>NC_138963.1:187482500-197482500 GCF_055761805.1 Camellia sinensis | reverse complement strand
TTTTTAAATATTTTTTCATAAATTTTTTACTTTTTAAATACATCTAAATAAGGTGTATCTAAAAAAAATTTAAAAAATATTTAAAATTTTAAAAATATTTATTAAAAATAAAAAAATTAAAAAAATTAATTTTAAAAAAATTTAATTCAAAAAATTCAAATCAATCACCGATTATTTAGGACCGAAGAGCAATCAATAATTTTATGATTTAAGATGATTGCGTAGTAGGGTGGAGAGCAGGGTACGGAGTCGCGCGTGAGGATGGTGCGACTTTTGGACCCTTTTTGGTTATGGATGAAACAACTTCGAATAGACTAGACGAATCGAGTCGACGAGCAAGCAAAGAGGAAAGAGAGATATTTTTTAAAAAGAAATTGAGCGGAGGCACTAATTACGATAATGCTACGTAACTCAAATTTTGTGGTTTAAAAATGGTTCAAATGGTCAAAACGACATCGTTTTGAGTACAGAATAACATAAAAATAACCAAAACGACGTTATTTTGGCCATTTGAGCCACTTTTAAGCTACAAAATTTGAGTTACGAGACATTTTCTCACTAATTAATGATGTAGCAGTAAGTGAGACTCACTGCAATAATATTTTTGTGCCTTTTTTTTTTTTTTTTTTTTAAAGTAAATGCCAACTCATTAGTGATGCTTTAGAGTATCATTTTTAGTGGGATGTAGCATTGTTGTTTTTAAAAATCAACAATGATTTATCCCACTAAAAACATCACCACTAATAGCACTAATGCATTAAAAAAGTAAAAAAAAAAAAAAAAATACAACTCCAAGATCAAACAACAATGATTCATCCCACTAAAAATATCACCACTAATAGCACTAATGCATTAAAAAAGTAAAAAAATAAAAAAAAAAACAATTCCAAAACCAAAACATCACATCATTAATGGCGGGACCCACTGCCACCTAATTAGTGAGAGCACTAATTAGTGCTCCCAAGCATTTTTCAAGATCAAAACATCACATCATTCATAGCGGGACCCACTGTCACCTAATTAGTGGGAGTACTAATTAGTGCTCCCAAGCATTTTTCTTTAAAAATTATTTAAAAAAAAAAACCTACCCAATTGATATCTCTATACATTATAGATATAGATATATTTTATAGTATCTCCATCATATCATCTCGGAATCCCAACACTGTGTGCTAAGCTAAGCTAGCGATAGGGAGAGGGACACGTCGAATTAGAGCTTCCTAATCAGATTATCTAAATTTTATCTTAAATTATTATCAAAAAATTTATTTTCTATTTTAAAATTTTTTTTAGACAAATTTCACATATAGTCCATATAGTTTAGGGTTTGTATCACTTTAATCTCTGACTTTTTAATTATGACACATTTGATCCTGAATTTTGAATCTTGTTTCAAATAAGGATAATTGAAGATATCATTGTTTAATTTCAAGGGTAAAATTGTCAATTTAATAAAATATAAACTAATTTGACAAAAATAAATGTCAAAAAAATATTTTTAATTAAAAAAAAATTATTTTTATCCACCAATGATAAAATTATGTAAAATTGATAAAAATTAATAAAAATTACATGATTAATTTTTTTAAATTAATTTTTACATGATCATCATCCAAACACATAATAAAAATTCATTTGGTAAAAAAATAAATAAATGTTTAAAAGATTTATCAATTTTATATAATTTTATTTTTAGTGGGTAGAAATAATTTTAAAAAATTTAAAAATATTTGTATCACATTTATTTTTGTCAAATTAATTTATATTTTATCAAATTAACAATTTTATCCTTGAAAAATCTAATAATATTTTCAATTGTCCTTATTTGGAACAAGATTCAAAATTTAGGGTCAAATGTGTCACAATTGAAAAGTCAGGGGCCAAAGTGACATAAGTCTCAAACTATAAGGACTATTAGTGTAATTCACCCATTATTTTTTCATCTACTTTTTTCCAATAGACTTTTTATTCTTTCTTTATTCTATTAACAAACTCTCTGGCCTTGTTTGGTTTGCTTTTGAGAGAGTAATCTTGGGAAAAAAAATAATTAAAATTTTGTTTGGTTTAGTGATTTTGAAAAAAAAAAATTCAAAATCACTTTCTCTCTCCTACACATCAATTAATCACTTTTTCTTTATCCTCTCTCCTTTTCAATCACTTTTTCTCTCACACACATCTACTCAATTACAACAAAATATCAAATCATCCAAAACTCCCATACTCCAAAATTATTTTTAAAATATATAACCAAACAAACTAAAAAAAATTCTAAACTCTCTTCCCAAATTTTTTTTTTAAAATTTATTTTCCAAAACCAAACCAAACACACCCTCTATTTTTTCTCTATTTTATTAAAATATAATTTTTAATTATAAATTTTAAAAAAAATAAAAACCATAAATATGTACTGCAATCCCTAAACAAAGCAAAGCCAAAAAAAGAAAACAGAAGATTATAAGGGAGCTACAGTGACTCACTATAAATAGGAAGTCACTGTAGTAAAAAATAATTTAGGGAATTATTTAGGGCAGCTGCTGGAAGTGTATAAGGGTTGGTTTGGGAAGTGGGCTGGCTTTTTAGTTTTTTTATTTTTTTTTGCTATTTTAGCCTGGGCTAAAAAGATTGGTTTGTGAAGAATTTTTTGACTTTTTAGTTTTTTTGAATTTTTTTGCGAGAGAATAGTGTAATGATTATGGGTTAGATGTAATATTTTTTTTAATTAAAATAACTTATTTTATCTTTTATGACTAAAATAGCCAAAAAAAAGCTCCATGTTTTTCTTCCCAAACGATGCGTAAAAGGATTTCAACCGCTTAGATGTAAGGGTTGGGTTTAGGAGAGAGTTGGGAATGCTCTTATTAGGAGTGTCGACACACTATGATTATTTTCTTTTATAAAAATAAAATTACAAATTATATACTTGAATTTAAAATTTTAAAATTATAATGAATTTAAAAAAATTTAAATTTAGAGATTTAAAAAATAAAAAAAAACTATTAAATCCTTATTTAGAAACAGATTATTTTAATAATTTTTTGTCTTTTTATAAAAAAAATATACAGAAAAACTAGATGGAGTGATGTGATAACTTATAATAATTTTTTAATTTTTTTATTAAAATGTATAATTGACAAACGAGACTTAAATTTAAGATATAAAGGCCTATATAATTACTCTACGATATTTTGAAAAAAATTTAAAAAATAAGACATAAACACCCATATAAAGTTTAGAAAAATTTGCAATCTAGGAATATTTTGGAAAGTAAGTTAAAAGTAAATTTTTTATTTTTTTTAAATTAAAAAAAACGTATAAAAAAATAAAGAGATAATATGATTAAAAAAAGTTAAAAAATAGACTTTTAAACAACTTGCAAAAATAGGACTTAATAGTAGAAGTTAAAAAAAAAAATTTAATTAGTGGTAAACTTCAGAGACAATTACTAATAAATCTTATATACATGTCTTATGAATATATATGTCTCATCTCACGTTAAAATTTTCCAAATGAAACATATTCAAATTTAGAAACGTAATAAAATAATAATACACATTATAACAATGTCCCATTGTCAAATTTGATAAATGTTTAATAAGACAATATACAAATATCCTATTGTAATGTTTTAAGAATAATGGTACAATTTGCAAAACTTTAAAATTATAGTGCACATATTATAATGATATCAAATTTTAATAGCGTGTAAATGAAGCATGCTCACATTTGAAATCTTCAAGAAATATAAGTGAAAAAATCTCACAGTGTACCTTCCAAATTCAATGATATTTAATTTATAAGAAAATTTATGAGACGTTTCAGTACGTACTTTTCTAAGATGAGACTTCGAAGTAAATTTTCCTAAAATTTTGCCTATTTTGGGGAAGTGGGTTATAATCCGCTTCTCAGATTATAACCCACTTCTTCTCTTACAAAAAAACTGCTTATAAGGTTCTTATAAGCAGTTTTTCACTAAAAAACTGATTATAACCATCTTTCCAAATTATAATTATTTTAAAGTTATAAATTTTTTCATGAATGTATAAATATTTTGTGAAGATCACACTATTTTGCATTTTTCTGTAAAATTTATTCGTTTAGTAGTATAGATAGATGGATTATTATTGAAAGGGAGACATACAGGTTTCGTTGGGCAATATGGGTTTTTAGTCCCTAAATAAAAAATCACTATTTTTAATTATTCTTTTTATTTTTATAATTTTATTTTTTATTTTTTGTCAAAATATTAACTAAATAATCATTTCCTAAACAAAGCCTCTATATAATGTAAGAGAGAGAGAGAAGTAGTAGTGTTTGGTTTAATTTTTAAATTGACATTTAGATCAAAAAATCAAAAAATATGTTTAGTTAACAAATTTTAAGAATTATTTTTCTCTCTCTCCTGTCTTCTTCTTTTTTTGTTTATTAATAAATCAATCAATTAATTTTTCTCTCCCATCTTTCTTTCCTCTCATTTTCTCGCATTCTACATATCCATCAAATTTTCTCTCACAGCTTGACTACGGAAAAAAAAATATACAAATCATCTCAAAATTATTTTAAAACTCAAAACCAAACAAACTTTTAATTTTCAAAAACTCTTTTCAACAATTTATCTTTCAAAATATAACTCAAAATTAAAAACTCTTCTCAAAAACTTAACCAAACAGAACTTATTTAGTAGAAAATTTGGGATCTCTAGCATTTTTCTTTAAAATAATATTAGGGATGCAAAAAATTTTACAAGAAAATTATCAAATACTGGCGATACCCGCACATGGAACCACACCTACGTAAATGTTTGATAATTTTTTTAATCTGTAGTATGACGTAGACTTGTCAAGTGGAAGTTGCATTGGTATTTGGTGCCACGTGGGCCCACACCAAGATATGGACCATCTCAACAATCAATCACAACACCAAGTTGGGATGGATGGTCGTATATTTTTTAGTTTTTTTTTTTAATTTAAAATTTAAACTGACACTCCAAATATTTTTTGTTTAATATAGATTTTCTTTACGTTAGAAAAATTATGGGTTTATTTGATTTATTTTTGGGAGAGTTGTTTTTGAATTTTTTTTAAAAAATTTTGTTTAATTTGTAATTTTTTAGAAAAAAATTTAAAAATTAATTTCTCTCTTTTACACATCAATCAATCACTTTTTCTCTCTCCGCTCACCTTTTCAATCATTTTTTCTCACACATACATCTACTCAACTACAACAAAACATTAAATTATCCCAAACTCCAAAATTATTTTCAAAATATATAACCAAACAAACCAATTTTTTTTAAACTCTCTCTCCAATTTTTTTTTCAAAAACAACTCTCTCAAAAACAAACCAAACAAGCCCTATATCTCTCTAAAATTTATAATCTCATTACAAATTATCTCTCGGATTATTGATATCATGCCCTATAATTTTCTAAATAACTGTTTTATTCTCTTTTTTTTTTATTTCTTCTTTCTATCATCATTACTATATTCTACAACTTTCCATCATTAAATTTTATATGAACATATTCTTATTAATGATGATATACGAACATAAATTTTATATAAAATTTTCAAACACAATGATATTGCTTAATGATAATCTTTCACTTTAAAAACAAAACACTCATAAATATGATTTATATTTAGAACAATATCACCATCACAATATTTTTATGATATTTTTTGTACAAATTTTTATATATTAATAAAATTTTTCATTTTTATTTTCATCATCATTTTTCTTTCACGTCTAGTCACCCACATTTATTACAATATTACCAAATACTGTCATTCACATTTGTTACAATATTATTGAATATTTGTATTTTTAATTTTTTTTATTTGGTGAATTTGAAAAATAATAACAAAATATTATACTTCTTAAGTCTATCTAAATTAGGTGTATCTAAAAATTTTTTTAAAAAAAGTTGCTTAAAATATTTTTAAAAATCAGTAAAAATTTTAAAAAACAATTTTTTTTTGTGTGATTTAAATCAAAAAAGATAATTGTTATTTCTCTTGAAATGACATGAATAAAATATTAGTATTATTTTATATGTATAAAGGTTAAGAAACAAATATATCATTTTAATCTGATAGGGCGGTAAGTGTAATTTTTTAAACGTGAGGGGGGATCTGTATTAAACAGAAATTTCAAGGGTGTCAGTGTAATTTACCCCTTTTTTTTCTCTTTGTACACCGTTTTAAGGGGTGTGTGGAAATAGGGTATTTTAGTTTGATTTTTGCTTTTTTATAAAAAAATATGTAAAAAAATAACAAGAGTAATGTAATTGAATATCTTGACTTATTAATTATTTTAACATTAATCCTAGGTTTTGTTTGGAAATTGGCTACTTTAATTAATTTTTTATAAAAAAATATGTAAAAAATTAAAAAAAATAATGTGATAATTCATAGGGGGTGTTTGGGAAGCCAAGGTTTGTTTTTTTTGGACTAAAATTCACAGAAAGAAAAAATAGGCTAAAATATTCAATAAGACAAAATATCACATCAAACCCATAATCATTTCATTTTTTCTCTCACAAACATCACATCCAACTACAAAAAAATCTAACTCTTTTTCTAAACACAAATATTTTAGCTTACTAAAATAGCAAAAAATTAAAATAATCTACTAAAATAACTAACTTTCCAAATGAGGCCATAGTAATTTTTTTGACTTATTAACTAAGGCCAAGTTTGGCAATCCAAAAATAATCTATCTTTTTGTTTTTTTATCTTTTTTTTATCACATCACCTCTCTACTTTTCTGCATATCTTTTTATAAAAAGACAAAAATATACTTATTTAAGTCATCCCAAACAACCCTTAAATCATACTTTCCAAACAGGGTTTTAGCGTGAGTCGCACATCATCTAACTTTTAAATGTAATAAAAGATTTGAAAGGTTGTGAAATGGGAATGGGGGTGCTGCTGTTCCCTTCTCTCGGGGTCGTATTATTTTGATAATTCGTATGGTTCAGATTGTAAAATTTATCGATTAAGTTATTTCTGATAAAAATTAAATTAATTAAAAATTCGTAATTACATGATCAAGGTCTTAAAAATACATAATTTATTATCAAATTTATGTTTATCGTTTTTTTTTAAAAACAAATGTGATATTGTTATATGGTTACAAGTGTCTGTTTGACTTTTTTTTTATATTATAGATGATCTATTTAACGAACATTACAATATGAACGGTTTAAATTATTAATTTAAGCTCGGTATCAACCCCACAACGGCACAACAGTATCTCCCTGTCCTTATGGAATTTATTATGAATTTTGATTTGATAATTTATTTATTTTTACAATTTTGAATATATATTTTTCATAAAAATAATTAAATAATCACAATATTTTTATTTTATTATGTTTATTTTAGTAAATAAGAAAATAGTACACCAACTTACAAAAAAGTATATTTATACAAATTAAAGTTTTGAAGTGAGTCTCAAGAACTATCATAAAACGTGTTACTCCAACTTCCAAAATTTACGTTGGGGTTAAAAATCTTTTTTTATCTTAAAACTGATTTATTTTAAATATTTAAAGGCAAATTTGTTACCATCCTATATTATTTTTCTTAAAATATCAACAAAAAAAATGATGAATTATTAGCTGTCTATTTATAACAATATTTGTATTAAATAATTCAGTTATTTTCTTTGTACAAAAATCAATCACATACCTCTAACACAACTTTTAATAGTGAAATATAAGATCAATTTATGTGCTCATAAATTATTATTATTATTATTAAGAATAATTTTGGGATAATTATAAAAAAATCGCCAAGGTTTGACCATTTTAACAAAATCAACCATGATTTTTTGATTTTATCAATTTAAGTTATAATATATTTTTATTTATTTTTAATTTAAACTATCACTTATTTTTCGAAATTAAAATGGATGGAAAAAGATATAATTTTCATTAAATTTAATGATTAAAATATTATTTTTTTGATCTATTTTACCTTGTAAAAATAAGTTAATAGTTTAAATTAAAACTAAATAAAAAAATTTAGTATTTAAATTAAAAAAATAAAAATTTACTATGGTCAAACTCTAATTTTTATTTTTTGGTAGTTTGCTCAATAATTTTTGATAGATAGCAAGGAGAGAGAGAGAGAGAGATGGCTTCCTCTTTGCCGACAGGGGTGGGGTTGGGCCCCAGCTTTGTGTAGTAGTTATGGTTTGTCCCCACTTCATATCATCTCAATCCTCGCACCTTTCGTACAAATTTCAGCTCCAAACACCCCCTACTCTGCTCTCTCTCTCTCTCTCTCTCTCTCTCTCTCTCTCTTTCATACGTAAGTCCCACCACCCAACACGACAACACTCCTCACCACTCACCACTTTTTGATATTTTTTCTCCAAAAGCCTTCCGTTTGAGAAGTGGATTTGTTTTTTGAGTTTTTGATTTTTTTTAATTATTTTAATTTGAGTTAAAAAATTTAATTTAGAAAGAAATTTTTTATTTTTTTAATTTTTTTATGAGAGAAGAGTGTAATAATTATGAGTTAGATGTGATGTTTTGTTTATTGTGATTAAAATAGTCTATTTTGTCTTTGTGGCTAAAATAGCCTAAATCTCCTTGCCAAAAGCCTGGTTTAAAAGTTAAAAAATTATTTAAAAAAATTAATTTATTTTAAAAATTAAATTTTTTGTATTTTTTTATAAAAAATTTAAAAATCATTTTAAATATATTAATTTTTTATCTTATATTTTAATTAAAAAATTAAAAAATTATTAAAATAATACATTCCCAGACGATACGTTTAATTCGTTAAAAGTAGATTTCAATTATTACTGTTTCTTTTAGAGTTATTTTGAGAAGTCAAAAAAAAATTAACTTATTAATTTATTATTATTATTTTTGCATATTTTTTTTAAAAACGTTAAAAAAGTCTAGAAGTTATCCCTTTTTTTTTTCTTTTTTTTTTCTTCTACTTATTACCAAAACAAGTTTTTTTTTAACTATTTTTCTTTTTCAAGATAATATTTTTATGATCTAATAAATGTTTTTTTTGGTAGACATATATTTAAAAAAATTAAAAATAAATGAAAGAGAGTGATCAAACAAATGATTGACACTCCTATTTAAATCAATAATTATAAATTTGAAATATCACATTGATAAGGAGTGAATAATTTTTGTTTTGAGTTTATTTTAGGTTCCAACTTGATATTTTAAATAGTTTATTTTTAATGGCACATCAAGTAAAATATTGGAAAAATTACATATATTCCCCTCGAGATTTAATAAAATTACAGATATTCCCCTGAGGTTTGAGAAATTACAGATACCCCCTAAAGATACTATTTGCATAACAAATTAGGGGATAAATTGTTATGAAAATATAAATCTCAGGGGGGTATCTGTAATTTCTAAAACCTCAGGAGGTATCTGTAATTTAGTTAAATCTCGAGAGAGGTATATATAATTTGTTCTAAAATATTTATGTAAAAAATTAAATTTGTCGAATATCGATAACCTTATGATCAAATTAAATTTCTGTTCAGTTTTATAATCAAAATCATAAAACTTATCATTTATTTTTACAAATATAAAATTAATTTAATTATATGATTATTGATATTCGATTAAGTTAATATTTTATAAAAATATTCTACGATATATTTTTAAAAAATAAATATAAATCATTAGAATAAGATTTGGAGTAGTAACTATTGTGCAAAGATACATCCACTGACAAATATTTGCCATGGAGTAAGGGTCATGCTATGTCGCTCGAAATCGAGTGACCCCTAATCCCTCGAAATTTTTTTTTTTTTTTCTTCAGAAGCAGGGGAAGGAGGAGGAGGTGGAACTGGAGGGGGCCATCAAAATGGAAGGAGGGGGAGGCGGGGCTGGGTAGAGGCGGCAACGGCGGGGTGGCTGGGCAGACGACCGCCAACGGCGACAGGCTGGGCGACGACGGCGACGGCGACGGGCTGAGCTCTCTTCTCTCTCTCTCTTCCCCTCTTCTTCTCTCTTTCTCTCTCTCTCCCTCCTGCGTTTCAGAGTCGAAATGGAAGAAGAAGAAAAAAAAAAAAAAAAAAAAAGGCTATTAGAAGGATTCAGGAGGAAGAATTTTGGGGGACAAATCATTATCCCATAGAGTAATTAATAAATAAACAACTCCTAATTATATGAGATTTTGAGAAAGAAACAACTGCGAGTTTTCGAGGCAGGAAATACAATGCATTGGGATGTACACGGATTCCATAAATATAATAATACTAGTATGGAAAATTTTAATATACGCTATTTTAAAAATGAATTATATACTTTCTTAGTTATATTATTATTTTTAATTATAATTAATTTTTTTTTAGTTATGATATTATTTTAATTATAACTTATTAATTCTTTAATTATGTTTCATGTTTTGTTTAGTTATGATATTTTTTTTAATTAGAACTCAAAAAATTAAAATTATATTATTTTTTTAATTATAAGGTATTGTTGGCTTTTTGGCTTTTCGAAGGGTATTTTTGTGAATGTGAGCGTGCCAGCAAGGATCAATCAGTCCTTACAGAAATTATAATTGCCAACCAATTATCAGACGATTGTATTTTAGTTCTTTTCAGCCTCAATGAAGAGGACTTTTACTGGTGGCTTGACTTAGGAGAAATTAAGAGAAATAACAGTAATATGAAGAACAATTGAAGTATTTCATAAAAATGAACACTTACAATGGTCCGAACTCAGCCTCGGAGAGGTTTACAACAGCAATCTACTTGAATCTACTTGAAGCTACTCCTATGAATCGAAGTGCAGTGCGAGTATTTAAAGTGCAGGTATTTAAAGAACAGGTATTTAAGGACTGGAAATGTAGATGACTGGAAAGAAAATATATGAAGTAAATGACTGGTTTGTATGATCTGAGTCCGTCCCTCTTTCTGGGGGCTACCCTGCTATTTATACTCGTCAGTGATGACCTTCGAACTGCACTTCGAACTGTCGAACTGCTCCTCCATGATCGCTGGTCATGCTTCCTTACAAGTAGCTCCATTACGCCATTACTGGCAGTTGAGCTTCCCTCTTGTACTTAGATTTGAATATGAGTAACCGTTTGAAGACACGTCATCTTGCATCCCGTTTATTTGATCTAGTGTTACTCGGATCATGTGAGGACCAATGTTTATTGTCACGTGTACGATCAGGATTAAAGGCTTGAATAACCTTCCTTTATTACCCTTACTATGCCACGTGTCGAACTGTAACTGGCTTTTACAAAATATGTAGCCAACATTACCCCCCGCACTAATATACCCAATACTTGGTGATATTAGTGGATTGCAGTTTTCCCGCGCTTCCAGAACGTGTATGGAGTCCATATTCTGGAAACACAACCGTCATCCATTTGGAGATCATTTACATTAACTCGTCGAACATCCCAATACCTTAGTATTCGAACAGGCTATGGCTGCATCAACTTCCCTTTCTATTGATCAAGCATATGAAGAGCCTTTGAGTGATGTTGTTCCCCCTCGAAAGAACCTCCATGCATTCATTAGCCACCTTTACCCGCCCTTCTATATTCAGGTAATGGAGGCTTTTGTAGATTATAAACCTCTGGACTATGAACACATTGCTTTTAATCCCTTGGTTTACAAACTTACAGATACAAAGAATTCTTCCTCTAAGCTCCCTTTGTATTCTGACCGAACTACCCTCGAGCCTTTGCTTCGACAAGTTGAAAATATGGATCTAGGAAACTCTTCTTCACAGACCTCTGCATGGGATGAAACTGTGACCTCTTCATCCTCTGGAGCTTCTGGCTGGACAAGCTGGTCCACTCCTGAGACTTATGATCTAAGGGAGCGAATCAATCACCATTTTGTTGAGTTTACTGACCCCTTGGAGTTTCCCTCCTACGCTCGAAGCTCAGTGGTCTACCCTTACGTGCCCATTGACCTTCGACGTAGCTTGGAGGAGAATCTGCTTGTGGCTTGGTATACTTCTTCCATGCCTACGAAGATAATGCATCCTGCCCAACGTTCAGAAGAAGCACAAGGGTATGCCCCTTCATTTTTAGCCAAAAAGGCGAAGATTTGTTCTTCTGATTGGCTTGACTATATTAATGCTTTTGCTCCTTCTGTTCCCGTGCCATTTCCCATAATAGAAGCATCCACACCTTCCTCTGCATCTGCATCCTCTGAGATAGAAACAACTGCTCCTTCCCCTTCGTCTTTTGAAGCAGAATCATCTTCTCCTTCTCCTCCTCCCATCCTTTCCTGGACAGAAAAACTAAGACTTGCCCTTCCAATGGACAAAGTCTTTCCACCTTACCAACCTCCGTCACCCCCTTCTCCAGCCGAGCGAAAGCAAGCTCAACTTTTGCTTGCGGCTTTCTCCCACCTGCCCTTCAATGTTCTTGAGGATGATATTCCTCTTAAGAATTTTCAATGGGCTTGTGATATCCTCACTAGGGGTCATGTCCTCAACCCTCTTGCTCAAGCAGAGCTCCATTTGTTTTTGGACCAACTCCCAGTGCTCCTCTACTGGCATCAGAATTCTAAGATCACCATCCAAAATCTGGATGAACTTTTATCTCTCCGAATTCATGCCCAATATGAAGCAGAGAATCTCATCAAAGAGCTCGATGACTTCAGGAATAAAGATTCTACGTACTGGGATGGTTTGGTTATAGATGACTTGGAACAAAAATCGAGGGAAGAGGCCTTCGAAGCAAAGGCTGAAGAACTCTATTATGAAGTGAGGGCTCATCAGCTTATGCAATCGACTTTAGAAGAAATAGAAGAAATAATAAAGAAAGAACAGAAATTTATTGACCATTGCTGGACAAAATTTCATGACCTTGTTATTTATTCTATTCCTTATTTTTATGAGCTTGAATTTGTACCGAGATAGAGTTACTTAATGTAATAAACAAAGTCTTTCTGTACTTAACACTGTTTGACTCTGTTTCCTTTTATCTCTAAAAGCTAACTCATAACTTTGAATTGAACAATTTCATCCTTCGAATCAACTGTTTAATGAAGTACTAAAAGAACCAATCATGTCTTCTTCCAATTCATGGAGTAAAATTGACAATTCTAGCAGATATCATTTTAGTACTTTGATTTCAATGACTTTATATTAACTGTAACCAATATATGGTCATAGTTGATATAGCCAATCAATTTGAAACTGATCTCTTTTGGCTTCGAAGGGCAAACTATGGCAATTCCTTCTTGCTCAAACCAATAACTGGTTTTGGATGTTCCGAACAGTGCCCTTTTTTCCTTAAAGAGTCCTAGGGCTTGCTTCGAATGTTATCACTTCGAACAGGTCTTTAGATTTTTTGAAGTAGACCAATACTTTGAAGATTCAGACATTTTTAAGCATGCAGTATGCTTCGAAGTCGGCTCCTGCATTTCGAAGCCGTTTTTGTTTGAAATTTTAGCGCCAAAATGTGGCTTCGAAGTTGGCATCAATGTGCTTTTCCCTCCAGAAATTATCGATGTTGAAAGAGATTCCTTGTTTTCGCACGTTTTAGTACTTAATGACTTACGAGATGTATCCCCGCACACAAAAGTTATTTAAAACCTTTTCACTCTGTGCCCCGGAATTGCTTACACATTCAAATCCCCTTTAGATTTCCATTTCTCTCTACTCCCTTCTATATTTTCCGAAAACTCACTATCAATGGCTTCTTCCCCATCAAAAGTTCCGACCATAGAGCGCGTAAGCTCATCTGTGGCTTTGAAGCGGCTTATTGATGCTGAATGTGAGAAATACAAGGGTGATGAGAAAAGTGCTATCGATGGGCGTTTCTTTATCCCTCGTCGCCATGTGCAGCGAGAGTACGTGCTAGGACCCATTTTCAAGGAGATCCCTTCCGAGCTTCCCGCCCTATATCCTCGCTTGGAGAATCAATGCCTTCTGTATGAAGGTGGTCTCGACTGGCAAGGCTGGAAAGTCAATCGTCCTCACCGATGCTGGCCCACAATGAGACCAGAGTGGCAAGAATGGTACGACCGAGTTGTCCCTGCTAGGACATTGGACCTTCAAGAACTCTGCCTACTTGATGCTCTTCGACTATCTAGGGTAACTATCTCAGAAGACCCTTTTCTAATCCCCGCTGCTTTATGTTTCTGGAACCCTATTTTCAATTTCTTTCAGTTTAGGTGTGGGATGATGGCTCCCACTGTTCTTGATATTTGCCACCTATTAGGAGTATCCCCCATTGGTACCCCCATCACACCAGATTTTCCTGACTTAGTAGTCCCTTTCTCCCTCCCCTCTCTTAATGTATCTTACAGTGATTTTGTTAGAGTCGAGAACAAAAGAATGGGTCCAGTAACTGATAGGGAATTCTTTTCCTTTTTATTATATTGGCTTTGCAAATTTCTTTTCTGCACCTCCTCCCAAAGAATCATGCTCGAATTTGCTCCTCTTGCCAAAGCCTTGGTTTTGCAGAAAAGAATAGCCTTAGCCCCATACATTCTGGGTCATGTATATAGAGTTTGTTCCCTCTTTTGTGAGAAACCCCTAGATGCCAATCAAGGGGGACCATTTTGGATTCTTCAGCTTTGGCTCTTTGCCTATTTTTCTGAACTACAATCCAAATGTCTTAAATTTTCTGGGCTACACTCCCTCACTCATGGCATAAAACTGGCCAATGCTTCACTTTATCCAGCTACTTTTGCCTTTTATTTCTCCTTCTTTCATCAACTACCAGCTGCTCTTCCTGATCATCGTTTCCGTCCCTTCGAAGCTAGCATAGGTCCAACCTGGTTAAATCACTTCCTTAGTGATAGGCTCTGTGCTTTGCCTATTCATAAAGATATGTGGGCTTCCCTACTGATCCCTAGGGAACTGTTTATTGGGACCACCAACCCCAGAGCCTATAAATGCATAGCTGAGCCTTATTGTCCTGCTCAATTTGCTAGACAATTTGGCCTCACACAAGGAGTTCCAATACCTCTTTGCAACAACACCAATCTGAGTCTTACTAAGAGGGATTTGAAGGTTCGAAAATCGAGATTAGAAGAGGCAACCTTCAAGTTTATGGATGATTTGGCCAGTTTTGAGTTCACCCCTTTCTCCCCTCATGGTACTGAATTGAAGAGATATCAAAATTGGTGGGTGAGCAACATGGAAGTTTATTTGGCCATCTCCTCTCAAAACCTATTGGAGGTGCTGGATGTGCCCAAGCCCAAAGAAGCTGAGACTGTCATTTCTTCCACTATTCCAATTACAGTAACTGCTACAACTCAGTTTACTTCTGTTGCTTCAATTCCTCCCAGAGTCACTCGAAGTATGTACCCCTTTCTCCTTTTCTCTAACCTCTTCATATAATGCTTGCTATCTTATCTCTAATCCTTCTTTTATGAAGGTGGTCAACAACAAAAGAAGAAGAGACTCCTTGAGCTAGAAAGGGAAAAAACTGAACTTCCAGAGATGGAGGAAGAAGAAAACGATCAAGAACAGGAGTCTCCCTTGAAAAGAAACAAAAGAGAACCTCAATTGGCTCAAGAGGGGATAGCCGTTAGGGAAGAAGAGGAGAAGCTCACTTTTGAAGAGTCTGGACCCCAACCTAAAAAGGTCGAGAAGACAATGGAGGAGCGAATGATACCAACTCAAAGGAAAAGGAGAAGAAAAATTACCGTTTCTCCTTCCGATTTTACCGAAGATTCTGATTCCGAGACAATTGCTCAAGTAATAGAAAAGAGGAGGAAGATCACTGTTTTAGCTACCAGCTCGTTTGAAGATCCTATCCATGAGGTTGTAGAACAAGAATATCCCAAAGCCATAGTTGTTCTTGAAAGAGCTGAGGAGAGGCAGCAGCAACAATTCCTTGGGACAAGTAAGTTTCTGCATGCCTTTATTCTTTTCTTGTCGACTCTTCAAGACTAAGACTTGACATTACCTCACATTTTCTTCTTTTTACAGCAACGACCACTGCATTAATCTTCCCAACGGAAACTTCCCCAATTTCAGTCGAAGTTGATCAGATGCAACGCGTGAAAACCATTCAAATCACGCTCCCACTTCCTAAGCCTATATTCGATACATCTTTACCGAGGCCGAGTATCCCTGCATCTCTTTTCCTTGGCTTAGAGCCATACCTCCCTTTCTTGACTCTTGCTCTGCCTCAGTTTGTTTCTTCGATCCTCACTCTTTCTCCTACTGCTACTTCATCTCGCATGGCAGTTGATTCTCCTTCAGGGGATGCCGATAATTTTCCAATTCATGACTCATCACCAATGCCTACTTCCAGCCCTTCCTCACTTGATTTGCTGGTGGCCAAGACCATAGAGGCTGCCAAAGATGCTCCATCTGTTTCTCCCATCCCTATGCAGCCCTTTGTGTCTTCCACCACAACACTCTCTATGCCCTTCATGTCAAGGGATGAGGTAGACATTTTTGAAGGAAGACTAGCTAGTCTTTTTGACATACCTTCTACCTCTCCTACTTCTACTACTGAAGCTGAGCCATTAGCCTTGGCTAACTCCCTTTTGGAAATCTTCGAGAGTTCTCCTTCCTCCGGCAACAAGCCTTTTGTACCTTTAGTAGATTTGGACACATGCTTGCAACTGTTGACTTCCTTTTCGAGGATCCCCTTCGAGGCTCTACAAAGGCCTATCATCAGGAATGGGTTCCTTCAATGCTGTAACATTGCTGAGCAGTCTGCCATGAGTGTTTCAAGTCATCTATCTCAGGCTGCAGCTACTATTGATTTTTATCTCAACATTTGCCATGCTGCTAAAGCTGCGGATGATAAGCTGGTTAAGGACCAGAGTTTTGTTTCTCAGGTGCATACTGAAGTATCAACTCTGAAAGAACAACACTCTTCTGCCTCCCACTTTCGAGTCCAACTTCTGGAGAAGAAAGCTCAGCTCGAAGAGGAGTTAGCTGCAATAAACCAAGCCTTGGTTCGAACTGATAAGAAATTGCACATCACCAATCAAGGACTGGCTGATCGAAAAGAAAACATGGCTGCAACTATTCAATTATTTCCTTCCCTTAGTAATAGGAAAGCTATTGTACAAAAACAATTAAAGCATTGTAATGATTTTTGGGCCAATTTGTGGCATAATGTACTTGATTCTTTATGAAAGCACACTATTTTGAATATAATTTGAACAAGCTTGTGTTTTTGCATATGGTGTTTACTCTATCCCTTGTGTCTCCCAAACGGTTGGAAAATAAGGTTTTAGATATCTGCCATTAATCTTTTTGGGATGTACATAACCATTCAAATTTCTTAAATGGTATGCTCCAAAAGGCAGAACCCTATGAATTTGATATGGTCCTTCCCAATTAGGTGACCATTTGCCAAACTTATGGCTTTTAATCCCAATTGGGAGTATTGTCTTCCATACCAAATCACCTTCATCAAAGCCAATGTGTTTGACTTTCTTATTATAATTCTTGGCTGCTTTCTTCTTTTGGAAAATAATGCTATTTAATGCCAAAATTCTGGCTTCATCTATGCCTTCTAATTCTAAGCACATACTTTGATGGTATTGTTCAGGATTCAATTGATCTTGACATCTTACTCTCAAAGATTTAACATTAATCTCTACTGGTAAGACTGCATCATGTCCATACACCAAGGCATAAGGAGTGACCCCTGTGCTTGACCTCGGTGAGGTTCTATATGCCCACAGAACATCCAACAATAGGTTATGCCAATCCCTGGGATTGTCATCCACAACCTTTTGTATTCCTTTTTTCAAGGACTTATTGGATGACTCAGCTTGACCATTAGCTTGTGCATAATAGGGTGTGGAATTAACAAGGCTAATTCCAAATTCTGCCGCAAAAGCCTTCACCATCTTCCCATCAAACACAGTTCCATTATCAACTGTTATGGTTTGCGGGATTCCAAATCTATGGATCAAATCTTTAATAAAACCAATAACCTCTGTTTGGTCTACAGCCTTGTATGGCTTAGCTTCGACCCATTTAGTGAAGTAGTCAGTGGCCACTAGAATGAAACAATGATGTTTCGAAGAAGGTGGGTGTATTTTTCCCATCATATCCATGGCCCACCCTCTGAATGGCCAAGGCTTCACTACTGCATGTAGGTCAGTTATGGGCACGTGCCTTATTGTGCCATGCTTTTGACATGCCTGACACCCCTTTGCATATTCTATGCAGTCTTTAAGAATGGTTGGCCAATAATAGGAATGCCTTCGAAGCAACCATCTCATTTTTACACCAGGTTGATGAGCACCACAGATGCCTTCATGAACCTCAGCCATGGCTGTTAATGCTTCTTTTGGGCCTAGACATTCCAACAATAAGCCATCTCCCCCCCTTTTGTAGAGAGCATTACCATATATCATATATTGCATAGACTGCAATTTAACTTTTCTACTGGCCTTCGAAGATGGGCCAACCAAGTACTGCATTATTGGATGCCTCCAATCTTGTTCTTGTAAGTCATTATGATTGACTTCCAAGATCACATTCCTTTTATTCAAAGGTTGAATTAATCTCTGATATGTTGTTTGGCTTATGTCCCTTTGGGTATTATCCCTTCTCTTGAAGTTCGAAGCCTTTTGAGCCACATCATTGGCTCTATTGTTCAAGAATCTTGGAACATGGGTTACATTTGCTATTTGAAACTGAGAAAGCAAATGTAATGCAACAACATAATATGGCAAGATACTTATGCTTTGACACTTGAAAATTCCTTTCACTTGGTTAATCACCAATTGAGAATCCCCAAATATGTCAACTGCATGTACTTGTAATCCAATAAGAATCTCTAGTCCCACAATTAAGGCTTCATATTCAGCCTGGTTATTGGAACAGGTAGCTTCATCCACTCTAAAACCATGGGTAGTTTCTGTCCCCTGTGGAGACTTGATTATAATACCAATTCCAATTAACCCATTTGCTTTCGACCCATCGAACCACATTTGCCATGGCTCAACACTGGTCATACCAAGTTCCATTATCTCCTGGCTCTCAGTTTGAGATGGATGGTCTGCCAAGAAATTGGCTAAAACCTGCCCTTTTACTGCCCTTTGAGGGACATATTCTAGATGAAATTCTGATAAGGCAAGTATCCATTTGCCAATTCTTCCCCTCAACATTGGTCTAGATAACATATATTTAACCAAATCTGTGGTTGCAATTACCAAGACAGTTGTAGGCAAAAGATAATATCTTAATTTTATTGCAGCAAAATACAAAGCAAGACACAGCTTTTCAACAGCTGAATATTTACATTCACACGAACTTAAAAACCTACTAAGGTAATAAATAGCTTGCTCCTTGCCTTCTTCATTGTCTTGGGCTAAGAAAGCTCCCAATGAATCCTCTGCTGCAGCTATGTATAACTTCAAGGGCTTGTTCCCCTTTGGTGGCATCAGCACTGGAGGTTTAGCCAAGTAGGCCTTGATACCTTCGAAAGCAATCTGATGCTCTGCTGTCCACACAAACTCCTCTTCATCTTTCAGCCTTAACAAGGAAGAAAATATTTTAGTTTTCCCTGCAGTGTTAGAAATGAACCTTCGAAGAAAGTTAACCTGCCCAAGGAACCTTTGTAATTCTTTCTTACTTGATGGGGGTTTGGCTTCGATGATTGCTTTGGCTTTATTCTGATCAATCTGTATTCCTTTCTTGTGAACAACATAGCCCAAGAAATTTCCAGATGATACCCCAAAAGCACATTTAAGAGGATTGAGCTTTAACTTGAACTTCCTCATCCTTTCAAAAGCTGCTTCTAAGTGAAACAGGTGCTCTTTCATGGATTGGGATTTAACTACAATATCATCAATATAACATTCCAGATATCCTCCAATAAGATCATGAAAGATAGTGTTCATGGCTCTTTGGTATGTAGCTCCAGCATTCTTTAGACCAAATGGCATTTTAACCCACTCAAAGGTGCCAATATTCCCAGGACATCTGAATGCTGTCTTGTGGATATCTTCCTCTGCAATGCATATTTGGTTGTAGCCGGAATGCCCATCCATCATTGACAAGACTTGGTGACCTGCTGAACTATCTACCAGCAAGTCCACTATAGGCATAGGGTACTCATCTTTGGGAGTTGCTAGATTTAAATTTCTGAAATCGATACATACCCTCATTTTGCCATTCTTCTTGACTACAGGCACAATATTAGATAGCCACTCAACATACCTGGCTGTTCTAATAAAACCTGCCTTGAGGAGTCTAAGGATCTCTTCCTTGACCTTCTGAATTACTTCTGGACTCATCCTTCTTGGTTTCTGCTTATATGGCCTGAAATTAGGCTTCATAGGGAGCCTATGTTCCACTAATGACCTGTCCAATCCTGGTAGTTCATTATAAGACCATGCAAAGCAATCTTTGTATTTCTTCAGAACAACCAAAAGCTGGTTTCTGTCCAGAGCATTCAAACAAGCACTTACATAAGTGGGCTGTTGTACAGAACCTTCCCCTAGATTTACTTCTTCTAAAGGGTCTTGTGCATGAGAACTCCCTCTAGTTTCTGCTGCCTTTGAAGTGATCTTCGAGCTTGGTTCTGCCCCTAAGTTCTTCAGTTCAATATCTCTGCCCTCCTCCTCATAGACAAAATCTGTCCACAAGGCTTCCTCTTCCTGTATTTCTTGGACTTTTGTTTCAATGTCCAAGGCACAGTACTTACCAAGAGTCAAGACTCTAGCCTGTTGCTGCTGCTGTTTGCAGCCAATTATCATGGCCTCTCTCTCTTGCTCCTGAACTTTCTGGACTATTGCTTTTATGTCCAATGCTGAAAACTTGATCAAAGCCAAGGACTTGGCTTCTGGTGGTTCCTCTCTTTGCCTATAACCAGGCATTATTGTCATCTCTAAGGACAACCTCTTCACCAGCACTTTTTTGGACTAAGTGCTTCAGGTGTGTCACCTCCTCATCAGCCGTCACTTCGGCTGAATTGTCATCTTTCATCAGTATACTGAGAGGTGTCACTCCCTCAATATACAATTTAGCCTCCGCAAAGTCTGCACAGGCTATGAAGGGTTGAGGATCTGCGTCGATCTCCTCTGTCTCTCCATTGCCCAAGGCCATCATGATTTTCTGATGTAAAGAAGAAGGCACACACTTGTTAGTGTGGATCCAGTCCCTTCCAAGCAAAGCATTGTATTTAGCATTACTGTCGATTACGAAAAATGCTGTCATACAATCCCTGGTTCCCACACTTAAATTAATGGGTAGAATCCCCTGAGCCATTTGTTTATCTCCAGCAAAACCAGCAATGGTTGTGCTGGTTGGTATCAACCTGGGATTCTTTTTCCCTAGTTTCTTCAAAGAAGATTTCGGGAGTAGGTTCACTGCTGCCCCATTGTCTACTAGGACTCGGTTCAGCTGTACCCCATCAAAGAAAGCCTTGATGTACAAGGGCCTGACGTGCTGTGTCATCGAATCCGAGGGGTACTCAAATGGATATGATAGATTGATGCTTACCACCTCTTCACTCTCATATCCATCTTCCATCGGGATGACCATTTCGAAGTTATCTTGCACCATACTTGCTTGTGAATCTTCACTGGAGATCTGAACTGGGTCAGCTTCCTGCCCCTCTTGATTCTCATCTCCAGCTTGAAATTCTTGTGGCAGTATGTGTACCATGTTTACTGATACTGGGGGAAACGAGCCAAACTGGATGGCTGGCTGTACTTGTTTCCCCTCTTGGTTACTTTGGTTGACTCCCTCAGAAACATCCTGCATGATGCATTCTGGTATTTCATCACTAACTGATCCCTTCGAAGGATCTTTCTCAACTGGCTCTTTAGTCAGAAACGTTTGCTCAGCCATGAAGGCTTCAAACATCTCTTCCTCCACAACCTCTTTCTTCTGACTCACGCTAATCTCTTCTTCAGTCTCGCTATCTGTTTCCATCAGAGCTTTCTCCAACCCTACCAAACTGGCCTTTTCTCTGGTTTTCAGTTCAGAATGAACCTTGGCCAACTGTTCTCGGCTGCAGACCACTGTGCTCTGTGGAACTGGCTTTGGAGCATGGTCTGATTTTAGGTTCTTCCTCCCTTCCGTTTTGACTGATGAAGAATTTTCTCCACCTTCCTTCAGATCCTTTTGGTACTGGGTGTACCTGCGCTGAATTTTTCTCCTCTGTGATCTTGAGATGACTGGGATCATGTCGGGTTCCCTCGTCTTTGGGTGTTTAAGCAGTACCCAGTTGTTCGGAGCCACCATAGGAGGCTTGATCATCCTGCCTTGGTTTACAGTATCTCCATAAGCACGTACCTCCCTAGGTTTGTTTTGCATTACAAACCAATCCGGGACCCCAGGTACCCATGAGCTTACTGATTCAGAAGCTGACCTGCCTTTTTCCACCTTCGAAGCCATCTTCGAAACTGGCCGTGAAGGTAAGTGCTTGGTTTTGTCCTCATGTTTTGAATCTGATTCAGACCTTCGATAAGGGTGACCATTTTCTGTCCTGCGTGAAACTGATCTAGGGAGCCAATCTCTGGCTTTGATTCCATGGACTGAACTCCTCTCCAGCTTTCTTTCAGAATGGCTACTCTCCATTCTATAATAGTTATGTGGTCTGGATTCATGCAAGAGTTCCTTGCCTTTGTCATGCATTCTGTTTACCACAGGCTCAACCACTGGTGGTCTCTGCCTATCACTAGCCGGATACGGCCTTTTGTTGTAAGCATTGGTTGATTTAGGACGTCTCTGAACATCCCTGTAGTATTGCTTCCCATCAGTTGGAAGCCCCTTCAACCACTTGTAACTGAGTCTGCACCTGGGGCACATTCTCTGCATCACTGCTGCTTCTAAAGAATCATCATCCAGTGACTCTTCATCAGAACGTTCCATCTGGTGTGAGGAACCTTGTTCAATAACTGGTGGTCTTCTAGTATTCTTCTTGACGTTGGTTTGATTAGCAACATGCATCTGCACATTGACTTCCTCCAATTCTGTCAAGGACAAGTTCTGGAAATCTGATGTAATGACATTGGCTGCTGCCTCTCCAACTTCTGGAAAGGGATCACTGTCAATTCCCATGGCTTTTTCTGTTTTAGCTGAGAACTTCAAACTTCCTTTCCGAATCTATTCTTGGATCCTGTCTCGAAAAACAATGCAGTTTTTAGTCGAGTGAGACCAAGAATTATGCCATTTACAGTATACTTTTCCTTTCAGTTCATCCGGAGATGGTAGTTTTACTCCTTTAGGCAACTTAAGGAAATTAGCCGCGAGCAAATGATCAAAGATGTCATCTGCTTTTGTTAAATCGAAAGAGTATTTTCTGTGAAAGTCTTTCTTTTTAAACTGCTGGTCTATAGTTGTATCCTTACGAATTAATGCTTCACAGATTACAGGTTCTTTGCCTACAATCTCTGCTGCATCTATTTCATAATTAGGATCTCTATAATATGTCTTATATGATGCATTATTTCGATCTTGTTCCTCTTCTAATAATGTTTCATATCGAGACACCTTATAGGTCAGTTCGACCAAATCTCTGAATTCAGTTGAATCAAACTTCTTTCGAAGCCTGAATTCTAAACCATTTTGAGCCAATCTGACGAATTCTGGCTCTGGCAGGATGACTCTACATTTATTTCGAGCCCTTTTAAATCTGGCAATAAACTGAGTAGCCTTTTCTTCAGGCCTTTGACTCAACCTAGCCAAATCTGCCATAGATACTTCTGGTTCTGATTGGAAGAATTGGGCATGAAATGCCTCTTCCATTTGTTGCCAATTTTGAATGGAGCCAGGTGTAAGGTTGATGTACCATACAAATGCTCCTCCCGTTAGGGAATTTGGAAATAATCTCAGTTTCATATAATCATGGTTAGTGAATTCACCGCATTGAGCAGCAAATCTAGCAATATGTTCTATCGTTGATTGATTTCCAGTCCCATAAAAAAGGGTAAAATCTGGTATCCTGAATCCCCTTGGGTATTCATGTACCCTATCTACCCATTCTGGGTATGGTTTTCTGTATATAGGAGTCTGGACCCCCCGAGCCATTGGTCCACATATCTCCCTAACAATATCAACAATCTGGTCTCTAGGGACCATATTTTGTGCCTGCTGAACCACTACTGGAGGAGCAAACACAGGATTTGGTGGATAAACTTGTGCTTGTGGTCCTCTTGGTCCATAAGGTGGTAAATTTGGGGCTGGTTGTCCTTGCGGTGCAGGTTGCTGTTGAGGGTATGGGTAACCCCTTTGAGCATGACCTGCGAAAGGACCTGCAACAGGTGCTGGGACAGGTGTCGTGTCTCTACCATTTGTAGGAAAACCCTCCAACCCCCCGGGTGTAAATTCGAATAAGGGATTGGTGTACCCTCTTGTGCCAGGTATGGCTTCGAACATAGGATTTGTAACCATTCTTACACCAGTTTCTTGTACTTGGCCAGATCCACCAACTTGTGTGGCTTCATTATTAAGTACTGAGGTATTTTGGCCTGCTATAGGCCTTGAAATGGGTTCATACCAAGACTGAGGTGATGGTCTTTCAAAGTTTTGGGTACTAGTTTGACCATTAGTATGTCCATTAACTTGCATAGGCTGTTTTTCTCTAGCCAATCTTTGTTAGGGGACATTTACAACTTCCTCCGTTTGTCTTGTGTTTGTTGGTTGGTGGTTATTCATTCGATCCAAAAAGGATGTTGCCCACCTTTCCATTGTGTTCATTAGTTGTTGTCCCATGGCATTCACTAAACCATCCCATGGATTTGTTGGCATAGTGGACGGTCCAATTCCTTGGTTTTGTCCAATAATATGAACATATGGTTCTTGTCCAGCAGTACTGGTCTGCTCGACCATGGGTTCTGACAATATAGGAGTTTCCACAGGATGTGTTACCACATTATCCTCTGGATTTGGTATTTCTACCTCTCCTTCCACGCCTTCTTCGAAGCGTTCATTTTCTCCTTGTCGTCTTCTTCTAGCCATTTTTAATTAAGTCCCACTGGGCGTGCCAAAAATATATGTTGGCTTTTTGGCTTTTCGAAGGGTATTTTTGTGAATGTGAGCGTGCCAGCAAGGATCAATCAGTCCTTACAGAAATTATAATTGCCAACCAATTATCAGACGATTGTGTTTTAGTTCTTTTCAGCCTCAATGAAGAGGACTTTTACTGGTGGCTTGACTTAGGAGAAATTAAGAGAAATAACAGTAATATGAAGAACAATTGAAGTATTTCATAAAAATGAACACTTACAATGGTCCGAACTCAGCCTCGGAGAGGTTTACAACAGCAATCTACTTGAATCTACTTGAAGCTACTCCTATGAATCGAAGTGCAGTGCGAGTATTTAAAGTGCAGGTATTTAAAGAACAGGTATTTAAGGACTGGAAATGTAGATGACTGGAAAGAAAATATATGAAGTAAATGACTGGTTTGTATGATCTGAGTCCGTCCCTCTTTCTGGGGGCTACCCTGCTATTTATACTCGTCAGTGATGACCTTCGAACTGCACTTCGAACTGTCGAACTGCTCCTCCATGATCGCTGGTCATGCTTCCTTACAAGTAGCTCCATTACGCCATTACTGGCAGTTGAGCTTCCCTCTTGTACTTAGATTTGAATATGAGTAACCGTTTGAAGACACGTCATCTTGCATCCCGTTTATTTGATCTAGTGTTACTCGGATCATGTGAGGACCAATGTTTATTGTCACGTGTACGATCAGGATTAAAGGCTTGAATAACCTTCCTTTATTACCCTTACTATGCCACGTGTCGAACTGTAACTGGCTTTTACAAAATATGTAGCCAACAGGTATATATGATATACACCCTTTAAAAGATGTACACCATACTGTTTCACTACTAGTATGCCTCCATTTGGAAAGTAGGTTGACTTTTTGACTTTTTTAACCTGGGCTATAAAATTTAGTTTGTAAAGGGTTTTTTGGCTTTTTTTTGTGAGAAAATAATGTAATGATTATAAATTGAATGTGATATTTTGTTTATTATGGCTAAAATAGCCTATTTTGTCTTTTGTAGCTAAAATAGTCAAAAAAAACTCTTGTCAATTTTTGATTATTTTAATAGGTTAAAATATTTATGTTTGAGAAGAAGGTTGAATTTTTTTATAATTAAATGTAATATTTTTGAGAAAAAAATAAAATAATTATAAATTTAATATTACATTTTATCTTATTAATTATTTTAATTTATTTTATCTCATTATGAATTTTAACTAAAAAAAAAATCTACATCCAACCTGCGAAACACTCAATATGCTTTTTTTTAAGAGGTTAGTTAGTGGGTCACAAGTGTTTTCTTATAGGAATTGGTTTCGTTGGGTTTGCAAAACCAAAAGTAAAATTTATTTAATTATAACATCAAAAAAAAAAAAAAAAAAAACAAGAAGAAGCCTACGGGTATCAATGTGCTCCGAGCATAAAAGAAAAGAAAAAAAAAACAAAGACCCCTATTTTTTTTTCTAGGGTTTACAACTTCTGAGGAGAGGGAGGGTGTGTTTTGTATGTGTGTAATCCCAAAGCCAAAGGCATGTCTTATCAGCTTTCTTTCTTTTATTTTTCTTTTTTCTTGGGAGCTTCAAAATAATGAAAGAAGAATAAAAATCTTTCCAAGAGTCACCACCATGCCTGTCCCTTCCCTTGTCCAGCTGGACTTTAGGCAAGCATCAACTTGTGCTGTGTGTCACCTATGTCAAAACCTAGGGTACCCTCAAAAGTTTGCTAGGGCTGTCCTTCCTCATTTTTAAAAGTCATCCCAATTATTATTTTATTAGCACTTCTTATTGTAAGTTTGGTCAAAACAGTGTGGCGTTATTTGGTTTGATTTTGAGCGATAAAATTTTAAAAATATTTTAAGAAGGGAGTTTAAAATTTTTTATAATTTGTTTGGTTGTAAATAGAAAATGCTTTAGCCTCCGTTTGGGAAGTGGGTTGGCTTTTTGGTTTTTTGACTTTTTGACTATTTTAGCCTGGGCTATTTTAGCCTGGTTTGGGAAGGACTTTTTGACTTTTTGGCTTTTTTGACTTTTTTTGTGAGAGAGGATTGTAATGATTATGGGTTGGATTTGATGTTTTGTTTTTTGTGGCTAAAATAGCCTATTTTGTTTTTTGTGGCTATTTTAGCCCCAAACCAAGTTCCCAAACAAAGGCTTAAATAGTTTAACAAACTCTTAAAATAAAAAATTATATAAGTTGCATCATATAAGGGTCCTGTTTGGTAGAGCTGTGGGAAAGTACTTATAGCTTATACCTCAACAGCTTATAGCTTATAACTTTCAGCTTAAGCTGATTGCCAGCTTATTCTTAAAACATCTCACGCCCCACTCAAAGAATAAACTGATTTTTTACTTTCAAAAAACTATAAGCTATAAGTTATAAGCTAAACTAAACACATCAAAGCCTCTGTTTGGCAAGTGAGGTTGGAGGCTTTTTTGGCTATTTTAGCCACAAAAAACAAAATAGGCTATTTTAGCCATAACAAACAAAACATCACATCCAACCCATAATCATTACATTCTTCTCTCACAAAAAAACTCAAAAAAGCCAAAAAGCCAAAAAGCCCTTCCCAAACCAAGCTTTTAAGCCCAGGCTAAAATAGCCAAAAAAGCCAAAAAGCCAAAAAGCCAACCCACTTCCCAAACCAAGCCAAAATAGCTTAAATTAAGCTGAAAGCTGAAATAAGCTGTAATTAAGCTCTGCCAAACAGGCACAAGAAGTCAATTACAATATATCTGACATGCCACACATTGAGGGATTATTTTAACATATGTTGGGTGTGTTTGGTTTGATTTTAAGAGAGTGATTTTTAAAAAAAGTTTTGGGGAGAGAGTTTATAAATTTTTTTGATTTGTTTGGTTGTATATTTTGAAAGTAATTTTAGAGTTTGGGAGTTTGAGATGATTTGATATTTTGTTGTAATTGAGTAGATATGTGTAAGAGAAAAAGTGATTGAGAATGAGAGAGGAGAGAGAAAAAATAATTGATAGATGTGTAAGATAGAGAAAGTGATTTTGAAATTTTTTTGAGAAAAATCTCAAACCAAACAATTTTTAGATTTTTTTTTTTAAAACTCATCTCTCAAAGCTAAACCAAATATACTCGTTATTTTAGGGTTGGTTTGGGAAGTGGGTTGGCTTTTTGACTTTTTTGGCTATTTTAGCCTGGGCTAAAAGCTTGGTTTGGGAAGGGCTTTTTGGCTTTTTGACTTTTTTTATGAGAGAAGAGTATAATGATTATAGGTTGGAGTGATGTTTTGTTGGTTGTGGCTAAAATAACCTATTTTGTCTTTTGTGACTAAAATAGTCAAAAAAACCTACAAACCTTCTTCCCAAACGGTGCCTTAGTATATTATTTTATTTTGATAGTATTATATACATTAATTAGTATATTAACACTAGTTCTAATAATACTAGTTATAATATTATTATTGACCTCAATTATTATACAAATTATAAATACCAAAAATATCTTAAATTATGTCACATCATCAATTGGTACACTAGTTAGTATACTAGTTGTGCATATAGCATTATTCATCTTATTTAGGTCACAATTATCTTATTTGAATGACATCACCTCTTTACCCCATCACTTCAAACACAATCTATATTTCGCGTTTTTTAGTAAAAAATTAAAAAATATACTAATCTAGCACTTCCCAAACAGTATCTAAAGTCAGCTTTTAATCTATTTTAGGTCACATGGGCTTGTTTGGTTTGTTTTTCAGAAAAATTTTTGGGAAAAATTCTCTACAAATAAATTTTCAAGAGTAATCAAACCAAACAATTTTTTTCAAAAAAAAATCTCAAAATTTTATTTGGTTACCTACTTTTCAAAATCACACTCTCTCATACACATCAAATCAATCACTTTTTTTAAAACTCACTCTTCAAAATCATTTTCCAAAATCATTTCTAAAAAAAGGCAAACCAAATAAGTTTTCGTACTTTTTATCTAAAAAAACTACTTTACAAACACAAACCAAACACACCTATCTCTCACATAAAATAGTAAAAAAAATTAAAAAGCCAAAAAATCAATTTTTAACCATCTTTTCAAAACACCATTCGTTTGGTAATTATATATTAAAAAGTCAAAAAATCACTATAAATTGTCACATTACTCTCTTTATTTTTTTACATATTCTTTTATAAAAAATTACTAAAATAATTTGTTCTCAATCGAGCCGGAGAGTTATTTTGAGAAGTGATTATTTTGATTGATTTATTAATTTTTTATAAAAGCATTTGTACAAAAATTAAAAAAAGTAATTGACTATTTGGTAGTAATTCTTTTAATTATTTTAAGTGTTTCTCAAAACAACCTCCAATCCATACCATCTATTGATGTAAGATTCAAACCAATTAACCCAGGGATGGATGGCCTTGTAGTAAGAACATGGGGAATTAAGCCCTTAGGTCATGAGTTCAAATTCATCCTGGGCCAATTTGTTGGGCGTAACACAGTTGGTTAAGAGATTGGATTTCAAGCTGTCCAACCAGCACTTGGTGTGGGTTCAATGCTTCCCCGCTGTGCGAGTCTTGACTTAAGCGGAGCTTGTCTTGGGAGGTCAGGGCAAGTTCCCAGGTTATAGTCTCCTCGCTCGGAACGGCTAACAAGACACATTGGTGATCTCTACAAAGGGGCGCTATCTTAGACCTGCGGGAGAGTAGCGAGGATTTTCTTGTAACAAAAAAAAAAAAAAAGATTCAAACCAATTTGTGTAACTTCCACACCACACTAAAGACAAAAAATTAAGAATAAAAACAAATTATTTTAGTTGCACAAAAACTCTGTTTGGGAAGTGGGTTTATGGCTTTTTTGAGGTTAAAATGTACACAAAAAAAGAAGAAGATAAAATAGACTAAAATAGTTAATAAGATAAAGTCATGGTTTGGCATTCTTTTTGGAACTAAATAATCACAAAAAGACAAAATTGATTACAAAAGCTAGTAAGACAAAATACTACTTTTTATCCATAAATATTACATTTTTTTTCTTACAGAAGTCAAAAAAGCTCCAAAAAAAAAAAAAGAAAGTCCCAACACAAAATAGTTGGCTATATTAGTCAATGCCAAACGATTCCAAAATGTCACATTAAACTCATAATTATTTTATTTTTTTTATAATAAATATAACATTAAATTATAAAAAAAATCTAACTATTTTTTTAAATACAAAAATTTTAACTTATTAAAATTATCAAAAATTAAAATAACCTACTAAAATATTTAACTTCTCAAACGGGGGCAAAGTGTTTGCTGTATTTTTTATAATGAAATTATATATTTGATGATAAATTGCCATCGTTTGACCAAAACTTTTGCCTAAAAAAGTAAAACATTTGATACAAAATAATTTATTTCCTAAAAATATATTTGGGCAAATTACATATACCTCTCTAGAAATTTAGTTAAATTACAGATACTTCTTGAGGTTTCGGAAATTACATCCCACCCCTTAAGGTTTGTATCTTCATAACAATTTACCCCCTGAGGTTTATATTTCATAACAAATTATTCCCTAATTTCTTATGCAAATATAGTATTCAGGAGAGAATTTGTAATTTCTCAAACATCAGAGGGGTATTTGTAATTTAGCCAAACCTCGAGGGGTATATGTAATTTGCCCAATATATTTATTAGTGATATTTTTAAAATTTTCAATATGACCTTTTAGCGACAACTCTTGTGACAATAATAATTGGTCTCTTATTATTTTTTGTAACAAATTTTTTATTTTTAAGGAATAAGTTTTTGTCCCTGTCTGAAAAAAAAAAAAACCTATCTGAAAAACAAGGAATATTTTTTTGTCAATTTCATGGGCAGCATATTTTCATAGTAAATTAAAAATAATAATAATAACTGTAAATTCATAGAAATGAAAATAAATCTGTATGCCGATGTAATAAAAAGTTGTGAATTGGAACTATCTCTTACTTGAATTTAATTCAATGTAATTGCATTAATTCATTATTATAAATTATAAAATTAAATGAGACGAGTATAATAAGGGATTTACACTAGAGTGGTGCTACATGCATTAATTAGTGTATTAAGTAGTGTATTAATATTAATTATGACATTATTATTGAGCTCATTCATTATACAAATAAAAAATATTAAAAATATTTTAAATTATATTATATTATTAATTAATATACTGATTAATACATATAACATTAGTCTTCACACTAAGCAGAAGGAGGGTCACGGGTGACGGAGGCCGTCAAATGATGTTTTTTCATTCATTCACCACTTTCTTAATTTTAAAATCATATAATCATTTAATTATTTACTATTAATTTGGTACACAATTAATATAGATTTTTTAAAGGAGAAAATACAGGCAAGTGGGAATTATATTTTTTTTAATAAATACATGAAAAACTTTAGAATTATAATTATTAATGTTTATAAAATTTTCAACTAATGTGTAATTTTTTTTATACTTTTACACTGAATTGCTATTTCTCCTTTTTTAAAATATCAAATAATTACTGGTGGAGAGAGGTCTAGGTGTAGGGTTGAGTACGGGGTTAATATTCACTAATGAGGTGGGATTAGATCCCCAACAAAATACCAGCTTTGTTGTCATCCCCGATCAGTAACTAATTATAAAATAATATTATCATCATAATCTTCTTTTGGTTGACTGATAGTCCCCCCCCCCCCCCCAAAAAAATAATAATAATAATAATTATCAATCAGTGGTTATTTCAAAATTATCGCTAAAGTGAAATTTTCCCAAAAAGATATTTGGGACGAATTATATTAATAATAACTATAATTTAAGGTTTGTGTTATTTTTAGACTAAATTTGACATATTACAAAAAAGTCAAAAAGTTAAAAAATTATTTAAAAAGTTAAAAAGTTAACATTATTCACCAAAAGGTAATAATTATGGCTGCACAACTCTCAATCCTAATTTTTTATTACACATTTTTCTATAAAAAGTCAAAAAGTTAACCTAAACATCCATATTTTCTTCCTTAATTTTTTAGTCAAAAAAGACAAAAAGTGCACTTATTTAGAACATCCCAAACAACCCCTTAATCTCGAACTTTTTAATTGTGATACATTAGACATGAATTTTGAATCTTGTTTTAAATAAGGACAATTGAACATACCATTGCTTAGGGGTGGTTTGAGATGTTCAAAATAAGTACACTTTTTAACTTTTTATAAAATATGAGTTGGGTTTAGATTGAGTTTGAAGTCATGTAGTACAGAATGATGTGACTAGGGATTGTTTGGGATGTCTTAAATAAGTGCACTTTTTGTCGGACTAAAAATTGAGGAAAAAAATATGGTTGTTTGGGTTAACTTTTGACTTTTCATGAAAAAATGTGTATTAAAAATTTGTATAAATTAGTGTGCTGGGAAAAATTAAGATTGAGAGTTGTGCAGCCGTAATTTTTGACTTTTGGTGAATAGTGATAACTTTTTGGGTAATTTTTTGACTTTTTAACTTTTTTTCAACTCGCCAAACTTGACCTTAAATAAGATAGTGACTTTTTGACTTTTTTAGTACATGGCAAACAAGGCTTCAATTTCAAGGGCAAAATCATTAATTTGATAAAATATAAAACAATTTGACAAAAATAAATGTCAAAAAATATTTTAAATTTTTTTAAAAAATCATTTCTACTAGCCAAATATAAAATTATGTAAAATTGATAAAAAAATTAATAGAAATTACATGATTAATTTTTAAAAATTAATTTTACATGATCATTATTCAAATACATAAAAAAATTAATTTGGTAAAAAAAATAAATAATTGTCTAAAAGATTTATCAATTTTATATAATTTTATCTTTAGTAGCTAGAAATAATTTTTAAAAATTCAAAAATAATTTTGTGACATTTATTTTTGTGAAATTAATTTATATTTTATCAAATTGACAATTTTGTCCTTGAAAAATTCAATAGTATCTACAATTGTCTTTATTTGGAATAAGATTCAAAGTTCATAGTCAAATGTATCACAATTGAAAAGTCATGAATAAAAATAACACAAGTTCCAAACTATAAAGACCATTAGTGTAATTCACCCAAATATTGTCACATTGATTGATACTGTATAAAAAATGTAGAGTAAATTGCAGATCAGTATAATTATAAAATAAATAATTATAAATTATTGATTAACTTTTTTAATTTTAATAATTAAAAACATAATTTTTTTCATATATTTATAATTATATTGAGAATTTTTCAAAAAGTAATACCTCAAACCTACTTTAGACTTGTTTTGGATATGACTTATTTTTTAATTTTTTTATTTATTATAAAAAGACTTTTAGAAATATCTAGAGATTATGTGACCAAAACAAGTTAATAAATTGCTTATTTTTTGTGGGGGGAGCAACTAGTTTCAGTTGGATTTTCCAACTGGGGTGTCTTGTTGGGCTTACGTGGGCCCATCACATAACTCATATCGATAATCTGAATCATTTAATATTTAGAACTCATCGAGTATTTTATTATTGTAAAAAATTATATTAATTAGATATCAATAACTACTTGGTTATATTACATTTGTGTTAATAATTTATTTTAAAAGTCACAATTACCGTTGATACAAATCTTATATAATCAAGTGACAATCAATATATAATCAATATAATTTTTTATGAAAATAAAATACTTAATAAATTTTAAATAATGAACAATTTAACTTACTGAGAGGGTAATTTATATATAAATTGGGTCGAGCTAGGTAATGGGTCGTTCATTGGGCCATGGTAAGAAGGGCTGGGTAAAACGGAGCTTGGAGTTAGCCCGGTCCGGAGAACGCCTTATTAATATCCCGGTTCAAAAGAGCCTTGAAGTTATTCCGGTCTAAAGAAGCGTGGCAATTAGCCCGGTTGCCATACTCAGAGTTTGCCCGATCATGACATATTATAGATAGCTCGGTCAGAACCAAGCTATTTGTTAGCTCGGTCAGGACCTTGATGTTTTGGTATCTCGGTCTAATCACGCCAGGGTTTGTGCAGAAGGAACCAGGGTAAGAGTAGTGAAAGGAAGAACCAAACTAGCTATAGTTCGGTCTACTCTGTGGCTCAGCATAGCCATGCTTACCTCGATCATATTGGAGTCCGACCATGATAAAACCATCTCACTTGGTTCAAGCAGTGAGGAGGGTGTTGAAGGATAAGCATAATCTTTCAGGAATGTGATTCCTAGGAGGACTCTACATGGAGGAGTAAGAGTCCTACTAAGATTGTGCCACACGAATAAAGCTCACAACATCACCCATGGAGGGGTAACACAACTTTGATCCTCAAATACACAGAGCTTTTTGTCTATTTATCTATTTGTTGTCTTAGGCATCGGAGAGATATCTAGCACACACCCGCCGGCTAGCTCACGTTTGTGTTTTCAGGGAATAAAGCGACGACGTACGGAGGAGCGCAGACTTGATCAACAGGATTATACGAGAAGGTTTATTTTTTTCCCGTACAATTGGTGCCGTCTGTGGGAAATATCAGACTAGAACAAAACCTTTTGATCATGCTTTTCCTCTTTATAAGCAATGGTGCACAACGAAGATTTTTCGCAGTCCGCCATCGACGGACAAACACTAGAGGGGGGTGCAAGGCGCGAAGGCCTACCTTCTATCCCTCATATGGCAGATTTGGAGCCACAACGACAGAATCCCAAGCGGGATGCAAGGGGGAGGAGGCAGACTAACAGCCCCCATCACTCTTGTTCACAAAGTCCTGACAGACAAAGGCGAAGGATTGATCCTCAAGTTCTGGAGGACCGTGTAAAGGAGCAAGATGAATTGATAAGGAAGATGGCGGCGGACATGGAGGCCATGAAGTGCCAGATCAAGGGAAAAGGGGTGGCGACAAGAGAGGGGCGCAAAGGCAAAGCGCCTCCTCGCCACTCAGAAGATCGTAGTAGGCATACCACGACATCGCGAGCAGAGAGTAGAAGCCTCAAGACGAGCGACACTCAATCAAGGACTTCCAGAACTCGTTACTCCAGGTTTGAGAGAACGAGATCACTAAGGTCTTACACAGAGGGAAGTACCTATCGGCCCTCACACACGCACCATACATCATCCAGGCAAACAAAGTTGCCTAGATCATCCGACTTACGGACTGTGCTTGAAGAAAGGGCGCGACAGAAGGAGGATGCTAGGACGCGCGATCCACACAGAGTTTTAGGCCTTCAGCGGTTGGCCCATCGGACGCATGGAAGTGTCGAGGTTGGGATGTCAATACCGCACCTTGCCTACGAACCAACAGATAAAGCGTTGGCAAGACTCCATTGCTCACCGTTCGTTCCGGCAATTGAGAACGCACCATTACCCTCAGGCTTTATCCAGCCTAAATTTGCCACGTACGAAGGGAAGACAGACCCTTACATGCACCTAAGCCACTTTCGTTAGGTTATGGCAGTGTATCGACGGAACGAAGCTTTAATGTGCATCATCTTCCCATTAAGCCTTGGTGACATAGGCTTGACTTGGTTCGAAAAACTTCCAGAAGGCAGCATAGCCTCTTGGGCGCAATTGGCGGAGGCATTCGTTACTAGGTTCAGAACGAACATCAAAACCCCAATGGAAATTGATCAACTGCTCTCCATCGATATGGACGAAAAAGAGTCATTAAAATCCTACAATAGCCGCTACTGGGAGACCTTCAACCAGATTGGGGACTGCCCCACCAATCTCGCCATTGCACAGTACAAAAGAGGCCTTCCAGTCGGGAACAGACTAAGAGACTCAATCACTATGACACCGCCTCTCACAATGGAGGCCTTAATGGAGAGAGTGCACCAACACATTCGAGTAGAAGAAGATGGCGCTCGTGCTAAATCAAAGTCTAGCATGACCACAATACCAGATAAAAAGACCACGGCAAAGGTTAACGCGGTAGAACGTCCGAACAAAAACGGACGAGGCAGGCGGGACAACGGAGAAGACCATGATAAAAGATGATTGAGAATTCGCACTGCCATTACCACGGTATTCAAAAAACCAATCTACCAGATCCTAAGCGAGATACGTGATGAGCCTTTCGTCAGATGGCCTGCCAAGCTAGGAGAAGCTCAGAAGGACTACGACGAAAGATCGCAGTGCACCTTCCATAAAGAAAAAGGACACCGCACTGAAAATTGTACACCATTGAGACAACATTTAGAGGAGTTGGTGGCGGCCGGTCACCTGGACAAATACATTGAAGGAGGGGCGCAGCTAGTCCCCCAAAATGACGATTACCCGAACGGTATGCCAATCGACCCCCCACCTCAAGGTGTGATCATCGTGATTCATGGAGTATTCGAACCTGAGCGCGTATGCGAGCTCAAGGGCATGATAAAGAAGGCTAAGCACTTAAGAGAGGTACTACGCGCCCAACCTACCATAAAAAAGGGGAGAACAAAGGCCACGAATGTCATGTCTTTTTCAGACAAGGACTTGGAAAGAATATATTACCCTCACAACGATGCACTGGTCGTCACCCTCCGCATCAAAGACTACGACGTCAAGCGAATTTTGATAGACCAAGGTAGCTCGTGTGAGATCATGTACTACGACACCTTCAAACAACTAAAATTGGAGGACAAAGACCTGGCCCCAGCTGTATCCCCCCTGATCGGATTCAACTCAATGCCAAAATGGCCAGTCGGTAAAATTATCCTGCCAATCAGGGCAGGAAGTGTGATAAAACAAGTGAAATTTTGGGTGTTGAAGGTCCTTTCCACTTACAACATAATCTTAGGAAGAACATGGTTGCATGCCATACGAGCGGTAGCTTCGTCCTACCATCAAGTAATGCGATTCCCCAACGAAACCGGGGTAATTGAAGAGGTCTTTGGAGACCAAATTATGACCAAGCAATGCTTTGTCACGGTTAATGGCAGCTGCGCTGCCAAGGGATATGTTCATTCGGTGGAAGAACCTGAGAGCAATGAACTGTTCGCAGATGTCGGCAAGCAGCTGACCAAAAAGCGGTGGAAGACTTGGTAGAAGTAAGAATAGATGAAAAGAACCTGGATAAATTCTTTTTGCTCGGATCGTCGTTGTCCAGCATTGAGAGATTAGAGGTTTTGGAATTCTTAACCTCCAACCTCGAAGTATTCACCTAGACACCCTACGACATGCCAGGCATTGATCCAAACTTCATTTGTCACCAACTTAATGTCCACCCATCCGCCAGACCAATTATTCAGCGCACTCATAGATCGGCACTCCACCACGCCGAAATAGTTGTGGAAGAAGTGGGAAATCTGCTAGAGGCAGGAGCTATCAGAGAGGTGCACTACCCCACATAGATTTCCAACACAGTCGTGGTACCAAAAAAGAATGACAAATGGCGTGTCTGCGTCGACTATAAGACAGTCAACAAAACATGCCCAAAGGACAGCTTCCTCCTACCACGGATAGATCAATTGGTAGACCTAACAGCAGGTCACAACTGACTTAGCTTTCTTGATGCATACAGAGGCTACCATCAGATCGCCATGTACGAACCAGACCAGGAGGTCACGTCCTTTACAACTCCAAGAGGACTGTATTGCTACAAGGTCATGCCCTTTGGCCTAAAGAACGTAGGGGCAACATTCCAAAGAATGGTCACCAAGATGTTCGAGCCATTGTTAGGCAGAACAATGAAGGCTTACATCGACGACATGGTGGTCAAAAGTAAGGATGAGAACGACCATCTGAGGGACCTAGGTGAGATGTTCCAGATTCGGAAGAGACACAAGTTGCGCCTTAATGCATCTAAGTGCGCGTTCGGTGTAGGATCTGACAAATTCTTGGGCTTCCTGGTGACCAACCGGGGTATTGAGGCAGACCCCTCCCAGATCAAAGCTATTCAGGATCTGGAGAGGCCTAACTCAGTAAAAGAAGTGCAGCATCTCACCGGCATGGCAGCTGCACTCAACTGATTCATTAGCCGGTCGTCAGACAGACTACGACCATTTTTTCTAGCATTAAAAGCCAAGTTCGAGTGGGACGAAGAATGCGACCGCGCTCTGGAAAACTTGAAGGAATACATGTCTTCTCCACCACTGCTTGTCACCCCAATACCTGGAGAAGAACTCTTCCTGTACCTGGCGGTCTCTCAGTACGCAATTAGCGCAGTATTGGTTCGTGCAGAAGGAATCAAACATCTGCCCATTTATTATGTCAGCAAAACATTGCTGGGCACCGAAACGAGGTACTTGCCATTGGAAAAACTGGCCTTGGCCTTAATGATGACCTCAAGAAAGTTGTCGCACTACTTCCACACCCACACCATAGTCGTCCTCACAGCTTTCCCATTAAAAGCTTTGTTTGAGAGGGCAAACTTTTCTGGGCGAATCTTGAAGTAGGCAGTAGAGTTGGGACAATTTGACATCAAGTTCCAACCCAGAACCGCGATAAAGGCCCAAGCTTTGGCAGACTGTGTTGCAGAATTTACTCCTGGAAGTCATCATATCTGCCTAGTCGACCTGACTAATGCAACCGAACTAGGGATGAAAGTTAACGCCGGAATAGCGCAACCCCTGGTGCAGGATACTCAGTCGGACCCCAAGGCAAACCAGAGTAAAGAGAGCAAGGCAGAAGTGAACCATGCTACACCAAGCCAAGACTCACCAACAAATAAAGACTTGGTTCAATCAGATAGCGAGGGGCAGACAGCAAGTATGGACCTTGAAAAAGACACCAGCAACATTCTTGACCCCACGGCATTATCTGATCCCTCCATTTGTTGGAAATTATTCGTTGGAGAGATGTGGAAGCTCTTTGTGGACGGAGCATCCAACCGGCATGGTGCAGGACTTGGCATAGTCCTCATCTCACCAGACGGCCTGGTTGTGGAGCAAGCAGTCAACCTTGGATTCTCAGCATCAAACAACGAAGCGGAATATGAAGCGCTTCTTACAGGTCTCAAATTAGCATTTTACATGAAGGCCACCGAGCTAATGGTCTACAACGACTCACAGCTGGTGGTAAACCAAATTTCTGGTGACTACGAAACAAAGGATGACAGGATGACCAAGTACCAAGAGTTGGTCAGAACAGAGATCAAGAAATTTGAAGTAGTAAGGATAGAACAGATTGGCAGGGAGAAAAATAGTAGAGCAGACGAACTAACAGGCTTTGCTTTAATGGCAGATATGTCCATCCCTAACCCACTGCTAATTGACTACTTACCAAGATCAAGCATTGAAGACTCCGAAGCAGAAGAGGTATGTTGCGCCAAACTAGGCCCTTCATGGATGGATCCCATCATACTATTCTTGAAAGACAGCGTCTTACCAGAAGAAAAGAAAGAAGCCAACAAAATTAGAACAAAGTCACAGCGATTTTGGCTCTCCCCTTCTATGGCATTGTACAAAAAATCATTCTCAGGACCTTATCTAAAGTGTGTTCACCCGAGCAAAGTAGAAGCATTCTTGTTCAAAATACATGAAGAGGTGTGCAGAAGCCACCAAGGAGGAAGATCGTTAGCTTATAGAGCCATTTCGCAAGGATACTGGTGACCATACATGCAAGCAGACTCAGAGAAGTATGTGAAGAAGTGCGAGAAATGTCAGAAATTCGCACACCAAATACACCAGTCGGCTAGAGAACTCCTACCATTGACCAGCCCATGGCCCTTTGCAATGTGGGGCTTCGACATAGTAGGACCACTTCCAACAGCACCCGGAAACAGGAAGTTCTTTCTCGCAGCAACAGACTACTTCACAAAGTGAGTGGAAACAGAAGCATTGGCATCAATCAAGGAAAAAGATGTGAAGAAGTTCGTCTGGCAGAATATCATTACTCGATTCGGCATACCTAAAGCCCTAATATCAGACAACGGTACTCAGTTTGATGACAGAATCTTTAGAGGCTTTTGTGAAGAATACATGGTAGAGTTTTACAATTCTACACCGGCATATCCCCAAGCCAGCGGCCAGGCGGAAGCATCAAACAAGGTCATCTTGGATGGACTGAAGAAAAGGTTAGAAAGAGAAAAAGGCAAATGGGCTGAGGAACTTCCTCATGTTTTATGGGCTTACCGCACCACACCTCGACGATCAACAGGAGAAACACCATTCTCCTTAGCCTACGGCATGGAAGCAGTAATCCCGCTGGAAGTTGGCCTCCCCACAATTAGAAGCGAAAATTTTGATCCAGACTTAAATGGAGAAGCCATAGCATTGGAGCTCGACCTCGCCGAAGAAAGAAGAGAAAAAGCACTGGTTCACATTGTCTCGTACCAACAAGAGTTATCCAGGAAATACAACAAGACAGTACATCCAAGACAATTCAAAATCGGAGGTTGGGTATTGCGCAAAGTAATGGGAAACACCTTGGTCCCAGGAGATGGCAAATTAGGGCCTAATTGGGAAGGACCTTACAAAGTGGTCGGATTAGCAGGAAAATGTGCTTACCACTTGGAAGACGAAGATAGCAAAGCAATTCTCAGACCATGGAACACTGCCAATCTCAAACTATTTTATTTTTAGCTTTACTTTAAAATACCTGTAATTTTTCTTTTCCCCAATAAAGCAAGTAGTTTTCTTTTTAGCATCAGTGTTTTTATTCTGTAAAAGTTGTTTTAGTAGGCCAGGGACAGTGAAAGCATAGTTGGCTGGAAAAACCAATTTAAAGGTTGGCTGGAAAAACCAACACCTTCCTAAGCCCAGGATAAGGATCCAGGCTGCAGGACATTTGGTCGGAATAACCAAACACTTTACTTTAGGTTGGCTGGAAAAACCAATCTAAAGGCTGGCTGGAAAAACCAACACCCTCCTAAGCCCAGGATAAGGATCCAGGCTGCAGGACGTTTGGTCGGAATAACCAAACACTTTACTCTGGGTTGGCTGGAAAAACCTATCTAGAGGTTGGCTGGATTAAACCAACTCTTAGTACTCTTTAGCCGAAGTAAGGATATCGGCTAAAGAATGGTTGGATGGATTAAACCAACTCTTAGTACTCTTTAGCCGAAGTAAGGATATCGGCTAAAGAATGGTTGGCTGGATTAAACCAACTTTTAGTACTCTTTAGCCGAAGTAAGGATATCGGCTAAAGATTAAACCAACTCTTAGTACTCTTTAGCCGAAGTAAGGATATCGGCTAAAGAATGGTTGGCTGGATTAAACCAACTCTTAGTACTCTTTAGCCGAAGTAAGGATATCGGCTAAAGAATGGTTGGCTGGATTAAACCAACACTTGGTACTCTTCAGTCGAGGTAACGATCTCGGCTAAAAAGTGGTTGGCTGGACTAAACCAATTCTTGGTACTCTTTAGCCAAAGTAAGGATATCGGCTAAAGAGTGGTTGGCTGGATTAAACCAACTTTTAGTATTCTTCAGCCGAGGTAGGGATCTCGGCTAAAGAGTGATTGGCAGGTATACTTATAGTTGCAATGTTAAGACCGGGATAAAGTATCTCGGCAAAAGAATGCTGAACCTCATGCAAGACACTAGTTAGAAAGTAAAAGTACAAGCATAAAGATCAACCAAAATAAGAGTTTGAACGAAAAAGAAGCGTTTATTCAAAATTCAAAGCAAGTACAAAGGATAGGGCCTCAGCCCGGTTACAATCTGTGTCCAAAAGCAAAGAAAAGAAAATACAGAAATCGAGCAAAAAGAAGAGAAATACGAAGTCAGGCAAACAGATCATCAAGATCAGCATCAAGTTCAACTCGCAGCCTGGTTTCATTTGGAAGCTCGACTTCGGTCGGGAGTATGGTCTCGGTTGGAAGCACGGTTTCAGTTGGTAGTTCGGCAGTCAGATCTTCCATCGTTGGGTCCGCCCGAGCTGACTGATTGACAAGTTCATTGACGATCAGGATATCATTGGGCACGGTTTCTTCTTCATCATCCAAATCTTCAAGAAACTGTTGTTGAGTGGTAGCAGCATATTCCGCCATTGAGCTTGGTATGAAGTATGCAGGAGGGTTGAAGACCTCGGTCTCTGGACCGTGACTGAGCTGCGCCACATCCGCTTTCCACCCACATTTAAAGAAGAGATCCTTTGCAGCTTCGCACTGCTTAATGTATAGGGCTTCGCCCTCTTTAAAGCCCCGGTCCTCTACAGCCTCCAGCTTTTTCTCAAGCTCCGTTATTTCGGCTTTCTTTTTTTCTTCAAGCTTGGCCATCTCACGCAAGTATTTTTCTTTCATCACGGTCAAGGTCCTTTGTTTATCAGCGTTAGCCGAGGTAACTAGTCCGGTCAGACGGGTGACCTCGGCCTCTAGCTCGGCGGTCTTCTGTTGAGATGCTTCTAGCACGGCCGTTTTGGCCTCAGCTTCTGCCATGGCCTGCCTTGTTGCTTTCCTTAGTTCCAACACTCGCTTGTAAGCGATGTGGTTTTTCTGTATGGCCTGCAAAAGGATGGTAACACTTTTTCAGTATAACCAAGCTGAAAGTTGGACAAATTTCTTTAGAAAAAATAAAGTAAAATGGGCACAACTTACCAGCACCATGGATTTTGTGGACGAGCGAAGGGCCTTCAGCTCGGTCAGGTGGTCGTGGTGCCTCATGTCGGTTGGAAGACAAACACCTTTAGCCAAGTTGAAGGCTATCAGGTGGTCTTTTTCTGCAACCACTGAGTCTGAATCCGTGATAGCACGGTTCTGAAATGTGATTTTTGGAGCCCACTTAGAGGAGGTAGCTTGGTCAGAACGCTCTGGTTGTGGGCTCGGTGGAGGGCTTGGTAGAGTGGTTTGAGGAACCACGGTTTCATCTTCATCAACAAGACGTTGCTCGGTTTGGGTAGTCTGGGCACGCTTCTTTGGGCGAGATGATGAAGGTTGTTGAGAAGGCAGAGCTACTACGGTTTCTTGAGTTTGACTGGCTAGCGGTACCTCGGTCGGATTTGTTTCAGTCAGAAGGGCTCGCACGGCTCTCTTCTTGGCCATCTCTTGTTCAGCAGTTAAAGGGATTAATCTGATTTGGGGCAAGGTTGGGTCCGGTTCAGGCGAAGCCTCCAACAAGAAATCATTTACCTTGGTCTTTTGCTTGCCACTGTATCGATAGGTCGGCTGGAAATTCAGTAGCTCGGTCCAACTTCGGTTTGGATATCGCAGCGCGACACGAAGTGTAGCTAGGTTAGGGTAGTTGTACTGTGACTTGAGGAAGTTAAAGTCTGCATAAAAAGAAGACAACTGTTAGTCCGGTTCAAATATTGAAAACCGAAATAAATAAATGTGTACAATGGAGCTGAGATAAACCTACCGACTATCCCCTTGTTCCAGTTTATTCTGTCAGCAGGGATCTGGGCTTATTGGTCCTCAAAATTCCCAGATACCCAGAAGAAATCGTCGTCGTTCACATCTTTGTCCGGAGTATCTTTTATTATCTTTTCACGCCGGCGTCTTATTCTTAAATAATAGACCCATCCATCTTCGGCGGATCCTATAGAATATTGGTGGAAGAGTTCTGCTAAGCCGAGGTTAAGACTAGCCTGGCGATTTAGCTCAGCAATACCATTTATTATACGGTATGAATTTGTGGAAAGTTGGGTAGGACAAAGGTTGGTTTGTCTAAGGAATTCACAGAGTAAGGGCTGTATAGGGAAGCGTAAACCGCACTCCACAATGGAAATAACATTAAAGGGGACAAAACCTTGTTTTTCCTAGGGGACGGTGTCTAGCTCGGCTAAAGAAAGGTGGACATCATCTGGGATTTGGTAGTCCTTGCAAAATTCAGCTATTGCACCAGATGAGTTAACTAAAAACCTATACTTTCCCATTTATGGTCTAAGTTATGAATAAATTTTTACTCGAGTGTTAGCTCAGTCAAAGGATGATGCCGAGTAGCTCGGTTGAGCGCTCAAAGGTGTGCCTAGGCAACCTAAGTCTGCAAAGTGAAGAACAAAGGTGTTAAGAACAGATCATTGGACCGTGCTAAAAGAAACACAGGCAAGTTAAATGAAGTCCTAGCTCGGCTATGAGAATTGCTTCGTTTCTTAGCTCGATTTGAAGAAGGGGTCTGTTAGCTCGGTGTGAACAAAGGATTTGTTAGCCCGGTTGAGCCTCTAGGGGCAGCATTCTTAGTTTGGTCTGAACTAAGAAAGCTGGTTTAGCCCCAAGTTGTAGCTCGGTCATGGTTGAAACTTTCAAGCACACTTGCACAGACTTAGTACGGTTTGTTAGCCCGTCTAAGTTAAGACAAAAATGGTTTGACTTGTTGAAACTACGGGTACATGAAATGATAAGTTCGGTTGGATAGTCTGACTAGATTGACAACAACTACAAACAACTTTTTAGTTCGGTTACATGTGATTTTGGATCGAAACCAGTGTTTCTCAGGTTATTTCGTACGTTCAAGTGATTCTATTACTAAGTTTTTTTTCCAGAAAAACACATGACCAAGCAGAAAATGTGTTTTGCAAAAGCACAAAACAATATGCAATGAATTGTAAAAAACAAATGCGAAGACAACAAAAACAAGACAGATTTGAGTAGCTTACCAGGTCAAGAGGAGGAAACTGAAGATGGAAGCAAAGACAGTAAAGAAACACGAACTCAGTAAGCTCAGGATCGAGGAGTGTCAGAGACTCGCAAGAGAGAGAAGTTGAATAGTAAAGTGAATGATTCAAAGCATTAGGACTTGTTTTGTGAAAAGAGAAGGGAAAAAGGAGGGACTGTTCAAAAAACACGAGGTATGAAGACGGCGTGACAGCTGCCTCTAGCCAATAAGAGCATGCCGCGTGTCCTTGGAATGAGAAGGGATTCAGTCTCTGTGATTGAAGAGACGTTTTGACCAGACAGGTACAGCCCGGTGTAAATTTAGCTTGGCTGAAAAGGCTTAAGAATTTAGCTCGGCTGGAAAGGCTAAAGGGTTTTAAGCTCGACTGGAAAGGCTAAAGAGTTTAGCTCGATCGTAAGGATAAAGTTTCTAAGCTCAGCTGGAAAGGCTAAAGAGTTTAGCTCGATCGTAAGGATAAAGTTTTTAGCTCGGCTGGTAACAGGTAATCCCTATCATGCTATGCAGATGGAATTAAAGGGCAATTGAGAGGGTAATTTATATATAAATTGGGCCGAGCTAGGTAATGGGCCGTTCATTGGGCCACGGTTAGAAGGGCTGGGTAAAACGGAGCTTGGAGTTAGCCCGGTCCGGGGAACACCTTATTATTATCCCAGTCCAAAAGAGCCTTGAAATTATTCCGGTCTAAAGAAGCGTGGCAATTAGCCCGGTTGCCATACTCAGAGTTAGCCCGGTCATGGCATATTATGGATAGCTCGGTCAGGACCTTGATGTTTTGGTATCTCGGTCTAATCACGCCAGGGTTTGTGCAGGAGGAACCAGGGTAAGAGCAGTGAAAGGAAGAACCAAACTAGCTATAGTTCGGTCTACTCTGCGGCTCAGCATAGCCATGCTTACCTCGGTCATATTGGAGTCCGATCATGGTAAAACCATCTCACTTGGTTCAAGTAGTGAGGAGGGTGTTGAAGGATAAGCATTATCTTTCAGGAATGTAATTCCTAGGAGGACTGTACATGAAGGAGTAAGAGTCCTACTAGGATTGTGCCACGCGAAACCTATAAAAGCTCACAACATCACCCATGGAGGGGTAACACAATTTTGATCCTCAAATACACAGACTTTTTTGTCTATTTGTCTATTTGCTGACTTAGGCATCGGAGATGTATCCGGCACACACCCGCTGGCTAGCTCACGTTTGTGTTTTCAGGAAATAAAGCGACGACATACGGAGGAGCGCAAACTTAATCAACATAATTATACGAGAAGGTTTATTTCTTTCTCGTACACTTACCAGTATAAATTTTATAATGAATCAATAAAATTTAACAATTCATTTTAATCCGATTTCAGACCGAAATCAAGCCTCAGCGTTTTTTTTTTTCTTTTTTAAAACCCAAAATAAGCCTAATACAGCTAGGTGTATTCAAAATTGGAAGAATTTCAAACCTGTTATAAATATCCTGACACTCGGTGGCACGTGGCCAATGACGTTTTGTTGACCTAGCTAGTAAGCCTTGAGCATGGAGGCTAACCACTCGTTTGTCCAATTTAGGGTTAAAAAGTTATTTTAGTTATAAAAAGATAATATTTTAAAAAATAAAAATATTATATTTAAATTATAATAATAATTATTATTATTTTATAAAAATTAAAAAATTAAAAAACTTATCTCAAACAAAATTTTTTAATCATAAACTAAAATAATTAAAAAATTAAAAAACTAACCCCTTCCAAACCAATCCTAAGGTTACCCCTATTATGCATCAAATTCCAACAAATTGGTGCATAGTATTTGTAGGGTATTTGTGACTATTTTGAGATTTACAGCCCAAGACAAGACATATTTGGGTTAAGTTTGGCTATCTTAAATAAGTATACACTTTTTATTTTTTTATTTCTTTTTCTATCACATCATCTCTTTATTTTTCTGCACATCTTTTTATAAAAAGACAAAAAATACACTTATTTAAGTTATCCAAACAATCCCTTAGGCCAAGTTTTACAAGTTGAAAAAAAATTAAAAAATTATTCAAAAAAGTTAAAAAGTTATTACAATTCACCAAAATTCAAAAATTACGGCCGCACAATTCTCAATCCTAATTTTCCTTACACACTAATTTATATAATTTTTTAATGCATATTTTTTCATAAAAAGTCAAAAAGTTAACCCAAACAATCATATTTTTTTCCTCAACTTTTTAGTCTAAAAAATCAAAAAGTACACTTATTTAGGACATCCCAAACAACCCCTTACACTACCCTGCCTTGATAATATAAAAGGTAGCACCTTGTGCCATTCTCATATTTTTACTCCTAAATTTAGTAAGGTCAAGTTTGGCAACCCAAAAATAATATATCTTTTTATCTTTTTTTTATTATATCACTTCTCTACTTTTCTACACATCTTTTCGTATAAAGACAAAAAGTACACTTGAGGTGTTTTGGAAAGTTGGTAAAAAGCTGACTTTTGACTTTTTATCAAGTTTTTTAGCTTTTTGAAAAGTGATTTAGGAAGTTAGTAAAAAATTGACTTTTTGCTTTTTAATTTAATATTTATTTATGGTGTCAAATCAAATTAAAATGATCAAAATATCCTTACCTAACATAAGAATTTTTTTTTAATTTTTTTTTCATAGGTCCTAATTTGTAATTTTACACCTGCGTTTTTAGCATTTGCCAAACTAATTTTTTGGCCTTTTTGACACTTGCGTTTTTTAACATTTTGTCCAAAAACGTGACTTTTTGCTATGTTCTCAAAATGACATTATTTAGGTCATCTTAAACAACTACTAAAAACTATAATATCTAATTTTATAATAAATTTATATAATTTTTAGAAAAATGAAAATTTTATTTATTAAAGAGTGAATGATATGGGAATTTGACAGTAAGAGAGATATAAAGATTATTCAAGAGATTTTGTTTTTTCTCAAATCACGTGAGGCAACTAGCAATAATGAGATATGTATATGTATTTGCCTAATCACTTCCTAATACTTAACTCATGTTACCCACCATTTGTGTATATATTATTATTATTATTGCATGCATTTTTTTTATGGCCAGATCTTCCAACAACACGACCTATTCAAATCTCATATCACATGCAATGAATTAAAAATAAGAAAACTTAGAAGGATTGATTAATTAAATAATTAGGACGCAATTATCGAATATTCGCACGCATTAGACCGGTCAATTATACTAATAAGATCCCTCTTTGCTCCTTTTATTATATGTAGAGCATTAAGCTGCATCCTCCTGGCATGTGAGGAGATCTTGGGATTGAGTTCCATCTCTGCATTCTTTACTTTTGTTTTTTCTTTCACCTCCCAATCTCTTACCGACTAAAAAATATTCTTAAAAAATTATTTGTTATATATATATATATATATTATATATAATTTTAATGATGATTTGTTATTTTGACAAAATCAAGTTGTACATACCATTATCTAATTGATTTATCTATAATCGGCTCTATATCACCAAAATCATTCAGTTTGTTTGGTTTGAATTTTCTGGATTAAGTTTTTTAAAAACTGATTTTTTTTATTTTTCGTGCTTTTTTGTTTTTAGTTAATATTTTTAAAATTTTAAATATTTTTTTTAGTTTTTTAGATGCACCTTACTTAGATGTATTTAAAAAATAAAAAATTTGTGAAAAAATATTTTAAAAAATTAATAAATATATAAAAATATAAAAAGATGTACTGAATTCTCGTATTTTTTTTGTATTTTTAATATTAAGTGAATTTTTAAAAGGTTTTTTTCATAAGTGTTTTACTTTTTAGGTATATTTATGTTAGGTATATCTAAAAATTAAAAAAAATATTTAAAATATTAAAAAAATTCATTAAAAACAAAAAAATACAAAAAATATGAAAGTAGAATTTTCTGAAAATTGTTTTCAAAAAAACGAAACCAAACAAGCTGATTACTTTTTCACTAATTTAGATGAGCATTATGCTTTTATTTTTTTAAAATAGATATATTATGATTATTGGTGTAATTTAACGTCTATAGTTATGATTTTTAGAATAATTGAGTTTTTTAATTTGTATAATTTTTTTTAATAAGTTTAGAATATCTAATCGTGAGTTTTGGTTTGTGAAAGTTGTCACACTAATGAGAAAAAAATAGTTGGATTTTTGTAGAAAAGTTTGCCAAATTTTGACTTAGGCCCATAATTTCTTTTAGCCCAATTTATAGGTTCATACAAAAGAGATGAAGGCCCACAGAGTCCTAATGTCATTCGAGTCTGGATTGAATATTGGGTTCTAAATTCAGTCCTGAATTTGGAGTAATCTCATGAAAAGCATGGGCAACAGAAAGGGAAAAGTGGTTCGTTTTCAAGTTGGTACAATCTAATCCTTTCAATTTTTAGTAGACGGCTGAGATTTGTTAAACTTCACAGCTAAAAAGTTGAATCCCCCAAGCAAATCCAAAATTTTAAAAAATTGGGCCATCTTTGAGACAAACCCAGTGGGCTTCTATCAAGGCCCATTTGATACCCATCACCGGCACTATCAGTATCTTAAACTTATTATTATTATTTTAATTTTAAATTTATGGTCTTCATCCGCCATCATTTTTAGAAGCGTTTAAATTTATGGTCTTCATCCGCCATCATTTTTAGAAGCGACCTGTCCAAGTCTCTGCTCAAAGGCTTCGTTTGGAAGTCAAGTTTGGGGTTTTTTTTTTTTTTTTTTGGTTATTTTAGTCTAAAAAAAAAATTAAACTTTTTAATTTAATAAAATAAAATATCACATTTAACCCATAATTATTACATTATTTCTCTCACAAAAAAGTCAAAAAAATCAAAAACCCTTTTCAAACGAGTCTTTTTAGTCCCAAGTTAAAACAGTTAAAAAGGTCAAAAAGTCAACCCACTCCCAAAATGAATCCAAATTTAACGTCAGCCTAAAAATGAAAATAGAAAATTTTATTTATTTATTTATATATACTAGACGAAAATAGATAACTTTTAATTAAAAAAAGAAAAGAAAAGAGCAGATTCTTCAACAGAAAACTACTAGACAAGAAAAGCTAAAAAGTCTCATTGCATTCAAGAACCCCAACTAAAAGCATGCCCCTCTCTCTCTCTCTCTCAACTATTTGTGGTTTGTCTGCAGAAGGGATGAAGACAACAGGCTACAGAATATATATCATGCACTTGGCAATTTTAGATTCCATTGGGAGAGCATTGAAAGGATACTCTTCTTATTCCTTTTGACTTTAAAGTTGTGTTTGATTTTAGAATTTAATGAGAAAAATAAAAAGAGAAAGAGAAATAAAATAAATAAATAGAAAGACTTGACAGGATTCAAATTTTAATAATTGATAGGCTAAGTGAACCCACGAGATAAAAAATGTGATTGTATTTCTCTCACTTTATTTTCCTTTGTATTCTCTATTATAACTAAATAAAAAATAAGATTACATTTTTTTTCTTCTTATTAAATCCTTCAACTAAACATAGTCTAAACTTTTTCCATCGACGTTGATTATCCATTTTTTTGGGGGGGTTTATTTATCCAAAAAGGGTTCTTGCTATATGTTGTGCCCCGGACATAATACGAGTTCTGTTTATTTTATTTGTTTATTTGGGATGAGGCTTAGGCCTAGTTTGGGAAGACTAAATAAGTACACTTTTTGACATTTTATAAAATATGGGTTGGGTTTGGGTTGGGTTTGAAGTGATGTGTTAGAGAGGTGATGCGACTTAAATAAGATGATGTGACTTTTTGACTTTTTATTTTTTTTCAATCATGCCAAACTTGACCTTACTTTGGATTTACTTGTATAGTAACGTTTCGTTGGTCTAGTAAATTATTTATATAAAAAATTAAATTAATTAGACATTTATAGTAATATGATCACGTTATAGTTATCTAAATTATTTAAATATATATATATAATTCAATCACTATCCTATCTGATCAAGTTAACATTTTATATTTACGATCTTCACAAAACGTCTTACTTATGAAAATAATTGACAAAGTTCATTAGTTTTTTGGTGAGGTTATTTGGTTTTTATCCTCTCATAATCCAAATCCGTTAGCCTCTTTATTTCAAGTCGTTGAATTATTATCTTTATTAAAATAATTAAATAATATATTTTTAAAAATAAATGCAATGAAATAAAGATGTTAAAATTATTGAATCAAAATTTTTTTTTCCTCTTCATAAATGATGTCTACTATTATAATGGAAAAATTAGTGAAACATCACTTTTTAACTTTGTATAGTAGGAGAGTCCAAATTGTTTTATTTTTATTTTTATTAGTTAAGGTCTCTCACGAAATTTCTCTGTGAAATTAGAGAAATTTCTTTGTGTCAAGGTTGGAATTTCTTTGAGTCAAGCAAAGTTTCTCTGAATTGAATTTTTTCTGTGAAAATATTGAGAAACCTTAACAATTATAAAAATATTATATATCATTTATCTTATAAAATCTTAATAACATGTGTCTTAAAAAAATTTCCTTATTATAATTCAGTATGACTTATGAGGGAAATATTGATTATTTTATTTATTTCTTTTTTAGATAAGGGAAATATTGATTCAGATATTCTAATTTGTTGATGATTGTCACCAGTGTTAGGGAGCAAGATAAAAAAGTTTAATTATTCATCAAATACAGTTACATAAGCTAATGATTATGCTAAATTTAAATTTTATGGTTGTCAAGTTAAAGGCATGAGAGATTCATTTGAATTTTAGATATAGTTTTAGAGGGATAACTTCTAGGATTATATCTAGTTTATGAGTTGACTATATTAATATTTTTTTTTTTTAGATTTTTACATAAAAATGTGTAAAAAAATAAATAAAGTGATTTGATAATTTATAATTTATTATTTTTATTTTTATTTTTTACATAGACCAAACGTGGCAAGAGGGAAAGGAATGCATGGAGTCTGGATGAACGAGGCTAAAATAGAAATTTCAAATAATTATATGTTGATGTCGAGATACTTTTAAAGTCAACAAATATTAGACTAATTAAGCTTTCGTTTAGGATGTGGGTTACTTTTTTAATTTTTCAATTTTTTTTGTTATTTTAACCTGGGTTGTACAGTAGTAACTGTTGTGTCTTAGGCCTTGTTTGGCATGCAACTGTCTTAGCCTAAAAGTGAAAAAGTAACTAAAAAAATCAAAAAGCCTATAATTTATACCAAAAAAGTTAAAGATTATTTTTTTTCTCTCTACTTTTTGCATATTTTTTTTCATAAAAAGTCAAAAAATTATTCTAAATATATTATTTTTTTTTACCTCATATTTTGGTAAAAAAACCAAAAGGTTACTAAAAAAGTCTGTTCCGAAACGATGCCTCAATTTAAGGGTTCTTATGAGTTTATTTTTATAATTCGAACCGTTCATTTTATAGGGTTCGTTGAGTACTTTATGCCAATCAAAAATCATATTAATCGGATATCAATAACTATGTGATAGAATTACATTTATCATAAAAAAATAAATAATAATTTTTTTTGAGAAATAACATAAAAAATATGCAATCCGATCACATAGTTATTAATATCTGATGAATATAATTTTCGGTAGGCATGAAATACTCAACGAACTCTATAAATGAACGGTTCGAATAATAAAAATAAACCCATAATAAACCTCAAATTGAGGCCTAGCAGTAACCTCCATCCCTTTTATCCTGGGATTAAAAAATTTCGTTTGGGATAATTTTTTGGTTTTTTAACTTTGTGAGAGAAAAAATAAAATGATTATGGGTTGAATATGATATTTTATCTTATTTGGCTAAAATAACTAATTTTGTCTTATACGACTATTTTAGCCCAAAGTAATATCTCAAACATAGCCCAAGAACAAATTAAAGATAATTACCTAAAAGTCCTATCAGCATGTTTGGTTGTAGCTTAGGTCCTATCAAAATTTTTTTGAACCAATAAGTCTCATTTGTAGGTAAAAAGATGTGTTTGCCCTTTAACATAAACAACTGTATACAAAATTCCATTCACGTTATTTACTAGAAAAAAAAAAAAAGAAATCAGTTAACAGATCTGTTATGGAAGTAGCTGAAGATTTGAATCGTGAACGATCTTGAAGAATTTATTGCTTTGGTTTGCTATTATAGGTAATTGATTTCTCGATTTTGATTCGAATAGGAAAGGATCTTGAAGGATTTCTTAGTTTGGTTTGCTTTTTGAGTTGAAATCTGTTGGAGTTTGTTATGTGCGATTTCGATTTATAAATTGAAGAATTGATTTGCTGGATATTTGATCTTCGATCTGGTTTATAGGTATGTATTGTTTCGGTTTTGTATATTATGTTTTTTTAGAATTTTCTTTAGTTTTGATTGAATTTATTTATGAGAATATGTTAAATAATTTTGTTTTTACGAATTGAAGACGTGATTTGCTGGATGATTTCTCGGTTTGGTTATTTATTTTATGAATTGAAAACGTGATTTGTGAAGTATTTGTATTGTTATGAAGTTTTTTGCTCTGGTGTTTGTTGTTATGAAGTATTTGTGAAAACTGAGAAAGTTCTTAGTATTGTTCTGGTTTTTATTGATGCGATCTTTTTTTCTTGTTTAGATTAAAAGATGAGTGAAGGTTGTATAAGTGCGCCTATTTTTTTGTTGTGCAAGTATAATGGTTGCACATTTGCAATTAAGATTGATCAAAATGTTACATATGATCAGTTGGTTGAAAAGCTATGTTTGAAATGAGATAATTTACAATCTGATAATATTTGTCTATCTTACTCATTGCCTGGACATCCTAATTGTATGTTGGACAACAATAAGGAGTTAGATTTGTTGTTGGCATTAGTTGTGCATTTTGATTCAAAGTGTATTGATGTTGTTATGAGAGTAAAAGACTCAACCATTGACTGTGGTTATCTCAACAAAAGATTGGATTATGGAGAAAGAGAGTCAATGTTAGATCTTGAAGTTTGTGATATTGTATTGTCTCATGACAGCAGTAAGTTTGTGAACTTGTCAAACAGAGCATCTACATCCTCCAAAAGGAATTCGAGGTTGGAGATTGAAGAAGAGGTTGATATGTTATCATCATTTTGTTGACACAAGGAAAAAGTACTGCTGTCTGCTGGTTGGGCAGTTAGTATTACACATGTAGGGCAGAAATTTGAAGGTAGAATTGTTGAATTTCGTAATGCATTGTTGAAGTTTTCTATTGAGTGTGGATTTGAGTTTATATTTGTTAAGAATGATAAAGTTCGTGTTACTGCACAATGTTTGTTTAGAGAGACAAAAGGTTGTATGTGGAATGTTCATGGTAGAGTGGAGAATGCTAATGGGTTCTTTTATATAAGGAAGTTGAACAATGTCCACACATGTGGTGCTGAAGTACATACGATGAATCATTCTCGTATGAGTTCTGATTTAGTTGTTGATTGGATTGTTGAAGGTGTTCGCGATAATCCATTGACACGTCCAGTTCATGTTGTTCGAGATTTTAAGTTGGGGTATGGACTGAGAGTTAGTTATCGTCAAGCTTGGTTGGGGGTAGAGAAAGCAAAATGTGAGATTTTTGGAGACTACTTAATGTCATTTGACCAGTTAAGATGGTATGTGGATGTTGCAAAGAGTTGCAATCCAGGGAGTTACATTGAGTTTGAGTGTGACGATGATACTAAACGGTTTAAGAGATTATTTGTTTCTTTTCATGGTTCCATTAGTGGATTTGATTATTATCGACCTCTCTCATTCCTTGATGGCACATTTTTTAAGGGAAGATTTAGAGGAAATTTACTTGCTGCTACAGGAGAAGATGGAAATCAAGGTACATAAGAAATCTGTTTTCTCTGTTCTGAAATTGAGAAAGTTCTCAGTTTAGAAATATGATTGAATGTTTTAAATTTTATATAATATTGTTGTTGTATATGCATTTTTTATTTTTTCAGTTATTCATTTTAGTGTTTGATATTTTGAATGTTAAACTGTTACCATTGTCTAAGAATAATAGAATATTTTCATTTTTTCTGTTTTGTACATATAGGGTTCTTTCCTGTTTGTTTTGCAGTTGTTGGCTCAGAGAATCAAGACAACTGGCGTTGGTTTTTAAAGCATTTGAGTACACACTTCGAACAATTTCTCGGTTTCTAGCACCCATGCTTCGGCCTTTAATGGTTCTAGGCCTCCTTGAAAGGATGGTGGTTTCATTTTGCTGAACTTCTGTGTCAGAGCAATTATATCATCATTAACATTGTGCTTGGGTTGAACTGGAGGAGATGGGTGCTGTTGGTTCTGTTATAGCCTCAAGGCCTCAGTCAACAGTTTAACTGCTCCTTTTAGTTTTGCCATTCTGGCATCAGATGATTCTGTTTCATCGGCATTCCTTGCATTGTCCATTTCACTATCTGCAATACAGTAATAATAAACATAGGAATTGCTTACTTAAACACATTAGCACATATGTTCATGTCATGGCCACACACACTTTTTCAATGCTCATGCAATGCCCTAATTACTTTTCTAGGACATCCTATAGCTCATTTGGACACGTGTGTGGGGTATAACTCGTGGTTTAGCAGTACTCTGATACCACTCTGTCACAACCCAAACCCGCCCCTATGGGTTTAGCATCGTAACCGGCCAGTAATCTGTGATTACCGAAGGCCTGCTTAACAGTAAAAACAGTAATACAGAGTACAGGGGCTGGCGGAAGCCAAAGCAGTAATAAAAGATGTCCAATGAGTTGTGACAGTCTGTATGCAAAAAGACTTTTCTGAACATATTTACATTCATAAGTAAAACATATATACATACAACATATACAGACATTCAGGTTAGGGACCAAATCCCTACCATGACAGTACAGTACAAGTCTTAACATTCTATACAAAATAGAAGCAGAAAGGGGGAATCTAAAACACCCCAAAGCAGCCTTAACTTGAGTACACTTGGAACCTCGCAGTGAGGCACATTGGTTGGCTAGACAAAAAGGGAGTTTAACCTAATGCTTCTAGCTCCGATCCGGTTCCTGGACACCTACATATAAGTAATAAACAGTGAGCTAAAGCCTAGTGAATAACAGTATGTAAAGAGGTTAAGAATGAATGTCCTTTCAGTCAATGAGCAGTCATATCAGTCATTTAGAAACCATAGCGGTTCTATGTGGTACATCCAATAGCAAAACAGTACAGTAGGTCTTCATAGACCGAACAGTCGGTTGATGGCTATCATAACAGTAAACAGTAGTGGTTCCAAACATGAGAACCGACAGAGATCTCTGTAACAGTAGCAGTAACAGTACAGTAATAGTAAAGTGCTATGGATGCCACGAATACAGTTCACAAATAGGACAAACATTCATTCAGTAAGAAATATCATTTCAGAAAGCAGTACAATTGATCACTCAGAAAATATTCATGATTGAACATATCTTTACAACATTGTTACTCACAGAGTACTGGGCTACAGAGAGGCTAGCGAGCGTCCTCGGATGCCAATCCTACACAGTTACAGAATGAACACACACTACGTTACACACTTGAGAATCAATGACTTAGTCCCTATCTTGACTCTGTGTGGTTCTACATCAATATCCTCATTAAGATGCCTTAAACATGGCCTAGGAATGCCTATGATGGAAAGATGATGCAAAGATGCACTTTAAAACACTTTTTAAAATTTTCAGAAAACAGGAGTCTCGCTCGAGCGTGGCTTTCTACGCTCGCTTGAGCGGACATGCAGACAAAGGGGCTCTGCTCGAGCGTGACTTCCTTCGCTCGAGCGGACTGTAAACTCATGAAAAGTACTAGATGCATGCAATTCACGCTCGATGGGCGCTCGACCTCCGCTCGAGCGTGAGACACAAGTCCTCGCTCGAGCGTGTATTCCCTCGCTCGAGCAGACTGTAAAACACAAGAACTTCTGGGTGCATGCATTTCACGCTCGAGCGCTACTTTCCTCGCTCGAGCGGAAGTGCATGTCTCAGAGGGTACGCTCGAGCGTGAAGTCCTACGCTCGAGCGTGGGTCCAAAATCTAGAATTTCCAGATTGAACCACCAAGCTCAAATTCAACATTTAAAGTAGAGGTGTCCGCGGTTCGGTTTGGAACGGTTTGCGGTTCGGTTTAGACCCGCCCGCATCTATGCGGTTTGGGAAAAAGTCAACCCGCAACCACCCGCAATGCGGTTTGCGGTTTGTGCGGATAGGGTTCGCGGATGTATGGGTGGTTGCGGGCGGTTTGCGGATTGAACTTTTTTCAAAAATTATTTTTAAACCCTTTTTTTCCCTCCCATTTTGTCAATCTTTATTTTGGACATTTTTCCTCATATTTTATAAAATGCTCCAACATTAATAATTAATGAATTAAAACTTATAAAAAACTCACAAAATAAAAAACACAACAAATTCAATTCGAAACCTAAACAAATCACTCAAAATCTACATTCATCATTAACATGCATTCATCCTACATTCATCATTCATAACCCAAATAAAAAAAATCCTACCTTGAAAATTCTACATTCATCATTCCTAACCCAAATACAAAAAAAAAAAAGAAAAAAGAAAAAAATTCTTCATTAACTTACAGTCATCCAAAATGCAAAAAAAAAAAATTCATTAACTTGCATTCATCCAAAACCAAAATGCAATTAAAAAAAAAAAAATTGTTGTTAAACTTCATTCAATACAAACTCATGAAATAAAATAAAAACATTTCAATTCCAATCATTTATTCACATGTTGTCAAACTTCATTCACATCCCATCCAACTTTCACAAATTCGAATTCCAATTCCAATTCCATGCATTTGGTTGATTAACCCTACACAAAAACAAATTGAAAAAATATAAACTTTAATCTTCAATTATAGTAAAAAATGAAAAGATAAGCAAATGTCTATATATTTCATCTCAATATAGTAAGAAAATGTGTTGAGTATATGAAAAAATTACCAATATTTACATACGGCTCTACGCTTCCCATCGGTCCCTACAACCTTGTCAAAATGATCCCAAACTGTGGATGGTGCTGTCCACCCTCACTCTTTCTCTTTGGGGGTCTAGGAGGCTTAGGTTCAGGTTCAGGTTCGGGTTCGACTAAGAAGGGATTCATTTGAAAATTAGAGGATTCCGGAGGTACAAGATTGATTGCGGGAGATTGAATACTATCCTCCATTTAAACTGGATTACAAAAACAGTCACAGATTCAATTTTAATTCAATCAAACAGATTAATTTAACAGATTTAATCAAAAATTAATTCAACAGATTTAATAAAAAATTAATCCAAAAAATAGATTTATTTTTAATAACAGATTGAATTCCAAAAAAAACATCTGATTCAAATTCAATACAGATTCAACACATTTCAATTTTAATTTTCATAACAGATTCATCACAGATTTAATTCAATCCAATACCACAGATTTAATTCCAAAAACACAGATCTGTTGTAACAAACAAAAAAATAAAATAAAATAAACACAGACAGATCTATGAACTGATCCAATTTATACAGATCCAATAAATAAATAAACACAGACAGATCTATACAAATTCAATACAGATCCAATTTCAATACAGATTCAAAGAAAAAAATTAAATAAAAATTAAACAGATTTATGAACTGATTCAATACAGATAGATTCCAAACAAACAGATAAACTAGAGAGTAAGAGACATTCCAAACAGATAAACAAAAATTAAATAACAAATTAAACAGATTTATGAACTGATTTCAATACAGATAAATTGCACAGACAAATTTAAATCAAAAAATCTGTTGCTTAAATCAAAAATTAAATCAAAGATACATTCCAAACAAACAAACACAGACAGAGATCGGGGAGAGAGAGAGAGAGAGAGAGGCTTACCCGTGAGAGAGAACTGATCGGTGTAGATGAAAAACCAGAGAGTAAGAGACTGTGAGATGAGAGAGTGAGGGAGATGAGATAGTGAGGGAGACAAATCAGAGAGAGACATATCTCATATGTTCGAAAAAAAACCAAAGATCGGGGAGAGCGAGACATAGACAGAGATCAGAGAGAAGGGCTTTACCTGTGTGCGATGAGGTCGATCGATCGGTCGATCTTGTGAGAGAGAGACTCGATCATTGAGTGCGCAGATGAAAATCGCGAGTGAGAGTGAGAGTGAGAGAGAGACCGAGAGGAGGAGAGGAGATACAGTTCTGATGAGTTAGTGAGTGAGTTTGATTAGATTAGGGTTTTTCTTGTTTTGAACGATCAGATTTGTAGGGGAAAAAAAAAGGTTATTTTGAACGGTCAGATGATAGATCAGATTATAAATAAATAATAAAAAAAAAGTGTTTTATGCGGGCGGGTTGGGCGGGTGCGGGTCAAACCCGCAACCCGAAATTTACATAAAATCCGAACCGCACCCTACCCTAATGTGTTTGCGAAACCGCCCATACATGTGCGGTTCGGATCGGGTAGGGCGGTTTGGGCAGTTCGGATGACCCTATGCCCAGCCCTAATTTAAAGCATCAAATTCGATTCCTTTGGGCCAATTTTCTAGAAAACACTTTAAAACTCATAATATGACATATTTCAAAGATCAATTTACAAAATCAAAACCCAAAGGTGGTTCAATTAAACACAAATCCAAACAAAACTTCATGAACATAATGTATATATGGCATGCAAGTGTTCAATTGAAATCAAGGCTTCAAATACTTGATCAAATGAGTCAATTCACTCAAAAACATGATGAATTCATGGACCATAGCTAGGATATAGATATGCATGCAAGAATTTCCATGAAAACAACCTCAAAACTCACTAATGTGTACATGCATGCATGATTCAAGCTTCAATTCAACAATTTAAAACCAGTTCTAGACTTAGATCACTAATGGCTCATGGACAATGCAAGATACAACTAGAATTCAAGTTCAAGAAGATGATTCTCCTACCTTAGGCCTTTAATTTCAAGTCTAGGAGCTCAAATATGCAATGAACTCTTCAACCCTTCTACGTCTCCAAGCCAAATAAGTGAACTCAATTCTTCTTCCAACTCTCAAGCTCTCTCTCATGTTTTGGTCTCTAGAAGTGGCTGAAGAAATGTTATGTCAAATGTGTATGAAATGAAGAAGAGTGTTGGTCTAGAACTAGGCCACTAAGTGGCAATCTTGTAATAAATCCAAACTATTATAATTTAACATTATTAATCATTCCTAATCAACTTTTAATTAAATTTACCATAAAATCACATAAATCCTAATTAGCACATAACACAAATCAATTACAGATTTGGCCGCCGATAAGGCCTTCAATTTGCAGTTCGAAATTAAAAACATGAACAGATCATTCAATGACTAACACATAGAAATTCATTTAAAACAGCATACTCATGCAATCAGTTTGGGATTTCATCCTAATCAGTTACTTATCATGTGCAGTCACAGTTTAGCAGTAATCGGAGGTGAGGGCTGTCACATATGCATTACTCCAATGATTATATGGTATGTCATCTAAAAACTTTTCAACTCTTGACCTACCTTCAGTCTTTAACTCAACCAAACATTGATGAAATGTTTATTCAGTTGGAGTATATGCACATTTCCCAAACACAGTGATCATATTTTCTTTCAATCCATGAAACATACCATGCAAATGATGCCTTAAGTTCATCTTCAATGATATAAACAATAAGCATGGAAAGCCATTGGGAAAACCTTTGGCAACACCTCAACTAATCCAAGGTTACGATCTGACACAAATGTAATATTTCGTTTTGGTGAAACAATTCTTTGTTCGGAAGCACACAAGGTATTACTGGCTACCTTTACCTTACAAGAGGAGGCTAGAAGGTGGTGGATGCTTGTTCGTGATGCGAATACTATCATGACTTGGGCTTAGTTTAAAGAGTCCTTCTTCGAGAAGTACTTCCCTCAGTGTGTCAGGGATCGCAAAGTAACTGAATTTGAGCAATTGAAACAAGGTATCATGTCAGTAGTAGAGTATGAATCAAAGTGTACTGAACTCACCAGATATGCACCACACATGATGGACATTGATTACAAAAAGGCCAGGAAGTTTGAAGGCGGCCTTAATGTTGAAATCCTTGACATAATCAATGTTCTGAAACTACTGAAATACGTAGATGTTCTTGACTGAGCAATAATAGCCGAGTCGAATATCGAGGCACTGAAACAGACTGAAACACCGAGAACTGAATGGCGCGGTAAGAGATGAGGCTTTAAGTTCAAAAAAGGCTGAAATAATTCATCGAACAAAAAGCAGAATACAGGGTCAACGACCAGTTCTAGTCAGGAGAACAATTCCATACCACCCTGTTCAGATTGTGATAAGAGACAAAAAAGGGTTTGTTATAAAATTTATGGTGCTTGTTACAGGTGTGGCAAGGTAGGCCACATGGTTAAAGATTGCCCTTCCACTTCTCAAGGCAATAGTAAAGCTGCAGCAAGTGCCGCAGCATCAACTGCTCCACCAAAACCCAACCCCAAAGCTACTGGAAAAGAGCCTCTGAGGCAAGGCCGAGTGTTCGCCCTCGTACCGGGAGATGTACAGAATACCGAGACCGTTGTGTCAGGTATACTCTCAATCTGTACTCAAAATGCTTATGTTCTGATTGATTCGGGGTCTACACATTCTTATGTCTCGCATGCTTTTTCGCGAAAACTAAATAGACCACTGGAACCCATGAATTATTTGTTAGCTGTATCTTCACCTGTTGGGGGATCCATGACTTGTGCTTATATGTACCCTGCATGTGAGATTATTGTTGGAGATGTGTATTTGTGTATTGATTTACTGTCTTTGAACATCGACCATTTTGATGTAATATTGGGAATGGACTGGTTAACAAAGTATCATGCTACCATAGACTGTGTAACAAAACAAGTTGTTTTTCGTCCACCTGGATTACCTGAATTTGTGTTTAACGGGGTTGGTGTAGTACCTCCCCCATATCTGATTTCATCCATGAAAGCTTTTAAACTGATTAGAAAGGGGCGTAAGGGGTATCTATGTTCTGTACTGACTGTACCTACTGATACTAAAGCTAATGTGGACAGTATTCCTATAGTCAGAGAATTCCCAGATGTTTTTCCATATGATTTGCCAGGGGATTTGATTGACAGGGACATCGAGTTCACCATTGATGTGATTCCGGGTACACAGCCAGATTTCAAGGCTCTGTACAAAATGGCACCTACCGAACTGAAAGTTCAGCTACAGGAATTGTTAGATAAGAAGTTCATCAGGCCCAATACTTCACCGTGGGGCGCTCCAGTTTTGTTTGTGAAAAAGAAAGACGGCTCCTTGAGACTCTACATTAACTACCATGAGCTGAACAAGGTAACAGTGAAAAACAAATATCCATTGCCTCGAATTGATGATTTTTTGACCAGTTACAGGGTGCCCAGGTGTTCTCTAAAATTGACCTTAGATCCGTATACCACCAGTTGAAAGTCAAACCAGAGGACATTGAAAAGACAGCCTTTCGAACGAGGTATGGACATTACGAATTCTTTGTTATGCCTTTCGGAGTTACTAATGGACCTGCCGCATTTATGGACCTTATGAACAGAATTTTTAAACCGCTCCTCGATGAATTTGTAGTTGTGTTCATAGATGACATTCTGATTTATTCCAAAGGTAGAGAAGAACCTGAACATCATTTGAGAATTGCTTTGCAGACCCTAAGAGAACAGAAATTGTATGCTAAACTGACAAAATGTGAATTTTAGCTTGATAATGTTATGTTTTTGGGATATGTAATCAGTAAGGATGGAGTTTCAGTTGATTCGTAGAAAATTGAAGTAGTGGTAAGTTAGCCTAGACCGTCAAATGTGACTGAAGTCTGAAGTTTCTTAGGCTTAGCTGGATACTACAGAAGATTTGTGAAAGACTTTTCCAAAATTGCCCTACCATTAACTCAGTTGACTCAAAAGGGGATATCATTTGACTGAATCGATCAGAGAGAATCAACCTTTCAAGAGTTAAAGACTCGACTTGTGACTGCACCGATTCTTACCCTACCCTCAGGTACGGATGGTTTTACTATATTTAGTGATGCTTCTTATAAGGGTTTGGGATGTGTATTAATGCAGAATGGTAAAGTGATTGTGTATGCTTCCCGACAACTGAGACCGCATGAAAAGAACTACCCCACTCATGATCTGGAACTTGCTGTAGTAGTGTTTGCACTGAAAATTTGGCGTCACAACCTTTATGGGGCAACATGTGAGGTGTACACAGACCACAAGAGTTTGAAGTATTTCTTCACACAGAAAGAATTGAACATGAGGCAGCGGAGATGGTTAGAACTGATAAAAGATTACGACCTGCAAATTTTGTACCATCCGGGGAAAGCTAACACCGTTGCTGATGCACTCAGCCAAAAATCAGTTAGAAATTTAGCCTGTTTACTCACTGGGCAGAAAGAATTGCTATGTGACCTTGAAAAATTTGAAGTTGAGATTGTTTTGCGTTAACAAGGTGGAACCTTAGCTGCTATTTCTGCTCAACCGGCACTGATTGAAGAAATTAAAGAGAAACAACAACAGGATGTGTAGACACCCCATTTTTGACCGATCTTAAGACTCAGACGTCATCGATTGAGCGCTCGGTGATTGCGCATGTTGTGCTCGTTCTGAGGTTACGGAGTCTCGGCTGAGAGTCTGCGCATGTTGTGCTCGTTCTGAGGTTACGGAGTCTCGGCTGAGAGTCTCGCCTCCGGACTTCGGGACTCTTTCATGCTTTGCCCCGGTTTACGAACCAGGTCTTGTTATCTCTTCCCCAAGGGAGGGAGAGGTCTCATAGACCATCTCTCAGTGGCCGTAGACTACTTTTCATGGTCATAGGCCACTTTTCCCGTTTGGAGACCAGTTTCTGATTTTTAGAGCCGTCGACCGTGCGCCTCGGTTCGGGACTGCTTAACTTTCTCTTTTGGCACGATTTTTGGCACACACCTTGTTTTCTCTCTCTAGAGGGACACTGTGGCCCGGGAGACCACCTTCATGGTCGCACGCCACTTTTGATGCTTAATAGTCAGTTTTCGAGGCACCCGGTTGCGCGTTTTGACCCCCGAACCCTCGTTTTGCATCCGTCTTTGTTCATTTTTGACATGGACCCTATTTTCATTGTTTGGAAGGTGGTACAAGGGTGGGAGACCACCTTTTCTCCTTGGAGACCACTTTTCCTCCGCCGGCCAGTTCCCTTGACAGGTAACTAGTCTCCCTCACTTTTGGGTCACAATTGCTGGTCTCCCACCACACCACTAGCTTGCATTCAATTAGGAGACCACCAATTGGGATGGCCGACCACTATTCACTCACTTGAACCTTTTGAACTGGTCAGCTGACCAGGGGAAGTAGTCGGCCTTCCTCCCTCAGTCTTGTCTCTGTGAGTTGTTGCCAGCTGTGCCAGCTGGAAGGCACAGAATGGATCCCCCATACACGTGTATGGAGGATCTTCAAGGTTGTGTTTTAGCTTCTTTGAGAAGCTTTGAACCCATTTGGCTATAACAGAGACCCTCTCCCTCATTGGTAAAGGTTCAGATTTTGTTTGAAGGCATACCATACATCTCTCCCTATATCTCTTCATTTTAGGGTTCAAAAAGGTCTAGTTCTTGCCCCTTTGCACACTATCTCCTAGCCTAACCCCTCCAACACCAACCTAAGCTTCTTGGAGGCCATTTTCAGAGGTTGGGGAGCTACATTTTTGGTCCAGAAGCTACTGGAGTTGCTGAGCTACAAGGGGTAACACCCTATTCCCTCTTTTAGGCATTATTTTGCTTCATCTTTTAGCCATATTTGCAAACATATTTGAGATTTTTCATCAACTAAAAAAAGTCTTATTTTGAGGTCCTTAACATGTTTGTTTAAGATCGTTTTTCTGTTGGGGGTCGTCTACCCCCTTGCATGCTTCATTTTGCCTTATTTTGAGCCATGCATTAGGGCCTTTGCATTGGCCTTTGTTTGGACTTTTAGCCACTAAAATCCAGTGGATTTTCAGTGGCTAGCATGCTGTTTTGAGTGCCAAAATGAGAGAGGCGTGACCCTCTCTCCCCATGTTTTGTTTCCTAGCATATTTGGCCTAACAAATGAGCCCTTATTTGCATGCTTCCATGCCATGTTTCAGCCTTTTTTTGGTGAGTTTTAGGACCTGCATAGGCTCTGTCCAGAGCTTGTTTTTCCATGTTGGGTGTCCATCTTACATGTGTAGAATAACCCTCTTCATAGCCTATCAAAGGAGCATTTCATTCTTTCATGCATTGACCATGTTTCAATGAGTTTTTGGGCTTTATTTGGCATGTCATACCTCTGAATTTTGCTAGTTTAGTGACCTCTTGAATGCTTCATATACTTGTAGTGTAAACCCTCTTCACTAGCTTGTATTGCATGCTATTTTGGTCTTTGATTCTAGCACTTTTTGGCCATGCCTTAAACTGATTTTGTGCATGTTTTGGACTGCCTTAGCTTTGCTTTTATGCCTCATGGTTGAATGATGCTTGCTATGCATGGTTGTGGTGTAATACCCTTGCCTAGCCTTGAGTTTTGAAGCCTATTGCATGCTTATATTAAGGTGTTTTCATGTTTTGGGGCCATTGAGCATGTCATTTCAGAGTCTATACTTGTGCCATATTCCCATGTTTTCCACTCTTTAAATGTGTTTGAGAGTCGTGCTTAAATACCTCATTTATTGACCATTGCATGAGCTTCATTTCTATGCATTTTGAGCCATCATTTTAGACCATTTTCCCACTGTCTAGGACCTGCATAGGGATTGTTTGGGGCTGGTTGGGTCACTTGAGCATTGCTTTGTGTACCTCTAGTGTAATGCACTTCACTAGTTTCGGTATCCGGGCCATCTAACATGCATTGCGTGAGGTGTTTACATGATTCGGGACCGTCTTGTATATCATTTCAGAGCTGGAAAATGTGTGATTGTATGCCATATTTCATCTCTTGCCATGCTTTGGTAGAGTTGCGTTTGGTGCCTCAGGTTTGGTCCCTTGCATTTGTGCATATTTGCATGTGTTTTGTTGCCTAATTTCATCATGTTTGGCCACTGATTTGGGTGTGGCCGAGGCTCATCCATCTTGGTTTAAGTCCATCTTGCATTGTGTATGCCTTAGAGTCCATTTTATTGCATGTTTGATCATTGCATTGCGTATGCCTCGTTCATAACATTGCGTATGTTAGTGCATTGTGTATGCATGTCACATAATCTATGTGCATTGAGTATGCCATTGATTAGTTCATAGCATTGTGTATGCCATTTGCATGCTTGCATGTCATTCCGTGAATCTTCGCATCACTTAGTGGCATTGCATTTAGATCACTGTTGTGAGCAGAAGAAGAGAATCTAGTAGAGTGCTAGGGGTAAGAGCCCGCAACTTCCTGTTTATCCATCAACCACCCTAGGGAGGGATGAAAAATGAGTGATTAAAGAATAGAGAGATGTATGCTGAGAGGAAAAGCGAGAAAAGGGTTTTAAGAGAAAAACCGAGTTTGAGGGCCGAGTGATGTGAGAATCACAAATAAGAAAGGGTGAGGAACAATACTCGGAGAAACTGGCTCCTCATGCACTGAGAGGTCTCTTGCCATTAGAACACGTCTGTGTGTCGTGTCAGTTGTTTTGTTTGTCTCGATTCTTGTTTTGAGTCGTTTCGGGTGTTTATAGATTTGTCTACGTTGTCTTACCTTGTCTTTCTGTTTGTTGTTGAGTTGTGGTGTGCTGTTTTCAGTCATAGGCTCAATACCTAGTTGAGAACTTATTCTCACTCTCCATTTCAAAAAAAATCATTTTGTGCTCAGAGTGCCGTGCCGTTCTCCACATTTGGGCAAAACAGGATTTTGTTCTTTCAAAAACCGCAGGGTTCAACCTGGGTCATGTGGGAACAGTAAAACCAGGACCTATCTGAAGCTATATAGGTTCCAGATTTTGAAGCAAAAGGAAAAAGGGAAAATGTCGGGCATCTGAGTTTGTTTCAACTTCTGCAAGTTTCGTCATTGCATCCTGTATGTTCAGAATGAGCTATGTGTTCAAAATTAAAAGAATACTGTGTTATGAGCCGTGTGTTCAGATCAAGCAGTGTTGTGTTATGAGCTACGTGTTCAAAATTGAAATGTGCGAGCTGCGTGTTCAAAATGAAGCGAATGAGCTGTGTGTTCAGAAATGAAAATTTATGAGCTGCGTGTTCAGAATTTAGAATGAGCTGCGTGCAAATGAAAATTTATGAGCTACATGTTCAGAATTAAAATATGTGAGCTGCGTGTTCAAAATGAAGTGAATGAGTTGTGTGTTCAGAAATGAAAATTTATGAGCTACGTGTTCAGAATTAAGAATAAGCTGCATGCAGATGAAAATTTATGAGCTGCGTGTTCAGAATTGAAATATGTAAGCTGCGTGTTCAAAATGAAGTGAATAAGCTGTGTGTTCAGAAATGAAAATTTATGAGCTGCGTGTTCAGAATTGAAATGTGTGAGCTGCGTCTTCAAAGTGAGGTGAATGAGCTGTGTGTTCAGAATGAAAAAATGCTGAGTTATGTGCTTGAAAAAAATGAACTGTGTGCCCGAAAAATGAGCCGTGTGCCCAAAAATAAGTTGCGTGCCCTGAAATGAGCTGTGTGCTCGAAAAATGAGCCGTGTGCCCAAAAATGAGCTGTGTACCCCCAAACGTGCTGTGTGCCCGAGATCTGTCGTGTGCCCGAAAAATGAGTTGTGTGCCCGAAAAATAAGCCGTGTGCCCAAAGATGAGCTGTGTGCCTTGAAATGAGCTGTGTGCTCGAAAAACGAGCCGTGTGCCCACGAACGAGCTGAGTGCCCCCGAATGAGCTGTGTGCCCGAGATCTGCCGTGTGCCCGAAAAATGAGCCATGTGCCCAAAAATGAGATGTGTGCCCCCGAATGAGCTGTGTGCCCGAGATCTGCCGTATGCATGAAAAATGAGTCGTGTGCCCAAAAATGAGCTGTGTGCCCCCAAATGAGCTGTGTGCCCGAGATCTGCCGTGTGCCCAAAAAATGAGCTGTGTGCCCGAAATGAGCTGTGTGCCCTGAAATGAGCTGTGTGCTCGAAAAATGAGCCATGTGCCCAAAGATGAGCTGTGTGTCCTCAAATGAGCTGTGTGCCCGAGATCTACCGTGTGCCTGAAAAATGAGCTGTGTGCCCAAAATGAGCTGTGTGCCCAAAAATGAGCTGTGTGCCCTGAAATGAGCTGTGTGCTCGAAAAATGAGCCGTGTGCCCAAAGATGAGCTGTGTGCCCCCAAATGAGTTGTGTGCCCGAGATCTACCGTGTGCTCGAAAAATGAGCTGTGTGCCCCCAAAAAATGAGCTGTGTGCCCAAGAACGAGCTGTGTGCCCGAGAATCTGCTGTGTGCCTGAAAATGAGCTGTGTGCCCAAATAAACAGAGTGCTGTGTTTCGAGCTGCGTGCCAAATGAACAGAGTATTATGTTGCGAGCCGCGTGCCAAACAAACAAAGTGTTGTGTTATAAGTTGTGTGCCAAATGAATGGAGTGCTATGTCATAAGCCATGTGCCGAGTCTTGCATTGTGCATGCATTTTATCGCGCTATTTTGTGCATCGCACTATTTTGTGCACCTTACCTGTATTGTGCATGTATTTCACTCGCGCTTTCTCGCGCATCGCACTGTTTTGTGCAGTTTACACTCGCGACTTCTTGCACATCGCATTGTTTTGTGCAGTTTACACTCGTGCTTTCTTGCGCATCGCATTGTTTTGTGCAGTTTACATTCGCGCTTTCTTGCGCATCGCACTATCCTGTGCGTTTCATTGCATGCTCTGATCTTGCATAGAAAATGCTTGTATCTTTTGCATCGAACGTGTTCGCGCTTTCTTGTGCACCTTACCTGTACTTGTTTGTGCACCAGTATTGCACTGTCTTGTGCACCTGTATAGCACTGTTTTGTGCATTCACTCTTGCATCGCACTGTTTTGCGCATCTTGTTAGCATTGTTTTGTGCATCTTGTTAGCACTATTTTGTGTATTCTCTTTTGTCTCGCACTGTCTTGTGCACTCTCCGGTCTAGGAGACCTTAAATCCTCTAAAGGTATAATTCCTTTGGTGTTTGTCGTCCACGAATGACTTCCGGTGGTCTGGTATAGCCACCTGCCTGTGTTTGCGGTGAGTTCCTAGGAGACCAACTAAGACGGTGGAAACTAGAGTTCGAATGGCTCACGCCTAGAACACAAAGGTTCGGGATTTATGAGACTAAAGTCTGGTTTAAATACCTAGGGGTATATCCTCTACTTGAAATCTGTATGGCAGCCCCATAGATTGAGATAGCATGTGTATGCGCCTCAATTCTGGATACTGAACCAACCTAGTCTGTCACCGTGTTGGAGAATAAGGAAAGCTGCGACCACAGTCAGGGAGAAAAGTAGTACCTGTGGTTCAACCGAGAAAAAGGGGAAGGTCCCCAGCAGCATGAGGTAGGTCATTGCCAATTGCCCCTATAAGGTACCTTCACTTCCTAACTACTGCATCATCTAGTATGTCCATTGCATTGTACATAGAATATATTGCATGCATTTACTGCATATCTATTGTATCACTTGCGCCTTTTCATGATTAAGCTTAGTCTGGCATGTGCCCATACTTTTCGCGTTAAAGCATGGTTATGTGATTATGTGTACGCGCCTATTCCACTAAGGGAATTGTGGTTTAAGGGTGACGGCACCATTTCTGTGTTAAACGTGGTTTGTTTGTGTCCATGCCTTTTCTAGGCAAAATGTGGTTTGGTCGCGCACTTTATTCAATTCATTCATTGCATCCATTTCATCGTATTTTAGTTTGTTACATTCAGCATTTAGGATCACGATCTTTCCTCAGCAGATCATTCCCCACTTATATCATACCACCCAATTACTTGTAATTTGTGGTCTCTTTGCGAAACACATAGTTTGTATGTGCTCGCACCCCTTTCACGTTGAAGCACGGTTCTGTTATGTGTAAGCATCCATGTTGGGTTGTGGCCAGTACTAGGATGTAGGCACTTAGCTTGTGTTAGGCGCCATTCGGCTTGTGCCCACTGCCTTTTCTGTGTTAAAAGTAGTTTGATTTTGCATCTCCATCCCTTTATGATATTTGTGTGGTTTTGTACTGCTTGTGGTTTGATCATCTCACATACATTGCATATCATTTGCATTGTTTCGTTACATTGTATATTAATACATTGTTTTCTAATATTGCATATCATTCGCTCTATTTTGCGCATCGCACTGTCTTGTGCATTGCATATCATTCGCACTATCTTGCGCAACTCATCTGCACTTGTTAGTGCATTGCATTGTCTTGCATCCTTACCTCATTGTTATGCGGTACACTTAGGTTACATTGTTTTGCATCCCTTCCGCATTGTTATGCGTCACTCTTAGGTTGCATTGTCTTACATCCCTTCCGCGTTGTTATGTGTTACACTTAGGTTGCATTGTTGTGCACCCTTTCTCGCATTGTTATGCGTCACACTTAGGTTGTATTGTCATGCACCCACACTTCGCTTGCGTAGTCACGCACTTTTCATTTGCATTGCCATGCCTATCTCTAACGAATATTGTACCTGTTGAGTTTCTCTCTTTTGCAGGCACGATATTGCATATACGGTTCATTTGAAGCTGGCGCGACCAGACGAACCGGACATGTATTGTATGTACTTTGCATGAGACGTAGCGAGAATTGTATAATTCTCTTACATTCTTACTACATGTGATGTAGTTTGGTCTGTATTTGCTTGCTTAAATTGTTGCATTTATTGTGTATATTTGCTTCATTACAGCTTTCTTTGCATGATGATAAGTTATGTTCAGCTTCTTGCATCGTTTTGCATCTTGCCCCTGCCTGCAGGCATATCTTTTTGTTTATCTCGCCTGTTTGTCTAAGTCTTCGGCCTTGTCAAAAATGGGTCGTCTTTGGGCTTTGACATTCACTCTCGTCACGTATGACTTCCGAGTTCTGTCAAAGAGGGGCAACTGTAGACACCCCATTTTTGACCGACCTTAAGACTCAAATGTCATTGATTGAGCACTCGGTGATTGCGCATGTTGTGCTCGTTCTGAGGTTACAGCGTCTCGGCTGAGAGCCTCGTCTCTGCACTTCAGGACTCTTTCATGCTTTGTCTCGGTTTGCGAGCCAGGTCTTGTGTTCTCTTCCCGAAGGGAGGGAGAGGTCTCGTAGAGCATCTCTCAATATCTGTAGGTTACTTTTGGTGGTCGTAGGCCACTTTTCCCGTTTGGAGACCAGTTTCCGGTTTTCGGAGCCGTCGGCCGTGCGCCTCGGTTCGGAACCGCTTAACTTTCTCTATTTGGCATAGTTTTTGGCACACACCTTGTTTCCTCTCTCTAGAGGGACACTGTGGCTTGGGAGACCACTTTCGTGGTCGCATGCTACTTTCGATGCTTAACAGTCAGTTTTCGGGGCACCCGGCTGCGCGTTTTGACTCCCGAACCCTCGTTTTGCATCCGTCTTGGTTCATTTTTGACATGGACCGCATTTTCATTGTTTGGAAGGTGGTACAAGGGTAGGAGACCACATTTTCTCCTTGGAAATCACTTTTCCTCCGTCGGCCGGTCTCCTTGACAGGTAACTGGTCTCCCTCACTTTTGGGCCACAATTGCTGGCCTCTCACCACACCACTAGCTTGCATTCAATTAGGATACCACCAATTGGGATGGCCGACAACCATTTACTAACTTGAACCTTTTGAACTGGTCGGACGACCAGGGATAGTGGTCGACCGACCACCTGAACTGGTCGGCCAGCCTCCTTCAGTCTTGTCTCTGTGAGTTGTTGCTAGCTATTCCAGCTGGAAGGCACAGAATGGATCCTCCACACACGTGTATGGAGGATCTTCAAGCTTGTGTTTTAGCTTCTTTGAGAAGCTTTGGACCCCTTTGGCTATAAGAGAGACCTTCTCCCTCATTGGTAAAGGTTTAGATTTTGTTTGAAGGCATGCCATACATCTCTCCCTATATCTCTTCATTTTAGGGTTCAAAAGGGTCTAGTTCTTGCCCCTTTGCACACCATCTCCTAGCCTATCCCCTCCAACACCAACCTAAGCTTCTTGGAGGCCTTTTTCAGAGGTTGGGGAGCTACATTTTTCGTCTAGAAGCTGCTGGAGTTGCTGAGCTACAAGGGTAACACCCTATTCCCTCTTTTAGGCATTATTTTGCTTCATCTTTTAGCCATATTTGAAAGCATATTTGAGATTTGTCATCAACTAAAAAAAGTCTTATTTTGAGGTCCTTAACATGTTTGTTTAAGATCTTTTTTTCTGTTGGGGGTCGTCTACCCCCTTGCATGCTTCATTTTGCCTTATTTTGAGCCATGCATTAGGGCCTTTGTTTGGCCTTTAGCCACTGAAATCCAGTGGATTTTCAGTGGCTAGCATGCTATTTTGAGTGCCAAAATGAGAGAGGCGTGACCCTCTCTCCCCTTGTTTTGTTTCCTAGCATATTTGGCCTAACAAAGGAGCCCTTATTTGCATGCTTCCATGCCATGTTTCAGGCCTTTTTTTGGTGAGTTTTAGGACCTGCATAGGCTCTGTCTAGAGCTTGTTTTTCCATGTTGGGTGTCCATCTTACATGTGTAGAATAACCCTCTTCATAGCCTATCAAAGGAGCATGTCATTCTTTTATGCATTGACCATGTTTCAATGAGTTTTTAGGCTTTATTTGGCATGTCATACCTCTGAATTTTGCTGGTTTAGTGACCTCTTGAATGCTTCATATACTTGTAGTGTAAACCCTCTTCACTAGTTTGTATTGCATGCTATTTTGGTCTTTGATTCTAGCACTTTTTGGCCATGCCTTAAACTGATTTTGTGCATGTTTTGGACTGCATTAGCTCTGTTTTTGTGCCTCATGGTCGAATGATGTTTGCTATGCATGGTTGTAGTGTAATACCCTTGCCTAGACTTGAGTTTTGAAGCCTATTGCATGCTTATACTGAGGTATTTTCATGTTTTGAGGCCATTGAGCATGTCATTTCAGAGCCTATACTTGTGCCATATTCCCATGTTTTCCACTCATTAAATGTGTTTGAGAGTCGTGCTTAAATACCTCATTTATGGACCATTGCATGAGCTTCATTTCTATGCATTTTGAGCCATCATTTTAGACCATTTTCCCACTATCTAGGACCTGCATAGGGATTACTTGGGGCTGGTTGGGTCACTTGAGCATTGCTTTGTGTACCTCTAGTGTAATGTACTTCACTAGTTTCGATATCCGAGCCATCTAGCATGCATTGCGTGAGGTGTTTACATGATTCGGGACCGTCTTGTATGTCATTTCAGAGCTGGAAAATGTGTGATTGTATGCCATATTTCATCCATTGCCATGCTTTGGTAGAGTTGCGTTTGGTGCCTCAGGTTTGGTCCCTTGCATTTGTGCATATTTGTATGTGTTTTGTTGCCTAATTTCATCATGTTTGGCCACTGATTTGGGTGTGGCCGAGGCTTATCCATCTTGGTTTAAGTCCATCTTGCATTGTGTATGCCTTAGAGTCCATGTTATTGCATGCTTGATCATTGCATTGCGTATGCCTCGTTCATAACATTGCGTATGTTAGTGCATTGTGTATGCATGTCACATAATCTATGTGCATTGAGTATACCATTGATTAGTTCATAGCATTGTGTATGCCATTTGCATGCTTGCATGTCATTCCGTGAATCTTCGCATCACTTAGTGGCATTGCATTTAGATCGCATGCTAGAGTTGCATTTATACATGCCATGCCATTCTACTCGTTGCATTGTGTTTGGAATAGGAGTTAGTCCAAACACGGGAAACGAGGAACGTTTCATACTCCAAGTGATGAAACGTGCCTCGATTTCCGGTCACCGACACTCTTGACCATCCATGATGCAGTTGTTGGTTTTAGTTGCTTGTATGTGCATTCATGTCCCATTGAGTCGTGCAATTCGATTCCTCGGCCATCATGCATCGGGATACGTGATTGATGGCACGAGGATCGAGGACTACACTCCCTAGAGCTTATGCAATGATAGGGAGAGTGGTCGTGCACACATGTGTTGCAAATACCTTGCCTTCTCTCTCGCTTGCGTTTGTTGCAGAAAAATCAAAAACCAGAGGCAGAAACTGGTCGGCTGACCAGCTTTTCTGGCAAGCCGACCACCCCTTTTGGTTTCTCCCACAGAAGGTGGTCGGCAGGTGGTCTCCCATGCCCATAAGCTGGTCGGCAGCCTTCCCATGGGTTCCCAGGGTGTAGTTTCAGCCTTCTGGAGCTTTGTGCAAGTTTCTGAGATCAATTGCAAACAAAGGTGAGTTGAGACATCGCAATGGATTTTCCGGCAAGGCGACTCGAGCATGCATGCATCCCTTATCATTCAAGACCGAGCTGAGGCAGTCCATTTCATATGTTTTGCATGCTAGCTTATTTATTTTAGTTAATTTGTTAATTAATTAGGGTTGTGTAATAATTAACTGTAATTCGTTATTCATTCAGTTGTTTATTATTTATTCTGACCCTCTGAGAAGGGCAATTTTGTAATAAGTGTGCGTGTGTGTGATGTATATCTTCTAACCCCACGTCTTTCTCCCTTTTATTTACCAGCTTATGATGGTTAGTTTTAGGGCACATTTAAATTAACATCCTTATGCTCGTATGTTTGCATCCATTCATCTGTTTTGCATGCACCGGGCTCAGCGCATCATTGCTAACTGCATTGTATTTCAATTCCAAGTTGAATACATGTATCAATTGTTGCATCTCATGTGCCATCTTAGAATAGCCGAGCCCATCGTAGTTGCATTTTTGCATGTGCTGTATTAGGCATTTCAGCATAGTTAGGATTCATGCATGTTTTCTAATTAGCTTCTTTCTTTGGCTTGGAGTACTCGGTAAGGGTTTATGCTTTAGCATCCTTGCATGTGTGTGAGTGACTGTCATGATAGCATGCTTACCATGAGGCTATGTGCTTATGTGATATAACTGCCTGAATGCTTGTGGGTGAAGGTTGGATTATTTGAATTGGAACAATTCATTGATTGTGAGTTTTAAGCCCACTTGAGAGTGGCAAATCACCATATTTTCTAAGCCCACTTGAGGGTGGCAAAATCCGCATTTTAGCCTACTTGCGAGTAGCAAATCGCTTTCAAAAATAAACATGAGATGTTTTGTTCCAACTTAGGTGATCCTGTCTATACTTGTATGTTGTGCGCATCACATAGTAATTCTAGGCTAATAAACCGGCATAAGAGCACATAATGTTTTCAAAACTCGATATCATGGTTAGTAGAGGCCGATCTTTGATCGGGCGAGTAGGGCTACTCACGAAGTGACCTTCCCCAATCGTATCCAAGTTCCCGAGCCGAGGCAACTTTGGTGATGACAGACACGTGGCCTTAGGCATGAGTCAGGGTTTCTTAAATTCCCCCAAAATAAAATATTTAGGTGGCGACTATGTATCTGGCAAAGCAGTCCATGTTTGGCACTTCTTTCTAAAAATCAGTTTGTCAAAATGATTTGCCGGATTTGGACTTTTTGATGATTCATCGGTCTTGCATTGCACTCTGCGAGATTAGATACAGGACCGTGACATTGAGTCCAAACTGTAGTGAGCCCTATGAACAAAACGAGATTTCTCCCGGGACGTTCGGGGACGTGTACAATTTCTGGCGACTCTGCTGGGGAGTTAGAGAACTTGACTCGAACTCATGATATGTTGTTTTGACTACACTTATGTGTTTCTTTGTTTTGCATTTGCATTGGTGTGCCTAGGATACCGTGTTTGCCATCTGCTATTCCTGAACGGTTTGCTGGAGGCTCGCTTTGAGAAGCGTGCCATAAGGCTGACCGGTTACGGGCTCTGCCACGATGGGAACACAAACCCCGGTTTACCGGGGCACCCTTTTTTGACCATTCGACCTAGTGCATATTCGGAATCCGTAGTGACCATTCCAAAATAGGACAGGTTGCTCACCCGATTATAGGTTGTTTAAAACCGTTGTGTGCGTAGTGAAACCCTAGCTCCTGACAAAATAGGACAGGGAAACCCTATCCCAACATAAGGGTGTTTTGGCTCTCATTTACTTACTATGTGCTTTTAGAGTATGTCTCTACAGGAATGCATGTATCAGTTTGCAAGTTTTGGCATCAGGCCTACGGGCACCAATGTTTTGAGAATCAGTATATCCGCAGGTATCAGATTCAGATTTGGAACAGTAATTTGGGGAATAGTGATCAGTGGTCGAATACAGTTCTTCAGCTATGTCCATATCTGTATTGATTAGGCTGAGATGCTGCCTGTTTTCCCTTTCAGTTCAGAGACTCAGTTCAGAGCAACCAGCGTTCTCCTCTGCTGAGGCAAAGCAGGAAAAGACTCACCGATTCATCAGATCCGTCAGTCACTAGTGACACCACCTCTGTCCAGTTTAGTGGACTTATGACGACCTAGAATTCAGAGGAAATTATGGTTATGGCAGCCGCACTAAACCAAGGAATCATCTTGCAAGATGAGACCGATGTTGAAGTACCACACCCGCCCAGGTCGTCTATCGCACATCCGATCTGGGAACCCCAGTTATTTGAAACCCGTGAACCTACCACCTTTGAGCTGATGGGAATGATTGGCAACCTTCAAGGATCTGTGGCTGATCTAGCCTATGGAATGTCGGCCCCGCCACCAACTGCATCGTATGCTGGGAATTTCATGCCGCTGGAGCCCCCACTACTAGGGTGAATTGTAATTGAGTTCAGCCAACCTGAAGCTGTCTCAAGCTCCGGCAATGACATGTCGATGACAACGGGGCTTCGCACTGAAGTAGCAACCCAAACCGTCCACCAAGCTGAGGCTATTGGAAAGAACAAGGTGAAGGTGGACACCGATCCCTATAAACAACTCCAGCAGGCTGTTGAGGCTCTGAAAGCCGGAGGGTTGAATAAACAGCAAGTACTCGCAGTTTTGGCTAAGACTGTGGATGATACTTTCCCCACTTAGACCGAGGGCAGTTCAAGCCAAAGGGAAAATCGAGAGAAAGGTCATCATACCAGAACCGTTCCCTCCAACCCTAATTCTGCACCTAGGAAAAATCAGCAAGCCAAGCCTATACCTGCCGGTCCCTTTGCTAGTGCGCCCAGCAAAAATCCACAAACCTCGAAGTATCAACCCCAACGTTGCAGGGTCTTCCATGCCCTCTATATGCCTTTGTCCAAGGCTCTTCAAATCCTTGTTGAAAAGGGACATCTTAAACCTCTCGAGCCTCGGCCTCCCCCTGCTCGTCTCCCACCCGGCCATGATACTACCCAGTACTGTGCGTACCATCAACAAACCGGTCATAGCACCGACAATTCCTTCTGTCTTTGCCACAAAGTACAGGATTTGTTTGACAATGGGGTCGTCCTCCCACCAAGCTCAGTGAAGTCTATCTTCACTGGATCAGTGAACTTGAAGGATAGTATGAATATGTGATTGGGGGATGAACCACCTACGGGCGGCGCTCAGTTTACTCCAGATGTGGCGTATGGCACGCACTGTTTTGAGCATTTGCGAATGCTAGTTTTGTACTTTTTGACTCGGTTATTAGGGACAATCTTGTTGTGTTATCTGTAGTCAGTCTTTTTGTACTAAGTCAGTCGGGTCTGTTTTGTTGTATTGAGTCAGTCCTATTTTGTTAGAGTCGGGTGATTTTGGGGGTGTTACCTCGGATATCACTTGCTTGTTTTGTGTTTGTCTTTTCGCTTTCTTTTGAGTCTGTTTCTGCCTTGGAGCCAGTTACACCTGAAGATCTAAATGAACAACAGTGATTTCCACACTCTTGTGTTTGCTTCTGCCTTGCGCCAGTTGTGCCATAAGTTTGAATGAAACGGTAGTGCTCTTTACCTGCTCTTCTGTGCCTTGAAATTGTTACATTGACCTAAGTTTTTAAAAACTTTTTTGAACACTGTGGTGAAAACGAAGAGGAAGGAATTCCTCGGGATTTGCAAAATTTGATCATATTGACAGAAAGAGAGGCATGCTAAGCCCTTAATGAATGAAATCGTGCTTGTTAGTGTGAGTACTGAGAAGGATCTTGGCTTGATCCAGATTAGTTCATGTCACGACCTAAACCCGGCCCTATGGGTTTAGCACCGTAACCGGCCAGTAATCCAAGATTACCGAAGGCCTGCAGAATAGTAGAATAGTAGAACAGTAAAATAGAGTACGGGGCCTGGCGGAAGCCAAAACAGTAAATAAACAATGTCCAATGAGCTGTGACAGTCTGTATGCAAAAAGACTTTTCATACATTTGTACGTAGACAGTGCAGAACAGTATGCACAATATTTACAATCATTCAGACTAGGGACTTCATCCCTTACATAACAGTACAGTAACATTCAGTCTATATAATCCATTCGGTTATTACAAAACAGTAAGATAGTACAGAAAGGGGAATTGTAAAACACCCCTAAGCCTTAACACGATAGGCTCGGAACCTCGCAGTGAGGCACATAGGCTAGCTTGACAAAACTGGAGTTAGCCTCGACGCTCCTAGCTGCAGTCTGGTGCCTGAACACCTACATATATATATGAGCAGTGAGCTAAAGCCCAGTGAATAACATAATGCGTAAAGGGGTTAAGAATGAATGCCCTTACAGTATGAAAACAATTCAATTAAACAGTATTTCAGTTGTTCAGTTAGTACAGTCATATGTGGTACACCCATTAGCATAACAGTACAGTAAGCAGTAGGTCTTAAAAGACCGAACAGTAATGATGGTCATCAGTCAGTAAACAGTAGTGGTTCCAACAAGGGAACCGACAGAGAATTCTGTCACAGTAACAGTAAACAGTAGGTGCTAAGGATGCCACAATACAGTTCAGAATATAGGACATACATTCATTCAATTAACAGTAATCAGTTCAGAAAACAGTACAGTTCAGTTGTTCAGAAGATAATCACATATCTTTACACAATCGTTACTCACAGAGTTTGGGCTACGGTATGCTAGAGCGTGCCTCCCCAGTCGCCAACCCTACACAGTTAACAGATTGAACACACTAAGCTACACAGTTGGGAAAGATAGTAACTTAACCCCTAATGCCTCGGTGTGTTCTACATCTATATCCTCAGTAAGATGCCTTAAACTAGGCCTAAGAATGCCTAGAATGGGATGAGGATGCAATGATGTACTCAAAAAGCAGTTTCAGAAGTTTCAGAAAAACAGAGTCCCGCTCGAGCGCAGGTTTACCCGCTCGAGCAGACATGCAACAAAGGTACACGCTCGAGCGTCAACTCTCCCGCTCGAGCGTACTGTAAAAGTACTGGATGAGTGAAATCTTCGCTCGACGGGCGCTCGACGCCCGCTCGATCGTGAGACACATGCCTCCGCTCGAGCGCCCAATCCTCCGCTCGAGCGGACTGTAAAACAGTGCAGAGAAAATACTGGATGCTCGGATTCCACGCTCGAGCATCACTAGTCCCCGCTCGAGCGAAAGTGCAAAATCTGGAAAACCCAGATTGCACCTCCAAGCCAAAAACCAAGTTTTAACAACTCAAAACTCGACCTCTTGGGTTGAATTTCTAGAAAACATTTGTAAACACATGGAATAACATGGTTCGAAGCTTAATTTGAGAAATCAAAGCCCAAGGGTGTTTAATTCAAACTCAATTTCAAACCATTTTTCAAGAACAAACCTCAAACATGACATGCATGATCTTCAAATAACTTTCAAGCTTGAAAACATGCTCTAGCAAGCCAGTTGATTCACAAACAAGATGAAAACATGGCCTACACTCAAAACATGGACATGCATGTAACAATTTGCCATGAACTCAACTCAAAATCCAACAATACTAACATGCATGCATGAATTATGCTCTATTTCAACATACATGGACCAATCAAGGCTCAAATCACTAGAGGCTCAAGAACTAAGCATGAACAAGTTCAAATACATTACTAGAAGGTTAAATTCTCTTACCTAAGTCTTGAATTATAGGCAAGGAAGCTCAATTATGCAAATTTATACTCCAATCCTCTTAATTTCCAAGCAAGACCAAGCAAAGTGAGATGAAATCTAACTCTCTTCCTTATCTCTCTCTCTCTGGTCGGCAAAGGCAAGGAATGAGCTGAGTAAATGTTTTGTAATGCATAAGAATGAGTCCTCAAAGTATTAAGTAAGTGACCCACTAGGATGTCAATTTAGTAATTAAGCCTAACTCTTTAATTGGCTCATTTTAATCTAATTTAATCATACCAGATCAATTTTCGGATAACTATACCATAAAATCACAAAAATTACAATGATCATAAAACATCAATCAATTCCCGGCTCGGCCGCCGATAAGGCCTCCAATTAGCAGTTTGAACATAAAACATGAACAGATCAAGTAAACAATCAAACAGATAGAATACATATCAACACACATACTCAGTCGATTCAGTTCCAGTTTTCAGTCAGTCAGTTCAGTACTTTATTCAGTTCACTTATCAGTCATAATCAGTTCAGTTATTAGTCATAATCAGTTCAGTTATTAGTCATAATCAGTTCAGTTCAACGGTAATCAGTGTTTATCGGTAAGCAGTGGTGAGGGTTATTACAGTTTCGCATTGTCTTCCGCGCGAGCGATTAGTCGCTTTCTTAAAAGATTTCAAAAAAAAAAAAATATATTTTGCGCCATCCTGCGAAGACCTGTGTGAAATCGCACTTGAGATTGTGCAGCCTAGGATCACTCTTAGCCTCGAGACTCGACCCCTTGCTTTCAAACCTTGAACTTAGATTCAAAATGTTCAACGGTCAACCACAATGTAAGGCCTGTGTGGCCGGATCAGAAGCAGCCCATGAACTAGGGGTGAGAATATCAGGTGTGATCAAAGGAAGCTTACAAAGTTAGATCAAAAGCAGCCCTCGAACTAGGGGCAAAAAATGTCAGATGTGCTCGAAGAGTCAAAAATGGGGTCATTGCTCAAGCTAATGAAGATCGGCAAGAATGCCAAATCTCAGAAGGGAAGAAAGAAGAAAGTATTGCTAAAGGATAACCGAGTTCCTATCCACAACACTAGGGGCAAATTCAGCCCCCCATTGGATGGACTCCTGCATCGTCAGCGAACAGCAGCCATTCTCCTGGATTCAGATCACTTCAGGATCTCAAAACCATTTGACATGGACAAAGCTACACTTTTACTCTTAAGAGGCTCGCTGGACAGAAAACCCGGAAGGGCGACCCAGGCAAAAGTTAGAGCAAGAAAAACAAGAAAAAGAAAAAATAATAATAATGCAAAGAATGAAAAAAAAGAAATGAAGAAAAATGAAGAAAATGAAAAGAAAAGATGAAAAAGAAAAATAAGAAAAGAATTGAAAAGAAAAGAAAAACAAAGCTCGCAAGGTTGAAAACCCGGAAGGGCGGCCTTGGCAAAAGTTAGAGCGAAAAAGGAGAGGTTAATACCCGAGTGAACCTTACCCGAACTATGTAAAGCTTGATTCCCATGTTTGGGATATGTAGGCAATTTCATTTTGAAGTCCAGCCACAAACACTTCCAAATAGACTGTGTCCATGTATTGGTTCTGATCATCTTTGTCTTCTCTATATCTGAGAATTTGGTTGAAATTGTCACTGTGAGGACTGGTTGCCACGTGCTGCGGCGCTATTCAGACTAGGGGCAACTTTCCGTTGCCATGCACTGCTGAGGTGCCATTCAGACAAGGGGCAATTTTCTATTGCCATACAGTGCCGTTCAAACAAGGGGCAATTTTCCATTGTAATGGATCTGAGGTTGTGCATCTCAAGATTAGGTTCCGTGCTCGTTGAGCGGTGGCCATTTGCAAAAATAGATTTTGAGAATTCTTACTGAGGTTGACTAATTTTCTCGAAAAGTATTCCATTTTTCAAAATTGGACTATTTCTTGGACCCAAAAAAGGAAAATTTTCAGTGCTCATAGCCTAACTTGCATGATTTTAAATCAAAAAATCGAACAAGCATGTTAATCTAACCCTTATTTTGGTTAAAATTATTTTAGCAGAAGCCAAAAACAAAAAATGGTCAAAATGATGAACTAGGGGCACTGTTGAGTTAGATGTTCTGTCTTTTCCCCGTTGCTAACATACTCGCCAGAAAGGGCACTCTATTTGCCGGAAAGGGCACCTTATTCGCCAAGAAGGGCACAGTGGAAGCTCACAGAAAATGGCTGAAAGCTCTCTCATCCTCCGAGCAACAAGGTATTGAGTCAAGTGCGAACCACGAATTGGAATGGATCAGGGTATTGCACTCCCTTATCTGGACACATCTGATCACGTCCAAACTCCCCAGCAGAACATCGCCAACTGATGTCAGCTGCAGATTGGCTACACACCCAGTTATAGCACAACCCCTCTGTGGGGAAAGTTCACTATTGAAAGCAGAAGAAGAGAATCTAGCAGAGTGTTAGGGGTAAGAGCCCGCAACTTCCTGTTTATCCATCAACCACCCTGGGGAGGGATGAAAAATGAGAGATTAAAGAATAGAGAGATGTACGCTGAGAGGAAAAGTGAGAAAAGGGTTTTGAGAGAAAAACCGAGTTTGAGGGCCGAGTGATGTGAGAATCACAAATAAGAAAGGGTGGGGAATAATACCCGGAGAAACTGGCTCCTCGTGCACTGAGAGGTCTCTCGCTATTAGAACACGTTTGTGTGTCGTGTCAGTCGTTTTGTTTGTCTCGATTCTTGTTTTGAGTCATTTCGGGTGTTTATAGATGTGTCTAGGTTGTCTTACCTTGTCTTTCTGTTTGTTGTTGAGTCGTGGTGTGCTGTTTTCAGTCATAGGCTCAATACCCAGTTGAGAACTTATTCTCACTCTCCATTTCAAAAAAAATTATTTTGTGCTCAGAGTGCCGTGCCGTTCTCCACATTTGGGCAAAACAAGATTTTGTTCTTTCAAAAACAGCAGGGTTCAACCCGGGTCATGTGAGAACAGTAAAACCAGGACCTATCTGAAGCTATATAGGTTCCAGACTTTGAAGCAAAAGGAAAAAGGGAAAATGTCAGGCATCTGAGTTTGTTTCAACTTCTGCAAGTTCCGTCATTGCATCCTGTATGTTCAGAATGAGCTGTGTGTTCAAAATTAAAAGAATACTGTGTTATGAGCTGTGTGTTCAGATCAAGCAGTGTTGTGTTATGAGCTGCGTGTTCAAAATTAAAATGTGCGATCTGCGTGTTCAAAATGAAGCGAATGAGCTGTGTGTTCAAAAATGAAAATTTATGAGCTGCGTGTTTAGAATTTAGAATGAGCTGCGTGCAAATGAAAATTTATGAGCTGCATGTTCAGAATTGAAATGTGTGAGCTGCGTGTTCAAAATGAAGTGAATGAGTTGTGTGTTCAGAAATGAAAATTTATGAGCTGCGTGTTCAGAATTGAAATGTGTGAGCTGCGTGTTCAAAATGAAGTGAATAAGTTGTGTGTTCAGAAATAAAAATTTATGAGCTGCGTGTTCAGAATTAAGAATGAGCTGCGTGTTCAAAGTGAGGTGAATGAGTTGTGTGTTCAAAATGAAAAAATGCTGAGTTGTGTGCCTGAAAAAAATGAGCTGTGTGCCCGAAAAATGAGCCATGTGCCCAAAAATGAGCTGCGTACCCCGAAATGAGCTGTGTGCTCGAAAAATGAGCCGTGTGCCCAAAAATGAGTTGTGTACCCTCAAACGAGCTGTGTGCCCAAAAAATGAGCCGTATGCCTAAAAATGAGTTGTGTGCCCTGAAATGAGCTATGTGCTTGAAAAACGAGTCGTGTGTCCACAAACGAGCTGTGTGCCCCCGAACGAGCTGTGTGCCCGAGATCTGGCGTGTGCCCGAAAAATGAGTTGTGTGCCCTGAAATGAGCTGTGTGCTCGAAAAATGAGTCGTGTGCCCGAAAATGAGATGTGTGCCCCCGAACGAGCTGTGTGCCCGAGATCTGCCGTGTGCTCGAAAAATGAGCTGTGTGCCCGAAAAATGAGCCATGTGCCAAAAAAATGAGCTGTGTGCCCGAGATCTGCCGTGTGCCCGAAAAATGAGCTGTGTGCCCAAAAAATGAGCCGTGTGCCCAAAAATGAGCTGTGTGCCCTGAAATGAGCTGTGTGCTCGAAAAATGAGCCGTGTGCCCAAAAATGAGCTGTGTGCCCCCGAACGAGCTATGTGCCCGAGATTTGCCGTGTGCCCGAAAAATGAGCTGTGTGCCCGAAAAATGAGTCGTGTGCCCAAAGATGAGCTATGTGCCCCAAAATGAGCTGTGTACCCGAGATCTGTCGTGTGCCCGAAAAATGAGCTGTGTGCTTGAAATGAGCTGTGTGCCCTAAAATGAGTTGTGTGCTCAAAAAATAAGCCGTGTGCCCAAAGATGAGCTGTGTGCCCCCAAATGAGCTGTGTGCCTGAGATCTGCCGTATGCCCGAAAAATGAGCTGTGTGCCCGAAATGAGCTGTGCGCCCAAAAATGAGCTGTGTGCTTTGTAATGAGCTGTGTGCTCGAGATCTGCCGTGTGCTTGAAAAACGAGCTGTGTGCCCGAGAATCTACTGTGTGCCTGAAAATGAGCTGTGTGCCCAAAAGTGCTGTGTGCCCAGATAAACAGAGTGCTGTGTTTCGAGCTGCGTGCCGAATGAACAGAGTATTGTGTTGTGAGCCGCGTGCCAAACAAACAAAGTGTTATGTTATGAGTTGTGTGCCAAATGAATGGAGTGCTATGTCATAAGCCGTGTGCCGAGTCTTGCATTATGCATGCATTTTATCGCGCTATTTTGTGCATCGCACTATTTTGTGCACCTTACCTGCATTGTGCATGCATTTCACTCGTGCTTTCTCGCGCATCGCACTGTTTTGTGCAGTTTACACTCGCGCCTTCTTGCGCATCGCACTGTTTTGTGCAGTTTACATTTGCGCTTTCTTGGGCATCGCACTATCCTGTGCATTTCATTACATGCTCTCATCTTGCATAGAAAATGCTTGTATTTTTTGCATCGAATGTGTTCGCGCTTTCTTGTGCACCTTACCTGCACTTGTTTGTGCACCGGCATTGCACTGTCTTGTGCACCTATATAGCACTGTTTTGTGCATTCACTCTTATATCGCACTGTTTTGCGCATCTTGTTAGCACTGTTTTGTGCATTCACTCTTGCATCGCACTGTTTTGTGCATCTTGTTAGCACTGTTTTGTGTATTCTCTTCTGTCTTGCACTGTCTTGTGCACTCTCCGGTCTAGGAGACCTTAAATCCTCTAAAGGTGCAATTCCTTTAGTGTTTGTCGTGTCCGAACGACTTCCGGTGGTCTGGTATAGCCACCTGTCTGTGTTTGCGGTGAGTTCCTAGGAGACCAACTAAGACGGTGGAAACTAGAGTTCGAATGGCTCACGCCTAGAACACAAAGGTTCGGGATTTCCGAGACTAAAGTCTGGTTTAAATACCCAGGGGTATATCCTCGGCTTAAAATCTGTATGGCAGCCCCATAGATTGATAAAACAAGTGTATGCTTATCAATTCTGGATACTGAACCAACCTAGTCTGTCACCCTGTTGGAGAATAGGGAAAGCTTCGACCATAGTCAGGGAGAAAAGCAGTACCTGCGGTTCAACAGAGAAAAAAGGGAAAGTCCCCAGCAGCATGAGGTAGGTCATTGCCAATTGCCCCTGTAAGGTACCTTCACTTCCTAACTACTGCATCATCTAGTATGTCCATTACATTGTACATAGAATATATTGTATGCATTTACTGCATATCCATTGTATCACTTGCTCCTTTCCATGATTAAGCTTAGTCTGGCATGTGTCCATACTTTTCGCATTAAAGCATGGTTATGTGATTATGTGTACGCGCCTATTCCACTAAGGGAATTGTGGTTTGAGGGTGACGGCACCATTTCTGTGTTAGACGTGGTTTGTTTGTGTCCATGCCTTTTCTAGGCAAAATGTGGTTTGGCCGCGCGCTTTATTCAATTCATCAATTGCACCCATTTCATCGTATTTTAGTTTGTTACATTCAGCATTTAGGATCACGATCTTTCCTCAGCAGATCATTCCCCACTTATATCATATCACCCAATTACTTGTAATTTGTGGTCTCTCTGCGAAACACATAGTTTTGCATGCGCTCGCACCCCTTTCACGTTGAAACACGGTTCTGTTATGTGTAAGCATCGATGCTGAGTTGTGGCCAGTACTAGGATGTAGGCACTTAGCTTGTGTTAGGCGTCGTTCGGCTCGTTCCCACTGCCTTTTCTGTGTTAAAAGTAGTTTGATTTTGCATCTCCATCCCTTTATGATATTTGTGTGGTTTTGTACTACTTGTGGTTTGATCATTTCACATACATTGTATATCATTTGCATTGTTTCGTTACATTGTATATTAATACATTGTTTTCTAATATTGCATATCATTCGCGTTATTTTGCGCATCGCACTGTCTTGTGTATTGCATATCATTCGCGCTATCTTGCGCACCTCATCTGCACTTGTTAGTGTATTGCATTGTCTTGCATCCCTACCGCATTGTTATGCGGTACACTTAGGTTACATTATTTTGCATCCCTTCCGCATTGTTATGCGTCACTCTTAGGTTGCATTGTCTTGCATCCCTTCCGCATTGTTATGTGTTACACTTAGGTTGCATTGTCGTGCACCCCTTCCCACATTGTTATGCGTCACACTTAGGTTGTATTGTTATGCACCCACACTTCGCTTGCGTAGTCACACACTTTTCATTTGCATTGCCATGCATATCTCTAACGAATATTGTACCCGTTGAGTTTCTCTCTTTTGCAGGCACGATATTGTATGTACGGTTCTTTTGAAGCTGGCGCGACCAGACGAACCGGATAGGTATTGTATATACTCTGCGTGAGACGTAGCGAGAATTGTATAATTCTCTTACATTCTTACTACATGTGATGTAGTTTGGTATGTATTCGCTTGCTTAAATTATTGCATTTATTGTGTATATTTACTTCAGTACAGCTTTCTTTGCATGATCATAAGTTATGTTCGGCTTTTTGCATCGTTTTGCATTTTGCCCCTGCCTGCGGACACATCTCTTTGTTTATCTCGCCTGTTTGTCTAAGTCTTCGGCTTTGTCAAAAATGGGTCGTCTTTGGGCTTTGACATTCACTCCCGTCACGTATGACTTCCGAGTTCTGTCAAAGAGGGGCAACTGTAGACACCCCATTTTTGACCGACCTTAAGACTCAGACGTCATCAATTGAGCACTCGGTGATTGCGCATGTTGTGCTCGTTCTGAGGTTACAGAGTCTCGGCTGAGAGCCTCGCCTCCACACTTCGGGACTCTTTCATGCTTTGCCTCGGTTTGCGAGCCAAGTCTTGTTTTCTCTTCCCGAAGGGAGGGAGAGGTCTCGTAAAGCATCTCTCAGTGGCCGTAGGTTACTTTTGGTGGTCGTAGGCCACTTTTCTCGTTTGGAGACTAGTTTCTAGTTTTCAGAGCTGTCGGTCGTGCGCCTCGGTTCGGGACCGCTTAACTTTCTCCGTTTGGCACAATTTTTGGCACACACCTTGTTTTCTCTCTCTAGAGGGACACTGTGGCCCGGGAGACCACCTTCGTGGTCGCACGCCACTTTCGATGCCTAACAGTCAGTTTTTGCGGCACCCGGCTGCGCGTTTTGACTCCCGAACCCTCGTTTTGCATCCGTCTTGGTTCATTTTTGACATGGACCCTATTTTCATTGTTTGGAAGGTGGTACAAGGGTGGGAGACCACCTTTTCTCCTTAGAGACCACTTTTCCTCCGCCGGCTGGTCTCCTTGACAGGTAACTGGTCTCCCTCGCTTTTGGGCCACAATTGTTGGTCTCCCACCACACCACTGGCTTACATTCAATTGGAAGACCACCAATTGGGATGGCCGACCACCATTCACTCACTTGAACCTTTTGAACTGGTCAGCCGACCAGGGGAAGTGGTCGACCGGCCACCTAAACTGGTCGGCCTGCCTCCTTCATTCTTGTCTCTGTGAGTTGTTGCCAGTTGTGCCACCTAGAAGGCACATAATGGATCCTTCATCCACGTGTATGGAGGACCTTCAAGCTTCTGTTTTAGCTTCTTTGAGAAGCTTTGAACCCATTTGGCTATAAGAGAGACCCTCTCCTTTATTGGTAAAGGTTCAAATTTTGTTTGAAGGCCTACCATACATCTCTCCCTATATCTCTTCATTTTAGGGTTCAAAAGGATTTAGTTCTTGCCCCTTTGCACACCATCTCCTAGCCTAACCCCTCCAACACCAACCTAAGCTTCTTGGAGGCCTTTTTCAGAGGTTGGCGAGCTACATTTTTTGTCCAGAAGCTGCTGGAGTTGCTGAGCTACAAGGGTAACACCCTATTCCCTCTTTTAGGCTTTATTTTTCTTCATCTTTTATCATATTTACAAGCATATTTAAGATTTGTCATCAACTAAAAAAAGTCTTATTTTGAGGTCCTTAACATGTTTGTTTAAGATCGTTTTTCTGTTGGGGGTCGTCTACCCCTTTGCATGCTTCATTTTGCCTTATTTTGAGCCATGCATTAGGGCCTTTGCATTGGCCTTTGTTTGGCCTTTTAGCCACTAAAATCCAGTGGATTTTCAGTGGCTAGCATGCTATTTTGAGTGCCAAAATGAGCCTTATTTTGTTTCCTAACATGTTTGGCCTAATAAATGAGCCCTTATTTGCATGCTTTCAAGCCATGTTTCAGGCCTTTTTTTGGTGAGTTTTAGGACCTGCATAGGCTCTGTCCAGAGCTTGTTGTGCCATGTTGGGTGTCCATCTTACATGTGTAGAATAACCCTCTTCATAGCCTATCAAAGGAGCATGTCATTCTTTCATGCATTGACCATGTTTTAATGAGTTTTTAAGCTTTATTTGGCATGTCATACCTCTGAATTTTGCTGGTTTAGTGACCTCTTGAATGCTTCATATACTTGTAGTGTAAACCCTCTTCACTAGCTTGTATTGCATGCTATTTTGGTCTTTGATTCTAGCACTTTTTGGCCATGCCTTAAACTGATTTTGTACATGTTTTGGATTGCCTTAGCTCTGTTTTTATGCCTCATGGTCGAATGATACTTGCTATGCATGGTTGGGGTGTAATACCCTTGCCTAGCCTTGAGTTTTGAAGCCTATTGCATGCTTATACTGAGGTGTTTTCATGTTTTGGGGCCATTGAGCATGTCATTTAAGAGCCTATACTTATGTCATATTCCCATGTTTTCCACTCTTTAAATGTGTTTGAGAGTCGTGTTTAAATACCTCATTTATGGACCATTGCATGAGCTTCATTTCTATGCATTTTGAGCCATCATTTTAGACCATTTTCCCACTGTCTAGAACCTGCATAGGGACTGTTTGGTAGGGCTGACCAAGTGATCCGTGAAATCCGTAATCCGATCCAGTCCAGTCCAATCCGATAGGTTTGGATTGGTTTTTTGAATCCGCGGTTCAGTTCCGGATTGAAGAATTAAAAATCCGTAGTTTACGGATTGGTTCCAGATTGAACCCCATGGTTCCGGATTGGAACCGATCCGAACCGTATGCAAATAGTCTATATTTTTATTATACACCCTCACCCATAATATCTTCTCTTAATTCTATATAAAATCTAAACTCAAACCTAAAACTGTATAATATTTTCTTTTATTACTCTTGTTTGTTGGTTTTTAGTTTTAAGTTGTAATGGTTTAAATACTTATAGTGAAACCAATTTTTTTATGGTTATTTAAATTTTAGAACAGTATGCCGCTATTATAGAAAAATATGTTGCTATTGTGGAACTAATATAGCGCTGTGTTTATATTTTTATAAAATTAAAGTGTTATAAATATATTTTTGTTATTTAATTATGTGAATCCGTGGTCCTAAACCGATCCAATCCGTATTTAAATGGATTGGTTCGGATTGGTTTCATGATTTAAACGGATTGGATTGGTTCCAATTTTTTAGGAACTGTAGATAACGGATTGGTCTTGGTTTTATCCCAATCCGGTCCAATCCGAACCATGCTCACCCCTACTGTTTGGGGCTGGTTGGGTCACTTGAGCATTGCTTTGTGTACCTCTAGTGTAATGCACTTCACTAGTTTCGATATCTGGGCCATCTAGCATGCATTGCGTGAGGTGTTTACATGATTCGGGACCATCTTGTATGTCATTTCAGAGCTGAAAATTGTGTGATTATATGCCATATTTCATCCCTTGCCATGCTTTGGTAGAGTTGCGTTTGGTGCCTCAGGTTTGGTCCCTTGCATTTGTGCATATTTGCATGTGTTTTGTTGCCTAATTTCATCATGTTTGGTCACTGATTTGGGTGTGGCCGAGGCTCATCCATCTTGGTTTAAGTCCATCTTGCATTGTGTATGCCTTAGAGTCCATGTTATTGCATGTTTGATCATTGCATTGCGTATGCCTCATTCATAACATTACGTATGTTAGTGCATTGTGTATGCATGTCACATAATCCATGTGCATTGAGTATTCCATTGATTAGTTCATAGCATTGTGTATGTCATTTGCATGCTTGCATGCCATTCCGTGCATCTTCGCATCACTTAGTGGCATTGCATTTAGATCGCATGCTAGAGTTGCATTTATACATGCCATGCCATTCTACTCGTTGCATTGTGTTTGGAATAGGAGTTAGTCCAAACACGGGAAACGAGGAACGTTTCATACTCCAAGTGATGAAACGTGCCTCGATTTCCAGTCACCGACACTCTTGACCATCCATGATGCAGTTGTTGGTTTTAGTTGCTTGTATGTGCATTCATGTCCCATTGAGTCATGAAATTCGATTCCTCGACCATCATGCATCGGGATGCGTGATTGATGGCATGAGGATCGAGGACTACACTCCCTAGAGCTTATGCAATGATGGGGAGAGTGGTCGTGCACACATGTGTTGCAAATACCTTGTCTTCTCTCTCTCTTGCCTTTGTTGCAGAAAAACCAGAAACCAGAGGCAGAAACTGGTCGGCCGACCAGCTTTTCTGGCAGGCCGACCACCTCTTTTGGTTTCTCCCACAGAAGGTGGTCGGCAGGTGGTCTCCCATGCCCATAAGTTGGTCGGTAGCCTTCCCATGGGTTTCCAGTGTGTAGTTTCAGCCTTTTGGAGCTTTGTGCAAGTTTCTGAGATCAATTGCAAACAAAGGTGAGTTGAAACATCGCAATGGATTTTCCGGCAAGGCGACTCGAGCATGTATACATCCCTTATCATTCAAGATCAAGCTGAGGCAGTCCATTTCATATGTTTTGCATGCTAGCTTATTTATTTTAGTTAATTTGTTAATTAATTAGGGCCGTGTAATAATTAACTGTAATTCGTTATTCATTCGGTTGTGTATTATTTATTCGGACCCTCCGAGGAGGGCAATGTTGTAATAAGTGTGCGTGTGTGTGGTGTATCTCTTCAAACCCCACGTCTTTCTCCCTTTTATTTACCAGCTTATGATGGTTAGTTTTAGGACACGTTTAAATTAGCATCCTTATGCTCGTATGTTTGCATCCATTCATCTGTTTTGCATGCACCGGGCTCGGCGCATCATGCTAACTGCATTGTATTTCAATTCCAAGTTGAATACATGTATCAATTATTGCATCTCATATGTCATCTTAGAATAGCCGAGCCCATCGTAGTTGCATTTTTGCATGTGCTGCATTAGGCATTTCAACATAGTTAGGATTCATGCATGTTTTCTAATTAGCTTCTTTCTTTGGCTTAGAGTACTCGGTAAGTGTTTATGCTTTAGCATCCTTGCAAGTTGCATGTGTGTGAGTGACTGTCATGATAGCATGCTTACTATGAGGGTATGTACTTATGTGATATAACTGCCTGAATGCCTGTGGGTGAAGGTTGGATTATTTGAATTGGAACAATTCATTGATTGCGAGTATTAAGCCCACTTGAGAGTGGCAAATCACCATATTTTCTAAGCCTACTTGAGGGTGGCAAAATCTGCATTTTAGCCTACTTACGAGTAGCAAATTACTTTAAAAAACAAACATGAGATGTTTTGTTCCAACTTAGGTGATCCAGTCTATACTTGTATATTGTGCGCATCACATAGTAATTCTAGGCTAATAAACCGAAATAAGAGCACATAATGTTTTCAAAACTCGATGTCATGGTTAGTAGAGGCCGGCCTTTGATCGGGTGAGCGGGGGTGCTCACAAAGTGACCTTCCCCAATCGTACCCAAGTTCCCGAGCCGAGGCAACTTTGGTGATGACGGGCACGTGGCCTTAGGCACAAGTCAGGGTTTCCTAAATTCTCTCAAAATAAAATATTTAGGTGGCGACTCTGTATCTGGCAAAGCAGTCCATGTTTGGCACTTCTTTCTAAAAATCAATTTTTCAAAATGATTTGTCGGATTTGGACTCTTTGATGATTCATCGGTCTTGCATTGCACTTCGCGAGATTAGATACAGGACCGTGACATTGAGTCCAAATTGTAGTGAGCCCTATGAACAAAATGGGATTTCTCCTGGGACGTTCGGGGACGTCTATAGATGACTTTTTGAAAAAGGTCATTGATGAACGGGAGTCCAAACCGAGGCCGGACTTTAAATTTGAGAACAATGTGTTGAAATTCCAGAGAAGGTTGTGTGTACCGAATGATTCTAAACTGAAAAGACGAATTCTGCAAGAGTTCCACAATTCGAAACTGTCCATCCATCCAGGAAATACAAAAATGTACCAAGACTTGAAACTGAATTTCTGGTAGCCGAGAATGAAGAAAGAGATTGCTGACTTTGTATTGAAATGTCTTCATTGCTAACAAGTCAAAGCCGAACATCAACGACCCGCAGGCTTACTGCAGCCCTTACCAATACCGGAGTGGAAATGAGAACATATCACAATGGATTTCATTGTTGGTTTACCTCACTCCAGTAAAGGTATGGACTCAATTTAGGTTATTGTTGATAGATTGACCAAATCTGCTCACTTCTTACCTGTCAAAACAATCTATAATGCGGACAAATTGGCGATAATTTATATTGATGAGATTGTTAGATTGCATGGAGTGCCAGTATCTATTGTTTCTGACAGGGACTCAAAGTTTACGTCGAGGTTTTGGCAAAGTTTGCAAACAGCATTGGGTACTGAACTGAGACTGAGTAATGCCTACTATCCTCAGACAGATGGCCAGTCAGAAAGAACCATCAAGACTCCGGAGGATTTACTGCGAATGTGTGTTCTTGATTTCCAAGGAAATTGGGAAAGTCATTTACCTTTGGCCGAGTTCACCTACAATAATAGTTTTCACTCGAGCATTGATATGGCGCATTTCGAGGCTTTGTATGGCAGGAAATGTCGATCTCTGATTTGCTGGGCAAAAGTTGGAGATGGGCCTTTGCTTGGGCCCGAAATTGTACATGAAACTACCGATAAGGTGAAACTGATTCAACAGAGGCTGAAAATCGCACAAAGCCGACAGAAAAGTTATGCGGATGTCTGAAGGCGAGACAGAGAATATGAAGTAGGTGATCATGTTTTTGTTAAAGTGACACTGATAAAAGGGCAGACTCGTTTTGGAGTCAAGGGTAAGCTAGCGCCGAGATATGTCGGGCCGTACGAAATCATTGAGAAGATTAATCCGAGAGCGTATCAAGCAGCGTTTCCTCCTAAAATGGAGCACATGCATAATGTCTTCCATATTTCAATGTTGAGGGATTATCTACGGGATCCCTTCCATGTTATTGAGCCTACCTGTGTAGTGCTAAGTGATGACTACACTTATGAAGAATGACCTATTCAGGTTGTAAATTGACGAATCAAGAAGTTGAGGAATAAAGAAATTCCGTTAGTGAAAGTGGACTGGCAAAACCATGGTGGCGTGTATGCCACTTGGGAAAGAGAAGACGATATGAAGAAATGGTATCCTAAACTGTTCCCTCTGGATCCAGTATTCTTTCTAAATGAAGGTAATTCGAGTTTGGAGGACCAAACTCTTTGTAAGAAGGGGAGACTGTGACAACCCTCACCTCCAATTACTGCTAAACTGTGACTGCACATGATAAGTAACTGATTAGGATGAAATCCTAAACTGATTGCATGAGTATACTGTTTTAAATGCATTTCTATCTGTTAGTCATTGAATGATCTGTTCATGTTTTTAATTTCGAACTGCAAATTGAAGGCCTTATCGGCGGCCAAATCTGTAATTGATTAGTGTTATGTGCTGCTTAGGATTTATGTGATTTTATGGTAAATTTAATTAAAAGTTGATTAGGAATGATTAATAATGTTAAATTACAATAGTTTGGATTTATTACAAGATTGCCACTTAGTGGCCTAGTTCTAGACCAACACTCCTCTTCATTTCATACATATTTGACATAACATTTCTTCAGCCACTTCTAGAGACCAAAACGTGAGAGAGAGCTTGAGAGTTGGAAGAAGAATTGAGTTCACTTAATTTGGCTTGGAGACTTAGAAGATTTGAAGAGTTCATTGCACATTTGAGCTCCTAGACTTGAAATTAAAGACCTAAGGTAGGAGAATCATCTTCTTGAACTTGAATTCTAGTTGTATCTTGCATTGTCCATGAGCCATTAGTGATCTAAGTCTAGAACTGCTTTTAAATTGTTGAATTGAAACTTGAATCATGCATGCATGTACACATTAGTGAGTTTTGAGGTTGTTTTCATGAAAATTCTTACATGCATGTCTATATCCTAGCTATGGTCCATGAAGTCATCATGTTTTTGAGTGAATTGACTCATTTGATCAAGTATTTGAAGCCTTGATTTCAATTGAACACTTGCATGTCACATATACATTATGTTCATGAAGTTTTGTTTGGATTTGTGTTTAATTGAACCACCTTTGGGCTTTGATTTTGCAAATTGATCTTTGAAACATGTCATATTATGAGTTTTAAAGTGTTTTCCAGAAAATTGGCCCAAATGAATCGAATTTGATGCTTTAAATGTTGAATTTGAGCTTGGAGGTTCAATCTAGAAATTCCAGATTTTGGACCCACGCTCCAGCATAGGACTTCACGCTCGAGCGTACCCTCTGAGACGTGCACTTCCACTCGAGCGAGGAAAGTAGCGCTCGAGCGTGAAATGCATGCACCCAGACGTTCTTGTGTTTTACAGTTCGCTCGAGCGAGGACTTGTGTCTCACGCTCGAGCGGAGGTCGAGCGCCCATCGAGCGTGAATTGCATGCATCCATTACTTTTCATGAGTTTACAGTCCGCTCGAGCAAAGGAAGTCACGCTTGAGCGGCGCCTCTTTGTCTGCATGTCCGCTCGAGCGTAGAAAGCCACACTCGAGCAAGACCCCTGTTTTCTAAAAATTTTGAGAAGTATTTTAAAGTGCATCTTTGCATCCTCTTTCTATACTAGGCATTTCTAGGCCATGTTTAAGGCATCTTAATGAGGATATTGATGTAGAACCACACCGAGTCAAGATAGGGACTAAGTCATTGATTACCAAGTGTGTGATTTAGTGTGTGTTCATTCTGTAACTGTGTAGGGTTGGCATCCGAGGATGCTTACTAGCCTTTCTATAGCCCAGTACTCTGTGAGTAACAATGTTGTAAAGATATGCTCAATCATGAATATTTTCTGAGTGATCAACTGTACTGCTTTCTGAAATGATATTTCTTACTGAATGAATGTTTGTCCTATTTGTAAATTGTATTCATGGCATCCATAGCAATTTACTGTTACTGTACTGTTACTGCTACTGTTACAGAGATTTCTGTCGGTTCCCATGTTTGGAACCACTACTGTTTACTGTTATGATGGCCATCAACCGACTGTTCGGTCTATTAAGACCTACTGTACTATTTTGCTATTGGATGTACCACATATATCCACTATGGTTTCTAAATGACTGATATGACTGCTCATTGACTGAAAGGGCATTCATTCTTAACCTCTTTATATATTGTTATTCACTGGGCTTTAGCTCACTGTTTATTACTTATATGTAGGTGTCCAGGCACCGGATCGGAGCTAAAAGCGTTGGGTTAAACTCCCTTTTTGTCTAGCCAACCAATGTGCCTTACTGCGAGGTTCCAAGTGTACTCAAGCTAAGGCTGCTTTGGGGTGTTTTAGATTCCCCCTTTCTGCTTCTATTTTGTATAGAATGTTAAGACTTGTATTGTACTATCATGGTAGGGATTAGGTCCCTAACCTGAATGTCTGTATATGTTGTATGTATATATGTTTTACTTATGAATGTGAATATGTTCGGAAAAGTCTTTTTGCATACAGACTGTCACAGCTCATTGGGCATCTTTTGTTACTGTTTTGGCTTCCACCAGTCCCTGTACTTTGTATTACTGTCTTTACTGTTAAGTAGGCCTTCGGTAATCACGGATTACTGGCTGGTTACGGTGCTAAACCCATAGGGGCGGGTTTGAGTCGTGACAACATATTTTCGAGGGCAACGCTTTGGAGAGATGTGGTCAAATGTAGCTGAATCTTTCAATTCGTGAATACGAGAGGAACGCCACTTGCCTATCACAAAGTTGATTGATAGTGTAAGAATTTAGTTGATGAGGAAAATTACTAAGAGGAAGGAACTTGTTAATAAATGGAATGGTTTGATATGCCTGAAAATGGAGTCTAAGTTGCATGATTGTTTTAATACTTCGAGGCCATGGATGGCTAGTTCATCTGGAAATGATGTCTATGAGATGCATTTACATCCATCTGTTTCAGTTGACATTAGTAGACGAATATGTTCTTGTGGCGAGTGGCAGTAGAAAGGGTTTCTATATGCACATGCAGTTGGTGCTATACAAAAGAGTGGACATGATTTGAGTTTATTTGTTGATCAATACTTCTATGTTCAAAGTTATCGAGAGTCCTGTTCTTTTCCCATATATCATGTTCCTTCAATTTGGAAACCAGATTGTAATGTTGATGGTGATAGTGAAGTTGTTCTTCCTCCTTTGTCTAAGAAGCAACCAGGAAGGCCAAATAAGAAGAGGATTCGTTCGAATGGAGAGAAAGTAAGGCAAATTACTTGTAGTAGATGTGGGAAGGTTGACAATCACAATAAGAAATCTTGTAAGCAGGCTTTGTGATTTTTTGTAGCTGCTTTGTGATTGTAAAAATTTCGTATTCATAAATTTCTTGAAGTAGCAGTTTGTGATGTTGAGTGCTAAGTAATAATCTTCTATGTTTTGAATAAAGTGACAATAAATTGAAAGTGAAAATATTCTTAGTTTCAAATTTTAATTTTGAAATTGTTTGTGATAACATTGTTTGGTTGGCTTTCGGAAATAAACTTGACTGTTGAATGTTTGTTTTGAAGATTATGTGAATACTGTATAAAAAGTGAACATATTCTCAGTTTAAGTTTTTAGTTCAAAATAGCTGATTTTGTAATAATAGTGTGAGGCTCTTGTTATGAATTGGAACTAGTTATAAATGTGATCAATTGAATGAATGTGAATTAATATTCTAAATATATGTGGTCAATCCTTTATGTTTTGATTAAAGTAACAGTGGACTGAAAGTGAAAATATTCTTTGTTTCGAATTTTAGTTTTTCAAATTGTCATAATATTGTGAGGCAGCAAATAAATTGTTGTGATAATATTGTTGTTTGAAAATTGAGTGATCTGTGTAAAACTGAAAATATTCTCAGTTTTAAAGTTTCTAAGTTTGAAAATAAGTGATTGTGAGGCAACAAAACACTGTATAAAAACTGAAAATATAAACAAAAACATCAACAAAGCACTGATTGTGATACAGCAAAGTCTTGTGTCCACTATTTTCATATGTAATACTATTTTCGCTTTTCCCATATAGTAGTGTGAGGAATAGGATAATAGAAACTGAGAATATGGACAAAAACATCAACCAAGCTCGGGTGCATATATCTTTGAGAGTATGACAAAATATTCCATTACACATCATAGAAATTGTAATATGTTTGTTAGGTAATATGCTTGGAACTATTAACAAAAACATTAGTCATTGTATCAGAGTGTTACAAAAAAGAGTCCATTGAGTTACACATAAAAAAAAAATTCATTGAATGTTGCAATCTTGACTCTACTTGACTCTGATTGATCTTTGTGGATCACTGAGGAACTCATGTACCATGTCTGCTTTGAGTTTTGTGGATGTGCCTGGTGGTAATGTGTTTGGAATTGGTTGATGCCTCATGTATTGTCTTATGATGTAGCAAACAATAATTCCACAGTCATTCCTATAGAAATCATTTTTGACACAGTTAGGGAAAAAACAAATTTTTTTGAAAAAGATATTAAAATTTGTTAGTTAGAATAAATTAACATACGTCATTGCTTCTTGTTGAGGGCTGTCTTCGACTAATTCAATCTTGACATTAGGATTCCAGGCTTTTTCTGCTTGACAAGGTGTATCCTTCATGTATTGATGGATGATTTTTTGCTATAAAAAACATCAATATAAAGTATGTAATGATTTACATTTGATTATTGTAATGCTAATCTGAAATTGTTCTTACCAGTTGATTTGCAACGTTGTAGTGCTTGTCCTTTCCTTTTCTTGGTCTCAAAGAGTTGAAATGTTTCCAAGTCCCCAAGTGTTTGTCAATAACAAGTAATGTCCAATGATTGAAATTATGGATGGGGATATGGATGTATCGACATGGGAGGGATTCTTGCAAAGTATTTTTCAAAATCTTTTTCCTTTGTTTTGAAGTTTTCTTCTTCAACATTGGCTGTTTTTTACAAAAAATATGTGAATATTCACAGTAATGGTATGAACTCAATATTCATATGTCGATGAAAAGCAACAAAACATGATTAACTACAATTTATCACTCAAATTGTTTTGAAATCTGAGTATATTCCCAGCAATGATACCAAAATCAAAATTTGAGAACATTCACAACAATGATAACAAACACAAAAAATCTACTTTGAAACTGTGGGGGCCGAATAATAATGGAAGTGCTAAATAGGTCGAATAGTTGAACTAAGAGTCGAAATATATAGCACTCGGCATCGTCTCGTACGCTCAAATCCTGCCCTGCTCGGCTATATAGCCGGTTGAGCAAGGGGTCGAGTAAAAAGCGGTTTGTTACGGAAGAAGCCGAATGTCGGATTGAAAATGGGCTCAATCCCGAGGCCCAAGAAAGAAAAGATATAAATAGAAGAACATCAGCTAGAAAGAGGTATGTGAGAACCATTACACTTAACTTAAAATACAAGCAATTCAGAGAGTAGAGACTGACTTGCTCGTCGGAGTGCTAATTCCGGCACCCCCGACCAAAGTGTTAATTCTTTTTCAGGTGGCTAGCTGAGGATCACGAGCGTCCCCCAGGATCAGAAGAGTATTTCCAAACCACTTCTCCATAGAAACCAAAATTGAACGAAAGATAAAATATAGAATTGACACATGCACATTTATTCCTTACCCAATATAGACTTGACAATATGAAAGACTTGCCATTGTGCTCTGCTCCATCACCAGAATTCTGTGCTTGTGGTTCTTTTTCAAGAATCTCAGCATATGCATCAATTGTCTACCAAATTGAAACACAAAAGTGATGTTAACAAATTAATGAGAAGTTTTTCAGTGTTAAAATATTACAAATATTATACGTACACAGCTGGATATGTCTGTCCATTTTACCAAGTTCTTGATATCATTAATAAACACACAATTGTCATATCTTACGCCAAACATATACAAGCACTACAAAACAATAAAAAATGTGTTAATAATTAAGTCAGAATATTTTTAGAAAACAGAGCTATTTCTCTGTTTCATTTCATATATTTGTACTACATGAAAAATTGAAAGATTTATGTAAGATTATACCTTGATTCTGTTTGCTTTTCTTTCCAAAGAATTTGTAGTTTATATTTATCTTCAAGAGGTAGCAATTGAGCCACAACATACTTGTTTGAAATTGTCTCATCTTTGTGTTCCTTCTCTTTCTCAACTTTAATTTTCTTGCCTTTATACTCATAATCTAATACCTCAGTAGTATTCCTTGCTTTAGCTTTGATATTTTTAATCATGGAATTCTGTAGATTTGTTTGTCTTGATTCTGTCAGATCATCGGCTTTTATTGCACAAACTTGTTGGGTTAAGTCATGGACTTCTTCCTCCACTAACTGATTCTGCAACTGAGAATTTTGACAATCTTTCACATTTGTATTTGTCTCACAATGTTTTGTTGCAAAAGGTTGTTGCGTTATCTCATGGACCTCTTTCTGATGGAGCTCTTTGTCCACCACTTCAGAATTTTCATGGACCTCTTTCTGCAGCACTTGAGAATTTTCGTCGTTTATTGTATGACCTTCATTCTTTGTATCTGTCCCAGAATGTTTTACTCCACAAACTTCTTGGGTTATCTCATGGACCTCTTTTTCAACCAATTGGTTATGCAATCGAGAATTTTCATCTTTCAATTGTTGTATTTGTGCTGTGAGTAGCCTGTTATCCTCTTCAAGTTTATTTATGTAGATGGTCTTCACTGTGTTATCTAGTTGCAAATTGTTGTTCTCAGTTTGAAGTTTCTCAAGTGTTTGTTGATGAATTTGTTCTTCTCCCTCAGGTACATCATTGAGTATAATGTTGTAGAAGCCATTAAAGTCTTCATTTGCTGGCTTTTATTCTTGGTGGCACTCTTCGGCATATTGACCATCTTCTTCTTCTTCTTCTTCATCTTCTTCAAAATCTTCTTCTTGTTCAGTATTTTCAGCATCTTGTTTTTGTTGTTCTTGTTCTTGTTCTTCAGCATCTTCTTGTTTTTCATCTTCAGTATTTTCAGCATCTTCTTTTTCTTTTTCTTCAGTGTCATCAAGTTCTTCATCATTTTCCTCGTTCAATTGAGCACTAGTTACCTGTAGGTCAACATACAATAGATGTTAGTTTTTGAAATAATTAAAGTTTAGGAAACTAAAAAGTTTCTCAGTAATAATTCAGTGTATAAAAATAGGGATTTTTCCCAACTTGAATTGAAATTCAAATGAGATGAGGATGTGACCTGTCTTCTTGTCAGCTGATGTAGTGATATGACTTTCATACGTTTATGTAATTTGATAAGATTCCACTTGATCACCCTTGGGCATGTTTCGCTAACTTCAGGGTGGATGATCAGTGTGTGCTCACACAACCAATACTACAAAGCAAATGTAAAGAATTTTTGTCATTTGAATAAGAAATAATACTATCTGTTGTTAACAACAAACTAATAGAATATAGTAAAGATGTACTTACTAAGAGAGCCATAACACAGCTTGTGACTTTTGCTGGATTTTTATGGTATTTTTTAATTGAAGACATCAGTATGTTCCTTATTGCTTCTGCCCAATTGTATTTTCTCATTGAGTTTATGTCTTCGATGTAATTAAGAAATACCCATCCAACTGTTGTTCCTAATGTAGAGAAAAAAAGCTTCAAACAAGTATACATACACAACATCCTTATCATATCTTCAGTGTCTTCTTTCTTCTTGCCTTTCAATGCTTTTTGCAATAAGTCTATGATGGTTGTGCTCGATAGCCTTTCAGTTTGTATGGATCTTCTTGTTAGAAATGATGATATATTTTTATTTCCATAACCAAGATGTATCGGCTCATCTCCACAAGATATACCGAAGATGGACTTGATGTCTTCTATTGTTAGCTTTACAGTTTCTGGTCCTAACTGGAAAGAACCACTGCTGCCTGGTTGGTATGTTTGAATTATTTTCAATGCAATGTTATCATATTTTCTGCATTGTTTATAATTCAGCTTGTTTTGCAATATTGCATCAAATAATAACCAAAATGGGATTTTCTTCAAGCCATTAATATGCTCATTCTTGAGTTTGATGTGCTGTAATAGCTTCACTATTGTCTCCATGTTTGATCTGAAAGTTAATCTCCATTCTCTACGCTTTCCTTTTTGCTTTTTATCAGTTGAAATTGATTTTTTATGCTTTCTTATCGTTTTCTTTGCATTACTTTTTAGTCTTGGGGTTTTCATGAGTTACTTTCCGATACTGAAAATCAACATAGACAAAATATAAACACTGAGAATGTGTCCTAAAAGAATCAATCCAATGCCATTCTCATGAAGTCTAAATTTGATAACATTTATGGCTACAAAAACAAAATCAACATTGAAAGTTAAATTGAAAGCAAAAGAAGATTATTAACTAGGGTTTTTAGCCAAATTGATTAAAAACTTGAGAAAATTCACAACAATCATATCAAACTCAATATTGAAACCTAAATTGAAATCAAGAGAATATGATTAAGTTCGGGTTTTCACTCAAATTGACTAAGAATCTGAGAACATTAACAACAATCGTACGAAAATCAACATTGAAACCCAAATTGAAACCAAGAGAATATGATTCACTAAGGTTTTTTACTCAAATTGTCTAAGAATCTGAGAACATTCATAGGAATTGAACGAAAATCAACATTGAAAGCTAAATTGAAACTAGAGAATATGATTCACTAAGGTTTTTTACTCAAATTGTCTAAGAATTTGAGAACATTCACAGGAATCGTGCCAAAATCAACAATGAAAGCTAAGTTGAAACCGAGAGAATATGATTAACTAAGGTTTTTCACTCAATTTGATTGAAAATATGAGAACATTGACAACAATGGTACCACACTGAACATTGAAACCTAAATTGAAAGCAATAGGATATGATTAACTAGGGTTTTTTTGTTCAAATTGATTCAGATTGAAACCCAAATTGAAACCAAGAGAATATGATTCATTAAGGTTTTTTTACTCAAATTCTCTAAGAATCTGAGAACATTCACAACAATCGCACCAAAATCAACATTGAAATCTAAATTGAAACCAATAGAATATGATTAATTAAGGTTTTTCACTGAAATTGATTGAAAATATGAGAACATTGACATCAATGGTACCACACTCAACATTGAAACCTAAATTGAAAGGAATAGGATATGATTAAGTAGGGTTTTTCACTCAAATTGATTTAGAATATGAGAACATTCACAACAATCGCAGCAAAATCAACATTGAAACTTAGATTGGAAGCAAGAGAACATGATTAACTAGGGTTTTCAGTCAAATTGATTGAAAACTTGAGAAAATTCACAATAATCATGTCAAACTCAATATTGAAACCTAAATTGAAATCAAGAGAATATGGATTAAGTCTGGGTTTTCACTCAAATTGACTAAGAATCTGAGAACATTAACAACAATCATGCGAAAATCAACATTGAAACCCAAATTCAAACTAAGAGAATATGATTCACTAAGGTTTTTTACTCAAATTGTCTAAGAATCTGAGAACGTTCACATGAATCATACCAAAATCAACATTGAAAGCTAAATTGAAACCAGAGAATATGATTCACTGAGGTTTTTTTACTCAAATTGTCTAAGAATTTGAAAGCATTCACAGGAATCGTGCCAAAATCAACAATGAAAGCTAAATTGAAATCAATAGAATATGATTAACTAAGGTTTTTCACTGAAATTGATTGAAAATATGATAACATTGACAGCAATGATACCACACTCAACATTAAAACCTAAATTGAAAGGAATAGGATATGATTAAGTAGGGTTTTTCACTTAATTTCAGTAAGAATCTGAGAACATTAACAGCAATGGTAGCCAAATCAACATTGAATCCAAAATTGAAAGTAAGAAAAGACGATTAATTACGGTCTTTCACTCAAAATGAATCTGAAAACATTAACAACAATGGTACTAAAATCAACATTGAAAACTAAATTGAAAGTAAAAGAACATGATTAACTAGGGTTTTTCACTAGGAATCTGAAAATATTAACAGTAATCGCACCAAAATCAACATTGAAACTTAAATAGAAAGCGCAAGAACATGATTAACTAGGGTTTTTCACTCAAATTCACTAAGAATTAGAGAATATTCACAGCAATCGCACCAAAATCAACAATGAAACCTAAGTAGAAAGCAAGGGAACATGATTAACTAGGATTTTTCACTCAAATTCACTAAGAATTAGAGAATATTCACAACAATTGCACCAAAATTAACAATGAAACCTAAATAAAAAGCAAGAGAACATGATTAACTAGGATTTTTCACTCAAATTCATTAAGAATCTGAGAATATTCACAGCAATCGCACCAAAATCAACATTGAAACCTAAATAGAAAGGAAGGGAACATGATTAACTAGGGTTCTTCACTCAAATTCACTAAGAATTAGAGAATATTTACAGTAATTGCACCAAAATCAACAACGAAACCTAAATAAAAAGCAAGGGAACATGATTAACTAGGGTTTTTCACTCAAATTCACTAAGAATCTGAGAATATTCACAGCAATCGCACCAAAAATCAACATTGAAACCTAAATAGAAAGTAAGGGAACATGATTAACTAGGGTTCTTCACTCAAATTCACTAAGAATTAGAGAATATATACAGCAATCGCACCAAAATCAACAATGAAACCTAAATAGAAAGCAAGGGAACATGATTAACTAGGGTTTTTCACTCAAATTCACTAAGAATCTGAGAATATTCACAGCAATCACACCAAAATCAACATTGAAACCTAAACTGAAAGAATGAGGACATGATTTTTGTGGCATTACAATGAATGTTCTCAGATTCACAAATAAAAACAAAAACAAAAGTTTCGAACTCAACATTCAAGCTGAAATGGAAATCAAAAACAAAAGGTTCGAAAATGAAAGTTTCGAACTCAACATTCAAGCTGAAATGGAAATGGAAAACAAAAGTTTCGTAAATGAAAGATTTCGCAAAAACTAGGGTTTAAGATACTTGAATCTTACTTGTTTTCACCATTTTTGGTTGTTTGGATGTTTGATGATCTAGTTTGTTTTTGTGAAATCTGAGATGAGATTGATGAAGGAAGACGAAATGTGAGGCGAAATTGATGAAGGTGAGAATGAAATTTGCGAGGGTGAGAAATGGCGGGATGAATTGTAAATGAAATCATGAATCTTCAATTTTTGTTTATGTTTTGATTTGGTAAGGGTAGTTTCGTCATTTCAATGGATTATGGGACTTACAGTTAAAAGTTTTTGAATTAGGATAATCTACCATTATTTGCTAAAACAAGACTTACCTGTAAATCACCCAAAAAATTATTAGTTAATTCTAGACATTATGTTGTTATATTATAGACTAATCATAAATTTTTATGTCTCTTTACATTACTCAAATCACTTAATACAAATCTTTATCAATCAAAACATACATGGGACACCACATAATTGTATCCCAGGTCCAACGAGTAACCTCTCATAACTAAGGGGGTTAACTTATCATACGAATATAAACTTTTGTCGTCTAAATGTAATTTCAAAAAAATGTAAGGAGTAAAAGTATCTCAGGCAAGCCTCAAGGGAGTCATTTGTAATTTACCCGCAAGATAATATTTACCCAAAAGCAACGATTTATCATTTTCAGGGGTTTTAGGGTTTTTTTTTGGGTTGTTAGTGTATCTTCAGAGTGGTTTTAGGGTTTTGGTTCGCCATGGATTCCGATCAAAACAAGCTTTTCGTCGGCGGGATCTCAAGAGAGACGACTGAGGACACACTCACAGATCACTTCGGCAGGTACGGAGCTATTATCGGCTCTGTTATCGCTCGCGATCGGAACACGGGAAGCGCAAGAGGGTTCGGCTTTGTTTCCTTCTCCGACTCCTCTGCTGTCGATAAAGCTCTTCAAGACTCTCACACCATTCTCGAAAGAACGGTATGTTTTTCAATCTCTTCTTTTCACCAAAAAAAGCTCCTTTTTTTATTTATTTTTTTCCTGGGTTTTCGATTTTTTTATTTTTATAGTTGTGTTTGGTAGTTTTAATCAACAAACCGTAAGTTGTTATATAGTTTCTGATGATATAAATGGTGTGTTTTTATTTAAATTTTTTTAATTTGGGTTATTTGAATTTTGCAATTTTTTTTTAATATATAGGTAGAAGTGAAAAAAGCCATACCCAGGAGTGAACAGCACCAAAATCAACAACAGATTAAGGGTTTGAGTAGGAATGGTAGAAGTAACAGTAGGAGCAGTGATCAGTTTAGGACTAAAAAGATTTTTGTAGGGGGTTTAGCTGCTAGTCTAACTGAAGAAGAGTTCAAGAATTACTTTGAGAAGTTTGGTAGGATTACTGATGTAGTTGTGATGCACGACAATGTGACGAGCCGGCCTAGGGGTTTTGGGTTTATCACTTTCGATTCAGAGGATGCTGCTGAGGATGTTATGAAGAAGAGCTTTCATGAATTGAGTGGCAAGCTTGTGGAGGTCAAGCGGGCTGTTCCAAAAGAAGGAAATAACAATAGTAACAACAATGGTTATAATCCGAGGGTAGGTAGTGGAAGAGATACCTTCAACAACTATCAGCGCGGGAATTACCCCTCTTATTTTCCTAGATATAGCATTGTCCCGGGTTATGGACCTCTTTCAGGGTATGGTGCTGTTACTGGGTATTCTTATGGAGCAAGCCATTTTGGTGCTGGGTACCCTCCTGTGGGATTCAGTGGAATTGGGTATGGGTTGACTCCTCCCGCACCAAGGAGTCCTTGGAATAGCCCTCCGGTTCTTGGCGTCAGGGGAGGTCCATTGCCATATGGCAATGTTGCTACTGTCTATCCTGCCTACTTGAATGGCGGTGTTGGAGCAATGGGTATGGCTTCCAATGGGTATAGTGGAGTTGCGGGAATGGGAGTGAATGGAAAATTAAGTCAACTTGGAAGTAGTGATGCACAAGTGGCAGCTGACGTAACGCCTGCTCAGATTAATGGGGCAAATGTAAATGTAAACTCTACGGGTATGGGTGGAAGCTATGGTGCTACCTCTAGTAAACAGAACAAAAATGGCACTACTGATGGGTGATTAAGGCCTTACCCTGTGTAAATCTAGTTGACTAATTGGCATCTCTTTCAGGGCATTGGCAGGTTAGTAAATTCTTACACTGACGGGTTAGAGGGGTTTTACTGTGACTATGTGAATGCCCTTTCTTTAGATGTTTTTCTTTACCATAGGGTATTGCTTGCTTGTCAATTTTAGTTACAATAATTCATCGTACAGGATTCGGACTTCTGTAATATAATTGTTTTCGATTCCCTCTTTTACCATGCATTTCTACTTTTAATGAGGGCATATGGCCATTGATATTTTGGATTGGGGTTGCAAGCAGGGCACGTGAACAAATGGTTGATTTACAGGAATAGAATATTGTTTCTTTTTAGTATTTATTGACCAAAAAGAAAAAATTGTGTCCAGTGTAGTAAATAAATAATAATAAAATCCCCAAAACAGGACTTGTCTTACATTGAGTGCCTCTTCCAGCCTAATGATGCTTATAATTTTCATCACTCCTACAAAAAACCTCATTGAAATGGTTCCCACTTGTACTTGAATTTTGATTTATCTGAACATTGATCTGTGTAAGATAGATTCGGATTTATCAAATTCATTGTTAGTAGGTATTCTGGTTGTGTGATTTGGTTATTTACCTTTCCTACATTTCTCATACCTATTTGTGATTTTAAAAAGAGTGGCATAGCATACTGCTATGTAGTCCCCTTGGTTTCTTGAATTATTATCTAGTTCAAGAATAAATATACTGTGTCAGAAGGATGGAGCTTGGGGGTTGAGGATTCTTCTGTTTATTTGTCGAAATTATCCTTACTGTTGGCACATTCCTGCATGTTATACTGGTGTCATACCTTCCTTTTATAAGCAAATGGTGATTTAGATAGTACCTGTTTTTTTGTCCCCACTTTCTAATTTAGATAACAATATTCCCATTGCAACAAAGCCATTAATTGATAAAGCAAATTTGTCTAAAGAATAAGCCACAACACCAAAGTCGAATTTGATCAACCAAATAACTGATAAACAAATAATAATCTGACTCCAACTCAAAGACCCATAAGCAAATAAACTGAATCATTATTAATAATGTGGAAAATCACAAAAAGTTGTTGAACCTGATCTGACTCCAACCCAGAATCCGTCGGTGAGAGAATCCTACTGGTATGTTGAATTAAATTATGAATTGATGATATCACTGTTTTCCTGTTAATCCCACTGTTATGCCACGGCTATCTTTGCATACGAAATGGAGAAGTGAAGAAGTACATGATCTGGCTGACCGACGTAGGGCAAAGGGGCAAAACAGTCTTTCAGACATTAATCCTACGGGACTCCTTTTTCAATCCCAAGTCCCATCCAGCCAAGCTTATCCGTCTGCTCTATGGGATTGCCAAACCAATTGGAGTACCAATCCGGTTGTTCATTTCACAACCAAACAACCTATGAGTGGGGCCCACCTCACTCCTAATCCAATCCCACCAGGAAAACAAACAGGCCCTTAAGGAGTTCTCAAACAATGTTTTGAGTAAATCTTGCCAAGTTAAACATTTGCTACATTTTAAAGATGCACATTAAATAGTGATAAGAATGTGTGAATTTTTTTTTTTCTTTTGGGCAACTTGACTGACTACCAACAGAGTGGTTGAAACTAAACTTCAATGAATTTGTTTGGTGTTTCATATGCCTTTGGACTTTGATCAATATATGCAAGTACATTATAATGTATGAATATGTGCAAGTACATTAACCTTGCACATGGAAACCTATGATGATTAGGTTTTCTGCTGCAAGTATTTTGATTGAGGGGAATGAAAACTCTCCCTCTCTCTCTGGCTTCCATGTGTTTAGTTCTTTACATCGAATGTGTTCATGGCGTGACAAGCATGGGGCTCATGGTTGAGGCAATACTTATTTCTCTATGAACTTTGCATGAGTGGTGAAACTTTTGTGGTACATTGAAGAAGTTTGTCCCCAATCATCTGTAGCATGGAAACTCGACGAACTTTTGAAGTCTTGAGATACTTTGAAATTTAATCCATAATTTGCATGGCATTCATTTCATATCACTTGTTGCTTTTCCATGGAAAATTGGTTTTGAAATTTAGTGCCACACTGACTACATTGATGTTGTGAACTAAACTTCTGAACAGCAGTTCTCGAATGGTTGTTGTTGGGTTGCTTACTTGCTATATTCTGTTATTCTGGAACGATTCTTTCATGCACTGACTTTGTTGGCCTAAAATCTCTGAAACCTCAAGAGGCCTAATGAGGTCCTCGGTTTCTGGGAGAGAATTGTTATATTGTGTCTATTTAAGTTGTTCTTGTTTGGGGTTGACATATCCCTGCAAATTTTGCCAGTTTGCTTGGGGTGTTTAATTGAACATAGGTTCCCGGAAGCTCTTGTGAATTTGCTTCTTGTCTCTTGTGTGTTAAGTTTGCCGGGGCCAGGTGAGGGGACACTATTGGTTCACTTTTAGACTTGAGGATGAGGCATCATTTGATTCATTTCTTAGTTTTTTTCACTACTGTTGATGTTCAGCTGTCTTGAGGAGTCTTGGACTTTGTACAATTATGAGTGGCACATGACCACGTGATAGGGCGGGCTTATTAAATAACATTTTTAGCTTCATTGTGGGGGCCAACACATTCCCATACAAAATGTGAATTTTTTTAGGACAAATTATATTAGTGGTCTCTATACTTCAACCCTAATTTCAATATGGTCAATTTATTGTGACAAATTTGCTCAGATTGTGTTAGTTTGGTCCAATCAATAACAATTTGTTTGGCAGAATTTTTAGCTGAAGTTTTGAAAATATTTGTTGTTTGCTTTGTACTTTTAGCTGTATGTGGTGTTTGGTAGCAGGAAGGGAAAATTGGAGCATTAAAATGCGTTTCAGTTTTGATTTTATTAGGCAGGTATACCCAAGTGGGTAAGAGTTGTGGTTGGCACATTGCCGACCTTTTCTGTTATTTTCTCTTCGTTTTATTGATGTATACATTTTATGTACTTCATATTAACATCAATAAAATCTTTCTGTTGATGAAAAAAAAGAAACAAAAAAGTTTTTAGGTTTTTAATTAAAAAAACTAAGGTTGCATTTGGTATAATTTTCTAAATATGATTTGAGAATAGAGTTGTATTTTGAGTTTGTGAGTTTTGGAATTATGACTTGAGTGTGAAAAAATTGTTTAGTGAAAGAGTTTTGAATTGAGTGGGGAATTTTTAATGTGACATATGATATTTGATACAAAAACTTACAACTTATAATAAAATACACAACTCAAAATTCTATTCAAAATTTATAAAAAAAAAATTAAAAAATTTTGAAATTTTTTTTATTTAAAATATAAAAAAATAACAAGTGGCATTTGTAAAAAAAAATTTAAAAAAATGTACTGTTCCGTCAACTAGTCGGATGTTCGGGAAGACGACTGGTTAGTTTAAATTTTTTCGCTTTAGACAGTTTTCATAAGTGTATAGAATTGATTTTTGAAAATTGTAAACAAATGCGGCGAATGGATTTTAGTATTTTGCGGCGAATGAATTTTAGTATTTTGGACGAAAACTGGTCACATGTTTCATATACTCTACGCCAGCAAACCTACTCTTCTTGTCACACCACCAGCTTCTAGCTCTCTGTCACTCCACAGCCCAATCCACCACCACCACCATTGGCACCTCTGCCACCTTGCTTACACCACCGCCAAACTCACCTAACCCCGACAGGATTCGGCAGGGATTTGTGGTGCTCCAGTGAGGGGTTTTTCGGAGTTTTTTTCGATAATCTAAACTGTTTATATTGTATGGTTGTCGAGTATATCATTTATATAAAAAATCAAGTTAATTAAAAATCTGTAATCCTATGGTCAGATTCAGATTGTTTTACAAAAATTATCAAAATAATGTTAACAGTTTATTTTTTAAAAAAAAGTTATAGATTTTCAATCAATTTGATTTTTTGCACAAATGATTTATTTAACGAATTTTATAATATGAATAGTTTGGATCATCGAAAAAGACTCGGAAAAAGCCTCCATCGAGACACCACAGATCACTTCTGTGCCCTGGTCACAGCAGCATCCCTTGGTCCACCCAGTACTTCCTCACAGCTGCCTCTCCCTGGTCAAACCCCTTCCCTCTGCCTCCTGAGCTTAGGACTATCTGCTTGTTTTCATGTGGTCAGTGTTACCTGTTTGAGATTTCAACTTGAGTATGTTTGTAGTGGGCAGCCAAAGGGGGTACAGAGGGATGAACTGTCCCAAAAGCTTCTTTGTTTTTCTGAAAAATGAATACAGAAAACAAAAAATTAAAACACAGTTAGATAAAATGAGATTAACTGAACCATTACAAATTATGATTCTGATATGCAGAAGTTTTGGAATTAGCTAGTTTTTGACAAATTTTGAACCAGTAGCCCATTTCAACAAAGCACCTACTTGTAAGTGTATTGTAATGTAATGTATTTGTTTTCTGAAAAATGAATACAGAAAACACAAAAATTAAAACACAGTTAGATAAAATGAGATTAACTGAACCATTACAAATAATGATTCTGATATGCAGAAGTTTGGAATTAGCTAGTTTATGACAATTTTCGAACGAGTAGCCCATTCCAACAAAGCACCTCCTTGTAAGTTTCTTGTAATGTAATGTATTCTATTTCCCTTCAGAGATAATTGGCTGTAAGTCCACTTTTCAAGTGGGATTAGACGTAGTAATTAGAATATGTTGATCAGAAGTTTGAGTTTTTGGTGTGAAGATCGTTTCTTTCCCATATATACCATTTTCTTATTAGGACCACGTCTTGACTAAGCTCGTTCTGCTCGGTGGGTTTTTACTGAGCCAAATCCCATATCGCGGGCGTAATGGGCTGATCTGAATGAGGTTTGGGTTGTGTTTGGCCCTAGGTTTTGAAGCTTGACCCAACCCATGAAGCTGGAAGAAAATATGAAAAAACAGAGCAAAATGAAAAAAGAAAAAGAAAAAAGAATTTGAATGTACAGTAGGGAGATTCTATTTGAAATTAAAATATGTATTAATACGCTCAATTTAAATTTATAAATTTTAATTTTTATTATATTTTAATATAAATTTCTTAATAAGGACAATACATATTGAATTTTAAAAAATATATATATTTTTTCATGATACATTATAATTAGTTATTCTTATTCAAATCTTTGTATCTTCTTTCTCAAGAGATCAAAGTTATTTCATATTCTTCTTCTTCTTTTTCTTAACCTCCCCCCCCCCTCAAAAAAAAAACTTTAATTTACCCTATCAAAGCTCAACATTATTATCACCAGTTATGTTTTTTATTATTTTGAACCCTAAATCTCAGAAGAAAGTTTTAACAAAATCAATTAATAGATGAGAGTAATAATCAAAATAGTTTTTTGAAGCCTCCCACTGAAAATGAGGTAAGCATTCATATAAAGGGGTATCACAATCTTTGTAAAGCACCATTAATTATTTTTTATATCGTTTTTTTAACAAAAATTAAAAGGTCCAGTAGTTAGATTCATAATAACATATTATTAGCGTTGTTCTCATTTTTTTATTTAAAAAGTATATTATTTAAGAACTATTCTTTCTTGTTAGTGCCCAATGCTTATATACTTATAAGTTTGGTTTTTATTTTTTCATGAGCATTCTTGTGGATAATTTATAATGTAAAAGGTTTTTTTTTTCTTTTCTGTATTGAAAGCTTTTATAATGCTTGTGTAAAAGTTTGATTTTTTTTTGTATTTGTAATACTTATGTGCTTATAAGTTTGTTTGTTTGTTTTTTTTTTTTTCTTTTGTATTTGAGAATTATTTTCAGCATTGAAAACATTTTGAAATAGTTTAATTTTTTTAGTTTGTTTATTAGTTATTATCTGGGTTTACTTTGTGGATAGATTAGAAAAAATAATAGGATGTAACGAGGGTAAAATAAAATTTAATCAAACAGGAGTATGTAAAAATTGAAAGTATTTAATGAATTTTTTTATTTCTTCCGTCCCATAATATTAGTCCCTTATTCTATTTTTTATTATCTCAAAATATTAGTCCTTTTTCAAAAATTAAGTATAAAAATAATATAAATTTCTTAATTTGCCTTTTTTTTAATTTTATTATAAAAAATACAATTATGACATCGATATTTTTAAAAAAATATATTACCAAAGGGTAATTTTGAAAAATTAATTTTTTAAAGTACAATAATTGTACTATCAAAAAAAATTAAATTTTTTAGAAGGAATCATTATTTTGGGACGGATGGAGTATTTTTTTTTTGAGTCATGATAGAGACCCCCTCTAATTACCACCCCCACAACCACCACCCCCACAACCCCCACAGACACGTGGTGGGTGGTGATTGGACGAGCAGAAAAAAAAGAAAAAAGAAAAAGAAAATGTAATCAATGAGAGAGAGGAGGTCAAAGGAGAGGAAAATGGGGCATGAAACATTTTTATTTATTTTTTCTGTGTAAATAGAATCTTCCGTACAGCAGGTATGAATCTTGATCTGTTGGGCTAAGGTGGCTCCCATCTGGGCCAGGCCCGTTAAGCAAGATTTGAGTCTAAGCTTTTAGTCTGCTTTTATTAAAAGAAAAAAAAAAAAAAAAAAAACTCTAAGCTTAGCTCTAGGGCAGACTAGGGTCTTTTTTCATGTGTCGGCCTAGCCTTATGCAGACCCTAAGCATAGGGGGGCTGCAAAATTTATCTACAAGGGGAAGTCAACTGGCTGCTTTAAATCAGTTGAAGCAGATCCATTAGTTTTAAAAATCTTTCGCTCTTGGGGGGGCCTGTAAGAGCACAAGGGGTAGTGTTTTTTATACAAAAATGTTTTGGAATTTTAATTTATGAGTTTTAATGATTTTAATGTATATGTGAGATTTATCTGATATAATATATTGATTTTATATATTTATTTATTTATAATTTTTTACCTTAAGGTTAAGAAAGTCAATTTTTTGATTTTTTAATTTTTTTAGTTAAAAAAATCAGTTTTTTTATTCAAAAGAATTTATCTTTTTGTCAAAAAAAAAAGTTAAAAAGTAAAAAAATTAATTTTTTACCAACTAATATAGCTTAGTTTCTTACTCTGTTTGTGATGAGAGAGAGAGAAGTGAGAGAGAGAGAATCTAAGGTGATTGCGCTCAGACAATTACTTGCAAGATTGTGATATATCGATTGTGCGTATAGGCACTAGATTTTTACTTCTTAATTATTATTTTTTCAATATATGAAATGTCTAAAATATGAATTTGAGTAAAACTGTTTATTTTATTAGGATTCCATTATTTGTTATGTCTAATTAAGATTATGTCTAGTAATAAAAATAATTTATAAAATATATTAATTTGTGTTGTAGTGCTCTAATCGTGAGTGAGAAATAGTGACAGAATAATGGTAAGTACAAAAAATTTAATCTCAAAATTAGGCTTTATTTAGCATATATTATTTTAACACATCTTTTTATTTTATTTAAGTAATATTATTTTTTTTATCATATTGTATATTTTTTTTTGAATATAAAATATTAAAAAACTTAAACAATCCCTAATAATGCAAATAAAACAAAGAGGTGTGAGAAGGGATTTATATGAAACAGCAGTAGTGGGGGAAGAGATGGGCAGAGTCTTTGTTAACAGCTATTGTCCTTTCTCAGGACCTCACAGAGAAGATGTATGTAGCCCATCTAATAACTATGACAATCTTTTATGTCCATCACATATTAATCCCCTCTCTCTCTCTCTCTCTCTCTCTCTCTCTCGCGGGTTGGCCCCACCTCTCCTACCTCTGTATTGGCCTATATTTTGCTGTGTGATCTTCTTCATAGATTTTGCTTTTGGATTTTCTTCTCTCTCTCTTCTCACGTGACCTCCACACCCACTCTATTAAAAAAAAAAATTCCACGTTTTTAATTTTTTTTATTTTTTTTATTCGGACAATTACATTCCATGGGACGTAATTTTTTTTTACAAACATAAAGAATTGTAATATGGAGTAATGTTTTGGAAAGTTGATAAAAAGTAATTTTTAAATTTTTTTAGTTTATTTTATCTTTTAGTGAGTAAAAAATATGAGAGGTAATATGACCTAAAATGGGTCAAAAGTTAAATTTTTACCTCCTTGCCAAAGCATTGATTAAAAATTAATATTTTAATTTGTTTTGATTTTTTTGATTTTTTTTTTATGTGTAAAAAATATGAGAAGTGATATAATTCAAAATGAATTAAAGACTAAAAATTAATTTTTAGTTAACTTTCCAAATTACCCTTACACTCGCATAAATTTTTACTTGTATTTCATCCAGGATCACTTGCATCTTATATAGGGCAAATTACATATACACCCCTCGAGGTTTGGCCAAATTACAGATGCCCCCCTGAGGTTTGAGAAATTACGAATTCCCCCCTGAATACTATATTTGCATAAGAAATTAGGGGGTTATTTGTTATGAAATATAAACCTCAGGGGGCAAATTGTTATGAAAATACAAACCTCAGGGGGCGGGATGTAATTTCCGAAACCTCAGGGGGTATCTGTAATTTAGCCAAACCTCGAGGGGTGTATATGTAATTTGCCCTCTTATATACTGTATTTTTGTTTATTTATTTATTTTTATGTAGATTGTGACTGTGACTCTGTCAAATGACGGAACTGGACCAGACAAACACTACGAATTTTTGCCAACCGCTTTTTTTTTGGACTAAGTTAATAGGTTAACAAATCACTAATTTTGGAGTTTTAAAAAGATCATTAATGACACAGCACTCAATAAAAAAAAAATATAACACCAAGGTTAAAACATCAAATCATTCATGGTGAGACTCACTGCCACATCATTACTGGTAGTACTAATTAGTGCTCTCACTCATTTTCCATAAGTTAATTGATTAGTTAAAAACTTGGTTTATTGATTAAAAATAAACCCTCATTTTGGGAAGATTATTTTAGTAATTTTTTAATTTTTTATAAAAATATATATAAAAAGATTAAAAAAGTGATATGATAATTTATAATAACTTTTTAACTTTTTAATTAAAATATATAATTAACAAACGAAACCTAAATATATAAAAAATAACGTTAAAAAAACTTGTTTAATAGGCACTTTCTTAATTTTTAAGGACTTTTTTGATAAAAAAAATTGCATACAACTCCCAAAAATGATAAATAAATAAGCGAGGATTATCAAACTCTTAAGTTAGGTTTACAATCTAATATCGCAAAATAGAACTACACAAAATCAAAAATTTTGATTATCCTATTAGTCAATTGCATCATATAAGTTGTTAGTATTACGGATAAACTGAATATATCATATTTCTTTAATTTCTTTCTTCTGATGGAGAAATTGTCTAATAGGTTCATATCAAATCTTGCATGGTGTGCTGTTACAATTGTATATGGCTCAATTAACTCTTCTATATTTTTTTCTTTGGGTAAATTATACTTACACCTGATGTTTAAGTTTAATACATATTATTTCTTGACGTTTAAAAAATTATACTAACTCTTCTATCATTGTAATTATTTAGACGGAATGAATACGTTAAACTTATGCACTAATAGTCTTTATAGTTTGGGTTTAATACATATCATTTCCTGACGTTTAAAAAATTATACTAACTCTTCTGTCATTGCAATTATTTAGACGGAATGAATACATTAAACTTATGCACTAATAGTCCCTACAGTTTGAATTTAAGTTTAATACATATCATTCCCTGAGGTTTAGGTTTAATCTATTTTTTTTGCTTTGTTTTATTTTCTCTTTTTTTTTTCCTTTTCTTTACTGTATTTTTTTTGGGTTTAATGACACTAATAGTCCCTATAGTTTGGGATTTGTGTCACTTTGGTCCCTAACTTTTCAATTGGGATACATTTGACCCTGAATTTTGAATTTTATTCCAAATAAAGACAATTGAAAATATCATTAGATTTTTTAAGGATAAAATCGTCAATTTGATAAAATATAAACTAATTTGACAAAAATAAATGTCAAAAAAATATTTTTAATTTTTAAAAAATTATTTTTATCCACAAATGATAAAACTATGTAAAATTAATAAAAATTACATGATTAATTTTTTAAAATTAATTTTACATGATCATCATCCAAACCCATAATAAAAATTAATTTGGTAAAAAATAAATAAACAAATGTCTAAAAGATTTATTAATTTTACATAATTTTATTTTTAGTAGGTAGAACTAATTTTTAAAAATTCAAAAATATTTGTTTGACATTTATTTTTGTCAAATTAGTTTATATTTTATCAAATTGACAATTTTACCCTTAAAAAATTTAATGATATCTTCAATTCTCCTTATTTGGAATAAGATTCAAAATTCAGAGTCAAATGTGTCACAATTGAAAAGTTATGCACCAAAGTGACACAAGTCCCAAACTATAGGGATTATTTGTGTAATTTTCCTTTTTTTTTTTCAATGTAATTTTTTATATTTTTTTATTAGGAGTTGTTACCTTTATATAAGCAGAGAGTTTATAAAATGAGATTATTAATCATAAAGATAAAAATATAATTTTTAAAATATAAAAAAATAAGATGTAATTAGACCAAATCTAAAAGATTGTCAGTGTAATTTATCCTTCTTCTTTTTAGGTTTTAGAGGACCTACCAAACAACTTTCTCAGGCTGGTGAGTGAAAGTGAGGCAAGAGGGAATACAAAATTCCAAGAAGGGGCATGCTTCATGCATTATTTCCCGGGCAGAAGAAACAGTGTCCTTTCCCCTGGAGCTCTGTTACAGAGCCCGAAAGGGTTTTGAGCCAAATTTGACTCGAATTTGAGAAGAAGAAGGAAGAAGAAGAAGAAGAAGAAGAAGAAGACAAGGAGGAAGAAGAGAAGGAGAAGCAGAACTGGAGGGGGCCCTAAAAATAGGGCTGGAGGCGGAGGCGAGCGGAAGTAAAGGCAGAGGCCGAGGCGGGCGGAGGCAGAGGCGACGATCGGCAGACAACCGACGATCGGCAGACGACCGACGAGCTGTGACGATCGGCCGACGAGCGACGACGAGCTCCCGCCTCTCCCCTCTGTTTCTCTCTCTCGCCTCTGCTTCTCAGGTTCAAAACGAAGAAGAAGAAGAAAAGAAAGAAGAGGAAGAAAACGAAGAAGAAAAAAAAAATTTGAACCTTAAAACCGCATTCGAGCCTCACATTTCGGGCCCTCAAACATTTTTCTTTTCCCTGATCTCTATCCGGAGACAAGTTAATGTGATGGTTTCAGAGTACATTTTCCTTATATTATGATTACTTATTCAGTTATTTTTTAAAAATTTACAAAAAAGTAGTGAGTTTTATATTTAAATTAATAAAAATCAAATTTAGACACCAATTGTGCTTATTCCAAGATTGTTAGTATATAATTTTAAAAAAAAATATCAATTTAGGGAGACAGTTCAAAAATAATTACAGTATACATAAAAATCTTTTAAATACACAGGAATGATTAAATGTATATATTTTTTCACTATTCAATTGAATTGAGATTTCCTTTCTAATTTTTCCTTCTATGTGCTAGTGCTGGTGGTTTCACTCATTATTACCATATAATCCAAAGAATCTCCCACCACTTCTTACACATGCACACACACAAACACACACACACACACTCACTCTCTCTCCTAACAAGTACTTCCATTCCCTCCCAAAACTGTCTTCCTTTGAAGGTTTCAAAAACCAAATCATTTACATTGGAAAATCTGTCTCCATGAAATCCCTCTTCATGCAATCTCCATGCAACACACTATTACTGAAAAGAAAAGAAGCCCACATTACAATTATATTTATGCACATATATATATATATATAGTGACAAAAGTAAAACCCCAATGAGCCTGAGCTTTGATTTCCCAACCCCACAGTTACTAGGAAAGGACATAAAGATCAGGTGCCATATAGATTGACTAGTAAGATAATCTCCAACTGAGCACCTTTTATTTGATTAAATTTAAATTTAATAAAAAAATATATTTTTGTTATTTCAATAGTTTTATTAAATCAATATCAAATTCAATATATATTACAGTTTTTATCAAATTGAAGATGATTATAGTTTTCACCAATTTACTGTTCAGAACCATTGGAGTTACCATTGGAGTTGCAGATAATACAACATAACCGGACGACCGGCCGAATATCTTCCCAGAAGACCACTTGGGTGAAAAAGTGCCTACAATATATTACGGATTTGATTGAAAAATACACTGGTTGGACATCTGTCCCGTCGACTGGTGATTTGACGACTTTCCATTGGACCGTGCGATATCAGATGGAGTTTTTACTCAATTTTTACTCAAGTTTAATGAAAAAAGGATTAAACGTTGGAGATGTCCTAAGACTTCATTATTATCAACACTAGTCTAATTCTTGTTTTGATAATTTCTTTTAATTATATGAATTTTTGTTTGATAATTAATAATTGAAAATTATTAAACGCTAATTGTAACAATGTCTTGGTGATATTTGCATCATCAATTAATTTAGGATCTACACCAATTTATGTGGAACACACTTCAATTTATGGTGTGAATGCTTTTGAGACATTGCCACACGGGCCAATAAATAACTTCCGTCATGAATAAACATTTGACAACCTTGAATTATGAAATGAGATTAGTGTAAGAACCATAAGAACTTCTATCCAATTGAAGTGTCCCAATTGGATATGCTTATAATTTTGATATGAAAAAAATTAAGAATTAGAATTATAAGAGATTGATCAATGTTTAAAATTTTCATTTTTCACAATATCTTATAGTGTGTTTGGTTGGGAGATTTGGGGAGGGATTTGGAAAGGGAAAGGGAAAAGGTGTGTGAAACTATGTGAAATACATACATATTTTATTCACATTTCACCTATCTTTTCCATTTCTCTTTCCAAATTCCTCCCCAAATCCCCCAACCAAATAAGGTAATTTTCAAAACTTAGATCTGATAATTACTTCAGTATATGTAAGATTGAAAGTCTACATGTTACATGAAATTAATCGGGAAGAAATTTGAAACACAAGTTAAAAAAAAAAAAAAAAAAAACTAGTGAAACCTCCAAAAGTATAAAAAGAAGAAGACATTCTCTTACAAATACATGTGGAGAAACAGGCGACTTTAGAGGGGTATGAAATGATGGAGATGAATAAATAATATTTGTGTACAAAGAAAGGGGCTTGTAGTATCAAAGGTTGTTATGAGATGGGAAATAAATTAAACATTTTTTTTTTTGGGTGAGAAAGCTTTTGTTTTTGGGGCCCTTTGCTAATCATTCCTAGAATATTGCAATGGCATATTACAGACCCACTTCCCACTTTTTGTCCGGAAGCAGGTGTTGACTATACCCCCATAAACTTTAAAGCAACTTTTTTGTAAAGATAAATTATAATAAGTTCTTTTAAATTATGATTTATATGTATTTTATTTTTTTTAATTTTAAAATTCAACAGTTAATCAGTTGAAATTATTATTTTATTTCACTTGTCACTGTTTTTTTTAGGGTTTCGTATTATGAAAACATAATCAAATTATGTACGAAACAAGCGACATATTTATTGATTTTTTAGGACAATAATACTTAATATTTGTTTGTATTTTGTTTTCTTTATCTTAGTAACAAAAAGAATTAACTATAATAAGATAATATTTTAAGTTAGTTAGCCGTCAAGTTTTAAAATTTATGAGGATAAAATATAAATAGGTTATAATTTAAAGAGTTTTATTGTAATTTATTTATTTTTCTAGTTGTCTGCTTTTTTCATTTTAGGTTGAGATGTTTGTTAATGTGCATAAGAGTAATACTATAATTGTTATATTCTTTTTAGTATTTAACGTGATACACTTATAATAGTTAAACATTAATAAAAAAAATTTACATGAATAATCTTTTGAACAGTCCTAAAAAATAAATAAATTGGACCATTAAAAATGCATTTAAGATTATGTACAGCTTATTTTTTAAAAATTATTATTAATAGTGGCATGTTGATTGTGCACTTCTATGGGGCAAACATTTTAGCATCTCTATTTCATTATAGATTTTTTATTGGCAGTGAAGACGTTAGTCATAAAATTGAACATAATCTTTTTTTCATGAGTGTAAAAAATTAACAAAGGGATAAAATTCCCTTCGTCTAAGATAGTTGCTTCCATCTTACTAAATTTTTTATTTTATTGTAATTTGAATCAATGAAATGAGAAAGAAATGAGAGAAAATATGCAAACATACGCTCGTTTTTCTTTACTTTACGGTTCTTCTCTTTCATACCTCTCTTTACCCTCCTTTTTTAAAAAAAAAAATAATTTTTATTAGCAATACTTCTCTTTACTTCTTTACAACGATTAATTTATAGATATATTATATAATATAAGCAAAAGTGTTGTGAGATCTTTGTTGATGAAAACTTCAATATATTTTTCTTAAATTTGTGAATTTTTATAATTTAAATATATATGTGTCATTACATTATTGGTTCTCATCAATTTTTTATTTTTTATTTTCAATGCTCAATATGACAATACCTTTCAAATTTTGTTCATTAATTAGAGAATCTTTGAAATTTTCATCAATATAGAAACTTCATATTTTTTTATATTGATAATGAAAAGTGACGTGCATTAGCTCATAAAGGCCACAAATCACTATGAACAATCCAAACCTATCACTTGGAGCCCAATGCATAACCTAGCTGGTGAGGTCCAGGACAGTTGGAGTCCAACATGGCATAAAGAGCCAATGACATTCAGACACACGGCAGGTGAAGGACGAGCCACATCAGCAGACAAAGATCTGCAAAGTTATTGCCACTGCACATCACCATTAATGCAGCCCATTACAGCATTTATTACGACAACACCTCTCCGTCGGAACAGGACCCCCTTACCCTGAGCAAGGTAAGTTATAGCATAAACTTTAGGCAAGGAGGACAGGTCGGAAGGAACAGCGAAATGATTACCGAAGAATATAAGCAAACGTTGAAGACAAGAAGAAGGTTAAGCTTTCCTATCTCTAATCTCTCCCTCTACACTCTACTTATCTTCCTAACTTGCTCGTCGGAGGGTTCACTGGGGGACTACCCTGTTCCCTGTTGAACTTGTTTGCAGGTCATCCGATGGGCTTGATCATTTGGACCTGGGCTTGAGGAGCTTGGACCAGTCCGATCCATTCACTAGGACAAACTGTATCATCAGTTGGCGCCGTCTGTGAGAACTGGTTCTTATCCGGACGCCAGTTGTGCTCATTGTCGCCGGAGATCTTGTCCTAACAACCTTTTCCTCTTACCCATCCAAGTGTATAGTCACGACTAGATCCATAGCTTTTCACCATAATGTTGTCGACCATCAAACCGGCCCTCCCAATCCAAACAACCCACCACAGTATATCATTAAGCTTACTAACAACATTAATCGCATGGCCGAACAAAACCAGGCCCTGATATATGCTTTACTCCAAAGAAACCTTCCGATGCCTCCTCCACCACCTCCAGATATCCCACCCAACCAAGAAAGAGGCCCGAGTCATATTGTTCCGCAACCCTATCCACCCAACTTGGAAGGTTTGTAACCTCCCCCCTCCCCCCGTATGTAAATCTACCACCTCCACCCTCACACCTTTCGGTCGTGGCACCAGCCCCTAAAGAGGAAGCCAGCAGTGTCCAGCCCCCATTGACTGACCATGGTGACCACATTTCTCTCTGGGACGCTAAACTCCGAGAAATGAAACTCCAGCTTCAAGGGGTCATGCAGAACATTCAGCATAAACCCTCTACCACGGCAAGCTCACCATTTGTTGTCTCTATTCGGGACAAATCTCTGCCTGCCAAGTTCAAGATACCCACCATTGACTCTTTTGACGGTACAACGGACCCAGTCGACCATCTGGATACCTACCGTACCCTTATGATCCTCCATGCCTGTAACAACCCTCATACTGTTTACCGATTAATGACTGATTGATTACCGATAACCATCGATTGCCGTTAAACTGAATTGATTATGACTGATTATGACTGATAATTGGATTGATTAAAGTACTGAACTGACTGACTGGAATCTGGAATTAATTGACTGAGTCTATCTATTTAATTGTGCATCTATCTGTTTGATTGATTATTTGATCTGTTCGTGTTTTACGTTTAAACTACTAATTGAAGGTCTTGTCGGCGGCCGAACTGGGAATTGATTGATGTTTTAGGATCCTCATAATTAATGTGATTTTATGGTATAATTATCTGAAAACTGATTAGGTATGATTAAATTAGATTAATGGTGCTAAATTACATGAATTGGACTTATTACCAAATTGCCACCCTTAGTGGCCCACTCAATATAACACATTGGAGCCCTTGCATGCTTGAATCAAAACATTTCATTAGTTCTCCTTGTTCAACCGGCCTTAGAGAGAGAGGAAGGGAGAGAGTTGAATTGTTCTAGTGAATTGGCTTGAATTGCTTGGAATTGAAGTGCAAATTGTCAAATTGGACACCTAAACCTTGAACACAAGACTAAGGTAGGACATTCATCTTCTTGTTGTTGTCATAGACTTGATTCTTGCATGATCCATGCTTCATTTGTAGAGTTAAGCCATGTTTTAGTTCATACATGTAGGATTAGAACATAATTCATGCATGCATGTTTGAATTGATGAGTTTTGAGTTGAATCCATGGTGAAATGGAACATGCATGTTCATAATTTTGTAATGGTCCATGTTTTCGACTTGTTTTTGGATCAATTGGCTCCTTAGAGCATCAAATTGGAACTTCCAAATGATTTGAATTCATGCATGTTTGCGTGTTCATATTGTTCATGAAATTGGTTTGAAATTGAGGTTGAATTAAACACCCTTGGGCCTTGATTTCTCAAAATTGAGCTTTGAACTATGATATTCTATGTGTTTATAAAATGTTTTCCAGAAAATGGGCCCAAGAGGATTGGTTTTAATGCATTTGAATGTGAGTTTGAGCTTGGAGGTGCAATATGGAATTCCCAGATTCTGCACTTCCGCTCGAGTGGGGGAAGTGCCGCTCGAGCGTGGAATCCGAGCATCCAGTATCTCTGCACTGTTTTACAGTCCGCTCGAGCGGAGGATTGGGCGCTCGAGCGGAGTCATGTCTCAAGCTCGAGCGGGCGTCGAGCGGAGATTTCACCCATCCAGTACTTTTACAGTACGCTCGAGCAGGAAAGTTGACGCTCGAGCGTGTACCTTTGTTGCATGACCGCTCGAGCGGGAAAACCTGCGCTCGAGCGGGACTCTGTTTTTCTGAAAATCCTGAAACAGTCTTCTGATCGCATCTTTGCATCCTCATTCCATTCTAGGCATTCTTAGGCCTAGTTTAAGACATCTTGTTGAGGATAGATGTAGAACACACCGAGGCATTAGGGGTTAAATTATGTTATCTCCCAACTGTGTAGCTTAGTGTGTGTGTTCAATCTGTTAACTGTGTAGGGTTGGCGACTGGGGAGACGCGCTCTAGCACACTGTAGCCCAAACTCTGTGAGTAACAACTGTGTAAAGATATGCTCAAAAATGATTATCTTCTGAACAATTGAACTGTACTGCCTTCTGGACTGTTATTGTTAATTGAATGAATGAATGTCCTCTATTCTGAACTGTATTGTGGCATCCTTAGCAACTACTGTTACTGACTGTTACTGTTACAGAGATCTATGTCGGTTCCCTCGTGGAACCACTACTGTTTACTGATTGATGGCCATCATTACTGTTCGGTCTTTAAGACCTACTGTTTACTGCTATGCTAATGGATGTACCACATATGATTGAATAACTGTTTTGACTGAAAGACTGAAGTATTGTTTAATGAACTGATTTCATTACTGTAAGGACATTTCATTCTTAACCTCCTTACACATTATGTTATTCACTGGGCTTTAGCTCACTGTTTATATATATATATAGGTGCTCAGCCACCAGATCGGAGCTAGGAGCGCGGGTTAGACTCCAGTTTTGTCAAGCCAGCCTTTGTGCCTTGCTGCGAGGTTCCGAGTTGCCATGCTATGGCTTTGGGGTGTCTTGTTTTTCCCCCGTCTGTCTCCGTACTGTTTGGTTTACTGCATAGACTGTCAGCTACTACTGTACTGTTATCAAGGGATTTAGTCCCTGTACTGTGTGACTGTAAATTTTGTATAGACTGTACTGTTTGTATATGTGAACGCATGAAAAATCTTTTTGGCATGCAGACTGTCACAGCTCTATGGACATTATTTATTTACTGTTTTGGCTTCCGCCAGGCCCTGTACTCTGTTGTACTATACTACTATTCTGCAGGCCTTCGGTAATCTCGGATTACTGGCCGGTTACGGTGCTAAACCCATAGGGCCGGGTTTGGGTCGTGACAGAGTGGTATCAGAGCGATACTTAACCACGAGTTATACCGCACACACGTGTCCAAATGAGCTATAAGGTGTCCTAGAGAAGTGATTAGGGCATTTCATGAACTTGAAAAGTGTGTGGCTATGTTATGACTGAATACATGTTGATGTGATAACTGTCTAAATATGCAACTGTTTATGTTACAATTACTATAACTGTTATAACTGCTTATAGTGAAATGGACAATGCAAATGAACCTGAATCCTCATCTACTGAGGCAAGAATGGAAAGAATGGAAAGAATGATGGAACTGATAACCACTAGCCTTGAACAACAACAGAACCAACAGCCCCCACCTCCTCCTCCGGTACAGCCGGAACCTAATGCGAATGTGAATGATTGGGATATTATTGCTCTCACCCATAAATTCAGCACGATGAAACCGCCATCCTTTCAGGGAGGACTGGAACCGCTAAAGACTGACGCTTGGGTGCTTGAAATAGAAAAACTATTCGAGGTGTTTCCGTGCTCAGAAGCGAATAAAGTATTGTTAACTACCTTCACCCTACAAGAAGAAGCTAGAAGGTGGTGGATGTTGATCCGCGATACAAATACTGTTATGACTTGGGCTCAGTTCAAGGAGTCCTTCTTTGAAAAGTATTTCCCTCAGTGTGTCAGGGATAGAAAAGTGACTGAATTTGAACAGCTGAAGCAGGGCACAATGTCCGTTGCGGAATATGAGACGAAATTCACCGAGCTTGCTAGATATGCACCGCATATGGTGGATACTGAATATAAGAAGGCCAGAAAATTTGAAGGCGGCCTTAATGTTGCAATTCTCGACAGAATAAATGTTTTGAAGCTACCGAACTATGTAAATGTTCTTGACCGAGCCTTGATGGCTGAATCAAACATTGAAGCACTGAAAACTGAAACACCAACGTCGGAATGGCGTAGTAAGAGGCAGGGTCGAGTGTTCGCCCTAGTACCGGGAGACGTGCAAAATGCAGAGACCGTTGTGTCATGTATCCTCTCTATTTGTACACAAAATGCATATGTATTGATTGATTCGGGGTCTACACATTCTTATGTATTGCATGCTTTCTCACGGAAATTGAATAGACCCTTAGAACCCATGAACTATCTGCTAGCCGTATCATCACCCGTAGGAGGATCCATGACATGTGCTTATATGTACCCCGCATGTGAAATCATTGTTGGGGATATGCATCTGTTTATTGATTTACTACCATTGAACATTGATCATTTTGATGTAATATTGGGGATGGATTGGTTACAAAAATATCATGCCACTATTGATTGTGTGACCAAACAAGTTGTTTTCCGTCCACCTGGTTTGCCTGAATTCGTGATTAATGGGAGTGGAGTAGTACCTCCTCCGTATTTGATTTCGTCAGTGAAAGCTGTTAAATTAATTAGAAAGGGGTGCAAAGGATATCTGTGCTGACTGTGTTTACTGATGACAGTGTTAAAACTGATGTGAATTGCATTCCTATAGTCAGGGAATTCCCAGATGTATTTCCAGATGATCTGCCAAGGGATTTGATTGACAGAGAGATTGAATTTACCGTTGATGTGATTCCGGGTGCACAGCCGATATCGAAAGCTCCTTACAGAATAGCTCCAACTGAACTGAAAGAATTGAAAGTGCAACTGCAGGAACTGCTGAATAAGAAGTTTATCAGGCCTAGCACTTCACCGTGGGGCACTCCTGTTTTGTTTGTAAAGAAGAAAGATGGCTCATTGAGATTGTGTATAGATTATCGTGAACTGAACAAGGTAACTGTGAAAAATAAATACCCATTACCGCGCATTGATGACTTATTTGATCAGTTACAGGGTGCTCAAGTGTTTTCTAAGATCGATCTCAGATCGGGATATCATCAACTGAAGGTTAAACCGGAAGACATTGATAAAACTGCTTTTAGAACAAGGTATGGCCATTATGAATTTTTAGTTATGCCATTCGGAGTCACGAATGCCCCTGTTGCATTTATGGACCTTATGAACAGAATTTTTAAACCATACCTTGACAATTTTATTGTTGTATTTATTGATGACATATTGATTTACTCCAAGAGCATAGAAGAACATGAGCATCACCTGAGACTTGCCCTACAAACCTTAAGAGAACAGAAACTGTATGCTAAACTGTCTAAATGTGAATTTTGGCTTGACCATGTTATGTTTTTGGGGCATGTTGTTAGCAAAGATGGGATTTCTGTTGATCCGCAGAAAATTGAAGCTGTAGTGAACTGGCCTAGACCAACAAATGTGACTGAAGTCCAAAGCTTTTTGGGATTGGCTGGATATTACAGAAGATTTGTCAAAGATTTCTCCAAGATTGCTTTACCGTTGACTCAACTGACACAAAATGGGACATCATTTGACTGGACTGACCAAAGAGAATCTGCTTTCCAGGAGTTGAAAACTCGATTAGTGACTGCACCGGTTCTTACCTTACCTTCAGGTACGGATGGTTATACTGTATTTAGTGATGCTTCTCATAAGGGTTTGGGATGTGTTTTAATGCAGAATGGGAGAGTTATTGCTTATGCTTCCCGACAGTTGAGACCACATGAAAAGAACTACCCGACCCATGATCTGGAACTTGCTGCAGTAGTATTTGCACTGAAAATCTGGCGTCACTATCTGTACGGGGTGACATGCGAAGTATACACTGACCACAAGAGTTTAAAATATTTCTTCACAGTTCACACAGAAAGAGCTAAATATGAGACAGCGCAGATGGCTAGAACTAATCAAAGACTACGATCTACAGATACTGTACCATCCGGGAAAAGCCAATGCTGTGGCCGATGCATTGAGCCGAAAGTCAATTGCCAACTTAGCTTGTTTGCTCACCGGACAGAAAGAGTTGCTTTGTGACCTTGAAAAATCTGAAATTGAAATTGTTTTAAGAGACCAAGGTGGAACCTTAGCTGCTATTTCTGCCCAACCGGCACTGATTGAAGAGATTAAAGAGAAACAACAACTGGATGACTTCTTGAAGAAGACCATCGAAGAAAGAGAATCTAAACCGAGACCGGGATTCAAATTTGAGAACAATGTACTGAAATTTCAGGAAAGACTGTGTGTACCGAATGATATTGAACTGAAAAGAAGAGTTCTGCAAGAAGGCCACAATTCGAAATTGTCTATCCACCCGGGGAATACGAAAATGTACCAAGATCTGAAACAAAATTTTTGGTGGCCAGGAATGAAGAAAGAAATTGCCGACTTTGTGTCCAAATGCCTTCATTGCCAACAGGTCAAAGCTAAACATCAACGACCTACCGGATTATTGCAACCCCTACCCATACCAGAGTGGAAATGGGAGCATATCACGATGGATTTTATCGTTGGGTTACCTCGCTCCAGAAAAAGTATGGATTCAATTTGGGTTATTGTTGATAGACTAACCAAATCTGCTCACTTCTTACCTGTCAAGACAATCTATAATGCGGACAAATTGGCTGTTATCTATATTGATGAAATTGTGAGACTGCATGGAGTGCCTGTATCTATTGTTTCTGACAGGGATTCGAAGTTTACATCGAGGTTTTGGCAAAGTCTACAGATTGCATTGGGTACTGATTTGAGGCTGAGTAGTGCCTATCATCCTCAGACAGATGGCCAATCAGAAAGGACCATCCAAACTCTGGAGGATTTACTGAGAATGTGTGTCCTTGATTTTCAGGGAGATTGGGAGAGTCATCTGCCATTAGTTGAATTCGCCTACAACAACAGCTACCATTCAAGTATTGGTATGGCGCCTTTCGAGGCATTGTATGGCAGAAAATGTAGATCTCCGATTTGCTGGGCAGAAGTTGGAGATGGGCCTTTGCTTGGGCCCGAGATTGTTTATGAAACAACTGTGAAGGTGACACCAATGAAGGGCTAGACTCGTTTTGGAGTCAAAGGCAAGTTAGCGCCAAGATATGTCGGACCATATGAGATCATTGAGAAAATTAATCCGGTGGCGTATCAAGTCGCGCTCCCTCCTGAAATGGAGCATATGCATAATGTTTTCCACATTTCGATGTTAAGAGATTATCTCTGGGATCCCTTCCATGTGATTGAGCCTATTCGAGTAGTGTTGAGTGATGACTACACTTACGAGGAACGGCCTATACAGATTGTAAATAGACGAATCAAGAAGTTGAGAAACAAAGAGATCCCGTTGGTGAAAGTCGACTAGCAGAACCATGGTGGCATGTATGCCACTTGGGAAAGGGAAGACGACATGGCTAAAAGATATCCTGAACTGTTTCCACTGAACCCTGTTTTCTTTCACAATGAAGGTAACTCGAGTTTAGAGGACTAAACTCTTTATAAGGAGGGGAGACTGTAACAACCCTCATACTGTTTACCGATTAATAACTGATTGATTACCGATAACCATCGATTGCCGTTAAACTGAATTGATTATGACTGATTATGACTGATAATTGGATTGATTAAAGTACTGAACTGACTGACTGGAATCTGGAATTAATTGACTGAGTCTATCTGTTTAATTGTGCATCTATCTGTTTGATTAATTATTTGATATGTTCGTGTTTTACGTTTAAACTACTAATTGAAGGCCTTGTCGGCGGCCGAACCGGGAATTGATTGATGTTTTAGGATCCTCATAATTAATGTGATTTTATGGTATAATTATCTGAAAACTGATTAGGTATGATTAAATTAGATTAATGGTGCTAAATTACATGAACTGGACTTATTACCAAATTGCCACCCTTAGTGGCCCACTCAATATAACACATTGGAGCCCTTGCATGCTTGAATCAAAACATTTCATTAGTTCTCCTTGTTCAACCGGCCTTAGAGAGAGAGGAAGGGAGAGAGTTGAATTGTTCTAGTGAATTGGCTTGAATTGCTTGGAATTGAAGTGCAAATTGTCAAATTGGACACCTAAACCTTGAACACAAGACTAAGGTAGGACATTCATCTTCTTGTTGTTGTCATAGACTTGATTCTTGCATGATCCATGCTTCATTTGTAGAGTTAAGCCATGTTTTAGTTCATACATGTAGGATTAGAACATAATTCATGCATGCATGTTTGAATTGATGAGTTTTGAGTTGAATCCATGGTGAAATGAAACATGCATGTTCATAATTTTGTAATGGTCCATGTTTTCGACTTGTTTTTGGATCAATTGGCTCCTTAGAGCATCAAATTGGAACTTCCAAATGATTTGAATTCATGCATGTTTGCGTGTTCATATTGTTCATGAAATTGGTTTGAAATTGAGGTTGAATTAAACACCCTTGGGCCTTGATTTCTCAAAATTGAGCTTTGAACTATGATATTCTATGTGTTTATAAAATGTTTTCCAGAAAATGGGCCCAAGAGGATTGGTTTTAATGCATTTGAATGTGAGTTTGAGCTTGGAGGTGCAATCTGGAATTCCCAGATTCTGCACTTCCGCTCGAGTGGGGGAAGTGCCGCTCGAGCGTGGAATCCGAGCATCCAGTATCTCTGCACTGTTTTACAGTCCGCTCGAGCGGAGGATTGGGCGCTCGAGCGGAGTCATGTCTCAAGCTCGAGCGGGCGTCGAGCGGAGATTTCACCCATCCAGTACTTTTACAGTACGCTCGAGCAGGAAAGTTGACGCTCGAGCGTGTACCTTTGTTGCATGACCGCTCGAGCGGGAAAACCTGCGCTCGAGCGGGACTCTGTTTTTCTGAAAATCCTGAAACAGTCTTCTGATCGCATCTTTGCATCCTCATTCCATTCTAGGCATTCTTAGGCCTAGTTTAAGACATCTTGTTGAGGATAGATGTAGAACACACCGAGGCATTAGGGGTTAAATTATGTTATCTCCCAACTGTGTAGCTTAGTGTGTGTGTTCAATCTGTTAACTGTGTAGGGTTGGCGACTGGGGAGACGCGCTCTAGCACACTGTAGCCCAAACTCTGTGAGTAACAACTGTGTAAAGATATGCTCAAAAATGATTATCTTCTGAACAATTGAACTGTACTGCCTTCTGGACTGTTATTGTTAATTGAATGAATGAATGTCCTCTATTCTGAACTGTATTGTGGCATCCTTAGCAACTACTGTTACTGACTGTTACTGTTACAGAGATCTATGTCGGTTCCCTCGTGGAACCACTACTGTTTACTGATTGATGGCCATCATTACTGTTCGGTCTTTAAGACCTACTGTTTACTGCTATGCTAATGGATGTACCACATATGATTGAATAACTGTTTTGACTGAAAGACTGAAGTATTGTTTAATGAACTGATTTCATTACTGTAAGGACATTTCATTCTTAACCTCCTTACACATTATGTTATTCACTGGGCTTTAGCTCACTGTTTATATATATATATAGGTGCTCAGCCACCAGATCGGAGCTAGGAGCGCGGGTTAGACTCCAGTTTTGTCAAGCCAGCCTTTGTGCCTTGCTGCGAGGTTCCGAGTTGCCATGCTATGGCTTTGGGGTGTCTTGTTTTTCCCCCGTCTGTCTCCGTACTGTTTGGTTTACTGCATAGACTGTCAGCTACTACTGTACTGTTATCAAGGGATTTAGTCCCTGTACTGTGTGACTGTAAATTTTGTATAGACTGTACTGTTTGTATATGTGAACGCATGAAAAATCTTTTTGGCATGCAGACTGTCACAGCTCTATGGACATTATTTATTTACTGTTTTGGCTTCCGCCAGGCCCTGTACTCTGTTGTACTATACTACTATTCTGCAGGCCTTCGGTAATCTCGGATTACTGGCCGGTTACGGTGCTAAACCCATAGGGCCGGGTTTGGGTCGTGACAATGCCTTCCCTAACGAGATCATGTGTCGGGCTTTCCCCGTGACACTGAAAGGGTCAGCTCGACTGTGGTTCAGCCAGTTACCAGCAGACTCTGTCTCCACTTTCTAGCATCTCAGCGACTCCTTCCTTAGCCATTTCATTAGAGCCCAGCGCCAACGCCGTCCTGCAACCTAACTCCTCAACATTCGTTAGACCGAGGGGGAGTCGCTGCACAGTTTCGTTACCTGCTTCAACACCGAAGCCCTACAGGTAGCGAAAAACGATGACAAGGTCATCCTCACGGCTTTCATGGCCGGGCTACGATCGTCTGATTTCCTCTTCTCCCTCTCAAAAAACCCCCCGACCTCCATGGCCACCCTACTTTTCAAAGCCCAGAAATACATGAATACCGAAGATTCACTAGCCGCTCAGCAGGATCCAATATCTAAAAACCCGACCCCCAGAGAAAAGAAAAAAGACTCAGAACCCAGAAACACCTAGTATAACAGCCAAACACCCCACTATACCGACCGACCTCCTCGCGTTGACCGGCCAGCACCAGCCCGACCGCCCGGTCGGTTCGAGCGGTATACGCCCCTTAATTCTCCCATGGAACAAGTCCTCCACCAGATCCAACGGGGCTACCCCCTCAAATGGCCCCTACCCTCACGGACCCCTTCCAATCGCAAAGACCAATCCAACTATTGTCGTTTCCACCAGGACCATGGCCATAACACTGATGACTGTATCAACCTCAAGGGTCAGGTCGAGACCCTCATTCGTCAAGGGCGTCTCAGCAGGTTCACGGACACCCACCCACAGCAGAGGCAAAGAACCGAGGCCCTCAGAAACAACCGCCGGCATATCCCACCCCGGCAGCCAGCCTAACCTAACCACGGCCATGATCGCCCCCCATAACAGCCTCAGCCGCCAGGTAATCCCCCTCCACCAGTTGGTGAAATCCGAGTCATTTCAGGTGGCCTTGCTTGTGGCGGACCATCCCGCTCCGCTCAGAGGGCAGAACTCAAGAAGATAAGGCAAGGCTCGGACAGAGCAATTGCCACGGTAGACCGACCCTCCAAACAGCCCAAGCAGTGGACAGAGCCCATCACCTTCATGGACGCCGACTGTACAGGCATCCGTTATCCTCATAATGACCCTCTCGTCATTTCTGCCCTCCTCTCCAACTATAAGGTTAGACGGGTCCTCATCGACAACGGCAGTTCTTCAGACATCATATTCCTCAACTATTTCCGCCAGCTCAAGATCGGTGAGAAAAGCCTGTCTCCCTCCAAATCCCTTTGGTCGGTTTCACTGGCGACCAGGTGACCTCCATCGACCCCATCGATCTCCCTCTCACCATCGGCGAATACCCATGGCAGACTACCAAGTTGGTCACTTTCCTTGTGGTCGAGTGTCCCTCTGCTTACAACATCATCCTTGGCCGCACCGCCTTTAACGCTTTCCAAGCTATCACTTCAACCTACCACCTCACCATAAAGTTCCCTACCGACCTGGGCGTCGGGACAATAAGGGGAGAGCAGACTGTAGCCAGGGAATGTTATGTCGCCTCACTCAAGGAAGTCAAGCTGAAGGAGGCCATGATCATTGAAGGACTTGACGTCCGAGATGAGGACGAGCTGGTCAGAGGAGAATCGGTTGAGGAGCTCGTTGAGGTTCCCATCGACCCCACTAACCCTATGAAGACTGCCAAGATCGGCAGCCAACTATCCCCCCAAGCTAAGACCGACCTTACCGCCCTTCTGATCGAGCACAATGATGTATTTGCCTGGACCCATTCAGACATGCCGGGCATCGACCCCTCTTTCATAACTCATCGCCTCAGCATTGAACCCCATTTCCGACCTTACCGCCAGAAGCAGCGCATCTTCCATCCAAAGCGCAATACACTTATAGCCGTAGAGGTTGACAAGCTCCTTGAGGCCCAATTCATCAAAAACATGGATTACCCTAAATGGTTGTCAAACATGGTCCTAGTCTGCAAGAACAATGGCAAATGGCGACTCTATGTCGATTATTCTGACCTAAACCGAGCTTGTCCCAAAGACAGCTATCCTCTTTCCCGCATAGATTTGCTGGTCGACGCCACGACCGGTCATCAAATGCTCAGCTTCATAGATGTTTTCTCTAGATACAACCAAATCCTGATGCACCTGTCCAATCAGGAACATACATCCTTCATTACCGACCGAGGTACCTACCACTACCGCGTGATGCCATTCGGACTGAAGAATGCTGGGGCCACCTACCAACGATTGGTCAATGCCGTTTTCCATCATCAGATAGGTCAGAATATGAAAGTCTATGTCGACGACATGCTAGTCAAAAGCAAACTCTCTATTGATCATCTGTCCGACCTGCGAGAGACCTTCGCCACCCTACGCAAGTACCAAATGAAGCTCAACCAAGAAAAGTGCGCCTTCGGCACAGGATCTGGGAAGTTCCTGGGTTTTATGGTCAGTCAACGGGGCATTGAAGCTAACCCTGAGAAGATCAAGGCCTTGATTGAGATGCAGTCACCCAGAACGGTTAAGGAGGTTTAAAGGCTCACTAGCCGAGTTGCGGCCCTCAACCACTTCATTTCCCGCGCAACAGATAAGTGCCTACCATTTTTCAAAGTTCTTCAGCAAACTTTTGAATGGACAACTGAATCTGAAGAAGCTTTTCAGCAGTTAAAGCAGTTCATGGCAAATCCCCCCCTCCTTTCACAAGCAATTACGGGCGAGCCCCTCTTCCTCTATTTCGCCGTCTCAAGCACCGCAGTCGATGCAGCTCTTATCAAGGAGGACGACTCTGTCCAACGGCCGGTCTACTACATCAGTCGGGCTCTCCGGGGAGCAGAGCAGAATTACCCGCTGCTAGAAAAATTGTTCTTGGCCTTGGTCACTACCTCCAGACGGCTCTGTCCTTACTTCCAGGCCCATTTCATAGTGGTTCTCACCGACCAACCCTTGAAGAAGGTCATGCAGCAACCAGAACTTTCCGGCAGACTCTTGCAGTGGTTAGTGGAACTCAGTCAGTTTGACATCTCCTACCGGCCTCGAACATCAATTAAGAGACAGGCTGTCGCGGATTTCATCCTGGAATTCACTAATCCTACCCCAACCGCTGCGTCCCCACCTCCACCAACCCCTACCGAGCCAAAAGACCCGCATTCATGGACTCTCAACGTGGACGGATCATCCCGCAGGGAAGGTAGTGGGGCTGGCCTCATTCTCACCGCCCCTGAGGGTGGCTATTTCAAATGTGCTCTCCGCTTCTTGTTTAATGCCAGTAACAATGAGGCCGAATATGAGGCATTGATAGCAGGACTCCGCCTCGCCAAAGACATTGGAGTCAGCCACACCCGGGTGTTCAGCGACTCCCAGCTCATCGTCGGCCAGATTACGGGGGAATTCGATGCCAAGGAGGACACAATGCGGGCTTACAGGGATATGGCCCTCCCCCTTGTTCGCCTCTTCAATACCTTTCACATCAAGCACATACCTCGAGCGGAAAACTCCAAGGCAGATGAGATGGCTCAGTTAGCCTCTGCAAACCAGTCCGACCTCAGCTACGGTGTCCGCCTCGAATACCTAGCCCACCCAGCCATCTCACCCGACTTACAAGAAGTGCAGTTCCTTCAAAACGAACATATCCCTTGGGCGTCCAACATCTTCCTATTTTTGACAACGGGGGAACTCCCAAATGACTAACAGCAAGCCGCCAAAGTCAAGGCCCGGTCGTCCAATTACATCCTAGTTAGCGGCGTTTTGTACAAACGTGATTTTTCACGCCCATACCTGCGATGCCTCAATTCGGCTCAAGCAACCTATGTAATGCGGGAAATCCATGAGGGAATTTGTGGTAATCATTTGGGCGGCAGGTCTCTGGCCCACAAAATACTCTGTACTGGTTATTTCTGGCCAACTCTCAATCAAGATGCGATGGATTTCGTGCTCAAATGTGATAAGTGTCAACGTTTTGCCAACATCCCACATGCTCCTCCTACAGAGTTGCTCACACTTTGCAGCCCTTATCTGTTCGCCAAATGGGGGATCGACTTGGTCAGTCCACTCCCCACTAGCCGAGGTCAGACCAAGTTTGCGATCGTCGCCATTGATTACTTCACCAAGTGGGTAGAGGCAGAACCCCTTGCCACCATTACCGAGCGGAACACAACCAAGTTCATCTGGCAGTTGATCGTTTACAGATTTGGCATCCCTCAGGCCATCGTCTCTGACAATGGCAAACAATTTGACAACGCCCAGTACAGGAAGTTCTGTGCCGACCTCCAGATTCAACCATGTTTCTCTTCGCCCGGTCATCCCCAGGCCAATGGCCAAGTCGAGGTCACCAACCGTTCTCTCCTGAAGATCATCAAAACTAAGCTTAAAGCTGCTAAGGGACTTTGGGCCGAGGAACTACCGAATGTACTCTGGGCTTACCGAACTATAGCTCGAACTCCCACTGGGGAAACCCCTTTCCGCTTAGCATGCGGCGCTGAGGCGGTTATTCCAGTAGAAGTCGGTCTGCCTACTCCCAGGGTTTTGCATCTGAATCCAGCACAAATTGAAGAGCTTCGTCGGGCAGACCTGGACCTAATCGAAGAACTCAGAGAGACCATCGTTATCAGACTGGCCTCATACCAACAGAAAATGAGAATACACTACAACCGGAAAGTCCGACCAAGGGAGTTCGCTGTAGGGGACCTTGTCTTGAGAGAAGAAACTCTTGCCACCAAAAATCCGACTGAGGGTAAACTGGCAGCCAAATGAGAAGGACCTTATGTTGTGAAAGCCAGACCACGTCCGAGCACCTACCGACTTCAGGATATGGAAGGTCGAGACCTCCCCCACCTATCGAACGCCGAACACCTGAAACGTTACTTTCAATAAGCTCTTACTTTTGTATCGCTTAGTTATTGTATTTTCTTTTCGGCAAATTTACATATTCTTGATATCTCCTTACGCAATGTAACTTTTTAATTAACTGGGTTACACTTCCCCTGCCATCAATTATGTATCTCAGTTATCTGTATGATATCTCAATGACGTTTTGGTTACAGCACTCATGCAAAGCCTCAGCCAGACTGAGCATCATAAAGCCTCAGCTAGACTGAGCATTATAAAGCCTCAGCCAGAACGAGCATTAAAAAGTTTCGTCCAGACTGAGCATCAAAAAGCATAAGCCAGACTGAGCATCATAAAGCCTCAGTCAGACTGAGCATCATAAAGCCTCAGCCAGAACGAGCATTAAAAAGTTTCGTCCAGACTCAGCCAGAACGAGCATGCCAAGTTGCCAATCGATTTCCGGCTCAATGCATCGGTAGCGGTGTTGGCTTTTCCCGGGTGGTACAAGATCTGTAGGTCATAGTCTTTAATCAGTTCTAGCCATCTCCGCTGTCTCATATTCAATTCTTTTTGTGTGAAGAAATATTTCAAACTCTTGTGGTCGGTATATACTTCACATGTTTCCCCGTACAGATAGTGACGCCAGATTTTCAGTGCAAATACCACTGCAGCAAGTTCTAGATCATGGGTCGGGTAGTTCTTTTCATGCGGTCTCAGTTGTCGGGAAGCATAGGCAATTACTCTCCCATTCTGCATTAAAACACATCCCAAACCCTTATGAGAAGCATCACTAAATACAGTATAACCATCCGTACCTGAAGGTAGGGTAAGAACCGGTGCAGTCACTAATCGAGTTTTCAACTCCTGGAAGGCAGATTCCCTTTGGTCAGTCCAGTCAAATGATATCCCCTTCTGAGTCAGTTGAGTCAATGGTAAAGCAATTTTGGAGAAATCTCTAACAAATCTTCTGTAATATCCAGCCAAACCCAAAAAGCTTCGGACTTCAGTCACGTTGGTTGGTCTAGGCCAGTTCACTATAGCTTCGATTTTCTGCGGATCAACGAAAATTCCATCTTTGCTAACAACATGCCCCAAAAACATAACATGGCCAAGCCAAAATTCACATTTAGACAGTTTAGCATACAGTTTCTGTTCTCTTAAGGTTTGTAGGGCAAGTCTCAGATGATGTTCATGTTCTTCTATACTCTTGGAGTAAATCAATATGTCATCAATAAATACAACAATAAAATTGTCAAGGTACGGTTTAAAAATTCTGTTCATGAGGTCCATGAATGCAGCAGGTGCATTGGTAACTCCGAAAGGCATAACTAAAAATTCATAATGTCCATACCTCGTTCTAAAAGCAGTTTTATCAATGTCATTTGATTTAACTTTCAACTGATGGTATCCGGATCTGAGATCGATCTTTGAAAATACTTTAGCACCCTGTAACTGATCAAACAGGTCATCAATACGCGGTAATGGGTATTTATTCTTTACAGTTACCTTATTCAGTTCACGATAGTCAATGCATAGTCTCAGTGAGCCGTCTTTCTTCTTTACAAACAAAACAGGTGCGCCCCATGGTGAGGTACTAGGTCTAATGAACTTCTTGTCCAACAGTTCTTGCAGTTGCACTTTCAGTTCTTTCAATTCAGTTGGAGCCATTCGGTAAGGAGTTTTAGAAACTGGCTGTGTTCCGGGAATCACATCAACGGTAAATTCAATCTCCCTGTCAGTCAAATCTCCTGGAAGATTATCTGGAAAAACATCTGGGAATTCTCTGACTATAGGAATACAGTGCACATTAGCATTATTATCAGTAGACACAGTCAACACAGAACACAGATATCCCTTACAGCCCTTTCTAATCAATTTTACAGCTTTCACAGATGAAATTAGATACGGGGGAGGTACTACTCCAACCCCATTAAACACAAATTCAGGTAGACCAGGTGGATGGAAAACTACTTGTTTCGTTACACAGTCTATGGTGGCATGATATTTCGTTAACCAGTCCATCCCCAATATTACAAAATGATTAATGGTCAATGGTAGTAAATCAATAAACAGATGTGCATCTCCAACAATGATTTCACAAGCAGGGTACGTGTATGCACAGGTCATAGATCCCCAACGGGTGATGATACAGCTAACAGATAATTCATAGGTTCTAAGGGTCTATTCAATTTACGTGAAAAAGCATGCGACACATAAGAATGCGTAGACCCCGAATCAATCAGTACATAAGCATTCTGAGTACAAATAGAGAGAATACCTGACATAACGGTCTCGGTATTCTGGACGTCTCCCGGCACTAGGGCGAACACTCGGCCCCGGCCTCATAGGCTCTTTCCCGGTAGCCTTGGGGTTCGGTTTTGGTGTAACAGTTGATACCGCTATGCTTGGTGTAGCTTTACTACTAGCTTGTGGAGCAGAGGGACAGTCTATAACAGGCTCCTGATATCTTGTAACAGATTCCCTTGTGATTTTTACCACATTCAGAACAGGGCGGTATTGTACGGTTTCCTTGACTAGACGTAGTCGTTGACCCCGTATTCTGTTTCTTGTTTAATGGACTATGCTTGCCTTTCTTAAACTTGAAACCCTGCCTTTTACCCCGCCATTCAGACACTGGCGTTTCAGTTTTCAGTGCTTCAATATTTGATTCAGCCATCAAGGCTCTGTCAAGGACATTTACATAATTCGGTAGTTTCAGCACATTTATTCGGTCAAGAATTGCAACATTAAGGCCGCCTTCAAATTTTCTGGCCTTCTTATACTCAGTATCCACCATATGCAGTGCATATCTAGCAAGCTCGGTGAATTTCGTCTCATATTCAGCCACAGACATCGTGCCTTGTTTCAGTTGTTCAAATTCAGTCACCTTTCTATCCCTAACACACTGAGGGAAATACTTTTCAAAGAAGGCTCCTTTGAATTGAGCCCAAGTCATAACGGTATTTTCATCACGGATGAGCATCCATCACCTTCTCGCTTCTTCTTGCAATGTAAAGGTGGCTAACAGTACTTTGTGTGCTTCAGAGCACGGGAAAACTTCAAACAATTTTTCAGTCTCCAGAACCCATGCTTCAGCTTTTAACGGTTCTAGGCCTCCCTGAAAGGACGGCGGTTTCATTTTGCTGAACTTCTGGGTGAGAGCAATTATGTCCCCATCATTTACATTCACATTCTGTTCCGGTACGACCGGAAGAGGAGGAGGTAGGGACTGTTGGTTCAGTTGTTGGTCTAGTCTTGCAGTTATCAGTTCCATCATTTGTTCCAGTCTGGCCATTCTGGACTCAGAGGATGAGGATTCAGTTTCATTTGCAGTGTTTGCGTTATCCATTTCACTATAAGGAATTATAACTGTTTTAAACATAAGCAGTCATTTGTTTAACAGTTTAACACATTAGCATATATGCAGTCAGTCATATCACACACTTATTATGCTCATGAGATGCCCTAATTACTTTTCTAGGACACCCTATAGCTCAGTTGGACACGTGTGTGCGGTATAACTCGTGGTAAGTATCGCTCTGATACCACTCTGTCACGACCCAAACCCGGCCCTATGGATTTAGCACCGTAACCGGCCAGTAATCCGAGATTACCGAAGGCCTGCTTAACAGTAGTACAGTAAAACAGAGTACAGGGCCTGGCGGAAGCCAATACAGTAAAGAAACAATACCCAATGAGCTGTGACAGTCTGCATGCAAAAAGACTTTCCAAACATATTTACATTCAGTGGAAAGGTAAACGCAACATATATACAATCATTCAGAATAGGGACTTACTCCCTGTATAACAGTACAGTAACATTTAGCCCAAACAACCCGTTCAGTTATTACAGAATAGCGAGACAGTATAGAAGGGGGAGTCCTAAAACACCCCTAAGCCTTGGCATGATAGGCTCGGAACCTCGCAGTGAGACACATAGGCTGGCTTGACAAAACTAGAGTAACCCTGATGCTCCTAGCCGCGGTCTGGTGCCTGTACACCTACATATATATATGAGCAGTGAGCTAAAGCCCAGTGAATAACATAATACGTAAAGAGGTTAAGAATGAATGTCCTTACAGTAATGAAAACAGTCCATTAAACAGTATTTCAGTCGTTCAATCAGTACAGTGATATGTGGTACACCCATTAGCATAACAGTAGGTCTTGAAAGACCGAACAGTAATGATGGCCATCAGTCAGTAAACAGTAGTGGTTCCAACAAGGGAACCGACAGAGATCTCTGTAACAGTATCAGTAAACAGTAGGTGCTAAGGATGCCACAATACAGTTCAGAATATAGGACATACATTCATTCAGTTAACAGTAATCAGTTCAGAAAACAGTACAATTCAGTTGTTCAGAAGATAATCATTTGCGAACATATCTTTACACAAACGTTACTCACAGAGTTCTGGGCTACAGTATGCTAGAGCGTGTCTCCCCAGTCGCCAACCCTACACAGTTACAGATCAACACACACTAAGCTACACGGTTGGGAAAATAATAACTTAATCCCTAATTGCCTCGGTGTGTTCTACATCTATATCCTCACTAAGATGCCTTAAACTAGGCCTAAGAATGCCTAGAATGGGATGAGGATGCAAAGATGTGATCAGAAAACAGTTTCAGGATTTTCAGAAAAACAGAGTCCTGCTCGAGCTCCGGTTTCCCCGCTCGAGCGGATATGCAACAAAGGTACACGCTCGAGCGTCAAATCCCCCACTCGAGCGTACTGTAAAAGTACTGGATGAGTGAAATCTCCGCTCGACGGACGCTCGATGCCCGTTCGAGCGTGAGATACATGCCTCCGCTCGAGCGTCCAATCCTCCGCTCGAGCGGACTGTAAAACAGTGCAAAGAAATACTGGAGGCTCGGATTCCCCACTCGGGCGCCACTTTCCCCGCTCGAGCGGTAGTGCAAAATCTGGAAAACCCAGATTGCACCTCCAAGCTCAAACTCAAGTTTTAACAACTCAAAACTCGACCTCTTGGGCTGAATTTCCAGAAAACATTTGTAAACACATAGTTGAACATGATTCAAAACTCAACTTTGAGAAATCAAAGCCCAAGGGTGTTTAATTCAAACCCAATTTCAAACCATTTTCAAGAACAGGATGAACATGCAAACATGCATGAATTCAAATCAATTCAAAGCTTCAATTTGATGCTCTAGAGAGCCAAATCTTTCAAAAACATGATGAGTTCATGGTCTCTTGTAAAAATATGAGCATGCATGTACAATTTTTATGAAGAACAAGCTCAAAAATGCAAGAGTATGCCATGCATGCAACAATTAAGCTACAATTCAACATGTAAGAGCCATAACTTGGCTCAAGGCTTCAATTTGCTATAAATCATGCAAGAGTTTACTTAAAGTCAAGAACAAAAGAGTGGTTACTCTACCTTAGGTCTTGTATGCAAGACTAGGAGCTCAATTTAGCAATCTACACTTTCAATTACCAAGCAATTCTTCTAGTTTCCAAGCAATTCAAGGTGAATTCGTTCTAACTCCCTATTTCCCTCTCTCTAGTCGGTGATGTGCTCAAAAGAAATGGCTGAGCAAATGTTCATATCAGGTATAAGGCTCAAATGTGTGTGAGATAGTGGCCCACTAAGTGGCCTAATGGTAATTAAGTCAAATTATGCAATCTATCAATATTTAATCTAATTCAATCATACCTAATCAGTTTTCAGATAATTACACCATAAAATCACATAAATCACAATGATCGTAAAACACTTAACCAATTCCCGGTTCGGTCGCCGATAAGGCCTTCAATTAGCAGTTTAAACACTAAAATACGAACAGATCAAATAAACAATCAACAGATAGAATGCAATTCAAACAAATGTACTCAATCGATTCAGTTTCAAATTTCAGTCAGTCAGTTCAGTATTTCAATCAGTTCACTTATCAGTCATAATCAGTTCAGTTTAACGGTAATCAGTAGTTATTCGATAATCAGTGACGAGGGTTATTACATTACACCACTCTTTGCTTAGTCAAATTCCAAAGACGTTCTTACACGTTTTCTTTACAAGTCAGGTTATTTTCTTACAAGCCAAGCCTCACTTCAATAAACCACTAATCTACTTCAGCAGTGTAGCAAACACAAACTTATAATTTTATTACATTTTAAATTTCACTTTGCATTGAGGAGTTCTTGACTTTACTCTGCATTGAGTCTTTATTACAAATTCAATTCCACTCTACATTGAGGAGTTCTTAACTTTACTCTGCATTGAGTCTTTATTACAAGTTCAATTTCACTGTGCATTGAGGAGTTCCTACCTTTACTCTACATTGAGTCTTTATTACAAGTTCAATTTTACTCTGCATTGAAGAGTTCTTAACTTCACTCTGCATTGAGTTTTTATTACAACTTCAACTTCACTTTACACTGAGGAGTTTTTACATTTAGTTCTTATTACAAGTTTAACTTCATTTAGCACTTCACAATGAGTTATACACCCGTTTCGCCCACGCCTTATTCATTTTAGCTGCACAAGCACAGACAATCAAACGAAAACATAATTGCCATTTTATTTATTCAGAAATTTGTACATGAGTTCATTACAGCCATTCAAAAAAAAAAAAAAAAACAAACAAACAAACAAAAAAAAAAAAAAAAAAAAAACTCTCTTAAGTACAAACTTTCTTCACTTCACTCATTCCTCCTTACTGGAGACAAGATCTTCTTCTTCAATACCCTTATCCAGGGGGGTCTGGGCCACATCATTTTCACCAATTGTTACACTACTGAGGTCTAAGTCTGGGAACAGTTCTTCAGCCCTACGCTTGAACATTTTCTAGCTACTGTCCCAGAACTCAGCCATTTCGTGTTTATAGAAGTCTGACTGCTGGAAGCTCTCAATCACTTCCGCTTCAGTTCTGCTCCCAGCGGTCGTCCTCGATGAGCCTGCCCCCCCAGACTCCTCCATCGCCAAGCTACTGGCGACCGCGGTATCCACTGCCATTTGAAACTCAGCATACCCCTTGAATTGATCCACTGCTACCACATACAAATCGGGGTAAGCCGCCCTTTCAGAGGCTGCCTTCGCCCTCTCTTCGTCTAGCTTCTTCTGCAGGGTCGCCGTTTCAGAGGCTGCCTTTGCCCTCTCTTCCTCCCACTCCTTCTTCAGGGACGCCCTTTCAGCAGTTGCCGTGGCTCTCTCTGCCTCCAACTCCTTCTGAAGGCTCTCCCTCTCTTCCAGTGCCTTTGCACGCTCGCCTTCCAGCTCCTTCTGCAGATCGCTAATCTTCATGTCTGCCTCATCCTTCTGCCTGACCAGCTCTTCATTACTGCTCATCGCTTCTTCATGCCGTTCGACCGCGACCGCGCAGGCTTTTTGAGCATCATCCAACCTCTTCTGCTCGCCAGCCAATTGGAACTCGAGCGATACAACCTGGCGGCCTGTGTTCTCCAGCTCCACCTTTACCGTTTGCAGCTCAGCGTGGGCACTCTCCCAGTTTGCGCTCTCCCTCTTCAACCTTCCAAGTTGAGCCTTGGCCTCATCTACCTTGAGCTTTGCAGCCCCAGCCTTCCTCAGCAGAGCCCCTGCTAAGGTGGTTACCTCCATTTGAGCAGAGCATAACCCCCTCAGCAGTTCATCCTTATTGAATCCGACTGCTGAGCGCAAGGCTGCCTCTTTTACAATCCCCACAAAGCGGTCTGCCCCTGCACTAGCTAGGCCTTTTTCTCTTTCCAGCCGCCCAGCCACCGCACGAGCATGGTAGATCGCAGTAGCCAGACTGACTCCCTTTCCTTGGGGTGCAGGAGCCCCCTGGGGCTGTTCTTCCCCCCTTGGCTCAGGGCCAGTCGCCCCACCTTCTACTTGCACTTTAGGGGCGACCCTCGCCACCCCCGCGGCAATCGCCGCCACTACTGGAACGACTTCTATACCCTCTGAGGCAATGTCCACCACTTCTGGGACAATTACTCTTCCTGGGGTCTCCTTCACTTCCCCCCCTCTACCCCTTTCGCCATACTGGTCTCTTCTGCCCTCACTTCCCTCTTCCTCTTCTAGGCAGGCTCTTCTTCTTCACTCCTCCTCACTCTCCTCTTCTTCTTCACTACGCCCAACACCTCCATCTCCTTCAAAGACCTCTCCTTCAAAGGATCTGTTGGGGACGGTCGTGGTACAAATTAACCTAAGTTTTTTTCCCCCAAGGGTTTGGGGCGAGGACGGATCTGCTCCCTTGTAACTGGCCTTAGCGGTCGGTCTTCCTGAGATTCTTTGAATTTTTGAGCTTTGGCAAGGATGGTCTGATCCTCCGCCTCTTGAGCCTTCCTCTTAGCCTCCAACTCTGCTCGGTCGAGGTCCCCACCGCTCGGTTGTGGACCCAACCCCGCCTCAAACAAAGCCGATGGCTGAACGAGCTCATCCCATCTGACCCCTTCCTTCTCCTTCCATTTCTTTATCCTCTTCACCCTCTCCTCTGCTGCTGCCCCCAACTTTGGCTCCACAGACTTGGTGGGCACTTTCCAAATGGTACGCACTCCAACCCCTCCACTAGCAGACACATAGAACCACCGTGGTCTCCACCCCTTGATCGACGACGGCAGCCCGGCCACCAGCTCTTTCCCTGCTGCTGCCTGCAGAGTGACCCAAGTCTCTTGCTGCCCTGACGCCTTGTAACATGCGAAGAATTCGTCTACTGTCATGGCCGCCCCGTCGTTCGCCTTCGGTCACGTACTTGCACAGGCCAGTAAGATCTTCCACGCATTGGGCATTAGTTGGCCCGGCGCTACCTCCAAATGATTCAGGACATCTACCACCACTTGCGGTAGGGGCAGCCTTAGTCATCCCTTCAATGCTTCCTCATAAAGGGCAAACTCCCCTGGCCTGGCATCAGATGGCCTCTCCGTCGACGTCGACAACAATAACTCTATTTCAGCAGACACCTGGTATTTTTCTCGCATAGCCTCCAAATCCCTTGCACTAACCGTTGATCTATCTGCCTTTGTATACCAGTGATCTGGCTCTGCTTGGCTGATTGGCTTCGACACTGCTATCATGGTGGAACCATGGGATCGTACCACCGACTCCCCTCCCCACTCCATCCTATATTGCTACGCCAACTCCACTGCATCATCATCACCAAGTGGATCTACCCTGACATTCGCAGTTTCTTCTTGGGCCATCTCTATGGTATGTCTGTGAATCGCTTCAGATGCAGGTGCAAGGAAATTGAAAAAGTGTTGCAGAGGTGTATCGTGAGCAACAAAGGAATTAACACTTGGAATGTTTTGATTTTTTGTAAACAAGTACGTGAATCGAATGATGCCAAAAGCCCACGATTTGCCCGTATTCCAAAGATCCCAATTAATTTTTGCCAGTTTGAAAACTTTTCAAATCATCCGCCAAAACTGTCTTTTCAACACCTATAATGACTTATCGTTTCATTTTTGATCTAGCGCCTAATCTCCTCCCCCCGTGGGATGTTGCCACGTGTACGACCACGATCCACTGTCTCCTCCCCTCACCCTGTCTTTTCCACTTCAAATCACCACATGACACGCCGCCTCTCGAGCCCCACGCCCTTCCACCTCACCCTTCGCGGTCGGCCCTCCTCGTATTCGACCCTCCTATTTGGCCAACCTTCGCGGTCGGCCCTCCTTGTGGTTGACCCTCCCACTCAGCCAACCTTTGTGGTCGGTCCTTCCCGTGATCGGCCTTTCCACTCGGTCGCCCTGCACGGTCGGACCACCTTCCGGTCGGTTCACCCCTGCCGGTCGACCTCCATCCTGCCAATCCCTAACACCCTCATCTACTTCATTAATATTCCCTTCATTGGACTAAAGCTGCACTCGGGAATGGGCGACTACTGACGTGCATAAGCCCATAAAGGCCACGAATCACTATGAACAATCCAAGCCCATCACTTGGAGCCCAATGCATAACCCAGTTGGTGAGGTCCAGGACAGCTGGAGTCCAACATTGCATAAAGAGCCAATGACATTCAGACACACGGCAGGTGAAGGACGAGCCACATCAGCAGACAAAGATCTGTAAAGTTATTGCCACTGCACATCACCATTAATGCAGCCCATCACAGCATTTATTACGATAACACCTCTCCGTCAGAACAGGACCCCCTTACCCTGAATAAAGTAAGCTACAGCATAGACTTTCGACGAGGAGGGCAGGTGTAACAAGCCGCGGAGGCCTCATGCTACAGTTCGGACTCGATTTGTGTCACGGTTCTTAATCTGAACCAAAGAGTCCAAATCTGGCAAATCGTTTTGAGAAACAGATTTTTTTGAAAGAAGTGCCAAACATGGACTGCTTTGCCAGATACAGAGTCGCCACCTAAATGTTTTAAAATGGGAGAATTTAGGAAACCCTGACTCGGTGCCGAAGGCCACATGTCCGTCATCACCGGAGTTGTCTTGGCTCGGGAGCTTGGGTACGATCGGGGAAGGTCAGCTATGAGCACCCCCTTTCGCCCGGTCCGAAGACCGGCCTCTACTAACCGTGATATCCAATTTTGAAAACATTATGTGTTCTTAATCCGGTTATTAGCCTAGAATTACTATGTTGTGCGCGTAGCAAACAAGTATAGACCAAATCACCCAAATTGGAACAAAACATTTCATGTTTGTTTTGAAAATGGTTTGCTACTCGCAAGTAGGCTAAAATGCAGATTTTGCCACCCTCAAGTGGGCTTTTAGAAAAGATGATTTTGCCACTATCTAGTGGGCTTAAAACTCACAGTTTTAATACATTATTCCAATTTAGGTAATTCAACCTCCATCCACAGGCATTCAAGCAGTTATATCACATAAGCAGCTAGCCTCATGGTAATCATACTGTCATGGCAACACTCACACGCATGCGATATGCTAAAGCATAAAAGCTTAACTAGTACTCCGTGCCAAAATAATAAACTAGTTAGCAAACATGCATGTCCTAGTTCATGTTAGATTGACTAATGCAACACATACGGGATGCAATTGAAGTAGGCTCGGCTAACCTAAGCATGGCATGTGAGATGCAATCAATTGATGCACGTATTCAATTTTGAAATTAAAGTACAAATGCAGTTAGCATGATGTTCCGAGCCTGATGCATGTCAACAAATGCATGAATGCACGCATGCATAGCATAAGGTATGCTAAAATAAATGTGCCCTAATCTACCATCATAAGCAGGTAAATAAAAGGGAAGAAAGAAGTCGGGTTGGAAGGCATACATCACACGCACGCACACTTATTACAAATATGCCCTCGCTCGGAGGGACCAAATAAATATTACAAATTAATTAACTACGCAAGTTAATTAAATATTACTAATTAATTAATTAATTAACAAATTAACTAATCTAGGAAAACAGGTAAACCGCCTCGAGAAATGCGCCGCCATGCATAGGCTGCCTCTGTTTTCTTTCCTCTGCTCCTCTGAAGGCTACCAAAACCTCAGGACTGCTTCCTTGGACACTGAGGAGTGCCACCGGTTGAGTAGAATTGCCACCGGCAGTGTGGTGTAGTCACCGGCACAAGATGAATCCATCGGCTGCTTGTTTACTGCCGGTCGGCAATATATACTGCCGGTCGGCAAGGAATGTCTGCAGAACCTGCAATTGACAGCAACAGAGTGCAAAGCAAAGCATGGCAGCACAATTCAAGGCATATATGCACCATTCATGTCCCTTATCATGGTAATGACTCAAAGGGGCATGTGCCTCGATTCTCGGACCACCAACCACACATTTCCATGCATGATGGCCCAAGGAATCAAGTATGCAACTTTCATGTCAAATGAAATGCAAACCAATCAAACAAACTAAAGCCCAACCTCTATCACATGATCAAGAGGCAAGGCATGCATGCCAATGCAATGCAATGCAACCTAGGTATGCAAACAAGAATACAAGCATGCTATGCAACTACATGGCATACACAATGCTAACAACATAACATGCGCAACGCTTTGCAACATGGCATACACAATGCAAGGTGGACTTACACCAATGTGAGTAGACCTCAGCCGCACCCACATCAGTGGCCATAAGATGAAAATGAAGTGCCTCGAAATACGTGCACACGGGCACGCAATCCGAGGCAATGGCATATGCAATGCAATGGCTAAAATGGCATCTAGAATGCAACATGGACTTATACTAACATGAGAGAGCCTCAGCCACACTCACATAAGAGGCCGATGGATGAAAATGAAGTGCCTCGAAATGCGTGCACACGGGCACGCAAACCGAGGCAATGGCATATGCAATGCAATGACACGGAAAATGATATGCAAGCATGCCAATGGGATTTCAGCACTGAAATGTGGGGGAAAACAGCCCCGAAATGAGGCGAAAGCACACCCGATGCATGGAATAGTCCCGAAACATGGACTTTTGGCACCCGAAATGGCTTACAGCTATACAAAGCATGCACAATATGGACATGGAGCATGAAGACAGAAGCAAGACAGCTCTGAGACAAGCATTTTTACAGTTTATGACATGGCCAAACAGCAAGCAAAGATAGGGCTAAAATGGCATACAAAAACGGCCCTAAACATGAGATTATGAAGCAACTCACAGCTGCTGACCCCGAATAGGTTAGGGCCCTACAACAACATTGAAGAGGGGCCAAAAATAAGCCACTTTACAGAACTGTAAAAACCTTAAAAACGAACATAGATATCGCTAAGCTTTTGTGCAAGAAAAAGGGCCAAAAGGTGGCCAAAGAGGCAAGTGGTAGATACAAAGCCCAAACTGAAAAATTCCCTTCTACAACATTGAAGAGGGAGCAAAAATAAGCATATTTACAGAACTGTAAAAAGGCCAAAAACAGAAGCATGATAGGCTGCCAAAGCATGCAAAAATGGGGACCAAAGAGAGGATATAAAGGCAAGTATAATATGGAGGTCCCAAACAGTGTTGAGCCCTTCTTCAATGTTGAAGAGGGGCTCAAAATAAGCCTATTTTCAGTTTACATCAGGCTCTAAAACAGATCACACGCAAGCCAAAAATTCTATGCAAGATTATGGCATTCAAGGAGGATATTGAAGCAAGTGCAAGCTACTGTCCTCAAACAGCAAGAGGTCCTCAATCAAACATGAAGAGGACCTCAAAATATGATGAGTTACAGTTTGGGTCGGAGCCCAAAGATGCAAGCAACTATGGCTTAGATATGATGCAAGAATAGGCTAGAAAAGGGAAGAAGAGGACTCACCTTTGTAGACCAATGAACCAGCACCTCTTGGACCAAGTTTAGGTGCTCCTAAGCTCTGGAGAACAGCCTCAAGCTGTTGGAATGGGCGTTGGATGTCTTGTGCTATGAGTTGATGAAGAAATGGCCCAAGAACAAGGGTGTTTGATGGTTGAATGGGAGAGATATAGTGAGAGATGAAGGGTTGTATGTATGTATATCAGATATACATGGTATATCTCTGGTTTTTTGCTTTAAACCATCCAACCTAGACAAAGGGAGAGGAATGGTGCTTATATAAGGCAAGGGAAGCACTTAACTTACAAGCTAAGTAAAGGGAAAGGGTCAAAGGGGTTCAAGGGGGGTGCAAGGCTTCTAGAGGAAGCTAAAACAGCTGGCCAAGCTTCTCCAAGAAGCTTGGCCAAAGGGTTCAAGCTTCTAGAAGGTTAAGGGGTTCAAAGACTCACAAGGTGCAAAACAAACACACATGTGCATGGGGGATCAATTCTGTGCATTCCAGCTGGCACAGCTGGAATCCACTCAATCTGCAGAATGCTCCGGAAGGTCGTCGGCTAGCAAAAATTGCCGGTCAGCAAAATAAAGTGCCGGTCGGCACAATAAATTGCCGGCCGGATAAATATAGTGCCGGTGGATGGCCGGTAAGGTCAAAAAACGTCCGGTTGGTGTCCAAATTGAAGCCCCGGAAGTTAGCTTTCCAATGGCGCAAACCTTGCATTAAAATTCCTCTTGTGGAAAAAGTTATGCCCATTTTGGTGAAGCCGTGCAGATTCGATCCAACCGGAATGATACCCAACTTCAGCTGATCATATCTCCCCCACCCGGACTTGGATTTAAGAGATTCTTGAGTGCAAAATGAAGCCCCGGAAGTAATCTTTCCGACGGTGGTGGCCTCATAGCTAAAATCCAAGTGTACAGATAGATAAGCCCGATTCAACGAGGGCTGCTCAACTTGCTTCTACCCGGATTCATGCCGAACTTTTCCCAAACTAGTTTTCTCCTCTCCTTTCCTCTCTTCTTTAACTCCAAACCCCTAAACAAAGTGTTTTGAAGGATTTGCCTCTCTCCTTGCCGAAGAAACTGATTCTTTGCCGTGCACATCTCTCAACACCGAGCAAACCATCAGTAGTGCCCAAGTCTTAAGGGCGGTCAAAAATGGGGTGTCTACAGTTGCCCTTCTTTGACAGAACTCGAAAGTCATAACAATGACGGGAGTGAATGTCAAAGCCCAGAGACGACTCATTTTTGACAAGGCCGAAGACTTGGACAAACAAACAAAATACCGATAAATAAATGGTTGTGCCCACAGGCTGCCTACGTATCCCTTTGCAAGGAATCAAACCAGCGTAGTTCAGGGGCAGGATGCAAATGATACGCAGGAAGACTTTGACAATTGGACTTATACGCTACGCGAAGTCGGTTTGTATTCAAAACAATGCAATGTACTAACAAGTACAAGTGAGGTGCGCAAAATAGCGCGAATGTAAACTGCACAAAATAGTGCGATGCGCAAAATAGCGCGAATGTAGCTGTGATGAAGCAATTATGCAAAATAAATGCAACATTTTAAGCGAATGCTATGCCAGCAAGTAGACATGAACCAAACTACATCTCATACAGAAAGGATGTAAGAGAATTATGCAATTCTCACGAACATGTGCGATAGATACACAAAGGTGAACGGAGTGTGATAGATACACTAAGTGGACAAACATGCGTGATAGATACACATAGTGAAGAAAGTGTGATGGACATGCTTACACGAATAAAGTGTGATTGATACACTAAGCAAAGCAAAGTGTGATAGATACACAAAGCGAAACAAGTGTGATGGATACACTGAGCAAATATGTGATAGATACACTAAGCAACCGTGTGTGGTGGATGCACAAAGGGAGCGTGTGATGGATACACAAAGTGAACGTGTGATAGATACACAAAGTGAGCATAGTGTGACAGATACATAAAAGGTGAAGCGAGTGTGATGGATACACTATATGAAGCAAAGTGTGAGCGTGTGATAGATACACAAAGTGAGAGTGTGTGATTGATACACAAAGCGAACGTGTGTGATTGATACACAAAGCGAGCATGTGATAGATACACTATATGAAGCAACATGTGATACATACAGTAGTTGAGCGTGTGATAGATACACTAAGCGAGTATGGTGAGCATAGTGTGACAGATACACAAAGGGTGAACACAAAGTGTGATAAATGCACTAAGTGAACAAGGTATGATAAATATACTAAAGGTGAACACAAAGTGTGATAGATGCACCAAGTGAACAAAGTATGATAGATATACTGAAAGCGAACACGAAGTGTGATAGATGCACTTAGTGAGCAAGTATGATAGATATACTGAAAGCAAACACGAAGTGTGATAGATGCACTTAGTGAGCAAGTATGATAGATATACTAAAAGGGAACACAAAGTGTGATAGATGCACTATGTGAACAGAGTGTGATTGATACACTAAAAGCGAACACAAAGTGTGATAGATGCACAGTGTGAACAAAGTATGATTGATATACTGAAATTGAACACAAAGTGTGATAGATGCACTATGTGAACAAGTATGATAGATATACTAAAAGGGAACACAAAGTGTGATAGATGCACTATGTGAACAGAGTGTGATTGATACACTAAAAGCGAACACAAAGTGTGATAGATGCATAGTGTGAACAAAGTATGATTGATATACTAAATCAAAGAAGTGTGATACAGGAAACGAGAATGTGTGTGATAGATACACAAAATGAAAGGAGTGTGATTGATACACTAAGTGAAGAGAGTGTGATTGATACACTAAGTGAGAATGTGGGTGATAGATACTCAAAGCGAGTGAAGTGTGATTGATACACTAAGGCAAATGAAGTGTGATTGATACACTAGGTAGATTAGAGTGTAATTGAAATTAGAGTGTAATTGATACACTAAGTGAATGAAGTGTGATTGATACACTAAGCGAATGAAGTGTGATTGATACACTAAAGTGAGTGTGTGTGATTGATACGCAAAAGTGAATGACCTTAAAACGGAACTTCTTTGAATGAACCGCGCATACAATATCGTGCATGACTGAGGAAGAAACTTGATAGGTATAATGCATTACAATGCAAGTGACGTGGATGCATAACAATGTAAGTGGAAGAGTGCATAACCTTGAAGCAGGATTGATCTTACGCTTGAGGTAGAGGTACACTCATATTTCGGAGCATTGACAAGGCCCTGAAGAGGTACGTCCGGAGTACAATCACGGAATTTTCTGAAGTTGACACAAACTCAGATACTTCGATTTTCGCTCTTTTGTCTTTGGTTTGCAGTCTGGAACCATCATAGCTTCAGATAGGTCCTGGTTTCACCGTTCACACTTATCGGGGGTGGACCCTGCAGTTTTATGAAAAAAAAGAATCGTGTTTTGCACAAACGTGAAGGATGGCACAGCACTCTGAGCACAAAACGATTTATTTTTGAAATTGAGAGATGAGTTTTCGACCAGGTATTGAGCCTACGACTGAACACAACGAGAAAGACTCAACAACGGAAAACAAAAGGTAAACAACCTAAACACGTCGAGACATGCTCGGAACGACTCAAAGCAAGAATCGAGACAAACAAGACAAAAGACACGACACACAGACGTGCACAGGGAGCCTGTTTCACCGGGTATTATTCCCACCATTTCTTATTTGTGATTCTCACATCACTCGGCTCTCAAGCTCGGTTTTTCTCTCAAAACCCTTTTCTTGCTTTTTCTCTCAGCGCACATCTCTCTATTCTTTAATCTCTCGTTTTTCATCCCTCCCCTGGGTGGTTGATGGATAAGCTGGAAATTGTGGGCTCTTGCCCCTGGTATTTTACCAGACTCTTGTTCACAATAGTAAGTTTCTCCCACAGAGGGGGTTGCGCTACAACTGGGTATGTAGTACATCTGTAGCTGACATCAGTTGATGATGCCCTGCTGGGAAGTTCGGACATGATCAGATCTGTCCAAACAAAGGAGTGGAATATCTTGATCCGTTCCCGTCCGTGCTTCGCACTTGGCTTGATACCTCGTTGCGTGGAGGATGTGAGAGCCTTCTGCCCTTTTGCGGTCAGCTTCAAAGGTGCCCTTTTCTGGCAGGTGCCCTTTCTGGCAGATACATTGACAACGGGGGAAAGACAGGAAGCCTGACTCAACTGTGCCCCTAGTTCATCATTTTGACCATTTTTTGTTTTGGTTTTCTACTAAAACAATTTTGACCAATATGAGAGTTAGATTAACATACTTGTTCGATTTTTGATTTGAAAATCATGCAAGTCAGGCTATGAGCACTGAAAATTTTTCTTTTTTGGGTCCAAGAAATGGTCTAATTTTTGGAAAAGATGGAACAATTTTCGAGAAAAGTAGTCAGCTTCAGTAAAAATTCTTGAAAACTATTTTTGCAAACAACCAATGCTTAACAAGCACGGAACCCACTCTTGAGACGCACAACCTCGGATTTGGAGGAAAATTGCCCCCTTGCTCGAAGAGAGCTACATGGCAACGGAAAGTTGCCCCTTGTTTGCACGGCACCGCAGCGCATTGAATGGCAACGGAAAGTTGCCCCTTGTCTGAATGGCCCCGTAGTGTATTGTAATCAGTCCTCAGAGCGATGATTGCAACCGAACTCCTAGATACAGAAAAGACAAAGATGACTAGAACCATCACATGGACACAGTTGAATTTGAAGTATGTTACGGCTGGACTTCAGAATGAAGTTGCCTACGTATCCCAAAGATGGGAATCAAGCCTTACGTAGTTCGGGGTCAAGGTACACTCGGGTATTTAACCTCTCCTTTTTAGGCTCTAACTTTTGCCAAGGCGCCCGATGCGGGTTTTCGACCTTGCGAGCTTTGTCTTTCTTTTCTTTTTCAATTCTTTTCATTTCATTTCCCTTTTTTTTTTTGATTTTCTTTTTTGTTCTTTTCTTTGCATTTTTTCTTTTTTGTATTTTTCTCTTGCTCTAACTTTTGCCTGGGTCGCCCTTCCGGGTTTTCGGCCCAGCGAGCCTCTCAAAGGGTAAAAGTGTTACAAATCCATGCCAAATGGTTTTAGGGTTTTGAAGCCATCCGTATCCAGGAGAGTGGCTGTTGTATTGATTTATTAAAGGATCCATCTTCGGCTCTTCGAGCATATCTGATATTTTTGCCCCTAGTTTGAGGGGGGGCTTCTGATCTAGCTTTACAAGCTTCCTTTGATCTGATCTTCTTGATCTGACTTTGGTGCCTCTTGTCCGAGGGCTGCTTCGAATCTGGCCACACAGGCCTCATATGGCGGTTGGCCATTGAACATTCTGAATTTAAGTCCGAGGTTTGAAAACAAATGGACAGAATCTTGAGGCCGAGAGCGATCCTAGGCTACACAATCTCAAGAGCGATTCCACACAAGTCTTCACAGGACTGCGCAAAACATTTTTCGAAAGTTTTTAAGAAAGCGACAAATCGCTCGCGCTGAAGACAGTGTGGGACCAATCTGGATCAAGCCAGGATCCTTCTCAGTACTCACATTAACAAACATGATCTCATTCATTAAGGGCTTAGCATGCCTCTCTTTCTCTCAAATGATCAAAATTTTGCAAATCCCGAGGAATTCCTTCCTCTTCGTTTTCACCACAGTGTTCAAAAAAAAGTTTTGAAAAAAACTTAGGTCGATACAATGATTTCAAGGCACAGAAAAGGCAGGCGAAGAGCACTGTCATTCCATTCAATACTTCTGGCACAACTGGCACATGACAGAAGCAAACACAAGAGTGTGAAAATCACTGCTGTTCATTCAAATCTGTTGGCACAGCTGGCTCCCTGGTAGAAACAGACTCAAAAGGACAAACACAAAGCAAAATAGTGATATCCGAAGTAACACCCCCGGAATCACCCGACTTTAACAAAACAGGACTGACTCGATACAACAAGACAGACCCGACTGACTCAGTATGAAAAGACTGACTCAATACAAATTGAGAAAACTGACCCAATACCCAAGTCAGAAAACACAAAAACTAGCATTCGTAAAATGCTCGAAACAGTGCGTGCCAAACGCCACATCTGGAGTAAACTGAGTGCCGCCCACAGGTGGTTCATCCCCTGATCACATATTCGTACTATCCCCCGAGTTCACTGATCCAGTGGTGATAGACTTTACTGAGCTGGTGCGGCAATGACCTTGTTGTCAAACAAATCCTGTACATCATGGCGCAGACGAAAGCAGCTATCGGTCTCATGACCGGTTTGTTGGTGGTACGCACAGTACTCAGTCTGGTCATGCTTTGCGGGGATAGGATCGGGTAGGGGCCGTTGTTCCAATGGTTTCAGATGTCCTTTCCGAAGTAAGACCTCCAGAGCCTTTGAAAAAGGCATATGGAGTGGGGTGAAAACCCTCTTGACTCGAGGTGGATATTTGGTTTTTTGTGAGTTACTTCCGGACGCACCGGTGAATGGGGTGGCTGTTTTTGATGCAGTGGTGGTGACCATGCCCACTTCAGAAGACCTTGCAGCTGCGTCACCGCTGGTGATCGCATTCAAATTGCGGGAAAATGCCCTCCTGGGCTGCTCCTTATCCTGGTCAAACAGACCTTGCCTCATTGCATCTTCGATTTGTACCCCCATATCGTGTAAATCTGAGAAAGTGGGAAAGGGGATTACAATCATTCTCTGCATTAGCTTAGGCTGAAGATTGCGCACAATCATCCGTATTTGATCCTTATCTGTTGGCCTAATGGTCATCATTGAGGCCTTGGCTCTCCAGCGGGCCACGAATTCTGAGAAGCTCTCCTTAGGCTCCTGCCTCGTCGTCTCAAGATCACGGGTCGTAATCTCGATTTGTGTATTGTATGAATATTGTGCGACGAAGGCCTCAGCCATCTCATCCCAACTTCTCTTGACGTCATCCTCCAATTTGGCATACCATGCGGCCGCTACACCCGACAGGGTCCGGCCAAATAAAGATAGCTTCTGCAGTCTAGTGAGGCCCATTGGCCTTAGGACGTCTGAAAATAGTCGTAGGTGCACCATGGGATCCCCAGACCCGTCAAAACGATCAATTTGTGGCATCTTAAACCGATCTGGCAGCGTCACGGCTGTGTCAGTGTATCCGTCTCCAATGTCCGAAATGGACTTCACACCTTGAGATTTCTTGAACAGCTTTTCAAGCTTGTGCATTTTTAATGCCACGGGCTCCACCTCGGGCTCGAAGGGAGAATCTGATTGGTTGATAGGAGTGGGTGCCTTGGAGAGTTGAGGCAGAATCGGGGGTGGAGCTGGCCCGACTGGAATGTCCGTATCATCCTGGACATGGGTTGCCTCCCCGAGTATGGGAACTCTTGGTGGGGGAGGAGCCTGGTGCGAAGTAGATACTCCAGTTTGCTGCTCCAATCTGGCAATTGTCTCTGCCTGTTGGGTTATGGCCACAGCCTGTTGTTTGGCGAATTCCGCTTGACGGACAGCGTGTTGCTGCATGGCTTTCATACTATCCTGGAGTTGGCGCACCATCTCTTCCAGACTCGACATACTGTTCTAATCTAACTGAGCAACCGGTATATCTGTGTCGGCAATAGGTTCGGAAATCTCAGCCTGACTGCTCAAAGATCACTGATCTGGTAGCTGTTGTACTGGTGGTCTGTGCCTGATTAGCCTTCTCTAGCCCTGATTACCCTTGAACTGAGTCTCTGACCTGACAAAGTCTATCAGCACCAGTCCGATGAACCTCGGGGGATATTGGAGCCTTCTGAAGCTATGGTTACAGGACTACCTTGCAAAAGGGAAAACAGAGAGCATCTCAGCCTAATTTCACTGGAACAGATTTGAGCATACTAGGATGAATGTACCCAATACTGATCACTGTTTCCCAAATATCTGCCTGTAAACTGATACCCTCAGGTAAAACTGATTCCCCAAATACTGATGCTGATACCCACAGGCCTGATGCCCAGACTTGTAAACTGGTATATGCATTCCTATAGAGATACACTCTAAAAGCACATAGCAAGTAAGAGAGAGCCAAAACACCCCTATGTTGGGGTAGGGTTTTCCTGTCCTATTTTGTCAGGAGCTAGGGTTTCACTACGCACACAGCGGTTTCAAACAACCTATAATCGGGTAAGCAACCTGTCCTAGCTTGGAATGGTCACTATAGATTCCGAATATGCGCTAGGTCGAATGGTCAAAAGGGTGCCCCGGAAAAACCGGGGTTTGTGTTCCCATGCTGTCAGAGCCCATAACCGGTTAGCCTTATGGTCATGCCTTGACAAGACAAGCCTTCGGCAAACCGTTCAGGAATGGCAGATGGCAAACACGGTGTCCTAAGCGCACCAATGCACATGCAATGCAAATAAACACATAAGTGTAATCAAAACAGGATATCACGAGTTCGAGTCAAGCTCTCTAAAATTCCCCAGCGGAGTCGCCAGAAACTGTAACAAGCCGCGGAGGCCTCATGCTACAGTTCGGACTCGATTTGTGTCACGGTTCTTAATCTGAACCAAAGAGTCCAAATCCTGGCAAATCGTTTTGAGAAACAGATTTTTTTGAAAGAAGTGCCAAACATGGACTGCTTTGCCAGATACAGAGTCGCCACCTAAATGTTTTAAAATGGGAGAATTTAGGAAACCCTGACTCGGTGCCGAAGGCCACATGTCCGTCATCACCGGAGTTGTCTCGGCTCGGGAGCTTGGGTACGATCGGGGAAGGTCAGCTATGAGCACCCCTTTTCGCCCGGTCCGAAGACCGGCCTCTACTAACCGTGATATCCAATTTTGAAAACGTTATGTGTTCTTAATCCGGTTATTAGCCTAGAATTACTATGTTGTGCGCGCAGCAAACAAGTATAGACCAAATCACCCAAATTGGAACAAAACATTTCATGTTTGTTTTGAAAATGGTTTGCTACTCGCAAGTAGGCTAAAATGCAGATTTTGCCACCCTCAAGTGGGCTTTTAGAAAAGATGATTTTGCCACTATCTAGTGGGCTTAAAACTCACAGTTTTAATACATTATTCCAATTTAGGTAATTCAACCTCTATCCACAGGCATTCAAGCAGTTATATCACATAAGCAGCTAGCCTCATGGTAATCATACTGTCATGGCAACACTCACACGCATGCGATATGCTAAAGCATAAAAGCTTACCTAGTACTCCGTGCCAAAATAATAAACTAGTTAGCAAACATGCATGTCCTAGTTCATGTTAGATTGACTAATGCAACACATACGGGATGCAATTGAAGTAGGCTCGGCTAACCTAAGCATGGCATGTGAGATGCAATCAATTGATGCACGTATTCAATTTTGAAATTAAAGTACAAATGCAGTTAGCATGATGTTCCGAGCCTGATGCATGTCAACAAATGCATGAATGCACGCATGCATAGCATAAGGTATGCTAAAATAAATGTGCCCTAATCTACCATCATAAGCAGGTAAATAAAAGGGAAGAAAGAAGTGGGGTTGGAAGGCATACATCACACGCACGCACACTTATTACAAATATGCCCTCGCTCGAAGGGACCAAATAAATATTACAAATTAATTAACTACGCAAGCTAATTAAATATTACTAATTAATTAATTAATTAACAAATTAACTAATCTAGGAAAATAGGTAAACCGCCTCGAGAAATGCGCCGCCATGCATAGGCTGCCTCTGTTTTCTTTCCTCTGCTCCTCTGAAGGCTACCAAAACCTCAGGACTGCTTCCTTGGACACTGAGGAGTGCCACCGACTGAGTAGAATTGCCACCGGCAGTGTGGTGTAGTCACCGGCACAAGATGAATCCATCGGCTGCTTGTTTACTGCCGGTCGGCAATATATACTGCCGGTCGGCAAGGAATGTTTGCAGAACCTGCAATTGACAGCAACAGAGTGCAAAGCAAAGCATGGCAGCACAATTCAAGGCATATATGCACCATTCATGTCCCTTATCATGGTAATGACTCAAAGGGGCATGTGCCTCGATTCTCGGACCACCAATCACGCATTTCCATGCATGATGGCCCAAGGAATCAAGTATGCAACTTTCATGTCAAATGAAATGCAAACCAATCAAACAAACTAAAGCCCAACCTCTATCACATGATCAAGAGGCAAGGCATGCATGCCAATGCAATGCAATGCAACCTAGGTATGCAAACAAGAATACAAGCATGCTATGCAACTACATGGCATACACAATGCTAACAACATAACATGCGCAATGCTTTGAAACATGGCATACACAATGCAAGGTGGACTTACACCAATGTGAGTAGACCTCAGCCGCACCCACATCAGTGGCCATAAGATGAAAATGAAGTGCCTCGAAATACGTGCACACGGGCACGCAATCCGAGGCAATGGCATATGCAATGCAATGGCTAAAATGGCATCTAGAATGCAACATGGACTTATACTAACATGAGAGAGCCTCAGCCACACTCACATAAGAGGCCGATGGATGAAAATGAAGTGCCTCGAAATGCGTGCACACGGGCACGCAAACCGAGGCAATGGCATATGCAATGCAATGACACGGAAAATGATATGCAAGCATGCCAATGGGATTTCAGCACTGAAATGTGGGGGAAAACAGCCCCGAAATGAGGCGAAAGCACACCCGATGCATGGAATAGTCCCGAAACATGGACTTTTGGCACCCGAAATGGCTTACAGCTATACAAAGCATGCACAATATGGACATGGAGCATGAAGACAGAAGCAAGACAGCTCTGAGACAAGCATTTTTACAGTTTATGACATGGCCAAACAGCAAGCAAAGATAGGGCTAAAATGGCATACAAAAACGGCCCTAAACATGAGATTATGAAGCAACTCACAGCTGCTGACCCCGAATAGGTTAGGGCCCTACAACAACATTGAAGAGGGGCCAAAAATAAGCCACTTTACAGAACTGTAAAAACCTTAAAAACGAACATAGATATCGCTAAGCTTTTGTGCAAGAAAAAGGGCCAAAAGGTGGCCAAAGAGGCAAGTGGTAGATACAAAGCCCAAACTGAAAAATTCCCTTCTACAACATTGAAGAGGGAGCAAAAATAAGCATATTTACAGAACTGTAAAAAGGCCAAAAACAGAAGCATGATAGGCTGCCAAAGCATGCAAAAATGGGGACCAAAGAGAGGATATAAAGGCAAGTATAATATGGAGGTCCCAAACAGTGTTGAGCCCTTCTTCAATGTTGAAGAGGGGCTCAAAATAAGCCTATTTTCAGTTTACATCAGGCTCTAAAACAGATCACACGCAAGCCAAAAATTCTATGCAAGATTATGGCATTCAAGGAGGATATTGAAGCAAGTGCAAGCTACTGTCCTCAAACAGCAAGAGGTCCTCAATCAAACATGAAGAGGACCTCAAAATATGATGAGTTACAGTTTGGGTCGGAGCCCAAAGATGCAAGCAACTATGGCTTAGATATGATGCAAGAATAGGCTAGAAAAGGGAAGAAGAGGACTCACCTTTGTAGACCAATGAACCAGCACCTCTTGGACCAAGTTTAGGTGCTCCTAAGCTCTGGAGAACAGCCTCAAGCTGTTGGAATGGGCGTTGGATGTCTTGTGCTATGAGTTGATGAAGAAATGGCCCAAGAACAAGGGTGTTTGATGGTTGAATGGGAGAGATATAGTGAGAGATGAAGGGTTGTATGTATGTATATCAGATATACATGGTATATCTCTGGTTTTTTGATTTAAACCATCCAACCTAGACAAAGGGAGAGGAATGGTGCTTATATAAGGCAAGGGAAGCACTTAACTTACAAGCTAAGTAAAGGGAAAGGGTCAAAGGGGTTCAAGGGGGGTGCAAGGCTTCTAGAGGAAGCTAAAACAGCTGGCCAAGCTTCTCCAAGAAGCTTGGCCAAAGGGTTCAAGCTTCTAGAAGGTTAAGGGGTTCAAAGACTCACAAGGTGCAAAACAAACACACATGTGCGTGGGGGATCAATTCTGTGCATTCCAGCTGGCACAGCTGGAATCCACTCAATCTGCAGAATGCTCCGGAAGGTCGTCGACTAGCAAAAATTGCCGGTCAGCAAAATAAAGTGCCGGTCGGCACAATAAATTGCCGGCCGGATAAATATAGTGCCGGTGGATGGCCGGTAAGGTCAAAAAACGTCCGGTTGGTGTCCAAATTGAAGCCCCGGAAGTTAGCTTTCCAATGGCGCAAACCTTGCATTAAAATTCCTCCTGTGGAAAAAGTTATGCCCATTTTGGTGAAGCCGTGCAGATTCGATCCAACCGGAATGATACCCAACTTCAGCTGATCATATCTCCCCCACCCGGACTTGGCTTTAAGAGATTCTTGAGTGCAAAATGAAGCCCCGGAAGTAAGCTTTCCGACGGTGGTGGCCTCATAGCTAAATTCCAAGTGTACAGATAGATAAGCCCGATTCAGCGAGGGCTGCTCAACTTGCTTCTACCCGGATTCATGCCGAACTTTTCCCAAACTAGTTTTCTCCTCTCCTTTCCTCTCTTCTTTAACTCCAAACCCCTAAACAAAGTGTTTTGAAGGATTTGCCTCTCTCCTTGCCGAAGAAACTGATTCTTTGCCCTGCACATCTTTCAACACCGAGCAAACCATCAGTAGTGCCCAAGTCTTAAGGGCGGTCAAAAATGGGGTGTCTACAGCAGGTCGGAAGGGACAACGAAATGATTACCGAAGGATATAAGCAAACATTGAAGATAAGAAGAAGGTTAAGCTTTCCTATCTCTAATCTCTCCCTCTACACTCTACTTCTCTTCCTAACTTGCTCGTCGGAGGGCTCACTGGGGGACTACCTCGTTTCCCGTTGAACTTGTTTACAGGTCATCCGGTGGGCTTGATCATTTGGACCTGGGCTTGAGGAGTTTGGACCAGTCCGATCCATTCATTGGGACAAACTGTATCATCAAAAAGGAAAATTGAATTTTTATCATTTATTTGTTAATTATTTTTTCTATTATGAATTAAAAAATATATATATATATATATATATATAAATTGGTTAAAATAAAGTGTGTCCCAAATTGATTGTTTTTGTTACTCACATTACACGAATTTTAAATCGGCACCACATTTTGTTTTTTTATAATTTTTTGGACTATTTTTTGAGCTGCCTAATTTTTTCCAATTTCCTTATTAACCATCTTTGATATTGTTATTCATTGCTTTATATATCAATTTTTTTTAAAAAATATTAGGGTATTTACATACAAGTCCCATTTTATGAACTTATAATCCATTAAGTCCTAGAAAAAATTATTTACTCCTTCAAGTCCCATTAATTTTTAATAGACCAATTTACTCTTCCAAGACCTCCTCCATTACTACCAACAATTGCTATCTTCATTATCTCTCTCTTACTTTTACACCCACTCCCCAATGACAATAACCAAACAGACTCTCTCTCTCTCTCTCTCTCAAAACTCCATAGCAGATAAAGTTTTCAATTACCATAGCTCACATCATCTGTCTCTTGCAAAGACAGAAACGTCATTGTTGTTCTTTTGTACACCGCTGCCTCAGACTTGGAGTTTTTACAGCAACATTATTTTTGACTGGGCATTCTACTACTTGATCATCATCATCTTCTTCTTTGTCTGCTTGATGATGGTCGTCATCGTCGATGATGATACTATTAACAGAATGACCAAAAGTGTTTTGCTGATGGTGTGATTGTGGCGACTCGTTGATGTTGTTTTGAAAACCATTCTCGTCGGAGACAAGGCATTTCAAACTTGTCGTCTGAAATACCAGATCTAGAACTAGATTAGGAGATTTCTAGATCTGGAAAAGTGTAGATGGATGAGGAGAAGATAAATGTAAGAGACAGAGAATATTGATAATATTCTCAATCTTAATCATGAAAAAAAATGAGAAATTTCTCAAAACTGATAATATTTCTCAATTAATATTAGAAAAAAAAATTGAGAAATTTCTTAGTTTTGATAATTATAAATTGAAATCATTCTCTGTCTTGAACTTGAGAGCATTCTCAGTTTATAATATTCTCAATTTTAATCATGAAAAAAATTGAGAATTTTTTTAAATTGATAATATTCTCAATTCATACTTAGAAAAAAAAATTGAGAAATTTCTTAGTTTTGATAATTATATACTGAAATCATTCTCTATTTTGAAATTGAGAACATTCTTAGTTTTGGCATTAATCCAGTTAAACAGCAATGCTATTATATATACACTTGTTTGGGTTAAAAGGGCAAAACGTCTTTTTACTTATAAATGGGACTTACTGGTTCAAAATTTTTTTGACAGGATCTAAGTTTCTACTAAATATATAGATAGGACTTTTAGGTAATTAATCAAAAAATATTATTTAAAAAATATATCTACAAAATTTTTAAATAATAAAATGGGTGGACCATATGCATTTTGATTGTGGCCATACATTACATAAATTTTGAATGGTTAAATTACAAATACACCTCCTGAGGTTTGTTTAAAGTACAGATTGACCCTGTAGTTTGAAAAATTACAAATACCTCATTGTTAAAAAATTTTATTTAACAGAATTAACTAAAAAAAAAGAAATTCATAATTGTTCTCCTATACAATAATAAAATTACCTAAATTATTAATTGAAACATATTTATAACATCATTAAAATTTGTTAATTGACTTGATTATTTATCAATAAAAGGAGCGATTTGTTATGAAATTAAAAATCTCAAAGAGTGGAATGTAATTTTCAGAACCACAAAGAACGATTTATATTTTAATCAAATCTCAAGAGGTATATTTGTAATTTACCCATTTTGAATATGCTCCACACACATTATTTTTGATATTTTTTTTTGAATTATTTTTTCAAGATCCTTAATTTGTTTTCCATATTAGACCACATGGATATTGTTATTCAATACTTAGAGCATCTCCAACCGTTCACTTCTTTTTTCACCAAATCTGAGTAAAAAATAGGTTGTTTTCTCAATTTTATACTTTTTTTTTTCCAACGGTGAGCATCAAAGCAGAATTGAGGGAAGTGGTCGACCGGTAAGGGCAATTTTATTTTTTTTTTTACTTGTTTGAACATTTTTTGACCGGTTTGAACCTACCTATTTGAAAGGGAACCGGCCGATCGGTTGGTTAATCGGCCGGTCAACCGGCTGGTTGACCGGTTGGCCTCCTCCAACGGTCACGTACAGTAATTTGGTGAAACTTGTATTTTGTTTTCAGTTTGATGATTTTTTTGTTCAATTCTCATTTTGATATCAATTTGGTGAAACCGTTGAAGCTCCAAAAAGTGCGTTTTTCACCAAATTTCAAATTTGATTCCAGGTTTGCTTAACTGTTGGAGATGGTCTTATATATCACACACTTCAAAAATATTTACAAATAATTTTTTAAAAAAATGAAATTGAAATATGAAAAAACATAAAATGCTATATGACATGTGCTTAGTTAAATTAAAAAAAAAATTAAAAAAAAAAACACATAAAAATGAAAATGATGTGAGAGACTATTTTTTGCTTTGATTGAGTTAAGAAAAAGAAAGAATTGAATTAGATAATTGCAAAAAAAAATCATTTTTTAAAATTATTTTATTTTATTTTTCCTGTAATCATTATCCAAAAGTAGCATAAATATTATTCAAAAAATTTTAATGTCAAGTTTCTTATGCAATTATCTTAAATATATGTAAATAAAATATATACCTTAAAATATTTACTATTTTCACTTATTTTTCTAATAAAATTTTTGGCCTTGTTTGGTTTGACTTTGAAAAAAAGATTTTGGAGAAAATTTTTGGAAATTTTGTTCGGCTTGTAATTTTTCTCAAAAAATTTTTAAAATCACTTTCTCTTTCTCTTTTCTATACATCAATCAATCACTTTTTTTTCTCTGCTCTCTCATTTTCAATTATTTTTTCTCTCACATACATCTACTTAATTACAACAAATATTAAATTATCCCAAACTCCCAAATCATTTTTAAAATATATGATCAAACAAACGACAAAAATTTATAAATTCTCTTACTAAAATTTTTTTAAAAAATTTATCTCTTAAAGTCAAACCAAACAAGGCCTTTATTTTTGCACAATTAATTAAAAATGCAAAAGCCATAAAATTTTAAGTAGATTGGAATTTATTCTGAGGTGGTTCCCGATGCGGGTTAGATTAGGCTTTATTTGTGATGACTTGAGGAAAGGAGTCAATGTTAATCTCTCACAAATAAATAAATAAATAAAATTATTTCATTCTCCAATATATTTTTTATTTTGACAAAATTTAAACAAATATTATTATGTAATCAGCAATGTTAGGTATCATGAAAAATCTTTCATGAAAATAATTATGAAAACTTTGTGATTCTTGGATTACACTTAGAATAAAGTATCACACACTAATCAAGGTAATCCAAGAATCATAAATCTTTCATGAAAAAATTTTCATGATCCCTAACTTTTCTCTTATGAAGTTGTAAATTAAAAATTTTAGTTGTTATGTCCTTACAAAAAATCTAATATAAAAGTATATATATATATATCTTTTATGCTAAATATAATTTTTATAATTCATTCAATTTTTTTACTCTAAAATGTTATTATTGGTCCACATAAATATTAATGATAATATAATGAAAATACGACTTTAGTGCAATTTAAATGAAAATAACTTATTTACATTATTTTAAATATTTTTTTCTTTTAAATTTTGAAATTATTACATTAATTTTTCAGATAAAATTTAAATTTTTTATTTAATGCATTGTATAACACGGGTTTTATGCTAGTATGTATATATATGTATATTAAAATGCTGTAATAATAGTATTTTGGATTAATTACACACCTCCTATCTTATTTTTGAAATTCAATGACATTAACGATGTTATTGAGGGATGATTTGAGATTTGTTATGATTTTGTTGATTTTTTTAATAAAAAAATATATAAATAAATAAATAATGTGATACCTTGTAACAAATAAACTATTTATTAGTAAAAAAATTCAAAATAAGCACTCCACTCCCCTGTGAGGGGTATCGCTTCGCCGAACACAATCCTATTCATCCATCTACAAAATCCAGCTTGTATGCTCTCAACGTAACCATTTTATGCAAAGAAAAATACTTGATAATTTGAATTTGTATGGTTTAAATGACTCGAATATATCAAAATGATATCGTTTCACTCCCAAAATTACATTATTTTGAGACATTCGAATCATTCGGACCATGACAATTCGAACTACCAACCATTGTTATTACGTAAATTGCAATCAACACAAACTTCATGGTTGGCCATCATCAACCTCCACACACCACACCACACCACCCACATATAAATCTTAGCCTCTGTTTGGGAAGGAAAAGTCAGGCTTTTTTGGCTAAAATAGCCATAAAAAATAAAATAGGCTATTTTAGCCACAAAAAACAAAACATCAAATCCAACCCATAATCATTACAATCCTCTCTCACAAAAAAAGTCAAAAAAGTCAAAAAGTCAAAAAGCTCTTCCCAAACCAGGCTAAAATAGCCCAGGCTAAAATAGCCAAAAAGCCAAAAAGCCAACCCACTTCCCAAACGGAGGCTTAATATTCAATGTTGATTTGAAAATTAGATTTTTATATTAATTTTTTGATTTTTTATAAAAAAATATAAAAAATAATTAATTTTTTGTAATGACTTTTTAAATTTTTTTAAACTAAAATTTTTACTTATCAAAAATACACCTCAGGCCTCGTTTGGCAACCGAATTTTTTAGTTAAAAAGTCAAAAAATTACTAAATTAGTCAAAAAGCCAACAACTCATACCAAAAAGTCAAAGATTCTCTTCTCTTTTTACTTTTTGCACATCTTTTCTTTTAAAAAGTCAAAAAGTCATCCCAAACATACTAATTTTTTTAGCTCATATTTTAATCAAATAACGAAAAAAATTACTAAATTAGTCTGTTCCTAAACGAGGCCTCACCTACTATAAAAGTACCCCCATCAAAGATTAAAAATGAGATTTCAAACAAAATAACGTGAAAGAAAAAGTAGGATAAATGGTTCAATTAATAAATAAAGTTGGGTAACGTTAAAAATCACCCAAATAACATAAAAAGCTGAAATTCTAATACACATTTTACTATATTTTTATATATTTTAATAATTTTTTAAAGAAACATAAACATTAACCAGTTAAAATTGAACAGCAATATCCATTTCATCAGTGCAAAGATTTGAATACAGTTCATGATCAATGCACTGGACCCACATACACACATAGAGAATACTAATTAAAAATCAAAATCTATGGTGTGAGTAATGGGCTGTCACCATTTTTGTAGTGAACAGTAGTGGTATTAAAACACTATTTGCTCCTACTTGGTTTTGAATTGAAAGTTGGAACCAAGCTGGAGGAGGATACAACTTGACTTTAAGAGTTGGTTTTAAATGTTTTAAAAAAATATATTTTTTTATTTATTGATTTATATGAGTTGGATTTGAATTGAATTTAATGTGATGTATTAAAAAAGTAATGTGATTTAAATAAAATAATATAATTTAAATAGAATTTTTAACTTTTTGTACCATTTAGATGTCAAATTTAGCCTTAAGTTGGAGAGAGAGAGAGAGAGAGAGAGGGGGAGGGAGGGAGAGAGAGGGAGAGGGAGGAGTAAAAACTTTAGTATTAAATTAAAGAGTTGCAGAGTCTGTGGTACAGAAAAGCAGAGAGTACTGGTGTATTATGAAGTGACTGGATGGGCAGATATGTCCTTCCATTGTCAATTCTATCCCCATTCTAGCCTCCTCACTCAGCCTCTCTCCCAGCCTGTGACTGGTAAAATAAAAGTAACCTTTGTTTTCTTTTGGTTATTTCTCTCTGACCACCCTCTCTCCTCATTGGCCTTTTCGCACCCACTGGATTTGAAATATTTAAATCTTCAATCGTGATTTTATATATATATATATAGGGGGGGGGAGAGAGAGATTGTGTTTAATTAGCTTCAACTAGATTTTGGGTTTTCTGGGTAATGAGCAAGTAGTCTAATGAGCTGATTCTCCTGGGTCTTAGGTAGGGTTTAAGGTGTGTTTGGAAATTGAGAAAACGAATCAAAAAGAGAGAAAATAAAAAAGAGGGAAAAGAGGGGTCTTTTTCTCAAATACTACTATAAATTTACACAGATCCCTATGGAATGAGGGGTGCTACCCAGCATTTGCTTGCTGAAAATTCATTCTTTTTGTATTAGTTTTTAAAACCCTTTAAAAGGGACTAGTTTTTGTTCTTTGTGGGGGATGAGAATGATGATGTGCATAGATTGAAGCGAGTTTTGTGCCCGGCTCCGGTGAGTGTGTTGTTTGCAATTTATTTCTTTCTTGCTCTCTGCTCTGCTAGACTACAAAAAACCAAGTTATTTTATTTTATTTTTTCACATATGAAAGAGTTGGAAAAACCAAAGAGATTTTTTGAAATGATTAGTTTATTATGTGCTCCCCAATGATTGAGTAGTTGCCTTGAAACACAGAGAACAAAAGCAGGAGAGAGAAAGAAAATAGAGGAAGAAGATGAAGTCTACAAATGACAACAACAATGGCAGCAATAGTCATAATAACAACTGGTTGGGTTTCTCTCTCTCACCCCACATGAAAATGGAGGTTTCTTCAAACCCTCATCATCAGTACAATCATCATCTTCATCAACCTCAGCAAGTTCTTCCTTCTAGCTTCTATATCTCCCCTTTTTCACACCTCAACAGCGCTGCAATCTGTTATGGGGTTGGAGAAAATGGTGGCTTTCACTCACCCTTGTCTGTAATGCCTCTCAAGTCAGATGGATCTCTCTGTATCATGGAAGCTCTCAGTAGATCACAACCACCACCACCACCACCACAAGGTTTTCTTTTCTTTTTTTTTTTCTCTTCTATTTTCTATTTTCTTTTCTTCTTTGTGTTCTTGTTTTGAAATCTTTTTGGGTTTGAAAAGGTATGGTGCCAAACACTTCCCCTAAACTTGAGGACTTTCTTGGTGGTGCAACAATGGCAGCCCACCACCAATACAGTACCCATGAGAGTGAAGCAATGGCTCTAAGCTTAGACAGCATGTACTACCACCACCAAAATGCCGATCGACAAACCAACAGGCAACAACAACAGCAAGAGATGGATGAAGTTCAACAACCCCACCATTATTACTATGGACTCTCATGCAATGATGGGTTGTACCAACAGACACCATTGGAGGAGCAGAGAGAAGAAGAAACCAGGGAGACCCAACTTGCAGACTCAGATAATACCCAGATCAGTGCTTGCCTGAAAAATTGGATTGTGGTGGAGGATTGTGGTGGCGCGTGTGGGTCAGGTGGTGGTGCAGTGGCTGGTTGTGGGGATTTACAGTCTCTGAGCTTGTCAATGAGTCCTGGTTCTCAGTCAAGCTGTGTCACAGCTCCAACCCAGATCTCACCTACTGGAACTGAGTCCACAGTCATGGAAACCAAGAAGAGAGGGTCTGCAAAAGTTGCTCTGAAGCAACCTGTTCATAGGAAGTCTATTGACACATTTGGGCAGAGAACCTCTCAGTATAGAGGTGTTACAAGGTCTGTTCGTGCCTATTTTTGTGATTTATTTCCATTTCCTACTAGTTACGTTTTCGTGTTCTCCAATACCTAGGCCTTTTATTTCTTGATTTTCTTGAAATTTCTGTTTTTTAATGCTTTCATGTTTGTTTTCTTCTTAATGTGAAAGTAACCCTTTTGTTAACGACTTTTTCTACTGGAACATAAACCAATCATGAAACTAAAACTAGACATAAATGTGGGACCCAATTCACATTACATAAGAGCTTGTGTATGATTTTGTGATCGATTTCTATATTTATATATATATAATATATATATATATATATATATATATATATTTTGTTATAATAATTATGTATGTCTCCGCCAGACATAGATGGACTGGTAGGTATGAAGCTCATTTGTGGGACAATAGTTGCAAGAAGGAAGGACAGACCAGGAAAGGAAGGCAAGGTTAGTCTCACAAAAACAAATTCATTTTTACATTACTTGTTTGGAAGTATTGCTTTTGACTGCAATATTTTGGCGTTTCTGACCTGACTCTTGTTATTTTTTCTTGTTCGTCTTGTTCATGATTGTTGGGGATTCTATTCCAATCATATTGTACATTTTCAGTTTATCTGGGTAAGTCTATTTATTTATCAATAATGTGAAACTATAGTGATTTGCTATGTTTAAATGTTGAACTTCATTTAATTAACTGGATTTTTGGACTTTAGGAGGTTATGATATGGAAGAGAAAGCTGCAAGGGCTTATGATCTTGCCGCGCTTAAATACTGGGGGCCCTCGACCCATATTAACTTCCCAGTATGATTCAGTCCACCGGTTTATGCTTTTTCTATTTTTTTGAAATGAAATTGTTGAATTTTTTATTTTTCATTTCGCAGTTGGAGAAATACCAAGAACAACTTGAGGAGATGAAGAACATGACCCGCCAAGAATATGTTGCTCACTTAAGAAGGTACCATTCTAAATCATGCCTATGATTCCTAGGTTTTTTACATTGAATTACTGATTAGAAAAGGAAAACCAAAAAGTTGATTTTTAATATGAGATGTGCTTTGCAGGAAAAGTAGTGGATTCTCTAGGGGGGCTTCGATGTACAGAGGAGTAACAAGGTTTTATTGATTATTCAATTACGTTGGATATGTATCATCCGATATTTAAAATCTGTGTAGAATATGTATCATCTGAAATTTAAAATCTGTGCATGATACAATTTTCATCATGGATAATTTGTTCATCCATCCTTAGCTTTTAGTTTATGTATCTTTGCAGGCATCATCAGCATGGAAGATGGCAAGCTCGGATTGGGAGAGTCGCTGGAAACAAGGACCTTTATCTTGGGACTTTCAGTAAGTTGCATGAAATCTTCAAATTATGTTAACAGCAATGATTAGACCACGAATTTTGGTGCTCTCATGAGCACAAATTTTGGTGCTCTCATGAGTACTAATGAGATAGTAAGGAAAAAAAAAAAAAAAAAACTAGACAAACTAAGATCAAAACATTACATCATGTCACAGTGGTTGGGGTTCACTGCCAGCTCAAAAATTAGAGTTCCAAAGTATTTTTCTTATATTTTTCTTATGTTAATCAGTCTCATTATAATTTTTGTAAATCAATTCATATGTTCGTGGATTAGGCTCATTGAATGCTTCAAAAACTTTTTTGAGGACTCAGTTTTATGTCACTCTCTCTGCTCCAATGTTTCTCTTTATAGTGCTACTAGTGATGCTTTCACAAGGCTTGATGGTCATCTACTTTTTTCTGTAACACCATATATAGCTGTTTCTCAGTAGCACTTTCAGTTTTAAATAAAATTACGGGGACACGTACTTACTAGTATTGGTGATATGGCCATATATTGGCTGATATCAGTGAGAAAAATCCCGATACGACGTGGCAGTTTAAAATTTTCTTTGCCCCTTCTCTAGATCATATGATAAAGTGAAAAAGGATTTTCTGGCTAAAATGCTTGATTAAAGTCTGAATGTTTCTTTAGATATTGGCTTCTCATTGAACTCGAAATTTCAGGCACTCAGGAGGAAGCTGCAGAAGCTTATGACGTAGCAGCAATCAAGTTCCGTGGATCCAATGCTGTGACGAACTTTGACGTATCGCGTTACGACGTGGAAAGGATCACAGCAAGCAATACCCTGCTTGCCGGAGATCTTGCTAGGCGAAACAAAGAGAGAGAGCCAAGCAATGAAGTCATCGAGTATCACTCTTCGGGCCAAAACAATGAAGACCTGCCTGTCCAGCCCGCGAGCAACAATGCAAATGTTTCGGATTGGAAAATGGTGTTTTATCAATCGCCACAACAACAGCAACAACAAAATGCAATTGTGGATGAGAAACAGCTCTGTACAGGGAATTATCGGAACTCTGCTTTTTCAATGGCTTTGCATGATTTGATCGGGATCGATTCAGTGAATTCGAGCCAGCCGATCATGGATGATGAGTCAGCTAAGCTCGGGGCTCATTTTTCAAATACTTCCTCTTTGGTTACCAGCTTGAGCAGCTCAAGGGAAGCTAGCCCGGACAAAAATAGCCCCTCAATGTTCTTTGCAAAGACTCCGTTGGCAGCGAAGTTCGTGGGCCCTGCTCCGACAATTGGTTCTTGGATTCCATCAGCAGCAGCCCAGCTGAGGGCTGCTGCTCCTCTCACCATGGCTCACTTGCCTGTTTTTGCTGCTTGGAATGATACCTAAATGGTCTTCTCCCTATGTTTGTTACACAAGAAAGTTTTGCATGAACAAGAAAGAAAAAAAGAAAAAAAGAAAGAAAGAAATTGGTGTTGGGTGGTGGAAAAAGGTTGATGTAGGGTTTTGCTCTTTTTTTTTGGATGGTCTTAGTTGGGTGAAGTGAAATTGGGGGGATCAAGTGGGGAGACAATTGTGGGGACCTAGTTATCTGTCTGTAACCCGAGTGCTGGGAAGCTTTTTTTTATTTTTATAATCTAACTAAACCTTTTGGCTTTTGGCTCATATTGGAATGAAGATTTTGCAAAATGGAGGGAATGTTAAAGATGTGCTAATGATTACTATAATAGTTTGTTTTGGGTCCACATAATTCAATCTTAAAATTAGACACAATTCTCAATTGAATCATAAAATTAGACTTGATTACATGGCATTTATGTAAGATAAATGTTATATTTTTACTTGATATTCCAATCATTGGAATTTTTATATGTTTAATGATAAAAAGGAAAATTATTAAGAAATTGATTTATATATAACATTATCCTATCTATAATGATTAAAACACCCACTTAGTGATATTTTTGCAATGTGAAGGTGACCATTAAATGTATAATTTTGAATCTGCTTTTTCTTCAATGCAAAGTACAAAGCTAGCTCAAAGTTTGGCAATAATGCGAAAGGGGTTCTTTTGTTTGACCACATAATTATCTCATTTCATCTTTCTCAATCTGCAAAAACACCATCATTGTTATCCCCCTTTTTCTCTTGTGAGCTTTGCCCAAAGCAACAGACATTCCATCTCATTATTCAGAAAAGGGGTTGAGGAGAGATTCTTAAATGAGTGACTTTAGTTGGTTTATTTTTGGATCTGCCATTGATTGTGAACCCTTTTTGTTGAAATCTCTTTAGCTTTTTTTTTTAATTTTTTTTTTATTTAAAAAACTCCACTAGCAATGTTGGACCTAAAAGCAATTCCATGTCCTGGTGTGGACACTTTGACAAAAACAATTGCTAACATATAAAAAAATAAATCTAATAGTGTTTAAAATTTGAAATATGTGAATTAAATTTTTTATTTTTTATTTTTTTGCATGATTTGCATCGCATTAATTTTTAAGGGTAAATTACACTTATCTCTCTTGAGGTTTCTGATAAATATAGGAACTTCCCTTATAATTTCAATAATTACAGAAATCTTGTAGTTTCAATAATTACAAAAACCTTCCTTATGTTTACTGATAATATCAAAATTTTTCTAATCTGTTAATTTAGCACAAACGGTGTTGCTTGGCTATCCAAAATGATCATATTACCCTTTTGAATTGAACGGGAAGAGATGAAAATTATTAAATCAACTAATAAACAATTTAAATGAAAATTTTCATTCACATTCCCTAAGGTTTTGCACATATATTATTAAAGACCTATGCATATTTAACGTAGCATCCTAATAGTATAATATAAGACCACAATCATTATAAGACTTATTTCACATTGTATAAATAACGAAAAATTTATCATTTTTAATTAATGCATTTATTATATAATTTTTTTTTTCTTTTTTCTTTTTTAAGTTGAAACAAATGGATTAATTTTTTTTATAGCAATTTGTCCTACATATTTATTCATATGTAAAAAAAATATTTATCCCTAAATTATTAAGATATTATTAACAAATTTTAATTTTTATCTTTGAGTCATTAAATTTTGAAATTTTTTTTAGGGTCCCTAGTATTAAAATTTTATAGCATAAAGGATATCAAATATTTTCATAATGTCTAAGATCCCTCAAATCGATCTAGAGAAAATTCTTTCCAAACTAGAGAAAATAGCCTCATTATGTGCAGAGAATTACTCTGGGTTCAAACTAGAGAGAATTGAAATTTCTCTAAATTCAAACCAGAAAAAATTGAAGGTTGCGTTAGGTAGAGTTTTCTAAATATGATTTGAGAATAAAAGTGTATTTTGAATTTGTGAGTTTTGGAATTATGATTTGAGTGTGGAAAATTTGTTTGATGTGACATGTGATATTTGATACAAAAACTTACAACTTATAACCAAACACACAACTCAAAATTCTATTCAAAGCTCAAAAAAAAATTTAAAAAAATTTTGAATTTTTTTATTTAAAATATAAAAAATACCAGGTGCCAATTGTAAAAAAAAATAAAAATAAAAATAGCACTGCTCCAGTCAACTGGCCGGACATTCGGGAGAACGACTGGTTAGCCCAAATTTACCCGCATTGTAAAGAGTTTTCAAAAGTGAGTGTAGAATTAATTTTTTAAAACACTAAACAAACACCATACTCAAAAGTGAGTGTGGAATTATATTTTGAAAGCTCCACCAAAAGGACCCGAAATTTCTCTGAATTCAAACCAGTGACAATTGAAATTTCTCTAACTTTGTTCTCTGACTTTGTTCAAAGAAAATTGAAATTTCTCAGACTTTGTTCACAGAGAATTTCTCTGGCTTTCTTCACAAATTTCTCTGTGAAGAAAGCCTCTGCCTTAGCTTATCCAACAATTTTAATCCAAAATTTATACCTATTAAAACAATTCAACAATTCACACAGTCAACAATAGATAGTGAAATTCTTACCAATATTGCAGAAAAGTACAAATTCAAACTCTAGTTTCTTCCAATTACAATTTGATTTGATTTTTATGGCGATGGAAGACAATGAGAGTTGTGGTAGTAGAGCTGTGGATTCATCGTTGTCATCGCTGAAGCAAAATCAACAAGACAGACAAAGACTTGAAATCGTCAACAAAGTCCTCACTCAACTCCAACACTTGAATCAACAAGACGCCAATCTCCCTGGCGGAGGAGTTGGGTGAGAAGAGAGGGGTTGGGAGTAGAGGAGAGGAGAGAGTGGCCCCAAGGAGAGAGGAAAGAGATGCCGATATGAGAGACGAATTGGAAATAGGTGTAGAGGATGAAGAGGTTGTGGACGTTGCCGCGGAAGGTGATGTGGGTGGGGGTGGCGTGTTCTAGGAGGATCCATTTCCAGTAGACGAGGGCGGTGAGTTGAGGCTACGAGTGTCGGAGATGGTGGCAATTATGTTTGAGAGGATTACATCCGAGAGGTTGGTCATGGCGGTGGAGGCGGATGCGGATGCGGCGACCATGGAAAAGAGTGAAGTGAGGTTTGGATTTAGAGAGAAAGAGATGAAATAGGAAAGGTAGAGAGAGAGAGAGAGAGAGAGAGAAATGAGATTTGATTTGAGAGTCAAATTTCTCTGTGATAAATGAGTGTGAGGTTGAGGGAACTTAAACATCATGAAATAATATTGTGAATTTCTTCCATTACTAAAAATGGAAGAAGAATTTTAGACTAATTTTTCCTTAAATTTCTAGTCGATGCATATTTAAAAAAAAAAAAGAAGAAGCAAATTATTCTTATGTGATTAAAGAAATTAAAAAATAAATATAAAAGTAAAAAAAAATAATCACGTCATAATAAATTAAAATTAGTTAATAGGGAATGAAAGATCAAGAAATCATTTGAGAATAATAAACAATTTAAACAATTTGTCATTTTTTATACCTAAAGTTAAAATTAATCTTTACTTGAATGGAGAAATTATCTAAGAATACTAAAATGCTCAATTAATTTGTTGTATGATACTTAAAATATATTTTTCCCTATTTATTTTCCTCATTTAAACTTTTTTTTATTAAATTAAATCTTAAAATTAATTTCTCACCTCCATTCAAGTAAAGATTATTTTTAATTTTAGATCTAAGAAATGACAAATCGTCGTTTATTATTTTTAAATGATTTATTGATCTTTCATTGCCTATTAACTAATTTTAAATTATTGCGAGGTAATTAGATTTTTTTTATTTCAATTTTTTTTAATCTCGTTAGAAATATTAACTTGCGCTTTTTTAAATATGTATTGACTAGAAATTTAATGACTCAAAGATAAAAATTAAAATTTGAGAATAATATATGATTGAGAAAATATAAAATAATAATTTTTTTTACATATGAATAAATAAGTAATGCAAATTTTCAAAAAAAAAAAAAAATTATTTTAACTTTAAAAAAAATTCAAATAATAAAATGCATTACTTAAAATAATAAATTTTAGGATATTTATGTGGTATGAAATAAGTCTTATATTAAATTATTAGGGTACTATCAAACATTAGTTTTAGAGATATTATTTATTTTTAAGTATTTCATTAATAAAAATTAAGTTTTTTTTTTCCGTTAAATGATTTAATAATGTCTTAACAATTTAAGAATTTTATTTAATATTACATGAAAATTAAAAAATTTATTAAATAATGGTAAAAATATGTGTGGGTTTTTGATAATATATATGCAAAATCTCAGGAGAGGTGAGTAGAATTTTTCATTTGAATAGATAAAAGTAACTAATGGGCAATTTCGTCATTTTTGATATGACATCAGCAAATTCTATTAAATAGCCTAACAGGGAAAAATCTTGATAATAGTTTCGAAAAATGCTATGAACCACAAATGATCTACCAAATCTCTCACATGGGTGTGAGACCCACACAAACCCACATATGTGTTGGTCCCACATCCATGTGAGAGGTTTGGTAAAATATTTAGTAGATTATTTGAATTCCCTAGCATTATTCAATAGTTTCAAAAGTAAGAGAAATTAGTGTAATTATTGAAACCAAGGGGAATGTCCTTATAATTGTTAGAAATTTCAGGGGAGGTACGTGTAATGTACCCTAATTTTTCAATTTATTCCCAAATATTCAAATTATGAACATTTTTTGACATATTGAAAAAGGAGCACCTCGTCTCTGCTTCACAGGGATAGACTGGACAATGTTGTTGGATTCGTGAGACGCACTGTATGAATCATTGTGGAAATCTGATATGTTTATTTTGTAAATTTCTATGGCTTCGTTTGTTTAGAAAGAAACAAATGATACAAAATGTAAATGGTAGAAAGTGATGTGAAATAAAGGAAAAAGAAATAAAATTTATTAATTTCTTACATGCATTTGAATAGATGAAAAATTTTGTAAGAAAATGATGAAAATAAATATAATCATTACACAACAGGAAGTTGTAGAGAGAAACATGAATAAAAAGAAAAATAAAATAAACTTTGTCAAGATTTGTGAGAAAATATAAATTTCCCTATTTATTTTGTAAGGAATTGTTGGCTTAATTGACAAATTAATTTGAGTTGTACAAGAAATTTTAATTTTCAGTATTTTTTAGGACTCTATTTAAATTAGGGGTGAGCAGCGGATATTTTGATTAACCCAAACCGATCAAACCGGTTCGATCCGCTGCATTTTAGATGGATGCGTGATGATGAGCGGACGGTTGCGGATTGATTTTTTTCAATCCGCTTAGTTTTGGACGGATAGCGGATTTGAGATTAATTTGGTCGTAACTGAAACGCTAAACCGCGAGCGCCCTTAATAATTTGTAAGATTTTGTGTTTTCAATTTGTTTAAATATTGTGTTAGTATTTTTAATTGATAAAGAGTTTAGATATTCAGTTGTGTTTTCAATTTATTTTCAATTTGAAAATTCTTTTATCAAATGGTAAGTGCTGATATTTGGTATTTTTTGTGTGGCAAATATAAGATTTAATTTTGTCATTTAAAAAAAAATCAAATTAAATAATTTTTAAATAAAAAAAGTAATGAAATAGTTTTGATACTCATAGTTTTCTTATATGTATTTATTATTGGTATTTAACAATTTATTTGGTAATCTTTTGGTTATATTGAGTTGGATTGTTAGTCAAAAACAAAGTTGACAAATTGTTATATTATATTCAAAATTTGTAAAAGTTTAAACTGTTAAACCGATTCGCATCAATTTCTCCAATCCGCATCCGTCAGTCCGATAGACAGATGCAGATTGATTTTTTCTAATCTGTTAATCTGACGAACGGATGACGGATTGAAAATTTTCCGATTGCAACTGAATTAGGAACATCCTTAATTTAAATAAACACATAAAAAACATATATTTTTTCTTTTACTTTTACCTATCTAACCAGATTGAGGTTATAGGTAGATTAGTCAAAAAAAAAAAAAAAAAACATTAATCCGTTAATTATAATTACATTATTATATACACATAAATATATAAAATAAACTAATTAAATTATAGTGGGCCCACAAATCAACCGAATAGGCCAAAATACTCAATTGTCATCGAGTGCGAGAACTCCCACGTGCGTGGTCTTTGCACACACATGCAAGCTCAATTGAAATCTTGAAAATTAAGGATATATAATGTTTAACTCAGGACAATGACGGGAAGTCTTGCACGCATCGCACGTACGAGAGTGGATTGCAAATCTTGACTGTTTTTTAAGATTTTTGTATCATTGTGTTGTGGTGTAGAGGAGACAATGACAAAAACAATGCCGGAAAAGTTGGAAGAATTGTACCAAATAAAGCAGAATTAACACTATGTTTTTCATTGGATTATCCCATAAGTCTTAAATTAACAGCTGCTAGCCTACTATGCCCCAAAAGTAAGTGGGACCTTCATCTCTCTCATTGTCAACCGCACCATATTTAAAATTGAATAATTACGAATGTATATCAAATTTTACGTGGTTTAATTACGTTTATATTTACAAATGAAAAACATGAAGAAGTTTTATTATAAATTTATATTAACTTTTTCTCAACAAGTTTTTTTTATAGAATCTTAAAATTATAATCCAATATGTAAAAAAAAATTGAAAGTAACAAATTGAGTCAAATTATATCAAAATACAAATATTAGAACAGACCTTGCCACTTGTACAAACTACTAAGAAATAATAAACAAAATTCAGATTTAATTTAAAACACACCGACAAAATATACATGTCCTTGTGAGTTTAACACATGAAACAAACTTAGTGTAAAATTTTTTTTGGTTGATTTTTTAGTTTTTTAGCCAGATTTAGCTTGGCTAAATTAGTTCTGTTGGGAAAAGATTTTTTTGATTTTTTTGCCTTTTTGTGAAAAAAAAATAAAATGATTATATTTTAGATGTGACATTCTATTTTATTAACTTATTTAACTGATTTTTTCTTTTTGTGTTTTTCTAGACCAAACCCAAACCCAAAATCCAAGCCAAACTCAACCCATTTACCATACAACAGCTTAAAATGTTGTAATTGCTGACTAGCCGAATTGGATGGAAAGACTTGGTGAAAAAAAGCTTTAAGGGAAAGAGAATCACATTACTTATTTTGATAATTTTATCATTTCTTATATATTCACACACACATAAAAAAGAAAAAAAAGTGATCAAGCACAATTATTTCATTTCTTTTCTAATTAGGTGAGAAATTAAAATATTTTTTACTTGCTTAATTTACTTATGTTCCATTTGTTTGGACGATTTTTTGATGTTTTCAATAATATAGAAAATAAATATTAACGAAAAATAAATTTATTTGAGGATTTAAATGGATAAGAGGCACACTAATATGAGCCGAGAAGTGGAGTTTAAATGTTTAAGAGGCACTAATATGAGCCGTATATGAGAAATTATAATATCTTCTATTTCGATTGGGTTGTGTTTATCTAATGTTGGGATCTCAATATGACAGAACTTGAGGGGCTCGTAGGGTCCAACATGGGTCTCGTTTTGATGATCTGAATTCTTTATTTTGTAGGATGCGCAATGTACATTATCTATGAAAAAATTTAGAGCGATCTGATAATAATAATTTTTTCATTTTATAGCATTTGTCTCCAAGAAAATTGATGGTTTATTTCAAATATATTTATTGTATATTTTTTAGAAAACAAATGTAATAAAATAAAAAAGTTGTGATTGTTAGATCAAACTAATTTTATTCATGCATAATATATATTGCGAGTCCTATAAAATAAACGATTCGAATAATTGAAACGAGATCCGTGTTGGGCCTTATGGCCCCTTCAAGTTCTATCATGTTGAGATCCCAATATGAGAGAAACTCAACCCTATTTTTTACTCAATTTACTTATGCTTCATTTAATTGGACACTTTTTTTACATTTTTTTTTGTGTGGATGTTTTGAATAATGAAAAACAAAAATCAACCCAAAAAATATATGTATATATATATATTTGGGAATTTAAGTGGATAAGAGGCACTAATATGAGGAGTTTTCATGAGAATTTTTCTTTGTCTTAGGTTTTTAGAAAATTATGAAAATTTGTAGTCAAATGTGAGATTTGGTGAGATGCTCCACACACAAAAAGCAATCGACCTAATTGATTGGATAGTGAAGAAAAGAATGACGCATATAAAGGGGGAACACACCACCAACAGCTGCAATTATATCATGGGGTTAAAAAGGCCACAGTAAAGAGTTTTAATGGTCAAAAAGATTGCTAATCTTGTGGAAAATATTGCAAATCAAACAAATAACTTGTTCATCTATGACAGAAAGTTGTGAATAATTTTGATTAGAAATCTTCATCTTTTTTGAGTTTAGTCAAAATTGACATCATTACAATATATGTTTTTGTTTGTGGACAGGTTGGATAAGTGAAACAAAAAGTTTTTGTGTAAGAAATTAAGACTTGGGTTGTGCAGTGGCATAGTAACTTGCAATAATTAGAAGCTGTTGGGGGTGTTTGGTTACAGTTCTTAAGTGAAAATTGTACTAAATAGTTTGATATAAATTCTTATATTATAATAAGTTAAAAGTATAAATAATTTTGATAAGTTGAAAAAAGTTTATTATTGAAAATTGGGAATTATATTATTGCCTTCTGCTTTTTGATTATTAAATTTTGATTTATAATAAGTTTCACTAAATATGCCCAATGTTTGGCAAAAGTGTTAAAATAATTGTTTTGTTTTTAGTGATTTTTAAAATAAATAAAAAAAGTGTTTAGTTTTTTTTTTCCCCTTTTCAGTTTTAAAATTCTTCAAGATTAGAAGGCCTTCAAAATTAAAAGAAAATGAACCAAATTTTTAAAAAAAATCATTAAAGACAAATAAAAAAGTCAAAAGTGCCAAGTAATTCGACTTTTTAGTTGTATTTTTTCAACTTTTTAAAATTTCGTTCAATTTTTTTAAATATAATTTTTAGGGTATTTTAATATCGTATTTAAAAGTGAAAATTTTGACAAATTTTAAAAAATTCATTAAAAGCAAGAAAAAAAAAAACCAATAAAAAAATGATAAAAAAGTATTCGTCAAACCTTTAGTCATGAAAATGACATATGAAGAAAATGGCGTGAAGATTATGAGCATGCTAAGAAGGTAATTTGAATGACATATAAAATAATCCACCGAAAGATCAACCATGCCCAAAACAAAACCAAAATAAGCCCAACTTTTTGGCACATCAACTTTTCTTGGGTAGTTTCTTGTTTTGTAAGTTGCGTTTGGATTTGGAAGAAAAAAAAGTGCTGAAATATAAAGATTTTTTTTTTCTCCGCAAATTACACTTAATAGTTTTCGTAATTTAGTTGTTGTGTCAATCAATCCAATACAAGTAGTCACATTATTTATTTACAAAAAAAAAAAATTGACAAATATTATTTAAAAATTACATTGTTCATCTTTTGAGAGATAAATGTAATAATCGACATTCTTTAATATTGCAGTATAAAAAATAGACGGTTGAGATTATGAAAACTTAATCCATAATGAACTTTACATATCCAAATAGCACGGTCCAATTTACAAAACAAGCTGAATCCTTTTTATTTGAGAGTAATGTTAGAGGTTCTAAAAATTCTACCAAAATTTTTATTAAATGTTTTTTATGAGTGCGAGACTCACATAATGTGGATCTCATGTGGATCCTACATTTATGTAAGACATTTGGTAGAATTTTTGATAAAATTTTTAAGGCTAACATTTTTGATTATTTGATATTAGTTAAACTGAAATATTATGTAGTATTTTGTGACGTTATCTACGACATTTGATGTATTGGGAAAATCTATACTATATATAAAGCAAAATAGGGTTTTTAACCCCAAACCTTGTGGGAGCTCCAATCTCCCAATCTAAATTTCCTAATTTTTTGATTTAAAAAAAAAAACTTAGCATTTATTAACTTCTCCCAACCCTCAAGTCTTACCCTCATAATAATACTTTAATGCATTAAGAACAAACATAAAAAAAATTCTTTGAAATCCAACACATGAATTTCTTAAAAAGTCCCAACACATATGATTATTATCCCTCATAATAATACTTTAATGCATTAAGACCAAGCATAAAAAATATTTCTTGAAAAGTCCGACACAACACATATGATTATTATCCCTCATAATAACATTTTAATGCATTAAGAACAAGCATAAAAAAAATTTCTTCAAAAGTCCAACACAAATTATTATTATCAAAATATTAAATTTTAATATAATATAATAAAAAAAATATTTAATTTCTTGAAAAGTCTAACACATGTGATTATTATCAAAATATTAAATTTTAATATAATATAAAAAAGGAAAAACATAAGGCATTTAAAAAAAAAAAAGAAAAAGAAAAAGACATTTAAAAATCACAATTCACATATATATAGATAATTGTAAACACAATTCGTACATATCACATGTATGTATTGAGAAAATACTCTACATTGGAATTGATGGCCATGTTAAATCCTTCAACTCTATTCACCATGAAATGTAAAATCCCAATACCAAATATATATAAATATAAGTTTAGAGAGCTTGAAATTAAATACACATAATTGTAGGAGGCCCACGCAGTCAGTTGAAGAGGACTCATAATGTTCCCATCGTTGTCATGTTTTAATACTCCCAACGGAAGAGAGAGAGAGAGAGAGAGAGAGATAGATGTTGGTTCCCTGCAGAGGAAGCCTGTTTCCTTCCTCGCTCATATAGCATTGATTTCAAGTGTGAAAGCAGATAAAAATTCAGCTTGTAAAAATAATTACAAACTTGTTTCATCTTGGATTTTAAATTTATAAAAATGGTACAGAAACTATTTTTTTTTCTCACTTTTATTATTTTTCTTTCTCCTCTTCTAAATCTCTTCCACAAATTTTAAATCCAAATGGGTTGTTTAGGAGAATCTAAATAAGTGTACTTTTTGACTTTTTACAAAAAAACGTATAATATGGGTTGAGTTTGAAGTGATGTGATGGAGAGATCATACGATTTAAATAAGATGATGTGACTTAAATAGGATAGTAACTTTTTAAGTTTTTAACTTTTTACCTTTTTAAAATTATGCCAAATTAGGCCATAATATCAACCATATAGGCACATAATGTATTTATTTTTTATTTTTGTTTATGTCCAACTAGAATGCTAAACATTATGGTGAGTTGGTTATTATGTATGATGGTGTCCAAATTTCCATATTTGAATTTTAAATTTCTCCATCAATTTGCAGAATGCGAGAATAAAAACATTAAAGAAAATTTAATTTATTTTTTATTTTTTAATATAAATTCAATATTTAAACGCAACTTAAAGATATTTAGGGATTGTTTGGGGTGTCTTAAATAAGTGTACTTTTTGACTTTTTATGAAATATGGGTTGGGTATGGGTTGAGTTTGAAGTGATGTGATAGAGAGGTGATGTGACTTAAATAAGATGATGTGACTTAAATAAGTTAGTGACTTTTTGAATTTTTTTGAGGATGCCAAACTTGGCCTTAATATAAAAAAACCAAATGAGTTACTAAAATAGTTACTATTATTTTTTAGGATAAATTACAAATACATCCCTTAAAGTTTACTTAAATTACAAATTACCCATGTTTTTTTATAAATTACATTATGTTTCATAAGATTTCTAATTTTATAACAAATAGGTCCTTTTATTAATAAATCATCAAGTTAATTAATAATTTTTGATAATGTTAAAATTTTATTTCAATTAATAATTCAGATAATTTTATTATTGTACAGGTGACAGTTAAAAATTTTATTTTTTCAATTAATTCTGTTAAATAAAAAATTCTAACAGGAAGGTACTTGTAATTTTCTAAATCACAGGGGATAAATTGTATTTTAAGCAAACTTCAGTGGCTATATTTGTAATTTACCCTATTTTTTAAAATTCTCAACTTAAGGCCAAGTTTGGGAAGACTAAATAAGTGTACTTTTTGACTTTTCTTGTATTATGTGCAGAAAAAGTAGAGAGGAGATGTTGATTCATGTGACCTAAAAAAAATAAAAAGATGAAATAAGTGTCATTTTTTAGTTTAGCCAAACTTGACCTTAATATTATTAGAATTTTAGCATAATAATCTGAACTTAATGGGTTGAATATGTTGACAAGATTTTGATATCCATGCGTAAATGGACATATTCGATCTTTTTTCTTTTATTTGGGGAGAAGCAGACACGAAGGATGCGGTGAAGGGGATGGATGGATGGAAAAAGTATTCCATGGTCCGAGGCTATTGGGCTAAATAATCAAAAGGATAAAAAAAAATTAAAAAATCACAAAAAGTCAAAAGTTATAAAAGGATAAAAAAATTCACCATTTCAAAGCTAAAAAGCTAAAAAAATCAATCAAGAATACCAAACGAATAAACAAGTCTCAGGTTAAAAAAATTAAAAAAATTAAAAAACTAACTAAAAAAGTTATTGTCAAATGACGAGTAACTCATTTAACAATTGACAAATTTATTCTTACCTTTTACCCCTTAACAAAAAATTAATAGGATTTACTGTTTTAACCAATAATATATTTAACGCACCACGCAAACTTGATGTAGGGATATGGAATAATTTGTCAAACAGCTCAGTACAAAGATAAAATTATGTGACGGTTTGGGAGAAAAACAACTATAATACCTTAAGGTGATGTTTGTTTTGAGGGATTGAGATATGGGATTGAACTAATAATTCCTCCGAATTAATAGTTTATTGTTTGGTTCAAAATTGTTACTCCAGACTATTAGTCCCACGGAGGGGGTGAGACACAAATGGGAGAATAAGAGGGAATATGAGATTAGGAGGTGAAATGACTATTTATAATTTAATTATGTATTATATTTAGTAAAATTTAATAAAATCTAAATGTCTCAATTTAAAAATAAAATAATTTTATTTAATTTTTATTGATGTTTTATTTATTTAATTTTTTAAAATAATTTTTTATAGATATTTTATTTTAAAATTTTGTTTATATTTTATTTAATTTCATTATTTAAATTTTAATTGATGTTTTATTTAATTTCATTATTTAATTATTACTATTTTTAAAATAAATTTATTTAAAATTTTAATTAAAAAATAACATATATTTTTATTGATATTTAATTTATTCAATTTTTTAAAAATAAATTTATTTAATTGTGCAAAAAAATAATAATTTTTTATTTAATCTAGCTAAAACTAATTAAAATATTAAAGATATGTTTAATATTGCTATTACTTAATAAATAATTGAAAATGATAAAATAGTCATTTGAGCATTTATCCTTCTCCAAATAAACATATGGTTCAAAAGAATAGTCTAATCCAGACATCTAATTTCATGACTAAACAAACATAGGATACAAATCCAGTCCAACCAAATAGTCTGGGGACAATGTATCTGAGGACTAACAGTCCAGTAAATTTTAATCCCCTTTTATCCAATCCGTCCAAACAAACACACCCTAACTTGATATTATTGATTGAAATTATAGGATTTTATACTTTTATTAAGATTTTGAGAGCATTTTGATAAGTATCAAGTGATAAATAATATGAAATGTTGTTTTTAGATGACCAAATAGCCTCCTTTGAGTGACAAAAAGAAAAAAATATTAGATGATTTGAAATATCACGCGACAATAATTTTACCAATCACCAAATATAATGTATTTTTACTATTTTCCATTACTTAACGGACCCCATACCTTCAAATATTCGCGATATACTTGGGTACCACTTACCAATGCTCCAGGATTACTAGATAACTTCTTGAGAGATAGCGTTAAGAACGTTGGCAAATCCAACACCGAATCTTTTCCCAGTTCTCTCTCTCCGCTCACGGCGCCTCCCAGAGCAATGCTAGGCGTGGTTTAATATTGACTTTTTAATTTAGTAGTTTTTATTTATTTTTTTCTTCATATTTAGTATTTAAAAAAAAAGAAAATAAAAATTATGTTCTAGACTTTGAAAAGTAAAAATAATATAAAAAAGATTAAAAGTTCATTAAAAAAAAAAATTTCCAAAAGTGTAATGTTTTAGGGTCTGACAGAAAATTTGACACAAATTTAAATAAAAATCACTAAAAACAAAAATAATCTTAAAAAAATGTAATATATATTGCATGACCTTCTATTTATCAAATAATGGAGCCAATAGTGCATAATGCATCCCCATATAAATAAATAAATAAACCAAAAAAGGTGTAAATTCCAAGCACACCCCCAAGGTTTACTTAAATTACATATTACCCTTGTGGTTCTAGAAATTACATTATGCCCCCTATGGTTTCTAATTTCATAACAAATAGGTCCTTTTATTAATAAATCATCAAGTTAATTAGCAGTTTTTAATAATGTTAAAATTTTATTTCAATTAATAATTTAAATAATTTTATTATTGTATAGGTGAAAAGTTAGAAATTTTACTTTTTCAATTAATTCTGTTAAATAAAAAATTTTGATGGAGAGATATTTGTAATTTTTCAAGCTACAGGAACAATTCGTATTTTAAGCAAACTTCATGAGTTGTGTTTGTAATTTGCCCCCAAAAAAAAAAAAGATCCATAATACATTGGGCCAAGGCCTATATATCATGAAGCTGGCCCTTATCTTGTTGGTAGAGAAATTTCACTGCAGTATCTTATTGGCCCGTAGATGGATCCAGTCCATGTGTAAACATCTTGAGCCCAGATTTGACATGATTCAATTCAATGATATCCGGCCCAAGCCGAGTGCACTGAAATCTCCAATTCCATCTATTAATTTACTGTTTTCAATTTTAATATTTTCCAAATATAAAGGGCCAAAAAAAAAAAAAAAACCTGGAAGGGTACCATATAATAATGCAAGTTCAATGCCGGGTGTTTATATTATATTTTATTTGATATCTATTTGTTGTTTTTAACATGTTGCTAAAAAATCATTCATTGAATGGATATATTATATACAGAGATTTGAAGGAACTAAAATCGACCATATTTCTTAGAAGAATGATTCAGAAACATAATTTGTGTATCTATATTTTAAATATTTATTTGAAGTTTTGATTTTGACTAACTAGAGAAACCTTAAGAGTCTGTTTGGTAACCATTTCGTTTTCAGTTTATAATATAAAAATTTAAAAAATTATCATAAAAACTTGTTTGATAATTCTTTTGGTTTATAAATGGTTGTCTTGGTTTATAAATTTGATGGTTTTTAAACAGAAATTTAAAAATTTCACTAACAATTTTTTTTTGAATTAATTTTTTTGAATTATTTTTTTTTTCAAATAATTTTTTTTCAAAGAATTTTTTTCAATTAATTTTTTTAATTATTTTTTTTTCAATTATAATGTGTATGATCCCATTGTTATAAATAATAAAAAATAAATATAAATATTTTAGGCTTGAACAAACATATATTTTTAGTTTATATTTTTAAAATTTTTTAAACATTTTTGTTCAAACCAAACGCATTTGTAATTTATGTTTTTCTAAAAATAAACAAAAATCAATTTATAAAATTTTTGTAAACATAAATAAAAAACATAAATATTACCAAACGCTACCTAAGTAATTATGGTGATTGTTTGTGTTTGAATTGAAAGGCCAACAAACAACACATTCTTTAAATTTTGTACAAATGTTCTGTCGTGTCCTTCTACAATACCATATATAAGTTGTGGGGCTTATATCGCAAAGTGTTATAATTAAATTACTTTTAATTATATAATTAAAAAAAATTACAGTAAATAAACACCATTTTAAGCAAAACTATAAACCACTTCAATTATAATTAAAATAACAATTATAATGGCTTGTTTTGAGAAATAGGTTAAAAATTGATTTTTTTGTCTTTTTTTTTTTAAAAAAAAAGAAAGTGTAAAAAAGCAGAAAGGGAATATGACCTAAAAAAGTTAAAAAGTTAAAAAAAAAAAAAAAAACTTTTATCGAGTTGCCAAAACAAACCAATATAACGAATATCACAGCATGCTATAATAAAAAGGTTACAAATGGCGAGGGAATATGGTACCCACTTCTTTAAGATGTATATTATAAATTATTTTTATTCTATTTAAATTCTCAAGAAGAAAAATATAATATGATTATATTGACATATCTAAGTGGTATGATGATCATTACTTACCTAACTAGTTGAAATAATTTAATTAGCCACTCTTATACATTTTCAGTTTTGAGATTTGGGAGTCGATCCTTAACATAGAGTGAAGATCATCTGAATTTTTACTGAAGGGAGCCATCAATAGAGGCTTACATACATTATTTTTTTTTTTAATTGTTTTTTTTTGTTTTTTGGTACATTGGAAATAAAACAATTACAACAGGGACTAAACCCTTTCTCTAGATAGACCTAACATATCTTCAACTAGTGTGCTTCTAATTTCAGCAGGTGGTTCATTCACCACTAGCATGTGCTCTGGTTGATCTGCTCCAAGCTTAGCCAAAGCATCAGCACATAGGTTATCCTCCTTCAAAATATGTTGCACAGTGCACTCACTCTCAACCCCTAAGTAGGATTTTAGCACCTTCCACCAGATTTTTGAAAGGGGTGTTTTTAGCTTGTTCTTCTTTCATCAGTTGCATTACCTGAGCTGCATCAATTTTAATGATCACTTTGTTCATCCCCTTTTGCAGAATAACAGTAAGTCTCTTGTATAAAGCCCACAGTTCGGCTTCTACGCTTGTGACAGTGTGCAATCTCCCATCATATCTGCATATCCAAACTCCTCTTTCATCCCTCAGTAGTCCTCCAAATCCATCTTCACCTCCAACTTTCTTACATCCATCCATGTTGAGCTTGATCTTACCTGCAAGTGGCAAAACCCAATTAATCAGTCTATAGAAGGGCCTGGGGTTAGTTATAGAACTATTGAAAGCTTGGTGGATCTCTCCAGAGTAATTCAAAATAAATTTAACACTCTCTTGGCTTGTAATAACTTTTTTCTTGAAGATAAAATAATTTCTATTCTTCCAGATTTTCCACAAGGCAACCAACAAAACAGTATAGGAAGAGATGTTATCATTATTAAAATGACTTTGGTTTATAAAATTACTTTTAGTTCAATCCACCCAAGATTTTCTCAACATGTTAAGATACCATTGTTTGTTAAAAATGCCAAGCCACACTTCTTTGGCCTTGAAACATTCTGAATCTGAGGCTTACGTACATTATTTATTTATATGTATGCCAAGTCACCTTCAAGTTTTGAAATGGTAGAGATATTGTCACATGAAATGCAAAACTGTGTCTGTATAATATTATGTCCAGTCCACTTATAAATTAGCTAGTGGGTGGAGTAATAATAATGGTGGACCATCAATTTACCGATAAATCATAATCAGTTGCTCCGCAATTGTCTGCACACCAGAAAAAGCGAAAAATTACAACTCTGTTTGGCAGAGCTTTTGAAATTTAATTCTACCCAGTAGTTTGAGTGCCTTGTTTGGTTATAACTTTAAAAAATTAATTTCACACCCACTTTTCAAAACACTTTTCAAAACACCAACTTTTCAATATTATATGTCACATCATTCAATTCAAACTGTTTTTAAATTTGATAACCAAACAAATTTTCCACACTCAAATTATAATTCCAAAACTCACAAACTCAAATTATAACTCTATTTTCAAATCTTAATTCTAAAACTCTACCAAACGCAACCTACAATTTGTTCTCGAAGTAAATACATATATTTTATTAGAACATAAAATTATTGGATAAATTATATATATATATATATATATATTTGAGATTTAATTAAAATATAGATTATTCCTATAATTTTAGAAATTATAAATACCTTTTTATTAAAAAAAATTTATTTAATAGAATTAACAAAAAAAAAAAAATCTAACTATTCTTCAATACAATAATAAAATTAATGAATTATTAATTAAAATACGTTTTTAACATTGTTAAAAATTATTAATTACTTGATGATTTATTAATAAAAGGAATCAATTGTTATGCGATTGGAAATCTGAAAAGACAAAATGTAATTTTTAAAACCAGATAAGACAATCTATACTTTAAATAATATTCATAATTTATCTAAAATTATAATACTTGTGATCAAAGTTATTGTGTTTCACCGTCACATCAAACATTGACAATGCACACAACGATTATAATTGATCATGTTGTCATGTGTTTCCAAATCACAAAACACACCAAAATATTAACGAGAAAAACAAATTGAATGTCTCTGAGAATATCAATTATTATTATTATTGTTTTCAAAATTGGAGAAACTTCTTAATGTGGAAACACTCAAATGGCTTTCCAATGATTTATATTGCACTTAAGAGAGAGCAGTGATGGGGGGCTGGGCTTGATGAGTTGCAACAAATTGCAAGAAAGCATATCAAAATCTTTGTAAAATAAACTGATATATATTATTGATTGTTATTGATTGATTGATTTGTGTTATGTATTACAACTCCTATATATAGAAGAGAAGGTGGTAGTAGGTGTAGTGTAGTGGAGGTGGTAGGTGAAGTGGGTGCTAGTGGAGATGGTAGTGGAGGTGGTAGGTGAAGTGGGTGCTAGTGGAGATGGTAGGTGGAGGAGCAAATTGGTAAATTCTAACAGCCCCCCGCAAACTCAAGGAGGATAGAAACTAACCAACTTGAGTTTGGAGAGAGGAACAAAAACAAGAAAATACATAAAAAAAAAAGGATAGGAGACACTGTATGGTCGTGTCAGACCATTGGTGAAGACACTGAATGGTGGTGTCATAACGGTGTAGAGGACACTGTATGGGGGTGTCATAACGTTGTAGAGGACATTTTATGGGGTCATGTCGGACCGTTGTAGAAGACAGTTTATGGGGTCATGTCGGACCGTTGTAGAAGACATTTTATGGGGTCATGTCAGACCGTTGTAGAAGACAGTTTATGGGGTCATGTTGGACCGTTGTAGAAGACAGTTTATGGGGTCATGTCGGACCGTTGTAGAAGACAGTTTACGGAGTCTTGTCGGACCCTTGTAGAAACTAACCGGAATCTATGTCGAGGCAGTTTACAGAGTCTTGTCGGACCCTTGTAGAAACTAACCGGAATCTATGTCGGGACAGTTTACAGAGTCTTGTCGGACCCTTGTAGAAACTAACCGGAATCTATGTCGGGACAGTTTACAGAGTCTTGTCGGACCCATAAAGGAGCTAACCGGAATCAATGTCGGGACAGTTTACAGAGTCTTGTCGGACCCATAAAAAATCGCATCCTCAAAAGGTGCGCCCAATTTTTCAAAAGGCGTGCCATCAAAAGGCGTGCCCAATCCAGAAAAAGGCGTGCCATCAAAAGGCGTGCCCAAGTCATCAAAAGGTGTGCCGGACATGATGGCGAGGCACGTGGGCGCCTTGGCTTGCGTGCCCGTTTGTCGGCTGGTGGCAAGAGGCGCGCGATGCGCGTGGCTGCCTCGGCTATTTAACCATGACAGAGCCTGAGGCCGAGGCAGAAGCAAAAAAACTGCGAAATCCTCTGTAAAACTCTTCGTTGTGCTGAGAGAGAGAGGCTGTAACACTGTTGTGCTGAGAGAGAAACTCTGTAATACGCTGTAACACTCTGGTGCCCAGAAAAATGGCCTCGTCCTCGTCTTCCCGTGGACTGCTCACCCTCTTTCCCGACCTCAACGAGTCAACGAGAGAAAGAACTGGTGTGGTGGCACTGGAACCTCAACCAAACACCGCTGGGTATACTCCGTTGAACTTTCCGATGCGGTCTGTGGAGCAAAGAATGGCAGTGCTGTCGGATGTGGAGGCCAATCAGTATACTTTGAAGGTATGTGTGGAAAGCATGACGGCGGTCACAAACCTGTCGAACCGGCTGCAGAGTAGGACTAATGAGGTGCAACAGTTAAATTCCCAACTGGCTCTGCTCCAACGCATGTATAAGGATGCGCGAGCAGAGATAAGTGTGCTGAAGGCGGAAAATAAGGAACTGAAGCGGAAGGCCACCGTGATGTTCCGATTTGGAGGACCGCCAGATGCTGCAGTGGAGGAGCAGACTGGAGGCAAAAAAAAGAGGCCGGCGGCAGAGTAGAGAAGAAAAATTCCGCCTGTGGATGTAGTTGTTTTGTGTGTGTGTGTGTGTGTTTTTTTTTTTTTTTTTTTTTTTTTTTTTGTAAGTGTGATCGGGGTTGATCCCTGAGAGGAATAAAAGAAGGAAAGGTTTGGTGTGCAAAGCTTTATCACACGGATTTGTGAAAAACAGCAATGGTGTGTGGAAATGTTTTTTTTTTTTTTTTTGTTTAATAAGAATAAGAATAATAATAATATAGGAAGATAGAAAGCATAGACTGCAAAAGTGTACAGAGGGAGAACGTTGGGTAAGAGAGTAAAAAAAAATATACATAGATATATATATATATATATTAAAATAAGAGAAAGTGGAGTGGGGTAATATAATATAATAAAAAGTAATAAAAAGAAAGATATATATATATAAAATAAAGAATGTGGGGGAGAGTGGGAAGCATAATAATGTGGTGTGTTGGGTATGGGAATCTGTCTTGGCTATGTGTTCAATGTATCAGTATCCATCGGGTAAAATACCACTCTCAACAGAAACATTTGGTTCCCATGTGTTAAAGCACTAACAACTGGATCCAAGTAGATTGGTGCAAGTGTGGTGTTAGTGACCACAAGGACTCTCTTGCCATGAACATGCTGTGGAAGAAGATGAGGTTGATCAAGTAGTCCAGATCCGATGTAGATCGGGTAGCTCCGGTCGCCCAAATCGACATCGACGATGGTAGGAACGGCGGAAGTGGCAGTACTAGGCGACTGGGCCACAACCTGAGCTGCTGAAGTCGCCGACACCTCAACAAGGGTTCCCCTGCTAGCCAGCTCAAGTCCTTTCTGGGATCTCTTTCTGGTACTCCCCAGGAGGTCATGGATGCCCTCTTTGAAGCTCTCTTTTCCGGTGCCGGAAAGGGGTTTTCGAAGGAGGTAGCCAAGAAAAAGAACTATCTTGTAGCTGCCACTCAGGAGGAGGGATCGCAGCTGGTTCTGCTTAATGCAATTGAGGCCTTCTGTGTTGGGAAAGCCAGCCCTGAGGCGGTGAAAGAGGTGGCATTGGTTCTCAAAGTGCTCTATGACAATGATTTGCTGGAAGAAGAGTTTGTAGTGGAGTGGTATAAGAAAGGATTAGGTGGAAGCAATAAAGGCTCACAGATCTGGAAGAATATCAAGCCCTTTGTGGAATGGCTCCAGAGTGCCGAGTCTGAATCTGAAGAGGAGTGATAAGTCAGGATGCACTTCTGCAACCTTGCCCACCCAGGTGGGTTTCCAAGCTTTTCTCGCAATTTGTTGGTGATGTGTTTGGCTGTTTGGTATTTCTAGTGGACGTGAAATATTATGTGCGTGTGTGTGTGTGTGATCGCGACGAATAATGGCTGTTGGTGTTGGCTTATGTTGTCTAGGTTGAGGTCCGGCGGGCGGCTAAGGTGAGATTGCCGCCCGCCGGGGAAGCGAAAATACCAAGTTCTAAACCCGCTCTGATACCATGTAAAATAAACTGATATATATTATTGATTGTTATTGATTGATTGATTTGTGTTATGTATTACAACTCCTATATATAGAAGAGAAGGTGGTAGTAGGTGTAGTGTAGTGGAGGTGGTAGGTGAAGTGGGTGCTAGTGGAGATGGTAGTGGAGGTGGTAGGTGAAGTGGGTGCTAGTGGAGATGGTAGGTGGAGGAGCAAATTGGTAAATTCTAACAATCTTCTCTCAAGTTTCCTTATTTAACTGCACTGCAGCTTTTTATTTTTTATGCTTTGAATTTAAAGCACAAGATTTTAATGATTACTTCACCTCTGCGCATGCTTCGATTCGGTTTGGTTGGACGTTGGTTACTTGACTTCTCACAAATACTTTTTTAGCGTTCAATTTCTTTTTAACCTTCCACCATAAACAAATCATGTTACATATTAAAAAATGTATTAATTGTAATAAAATAATATAAAATTATCTCGTACTCTTCAATTGTTTTATTGCTTTCAAGACCATTAATGTAGAGTTGTGTTGCTTTTTTACAAACTCCTTCCCATTTGTTATAGGTAATCTTGGAAGATTATTAGGGATTGTCATGTTTTTTCTATCCCATTCTGCATCCGCATCCATCGCCTTGACCCGGAAGGATTTTTTCCGTCCCGATTAAGAAGTGGTGTAGGGACGGATTTTATTTCCCCGCCCCGCTCCACTCAAACTTGCCCCGATCAAGAAGTGGGGTAGGGACGGGTTTTATTTATTTTTCATTATAATAAAGTTAAAATACTAAAATATTATACTTAATACTAATTTTTATTTATTTATTTTCTATCTTATATAATATAATTCTCATTAGATACAAATTATTATTCATAATATACTATATTATCTACAATTTTTATTAATATTTTTATTTTCAACTTACAAAATTAACTTGCATTCCGCTACCTCCTTATTTGCCCTGCCTCAGATATAAAATGGGGCGGAGACAGATTTCTATAAATCTGTCCAAACCCAACCCGTGACAATCCCTAGACATTGCCCATCACTCTTGGAAGCCCACAATCAAGTGGGTGTTGGGATAATATTTCAGAAATATCAAATAATTTTTAGCCCTGATTTGACAAACTATTTGGGCTAAATAATTATGTATGGATAAAAATAAAGTCAAAAAACTAAAAAATTAACAAAAAGTTTGTCATTCCAAAGTCAAACAAGAAAACCAAACAAACAAAAAAGTCTCAGGCTAAAAAAATTAAAAAATTAACTAAAAAAGTAATTACCAAACGAAACCTTATTATATGAAATATTGTTGGATTGATTTATAAAATATTGTATGTCGTAAAATTTAGAGAGGATAAATAATATCCTAAAAGAATGGATGATATTACATATGTATATAGAAAGTTACAAATATGAGATAAAAAGATGAAATAAAAAGTGACAATTATTTTTAATCATTGAATGAAGGAAAATGATTTGAATGGTTTAATCCGAACAATTCTAAGAGATGATATACTTAATCTTGAAATGACAATTTGACAATTGACCCACCTGTTATTTCTTCCTAATTCCACGATCAAATAAGGATGAGAAGAATTAGAAATATGGAGAATTAGAAAAAGTGAGAAAAGGCAAACTTATTATTATATTTTTTTAATAAAGAAGGGAAGGAAAAGCTTCTTGAAAAGCATAAATCTTTCATGGGCAAAAAAAGAAAGTATAGGCATCAAGCAATGACAGTGAAGTGTGAACTAAAATAAAGCAAACCAGAATGTGATTTTTTCCCTTTTTTTATGCAGAGAATTGTGTTTGAGCAAATCTGGAGATTCTTCTCTTAGGTATCATATAAAACTCATGATAATTGCTTAGAAGTTAGGCAGAGAGGACCACAACTTGTGGAGCTGCAGGGTAGGACATATATAGGCCCACCTCAAAGCCCATTCCGTGCCGCACGCGTGATCCAGTGGGCCTCTTTTGGTTGTAATTTGCTAATTAATTAATAATTATGTTGTTAATTAACCATTTCAGGTACAAGTCATCGATGTTTAACACATGCAATTAAACCATCATCCCCGCCCGATTTAAATTAATTTGCTCTGGAGCAAGGCAACACCTTAGAGTATCTGCAGTAGCTCCTTTATAATATTTTTTTGTTATTATAATGAGTTAATTCTTCAGAAATCTTTCCTAGCAGATTTCTTATTCAACCTCCTAAATATAAGTGTTGCTATAGTGACTTTCTATTTATAGGGAGTCACTGTAACTCCCTCATATCTGATAAATTCTTATTTTATTTCGTTGAAGGCGCAAAGGGGATGTCGCTCGGATATCCTCTTGGATGTCCCGTGAGTGCCTATAACTGAAGAAGGAAAATATTCAAAATTAGCCTAACTAGTCATCCGGCCGGTCGACCACCTTTATTTGTTTTCGATTGCTTTGATCTTCTGTTTTGCTGGTGCTATTTTGCACTCTGTCTTGGATGGCTGGTTGATTAATTGGCCGGCCGACCAACTTATTGTCTAGCCGGGCAATTAATTTGGCCGGGCGGTCACTTTATCTGCTATAATTAATTGACTTTAGCAAGAAAAATGGAGTTGGTTTTGAGCCTCCATTTTTGACTTTATTTTATATTATTAATTTCAATGCTTTTTCAAACGTGTATTAATTATACTATTTAATTTTTATACTATTAAAAAAATATTTAAATTTAAAAACAATTAAAAATATTATTTTAATAAAATAGAGAAAAAATTGAGAGTTTGTTGGGAAAGTAGATGAAAAAATAATTTTTAAAATATTAAATGAATTTTTTAATAATATTTTAGGATAAAATTTAGATAAGCTGGTGAGGATGCTCTCTCAACAAATCCCTTGAATCATTTTTTTACCTATTTAGGGGGTTAAAATTCCCTTATACCACCCCATCAGCTCCCTTATAAATAACTCTAAACTAATATTTGTTATAGTGACTTTCTATTTGTAGGGAGTTACTGTAGCTCCCTTATATATATATATATATATATATATTGGCCCTGCTTTGTTTAGGAACTCCAATACATATTTATAATTTTTTTAAAAAATTTATAATTAAAAATTATATTTTAATATAATAGAAAAAAAATAGAGAATTTGTTAATAAGAAATAGAGAAAGAATAAGGAGTTTGTTGGGAAAAATAAATAAAAAATAATAATTCCTAAAATAGAGAATTAACTTTTTAATAATATTTTAAAATAAAATATAAATAAGCTGGTAAGAATGCTCTTCGGCAGGCAAAATTTGGTGTAACTCGTTTAACAAAGAGAAATGCTTTTCTTCCCGAAATTTCCCCCTCTCGAATAGCCCGAAATTTAGAAGAGAGAGAGAGAGAGAGAGAGAGAGAGAGAGAGAGAGAGAGAGAGAGGGGAAGGGGAGAAGCTCCGCCCGCCGTCGCCTCGTCGCAGCCCCGCCGTTGCCTATGCCTCTGCCTCTGCCTCGTAGCGCCCTCTGCCTCTGCCTTCGCCCTCCGCCCCCGCCTCCGCCCTCGCCCCCCGTCCCCGCCCCCGCCCCCCGCCTCCGCCTCCATCCCGATTTTGTTGGCCCCCTCCTGTCCTTCTTCTTCCCCTCATCCTTCTTCTTTCTTCTCTTCTTCTTCTGAAAAAAAAAAAATTCAAAAACGACATCATTTTTTGAATTCAGGGGATTCGGGGGGCTGGGTTTCGAGCTACCAATCACGGTTGTTTAACAAAATTCATACAAAACACAAATCACAAAAAAATTATAAAAGGATGAGTCTCACAAAAATAAAAAATATAGAATTAAAGGGGTTGTTTGGGATATTCTAAATAAATACCCTTTTTGACTTTTTATGAAATATGAATTGGGTTTGAAGTGATGTGATAGAGAGGTGATATGACTTAAATGAGATGATATGACTTAAATAAGATAGTAACTTTTTAACTTTTTTAAAGTATGCCAAACCAGACCTTGATATGAAGAATGTTGCCCCTCATCATTTAGTTTTGCAATAATAAAACTTGCTTTATTATTTCTTAAATTACCAGGACCTAAATAATTTTCAAAAAAATAAAAAAATGAGTCTTACATGTAGGTTCTAAAAGTAAATTTATTATTTAATAGGTCATATGATAATTAATGTCATTTTTACAAATGCTATTATAAAAGTAACTAATTGTTAATTTTCAACAACAATTTAAAAATTGTCATAAAAAAATGTTACTAATTATAAGTTTTAGTCACAGTTTAAAAAAATCATTACAAAAAAACTAATTTTTTTTTTAATTTTCAATGACAATTTAAAAAATTCGTCACAAAAAACATCACTAATTATAAATTTTAGTGACAATTTATAAAAATTTCGACAAAAAAGTTATTAATTGTCAATTTTTAGTGACATATGTAAAAAATCATCATAAAAATGATTTTTAACGATAATTTTACTAAAACTTATTTTTGATAGGATTTGATAGAAAATATGTCTAACTATTAAAACCTATTAGATTTCATTTGAGATGTAAGTTGGCTTTTTTCTTTTTGATTTTTTGGCTACTTTGGCTTGGGGTTAAAAAGTCTCATTTGTGATAGGTTTTTTTGACTTTTTTTACTATTGTGAGAAAAAAATAAAATAATTATAATTTAAATGTGATATTTTATCTTATTAAACTTAAAAATTTAATTTATCTTTTTATAACTATTTTATTCCAAAGTCTTAGTAATTAAAAAAAAAAAAAAAAAAAAAAGTGTGTAGATCTCGAATCTAATAGAGAGTACTGAGAACAATGATTTGGTGTGAGTACCCACACTGATAAGTTAGGTGTGCTATCTCAATCAGCAGCCATCATAGTATCATCATTTTTTTATTAAAGTAAATTATAAATAAAATTTATTTAAAATATGAATTATTCTTTTTTGATTTCAGAAATTATAAATATCTCTTTGTTAAAATTTTTTATTTAGTAAAATTAATTGAGAAAATAAAATTTTTAATTACACTCTTGTATAATAATAAAATTACTTAAATTATTAATTAAAAAATATTTTTAATATTATTGAAATCTATTAATTAATTTGATAATTTATTAATAAAATGAGTTATTTACTATAAAATTAGAAATGGTAAGAGATGCAGTATAATTTTTAGAATAATTTATATTTTAAATAAATCTAAAAGATATGGTGGTAATTATTTTAAATAAATCTAAAGGATGTGATGGTAATTTACCCTTTTTATTATTACTTTGACTGGCACCCAGCACCAACTCATGTGGTTCTCTACCACGTCAATAGATTTGGGTGCTGAGATCCCCATTTCAACTGTGTACTGTTTCACACTGGATCATTACTTGCGTGGAAATTAGCCGTTAATTTCGGAATAGCTTGAATTTCCAGCAAGATCACAACCGCAGAATGTGTTGACCATATGATTCCTGGTTTGACAAGGTTGGTTGGTGAGGCTTTTGTACAGTCTATAACACTAGATAGGCTAATTATTTATTCGCAAATGCTGGAACCCATAATTTAAATTATTATATTCACCCATAATAATAATTTAGTTAGAAAGTTTGATTTTATATAATTGTGTTAATAACAAATCAGAGATTGATATGTATCAAATTTTTCAGTGATATCGAACATTTGTTTTTTTGGTTCAATAATTTTGATTCTATATTTCTCATGTAAAACTAATGATACAGTGAAAATATTAAAAGATATAACTATATTAACTCAATTATTAAGTAATTGAGAAATAATTTTTTTTTTAATAATTTACAATTTCACATTAGCGAGAACACTATAAAAATAATAAGAAAAGACCTTTCTCCACTCTTGTTAAGCTCATTATATTCAATCAAAGTAGTTTTTTATAAGAATAATATATTTTATAAGTTTTACACATTGGGGTGCCGTTTGGTAACACTTACGTTTTTAGTTTTCTATTTATATTTATAAAAATTTTAAAAACTCAAATAAAAACTTGTTTGATAAATTTTTGATTTATAAATCAGTGGTATCAGTTTATAAATTTGGCCAAAAAATATAAACTCAAAAAATGTGTTTCCGTTTTAAGTTTTGAGTTTTTTTCTTTTACAACCCAACACTAGCCACCACTCGCCACCATTTTCCACCACCGTCTTCCACCACCAAACCCCCACCACCACTTGCCACCACCACTCCCCACCCACCTGCCACCACCAGCCACCGCCCGCTGCCACCACCCACCCGGCACCCATTCGCTGCCACCACCACCACCCACCACCCACCTGCCATCCACCACCCGCCACCCATCACTACCATCCACCACCCGTCACCTACCAGCTACCACCGCTTACCACCTACCTGCTACCACTATCTGCCACCCGCCACCACCAGCCACCAGCCACCTATCACCTACCTGCCACCACCACCCACCACCATCCACCCGCCACCCACCTACCACCACCACCCACTCACTACCACCCACCACCCGCCACTATCACCCACCCACCCACCAACCACCACCACTACCACCACCACCTACCCGTCACCATCCGCAATCCGCCACCCACCTGCCACCACCACTCACCCACCACTCGCCACCGTCACCCACCCACCACCGTCACCTACCCACCCATCACCACTACCCGCCACCACCTACCACCACTTGCCATCCACTTGCCACCACCACCCACCACCCGCCACCACCACTACCACCACCACCACCATCCACTCGTTACCACCCGCCACCGTCACCCACCTACCCACCCACCACCACCACCACCACCCACCCACCCGCCACTACCCACTACCATCCGCTACCCACCACCCACCATCACAACTTTTCACCACGTCTTCCGCCGCCACTTACCATTTCTCACTCTTTTTTGTATTTTTAAATTTTTAAAAATATTTTGTCAATTACCAAACGCGTTTGTAGTTTATATTTTTCTAAAATTAAATAAAAAATAAATAAAAATTAATTTAAAAAATTTTATAAATATAAACTAAAAACATAAAAATTACCAACCAGACCCTGAATGATTTGAATCGCTAGATCTAAATTAAGGCATACCATTAACTAACATCAACCTCTAGTCTGTAAGCGGACTAGAGGGGAGGCTTTCCCTAAATAATATTACTCCAATCTATCTAATAATTTTCCCACAGCTGGAAACTCTGTAAGCGGACTAGAGGGGAGGCTTTCCCTAAATAATATTATGTAGTACTCCAATCTACCTAATAATTTTCCCACAGCTGGAAACAGGACAAGAACAACAAGGTAATTATGTAATGAGATTCCATTATTCCTTGGGTTGTGACTTGTGAGTGAGGCCCAAAAGGCCTCAAAGCAAAAAAAAAAAAAGGCAAATTATCCATAGGTCCCATGGGAAATATGTGATCTCTATTTAATCCCATAACTTTTTCACTACACTCAAAAGTCCTTTCCCCTCTCTCTCTGCTTTTTGCTTACCTTCCTCTCTCGTTTTTTTTTTCTACATTTTTCTGTCACCGTATTTGTCATAGAAGAGGACCACCGGTGATCATATCTTTCTCCATTGATCGGGGTTCATTGATAACCACCAAGCATTGAAATCAACTCCGACGAAGAAGATGATATATTTTCCGACGAAGAAGATGAATAGATCTATTTAGATCTGATATAGATCTACTCAGATCTACATCAGATCTGAGTAGATCTACACAGATTTGGTTAGACATCCGTCTTCCCCCTTCGATCTCTTTTTTTTTTTTTTTCTCTCTGCTATACACTTCTGTTTTTCTGTTCTAATGGAGAAAATTTTCGAATTCTGAACAAGCAGTTTTCGAGTTTTAGTTACAGGCGGTGAAAACTGTAAAATTTTGCAGTTTCAATTTTTTTTTTTGGTGCTGGAATGAATCATGGTTTAAAACTGTAAAATTTTGCAGTTTTATAACATTCTTTAGAACTGTAAAATTTTATAGTTTCATAACATGTTTTTTAATTTTTTTTTCCGGCAATATTCTAGACATTCCGGTGAGTCTCCGGCGACCGTTAAACGGAAGTCCGACGGTAGTAAGATGTGAACAGTGTCTATAAATTAAAAAAAAAAAGGATTTTTTGGTAACAATTAAAAATGTGTTGGACTAATTGGTGCAAGTATTTTGTTTTGAGATTAGTTGGATTTTGAACTTGTTACATGGGACTTATCAGCAAGTTCCAAAAAAAAAAAAGAAAAAAAAGAAGAAGATTGCACTGACATGTCAATTAAAAAATTCAAGAATTGAAAATGGGAAACTACAATGTAGTTTACAATAAAAAGTGTTATCTTCAACTCTTGCAATCTAGGCCATACAATCGTCTTAGATTTCGTTCGAGAAGTGAGTTGCTTTTTTAATTTTTTGACTATTTTAATTTAGAGTTAAAAAACCTAGTTTAGGATAAATTTTTTGACTTTTTTAATTTTTGTGAGAGAAAAAATAAAATGATTATGAGTTGGATGTAATATTTTATCTTATTTAACTAAAAAACTTATTTTATTTTTTTATGACTAAAAATAACTCCAAACCGAATCCAACCGCTCTTCCCAAACGAGTGCTTAATAGGCCCAGCAAAAAAAAAAAAATTTATTTTATTTTTTTATGACTAAAATTAGCTCCAAAACCAATCCAACCGTTCTTTCCAAACGAGTACTTAATAGGCCCAGGACAAAAAAAAAAAAAAAAAAAAAAAAAAACAAAGTCATCTTAGATTTCAATTAGTGGTCTTTGATTTTGGATTAATTGTGGTCACAAAAAATAAAAATATGGGATCCGAGGTTTCATGGTTCCACTTTTCACGGATAGATTCTGTGGCAATTTTGAGTCTAGCTTTTCTTTTATCTGTTTAGTGCAAAGTTTTGGTAAGCTCAATTTTGATAATATAAATATAAATATAAAATTTAAATGTATTATTCTCTTAGTTTTTTAACAATTAATTTTTAAATTTTATTTTAATTATTTTTATCTCTAAATTGTAAATAAAATTACACCAAAATATTCTCACAAGATTAAAGCTGAAATAATAATTCCAAACTACTAATAAATAATGCCTTCCTTGTTATGCAAATAATTGGTTGACGATAAGTAAATAGAGATAGTCATTTTAATTCGATTTGTGAAACTTGTCTATATTCATTTGAATGGTGCGGATTTTACTTGTCTCGATACTTATGTAGAGTGAGAGTGAATTATGTTTTGATCACCTGCAACGGGGTAGGGCGGAGACAGGTATCGCCTCCTCTGAACCAAACTCACCCCAAACTTGCGCAGTGGCCATCCCTAGTAAGAAGTCTCAATACAAAATAAATATCTTTAATAGAATATGAAATATCAGTCATTTTGTATTATTTTCTCTTAAGTCATGTTTGTTTGGCTTCATATAATGAAAGAGATTATGAGTACGGTGGGATTGAGTGAGAAGATTATTAGTATGGTAGTATTAGGTTGAAGATGTAGGATAAATAATGTTTGTTTGTACACCACTAGATTAGTTATACTATAGATAGTATTAATATATAAAATTAATATATTTTTATTTTTAGTATTTTCTTAATATTATAATTATTATTTTTTTGTTCTAAAAAATTATAAATTTTGCATAAAAATTATTTAAAAATTCACTAATTCCCGCACTCAATTTCTAATCCCAACCTCTACAACGTGATTGATACCAATAGGGGATTACGAAGGGGATAATCTCCTCGCTCGTAACTCTAATCAAACACTCTATAGATAAGTTTCACGGACTATTAATCCAATTCTCCTGATCAAAGAACCAAACAAATATTGCTTTAACTAGTTATATTTAAAAAACTCTAAAAATTGACAAAAAAAATTATTAAAATAATAATGAGTATTGTTGGAGGGTACAGTCCTAATTTTTCAGCAAGAGAAGGCAATGCAAAGTGCTTACTCATGAGCGGTGATGGAGCTGAGATACATTATGGCTGTTTTTTTTTTATCAAAAGAATTGTTGGGTTAGTTGGCAGTGGAGAGAGAAATGAGTGTGCAACAGCAAAGAGAGTTCTGTTAGAATAGTTGGCAAAATGTGTCAGTAAAAAAACAAAAATAAAAACAAAAAGGTGTCAAAGCAAGCAAGCAAGCTTGGGCTTGAAGAGAAGAACCTCTTCAATCTATAATGACACATCAAAGAATACATAGCACATCATATTCACATTTCTATACATAAACTTACATAAAAGATACAGAACTTGGCAAAGAGTAAAGAGTATGGAGGAAATTGAAAGACTATTAATTTACTAGAGCAGTTGGCAGTAGTTAAAGACTCTCTTTTAAAATCATTCATGTCACCTGTTTAGCTTGAGCAGGTAAGCAAAGCCTCTCTCTCTCTCTCTCTCTCTATATATATATATATTTATGTGCTTTATCTCTCTAGCCTCCTAGCCTATAAACACTTATTTGATCTATAAAAAAGTAGAGTTTGAGGCTTCCATTTCTGTTTCTGCAAGTACCCAGTTGGTGATTTTGCTTTCTCCCTCTAGGGTTCTATCAAACACCCAATTTAAGATAAATTCAAGTCCAATTTTGATGCTATCTGATCCCTTTTTTGGGTTCCCCATCTGAGAAACCTGTTAAAGGGTTCTATGCAAGTACCCTTTTTTGGGTTCTTGTGTGATTGTTGGGTTCCCATCATCTGTAGTCTCTGTTGAAGAGATTAGAACATGCTTTGGATCAAAATTAGTGTTTAATTAAGTTTGATTGTATTTTCGTTTACAATTTTTTTGAAGAAAAAACGAAGAGAAAATATTTTCTTCTGCCTATAAACAAAAGAAGAAAGGGAATCTGCTTTATTTTTGTTAGACTGATGAGCTGTTGCTTGGCTATGATGCCATTTGTTTTCTTCTTTGTCTACTTTATGTTCTGAAAGGTTCACTTCACACAAATTACTTTTTCTACATTAGAGTAGCCTTTGATCCTAGGGTTTTTGGAGATTTTGTGCCTGGTACATTGGATGATGCAATGAGAGGCGTCCTTTTGCTTTAACCCCCTCAGTTCTACAAAGCTGCCAAGCTTGTTTGTTCCTTGTTGAGTCCTGCAAGATGCAACCAACACCTAGTTTGGGTCAAACTCACATCATTGCCTTCATTTATATAGTTCCTTTCAGTTAATTAACCACATCTAGTCCTGATTTGGGGTAATTTTTGAATTGGGTTTTTCTTTTCAAGGTGTATAGGTTGAGTTCCAAAGGGTTTTGCAGTCCTTGTGTTTGTTTTCACAACATGGGTACTGATGAGGATAGAGCTAACATGGGGTTTCAACATAGAAATGGTGATAATAGCATGTTCATATCTTCAAGTGGTGCAGACCACCCTTTCTTTGGTTCTGGCTGGGACCCACTTGTTTCACTGAGCCAGAGTGAGAATTTTGAGGGTTCTTCAGTGATTCCTCACACTTTTGGTGTTCACTATCCATCTGATTCTGGTCTTGTTGATATGGTCCCAAAGCTTCCTCCATGTTTTGGAAGTGGAAGCTTCTCAGAAATGGTTGGTTCCTTTGGCCAACCTGAGTGTGGCCAGACTGCTAGAACTGAGAAGACCTCAACAAATGGTGCACCTTCTCAGGGAGACCAACAAATTTCAGAGGAGGGTACATTGGGAATTTCACATTCTGGAAAGAGGAAGAAGAGAGTATCAGAGTCCAATTCTCCATTCAATCCCAGCAAGGTAAATAGCCTTGAACATTTTTATGATTGTAATATTGTACATTCAAATACAAAGTCCTTTGATCATGTGCTGTTGTACTACCCCAGTTGATGAATTGCTTGTTATTCATTATAGAATGGTGAGGGAGAGCAAGAAAAGGATATTTCTGCCGAGAGTTCGGAATATCAGAAAGAACAGGATGAGAAGAAGCAAAAAATTGATCAAAACATGAGTGTGAATTTGCGCGGTAAGCAAACGGGCAAACAAGCTAAAGATAATTCTAGCAATGGAGATGCATCTAAAGAAAATTACATTCATGTGAGGGCTAGACGGGGCCAGGCGACGAATAGTCACAGCCTTGCCGAAAGGGTACCTTACTTACCATCGAGAGTTATATGATGTGTTTGTTTTATGTTTCATATGTGATGTTATGAACCTCAAAATCATTTAATTGTAGGTGAGGAGAGAGAGGATTAGTGAGAGAATGAAATTGCTTCAAGAACTTGTACCGGGATGCAATAAGGTAATTGTGAAAAAGTTTAAGTTCTGATTATTTTAATGCTTAATTTTGAGTTTTGATTTGGAATGCTGATAAATGTTGGTGTTATTCACTATAGATTACAGGGAAGGCTGTAATGCTTGATGAGATTATTAACTATGTGCAGTCCCTGCAACAGCAGGTCGAGGTATTCTATTCTGCAACTCTAGGATGAGGCTTGGTTTCCTTGTTTTCTTATTGAAAGTTCATATGACATACATAATATTCTTGTTATGCAATAATCGAATATTTCGAATTCACAAAACAGTAAAGACAATAAATCAAACAAATGGAACACAAGGTATATGTGGTTCGGTAACGTGCATACGTTCACAAAGGAGAGGGAAGATCAAATTTACTATCTGCAATAAGGATTAAAAAACTCAAAACTCTACGCCTTATATAAAAGATCCCCTTACATTAAACTTGAGTGTACAACAAAAATACAAGACACCTCACAAGTAGAATCAGATCTTCTTCAATTGTGATAGCTGAAAATTGCTTGGTTGATCTGACTTTAGTGTTCTTCAATTAGAATCAGATGTGGCCCACATATAAGAAGCTTCCTCAGTTTCTTATGTCATGTTGATTATGATCGAACTTGCCCAAGCTTTTTCTGCTTATATTGATTTGATTAAGCGTGGTATAAGGTTCTTGCTATGTCCTTTTTGTTGCTTCATTTTTTAATTTTTGTGGTGAAAAACTTGTTAATATAGAACTTTTTTTCTAATTTTTTTCACAAATCATACTAAATAATAGAACATGAAACTGAAAATCATTCTTCAACTCCAAAGAAGTTAACCAATGTAACTTATTGATCTATTCATTTGGCTCTTGTATGTTTCACAACTCAATGAATATGTACTACTTTTCTTGTTGCAGTTTCTGTCAATGAAACTTGCCACTGTCAATCCACAACTAAACGTTGATATAGACAGAATTATATCCAAAGAGGTGAGTTAAATTTGCACAAAATAAATCAATACATTTCTTTGATATTTGGTGCTGTTTTGAAGTTCATCATAGTTTTCTTTTCGTATAGATTCTACACTTACGAGGCAGCGGTGCAGCTATTCCTGGATTTGATCCAGGATCAAGCTCTTCTCATCTGTACCCACTGGGTATTCAACAAGGAACCTTTCCAGGTATCCCGAGTGCATCACCGTTTCATCTCATGCCTCAGGTAATTTGAAGATCTCCTTGTTTACTAGCTTAGAAGAATAAAATTTCCTTATTTTGGAACTCTCGTCTTTACCAGTAAGCATTGACTCGAGACATCTATCTTGTTCGCGCAGAATGTATGGGACAATGACCTCCAAAGTTTTCTCCAAATGGGATTTGATTCTAATCCCGCTATCAGCAATCTTGAACCAAATGGTAAATAACAGAAGTTCAATTTGTAATTTACTGCAGACATTTTTACTTATTGCTTGTTATTCTAACCTCAAAATTTTCGGTTTGTTTTTGTTGTCAGCAGGTCGATCAAAATTGGAGCGATAGTATTTTTGAAGAGTTAAAAAGTCTCTTTCCTTCTAATATATGCTATTCAATTTTCTTTAATTTGACTGCACATTCAGTTGCTCTGGTAATGAAAAAAAAAAACAAAAAAAAAATGGAGTTGTATAGGTTGTCAGCTACTAACTGTTTGTTTCTTCGAATTTTAGCAGAAGAAGATGACTTTTTAGATTTACAAACCATGTGATTAGTGAAGATGATTTTTTTTCATTGGTGTTGTAGATTTATATTACTATGTTTGAAGCTTTTGCAAGTGTTTTGGGGAGATATTTTTCAGAGAGTTTATTTTTAGATTGAATCAATTTGAAAAAAAAACACCAGACAAGAGAGATTGTTTTTGAGTTTTATGTCATTTCTCTATTTTGTCGAACAATAATTAACTTTCACATGGATTTTCTCTACATTTTGTAACTTCGAAACTCAATGTCGAAGCTTGGAAATGTTAATGTACTCTTTGTGATTGAATTACTCTTTGCTTTGCTTTGCTTGTAATTTAACGAGAGCTTTTTTTTTTTTTTTAAAAAATAAAATAAAAATCTTACGGTAAATAATTGGGTTATTCTATGAAAAAATTAATACAAAACGATATAACATAACAAGCACAAAAAAATGGACGTACTTTGAAATACCTCTCTTCTTTGTACCGACCCTTGAAACTTTTGACCTGAGTATTAACACGACATGTTTAATTCCAACAAGCTCAAATAGGGCTAGTGACTCAAGGAGCTTAATATATTCAAATATACAATTTGATTGAACCAGGCTTCCTATCATGCATCACAGCCCCTAGCCCAATATCAATGTCTCAAATATTCTGGTGCAACAGCAAAATTGATTTGGATCGGTCTAAATTGGTTTGGTTCGGGTTTTTTGAGATGATGGGTAAGTTTTGATTCCAAGTAATTAGGAATCATTTATTATGGTTTGATTTCCAGATTAAAACTCAAAAAGTTTTTATACCTCTTATATTTTTAATAAATGCATTTATGTAGTACTTAATATATAATATGAAGAATTTCTTCTATATTTACACATTTTATAAAAGTTAGTTTGGAAAATATTATGAAATTCTTAATTATGCTTGCAGATTGTTTTGGAATGCTTTTATAGGTAAATTAAGTTTTTTTATTAAACTAGATAGTATGATAACGGGCCCGTTTGGTGTAGCTGCTAAAACAGTTTATAAATTATACCTTAACAGATTATAGATTATGACTTTAATCAGAAGTTGTTAATCTGTTTGGTATAACTGTTGGATTATAGATTTAAATTGCTGAGTAGTGTTTGTTAAATAAGCTGTGAAATAGCTTTTTCAATTAATTTTTATTTTTTGTTTGTTTACATTTCTCTTAAATAATAATAATAATAATCTATAGTCCATTTGAGTCTTTTTCTATTTTTAAAAAAATAAAAAATAAAAAAATTTAAGAGTATAACCATAAATTAACATGTTCACAGCAGAAGCTGATAATCAGAAGCAAGGGGTGAGCAGTTTCTTAGAATCAGTTTTTTTGAGTTAAAATAAACTGTTAGAATCAGAAGCTGTTTGAAATAAGTTTAACCAAACAGTCTAAAATAACTTTTTCAAAGCTAAAAGCCATAAGTTGGCTCTGAAAAGCTGAAACAAACACCCCCAACATTGATAAATTTTCTGATCTAGATCCGTAGAATTGAGTCATAGCCAATTTGTTCAAATTTTGTAGTTCAGTTTGATTCTTAAATTTTTAAAGCCATAGAGATTAATTTTGTTCTTGATTCACCTTAAAATCAAACCAAACCAAACTAGTATGTGAACAATACTATACAAACAAACTTCTTTTATAAATTGACATGTCACTTATCAAAGTAATAATCTGGCTCCATTTCACATTTCAAAATTTAACCACTCAATGATCCAAATGCAATACATGATCATTAAAGTGGATTGAGTTGGAAAAAAAATACATATGACAAGAGAGATTTTTTTAGGCGTTGGCTTCTGTCCAGTCCTTAATCAGACTAGACCGTGTTGTTAGGCTTGTAGGGGCCCACCACGGGTCTCGTTTTGATAATCTGAACCATTCAATGTGTAGAACTCGTCGAGTACTATAAGCCTATAAAAAATCACGTTAATCGGATATCGGTAGCTATGTGATCAAATTAGATTTTTGTCAACCGTTAATTTATTCACCGTCCATTTTTTTTTTATACAAAACTGATTTGATCACATAGCTACCAATATCCGATTAACGTGATTTTTTACAAGCTTATAGTACTCGACGAGTTCTACACATTGAACGGTTCAGATTATCAAAACGGGACCCGTGGTGGGCCTCCACGGGCCCAACAGCACGGTCCAGTCCGATTAAGGACTGGACAGAAGCCAAGCCCATTTTTTTAAGTTTCATGTCATTTGTCCATTCTGTAACACAAATAATTAATTTTCACATGGATTTTATCCATATTTGTATTCTAATTTGAAGGAGCAGAATATGAACGGGTCAGATTCAAGTTTTGGGCTACTCCAATTTACCCCAAGTGGGCCAGATGAGTATGCAGGCCAATCTATTAAGCTCATCTTCATGAAGAATGATCTTCTAAAGTCCTCAAGCACTTGGGCAATGGAAAGGTCAGTTCAGCCGCGATGCTGGGTTGGGCCGAGCTGCTGGATCTAATTTGTGGATCGAACTGATAGACCGAACACATCATCAGACTGAAGTGGGCCAAGCCCACACACGGATATCCGAATGGGACAACCCATCCCTACAAGCAATCTTTATAGAAGGTCGAACCGAAGCACATTGGTACCGAGCTGAGGGAACTTCTCATGGAAACGTGGAAGCTGCGAATACATATATGTGTAGGTTACCATCTCAGCTAGTCCTCCATTTTGGGAATCATTGTTGGAACAATCTTCTGTGAAAGATAAGTAAGTTGAAACCAAATCAAACAAATAAAATAAATCACTTACTGACTTTATTTACCGAAATGAAAAATACAAAATAGATCAAGTCAAGTATGTGACACTCTGTCCTTGAGACAGATTTGCCCCGCTTCGGTGCCTACGGATAAAAGATGTCTATCTCCTAGGATACAATGATCTACACAAAGTGTAGTAGCACTCCAAACAATTTGTACGGCGAATAAAATCTATGTTCTATACTCTCTTAATTTTTCTTAAAAACTAGTATGAAGAGAATTTATGCAAAGGAGCAAAACCGGGAGGGAGCCAAGAGAATTTCAGATTTTTTTAGGATGTAAAAATCTGCTAGAAAGGCTTGTATTTATAGGCAGATAGGTGACCATTTAGAAGGGTCGAACAGGTGCAAAACATCCTAAACTGATGTAGTCTTCAAACTGAACAGGTATGGTTTTGAATTTGAATCTGTTGACACAGGTTTGAATCTGTCCGAATTGCTAGGCAGTTTAGAGCAGTTTAAATAGTTGGAAATTGGACCAGAGGAGGCTTGTTTGGACAGAAAAATTTGGTGCAAAAATTAAATTAATTTCGTTCTGAAATTCAAATAATTTTTTTCTCGTGAGAATTTTAAAAGATTCAAATAAATTTTATCTAAAAAATTAATATTAGAATCGACCTGACCCACAACCCACATGCGCTCGCGTGTGTGGTGGTTTGAGCCAAGGTTCACTTTGTCCATAACTTCTCTCTTTTACAAACTTGGGGTGCCTCTTGGGGCCCAATCAAAGTATTCCCACCTAGAGCTTATGTACTCACATAAGCTCACTTAAAGTTTCAATGTGAGACAAGCGTTATAAGGAAACCCACATTTTATTCTTTAATTGTCCATTCCACGAACCGTCTTCATCGTGTGACTTGCTACGCGACAAGCAACGCGTCACCTTTTTGGACTCACCTTAAAAGACGTGTGAGCCCCATTTTAGCTCAAAGTTAGCCCAAAATAAGCTTATAAAACCATTTTTTTTCCCAAATAATCCCCCACATGAATGGAATTTAACGGAGAGAATATGCAACAACATGATCTAATTACAGAGAGTACAGAAATTGGAAATATTCTGCAAAGGATAGGTAGCTTTTGGCTTTGAACCTTCCCTTGTGAGACACTATCGGATTTACTAGCTAACTAGTAAACATGATGTCTTGAACTGTTTAGCTGTTTGTATAAACCAAGATAATAAAACTCACATAGCATATTACCAGACACAGTTTAGTATTCCTAGATATAAGAATTATTAAAAGTATTACTTAACTTAAAACGCTGCAAACATCACTATTTCATCATAGAAATGGGTAGGAGTTTGACTCCCCAATGATTCCTATGAGTCATACACAACTCGGTTGTCCCTTTGAACCTAGATCTTGGGATCTCCAGTCAACTAGGTTGGGTTGCCGTTGTGGTAACTCTTATTTAATAGGCTTAAGTCCCATTTCCCTTGATGAATTCTCAGCTAACCCTCTTGCTAACCATTTGGTTAATGGATCCGCTATTTCACATATTTAATGGAAATAATTCTATTAGAGAGTACTTGTCTCACGGTGTTATGTCGACGACGAATGTGTCGTGACTTACTGTTATACAAATGACTCTGTGCTCTACCTATTGCTGATTGACTATCACGATGTATGCAAATAGCAGGCATCGGTTTTGGCCACATTGGAATATCTTCAAGAAAGTGACAAAGCCATTCTATCTCTTCCCCAGCTTTATCTAAAATATGAATTCTGATTCCTTCGTAGACCTAGCAATGCAAGTCTATTTGGAAGATTCCAAGATACAGCCGCCCCACCAAGAGTAAAGACATACCCACTGGTGGATTTTGAGTCTCTAGTATCCAATATCCAATTTACATCACAGTATCCTTCAAGTACTGTCGGATATTTAGTATAATGTAGCCCAACGTTACGAGTAAATTTGAGGTATCTTAGAACCCTTATAATAGCTTTCCAGTGTTCTATTCTTGTATTACTCGTATATTTACTTAATTTACTTACTACATAGGCTATATCTGAGCGAGTGTAGTTCATCAAGTACATTAAGCTTCCAATAATTTGGGTATACTCTAATTAAGAAATATTTTCCTGTATATTCTTAGAAAGAAACAAATTAACATCCACAAGTGTTCTAGCAAGATGATCATCATCTTTGCTAAATTTGTCAAATATTTTCTCAATGCAATGAGATTGTGACAAAGCATAACCTTTTGATGTTTTGGTAATTTTCATACCAAGTATTATATCAGCAATCCCCATGTCTTTCATGTCAAAATATTTATTCACATTTTCTTGGTAGTTTTAATCATATCATTATTACTACCTATGATGAGCATATCATCCACATAAAGACATATTATAACATAACGGTTGTTTGTGTTTTTAATATAAACACATTTGTCACATTCATTAATTTTGAATCCATTTGACATCATTGCTTTGTCAAATTTCTCATGTCATTGCTTTGGCGCTTGTTTTAAACCATATAATGATTTAACCAATTTACACACTTTCTTTTCTTTTCCTGGAATAGAAAATCCTTCTGGTTGTTTTATGTAAATTTCTTCATCTAACTCACCATTTAAGAAATCGGTTTTCACATTTATTTGATGAATTTCTAGATTGTACAAAGATGCAATGGTAATTAACATTCTAATGGATGTGATTCTAGTAACTGGTGAGTATGTGTCAAAGTAGTCAAGACCTTCTTTTTGTCTATATCTTTTGACCACAAGTCTTGTCTTGTATTTGTCAATTGATTCATCTGCTTTCATTTTTCTTTTAAAAATCAATTGTACCCAAGAGGTTTACAATCTAGTAGCAAATCTAGCAATTCCTAAGTGTGATTTTGCTGGATGGATTCAATTTCGCTGTTTACAACTTCTTTTCATAAAGGAGCCTCAGGATTGGACATAGCGTTTTTTAAAAGTTAAGGGCTCATTTTCTAACAAAAATATTAGAAAATCTGGACCAAAAGATTTTAAGGTTCTAATACGTTTACTATGCCTAGGTTTCTCTTCCTCATTTTGATCTATCTCTTGCTCTTGTTCTTGATTTTGTTCTTGATCATGACTAGTAATAGCATCATAAGATCTTTTATTAGTACTAGTCTCTTATCTAGTTTTATTTGGAAACACATGTTCAAAGAAAGACGCATTCCGAGATTCAATAATAACATTTACATACATCGGAATGTTCTGACTTATGAATCAAAAATCGATATGCACTAATATTCATGGCATATCCAATGAAAATGCAATCAATAGTTTTAGGACCTATTTTAGTCTTTTTAGGACTAGGAATAGCCACTTTAGCCAAACACCTCCACAATTTTAAGTATTTGTAGGATGGTACTCTTCTATACCACATTTCATAAGGTGTTTGGTTAACTTTCTTTCGGGGTATTTTATTAAGAATATAATTAGCAAAAAGTATTGCTTCCCCCCACAAGTTCTGAGGTAATCTAGAACTTATTAACATGGCTGTAGACACCCCATTTTTGATTGCCCTTACGACTTGGGCGCCATCGCTTGCACACCCAATGATGAATTTGTATATGCTTGTCAAATGCTCAAAGTCCTCAGCAGAATGCCACAGCTTTGAGCCTTCAAACCCTACACACCTTTTGCCAAACTAGCCTTCAACCAAACTAGCATTCTGGCAGTAGAACAGTGGGCTTTTTGGGTGAAAATCCGTGCATGCATGAGTATTCCTCGCTTCCCGGGGTTGATTAGTTAGCTTAGTTACTTCTTTCATGTTGTATTCATGTTGTAATTAATTAGTTAATCTAATTTATAATTAATTAATTAGTGTAATTAATTAGTTAGTTCCATAGAATAGTAAATTAATTAATTGGTTTTGTAATAATTAGCTAGCATAGTTAGTTTATTCGGTTTGTAATAATTAGTTAATTCATTTTGTAATAGATAGTTAATGAGTTTAGTTAGTTAGTTTATTCGGACCCTCCTGCGCAAGGGCACAGTTGTAATAATGTGTATGTCTTCCAACCCCATATCTTTCTCCTTTTTATTTACCTGCTTATGATGGTTTGTTTAGGGCATCCTGTTTCATTTAGCATCCTCATGCCTTGCATCCATTGTCTTGCATGAATCGAGACTCGGTTCATCATTCTAACAATGCATTGTCGTTTAAATACTTCTTTGAAAAGGTGCTTAAACTGCATGCTATCAAATTGATTTACATATCATAGTTAGTAGCCGAGGCTATTAGTTACATATCGCATGTGTTGCATTAGTCATGTTGTATTAGTTAGGAGCATGCATGTTTTCTAACTCTTTTGTTTTTGTTGGCTTACCTTGGAGTATGAGGTGAGCTTTTATTTGTTTTAGCATATCGCATGAGTGTGATTGTTGCCATGACTAGCATACTTACCATGAGGCTAATTACTTAAATGCTATAATGGCTTGAATGCCTGTGGATGAAGTCTAATTGCTTGAATTGGAATAATTTGAGTAATGTTCATATGCGATCACTTTTTCAAGTGGTATATATTCGAAACAATTTTCAAAAAAACAAACATGAATCAAAGTGTTCCAATTTTTGCAAATTAGTCTATACTTGTGTGCGCATCACACAGTAAAGTTAGCCTAATAATCGGAACAAGAGTATATAATGTAAATAAGATTCACATTATGATTAGTAGAGGCCAATCTTTGATTGGCAAAGCGGGGGTGCTCAATTTATGACCTTCCCCTCTCGTACTTAAGTTCCCCGAGCCGAGATAATTTTGGTGATGACGGACACATGGCCTTTGGCACGAGTCATGGGTTTCCTAAATTTCTCAAAAATATTAAGGTGGCGACTCTATATCTGGCAATTTTTGACATTTTGATTCAAAATCGATTTTTCAAAAGATTTGTCGGATTTGGACTCTTTATGTTTATCTATTTCACATTGCACTTGTGGAATCAGATTTAGAATCACGAGAGTCCGAACTGTAGGGCTAGTCATATCCAAAAGGAGCACGAAAAGTCGAGCCACAGTTTCTGGTAGGGGTGAGCAGCGGATATACCGATCCGCCAAAACCGACCGAACCGAACCGATCCGCCGCATTTTGGACGGATGCGTGATAATGAGCGGACGGTTGCGGATTGATTTTCTCCAATCCGCCAATTTGGCGGACGGATGGCGGATTTGAGATTTTTGGGCCGCAACCGAACCGCCAAACCGCCAAATCGCGAGCACCTGTAGTAATTTATAAGACTTTGTATTTTCAATTTGTTTAAATATTATGTTTGTGTTTTCAATTGAAAAAGAGTTTAAATATTCTGTTGAAAAAAAGTTTTCAACTTGATTATATTTTTTAATTGAAAAAAATAAACGTATTATTCATTTATATTTTTTAGTTTTTAAATCTAACTCTAAAAATAATAAATAGAAAATATGATATATGCTGGTTGGTTTTTGTTTTCAAAAACATATGTAGATATAACAATATAGAGACATTCAATCTCTACAACTGCTCTGTTTATGGTTTTGGTGGTTTGAATTGTTATTATATTTTAAGAATTACAGATTGTAATACTTTATAGGGATGAATCATACTGTAAACTGTAATTGCAATATGTGGATGAAGCATGTAGTGATCGTGATATTCTAAAGTTTCAAACTTTCTTTCTTTGGATAAGGCATACAGTGATTGTAATACTTTTTTAAGTCATCGACTGTAATACTTTTTTTTTTCTTTTTTTTTTAAGGAAGTGCACAAGTTGAATTATGTTGAAAATTTATAAAATTTTAAACCGCCAAATCGATTCGCATCCATCCGCCAAACCGCCAATCCGCTCAATCAACATCCGCCGGATTGGCGGACGGATGCGGATTGATTTTCTTCAATCCGCCAATCTGGCGGACGGATGGCGGATTAGAGGTTTCGTGGCCGCAACCGACCCGCGCCCACCCCTAGTTTCTGGCGACTCTGCTAGGGACTTTAGAGAACTTGACTCAAACTTCATGATGTGAAATTTTATCTACACTTATATGTTTCTTTGCATTTGCATTAGTGTGCTTAAGTCATTGTGTTTGCCATCTGCTATTCCTGGACGGTTTGCCGAAGGCATGCGCAAAAGCTTACCAAAAGGCTGACCGGTCATGGGCTTTGCCATAATGGGAACACAACCCTTGGATCTGGACTACCGCTGTACCGTCTCCTTTCACTTCTCGGTGTTAGGCGTGAGAGGTATATTAGGTAGTTTTGCTGAGGTACCCTTTTTGACCATTCGGCCTAGTTGCATCTAGTAAAGCCTTAGTGACTGTTTCAAACTAGGACATGATGCTCACCCGAAATGCAGGCTTGCGTAAAACCGGTTTGTTTGAAATTGTGAAACCTAGTTCATGACAAAACTAGGACAGGGTAACTATACCCCCTCATAGGGGTGTTTTGATTCTCGTTTAACTGGTATGTGCTTTAGAGTGAAACTACACAGGAATGTGCATAGCAGTTGCAAAATTGGTATTTGTTTTGGGGGCAGAATTTAGTGTGAAGTATAGTCCTACAACTTTGATCATGTCTGTGTTGATAACATCTTAGCTGAGGTGCTGTGTGGTTTCTGATTACTGTTCTTTTTGCTTTATTTCTTTTGCTAGGTAGTTTAAAACCATAGTTTCAGAAAGTTTGGATATCCCCCAAGTACTCTGGACCCGAGTCAGAAGACTTTGTAAAGACGGAGATCTTGTTCGGGGACAACTCGTGTTTACCTCACTCCCACCGGTTACAAGACAGAGGAGAATTAGGCAGAGTTCACCAGTTCAGCTTTTACAGCAGTCACCCCTCAACTCACCTATGTCCAGTCCGATTCGAGGACAGTCATCTACTTCTAGCCCAGCACGAGATCGATTGCCTATTCCAATGACACAGTATCTCCCAGTCAGTATGGAAGAATTGATACATCATCTACAGCAAACAGTTGAGACCCTACAACAAGATACTGTTTGGCAGGCTGAGGTCACGGCTTGTCAGGCTGAGGTTATAACCAGGCTACAACAACAGCAACCACAGTCGGCTGCCGCCTCTGTATCCCATGCACCCACTATGGGTATCCCAACACCTGGGGCCACTGCTCATACTGCCAATGTTCAAGAAAACCAAGGCAATCCAGTAGAGCCGATTCCAGCACAAGCCTCTAAAACCCCTGCTTATCAGACTGAGGCTCCGTTTGAGTTTGAGGTTGACCCAACTGCACTCAAGGTCAATAAACTGGAAAAGTTTTTCAAGAGAGCATAAGAGGTTAACTCCATCCTGGACATAGAGGACGGGTATACCGATTTTGCAGTGACATTTCCAGATTGGTTTAAAATGCCACACATCAATCGATTTTGCCGTTTCGGATATGTGGTTCACCTACGGTTGTTTTCAGACATCTTGCGGCCGATAAGCCTGACTAGACTACAGAAGCTGTCTCTTTTTGGCCGTACCATGTCAGGTATAGCAACAATATGGTATGTTAAGTTGGAAGACTCTGTCTAGCAGAATTGAGAGGAGATGACCGAGACCTTCATTGCGTAGTATTCGTAAAATACTCAAATCAAGGTCACAATTCGTGATCTCGAGGTAACACGCCAAGAACCGAATGAGGGTTTCTCTGAATTTGTGACAAGATGGAGAGCTAAAGCCTCGATGATGACCATGAGGCCTTTCAAGAAGTATCAGATAAGGCTGGTTGTCCAGAATTTACACGACAAGTTGTTGCAAAAGATGATTGTTCTACCTCTGTTTACATTTACAGAACTCTATGAAGTGGGGGTGCAAATCGAAGAAGCCATGAAACAGGGGCTTATTACAGATGAGAATGATTCGGCAAAAAGGCCATTTGTTCGTAGTTCCAATGCTGCCAGTGGCAGCACAGCTACGAGGCCGTCAGATGTAAGTGTTGTCACCACAACCAAGACTGTTGACCCCTTTACCAACACAAGCTCAAAAACATCGTCCAACCCTACCCGATCCTAGAGGACTTTCAACTAATATTTACATGACCTTGTCTGAAGCCATGAAGGTGCTAGTTAAAAAATGGCACCTTAGAACCCCACCCATTTCTTAATCTTCTCCCATCCAAACACAACCCGCAAAATACTGTGCGTTTCACCAACAACATGGTCATGATACCGACCAGTGCTTTCGATTGCGTCATGAGATTCAGGATCTCATTGACGACAAGGTGATCGCTCCACATTAGAAACCAAACGTAACCATAAATCCACTCCCAGCCCATAATCAAGTTCCCTCACCTCGAAATCTCAACCTGATCCATACACTGGCCACCCCTTATGACCCCAACGTATATATTACTCCCTTTCACCTACCAAAATCGACGTTGTTCATTCCGAAAAGCGCAGATTTGTACATGATGGACATGTCCAACCCTTTACCCAAGCCTGTGGTAATGAGACTTACAGTGAAAGGGGAGTCAACATTGGAGGAAAGCATCAGTCTGTTGCCAGAGTATCCTGAGGATTTACCTGATAGGGTGTATGATGCCAGTTGCAACATTGTGTCAACTGGTCAAATCAAGCCTGAATTGGTGCTGCCAACCTTGGTAAATATTAATGTGGTCACGGAAGATGGCTTGAGCCAGGGGTTGGATGATTTGGCAGAACTCGAGGAGGATTTGAAAAACCTACAGTTCTTTGATGAGCAGCATTAAGGAGATGTGCAGATCAGGTAATTCGACCTGAATGGATCAACTGACAGCACTGGATGGCTGAGTGATGAGCCAAACAAAGGAGGACAAACTAGAATGAAACCAGAAGGAAAAGAAGCAGAGATAGCTATAGTAGCCGGAAGGGCTGATGAGAAAAAAAGGCTGCCGGAGGATGCTAGTGTGGAAAACCCAGCCCAAAAAGTGGGCGTTATGAACACTATGGATACCGAACAGGAAGCTGCACTGAGGCAGTTTGAATGAGAAAGGATTGAAGACAGCTGGGAAGCTGTAATGGCCCAATACCTTATGGAGGATACTTATGATGTGAAGGTGATATGAGCAGAGCCGAACAACTATTTGTTAGTCATTGAGGGCGAATGGTAGAACGATGATGATCTGCATCTGGCCTACATCGACAAAGACTGAGGCAATTCCCTTTTGGACAATACATGGTATGCTAAAGAAATAGACCATCTGACGAGAAGTGGGCAGTATTTTAAGTCGACGCACTTGGATCAAGCATAGGCGTTTGGAAAAGACAGAGAGGTCGAGAAACAGAAAGAGAAACAACTAGAAGAAGAGGCAATGTTGAAACAACTCAAAAAAATCTAAGCTGACATCCCCATCTGGGGTCTTCTCATGGCCTCCCGGGTACTGTAGCTCGACTTTTCGTGCCCTCTCTCGGAAGAAGAATAAGACGTCCTCTTAGAAGACGAATAAGTCGTACAGTATCGGACTCTCGCGGTTCTGAATCTGATCTCACAAGTGCAATGTGAAATAAATAAACACCAAAGAGTCCGAATCCGACAAATCTTTTGGAAAATCAATTTTGAATCAAAATGCCAATAATGGACTACTTTGCCAGATACAGAGTCGCCACCTAAATATTTTTGAAAAATTTAGAAAACCCATGACTCGTGCCAGAGGCCACGTGCCCGTCATCACTAAGATTGTCTCGGCTCGGGAACTTAGGTACGAGAGGGGGAGGTCATGAATTGAGCACCCTAACTCGCCTGATTAAAGATTGGCCTCTACTAATCATGATGTGATTCTTATCTACATTATATACTCTTGTTCCGATTATTAGACTAATATTACTATGTGATGCACATACAAGTATAGACTAATTTGCAAAAATTGAAATATTTGATTTCATGTTTGTTTTGAATATGTACCACTTGAAAAAGTGATCGCATATGAACATCACTCAAATTATTCCAATTCAAGCAATTAGCCTTCATCCATAGGCATTCAAACAGTTTATCAGATAAGCACTTAGCCTCATATTAAGTATGCCAAACATGGTAACATCAACATGCAATGCAATATGCTAAAACACAAAAATGCTCACCTAGTACTCCGAGGCAAGCTAAAAGAAAAGAGTTAGAAAAATGTATGCTCTAACTAGTGCAACATGACTAATGCAACGCATGTGATATGCAATCTAAATAGGCTCGGCTACTAATATGGCATATGAATCAATTTAATAGCATGCGGTCTAAACACGTATTCAAAGAAGTATTTAAATGACGATGCAAGTTAGAATGATGCGTCGAGCCCAATACATGCAATACAAGTGGATGCAAACATGGATTATGCTAAACAAAACATGATGCTCTAATCTAACCAACATAAGCAGGTAAATAAAAGGGAGAAAGACATGGGGTTGGAAGACATACACATTATTACAACATTTGCGCCATTACACAGGAGGATCCGAATAAACTAACTAGCTAAACTAATTAACTAGCTATTACAAAACGAAATGAATAAATTAGCTAAGCTACTTAACTGATTATTACAACAATAAAATTAAACTAGTGAACTATTCTAGCTAATTAACTAATTATTACAAGAAAAAATTAAATAACTAGTTTAGCTAACTAATCAATTACAACATGAAGTAACTAAGTTAACTACTCTAATTACTCCTCCTCGGAAAATGAGGAATGCTCATGCATGCGCGGACTTTCCACTTGAAAAAGCCACTGTTTCTGCTACTAGATGCCTCTGTTGCACAGCAGAACACTTGCACTGATTTCCATCTCAGAACCAACTCTATTCTGTTCTAACAAGTCACTGCTGGATTTTGCAAAGGTGGCCGACAAGCAAGAAGTGGTGGCCTGTCGGCCACAAATGATGGTCTGTCGTCCAAAGGAGGTGGCTTGCTGGCCACTGATGCTTGGTTCTTTTCGCTGCAACAGAGAGCAAACAGAGTAACAACAGGGTATTCTCAAGGGTTGTTTGCACAACTTACCCCTCCTTATCATCAAACAGCTCAAAGAAATGGTAAACTTGATTCATAAACCATCAATCAATGCAATTTCATTGCATGATAGCCTATGAACCAAAGTGTGCCAGCTCAATAAATATAACAAATAAAGACTCTCAAACCCCCTTTCTATCATGGATTGATCAAGGGAAGTGATTGACATTGATTCTTGAACCGTTTACATCACTAACAAGTATGAAACGATTCAAGGCTCAAGGGTTCAATTAACATTCGATTGAACCCAAACTAAGTTATTATCTTGCATCATTTTAGTCCAGCTTTATTATTCCATTTTAATTACCTTTCCATTTTTTAATTCATTAAGTCCAAAGGTGAGTTTTAAGTCCTCTAATGGAAAGAAACATCAAACCAAGTGTTGTTTTGGGCATGAGAGAAGCTTCATGCCGTTGGTAATGAACCCCTAAAGGGATTAAATCATTAAGCACAAGACCTCAATCTCATGCTTTAAACAAACAACTAGTTTGAACCAACTTTCAAAGCAAAGTAAAAGCCAAGAAAGGAAGGAAGTTGCAGAGGTGATTAAAGGTGATCGCAAGTAGGGAAAGCCATAAAAAAATGCTATCAACTCAAATAGGTTGGTGGCTAAGGCCTAAACCACCAAACCTATGAGGATCATTTCATTGCAAGCATGTAATATAAAGCATAAATGACACAACTAGCCTAACATAGTCCTAAAATAGTGCTACATAAGTCCTAAAATATCCTGGAATTAAGACCAAAATAGCTAGAACAATAAGCTAAAACATGGAGCTATGAAAGCTAGTAAACAAAGCATGAGGAATGGAGGCTAACCCCGCCAATTTTGGACTTCAAAATAACATTTTAGCCACTGAAAAAGCTCTGAAATTCAGTATTTAAAAGCTCAAAAAAAGTGGATAAAGAGATGGGAAACACAAGTGTAAAGGCTTAGGAGACAAGGTGTAAAGAATAGTGGTTAACCCCTCTACCTTTAATAGCCTTAAACCACAAGTTCCAGCCCATAAAAATAGTTCAAAAATGGTCTAAAAACAGGAAGAAAAGATGAGAAAAAAGTAGTGCAAAAGACCTAGTAGTTTTACCTTTTGAAGAAGAATAACACTTTTGTTCACAAACCAATAAGTTTTTACTCTCAAGGATTGAAATTTGGACTCAACAATCTCAGCAATGAGAGCTCCAATATTGATTTAGAAAGTGTATAGGTTGCAAGATAGAGATAGAGAGAGAATTTCAAGTTTTGGCCTTTTTGGAAATTTTTGTAATCTCAAACCATGAGGGAATGTCCCCTATATATAGAAAAACAACCTCACAGGTTGGAAATATCCATATAGGAACAACTGGAGCTTTTGGGGGTCAACTGACACAAAATATCTGTGTTTTTCACAAGTGGCCGGTAGGCTAAAAGTGTGGGTTGCCGGCCACAGAAAATCTACTTCCAGGGCCGACTTCAAATAGGCATATCTCTTTTATCCGGGCTCAATTTTAGGTCATTCTTGAGTTAAAATTGAAGCCCCAGAAGTCTGATTTCCAATGCCTGACATCTAAATTCTAAGTGTGCAAAGAGACATGCCCATTTTAGTGAAGGTTGCTAATTTTTATCTTAATCGGATTAATGTCCAACTTCAAATGGCCATATCTCCCTCATCCGAACTCGGCTTTAGGAGATTCTTGAGTCTAAAATGAAGCCCCGGAAGTCCACTTTCCAATGATGGTGGCCTCACAACTAAATTATAAATGTACAAAGAGATAGACCTTATTTAGTGAAGATTGCTCAGTTCCCTCTTAACGGTTTCATGCCCAACCATATCCCCAACTAGTTTTCTTCCCTCCCCTCCTATTTTCTTCACTCTAAACCTATGAATAAGATGTTTTTAAAGATTTTCAAAGAGCTCACCTCTTTTCCATTTATTTCCATTTTGTCCTTACTCGGTTTACCTAAAAGTGTAACTTTTAAATGAATTACGAGCATCGGAACATCGTAAAAACATTTGAAAAAATATTTAAAAGAAAAGAAAAGAAAAGGGTTTTAGGGTCTAAAAATAGTTTTGGTCAAAATGGGGTGTAAGGTTGGGATTTAGAAGCTCTTTTTGTTGAAGAAATAGAACGTTTGTACAACATAACTTTCATCATCAAATGATCAACCTGAGGCGCCCAAGTCTTAAGGGCTGTCAAAAATGGGGTGTCTACAAGTACACCAACAGGCAGTGTTGTCGGCAATGGACAAGGCTAAATTATCCATTGACACCAGGCCTGAGCATCTTGTGGGTTTGGTTTTTCCAAGTGATGCCAGGCCAACCCTTACATTCTCTAACAAAGAGTGCCGCCGGAAGGCTCAGCTCACAACAAACCATTGTACATATCTGTCGAATGCAGGGAGAAATGGGTGCCGGTGGTATTGGTAGACACCAGTTCAACCATCATTGTCTGTCCTTGTCGCACCGCCTATGCAATTGGCCTCAAACCAGCGGATTTTGTTCCCACAACCCAAGTAATTCAGGCATATGATAACACGAGTAGAGAGGTCATGGACACAGTGCAAGTCAGAGTCCAGGTGGGCCCAATTGAACAAAAGGTTGAGTCATGTCTTGGATGTGCCGGCTACCTTCAATTTGCTTTTAGAGAGGCCCTAGTTGCATCATGTGAAGGCCGTCTCCTCCACTCTCCATAAGATATTGAAGTACTCTCATAAGGGAGGAGTGACAATTATTTTTGGAAATTCATCCATCCATTTGCCGCCAGATGTAACTACACCAGTGCTGGAGATCACCTATGGCGATGAGGATGTATTCCTCTTGAGATTCACTCTGGTTGAAGCTCGGGTAGTGTAGACCATTCTAGCCGCAGACAAATGCATGTATGTCAGCGTCCAATCCATCAATTTCATGAACAAACTGCAGCACGTTCCAGGAATGGACTTGGAAGGAGTGGTCGGAAAGGTGTTGCAGCACTGATAGATATGCCACACAACCCACATGCCTTTGGTCTGGGCTATGTGCTCACCAAAGAGGGCTGGATAAGGAAGGGAAAAGAAAGAAGAGGCAGAGCCAAAGCCAAGCAAGTTGGGAAGCATTATAAACACATTCAAAGGCCAATCCAGGGGACATTGAATGGCCGTTTTGTTCGGGAAGGAGAGTAGTTTCCTTTTTTGTGGCTTTCTCGAGCCTTGGGTGAATTCCTCAAAGAAACGTGTTCCCAGGTTCGAGATCTTCTTTGATCTGCAACTGCAGGACAGTGATGATGAGGAAAGGGTTGAACCAAGCATCAAAGTTGAAAAGGGCGAGGAAGATAACTCAGATGGCAGCAAACTTGGAGTAGGGGCAGCACTGGCTAGTCTCCTGACAGATCCTGTGGCCGACCTAGAGAACTTGAGGGATAACTTTACTGTCTCCGTAATCGGGAAAGAACCGGGTGTGAACCCAACCAGCGACATTTTGGATGCATTAGGGGCACCATATCTTATGAGCTAGAATCTGATTTCACTGAGTCTGTGGGGTCGGGATCAGATTCAAGTTCTTTTGAGTCTGAGTCTGAGTCTGGTATTTCTAGGGGTGGTAACTCAGATACCAAAGTTCTGTCTAGGTCTTCATTCAACTTTTCTTTTGAGTCTATAACCGAAGATCTGGACCTTTTGAATGAGAACTTTACAGATTCTGTGTTCTTTTCTGTGCCATTGGTTTATTGTATTGACCAAGATTTTCCGAACTTTGATGAAAATGAAGGGAAAAAATTCCCCTGGCTTTGAAAAACTTGATTGATCGAGTGGAGGAGAGGTTTGCTAAACCCTGTGCTGATGAAATCATTGCCATTAATGTGGGTATTGAGAAAGATCCGCGCCTGGTCCAGATCAGGTCCACGTTGTCTTCAGAGGAGCACGAGCATTTAATTACTTTGTTAAAAGATTTCAAAGATGCTTTTGCGTGGTCCTACGAAGATATGCTTGGAATCGATCTTGAGATTGTACAACATCAGATCCCTCTTGACCCTGAGACTTGACCAGTCAAACAGAAGTTGTGTAGAATTCGTCTGGATTGGATACTAAAATCAAAGAAAAGGTCACTAAGCAGATTGAGGTAGGTTTCTTGTTAGTATCTGAGTATCTGACTTGGTTGGCTAACATCATCCCAATACCGAAGAAGGATGGTAGAATCCGGGTGTGTGTAGACTTTCGGGACTTGAACAGAGCCAGTTTGAAGGATGATTTTCCTCTGCCGCATATTGATGAGTTAGTGGATTTCACCACGGGCCATGCAATGCTATCATTTATGGATGGGTTTTCCGGGTACAACCAGATTCTGATAGCACCCGAAGATAGAGAGAAGACCTCATTCACTACCCCGTGGGGCACGTACTGCTACCGAGTTATGCAGTTTGGTTTGAAAAATGCTGGAGCTATCTATCAGAGGGTTGTGGCCACTATTCTGTATGACATGACCGACAAAGGCATTGAGGTTTATGTGGATGACATGATTGTCAAGCCTAAAGAACGAGAGGGCCACTACTATGCCTTGGAGAAATTCTTTTAACGGATCAGGGAATATAGATTGAGGTTAAACCTGCAGAAATGCACCTTCGGCGTAACGACAGAAAAAATGCTGGGCTTTCTGATCACACAGAGGGGCATTGAAGTAAATCCTTCTAAAATCAAGGCCATCTTAGAAATGCCACCACCAAGGACTGAAAATGAGGTGAGAGGCTTTCCAGGTAAAGTGCAATTCATAAGACAATTTATTTCCAAATTAACCTTGACTTGTGAATCATTATTTAGTTTTCTGAAGAAAGGGAAGAAATTTTGATAGGATGATCACTGTCAGTTTGCCTTTGAACAGGTTAAGCAGTACCTCTAGAATTCGCCTGTGTTATCGCCGCCAGAGCCGGGGAAGCCTTTAATTCTGTACTTGTTAATAACAGACACGACCATAGGATGCATGCTCGCTTAGGAATCTAAATATAGGGTGGAGAAAGCCATATACTACTTGAGCAAGAAAATGTTAGATTATGAGACCCGCTATACTCCGTTGGAGAAGGCTTGCCTAGCCTTGGTATGGGCTACCTGGAAGTTGAGGCACTACTTGTTGGCTCACTCTGTAATCCTGGTTTTGAGATTAGATCCCATCAAATATCTCTTTGAGAAATCGGCGCTTATGGGTAGGTTGGCCCATTAGTTGCTTCTTCTTTCCGAATTTGATCTCAAATATGTCAACCGCAAGTTGGTCAAGGGAAAAGCTGTAACGAAGTCCCTGGCAGACCACCCGGTAGAAAAAGATGAGGCAGTGGAATATTTGTTCCCAAATGAAACAATTTTGCAAGTTTAAGAGGAAACTTGGACGATGTACTTTGACAGAGCGTCTAATCAGTAAGGTTATGGGATAGGTGTGTTACTGATAGCACCTGACGACTCCCATATACTTTTAGCCTTCAAACTCCGGTTCAAGGTGTTCAACAATGAAACAACTATAAAGCGTGTATTGCTAGTTTAGAAGCTGCCTTGGAACTATGAGCAATAAGGTTGGATGTCATCGGGGACTCGAACTTGGTTATTTCTCAAGCAAATGGAGATTGGAAAGTCAAAGAAGAGAAAATGAAGGTTTACCATCAGACTTTGGATGTTTTGATTCCTACGTTTGAAAAACTGACTTTCACGTATCTATTAAGAGAGAACAAGTTCGCTAATGCTTTAGTAACTCTATCTTCTATGGTAGATATTTCACTTGGAGTCCAGATGCGTCCGATTATCATCGAACAGAAATACACACCGGCTTATGAAATTATTGCCGCGATAGATGAAGTGCAAGACAAAACCCTTGGTATTACGATATTTGGAACTTCCTCGAAAAGGAACATATTCACTAGGGGCAAATGCCAAGGACAAACGGGAAATATGGTGTATGGCCGTCCAATTTATCATCTGCGAAGGTAAGCTGTATAAAAGAGGTCATCTGGGAATGCATAAGTTGTGTGTGGAGGAAGAAGAATCAAAATGCCTTATGGAGGCTATCTACGACGGAGAATGCAAGGCGTATGTGAATGGTGTGATGTTAGCCTAGAAGATTCTTAGGCAAGATTATTACTGGTTCACCATGGAGGAGGATTGTATTGGTTTTGTGAGGTGATGCCACAAATGTCAAATTCATGTTAATTCGCATGAATATTTCGCCATCAAAGCTTTACAACATGACTTCACCATGGCTATTCTTAGTTTGGAGAATCGATGTTATCGGTGTTATCTCGCCAAAAGGGTCGAATGGATATGAATATATCTTGGTGGCGATTGATTATTTTACAAAGTGGGTGGAAGCTCAATCCTATGCAGTGTTGAAGGCATCGCATGTGGCCAAATTTATCCGAAACAATATCATCTGCTGGTACGGAGTTCCAAATGAGATCATATCAGATAACAGCTCCCACTTCAAGAAAGAGGTGATCGACTTGTTGAAGAAATACAATGTGGCTTTTCATAAGTGATCCACATATAGGCTACAAACCAATGGAGTTGTTGAAGCCGCCGACAAGAACATCAAGAACATCTTACAGAAGATGGTTGAAACTTACAAGGACTGGCCAGATAAACTGTCATTCGCACTCTAGGGCTATAGAACCTCGATCTAAATGTTTACAGGAGCTATCCGATATTCCCTCATCTATAGGATGTAAGCCGTTTTGCCAATTGAAATTGAAGTCCCATCGTTGTGAGTTATGGCTGAGTGTCAGATAGCGGAGACAGACTGGCAACAGAGTAGATTTGAGGAATTGATGATGTTTGATGAGAGGAGGATAAAGGCATTGTGTCATGTTTAGAGCTACTAGTGTAGAATTGCTAGGGCTTTTAATGAGAAAGTTAAGTCTTGGAATCTCAAGGAGAGAGATATGGTACTGAAAGACAACCGAGCTCCCATCCATGACCCTAGGGGAAAATTTTGACCTAATTGGACTGGTCCTTACATTATCAAAGCTATCTGGTCATGAGGGGCAATTACTCTTATGGACTTAGATGGCTTGGAATTTTCACAGCCGATCAACATGAAAAAGTTGAAAAAATGCTACCCCTGAGAGGCTCGCAAGATTGAAAACCCGAAAAGGCGACCTAGGCAAAAGTTAGAGTAAGAAAAATTAGAAATAAAGAAAAACTGAACTCGCAAGGTTGAAAACCCTAAAGGGCGACTTTGGCAAAAATTAGAGCGCAAAAGGAGAAAGTTAATACTCGAGTGAACCTAAACGGAACTACGTAAGCCCTGATTCCCATCTTTGGGATACGTAGGCAACTTTATCCTGAAGTTTGACCGTAACTATCTCCAACTCAACTGTCCTGTCCATTTTTCTGATCAGGTCATATATGTTCATCACTTGTTAGTTCGGTTATGATCTTCATTTTGGAAAGAAAAGTTAGTTACAATGCAGAGCAGCAGTGGTATTCAAGCAGGGGCAGTTATGATCTTTTGATTCGGGGTTATACATCTTGAGGATCGATTCTGTGCGTGTCAGGTAGTGATCATTTTTGAAAATGATTTTGGAAAGTTTTAATAAAAGTTGATTTTGTTCAATATTTTACCTCTTACAACTTCAGCCATTTTTTGGATCAAAAAGAAAAATTTTTAGTGCTCACAACTTTAATTCCATTGATTTCAACATAAAGTTCTCCAACTCTCTGATACAAATCAAAGTTGCTTTTACATCATAAAACTTAAAAAGAAAGGTCAAAGCAATAAACTAGGGGCATAGGCGAGTCAAGTGCTCCTACGTCCTCTACTCGTGCTTGCGGAAGCTTTTGTAGCCAAAGTGGGCCTGACTTATGCCTTATCCTCGAACCGAGCCAAGCACTCGCTAGAAAGCGTATAACTGAAACTAGGGGCAGGGGGCAGAAGCTCTCTCGACCTCCAGGCGGCAAGATACCTAGCTAGGTGTAAAGCGCGAATCGGGAATGAAGTTGGGTATTCTACCCCCTCCTCTGGGCAGGTTTGATCATGTCCAAACTGGCGTCTGAACTGAAAGGGAAAGTAGAACATGCAGTGCGTGAGGCCAATCAACTGTATGCCAGGCTACTGAGTCATATTGTAACTCATCTCAGTCAGATGAAGCCAGGGGCAACGCCAAGCTATGTCAGTTGTAGACCTGCTGCACATCCAGTTGTAGCACCATCCTTCATTGGGAAAGTCCACTAGTCGTTGGCGGAATAAATAATCTCGAGCTGAATACTTGGGGCAAGAGTCCACCACCTTCAGCTTATCCATGAGCCATACCTGGGAAGGGATGAAAAATAAGAGAGATTAAAGAATATAGAGATGTGCGTGGAGAGAAAAGTAAAGAAAGGGCTTTGAGAGAAAATAGAGCATGAATGCTGAGTGATATGTGAGAAACACATATCAGAAAGGGTGGGAAATAATACCTGAAGAAGTAGTGGACCCCTTGCAAACTTAGTGGTCTCTCGCCGTTGAAAAGCATCTAAGCCCATTAGGGTCTCAGCCAGCGTCAAACTAATATAACTTTTACTTTCTTTCAGACATTGGGCCACTTTAATCAACCGAATGATGGTTCCACCGTAACTAGGGGCAAGAAGGAAATACGTGAGCATACATAAGCATAGGGCATGTTACTAAAAACCTCACCAGAAAGGTTTTCCTCTGTTACGGATGTTGGAAAACCGATGAATCAAGCTGGGTATGTCTAGCTCTTCGTCATGGGCCAAAGATCGAGCTTCGTACAAAGTGAGCCCACACATGTGTCCTAAAGCTTGGGCGTGGCCAAAATGGGGCTGAGGCATGATTTTCTCATTGCGTCGGGTTTCCATCAATGCCCAAAATTTTTCAAGAGTCGGGCACATTTCCTATGCTTCAAATCGAAAAACATGCATAATCGGGTCCCAGCATGGAGGAACGGAAAACAAAATGGAGTACAACCTAACAAAAAAAGCGCATTTATGCCAAAACCCCAAAAATTTACCTTTTCCGTGCTTCTAAAGTGGCTATCCAATCCATGAGCTTCTCAGCAAGAAATGTCTCCATTTGTGGAAGAAACAACAGCTAAAATGAGGTTCTGGAGAAGAAATCACGAGGGAGACTGTCATGACCCGAACCCGCCCCTATGGGTTAAGGACCTAACCGGCTAGTAACCAAGAGATTACCTATGGCCTCAAACCAAATAAAATGGATTCAACAGAGTAAAGGGGCCAAAACGAAAGCAATTTAAAGTTTTGTCCATAGAGCTGTGCCTACATGGCATAACAAAATCAATTCAAAAACATTTCATAATAACTCACACATATACATAAAGTTAACCTAAATCCAGGAACTTCAGTTATATAGTCAGCCAAACAAAACTCATATACAGAAAGTGATTCAATGTTTTCGCCGACATAGTAAAAATACAATAAAGGAATAAAAGGGGCGAAAACTAGTCTTGTGCGTGAGACGTATGGGGTGACTTCTCAAAACTGTGGCTGCTTCTTACATACGTCACTGGGGCTGGGTTTGAACATCTCTTGGCTCACCTACCGACACATGAATGAGAGTGAGCGAATGCCCAGTGAATAATACCAAGTAAAGAAGATACATGAACAAACTTTGAAACAATTACGTCTGACGGCCTTGGGCCCAATTCATGTTTCTATCTAATGTATCAAACGACTAAAGATCTAAACGTATCCAACGGCCTCGGGCCCAATTCCCTCATATCCAACGGCCTTCGGCCCATTCATTCATGTCCAACGGCCTTTGGCCCAATTGTTCGTATCCGACGGTCTTTGGCCCAATCACTCATGTCAAACGGCTTTTGGCCCATTTCATTCGTATCCAACGGCCTTTGGCTCAATCATTCGTATCCAACGGCCTTTGGCCCAATTATATAGCAAAACAAATATTTGTCCACAATTCAAATTAGCAAGCTTATAAGACTTATAAAGGAATAAGCAATGGGACAAATAACATACTTCAAAATATCTTTACTAAAATATTACTCACAGTGATCTGCTGGTGGATTTGCTCTCGTGCTTGACCTTACACATTTTGATGAACATAATGGGTCACAAATGATTCATCCGTTCTTAATTCATACATCCCTCTCAGGCTTCTTTCTTATTCTTTTAACTCATTTACAATACTTAATGTATGCCTATGAGCACTTAGAAATGAAAGAGAACGGAAAATGAAACACAGAATATCTTCACAAAATTTCTGAAACAGGGCTCCTCGCTCGAGCGTGGCTTTGGCCGCTCGAGCGAACCCATTGGGTCTGCAAAAATACTGGTTGCCTCATTTTTACGCTCGAGCGTGACTTCGGATGCTCGAGCTGAAAGTCAAACTACATGGCTTGACGCTCGAGCGTAAATCTCCCTGCTCGAGCGGACATCCATGTCTGCAAAAGTTCTGAGAACTAGCATTTCACACTCGAGCAGCCATTACCCCGCTCGAGCGGACATGCCGAATTCTGGGTTTTCCAGCAAGCTGTTTGAGCTTCAAACTTGCATTCAAACTGATGTAACTTGCATATTATGGCTCATACTTCACATACACATCCTCTAACATGATACAAATGGAAAATTACAACATTATGAAGCTCAATTCTCATGAATCAATTATATGCATGCTCAAATTACACCAAACTTACTTCCAACACATCAAATTCATGCATTCAAAACCCACACCTTTATGAATTGTTCTTGCATGTGGGATATAACCTCCCTTCTCAATCTAAATGGTGAAAAGGTGATCAAAAGCATGAACTTCGATCAAAATTCAACATGAATTATACACTTTATGCTCAAATATGCAAATTCATGGCAATTTCTTATATGCATGCATTCATTGACCCCAAATTCACCAAAATCAACTTCATTCATATTCTTGATTACCATTTAACCTTAAATTCACAAAATTACAACTTATACTCACAAATCTTTGCTCAATTACTCACCTGGGAGCTTCAATCTTCACAATTGTAGTTAAATCTTGAGTTGATCTTCAAAATCTCCAAGTTTCTTGCTCAAATCTCCAATTGCCTTCACTCCCTCACTCTAACTGACCCTCTCTCTCTCTCTCTCTAGAGGAATTTCAGATTTTATGAGTTCATAGGGAGTGGGATTAAGAGTAACATGGCCCTTTTATAGTCTCTCTTAATTAAATTTGGTTAGGCAAAGTAATTGAGCTTAATTAATCGTTTTGAATCTAATCATTTTGATCCAAATCAATTTCTAATTAAATTTCACCATAGGTTCTAAAAATTACGCCAATTACAATGGCGTAGTCAATTTCATTTTCTGTAGCCGATAAGGCCTTCAATTTAAATTCTAGAGAAGAAAATCAGACAGATTTTCCTACGGTGAACAGATAGAAATTCAAAATCATATATAATCATATAAATAACACTCAAAATCATACTAAACACATAATCACAATCCTAAATAAGATCAATTAGCATAATATGGAACAGGGTTATCACAGTCTTCCCTTCTTTAGGAAGTTTGGTCCTCCAAACTTATTTTACCTTTGTCGGGAAACAAATGTGGATAGCGTAATCGCATTTCATCATCTTTTTCCCACATAGCGTCCGTCCCATTGTGTTCTTTCCATTCCACTTTCACCATTGGGATGGACTTGCTTCTTAACTGTTTCACTAGCCGGTTAACGATTCGCTCTGGCCATCCCACGTATTCCATATTTTCATTAAGAGCTATCCGATGATAATCAATCACATGAAACGGATCCCGAAGATAACCCCTCAACATTGATACATGAAACACATTATGGATTTGTTCGTATCCCGATGGCAAAACAACTCTATAAGCAACTGGACCAAGTTTGTCCAGAATCTGAAACGGCCCAATATAACAGAGCGACAATTTTCCTTTCTTACCAAATCTTACTTGGCCTTTCATCGGGGTCACGCGAATAAACACGTGGTCACCAACCTCATACTCAAGAGGTCTTCTTCGAACATTTGCATAGTTCTTTTGTCGACTCTGAGCTGTCTTGAGCCTTTGTTGAATAGTTTTGATCTTCTTAGAAGTATTCTGCACAATTTCAGGCCCCAGTAGAGCCCTATCCCCGACTTCTGTCCAACAAATTGGTGATCTACACCGTCTACCATATAAAGCCTCATATGGTGCCATACCGATGCTGGAGTGGAAGCTGTTATTGTATGCAAACTTTGCTAGTGACAGATAATCTTCCCAACTCCCTTGAAAATCTAAAGCACACATTCTGAGCATGTCTTCTAAAGTTTGTATGGTCCGTTCCGATTGCCCATCCGTCTGTGGATGGAATGCAGTACTGAATCTCAATTCTGTCCCCATTGCTCTTTGTAGGCTTCTCCACAATCTGGATACAAATTTCAGATCTCTATCTGACACAATAGATACCGGATGAAATGCAGTACTGAATCTCAATTCTGTCCCCATTGCTCTTTGTAGGCTTCTCCACAATCTGGATACAAATTTTGAATCTCTATCTGACACAATAGATACCGGAGCCCTGTGTAAATGGACAATCTCATCAACATATATAGTAGCTAGTTTATAAGCATCAAATGTAGTTTTAACAGGTAGAAAATGTGCAGATTTAGTCAGTCTATCAACCACAACCCATATAGAATCCATACCTCGAGGAGTTCGAGGTAGACCAACGATAAAGTCCATAGTAACATGTTCCCACTTCCATTCAGGAATAGGGAGAGGTTGAAATAGACCGCCTGGTTTTTGGTGTTCAGCCTTAACTTGCTGACATTGAAGGCACTTGGACACATACTCTGCAATCTCTTTCTTCATTTTGGGCCACCAATAGCTTTGTTTCAAATCCCGATACATTTTGTTATTACTCGGATGCATAACAAACACTGATTTATGGGCTTTATCTAGAATTCTCTTCTTTAGTTCTGGAACATATGGGACACACATTCAGTTTCGAAATTTCAGCACTTCATTTACCACACTGTATTCCAGTCTCGGATTTGTTTCAAATTCATCAACTATCTTTTTAAGAAATTCATCCGCTTTCTATTTCTGTTTAATCTCCTCAAAGATTGCTGGTTCGACTGAAATAACTGCTATCAATCCGCCCTATTCACACAATACCGCTTCAATCTCGGACTCCTCAAAATCTTGCAAGATCTCTTTCTGTTCAGTAAGCAAACAAGCCATATTCCCCATCGATTTTTTACTTAAGGCATCAACAACTGTATTGGCTTTCCCGGGGTGATATTGAATCTCAAGATCGTAATCTTTTATCAATTCAAGCCACCTCCTCTATCACATATTTAGCTCTTTCTGTGTAAAGAAGTACTTCAGACTTTTGTGATCCGTGTAGACTTCACATTTTGCCCCATATAAGTAATGCCACCAGATTTTCAAAGCAAATACAACTACGGCCAATTCTAAATCATGTGTTGGGTAGTTTTTTCATGTGGTCTCAGCTGCCGAGAGGTGTAGGCAATTACTCTTCCATTCTGCATTAGTACACATCCCAAACCTTTATAAGGTGCATCACTGAAAATCACAAAGTTTTCCGTACCTGATGGTAGTGTCAAAACCGGTGCAGTGGTCAGTCTCGTTTTCAGTTCATGAAAGGCAGTTTCCTTTTCGTCGTTCCATTCAAACGATTGCCCTTTGCGTGTCAGTTAGGTAAGAGGCACATCTATTTTCAAAAAGTCTTTCACAAATCTCCTGTAGTACCCATCTAAGCCCATAAAACTACGGACTTCTGTTACATTAGTCGGTGTAGGCCAATTTACAATTGCCTCTATCTTCTGCGGGTCTACTGAAATTCCCTCCTTGTTGATAACATGCCCTAAGAAAATAACCTCATCTAACTAAAATTCACATTTCTTTAGTTTGGCAAATAATTTCTTTTCTCTAAGTGTTTGCAAAATAGTCCTCAGGTGTTGTTCATGTTCAAGTCTATTCCTTGAGTATATCAAAATATCATCAATAGAACCATAACAAATTCATCAAGGTAGGTCTTAAAAATTCGATTCATTAAGTCCATAAATGTTGCAGGAGCATTTGTCACCCCAAACGGCATAACAAGAAATTCATAATGGCCATACCTTGTTCAAAACTTAGTCTTCTTCACATCTTCTCCTTTTACTTTCAACTGGTGATACCCGGACCTCAAATCAATTTTGGAAAATACTTGTGATCCCTGCAACTGGTCAAACAGGTCATCAATACAAGGTAAGGGATATTTATTCTTTATTGTTACCTTGTTCAGCTCTCGATAATCAATACACAAGCGTAAGGTTCCATCTTTCTTTTTCACAAACAACACCGGTGTACCCCATGGTGAAGTACTAGGTCGAATAAACCCTTTGTCAAGCAGATCTTGCAACTGCTCTTTTAGTTCTTTCATTTCAGCAGTAGCCATTTTGTAGGGAGTTTTAGAAATAAGCTGAGTGCCTGGCACAACTTGAATGGTGAACTTTATTTCCTTGCCTGGCGCATCTTAAGACAACAACGTCAGTTCCTGCTATGGCAAGAACTTTTGCCACCACCAGTGTAAGCAACGCCGAGGGGTTGTTGTCGAATTTCGGGGGCTTGTTATAGCTGTGGTAAAATGGACCATATGGTAAGGGATTGTTCCCGAACTGAGCAATGTGAATAAATGTTCTGCCTCAGCTAAATTCGTACCAGTGGTTGGAATTGCTACTCAGGATAGAGTAATTACACTCATCCCAGAAAGCACTCAGAATACTGTAATTGTTATCCCGGGTATCTATATTGTTTACAAACGAATGCTTATGTGTTGATTGATTTTGAATTAGTACATGTGTACATCTTTGCTTGGGATATTATTTGATTCGAATCGGTATATCCTTTCGAATCTGCTGCATGTGTATTTAGATTGGTTGGACCCACAAGATCGAGACCGTATTCATTGAATGTGTATGTTCCATTTGGGGAAATTTGTGAAATGCGTATTGGGGTATCGATTAACTCTGCACATGCTTAGGGTGATTTGTTATATTACTGTTTCAATGACTAAACCACTGGAAGTATGATTCTGTGATCGTGTGACCGAGTTAAGCACCCTAAATGATGAACTCTATAATTGTGAGACCATGTATTTTGATTGGTAGAAAGTTGACTGGATTACGTGACTATACTGGGCTCGACTCATAAACCTATGCTTTTGTGGCTAATTTGGAACTTTTGCGTAACAATCCTATACTATGTATACCTGAGGAACTCTGTTTAATGTGTTACTGTGCACTATGTTCTTGCATATAAGACTTATTTGAGAACTGCTATACTAATTATGATACGTACCTCCCGATACGAATAACTGCATGCATATGCGACTACCCTCGAGTTTATGTAGACAATACCGTATTGTACCTGATTTGAAACACTTTGACATGAACTATTGTGGTGAATGATTCCGATATGACCTTGAGAACTGATGAACTTAGGGCAGTTGAGAAACCATCACCCATGTACCTAAGCAGACGAAGTATGCCTTACAGAACTGAATGTGCCTTATTTGAGAAATTTTTTATCTGATTCGATCTGATAGAACCTTTGCTTGATATTGTCTTGATGGAACCCTCATTTGATATAATCTGATAGAACCTTTGTTTGATTTAATTTGGCAAGACCTGTGTCGGGATTGGTTTGATAAGACCTTCTATCTAATTTAATTTTGTAAAAAGGGATTGAGGATTGCCTGTAAATAAATAGCCAGAATATTCTTGGTAGAAAAACTGATAGACCCAAAACTTGAATCTGTTTAGATTACTTGACCTATTTGAAAGACCTTTTGTGGGCTATGACAGATTGATCTAACCATGAACACCATTGAGAACCAACCCCCAACTATCGAGGACATATGCGTTGAAAATGAGCCGAATTGTACAAATCCCGTGATTGGGTGTCTTAAGGAACAATGCTTGTGTATTGTCCCATCCTTGTTGGTTGATGCTATGGAGACTGATGATGGCAGATTGATTTGATTATAAGCAGTACTGAACATTTGTCTTTGACTGATCAAAATATATTTTGTAAGGGAGAGTAGTTGCTTCAATGTTATCAGATTTTGGAAAATCAGGTTAAAGTAAATGGTATTATGTTTGTTTTGATGACATTCTTGGAGCGTCCCTTCGTGTTAGGGGACGTTAAGCCTATGTAGCACCTTTGTTGAGATATCTCTTTTGCCACCGACGGTCTTGTACGGGTGGGTCTGTCTAATCGATCTCGGGCCGACCACCGACGGTCGTGAACGGGTGTGCTTTGGTCCCGAGGCGATTATTTGTTTGCTTTGTCCCAAATGTCATCTCTTGAGATTATGTAGATGTTATTAACATCCAAAGAAACTTTGAAAAACCCTGATTATCCGAAAGTGTGTGGATTTAGTACGCTTGTGTAAATAACTGCTCAGTGCCATTATATTCTGTAATTGGGGCTCTGAGGAAGTGTAAATTGTGTTTAACGCGTGTTTGACTGTTTTTAATACTACCTTTGACACCGTGGGGATTAATATGTGAATTGCCTTTTGCTTTCGACAACTATCAGATAATATGGAGAGACTTGATGGAACGGGGAATTGAATGAATTGAGAACACGTGTATTGTGTTAAAATTTGATTGCTTCGATGTTCTTGTGCTTTACAATTGGTGCTATGGGGATATATGAGTTACGTATGTCGTGTGGTGGATTGTTTTGTTGTTATCCTTTGTTGGTTCGGGAATCTGTATCTGGATCCAGTTTGTGTTCCTGAAAACTTTTGATTGACCTTGGATGACTGTGATGAGTCACTAAACTAAGTACTGAATTGGGTTGTAAATTGCGGGATTATTGAAGGACGAATTGAACTTCTGTGACAAGGAAATGAACCGAACTTCTGGGGTAAAGTTAGTTAGCATTAGAAATAAATATGTTGGCAACCTATTGTGAAGAAGAAATTGTTGAATTAGTGTCTAAATGTTTTCGGTGCCAACAAGGCAAAGTTGAATAACAGATATTGGCAGAACTACTGCAATCTCTACCTCTATTTCGGAATGGAAATAGAAATATGTGACTACAAATTTCGTTGTGGGGCTACCTTGGACGCCCAAGTATAAGTCCCGTTTGGGTTATTGTGTACAGAATTACTAAGTTTGCTCATTTCCTCCCTGTGAAATTTTTGTATGATGCTTATAGACTGATAACTGTTTACGTCAATAAGATTGCTCGTTTGCATGGGATCCCAGTGTCTACTGTTTAGACAGGAATTCTAAAATGTGTCTGAATTTTGACAAGCCTTCAAGAGGCAATGGGAACTGAATTGTGATTCGGCGTTGCTTTCCATCCGAAAATCGAAATGTAACTAGAAAGAACTTTTGAGAGAAATGCTCCAAATACGTGCAGTAGATTTTTCGGGGAGTTTGGGAGATCTATACATTGTTGGCAGATTTTGCTTACAACCATAGCCTACACTCTAGTTTTGGTGTGACACCATACAAGTCTTGTATGGAGGAAAAGTTGACTCTTTGACTGATTGAGAATAGAGTGTTGCTTGATTTTGAAACTAAGCAGATAACTATCAAAAGGATTGGAACCATTGAATAAGAAGGTATTCCGAAGTGTTTTTAGCTAAAGGTAAATTAAGTTTGGAGGACCAAACTTCCTAAAGGGGGGAAGACTGTAATACCCCTGTTCCGTAATATGTTAATTGGTCCTTAATATGAGTATGATTATGTGTTTAATATGATTTTGTGTGCCATTATGTGGTCTTGGATTTCTATCTATTCACCGTAGGAATATCTGTTTGATTTATCTTCTTTGGAAATTTAATTGGAGGCCTTATCGGCCACAGAACCCGAAATTGATTACGCCATTGGGATTGGCATAATTTTTGGAACCTATGGTGAAATTTAATTGAAAATTGATTCGGGTCAGATTAAATCGATTAAATTGGTGAATTAGAGCCCAATTATCTTATTAATATTATATTGGCCTTAGTGGGTTTTGTTGTGAAGTCACTACACTCTCTATCCTCTCTTTTTCACTTCATTTTGGCTGAATTTGGGACTCAAAATAGAGAGAACCGACTGTAGAGAGAGAGAGAATGAGAGAATTGTGTGATTTTTGGCTCAAGCTTGGGAATTTGAAGATTAAGCTCAAGATTTGGCTAGAACTTGAGTGTTTAAGGCTCCTAGGTGAGTAATTAACCCTTGAATCATGGGTTTTTGTTTGCTATTTGTAAATTCAGAGCTGAATAAGAATAAAGAACATGAATTTAATTGAGTATGATGAAATTGAATTGGTTTTGTTGAATTGAAGGCTAAATTGTGCATGCATGTAAGAAATTGTCTTAAATTTGCATGTTTGAGCTTGAAATACATGATTCATGTAGAGTTTTGGTTAAAGCTCATGATGTAATCACCAATTGTATTATCTAAGTTGAGAATCATCACATGCATGTACAAATTATAAGGTTGAATGCATGACATTGTTATGTTGGTAATGAGTTTGGTGGAAAATGAGCCATGCATGTGTTTGATTCATGAGATTAAGCTCCATGTTGACGTATTCTAGTGTTAGTACAAATATATGTGAGATTGGAGCCATTGTATGCAAGAAAAATTGGTTGAAAGTCGATTTGGAGTTCAAGAACTCATTCTGGAAAACCCAGAATTTTGGTGCCCGCTCGAGCGGGGAGGGGAACTACCGCTCGAGCGGGAAATACGTGCTCCCAGCACTTTTTGCAGACATGGTGTCCACTCGAGCGGGGAAGTTGGCGCTCGAGCGGGGAGCTATGTAGACGGGCCTTCTTCTCGAGCGGCCGAGTTCACGCTCGAGCGGGGATTTGATGTAACCAGTACTTTTGCAGGCCCTAAGGGTCCGCTCGAGCGGGGAAGTCCACGCTCGAGCGGGGACCCTGTTTTTTGAAATTCTGAAAATGCATTCTGTGTTCTATTTTCCGTTCCCTTTCACTTCTAAGCACTTTTAGGCATACTTTGAGCATTGTAATTGAATTAAAGAGATAAGAATGAAGCCTAAAGAGGAATGTGTGAATTAAAGAACGGATTGAGTTATTTGTGACCCATATATGTTATGTGATGTGTAGGGTCAAGCTCTAGGGCAAATCCACAAGCCGATCATTGTGAGTAATATCTTAACAAAAGATGTTTGAATATGTTGTTGTCCTATTGCTTACCTCTATGTAAGTCTGTAAGTTCATTAATTTGAATGGTGGACAATGTCTGATATGAAAGTTTGTAATGGGCCAGAGACTGTTTTGACAAGAAATAATGAATGGGCCAGAGGCCGTTTTGACAAGCATGAATGAATGGGCCAGAGGCCGTTTCGATATGAATGATTGGGCCAAAGGCCAGTTTGACACGAAAGTGTGAATGGGCCAAAGGCCGTTTTGACATAAACGAATGGACCGAAGGTCGTTTTGACACGAATGAACAGACCGAAGGTCGTTTTAAGATAAATGAATGGACCGAAGATCGTTTTGAGATAAATGAATGGACCGAAGGTCCTTTTGAGATTAACGAATGGACCGAAGGTCGTTTTGACATAAATGAATGGACCGAAGGTCGCTTTGAGATACATGAATGGATCGAAGGTCGTTTTGACATAAACGAAAGGACCGAAGGTCGTTTTGACATGAATGAATGGGCCAGAGGCCGTTTTGACACGAATGGATGGGCCAGAGGCCGTTCTGACATAAATGAAAGTATAAATGGGCCGAAGGCCAGCTTGATATGAACCACGGTCACTTGACTTAAATTGTGTATATATATATGCTAAATAGAAGTATGAATTGGGCCCAAGGCCGTTTGGAGTATGTTGTTCTACATATCATTTGTATGACTTCTTTGTTTGATATTATTCACTGGGCTATCGCTCACGCTCATTCATGTGTTTGTAGGTGAGCCAAGAGAGGTCCAAACCCAGCCTCAGTGAAGTTTGTGTGGAACAACCAAGGTTTTGAAGAGTCTGCCCTCACGTCTCACGAACGAGACACATCTTCGCCCTTTTGCTATCTTGTGTCATTTTGTCATGTTGGCGAGGGCTTTGGTTTACGTCTGTATATAGTTTTGCTTGGCTGACTTAGATTCAAATGATCCTGTATGTACAGAGGTTGTGTTAGTACATATTTTGATGTGAGTTATTAATATGTATTTGTATGATTGTTATGATGTGCCATGTAAGCACAGCTCTATGGACAAAGTTTTAAATTACTTCCGTTTGGCCCCCATTAACTCTGTTAAAATACGTTTGGTTTGGTTTGAGGCCGTAGGTAATCTCATGATTACTGGACGGTTACATCCTTTACCCATGGGGGCGGGTTCGGGTCGTGACATGTGGTTTAACCAGGAAAAAGCGAAAGATCCCCAACAGCATGAGGTAAGTCATTTGCCAATTGCCCCTGTAAGGTACCTTCACTTCCTAGCTATTACATTGCATTGCATTGCATAAATCCTGAATTATCAAACCGGCTTCGCGTAGCGTATAAGTCCAATTATCAAACCGGCTTCGCGCAGCGTATAAGTCCAATTATCAAACCGGCTCCGCGTAGCGTATAAGTCCAATTATCAAATCACCTTCGCGTAGCGTATAAGTCCAATTATCAAAATCTTCCTACATAACAGTTTGCATTTTTGCCCCTGTCTGCGGGCACTTCTCTTTGATTATCTTGCCTGTTTGTCTAAGTCTTCGGCCTTGTCAAAAATGGGTCGTCTCTGGGCTTTGACATTCACTCCCGTCACTTATGACTTTCTAGTTCTGTCAAAGAGGGGCAGCTGTAGACACCCTATTTTTTGACCGACCTTAAGACTCAGATGTCATCGATTGAGCGCTTGGTGATGGTGCATGCTGTGCTTGTTCTGAGGTTTTGGAGTTTCGGCTGAGAGCCTTACCCCCAGACCTTGGGACCCTTTTGTGCTTTGCCTCAGTTTGCGAACTAGGTCTTGTTTTCTCTTCCCGAATGGAGGGAGAGGTCTTGTAGACCATATCTCAGTGGCCGTAGGCTACTTTTCGTGGTCGTAGGCCACTTTTCCCGTTTGGAGACCAGTTTTCGATTTTCGGAGCCGTCGGGCGTGCGCCTCTGCTCGGGACCGCTTAACTTTCTCTGTTTGCTCCGGTTTGTGGCACACACCTTGTTTCCTCTCTCTAGAGGGACACTGTGGCCCAGGAGACCACCTTCGTGGTCGCACACCACTTTCAATGCTTAACAGTCAGTTTTCGGGGCACCCGGCTACGCGTTTGGACCCCCGAACCCTCGTTTTGCATCCGTCTTGGTTCATTTTTGGCACGGACCCTGTTTTCATTGTTTGGAAGGTGGTACAAGGGTGGGAGACCACCTTTTCTCCTTGGAGAACACTTTTCCCCCACTGGCTGATTTTCTCGACAAGTAACTGGTCTCCCTCACTTCTGGGCCACAATTGCTGGTCTCTCACCACACCATTAGCTTGCATTCAATTGAGAGACCATCAAATGGGCTGGCCAACCACCTGACCCTTTTGAACTGGCTGGTTGACCACCTGAACCTTTTGAACTGGTCGGCCGACCAGGGGAAGTGGTCGGTCGACCACCTGAACTGACTGACCTGCCTGCCTCAGCCTTGTCTCTGTGAGTTGTTGCCAGCTGTGCCAACTGGAAGGCACAGAATGGATCCTCCATACACGTGTATGGAGGATCTTCAAGCTTGTTTTTTAGCTTCTTTGAGAAGCTTTGGACTCTCTTGGCTATAAAGGATGGCCTCCCCCTCCTTTGTGAAGGTTCAGAAATTTGTTGAAGGAAAAACATCTGTCTCTCTCTATATCTCTCCCTTTAGGCTTAGAAAGTTTTAAGTTCTTGCCCCTTTGCACACTACCTCTTAGCCTAACACGTCCAACACCAACCTAAGCTTCTTGGAGGGTCTTGAGAGGTTCTACGGAGCTGCATTTTTGGTCCATAAGCTGCTGGAGTTGCTGAGCTACAAGGGTAACACCCTATTTCCTCTTTTGAGCTTTATTTTGCTTCATCTTTTATCCATACTTGAAAGCATTTTCTAGCTTTAGTGTAAACTAAAAAAAGTCTTATTTTGAGGTTCTTAACATGTTTGTTTAAGATCATTTTTCTATTGGGGCTCATCTACCCCTTGCATGCTTCATTTTGCCTTATTTTGAGCCGTGCATTAGGGCCTTTGCATTGACCTTTGTTTGGCCCTTTAGCCACTGAAATCCAGCGGATTTTCAGTGGATGGGATGTGGTTTTTAGGGCCAAAATCATATAGGGGTGACCCTCTCTCTTGTTGTCTTGTTTACTAGCATTTTTGGCCTTACAAAGGAGCCCTCATTTGCACACCTCCAAGCCTTATTTCAGGCCCTTTTCAGTGACTTTTAGGGCCTGCATAGGCTCTTTCCAGAGTTGGTTTTGTCACCTTGGGTGTGTCTCTTGCATGTGTAGAACAACCCCTCTTATAGCCTATCAAAGGAGCATATCATTCTTGCATGCATTGACCATGTTTCAATGAGTTTTTGGGCTTTATTTGGCATGTCATACCTCTAAATTTTTCTGGTTTAGTGACCTCTTGAAAGCTTCATATACTTGTAGTGTAAACCCTCTTCACTAGCTTGTATTGCATGCTATTTTGGTCTTTGATTCTAGCATTTTTTGGCCATGCCTTAAACTTATTTTGTGCATGTTTTAGACTGCCTTAGCTCTATTTTTATTCCTCATGGTCGAATGATGGTTGCTATGCATGGTTGTAGTGTAATACCCTTGCTTAGCCTTGAATTTTGAAGCCTATTGCATGCTTATACTGAGGTGTTTTCTTGTTTTGGGGCCATTGAGCATGTCATTTCAGAGCTTATACTTATGTCATATTCCCATGTTTTCCACTCTTCAAATGTGTTTGAGAGTCGTGCTTAAATACCTCATTTATGGACCATTGCATGAGCTTTATTTCTATGCATTTTGAGCCATCATTTTAGACCATTTTCCCACTATCTTGGACCTACATAGGGACTGTTTGGGTCTAGTTGGGTCACTTGAGCATTGCTTTGTATACCTCTAGTGTAAATGCACTTCACTAGTTTCGGTATCCGGGCCATCTAGCATGCATTGTGTGAGGTGTTTACATGATTCGGGACCATCTTGCATATCATTTCAGAGTTAGAAAATGTGTGATTGTATGCCATATTTCATCCCTTGCCATGCTTTGGTAGAGTTGCATTTGGTGCCTTAAGTTTGGTCCCTTGCATTCGTGCATATTCGCATGTGTTTTGTTGCCTAATTTCATCATGTTTGGCCACTGATTTGAGTGTGGCTAAGGCCCATTTATTTTAGTTTAAGTCCATCTTGCATTGTGTATGTCATATAGTCTATGTTGTTGCATGATTGACCATTGCATTGTGTATGCCTTGATCATTTCATTGTTAGTCTCCATGTGTGCATTGCGTATGCCATATAGTTTTCATGTGCATTGAGTATGCCATTGATTATTTCATAGCATTGTGTATGCTAGTAGCATGTTTGCATATCATCATTTTCATGCTTGCAGCATTTAGTGGGATTATGTTTAGGTTGCATGTTAGAGTTGCATTCATGCATGCCATGTGTATTGCATTGTGTTTGGAGTAGGGTTTAGTCCAGACACGGGAAACGAGGGATGTTTCGTACTCCAAGTGACGAAACGTGCCTCGATTCTCGGTCGTCGACACTCCGGATTACCCATGATGGAGTTTAGGCCTTGTTATGTTTATATGTGCATTCATTTTACATCGAGTCATGCAATCCGACTCCTCGGCCATCATGCATCGAGATGCATGATTGGTGGCATGAGGATCGAGGACTACACTTCCTAGAGCTTATGCAATGACGGGGAGAGTGGTCGTGCACACATATGTTGAAAATACTTTGCCATGCCCCTTTCTTACTCTCTGTTGCAGCAAACCAGAAACCAGCAGCAAAAACTGGTCAGTAGTATCCCTACAGCATGGTGGAGTTTCAGCCTTCTGGAGTTTTGAACAGTGTTCTGGGATCAGTTGCAAACAGAGGCAAATCGGGGCATCGCGATGGATTTTCTGGCAAGGCGACTCGAGCATGCATGTATTCCTTATCATTCAAGACCGAGCTGAGGCAGTCCATTTCATATGTTTTGCATGCTAGCTTATTTATTTTAGTTAATTTGTTAATTAATTAGGGTTTTGTAATAATTTGCTGTAATTCGTTATTCATTCGATTGTGTATTATTTATTCGGACCCTCCGAGGAGGGCAATGTTGTAATAAGTGTGCGTGTGTGTGATGTATGTCCTCCAACCCCACGTCTTTTCCCCTTTTATTTACCAACTTATGATGGTTAGTTTTAGGGCACGTTTAAATTAGCATCCTTATGCTCGTATGTTTGCATCCATTCATCTGTTTTGCATGCACCGGGCTTGGCACATCATGCTAACTGCATTGTATTTCAATTCCAAGTTGAATACATGTATCGATTGTTGCATCTCATATGCCATCTTAGAATAGCCGAGCCTATCGTAGTTGCATTTTTGCATGTGTTGCATTAGGCATTCGTAGTATAGTTAGGATTCATGCATGATTTCTAACTAGCTTCTTTCTTTGGCTCGGAGTACTCGGTAAGTGTTTATACTTTAGCATCCTTGCATGCGTGTGAGTGACTGCCACGATAGCATGCTTGCCATGAGGCTATGTGCTTATGTGATGTACCTGCCTGAATGCCTGTGGGTGAAGGTTGGGTTGTTTGAATTGGAATAATTCGTCGAAACCCGTGTTTTAGCCTACTTGAGAGTAGCAAACTTCAATCCATTTTCAAAATAAACGGATATGCGATGCTTTGTTCCAACTTAGGCAATCTAGTCTATACTTGTATGCTGTGTACATTACATAGTAATTCTAGGCTAATAACCGGAATAAAAGTGTATAATGTTTTCAAAACTCGATACCATGGTTAGTAGAGGCCGATCTTTGATCGGGCGAGCGAGGGTGCTCACGAAGTGACCTTCCCCAATCGTACCCAAGTTCCCGAGCCGAGGCAACTTTGGTGATGACGAACACGTGGCCTTAGGCAACGAGTCAGGGTTTCCTAAATTTCCCTAAAAATAAATATTTAGGTGGCGACTCTGTATCTGGCAAAGCAGTCCATGTTTGGCACTTCTTTCTAAAAATCAGTTTTTCAAAAACGATTTGCCGGATTTGAACTCTTTGATGATTCATCGGTCTTGTATTGCACTCTGCGAGATTAGATACAGGACCGTGACATTGAGTCCTGAACTGTAATAAGCCCAAATGAACAAAATGGGATTTTTCCCGGGACGTTCGGGGACGTCTACAATAGTGTGGTGCACAACAGAGTTAGTAGTGAAATTTATGCTGAAATAAAGGAAATTGCCTGAATACCGTGGAGACCAAGCAGCGTCTCTCTCTTCTGCACCATGCCAATTAGAGAAGCAACTAGCTCGAGGAGGCTCTCTGTATACTTCGTGGGTGCCTGCAAGTGCATTTGAATGATCAATATCAAGAATAGTCAATATCTGAAATGGAAAATGTGGGGTGCAAATTGTAAAGTGTGGTCCATACCCGAGGTGTGCCTAGAGCTTTAACATACTCGTGCCTAGCCTCTACCGGCTCGATCGGAATCTGGTAGGCTGTCCCAGATGGCTGCCAACATGTAAGTACAGTGGAAATCTCCGGCCAACCGGTAATCTGCCCAATGGGAAGGGCCCCTCTAGTATCAGCCTCGGTCGCCTAAGCCGCTTCACCCGCCACGGGAGCACCTACTGCCTCACCTGCGCGAACACCTATCAAGGGGGGCATGAGATGAGTCTGGATGAACATCACGTAGTTACCCTCTGCTCTAAAGAAGTCAATATCTAGGCCCATCATGAACTAGATAATCACCTCAACTGGGAGGCTATCTGCTGTCCTCATGGATGTTGGGGGTGGCATGGGAATAACCGTATCGGGCAAGCCTACGGCCTGGCGTACAAACCGCTCACTCAAGAACCAGGCCCGGCAAACTGGCTCCTCTAGCAAAATCCAGAATCGGGATGTGGCCCAAGCCTTGCTGTATTACTCCCTCACACCAGCCGGCATCGTCGTCCAAGGCTGCCATGTAATCTGCAAACAGAGAATGTACAGATTGCAAGTTGTTGTCAAATGTCGAAATATGAATCATAACACTAGTAAAACAAAAATGATTGTGAGTTTCAGGTTACCTCGTTGGCAACCACCGTATCGAAGTATCGGCGGTAGAAGGTGAAGGTCATGTCATCGTAGCTTCGACGCCGGCACCAGCCGTCGTACCGCCGTGAGTACGGCACTACGGGAAGGATCTCATCTATAGGCTCTAGAACCAAGGCTGGGAAATAACCATAAACCCATAACTGCAAGAAAAAGGTGTAGACGCGCCCCGAGCGCTTTTATGCTGTGCTGCAGTTTGGACTCAAATGTTACGGTTCTGAATCTAATCCCGCAAAGTGCAATGCGAGACTAATAAATCACCAAAGAGTAAAGATCCAGCAAATCGTTTTGGACAACTGATTTTTAAAAAAGAAGTGCCAAACATGGACTGCTTTGCCAGATACAGAGTTGCCACCTAAATATTTTGTTTTGGGAGAATTTAGGAAACCTTGACTCGTTGCCTAAGGCCACGTGTCCGTCATCACCAAAGTTGCCTCGGCTTGGGAACTTGGGTATGATTGGGGAAGGTCATCTATGAGCACCCCCGCTTACCTGATCCGAAGATCAACCTGTACTAAGCATGATATCTTATTTTTGAAAACACATGCGTTCTTATTCCGGTTAATTAGTTATAATTACTATATGATGCGCACAATACACAAGTATAGACTAGATCGCCTAATTTAGAACAAAGCATCGCGTATCCGTTTGTTTGAAAATGGTTTGAAGTTTGCTACTTGCAAGTAGGCTAAAAATGCAAATTTCAATGAATTGTCCCAATTCAAGCAATCCAACCTTCACCCACAGGCATTCAGGCAGTTATATCGTATAAGCAATTAGCCTCATGGCAAGCATGCTGTCATGTTAACACTCACATACATATGAGATGCTAAAGTATAAACACTCACAGTGTACTTCGAGCCAAAACAAAGAACATGTTAGTAATCAATGTATGATCCAAGTCTATGTTAAGATGGCTAATGCATCACATACAAAATGCAACTAGAATAGGCTCGGCTAGTCCAAAATGGCATGTGAGGTGCGACAATTCGATACATGTATTCAACTTAGAATTGAAATACAATGCAGTTAGTATGATGCGCCGAGCCCGGTGCATGCAATACAGATGAATGATGCAAACATGCATAACATAAGGATGCTAATTGAAACGTGTCCTAGAACTAACCATCGTAAGCGGTTAGGTAAAAGGGAGAAAGAAGTGGAGGTTGGAAGATATGCATCACACACACGCATGCTTATTACACAATTGTGCCCTCTCAACGGAGGGACCGAAAGAATAATACAAATTACATAATTAACTAACTAACAAGCTAATTAATCATTACACAACACTTAACTAATTAAGCAAATCAATTAAGCTATGAAAATAGTAAAAATAGCCTCGGGAAGAGGGATGCATGCGTGCTCGGACGGCTTCACTCGGAAATCCATCGCCATGTCACATGTTGCCTCTGTTTACACTACTCTGTACCTCTGAAAACTGTGCCAACTTCTGTGACACTTCTGAACCACCTTGGGGACTTTCTGAGAGTCCATCGGCCAAGAGATAGGGCCATCGGCCATGGCAAATTGGTCATCGACCAAATGTAAGGCTCTCGGCCAACAATGTTTAGCTGATCGGCACTGAAGATGGCCGACCGACCATATCTTCCTGTAGAATGCTGTGTTACTGCAGCAGAGGACAAATAGAGCATGTCAATGTTTGCACGACCACCCTCCCTATCATGTTATGAACTCAAGGGAGTATAGTCCTCGACCCTCGGGCCACCAATCACGCATTTCAATGCATGATGGCCAAATGAGCCGAATGTGCAATTCAATATGGGATGAAATACACAAAAACATATAAGAGGGCCCAATCTCTATCATTGTTGATCAAGAGGCAAGGGATGCAATCATGCAAGTAAAACTAATGCAACATGAGCATGTTAAGGACAATACCATACAAGGCTAATGGTAATAAGCATGCCAAATGCAATGCAACCTAGGCAAGTATGCAAACATGCAAGGCATGTGACAACATGCAAGGATAGGCAAGCATGTAACAATATGTGGGGCAAGCATGCAACAACATGCAAGGGACAATGCATGCAAATATGCAAAACAATTTAACAAAAGGCATGCTAAATGCGATATAACTCAAGCATGCGACAACATGCAATAGGCCAAGTATGCAACAACATGCAAGGCAAGCATGCAACAACATGCAAAGGATGGACTTATAAACCAAAATGGATGGCTCTCAAATAGGCCCAAATCAGTGGCCAAAATGCAATGGAAATGAGGACAAAAAACACATACAAACATGCATGCCTATTGGCCTAACACTTGAGCATAGTAGAGCAACTCTTAAGCACACTTAAAAGAGGATAAACATGGACATGTGACAAACATGTTGAGCTCTGAAATCATGCAAGGGATGATGCCAAATCAACCAAAATACATAAGCAAAGCATGCAAGAAAGCTTAAAGCTTGAAACTAGTGATGGGGCTTGAACCATGGCTACATGAAGCAAGCCCCAAAGGGCCAAGGTGACCTAAAACAGTCCCAAGGCAGGTCTAAACAAGACCAAAAGTGAGCTCAACACTAGCCAACACAAGCTAGAACATAATGCCAAAACACGAGGCATGCAAGGCCACAAAAGAGGTGTTACACTACACCTAACACAACCAAACATGGTATGATTTAAGCAACCAAAATCAGAGTTATGTCATGTTAGAATGAGCTCAAAAACACATTGAAATGGAGTCAACATAAGCTAGAAAGACATGCTCAAACATGAAGCATATAAGACTAGTTTGTGTGATTTACACTACGAGTGTATTAGGCATGCATGGAGTGACAAAACCAAGCAAAAATAGTGATAAGCCTCAGCAAAATAACCACAAATAGATGCTAATATACAAGCTAAAACAAGCCTAACAAACATGCTCACACATGAGGCATTCAAGGCAAGTATTGAAGACACAAGGAGAGGAGACGACCCTCTCCTTTTTGGGACCTTAAAACACCATCCCCACCACTAGTGAGAAGGCCAAAACAAGGTGATCCCGAAGCTCACAAAGAAGGCACAAAAGCAAGGCCAAACAAGGCCTAAGGGGGGGTAAACAATTCCAAACCAAAAAGTGACCTTAAACAAAGGTCTCAAGCATGTAAAATTAGAAATTTTATCAGTTTAGAGTTAAGCTTAAAACAATATGCAAATATGTCTAAAAGCTTAAGCAAGAATGGGATATCAAAAGGTTAGTTGCTCACCCTTGAAGAACACCTTCAAGAACACTACTCCAGCGCCTTTCTCTGATCAAAACCATTCCAAGAACTCTGAAACCAACTCCTAAGGACCTCAGCAACCAAAGGATGGTGTTCTACTAGGTGTTTGTGTGCAATAGTAAGACAAAAAGACACTTTAGAGCACAAACACACACACAAATGTAGAGAGAGAGGAAATATAGAGAGAGGTAGATATAGAACTTCTATCTCAAAATTCCAGAACCCCTGGAAAGGGAGGGTAGGCTCCCTTTTTATAGAATTTCAATTCTCAAGCTTGTCGAACAAGATTGAGTCATGAAACAAATCCCTTTATACATATGTATGGAGGATGTGAATTGTGCATGTCAGCTATGACAGCTGGCATAAAATATCTGCATAAAGCAGATGAATAGGGCTCGGCTAGAAAATATGGCCGATCGACCAACATAAGTGCCGATCGACCAAAAAAAGTGCCGATTGGCCAACACTTTTGGCCGATGGCAAGAAAACAAGGCCGATGGCTTCATGCCTTGGCCGATGGGTTAAGGGGATGGCCAACAAGCCACCCTCTTCCCTCAGAAGCAAAAACACAAGTCCTTGGTCCACAACCAAGCACAAAACAGACAAGTTGAGAGATCTTGAGGCAAGGCGCGCGGCTGAGACCTCCGGGAACTCAAAACGAACACGAACATGGATGATCATCGAGTGTTCAAACGATGACGTCCAAGTCTTGAGGACGGTCAAAAATGGGGTGTCTATAAAAGGCAACAGTGTTGTCAGCAGATATTGAACAAAGATAAAGCAAAAAATGTGGAGCAGAAAGCACAATGCATGAATAGATATTAAGTAAAAAATACAAAGTAGAAAGCACAATGCATGAGTAGATATAAAGCAGAAAGTGCAAAGCAGAAAGCACAAGTTATGAACAGATGTTAAGCAGAAAGTGCAAAGTAGAAAGCACAATGCATGAGCAGATATAAAGCAAAAATTGCAAAGCAGAAAGCACAAGTTGTGAACAAATGTTGAATGGAAAGTGTAAAAGTAGAAAGGTGTAGTGCATACCTCCCAGCCTCTCCAATAACCTTCGACCCACTCTCCCCTCATGCGGGAAGTGGAGCTCATGTAGCCATAGAGTGTGGCGAGGCCAGCTCCACCCCAATTACAGAACCGAACTCGAGGTAATGTCACGAGGGCGCTCAGTAAGTATAAACCTACGATGTTCCACCTGTTCGCGAACAAGGTGGTACAGAGGAGGAACATCAAGAAGCCCCAGGCATACTGTTCTACCTTATTCAGTGTCTCGGGTTCACTCTCGCGAAAAAACTTTGCGAACCAACTGTACCTCACCATCGCTGGTTTTGATAGAGGTGGGCGCGCTCCAAGAAGGTGGATTCAAGTTGCCTCCCACTCATCCATGTCCACATTGAAGGAGATCAGATCACCCCCTACTCCTAAACTGGTGATCATGGCAAAGTCGTAGGCAATCATCGTCATTTCCCCAGCAGAAAAGGGGTGAAAAAAGTTGCACCACCTCTCCACCAACGCTCTGAGAAGAGCCCGACTCGCTATGTATCGTGAAAGTCCAGAGCAGAATAAGCTGAAGTTAGCCTAGTCAACAAGGTCGCAGATCTTTGGAGGGAGCTTATAATACCAGTCTCTCGCTGTCGTTGCCCTATACCCTCTGTAAGAGCGAGAGTTCCCCTGTGGTAGAAAAAAGAGTGAATTAGGCAATGATAAAAGAGCATTCAGATGAAACGCAATGTAAGAAATACATTCAAAGCAAAGGCAGGAAAGCATGAAAATAGAGTTTGTACGTCGGCAGCGTTGAAGGAGAGATGGGAGTCTGGCTTCCTCAATAGAACGTCCTCTAGCATGTCACCAGCGAAATCGCTGAAGCACCTGATGCCTCCAAGTGGCAGTATGTGTGTGCGAGGATGATAACTTACTGGATCAAAGGGTCATATCCCCAGTGGTAGTGGCTCAAGCTCGAGTCCTGGAGCGAACTCTGCCTCAAGATCAACTGCAATACCCTCCACCGCCTCGCCAGCCTCGGCAATTACCGGCTCCTCAACCTCGATGTGGGGTGATACTGGAGATGGAACCTCAGGAGGAGCACCATCATGTGGAATATCATCTGCCATCTGGAAAGTGGGTGAAAAATGAAGAAAAATTGGAAAAAGAGAAAAAACTTGGAAAAATCAACCCTAGGAGAGAGAAAATAGAAAAGAAAGTCAAAACCCGGGAAAATTCACAGAACTCGAGGGAACCTTGAGGAGAACAAGCCTAAAATGGTTAAAACTCAAGAAAAGTGATGAAATCAAAATCTGATCGGTTCAAAGTGTAGAGAATCAAGAGGGTTTCGCGAATAAAGTTTGAGTGGGGCATTGGAAAACGTGTATAAAGCACCTAGAGAGAGATGGATGAAGATTTCGGATGTGTGGGAGTGTGAAAAATGAAGCCTTGATATGTATTTATAAAGACCTGAAGCAAAATGGCAGTTTGCCCCTGAAAATATATGGGTGGCCGGCAGGCCTTACTGGTGGCTGGCAGGTGGCTGGCGGTCTTCACTTATGGCCGACAGGTGGCTGGTGGTCCTTATCTGTGGCCTGGTTCTGTTTTGTGCCTCTGTTTCCCGAGCAGTGTATGGGAGGTTCTCTTTTGGGTTCGGATTGATCTTTGAGGAGCTTGAAACTGTGTTCCGATTATGCCGTTTCCAATACTTGTTGTATTCTGGCGCGCAAATGTTCTCCACTTTCCAATATGAATAAGGTGTATCCTTTTTGAGCATGTTGCAAAGCCTCTGAGGGGTAAATTGGAGGTTATCGCCGCATATCATTTTTATTCGTTCTGTAAAATTACATATTTGTTCCATTCTATCGCATAGAATATGCATTTTCACATATACTTATGTTGCACGCGTGTCCTACATCGTTCATGATTTTGCATAAAATAAGCTTTCAATTTTGCATAGAATATGCTTTCAATTTTGCATAAAGCAGGCTTTCAATTTAACATCATACGTCGATTGTCTATCTTGCATAGAACTTGCGTTGTCACTATATTGATTCGTAATCTTGTTCACTTTGTGCATCTATCGCACACGTTCACTTTGTGCATCTATTGCACTTGTTCACTTTGTGCATCTATCGCACACGCTCACTTTGTGCATCTATTGCACTCGTTCACTTTGTGCATCTATCGCACACGCTCATTCCTCTTTGCATCTATTGCTCTGATCTCAGGACGTGTGAAATGTGACCTTAAGCGGTTTTGTTTTCGTTATCTCAGGACACGTGAAACATGACCTTGAGCGATTTTCATCTCAGGACATGTGAAACACGACCCCAAGCAGTTTTCATTTCTCAATTTCTCAAGACGCGTGAAACGCAACCCTGAGTGGCGTTTTCTTTCCTTGTCTCACGTTTTGGCATGGTTAGAGTGTGCTTTAGATCTTTTTGCATAGAACCTGTGTTGGTTTTAAGTTGAAGCTGCTCACTCATAAGTTATTATCCTGTTATTGCTTATTACATCATCTTGCATGATCATGAGTTTTCAAAATAGCCGGCTTCGCGAAGCGTGTGAGTCCAGCTTCAAAGTATCTTTGTGCATATAATTTGCATCTTTTCCCAGAACTACGCTAGTTTGATTCCTTGCAAAGGGATACGTAGGCAGCTTGCGAGCTCAACCATTTAATTTATGTCTTGATTATTTGCCCAAGTCTTTTGGCCTTGTCAAAATGGGTCGTCTTCGGGTTTGGACATGTACTCACGTCATGCTATGACTTCAAGTTTTGTCAAAGAGGGGCAACTGTAGAAACCCTATTTTTGACTGCCCGTACGACTTGGGCGCCGTCGCTTGCACACCCAATGATGAATTTGTATATGCTTGTCAAGTGCTCAAAGTTCTCAGCAGAATGCCACAGCTTTGAGCCTTCAAACCCTACACACCTTTTGCCTTGTTTTCGACCAAAACCACAGTTTTTCAAACCTAAAAACCCTAGGACCTACAGGCCCACTAGTGTGGGCTGCCGGCCACTTGTGTGTTTTTGTAGATATTTATGCAAGTTGTGGCAGCTGTTTCCACAAGTTCATGCATCTGCCCGCACATGTCTGTATGGATATTTCTGAGGGAGTTTCATGTTTTTCTATAAATAGAAGACCTCCCCTTCCATTTTTGAGGGTTGAAATTTTTGGAGCAAAAATATCTCTCCCTCTCTCTCTTGCTTATATACTTTAAACCAAACCTTGTGGTATTTGAGCTGAGGTACTTTTGAGCTTACTTTGAGCTCTTGAGGGTGTGTAGGTGTTGATTTGTCACTTAGAAAGGGTTCTCCTCTTTAAGAGGTATAAGTCTTGGCTTGTTCCTTTGATTTATTTTCTTTTTTTCCTACTATTTTTGGATTGTTTTTGGGCTGTTTATACTCTATATTTTTGGGCTGAAACTTGTGGTTTAAGGCCATTAAGGGTGAAGGGGTGGATCATCCTTCTTTGCACCTAACTTATTAAGCCTTTGCCCTTGTGTTTCCCACCTTTCTATTATCTTTTTTTGATATTTTTACTACTGAATTGCAGATTTTTTTTAGAGGATAAAATCATGTTTTGAAGTCCTAAAAATGGAGGGGGTAGCCTCCCTTCCTTGTGCTTGTTTACTAGCTTAACTTGCTCCATGTTGTAGTTTATTGTTTTAGCTATTTTTGTCTTAATTCCAACATGTTTTAGGACTGTTTTTAGTTGTTCATTACATTTGAGCTTTGTATAGCATGCTTGTAGTGTAATTGTCCTCATAGGCTTGGTGGTTTAAGCCTTAACCACTAACCTACTTGAGTTGATAGAATTTATTTCTTGCTTTCCATACTTGTGATCACCTCTAATCACTTTTGCAACCTCCCTCTTTTCTTGACTTTTTCTTTGTTTTGAAAGTTGTCTTAAACCAATTGTTTGTTTAAGCATGAGATTGAGGTATTGTGCTTAATGGTTTAATCCCTTTGGAGGTTCATTACTATGGAGAAGTGGTTTGGAAATACTCTCTGGATCCTGTAGGACGCTCTTGATCCTCAGCTAATCACCTGAAAAGAAATGAACACTCCGGTCGGGGGTGCCGGAATTAGCACTCCGACGGATAAGTCAGTGTATACTCTCTGGATTGCTTATACCTCAAGTTAATCTTACTTTTTCTTACATACATTTTCTTAGCTGATGCTCTTCTTATTTATTGTTGTCCTTGATGTTGATGGTTGGGACCACCTTTCTTACATACCCGGTTATTCGGCCTCTGTCCCTTCGGGATAGAGCCGTACAGTACATGACTTGATTTTCTTTTTTAAGATATTCAGCTTCCCTACGTAATAATATATTCGGCCCCCACAATTGCCCCCCAAACATCCTACTAATGTCTGTTAGTCGGCATGTTTGGTTTTGAACTTGGAGGGTCAAAAAATACGGCAGTTTCCCTTATTCCAATGCAAGCGTCAGAACGCCTACTCTTTTTAGGCATGATTACAATTTCCCGTCCCTTTGAATGCAACTTCATTTGAAACTGTGTTGTCTCTTCGTTTGTATGTTTTTTCAAATGCGCAAGGCTTCTCGTTGCTTGTCAGTTCATCTCCCTCGCTTCACGCCCTCTGCAACTTCTTTCCGTTCTTCATTGTCCTCCTCATTTCTTGTAAGTTTTTCTCTCTTCCATTTTGACTCTTTTTCCTTGTTTGTTTGCTGTTTAGAGTGTCCACTTTACCTGCTATGATGGCGAAACATTTGAGAACCCTTCTTTCTGCGGATCGAGTCTCTGTTTCCGTCACCATTTTTCTATTCCTGACGACGTCTATCTGTCACTCTTGGCAGAGAACGTGATTGACACGGAAAGGATTGATGAGAGTACAATTGTCTTTCCTTTCCTATCATTCGCTGAGGGCGAAGTCTGTTTCCCCCTTCATCCACTTTTGAGGGCAGTCATTCGCCATTGGGGTTTAATCCTTTCTAAGCCGAACGTAAATTTTTACCGAATAATAATGGGGATTGTAGAACTAAACCGACGCCTTAGGCTTAACTTTGGAATCCTTGTCATTCGGCATTGTTATGCCTTGGCCAAATCCTCTGGCCAGCAGGGGCGCTATTTCCTCAGGGCCAAGGACACCGATCATCATCTGGTGACAATGCTTGCCAGCTCTGGCAAGCGTATTGATGATGTCATGGTCGTTGTCCGTGGCAACTGGGAATTCGGCGAGGGCGAAGATCGTCAAGATCCAGTGCCTAGGCGAAAGGGCGAACCAGGTAACCATTTAATCCCCTACGAATTTTTATTAAATATTTACTTGGTTCAAATTCTACGTACTTACCATTTTATTTGTGCAGGAAACGATTTGAAAAAAGTTCTCGTTTCGGTTGACGACGCTATACTTGCGCAGATTAGAGCCGTACTCCAGTTCTTCTGCCGTCCGAATCTTCAGAAACAAGGGAGAACGGCCCACATTCTTTTGAGATACAAGCCGACTTACACTACCTTTTCGGTCGCAGATAACATTCCGATTTCAAGGGGTGAATAGCACCTTATGGAGCTTGTTTTTCCATGCTTCAAGAACCTTAGGCAGATTGGTTTCGAGGCTTCAGACTTAAAGCCAGTGGACAAACAGGCAGCCGAAGAGGTCGCTGAGCAGCCGAATCAACCATCCCAGGACAGATCCGATGGATTAGAGGAGGTTGACGCAGCACTGAATTTGTCTTTTGAAGAAGCCGGCCTTAATCCTCCGTCCACTTCTGGTCGAGCGAACGTGTCCTTCGAAGACATTTTCATCGATTTAGGGAACCTACCCGGCTCGTATCCTGACCATGGCTGGTGAGTCGCTCACTCAGATGGCTAGGCGAAAAAATGCCGAGCGAATGGCTGCCCGTAGGAGAGCCAAGGCCGAGCGAAATGAACCTTTGCCCCCTCCACCCGACACTAGGGCAGAAACTCCACCTGTTCATGTTGAGGTGGTGGTTCAGACTGATGTGGCCGAAACGGAGCCTGTAGTCAATCAACAGGAGGGCCAAATGACAAAGCAAATGGGAGAAAAACGTCCAGCCAAACAAGAAGCCGGTAATTCGGAAGACCTAATGGATAAACGACTACGAATGGAAGAGTCACACCTGGTCGTGCTGTTTATAATACAACCAAGGGTAAGAAACACGCCGGTTGCTTCCGTTGCATCGGCTGTAAAAGACCCAGTTGTGGCCTTGAGCTTGGCATCCTCTATTTTTCTGCCGGTTGACAAAACAACCTTTAGGGTAGAGCACGATCTGCTGTCCATCGCATTAGCCGCTCAATCGGTGATATTGGTACATAATCCTTGTTTGTAATTTTGCAAGGCTAACCAAAAGAAATTTTTTTATGTTGGCTTACCGATTTCTTGTTTTGTAGGCGGTGGGAAAAATGGTTGAGATTGGCTGTTGCCAACATGACACTATTGAACAGATCGGCTTTCTCACAGCTGAGGTGGAAAACGAGAAGGGAAAGGCAGTAGAGGCCTCTCTCAAAGCCGAATCTGAGGCCATAAAAGCAGCGGTAGAGAGAGCGAGGGCCGATGTAGAAACAAATAAGGCCAAGACTGCTAACCAACTGAGATTGGCCATCGATGAGAGGGTGAATGCCAGCGAAGAAGCGCTCAAATTGGCCAATGAGACAATTGCCAAGCTGGAGGCTGATTTGGAGGAGTCGAAGAGGGCGATGGCAAATGCCGAATCCAAGATTTCCAAGTTGTTCCAAGATGGCAAGGATGCGGCCTTGGAGAATTATGTAAAAGAAGTGCCAAAGTTCGAGAAGAGGGGGTTCAAATACGGCTGGCTCAAAGCCTTAGCTGCTACTAACGTGGTATCGGAGTAGCCGATTCCGTACGAGCATGTAGATGTTGAGCCGCTGGCGTCTGACCCTGAAGACTGACCTAGAGTCAAAGTATTTTTTGTTTTGTTTTGGTATCCTGTGTATGTAGGTTTTGTTAGATTTTTGACTATTTATTTTTGTGGAAAGTTAACATGGGGTAGTTTTCATTTGTAAAATGACTTCTGTTTGTGTTCAATTTATGAATGAAAATTGCTTTTGCCTTTTTGCCTGATGCATGTGCATGTTAACGGCTAAGTAAGATATAAAAACATGCAATGAATGGAACAAACTACTGAATTAATCCAACGCAAAAATAACTGTATAGCACTGTAACTTAGCCGAATATATTAGTGAATATGCCCTTGCCCCAGCAAGTTGATGCATAGGACCGCCAAAAAATGGCAGTTCAGGGATTTGCTGGGGCACAGGAACGTCTTAACGCACTCTGATATTTAGGCTGAATAGATTGATGAATCTGCCCTTGCCCCAGTAAGCCGATGAACACGGTTGCTGAACGACGGTAGTTCAAGGATTAGCTAGGGCACCATGACAATTTGGCTAGGAGCTCTGATATTTAGGTCGAATAGATTGATGAATCTACCCTTACATGCGCAAAATTGAACGAGACCGCCTAAAAACGGTACTTTAAGAATTTGCTAGGGCACAATGACAATTCGGCTGGGAACTCTGATATTAAGCCGAATAGATTAATGAATCTGCCCTTGCCCCAGTAAGCTGATGAACACAGCTGCCAAATGTCGGCAGTTCAGGGATTGGCTGGGGCACCATGACAATTTGGCTCGGAGCTCTAATGAATAGATTGATGAATCTGCCATTGCCTGAGCAAAATTGAACAGGACTGCCTAAAAACGGCACTTTAAGAATTTGCTGGGGCACAATGACAATTCGGCTAGGAGCTATGATATTTAGGCCGAATAGATTGATGAGTCTGCCCTTGCCCTAGTAAGCTAATGAACACAGCCGCAAAATTAATGAACAAGACCACTGATCCACGTCAGTTCGTGGCGCAGAGCATTGAAGAGAACGCTACCCCCGTGATTAATAAGAAGGGTGGGGGCTGCGTTCGTTTAGGGTCCATATTGGTGTCCAAATTTGGCAGATCACAGGAGAGAGAAGAGTAGTTGGTTTGAACTAGATGTCTAGAAGGCTATTTTTCAACAGCAGAGGAGAGGGTAAGACACTAGCTGAGCTGGATTCAACGATGAATCGAGGTGGCGAATCGTTGCGAACGGGAAGTAGGATGTCGGGAGAGCGTGAAAGGCGTCATTCTCCGCGTTGTCGAAGCAGTTCACCTAGGAAGGAAAGGCAACAGCAGGGGAACTCCCCTCGCTTACGAAGTGAGGCCAATGGGACACCGCGCCCGTCGAGCTTTTCAATCTTCGTAGGGAATAAACCGATGACAGAGGCGGATTTGATCATTCATGATCCAAACATGGCAGTGGAATTCGTCTGACAGATTTTTCCACCGGAAGTCCAACAGTCGATGGTTGGGCGACCTGATTTCAAAGTTTTTCGAGAGGGCATCCATGGAGTGGTGAAGGGACTTTACACTTCATATGAAATCAACATCTGCCTGCGTGCCGCATGAAGAGAGATAGAGCAAAGGGATGCTCGCATTCAAAGCTTGCAAGCCCGCGCGGATAGGACCGAAAATGAGTTGAAGAAGATTAGTACCTCTGAGACTCATTCGGCGATTGAAGTGAATCCGATTGTTGCGGAGCGAGTAAATCGCCGAATTTTGGATCACGCGATCGCCGACCGAGACACGGCCAACATGTTCACAATTGAATCAGAGAAGGCTAGGTCCTACAAAAAAGGCTTCCATGATGGTCGCAAAATTGGAATAGACAAGACGAAGGACAAACTAGCCGAGGAGGTCTGTCGATGCGAAAATCGCAGATTTAAACATGGATGGACAAAGGCACTCCAGGCTGCGAGCGTTGATCCGGTGTCACCCTTATACTAGAGTTACACATTTCCATTCGAGGCTTTTGATGCCGAGAAAACTGACGATGAAGGCGATGCCGAATAATTTTGATGTATTTATTTATTATTTTATTTTATTTATTTATTTATTTATTGATGTAAAGCATGTACTTATGATCTGTTGAATAAAATACGTTATTCTAAATGTAGACATGTAATTTCGATCAATGCTTGCAAATTTACTACTTCACGCTGCTCACAATATCTACGAAAGGCGCTCCGGGAAGACTTATTCGGCCCAAACGTGTCATTCACGTGGGGCGCTCCAAATTTGGAGGATTTTTGTGTTGGCCAATCGTATCCTTCACGAAGGGCGCTCCGAATTCGGAGGCTTGCTTTTTGCGTTGGCCAATCGCGTCGATCATGAAGGGCGCTCCGAATTTGGAGGTTTTTGTGTTGGCCGATGGTGTCATTCTCGAAGGGCACTCCGAATTCGGAGCTTTTATTAAACAATCAGAGCTAACTGGGCATGAAGACATTATATTGAAAAAGAAAGATACACACGGCGTAGAATCAAAACAGGCTGTCGTGCCGTACAAGTTAATGATAAAATTTGCGCAAAGTGTGTGGAATTCCACGGACGCAGCAAACTTCTTCCATACATGTCTTTGAGCCGATATGCCCCCGTTCCTGTGATTGAATCAATCTGATAGAGGCTGTCCCAGTTAGGACCCAATTTTCCGTCGGCCGGATTCCTGGCAACGGGAAGCATTTTTTGAGGACCAATTCTCCTGGTGTATAACGGCGCAACTGAACACGTTTGTTATACGACTTAGCGAGCTGTTGCTGGTACCGTGCCATGGATACAAGGGTGCGGTCTCGGTGTTCCTTAACCAGAGTCAAGTCCAAAGCCAACATCATGTCATTTCGGCCCATATCGAAAACTTTTGATTTCAAGATTGGGAGGCCGATCTCCAGGGGGATGATTGCTTGGGTTCCGAAATATAAAGCAAACGGCGTTTCCCCAGTGGATCGCCTCGGAGTAGTGCGATGAGCCCATAACACACTGGGTACCTCTTCGACCCATCTGTTTTTAGCTTTCTCCAGCCTCTTCTTGATGCCGTCCAAAATAACCTTGTTGATGGCCTCCGCTTGGCCATTGCTTTGGGGATAAGCCGGCGAAGAAAAGTAGGGCCGGATACCATAAGTGTCGCACAATTCTCGATACGCCACAATCAAATTGGGTACCGTTTTCAGAAACAAGTGCTCGTGGTATGCCGAATCTTGTTATGATGTTTTTCCATACAAAACGCTTTACGTTGGAATCTCGAATGTGTGTTAGTGCCTCCGCTTCGACCCATTTTGTGAAATAATTCGTTGCAACAATTAGGAATCGCCTGTTGCCCGGGGCCCGTGATAATGGTCCAACGATATCAAGGCCCCATTGAGCGAACGACCAAGGGCTAGTGATAGAATTTAACTCCTTGGCTGGCAAGTAACTTAAAGGGGAGTACTTCTAGCATTGACCACATTTCTTAACATAACACTCGACGTCAGTTCGCATTGTCAGCCAATAGTATCCCTGCGATACGGCGCGGTAAGCCAGAGATCGTCCGCTCGAATGGGCACCACAACTGCCCTCATGTATTTCAGTCAAAAGTTCCTTGACTTTATCCGGGTGAACACACTTTAAATATGGCCCGGAGAAAAATTTCTTGTAGAGCTTCCCCTGTGGATCCAAATAGTATCAGAGGGATTTGTTTCGGAGTTTGTGTGCTTCTTTCTTATCCATTGGGAGCTGTTATGAAGATAGGAATGCAACGATAGGGTCCATCTAACTCGGACCTGGTTCGATAATGTTAACCTGAACTGGTTTTGAAGAGGCAATTCTCAGCTCGGGGACAAACCCTACTTCAATTGTCCATTTGATTTCTAAGTTGATAGAAGAGGCTACGCAAGCCAGGGCGTCTGCATGTGTGTTCTGATCCCGGGTTATTTAATTCAATTCATGATGGTCAAATTTTGCCAGCAAAGAATTTGCTATTTTCATATAGGCTGTTATATAGTCATTTTTGGCTACGTATTCCCCGTTCAATTGATTGATGACTAGTTTTGAGTCGCAGAAGATAAGCAGACGTTGAGCATAAAGAAAAAATGCATTTCGTAAGCCGGTTAACAACGCTTCGTATTTGGCCTCATTGTTCGATGCTTCGAAACCCAGTTTGACAGTCTGCTCTTATTGCCCCGTCCAGAGCCATGATCACTACGCTCGCCCCACTACCACGTTGGTTAGATGACCCATCACAATACAACTGCCAAATGTCCCCGACGTAAATTCTCTAGTTCGGCTTAGGTTGAATTTGATCAGACTTAAAGTCGGCGAGACACCTAGTGAATTCGGCCACAAAGTCAGCGAGCACTTTCCTCTTGATTGAGGTTCTGGTTAGAAATTAGATATCGTACTGGCCGAGTTCAAGAGCCCATTTTGAAATGCGCCCTGACGCTTCCACGCTACGGAGCACTGATCGGAGGGGGTAGTCCGTTAGTACCCCGATGGTATGACCCTGAAAGTAATGCATCAATTTTTTTGCTGCCATGATGAAAGCAATGATGAGTTTTTCTAACAGAAGATAATGTGTTTCGGCGTCAGTCATTGCTTTGCTCACATAATAAACTGGCCGCTGCTCCCCTAGTTCTTCCTTTATCAATACGGCACTGACCGCGTGATCGGAAACTTCCAGATATAAAATGAGTGGATCACCTACCAAAGGCGTTGTCAAGAGAGGAACTGATTGGAGGTAAGTCTTCAAACTGTTCAAAGTGGCTTCGCACTTAGGGGTCCATTCAAAAGCTTTACCCTGTCGAAGGGTGTGAAAGAATTACTGACAACAATCTGTGGAACGACTAATGAACCTGTTAAGTGCGGCGGCCATTCCCATCAGCTTCTGAACCTCTTTGATCGACCGAGGAGAGTCGAGTTCAAGAATTGCTGTGATTTGCCTCGGGTTGGCTTTAATTTCGCAGTGGTTAACAATGAAGCCAAGGAATTGGTCGAATTCGATGCCAAATGCACATTTGGAAGCGTTCAGCTTCATTTTGAATTTGCGAAGAACGTCGAATGTCTTTTCCAGATCGGCTATATGAGTTTTCTCCTCTTTGGACTTCACCACCATGTCGTCGATGTATACTTCCATGGTACGGCTAAGTTGCTCCTTGAACATGGCAGTCACTAGTCTTTGGTAGGTTGCCCCGCATTCTTCAACCCGAAAGGCATAACCTTATAGCAATAGGTTCTTCTTGGGGTAAGGAATGCAGTTTTTTCCTGGTCTTCTGGATGCTTGGCAATTTGATAATAGCCTCTGTAGGCATCCAAGAAGCTCATACGTTGGTGATGTGCCGTTGCATCTGCGAGTTGGTCTATTCTGGGGAGGGGAAAGCAATCCTTGGGATAAGCTTTGTTTAAGTCCGTGAAATCCACACAAACGCGCCAAGTTCCATTTTTCTTCTTCACAACTACAGTATTTGACAGCCATGTGGGATATGTCACATCGCGGATTGCCCCAACATCAAGCAACCGATCAACTTATTCAACAACGACAGCAGTGTGTTTCGCGGTAGACCGTCGGCTTTTCTAAATAATTGGCTTATATTTGGGAACAACGTTTAAGCGGTGTTGGGACGCAGATGGATCCACCCCCGGCATTTCATAAGGTGACCATGCAAATACATCCAGATTGCCGAGTAAGAAGGATATTAGCTCTTGCCTATCGACTTTATTCAGGGAAGCACCGATCATGAAGAACTTATCGGGATTCCAGTCAATTTCTACCCGATCCAGGGCTCCGGTTGTCTTTTCACTTGGGAGGCGCCCAATGTCGTCGAGGCTCTCCCAATTCGGCACCTCAATTGAATTCACTTCCAGCTCCCTTGGTTTCTTTGCAACAAGAAGATAACACGCCTGCGCCGATTTTTGGGAACCTCGAATTTGCTCTATGCCGCGTTCAGTCAGAAAGCGAAGTAGTTGATGATATGTGCTTGGCACGGCCTGCATGGTATGCAACCAAGTTCGTCCCATGATGAGATTATATGGTGAAAGAAGTTTGACAACCAAAAATTCTACATCCACTGATCGGGAGCCCGTTCGAAGTGGTAGTGTGATTTTGCCCAACGGATATTCTGGATTAGCGTTGAAGCCAAATAACAGATAATCACCTGGAGACAAGTCCGACTCAGTAAAGCCGAGTGTAACAAAGGTCTTGTAGTACATTACTTCCGATGTATTTCCCTGGTCAATGAGAACACGTTCAATGGTGAATCGGTTTATGCATAATTCGATGACTAAGGGATCAGTGTGGGGAAGCGTTATGCTGACCAAATCAGAATTATCGAAAGTAATACTCCCAGCTTCATGGGGTCATTTCGCTGGTGTGATTTGCTTTTGGGGATCAGGATGCGACTAAATTGTATGTACCGCGGATGCCGTTGGCAAGCTGTATATCATACGAATTACGCCAAGTGGAGGTGAATCCTGCCATATAGCTACTGTTTTTGTTGAATTGTTCTTTTGGATATGTTGTATAAGCCGACTGTCTTGTACCAACTCCTCAAGGTAGTCCTTCAACACATAATAACTGTCGGTATCATGACCGTGGTCTTTGTGATACTCACATCGCCTATCCCGTCTCCTCGTGTTGGGAGGTCCCATCATCTCGGGTGGCTATTTAAAGAAGGGAAGGTGTTGAACTTTAGACATAACCGCACTAATCGGCTCTGTTAGCTCTGTATATTCTTGCCCGCACACTTTATGCTCCTGCTATCCACTTGAAGTTGTTCGTTAGCTCGATGTGAACATTGGTCATTTGATCAGCGCGAATCTCGTCTTTTGTCTCGTCTAGCCCGATTTCGTGGTTCAAGGCTCCGTGTTGGTACAGAGTTTATCGGCTGAACGATTTCAGATAGGGCCATCTTGTTGGCCTTGTGTCCGGCTTTGACCCGCAGGGCATCATCTTCCACTTTGCAGTATTCCTCGACTTTCTTCATTAACAACCAGACTGTTTTGGGGAGCCGTCTGGTCAAGGAGCTGCGGAGGGCACTGTCAGGATGCAAACCCATCTTAAAGGCGGTGATGGCCATGGAGTCATTGCAGGCATCATCTTCTAGATTAAAGCATTCCTAATAGCGCACCGAATATACACGAAGGCTTTCTCTTGGTTGAATTTGCATCGCCCAGAGAGAATTGGCTTGCTTTGGCTAGACCTCATTGGTGATGAACCTTGCCCTGAAGGATTTTTGGAGTTGATGGAAGCTCTTAATTGATGCCAGTTCCAATTTATAATATCATTTGACGGCCAATGGTCCCAAATTGCTCGGAAATATTCGACACATAAGGGCCTCGCCGTCTGCATGAAGCGTCATGGCTTGCTTATAATGACAAATGTGATCAGTGGGGTCCAATTTTCCATTGTATAGGGTGAACGATAGAGCTTTGAACTTTTTAGGTAGCACTACCCTTGCGATCCGTCGCACAAAGGGGTTATGTTGATCCTCTTCGTCTGAATCATTTCTTCTTCGCTTATTCCGTGCACGCGCACTGCCTTCAGAAGAACTGGAGACTTCAACTCGTCCTTTCTTTTTGGATTCTGGGGATGATGAGTCAGAATCACTGCCACTATCATGTCTCTGAACTCGAGGTCGTCGACCATCCTTTCTCAGAGGTTGTCCCAGATCTTGGCGCGCGACCTGTTGGAATTTTGCCACCTCCAAGGCCAAATCTTGTCGAAGGTGCTCGTTCTTAGCCATCAGGTTTTCCAACCTCTGTTCGTTTTGCTTCGCCTGATCCATAATCACTTGCTTTGTCTCATGTGCTGAAGTCGAGGGTAAGGTCTGGGCAGCTGAGTTGAAGTTCAAGGCCCTTCGTGCGGTAATGTTCTCTGGCCCAAGCATGTTGCTTGGAGTGGTATCATCTCGTGGTGTAAGGTCGTCAGTGACTACCGGAGGATCTTCCGTCATGCCTGCCATAGATGTGCTGGAGTATTCCCATATACGGCACCAATTGTGGAGAAGTGGTTTGGAAATACTCTCTAGATCTTGTAGGACACTCTTGATCCTCAGCTAATCACCTGAAAAGAAATGAACGCTCCAGTCGGGGGTGCCGAAATTAGTACTCCGACGGATAAGTCAGTGTATACTCTCCGAGTTGCTTATATCTCAAGTTAATCTTACTTTTTCTTACATATCTTTTCTTAGCTGATGCTCTTCTTATTTATTGTTGTCCTTGATGTTGATGGTTGGGCCCACCTTTCTTACATACCTGGTTATTTGGCCTCTGCCCCTCTAGGATAGAGCCGTATGGTACATGACTTAATTTCCTTCTTTAAGAATAATATATTCGGCCCCTGCAATTACCAATGGCATGGTGTCTCTCTCATGCCCAAAACAACTCTTTGTTTGGTATTTCTTTCCATTAGAGGACTTAAAGATCACTATTGGACTTAATGAACTAAGGAATGGCTGGTAATTCAAATGAAGTAATAAAATTAGGACTAAAAATTATGCAAGATAATAAGTAATTTGGTGTTCAACCGGACGTTAATTGAACACATGGAAACTTGAGGCATTATACTTGCTAGTGATGAAATGGTTCAAGTTTCCAAGGTCAACCACTTCCCTTGATTAATCCATGATAGGGAGGAGGTTTGAGTCTTTTATTGTGCATTTATTGAAATTGAACCCCTTGATTCATAGGCCATCATGCAATGAAATTGCATCAATTAATGACTTGTGAATCAAGCCTACCCCTTCTTTGAGCTGTTTGATGATAACGAGGGGTAAGATGTACAAACATACATTGAGAATACCCTGTTATTGCTATGTATACTTTATGTTGCAGCAGGAGGAACCAGGCTTTAGTGGCCGATAGGCCACTCTTTCTGGCCAGTAGGCCACTTCTTTTGGACAGTAGGCTACCATTTATGGCCAGCCGGCCACTACTTCCAATTTTGTCAAATTGAGCAGCAACATTTTGGAACAGAACAGAGCAGAGGCTGAGGTGAAAAGATGTTCTAACTGTGCAACAGAGGCATTCTGGCAGCAGAACAGTGGGCTTTTCGGGTGGAAATCCGCGCATGCATGAGCATTTCTCGCTTCTTGTGGTTAATTAGTTAGCTTAGTTACTTCTTTCATGTTGCATTCATGTTGTAATTAATTAGTTAATTCTAATTTGTAATTAATTAATTAGTTAGTTCCATAGAATAGTTAATTAATTAATTGGTTTTGTAATAACTAGCTAGAATAATTAGTTTATTCGGTTTGTAATAATTAGTTAATTCATTTTGTAATAGATAGTTAATTAGTTTAGCTAGTTAGTTTATTCGGACCCTCTTGCGCGAGGGCACAGTTGTAATAATGTGTATGTTTTCTAACCCCGCGTCTTTCTCCCTTTTATTTACCTGCTTATGATGGTTAGTTTAGGGTATTCTGTTTCGTTTAGCATCTCTCATGCCTTGCGTCCATTGTCTTGCATGAATCGAGGCTCGGTTCATCATTCTAACAATGCATTGTCGCTTAAATACTTCTTTGAAAAGATGCTTAAACCGCATGCAATCAAATTGATTCACATATCATAATTAGTAGCCGAGCCTATTAGTTGCATATCGTATGTGTTGCATTAGTCATGTTGTATTAGTTAGGAGCATGCATGTTTTCTAACTCTTTTGTTTCTGTTGGCTTGCCTTGGAGTACGAGGTGAGCTTTTATTTGTTTTAGCATATTGCATGAGTGTGATTGTTGTCATAACTAGCATACTTACTGTGCGGGGAGCAAATATTCCGGCAAGCCCGTACTCCTTTCTTCCAAGCTCCGTTTATGCCCGATCACCTGCGAGCAAATAACGGTGAGCTGCCCGGCGGTGTGTGGCCGGAAAAATCCTCCGACGATCAAGTTAGCACACACCTTAGGATAGAGAGAGAGAGAGGAGTGTTTGAGTATGAGAATTTCCTTACAGAATGTTCGTCCCCAAGTATGGGGGGCGCAGACATGCTTATATACTCTCTGCACCCCATATCTACCCCCAGTCATCTCCTGACACGTGGCTCCGCTATCCTATCTATCAGCGTATACCTTGTTGAACATCACCTAATCTCAACTGCCTGCCTTCTTAGCTGGAGCTCGGCAGCCGAGCTGCTCCATCCACGGTCGTACTGTGCTTCATACCCAAGCACTTTACTGGCTAAGTCCAAGGAGGACCGGGCTAGGCGGCATCTCGGCAAAGCCGAGCCCAGGGCACCTCCTGTGGTCGGCCTTCCTACCGATCAAATGATTACCTCGGCTGACCATGCCTTTCCGGGCGCCGGTCACTCAGCTTGACTGGCTTCCTCCATCCCCTGATCAAGCAGCTTGGTTCAATCGAGCACTGCCTTGCCGGGCAACTTCTTTACGGTCTAGGGCGGCACATACTTGGCCCAACTCCTGCCCGGCCCAAGTTCTGGCAGCCCATCTCCGGGTGGATCGCAGGTCATCTCGGCCCCATGCACCATTAGGCTCTCAACCTGCTCGGTCGTTACCTCGGCCCAATTCCAGATCATAAATCTCCCTCTCAATTGCCCCTTAATTCTGTCCGCGAAAGTGTGACTGGGATTATTCACTTCAACCGGGATAACCACTTCAACCGGGATAACATTTCTTCGGTTTTCAAAATGCCAAAGCTCGACCGGGCTAGTTAACATTACTGTCTGCAAACTTGCCCGGTTATATTCCTCGGCTGACGTCCTCTTCTTTCAAAGTAGCCCGGTTGGCTCCTCGACTCTTCAACCTGTCTCTTCAGTTCTGACATCGCCATAAATGGGGACACGTGGCGGGCTGCCATTGGTTCTCGAGCAGCCAACCCGTCGTTTTTGCCAGAATTTGAATTTGGGCGGTTTCCTTCGTCTATACATACAAGACCCATTCATCCTCATTTTCCTCCTACTGTCATTCTGCAACCCGACTTGCCAGAGCTCTAGCATCTTCCTCCAAGCCTCGTTTGCCATTCTTTGCGTCTGTGTTCAAAGGAAAATTAGTTACCCCTCACTGGTAAGACCTTCAATCCCTCTTTTGTTTCTATCCTCTTAAATATTTCTCACATTAGGGCACTAAAACGTAGTTCTTAGGTCGTAGCCACAGAAATCGTTCAAAACTTGCCACTGTTCATGGTGTTCTTCATTTTTCATGAAGAACACTGAAGAACTGGGGCGGACCAGGCTCCTGGTCTTCATTTGATCCAAAAAACCAATCTAACCGAGCAAATAACATGTTTGTCTCGACCCCAACAAAAACCGAGATAACACAAGGAAATGGTCGCTCAACTGGGCTAACAACTGGCCTGCCTGGGCGACCAAGCTCTTTAGTTAGCTTAGAAGACCGAGGTGGTTTGGCACCCTTAATGACCGAGCTAAAGTCCAGCTCCTTCCGCGCGACCGCGCTCACACTTACACTTGCCATCCTTTTCCTGCAGAGTCCAAAGGGACCACTATCCATTCCTCAGGCTCTCAAGACCAAGCAATTACCAATTGCCACTGTGTCAAACACCTCAGCCGAGCTACCTCAGTCCGGCCACAAATGGGGAAATTCCGCTTCCTAGTGGATACTCCAGCCGCGCTAGCTGCATTCAGAGAGGAGTTCGGCATCCCGGCCGACGTCCATCTCGAACTGGCTGAAGAGGAGACAACACCCTGGGGCAGACTAGACCAATGCCCCTTCACCGTGCTGTCAATTGTCGAAGGAGGCCTCCGTTTCCCACTAAACCCACTTATCACCGAGTTCCTCCGCCGCACCGGGCTGGCACCCACACAAGTGTCCACCAACACTTATCGAATTATCAACGGCGTTCATGAACTGAACAATCGGCTAGGCACCAACTTAGGTCTAGCCGAGATATTGAGGCAATACACAATGGGTCACACCGGTGACGGCCTAGCTTATTACTTGAAAATCAGACCGGGCAAGGAAAAAATTGTAACCGGCACCCCGGATAAAGATCTGCACGACGACGATTTTTTCTGGGTGTCAGGCAATTACGAAACAGCCGAGGTGCCGGGCTGGTTTATAAGCAAGAACTTCGGTTCCTCATGTAAGCCGCTCAAACTTGCTCGGTCAGCTTACCACTTTATTCTGTAATTAACCGGTTTTCCTATTTCTTTTGCAGCAATCCAAGCCTTGCAAGCCAACTATCAGTTTCCCAACGTAGAGGCAATTCAGACCGCGCTTCGATATTCCCACCGAGATTGCAACGATTTGCTCGGTTACACCCCGACCTACAGGTACTCTGCTCCGCGCCGGAGTAGAGTAACAGACTTCCTCCGTGCTCCTTTGCCACCTCCAGACCCTACCCTTCCTGACGTCCCCTTAATCCGGTTGACAGACGAACAAGAAATGGCCAAAAGAAGCCGAATCAAAAACCTTCTCACCGCAACCTCGGCCGAGATACCGAGCGTCGTCGCCCACTCCCCGGCTGCCGGTCAATCAAGCTCTGCCGTGGTCGCCTTAGCTTCTCCAGTCGCCGGGCAGTCTAGCCAAGAAACACGCCGGGCTGGCAAAAGACCACGAGCAGATCCCTCCGCCGTGCTCATCGCCGAACTGACAACCGAGCAACCTGCCGACAGGGTTAGCTCCATCCCAGCATGGCGGCCACAGCTGAAGCACCGGGGCAAAGAGATCCCGGTAAATGCTTCGGTCAAAGGCGACAAGGAGCACTTGCTTGACTTCGACCTCTCAAAGGCTCTGCTGCTGCCCGGTGACGTGGTTGGAAGCGACCACGTTCCTGACACCCGGCTGGTCAAATCCGCCGTGAAGTCAATGACCAGGGTAAGAAGTTCAATCTTCTGCTTCAATTTTTGCAAGTGTTTGCACGGTCTTTTCTCTGATCAAATTCTCATTTTGCAGGCCATCCAAAAGCAGCACTTGGTCATGGAGCGTATCCACAGACTTCGGCAGAAGGGGAGTGATACCGCCAGCCAAGTCAAAAGCCTCCAAGCCGAGCTCGGCCGGGCAAAGTCGTCGCTTGAGATGGCTAATGCAGACAACAACAGACTGCTCGGTCAGCTGGATGCGGCAGAGAAAAAACGGGATGAGCTCCAGACCGAGGTAAACGCGCTCAAAAAGTCGAAGAAGAAAGACTGCCGGGCTGCTAACAACGCCGGCTTCAACGAAGCCGAGCAGAGCTATAAGCAGCAAGTCTTTGCAACACAAGACATTTACTTCAAGGCTGGCTGGAAGTCCACCTGCGAGCATCTCGGCCAGGGCTCTAACACCAACGTATTTGCCAATCCTCCTCCTGCTTCGCTACCAGTCTACCTCGTGCCTTACGCGAACGACGTCTTCAGCGCTTTGCAAGCTGAGGCCGAGGAAGGGCTTGAAGAAGGAGATGCCGAGACGGATACAGAGGCAGAGGATGCCGAGGTGCAGGATCAGCCCGGCCATGATGAGCCCGGTGCCCAAGACAAAAGTCCAACCATAAACCTTGATGCCGCTGAGGATGAGTTTACCAATCTCTCCCCCCTAGTTTAGTTTCTTCTCTTTTTGCATTTTTGCTTTCAGCGCTTTTGATGTAACCGGGCTCTGTCCCCACCTTTTGTATTGACTTTCTTATTAATGAAAAACTCAAATTTTGCCAAGTGTTTGCACGGTTGTCATCAATTCCATCTTCAGCAAAACACCTCGTCAACCGGAATTCATAACTCGGTTGAAGTACTTAAGCAGAACAAAACAGCAAATTCCTAAACCGAAATAATCATCTCGGTTGGTAATCACCAAGTCTTCCAACCGGAATAAACCATCTCAATTGGGAATACTAAGTTGGGCAAAACGCCAACTCATCCAACCGGAGTAAACCATCTTAGTTGGGAATCCTAAGTTGGACAAAACACCAACTCTTCTAACCGAAGTAAATCAACTCGGTTGGGAATCCTAAGTTGGACAAAACACCAACTCTTCCAACCGGAATAAATCATCTCGGTTGGGAATCCTAAGTTGGACAAAACACCAACTCTTCCAACCGGAGTAAATCATCTCGGTTGGGAATCCTAAGTTGGACAAAACACCAACTCTTCCAACCGGAATAAATCATCTCGGTTTTTTACATTAAAACAACAGTCCAAGTGCTAAAGCAAAATTACTTCTATAGATTGACAAAAGGAATTACATTGTGAAGTGCAAGCCAAAAAATTCCTTTGCACAAGAAAAGAAAGCAAAAACTTAGAAGTAATACAGTTTCAGGTTGGCCACATTCCATGGCCGGAGTATTGCTCTTCCCTCTAGATCCTCCAATTGGTAAGCCCCTTTGCCCGCCAGACCGGTGATCTTGTAGGGTCCTTCCCAATTTTCCCCTAGTTTGCCTTCACCTGGCACCAAGGTGTTGCCCATAACTTTCCTCAAAACCCAATCACCGACTTTGAACGGTCTGGGGTGCACCGTCTTGTTGTATTTCTTTGAGAGCTCTTGTTGGTAGGCAGCCACATGGATGAGGGCCTTCTCCCGACGCTCTTCCACTAGGTCCAGCTCCAAGGCAATAGCCTCGATGTTCAGTTCGGGCTCAAAACTCTCACTTCTTAGGGTGGGCATGCCAACTTGCAAAGGTATGACCGCCTCCATGCCATAAGCCAAAGCAAATGGAGTTTCCCCGGTAGATCGCCGCGGGGTTGTTCGGTATGCCCAAAGGACGCTAGGTAACTCCTCAGCCCATTTTCCCTTTGCCTTCTCTAGCCGTTTCTTCAACCCATCCAGAATAGTCTTGCTCGATGCCTCGGCTTGACCATTGGACTGCGGGTAAGCCGGAGTAGAGTTGTAGAATTCAATCTTTAAATCTTCACAAAATCCTCGGAACAGGCGACCGTCAAACTGGGTGCCGTTGTCGGAGATCAAGATCTTGGGGTCGCCAAACCGCGTGACCACGTTCTGCCAGACAAACCGCTTCACGTCTTTCTCTTTGATTGTTGCCAAGGGCTCAGCTTCAACCCATTTCATGACGTAATCTGTGGCCGCAATGAAGAATTTCCGGTTGCCCGGTGCTATTGGCAATGGCCCCACTATATCTAGCCCCCACATGGTGAAGGGCCAAGGACTAGTGAGGGGAAGAAGTTCCCTAGCAGGCTGATGGATTTGATGGGAGAATCTCTGGCATTTTTCGCACTTGCAAACGTACTTTTGTGCGTCGGCCTGCATGCACGGCCACTAGTATCCCTGCGAAATAGCTCGGTAGGCCAAGGACCTGCCCCCAATGTGGCTGCCACAAATGCCTTCGTGAATTTCGTACAAGAAGGCCTCCACACTACTCGGGTGTACGCACTTTAGATAAGGACCAGTGAAGGACTTTTTATACAACGCACCAGATGGAGAGAGCCAAAACCGCGCTGACTTCACCCGGACTTTGTGTGCTTCTTTCTTGTTAGTTGGTAGAGTCCGGTCTCTGAGGAACAAAATTAAGGGGTCCATCCAAGAAGGGCCTAGCGCGGCGCAGAGTACATCCGTCTGCCCAGCATCTTCAATGCTTGGCCATGGAAGAAAGTCAATTAACAGGGGGTTTGGAAATGTGCTATCTACCATCGAAACGAGGCCGGCCAACTCATCAGCTCGGCTGTTTTCTTCCCGGCCAATCTGTTGAACTCTGATTGCCTGAAACTGCTTGATGTGCGCCCTGACCAGAGCTTGGTACTTCGCCATTCTATCATCCTTTGCTTCGTAAATCCCAGACACTTGGTTAACCACAAGCTGGGAATCACTGTACACTAATAGCTCGGCAGCCTTCATTTGAATAGCGCTCTTGAACCCGGCGAGAAGGGCCTCGTACTCAGCCTCGTTGTTAGACGCTGGGAAGCCAAGCGTGATAGAATGTTCAATGGTTAGGCCATCCGGGGAGATAAGAACGATACCTAGGCCGGCACCATGACGGTTGGACGCTCCATAAACAAAAAGCTTCCACATTTCCCCCACAAAAAGCTTCCAGCAGTCTGATGGGTCTTGAGAATTGCGAAAGGCAATGGGATCACGGTTTCTTGGCTGGCTGGGTTCAAGTTCCGTGTTAATTGGTTCCACTCCAGCTCCCCTTGGTGATTCAGCACTGGACTCAGCAAGTTGATCTGTAATGCTCAAGTCCGTCGGCGAATCATCAGGTTGCGATGCCATGCCGGCCGCAGGTTCTGAGCGGTGTGGTTCCATTTCTTCCCCCCGTGGTGATGCGGGACCGGACAGAGCAGATGGGTCGGTGATACTCAACTCCGTTATCGCATCACCGGGTGGTAAAACCGTGCAAACTGAGGGGGCTTCAATGGTGCGCGCAAACTCCGCGTCGCTACCTCCACCAACTGGTTCTAACTCGGATGGTCTAGCGTGCATCTCATCATCTGCCACGGTAATATCGACCGGGCATACCGGATGAGTGCCAAGTGAGAATTCGACGACGAAGTCTGCCAAAGTCTGGGCTTTGATAGCAGTGCGCGGCTGGAACTTCACATCAAACTGTCCCAACTCGACCGCCCACTTAAGAATTCGGCCTGAAAAGTCCGCCCGTTCAAACAAGGCCTTGAGGGGAAACTCGGTCAATACGACGATGGTATGGGCGTGAAAATAATGCGCCAACTTCCTTGAAGCCATCATCAACGCCAACGCAAGCTTTTCCAACGGCAAGTACCTTGTCTCAGCCGGCAGCAAGGTCTTACTGACATAAAAAATTGGGAGGTGCTTGATTCCTTCAGCGCGGACTAGCACCGCACTGACTGCGTGCTGGGAGACGGCAAGGTAAAGGTAGAGTTCCTCATCCGGCTTAAGTGTAACCAACAGTGGCGGGGAAGACATATATTCCTTGAGCTCGGCCAAAGCTCGGTCACACTCTTCGTCCCACGAGAACTTTGACTTCAAAGCCTGAAAGAAAGGGCGGCAGCGATCTGATGACCGGCTTATAAACCGATTAAGCGCGGCGGCCATCCCGGCCAGATGCTGCACGTCCTTAGCCGAGCTGGGCTGCTTCAAATCTTGCACGGCTCTGATCTGAGTAGGGTCTGCTTCGATGCCTCGGTTCGTGACTAGGAACCCCAAAAATTTTCCGGATCCCACGCCAAAGGCACACTTTAACGCATTCAAGCGGAGCTTGTGCTTCTTTAAAATGGCAAACATCTCGGCTAAATCGGACAAATGGTTTGCCTCATGTCGGCTCTTTACCACCATATCATCGATGTAAGCCTCCATTGTCCGGCCAAGCAAAGGAGCAAACATTTTGGTCACCATCCTCTGAAAGGTTGCCCCGACGTTCTTCAAACCAAAAGGCATGACTCGGTAGCAGAAGAGTCCCCTTGGAGTCGTGAAAGAGGTGATCTCACGGTCAGGCCCATGCATGGCGATCTGATGGTAGCCGCGGTAAGCATCCAAGAAACTGAGCCTAGTATGTCCGGCCGTCAAGTCCACAAGCTGGTCAATTCGCAGCAAAGGGAAGCTATCTTTGGGACAAGCTCGGTTGACTGTCTTATAGTCGACACAAACTCGCCACTTCCCATTCTTCTTGGGCACCACCACTATGTTGGAAATCCACCGAGGGTAGTGCACTTCCTGAATTGCTCGTGCCTCAAGCAGGTTCTTCACCTCTTTTGCAACTATCTCGGCGTGATGTAGTGTCGATCTCCTTGTTCGCTGGATGACTGGCTTTGCTCCAGGGAAGACGTTGAGGTGATGGCAGATAAAACTTGGATCCAGGCCAGGCATGTCGTAAGGCAACCATGCAAAGACTTCGATGTTGGCAATCAAAAACTCAACCATCTCGGTCCTCTCTTGGGTAGTAAGGCTGGAACCGAGCAGGAAGAACTTATCCGGCCGCTCGATATCGAGTCGCACCTCAACCAGGTCCTCCACAGCTTTGTCCTCTGCCTTAGTGCCCACATCCTCCAGAACTCCTCGGTCTTCCGGTCCTTCTATCATTTGCACGAACCCTTTGGCAGCCCGACTGCCGTTCACTGCTACGAAGCACTGTTTGGACATGACTTGATCCCCCCAAATCTCCTCGATTGCCCCCATAGCCGAGGGGAATCTCATCACTTGGAGATAGGTCGACGCTACAGCTTGCATAGCGTGAAACCATCCCCTTCCAAGGATAAGGTTGTACGTCGAAGGCACTTGTAGCACCCAAAACTCCACTTGCTTGACCACGGATCCCGCTTTAACCGGCAGGATAATCTTTCCCAAGGGCCACTCCGGTTGTGAGTTGAATCCAACCAGTGGCGAAGTTGCTGGAGCCAAGTCTGTCTCCCGGAGTTTGAGCTGCTTGAACGCATCGTAATACATGATCTCAACTGAGCTTCCCTGATCGATCAAGATCCGTTTAACATCAAATTCCTTGATGCGTAGTGTTACTACTAGGGCATCGTTGTGTGGCGTCTGGATACGCTCCAGATCCCTTGAGGTGAAACTAATCACGTCTTTTTCTTCTATCTTCCCCCTTTTGATGGCAGGCTGTACTGACAAAACCTCCCTCATATGCTCTGCCTTTTTTATCATGCCCCGGAGTTCACAAACACGCTCCGGTTCCATGATGTCGTAGATTACATTAATAACTCCCTGTGGTGGTGCGTCTCAGTCATCCTGTCCCCTGGGATCGACCGGAGCCTGATTCGGCTTTACGCCGCCATCAATGTAAAGGTCTAGATGCCCGGCCGCGACCAGCTCTTCTAAGTGTTGCCTCAAAGGCAAACAATCCTCAGTCCGGTGGCCCCTCTCCCGGTGGAATGTGCAACGATACCACGGATTGTAGCCCTTCTGTCCATCACCCAACTTAGCAGGAAACCGGACATACTCCTCGTCTCGGATTTCACTAAGTATGCGATAAATTGGAATCTTGAAGACCGTGGTGATGCCAGTCCTTGCCTTCAATCTTCTGTTAGCATCCCCAACATCATCTCGGGCGTAGTCATCCCGGTCGTTCCGACGTCCTCTACCCCGGTTGTTGCGATTCGAGCCACGGTTTGATTCCTCTGCTCGGTCACTTGTGCGGCTGGACTCTTGCCCAACTGCGTTGCACTTTGCCTGCTGTCTTCTTGTCTGTTGCTACCAGAATTTCCTTCATGGTAGAAGCTGACGCGTCATCCTCTACTCGGATGTGCTCATTGATGCGCTGCATGAGCTGGCCCATGGAGGTCGGTTGGCGCATGGTCAGCGAATCCCGCAATCTATGGCCGACCGGGAGACCACGCTTATATTGCGTGATCGCGAGGTTGACCGGGCAATCCAAGATCTCGTTGAAGGTTTCCCAGTACCTTGAGTTGTATACCTTCAGTGTGTCGCTTGGTTCCATCTTGACACTTAGCAAGTGATCGACTTCCTTTGGTGTTTTTGTGTTGGTTTTGAAGCGCGTCACAAAGGCTTCGGCCAACTGGTGCCACCTTTGTATGCTCCTTTCCGGTAACCTCTCGAACCACTTTAAGCCCAGTTCGCCTAAACTTGACGGGAAGATTAAGCACATGAGTCCGTCATTTCGCCTATGTCCAGCCATAACCTGTTGGAAGTGGCTCACATGCATGTAAGGATCGGTTTTTCCGTCATAGAGTGTGAACTTAGGCTGGTGGAAGCCTGCCGGAAGCGGTGTTGTTTCTATTTCTAGGGAAAAAGGGGTGGCACTTAGCTTGGCCAAGTCCGTGTATTCAAAGGGTGGCACTGCTTGGTGGGGTGGAGGCATTCCGACCTCCTCGCTGGCGTGAACCCCATAGGATAACCGCTGGAACGCCGGTATTCTCTGAGCTTCGCGCTGGCGAGCCCGCTCCTTTAAGACTACCTGCAAATCCTCTGAATGAGCGGAGTAAGAGTACCTCGACGTCGTCTCCGGACGTGAGGGTTTGTAGGTGCTGTCTTGCGCACTAGACTTTTCTGCACGCGCGTCGGAATCACCAACATGGTAACTTCTGGTAATGGATATGGACTGAGTGCGTCGCTGACTCTGACCGCCTGAACGGCGGGATGGGGTGCGCTCACTGTGGTCACCCACTCCAGCTACACCTTTACCTTTGACATGCCGCTTCAGATCCTCCATCTCCGCCGCCATTCGCCGGATGACAGCGTCTTGGTCCTTCAACTTATTTTCCAGACGTCTGGCGTGTGAGTCTTTCCTCCGTCGGTGACCGTCTGGACTCCGTGAATGACCATGACTTCTTCCGCGCTTATCCCGCGCGTCTCCTGACTGTCCTCCGGTGGGCGTCCCCAAGTCCTCCATTGGATGGATGGCGGGAGGGCCTTCTCTCCTTCGGGTGAACTCCGGGGTGGCTCCGTCTATGGCAGACAACGGAAACTCGTCGTTGTTCGCCATGGACGGCGATCAGATGAACCTGGAAGATAAGGTTTTTTCTGTCAAGTTTCCCACAGACGGCGCCAATTGTGCTGGGAGCAAATATTCCGGCAAGCCCGTACTCCTTTCTTCCAAGCTCCGTTTATGTCCGATCACCTGCGAGCAAATAACGGTGAGCTGTCCGGCGGTGTGTGGCCGGAAAATCCCTCCGACGATCAAATTAGCACACACCTTAGGATAGAGAGAGAGAGAGAGAGAGAGAGAGGAGTGTTTGAGTATGAGAATTTCCTTACAGAATGTTCGTCCCCAAGTATGGGGGGCGCAGACATGCTTATATACTCTCTGCACCCCATATCTACCCCCAGTCATCTCCTGACACGTGGCTCCGCTATCCCATCTGTCAGCGTATACCTTGCTGAACATCACCTAATCTCAACTGCCTGCCTTCTCAGCTGGAGCTCGGCAGCCGAGCTGCTCCATCCACGGCCGTACTGTGCTTCATACCCAAACACTTTACTGGCTAAGTCCAAGGAGGACCGGGCTAGGCGGCATCTCGGCAAAGCCGAGCCCGGGGCACCTCCTGTGGTCGGCCTTCCTGCCGATCAAACGATTACCTCGGCTGACCATGCCTTTCCGGGCGCCGGTCACTCAGCTTGACTGGCTTCCTCCATCCCCTGATCAAGCAGCTCGGTTCAACCGAGCACTGCCTTGCCGGGCAACTTCTTTACGGTCTGGGGCGGCACATACTTGGCCCAACTCCTGCCCGGCCCAAGTTCTGGCAGCCCATCTCCGGGTGGATCGCAGGTCATCTTGGCCCCATGCACCATTAGGCTCTCAACCTGCTCGGCCGTTACCTCGGCGCAATTCCAGATCATAAATCTCCCTCTCACTTACCATGAGGCTAATTGCTTAAAAGCTATAATTGCTTGAATGCCTATGGATGAAGGCTAATTGCTTGAATTGGAATAATTTGAGTAATGTTCATATGCAATCACTTTTTCAAGTGGTACATATTCGAAACAATTTTCAAAAAAACAAACATGAATCAAAGTATTCCATTTTTTGTAAATTAGTCTATACTTGTGTATGCATCACATAGTAAAGTTAGCCTAATAATCAGAACAAGAGCATATAATGTAAATAAGATTCACATCATGATTAGTAGAGGCCAATCTTTGATTGAGTGAGTGGGGGTGCTCAATTCATGACCTTCCCCTCTCATACCTAAGGTCCCGAGCTGAGACAATCTTGGTGATGATGGACATATGGCCTTTGGCACGAGTCATGGGTTTCCTAAATTTTCCAAAAATATTTAGGTGGCGACTCTATATCTGGCAAAATAATCTATTTTTGGCATTTTGATTCAAAATCGATTTTCCAAAAGATCTGCCGGATTTAGACTCTTTGGTGTTTATCTATTTCACGTTGCACTTGTGAAATCAGATTCAAAACCACGAGAGTCTGAACTGTAGGGCTAGTCGTATTCAAAATGAGTACAAAAAGTTGAGCTACAATGGCATTTATCATTTCTTTTAAAGTCCTATTTTTCCTTTCAGCAATTCCATTTCGTTGAGGTAAGTAAGGAGCGGTGGTTTGATAAATTATTCCATGTTCTTTACAAAATTCACCCAAAGATTATTCATATTTACCACCTCTATCACTTCTAAGTTTTTTAATTTTCTTACCAAGTTGATTTTTAACTTCATTCTTATATTGAATGAAAGTTTTCAAAACTTCATCCTTGGTTCGAATTAAATAAACATAACTATATCTAGTATAGTCATCTATGAAAGTGATAAAATATTTTTTCCCACCTCTGGTTTGAATTGATTTAAAATTATAAATGTCATTATGAATTAATTCAAGTGGTTCGTACTTCTTTCAATTAAATGAAAAGAAGTTTTGGATAATTTCGCCTCAACACAAATTTCACATTTATGATTTGAATCAATGTCAAATTTAGGTAAACATTCTATATTAATCAATCTACACAAAAATCCATAATTAACATGTCCTACTCTACCATACCACAAATTTGAAGACTCAAGCAAATAAGAAGAAGATATATTATTATTAATAATAGAGGGTACAACAGTCATTACATTCTTTTTGAAAAGGCCATCAGACATGTAACATTTTCCTACATACATCCCGTTTTTGGTAAGTACAAATTTATCACTTTCAAAAACTAGCCTAAACCCATTTTTACTCATCAGAGATCCGGAGACTAGATTCTTGTGAATGTCTGATATATTTAGCACATTGTTGAGAGTGAGTTCTTTTCCAGATGTCATCTTCAGAATAATCTTTCATTGTCTTTCAACTTTAGAAGTCGAGGAGTTGCCCATAAAGAGTTGTTTACCATTGTCCACCACAAAATAAGATGTGAACATTTCTTTGTCGGCACAGATGTAGCGAGTAGCACCAATGTCCACCCACCATTCTCTAGGATTTCCAACAAAGTTTGCCTCGGAAACAACTGCAAAAGGATTTATGTCTTCAACACCATTGGAAATTTTGTCCACTTCGGTCTTATTGGCTTGAGCAAGCTTCTTGCTTGATCTTCTTTTACCTTTGCGCTTGCTACGACAATCTTTAGCCCGATGTCCTTCTTTGTCACAGATGTAACATTTGTCATTAAACTTGTACTTTTTAGTTTCCCCTCCTTTAGAGCCTTGTGCGGAACTTTCTCCAGAAAACTTTTATTTCTTTGCTTTTGGATCATGTTCCACCACATTTGTCTTAGACTCCATAGGATGCTTACCAGCCCGCTTCTCAAAATTGTGGTTGTCCTCCTCAGTTCTCAAACGCACAATCAATTCTTCCAAAGTCATTTCTTTGCGCTTGTGTTTAAGGTAGTTCTTGAATTCTTTCCAGCCTTGTGGTAATTTCTCAATTAAGGCAGCAACCTGGAAGGATTCATTAAGAGACATGCTTTCTGCATGAATGTCATACAGAATGAGTTGGAGATCTTGAACTTGGTTGATCACAGTCGTAGAATCAACCATCACAAAGTCCAGAAAATTTCCTACTATGAATTTCTTCGAGTCAGCATCTTCGGTTTTGTACTTTTTCTCTAAAGACTCCCAAAGTTCCTTTATCATCTTGATAGGACTATAGACGTTATCTAATGTGTTGTCAAGTCGTTCAATATGTAGTTTCGGCAAAGGAAATTAGCATGTTTCCAGGCATCAACCGCAGCAACCACTTGTTGATCGGTTTCATCCTTTTTCAGAGTAGGGGCATACTCACGGAGAAAATGTGCCAAGTTAAGAGTAGTAAGATAGAACAGCATTTTCTGTTGCCATCTTTTAAAATCAGTTCCTAAAAACTTCTCTAGCCTTTCACCGTGATTGATTGGCACAGTCACAACAGGAGGAAGGGTTGACGTAATTGCAGCCACCATATTAGTGCTTGTTTGAGCATTAGTTTGACTAGTTTCAGTAGCCATGAATTCTAAATTATAAAACAAAATTAGAATTAGAATTTTAAACTACACAAAAAATTTAAACCAAACACAGCATTTTAATTCTGTAAAAATAAAAGAAACAAGAATTGTAACTTTTATTTCCAATTAATTTGAAAATAAAATTTTATTTAAACAAATTAATTCCACACAGAAAATTAAATTTCTGTAACACTTCATTTATTTAATAAAAACTCATAAATTATTTCTAAACATCAAAATTAAATTCTGACTAATTTCACAAATAAATATTTTGAATTGTTAATGACTATCATTATATTACTACTAGTTGTCAAATAAAATATGTCACGATCCAACCCCAAGGGATTAGGGTTGGAATCGCAACTTGCTAAATAATTCTAATCGTAACAAATTAAATGGCGTAAGCGGAGGCAAAATAGAAAGAAAAGAATTAAACAGAAAATTTACTTCATTCTACTATTTTAATAAAAGAAAGTATAACTATGAGGCTTTTATTATTTTATTATTCAGTGACCAACAATCAGTAAAAACAAAAGGAAGAAAAGAAAAGAAAAATACAAAATAACGAATCAACATCAAATTCTTGTACGGGTTCCACTACACGAGGTTACGGGTCTTCCTTACATCTCATCAACTAAAAGGATAACAGTTATAAGCACACAACAGAGTGAGAAATATTATGCCAAAAGTATGGAGAACACAAAATAACTATGGATAGTTAATTAAGCTAAAACATTTACATAATGTAATTTAAATAAACAAATTATTTACATGGCAGAAACTGAAATACATAAATTACGTAAATAAATAACCATAACCTCGGTACAAAACAGAACAGAACAGAGATCACTGGAGTGACAATCAGAATAGAGGTCAATGGATCCATGACAAACAGAGGGCCACAAAGTGGCCAAATAGAGACCAATGGTTATTTAAGTCCCTCTAAGGCATGGGACTCCCATGGTGGTACTTATAGAAAATAATTGTTTACAAAATCATTATCAAATAATTTCTAAAATTTAAACAAACATATCCATGGGTTTCAATTTAAGTACATAAAGTTCAAAAAATAATTAACGTAATTGAAATATAAATATAAGTTATAAAACATAACCCGTATAAAATAAATCATGGTAGTTCCAAACATACGTAAAATATATTATGGTGACTCAAGGTATAATATAACTCACCTTAAGATTGAGTCTTACTATTTCATTCCTATTTTTCCTATCTTTTCGAGACTCCCTTCTATGCAGTACCTCTCCTAATTTTCCTTCTTTTTGGTACCTTCAACTTTGCTGCCTCGGCTTGCCTTATATACACGAGGCCTTTGCTTCTAATGACTCACCATCTGGTGAGTATCTTCATCATGATGACTAAATCTAAAATTATATATATTCTGTACATGTATCTTCACTCACAAATGCCACATTCCCTCCTAATTAACTCACAGATTTGTTTGAATAACTATCTTATTATTATATTATTATTATTACTTTTATATTTATTTATTTAACTTTTGGTGTCATGCTTGTCCAATTCTTCAAACTCTTCAAATACTTCTATACTATTTATTTATTTAGTTATTTATTTATTGTTTTAATAATATATATCACATACAACCATAATTATAAATATTTATGTGGTATTTAATTAAACATTCAGGGTGTCACATGTCTCCCCTCCTAAATGAAAGTTTGTCCTCAAACTAGACGTACCTTGGTTTTTTGAAGAGGTGTGGGTACCTGGTCCGCATTTGACTTTCAGTTTCCCACGTCGCTTCTTCGACACGATGATTTCTCCACAAGACTTTTACAAGAGGTATGGTCTTGTTTCGAAGAACCTGATTACGATGGTCGAGAATCTACACTGGTTGTTCTTCATACGAGAGATCTTCTTGAACCTTTAGGTCATCATACTCTATGACATGCTTTGGATCTCGGAGATATCGCTGAAGCATTGAAATGTGAAACACATTGTGAACATTGAACAGTTCAGGTGGTAGTGGAAGGTGCTATGATATAGGACCAATCCTTTCTAGTATCTCGAATGGCCCAATGTATCATGGGTTTAACTTTCCTCTCTTTCCAAATCGGATAACTCCTCTTGTTGGTGAGATCTTGAGGAACACATGATCTCCTACTTGGAATTCCAAGTCCCATCTCCGTGTATCTGCATAGCTTTTCTGGCAGCTTTGGGCAGTGTGAATTCGATGCTGGATGAGTTGAATTTTATCACTTGTTATTTGCATGATCTCAGGACCTAACAGTTTCCTATCTCCAACTTCCGTCCAACATAGAAGTGATCGACACCTCCTTCCATACAGTGCTTCGTACGGTGCCATTCCAATGCTTGCATGGTAGCTGTTGTTGTAGGCGAATTCCACTAAAGGTATGTGCTTATCCCAATTACCCTTGAGGTCCAACACGCACACACGTAGCATGTCTTCCAAAGTCTGGATTGTTCTTTCAGACTATCCATCAGTTTGCGGGTGATAAGCAGTGCTAAACTTTAGTGTAGTCCCCAAAGCCTCCTGCAATTTGTTCTAGAAGTGAGACACAAAGTGGGGGTCTCAGTTAGACACGATTGAAACTAGGGTACCATGCAAATGAATAATTTCCCTGATGTATAAAATGGCAAACTTATTAAGGAAGTACATGATTTTGATTGGCAGAAAATGGGCAAACTTTGTCAATCGGTCTACCATAACCCATATTGCATCATTCTTCGAAAATGATTGCGGTAGCCTAACCACGAAGTCCATAGTAATGTGCTCCTATTTCCATTCAAGAATAGGGAGTGGTTGTAGCATTCTTGCAAGTCTCTGATGTTCTGTTTTAACACGTTGACAATACAGACATTTTGAGACATGGCTTACTATGTCTCTTTTCATTCATGTCCACCAGTAGTGTTCCTTCAGATCATGGTACATTTTTGTGTTGCCAGGGTGGATTGCAAATCTCGAGCTATGAGCTTCCACCAATATCTTCTTCTTGAGTTTTGGAATGTCGGGTATGCAAATTTGATTTTAAAATTTTAGTATCCCATTACTTATAGTAAAATCAGGATCAGGCGTACTCCTTTGCTCCTCGTACTTTTTCTTCAAAAGTTTATTTTCACATTGGCGTGCTCTAATTTCTTTAATCAAGGTAGGTTCTACGATTATGTTGGCAAGCAGTCCATTGATCTTGCAGGAAATGAGAGAACATGCCAAACTTCTGGTCGTCTTTCGGCTCAGTGTGTCTGCCACCATGTTAGCTTTGCTTGGATGGTGATGGATCTCTACATCAGTCTTTCATAAATTCTAGATACCGCCGTTGCCTCATATTCAATTTTTTTCTGTGTAAACAGATATTTAAGACTCTTGTGGTCAGTGTAAATCTCGCAGGTTGCGCCGTAAAGATAATGGCGCCAGATTTTGAGAGCGAAAATCATCACAACTAATTCAATATCACAGGTTGGGTAGTTTCTCTCATGAGTCTTTAGTTGGCGGGAAGCATAAACAATGACTTTTCCATTTTGCATGAGAACACAACCCAAACCATTGTATGAGGCATCACTATAAATTACGAACCCATCTACTCTTGTAGGGAGTGCTAGTAGAGGAGCTGACACAAGTCGACTTTTTAATTCTTGGAAGCAACGCTCCTATTTGTCAGTCCATTTTTATGGTGTGTTCATCTAAGTTAGCTAGGTCAAGGATGATGCTATTTCTGAAAAATCTTGCACGAAGCGTCGATAATTGCCAGCTAGACCTAAAAAACTTCGATTTCTGACACTTTAGTAGGTCATGGCCAGTCCACGATTGCTGTAACTTTTTGGGGGTCAACCGAGATGCCATCCTTGTTAATGACGTAACTGAGGAAGTGTACACTAGTGATCCAAAATTCGTATTTCTTCAACCTGGCATAAAGTTTGTGATCACGTAGTGTTTGGAGAACCGTTCGCAAGTGCTGCTCATGGGCCTTTGGTGACTTGAAGTATATGAGGATGTCATCAATGAAGATGATGACGAACTCATCAAGATAGGGTTTGAACACTCGGTTCATGAGGTCCATGAAAGCTGTTGGAGCATTTGTGACACCAAAAGGCATGACAAGAAACTCGTAATGCCCATAACGAGTTCTAAAGGTTGTCTTTTCGATGCTTTCTGTTTTGACTTTTAGTTGATAATAGCTAGAACGCAAGTCGATTTTGAAGAATACCTGAGCACCTTAAAGTTGATTGAACAAGTCATCGTTCGTAGAAGAGGGTACCGATTCTTGATGGTGACCTTGTTTAGCTCCCGGTAATCGATGCATAACCTCATCGTGCCATCCTTTTTCTTTACGAATAGTACTAGAGCTCTCCAGAGTGAGGTACTAGGTCGAATGAAACCTTTGTCCAGAAGTTCTTGGAGTTGAGTCTTCAGTTATTTTAATTCCGTCATTAACATGCGGTAAAGGGCTTTTGATATTGGTTGGGTACCAGGTTGAGTTTCAATGGTGAATTCGATTTCCTGGTCAACCAGGGTACTAGGTAGATCTTCAAGAAAGACATTCGAGAATTCTCGGACCACAGGGATTGCATCAACAGTGGGGACCTCTTTTTGTGTATTGTTCACATAACAAATATAACTACAACAACCCTTTCTTAGAAGTCGTTGGGCTGTCATGGAGGATATAAGACAGGGAGGGTTGGAAACTCCAGTCCCATCAAAGACAAGCTCGGGTTGGTTTGGTAACCTGAAAGAGACCTTTTTGGCTTTACAATCAATAGAGGCGTGGTTGGTAGCTAGCCAATTCATCCCTAAGATCACATCAAAGTTCCCAATGCGGAGGGGAATCAAGTCTACGTATAAGGTTTTGTCTTTTAAGGATATAGTATATGATCTGTACACATTAGTACTACATGCAGAATTAGCAGAAGGAAAAGACACAAACAATATATATCCTAAGGGTTTGGGTGTTGATACCAACTTAGCAACAAAGTGTAGTGCAACAAAATAATGAATTGAACCATAGTCAATAAGTACATGAGCTAAATGACCATAGACAGAAAGTGTACCTGACACAACATTTTCGATAACTTCCGATTTTCCAGGTACCAAGGCAAAAGCCCTTCCTTGGTGTTTTTGGTCCTTCTTCACTCCTCCAGGTCCTGCGGGTTTTTTGACTGGTTCAGAAGGGCCGGTTGTAGGATTGGTAAGCTTTGGACAATCCCTCAGCAAGTGGCCAACTTGACCGTATTTAAAGCATGCTCCTGTGTCTTGATGGCATCGTCTCCAATGAGCCATTCCACAGGGAGGACAAGTTGGAATAGTGCCACCTCGGAGGTCAGTAGGACCTTGATTGCTTGAACTGGTTGCACCCGTATTTGCCCTCTTGGGAGGCACAACATCAGATCTTCTGTTGTCTCTTTCCCAAAATCGCTTCTTTTGGCTTGGTTCCCCGGAACACGAGGCTTTAATCCTTTTTTATGCAATGTACACTCGGTCTACCACTTCCGTATAGGTTGGCAGTTTCAAAACCTCAAGCCTATCTTTGATTTCAGCATCAAATCCTGCTTCAAATTTTCTTTCTTTTCAAGCTTTAGTGAGAATGACATATGTCACAAACCGAGTGAGTTGTGTGAACTTGCTCTTGTATTCGGCCACCGTCATGGTTCCTTGCTTTAGATGTATGAATTCTAATGCCTTTTGTTCCCGCAACGAATCTGGGAAGTATTTCGCATAAAATACTTCCAAGAATCTTGCCCGAGTCACAATTTCTTCTTTCTCTAGGGTGAGAAACCACCATTCCTGCGCATTGTCTTTGAAAGTGAAAGTGGCGAAAGTTACCTTCTGTCTTTCGGTGCAGGGTAAAACACGAAAAATCTTTTCCATGCCTTTAACCCAAGCATCCGCTACCATTAGGTCTGGACCGCCAGTAAATGTAGTGGTTTCAGATCCTGGAACTGTTTTATGGTAATTGGCTCTTCTTGCCGTTTTGGCATCCCATTGTTGATGTTGGTCTTCAAGGCTTGCAAAAAGCTAGTAACCGTTCTTTTCATGATTCTTTCCATTGATTCAGTGCCACTAACTGATGAGTCACTTCCATTACCATTACTGGCCATTCTACAAAGTAATAAATGAGATATTACATTCATAATGTAGCATATATATTGCATATCTAAAATACCAACATTACTATTTTTGCAAATATAATATTACATCTTTGTTCCAAAAATCAAAAATTATGTTAGTGTCTCATCCCTGTGATACAAAAACAAAAGAGGAATTAGAACTCATCATGGTTAGCTTACAAAAAGTTTTCTTCTACCAAATCTAAAGTAGTGGGTCAAATGGATCAAACAACCACAGAAAGTAGTATTGCATAAAAAGCTCAAATTCTCATCCTAACTATATCACAACAAAACACATCCACGCTACCTGGACGATGTAAACAGGGACAGACTATATGTAGCCCCAAAATGCTCAATCAACTATCTATGTCGGTTGCTCAATGTATGACAGGTCATTACTAAAATCAACATTTTGAATATTAATAATTTCCAACGGGTTAGAGACAGTGGTAAAAATATAGTCCTCGGGGTATACATTTCCCCTTCTTGCTACAAAATCTGGGGGCAAAGGGCCAACGATGTAGTGAAGGCGGTCATATCCTGGGGCAAGGCCGAGGACACAGGTGGGTCCGAGAAATCGTTCGCGCATATAGGCACGGCTCTGCCTCCACAGTAACTATGGTACAGCAATAGAATCAGTTTGTATATAGATTAGCCAACCCATCAATTGGGCAAGGCCTGGGTGTAGTCTCCTAATTATATCCTCTGAGTCTCCCCATCCTTCCGGTGAGGCGAGGGCGGGGGCGGGGTGCTCTGCTAAAATATCATCCAAATTGATAGCTCCAAGCTCCTCCCAAAATGCCTCATCAAGGTTAATCTCGGACATTCCTACATCACCAAAATAAATATGAGATTTTACATAAAAGGACTAACGTCGCAGGTAAATATTTTTTATTTATTTTATTATATGTATCTAGCTATATAGTTTTATTTATATTTTTTATTTATAACTTTTCGAACTTTCTGATCAAATTAAAATGGGTTTTTTTTTTTTTTTTTTGAATGAACCATTGCTTTGATACCACCTTGTCACAACCTAACCCTAAGGGATTAGGGCTAGAATCGCAACTTATTAAATAATTCTAATTATAACAAATTAAATGGGCAAGCGGAGGCAAAATGGAAATAAAATAATTAAACAGAAAATTTACTTCATTCTACTATTTTAATAAAAGAAAGTACATCTGTAACGCCCTCAAAAATAAACCCATCATAGCATACATTCACGATAAATAAAAGAGTTCTCATATTATAACCATCAGAGTATTCTTACAAAAGATATTACATGTTGACAATAAAAGTAAACGCCCTATAGGCTTACAACTTTCCAAGTCAACGCTTGGTTACAAAAACAGAATACTAACTCTGCACAAATAAGCTCTTAGCTTGATATACATGTAATACAACCAAAAACAACAAAAAAAGATACTACAGCCTCAAGCCTCCCAAGCTACGTCCTTGGAGGTGGCATAACACCTGTACCTGAAAATGATGTCCCATATAGGGTGAGCCAACGCCCAGTAGAGATATGCTAAGCATAACATAAGCAATAACTAAAACATTAGCACTTGATAAATGTTTAACTTAACAAAACTCAACTTATAAACATGGCTCAGAACCTGGCCAAATAACTGAAGTGAGACTACAACTCATGCCAACAATACTACAAACTACCATTTTACGGAAATTGCATCCGCGAGATTCAGCACCCACGTATTTTTATTCTCTTATGGCCATTTTATGGACATTTCATCCGCGGGACTCAGCACCCGTGTATAGATATATTTGGATTGCCATTTTACGAAAATTGCGTCCGCGGGATTCGGCACCCATGTATAATTATATTCAAATGGCCATTTTACAGAAATTTCATTCGCGGGATTCGGCACCCATGTATTCAAATACACAACTTGATTAGTTTCAATTCACCTAATCATCATGCAATGTCTACAACAATCAAGACTATCCTCCACCGATAGCCCAAAGCAGTTATTTCTAAACAGATAATAAATGCCTCAACAGATATATAATTGACGTTTTCAAAAGTGAGCGATTTATAAATCCAACTCCACCATTCTATCTCAATGAGCAAATTTCATTATCCCCAACTCAATTTCATAACAAATGTCATTAATTACACTAATGACCCAAATATACCCAAATATGGCATTTTTCCCTTTAAGCTCAATATTGACCCAAAGGTCCAAATATTATCAACAACACCAATATTCTCATTTCTAGGCTCAAATACACATGTATAGGCTCAAAATACAAAACCCCTCTTTTATACATTTAAAAACCCTAACACCCAAAATCACCCAACTAAACATTATATCAAAAAGACCAATAGTTTATGTCAAAGACCATAAGGATGAGTAGTTATCCCTACCTCGAGATGAAGAGCTCAAATGGAGGAGAAGACCGAAATCCAAAGTGCTCCAAATCCAAGATTTTTCAGATTAAAAGGAAGCCCTCAACACCCTCTATCTTTCTTACAAAGAGCCTAGGTTAGAACCTCACTAGAAGTAGATCAATCCCTAGAGAGAAGTTGTTTAGAGAGAGAGGGAGCTCAGATCTAGGGTTTTTGAAAAAGAAAGAGATGAAAAAGTGAAGTGTAATCCCGCTGCTGTCTACTGATATACGTATGACCCGCTCGAGCAGAGAATAGGACGCTCAAGCGTCAGACACAAAAACTGGACACGCTCGAGCGCAAAGATGCCCGCTCGAGCGCCAAGACACAACTGCAAAACATGCCAGCTCGAGTGCAAAGGGAAAGCCACTCGAGCGTAGATTCCCCCATTTCAGAACTTTTACAGACAATGAACTACCAACTCGAGCGCCAAGACACCCGCTCGAGCGTAAGGAAAACCGCTCGAGTGTGAAAAACGCACCTGTAGAAGTTTTGCAGAGGCACATAATGCTGGGAGTGTGTATATCCCGCTCGAGCGCAAGAAGACCCACTCGAGTGGACAACCAAAAATCAAACTCCGCTCGAGGGCAAAGGGACCCGCTCAAGCGTACCACCAAAAATCTGGGCAACAAGGAATGGGACTAAAGCTCAACCAACCTGTTTGAAACACGCCCAATACGTCCTAAAACTCAAACACACGGAATTAAAGGATAACAACAAGATATATAGTCACCAACTCCATAGAACCTAAGTCCGGAATACAACAATCAAAGGCAGAGTAACTGGGATCGCTATAACCTCCCCTCCTTAAAGAATTTCATCCCCGAAATTAAGTACAAGTTTTTCAAAAACATGTTTTCTCAATTAGCAACATTATTGTAATATAAAATTCAACAACTTGACCCATTACCGGTCATTCCATCTCTATTCAAGAGGCAAACTTCCAACATAATCTCCAACATGCATTATCAACATGCATCACTGTAGACGTCCCCGAACGTCCCGGGAGGGAATCCCATTTTGTTCATTTGGGGCTTACTACAGTTCGGACTCAAATTGTCACGGTTCTTAATCTGATCTCACAATGTGCGATGTGAGATTGATAAATCACCAAAGAGTCCAAATCCAGCAAATCGTTTTGAAAAACAGATTTTTAGAAAGAAGTGCCAAACATGGACTGCTTTGCCAGATACAGAGTCACCACCTAAATGTTTTATTTTTGGAAAATTTAAGAAACCTTGACTCGTTGCCTAAGGCCACATGTCCATCATCACCAAAGTTGCCTCGGTTTGAGAACTTGGGTACGATTGGGGAAGGTCAGCTATGAGCACCCCTGCTCGCCCGATCAAAGATCGGCCACTACTAAACATGATATCTCGTTTTTGAAAACACATGCGTTCTTATTCCGATTAATTAGCTAGAATTACTATGTGATGCGCATAGTAAAACAAGTATAGACTAGATCGCCTAATTTGGAACAAAGCATCGCATATCCGTTTGTTTGGAAAATGATTTGAAGTTTACTACTCGTAAGTAGGCTAAAACACGGATTTCAATGAATTATCCCAATTCAAGCAATCCAACCTTCACCCACATGCATTCAGGCAGTTATATCACCTAAGCAATTAGCCTCATAGAAAGCATACTGTCATGTTAACATTCACACTCATGTGAGATGTTAAAGCATAAACACTTACAGTATACTTCGAGCCAAAACAATAAACTAGTTAGTAATCATGCATGATCCTAGTTCATGTTAAGATGGCTAATGCAACGCATGCAAAATGCAACTAAGATAGGCTCGGCTATCCTAAGAATGGCATATGAGGTGCGACAATCCAATACATGTATTCAACTTAGAATTGAAATACAATGCAGTTAGCATGATGCGCCGAGCCCGGTGCATGCAATACAGATGAATGATTCAAACATGCTATCATAAGTATGCTAATTGAAACGTGCCCTAAAACTAACCATTGAAAGCGGTTAAATAAAAGGGAGAAAGACGTGGGGTTGGAAGACATGTATCACACACACGCATGCTTATTACACAATTTGCCCTCTCTCAGAGGGACCGAAAGAATAATACAAATTAACTAACTAACAAGCTAATTAATTATTACACAACACTTAACTAATTAAATAAATTAATTAAGCTAAGAAAGCAGTAAAGAGGCCTCGGGAAGAGGGATGAATGCATGCATGTTCGGTTTCGCTCGGAAATCCATCGCCATACTCATGCTGCCTTTGTTTACACTGCTCTGCACTTCTGAAAACTGCACAAGTCTCCAGGATGTTTCTGAACCACCTTCTGAGCACTGTGGAAGGTCACCGACCAAAAGGCAAGGCCACCGGTCATGGGAAACTGGTCATCGACCATATGTGAGGCTCTCGGCCAACAATGCATAGCCGGCCGGCACTGAAGATGGCCGACCGACCATCTCTTCCTGCAGAATCCTGTTTTGCTGCAGCAGAAGGCAAGCAGAGCATAGCAATGCATTTTCAAAGCAATATTTGCACAACCACCCTCCTTATCATGTTTAAGACTCAAAGGAGTATGGTTTTCGACCCTCGGAACATCAATCACACATTTCAATGCATGATGGCCAAAGAAGCCAAGTGTGCAACTCAATATGGAATGAAATGCACAAAACACATAAAGGGCCCCAACCTCTATCATGATTGATCAAGAGGCAAGAGATGCACATACAATGCAATGCAACCTGGGCAGGCAAGCAAGCAAGCATGCAAATAACTCAAGTGTGCAACAAATCTAATGGAACATGAGCATGTTAACATGCAATATGCAATAGGCATACAACCTAAACATGTGGACATGTATAGCATGCAACAACATGCAAAATGAAACAAGCATGTAACAACATGGTGAGATGAACTTACACTAACATGGGTAGCTCTCAAGCATGCCAAAATCAGTGGCCAAATGTGTTAGGATAGTGGCTCGGAATGCACAAAGATGAAGCTCATGCAATGGTCCATAAATGAGGCATATAAGCACAACTCTCAAACGCATTTAAAGAGTGATAAATGCATGTGCATGACCATGAAACATGGATTGAAATTACACTACAAATGATGCCAAATCATTAAAATAGGTCAAGTAATGCATACTAAATGACTCAATACACAAAGCTTACAAGCAAGATTGAACCAAAGCTATGCAAAACAAGTCATGGGTGACCAAGACAACCAAAATCAGACCTCAAGCATACCAAAACATGGATAAAATCTTCTTGAAGTCAAGCCAAAAGCATGCTAAAAAGACATGTCACAACATGACGCATGTTAGGCTATTTCATGGGATTGCATGGCAAGTGTATGGAGCATGCAAGGGTTAACCAAACCAAACCTAAAAAAAGGTATGACATGATAAAATAAGCCTAAGAACATGCTGAAATGGACACAACATAGGCTAAAATGAGATGTTACTTCAAGGAGTATACAAAGCTAGTGTGTGTGATTTACACTACAAGTGTATGAGGCATGCAAGGGCCAACCAAACCAAGTAAAAACAGATCTAAGGCATGTTAAAACTACACCAAAAATCTACTGAGATGGCCCAAAACAAGCTAGAAACACATGCTCAAACATGAGACATACAAGACTAGTTTGCAAAATTTACACTACAAGTGTATAAACCATGCATGGAATGACCAAGATAGGCAAAAACAGTGGCATATGATAGAAAAATAACCACAAATACCAGCTAAGGCATGGCCAACATGAACTTAACAAAGGTGCTCACATATGAGGCAAATATGACAAGTATTGAAGACAACAAGGAGAGGGGATGGCCCTCTCCTTCTTAGGACCTCAAAACACCACCCCCACCACTAAAATCCAGAGGGATTTTAGTGGTGAGAAGGCCAATACAAGGTGGTCCCAAAGCTCACAAAAAAAGCACAAAAATGAGGCCAAACAAGGCCTAAGAGGGGGTAAACAACCCCAAACACAAAAGTGATCTTAAACAAACTTCAAAATCATGCAAAAACGGAACTTTTATCAGTTATAAGTTAAGCTCAAAACAGCATGAAAGATAGGCTAAAAGTGTGTGCAAAAATGGGGAATAAAGACGGTAGTTCTCACCCTTGATGCACAGCTGCAAAACCAGTAGGTTCTTGGACCAAGAACCAACTCTTTAACCTCTGAAAATGACCTCCAAGAACCTTAGATGAATGGTGGAGGTGTGTGGCTATGAGGTGTGGTGTAATAGGCCAAGAACTAGACCCTTTTGAACCCAAAATATAGAGATATAAAGAGAGATATATCTTGGAGCCTTAAACAAATTTTGGGAACCTCTCTAAAGGAGAGGGAGGCCCTCTCTTATAGAGAAACAAGAGGGTTCAAGCTTCTTGGAGAAGCTAAAGAGGTTCAAGCTTCTTCAAGAAGCTAAAAAGGTTCAAGTTTCTTGGAGAAGCTAAAAAGGTTCAAACGGTTCAAGCTTCCTCAAGAAGCTAAAACAAAGGTTCAAAAGGTTCAAGCTTCCTCAAGAAGCTTAAAACAAGGGTTTAAAAGGTTCAAGTTTCCTCAAGAAGCTAAAACAAAGGGTGCAAATCCTCTATACACGTGTATGGAGGGCAGGGTCTGTGCCACCTGGCACTGGCCTCGTTTGGCAACTGAACTTTTTAGCCAAAAAGTCAAAAAGTTACTAAATTAGCCAAAAAGCCAACAAGCCATACCAAAAAATCAAAGATTCTCTTTTCTCTCTACTTTTTACACATCTTTTCGTAAAAAGCCAAAAAGTCATCCCAAACATACTAGTTTTTTTTAGCTCATATTTTAGCCAAATAGCCAAAAAGTTACTAAATTAGCCTGTTCCCAAACGAGGCCGTAAAGCAGATGAACAGGGTTCGGCCAGCAGAAAAGGCCGATCGACCAACACAAAGGGCCGGCCGACTAAATACATTGCCGACCAGTGTAGACGTCCCCGAATGCCCCGAGAGGGAAATCCATTTTGTTCATTTGGGGCTCACTACAGTTTGGACTCAATGTCACAGTCCTGTATCTAATCTCGCGGAGTGCAATGCAAGACTGATGAATCATCAAAGAGTCCAAGTCCGACAAATCATTTTGAAAATCAGATTTTTAGAAAGAAATGCCAAACATGGACTGCTTTGCCAAATACATAGTCACCACCTAAATATTTTATTTTGGGAAATTTAGGAAACCCTGACTCGTTTGCCTAAGGCCACATGTCCGTCATCACCAAAGTTGCCTCAGCTCGGGAACTTGGGTACGATTGGGGAAGGTCACTTCGTGAGCACCCCCGCTCGCCCGATCAAAGATCGGCCTCTACTAGCCACGATATCTAGTTTTGAAAACATTATGCGTTCTTATTCCGGTTATTAGTCTAGATTTACTATGTGATGCGCACAACATACAAGTATAGACTGGACCGCCTGAATTGAACAAAACATTTCCCATGTTTGTTTTTGAAAACGGTTTGCTACTCGCAAGTAGGCTAAAAATGCAAATTTTGCCACCCTCGGGTGGGCTTAGAAAAGATGATTTTGCCACTAGCTAATGGGCTTAAAACTCACAGTCAATGCAATATTCCAATTCAGATAATCCAACATTCACCCACAGGCATTCAAGCAGATATATCACATAAGCACATAGCTTCATGGTAAGCATACTATCACGGCAGTCACTCACACACATGCAAGGATGCTGAAACATAAACACTTACCGAGTACTCCAAGCCAAAACAAAAGCTATGTTAGAAATCTATGCATGATCCTAACTGTACAAAAATGCCTAATGCAACACAAGCAAAAATGCAACTACAATAGGCTGGGCTATTCTAAGATGGCATGTGATGATGTTACAGCTACCATTTATTCAACTTGGAATTGTAATACAATGCAGTTAGTATGATGTGCCGAGCCCGGTGCATGCAAGACAGATGAATGAATGCAAACATGCGAGCATAAGTATGCTAATTGAAACATCCCCTAATCTAACCATCATAAGCTGATAAATAAAAGGGAGAAAGACGTGAGGTTGGAAGACATACATCACACACACGCACACTTATTATAACATTACCCCCCCCTCGAGGGGTCCGAATAAATAATATAGTCCGAATAAATAATTACAGTCCGAATTAGGAATGCAACGGGGCGGGGCGGGGCCGGGGATCACACTCCCCGTCCCCGATCATCGATGGTGAAAATACCCCCGGCCCCGGCCCCGATCCCCGACGGGGAACTTATCTCCGTCACCGCCCCCGCCCCTAACGGGGATCGGGTTTCTCCGACCCCGTAAATTCCCCGGCCCAAAAAAAAAAAAGAGAGCAAACACAGCAGCTATCATCATCATCAACATCAACAACAACAAAATATATATCTATATCTATATTTATATCAAGATCTTGAGAACCAGTGTGTATATACATATATACATATATATATATATATATATGTGTGTGTGTGTGTGTGTATATATTATCTCAGAACTGTGGCTATAGATCTGGAGACGAAGCAGAAATGTTCATCGCGATTCAGATCTGGAAGGAGCCTTCTGTCGCCGATCTCTCTCTAGATTTCTCTGTCACGGCTTCGATCTGAAGGTGGCCATTCATCTCAAGCTGCTCATTCATCTCTCTGAGATGAGAGAAAGAGAGAGAGAGAGAGAGAGAGAGTGTGTGTTTAGAACTTGAGAGTAGAGAGAGAGTGAGAGTTGAGAACTGATGATAGATATTAGATATAATAGATATATTAGATATTAGATATATAGCCTTCTGATATAGCCTTCTGGTCAAAAAATATATATAATAGCCCAAACATATATAATAAAGCTTAAACATATATATATACATACGAGATTGTTGGGGACGTTCGGGGCGGGGCCGGGCCGGGCCAGGGGCCGGGGTTGGGAACCTATCACCGTCCCCGGCCCGAAAATCATCGGGGATTTAATTTTTAATACCATCCCCGGCCCTATGGGGATAATATTCGGGGAAAACCCGTTCTAATCGGGGTCGGGGGGTCGGGTCCCCATCGAGCCGGGTTCAAATTGCCATCCCTAGTCCGAATGAATGATTAAATATTACCAAAACCCTAATTAATTAACAAATTAACTAGGAAAGCAAATAAACTAACATGCAAATTCATGGACCGCCTCAGCTCTGTTCCGAATGATGAAAGATGCATGCTCGAGTTGCCTTGCGCAGAAATCCATTGCGATGCCCCGATTCGCCTCTGTTTGCAACTGATCCCGGAATGCTGTGCAAGGCTCTAGAAAGTTGCTGATTTCTGATTTACTGCAACAAAGAGCAAGAAAGGGGCATGGCAAAGTATTTTCACATATGTATGCAAACCTCGATCCTCGTGCCACCAATCACGCATCTCGATGCACGATGGTCGAGGAGTCGAATTGCACGACTCGATGTGAAATGAATGCACATATAAACACAACAAGGCCTAGACTCCATCATGGTTAATTCGGAGTGTCGGCGACCGGGAATTGAGACACGTTCCGTCACTTAGAGTACGAAACGTCCCTCGTTTCCTCTGCTCGGGCTAACTCCTATCCCAAACACAATGCAAATGAGAATGAGATGGCATACACAATGCGACTAACATGTAACCTAGCATACGCAATGCTATGGACTAAAATGGCATATACGATGCACGTGATGTAACATGGCATACACAATGCTCTAACATGCAACCTAGCACACGCAATGCTATGGACTAAAATGGCATACACGATGTACGATGGACTTACACAACATAAGTGGACCTTAGCCACACTCACATTAGTGGCCATATGATGGAAATGAGACAACCGAAACACATACAAACATGCACGATGCAAGGGATCGATCCTAAGGCATCAAATGCCACTCTACCAAAGCATGGAAAAGGATGCAATATGGCATACAAACATACAAATTTCAGCTCTAAAACATGATACAAAATGGTCCCGAAACATGCAAACATGGCACACAATGCAAGCTAGGGGGCCCGGGTACCGAAACTAGTGAAGTGCGTTACACTAGTGGTACCCAAAGCAATGCACTAATGGCAAAACCAACCCCAAGCAGACCCTAGGCAGGTCTGAAACAGTGGGGAAATGGCCTAAAATGATGGCTCGGAATGCAACGAAATGGAGCTCATTCAATGGTCGGTAAATGAGGCGTATAAGCCCGACTCTCAAACGCATTTAAAGAGTATGAAACATGGGAATATGGCATTCACATAAGCTCTGAAATATGATGTATAATGGCCCCAAAACAAGGAAATGCCTCAGCATATACATGTAATGGACCTCGAAACTCAAAGCTAGGCAAGTGTATTCAACTACAAGCATGCAAAACAAACATCATTCGACTATGAGACCCAAAAACAGAGCTAGGGCGGTCCAAAATATGCACAAAATCAGTTTAAGGCAAGGCCAAAAAGAGCTAAAATCAAGGGTCAACAAAGCATGAGAAGTAAGCTAGTGAACCATGATTTGCACTACAGCTATATGAAGCACATGAGAGATCACCAAACCAGACAAAAATAGAAGTATGCCATGCCAAAATATGCCCAAAAACCCACTAAAACTCAGTCAATGCATGCAAGAATGATAGGCTCCTTTGGAAGGCCATGCAAGGGGTTATTCTACACATGTATGATAGACATATAAAATGGCAAAACCACCTCTAGAAAGAGGTTATGAGGGTCCTAAAACCCACCAAAAAAGGCCTGGAATGAGGTTAGGAAGCATGCAAGTAAAGGGCCCTTTGAAAGGCCATGAAGAGGATTACTCTACACGTGCAAGATAGACATCAAATATGGCCAAAAGGGCTCAAGATAGAGTTCATGCAGGTCACAAAACTCACAAAAAGTTGTCTAAAACATGGCTTCGAAACATGCAAATGGGGGCTCCTTTGTAAGGCCAAGAAAGCTAGTAAACAAAACAAGGGATGAGAGGGTCACCCCTCTCTGATTTTAAGGCTCAAAAACACATGTTAGCCACTGAAAATCTGCTGGATTTTAGTGGCTAAAAGGCCAAACCAAGGCCAACACAAATGCTCTAATGCATAGCTCAAAACAAGAGGAAATGAAGCATGCAAGGAGGTAGATGACCCCCAACAGAAAAATGACCTTAAACAAACATGTTTATAAGCTCAAAAAAAAAACTTTTTTAATTTTATGACGAAACCCAAAAATGCTTGCAAGTAAGGCTAAACAATGAAGCAAAATAAGGGCCAAAAGAGGGAACTAGTGTCTTACCCTTGTAGAGCAGAGGGCCAGTAGCTTCTGGACGAAAATAGGAACTCTCCAACCTCTGAAAATGAGCTCCTAGGTGCTTAGGTTGATAATGGAGGTGTTGTTCTTGGAGGTGTAGTGCAATGGGACCAAGAACAAGGGTTTTTGGAGCTTGGAATATAGAGATATGGAGGGAAAGTGTATGTATGCTCAAAACAGGTTCTGAACCCTAGCAATGGAAGAGAGCCCTTTCCTTTATAGAGGAGAAGGTCTAAAGCTTCTCCAAAAAGCTTAAAAGCTAGCTTAAACATCCTCTATACACGTGTATGGATGATGCATTCTGAGGCTTCCAGCTGGCACAGCTGGCTTCAATTCATTGAGACAAAAAAGGAGAAAGCTGGCCAACCAGTTCAGGTGGTCGGCTGACCACTTTCCCTGGTCGGCCGACCAGGTCAAAAGGTTCAGGTGGTCGGCCGACCACCTTTTTTGGTCGGCCTGCTACTTTTTCTAGTTTTTCAGGATAAAAAATTGGTCTTCCGGAAAGAAAGGTGGTCGGCCAGTGATTGGGAAGTCCAAAAGTGGTCGGCCAGGTTTCCAAATTGAAGCCCCAGAAGTTATCTTTCCAATGGCACCAGCCTTGCATCAAAATTCCTCCTGTGCAAAAGTTATGCCTAGTTTGGTGAAGCCGCGCAGATTTAGTCCAACCGGAGTGATGCCCTACTTCAATCAACCATATCTCCCCCGTCCGGACTTGGCTTTAGGAGATTCTTGAGTGAAAAATGAAGCCCCGGAAGTAAGATTTCCAATGGTGGTGGCCTCATAGCTGAAATCCAAGTATGCAAATGAATAGGCCTGATTCAGCGAGGACTACTTGTCCCTCTCTTAACGGTTCATGCCCATTTTCTCCCCCAACTGGGTTTCTTCCCCCTTCTCTTCTTTTCTTCAACTCCAAACCCCTAAGTAAGGTGTTTTGAAAGATTTTTCAAAGATCTCATCTCTCTTTCATTCATTTTCACTTTGTCCTTGCTCGGTTTACCGAAAAGCGCAACATTTAACGATATGCGAGCGTCGGAACATCGTAGGAACTTTATTTTCAAAACATTTTAAAAGAGAGGGTTTTAAGGTCCAAAATCTTTTGATCAAAATTGTTTCGGTCCAAAAGGAGTGTGAAGTTGAGATTTAACTCTCTCCTTGCCGAAGAAACTGAACCTTTGCCTTGCACACCTTTCTCCACCAAGTAAACCATCAGTAGTGCCAAAGTCTTAAGAGCAGTCAAAAATGGGGTGTCTACAGTTGCTCCTCTTTGACAGAACTCGAAAGTCAAGAAGTGACGGGAGTGAGTGTTAAAGCCCAAAGACGACCCATTTTTGACAAGGCCGAAGACTTGGACAAACAAACAAAATATAGATAAATAAATGGTTATGATCGCAGGCTGCCTACGTATCCCTTTGCAAGGAATCAAACCAGCGTAGTTCGGGGGCAAGATGCAAAATGATATGCGGGAAGATTTTGATAATTGGACTTATACGCTACGCGAAGCCGGTTTGGAAATTGGACTTATACGCTACTCGAAGCCGGTCTGATAATTGGACTTATACGCTTTCGCGAAGCCGGTTTGATAATTGGACTTATACGCTTAGCGAAGCCGGTCTGAAAATTCAGGGTTTATGCAATGCAATGTAATGATACAATGCGAATGATATGCAATGGATAAGGCGCGCGGCCAAACCATATCTTGCCTAGACAAGGCATGGACACAAACAAACCACGTCTAACATGGAAATGGTGCCGTCACCCTCAAACCCCAATCCCTTTAGTGGAATAGATGCATACACAAAATCTCATAACCATGCTTGAACGTGAAAAGTATGGGCACATACCAGACCAAGCTTAACATGAAAAGGCGCAAGCCACAGATTGATAATGCAGTGAATACATGCAATATAAACTATGTACAAACGCAATGTAATAGCTAAATGCAACGGATGGAATGGATAAGGCTCATGGCCAAACCGTATCTTGCCTAGGAAAGGCATGGACACAAACAAACCATGTCTAACACGGAAATGGTGCCGTCACCCTCAAACCACAATCCCTTTAGTGGAATAGATGCGTACACAAAAATTTCATAACCATGCTTGAACGTGAAAAGTATGGGCACATACCAGACCAAGCTTAACATGGAAAGGCGCAAGCCACAGATGGATAATGCAGTGAATGCATGCGCGTAATATATGCTATATGCAATGCAATAGACATACTAGATGACGTAGTAGTTAGGAAGTGAAGCTACCTTACAGGGGCAATTGGCAATGACCTACCTCAGCAATGTCCTACCTCATGCTGATGTAGGAATCTTTCTCTTCTTCTCAATTGAACCACAGGTACTACTTTTCTCCCTGACTATGGTTACAGCTTTTCCTATTCTCCAACAGTGTGACAGACTAGGTTGATTCGGTATCCAGAATTGAGGCGCATACACATGCTATCTCAATCTATGGGGCTGCCATACAGATTTCAAGCCGAGGATATACCCCTGGGTATTTAAACCAGACTTTAGTCTCGAAAATCCCGAACCTTTGCGTTCTAGGCATGAGCCATTCAAACTCTAGTTTCCACCGTCTCAGTTGGTCTCCTAAGAACTCACCGCAAACACAGGCAGGTGGCTATATCAGACCACCAGAAGTCATTCGGGCACGACAAATACCAAAGGAATTGCACCTTTAGAGGATTTAAGGTCTCCTAGACCGGAGGATTTAAGATCTCCTAGACCAGAAGATTTAAGGTCTCCCGGACCAGAGAGTGCACAAGACAGTGCGAGCTAAAGGTGTACAAAACAGTGTGAGTAGGGTGAATGCACAAAATAATGTGACACAGGTAAGGTGCGCAAGATAGTGCGATGCAATGCATGCAAAATGCAATGGTGAATGCAAAGGGGAGAATACTCCAACCATGCTGGAATCATGAGAGGAGGAAAAACAATCAATCAAGCGCGCATACGACGCAACCTAAGTCAAATTCCAAACACACTGAAATTGTGTGAGGAAAGGGATACTCAAACTACGTTGAAAACGTGAAAGAAAGTCCAACAATCCGCCTAGCGCGTCTACAACGCAACCTAGGATAAATACCAAACACGCTGAAATCGCGTAAGGAACGGGACACTCAAACCACGCTGAAATCGTGAGAAGAGGTCCAAAAACAAACCGCCCAGGTGCGTCTACAACGCAACCTGAGATAAATTTCAAACACGCTGAAATCACGTAAGGAACGGGACACTCAAACCACGCTGAAATCGTGAGAAGAGGCCTGAAAACAACCGCCTAGGTGCGTACACAACGCAACCTGAGATAAATTCCAAACACGCTGAAATCGCGTAAGGAACGGGACACTCAAACCACGCTGAAATCGTGAGAGGAGGTCCGAAAACAAACCGCCCAGGTGCATCTACAACGCAACCTGGGATAAATTCCAAATACGCTGAAATCGTGTAAGGAACGGGACACTCAAACCACGCTGAAATCGTGAGAGGAGGTCCGAAACAAACCGCCTAGCGCATCTACAACACAACCTGAGATAAATTCCAAACACGCTGAAATCGTGTAAGGAACGGGACACTCAAACCACACTGAAATCGTTAGAAGTGGTCCGAAAACAAACCGCCCAGGTGCGTCTACAACGCAACCTGAGATAAATTCCAAATACGTTGAAATCGCGTAAGGAACAGAACACTCAAACCACGCTGAAATCGTGAGAAGAGGTCCGAAACAAAGTATCAGGTGCGTGCTCGGCACAACCTGAGAAAGTCCCGGAGGACAACGATCCTAGACGCAGCTCGGTGTAAAAGGATAAATGGTACAAGATAACACAAGATGCAAATAAATGCAATAAGTGCGATGATACAGTACATGTTACAAGTGATGTAGAGCATGATGCTAAGGGAATGCAATAAACAGACAAAACGGCACTCTAGAAAGCACCTCATGGAGTGAGTGGCGGTAAACAAAAGGAAGAAAAGAAAAGAAAAGAAAAACACAAAATAGTTTTCGAGAAAATGGGGTGTCTACAACCGGCCATCAGTGCTCATTGAGCAGTGGTCGTGTATTCTAGAGTGTCGGTCCTGTTTTTACCCCATCAGTAAAAACAAAAGGAAGAAAAGAAAAGAAAAGAAAAACACAAAATAATGGATCAGCATCAAATTCTAGTATGGGTTCCACTACACGAGGCTACGGGTCTTCCTTACATCTCATCATCTGAAAAGGTAACAGCTATAAGCACACAACAGAGTGAGAAATATTATGCCAAAAGTATGGGGAACACAAAATAACTATGGATAGTTAATTAAGCTAAAACATTTACATAATGTAATTTGAATAAACAAATTATTTACATGGCAGAAACTGAAATACAGAAATTTCGTAAATAAATAACCATAACCTAGGTACAAAACAGAACAGAACAGAGATCACTGGAGTGACAGTCAGAATAGAGGTCAATGGATCCATGACAAACAGAGGACCACAGAGTGGCCAAACAGAGACCAATGGTTATTTAAGTCCCCTTAAGGCATGGGACTCCCGTGGTGGTACTTACAGAAAATAATTGTTTACAAAATCATTATCAAATAATTTCTAAAATTTAAACAAACATATCCATGGGTTTCAATTTAAGTACATAACGTTCAAAAAATAATTAACGTAATTGAAATATAAATATAAGTTATAAAACATAACCCATATAAAATAAATCATGGTAGTTCCAAACATACATAAAATATATTATGGTGACTCAAGGTATAATATAACTCACCTTAAGATTGAGTCTTACTATTTCATTCCTATTTTTCCTATCTTTTCGAGCCTCGAGTCTATGCAGTACCTTTCCTAATTTTCCTTCTTTTTGGTACCTTCAACTTTGCTGCCTCGGCTTGCCTTATATACACGAGGCCTTTGCTTCTGATGACTCACCATCTGGTGAGTATCTTCATCATGATGACTAAATCTAAAATTATATATATTCTGTACAGGTGTCTTCACTCACAAATGCCACATTCCCTCCTAATTAACTCACAAATTTGTTTGGATAACTATCTTCTTATTATTATTATTATTATTATTATTATTATTACTTTTATATTTATTTATTTAACTTTTGGTGTCATGCTGGTCCAATTCTTCAAATACTTCTATACTATTTATTTGTTTAGTTATTTATTTATTGTTTTAATAATATAAATCACATACAACCATAATTATAAATATTTATGTGATATTTAATTAAACATTCAGGATGTTACAAAATAAATAGTATATTACTACTATTTGTCAAATAGCATATTACTATTATTTGTTTTTCCAACCAAAATATTATTTTGTAAAACCACAAAAAATAATTTCTGTAAGAAGAAAAAAGAGAAAAGAAAACAAACAAAAATTCTGTATAAACAGAATAATTCGAGTATGTCTTAAGATTGTTGGAACAATCTTCTGTGTAAAATAAGTAAGTTGCAACCAAATCAAACAAATAAAATAAATCACTTACTGAATTTATTTACCAAAATGAAAAATACAAAATAGATTAAGTCGAGTGTGTGATACTCTATCCTTAAGACAGATTTGCCCCACTTTGGTGCTTACGGATAAAAGGTGTCTATCTCCCAGGATACAATAATCTACACAAATTACAGTACCACTCCAAACAATTTATATGGCGAACAAAACCTATGTTCTATACTCTCTTAATTTTTCCTAAAAACTAGTATGAAGAGAATTTATGCAAAGGAGCAAAACTGGAAGGGAACCAAGAGAATTTCAAATTTTTTTAGGATGTAGAAATTTGTTGGAAAGGCCTGGTGTTTACAGGCAGATAGGTGACCATTCAGAACGGCCGAACAGGTGCAAAACAACCTGAACAGGTATGGTTTTGAATTTGAATCTGTTGACATAGGTTTAAATTTGTCCGAACTGCTGGGCAGTTTAGAGCAGTTCAAACAGTTGGAAATTGGACAGGAGGAGGCTTGTTTGGACAGAAAAATTTGGCACAAAAATTAAATTAATTTCATTTTGAAATTAAAATAATTTTTTTCTGCGAAAATTTGAAAAAATTCAAATAAATTTTGTCCCAAAAATTAATGTTAGAACCGACTCGACCCACACTTACACTATTCTCACCTAGAGCTTATATACCCATATAAGCTCACTTAAAGTTTCAATATGGGACAAGCCTTACCACCCACATTTTATTCTTTAATTGTCCATTCCACGAACGCGAAAACGACGTCAACTTCCCATTTACTCATAAATGGTTTTGACGAACTGTCTTCATCGTGTGACTTACCACGCGGCAAGAAACACGTCACCTCTTTAGACCCACATTAAAAGACGTGTGGGCCCCATCCAAATTTGGGCTCAAAATTAGCCCAATTTAAGCGTATAAAACCATATTGTTTTCCAACAATCACAAAAACAGTTAGCAAAGGGAATTTGATATGTTATATACATGGTTATGATAAGAACATGTATCCATGGTCAACTACCTTGTGGTCTCCAACCTTGAGCAATGTTAAGGGAAGCCTTGACGCACCAAAACTCCATGAAATCATCTTAGTCAACAAGTAAAGTCTTCTATATAAGCATCGCTCTCTTCACATTGAAGGTAACTTAATCCAACTTGACTAACTTAGTGGAACTCAATCCATTTCAACTCAAACACTCTTTCTTTCGCTCTCTCTAGACTTAGAGAGAGTCATTTATTTTCTCCAATCACTCATTCCCACATCAAAGGGATTTTTTGGCCAATCTCGGCCAGGTAGCTCTGACGATGTTCTGTGTTGCAAGTCCCCAGTTCTTAGATAGTCCATTTCAGCTATAGAACTCCGATCCACTTTCATCTAGCACTATTAAAAATTGGACTTTTTGCGACGGTCTCAAACATTGCAAAAGGTCCATATATCGTCGCAAAAGACTTTTACGACAGAGTAGTGACGGGAAATGGGGGGTGGCGGAAGGGGGCGTGACAAAAAGTATTTGCGACGGTTACAAACCGTCGTGTTCTTGTAACGACGGCTAATCAATGATTTTTGCGACGGTTTAACCTGACACAAAAAAATGGGGAAAAAACTTCACCTTTAGTGACGATATGGGTTGCCATTGCCAAAAATTTTTTAGAGACGGTATTTGTCATCGAAAAAAGTATTATTAGCAACGGTCTAAAACGTCGCAAAAAAAGTAAAATTAAATTAATATCATATTTGCGACAGTTTAAACCGTCGCTAAAGATGGCACTAATATATATATATATATATATATGCAACAGGTTAACCCGTCGCTAATAAAATGTAAGGAAATGATGATTACATTAGCCACGGTTTATTACTGTTGCAAAATAATTATTTTCATAAAATAAATATATATTTTATTAATTAATTCCCTATACAAATTATTAATATTTTCTAAAATAAAATACATCCACATCCACATTCACATTCACATTCACAAAATCATATATATGAATAATAATATATATATATATATATATATGTACCATGTAACAATACAGTGTCAATCAAACATTCCTTACAAAAATATATAAAACATCCTCCAACAATATTAATAATTTTTGATAATTCAAGAACTCAAATTTGTATTTAAAACAAAACAAAAGTATTGACAGTACAAATAAAAAAAACCTATATATTATAGCTTGTTTTAGTATCAACAATAAACTCCAATATTGATATGTGAAGATATCATCATGTACTCAAAAGATAGCATTTGCAAAAAGAAAAAGAAAAAGAATTAATTATTTACAATATAATTAATTTCAACCTTAAAAAAAATGTAAAACATTTGATATTTATTTCAATACATAAGATTATAACATATATATGAATCAAACACCACACAATGTATCTTCTAACAACTTCTCTAACTATTTTTATACCTCGGGATGGTGTTTCCAAGCCAGTAGCTTTTTCGCCCCTGGAATAAAATATAATTTCCTTCATTTATGAGCAAAATGCATTTCTTCTTCTTTAAAAGATCATCCAAGAAAAAGTACATCATAAATTCTAGCAGATTTTTATAATAAAAAAAAATTTGTTGAAAAATAAACTCATACCTAGTAAGGTCTTGTGCAAGTTTGATTAGTTACTGCTCTGAATCAAAGAATATTACCCAACAAGCATAGACCACTTCCACAAACTCCCGAGTATAAGCCTTACACAAAAAATAGTAGATAAGCAATGGTTATCGTGCAAAAACTAACTACAGGATTTAAGAACGTAAAATAAAAAATCTAACATGAGCACTTGCTATAAGAACTAACAAGAAAGAGTACATGCTTCAGGAAAAAGAAAAAAAAAATTGGTAGAACAACAGTACCAGCTGGCTCCTATTTCTGAAATTAAGTTCTTTTTGCATAATACAAGCACAGTTAGAAATTGAAACAAAGTTCATCTCATTAAAATTGCACTAATAGCTAGGAGTGGTTTGATATGATAATACAATTAAATTTAAATGTAATCCAAGAAGATACCCATATAAAAAACAAATATAACGTCAGTTTGTGTTCACTTGCCTCAGAAGCAGTAGAAAGCAGAAGGAACTGAGTCGAGGTAATTTCCTTATTTAGGTGGTCTATCATGATCCAATGAAGAATTGCTTACTTCTCTAGAATCAAATTCAAAAAATACACTAATGAGTTTTTTTGTGTATTACATTAGAGTGTTACAATAAGAAATTTTTTTGTGCGTTACTTTAGAGTGTTACACTAGTTTGTTTGCTTTGAGGAATTATTTTATGGGACTGGACTATTAGTTCATGTAGACTAATAGTCCATTGTTTGGTTCAATTTTTTTGCTCCGGATTAATAGTCCCTCCGGACTATTAGTCTTTCATATGAGAGATTATTGTATCTTAGGGGGAGGGGTGGGATTATTTCCATAGGATTGGTATCTCATGGGATTAATGTGTGAAATCTCCATTTTACCTTCATGCTATTACTTAATCAACAATTGAAAAAGGGTAAAATAGTCTTTTAGACACTTGTAAATTAATTTTTTAGTGTTGTTAATTTAAAATTATATATTAAATAAAAATTATAAATTATAAATTTAATTTAATTTAATTTAATTAAAAATAGTAAATTAAAAATTATGGCCTTATAATTTTTTTAGTGTTGTTAAAAAATTAAATTTATATATTAAATAAAAAAAATTTTAGTGTTGTTAATTTAAAATTATATATTAAATTATAAATTATAAATTATAAATTTAATTTAATTAAAAATAATAAATTAAAAATTATGGTCTTATAAATTAAATTTTTTTAGTGCCGTTAAAAAATTAAATTTATATATTAAATAAAATTATTTTTTTAGTGTTGTTAATTTAAAATTATATATTAAATAAAAAATATAAATTATAAATTTAATTTAATTGAAAATAATAAATTAAAAATTATGGCCTTATAAATTAAAAAAATTTAGTGTTGTTAAATTATAGATTACAAATTTAAAATTATATATTAAACAAAAATTATAAATTACAAGGGTAAAATAGTCTTTTGAACATTTCTTTATCCAGTTCGTCCAACCAAACATTGAATTTACTAAAAATAGTCTAATCCAAACATCTAATCTCATGAACTGTTCTAACTTTTCAAGGAGTTTTTCCTTCAAGCTGTCAACCTGTCAATACATGGCCAAACTGTCATGGTATATGCATCAATACATCAGTCACAAGCATGGTTGTTTAATCTTTCTGAATATAATTGCATTCCAAATAATTTGAGTGAACAAACAGAATTCTAATATTTAGCCCACAAACCCTGAATTTGTAAGAAATAAATTTGGTTTGTTTTTCAGAAAAATTTTTGGGAAAAATTCTCTACAAACAAATTTTCAAGAGTAATCAAACCAAACAAATTTTTTCAAAAAAAATCTCAAAATTTTGTTTGGTTACCTACTTTCCAAAATTACTCTCTCTCATACACATCAAATCAATCACTTTTTTTAAAACTCTCTCCCCAAAATAATTTTCCAAAATCATTTCTGAAAAAAGACAAACCAAACAAGTTTTCGTACTTTTTATCTCAAAAATAATCTACAAACACAAACCAAACACACCCAAAGTTTCCAACTTAATAATATGTAGAATTATATTTTTCACTTTTAATATTTAGCAATATTTATTAAGGCTATTTTGTAATACAATGACGGACAGAATGACTAGATTCCTTAAAAGAATAAAACATGTAAAGCAAGTAATAATTAAGTTTGACAAAACTTAAAAATAGTTTTAACACAAATCCAGAAATCCAATTGCATAAGAAGCATTGTAGCCTCAGCACTCAACTGTATAGAGTTGTGGCAAATAAACAGTTACATTAGAGACATTTCAAAAACTAAGCCCAAATCCAAAACCAAAATACAAACTCCATAGGGTCCGGAAATGAGTATCAAAGGCACCTTGACCTTTTGGAGTATGACATTTGGAAAAAAAAAAAAATTAAAAGCAAAAGCTTAGTACAATAAAAACAGAATAATAAAAAATTATGATAGGACATAATACTAAGACAAAACAAGAACATTGGCCATCATAACAAAAAAAAAAAAAAAACTCCTGCTGCAAATTGAACTTACCTGAACAACTTTCTATAGAAATAAGTTCATTTGAAATGTCTTAAAAGTTTTCACATCATATCATATTTTAAATATCACTTCTACCACTTAAAGTGAAAGTTGACTCTTTGAAATATATAAAGATTTTATCACACATCTTAAGATAATTTTGTTTGAGATATATAGCAACAAGTCTGCAAAACAATTTCAAAAGTAGGATGCAAATTGTACCATATATGTTCTCCTCTATCTCAATTACACGCTTATTTAACAAATTGAAAGATCAAGGTATGCAAGAGGCGAAAATTAAAGACTTACCGTGTTTGATGATCGATCAGTAGCTTTTCTATTCCTATAAACAGAATAACCAATTATCTTAGGACTAAACCAATTAATAATGCCCATTCCATATTAGCTTTATTCCTCTAGGTGTGATCAACCTATTTGGAATTTAAACTCTGATGAGGAGTTCACTATCAACTCTGCCTGGAATCATTGGAGGAATAAGTATGATAAAGTTGCTTGGCATAAGCTCATCTGGGGTCCTCATATGATACCTAGAGTCAACTTCAATGTTTGGATAGCTTCTCATGATAGATTGAATACTGGTGATAGATTGAGTCTTTTTGACTTGACCTCTACTTCAATCTGCCCTCTCTGTCAGTATCCTGATGAGAGTCATTCCCACCTGTTCTTTAATTGTTTATTTTCTACTAGGATCTGGAATGCTCTCAAAGCCAAGTGCAATGTGAACTGGCCTAATCTTCACTGGCCTGATGTTATTAACTTTGCTACCAAAGAGACTAAAGGCAAATCTCCGAGATCAATTATCCTTAAATTGTCCTTGTTGTGCTCTGTCTATCATATATGGCTTGAAAGGAATAATAGAATCTTTAATAAAGAATACAAACCTGAAGAGGTGGTTATTAAATCTATTATTCAAATGATTAGAGGTAGACTTTTGTCTATTAACAACTTGCCAAGATCAACCAGTGATGACTAGTTCATTGTTCAGTGGAATCTACCTGAGTCTGTTTTGAAGCCCCATATCATCAAGAATGGGAGGGATGTTGAGTGATATGAGTTCAATATAAGAGAGATGAGTGAAGGAAAGCAAAAAAGTGTGTTTTTCTAATTGTTTGCTAATCTATGCAGCAGTATAAGGAGCTAAACAACAATTTGATAAGGGTTGAGTAAAGTGAGAAACACATTTAAAATGTCATGCATTCAAACATTTGAGTGAAAATTCTATGGGTTGAGTGGATTCAGGCTTTATATGAGTGATTTTTATATGTAGGGTAAGAAAGCTGTAACAGAGAGATATGAGATTTTATATTGTGGGTCGAGTGCAGTGAGCCCATATATTGTGTGCTTTAGCCTGGTGCTGTTATGTGATTTGTATTACCTATTTCTTGGTAATACTTATTTCATACTTCATTATTGGTAGGTTATATTGATTACATCTAGCTTGCAAATGCATCCAGGAGATTGCTGCTGCCATGTGTTGGATGCACTTGTAAGACTGCTGCCAGTGAAGGCTGGTGACTTGGAGGAATCTTGGATGATTGTTGGCTTAGTGTGGTGGATCGGAGGTGGCTGCATCTTGCTCCTATCCAAAGGAATTGAGGCTTGTTGGTGGCAGCAGCTTGCGCCCTGTCATGCTCTCTGTCTTAGTTTATTGTATAGTTGTTATTACTTTTTGAACCATCTTTTGAAGACTGATGTAAATACTAGTTTATTAGTGTTATGGCCTACTCCTACGGGCTATGTAGAAGACTCATTATGTTTTGGTTTTGGGATAGTAGATAGTGGGCTGTTGAACATGTTTTTTAATATGTGCTGCCTTGATGAAGTTATGGTGGGTACAAGTGAAGCAATTTTTGTCAGACCATACCATGCCCAGATTGTGTTAATAGGGAGCTTCTTGACTGCCAATGCTTGGATTACTATTGTTCAGGACCCCTATTCTATCAGGATATGGCTGCTGAACATCTTAGCTCTATATATAATTATTATGGATTAGGGCAGTTTTGTATATCATTTGAGGGCAGGTTAGATAGTTGTTAGTTTTTGTGTAACTCTTTATAGTTGTGGTAAGGCCTGGGGCATGCCCCTTGTAATTTTGTATATTCTCTAGTATTCACCAAAAAAGAAAAGAAAAAAAAAACTCACATGTCTAAATTCACCATACTTGAGCTCAAATGAGCAAAAGTTTGACAGCACAACAATTCACAATCAACTTGGCCGAAACCTTTTCAAGTAATTCACATCGGTACCCCCTACATTTTCATAATCTGATTGTTCAAAATAAATGGCTAATATGGTTTCACATGGATTATGTAATTAGGGAACAATTCAAAGTTAGAACAGTAACGAAGACAGAGATTATCAAGAAAACAAGGAATGCAATCTGGTTGCTAGAAAAATACACCATGAGGGCATAAACTCATTATCAATATCGTGCCAGGCTTCATGCACCTACTAACTAAGAATCTCAGGGCTTTTATGAACTTACCTGAACAACTTTCTATAGAAAACATGAGTTGTTCCTATAATTGAACTTCAATATCTTGCTATAATCAATGTCCTTCATTATTCCTGTAATTTGATCATAAGAGCAGTTAAAATGTAAGTTCCAGAAAATTCAAGAAATGGCAAAGAACTTGCTCACAGCTAAATCATCGTACCCAGACATACTCCTCCACTTAAGCCACCACAATATCATAATAAAACAAAAATAATAATAATAATAATAATAATAATAATAATAATAATAATAAACAAAAAATAAAAAATAAAATGCACCATTAGCTATAAGTTTGATGCTTTGGTTTGCCTTTTAGATGTCGTCTTATTAGTCATTTGTCGCAAATTTGACGCAATCAAGAGCAGTCTCATACCTGAATCACTGTTGAAGGCTTGAAAATAAACTTGGTGAAAAACCTCCTGTTGGCACTAAATGAAAAGAATACCAAAGCCGAAGAAAACTTTTAAATCATCAGAAGTCTCCTTAAAGAGCTATGATATATATAGCTCAATATTATACAAATATAAGAAAAGGGATCAAAAACCTCACTAAATAATCCAAACTCTAATCTTAACTCTGTAGCATGATATAAATAACAAGACAAGCATGACAGTAACAATTTATCTATAATATCGATACACCAAGATTATTAGTTTTCAAGCTAGAATTTTAGAATTCTATGCATTCTAAGTTGAGTTAGTTTAGAAGTGCAATCCAACTAATTTAGTTGCTTGGGAACTTCTATCTATTTTGGTAATATTAGCGGTGGAAAATGTTTACAAGCTTTGCCTATGCTCTTAATTATCATTTATAAAGAGGACCCCTAATGGCCAAGGATCATCCTGTGCCCGCAAATCTCTCTGTCTCCCTATCCCAAGACACTTGCAACTATTGAATTATGTGAGAATCTTAAATAACAAGAATCTTGATGTATAACTCAACACCTATGAGTGTTTTGGGACAAGGGAACAGAGGATCCCACATTGTCCCTTATTGTCATAAGACATTACAGTTCTTGATTTTCTTGATGAATGACTCTAGACCTTTCCATTGATCCAATAGTGGCTCTCGATCAAGCCATTGAGTAGATTATTTTTCCCAATCTTTATATCTGAAATCTTTAAAAGTGCTGACTTTATTCTCCCATTAAATCGTTCATAGCCCTTTACATTAACAAAATCAATGCACAAACCAAGCTCTAATAGCTTCTTTTGTCTTTTTTCTTTTCCCTTTTTTTTTCTAGATCTAAATTTAAATCTAAATCCATTTCCCTTTGTTGATACACAATACCCGCTCCCTACGATTGCTCTAAAAACAATTCTGCGGAGCACGATGTCAAACTCCATAAAAGACAAAAGTGAAACACTCTATAACACCAATTAATTTTAGGAGAGATAATAAAACTCGATCCAACACCCTTAATTTAACTACTTAATTCACCACTTCATTGCAGTTCAGCCCCAAAGATCAAGAAGCATAAATGTATGCATCAATATCTTGGGTTTGACAAGTAAGCATATAACCAATCAACTCTTAGGCCCTAAAGCAACTTTTTCAAATTAAAAAGTTACCAGCTAAGAAAAATTCCAATCTATGGACCACAAATTTATATGAAGCTTCTTGGAACTCAATAATTCATACTCCTACCATGAGCACCCAACAATTTCCAAGCATGTGAATAACATTTGGCATAAATAGCATGGAAATAAACACCAGACACTTCGCACAAAAAACAGACATACAACAACATGGAAATGCAGATATCGAAAATTCTACAAGTAGGAAACCGAGACAGCAAGGGTACAAAAATCATAAATACATGTTTACACATATACAGATATATAGATTATTTACTTCTTATACATGTACATGTCTTCATATATTTACAGTGACCTTGATGAGCATTTATACTGCAATAAACCAACACAACAAGAAAGAGATATGGATGGAATTAAAACCAAACAAATATTGCCATCATGAAATTCCCAAAAAAAATTCTATTCAAGTTGTAAGAACAAAGCTTCCCTTGCAATCAGAACCTTCATAACTTTGATTGAACAGTATCACCTTGAAAAATTGATGGGAAGAAAGAGAATACGAAACTGAGATTGTAGACGGTGGTGCTCACGTCAGCATCACTTGGTGAAATGGGAGACTGTTTTGCTCCCATTACCAACTAAGGTCAGCAAATATAACTCAAAAATCATCAAAATTCAAAAAAAAATGAAAAACAAAATAGTTGCAAAAATCAATTGGAAGTGAATACCATTTTTCTCACAAATCAATCAAATTGAGAGTGATCAAACCCTAAATTTCCTTCAAAAGCACAATGTAGGCGAACCCATTGATTCTTTCCAATATACCCACAATGTGAATAACCTACAAGATCCAATTTTTGCCCCCAAAATCGATAAACTCGCACCAAAGACGACTCTCTCTATATCTTCCTCGCTTTTCCTCGGGATTTTCTCTCTGGAAACGGTAATGGAAATGGAAAATGAAGGTAATGATGGGGTCTAGAAACACATTGGAATTGTTACAGAGGCTTTAACCTCTGAGAGAAACCAAAAAACAACGAGAAAACCTTCTGTAACTTTTTTCCCTCCTCAGCCCCAATTTTCTCTCTTTCTCTCTCTAGATTCTCTCTCTACGCTTCGGGAGTTCCTTGCTTCCTCGTTCTCTATCACGAAAACACTCGACACGAACGAACGAACGAACGATCGCGTAAAGGTGAGAGAGGCCGTTAATTTTTGTATTTCGGATTTGCCTCTGATGTTTTCCGTAACTGCGAGTGTTGCCATCAGGCGCTGCTGGTTTGCGATGGTGATATCAATGGCAGTGGTGGTCGTGTGCTCCTATACCGATAGTGGTGGAGCGAGAGAGAGGAGGAGGAGGGCGTGACGGAGACAGAGGCGTGATAGAGAAAAAAACAAGAAGCGCTTTTTTTTTTTTGGTCTATTAGCCACGACACAACGAAGGCCATGCCAAAAAAAAATCTTTTGCGACGGGAAAAAAGTCATCTCAAAAAAATAGGCTTTTACGACGACTAATAATTTGCCATCGCAAAAACCATCCAACATATCCTTCCATCTTTTTGAGATAGGAATTGCTGTCGCAAAAAGCGACTATTGGCGACGGGGTATTAACTGTCGCAAAAGAGTGCTTTTTGTGACGATTAATATACCGTCGCAAAAAACTCCGTGTCTTACACCCACTTTTCTAGTAGTGTAGCGTGGGATTTGGCACACACAAATGTTTTAACTATTCTACGCATAGATAACTTCTTTTTTTTCTGTGTAATTTCACAAGAGGTTAAAAGAATGATTTTGTGATTGAGCCGTTAAAAGCTTGAACGGCCATCTGATTGTCTAGCAAATCAGTGGCTTGAATTGCCTCTTCTAATTTGGACCTAGATATTTGGTGATGATCCTGACATTTATCTTGTGGAGCCTCAAAGCTGCAAAGCCAAATTAATTTGCTTCAAAAATAGTGATCGCCATCTATATATATATATATATATATATTATATAAGAAGAAAAAAAAAAGAGTTTTTAGGAAGAAGCCTTCTAAGAGTTTCAAACCATCATTCTAAAATTATTAAATTTTTTTAATTTTAAATAATTAAGAAAATTTTTATTAGCTAACTTTTATTTATTTTTTATTTTACAATCCCATATCGAAAAAAAAAAAGGTGAATTTTTTCATCTACATAAAATTAATCTTATACTCTCATTAATATAAGTAAAATGAGATTTTTAGTGAGAAACATTATGATCAATATCTCATATTAATTTTTTTGATTTTCTTAATTTTAAACAGTTAAGAAAATCTTTATTGGCTAACTTCCATTTAACTTTTGTTTTACAATCCCACAAAGAGGTTTTGATTTTAAAAATAATTTTGTATGAGATTTTGAAACTCTCATAATATCTCTCCTTAAAAGTATTCTTTTATAAAATATATAGATTTCATTTACCTTTTATTTTACAATCTCACATCGGTAAAAAAAAAGAAAAAGTAAACTATTTCACTTATATAAAGTTAATCTTATACTCCCATTTACATAAGTAAAATGAGACTTTTAGTGAGAAACCTTATAATCAATATTTTATACTTATTTTTTTATTTTCTTAATCTTAAACAATTAAGAAAATCCCATTAGTTAATTTCCATTTAGCTTTTATATTACAATCCCACATACAAGTTTCGATTTTAAAAATAATTTTGTATGAGATTTTAAAACTCTCATAATATCTCTCTTTAAAAGTATTCTTTTGTAAAATATATAGATTTCATTTATCTTTTATTTTATAATCCCACATGGGGAAAAGAAAAAAAAAAGTGAATTGTTTCACTTATATAAAGTGAATCTTATACTCTCATTTATATAAGTAAAAAGAGATTTTTAATGAGAAACCTTATAATCAATATCTCATAACAATTTTTTTTATTTTTTATTTTCTTAATCTTAAACAATTAAGAAAATTTCCATTGGCTAACTTCTATTTAACTTTTATTTTATAATCTCGCATAGAGGTTTTGATTTTAAAAATAATTTATATTAGATTTTGAAACTCTCATAATATCTCTTCTTAAAAGTATTCTTTTGTAAAATATATAAATTCCATTAAACCTTTATTTTACAATCTCACATTGGGAGAAGAAAAAGAAAAAAGTGAATTATTTCACTTATATAAAGTGAATCTTATACTCCCATTTATATAAGCAAAATGAGATTTTTAGTGAGAAACTTTATAATCAATATCTCATACTAATTTTTTGATTTTCTTAATATTGAACAATTAAGAAAAATTTTATTGGTTAGTTTTAATTTAACTTTTATTTTACAATCCCACGTAAAGGTTTTGATTTTAAAAATAATTTTGTATAAGATTTTGAAACTTTCATAATGTCTTTCCTTAAAAGTATTTTTTGTAAAATATATAGATATATCCAAACCCTCATTCTAAAATTATTGAATTTTCTTAATCTTATCCTTAAAAAGTATTTTTTGTAAAATATATAGATATATCCAAACCCTCATTCTAAAATTATTGAATTTTCTTAATCTTAAACAATTAAGAAATTTTCCATTGGCTAACTTTCATTTACCTTTTATTTTACAATTCCACATCGAGAAATGAAAGAAAAGGTGAATTGTTTCATTTACATAAAGTGAATCTTATATCCTCATTTATAAAAGCAAAATGAGATTTTTAGTGAGAAATCTTATAATCAATATCTCATACTAATTTTTATTTTATTTTTTTGATTTTCTTAATCTTTAACAATTAAGAAAATCGTTATTAGCTAACTTCCATTTAATTTTTATTTTACAATCTCATATAGAAATTTTGATTTTAAAAATAATTTTGTATGAGATTTTAAAACCCTCATAATATCTCTCTTTAAAAATATTCTTTTGTAAAATATATAAATTTTTTTTACCTTTTATTTTACAATCCCACATCGGAAAAAAAAAAAGTAAATTGTTTCACTTACATAAAGTGAATCTTATACTTCCATTTATATAAGCAAAATGAGATTTTTAGTGAAAAGTCTTATGATCAATATCTCATACTAATTTTTTTGATTTTCTTAATCTTAAACAATTAAGAAAATTCTCATTAGTTAGCTTCCATTTAATTTTTATCCTACAATCCCACATAGAGGCCTTAATTTTAAAAATAATTTTGTATAAGATTTTGACACTCTCATAATTTTTTTTCCTTAAAAGTATTCTTTTGTAAAATGTATAGATACATTGATAATCTCAATGTTACTTTTACTGTTCATTAATACAAAAATTATGAGATAATTATGATAATTTTAAATTTTTATTTAAAACTTATAGATCATGGGATACATTATTATAATTTTAAATTTATATTGCATCAATTTTAAATTTAAATTAATAGATTGCTTTCCATATTTAATGACAGTTTTAATTTTAATAAAATAAAATTTTAAAGTTTTAATTAATTAATTTTTGTGTAAGTTGGTTGATCTTTTGACTTAACTGATTAAGCTAAACTATTTTTAGTTTGATTAATTTACTGGTTTAACAGTGATTTTAGCAGTTTTACATGTTACGATGATTCTTTTTTATTCATTAAGTTTTTTAAATGGGAGCTTTTTTGATAAATTTTCTTTCTAAGAGTTTTATTTCATCCAATCCTTTTTTTTTTTTTTTTGACTATTCTATTAGATCCTATTTGAGGTAAGAATACCAAAACACCCTCAATCTCTCCTACCCCTATTAATGTTGATATTTAATGTTGATTGTCATTATGTTTTAATAGTTCCCATATATCAAGATGTTGACTATCACTGTATTCATATTAATTTGAAACGAATTTTTTTTATTGTATTGTCAATTACATGATGTAAATATTCACATCATGTGATTAAAATGAATATTCACATCATTATATTCACATTAATTTGAAACAAATTTTTGTCATTGTGTTGTCAATTACATAATGTGAATATTTATATTAAAACATACGAATGTGAACGTTCACATCACTATATATTGTGAATAAAAATGTGTTGTCAATTAAAAATATAATGGATGTTATTTTTAATGTGTTGTCAATTAAAAATAAGAAGGTTCACATGTTGTGAACGTTCATATCACTACATTAGATAAGAGAGAATTTTTCGAAAAGATGTTGTGAATGTTCACATCAGATGAAAGAGAATGTTCACATTATTTTTAATTTGTTGTCAATTAAAAATAGGGATTTTTATTGATAAGTCCAATTTAGAAGTGTTTTAACCCAAGAAGTCCATGAAGGAATTTTTTAACCAATTTAGTCCCATGTATGTATAGTTTTATTCCATAAAGTCCATTTTCTTGATTTACACTATTTTCTTGGACACTTATACCCTTATATTTAATTTTGATACCCTTATAAATATTTTTTCAACGATTAGCAATTTAATGATGTGAACATTCATATTTTAAAATTCACATTTGTAGGAATGTAAATTGGCCCGTGGGCGGCCCGAAACCCGCCCGCGAGCCAGGGCGGAGCCGGCCCGTTGACAATGTGAATATTCACATTGACATGTTAAAATTCACATTAATAGGAGTGTAAAATTGGCCCTCGTCCCATGACGACGCGAAACCCGCCCGCGGCCTATGGGCGGCCCGGGACGGGCCCGGTCCGACCCGTTGACAATGTGAATATTCACATTGACATGTTAACATTCACATTGATAAGAGTATAAAATTGGGCCGTGGCCCATGGGCGGCCAAAAGCCCGCCCGCAGCCCGGGGCGGGCCCGGCCCGGCCCATTGACAATGTGAATATTCACATTGACATGTTAACATTTACATTGATAGGAGTGTAAAATTAGCCCGCGCCTTGTAACTGCCCGAAACCCGCCCACGGCCCTTGGGCGGGCCCGGCCCGGCCTGTTGACAATGTGAATGTTCACATTGACATGTTAACATTCACATTGATAAGAGTATAAAACTAGACCGCAGCCCAGGGCGGGCCTGACTCGGCCCGGCCCGGCCCGTTGACAATGTGAATATTCACATTGACATGTTAACATTCACATTAATAGGAGTGTAAAATTGGCCCCTGTCCCGTGGCGGCACGAAACCCGCCCGCGGCCCATGGGCGGCCCGGGGCGGGCCCGGTCCGGCCCGTTGACAATGTGAATATTCACATTGATAAGAGTATTGTCACGACCCAAACCCGGTCCTATGGGTTTAGCACGGTAACTGGCCAGTAATTCGAGATTACCGAAGGCCTGCAGAACAGTAGAATAATAAAACAAAGTACAGGGCCTGGCAGAAGCCAATACCGTAAATAAATAATGTCCATTGAACTGTGACAGTCTGCATGCCAAAAAGATTTTTCATGCATTCATACATACAAACAGTACAGTCTATACAATAATTTACAGTCACACAGTACAGGGACCTAATCCCTTGATAACAGTACAGTAAACATTCAGTCTATACAGAACAATAGACGGTACAGAAGGGGGAATTGTAAAACACCCCTAAGCCTTAACACGATAGGCTCGGAACCTCGCAGTGAGGCACATAGGCTGGCTTGACAAAACTGGAGTTTAACTCACGCTCCTAGCTCCGATCTGGTGGCTGAGCACCTACATATATATATAAACAGTGAGCTAAAGCCCAGTGAATAACATGATGCGTAAAGGGTTTAAGAATGAATGTCCTTACAGTAATGAAAACAGTCCATTAAATCAGTATTTCAGTCAGTACAGTCATATGTGGTACATCCATTAGCATAACAGTACAGTAAACAGTAGGTCTTAAAAGACCGAACAGTAAATGATGGCCATCAGTCAGTAACAGTAGTGGTTCCAACGAGGGAACCGACAGAGATCTCTGTAACAGTATAACAGTAACAGTAAACAGTAGGTGCTAGGGATGCCACAATACAGTTTAGAATATAGGACATACATTCATTCAGTTAACAGTAATCAATTCAGAAAACAGTACAGTTCAGTTGTTCAGAAGATATTCATTTATGAACATATCTTTACACAATCGTTACTCACAGAGTTTGGGTTACAGTATGCTAGAGCGTGCCTCCCCAGTCGCCAACCCTACACAGTTAACAGATTGAACACACTAAGCTACACAGCTGGGAAAGATCATAATTTAATCCCTAATGCCTCGGTGTGCTCTACATCTATATCCTCAAAAAGATACCCTAAACTAGGTCTAAGAATGCCTAGAATGGGATGAGGATGCAAAGATGTGATCAGAAAATAGTTTCAGAATTTTCAGAAAAACAGAGTCCCGCTCGAGCGTAGGTTTCCCCGCTCGAGCGGTCATGCAACAAAGGTACACGCTCGAGCGTAAACTTTCCCGCTCGAGCGTACTGTAAAAGTACTGGATGGGTGAAATCTCTGCTCGACGGCCGCTCGAGCTTGAGACACATGACTCCGCTCGAGCTCCTAATCCTCCGCTCGAGCGGACTGTAAAACAGTGCAGAGATACTGGATGCTCGGATTCCACGCTCGAGCGGCGATTCCCCCGCTCGACCGGAAATGCAAAATCTGGAAATTCCAGATTGCACCTCCAAGCCAAAAACCAAGTTCAAAAGCATCAAAACCGATCCTCTTAGGCCCATTTTCTAGAAAACATTTATAAACACATAGAATAACATGTTTCAAAGCTCAATTTTAAGAAATCAAAGCCCGAGGGTGTTTAATTCAAACTCAATTTAAACCATTTTTCAAGCACAAGATGAACATGCAAACATGCATGAATTCAAACCATTTTGAAGCTCCAATTTGATGCTCTAAGGAGCCAATTGATCCAAAAACAAGTTGAAAACATGGACCATGCAAGAATTAGTTTAAACACAAGAATGAGAAGGTGAAATTCATACCTAAGGTCCTTGAATGCAAGTCTAGGGGTTCAATCTAGCAATCCACCCTTCAATTAGCAAGCAATACACCAAGCAATTCAAGCCAATTCATCAAAATGAACTCAATTCTCTCCTCTAGTCTCTCTCTAGTCGGCAAGGCAAGGAAGAAGGCTGAGGTAAACGTTTTTGGCTTAAGTATAATGAACTCAAAAGTGTATAGGTAGTGGCCCACTCAAGGGCAAGGTTGTAATTAAGGCCAACTCTGTATTTTATCAATATTTAATCTAATTTAATCATACCTAATCAGTTTTCAAATAATTATACCATAAAATCACATTAATTATGACGATCATAGGACACCAATCGGTTTCTAATTCGGTCGTCGATAAGGCCTTCAATTAGCGGTTTAAACACAAAGACATGAACAGATAATTAATCAATCAAACAGATAGAATATGCAACACAATAGATATACTTGGCTAATTCAGTTTCAATTTCAGTCAGTCGGTTCAGTACTTTTAATCAGTTCAATCATCAGTCATAATCAGTCCAGTTTAACGGTAATCGGCGGTTATTCGGTAAATAGTAACGAGGGTTGTTACAGTCTCCCCTCCTTATAAAGAGTTTAGTCCTCTAAACTCGAGTTACCTTCATTCTGGAAGAAAACGGGATTCAGTGGAAACAGTTCAGGATATCTTTTGGCCATGTCATCTTCCCTTTCCCAAGTGGCATACACGCCACCATGGTTCTGCCAGTCAACTTTCACTAGCGGGATCTCTTTGTTTCTCAGTTTCTTGATCCGTCTGTTTACAATCTGTATAGGTCGTTCCTCGTAAGTGTAGTCATCACTCAACACTACGTGGGTAGGCTCTATTACATGGAAGGGATCCCGGAGATAATCTCTTAACATCGAAATGTGGAAAACATTATGCATATGCTCCATTTCAGGAGGGAGCACAACTTGATACGCCACCGGATTAATTTTCTCAATAATCTCATACGGTCCGATGTATCTCGGTGCTAACTTGCCCTTAACTCCAAAACGAGTCTGGCCCTTCATTGGTGTCACTTTCACAAAAACGTGATCACCTACTTCATACTCTCTGTCCCGTCTTCTGACATCTGCATAACTTTTCTGTCTACTCTGTGCAGTTTTCAGTCTCTGCTATATCAGTTTCACTTTCTCAGTGGTTTCATAAACAATCTCGGGCCCAAGCAAAGGCCCATCTCCAACTTCTGCCCAGCAAATCGGAGATCTACACTTTCTGCCATACAATGCCTCGAAAGGCGCCATACCAATACTCGAATGGTAACTGTTGTTGTAGGCGAATTCAACTAATGGCAGATGACTTTCCCAATCTCCCTGAAAATCAAGGACACACATTCTCAGTAAATCCTCCAGAGTTTGGATGGTCCTTTCTGACTGTCCATCTGTCTGAGGATGATAGGCACTACTCAGCCTCAATTCAGTACCCAATGCGGTCTGTAGACTTTGCCAAAACCTCGATGTAAACTTCGAATCCCTGTCAGAAACAATAGACACAGGCACTCCATGCAGTCTCACAATTTCATCAATATAGATAACGACCAATTTGTCCGCATTATAGATTGTTTTGACAGGTAAGAAGTGAGCAGATTTGGTCAGTCTATCAACAATAACCCAAATTGAATCCATACCTTTTCTGGAGCGAGGTAACCCAACGATAAAATCCATCGTGATATGCTCCCATTTCCACTCTGGTATGGGTAAGGGTTGCAATAATCTGGCAGGTCGTTGATGTTCAGCTTTGACCTGTTGGCAATGAAGACATTTGGACACAAAGTCGGCAATTTCTTTCTTCATCCCCGGCCACCAGAAATTCTGTTTCAGATCTTGGTACATTTTCGTATTCCCCGGGTGGATAGACAATTCCGAATTGTGGCCTTCTTGCAGAACTCTTCTTTTCAGTTCAGTATCATTTGGTACACACAGTCTTTCATGAAATTTCAGTACATTGTTCTCAAATTTGAATCCCGGTCTCGGTTTAGATTCTCTTTCTTCGATGATCTTCTTCAAGAAGTTATCCAGTTGTTGTTTCTCTTTAAGCTCTTCAATCAGTGCCGGTTGGGCAGAAATAGCAGCTAAGGTTCCACCTTGTTCTCGCAAAACAATTTCGATTTCAGATTTTTCAAGGTCACCAAGCAACTCTTTCTGTCCGGTAAGCAAACATGCTACGTTTCCAATTGATTTCCGACTCAATGCATCGGCAACGGTATTGGCTTTTCCCGGATGGTACAAAATCTGCAGGTCATAGTCTTTAATCAGTTCTAGCCATCTCCGCTGTCTCATGTTCAGTTCTTTTTGTGTGAAGAAATATTTTAAACTCTTGTGGTCGGTATACACTTCACATGTCACCCCGTACAGATAGTGACGCCAGATTTTCAGTGCAAATACTACTGCAGCAAGTTCCAGATCATGGGTCGGGTAGTTCTTTTCATACGGTCTCAGTTGTCGGGAAGCATAGGCAATTACTCTCTCATTCTGCATTAAAACACATCCCAAACCCTTATGAGAAGCATCACTAAAGACAGTATAACCATCCGTACCTGAAGGTAAGGTCAGAACAGGTGCAGTCACTAATCGAGTTTTCAACTCCTGAAAAGCAGATTCTCTTTGGTCAGTCCAGTCAAATGGTATACCCTTCTGAGTCAGTTGAGTCAACGGTAAAGCAATCTTGGAGAAATCTTTGACAAATCTTCTGTAATATCCAGCCAATCCCAAAAAGCTTTGGACTTCAGTCACATTTGTTGGTCTAGGCCAGTTCATTACAGCTTCAATTTTCTGCGGATCAATAGAAATTCCATCTTTGCTAACAACATGCCCCAAAAACATAACATGGTCAAGCCAAAATTCACATTTAGACAGTTTAGCATACAGTTTCTGTTCTCTTAAGGTTTGTAGGGCAAGTCTCAGATGATGTTCATGTTCTTCTATATTCTTGGAGTAAATCAATATGTCATCAATAAATACAACAATAAAATTGTCAAGGTATGGTTTAAAAATTCTGTTCATGAGGTCCATAAATGCAGCTAGTGCGTTCGTGACTCCAAAAGGCATAACTAAAAATTCGTAATGTCCATACCTCGTTCTAAAAGCAGTTTTATCAATGTCATCTGATTTAACTTTCAACTGATGGTATCCGGATCTGAGATCAATCTTTGAAAATACTTTAGCACCCTGTAATTGATCAAACAGGTCATCAATACGCGATAATGGGTATTTATTCTTTACAGTTACCTTATTCAGTTCACGATAGTCAATGCACAGTCTCAGTGAGCCGTCTTTCTTCTTTACAAACAAAACAGGCGCACCCCATGGTGAGGTACTGGGTCTGATGAACTTTTTGTCTAACAGTTCTTGCAGTTGCACTTTCAGTTCTTTCAATTCAGTTAGAGCCATTCGGTACGGAGCTTTAGAAACCGGCTGTGTTTCGGGAACCACATCAACAGTAAACTCAATCTCCCTGTCAATCAAATCTCCTGGAAAATTGTCTGGAAAGACATCTGGGAATTCTCTGACTATAGGAATACAGTTCACGTTAGCATTATCATCAGTAGATACAGTCAGTACAGAACACAGATATCCCTTACATCCCTTTCTAATTAATTTAACGGCTTTCACTGACGAAATAAAATACGGGGGAGGTACTACTCCACTCCCATTAAACACGAATTCAGGCAAACCAGGTGGACGGAAAACAACTTGCTTGGTCACACAATCAACAGTGGCATGATATTTTTGTAACCAATCCATCCCCAATATTACATCAAAATGATCAATGTTCAATGGTAGTAAATCAGTAAACAGATGCATACCCCCAACAATGATTTCACATGTGGGGTACATATAAGCACATGTCATGGATCCTCCTACGGGTGATGATACGGCTAGCAGATAGTTCATGGGTTCTAAGGGTCTATTCAATTTTCGTGAGAAAGCATGCGATACATAAGAATGTGTAGACCCCGAATCAATCAATACATATGTGTTTTGTGCACAAATAGAGAGGATACCTGACACAACGGTCTCTGTATTTTGCACGCCTCCCGGTACTAGGGCGAACACTCGGCCCTGCCTCATAGGCTCTTTCCCGGTAGCTTTGGGGTTAGGCTTGGGTGCTACAGTTGATGTTGCTGCGCTTGGTGCAGCTTTACTACTGGCTTGTGGCGCAGAGGGGCAGTCTTTAACCATGTGGCCCACCTTGCCACACCTGTAGCAGGCTCCAGATATTTTGTAGCAGACCCCTTTGTGCTTCTTGCCACACTCAGAACAGGGTGGTATGAAACCACTCCCTTGGCTGGGGCTAGTTGTCGACCCCGTATTCTGTTTCTTGTTGGCCGGGTTGTGCTTGCCTTTCTTGAATTTGAAACCCTGCCTCTTACTACGCCATTCCGACGTTGGTGTTTCAATTTTCAGTGCTTCAATGTTTGATTCAACCATCAAGGCTCGGTCAAGAACATTTACATAGTTCGGTAGCTTCAAAACATTGATTCTATCGAGAATTACAACATTAAGGCCGCCCTCAAACTTCCTGGCCTTCTTATATTCAGTATCCACCATATGCGGTGCATATCTAGCAAGCTCGGTGAATTTCGTTTCATATTCCGCAACGGACATTGTGCCCTGCTTCAGCTGTTCAAATTCAGTCACTTTTCTATCCCTGACACACTGAGGGAAATATTTTTCAAAGACGGCTCCTTTGAACTGAGCCCAAGTCATAACTGTATTTTCATTACGGATAAGCATCCACCACCTTCTAGCTTCTTCTTGTAGGGTGAAGGTAGCTAACAATACTTTATTCGCTTCTGAGCACGGAAACACTTCAAATAGTTTTTCTGTTTCAAGCACCCAAGCTTCAGCCTTTAGCGGTTCCAGTCCTCCCTGAAAGGATGGCGGTTTCATCTTGCTGAATTTATGGGTGAGAGCAATAATATCCCCATCATTCACATTCGCATTAGGTTCCAGCTGCACCGGAGGAGGAGGAGGAGGTGGGGGCTGTTGGTTCTGTTGTTGTTCAAGTCTAGCGGTTATCAGTTCCATCATTCTTTCCATTCTTTCCATTCTTGCCTCAGTAGATGAGGATTCAGGTTCATTTGCATTGTCCATTTCACTATAAGCAGTTATAACAGTTATAAATTGTAACATAAACAATTGCATATTTAGACAGTTATCACATCAACATGTATTCAGTCATAACATAGCCACACACTTTTCAAGTTCATGAGATGCCCTAATTACTTTTCTAGGACACCCTATAGCTCATTTGGACACGTGTGTGCGGTATAACTCGTGGTAAGTATCGCTCTGATACCACTCTGTCACGACCCAAACCCGGCCCTATGGGTTTAGCACCGTAACCGGCCAGTAATCCGAGATTACCGAAGGCCTGCAGAACAGTAGAATAATAAAACAGAGTACAGGGCCTGACGGAAGCCAATACAGTAAATAAATAATGTCCATTGAGCTGTGACAGTCTGCATGCTAAAAAGATTTTTCATGCATTCATACATACAAACAGTACAGTCTATACAATAATTTACAGTCACACAGTACAGGGACCTAATCCCTTGATAACAGTACAGTAAACATTCAGTCTATACAGAACAATAGACGGTACAGAAGGGGGAATTGTAAAACACCCCTAAGCCTTAACACGATAGGCTCGGAACCTCGCAGTGAGGCACATAGGCTGGCTTGACAAAACTGGAGTTTAACTCACGCTCCTAGCTCTGATCTGGTGGCTGAGCACCTACATATATATATAAACAGTGAGCTAAAGCCCAGTGAATAACATGATGCGTAAAGGGTTTAAGAATGAATGTCCTTACAGTAATGAAAACAGTCCATTAAATCAGTATTTCAGTCAGTACAGTCATATGTGGTACATCCACTAGCATAACAATACAGTAAACAGTAGGTCTTAAAAGACCGAACAGTAAATGATGGCCATCAGTCAGTAACAGTAGTGGTTCCAACGAGGGAACCGACAGAGATCTCTGTAACAGTATAACAGTAACAGTAAACAGTAGGTGCTAGGGATGCCACAATACAGTTTAGAATATAGGACATACATTCATTCAGTTAACAGTAATCAATTTAGAAAACAGTACAGTTCAGTTGTTCAGAAGATATTCATTTATGAACATATCTTTACACAATCGTTACTCACAGAGTTTGGGTTACAGTATGCTAGAGCGTGCCTCCCCAGTCGCCAACTCTACACAGTTAACAGATTGAACACACTAAGCTACACAGCTGGGAAAGATCATAATTTAATCCCTAATGCCTCGGTGTGCTCTACATCTATATCCTCAACAAGATACCCTAAACTAGGTCTAAGAATGCCTAGAATGGGATGAGGATGCAAAGATGTGATCAGAAAACAGTTTCAGAATTTTCAGAAAAACAGAGTCCCGCTCGAGCGCAGGTTTCCCCGCTCGAGCGGTCATGCAACAAAGGTACACGCTCGAGCGTAAACTTTCCCGCTCGAGCGTACTGTAAAAGTACTGGATGGGTGAAATCTCCGCTCGACGGCCGCTCGAGCTTGAGACACATGACTCCGCTCGAGCTCCCAATCCTCCGCTCGAGCGGACTGTAAAACAGTGCAGAGATACTGGATGCTCGGATTCCACGCTCGATCGGCGATTCCCCCGCTCGACCGGAAATGCAAAATCTGGAAATTCCATATTGCACCTCCAAGCCAAAAACCAAGTTCAAAAGCATCAAAACCGATCCTCTTGGGCCCATTTTCTGGAAAACATTTATAAACACATAGAATAACATGTTTCAAAGCTCAATTTTAAGAAATCAAAGCCCAAGGGTGTTTAATTCAAACTCAATTTAAACCATTTTTCAAGCACAAGATGAACATGCAAACATGCATGAATTCAAACCATTTTGAAGCTCCAATTTAATGCTCTAAGGAGCCAATTGATCCAAAAACAAGTTGAAACACATGGACCATGCAAGAATTAGTTCAAACACAAGAATGAGAAGGTGAAATTCATACCTAAGGTCCTTGAATGCAAGTCTAGGGGTTCAATCTAGCAATTCACCCTTCAATTAGCAAGCAATACACCAAGCAATTCAAGCCAATTCAACAAAATGAACTCAATTCTCTCCTCTAGTCTCTCTCTAGTCGGCAAGGCAAGGAAGAAGGCTGAGGTAAACGTTTTTGGCTCAAGTATAATGAACTCAAAAGTGTATAGGTAGTGGCCCACTCAAGGGCAAGGTTGTAATTAAGGCCAACTCTGTATTTTATCAATATTTAATCTAATTTAATCATACCTAATCAGTTTTCAAATAATTATACCATAAAATCACATTAATTATGACGATCATAGGACACTAATCGGTTTCTAATTCGGCCGTCGATAAGGCCTTCAATTAGCGGTTTAAACACAAAGACATGAACAAATAATTAATCAATCAAACAGATAGAATATGCAACACAATAGATATACTTGGCTAATTCAGTTTCAATTTCAGTCAGTCGGTTCAGTACTTTTAATCAGTTCAATCATCAGTCATAATCAGTCCAGTTTAACGGTAATCGGCGGTTATTCGGTAAACAGTAACGAGGGTTGTTACAAGTATAAAATTGGCCCGCGACCCATGGACGGCCAAAAGCCCGCCCGTGGCCCGGGGCGGGCCCGACCCGGTCCGTTGACAATGTGAATATTCACATTGACATGTTAACATTCACATTGATAAGAGTGTAAAATTGGCCCGCAGCCTGTGGACGGCCCGAAGCCCGACCGCAGCCCGAGGCGGGCTTGGCCCGACCCATGACAATGTGAATATTCACATTGACATGTTAACATGCACATTGATAGGAGTGTAAAATTAGCCCGTGCCCCGTGGCTGCCCGAAACCCGTCCACGGCCCGTGGGCAGCCCGGGGTAGGCCCGGCCCGGCCTGTTGACAATGTGAATATTCACATTGACATGTTAATATTCACATTGATAAGAGTGTACAATTGGCCCGTGACCCGTGGGCAGTCCGAAGCCCAACCTCGGGCCAGGGCGGGCCCGGCCCGTTGGCAATGTGAATATTCACTATTTTATTCTAAAATAGTGAAGTATTTGAATTATTTCATTTTTTTTTATTTATAACAAAGCATAATTTTAATTATTAATTATTAATACAACAATTTTAATATAGGGATTTTTATTGAAAAGTCTAATTTAGAAGTGTTTTAACCCAAGAAGTCCATGAAGGAATTTTTTAACCCATTTAGTCTCATGTATGTATAGTTTTATTCCATAAAGTCCATTTTCTTGATTTATACTATTTTCTTAGACACTTATGCCCTTATATTTAATTTTGATACTTAATTTTGATACCCTTATAAATATTTTTTGAACGATTAGCAATTTAATGATGTAAACATTCATATTTTAAAATTCACATTGGTAGGAATGTAAAATTACCCGTGGGAGGCCCGAAACCCGCTCGCGAGCCAGGGCGTCCCGGCCCGTTGACAATGTAAATATTCACATTGACATGTTAACATTCACATTAATAGGAGTGTAAAATTGGCCCCCGTCCCGTGGCGGCGCGAAACCCGCCCGTGGCCCATGGGCGGCCCGGGGCGGGCCCGGCCCGGCCCGTTGACAATGTGAATATTCACATTGACATGTTAACATTCACATTGATAAGAGTATAAAATTGGGCCACGGCCCATGGGCGGCCAAAAGCCCGCCCGCGGCCCGGGGAGAGCCCGGCCCAGCCCGTTGACAATGTGAATATTCACATTGACATGTTAACATTCGCATTGATAGAAGTGTAAAATTAGCCCACGTCTCGTGGCTGCCCGAAACCCGCCCACGGCCCGTGAGCGGGCCCGGCCCGACCTGTTGACAATGTGAATGTTCACATTAACATGTTAACATTCACATTGATAAGAGTATAAAACTGGACAGCAGCCCAGGGCGGGCCCGACCCGGCCCGACCCGTTGACAATGTGAATATTCACATTGACATGTTAACATTCACATTAATAGAAGTGTAAAATTGGGCCCCGTCCCGTGGTGGCGCGAAACCCGCCCGCGGCCCATGGGCGGCCCGGGGCGGGCCCAGTCCGGCCCGTTGACAATGTGAATATTCACATTGACGTGTTAACATTCACATTGATAAGAGTATAAAATTGGCCCGCGGCCCATGGACGGCCAAAAGTCCGCCCGCGGCCCGGGGCGGGCCTGGCCCGGCCTGGCCCGTTGACAATGTGAATATTCACATTGACATGTTAACATTCACATTGATAAGAGTGTAAAATTAGCCCGCGGCCCATGGACGGCCAAAAGTCCGCCTGCGGCCCGGGGCAGGCCTGGCCCGGCCTGGCCCGTTGACAATGTGAATATTCACATTGACATGTTAACATGCACATTGATAGGTATGTAAAATTAGTCCGCGCCCCGTGGCTGCCTGAAACCCGCCCACGGCCCGTGGGTGGCTCGGGGCGGGCCCGGCCCGGCCTGTTGACAATGTGAATATTCACATTGACATGTTAACATTCACATTGATAAGTGTGTACAATTGGCCCGTGACCCGTGGGCAGCCCGAAGCCCGACCTCGGGCAGGGGTGGACCCGGCCCGTTGGCAATGTGAATATTCACATTAACATGTTAACATTCACATTGATAGGAGTGTAAAATTGGCCCGCAGCCCGTGGGCGGCCCGAAGCCCGACCGCAGCCAGAGACGGGCTTGGCCCGACCCGTGACAATGTGAATATTCACATTGACATGTTAACATTAACATTGATAGGAGTGTAAAATTTGTCCGTTGCCCGAAGCTCGCCCGCGGCCTGGGGTAGGCCTGGACCCAAACTCGGGCCGCCCATGGGACGCGAGTCAATTTTACACTCTTATCAATTTGAATGTTAACATGTCAATGTGAATATTGACATTGTCAACAGGCCGGGCCGGGCCGGCCTCGGACCGCCCACGGGCCGTGGGCGTGTTTCGGACAACCATGGGGCACGAGCTAATGTTACACTCTTATCAATGTGAATGTTACCATATCAATGTGAATATTCACGTTGTCAACGGGTCGGGCCCGCCCTGGCCCGGGGCCGGACTTCAGGCTGCCCACGGGTCACGGGCCAATTTTACACTCTTATCAATGTTAATGTTAATATGTCAATGTGAATATTCACATTGTCAATGAGCCGGGCTGGGCCCGCCCTAGGCAGCGGGCGGGCTTCGGGCCGCCCACGGGCCACGGGCCAATTTTACACTTCTATCAATGTGAATGTTAATATGTCAATGTGAATATTCACATTGTCAACGGGCCGGACCGGGCTCGTCTCGGGCCGCCCATGGGACGCGAGTCAATTTTACATTCTGATCAATGTGAATGTTAACATGTCAATGTGAATATTCATATTATCAACGGGCCGGGCTAATTTTACACTCCTATCAATGTGAATGTTAACATGTCAATGTGAATATTCACATTGTCAACGGGCCGGGCCGGGCCCGATTAGGGCCCGAGCTTCGGGCTGCCCACGGGTCACGGGCCAATTTTGCACTATTGTCAATGTTAATGTTAATGTTAATATGTCAATGTGAATATTCACATTGTGAACGGGTCTACCCGGGCCCGCCCCGGGCAGCAGGCTGGTTTCAGGCCGCCCACGAGCCACAGGCCAATTTTACACTCCTATCAATGTGAATGTTAACTTGTCAATGTGAATATTTATATTATCAACGGGCCGGGCCAGGCTGGGCCTATTTTTTTGGCCTGTGGGCCGGCCCGGCCCGACCCGACTCGAATTTTTCCGGGCACCCACGAGAATCGACATGAGTCGGGCCCTTACACATTGACGATATGAACATTTACATTGACGGTGTGAACATTCACATTAAGGGTATTTTGGTAATTATGTCACCCATAGGACTTATTGAAACATAAGAAAATAATGTGAATTAAATGGAACATAAGTAGATGAAAAGGGTATTTTGGGCTTCTTATCTCAAATTGGACCTAATGGAATAATAAAAAAGAACATGGGTTGGATGGAATAAAGCTCTTAGAAAATGGATTTATCAAAAAAACTCCCTTTAATATATCTATAATATATCTTATAGCAAAGGAACATATGAAATAAAATCTTTAAATTCATATATAAAATTTTATTTATGGGAGACAAAATGTAAAAAAATTATACATAATTATCATATTTTTAAGGGGTTTTTTTTTTAAGCTCCCTAATAATAACAATTTTCTGCATAAAGGACATTAAAAAATGTAATACTGCCTCAGGTCCCTAACCAAAATACCCACGCATTTTATCAATTTCTTGGACCAAAATACCCTACGTCTGTTCATCTTCAAATGAGTTGAATGTTGACAAGATCAGCAGAGATGAGCTTTACGAGTATTGGTCTCAAGTCATTGATCAGAGCTTCGATTCTCGACTCCAGATCTTCTTCGACATGTATGCATTATTATTTTTTCTTTTCAAAAAAATTTAATAGATGTATATATATATGATACATACATATATATATATATATATATACAATTTGTTGCTTACTGTCTTGACTAGTATATATATGATAATTAATCAATTAAGACCATTTGCAACCATAATCAAACAGTCACTCTTGGTTATCTTATCTATGGTTGCAAACATATATATATATATATGATACATACATATATATATATACAATGTCAGCACATATATATATATATATATATATCCAGTGTTGAATATAACATCTTCAGGTTCAAAATTTCTCTGAGTGTTGAATATAACGTCTTTTGATTTTTTGGGTTTAGTAGAATTGGAGTTTTTTCTGGAAAAGCAATATTTGGACCCCTACTTGAAGAATATTGGAAAAAGAAGCTTGAGGAAGAGGCAGCAGTAGAGGAAGGCTTAAAGTAATCCAGAGAAATTTGAATTTTCTCTGGATTCAACCCAGAGAAATTTGAATTTTCTCTGGATTCAATCCAGAGAAATTCATACCATTAAGTTTAAAGAAAATCTATCACAAACTCATAGAAGAACTATTAATTTGTTTGTGCAGGAAATTGTGATTGAATCAGCAGCAGCAAAACCAATGACAAATTGATAAAATCAGAGTTTTATCGTTCTAGAGAAATTCTGGACCAGAGAAATTAAATTTCTCTGGGTTGAATCCAGAGAAATTCCTGCGAAGTCCAGAATTTCTTTGCTTCCAACTGATGATGGGTTGCTTTCCTTCCAACTGTCAAAATTGAACTGCTTTCTGTACATTTGGGGCTTCTTATTGAAGCTTCTTGTGTTCTTGTTTTTGTAAATTTCTCTGGCTTGCTACTACTCTATTGGTGTGGCTAATTTTCTCTGGCATTTATAATTTTCTCTGGCCAAATTACTTTTCTTACTTGTGTGTCTAATTTTCTTTGGCAGCATTTATAATTTTCTCTGGCCACATTATGTTTATGTCTTGTGTCTAATTTTCTATGGCATATTTATTTTGTTCAATGCTACCTTGTAATTTTCTCTGGGATTACAAGGTAATTTTCTCTGTCAAGGTAATTTTCTCTGTAATTTTCTCTGTTGCTACCTTGAAGAACCAATAAGCATCAAGATCAAGACACCAACTTCAAGGGTAATTTTCACTCAACTACAAGCTTAACATTTTCTCTGTCATTTTCATTGGATTATAATAACAAACCTATGATTTTCTCTATACTACAAAGAAAAGTCCAGAAACATGAATAGTGCAAAAAAAAAAAAATGAAAAGTGCAAAGAAAACATATCAGAAAACTTTGAAAAGTGCAAACATATAAAAACACAACATATAAGTCCAGAGAAATTTGTAATACTTATCATTTGTAATACAATCATATGATTTTCTCTGGACTACAAAGAAAAGTCCAGAGAAATTTGTGAACTTATGTTTATGTCTTGTGTCTAATTTTCTATGGCATATTTATTTTGTTCAATGCACCATTTCCTCAAAATTTCTCTGTCGTGTAATTTTCTCTGTCATGTTTATGTTGCTACCTTGTAATTTTCTCTGTTGTGTAATCATTGCTACCTTGTAATTTTCTCTGGGATTACAAGGTAATTTTCTCTGTCAAGGTAATTTTCTCTGTAATTTTCTCTGTTGCTACCTTGAAGAACCAATAAGCATCAAGATCAAGACACCAACTTCAAGGGTGATTTTCACTCAACTACAAGCTTAACATTTTCTCTGTCATTTTCATTGGATTATAATAACAAACCTATGATTTTCTCTATACTACAAAGAAAAGTCCAGAACCATGAATAGTGCAAAAAAAAAAAAAAATGAAAAGTGCAAAGAAAACATATCAGAAAACTTTGAAAAGTGCAAACATATAAAAACACAACATATAAGTCCAGAGAAATTTGTAATACTTATCATTTGTAATACAATCATATGATTTTCTCTGGACTACAAAGAAAAGTCCAGAGAAATTTGTGAACTTATATTCACTTTCAATATAACAAAAACAAAAACACATTAACATCAAGAGACAAAAATATATTAAACACAAGCACATAAAAAAATCACAGAGAAAATCTGTTATGTTCACAAAACACTTAATTCAAAAAAAATTTTAAAAAAAAACAAAACATTTACTGCTCTATTACTACGTCTGTAAATTTCTCTGCCTACTTACAATTTTCTCTGTGATTTTCACTGCACTACAAGTTTACAATTTTCTCTGTGATTTGAGTTCAATTATAGTAACAAACCTGCAATTTTCTCTGCACTACACAAAAAATGCAAAGTGAACAAAAAACAGAGCACAAAACGCAGAAAAACAGAGCACCAAAAAGGAACTCATAACCATGTTGACAGAGAATGAAAAAGCAACTCCAAAAATCAAAATCAACTCCATCGAAAATTCATCAATAATAGATAATGAAAAATTAACTTCAAAAATCAAAAAGAACAACACTGAGTTCGTCTCTCTCACATTGATCAAAACTAAAAACAAAAACCTAATTCAACACCTACACGATCAAATCAAATCAAAAATTGAAAACTTATCTATTTCAACTCCACATGAAATCAAATCAAACACAATGAACCAGATTTCAACTCCTACACGATCAATCAACACCTACAAACAACGAACATGATTTCAACTCGTACAGGATTTCAACACCTACAAACAACGAACAGGATTTCAACACCTACAAAACCCTAGAAAATCTCCACAAAAATCTGAATCGTCAAATTCATCCTCACGTAATCTCCCACAAAATATCAATATGATCTTTAGCTGCCAAATTGAAAACAACGTATATTATAAACAAGGGTAAGACAGGTATTTTACACTCTAAAATAACATTGAGGGACCTTAGGCTACAAAAGAACACATTGTGGACCTAATCCATTACTAAAAGTTGGATAGGGACCTTAAACCGATTTTCCCTATTTTTAATAAATAAAATATTATTCACGGATAATATGCTAATTTTAATGTAATGTAAAGGGTCATTATGAATATTTTTGCGTAAAATAAATAAAAACAAAATATTTGATGAACCAAACATTAAAAAGACGAGGTATTTTAGAATACCTCACATTTTCTCTCTCTCTCCCTCTCTCTACCAGCCCTCGAACCCCTGACCTGAGGCTTTAGCAATTCATGATTTAGCCAAACAGATTCAAGGAGGGCCAGTGCCGTGTCTTGCTCACAATATTTAATTATACTATCAAATAAACCAGGTTTACATTTCACAGGATATTGAACTTATAGGCCCAAGCCCAAATTCATTTTAAATTTAAGATGATCCCAAGTTGCCCAATGAATGGGCATCAATTGTAACAAATAAATATAAATTAGGATGATTCAAGTACATATTTATAGGGGAGATTTATTAGAAAATTTTTGTTTTAAGTGTTTATATTCCAATTAATATATAAAATATTATTGCATTTTAATAAGTCTTATTATTTGAATATTTGATCTATTCAATCCTAATTATTTTATGGATATTTCTACCCTTACAAATATTTTTTGAACAGTTAGCAATTTGGTGATGTGAATATTCATATTTTACAATGTGAATATTCACATTGGCAGTGTGAACATTCATATTGACATATTAACATTCACATTGATGGTGTGAACATTCACATTGACGGTGTGAATATTCACATTACGGAACATTCACACTGTAAATGTAAATATTATTAGGGGTATTTTGATAAGTATGTCACCCATAAGACTTATTGGAATATGAAAAAATAATGTGAATTAAATGAAACATAAATAAGTGAAAAAGAATTTATCAAAAAGTACCTCTTTATAAATATATATATATATATATATTTTCATAAAATGGTGTTAGTACATTAATAATTAGATTATAACGTAAGCCAATGACTCTTTATAAACTGAAACATAAAACCTCACTCATCTTAGCTTTTATCTGGCAAATATGAAATATACATGGAAAAAATTAAAAGTAATCTTGTTGGTTTTTTTAAATGCTATCGCACAGTTGTAGTCATTGGGCCCTTATGTATCCACCAACCCATAAATAAATAAATAAATATGGTTCCAGTGAAAATTCTTAACAAAATGCTATTTATTTATTTTGATAGTAGAAGAAGGGAGGTCTTGCTTGGGACAAGAATATATATATATTATATGCGATAAAATTTGTATATTAAGGGACTGTTTGGGATGACCTAAATAAATGTATTTTTTATATTTTTACGAAAAGATGTGCAGAAAAGTAGAGATGTGATGTAATGAAAAAAAGATAAAAAGATAGATTATTTTTTAATTGCCAAACTTGGCCTAAATTGCGAATCCAAACAGCCTTCTTTTCGAGAGGCTCTTTAGAAAGAATAAATAAATACATTGACTTTTTAACGTACTTCTTGAAAAAATTAAAAAAAATTACTGAAAAAACATTTACCAAATCGCACCTCAATACAACTTTTGATTATAATCATGTCTGTCTTTGTCATAGAATTGGGCTTTATCATTTCAAGCTCTCACTCTTCAAATGGTGAAGTCATATATACATGTATTTGTTTGTAAGAAAAAATGCAAATGGAAATTCAAATTCAAATGCAAATGTGGTGCAACTTCAATGGTGGATCCCTTGAATGTAACTTAAGGATGGTGGGTTATGCCACCCACCATATTTATTTCATCCTCTCAATCAGGATCTTACTTTATTGTAATAGTAAGATGTTAGACATTTTAAAAAATTTATTAAATGTCTCCTATGGGGTTCATATTGTGTAGATTCGACACTCATGCAAGATATTTGATAAAAATTTAATAAAATTTTTAAGATCTTTAACATTACTCTTATAATAATTAACATGGGTCATAAATCATGGAATAATAAATAAAGTTTTTTTTTTTTTTTGAATGCAATAAATAAAGTAGTTTCATACTTCTTTTTCGATGAGAATATCTCTACACAAAAAGGTCTTGAAGATTCAAGCAATCTTAATTTTCAAATGTAATATATTTTTTTAGCAAGGAGTCATTTGACAAGTCTAAAAAAACTACATACAAAATTACAATTATATCCTTTATATTTTTTTATATTTGCATGGGTAAAAATATAAATTTTCTACATTAGGTGGGGATAATTTAGTCATTTTATTATGATGTGACATCATAAACAAATATTAATCAAAAAAGTCAAAAGTAATTTTTTACCAATTTCTCAAATCACTTTTCTAAAAAAGTCAAAAGCTTAGTTAAAAGCAAAAGTTAACTTTTAATCATCTTTCCAAAATATCTCAACATGTTTATCGATTTTATAAAACTTATCAAGGAAAAAAAAAATACTTATTATCAACTAACATCTTTTTTTTGGCTACATAATCACTCAAAAAATTATTAAGTCGTGTTTGCATTTGGAATTTGAAGAGAAAAAAATTGAAAAAGTGAACAAATCTATTTAAATTATCTTTTTATAGAAATCCAAAATTTTATAATAATTGCTTTTGTTTAAATTCAAAATTCAAAGGTCAAACTTATTTTTCTACAAAATCCACATCAATGAATGTAATTTAGATTCTAAAGAATTGGATATTTTGATGGAGATTTTGAAATTGTGCAGTAGTTTCAACTTTTAATGGAATATTTTCAATTTTAAACCTCAATTTGGTTATATAGATAATACATAAAGGTAAAAAAAAAAAAAAAATTATGTGTTTTCTCAGATAGAGAGTCCTCGAAAGTAATGAAAACTAAAATTTCCTATACAATTCAAATTAACTTGTTAGTTAGGCTATACAACTCCTTGTTATACATTGATTATATTTTTTCTTATCATTTTCTTACAAAAAATTTCACCTATTTAAATGCATGCAAGAAAATAAATTTTTATATCTTTTTCCTTTCTTTCACTTTACTTTCTACCAATTTTATTTTCTATCATCCATTTATTTCTAAACAAACGGAACGTATTTCTAATAATAGGTGTTTTTAAACAAATAGTTTTAAAATTATTTTAAATTTTGGCGAAAAGTTATGATTAAATTGTAACAAATAATTCAATTAGATAGTTTAATTGTTTTAAGAGCTTATTTCTAATAATAGTATAAATCATGATATCATATCAATTTTTAACAATTTTTAATGTGTAATGTGACTTCAAACCAATATATATTTAACTATTTGTGGTATATTGACAAAGGAGCAAACAGTACAGGAATTCACACTTTTGCCATTTTTTTGTCACCAATTGAGAGTCGCGAAAAGTAATTAGTGACTAAAAAGTTTTTTAGTCGGGAAAAAGGTCTATTTGCCGACTAAATTTTTTATCGCTAAATATATAATTACCGCGACTAATCCATTTTGTAGCTAAAACACTTTAGTCGCCAAAAGTGATATTTTTCCGACTAAATATGTTAGTCACTAATTATACCATTCCTCGACTAAACATGTTAGTTGCCAAAAATAACATTTCCCGACCAAATCGGTTAGTTGCCAAAAGTAACATTTCCCGACCAAATCCGTTAGTCGCCAAAAATAATGTTTGAGCGACTAAAACTTTAGTCGGCAATAGACCTATTCGCGACCAAACTCTTTGGTTGCTAAAATTAATAATTTGACCGACTAATTATTTAGTTGCCAAATATACCCTTTTGCCGACCAACATTTTGGTCCCCAAATGTGAGTGGCCATACACCAACTAACAACTTTAGTCGGCAAAAATATTACTCATCTTTCCCGACTAATCACTTGGTCACCAAAAGAGGGAAAACAAAACCAATTTTTAGTCGCCAATTCAATTCTTTTTGTTTATCAAAATATAATAATCCATCAAATCCATTCAATATAACCTGTAATTTGCAAGAATCATTTAAACCAACAAAATCAACTGAATCATGAATATCCAACAAAATACATAAATCATCAAATCCTTAATCTGTTTAATTAAAGTCATCAATTATTATAAGTTTCCATCCACAAGTAATTCCAAACTACATAACCATTCAATTAAAAGTCATGTAATCTATATAATCATCCAATTCACATCTATCTAGCATAAAAAATTTAAAACATAACAAGTACTTGTTATTATATTGTAAATTTTAATCCATGCTCATCTATCTAAAAATATAACTACTAGTCTATCCAAATATTTTCTATACACATCTATCCAAAAATATATAATCCTTTAAAAAATGTAACAAGTGCCAACTAATCCTGTACAATTCAGCTTCATGTATGAGTTCATCCATCTATACCAACGAAAAACAAAAATATTGTCAGGTACTTTTTTTATGAAAATATTTTCACATCAAATGATTATAAAATTGGACAAAAAATGAAAAATGTCAAAGAAAAGTAAAGGTAATATGAACAAATTAAATGACTATCAATACTATTTTATAAATAAAACAACATTCATATGTATATATCCAATCAACACTACAATTCTATCAATATCATCATTTGCAATGTTTGTCGTCTAGTTTTAATACCAACCATATCCCCAGACTTTTTCATTTGTGGTCTTTACTCAAATAAGGCTTTTTTTTATTGTTCTCTACAGAAATGTTTGTTTTTGTTACTATTTCAGGAATTGTGGAAAAAGTGATGTTTTGTTGCTCTCACAAATGTGTTTAATCTAGGCCGATGTGACTGTGATGATCTTGGGGCTGTTTGGGTGCTATTTCCAATTTTCGCCCCCATACGGCTCGTTTTTTCCTTTTTCTCTCACATTTTTTTGTCTATATCTCTAACCGTATATCCTATCGATGCGCCGCTTGCTCTCACAAGTTTGTTTAATCTAGGCCTAGGTGACTGTTATGATCTAGGCCTAGGTCACTCACTTGTTATTTCAAGTCCATGTACTTCGGTCATAAAATCCAACAATGGTTTCACCAAAATCCATATCCTCAATAATTCCAGCATCAAACTTGATTTCCAAGCTCAAATCAAAACTACTCAATCCAAATACCATCTATAGAAAATCCCGAGCAGCTCCATGACCATATTTATTATGCAAGGCAAAAGATATAAAAGCTAAATTCTATCAGAACTTTTCAAAAACAAAAAAAGGTGTAACCTCACACAGACTCTAAATCTTGGTACCATTCTGTTCATAAAAAGTATTTTCCATCTTGAAAAGTTACTTCTGTTGCAAGAAAATTTTCTAACAAGATTTCAATGATAGAAAACAACTAAACTAACTGTCATAGTTAAAATAAATTCGTCAAGAAGATGATGGAATGATCTCAGAAAAAAACTATTTTACAAGCATAGATAAGAATTTTGATAGTCATAGTCAACAAAGAGTATGCTCACATGAAAGAATTCTATAATTTTCGGGATAAACTAAGAATATCAAATAATTTAAATGATATCTACTTTAGAGTTCATAAGCATACCTCTTCCTCAAGTACTGCATGGCGAGCAATACCAGCTTTCATTGCTTTAGTCTTTTCTGGTTTGCCAAACAGTAGAGAGAATTCCATTTGTTTTTCACACCATTCCTAATGTTAACATGAAATGATGATGAATGTGAGATAAATCTAATCAATTTCCTTGCACCAAAACTAAAAGAAAAAAAAATAACATTTCCATGTTAAGAAAAAATTCCAAAAAAAAAAAAAATGACAAAACATTTGTATACAAAATCATAATGTGAAAATGATTACCAGGTTTTAAAGAGTCAAGGATGCCTTATTCTTATAGGATTACGGATTAATGCAGTGACAGCTAATAATTAACTTGAGTGCACACAACTAAAATATATTAATTTATATTTTCAAGTCCTAATACAGAACCAGAGTCCCACCAACTCTACAATTTTCAAGTCCTAAAGAACCACCCACATGTTTCTCTGTTTCCCTCACCTTTTCCTTTCCCTTTCAAATTCCTATCCAAATTCACGATCCAAACATAACCTAAATAATTCTAGAAAATATGAAGTCTTTTTTTAACAAATTCTCTGTTTACTAACTTAATAGAGTGCAGCCAGAAAATACTTATAATAAATTGTAGATCAGTAAATTACAGAATTCACTGTATAGAATGCCATAAAAAAGGCATAATTTGTTATAAGATTCTAATATTCACGGACCTTCCTTGAAAACTAGTGGACATCTGGCAACGTCTAGATTTGTTATAATAGTCTCACTACAAGATTATAATTTGTTATAAGATTATAAGATTATAATTTGTTGTAAGATTCTCACTACAAAACTTCTGGATTTGGTCACTATCAAAACAAGCATGATCATCTTTTCAATTTTAACAGAGATTCTATGTACATTATGCATGTAACCTCAATGGACATCTGGGAATTTCAGACCACTAAATGGGCTATAAAGACAAGGGGCGTTTTGAACAAATTTGAACTCTCAAAACCTCCGATGATTAGCAACATGCACAAACTATTTCATGAAAGCACAAAAAGGTGAGACTAGACCTCACCTGTCCATTATTATAAGCATTTAATGATAGAAGCAGAAGGCTAAAAGAAGGCCGATTGCCAAAGAAGGTCTGTGAAAGACAATATGAATATTAGGAACATACTTTCAACGGAAAGTAAGAGACTGTAAAAATTTATGTATTATTGATTGATGTTTATTGATTTATATTACAATGATTCATGATTCCTATATATAGAAGAGGGTGAGTGTGTAGTAGGTAAGGAGCAGGTGAAGTGGAGGTGGTAGTGGTGTAGTGGGTTAGGTTTAGTGGAGTAGGTGAGGTGGTAGTGGTGTAGTGAGTTAGGTTTAGTGGAGTAGGTTTAAGTGGGTGAAGTAGGTGGAGAGTAGGTGGATTTTAATAGCCCCCGCAAACTCAAGGGGGATAGGAACTAACCAACTTGAGTTTGGAGAGAGTAACAAAACAAGAAAATACATAAAAATAAAAGAGGATAAGAGACACTGTATGGTCGTGTCAGACCATTGGTGAAGACACTGGATGGTGGTGTCATAACGTTGTAGAGGACACTGTATGGGGGTGTCATAACCATGTAGAGGACACTATATGGTGGTGTCATAACGGTGTAGAGGACACTGGATGGCGGTGTCAGACCGATGTAGAAGACAGTTTATGGGGTCATGTCGGACCGTTGTAGCAGACACTGTGTGGTCGTGTCAGACCGATGTAGAAGACAGTTTATGGGGTCATGTCGGACCGATGTAGAAGACAGTTTACGGGGTCATGTCGGACCGTTGTAACAGACACTGTTGTGACAGTTGTTGTGACAGTTTACGGAGTCTTGCTGGACCCTTGTAGAAACTAACCGGAATCAATGTCGGGACAGTTTACAGAGTCTTGTCGGACCCATAAAGGAGCTAACCGGAATCAATGTCGGGACAGTTTACAGAGTCTTGTCGGACCCATGAAGGAGCTAACCGGAATCAATGTCGGGACAGTTTACAGAGTCTTGTCGGACCCCTAAAAAGTCGCACTCTCAAAAGGTGTGCCCAATCTTTCAAAAGGCGTGCCATCAAAAGGCGTGCCCAATCCATAAAAAGGCGTGCCATCAAAAGGCGTGCCCAATCCATAAAAAAACGTGCCATCAAAAGTTGCGCCCTCAAAAGGCGCGCCCACTTCATCAAAAGTCGTGCCCGACAGAAAGCGTCGAGCCATCAAAAGGTGAGCCGGAGACGCGGCGAGGCACGTGAGCGACAGACTGGCGTGTCGGCCGCGTCGTCAGTGTCGATATAAACCAATGCGGAGGCTGTGCTTGAGGCAGAAGCGAAGACAAAAAAACCTGGGAAAAAACTTCTGAAAAACTCTTCATTTTCTGAGAGAGATATTCGTTTTTCTGAGAGATTGCCTCTAAGAGCTGCAAATCTTGAAACACTCCCCTTCCGAACATTATCAGTCTGAAATTGCTATTTCGCTGAAACATTCAGCAACCCAAAAAACATAGCCTCTTCTTCTCGTTCAGCTACCCAGAATATGGCATCTTCATCCCGTGGTCTACTCACTCTCTTTCCTGACCTCAACGAGTCAACAAGAGAGATAACTGGTGCGGAGGCCCGTGAACCTCAACCAAACACCTCTGGTTTTGCTCCGTTGAACTTTCCGATGCGGTCGGTGGAGCAAAGAATGGCAGTGCAGTCGGATGTGGAGGCCAATCAGTATACATTGAAGTCATGTGTGGAAACCATGACTGCGGTTACAAATTTGTCGAACCGGCTGCAGAGTAGGACAAATGAGGTGCAGCAGTTAAACGCCCAACTGGCTCTGCTCCAACGCATGTATAAGGATGCGCGAGCAGAGTTAAGTGTGCTAAAGGCGGAAAATAAGGAGCTGAAGCGGAAGGCCACCGTGATGTTCCGATTTGGAGGTCCACCGTATGCTGTAGTGGAGGAGCAGGGAGGAGGCAACTTGCTTGGTGGTCTAGGAAGCACGGAGGCAACACCGGCAAGGACCACCCAGGACGGAGGCAAGAAGAAAAGACCAGCGGCTGAGTAGAGAAGAAAAATCCCACTGTGGGTGTGGTAGTTTTGTTTTTGTTTGTGTGGATTTTTTTTTTTTTTTTTTTTTTTTTTTTTGATGTACAAGTGTGATCGGGGTTGATCCCCTGATATGAATAAAATGACAAGGTTGTGGAATGTTGTTGGTGTTATTTTGTGGTGTTGTTTTGTTTAATAAGAAAAATAAAATAAAAGAAAATAATGGATAAAGAAAATAGAGAAAAATATTTGTGGATGGAATAAATTAAGAGAAAGGAGAGATATGATTAAAGTGGGTTTGAAAGTGGGAAAAGATGAGAGAGAGGGAGATAAAGTGGGTGCATGATGATGATGTTGGGTCCATGGAGAGAGAGAGAGAGGGATGTCCAAGAAACTTGTGCTTTTGATAGTTACACATTACCCAAGCTGTATGTGAAGATGCATGTTACTGTCTTACACTTCTGCAGGCTTGGTATTCTTTGTGGGGCACTTGCAACACGTGACATTGAAAATTGTATTCGAAAATGATGACATCTCCAACATGAAACGTCTTGGAAGCAGCCCAGGCCTTGTAATCAATATTCCCAATGATGGTTCAACCAGCGGAGTCCCCAACCTTGTACACTGCTGCCATTGAAACCTTCAAGCCAGCAAACATGGCTACCAACAACAGAGCCACAGCTCTACACCCCACACCCAAATCCATGGCTAAGAGAGAGAGAGCAAATCGGGAAAAAAAACAGTAGTGACGAGCAGAAAAGCAGCGCCAGAAACGCCAACGACGACGACGAGTAAGAGTACAACCACGAATATGTGAGAGGCAAGGTGAACGGCGATAGAGGCTAGACGATGATGCGGGTGCCGCCGCCGACATAGCGGAGGAGGGGTGTAAGAAAATGTTGAAGAAGTCAAGGTATGTGTAGAAAATAAACGGAATAGGTTGAGGTCCGGCGGGCGGCCAAGGCGAGGTTGCCGCCCGCCGGTGAAGCGAGAAATACTAAGGTGTTAACCTTGTTCTGATACCATGTAAAAATTTATGTATTATTGATTGATGTTTATTGATTTATATTACAATGATTCATGATTCCTATATATAGAAGAGGGTGAGTGTGTAGTAGGTAAGGAGTAGGTGAAGTGGAGGTGGTAGTGGTGTAGTGGGTTAGGTTTAGTGGAGTAGGTGAGGTGGTAGTGGTGTAGTGGGTTAGGTTTAGTGGAGTAGGTTTAAGTGGGTGAAGTAGGTGGAGAGTAGGTGGATTTTAACAGAGACTACATGTCGTGAGAGGAAAATTACCTTGCGAGGGATAAGATGAGGGGGAACATTCTCATTCTGCAACTCTTGTGGTGTCTATAAGAAACTGAAATTTAGTTAAATGGGAGAATTACACTGACATTGTGTCAGTTACACTTATTTACCAAAAAGTAAAAAACATTATACACATCAATAATCAATATTATAAACTTTTTTTTATTAATTTTGTAATTTTTTTCCACTGACCAACTGTCAAGTAATTGTCCCTAGTTAAATATCCTAGCACTTTTAGGCAGATGTTGCAATCACAAGGCAAATTAATAGAAAAAAATCTTATGATTTCCAGATATGAATGCACACAATTAAAAATGGAAAAAGAAACAATCAACACTACAGGAATTTTTCATAATGTCAAACACCATGTAGTTCCGTGATTTGATGTGAAGACACTACTAGTTAAATGTGAACACAAGCACTGTGAGTAAGAAGCCACAAGATGACTTTTTAATTTAGTTGTTTATATAATATTCAAAATGTTGAAACCTTAAGAAAAGCTTCATACCTGAACCAAATAAATTGCCAACCGAAGTTTGTACATGACAGAATGGTTGGCATCATCTTGAAGCTATTAACGACTTATTATAAAGACGTGCACAAAAATTATAAACTGGGTCCAAAGCACATCTTTTTGATCCAGGAAGGAAGGAAACATAAAATATTTTTACCATAGGACTGGAGTAGAGAGAATTTCATTACTCTACTCAGAAATGACTATTTTTCTCTTCTCTCTCTTTTCTATTATTTTCTTATTGGGTAATTTACAATTAAATTTTTGTTTTCTTACTCTACTCCATCTTCCCCTTTTGTCAATCTATATATAATAATCAACACTCCCATATTTTTATAAAGTTTAATCTGAAATCTCTTCATTTGAAATGCATTAATCCAAGCAGAACCTTGGTTTCTCATAGCATGCTACAATCACTCCACATAATGATTCACCATCTTATTTAACATCTAGCAGAACAGTGCTCAATTATCATAATTAGTATGCAATTGAAAGTAAGAATCACAAGTGTATATATGTAGATAAATTCTTACTTGGATTGGGCTAGCAGCAATTAACAAACTAGCAATGCCACCACCAGTAACACGACCATCAAGACAAAGATGAGGTGTGGAAGCAAAGAAAAAGTAAGTGTCAGTCCTCAACTCTTAATCTTAATCGTTTTCTAGTTGGAAAAACTAAATTGTTTTGAGTGAAAAGAAATTACCAGCATAGCTTTCTCCCGTAATGAACAAACTTGTGTTTCTATATTGTGGGAATTTAACAAACCATTTGTGCAAGAAAATTAGATTGTCCCAGCTATAATACAAAAAATTTCAGACAATTAGATTTAAAGTTCTAAAATTCCAAGGCGGTGTATAAAGTGGGACTTTTTTCAACCCCCAAAAAGAAAACAAAAACAGTAAACATAAAAATGACAAAAAAGTGAAAAGTTTACATAGTATTCAGTACTAAACCATTATAGGATTCTTATTACTAAACAATGAAAAGTGTAAAAGAAGAAGAACAAGTTGACTGTATTTTGAGCATAGAAAGAAGATAAATGTTTTTAGAAAACAATTTCAAGAAAATTAAAGAAAGTTAGGAAAATGTGGGTAAAATTGGACAAACATACCTGTGATTTTGTCATTTACAGCCGCATAGGAGGAAGAACCAGATGAGTTTTTTGAGCATAGAAAGAAGATAAATGTTTTTAGAAAACAATTTCAAGAAAATTAAAGAAAGTTAGGAAAATGTGGGTAAAATTGGACAAACATACCTGTGATTTTGTCATTTACAGCCGCATAGGAGGAAGAACCAGATGAGTAAGAGAACCCAACTCCAATTGGTGTCTCCAAATACAACATATTTGTTTTTGTGGATCAATAAGCACACAATCACATGAAATCAATTCTTAGAAGCCAAATCATCTATATAACTTGTAAGGGTATATATAAAGTGTTAGGTTTTTATTCTTGGCAATCCCGTTTGACAAAACTCTTTTCAGTTGTATTTATTTTTGCACTTTTATTTCAGTGAGGTTATGAGTTTTTAGATGCGAATCCAACCCGAATTGTACCTTTCAGAGAAGTTTGTGATGCTAATGCTTTCAAGATTGCCACTTCGCTGATTTATGACGGGGATTGAGCTGCCCGGTCAGCTCGCGGGGGTCCAGGGGGCAGCGCCCCTTGGTGGGTTTGGCGCAGTGCCCAGGTGGGGTCGAGGGGCAGCGCCCCGAAGCAAAATGGAAAATTGTCTTCAAAGTTGCCTATCCGCTCGAGCGGACATTCCCCCGCTCGAGCGGAGAATCCCTGGTTCCAGCAGTTTTGATCGCCTGTAAAAGTACTAAGCTATGTGATTTCGCGCTCGAGCGGATTCTCTAGAGCTCGAGCGGACTTCTGTTATACCATGCGCATATTTTGCTGAAGACGCTCGAGCGGGATGTTGGGCGCTCGAGCGGACCGCGCGAACACAGTTTTTCGGATTTCAATAAGGATTGGGTTTTCTTCCAAATCTAGGATTACTTTTGGTTTTCTATAAGTAGTTGGCTTTCTCCCAAAACTAGACTACTCCTGAAGTCCTCCAGATCTTCTTTTTGGATTCTAAGGCTTATATCTGGAGATATTTTGTTAGTTTTTTTTGATATTTTATTGAGTATTCAACTCATGGTTTAAAGAGAGTACATCAAAGGTTTGTTTGTTCTACAAAAGAGAGAGTTGTTTTTCGGTGGATTCTGAAGAATTCGAGCCTGAAGCTTTGGTGGATTCCGGAGTGGCTCATCGTAAAAACAATTCCAAGGTGAAGACGGGTTGGAAGAGGCACATAGAGGTTGGTTCAATTAGGCGTGGATTCGCTAGGTAATTGAGAGTATACCTGTGTAATTCCTTTAAATCTTCTTAGGAGATTGTTTTTGTGGCTGTTGCCCGTGGTTTTTTTATCACAGTTGGAGGTGTCCAATTATGGTTTTTCCACGTAAAATCGTTGTGTCTCTTTTTCTTGATTGTTTGATTGGGATTGTTATATTCTGCTTAAAATTGATACATAATCACAAATCAACATCTAAGGGATTTCTAGATTTTTCATAAAGTATAGTATAGTATAGTACCTCTGTTCCAGCTATATTCATTCCTGACCAGTGCCTTCCCACTAGGCCTAAACGGTCCATTTTCAGAGAATGCCCCAACCCCCAATGAAGAACAACCAAGCCCTGCCACCAAAATCAAAATCAAAATTTTAAAAAATTAAAATTAAAACTAAATACCCATAATGTGGGTGTGTATGAGGAAGTAAGAAGTTGGAGTACCGCCATTTAACCAGATAACAAGAGGCTTGGAAGCCAGATTTGATTCAGCTTCAAGAACCAGAGCTTTCTGTTTCTTGGCATCAACGGTCACATACCCAGAAAATTGCTGGTAACTGACTTGGGGTTGGCCAGGTAGTTGATGAATTATGTCCGATGCAGAAAGGGAAGATGAAGAAGAAGACTCTACTACTTCCATGGAAAGGGTAATTAGCTGTAACAGAGATGGGGTGTGGATCTGCAATCTGTGTGGATCACTCACAGATTTGTGTGGATCGACTCAAATCTCGGTCTACGGTTGTCAGACCTACGCCGGAACATGGTTGACGCCGCCGTATCTCGCACCATCGGCTAGGGTTTTATGATCAGAACTGTGTGTGTGTGTGTGTGTGTGAGAGAGAGAGAGAGAGAGAGATGAAATAGAAGATGTAGGGAGAGACGGTGGTTCTAGTGGCAAAGTAGGTGAGGAGGAGGCGCGTCGCCGTAGGGAAGGAGAGGCGGTGGTTCTGCTCTGCGTATTTTAAAGAGGGAGAGGAATGGGTTTAAAGAGAGATGAGGTTTGGTTATGAAGGAAAATCTGTGTTAGAAAGTGAACAATCTGTTTTTGTTTAAACAGAGAACAGGCGGGTGTTATTTCCCTCTAAAATTTTCACACTTTTGGCGACTAAAAATAAATTTCGTTGCCAATTAATTTTATAAATCATTTGAAATGACTTCCTCAAAATATTTTAGTGTTTTGGTGACAAAAATATTTTTTAGTCGTTGAAAATAAATTTTTGGCCACCAAATTTTTGATTGCCAAAGATAAAATTAAAATTTTTATTTTTCATTCGGCGACTAAATAATTTCAGTAGCCAAAACTAAATGTACAACGATTAAAACATATTTTAGTTGCTGAAAATAAATTTTTGGCGACCAAATTTTTGGTTGCCAAAGATAAAATGTAATTTTTTATTTTTCATTCAGCGACTAAATAATTTTGGTAGCCAAAACTAACTGTACAGCGACTAAAACATAATTTAGTAACTGAAAATAATTTTTTGGCGACCAAAATTTTAGTCGTCAAAGATAAAATGTAATTTTTTATTTTTCGTTCAGCAACTAAATAATTTTAGTAACCAAAACTAACTATACAGCGACTAAAAAAAATTTGTCGCCAATTGTGCAATTTTTAGCAACTAAAATATTTTTAGTCGTCAATAATCAATATACCCCAACTAAAAAGAATTAGTAGCTAAATCTTGTACTTTTCCCGACTAATATAATTTTTGGTTGCCAATTCCACAACTTTTGACACTTATAAGTATTTATAGGTAGATTAAGAAAGAGAAAGAGATTGTGTGTGTGAGAGAGAGAGATTCATACCGCTCTTGTTCTTCAAATCACCATGGCAACGGAGAGAGCTTGAAACAGAGAGAATGATATCAAGAGAGACAACATCGAAGGAACAATGCATAAGAAAAGGGGCTACGGCTTGCGTATAAGAAAAGGGCCTAAAGTGCAACATACAGTGGTAATAGTGGAGAGGCGAGAACGGCGGACGGCAACGTTGATAGTGAGGTGAGGTGGGGTGGGGTGAGGTGGGGTGGGGTGGGGTGGGGTGGGGTGAGGTTTGGTGGTGAAGGAGAATCTATATGAATGAGAGAACAATCTGATTGATTTAAACAGAGAACAGGCGGGGGATCTAAAATTTTCACACCTTTGGTGACAAAATTGGTTTTTGGTCGGCAAATGCTATTATTTGCGACCAAAATATTTTAGTCGCTAAAAGTTTTTCATTCCCACTTTTTTTTTGTCGCCGAATGAAATTTTTTTGCGACAAAAATAGTAAATTGGTCACTAAAAATCACTTTTTGGCAACAAAATATTTTTAGTCGGTTATAGTGTCAAGTTTTAGCTATGAAATTTTTTTTGATCGGCAAATGTCAATTTTTAACGACCAGAATATTTTTAGTCGGCAATTGTGTATTTTCTTGTACTTCAGATTCCATCAATTCCATCAAAAGAAATGCATAATAAGAAACAGAGCAAAATTCAATTTTCAACGCACAGATCAAGTCAACCGCAGTAACAGTAAGCCCAATCTGTGTAAGAGAGAGAACAATCTGATTTGTTTAAATAGAGAATAAGCAGGGACAATATTGAATGGTTTCCCTCTAAAATTTTTACACCTTTGGCGACAAAAGTAGTTTTTGGTCGGCAAATGTTAATAAGTGGTGACTAAAATTTTGTTGTAGCCAAAGCTTAATTAACTGCGACTAAAATATTAGTCGCCAAAAAATATTAATTTGGCGACTAACTTTTTTTTGATCGGAAAAAATAAATATATGACGACTAATTTTTTTTTGTTCGCCAAAGATAAAAAATAATTTTTTTATTTTCCATTCGGCAACTAAATAGTTTTAGTAGCCGAAACTCAATATACGGCGACTAAAATATTTTTCGCCGCTAAAAAATAAGTTTTTGGCAACCAAAATTTGGTCACCAAAGATAAAAAATAATTTTTTATTTTCCATTCGGCGACTAAATAGTTTTAGTAGACAAAACTCAATATACGGCAACTAAAATATTTTTAGTCGCTAAAAATAAGTTTTTCAGCGACCAAAATTTTGGTCGCGAAAAGATAAAAAGTAAATTTTTATTTTCCATTCGGCGACTACATTGTTTTAGTAGTCAAAACTCAATATATGGCAACTAAAATATTTTTTGTCGCTAAAAATAAGTTTTTGCCGACCAAACTTTTGGTCGCCAATTCCACAACCAACTTATTTTCTGATCGCTAAAATGTGACCTTCCGCGACCAAATTTGTAGTTGGTCGCCAAAACCATACCACTTTCTACAACCAACTCATTTTTTGGTCGCTAAAATATGACCTTCTGCGACCAACTCATATATGGTCACCAAAAGGTAGCTTTTAGCTTCCAACTTTTATATTGGTCACGGAAAGTGGTCGCTAAAAGTGTAAATTCTTGTAGTAAAAGGAACTAAAAAATAGATTTTTTAGGTAATTAAAAATTGAAAATTTTAATTTGAAATTTTTATGCTTTCAAAACTCATTGATTAAAATTTTGAAAAAAAATTAACAAATTTAGTTTGAAGTTTGGAGCTTCTAAAACTCTTCTTCCAGGAGATTCCCGTGCATACCTTATAATTTTGGTTTTTATTTAATTAAATAATGTATAAATACAATCATAATTGAACAAAATTCAAAAAAAAAAATAGTAATAACCAAATAAACGTTTAAATTTAAAAATAATACAAATAAAAAATTAAAAAAATATCAGCTTCTTACACATAAAGAATCAATTTTGCACATTAATTCGAATTCTCATATTCTCTACTTTTCCATCTACTTCATCATCATCATCTTCATCATCATCATCATCATCATCATCATCCCTCTTCTTACTTTTTACATGACCCTCAATGTCAAACTTCTTGGGATGATAACTACAACACTGCCATTGCTTCTTTTTTTTTTTTTTTTCAAAATCTTTGAAAAAGAAAACATTATGAAAATGGAGAAATGATTGTGTGATCTTTAAAAAGTGATTCAATATTAACACAAAATAAAAACATAAAACACATACTTGAAAAATGTTAGAGAATAAAAAAAATCAACTTTTAACTTATCTATGGATTAATTAATGAAAACAAATTAAAGTAAAAGACAACAAAACCTTTAGAATTTTGGTGACATACCATATCTCTATAAGCTTGTGTTTGGCAAGGGCTTTTTCAGGTTTTTTTGGCTATTTTAGCCACAAAAAACAAAATAGGCTATTTTAGCCATAACAAACAAAACATCACATCCAACCTATAATCATTACTTTCTTCTCTCACAAAAAAAATCAAAAAAGCCAAAAAGCCAAAAAGCCCTTCCCAAACCAAGCTTTTTAGCCCAGGCTAAAATAGCCAAAAAAGCCAAAAAGCCAACACACTTCCCAAACGAAGGCTAAGTAAATTGTAGATGAACAGGTTTTGAGCTTAAGTTTTTTTTAGAAAGATATAGAGAAGTATTCATATTGTTGTAACAGAGAGCAAGGGCAGTGAGTTTTTTCCCCCACCGTTTTTAGTTTCATTTTAGCGAGAATAATACAACTATTTATAGAGATGGAAGAAGAACGTGAGAGGAGATTTTTTATATTTTTTTAGAAGAGAGATAAGAATAACTATATGGGATTTTTATCCTTCTATTTTTTGTTCTTTTTATCTCTTGGTTATTATTATTATTATTTAAAGTTTTTTAGCAAAGAGATAAGGATTATTTATTGCTTCTTTTTTTTTCTTTTCATCTCTTGATTATTATTATTATTATTATTTTTGTAAGTTTGTTTTAGAAAGAGGTAATGGATAACTATGTGGGGTTTTATCCTTTTATTTTTTGCTTCTTCATTTTTTCTTTTCATCTCTTGGTTATATTTTTTATTTTTATTTAATTTTATTTAGCAGAGGTAAAAAGCTAGAATCATTGTTTTTATTATATTAAAAAAAATTGAAAATTGAAAATTGAAAATTAGAAAAATGAGGTAGAGAGATTCCAAGAAGTGTCACGTAGGAGAGAAAACCCCTGAGATATTAGTATTGGAGTTTTGGAGAATTTTAAGAGCATACTACATTTGCTTATATATATACTAGCATATCACCCGTGCTATGCACGGGATTAAATTTAAAAAAAAAAAAAAAAATCATTCATAGTTATGTCAAACATATTTTTAAATTGTTAGCATAAAATATATGTAATTTTAAAAGAAAATATTGACATTGCATAATTAAAGTAATAAAAATAAGAATTTATTACATTTGTTTGAAATTCACTGAATAAATAAAACAAAAAATGACTAAAATCCAAATTGTTGTGGGCCTTCCATTAGCATTTCTGCCTTGTCAACATTATAGTTAGTATTATAATTAATGAACAACACATATCTAACTTCAATCATATTAAAAAATAAAATTATAAACAAAAGCAGATAACTTCAATCATACAAATCACAATTTTTTAATGCTATCTAATCATCATCAATAATTAAAAAAATCAATCACAAATTAAGTCAATTAATAATTAAAAAACACAATAATTTATTTTTCAAAAAACACAGTGAGTTAAAAAGATCAATTACAATTTTTTTTGTCAAAATACAATCTAATCATCATCAATAATTGGTGTATTATGTGACCCTAATGAGTACAATCCATTTTGTTTTTCAAAAAACACAGTGAGTTAAAAATCAAATCACAAATTAAGTGAATTGATAGTTAAAAAAACACAATATTTTTTTTTCAAAAAACAAAGTGAGTTAAAAAAATCAATTAAATTTTTTTTTTCAAAATACAATCTAATCACTATCCATAATTGGTACTTTAAAAATCAAATCAGAAAAAAAATCAAATCAAATCAAATGACAATTATTTTTATGCTATCTAACTACAATCATATTTTTTTATAAATAATTGTAAAGAAAACCCATTAAAACAATAAATAAAAGATTAAATCATATTCAAAAAAAGAATCATTGAACAAACTACAATCACATCACATTTTTCTCATAATAAAAAAATAAAAAAATGAAAAAAAAACCATTGACTAACTACAATCACATTAAAAAAAAAAAAAAAGAACCATTGAACTAACTATAATCACATTTTTTTCCTTTGTGAGTGTTTATGTTTATCTAACTTCAATCATATTAAAAATAAAATTAAAATAGTAAATAAAAAGATTAAATAACATTAAAAAAAATCATTGAACTAATTACAACAATCATATTAAAAAAAAGAGTCATTGAACAAATTACAATCACATCACATTTTTTCCATAATAAAATAAATAAATGAAAAAAAAGAATTATTAAACTAACTACAATCACATTAAAAAAAATATCATTCAACTAATTATAATCACATTTTTCTTTTTGTAAGGGTTTATATTTATCTAACTTCAATAATATTAAAAAATCAAAAATAAAATTAAAATAGTAAATAAAAAGATTAAATAACATTAAAAAAAACACTATTGAACTAACTACAACAATCATATTTAAAAAAAAAAAAAGTCATTGAACAAACTACAATCACATCACATTTTTCATATAATAAAATAAATAAATGAAAAAAAAGAACTATTAAACTAACTACAATCACATTAAAAAGAAAGAATCATTCAACTAATTATAATCGCATTTTTCTCTTTGTGAGGGTTTATATTTATCTAACTTCAATCATATTAAAAAATCAAATTATGATTTTTTATTCGCTAGACAAATCACAAATATATTTATGCACTATCTAACTACAATATTAAAACAGTAAACAAAATGAAAAGTCAAGAAGGAGAAAACAAAAAGAAGACTTACTGTTTGCATACGTGGTCATTGAAGTTGAAAGTGTAGAAGTGAGAAGTCAAGAATGAGAAAACAAAAAGGAGACTCACTGTTTGCAATAGGTATGTGAAAAGTTAAAAAGAGTGTGTGTATTAAAGAAGTTAAAAAGATTTGGAAGAATTTAATAAGTGCTAAAAAAAATTTCAAAAAAAAAATCAAAAAAATTAAGAAATTAAGGTTCAGATATTGGAACTCTCACAAAACTTGTGGGTTAGAGATAGATATAAATAAATAGATAGATATAGATATAGATATAGATATTTATATTTGTTTTAAATTTTTTTCAAAAAACAAATTATTTGTTTTGGAAAAGGTACTGCAGTTGTTATGAGAGAAGTTAAAAAGTCTTGTAGGAACTCCCACAAAACTTGTGGGTTAGAGATAGATATAAATAAATAGATAGATATAAATATAGATATTTATATTTGTTTTAATTTTTTTTTAATATACAAATTATTTGTTTTAGAAAAGGTACTGCAGTAATTATGAGAGAAATCAAAAAGTCTTGTGGGTTGAAAGAAGTTAATAAATGTTGAGGTTAATTTTTTTTTTTTAAAAAAAACAAAAAATTAGAAAATTAGGATTGGCATATTGAAACTCCCACAGGCTTTGGGGGTTAAAAACCTTTTTTTACTTAATATATAGTATAGAAGTATAGATAGATAGATAGATATATAGATTGTGATTTTCAAATGTTTTTTTGTTTTTTTTTTAAATGTCTTCTTTTTTGCTTAATATATAGTATAGAAGTTTAATATTTTGATAATAATCATATGCGTTGGACTATTTAAGGAATTAAATATCTTTTTATTATTATTATATTATATTAAAGTTTAATATTTTGATAATAATCATATATGTTAGACTTTTTAAGAATTTTTTTTATGCTTGTTCTTAATGCATTAAAGTGTTATTATGAGAGATAATAACCATGTGTGTTGGGACTTTTTAAGGAATTCATATGTATTGGATTTCAAAGAATTTTTTTTATACTTGTTCTTAATGCATTAAAGTGTTATTATGAGGGTAAGACTTGGAAGTTGAGAGAAGTTAATAAATGTTAAGATTTTTTTTTTTAAATCAAAAAATCAGGAAATTTAGATTGGGAGATTGGAGCTCCCACAAGGCTTGGGGTTAAAAATCCCATTTTGCTTAATATATAGTATAGATGTGTTAGACTTTTCAATGAATTAAATGTCTTTTTTTTATTATTATATTATATTAAAGTTTAATATTTTGATAATAATCATATGTGTTGGACTTTTTAAGAATTTTTTTTATACTTGTTCTTAATGCATTAAAGTGTTATTATGAGGGATAATAATAATATGTGTTGGGACTTTTCAAGGAATTCATATGTGTTGGATTTCAAAGAATTTTTTTTATGTTTGTTTTTAATACGTTAAAGTGTTATTATGAGGGTAGGACTTGGGACTTGGGAGAAGTTAATAAATGCTAAGGGTTTTTTTTTTTAAATCAAAAAATCAGAAAAATTAGATTGAGAGATTGGAGCTCCCACAAGGATTGGGGTTAGAAACCCCCTTTTGCTTAATATATAGTATAGACTAGCGGTAACCCGTGCGATGCACGGAAAAATAGACTATATATATTTTGTATGATAAATAAATCATCTTAATCTTAAATTATATCTTAATAGCGACAAGCCATAATATTAAGCCATCTAGGTAGATGTTAACAATAATTAACCCACAAAATTTTACAATAAAATTTGATATGCATAAGAAATTATTAATTATAAAAATTGTTGAGAATAATAGTATCACAATCACTTGATAATATCTATACTATATATATAAATTTACATGGACTTTTAAATCAGTGGTGTATATTATCATTGTGGGATCAAATTATGAATAAATATCAACTTTTAATTATAATTTATAAGTAGTTTTTAAAAAAATTTAATCTAAGTTTGTTGCCTTGCTTATAAAAAGAACTTCTCAAACAAATCATTAATTGATTATATTAGCAACTCTCTATCTTTGATTTCCTCTATCAATGACACACTCATATCATATCAAAGTATAAATCATTCTCCATAGTTTGAATAATACTTGCATAGTTCTTACGTCATTTTAAAAAAATTAATCAAGATAAGAATATCATAGTATTATAAAAATTATATAAGAGTATAGTTTTAATCCATTTTATTTATAAAAAAAAATGATAAAAAATTATTTGAATTGTATTTGAAAAAATATAACAAATGATAGCTTTAATCATTATATACCAAAAAAAAAAATTATATCGGTTACTCAACGAAAAAATGATCAAATACAAATAGAGTCATGAACATTGAATTGAATCATATGGGCTCTAAATTGATAGCATAATCTAGCAAATCAACTAATAATAACATAGAGATATTGACAAATATGTAGTACTTCCCTTTCATCTTTGTATTATATTCATTAATTTCATATATTATATGAAAGTTTTATTCGTCTCGATCCTTTAATAAAATAAGGATCAAGAAAACAAATTTGATAAAAAATTGATTCTAAACTTAATTATTGAAAAAATAAAAATTTCAAAGAGAGAATTTAGAGATGGGATTGAAGAAATACTATAACGAATGACAGCCTTATAAAAAAAAAATTTAAAAAAACATAACAATGATCTAATGCAAATTATTTTTAATAACTAATAGAAAGAATCTCAAATTATTACTTTTTATAAATATAGTGAAGAAAATTAATTTTGTGAGATTTTTGTACTACCTTCTCCCATGTAGCCTTTATTATTTCATTATTAATACTATTCTCCTTCAAAGCGATAATTTTTTTTTTTTAATAATCTTTATCATTTGGTAGATAATAACGAATAATAAAAATTATCAAGAGAAGGTTAAGAATTTAATAGGAGATAAGAAGTTATAGATAAGAGCATTTCATAAGATAAAAAATTTAAAATAAAAAAAGATAATATGTGATAAGAGAAAAAAAAAAAAGAGTAAATCAAAATAAAGATTTAGATATATATGTTTTTGATAGATATATAGATTAACAAATCATATTTTTATCTAAATTTTATTTTTTTAATTTTTTGAAAATCAATTATTTAATCTTTATCTTTATCTGTAGGCCATGAAATTAATCTTTATAAATTATTTATCAATTTTTATATGTTTATTTATCTATGTCATGAAATTATTATTTTTAAATAATTTTAAAAATTTTTATCTTTATCTATAGGTCATGAAATAAATTTTCATAAATTATTTATGAATTTTATATGTTTATCTATAATGAAATTAATTAAAGTACGAAATGAAGGGGGAAAAAAAGAGAGTAATTTTGTTTTCTTAAAAAAAAATCAATTATTTAATCTTTATCTTTATTTGTAGGCCATGAAATTAATTTTTATAAGTTATTTATCAAATTTTATTTGTTTATGTATGGGAACAAATTTTAAATTATCTATAAGTTATGAAATTAATTTTTTTAAATTAATTGTTTATTTTTTATCTTTATCTGTAGATTATAAAATCAAATTTCAGTTTTTATATGTTTATCAATATGGAGGAATTTTGAAATTCAAATCTTTATCCATAAGTAATGAAATTAATTTTAATTTTAATTAATCAAACAAATAAAAAATGAAGAAAAATAGAAAACATGAAAGGCAATCAAAGAAAGTTGCCACGTAGGAAAGAGAGTGTTTTAAAATTATAAGAATTTAAGAATAAATATTTGGAGGCTTTTGACAAAACAACTACATTTGGTTATATAGATAGTATAGAGATATATATATATATATATATATAGATAGATAGATAGATAGATAGTATTGAAATTTTGGAGAATTTTAAGAACATACTACATTTGCTTATATATATACTGGCGGTAACCCGTGCTATGCACGGGCAAGTAACAAAAATGGTAAATAATGTTGAACATGCTAAAAATTAACAATTAAATACTATGATATTTATTTAGATGGGTATTGAAATAATATATTTAGTGATCTTACTACATTTAATTAAATAAATTTTAGAAGAAAAAAAAGTCGAACTGAAAATTAAGAGTAAGAGTGGATTCTGTAAATATAAGATATAGATAAAAAACAAATTAAGTTTAAATTTGAAGATAAACTATATATATATATATATATATAAGAAAATTAGACAAATCCTAGAAAAATGAGGTAGAGAGAAATTCAGTAATTGAAAAAAAAAAAAAGTTGAAATTTAAAATTAAAAAATAAGATAAGACAAACTTGAAAAGAAAAATAAAATCTAATATAATTCTAATAACAGAAGAAATGGAGAGGGTAATAATTAAAAAATTAGATAAGAGTGAAATGCCACTTATAATTTTTAAAAATTTGTAAAAAAAAAAAAAACTAAAATAAAATCGAGGTAGTATGTTAAAAATCATATAAGATTTAAGTGCCACTTATAATTTTTTAAAATTTAAATTTTGTGTAGTTAAAAAATAAGCAATTATGTTATTTTATTATACAAATTTTAACTCTATTTTGTGTCTACTACCTATAATTTAATCAAATTTTTTCTTCTAAAGCTACTTAATTGAAATAAGAAAGAATAAAAAATTATAAGAATATAGAAAGTGAAAATCAGATAAAAATGGAATAAACTTAATTAAAAATCAAAAGCAAGAATCGATCCTGTAAATATAAGATAAAGATTAAAAAAAAATCAAATGCAAATTTGAAGATAAATTATACGAATATAGAAAGAGAAACTTAGATAAATTGCAAAAGTAAAAGAGAGCAAAAAACATAATATGAGATTTAAAACATGTGCTTCTTTTCATATAAGATGCTAAAAATTTTGCATAATTGGTTAAATCACCCGTTTAATTTCTTTAGAACGTTATTTTTGTTCTCCAATCTTTTTGCCTAATTTCATATTGTCATAGAAGTTAGGTTTTGAGATTTATAAATTTATTTATTTGTTTATTTCAAATATCCTTGGGTAAGACATAAATTGATGAAGAAATTTGAATTAGAGTCAAACTCATCTTTTATTTTTAAATATTTTGAAAATCTTTTTTCTTTAAATATTTTGAAAATCTTTTATATCCATGCCATAAGTAATTAAAAAGTGAAATAAAAAATATAAAAAAAGATAAGAAAAAATAGGAAAATAGAATGAGAGAAGAATGGATGTGCCACGTAGGAAAGAGGTTCATGAGATGTTAGGATGAAAGTTTTGTTTTGATGAAGAAATTTGAATTAGAGTCAAACTCATCTTCTATTTTTAAATATTTTGAAAATCTTTTATCTTTAAATATTTTGAAAATCTTTTATATCCATGCCATAAGTAATTAAAAAGTGAAATAAAAATGATAAGAAAAAATAGGAAAATAGAATGAGAGAAGAATGGATGTGCCACGTAGGAAAGAGTTTCATGAGATGTTAGGATTGAGAGTTTTGAATTTTTTAAGAGATCACTACATTTGCTTATATATATAGTATAGATAGATTATATATATATATATATATATATATAAAGGGGATTTCTAACCCACAAGTCTTGTAAAAGTTCAAATATCTCAATCTTAATTTTTTAATTTTTTGATTTAAAAAAAAAACTCAACATTTATTGACTTCTTCCAATCCACAAGTCTTTTTGACTTCTCACATACCTACTGCAGCACTATTTTAAACTTCTCCCATACACTATGGTTAGTGATGTGAATGTTAAATTATTTTCATAAAAAATCTAAAAAAAATAATTTGTTTATTAAAAAAATATCTAAAATAAATATAATTTTTTATTAAAACATAACAGGTTGTAATTGTGAAAAAAAAAGAGAAAAAAAATTACACTGTAAAAAATAATTTGTATATTAAAAAATATCTAAAACAATTATAAATTTTAATTAAAAAATAACATGTTGCAATTGCGAAAAAAAAGATTGCACTGTGCATTTCATAAAAATCCAAAAAAAAAATCTAAAAGAAATAGAAATTCTTATTAAAAAGTAATAGGTTGTAATTGTGAAAAAAAAAATTATACTGTAAAAAATAATTTGTATATTAAAAAATATCTAAAATAAATATCTAAAAATTACACTGTTAGAGATAACTATTTTGGCTATCGGTGAAAATTTATCATGTTGCATTCAAATGAGGGATTTCTTGGAAGGATGAGAAATGATGGAACTTTGGAAATTTGATATATAATATGTTATAAATTTGTCTTGAAATGACTAAATTAGGAATGTTGATTAAAATGTGGAGACTATATGAATATGGATATGGTTGTATTATCTCTTGGAATTGTATTAGAAATTATATTGAAATGAGAAATGAGAATTTTGATCAAAATTGTAATATTTAATAACTAGGGATTTTCTACACTCTAATATGGTTTTTAGCTTAGTTATTTTGTTATTGTGTATAGATGATGAGATTTGGTTGTGGTTTGGACAAACCTAAGATTTGGGTGTGAAATGAAAAGAGGGGTTTTTGATGTATAAGAGATAAATGAGTGTGGGGTTTGAATATAAGATCTTGGTGTACCAAAATAGTTGATTTTGAGTGTTTGAGTCAATAATGGAAAAATGGAGATTTTTGCCCTAATTTGATAAAATGATTATGTTGTATAAATAATTGGAATTAACATTGAATATGTTAAATTGAATGGTTATTGATATAGATGGTGATATTGGATATGTATTATATCACCTACGGAAGTTTTGAATAAACTATTTATTCCGATATTGAACATCTCTTGGAAATAAATGTATTGGGCTATCGGTGGCAGATAGCTATGATTGTTGTAGAAATTATATGAGGATTAGGCAATATAATGCTAATCTATTGTTGGTTGTCATTGAATATGACCATGTTATAAATACATTACATATGTATGTTTATTGGGAGGAGAAATGAGATGTACTCCATATATGACCATGTTATAAATACATTGCATATTTATGTTTATTGGGAGAAGAAAGGGGATATACTCCGTATATGATTATGTTTATAAGTACATTGCATATGTATATTTATTTGGAAGGAGAAAGGGGATGGACTCCATTTAAAGCAAGTTGGTCGGAGTGTCCTGGGTGAAAGACCCGAAAATCTATATATAAATGGGTGCCGGTTCCTTCGGACGAAATATCCATAAAATGGCAAAGTTTGAAGGGTTTATATGTGTTGTGCATAATTGGAAAACCATTGAGTTGTAGTCTCATTTTGATTGTTGAAAGATAATGAATTTAACTCGTGAATTGAGTAGCATATATGAACTGGATATGAATTGAAGGAAAATGGAATAAGATTGGTCTTAGTGGCATATGAATATGCAAGCCTTGGATTTAAGAGATTATGTAATAAAATCATATGGTTTTGACATGATATGATTTCACATATATGTATAAGTATCTTTGTCCCCGCATATCTTTTAATGTTTTAATATGAGATTGTTCGGTGGGCTTTGCTCACCCCCTGCCTGTACATGTGTACAAGGAATGCTTTTCAGATTTGAAGACCAAACCATGGGTTCTACCATTTCATAAGTGTAATGTAGTGATGGATTGTACTACTTCACTTATTGTTTGGCCGAGTACTAGGCAATAGCGTGGATGGACTTTCGGGAAGCAAGAGCTTCTTAATTATGTTTTGTTGAGTGTATGTTGGTATTTGTAAAGCCAAGGGCTTAAGATGTAATGAGCGTGACTCAATTTGTGTAACCAAGCAATAACTTGGAAAGATGTAAGCCTACATTGTATTTCACTAGTTGTTAAACAGTAGACTCTGATATATGAAAGTATGTTATTTCTTATATTTATTCCGCATATGAGTTATTTTTATTGCATTATTTTGGGGGCGTTACATGTACCATCTGAAACATGTTTGGTTACCATTTCATTTTCAGTTTTCAATTAATGTTTACAAAAATTTTAAAAGCTGTCATAAAAACTTGTTTGATAATTTTTTTGGTTTATAAATGAATGTCTCAGTTTGTAAATTTGAGAAAAAAATGTAAATTCAAAAAATGAGTTTACGTTGGTTTTTAAACAGAAATTTAAAATTTTACTAACAAAATTTTTTTCAATTAATTTTTTTTCAATAATATTTTTTCCAATTAATTTTTTTTTCAATGAATTTTTTTCCAACTAATACTAATCGATAGAACAATTGGTAATGTTACTTTAAACCTTAGGGAGGGGATTGTAATTTCTAAAATGTGAGGGTTGTCAATGTAATTTACCTAGTGATGGCAAAATTAGTATTTAAAAATATTAAATTGCTGAGGGGGGAATTTGTAATAAAACTTTAAACCTCAGGGGGAGATGTAATTTTCAAAAGATGAGGGGGGTAACTGTAATAAGCATAAACCTCAAGGGGTGTCAGTGTAATTTACCCATTATATATTGATTATCGTGATGAAAAAATAAAAGTTGTATTCCTCTTCGACGACGATTTATCTGGTTGTACCTCTAATTAAAACGTTAGGCGTGCTTTAACATCATCATTGAACGTTGCTTTTATTTTATTTTTATATACTTTGTCTAACAATTGTTTGTGTTTTGTGTTATGAAATTTATTACATCTGTGCTTGTTAAAACTATGAGATGAACCTAATGCAAGAAATGCAAATTATTTTAATGTCATTCTCAAGATTAGAAGTACAAAACATATACACAAAAAATATATGAATAGATAAGATTTTACAAAATTTGTTTGTGAGTCTCATTTCTTGAAAATCCTATAATTTATTTATTTTATGTATTATATGTTTATGTTTAGTTTCTGTACTTTTTTTTATTATATAGTTTTCTTTATTTTCTTTAAAAGTTTATTTTTAAAAATTAATAAATAAATAAATAAATCATATTATATTTCAAACAATTTCATTTTTGTTTTTATTTTTATTTTTTCTTAAAATAGTTTTAGTTTTGGACCATTACTTACCTTTTTTTCTAAATATAATTTTTTTATGAAAAAATAACAGGTTGCAATTGCGAAAAAAAAGAAAAAAATTACCCTGTGCATTTCATTAAAATCTAAAAAAAATAATTTTTATATTAAAAAAATATCTAAAATAAATATAAATTCTTATTAAAAAATAACAGGTTGTAGTTGCAGAAAAAAAAAGAGAAAAAAAATTACACTGTAAATTAAAAAAAATATCCAAAACAAATATAAATTAAAAAATAATAGGTTGCAATTGCGAAAAAAAAAGAGAAAAAAAATTACACTATGCATTTCATTAATAATGCTCAAAAAATAATAGCTTTGATACATGTCCACCTTCAAAAAATAATTTGTATATTAAAAAAAATCTAAAACAAATATAAATTAAAAAATAATAGGTTGTAATTGCGGGGAAAAAAAGAAGAGAGAAAAATTACACTGTGCATTTCATTAATAATGCTCAAAAAATGTGCCAAGTATTTGTGTAAAGGTTTGATATGTGTCCACCTTTAAATTATCAAGTGAATATCGATAAAACCAAAGAATTCATAATTAATGGCTAACAAATATTAGAAGTCCGACCATTAAAGCCTAATAACTATTAATTAATAGAATTCAACAATTGAAAGGTCTCAAACCACATCTTTTTGTCTTCTCAAATGTTTCCTATTGTTGGTCCATGCATTCATTCTAACTGTGGGTGTTGATTTCTGACTACACAACCAAACGGGGAACTCAGCTGGAGAGCACCGACAGAATAGATTAAGCCCGAACAAACTGTCACAGAAAGATAAGAATCCAAGCGTGGTTCATCCACCCGGGGGCACTCCGATGCTCGAGTCAGTAATCAAATATCTCTCAAAGATAGCAAATTGTGCTTAACTCACAAGAAAACACTTACTGCTCACAATATATCGCACATACCTCAGACCTATGGGGGTGCCCTACTTTTATAGCCAGTACTAACCTGATCCCTGTAGAAGCCTCACTTCAGGGGACTCAAGCTCAATACTCATCCTAGACTCTCAGCTAGATGGGGATAAACTCCCTAAGAGCTTTGTCTTTATCCAGACTGACATCCTTCCCTATTCTAGGACTCTTGTCCCTTATCCGCTCATCTCGGATTTTGGTATCTCTACAAATAACCTCGGCCTAGCCAAGATCATCTCGGTGTATGACCAGGCCATGTGGCATCTTGGTTGACAGTTCGGCGTCACCTTGGTCATGTATTGTCATTCACAAAATATGTCTCTACAATTGCCCCTAGGTTCTATTACCTCGGTAACTTGAGGTGATGGAACCTACATCGTTTGCCCATATAGTATGTCGACTGAAAATTACATTCCTTCCCCTCGACCGAGATCATGATTCATCGGTTTCAAGTTTCCAAGACTCAACTGTCCATTTTACCAAGGATCAAGAACCAAGAACCCTATTATTTAAGCATCTCAATCAAGATTGCTCCTGTAGCCGAGGTCTTCGCCTCATTACTTCAAGAATTTCAAGAGTTCTAACTGTGCATGAGTTGTCACGCATAGTTTCTCCAACCGTTTCCCCCACGTGTCATGCCCCTACTAGCTCGTACCGATCACGCATCATTAAGTCACGTCGATCTATCTCACGCTGCCTGACAGGCACGTTGTCCAAGGCCTATTCATTTCATTTTTTCGCCATTTCAGTTTTGACAAAACTCTTTTCTCTCTCTCTCTTCGTCTCTTCACTTTTGCAAAAACAATTTCCCTCATTTCGCAGATTTTCTTTCTCTAAACTTTTGCTCTCGAACCACCATTCTCAAGATCTCAAGCTCTACAACTATTCCGTCTATTGCCGCCTGCGCTCGTTTGGTCACTTGATTCTGACCGTCCAAGTACTCTGACTCTGGCGCACTCGTTCTTGGCTCCATTCGGTAAGCCGTCAATATCGCCCCTTTTTATTTAGTTTTTCACTGTATCTGTTGCTGTAATCTGTTATTCATTCACTCCTTGATTCTTGCCTCGATTTCCATACTTAGTTACATGCACATCCTGTTCTTGAATCTGCGTCAGCTCTTCGTCATAATGGTCTTATCACAATCACTGTATTCAAGAGCATGGAAAATCACAATCACTGTATCAATTTGTTTATTACTCCTGATTATTGCACATTTACACACACCCACACAGTGATTGTGATTTTCCATGCTCTTGAATCATTTTTGTTTTACCACTGTGTCTGCCACATTGTTACCTTACTGATCAATTTCCCTTTTTGTTTTGTGTTTCGAATCACTACACTTCATTGTATTGTTCGAACGCCTGGCACTGTTTTTGCCATATATGCGTTTCTCTCTATATTTCTGTGTCGTTTTGATTCTTGACTTTTGCTTGCCTTTGATACTTCTTGATTCTAAACCATATTTCTTTTTTGATCTTCTTACTTAGTTTCCAGCTTATTGGCCTTGACTCTTGTTTTTGTAGATCTAGGTTTAGGATTTGCTCTAGAACTCATATTCTTAGGAAAATTGAAACAAATTCCCCTTAGATCCTCAAAACCCTTGCCCTAGAGCCTGTTTAGGGTTTAGCCGAGGTTCTCAAACCCTACCAATGTTTTTCCCGGAAGTCCTTTGCAAAACACCTCTAGCCAAGATCATGGGTATGTTTAGGTGGAGGATAAACACCCCAACCAAACTAAAGTACTTTCGACAAGAGTTCTTTATCCCAGTCGACGTTCAAATCAAGTTGGCTGGGAAAGAGGATTTTATCATGCCTGATGAAAACTCCATGCCCTTTCCTGTAGTTGCGTTTATAGAGTATGGATTTCGATTCCCTCTAGACATTCTATTTAGGGAAGTTCTTCACTTCTACAAACTTAACCCTATGCGACTAGCCATCAATTCTTTTAGGATCATTAATGGCATTGTTGCGCTAGCACGCCGAGAAAATGCCAGAATTACCCTTTCCGATATCCGGTACTGCTACACCATATGTAGCCTCAAAACAACAACGACTACACATACTACCTCAAGCCGAGATCTACACAATACAAGTTGATAGCCGATATCCCAAACTCAAATAAGGGCGCAGGGGACGACTACCTGATTGTCCCGGGCAATTGAAAGTTTACGCCAGATGACGAGCTCCGCCTTTTCCCTTTGCGCCAAGAAGTATTTAGGGATGACAATGGTAAGGACTTAGTCCCCTCAAAGTCCCTTCTCTGAATTCCTTTAGCATTCTTTCTGTTACTCTATTAAAATGTTCTCTCTTTATTTTTGCACCCCTTCCTCAACCCGAAAAGAACTTTCGCCAGTACTACGTGCCAAGCAAAGGCTTGGTTCGCTTTCTCAGTTCACCAATCGAGGCACGCAAGGCTCCTCTTCTTCTCAACTACATCCCTACCTACCGCAATCCGTTGCCCGACGTCCCCAAAAGAAGCGAAACTCCACCTTCTGCCACAATTCCTCCAACTACTTCATCTCCATGGATAGATCAGGCCTCAACTTCTGAGCCAACAGAGCAGCTGTCAACCTCTGCTCCACAATTAATTCCTCCAGCCCAGCGCCGATGTCGAGCTCTTCCAAACGCTCCTGCCGACAAAGCTAGAAGTAAAAGACACCAAGGTCTTGACTTCTTGGAGACCGACCTTTCCAACCCTCCTATCACCTTGCCAACCATTCATTTTGGTCCCAGAGTTACCATTGCCGCTATTGCCGACGAAATGGGTCGGGCAAAAATTGTTACCGATGACCTACTAGCTGATATCCTTGGCATGGTGTTGGTTCATTCTTCTTCTTCATCCCAATCCCAACAAAAGCCTAAGGCAAAGAAGGTGAAAAGGGCTAAGGCCAAAGCTACAGCCACAGAAGTTGAGTCATAAGATACAGTGCCAATTTCTAAATTGGCTGAAAAGGAGAAGAGCTCTGCTGCTAGCCGAGACGTCTGATCAGCCGCGATCCAAGAAGCTAAGGTCTGAGAGGGCTTCTGAGCCCTTTGTTTTTTGTGCCGACGAGCCCTAGACCCAGTCTGTCAAGGTCGGAGACCGACCTCTTCTAGCCGAGGGCAATGCCTCGATAGTTTGGAAGTTGGTGTCGCCATTTCTACCGCCGTTCTCCTTCCGACCGACATCAATCGGATGGTCGAGCTCTCTGAGTACGAAAACTATGCAATGATGATGCAACACTCGTTTTAGTAAGTTTCAGCACTTGTAACCTTTGGTCTAACGAATTTTCTTCCATTCTTGCAGGCTATCAAGCAGGGTCACTCCCTCGCAATCAAAATCAAGGAGTTTAAGTAAGAATTGACCAACAAGATAAAGGAGGCAGCCAAGCTCCATCTTCAATAAACAAGGCTGAAGCTCACATCCGAAGCTTGAAGGACCAAGCGAAAGCTACCCAACTAGCCCAAAGCAAAGCCGAGGATCACGCCAAAGCCGCTGAAAATGTTACCAAGGTCGCCAAGGCTGAGGCAAAAGAAGCTAAAGAGAAGGAGTCTCAAGCCCAAACTAAGCTCCAAACGGCACTTGCTACCAAAGCGACCGAAATAAAGGCGGCTGACGATAAGGCGTACGCTGAAGAGGAGACCGACGTTTACAATGCATATAAAAAATAAGTCAATCAGGCATGCAACAAGGGTTACACCCTTGGATGGATGTCCACGTTAAAGGAATTGGCCGTCCTCAATGACTCACCTCTCTACGATGCCAGTCGACTTGCTCTTCCATTCCCACCCACTCCAAGCCAATCCTAGGATGAGGCTGAGAAGGAAGAAGCAGTTAAGGTCGACAAGGACACAATCGCCAATGTTGCTCAAAAGATTAAAACTGTTAGGGCCACGTCCCCAACTCTAGATGAGCAAGTTCTGGACTTGAATCAGGATGACCAAAACGAGGTTCTCGAGACCACTTCTGAAGTCGAGATTGAGACCACCGAGAAGAGCCTTAATGAGACTCTTCTTGAGATCGATGCCGAGATCCAGGCTGAGAAGGCAGCCGAGAAGACTACTCAACTGTCTGCCGAGGCTGAGACACCATCAATCACCGAGGCAGGGCAGTCTGCAAAGAATCCTCAATGATCCTAGCACTTAGAATCTTTTCCTTTACTTGTTATTTTGAACTATCACGAACAATGTAATCTTCTGTTTTGTTTTTAAGTAATGTTGGTTTTCATTCGGCCAACGTGCCTTCTTTTGTCTTTGTAAACGAACAAGTTCTCTTTGAATGCATGCCTTCCTTTCTTTTGAATGTTCTCTTTATTTATGCATACTGCTTTCTTTCATGCCTTTCATGCTTCCATACTTAGAATATTTTTGCATTTCTTCAAAGTACATCTTAACTGTGTAATCACTTCAGGTTAAAGTACCTTGGATATAAATCTTGACTATTTGTCTCGACCAATAATTGGAATACCTCGGCTAACACTTAAAAATATTTCGAAATATTCTTACAAGTGTTGTTTCTTAAAACTTATTCAGTCAAGTATTGCTTCTTTACTTCCGCTTACTGTCTTCTATTAAGACTTCACCTTTTCAACCTTACCAAGCTTGACAACCTGGTTGGTCATCTCAGGTAATATGTACCTCGGATACTTCTTTCATCATTACCTCGACTAACTCTAACTTGTAAAATGTTCTGAAATTTCAACAAGTGTCAAGCCCATTCTAACTTGTAATTTTTTCTAAAAATTTCAACAAGTCCCAAGCTCTCAAGTTTATTTATCATTCCTGCTCCCTGCTCCCTAATGTGAACCTAAGTTCCACTTAAGTTCACATTATGTGTTTATGGTCTTTCTCCGAAGTTAGATTCAAACAAAGACTAGCCAAGGTATTCAACCTTAGTTTCTCTGTTAATCTAACTAAAGCAAATTTAGTTCTATTCTGAGTTTAACTCTGCTAACATGGCAAGTCTAGGTTAATTCAACTTAGTTCACCTCTATTATATGCAAGTATAATTCAACTCTGCCATATAATAAGTAAGTTTATTCATCATGTTTCATTCAGAAACATCGTCAACTTAACTCAACTCTATTATATGTAAGTATAATTCAACTCTGCCATATAATAAGGCTAACTTATTCGTCATGTTTCTTTCAGAAATATCACCAACTTAGTTCAATTATATTATATGCAAATATAATTTAACTCTATCATACAATAAGTTTAAGTTATTCGTCATGTTTCATTTAGAAACATCGTCATAGGACTGGTCAGTCCTATCGCACAAATTTCAAGTTTATAAAAATCAAACTGGCATTTTATTATTACTGCAACTAATAAAATTATGACATAAACTTCAAAAAACAAAAAACTAATGATAAAAAAAACTTCAAATTAGAAGTGTTCCAGGGTCTTGGCAGCTCTTTGCTATTAGTGTCTTCAAGCCGATATGCCCTACTACCTGCAACGGAGATGATTCTATAAAGCCCTTCTCAGTTTCGGCCAAGCTTGCCCTCCCTAAGATCCTTTTTGTTGCCGACAACTTTCCTCAGGATAAGGTCCCCAACTTCGAACTCTCTTGGGTTGACCTTCTTGTTGTAAGCCCAAGCAAGCTGCTGCTGGTATACCCCCAGCCGAATTGCTGCTCTCTCTCTTCTTTCTTCCAATAGATTCAGATCTCGGGTTAAGAATGCTTCATTGGTCCTATCTTTCACTCCCTCAGTTCTGATTCCTTTGATACCAACTTCTAGTGGGATAACTGCTTCAGTGCCGTAAGTCATGGCAAACAGAGTACATTGGGCAACTCTTCCACTCACTTCCCTTTTGCTGCTTCCAGCCTCTTCTTGATCCCATCTAAGATAGTCTTATTGGATGTTTCTGCCTGACCATTGCTCTAAGGGAAACTTGGAGTGAAGTAATAGTTCTTGATTTTGTATTTTGCATAGAAGCTTTTGATTAGCTTATTGTCAAATTGTGTACCATTATCTGCTATTATTGCCCTTGGGATCCCAAACCTGGTGATGATGTTCTTCCATATGAAGTTTTTCACATCAATATCTCGAATCTTCGCAAGGGGTTTAGCCTCTACTCACTTGGTAAAGTAGTCAGTTGCTACCAGCAGAAATTTAACGTGCAAACCTTTGATAATTCTCGCACTTTTTGACGTAGGCTTCAGCATCTTTCTGCATGTAGGGCCACCAGTACCCCTGAGTGATGGCCCTATAAGCAAGTGATCTGCCTCCAGCATGGCTTCCATAGACTCTTTCACGGATCTCATACAGAAAGTCCTCAACTTGGAAGGGATGCACACATCTCAAAAGGGGTCTAGTAAAGGATCTCTTGTAGAGATGGCCATCTACTGTTAGGCTGAACCTGGCTGACTTCAATCTGGTCTTGTGTGCCTCTTTTCGGTCGTCTGGAAACTTGCCATCCCTGAGGAACATTACTATTGAATCCATCTAACTTGGACCCATCTCTACACGCATTGCCTCATATTCTGTTATTAGAGGTTCCACACTTGGTCCCGTCAAATAATCAATCATGATTGTCCTTGGCTCCGCTGACTTTATTGCACTGGCTAGGTTGGCCAAGGCGTCGGCGTGATTATTGTCACCTCGACTAACTTATTATAGCCGGCAATCTTGGAACAAGGAAAGCAATCTGGCAACCTCTTTAACATAGGCTATCATTTGTTCATCTCAGGATGCATACTCGTTTGTTCTCTGATTCACAATAAGTTAGGAGACTACCTCATCATCGGCCTCCATTGCTGCTACCAACTTTAACCCTGCAATTAGTGCCTCATACTTTACTTCATTGTTTGAGGACTTGAATCCCAAATGAATAGACTGCTCTATCATTTGCCCATCTGGCGATACCAACACTACTTCTACACCTACTCATTGACAATTTGAGCTTCCATCAACAAACAGGTAGAAGGAATCGCCACTGTAAATGTCGCAGGGCTTTGGTTTCTCTTTTTTCTTTTGTTTTGCTAGAGTGGGGTTCTTGGGCCCCAGTTGGGTTTCTTCCTACTCCCCTGGGCATCCCAAGCCATGGCTCATCGGAGTTCGACACGGGATGGCACCAGGGGTGAACTTGGCCACAAAGTCAGCTAGAACCTGGCCCTTAATTACTGTTCTGGGCTTAAACTCTAAGTCATATTGGCCCAACACTACTGGTCATCTAGCTACCTTGCCTATTAGATCTCTTTGTTGCAACAGGGACTTCAAATGATGCCCAGTCAGTACCACAATCTTGTGAGCTTGGAAGTAGTGATCCAGTTTTTTCGAAGCCATCACCAGGGCTAGTGTCAATTTTTCCAGGGATAAGTACTTGGTCTCTGCACTTGCTAAGGTTTTACTCACATAGTATACTATCATTTGTTCTCCATTTTCTTTTCTAATTACCACTGCACTCACTGCGTGTTCTGAAACAGCCAAGTATGAGAACAATTCTTCTCCAGGTATTGGGCCATGTCGGCGTTCCATTGAACCCAACCATTGGGCTGTTGAATTGTTCTAAATCATCTTAGTGAAGGCCAAGCTCCTTGTAACATCTGACATACATAATGTCATAAGAGCTTCCTTGGTCAACCAGAATGCGCCTTACCTGGTGTTCTCCAACCTTGAGGGTCATTACCAAAGCATCATTGTGTGGATGCTACACCATGTCTAGGTCGGCCTCAGTAAAAAACATCATCGGTCCCTGGTATTCATTTGTCCTAGGCCTCTTTTGTTGGACCTGATACACATGTTATAAGTGACTCACCTTTTGGGTCTCTCATCGCATATCATTCTCATTAACCTTCGAGTGAATCACATTGATCACCCGAGGTTCTTCTTGTTGTGGTTGTGGTGGTGTCGCCGGTGCTGGGGGAAGCCTTACATGCTCTTCCCTTGTTCTGGTCTTGTCTACTAGTTCCCTCAAGTGACCCTATCTGACCAAGTCTTCCAATTGCCTTTCAAGGCTCTGCACCCCTAAGTTCAGTGCCCATCCTCATTATGGTAGGCACAGTGCTTCCCAAGGCTCCTTTAAATGAACTCACCGGGGACCTTCTCCGGCACTCTATAATACGGCTGGTTCTTAATCCTTTCTAGAACTTTATAAACCGGGATCCGGAACACAGTGGTGACTGCCTGTGCAGCCCTCAGCCATGTTTCCTGCCTGTTAAAACCAATATTACCTCGGCCTCGCTTCGGCGAGCCATTTCTCTTCTCCTATTTTGGTGCCTTCGTTCCGGCGTGTCCTTTTCTGTTCTGGCATATTTATCGATCCGTGTCTTGAGCTCCTCCATACTCTTTGGTAGAGTTTTTGTCAGCGACTTTCGAAGTGGGCATTCATCTTCCAGGCCGTTCTTAAAAGACACGACCGCCAATTCTTAGTTGCATCCCGGTATTCGGTTGAACACCTCATAATACCTCTTGACATAAGCCCTAAGGCCTTCACCCTCGGTAATTTTCAGAGCCATCAGGGAGTCTACCCTTAGTGGCTGCACCTTGTTTGTAATGAACCTGGCCACAAACATTTCGGCCAGGCCTTCCCAACTCTTCACAGTTCCTTTCAGCAATTTGTGAAACCAATCCAATACAATTTCCCCAAAGGATGAAGGGAACACCTTGCACAGCAACGGTTCGTTCTCAGTATACAAAGCCATTGAATTCAAATATAAGCTGACGTGAAAATTTGAATCGGACTTATCGTCGTAAATCTAGAACCTCAGCATGTGGAACCTTTTTGGGGCCTCAAACCTATCCAATTCTACGAAGAACGGCTTTCTCGGCTTGACGGGGGATGTGACCTCGACATTCTGCTGCTTCCTCTGGAGGTAGTCCCTTAAATCCTCCTTAGTTTAACCAGGAGCTCAGCTGTCAAAAGATTTCAGTCTTTTTGGTGCGCTACTCCTAGTGTCATTATGTGTCCTCTTGGACTTCTCTTCATTCACCGTGTCAAAACACAGGCCCTTCCCTTGGATATTCCAGGGCCCTTTGACATACGTCCCCCTGGTCTGAGGTGTCCTCTGCGAGTCATCTTTGATCGATTCTCCTCGCCCGACATCCCGTAAAGCCCAATGTAAAGGCTCTTTTTCCCTGCCATGATGTGGGACTACGGGGATTGTTTTCTGTCCTTCTTTCTAGGCGTCGGTTTTGGCTCCTGGCATCGGTGTGTCCTGCAACGGAAATGGTAGTTACATGACATTGTTCTACATCATGAAGTTGACAACCGATTGTAGATCTGTCAACTTGTTGGCCATTCCCTATATCTCGCCGTCCATCCTTAAGCATTTATCTTTCCATACCTAGAGGTCGCTTTCATTGTAATACTCATCACGGCCTGATTTCTTCAGGGCGTCTGCCTCATTACCGACGTCCTTATCCCCGGGATTCTAATCACGTGCTCTTTTATTATGATTTTCTTCCTCGATGTTAAGATCGGCATGTTTACCACTCCCACATGGGATGTTGTCTCCAACCTTTTCTTTTTGCTCGTCGTTAGCCATCTATTCTCCTTACGTTCCCACAGACGGCGCCAAATTATAGGTGTTGATTTCTGATCACACAACCAAACGAGGAACTCAGCTGAAGAGCACCAACAGAATAGATTAAGCCCGAACAACCTGTCACAAAAAAATAAGAATCTGGCGGTGGTTCGTCTACCCGAGGGCACTCTAACGCTCAAGTCAGTAATCAAATATCTCTCAAAGATAGTAAATTGTGCTTAACTCACAAGAAAACACTTACTGCTCACAATATATCACACATACCTCAGACCCATGGGGGTGCCCTGCTTTTATAGCCAACACTGACTTAATTTGTGTAGAAGCCTCACTTTAGGTGACTCAGGCTCAATGCTCATCCTGGATTCTCAGCTAGATAAGGATAAACTCCCTAAGAGCTTTATCTTTATCCAGACTGAGATCCTCCTCTATTCTAGGACTCTTGTCTCTTATTCACTCATCTCAGATTCCGGTATCTTCGCAGATAACCTCGGCCTAGCCAAGATCATCTCGGCGTATGACCAGGCCACGTGGCATCTTGGCTGACACCTCGGCGTCACCCTGGCCACGTGCTGTCATTCACAAAATATGTCCCCATACTAATTTTGATAGAGAATTGGACGTGTGGAAAAATGAGAGACATTAAAATTATATATTGAGTTATGTAATTGTTGTGATGAAAAATAAAGGTTGTCTTCTTCTTCTATTACGATTTATCTGGTTATATCTCCAATTAATACATCAGGTGTGCTTCTATATTATCATTGAATATTGCTTTCCTTTTTTTAGACATTTTGTCTCATAATTATTTGTGTTTTGTGTTATGAAATTTATTGCATTTGTGCTTGCTAAAGATATTAGATGGACCTAATGCAAGAAGTGTAAATTATTTCAATGTCATTCTCAAGATTAGAAGTACAAAAAAATATACACAAAAAGTATATGAATAGACAAGATTTTATAAAATTTGTTTGTGACTCTCACTTTTTGAAAATCTTATAATTTATTTATTTTTTGTATTATATTTTATGTTTAGTTTTTATACTTTCTTTATATATATATATATATATATTCTTTTTTTTTCTTTAAAAGTCTATTTTAAAAAATTAATTAATAAATAAATAAATCATTTTCTATTTCAAACAATTTTATTTATGTTTTTATTCTTTATTTTTTTCTTAAAGTAGTTTTAGTTTTGGACAATTACTTTTTTTTCTATATATTGTAATTTTGTGCATTTTAAGTGTATGATATTTTCACTAATACACTTGGAAATATACTATGAAAGAAGTATCATGCAAAAATCAAGCAAGAAAGAGAAAAATAAATAAAACAACAAAATGAATATGAGTAAAGATCAAAGATTTGGTTTGTGTTTCTCAAAAAAATTTGAGAAAAATTCTCTACAAATAAGTTTTCAAAAGTAATCAAACCAAACACATTTTTTCAAATTTTTTTTTCAAAACTTGTTTGGTTTACAAATTTTCCAAACAAATCTCTCTCTCATACACATTAAATCAATAACTTTTTCCAAAACTCTCTCTCAAAATAATTTTTCAAAACATCTTTTGAAAAAAAACCAAACCAAACAAATTTTCGTACTTTTTGTCTCAAAACATATTTCTCAAATACAAACCAAACAAGGCCACTCCCAAAGCAAGTAAACAAACAAACAAGCAAGCAGAATAGAATGTTTAACAATAGACATTTGAAAATTTGCAACAAAATTTTATAACTTTCCTTTTTGATAAGAAAATTTATTTGGTACTAGCTAAATAAAATGCTTTTAAAATAATTTTTTTTAATTTGAAATTAAAACTATAGTAAATTTATGTAAGCATAACTGCTAATCACATTTTTTCACTTAATGAATAATATTTATATTGACTACATTTTTCAAGTTTTTTTTTAAATATTTATATAGAAGTAAAAAAATGCCGTTATGAACAAATTTTTTTCTTAATTTAGTTATAAATTTTTCCCATACATTATTTTGAAATTTTTAATAAAAGCAAACATAAAATAATTGATTGAAAATATGTTACTTTTGTTATATTTCTTTTTCTGTGTGCACACAAAAAAATAAAAATAAAAATCACAATTCGCATATAGACAAATAATTAGAACACTAGTTCAATTTAACGAATAAGTATTATATTAGAAAACTGTTGGGTAGTTACTAGAGGTGAAATTTTAGCATTTACTAATTTTAGGAGTATTTTGGATTTTAAAATAAAAACGTAACAAATTTTTTTAAGTAATGTATTTTACATAATAAAAATAGATTATATATATAAACATTATAAGGGAATCTTTGATTGCATACAATTCTCATCTTCCTTCTTGCTTTTGGTTTTGGTTTTGCTTTTCAACCATTGTTTGTGAGAACTCTCTCCTCTTGTTGCCTATTCTCTCAAACCAAAAGGTCGTGCTTCATAGAATGTTTGTGCCCAGAGATTACTAAAGCAACATACTTCACTTATTAATTATCTTTATTACTGCAGATGTAAGATTTCACGGATGATAATTCACACTATCAAGCCAAGAATCGTCTATTCTCAAATTTATGTCTCTGTTTCAATACATCTCTCAACTATTGAATTACATTTTGAGATTCACATGTCTCAATATATTCTCGCACGATCTAATGATTGAAAGTACAAAATAGAAGAAGGATAGAGGATCCCATACTTACACTCCTTTGTAAAATTTAAAAAATATAAAAATATAAAAAAATATAAAAAGGTAAAAGAAAAATGTGAACATCTTTTTGGCCCAAAAAAAAAAACAAAAGAGTTTGGTGCAAGACATGGCAGCTTTCAACATCAGACAATAACATCCATGTGCTACCCTGCCTGTTTCTATGCAAAAAAGAATTCTAAGTTTTCAAGAAAATAAGTGTTTAACATTCTATGCACTTTGTGAAGTAAATGTATTAATGTAACGTGATTCCTTTCCAACCATTTTGTTTTGTGGTGCATTATATAGGAGCAATCAATGTTCTCTATGTCTCATCTGATGCAATTTATTGAAGTCAATTATAATTTTTTTTACTATAAAAATCTATATAAGAGCATTTGATATACTTCTATTATAATTTATTAAGTAAAAATAAGTATTTTTAAATTTTTTACTTTCTAATTATGAATTTTTAACTTTGAGAAAAAATTTACCAAACAAGGCCATAAACTCTCATAGTCCATGATGATTCATGTAACTCATCGATGTTGATCATTGTTAAAACCATTACTTTGAAAACCACACTTCCCCACATGACAAATCTAATTTGCATTTTGGTAATTAAGCACAAAAGCACCCCTGTTTTTTTTGTTTTTTTTTTTAATAAATATATAAATAAAACAAAAACTCTACTAACTACTAACCCAGAAAAATGGATCAAGAAAATTACCATAAAAAAGTCATGTGGTGAGACCATTCATTGATGTTTCTAAGTAAAATTGTGAATAAATTTATAGTAATACTGTACATAAAAAATTTCGTAAGGCAGAAAACAAAATAATTTCGAAATGATCAAAGACATCACACGCCTCCAAATGCACCCCAAATTGAAATTTTAGTGTATGAGAGGATTCAAAAATGTTATCAAATTCAAGAATGTTATCTAAAAATTCAAATTCTCTAAAAATGATGAGAAGCTTATTTTTTAACGATCACAACTAGAAACATAATAGCAAAGAAATGATAGAGATAAGAGATTGGATGAAAAAGAAGGCAAAGTCATCGGAGAGAGAATAATGATAAAACTCTTCCATGGATCTCTTACTTTTCCTCTTAAGGTAGATAAAAGAAAAGGGAAATTAGTTCTCTCTCAAGAATTGTCTCTCCAAAATCTATCCCTTGTGAAGCTATGGATGGGTGCTATTTATAGACATCTCATGATGTATGATGGAGCCTATGTGCAAGGCACATGAGGAGATGACCTCTCCAAGGATAAGGAAGGAATATTCCCTTTAACTACCTTGTCCGAGGAGATGACCTCTCCAAGGATAAGGAAAACCCCGAAGAGGAGATCAATCTCTCGACGAACCCTTCTTCTTAAACCTTATTTGAGAACATGTTATTTAGTAACTTCTTGACTTTTTATGAAAAGATGTGCAAAAAAGTAAAGAGAGTTATATGACAACTTATAGTAATTTTTTGACTTTTTTACTAAAATGTATAATCGACAAACGAAAATTTAGCCACACCTAACCAATGATTCTCAATCATTCCAAGGGGTCAGGGGTAGTCCCAGATGATGTCTTACCACAAAAAGGTCAGAGCTAGTTCAAGAGAACGCTCTACCGCAAATATTGATGAATCTCAGGGACCTCCTAGATCGTGCCACGTTGACCCAAGTATAATCTAGTTTAACCAAAGAGTGAATTTATCTCCACTCATCGTCCTCAAGATTGGGCCTCTTGTTCGGACTCCATTACACCCATGGTTCTGGTACGTAGATCCTGAAAAACTCCGAACCCGCAAATGTTATGGGACTCATTAATGGAGCAGCTTCTAAATTGCGCCCAAATCCGTTCGAAGCCAAGCGCTTCGGATCTCCAGATTCGTGGATCCGAACCATTTCGAGTCCAAGCTCAAATAGGTTTTTAGGTTCGTGATTCCGAACCCTTTCAAAACTAAACCAATACCTCAGAGAATGGAACTCTTCTGAAGTTTTCATCTCTTCTGAAAACAACGATTAACCCCCTCAATGATTAACCCCCTCAGACGCCTGTATAATCTGAGCCTCCTCTGATGGACTTGTTGAACCGTCTTTAGAGATGGATTTTCCTCAGCCCAATTTGTTAGCCTACTTGTGTACCCGTTTAATAGAATTTATTTAGGCTTATTTTGCTCGATTGAGCCCAATTAATTTAGTAGGCTCAAGTTAACCCCTCTTATAATTATTATATGTACCTAGAGAGGACAAAAGCTTTGAGCAATATTAAAAGACAATCCAAAGTTGCTTCACAATGCTGAATATGGTTAAAAGTCATTGCCTGGGGAATGAAATACACCTTGCCAAACATATATCAAATGCTAGAAACAACAGATGAACCTCGTTTGGTAAAAATGATGTTATTTCACAAGTCTGAAATCCATTCTCTGCAAACTAAATTCAGTTTCTGAGAAATATTCTTCTTACAAAAGAATAGAGCCAAAAAGAAAAAGAATCCAAGAAAGAAGATACAAAAACAAAACCCCCCAAAAAAAATTAAAAAATTAAGAAAAACCTTGAATACAGTAATGAACATAACCATTTTCTAACGGGGTTTCTTCTCTCCAGAATGAAGTGTGATTCTTCAAACCATTTCACACACGATTCATCCCATCTCGAGGAAGTGCAGAAGGAAACGCTCAAGTAGTGCTCTCAGCCCTCCAAATATTCCCGTAGATGTTCAATTTTCGTTGTACTGAAATTCTTTTTACCTATTCATTGAAGTTCCCCATGTTCATATAATTCATATTTACCACTTACAGACGCTATATCAATTTTCGCTTACTGAACCTGCTCACCGATCAAGTCAAGGCCAACCAACAAGAACGATATCCCCTGAAAGAGCAGGAAGTAGAAATGGATACCCTGAGCGGACAAGAGACTCCTTGCCGAAGCTGTTAGAAGAAGGAATGCCAAAGCTAACTCTTTCCTATATATCCTATTATGTTTCTTTTTCTTGGAAGCCTTCTTTTCCTGCTGTTTTATTTCCTCCTGCATTTCCTCTAAATCAGGCTCTGATGCAACCCGTTGAGGCTTTGCCTCTTTTTCAACCAGGGATACAAGATCGCCCTCGGAGGAGCGGCCTGATTTCTTGGTGACAACCCACTCATATGCACTTCCAAGTTGGAAAAGGCCAGAGATCATGGCATTGAACTTGGTCACCGACATTGTGTTTTCAAAGAGAAGGTAGGGAACGATGAAAGGAAATGATTTTGGGGCTGGGAGGATATTGAGAAACGACATGGTGGCAGGTACGTAACAGACGACCCAAACTGGAAGCTGAGCCTCGGGGATGAACATTGTCATGGGGAGAATAATGCAAAAAAGGGTGAATGAATAAAAGGGTAATATCAGTTTTCTTAGGAGGAAGAATAGGAAAATCATATTTGCTTTCTTCCAATTGCTGACCTGCACGAGCAAGAACAGAAACGGAATACTGTCAGTAACTAGAATTCAGCTCATTTTTTTGGTCAAACAAAGAGTTTCACACGCTGCAAATTCAAGCAACAAGTGTTTCAAAAGCTCAATACCTTTGATCGGATAATGTCCGGCAAACAAAGACGAAACAACTGCATAGGCCCAGAATGCCATCTATGCTGCTGTTTCCGGTAAGCTTCATATGATTCAGGTAATTCACATTGGCACTGGAAATGAAGCAAAACACAAAATCATTTACAGCTCAAAAAATAGAAATACTAAGGATACCGACAAGAAGTATCGCATTAATATACCTCCACATCATTGAGGAAGATGAATTTCCATCCATGGAGATGAGCCCGGACAGCAATGTCCATGTCCTCAACTGTGGTTCTCTCTAACCATCCACCCGAATCCTCCAAAGCCTTTATTCTCCACACACCAGCAGTCCCATTGAAGCCAAAGAAATTGAGGAAAACTCCATTCACTTGTTGTTCAACCTCAAAATGAAAAGCTAAATTAACGTGCTGCAACCTTGTCAGTAGGTTTTCATCCTTGTTCACAAACGACCACCTCGCCTGAACTAACCCTACTTCTTCGTTATCCTGCAATGTATGTCCCAAATGGAAGATTGGTTCAATTAGCTTAATTGCAGCGAACTTTAAGACAGATAGCCAAGCTACTCGATTTCCACATACACCTACATCAATGCACACTCAACATTGTTTGCTCAAGAATTTTCAAGAAAATGTGGTCCAATTTATGAAGTGTAATGAAAAACAATTTTGAAACCATTTAATGGAAGATAAGTTCAGTTAAGCTTAGACATAGATAATTAGCCAAGTTTCTCAATTTCCACATACACCCACATCAATGCAGACTCAGTATTGTTCAAGAATCTCGAAGAAAATGTAATCCAGTTTATGAAATTGTAACATAAACAAACTTGAAATCATTTAATGCAAAATAGATTTAGTTAGCTTAATTGCAGTGAACTTAGACAAAGAGAAGCCGCCAAGTTACTCAATTTCCACATACACCTACATCAATGCACACTCAAAAAATAGTATTGTTGTATCAAGAATTGTCATGAAAATGTGGTCAAATTTATGAGAGTATAAAACACAAAAAACTTCGAAACGATTTATACCTTGAAATGAGGAACTGTTTTTTGAAGAAAATCAGGGGTGGGTTGAAAATCCGCATCAAATATGGCAACAAACTCATAGTCCTTGACATAGCTGCAATTCATAGCAGACTTGAGATTGCCAGCTTTGTAACCTTGTCTATCTACCCGGTGCCGGTAGATAATGTTGGCCCCCTCTTGCTGCCATTTATGAACCTCCGCTTGGATCAGCAATTGGGTTGTTGGGTCATCAGAATCATCAAGGATTTGTATAAGAAATTTCGATTTAGGCCAGTCTAAATTGCATACTGCAGCAATAGATTGCTGATAAACCTGATACATCAACTCTAATTTCAGACCAAAAATTCTAAATTTATAAAATAATTTTAAAACCAAAAACAAATGGGTATTTCGAAATCCAAAATCTACCTCTTTTTCATTGCACATGGGGATCTGAACAAGAACCATGGGGAAGAATCCCCCATCGCCGGACTCGAGATCCAGTGGGTCACCTTTGGGAATAGGTTTAATCTTCTTTAATCGGATCCACAAACAACCCAAACAGAGCACTAACCTGTCCAAGCTCTGAACAAGGAAGAGCACTATACACATACTGGTAAGGAACTGAAGAGGTGGAGCGAGATACTCAACCCGAATCAAAACCCACCTCGAATACAACGAATCAAACAAACCCTTAACGTTTAATTGGTTAGCCAACACATACAGGTACTGAAATTGAAGATTTGGGGAACCAAAATGCCAACCCTTGAAATACGCAGCAATCTCAAAACCTAACAACACAACAGATAACCATAGAAACACCTTTATGCAAAAGTACATACGAGCTCGGACTTTCAAGTTCTCGGCGGATCTGGAATTGGAGTCGACGTCGGCGTCGGTTCTTCCGGCAGCAACACGGCGGTGGACGGCGGAGGCGACGCGGAGCATTGCAGAGCCAATGGAGGTGAGACAGCCGGCAGCGCGGTGGGCCTTGAGGAGGAGGACCCAGGTGAGCTGTTTGGCGTTCTTGTTGCGGGTTTTGTCTCGGCCCGTAGCGTCGGCGAAATGGAGGAGGAAGTCGTCGTCGTCGGGGGATTGGAGCTCGACCATGGACCAGTTGTTGGGATTATCCATCTTCACCACCACGGGTGTACCTCTGTGGGTCTCTTTCGACCACCAATCGAACGATGGTGCCATTTTTAGGGTCTGATCTCGAAAACCCACTACACAGAATCGGTAAAAAAAAATAACTCTTTGGAAGCTTAAGTTGATTCAATGTCGAAGACCCAGAAGTGGAAAATCTATGATTTTGATCCCATTTTCAAAGAATGGATAGAGAAACATGGAGAAAAAAAAGTGAAGAGGGAAAAGAGTGGAAGCTATGGGTCTTTAGTGCATAGAGACATTGGGATTTAACTTATAAGGTGAAGGTACTGAAGAGAGAGAGAGAGAGAGAGAGAGAGAGAGAGAGAGGCAATGACTTGGAAGAAGAATCCAAAAGAGCAACCATTCAAATACAGCTAGCTTGCAAAGGCTAAGAAGAAATCGCAATTGTAATAAGAGGAAGACAGAGAGAGAGAGAGCACAGGGAAAGTGAATAAAATATAATAATTCAAGTTATGGAAACAGCTCAACACGTCTTTGATTTTGATTCCAAAATGTAATGAAAAATCAGGAATTTTCATAACATAGATATTAATCAGCAGCACGTTCTCTGTCAATATCAACCCCCCTTCCAAATTCTCTCTGTTCTTTCCTATTTCATTCTAGATAAATTGCAAATATATCTTGAGATTTTTTTAAAATATAAATTAATGTATTTGGTTTAAGTTTTTTAGATTAAATTTTTTAAAAATTGAATTTTTTGATTTTTATATTTTTTATTTTTAGTGAATATTTTTAAAATTTTAAATATTTTTTTACTTTTTTAGATGCATCTTACTTAGATAAATCTAAAAAGTAAAAATATTTTAAAAATTAATAAATACATAGAAATATAAAAAATATACTGAATTCTTGTATTTTTTGTATTTTTGATATTTAGTGAATTTTTAAAAGATTTTTTTTACAATTTTTTTACTTTTTAGGTGTATTTATGTTAGATGTATCTAAAAAGTAAAAAAATTTCTTAAAATATTAAAAAAATCCAGTAAAAATAAAAAAAAACATGAAAAATAAAAAAGTAAAATTTTCTGAAAAGGATTTTTGGAAAAATGGAACCAAGCAAGCTGAATTATTTTTTGTGATTTAAAAAATTATAAATATCTCTCTGTTAAAAATTTTTATTTAACAAAATTAATTAAAAAAATGAAATTTTTAACTGTTCACCTATACAAAAAAATTATTTAAATTATTAATTGAAAGTAAAATTTTAACATTATTAAAAACTGTTAAATAACTTAATGATTTATTAATAAAATGACTTATTTGTTATGAAATTATAAACCTTGGGGGCATAATATAATTTCTAAAATTACAGGAGATAATTTATAATTTAAATAAATTTCAAGAGTGTGTTTGTAATTTATCCTTAATTTTAACATGCAAATAAATAAATAAATAAATAAATAAAAAATAATCAAATTTTGATAACAATTATAGTGTATAATTTATAGAATTGACAAAAGGGCCTTTTAACAGTGGATTAAAAGTCACTTTTTAACCATTTTTAGTCATATAATTCCTTATATTTTTTCACAAAAAATCAAAAAATTAATTTTTAAACATCTTCCTAAGACCATTTCCAACGGTTCATCAAACTTTGTATCAGATTTGAAATTTGGTGAAAAAGTCACTTTTTGGAGCTCCAATGGTTTCACCAAATTGGTATCAAAATGAGAATGGAACAAAAAATTCATCATACTGAGAACAGGCTCCAAATTTTACCATTTCACTGTGCGTTACCGTTGGGATGGGCCAACCGGTCAACCTACCGGTTGTCCAGCCGGTTGACCAACCGATCGATCGGTTTCCTTTCAAATAGGTAAGTTCAAACAAGTTAAAAAAATATATATATTGCCCTTACCCTTTTGATGCACGGTTAGAGCAAGCCATATCAGATTGAGAAAATTGATTTTTTTTTATTCAAATTTGATAAAAATTTGAGTTCACCATTGGAGAGGCTCTAAAACAACCCAAAAACAGACAGGGTTCTGGAAAAATAAAATGTGTGCTATGCTGTTGTTTTTTGAATTATTATATTATCAACTTCTCTACTTTATTTAAATCGGATAAATTACACTTTTTATATCTAAAATACAACCTTTTGTTCCATTTTTGTCTACTATTACCCGTAGGCTCGTTTGTTTCATGGGAGGGGGATTGGAATTGAAATAGCAGTATGATTCATTGATATTGTGTTTATTTTAGGAGATAGAGAAGAGATTGAGATGGAGGTCTAAATTAAGTTAAGCCTTCAAATGGGAATTGAGATAGAGAATGTGGAGGTTATATTAAAAAAATAGTCTGTCGGACTATTTTATTTATTTATTTTTATTTTTTACATATTGGGTATTTTTTTTAACATTAATGCTTAATTTTTTATATTTTTTGTTAAGTCAAAATCATTGTTTTATTTTTTTATATTTTTCTATTTTTTATTTTTTAGGCCTTTTTTTTTTTGAACATTAGCGTTTAATGGTTTTGTATTTTTTATTTATTTTATATAAAAATTATTTAACAATTCCTACAACAACAACTATTATCAAAATAAATACAATTTTACTTAATCCCCTCACTATCAATTCCCTTACTATGAATTCTTTTTATTCTATCTCTGAAAACAAATAGGGCCTTAAACTATCAATTTTTTTTAATACAAATTTTTATAGTAAATTTTTATTTAGCATAAGTTAAAATGAAATTTTTTAACTAAAATAGTCACAAAGAAATAAAATAAACTTTTTAATTCAAAAAAATAAAATATCATATTTAAATTATAATTATTTTATTTTTTTCTTATAAAATTTTTAAAAAAAATTAAAAAATCTATTTCAAATGAGATGTTTATAAAAACTAAAAAAATATCTCCCATTCTAAACTACTTGTATGATTTAGCGAGAAAAAAATACCATAATGATGGACACATACAGAATTGGAAAGCGTGCAGTGTCTTATACGCGTAACATAGTCTGTGCGGCTCATTGGCCCTTATCCCAAGCTCATATTATTGATGTGATTCATTCATATTGTAAAATCCGTTACGTATATTATTTACGATAAAAATTAAATTAATTAATTATTTATAATCTTAAAATAAGGTTATATTTATTTTTTTAAATAAATAATTAATATAACTTCGATAATTTATTTTAAAACAATTATAATTTAATTATGAAATTAATTATATTTAATTAATTTAATTTTTTATATAAATAATATATTAAACAAACTTTATAATATGAACAATCGATACCATTAAAATATGCTTGGACAAGGGCCACAGCACCACACAACATTTTTCCCAGATCTTGCTAGTACCCAATTTACATATAAAAAGCTTGATTTTTTAGTTATTTTAATTAAAAAAATAAAATAGATTAAAAGGTCATTAATAAAATGTTACATTTTTCTTATTTTATTTCTTCTCTTAAAAAAGTCAAAAATTCAAACAATTTATAATCCGAAATTAAAATAATTAAAAAAATTAAAAAGTTAAAAAGTCAATTTTACATTTCAAACGAACAGTACATGAAATACAGTAGGCTATATTTTTACTCCCAAAGTGATCTTTCCAGTTTGATCCTTAAAGAAAGGATTTCGCTACATATCCCTTACCAAATTATCAAATTAAACTGATCCAGATACTTTTGAGATAGAGAATATAGGAGTGAATAAATACAATAGACTGATAGAGATGTGTATGAATCGAAATTAAGACTAATTCAAAACTTAATCAATCATAATTAATTTCAAAATTTTAAAATTAGAATTGAACTAAACCAAATAGCTTGGATGTATAATGCGATATGTATTAGTTGGCATACTAATTAGTATATTAATAGGTGACGTGACATAATTTTAGAGATTTTAGAAGGAGTCAATAAAAATGTCATAACATATGTTAGTACATTAATTATAGTACCACCAAACTTGGGTTGATAGGAATAGAATTGTGGATTCATTTATACTTACACAAGTGAATCATTCCTTTATAAAATATAACTTAAAAACTTCAATCTTACATCATGAAAAAAAAATTAAAAATAAATAATATATAAACAAGTATTTGAACATGGTAAAAGAACACAATCAACGGTATTGAGATAGTGATCACTCCAACTTACACACAAAAGTAATATATGTTTCAAGATACAAATGTGTCGTAACATTTAATTCATATTCAGATATTCGTACACATGGTAATGCTACACTCAAAAAATAAAAAATAAAAATAAAAAAGGTGCCTATTATAGAAATTTTTAACATTTTACATTTTAAGAAATTATCAACTTTTAACTTACGGATAAAATTATAATATACACCCCTCAAATAGTATGTATCATGTGCATTTTATAATTATAGAAGAAAATGATATAATAGGAACCGACTATTTTAGTAATTTTTTTATTTTTTTATGAAAAGATGTGTAGATAATGAGAGAGAGTGATGTAATAACTTATAGCCTCTGTTTGGCAAGATGGTTTTCAGGTTTTTTTGGCTATTTTAGCCACAAAAAACAAAATAGGCTATTTTAGCCATAACAAACAAAACATCACATCCAACCCATAATCATTACATTCTTCTCTCACAAAAAAAGCCAAAAAAGCCAAAAAGCCCTTCCCAAACCAAGCTTTTTAGCCCAGGCTAAAATAGCCAAAAAAGCCAAAAAGCCAAAAAGCCAACCCACTTCCCAAACGGAGGCATAATAACTTTTTGACTAAAATAAGTAATCCCCAAATAAGGTCATTACTAAAAATAAAAATAAAAATAAAAAAGGTCATAACCAAGTACAAATAGTGCATACGGTATGTGGTGTGTATAATATAATTCTTCTTTAACTTACATTTAAAAAAATACTTAAATATAGGGTTATGAAATTGATGCGAAATTACTTAAATACAAATTGTCCCCAAAGTAGACGATTCGATAATATTAGCGATGTGAATTTAAATTGGAGCTCGCAGGAGGGAGTGTGAATGAATATAGAGAGATGAAAGCATAGAGAGAGAAAGATGGACAATTGTGAAGCTAATTGAGCCCATTTCAGATTTTATTTTGATAATACAAACCGTTCACATTTTAAGATATATGAAGTGGAGCATACCTGTAAAAAATTAAATTCATCAAATATTGATAGCCCTATCATTGAAGTACATTTATATATTTTATACACAAAATCACACTAACCATTCAATTTTTTTAAATACAAATATAATTAAACAAAAATATTATCGATATCTAATTAATTTATTTTTTTATAAATATATTATATTTGATTTATTCTTAAAATTAACGATTCAACTTATTAAAATAAAGTCTAAAATAAATCCATTAATCACACAATAGTGATCGCTTTGTTTTATGCACAGCAGTCAACCAAGTTCATGGAAAGGGGTTTAACCAACTGAGAATTCACAAAGATGAAGTTGATTCCACAATTCAATTTTTCTAGAAACATATTATGCACCGCTGTGGGGACTAATACCAGGTCAAAAAGAAGTTCATGGAAATATGAAGTTTCGGTCATTCCTTCCGTATTGGTGGAGGTGAAAATCTTTGCCGTGATTGAAAAGAATAACAAGTTGAATCTTCTTTATTATTTTGTTTTAGTAAATTATAAAAATATTTTTCAAATTTATTTAAAATAAAAAGTATCTTTTATAATTTTTATAATTATATCTCTTCCTTTCAAATTTTTGATTGTCTAATAAATAACAAATTTTATTAATAAATCATTAAATCAAATAATAATTTTTAATGATATCATAAATATATTTTAATTAACAATTAAAGTAATTTTATTATTATATAATATAGAGTAATTAAAGACTTCATTTTTTCTATTAATTCCGTTAAAATAGAAAATTCTAATAAAGAATATTAATAATTTTTAAAAGAAAAATATTTAAGACAATTAATTTATTACGTCTAAAAATCCCCATTAATGATGTATCTGACGAGTGTTAAATTTTGATTTATCAAATATTTTATCATGCAAGGTCTAATCTCAATGCCACATCTAAGGGCCCGTTTGTTTTGAGGTTAAGTAGATTGGAGGGGATTAGGGTGGTGGAGGTGTTATTTAGGCCAAGTTTGGTATACACAAAATAATTTATCTTTTTATCTTTTTTCCATCACATCACCTTTCTACTTTTCTGCACATCTTTTCGTAAAAAGACAAAAAATACACTTATTTAGATCATCCCAAACAACCCTTAATGTTGTGTTTGTTTGTAGAGTTGGGAAGGGAATTATGATGGGAAAGGTGATATAGATGGAGGTTGGGGAGATGATATTAGAAAAATAGTGAGGGGATTAGAAATTTTTTTATTTGTTATATATTGTGAATTTTTTTATAAATATTAATGTTTAATTTGTTATATTTTTTATTTATTTTATTATTTTATATAAAAATAATTTAACAATTTCTACACTAACAACTATCATCAAAACAAACATAATTTTACTTAATCCCCTCACTATGAATTCCCTTCATTCACCTCTGAAAACAAACAGGGCATTAAGGATTACAAATTAGGGGATGTAGCATTATTGTTTCTAAAATTATAATAAATAATCTATATTTTAAGCATTTTTTTGTGTGTGTTACTATTGGTCAAATAGCAATGTGTACGTTACTAAGGTCATCATCCTACCCAAACAGCACACAAACGGAAGGTTTGACGATCAAACAAGCCAACTTCTCGAAAAGAGAGGGAAAAAAAGGTGTGGGAAGATTTTCATTAGGAATGGCTTCCCTCTATATTATTATTTTTCATGTTTTTGTTATATAATTTAAATTATTTATCTTGTAGATTCAACAATAAACCTGAATTGTCTAAAAATTAATTTTCTCAGACATGAAGAAAAAAATAACCTGTTTCGATTCCCTTGTCCAATTTAAAATCCAAACTTAACTGAAGGTATGAAGGAAAGCAAAATGAAGAGAGTGGAAGAAAATGGTTGCTTTTCCTCTTGTTTGTTTACCAGAGAAACTGATTGGAATGGAGGAAGGAATCTATTTTTATTCATTGTGCATAAATAGTTAAACTTCTAATTCATTTTTTATTAGAAAGTGAAGATAAAAATGGTTATTTTTATTTATTATAAATTTCACAATATTTTATATTTATCGATTATTTATTGATAAATTATATTATTAGTCCCTTTAGTTCAAATGAAATTTTAATTTAAATAATTTAAATTTTACACATTTAGTTTTATTTTAATATGATCATTTCATATTAAATGAAAAAATATCACATTTAAATTTCTTCTCCAATTTTGAACGTCGGGACATGTCCTAAATATTACAATAAAACTAAAACTATAACATTTAAATTAATTAAATCCAAACGATGACTAAAATAATATTCAACTTAAATTAACGAAAATTTATTTAAAATAATTTTTCCATTAATTTAAACCTTTAAGTATCAGAACCCGCAGTGGAGAAAATACGGGGCATTGGATGCGCGTGCAGCAGGAGCGTGTCGTGATCGAGACGGTTAAAACTATGAATCGTCCAAAATAGCCTTAAGTCTTTACTGAGTCACCGACAATTTTGAGAGAAAGGTGCATGGTTAGAAAAGGGTAATTTCGGAAAATCAGCACTCAGAAGATAAGGTTTTTGTTAAGATCATGTAATCATAACACTGGCCCCCACTATTGTGTTCCGCACTCGGGTTAACTTACGCCTGCCCACAGTTGTACTAGCACGTATAGACTCGTCTCCTTTCAAAACATCTTCATACAATTTAACAAATTTTAATAATGTTTTAAATTTTAAAAATATGATTACAAAACATGCTTTTTAACTAAAATTTAAGAAATAAATTTAAAAATCTATATTTTAAATAAACCTAATAACATTTTTAAATTCTTCTTCACTTATACGTGTACGGTGAAAAATGTGTAACAAGTATAAAGATTTATTAGAAGTATATCAATTGTCACGCGTATGTGATGAGGGAAAATAAAGGTAAATTACCAACAAATTTTAATAATTGAACTTAATTTTCATAAAATTTTATTAAAAATAATTTTTAATAAAATCGTCATAAAAAATAATTTTTATGATGATTTTTTACACATGTCACTTAAAATTAATAATTAGTGACTTTTATCACGATTTTTATAAGTTGTCGCTTAAACTTATAATTTGTAACATTTTTCTGTAACGAATTTTTCAAATTGTCACTGAAAGTTAAAAATTAATATTTTTTTGTGACTATTTTTTAAAACTGTTGTTAAAACTTATAATTATTGACATTTTTTGTAACAAAATTTTTAAACTGTCGCTGAAAATTAATAAGCAGTGACTTTTTTTTAATAGGGTTTGATGAAAAATATCATTAAATCTTACAAGACCTACTGAACAATAAGTCCACCTATTTTGACTTCCACGTAAGTCCCAAAAAAAAAAAAGTCAACTCCACTAATAATAATAAAGAGTAAAATTTGAAATATTAACTAGATAGAAAAAACTATGTGTGTATCATGTGCACCTTATAATTATAAAAAAATATATTATATAACTTTATACTTTTTGAGTCATAATTTTAAAAAAAAAAATTATAACTAAATATCTCAAAATAATGTTATAACTAGAAAGAAAAAAAAATTGATCTAAGAGTACATATGGTATTGGATATGTATAATAGAATTCTCCTAACCGGATATAGTATAATATTAGGTGAGATTGACCCATATGTGTTTTTTGTCTTAGTATTCGTAGAATTATTAAATAATAAGCTGTCATGTAAAAATAATTAACTCTATTATATATTTGACAATTATATAATCATTTTAAAGAAATTACTATTTAAAAAACGATTTATAATTTTATTATTAATTAGGATTAGTTTGAGAATAGATTATTTTAATAATTTTTTAATTTTTTGATTAAAATATAATGTGAAAAAATTAATACGTTTGGAATAATTTTTCATTTTTCAACAAAAAAAAATATATAAAGTAGAAAAAAAAAACTTTGATTTTCTTATATAATTTTTTGACCTTTTGATATTTTTGTTACTAACTTTTTACCTATTATTATTATAAAAGTAATATTATGTAGTATAAAATAAATATCATAAAATTAATTCAAAAATAATTATATAATATACAATAAAACACAAACTAATCAAAAAGTAAAATAAAAAAATTAATAATTTTTTTTTATAATATTTCTTTCCTAATTCATAATATTATCATTATTATTACCCTCCCAAACTAGCCTGTAGTAAGTCCCGAACACCCTCCAGTTCCAGAGCCTACCTTGAGATGCCCTGGGATATGCTTTGTGAACATACTTTCCAACTGTGGCTTTGAGACTTGTCAAATCATTCCGTTTACAACATGTTTTAAAGTCATAAAGTTACATGACCTTTTTTTAGCACAAGTCATAAATGTCAATTTTGTGAAATTTAAATTAAATTTTCATAGTTTGGTGGGAAGATTTGAGAAATAATTTTAAAAAAATAATAATAAAAGAATATGAAATTTGAATAAAATATACTTATATTTTACTTAATTTTATACATATTTTTCCTTTCTTTTTTTAAATCTCTTCCCAAGTTCCCCGACCAAACACAACATTAGACTTTAAAATGTGAATTGATTTTTTAGTTATTTTAGATTTTATTTGGGAATATTATTTTTTAGCTTAAAAATTAAAAATTTATTAAAAAGGCCAAAAATTCAACAAATTATACACACACAAAAAAATTAAAGATTCTCTTTTTTATTTACTTTTTACACATCTTTTCGTAAAAAATTAAACATCATTCTAAATATATTAATTTTTTTACCTCATATTTTACTCAAAAAATCAAAAAAAAATATTAAAATAATTTGTTCCTAAACGTGGCATAGCTTGGGGCTAAAAAGCCTCATTTAGAATAGGCTTTTTGAGTTTTTTGACTTTTGAAAGAAAAAAAAATGAAATGATTATGGTTTAGATGTAACGATTTGTCTTATTAATTTTTAACCTATTTTATCTTTTTGTGACTATTTTAATCAAAAAAATCCAAAAAAATCATATGCCAAACGAAAGCTTAATCAATAGGCTAACCTATTAAGTGCTTGTTTGGCACATGAGTTTGGGTGAGGTGGAGGCTATTTTAGTCACAAAAGGACAAAATAGACCTTTTTTAGCCCAATAAAATAAAATTTCACATTCAAATCATAATTGTTTCATTTTTTCTCTTACACAAGTCAAAAAAGTTAAAAAGTCTATCTTAAACAAGATTTTTTAGCCCTACGAATAGTCAAAAAGCCAATCCGCATCCCAACTATAACACCCGCCTTCTTAATTAATTGCTAATCCTACGGTTTGTCTTATGTGTTTATATGTTGCTTATGCGCTTCGGTGTGTGATGATTATGCGTTATGTGCTATTTGAATGGTGTTATAGTCAATAGATATGATAGAATGTGAAATGAACCTATCTGAATCGTTAAACTATAAGGTTAAAATTAAATGTTGGATTAGGTGGTTAGAGCTTAATTCACCTTAATAAGATTAAGTTTGGGTTAAGTTAAATTAGGTTATAATGAGGATTGACTTGATTTAAATGAATTTGATCTAAATTAATTCAAGCTTAAAATTGATGAAGGAAAATTAGAGATAGATATTTTGTTATGTTTAGAACTCAAAAATAATAAGTAAGGGAGAGAAACCAAATCAGAGAGTGAGTGAGTTAGGAGAACAAGATGAAGACCAAGGAAAATAAAATAAGGAAAAATTGAGCAAATCTTCACCAAATCAACCATTGTAGGTAAGAATCTTCATTTGATCTCATAAATTGAAGTTGTATTAACCATGTAATCATAGGAACTAGGGTGAATTAAGGCATGGGGTGGTGTTAATTGATGTTAAAAACCCGAAGGAGAGACATTGAAAGAAATAGTTGAAAATTGTGTCATACATGACATTATTCTTGTTCAATCACTTGTTCTTGCTTGAGTTTTGAGTTTGGGGAGGAGATTCTCATGGATTTTTAAACATGGAACTTCTATATGCATGATTTTTTATTTTCTTCTCAACTTCAAGTTTTTGATTTTGTGGGTAGTAAAAAGGAGCTTTGTTTTAAAGTTATGATTTGTTTGGAGTTAAAGTTATGAAATTGAGTATGTTTTTTAGGGTTTTGGGCCTTGATTGTCGTGAATTTGAAGTTGGTTTTGTAAGGGAAAAGATTGCACTTTTCAGTAGATTTTTGGTCTGCAATTTCACCTAGACCACTTGAGTAGCCTGGGCCACCACATGAATGGCCAACTTGTGACAACCCTCACCTTTGATTAATGTTAAACTGTGATTGAGCATGATAAGTGATTGATTAGACTGAAATCCTTAATTAATTGTGTAAGTGTGTTGCTTAGAATACAATTCTATCTGTTTGTCATCGAATGATCTATTCATGTTTTGACTTCGAATTGCGAATTGAAAGCCTTATCAGCGATCGATTCAGAAATTGATGAGTGTTTTATGCTAATTAGGATTTATGTGATTTTATGGTAGGTTTAATTAAAATAATGATTTGGAATGATTAAATTAGATTAAATAAAGTTAATTACATCAGTTTGCATTTACTACCAAATTGTCATTGAGTGGATTAGTGCTAGGCCATTTATCTTAGTCTTGATTCACATGTGTTTGGCATCATTCTTCATCACTTTTCCTAGACCAAACGTGAGAGAGAGAGAATTGGGAGAAAATTGAGTTCAACAAGGAGTCTTGCTTGAGACTTAGAAGAATTGAAGGGAATTTGCATATTTGGGCTTCCATACTTAGAATTCAAGACCTAAAGTAGGAATTCATCTCCTTAATTATGAATTTGAATTGTTTCATGCATGGTTCATGGGAAATTGGAGTTTAGAGTCAAGAATAGCTTAATATGCTAATTAAGAGTCCATTCATGCATGCATGCATGCCCTTATGTTGGAGTTTTGAGGTTGTTTTCATGAAAATTATTACATGCATGTCCATGTTTTGGTTGTAGTCCATGAATTCACCATGACTTTGAGCTCAAGCTTGCATTTGATTATGTTTTAGAGCATTAGAGTTTATAAGAACTCATGCATGTTATGTTCTTGCATTATTCTTTAAGTTTTATCCAAAATTGTGTTCAATTACCACACATTTGGGCTTGATTTTATAAAATGATCTTTGAAACATGTTGTATTATGGGTTTCTACGTGTTTTCCAGAAAATTAGCCTAGAAAAATCGAGTTTGAAGCTTTAATGCATGAGTTTTGTGCTTGGGGATCAATCTGAAAATTCTAGATTTTTTATCCACGCTCGAGCGTACCCTCTGAGTACATGCACTTCCGCTCGTGCGTCGATAGTCATGCTCGAGTGTGAAATGCATATACCCAGAAGTTCTTGTGTTTTGCACTCCGCTCGAGCGAGGGACTTCATGCTCGAGCGTGGGTCGAGCGTCCATCGAGCGTGAAAAACGTACAACCAGTACTTTTCTTGTGTTTACAGTCCGCTCGAGCGGGAGAAGCACGCTTGAGCGGAGCTCCTTTGTCTGCATGTCCACTCGAGCGTAGGAAGCCACGCTCGAGCGAAACCCCTATTTTCAGCAAATTTTGAAAAGTGTTTTAAAGTGTGACTTTTGCATCCTCATCCCATCCTAGGCATTCCTAGGCCAAGTTTAAGGCATCTAATAAGAATAATGTTATAGAACCACACCGAGTCAAGTTTAAGGGCTAAGCTATTAATCCCAAGTGTGTAACTTAGTGTGTGTGTTCGTTCTGCAACTGTGTAGGGTTGGCACCCGAGGACGCTGACTAGCCTGCCTGTAGCCCAGTGCTCTGTGAGTAACAATGTTGTAAAGATACGTTCAATTATAATTATTTCTGAACGATTGATTGTACTGCTTTCTGAAATGACATCGTTTACTGAATGAATGTTTGTCCTATTTGTAAACTGTATTCGTGGCATCCATAGCAACTTACTGTTACTGTACTGTTACTGCTACTGTTACAGAGATCTCTGTCAGTTCCAATATTTGGAACTACTACTGTTTACTGTTATGATGACCATCAACTGACTGTTCAGTCTATTAAGACCTACTGTACTGTTTTGCTATTGGATGTACAACATATGATTACTATGTTTTCTAGATAACTGATATGGCATGAAATATGAGCCACTGATTGAATGACTGATTTACTGATGCAAATGACTGTTTTAATTAATGAAAGGACATTCATTCTTAACCTCTTTACACAGTTGTTATTCACTGGGCTTTAGCTCACTGTTTATATTTATATATAGGTGTCCAGGCACCAGACCAAAGCTAGAAGCGTCGAGTTAAGCTCTTGTTTTGTCAAGCCAACCTTTCTGCCTCACTTCGAGGTTCCAAGTCCGTTCAAGCCACGGCTGTTTTGGGGTGTTTCAGATTCACCCCTTTTGTTTCTGTTTTGTAATAGATGAATAAGACTCGACTGTACAGTTATGTTTTAGGGATTTGGTCCCTAACCCAGATGTCATGTGTATATAACGTCTGTATATATGTTTTGGTTATGAATGTGGCTTTGTTCATAAAAGTCTTTTTGCATTCAGGTTTCACAGCTCATTGGACATCTTTTATTTATTGTTTGGCTTCCGCCAGCCCTTTTACTCTGTATTATTGTTATTACTGTTAAGCAGGCCTTTGGTAATTACGGATTACTGGCCGGTTATGAAGCTAAACCCATAGGGGCGGGTTTGGGTCATGACACAACTCATTCTCTGCCCAAAGTGCATTCTGTTTTGGCACTGCAGGAGCAGCTATAGCCACTGCACGAGTGGTCACTCCACTGCTCGAGCGGCCTGGGCCACCGCACAAGCGACCAACCCTCTTCTGCTCAAATTTCAATTCTACTTGCACGAGCGGCCTACTTCACTACATGAGCAGCTAGGCCACCGTATGTTCGGTCAGTAGGGGCGGCTCAGTTTTGTTTTCCTTTCTGTTTTCTCTAACTGGCCTCCGATTGCATGGTTTTTAAGTGTTTTTCATGTGCATTTACATCTCATGAACACCAGAGAAATTAACAAAAAGGAAAGATTAGTGACTAAGTAATAGACCGAATAGGTTATGAAGTGATTGCATGAAAAGATTGTATGTTGAACCATTGTGCTTGAATATGTTTGTGTAGGTCAAACGCCGCGTCCTACCCACGTGTTCCAAGGAGCCAACAATGAGTAACAATCTTGTAAAGATTTGTTCAATTATAAGTATTTTCTGATTTATATTATACTCTGTTTTATGAAATAATGATTCTGTTCAAATGAATGATTGTCCTGTTTTCCTAAACTGTATTCATGGCATCAAAGACATCTGTTTACTATTACTGTTACAGAGATCTCTGTCAGTTCCAATTCTTGGAACTTCTGTTTACTGTATTGATGGCACGTCTATCAATTCTGACTGTTCGGTCTCCACAATCTACTGTACTATTCTACCACTGGATGTACCATGTATGACTGCTATGTTTTCTATATGAAATATGGATTTAATAAGCAAATGATTCTAATCTTTTGATTACTGTTAAAATTGATTGATTTGAATTATAGTAAGGACATCATTTTCAACCCTTTTACATAGTTGTTATTCACTAGGTTCTACCTCACTGTTTATAAATGTATGTAGGTAATCAAGGACAAGGAGGACCTTAGCAGAGTCAACCTAGCCTTTGTTTTGTTGAGCCAACTTTTGTACCTCACTGCGAGGTTCCCACTAGTCCAGTGTCAAGGCTTTTGAGTGGTACGAGAATCACCCTTTTGAGATCCATTTCATGTGATTTGAATGACTTATGATTTTTGTGTATCTTTTGATAATGAGATTGAAATCCCTCTTTTTGTTTTTGTTTTTGGTATACAAACTTCACATGGACTAATGTATATGTATGTCATATATGAAAATTCATTTGGTTTATTTAAGTCTTCACAGTTAGGTGGACGTTTTATTTTCTTAATTATTGGCTTCTGACAGCCCTATTACTGTATTACTGTTAAGCAGGCCTTTGGTAATCACAGATTACTGATTGATTATGACACTAAACCTATAGGGGCGGGTTTGGGTCGTGACACCAAACGAACCCTAAATCAAGTTTTTTCTTTATTGTGTATTTGTTGGAGTCTTTTCTATGTATCATTGTTAAGCTTGGTTTGGAACAGGTTTTTTTTTTTTTGTGATTTTTTTTTTTTTAACTAAAATATGAAATGAAAAAAATTAATATATTTGTGATGATTTTTTGATTTTTTATAAAAATTGTGCAAAAAGTAGAGTGAATAGAAAAGAATATTTGATTTTTTTAGTAATTTTTTTAACTTTTAAACTAAAATAATGAATTTCTAAACAAGACATCTATTGTCTGATAGTTTGATTTATATGGTGAAAATTTGTAAATTTAACAAAAAAGAAAATTGATAAGATTATCTTAAATAAAAATGTTAAAGAAAAAAAAAATAATCTAAACTTACATGTGATACAATGATAATAATAATAAAAATATATGAATTTATTTAAGTTCATTAAGCTTATTACTCTGAATGGAACATAATAGCAAAAAAATTATTTAATCAAATCTAAACAAGTAGTAAAAATCAAGTAGATTATAGAACTAGAGGGAATGCAATATAATTGAGTTAAATTGAGTGCTAATAACAGTTAATATTACTGCAAAACTTTAGACTTTTCAAGACAATCTTGAATTAGCACTCAATTTAAACAATACTATATTGATTATAGAAATTGAGGTGGTATTGTAACCTTATTTCTAATTGCAGGCAACTCTCGAAAGTGACATCTAACATACAAACCGACAAGTAAATTTGTGTGTAAATTGGTTGGCGAATAAATGCAATAGAAGAGAAGAAGATATATAGTTATTTACAATTCAATCATTCGTCACCTAATCATATCATAAACTAATAATAAAATGTTTATTTGTAAAATATTTTTTAAACTGCAACAGAAAATGGTAAGACCATAATATTTACCATTCAAAACTATCGTGAGGGCTTATAGAAAATTGATGGAAGTTTGGGAAGGGTGGTGGAATCCTGGGAATAGACCGTTGATGGAAGACGGACAAACAAACAAACAAACAAACAAACGAAAGTGATGATGATTGTTCATTAATATGTCATTGACCTTGATGAGTTAGGAGATAAGCCACGTGATTGATCAAGTTAGGTCGGTCTAATGCCTTATGAACTTGGCTGACGGACACGACGACATCTGGAGCCTAGGGTGGTCCAATGGCAAGAAGTGTTTTGTAGTTTCTATTTATTTTTAAGGCAAAATTACAAACACCATCGGAGGATTACTTAAATTATAAATTATTTTTTGTAATTTTAAAACTTATATTATATTCTATAAAGTTTCTAATTTCATAACAAATAAGTCTTTTTATTAATAAATTATCAAATTAATTAATAATTTTTAATAATGTTAAAATTTTATTTCAATTAATAATTCAAATAATTTTATTATTGTATAGGTGAACAGTTAGAAATTTTACTTTTTCAATTAATTCTGGTAAAAAAAAATTATGACAGGGAGATATTTGTAATTTTTCAAACTACAAGGGACAATTCGTATTTTAAGTAAATCTCCATGAGTGTATTTGTAATTTATCCTATTTTTAATTTTTAATTTTTAACTTCTAATAAGATACATGAAATATTATGCGATTAGCCGAGCAATAAAGATTTTACAATAAAATTTAATGTTTTGAGTTCAACTCATTTCATAAATAATTGAAGATTTATCTAATTGCCAATTTCAAAATTTTATAATTAGTCGAGATATACACAATATAATCTGAACAACAAATTACAAGAAAAAAAAATCACAATAAATAAAATATGCACTTAATAAAATATAAATATACATAGTCTAGAGAGAGAGAGAGAGAGAGAGAGAGAGAGAGAGAGAGAGAGAGAGAGAGAGAGAGAGTGGGGGTGTATGTATGAAAGTACGCATGTGAACAAGTTAAAACAGGGTCTCCACCACCCACATTCACCATCACCATCACAAGAGCCGGCAGCTCCCCCAATCGTGCCAGCAGGTATTTTCTCCGCAATCTCTGGTGCACCGCCGCAAGGTCTATTTTTTTTAAATTTTGACAATCCTACTACTAATATCTTAACACTAATACATACAATAATAAGCTAAAATAACACGATTGATTTTTAGCGGGTAAGGTTATCATTTGTAGTCCCTTATTTAAGGGTACATCAAATTAATTGGTTCTAATCTAAGAGATTGCCGCTTGCTTACTTTTTTTTTTTTTTTTTTTTTTTTTTTTTTTTTTTTTTTTTTTTTTTTTTTTGGGGGGGGGAGAAGATTGTAATATTTACAACACAAATGTATAATCTACTCTAGAAGACGATGAGATTCAAAATCTAAATGTTGTGTTTGGTAAAGAGACCTTTACCACTTAGGCTATCCCCTTGTCTCAAGAGATTGCCTTCTTCTACAACCATTCATGTCGGCTTACGAAAAAATAAAATAAAAATAAGGCATGAAAATTTGTCTAATCAAATGAGGTTGATTTAGTAATTTTAGTGGGAATAAGAAGACAGTTTATAATTAGTGGTTTAGGTTAGTGGAAGGGTCTTAAGAATGCATATATCTATATAATGTTTGAAGATTAATGGATGACAGCTCTCCATATGATTGATCCATAGGTTTTTTCAATAAAAAATGTAGAGAATTATAGAAGTTTCTTACATAAGATTAAGATTATAATTAAGAAAAAAAATTATTAAACAAAGATTAGGAAAAAAGGGTTTAAAGAGACATGTTGGACCCACTTTAGGTTCCATTTTTCCTGAATGGGGTAGGTGTGACATTGGTGTAAATCTTTTATAGCCATACACATAATGCTTGTACAACTGGATAGTCAATTAACATTTTAAAAGACATTAAAAATTTAATAGTTTAATTATTTAAACAATAATTAGAGACTCATAACAGTGTCTTCTTAAACTGTCTGGGTTCAATGACTAATACCCATTATGTATCTTTTTGATGAGCCTTTAATCATGAATATCAACCGCAATGATCTTATTTTAAATTTTTTAAATTTTTATTTAAAAAAAAAGCTCAGTATTTTTAAAATTTAAAGTGAGACTGCTTCTAGTGCAAAAACGTTGATGCTTCTGCTAATGCATGTTCTGTTTTGCATGATGGAGAACAACTTTGACTTTTAATTTTTTAAAATACAATATATTTCTTTTAGACTAAAAAAAATAGGAAAAATCTAGATCAATTGCATGTACAATGAATAATTTTCAAATTTCTGTACTCTATGGGTGTGTTTGATTGGAGGAATAAGTGGGGCATTATTTATTGTGCGGATTATATTGCGGGAGAAGTATTCAATCTGGCGTTTGTTTTTTTTTAGTCCGTTGGATATGGAGTCCGACCGGACTCCTTATCCTCCATATGGGGGATTATTGTATCCTAGGGGGTAGGCCAATTTTCGAGGGACTATCCATTGTTGGGATTAGGTGATAAAATGATCATTTTGACCCCTTACTATTTAATTATGTATTATATTTAATAAAATTCAATAAAATTTAAATGTCTCAATTTAAAAATAAAATAATTTTATTTAACTTTTTATTGATGTTTTATTTATTTAATTTTTTAAAATATTTTTTTATAGATATTTTATTTTAAAATTTTGTTTATAATTTATTTAATTTTAAATTTTAATAGATGTTTTATTTAATTTTATTATTTAATTATTATTTTTAAAAATAAATTTATTTAAAATTTTAATTAAAAAATAACAAATATTTTTATTGATATTTTATTTTATTAATTTTTTAAAAATAAATTTATTTAATTGTGTAAAAAAATAAAATAAAATAATTTTTTATTTAATCTAACTAAAAATAATTAAAATATTAAAGATATGCTTAATATTACTATTATTTAGTAAACAATTGAAAAATAGTAAAATAATCTTTTGCTCATTTATCATATCTAGTCTGTTCAATCAAACTTTGGATTCACTAAAAATAGTCATTTCCAAACGTCTAATCCCATGAGAAAACAAACATGGAATACACATCAAATCCAACCAAATAGTCCGGGAGATTCAATATTCCAAGATTCAAGTCCGATGGATTTTAATCCCCCTTATTCAGTTCGTCCAATCAAATTGATTGGGGAGATAATGGGAAGACTATTTATTATGCGGATTATAATTCGGGGGAAAGCATCCAATTGGGCATTTGTTTTTTTTTTAGTCTGCTAGACATGGAGTCTGGCCGGACTCCTTATCCCCCCATATCATATGGAGATTATATTATCCTGGGGGGTGTGGGACAATTTTGAAGGGACTATTTACTGTTGGAATTAGGTGATAAAATGACTATTTTGACCCGTTACTATTTAATTATGTACTACGTTTAATAAAATTTAATAAAATTTAAACGTCGTAATTTAAAAATAAAATAATTTTATTTAACTTTTTATTGATGTTTTATTTATTTAATTTTTTATAAATATTTTATTGATGGTTTAATTTTAAAATTTTGTTTATATTTTATTTAATTTCATTTTTTAAATTTTAATAGATGTTTTATTTAATTTCATTGTTTAATTATAATTATTCTAAAAAATAAATTTATTTAAAATTTTAATTAAAAAATAACATATATTTTTATTGATATTTTATTTATTTTTAAAAAATAAATTTATTTAATTGTGTAAAAAGTAAAATAAAATAAATTTTTATTTAATCTAGCTAAAAATAATTAAAATATTAAAGATATGTTTAATATTACTATTACTTAGTAAATAATTGAAAAAGGGTAAAATAGTCTTTTGTTCATTTATCCTATCCAGTCCGTCCAACCAAACATTGGATTCACTAAAAATAGTCATTTCCAAACATTTAATTCCATGAGAAAACAATCACAGAATACATATCTAATCTAATTAAATAGTTGTTGGCTTATTTTTCCTACGAAGGAAAATATCATAAATACAAGCGTGCCAGCAAGGATTGAAAAATCCTTACAGATTAAATTCAAGCCAATTATCTAGCGATTGCTTTGATGGTTCTTTTGCCAAAAACAAAGAGGACTTCAAAATTGCCAAGTGTAGAGAAAAGAAAAATTAAAAGAAAAATGAGGGAGACGGAGAAAGACGATTGAGTGAACAATCAAAGTAATAATTACTTACCTCTACTCCTATGCTTCGAAAAGGAAGTGCATAAAATGCTTCGAAATGAAAATGCTGAAAATAAATAATTCGAAATATAAATATATGTTAAACTACTCCTAAGATAAGGAAAATGACAAGAAATATTGAAATTAATTGTTTTTTATTATGAATTCTGAATCCTTTACAATGTAGCTATGAATGGCTATTTATAGGCAAATATTTGTAGGAAAAAACTTCCAGTAATAACTACACAATAACTACCTAAAACTACCCACTCTTCCACCTTCAGTCCCACAATGCCACATATCCCTCTATGTCTTCATAACTTCTTTTAACCTCCAATTCATGCTCCATGTTTTCCACTTTATTCTCCATCATCGTTTTACATTTCATAACTTCTCATAACCTCCAAATGAGTAGGAAGATGTCATATGTCCTGCAATTATATAAATAATAAATAATAATAAAAATTATAAATTTATGATGCCAACATTACCCCCCGCGACCCTTAAAAATGATGTTTACTTGAATTTTTGAAGGGCCAAACCAAGCACATGACTAATCTGAGCAATGAAGTGCTTCGAATGATATAATAGCACTAATACAGTGCTTCTAATGAGTATGAAATTATGACTAGATGTTGCGAATTATATATATACGCATTGAAAGGATATTATTGCAAAAAAGCTTCGAAGGATAACCACAAATTTTCAAGGCAAAGCCAATGATTAACCTTAGCAAATTGTTACACATGCTAAATAACCCACTTCAAAGGTGGTATAGAGGACCAAAATCATCATTTGAAGGTTGAAAGTGCCGACACAGGACGAATTACATCCTTGAAAATACTCGGTAAAGCTTCGAAGGTTCACAACCATCACTATTTTTTTCTTCGAAATTGTTGTTGATGCAAGATGGAGTGCTTCGAAGTTTACAAAATTATGGTAAAAGGGCTTTCGAAACAACTTTTGGCTAATATTGTGGTTATTTAAATTTTGTATGTTTTAGTTCATACATAATTAATAAAAATATTAATTTTATACTTCGAACCAATTATTAATTCTCTGAAGACACCAAAATCGTTGTTCTTCAAACCAAATTTTGTAGAATACTAGTTACATTTTCATGTAACAAATGGCTATAAAAATGTTTATCAGTAAAGCCACTAATTATTATGCCAAAATAGGCATTATTTGAAAATTAATTAATTGCCATTTTACATATATTTGAAGGGAGGTACACATTTCGAAAGCCTTCTCGTTTCATGTTACATTTCGAAGGTGTTTATTGATGACAAAACCACCCTTCGAAAATCACGTATGTTACTAAAGGATCAAAGTTGTCCTTCGAGAGTGCTCACAACATCCCTTCGAACCAAATCCAAAGAGTTGGATTAACAACCCTCACATGTTCTTAATAATATGCTTCGAAGTGTCTTGGGGCATGCTTCGAAGGAAACCACAAAACCAAATGGTGATGGTTTTATGGATCAACTAATAACCATATTTTTGGCCCAATATATTGCAATAACAAAATATTATTTGTTAGCCATTCCATCAAAGTCAACGTTTGATGTGATCCACAAATCCAAAATGGATTTTGAACAACAAAAATTATGGTATAGTGTGACCATGAAAATTCATACTTTTTGACATTTTGAAAAATGTCAAAAATTTTGAATTCATGAACAGTGACTGGTTCATTCTTCTTGACCATGTTTGGTTTACAAACATGTCTTTCGCCAAATTGATTTTCATAATTATTTAGCAAAGTGGGCTGTTTTTCCATATTAACCATTAATGGCTTATGAAAATCCCCCATAGGTATGCTATTTTCATGACTTGACTTTTTAAAAATTAGTTTTTGGACCGCCTGAGCCATGCATGGAACATTATTTTTAGCCAAATTTGGCTCAAGAATATGCTCTTTGGTTATGTTAATTTCATAATTTGGCTCTTTTAACACGGGCTTTTGAACCTCCCGAGCCATTGATGAAATCAACTCTTTGCTTTTGCTATTTTTAACCATGGAAAATTTTTGAAAAATTTCACCAATTCTGGCCATTAAAGCCTCAGTTAAAGCCTTGGTAGTGAGAGTTGATAACTCATCATTCCATTGGCGAATTTTCATATAAAGTTGATGAATTTCTTCAATTAAATGGTGTCTTTTTTCTTCTACCAAATAATATTGTAAGGGATGAAAGTTTATTTCATCAAGAAAATGGATCTCTTCTTCAAGATCCAAAATTTTTTGTTTACGCCAATAGATTTCATCTAGGCCATTTGAAATGGATAAATCCAATTCATTTTTCATTTCTTACACTTGACGTCCCACTGGGCGTGCCAAAAATTGTTGGCTTTTTTTCCTACAAAGGAAAATATCATAAATGCTAGCATGCCAGTAAGGATTGAAAAATCCTTACAAATTAAATTCAAGCCAATTTTTAAGCGATTGCGTTGACGGTTCTTTTGCCTCAACAAAGAGGACTTCAAAATTGCCATGTGTAGAAAAAATAAAATTAAAAGAAGAATGAGGGAGATGGAGAATGACGATTGAGTGAACAATCAAAGTAATAATTACTTACCTCTACTCCTATGCTTCGAAAATGAAGTGCATAAAATGCTTCGAAAAGAAAATACTGAAAATAAATGCTTCGAAATATAAATATATGTTAAACTACTCCTAAGATAAGGAAAATGACAAGAAATATTGAAATCAATTATCTTTGATTTAAATTCTGGATCTTTTACAATGTAACCATGAATGGCTATTTATAGAAAAATATTTGTAAGAAAAAACTTCCAGCAATAATTACCCAATAACCACATAAAACTATCCACTTTTCCATTTTCATTCTCACAATGCCACATATTCCTTAATGTCTTCATAACTTCCTTTAACCTCCAATTAATGCTCCATGTTCTCTACTTCATTCTCCATCATCTTCTCACATTTCATAACTTCTCATAACCTCCAAATAAATAGGAGGATGCCACATGTCCTGCAATTATATAAATAATAAATAATATTAATAATTGCAAATTTATGGTGAAAATTGGTTTATTTTTCCTACGAAGGAAAATATCATAAATGCGAGCGTGCCAGCAAGAATTGAAAAACCCTTTGTGTGGGTGAAAATCTGACCACACTGCCTGTTTAGTGATCAGCTGGAGAGCACAAGCAGAATAGATGGCTTAAGCAACCTGAAACAGAAAGAAAAAAGCTCTGGCGGTGGTTCTTCCACCCGGGGGCACTCCGACGATCAAGTCAGTATATCTCTCAAAGATAATCAAGTACTAAATTGAATACTCAAAGTATAAATTACATACCTTAGACCCATGGGGGTGCCTCTCTTTTATAATATACTCAATCCAAGTCCCACTAGAAATATGACTTCTATGAATTCTAATTTACTGTTTACTCTGGACTCTTTTAAGTGATAAAGATAACTCCTTGAGAGTTTTATCCTTATCTTGATTCAGTCCCCTTTGTGCCTTAGGACTCTTGCCCCTTATCTCGGATTCCGATATCTTCGGAGATGACCTCGGCTTCTCCGAGATTACCTCGGCTTAACTACCAGGGCACGTGGCACCTCGGCTGACACGTCGGCGTCACCATGCCACGTGTTGGTATTCAGAAAATATATCCCCACAACTGCCCCCTAGGTTCTATTACCTCGGCATTCTGAGGTGATGGAACCTATTCCGAAATTTTGTCACTTCTTTTCTGAGTAATGGCTCAAAAACTATTTAGCCGAGATTGTCTACTTTCAGCCGACGTGTTCTCTTCGGAGAACAAGGCTTCGATCGTATTCTCCCATGCGTATGAGCTGTCATGCATATCTAACTGTTTCTTTTACGTGTTTCGTCTTTATTGGAGCGTGTCAGTGACGCGCCTGAAGCTGTCTGTTCATTTCGTCTGCGCCGTCTGACGCGTGCGTTACCCTAGGCGTAATGATTGCCCTAATTTTGCCGCCGTTTCACATTTTTGACAAAACTTTTCTTTTGCCTCTATCTTTTCTTCACTTTTTCATTCCGTCTTCTTGCTCTTTCTCCCTCTGAAAACTCATTCTTCTTCGAATCTGCCATTGCTCCATTCTTTCTTCTGGAACTGCTCTTAATCCCTCATTTTTGCAAAAGCCCTCTTTGCTGTTGCAATCAATTTCTGGGTTCGGCGAGCACTGCCTCAGCTTCATTTGTCCTGGTAAGACCCTTTCCTTTAATTCTTTCATTCTCTTTATGTGCTTTTGTCTGTCTGTTGCCATTACTGATCTTGTTCGAGGTCTTGGATTTATTTGTATCTTGAACTTGTGGCTTTTACCTTGAACTTCTATGCTTTTTCATCATTCTCTTTGCCGCTGTCCTTGATTTTTTCTGTATTTCTATTGTTTCTGAGAACTATACCTCTGTTCTTGAATCTGAAACTTCATCTTTGTTTTCTCTTTTTTGTATCTGCCCCAGATCTGTGCCCTCGATCTTTATCTTCATACCTTATAGATTTGGGATTTGTCTGTAGAACCCTTAATCTTTAGGGAAACCTGAAAAACGCCCACCTTCTGAAACATATTCCTCTTAGTTTAAGCCAACATAATGGGTATGTGGAGGCATAGGGTAAATACCCCGACAAAACTTGAATACTTTAGGCAAGAATTCTTTATCCCAGCCGATGTTCATCTTAAGCTGACTGGGGATAATGATACCATCGTGCCCACAGACCACACAATGCCTTTTCCAATAGTTGCTTTTACCGAATGTGGACTTCGGCTTCCACTCGATCCCCTTTTTCGTCAAGTTCTCCATTTCTATAAGCTGAACCCTATGCAACTTACTATCAATTCCTATAGGGTAATTAACGGTATTATTGCCTTAGCTAGGCAAGAAAACCTTAGAATCACCCTAGCCGACCTTCAATATTGTTATACCATGTGCCCTCTTGATCTGAAGGATAGGGGTTTTGTCTATTACCTTAAGCCGAGATTCACTTAGTACAAAATTATAGCCGACCTCCCAGACTCCAACAAGGGGGCTGGAGATGATTTTCTCATTGCTTCTGGAAATTGGGAATTTGGCCCAGATGAAGATGTCCACCTCTACCCTCTTCCTCGAACAATTACAGAGGGCAAGAGTAAGAGCCCTGAGTCAACACTTTAGTTGTTTTTATTTAAGACTTTAATACTTTGTTTCTGACGTCTGTTTCTTTGCAGATCTTCATCAGCCACCGAAAAATTTTCGCCAATCCTTCTTCCCAGGAACAGATCTGAAAACACTTCTTGGCCTCCCAATCCATAAACGAAAAGCCCCAGTATTACTAAACTTCATCCCTACATACAAATCCACCTTACCCGACATCCCAAGAAAAAGGAAGAAGAGTCTTTCTCCACCCACAGCCACAACCTTAACTGCTTCTACATCCCGAACAGATCAAGAGTCCACATCTGACCCAGCCGATCTTCCATCAACTTCGGCCCCCTACTTAATACCAATTCCTGAACGTAAACGCCGACGAAAGCTTGTAAAGACTGCCGAAATGGTTCGTCCAAGGCCTGTCGTCCAAGACCTTCTTGCCGATCTCCCAACTGACGCCGAAGCCGTACCAACGCAATCAATGCTCCCACCCAAACCAAAGAGAGTTAAAAAGGTTCAGCCTAAGGCCAAGGCTACAGATGCCGAGGCTGAGGATGCTTTGCCGATTTCGAAGCTAGCTGAAAGCAAAAAATCAGCCTCTACTTCAACAAAGAGATCTGTTGAGGGCCAACCCTCAGGGTCTACACAATCAAAGCGGCCAAGGTCATCGTCTGCGACGACCTCGGCTTCGAAGAAGCCCGACGTCCCCTGGGCCCCTGATCTATCCCTGGAGGATAGGCCTATTATGGCTAGTGAAAGTGCTGACGATATCAACGTTGCTGTCGCCCTTAGTACTGCTCTTCTTCTACCAAATGACTTGGAGCGAAATGCCAAGCTTAGTGAGTATGAAAATTACGCTCTTATGCTCCAACACTCTACTCAAGTAAGTATTTCTGTTTGTACTTGTGATTTTTTCTTCCGTTCTTCACTGAGAGTACTGTCTCACATATCTGTTCTTTTTGCAGGCCATTCAGCATGCCCACTCATTTTCCATGCAATCCTTTGAAAATCGTCAAAGGTTGGTTGATATGAAAAGGGAAGCATCTTCAATGAAGAGAGAGATACGGGCCCTTGAAGCAAAAATGAAAAAATTGGAGGATCAGGCCGAGGCGGCAACGAAGGTTCAAACTTTAGCTCTTGAGAAGGCCGAAGCTGCTGAGGCCGTTAGAAAGGTTGCTGAGGCCGAGAAGAGAGAGGCCGAGGTTCAGAAGGCCCAAGCGGAGAAAGAACTCCAGCAAGCTCTGGCCACTAAAGAGGCCGAAATCAAAGAGGCCGACGAAAAGGCCTATGCTCAAGGTATGGCCGACGTCGCAGAAGACTACAAGCTTCAAGTTAGGCAGGCATGCAACAGGGGATTTTCCCTTGGTTGGATGTCCTTGATAAAGAAGCTTGATCTTCCTGCTGACTCGCCATTGCGCCAGGCCGACGCTATTCCTTTACCATTTCCTCCACCTCCTCCTGAAGGTGGATCAGAGTCTGAGGCCGAGGCCGTGGATGAAAATGAATAAAAAGATGATGGTGAGGCCTTGGTGAGAAAACCCAAGAATGCTGCCGAAGCCAAGTCCCCTCCTCCTGCTGAGCAGGTTATGGACTTAACTCAAGATGAGGGGGGTGATGATGCTGAGGAAGTGCCCAGGGAGTCTGTTCAAGGGTATCTATCATCTGACCGTCTTCTGACTGAAAGAAGTCTTGACACAACATTAGCAGAGATAGATGCCGAAATACAAGCGGAGAAAGTGGCCGAGGAGATTCCGCCTGAATCGTCCGAGGTCCCCGTTCCTACAGTGGCTGATACTGAAGAATCTTGACAATGTTTTTTTTTTTTTTTTTTTTTGTACTTTGTACTTCTTTACTTTCTGGATAATGCAAAACTCCTTCTTTTGGTTGATGTGGTTTCTTCAATATGTAACTGCAACAGTTCTTTCTCTGGATGTTTTGATCTTGTGATATTCTGTTGACTGCTTCTACATAGTCTTGTACTTAGAAAAAAATCCTTTGCATGTTGCTTCCTTTGTGCAATCTTCTCGGGGTTATATACCTCGGGTATAACCATAAAACTTTTACTTCGGCAAGATACTGTCCTGCAATCTTTTCATAAATTTCAACAAGTATAGAACATATATTTCGGAATGTAAACTTTTGCAAGCTCCTTCTTAAGTTTCAACAAGTTTTAGACGGTTATCTTAATCTTACCTACTTGTAAATTGCTACAAATTTCAACAAGTAATGAACAATATACTTAGCCTTTATTTTAACCTGTAACTTTCTGTGTACCTCAGCGGGTGATCGTATGTCGGCTTAACATAAACTTGTAAATTGCTACAAATTTCAACAAGTGTTTAAGCATCTTCCCTTGGGTTTAAACAACCCACATATTGCTATGAGAACTTAAGCAATAACCTCGGCCTATCTTCAACTTGTAAATTGCTACAAATTTTAACAAGTGAAGATAAGGAATCAGCTTAATTCCAACTTGTAAATTGCTACAAATTTCAACAAGTGGATTAAGGAATAACATCGGCTTAACTTCAACTTGTAAATTGCTACAAATTTCAACAAGTGAAGATAAGGAATCAGCTTAATTCCAACTTGTAAATTGCTACAAATTTCAACAAGTGGATTAAAGAATAACGTCGGCTTAACTTCAACTTGTAAATTGCTACAAATTTCAACAAGTGAAGATAAGGAATAAGCTTAATTCCAACTTGTAAATTGCTACAAATTTCAACAAGTGGATTAAGGAATAACATCGGCTTAACTTCAACTTGTAAATTGCTACAAATTTCAACAAGTGAAGATAGGGAATCAGCTTAATTCCAACTTGTAAATTGCTACAAATTTCAACAAGTGGATTAAGGAATAACATCGGCTTAACTTCAACTTGTAAATTGCTACAAATTTCAACAAGTGAAGATAAGGAATCAGCTTAATTCCAACTTGTAAATTGCTACAAATTTCAACAAGTGAATTAAGGAATAACATCGGTTTAGCTTTGCCTGAGTTTGATATGTCTTCAAAAACATCCATGCATAACTTTATCAATCGATCATGTTGAAAGGATTCTGAAAAGACTTTATTGATAATATCGGCCAAACAATGATGTTTATCTAATGATAGAAAAATTTCAAATTACAAGTATTCCAAGGTCTAGGCAATGCTTTGCCCTCATTGTCCTCAAGTCGATATGCTCCATTGCCTAATACTGAAGTGACTCTGTAGGGTCATTCCCAGTTTGGGCCAAGCTTGCCTTCCCTGGGATCCTTCTTGTTCCCGACGACTTTTCTTAGGACTAGGTCGCCAACTTGAAAATCTCTTGGATTAACCTTCTTGTTGTAAGCTCTGGCAAGCTGTTGCTGGTATACTGCGAGCTGAATTGCAGCTTTCTCTCTTCGTTCTTCTAATAAATCCAGGTCTCGGGCTAAGAGTATGTCGTTGGTGCCATTCTCTACTCCCTGGGTTCTGATCCCTGGGATGCCGATCTCTAATGGGATGACTGCTTCTGTGCCATAGGCCATGGCAAAGGGGGATTCTCCTGTTGATCTTCTCGGCGTAGTCCGATACGCCCAAAGTACGTTGGGCAATTCATCCACCCACTTTCCTTTTGCTGCCTGCAGCCTCTTCTTTATTCCATCCAGGATTACTTTGTTGGATGCTTCTGCTTGCCCATTGCTTTGAGGAAAACTTGGTGTTGAGAAATAATTCTTGATCTTGAATTTTGCACAAAAGTTTTTGATGAGTTTGCTGTCGAACTGTGTCCCGTTGTCGGCAACAATTGCTCTTGGAATCCCAAATCTGGTGATTATGTTTCTCCAAATAAAATTCTTGACATCCACATCTCGGATTTTGGCAAGAGGTTCTGCCTCTATCCATTTTGTGAAGTAGTCTGTTGCTACCAGCAAGTATTTTCTTTGCCCAGTTGCTTGGGGAAGTTGTCCAACCAGATCCATGCCCCATTGGGCAAACGGCCAAGGGCTGGATACTGGGTTTAGGTCGGCAGCTGGTTGATGTATCAAAGGTGCAAACCTTTGACATTGTTCACACATCTTTACATAGGCTTCGGCGTCCTTTTGCATGTAGGGCCACCAATACCCCTGGGTAATGGCCCTGTGGGCTAACGATCTGCCCCCTGCATGGCTTCCACAAATTCCTTCATGAATCTCGTAAAGGAAATCTTCAACCTGCAAAGGATGTACGCACCTTAAAAGTGGTCCAGTGAAGGACCTCCTGTAGAGATGGCATTCCGCTGTTAGACTGAATCTGGCCGATTTTAGCCTAATTTTATGTGCTTCTTTATGGTCTTCTGGCAGCTTCCCCTCTTTTAGGAATGTAATGATTGCATCCATCCAACTTGGTCCAAGGCCCACGCACATTGCTTCTTGTTCAATGCTCTGTTTATCTATGCTCGGGGCCGACATGTAGTCGATCATAATTGTCCTTGTTTTTCCAGTTTGAATTGAGTTGGCCAAGTTGGCTAATGCGTCGGCGTGGGTGTTGTCATCTCGGCTTACTTGGAGTAATCTGCAGTTCTGGAATAGGGCTGCCAGTCGGATGACTTCCTTTGCATATACCGACATTCTTTCGTCTCTGGCTGCAAATTCTCCTGTTGATTAGTTAACAATCAATTGTGAATCACAAAAAACAATTACCTCGTCTGCCTCTGCTGCTGCTGCTAGCTTTAGCCCTGCAATTAATGTTTCATATTCTGCTTCATTATTGGAGGCTTTGAACCCCAGGCGGATGGACTGTTCTACAATTTCTCCATCTGGAGATATCAGCAGTACTCCTGCTCCTGCTCCCTGGCGGTTTGAACTTCCATCGACGAATAGTCTGAATGAATCGCCGATGTAGATGCTGCATGGTCTGAGCTTTTCTTTCTCTTTCTTTTTTGTCTTTGTCTGGGATTCTTTTTGCTTGTCGGGCCGATGTTCATCTTGGCTCGACGGAGCCCGAGGTGTGATGCCTTCAGGTGTGAGTTCTGCGACGAAGTCGGCCAAAACTTGGCCCTTTATTGCTGTTCTTGGCCTAAATTCTAGGTCGAACTGGCCTAGTGTTACTGCCCATTTTGCTATCCTTCCTGTTAAGTCTCCTTGATGTAATAAGGATTTCAGCGGGTGTTCTGTTAGAACCACAATCTTGTGTGCCTGAAAGTAATGGCTCAATTTCTTTGAGGCCATTACCAAGGCTAGCATTAATTTTTCCAGTGGTAGGTACCTTGTTTCCGCGTTAGCCAGAGTCTTGCTTACATAATAGACAGCCTTTTGCTCCCCTTTTTCCTCTCGGATTAGCACTGCACTGACTGCGTGTTCAGAGACTGCTAAGTACAAAAACAATTCCTCCCCTGGGATTGGGTTAGAAAGGACCGGGGTTGTGGTCAAGTACTTTTTTAGGTCGGCTAAGGCAGCTTCACATTCTTCCGTCCATAGGAAGTCTGTGGCTTTTTTCACCAGGTTAAAGAAGGGTCTGCACTTGTCTGAGCTTCTGCTGATGAATCGGTTTAGGGCTGCGGCCCTTCCAGTGAGCACTTGAACTTGCTTTGCCGATGTTGGACTCTGTAGTTCCAGGATGGCCTTGATTTGGTCTGGGCTGGCTTCAATGCCCTTTCTTGTTACCAGATATCCTAGAAATTTACCTGACCCAACTCCGAAGGCGCACTTTGAGGCGTTGAGTCGGAGCCGATATCTTTTGAGTATGTCAAAGACCTCTTTTAGGTCGGCAAGATGACCTTTTGATTCCTTGGTCTTTACGACCATATCATCGATGTAAACTTCTACCGTTTTGCCAATCAGGTGTTTAAACATCTTTGTCACTAACCTCTGATAGGTTGCTCCTACGTTTTTCAGCCCAAAAGGCATTACCCTGTAACAGTACAGGCCTTTCGGGGTGATGAACGCGGTCTTCTCCTCATCTGGAGGGTACATAGCAATCTGGTGGTACCCTCTGTATGCATCTAAAAAACTCATCCTTTCATGTCCCGAGGTGGCGTCTACCAGTTGGTCGATTTTGGGCAGAGAAAAGATGTCTTTCGGGCAAGCTTTGTTGAGGCTGGTGAAGTCTACACAAACCCTCCACTTGCCATTCTTCTTTTTTACTACTACTGTGTTGGACAGCCACGTTGGGTACTGGACTTCTCGGATGGCCCTGGCTTCAAGGAGTCTGTCTACCTCTTCCTCGACTGCTTCGACGTGCATTAACGTCGGCCTTCTGGCTCGTTGAATCACAGGTTTTGCCGATCTGTCGACATTCAGACTGTGGCAAGTGACCTCGGGGTCAATGCCAGGCATTTCATAAGGTGTCCAGGCAAACGCCTCTATGTTTATCCTTAAAAAATCTTCCAGTTCTTTCTCTTCTTCTCTAGCTAAGCCTGAGCCGAGAAGAAAAAATCGTTCTTCGTCGCCCTCCTGGACGAGGATTTTCTTTAACGCCTCTTCGCTTTTCTCGGCTGGTTCTTTCCCGACGTCTTCTAGGACTTCCATGTCCTCATCTTCAACTTCTGCTTTCTTTGGCTCCCGTATACTACAGGTGGACTTTATTGCTGCCATGGAGCAATTTTTGGCTTGTAGTTGATCCCCTCTGACTTCTTCAATCCCATGTTCTGTTGGGAACCGGAGTAGTTGATGTAACGTCGAGGGAACTGCCCCCATTGCATGCAACCACGGTCTTCCCAGGATGATGTTGTATGGTGAGGGTGTGTCAATTACCAGGAATTCCGTCCTGATCTTCTTAGTGCCGGCTTGTACCTCCAAGCTTGTTGCACCCAGTGGCCATGTTGGCGTTCCATTAAAGCCGACCATCGGGCCGCTGGATTGTTCTAGGTCATCGGGGTGAAGGCCTAGCTCTTTGTAACATCTGACGTACATGATGTCACAGGAGCTGCCTTGGTCTATTAGGATGCGTTTTACTTGGCACTCCCCAACCTGGAGGGATACTACCAAGGCATCATTATGCGGATGTTGGACCAGTTCTAGGTCGGCTTCAGTAAAGGCTATCATCGGCCCTTGGCATTCTTCTGGCCGATGTCTCTTTTCCCCGACTTGATAGATATGCTGTAAATGTCTTACCCTCTGGGTTTCTCCTCTGACTTCGTTTTCGTTGACCCTTGAGTGGATCACATTAACCACCCTTGGTTCTCCTGCTTGTGGTAGCTGTGCTGGGGGAGGGGGTGCCGCTGGTGCTTGAGGCAACCTTGCCTGTTCTTCCCTTGTTCTGGCCTCATCGACCAGGTCCCTCAGAAGGCCTTGTCTTACTATGTCTTCCAAGTGTGCTTTTAAGGCTTTGCAACCTTGAGTTGGATGCCCTTCTTCATTGTGGTAGGCACAACGTCTACCAACGTTCCTTCCCATGAATTCCCCCGGTGCTCTTGCTGGAGCCCTGAAATAAGGTTGATTTCGAATCCGATCTAAGATTTTATGGATTGGGATCCGGAATACCGTTGTTACCGCCTGTTTATTTCTTAATTCTATTTCTTGTTTGGTCGGTCCATTGTTGACTCGGCCTCGCTTTGGCGAGCCGTTTCCCTTTTCTTGTTTCACTTCCTTGTTTCCCGATGTATCTTCCTCGGCCCTGGCGTATTTCTCAATTCTTGCCATGAGTTCTTCCATGCTTTTTGGCAATGTTTTTGCCGAAGATTTCCGTAGTGGGCAGTCATCTTTCAGGCCGTTCTTGAAGGATACGACTGCTACTTCCTGGTTGCATTCAGGTATTCGGTTGAACACCTCGTAGTACCTCTTCGCATAGGCCCTGAGGCCTTCTTCTTTGGTGATTCGTAGAGCCATCAAAGCATCAACCCTCAGGGGTTGCAGCTTGTTGGTCACGAATCTGGCCACAAACATCTCGGCCAAGCCTTCCCATGTCTTTACGCTTCCTTTTGGTAACTTACGGAACCAATCAGATGCAATTTCCCCAAAGGATGAGGGGAATACTTTGCAGAGCAACGGCTCGTTCCCGCTATACAACGCCATTGAATTTAGGTATAGCCCAACATGAAAGTTTGGATCTGACTTACCATCATAGATTTGAAACCTCGGCATACTGAATCTTTTGGGCGGTTCGAATTTGTCCAGTTCCATCGAGAAGGCTGTCCTCGGTTTTACTGGGGAATTTACCTCGGCTTCTGCATTCTGCTGCCTCCTCTTAAGGTAGTCCCTTAAGTCCTCTTTGCTCCTCCCTGGAGCTCGGCTGTCTTTGGATTTTAGTCTTTTTGGTACACTGCTTTCGGCCTCGTGGTGGGGTCGTTTGGATCTTTCTTCATGGGTTGTGTCAAAATGGAGTACTTGCCCCTGAACATGTCGATGTTCTTTGGGGTCTGGATTCTTCATGTGGTGTGTCCTTCGGGACTCTTCTTGCCTCGGGTTTTCCCGTCCGACTTCCCTGGAAGGCCGATGAGAATGCCTTCCGCTTCTGGTATGCTGAGGGACCTCGGGGATTGTTTTTCTTCCATCCTTCTGAGTGTTTTTCGCCGGCATCGGCGTATCTTGCAGCGGGTATGGTGGCTGCATAACATTATTCTGCATCATGAAGTTGACGACTGACTGGAGGTCCGCCAACTTGTTTGCTAGTTCTTTTACTTCCTCATCCCTCCGTAGGCACCTGTCCCTCCATACCTGGAGGTTATCTTCATTGTAGTATTTTCCTTGGTTTGCTCTTTTTGACGTGTCGCCTTCTGGGATGACGTCGTTCTCTCTGTGGCCCTGGTCACGGGCTTCTACATTGTGGTTATCTCCTTCGATGTCCAGGTCAATTGGTCTGCCACTCCCAGTGGGAGCGTCATCCCCAATATTTTCCTGCTGTCCGTTACTGGCCATCTATTCTTCCTTCGTTCCCACAGACGGCGCCAAATTGTGTGGGTGAAAATCTGACCACACTGCCCGTTTAGTGATCAGCTGGAGAGCACAAGCAGAATAGATGGCTTAAGCAACCTGAAACAGAAAGAAAAAAGCTCCGGCGGTGGTTCTTCCACCCGGGGGCACTCCGACGATCAAGTCAATATATCTCTCAAAGATAATCAAGTACTAAATTGAATACTCAAAGTATAAATTACATACCTTAGACCCATGGGGGTGCCTCTCTTTTATAATATACTCAATCCAAGTCCCACTAGAAATATGACTTCTATGAATTCTAATTTACTGTTTACTCTGGACTCTTTTAAGTGATAAAGATAACTCCTTGAGAGTTTTATCCTTATCTTGATTCAGTCCCCTTTGTGCCTTAGGACTCTTGCCCCTTATCTCGAATTCCGATATCTTCGGAGATGACCTCGGCTTCTCCGAGATTACCTCGGCTTAACTACCAGGGCACGTGGCACCACGGCTGACACGTCGGCGTCACCATGCCACGTGTTGGTATTCAGAAAATATATCCCCACACCCTTACAGATTAAATTCAAGCCAATTATCAAGCGATTGCGTTGACAATTCTTTTGCGTCAACAAAGAGAACTTCAAAATTGCCAAGTATAGAAAAAAGAAAAATTAAAAAAAGAATGAGGGAGACGGAGAAAGGCGATTGAGTGAACAATCAAAATAATAATTACTTACCTCTACTCCTATGCGTCGAAAATGACGTGCATAAAATGCTTCGAAAAGAAAATGCTGAAAATAAATGCTTCGAAATATAAATTTATTTTAAACTACTCCTAAGATAAGGAAAATGACAATAAATATTGAAATCAATTATCTTTGATTTGAATTCTGGATCTTTTACAATGTAGCCATGAATGGCTATTTATAGGCAAATATTTATAGGAAAAAACTTTCAGCAATAACTACCCAATAACCACATAAAACTACTCACTTTTCCATTTCCATTCCCACAATGCCACATATTCCTTTATGTCTTCATAACTTCATTTAACCTCCAGTTAATGCTCCTTGTTCTCCACTTCATTCTCCATCATCTTTTCACATTTCATAACTTCTCATAACCTTCAAATGAATAGGAGGATGACACATGTCCTGCAATTATATAAATAATAAATAAAAAAAAAAATTACAGATTTATGGTGCCAACATTACCTCTCGCAGCCCTTAAAAATGATGTTTACTTGAATTTTTGAAGGGCCGAACCAAGCATATAACTAATCTAAGCAATAAAGTGCTTCGAATAATATCAACAAAGTACTTCGAATGATATAATAGCACCAATAAAGTGCTTCGAATGATATAACAACACCAATAAAGTACTTCGAATGAGCATGGAATTATGACTGGATGATCAATAACAAGCTTCGAAGGTTATATAAAAGATCAAATTCATTGTTCGAAGGTCTTGTGGCACAACTCTGAAGGAACAACATCACCCATCGAAGGTTAGAAGCATTGATATAGGATGATGATACTTACAATGAAGTTTTAAGGTTGGGCTTGATGCTTTGAATGTATCTTCGAAGCTTTATACAGTTTCGAAGGTGAAGTAATCAACCTTCGAAACAACTCTTGATGCTCCGAATGTATCTTCAAAGCTTTATACAGCTTCAAAGGTGAAGTAATCAACCTTCGAATGTATCTTCGATACTTTGATTGTATACATACAAACAACTTGCCATCAATTTGAAAAAATAAGCCATTCTCAACTACTTATTTAAATGCACAGGCTTTTCCTAGCCAAGTTCATGCATTTTAAATGGCCATCCCCTGTTCTTAGTGCTTCGAACTCATAAGAACAATTTGTTAATTTTATTAGCCACATCATCAGAATTATATTTTGGTGTGATCCACAGATCCAAAGCAGGTTTTGAACACCAAGAACCATAGTACAAGATGGCCTTAAAAATTCAAACAACTTGACATTTTGAACAATTTCAAAAAATTCAAATTCATGAACATTAAATTGTTCATCATTCTTAGCCATGTTCGGGTTGAGAACATATTCTTTAGCCAAACAACTTTCATCATTTATTGACAAATGGGGCTGTTTTTCTATTTTAGCCACTAATGACTTATGAAAACCTTCCATGTGAGTTTCATAATTTTTTGGCTTAATGGGTTGTTCCATTTTAGCCATTAATGGCTTATGAAAATTCTTCATAGACATGTTGTTTCCATGGTGTGACTCTCTAAGAATGATTTTTTCAACCCCCCGAGCTCTATATGGAACATCATTTTTAACCATTCTTGGCTCAACAACATACTTTTTATCAAAGTTATTTTCATAAGTTTGCTTTTTAAAAATGGGTTTTTCGACCCCCCAAGCCATTGATGAAATTATATTTTCACTAATTTCAGTCACAAATGACTTAAAAACATTTTGTAAAACCCCACAAAATTCAGTCATTGAAGACTTGACAAAAATGGTTAATAACTCATGTCTCCATTGGCAAATCTCCACATCAAGTTGATGAGTTACTCCAATTAAGTGGTATATTTTTTCTTTTGCCAAATAATATGGTAATGCAGAAACAACTTGGAAATTTTTTTCCTCAAGAAAATGGATCATTTCTTGAAGATCCAAAATTTTTCTTTCACGCCAATATATTTCATATTGACAAGTTCGAATGGCGAAATCCAAATCGTTTGTCATTTCTTACACTTAGCAGTCCCACCGGGCGTGCCAAAAATTGTTGGCTTATTTTTCCTACGAAGGAAAATATCATAAATACGAGCGTGCCAGTAAGGATTGAAAAATCCTTACAGATTAAATTCAAGCCAATTATCAAGCGATTGCTTTGATGGTTCTTTTGCCTAAAAAAAGAGGACTTCAAAATTGCCAAGTGTAGAGAAAAGAAAAATGAGGGAGACGGAGAAAGACGATTGAGTGAACAATCAAAGTAATAATTACTTACCTTTACTCCTATGCTTCGAAAAGGAAGTGCATAAAATGCTTCGAAATGAAAATGCTGAAAATAAATGTTTCGAAATATAAATCTATGTTAAACAGTAAGATAAGGAAAATGACAAGAATATTGAAATCAATTGTCTTTGATTATGAATTCTGGATCCTTTACAATGTAGCCATGAATGGCTATTTATAGGCAAATATTTGTAGGAAAAAACTTCTAGTAATAACTACCTAAAACTACTCACTCTTCCACCTTCATTCCCACAATGCCACATATCCCTCTATGTCTTCATAACTTCTTTTAACCTCCAATTCATACTCCATATTTTTCACTTTATTCTCCATCATCTTTTTACATTTCATAACTTCTCATAACCTCCAAATGAGTAGGAAGATGTCATATGTCCTGCAATTATATAAATAATAAATAAAAATAAAAATTGTAAATTTATGGTGCCAACAATAGTCTGAGAATTCACAATCCCAGAATTTAAATTCAATAGATTCTAATCCCCGTTATCCAATCCATTCAATCACCCTATGTTTCAAAACAATTACAGCAATTAGATTTGTCACATAATTCTGACCATTAGTGTTTTTGAATAGCAGACAATGTAATTTGAGAATAGAAAATTTTTAACAGTACACCTTGGCTCTTTCTGTTTGGTCTCCTCATCTCTCTCTCTCTTCATTTTTCTTTGGATTTTCATTTATTGTAGACGGCCAAATTCACGTGTTAATTATTCAAAAAATTTAGAAATATCCTTAAAATTGCGGGCATATATTTGAATTATTCATTGTTCCTTTGCTAATTGGGTAGGAAGAACAATTCATTCATTGAATACTTAATTAGAGCACAATGAATTTTCAACAAAAAGAAATAATATTAATTATGCAAGAAATTCCACTTCATTACGAGGATAAGTTTGACTTTTAATTATATAAATTACAACAAAAATTATTTTTTAATCCATCAAAAAATATGATATGCCTACAAAGAAAGAAAAAGAGCACATGCATGGGTGACAGAGAGAATCAAGAATCTACAAAAATTTTGGTGTGATAATTTGACAAGTATATGTAGCTTAAAACAAAAGGGCAAGATTTTTATTTTTATTTTTATTTGAATTTTAGATTTGAATGGTTAGTTTATGTCCTTTGTTGACATTTTTTCTCCCTTTTTCTACAAGGATGGGAATAAAATCACAACCCTAGGTATAAAATATACTAGCGTAAATAGTAATTTTAACAAAGTTATGCGTTATTTTATTATTGACATATCTTACTGTAATAAAATTATAACAAATTATTGTAGAATAAGAATAATAGTGAATCGAAGTCCATGGAGGGTTGTGAATTGCTTGTTGATTAATTGAGATTATATGTGTAATTTGTAAGCAAATTTATTTGAGAATTAAAGGATTTGATAGTAGTGTCGGTGAGGTTCACTTTTGATTATTATAGTAGGGTAGTAACCGTGCAACTTCTTGGCTCTTCTATTTTGTCTCCTCATTTCTTATTATTAATTTTTTATTTATTATTTTTTTGCATTTAATTTATTTCCTATTATTATTATTTTTTTTTTTTGCATTTAATTTATTTTCATGTTGTGGATGGCCAAATTAATTGTGTAAATTATTCTGAAATTTTGGAAGTATTTTTAAAATTATTTGTGGGCATGTTTTTGAAGTACTCATTGTTCTTTTGCTAATTGGCCCCATTTGACAACTTTTAATCTATTTTTTAGATTTTTGCAAGCATTTTTTTTAAAGCTGGTCTATTTTATACACTGAAATTGTACTAAAAAACCTCTTCAATTTAACTAATCGGACTAATTTAGTTGGTCACTCCTATACATTCCTATCTCAAAAATCCAGCAACGAGAGTTGCATTGACTAGCTTATTTTTTCTCATTATAAACTATTTATTGTGGTAGATGTTAGACTTATAAATTGTTGTTTTCCTGCTATTATGAATTATTTCTAGCAGTGATTATTGAACTGTAATTGTTCAGATTAATATAATTTTTCTTATATTTGTAATTAATCTCTTACTAATGAGCAAAAAAAAATACTGTTGAATGTATAATTCCTCAGATATGATTAACTGTTTTAATCTTTCAACCATCTCCCAACTATTTTTGTGAACAATTAAGACTGCATTTAGGTAATAAATTTGTGGAGAAATTTATAAAGGGAAAAGAAAAGGTAAAGAAAAATTGAATGAAATTGATACCAAACTTTTTTAACTTGTTACTTTTTTCTTTACTCAACAAAGTAATTTATAAATTTAAAAGAATAATGCTATATGTACCAATAGTTTATTAATTAGTGTACTAATTGATGATGTGACATGATTTAAGAGGTTTTTAGTATTTATAATGTGATTAATGAATAAGGTCAATAATAATGTTATAACCAGTGTTGGTATACTAATTAGTATATTAATTGATACATGTAACATCACCGAATATAAAATTCAATCAAAGCATAAGGATTAAATTCTTTCCCGTGAATTGTGTGTGCACACCCTTGGCCTTCTTGGATGGCGGTGTTTGGGGGGGAAAAAAATTGGGTTTTTTTTTTTTTTTTTCACTAAAAGACAAAGTATTTGCAAAATCAAAAAAAAAAATTCAAACAAAATATCACATCCAACCCCATAATCATTTCACATTTTCTCTCACAAACATCACATCCAATCACAAAAAAACCCAACTATCTTTCCAAACACAAAAAAAAATTTCTTCAATAATATCTTACAATTAAAAAACCTACATAAAAGCCTACTTGCCAAACACCCACAATATAACAAAGGGGAAATTACTATTCAGGGTAAGTTTTGAAAAATTATTACAAAATGATAAAAAATAATATATTATAATTATAATTATTAATATTTATAATCTTTACCCTTTTTTTGTAAATATTTTTGTAGACACAACTGATATGCAATTCTCCCAACAAATTGGCCTTGATTGAACAGGAGGTTTTGGTTACGTCCCAATAATATCTCTTTACATCTACATATGTAAGTTTTTTTTTTTTTTCCCCATAAAATACGAGTGTTACAATGTATAAAATGCATACTACAGTGATAATTTAAGAATGCATTTAAATTTGGACCGTTTCGAAAGTCTCTTTTTAGTGTGAGTTTTCAAATATGTTTCTGAATTTTTTTTTGTAAAAAAAATTACAAACTAATTTGACAAAAATAAACACTAAAAAAATATATAAAATTACAAATTAATTTGATAAAAATAAACCCTAAAAAAATATTTTTTGAATTTTTTAAATTTATTTTGGCCCGCCATATGTTATGAATATGTGATTTGAGTTCTTAGCTGCAATTCCGACAAATGTTGTGTTTTGTACTGAGCATATGATGATGATGAGAATGTTACTATTCCATGTTTTTTACACCACCCCCACACCCCACCATATGTTCCACATGTTTGACCACAACCCTATACAAGTAGGTCCAAAATTTGTTTCCGCCCAAAGTTGGTCTCCGTCTTTGACTCTACCTAAATCCAGACGAGGCCCATATGGTATTAACAGCTTGCAGCCATTTGGTGAGCTCTCCCTTCCTAAACTTCTAGATAAAACAAAAAAATAATAATAATAATTATATTCTATCCGTTTTAAAATATTAATTTCTTATTTTATTTTTTATTATCTCAAAATATTGATCTATTTTTAAAAATCAAGTACAAAAATAATATAAATTTCTCATTTTGCCCTTCTTTTAAATTCAATAACAACATAAAAAATATAATTATGATATTGATATTCTCCAAAAAAATATATATATATTATCAAAGGGTGATTTTGAAAAATTAATTTTTTTAAATTGCAATAATTGTATTACTAAAAAAATTTAGATTCTCTAAAAGAGACCATTATTTTAAAATGGAGGGAGTAATTGCTATTTCAAGCAAAAACTCACCAAATGCAGACGGAAAAAAATAAAATAAAATTTGAAATAAAAAGTATGGGCATAAAAAATGTGAAATAATTTCGGCAAATGTGTTGTGTAGTTTTATAGATAGATATAGTAGATTATATTATTATCTATACCGTTATATAAAGTGCATATCACAGAAACTTTTTCTCAAAATTTTTTCTTTCAAACTTTTCGAAATTGTTCTTATCTAGCTGCAAAACTTAAATTTTGTAACTGTTTCAGATTTTAATAGCACGCCTGTTGGGGGTGTGCACGTCATCTTAGTGCTTTTTTGAGGTATGATAATAAATAGATGATCATGTAAGTTAAGCTTTCTCATACTATGGCTATCAAGGATATTTATACATACACTTGATTTTTTATCATCAATAATACAGTTTAACACTTGAAATCAAGCACAAAAGTTAATACAATATTGGTTAGCAATACCAAGGATTGGCAGATGATTACAGCACCCTCAACACCACATGAAGTACAGAAATTAACATATAAACAACCCTCAATCATTATATATATATATATATTTTTTTACAATTAGGAAGAGGGAAGCTATATGTCAAATCATGGCAGGTAAGGGGAGTACTTATCACTTTAATGAAGTTTTAAGAATGATAAAGCTGGTGTTAGATGTGTGCAAGGATTACTGCAATCAGGTTCACCAAAATAAACATAAACTGAAGAATTTATACCAATACTTATACACAGTACTTAAAACTTGAAAAAGCACTAACAAAAAGATTTTATCACATAACAAGAAGCACTACAATTCCAAGAATATGTACCATTATTTTCTAAGGCCACCTCAGATGATAATGAAAAACCACTTATTTCTGATTTAGAGGTGGCACTATATGTCTACAAGGGATTATTTTTGGCTTTATGATGTGTGCAACTTGTGAAGGGTACAAATGCAAAGAAACCTGGAAACTTATCTAAGTATACATGTCATTCTAGCAAACTCAAAGTCATAGAATGTTTAAATGTCAGTGTATATAGCCATACTGCTCATCAGCATCTAAGCTTTTTTTCTTCATGGAATTTGATTCAGAACAAACAGATTTAACTGGAAGAAAAAACCTGATGTGCCAAAACAACGTAACAGATGACATATACTTCAATGGGTTAACAGGAATACATTGCATGCCAGAGTTAGAAGCCACAAAAACAGGTGACTGAGATAAATAAGAAAAGACACAGGCTACCATACAGAAGTTGACAAGTTGCTTTGGAAGCAAAGAAATAACCTACAACTCACTATACTAACGAGCAAAGTTTGAAGAACTGCCATCAACTACATAATATCAGAGTCATCATTTTCTCTTTCTTTTAGAGTTTTTGTTTGAGTTAACCTCGAGATCAGGTTTTGCTAATGGTTCAGGCAACTTGGCTCCTATAGCAGAACTCCAAACAGCTCTTTCTACATCTGAAGGTGTGAATGTATCCCCTTTTGCACTCAATTCCTACAAATGGTATTACCACCAGTTGCATCAAAGAGCAGCCATAATCCATTAAAGTAGGGGACTTTAAACAAAAGAAACCCATGTGCAAATAAGAGTAAGATAGTTGATGAAAAGCATAAAAATTTGCAAAGACAAAGAAAATTACACGTTTGTAACAAACATTGAACTACCAGGATGACTTATGAAAATGAAAAAGGTAAGTGCACCATCCTTCATTAAAAAAAGAAAAGAAAAAGTAGCCTATTTTAAAAGTCATAATCTCAATTTGTCATAAAAAGACTTGAAGTTTTGTTGAATATGTGGAGCATCATTTGGTATGCATGCATACAGTTATGAAACAAACGAAAAACTTGGACCCCTAAATCTCAAAATTATATATCTCAAAAAAATATGCAAAGAAGAGATATGCAAATGCACGAAGTCTCCTCACAACCCATTAAAGGATGACTGGAGAAAGAGATCTCCAGAATGGTTCTGACACAAACATTACGAGAGATAACAGGATTTAAACAACCCCAAATGGCATCAAATATAACCTGGAAAGGACCCATGTCTGTCAAGATGGACACAAGTAACCATGTATTGGAGTTGGGACATACAACTTTGCAAAACAAGGCTATATATGTTTATGTGTGTGAACATGTTTCAAAATTACTATACAGAAAATACATAGTTCCATAGCTTAAATAAGTGAAGTCCACGTGCAAAATAACCATCACTTGTTAAACAACTCTGAATATGGTGGATATAAGATAATGTCTTGAATAGAAAGGTATAATGCTCGTCTTTTGAACTTCTTTACATGAACGGAGATAAATTCCTTTATAAGCTTTGACACAGGGAGCAGACAAGGGTGAATATTGTGTTGTTCAGCACACGACTAACAAGCCAGTCACTAATGAAAAAAGTGCACTACATGTCATAAAAAAGCATATTGGACATCACTACTAAGACATTTGAAAGATAGCCCAGAAGCTCCAACATATGCATTCAAATATTTTCTACAGCAGTTTACTCTAAAAATGACTGTCCATTCCATATATTTTCGTAAAAGCAAGCCTACTTCTAAGGCATTGAGGATGTCGAAGCATACCTTTAATTTCTAGATTACCAATGCTTCAGCTCTAATGAAATTGTGCAGGTGATATCTAACAATAATTGTTGAATTGTTAATCATTAATTCATCTAAAAGCTCAAACAGTTAAACAGAGAGAGAACTTAATTATTTATATTATCAACATGTGCCACACTCTCATCCATAAGTGGGATTTTGTTTAGTTTGGAGTTTTCAAAAACAGTTTTTTGAGTTTTCAATTTGTACTTTTAGTGATGCTTTAAAAATATTTTAATCAATTTTTTTTTTTAAAAACTTTTGTGATCCATTTAATATTGATATACTTAAAATATATATATTTTGTACAAAAAACTATAAAAAAATTCACTGAATACAACAACCACAAAAATATACTGAATTTTCGTATTTTTTAGTAGTTTATGTATTTGATGAATATTTTTTAAAGTTTTTTTCACGAATATTATATTTTTTAAGTATATCTAGATTAGGTGTATTTAAAAAATAAAAAAAATTGTGTAAAATATTAATAAAATTTACTAAAAATAAAAAAATACAGAAAACAGAAAACTCAATTTTTAGAAAAACAGTGTAAACCAAACAAAGTAAACGATCGTCCTATAATATGCCATGTTAAATTGTTAACCACCACTCATCTAAAAGCTTAAGTTAAAAAGAAAGGTAACTTAATTATTTGTATCATCAACAATAGTCATGGCACCACCTTAAGGTTTGATTAGCAGGATTAATAGTGAAGGAATTAACTATCCATGGGATTCATGTAGAATTACTTATCCAATTGGATTAGTGGAATAAATATTCCCCTCTTATCTATGTTTGTTTTGCGATGGACATGGAAATATATAATCTCAATTTTATGTTTGTTTTGCATGATTAGTTGTAAAAATCCGCCACATTTGTTGGATAAATTGTCCATTGAAATTTAATCCGGATAATAAAAATTACAACCAAATACTAGAATGTGAGCCTCATGTATTAATAATCTTAATCTTATTCTATAATCCGTCCAATCAAACCGGCCCTAAAAGAACTCAGATGAAATACCCACATCCTAGAGTAAATATTGAATATAATGATGATACCACCGTCCAATGAGTAATCTTGATTTGTGGTAAGGACAACAACAATGTTGGTTTAGTGGAAGACAATGCTTGTCCATTTTTGCAGCTTTTTATTGGCCAGTGACATTGGTGTAACTGTTACACAATATTTTTTTTCCACATCCTTATATCACTTTTCTTAACTGTCACTAATTGCATATAAGTCTTTCTAGATTATGGTACAAAGCAATTCTAAAAAATAGTGCTAATAATTTCTGAAATGCTCATATTCAAACATGTTAGCAAATTACCAGCAAAATCAAATCAAATCGAATTGAATAAAGAAAAAGGAAACCACACCTTTGCTTTGGCCTGTAGTTTATCCACGAATAAGATATACTGCTTCAATGTATAATCTTTGGAGTTACCAAGTGCAGCAACCATAGCCTTTTCACCAACACATTCTATCAACGAAATCTCAATCAACGAAATTCGACAAACAAATCAAACAACAATCTCACCTCATCAGACATGAATGGCGCGACATCAGGCGCATAAGCTGCTAGAACAGCAGAGGCAGTGGCCGGACCAACACCTTTCAACACCGTGAGCTCCGAAACAGCTTTAGAGATATCAGGCAGAGATTGAAAAGCCTTCTGAGAAGCCGATTTCACTAGGGCTTCGTCCAATGACGAAACGAAGTCCAATAGCCTAGGCCTGAAACTCACATACACAATCAGCAATAAATACATACACATATAGATATATAGTTGTAGAGAGAGAGAGAGAGAGTGAGTGAGTGCCTCCATTTGCCTCGAGTGAGCTTCCATTGCATGAGCTTGGAGAGCTCGGAGGTGGTGATGTGAGGGTTAGGGTTTCGTTGATGAATGAGAGGAGGGAGTTCGGTTGTGTAGAAGTGGTCGAGAGAGACGAGATTGGGTTTTTTCAGAGATTCGATTCGGAATTTGTAGGAAGAGAGAGACTCTTTCCATAATTGAACATCGGAGCTTTTGAATTCCATCTCTGGAGTTGGGGTTTTCGGTTTCAGTGTTCATCACTTTTCTGGGGAAATTTGACGGTCGTGGTCTTTTGGATTTGAAAATTTGAACCGCCTGATTTAGGTGGGACCCATGTGTGATGGAGGGGCCCAATTCGTCCATCAACTCTCCGGGTTTGTATATTTATCAAAGAAAAATGTTTGGTAGTCTAAAATTTTGTGAATCAAATGATTTAAATTTGTCAAACGACGTCGTTTTAAACTTATCTAACATTGTCGTCTATCAAATCGCATCTCATCTCACAAACAAATACTTTCTAGTTTCATATATTTTTGTATTGATCTGTTAAGTTGTGACAATCTCGACTTATGATTAAGGGTTAAACCATGATTAAAAATGTCTAATGAGTAATTAAAGTGAAAATTTTGCATTAATTACATGTGTTATGTGTTATATGAGTTTCTACCTATTTTGTGTAGAAATATTTGTCTCTGATTTTGTTCTGTTTTGCGAATTTAAGACCTTATCGGCATCCAATTACGAAATTGACTTGATTTCTGTGTTAGTTAGAATTTTTAAAATTTTATGATAAGTTTAATTAAAATTCGATTTCGGACGCATTAAATTCGAATAATTAAAGTCAATTTGCCTAGTTTAAGTTAATATTAATTAAATTTCCTAAGCAAGCCTATATAAGGCCTATACACACCACTTGAGACACCTTTTCCTCATCATCTTTGAGCCTACAAGGGACAAATATGAGATATAGAAAGAAAAGACCAAGAGGGTTGAGATCAACACTTGAGCTTAGGAGAAATTGCTAGAGAATTCAAGGAATTTGGCCTGGAACCTTAAAGAATTCACCAACTAGAGCTTCATTGAGAGGTTGAGGTAGGAATTTCACCCTTGAATTGTATACTATGATGTCTAGACGATAAATTCAAGGGAATTTAGTTGAATAATGTAAGGATTGAGCTAGAATTGATGAACTTCAGCTATATCATGCATGCATGCACATTTTCTTACATTTTGAATTAAATTTCAAGTAATTCTCACATGCATGTGCTAATTCTACTTTTTTTTTTTAGAATTCATCTTGTTTTTCGTCAATTTGTCTCATTTGATCATGATTTGGAAGCTTTGAAGTCAATAACTTCTATGCATGTCATGTTTTCAACATTTTCAAGTTTGAGTTTAAGCAATTTGCATGCTTTTGGGCATTGATTTTACGAAATTACTTTCATTTCAAGAAGTTTTATAAGTTATATATGTGTTTTCTCAACTTTAGACTTAAAAAGATGTGTTTTGAAAGGTTAAAGTTGGGTTTTGAAGCTTTGAGGTGAATATGGAAATTTCAAAATTCAACCTCATCGCTCGAGTGACAGATCCTGCGCTTAAGCGACCACCTTTGTTTTTGCACTTCTGCTCGAGCGACCTAAAGTTGGCTTGAGCGTAAAATGCGTGCTTCTAGAAGTTTATCTTTTTTTGTAGACCGCTCAAGTAGGGGTGTGCATAATACCGCCGAAACCGCCGAAACCGCCAAAACCGCACCGAACCGCACCGCCAAGGCAAATTCGTTATTATTTGTTAATCGAACCGCCGATTTTTGATATGAAAAATGGCAAATTCTAGTGACACTTTTATCAATCCGCCGGTTTCTATTTTTCTTCCAAACCGCACCGACCCGCACCGCTATTAAATCATGTTTTATAGGATTCTAAAAATTCTTTTTTACTTAAGTTTGCTTGTTGTCTTATACCTTAGAATATAGTATTACATTACTGCTCGAGAGGAATTTTATGTATTGTATTTGATCATTGTAGCTTCACATATGCTTGTAATGAATTGATGGCATAGTCGTTGATATTATCATGTTGTTGCTACACTTGCTGCATCAGAAGAAAGCTTCGCAAGATACTTAACATCACGATATCTCTCGTCCTTTTTTTACTCTTTGATTTAAGTTTTGTAATTTGAATTATATTTTTTATAAACCGCCAATCCGCCCGAACCGCCAAGGCAAATCCGCCATTATTTGCCAACCGAACCGTCGGTTTTTGATAAGAAAAATGGCAAATTCTAGTGACACTTTTATCAATCCGCCACCCGCCATACGGTTTCTATTTTTCTCTCAAACCGCACCGACCCGCACCGCGCACACCCCTACGCTCGAGCGACAAGAGTTGCGCTCGAGCGAGGACCTCAGTCTCACGCTCGGGCGACCGTCAAGCAGCCATCGAGCGGAGAATTCACACAACCAGTATTTTTGCAGAGTTTACAGACTGCTCGAGCAAAGAAGTTACACTCAAGCGACTACTCATATTTTTGAACCTCCGCTTGAGTGAGGCTCCTGTTTTCAGCATATTTGCAAAAGTGTTTTCAAGTACATTTCAACATCCTCATTGGGTACTAGGCATTCCTAGGCCATGGTTAAGACATAATAATAAGGATAAAACTTAAAAACACACTAAGAATGAATGTATTGGGTTAAGTTATATCCGAGTGTGTGTTTCAAGAATGTATCTGTTATGTTTGTGTAGGTCACGCGTCATTAACTCTTTGAATTATTTGCTTTGTCTGTCTTCCTTTAAAGCCAACTGTGAGTAATAACTTAGTAAAACTATGTTCAACTTTATTTATTTTTTGTATGATGTAATAAGATCTGTTTTTCTGAAATGCTATCTGCATGTTATTTGTGAATCATGAATGAATGTCTAATTTTCTGAAATGTATTTGTGGCATCCATAGTTTACGTGACCCTCGCCCGAAGGTAACAATACCGTGGCTGATATGCACGTGGCTCTCGCTCAAGGGTGACAATACTGTGGCTTACGTTTATGTGGCCCTTGCCCGGGGGAAACAATACCGAAGCCTATGTTCACGTGGCCCTCGCCTGGGAGTAACAATACTATGGTTACTTGTGCACAAGATGCGGACCTATGTGGTTGTCAGTACTGACTATGCAAATTTGATATGATATGATGGCTAAATAGATGTACCACATATAACTGCTATAATCTCTGGTTAAATATTTGAAATCTGTTATGGGATATCATTCATTAAATTCTTTACTCCGTTATTATTCACTAGGTTTTTACTCACTATTTATATTATATATATAAGTGACCAGGCGCGTGACTAGGCCTAAGTGGTTGCCTAGAGTTTTGGTGTGTCAGTCACCCTTTTGTGGCTTCTGAGGAGGTTCCAGATTAAGTCAAGCCTTGTGGCCATATTTGTAAACGTTTAAGACTTTGTTTTCTGTTGATATATGAGCAAACTTTTGTTTATCTGTATATGGGGGCTCAATTCCCTTTTTGCGCCATCTGTAATGAATGTGACGTAAGACGACTTTATTTTTTACGTCACATATTTGTATATAAAATTTTAAATTTCAGTCTCATATATGTCAGCACAGCTCTATGGGCAATGTGTTTTATATATTTGCTTCCACAGCCCCTAATTATATGTTATTATGTTCAGAGGCATTTGATAATCTAAGGATTATTGGTCGATTACGACGCTAAACCTATAGGAACGGGTTTGGGTTGTGACATAAGTCCTATTAGTAGAGAGTTTCTTTCCGTAGGGTTCTATTTTCGATTTTGATAGTATTTTGGTAGATGATTATATCATTTTATGAATGTAACAAGTATGATGTGACATTCTAATATGACAAGTATTAACGTGACACTACAATGTGATGAGTATGATGTGACACTCTAAAAAAATAAAAAATTTCTTAATGTACTTTTCTTAAATGTGACAACGTGGTTAGTATGATATGACACTGTAAATCTTTTATTCAAAAAATACTAAAAACTCTTTAGTGTACTTTTTCCAAATGTGATAATGTAGAGGGTATGATGTAACATTTCAAAAAGACTAAAAACTCTTAAGTATAGTTTTTTCAAATGTGACAACATGGCGACTATGATGTGATACTAAAAAAAAAATTAAAAACTCATTAATATACTTTTTCTAAATGTGACAACGTGGCAGTTATGATGTGACATTAAAAAAAAATTAAAAATTTATTAGTATATTTTTTTCTAAATGTGACAACGTGGCCCAAATATGATAATGTGACAGGTATGATGTGACACTCTAAAAAAATTAAAAATTCATTAGTGTACTTTTTCTAAATGTGACAACATGACGGGTATGATGTAACATTCCAAAAAAATTAGATATTAGTATATTTTTGCTAAACGTGACATGTGACACTTTAACGTGGTGGGTATGATATGACGTTGCAAAAAATTAAAGGGCTTGTTTGGTTTGATTTTGGGAGATGAGTTTGGGAGATAAAAAGTACGAAAAGTTGTTTGGTTTGGTTTTTTTGGAAAGATGTTTTGGAAAATTATTTTGAGAGAGAGTTTTGGAAAAAGTGATTGATTTGATGTGTATGAGAGAGAGATTTGTTTGGAAAACTTATTTGGTTTACAAGTTTTGGAAATTTTTTTTGGGAAAATTTGTTTGGTTTGAGTTTTTCTGAAAACTCATTTGTAGAGAAATTTTCCCAAAATTTTTTGGGAAATTCAAACCAAACGAACCCAAAAATTCTTTAGTGTATTTTTTTTTTTCTTTTAAATATAACACTCTAACGTAACGGACATGACGTGACATTAAAATACTTCTTAGTATATTTTTTTCAAATATAACACTCCAATATGGTGGATAAATGAGTCATTACACATAAAAAATGACTAAATGGATCACGAGAAAAAATATGAGACTATATAGTGGGTGTTGGGAAGTTGCTATTTTAGTATGTTATTTTAGTAGGCTAAATTTTTTGTGTTTGGAAAGATAATTGAATTTTTTTGTAGTTGGATGTGATGTTTGTGAGAGAAAAAGTGAAATGATTATCGGTTTGATGTGATATTTTATATTATTAACTATTTTAGTCTATTTTATCTTTTTGTAGATTTTGATCCAAAAAATAAAAAATAAAAAACCTTTGCCAAATACCCTCATAGATTATAGTGGGTGTTTGGGAAGTGGATTTTTTTTGTAGGTTTTTTTAGTTGTAGGATATTATTGGAGAAATTTTTTTTTGTGTTTAAAAAGATAGTTAGGTTTTTTTTTAGTTGTATATGATGTTTGTGAGAGAAACAGTGAAATTATTATGGGGTTTAATGTGATATCTTGTTTGGATTAGTATTTTTTTTTTTGATTTTATAACAAATTTATCTTTTAGTGAAAAAAAAAACAAAAAAAAAACCAAAAATCTTCCTTCCCAAACAACCCTTATAGTCTAAAATATGAGATTCATGAGTCAATCGCCCTTTGTACTTTCTGGTCTGTTTGGTTACACGGAGTATTGTACTTTACTCTGGGTTTATAGATAAGAATGTTCTATATCCGTTAAGGAGATTCTATCACTAGATTTCTTGCTTTTTAGCATAAATTGACATTTTATCCAATAATGAGATTAGGAACAAATAAAGAGAGGCCGCTCAATTATAAAAGGTGTAGTGGTCAAATCTAATAGCTTTCTTCAGCGGTCTTAAATATTTTTAATTCTAATTTTGAAATTTGAATGTTAATGAGAGGGTAGGGTTAATAATCACATGGAGGGAACGTGTTGTATGAATTATCGAATATATCAATTTATTTGTAAATTAGTTTGGACACTCAATTATATATTAAAAAATAAAAAATAAATAAAAACTAACAGATAAAGATAGAAGTGACTTAATTATGTTACTTAGGGGTGTTTTGGAAAAATAGTTAAAGTTATTTTTTGATTTTTTTAAATTTTTTTGTGAGAGAGAGAAGTGGGTTAAAAGCTGAGAAGTAGAAGTAGCTTTTAACCCACTTTCCAAAACACTCCTTAATTTGTCACTTTAAATTCATCAAAATTTTTGAAACATTCTTAATTGTTAAAGATCTTAGTTTTTGAAGACTCAACAAAATGACATTCATTTTGATATTTAATTGAAGATCTTAAAATCAAATAAAATAAAAAAATTGAGCACTACTAATAGCAAGGTTTAAATCTTACCAACCACAAGGCTCCTTTTTTATTTAATTTTTTTTCTACCTATAGGCTATTACTAGGATGTACAAATGGGTTCTTATATAACTTGAGAATACTGTTCATTTTCTAGTCCTATGTGTGGTGCTGAGTTTTAGGTCTCGTTTGGAAACTCTCTTTTTGTTAAAATATCAAAAAGTTATTAGTCAAAAAGTCAACAACTCATACCAAAAAGTCAAAGATTCTCTTTTCTCTTTACTTTTTACACATCTTTTTGTAAAAAGTCAAAAAATCATCCCAAACATACTAATTTTTTTTAACTCATATTTTAATCAAATAACAAAAAAATTATTAAATTAATCTGTTCCCAATTGAGGCCTATGACAAGTCTTTCTGCTAATCAATTTGACCAACATTGGTGTTGCCCCTCTGCTCTTGAAACTTCCTTTAGACCAAAACTTTGGCCATTTCTGTTACACCCAGTGAATAGTGACAATGTTTCTAAACTGATTCAGGTGTCGTTTGGAAGTAGGTTGACTTTTTGATTTTTTTGACTATTTTAGCTTGAGTTAAAAAGTTTGATTTGGAAAGAATTTTTTGACTTTTTGACTTTTTTTACTTTTTTATGAGAGAAGAGCGTAATGATTATAAATTAAATATAATATTTTATTTGTTATGAGTAAAATAACTTATTTATCTTTTGTGACTAAAATAACCAAAAATCTATCATCCCAAATCTAGCCTCAAACTTTACTACAGCCAAACATGATGTTGTCGCTGCCACGTTGGTCATGCATACTTTCTGGGATTCCCTTTTAGGCAGTGGCTTTGGTCCAGTCCAAGATCGGACTGGACCGTACTGTTGGGTCCGTGGGGGCCCATCACGGATTTCGTTTTGATAATTCGAATCGTTTAATGTGTAGAACTTGTTGAATATTATATGCCTGTAAAAAATTACGTTGATCGGATATCAATAACTATGTGAACAAAACAGTTTTTTATCAACCGTTAATTGTTTCACCGTCCATTTTTTTTTTATATAAAATTGATTTGATCACATAACTATTGATATCCGATCAACATGATTTTTTACAGACATGTAGTACTTGACGAGTTTTACACATTAAGCGGTTTGAATTATCAAAACGAGTCCAAAATATGAACCCCATAAGTTGAACTAGATGAATTCAATTTTAATCTCAATTTGACCCAAGCTGAACTTTTTTTTTAAATTGTCTTCACGTGTTTTGGTCATGGATGGATGGTCGGGATTTATTATTATTATTATTATTATTATTACTATTTCAACGAGTTATACCAATCGTCACTATAATTGAGATATTGTGTGGCTTTAGTTCTTAACTTTTTAATTGTGACATATTTGATCATGAATTTTAAATTTTGTTTCAAATAAAAATAATTGAAGGTACTATTACTCAATTTCAAGAGCAAAGTCGTTAATTTGATAAAATATAAACTAATTTAACAAAAATAAATGTCAAAAAAATATTTTAAAATTTTTAAAAATTATTTCTACCTACTAAAGATAAAATTAATAAATTTTCTAGACATTTTTTTTGCCAAATTAATTTTTATTATGTGTTTGGATAATAATCATGTAATGAGTGGTTGTTTTTATTTTCATTAAATTAGTTTCTATTTTTACAAAAGTCAAATATAGCCCCAATTTAGATATCATTATTAAATCAAAAAATTCAAAACTAAAAATATTTCATATATTAAATATATCGGTTGCGCATTAAACGTTAACAGTCACCCATTATATGATCATCATCCAAACACATAATAAAAATTAATTTAGTAAAATAAATAAATAAATAAATGTCTAAAAGGTTCGACAAATTTACATAATTTTATCTTTGGTGGGTAGAAATTATTTTTAAAAATTTAAAAATATTTTTTTGACATTTATTTTTGTCAAATTAGTTTATATTTTATCAAATTAACGACTTTCTTCTTTAAATTGAGCAATGGTTTCTTCAATTGTTTTTATATGAAATAAGATTTAAAATTCAAAATTAAATGTATCATAATTGAAAAGTTAATGATTAAAATGACACGAGTTTCAAATTATAGGGACTGTCACCGTAATTCACCTTGTTATTTTGTACAATGATTTTTGTGTCATTTGATCTCATTTCACTCTCAATCATATAGATACAAAAATTGACATATAATGTGTCACGACCCAAACCCGGCCCTATGGGTTTAGCACCGTAACCGGCCAGTAATCCGAGATTACCGAAGGCCTGCAGAACAGTAATACAGTAAAACAGAGTACAGGGCCTGGCGGAAGCCAATACAGTAATTAAACAATGTCCAATGAGCTGTGACAGTCTGTATGCCAAAAAGGCTTTTCATACATTTATACATAAGCAGTACAGAACAGTATACACAATATTTACAAATCATTCAGACTAGGGACTCGACCCTAGATAACAGTACAGTAACACTCGGTCTGTACAGAACAGTAAAACAGTACAGAAGGGGGAAAAACAAACAAAACACCCCCAAGCCATGGCATGGCAACTCGGAACCTCGCAGTGAGGCACAAAGGCTGGCTTGACAAAACTGAAGTAACCCTGACGCCTCTAGCTGTGGTCTGGTGCCTGTACACCTACATATATATATGAGCAGTGAGCTAAAGCCCAGTGAATAACATAAAGCGTAAAGGGGTTTAGAATGAATGTCCTTACAGTAATGAAAACAGTTCAATTCAATCAGTATTTCAGTTGTTCAGTACAGTAAACAGTCATATGTGGTACATCCATTAGCATAACAGTAACAGTAGGTCTTAAAAGACCGAACAGTAATGATGGCCATCAGTCAGTAAACAGTAGTGGTTCCACGAGGGAACCGACAGAGAATTCTGTCGCCGTAACAGTAACAGTAAACAGTAAGTACTAAGGATGCCACAGTACAGTTCAGAAATAAAGGACATACATTCATTCAGTAAATAATACCAGTTCAGTAAACAGTTCAGTTCAGTATTCAAAAGATAATCAGTTGAACATATCTTTACACAATTGTTACTCACAGAGTTCTGGGCTACAGTATGCTAGAGCGTGTCTCCCCAGTTGCCAATCCTACACAGTTCACAGGTTGAACACACACTAAGCTACACAGTTGGGAAATATCATAACTTAATCCCTAATTTGCCTTGGTGTGTTCTACAATGATATCCTCATCTAAATATCTTAAACTAGGCCTAAGAATGCCTAGGATGGGATGAGGATGCAAAAATACACTTAGAAAACATTTTGCAAAGTTTGCTGAAAATAGGAGCCTCGCTCGAGCGAGACTTTCTCCGCTCGAGCGGAAGTCCAAAATCAAAGGCTTCGCTCGAGCGAGGAATCCTTCGCTCAAGCGGTCTGCAAAACAGTAAAAGTACTGGATGCTGAGATTTTACGCGCGATGGTCGCTCGATGGTCGCTCGAGCGGAGCCCTGGACAAAGGTGCTCGCTCGAGTGGGGAATCCTTCGCTCGAGCGAGGAAGCCAAATCTGGAATTTCCAGATTCGCCTCAAAAGCCCAAACCAAGCATTCTACCACTCCAAACTCGACCTCTTGGGCCCAAATTATGGAAAACATAACTAAGTTCAATGTATAACAAGTTTCAAAACTCAATTTGTGAATTCAAGCCCCAAATGTGAGTCAATTAAAACCACATTCAAACCCATTTTCAAGAACAACATTCAAACATGTCATGCATGAGTTTTTAAACCAAATTAAAGCTCCAAAGCTTGATCAAATGAACTCATTTCTTCAAAACCGGATGACAACATGGTCTATAACAACAATATGAGCATGCATGTACTAATGTCCACGTAATTAACCTCAAAATGCAATAATACTAACATGCATGCAAGAGATGAGCTTCAATCCAACATGTATGCACCAAAACATGGCTTAACTCTACAATTAAAGCATGAATTGTGCAAGAATGAACTCAAGAACAACAACAAGAAGATGAATGTCCTACCTTAGTCTTGTATTCAAGGTCTAGGAGCTCAAGGTAGCAATCACACTTCAATTCTCAAACAATTCCAAGCAATTCAAGATGAAAACCAACTCCTCAAGTCTCTCTCTCTAAGGTCGGTTGAGGCAAGAAGAGGAGAAGAAATGTTTGGTTTGCTCACATACGTGGAGTGTAAAAGGCTCAAGAGGTGTGATGTGGTGGCCACTAAGTGGCGGAACGGTAATTAAGTCCAACTCTTCAATTAGCTTATTTAATCTAATTTAATCATACCTAATCAATTTTCAGATAATTATACCATAAAATCACATTAAATATGAGGGTCACGGAACACTAATCGGTTTCTAGTTCGGCCGCCGATAAGGCCTTCAATTAGCAGTTTAAACATATAAACATGAACAGATAATCAGACAATCAAACAGATAGAATGCAATTAACTAACATATACTCAGTCAATTCAGTTTCAATTTCAGTCAGTCAGTTCAGTATTTCATTCAGTTCAATTATCGGTCAGTTATCAGTTATTATCAGTTTCGTTTAACAGTAATCGGTCAGTCATTAATCAGTAAACAGTATGAGGGTTGTTATAGTCTCCCCTCCTTATAAAGAGTTTAGTCCTCTAAACTCGAGTTATCTTCATTCTGGAAGAAAACAGGATTCAGTGGAAACAGTTCAGGATATCGTTTGGCCATGTCATCTTCCCTTTCCCAAGTGGCATACACGCCACCGTGGTTTTGCCAGTCAACTTTCACCAGCGGGATCTCTTTGTTCCTCAGTTTCTTGATCCGTCTGTTTACAATCTGTATAGGCCGTTCCTCGTATGTGTAGTCATCACTCAACACTACGTGGGTAGGCTCTATTACATGGAAGGGATCCCGGAGATAGTCTCTTAACATAGAAATGTGGAAGACGTTATGCATATGCTCCATTTCAGGAGGAAGCGCAACTTGATACGCCACCGGATTGATTTTCTCAATGATCTCATATGGTCCGACGTATCTCGGTGCTAACTTGCCTTTGACTCCAAAACGAGTCTGGCCTTTCATTGGTGTCACTTTCACAAAAACGTGATCACCCACTTCATACTCTCTGTCCCGTCTTCTGACATCTGCATAACTTTTTCTGTCTACTCTGTGCAGTTTTCAGTCTTTGCTGTATCAGTTTCACTTTTTCAGTTGTTTCATACACAATCTCGGGCCCAAGCAAAGGCCCATCTCCAACTTCTGCCCAGCAAATTGGAGATCTACATTTTCTGCCATACAATGCCTCAAAAGGCGCCATACCAATACTCGAATGGTAGCTGTTGTTGTAGGCGAATTCAGCCAATGGTAAATGACTTTCCCAGTTTCCCTGAAAATCAAGGACACACATTCTCAGTAAATCCTCCAGAGTTTGGATGGTCCTTTCTGACTGTCCATCTGTCTGAGGATGATAGGCACTACTCAGTCTCAATTCAGTACCCAATGCAGTCTGTAGGCTTTGCCAAAACCTCGATGTAAACTTCGAATCCCTGTCAGAAACAATAGACACAGGCACCCCATGCAGTCTTACAATTTCATCAATATAAATAACAGCCAATTTGTCCGCATTATAAATCGTCTTGACAAGTAAGAAGTGAGCAGATTTGGTTAGTCTATCGACAATAACCCAAATTGAATCCATACCTTTTCTGGAGCGAGGTAATCCCACAATGAAATCCATCGTGATATGCTCCCATTTCCACTCTGGTATGGGTAGGGGTTGTAGTAATCCGGCAGGTCGCTGATGTTCAGCTTTGACCTGTTGGCAATGAAGACATTTGGATACAAAATCAGCAATTTCTTTCTTCATTCCCGGCCACCAGAAATTCTGTTTCAGATCTTGGTACATTTTCGTATTCCCCGGATGGATAGACAATTTCGATTTGTGGCCCTCTTGCAGAACTCTTCTTTTCAGTTCAGTATCATTTGGTACACACAGTCTTTCATGAAATTTCAGTACATTGTTCTCAAATTTGAACCCGGTCTCGGTTTAGATTCTCTTTCTTCGATGATCTTCTTCAAGAAGTCATCCAGTTGCTGTTTCTCTTTAATCTCTTCAATCAGTGCCGGTTGAGCAGAAATAGCAGCTAAGATTCCACCTTGTTCTCGTAAAACAATTTCGATTTCAGATTTTTCAAGGTCACAAAGCAACTCTTTCTGTCCTGTAAGCAAACATGCTAGATTTCCAATCGATTTCCGGCTCAATGCATCGGCAACGGTATTGGCTTTTCCCGGATGGTACAGTATCTGTAGGTCATAATCTTTAATCAGTTCTAGCCATCTCCGCTGTCTCATGTTCAGTTCTTTCTGTGTGAAGAAATACTTTAAACTCTTGTGGTCGGTGTATACTTCACATGTCACCCCGTACAGATAGTGACGCCAGATTTTCAGTGCAAATACTACTGCAGCAAGTTCCAGATCATGGGTCGGGTAGTTCTTTTCATGTGGTCTCAACTGTCGGGAAGCATAAGCAATAACTCTCCCATTCTGCATTAAAACACACCCCAGACCCTTATGAGAAGCATCACTAAATACAGTATAACCATCCGTACCTGAAGGTAAGGTAAGAACTGGTGCAGTCACTAATCGAGTTTTCAACTCCTGGAAGACAGATTCCCTTTGGTCAGTCCAATCAAATGATGTCCCCTTTTGTGTTAACTGCGTCAGTGGTAGGGCAATTTTGGAGAAATCTTTGACAAATCTTCTGTAATATCCAGCCAATCCCAAAAAGCTTCGGACTTCAGTCACATTTGTTGTTCTAGGCCAGTTCACTACAGCTTCAATTTTCTGCGGATCAACAGAAATCCCATCTTTGCTAACAACATGCCTCAAAAACATAACATGGTCAAGCCAAAATTCACATTTAGACAGTTTAGCATACAGTTTTTGTTCTCTTAAGGTTTGTAGGGCAAGTCTCAGATGATGTTCATGCTGTTTTATACTTTTGGAGTAAATCAATATGTCATCGATAAATACAACAATAAAGTCATCAAGGTATGGTTTAAAAATTCTGTTCATGAGGTCCATAAAAGCAGCTGGGGCATTCGTGACTCCAAAAGGCATAACCAAAAATTCATAATGTCCATACCTCGTTCTAAAAGCAGTTTTATCAATGTCATCTGATTTAACTTTCAGCTGATGATACCCCGATCTGAGATCAATCTTAGAAAACACTTGTGCACCCTGTAACTGATCAAATAAATCATCAATACGCGGTAATGGGTATTTATTCTTTACAGTTACCTTATTCAGTTCACGGTAGTCAATGCACAGTCTCAGTGAGCCATCTTTCTTCTTGACAAACAAAACAGGAGCACCCCATGGCGAAGTACTAGGTCTGATGAACTTTTTGTCTAACAGTTCTTGCAATTGCACTTTCAGTTCAGTTGGAGCCATTCGGTAAGGAGCTTTAGAAACTGGTTGTGTTCCGGGAATCACATCAACGGTAAATTCAATCTCCCTGTCAGTCAAATCTCCTGGAAGATTATCTGGGAATACATCTGGGAATTCTCTGACTATAGGAATGCAATTCACATCAGTTTTAACATTATCATCAGTAGACACAGTCAGTACAGAACACAGATATCCTTTACACCCCTTTCTAATTAATTTAACAGCTTTCACTGACGAAATCAAATACGGAGGAGGTACTACTCCACTCCCATTAAACACAAATTCAGGCAAACCAGGTGGACGGAAAACAACTTGCTTGGTCACACAGTCAATAGTGGCATGATATTTTTGTAACCAATCCATCCCCAATATTACGTCAAAATGATCAATGTTCAATGGCAGTAAATCAATAAACAGATGCATATCCCCAACAATAATTTCACATGCGGGATACATATATGCACAGGTCATGGATCCCCCTACGGGTGATGATACGGCTAGCAGATAGTTCATAGGTTCTAAGGGTCTATTTAATTTCCGTGAAAAAGCATATGATACATAAGAATGTGTAGACCCCGAATCAATCAGTACATATGCATTTTGAGTACAGATAGAGAGAATACCTGACACAACGGTCTCGGTATTCTGCACATCTCCCGGTACTAGTGTGAACACTCGGCCTTGCCTCATAGGCTCTTTCCCGGTAGCTCTGGGGTTAGGCTTTGGTGCTACAGTTGATGCTGCTGCGCTTGGTGCAGCTTTACTACTGGCTTGTGGAGCAGAGGGGCAGTCTCTAACCATGTGGCCCACCTTGCCACACCTGTAGCAGGCTCCAGATATTCTGTAGCAAACCCCTTTGTGCTTCTTGCCACACTCAGGACAGGGTGGCATGAAACCACTCCCTTGGCTGGGGCTAGTTGTCGACCCCGTATTCTGTTTCTTGTTGGCTGGGTTGTGCTTGCCTTTCTTGAATTTGAAACCCTGCCTTTTACCATGCCATTCAGTTGTTGGTGTTTCAGATTGTTTCACCGCTGCGATGTTCGACTCGGCCATCAATGCCCGGTCGAGAACACCCACAAAAGTCGGTAATTTCAAAACATTTATTCGATCAAGGATTGCAACATTAAGGCCACCTTCGAATTTCCTGGCCTTCTTATACTCAGTATCCACCATATGCGGTGCATAACGGGCAAGTTCAGTAAATTTCGTCTCATATTCTGCAACGGACATTGTGCCCTGCTTCAGCTGTTCAAATTCAGTCACTTTCCTATCCCTGACACATTGTGGGAAGTACTTTTCAAAGAAGGACTCCTTGAACTGAGCCCAAGTCATAACAGTATTTGTATCACGGATTAACATCCACCACCTTCTAGCCTCTTCTTGTAAGGTGAAGGTAGCTAGCAATACTTTGTTCGCTTCTGAGCACGGAAACACTTCAAATAGTTTTTCTGTCTCAAGAACCCAAGCTTCAGCCTTTAGCGGTTCCAATCCTCCCTGAAAGGATGGCGGTTTCATCTTGCTGAATTTATGGGTGAGAGCAATAATATCCCCATCATTCACATTCACATTAGGTTCCGGTTGTACCGGAGGAGGAGGAGGAGGTGGGGGCGGTTGGTTCTGTTGTTGTTCAAGTCTAGCAGTTATCAGTTCCATCATTCTTTCCATTCTTTCCATTCTTGCCTCAGTAGATGAGGACTCAGGTTCATTTGCATTGTCCATTTCACTATAAGCAGTTATAACAGTTTTAAACATAAGCAGCCATTGTTTAACAGTTTACCACATCAGTATGTATTCAGTCATAACATAACCACACACTTATCATGCTCATGAGATGCCCTAATAACTTCTCTAGGACACCCTATAGCTCATTTGGACACGTGTGTGCGGTATAACTCGTGGTAAGTATCGCTCTGATACCACTCTGTCACGACCCAAACCCGGCCCTATGGGTTTAGCACCGTAACCGGCCAGTAATCCGAGATTACCGAAGGCCTGCAGAACAGTAATACAGTAAAACAGAGTACAGGGCCTGGCGGAAGCCAATACAGTAATTAAACAATGTCCAATGAGCTGTGACAGTCTGTATGCCAAAAAGGCTTTTCATACATTTATACATAAAACAGTACAGAACAGTATACACAATATTTACAATCATTCAGACTAGGGACTCGACCCTAGATAACAGTACAGTAACACTCGGTCTGTACAGAACAGTAAAACAGTACAGAAGGGGGAAAAACAAACAAAACACCCCCAAGCCATGGCATGGCAACCCGGAACCTCGCAGTGAGGCACAAAGGCTGGCTTGACAAAACTGAAGTAACCCTGACGCCTCTAGCTGTGGTCTGGTGCCTGTACACCTACATATATATATGAGCAGTGAGCTAAAGCCCAGTGAATAACATAAAGCGTAAAGGGGTTTAGAATGAATGTCCTTACAGTAATGAAAACAGTTCAATTCAATCAGTATTTCAGTTGTTCAGTACAGTAAACAGTCATATGTGGTACATCCATTAGCATAACAGTAGCAGTAGGTCTTAAAAGACCGAACAGTAATGATGGCCATCAGTCAGTAAACAGTAGTGGTTCCACGAGGGAACCGACAGAGAATTCTGTCGCCGTAACAGTAACAGTAAACAGTAAGTACTAAGGATGCCACAGTACAGTTCAGAAATAAAGGACATACATTCATTCAGTAAATAATACCAGTTCAGTAAACAGTTCAGTTCAGTATTCAAAAGATAATCAGTTGAACATATCTTTACACAATTGTTACTCACAGAGTTCTGGGCTACAGTATGCTAGAGCGTGTCTCCCCAGTTGCCAATCCTACACAGTTCACAGGTTGAACACACACTAAGCTACACAGTTGGGAAATATCATAACTTAATCCCTAATTTGCCTTGGTGTGTTCTACAATGATATCCTCATCTAAATATCTTAAACTAGGCCTAAGAATGCCTAGGATGGGATGAGGATGCAAAAATACACTTAGAAAACATTTTGCAAAGTTTGCTGAAAATAGGAGCCTCGCTCGAGCGAGACTTTCTCCGCTCGAGCGGAAGTCCAAAATCAAAGGCTTCGCTCGAGCGAGGAATCCTTCGCTCGAGCGGTCTGCAAAACAGTAAAAGTACTGGATGCTGAGATTTTACGCGCGATGGTCGCTCGATGGTCGCTCGAGCGGAGCCCTGGACAAAGGTGCTCACTCGAGCGGGGAATCCTTCGCTCGAGCGAGGAAGCCAAATCTGGAATTTCCAGATTCGCCTCCAAAGCCCAAACCAAGCATTCTACCACTCCAAACTCGACCTCTTGGGCCCAAAATCTGGAAAACATAACTAAGTTCAATGTATAACAAGTTTCAAAGCTCAATTTGTGAATTCAAGCCCCAAAGGTGAGTCAATTAAAACCACATTCAAACCCATTTTCAAGAACAACATTCAAACATGTCATGCATGAGTTTTTAAACCAAATTAAAGCTCCAAAGCTTGATCAAATGAACTCATTTCTTCAAAACCAGATGACAACATGGTCTATAACAACAATATGAGCATGCATGTACTAATGTCCATGTAATTAACCTCAAAATGCAATAATACTAACATGCATGCAAGAGATGAGCTTCAATCCAACATGTATGCACCAAAACACGGCTTAACTCTACCATTAAAGCATGAATTGTGCAAGAATGAACTCAAGAACAACAACAAGAAGATGAATGTCCTACCTTAGTCTTGTATTCAAGGTCTAGGAGCTCAAGGTAGCAATCACACTTCAATTCTCAAACAATTCCAAGCAATTCAAGATGAAAACCAACTCCTCAAGTCTCTCTCTCTCTAAGGTCGGTTGAGGCAAGAAGAGGAGAAGAAATGTTTGGTTTGCTCACATACGTGGAGTGTAAAAGGCTCAAGAGGTGTGATGTGGTGGCCACTAAGTGGCGGAACGGTAATTAAGTCCAACTCTTCAATTAGCTTATTTAATCTAATTTAATCATACCTAATCAATTTTCAGATAATTATACCATAAAATCACATTAAATATGAGGGTCACGGAACACTAATCGGTTTCTAGTTCGGCCGCCGATAAGGCCTTCAATTAGCAGTTTAAACATATAAACATGAACAGATAATCAGACAATCAAACAGATAGAATGCAATTAACTAACATATACTCAGTCAATTCAGTTTCAATTTCAGTCAGTCAGTTCAGTATTTCATTCAGTTCAATTATCGGTCAGTTATCAGTCATTATCAGTTTCGTTTAACAGTAATCGGTCAGTCATTAATCAGTAAACAGTATGAGGGTTGTTACATAATGGTACAATATGAATATGTTGACACTAAAAAAATATAGAATAATCCTTCGTAGCTCGAAAAAAATTGACTTGAAGTGGCTCGAACATCCAAAGCGACGTCGTTTTGAGTATTCTTTTTTTTTTTTTTATCCCTTCCCTCTCTGAAACAGACATAGAGAAAGAGAGAAGAGGTGAGAGAGAGAAAGAGAGAAGAGGTGAGAGAGAGAAAAGGAGAGAAGAGGTAAGAGAGAGAAAATGAGAGAAGATGGAGCGGAGGCGGTGATGGCGACGCCAGTGAGTGGCTCTCTCTCTCATATATATATATAGATATGTGTGTATAGATCTGTGTATGTATAGATTTGTGTATACACACAGATCTGGTGTTGATGATGATGATGTGTTGTTGATGTTGTTGATGACGACGATGATGATGTGTTGTAGATTAGGAAATATGTATCATCTGGTGTTGATGATGATAATGATCTGGTGTTGATGATGATGATCTTAGGTTGCTTTGTTGATGATGAATCATCTGGTGTTTGCTCTCTCTCTCTCTCTCTCTCTCTCTCTCTCTCATCTCTTCTTCACCTCTACTTTAGAGAGAAAAGAGGGGAAAAAAAAAAATTCAAAACAACATCGTTTTTGAACTCGGACCATTCGAGTCTCAGTATTTTTGAGCTACCAATCGGAACTGTAAAAAATATATGAATTTGAGACAGAAAGTTTTATACCTCACCAAACACAATTGAACAAGCCGTTGGATAACCTTTTTCGAGGTTTTGGAGTTTTTTATGTAAAAAAAAATGTACTACAAATAAATAAGAGAATAGACTAAGTGAATATTCTGAAACTCTCTTCATGGGAATCTTTTGTGGTACCAATCCCCCTTATCTTACCCAACACAAAAAGAGTTGAGAATCCGACAGATTGAAGTATAGTCTATACATGGTTCTTAGTTTTTGAAACTGTTTTTCATCATTTTCCCCCACCGTTTGTTTTTTATTATATGGGGCAAAGCAAAGTTTTTACATGGGACCAGTTGCCTCACCCCTAGTCACTTAAAAATTTATTAGAATTGACATATTCTATCATGGGACGTTAATTGTTAAATAAATTGAAGAAGTCAATTGAATAGATGGGGAGAAATTAAAATGCTTAGAAGGTATGCCCATAGAATCCAAAGAATGACAGACAAGTTTAATATGGAGCTCGTGTATCATATGGTTCGTTTAGGTTATGAATTGATTTTTTAACTATTTTAACTTCAGATTAAAAAGTCTCATTTAAAATAAATTTTTTAATTTTTTTAATTTTTATAAAAAAATAAATAAAATAATTATAAATTAAATATGATATTTTATCATATTTAACCAAATAATTTATTTGTTTTATATACCTATTTTAACCCAAGCGGAGATCTCACACTGGGCTATAGTAAGTCGACTGCGTGCTGATAGCATGGGCCTCTCCTAGAGGTCTTTACGGAAACTTTTTTACTGTAGAACAACATAATTTATAGATATTTCTAAAGTGTCATACAAACTAAAATATATCAAATATACTAATCATTTCAAGACACGTGTACTTTTTTGTTAAAAAAAAAAATTCATTACTAGTTATTTTGAATGGACATGTACGCCTGTAAGATGCCTAAACCAACATAGTCCTGGGATTCACTTAATAATTACTTCATATTAGACGAGAGATTATATATTCTTTAAAAAAAATTTATTAAGGTTACGTTTGTTTTGTAAAAAATATTTTAATATTTTATACGGTAAAATATTTTTCATGTAAAATAATTTGAGTAAATTTTGCTTTACTTTCTGTGGTTTAGATCATGCGCAGTTTACTCCCTTGATGTTTGGAAATAATCACATAATCTCTACATGGTTCGTGAACTGAAGTATACCGTTAAATATTCCATCCTACTTAACAACAAATGTAACACGTGGCAGACATAAGGAAATTATATGCTCATTTTCAAATTACAAAAGAGTAAATTGTACATGAAATAAAATATAGGGTTTTAGTGAACTTTATCTTCTAAGCAAATGACGAAAATATTTGTAGTTCACACATTTAAGTTACTTATATATAGGGGTATTTTAGTATTTTTATTAAATCGTTAATGGGCCTAACTGTACACTTCAATTCATAAACTATAAGAGGGTTATGTGATTATTTCCAAATGTTAGGGAGTAAATGCACATGGCCCAACCCATAAGGGGTAAAGTGAAGTTTCCCCAAAAATAAATTTTTATTTTTATTTTATGATGTTAGGTTAGCACTCAAAATATTTTTTACAATAAAAATCTTAATAAAAAACCAATTATAAAGTAAATTTTTAAAAGAAAAAGAATAAAAAAAATAATATTTATACATAATTTTCATATAGAATTGAATACAAATACCGTGGTAATGTCGTTCTTACAATCATGAAAATGAGAATTTTAATTTTTAATGAGTGAATATGAATGTGACACATCATTATATATAAAAAAAATTTATACAAATTTTGTTTGTATATTATTACTAAAGAATAAATAAGACAATGATTGAATGTGACAAAAGTAACAATTACAGAACATAATTCCGATCGATTGCTCATCCATAATATATGTATAAATATATATATATATATATATATGTAGAGAGAGAATATAAACATTCAATAAATATGAAATCTTTGAAATTTGATATGTATTTTGAGTAGTATCAACTTTGACGAGAAAAAGAAATAACTTATGAAATTTTTGAACATAAATCATTTTACGATTTACGATGTAAAATATTTTACTTATTTTTTGGCCAAATAACAAAAAATAGGTAAAGAAAAATATTTTATAGCAAAATAAATCGAATCAAAATGAAAAAAAGCCCACATCAACATTGGTATGTAATTGTAATGAGCATATAAAAACCTCTTTGTGAGAAATTTTTGAGTGCAGATAGGATAGATGTCATGTGGTACTTTTCTCTTCTCTCATTGGTTGAGAGAGTATGTGTTACATTTATGTGTTGGGTGATGGGGGAGACAACATGAGGGGCCATGATATTTATGATTGGTTGAAGACGCTATGTGACATGCCATATTATTGGGAGATTGTGTATAAATTGTGCCTGCTTTACTATGCCACCATATGACTATTTTGTTTTTGTTTTTGTGTTTTTTTTTTATTTTTTTATTTATAGGATGATGGTTATTGATTTAAAAAAAAAAAATGAGAAGAATAAATTATGGATATTGACTATTACACTTAAGGATATGATTCAAAAATTGAGTTAATTAGAGTACACCCTCTAGGAAAGTAAGTGGTAAGATAATTTTGGTCATATGTGGCATGCTAGGGACTTGTTCTATGTTGGCAGGTGCTGCCCTCATTGATTGACTGGAAAAAAGAAAAAAGAAAAAAATCATAAAACCAAAAAATAGATAAATACATTATTTTGACTTTCATACATAATTACGCATTCCATTCATTGCTATATGTTGGGGAAGAAGACCACTACCACAATAAACTACCATGACTGACAAGAAAAGTCGTTGAGCTGAATGATCAATCAAATACAATCTTTTTTTTATTTTTTATTTTTTATGGTCATTCTTTTAACATCTAATGCCACCGCTTTCAAACATAATTAAAAATAAAATAAAATTGAATACTGATACATAAATATAATTTTTGCACATAATTTTAGGATAAATTATAAATACATCCCCTGAGATTTGATTAAAATACAAATCGCCCTTGTAGTTTTGAAAATTACATTCCATCTACTAAAATTTTTAATTTCATAACAAATTGTCTCTTTTATTAATAAATCATTAAGTCAATTAATAGTTTTTAATGATGTTAAAAATATGTTTCAATTAATAATTTACATTATTTTATTATTGTATATGAGAGAAATTATGAATTTCATTTTTTTAATTAATTCTGTTAAATAAAAAATTCTAATAAGAGGATACTTGAAAATTTTCAAATTATAAAGGGCAATCTGTATTTTAAACAAATCTCAGAGAGTATATTTATAATTTATCATTTTAAAAATATCATTAGCACACTAAGTGTATTTTTTTTGTATAAACTTTATATTTATAAATTACTTTTATAAAAATATTTAAAAATAACTTGTTTTGGTCCACGTAGGTGGCTCATTTGGGTCCACAATAATTTTGAAAATTTAAAATAATTTCGATTAAATTATGTGACTATCACCTATTTGATCAAACTAGTTTTTTTTATGACTATTGGATCAAACTTATCAAACTTATAATGTAGTTCCTAACACGTGGCATCCATTGGTAAAAAAAAATTAAAAAATTTATTGATCTGTATAGAATTTTCGTTACACATACTTCAGATGAACCCACTGTATGTTGCTTGTAAGTACGATATTCATTGGTTTAAGTTGCACCATGTCTTGATCTAATATTAATCAAGCTCGGTAATATTGGACGATCAAAATAATAGTAATTTTATGAGAATCAATGCAGAGTAATATTCAATGGTGATTTGTTTGCATTTTGTTCATTCATACATTTTATTTTTTTATTATTAAAAGAATTAACCAAAAAAAGAAAAAAAAAATGTTAATTGTACACTTTTTTTTTATGACACAATATATCTCAAAATTGAAGATACACTTGTCTATCGTGTTTAATTTCATCATTTTTTTGTACTAAAATCGACCATTTTTTCCCATTTAATGACAAAATCAATTTATAAGTTTTAAGATTTGAAAGTCAAATTAATAACCCGAGTGGTGCATAAATTAAAATTACAACTCCAAGTCAATAATGGTGTCTATTATTTTTCTTTCTATTACATTAGAAAAAAAAAAAAAACGTGCACTCGTCCAACATTTTCTAATAAGTCCGGACTCCTATCTTAAAAAAAGGGAAAATAACAAATTAGTATTAATTTTTAAAAATAATTATAGATTCATGGTAAACTTTATATATTTTAATAATTAAAGTAAAAAAAAATTCATGAATTTGTAATTGTTTTAAGTTTGTTCCACTGATTTGTAAATTTCTTTTAAAAAAACAAAGTAAGTCCTATATGCCGCAAAAAAAATTATTTGCGACAGCAAATTTGACAATTTGGCTAACTTGTCAATAGAAGTAACCTTGAAAATTATATTACTTTCAATATATATAACCATTTATTCTTATTTTTTAGATAAAATAATTATATGCCTCCTATTATTAAAGTATAGAATCACGTGGTAGGCCAAAATTACTAGTATAACTTTTCAATAGATATGATCACTTTGGACAAACTTTTTGCACCATAAACTATAAATACAGTAAGCCCACACAAGCTAAAACTATAAATGAAATTTTATTTTCATAATTATATCCTCTCATTTCAAAATAACATGTCAAAATGTATATATAAAGGCATATATAGAGCAAATTGTTATATATCACTAGAATTTTTTTATTAAGGGTAACATTTAGTGGCAGATCCAAGAAAATAAATTAGAGGGGGCACTTCTTAATTACAATATTGAAAATATTTACAAAAATATTTCACATAAATTTTACGATTGACTTCGAGAAAGATAAAAAAAAATAATAATAATTAGTGTGTTTTGTTTGAAATTTTTGAATTAAGTTTTTTGAAAATTACGTTTTTTATTTTTTATTTTATTTGGTTTTAGTGAATATTTTTAAAATTTTAAGCATTTTTTTTAGATGTTTGATGTATCTAAAAAAAATAAAATATTTGTGAAAAAATATTTTAAAAAATTAATAAATACATAAAAATACGAAAAATGTATTGATTTTTTGTATTTTTATATATTTTTGATATTTACTGAATTTTTTAAAGATTTTTTCACAAAACTTATACTTTTTAAATATATATATGTTAGGTGTGTCTAAAAATTAAAAAAATTGCTTAAAATATTTTAAAAAAATCAATAAAAACAAAAAAAAAATACGAAAAACAAAAACATAGAATTTTTTGAACAGTGTTTTTAGAAAACTCAAACCAAACAAAGTGAATATGTTATTTGTAATTAGTGTATCATGGACAATATTAAAAAAAAAGTCATGGATATAAAGTTTTAAAATAAATTATATAATGATAAAGTAATTTTTTATACAAAATATGCATAAAAATTTAATATAATAGTCATATCACGCAATCATTGATATGTGATATTACCAACCAATAATAAAGAAACATATGGAGGATGAACCCTGCATATTAAATGTAACTAATAATTCAATAAATTTTGTATTTTCATTGAGATTAATTATATTTGCATATCAATAATGATAGAAATCACCATTATATTGAAATTTTCATAGATAATAATATCGTAATATCTTTATTTTCAATCAAAACAATCATTATTGTTCTTATAATTTTAAAAATATCATTGACATTTCACTCTAAATAATATTTTTATAAATTTTTTTATATAAAATATTTTCTTTATGTTTGTAAAAAAAAATAAAATAAAATTTTCCAAAACTCAGAGGGGCACGTGACCCCTCTGGCCCTCCTTCCTTCCGCCCCTGGTACCATTTATCGAATAACAAATATTATTTTTATTTATTCAAAAATAATAGGAGGACTTACGCGTAGGTCCTAACAAGTTGACTTATTATCCAATAGGTCTCATAATAATTAATGACATTTTTCATTAAAAACTATTTAAAAACATCACTAATTATTAATTTTTAGCGACAGTTTAAAAATTTTGTCAAAAAAATATCATTAATTATAAGTTTTAGCGACAGTTTGAAAAAATTGTCACAAAAAAGTCACTAATTTATAACTTTCAACGACAATTTAAAAAATTCGTCACGAAAAAACGTTATTAATTGTAAGATTTAGTGACAATTTATAAAAATCATGAAAAAAAGTCATTAATTATTAATTTTTAGCGATTTTTTTAAAAATGGTCATAAAAAATTTATTTTTTAGTAACAGTTTTACATGATTTATCTTCAACATGATTGGATGAGAATTAAATTCAATTATTAAGATTTATTAATAATTTAGCCAAAATAATAGTGTAACGTAAAGTGAGAAAGAAGGACTTTGACCAATACACCAGTTTTATTGATGCCCCTTGAATTAATACCCATGGTTTTTAAATAAATATATATATAGTTGCCATTTGATAAAAATAATATATACTCGAACTTCACTTTCAAATCATAAATAAGCCAATCCTGGCATTCATTCAGCGCACACCATCCCACCAAGCTTTCTGTTTTTTATTTGTTCTTATTATTATTATTATTCCTTTTCCTAAAGAAATTACTATTTTAATACTCTGCTAAATATTAGCATCCACCCAAAACCCCATAATTTTTTTTTAAAACTTTTTTTCTTTTTAATCTTTTCTAAATACTAAACCCCACATTATTATACCAATTTGTTGTCTTATTAAATACCTTAGTACAAGTCTGAAGTCTAATATGAGGGCCACTTCGTAATCCTCAATTGCATGGTTAGTCAAAATAGCAGCCAAGATTCATTTTTATATATACATATATATATATATATATATATTTCAACAGTATATATATATTTTTCAACAATACTAGAGGACCACAATTTTTGTGGTCACAATGACTCAAAATTGTCAAAATAACGTCATTTTGGCATGTTTTGCACTCAAAATGACGCCGTTTTGATAATTTTGAGCCATTGTGACCACAAAAATTGTGGCCCTCAAATATTTTCCAATATTTTTTCAGTTAGTCAATTTTCCTATACACCTTCTAACAATGCGGCTGTTTTTTTCATTTTTTATTTTTTTATAATAAATTAGTAAAATAAGGCCATATTATCTAAAACACGTTAAGTTTGGTTTTAGTTGGTTGAGATTAAATTTATAAAATTATATAAAATATCGTATTATATATAAAATGACTTTTTTTATTGTAAAGTGGAAGTAATTATGTCTTTTCACTTTCAATCCCATGAGATTGGATCGTGAATCCTGACTCTTCACATTTTTTTTGTTTTTGTTTTGAGAGGTGAATGAGCGGATTAGATTAGTAGTGAAGTGAGTCCACAAAAATTATGTTTGTTTTGAAAAATTATTATAAGATTAATGTCTCCTTTGACAATATTATTTTTTAATTTAAAAGTCAAAAAATTATTAAAAAAATAAAAAGTCAACAACATGTATAAAAAAGTCAAAGATTCTATTTTCTCTCTACTTTTTACATATCTTTTTATAAAAAATCAAAAAATCATTTTAAACATATTAATTTTTTACATCATATTTTAGTCAAAAAAATAAAAAACTCTATTTTCAAACGAGGCCTAAGAGTTTGTGGAACTATGAAATCCCTCTAAGGAGGGAATTAGTAATCCCATGGGATGATATATTGAAATCTAATCTCTTGGGACTGGAGGTGAAATAATTATTTTGCCTCTCACTTTATAAAGATAACAAATTTTTGTATGAAATTTTATAAATTTAATCTCAATCAATTTATCTTTTATACCACTATACTAGTTATAAACAATTTATCTTTTATAGATTATGGCACCGTTTGGGAAGTGGTTTTGTGAGTTTTTTTGGCTATTTTAATCACAAAAGACAAAATAAGCTATTTTAGCCACAACAAACAAAACATCACATCTAACCCATAACCATTACACTATTTTCTCACAAAAAAAGTCAAAAAAACCAAAAAACCCTTCCCAAACCAAGCTTTTTAACCCAAGCTAAAATAGTTAAAAAAATCATAAGCCAAAAAATCAACCCACTTCCCAAACCAACCCTATAACAAGCACAATTTATCTTTTATAGTACTATATTAAGGCCAAGTTTGGCAACTCTTAAAAAATCTAAAAATTCAAAAAGTCACTATCCTATTTAAGTCACATCATCTTATTTAAGTCACATCATCTCTCTAACACATCACTTCAAACCCAACCCAAATCCAACCCATATTTCATAAAAAGTCAAAAAGTACACTTATTTAGTCTTCCTAAACTTAGCCTAATTGTCATCTCACTCAATCTACTCAATCCTATTGTATTAATAATAATTTCCTTACTCATACAAGCGTATGCACATTTTATTCCAACCAAATAAAATTTAAGTGGAACCTACATCATCATTAGTCCAATCCCATTTTCTACGTGAAATTACAATCATGGATTAATAGAGGAATCAATTGATAAAAAAATTGTAAGGTTAATGTACAGTGCTCGGTGAGTTTTAGCTAGGTGTTGTAGCATGAAGCCAACTTAAGCCTACGTTTGGAAAGTTGGATTTGAGAATTTTTTTAGTTAAAATAGTTATAAAAAATAAAATAAGTTTTTTAGTCGAATAAGATAAAATATCACATCTAATGTATAATCATTACATCATTTTTCTCACAAAAAAGTTAAAAAAGTCAAAAGTCCTTAGATCAAACTTTTTAACCCCAGGTTAAAATAGTTGAAAAAGTAAAAAAGTCAACCCCACTTCCAAAACGAAACTTAAGTAGCACTTTCCAGATTATTAGAGATGAATTTTAAAGATTTGGACTAGCTACAATAACTAAATGAGGAAAATAACTAGTCTAATGTGGATGCTGACTAGTAAAATTTTTATTCTAAACTAAAGTAGTTAGCCATTTTGCACAAAATAAGTTCCAATAGTATACAGTTTGAGATTAGTTAGTTTAGCAATGATTTACATTTGCTAGTCAAAGTTGGCTAGTTATTTGAATTTTATATACTATATTTTTTTCTTCTCCTTTTCTCTACCCTTATTCAACGGCTAATTTGAAAATATAAATAAAAAAATATTTTAACAAATATAGTTAAAATAGATAATCTTATAATAGTGTGCATTATAAAAATGACTAGTTAAAATAATAAATTGTATTTTGAATAGTTATTATGACTAATCTTGTTATTTTGTCATTTAAAAATATAAAAGCAAATTAATTTCAAACACTCTATACTCAATATTTTGGTAAGTTCATAGGTAATTACGCCTACTCAAATTTTACTATTTGAAATTAGTTTAAAATAGTATCCAGAGGTTCCTCAATAGTAAAAAGAAATAAAAACAAAGAAAAGCATAATAATATATATCGCTCCATGAATTTCACGAGTTCTTTTAAATTTTTCGGCAGTGATAGGTAGTTTGAAATCGAGCGGCTCGAAATGACTCGAATTCAAAAACGGCCTCATTTTTTAGATGAAGGTGAAGCAGAACCAGAAGCAGTGGAGAGAGGAGGAGGATGAGAGGAGGAGGAGGAAGGAGGAAGGAGGAGAGACTGGAGGGGGAGGAGGAGGAGGGACTGGAGGGGGCCCAACATTTGGGACTGGAAGCGGGGGCGGGGGCGGAGGCGAGGCAGAGCCGGCGATCGCTGGTGCTGCGACGATCGACGGCAGCGAGGCGACGGCGGTGGCGATGGCGAGGCGAGCAGCGACGATCCTCTCTCCCTCTTTCTCCTCTGTTCTTTCTCCTCTCTTCTCTCCCTCTTTCTCCTCTGCTTCTTCCTCCTCTCTTCTCTCCCTCTTTCTAGCCAATTCGAGCCATTGGATTCGAGTTACGACTCATTTTCGTAAATTTTTACATAAATATGCAACAAATACACTGTATACATACAAAACACATTTTTATATTATTTTTAGTGAGTGCAGATCCTTAGGAATAGAGGACTATGAGATGATTACAAGAAGTGATCTCGTTTCTCTTATTACAAGCTTTTGATAGAATAATATAAAAATAAAATTCAGCAACAACCACGACTTTCCTATTATAAAAAAATGAATAAATTCAATAACTACCGAGTCTTAGCATAGGCCTGATCACAGAGTTTGGCATGAGAGGCCTATAAAAAGGCCCAGCTGTCCTGGAAACTCTCAGAGTCACTCGTCCTCAAAACCAGTATCATATTTTAAACTTTCAAAAAAAAAAAAAAAAAAAAAAACAGAGCCAAAAAAAGCCAGCGAGGCAAGAGAAAAAGGAGGAGAGAGAGAAACGTGTTTGGAGGGCGAGAAAGTAGAGAGAGAAAGAGAGCGGCGGCCGGAGGAGGACGAGCCGGCGTTGTCGTCTCATTCTCAAAATTTTTCAGATTTGCATTCTGTGGAAAAATGGTGGATCAGTACATGCTAGGCTCGATATTGGCCTCGGTGATAGGGCTTGCGCTGTTGTACAATTTGTTCGTGAAGCGAAATGGCCGAGATGAGACCACCACCACCACCACCACCACCTCCACTACGACGACGACGGTGATTAATGGAGAATGTAGATCCAAGAACGACGTTGACGTCATCATCGTCGGCGCCGGAGTTGCTGGTGCCGCTCTCGCTCATACTCTCGGCAAGGTATGCTCCTTCTCTCTTTCTCTCGTGATTCGTTGATTTGAATTTGTTCTTTGTCTGTGAGCTTCGCATTGTATATCTACATCGATCTATATATGTTTATCTCTGTTTACGTACGTGTTTATGAATATGCTTTTTTTCCTTAGGAGTTCTAATTGGAGCATCAGATCATTGAATCTAGTTGATGAGATTAATTAAGAATAATGCGCACAATTTACACTCTATGAATGAAGTCTTGATTTTTCATTACCAAGCTTCAATAGTTTATTTTAATTCAATTATTGCTATACATAATCATTTGAACTTTTGATGTCGATCAAATCCAAGGCAAAACACTTGCTACAAAACATTTATGATTGCAAAAAGTCGCTGTCATATCATTATCTGGATGAATTTATATATGAAAATTCTGGCTTTCGAATTATTTTCTGTTAACACATCTGTATATGTGGTGAAAAATCAATATAACATGGCTTTGGAAGCTAAGATAGTATGCTGATTCCGGTGTAGCAATCGTGGCCAAGCCTTTTTTTTTTTTTTTTTTTAAATTATTTTTTATAACATTTTAGTTAGCAGATTTTATTTGACAGTTCAATTGTAGCTGAATTAATTTATTGTTTCATTTTTTTCAGTCTTTCAATTGGTTGCTTATTATTATATCTTATTTCTTAATTAACCAATTCATAGATATCATAATAAAAAAAAGATAATATTCTAAAATCCCAAGGAGCCAACAGAAAGACATCGAACATCTCGGTTATTTGATTGTGTGCCAAGATGAATTTGAAGAGTGCATGGTCTGATGTTGCTTAGTAATTCAAAATACATATGAATTTTTGAGTGCGATGCAAACTGATTTTGTGTTATGAATTTCAGGATGGGCGTCGGGTTCATGTGATTGAAAGAGATTTGACTGAGCCTGACCGGATTGTTGGAGAGCTGCTTCAACCAGGCGGCTACCTCAAATTAATTGAGTTGGGACTTGAAGGTAGGGGTTGCACTTATAAAAATAATAAACATAAATCAAGTAAAACATTGGACTTCTAATAAGCCTTCCTTTACTTGTCATATATGGCTGGTTGTTGAATGAACCATGTGATGTTTGATTTTTGACTACAGATTGTGTGGAGAAAATTGATGCTCAGCGGGTGTTTGGGTATGCTCTTTTCAAGGATGGAAGGAACACCAAACTCTCTTATCCTTTGGAGAAGTTTCACTCAGATGTATCGGGAAGGAGCTTTCACAATGGGCGTTTCATCCAAAGAATGCGGGAGAAAGCTGCAACCCTTCCCAAGTATGTCTTTTTTTCCTATTGCAGATTTTGATTTTGTTCTTGTAACGTATAATTGAATTTCAATTTGTAAATATTTTCTCTCTGCTAATTGTTCGTTAAACCTTGTTTCTCAATTTTCTGTAGTGTTCAATTGGAGCAAGGAACAGTGACATCTCTGCTTGAAGAAAATGGTACTATTAAAGGTGTGCAATACAAGACTAAAAATGGTGAAGAACTGGCAGCATATGCACCTTTGACCATTGTATGTGATGGCTGCTTTTCAAACTTGCGCCGATCTCTTTGCAAACCTAAGGTGGGGATGACTTGCAAGATTATCTTCTCTGTTTTTTCCTGTTAGTCAGTAAAACCGGTCAAACACTTTTTTTTCCATGTCACATGCTTGGATTAAACGCAATGTCTCATTGAATTTGTGTACAACCATATTATCATCTGATTTCATATTATCATCTGCAGGTAGAAGTGCCCTCTTGTTTTGTTGGTTTGGTGCTAGAGAACTGCGAACTTCCATATGCAAATCACGGGCATGTTATTCTAGCAGACCCATCTCCAATCTTGTTTTATCCTATTAGTAGCACAGAGGTTCGCTGTCTTGTTGATGTACCTGGTCAAAAGGTTCCTTCTATTTCAAATGGTGAAATGGAAAAGTATTTGAAGACTATGGTTGCTCCCCAGGTATATACATGACTGCCTTATTGTTGTGTGTTTGTTTTTGTAGAATTACATGAGACTGTATTTCACCGGCATATTGGACTCATATAAAACTTCTCTGTTTCAGATTCCTCCTCAGTTGCATGATGCCTTTATCGCTGCTATAGACAAAGGAAACATAAGGACAATGTCCAACAGAAGCATGCCTGCTGCTCCTCATCCAACCCCGGGGGCCTTACTGATGGGGGATGCATTCAACATGAGGCACCCTTTGACTGGTGGAGGAATGACCGTTGCACTATCTGATATTGTTGTGCTACGTGATCTTCTTAAGCCTCTGCGTGACCTAAATGATGCACCTACTCTTTGCAGATATCTTGAATCCTTTTACACCTTGCGCAAGGTTAGCTGCATACAGAGACAGCATGTTCCTAGTGCACGTGCTATAGCTTGTTGATTAAGAAAGAAAATGCCTATTGACTTTCTAACTAATTGTCTCTTGATTTTCTTATTTGCAGCCCGTAGCATCCACAATAAATACATTGGCTGGTGCCCTCTATAAGGTGTTTTGTGCTTCACCCGATCAAGCAAGAAAGGAAATGCGCGAAGCTTGCTTTGATTATTTAAGCCTTGGAGGTGTTTGTTCGACAGGACCAGTGTCTTTACTGTCAGGATTAAACCCTCGCCCATTGACCTTGGTTCTCCATTTCTTTGCCGTGGCTATATTTGGTGTTGGTCGCTTGTTATTGCCATTTCCCTCTCCTAAACGCATGTGGATTGGAGCCAAATTGATTTCGGTGTGTTAACTTTTTTTTTTTGTCTATTTAAACCAAATTTTTTTAGCTGAATGTGTTCCATTCTTAAATTCTAAAATCTGTGTCATCACAGGGTGCTTCTGGTATCATCTTACCGATCATCAAGGCAGAAGGAGTGAGACAGATGTTTTTCCCCGCTACGGTTCCTGCATATTACAGAGCTCCTCCTATGAAGTGATGGTGTGAAAACTGAATTATGGAATGACCAAAAACACAAAAAATTCAAGCACTTCAGAATTAGGGAACAAATTAAACAACCGTTATACTGTCAAGACTGGCTAGTTCTTCAAAGCAAAAGCTTTCCCTTGTTCTGTTCAAGTTTAGGGGTTTAGGTTGATCGCTTTGTTGTGTAATTTTGTTCTTAAGACATTCATTTTAGTGTGTTGATTACATTTCTCATAAATCAATTTGCATATATGTATAATTTTTCCCCCCCTCTCCGCAATGCTCATTTCACTGTATGGTTAGAATTTTCAGGACTGAAAATTAATGTAATTGTTAAATCTAGTAGAAAAAATATTATTGCACCTCAAAAACAAGAATATTTATATACATTTTATTTTCAGTCGAATGAGAAGTGGTGTTGATGATACAAGAAAGAAATTTCTTATGAATTTCCTAATCTCGGCGTGAATGGCCTGCCTTTGGCTAGACCGGGAAGGGAATTGGTCGAGATGTGCGTAAGTTAAGTTGGACCGGACACTTGTTCAACCAAAAAAAGAAAAAAAAAAAAAGAAAAAAAGGAAGGCTTCTTTGTGGCCTTTAGTGACCTAGCTGTGCACAAATCTGGAATGCCAAGTCCTTATTGTGGTTGCTTAAATTTTATTTCCTTTAAATGTGTCGGTAATTTTTGCTAATTCAGTCACCACACGATTAACAACAAAGAGTAAAATCTGACACAGTTAATACTTAACAGTTCTATTGAAACTCCAAAATTTCAATACTAAAATACTCAGAACATCTTCATTCAAAATGCTTTTAGTTGGCTAAGCCAATGTTACAAAATTCTCAGTTTGAACCTCCTCTCCATTTCCGTTTTGTGGGAAGGCAAGATTCTCCACGAAAAAAGTGTCCTCTGCTAATGGTACTTTTTAAGGACTACTATCCCCAGTGCACATGACTGGCTGGCTGTCATTTTTACCTTTCCAGTTATACCCTCACTAGTAATGGCTAGAAATGGGCCAGAAACCCCCTGCCATGAGAGGATTCCCGTTGAGGTCTATTTTGATAATTAAAAAAAAAAAAAATTGAATTTATTAATTTATTTGAATTATGTTATTTTTTATTATATATATATATATATATTTTTTTAAAAAGTCAATAAATTAATTTTTTTTTACTTATTTTTCAAAATAAACCTAATGGTTCCACAATTATCTTGTTATTTTTAGTTTTAACCAATAATGATTGATTAGATTTGTAAATTTGAAGTCTAAGGTAGCGTTTGGTTTGGTTTTAGAATCATGATTTGAGAATGGAGTTATATTTTGAGTTTATGAGTTGTTGAATCATGATTTGAAAAGAAAAATTTATTTAGTTATGAGTTTTAAAAAGAGTTTTGAATTGAATTTTGAATTTTTTAAATGAATTTTGAAATGAAAAAGATTGTTTAGTTATGAGTTTTGAAAAGAATTTTCAAAATTTAATTAAAAAACTTATAACTCATAACTAAACACACAATTCAAAATTTCATTGAAAATTCAATTCAAAACTCATAGCCAAACTTTTTTTCAAATTTAATTCAAAAAAATATCCAGTTAGTACTTTAAAAGTACTTTTCATTATATATTTGGTTGGATTTTTTTTTAATTGTTTTGTTTAAAAACGGTCTAAAAAAATAATTTCTATATTTTAAAATTATAAAAAACAAATATAATTTTTTTTTATTTTCAAATAACAGGTTGCAATTGTATATATATATTAAAAAAAAAAACTATTCCAGTCAATCGGCTGGACGTCCGCGGATGTCCGGATGGACGACCGAGTTCCGCAAATTCAAAATTCAAAAACTCTACTCTGCCAAACATACATTGGAATATGTATTCAAACATGACATTGGAATCAATTTTTTAAAACTTAAATCAAACATAACATTCAAATATAAAGATGAAATTATGATGTAAAACTTAAACCAAACAGAATCTAAATGTTTCACTTTATTGAGACCCATCTCTTCCACACGAAAAAAAAAGAAAAAAAGAAAAAGAAAAAGGAAAAGAAAAAGGAAAATGAGACATTTATTTGACTTTTATTAATTTCATTGATCATGATCAAGGGTTTAAAAAGCGATATTGCGTAATGGTTGCAGCAATTACGTAACAGTTTTGACGGTAAGTATTAGTGGTGTGACGGAAATTCACATATGTAACAGTCATTTCGGTGTTACGTAATGGCCGTAGCAATATCGTAACGGCCTGTTATACACCGTTACACATATTTACAATATTCTAAACAACTTCCTTTAAAAAAAAAAAAAAAACTTACAAAATATACGTTATATACATTCTGCAATATTTTGTAGCTCAAAAATAATTTTGTTTATATCTCAATTTTTATTTTTATAATTATTTCATTTAATAAATGTAAATATTTCTTATTTAGTTAGTTTAGGATATTGGTCAAAAATAATTTTGTAGACATTTAAAATCAATTATTTCTTAAAAAATAAATAAAAATAAGATGTACAATATTAATTTATGACATATAAAGTCATTGACTATTAAAATAAAATGTAAAAAATTCTTTTTATAGTGATTTTAAAATATAAAATATATTGAATCATACTTAAAAACAAACAAAAATTAGTCAAAATTTATTTCAAACCCCAATAAATGTGATTCTGGAAAAAAATATATATATGCATATCAGGATAAGTTTTTTTCAAATCATATGAAAAAAAAAAATTTACGATTTCAATTACTGCGACCGTTACATTACGGCCTTTGTACCCTATAACTGCAATCGTATCACCACAGCTATTACAGCCATTGTATCAGTGTATTTAGTTTGAGTTTTTTGGATTAAATTTTTTGAAAACTGACTTTTTTAGTTTTCGTGTTTTTTGTTTTTAGTGAATATTTTTTAAATTTTAAACATTTTTTTTTACTTTTTTAGATGCACCTTACTTAGATCTATCTAAAAAGTAAAAAATTTGTGAAAAAATATTTTAAAAAATTAGTAAATACATAAAAATATAAAAAATGTACTGAATTCTTGTATTTTTTTTTTGTATTTTTGGTATTTAGTGAATTTTTAAAAGATTTTTTTTACAATTTTTTTTTACTTTTTAGGTGTATTTATGTTAGGTGTGTCTAAAAAGTAAAAAAATTGTTTAAAATATTTAAAAACATCAGTAAAAACAAAAAAACACAGAAAATAAAAAAGTAAAATTTTCTGAAAAGTATTTTTTGAAAAGTAGAAACAAACAATAGTGATCCCTTTTCTCAACCCAAAAAAAAAGAAAAAAGAAAGTGGAGTACAATAATTACTTTGAATAATAAGTACCAAAAAAAAATAAAAATAAAAAATAAATTTACATACACAACTATGTATAATCATTTTATGTGATTAGTTATGTATCTACAGATGTATTAATAGGAGAATTTATTAGCAATTTTTTTTAAGTGTTTATATTTTAATTAATCCTTAACATATTCTTATATTTTATTAACTTTTATTATTTGGAAATTTAATTCATAAAATCCTAATTCTCATATTTAAGATATTTTATAGATAATTTTACTCTTACAAATATTTTTTAAACATTTAACAATTCAGTGATGTGAATATTCATATTTTACAGTGTGAATGTTTATATTGACAATGTGAATATTCACATTACGGAACATTTACACTATTAATGTAAATATGCATACTGTTAACTATATCACCCATAAAATTTATTGAAACATAAGAACAAATGTGGATTAAGTGAAATATAAATAGGTGAATAAAAATTTATAAATAAATGCCCCATATATAATTTTGAGGGGCTTTACATGAACTTTCATATTTTTTTTAGAACATAAAAAGTAATTATATTAAAATTAAAATAAGCAACAATCTTAAATCGTGAATTACAAAATAGCAAAGAATCAAACTGCAATTTGGATGCTTTGAGCGATTTCAATTTATTAATTGATTGAAGATTAATCTTAACCTATTATAAAATATTTAAATAATATATAATACTAATTTCTATGATATTTTTCATATATATAACACTAATATTAATTTGTAACAAATTTTATATCTTAAATTTCTCTTATACTCCTTTTTTATTTTTTTTATTTTGATATTTCATTAAAAATAAATAAACAAATATATATATATATATATATATTAACCATAGTGACATAAAACGATTTTAAATGTAAATTATAAATTTCAAATCACCAATCAAACTAATCTAAGACTAGCGGACAAATTAGTGGGCATTGAACGATATTTTATACGACCTACTCCTTCCGTCTCAAAATATTAGTCCCTTATTCTATTTTTTATTGTCCCAAAATATTAGTCCCTCTTCAAAAATCAAGTACAAAAATAATATAAATTTCCTATTTTGCCCTTTTTTTAAATTAATAAACAATATAAAAAGTATAATTTTGACATTGATATTTCCAAAAAAAATATTATCAAAAGGATAATTTTGAAAAATTAACTTTTTTCAAATGCAATAATTGTACTACCAAAAAAATTGAATTCCCCAAAATAGACCATTATTTTGGGACGGAGGAAGTAATAATAATAGAATCAAAATTCCACTCATGCCACGCTTCTTTTTCCAATGAAAATTACCTATCACATCACATCACATCAATAATAATAATTATTTACATTTTATTCAATAAAAATGCTTCTCTAATGATGTAGCAGTAGATCTCACCCACTGCCACATGTGTTTTGTGCCTTATTTTTTTTGTTTCAATTGCCACCTCACTAATAATAGAATTAGTGATGATAAATTAATGGTCTATAGCATTGCCCTTTTATCCAAAGTAATAACAAGGGTAATGTTGCTATCAAACACTTTTTTTGGTCTGGAAATATAGAGGGTTGGGATGATCTGTTCCCCCTCATCTCTACCCCTCGTAGCTCTCCTTTCTACCCTATCACTCTAGTTTTGTTTTCAAAAATACTAAAACAGAAAACAGTAAAATAAAAACGATGCCAAACAGCCCTCTGCTTTTTTTATTTTATATATATATATATATATATATTTTTTGATTGAAAGTGTCCGAATCAAAGTATAACTAATTTTCAAGGATGCACAGGTCCTCGGTAAAGAATTTCTTGCAAGCGTACCACAGTTAATTCAATGATTTCTCCCAACCCAATGGCCGCAAGGAATTGTTAGCTCCCTGAATCTTAGAGAGAGTAAACCTTCACAACCCAAGGCCTTGTCATCAGGCCAATCCCTTGGATTCAAATAGCCCTCTGCTTTTGAAATGCGATTACATATTTTCGGGCTTAACCACAACAATAAAATGTAATTACACCTAAAACAAATCCTTAGTAGCCCTGCAATCACTGTGAAAGATAAATTTTTTATTCAAGAAGAACAAAGTAGAACTATTCATCATCATGAGTTTTTTTTTAGCACCACTTAAACATATCTCAAGACAATGACGATCCACTAGGTATAATATATGCATGAATTATGTAGATCAAAGTGTAAGAATTCTGAAGAAGTTTTGTATATTTAATTGTATTTGATTATAACAAGACCCTAGATTATATAGTCCTAAATCCTAAAATAAAAAGGAAAACACAATCCTAAACCAAAAGGAAAACACAATCACACCTATAATATATATGACCACAATCATATCAAATTTAGAATACACACAACATATGCTCACATCCCCGCTCAAACTCAAGGTGTTTTAGTAGAAAACACACAGAGAGTTTGTTAAGAAGAAACTGAAACCGAGCAGTAGTGTGAGGTTTAGTGAAGAAGTTTATAAGTTGTAGAGCCGAAGGGATGAAATGAAGCGAGGTAGAGTCAGATTGCAGATGCTGGCGAACAAAGTGACAATCAATCTCAATGTGTTTCGTCCGTTCATGGAAGACAGTATTGTGGGAAATCTGAACAACACTGTGATTGTCACAATAGAGAAAGGTCAGAGAAGATTAAGAGACACCCAAATCAGACAGGAGACAACGAAGCCAAACAATTGCAGCAATTGCATGAGCCATAACGCGATACTCAGCTTCGACAGTAGAGCAAGTAACGTTTAATTGTTTCTTACTTTTCCAAGAGATCAAGGAATTACCAAGAAACATACAAAAACCAGACGTAGACTTGCGATCAGAAACATCATCAGCCTAATCAGAATCAGTATAGGCCACCAAGTCCAAAGATAAAGTAAAGGACAACAGCAAGCTCTGAAAGATGGTACCACTGAGATAGCAAAGAATGCGAACTAAAACAGCTCAATGGGTAGAGCGAGGAGTGGAAACGAATTGGTTAATCACATGAACATCACAAGCAAGGTTAGGGTGAGTGACAAATAAATTAAACAACCCACAAGCTCGCGATATAAATTGGGATCATCCAGAGGGACGCCATCAGTAGAGTTGAGCTTCACATTAAGCTCAATAGGTATATCAGAAACCTTAGTATCAGTAAGACCAGCACGGTGAATAATTTCATTAGCATACTTAGCCTGAGACATAAAATAGCCTTTTGGAAAAGAAACAACCTCAATACCAAGAAAATACTACAATGGACCAAAATCCTTCATTTCGAAGGGTACAGAAGAGATGCTGCTTGACCTCAAAGATAGCAGAAGAGTCAGACCCAGTGATGATCATATTATCCACATATAATAAGAGAGTAACAAAACCAGCTGAGATATGTCTCAGAAATAAAGCAAAGTGGGAAGCAGAAGGATGAAACCTAAGCTCGATAATAATAGTCTGAAAGCGATCATACCAAGTACGAGGAGACTGCTTCAGGCCATACAGAGCACGCCGACGACGACAAACCCGGCTAGAGGAATAGTGAAGACCAAGGAGAGAATGCATATAAACCTCCTCAGTAAGATGGTCATTAAGAAAAGTATTCTTAACATTCATTTGATAAAGAGGCCAAGAACGAATAACAGCGACACAGATCAAAGTACGGACAATAATCATCTTGGCAACATGAGCGAATGTCTCTCAATAATTAATACCATACTCCTGTGGAAAGTTTTTGGCAACCAAACGAGCTTTGTAGTGCTCAAGAGAACCATCAGAATAAGTCTTGACTTTGTAGACCCATTTGCAACCAATCAGATTCTTATCAGCAGGCAAAGGAACCAACTCCTAAGTACTAATTTTCTGTACAGCAGATAACTCATCCTCTATGAGTTGAATCCAATGAGGATCTTGACAAGCCTCCTTATAAGACTGAGGTTCTAAAAAAGAGTGAAGAACAGATAAAAAAGTACGATAGGAAGCAGAAAAACATGTATTAGACTAACCCAACCTGTTTGGATGATGACGTGCTCGTGTAGGATATTGGTGTGCAGCAGGATCAAAGTCGTCAGAAGCAAGAAGATCAGTAGTAGAGGTAGAAACAACTGGTGGAGGAGGAGCCTTACGACAAGAATATACTAACAACGGAAGAGGGGAAGAAGCTGAAAGAGAAGAAGCAGCCAGAGGTGAAGGAGAAGATGAAACAAGCTCAGGAGGAACAGTGGAGATGTGCTCATCAGACGGGACCTCAGAAAGAAGTGGATCAACATGAACCAAATCCTCTTTGGAAACTGGAGCGGTGAGAGGAGGAAACTGAAAGTAAGGTAGACGTTCGAGAAATGCAACATGGTGGGAGACATACCAAAAAGAAACATAGGACAGACCAGACACTAAGTTTGGTCGTATCTTTATGGAGTTAAAGGACAAAACAAGCAAACCCAAACACACGAAGGAGAGAGTAATTAGGAAGTTAAGAAAACAGAGCCTCATAAGGAGACCGACCAGAAAAAAAGGAGGGTAGGCTTACGATTGAGAAGAAAAGCAGCAGCAAGAATGACCTCACCCTAAAACGGAGCTAGAACAAAGGCAGAGAGAAAAAGAGACCTAGCTGTCTCAAGGAGATGAGGATGTTTATACTTAACTCGACCATTTTGAGCAGGTGTATCAGTACAAGAAGTTTGTTGAATGGAACCCAATTTGGCGAAGTATTCACAGAATTCAGTTTTAAAGTACTCCTCACCCAAGTCAGACCGCAACAATTTAATAGTAGACCTAAACTATGTAGTGATCATAGACTGGAAAGTACAACATATCTGGTAGAAGTCAGACTTATGAGTTATAAGATAAACCCAAATGTAACGGGTGTAGTCGTCAACAAATGACACATAGTACACAGAACCCCCTTTGGTGAGAAGAGGAAAAGGGCCCTAAACAAAAGTATGAACTAAGAAAAATGGTGTATTAAATATAGAAGTACTTTTATGAAAATGTAAGGCTGTCATTTTGGCAAGTTTACACCCCCGACATTTAGTAAGTTTACTAGGAAAAACTTTACCCAATATACTAAACTGAGTTAAAGATCGTAAACGATCAACAACCAAATGCCCTAATTTAGAATGCCACAAGTAGAAAGAATTAGACAGAGAATCTAACTGAAAAGAGGAAAAAGGCAGTCGGAGATGTTGCCAGAGGCAGATGCAAGCTCTCCACCACATAGAGGTCTCCAACTCTATGGCCGGTCCTAATCTGCTGCTTAGACATCCGATCCTACACAGAACAGATAGAAGAAAAAAAGATAACATTAAAACCAGAGGCATCAAACTGACTGATAGATAATAAACTGATAGATAACTGAGGAACATAAAGGACAAATGGAATAGAGATAGTAGACAGTAGGACAAACCCAACAAATATAACACACATACTAGCCCTATTAGTAGTATTAGCATTAATAGGCAAGGGAGGGGGAATACAATTTTGAAGTAAGGAGAGATGAGGAGTCATATGATGAGAAACGCCAGAGTAAAAAATCCAGACAGACGAAGAGATATCTGAAGAAGACCCAAGCAAACCTAAATGAAGAGAAGAAACAATGGAGGCAGATGGGAATGGTTGGGAGGTAGACAGTATATGCTGAAACTGACTAATCTGAGCACTCAAGGAAGCCAGGTCAGGATCAGGAGCCGGAGCAGATGCAGTAGAACTAGTGAGAGACTGAAAAATATTCGGAGGAGGGGCGCAGAACTGGAGTTGAGATTGCTGAGAAGATGTGGCAAGTTGACATCCCTTCTTGGGACAGTGATACTTCTAAGGACCCTTCTGATGATAGAAAACACACTCATCTGAAGCTAGAGACATCATAATAACTTGAAACTCAGGGGTTCAAGTGTAATAATCTAAAATCAGAACCAGATAGGTCAAACTGGAATAAGCAAAAAATTTAACTACAGAACCCACAAACTGCAAAAGGTCCTTAATAAGAGATATAGTAACTAGGTAGGCTCAAAATATAATAACAAAAGAACCAGAGACCCAGAGACCCACAAAGAACCACAAGTAAAGAGAGGGAAAGAAACCAATCGTGAGAGATGAGAGCCGAAGGCGATTATGAGGGACCAAGTCAAACACCACTTCGATCGCGTGAACCAGAGGTAGAGAGAGAGATTCTTCAGATGATTATGAACTAGAGCAACACAGAAGACGACGAGCTGAAAAAATGAGTTGGCTAGATGAGTCGAATAGTTGTCATGAACAAAGAGAAGACCTCGGGCAAAGAATCCAGATGAGTCAACTAACAATCATAAATAATCAGAGAATGAAGCACACCCAAATTGAACCAGAGTAAACCTGAGAGAAAGAAGGCACGAACAAAAGAACAATGGTGACGACTCTAGGGTTTCGGATCATCAAACTGCTCTGATAGCATGTAAGAATTCTGAAGAAGTTCTGTATATTCAATTGTATTTGATTACAACAAGACCCTAGATTATATAGCCCTAAACCCTAAACCAAAAAGGAAAACACAATCTTAAACCAAAAGGAAAACACAATTACGCCTATAATATGTACAATCACAATCATGCCAAATTTAGAATATACACAACATATTCTCACACAAAGGTCAAAGTCAAAAGCCTTTAACTTGATGGTAAAATGTGATTTAAGAAAATAAATGTTTTTTTCCTTACATATAATTGCATTCTTTTATAGATAAATACACAAGGTGCTCTGAATTCTTTTACACTTGAAACAATAAAATTCCAAAAATTGGTCGGTGTAAATGCCTACAAGTACAACATGAAATCCAAATGGTCAAACGGAACAAAAGATTTTACAGTGTACCCACCGTATTGTCGATATTTTCTGAACACTGCATTTTTTGAGTTCACAACTTATTTGTTTTTCCTTTCCATCTTAATAGCTTCATAAGATGACATGACCTCTTTGAACTTCGCTTCAGCTAGCTCTGCACGAAAACACAACAATCAAATATTGTAAAGCAATGCAAAAATGACATCAGAATGATGTTACAGTATCTGTAACATAATCTTAAGATTTTACTTAACGATGGTCAAGAGATGCTCACCTTTGTTATCCTGATTTTGATCTGGGTGGAACTCCTTTGCCTTTGTCCTGAAAGCTGTCTGCATGGAAAACAAAAGAAATGTTTCTTTTTCTTTGGGTGGGGGTGAAAATGTTTTTTCTGTACAATGATATACATAGAAGTGACAAGTGACTAAATTCTAAATCAAATAATCAATATTCAACAGCACCCTTGATGTTTACAGATTTGACTGAACTCATCGAAGACTGCATGAATGTTTTCACCATTTGGTTCTATATAGGCCATAGCTTCTATTAATCATTGTGTCTTCGCTCACATCTTCAACTTATGTTCTTCTTGGTCCTCCTCACATCCTTGAGGTACCTTTAACATTCCATGCTCTTAATCTAATCATTCTTAGAATGGAACAATATATCCTGCAAGCTACACTTGCATAGGTTCCATTTTTTAGATCTACAACTCCCAATAAACACACTGAAGTTCTTCAAGCTTCACTTGCATATGTTCCATGTTTTAGATCTACAACTCCCCATAAACACAGTGAAGGTCAAAGAAGCTCAGGAATAAAGGAACAATGACTTCTCACTTCAGGGTCAATAACTTGAACAACGCATGCAACACAGATGCCACACAACTACAAATCAAGACAACTAATAAGAATTTTGCACATCTACCCCAGAAGTAGATCGGTTTTTAACAATGTGATCCATCTTTAAGACATACTAAACACAAAACACATTGTCATCATACTGTCCAATAGGGTTGCTTTCAAATATTGAAATAAGCACTACGATTTTGGTACTTCATTTTAAAAATAATAATAATTTTTCATTGAGTTTTTCTCTCCTAGATTGTCATGATTTTACATCTTTCTTCACTAGTCATTGACTCAAGCAAACATTCAAATTAATTTATTTCGACTTACTTACAGATGCATTGCATGTGGCAAGCAACATGTCACATGTAAAAGGCCTGATGCAACACATACTAACATAATCAAATAAATTAGACAGGGAGCATGTAAACTTTATTGAGAGTTGATGGTCATTATCCCTCGACAATATACAGGATGAGATCATGAGACAAGCACTGGGGTGATTTTTTTTTTTTTTTCTTTCTCTCTCTACCTACGCTGATGAGTATGAAAAGCAGTCAAAATATCTTGGTGAAAATATTTAGGGGATCACACAAAACAAGGCACTCAATTTCAAAATTTTACGAAGACTTCTAATAATGAAATGAGAGAAGTTCCAGCTTCTTAGGAAGATAGAGATAACAACAATAACTGTGTTGACAGATCTAACAGAGATGAAGGAGTACTTCACACAAAATGTGGCAAATACCTTTATCTCAACATCGGTGTATGGTTTTGTTCTCAACCTGTTGCAAAAAAAGAGAATTACAAAATATCAAGATCAACATACTGGTACTGCTATGACAATATCAACAGAAAAATATTCAATAATTCCCCTTGAAAGCATCATATGGGAACAAAAGGCACACACACCCCCAAAAAAAAGGGTCATCAGGTGCGCCATGTTTGTTTGCACTTTATTCTGGTATAGAAGTACACACACCCAGATTATGAAATTAAGAAAGGAAAGAAAAAGAGAGAAAATGGAACCTTGCCTCTCCCTGTGCACTATGGCTGCAATACTATGTACGAGATACAACTGAGAGAGCATGGCCTTATATCTACTTGTAAGAAGTCAAGTTACTTGGTGTCAGAAGCACATGCCTTCACCCTATGAAGCACCGACACTTCAAAATGGGTGCCATGTCTGTCTGGGGACACGCTTCAGATTTTATTTGATCAGACAATATCAGATGGTTTTAGGATTTCAATATAGCTTCAGATTTTATTTCAAAATTAGACAATAAACATAAATATTATGTAAATGATGATCATAAAATAAAAAATGGTAGAATTGAATTGAATCACCTATAGACTATTTCAATATATTTTTTTCAATCCCTGTTAATTTAAAGTTTGCATTAGTTTCCCCATTAATTCTCAATCACAATAAAAATTAGTTAAAACACAAAGGAAAATGTTTCCCGTTGATCCCTTTAAATGATATGGCTAGAAAAATCAATCAACTGCAAACCAGCACATTTTAAAATCCCAAAGCCATTGATAGGGATGAGATCAGATCATAGTTATCAGAATCTCGATCTGGATCATAGGATCTTACGATTAAACGATTTCAGTTATGCCAAACGATCCGAATCACACTAGGATCTTAAATTTAGTAGGATCTTAAAGTTACTACGATCCTATTCATAAAATCGTGTAGAATCGCATACGATCCTGATTCTACTACGATCTCGATTCTAACAAATTTTTTTTTTTGTTATTTATTTCTTATATATATGTATGTATATGTGTATATCTATATAAAAGATTTGACTATAAACACTTTTCAAATGTCTCTTCTAATTGATATTAACATAAAAGATGCATTATATCAAATTTATCATTTTTCTTTAATATTTTTAAAATTAAGTAACATATATTATCATTATCGATAATTTTTCATTTTATTTTACATTAAAAGTAGAATCCTACGATCCTCGATTCAATTTTACGATCCGATCCACGAGTCACTTCCAACGATCTCACGTAGGATCTCTATTTTAACAACCTTGGATCAGTTGCATCATAAGATCCATCACTAGATAAATTGTTGACAAGACTCTTTTTGAAGTAAATTTCATTAATATAAAAAATGCCCCTCAAAGGGAATGCAACCTGAAATTTGCAGCATTGGATGCAAACCTCTAATTTGACTTTCATATAAAATATTTAATTATAGATTTCACCTCTCCCAGTCATATCTCATTCTAGGAACCATTCAACAATACGCCTCTAATTTCTATAATAGTGACTATTACCTATCCAGACCCAAAACTGAGTAGTGATGAGATAATGGATTATGAGCAGTGCCTTGAGGAGTTTCCCTGAAATTAGTCCTGCTATCTCTGTAAGATGCATCAGTCTTCCAATACCAATCTTCCCGCTGGAAATGTTGATGATATTCACCTTGAGCATTTCCCCCCCAGCTCTCATAGCTCCTTTTGTATTTATTTCTTTCTCTGTTAAACACACTTTGCATGCGCCTTATACGCTCCTAGGAAGAGAAAAAGAATCAAGTCATTGCTGATACAATCAAGACTAGACCCAAAATAACAGAAAGTACAAACCAAAGCATAAAATTTAAGCATTTCCACAGAATGACATCTTGCACGGCATTATAGAAGGCCACGTTTGTTTGGCGGATAAAAGTAAAAGTGAGGGCCACGTTTGTTTGCCGGATAAAATTTAAGCATTTCCACCAGAATGACATCTTGCACGGCATTATAAAAGTATAGTGTGAAGGCCACGTTTGTTCGGTGGATTAGGTTAGATGAGATTGTTAGTGAGGGAATAGTTAGTGAAGAGATTGTTAATGTGGAGATTATTAGTGAGGGAATTAAATAAAAGTGTGTTTGTTTTGATGATAGTGGGAGAGATGGTTAGTGAAGGGATTGTTAAATTATTTTTATATAAAATAAAAATATATATTTCTATATTAAAAAAAAAAAATTCTAAAACAAATATAAAAAACATTAAAAATAACAAGCTGCACTTGGGTACAAAAAATAAAAAATGAAAAAAAAAATTGTACTTTCCGGTCGACCGGCCAGACGTCCGGGTGGACGACCAGATACACTTAATCCCCTAACTATTTTTTCAATCCCACCTTCTCCCCAGCAAAACTAATCCAGTCACTGAGGGAGATTGTTAATACCAGTGGACTAACACTCCAGGACTTAAAAGAGCGAACCAAACACGGCTTCATGGACCCAGGAGGCATCTTAGTCCAATTGCACCCTCCAAACCGCCAAACAAACATGACTGAAGACTATGAAGTAGGGCATAAAATATATCTCATAATTTTAAATATAATTTTATGCAGCTAAACATATTCATGAACTACATATTACATGATAAGCCATAAAGGGGATATAAAGATGTGAAAAAAGAGAGAATATTACAGTTGTACAACTAAGTTACTGATGTAACAATATATATGCAGCATTCCCCATATGCAATTCAGGCTCACATACCATATGCCCTTTTATTCAATGAAAATGCACAGATGCATCTATTGCCGTGAACATTTTGTGGCGAACACGTTACATCCACCACAAGTTCTCTTTCTAGTTTCTCTATCTAGGTACTTGTGATTTCTCAACTTGTAAGAAAATGTCCGCTTATCAATTTCGTTTGACTTCATCATTACATTTCATATCATCAAAAAGCTATCCAAAATGCAAATATATTCAAAATCATTGTGTAGTTTCAGTCTTTCCGAGTGTCATGCTTCATTTAATAGCATTTTCTAAAATGTAATACACCTTATATTCTGATAGATTTTCTTCAAAAGGGTATAAACATATTTTTAAAGCTACTTTAGTTAGACTGTAATCTCAAGTCTTGTTTTTATTTTTAACTAGTACTCCTCTTAAAATTGTTGTATAATTCTGATATAATTCACCAAAAGTTTGTCAGACCCTCATCAATTTTGCTATAAGAAAACTGAGTACTCCTCTTAAAATTGCTGTATGATTCTGATATAATTCACCAAAAGTTTGTCGGACCCTCATCAATTTTGCTATAAGAAAACTGACTAATTTTTCTAGGAAAGTAAAACATAGGATGATTTCATGCATCCTACACGAGTAACAAGTTATAACCACGAATCCTTGTACATATTACAAATATCGCACAATCATGCATATCATGTGAACAATGCATAATACAGTATGAGCAACAAATTCTATGGATAAAGTCAGTTCCAGAAGTAACAAAGGTCTTTTAAAATGATAATGTATTTGATACTAAGGAAAATAATAATATGTCATCATATTTGACAAAGTTTTGCCATTCCATTTAGAGAGAGAGAAAGAGAGAGAGAGAGAGAGAGAGAGAGTTATAATACATAAAATTATCTAAGAGGCAAATCTCACCACTCTTTCCATTTCCTCTTCATACTCCTCTTGCATTCGACGGTTGTGTCTTTTCCATGCTTCCTCCTGAAAACTTGACCGGAAAGAACCACCAGTTGAACCTTTCCATGATGACTGTGACCTGGTCAACTATTGTGGAGCACCAACATGCACAATCAGTTAGGCAAGCTACGAACAAGTGCACCTCCTCCAACAGAGAGAGAGAGAGACCTAATTTTAACTATTTCCAACCATGATCTCTACATTTATTTCAAAAGGCATTGACTTAAGCCCCAATTCCTATTTGCAGACCCCCAAAAAGAAGTTCTTATTTCCAGTAAGAAATAAATTCATAGGACTATATCTTTTTTTAACATAAATCAACAACCCAATAGATTGCATTCAGTCATCTTACTCTGAATAGAGGTTTCCTACTATATAGATTCTAATGCAGAAATTAAAGCTTATATCTATCTATATTTTACCATACAAAAGATGAAAAATTCCTTCATTTGTAGATATGCAAATTAAAATGTACACAAAAATGAACCAGAAACAAGCTCGAATAAGCACAATATAAATAATTTATAAGCGTAGAGAAAATAATAACATAATCTCCTGAAGGAGAAAAAAAAGTTCTGAATTTCTAAAAACAAACCAGGCTTCCTCACATGGAGGCCAAGTTGTAAGATCATCTGAATATGAAGAGGTATCAAAATCACTGATTCCAAGAGCTTGAAGAGTATTATCAACCTAAAAGAAAACTTCATAACATTTTGGCATACAGGACACGAATTAGCAGTTTCACAACATAAATACATGGACCTAAACCTCAGCAAAACTACATCAAACTTCTATAAAAGGTAAAGACAATGAAATGCAAATCACTACCTGAGTATAGAACCAATCAACTGTCCTCCGCAATTGTCCAACCTGCCAGATTGGTCCAACCGTCAAATAAAGTATTTACTAGAAGTAGTGCCATCAATAGCTATTGCAAAAACAGTAAAACTACAATTTAACAAATTCTAGAACCTTGCAAGCATGCTTTCTAAGCTAATAAAAGATTCATTCTAGTCCTAATTTTAATTTCAGTTTCTTTGGTATGAGTGAGCTAAAATTGCATATCTTTTGGGGATTGGTGTAATATCCAAGTTGAACATTATCAAGGAATGATGAGATGGTCATCCACACTTCTACAAAGGAACCTTGGTCCGACCCCTGTCCACCTACCTATGGTTCTCTTCATCAGATCCTCTTTTGGGTTGAAAGGTCACACGTACCAATTCAATATATATAGACATATTTTCTAGCTAAGCATGGGGATAGCAACTTGGATTAGGTACTACGAAATTATGTAAGTTGTGTAACTGCCTATCGAGTCCTGCACAGTCCTCTCCCTTTCCCATGAAGAAACTGCAACAAAAATTGTAAACTTTAAACCCAACAAGTTTATGCTTAAGAAAAGCAAGGGCTTTACCAAGTAAATAAAGCAGTGGAAACAGCAATGACAAGGAAGCCACCTCCATAAACAGGTGTTATCACTTTAGTCCCTTTTCAAAAGTAAATGGTAAATGCCTTTAATGAATGGGTGCTTCGAACCAAAATACTTAATTGATAACAAAACACCATCTTTCCGGATAAAAACCATAGAAAGTATAACCATTAGCTCCAAATAAGCTTACATGTTATCTTTTTAACCATTTTTGAAGTCTACAAGGCTCTTGGGTTGATCTAGAAGCAAGTTTTGAACGTGTTCGTTTTTAACATTTTAGTACCAATCATCACTAATCTTTATTCACTATTTTTGTAATGTCAATAATCAGTCACATTTTGATGTCTTTAAATACGTAACTCAATCAAACTAATCATGCCCATCATCACATACCAAAAGGGACACAAACACGACGAAATTGAAAGAATCGAAATTCATGAAAAAGTTAAAAAAAAAAAAATGAATTGGTTTTTCGTAATGTGAAGAATTGAGGAGAACTTACGGCGAAGGTGGTGGCAGTAGCTCCAATCAAACCAAAGATGAGAATTCCCCACAGCCTCATGTCTTCCGCTTTATCTTGACGAGGTCTGTACGGGTTGTCTCGACTCCGTTTATCAGAGTCGTCGTCATCATCGTTTTTCATGTTCTTATCTTGTGAATTGGAATTCATGGAGTTGGTTTTGCTAATGAGAATTGAATTGTAAACCCTAGGTTCATGCTTTCTTTCTGATTTGTGTCTGAATTTTCTCGGGATTTTGACTTCTTATGAACCAACTTGAATAAAACTCTCTCTCTCTCTCTCTCTCTCCGCTTTGAATTCTTTTAGTAGTATCTTTACGTATGTGGATTAAGGATTGAATGGGTTAATTGCTATAGATTTGATGATTTGCAGAAGAGTGAACCGGGGAATGGTATGGTAGTTGCCGCAGTTGCCGTCACGTGTGTGCCTAAATTCGGACCCGTGAGACGGTCTAATTAATGAGAGGTTTGTCTACGACCATCTCTAATGCTTCATTAATTTTTTTTATGAAACTTAAATTTAATAAAATAATAATTTTTTTAATCTAATAATTTTATTAAATAAGTATCAAACTGAGAATATTAAAAATCTTTCATAAAATCAAGGACGTTTGAAATTTTTTATCAAATCACTGTTTATAGACCTTAGATTTTTATTACCGGATGACCACATTTTTTTTAAAAATTTGTGAAAAAAATATACTGACCTGCCCAGTCCTTCGCCTAATCGACCGGTATTTTGATGCAAGCTCAAAATGATCCCTTAGAGCACTTGATATTAAATTGAGTTTTTACTCAAATTTAATGAAAAATAAAAAATAAACCGTCATAGATGCTTTAAAGAAAGAATATTTTTTTTTTGATTTTTGTATATAAAAAAATTAGTGAAACATTTTTTTTTTTTTTGTCTCCTTTCCTTGTAGGGAAATTTTATAGGGAGAATTACAGTGAAAATAGGAAAAAAAAAATTACAAATGTGGAAAGTTGTGGGGGTGCAAGTGTGAGTTACATTCTTCCATATTTATGTTAAAAAATAAAATTATGTCCTACTAGAATGTAATTTCTCTAATTTTATATAATATATATATATATTTAAAAAAAGAAGAAGGAATTATAGGTCTCAATTACCATCTTGTGTGGTGTTTGGGTGTGGTCTATTGATGGTGTTATAACTAGATTATGACATTATAAGTAGTGTTTGTTATTTTGGTTTTGGATTAATTCCTTTTTTTTTTGGTTATTCTTTTTATCGTGATACAAAGTGATATAAATTGACAAAATGTTATAAGTTGTATGTATTATATTATATTTTTAATAGGTAATGTTAGGGATATCAAATTTTGTACCAAACAAATGACTAAATGTCTTACATGGGTGTGGAGCTTGCAATTTTATGGATTCCACATCATGTGAGACATTTGATCATTTGTTTAATAAAAAACTAGCCTATCACCCGTGCTATGCACGGGATAATTATTGATAGTTATATTTGTTTTAATATATAAATTATGTTTTTTAAAATTTTTTATAAAAATAATTTAAAATCTTATCACTAATCATAATGTATAAGAGAAGTTGAAAAGGGTACTGCAGTAATTATATACGGATTGTATCTATAATTATTTGTTTGAGGAGATTTTAAATACTGATCAGGAAATTTTGACTAAATCAATAAATGCAGGCATGTGGATTGAAAAAAGTTAATAAATGCTGATCAGGAAATTTTGATCAAATCAATAAATGCTGATTTTTTTAAAATAAAAAATTTAAAAAATTCAGATTGAAATATTGAAGCTCCCACAAGCCTTGGGGGTTAAAAATCCCCTTTTTAAATGTCTTTTTTTTTCTTTTTGTATTATATTAAAATTTAATATTTTGATAATAATCATATGTGTTGGACTCTTTAAGGAATTAAATGTCTTTTTTTTTATTGTATTATATTAAAGTTTAATATTTTGATAATAATTATATGTGTTGAATTTTTCAAGAAATTTTTTTTATACTTATTCTCAATACATTAAAGTATTATTATGAGGGATAATAATTATATGTGTTGGGACCTTTCAAGCAATTCATATGTGTTGGATTTCAAAGAATTTTTTTTTATGCTTGTTCTTAATGTATTAAAGTGTTATTATGATGGTAAGACTTGGGAGTTGGGAGAAGTTAATAAACGCTAAGATTTATTTATTTTTTAAATCAAAAAATTAAGAAATTTAGATTGAGAAATTGGAGCTCCCACAAGACTTGAGGTTAAAAACCCTCTTTTACTTAATATATTTAATAAAAAATTTGAGATTTATAACAATTTGACTTTTAAAATTAATGTACTAATTAGTGACACCGGTAGCGGTGTTAATATGGGTGGAGTATAGATTGATTGATAAAAGTTGATACTCAAAACATTTTTTACTTTTGAAAAAATAAATTAATTTGGTAATTATAATCATATAATTTTGTTATATTTACCTTATAAAAAAAATTGTTATATTTACCTTATAAAAAGAATACAATTTTTGTTTAAATTTTTACAAAAACATATAAAAAAAATAAAAAAGTGATATGTATTTATTTTGACCATCTCCAAACTATTCCTAAATAATAATAATTTATATAAAAAAAACCTACAAAATAGTAATAAAAAAAAAACCACCTTAAGGGATCAGCGACAGTGGGATTAAAACCGTTGGATAGCGGCCGACTCGAGGCGCCAGTTAAAGTAGTCGAGTCGAGTGCGCTCGAAGCTCCAAAAACCTGCGTCGTTTACCCAACCCAATCCCTACTCTTTCGTTCCAAATCCAACACTCAGATTCAACAATGTTTGTACATATATTTATGCTGTATCTTTGTAATCTATAGTTTGCCGATCATCGATCAGTTTCAAGATACGGATCTATAGATTCGGCCTCAAATTCCAGGTTTCAAGTAATTCTCAAGAACTCATCTCTTTTTTACTTCAGAACAGTTCTCGATAAATCTCAAGAACAATAATTGATTCAACTCCCAAAAAAATTTAAGATCTACGGATCTGAGTGAAGAAGCTCTGCAATTATGCTAATTTTATGCAGCTTATTGAAATCATAGCTAGTTTTATGCAATTTTACTTGTTTAATAGCTGATTTTTTTTTATTTTTTTTTACCTACCCTTTCTTTCTATTTAGTATTGATGTGGATGTGGATATGGATACATAACATGTAAGGACACATCACTACTACTTTAATCTCACTAATTTTCTTCTTTCTTAAGATTATTGAAAAATATTTATTGTATTTATCCTAAAAATGCAAGAATTATCTTAAAAAACAATTGTTACAGTTAATTATATGTAGTTCAGTTACTTGACCTAGAGTATTCAATATTCTCAAAATTAAATAAAATTAATTTCAAATTATGAATGAGTTTAGGAAGACTTGGGTCGTAGATACAATGAGTGTCAGTATTTGATACAGATACGATTTCCTTTTAGAAGTATCTGTGCTTAGTAGTTAGTTTTTCATTAATACAAGAATATCACAAATGTTGAGAGCTTAGTTCACATTGTTGTACTCTCTTTGGTAGCAAAAGTTATTTCCTCCTTTCCCCCCCCCCCCCCCCCCCTCCCTCAATTGTGTTACTATCCATTGATCGCATAATGATGTTTCTTTCATATTATATATATATATAAAGAACAAAGAAAATTTAAATATCGCTTCTTTGTCCTTTTTTCTTTTTTTTTTTTCCCTCCATTAATTTGGAAAAATGTGCTGCCTTTTATGTTGATTTATTCTTTGTGCACTGTGATATGTTATCTAATGGTGATTTGTTCTTTGTGCGCTATGATACCTTATGTTTACTTTGATCAGTATAGTAACTTGAAGCCTTATCATCAATCAAATCTGAAGCCATGTCAAGGAGGCAACTTAACCCATCTCGACACATTGGGGACGGTGGCGCTGTTCCATTTGCAACTGCATTGCAATCAAAATCACGGTCATCACCTGTTTTATCAATAGCACTTATAATCACGGTACTCTTTTCTTTTCTTTCCTTTTCTTTTTACTTTTTTTTTTTTTTTTTTTTAAATAGGTTAGCATTATGGAAATTATTGTCAGAATGTCCCTAGCTTTGTCATTATTTTTCTGTTATTTCCTTTTGATGAACAATAATAATTCCCTTTTTCATGAGTTTTCAATAAATTTGGTTGAATCTTACATTATTTCTACTGTTTACATTTATTAGGAATCCTTGCACCCAAAAAGAATTAGTTCATGTTGCTCATGCTTGACCTGTCAAATTCTAATTACTCTTTTTTTAATTTTGTTTTTTTTACCCTCCCTTGAGGGGGATCTTTTCAGGGAGCACTGCTTATTATATGCTATGTAAACAGTGGCTCAGGTTTGTATTTACTTTAACAACTTACATATTGGTTTAGATATTGCAATATACAATTTTTAGTGGTTAAGTTATTACTCTATTTCTCAACTATGAAATCACCTTTAAGTGAATGTTTTAGTTTCAACATGACTTTTACTTCTGGGTGGCCGTTTTTAACTGATTAGTGAAAATTGATGAGATAATTGGCCAGTTTTTGGCTGTGTTTGGTTGTGTTCTCAAATCATGATTCTGCACCTTGATTCAAGTATGGTGTTTGGTAGGAGTTTTGGAATCACGTTGCAGAGAGCTCTGTCTCAGCCGCGTTTTTCAAATTTTTTTTTTTAAAAAATTTTGCCTGACCAATCTTCCGGCCGGTTGACCGGAATAGTAATTTTTTTTTTTTTTTGCAATTTATATGTTAATTTTTATATAATCGAAAAAAATATTTTCTGAAATTTTTAAAATTTTTTATGTGCTTTAAAATAATTTTGAGTTGTATGCTTAGTTATGAATCGTAAATTTTTGTATCAAATATCAAATGTCACATCAACAATTCCCAACTCAAATCAAAACTCTTTTCAAAACTATTTCAAAACTCTTTACCAAACAAATTTTTTACAGTCAAATCATAATTCCAAACCCCACAAACTCAAAATACAACTCATATTCTCAAATCATAATTACAAAACTCTACCAAACGCAACCTTTGTTTTTGTTTTTTGTTTTTTGTCTTTTGTTTTTTGTTTTTTGTGTTTTGTTTTGTTTTTTTGTACAAGAGGTGACAGATCAAATTCATTGGAAGACGAACTTAGTTTTTTATTATTTCAACCATTGAGCACCTCTTATTATGGCAATAACCTATTGAAGTCAATTAATTACCACCATTGAATTTGGTCTTTGGAAAATCTCATTAAGACAAAAAAAAAATAGTGTTGGAAGCAAACAAAGGATGGCCTAGACAAAAAATGGTAATGGAGAACAAAAAAATAAAATAATGAAGATATAGTGATATTAATTCAGCCAAAGCCTTTGAAAGGGAGTATTATTGGCAAGCTATCCATTGAAATCAAGAATTTAATTGTTATATATTATTGTTCTGATTTTTTTTTTCTTTTTAATTTTCCTTATGGTTGATGAGAATCTTGATCTTGGAGTTACTTGGCAATAAATCTTAATTTTCTACATAGATGGCATTGTGTTGGTGCATCATTATGTGAACAAAAACAAGTAAAGCATAAAAGATAGCATGAGTTGTAGTAGCCTTGTTCAAATTTCTGAATCTTGATATGGAAAGAAAGCAAACAAGGGCAGAATATGAATAGGACTCAAAGGGATAAATCCTATATTCTATGTCCATATTTTTGGATTTTTATCTATATTCTATATAATAGTTAATAACTAACATTTTCTTATGATACTCGCTGGTTTCCAACAACTCTGTCATTATGCCACGACACACATAGAAGCCAGATCTTACACAGGCTATTTTATGTCATACATATTGATGCATGATATCAGTTATTGTTAGATGTTTGTTCTTCTCGACAGACTTGATACTTGTTCCATGGACTGACCAATGAGTTTTTTTTTGGGGGGGTTATGATAGGTGGATTTGGCAGTAGTAAAGCTGTGGTTAGCAGGGTTGAAGGTAAATTGTGCTTGATTTCTTGCCATTTTTTCGAATGTTCGCTTTCTGATTCTATGACCAATTAAGAAATTAAGGCTAAGATCTATCAAAATAAATAAATAAATAAAAGGGTCTACAGATTGTTGTTTTTTGATAACTTTATTTGCCTCCTCTTTTTCGCTCTTTAGTAAATTATTTCTTATTAAAAACGGTTTTGTTTATATATTCTTAACCGCACATTCTACCAGTCAGGGGCCATTGCTTGGTGTTATGGTAAAATGCTCTGCCTACTGAGCTTCAGGATGTGACATCGACTTTGAAAGCAGCCACTTAGCTCATATTATGCCGAAAGTTATGCAATTGATCCCTCCCAGCATCCTTTGACTATTGGGGATCAACATTAGGGCGTCGCATGTTCTGCTAATCTTTTGTTTTAAATGAACACATGACGTTTAGGCTTCCATGAACTTAAAACCTACGTGTTAGCCTTGTAAAGTGACATATGAACCAATCATTCTTTTTTTGGTAAGTTAATTTCATTGCCCAAAACAGAAACATACAATCTTTACTGGGGCATCCCCTTCCTGTCCCATTATTTTCTCTCTAGCATGTGACATTGTGCACTAGGGTGAGCTGGCCTCCAAGGATCGACCCTCCAATGAATAGGTCACCAACTCCATGCATGCATGCATGCACACTGGCTTGTCTCCTCTGGAAATTCTAGAGGCTCTAGTTCTTCACTGCCACTCTCTCTCTCTCTCACCCCTTCCACCTTCAATAGTCTTTTGCCATCTCAGTAACTTCCCAGACGGGTCCACAACCAGTCTACTTACTATCATCCTTTCAAACTTGTTTATATTTAATACTCTAAATTACCTAAGTTATTATATGGTGTTGTCTTTAGCTTACCATCTAAATGTAAGTCGTCATTATTTCTTTTATAGCAAGGCTAAATGTTGGGTTCTGATCCAAAACTAATACATCTTAGTAGCTAAATATTTTTTGCTCTTTTGTTGTTGTTTGTTTTTTTAAAAAATATATATATATTATAAGTTACTCTGATGTATCTTGTCAGATAAATTGGTTGATGAATATGCCATTGTGGAGCAGTTTACCATATTTTAAGGTCTTATCTTTCTTTTCATATTTAGGTGACTTTTCATGCACAACAGAGGTTCAGCGGGCAATTCCAATTTTGAAGAAAGCATATGGCGACAACATGCATAAGGTTTTGCATATTGGCCCCGAAACTTGTTCAGTGGTTTCTATGCTGTTGAAAGAGGAGGACACTGAGGCCTGGGGAGTGGAACCCTATGATATCGAGGATGCTGATGCTAACTGCAAGAGTCTTGTGCGCAAGGGCATTGTTCGTGTGGCTGACATCAAGTTTTCTCTTCCATACAGGGCAAAATCATTTTCTCTTGTGATAATTTCAGATGCTTTGGATTACGTGTCTCCAAAATATCTCAACAAGACCCTTCCTGAGTTGGCAAGGGTATCAGCTGATGGTATTGTTATTTTTACAGGTAAAATTATTAAGCTATATCTTGGGCTAAAAAGTTGTGCAAGTATGCATTTTGGTTCCATTTTACACAACCTTTTGTTTATTGAGTTGTGCCCACTTTTCCTTTTCATATGTTTGCACTTTTGCTACTCTGTAGAACTCTTGTTATCTGTGGACTTTTTCGTGAGATCAACTGCAACTCTTGTTATCTCTTGTTTGCTATGGGATATCGATTTCCTAACACATATAACTTCTGTTTTTAAATTTTTGTTTCCCTATCCTGCTTTTCACAATATGGCACAAGGTTTTTCATAGTTATATATATATGCACTATTTTGATGTCTGTTAATGTGGCATAAAATAAGTTCATATAGATCCTGTGATTTGTCATTATATTTTGACAAGATTTTAGTCAATACTCTTTATCAGGGATGCAAGCTTCTATTTTCAGATGCTTAGGCATTTTATTATTAAACTTACTTTGTTGATTTTAATGACGCTTACTGCTTTGTTTCATAATTTTTGGCTACCCAGGTCAGCAGAGAGCTAAAGTTGCAGACAAATCCAAATTTGGTCGGCCGGTAAGTAGCTGTTTCTTGTAGGATATTGTCATTACTCTGGTTTTTCTTGGGTTAGTTTACTTATTTAATTTTGATTTTAGATGTTAAAGACGACGATCAATCAATTGCAATGCAAATTTAAGCGTATGTCCTCCATATCTTTGTTCATTCGGCATACTAATAGTGTTAAGCTATGTGACATGGACTTGAGTACGAATATCGGTGTGTGTCCAACTGTCAAATCTCCCTAAACTTTAATCTTAGGATATTGGGAATATGCATCCAAAAGTTGGATATAAGTATCGGGACACGTTTTAAACACATATATTGCATAATGTTCTTAGATAATATGTAAATTATTTAGAATTGTATAATTAAATGAAAGTTGGGGAAAATATGAATATATATCTTTCATTCGTGTGAGAAGGTAGAAATGTTTCTTTACTAGTAAGTGGAGCATCTTCTTCTTCAAACATCATATAAAGTTAGAGGGTTCAAGTGTCTAAATTGGGTACATGTGTCAGACATATAGCCCACGTCCTTACCATTGTCATATTCGGTGGACACAGGTGCATTGGAAGAAGTAGAAGAAGTCCATTTAACACCGATGTTAAGAACTAGGTTCTAATACCCTCTCATTGGCATTGATCAATTTAATTGCAATTCAACAGCCTATGAATTGTATTTTTTTATATTGATGATGGTAATGCTAGAAGCTGAATTGCTCCAAGCCTATTCTGAAGACCTTGTTTTAAATTTGCTTATGTTATTTTTTGTAAGTTTGGTGGATTTCATTGCAAAATCTGATGAAACAGTGAAGAGTTGTCTTGTAAGTGGAAAGTAGCCCTAGAAATACCTAGTTGAGTTAAACTGCCATAATCAAATTTCTTCAAATTGAAATTTATGATTGAGACATACTTATATATTAAAAACAACGCCTAAATAGTGCACATTAATATGTGTTTGGGAGGGAAAAGATTGGGTGTACACCTAACCTTTGGCATAGTACACAAAGTGATTATCCCGATATTTGAACCCATAATCTCAAGGTTATTAGGCCCTATGTTACCTGGAACGTGGATTGTTTCGGTACGGGGAACGGGAACGGAAACGTGAATGTGAACGTGATACGCCACATGCTTTAAAATGCGGTACGATAGGGGTTATATATTACACTTAAGAATTTAAGGTATTTCTAGAATAATTTTCTTTTAACTATTGGGCATGCAATAATATACGTATATATTTTTCATTTTAAAGTTTATGTCTTGTCAAAACTTAAGTCATGTTTAGATTTTAATTCATTATATTTGATATTTTTCCTCCTAAGGTAACATTGAAGAAAATATATTAGAAAAAAATTTGAGGATTGCTTCGGATCACTAAATTTACTGTTTGGAACCAAAGTGTGCCATGTTTCAAAACGGACGTACCAATACATAATTCGCTAGGGTATTAGCATTTTCTGGTAACATAGATTAGGCCAATGTTTTATTATTGAACCAATGGTCACCCTTATATTAAAAAGAAAAAATTTGTTGGGCAGGTAATGTCAGTCAGCTTATTGTATTAAACAATTCTAATTTATACAAGCCTTTACTCCCCATCAACTTTTATTTCATTTATTTGCTGGCTGTCTATTTTCAGCTCTTATATTAATGCGCTTCTTCATGTTAAAAATGATTTTTATTTTTTATTTTTTGAAGGCAAAAATGAGGAGCTTGTCTTGGTGGATTCGATTTTTTGTTCAGACCAGCTTAGAAGAGAATGAAGTTTTTATCAAGAAGTTTGAACAGGCTGCTGAGAAGGGGTCATACAAACCAATGTGCCAAATTTTTCACCTGAAGTCGTACCATTGATGTCGCAGTAAAAATTTTCCGGCTAAGTTGGAACATCTTAACTGTCATCTAAGATCTGCAGGGAAATCTGAAAAATGTATCAACATTGATCATGACTAGGTCTCCTCATTTTCTGTCCAATTGTAATGTGTTTGATATTCTTTTATTCAAATTTTATGGGTAAGTAAAGCATGATAGTCTTCTGATTGAATGTATCAACTAGAGTAGGTTTTGGCAGTTCATTGATTGTTGTAATTGGAAATATTACTTTTAAATTGTTGATATCCACTTTTAGTTTGTTATGACATGATTCAAACATGTTTACATTTTTTATGAGATGGGTAGTAAGAGAGATGCCTACCTCTGCATGATTAGTTGGGAGAAAAAATGAGAACCCTGGTAGTAACCATCAATGAATACGAAGTGATTTGAGTCTTTTTTTTTTTTTAAGTATATTTTGAAGAATTTTAGATATGTGCTCTAAATTCTGGTAAGTTCCTAAATTTCCTAGAAGCTGATTTATAGGCAGTCTAATATAATGCATAGTTGTCAATCCCATACCGAACTGTCTGGTACGTATCATACCAGAGAGAAAACGGAATCCAAATAGGCCAATATTGTGTCCGTTAACTTCTTGGTGGAATACAAATAGGCCAATATTATTTCGGTCAACTTCTTGGTTAGTTCTGGCCGATTCTGTAAATATTAGACAATATTGGCCCAAAAATGTAATTTTGGCGAAATTGAACGGGATACCCAAGCAAAAGTAAATTTATGAATTTTTTATTTTATTATGCATATATTTTATATCAAAAATATTATATGATATACATTGTTGTCTTAAGAAACTAAAAGGATAAATTATACTTACATTCCCTGTGATTTTTGACAAATATAGAGATTTTTCTTGTAATTTTAATAATTACATAAACCTTCTATACTTTTGCTAATAATATTAAGATGCTCTCAATCCATTAATTTAGCACAAACGCCGTTACTTGGCTATTCAAAATGACAATATTGTCCTTTTACTAAATCAATCAATAAACTATTTAAATGAAAATTTTCACTCACCTACCTTCGCTGAGAGGTTTTGCATATATATTATTAAAGATTCATACATATTTGAACTTAACACCCTAATAGTTTAATATAAGACCCTAATAATTAATCAATACTTATAAGACTTATTTCACACTAGAAAATTGTTAGGGACCCCAAAAATTGTACTAAATTTTCTATGTGAGACATTTAGTAAAAAGTTTGATAAAATTTTTGGGGTTTCTAACATTATTCTTCACACTATATAAACAACAAAAAATTTGTCAATTTTAATTAATGCATTTGTTGTTTAAATTTTTTTTCTTTTCTGGTATTTTTTTTTTTTAATGTTGAAACAAATGGATTAATTTTTTTTTCCCAACAATTTGTCCTATTTTTTTATTCATATATAAGAAAATTATTTATCCCTAAATTGTTAAGATATTATTAACAAATTTTTATTTTTATTTTTTTGAGTCATTAAATTTCTACTCAATGCATATTTTTAAAAAAATGCAAATTATTCTTACATGATTAAAAAATATATAAAAATAAATATAAAATATATATATATATATATATATATATAATCGTTTGACAATAAATTAAAATTAGTTAATAGGGAATGAAAAATCAAGAAATTATTTGAGAATAATAAACAATTTAAATAATTTCTCATTTCTTACATTTAAAATTAAAATTAACATTTACTTGAATGGAGAAATTATTTGAGAGTACTAAAATACTTAATTAATCTGTCGTATGATACTTAAAATATATTTCTCTATTTTTATTTTTCTCATTTACACTATTTTTATTAAATTAAAGGAAAATTTATCCATATATCCCATATGAGGGAATATGGATCTATTTAGTCCTAAGAGTTTTTTTTATAAACAATTTAGTCATTTTTGTTTTGGAAATTTGTAATTATTTGATTTGGAGTCATTTGAGTTTAAATGAATGGCCCGTTTATGATTATTTTTTTAATTTTCTGATTTGTTTTTGGGATGCGAATAGAAAGGTGAGGTTGTGGAAGATTCTTTTTAAGCATAGAAACCTACATTTCCGTTAGTGCGATTTTCTGGTGTTACATTAGAGTGTTACGTTTAGAAAAAAGAACATTAAGGAGATTTTGGGTGTTATATTGATTAGAGTGTTATGTTTGGAAAAAATATATTAAGGAATTTTTTTGGAATGTTATGTTGTTACATTTTGAAAAAGTGTACTAAGGAGTTTTTTGTATTACATTGATTAGAGTGTTACGTTTGGGAAAAGTGTACTAAGGAGTTTTTTGTGTGTTACATTGATTGGAGTGTTACGTTTGGGAAAAGTGCATTAAGAAGTTTTTTAGAATATTATTATACCAATTTTGGTTTAGATCCGACCCATTTGATGTTCTGTGTAACACCCGTCTTTTACATAGCCATTAATTTTATGATTAATCTGAATTATGCATCTATCTGTGACTTGTATGCTTATTTATGTGCATTATGTTTGTTAACAGATATGTTCACTTATGAAAAGACTTGTCTAATTCGTTAAATCGTAGGGTTATAAGTTAATTACTGGACGAAGTGGTTAGAGTTGATTCACCTTAATTAGATGGAGTCGTCCTTTAATAAATTAACTAAATAAGTTAATTTATGAGGCTCTAAGTTACTTACTCTAAGATAGATAAGTTAGATAGGCAAATTAAATATCTAGATATATGTATATGTGGCTCTAATTAGAAGGAAAATAGAGAGATATAATCTGGGAGAGAGAGAGAGAGAGAGAGAGAGAGAGAGTATGTGTGTGTGTGTGTGTGTGTGTGTGTGTGTGTGTGTGTGTGTGTTCTAGAGTTGAGCTTGGGTGAGTGATCAAGAAGAAGAATGAGAGAAATTGAGACAACTTCATCAATTAACACATTAAGGTAAAATTTCCTCTTAATTTCTTGCATGAGATTAATTTTCATCTTGAATTCATGGAATTTGAGGAGTGAGGGAAAGATTGGGTGGTGTAAGTTGAGCTAGAAACCCTAATGAGGGGGATTTTCCCATAACCTTGCAGGTATTCCATAACCTTGCTCATTCCTATGGTTTTATATGAATTTAAGTCATATTTCTATAATTTTGTTAAGACATAGAATTACCATGTGCATTCCCTCTCTAATCTTTAAGTGTTTATGAGATTAAGGGATTTGATGTATGAATTTTAAGCCCTATTCTAGGTAATTGTTTTTATACCATGTTCCTTAATTTTTGGTCCTTGATTTGAGTGAATTTGGGTTTGATTTTTGGTGTGTTGAAGTTCCAAAAACAAGGCAAAAACTTGGTTCTAGAACACCCAGAACCGCACGTGTGGCAAGGGAGCCCCGTACGCGCGGGAGTGCATTGGAGCACGTGCGGCGGGTAGGCCCGCACGTGCGGAGAACAGGGGAATGTTGGGGAGCATTCTGCTTAAAAAACACCTAATGACGCATGTGCGGAGAGGGTTCTACACGTGTGGCCAAGGACCTCCACACGTGCGGCTATTTGATGGCCTTAGTTCCACTTTTCTGTGATATTTACCCCACTTCTGGACCTCCATTAGCGTGTTTCACACCCATAATTGATGTCCATTTGCATTGTATGAGCATTTAACAAGAATAAACTACATTTTAAGTGAACAACGCTTATATCTGTTTGTGTAGGTCAAACGTCTTGTTCCAGTCATCTGCAACACAGAACTGATTGTGAGTAACATTGTTATACAAATATGTTTAATTTCAATTACCTTTCTTTACTACGAATTTACGCATTACTCCGAAAGTTTCCTGTGTTAACGAATGATAATCTTATCACTGTTTTCTTTGTTTACTATGGCAACCCTGGCACCATTTGAATGATTACAGATCTGTCAGTTCCACTTCATGGAACTTCTGTTTAATATGGTATTTGTCACGACCCAAACCCGCCCCTATGGGTTTAGCACCGTAACCGGCCAGTAATCCGTGATTACCGAAGGCTTGCTTAACGGTCAAACAACAATACATAGTACAGGGGCATGGCGGAAGCCAAAACAGTAAATGAACAATGTCCGATGAGCTGTGACAGTTTGTATGCAAAAAGACTTTTCATACACATATACCATCGGTGCAAAACAGTATGTACAACATTTACAATCGTTCAGGACAGGGACTTAATCCCTATTGAAACAGTACAGTACAGTGCTATCAGTCTATGCAACATTACAAAACAGATACAGAGACAGACGGGGGAAATTAAAACACCCCTGAGCCATAGCTTGGCAGGCTCGGAACCTCGCAGTGAGGCACAATGGTTGGCTTGACAAAAAGAGGAGTCTAACCCACACTCCTAGCCTCGGTCTGGTGCCTAAACACCTACATATATATATATAGAAACAGTGAGCTAAAGCCCAGTGAATAACATAATGCATAAAGAGGTTAAGAATGAATGTCCTTACAGTATTGAAAATAATCATTTCAATCAGCATATCAGTTATTCAGTCATTACAATCATATGTAGTACATCCAGTAGCAAAACAGTACAGTAGGTCTTATCAGATCGAACAGTTAGTTAATGGCCATCATATCAGTAAACAGTAGTGGTTCCAACATGGGAACCGACAGAGATCTCTGTGATAGTAGCAGTACAACAAAGTAACAGTAGGTTGCTAAGGATACCACAATACAGTTCACAATTAGGACATCATTCATTCAGTAACAATATCATTTCAGAAAACAGTACAGTTCAATTGTTTAGAAGATAGTCATATTTGAACATATCTTTACACAGTTGTTACTCACAGAGTTCTGGGCTACAGATAAGCTAGAGCGCGTCTCCGGATGCCAACCCTACACAGTTACAGAGTGAACACACACTAAGCTATACAGTTGGGAAAATATAACTTAATCCCTATCTTGACTCTGTGTGGTTCTACATCAATATCCTCATTAAGATGCCTTAAACTAGGCCTAAGAATGCCTAGGATGGGATGAGGATGCAAAGATGCACTTTAAAAGCATTTTTAGGATTTTCAGAAAGCAGGGGTCCCGCTCGAGCGTCGATCACTCTGCTCGAGCGGACATGTAGACAAAGGTTTCCGCTCGAGCGCAGACTTATCCGCTCGAGCGTACTGCAAAATAGTCAAAAGTGCTAGATAGGTGAAATTCATGCTCGATTGGGCGCTCGACACCCGCTCGAGCGTAAGACACAAGGTCCCGCTCGAGCGTAAATTACTCCGCTCGAGCGGACCTCAAAACAGTGCAAAGCACTGGGAGCACGAATTTCACGCTCGAGCGTGAGTTCAAAATCTGGAATTCCCAGATTTGAACCTCAAGCTCAAAATCAAGTTTTAAAACATGAATTTTGATCCTCTTAGGCTAAGTTGCTGGAAAACATTTGTAAACTCATAGAACAACATGTTTCAAAGGTCAATTGTAAAACCAAAGCCCCAAAGGAAGATCAATTCAACTCAATTTCAAACCAAATTTCAAGAACATAACTTCAATTGAACATGCAAGACTTTAAACAACTTTCAAGCTTCAAATAATTGCTCTAATGAGCCAATTGTTCCAAAAACAAGATGAATTCATGAACCTTAGCTAGAACTTGGACATGCAAGTAACAATTTTCCATGAAATCGACTCAAATTTCGACAATGAAAGCATGCATGCATGATCTATGCTACAATTCAACACATTAAGCCAATTCTAAACTCAATCCCCTAATTTTGACATGAATCATGCAAGAACAAGCTCAATTCATAAACAAGAGGGTGATTGTACTACCTTAGGTCTCCAATGCAAGATAAGAGAGCTCAATTTGCAATCTATACTTCAATTCTTCAAGTTCTCTAGCCAATTCTCCAAGTTCAACTCAATTTCTCTCACTCCCTCACTCTAGTCGGCTAGAACAAGGAAATGGATGAAGAAAATGTTTTGGTCAAGTGTGTATGAGGCTCAAAGTGTTTAGTTAGTGGGTCACTAGGCATGGCAAAGTTGTGATTAAGTCCAAGTTTGCAATTTATCAATAATTAATCTAATTTAAACATACCAAATCACATTTTAATTAAATATGCCATAAAATCACATAAATTCTAATGATCATAAATCATCAATCAATTTCAGATTCGGCTGCCGATAAGGCCTTCAATTTGCAGTTTAAATCATAAAACATAAACAGATAATTTAACAATCAACAGATAGATATGTATTTAAACTAGCACATTCAATCGATCAGTTCAGTATTTCAGTCGATTCAATTACTTATCATAATCAGTCTCAGTTTAGCAGTAATCAGTAGTTAATCGGTAAACAGTGGTGAGGGTTGTTACAGTCTCCCCTTCTTATAAAGAGTTTAGTTCTCTAAACTCGAGTTACCTTCATTCTGGAAGAAAACAGGATTCAGAGGGAACAGTTCAGGATATCTCTTGGCCATGTCATCTTCCCTTTCCCAAGTGGCATACATGCCACCATGGTTTTGCCAGTCCACTTTCACTAACGGAATCTCTTTGTTTCTCAACTTTTTAATCCGTCTGTTTATAATCTGAACAGGCCGTTCCTCATAAGTGTAGTCATCACTCAGCACTACACGAGTAGGCTCTATCACATGGAAAGGATCCCGGAGGTAGTCCCTCAACATAGAAATGTGGAACACGTTATGCATATGCTCCATTTCAGGAGGAAGCGCTACTTGATACGCTACCGGATTGATTTTCTCGATAATTTCATATGGTCTGACATATTTCGGTGCTAACTTGCCTTTGACTCCAAAACGAGTCTGGCCTTTCATCAGTGTCACTTTCACAAAAACGTGATCACCTACTTCATACTCTCTGTCTCGTCTTTTGACATCCGCATAACTTTTCTGTCGGCTCTGTGCGGTTTTCAGTCTCTGTTGGATCAGTTTTACTTTTTCTGTAGTTTCATACACAATCTCGGGCCCAATTAATGGCCTATCTCCAACTTCTGCCCAGCAAATCGGAGATCGACATTTTCTGCCATACAATGCCTCGAAAGGCGCCATACCAATACTTGAATGGAAGTTGTTGTAGGCAAATTCAGCTAACGGTAGATGACTTTCCCAATTTCCCTGGAAATCAAGAACACACATCCGCAGTAAATCCTCTAGAGTCTGGATGGTCCTTTCTGATTGACCATCTGTCTGAGGATGGTATGCACTACTCAGTCTCAGTTCAGTACCCAATGCAGTCTGTAGGCTTTGCCAGAATCTCGATGTAAATTTCGAGTCCCTATCAGAAACAATGGACACAGGCACTCCATGCAGTCTAACAATCTCATCAATATAGAGTATAGCCAATTTGTCCACATTATAAATTATTTTGACAGGTAAGAAGTGAGCAGATTTAGTCAGTCTATCAATAATAACCCAAATTGAGTCCATACCTTTACTGGAGCGAGGTAAACCAACGATGAAATCCATGGTAATATGTTCTTATTTCCACTCTGGTATCGGTAAAGGTTGCAGTAAGCCTGCGGGTCATTGATGTTCAGCTTTAACTTGTTGGCAATGAAGACATTTTGATACAAAATCAGCAATTTCTTTCTTCATTCCTGGCCACAAAAAATTTAGTTTCAAATCTTGGTACATTTTTGTATTCCCTGGATGGATAGATAGTTTTGAATTGTGGCCCTCTTGCAGAATTCTTCTTTTCAGTTCAGAGTCATTCGGTACACACAATCTTCCATGAAATTTCAGTACATTATTCTCAAATTTGAAATCCGGTCTCGGTTTAGATTCTCATTCATCGATGATCTTCTTCAAGAAGTCATCCTGTTGCTGCCTCTCTTTAATCTCTTTAATCAGTGCCAGTTGAGCAGAAATAGCAGCTATTGTTCCACCTTGTTCTCGCAAAACAATCTCAATTTCAGATTTCTCAAGGTCACAAAGCAACTTTTTCTGTCCAGCGAGTAAACAGGCTAAGTTCCCAATCAATTTCCGACTCAATGCATCGGCAGCGGTGTTGGCTTTCCTCAGATGGTACAAAATCTGTAGGTTATAATCTTTAATCAATTCTAGCCATCTCCGCTGTCTCATGTTCAGTTCTTTCTGTGTGAAGAAATATTTCAGACTCTTGTGGTCAGTATATACTTCACATGTTGCCCCATAAAGGTAGTGACGCCAGATTTTCAATGCAAATACTACTGCAGCAAGTTCCAAGTCATGGGTCGGGTAGTTCTTTTCATGCGGTCTCAGTTGTCGGGAAGCATAGGCAATAACTCTCCCATTCTGCATTAAAACACATCCCAAACCCTTATGAGAAGCATCACTAAAAATGGTAAAACCATCCGTACCTGAAGGTTGGGTAAGAACCGGTGCAGTCACAAGTCGAGTTTTTAACTCTTGGAATGCTGATTCCCTTCGGTCAGTCTAGTCAAATGATATCCCTTTCTGAGTCAACTGCGTCAGTGGTAGGGCAATTTTGGAGAAATCTTTGACAAATCTTCTGTAATATCCAGCTAATCCCAAAAAGTTTTGGATTTCTGTAACATTTGTTGGTCTAGGCCAATTTACCACTGTTTCAACTTTCTGTGGATCAACTGAAATTCGATCCCTACTAATAACATGTCCCCAAAACATAACATGATCAAGCCAAAATTCACATTTAGACAATTTAGCAAAAAGTTTCTGTTCTCTTAGGGTTTGTAAGGCAAGTCTCAGATGATGTTCATGTTCTTCTCTACTCTTGGAATAAATCAGAATGTCATCTATGAATACAACAATAAAGTCATCGAGGAATGGTTTAAAGATTCTGTTCATAAGGTCTATAAATGCAGCAGGTGCATTGGTAACTCCGAAAGGCATAATTAGGAATTCGTAATGTCCATACCTCGTTCGAAAAACAGTTTTATCAATGTCTTCTGGTTTAACTTTCGGCTGATGATATCCGGATCTAAGATCAATCTTAGAGAAAACTTGAGCACCCTGTAACTGATCAAATAAGTCATCAATACGCGGCAATGGATATTTATTTTTCACAGTTACCTTGTTCAATTCACGGTAGTCGATACAGAGTCTCAGTGAGCCGTCTTTCTTTTTCACAAATAAGACAGGTGCCCTACGGTGAAGTATTAGGCCTGATGAACTTTTTGCAGCTGAACTTTCAGTTTTTTCAATTCGGTAGGTGCCATTCTGTATGGAGCTTTAGATACTGGCTGTATACCCGGAATTACATCAACAATGAACTCAATCTCCCTATCAATCAAATCCCTTGGTAGACTATCTGGGAAACATCTGGAAATTCTCTAACTATAGGAATACTGTTCACATTAGCATTATCATCAGTAGGTACAGTTAATACATAACACAGATACCCTTTATACCCCTTCTTAATCAATTTACAGGCTTTTATGGATGAAATCAGATACGGGGGAGGTACTACTCCGACTCCGTTAAACACAAATTCAGGCAAACCAGGTGGACGGAAAACTACTTGTTTCGTTACACAGTCTATGGTGGCATGATACTTCGTTAACCAGCCCATCCCCAATATTACATCAAAATGGTCAATGTTCAATGGCAGTAAATCAATATACAGATCCATATCCCCAATAATAATTTCACATGCAGGGTACATATAAGCACAAGTCATAGATCCCCCAACAGGTGAAGATACAGCTAACAGATAATTCATGGGTTCTAATGGTCTATTCAATTTTTGCGAAAAAGCATGCGACGTGTATGAATGTGTAGACCCCAAATCAATCAGTACATAGCATTTTGGGTATAAGTAGAGAGGATACCTGACACGACGGTCTCGGTATTTTGTACGTCTCCCGGTACGAGTGAGAACACTCGGCCTTGCCTCATAGGCTCTTTCCCAGTAGCTTTGGGGTTGGGTTTTGGTGGAGTAGTTGATGCTGCGCCACTGGCTGCAGCTTTACTATTGCCCTGAGGAGCAGAGGGGCAATCTTTTACCATGTGGCCCACCTTGCCACACCTGTGCCAAGCACCAAATAACTTATAAAAAACCCCTTTGTGTTTCTAACCACATTCAGAACAGGGCGGTATGAAACCACTTTCCTGACTGGAGCTGGTGGTTGACCCTGAGTTTTGCTTTTTGTTCAGTGGGTTGTTCTTGCCTTTCTTGAATTTAAAACCCCGTTTTTTCCCGCGCCACTCAGTTGCGGGCGTTTCAGTCTGTTTCAAAGCTTCGATATTTGCTTCGGCCATGATGGCTCTGTCAAGAACATCTACATATTTCAACAGTTTCAGTACATTTATTCTGTCAAGAATTTCCACATTCAGGCCGCCTTCAAACTTCCTGGCCTTTTTGTAATCTGTATCAACCATGTGTGGTGAATATCTAGCAAGTTCGGTGAACTTTGTTTCATACTCTCCTACAGACATGGTACCTTGTTTCAGTTGTTCAAATTCAGTCACCTTTCTGTCCCTGACACACTAAGGGAAGTACTTTTCGAAGAAGGACTCCTTAAATTGAGCCCAGGTCATGACAATATTTGGATCACGGATTAACATCCACCACCTTCTAGCTTCTTCTTGCAAGGTGAAGGTAGCTAGCAATACTTTATGTGCTTCAGAGCACGGAAACACTTCAAACAATTTTTCTGTTTCAAGAACCTAAGCTTCAGCCTTTAAGGGTTCAAGGCCTCCCTGAAAGGATGGCGGTTTCATCTTGCTAAATTTCTGTGTCAGAGCTATGATATAATCATTAACAGGTGGCTCTGGTTGTACTGGAGGAGGTGGGGGCTGTTGGTTCTGTTGTTGTTCTAGTCTTGCGGTTAGTAGTTCCACCATTCTCTCCAACCTCGCCATTCTTGCCTTAGAGGATTCAGTTTCATTAGCAGTGCTTGCATTATCCATTTCACTATATGCAACATAGTAATAATAAACATAGGAAGTTGCATACTTTAAACATTTAAACATAAGCAGTTATATGTTTCAACACATTAACACATATTCATGTCATGTCCACACACACTTTTCATGCTCATGTGATGCCCTAATTGCTCTTCTAGGACACCCTATAGCTCATTTCGACACATGTGTGCGGTATAACTCGTGGTTAAGTATCGCTCTGATACCACTCTATCACGACCCAAACCCGCCCTATGGGTTTAGCACCGTAACCGACCAGTAATCCGTGATTACCGAAGGCCTGCTTAACGGTCAAACAATAATATAGAGTACAGGGGCATGGCGGAAGCCAAAACAGTAAATGAACAATGTCCAATGAGCTGTGACAATCTGTATGCAAAAAGACTTTTCATACACATATACCATCAGTGCAAAATAGTATGTACAACATTTACAATCGTTCAGGACAGGGACTTAATCCCTATTGAAACAGTATAGTACAATGCTATCAGTCTATACAACATTACAAAACAGATACAGAGACAGACGGGGGAAATTAAAACACCCCTAAGCCATAGCTTGGCAGGCTCGGAACCTCGCAGTGAAGCACAGTGGTTGGCTTGACAAAAAGGGGAGTCTAACCCACACTCCTAGCCCCAGTTTGGTGCCTGAACACTTACATATATATATATATATATATATATATATATATATATATATATATATAGTGAGCTAAAGCCCAGTGAATAACATAATGCGTAAAGAGGTTAAGAATGAATGTCCTTACAGTATTGAAAACAATCATTTCAATTAGTATATCAGTTATTCAGTCATTACAGTCATATGTGGTACATCCAGTAGTAAAACAGTGCAGTAGGTCTTATCAGATCGAACAGTTAGTTAATGGCCATCATATCAGTAAACAGTAGTGGTTCCAACATGGGAACCGACAGAGATCTCTGTGACAGTAGCAGTACAACGAAGTAACAGTAAGTTGCTAAGGATGCCACAATACAATTCACGATTAGGACATCATTCATTCAGTAACAGTATCATTTCAGAAAACAGTACAGTTCAGTTGTTCAGAAGATAATCATATTTGAACATATCTTTACACAGTTGTTACTCACAGAGTTCTTGGCTACAGATAAGCTAGAGCGCGTCTCCAGATGCCAACCCTACACAGTTACAGAGTGAACACACACTAAGCTATACAGTTGGGAAAATATAACTTAATCCCTATCTTGACTCAATGTGGTTCTACATCAATATCCTCATTAAGATGCCTTAAACTAGGCCTAAGAATGCCTAGGATGGGATGAGGATGCAAAGATGCACTTTAAAAGCATTTTTAGGATTTTCAGAAAACAGGGGTCCTGCTCGAGCGTCGATTACTTCGCTCGAACGGACATGCAGACAAAGGTTTCCGCTCGAGCGCAGACTTACCCGCTCGAGCGTACTGCAAAACAGTCAAAAGTGTTGGATAGGTGAAATTTACGCTCGATTGGGCGCTCGACACCTGCTCGAGTGTAAGACACAAGGTCCCACTCGAGCGTAAATTACCTCGCTCGAGCGGACCTCAAAACAGTGCAAAGCAATGGGAGCACGAATTTCACGCTCGAGCGCCAGATACCCCGCTCGAGCGCCAGATACCCCGCTCGAGCGTGAGTTCAAAATCTGGAATTCCCAGATTTGAACCTCAAGCTCAAAATCAAGTTTTAAAACATGAATTTTGATCCTCTTGGGCTAATTTGCTGGAAAACATTTGTAAACTCATAGAACAACATGTTTCAAAGGTCAATTGTAAAACCAAAGTCCCAAAGGAAGATCAATTCAACTCAATTTCAAACCAAATTTCAAGAATATAACTTCAATTGAACATGCAAGACTTTAAACAACTTTCAAGCTTCAAATAATTGCTCTAATGAGCTAATTGTTCCAAAAGCAAGATGAATTCATGAACCTTAGCTAGAACTTGGACATGCAAGTAACAATTTTCCATGAAATCGACTCAAATTTCGACAATGAAAGCATTCATGCATGATCTATGCTACAATTCAACACATTAAGCCAATTCTAGACTCAATCCCCTAATTTTGACATGAATCATGCAAGAACAAGCTCAATTCATAAACAAGAGGGTAATTATACTACCTTAGGTCTCCAATGCAAGATAAGGGAGCTCAATTTGCAATCTATACTTCAATTCTTCAAGTTCTCTAGCCAATTCTCCAAGTTCAACTCAATTCCTCTCACTCCCTCACTCTAGTCGGCTAGAACAAGGAAATGGCTGAAGAAAATGTTTTGGTCAAGTGTGTATGAGGCTTAAAGTGTTTAGTTAGTGGGTCACAAGGCATGGCAAAGTTGTAATTAAGTCCAAGTTTGCAATTTATCAATAATTAATCTAATTTAAACATACCAAATCACATTTTAATTAAATGTGCCATAAAATCACATAAATTCTAATGATCATAAATCATCAATCAATTTCAGATTCGGCTGCCGATAAGGCCTTCAATTTGCAGTTTAAATCATAAAACATAAACAGATAATTTAACAATCAACAGATAGATATGCATTTAAACTAGCACATTCAATCGATCAGTTCAGTATTTCAGTCGATTCAATTACTTATCATAATCAGTCTCAGTTTAGCAGTAATCAGTGGTTAATCGGTAAACAGTGGTGAGGGTTGTTACAGTATTGGCTATCATATTTGATCTTTGGTCTTCATGACTGCCTATTCGGTCTTCTAGACCTCCTGTATTTCTTGCTTTTAGATATACTACGTGATGTGTTATGTTTCTTAAATATCATACGAATCTGCTCAATATGTGTTTTATTTTATGTTATAATCATCGTTCAGAATCTTTTTATTCAATTGTTATTCGCTGGGCTCTAGCTCATATTTTGATATGTTATATAGATGACCCAGCTCAAGAAATGACATAGTGACGTCGACCTTGCTTTAATTTTGTCAAGCTAACTTCTGTGCCTCACTGCGAGGTTCCAATCTATCCGAGTCTTGAGGTGGCCAGTGTGCACCCTTTTGTAACTCGCTCATGTTTTTTTGATCGATTGTCCCTGGCATTATTTTTTTTGTCTTCGATGGGAGTGACTTTTCTCTTTTTATTGTCTTTTGACAAACTTATGACAACATGATGTACTTCTGCATGAATGTATATATAACTATAGCGATGTCTTTTGCCTCATGTATATACACACCTCATTGGACATATCGTTTTCTCATATAATAGCTTCCGCTAGCCCCGTTTACTTGCTTGGTTCAGTCAGGCCTTCGGTAATTGCGGATTACTAGCCGGTTACGATGCTAAACCTGTGGGGGTGGGTTTGGGTCGTGACATTCTAGATCCGAGTTTCATTGTCTTATATGGTTGTTCACGTTTCATTTCTCCTTATTGCTCATTGAGTTTGGTTATTAGAGTGTCTCGGTTGCATTTGGAACAGGTTAGTAGCTTGTTTTTAAAACTGTTGTTGCCTAGAATTTTGCCTCTTCGTTCGAGCTGTGATTCCTACGCTCAAGCAGTCTTTGTGAACTTCCAGTACTTTTGTAGGTTTGTAGAGATATTGGGAGTTGGTATTCTTTGCTCGAGCGGTCCCACTTATTGTGTCTGGTCACTTGAGTGACACTTCTTGCACTTGAGCGGTCTACACGTATATCAGTCTGTAAAGTTACCTTTTTGACTCACCTTTTCATCCCTCTCTCTCTCTAAATATTTCAAAATCCTAAGTTGAGACCCTTTCTCTTTAGAACTCACATTCTCTCTACAAATAGACCTAGATCCGTTGACTTCTCCACCCTAGTCTCTTTGACAAAAAGGTAGAACACTGCGAGAGCTTTCTTTTAATTGGAACAAAGTTGGGTTTCAACGTTGTTGATGTTCCATCACTCTCTCTCTTGCCTTCTAGCTTCAACGTAAGGATATCTTTGCACTTTCTTATGATTTTTAACTTAGTTATTTGTGTTTTTGAAATAATATTGTGATTTGGGGATTTTTTTGACAAACCTAGGATTTTGGGTTGATATAAAAAAGAGAGGTTTTCAAATGAGTTGTTGGAAATGATTAAGGAAATGTATTTATTATGGAGTTATGATGGAAAGATGAATTTTTATCCTTGAGATTGAATTATAAAGAAAAATGGGATTTTACCCTAAATTTATCAAATGTTAGTTCTATATAGATAAATGGATTTGATGCTGCATTTATAAAATTGGATTGGTGTTGATGAGGATGGCGTAGTGGATATGTATTATCACCTTCATCTTGAGATTTTGAAAAGTATAACCTTATTGGAAATTTAATTATCTGTTTGGAGATATCTGTTTTGGGCTATCGGTGGAGAATAACTATGATTGTTGTAGAAATTGCATGAGACTTAGGAGAAATGAAACTATTTTCTCATCTATTTGCATTGGGCATTGTTGCATATTTAACACATTAAAAATGTCTATTGTTTTGAGAAAAAAATGGCGAATACCATGGTGAATCTAGGTAGGGGGTGCGATTATGGTATTATGTTGGCATGTGTGTTCTTGGTGAAAGTCTAGAAACCCAAGAAGTTAGGTGTCGAGCCTTCCGATTAATATCGGTAAAAATGACAAATTGGTAGTGCTTGTATATCCTGCTTGTAAACATATACCTAGGGATTCCCATAGTTGTATTCACAGTCCTATTTTCTATTATAAAGGAAATGATTTCTTGAATTGTAATATAGACTTGGCATTGCATAGTTTTAAAAGGAGATAAAAAATATTTTCGGCATGAGCATTGCATATGCATTTACCTTATATCTTTATTAAGATTCATAAACCGTGTTAGAGTTTTTCTACTGGGTTTTGGTTCACCCTATATGGGAAAACCATTTTCAAGTACTGATGATATGCCCCCGCCAAGGACATGGCTTGGGAGGAACTTGGAGTTGAAAGCTTCTTTTATGTTAATTGTTGTATTTAATTTGTACAAGTCTGCGGCTTTAACTGTATTGGATTTAAATTCATTTTATTATAACCAAACATTGTCTTGAAAAATTGTAGTCATTAGGGCGTTATCTTATTTGTTTAGTTTTCAATCCATTTCTCTATTAAGTGACGTATGCTATAGATTCAGGGTTAGAATTCATAAATGTATAACCGCATGTGTTTTTTTTTTGTACATTCGAGATCATATGAAATGGAAGGGTATTATATTTTGTATTGTATCTTTATTTCATTATTATCATGAGATGGTTTTATTGCTAGTTATTTCGAGGCATTACAATTATGTTGTTACGTTTGAAAAAAATACACTAAGGAGTTTTTTAGTGTTATATTGATTGAAGTGTTATGTTTAGAAAAAGTACACTAAAACTATGTTTGGTTGAGGGATTTGAAAAGGAAGAAGGAAAAGGTGTGTGAAACTCTAGATATATTTTTATTTATATTTCACCTACCTTTCCCTTTTCGTTTCCAAATTTCTTCCCAAATCTCCTAACCAAACATAGTGTAAGAAGTTTTTATGAAATGTTATGTTGTTACATTTGAAAAAAGTATACTGAGGAGTTTTTTAGTGTGTTACATTGGAGTGTTACGTTTTTAAAGTGTTATGTTAGAGTGTTACATTTGAAAATGTACACTAAGAAGTTTTTATTGAAATGTTACGTTTATGATTTCAACATAAAACCATACGCTTTTATGCTTGACCCTTTATGTAATTTACATTAGAATGAGACTTTTAGGTCTGTAAAAAAAAAGGAGGATCAAATAGTTTATAAGATTACTATTTGAAATTTATTGGTGTTTCACCTTAAATTAAATCTTAAAATTAATTTCTTACTTTCATTAATTGTTAAACTTTTATTTTATTTTTTAATTTCTTACCTTTATTTTGTTCTATTATTATTTATAGCGAAGTGTTATTATTTAAATTATCTAATTTTATTTCTTCTGTATATATAATATACATATAATTTTATTGACAAGACTAAGAAATCAAATTCTAATATTAATTTAAACACACAACAAAATAAACACTTTCTAATGAAAAAATATAAGAAATGACAAATTGTTTGAATTGATTATTATTCTCAAATCATTTCTTGATCATTCATTCCCTATTAATTAATTTTAATTTATTGTGAGGCCATTATTTTTTTTTACTTCTATTTTTATTTTTAAACTTTTTGTAATTAAATATTAACTTGTGTTTTTTTAAAATCTGCATCGACTAGAAATTTAATGACTCAAAGATAAAAATTAAAATTTGAGAATAATAAATGATTTAGCAAAGATAAATAATAATTTTTTTACAAATGAATAAATAAGTAATGCAAATTGTAGGAAAAAATAAATCTATTTATTTTAAATTTAAAAAAAAACCAAATAATAAATGTATTACTTAAAATAATAATTTTTAGGTTATTTATGTGGTGTGAAATAAGTCTTATATTAAATTATTAGGATATTATCTAATATTAATTTTAGAGAGATTATTTATTTTTAAGTATTTGATCAATAAAAATTAAGATTGTTTTTGCATTAAATGATTTAATAATTTCTTAACAATTTAAGAATTTTGTTTAATATTGCATGAAATTTAAGAATTTTATTAAATAATGGTAAAATATGTATTGACTTTTTTATAATATATATGCAAAGCTTTAGGGGAGGTGAGTGAAATTTCTCATTTGAATAGATAAAATAATTAACTGTCAATTTTGTCATTTTTGGTATGACATCAGCTTGATATCAACAAATTCTGTTAAATAACTTAACAGGGGGGAATCTTGATAATAGTTTTAAAAGTAAGGGAGGTTAGTGTAATTATTGAAACCACGGGAGAAGTCCTTGTAATTGTCAAAAATCTCAGGAAATGTAAGTGTAATTTACCTAAAATAAAACAATACAACTTTTGATGGTTAAATGATAGCCTTAAATTGTTTACTACTAGATAATATTTTTAATGCATACAATTTTTTTGCAATAAATTTGAAACATATTGATACTAGTAGATATCGTACCAATTAAAAAAATGACATTTCGTCCAGTATTGGATTCTTTTGGGAACCACCCCCCTCCCCCCTCCACAAAAAAAAAGGTCACCTCTTTTTTTTTTCAATTGTTTTATTGTTTTTAGTATTTTTTTTCAAAATTATGTCAACGTTTTTTACTTTTTCGGTCCGTCTTGTCGAAACGAATCTAAAATGTATTTTTTGCGAAAAATTTCAATAAAAATTTGAAAAGGTCAAAATAAGCCAAAAAGATTGCTTATTTTTGCTTATTTTTGTCTTTTCTGAATTTTTTTTGGAATTTTAAAAAAAATTATGATTTTTTGATTCGTCTTGTTGAGTTGAATCTAAAAACCTAAATTTTTTGAAAATTTGTAAAAAATGTTAACTAAAGACAAAAATAAATAAAAAAAATAAGCCAAAAAATAAGTAAATCCTAAAACAACAACTATGGTATAAACAATGATCAGAGTATTAATTTTTATGCTTTGAGACATGTTGTAGTTGTGGGGGCGTATTTTTGTGAATGACAATATGTGGCCAAGGTTGTACCGAAGTGCCAGCCGAGTTGCCACGTGTCCTGGTCGTGGCGCCGAGGTGATCTTGGCCAGGCTGAGATTATCTGCGAAGATATCAGAATCCGTGATGAACGGATAAGGGACAAGAGTCCTAGAATGGGGGAGGGCCTTAGTCTGAATACGGATAAGGCTCTTAGGGAGTTTATCTTTATCTATTAGAGGGTTCAGGATGAGCATTGAGCCAGAGTCCATTGAGGCTAGGCTTCTACAGGGATCAGGTTAGTGCAGGCTATAAAAGTAAGGCACCATCGTGGGTCTAAGGTACGTTTTTTGTATTTTGTCTTGTGAGTTAAGCACTGTTTGCTATCTTTGAGAGATAATTGAGCACTGACTTGATTATCAGAGTGCCCTCGGGTGGACGAACCACCGCCAGAGTCTTATCTTTTTGTGACAGGTTGTTCGGGCGCAATCTATCCTGCTGGTGTTCTTTAGCTAAGTACCTGTTTGCCAGTGTGGTCAGAAGTCAACACCCACAATTTGGCGCCGTCTGTGAGAAAGAAGGGAGAATAGATGGCCAACGACGGACAGAAAGAGAAGATTGGGGACAACATCCCTACTGGGAGTGGTAAACACATTGACCCTAACGTAGAGGAGGATAACTGCAACGAAGAAACTTGAGATAAGAATCCTGTAGAGAAAGACGACGGCCAGGAGGGAGACATACTAAAGAAGGCAGACCGAGGTGGGTATTATAATGAGAACAACCTCAAGGTATGGAAAGATAAATGCATGTGGAGGGACAACAAGATGAAGAGAATGACGAGCAAATTGGCAGACCTGCAATCGGTCGTCAATTTCATAATGCAAAACAACGTCATGCAGCCACTGTTTCCATTACAAGACACGCCGATTCCAGCGGCCAAGAACGATGCCCAGAAAGGGGGGCAAAAAATAGTTCCCGCTGTCTCTCAGCATGACAGGACCAAGGAACATTCTCACCGGTCTTCATGGGAGGTCGGGCGAGGAGAGTTGATTAAAGGAGAGTCTTAGAAGACACATTGTACCAAAAAAGCCTACATCAAAGAACATCGGCATGCTCAAGGGAAGAAGCTTTGTTTCGACACGACTAATGGAGGGAGGTCCAAGACGACTCATAACGATACCGGGAGTAGCGCACCAAAAAGGTCGAAATCCGTTGACAGCCAAGCTCTTGGATGAACCAAAGAGGATTTGTGGGATTACCTCCAGAGGAAGCGGCAAGATGCCAAGGTAACCTCTCCTGTCAAGCCGAGACACCATTGTCGGTAGAATTGGATAAATTTGATGCCCCCGAAAAGGTCCTGTGAAAACCCATATTTTAATTATTCTTTAAAGAAAATTTATTAATTAATTTTGTCTACAGTCTATCTGAATTATACATTAGTGTAAAAGTTAGTTTTAAATTGACTCAAATCAATCACTAACAAGACATTATTAAGAATAATAATTTTGTGGGTGTTCAATATTTGTTGTTTATAAATTATTTTAATTATGATTCAATATAATAACTATTCTTACTAAATACCTTAGTTAAAAATCTTAGTGTGTCAATTTTCAGAAACCCACACAAAAAAAAAAAAAAAAATACAAACAAACAAACCATGGGCAAACAACCCACGGCTCCTACCAAACCCACCATCATTTATAAAATTTAGGGAAGAACTTATGAAAATTAGAGAAAGTTTGCTCTTAGAAATTGGAGAAAGTGAATGGAATGTTTTTGAGGAAATAAAATAATGGAAAGAATGAGAGGGAGAGAGAGATGTCTTCAATATTTATATGCATGCAAGCCTTCCTTGTGCATGCAAGCATCCGGTGAGAAAAAAAAAAAAAAAGAGAAATCCCCAAAGCCACCAAGCTTGGTGTTAGGAGAGGAAGAAGAGTAGAAGATTAAAGAAGCCAAAATTCTCAACCATTTTGTCACTCTATTACTAAGTAAGAAAACCCTCTCAACCCTCTCATTTTATTTTTATATAATTGAAAATTTTCAGATTACGTACATTTGATACATTGTCTGAAACTGTGTTGAGAATAATCTGTCTTGAATCTGCCAGCATGTTACCCGAATTTTTAGACAATTTTATACTCAGAATTTCGAGATGATTTCTTCTATAAAGTTGTTGATAATGATGTCTAGTTTATCTAGAAATTTTTGGAAATAATTTTTGAGCTTTCTACGAATTTATACAAATTTTTAACTAAATCTGAAACTGTGTTGAGAATAATCTGTCTTGAATCTGCCATCATGTTACCCGAATTTTTAGACAATTTTATACTCAACATTTCGAGATGATTTCTTCTACAAAGCTGTTGATAATGATGTCTAGTTTATCCAGAAATTTTTGGAAATAATTTTTTAGCTTTCTACGAATTTATACAAATTTTTAACTAAATCTGAAACTGTGTTGAGAATAATCTGTCTTGAATCTGCCAGCATGTTACCCGAATTTTTAGACAATTTTATACTCAAAATTTCGAGATAATTTCTTCTACAAAGTTGTTGATAATGATGTCTAGTTTATCCAAAAATTTTTGGAAATAATTTTTGAGCTTTCTAAGAATTTATACAAATTTTTAACTAAATCTGAAACTGTGTTGAGAATAATCTGTCTTGAATCTGCCAGCATGCTACCCGAATTTTTAGACAATTTTATACTCAAAATTTCGAGATGATTTCTTCTACAAAGCTGTTGATAATGATGTCTAGTTTATCCAGAAATTTTTGGAAACAATTTTTGAGCTTTCTACGAATTTATACAAATTTTTAACTAAATCTGAAACTGTGTTGAGAATAATCTGTCTTGAATCTGCCAGCATGTTACCCGAATTTTTAGACAATTTTATACTCAGAATTTCGAAATGATTTCTTCTATAAAGTTGTTGATAATGATGTCTAGTTTATCTAGAAATTTTTGGAAATAATTTTTGAGCTTTCTACGAATTTATACAAATTTTTAACTAAATCTGAAACTGTGTTGAGAATAATCTGTCTTGAATCTGCCAGCATGTTACCCGAATTTTTAGACAATTTTATATTCAGAATTTCGAGATGATTTCTTCTACAAAGTTGTTGATAATGATGTATTTGAAAATGTGAAACTGTGAGACAGATTTTACCATGTATTTGAAAATTTATTTAAAATTCTATACTAAGCCAAATCTGGTAATTTCTGGCTAGAAGATGAAATTTGAGAAGTCTAGTTTCATAATAAATCCTTAGATTATGGGTTTGACCTATAAATTTAAGCATGGAATTAAAATAAGGAAATGTGACAAATCTGTGTCATAAACACCCTTGGAATTTGTTTAGAATTATTTATAAGTTATTTTTGGGAAAAGCTTTTTGAAAAATAACCATAACATGTTTATTGAGTATTCTGTAGATTGATATGAATTTTAGAGTTGTATAAGTAATGTATTTATAATTTTATTTGCAAGATATATACTCTGAAAATTTTCTGGACAGAATAAAATCACCACTTTAATATTATGCTAGTCTAATTTTGTAAATCAAAAATTTGTGCATGTGTGTGTTTAGGGTTTAATTCTTGTATCTAAGTTATTATTTCATACCATGGTTTAAATAAATTGTTTATTTAAATTCTGTACTTTTATTTAGTATTGTGTGACACATGCAATATTTTATGATTGGGAATTTTAATGAGTTGGTATAACATTACTTGTGATTAAAAATTTGGAGTTATTTGTGATTAATATCAAAATTAACTGAAATGATTAACGATATATACAAAGTTAACAATTGACGGTTAATACCAGTTGTTCGGGGTGAGTCTTGGTTTAAAGACTGTACGGAATTAAGAGTTGACGGTTAACACCGGTTGTTCAGGGTGAGCCCTGGTTTTGAGAATTCTCACGTAAATTGTGTTGCGAAACTCTAAGATGGCACGGGACTTATTTGAACCCTTTTCGGTATTCGGTTTTGGAATAAGGGTGGATGTGCAGGTGGCACACAGGGAGGTTGCTTACCCCTGGCAGACCGTTTTCTTGGGGCAGACCATGGATGCCACTACTTGGGTATATAACTCCGGACGTGGGCATCCCTGGTAGTTACGGTTGGTAACACTTAAATATTTGACCAAGGGAGGGTTTCAAATTAACTGTTGCCATGCTTAGTGGTTGGTGAGTTAAATCTCTTTGGTGAGATTTCGAGTGTCACCTAAATTATTAAAATTACTGAAACTATTCTAATGGTTGTAATTTCTGTGTATAATTATATTGATATCTCATGTTTAGAATATTATTATTTGTCTCTTAAAAAGAATGGTAGGTTGGTTACGTTTTCTTACTGTGTTGCAAAACTCATGGCATATATTTTGTTACCCTGGCGTTTCATGCCAGATTATGTTGAAGAAGAGACTGAGGCTGAAATTGGAGCTGCTGCCAATATCGAACCTTGGCTGACTTAGAGTCAATATTTTGTCAGAATAAAATCCTGTTATCCCTTGTATTAGGATTAAACTATGTTGTGACGTTGTGTGTGAACTTGTAGTTTTATTCTGTCGTTGGACTTTGGCTTTGTAAGAACTTAAAAGTTCCTAACTAGTAGTTAAAATTTTATCTAGCAAGTTATTGTTATTTAAAATCTTATGACGTTTCAAAAAAAAAAAAAAAAATTTTTTTGGGGCGTCACAGGTTCATATGCCGAGATTCCATATATACGACGGTAAATATGATCTTAACTTTCACGTCGCTTGTACTTGAACTCAATGGCACTGTATACCGAGATTGAGCTGCTACTGTGCAAGGTGTTCGCCTCGTCTTTTGGGGAAATCGCATCAGATTGGTTTCACAAGTTGCCGAAAGGAACTGTGAAGAGTTAGGAAGGCCTAGCTGAGATGTTCGTGGCCAGGTTTGTGACAAACAAACTATAGCCATTGAGGGTCTGATGGCTCAGAGAATTGGCAAGGATGAAAGTCTCAAGGCTTATGCCAAAAGATATTATGAGGTGTTTAACCGAATACCAGGTGCAACCAAGAGGTGGCGATCGTGTCTTTTAAGAACGGCCTGAACAACGACTGTCTGCTTCGAAAATCGCTGGCAAAAACACTGTCAAAAAGTATGGAGGAACTTATGGCCAGGATAAAGAAGTATGCGAGAGTCGAGGAAGACACGCCAATGACAAAGGCGTCGAAATAAGAGAAAAGAAACGGATCGCCGAAGTGAGGCCGAGGTAATACTGGATATAACAAGCAAGAGATAGGACTGAGAGCTGCATAGGCAGTCACTACCATATTCTGAATTCCGATTTACAAAGTGCTAAAGAGGATCAGGAACCAACCATATTATAGAGCACTAGAAAGGGTTCTTGGAAAATTTATGGGAAGAAGTCTGGGGAAGCGCTGTGTCTACCACAATGAGGATGGGCATCTGACTCAGGGGTGCAGAGTCCTAAAGGCACATTTAGAAGATCTGGTAAGACAAGGACATTTAAGGGACCTGGTAGATGAAGCCAGAACAAGGGATGAGCAGGTAAAGTTGCCACAGGCACTAGCAGTACCGCCTCTACCAGCACCACAACCGCAAGTAGACGGACCTCAAGTGATCAATGTGATCCACTCGAAGGTAAACGAGAATGATATGCGGGGAGAGACACAGAAGGTAAAACACCTACAACATGTATGTTAGGCCCAGCAAAAGCAGCCTAGGATAGATGTGAACTAGAGACCCATGGTGTTATTCACTAAAGCCGACCTAGACATGGTACAACATCCACACAACGATGCTCTGGTGATATCCCTCAAGATTGGAGAATGCCAAATAAGGCGCATTCTGATTGACCAAGGCAGCTCCTGTGACATCATGCATGTTAGATTTTACAAGGAGCTCGACCTTCACTAAGATGACCTCGAGTAGTCCAGTAGTCCAGTAGTCTAATGGTCGGGTTCAACGGAAGGTCGAGCTCTTTGTAAAATCTTAACAAAGCCGATGACCTCGAGTAGTCCAGTAGTCCAAGCTCCTCACCTCTCTTAACAAAGCCGATGACCTCGAGTAGTCTAGTAGTCCAATGGACATGGCCCTTGCGGGCAATAAATTTGGAGGTGTAGGCAGGCACCAGGAAGGTGAGTACAGAATTTACAGTGATTGACATCCCCTCCCCTTACAATATTATCTTGGGAAGGCCATGGTTGCACACAATGAGGGCTGTCCCTTCTACACTGCACTAACTATTGCGGTTCCCAACAGTGTATGAAGTTGAGGAGGTCAGAGGGGATCAAGTGCAGGAAAAAAATTGTTCCATGGCAGCAATGAAATCCATCTGCAGCGTGCGAGAAGCAAAATCAACAAAAATTGAGGATGGGGACATAGCGGTCCTGGATGACGTCGGCAAGGAACCAGCCGACAAAAGCGAGGAAGCCCTAAAAAAGATCCTAGTACAGCAAGGGGATGAAGAACGCTTCTTCCTTCTCAGCTCAAGCTTGGTTGGGGAAGATGAAAAGGAGTTAGAGGCGTTGTTACGAACAAGCATTGAGGTGTTTGCCTGGACACCATACGAGATGCCTAGCATTGACCCCAAGGTCACTTGCCATAGACTAAATATAGACAGGTCGGCTAAACTTGTCATTCAACGGGCTAGAAGACCAACCTTGATGCATGTTGAGGCAGTAGAAGAGGAGGTGGATAAATTGCTGGAGGCCAGAGCCATTTGAGAGGTAAACTACCCAACATGGTTATCAAACACAGTTGTTGTGAAGAAGAAGAATGGGAAGTGGAGGGTCAGTGTGGACTTCACCAGCTTGAATAAGGCTTGTCCCAAAAACAGTTTCCTGCTTCCCAAGATTGACCAATTGGTGGATGCCACATCAGGGCATGGAAGGATGAGCTTCCTCAACGTTTACATGGGGTACCATCAAATAGCCATGTATCCCCCGATGAGAAGAAGATTGCATTTATCACCCCAAAAGGGCTGTATTGCTACAGAGTGATACATTTCAGGTTAAAAAATGCAAGAGCAACTTACCAGAGATTGGTGACTAAAATGTTCAGATATCTAATAGGCAAAATAGTGGAGGTATACATTGATGACATGGTCATGAAGACCAAAAGAGCCTGAGGATCATCTGGCCGACCTGAAAGTAGTTTGTGATATCCTGAGGACATTTCGACTCCGACTCAATGCGTCGAAGTGCGCATTTGGAGTTGGGTCAGGAAAGTTCTTGGGATACTTGGTTACCAGAAGGGGCATTGAGGTGAGCCCAGACCAGATCAAGGCCATCCTGGACTTAAAAAGCTCGACATTGGCAAAACAAGTACAGATGTTGACTGGAAGGGTCGCAACCCCGAATAGGTTCATAAGCTGAAGTTCTGACAAATGTAAACATTTTTTTAGTTTAGTGAAGAAGGCCACATATTTTTTGTAAAAAGAAGAGTGCGAAGTTGCCTTGGCAGACTTGAAAAAATACTTGACCACAGCTCCAGTTCTCTCAAATCTGGTACCTGAGGAGGAGCTGTTCTTATACTTGGCAGTTTCAAAGCATGTAGTGAGTGCAGTGGTAATCAGAGAAGAGAATGGAGAAAAGAGGCAGTTTATTATGTGAGTAAAACCCTAGCAGATGCAGAAACCAGATACTTACCCTTAGAGAAACTGACACTGGCCTTAGTAATGGCTACCAAGAAGCTAAATCATTACTTTCAAGCCCACAAGATTGTGGTATTAACTGAGCATCCTTTGAAGTCCCTGTTGCAGTAAGGAGACAAGCAGGAAAACTAGATGGTAGTGGCGTTGGACCAATACGACCTGGAATTTAGACCCAGAACAACAATCAAAGGTCAGGTTCTAGACGACTTCGTGGCCGAGTTCACACCTGGCGCCATCCCCCATCGGGCTCCGTTGAGTCGCGGTTTAGGATGTCCAGGTGAACAAGAAAAAACCCAGCTGGGGATAACAGAATAGAAGAAAGAAGAGAAACTCAGGCCTTGCGATATTTACATCGGCAACTCCTTCTGCCTGTTTGTTGATGGGAGTTCAAATCGTCGGGGAGCGGGGGCAGGAGTAATACTAGTATCGCCAGATGGGTGGATGCTGGAACAATCTATTCGTTTGGGGGTTAAAGCCTCAAACAACGAAGCAAAATACGAAGCACTGATCGCAGGATTGAAGTTGGCAGCAGCAATGGAAGCCGACGAGGTGGTGGTCTTTTGTGACTCCCAGCTTATCGTCAACCAGGCAACAGGCGAATACGCAGCCCGGGATGAAAGAATGATGGCCTATGTAAAGGAGGTTGTCAGACTGATAGCCTTATTCCAAGATTGCCAATTACAGCAAGTTAGTGTAGACACCCCATTTTTGACCGACCTTAAGACTCAAACGTCATCGTTTGTGTACGCAATGATTGCGCATGTTTGTGCTTGTTTCGAGCGCCCGAAGGTCTCAGTTGAGGGCCTTGTCTCGGGGTCTCTTAACTCTCTTCTTTTTGGCCTTGTTTTTGGACCGAACCTTGGTGCCTTTGCCTGAAGCGAAAGAGAGACCTGTAGGCCACTTTTTGTAGCTGTAGGCTACTTTTCTCTCTTGTAGGCTACTTACGGTGGCCAGTAGGCTAGTTTCGGGAGCTTTTGGCTGAGTGCCTTGTTTTGGGGTCTCTTGGATCCCTTCCTTTTGGTTTGTTTTTGAACCATACCTTGTTACTTCTTGCCTAGAGGGGAGAGGGCCTTGCCAGCCACTTGTGGCACTTGCTGGCCACTTTTCTCCCTTGTAGGCCACTTCAAGTGGCCGGCCGGCCGGCTAGTAAAGTGGCCGACAGGCCATCTTAACTGGCCGGCAACCACTTTTTCTCATTTTTAGATATTTGTAGATATTTTGAGCCAGCTGTGGCTCACTGAAGGATTGAGCAAGCTTTTTGCTTGTATTGATCTATATAAGGGGAGCTTCTTCCCCTTTGAGGGAGGTTCAGATTTTCAGAGCTAAAAAATCTCCCTCTCTCTAGAATTCTCACTCTCTCTATATATTGTGTTATATTGAGCCTTAAAGTGAGTTTTCTTCATACTTTTGCACACAAACACCTAGTCAAACACCTTCATTTTGGAGCTGAGGTCCCTTGGAGCTTGTTTTGAGGTCTTTGGATTGCTTTTGGTTTAGAATTGTTGTTGGAGTTGCTGTCTTGTTCTTGTTCTTCAAGGGTATGAAGCTAGCCCCTTTAAAGGTTTGTTTTGATTAAGAGCTTAGCCACCTTTGCATGTTGATTTAGGCCTCGTTGTTAACTACAAAAAGCTCTGATTTTAAGTGTTAAGAAAGGTTGTTTAAGGCCTCTTTGGTGTTGGGGGTGTTTCACCCTTTTGTGTGCCTTATTTGCTTGAGGTTGGTGCCTTCTTTTAAAGCCTTGGAGGCACCCTTTGTTTGGCCTTTCTACGATTGAAACTCAAAGGAATTTCAGTGGTAGAAACCATGTTTTGAAGTCCAAAATAGGAAGGGGTGGCGTCCCCTTCTTGCTTCTTGGTTCCATGCCTTGTTGGCCTAATTAGTGAGCATGTTTTTCTACCATGTGTTGGCTTGTTCTCCGCTCATTTTTGGTCTTATTTTAGCATGGCATAACACTATTTTGGCCTGGTTGGGTCACCTCATGCATGCTTTTTACACTTGTAGTCTAATCTTGCCTTTTGGCCTTACATGCTTGCTACTTTGGCTCATTATTCTAGCTTATTTTGGCTATGCTCCTACATGCTTTTACTCTTGATTTAACATGATATAACTCTGTTTTGGGTTGGCTTGGTTGCCTCTTGCATGTTTCTTGCACTTGTAGTGCAATTTTGCTCACTAGCCTAGTGTATTTGGTGTTTTAACCTATTGATCTAGCATATGTATGCTCTACTCCAGCACATTTTTGGCTTTGTTTTAGCATGCTTTAGGTCTGATTTGAGTGTTTTTGGCTTTGCATAGCTATAGTGTATTTGGCTTTGCTAGTCTTGCATTTTGAGACATCTAGCATGTCATATTTGAGCTTTTTGCATGGCATGGCATCATTTGGCATGTTATTTCAGACCATATACGTCTGCCATATTCTTGCATTTATCGCCCTCTTGTTGTGTTTGAGGGTTGAGCCATATGCTTCACTTGTGAGCCAATACGTATACATGCTTGTCTAGGCTTTTGGACTTCCATTTCAGCATATTTTGGTCTTTATTTTGGCCTAATTGAGCTCTGTCCGGAGCTGGTTTGGTTGTTTAGGCTATGTATTGCATGCTTCTTGGGTAGTGCTCTTTACTAGCCTTATGCTTTAGGCATTCTAGCATGCCTTATTTGTGATGTTTATGTGACATGGCATCATTTAACACATAATTTCAGAACATATAGCCTTGTCACACTCTCATATTTATCACTCTTTAATTATGTTTAAGAGTTGTGCCCTTATGCCTTGTTGATGAGCCAATCCATGAGCATCATTATCTTGCCTTTCATGCCATCATTTTAGATCATTTTGGCCACTGTCTTGGCATGCATAAGGTCTATTTAGGGTTGGTTTAGTCCGTTGAGCTTTGTATTGTATAGCCCTAGTATTGTCTACTTCGCTAGCTTTAATGCTTAAGGACTCTAGCATGCCATACTTGTGTTGTTTGCATGATATGTCATCATTTGGCTTATGATTTCAGTGCTTGTACCTCTATCGTGCTCTCATATATGTCATTCTTTCAATGTGTTTGAAAATTAAGCTTTGTGCCTTGCTTGTGAGCAAATGGATGAGCATGTGTTCCTTGCTTTTTTGTACCTAGGTTTTGGTGTGTATTGGCCACTGTTTTGGAGCATCTTAGGTCTGTCCATGTGTGGTTTGACCATTTGAGCATTGTAGTGCATGCCTCATGTGCAATACACTTTACTAGCTTTGATGCCTTAGCTTCTAAACATGTCATGCATGCACGACTTATATGATAGAGCCTCGTGTATGCCACTCTAGCATTGAAAGATAAACATTTTGTTTGCATTGCATTGTGTTTGGATCGGACGTTAATCCAAACACAAGGGATGTGGCACGTTTCATACTCAGAGTGATGAAACGTGTTGCATTTCTTGGTCGCCGACACCCTTGAGCATGCATGATAGGGTGTAGGCTCTTATGTGTTGTTTGTGCATTCACTAATATTGTGCGAACTTGGCTCCTTGACCATCATGCATTGAGATGCGTGATTGGTGGCTTGAGAGTCGAGTACTATGCTCCTTTGAGCTTGAGAAATGATAAGAAGAGTAGTTGCACACACATTTCCTTGCAAATGCATTGTTCTGCCTTTGTTGATCTCTGTTGCAGTAAAGTTGAGATTCTGGAAAGGAAAGTGGCCGGCCGGCCAGTTTAAGTAGCCTGCCGACCAGTTTAAGTAGCCTGCCGGCCACTTGCAGCAAAATTTGCCCAGAATGCTCCTGTTTTGAGGCAGATGCAACCTGAAAGTGCATTTGATGTTCTGAGGTTACCGTGAGTGCAAACAGAGACAACTTATGGCAAGGCAATGCATTTTCTGGGTGAAGCAAACCGAGCATGCATGTCCCCCTCCCCTCGAGGCCATTTTAACTGCTTTGCTTAGCTAGTTAATTTACTGATTTTTGTAATTAATTAGTTAATGTATTTAACTAATTTATTTCATCTTTGTAATATTCTAATTAGCTTAACATAGCTAGTCTCAATTCGGTTTGTAATTAGTTAACTAGAATAGTTAAATAGTTTATTTGTAATAGTTAGCTTAATTAGCATAGCTAGTTAGCTTTCATTTCATTCAGACCCTCCGTCGAGAGGGCAAATGTTGTAATAAGTGTGTGTGAGTGTGTGAATGTCTTTCAACCTCACGTCTTTCTCCTTTTTATTTACCAGCTTTTGATGGTTAGTTTTAGGGCATGTTTCAATTAGCATACTTATGTTTGCATGCGTGCATCATTCATTTTGTCTTGCATGCACGGGCTCGGCACATCATTCAAACTGCATTATATTTCAATACACTTTCTTGAATACGTGTTTCAAAGCATGTTATCAAGTGTTGCATTCATATGCCATTCTAGATAGCCGAGCCTATTTTAGTTGCATTTTTGCATGTGTTGCATTAGGCATCTTAACATAGTTAGGATCATGCATGATTTCTAACTAGCTTTTGTTTCGGCTCGGAGTACACTGTGAGTGTTTACGCTTTAGCATCCTTGCATGTGTGTAAGTGATTGCATGTGTATAAGTGATTGCCATGATAGCGTGATTGCCATGAGGCTATTTGTTTAAGTGTTTAACTGCATGAATGCCTGTGGATGAAGGTTTCATTGCTTGAATTGGAACAATTCATCAAAATGTGAGTTTGAAGCCCACTTGAAGTGGCAAATCATCATGTTTTAAGCCCACTTGAGGGTGGCAAATCCACATTTTAGCCTACTTGCGAGTAGCACCTTCAAACCATTTTTGAAAACGAACATGAGATGTTTTGTTCTAAATCGAGCGATTTAGTCTATACTTGTATGCTGTGTGCATCACATAGTAAGTTAGATTAAAAACCGGAATAAGAACATACGTGTTTACAAAAACAACATATCATGTTAGTAGAGGCCGATCCTTTGATCGGGCGAGCGGGGGTGCTCATTTCAGGACCTTCCCCTCTCGTACCCAAGTTCCCGAGCCGAGGTAACTTTGATGATGACGGACACATGGCCTTAGGCACGAGTCAGGGTTTCCTAAATTTCTCAAAACAAAATATTTAGGTGGCGACTCTGAAATCTGGCAAAGCAGTCCATGTTTGACGCTTTTTGATTGAAATCGATTTCTCAAAACGATTTGCCGGATTTGGACTCTTTGGTGATTTATCAGTCTTACATTGCACTTTGTGAGATTAGATTCAGAACCGTGACAGGAGTCCGAACTGTAATAGCTAGAACCCAACTTGCGCCCTTGCGCGCGGAACGAGTTCGGGGCAGTTTACAGTTAGCCTAGATGACAACAGCCATGCTAATGCCTTGGCTAACCTGACTAGTGTTATGAAATCAGGAGAAACAAGGACAATAATGGTTTACTATTTGATAGGCCCAAGTGTAGACCCATTGAACACAGAGTATGAAGCAATGTGTGTAGAGATGGGATCAAGTTGGATGGATGCGATAGTAGTATTCCTTAGAAATGGAAAACTGCCAAATGATCACAAAAAAGCACACAAGATCAGACTAAAGTCGACAAGGTTTAGTCTGACAGCAGAAGGATATCTTTACATAAGGTCTTTTATTGGTCCCTTTTTGAGATGTGTGTACCATTCACAAGTTGAAGACTTCCTATATGAAATACACGAATGAGTATGTGGAAGCCACGCTGGGGGCAGGTCACTTGCTCATAGGGCCATTGCTCAAGGGTACTGGTGGCCCTATATGCAGAAAGATGCTGAAGCCTATGTCAGAAAGTGTGAGAAGTGCCAGAGGTTTGCACCTTTGATACGTCAACCAGCAGCAGATTTAAACCCAGTGTACAGCCCTTGGCCATTCGCCCAGTGGGGCATAGATCTTGTTAGACAACTACCTCAAGCGACTGGACAAAGGAAGTCCATACTGGTAGCAACTGATTATTTCACAAAGTGGGTAGAAGCGGAATCCCTCGCAAAGATTCAGGATATTGATGTAAAGAACTTCGTATGAAAGAACATCATCACCAGGTTTGGGATCCCAAGGGCAATAATAGCAGATAATGGCACACAGTTTGACAGTAAGCTAATCAGGAACTTCTGTGCAAAGTACAAAATCAAGAACTACTACTCCACTCCAAGTTTCCCCTCAAAGCAATGGTCAAGCAAAAGTATCCAACAAAACTATCTTGGATGGGATCAAGAAAAGACTAGAAGCAGCAAAGGAAAAGTGGGTGGAAGAGTTGCCCAATGTACTCTGGGCATATCGGACTACGCCGAGAAGATCAACTAGGGAATCTCTATTCGCCATGGCGTATGGCACTAAAGCAGTTATCCTGCTAGAAGTCAACATCCTAGGGATTAGAACCCAGGGAGTAGAGAATTGGACCAATGAAACATTCTTGGCCCGAGATCTAGACCTGTTGGAAGAAAAAAGGGAGAGAGCAGCGATTCGGTTGGGGGCATACCAGCAACAGTTTGCTAGGGCTTATAACAAAAAGGTCAACCTAATAGAGTTCAAGGTTAGGGACCTAGTGCTAATGAAAGTGGTCGGTAACAAGAAGGATCCCAGGAAAGGCAAGCTAGGCCCAAATTGGGAGGGACTTTATAGAATCATCTCGGTAGCCGGCAATAGTGCATATCGGCTTGAGAACAGTAAGGACAAAGAGTTGCCAAGACCTTGGAACACTTGTAATTTGAAGTTTTTCTATCATTAGATTTTTTATTTTTTAAAGTTTTTTGTTATTAGCTGAAGTAATAATAAAATTTTAGTTCAATTTTTAATTTCAAACTTGTGTAATGCGACTGACTAGTCCTTTGGCGATGTTTCTGATTGAAACATGACGAATAACTTAGACTTATAATATGACAGAGTTGAATTATACTTGCATATAATAGAGTTGAACTAAGTTGGCGATGTTTCTGATTGAAACATGATGAATAACTTAGACTCATTATATGGCAGAGTTAAATTATACTTGCATATAATAGAGTTGAATTAAGTTGGTGATGTTTCTGAGTGAAACATGACGAATAACTTAGACTCATTATATGGCTAAGTTGAAATTATACTTGCATATAATGGAGTTGAACTAAGTTGGATTAACCTAGATCCGCCATATCGGCAGAATCAAACTCAGATTGGAACTAAGTGCATTTGAGTAAGATTAACAGAGGGACCAAGGTTGAGAACCTCGACTAGTCTCTGTTTGAATCTAACCTCGGTGACAAGATCATAGCCACATGCTTAATGAGAACCTAAGTGAAACTTAAGTTCATATTAGGGGGTAGAGAGTTGGAGAATAATGAATAAAGTTTAAAGTGCTTGGGACTTGTTGAAATTTTATAAAAAAATTTACAAGTTAAAGTTATTCCGAGGTAAATTTGAAAGAAATACATACGTACTCGCCGAGATTACCAGGTTGCCAAACTTGGGAAGTATAGAAGACTGAAGTCTTGATAGAAGACAATAAGTAAGAGTGAAGTGGCAAGTTTAGGACAACACTTGTGAAAATATTTTTACAATGTTTTCAAGTGTTAAGCCAAGGCCGAGATGAACAAATTAGAAGTTATGTCCGAGGTATTTTACCTCGAGGAGATTGCACAATTAAGGTGTACTTTTGAAGATATGCAAAATTATTCTAAATATGACTGTGGTAAACATACATAAGAGAAAAGAAAGCATGCCAAATTATTCCAAGTATGGAAAACGTACATTCAAACACTTAGAAGGAAGTAGGCAACTTGTATTCACAGAAGGTTACTTGTTCAGATTGCAAAAGCGACACATCGGCCAAATATGAAAACTAAAACATTGTTCAGAATGTAAAAAGTACTAAGTACAGGAAAAAAGCTTATAGTCAGACTACTTGGCGTCGGTGGCAGGCTGTGTCTCGGCCTTAAAAGACAACTGAGAAATCTTTTCGGTAGCTTTCTTAGCCTCGAGCTCGGCATCAATTTCTTATAGAGTTTGATCGAGGCTCTTCTCGGCGATAGGCACCTCGGGCATAGTCTTCTTCGGGGAGGCACTTTTAGAGACTTTCATCCTCCTCATCCTGAGTCAAGTCCAGGACTTTCTCATTTAGAGTTGGGGACTTGGCTCTGGCAGAACCTTCAGCGTCGGCTGCCACCTCGGCCTCTTCGTCTTCGTCTTCGTCTTCGTCTTCGTCTTCCTCTCCATCTTCTTCTTCTCATTCTTTCCCTTTAGCCTTAGCCTCAGATTGGCTTAAAGCGAGAGGAAATGACACCACAAGTCGGCCTTCATCTCTAAGGGAAAAGTCTTCGAGGATAGCCAACTTTGTTAAAACAGCCATCCAACCAAGGGTGTAACCGTTGTTGCATACCTGTCTAACTTGCTTCTTGTACTCCTCAAGGATGTCTGCTGCCCCCTCGGCGTAAGCTTTCTCATCCGCCTCTTTGATTTCGGCAACCTTTGTGGACATTGCGGTCTGAAGCTCGGTCTGGGCGTGGGTCTCTTTTTCTTTGGCCTCTTTTGCCTCAGCCTGTGCGACCTCGACAACGTTCTCTGCAACCTTGGCACGGTCCTCTGCCACCTTCAGGACCAGTTCAGTAGCCCTAGCTTTATCCAGAAGACCTCGAATGCGATCATCGGCTTTGTTAATAGAGGTGAGGAGCTTGGCTGTCTACTTGGTCTTCTAGGTAAACTCTTTTTTAAATGCATCGGCCTTGACTGCCAGGGAGTGACCTTGCTGGATAGCCTGCAGAAGTGCAAAAGAAATTAATTGAGTGTGGAAACCAAAGTTAAAACTTAGATAAAAAGTTGCTAGTGTTTGAACTTACCAAAACACAATGCTGCATCATCATTGTGTAATTCTCATACTCTGATAGCTCGGCCATACGGCTGATGTCAGCTGGGAGCAGAACAGCAGTAGAGATAGCAGCACCAACTTCTAATTCATCAAGTGCATTGTCCTTAGAAAGAAGTGGTCGGTCTCCAACCGTAATGGATGGATTCCAGGGAGCATCGACACAGAAACTGGAAGGGTCAGAGGAGCCACTGGTCCTCAGCTTTTTTGATTGTGATGGGGTTAGACGCCTCGGCCTTGGCTGGCCTCCTGTCGGATGGAGGAGCACTCCTCTCAGCATCGGCCAACTTGAAAATCGACAAAGTGTCCTCAGAGTCAATTTGAGTCACTATTGCCTTGGCTTTGGCCTTCTTGACCCTCTTTGGCTTGGCCTTTGATTGGGATTGTGATGGTGAAGATTGGACTGTGACAACACCAAGGATGTCGGCTATAAGGTCTTCGACGACAGCTTTGTTGCGTCCCATCTTGTTGGCGGTAGAGGTAACTGTGATTTTTGTGCCAAAGTGGATTGCTGAAAGTGCAGTGGATGGGTTGGTTGGATTGTAAGCAGACGCCTTAGCACTTTGGCATTTTCAGCTACGAGTTCTGTTTGTAGGAGCGAAGGGTGAAGCTCGATGTCGGCGTTGACACTGGGCTGGAGGAATCAATTGGGGAGCAGATGTTGATAGCTGCTCTGTTGGATTAGAGGTTGAGGCTTGGTCAAGCCGTGGTGATGAAGTGGTAACAGGAGTTGTTGCTGAAGGTGGAGACTTGCTTTCTTGGGGACGTCGGACAGGGCGGATTTGTAGGTCGGGATGTAGTTGAGCAGCAGAGGGGCCTTGCGCTGATTAACTAGCAAGCCCAGCAGCTTCTTGAAATCTTTGCTGGGGTAGAAGGTTTTGCGGAAGTCTTTTGGTGGCTGAGGAAGAGTTGCAAGTAAAAAAACAGACATTAGAACATATAAAAGGAACAAAGTAATAAGGACTTGAAAGCAGGTAAAGTGACACTTTATTCTTACCATTACTCTCTTTAAAGACTGATCAGCTCAAGGCGTAGAGGTGGAGGTCATCATCAGGTGGGAACTCCTAGTTACCCGAGACGATGAAATAATCATCTCCATCACCTTTGTTGGAGTCTGGGAGGTCGGCGATGACTTTGTACTCAGTGGATCTCGGCTTAAGGTAATAGATGTAGCCTTTTTCGAATTTTAGGCCACACATGGTGTAACAGTACTGGATGTCGGCTAGAGTTATCCTAACGTTCTCTCGGCTAGCTAAAGCAATGATACCATTAATGACTCTGTAAGAGTTACTGGCCAGCTACATTGGGTTAAGTTTGTAATAGTGAAAGACTTGGCAGAAAAGGATGTTGAGAGGGAACGTAAGTCCACACTCTATGAAGGCCACTACGGGGAAAGGCATGGAGTCCCCATCAGGCATAATGGAGTACTCTAGCTTGAGTTGGACATCGACAGGGATGAAAAACTCCTGCCTGAAGTACTCTAGCTTAGAAGGGATATCTACTCTTCACCTAAACATTCCCATGATGTCGGCTTGGGAGGTATTAGTACACAGTTCAGGTGAAAAAGTTGGTGTGGGTTTGAAGTGACCTCAGCTAAAACCCTGAACAGGTACTGAGGCAAGGGTTTTTGGAAGATTTAAAGGGAATTCGTTTCAGTTTTTCCTAAGAATTGGAGTTCTAGGGCAAATCCCAAACCTAGAGTTACTAAAACAGAAATTAGGAGCAAGAATCTGGAAAAAAAAAAAAGAAAAAAAAAAGGAATATGATTGAGAACCCATAAAGCAAAAAATCAAGAACATTATACGAAGTGTGTGCAGATGTGCAAAGCCAAGAACAGTGGCAAAATAGCAAGTGTGTGAGCAAAATGTGTATAAATATACCCAGAAATAGATTGGACAGAGGCAAAATCACAAGCAAAATGAAATTCAGAACACAAGCAAGGATTCAACAACACGAACAGATTCGCAATGGCAACAAACAAGGCAATAGAGTTTGAATTAAATCAAAGACTGAAAAGGGGGAAAAAAATGACTTACCGAAGAGAATGACACTGGTATGAGGTACGCTGGAGTCAGACGGTGACAGTGAATGGAGCGGAACGGTGAATACTTCGCCGGAAGGGATAAACGGAGCAAGTTACAGAGCTTGAGAACTTGGACAAATGACGGTTTGGAAGTGAGAAACTTTAGAGAGAGAAAGCTTGAGAGAAATCAGAAAACGTGAAGTGAAAAGACGAAAAGAGAGAGAATGTTTTTGTTAAAACACGAAAAGGTGGCAAAATCACAATAAATGTGCCTTGGATGGTGTGTCTGTCAGGCGGCGTGAGCAGACGTGACGCGACCTGATGGCATGTGTCATGTACGAATCAATGAAGAAAGGACGCGTAGACGAAACGATTGAGAAACCGTGCGTGACAGCTCATGCGCAGATATAACTCTTGGAGTTCTTGATTTAATGAAGTAAAGACTAAGGGGACAATCTCAGTTAAAGAATTTTAAAAACTTGGTTCTTGGTTCTAAGGTATTGATAAAGCACACTGTAGTCTTGGTCACATTTAGCCGACATATGATGACCTCGGTAATAAAGGGTAGAGTAAGTTTTTAGCCGACGTGCTATGTGAACAAATGATATAGGTTTCATCACCTCAGGATACCGAGGTAATAGAACCTAGGGGGCAATTGTGGGGGTGTATTTTTGTGAATGACAACACGTGGCCAAGGTAGCACCAAAGTGCCAATCGAGGTACCACGTGTCCTGGTTGTGGCGCCGAGATGATCTTGGCTAGGCCGAGGTTATCTGCGAAGATACAGGAATTCGAGATGAACAGATAAGGGACAAGAATCCTAGAATGGGGGAGGACCTCAGTTTGGATAAGGATAAAGCTCTTAGGGAGTTTATCTTTATCTATTAGAGGGTCCAAGATGAGCATTAAGCCAGAGTCCATTGAGGCTAGGCTTCTACAGGGATCAGGTTAGTGCAGGCTATAAAAGTAAGGCACCCCCGTGGGTCTAAGGTACACTTTTTGTATTCTGTCTAGTGAGTTAAGCACTGTTTGCTATCTTTGAGAGATAATTGAGTACTGACTTGATCGACGGAGTGTCCTCGGGTGGACGAACCACCGTCGAAGTCTTATCTTTCTATGACAAGTTATTCAGATGCAATCCATTATGCCGGTGTTCTCCAGTTGAGTACCTATTTGACAGTGTTTCACGAATGTGTATACTCATAAGGTATCAAATTCAAGTCTTAATTCCATTTTCTTTCAATTCATATGCCAATCACTTATCTTTCTCAATTTATGAGTCGATTTCATTATTTCTTAACAACCAAACTGAAGTTACAACTCAATGGTTATCAAATCATACAACACATACACATAAACACTTCAAACTTCCATTTCACGGATATTTCGTCTGCAGGCAGCCATCAAACAGAACCCATGTAAATGTAGGCTATACAAGCACTACAATTGTTATTTTATAGATATTTCGTCCGCGGGCTAGGCACCATGTATAATTTCAAGACTTTCACCCAGGACACTCCGGCCAACTTAATTATAATGGAGTTCATCCCCTTTTCTCCTCTCAAACGATCATTCATACCTATGTAATGTATATAAACACAAAATCAAACAATGAAGTACATCCTCCTTCCACTCCCAAATAAACATACATGTACAATGTATATAGACCTGGCCATATTCAATGACAGTCATCAAAAGATTAGTTTCAATTCGCCTAATCCACATGCCATTTCTATAACAATCAGGGCTATCCTCCACCGATAGCCCAATACAGTTATCTCTAAACAGATATTCAATCTCAAACAGATAGTTTATTCAAAACTTCCAAAGGTGTGAGATAATACATATTTAATTCCACTATTTATATCAAGAATCATCCAATTTCACATTTCCAATAACAAATTCAATTATTTTAACAAAATAACAATTTGATCCAATTAGGGTAAAAACCTCTTCTTTTTTTTCAAATATCATCCCATGTACTAAAGTCCACTATTTTGACATAACATGAACATATTTTCAAACCCCAAACTTATTTATTTTGTATTCACCAAAAACCCCTCTTTTTCATTTCACTCCCAAGCCCTAAATTTGATCCAACCACTCCTAAATCCCACCATTGTACACAATAACAAATAACTAAGCTAAAAACCATATGAGAGTGTAGAAAAATCCCTACCTCAAAGGAAGATGAGCCAAGCAAGAGTGAGACTCCAAGAACAACAAAACCCACTTTTAATTGGATTAAAAGGAAGATCTTGATGCACTCTACCTTTTTCTCAAAGGCACTAGGGTGGAAATCCCAACGAATCTAGATGAAATCTTAAAGAGAAGGTGAGTTTTAGAGAGAGAATGTGTAGATCTAGGTTTTTGGGAAGTTTTAGAGAGAGAGAGAGAGAAGAAAAAGTGATTCAAAGTGTCACCTTCACAGACTGATAGACACGCAGTCCGCTCGAGCGTGGAAAGTGACGCTCAAGGGTCAGACACAAAGGTTCGCTCGAGCGCAAAAAGCGAAGCTCGAGCGTAGAATACACATTTCTAGAAGTTTTGCAGACGAAGGACCCCGCTCGAGAGTGAAAATGGACACTCGAGCGTCCAATGCACTCTCATAGTATTTGCAGAACTGTAAAAATACTCAAAGTTGACGAATCCTGCTCGAGCGCAAGAATGCCCGCTGGAGCAAAGGAGCAAAAATCTGGACAAAAAAGGTCTGGAAAAACAAGCAACCAACCTGTTCCAAATCCATAACTACAACCCGATAACCAAAATATGGAGGAAACAAGGGAAACAAGATATGAACAACCATTCTAACCCATACCAACCCGAGTCTGGAATACAATAGACAACGGATCAAAACCGGAATCGCTATATTATGACAGCTCATCCCACTACATCAAGAACGGGGTTGCCTTCCGCGTCAAGGACTTCATCAGTAAAGAAGGGCTCAAATTCCTTGGGAATAGGACCCATAACAGGAAACCGCTTATAGAAGAAAGCAATCAAAAACTAGGTATACACAAAACTCCAGATGTCATAACTGTCCATGGACCTCTCCATGTCCGAGTGAATGAGATCCAAGTGAAAATACAAATTCCCCATGAAGGGGGAAGCCAACGGAGTCTTATTGCCACTGCATAATTTGACGGCCAGGGGAAACACCAATTGATTGATGCTTTTGGCGGGATTACTTATAAGAACGAAGAAAGAGATAAAGTAACTGACAAATGCCACCAGGTACAATATAACTCCCCGATTTTCAAAGATTAATTAGGCAGAAATTAACTAACCAAAGCATGGGGTTTTTTTTTTTAATTATAAAAATCTTTTCCAAATCCATTCTCTTTTCACAAGTCTATATAAGAAAATATCATGGATGAAACCATAAACCCACTCTCCGTGTATTTCAATTAATATTACATAATCATCACAAATAGAACGCCACAAAGCTTACAATAAATGAGAGAGCACTGCTCCTTACAAAGAACGACACTAAACCAAATAAACAAATGAAGTATTACAATTCATCACTACATTACAACAATGAAATGGTAAAACCAGCTATTTGATCTTCAAATCCAAAAAGTATTCCCTGTACACATGTACAGGTAGGGGTGAGCAAACAACTAGCTTACCAAGCAATCTCATATTATAACATTAAAAGATATGCGGATACAAAAATACTCATACATATACGTGAAATCATATCGTGCAAAAACCTTATGGTTTTATTAATTAATCCCTTAAATTCAATTTATTTAATTAACCACAACTAGTTAACTTAAATAAATTAACATGCTTCAATGACAACAGAGCATCCTTTTTAAAACAAATGTGATGCCAAAGTTTATAATATGAGTTAAATGCATGTCTTTTCTTCAAAGCAGAAAACAGATGGTAAATACACACACTGCCAATCTTTATCAAGCATAACGTTTCACATAAAATTTTGTTCCCAGGAAACCGTAAACCGGCACCCATGTAAACGTATGCTATACAAGCACTACTATTACCATTTCACGAAAATTTCGTCCGTGGGATTGGCACCCATGTAAATGTAGGCTATATGACTATTGCCATTTTACGAAAATTTCATTCACGGGATTGACACCCATGTATACGCGCGATTTTTAAGACTTTCACCATGGACACACATGCCAACTTAATTTGAAGTAACCGCATCTTTTACCCAAATTCACCAAAGTATTCACCCACTTTTCTCAAAACAATTCATTTCTAATGATTAAGTATGCAACAATGTTCCATGCAATGTGTATGAGAAATCAATTTCCGTTCACCTAATTCTCATGCAATTTCTACAACAATCAAAGTTATTCTACACCGATAACCAAAACAGTTATCTCTAATGCATTAATTAAAATATAACAACATGGATATACAATCCAATATACAACCATATCTTGGAATTTCCCATGATTCCCAACACTTGGAAACAATCCATATTCCACATTTTAAAGCTAAATTTTCAAAACTTACATAGTTTTCCATCAAACTCAACAGTTCGAAAGAGTAACCATTACTCGATATTACAAAAGTTTCATAAATGTTTTCCAGTCAATTCCTCAATTTTAAAACCAAACAAAATCTTTTCTCAATAATCAAACAACACCCAAAACTTTAACATTTAGGATTTTTCTCACTTTCAGATACCCACATGCACTTTTTATATAGAAAATACATTTAATAGCAAGATTATAAGTAATCAACCCCCAATTTAACCAAGCCCTTAGTTTACAAATCGAATATCTCATATATGAATTTGAATCAGAAATCAACACCCACAGAAGTGTCTGTTATCAATGAAGTGTTTGTTTTTACTCTCAAATTCATTCATTTTACTTTCCATAGCCACATCTTTCTTATTCATCATACCCATTGAAAAAAACATTAAACATGGTTATCTTGAAGAAAATTTTTTGCAAACTTCCCTTTTGATTTTGAAAAGAGAATTTGTGAACACAAGCAATAATAGAATTTAGTGATAAGAATTAGTTTTTTTAAATAAAAAAAAAAATGAATGCAATTTGATCATGTGAGTATTATGACCAAATTTAATTTTTTATATGAATAATTTTCTTATAAGATTTCACAAAATAAACGATTCGATTAATTTAAAGTTGGTTCCGTAATGATCCCACTAAAATCAATAGTACCCTCTAATTAGAATTATGAATATGAGAGAATTATAATCCAACATATATTATATTTTTACATTTAACACAAGAATAGACCAAACCGTGGTTAAATGAAGATAAACTGAGGTGAATGGGACCTTCTGGTTTTAAACCCATGGTTAAAGTATTAGGGTTGTATTATCTGATGTGTCAACGGGTTATTGGATACATCTAAAATCCCTATTTTAGGTGCATCCGTATATGACTTAACCTCTTCCTCTTAAGGTATAAGACAACAAGTCTTTTATGTAGGGCAGGGCATTGAGGAACTTTTAAAGCTAGTTATTGTTTGGATATTTACATATACCGCAATATATTTTGCGTTTATACTGCTTTAAGGAAGTCGGTCTCATTTTTATTTTTTTGTTGGAGAAAAATCACATCCAATAATTGGTTCCATTTGAACAATATGAAGATAATATATTCCCCAACCTTACCATATTTCATCGTCAATTCTTTTGTTATTTTCCCATTTTAAGTATTGGTGTCTCATGTATATGTGGATTGTGAAGACTGTCTCATATAATGTTGATGGTAGGCCTAGTCCATTCAATATTTGTGTTCTATAATGTTGGCAATCTTTGCTTGCATGATTGTCTCTCATGCGTAACAAAACATTCAACATATGGAAGCAAGAAACATGGGGTCGTGAGGTTGGGTCTTCTGTCCTATTTTCTTTTGTCTTTTTGTGTTTTAAATTTTATTTTTAATTTACGATCAGAGTTAAAAAAATAGATCATGTTAAAAAAAAAAAAAAAAAATGGAATATGTGAGAATGGGAAAATAGATCCTCAGTCATTGCACGAAACTAGTTCCTCTCCCCTACCGGAGAATAATCTTAAGATGAGATCTCCATACATTTTTTTAAAAAAAAAATTAAATTAAATTATCAGCATAATGGTAAGTATTACCCACACAAAGTTTATTAATATAATCATTACAATTACATAATAAAATTACTTACATAAATTAAGGTATGAACAAATCATTATATAACTAAAAAAGATACTTAAAAAATAGTATCGTTTATTTTGTAGTTTAACAATTTTTTTTTTTTTGGGGGGGGGGGGGGGCGGCTGAATTGAACCAACAACAGTACAGTATCAATTGAGTACTAATAAAATTTAAAATTTGACATTTGAAACTATAATTTGAGTACTAAATAAATGTAGGAAACAAATTCTGAAAAGTGCTCGTTTGGCATATCATATTTGGGTTAAAATAGTTACAAAAAAATAAAATAGGTTAAAAAGTTAATAAGACAAAATATTACATCTAAATTATAATCATTTTATTTTTTTTCTCTCACAAATGTCAAAAAAACATAAAATTTCATTCCAAACCAGATTTTTTAACCCTAGACTAGCCAAAAAATCAAAAAACTAACCCCATCCCAAACGAACCCTAAAGCACTAAATAAAAATTGAACCAACAACAATAAAGTATTACTTATATATTAAATTTATTTTTAACTTCAAAATTATTAATGTAGTTTGCATAATCTAATTTATCTAAAAGGATATTTATTCATAAATCACTCTTCACCTACTTATAATCTACTTAATTCAAATTATTTTTTACATTTAAACAAGTCCTATGGTGACATAATTATCAAAATATCCCTAATAATAATATTTATGTCGACAGTGTGAATGTTTCATCATGTGAATATTCACATTGTAAAATATAAATGTTTACATCATCAAGTTGCTAAGCGTTTAACAAATATTTATAAGGGTAAAAGTATTCACAAAATACCTTAAATATAAGAATTAAGATTTGATGGAACAAATATCTAATTAATAAAACTTGTTGAAATATAAGAATATGTGAGGACTAATCAGCATAAGTACTTGAAAAAAATTTCCTAATAAATTCCTTTTTTATTTTAACTATCATATCATTTTCACCCAGTAACATAACTAATTTATTTAATCTTTATTATTGTGACGTAGTCGATCAAATATTAAATTTAAGGGTAAATTACATTGACACTCCTTAAGATTTGGTCTAATTACTATCCACTCTCTGACGTTTTGAAAATTGCATTCCTATTTCTGTGGTTAATAGTCTCATTTCACAAACCTCCTGCTTCTATAAAAGGGAACAACTCCTTATAGAAAAACAGAGTAAATTACATTAAAAAATAAAAATAAAGGAAAGGGTAAAAAAAAGAGAAAGTAAAGCAAAGCAAAAAAAAGAGAGTGCATGAGTTCAATATCTTCATTCTATCTAAATAATTACAATAACAGGGGTGTTAGTGTAATTTTTTAAATATTAAGAAATGATATGTATTAAATCCAAATTTCAAGAGGTGTAAATGTAATTTACCGTAAATTTAATCCATTTTAACTTCAAAAAGTTTTGTTCTTACGAGAAATCTGTAATTTGTATGGTGAGCATCTATAAATAATTAATACATTTCACAAATAACTATTCATTCCTTTTAATTAATTCATCACTTTAATTTTTTTTTTTTTTTGGGGGGATGCTTTACGGGTGTGCACCAAACGCACCCTAGCACTAAATCTGTAACCAAGTCACTAAATTTCGTAATATCAATTACAAAATATGAAACATTGCCACAAATTGAGATAATAAAAAATATCATAATCAACTCACAAAATTTTAGACATTTTGTTATACCAATTCATGGTAAAATTATGTATTTTGTAGTTAATGTTACGAAATTTATTGGCTTGATTATACATTTAGTATTAGGATCACTACAAGAAAACTGGGTATATGAGACGGAACTATTTGTGACGGCACACTTGCCGTCTCAAAAAGTCACTTTTTGCGACGGCAGAAAATGCCGTCTCAAAAAAGCAGAGTATTTGCGACGGCATCATTTGCCGTCTCAAAAAAGCAGAGCATTTGCGACGGCACTAAATACCGTCGCAAATACTCTCATTTTTTGAGACGGCAAATAGTGCCGTCGCAAATGCTCTGCTTTTTTGAGACGGTAAATGGTGCCGTCGCAAATACTCTGCCTTTTTGAGACGGCATTTTCTGCCGTCGCAAAAAGTGACTTTCGTGTTTTTTTTTTTAGTGAATATTTTTAAAATTTTAAATATTTTTTTTAGATGTACCTTACTTAGATATATCTACAAAATAAAAAAATTATGAAAAAATATTTTTAAAAATTAATAAATACATAAAAATACAAAAAAATGTATTGAATTATTGTATTTTTGGTATTTAGTGAATTTTTAAAAGATTTTTTTTACAATTGTTTTAATTTTTAGGTGTATTTATGTTAGGTGTGTCTAAAAATTTAAAAAAATACTTAAAATATTTAAAAAATTCAGTAAAAACAATATAACACGGAAAACAAAAAAGTTTAATTTTCTCAAAAGAGTTTTTGGAAAACTCTAACCTAACATAGTGATTGTGGTTTTAAGATAGCTTCATATATATACAATCACAAAATGGTTTGAATAAATTCAACGGTATTTTTCTGTCACAAAAAAAATTAAAAAAAATAATGTCATCTTACTCTTTTGATATACCATTTCTCTTTTCATTCATTTTTTCATCTTCCCGTCTCTCTGTCTCTATCTCTCTCTCTCTTCTCTTTATCTCTTTCACTTATCACTCTTCTTTCTATGTCTGCCTGTTTCTCTCTCTCATTCTCTCTGTGTCTCTCGCCTATCTCTCTTCTCTCTATCTCTCTCATTTCTTTTTTCTCTCTCTCTCTCTTATCTTTCTATCTCTCTCTATCTCTCTCGCTCATTTCTCTTCTCTTTCTGTCTCTCTCTTTTTCTGTGTCTCTCTCTCGCTCATCTCTTTTCGCTCTATTTCTCTTTCTTTTTGTCTATCTCTCGCTTATCTCTTGTTTCTCTCTCTTTTTCTATCTCTCCATCTCTCTCTCTCTCTATCTCTTTTTCTGTCTATCTCTCTCTTCCTGTCTCTCTCTCACTCATCACTCTTCTCTCACTCTCTCTCTGTCTACTTGTCTATTTGTCTATTTCTCCCTCACTATGTTCGCCTTGTTTACTCTCTTACTCCTATCTTCTCTATTTATCGAGCTCCTTCTCGATTTATCGATCCACTATAAGAAAATACACTTTTAGCAACCACTTTGTCTATCTCTCTCTCTCTCGCTCATCACTCTATCTTTGTCTCTGTCTCTCTCTCTATCTCTCTTCTTTATCTGTCTCTCACAAAATTAAAATATTTTTAAAATATTTAAAAATTTGATTTGAATTAAGTTTTGAAAATAGTTTTGAATTATCCGTCTTCTTTATTTATTGAGCTCCCTTTCGATTTATCGATCCACTACAAGAAAATGCATTTTTAGCGACCACTTTGTCTCTTTCTCGCTCATCATTCTGTCTTTTTCTCTGTCTCTCTATCTCTTTTCTCTATTCATCTCTCACTCATCTCTCTTTCTCACCACCCATCTTCTCTACCACATTTACCACTACTGCAAATGCCATTTAACTACCACCACTCTTCTCTTTCTCTCTTTCACTCATCACTCTTCTTTCTCTGTCTGTTTGTCTGTCTGTCTATGTGTCTTTCGTTCATCTTTCTTCTTTCTATCTCTCTCATTTGTCTTCTCTCTATGTCTCTCTCGCTCATCTCTCTTCTCTCTATCTCTCTCATCTCTTTTCTCTCTCTGTCTCTCTCGCTCATCTCTTTTTCTCTCTCTGTTTCTCTCGCTCATCTCTCTTTTCTCTATCTCTCTATTTTTCTATTCTCTCTCTCGTTCATCTCTTTTCGCTTTCTTTCTATATGTCTCTCTCATCTCTTGTTTCTCTCTATTTTTCTATATGTCTCTCTCTATCTCTTTCTCTCTTTGTCTCTCTGTCTCTCTATATCTCTTTCTCTCTATATCTCTTTCTCTTTTTATCTCTCTCTCACTTATCACTTTTCTCTCTTTCTTTCTCTCTCTGTGTCTGTTTGTTTGTCTCTCACTCTTTTGTTTCTCTCTCTTTCTCTCTATGTGTCTGTCTGTCTGTTTGTCTATCTCCCCCATTGTGTTCACATTACTTACTCTCTCCCTCATCGCTTCTCTATTTACTGAGCTCTCTCACTCATCACTCTTCTCTCTCTGTCTATCTGTCTCTCTCTCTGTGTGTGCCTCTCACTCATCTATCTCTTCTCTAATCTCTTTTCTCTCCCTGTCTTTTTCGCTCATCTCTCTTCTCTCTATCTCTCTCATCTCTCTTTGTCTCTCTCGCTCATCTCTTTTCTCTCTATCTCTCTCTGTCTCTCTCGTTCATCTCTATTCTCTCTATGTCTCTCTCGCTCATCTCTTTTCTCTCTATCTCTCTCTCTGTCTCTCTCGTTCATCTCTATTCTCTCTATGTCTCTTTCGCTCATCTCTCCTCTCTATCTGTCTCTCTCGTTATCTCTCTTCTCTCTCTGTCTCTTTTTTTGTCTCTCACTCTCTATCTCTTTATCTTTTTGTCTCTCTTTCCCTTTCTCTCTCTTCTCTTTCTCTCTCTCCCTTCCCTACTGTATTTGTGTTGCTCACTCTCTCCCTTCCGTCTTCTCTATTTACTGAGCTCTCTCTCGATTTATCTATCCATTACAAGAAAATGCACTTTTAGCGACCACTTTGTCTCTCTCTCGCTCATCACTCTGTCTCTCTCTTTCTGTTTCTCTCCTCTATCTGTCTCTCACTCATCTCTCTCTCTCACACCACCCATCTCCTTTACCACCTTCACCACTACTGCAAACACCATTCCACTACCACCATTACTGCCACTGTCGCCATTTCACCTCTACGACTACCATTACTACTACCATTGCCTCTACTCCACTACCACCATTACCACTACTGCCATTACTACTACCATTACCTCTCCTTCACCCCTACTACTCCATATACTTTACTACTACAACAACTTCACCACTAATCTCCTTCGCCATCACCACCACCACCACCACCATCATCTCTTATCCACCACCTTTACCACTATTGCCGCTTCCTTTCCTCTACCACAAAAAATTAGTTCATGATTTTTAATAACAAAAAAAAATGGGTCACAAAAAAAATATTTTTCATTGACCACAGAAAATTAACTTTTATTTTAGTGGAAAATATTTTTTATTAAAATATTACCCCTACTTCTACCAAATAAAAAATAATAATATTTTTTTTTAATTAAAATAAAAATGAAACAAATAATTTTTCAATCTTAGTAACTAAAAAAAAAAAAATTAAAAAAATTTTATTAACTACAAAAAAAGATATATTTTAACAAAAAATAATTTTTTTTGACGACGGCAACCCTCGTCGCAAAAAAAAAAAATAAAAATTAAATAACGTTATTTTATTATTTAAATTTCATTTCTGACCTAAAAAAAAAATTATTTTTTAATTTTTATTCCCGCCTCTTTTTTTTCCATTCCCACCCAAACAAAACTTCCCCAATCTCAAACAAAAATCCCTAATCTCTTCCCCCCTCACCCCCACCCAAAACAAAAAATCCCCAATCTCAGTCTCGAAAATCCCTAATCTCTTCTTACCCAATCTCTCTCTCTTGATCGACGGCGACGGCGTCGGAGCAGCGTCGGAGGAGGAGGAAGAGGAGCATCGTCGGAGGAGAAGGAGCAGCAGCAGCAGATCTTCCGATGTTGCTTGGCCTGACCAAGTGCTACCCTGTCACTCCTTCTTGTATTCACAGTTTTATCATAAAACAGTATCTGATATGTGTTCAAGTATCTGATGATTTGATTCCTGAAAATATTCTCTGTTTATTTTGACTAGGTCATTTTTGAAGGGTTTTATGCTTTGCACCCTGATATCAGAAAATCAGTAGACTTGTGGATTGCTGTTGTAAGGATGAATGCCACTTCATTTCTGAGGCTTTATATTTTATTTTTTTGTTGATTAACCTTCTTGTTTCTCGTTATCTGTATCAATTTCTTTTGGATAAGTAGAAATACTTGTTATGAGATAACCGGTTGTTTGAAAACAAGTTGGAGGTGTTCATTCACATCTTATTTCTCGAGTTCAAAGGGACAAAAGTAGAGTTGGGTGCTTTATGTCCCAAAATGACATTATGACGACAGTGTTTCCAATGTTCCAGCTGCACATTGAACCACATCTTGTTCATGCACATGTTAGTAGATTCGAAACCATTTGAGGCTTATTATCGTTGCATAATTTATTGTTTCATGTTTTTTTGTCAAAGAAAGAAAAATCATTTTTCACTCTGAAATATTTTAAAGGTTGACATGGCTTTTTTATATTTGACTATTTTGAACCTTTTTTTTTTATCAAATCCAGTTTAATTTTTTTTTATCATTGATTCAGAAGTATCATAATTTTGTGCAAAAATTTTGATATATGATATTTGTGAGATTTAAACCAGGGTAATATTGATGTAGTGACTACATATATCAAACCTTTAGAATTACTCACTGCAGGTTATGGTGGATAATTTCTTATATGCATGCATTGCCTTATCTTTTGCTAATTATTAGAATTATTCTTTAGCAGTAACAGGCGTGAAGGCGTGAAGGCGAACTATATCAATTTTATGGACCATTCCCAATTTTATGACACGAAATGTATGCTGGTTCATTCTTTTCTGACTTTATTTCAATTGTTATTTAGTCATTTCTCTCTGTTTTACTGTGATTTTGGTTATTATTCCCGACAATAAGGTCCTTGGAGTCTATGGTAGGGGCTGGTTTTTACATGGCTCACCATTGCAATTGATTATGATAAATCATTACTATAATGCACACTGACAATGTGTTGTCAACCCAACACAGTAATACAATTACAAGGAAACTCCCCCCCCCCAAAAAAAAAGAGAGAGAGAGGAGAGAGAGGCCCTTGAGTAGTGGAAAAGAAATAATTAATCTATGCTAAGGTAAGAGAAGCCCTTGAGTAGTGGAAAAGAAATAATTAACCTATGTTAAGGTAAATGATTAATAGTGTTGTAATATTCTATTATTTTATGGCATTTTATTTATCATGTGTTGTGGGAGATCTATTAAATTAATACAATAATTATATATTATGAGAAAAATATAAATTATGATAAGATAATGTAATCATCGTATTGTTATTAAACAAAGATTTAACCCTCCCTGAAACATGCCGCAAAATCATTATAGCACTCATTGTTGCTTCAACTCTCCTTTGTGGAATTTTGCTGTCTCTGTTTTGTTTCTGGATCTATAGACACAAAAACTTGAAGAACTCCATTGCAAAAAGCCAACAGAGCTGTGGTATCTTCTTTATAAATAAAATCTCATTCACTATTCCTTCAAGATTCTTGAGAAAATATAGCTACCCCTGTGATGCTTCTTGTTCACCTTATGTGATTTTTTTTTTTTCTCTTTAAATTTGAATTTGAAGATGAAGATGCTGTAAATGGAATCGAGCATCAAAATATTGTTTCGCTATTGGGTTACTGCATTCATGGCGAGGCAAGGTTTCTTGTTTATGAGATAATGCATAATGGGTCTTTGGAATCCCAATTGCACGGTATTTAAAAAAATTTTAAAAAAAAAAAAAAAAATTCACTTTCCACATGAATATGTTATTTTACTTTTGAAAGTAAACCCACTTTTGATTGCTTTGATGAAACTATGTTATCAATAAGTTGGCACACACATTATATTGGAGTCCTTTCTGACAGAGGGATACATCTGCGTAGGTATGTCTAATAACAATTAGTTTTATTGAGAAAGATTGATCAACTAGAGATGCCCTGGTTCTATTGTTTTGTTTATTTATGAAATTTTGCCCATTTAATACGTGCTTTCAACTTTATCCGAAGAAATGATCGACGTGTTCAGAGAAAATGTTATTTGATCATTTCCAATTTCTTCCAGTATAAATTGGTGAAAAATTTCTAAACAGAGGAGTAGATTTTATGAGGAAAGATTATACAAAAATAGAAGATGACTTCCAAAGAAGCCCAAATTAATATGTTTTAAGACCCAATTACCAAAATCATATTGTTAGAGTTATGTATTACTGTCCATGAATATAATATGATTTCAATACCCCAAATTATTATGTTTTAAGACCCAATTACCAAAATTATATTGTTAGAGTTATGCTCATGTCCATGAATATAATATGATTTCAATACCAATTCTGAAATCGCTATATTTAATTTCGGTGTTTCTATAGGCTACCCTTCCTGGATTCCTATCCAAAGGGCTGTCCATTGAAGAAGGAGAATTTTTACTGAAAAAGAGCGTCAAACTAGCTGTTGAAGCACGTGATAAGTTTTGGGATGCCAAGAAAAGAATTTCCGGACATAGCTATAACAGGGCTTTGGTTGCAGCCTCCATTGGGAGCTATGGAGCTTATCTTGCCGATGGTTCAGAGTACAGGTATACACTAGAATTTTGCCATTATCTCCAGAATATATGTAGTAGATCACTTGTGCCATCATCAATAATCTTTATTCTTTGTGGTTTCGTTAGAAATATTTTGCTTTGTACACTCAAACAAGTAACTTCTTTTGCATTCAGTGGGTGTTATGGACCTAATGTGGATTTGGATAAGTTGAAGGATTTTCATCGACGTAGATTGCAAGTTCTTGTCGAAGCTGGTCCAGATTTGCTTGCCTTTGAGACCATACCCAATAAACTAGAAGCTCAGGTATGCACTTCCATCAATAGTTGTAAGTGCTTTCTGATTGGGATCCTTTCTTGTGTTTGACATCTTGATTTTTTGTTGATTAATGGAAGTGTTTTTTATGCTAAAGATAGTATTCGCAGGGCTGTGCTTTTTAAAGTAGACAGCTAGATTTGTGCTTGTGTTACTTATCAGAAATTTGACTCTTCACCATGGCCAGCACTCTTCGAATAAATCCTATAAAAAAAGACAAGTCTTTTTACCTGAACTTGCTTTAGTAGATTTTGCCCTTTTGCTTTCTCACTGCCTTCTCTTGTGGAATAGCCTAATGTTGTGTGTGAATCATGAATTTGTAGAAAAAAAAATTCTATTTCATACACTTTTCGTACCTTTTTCTTTTCTTTTCACAACTTTCTTCGGATTGTCCATTAAAAACTCAGTAGATTATTTTTTTTCTCCAACTAAATTGTTGATTTGTTGTTTACAGGCTGTTAGTCGGGAAATTTGAAAAATATTGACACAGAGAGCAGCCTCATTCAACATTGCCTTGGACGATGTGTCTATCACAGGCTTACCTTTTGGGAAGGAGTTTACAGCTGCAATTGAAGCAAAATAAATTGCTGTAGAAGAAGCTGAGAGGGCCAAGTTTGTTGTTGAGAAAGCGAGCAGGACAAGAGAAGTGCTATTATTAGAGCCCAGGTGAGAGAAGTGCTTTTCAACTTCATCCATATGTTTATATGAGCTCTCTTTCTCTCATATTGTTGTCAAAAATATTTTATATCCAGGGTGAAGCCAAGAGTGCTCAACTGATTGGCGAAACCATTTCCAAAAATCAGTCATTTCTTACACTCAGGAAAATTGAAGTTGCACGGGATATTGCACAGACAATATCTAAATCTGCCAACCGTCTATTCTTAAACTCAGATGAACTTTTGCTGAACCATCAGGGGATGAATGAATGTTTAAATCTAAAGATTCAGACTAGGCATCAGAAAATGAAGGGCAATTGTAATTTGCATAGATTGAATTGATTCTTTGTGTATGGATTAGTAGCCTTCTTTAAATATCAATTTGATTTATTTGTTGTTCCCGGCAGAGTGGAACACATTGCTATCATGTAAGCAAAAACAATTGTAGTTTCTGATATGGTGTATTATTCTGTTCTTTAGGTTGAGCCAGATTACAATTGATTAGTAGCCTTCTTTAAATATCAGATTTTAAATAGTGGGATAATTTTTATTGTTATGAATTTTTATTTATGTATTGTTATGAATGGAACAATATTATGAATTTTTATTATGTGCCAACTTTTGTTTATGTATGTATTTATATTATTATGTAATTATCGGTTTTTTTTTTATAGTTTTTTTCATTTAATACAGGTTATTTTCATATTTTTAATAATTTTAATATAGTTTTTTTTTTTTTGAGACGGCAGCACACACACCGTCTCAAAAAGAAAATTGAATTAGGGTTTTTTGCGACGGCAGCTTTACTGTCGCAAAAGACAGGGGAATTGGTTGGAAAGTAGGGCCTTTAGCGACGGTGTTATTGCCGTCGCCAATAGTCCTTTAGCGATGGCATTAGGTGCTGTCTCAAATAAACTTTTAGCGACGGTATTTTTTCCGTCGCAAAAAACCTTTTTAGCGACGGCAACACAGTGCCGTCTCAAAAAACTTAGATTTTCACACGTTATTTGCGACAGAATTTTTCCGTCGCAAAAAAGGCATTTTGCCATCGCAAACAAAAGGCGACGGCGTTATGCCGTCGCTAAAACCCTTTTGCAACCCCCTTTGTTGCGACCCCCCTCTTGCCGTCGCAAAAAGTCATTTACCGTCGCAAAAAACCTTTTGAGACGGCGTTTGGAGTATTTGCGACGGCGTTTTACCGTCGCAAAAAATCAATTTTTTTGTAGTGGATGCATATGGTACGTACATTTTTAGGGGTGCACACCATAATATTACCCTTTTGAGTAAACACTAAAATTAGGATAAAAGACAGCTTTAATCCTTAAACTATGCGTTCTTGGTCATTTTCGTCTCTCAAGTTTTAATTTTGTCATTTTGGTCTTAAAAATTGTCAATTTGAGTTAATTTAGTCCAAAATCTAACGTTCGTTTACATGGATAACAGAAATATTTTATCTTTTAGTGAAAGATACTTTTGGTCTCTAAAGTTGACAGACGTTAAACTTAGGATCAAATTAACTTAAATTAATAATTTTGAGGGCTAAAATGACAAAATTAAAACTTAAGATACTAAAATAAATAAATAAAAAATCTATATTTTAGAGACTAAAAATGTCTTTATCCCTAAAATTATTTAGAGGCCCAAGGCCGTCCTAATCACTTGCCTTCATGGTTGGCTCTATCTCCCACCCTCTCCTATTTTTTATATAAGTTCATTTTTTAAATTTAATAATGTGTAAGTGAAATGATTATTGATTGATAATTAAAAAAAATATAAGAGTAAGAGTTGATTTAAATATTTTAATAGATTATCATATCATTAAATTTTAAAATAAATTTAATTTTTATACGTAAATAACATCACTATTTCCTTAATCTCAAAATTTTTTTTTTTTTTTTTTTTCACCACATGATCCAAACTATTCTTTCAAAGCCGTGGGAGTATTTTTCTCACATGCTTGCAGGAATCTAGCTGCATGCAGTTAGATTAGTACTTGTTTGGAGTACTACTGGTAAGAATAATATATACTCACACATTTCCTCCAACCTTGACTTCACACACTCTTGCCTGCACAATCATTATTAGTCTCTTTCTTCTCAAAATTTTTTTAATGAAACCATAGGCAATGCCACAAATTCATCACCACGGTTGATTTTTGCAAACTCTCAAAGATCTCATATTAGTCTGATAGAAATCAAAGGTCATGATATGTTTGTCACATTGCCACGGCAATGCTATTGATACCACTTAAAAAAGACAAAACATTACAGCCGACGAAATTGCAAAGAAAGTCTTTGTTCAACAAACTTATGCATGATCTCTGAATAGTGTGGAAAGATTGTGCTAAACATGTGTTTGAAGTAATGTGTCCAAAGGTACAAGTCAGTGAAATTGAAGGCAACTCCTACCCTTCTCTCTCTCTCAATCAAGATAGTCAAATATACTACGTGGTTTTGGGCTTCCCTGTTTGCTTATTCATTTATGTGCTATCTTGGAAAAAAAACAAATTAACGTTAAAAAGGCATTCCATTTATGATGGTGGGGTTGCTGTTCTTTTGAGGGGTCGGTGGTGGATGTAGTTTGTTAATGGATAGTCAAATTGAGGGGTACTTTGGGAAGGAGCAAAAAAAAAAAAAAAAAAAAAAAAAAAGTTAGTTTTTTGACTTTTTAATTTTTTTAGTCAAAAAAAGTTACGAAAAAAATCAAAAAATTAAAAAATTAATTTTTTACCAACTTTCCAAAACACCACTAAACTAACACTATATTACTTTCCGTAGTACTTAAAAAAAAATTGAGTAATATAAGTACCATCTTTTTATATTATTTTTATGTATTAATATTAATAATGTATTGACACATAATATGATATTCTAAAAGTGATATAAAAAAAGGATAAATCGTGTGTGTTTGGTTTGACTTTTTTGAATTAAATTTTTCAAAAATTAAGTTTTTTATTTTTCGTATTTTTTTGTTTTTAGTAAATATTTTTAAAATTTTAAGCATTTTTTAATTTTTTTAGATGCACCTTACTTAAATGTATCTAAAAAGTAAAAAAAAAATTAATTTTTTTTTAAGAATTAATAAATACATAAAAATATGAAATATATACTGAATTCTCGTTTTTTTAAATATTTTTTATATTTAGTGAATTTTTAAAAGATTTTTTTTCACAAAAATTATACTTTTTATGTGTATATATGTTAGGTGTGTTTAAAAATTAAAAAAAAATTCTTAAAATATTAAAAAAATTTAATAAAAATATGAAAAATAAAAAAATAGAATTTTTTCAAAAAAAAAATTTTGTTGGTAAAACCAAAAACAAGCAAGCTATTATTCAAAATTGAATTTGTCCACCCACTTCCTAGAGAAAGAAAATGGAAGAGAGAAGCTTAGTGCCTGCGTTGTTGGAGAAAAAATTAGGAAGCAACGTGACCATCTCAGCCATGACCTAACAAGCACTATTAGGATATTTCCAACTGTTCGTTAGATATTTTATTAAATTTGAGTAAAAGTTTAATATTAAATTAAAAGTTATTTTTTTTTGGCTCTTTTTTGCTTTTTCTAAAAAAATATGTAAAAAAATAAAGAAGTAATGCTTAAAAAAATCAAAATGTTAACTTTTTGACTTTTAACCCCATTACCAAAATGCACTTCTTTTCATCAAATTTGGCCAACCGTCCATTTAGAGTAAATTTTTATTAAATTCATCCCAAAATCGATTGTGCAAGAGGATGTTCGGTTGGACGTCCGGTCCATCAGTCACCTACAAATTTGATGAAATAATAACACTCCCTTCATTTGATAAAAAAAGTACAACTTTCTTCGTTTGATACCAAACTGATGAAACAATTAGAACACCGTTTTTATCATTTTTTTATCAAATTTAAATTTGATGAAAGATTTGATAAAGGATTAAGACGGTTTTATATTGAATATGATTTTTTATTTATTTATTGGCACTGTGGTGTTCGGATATGTTGAATATGATATTAATCAAACATTGAGGCTCCATTGGAAATTGACTCTTTTAGTTAGCATTTTGATTTTTTACGAAAATATTTTTAAAAAAATAGAGAAAATGATATAATAACTTTCAGATTTAGGTTAGGGTGAGATTGTTAATATGGAAATTATTAGTGAAGAGATTGTTTTAGTGAGAAAATTAACTATACGAAACACTATAAATACCCTTTTAATTTTTTTGATATTTGAACGTTAAAAATTATATTTTATAAATATTTTTTTCTACTAAATATTAATATATATATATATATATATTTAAATGACGTAATACCAAATCAAAAAAAAAAAACGCGCACACACACACACAGAGCACATAAGATGAACAAAACAATATTTTTTTTAAGCTAATCACACACACACACACACAGAGCACATAAGATGAACAAAACAATATTTTTTTTAAGCTAATCACACACAACACACCACTCCTTTCATAATCCTAAGGTCCTGTTTGTTTTGAAGTATAGAGGGAATGATGAGATTAGGATAGAGATGGGATCTATTTAATATTGTGTTTGTTTACAGATTTGGAGAAGGAATTTAGATAGAGGTCCAGATTAGGTTGAACCTTGGAAGGGGAATTGAGATAGAGAAGGTGGTGGAGGTGATATTAGAAAAATAGCCCGTCGGATTATTTTTATTAATTTTTTAATTTTTTACATGTTGGGTATTTTTTTTGGACATTAATGTTTAATTTTTTATATTTTTTGTTAAGTAAAAATCATTATTTTATTTTACATTTTTTCTATTTTATTTATTTATTTATTTTTTTAACATGTTGGGTATTTTTTTTGAACATTAATGTTTAATGTTTTTCTATTTTTTTATTTGTTTTATTATTTTATATAAAAATAATTTAACAATCCCTACACCAACAACTATCATCAAAACAAACACAATTTTACTTAATCCCCTCACTAACAATCCATTCACTATCAATCTTCTTATTATGAATTTATTCCATTCTACTTCTAAAAACAAACGGACCTAAGGGATATCTCCTCCTATGTTTCAAAAACAAACACCATTATAATAGTCCCTTTCACTATCTTAATCCAATCCCAACATTTAACTCTCAAAACAAACAGGCCTACAAACTACAGTCCCCAAACGAGATTGAATATATAAATAGATAATTATTTTTAGAAGTGATTTCTATTAACAAATTATATATATATATATATTATAAAAAAACAAAAATTTAGTGCAAAATTAAAAAATAAAATTACATATTAATGATAAACTTTATAAATAATAATAATTGATGATGCTGTAGATCCAACGGAGGACGAGTCGGGCAGACCCACGCTTTCAACACCTTTACTGGTCACGGAGTTCGCTGGCGGTGCCTGCAAAAAGGTTTGACGGGAAATGGGAGTCCTCCAACGAACCCTCCGACGATCAAGTTAGCACAGAAGAGATTGACTGTGTAGAGAGAGAGAGAGAGAAGAAGAAGAATGATGAACCTAACCTTTTGTGTGTCTTGGAAACTTCTTTATATCCTTTGTCCATTATTTCCTTATCCATTTCGACATGTCGTGTTGGCCGAAAGTCTATACTCTAGCTTGCATTGTTCACAGTGAGGTTGCATGTTCTGACGTGAAGGGGTTATCGCATTTAATGCTGTGGGAGCCTCATTAATGGCTGATGTGTGGTGCAATAACTCTGTAGGATCTTTGTTTGCTTATATGGCGGGTTCCCTGCTTGACAAGTGTTTAGATGTCATTGGTCCCTGGTTCAACATTGGGTTCTCAAGGGTGCTGGGCTTTAGTACATGAACCGTGAATTGGGCTCTAAGTCGTAGGCCAAAACCTTTTGTGGGTCCACCGATGTCAGTAGTCTCCCATTTCCAAGTGCTGCTTTAATCCAACGAAGGGAATAAGAAGAAAAATGGGAAGGGTCCGCCTAAGACAAGGGGGATGACCAACCGTGGAGGTGGCCGAGCAAGAGGATTGACCGAGATGAGGGCCGACCGCTAGGGGGGCCGAGTGACAGGACTGACCGAAAGGAGGGCCGATCGCCAGGGGGGCCGAGCGAGAAGATCGGAGGTCCGACCATAAAGAGGACCACCCGTGAGAAGAGCCGATCGCAAAAGGGGCCGAGCGAGAGGATCGGAGCTCTGACCATAAAGAGAACTGATCGTGAAGAGGGCCGACTGCAAGGGGGGCCGAGCAAGAGGATCGTAGGTTCGATCGTAAAGAGGATAGACCGTGAGGAGAGCTGAAGAGGTAGTGACGGCGTATGGAGCTCGAGGAGCGATGAGACACGTGATAATGTGAAGTGGAATAGACGGGGAAGGGGAAAAGGGTAATAAATCGTGGTTGTACACGTGGGGTCATCTAAACCAATGGTGAGGGAGGCGATGTGTTAGTAAGAAGCGAAAGGTTAGGGTTAGGATAGGATGTGGAAAAGGCGAGGTTGTAACTTTTGAAATTTTTAAACTGGCAAGTTTTAACCTCGATCCTTGGAAAATAGGCAAACTGTGGGCATTTAGAGTTATCCGTTTTACATATCTCATTGCGAGAAACCAACACATCCCAGACCTGACTCCGTTCGTTTCGTGTGACACTCCCCTCCAACAGTTTGCGAACTTCATTGTTCCTGCGTTCAAAGTAATATACAGAAATGTAAAAGAGATAGCTCGAGATGAAACGCCAGCCATGAGGTTAGAGGCGTTAGGTGAGGATGACGCGGTAGAGTTGGCGGAGCAATATAGGACGGAAAGGTGGGAGGAAAGAGGGGCATAGCAAACGGCATGACCTCGTCCGTCCACAATGATCGTGGCGGCAAGGCCGATTAGCCAAGTGGGACCTGACCACTGGGACACCAAGGTTGACAAATCGACGTTTACGATAGAGGAGTTGGAAGAGGTGCGTAAGAAATACCAGATTCTAGCAGAGATAAAGTTGAAGTTGCCGACGTCAAAGGAGAGGGCGTCAGATGCACGTCCGATGGAGTTTACACTATATGTGGAGGCATTGCGGGGGGGTCTGAGGTTGCCACTCCCACAAATAGTGGTTAACGTATTGAACCGATCGGAGGTGGCGCCAGGTCAATTTATGCCCAATGCATAGAAAATATTACTAGCCTGTGTGATCGCATGGCCATTGGCGACCGGGGGAATAGTGATGATAGTGGATGAGATCTTTTCTTGTTATAAGGCCTCTGGTCAACAAGAAACATGGGTGACCTTGTAAGCGGTGGCAGGTAGAGGATTAGTGGCGGGTTTACCATTGTTGGTGAAGGGGTGGAGACCAAGGTGGTTTTATATATCAGCGAATAGCGGTAGGGGGTTGCGCATAATGTGGAAAATTCTCATTAAGTCGGTAGAGCCAAGGCTAGAGGTAGAGGCGGAGAATAGGGTTAAACGAGTAAAAGAGTAGAGGGAGAAGAAAGGCGTAAAGTGAGATGACCTTATCCAGCCTTCAAACTTGTTTTCCTTGAATCTGGGGCCACAACCAACCGAGGAGGATCCTGCGTCAGAAGAGTTGGATACATGAGGCAGAGGACGAAAGGACATTCGCCAAGGCAGATAAGTAGAAAGAATCACAGTTAGACCGTGTGCCTAAGCTGGTCATGAAGGAGCGAGTCCGACCACACTCCAAGACTCTTGGAGACAAGGATTTGATTGATTGTCGCCGTTGCCACCGCCAGTGGATCCGCTGAAGGAGATGAGCAAAAAGGAGGTGGAGGCGGTGTTGAAAAAAAAGAAGAAAATGCGGGCGACTGCGGAGGAGAATGAAGGAGGGCCAGTGTTAAAGAAGGCGAAAGAGGGGATGGCAGAGGTATCTCTAGAAGTAGAGGTGGGGGAGACCAAGATTGGGGTGGGAGAGGCCAAGTGCCCAAGTGGAACAACTGAGCAAGAGCAGTTGGCAGGAGGCGAGTGATTGGAAGACCAATCGTCCAAGATTGTGCCTGTACAAGAAGTGTCCTCAAGTCCGGAGGTAGGGAGGGGGGCGAGCGACCAAAGCGGAGACGAGCGCCGTATTGAAGACCGCCACGTATCATATTCGTGCGGTGGCCAGTCGTTCGGCGGGAAAAGGAGGCGAAGCCAGGGTCGCCGCAGATCGTCTCCTGGGGGTCATGGAGGATGCGGCCATGTGGATGGTGGCACAATTCACAAAGGCCGACCTCTTGAGAGAGTTCTACTCAGCGCAGATGAAAGCAACGACCTTGGCGGCGGCCCTGCTAAATAAGACAGCGCGGGCGAAGGTGGATGCAGAGCCGCTGAAGGCCCAGCTGGAAGGAGTAAAGGCACAATTGCAAAATTTAAGGATGGAGATGGCGGGCTGGAGAAAAGCTGCGCGGAGTGCCTGTGCAAAGGGCCTGGACTATGCGCAAAGGGTGAAAAAAATGGAAGTATTGGCGATGGTGCAGAGTTACTTGGTAGAACGCGCCAGAATGGGTCAAGCCGAGGTTGCCTCTGTGCTCGCCGTCGCCAAATCAGAATTAGAAGTGGTGCACCACAAGGTGATATCACTGGAGTTTGAGCTAGCAGGTGAGCAGAGGAAAGCAGACGAAGTCCAAAAAGCCTGCAACACTGCCAAGGAAAGGTTAGAAGAGGCCCTCTCCAACAATGAAGAACTGCGCAACCAGGCCCTAAAAGACAAAAAAGAAGCGGATAGGCGCATCGTGGAATTGAAGAAGACGCTGGGGGAAGAGAGGGTCAAAATGGCCTCTGAGAGGGCGGCGTACTCAGACCTGTGCATGGCGGCGGTGGAGCAGTTTAAGGGGTCTGCTGAATTCCAAATGGCCATCGACGCAGCGATCGCGAGGAGTTTGGCCAAGGAGGGTGAATGCGGTGCTGGGCCATCAAGAGTGGTCGCTGCTGGTAGGACCGAAGAAGAAGTAATCTAAGGTTTTCAGCGGTCAGACTTTTATAAGCATGAAATGAGCCAGTACTGGGACAGCGGCTGGATACGCTTCAAATATAAGGCGCAGGAGCTGTTTCCAAACGTGGACTTCAGTCTGGTGAAAGTAGGAGAGGATGATGTCACCCAGACTCCCCTGGATGAGGAGGTGGAAGAGGAAGATCTTGCGTCCAGCGAAGGGGAGCGAGGGCTAAGTGTTTTTCCTGTGTTTTTGTTGTTGTTGTTGTTGTTGTTTTTGTTTGTTTTTGTTTTTGAAGTGAATGTGGTTTCTATAATAAAGTGTATGATAGTGCAAGTTATTAATAAATAAAGGTACCAGTTCTGTAACGGTTTGTTGTTGCTGTTTTTTTTTTTTTTTGCGAATGGTAAAATTTTAATAAAGTGTATGAATGGTAAAATTGGATAAGTAATCTGACTTAGGTAAAAATGACCTGGGATAAGAATGAATTTAGATTTAACTAAGTAGTGGCACTATGTGCAACTCAGTCTGGCTGAGACTTGGAGGGCTCAGTCTGGCTGAGACTAGGCCTAACTTAGTCTGGCTGAGCTCTTCATGCTCAGTCTGCCCGAAGCTTGGAGGGCTCAGTCTGGCTGAGACTAGGCCTAAAACTTGTCATTGAAGCACAACACAAATAATGGGGATATTAAATTGTTGTCATTAAGGCACAGTCTATCGATCACAAATTTACACCGTGTATGGAAAGAGCAAAAATAAACAAGTGTTCAGATCGGCAAAATAAAACATACAACAATTGAATGATACAAAAGTGGGAGACGCCATTTTACTAGAAATAATGTTTCAAGTGATTGACTTTCCATGGGTGAAGGAGGTCTCGGCCCTTCATATCTTGGAGATAGTAAGTACCCGGGCGGGGTCTAGCCTTGACAACGTAATGTCCTTCCCATTTGGCTGCTAGCTTGGCCTCGGTTGGATTTTTAGTGGCAAGGGTTACTTCGCACAAGACTAGGTCTCCCACTGTGAACTCTTGAGGTCGAACTCTGCAGTTATAGTGTGTTCTCATTCTTTGCTGATATAATGCCCACCTGATAGCAGTTGCCTCCCGGAGCTCTTCAACTAGGTCCAGATCAGCCCGACGCAACTCTTCGTTTAGTTCTGGATTTGGATGTAGAACCCGAGGGGTCGGCAAGCCGATTTCCACTAGGATGACCGCCTCAGCGCCATATGTTAGGCAAAAAATGGGTCTCCCTAGTGGGGGTTCGAGCTGTCGTCCGATAAGCCCAAAGTACGTTCGGTAATTCCTTAGCCTAGAGTCCTTTGGTGGTTTCCAACTTAGTCCTGATGATCTTTAGAAAGGAGCGATTGGTGACTTCGACTTGCCCATTTGCTTGGGGGTGGCCTAGAGAAGAGAAACATGGTCTAATGTTGAGCTCTCCACAGAATTTCCTGAACTTGGCATTGTCGAATTGTTTTCCGTTGTCCGCGACAATGGCTTGGGGTATTCCAAATCGGCATACGATTGACTGCCAGATGAACCTGGTGGTGTTTCGCTCGGTAATTGTAGTAAGGGGTTCTGCTTCCACCCATTTGGTGAAGTAGTCAATGGCAACCACAACGAACTTGGTTTGGCCCCTACCAGTGGGTAAAGGACTGAGTAAGTCGATGCCCCACTTAGCAAAGGGGTAAGGACTACTGAGTGTAATCAATTCTGTTGGTGGGGCATGGGGGATGTTAGCAAAGCGTTGGCATTTATCACAGTTAAGCACAAATTCATTGGCATCTTGATTGAGCGTGGGCCAGAAGTAGCCCGTGTAGAGGATTTTATGGGCTAGAGATCTTTCACCTGAATGGTTACCACAAATGCCCTCGTGTACTTCTCCTATCACATAGGTCACTTGAGCAAGACTAAGACACCTGAGGTATGGGCATGAGAATCCCGTTTGTACAGTGGACTGCTGATGAGGATATAATTAGACGACCGAGCTTTGACTTTAGCAGCCTACTGTTTATCGTCTAGTAACTCCCTTCGTGTCAAAAATGGAATGATATCTTGAGCCCATAGGATAGGTTTGTTCTGGAGGAAGTGGATCTCCTGTGGGTTTGGCGAAGTCGCCGAATGGGTCAGGTATTCAATATGGATGCCATGACTAAAGTCTAACTGGTCGGCTAAGGCTAATTGAGCCATTTCGTCCGCCTTGGAGTTTTCTGACCTAGGGATGTGTCTGATCTGGAAAGTATTGAAGAGGCGAACGAGAGGAAGGGTGATGTCTCTGTATGCTCACATCGTCTCCTTCTTTGCGTCAAACTCCCCAGTAATCTGTCCGATAATCAATTGGGAATCACTGAACACTTGGATATGGTTTACACCAATGTCTCTGGCCAGTCGAAGACCGGCTATCAAGGCCTCATACTCGACCTCATTATTGTTTGCGTCGAACAAGAAACGGAGGGTACACTTGAAGTATTCACCCTTTGGGGTGGTGAGGATTAGACCAGCTTCACTACCCTCTTTGCGGGATGAACCATCAACACTAAGAGTCTATGAGTGGGGGCTTCTGCATCAGTAGTGAAGTGTGCTGGTGAAGGAGGTATGTTTGGAGTGAGATTGGTGAGCTCCAAGATAAAATCGGTGACAGCCTGTCCTTTGATCACTATTCGGGGACGGTAAGAGATTTCAAATTGACTTAGCTAAACTGACCATTACATAAGTCTTTCTGATGATTCTGGTTGATGCATGACCTTTTTTAGAGGCTGGTTAGTGAGAACCACTATGGAGTGAGCTTGGAAATAAGGTCGAAGGTGCCTGGAGGCTATAACCAAGGTAAGGGCCATTTTTTCTAACAAAGGGTAGTTCTGTTCTGCCCCCCTGAGAACGCGGCTAATATAGTAGACTAGATGTTGTATTGAGTCATCTTCCCTGATGAGGGCGGCACTAACCGCAGTGTTTGACACAGCTAAGTAGAGGAAGAGAGTTTCGCCTGGCAGTGCTTGAGAGAGGAAGGGAGGGTTGGCCATACACTGCTTCAGTTGTTGGAAGGCCTCTTGGGATTCGGTGCTCCATTCTAACGCCTGTCGGAGGACTTTCAAGAATGAAAGACACTTGTTGGTTGCTCGAGAAATAAAGCGGTTGAGGGTAACAACTCTACTTGTGAGCCGTTGAACCTCCTTGACCATTCTGGGAGACCGCATTTCTATCAGGGCCTTGATCTTTTCGGGGTTAGCCTCAATGCCTCGTTGGCTAATCATGAAGCCCAAGAACTTCCCAGATCCCACGCCAAAGGTGCACTTCTCCGGATTCAGCTTCATTTTATATTTGCGTAAGATTTGGAAGGTCTCTCACAGGTCTGCCAAGTGATCGAAGGAGAGTTTACTCTTGACTAGCATGTCATTGACGTAAACTTCCATGTTCTGACCTATCTGGTATTGGAAGACGGCATTAACCAGGCATTGGTAAGTTGCTCCGGCATTCTTCAAATCGAATGGCATAACACGATAGTGATAGATCCTTTTGTTGGTGATGAATGAGGTGTGCTCCTAGTCAGCTGGGTGCATCAGGATTTGATTATAGCCGGAGAAGGCATCCATGAAGCTAAACATCTGATGTTCTGCAGTTGCGTCGACCAACAGATCTATCTAAAGAAAGGAATAGCTATCTTTGGGCAAGCCTAATTGAGGTCGGAATAGTCGACGCAGAATCTTCATTTGCCATTATTTTTGTGGACCAAGACCACGTTGGATAGTCATCTAGGGTAGTCCACGTTTTTGATGAACTGTGCCTTCAATAGTTTGTCCACCTCGGTGGCGATAAGGGTATTGCGTTTTGGGTGAAAAATACGTTGCCTCTGGCAGAAAGGGGCTCAATACTGAAACGATGAGTAATAAAAGAGGGATCGATACCTAGCATATCTGAATGGGTCCAAGCGAAGACATCGTTGTGCTCAGCTAAGAGAGCTGTGAGATCAGTCTTGACCTGAGAGGACAGTTGACTGCCAATCCTGGCTGTTTTGGCTCAATCAGTAGGATCGATACTTCAACAAGTTTCTCCACTGGTTCCCCTCTGACTAACTCTTCATCGTCTTTGACGCCGAGACCCTCGATGATCATAGCCTCCTTCATTTTGACCTTCTTTAGCGGGGCGACGTAGCACTCTCTGGCCATCGTCTGCTCGCCCCTCACTGTGCCAACTCCGAGCTCGGTTGGGAATTTCATAGCTAGATGGTATATGGAGGTGACAACTTGGAAGGCGTTGAGAGCCATGCGTCCGAGGATGATGTTATAAGCAGCAGGATAGTCGACGACGAGGAAAGTGAGTAGTTTGGTGATCTGCCGTAGATATTCTCCGATGATAATGGGAATATCGATGGAGTCTATGGAGGTTACCCGATCCCCGGTGAAGCCGACCAGCGGGGTTTGAAGGGGGCACAACTTTTATTTTCCTACCTTGAGTTGGCAATAAACGTTCAGGAAGATGATGTTTGAAGAGCTGTTGTTGTCGACAAGGACCCGTCTAACTTTGTAGTTGGATAGGAGAGCGGAGATGACGAGGGGGTCATCGTGGGGGTAACGGATGCCTATGCAGTCGGCCTCTGCAAAGGTGATGGGTTCAGACCATTGCTTGGGGTGTTTGAAGGGGCGATCCAATGTTGTTACTTCCTTATCGGAGCCTCGCCTGATTTTTCTGATTTCGACTCGCTATGCCGATCGAGATGGCCTTTCGCATGCGAGCCCGCCGACGATGACTCTAATCTTGCCGATCGGGGGGGTGAGATTGCCTTGTGCCCGGGGTTATGGTAGAAGTCGATCATTATCTCACTTAGGTTGTGCGGGTTGTCGAGGGGGAGTATGTCGGTAGTTGTCCCCCGGCGGGTCGGTCCTCGGCCTTTGCTGGGGATGGGCTGCCGTGAATCAACTGAAGTGCCCCTGGCGTATCAAATCCTCTACGTGGTCTTTAAAGTTAACACATTCCTCAGTGTTGTGGCTGTGGTCTTGATGGGAATGGCAGTACTTGGATTGATCTCGCCGGTTGGAGGGAGATCGTGATGGTTGAGGCCATTTCAGGTTGTAGTCTCGTTGAATTTGGTTCAAGACTTGTTCCATAGGGAAATTGAATGGGGTGTATCGTTCGAACCGACCGGGTGGTCGGGTAGGTGCCGGTTGGTCTGCTCGAGCAAGTCGGTCAGTATATTGAGGGGGTTGATGTGTATATTAGGAGGATCTGGGTTCGGGTTCCTTTCTTTTGTCCTTAGGGGATGGATTTTTAGGTGTGGAATCTTGGTGGGCTACCAAAGAGTCTTCGGCATTCATATATTTTTGGGCTTTGGAAAGAAGAATGGCCATGGCGGTCGAAGGGTTTTTGGAAAGGGAGAAAAAGAAATCAGATGGTCATAAACGGGCCATGAACGCTGTGAGGATGACCTTGTCATCGTTTTCCGCCATCTGTAGGGCCTCAATGTTGAAACGGGTGACAAAGTTGCATAGTGACTCTCCTTCTGTCTGCCGGATATTAAGCAGTTGAGTTAAGAAGGAATCACTTAGATGTTGGAAAGTAGAGACAGAATCTGGCAGTAGCTGACTAAGGCCAAGTTTGGGAAGACTAAATAAGTGCACTTTTTGTCTTTTTGGACTAAAAAATTGAGATTGAAAATATGGATGTTTGGGTTAACTTTTTGACTTTTTATGGAAAAATGTGTAATAAAAAATTATAAAAATTGGTTTGTAGAGGAAAATTTGAATTGGGAGTTGTGCAGCCGTAATTGTTGACTTTTGGTGAATAGTGTTAACTTTTTAACTTTTTGAGTAACTTTTTGGCTTTTTGGCTTATTTGGGACTTCCCAAACTTAGCCTAAACCATAGTCGCGCCGACCTCTTAAGCATCACGAGAATAGCCCGACATATAATTTTGTCAGGGAAAACATAGAGGATCATGAGAGTCCTGTAGGTCTCCAAATGGTCGACTAGGTCGGTTGTGCCATCGAAGGTGTCGATCGAGGGCATTTGAACTTGGGGGGTAAGGATTTGTCCTTGATAGAAGCAACAAATGAGAAGTTGGCTGTTGTGGAGGTTTTATTCTGTATATTCTGCATGACTCCCTGAAGCTGGAGTTTCATGGCTCGTAGTTCCGTATCCTAAATAGGAACATTGTCCCCTCTAGTGTGCAGTGGGGGCTGAATTGATAGATGTAAGCCCCGAGGTGGTGGGTTTATGTCTTGAGGTAGGGCCTGTAAACCCTCTAAGTTAGAAAGGTGGGCTTGTTGGAAAGGATGGCTCGTGGTTTGTTCTCGATTGGGAGGGATATCTTGTGGTGATAGAGGAGATATATAGAGATTTCGCCGGAGTAAAGTGTTGATCAAGGCCTAGTTTTGTTCGGCCAAGCGGTTGATGCCGTTGGTGAGCTCTGTGAAGTACTGAGGTGGATTGTTTAGGTTAGAAGGCTCGGCTTGGGGGTCAACGACATTGTGTTGAGAAGCCATGGATCTCGTTGTAACCATCCACCTTGATGGAAGGTAAGGAGAAGTTATCGGGAACGGGTCTCCAGCAATAATGAGTACAACTGTTAACCAGAGTGGCGATTCCCACAAACGGCGCCAACTGATGATGTTGATCCAACAAAGGACGAGTCGGACAGACCCACGATTTCAACACCTTTACTGGTCTCGAAGCTCGCTGGTGGTGCCTGCAAAAAGGTCCAACGGGAAATGAGAGTCCCCTAGTGAACCCTCTAACAATCAAGTTACAACAAAAGAGATTGACTGTGCAGAGAGAGAGAGAGAGAAGAAAAAGAATGATGAACCTAACCTTTTGTGTGCCTTGGAAACTTCCTTATATCCTTTGTCCATCATTTCCTTGTCCATTCCGACATGTCGTGTTGGCTGAAAGTCTATAATCTAGCTTGCATTGTTCACGGTGAGACTGCCTGTTAAGACGTGAAGTGGTTGTTGCATTTAATGCTGTGAAAACCTCATTAATGGTTGATGTGTGGTGTAATAACTCTGCAGGATCTTTGTCTGCTTACGTGGCGGGTTCCCTACTTGACAAGTGTTAAAATACCATTAGTCCCTCGTTTAACATTGGGTTTTTAAGGGTGCTGGGCTTTAGTACTTGAACCGTGAATTGAGTTTTAAGTCGTGAGCTAAAACTTTTTGTGGGCCCATCGATGTCAATAATAATAATAATTAAAATTTTAAACTTTTCTATCTATTTGTAAAAAAAATTCAAAAGCCAATGGACTTTAATTCCCCATATATATTATGAGTGTTCGATTTTGTGTTCATATTTTTATTCATTTATATTTTGTATTTTGATTTATGAAATCAATTTTTGTATTAATAACACAACTGCTATATGCCAGCACTGCAAGGACACCAACATTTGTCTCGCAGGGTCCCAAAAGTCTTTGATTTTGTCTCGGCACAGCTGATTTGGGGGAGGCCTTATCTAAGATTTTGTCTCGGCTCAGTTGATTTGGGGAGACTCTAAGGCTCGTTTATTTTCAGAAGTAGAATGGAGGTGATTTATAGTGAGAGAATTAATAATGAGAAATTATTAAATTATTTTTATATAAAATAATAAAATAAATAAAAAAATATAAAAAATTAAATATTATATTTTTAAAAAAAAATTTCAATATATAAAAAATAAAAAAATTTCTAATCCCCTCCCTATTTTTCTAATACTATCTCTACCTCCTCCTTACTAATCCCCCATTTCTCCTCCTTACTAATGCCAAGGGATTACTAATCATCTCCCTATCTCTCAAAACAAACACCACATTCTCAATCCCCTCCTCACTACCAAACTCAATCCCCTTCCTATAACCCCAAACAAACGTGGCCTAAGGTCTCGTTTAGCAACTAAAGCCTCATTTGCAAATTAAGTATTTTAGTTAAAAAATTAAAGGTTATTATAAATTATTACATAATTTATTTTATTTTTTTGTATATTTTTTTAGAAAAGATCAAAAAATTACTAAAATAGTTCATTCCCAAACGCCGCCTAAGAGTCAAAAAATCAAAAAAATAATAATAAAAAACTAACAACTTATATTAAAAAATAAAAAAAAAAAAAATTCTTTTACTTTTTGCACATATTTTCATAAAAAAATTAAAAAATTATTCCAAATATATTAATTTTTTTACCGCATACTTTAATCAAAAACCAAAAGTTATTAACATAGTCGGTTTCCAAACGTGGCCGGCCTCGTTTGGCAATTACATATTTTAGTCAAAAAATTAAAAAGATATTATAAATTCACATCACTCTTTTTACCTTTTTATACATTTTTTTATAAAAAAAATTAAAAAATTACTAAAATAATTTATTGCTAAACAAAATCATGTAACCAAAAATTAAGTTGGACACCTTACTATTTTGTACACCCCAATAATAAATTTGAATTTTTATTTTTTTAATTGAACAGCCCAATTAATTTTACTTTTATCCTTTTTCATTCATCTGTCGTCCCATAGCCCTCAATTGCAGACTGACAACTCAAGAAATTTAGTGGTATTTATTATTATTATTGGGAGTTGAATTAGAGATTTGCTATTATTGATGGTACGAGACAAAGCAATGAAAAGCAAAAGCACAATGAAGCTCTATGCAGGGAGTCCGGATCCTTCACAGTCTTCCTCTCCGGCCTCCCTCCAGTCAACGGTCAGGATATAACTACGTCACTCTTAACAAAATCTAAGGCTCAGATTAACTTAAAAAAAAAAAAAAAAAATTTGTGCTACATTGCTTGCTCTCTCTCTCTTTCTTCTCCTCTCTTCTCCGTCTCTCTGTTCCCAACGGTCAACAACAACAACTGATCTGTGCTACCGATGACCAATCACTCTTCTCTCTCCCTCCTTCCATCCCTTATCTCTTCCCAACGGTGGCCGATCTGAAATATGCAAATTTACCACCAAAGTTTCAGAGATTTAAAAAATCTGCAAATCTTTTCTTTGAATCATGGATTAAAATCATGATTTAAAAAATCTGGGTTTGTTTAAAAGATAAAATCCCAGATTTAAAGAAAAGTTAATATCTGGATTTGATTTTAACAGCTTTTAAAATCATCAAATGTTAAAATCATGAAGTCACAAATTTGAAGAGTTATTGAAGAAGAATGGGGTAGGGTAGAGAGTTATTGATTTGTGCATGGATTTTGCTCTGAAAAAATTCAGATCTAGATGAAGAATGGGGGAGGGTGGTGTTGGATCGGCCAAAGCTAGTAAGGGTGGCGGTGGGGAAGAGGTGTCCGGCGGGTCGCGGTGGTGCGTGAGGGTCGCCGTAGGGTTCGGAAAAACTGAAGACCCAAATCTGCCATGAATGTGAGAGGGAAAGAAGAGTCAAAGCACTTGTGAGTGAACACACGAACTGTTCAAAGCTTCTTGAAATTCAAATTTTTTTTTTTTCTTTGTTTAGCTAATCTAAGCCTTAGATTTTGTTAGGGTTACGTGGCCAAATCTTGGCCGTTGACCGGAGGGAGGGCCGGAGAGGAAGGATGGAGAGGATCCGGACTCCTATGCAGGAGCAGCAAATTGAAAGATAAGCTTTGTTGTAAATCAATGAAAAGAACCATCTCTGACACCCCCTTTTTTTTTTGCCTTTTTTTTTTAAGAGTGTATATTTTGATTCTTCTAAATCGATCAAATTAAACTGATCCATCGCATTATATGGATGCGTGATAACGCACGAACGGTTGCAGATTAATTTTTTCTAATCCACATAGTTTTAAACTGATAGCGAATTTGAGATTCCTTTAACCGCAACTAAACCGTCAAACTGCGAGCACCCCTAGTAATTTGTAAGATTTTATATTTTCAATTTGTTTAGGTATTCTATTTGTATTTTTAATTGAAAAAGAGTTTAGATATTCTGTTGTGTTTTCAATTTGGAAATCCTTTTATCAAATGAAAAATGTTGATATTTGATATTTTTGTGTAGAAAATATAAGATTTAATTTTGTCATTTTTTTTAAAGAAAATTAAATAGTTTTTGAATAAATAAACAGTAATGAAATAGTTTTAATAATACATGATTTTCTTATATGTATTTATTATTTGTATTTAACAATTTACTTGATAATTTTTTTATTATATTGAGTTGGATTGTTATCTAAAAAAAAAAATGTTGACAAATTATTGTGTTATGTTCAAAATTTGTAAAAGTTTACACCATCAAACCGATTTATATCCATCCGTCAATCCGCTAATCTACTCAATCCAAATCCGTCAATCTAGCAGGTGGATGCTAATTGATTTTTTCTAATCTGTCAATTTGACGAACAAATGGTGGATTGGAGGTTTCCCGCCGCAACCAAACCGCGAACACTCTTATTTTCTTCTTCTTCTTTGCTTTGCAAACCCTAGCCCAAACTCCCTCATGTCGACTTCCTCTCCATCGTGGCTAAACCCTGCATCTGAAACATTGGTTGGAGCACGTAGGAGATGACCAAAGTTAGGGTAAGAATTTGGTTACTTTGATAATTTGATTAATAGGTAAAATGGTATTAAAAAAATAATAATTGAGGTGCTTAATTTTTGGGATACATTTAGAGCCACCCGCTGACCTGACAATATGGAAAAGCTCTCATGGATTTATATATATATATATATGGAAAATGTTTGAGGGCCCGAATCTGCTTGGCTCGAATGCCCCGAATGCCCAAAACGACGTCGTTTTGGGCATTCCGTTTTTTTTTTTTCTTTTTTTCCGCCATTTTCGACCTCTGCAATGCAGAGGAAGAGGGAGTTCCGCCATTTTTGAACTCTGCAATGCAGAGGAAGAGGAAGAGGGAGAGAAAGAGAGAGAGAGGTCGCGTCACCTGCGCCGATCGCCGCCGATCGCGTCGCCTCCGCCGATCGCGTCGCCTCCGCCGATCGCGTCGGGCACCGCCGATCGCGTCTGCCTCGCCTCAGCCCCTCCTCCTCCATTTTTTAGGCCCCCTCCGGTCCTTCCTCCCCCTCCCCCTCCCCCTCCCCCCCTCCTTCTCCTTCCCTTCTTCGTCTTCCTCCTTTCGTCTGCTGAAAAGAAAAAAAATATATATATATATTTGGGACATTCGGGGCGTCCCGTTTTCGGGCCCCCAATCACTACCGTATATATATACACATAAGTGGGTTTGTGACAATCCGATGAGTGAACTGTTAAATATATAAATATAAATTTTTATTTTTATTTAAAAATATATTTTATGTGTGCTTAAGTAATAAAATATTTCCCAAATCAAAAATCTTGAATTCAAGAACCATTTATCTCATTATACACACTTTTTTTTTTTTTTTTTGCTTTTGGATTATTATCTCACTATACACACACATACTAGGAAGATCTTGGATTCAAGCTCCTATTCACCTCACTATACACACATACTTTAATATTGTTAGTGACATTTTGTGCTAATGAAAACCAAGAAATTGACTTAATTGACTTGGTGGTTGAGATATTGTAAGTTTGAGTCTTGTCACTATCAATATAAGGTTAAGTTTGACTATCTTAAATAAGTACACATTTTTTATCTTTTTATCTTTTTTTCATCACATCATCTCTCTATTTTTCTGCATATCTTTTCGTAAAAAGACAAAAAGTACACTTATTTAAGTCATTCCAAACAACCCCTAAATATAAATTTTCGGATCCATTATATTATTCCTCCATACCGACCTCACAAAATTAATAGATTCTACACCTTTACAAATACACTTTAAAGTTTGTCTTTATAGTGTCAAAATTGGGGAGAATTACATCTAAGTTGTTGTTAGGAACAAAAAAAATTACAAAAAGTGATAAATTATATAAATATTAACAATTAAAATTATAAATTTTTTCATTAATATATAATATTTTTTAAAAACACCTCCTGAATAGTAATATTCACTCAAAGTTATACCTGGCACATCCTCAATGCACACCAAAAAATAATTTTTAAAATTTATTTATTGAAAAATAAAGTGAGAATAACAATTTCAAATTTTAATGTAATCGTAATAATTTCGTAACATCAAAATATATTATACTATTATATAAAACACTCAATTTGTCCAAATTGTCCCTATGTAACTTTCCAAGTTTATGATTTTTGTCTTCTGTTTTTTCCCTCATCCGTTTACATTCAAATCTAGTGTGAACACAAGTTTTGTCATGTTTTTTTTTGGTTTCTCAAAATTACCTTAAAAAACAAGTTCGTATTCCAAATGGTTGTACTTGTAACGTGCGTGAAATTTAAAATAACAATTATTTGAAAAAAATTAGACTCGATACCTATAGAAGTTTTATTTGAAACACTTAAATCTAAAAGAATTAGAATAAGGGAAAATTACACTGACTATTTTAGTGAAAAATATTTACAAAATAAAAAAAAATTATAAATATTAATAATTAAAATTATGAACTTTTAAATTTATTGTAAATAATTTTTGCCTCCGTTTAGCTTTTTGACTTTTTGTTTTTTTTGACTTTTTTAGTCTGGGCTAAAAAACTTGATTTGGGAAGGACTTTTTGACTTTTTTTTGTAAGAGAAGAGTGTAATGATTATGGGCTAGATGTGATGTTTTGTTTGTTGTTGCTAAAATAACTTATTTTGTCTTTTGTGGCTAAAATAGCCCCAAACCTCCTTGTCAAACGAAGCTTATTCTTCCTTAGATTATCTCCTATGGTGCATTTTTTTTTTCCTCAAATTTGAATAAAAACTCCATTTGATATTAAGTGTTCCAACAAGAGATTTTAAACTTTTATCAAAATACCGATCGACCAGACGGACAACTAGGTGGATGTCTGGCCGATCAACTGACCAGTGTATTTTTTCACAAATTTTGCCTAGGGGTGGTCATTCAGGGGACATCCGGGGGGGGGGGTTGACTGACCAGTATATTTTTTTCATAAATTTTTGTCTAGAGATGGTAATCTAAGAGAACGTCCACGGACATCTGGTGGTGAAAATCCAACTCCTATATATAGTAATTTGATGAAAGCTCCTGAGCGCCTTCAGTTTGATATCCTTGAGTTGATATTCATTTGATAAAACTACTAGAGCAGGAAATATGTTATTTTTTTATCAAATTTAAATTTGATGACAGAATTGATAAACCATTAAAGATGATTTTAGAACATTTTATCAATGAGTATTTTGAGAAAGTAAAAAAATGTAACAATCCAAACTAATTTAGATGTAGATTTATATGATAGTAGGTGCACAACTATTTATATATATATATATTATGAACGTAGATGGATGTATGATAGACACACAATTTTTTATTTTTTATTTTTTGTTTTTATGTCAATCAATAAAAAAATAATTACAATTTTTTTTTGGGCAGTATTGCGAATGGTGAAGCTGGGCAATTTTCTTACAAGGCATAAAACTCTGCTATAATGCAGAGGGGACCGTGGAGTGGATTAGTTTGCAGTCCAGCTTGCAAAAGGTATAATAGAGGGAAAATGTTAGGTAGTGTTTGGTAGAATTTTTTAAATATGGTTTGAGAGTAGGAATTGTATTTTAAATTTTTGAGTTTTAGAATGATGATTTGAATATGGAAAATTTGTTTGGTGAATGAGTTTTGAAAAGAATTTTGACTTGAGTGGGGAATTTTTAATGTAATATGATATTTGATACAAAAATTTATAACTCATAACAAAACACACAATTCTAATTTTTATTAAATCTCATAATTTTTTTTTAAAATTTGAAAAATATTTTTTATTGAATATATAAAAGTTAACAAGTGCCAATTGCAAATAAAAAATAAAAAAATTTTTGCACCGTTTCGATCAACCAGTGGACATCTTGTAGGACGGCCAATTAGTCTAAATTTTCCCGCTTTCAACCGAATTTTGAAAAGTGAATGTGAAATTAATTTTTGAAACTTGTAAACAAACATTATGTGCAAAATAAGCCCTAGAACTAATGTTCCAGAGCTATATCAAACAGAGCCTTATACACTCTAAATAATTTATTAAATTTTTTATAAAACCTGTTATTGGAATGTGAGACTCACACAAATATATATATATATAGAATAATGTTTGGAACCCCCTTTTGGGGGGTCACCCCCTCACCCCCCTTGCCACGTGGCAGGTGGTGATTGGAGGAGTAGGAAAAAAAAAAATGTAACCAATGAGAGAGAGAGGGGTCAAAGGGGGTGGGAAAAAAGGGAGAATGAATCATTGTTGATATATATATATATATAAATAGGTTTCACTCATATATAAAAAATTTGATAAATTATTTAAAATCGTAACATAACTGACAGAGAGAGATAAGAGACTCTCGTCACAAAAAGCCTCGAAGCATAAAGGGACACTACACTCACTCATCAAGTACATTTGAAATTGTTGCATCCTCCCCTTTTAAATGCACTTCCAGTCTCCCCACCTCCAAAAAGATGAGTAACCTATGTATTTTTTTTTTTTTTTTGTAATTATGGATTATTTTGAGAAGTATGTCAATTGTAAATAATTTTTAACTAAAAATTAATTTAAAAATAAAGGCTAGTTTTTCAAATAGTTTGAAAAACAAATCAATTCTCTAAATTATTTTTTATTTTAGAATATTAAAAAAAGCTCTCTTATTTAGATATATCTAAAAAGTAAAATATTTGTGAAAAAATATTTTAAAAAATTAATAAATAGACAAAAATATGAAAAATATACTGAATTTTCTATTTTTTTGTATTTTTGATATTTAGTGAATTTCTTAAAGATTTTTTTTCACAAAATTATGGTTTTTAAGTGTATTTATGTTAGGTGTGTCTAAAAATTAAAAAAATTACTTAAAATATTTAAAAAAATTCAATAAAAACAAAAAAAATACGAAAAATAAGAAAATATAATTTTTTGAAAAGTATTTTTAGAAAACCTAAACCAAGCAAAGTGTTTTTTTTTTTTTTTTTGGGATAGGATCTAAAGTACCCTTAATTTGGGTGCTATTGCATGATATACCAAATTGCAACTTTATATTTATTTTATTATTCTCGGTTATGATAGAAGCATCCCTTTCTGTCTTCTAACTAATTAAAGGTAGGTTTTCAATGTTTCTTGTACGGTTGTTTAGAGAATTTACCAATTAAATTTTTATTTGTACCTTCACTTAATATGACATTTTGAATCAGTCAGAATTAAAAGATAAGATTAATAGGAAAAAAAAACATTAGAAAAAAATTAGGATGCCCAAAATTATTTAAAAACAAAATGTGTGATGTAAATTTAAATTTAGTGTGATGTGAGTTATATTCATAATGAATCTGGTAAGTGAATTTGAGACACGGTGTTTAGTTTGGTAAAAAATAATTATTATTTATATTTCAAAACTATTCAAATACCATATATATTAGTTCAATAAAAACTATTGTAACATTCAAATCTAAAGAATTCTTGAGCAATAAAAAATGTAAATAAAAAAATGACAATAAATTATGCATAATAAAAATAAATGATTTCTTAAATTTATTTGAAGTAATTAAGTAGTCAATATGTCTACAAATTCTAATTCGAGTTTCTTGGAAGACAAAAAAATTAGAGTGTTATATTTATAAGTTTAGAGAGAAAAAAAATTAAAACCATTCTCAAATCTTGAGACAAAAAAACTATAAAATTTTAAAAGTTGAGGAGGATCAGATGCCACTTTGATTTGAGGATGACTATGCCACTAATTATTAATCACAAAACTACCATAACCATAATGGAGGATCCTATATAGAAATTATGTAATATTAGAAATAGATCTGAATTAATGCTCATGCGACCAATTATGTTCGTGTGATTTCTGTGTAGGGTTTTAGCCCCCCACCCCACAACTTCACCCAAAAACAAGAAAACAAAAGACACCAACAAGCACTTGCATTGATTTGAAATTGGTAGACTCTTTGTGGGAATAAAGTGACAACCAAAGTGCTATATATTTCAGAGTTACAAAGACATGCAATGAGTGTGGCTTGGAATCTAAAAATATGAATAATTTTAGTAATTCTAAAATATTATGTGATATTTTTATGGGTCATGATTGAGACCCCCTCCAATCACCACCCCACACACACGTGGCGGGTGGTGATTGGAGTAGAAAGAAAAAAAAAATGACAAATCATGTTGAGAGGGGGTCAAAGGGGGTGGGAGAAAATGGAGTTCGGAACATTATTGTATTTTTTTATGACATTTTAAATTAAATTGCGTAACAAAAAAATTAACAAGTGAGACATATTGATTCATTTGGTTAGGTAGACCAAAAAATGATCTATCCTATATATTGTAATTTCTCATTGATAAAAAAATATATATTTAATAATTTTTCAAGATATATATGGTGGGTAGGGTAGGGGGTGCTTCATCATTGGGACTCCATGGAATTATAACAGAGACAATTTTAAGAGAAGAAGATGGCCGACATGGACTGGATGGTTTATGGAATTGGGACCCCTGTTTTCACTCAGACCAGGGTGCAGCCCTGGGTCCGAGAAGCCACTGGAGAGAACATTTTCAACATTATAGTTATCAGGCGATGTGTGTGGACCACCATGATCCTCCTTACTAAGATCACGCCACGTAGCCTACATAGGAGAATATCTTTTGTGTTTTATTTATTTATTTCGAAATACAATATTTATGTTATGTTGAAATTATAAATTTAAGTAGAAATTTACAAAAGAAAAAAAAATAAATATATTTTTTGTTCAAATTTTTATTTTATTTTATTTTTCTCAAATCTCCACCTAATCACGCCTGTGGCAAGATTTGAATCTCAACTTTTCTGAAATCAAGTGACAGTGGTGGAGAGATTGGACCGTAAGATCATTAGCACCTTTTTATTTTGTGTGTCATATTATTAGTATTATTTTGTATGTCTTAAAACAGAGAAAATAAATGGATGAATATGATTTTTTAAAAATAGCCTCCAAAAACAAATATTATAAAATTATATATCTATTAAGAATATGGATGATTCTATATTTAATTTTTGTGTTGCTACCACTCCCTGTCTCTTTCATACTTTCTTTCTATTGTTACATCACTTATTAGTCATGAATTACAATTATGAATACAAAAGTTTAATGGGGCCTTAGCTAACCCATGTAGTTTAAACTCGAACTAACATGTTACTATTTATATTAGTCTGAAGTACAATTATGAATCCATAAAGCTGAATGGAACCTCTTCCCCTACAAACTCCATCAAAAGTATTTGAGAAGGACACGTATACTATAGAGTTGCTTTGATTTATGTAAAATGTTATATACTCTAAATTTTTTATCAAATAAATGATTAAATAGGTATGGAGTTTATAAAATTACGGACTCCATACCCACGTGAGACATTTGATCATTTATTTGATAGAAAATTCAGTATTCCTAATAGTACTCTTGATTTATTAGTGAAATGGTATTTTATAGTGGAGATCGAGGACAGAATAGAAAAGGAAAAAAAAATAAAAAGGAAAAGAAGTGAAAACATCTCTTTAACTAGTTTGGATAAGTAAATAAAAAAAAATAAAATGATTTGTATATAAAAGAAAAAAAAACAAAAAAATTATAAGAGAAAATTAAGAAACTAAAGGAAAAAGGACTGATATTGTTTTTCAAAATAACATGTGATGATCTTTTTATTTTTATATTTGGACGAATAATTTTGGTTTTATATAAGTTAACATTAGTTGTTTTTTTTAATCTTCAAATCTCTCCACATTTGGAGAGATTAAAAAAAGTAAATTTTAAGAGAACATTTCTGTTGATTTTTTATTTTTCATTTCATTATATTTTTCTTCTCATTAGTTATCCAAACAACTGATTAGGGTTGAGATTTTTTCAACTTTTTTTTCTCCAATTTAAAATTATACTGAAACAAACCCTAAAATTCTGATGGCTAAAATCAAGTTATCCAAACCAAGGAGGGAGTAGGCGTACTGGATAATAAGGATCTCCCTTACAAGACGTGATGCATGGGTTTGAATTTTAGAACCATGGCATTCTCTTTTCCCATTCTACTTCTTTCTCACAATAAATAAATAAATAGTTAATTATTTAAAAGTTCTATTTTTTGAATTAATAAGTCTTATTTAGTAAAACTGATAATATTATGAGTTTTTCTCAATTTTTAAAATTAAGAATATTATCAATTTTGCATAGTAATGTTTCAGATAATTGTTTCACTAACTGAAAGAAAATAAAGCATGAGATTAAACGTTTTTACTTTTCTACTTATTGGTTTGATTCAGCTATCCAATAAAATTGAGAATATTAGTTTTTTTATAGTTTTAAAACTGAGAATATTATCAATTTTTTCATTTATTTTTTTTTTTGCACATTTATCATCATGCTCCTTTATAGACACAAAATTATTAGTTTTGCACAAAAAAATAATTCAGTTTTTTCAAAAAAAAAAAAATTTAATTTGAAAGTTGATGCTTTAAAATTTTGAAAATTAAAATAAATGTCAAATCGTCATATTCTTTTATAGATAATCACAAATGATGAACAATCATTGTTTAAAGGGGCAACAATGATTCATCCCACTAAAAACATCACCACTAATAGCACTAATGCATTAAAAAAGTAAAAAAAAAAAAAAAAACACAACTCCAAGACCAAAACATCACATCATTAATGGCGGGACCCACTGCCACCTAATTAGTGAGAGCACTAATTAGTGCTCTCAAACATTTTTCTTAAAGGGGAATTCCGACTATTAAAAATTTAATGGGACTTGAAAGTCCAAAAAATGTTAGTTAGTATTTAATAGAATATAAATTGATAAATTAAGACTTGCATAAATGTCCCATAAATAAATAAATAAACAATATAGTCCTAGACAAGTTTGAAAAGTAATTTTGACTTTTTTTTTTTAATTTAGTGAACATAAACAAATTATTATTTTTTTTATACTAGACACGTCTGAATAGTAAAATTTTTAACAGAAATTAAAATAAAATTTATGAATGCCTGGAAAAATTGTGAATTTTTTTTTTAATTAAATTTTTTTTTTTTTTTTTTATAATGGTGATCGCAACAAACAAACATGGGGAAATGGCAATGAGATGATAAAGGTTATCAACTTTAATAACTGCACTGATAATTTTTTTATGATTTTGTATTTTGTATTTTTTTTTTTGTCTTATCACTATTTTTTTTAATCAGCAAAAATAGAAACTTTATTAATTAGAATCAATGATCAACCTTATATCAAATATCAATAAAGATAGAAAATCGGACGTCCACTATCATAGCATTGAAAAATTATTAATTGATCCAAGAATGTCTCGTGATTATGCCTCTCACTAATCACAATTCAACATGTCTTCTCTATTCTCTAATCATCTAATATAAATTTATAAATTTTGTTCTTTTATCGATCACAATATCGTTAAACACAACGCAGCGGTGAAGAAGACCTTACTTCTCCAGAGCATCACCCGCAACGGACAATATAGTACTGACTCTCTTTGGTCAATGGATTAGTGACGTCTAGGCTGTATACGTGTTGGCTAGTACCTCATAAACTAGTATATATGTATACATTCTACATTGCAAACCTTTCTTACCAAACACACAAATCTCTCTCTCTCTCTCTCTCTCTCTCTCTCTCTTCGCTCCTTCCTAACTAGCAGGGAAGCTCTCTGCAAATCCTTTAATAATGTTGTCAAGAAAGGCTAGATTTAACTCACACGGGCAAGACTCTTCCTACTTCCTAGGATGGGAAGAGTACCAGAAAAATCCCTACCATCACCTCCATAATCCTTCTGGGATTATTCAGATGGGTCTTGCTGAGAATCAGGCCAGTACCCTTTATATAACATTATTATTATAATTATAATTAACTTATTACACTTGCGTTTTTTATGTCTCTCTATTTTTGGATGCATTCATATGTGTAAGTCTTGAAAATACTTGATGAAGCAAAGAAAAGTTGAGAACAACGCTATATATCTTCTACTGCATTTTTACTGCTTTTGCAGCATGTACTTTTGTCACGTGTTTTTATAACGTGAGACAAAAGAAACTGCATAATTATTAGAATTTAAAATAATAAAAAAAAAGTATGTGGTACAGTGTCAATAGTTATAATTATAGTGTGTGTGACCCAGATTCAAACTTCATTAATCCATTTCAGTTCCTAAATAATGTGGGTCGGAATTAGGATATGGTCATATATGGGATAATATCAATCAATATATACTCTATATTTTTTTTATTTAGAATTTTTTGAATATATCTCTCATGTATGTCTGATTATTGCAGCTCTCTTTTGACATTATTGAATCATGGCTCGAGAATAATCCGGATGCGACAGGCTTCCATAGAAATGGAAAATCCCTGTTCAGAGAATTGGCACTCTTCCAAGATTATCGTGGCTTGCCATCTTTCAAGAATGTAATTATCTAATTAACACTTAAATTAAAATGCTCATTATTATTACTTTTTTTTTTTTTTGGGGGGGGGGGGGGGTGATCAATCGCGAGGACTTAACATCATATGTGTTCTTATTAGTTGGAATATTGTTTTGCAGGAGTTGGCGGATTTCATGGGTGAAATTAGAGGAAACAAAGTACGATTTGATCCGAACAGGATTGTTCTAACCGCAGGTTCAACCTCTGCGAATGAGACACTCATGTTTTGTCTTGCTGAACCAGGAGATGCTTTTCTTCTACCCACACCATATTACCCTGGGTAATACTATTATCATTGGTTACTTGTTGGAAACAAAAAAAATAAAAAATCATATTAGTGTATATATAAGATCAATTAAATTTAACATTGGCAAGATTTGTCTTGATATATATTAGCGCTAAAAATACTACCTGAGGGTGCCCCTTTGAGGCTTCGTTTGGGAAGCCATGGTTTGGGCTTTTTTGGCTATTTTAGCCATAAAAAACAAAATAGACTATTTTAGCCATAACAAACAAAACATCACATTCAACCCATAATCATTACATTCTTCTCTCACAAAAAAACTCAAAAAAGCCAAAAACCCAAAAAGCCCTTCCCAAACCAAACTTTTAAGCCCAGGCTAAAATAGTCAAAAAAATCAAAAAGCTAAAAAACCAACCCACTTCCCAAACGGAGGCTGAATTATGTTTGAAAAGTATCCTTTTTTCATATTCCTTCCGTCCTATTTTATTGGTCCATTAATATTATTTTATTTTTTATTGTTTCAAAATGTATGTTCACTTTAAAAAGTAAAATCTTTAAATTTAAAAGTTTTCAAAATTATCCCTCATAAACTAATTATAAATATATTTAAAAAGAGAATAGAAGGATATTTTTAGAATTTTATCCTTTAAAATCTGAATTCAAAATGTAATGATTGTCTCCTTAAAAAAATTGAATTTTCAAATTGAACTATTAATTTGACATGGAGGGAGTATATCTTTTCCTAGTCATGCAATACAATGCGATAGATTTAATATTTTAAAAAAAAAATTATTAACTTTTAAAAATCACATCAGCACACTAGAGGCTTTTCTCGTAAAGGTCTCGTCTAGTATCTTGTTTTTTTAGTAACTTTTTAATTAAAATATGATGTAAAAAAATTAATATATTTGAAATAATTTTTTGATTTTTTACCAAAAAATATATAAAAAGTAGAGAGAAAAAGAAATCTTTAACTTTTTTATATAAATTATTGACTTTTTAATTTTTTTAATGACTTTTTAACTTTCAGATTAAAAAGTGATGTTGGCAAACAAGCCTAAGCCCTTGAACTATCTAAACTTTCCCATGAATTTAAGCACTCTTTCTGAAGTAAAATCAACCATAGTCTATCAAAAAATTCAAATTTAGGCTTGATTCTACATCGGCATTAAGTAAATAATCTCCATTCTTTTAATTTAGAGTTAGATCTTAATTTGTCTACAAACCGTTATTAATATAAATGATGATAATTATAATACAATAAAGTAGTTTCTATAGTAGCTAATCTTAACAAATTATTCTCATTTATAGCTCATCCACAGCCGACTCTTGCCACTAATTTTAATTATTTTTGTGCAGGTTTGACAGAGATCTTAAATGGCGAACTGGGGTCGAAATAGTACCCATATCTTGCTCGAGCTCAAATAAATTTAGAATTACAAAACCTGCACTGGAAGAAGCCTATCAACATGCTCAAAAACTTAATTTAACTGTTAAAGGAGTATTGATCACAAATCCTTCAAACCCTTTGGGCACTAGCATGACTCGAGCCGAGCTTAACCATCTCATAAGTTTTGCCAGTGCCAAACGAATCCACATAGTAAGCGATGAAATATATTCAGGAACAGTTTTCGACACTCCAAGCTTCATAAGCATCGCACAAGCTATGATGGAGTACAAAAACCTTGAAGACACCGGCATTTGGAACCGCGTTCACATTGTTTATAGCCTCTCAAAGGATTTAGGGCTTCCAGGATTTAGAGTGGGAATGATTTACTCCAACAACCAAACAGTAGTTGCAGCCGCGACCAAAATGTCAAGTTTTGGACTCGTTTCGTCCCAAACTCAGCACTTGCTCACGGGCATTCTAGCCGATAAGAATTTCATAAAAAGTTATATTGACAAAAACAGGAAGAGGATTAGGAAAAGAAAGCAAATGCTTGTTTCAGGGCTTTTGAGTGCGGGGATAGATTGCTTGAAGAGCAATGCTGGGTTGTTTTGTTGGGTAGACATGAGACATTTGTTGAGGAATGATACATTTGAAGCAGAAATGGAGCTGTGGAAGAAGGTTCTTTATGAAGTTGGGTTGAATGTCTCTCCTGGGTCTTCTTGTCATTGTGGTGAACCGGGCTGGTTTCGTTTGTGCTTTGCAAACATGTCGAAAGAAACTTTGAAGCTTTCGGTGAAGCGAATCAAGGCATTTGTGGACTCTGTGGGTGGCATTGATAGTAGTTATACCAAGTGTTGTTTTTCATCTTGTTGGGTCTAAACAATTGATGGAATCAAATTGTTGATTTTCTGCTGCATATTGAAGAGGGTAGGATAGGATGATAAGTCCAAAAAGAAGCAACACTCCTTTTGTTGCCATGGAAGTCTTTACCAAAGTGTTGGATGCCCCAGCTTTTCTAGTGGCCTTCTTGTTTCTTCAAGTGGGTTGATTTGACTATTGTTTTGTTTTTAATAGTGTTTTAGTTGGTATCTTACCAACTATTTTCCACGGGGCTGCATTGGATTTTGCTAGGTAGTGGGTGCCATCCTACATGTTTTTGTTGATGTATTAAGTGTGTTGGTTGTATTTTCCTATCTGTTGCATTGCATCAATAAATAAAAAAACAATTCCTTTGTTGATAAAAAAAATAGATAAATAAAAAATTGTTGGCTTCAGAGCTTGTTCCAGGTATTTCAGTAAATTTAGATATTTTTTAATAATCAGGTGATCGGGCCAATTTACGTGTATCTTGATTAATCTTGAAAGACCAATCTCACCATCCACTTGTTAGGGACCTATTTAAAGTCAAAGTAAACGTCCTGTATAAACTGATCTCACAAGAAATTTATTATAACTAGTAAGTATCCCAAATTTCAAGTTGCACTCACTGGTCCAAGTTTCGGTGAACTGATTGCCTGTGAGGCAAGGAACAGCCAGTGCATTCGGCCTAAGTGTGGCTAAGAACCTTTAAAAAATATTTTTTATTTAGAAGCAAAACTGTAATTTAAAAAAATATAAAAGATAAAATTGAGATGAGCAGCCAGTGTATTCGACCTAAGTGTGGCTAAAAAACTTTAAAAAATATTTTTTATTTAGAAGCAAAACTGCAATTTAAAAAAATATAAAAGATAAAATTGAGATGAGGCACGTGTCCTTCCTTGGTTGGACCCAAAGTGGCTCCTCCACTGCCAGTCAAGCTTGTGCTCAATTCTTGTTAAATAAAACATAAAAAATACAGCTTGTGCTCAATTCTTGCCCCCACGGGCCAGGTAAGTCCTTGTGTTGGTTTCACGGGTTATGGGCCTTACTCAGTACGGTTGATTATTCAGTACTCTTGGAGTATGGACACGTGTTGCTCCATAATGTTTTGATTGGTGGAGAGACACAAGAGCCCACGATTTATGTTGGAGATGGAGAGACAATATGGGGCTAACTAATTGGTGATTGGTTTGAAATATGCACACGTAGTACTCCGAGAGTATTGAATAATTTCCCACTCAATACAGATCTATGCCTGGCCCAATTCCAAGCCTACCATAGACCGACTCTTACCTAATCAATTCAGTCCACACCACAACTATTATCATTAATTTGTAAAAGAAAGTCAAAATGTTAAAAAAAATATTAAAAAAATTAAAAAATCAAATCATAGATATTAACTATTTACGTTTTCTCACACAACTAAAAAAAAATTAGTTTTAAATATTAACTTTGAGCAATACTAGCAACACAATCATCAAACACAAAATGAAACATATATGTCTCGTGTTGGCCTTACGCCGTGTGATTCCTATCCCATATGAGATAGGGTAATTATTTAGTAATCTCAAAATATAAATTCGTGGTATTTCATAATATTGTGATTGGTGGAAAAAAAAAAGTAGGTGGGGTATTGTATTAGATGATTGAGGAGCATAAGAGGGCAGAATAAATTATGATTGGTTAGGAGTACGAATACATAGTATTCGGAGAATAGCCTATAATGAGATATATGTATCCCATTTTGTGTTTGGTAGTTATATTCCTGGACTTTTTACATTAACTTTTTTTACTTTATAAAAAAAATCACTATTAAAAATCAATTTCCAAACCAAACACTTTATTTATTGATTTTTTTTTTTTTTGGGTACATCGGAAAGCAAAAACTACAACAAAGGTCTAAGCCCTCTCTCTAGACATCCCTAACATGTCTGAAACTAGCAAACTTCTAATCTCAGTCGGCAGATCATTCATCACTAGCATATCTTCTGGTTGGTTAGCTCCCATTTTAACCAAAGCATTGGCACACAGATTTCCTTCCTTCCAAACATGTTGCACAGTGCATTTACAGCCTCTAAGAAGGATTTGAGCATCTTTTACAAGACTTTTGAAGGGACATTTATCACCTAGTTCTTCTTGCATCAATTCCACCACTTGTGCTGATAGTTCAATCCTTTATGTAGAATGATAGTCAATCCCTTGTAAACAATCCATAGTTTAGCTTCCAGACATGTTCCACTTTGTAATTTGTCGTAGTAGTCGCACGCCCAATTGCACCTCTTTCATCTCTAATCAGTTCTCCAAAACCTCCCTCCTATTGCCATCAGTATTTAGTTTCAATCTACCTGCAAGTGGCAAGCACCAATTGATTAGTCTATAAGAAGGTTTGGAGTTGGTTATTGAATGAAGAAATGCCTGGTTGATTTATCTAGAGTAGTCCAAGATAAATTTGATACTTTCTTGGCTTCAAACAGATTTTTGCTCGAAAACCACAAAGTTTATGTTCTTCCAAATTTTTAATAAGGTAACAACAAACATAGTTTGCCAATAGGTGTTTTCATTAAAATGATTTTTGTTTTTAGAATTACTCTTGAGCCAATCTATCCAGGGTTTCTGCATCATACCCAGATACCAAGGTTTGTTAAAAATAGCTAGCCACACTTCCTTAGCCTTGTAAAAATCTCTAAAGAGGTGAGACATATCCTCAATCCTACAACAGTTGGGGCATATAAGATCGGCAGTCAAGCCTCTCTCGAATCTCATTTGATTTGTGAGAAGCTTCACATAGATGACAGTCCATAGAAAGCCTTTGAGCTTTTGTGGCAATCTGAGCTTCCAAATATAGTCTTAATCCTCATTCTTATGATTCCCATTAATGAGATTGTAAATAAAAGACACATTGAAGGACCCATCAGATGAGCCCTTCCACACAGGACTATCCCTCTCCAAATTAGAGGGAAGGACTTTCCCAGAATCATAAGAACAATAGGAGTTGGAAAATATCTATGAATAATATTTTCATCCCAATTGCCATCATTTTTTAATAGGTCTCTTACCCTGCTAATGTTAGTGTGTTTAGGGGGGTACTTTAGTTGGTGTTAGATTTAAAGTCCTCAAAGGACTAGTCTCCACACCACTAATCTTTCCACAAATCCACATTATAGCCATTCCTAACATTTTATTTCACACTTTTTCTCAAGAGTTCTTGGTATTCATATGCCTCTCCATAAATGAGAGGCCTTCCTTCTTTTATGTCAATCATAAAATGAAGTGCTTTTCAAATATTTATCTTTGAGAACATCACACCACATGTCTTCCTTATTGCTAAATAGGTTCCAACCCAGCTTAGTCAACAAGGCCAAATTCTGACCCCTAGCCTTCTTAATGCCTAAACCACCATGTGTTTTCATTTTGCACACAACATCCCAACTGACCAAATAAATTTTCTTCCTTTCTTGGGTATCACGCCATAGAAAGTTTATGTTCAACCTATCAATGTCATCACCTACCTTTTTAGGTAGTAATATGGTTTGCATAGTATAGTAAGGAAAGACAGAGCTTACTGATTTTATGAGTGTGACTCTGCCAGCCATAGATAGGGTAGTGGCTTTCCACCTGGATAATCTTTTTTGCATTTTCTCTAAAAGCTCATTAAAGTGTCTTCTACTCACTTTGCTATGGATGAGTGGAACCCCCAGGTATTTCCCAAGCTCAGAGGTTAGGGGAATACCATATATGGTACTTAACTCTTTGGCCTTCGTCCTCTCAATATTGAGTGACACATAAAGTTTTAATTTATAGGGATTAATTCTTAATCCAGAGTTATCACAAAATTCCTCCATAACTTCCATGATAGTATTGCAAGTAGCCATAGAAGCTTGACCAAACAACATAAAATCATTAGCAAAAAAACAACTGAGTGAGGATAGGCCCACCTTTTGTGATCTCTATCCCTTTCCAATTCTTATTATCAGCTTTGAGACTTGTCATATTAAAAAGTCTCTCTATGCATAAAACAAAAAGGTAAAGGGATAGAGGATCACCTTGTCTCAAACCTCTTTTGGGTTGGAATTCCTCAAGAGGTTCTCCATTCCAGATAATAGTAGTACTTACATTAGTAACACAACAAATAATAAGATCTATCAAGTTGTTATCAAAATTGAACTCCTCAAGAGTTTGTTTTAAAAAATCCCAAGATATTTTGTCATAAGCCTTTTCCAAATCAATTTTCAAAATCATACCCCTTTTTTCCCCTTTTTTGATGCTCAAAGAGTGAATGATTTCTTGATAAATAATGATGTTATCACTAGTGTTTTTACCAAGAATAAAGCTACATTGATTGGGTCTAACAATTTTACTCACAAAGGGTCTAATTCTACTCACATTGATTTTGGAAATAATCTGTAGGTCACATTGCAAAGGTTAATGGGCCTAAACTGTTTAATATTCTCAAGATTTTCAACTTTTGGGATTAAAGCAACAAGAGTTCTATTGGCCTCAAGAGGAATATGCTTATTAAGAAAGTAATTTTTCACAAAATCACATACGGAAGGTCTAATAATAGACCAATAGGTGTGATAAAATATAGCTTGAACTTCCTCAGTTATTTTACTACTCACCAGATTATTCCAATGATCAAGGCAATTTGAAGGGGAATAACTAAACAGATTAGCAAAGAAGTTAGTAATTATAGACTTAAGCATGTGAGATTGATCAATCCAATCACCATCCTCATTCTCTAGGATCTCATTCCTCTTTCTTCTCCTTTTAGTCGAGATTGTGAGGTAGAAAATTTTAGCGTTCTTCTCACCCTGAGTAATCTAGTTAGATCTAGATTGTTGGAACCACAAGAGTTCTTCCTGGTAGAGAACTTTATTGTATTGATCAACAAGATCCAATTCTAGAGTGTGGAGGTTGTGAGAATAGATAGCTTGGGATTTTTGTATACCTTCAATCCTCTCAAGTAATCCCCATGTGATATCCAAGCAGCAACAAACTTAAAAGGCTTACAAGTAGGATTAAATGGAGACATACCTTGAGTGAAAACCATCATTGGTGAATGGTTTGAATATGTATGAGGCAAGTTGCGGACAGATCCCTCTAGAAAGCTGGTTCTCCACTTTGTATTGCACATAGCTCTGTCTAGTCTGATCAGGGTATTAGCCCATCCCTTCCTGTTATTGGACCAAGTCATTCTGGATCCTGGGCATCTCAGATCCATGAGGTTACAGTTATTCATCATTTCATTGAATTTCCTACTCTTTCTTTGGTCTTGACTTTGATTGAGGTTTGGGTTCCTAGATAAACTCCGTTTCTCATTAGAGGTGGAAAAATCATTAAAATCCCTAGCCACTAACCAACGTTCAGTAATGTTTTGTGATATAGCTTCCAGGTGCTTCGATAATTCGTCACGTTTGTGACTATTTAGACTAGCATTAACTGTTGAGAGTAACTAATTTGGGAAATTTTGCCTTGAAATTGTTACTGTGATCAGTTGGGAACTGGCCTCTACCACTCTAAAATTAACAACATTCGAATTCCAAATCATCCATATACCTCCATTGCACCTAATTGGATCCACATAAGCAAACGCAATAAATCCCATGCAATTAAAAATCATTCCCATAAAGTTAAAATCCACTTTAGTTTTCATAAAGATGAGTAGTTCTGGTTTATGGATTTGAACTAGCTCCCTCATATTTCTTTTAAACCTCTTGTTTCTTGCACCTCTACAATTCCAAATCAGCAAATCCATGGAAGGTATATCTTGATTAGGGAGTGAGTTCTGGTCCTCAAGATCCATATATCCCCTTATTACTTTGAAGTTGTCTTCCATCGATTTCAGAGGGCATATCAAGATGTAGTGCTAATCCTGGCCTACTTCTACTTGCTTCCACGGTTGTATTCTTACCTTTACTTCCTTGTTCCACCATTCTGAAATGATGAGGTGATACACTTCTTTCTATGGTGTTAGATACACCAAAACTCTATTCTAATTCAGCATGTGTTGTATCGTTGGGAAGTTCTCTCATGTCTCTTCCATTTTTATTTGGTGGGTCTTTGTGTTTGGTTCTCGTTGTGCTAGATTTATGTTGGTCTGATGGAGTCTGGTTAATGGCAGTGTTTCGATGTGTGTTTGATGGATGGTGGCTGGTGGAGTTTGATTGATTGGTTGGAGTGTGATTAATGTTAAAAGATTGCAGACTCACCATTCTCCAAACCTGCTTCTCAATTCCGAATCTTTATGTCAGTTGCTTTTTTTTTCCTAATTAGATTTCCTTTTTTTATTTTTTATCTTTAGCCATTTCAGTGCTATCTCTTTCCCCTCTCACCGCACTTTTTGGTATGGTTTTATACTTGAAGCCTATTTTGTTTGGGCTTTGCCTCTTGTATTTTTCCCCTTCCCAACATGGGCTTTATGGCCCTTTGTGTGCTCTCTATCTTCTTTAAGCATATCAAATCTATTGTTGCTTTGGGTATTTGCCCTTCGATTTATATTTGGGCTTTTTGACTTTCTTTTTTGATTAGATACTGTCATCCAAGGTCCATATTTCTTAGGGTTTATATCCTTCAACTATTTTGTATTAGTTGGACCTAGCCCATTGTTGGTTTGGGTGCTCAATTTCTGACTGTTTTCTCTGGTCATCTCTTGGCATATCTTCTCCAGCGTGGTTTTGTTTTTGTCGCTGCAAGCTTCCCTCCGGCGCTCAACCCTGCCACAAGAGAAACATAGTAAATGCAAATTCTTATATTCAATTCCATATGTATATTTACCTATAAAAAAAAAGTGTGAAATCAATGGCTTTCTAAGATCCATCTCCACACAAACTCAAGCATATTTTTCTCTTGCCGTCATGGTCGTGTTGATGTCAATCTTCAAGGGAACACCTAGCACTTTTGTGATATGATATAATATTGTCTCGTTGTAATACTCAATGGATAAATTAGAAAATTGCACCCAAATCGCAATTGTATCTTCTTTGGCTTTATCAGATTTGAAGTATTGTTGTCATTTCCTTATATAGTGATCTATCATAATCCAAGGGCCATCGGTGAAAACCTTCATATAATATCGTCTGCCATATCAAACTTGACTATGAAGAATCCATTACTTATGTTAAGAGCTTCAAAATCAGCCTGTAAACCCTAAATTTTTGTCATTTTCATCATGAAAAGTTTATACCCTATGGTTTTCCCCAATGACCTCACATTCAGACACTTCTCCTATGGATCTCTAATTTTCTTTAGAAAAGCCAAAGGGAGTTTTACTTTTGGTATCCCTTTTTTGTCTTCCTCCATATCCTCTGCTTCCACTTCTAATTTTTCTTCAAGAGGAGTTTTTTCCTCATCAGATAATAGCTCTTCCACATTACAATTGAAAATTTTCTCATTTCCATTTTTATTAAATCGCGATCGAAGAAGTTCTTACTTGAAGGATCTTGATATTTCTTTGTTTCCCTCAACAATTTCCATCTTATCCTTGGTTATGTTGTCGTCAATTTCATCAGGGTTTCCTTTTTTCGAGTGATCAGTAATATTGTTAGCTCCCTCTACTTCTATGTCCACCGACAAAGATTCATTTATGGTTTCATCTTCTTAAACAGTGGTGCTCTTGATCTTTTTTGTGTTATGGATAAGATGATCTTTCTCCTCCATTGAGCATCCATGTTCATCCCATAGATCCACCAAACTCAGAGCTTTGTTGACAGTCATATTCTTAGAGAGAGAAAAAATCTGTTTTGATCTCTTCCAAAACCAAACACTTTCAAAGTAGGTTTGCTAGTTATCCTTATATGATGTTGAGGGCCTGATTATGCGAAGGAAAATAATAGAACAGCATTTCACTTTTTCATGTATGCTCCACTTGACTTGGGGGATATAGCTTAGTTGGTAGTGTTTCTTTCTTACAACTAGGTCATTGCAATTACGAACTGGATATCTAATTATCTAGGCAGTAATAATAGTATATTGTACTTGAATTAGTAGCTCACTTTTTTTAAATAATAAGGGAGAAGACCGAAACATTTTACATATCAATTTGATTTTTTTAAATATTTTTTATCTCTCATCTTGAAATAGAGAGCATTGTATTTTATACATTATTAAAAGTTCGCTTTTCTAGTTGTGATCCATCTCAATTATAATGCTCATGTTGTTTGTATGGAACATATAGTTAATGCAGCTAATATGGTTATACATTTTATTTTTTTTTAGCAAATTGGTGATAAATCCAATCTAAGGAAAGTGTAAGGTATTAGATCTAATGAATATTTTTTGTTGGTAAGAAGTTTACGTTTTGTGAAATAGTTTAGTGAGAAGTCCTAGAAGATATTTAGTTTCCAATTTGACCCCTTGACTTTTTTTTATCTGTTTGACTTTTTATTGACTATCTGTTCAAATTCATATTTATCTGTTCAATTTTTTTGTTTACTGTTCAAATTTGACTATATTTGTTCAATTTTTTTCCTATCTGTTCAATTTTTCTCATAAATTATATCTATCAGTTTAATTTTTTTCCAAAATTATAATGAACTGTTCAATTTTATATTTATCTGTTTAATTTTTTCCTCCAAATTTTATCTATCTGTTTAATTTTTTTTTTTTATGTTTGTTAAAAACTTGTGTCATCATTTTTGTTTATCTATTGCAATCATCATCATCAACATCAATTTTTTTTTCCAGATATGTCTCATACATACACACACTCACAGATATACATGCATACAACCCAACCCAACCTAACCCAAGTCACCAAATTCTATACTCTCTATCTGTAAACCAAAAAAAAAAAATCTATATGTTCAGATCTCTCCTTTCTCTCCCTATCCGTTGCAATTTGCTTCTTTTTCATCATCATCATCAACAACAACAACAACAAAAATGTTAAAAATAAAATAAAATTCAAACATAGGTTAAAATCTCTCTTCTCTCACCTTATCTATTGCAATCTTCTTTATCATCATCATCATTATCATCCAAAAAAAAAAAAAAGGTAAATTACACTGACACCCACTAAGGTTTCTGTTTAATACAGATTTCCTTTTACATTTGAAAAATTACATTCCTCTCCTTGAGGTTTGTAATCTCATTACAAATTGTACCCTAGATAACTAATGGAATGCCCTAAAATTTTTTAAAGGGTAAATTACAAATACACCCCCTGAGGTTTTATTAAAATACAAATCACCCCCTGTGGTTTTGAAAATTACATTCCACTCCCCGAGGTTTCCAATTTCATAACAAATTGTCCCTTTTATTAATAAATCATCAAGGCAATTAACAGTTTTTAATGATGTTAAAAGTATATTTCAATCAATAATTTAAGTAATTTTATTATTGTATAGGAGAATAATTATGAATTTTATTTTTTCAGTTAATTCTGTTAAATAAAAAATTCTAATCAGGGTGTATTTGTAATTTTTCAAACCACAGGGGCTAATCTGTACTTTAAGAAACCTCAGGGGGTGAATTGGTAATTTATCCTTTTTTAAATGACCATTTTGCCATTTTTTCTTCCTATCATCATGACTACATTCTACAATTTTTTATCATTAAATTCTATATGAACATATTCTTAATATATAAAAATTTCAAACACAATGATATAGATTAATTGTGACCTTTCTCTTTAAAACAAAACATATATAAACATGATTTATAGTTACAATAATATCACTATCACAATATTTTTATGTTTTTTTTGTATAAATTTTTATATATGAATAGAATTTTTCTTTTTCATTTTTATTTCCACCATAATTTTTCTTTCTTGTCTATTTACCCACATTTATTATAGTATTACCAAATACCGTCATTCACATTTATTGCAGTATTTTTTATATATATTTTTTTGTATTTGGTGAATTTAAAAAAAATCACAAAATATTATACTTCTTAACTACTAGATTAGGTGTATCTAAAGAATAAAAAAAATTACTTAAAATATTAAAAAAAATTCAGTGAAAATAAAAAAACATGAAAAATAAATAAATTTAATTTTGTGTGTGTGTTAAATCAAGGAAGATGATTGTTATTTCTCTTGAAATGACATGAACAAAATATCAACATTTTATTATTATTTTATATGTATAAAGGATAAGGGGTAAATATGTCATTTTAATTTGATAGGGGGTAAGCGTAATTTTTCAAATGTGAGGGGGATCTGTATTAAACAGAAATCTCAGGAGGTGTCAATGTAATTTACCCATAAAAAAATTAAAAAATTCTCAGATCTCTGAGAAATATAACAACAAAGAACAATCTCGTAGTGAAATGAAGGCGGTGTTGGTTTCCCAAACCACAACTTCTTAGCCAAACACCCCCTCTTCATCACCAAACAAATGTTAAGGTTAGGGTTTTCAAATCTGCAAGAGGTTTTTCAACTCTCGTGGTCGAGGATGAAGTGAAAGGGACAGTGGTGGAAGATGTGGCGGCGGTAGCAAACTCAGAACTCAGATCTCGTAGTCTTCTAACTCCGATCTCTAACCTAACGAGCTCACAAACGTCGAAATCACCATGACACCACCACGAGCAACACTGACCTCTTGACCACCGCGACACCATCGCAGACCTTCTGACCACCAGACCTTCGTTGTTTGACTTCAACACATTTGAGGGAAGCAGTGTTGCTTAATCGACCAGAAGACATCGTTAATGGCGGCGGAGCTGAGCTTTTGGGGATCGAAAAGGAGGAGAGAGAAAAAAAGAGAGAGAGAGCAGGTTGACCATGACGGAGGAAGGGGCGACGGGTGACGCGGAGGGTGAGGGGTGGATGGTGGCGATTGATGGAGAGTAGAGAAAGAGAGAGAGCAATGTTTTAAAAATCGAACCGGTGAGTGAACCAGAAAAGAGATCGGGTGGACGGGTCAATAGTTCAACCATCGGGTTAAATTGGAATCGAACTGTGATGTCATAATTATTTTATAAATATTTTTATGATTTAAAAATAAACAAAATACATTCATTAAAAATATTTTTATAATTTAATATATATATTCATCAAACATATATGTTTATATTAATATTATTTGTAAAAATATTAATTATACATGTGTTTGAGGGAAATTAGTTTGAATACAATTTAGTGTGTTTGGTTTGAGTTTTTTGGATTAAATTTTTTGAAAATTGAGTTTTTTAGTTTTCGTATTTTTTTACTTTTAGTGAATATTTTTAAAATTTTTAACGTTTTTTTAAACTTTTTTAGATGCACCCTACTTAGATGTATCTAAAAAGTAAAAAATTTGTAAAAAAATATTTTAAAAAATTAATAAATATGTAAAAATACAAAAAATGTACTAAATTCTTATATTTTTTTTGTATTTTTGGTATTTAGTGAATTTTTAAAAGATTTTTTTTACTTTTTAGGTGTATTTATGTTAGGTGTGTCTAAAAAGTAAAAATTGCTTAAAATATTAAAAAAATTCAGTAAAAACAAAAAAACACAAAAAATAAGAAAGTAAAATTTTCTAAAAAGTGTTTTTTGAAAAATGGAAACAAGTAAGGTGATTAATATTATATATTTCCTACATATGAACAAGGAACCATGGTAGCAGAGTGAAAATTCATATTTTTTGGAGCTTGAGGTGTTAGGTTTAAGTCCCTTTAACATCAACTTTTTCAATATTGGACCAAATATATCAAATCGATCCGGTTCGCTTCAACTCGGATTGGGTTGACCGGTTTAGCAGTTTAATTGCGGTTCTCACCAGTTTTGCTTAAAATGACTAGTTTTCAAAAGGGATTGGGTTAGAGGGTACATCTAGACCGGTCGACAGTTTAACCGGTTGAACTTGCCGGTCCGGTCCGGTTTTCAAAACATTAAGAGAGAGACGATTTGTAGGCTACTTGCTAAGTTTGATTTGTTTATAGAATATATATACCTGGGTACTTTGGTCATTTATTTAAATTTGTTCTTATAGACAAAGTGTTTGAGCGGCTGAACTTCTAGCCAAATGAAAATTGAAATTAGATTTATGGATCGAATACACTTTTCTTTTCTTTTTTTTAATGAACTTTTTATGTTTTATAACACTCATAAATATATAAAATTGTTAATTGTTGTTTGGGTACTCGTTACAAAATATTATTTGATAATCTAAATGTAAAAATGCAAGATTTTAAAGTATCCCTTCCTAGTATTAAAATAATCATTTTTCAAGAATTTATTTAAATTATATTTACCTTAGAAGTTGTAGCAATTGGTGTGACCAAAATTAAAAAAAGAAAAAGAAAAAGAAAATCATATCGCTTTTGTCACTAAAATAATAGATGATCTATTTTAAAAAATACACTTGTCGTCTTTTTTTTTTTTGTGTGGATCAACTTAATTTTTATATGTGTAGATGTTCACAAAAAGTCTTACAAATGGAATAATTTTAATTATTGAAATGGGACCCATGAGCCCGAATAAAAACTTACCAATCTAGATATTAAACTTGATGAAATTTGTTCCCTATAATAATGATCTATTTTTATCATTTTATTCACCATTTGATGCTTAATCTAATTGTTAATACTGTAAGTGGTAAAATTTGTTAAATGGAGAAATTATTTGGCACTCTCATAGTAATACAATTTAACACTTTATTGTTATTGTGTGGGTAATTTTCTGACCACACTGCCCGCTTAGTAATCAGCTGGAGAGCACCGGAAGAATAGATGGCTTCAACTAACCTGCAACAGAAAGAAAAGGCTCCGGCAGTGGCTCTTCTACCCGGGGGCACTCCGACGATCAAGTCAGTATATCTCTCAAAGATATTCAAGTGCTAAACTTACTACTCAAAGTATAAAACTGCGTACCTTAGACCCACGGGGGTGCCTCTCTTTTATAGTTTACTCAATCCTAGTCCCACTAGAAGCTTGACTTCTATGGACTCCAATTTAGTACTTACTTTGGACTCCTCAAGAGATAAAGATAAACTCCCTAAGAGCTTTATCCTTATCTTGGCTAAGTCCCCTCTTTACTCTAGGACTCTTGTCCCTTATCTTTTATCTATTTATCTCGGATTCCGATATCTTCGGAGATAACCTCGGCCTTGCCGAGATCACCTCGGCGTCACGACCAGGACACGTGGCACCTCGGCTAACACGTCGGCGTCACCTTGCCACGTGTTGGTATTCAGAAAATACATCCCCACAACTGCACCCTAGGTTCTATTACCTCGGCATTCTAAGGTGATAGAACCTATATCTGTATTTTCTTCCAGTAAATCGACTTAAAGTTTGATAGCCGAGAACATCTATTTTCTGGCCAACATGCTTTCCCTAAAAAATCAAGATTTTTAAGGATCCTCGCACGCGCATGAGCTGTCATGCACTTCAACCCAACCGTGTTAGCCACGCGTTTCCTTCTTACTGGTCCATACAGGTGACGCGCCTGTTAGCCGCCTCTTTCTTCACGTGCGCCATCTGACGCCTTCGTTCTTCTAGGCGTATTGATTACTTTTGCCGCCGTTTCTGTTTAATTAAAAACTTTTTTCCTTTTATCCGTCTCTTCACTTTTGCATCTGATTTCTCTTGCTTTTTCTCTCTCTGAACTCTTTCTTTCAAATCCGCCATTGCTCAAGCTTCCAAAGCTCTGCAACTTTCTCCGTTCACCCCTTCCGGCGAGATTTCCATCAGTCTTCTGCTCTCGCAACCGTTGTAGGACGTCGGCAAATCCCTTTCCGGCCTCCCTTTTTCTGGTAAGCATCTGTTTCTTTCTATTCCAGTTCTTGATCTTTCCTGGAATTTCTTATATACTACTGCTTTGCTTAAGTAATCAACTTGTAGATCATACATCTTAATGCGTCAATTTTGCTTTTTGCTTATGTCCTGAATATATGTACTGTTCTTAGTGTTTCTTGCACGTCTTACATCTGTTCTTGGCCTTCAACCCTTTGTACTTTTCATGTTCTTGATAATCCATCTCTGTTCTTGACTCTGAAACTTCGTATTTGTTTTCTGTTTTTTCTTTTCTTTTCTAGATCTGTGCCTTTGATCTTCATCTTCATAGCTTTAGGTTTGGGATTTGTTTGTAGAACCCACGATTTAGGGCAAAACTGAAACATTCCTTACAAATTTCTGTACCAGCCCAAACCTAGTTTTTTGCCGAGGTCCCATCTATAAGAAACATCTTTCTTCTGAATTTCAACCCTTCTGATTCAGGCCGATATCATGGGTATGTGGAGACACAGGGTAGATACCCCGACCAAACTTGAGTACTTTAAGCAGAAGTTCTCCATCCCTGCCGATGTCCACCTGAGACTGGCTGGGGATGATGACTCCATCATGCCTACAGAAAACGCCATGCCCCTTCTCATTGTAGCTTTGACTGAGTGCAGACTCTGGCTCCCACTCAACATCCTTTTTCGCGAGATCCTTCATTATTATAAGTTGAACCCCATGTAACTGGCAATCAATTCTTATCGAGTGATTTTTGGTATTATCGCCTTAGCAAGACAGGAAAACGTTAGGATCACCCTAGCCGATATACAATATTGTTACACCATGTGTGCCCTTAATTTGAAAGAAAAAGGCTTCATTTATTATCTTAAGCCGAGGTCTACAGAATTCAAAATCGTAGCCGACCTCCCAGACTCCAACAAGGGGGCTGGTGATGACTATCTTATTACCTCGGGAAACTGGGAGTTTGCTCCAGACAAGGACATCCATCTCTACCCTCTTCCCCAATCAGTTTTAGAGGGTAAGGGTAAGAGCCCAGCATTTAGCTTTGCCTGTTTTCTTTCAAAGTCTTAAATTTTCTGTCTGTTTCTAACGTCTGTTCTTTTTGCAGCTGTTCGCCAGCCACCAAAAAATTTCCGCCAATCCTTTGTCCCCAGCCAAGACTTGAAGAGACTTCTGGGTTTGCCAATCGAGAAGCGAAAGGCACCCCTGCTTCTCAACTTCATCCCAACATACAGATCAGCTCTCCCCGACATCCCCAGGAAAAAGAAGAACAAGAGCTCATCTCCTTCCTCTGTTACAACTCTTCCAGTTGTTTCATCATCGCAAACAAACCAAGGATCAACATCTGATCCAGCAGATCAGCCATCTTCTTCAGCTCCATACTTGGTTCTAATTAAAGAATGAAAACATCGGCGACGACTTATCCTAACTGCCGAGATGGGTCGCCCTATGCCTGTCGCAAAAGATCTTCTGGCCTGTATTCCAACATCGGTTGATGATCAACCAGCACAAACCCTTCCTCCACCTAAGCCAAAGAGAATTAAGAAGGCCCTTCCAAAGGCTAAAGTTACTCAGACTGAGTCTGAGGATGCTTTGCCTATATGAAAGTTGGCTGAGAGCGACAAACCTCAACCCTGTGCTGGGAAGAGGTGCTCTGAAACTCAGCCATCAGAATCCCCAAAATCCAAAAAGCCGAAGTCTTCGTCCGCGACGACTTCGGGGTCAAAGAAACCAGCTGTCCCTTGGGCCCCCGAGATCACCCTAGAGGATAAGCCTGTAATGGCAAGTGACAGTGCCGACGACATTAATGTCGGCGTTGCACTCAGTACCGCCTTACTTCTCCCAAGCGACTTGGAGCGGAACGCCAAGTATAGCAAGTGTGAAAATTATGCCTTGATGTTACAGCACTCTGTTCAAGTAAACGTCTTCTTCTTGGTAAATTTTTTCTTTCTCTTTATTTCATACTTTGAATGTTCTTTAATACCTTTGTTTTCTTTCAGGCCATCCAGCACGCCCATTCTTTCTCGATGCAGTCTTTTGAGAATCGGCCAAAGCTGGCCGACATGAAGAAGGAGTTCTCTTCTATTCAAAAAATCAATAAAGGCCTTGAATCAAAATGAAGAAGCTGGAGGATCAAGCCGAAGCTGCAGTTAAAGCTCAACATAATGCTGAAGAGAAGGCCGAGGCTGCTGAGGCTATTCGAAAAGTGGCTGAATCTCAAAGGAGAGAGGCTTAGGAAAGGATGGCCCAAGCTGAGAAAGAGCTTCAGGAGGCCCTGGCCACCAAAGAAGCTGAAATCAAAGAAACTGATGAAAAGACATATTCATAGGGTATGGCCGACGTCACTGAAGCCTATGAAAAACAAGTGAAGGAGGCATGAAACAAGGGTTTCGCCCTTGGTTGGATGTCCCTTCTTAAAAAACTCAAGATTCCTGATGACTCTCCGTTGTGGAAGGCTGACGCCATTCCCTTGCCATTTCCTCCAGTCCTAACTCCAAGTGAGGATGTCGGCGAATCTGATGCTGACGATGAGGCCGAGGAGGAAGAGGACGAGGCTTTGATTAGAAAATCAAAAGATGCTGATGGGGCCAAGTCCCCTCCTCAGAATGATCAAGTCCTAGACTTGACTCAGGACGAGGAAGGTGATTTGGTTCCCATAGAAGCTGTTCCTGAAATTGCACCAGCCGACATCCCTTCTGAGGCCAAGTCGGTTGAAGAAACTCTTCAAGAAATTGACGCCGAGATAGCGGTAGAGAAGGAGGCCGAGGTCGTATCTGATCCTCAAATTCAACAATCTGGCGGAGAAGAGCCTTAGCTTTAAGTGTTCTTTTTACTTGTATTTTCTTGCTTCTTTATCTCGAATGATGTATGTTCTTTGTATGGCTGATGTGCCCCCTTTTTTACTTTGAATGTTAATACAATTTTTCTCTTTTATTGAATGCTTGTACTGCTGTCTTTTCTTCTGTCTTTGTATGATTCTATACTTAGAACATTCTGCATATATTGTATATACTCTTTCTTTTTTGTGCAATCTTCTCGAGGTAACACACCTCAGTTATACCACCCGATAATGTATCTCAGCAAGTATTTGTCCTGTAAATTGCTTATAAGTTTCAACAAGGATAAACATATAACAGTTAAATTTTTTTTTTCAAGTTATAACAAGTGCTAAACAATTATCTCGACTTAACTTCAACTTGTAAATTGCTACAAATTTCAACAAGTGAAGATAAACAATTATCTCGGCTTAACTTCAACTTGTAAATTACTACAAATTTCAACAAGCGTTAAGCATTACTTTAGTTCAACTTCAACTTGTAAATTGCTACAAATTTCAACAAGTGAAGATAAACAATTATCTCGGCTTAACTTCAACTTGTAAATTGCTACAAATTTCAACAAGCGTTAAGCATTACTTTAGTTCAACTTCAACTTGTAAATTGCAACAAATTTTAACAAGTGAAGATAAACAATTATCTCGGCTTAACTTCAACTTGTAAATTGCTACAAATTTCAACAAGCGTTAAGCATTACTTTAGTTTAACTTCAACTTGTAAATTGCTACAAATTTCAACAAGTGAAGATAAACAATTTTCTCGGCTTAACTTCAACTTGTAAATTGCTACAAATTTCAACAAGCGTTAAGCATTACTGTCTTCTCTCTACCCCCAATGTGAACCTGAGTTCCACTTGGGTTCTCATTATTCAGAAACAATCATTCTGTATCTTTTATCAATTCACAAGTATTGGAGAATTCTGCTAAGATTTTATTGATGATGTTTGGCAAAAAAGTAACAAGGAACATCTAATGATAGAAAAATTTTAAATTTCAAGTGTTCCAAGGTCTTGGCAATGCTTTGCCTTCGTTATCTTCAAGCCGGTATGCTCCATTGCCCACTACCGAAATAATTCTGTAGGGACCTTCCCTGTTTGGGCCAAGCTTGCCCTCTCTTGGATCCTTCTTGTTGCCAACAACTTTTCTCAAGACTAGGTCGCTGACCTGAAAATCCCTTGGATTGACCTTCTTATTGTAAGCTCTAGCAAGTTGCTGCTGATATGCTGCGAGCTGAATTGCAACTTTCTTCCTTCTTTCTTCTAAGAGATCAGATCTCGGGTTAGAAGTATATCATTGGTGCCATTCTCTACCCCTTGGGTTCTGATCCCTGGGATGCCGATCTCCAATGGGATGACTGCTTGTGTACCTTAAGCCATGGCAAAGGGGGTTTCCCCTGTTGATCTTCTCAGCGTTGTCCGATATGCCCAGAGTACATTGGGCAACTCGTCCACCCACTTTCCTTTTGCTGCCTGCAGCCTCTTCTTTATCCCATCCAAAATTACTTTGTTGGATGCCTCTGCTTGCCCATTGCTTTGGGAAAAACTTGGTGTTGAAAAGTAATTTTTTATCTTAAATTTTGCACAGAAGTTCTTGATGAGTTTGCTGTCAAACTGCGTTCCGTTGTCGGCAACTATTGCTCTTGGAATGCCAAATCTGGTGATGATGTTTCTCCATATGAAGTTCTTGACGTCCATATCTCAGATTTTGGCAAGAGGTTCTGCTTCTATCCACTTTGTGAAGTAGTCTGTTGCTACCAGCAAGTACTTTCTTTGTCCAGTTGTTTGGGGCAATTGCCCAACGAGATCCATGCCCCATTGGGCAAATGGCCAAGGATTGGATATAGGGTTCAGGTCAGCAACTGGCTGGTGTATCAAAGGTGCAAACCTCTGGCATTGTTCACACTTTTTCACATATGTTTCGGCATCTTTTTGCATATAGGGCCACCAATACTCCTGGGTAATGGCCCTGTGAGCTAGCAATCTGCCCCCAGCGTGGCTTCCACAAATCTCTTCATGAATTTCGTATAGAAAATCTTCAGCCTGCAAAGGGTGTACGCACTTCAAAAGGGGTCCTGTGAAGGACCTTCTGTAAAGATGTCCATCCGCTGTCAGATTGAATCTTGCCGACTTCAATTTGATCTTGTGTGCCTCATTGTGGTCTTCTGGCAGCTTTCCCTCCTTCAGGAATGCAACAATTACATCCATCCAGCTTGGACCCAAGTCTACACACATTGCTTCTTGCTCTGTGATCGGTTGTTCTATGCTCGGGCTTGACAGATAGTCAATCATTATTGTTCTTGTTTTTCCAGTTTGCATTGAGCTTGCCAAGTTGGCCAACGCGTCGGCGTGGTTGTTATTATCTCGGCTGACCTGAAGAAGTCAGCAGTTGCGAAACAAGGCTGCCAGCCTGATGACTTCCTTTGCGTATGCCGACATTCTCTCATCTCTGGCTGCAAACTCTCCTGTTGTTTGATTTACTATAAGTTGTGAATCACAAAAAATTATTACCTTATCTGCTTCTGCTGCCACTGCTAGCTTCAGTCCTGCAATCAGTGCTTCGTATTCTGCCTCATTGTTTGAGGCCTTGAACCCCAATCGAATAGACTGTTCCAATATCTCCCCATCAGGAGATATTAACACTACTCCTGCCCCTGCTCCTTGCCGGTTTAAACTCTCATTGACAAACAGGCGAAAGGAGTCACCGATGTAAATGCTGCAGGGTCTTAGTTTCTCTTTTCCTTGTTCTTTTGTCTTTGGCTGGGCATTTCCTTGTTTGCTTGGACATCGTTCACCTCGGCTCAACGGAGCCTGATGTTCGATGGATTCCGGTGTGAATTCGGCCACGAAGTCGGCCAAAACTTGGCCCTTAATTGCTGTTCTCGGCCTAAACTCCAGGTCATATTGGCCCAAGGCCACTGCCCATCTTGCTATTCTTCCAGTTAAGTCTCCTTGTTGTAACAAGGACTTCAGCGGGTGCTCTGTTAGCACTATAATCTTGTGTGCTTGAAAATAATGGTTCAGTTTCTTTGAAGCCATTACTAAGGCCAAGATTAATTTCTCCAGTAGGAGGTACCTTGTTTCTGCATCGGCCAAGGTTTTGCTTACATAGTAAACAACCTTTTGCTCCCCCTTTTCCTCTCGGATTAGTACTGCACTTACTGCGTGTTCTGAAACGGCTAAGTACATAAACAATTCTTCTCCAGGTTCAGGTGTTGAGAGGACTGGAGCCATGGTCAGATACTTTTTTAGGTTGGCCAGAGCGGCCTCACATTCCTTAGTCCATAGGAAGTCTGTGGCCTTCTTCACCAGGTTGAAGAAGGGTTTACATTTGTCTGAGCTTCTGCTGATGAACCTGTTTAGGGCTGCAGCCCTTCCAGCAAGTATCTAAACCTGTTTTGCCGACGTCAGGCTTTTTAGCTCTAGGATGGCCTTGATTTGATCTGGGCTGGCCTCAATGCCCTTTCTTGTTACCAGGTACCCCAAAAATTTACCTGATCCAACTCCAACACGCACTTCGATGCATTGAGTCGGAGCCGGTATGTTTTGAGTATCTCAAAGACCTCTTTAGGTTGGCAAGATGACCCATTGGATCCTTGGTCTTCACGACCATGTCGTCAATGTAGACTTCCACTGTTTGGCCAATCAGATTTTTGAACATCTTGGTTACCAGCCTTTGGTAAGTTGCTCCGGCGTTTTTCAACCCAAAAGGCATTACCTTGTAACAATACAGTCCTTTCGGGGTGATAAACGCTGTCTTCTCTTCGTCTGGAGGGTACATGGCTATCTGGTGGTATCCTCTGTAAGCGTCCAGGAAGCTCATCCTTCCATGTCCAGATGTGGCGTCTACCAACTGGTCAATCTTGGGTAGAGGAAAGCAGTCTTTGGGACAAGCTTTGTTCAGGCTTGTAAAATCTACACAGACCTGCCATTTACCGTTCTTCTTCTTTACCACTACTGTGTTGGATAGCCATGTCGGGTAATGAACTTCTTGGATGGCGCTGGCCTCCAGAAGTCTATCTACTTCTTCTTCTACTACTTCGACGTGCATCAACGTCGGTCTTCTGGCTCGTTGAATCACAGGTTTTGCCGACCTGTCGACATTCAGTCTATGGCAAGTGACCTCGGGGTCAATGCTAGGAATTTCGTAAGGAGTCTAGGCGAACACCTCAATGTTGGCTCTTAAAAAAGTCTCCAACTCTTTTTCCTCTTCTTCGGCTAAGCCCGAGCCGAGAAGAAAGAAGCGTTCTTCATCGCCATCCTGGACGAGGATTTTCTTTAGCGCCTCTTCGCTCTTTTCGGCTGGTTCTTTGCCGACATCTTCTAGGACTTCCACGTCCTTATCTTCAATTTCTGCCTCTTTTGGATCTCGAACGCTGCAAGTAGACTTCATTGCTGCCATGGAGCAACTTTTTGCCTGCAGTTGATCTCCTCTGACTTCTTCAATCCTGTGCTCTGTTGGAAACCGTAGTAGTTGATGCAATGTTAAGGAAACTGCCCCCATTGCATGCAACCATGGTCTCCCCAAGATGATGTTATATGGTGAAGGTGTGTCAATCACCATGAATTCTGTCCTGATCTTCTTAGTGCCAGCTTGTACTTCTAAGTTTGTTGCGCCTAGTGGCCACGTTGGCGTTCCATTGAAGCCGACCATCGGGTTATTGGATTGTTCCAAGTCGTCAGGATGAAGACCCAGCTCCTTGTAACATCTAACATACATGATGTCACAAGAGCTGCCTTGATCAATCAAGATGCGTTTTACTTGGCACTCCCCTACCTGGAGGGATACTACCAAGGCATCATTATGTGGATGCTAGACCATCTCTAGGTCGGCTTCAGTAAATGCTATCGTCGGTCCCTGGCATTCTTCAGGCCAAGGTCTATTGTGTCCGACCTGGTTTATGTACTGTAGGTGTCTTACTTTCTGGGTCTCCCATCATATGTCGTTTTCGTTCACCTTTGAGTGAATTACGTTAACCACTCGTGGTGCTCCTGCGGGTAGTTGCTGTGCTGGGGGGGTGGAGCTGCTGGTGCTTGAGGCAATCTTGCCTGTTCTTCTCTAGTCCTGGCTTCATCAACAAGGTTCCTGAGATGTCCTTGCCTTACCAAGTCTTCTAAGTGTGCTTTTAGGGCTCTGCAGCCCTGAGTTGGGTGCCCTTCTTCATTGTGGTAAGCACAACACCTACCGACGTTTCTTCTGATGAATTCCCCTGGTGTTCTTGTCGGTCCTCTGAAATAGGGTTGGTTTCATATTTGATCCAAGACTTTATGGATCGGGACTCGGAATATAGTCGTTACTGCCTGTTTTTCCTTCAAGTCCGTTTCTTGCTTGGTCGGTCCGTTGTTACCTCGGCTTCGCTTCGGTGAGCCGTTTCCTTTCTCTTGCTTTATTTCTTTATTTCCCGACGTATCTTCCTCGGCTCTGGCGTATTTCTCTATTCTTGCCATAAGTTCTTCCATGCTTTTTGGCAATGTCTTTGCCAAAGATTTTCGTAATGGGCAGTCATCTTTCAGGCCGTTCTTGAAAGACACGACCGCCACCTCTTGGTTGCAATCGGGTATTCGATTGAACACCTCGTAGTACCTTTTTACGTAGGGCCTAAGGCCTTCACCCTTGGCGATCTTTAAAGCCATCAGTGCGTCGACCCTCAAGGGTTGAAGTTTATTTGTCACAAACCTGGCCACAAACATCTCGGCCAGGCCTTCCCAAGTCTTTACGCTTCCCTTCAGTAGTTTGTGAAACCAATCTGATGCAATTTCCCCAAAGGACGAGGGGAATACTTTGCAGAGCAACGGCTCGTTCCCACTATATAACGCCATTGAATTCAGGTATAGCCCGACGTGGAAGTTGGGATCTGACTTACCATCATATATTTGGAACCTCGGCATACTGAATCGCTTTGGTGCTTGAAATTTGTCCAGTTCCACCGAGAATGGTGTCCTCGGCTTAACCGGGGAAGTTACCTCGGCTTCGGCATTCTGTTGTTTCCTCTTGAGGTAATCTCTCAAGTCTTCTTTACTCCTCCCTGGAGCTCGGCTATCTCTGGACTTTAATCTCTTTGGCACACTACTTTCGGCCTCGTGGTGGGCTCGTTTTGATCTCTCTTCATGTGTTGTATCAAAGCAGAGCGCCTGCCCTTGAACATGCCGATGTTCTTTGGGCTCTAGATTCTTCGTGTGATACGTTCTTCGGGACTCCTCTCGTCTCGGCTCTTCTCGTCCGCTTTCCCTGGAAGGTCGGTGAGAGTGTTTTCTGCTCCTGGTGTGCTGAGGGACTTCGGGGATTGTTCTTCTTCCTCCCTTCTGGGTGTTAGTTGCTGGCATCGGCGTATCCTGCAGCGGGTATGGTGGCTGCATGACATTGTTTTGCATCATGAAGTTGACCACTGACTATAGGTCTGCCAACTTGTTTGCCAAGTCTTTTACTTCATCATCCCTCCGTAGGCACCTATCCCTCCATACCTGAAGGTTATCTTCGTTATAGTACTTGTTTTGGTCTGTTCTCTTCGATGTGTCGCCCTTTTGGCCGACGTCTTTCTCTCCGTGGCCCTGGTCATGAGTTTCTGCATTGTGGTTATCTCCTTCAACGTCAAGGTCAATTGGTCTGCCACTCTCGGCGGGAGTGTCGCCCCTATTGTTTTCCCTCTGTCCGTTACTGGCCATCTATTCTTCTAAGTTTTTCACAGACGACGCCAAATTGTGTGGGTAATTTTCTGACCACACTGCCCGCCTAGTAATCAGCTGGAGAGCACCGGAAGAATAGATGGCTTCAACTAACCTGCAACAGAAAGAAAAGGCTCCGGCGGTGGCTCTTCCACCCGGGGGCACTCCGACGATCAAGTCAGTATATCTCTCAAAGATATTCAAGTGCTAAACTTACTACTCAAAGTATAAAACTGCGTACCTTAGACCCACGGGGGTGCCTCTCTTTTATAGTTTACTCAATCCTAGTCCCACTAGAAGCTTGACTTCTATGGACTCCAATTTAGTACTTACTTTGGACTCTTCAAGAGATAAAGATAAACTCCCTAAGAGCTTTATCCTTATCTTGGCTAAGTCCCCTCTTTACTCTAGGACTCTTGTCCCTTATCTTTTATCCATTTATCTCGGATTCCGATATCTTTGGAGATAACCTAGGCCTTGTCGAGATCACCTCGACGTCATGACCAGGACATGTGGCACCTCGGCTGATACGTCGGCGTCACCTTGTCACGTGTTGGTATTCAGAAAATACATCCCCACAGTTATCTCCTAAAAAGCTATATGAAAGTAGTGTCCCATTGTTTAAACTAACAAAAATAAAAATAAATTAGGAGGCCTTGGAGCAATACTTTACATCATACAAATTGTGATATAGTTGTTTTATTGTCTTTTACAAAGCAACATAAAAAGTAGTGAATTTTATTATTTAAATCAATAAAAATTAAATTAAGATACTGCAAGAATTTAAGAGCACTAAGGCCTTGTTTGATTTGTCTCTTAAGAGATAATTTTAAGAATTTAAAAAAAAAAATTGTTTGATTGAAAATTTTTGAAAAAAAAAATCATTGAATATAAAAAATGTAATAAAATACAAAAATTCAGTATATTTTTTATATTTGGTGTATTTATTAATTTTTTAAAATATTTTTTCACAAATAATTTACTATTTAGATACATCTAAGTAATGTACATTTAAAAAAGTAAAAAAAAATGCTTAAAATTTTAAAAATATTCACTAAAAATAAAAAATACGAAAAATAAAAAACTCAATTTTCAGAAAATTGAATTTAGAAACTAAAACCAAACATAATAAAAACTACTTTCAAAACATACAACCAAACAAATTTTTAAATTTTGAAAACTCTTTTCAAAAAATTATTTTTCAAAATTGTTTCACAAATGTAAACAAAACATGGCTTAAATAATTTTTTTCATTACACCACTATTGAACTAAATAATTTTCTCACTACACCACTATTTTTTTGACAAAATAAAATTATAAATGTAGCCCTCGTTTGGCATGAGTTACCAGGTTAAAATAGCCACAAAAAATGTTAAAAAATTAATAAGACAAAATATCATATCTAAATCATAATTATTTTATTTTTTCTCTCACAAAAATTTAAAAAATTAAAAATTTCAACCTAAATAAGACATTTTAATTCTAAATTAAAATAATTAAAAAATTAATTCACTTTCCAAATGAAATCATAATATAATATAAAAATTGTACTGCATAAAATGAAAAGAATAGAAAAAGAGCATGGTTGGGAGATGTGATCTGTATTGTCATAAATACAGGATATGAACATGGAACAAGATTTGGTTTAGAAATTAGGGTTTAAGTTGCCTAAAGTGAGTGAGATTAAAGGATTCTCATAATTCTTAAAGTGATTTATATTATGTGTGGATCCAGTCATCTATAGAGCTCATCATAAGTGATATAAATCATTTTAAAAAAGAAAAATTATCGAGAAGTCTTTTTTAAAATATGTGTAGTTTATTTAGTCCCATAATCTTTGTTGATACCCAAAAGTCTTATAACATTATTCTTCTTCTCTGCCTCTCTTCTTCTCAATCTCTTTTGCTCTTTGTGATTTCCGGCGATTGTTGATGGGTAACCATATCTTGCTTCTTCTCTTTCTCTTTCTGATATATAGTCACCGGCAACCGACGATTACCATCAATTGGGATTCACCGGCAACCACTGACCGCCGACTTTTTACTTCACCCTCACCGACTGTAAAGAAGATATGTTTCTAACGAAGAAGATGAATAGATCTACTTAGATCTGATGTAAATCTACATCAGATTTGAGTAGATCTATATCAGATTTTGCTAGATCTAAATAAAAAATAGTTGCCGGAGTACAATCCTCTCTCTATATCCGCCTTTCTCCTTCGATCTCTTATTTTTTTTTTTTACATTTTCTCTGCTATACATTTCTCTTTTTCTGTTTTAATGGAGAAAATTTTCAAGTTCTGAACAAGTTATTTTCGAGTTTTAGTTACAGGTGGTGAAAATTTTGCAGTTTGAAATTTTTTTGGTGCTGGAATGAATCATGGTATAAAACTGTAAAATTTTACAGTTTCATAACATTCTTTAAAACTATAAAATTTTACAGTTTCATAAAATGTTTTTCAGTTTGATTAATAAGGATAAATACTTAATAGATTTTTGCTTTGAAACTGTAACATTTTACAGTTTCAAAACTTACTTTTCAGTTTCATCAATATTGGAGATTATTTGCTTAAACCTTACAAAAATTGAAAAAAAACATATGTTTTTCCCATTGTTGTTGTTTTTTGTCGTTTCATTTTTTTTCTTTTAGTTTATCAATATTTAGCACATTTTGTTATGTTTTTTCGTTCTAATTTCTTTATTTATTCTTTTTTTTTTGGTAATATTCTAGACATTTCGGTGAGTCTCCAGTGATGTTTTTAACGTCCAGTGAACGTTTTGAACATTCCGGCGACTTCCATTAACATTCTTAACACTTCGGTGAACTTCCGGCGACTTCCCGATGATTCTCCGGCGACTTCTCAGTGATGTTGAACATTCCAACGGGTCTCTGGTGACCGTTTGACGGAAGTCCGCCGGTAGTAAGATGTAACAGTGTCTGTAAATTTTTTTTTTTTTTAAAAATGATTTTTTCGTAACAATTAAAAATGTATAAGACTAATTGGTGCAAATATTTTATTTAAGAATTAGATGGATCTTAAACTTTGTATATAAAACTTATTAATAAGTTTCCCTTTTAAAAATTATAAAAGCCTTCAAAAAAGAAATCTCTATCATTGTCAGTAAAAAAATATAACATTGATTGATATACATTACCCGCACATCACGTGGCCCGCGCACGCATCGCGTGGCAAAATAAATAAATAAATAAAAATTATTAGAGAGAGAGAGAGCGAGAGGGTTCTGGATGGCGGTTTTGATAGCCTTGGCATGCCATCTGTCACAATCTGGAGTATATAAACGTGTTTGAAAAGAAATTTTTTTTTGGGAGCTTTTTTGATAAATTGACTTTCTAAGAGCTTTATTCCATCCAACCCATATTCTTTTTAACTATTCCATTATGTCCTATATGAGATAAGAAGACCAAAATACCATTTTCATCTACTTATGTTCCATTTAGTTCACATTATTTTCTTATGTTTCAATGAGTCTTATGGGTGACATAATTACCAAAATACCCCTAATGTGAATGTTCACACCGTGAATGTGAATGTGAATGTTCATATCGTCAATGTGTAGGGGCCCGACCCATGTCGATCCTCGTGGGTGCCGGGAAAAATTCGAGTCAGGCCGAGACGGGTCCGGCCCGTTGACAATGTGAATATTCACATTGACATGTTAACATTCACATTAATAGGAGTATGAAATTGGCCCGCGTCCCGTGGTGGCGCGAAACTCGTCCGCGGCCCCTGGGCGGGCCGGGGCGGGCCCGGTCCGGCCCGTTGACAATGTGAATATTCACATTGACATGTTAACATTCACATTGATAAGAGTATAAAATTGGCCTGCGGCCTATGGGCGGCCAAAAGCCCCCCTGCGGCCCGGGGCGGGCCCGGCCTGGCCCGTTGACAATGCGAATATTCACATTGACATGTTAACATTCACATTGATAGGAGTGTAAAATTAGCCCGCGCCTTATGGTTGCCCGAAACCCGCCCACGGCCCGTGGACGGCCCGGGGGGCCCGGCCCGGCCTGTTAACAATGTGAATATTCACATTGACATGTTAACATTCACATTGATAAGAGTATAAAATTGGCCAGCAGCCCAAGGCGGGCCCGACCCGGCCCGTTAACTATGTGAATATTCACATTGACATGTTAGCATTTACATTGATAAGAGTGTAAAATTGGCCCGCAACCCGTGGGCGGTCCGAAGCCCGACCGCAACCTGAGGCGGGCTTGGCCCGAACCGTGACAATGTGAATATTCACATTGATATGTTAATATTAACATTGATAGGAGTGTAAAATTTGTCCGCTACCCGAAGCTTGCCTGCGGCCTGGGGTAGGCTCGGCCCAGCCCGTTGACAATGTGAATATTTACATTGACATGTTAGCATGCACATTGATAGGAATGTAGAATTGGCCCGCGGCCCGTAGACTGCCCGAAGCCCGCCCACGGCCCGGGGTAGACTCATTTGGGCCGGGGTCTGAGCATGTCCGAGACCCTAGGCTAGGGCCTAGGCCATCACTTTGAAGCCTGGCCCGATCCATCAGCCCGCTTAAGGCCCATTCAAGGCTCGGTCCGAGGCCCAGTCCGCCCGAGCGCACAATGTCTTTTTTGTGAAAAATAATAAAATTTTGGTAGAAAAAATTAAAAAGAATTAAAACAAAATGGCCAGGCCCGCCTAACTCGAGGCTAGGCCCAGGCCCACCGGCCAACCCGAGACTCGATCCATCGGCCCGTCCAAAGCCTGAATACCTTTGTGCCAGGGCTAAGGTCTGGGCCTAATTTTTTTGCCCGTGGGCCGGGCCAGGCCGGCCCAAATTTTTTTGGACACCCACGAGGCTCGATATGGGCCAGCCCGGGCCTTTACGCATTGATGATATGTACATTCACATTGACGATATGAACATTCACATTATAGGTATTTTGGTAATTATGTCTCCCATAGGATTTATTGAAACATAAGAAAATAATGTGGACTAAATAGAATATAAGTAGATGAAAATAGTATTTTGGTCTTCTTACCTCAAATAGGACTTAATGGAATAGTCAAAAAGAACGTAGGCTGCTCGAAGCCCGCTCGCGGCTCGGGAAAGGCTCGTTTAGGCCCGAGCTCGAGCCTAGTCTGAGACCCTAGGCTAGGGCCTGAGCCATCACTTTGAAGCCCGGCCCGGTTAAGGCCCATTCAAGGCTCGATCTAAGACCCGGCCCGCGTCGAGGCCTAGTGTCTTTTTTTGTGGAAAATAATAAAATTTTGGTAGAAAAAATTAAAAATAATTAAAAAAAATGGCTAGGCCCGCCCAAGTCTGACCCAAGCCTGAGGCTAGGCCCAGGCCCATCGACCCGACCCGAGGCTCAACCCACCGGTTCGGGCCCGGACCCAAACGAGCCTGCCCCGGGCCATGGGCAGGCTTCGGGCAGCCCACGGGCCGCGGGCCAATTCTACATTCCTATCAATGTACATGTTAATATGTCAATGTGAATATTTACATTGTTAATGGACAGGGCCTACCTCGGGCCGCGGGCAAGTTTCGGGCAGCGGACAAATTTTACACTCCTATCAATGTTAATGTTAACATGTCAATGTGAATATTCACAATGTCACGGGTCGGGCTGGGGTCGGGCTACGGTCGGGCTTCGGGCAGCCCACGGGCTGCGAGCCAAGTTTACACTCTTATCAATGTGAATGTTAACATGTCAATATGAATATTCACATTGTCAACGGGCCAGGTCGGGCCCGCCTTGAGCCGCTGGCTAATTTTATACTCTTATCAATATGAATGTTAACATGTCAATGTGAATATTCACATTGTTAACAGGCTGGGCTGGCCCTGCCTCGGGCCGTGGACAGGTTTCGGGTAGCCACGGGGCGCGGGCTAATTTTACACTCCTATCAATGTGAATATTAACATGTCAATATGAATATTCACATTGTCAACGGACCGGGCCGGGCCCGCCCCGAGCCGTGGTGGGGGGGCTTTTGGGTGCCCATGGGCCGCGGGCTAATTTTATACTCTTATCAATGTGAATGTTAACATGTCAATGTGAATATTTACATTGTCAACGGGTCGGACCGGGCCCGTCCCGGGCCGCACATGGGCCTCCGGTGGGTTTCGCGCCGCCACGGGATACGGGCCAATTTTACACTCCTATTAATGTGAATGTTAACATGTCAATGTGAATATTCACATTGACAACGGGCCGGGCTCGCCTTGGCTCGCGGGCGGGTTTCGGACCGCCCACGAGCCAATTTTACATTCCTACCAATGTGAATTTTAAAATATAAATGTTCACATCATAAGATTGCTAACCGTTCAAAAAATATTTATAAGGGTATCAAAATTAAATATAAGGGCATAAGTGTCCAAGAAAATAGTATAAATCAAGAAAAATGACTTTATGGAATAAAACTATACATACATGGGACTAAATGGGTTAAAAAATTCATTCATGGATTTCTTGGGTTAAAACACTTCTAAATGAGATTTATCAATAAAAATCTTTTTTTTTTTTACTTTTTCATTAAAATAATATTAAAAAATAAAATAATTAATAAAATAAATATTTTTCTTTTTACAAACATTACTTTTATAAATAAAAATTTAACTCATTTACAAATTGCTTGGTTAGAATTTTTCAAAAATACTTTCCAGAAAATTTTATTTTTTATTTTTTTGTTTTTTTTGTTTTTACTGAATTTTTTTAATGTTTTACGCAATTTTTTTAATTTTTAGACATATCTAACATAAATATACCTAAAAAGTAAAAAATTTGTGAAAAAACCTTTTAAAAATTCACTGAATACTCAAAATACAAAAAAATACGAGAATTCAGTACATTTTTTAATATTTTTATATATTTATTAATTTTTTATTTTTTAGATACATCTAAGTAAGGTGCATCTAAAAAAATAAAAAATATATTTAAAATTTTAAAAATATTCACTAAAGGCTGGTTTGGCAAGTATAAAATAATTTAAAAAGCCAAAAAGTAACATAAAAAACAAAAAAGTCATTACTATTCACAAATAAAAATATTAAAAAAATATTTTATATATTTTTATAATATAAAAGTTTGATGGATGCTGTGAGCTATACTTGTGAAACAGTAATGACATTATCACTTTTTGGGCAAAAAAAAAAAATTACATAGGTATAGGCACGAAGTTTGATGCTAATGTTGGGCCCTTGGGGGCCCACTAAGGGTTTCGTTTTGATAATCCGAACCGTTGAATATGTAGAATTCGTCGAGTAATATATGTTTGTAAAAAATCACGTTGATCGGATATCGTTAACTATATGATCAAATCAGTTTTTTATAAACAAAACGGATGGTGTGATAGTTAACTGTTGAAAAAAACTAATCCGATTATTGATATCCGATTAACGTGATTTTTTACAGACGTATAATAGTAAACGAGTTGTACATATTGAACGGTTCAGATTATTAAAATGGGACCTATGGTGGCTCCCCACAGACCGACCATCACTGTCCAAACACTTTGCCCCGAAAGAGAAAATTATTTTCTGGAAAAGACATACTGGGGCAACAGGCGAGCCCTACTAGAGATGGCAATTTAAACCCGGCCCGATGGGGACCCGACCCCCCGATCTCGATTAACACGAGGTTTCCCCGAAAAATACCCCCGACGGGCCGGGGACGGTATTAAAAAAAAAATCCCCGATTATTTTCGGACCGGGGACGGTGATAAGTGATTCGGCCCCGGCCCCGACCCCGACCCGAACCCGTTCCCCGTCCCGTTTCTCCCCGCCTCCCTCTCTCATTTCAAATCTAATATAATATACTCACCTAATATAATATAAAATTATATCTATACTCATCATCTCCTGTGTTGACTGACAAAAACAATTAATAATAAACCCAATATAATATAATATAATATTTATCTGTACTCATATAATATATACTAATCTCTCTCTCTCTCTTCTCAGAGCTCATCTAACAATCCCAAAACCAGAACATTCCTCTCATCTCTCTCATTTCAGATCTCTCTCTCTCCCATCTCAGATGTGTGTGCTATGTGTTTATTTCAGATGTTATATATATATATGTGTGTGTGTGTGTGTGTGTGTGTGGTGTGTGTGTGTGGGGTTTGGTGTGTGTAAACAAACATGTAGACAAACATATCTGGCCCCTCTCTTTCACTCTCTCACACGCTGCATCTCTCCCACACCACCGGCTCCTTCTCACCGACAGCTCCCTCACCGCCGGCTTCTTCGCTCCTCATCGCCGACTCATCTCTCTCTCACGGATCTCCTTTCTCTCTCTCTTGTTTTTTGCTTTGTTCTTTAGATCTGGAAAATGGTAGAGATGAAGATGAAGATGTTGATAAAGATCTGTTGATGTTGTTGTTCAGATTTGAAGATGAAGATGGTTTCTGGAACTGTGTGTGTGTGTTTTTTTTTTTTTTTTTTTTGGCCGGGGATTTTCGGGGTCGGGGAAACCCGATCCCCGTTAGGGGACGGGGGTGGGGGCGGTAGTGGGTTCCCCGTCGGGGATCGGGGTCGGGGATCGGGGGATTTCCACTATCGGGGATCGGGAACGGGGAGGGTGATCCCCGGCCCCGCCCCGCCCCGTTGCCATTCCTATGCCCTACAACCACTCATCTTTCTCCCATTATACAAGTTATTTATATAATTTTTTATTACACATTTTTTCGTAAAAATATAAAAAGTTAACTCAAACATTCATATTTTTTTCTTCAATTTTTTAGTTCAAAAAGACAAAAAGTGCACTTATTTAAGACACCCCAAACAACTCTTAAAAACAAAAAAATATGAAAACTAAAAATTCAGTTTTCAAAAAATTTAATTCAAAAAACTCACACTGTAATTTTAATTTATTAAAATAATTAAAAATTAAAATAACCGAGTAAAATAATTAAATTTTCAAATACTCACATAATTTCCACGTGGCAGTTCCATTTTGCTTGCAAACCTGTCCGTACAACCACTACTTGCACTAAAACTGGAATTCCAGATGGGATTCATTCACACCCGTTTATCTTTAGAAAAAAATTTTGCAGCGTTACGTTTCTGTGCCCAACCGCCTTAATCCCCACCGTCTCTCTCAATTCCCTTCCTAGGGTTTTCCTCTCTATCTTTCCCTTCAAATCAATTCCAATCTCTCTCTGAAGTCGAAGCGAAGCGAGACGAGACAATGCGGACAAAGTGATCACAGACTTTAAAAGCAGTGAATGAAAAAACGGAGAGCGATCATCTTCCTCATTTCGTATCCCCTCTTTCTGACATTCACACCGGTATATCTCTCTCTCTCTCTCTCTCTCTATAATATATATAACTATGTTACGTTATGATGTGTAACTCGATTATTTGTTTGAATGATTCGGTTTGATTTGATAATGCTTCCTTCAGCGTGATGTGACTGGTTTTTTGGTTTTGATGATTTTCTGATTCTTTCATCTTTTTCGTTTTCTTCAAGTCTCTGGCGTTAGTATGTGGAAGTTATTAGTTTAGTTTGATATTTGAACTTTCTGAAGAAATGCTGAGAGGACTTTAATTTCTGTGTACACTATAAGCCAATTAAGTAAATTGATGTGTGGGATCGGAATTGAATACATGGATTAGTTTAGTTCGGTTTAGAAAAAAAAATATCAATTATCAATATTTCAAAACTATTAACTCTTAAGAAGTCTCAAGAAATAATAAGACTATAAAAATTTAAGTGAAAAATATCAGAAGTACACTTAATAAAAGGATATGCTTTCTTGGACTTATCTGTGAAGCAAATAAGATGTTAATCTGTGTCCTTGTTCTAGTCAATGTTGTATTGAGTTAGAAGAAGAATCAAACGAAAAATCCATTATTTTGCAAAATCCTGATAATTTTAACTTGTCAAATGAGCCGAGAAGGACAAGAAAAAATTATTGCATCTTTATATAATGTGATATTACACAAAGCAATTTATAGCAAAATAATAATTGAATAGGCAAATTATATGGGTTTTGGTTTAAAAGACAAAAGAAATGCGCTATAAACAAATTTAAGAGAGCATATATATAAAAATTTGGTGGGCCAAATTAAAAGACATTTTTAGAACTTTAGGCTAAAAGTTAAATTTCAAAAAAATGCCACTGTGTACGGGAATGTTTTGATAAACAAACAAGAGAACAAAGATATAAATGTGTATATATTCATTATTTTTGTATAAATTTAAATGTGTATGTAAATCTGGATTCTACTAGTTTAGGAGGATCTATCAACGGGTTTTTAGTATAGGAACTCTTTTCTTTATTTATTTATTTTTTTAAAGTTCCTACATTAGCAATGAAGAATGTTGTAAGAAGTTTGTCCATTTGTTATGCCACTAGCACTAGGTTTACTCCGAGCCAACATTTTTGCATTTGGTCGGTACTTTTTAGTGGCATGAAAATGATGTATCAATAGTCCGTGATGTTCAGGCACCGATACAAGTGGCACAAGGCAGAACTGAAGAGCTGGTGAGTTTTTATCACCAATCACCAAAGAAGAAAAAGATGGAGAGCTGTTGAGTTTTAACAGTTCAACAATCTTCTTCTGTAATTGAATTTGTGAATACATTTTGTTACCTAGTGCGTCTGGACTTCTTTGTTATTCTATGCTTAATTTGTGTAGAAAATTGTTGTTAATCAATGCATACAAGTTATGCTCTGTTTGGATGCAATTTTTTTTTGTTTGATTTCAAACATTTGTAAAGCATCTATATGTATATGGGTTCATTGATAGTTTAAGACCCCATTGTTTTGTCTCTTTTCTTTTTAACAACAACAATTCATTACTAAAAATGAATAAACAAAAGAAAAAAAATAATGGAGTTTTAAATATAGCTGTATGCATTTTCCATGCTGTGCGGTTTACAGGTATGTTAAACACAGTTTTCCATTAGTGTCTGCACAAATGCTGTAAACATTCTAACATTCATGAAATTGTAACTTTTGCAGCTCCTACATCAGTGCCAAAATAGCTACTTCTTCCTGGAGTTCCAGTGCTTTTAATACTCGCAGGATTTGTCATATGGTGTACTTACATGATATTCGTGGTTAATGACACACCAAAAGGTTGCAGATATATTGGACAGAGATGGATATTTCTGGCCTCTTAACTTCTGCTGGTATCAATACAGGCTTTTGTCTTGTGGCTTTTGCACTATACTCCGTTTTGAGAAAACAGCCCAGCAATGCAAGTGTGTACTTTGGACAAAGGCTTGCTCAGTTACGGGCAAAACGCAACGACCATTTCTCTTTTGACAGATTTGTTCCATCCCCTAGTTGGATAGTAAAGACCTGGGAAGCATCTGAAGAAGAAATATTAGCTTCTGGGGGCTTGGATGCAATGGTTTTCCTCAGGATTGTTGTTTTCAGGTAATTATATCTTGACTTAAACTTGTAAAGTGAAAGTTCATTCATGTGTCATAGAGGTGCATCTAGTCTTGATTTGGAGAATTACTAGGAATGACTGATATGTGGAGGTTTTTGGTTGTTACATTGCTGGGTAATGTGATTGTTTCCATGCACTACCTTGATAAGGGATTTATTGTTGACTGCCTATCACAAAGGAAAGAAAAATAAATATAAAAGGATTACTTCTTGTCTGGCGGCTCTACGTTGGCACCCTCTTCTACTTCTTCTAATTTTTCTTCGCAAATGTTAGTGCATGTATAATATCAATTAATGTTTGAGTGAAGTTGCAAAATCTGTAATTTTCTTGCGTCTAACATGAGAATGTGAAGATAACGGCTATTCACGAGAATGGTATGATTGGCTAAAGAAAATTCAGGAAGTTTTGTACTTTTAGCACAAGTTAAATTGTGTTCATGAATCTTCAAACGTGGTTTTGGGATTGTGATTATAAAATCCATAGAATATGATCAACATGAATTCTAGTAATAATTTTTCTCACAACAATCTCTCTCTCTCTCTCTCTCTGCATAAGTTAGAGGACCCCAATGAGAGGCATCAAAGCTTGGTGAGTTGAGTGCGTCATGCAAAAGGTGAATCCTTTGGAGGGATAATGTTATGTATTGCACATGTGGTCATGCATGATGAGAAAAGCCTGGCTACTCTTGTGGTATCCATCTTATGTTATTTGCTTACATTTTATTCTATTTTCTATGGCTACAAATAAGGGATTTTTCATTCTAGCTGATTCAAAACAATTGGGACCAAGATTTTGTTGAGTTGAATGGCACAAATTTGCAAACATTGCATTGTATATGCTTATCATTTTTTAATCCATTTTATATCTCTGCAATCGTGGACGCATAACGTGCACTTTGCTAATTGAAATTCTTGGCCTCAGTTTGAGGGTTTTCATAAACATTTTGAGGTGTGAATGAATATTTTGGAGTTGGATGAGGTTTTTGGTTGAATTTGGTGTTTAATTTCCACCATTTGATAAAACCAACGTGCTTTGCTACTCGACTTTGTTGTGTAATTGACCTATTAAGATGCTAAACTTTCCTTTTTATTTTTTTGTACTTTCTTCGAGAGGGGATGATGGGGTCATGGGTGGGGGAATGGATTTTAGCTCTTTAGATTAATGGTTAGTTACCACAGGAACCCCTGTTTGATGCTTTATGGTAATTCTTCTTCTTAATGCTACCTATTCTAAGTTTGAGGTCTGTTGGACACATTGGTTATTATAGTTCAAACCTTATGCTTACAATGCAGAGATCAAATTCTCATCAGTTTACATCATAATTGTGAAAACTCTTGTTTTATACCTGTTTCTCTTCTCTCTCTCTCTCTCTCTCCCTCCCTCCTATTCTTTTTTTCATTTGGTATGACATGCAATTTTAGAGTTTTATGTTAGCAACATTACACTTACAGCATATTACTTATTTAAATTATTGAAATTGACAACCTGACTTAAAACAGCTGCATTTACCATCTTTGTCTTCAGACGTTTGCAAAATCAGTTTTCATTCTTTTGGATTTGCAATTTTGCTAACTATAGGTGCTGCACTATTTTTGTACAGTATCCGAATCTTCTCCATTGCTGCTGTGATTTGCATTTTTCTTGTGCTTCCATTGAATTATTTTGGGAAAGAGATGCGGCACCGGCAAATCCCTGCAGAGTCATTGGATGTGTTTACAATTGGGAATGTCAAAGAAGGATCTCAGTGGTATGAGTTACATCATTATAGTCCTAGTTCAATCAATTTGAATTTTCAAAATTTTCAGAAGCTCATGTGTAGGCTGCAGATGTTCTGTATTTGTTAATAGCAAATAAAATATGATGGGTTCATGTAGCCTCTTATAACAAATTGAATCATTAGGGAAATTAGGATTACCAGGTGTCTACTTGGTCATTTTGCCATTTGTGCTTTTCCATCCAAGGAACTTCTCTGAAGATCTTCCCCTTTTGCTCTTTTTGGACAATGGATAGAAAGATGAGTTATAGATACTTCAATAACATTTATTATCTCTCCTTAGGTTGTGTTTGGTTTATGGATCTGGGAAGTGATTTGGAAAGAGAAAGGGAAAAGGTTTGTGAAATGCAGTTATATTTTTCACATTTCATTTCACATACCTTTTCCACTTTCCCTTCCAAATCCATGAACCAAGCATAGCCTTGAAGAATGCTATTTCATTTTATTTTAGTCAAAAGGAATTTACAAAGTTTTAGATGGCATAATAGTCTGTAACTGTTGGCTAATCAATTGCTTTTTCTCCCCTTGGTCCACATTGTCCTTAATTTGTTCTATATGTTTGTTTGTCAGGCTTTGGGCTCACTGCCTTGCATTATACATCATATCCTTCTCTGCTTGTGTCCTTCTTTACTTTGTAAGGATACAAACCATATCCATTATCAAAACTTTTTCTAGATCTATATCCATTATATGTGTTGTTGTCTATTAAAGGTTCTTGTAACAACCAAATTGTGAAGTATGCTAGTTTGATTGTGGAATTGTTGGCATTTTCCTTTAGGAGTACAAAAACATCACAAACAAGCGGTTGGATTATATTGTTGGATCTTCTCTGAATCCAAGTCAATTTACGATTCTTGTTCGTGCCATCCCATGGTCTCCAGAAGAATCATACAGTGATTCAGTGAGAAATTTCTTCACAAATTATCATGCGTCAAGTTATTTATCCCACCAAATGGTTTATCAGACGGGTGCAGTTCAGAAACTAATGGTGAGGATCTGCCTTGGAAAATTTGCTAACAATCGTTTTTAAAAACCTCATCACGTTACACATTATTTTTTTGGCTTGTCTGTTTACACTGTCATTATGTGTTTTGTTTTCCTGTCTTTGCATTTAATATGATTTTAAGATTTAAGTATTTTATTTGGTGAAATATAGAAGTTTGATGGAATGGAAGAAAGAACGACGGATATTTTGGTTTGAGATGACTGATTCATCCAGCACCCATGTATTTATATCAACACCCATGTATTTTTTGTCTAGTATGAGATCAAAAGTGAGGGTGAAAGCTATTTAAAACTGAGCGTACTACGTGTAATAGCTAGCACCATAATACACACATACTGGTTTGAGTGTAACTTGATAGCTAAAGAAACTAAGACTTATTACATTAAGTTTCAATTTTACATGCTCAAGAATTTTAGGTTATGAGTTTTGTGCATATTGTGCAACAAAATTCTAAGATGTACCATCACCAGTTGCTTTGGACCCTATCAGTCACACACATTTAAATATACAAAAGTCGTAATGCACTCCAAGTCTGTCCATGGCATTTGTTTATGATGTGGTGCTATGTGGTTAAGGGAGTGTTGGTGCAAATAAATGTATATAATTAGAACATATATATATATATATATATATATGAGATACAGCTTGTTGCTGTAAGAATTTCAAATGGTTAGCTTGTTAAATAAAAAATTGTAGTGTACTGCTGCCTTCATGTTTAATACAACAGTTTATTTTGAAGATTTTGCAGTTTATTACTATTTTCTAAAGATCAGATTCGTCGTAGGTATATGGATCAAAATCTCTATAGCCATAAATTTTGCAAGGTTGTATGAATATGGATCAAAATCACATGATTATGGTACAGAATCATTTGCGTAGGTTATGGAACTATGATTGTGAAATGTAATTAAAAATGGCATTGCATCTTTAAATTGTTAAAGGTCCATTTTCAGATACAAATATTTTATCAGTTGGGAAGGTTTAGTTGTGTGCGCGCCACTACCTTATTCAAATAGGTTTCTTGTTTGTATACATTTTACTGTGTTTCCTAGCCAATAGTAATCTATGCTTTGTTTTTGTTCATAATGTTTAAATGGGTGTGCTTGCAGATTGATGCAGCAAAGATGTACGAGATGATCAAGTGCAGTCCATCTGAGCCACACTTTGGATCATGTTTGATAAGATGTGGCCTTTGTGGAGGAACTAAACATTCTTTTAAGATCCTTTCTGGTGAACAAGAAAGTATTAGGGGGGGAAGTGGCTTTGTCAATTCAGATTTAAGAGAGAAGGTCATAAAATTTCACATGAATTTTGTGAACTAATTCTGACTTTGATGATTATCTAATTAGTATGAATTGTTGAAATATTGACCTGTAATAAATAATTGGGATTACCCTTTTTGCATTTGATCTCGCTTTGTTGTTGGACTTGGTTACATACTTATAATACCTATCTTTATTTTCGATCATGAATACTCCATTTTACAGTTATATTTGCTTCGGAGTACGTCTATTAACTTGCTATTATGAATACCCAATGACTCTCTCAACTCTGGATATACCAGTGATGGTTACAGTTTATAATTCTCTATTCTCAATTGCTTTTGTCTTGCTTTTAAGTATTGGAGTTTATTTTATTTTATTTTAAAATATTTATTTATGTATTTTTGTATGCTATAGGTTCAATTGGTAATGGTCTCATTTGTTTCTGAAAACTTCAGAAGTACATTCTAGTAATTATAGATGTTTTTATTTGGACTTCTGATGAAAATTGAATGGTTCTATTCTTTTTGCATCGCACTGAAAGGTACAAATAATCTGGTATGAGCATTGATGTTGTTAAGATTAGAGGTTTCTTTTGGAAGTAAAACATAATAGAGTTATTTCAATTTCATGGGATGGCCCTGTGTATTTCAATTTTGAGCCTAGAGAAATAGGATTTCTTTTGAAGATTTGAAGAAGTTCTGTATAGATTTGATGAGTAATTTTTGGAGTCTTTTGCATAGTTGAGCCTAGGGATGATTAATCCTTCCCTTGAGGAGTTCATATACTCTGTAGGTAGTATCAGTTTTCTTGTATAGTGGCTTTTTTTGACTTTGGTTGCACCTAAAAATTTACATGATGCCCTATGAGAAAGAGGTCATGACTTGGCATGATGACAAGTTGTGAAGCTTGTTCAAATTATGAGAATCAGCCTCTCTACTAAAACACGGGTAATTATAGATGTTTTTTCCCATAGTACATTTTGGAGCCAATTCTTCCTAGTTCTGTGTTTTATCCTTCTTGTGTTCATGAATTTTCACTTCCAACGAAATGTTAAGATAGTAACACGTAAGAAGCTATTCTTAGAAGTTGCAATTTGGGCTTGTGGGTATATAACAGTATGAATTTAATTTTCATTGTATTTTGCTCTAGTTATATTTCTGATATTCATGGCAGGCCTGTCTTGACAACTAGAATTTTGTCCATATATATATGGTTTTTTTTTTAGATCTCTATTGGTTTCAGTGTCTGCATAGATGGACATATTTTCATAGCTCTTATGTTCTAGCTCCTCAGTTTAAGCAGCTATGGGTTCAGAATAGTTATTGTCTATTTATGTGTGACACTCTGTTGAATCTTCTATTATAGTTTTGTTTGACCTCATTATTGTTGTCACTCATTCTTGTCTGGAAATTTTGGCGATTCTTCAGTATTTTTTAATGTAGTTGTTATCAGTATCCTCCTGGTTGCATTCATGTGTTTTTCACAAGTAATATGCAGTTGAAACAAAATTTTGAGTTTTTGTTGAATACTTAGTAAACCTTTAGTTGCAACCACTTTGAACTATTCTCAAGTAGCTCAATTTTTAATGCAGGAGTGTGGTGCTGCTTTGGTTTTCTTCCGGACTCGCTATGCAGCTTTGGTTGCTGCACAGGTTCTTCAATCACCAAATCCCATGATATGGGTCACAGACTTGGCTCCAGAACCAAATGATGTCTATTGGAAAAACCTTTGTATACCGTATAGATTACTTTGGATTCGTAGGCTATTAACTCTTCTGGCCTCCATCGGTTTCATGATTGTGTTTGTTATTCCTGTGACTGTAGTACAAGGCCTTCTTCACCTAGAGGGTCTACAGAAAAGATTACCATTTCTGAGTGGAGCTTTAAAAAGGTAATTACTTTCAAAGTTCTACAAAGCGTTTTTGAGACTCACCTCAAAGCAAGATAGTCCTGAACTGCCTTGAGTTGAAGTGAAGGGTGTTGTTATCCATTATGAGTCTTGTTATAGTCAAAGGTGTGCTTTGTGATGGTGCCTTTAAACACTTCAAGTTATGGGTGTATTCCTCATATGTCTTAGTATTTTTTTGACTATAATATTTCAAGCGACCTGCCATTTTTCTAAAAGTATTTTGATTATATGTCTATATTAATATAGAAAGAGAGAACAACAATATGGTGTTCCCTGTTTTTGAAGCCTTGTTAATATTTATTTTTTCAAAAGTCCAATACTTTTTAAATGTGTATAATCTTTGTATCATTTGAGGGTACATTTCAAATATCCAATAACTAAGTTTGGTAGGGATGGAGTTCTTATTATTTTATTAATTTTTTTTGGGAGAGAGGATGGATGTTGAGAGGCAGTCAGGAAGAAAACAAACTGATAGTTGACAGTTTTATTTTTATGAAACTATTCTCCACAAAGTATTACAAATGAAGAGAAGAAGAAAAAGGGAAGAGAAGAAACATTAGTTCCTTTGATTTGAGCATAGAATATTACTTAAAGGTGTGCAGATAATAACATAGCACGCCATTTTGCCAACATCTCAATGATAGCATCATGAGTCCATGATTTATTAATCTCCGAGTGTAGTTTCTTGAATACAAAAAGCTTGACAGATGAGGAGAAGAGTTGTGTGAGTACAGAATTGCAGTTTTAACAACTGTGTTATTTTTTTAGGCTTTCAATCAATGTTAAATGCATAAATTCAAGTGTTTTCAAGGTCAAATGTTCTGTTATTCCTTAGGACATTAAGCTTCCTTCTATGTCACCTTTTCAAGTTAACAGCTGGTGTAAATAAATATTTTCCTAGTCTCATGGTTGTAATTTAGGGGTGTTCAATGGTAAAACATTGGCCTAATAATCTTGAGATTATGGGTTCAAGTCTCGGGACAATCACTTTGTACACTATGCCAAAGGTTAGGTATGTACCCAATCTTTTCCCTCCCAAACACACATTAATGTGTACTAATTGGGCCTTTTTTTTTTTTTTTTTCATGGTTGTTATTTGTGAGACCTCTGCATTTTCACATCCATGTCTAAAGTACATAGGTTATTGGATTTTGCATATAGCAAACATGAAAGAATGGATCCATTTAGCTGAACTCAAGTAATTGTTTACGTCAGCTGATGCATCCTTGACGAATATTCCTAGTTTATACTCTAATCAAAATTGCATATGGTGTCTTTCACATCCCATGTGATTTGCACAACACATTATTTTGTCACACTGTTGGTGGTGTTATGCCAATCAGGTTGTGAGTAAAATTCTTAGATTCTAGAACGTCACAATTTTTAAGTAGCAGACCTGGTTCCATTTAACCCAACAACACTCCCCAACCTTCTCTCTTTTTTATCACCTAAGCCGTGTCATATCATGGTGGAGTCAGCCAAGAGAGGGCTACAGAGCACTACTTAAGTTATAGAACTATGAAATAGACACATGAGATAGCAACTTACCTTGTTCTTATTTGTGTGCAGCAAGTTTATAATCCGCATAGTGACTGGGTACCTTCCAAGTGTGGTATTGGTTTTATTTCTGTATACTGTTCCCCCAACAATGTATCTGTTTTCAACAATTGAGGGGGCTATCTCTCGTAGTAGCAGGAAAAAGAGTGCATGCTGCAAAGTCCTGTATTTCTTAATCTGGAATGTTTTCTTTGTAAATGTTCTATCGGGGAAAGTTATTGAGCGACTGAGTGTTGTTTCTAGTCCCAAAGATGTAACCGCCCAACTTGGCACAGCAGTACCAACACAGGTATTTCTTTCTTCTTCCTCTTCTTCTTCTCTTGCTTTGATTTTGTTGCAGTTTCCAAAGTAGGTGGTTATCCCCTTGGTTTATTGGAATATACAATAATTTTTTGTTCTGTGACCCCTATTTTCTTTTGTCAAAATTTTGTATATTCCTGTGTTTCTTATTGATTTTTTATTTTCTGATGAACATACCAAGCAATTTTTGTGGACTCCGATTTCATTGTTTCCTAATTTATATATATTGGGCAGTTTTTTTTCCTTAGTCGTCAATTATGGCTCTCCATGATGGGTTTATTAACGAATTTATGTAGTCATGCTCTCTGTTATTACTGTTGTTGCACATTTCTTTGGATGGGTAATTACGAGTCATATGAATAGTTTTCTACTCCCTTTAGTCCTTTAGTTTATATTTATATGTTTATATATTATATATTAACATGAAGCTTCATGAGTAATATCTAACCTTGATAATGGATTCCAATTTTTTGCAGGCAACATTCTTTATGACTTACGTTCTATCTTCAGGTTGGGCAAGCTTGTCATTTGAACTCCTGCAACCTTATGCTCTTCTTTGCAACTTATTCTACAAATTCATTCTCAGAAACAAGGAGGATCCATGCACTTTATCTTTTCCGTACCACACAGAAATTCCAAGAGTTCTCTTGTTAGGGTTCCTTGGCTTCACCTATTCCATAATGGCACCTCTAATATTGCCCTTCTTGCTGGTTTACTTTTTTCTTGCTTATCTCGTGTACCGTAATCAGGTGAGCATTTCTATATTATCAATTGGATTAGGTTCTACATATACTTCTTTCATTTCCTCCCTTGTTCATTAAGTAACTAGTATTGAATTATTATTTCTGGATGTTTATGTTCTTTTGTTTGACTGAATTAGAAGGTCATGATTTTTATCGTGTTCGTGATGTATAGTTTGCTTATACTTTATTTATATATCTGTTCTTTTTTTGGATGTTCTGCAATTTTGTCTGATTTTGCGAATTCTCACTTCAATTTTTTATTTATATTTATTTATTGTATTTTTTGTGAAAAATCTGTGAAACTGTATTTGTTGTATCCTTCATGATATTAGTCATAAATTAGGAGTGCAGCTCCTTAGGTTCCGTATTTCTGATGGTGGTTGTGTTGTGTGGCAGAGATGCATTATGAAGTGATTATTATTATTATTTTTTTTTGGCAAGTAAGAAACGAGATTTTTTATTCCTCTTTGTATAAGTTTCAATGAAAATTAACTTTCATATGAAAGTAGGTTTGTCACTTCTTTAGTTGTGTGTGCTAATGTAGGGGACCTAACAAAATTCAGCATTAGGAAATGGGCACGCACACATAGTTCTGACCGTTCTCCTGACCAACCTTCAGTCTGGCAGCTGAGTTTTGTTGAACAACTTAGAGAAAGTAGAGATTTCATACAAATAAGAGAGAAAGTAGAGATTTCATACAAATAAGATAGCATGTTCCATCCAATAAAGCTTTATTTATTGCCATTTGTTTGGAACTTGCAACATGAATGTTTTATGCATTCATCTTATTTATTAATGTTATATATGTTATGAGAGGCTCACTATTTTTCCAAACGTTCCAAATAATTCTAGGTTTCTGAACCCTTTTCATTTCTTTCTTTCTTTTTTAATAAAAAATTTGTGTCCATTTTTTTGTGTTCCTCTGAAGAATGTATTTTCAATTTGTGATGCAAGCTGCAAATATACCTTTCAGATTCTCAATGTATACGTCACAATGTATGAAAGTGGGGGAAAGTATTGGCCTATTATGCATAACACTACAATCTTCTCGCTGGTGCTGACACAAATAATAGCCATAGGGGTCTTCGGACTGAAAGAATCAACAGTTGCATCAGCTTTCACCATTCCGCTGATTATCCTTACACTCCTCTTCAATGAGTACTGCAGGCACAGGTTTTACCCAATATTCAAGGACAATGCTGCACAGGTAATGACTGGAAATATTTTTTACGTCTTTCTAATCTTTTTAATCTCCAAATCTGGTTGGTTTGATTTGTGGTTTTTGTCCATAGGTTCTTATTGAGTTGGATCGCAAAGATGAACTATGTGGGAGAATGGAGGAGATGTATAAGAAATTTCCTAAAGCTTATTCTCAGTTTCCATCAACTTCCAATGACTTGTGTAAAGACATTCCCCTAAGCCATTGTGAGGATAGAGATGGCAACACCAGACTTCAAGACCTAGTGGACATTAAGCCAGGTTTGGTCTACCCGATGCTTGAACAGCTTTAGTTATCTTGCTTCAGACAAGTGTAAATCTGTGTGTCTTTTTCAGGAAACCTACCCATCCAATCATTGGTTGTTCGATCAACTTTGGAGATAGAAGAATTGAACTTGAAGTAGCTCACCTTCAAAAAACCACCAAAAAAAGGAAAAGAAAAAAATAAAATAAAAAAAAAGGTCCAGATTTACTGTGCTGCGCATAATTGATTTTTTATATACAAAATTCTTCCCATGTATTTTTATGTCACCACTAGAATGGTGGTTTCCCTGGAAGAAACTGCTTGTAAGTAAAAAAATTGGCGAATATTATTTTAGGCCTTGTACAGAAGATAGCTCCAGAGACATTAATGGATGAAAAACAAGTGTTTGACATGCATACAAATGAAGCTCTGTTTTTACAATTTTTTTTTCCTTCTTGTTTTTGTTAAATGAGTTGGGAAGGCTCATGGTGCATATATCTACTTCGATTCAAGCATTTGTGAAAATTTTACGCATTTTGACAAAGGTTTTATGATGTTATGACCTTTTACTTAGTTTCATGATAAATTCTGAAATCATAGTGTGAAAAAAGTTTCCTAAATGGCACAGATGAAACAATTGAAGAAACTTCTTTTCTTATTGTCTTTTTTTTTTTGGTTCCCCTTGTGACTAGTTATTTAAATCCTCGTGTTGTTTTAAGAATTTCAATTATATTTTTCCAATGGCCATATTTTCAATAATATATTTTGCAGTCATATTTTTCGACTTTTCCATTTGTACAAATAAATAAGTTCAGCCAACTGCTGAACTTAATGCAACATTTTTACACTTGATTCATAGTCTTCGATGCCTAAATTTTTAAGTGATTTGCATATAACAATTTGATATAGAAATCACATTTATAGAAAACTTAATTTGAAACATAACCCGTACATAGTATAGGCAACAAATTTTACCTATAGATCAGCTCTGTGATATATATAGATGTAAAATCTCTCACCAGTCAGTACATTATATGGTGCTTTTTGCTTTCTCAACATGGTTCACAACATTACTACAAATTAAAGTGATTTTTTTTTTTTGTTATTATAATAGTGGTTAGCAACATTGACAGCATTATAGATAATTCAAAAGCCAAATGAAAAAAACAAAGCAATTCCAACAAAAAAAAAAAAAAAAAAAGACAAAGCAAAAGGTTAAGCAAAGAAGAGTTCATGTTTTCATGACAGACTTGATTTTAAAACCACCCTTGACGATTGTTTTTGCTTTAGAGATCCAATTTTTCCAGGCCATAAACATTGGAGCGAGTAGAAGTAAAAGAATTTGAAGGAAAAGGAAATGAATGGACCGTGACTCATGAATTTCTTAGGATAATTATAAGACATGAATTTCTTAGTATAATTATAAGACATACATTATTAGACAGGAGAAACCCGAATGAAGCAGACAACAAAAGCAACAACGCAACAAAGCAGAAACACATTATAGAGCACAATAACAAAAGAATTGGGACATGCAATGAGAAAAATCAAAAGCAAGATAAAGAAGACATTAGAAGACATACAAATAATAATAGCGATGTCGATCCCAAAGTTCAAAGCATAAGCTACACAGCTACTAAGCCCAAGATCCTCATAGGGGTTGCATTCACTAGCAAGCTACCCCTTTAAGATTGCTTTCCTTCAAATGTTTGTAGTTTGTTTCACACAAGTAACTTTTATTTGATATTCAAGGTTAAGTAGGGTTACGTTCACTAACAACTTCCCAGTTGAACCCATAAATAATTGAACCAAGAAACGTAAGAGAAAGTTTAAAACCAATTTAAAAGTCACATAAAAAAAATTGTTTTAAATAGTAGCCACATGAAAGTGGGTTATCCAACAAAAGAGGAAGTGTTATCCATTTATGTTAATACGTTCATTAACAAATGGAAAACTATAATGACACAGATGATAAACAAATTGTAGTACACAAATACAATTCTCTTGACATTAATAAATTTCAAAAACTGAGAAAAAAGAAGATTGTGATTTGATGAATAAGAAAACATAATAGTGAACGGAGATTAGGTAAACTAAGCAAGTTACTGTAGCTTGTGGTGTTTAACTAGATATTTGACTAGTCTGTTGAATATGTTTTTCTGCAATTCCACTAGCTATTTAGCTAAAATTGCGGCTTACCTCTCTCTTGGTGATGCTCTTAATGCCAACCATGTCAATGCTTGAATTTTCCACATTTGATTGCCAAAAGCTCTCATATATATCTCTTTTCTCTGTAGAATAGAAAGTTTTTTGATAATTTCAACGACAACCAACTTTGTTGTATTTCAAACAAAAAAAACCTGATCCCCTAATTCCTTCTCATTGGAAGCATCCGATTCAAGTACAAACAGGAAAAAAGTCACAATTGAGCTCTTGATTTACAACAAAATTGTATATTCACTCAATCTGTATTCATGCAGAGGAAGCATCTTCGTGCATAGAGTTATCTCCGCTGTCTCTGTCTTGTTTCTCCATCAAACCATTCCAGAGCCACAGAACTTGCATCCAACCACCATTTGCAGCATGCAAAAGAAATATTTGTCCTTGTATCCCAAAATATAAAGATATAATCTTAATAAGAGCAAAAAAGCAGCCTATGCCCAAGAGGTGCCAGCGCCGACCTCTTTCCTGCCAAACGTAATATGCTGAAATCAAACAACAGAATAGTATAACACAATTGATGAGAGATTAACAAAAATGCAAAAGCAAATTATACCTCTGAAATGGGAAACAATTCTTGAGAAGTTTCCATCAAGAAATTGGTCATCGTGCAGCCAACAAAGAGACCAAAGGGAATCACCAACTCCATGTTTCTAGAGATGGAGTATATGACATCTGACACCAAACTACAAACACCCAATGCAAGAAGAGACCACTTCAATGCCTCCTGTCCAGCAAGGAGCAATTGCTGCAGCATTATCTCCTCTGCTTTCTTCCATGGGAAATCTTTAACTGAATGAGGGATGACCTCCCACAATTTCTTCCTGACGTTATTCATATGCATCATGACTTTAGGAGGTTCATGGAACTGTGCCATTGTTCGTAGTCTTACAGAACGAGTGGCACATGTTGGGTGATTCCAGGCACATATTGCTAAGCCGCTATGGAGTTGGCACCGCCGCTGGCCTTTGCATATCTGCACAGAGGATCAAAGAATAATGTTGGAAATTTCTGTATCTCTCTCTCAGTGAGAAATATGAATATGTGAGATTCCATTTTCCACCTCTCAAGCATCAATATCCTTCCTGTACAAATGCATATCATATGGCTAGTGTGTGAACCATTTTTAAAAGGAAATAAAGAATATATAACCAATAAATTGTGGCTTGCGGGTTTAACTGAACTAGAATCCACAAGCACAAGGCAGGGTAGGATAGAGTAGGTATGATTGGTGTGGAAAGGTACACTGAGGGGTTGACTGACAATTAAAAGTGAACGTGCATGGGTGCCAAGTGTAATTAACCCGCCACAAATTTACTAAATAATTGATGAGATTAGTGTTTTGGAATTGTGATCTTGTGTACTTGAATGGGACTGCAAAACCGATTGTTAAGAAGTGAGTATTAAATATAAAGGAAAATCATTTTTGAATGTTGGGAATGGAATAGCCTGATTAGATTTCAATTTGTTCACCATGTAGTCCGTGATGTTTATTGGATAGGAATCTTCCTTTAAGCAAGGCATCTTCCCCCCCCCCCGCGGCACATGAATCACCATGGAGCCTCCACAACAAACACCATGGAGCCTCCACCAACACAACAAACACCTAAGCACATTGTGATGGAGCTGACAACACACAGCACGCCCTTTCCCTCTTGATAAAACTGAACCAAAAAATTCATCCTCACCCCCTCCCCTACTTGTTGGAGATCACACATTTTACAATTTACCTGCATAATAACTTTCCGTACACTCATTTCATCTGAGACAATACATACACACATGTGTGTGGTTGTATATATATGTGTGTGTGCGCCATAGATGTGAAACTATGCTTTTGTATGTATTATAATAAGAACACTTTTTTTAGGCAGGTAATATAATGGATAGGATTATTAATATCCACATCCTAATATTAAGTGCGAGTAGTAGGTAACAAAGGGCAACAAATATCAATATCTCATCATCTTCTTTCAGATCAAAAGGTTATACAAAAGAATTTTGTCCAAGCATTAACAATATTTTTTTTGAAGGAACCTTAGCTTAAAAAATTTATCAACACAGTCTATCGCCAAGTTAGTTGTCGCTTTTACTTGAACTCAAAATGGATTCTTATTTCCAAAAACAGAAAAGCAACCATCAATTCCCCCCCCCCCCCCCCCCCGCCCCAAAAAAATAAATAAATAAATAAAATAAGGGAGTATAAGCAATGTTCATGCCTCTCTATGAAGTTTCCTAGTGATAATAATATTAGGCAACTGCATAATACATGTATTACAAATCAACAATATTACAAATCCAGACTTATGAACCCAGAATTTATCCAGAAAAAATAATCAGTGGTTCAAATTCATTCATGGACACACATTTCATCAATTTAATATTCGCTACACACACATTGGAGACATTGGAGGAAAATTATGGGTTGATAAAGGGTGGTTTCATAGCATTTTTTATTACCAATCCCAAAGTTCCAGCATTTTTCTGTTAATTTAAGCTTGACAATTATTTTCTGACTTTAACTTTTACATGGTTCATACTTCATAATAAAAATTAGCTAAAATTAAAAGCAATTTTTTTTTTTACAAATTTAATCTTCCAAATCTCAACTAAACATAGCGTAAAACACAATCAAATTGAGAAAGATAAACAGAAAAAAGCCCTCAACATATAGAAACGAGTATCTACATACACGAAGGTGTGTGTATATATATATGGAAATTTGGAAGAAGAAAAAGAGAAAAGGGCATACAGGAAAGCTCGAAGGAGCTGGAGATAGTGCAGAAGTGGCAGGTAAAGCCATCAGCTCTCGCCGCCGGGGAGCTTCTTAATCACGTCGGCCTATTTCTCTCTCTTCCGCTTCTGACCTAGAGATGAATCCTCTGCGGATTGGGGTTTAAGGGGCGTAGTTGTCATTTCATGGGATAAATTGTGTTTGGTGTGAGTTTTTAATCAATTTTTTACCCATATATTTGAATGTTATATTTGATTTTAGTTTTTAAATTATGATTCTAAATTAATTTTAAAATAAATTTTGAAAACATGTTTAGTAAATTAGATATTTTTTGAATTTTTAGTTTACTTGGTTGTCTGTTCGGTTGATCGGAACATTATTTTTTTTTAATTTTTTACAATTGTCAATGGCCACATGTTATTTGAAAAAAAAAAATTTTTTGTTTGTTTTTGATTTTTTTTAAATATATAAATTATTTTTTTAAATTGAATTTTAATAAAAGTTTGATTATGAGTTTTGAATAGAATTTTCAATAGAATTTTAAGTTATGTGTTTAGTTATAAGTTATAAGTTATAAGTTATAAGTTATAAGTTTTTCAATTAAGTTTTGAAAATTCTTTTCAAAACTAATAACCAAACAATTTTTATCATTTCATATGTTACATCAAAAATTCAAAACTCAATTCCAAACTCTTTTCAAAACTCATAACCAAATAAATTTTCTCTTTTCAAATCATAAATCCAAAACTCACAAACTCAAAATACAATTTTATTTTCAAATCATAATTCTAAATTTCTACCAGACGCTACCTTAAAAAGTTTGCTAACCAAAATCTATAAAAGCAACTTAAAAAAAAAAAAAAAGCTTTATCACTAATAAAAAAAATTAATTTATATATCTCATTAAGTAGACATAAAACCTAATAAGTTCATAAATTTTTTTACTGTTCTATCAAGTCCCATATGTGAACTATTTTACACTTATAGATTTTTATTATATATATATATATATATATTATATACCATATGTCCAGAAGAGTTATTAGATATATTTTATTCAACAATGTTACAAATTCCCCCAAAAACATAACTTTCACAATCCTTACTCACCTGTGATTGGTCTAGGAAGAAAAGAAAAAAAATAAAAATAAAAAAACAAAACAAAACAAAACAAAAATCCATGATTGATCCACATTATTTTAGGGGTCATGGAAGTCTTCAACTATGGGGGTCCAAAGCATTTTTGTATTTTATTTATAGTATATATAAAATATTGTATATAAAATATAGAAGATTGTTATTCTTGGTATTTTCTTTGCCTCAATGTGAGGGATTTACTTAATCAATAATTTTCTTTTACTATTATTTTGCATTAAGGTCATGCCATGGAAGACCATTTGGAAGAAAACGGTTAGTTGTAGACCGATAATAGAAATGATGATGGACTCGTAACAGAGATGATGTGGTAAACCAGCGATGAACAATCATTTTTTTGCCACTGTTACACATAAACCGTAGTTTCTTCGTCAATTTGTGTAACAATTGGTATCGTGTAGTTTATTTACCGGTATTATACCGCCGTTAATTATACATAATTTTTTTTGAAAATGTGCGTCAATATATATAAACTAGGGCAAACTTTACTTTATCCCTTGTGGTTTGGACCGAGTGCGGTTTATCCCCTGACATTCAAAAATCACCACATAACTCCCATGTGATTTGTAGACTAAAATGTATACTAACTTCTGTTAACATAAGTTGTAAATTGACAATTATACTTTTAGGGCATGTTTGATTGGATGGATTAGGCCATAGGATTAGGATTATTAATCCGTGGGCCCAACTATCCTATGTTTGTTTTAATAATTTGGTTTAGGATTATTAATCCAATGGATAATTAATCCAACAAATTTGTTGGATTATTAGTAATGGGGTAGGGGTGAGATTATATATGGGCAAATTACAAACACCCCCCTCGAGGTTTGGTGAAAATACAAATTCCCCCCTAAGGTTTGAGAAATTACAAATTGCCCCCTGAAGGTCAAATTTTCATAATAAATTAGGAAAAATTAGGGGGGAATCTGTATGAAAATAAAAACCTCAGGGGGCAATTTGTTATGAAAATATAAACCTCAGGGGGCGGGATGTAATTTCTCAAACCTCAGGGGGGAATCTGTATTTTCAGTAAACCTCAGGGGAGGTGTTTGTAATTTGCCCATTATATATCCTGAATTGGGAAATAAAGTAAAAAGACTTTTTTACCCTCACTATATACGCAGAAATGTAAGCCAAATCATATCATTTCTATCCAGCAAAGACTCAGCAGCTTTGCTGAGAGATCTCCACCTTCGTGAAGATCTCCATCTCGGTGTGCCGATTTCAACCTTCGTTCGCCGGAAAATTCACCGTCGGCACTGAAAAACTCTCATTACCGGTGAGATTATCATCTTCGCCATTTATTTTTCCAGATTTTTATCTATTTCAACAATTAATTTTACATGTTTGGTTCAAAATTTATGATAAATCATCATTGTCAGAATTTATGAGATGTATTTGTATATATACATAGATCTATGTAGTTGTAACAATGTTTTGATGGTTTTGGTATATTATATACTAGATCTCTGTTTGATTCGATTGTTAAAATTCTGCCCACCATGTGTTTGATTCTATGTTCAAGTGAGAACTCATCATAAACAATTGGAACATGCTTATGAAAATTGTTGTGATCCATTAAATGCTTACTGGTGAGGAAAAAAAAGGAGTAAGTAGATCATTGTTAAGGTGGATATTTGTGAATGTTCTTCTTGTAGCAAGTAAAAATGTTCAAATTCACTTTTGATTGAGAGTTGACATGTACTAAACATTCATAGATTTGAACAACATTCCCCAGCTTCCATTCATAGATTCGAAGACCAACTCTTCAGCAGACATTGCTCAATAAAGCCCAAAATCAAATAAAAGTCTACATTATGCACATAAAATAAAATATAAAAAAAAAGGTCCACATGTTTCATAATCGATGATTTTGCTTTGTACAGACAAATTTTACTGTAACTGTACATGATTTCATAGCTTGCATCCAAGCAATCAATCATTCAGTAAGTTCTACAAGCACTGATTATTAGTGTTGCTGCTTTTGAAGAAAATTTCTTCCATAATATGTCTTTGGACTACATATTCAGGCCCACAAAAAGAAAGAAAAAAAGAAAGAAGAAGAAAAGGTAGAAAATATAGTATCTGAAAGCATTCTGTAGTTTTAGATAGCTTTTAAATAACTTCTACTACGTTTTTATTAGCATTGTGGTATCTACTGCATCATGTATAGGATCACCTTCAACTCTTCAAAATAACATGACTGCTAGTAACCAAATTTGGACTTCTAAAACAATTCCACTTCATAATGAATGCTTTTTTCCCAAGTATATAATTAGATCAGCAAATGAATCAATAGTTCATGAACAGATCAAGCTCACAAGTCTGCACCTCACTGAAACTCAGCATGAAAATGTTTATAAACCAAACTCAAGCCTAACTTTCAAACTAGATTATTAAAGCTGAGCTCAAACGGAGGTGAACTCGAGTTGGTTAAGCTTGGCTCGGATATATTTGTTGCTTAATATATCAGCTTCAGTCCTGTCACATTTTCTCCTTAGCATTATATGACAGTAAAATAAGGATCAAAAAAGTATTGATGTAAAAGTAATAATTTCAGGCTATTAATACATTAACTAAAACCAAAACCATTAACTAAAACCAATAACATAATTTTAATATTTCAGTTCTCCACAGAGGTGCTCTGGCAAGTTCACATTGATAAAATTCAGTACATTATTTCACACAATAGGTATATATTTATGGGACCTCGGAATTGATTTGTTGAGAGAGAGAGAGAGACTCGTGCACCACAGCAATGGAATCATCCAGGGTGATTTTTGTCCTTGCTCCAATGGTTGCTCTTTACTCTGGGAATTAGGTCATCTTTGCCCACATTTTGGGCATATTGGCTGTGGGCATCCATTAGTACACTTTTATCCCTTCAAAATCCCCATCCCGTTGTTCAGGTCAAATTTGATGTGATTACCAATTTTGCAGAGAAAATTGTGAATGTAATTAAATTCAAAACATTCCTTTTCTTGAGATATGCAGAGAGCCACTTTACCATAGAAGGTAGTTCGTGTATATATAGACATACAAAAATATTCACAGCATAGAGAACTTAATGAGAGTTTATAGAAGCTTCACTTCTTCAGCTCTGGAAGAGAAAGACAATGGCTAACTCTAACACAAACACAAACAGCAGTACATTACTGATTTTTTGTTGTTTTGACTCACTCTGGCCATTTCATTGAATGATTGCATACAACATATTAGGGTAATCTCTTCCAGTTCATGGCAAAGTGCTGGCCATTGATTATGCCTAGTGGTTGTGGTGATACTGGACTTGTGTGGTAAAAAATCTTTGCATAAGAAAAAAATTGTAATCATATTGAATGTGTTTAGATTTGAATTAATGCAATCTTTTGGGAGCTCTTTCAGTACCCATCAGAAATACATGTAGTTCTAATCTCTTACATTAACTAGATCTGATGTGTTAGTTGAAGCATTTGTAGATGGACAATAATGAATGCTCGGACAGTACGATGGACCTATTTGAAGCATTTGTAGCACTCCAAGAAGTTGTGTCATCTATTAACTATGTATGTGGTGTGTACATTATTGTACTACAAGTTGCCTTGGAGAGGTACCAATCTAGGCTGGATATTAAAAGATCACCACATCCCTTCCAAGCACAATTAGACTATTTGAATAGATTGGTGAAGGATAGCGATATTGATTGTCATGAACAACTCCGAGTGAATAGGCATACCTTCATGTGTCTTTGTACACTTGTTCGAAGTGTGGGATTATCTGATTCCAAATATGTCCTCTTAGAGGAGAAAGTTGCAATGTTCTTAAATGTGATTGCACACGACTATAAGAATCGTAACATCAAGTTCAATTTCATGCGGTCTGGGTAAACAGTTAGTCAGTATTTTAACGATGTCCTGAAGGCTATTTTACGCTTACAAGGTGTCTTACTTAAGACACCAGAGCCAATAACTGCAAATTGCACAGATGATAGATGGAGGTGTTTTCAGGTATTACATAGTTTAATTTCATTTAGATTTTGGGCAAACACTAACATATTTAAAATGAATAACCTTATTTTATTTTGATCTTTGGTAGAATTGTCTTGGAGCTCTAGATGGAACTTATGTTAGGTTCGTGTTCCTGCAATAGATAAGCCAAGATATAGAACACGGAAGGGTGAAATTGCTACTAATGTCTTGGGTGTTTGTTCCCAAGACATGCAATTCATTTATGTGTTGCCTGGATGGGAAGGGTCAGCTTCAGATTCTAGGGTACTTAGAGATACTGTGAATAGACCAAATGGTTTGAAGGTGCCGACGGGTAAGAATCTATATAGTTAATTGATGTAATCTTAATTGCCCAATTTTTAAAGTACTTATACATATGAAACCCATACTTGTTTTCAGGTTTCTACTATCTTGTAGATGCGGGTTACACTAATGGAGAGGGTTTCTTAGCGCCGTATAGAGGGCAACGCTATCACCTCTCTACATGGAGAGAAGGGGGTATCCCAGTGAATCCTGAGGAGTTCTTCAACATGAAGCACTCTACTGCTCGTAACGTTATTGAAAGGTGTTTTGGGTTACTCAAGATTAGGTGGGCAATACTAAGAACTGCTTCGTACTACCCAATCAAGACCCAGGGTCGTATTATTACTGCATGTTGCCTTCTCCACAACCGCATCAGACGTGAAATGCCAGTGGATCCATTTGAGTTTGAGTTAAATAACACTTCTATACCTCAACCTGATTTAGGAGAAGAGTTCATCAATACAGTAGAGCCATCAAATCAATGGAGTGATTGGAGGGATACATTGGCAAACATAATGTTTAATGAATGGCAAGTAAATAGAGGAGTTGGTGGAAATCCTCTGTAGTTGAGATAGTTTATTTAAATATTTTATTTGTAATGATGAGAATCTTGTCTATTTTCATAATTGAAAAATATGTAATGAGAATCTTACGTAGATGAGATGGATTTATTTTTCAAGCTAATCAATTTTATTTGTTTTAATCTTTATTTCATGGAGAACCATTTATTGCTTTCATGATTGCATAATAATATCTATATTTTAGGTAGATTGAGTAGTTGTTTAATATCAAGAGTGCTATTTTATATATATATAGTTCATGCACACTTTTCAATCATATTTTTACCTTGTCTTCCATACTTGTATTTTGTATATTAGAATGAGCTATTAAATCAATAATATGTGTTGTACATCATTATTATAGGCATGGATAGTGTTGCTACCAGTCCTTCTCGAAAGAAAAGTAAGGGGAAGGCAGATGCTGGTTCAATTGGGAGTCGTAGGATTTGGACGAAGAGGGAGGAGTTGTTTCTCATAAGTGCAATGAGAGATTTGTGTAATAATCCTAAATGGAAGGTTGACAATGGGCAATTTAAGTCGGGGTTTTATGGCGAACTTGAGAAGAGAATTATCATGGCTTTTCCTGGAAGTGACCTTCGTGCTTGTCCTCACATTGAGTCAAAGATAAAAATTTGGAGGAAACACTATGGCCTTTTGTATGAAATGACTAAGCTTAGCGGGTTTGGATGGAATGACACTGAGAAGATGGTTCTTGTTGACAGTGATGATGTTTGGGAAAACTTTGTTCGGGTAAGTTTTTTTCTTCTATTTTTTAGTGTTCATCTCATCATAATTACTAGATATCTTATTCATCATCATTTCAATTTTATCTCATTTAGCATACTTGAATGTCCTTTCTTTCTTTTGAACTTGTGTAGAGACAACCAAGTGCGAGTTCTATGCGAAACAAGTCATTTCCATATTATGAAGATTGGCTTGTTCTCTTTGGCAAAGACAGAGCCACTGGTGAGTTAGCGGAAGATCCTGCAGATGCAGTTGAAGCAATTGCTGTGGAGGAAGCCATGGGGGAGAAGGGTGATGGTTCTCCAGCTAAGCAATTCAATGTTGCTGACTTCGAGTGTTCAATGTCTACAAATGGAAATGCATCCAACTCTTCTACCTTTAGCAAGGGAGGAACAAAAAGAACGAGAACTACTGAAGGAATCGCAAGTAATATTGCTACAATGACAGAGACACTTGGCTCTTTTTTGGACAAAACGGACACTAGATTGGGTGAGATTGTTAAAAGGATTGGATATCAACATGACTTATCCCAAGCTAGGAGGAGTGTCAATGCTGAACTTCTGAAGCTCCCCATTACATCAACTCAAAGGTTGACAGCAGGTTCTCTCATTGTCAAAGATGCTCAGCGAGTTGACTTCTTTTTCAGTCTCTCCGATGCCGACAAATTAGAGTGGGTATGTCTTTTGTTGGGAGGGCACGTATGAGTACACATGTTGGGGATCGTGGTTTATTCGACACAATAGAATATATAATAGTATTTGATAATGTGGGAATTTAGTTGTGTAGAAGATATTGGAGATGCTATATTTCTAGCTCACACACATCACTGTTCTACAAACTATTGTGAACATTGTTTTTCTTAGTTTAATATTGAACTTGAGTTGATTGGTGGATCAAAAAAACAAAAAACATAATCTGTTACGTGTGGTCTTGATGGGTGAATCAAACATAATCTGTGTTTAGACAAATCTATGTTCAAACATAATTTTGCATGTGTACTTTTAGGCCATGTTTGCATGTGTTTAATTACCATTTTGTGTATGTGTGTGTGGACATGTTTGCATGTGTTTAATTACCATTTTGTGTGGGTGGGTGGGTTGGTGGTGGTCATGTTTGGTTTGGTTTTTATGAACTTGTTTTAAAATTAATTTGGTGAAAGAAATTTAAAAAAAAAATTTAAAACACTTATTATTAAATCTATATAATTTTATATTTTAGAAGCCAAAAATAATTTTTATAAATTTTAAAATATTTTTTTTATATTTATTTTATCAAATTAGTTTAGATATTTTTTTAAAAAAAAAATTAAAAAACAAACCAAACATGGCCTTTGTATTTTGTATTTTAATTTTGCTTTTATTTATTTATTTATAATTTTTTTCAAAATCACATTTATGAAGAAATTTTAATAAAGTAAAAATTATGAAGAAACATTGATGGAGGGTAAGATTGGAAAAGAAAATAAATATAGTTGTAATCCTACATTTATAAGTTTCTTATCCCATGCAAATCAAACAATGGACAAGAGGATAATTTATCCTATTAATCCAATTGGATAATTAATACCACACTAATCTAATAGGATTATTAATACTTCACTATTAGTCTTGTAAAATCAAACATGGCCTTATCTTCTTCTTCTTCTTCTCTCTCTCTCTCTCCATTTCATCTTCTTCATCTGGTGTTCAATGCATAACAATCTTATTTGGTGTTCAATGATCAGCAATCATATATATATATATATATACATATAGTAGATGCAAAAACAAAATCAATTTTTTTTTAAACATAACACAATATATATATATATATATATATATATACAGGTAAAACCCAATTGAACTGCACAAATAGAGTGTTTGATGAGCAACTCTACACACACACAAACACACAAACAAAACCCAAAGGATCAAAATCGTAACACCATCCCTATCGCTATCTACACCCAAATAACTAAATATTCTCTTACTACAGCAATTGTTAACTCATAGTCGCATGAATAGAAATCATGTTTATTGTATTTCTTAAGAGAGAGATCATACATATCGCCATTCTCGTATTTCCATTTTTTTGGGTCTTATTCTTGATTGATATCTTCTTTATGTGTTGATTTGTAGTATTTTCTTAACTTTAGGAGATGGATTTGCGATGGCTTGATTAGATTATTTGATTAGGGTTGAAATTTTTTCGGTGATTAATATGTCCCCTTTTTTTTTCGTCTTTTTTTTTTTTTGTACCTTCCTTTTGGTTTTGTTTCTTGATGCATTATTGATGATGAACTGGTATGTGATAATAAAACTTAAAGATAAAACAGATATGTGAATTGGGTTTGATAAAAAATGTGAACTGGGTTTGTCTGCACTATGTATGTTTGTATGATATATTTGTATAACCATGTTCTCTCTCCTCCTCTCATCCACATATATCCATGATCAAGAAAATTATTTGTATATATGTATATGTATATATGAATTGGATTTGATATGTATATATATATATATATATATATGCATGTACACATGATCAAAAAGGAAGGAAGAGAGGAGTTGCTAATGATTGAAAAATAAAAATAGGAAAATAATAGCATCCTTTGTAAATTTGGAGAGATGTAAACGGAATTTTCGTCATAAAAATTGACTCACTCTTTATAAAGGCGCGTGACTTTCACATTCCGCTATATTAAACAGAAAAGTTAACTGTGCGTTTTAGTCCACAAACCACATAGGAGTTATGTGGTGATTTTTGAATGTCAATGGGGTAAACCGCACCCGACTCAAACCACAGGGGGGTAAAGTGAAGTTTGCCCTATAAACTATTTGATATTTTTTGATATATTGTTTGATATTTTTTTGTATATTGTTTGTTACTATACTTGTTATTTGAACAATCATTTTTTATTACCATTAAACAATCGAAATAGTTAGTTTTTGTGTTTTGTCAATTTTGTCTATTGTAGTGTGAATGTTTACATTGGTATGAATTTAGTTTTTTTAAGGCTAGTTGTATGCAAATTGTAAATTATGAATATTCACATTATATTTTGCTACGAATAAGAGGATAGGCAGCAAGAGATTACAGAAAAATTCTCAACCTTTATTAATTACACCAACAATACAAAGGAGGCCTATGGTAACTATTACAAAACACTTTGTGTGTGTGTGTATTCATAATTGGCTGAGACTAAGCGCCTAACTTAGTGCCATTGCAGGCTGGAAATTTGAAACAAAAATTGACCCTGTAACAATTGTGTCAATTTTCGTTTTAAATTTTTAGCCTGTAATGGCACTAAGTTACAGTACTTAGTCTTAGCCAAGATGCACGAATTACCCACTATAAGTTTTGTAAGCATGCAAGCATATACAAGTAGATTACAGGAACTGTTCCCAACCTTTATTATCACCAAATAATACAAAGATACAAGAGTATTCGTACAGATAACATGATCTGTCTAAATCCCTCTATGCCTTAACATTTATAGGCATTTTACAAATCAATTATGAGCAGTTGACACCCCCAACTGCTAGGGCAAATTCAAACCAACAAGGCTGCTGCAGATTGTAATTGCTGGAAACTGCCTGGAACTATCTTGGACTAGTTCTTTAATTTCTTTAATTCTAGCAGGCTTTGTTCTGACTTTTTGCAAGCAATGTTTTCAAACCCGGATCGGACCGGGAACCAGGCCTTGTTTCGGTCCGGTCAACCCCCTAAACCCAGAGTGGGAGCAAAACCGGTGAAAACCCACCCAGTGGTCGGACCAAAAAAATTAGTGACCCGAACCAGGTCGGCAGGGTCGGACCGGTCCTTTTTTTTTCCTTTCTTTTCTATTTCTTTCTTATATATTTATATATATATATATATATATAAATTGTGACAACCCTCACCACTGATTAGTGCTAATCTATGATTAAGCATGTTAACTGACTGATTGACTAAAATTCTGAACTGATTGATTGAGTATATTAGTTTAAACGCATGTCTATCTGTTTGACTGTTAAATTATCTGCTCGTGTTTTATGTTTTAAACTGCAAATTGAAGGCCTTATTGGCGACCAAATCTAAAATTGATTAGTGTTTTGTGCTAGTTAGAATTTACGTGATTTTATGATATATTTAATTGAAATGTGATTTGGTATGATTAAATTGGATTAAATAATGCTAATTTAAAAGAGTTGGACTTATTTACGAGAATGCCACTTAGTGGACTTTCATGAGCCTTTATTTGATCTCTATATACTAGCATTACAACACTTCATCAGCCCATTTCCTTGAGCTTAACCGACTAGAGAGAGTGAGGGAGAGGAAAAAACTTGTTTTCAACCAAATTGGCTTGGAGGCTTAGGAGATTGAAGGAGTCTTGCATTATTTGAGCTTGTATACCTTAAATTCAAGACATAAGGTAGAAATTTCATCATCTCATTTGTGAATTGAAGTTGTGTCTTGCATGATTCATGGTAGATAGGAACCTAAGGTCATAAATTGGTTGAAGATTGTTGAATTGAAGCTTATATCATGCATGCATGTGTATATCTTGAAGTTTAGAGTTGCTTTCATGGAAATTATTGCATGCATGTCCATATTTGGGTTATAATCCATGAATTCATCATGTTTGGGAGTGAATTAACTCATTTGATCATGCATTAGGAGCTTTGAAGTTGATTAAATTCATGCATGTTGCATGTTCATCATGTTCTTGAAGTTTTGATGAAATTGTGTTTTAATTGACTCACCCTTGGGCTTTGATTTTACAAATTGATCTTCAAAACATGTTATATTATGGGTTTAAAGTGTTTTTCCAGAAAATGGGCCCAAGAGGTTGAGTTTTGATGCATTAAAGTTGAGTTTTGAGCTTGAGGTTCGAATCTGGAAATTCCAGATTTTGGACTCACGCTCGAGCGTACGCCTTGTGTTCATGCAGTCCGCTCGAGCGAGGAAAGTGGCGCTCGAGTGTGAAATGCGTGTATCCATTACTTTGCATGTGTTTACAATCCGCTCGAGCGAGAGAGTTCACGCTCAAGGGAGGACTTGTGTCTCACGCTCGAGCGTGGATCGAGCGCTCGTCGAGTGTGATTTTTGTGCATCCAGTACTTTTACTATAGCTTACAGTCCGCTTGAGCGACGGAAGTCACGCTTGAGCGGAGATCCTTTGTTTGCATGTCCGCTCGAGTGTAGAAAGCCATGCTCGAGCGAGACCCCTGTTTTCTGAAAATTCTGAAAAGTGTTTTAAAGTGCATCTTTGCATCCTCATTCCATCCTAGGCATTCCTAGGCCTAGTTTAAGGCATCTTAATGAGGATATTGATGTAGAACCACACCGAGGCAAATTAGGGATTAAGTTATTATTTCCCAACTGTGGAGCTTAGTGTGTGTTCGTTCTGTAACTGTAGGGTTGGCATCCGAGGACGCTCTAGCTGCTTATAGCCCAGTGTTCTGTGAGTAACAAATGTTGTAAAGATATGTTCAATTGAGATTATTTTCTGAACAAACGACTGTACTACTTTATGAAATGACACTATTTACTGAATGAATATTTGTCCTATTTGCGAACTGTATTCGTGGCATCTATAGCAATTTACTGTTACTGCTACTGTTACAGAGATCTCTGTCGGTTCCTACGTTTGGAACCACTACTGTTTACTGATATGATGGCCATCATTGACTGCTCGGTCTGTTAAGACCTACTGTACTGTTTTGCTATTGGATGTACCACATATGACTATTCTAGTTTCTGAATAACTGTTATGGCATGAAATATGAGCCACAAACTGAATGACTGATATACTGATGAATGACTGTTTTCAATACTGAAAGGACATTCATTCTTAATCTCTTTACGCATATGTTATTGTAACAACCCTCGTCACTGTTTACCGAATAACCATTGATTACTGCTAAACTGAGACTGATTATGATTGGTAATTGAATTGATTGAAGTACTGAACTGACTGACTGAAATCTGGAACTGAATTGATTAAGTATATCTGTTTAATTGTATGTCTATCTGTTGACTGTTTGATTATCTGTTCATGCTTTTGTGTTTAAATTGCAAATTGAAGGCCTTATCGGCGGCCGAATCTGAAATTGATTGATGATTTGTGATCCTTATAATTTATATGATTTTATGGCGTATTTATCTAAAATGTGATTTAGTATGATTAAATTAGATTAAAATAAGCTTAATGTCAAGAGTTGGCGTAATTACCATTTTGCCACATGAGTGGCCCACTACCTAGACTATATTTGAGCCTCACAACACTTTAACAAAACATTTCATCAGTCCATTTCTTATTCTTGTCGACTTGAGAGAGTGAGAGGTAGAGCAAGCTTGAGTTCTTCACAATTTGGCTTAGAGTCTTGTAGAGATTGAAGGATTCTTGCATATTGAGCCTCTAAACTTGTAATTGAGGAACTTAGGTATGAATTTCATCCTCCTTATTGTGTATTTAAGTTCCTTCTAGCATGGATCATGGTAATTTAAAGAGTTAAGTCAAGAATTGGTTCAATAGTGTTGAATTAGAGCTTAATTGTTGCATGCATGTATATGCATTGAAGTTTTGAGGTTGTAGTCCATAATTCCTCACAAGCATGCCCATGTTTTGAGAGTAGACCATGATTTCATCATGTTTTTGTAAGAGTTAGCTCATTTGAGCTTGTATTGAAGCTTTGAATTGGTTAGATTCATGCATGTTTGCATGTTTTTCATATTCTTGAAAATTGATTTGAAATTGAGTTGTTTGAAACACCCTTGGGCTTGATTTTACACTTGAGCTTTGCAATCATGTTAAACTATGAGTTATGGGATGTTTTCTGGAAAATTGGCCCAAGAGGATCGAAATTTATGTTTTAAAACTTGGATTTGAGCTTGAGGTTCAAATCTGGGAATTCCAGATTTTGAACTCATGCTCGAGCGGGGTGACTGGCGCTCGAGCGTGAAATTCGTGCTCCCAGTACTTTGCACTGTTTTGAATTCCGCTCGAGCGGAATAATTGACGCTCGAGCGGGACATTGTATCTCATGCTCGAGTGGGTGTCGAGCGCCCAATCGAGCGTGATTTTCACCTTTCCAGCACTTTTGACTGTTTTGCGGAATGCTCGAGCGGGTAAGTCTACACTTGAGCGGAAACCTTTGTCTGCATGTCCGCTCGAGCGGAGTAATCTACGCTTGAGCGTGACCCCTGTTTTCTGAAAATTCTGAAAATGCTTTTAAATGGCATCTTTGCATCTTCATCTCATCTTAGGCATTCTTAGGCCTAGCTTAAGACATCTTAATGAGGATATAGAACACACCGAGGCAAATTAGGGATTAAGTTATTATCTTTCCTAACTATGTAGCTTAGTGTGTGTTCAATCTGTAACTATGTAGGGTTGGCGACTGGGGACGCGCTCTAGCTTTACTGTAGCCCAGAACTCTGTGAGTAACAATTGTGTAAAAATATGTTCAAAATGATTATCTTCTGAACAATTGAACTGTACTGCTTTCTGAACTGATACTATTAATTGAATGAATGTATGTCCTATATTCTGAACTGTATTGTGGCATCCTTAGCAACTACTGTTTACTGTTACTGTTACAGAGATCTCTGTCGGTTCCCTTGTTGGAACCACTACTGTTTACTGACCGATGGCCATCATTTACTGTTCGGTCTTTTAAGACCTACTGTTTACTGTACTGTTATGCTAATGGATGTACCACATATGACTAAATGACTGATATACTAAATTAACGAACTATTTTCATTACTGTAAGGACATTCATTCTTAACCTCTTTACGCATTACGTTATTCACTGGGCTTTAGCTCACTGCTCATATATATATATGTAGGTGTACAGGTGTGGACGCGCCCGCGTGGGGCCCTCGCTACTACAGTTCGGACTCGATTTTGTTTGCGGTTCTAAATCCGAACCAAAGAGTCCAAATCTGGCAAATCGTTTTGAGAAAACAGATTTTTAGAAAAAGAAGTGCCAAACATGGACTACTTTGCCAGATACAGAGTCACCACCTAAATATTTTTTTTTATGGGGGAATTTAGGAAACCCTGACTCGGTACCGAAGGCCACATGTCCGTCATCACCAGAGTTGCCTCGGCTCGGGAGCTAGGGTACGATTGGGGAAGGTCAGCTATGAGCACCCCCTCTCGCCCGATCCGAAGATCGGCCTCTACTAACCGTGATATCCATTTTTGAAACGTTATGTGTTCTTATTCCATTTATTAGCCTAGAATTACTATGTTATGCGCACAGCAAACAAGTATAGACTAGATTGCCTAATTTGGAAATAAGCGTTGCATATCTGTTTGTTTTGGAAAAATGTTTTGGAATTTGCTACCCGCAAGTAGGCTAAAACACGGATTTCAACGAGTGTTTCCAACTCAGACAATCTAACCTTCACCCACAGGCATTCAAACAGTTTATCACATAAGCATCTAGCCACATGGTAAGCATGCTGTCATGATAGCATTCACACGCATGAGATATGCTAAAGCATAAATGCTTACCGAGTACTCCGAGCCAAAACAATAAACTAGTTAGCCAACATGCATGGTCCTAGTTTATGTCAAATTGACTAATGCAACACATGCAGGATGCAATTAGAATAGGCTCGGCTAACCTAAATATGGCATGTGAAAATGCACAAGTAGCATGTATTCAAGTTAGATTTGAAATACTAATGCAGTTAGCATGATGCGCCGAGCCCGGTGCATGCAATACTGATGAATGATGCACGCATGCATAGCATAAGGTATGCTAAATTAAACATGTCCTATTATTAACCATCAAAGCAGGTAAATAAAAGGGGAAGAAAGACGTGGGGTTGGAAGACATACACACACTCACGCCCAGTTATTACATAATTGCCCTCACTCGGAGGGTCCAAATAAATATTACAGTCCGAATAATAAACGCATAAATTATTACATAATTTCTAATTAATTAACAGAATGAATGCAAAAAGAAAGGTGGCCACAACCCCCGCCTTGGGATGCGCGAATGATGCATGCTCGAACCCGTCTCGCCCAGAAGGTCCATACCATACCACTGCCGCCTCTGTTTACACTGCCCTACTTCTCTGAAAAATGCCAAAGTTCTGGGATAGGTCCCCTGAACACTGTGGAACATCATCGGCTGAAGGAAATGTCCACCGGCCATTGAAAATACCCATCGACTGTTTATGAAACTATCGGCCCGGGAAGGATTGCCGGTCGGCACTGAACACTGTCGGTCGGCAGAGACTTCCTGCAGAAGACAGTTTTGACAGCAACAGAGGACAGACAATATATGGTATGGGATTTCAGGCACATGTGAGCATGGTCATGTTCCCCATCATGTATTGAACTCAGGGAAGCATGGCCCTCGATCCTCGAGCCATCAATTGTGCATGATAGCCTAAGAGATCAAGCTTGCCATTTGATGTAAAAATGCATGCAAGACACAAATGAGGACCAAGACCCTATCATGTTGAAGTCAAGGGCCCCGGTGACCGAGAGTTAAGACGCGTTACATCACTTATAGTATGAACGCTCCTTAACCCTCACGCTTGGTTTAACACCCCAAACCAAGTAATGCAATGCATGTTATGCAAACATGACTCAAAGATACAACATGAGATTGAAATGCAAGGCATGCCAAATGCCATGCAACTACCATGGCAAGCATGCAATGCTAGGCATGCAAGATGCAAATACAATGCAAACATGGACGATTTAAGCAATAGGATCATCATGTTACAACACCTAATGAAGCAGTCATGCAACAAACATGAGACAAGCATGCAATGGTGGACTTAAACCATAAAGGGGTAGACCTTAATCCACCCCAAAACAATGGCCAAAAGTGCCCAAAATGGTGGACAAACACTCATGCCAACATGCAAGCCAATGGACCTAAGGCTAAGGCACAAAAGGGGGCACTTTACATCCACTAACATGACCATGCATGGCATGAATTAGGCAAGCAAAAACAGAATCTTAGCATGCAAAAATGGACTCCAAAACCCACTGATATGGCAGCTTAAGTGGCTCCAATGAGATGCATGCACCAAAACTCATTTCTAGGCATAAAAAGGCACATCCTCAAAGCATGAAAGAGATCACAGATGCAAACATACAAACATGATTTATGGACTGAAATACGATCCTAAATGATGCCAAATCATGAGGATGGTCTAAGCTACGCATGTTAGAGGCCAATATACTCAAGGCTTACAAGCCAAAACACAAAGAGATGACACCAAACATGGTAAGCATGACTGAAACAAATGGCCAACAGGCCTTAAACATGGTAAAGTAATGCCAATACCTTCATGAAATTAGGCTAATACATGCAAGAATCATGACCTACACACAAGATACATTTCTAGGCCAAATAGAGGAATGTAAAGCAAGTATGTTAAGCATGCAAAAGGGCACAAATCCGACCAAGAACAGAGATAACATGTGACCTAGAGACACCCAAAAACCTCTGAAATAGGGCCAAAATCAGTCAAGCATGCATGTTACCCTTTAAGCCAAAAGGCAAGGAAATGAGGCAATGAAGGGAGAGGGGTGTCCCTCCCCTATACAAGACTTCAAACCACCTTCCTCACACTGGAAATCCACTGGTTTTCAGTGGTGAGAAGACTAAGACACTCAAGCAAACAAAGCCTCACAAAGGAAGCACCAAAAAGGGCAAATAAGGCGTAAGAGGGTGAGTTTGAACTCAAACCACAAAACACCCTTAATGAAAGTTCTTAAGCATGAAAATATAAGCTTTTTTTATGTTATGTACAAAGCCTAAATCAGCAAGCAAGACAGGTAAAAAACTAGTGCAAGTTTGGAGAAACTAAAGCAAAGTGATTACCCTTGAAGAAACTTTGAAGAACAGATGATCCAGCCACCTTCTACTGATCAAAATCAGTCCAAAACCTCAAGAATCAACCCTCAAAGCCTCTCAATCTCGGAGCAAGGTGTAATGGTGTGTGTATTAGTGCAAAAGTAAGGTAAAAATGCACTTTTGGGCTACCAAATACACACTAAGGGAGGAGAGAGAGGGAAATATAGAGAGAGATGATATATCTAGTAGATATATGTATATAAGCTCTGGTTTTTAGGTTTAAAACTCCCAACCTTTAACAATGGAGGAGGAGGGCTCTATATATAGCCTAAGCAAATGGTTCTTGGCTTCTCCAAGAAGCCAAGTGAAAGGGGCAAAGGGTGCAAAGGAGTTTAGGCTTCTTGGAGAAGCTAAAATAGCTAGCCAAGCTTCTCCAAGAAGCTTAGCCAAGGGTTCATCCTTCTAGAAGGAACCAAGGGGTTCAAAGGCTCACACCAGCCAAAAACTGCACGGGGAGGAGTGATGGTGCATTCTAGCTGGCACAGCTGGCATGCACCATGCCTCAAGGGTGCAAAGGAGTCACACCGGCCAGCAAAATGGGTCGCCGGCAAAATAAATTGCCGGCCGGCCAAATACAGTGCCGACCGGCCATTGAGTTTAAGAAATCATGGCCGGCGGCACTCACAAACAGCCGGTGATGCTAGGGGAAGGCCGGTGGAATGTGAGGATGGCCAACAAGCCATTCCCCGCCCTTCAAGGCAAAAACACAAGTGTTTGGTGCCAAAGCCAAACACGGAACAGTCAGGTTGAGAGATCCTGAGGCGAGGCACGCAGCCAAGACTTCCGGGAACTCAAGATGAACACAAACATGGATAATCACCGAGTGTTCAAACGGTGACGTCCAAGTCTTGAGGACAGTCAAAAATGGGGTGTCTACAATAGGCACCAGACCGTGGTTAGAAGCGTCGGGGTAAGCTCCAGTTTTGTCAAGCCAACCACTGTGCCTCACTACGAGGTTCCGAGCCTGTCAGGCTATGGCTTAGGGGTGCTTTAATTTCCCCCGTTTGTCCCTGTAACTGTTTTGTAAACTGTATAGACTGTTACTGTACTGTTTGATAGGGATTAGGTCCCTGAACTGAATGATTGTTAATATGTACATACTGTTCTGTACTATTCATGTATATGTGTATGAAAAGTCTTTTTGGCATACAGACTATCACAGCTCATTGGACATTGTTTATTTACTGTTTTGGCTTCCGCCATGCCCCTGTACTTTGTTTTACTACATTACTGTTAAGTAGGCCTTCGGTAATCTTGGATTACTGGCCGGTTACGGTGCTAAACCTATAGGGGCGGGTTTGGGTTGTGACAGAGTGGTATCAAAGCGATACTTACCACGAGTTATACCGCACACACGTGTCCAAATGAGCTATAGGATGTCCTAGAAAAGCGATTAGGGCATTACATGAGCATGAATAGTGTGTGTGGCTATGACATGACTGAATAGTGCTAATGTGATAAACTGTTTAAGTATACAACTGCTTATGTTTAAAATTGCTTTAACTGCTTATAGCTAAATGGATAATATAAGAACTGCAAATGAATCTAAATCCTCATCCTCTAAGGCAATAATGGCAAGACTGGAAAGAATGATGGAACTAATAATTGAAAGACTAGATCAACAACAGAATCAACAGCCCCCACCTCTTCCTCCGGTACAGCTGGAACATAATGTGAATGTTAATGATGGGGGCATAATTGCTCTCACCCATAAGTTCAGCAAAATGAAACCGCCATCCTTCTAGGGAGGCCTTGAACCGTTAAAAGCTGAAGCATCGGTTCTCGAGACAGAAAAATTGTTTGAGGTTTTTCCGTGCTCCGAAGCACATAAAGTGCTATTGGCCACCTTTACTCTGCAAGAAGAAGCTAGAAGGTGGTGGATGCTTATCCGTGATGACAACACTGTAATGACTTGGGCTCAATTCAAAGGAGCCTTCTTTGAAAAGTACTTCCCTCAGTGTGTTAGGGACATAAAAGTAACTGAATTTGAACAGTTGAGACAGGGCACAATGTCCGTTGCTGAATATGAAACGAAATTCACCGAACTTGCTAAATATGCACCACATATGGTTGACACTGACTACAAGAAGGCCAGAAAGTTTGAAGGTGGCCTTAATGTTGCAATACTCGACAGAATAAATGTTCTGAAATTACCGAATTATGTAAATGTTCTTGACCGAGCCTTGATGGCTGAATCGAACATCGAGGCACTGAAAACTGAAACACCAGCGCCTGAATGGCGTGGTAAAAGGCAGGGTTTTAAATTCAAGAAAGGAAAGCATAACCCATTGAACAAGAAACAGAATACGGGGTCAACAACTAGCCCCAGCCAAGGGAGTGGTTTCATACCACCCTGTTCTGAGTGTGGCAAGAAGCACAAAGGGGTCTGTTACAAAATATCTGGAGCCTGTTACAGGTGTGGCAAGGTGGGCCACATGGTTAAAGACTGCCCATCTGCTCCACAAGCCAATAGTAAAGTTGCATCGAGCGTGGCAGCATCAACTGTTGCACCAAAACTGAACCCTAAAGCTACCGGAAAAGAGCCCATGAGGCAGGACCGAGTGTTCGCCCTAGTACCGGGAGACGTGCAGAATACTGAGACCGTTGTGTCAGGTATTCTCTCTATTTATACTCAAAATGCTTATGTACTGATTGATTCGGGGTGTACGCATTCATATGTGTCGCATGCTTTTTCGCGAAAACTGAATAGACCATTAGAACCCATGAATTATCTGTCAGTTGTATCATCACCCATTGGGAGATCTATGACCTGTGCATATATGTACCCTGCTTGTGAAATTATTGTTGGAGATGCACATTTGTTTATTGATTTACTGCCCCTGAACATTGATCATTTTGATGTAATATTGGGAATAGACTGGTTAACGAAATACCATGCTACCATAGACTGTGTAACGAAACAAGTAGTTTTCTGCCCACCGGGTTTACCCGAATTTGTGTTTAGTGGGTTTGGAGTAGTACCTCCTCCGTATTTGATTTCATCTGTGAAAGCTGTTAAATTGATTAGAAAGGGGTGTAAGGGATATCTGTGTTCTATATTGACTGTATCTACTGATGATAATGCTAACGTGAACAGTATTCCTATAGTCAGAGAATTCCCAGATATTTTTCCAGATAATCTACCAGGGGATTTGATTGACAGGGAGATTGAATTTACCATTGATGTGATTCCGGGAACGTAGCCAGTATCTAAAGCTCCTTACCGAATGGCTCCAACTGAACTGAAAGAATTGAAAGTGCAACTGCAAGAACTGCTAGATAAGAAGTTCATCAGGCCTAGCACTTCGCCATGGGGCGCTCCTGTTTTATTTGTGAAAAAGAAAAACGGCTCACTAAGACTGTGTATTGACTACCGTGAACTGAACGAGGTAATTGTGAAAAATAAATACCCATTGCCACGTATTGATGACTTATTTGATCAGTTACAGGGTGCTCAAGTGTTCTCTAAGATCGACCTCAGATCAGAATACCATCAGTTGAAAGTTAAACCAGAAGACATTGACAAAACTACTTTTCGAACGAGGTATGGACATTACGAATTTTTAGTTATGCCTTTCGGAGTTACCAATGCACCTGCTGTATTTATGGATCTCATGAACAGAATCTTTAAACCATACCTTGATGACTTTATTATAGTATTCATTGATGACATACTGATTTACTCCAAAAGTATAGAAGAACATGAACATCATCTGAGACTTGCCCTACAGACCCTAAGAGAACAGAAACTTTATGCTAAACTGTCTAAATGCGAATTTTGGCTTGATCATGTTATGTTTTTGGGGCATGTTGTTAGCAAAGATGGAATTTCTGTTGATCCGCAGAAAATTGAAGCTGTAGTAAACTGGCCTAGACTAACAAATGTGACAGAAGTCCGAAGCTTTTTGGGACTAGCCGGGTATTACAGAAGATTTGTCAAAGATTTCTCCAAAATTGCCTTACCGTTGACGTAGTTAACTCAGAAGGGGATATCATTTGACTGGACTGACCAAAGGGAATCAGCATTCCAAGAGTTGAAAACTCGACTTGTAATTGCACCGATTCTTACCCTACCTTCAGGTACGGATGGTTTTACTGTATTTAGTGATGCTTCTCATAAGGGTTTGGGATGTGTTTTAATGCAGAATGGGAGAGTTATTGCTTATGCTTCCCGACAATTGAGACGCACGAAAAGAATTACCCAACCCATGACTTGGAACTTGCCGCAGTGGTATTTGCATTGAAAATCTGGCGTCACTATCTGTATGGGGCGACATGTGAGGTGTATACAGATCACAAGAGTCTGAAATACTTCTTCACACAAAAAGAACTGAACATGAGACAGCGGAGATGACTAGAACTGATTAAAGACTATGACCTACAGATTTCGTACCATCCGGGAAAAGCTAACACCGTTGCCGATGCATTGAGCCGGAAATCGATTGGAAATTTAGCCTGTTTGCTCACTAGGCAGAAGGAATTGCTTTGTGACCTTGAAAAATCTGAAATTGAAATCGTTTTGCGAGAACAAGGTGGAACCTTAGCTACTATTTCTGCTCAACCAGCATTGATTGAAGAGATTAAAGAGAAACAGCAACTGGATGACTTCTTGAAGAAGATCATTGAAGAAAGGGAAACTAAACCAAAACTGGGTTTCAAATTTGAAAGTAATGTACTGAAATTTCAAGAAAGACTGTGTATACCAAATGATATTGAATTGAAAAGAAGAGTTCTACAAGAGGGCCACAATTCAAAATTTTCTATCCATCCAGGGAATACGAAAATGTACCAAGACCTGAAACTAAATTTCTGGTGGCCGGGAATGAAGAAAGAAATTGGTGATTTTGTATCGAAATGCCTTCATTGCCAACAAGTTAGAGCCGAACATCAACGACCCGCAGGCTTATTGCAGCCCTTACCCATACTGGAGTGGAAATGGGAACATATCACCATGGATTTTATTGTGGGATTGCCTCGCTCCAGTAAAGGTATGGACTCAATTTGGGTTATTGTTGATAGACTGACTAAATCTATTCACTTTTTACCTGTCAAGACAATTTATAATGCAAATAAATTGGCTATACTCTATATTGATGAAATTGTTAGACTGCATGGAGTGTCTGTGTCCATTGTTTCTGACAGGGATTCGAAGTTTACATCGAGATTTTGACAAAGCTTACAGACTGCATTGGGTACTGAATTGAGACTGAGTAGTGCTTATCATCCTCAGACTAATGGCTAGTCAGAACGGACCATCCAGACTCTGGAGGATTTACTGAGAATGTGTGTCCTTGACTTTTAGGAAAACTGGGAAAGCCATTTGCCATTGGCTGAATTCGCCTACAACAACAGTTATCATTTAAGTATTGGTATGGCGCCTTTCGAGGCATTGTATGACAGAAAATGTAGATCTCCGATTTGCTGGGCAGAAGTTGGAGATGGGCATTTGCTTGGGCTCGAGATTGTATACGAAACGATTGAGAAAGTGAAACTGATACAACAGAGACTGAAAACCGCACAGAGCAGACAGAAAAGTTATGTTGATGTCAGAAGACGGGATAGAGAATATGAAGTGGGTGATCACGTATTTGTGAAAGTGACACCGATGAAAGGCCAGACTCATTTTGGAGTCAAAGGCAAGTTAGCGCCGAGGTACGTCGGACCATATGAGATTATTGAGAAAATCAATTCGGTGGCGTATCAAGTTGCGCTTCCTCCTGAAATGGAGCATATGCACAACGTCTTCCACATTTCTATGTTGAGGGACTACCTCCGGGATCCTTTCCACATGATAGAGCCTACTCGTGTAGTGCTGAGTGATAACTACACTTACGAGGAACGACCTATTCAGATTGTAAACAGACGGATCAAGAAGTTGAGAAACAAAGAGATCCTGTTAGTGAAAGTTGACTGGCAAAACCATGGTGGCATATATGCCACTTGGGAGAGGGAAAATGACATGGCTAAAAGATATCCTGAACTGTTTCCACTGAATCCTGTTTTCTTCCAAAACGAAGGTAACTCGAGTTTAGAGGACTAAACTCTTTTTAAGGAGGGGAGACTGTAACAACCCTCGTCACTGTTTACCGATTAACCACTGATTACTGCTAAACTGAGACTGATTATGATTGGTAACTGAATTGATTGAAGTACTGAACTAACTGACTGAAATCTGGAACTGAATTGATTAAGTATATCTATTTAATTGTATGTCTATCTGTTGACTGTTTGATTATCTATTCATGCCTTTGTGTTTAAATTGCGAATTGAAGGCCTTATCGGCGGCCGAATATGAAATTGATTGATGATTTGTGATCCTTATAATTTATATGATTTTATGGCATATTTATCTAAAATGTGATTTGGTATGATTAAATTAGATTAAAATAAGCTTAATGTCAAGAGTTGGCGTTATTACCATTTTGCCACATGAGTGGCCCACTACTTAGACTATATTTGAGCCTCACAACACTTTAACAAAACATTTCATCAGTCCATTTCTTGTTCTTGCCGACTTGAGAGAGTGAGAGGTAGAGAAAGCTTGAGTTCTTCACAATTTGGCTTAGAGTCTTGTAGAGATTGAAAGATTCTTGCATATTGAGCCTCTAGACTTGTAATTGAGGAACCTAGGTATGAATTTCATCCTCCTTATTGTGTATTTAAGTTCCTTCTAGCATGGATGATGGTAGTTTAAAGAGTTAAGTCAAGAATTGGTTCAATAGTGTTGAATTAGAGCTCAATTGTTGCATGCATATATATGTATTGAAGTTTTGAGGTTGTAGTCCATAATTCCTCACAGGCATGTCCATGTTTTGAGAGTAGACCATGATTTCATCATGTTTTTGTAAGAGTTAGCTCATTTGAGCTTGTATTGAAGCTTTGAATTGGTTAGATTCATGCATGTTTGCATGGTTTTCATATTCTTGAAAATTGGTTTGAAATTGAGTTGTTTGAAACACCCTTGTGCTTGATTTTACAATTGAGCTTTGGAATCATGTTAAACTATGAGTTTTGGGATATTTTCTGGAAAATTGGCCCAAGAGGATCGAAATTTATGTTTTAAAACTTGGATTTGAGTTTGAGGTTCAAATCTGGGAATTCCAGATTTTGAACTCATGCTGGAGCGGGGTGACTGGCACTCGAGCGTGAAATTCGTGCTCCCAGTACTTTGCACTGTTTTGAATTCCGCTCGAGCGGAATAATTGACGCTCGAGCGGGACATTGTGTCTCATGCTTGAGCGGGTGTCGAGCGCCCAATCGAGCGTGATTTTCACCTTTCCAGCACTTTTGACTATTTTACAGAACGCTCGAGCGGGTAAGTCTACGCTCGAGCGGAAACCTTTGTCTGCATGTCCGCTCGAGCGGAGTAATCTACGCTCGAGCGTGACTCTTGTTTTCTGAAAATTCTGAAAATGCTTTTAAAGGGCATCTTTGCATCCTCATCTCATCCTAGGCATTCTTAGGCCTAGTTTAAGACATCTTAATGAGGATATAGAACACACCGAGGCAAATTAGGGATTAAGTTATTATCTTTCCCAACTGTGTAGCTTAGTGTGTGTTCAATCTGTAACTGTGTAGGGTTGGCGACTGGGGACACGCTCTAGCTTTACTGTAGCCCAGAACTCTGTGAGTAACAACTGTGTAAAGATATGTTCAAAATGATTATCTTCTGAACAATTGAACTGTACTGCTTTCTGAACTGATACTGTTAATTGAATGAACGTATGTCCTATATTCTGAACTGTATTGTGGCATCCTTAGCAACTACTGTTTACTATTACTGTTACAGAGATCTCTGTCGGCTCCCTTGTTGGAACCACTACTGTTTACTGACCGATGGCCATCATTTACTGTTCGGTCTTTTAAGACCTACTGTTTACTGTACTGTTATGCTAATGGATGTACCACATATGACTGAATGACTGATATACTGAATTAACGAACTGTTTTCATTACTGTAAGGACATTCATTCTTAACCTCTTTACGCATTATGTTATTCACTGGGCTTTAGCTCACTGCTCATATATATATATGTAGGTGTACAGGCACCAGACCATGGTTAGAAGCGTCGGGGTAAGCTCCAGTTTTGTCAAGCCAACCACTGTGCCTCACTGCGAGGTTCCGAGCTTGTCAAGCTATGGCTTAAGGGTGCTTTAATTTCCCCCGTTTGTCCCTGTAACTGTTTTGTGAACTGTATAGACTGTTACTGTACTGTTTGATAGGGATTAGGTCCCTGAATTGAATGATTGTTAATATGTACATACTGTTCTGTACTGTTCATGTATATGTGTATGAAAAGTCTTTTTGGCATACAGACTGTCACAGCTTATTGGACATTGTTTATTTACTGTTTTGGCTTCCGCCATGCCCCTGTACTCTGTTTTACTGTGTTACTGTTAAGTAGGCCTTCGGTAATCTTGGATTACTGGCCGGTTACGGTGCTAAACCCATAGGGGCGGGTTTGGGTCGTGACAATTATTCACTGGGCTTTAGCTCATTGCTCATATATATATGTAGGTGTACAGGCACCAGACCGTTGCTAGGAGCGTCGGGCTAAGCTCCCGTTTTGTCAAAGCCAACCATCGTGCCTCACTGCGAGGTTCCAAGTCCATCAAGCTAGGGCTTTTTTGGGGTGTTTTAGTTTTGTAACATTGTATAGACTGAATGATATGTGTACCTATACTGTACTATTATGGTAGGGACTTGGTCCCTAACCTGAATATATGTATATGATGTATGTACATACTGCTATGGTTTCAAGGTGTATATGTTATGAAAAGTTTTTTTGCATACAGACTGTCACAGCTCATTAGACATCTTTTAATTACTCCCTCCGTCCCAAAATATTAGTCCCTTATTCCATTTTTCATTGTCCCAAAATATTAGTCCCTCTTCAAAAATCAAGTACAAAAATAATGTGAATTTCCTATTTTGCCCTTCTTTTAAATTAATAAACAATGTAAAAAGTACAATTATGACATTGATATTCCCAAAAAATGTACTATAAAAAGGGTAATTTTGGAAAATTAACTTTTTCCAAATACAATAATTGTACTACCAAAAAAAGTTGGATTCCCCAAAAGGGACCATTATTTTGGGACGGAGGGAGTACTGTTTTGGCTTCCGCCAGCCCCTGTACTCTGTATTACTGTCTTACTGTTGAGCAGGCCTTCGGTAATCTCGGATTACTGGCCGGTTATGGTGCTAAACCCATAGGGGCAGGTTTGGGTTGTGACATAAATATATTTCAAAATTTTGACTAAAAATTCTTATTTCAAGAGTCTCCTCTCATAAGGAAGAGTCTCATTGAAAGCTTGAGATGAGAAGATTATGAAAGTCTATTCTTATTTATAGGAAAAGATTTTTCAAAGAGAGCCTACAAAATTCTATGTGAGATTTAATCAAATTATTTGAAACGTATTGATTGGAGGGAAGGTTGAAAATTTCATTTCCCTCCAAAATTAAATATAGCATTCAATCAATTTGTTTGGAGGGAATGTTTAAAAAATTTAATTTCTTTAAAATAAGTGACTTTTTTTTTTTTATCAATTATGACTTTATTAAATATTATTAATAAATACTATGCAACAATTTTTATTTTTATTTGATTATTTATATATATTTTTATTTATTTATAATTTATAGTTATATTTTTTAATTATATAATATTAATTATGACGTCACGGTTCGACTGCTTTGACCCGACGGTTGAACCTGTGACCCGTCCACCCGGTTCCTTTTCCGGTTCACTCACCGGTCCGGTTTTGAAAACATTGTTTGCAAGCATAACTGCCATAAACTGCCCTGTTTGTCAGCTTTGCATCATGCCAAGGAACTGCTATGAACTACCTATTAATTTCAGCCTTTTGAACCCTCATGAGTTGAACCCACGAATTTGTAAGTCTTGGTCTGCCACAAAGTGTCACGCCCACTGATCTGTTTGACCCAATAAGTCTATGCTGCCAGCAGCATTCGGGCCAAGTATTGCCGTTCATTTGCCCACATGAAACATTACTCGCCTTTGGTCTGGTGGTATTGCCACTACCACATTGTTATCTTGACTTAGGCATGCCTCCCTCATGCCTGACTTGGACCTTGACATAGGTGCAAGGTGCCACCATATGCCAAGTTGAGTGTCCAAGTCTTAAGGTGCTGACAAACCACCCCCACCGGAAGAAGCCGACGTCCTCGTTAGTAAGGCCTCTAAGTAGTTTGTAATTTGTTTCTCAAATTGCCATAGAGTTACATCATTTTCCCAACTCACATCCGTTTCAGGAGAACCCTTCCACTTAACCAAGTAATGAGTTCTTCAATTTTTCTTGCTTTGCCCCTCTGTCTTGTGGTCCAGAATCTGTTCCACCTCTTTGTCAAACTGTTTTCTGATCACCGGAGGGACGCATTGAGCTTGCGTCCATGTTATGTTAACTTGATCCTCATGATAAGGTTTAAGGAAACTAACATGGATTGTTGGGTGTATCTTCAACCAGTCAAGCAATTTCAGCCTGTAAGCAACATTTTCCACACGTTTTAGAATTTCAAAGGGTCCATCATACTTTGGAATTAGGCCTTGGTGCTCTGTCTTACTACTTATCTTTTTCCAAATCTGTGGAGTAAGCTTTAGCAGCACCTTGTCTCCCACTTTGAATTCCAATGGTCTTCGCCCTTTGTCAGCATCCTTTTTCATCCGTTTGCTTGCCTTAGCACAAACTATTTTGTGCTTCATCCAGCATGTCTTGTTTAGCTCTTGCAAACCGGTATGTTGTGGGACATCTACCCCCTAAGCCAGTCCATGCCACTTCATACGGAGTAAGGGGCTGTTGCCCTGTGGCTAATTCAAATGGACTCATACCTGTGGCAGATGACCGATGCAAATTATAACAAAACTGGGCGCTATCCAATAGGTCAATCCAATTCCTCTGACTTGCAGTCACATAATGTCGAAGGTATTCTTCCAGTAAAGCATTTATTCTCTCGGTCTGTCCATCCATCTGAGAATGATTTGCTGTAGAAAACTTTAATTCAGATCCCATCAAGTTAAATAGCATAGTCCAAAACCGTCCCATAAATCGGGTATCCCTGTCATTAACAATATTCTCGGGCAAACCAAAGTATTTCACCACATACTTATAAAATAGGTCTGCCGCAACATCGGTGGGACAAGCATGAGGGGGCAGGGATAAAAACAACATATTTAGAGAAACGATCAACAACAACCATAACAGAACGCATACCGTTCACCTTTGGCAACCGGGATATGAAGTCCATGAAAACAGACACCCATGGCTTCGTTGGAATAAGCAAAGGTTACAGCAGTCCAGCTACCTTTTTTCTCTCTGTCTTGTCCAGTTGGCACACTAGGCAAGTTTTGACATAAGCTTCCACATCTTCCTCCACTTTTGGCCAACAATAAGAACGAGACAGTAAAGCCATTACGCATTGTTGTCCGGGGTGACCCGCCCATTGCGGATCATGAGTTTCTCTAAGCAACTCTAATCTTAGCCCACCAACATTAGGGACATATAATATATCTCCTTTGCCGTGGAGTAGGTCATTTTCCAACCAATAGCGACGTATAATGCCATCTTTCACTTGCTAAACTAGCCTTTGATATTCAGAATCAATTATAGCACTTGTCCGAACTCTTTCCAACAATTGAGTTTTAATGTTGGATATCGCAACAACGTAGTCCTTAATCTCCTTCCGACTCAAAGCGTCAGCAACCTAGTTGTGGCACCCAGGTTTGTGTCGCTATTCGAAGTCATACTCCTCAACGAATTCCTACCATCTGGCCTGCCTTGGGGACAACTTCTTTGTGTTTTGAAGAAAGTATTTGCCATATTGTCCGTTAATACCATGAATTTGGTTCCCAGCAGGTAAACTCTCCAAGTCTGAAAACAATGCACAACTGTTGTTATTTCCTTTTCATGGGCAGAATACTTCTTCTCAGCATCATTTAACTTCCGACTTTCGAACGCAACCGGGTGCCCCTCTTGCACCAAAACACTGCCAATAGCCTTATCAGATGCATCAGTATGTAATTCGAATGGAAGTTCAAAATCAGGTAACCGCAAAACCAGTTCACTTACAACAGCCACTTTCAATTTGTCAAAGGCCGCTTGATAATTTTCATCCCACTTCTGGGGTCTGTCTTTTTTGAGCAAATCCGTGAGAGGTGCTGCCTTCTTTGAGTATCCCTCAATGAATTTTCTATAATAGTTGGCCAAACCCAAAAAGGAGCGCAACTCGGTCACTTTGCATGGTGCTTGCCAATCCGTGATTGCTTGCACTTTTCAATTGTCCATCTTTACGAGGCCTTTGCAAATTACATGCCCCAAGAATTTAATTTCCCACTAGGCAAACTCACATTTTTCTTTCTTAACATACAACTGGTGTTCTCGTAACCGAGTGAACACCATCCGAAGGTGGGACAAGTGATCCTCTAGGGACTCACTATATATTACAATATCATCTAAATAAACAACAACAAACTGATCGACATAATCATTGAATACATCATTCATAAGATTACAAAATGCAGCCAGGGCATTAGTTAACCCAAATGGCATTACTAGGAACTCAAAAGACCTATACCTCGTAACACATATGGTCTTTAACTCATCCTCTTCAGCCACTTGGACTTGCCAATAGCTAGCACGTAAATCCAATTTTGTGAAGTAAGTGGCCTTGCACAATCAATCAAATAGGTCTGCCACCAAAGGGACTGGGTACTTGTTCTTTATAGTCACTTTGTTGTGAGCCCAGTAATCAACACACATGTGCAAACTTCCATCTTGCTTCTTTTGGAAAAGCACCGGCGCACCGTAAGGGGCCTTGAATGGTTGGACCAGACCGGCCTCCAATAAGTCCGTCAATTGCCTTCGCAATTTCGTGAGTTCCATTGGGAACATTTTGTAGGGTGCCTTCGTTGGAGGCTTAGCACCCAGAATCAACTCTATTTTGTGATTAGTGGCACGCCGAGGAGGAAGGGACTTTGGCAACTCCGGAGGCATCACATTCTCAAATTCCCTCAACACTTCTGCCACTTTATCTGGCACTTCTACTGATAGATCGGGTTTGATTTCCACCAAGGCAACAAGATAAGTCTTTGCGCCATTTTTCAAACCGTTGTGCACTTGAATGGTTGAGAGGGTCTCCGTCTTCCTCTTTGTGCCCTTGCCTTTGTCTGATTTACTACAACCACCGACAAAGCAAGGCTTGTCTTCATCCGAAATAAGTATCCCACCCAAATATGGCATCAAAGCCACTTTTGCAGTCACAAAGAAATCATTTCCTAAGATGACATCGAAATCATCCAAAAGAACCACCATCAAGTTAACCCGTCCAGTCCAATCTCCGACTGTGATCGATACTTTGGAAGCTATTCCTTGTACTGATTGCGCTACTGAGTTTACTGCCTTGATTCGACTGGTGCTTTGGGTAACTTGCAACCCGAGGGTCTGTACAACTTTTTCTGATAGAAAGTTATGCGTGACACCGGTGTCTACCATTGTCGCAATGTCGGTACCTGCCAATGTCACATTGATGTACATTAGACCAGTAGTAGGGGCTTTGTCTGCATGAATTGCATTGAGCAATTGTAAGGGGTTTACTCTAGTCGGCCCCTCAGAATCCGACTCCCCTTTGTCATCTTTCGCGACCATAGCATTAAATTTCTCACGCTTGGGACAGTCTTTCACTCTATGGGGTCCATCACAGATGAAACACCCTTTGTTAGATTTCCCACCATTGGTCTGAGAAGAATTCCCCTTTTGCTTGTATTCGGAACCGTCTTTGCCCTTCTTGAAACTAGCATTTTTCTCTGCCATCTTCTCTTTCCCTTTCTTCTTGGTTTTGCTAGTTTCAGACGTGGGTTCTTTGCTTAACTTGTAGTCAAGTAACCCATCCGCTACAGCCATGGTAGAGGGAAAATCCTTGACACCGAGTCTCCGAAGTTCCAACTAGGCCCAATTCTGCAACCCAGACATAAAGTTAAAGAGGTTATCTTCCTCTGACAAGTTCTTGATGTCAAGCATCAAAGAACTGAATTCTTTCACATAGTCCCTCACCGATCCGGAATGCTTCAACTGTTTCAAGGTGTCTGTTGTAACCCAAGATGTGTTGCAAGGAAGGAATTGTTCCTTCATTTCCTTCTTAAGAGTCTCCCATGTTGAGATCTCTGGCCGAGCATCATCCCCGATACGTGTACGCCACCAAAGTTTAGCATCACCAGTAAAGTACATGCTTGTGATTGTAACCTTCTCTTCTTCTAGCACATGAGCAGCCTTGAAGTACTGCTCCATGTCCCACAAAAAATTCTCAAGTTCCTTGGCACTCCGATTTCCACCGAAAGCTTTAGGGTCTGGAACTTTGATTTTTGAAGGAGTCTTTTCCGAATTCGTATGCCCACGGATAGCCTTCTTGAGAAGGGTTAGTTCATCCACAACTTCTTGAAACTTGTCCTTCCAAGAATCTGAAATGGCAAGCACATCCGTCAACATGTCTTTGAACCGATCTGCTGTCGAGGTCTCAAGGGCAAGAAACCCTAGGGCCACAGCATCCAATCGATCCGTCAATGAGCGGTTCTCATTAGCAGGTTCGCCCATGAGATTCTCCAACCGCGTTACTCTTTCTTTCAAGGCATCCATGCCAGAAACCATTAGATGCCTTAAAAGAAAAAGTAATGCGGTTAGAGAATCTCATGGGCGAACCTGCTAATGAGAACCGCTCGCTGACGGATCGATTGGATGCTGTGGCCTCAGGGTTTCTTGCCGTTGAGACCTCGACAATAGATCAGTTCAAACACATGCTAACGGATGTGCTTACCATTTCGGATTCTTGGAAGGACAAGTTTCAAAAGTTGTGGACGAACTAACCCTTCTAAAGAAGGCTATCTGTGGGCATACGAATTCGAAAAAGACTACTTCAAAAATCAAAGTTCCAGACCCTAAAGCTTTCAGTGGAAATCAGAGTGCCAAGGAACTTGAGAATTTTCTGTGGGACATGAATTTTCAAGGCTGCTCATGTGTCAGAAAGAGAGAAGGTTACAATCACAAGCATGTACCTTACTGGTGATGCTAAACTTTGATGGCGTACACATGTCGGGGATGATGCTCGGCCAGAGATCTCAACATGGGAGACTCTTAAGAAGGAAATGAAGGAACAATTCCTTCCTTGCAACACATCTGGGGTTACAAGAGACGCCCTGAAACGGTTAAAGCATTCCGGATCGGTGAGGGACTATGTGAAGTAGTTCAGTTCTTTGATGCTTGACATCAAAAACATGTCGGAGGAAGATAAACTCTTCAACTTTATGTCTGGGTTACAGAATTGGGCCCAGTTGGAACTTCGATGACTCGGTGTCAAGGATTTTCCCTCTGCAATGGCTGCAATAGATGGGTTGCTTGACTACAAGTTAAGCAAAGAACCCACGTCTGAAACTGGAAAAAACAAGAAGAAAGGGAAAGAGAAGACGACAGAGAAAAATTCTGGTTTCAAGAAGAGCAAAGACGGTTCCAAATACAAGCAGAAAAGGGGAAACTTCTCAGAACAATGGTGGGAAATCTAACAAAGGGTGCTTCATCTGTGATGGACCCCATAGAGCGAAGGATTGTCCCAAGCATTAGAAACTTAACGCTATGGTTGCTGAAGATGATAAGGCGGGATCTAACTCAGATGGCCCTACTCGAGTCAACCCCTTGCAATTGCTGAATGTAATTCGGGCAGAAAAGACCCCCTTATCCAGTTTAATGTACATAAAGGTAGTGATAGATGGTATCGAAGTCTTTGCAATGGTGGACATCGGAGCCACCCATAACTTTGTGTCCGAAAGGGTAGTGCAGTCTCTAAAATTAAAGATTGTCCAGAATCCAAACAGAATCCAAACAGTGAATTCTACAGCCCAACTGGTGCATGGGATGGCTCGGAACGTGAAGGTAACAGTGGGTGAATGGACTGGACAACTAAATTTGATGGCAGTCCCATTAGATGACTTCGATGTTATCCTCAGGAATGACTTTTTTGTGGCTGCAAAAGTGGCACTAATGCCATATTTGGGTGGGTTATTGATTTTGGATGAAAATAAACCTTGTTTTGTGTCGGGCTCTACTCGACCAGACAAGAAAAATGGGGCAAAGAAGAAGGATGAGATGCTGTCAGCCATGCAAGTTCTAAACGGATTAAGGAAAGGCGAGGAAACATTCCTTGCAGCGTTGCTTGAAATGAAGCCTGACCTTACTATGGAAGTATCGGATGTCGTGGCTGACGTCTTGGCGGAGTTCATTGATGTAATGCCTCCAAAGTTGCCTAAATCTCTTCCTCCCGGCGTGCCACTGATCATAAAATCAAATTGGTGCCCGGAGCGAAGCCTCTTGCTAAGGCACCCTATCGAATGTTGCCATTGGAACTTGCTGAATTGAGGAAGCAATTGTCGGAGTTATTGGAAGTCGGTTTAGTCCAGCCCTCCAAAGCCCCATACGGTGCCATAGTGTTGTTCCAAAAGAAACAAGATGGATCATTGCGGATGTGCATGGATTATCGGGCCCTAAATAAGGTGACTATCAGAAATAAGTATTTTGGTGGCTGATTTATTCGACCGTCGTAGCAAGGCCACGAGTTGCGGAAGGAGACGAGGCAAAGATCACATGTGTAACTAGATATAGTTCTTTTGAATTTTTAGTCATGCCTTTTGACCTTACTAATGCTCTTGCGACGTTCTATAATTTAATGAATGATTTTTTTAACGATTATGTTGATCGGTTTGTAGTTGTTTACTTAGATGACATTGTAGTTTATAGTGAAACACTACAAGACCATTTGACCCATCTCAGAAAGGTATTCTCCCGATTGCGGTAAAATAAACTCTATGTAAAGAAGAAGAAGTGCGAATTTGCACAAAAAGAAATTAAGTTTCTTGGGCATATTATTTGCCAAGGCCATGTCAAAATGGATGGAAAGAAGTTGCAGGCTATTATGGAATGGTCTTTATCAACCAATGTTGCGGAGTTGCGATCCTTCTTAGGCTTGGCAAACTACTATCGGAAGTTCATTGAAGGATAATCAAAGAAGGCTGCTCCCCTCACTTACTTGCTGAAGAAAGATCACAAATGGCATTGGTCCATTAATTGTCAAGAAGCCTTTGACAAATTGAAAAGTGCAGTGGCAAGTGAACCGATCTTACGACTGCCTAGTTTCGAGTTGTTTTTCGAAGTACACGCGGATGCTTCAGATAAAGAACTCGAAGGAGTATTGGTGCAGGAAGGACACCCTATGCTACTGAGAAAAATTATTCAGCCCATGAGAAGGAGATGACAGCAGTAGTTCATTGCCTTCTCACCTGGAGGGTCTATCTGTTAGGATCAAAGTTTTTTGTTCTTACTGATAGTGTAGCTAATACATTCTTCAAAACTCAAAAAAAGTTGTCTCTAAGGCAAGCCCGTTGGCAGGAATTCCTTGAAGAGTATGACTTTGAATGACGACACAAGCCTAGATGACACAACTTAGACGTTGATGCCTTAAGCTGGAAAGAGATAATGGAATATGTGGCTGCTATCTCCAACATCGAATCACAGTTGCTAGAAAGGATTAGGGATAGTGCTGTAATTGACTCAGAATATCAACGGTTATGTTTGGCCAAAAATGGAAAAAGACGTAGAGGCTTATGCCAAAACTTGCATAGTGTGCCAATTGGACAAGGCTGAAAGAAAGAAGGTAGCTGGGTTATTACAACCATTACCTATCCTGAGAAGCCTTGGGTTTCCATATCCATGGACTTCATTTATGGATTTCCCAAAATCAATGGGATGCGCTCCATCATGGTAATTGTTGACCGTTTCTCCAAACTGTTTTCATCCCTGCTCCTCATATTTGTCTCGCTGATATTGCTGTTGATTTATTTTATAAGTATGTTATAAAATACTTTGGTTTGCTTGAGGACATAATAAGCGACAGGGATACCCGGTTTACGGGAAGGTTTGGACTGTGTTCTTTAATTTGCTAGGTTCCGAATTAAAGTTCTCCATAGCAAATCACTCTCAGACGGATGGCCAGACCGAGAGGATGAATGGATTGCTGGAGGAGTATCTCTGACATTATGTGACCGCAAGTCAAAAGAACTGGGTCAAATTATTGGACAGCACACAGTTTAGCTACAATCTGCATAGATCATCTGCAACCGGGATGAGTCCATTTGAATTGGCCACGGGGCAGCAACCCCTAACTCCTCACGAAGTAGCTAAAACAGGCTCTGGTGGTAGATGTCTAGCAGCATACCGCTTTGCAAGGACCAAACAAGAATTGCTGGATGAAGCACAAGACAGTTTGGCCAAAGCAAGCAAACAAATGAAGAAGTATGCTGACAAAGGGCGAAGACCCTTAGTGTTCAAAGTGGGTGACAAAGTGCTACTGAAGCTTACTCCACAAATTTGGAAGAAAATATGCAGTAAGACAGTGCACCGAGGCTTAATTCTGAAATATGATGGCCCTTTTGAAGTCTTAAAATGTGTGGGCAATGTTGCATACAGGCTAGCGTAGCCTAATCGGTTGAAAATCCACCAAACTTTCCATGTTAGTTTCTTGAAACCTTTTCATAAGGATCAAACAAACCTGACAGGGAAACAAGCTCGGAGAGCACCCCCGGTGATCAGAAAACAGTTTGACAAGGAGGTGGAATAAATTCTTGATCACAAGACCGAGGGTCAAAGTAAAAATAATCAAAGGACCCATTACTTAGTAAAGTGGAAGGGTTCCTCAGAATCAAATGCGAGTTGGGAAAAGGATGTAACATTGCAGCAATTCGAAAAACAAGTCCAAGAGTACTTGAAGATCCTACCAACGAGGACGTTGGCTTCCTCTAGTGGGGTGGTTTGTTAGCACCTTCTACTTGAAGACTGCATGGTTGACATTGGCAGCACCTAGCACCAATGTCCAACCAAGGCCACGACATGATGGTGGCATGCCAAAATAGCAAGGTGAAACATTGACAAAGTGCTGAGGCAGCAGCACATAACCTTTGGCCAAAGTATGGGCAGCAGCTGCACAAATGCAAGGCATTAACATGACCCGAATGTGGGCTGCAGCATACTTGGGGGTTCAAAGCAATCAGTAGGCAAAACTTGGTCTGGGGCCAAGACAACCAAACTCATGGCTGACTTGAGAAGGCAAACAACATAGGGAGTTAATAGCAGTTATGCTTGTCTGTTGGCAGCAGTTACCCATATTGAGCAAAGACAAGGCAAGTCTGGGCATCTGGAGCCAAGGCTAAAAGTTAGCAGCAATTACTAGCAGTTAGTCCTAGAAATGTTCCTAACTCTCTAGGCAGTTGGGGGTGTCAACTAGGGATGGAAATTTGAACCCAGCCCAACGGGGACCCGATCCCCCGACCTCAAATTGAGCGATTTTTTCCCGAAAAATACTCCCGACGGGCCGGGGATGGTGATAAAAAATAAATCCCCGATACTATTCGGGCCGGGGATGGTAATACATTTTCTAGCCCCGGCTCGGCCCCGACCCCGACCCCACCTCGTTTAGGCCCCAATCTATATATATATATATATACTGTGTGTGTTTAGTCCCATTTTACATATTGTGTGTGTTTAGCCCCAATTTATATAATATATATATATATATATGTTCAGGTTTGGTGACCTGTCAAACACCCCAATTTATATATAATATATATATGATTAGGTTTGGTGGTGACCATCTGTCAAACACAAACAGCCTCTCCTCTCTCTCTCTATGGCCTCCATCTCTCTCTCTATGGCCTCCGTCTCTCACACACGACCGCCGCTCCTCTCTCATCGGCGTCGGCTCCTCCATGTGTTTAGGGTTTGTTCTTCAAATCTGAAAATGTTGAAGATGAAGATGTTCTTGATGAAGATGGTGATGTTGATGTTGTTGTTGTTGAAGGTTTTTGGTTTTGTGCTTGATGATGTTGTTGTTGTTATTGTTGATGATGTTGATATTGTTGTTGATGAATGGTTGTATTTTTTGCATTTTTTTTTTTTTTGTAGCTGGGGAATGTTTGGGGTCGGGGAAACCCGATCCCGTTAAGAGACGGAGGTGGGGGCGATGATAGGTTCCCCGTCGGGGATCGGGCCAGGAACGGGAGGAAATCTGACCATCGGGGATCGGGGACGGGGAGTGTGATCCCCCGCCCCGCCCCACCCCGCTTCGTTGCCATTCCTAGTGTCAACTGCCATGCCACTTGGCATGTTTTCCTTGTAATGCTAGTTGTAAGTTTGTAACTGATTGTAAGCCTATTTAAGGCATAACCATAGGCCTCCTTTGTATTGTCGGTGCAATTAATAAAGGTTGGGAATTTTCCTATTATCTCTTGCTGCCTATTCTTTTATTCGTTATAACACTTTGTGTATGTGTGTATTCATAATTGGCTGAGACTAAATACCCAACTTAGTGCCATTGCAGGCTAGAAATTTGAAACAAAAATTGGCCCTGTAACAATCATTTTTTGTTATCATTAAACAATCGGAATAGTTGATTTTTGTTTTTTGTCAATTTTGTCTATTGTAGTGTGAATGTTTACATTGGTATGAATTTAGTTTTTTTAAGGCTAGTTGTATGTAAATTGTAAACTATGAATATTCACATTATATTTTGGTACAGGTTTTTTTAAGTTTTTTCGAAAGTTAGTTATATGTTTGTTATTTTTGTTACTATACTTGTCGATTGAACAATCATTTTTGTTACCATTGAACAATCGAAATAGTCGATTTTCACTTTTTTTTAATTTTGTTTTATATTTTTACGTTGCAGAGAAAATTTTCACACTGGTATGTGTTTATTTTTTTAAGATTAGTTGCATATTAATTGTAAGTTGTGAACATTCACATTGTATTTTAGTATGAGTTTTACTTTTCGAAAGTTAGTTGTATATTTATTGTTTTTGTTACTATATTTGTTGGTTAAACAATCATTTTTGTTATCAAATGAACAATTGAAATAGTCAATATTCACTTTTTTCAATTTTATTTTATATTTTTACGTTGCAGTGTAAATGTTTACACCGATATGAGTTTATTTTTTTTAAGGCTAATTGTATGTTAATTGTAAACTATGAACATTCACATTATATTTTGGTATGAATTTTTTTTTTTTGAAAGTTACTTATATGTTTATTGTGAACATTCACATTGTACTTTAGTATACATTTTGTTTTTTCAAAAGTTAATTGTGTGTTTGTTGTTTACTGTGAAAATTCACATTATATTTTAATTTTCATTCTAATTTTTTGTTGCATTATTTTTAAAATTTTCATATTACAAAAAAGTTAAAAGTTCATAATTGGATATTATCTTCATGTGATGAGGGAAGGAATATTTTCTCCATGAAATGATGGATTATTGTTATTTTTTATTATGTATTAGTTTCAAAATGAAAATATGTGCAAAAAATTAGAAGGATGATTTGGTCATATTACATTAAATAGGATCTAATGAAATATTAAAAAAGAAAAAGAAAAGAGTTAGATGAATAAAAGATTTATCAAAAAATGACACATAAAAAAATGTAAATTTTTTAGTAATTTTGAAAGAAATCAGTTCTTTAGATTGACGAATAAAGAAAAGGAAAAAAGAAGTTAATTCCACTCTTCTATGTATTTGTCTACTTGAGTGAAATAAAGATTAAGAGAGAAAATAAGTAAAAGGGAGGTACTATTAATACCCATCTAATTTTTTTGGGCCCTACAATTCTTAATTTATTTATTTATTTATTATAATTATATCCTAAAATAAAATTATCGTAAAGGACAATTTTTAATGAAACACTACTTACCAAATAATGACAACTTTACAATATTGTACACTCACTTTCTCCACCTAAACGTATTCCTCATCCACCTAAACCAAACGTATTTCTCTTCATCACCATTCTAAACCCAACGTATTCCTTTTCATCACCATCCTAAATCCTAAACGTATTCATTTTCATCACAATCTTAAACTCTGAACTAGAAATCAATGGCTGAATTGGAAAGGATGTCTGTTATTTTGTTTGTTATATTGCATTGAAATGGAAAAGAGTGAATTGAGAGTTAAGTTACATAGTGTTAAAAAAATTGTTTATGTTTGACAACACAGTGTTGAACAAATAATTTTTGTTCAGCAACATAGTACTGACAAAGAAAAATGAGTGAGACCACTAAAAAGATGAGCACTAATAGCTCTAAAGTGGTGTAGGTCCCACATGATGGGATGTTTTGCTCTTGTGTTTTTTTTTTTTTTTTGAATTTTCACTTCATTAGTGGTCAATTAGTGCTTCCAAATTAGTGGGATGAATCATTGTTGTACTGACAAAATTGTTTATGTTTGGCAACACAGTGCTGAACCAACATGTGGGTGGTTAACCGCTGGTGTGATTTTGGCTCAGTTTTACAACAATGATGCAATGGTTTTGATAAAATAGACACCATCGCCGTCATCGTCGTTTTTTAATAGGAGATAGATCATCATCGCTGTTCTTCAACTATGATGGAGAGGGTGTGCAAAATTAATGATATTATGAATAGGGGTAAATTTGGTATTAAGTGAGGTGTTAAAAGAAATTTTATTGAAATTTAGGATTTACAGTAAGGGTTCAAAGAAATGGAAGGTTCAAAGAAATGGAAAGTTCAAAGAATTAAGATAGGTGTTAATACCAACTCTCATAAAATTTTTTATGCATAATAAGATATATTTGGCTACAGATTTTTCAAGGGCTTATTTGGCAATGACTTTATTATTATTATTATTTTTAGAGTGCTATTATTAGCACCTTCTTTTTTTCTTTCGACCCCCAACTTCTTTGAACCCCCATCTAACTAAATGAGGCCCCTCAATTTTCTCTTTCAACCCCCACCTTAATTCTAATTATACCCTCACTCTAACCCACCTTCCCAACCCAATCATTGTCAGTTCTGGCCATGACCTCCACCGCCGGCGCCACTCACCGGTCAACTCTAATCCCCAGCAGCTTCAGAGAACCTCAATCCAGAGCCACCGCCGTAAGCCACTCTCTCTCTCTCTCTCTCTTTCTCTCACCACCATCGCCTAACCACTATCGTCAGTCGCTGCTCATCCCAACTCAAATCGCGACAGCAACGAAGACGACTAGGGTTTAAGGCCACAAATCTCGACGACAGTTAGGGTTTGAGGTCACAGATCACGACAGTGGCTAGGGTTAAGATCTCAGATCACGACAGCTATGGAGGTGGCCAAGGTTTCAGGTCACAAATCGTCATCCCCGTCACCATCGTGCCTCCAAACCTTATCAATCCAACCATGCGTAGAGAGAGAGAGAGATTGTAGTGGCATTGATTGGTAGGAGTGGAGATCGCAATTGCAGTGGAGACCGCAATTTTAGAAGAAGAAGAAAAGGGAAATGGAGGTGGCGACTGAAAGTGAGAGGCTGGCCAGCGGCCGATGGAGGTGGTAGCCGGAGTTGAGAGGGGTTAGGGTTAGGGTTAGGGTTTGGGTTTGGGTTTGAAAAATTAGAGTTAGAAGATGAGGGATAAGGGTAAAAGTGGAATTTTATATAATTGAAAATAAAAAAAATGAAAGAGGTAGGGGTCCAAAGAAAAAAGATAAGTGTTAATAGCAGCACTATATTTTTAAGGACAAATTACCTACACCTCCCTTGAGGTATAGCTAAATTACAGATTTCTCTTGAGATTTTAGAAATTACTTTTCGCCCCCCGAGATTTATATTTGCACAACAATTTAACCCCTACTGTTAACTAAACATTAAAAATGGTTAGCTGACATCACGAAAATATAAATTGATAGACGATATTGCCCTTGCTGAAATCTCTTTGATAAATCAACAAAATTTACAAAACAATTAAGTTAGATAGAAAAAAAAATTAAGTTTTTGGAACCATATTTAATTTGTTGTTTAGAAAAAAAATTTAGAATTTCAAAAAAAATAAAAACTAATTTAATAAAAATAAATATGAAAAAGTATATTTAATTTGTAAAAATTATTTCTAACCACTTGAAAGATAAAATTATATAAAAATAAAAATAATTTTTTATTTTTAACCAAATTACTTTTTAATTTAAAAAAAAATTCTAAAAATCAAACCAAACATATTCTAAGAATTTTTTGACAAATCATTTCTTGTGTTTTTGGCTTATTTAATTATTTGTTAATTTTATGATATTTTCACCATCTGACACTACAACATATAAGAGTTTTAGAGACCAATTTTTTGGATCTCTAAAAGTGAAAATTTTGTTGCAAAAAATATTTAGGGACTAATTTCTATCATTGTGAGGATAGTCGCAAAAGGTCACTCTGAAAAGTAAAAAATAAAACTTTTAGCAATAAAATTTTAAAAATGTCAATAATAAATAGACTTTTAGGGACAAAATAATTTGGTCTTAATGTTTTTTTTTTGAGACAAAAAATTTGATACCAAAAAGATAATAATTAATCACTAATGTTCAATTTTCATTGCTAAAAATATAATGACGACGCTTTTCTCAAAAAAAATATTTGGTCCCCTAAAAATAATTTTGTCCATAAATTTTAGTATCTAAAACCTTAATTTTTTGTAATGTGATAAGTGTTTTTCCATTTTAATGGCCCCGTTTGGTAAAACTGTGGGAAAATTATTATAACTTATAGTTTAACAACTTATAGCTTATAACTGTAAACATAAGCTGATTTTTGACTTATTAATTAAGCTTCTCCTCCCCTACTCAAAGAATAAGTTGATTTTTGACTTTCAAAAAGTTATAAGCTGTATTGTTAAGTTGAACCAAACACATCAAAATAGCTTAATTTAAACTAAACCTGAAATAAGCTAGAAATAAGTTCTACCAAACAGAGCCAATTTTGCATTTCACAACTTATTTAAAAATGATAATTTAGCTAAACTTCAGGGAGGAATCTATAATTTAGCTAAATTTCGGTGGAAATCTGTAATTTAGCTAAACCTAAGGGGTCTAGGTAATTTGTTCTTATTTGTCAAAAGTGTATTTTAGTCAATTTATGATATCTGTTAACGGCGTTAATTACGATGGAGCGGGATATAATTTTTAAAATCTCAGAAGAAAAATCTGTAATATCGTTAAACTTCAAAGGAAGTGTAGGTAATTTGCCATATTTTTAATGATAAATTTGTTGCTAAAAAACATACATTTGATAATAAAAAAAAAAATTTAATTTAATTTTTTATTTAATGGGAACGTTGAGTGGATCCTTGATTTTTTTTACATACTATTGGTTGCTTTAGTTGTAAACCAATTTTTTTTTTTTTTTTTTTTGGTCTCAGGCCTTATTTGATAACATGATTTTTTAGTTAAAAAGTTTAAAAATTATTAAAAAAATTAAAAAGTCAACAACATATATCAAAAAGTAAAAAAAAAAAAAAATTCTCTATACTTTTTGCACATATTTTCATAAAAAATCAAAAAGTCATCCCAAATATATTAATTTTTTTATATCATATTTTAATAAAAAAATCATAAAGTTACTAAAAAAACCTATTCCCAAACGAGGCCTTTGTTTTAGCCTAAAAGTAAAAAAGTTACTAAAAAAACAAAAAAATATATAATTTATACTAAAAAGTCAAATATTTCTCTTTTTCTGTACTTTTGCACATATTTTTTGTAAAAAATCAAAAAGTCATTCCAAATGTACTAATTTGTTTTACCTAATATTTTAACTAAAAAATTATTAAAATAATCTATTTCTAAAGGAGGCCTTAATCAACCAAAAATAACTTAAAAAAACATAAAAACAAATGGAGCCTTAAGCGAAAAAATGTAGTTTGTTTTGCTACGGTTTTTTTAATAGATAATTGTGGGAAAAAAAATTAAGTAGATTTTTCTCTCTTTATAACTGTTAAAAAATCACATATTTTTTTAATTTTTTTTATTAGTCAATATTAACAAAACCAATTTTTTATTTACTAATTATTATCATTATTCGGCCCAATTACCCATTTTAACAGATACATTAAACTAAAAATTCATGGTAATAAAAAGAACTATTATAATCCTATGAAGTTTGAAGTGATTATCCTAGCGCTGTAATCATAAACCATAGACCAGTCTCTCCAACACCGGGCCCAATAGAGAGAAATTGAAGCTGAAGCCCAAATTGTTGTTATGGCCGACACTCTTTAGAAAAAAGATTCAACCAATGATTAATTCAAAGTATAGATGATTTCAACTTGATCATTAATCATTTTGACATTAAAATGAAATTATTGAACAATTAAATTAATAAAAAGGCACCCAACAGAACAACCCATTAGTATCCTTCTTTTGACAACTGAATGAAGGGCATTGACGGCTATCTTCCTCTTCTTTGGAACCAGAATAAACCCCACTTGGGTCTCTGCATCTTAAATTTAATATAATTGAATATGTTTTTTTTTTTTAAATAAAAAATTAGAAGGAAAAAAAAGGGAGAAAGAAGAGGGTAATCAACCCTTGATAATCCTTTTCGGACATAATTAAGGATTAGCCTATCCTGACTTGTAAAAATTTTACTTAAATCAATTCATGTGTAAAGATCAATAGATATTTATTTGTCAAGTCAAACTGAGTTGCTCTGTAAGTTACAATCTTAAACTCAAGTCTTACCTAATAAGTTTGATACAAACTAATTAAAAGCGGGCTTGTAGGCTAGGCCGATTGATTACCTCTTATATGACAATGGGGCGGGTTGGCATGTGAGCTTAGCCCAACAAGTTGAGATTTAGGCTTGTTTTATGGGTTTTTATTTTTATTTTACTGGTTTTCCTTTGTTTTGTTTTTTTTTTTCTCTCTCTCCATATTTGTTACGTGGCTCGTGAATTGAGTCAAGTTGAGTTTTGCATTCTAAGGCTAGGCCTGTCCCAAACCTCATCCGAGATAGATCACCTCACCTAAGATATAAGTCTAGACCAAGTAAAAGCAATGATGGATCTAGAGAGGGGTCACCTTCAAAAATTTGAAAAATATCTTATATAACATTATAAATTTTAAATAATTTAAAATCATAAGAATTTGTATTTTTAAATATTTTGTAAATAATTTAAAAATTATATAGAGTAATTCTTAATTTTTTAAGCTATAAAGTAACCTTCCCAAAGATATAATTCTGAATACGTCCCTGTAAAAGCACATCATCCAAGGGCAAATGTCCTAGATATGTTATTTTATAGAATAATTACAAATTATGAAATCATGAAAATATAAGTAACCATGTATTGTTACTAAAGAAAGTTACGATTTGAAACACTACTATGTCCTTATACTTTTTTACGTACTTATACATCTACAATTTGTAAAGATATTTGTCCCATTTATTTGTAATTATTTTTATTTTATTGTATATAATATATTATAAACAACTTTTTTGAGGTCCAAGGATAGGACAAAGGAATTTCTCATATCAGCGTCATTGTCATTGAATAAACAACGCATTTGATGCTAAAATAGATGCAAATGGGGGGGGGGGGGGTTCTAATAAAATAAAAAATGAAAAAGTGGTGAGAATAGTCGTCGTTTGGCTAATTGTCATGGCATTGGGCAACCTGCTTGGTAGGCCCCAATCACGGATGTGGTTTTATCTCTGTTTATATTAATATTGTGGTCATCAACTTTGACACAATGTGCCCATTTCACTATAGTCAAATTTTATGTTTTGGTCTTTTGTTTTGGGTCTCTTTCTATTTTGCTTCTTCTTACTGAGGGATATTCCTCTTTTACTTTACAGATATAATTTAATTAAATATACAAAACTACTTTATACCAAAAACAAAAAAAATTCTCAAAAAGTAAAATGTATGATACATATTTAAATTTATTGTGATTTGGATCATACTCAAAACAAATTTGAACTATTTAAAATAAATCTGATTTACATATTTCAAATTTCAAATTTTTTTATTATATATATTTATGTGAGTACTTTATACTATTATTAGGTATAATATTTACTAGCGTCAGCATTATTATGTCTTTTGCGTATGGTGCAACTCATCTAAGAATATGGATTGTTTCAAAATATACATGCTAGACTCCCACATATATTATGTGTGTGCATATTAATACAATTGTCAAGATATATATATATATATATATATACACACTGAGGAAAATGGGTTGTAAATACCATTACAAAATGGGAAATTTTTTTTAGTAACTGAATGAAAGATTAACAATCTCAGATTTTGCGCAATTCTAAATGTGTTTGTGTGGAAAGTGTTTTTTATTTTTTTTAAAATTTTTTATCATTCCAATTAGCAAAAGTTAAAATTATTACACAGGTAAAAACGTGCTTTTTGTTTTCCTGAACAATTTTTAAAATAAAAAATGCATTACACAATTTCATTTTGTTGTTCATAAATAAAGCGAGCCATTGACTTTACGTCACTTTATTATTCACATCAAACATGCAAGGTATTTGCTTTGATTTTAAATAGGGCCTCTACAAGTGGGTAGTGGTTTGGTTTCTCGGAATTAGTTGAGATGCATAAGCTGGCCCGAACATTCGGTTATCAAAAAAAAAAAAAATCTTTTTTTTTTTTTTCCCCTACCATAAATAATATATATATATATATATATATGCACACATTATAACAGTAGTATGCTGTCTTTGTCCATGGATAAACTTTTGGTGCATCCATTCAACACAGGTTTGCTCCGTACTGCCACCATTTAGCATTGTATAATTTATGTTAAGTTAATTTTAGTCATAATAAAGTAAAAGAAATGCTTCGTACTTTCCTCAAGGCACACTTATGAAGAGAGAGAGAGAGAGAATCAAAATTCACATTCTTTGTTTCACATTCACATATCAAGAAGGTTTTAACACACATACATACAAGTTGATATTTATATACCCATATGGATATGGAATTGATTGCATGAATTTCAGCATATTTTTTTCTTAATTTGGCATCAATAATAAAGTTCCATGCATTAACAACAAGAATTATCAAACACATCCACAAATAAGTGATCAGAGAATGTATACTCCAAGTGATACATATTAATTGTTATTTAATATATCTTATTATATACTATTTTCGATTGATTATGAGAGTTGGTTTGGCCAATGGACCCAAAAACTTTTAATAGCTTGACAAAAACAAGTCCCAATTTCAAATTATGTCAACAAAGCTGAACAAACCATGACCTTTGGCTTACCAAACAAAGGAAATCTCTCATAAGCAAAAGTCAGCACAAAAAAACAATTTATTTTGGTATAAAAAGTATTACAACTGTAAACAATTATTGTTTTAGTTGTTTGGTCAGCCTAAGTAAACCTTCTAGTTGCCTTTCAAAAACCTAAAGCAAGCTAGCTACGACTAAACACTAAAATTTTTTAACGCAGAGTGAGATAACATAATGTCGTTGATTAATTCCCACCTTTTTTATTTGATTTTTTGTTCTTCCGTGTACTCCTATATAAACAAAGAAAATGACACAAACTATATTTTAACTTTAATATTGGATGTTAATTTATAATTCATTATGAAGATTTGTCACACACAACATAAATTAAGCAGAATTTAGATTATCCAATATGTGATATAGTAAATTAAGGATTGGTCTTAGAAAACGATGAAGGATAAGAAAAGAATAAATTATTCTCCTTGCATGATAGTATGTCCAAGAATGCATTCACAAATGAAAGCAACAATCAAAAAACGGTACATATCCATCATATGAGGTTTTCAATGGCACTAAATGCTTTATTGAAGTCTAATCCTTTTACATGATTATACAATTTGAACCAAGCACACCATTTTAAGCATTATATACTCCCATCTGATCGTGACTTGGGTTCAATTTTAGAGTTAAATTATTGTAGTAGCTCTTGATGCTCTTCTCCATTATGCTTCCTTTGCTCATAATTATTTAATTAATGAGAACTTTATTTTGATCTGGAAAAATTCCCTCCCCCCCCCCCCCCCCCCAAAGTTATTACTAGTAGTTTCTTCATCATGGGATGATTGATCAATTTGAGAGAAAATATGTCAATTGAAAGTCTTTTTATTTTTTATTTTTTAATCAACAAAAAGAAGGAACTTTAATTGATGAAACTCAAAGTCAAAATACAAAGACAACATTAATAAAGAAATGTGAGTGCAAAACACATCAAAACAAAGCAAATCCATTCCAACTGAAAGTCTGTAGCCACCAAATACAAGAAAGATGATCCAAAATTTCATATGATCATCATTGACATACAAATATTTTAAAAACACCTTCCTAACAACACCATGACCGATCAAGAGAGGATAAGGGAAGAAATTTGTCTTGGCTGCAGAATTTAAACCAAGAGCAATAATGGAATTTCTTATCCTTTTGCTGAAAAAGAAAACAAAAAAAGAGCAATGGAACTTCCTGTACCATATAATATAGCTTCTAACGGTGGAATTGATAAGAACGCAAAGTCGTGCTATCAAATGTGCTATGGCACATGCAACTGTGTTGACTGAATTGATTGAGTACATTTATAATTACAGCTTGTTAGGTAACTATCGGCATCAAGCATATCAGTGGTGTCCCAGATCAACAATCAGGCCAATCTTATGAGGAAATGCATATCAATTTGGTCTCCTTTTTGGAATTAGGGTTAAGTCTCTGCATGATGTATCCACAAATTGTACAACGTGAGATTTTTTCATGAATTGCTAAGAGGGAGCTATGCAATATAAAGAGGGGGAAAACACATAAAACCTAATAAAATTTTATATCTAGTTAGTGGGCTTTAGGAGTTTGTAAATTGCACACTAAATAATGTATATATATATATATATATATATCGGTTAGGAAGAATCCAGAAAACATTAAACTATAAAAATGAAAACCTCAACCCAAAATTCTAAAAGCATGAATGGATGATTGTGACTGTTTTTTTTTTTAAATTCAAAGCATTTTGTGTAATCATGAAGGCAATTTTTCCTTAACGAGTGATTAACAAATTCAACTAAATTTATTCACTTTAATATGTTAGTGGTGACTGGTGACAATAGTCTTGAGAGTAAAGTGGACTAGAACTGGATTGATGATAAGTTCAAAACTTCCTTGACTTTTTTAAGTAGCCACATAGAGGATTGACTTAAAATATAAAATTTAGTACCAGAGAAGACCGTCTACAGTTTCATTTTGATTTTACAAGGATGTTGAACTCCTAATAAATGAGCACTGAACCTCTAAAATTCCAAAAGATGAATATAGAAGTTTAAATGACTCCCAAAAGCAACATTGCATTGATGAAAATCTGTAATACAACTTAATTTGATCAATTTGTTTATCGTGTTGAGGTAAAATTATTTCATTAACATTGTTCATTATCAAGTTTAAGGACTACCCAATAATGCATTATAGTCAAGATTGTTGTCTCAATTGTATTACTTACGATTATTGAAAGTGATCTGATTCATACAACCAAGTTCAAAATTAATGGTAAACCCCAAAAGCTAAATTCTAGTCCCTCGCTTCACACTTGTAAAGTAAAACGCTTTATTTTTATTTTTTTATTGTTTAAGCAGCAATTGAAGGTCCTTTATTAATGAACTCAAAAGAATAACATCCATAAGAAAAAATAATAATAATAATAATAAGAAACAAGAAAGTGCGAAAAATGCAGTAGGACGCTTGATAACTAAGAGATATTCTTCTTCAATAGCTTATTTTAGTAGTGAGAACCAAAAGTCAACTAAAAGTTAATCAATAATGCTAGCGACCCTAACACTTTTATCAACAACAATTATCTCTAAACAGAAACTTAAATTAAATATGAACATAGGATGCGTTTTATTTCCTTGTGCTTGTAAATTCATGTTTTTAATGGAATTTTTCTTTGCCGGTCAAAAAAAAAAAAAAATATGAACATAGGATGCATAGGAGCGCAAAACTATGATTTCTAGCATGTTTCGATCTCAACTAAAGGGATAAAGAGCAAGCAATTGATGTAAATGTCATATAGCATAATATGGAAATGAATACGACAACAACACAATTGAAACTAGATTAAGTACTAAAATGTTTTATAGATGAAATATGCCGAGCTGAGCTCTATAGATCTCCATGTGATGATACTGAAATGAAACTAACATTAAATTAATGCATATTATCTGGGGAAAATACCATACTTACTAGAGCCCAGCAAGTTGTGGCCAAACTATCAAAAGGAATCTGATATACTAGGTGCCTTTTCTTGGGGATTCCAAGGAACTTTTGTGGCAGAAAACCATGTAATTCTGATCCATATGTATTATAGAAATCATACACTTTTATTATTAAAAACAATAATCTACCATGAACACAGCACTTATCCTTCAGACCAGTCAGCAGAAACCACATATCCAACCATGTCTTCACTCAAGATGCTTCATTTGAGACAAATTTGAATCCACTATGATTTAAATTTAGGCTCTCAAGCTCCTAACCTCCCCTAATTTAACATCAAGATAAGATAGTCGGAATGAAAGAAAACAATTAAAGAGGTTCTCATTAGACAAACACATCACTGAATGAACATACCAGGGTTTATTCTGAAAATTCAAAAACCACCTTCCCTATTGCTAGAAATTTACACCGTTGTTGTCGATTTCAACTCATCAAAAGTACTTTCTTGCAGCATTGTTCCTTGTTGAAGAAGACCTTCATAGTTGGAAATCATAGGAGGATAACTCATAGAGCTCATCTCACCCCAGTCCATGCTCTCCCCAGAAGTTGTCTCGGTTCCATTACTAACCACCATGTCTCCATAGAAGAACTCAAGGCCATCTAATCTTTGTGGATTGTTGTTGTTATATAGCATTTCCTCAAACTCAGCTTGAAAACCACTTTGCCCCGGCAACATGGTCATGCCTGTCCCATCTATACCGTACTGGGTATTCGCCAATTGATAAGTATCAGTGTTTAAAGGATCAGTAGAAGAAGAATAAACCATCTCAATAGAGGGTGCATAAGCTTGATGGCTGTAGGAAAGATTGACAGGAAGAAACTGATGATGATGATGATGAAGATTCGTCGCCGTGTCTTGAATTGGATGCTGATATTGATGATCATCAGAAAATTTTCCTCCAAGCTTGATCAACACTTTTCGGATAGAGACATGGTCATTGAACCTTGGTTCCTGGTTTGAGTAAGGTATAGCCATAGGTGCCGGGAGCTCTGGCCAGTATGGGGCTTGGTTATTTGTGTTATGGCTAGAAACCATTGATGAGTTCTCATTTCCTTTCCTCATTCTTTGCTTTTGGCAGCTATTACCTCTGCGAGCCTGCTGTTCTTTGCGCTGCTTTCCTAGGAGCTTCTTCTTCAACCTTGTGTTCCAGTAGTTCTTTATGTCGTTATCGGTCCTTCCTGGTAATTGTGCTGCGATGATAGACCACCTGTTCATGCCAAAGGTTAGTTCTGTACCCAATCTATTCCTTGCAGACCTCTCAGTATATATGTCTTCTTCTTTTTTTCTTTACTTAAATTTAAGAGAGTAAAAGGATTGAATTGAAGCACATGATATATACCTGCTTCCAATACTTATATAGAGGCTGCAAATTAGGTTATCTTCTTCCTCAGAGAATCCTCCATGCTTGATATTCGGGCGGAGATAGTTCAACCATCTAAGCCGACAGCTCTTCCCGCATCTCTTGAGGCCTAATTAAGAAAAAATACTCATGTATGGTGTGAGATATTCACATATATATCAGCAAAGTTGAGTCAATTTTTGGATTTGATTAAGATCAACATCAACAGGGAAGATAAAACAAAATGGAAGAAAAAGAAATTCAAAAAAGTAGCTTTTTATTTGGTGCTTAATTAGTACCAATCTTTTGAGGCAAAGCAATCCAGTTGCCGCCGGTGCCGTGTTGCTCTATATAAGACTTGAGCTTGGCGTCTTCTTCAGGTGACCATGGCCCTTTCTTGACGTTGGCTTTGTCACAGCAAGGAGCTCTCCCCATTTTTCCTTGCGAGCTTGATGTTTGTTTGTCTACTTTCTTTTGCTTTCTTGAGAATAAGATCAGTATTATGAGAGAGAGAGAGAGAGAGAGAGAGAGAGAGAGGGAGATTATAATAGCAGGAAGAGGATAAACATGTTTCCTGGAGTAGCCATATGATTTAAAAAGGGGGTATGGAATAAAGACGAGTGTTATTATGCATAGAATATTCAACAAATTATAATGCCATAGGAGACCAGAGGTTTTTCCTCTTGTCTTTCGCAGTCTAGAATCATTATATACCCCATATGACTGTTGATATCATTGTAAATATAAGGCTAATAATCCTAACCATCAATTGTTAGATATATTGAAAATTTGAAACATGTTATCACAGGTCCAATAATACTGTATAATTAGGCCATCAAGTAAAATAAAGTATTATTAGCTCTTTGTCACGACCCAAATCCGTCCCTATAAATTTAGCGTTGTAACCGGCCAGTAATCTTAAGATTATCAAAGGCCTTTGAAACAGATTCATGATATAAGGGGTTAGCGGAAGCAAATAACAAATATACAATGTTCATAAAGCTGTACAGACTTATGAGCCGAAAAAATTTCAACCTTTATATATATATATATATATAAACACCTCATTCTTACGTCATCCAAATATAAATAAAACTTAAGAGACTAGCCCTATTACATAATACACAAATGTTGTTCAAACCAAAACAAAAGAAAATAAAAGTTTAAGATTGGTTCACAAACTTGACTACAGCCATTTATCGGGAACCTCCTCGTGAGGCATAGTAACTGGCTAACAGAACTGATCCAAACTGAAAGTCGCAAGCCTGGTCACGCACCTGATCACTTACATACATAATATAAACAATAAGCTGGAGCCTAGTAAATAACAATAGAGTAAATGGTTTAAGAATAATGTCCATGATAGAGTCAGAAATAAGAATTCAAATAAGAAACAAATTCATGTGCTTATTTAGATTTGTAAGCAGTCATACGTGGTACATCCATTAGCTCTAACAGATCAGATTAGCCATAAAGACCCATACACAGAGCAGATGGTTACTAAGACCCTTATTCATATCAGACAGATGATCGCGCACAATCATAACAGATAACCATATAGGTTTCACAAATAGTTACATGAACGGAATCCACAGAGATCCCTGGTACTAGGTAACAGATAACAAATACACATGATACTAAGGATGCCACGATACATTTTAAAAATAGGATAATCATTCATCTATATAGAAAATATCATTTTAGAAAAACAGAGATTATCATATTCATCAGAAAAACTGATACTTGAACAAATCTTTATAAGGTTGTTACTCACAGATAGCTCCAGAAGTAGAACAAACAATGTAGACAGTTGGTCGGATAATGGCGCATGACCTACACACAAACACGTGACAAATATATATTGAACGATGGCTTAAGAATGCCTAAGATGGAACGATGCATTTCTTTATAAGGTTGTTACTCACAAATAGTTAATATATACTTAACTCATTGCATTTCTTTTTTAGTGTGTTTCTAATTCATATCCTCATTAATATGGCATAAACCATGGCTTAAGAATACCTAAGATGGAACGATGATGCAATAATGCACTTTGAAACACTTTGCAAAATTTCTGAAAACAGGATAGCTCACTCAAGCAAAGCTTTGGTCGCTTGAGCGGTTTGCAAAATTTGCAAAAGTACTAGATGCTCTTATTTCACATTCGAGCTAATTTTTGATCGCTCTAGCCAAGATCGAAAATAAAGGATGGTCGCTCGAGCTAGCCATCAAACTCTGCAAAACTTCTATGAGCTTAAAATGTACGCTCGAGCGACGGTTTGGTCGCTCGAGCGATGCGATCAAATCCTGGAACTTCCAAATTGCTCTTTAAGGTTTAAAACTCAATTCCAAAGAACCAAAACACATTCTTTTGGGACAAAACTTGAAGAAACACTTGAAAACTTTTAAAACATGAAATGGAGATCAATTCACAAAATCAAAGCCCAAAGGCTTGACAATTCTTTAAAACTATGCTCTTCTTTACATGTTATGAACATGCATGTAATAATATGAATTCAAAACTTCCAAAACACGGATTCATAGAGTGAAAAGTATGAAAACATGTTGAATTCTCAAACTTGACCATAAAAAACACCATGTATGTGTGTATTTGTTGAATTTCAAATTCAAAACTTAGTGAATTATGCATGTATGCATGCATGATTTGACTCCAATTCCATCATTCTTAGTTCAATTTAAGTGGATATCTCTAAATTCTCATGTAAGTTAGCTTTTTATCTCAAAATGAGAGTTGAATTCTTACCTAAACTCTTTAATTGGACTCTAAGTTGTTAAATCTTAAGCTAGCAAGCCAATACTTCCAATTCTCTTCCAAATTCTTCTTTTCCTGTCATGATTTCAATATTTTCCTCTCTCTCTCTCTCTCTCTCTCTCTCTCTCTCCCCTATTTTTTCTTGATGTCAAAGATGATGAAGAAATGTGTAGAATGTTGTAAGATGAGGCTCTCTCTCCTATTTTTTCTTGATGTCAAAGATGATGAAGAAATGTGTAGAATGTTTTAAGATGAGGCTTAAATGACTTATATAGACTTGATTAAGGTGGCCTAACTAAACTTGGTTAAACTTAATTAAGGCCTCGTTTGGGAATATGCTATTTTAATAATTTTTTGATTTTTTACGAAAAAATGTGTAAAAAAGTAGAGAGAGTGATATGACAATTTATAGTGATTTTTTGACTAAAATAGTTACTGTCCAAACAAAGCCTAATTCTAATTCATTTACCCTAATTATTTGATTTCGAATCAAATTCTAATTAAACTTGCCATAAGGTTCTAAAAATTTCAAATAATATATAAACATAGTCAATTTCATATTCAGATGCCGATAAGGTCTTCAATCAACAGAACAAAGAAGAATTCTGAACAAATATTCCTACGACTAACAGATAAGAATGCAAAACGCATATAAAATGCACAATTTACACATAATCTCATTCTTAAAACTTAATTAGCATTCTTAATTATGAATTATGGGCTAATTACAGATCAAGGTTATTACACTCTTATTTTTATAATAAGTATGGATGAGATCTAGTGGAACCTTGTTGTATCATTTACTATTGTAATCCTGTGATGTTAGTGCTCTCCTCTGCTCTTTTTTTTTCCTGTAAGATTTGTTCTTATTTTCTTATCATCAATAAAGTTTTTCACTGCTGATATCCAAAAAAAAAAAAACTGTTATGTTAGATTAGGATTTAGATGATCTTATATGTTCATGCTATGCATCCAACAAATGAATTTATTAGTTTAAATAAATTACAAGTGTGAACGAGAGGAGGTAGTATTTTGTCTATCAATTTTTTTTAAATTTTATTTTACCAGCAAAGCGAAAAGTTTATTAAAAAATGAAATTAATGGTACAGAAAATGAAATGCACTAAGAGAGATTCAGAAAGTATATACTACCCCTATTATTAGGGGTGTTCGCGGTTTGGTTTTGGACGGCTTGCGAATCGGTTTGGACTGGCCCATTTGGAAAAATTCAACCCGCAACCCCCTGCAGTGCGAGTTGCGGTTTGTGCGGATAGGGTTCGTGAATGTGCGGGCGATTTACAGGTTGGACTTTTTTCAATTTTCAGATTCAATTTCAATTTCCAAATTCAATATAATACAAGATTGATTTCAATTTCAAAAGTAATTAATAGATTCAATTTCTCCTCTATGAAGAAGTAGATTCAATTTTCTACTATGTTCACAGAGCAAACAAAAACAAAAATAATGTTCTCAAACAATGTTCTCTACAAAAGTTCTTTTTGTATCATGAAATTAGGGTTTGGTGTGTTGACCAAAAATATCTAGGATATGATGAATGAAATCAACGGTTCCGATTTTTTTTATAAAAAAAAATCTAAGTGTGGGCAGGTTATTTTGGGTGCGGGTTAAATCCGCAACCCGCAATTATACTATATTCCAAACCGCATCCACCCGTATTTTGTCTGCAAAACTGCTCATTTGTAGTGGATCGATTTGGGTTAGGCAGATTGTGTAGTTCGGATAACCCTATACCTAGCCCTACCTACTACTGCTATTTACATCCACACAACCAATCTCTCGGCCTCACGATTTTTATAATTATAAATAAATAAATAAAAACCAAAAAAAAAAAATTGAAAGCATAAAAATGGTTTAAGTAGATCTTAACTTTTTTTAATTCATTACTTAGATTTTTATCCATAATTATAATGTGTGAACAAGAATTTTTTTTTTTTAAATTTCCGTTGTACCTACAAAAACAGAACAAGAATTATTTTCGATATGATTTACATTATACTATTTAAATTCACACTTGACACTCCACTTTTTGAATAAGTTTCAGATTAAAATTTCTTTAAGAAAAAGTAACTGATGGGCAAGTGGCTATGAAGAAGACATTTAGGTCTCGTTTGAAAATATGAGATATTAGAATAAAGTTAAAAAGTCAAAAAAAATTTCTATTTACTTTACTTTTTGTATATCTTTTCATAGAAAACTAAAAAATCATTTTATATTTTAGTCAAAAAATTAAAAAATCACTAAAAAAGTCTGTTCCAAAACGACGCCTTAGGTGTCAAGGTGAGTGGGATTTTCAAATCTAACTAACCACTGCATTGAAGAGAAAAAAAAATTGGAATTGTTTATTGTGTAATGAATATACCACTGTGTTGTGTAACTTTCTCTTTCAAATGCCTGACCGTAGTAAACTTGCTGCACAGAATATTTTAGTTTTACCACTACAAGAAAAAATATCTTTAGCGACTAAAAAAATACCTTTGGTCGCTGAAAGTATAGGCTTTACCGACTAAAAATATTTTAGTAGCCAAAAGTTACTTATGGCGAGTAAAAAAATTTAGTAGCCAAAAGTATAGGTTTTGGCGACTAACAATCTGTTTAGTCGCCGATATAAGGCTTTTACCGACTAAAAATATTTTAGTAACCAAAAGTAAGGCTTTTTAGTAGCCAAAAGTGAGGCATTGGGCGACTAAAAAAATGTTTAGTAACCAAATGTGATGCTTTTACCGACTAAAAAAATTTTAGTAGCCAAAAGTGAGGCTTTTGGCTACTAAAAATAATTTAGTAGCTAAAAGTGAGGCATTAGGCGACTAAAAAGATAAAAAGATGTTTAGTAGCCAAATGTGATGCTTTTATTGACTAAAAAAAATTTAGTAGCCAAAAGTGAGGCTTTTTGGCGACAAAAAAGAAGTTTAGTCGCCAAAAGTAGTAATTTTAGCGCAGGAATTAAATTTTTTAGTGACTAAAAAATTAGTAGCCAAAAGTATAGAATTGGTGACTAAAAAGAAGTTTAGTCGCCAAAAGTGGTCTCTTTTTTTTTCTAGTAAATAATTTATTTTTACATAAATTATGTTCAATAAAAAATAATTATATTTATATATATATATTTTTATATTAATACGGGTCTATATACTATATAAATAATAAATGTTGCATATATAATCATATGGTGTTATAGAGGCGTAGTGGAAATAGTGTGTTGTATAAGGTTTATGGTGTGGGAGGTTGATCATTCAAATCTCCACAAGAGCAGATGATAAGTTAGTGAGTGTAATATTTTTTTTTTTCACGAATGACCTTTTGGCAACTAAAAAGTTTGGTCGCTGATTCCTTGAGTAATGGTCGGTAAATGTATAATTTTAAAAAAGAAAATTGACTATTGGCGACCAATAATTTAATAGCCAAAACATTTATTTTTGCCGACCAAATAAAATTTAGTAGCTAAAAGGTATGTAATGCCCTAAAAAAAAAGACATGATACCCATCATTCAGACATGCAGTAATATAAGAAAATCACCGCCTTTCCATTCATCAGAGTAGTTCTTACAACCGTATTACATGTTAACAACAAAAGCAAATGCCCTACGGGCTTACAGCTTTTCAAGTTAACACTTGGTTACACAAAAGAAGAGTACTAACTCTATACAAAATAAGCCCTTGGCTTGATAGACATGTAATACAAACAAAATAAACAAAAAGAGTCTTCAACTCCCATAACCATCCAAGCTATGTCCTTGGAGGTGGCATACTACCTGTACCTGAAAATAATGTCTCACATAGGGTGAGCCAACGCCCAGTAGAGATATGCTAAACACAATATGAGCAGTAACTAAGACATTAGCAATTGATAAATGTTTAACTCCCATAAATCAATTCATAAAACCATATCCATTACATGACCACTATGCCTATGTTTCATTTCATTTTCCATTTCTTATCCAATTCCCAAATTCACACCCATGGCTCAGAACCTGGTCACACACTTTGAACGAAATAATAATTCATATTAAACGTTTCCCAGTTCGCAATAGATAAGCATACAAGTTGTATCAATACCTCCACAGATAAGCATATGAGCCATATCAACACTTCCATAGATAAGTATATGAGCTATATCAACATTTCCATAGATAAGCATATGAGTTATATCAACACACTAATTGACAAGCATATGAGCTGTATCAGTGGAGTCCATCCCCTATCTCCTCCCAAACAACAACCGGTTTAGAGGTCCATCCCCTATCTTCCCCTAAACCGTGGAGTACATCCCCCATCTCCTCCCATATACACAACGTATATACACAAAGGTCATATACACAATCAATCAATACATAAAGTTAATGTATTCTATCAACCGTCATACTCTATGACACATCCAATTGATTAGTTTTAGTTTGCCTAATCATCATGCATTGTCTACAACAATCAAAACTACTTTCCACCGGTAGCCCAAAGCAATTATTTCTAAACAGATAATAAAAGCTCCAACAGATAAAATATCAATGTTTTCAAGAATGAGTGATTAATAAATCCAACTCTATCATTCTACAATATAATGAGCCAATTTCATTACTTCCAACTCAATTCCAAATAACAACAATTTTTCCAAATTAATTATACCAATTAATTTACACAACAGATTAGGGTTTTCTACCCCATTTCTCAATATAGACCCAAGAGTCCAAATATCAACAACCAACAACAATATCATTATTTTGGAACCCAAAATACACATTTTAGAACCAAAATAACAAACCCTCTTTTATACATTTTGAAACCCTAGCTCTCAAAACCAAACCATTTAACAAAGTGCCCAAAAATCTAGGTCAAAACCCATAAGAGTGAGTAGGAATCCCTACCTCAAAAGATGAAACCCAACGAAGGAGATGACGAAAATGAAGATGCTCCAAATCACAAATTTCTCGGATCAAAAGATAGCCCTCGACGATCAACAACCTTTTTGTAAAGGCCAAAGGTGAAGAAACAACTCCTTCTAAATCAATACTTAGAGAGAAGTGGAGGTTTTAGAGAGAGAAGCTCTCAAATGGCGTCTTTGAAAAGTAAGAGAGAGAGTGAGGATGTAAAAAGTGACTTGAAAATGTCCAACAGCCTTCTGATATCCGACAGGTCCGCTCGAGCGGAAAACACAACGCTCGAGCATCAAGACACAAGAATAAAGTACATCCGCTCGAGCATGAAAACCAGTCCGCTCGAGCATTGATTTTTCCCTCCCAGAACTTATACCAAAAAGTACTACCCGCTCGAGCGCCAACAAGCCCGCTCGAGCGCGACCCGCTCGAGCGCAGGAAATCCACTCGAGCGTAGAAACCACACCTGCAGAAGTTTTGGAGAGCACGAAAATACTGGAAGTGTGCAATCTCTGCTCGAGCGCTAGATGACCCGCTCGAGCGGAACGACCAAAAACCTGGCAACAAGAAACTTGACCAAGGCTCAACCCTCCTGCTCGAAACATTCCCAACACATCCTAAAACTCAATCAAATGGAATTAAAGGACGACAACAAGGTAGACACAGCTACCAACTCTACGAAACCGAGTCCGAAATACAACTGAACAGTAAAGGAAATACCGGAATCGCTATAAGGTAACATTGCCGACTGAAAAAATAGTAGCCAAATGTGCACTTTCAACGACCAAACACGCGCGTAGTCGCTAAAACATTCGCCGACAGAGTTTAAATCTCCACAAGAGCAGATGATAAGTTAGTGAGTGTAATTTTTTTTTTTCACGAATGACCTTTTGGCGACTAAAAAGTTTGGTCGCTGATTCCTTGAGTAATGGTCGGTAAATGTATAATTTTAAAAAAGAAAATTGACTATTGGCGACCAATAATTTAGTAGCCAAAACATTTATTTTTGCCAACCAAATAAAATTTAGTAGCTAAAAGGTAACATTGCCGACTAAAAAAATAGTAGCCAAATGTGCACTTTCAGCGACCAAACACGCGTGTAGTCGCTAAAACATTCGCCGACAGAGTTTAGGCGACTAACTTGGCAACAAAAAAATTTAGCCGCTAAATAATTTTGGCGAATAAAAAACCGACATTTGAGGACTAATATTTTGATCGGCAAGACTGTTATTCCTTGTAGTGTACGTTAAGAACATTTAAGCCGAAAATCATCTGCTGATGGTAATTAACACCGAAAAATATATAATGGTCCTAAGGCATATATCTGTTTTAATTTGTTTTTGAAAAAATCTAGAGATGATATAAAAGTATATTACGAAAATATCTTGAAATTGTTGCCGGACGATCGGAAAAGCTTAGAATTGACCAATAGGTTGACTAGAAAAGGCTTTGAGATAATTTTCGCAAATCTTTTTCTGTGTTGCATAGCATTTTTATTTTTTTAGTCGGTTGAAACAATAAAATTTATTATTTTTATGTTGATTTTGGGAGATAACATGACAAATATTACAAAATAAATAATATGAAGTATTATTCTAAAAGTACCAAATAACCTTTCAATTAACGCCCAGAGCTCTACCTAAACTAAATACCAAAATCATGACGAAGAAGTGAAAGAGAAATTTTCGTTTTGGTAGGTAACCAAATACCAAATGAGCAACAAGATGGAAGAGTACTATGCTCATTGAGGAAGGTCAAAGCCATGAATCAGTTTTGAAACCTCTCACATGCAAATAATTTTTTAAGATTAATTCATACGGAAGTTTTGCTCCAATTTTAATTAAGGAATCAAATTCCATCCAATTCATATAGTGGACTGTATCATGCTGTTCGGGCCCATAAGACTCACTATGGGTCATTGTTTCGATAATTTAAACAATTCAATATGTAGAACCCGTCGGATATTTCATTTATGTAAAAAATCACATTAATTAAATATCGATAGCTATTTGATCAAATCAGATTTCTATCAACAATTTTTTTTTTTAAATCATATTTATTGTTGACAGAAATATGATTTGATCAAGTGACTATCGATATCCGATTAACGTGATTTTTTACAGAAATGAAGTAGTGGCGAGTTCCATCAATTGAATGATTTGGATTATCGAAATAGGACCCATAATAGGCCGCCACGTGCCCAACAGCATGCTCCAGTCCGATCTCGGACTGAAGAGATACCTGGCCCTTTACCCCGCTAGTTGATGGTGGGTTAGATCTTTAAATTAGTTGGTCCAATAGATCGAATACCGAATTATAGAAATAAAAAACAAAAAAATGAATAAGCTTGGAATGATTCACTCTTCTTGTTTTTATTTTTGTATGTGGCAATGGGAATGGAGTACTTACTTACTTACCATAGCTTAAATATATTTCCGTCCTAAATATTAGTTTCTACCGGCGCCGTGACGGCAAGTGAGATGGTGGGGTCGCTACTTCACTTTCGAAGGAAGAAGCTCAAAAGTTTCACACCCCAAAAAATAATAATAATAAAATGAAAATATAACATCAGGAAAAGAAGTTTTTTTTCCCTTCTTTTTCTTCTTCTTCTTCTTATTAGATTGGTGGTCGTAATTTGGGACATGGATAAGTCTTATCTATAATAAAACTCTTGAATCCTTATTTTCTTATGAAGGCACACAGATTCTGACTAATTAAATTAATCTAAATTGATATTTTTCTTTCTTCTCTCTCTCTCTCTCTTTTTTTTTTTTTTTTTTTTTTCCTTCAAACACAAACAGATCTCCTTGAGTAATCTCGAGTGAAGGGTTCAGTGGAGAATTTACTGTGGATTTAAACTATGTTTTAGGAAAAAGAAAAGAAGTTAAAGGAAGTAGATTTTAAATGGAATTTTGTTAACTACATGTTAAGAAATTTGGTCCACTAGTGTTGGGGGCATGGGACCTATTATAGGTCCTCTTGTGACAATCTGAATTGTTTATTATGTAATAATTTTGTATGTAGATTATTTATTAAAAAAATTAAATAAAAAATCGATGATTTATTTTTAAAATTAAATTTGTCATTGATTTTTTTAAGGGAAAATTATTTATAAGTCCTATTAGAGAGACTTATGCTACATATGATTTTACTAAAAAACTTATGTTCCTGTAAGTCCTGTGGAAAGTTTGTTGACACATTACCCTCAATATTAGTTGCTAATATCATAAATAATAGTAAAACCATATATAGGAAATTGAATGTTACCATAGATCATATCTATATAAACGTAACGAAACGTGACACCTACATAAACGTAATGTGACACCTGCATATAACGTGACACCTACATAAACGTAACGTAACACATATGATCTATGGCAACATTCAAGGAAATTGAGTGTTGTCATAGATCATATCTACATAAACGTAACGTAACGTGACATCTACATAAACGTAACGTGATACTTATGATTTATGGCAACTTTCAATTTCCTATATAGGAAATTGAAAGTTGCCATAGATCATACTTATATGAAACGTAACGTGACACCAACATAAACCAGTAACATTTTCACATTCAATTTAAAAAAATAAAAACTCATTAAGTTTGCGAAACGTAACGTGACACGTTACGTTACGTTTATATAGGTATCACGTTACGTTTATGTAGGTGTCACGTTACGTTACGTTTATGTAAGTGTCACATCACGTTACATTTATGTAGGATCTTGTGGAATACATTCCCATCTAAATAGGACTTGAGACTAGCACACTACAAGAAAAATCACCTTTGGCGACTAAATTTTTAGACGCCAAAAGTCCATTTTTAGTCGCCAAAAGTCCACTTTTTAGTTTCTCCAACTAAAATTTTTAGTCGCCGCTTTTGTCGCGAATACATGGTCGCCGGAGGTATTGGCGACTAAAACTTTTTTAGTCAGCAAAAAACAAGTCTTTAGCGACCAAAGTTTTAGTCGCCAATAGTGATTTGCACTTTTGAAAATCATACATTTAGTGACTAATCCTTTAGTCGCCAATACTCATTGAATCACCGACTAAGCCGTTTAGTCGCCAAAATAAAGACTTTTGGCGACTAATAATTTTAGTCACCAAAGGTGCTTCCGTGAAAAAAAAAAAATACCAACTTTTTTTCTTTTTCTGAGATTCGAACCACCAACCTGTCCCACATTCTAAACCTTTAGCGACACACTCCCTCCACTATGCCACTACAACATCACATGAATATATATGCAATATATATTATTTATATAGTATATTGACCCGTATTAATATAAAACTATATATATAAATATAATTATTTTTATTCAATATAATTTATGTAAAAAATAAATTATTTACTAAAAAAAAATTGAGGCCACTTTTGGCAACTAAATCCATTATTTAGTCGCCAATTCTGTAATTTTGGGCTACTAATTATTTTTTAGTCGCTAAAAAAATAAGTTCCGCCTAAAAATGAACAGTTTTGGCGACTAAACCTGTTTTTAGTCACCAAAAACGTCTCCTTTTGGCTACTAAACTGAATTTTAGTCGCCAATTGCCTATTTTTAGCTACTAAATTTTTTTAGTAGCCAAAAAGCTTCACTTTCAGCGACTAAACTGTTTTTAGTCGCCAAAACACGTATGATCGGCGACCAAACTGTTTTTTAGTCGCCAAAACCTATACTTTTGGCAACTAAATTATTTTAGTTGCCAAACACGGTCACTTTTGGCTACTAAAAAACATTTAGTCGGTAAAACCCATATAATCGGCGACTAAATTGATTTTTAGTCGCCAATAACTATACATTTGGCTACTAAATTGTTTTAGTTGCCAAAAGTCTTCACTTTTGGCTACTAATTCCATTTTAGTCGCCGAAAATGACACTTTTAGAGACGAAAATAATTTTTTTAGTCGCCATTTCTGCATTTTCTTGTAGTGGCATAAGTGTCTGAAAAAAAGACTTATAAATAAGTCTCTCTTTTTTTAAAGACAAATATAATGAAATTGTAAAATTATAGTAAAAAAAAAAACAAATAAAAAATTTTAAAAAAAACAAAAATGAATAGTCGATATGGTTAAAACGGGGCTCATGATAAGTCCCATAGCCCTCAACAACATCACTCTAGTCCATTGGTAAACTGGAGAGAAGTCAAATACAAATTTAAAATACTTGTAAAAGCTATATAAATATACATATAATAAATATTGTACAAACCATATAGCCTTTAAAGTTGAGTATATATAACAAAATCTTTTTAAATAAAACAGATTAGTATTATTCCTCCAAGTTAATCATTGATCCAATGCGAAGCATGGGGGAGGTCTCGGTATTATGCCATTCTTTCGTTTCTTTATCAATCTACCATAGCCCAACAATATTATTTTATATTTTATAAATATATATATTATTATATTGAGGTGTTGATTTGGGGAGAAGCATTTGTCCAGTTCTTGAGGGAAATGTATATATACCCTAATCACCACCATCAACTAGCCTATTTAACAGCTTAGTGTTTAGTTCATTAAAATAATCGCGTGTTTAATTTATTAAAATGAATGTGAAATAGAATGATCTTCATTAGAAATAAACTTATGAGAAACAAAAATTTATGCGAATTTTTTCTAATTTTAAAGTGGTGATTTTGTTGTAGATTGCAGATCTTTCTCAAGGCTGCTACATTTCGCTAGATGATAACATGAGATGAATTTTATCAGTTTTTATTTTATTTTTTGATATACAAAATAAACATTATATGTATATAGGACCCACAATTATTATTTTTTAAATATAATAAATCCTACATGTACACATAATGTTTATTGTATGAATCTACAATGAAAAAAAAATTGATCATATTAATTTGTTGTCATTATTTTTTCTTAATGTAATAATATAATGAGCACCTGATGGTTTGTATCTGTTTATTTATTGTTGAAAGCTAACAATAAAGCTATGTAAAATGCCATCCAATCTGTTAAAATTATATTAATCCGCTAACTGCGGATTAAACTTTAAAATTTATAATCCACTTTCGAAACCGCTTCGCTCCACTATAGTTAATATATATATATATATATATATATTAACCTCTAATGAAATATCAAAGTAAAAATGAATGTGAGAGAGATTTAAGATGTGAAATTTGTTACAAATTAGTAGTTATATATGAAACATATGAAGTAAAATTAGTTTATGTTATATATATATTAAAAATATTATGCAAATTAATGTTATATATTATGCAAATGTTTGATAATTGGTTAGAATATTCATCAATCTGTCAATCCGCCCAAAATTACGATTTGTCAATCTGTCAATCTCCCATTCGATTTGTAATTTTGTTGTTAAATCATCCGAATCGCATCACGCACACCCTAACAATACCATTATAAGTACTTAATCGGAAAAAAAATAACAAATAAAGTACAGAGAAAAGACCAACATCATAACAATGCGTTGCTTTTCTTGTCAAATTCTATATCACAAGTTGGATCTACAAAATTAGTGGGAAAAAAAAAAACCATGTTGGCTTAGTTTGAGTCTATCAAAATGCACAACAAATAAATCAAGATGTTTTGTAAGTTACAACAGGGTTTTTTCGTTAGGTTGAGTCAGGCCGACACAAACCCAAGCCTTGCCTAATGGGCTTGTAAGCCAAGCCTATCATACCGATATTTAAGCCTACTTCATGATTTTTGTAATATATTTTTTTGCTAGACTCATGAGCTCAGCTATCGAGCCGAGCCGAATTTCACCATCTAGTCCTAGGCTCAATCTAAAAAAAATTATTTAGGCTAGCCAGTCCATCAAGGGTATAGGTATAGATTGGGTAAAAAGTCTATTGGACCGACCAAACCTAAGTTGGACTTTCGGGCTAAATAATGACCCTTGGACATATTTAAAGTCACACAATTAAAATTCATAACCAAACATTTACATATTTAGTAGAGTTTTTTTAAGATTATTGGATTAAAATTTATAACCGAACATTTAAGTAGAATTCCCTCCCCCCTCCCCTTGCCCTCTAAACCCTTAAATAACATAAATTGTGTGTGTGTGTGTTTTTTTTTGTTTTTTGTTTTTGTTTTTGTTTTCTTGTTGTAGAAAAATGATAACTACGAGTATAGGACATTTCTTTCCTATTTTCTTAAACTAAAAATATATATTTTTTGTGATAGGGGGCATAAATTAGATCCACAAAAATGAAGGGGCAGCAATTGCATGAGTCGCGCCTCCATTGAAAATAGGAAGACATGCATGCATGGTGTTGTGGGGGTGATGGAGAAGTGTCAAAGTCAATGCCGTCACTTCCTTGACTTGCATAGAATAAATAAATACGAATTTATATATACACTCGTCACGTAATCGATAATTACATACAATATCTCAGTTCCACTAGTGCGTGACAGACATGCCATTGCTGTCGTTTGGCTGCGCAATCTCAGGTTCCCCGACGGTCTCCACCCAAGTTATAAAATTCAGTGGAGTGGAAAGTTTTTAAAACAAATTGTAAATTAGGGATAAATTTTATCAATTTTAATAATTAAAATTATAAATTTTTTGTGAATTTATAAATATTTTATAAAAATATTATTGATTTGTAATATTTTCTAAAATTAATGACAATTATAATTTTATAAATAAATATAATATAATTATATATTATGATTATTTGATTAATTTGATTTTTTTTAGTAAGTAATCTACACATAAAATTTGATAACATAGATTGTTCAAATCATCAAAATAAACCTCAGGATAAACACCATGAGACTCAACAACATCCTCAATAAATATAATAAAATTATATATTATGATTATCGGATTAATTTTATTTTTTTAGTAAATGATTTACATATAAAATTCAATAAATAAACTATTTAAATTATTAAAACAAACTTCATGATAGTTCCCACGAGATCCAACAACATTCTCTAGAGACAAATCTCACCCAAAATTTAATATGGCAAGGCCATGTTTGTTTGGGCAGACTGGATTAGCATTCCCATGACTAATAGTCCTAGGATTACGAATCCGTTGGATTATGTATCCTATCTTAACTAATAGTCAAGTTTAAAATAATTAGTCCCTACTTTAATTGTTTAACCAAACATCGGATTAATAATTTTATTGGACTATTAGTCCAATCCCAAACTCATGTCCACCCAAACAAACATGACCCAACCGTATTATTACATTATAGTTGACATGAAATATTATTAATTAATAATTAAATCACAAATAAATAGTAAATTTTACTATTCAATGAGAGCTTACTTAGACATCTAACAACAATCATTATTCAAATCATCATGCTTAAAATATCTTGTGTCATCGATTCCAAGATTAGATAAGAGTTGAAGATCAAAATTCTCATCTACAAGTCATGCATCAATAATTCTTTATAAACAAATCTAAATATAGAAGGTAAATACAATCAATTTATTTTATACTAGAATATTTTTATCTACAAGCTTTGAAAGGCTTGACTTGAGTGTTGAAGGATTATTGGCCAGCACTACATTGTTACCCCTTCCTCTCAATAATTTATTGTTTTATTCCTCGCTAAAGACCAATGTTGGGGCCGTGCAAATTAGGGCATCATTGCTTTTGTTCATTCAAAATTAGGGTTCATATATTCAAAGTTTGCGAGTCTCAAGTACAATGACAATGATGTAAAAATACTAGTATAAGATGGAAAAAGAGGAAGATGAAAACAAGCAAATGTATATTTTTTATTGATGTTGTCAAATGTATTTTTTGCTGTACTTTTTTTTTTTTTAATCACACCAATAAAAAAAATTTGCCAATAAAAGTAAAAAAATTTGAAATGCAAAATATTGCAAAACATAAGGTTGTTGAGCTTAATTTAAAACTCCATAGCCAAGAGTAGGTATAAAAATTCATATGGATTGCAGGTTTGAATTCTTTACTATCTTTATACCAAATTAATCCCAATTGATTTAAAAATTAAACACTGTTTCTAACCTTAAATAAGAAGAGAAAAAAAAGGTAAAGAAAACGACCATCAATTGTGGTCTCTTTCTGTCTCTAACTCTGATTTTCCAAACCTGAACGGACCTACAAGTTTGAAATATCAATCTTTGTTTTGACAATCTTGTTTTAAATTACAGCTCAGGCCAACTTCCTTCTCCAGGCATGCAATTTTATCTTTTTATTGTTGTTTCACATAAACATTAAATAAAAACATTTTATATTTGTTGAGGGTAAACCCACAAGCTTTTTTCTACAGCAATTTCACATTTTTCTTTACCAGCTAGCCTTCAGTCATAAAGAAGTTATTCGGTGTTTTGGGAAGACAACATTAATTTGAAAAGTATGTGACTTGTTTTTTGGCAAAAAATAGGAAGAATCGGCCACGTGGACCTTATTTTGTTGGATAGACACACAATCACATTGAAATTTTTAATCCACTTATAATTTTTTGAGCCCGGTAATTTGCTGCTCGGTTACTATGATGGAAGTCTAAGGGGGTGTTTGGCGTTTAGGTTTTTTTTCTTTTTTTGTTAAAATTTACAAAATGGTAAAGTGGGCTAAAATAGTTAATACTAAGACAAAATGTCACATTAAATTCATAATCATTTTATTTATTTTTTTACAAACATCACATTTAATTATAAAAAAATTTAACACGCTTCCCAAACACAACTATTTTAGCCTATTAAAATAGTAAAAAACTAAAATAGCGTACTCTCCAAATGAGGCATAAATATACATACACACAATTATGTTTACATGGCCATTTGGAAATAAAAAAGCTACGTTTTCAGCAGCTTCTAAAACGTAGCCCTTGCAGCCAAAAACGCTAAACATTATTTGGGAAGTGCAGAAACGCAAGGTGTGAAATTAGTGCACTGCCCTCCATGTTAATGAATAGCTAGAAAATGAGCCATATGGGTTAAAAAGTAAATTTTTTAAGTTGGGTGGGTTATTTTGATCATTTTATGGTGAAGTGATATCATAAATAAATATTAACCTAAAATGCAAAAGAATATCTTTTTACCAACTTTTCAAATCACTTTCTAAAAAAATCAAAACGTTTGATTAAAAAATAAAAGTCAGTTTTTAACTATCTTCTCAAAACACCCATAAATTTACAAATGAGTCCAATGGAAAAATTGTTACACTAAAAAGATATTTGTAAATTTTTAAAAATCATTTTTCGCCACCTAAAAAAGTTAAGCCACGTGAAATTGATTTATTATTGTTTTTCATTAAATAGTATTTAATTTTTTAAAAATATATTTTTTTAAAATGAGTAATGCATGAACATTTCGTACTGAAATTGAACCTGACAATAGAGTCCACGTAAGAGTTTTAGCGTCTATTAAGGACAAAGTGGGAGGTTGGGTTCATGCATTGAACGGTACAAACTTTTGGAGTCAAAATTATGATAATTTCAACATTCATCACATCCTACACAGTTGTAAGTGTAGATTTTTTGGTGTCTAATTTAATGCATGGTCAGGGGTACACGTACCCTTTGGGCTTGGATTTTGAAACCAACCACAATTTGCAAAATCATATGAATGTTGTCCCGTTTTGAACCCCACCCTTTTTTCCTTTTTTTTCATTTTTTGGTGTTAAGTTGGGTTGATCGAGACATGTTTCAGTAACACAAGTTGGATTGATGATCGATACTGGGGTGATTATAAATTCCTGCGATTCATTCAATTTAATTGTAAGTCGATTAATTTTGAATAGATGTGTGTTTTTTGACAAATGATATAGATAAAATATTTTAAAATTTACGAATACAGGTCCGATAATGGATCAATTATCTCACACTTGCGTGAATCCGATCCACTCATAGATAAAATTAAAAAATATAAAATATAAAAAGAAAAAATTGCTAACAAGTAACAATATAGAGTAGAAATAATAAAATATATATTTTTGTGAAAATAGAAAGCAATACCTTAAAAATATGCATGTGTAGCGTCATGGCCTATTATAAATAAATAATACATATTTTTTCAGATTGCGAGTTATTGGAGATTGTAAAAGTTATGAATTGTAATTCAAAAAAATATCTAAATTTTGTAAAATCCAAACTACTAAATTGATTTCATCCATCCACCAACTCGCACGGCCTACTTAATCTGCATCTACCAAAACCGGTGGACGGATGTGGATTGATTTTTTTCAATCCGCCTAATTTTGGATGAATAGCAAATGAGGTGCCACCCAACCCAACCCAACCCAACCCGATTTGCGATCACCCCTATTTGATGTAGAGTAAAAATTCTAACCACATATAATCCAATCACATAATTAGATACAACTGTAAATTAAGTCTCATCAAATGTGTGAGTTTTATTTTATGTAAGTGAGTTGTGTTAGATTTTGTGATCGAATTCTATGCTAGTAGAACATCTGTTGGTATAGAGGAATTTTTTTGTCTATATCACAAACTTAACCTTTTTAAACCCATTCATTTTGTAGAGTCCTCCATATATATTATTCATAAAAAAAAAAAAAAAGTAAATAAATCTAATAATTATAAAATTTTCATTTTATTATATTTATCTCTGAAAAAATAAACGACTAGTATGCATAGTCTATTTTAAATATTTATTTTTAAAGTCATATTTGTTGTCCATTGTTTAAGACATGTATAGAAAAATATTTTTAAAATTATCAGATCAATTTAATTTTTCTACATGAATTATCTGTATACATAAGTCTAAAAGATGAATTTCAACCTTTAATGATAAATTTATTACTATAAAAATATTTTTAAAAAAATAAAAATCAATTATTCATACTTTTCACATCATATTTCAATATAAAATAAAACAAATAAAAAAAAAACCAAATTTCTCACTATCATTAAGAGATATCAAATGATCATTCCACGAACATAGAACTCCAAACATAAATTTTAAAAAATTCAAAAAAAATTATTATCAGACTATTCGTTTGGAAATAGATTATTTTATTAATTTTTTAAATTTTTATAAAAAGATGTGTAGAAAAATAAAGAGAGCGATATGATAACTTATAATAATTTTTTGAATTTTTAATTAAAATTAAAAGTTGTCAAACGAGATCATTTATGTGAATTCAAAATAATAATAATAAATCACTACCTAGTCTGGCTCGTGGAAGTGGCTTGATAAATATCCCTTGTTTTTTTTGGGCCCGACAGAGCTTCGTGTGCGATGACAATTGAGATAGCCATAGGTGCCCAATTCATGCGGCCCACTAGCAGGCCTTCAGAACAAATATGGGCTATTATTTCTAGCATTTAGGCAGTTCGGGCCAGTTTGTTCCCCGAACAGATGGCAGGCCTCAATACTAGAGATGAGATGATGTTAGGGTCAAATTGACCCAAGAGTTAAATTATTCCCAATTTGAAAAGGAAAAAGGCGGCGACCTCCACTGGGGTGACCCAGTGGGAGCTGATTGGCCCATTTATTTATTTATTTATTATTTTTTTTATCAATGACCAACCCCCACGTATGTGTAGGGAGTGGTGGGGTGCTTAGAGCTAGGGGTCTCCAGCACGGCTAATCTGAAAAAAGGTGGTCATTAGCCTAACATCTATATCCTAATTGTTGCTCATAATTTATCCAAGAGGTCATAATTTGACTCTTGGATCAATTTGGCATTTATAATTTTATTCTATCAATTTTGTTTTTCAATTTTTTATATTTTTATCAATTTAGTTCAATTAATAACACTTCTGTAAAAATTAGATTGAAATTAACGAGTGAAATAATTCATTCTCCTTAAAGTAATTGAAAATTTTGTGTATTTATTTTTATTTTTTGGGTCTAATTTTTAACAAATGTTATCAATTAAATTAAATGGATACAATATAAAAAAAATTAATACAGGGTAAAAAATTTAAAACTATAACAAGACAAATTAAATTTATTTTACGCTTTTAAGCTATTTTATTTTTTATTTTTTTAAATCTTGATTATTGATCAACAATATATCAAATAATTACAACATGACATAGCAACAACTTGAATTTGATTGAATACTGTACAACCCAATCAAAAAATAATAAAATTGATTGCCATACAAATATTGGTTATATAAATCTAGAATAATATTACTTAACAAAAATAAAATAGAATAAAATACGAATGTGTCTGAAAAGAAATATTAATATATGCAAGAATATTGTGGATTTATTGGATTATAAATCCTTTAAATGAATAAATCTCTATAAATTTGCATCTGAAAAGAAATATTACAAATTTGTTTGTACGGGAATCTCACAAAATTGGAACAAATTGGTTGGCTATCGCATGTGAAGGCTTTACTAAAATGCCTGAGATCCGATTCATCATTAACACCTTAATGTTGTGTTTCATTGGATGATTTGGGGAGGGATTTGGAAAGGGAAAGAGAAAAAGTGTGTGAACTATGTGAAATATAAACATGTTTTATTCACATTTCACCTACCTTTTCTATTTCCCTTTCCAAATACCTCCTCAAATTCCCCAACCAAACACAGCATAAAAGTAATAAAAATAAAAATAAAAGAATAGAGAGCAGATCAGTTTGGTTAAATATGATTATTTAAGCCATAATCCATGAATTCTTGATTATTTAGATCTAAAACTAAACCATTTTGAAAAAAAATCAGACCAAATCACACATATACCCAAGTGCCATAATCTTTGTTTTCTGGAAGAACAAAACAAGTGTAGAATTTATGGTTATTAGTCCCTACAAGAATGAAAGAAATAAAATAAAACAGTACTGTTGATGTTTTCCAGCTGTGTGCAATATCAACCAGACACATGGTACTAGGAGAGAGATTTAAATAAGCAGTTTATTAACCACACAATACTTAGAAACACCATCTTTTACAAACTGAAGAATCTAATGAAAGGGAGATCTCACAAATTAGGCATCCATTAAATGACAATTATCCCTATTTACAACCAAGAAACCAATGAAAGAGCAGACGGTACTTTTGCACTTATCTGTTTTGCTGCAATTGAGAAACATAATTAAAAAAAATTCATTCAATCTTAAGATACCATCCCTTCTTGTCCTCGATATGGCCTGATTGAATCCCTACTAGTGTTGAGTACAGTTCCCGACTAACGAGCTGGCCTTCTGATTTGTATTCAACCCTGCATATACAAATCGGGTGTGCTTACATTATGGAAAAGCAAGAAATGCAAGAAAGTACTTTGTGAAATATATAAACTGATTTGCAACAGATAAGTAGGCAATTTGCATATGAAGCAGAAAAATTAATCTTAGCACCAATTTCAACTTATTTATTTTGTATGCATTTTTCTTCTTATAACAAACACAATAAGTCCGTAATAGTTTTGTGTATTACCTTGTGCGACTCAGGTCTTGAAAGCTGCCCTCCTAATCCATTTCAGCATTCATATTTTTTGTTGGACAAATTTTAGGTAAACCTTCATAATTTTTTGGACAAAGTTTCAGTATATACCTTCTTTCTTGATTCCCTATCACATGGTTACCACACAGTGCTACTGGTGATTGTATAGCCATTGTAGAGCACAGATCACAAGTCTTGTTCTCAATATATGCGCCTTTTCTTCTCAAAAACACATTTATTTCATATTCCCTTTTTTTTCTTTTTTTGGGGAGTGTATTTTCTTGTGCTGCTGTAATTCATTTCTGCATCCTCGTTACGTTAGGCATACCCTATTTCTTGCTTCCCCAGCACACTTTAGACTGTTTAGTCATTGTATACAGATTTTGATTAATTTGATTAGCACTCATCAATCAGACAAAGGTAGGACAATTCCGTTGCCATTATTATTTTGAGTGGCCCTATTGTTTGGTGAAAAGACATAACAACCGCTAAGTCAAGGTCTACATAATTAACAAAAATTTGAAGGATTTTTTTTTTGGGCCCTTTTTCACATTTACAATAGAATAAATGCCCCAGTAAATAGAACCAATGTTTCATATTCCCCTCATTTTAACACCCAGGTTCGTAAAATTCACATTCCCTAAATTGTCTTATTCCACTTACCCTACAAACATTTCATTTGATCCTAAATCATCAATTGCACAAACAAGAATCTGCCAGATTAATGGGAGTTACAAACTAGGCTATCTCAGCTTAACCTCTTAAAATGTATGTCAATGGGCAGGTAAATTGCCTAAAAACCAGAATGCTAAAAGAATTTTGTTCTAGGGCTTTTGCAGTTCCAGCCATGATTCATTTTTGTTCGATAAGTTTTTGATCCTACAATGGCAAGAAACAACTTAACAGTCCAGCTACATACCTTTTACCCTGATATGTGATGGTACCCACGGGGACAATACCAACAGCAGTTCCTGTGCAGAAAACTTCATCACCATCAAGCAATTCCTCTACTGGAACAGTACGTTCCTCAACCTGCATGTTCAGGGAAATTTTCAGATCCCAAAAAACAAAAAGCATAATAAACTTGTTATCCAATCATCCCAGTACATAATCTTGGGACATTTTTTTTGTTCATTCAACATTATGATAATATGAAATTGCTAGCTCCAACATAAGCATTCCTTGTGTTCTATCAGAGTCTATGAGGGTTTATTTGTTAAGACAAGCTTATGAGGTTCCATCTGTGATTTCAATAAATACTAAAAGAAATTTGGCTAATGTATAAGTTCTGTGTTGCAAGAATAACTACCTGGAACCCATGATCACGGGCAATGTCAATGACAGTTTTTCGTGTGACCCCCGGAAGAATAGTCCCACTGGTTGGTGGAGTCGAAATAATATTTCCCTGTGAAGATTGATATCTACATGAGTCTACAGTCCATATATATTTGTTTAATTCTAGGAAATACTATTAAAACCAATGTAAGTTAAAAATTTCATAAAAGCTAAATAGAGGCAACCCAAAAAAAAGACAAAAATAATGTGTCTCCCTTTATAAGGGAAAATCCAAACCTAACAGTTGTTCTAGAATTTTTCTTATTTCTCACTTTGAGGAAAAGAAAAACCATAGTAAGATAATAGAAATGAAATTAAATAAGCAGGAAGCTAAGTTGAGCATTACCTTCACCACAAAAATATTACAAGAAGTGGCCTCTTCAAGATATTTCTTATGCACCGAATCAAGGTATATTACATCAGAAAATCCTCTGCTCTTTGCTCTAGTTAATGCTTTCAAAACCTACATGACAGAAGGATTATGATTAGTGGAAGATCCATGGCAAAGCATCAACAACCCAATTTTTGAATTTTCCCTTTTTTTTCCCCTTCTTTTATCTCATAATTACAATCTACTGATAAACTATAAAAGGTGTTGAAAATTCTTTACAAATTAAATTCCGGGCACATTTCAAAATTTTAGGCCCCCTCAGGATTTTCAAGGCTTTCGTTCCATATAACAAAATGATACACCTACCTCAAGTGCCTTAACAAAATCCTTCATTCAAGAAGAAAATTTTTTCAAGTAAATTTTCAGATGTCCAAGAAATTAATCAATTGCTTTACTTTCAAATGGAAAAATAATGTATATACCGGGGCATAATTGGTAATGGATTTGACACCTCCAGCTCCTCCACGAGTGGCACGATGGAATTCATCCTCAACATAAAAGTTCAAGGGTGACAAACCTTCCTGCATATACAAAAACCAAGATCATATAAAACATTTCACCTTTCTAAATCACATTCATAATCCAATTTTTGACCAAGAAAAAAAAGTTGAAGGAAACGACAGAAATGTCACCTTGAAATAGTTGCCAACCGGGGAAGAATATACAAGGAATGTGTATTCTGGCGCCGGTGCCAAACCGAGTATAGGTCCACTTCCTATGAGCAAAGGCCTAATATAAAGAGACCCTTTTCCTGGAGGGGGAATCTACTCAAATTCAAAACAACAAAAGTCGCATACCATCAATACATATTCATATAGGTACACTTGTATGTATGTGTTTTTGGGTAAAGAATAGATAAAGGATGATTACCCAACGCCGGTTAGCAGTGGCGGTTTGTTTGACAGCATCAATGAATTGATCAATGGAGGGAGAAGGCATGCACATTCTCTCAGCACCAACCTGCATACGGATTGCATTCTGATCTGGGCGGAAGAGGCAGATGCGCCCATCTTCTCTCCTACATGCTTTTGTACCTTCAAACAATCCCTGTTATGGATATAGCCCATCACATATTTCTCTCAGTTGTAGCCCAGATAAGCTTATGGTAATGCTATGTGCAAACTATGACATTTATGGGTTTTGATTACTAAAAATATTATAACTCAGTCCTATACGTTACAATAACTAAGAGAGCAAGAAGCTGAACATAGGTACCTGGCCATAGTTTAAGACTCCGGCAGAAGGGTTTAATTCAATGTTGCCATAGGGGTTGAGTTGGCCTTGTTCGAAAATCCCATCTGCAGAGGATTTTGTAATGTAGATGTAATCGGTTGGCCTGATACCAAATCCGATATTGTTCCAATCAATATCCGTGGACTCATCATCACTGCCGCATTTTGATTCATAAATACAATATTTTAGTACTAAATCACTAATCATACAACAATCACATAACAATCAATGCACATTAGTATTGAGATGCAGATAACTGCAGGGACATGAACACCAATAGGGCACCACCGACCTAGGACCTAGGACACCTTTATTACTTATTTAATTTAATTTTTATTTTTATTTATCTTACTACTACTTGTAGGATAAAAGAAAAGAGAAATGTAGAAATGTTAGGAACACATAGGTTGTGTGCACAGAATGCATAACCCTAGCATTTCTTAAAAATAAAATACATGTCTGATTGAAGATTGGGATTTTTTTATTTTTTATTTTTTATTTTTTTTTTTTTGGGGGGGGGGGGATTGCCACTTTATTTTCACAAAGATATTACAAGTTGATGAAAAAATTTAAGAATTTAATTATTAATATTTATAAAAAAAATTCATTGATCTATAATTATTTTTTTAAATATATATTGAATTTAAAACTTTCCTTTTTTTTTAATGATTTTTTGTTGACATTCTTGCATTTACAATTTTAATTTATACTAACTAGAAAATTTCAGAGTAAATTATAAATTTGCTTAAAATACAAAATTACGCTTATAATTTTGGAAACTACATCTCATCCATTCAAGTTTTTAATCGCATAACAAATGATTACTTTTATTAATAAATCATTAAGTCAATTAATAGTTTTTAATGATATTATAAATATATTTCAATTAACAATACATATAATTTTATTATTGTATAGGAGATTAGTTACAAATTTCATTTTTTTAATTCTGTTAAATAAAAATTTTTTGACAAGAGAGTATTTATAATTTCTCAAACTACAGGGACATCCATATTTTAAGCAAATCTTATGAAGTATATCTGTAATTTACCCAAAATTTAATTAACAAAATTTACCAAAAATAAAATATTAAAAACAATTGGCTTTTTTAAGAGGTTGTTTTAGTAACTTTTTTGAATTTTTAGATTCTTCTAAAGTTTAGGGATTGGGGAAAAAAAATTGATGCAAATTAAAAAATAAAGACAAACTAAAGGCAAAAATATATATATAATTTTTTTAACTGGATGCTAAATAAGGAAGGAAAAGTGAATAAAATAAAATAAAATAAAAATACACTAACATATAAATTTATGTCACTAATATTTTTATTTTTAAATTTATATTTATATACATGAAAAATAAAAACATTTTGCCTTAATCAATGCTGTAAAATGTAATTTATTTTTTTTCATAATTGTTATGTCCTATATCAATGTCCATGCCGGTGCTCGTGCTTCTTAGCAGTTAGTTACCTGTAAGAAGAAGGTTCACAGGCTTCTTGGAGGGGAGATGCAGCCCGAGATGTATAGTAAGCTCCAATCTGTAAAATAGAATTTGACTTTAATCTGAATTTTACAAACAATTATGCATTTTTATGAAGAGAAATCATTGCCTCATTTATTGAGATCAAATATGAACAAGGTATGGATTTTGTGAGCAGTCAAGCTGTTTAACAGAATTGGTGTTCCAACCCATGCCTTCCAAAACTTAGAAATGAACTGTTCTTTTCAATTTCTTTTATTAATTCCCCTGTTTCAATTTTCTTCAATTTCAATAGTGAATCAATTAATAGGCCATCCAAGATAAGGTTTAGTCTGGGCTGAGCACGAAAATAGCCCAAGATGGTCCGCAGGCTAAGCTCAACGTACTTTTTTTCTGTGGGCAAAATTTTAGGCCCAAACCTTGCGCTACAGGCTTGGCTCAGATAGGCTTGTGGGCAGGCCTAACGGCCTCTTTTTTTTTATATTGGTCCCGTTTAGTAAAACTGTGGGAAAATGATTATACTTTATAATTTAATAAGGTATACCTTATAACTGTGAATATAAACTGATTTTTGACTTATAAATTAAGTTTCTCCTCCCCACTTAAAGAATAAGTTGATTTTTGACTTACAAAAAGCTATAAGCTATATTGTTAAGCTGAACCAAACACATCAAAATAAATTAAGTTTCTCCTCCCCACTTAAAGAATAAGTTGATTTTTGACTTACAAAAAGCTATAAGCTGTATTGTTAAGCTGAACCAAACACATCAAAATAACTTAAATTAAGTTAAAAACTAAAATAAGTTAGAAATTAGTCCTACAAAACAGAACCATTATCTATTTGGACTTGTGGTCAAGCCAGTTGCATCTCACGAGCCAACGAATACAAATGGAGCGGGTTTTAGACCCAGTTTCATTCAAGCCAATCTTCCTAAAATACGGGTCTAAACCAGTTAAAAGCCTATTCAAACTAAATAATGACCCTTCCAAACAGGGAGACATATATTAGCTTTGAAATTAGAAAGCTGATATCCTAATTTTTTGAGTACATAGTAGTTATAAAATATTGTTATATAAACTAAAAAATTTAAACCCCTCTAAAAAAAAAATAAATTATTATTCAGTTATATTTTAATAATTAATAAGAAATCTGATATTACAAGTACCCAAAACTACGTAGGCATTAGTGATTGTGTAGGGCATTGGGTTTGGGACATTGGGTGTGGCTAGCTGCTAGTTCAGCTCCAGCTGCATAGTACAGTGTAAACTATATCCAAACAGCTAGTACCAAAATTCATCAAAAATTGATAAGATGAAGCATACTAGTACAAAGTAAAAACCCAAGGGGCACAAAGTTAAAAAGCTAAGTAGTGTACTCCTCATGTCAACATCCTGAAAAATATTATACAAAAAAGCAATGATAAACAAAAGAAAGACCGACCTTTGATAAAGAAGCAAAACTGGAAGATCGGATCAAATTGCCAAGGCGCACAACCTTTTCCAGCAGCATGGTTTCTAGTATATTTGCTCTTCTTCTGAATACAAAACCAGCTGGGATAGCTAAAGCTAACTAAGATTGAAATTAAAATTTAAGATGCAAGTAGTGAGAGAATCACCAGAAAGCTTTGCAAATGAAGAAGAGTCTAAAGACTTGTTATGAGAGAGAGAGGCAGAGAGAGAGAGAGATGGGCTAGGCTGATGCAGAGTTGGAGTGTATATAGGCAGGAGGAGAGAGAAAATGGCGAGAGACAGAGAGAGCAGTGAGCACGGAGGCACGTGGGTTGCAAGATAGGCATCACCCAATTTATCAAAAATAAATAAAATAAATTTACAGAATGTTTTTTTAGGGGATAGGAGTTAGTTGGTAGTAGACATTCCGTCCTTGGATTAGAAAAACAATTCCAAAAAGCTTTCATCGGATAGACTTTAATCATGGTTTCGTGCACATTATTTTTTTTATTTTATTTTTTTTTATGATGATGATTATTGAATAATTTAGAGTACGAACACATGATATTTTATAGTATTTGATTTGTCGAGAAAATAAGTATAATATTATGTTTAATAATTAAAAAATATGAAAAAACATAACAAATAATAAAAAATATAAACACATGATATTTTGAAAGTATTCTATAACTTTCTTTCTTTTTTTTCTACTTTTTCCTCCATAAGGGATAACCATAGGTCAGATTTAAGTTGGGTTGTCTGAAGATAGGCCAAATCGGGGATAGTGGGGCGAGGCAGAAAATTGAATAATTTTGTATGGTGAAAATGAGAATATTAATAAAAATTATAAATAATATAATACATTATGAATAATAACGAGAATTATGATATATAAAATAAAAATAAATAAATGAATAAAAATTATATTATATTATATTATATATATATATATATATATATATATATATTTAATAAATATAATTAGAACAACGGTTGGATAGAATGATCCTCCCTACTTACAATGTTTGTTGGGGTTTCACTTTAATTAATTCCTGAATATATATGTAAATAATGTTATATGTATTAATTAATATATTAATTAATGTATGATATGATATAATTTAAATTTTTTTTAATAATTATAATTTATATAATGAGTGAGATTAATAATAATGTCATAATTAGTATTAATACACTAGTTAATATACTAATTTATATATGTAATACTACCATATATATATATATATATATACTTATTGTAAATTAAATTATGTCACCCAATGCTTTGAACTGTATGTATTTGAGAGAGTAATTTACAAGTAAATTGGGCCGAGTTAGGTAATAGGCCGTTCTGTGGGCCGCAGTAAGAAAGGGCTGAGTAAAAAGGCCTTGTAGTTAGCTCGGTCTAAAAAGAGCCTTAAAGTTAGCTCGGTCACCACGGTCAGAATGGTAGTAATTAGCTCGGTCATACCATTCTGGGCGGAAATGTTTTGAGCTTCTCTCAGGGCCTTGCTCTAGATTAGCTCAGCCCAAGCTTGCTATGGTTAGCTCGGTCTCAACAGGTGAAACTGAGGTACAAGCTATGAAAGGAAGAACCGAGCAGTTACAGCTCGGTTACATTTGCCAGTTTACCATAGTCATGTTAGCTCGGTCGTTTTGTCATACTACCGAGGTAAAACCATCTCACTTGGTTTAAGCAGTGAGGGGGGTGTTAAGAGATAAGCATTATCTTTTAAGAGTATGATTTCTAGGAGGACTCTACATGGAGGAATAAGAGTTTTACTAGGATTGTGCCACGCGAAACCTATAAAGGCTCATAACATTACCAATGAAGAGGTAACACAACTTTGATTCCTGAATTCATAGAGCTTTTGTGTCTATTGTCTATTGTGCTGACTTAGGTATCAGAGGGGTTTCCGGCACACACCCGCCGGTTAGCTCACGTTTGTGTTCTCGGGTGGCAAAGCGACGACGTTTCGAGGAGCGCAAGCTTGATCAATAGGATCATACAAGGTCAACGAAAACGAAATTCGGGGGGAGACCCAGAAGGTAAAACACCTACAGCATGTCTACCAAGTCGGGGAGAAGAGACATCGGGCAGAAGAGTGCCAAGGACCAGTAGTGTCCTTTACTGAAGCCGACCTTGAGATGGTGCAGCATCCACATAACGATGCCTTGGTAGTATCTCTCCAGGTTGGGGAATGCCATGTGAAGCGCATCTTAATCGACCAAGGCAGCTCTTGTGACATCATGTACGTCAGATATTACAAGGAGCTTGGCCTTCACTCAGACGATATGGAGCAATCCAATAGCCCAATGGTTGGGTTCAATGGAACGCCGATATGGCCACTGGAAACGACAAGCTTGGAGGTGCAGACTGGCACCAAGAAGATAAAGACAGAGTTCACCGTAATCGACATACCCTCCCCATACAATATCATCTTGGGAAGGCCGTGGTTGCATGCGATGGGGGCTGTTCCCTCAACATTGCATCAACTATTGCAGTTCCCAACAGAACATGGGATAGAAGAGATCAGCTGCAGGCAAAGAATTGCTCCATTGCAGCAATGAAAACCACCTGCAGCATACGAGAACCAGAGAAGGCAAAGATCGAAGGCGAGGACGTGGAGGTCCTAGAGGATATCGGCAAAGAGTCAGTCGAGAAGAATGAAGAAGCACTAAAGAAAATCCTCCTCTAGGAGGATGATGAAGAACGCTTCTTTCTTCTCGGCTCGGGCTTAGCCGACGAAGAGGAAAAAAAGTTGGAAGCATTCCTGAGAGCAAATATTAAGATGTTTGCCGAAGTAAATAAATAAAGTTTTGTTTTTTTGTCATTTGCCGAAGTAAATAAATAAAGTTATAGCTCGATTCATTCGTTCATACACTTGTGACTGATAAAGATACATAACGTTGTTTCTGGAATACATGTATAATGAGAACCCAAGTGGAACTTAGGTTCACATTAGGGGGCAGAGAGAAGAAAAATGGTTTTAACACTTGTTGAAACTTGAGAAAAGTTTACAAGTTGGAGTTAAACCGAGATGATGTTTAACACTTGTCGAAACTTGTGAAAAGTTTACAAGTTGGAGTTAAACCGAAATGAAGTTTAACACTTGTTGAAACTTGTGAAAAGCTTACAAGTTCAAGTTAAACCGAGATGACGTTTAACACTTGTTGAAACTTGTGAAAAGTTTACAAGTTGAAGTTAAACCGAGATGATGTTTAACACTTGTTGAAACTTGAGAAAAGTTTACAAGTTGGAGTTAAACCGAGATGATCTTTAACACTTGTTGAAACTTGTAAAAAGTTTACAAGTTGAAGTTAAGCCGAGATGATATTTAACACTTGTTGAAACTTGAGCAAAGTTTACAAGTTGAAGTTAAACCGAGATGATGTTTAACACTTGTTGAAACTGGAGAAAAGATTACAAGTTGGAGTTAAACCGAGATGATGTTTAACACTTGTCGAAACTTGAGAAAAGTTTGCAAGTTGAAGTTAAACCAAGGTTACACACTTGTTGAAATTTGAGAAAAATTTACAAATTAAAGCCAAAGTTGTATTAAGCTAAGTACCTGCCGATGTAAGCCGAGGTGTTTCACCCTGAGAAGGTTGCACAAGACTAAGATGCATTTTGGCAGACACAAACTTATTCTAAGTATGAAAGTCATACAAGAGCAATAAAGAAAAGACAAACATGCAAGCATCCAAGAAAGAAGGAAGTTGTATTCATAAGAAGGCACATCAGCCATGTGAAGAGTTTACACTGTCCCAAAAACAAAGAAGTACAAAGGGCAAAAAACAAAGGAAAAAGATGCCAAAATTAAGATTCTTCAGCATCGTCAGTAGGCTGGGTCTGGATCTCGGAAGACTGCTGGGAAGACATCTCGGCCGCAAGCTCAGCATCAATTTCTTGAAGGGTTTGATCAAGGCTCTTGTTGGCGAGAGGTACGTCCAACAATGCCTGCTCAGGGGTAGCTTCCTTGGGAACCTCATCACCCTCCTCATCTTGAATCAAGTCCAGGACTTGCTCGTTCAGAGAAGGGGACTTGGTCCCAGCAGCCTCCTTTGATTTCCTCGTCAAGGTCTCCTCCTCGGACTCAGATTCGTCGTCGGATTGAGTTGGAATTGGAGGGAATGGAAGATGAATGACATCGGCGTTCCTGAGGGGCAAGTCCTCGGGGACTTCAAGCTTTTTTAGAAGAGACATCCAACCCAGGGTGAAACCCTTGTTGCATGCCTGTTTCACTTGCTTTTCATAGTCTGCCGTGACATCGGCCACCCCCTCGTTATAGCCCTTCTCATCGGCGGCCTTGACTTCGGCCTCTTTTATGGCCAGGGCTTCTTGAAGTTCCTTCTCGGCCTGGGTCATCTTTTCTTCGGCCTCTCTCTTTTCAGACTCAAGAATATTCTTAATGGCCTCGGTGGATTCTGCTTTTTCTTCGGCGACATTTTGGGCCTTAATAGCAGCCTCGGCTTGATCCTCCAAGGTCTTCATCTTGGATTGCAAGATTTTATTGGCCTTTTGCAGACTGGCAACTTCTCTCTTCTTATCAGCCAGTTCTTTCCGGTTCTCAAAGGATTGTGTTGAGAAGGAATGAGCATGCTGGATGGCCTGAAAGTAAACAAGACAAAAGTTATTAGAAAATTTTCTATGTACAAGAAAGAAAGAAAAATGACCAAATAAAGACACTCACTTGGACAGAGCACTGGAGCATCAGAGCATAGTTTTCATATTCGCTCAGCTCGGCGTTCCGGTCGAGATCGCCAGGAAAGAGCAGAGCGGTACTAAGGGCAATGCCTATGTTTATGTCATCGGCACTATCGCTAGCCCTAACTGGCTTATCCTCCAGTGTGATTTGGAGGGCCCAGGGGGCATCGTGCTTCAGAGACCCCGAGGTGGTTGTATCGGATGACCTCAGCTTTTTTGATCAGGTAGATTCAGATAGTTGGCCCTTGGCAGGCCTCTTCTCGGTGGCAGAATGGGACTTGTCGCTCTCAACTAATTTGGAGATTGGCAAGGTATCCTCAGTATCAACCTGAGTCACCTTTGCCTTTGGCTGGGCCTTCTTAATTCTTTTTTGCTTTTGCCTTGGCTGAGGCTGGGTTTGTGCTGGTTGAACGTCAACGTCGGTAGGGATGCTGGCTAAGAGGTCTTTGGTAACTGCCTTTTGGCAGCCCATTTCAGTAGCAAAAACTGTTCGGCGTCGTCGACGGCGTTGAGATATCGGGATCAGATATGGAGCCGAGGTAGATGGCTGTTCAGCTGGATCAGAGGTCGATCCTTGATCAGGCCAAGATGAGGAGACAGCTTGAGGAGTTGTGGCAGAAGGCGGAGACAGACTCTTCTTCTTCTTTTTCTTGGGGACGTCGGGAAGAGCTGACTTGTAGGTAGGAATGAAATTGAGTAGAAGAGGGGCCTTTTGTTTGTGAACTGGCAGATCCAGTAACTTCTTCAAGTCTTTACTGGGAAAGAAAGACTGGCGGAAGCCCTTTGGTGGCTTAGAAAGAGCTGCAAGAAAAACAGACATTAGAGCAAACAAAGTATTGAAGACTTTAAAACAAACAAGTTAATATGAACACATGGCTCTTACCATTGCCCTCTACAAAAACTGTTCGAAGAAGAGGGTAAAGATGGAGGTCCTCATCTAGAGCGAACTCCCAGTTCCCCGAGGTAATGAAGTAATCGTCTCCAGCTCCCTTATTGGAGTTTGGGAGGTCGGCTACGATTTTGTATTCTGTGGATCTCGGCTTGAGGTAGTAAACGTAGCCCGTGTCTTTTTTGAGGCCACACATGGTGTAGCAAAACTGGATATCAGCTAAGGTAACTCTAACGTTTTCTTGTTTGGCTAAGGCTATGATGCCATTAATGGCTCGGTAGGAGTTGATGGCAAGCTGCATTAGGTTCAACTTATAGTAGTGAATGATCTCACGAAAAAGGATATTAAGTGGAAGCCGAAGTCCGCACTCGATGAAAGTTACAACAGGGAGGGGCATGGAATCGGCTATGGGCATGATAGAGTCATCCTCCCTAACCAACCTCAGATGGACGTCGGTAGGGATGTCAAACTCACGCCTAAAGTGATCTAATTTGGTCGGGGGTGTCTACTCTATGTTTCCACATACCCATGATATCGGCCTAACTAGCAGGAACTGGGTTTCATAATAAAGGTGTTTTAAAAGGGTTATTGGGACCTCGGCAAAAACCTAAAAATTTGTGGGGGTAAGAAATTGTGGGGATCGTTTTTGATTTTTCCTAAGAATTTGTGGGTTTTACAAACAAATCCCCAAACCTAGATCTATGAAAACGAAGATCAAAGGCATGAATCTGGAAAAGTCACAAGAAAACAGAAACAGGTAATACGATTCAGAGTCAAGAACAGTGAAGGATCATCAAGAAACACAAGACAGGTGTAACAGGCCAAGAATAGTGGCAACAGTCAACAAATGTGTGAATAGTGTGAATTCGAGACATAAAATGGGCAGAAACAAAAGCGTAAGATAAACGTGCTCAAATACATGATTCATAAATCAAATACTTAAAAAAAAACAGTAACAACAACAGATAAATGAAGCGAAACTTCTTGAAAAACAACAAGAAACTGAAATCAGGAGGAACGGTGACTTACCAGAAAAAAGGAAGCCGATGTTGAGTTCGCCGAAGTCAGACGAACGATAGCAGCGGGGAAGAGTAGTAAGAGTCTCACCGGAGGAGGTAAACAACAGTGGTAGCAGAGCTTGAAAGCTTGGAACAATGGAAGATTTGAAAAGGCTAGAGAGAGAGAGAGAGAGAGAGCTTCTGAAACGATGTAAAGTAGAAAGACGAGGGAAAGAAATAAGTTTTGTCAAAACTTGAAACGGTGGCAAAATGGGCAATTAATATGCCTGGAACAACGAATGCGTCAGACGACGCATGTAGGCGCAAAACGACTTGCAAACGCGTACGGAGTACGATCCAGCAAAAGGGAGACGTGTGGCTGAAACAGTTGAGTTATTTTGCATGATTGCTCATACGCGTGAAGAAGATCTTGGAAACTTTAAACCTTAAACAGACATATCGGCCTATATGATGATCTCGGCTGAGAAACTTTAAACCGATGTATTGACAGGAAGCTCTGGTATAGGTTCCATCACCTTAGAATGTCGAGGTAATAAAACCTAAGGGGCAGTTGTGGGGATATATTTTATGAGTACCAACACGTGGCCAAGGTGACGCTGACGTATCAGCTGAGGTTCCACGTGTCCTGGTCATAACGCCGAGGTGATCTCGATTAGGCCGATGTTATCTCTGAAGATATCGGAATCCGAGATAAGTGGATAAGGGACAAGAGTCCTAGAATGAGGAAGGACTTTAGCATGGATAAGGATAACACTTTTAGGGAGTTTATCTTTATCTCTTGGAGAGTCTAAGATAAGCATTGAGCAGAAATCCATTGAAGCTAGGCTTCTATGGGGACTAGGATTAAAGTTAACTATAAAAGAAAGGCACCCCCGATGGGTCTAAGGTACGCAATTTATATTCTGAACAGTGAGTTTAGCACTATTGATTATCTTTGAGAGATATACTGACTTGATCGTCGGAGTGCCCCCGAGTGGACGAACTACCGCCGGAATCTTCTCTTTCTGTTGCAGGTCAAGCAGGTGCCATCTATTCTGCCAATACTCTTCAACTGAATACTAAGTTGACAGTGTGATCGGAAATTCATTTACACACCATTTTAATTGACTCTTTGAACAGTTAGAACATAGATACAATTTAAAAATATTAGAAATGATTGGCAATATATAATAATGACGAAGTATAAATATAAATTAATTATAGAATCGAATACAATTCACTCCAATTAAATGAATCCCACACTTATATATAAAGGAAAATGTTAGAGGTCTCAAATTTTCTACCAAATAAATGACCAAATGTCTCACATGGGTGTGGGGCCCACAAAATTGCGAACCCCACACCCATGTGAGACATTTGGTCATTTGTTTGGTAGAAAATTTGGTATCCGTAGCATTACTCATATATAAAAGTTGGGTTTGATTATGTAATTAATTTATGTTCAACTGCAAAAGAAATCGTGCAAAATACAGATTGCATAAATGTGCCTACGACTGCCGCAAAGCAGCGAATAGTTTCTCCAAGACAAAAGAAGAAGAAATGCTTTTTCGAGGGTCATTTGTTGATAATTAAATAGCTTGATGGGGAACTCGCAATTTTCATTGGTGCTTCAAAGTTCGATGGAAAATGTATTAGCTTCTAATCAAGTAACTTTTGGGACGTATTATATGTATAATTGAAAATGTAATTAAATTAGAAATTATGTTAAAAGTTAAATCTTGATTTAAAAAATTAAGTGTGTGTTTGTTTGGAAGGATTAGAGTGTGGGATTGGACTATTAATCCTACCAGACTATAGCCCATTGTTTGTTTCATTTTTTTTATTCCGGACTAATAGTCCAGGACTATTAGTCCCACAAATATGAGACTATTCTATCTCATGGGAGGAGGTGGGATAGAAACTATGGGATTGGTATCCCATGAAATTATTTTGTGAAATATCCAGTTTACCCTCCATGTTATTACTTAGCAAACAATTAGAAAAGGATAAAATAGTCTTTTGAACATTTATAAATTATTTTTTTAGTGTTGTTAATTTAAAATTATATATTAAATAAAAAATTTTAATTATAAATTATAAATTATAAATTTAATTTAATTAAAAATAATAAATTATAAATTATGGCCTTATAAATTAAATTTTTTTAGTGTTATTAAAAAATTAAATTTACATATTAAATTAAATTATTTTTTTAGTGTTGTTAATTTAAAATTACATATTAAATAGAAAATATAAATTATAAATTAAATTTATTTTAAAATAATAAATTATAAATTATGGCCTTATAAATTAAATTTTTTTAGTGTTGTTGAAAATTTAATTTATATATTAAATAAAATTATTTTTTATTGTCATTAATTTAAAATTATATATTAAATAAAAAATATAAATTATAAATTATAAATTTAATTTAATTGAAAATAATAAATTAAAATAATTAAAATATTGTGCAAAAAATAAAATAAAACAAAATTTTATTTAATCTAGCTAAAAATAATTAAAATATTAAAACTATGTTTAATATTGCTATTACTTAGTAAATAATTGAAAAGGATAAAATAGTCATTTGAGCATTTATCATTCTCCATAATATCCCAAACAAACATTGGATAACTAAAAATAGTCCAATCCATACATCTAATCTCATGACTAAATAAACATAGGATACAAATTTAGTACAATCAAATAGTCCCGGAACAATGTGTCCCGAAACTAATAGTCTGATGGATTACAATCCTCTCTTATTCAATCCGTCTAAACAAACGCACCCTACGGATATTGGATTAGAGGAGAAGAGGCGGGACAAGATTCGAGACACTATTTTTTTGACATAACCATTTAATTAGGCCAAGTTTGGCATGATTGAAAAAAGATAAAAAGTCAAAAAGTCACTATCCTATTTAAAAGTCACATCATCTTATTTAAGTCATATCACCTCTCTAACACATCACTTCAAACCCAACCCAAATCCAACCCATATTTCATAAAAAGTCAAAAAATACACTTATTTAGTCTTCCTAAACTAGGCCTAAATATTGCCCTTAAAGCCAAAGTTAGGGGTGAGCATGGTCCGAATTGGATCGGATTGGGATAAAATCAGGACCAATCCGTTATCTACGGTTCCTGAAAAATCGGAACCAATCCGATCCGTTTAAATCTTGGAACCAATCCGAACCAATCCATTTCAACACGGATTGGATCGGTTTAGGACCACGGATTCACATAATTAAATAACAAAAATATATATATATATATATAATACTTTAATTTTATAAAAATATAAACATAGCGCTATATTAGTTCTACAATAGCAACATGTTTTTTTATAATAGCGACATAATGTTCTAGAATTTAAACAATCATAAAAAAACTAGTTTCATCATAAGTATTTAGATCATTACAAATTAAAACTAAAAACTAAAAAACAAAAGTAATAAAAGAAGATATTATACGAGGTTTAGGTTTGAGTTTAGATTTTATATAGAATAAGAGAAGATACTATGAGGGAGGATGTATAATAAAAATATAGACTATTTGTATACGGTCCGGATCGGTTCCAATCCGGAACCGTGAGGTTCAATCCGGAACCAATCCGTGAACTACGGATTTTTAATTCTTCAATCTGGAACCGAACTACGGATTCGAAAAACCAATCCAAACCTATCGAATTGAACTGAACTAGATCGAATTACGAATTTTACGGATTTCTTACTCAGCCCTAGCCAAAGTCCTGTCAAGGAGAAATCTCGCTATTCATTTTTGCATGAAGTGCTTCACTTGCATTAAAGCCACGTTACAATATATTATAAATTTAGGGATTAAATTTTTAAAAATCTTGTAGAATGTGTATCATATGTATTTATAATTACGATCTTTGTGATTTTTGATAATGACTTAATAAATTGTTAGTTATGACTCATTGTAATATTAATTATGATATTATTTTGGTTATGATTAAAAAAAAAATTGGTTATATATTTGGTTATAGCTCATATATATATATATATATATATATATATATATATTAAAGTTATGACTCTTATATGATTGCATTATGACATTTGTAGTAATTAACCCCACAAATGTCATAACTTATATAGCATTACCCTTAATTTTTTTGAGAGTGTGTGCCACATTACTCTTAATTTTTATTTTTATTTTAAAGTACAAATTTTGTTGAAAAAAAAATTAGAAGACCAATTCCAGTTATCATGGGAGTTGTCAATAAAATATCGTTCCAAATTTTAAAAAAAAAAAAAAAAAACTCTTAACGACAAAATTTTAAAATGTCACTCATAATTGCACTGTTTGAGATAACAATTTCGTGTCAAAAGAGTTTACTTCTTGAGACAAAAAATTAATAGTCTCAAAAGGATAGCAATTCATACTAAATGTTTAATTTTGTTACTAAAATACAATAAAAACACTTTTGATGATACAAATATTTTATCCCTAAAATTAATTTCATCTCTGAATTTTTTAATTTTTAATTTTTTAAAATCTTGTTTGTTGCCCCCAACCAGCTCCATCCGAATCCGAATGGTAGTTTCAAGGATGGAAAAGCCAGAACGATGTCAATCAACATCATGTTCTTAGATATGAGATTGTATATAAATAAAAATCATATTTAGCCTTCGTTTTGAGATGTAAGTTAATTTTTTGACTTTTAATTTATTGGCTATTTTAACCTACGACTAAAAAATCTCGTTTGGAATGGAATTTTTGACTTTTTTGAGAGAAAAATGAAATGATTATGGTTTGGATATAATATTCTGTTTTATTGACTTTTTAATCTATTTTGTCTTTTTGTAACTAAAATAGCCAAAAAAGATTATCCCAAACATAGCCCTTAGCTCTCGTTTGGCATAAGCTAAACAGTGAGTTTTTTGGCTAAAATAACCATAAAAAAATAAAATAAACTTTTTAGTTTAATAAGACAAAATATCATATCCAAACTATAATTATTTCATTTTTTCTCTCAAAAAAGTCAAAAAACATATCCCAAACGAGACTTTTTAACCCTAAGCTAGGCCTCGTTTAGGAACAGACTATTTTACTAACTTTTTGGCTTTTTAGCTGAAATATAAGGAAAAAAAAACTAGTATGTTTGGAATGAGTTTTTCATTTTTTATAAAAAAAGATGTGCAAAAAGTAGAGAGAAAATAAAATCTTTGACTTTTTTATATAGGTTGTTGGCTTTTTTATTTTTGTAGTAAATTTTTGACTTTTTGACTAAAATCATCACTTGCCAAACGAGGTCTAAAATAGTCAAAAAACTAAAAAACTAACCCACATCCCAAACGAACGAGAAATTCTATTTCCACACACTACTTCCTCTCTTTTCACATCTTTTCTCAATACACACTAAATAAATTTAAATTATCAAATTTCACTCAATACACATCCTACCATACCAAAAATACCCTTACCATCTTTATCCTTCAAACCCTAACCCTAACAAGCTACCACCTTTTTTTTTTTTTTTTTTTTTTTTCAAGGTAACTGGTATTGAGTTTCATCATCTGTAGATAACATAAACATTTTTTTTGTTACATCTATGCAAATTGGCAATACCTCTTACAGTTGAAACAAATTGAAATTTGTATAACCATTCAAGATTCCATTTCAAGGAGATAAATTCTGAAAAATTGCTCATATCAAAAATAAAATTGCTCACCCATGTTCACTTTATTGCAGAGCATCTAATGTGGAACACCCTCATATTTCTCTCTCTCACAGTCGCAAAGGGGGCAGAAAGTGAAGGCGGCGGTGATTCGCTTGGCAGAGGAGAGAGACGAAGGCGAAAGAAAATCACGGTGGTGGGCAATGAAGGTGGAGGGTGATCGCAGTGGTGCACTGATCTTTTTCTCAGGCAAAAGGGGGTTATAGTGGTGGGGAAGAAGTGACGGGAAGAGTGGAGGAGGGGAGATGCAGCGGTCATGGATGGTGATAGTAGAAACTGATGGTTTAAGGGAGTTAGAGTTAGGGTTTTGAGGAAGAGATATTTTGGTAATTTAATTTTAAGACAAAAATATAATAAAAAAAAATCATTAAATTTTTGGAAAGAGAGGAAGCAATGTGTAGAAATAGAATTTTTCCAAAGGAACTCTTAATTAGATAACTATAGTTTAAGGGACATATATAACTTAAAAGTCAAGCAAACAATAGAAGAAATAATCATATTGTACAATAATTGAAAATGAGTTGATTTGAGGAGTTGATTAGAAGTTAGTTTTTTAATTTTTTTAATTTTTCTTAAAAATGTATAAAAATAGAGAGATAACATGAGTTAAACGTCAAAAAATAATTTTTTATTATTTTCGAATGTATAGTTGTTGTTCACGTTTGATTGAGAAAATAATTAACAATTATTTTTATTTTTTAACTCAAACAGGTTTATTTTTTTGAGGATCTGAATAAGTTACATTTTTTTGAGGATCTGAATAAAGTTACATGTTTTTCCCACTTTATTTATTTATTTTTCTCTTCAGCTTCAAATGGGGTCAACCGGTCAAAGTCAGGTCAACCAGTGTTCGGTGAGAGGGGTCAACCGTGTGTTTGGGGGCACCGTTACGTTTTGAATGTGCATCAGAGCCACCCAAATGAAGGGTAGTTTTCACGGAGGAAAAAGAATAATGCTTGGGACCCCCTTTTGGGGTCACCCCTCATCCCCTTTTGTCACGTGGCGGGTGGTGATTGGAGGAGCAGGAAAAAAAAGAAAAATAAAAAGAAAATGTAACCAATGAGAGAGAGGGGGTCAAAGGGGGTAGGAGAAAAATGGGGGATGAATCATTGTTGGAGGAAAAAACAGGTGGGAAATTCTAATATACCCTATTTAAAAAATGGTGTATCATATATATATTTTTAATTATAATTATTTTTTAATTATGATATTATTTTAGTTATATCTTATATTATGTTTAGTTATGATATATATATATTTTTTTTAGCGATGACTTAAAAAATTAAAATTATATTATTTTTTTAGTTATAAGTTACATACGGTACACATCATTTAAAAGGTGTGCACCTGCTTTCCAATCTCAAAGTACATAAATTTTTAGATTAATTATATTTACCTTTTTTCATATTAGTTTTTTTTAGACGAATTACACTAATACTCTTTGTAGTTTGAAATTTGTGTCACTTTAGCCTTTAACTTTTCAATTGTGATGCATTTGATTCTAAATTTTAAATCTCTTTCTAAATAAGGACAATAAAAAATATTGTTTCTTTTGTAAACGGAAAATTTGTCATTTCAATAGCATACTTATCATACAACTTATTTTGTGTTGGTTAACTTATAAGTTGTTTGAAATGTTATGATCTTTTTTTTTAATGAATGATGCTTCTACTTTCTTAGTTACAAAGGTCTGTTTGGTTTGGTTTGGTTTTCAGAATCTATTTTTAAATTTTTTTTCTAATAAACTAAAATTTAAATTTTTGAAAAAATTAAAAACACATTATTTTTATATAATTTTATCTTTTGGAAGGGTAGAAATAAATTTTTTAAATTAATTTTGTCTGATATTTATTTTCACTAATACTCTTTGTAGTTTGAAATTTGTGTCACTTTAGTCTCTAACTTTTTAATTGTGATGCATTCGACTCTAAATTTTAAATCTCGTTCCAATTAATGACAATCAAAAATGCTATTTTTTTGTAAACGGAAAATTTGTCATTTCAATGACAAAATCATCATACAACTTATTTTGTGTTGGTTAACTTGTAAATTGTTTGAAATGTTATGGTCTTTTTTTTTTAATGAATAATGCTAGTAATTTCTTGGTTATAAAGTTCTGTTTGGTTTGGTTTTCAGAATCTATTTTTAATTTTTTTTCTTCTAATAAACTAAAAATTAAATTTGTGAAAAAATTAAAAACATATTATTTTTATATAATTTTATCTTTTGGAAGGGTAGAAATAGATTTTTTAAATTAATTTTGTCTGATATTTATTTTCATTAAATTAGTTTCTATTTTTTCAAAAATAAATTTTAAAGACAGTCTTAAAAACTCAAGTCAAACATGGCGACAATTTTGATATCATTATTAAACTAATTCATTAAATCAAAAAATAAAAATTAAAAATATTTCATATATTAAATATATAGATTATACATTAAATGTCTAATAATCATCCATTACATAATAACTATCTCAAAATTTCTGTTAACAATAAAAACAACCATCTATTACATGATAACCATTTAAAAATATTAACAAAAACAACCACCCATTACATACTCATCATCCAAACACACAAATAAAAATTAATTTCATAAAAAAAATTTAAAAAATGTAAAGGTTAATTATTTTTATATAATTTTATCTTTGATGAGTATAAATAATTTTTAAAAATTTAAAAATATCTTTTTGACATTTATTTTGCCAAACTAATTTATATTATATCAAATTGATGATTTTGTCCTTAAAATTGATCATTTTCCATTTCAAAAAAAAAAAATGGCGTCTTCAATTGTCCTTATTTAAAATGAGATTTAAAATTTACGATTAAATGTATCACAATTGAAAGGTTATGAACCAAAGTTACACAAGTCTCAAACTAAAGGGAATATTAGCGAAATTCACAATTTTTTTAAGGAATTAGTTAAAATTAATTTATTGACTAAAAATAAGTTAGCGAAAATGCTAATGTTAAAAGGAATTATTTATTTGCCAAATTCTTGGCATTGTTTACTTATTTTTTTTAATATCTTTTTAGAGTATTTTATTTATTTATATATATATATATATATTTGTGGGTAATGGTATGCCGTGAGACTTTAAATGGTCCATTTGGTTCAGTTTAGAATTACAATTTGAGTGTGGGGTTATATTTTAAGTTTTGAATTTTTGAATTATGATTTGAAAAGAAAAAATTTGTTTGGTTATGAATTTTAAAAATAGTTTTGAGTTGATATGTAATTTTTTTGATTTTTTTTTGATTGATGGATATATAAAATATGAGAGAAGAGAGGAGATATGAGAGATAAAACGAGATTGATTGATAGATTAATAATATTTTTTTTTTTAAAAAAAAAAAGAGAAAAGTTTTCAATCTAATTTTGAGTTATATTTTAAAAATATATTTGATTAACATATTTTTATCTGAATCATAATTTAAAAATAGAATTAATTTTAAAAAGCAAATCAAACGCTAGCTTAAATTTTCAACTGTAATCAACTTGATAGTTGTAGTCTAATAATATATGTTTACAAATTCGACAATCAACGCAAAAAGGAGCCTCCTAATGGCAAAAAAAATAAACACAGGTTATAACAAAAGATTTTGTTAAGGAAGGCGTTCCCCTCCAGTTGGCTTTTAAATTAGGTGGCCTTGTTGGGTCGTGGTGAGCCTTGATCTGAATCCATTTTGTTGATCCAAAATCATTTAATATTAGAGTTTATTGAGTATATTATTCTTATAAAAAATCACGTTGATTAGATATTAATAATCACTTAATCAGATCAAATTTTTGTCACCATTTATTTTGAAAATTATACATGCAATCGGATTTCGATCCCGTAGATGTATCTCACATTAAGGAAACCACGTAAAAATTTTAGTGTTACTTTTGATTTAATTTTTCTGCATTAGTTTTTATTCCCATTGATTGATTTACTTGTGAAAATCACATATTTTTCCTAACAACTAGTATCAGAGCTTAAGTTTATTTGAGTTTATTTAGTTGTGTAAATCAATGGAGGGGAATGTGGGTCGCATGTCTAGCTTCAATGGAAGTAATTGGGTAACTTGGAAAACTAAAATGGAAGACCTATTATTTTGTAAAGATTTGTATGGACCCATTGAGGGTGATAGTAGCAAATCCGAGGGTATGAAAGATGATGAATGGAAGAGGCTTAATCGAAAAGCCGTTGGTATTATCCGTCAATGGATTGATGACAGTGTGTTTCATCATATTGTTACTGAAACTTCAGCACATAATTTATGAAAAAAATTAGAAGGCCTTTATGATAGGAAATCAGCCATAAATAAAGCTTTTCTGTTTCGTAAATTGATTAATTTAAAATATAAAGAGGGCAGCCCTATTCCGGAACATCTGAATGAAATAAAAAGTATTGTTAACCAACTTGCTTCTATGAAAATTATTTTTGATGATGAGTTGCAAACTTTGATACTATTTAGTTCTTTGCCCGAAAGTTGGGAAACTTTAGTTGTGACAGTTTGTAATTCGGCACCTGATGGAGTTGTCACAATGGGTCAAGTCACTAGTAGCTTGTTGAATGAAGAAACTAGAAGAAAATTAGCAGGTTCCTTTCATTCGGAAGCATTTGTTGTGAGAGGCCGAAGCAAAACAAGGGGGAAGAGTAAGACTCCTCATGGTTGTGATCAAAGCCGTGACAAATCAAAAGATGGTTCTTTTTCAGAAAAAGACATTGAATGCTATTATTGCCATGAGAAAGAGCACATGAAGCGGGAATGCCGAAAGCTCAAGAATAAGGAGAAAAAGTGTGACAAAAGTGCGGATAAGAAGCAAGAAAACACAACAGCAGTTACTACCAATGATGATCTCATGGTCGTTTGTGAAAATGATTGCATCAATTTTGTGGGCCAAGAGAGCAATTGGGTGATTGATTCCGGTGCTTCTTTTCATGTGACTTCTCGAGTTGATTTCTTCACTACCTACACCGAAGGAGATTATGGTTCTGTTCGAATGGGTAATGAAGGCTTGCCCAAGATTATTGGCATGGGTGATGTTTGCTTGTAAACAAATTTGGGCTGCAAGTTGTTGCTTAAAGATGTGAGGCATGTTCCGGACATTCGCCTCAATTTGATCTCTACTGGGAAGCTAGATGATGAAGGCTTCAACAACAAATTTGGTGATGGAATATGAAAGCTCACAAAGGGTTCTTTAGTGGTAACTAAGTGCAAGAAGACTCATACACTTTATTCGATGCAAAGAAAAATTTGTAAAGGTGTTGTCAATGTATTTGAAGATGATACTTCTACCGAATTGTGGCACAAGCGGCTTAGCCATATGAGTGAAAAAGGGCTACAAGTTTTGTTCAAGAAATAGCTTCTACTTGGTTTGAAAGATACACATCTTAGAACTTGTGTTCATTGTTTGGCGGGTAAAAAACATAGAGTTTCTTTTCATATAAAAATGTTGCTTCTAGAAAAGAAAATGTGTTGGAGTTGATTCATTCAGAAGTTTGTTTTAAAACAAATTTCTTCTCTTCTTCTTCTTCTTCCTTCTTCTGATTTTCTTTTTTTGAAAAAAAAAAATAAAAAACGACGTCGTTTTTTAATTAAGGGGATTTGGGGGGCTCAAATTCGAGCTCCCTACCACGACTCATCAAATAATTTATAAAAAAAAAATAAAAGCTCCGTTTGGTAAGCCTCTCAAATTATAGTTCTACCTATTGATTTGAGTGTGGTATTTGTTTTGAGTTTTTAAATCATAATTTTACACCCATTTATCAAAACTCAATTCAAAACATAATCATTACTTTTCAAAACTCATAGCTAAATACATAATTCAAAACTTTTTTTAAAACTCAATTCAAATCAATAATTTAATTTTTTAAATATATTAATATTTACATATGTTACGATTTTTTTTAATTTTTTAATTTTTTGAATCTTTTTAAATATTTTAATTTTTAAATATTACGATTTTAATTTTTAAAATTTTAAAATATTTTATAAAAATAAATTCAAACTCTATTTTATAAAAATATTTTTAAATATTTTAATTTTTTTGTTATGTATTTAATTATGATTTGAGTGTAGAGTTGTGAAAGTAGTATGGAGTTTCGAGTTATGTGTTTGGTTATGAATTTTAAAAATAATTTCTTAATTGAGTTTTGTTTTACGTGTTTGGTTACGATTTGAGTTTTGAGTTTTGAGTTTTGAGTTGTTTTTAAATTTAAAATATTAACATTTTAAATTATTTAAATTTTTTGAATATTTAAATTATTTAAATTTTTAGGATTTAAAATTTTTGAATATTTATTTTAATTTTTTACTTATTAAATTTTTTAGATTATTTAAATTATTTAAATATTTATGATTTAAATTTTTTGAATATTTATTTTGAAAAAAAATTATTTCCTTTGTAGTATTTTCAATTAAAAAATTCATTAATGTTATTTTCTGTTAATATTAAAAAAATTTAATTTAATTTTAAAAAGAGTTTGGTTATGAGGGTTGATCAGAATTTTTAATAGTGTGAAAGTAGTGTGTTTTGTTATTAGTTATAACAATTTGAATTAAGTTTTAAAACTCTTTTCAAAACTCATAACCAAACAAATTTTCTTACTTCATATGTCAAATCAAACTTTCAAAACTCAATTTCGCACTCAATTCAAAACCATAACTAAATAAATTTTCTACACTCAAATCATAATTTCACAATTCACAAACTCAAAATACAACTTAGTGGCTGCCAAAAACGCAACAAAATCCCTTTAGGAAGTGCCAAAAACGCAGCCCTAAAATTACAAATTAGGACCTATGAAAAAAAATATAAAAAAATAAATCTCTTATATTGGGCAAGGATATTTTGGTCATTTTAATTTGATTTGACACCATAAATAAATATTAAACTAAAAAGTAAAAAGTCAATTTTTTACCAGCTTCCCAAATCACTTCTAAAAAAGTCAAAAAGTTTGGTAAAAAGTTAAAATCTAATTTTTTACCAACTTTTCAAAACAACCATTATTCATATTGGACAAAGACTAATGATTGAATTATCAAATTCATATTGGACAAAGACTAATGATAGAATTATCAAATAAGGAAAATGTTTTTTCCCCCTAATTTCTCCCTCTCCCGGGACGTGAATAGCCTGAAATTTAGAGAAGAGAGAGAGAGAGAGAGAAGAGAGGAGGAGCTCCGCTCGCCGATTGTCACCCACCTCGCCTCGTCGCAGCTCGTCGTCGCAGTCCCGTCGTCGCTTCTACCTCTGCCTCCGCCCCCGCCTCCGCCTCCGCCTCCACCCCGATTTTGTTGGCCCCCTCCAGTCCTTTTTCTTCCTCCTCCTACTCCTCTTTCCTTCTCTTCTTCTTCTTCCTTCTTCTAATTTTCTTCTTCTAAAAAAAAAAAAAAAAAAAAAATTCAAAAACAACGTCGTTTTTGAATTAGGGGGATTCGGGGGGCTCAAATTTGAGCTCCCTAGCACGACTCATCAAATACTTTATAAAAAAAAAAATAAAAGCTCCGTTTGGTAAGCCTCTCAAGTTATAGTTCTACCTATTGATTTTTTAGTGTGGTATTTGTTTTGAGTTTTTAAATCATAATTTTGCATCCATTTCTCAAAACTCAATTCAAAACATAATCATTATTTTTCAAAACTCATAACCAAATACATAATTCAAAACTTTTTTCAAAACTCAATTCAAATCAATATTTTAAATATTTTAATATTTAAATATGTTACGATTTTTTTAATTTTTTTAATTTTTTGAATCTTTTTAAATATTTTAATTTTTAAATATTACGATTTTACTTTTTTAAATTTTAAAATGTTTTATAAAAATAAATTCAAACTCTATTTTATGAAAATATTTTTAAATATTTTCATTTTTTTGTTATCTATTTAGTTACAATTTGAGTGTAGAGTTGTGAAAGTAGTATGGAATTTCGAGTTATGTGTTTGGTTATGAGTTTTAAAAATAATTTCTTAATTGAGTTTTGTTTTATGTGTTTGGTTACGATTTGAGTGTAGAGTTGTTTTTAAATTTAAAATATTAAAATTCTAAATTATTTAAATTTTTTCAATATTTAAATTATTTAAATTTTTTGAATATTTATTTTGAAAAAAAAATTATTTACTTTGTAGTATTTTCAATTAAAAAATTGATTGATGTTATTTTTTGTTAATAATAAATTTTTTTAATTGAATTTTAAAAAAAAATTGGTTATGAGTGTTAATTAGAATTTTCAATTGTGTAAAAGTAGTGTGTTTTGCTATGAATTTAACAATTTGAATTAAGTTTTGAAAACTCTTTCTAAAACTTATAACCAAACAAATTTTCTTATTTCACATGTCAAATCAAACTTTCAAAACTTAATTCCACACTCAATTCAAAACTCTATTTAAAAATCATAACCAAATAAATTTTTTACACTCAAATCATAATTTCAAAACACATAAACTCAAAATACAACTCATATTCTAAAATCATAGTTAGAAAGTCTTACCAAACGGAGCCTTGGTTTGTTTGGTTGTATTTTTGTTTTATATTTTATGCTTTCAATTCTCAAAAAATATTTTTAAAAATTATTTTCAGTACAAATTATTTTAAAAATTATTTTCAGTAAAGGTTTTCATGAAAACAACTGGCTTTTGACAAACACCAAAATATTATTTTTGAATTTGAGAAAAATATTTCCCACAAAAATGATTCTAATTTTTCAAAAAAAAAAAAGAGAAAAAAATAAAAAACAATCAGTATGTTTGGTTTCAATTTTATGAATTTAATTTTTTGAAAATTAAGTTTTTTATTTTTTGTGTTTTTTTGTTTTAGTATATATTTTTAAAATTTTAAGCAATGTTTTACTTTTTTAGAAACATCTTATTTAAATGTATCTAAAAAGTAAAATATTTGTAAACTAATATTTTAAAAAATCTATAAGTACACAAGAATACGAAAAATATACTAAATTCTCATATATATATATATATATATGTGTGTGTGTATTTTATATTTTTGGTTTTTAGTAAATTTTCTAAAGATTTTTTCACAAATATTATACTTTTTAAGTGTATTAATGTTAGGTGTATCTAAAATGTTTTTTAAAAAATTGCTTAGAATATTAAAAAAATTCAGCAAAAATAAAAAAAATGCAGAAAATAAAAAAAAATTAATTTTCTAAAAAGTGAATCATGAAAATCCAAACCAAACAAGTTGAATGTTTTCTTCTCTCTTTTTTTTTTTTTTTTTTGTAGACAACAAAATTTGTTTGGTGAAATTACAATTCAATGTAAGTTTAACAAAAGAGTTTCAGATCAATGGTAAATTTTACAAATATTAATAATTAAAATAATAAACCAGTAATTAGTTTTTAAAAATACCAATAAATTGTAAAATTTTTATTTAAACAAAAAATAAATAATAATCAACCAAAAACAAAAACAAAAACACCCCCAAATAATTACATTTATGTATATGGAAAAAGATTGTTTTGACTTTTCAAATAGGTCCAGATCTAAGTGAAATCTACCGAACATGCCTATGTACTAATATTAATATTGCAATTCCTAATAAAAAAACATATATACCATTTGCATTTGCATGGGACACGAGGATAGCCACATGCAACACGAGATTCGTATGCGTTGCGTGGTTTGTATAGTTACCAAGCAGCTCTCATACCTGACATTTGTGCATTTAAGGTCAAGTTTGGCAATTTAAAAATAATTTATCTTTTTATTTTTTTTCATCATATTATCTCTCTATTTTATTGTACATCTTTTTATAAAAAGACAAAAATATACTTATTTAGGTCATCCCGAACAACTCCTAAATACACAGACAGATGGGACACAAACACCAAACTTGGGACCATATTAATTAGGAAAATGAGTTGGACTCCCTCAAGGAGGCACCCTTTTGACCCCTCTCTTTTTGATTGGTCAGTTAGTTAGTCAGTTAGTTAGTTTTTTTTTTTTTTTTTTCTCCAATCATCACCTGCCATGTGTGTGTGGAGTGGTAGAGATGGTGATTAGAGGGGATCTCAATTAATTTCCTATTAATTATTACTGGCATGCCAAAAGTATTCTTTATGTCAATTTTTCTCAAGCCAAAGTTTTTGAGTAAACATCGTATCATTACTACGATAAGACTTAAAGTTTAGAGAAAACAATTTATGAATAAGATTAAGTTTTAGAAATGAAATACTTTGTAATTTCTATAAGTGTTACTTTTGTATTTTTACTTACGAAATTTGACATTTAGTGTGGGAATCAAAATTTATCTAAAAAAGTAAATATTTTTTGCACTAAATTATTTTATCCATAAAAATGTATTTATTAGTGATATTTTTAAAATTTTAACATTTTTTTCCTTTTAGTGACGATAGGAATTGGTCCTCCAACGTTTTTTGTAACAAAGTTTCACTTTTGGGGAGAATTGTGGTCCCCAAAACCATTATATATTATAGTGATGTTCATATACAAATGTTAAAGGGTGAATTACATTAATGGTCTCTATAGTTTGGGGTTTGTGTTACTTTAGTCCATAACTTTTTAATTGTGACACATTTGATTCTGAATTTTAGATCTTGTTTCAAATAAGGACAATTGAAGATATTATTGGATTTTTCAAGGGCAAAAATGTCAATTTGATAAAATATAAACTAATTTGACAAAAAATAAATGTTAACAAAATATTTTTAAACTTTTAAAAATTATTTCTACACACTAAATATAAAATTATGTAAAACTAATAAATTTTTTAGACATTTATTTATTTTTTAAAAATTATTTTTTATTATGCGTTTGGATAATAATCATGTAATGGGTGGTTGTTTTTATTTTCATTAAATTAGTTTCTGTTTTTTCAAAATTCAAATATGGCAACAACTTTGATATCATTATTAAGCCAATCTATTAAATCAAAAAAAATTCAAAACAAAAAATATTTCATATATTAAATAAATCGATTACAAATTAAAATTTAACAACTATCCAATACATGATTATCATCCAAACATACAATAAAAATTAATTTGGTAAAATAAATAAATGTCTAAAAGATTTATGAATTTTATATAATTTTGTTTTTGGTGGGTAAAAATAATTTTAAAAAATTTAAAAATATTTTTTTGACATTTGTTTTTGTCAAATTAGTTTATATTTTATCAAATTGACAATTTTACCCTTGAAATTAAGCAAAGATATCTTCAATTGTTCTTATTTGGAACAATATTTAAAATTTAAGGTCAAATGTGTCAAAAATGAAAAATTAGAAATCAAAGTGACATGAATCCCAAATTATAGAGACTTTTAATGTAATTCGCCCAATGTTAAAATCATAAAAATAAAATACAGAATGAGTCACAAAATTAGAAATCAATATTCAAAATTTAAGGTCAAATGTGTCAGATATGAAAAATTAGAAATCAAAGTGACATAAACCCCAAATTATAGAGACTTTTAATGTAATTCGCCCAATGTTAAAATCATAAAAATAAAGTACAGAATGAGTCACAAAAAGTGAAATAATAGTTTAGGGTTCGTTTAGGAAGTGGGTTGGTTTTTTAGCTTTTGACTTTTCAGTTATTTTGGCCTGAAGCTAAAAAGTCTCGTTTGTGAAGGATATTTAGCTTTTTTGACTTTTAATGAGAGAAATAATGTAATGATTATGGATTGAATATGATATTTTGTCTGATTAAATTAAATTTTTTTTTTTTTTTTTGACTAAAATAATCCTAAATTCAACCCAACTTCTTTTCCCAAACGAAGCCATAGAAAACAAAGAACACAAACTGAGTTATAGAAAGTGAAACGGAGTGAAATATTAGGCTGACAAAAGCCTCCGTTTGGGAAGTAGATTGACTTTTTGGCTTTTTGGTTTTTTTTGGCTATTTGAGTCTAGGCTCAAAAGCTTGGTTTGGAAAGGCTTTTTGATTTTTTTGATTTTTTTTTGTGAGAGAAATGTGTAATGATTATGGGTTGGATGTGATGTTTTGTCTGTTGTGGCTCAAATAGCCTATTCTATCTTTTGTGGCTCAAAAAATCAAAAGAGCCCAAATAAACTCTTCTCAAACGACACCAAAATAAAATTCGAACATAGACACTAGTCACAGAAAGTGAAATGATGATAAGCAGAGATTTTTTTTTTCTTTTTTTTCTTTCTGAACATGATTAATTAGATACCAACTTCTATTGTATTTTCTGTGAATTATTATGTAATTTATGTTCCGTTTGGCAATATTATTTTTTAGTTTAAAAATTAAAAAGCCGTTAAAAAAAATAAAAAAGTCAACAATTTATACTAAAAGGTTAAAAATTTTATTTTCTTTCTACTTTTTACATATCATTTCGTAAAAAATTAAAAAGTTATCACAAACATACTAATTTTTTTTACACCATATTTTAATAAAAAATTCAAAAAATTACTATAAAACCATGATCCCAATCGAGGCGTCATCACGTGTTTCTAGTATTATTGCATGTTCATATGATTCTTCAAAATATTTTCCGACTATTGGATCTCGGATAGTATCTTCTGTCCTCTCTGTCGGATCTCTGTTGTAAGTCTTTTAGAGTTCAAAGATTTAAAAAACCTATTTATGAGATTCACAAGTTACAAAACCTAACATTGTGTCCACAAGTAACAAAATTATATAATAAAGTCCAACATTTAACAGGCATAAATTAGACCTGTATCTTTTGTCAAATTAGTTCTGTTAACTTTGGAATTAAGATTATTCACCCAAGAAAAAACTTTGGAATTAAGATCACTTACTCTCTTCTCTTTATCTGTACATCTTATTAGTTTATAGAGTTGTTCATGCCAATAAAAAGCTACTCCATAAACAAATATCAGATTTAAGTAGGGGTGGACGTGGGTCGGTTGCGGTCACAGAACCTCCAATCCGCCATCCGCCTGCCAGATTGGCAGATTGAAGAAAATCAATCTGCATCCGTCCGCCAATTCGGCGGATGTGGATTGAGCGGATTGGCGAATGGATGCGAATCGGTTTGGCGGTTTAAAATTTTATAAATTTTCAATATAATTTAACTTGTGCACTTCCTCAAAAAAAGAAGAAAAAGTATTTCAGTTAATGACTTAAAAAAAATATTACAATCACTGCATGTCTCATCAAAAGTAAGAAAGTTTGAAACTTTAGAATATCACAATTACTGCATGCCTCATCCACATAAAGTATTACAATATGTGGTTCTTAAAATATAAAAACAATTCAAACCACCAAAACCATGAACAGAGCACTAGTAGAGATTGTATGTCTCTGGATTGTTACATCTATATCTGTTTTTTAAAACAAAAACCAACCAGAATATATCATATTTTCTATTTATTATTTTTAGAGATAGATTTAAAAACCAAAAAATATAGACAAATAATATGTTTATTTTTTTCCATTCAAAAAAGATATTCAAGTTGAAAAAAAATTTTCAACAAAATATTTAAACTCTTTTTTAATTGAAAATACAAACAAAATATTTAAACAAACTGAAAACACAAAGTCTTATAAATTACTAGGGGTGTTCGCGGTTTGGTGGTTCGGTTGCGGCCAAAGAAATCTCAAGTCCGCTATCCATCCGCCAGATTGGCGGATTGGAGAAAATCAATCCGCAACCGTCCGCTCGTCATCACGCATCCGTCCAAAATGCGGCGGATCGGTTCGGGTCGGTCGGTTTTGGCGGATCGGCATATCCGCTGCTCACCCCTAGATTTAAGGATACAGAAAATAGTGCATAGGGTTAAATTGGACCAAAACAACTGTATGAGATATTTCTTAAAAATAGAAATAAAATTAACTTATATTTCAATTATCTTTTTCTCAAATTTTCTTTTTCTTTTTAAATCTTTACCTAAATCTATAATAAACACAACCTTAATGTTTTGTGAGGCACAATGGAGAAGGCGGAGGTGGATGCAAAATTATCCCTCTTCTATTAAAATTAGTTAACTATTTGACTTGACAGTTTAAAAGACTAGGGCATAATTTGGAAATTTTTAAAACTCACAATTTAATCTATTAGCACAATCAAACTCAAAGAGTTTATTAGGTCAAGCACAATTTTTTTTTTTTTCAAAATTTGTTGTAAGTTACATAAATTAATTTCCTATTTTTGGTTGAAGTGGTGATTGGGGTAGTAGTCGTTGTATAAGACAGATGAACAAGGAAGAGCACAGTCCATTCCCTGTAACAAACAAACAGCCCAACCCATTTTATCTCATCTTCCACAAGTCTCCAAATAATACACCAACTCTAGTAGCTCCATATGGCAACAACACCAAATCATTGTTGGTTATTTTAATAAATAAATAAAACACATTTCAAATTCAACCAATCTCTCTTATTTATCAAATTGTCAAAAAAAATTAACAGTTCTATATATTCGCAGCAGTGTCATTGGCTGATTATCTGTCACTCCTTCTGTATAGAGGGTTAGAAATTAAGGTCCAAATTAAGTATGGGCCTAAGTGCTGAGGTCGACCTTTTTAGGCAACCAAGAATGTCAAAATGAGCATGGGCTAAAGTCCAAGGGAAGTGGGCCAATAGTGGGCCACAGCAGGTCCGACCCGCCAAAGATCTAAACAGACTCCACGAAGGAAAATGTCTAAGTCAAGTTGCGGAGGCAACATTTGCAGCGGTCAAGTTCTTGAGGCACTTTGCCTTAGTGCCGCCATTTCCAATATTGTCGGTTCCATTACCATCTGAAGTTGCTGAGGGAAAGAGAAAACCAAAGCAACTAATTTGCAAAGGTAACACTTGCAGTGGTCAAGTTGCAGAGGTACTTTTTTTCAATGCTGTCATTCCAAGTATTGTCGGTATAGCTGCCATTCCTAGTATTGTCTGTTCTGCCACCATCTAAAGTTGCTGAGGGAAAGAGAAAACCGAAGCAACTAAGTTGCAGAGGCAACACTTGTGGCTACTCAGTTGTGGAGGTTTTTTGTCGGCGTCGCCATCTCTAATACTATTAGGACTACTATCTGAATTTGCCGTGGGAATAACTGCCACAACAACTACAATCGCAGCGACTAACTTGCGGAGGGAACATCCTGTCAAGGTGATAGCAGCCTTTGGGAGAAGCTTCCCCTCCACAAGTAGAGACTAATACTTGGTGCTGATAGCAAGTCCCAAGGCACTACTAGCCCATGGTTGATAGCAGGCCCCAAAGTTCATTAACTTGGGGCTAATAGCAAGCCCTAATACTTATTGGCTAGAGTTGATAGCAGGTCTAGAGATACAAGTATACCGCGGCAATCCTACGGAGATGGGATTAGGGCAGCCCGAGCACAAGGGACTTCCTTTCCATTTACCCAAGTTATGGACCTACCTTAGTCGCATAGGCAGGACTAAGGAAGCCCCCTTGGGCTTGGTACTAAGGCACAAGATGGCTGATAGTAGGCTTGGTTGTGGCTTTCGCCCTTGAAAAGCTAGGAAGTTTATAGTTAAGTGGCTAAGGGTGAAGGTTTCACTAAGGTGAATATGAAAACATGGCTAATAGCAAGCTATGGAGTCTGAGAATGCATGTACTAGCTAAATGGAACTGAGAAGACAAGTGCAGCAGCTAGGTTTACCGCCGCAAGTGCACTTTTTGAGGTTCGAGCTGAGAAGGCAAGTACAACGGCAAACACTCCTGCCGCAACTACACTTGCTGAGGCATTTGTGCCAAACAGATAGTACATAATACATACAGAGGGACGCGTGGCACCTTCAGCTTGGAGGCTCAAGGTAGAATATTCCATGTGATCCTTAGGAACATCTGTTTTCTCTCTATTTGGCTACTTTGTGTCATCTTGGTACCAAGGAAAAGCCTATAAATAGAACCCATTTCCCAAGATCCAAAAAGGATTATTTTTGAGATTTGGGGGAGATGCTACCCATTTGTGTATTGTCATACATTTCTTCTTGAGTTGCTTGCTTCAGTCTCACCTAGCTACTCACTCTCCAGTCATCCCACCATTGTTGGACCATTAGCATAGTTTTATCTCTCGAATCACAACTTACATAGAACCCCTCTTTACACTCTGTTACACAGCCACTACTCTTGGTGGCAATATGGCATTGTATATTTATCATCATATGTTTTTTTCAGAGATCTCTTTAATTCTATTTTAGTATTGGATCCAAGAATCATCCTTTAACTTTTTTTTTAAGATGATTCAATTGGTCTATCCTTTTGTTATTCCTAATCAATTGTTTTTGGTTGGGCCTCACTCTATAGGATTGGGGGTTGATAGTGCAAGACTCAGAAATCATGTTAAGGGAGACTCTAGTTATATACAATAAAAAGTAGAATTTTAGATTAACGAGAATTATTTTTAAAAAAATAAATAATTCATTATTTTGATGATAAAAATAATAACATAAAAATTCATGTGAGCTGGAGTTCACTTTTTATGAGTAATTATGTAAGTAAATTGTTTCTAATTTAATTTGACTTTTTTAACACATATAAAAGTTGTATTAAAAGGTCATGTTTGACAATCGGTTAAAATAGTTAAAAAATTAAAAAGTTAAGGATTTTGTTAACTAGTGAATGTATTAAGTAATATAAATTAACTCCATTATTATAGAAAGTATAAAAACTAATAAATGTATAATAGGAGTTTCTATTTTCACGCACCACAAACTTTCGGTATACATCTTTTCTCTATGCACGCTTAATAATTATGTAACATAATTTTTTTTTCTATTATCTAATATGTTAATTATGAAATAATAAAATAGAGAGAAATATATAAAAGGATAATTTGGTCTCATTAGAATTTATTATTATTATTATTATAATGATATAAATTTATTGCTCTTTATATTTTCTATAATAAGATTGCAGTGTGGTCAGAAAATCACCCACACAAGAATTAATAAGTATCATTTATGCATTCGCAACAAATGCCCAAAGCACACTTGTTAACAAAATCTAAACATTAATACAAAAAGTCAATTCATTGTTTTTTTTTTTTTTTAACACATCTTTCGTAAAAAATCAAAAAGTAAAAAGAAAAATCAATTCCCAAATCAAGCTATTTATTTATTTATAAATTTTATTTTAATTTCACAACAAACAAACTCTTACATATATAATAAAAGCATTACAATTAATTAACTAGCCAAATAGATGGAGAGGTCACCCATCAACAATATCATCGTACACTGAATTTTTACTCCATGTTTAGAGGATGAAGCAGTAAGAAAGAGGCTTTAGAATCATCAGCGGTGACAATGGCAATGGCGGAGGCGGAATTGTTGCCAGAGTTGACTCTCGGCCATCCTTTGCATTGGCAATGGTGGCCTTTTGGCACCCCTTTGTAGATTGGGTCCATTTGAGGCTTATTATGGACTTGTTTTTATGATTTGAACCATTGATTTTGTAGGGTTCGTTGAGTACTTCATATACGCAAAAAATTATATTGATCAGATATCGATAGCTACGTGATCTGATTGCATATTTTTTATACTATTTTAAAAGAAAAATAGATTGTTTTTTTTTTTTATGATAAGTGTAATCCGATCACATGGATACTGATATCTGATTAATATGATTTTTGACATTACAAAATGAACGGTTCATATCATAAAAATAAGTTGATAATAAACCTCAAATTGAGGCACAACAGTTATTGATGTGTCCTTAGCATAGCAACAACCCCTCTTCCTTGTAGACCGATGGCACGTGCCTTCCACCCCAACTGGTCTTCCCACACGTCGAACACTTCCCCTCATAGCACATTTCTTCATTGTTCCTGATTTTCTCTCTCTCTCTCTCTCTCTCTCTCTCTCTTTCTCTCTCTCTCTCTCTATATATATATATATATGTATATGTATATTCCCTATTTGCTATTCTCTTCTCGCCCACCCAATGTTAAACCAGTTAATTTAGGTTTTATACTCGATAGAAAAAGAATTCTACAATACGCACCCCTTATCACATGCACATTTAGTTACGTTATTTCTTTTTTAATTATAATTAATTTTTTTATTTAGTTATGATATTGTTGGCTTTTTGGCTTTCGAAGGTTATTTTTGTAATTGCAAGCGTGCCAGCAAGGATCAATTAGTCCTTACAGAAAATTAATTGCCAACCAATTATCAGACGATTGTGTTTTAGTTCTTTCAGCCTCAATGAAGAGGACTCTTACTGGTGGCTTGATTTAGGAGAATTAAATAAGAGAACAATTAAATGAAGAACAATTGAAGCATTTCATTAAAATGAAAAACTTACAATGATCTAAACTCAGCCTCGTAGAGGTTTACAGCGACAATCTACTACCTGAAACTACTCCTTTGAACGAAGTGCAGTGCAGGAATTTAAAGTACAGGAATGTAAAGAATAGGAAATGTAAGACTAGAAATGTAAAACTGGAAATGTGAAATAAGTATAATAAGACTGGTTTTTTAGATCTGAGTCTGGGGGGCTTTTCTGGGGCCTTTTCTGCTATTTATACTGCTCAAGGATGACCATCGAACTGCATTTCTAACCGTCGAACTGCTCCTCCATGATCACTGATCATGTTGCCTCAAGATTTGCTCCATTACGCCATTACTTGCAGTTAGGCTTCCCTCATAAATTTGAATTTGAAATGTGAGTAACCGTTGAGGCCACATCACCTTGCATCTCTTTGTTGATCCACTGCTACTCAGATCTCGTAATAACCAATACTAACTGCCACGTGTGCGATCAGGATTGAAGACTTGAATGGTCTCCTTATATTATCCTTACTTTGCCACGCGTCGAATTGTAATTGGCTTATACAAAATATGTAGTCAACATTACCCCCCGCACTAATATACCCAATACTTGGTGATATTAGTGGATCAAGGTCTTTTTGCATTCTCCCAAAAATGCAACTGTCATTCATCATCTGCATTAAACTCTCCTTCAATCTTTTGAACGCCCCCACCACCTTAGTATTCGAACAGACTAATACATTTTTTATGGCCGAATCAATTTTCCCCTCCATTGATCGAGCACACGAAGAGTCATATGATGATGCTGTTCTTCTTCGAAAGAACCTCCATGCATTAATTAGCCACCTTTACCCACCTTTCTATATTCAGGTCATGGATGCCTTTGCAAATTATCAACCCTTGGACTTCGAACTTATTGCCCTTAATCCTTCGACTCAGAAACTTACAAATATGGACATGGGAAGTTCTTCTTCTGACTCACCCTTGGACTACGAACAAACTGCTCTCAATCCTTTGATTCAGAAAGTCACAAATATGGACCTGGGAAGTTCTTCTTCACAACCCTCTGCATGGGATAAGGCTACAACTTTTTCCTCTTCTGGGGCTTTTGACTAGATGAGCTGGTCAAAACCTGAGGCCTGTGATTTGAGGGAACGAATCAACCATCACTTTGTCTAGTTTACTGACCCTTTAAAGTTCCCTTCTTATGCGCGAAGCTCGGTGGTCTATCCCTACGTGCCCATTGACCATCGACGTAGTTTGGAGGAGAATCTGCTTGTGGCATGGTATACATCCTCCATACCTACAAAGATAGTGCACGCCGCCTAGAAGAGGCACACGGGTACAATCCATCATTCTTAGCCTAGAAGGCGAAGATTTGTTCTTCTGACTGGCTCGATTATATTAATGCCCTTGTTCCTTCTGCCCTTGCTCCATCTCTTGAAATAGAAGCATCCACACCTTCTCCTCCGCCAAATCCTTGCTGGACAGAGAGACTGAGGCTTGCCCTCGCTGCGGATAAGGTCTTTCTACCTTACAAGCCTCCACCTTCCCCTAATCCAGCTGAGCGGAAGCAAGCTCAACTTTTGCTCGCGACTTTCTCTCACTTGCCCTTCAATGTTCTTGAGGACGAAGTCCCTGTCAAGAACCTTCGATGGGCTTATGATATTCTGACTCGGGGTCATGTCCTCAATCCCCTCATTCAAGCAGAGCTTCACATGTTTTTGGACCAACTTCCATTGCTTCTCCACTGGCATCGGACCTCTATGGCCACCACACAATCTTTAGACCAACTCTCATCCCTTCGAGTTCATGCCCAGTACGAAGCAGAGAACTTCATTAAAGAATTCGATGATTTCAAGAATAAAGGTTTTGCGTACTGGGATGACTTGGATATAGACGAATTGGAACAAGGATTGAGAGAAACAACATTCGAATAAAGGCTGAAGAGCTCTTTTACGAAGTGAGAGCACATCAACTCATGCAGCCAATGTTAGAAGAAATAGAGGATAGAATAAAGAAAGAACAGAAATTCATTGATCATAGTTGGACTAAATTTCATGATCTTGTTATTTATTCCATTCCCTATTTTTATGAGCTTGAGTTTGTACTCAAATAGGGTCATTCGATGTAATTGCTTTTCCTTTAATACCATTAAGACTTTTTCTTTGTTTGGTATGGTTTGATCTTGTCCTCATTTGTCTTTAAAGCAAATTCAGGGTTTCGAACTGAACAATCTTATCCCTCGAATTTGGACTCAATCGTTTTAAATGAAACACTAAAAAGAACCAATAATGAACCTTTCCAATTTATGGAATATAGTTAACAATTTTTGCTGATTTTCATTTAGAATTAGTGCTTCGAATTTAACAATCTTACCCCTTAAAGTTTGTTTTAATCATAACCAACATATGGTCATGGTTAGTATGATCAACCAATTTTAAATTGACCATTTTTGCTTCGAAGAACAGTCCATGCTGTTTTTAGTTCAAAAGACAATCTCTGTCTGTACGTATACAAACCAACTATTGGTTTTGATATTTCGAATACCAATTTCCATCCTTAAGGGGTCTCAAGTTTTACTTCAAAAGACATTACTTTTATTGAGAAACCTAAAACAGGTCTTCAATCATTTTGAAGGAAACAAAATACTTGAATATTCTTACATCTTTAGGTATGGAATGTGCTTCGAAGCTGGCTTGGTAGTTTCGAAGCCGTTGTTATTTGATTTTTGGCGCCAAAATCTAGTTTCGAAGCCAAATATTTTACTTCGAAGCTGGCATCAACATCTGGGCTGTGTTTTTCCCTCCAAAAGTATCAATATTGAAGGAGACTCTTCGTATTCGTACTTTTAGTACTTAACAAATTTAAGCGATATATTTTCCAAACACAAAGGCTTTTAAAACCCTTTTATTTCGTGCTCTGAAATCACTTGCTCGCTTAACACACAAACCCTCCATCTCTACCGATCTTCCACTTCTCTCTACTCCCTTTCCCAGCTTCGTTTTTTGAGAAAGCATTCGATCAATGGCTTCTTCTTCATTGAAAGTACCAGTCGTAGAACGTACGAGACCGTCTGTAGTCCTGAAAAGGATCATTGATGCAGAATGTGAAAAGTGCAAGGCTGGGGAGAAAAGCGCCATCGACGGACGCATCTTCATCCCTTGTCGTCATGAGCAACAAGACTATGTGCTTGGGCCTATATTCAAGGAGATTCTTACTAAGCTTCCAACTCTATATCCTCGTCTAGAAGACCATTGTCTCATTTACGAAGGTGGCCTTGATTGGAGGAACTGGAGGACGAATAGCCCCCACCGATGCTGGCCCTTAGTGAGACTGGAGTGGCAAGAATGGTATGATCGGGTTGTCCCTGATAGGACTCTGGACCTTCAAGAACTCTGCCTTCTCGATGCCCTCCGATTATCTAGGTCAACTATCTCAGAGGACCCCTTCTTAATTCTTGTTGCCCTGTGCTTTTGGAATTCTATTTTTAATTTCTTCCAATTCAGATGTGGGATGATGGCCCCTACTGTTCTTGACATTTGCAATCTATTAGGATTATCTCCCATTGGAACCCCCATTGGACCAGATTATCCTGACCTAGCAGTCCCTTTTTCCCTTCCCTCTCTTAACTCATCCTATAGTGACTTTGTCAAGGCTAAGAATAGAAGGGAGGTTCCTGTGACTGATAGGGAATTCTTTTCTTTCTTATTATATTGGCTTTGTAAGTTCCTATTCTGCACCTCCTCTCAAAGAATCATGCCTGAATTTGCCCCTCTTGCCAAAGCCCTTGTTTTACAGAAGAGGGTGGCTTTAGCTCTATACGTTCTAGGTCACGTATATAGAGCCTGTTCTCTTTTCTGTGAGAAACCCTTAGATGCCAATCAAGGGAGGCCATTTTGGATTCTTCAGCTTTGGATTTTTGCTTATTTTACTGAGTTACAATCCAAATGCCTTATATTTTTTGAGCCAAACCCTCCTACTCATGGCATGAGGCTAGCCAATGCTTCACTTTATCCTTCTACTTTTGCTTTTCACTTCTCTTTCTTCCACCAACTTCCAGCTTCTCCTCCTTCCTACTGCTTTCGTCCCTTCGAACCCATGACCATTGGCCCATCTTGGTTGAAGAATTTCCTAAGTGATAGGCTCTGTGCTTCACCTGCTCACAAAGACATATGGGCCTCTATTTTAATCCCTAGAGAATTATTCATTGGGACCATGAACCCCAGAGCTTACAAATGCATTGCTGAGCCCTACTATCCTGCTCAATTTGCTAGACAATTTGGCTTCTCACAAGGGGTTCCAATACCTCTCTGCAGTAACACCAATCTAAGTCTTACCACCAGAGATTTGAAAGTTCGACGGTCCAGACTAGAAGAGGTAGCTTCTAAGTTTATATAGGACTTGATCGATTTTGAGTATACCTCTTTTCTTCCTTAAGGTAACATGTTGAAGAGGTACCACAACTGGTGGGTGACCAATATGGAAGTATACCTGGCCATTTCTCCTCAAGACCTACTGATGGTGTTGGATGTGCCCAAGCCCAAAGGAGTTGGAGTTGTTACTTCTTCCACTGTCCTTACCACTTCAGTTCCTGTGCCTGCTACCACACAGTCTGCTCCTGCTGCCTGAACTCCTCCTAGAGTTACTCGGGCCACCTCGAAGAAAGGTATATACCCTTGTCTCTTCTCCTTGTGCTTTCTTTATAATGCTTTTAGCCTTATCATTAGTTCTTCTTTTGTGAAGGTGGTGCGGGTGCCTCACAAGGAGATTCTCCTCAGAAGACCCACGCTCTAAATATTCTCAAAAACAAACGGCAACAAAAGAAAATGAGATTTTTACTTGAGCCTGAAAAGGAAGTAACTGAGGTTCAAGCAGAAGAAGAAGAAGAAGAAGAAGAGGTAACTCAAGAGCAAGAGTCACCCCTGAAAAGAAGAAAAATAGTGACCGTCCCTTCCTCTGACTTGGTTCAAGATCCCACTCATGAGACAACTGCCAAAGTAGTGGAAGAGGAACTCACTTTTGAAGAATTCGAATCCTAAATTGGAGAAAAAGAAATTGAAAAGGAATAGGCAATACCAGTACAAAGAAAAAAGAGAAGGAAGATGGTTGTCTTTCCTTCTGATTTGGTCCAAGACCCTATTTATGAAGCAGCTGCTAAGGCAGTAGAACAAGAGCATTCTAAGGCCATAATTGTCTTTGAGAGAGCTGAGAAGAGACGGCAGCAGCAATTCTTAAGAGAGGAAGCAGCTGTTGCTGATGCAATCCAAAGAGAAACTGCAAGAAGGCAACATATTGCTGAGCACTATTCCCTTCGAAGCTCTCCTATTGCTGCTATCGCTTCTGAAACAAGTAATTTCTTTCATGCTTCTACTGTTTCTCCCTTATCAAATTTTTGGTATTGAAACTTGACATTACTTTACATCTCTTCTTTTGCAGCAACAACTACTGAGCCTATTCTTCCAATAAGGACTCCTTCAGTTTCAGTTGAAGTTGATCAGATGCAAAATGTGAGGACTATTCAGATAATACTCCCACTTCCTAGGCCTACATTCAATGTACCCTCCTTTAGACCAAGCATTCCTGCATCTCTTTCCTTTGGATTAAATCCGTATCTTCCTTACTTATCTTTGGATCTACCTTAATTCAGTTCTCTTTCGAGCTTTGCTCTTCCCCTTCCTCCTAAGGAAATTCCAACTGTTGCTCCATCTCTGATGGTAGCTGATTCCCCTACAGAGGGTGCTGACAGCTCTCCAACCCATGGTTTATTACTTTTACCTACTTCCAGCCCTTCTTCCCTTGACTTATTGGTGGCTAGGACCATAGAGACTGCTGAAGATGCTCCACCCATTTCTCCTATCCTTATGCAGTCCTCTATGCCTTCCACCATTGCTCTTTCTGCACCCCTCATGTCCACGGATGAGGTAGATATCTTCGAATCAAGACTAGTCAGTCTCTTCGACATGCCATCTACCTCTCAAATAGCGAATGATGAGGCTGAGCCATTAGTTCTGGCTGATTCCTTGTTAGAAATTCTTGCGAGCTCATCTTCCTCCAGTAGTAAGCCTTCTGCACCTCTGATGGACTTAGACAGCTGTCTGGAGTTATTGACATCTTTTTCAAGGATTCTTTTCGAGGCTTTACAAAGGCTTATAATAAGAAATGGCTTCCTTCAGTGCTGCAAAGTTGTTGAGCAATCCAGTATAACTGTATCAAGTCATCTATCTTAGGTAGCAGCTATTATTGACTTTTATATCAACATTTGTCATGCTGCCAAGGCTGCAGAGAAGAAATTAGTGAGAGACCAGAGCTTTGTTTCCATAGTGCATGCTGAAGTCTCTGGGCTAAAGGAACAACATTCCTCTGTCTTCCATTTTCGAACTTAATTACTAGAGAGGAAAGCTCAACTTGAGGAGGAGTTATCTGCAGTGAACCAGGCCTTAACCCGAACTGACACCAAACTGCAGATCACTAACTATGGACTGGCTGACCGAAAGTAGGAAATGACCACAGTTATTCAGTTATTTTCATCTTTTAATAATAGAGCATCCATTGTAAAAGAACAACTGAGGCATTGTAATGATTTTTGGGCCAATTTATGGCAGAATGTATTCAACTCTTTATGAAAGACAAATTCTTATTTATTATTTGAGTATTTTTGTGTTCTTGTACTTGGCATTTATTTTACTCCTTGTGTTTCCTATATAATTGGAAAATAAGGCTTCAAATACCTGCCATTAATCTTTTCGGGATGTACATGTCCATTCAAATTTCTCAAATGGTATGCTCCAAAAGGAAGGACTCTATGGACTTGGTATGGTCCCTCCCAATTAGGTGACCATTTGCTAAAGTTATGGCTTTTACTCCCTATTAGGAGTATGGTTTTCCACACCAAATCACCTTCATCAAAGCCAATGTGTTTGACTTTTTTATTATAGTTTTTGGCTGCTTTCTTCTTTTGGAAAAGAATGCTATTTAATGCCAGAATTCTAACTTCATCTATGCTTTCTAATTCCAAGCACATACTCTGATGGTATTGCTCAGGATTTAACTAGTCTTGGCATTTTACCCTCAAAGACTTAACATTAATTTCCACAGGTAACACTGCATCATGCCCATATACTAAAGCATAAGGAGTGACTCCTGTGCTTGACCTTGGGGAAGTTCTATAAGCCCACAATACATCCAACAACAAGTTATGCCAATCCCTAAGATTGTCCTCCACAACTTTTTGTATTCCCTTTTTCAAGGACTTATTGGATGATTCAGCTTGACCATTGGCTTGTGCATAATAGGGAGTGGAATTAACAAGGCTAATTCCAAACTCTACCACAAAAGACTTTACCATTTTCCCATCAAACACAGTCCCATTATCAACAGTTATAGTCTGTGGGATACTAAATCTGTGGATTAAATCCTTAATGAATCCAATAACCTCAGTTTGGTTTACAGCCTTGTATGGCTTAGCTTCGACCCATTTAGTGAAGTAATCAGTGGCCACTGAGATGAAACAATGATGCTTCGAAGAAGGTGGATGTATTTTTCCCATTATATCCATGGCCCATCCTCTAAATGGCCAAGGCTTTACTACTGCATGCAGGTCAGTTATGGGCACATGCCTGATTGTGCCATGCTTTTGACATGCCTGGCAACCCCTTGCATATTCTATGCAGTCTTTAAGGATAGTTGGCCAATAGTAGAAATGTCTTCGAAGCAACCACCTCATCTTCACACCAGGCTGATGAGCACCACAGATGCCTTTATGAACCTCAGCCATAACTGTCAATGTTTCTTTTGGGCCTAAACATTCCAGCAATAAACCATCTCTCCCTCTTTTGTAGAGGGCATTACCGTATATGATGTATTGCATAGATTGCAATTTAATTTTCCTGCTGGCCTTCGAAGATGGGCCAGCCAAGTACTGCATTATTGGATGCCTCCAATCTTGTTCCTGTAAGTCATTATGATTGACTTCCAAGACCACATTCATTTTATTTAAAGGTGGTATTGATTTCTGGTATGTTGTTTGGCTTATCTCCCTTTGAGTATTATCTCTTCTCTTGAAATTCGAAACTTTCTGAGCCACATCATTAGCTCTATTATTCAAGAATCTTGGGACATGAGTTACATTTGCTATTTGAAATTGAGAAAGCAGATGTAATGCAACAACATAGTATGGCAACATGTTTATACTTTGACATTTAAAAATCCCTTTTACTTGGTTAACCACCAATTGAGAATCTCCAAATATGTCAACTGCATGAACTTATAGTCCAATAAGAATTTCCAATCCCACTATTAAGGTTTCATATTCAGCTTGATTATTAGAACAAGTAATTTCATCCACTCTGAAACCATGTGTGGTTTCTATTCCTTGTGGTGACTTAATCACTATGCCAATTCCAGTTAGGCCAATTGCTTTCGATCCATCGAACCACATTTGTCATGGCTCAACACTAGCCATACCAAGTTCCATTATCTCTTGGCTTTCTGTTTGAGATGGATGGTCTGCCAAAAAATTGGCTAAAACTTGTCCTTTTACTGCCTTTTGGAGAACATATTCTAAATGAAATTCTGATAAGGCTAATATCCATTTGCCAATTCTTCCCCTCAACATAGGTCTAGATAACATATACTTAACCAAATCTGTGGTTGCAATTACTAAGACAGTTGTAGGCAAAAGATAGTATCTTAATTTCATTGCAGCAAAATACAATGCAAGGCACAACTTTTCTACAGTTGAGTATTTACATTCACAAGAATTTAAAAACCTACTAAGGTAATAAACAGCTTGCTCCTTACCTTCTTCATTGTCTTGGGCTAAGAAAGCTCCCAATGAATCTTCTGTTGCAGCTATGTACAACTTCAAGGGCTTATCACCCTTTGGTGGCATCAGCACTGGAGGGTTGGCCAAGTAGGCTTTGATACCTTCGAAAGCAATTTGATGCTCTGCTGTCCACACAAATTCCTCTTCACCTTTTAACCTTAATAAGGAATAAAATACTTTAGTTTTCCCTGCAGTGTTAGAAATGAATCTTTGAAGAAAATTAACCTGTCCAAGGAACTTTTGTAATTCTTTCTTACTTGATGGAGGTCTGGCTTCAATGATGGCTTTGGCTTTATTCTGGTCAATCTTTATTCCTTTCTTGTGTACTACATAGCCCAAGAAATTTTCAGATAATACGCCAAAAGCACACTTAAGAGGATTGAGTTTCAACTTGAACTTTTTCATCCTTTCGAAAGCTGCTTCTAAGTGAAACAGATACTCCTCCATGGATTGGGATTTAACTACAATATCATCAATATAACACTCTAAATACCCTCCAATGAGGTCGTGGAAGATAGTGTTCATAGCCCTTTGATATGTAGCCCCAACATTCTTCAGACCAAATGGCATTTTAACCCATTCGAAGGTGCCAATATTCCCAAGACATCTGAATGTTGTTTTGTGAATATCCTCTTCTGCAATGCAGATTTGGTTACAACCAAAATGTCCATCCATCATTGATAAAATTGGTTGCCCTGCTGAACTGTCTACCAACAAATCTACTATAAACATAGGATACTCATCTTTTGGAGTTGCTAGATTTAAGTTTCTGAAATCAATGCATACTCTCATTTTACCATTCTTCTTAACTACAGGCACAATATTAGATAGCCATTCAACATACCTGGCTGTCCTAATAAAGCCGGTCTTAAGTAGTCTAAGAATTTCCTTCTTAACTTTCTGAATCACTTCTGGACTCATTCTTCTCGATTTTTGCTTGTATGGCTTGAAATTAGGCTTCATAGAGAGCCTATGTTCCACTAATGACCTATCAAATCCTGGTAGTTCATTATAAGACCATGCGAAACAATCTTTATATCTCTTCAGAATAGCCAACAACTGATTCCTGTCAAGAGCATTCAACCAAGCACTTATATAAATGGGCTGTTGTACAGAACCTTCCCCCAAATTTATTTCTTCCAAGGGGTCTTGTATCTGAGAACTTACTGAAACTCCTTCTTTGATTCCTTCTGGCTTCGAAACAATCCTCTTGCTGTGTTCTGCTCCCAGGTTCTTTGATTCAACATCTTTACCCTCCTCCTCATAGACAAAGTCTGTCCACAAGACTTCTTCTTCCTGTATCTCCTGGACTTTTGTTTCAATGTCCAATGCACAGTATTTATCAAGGGCCAAAACTCTGGCTTGTTGCTGCTCCCTGCTTACAGCTAATTATCATGGCCTCTTTCTCTTGCTGTTGCACTTTCTGGACTATATATTTTACATCCAATATTGAGAACTTAATTAGAGCCAAAGACTTGGCTCCTTGTCCTTCACCTCTTTGCCTACAACCAGGCATCATTGTCATCATTAACGACAATCTCTTCATCAGCACTCTCCTGGACTAGGTGCTTCAGGTGTGTCACTTCCTCATCAGCCGTCCCTTCGGCTGAGCCATCAAGTTTCCTCAGTATACTGAGTGGTGTCACTTCCTCAATATACAATTTGGCCTCTGCGAAGTCTGCATAGGCTATGAAGGGTTGAGGGTCTGCATCAATTTCCTCTGTCTCTCCATTGCCTAAGGCCATCATTATTTTCTTATGCAAAGAGGAAGGCACACACTTGTTAGTGTGAATCTAATCTCTACCAAGTAAAGCATTGTACTTAGCATTGCTGTCAATGACGAAGAACGCTGTCATGCAGTCTCTGGTTCCCACACTCAAGTTGATGGGCAGAATTCCCTGAGCCATTTGTCTGTCTCTAGCGAAACCAGCAATGGTTGTACTGGTTGGGATTAACCTGGGATTTATTTTTCCTAGTTTCTTCAAAGAAGATTTTGGTAGCAAGTTCACCGCTGCCCCATTATCCACCAAGACTCGGTTCAATTGTATCCCATAAAAAAAGGCCTTGATATACAAAGGCTTGACATGCTGTGTCATAGAATTCGAGGGATACTCAAAAGGATATAAGAGGTTAATGCTCACCTCTTCTTCACTCTCATATTCAGTTTCCATTGGGGTAGCCATCCCGGATTCATCCTGCACCATACTCACTTGTGAGTCTTCACTGGAGACTAGAATTGGGTCAATTTCTTGCCCCTCTTGGTTCTCATCTCCAGCTTGAAATTCATGCGGTAGTATGTGTACCATATTCACTGACACTGAGCCATATTGGATGGCTGGCTGCGCCTGTTTCTCCTTTTGGCCACCTTGTTCAGTTACTGCGGAAGCATCCTCCATGCTGTATTCTGGTACAGCATTATTAACGAGCTCCTTCGAATGGTCTTTTCTGATTGGCTTTTCAACCAAAAATGTTTGTTCAGCCATGAAGGCTTCGAATATTTCTTCCTCAACCATTTCTTTCTTTTGACCTAAGCCAACTTCTTTCTTTACTTCGCTGTCACTCTCCATTAATGCCTTCTGCAATCCTGCTAAACTGGACTTCTCTCTGGCTTTTAGTTCAGAGTGAACTTTGGCCAACTGTTCTCTGCTGCAACCCATTTTGCCTTGTAGAGTTGGTTTTGGAGTGTGGTCTAACTTTGGATTCTTCTTTCCTTCTGTCTGTACCAATGAAAAACTTTATCCACTCTCTTTCAGGTATTGCTGGTACTGAGTGTACCTACGCTGAATTTTTCTCCTTTGTGATCTAGAAATTATGGGGACCATATCTGGTTCCTTTGTTTTTGGGTGCTTAAGCAACACCCAATTGTTTGGAGCCACCAAAGGAGGCTTGACCATCCTGCCTTGGTTTCCAATTACATCTCTTTGGGTAAACACTTCTCTAGGTTTGTTCTGCATCACAAACCAATCTGGGACCTTAGGTACCCACGAACTTACTGGCCCGGCTATTGAATTGCTTCTTCCTTCGAAGTCACCTTCGAAGCTGGCTGTGAAGGCCATTGTTTGGCCCTAACTTCATGCTTTGGGCCTAACTCAGGTCTTTGATGAAGGTGTCCACTTTCTGTCCTGTGTGAGGCTGGTCTAGGGGGCCAATCTCTGGTTTTGATCCCATAAACTGAACCTCTCTCCAGTCTCCTCTCAGAATGACTGCTCTCTATTCTATAATAATTAGGTGGCCTGGACTCTTATAAAGGCCTCTCGCCTTTGGAATGCATTCTATCAGCTGTTGGCTCAACCATCAATGGCTACTGCCTAACACTAGTTGGGTATGGCCTTTTGTTGTGAGCACTGGTTGGTTTAGGACGTCTCTGCACATCCCTGTAGTACTGCTTCCCATCAATCGGGAGCCCTTTTAACCATTTATAGCTCAGTCTGCACCTGGGACACATCCTTTGTATTACCGCTGCCTCTAAAGAATCTTCATCAGAGTCTTCCCTCTGGTGTGGGAAACCTTGTCCAATAGCTGGTAGATTTGCAGTGTCTTTCTTGATAGTTGTCTGGTTGGCCACATGCATCTGCATATTGACTTCTTCTAATTCTTTCAAAGACAGGTTCTGAAAGTCCGGCATAATGACATTGGCTGCCGCCTCTTCAATCTCTGGAAATGGATTACTGTGGATCCCCATGGCCTTTTCAGCTTTGGCTGGGAATTTCAAACTTTCTTTCCGAATTTGTTCTTGGATCCTGTCTCGAAAAACAATACAGTTCTTAATCGAGTGAGACCAAGAATTATGCCATTTACAATATACTTTTCCTTTAAGTTCATCAAGAGATGGAATTTTAACTTCTTTTGGTAACTTAAGGAAGTTGGCCGCAAGCAAATGATCAAAAATGTCATCTGCCTTAGTTAAATCGAAAGAGCATTTCCTGTGAAGGTCTTTCTTTTTAAATTGCCGGTCAATTGTTGTATCCTTATGAATTAATGCTTTATAGATCACAGGTTCTTTCTTCACAATCTCTGCTGCATCGATATCATAATTAGGATCTCTATAATATGTCTTGTACGATGCATTATTTCGATCTTGTTCCTCTTCTAGTAATGCTTTGTATCTAGACACCTTATAAGTGAGTTCCACTAAATCTCTAAACTCTGTTGAATCAAACTTCTTTCGAAGCCTAAACTCTAAGCCATTTTGAGCCAATCTCACGAATTCTGGCTCTGGCAGGATGACTCTACATTTATTTCGAGCCCTTTTAGATCTGGCAATAAACTGAGTAACCTTCTCTTTAGGCCTTTGACTCAATCTTGCCAAGTCTGCCATGGAAACCTCTGGCTCCGATTGGAAGAATTGGGCATGAAATGCCTCTTCCATTTGTTGCCAAGTTTGGATAGAGCCAAGTGTAAGGCTAATATACCATACAAATGCTCCCACAGTTAGGGAATTTGGGAATAACCTTAACTTCATATAGTTATTATTAGTAAATTCACCACATTGAGCAGCAAACCTAGCAATATGTTCCACTGTTGATTAGTTTCCATTCCCATAAAAAAGGCAAAATCTGGTATCCTGAAACCTCTTGGGTATTCATGTACCCTGTCCACCCATTCTGGGTACGGTTTCCTCTACACTGGAGTCTGGACCCCCCGAGCCATTGGTCCACACATCTCTCTAACAATGTCAGCAATTTGGTTCCTAGGGACCATATTTTGTGCCTGTTGAACCACTACTAGAGGGGCAAACACAGGATTTGGTGGGCAAACTTGCTTGTGGTCTTCTTGGTCCATAAGGTGGTATATTTGGGACTGGTTGTCCCTGTGGTGCAAGTTGCTGTTGGGGGTGTGGGTAACCCCTTTGAGCCTATCTTGTGAAAGGACCTGCGAAAGGTGCTGGAACTGGTGTTGTGTCTCTTCCATTTGTAGGAAAACCTTCCAACCCTCCGAGTATAAATTCGAATAAGGGATTAGTGAACCCTCTTGTGCCAGGTATGGCTTCGAACATAGGATTTGGAACCATTCTTATGCCATTTTCTTGTACTGGACCAGATCCACCAAATTGCATGGCTTCACTATTAAGTACTGAGGCATTTTGACCTGCTATAGGCCTCGGAATAGGTTCGTACCAAGACTGAGGTGGTGGTCTTTCATAGTTCTGATTACTAGTTTGACCATTAGAATGTCCATTAACTTGCATAGGCTGTTTATCTCTAGCCAATCTTTGCTGAGGGACATTTAAAACTTCCTCCATGTGTCTTGCGTTTGTTGGTTGGTGGTTATTCATTCGATCCAAAAAGGATGTTGCCCACCTTTCCATTGTGTTCATTAATTGTTGTCCCATAGCATCTACTAGGCCACCCTATGGATTTATTGGCTGAGTAGATGGAATAGTGGATGGTCCAATTCCTTGGTCTCATCCAATATTATGAACATGTGGTACTTGTGCTGAAGTGCTGGTCTGTTTGACCATAGGTTCTGATAAAATGAGAGTTTTTACAAGATGTGTTATCACATTATCCTCCGGATTAGGTATCTCTACCTCTCCTTCCACGCCTTCTTCCAAGCGTTCATTTTCTCCTTATTTCATACGTTTAGCCATTTCAATTAGTCCCACTGGGCGTAGGAATGGCAATGGATAACCTACCCTGTGGGTATCCATGGAGACCCAACCCAAAAACATGGGTTTTCCTCTTTTTTTCTTATCCATTGGGTAGGGTAAGTGATATTCTTTAAATATCCATAGGGGATGGGTTGGGGATGGGTACCCACTAATTTCCCCATATGCTTTTTTTTTTTTTTAAGGATTCACAACCAAAACTAAATATACATTCAATTTTTTTTCTTTTATTTATTTATTTATTTTTTCAAGTTCACAACCAACTTTTTTTTTTTTAGATCCACAACCAAAGCTAAATATACATCTGATCTTTTTTTTTATTATTATTTTTTTTATTTTTAAGGTTCACAACCATTTTTTTTTAATTTTTAAGATTCACTACCAAAGCTAAATATACATTCAATATTTTTTCTTTTGGCTTTTTTTTTTTTAATTTTTTTTAATTTTTAAGGTTCACAACAAAAGCTAAATATCATTTAATCTTTTTTCTTTTGTTTTTTTTTTTAATTTTTAAGATTCACAACAAAAGCTAAATATACATTCAATCTTTTTTCTTTTTAGAGGTTTTGCCTATTTGACTATTTTAGTAAACTATTTTAGTTTTTGCATTTAAGAAGATGGGTTGGATTTTTTGTTAGATTGATGTATTGAAAAATGTGTTTGAAATAATGTAGAGATAATAAATGACCAAAATGTCCCTATGTGTATTATCGTTGTTGTTGAGTTTCTCAAAAATTAAAAAGGCAAAAGCGTCATTTTACCCTTTGTCCGTTACAGCTGTGTATCATGTGGGAAGTCAGCAACAATACATTTTGAATTTTTTTCTTGAAGAGGCTAAAGTGATCTATAAATTTTATTTCCAAACACTGCCATAATTAAATGCATAAATCACTTTTATCTTCATCATTTTGTAATTATTTTTTACTTTTGATTTTTTTGATATTCTCCACAAAAAAAAAAGAAAAAAATGAAAGAAAGAAAAAAGTGAGGTCTTAAAATTGTTTCAGTCAATTTTTTTTTCTTTTATCAATAATTTAGTTTTTAAATAAAAAATAAAAAATTAGAAAGAGAGAACATGAGTGGAACGAGGCCGGCTGAGGTGGAAGAATAGGGGAGAGAGAGACTACATTAGTAGGCGTCATGCGTATTTTGACATTTTTTTGATATTTGAATTTAAAAAAAATAAACACATTAATAAATTATTTAGCTTAACCTTAAAACAAAATAAAAAAAATAAAAAAATAAGTTGTTAACATTAAATATATTAAAAAAGAAAGAAAAAAGATTGAAGGTATATTTAGCTAAAACCTTAAAAAAAAGAAAAAAAAAGAAAAAAAAAAGTTGTTAACATTAAATATATTAAAAAAGAAAGAAAAAAAGATTAAAGGTATATTTAACTTTTGTTGTGAACCTTAAAAAAAAAAAAAAAAAAAAAGTAGTGGTTGTTAACATTAAATATAAAAAATAAAAATAAAATAAAAATGGGGATTAAAGTGGGTTGGGGAAAATCCAAACCCATTAAAAAATGGGAAGAGTGGTACCCATGAGGAATGGGGAATGGGGAATGGGGAATGGGGAAAATTTATTATAGGGGAATGGGGATGGGGAATTAATATCCACCCCATTAACCCCCATTGCCATCCCTAACTGGGCGTGCCAAAAATATATGTTAGCTTTTTGACTTTCGAAGGTTATTTGTGTAATTGCGAGCGTGCCAGTAAGGATAAATTAGCCCTTACAGAAAATTAATTGCCAACCAATTATCAGACGATTGTGTTTTAGTTCTTTCAGCCTCAATGAAGAGGACTTTTACTGGTGGCTTGATTTAGGAGAATTAAACAAGATAACAATTAAATGAAGAACAATTAAAGCATTTCATTAAAATGAAAAACTTATAATGATCCAAACTCCGCCTCGTAGAGGTTTACAACGACAATCTATTACCTGAAACTACTTCTATGAACGAAGTGCAGTGCAAGAATTTAAAGTACAGGAATGTAAAGGACAGGAAATGTAAGACTAAAAATGTAAAACTGGAAATGTAAAATAAGTATAATAAAACTGATTTTTTGGATCTGAGTCTGGGGGGCTTTTCTGCTATTTATACTGCTCAAGGATGACCATCGAGCTGCATTTCTAACCGTCGAACTGCTCCTCCATGATCGCTGATCATGTTGCCTCAAGATTAGCTCCATTACGCCATTACTTGCAGTTAGGCTTCCCTCCTAAATTTGAATTTGAAATGTGAGTAACCGTTGAAGCCACATCACCTTGCATCTCTTTGTTGATCCACTGCTACTCAGATCTTGTAATAACCAATACTAACTACCACGTGTACGATCAGGATCGAAGACTTGAATGGTCTCCCTATATTATCCTTACTTTGCAACGCGTCGAATTGTAATTGACTTATACAAAATATGTAGTCAATAGATATTATTTTGTAATTTTTGCTATACCTCATGTAGTATTTAGTGTTATATATATTTTTAATTATAACTCAGTAACGATGAAATTATGCTATTTTGTTTTAATTATAAATTAGATATTAAAAATGTGTACTATAATTTTTCTCTAGATAGAAAGATGAAATTCATTAAATTTATATTTCTATACAATGTATTTACTGTGACCTTTACAATGTTGACTTGACTATGTGTCGAGATTTGACTGGCAGGGTTGTAAGCAAAGTTGTAAATAAAGTTATAAATATCGATATGATATTTGATATGTTATCTAATACGGTTTTTGGAAGGGCTGTAAGCTAAGTTGTAAATAAAGTTATAAATATCAGTGTCATATTTGATATGTTATCTAATACGATTTTTTTAAAGAGAAGTTGCCTAATAAGTCTCGTATTTTAAATTTGTAATTTATATAATTTTATATTTTTTTTTTGTGATTCATTTAATCATTTTAAATGTATAATGGCTCATTTACCCGTTATATTGAAGTATCATATTTGGAAAAAATACATTAAAGAATTTTTTAGTATCACATCATGCTCGTTACGTTAGAGTGTCACATTTGAAAAAAAAGTATAATAAATAGTTTTTAATTTTTTTAAATTGTCACGTCATACCCGTCACGTTGGAGTGTTACATGTCACGTTTGAGAAAAGTGCATTGAAAAGTTTGAAATTTTTTTAGAATGTCACATCATATCCGCCATGTTGTCACGTTTGATAAAAGTACATTAAAGAGTTTTTTTTTTTTTGAAGTGTTACATCATACTCTCCACGTTGTCACATTAGGGAAAAATACACTAAAGAAATTTTTTTTTTCAAGTAAAAGTTTTGGATTGTCACATCATACCTGCCACGTTGTCACATTTAGGAAAAATACGCTAAAGAGTTTTTAATTTTTTTGGAGTGTCACATCATTGAAGTGCCACATTAATACCTGTCACATTGGAGTATTACAATTCATACATGTCATATTAATAAAACGGTATAGTTGTCTACCAAAACACTACCAAAATCAAAAATAGGATCACACGAAAAAAAACTCTCCACTAAAAAGATTTAATAGATCAATAGAAAAAATTTGAGATTAATTAAAATACTTATTTATAAGATGAGATTTATTAATAAATATCATTTTTTAAAATTATTTTCAGTACAAATTATTTTAAAAATTATTTTCAGGAAAGATTTTCATTAAAACAACTGGCTTTTGACAAACACCAAAATATTATTTTTGAATTTGAGAAAAATATTTCCCACAAAAATGATTCTAATTTTTCAAAAAAAATAAAAGAGAAAAAATAAAAAACAATCAGTATGTTTTGTTTCAATTTTATGAATTTAATTTTCTGAAAATTAAGTTTTCATTTTTTTTATTTTTTTGTTTTTAATATATATTTTTAAAATTTTAAGCAATGTTTTACTTTTTTAGATACATCTTACTTAAATGTATTTAAAAAGTAAAATATTTGTAAAATAATATTTTAAAAAATTAATAAATACACAAGAATACGAAAAATATACTAAATTCTCATATATATATATATATGTGTGTGTGTGTGTGTGTGTATTTTGTATTTTTGGTTTTTATTGAATTTTCTAAAGATTTTTTTTATAAATATTATACTTTTTAAATGTATTAATGTTAGCTGTATCTAAAATGTTTTTTAAAAAATTGCTTAGAATATTAAAAAAATTCAGCAAAAACAAAAAAAATACGAAAAATAAAAAAATTTAATTTTCTAAAAAGTGAATCATGATAATCCAAACCAAACAAGTTGAATGTTTTCTTCTCTCTTTTCTTTTTTTAGACAACAAAATTTGTTTGGTGAAATTACAATTCAATGTAAGTTTAACAAAAGAATTTCGGATCAATGGTAAATTTTACAAATATTAATAATTAAAATAATAAACCAGTAATTAGTTTTTAAAAATACCAATAAACTGTAAATTTTTTTATTTAAACAAAAAATAAATAATAATCAACCAAAAACAAAAACAAAAATAAAAACACCCCCAAATAATTACATTTATGTATATGGAAAAAGATTGGTTTGACTTTTCAAATAGATCCAGATCTAAGTGAAATCTACAGAACATGCCTATATACTAATATTAATATTGCAATTCCTAATAAAAAAAAATATATACTATTTGCATTTGCATGGGACACGAGGATAGCCACATGCAACACGGGGCTCGTATGCGTTGCGTGGTTTGTATAGTTACCAAGCAGCTCTCATACGTGACACACAGACAGATGGGACACAAACACCAAAAGTATTCTTTATGTCAATTTTTCTCAAGCCAAAGTTTTTGAGTAAACGTCGTATCATTACTACGATAAGATGACTTAAAGTTTTAGAGAAAACAATTTATGAATAAGATTAAGTTTTAGAAATGAAATATTTTATAATTTTAAAAAGTGTTACTTTCGTATTTTTACTTACGAAATTTGGCATTTAGTGTGGGTTCAAAATTTATCTAAAAAAATAAATATTTTTTGCACCAAATCGTTTTGTTCATAAAAAAATATATTTATTAGTAAAATTTTTAAAATCTTGGCACTTTTTTTTCCTTTTAGTGACTAGGAATTGGTCCTCGAACGTTTTTTTGTAACAAAGTTTCACTTTTGGGGAGAATTGTAGTCCCCAAAACCATTATATATTATAGTGATGTTCATATACAAATGTTAAAGGGCGAATTGCATTAATGGTTTCTATAATTTGAGATTTATGTTACTTTAGTCTATCACTTTTTGATTGTGATATATTTGATCCTGAATTTTAGATCTTATTTCAAATAAAGACACTTGAAAATATCATTGGATTTTTCAAAGGCAAAAATGTCAATTTGATAAAATATAAACTAATTTGACAAAAAATAAATGTCAACAAAATATTTTTAAATTTTTAAAAATTATTTTTACACACTAAATATAAAATTATGTAAAATTGATAAATCTTTTAGACATTTATTTATTTATTTTTAACAAATTATTTTTTATTATGTGCTTGGATAATAATCATGTAATTGGTGGTTTTTTTTTTTCATTAAATTAGTTTCTATTTTTTCAAAAGTCAAATATGGTAACAACTTTGATATCATTATTAAACCAATCTATTAAATCAAAAAAAAATCCAAAACTAAAAATATTTCATATATTAAATAAATCGATTACAAATTTAAACTTAACAACTATCCATTACATGATTATCATCCATACATACAATAAACATTAATTTGAAAAAAAAAATAAATAAATGTCTAAAAGATTTATCCATTTTACATAATTTTATCTTTGGTGGGTAGAAATAATTTAAAAAAATTTAAAAATATTTTTTTGACATTTGTTTTTGTCAAATTAGTTTATATTTTATCAAATTGACGATTTTACTCTTGAAATTAAACATTGGTATCTTCAATTGTTCTTACTTGGAACAAGATTCAAAATTTAACGTCTAATGTGTCACAAATGAAAATTAAAGATCAAAGTGACATGAACTTCAAATTATAGAGACTTTTAATGCAATTTGCCCAATGTTAAAATCATAAAATTAAAATGCAGGATGAGTCACAAAAAGTGAAATAATAGTTTAGGGTTCGTTTAGGAAGTGGGTTGACTTTTTTATTTTTGGCTTTTTAGTTATTTTAACCTGAAGCTAAAAGGCCTCGTTTGTGAAGAGTTTTTTAATTTTTTTGATTTTTTTTGAGAGAAAAAATATAATGATTGTAAATTAGATATGATATTTTATCTTATTAAACTAAAAAATTTATTTTATTCAATTTTTTATTAAAATAACCCCAAATTCAACCCAACCTCTCTTCCCAAACGAAGCCTCAGAAAAGAAAGAACACAGACTGCGTTATAGAAAGTGAAATGGAGTGAAATATTAGGCTGACAAAATAAAATTCGAACGTAGACTAGTCATAGAATGTGCAATGATGATAAGCAGAGGTTTTTTTTTTTGGTCTTTCTGAACATGATTAACTAGATCCCAACTTCTATTGTATTTCCTGTGAATTATTCTGTAATTTATATCTCGTTTGTCAATATCATTCTTGAGTTTAAAAGTTAAAAAGTGATTAAAAAAATTAAAAAGTCAACAATTCATATTAAAAAATTAAAGATTTTCTTTTCTTTCTACTTTTTGTATATCTTTTCATAAAAAATAAAAAAATCATTGTAAACATATTAATTTTTCTACACTATATTTTTACTAAAAAATTAAAAAAATTATTAAAAAAACATGTTTCAAAACAAGACCTCATTTTGTGTTTCTAGTATTATTACATATTCATATGATTCTTCAAAATATTTTCCGAGTATTGGATCTCGGATAGTATCTTCTCTCCTCTCTGTCGGATCTCTGTCCTAGTCTTTTGGAGTTCAAAGATTTTAAAAACCCATTTATGAGATTCACAAGTTACAAAAACTTGCAATAGTAGAACTACAAGTTTCAAAACCTAACATTATGTCCACAAGTAACAAAATTATATAGTCCAACATTTAAAAGGCATAAATTAAACCTGTATCTTTTGTCAAATTAGTTTGTTAACTTTGGAATTAAGATCACTTACGTTGTGTTTAGTTGGGGGATTTGAGGAGGGATTTAGAAAATGAAAGGGAAATGTTAGGTGAAATGTGAATAAAATATACCTACATTTCACCTAATTTCACACATCTTTTCCATTTCTCTTTCCAAATCTCTCCCCAAATCTCCCAACCAAACACAACATTACTCTCTTCTCTTTATCTTTACATTTTATTAGTTTATACAGTTGTCCATGCCGATAAAAAGTTACTCCATAAACAAATATCAGCTTTAAGGAGACAGAAAATAGTCCATAGGGTTAAATTGGACCAAAACAACTGTATGAGATATTTCTTAAAAGTAGAAAAAAAATTAACGTATATTTCATTTATCTTTTACTCAAATTTTCTTTTTCTTTTTCTTTTTCTTTTTTTTTTTAAATCTTTACCTAAATCTATAACCAACACAACCTTAATGTTTTGTGAGGCACAATGGAGACACCAAAGATCCTCTAGAATGAAATTTTCCTAAAATTTTTTAGAGTGCTACATTGTGTGGATGAGATTTACTGACAAGTCACATCAGAAAAATTGATGTGACTTGCCAGTAAATCTCAACCACACAATGTAGTACTCTAGGAAACTTTAGGAAAAAATCACTCTAGAGGATCCTTGCTCCAATGGAGAAGGCGGAGGTGGACACAAAATTATCCCTCTTCTATTAAAATTAGTTAACTATTTGACTTGACAGTTTAAAAGACTAGGCCATAATTTGGAAATTTTTAAAACTCACAATTTAATCTATTAGCACAATCAAACTCAAAGAGTTTATTAGGTCAAGCACGAATTTTTTTTTTTTTTTTTTTTTTTTTTCAAAATTTGTTGTAAGTTACATAAATTAATTTCCTATTTTTGGTTGAAGTGGTGATTGGGGTAGTAGTCGTTGCATAAGACAGATGAACAAGAAAGAGCACAGTTCTTCCCCTATAACAAGCAAACAGCCCAACCCATTTTATCTGATCTTCCACAAGTCTCCAAATAATACACCAACTCCAATAGCTCCATATGACAACGACACAAAATCATTGTTAGCTATTTTAATAAATAAATAAAACACATTTCAAATTCAACCAATCTCTCTTATTTACCAAATTGTCAAAAAAAATTAACGGTTCTATATATTTGCAGCAATGTCATTAGCTGATTATCTGTCACTCCCTCTGTATAGAGGGTTAGAAATTAAGGTCCAAATTAAGTATGGGCCTAAGTGCTGAGGTTGTCTCTATTAGGCGACCAATAATCTCTAAATGAGCATGGGCTAAAGCCTAAGGGAAGTGGACCAACAGTGGGCCGCAGCAAGTTCAACCCGCCAAAGATCCAAACAGACTCCACGAAGGAAAATATCTAAGTCAAGTTGCGGAGGTAACACTCGCAGCGGTCAAGTTCTTGAGGCACTTTGCTTTAGCGCCGCCATTTCCAATATTGTCGGTTCCGTTGCCATCTGAAGTTGCTGAGGGATAGAGAAAACCGAAGCAACTAATTTGCAAAGGAAATACTTGCAGTGGTCAAGTTGCAGAGGTACTTGTTTTCATCGACACCATTCCAAGTATTGTCGGTATAGCTACTATTTCTAGTATTGTCTGTTCCGCCACCATCTGAAGTTGTTAGGGGAAAGAGAAAATCGAAGCAATTAAGTTGCAGAGGCAACACTTGTGGCTACTAAGTTGCGAAGGTTGTTTGTTGGCGTCGCCATCTCTAATATTGTTGGGACTACCATCTGAATTTGCCGTGGGAATAACTGCCACAATAACTATAATCGCAGTGACTAACTTGCGGATGGAACATTCCGCCAAGGTGATAGTAGCCTTTGGGAGAAGCTTCCCCTCCACAAGTAGAGACTAATACTTGGCGTTGATAGCAAGCCCCAAGGCACTACTAGCCCATGATTGATAGCAGGTCCCAAAGTTCATTAGCTTAGGGCTGATAGCAAGCGCTAAGGCTTATTAGCTAGAGTTGATAGCAGGCCCAGAGGTACCAGTATACCGCGGCAATCCCACGGAGATGGGAGCAGGGCAGCCCAAGCACAAGGGACTCCCTTTCCATTTACCCAAGTTATGAACCTGCCTTAGTTGCATAGGCAGGACTAAGGAAGCCCCCCTGGGCTTGGTACTAAGGCACAGCATGGCTGATAGCAGGTTTGGTTGTGGCTTTCGGCCTGAGAAGTTGGATTTTGTGGTTAAGTAGCTAAAGGTGGAGGTTTCGCTAAGGTAAATATGAAAACATGGTTGATAGCAGGCTATGGAGTCTGAGAATGCATGTACTAGCTAAATGGAACTGATAAGACAAATGCAGTAGCTAGGTTTATCGCTGTAAGTGCACTTGCTGAGGTTCGAACTGAGAAGGCAAGTCCAGTAGCAAACACTCCTGCCGCAACTACACTTGTTGAGGCTCGAAAAGGTAGTTGCAACGCTAAACACTCACGCCTCAACTACACTTGCTGAGGCATTTGTGTCAAACAGATAGTACATAATACATACAGAAGGATGCGTGGCACCTGTAGCTTGGAGGCTCAAGGTAGAATATTCCATGTGATCCTTAGGGACACCTATTTTGTCTCTATTTGACCACTTGGTGTCATCTTGGTACCAAGGAAAAGCCTATAAATAGGACCCATTTCCCAAGGTCCAAAGAGGATTATTTTGGGAATTTTGGGGAGATGCTACCCATTTGTGCATTGCTATACATTTCTTCTTGAGTTGCCTCACCCTCACCTAGCTACTCACTCTCCAGTCATTCTACCATTGTTGGACCATTAGCATAGTTATGTCTCTCTAATCACAACTTACATAGAACCCCTCTTTACACTATGTTACACATCCACTACTCTTGGTGGCAGTATGGCATTGTATATTTTTCAACATATGTTTTTTTTTAGAGATCTCTTTAATTCTGTTTTAATAGTGGATCCAAGAATCATCCTTTAACTTTTTTTTAAGATGATTCAATTGGTCTATCCTTTTGTTATTCCTAATCAATTGTTTTGGGTTGGGCCTCACCCTATAGGATTGGAGGATAATAGTGCAAGACTCAGAAATCATGTTAAGGGAGACTCTAGTTATATATAATAAAAAACAGAATTTTAGATGAACGAGAATTATTTTTTAAAAAATAAATAATTCATTATTTTGATGATAAAAATAATAAAATAAAAATTCATGTGAGCTGGAGTTCACTTTTTATGAGTAATTATGTAAGTAAATTGTTTCTAATTTAATTTGACTTTTTTAACACATATAAAAGTTGTATTAAAAGGTCATGTTTGACAATCAGTTAAAATAGTTAAAAAATCAAAAAATTAAGGATTTTGTTAACAAGTGAATGTATTAAATAATATATATTAACTCCATTATTATAGAGAGTATAAAAAGTAATAAATGTATAATAGGAGCTTTTATTTTCACGCACCACAAACTTTCGGTATACGTCTTTTCTCCATGCGCACTTAACAATTTTGTAACATATTTTTTTTTTTTCCAGTGCTTATCCATTTATGTCAAAAATGCCTTTCACTTCTTTAAACCTAACCCAACCCTAACCATAGTCACCACCGACTACCACATCCACCTTTGTCGCCGTCTCAGCTATCACCCTACCACCATCACTTAGCCCATCTCCATTGCGATCTCTTTCTCTCTCTCTTTCTCTCTCTCTTTGTCTCATCATTACAATCGCAATCTCTCTCAAACCCAAGATATGCCCATCTCGCAATCCTCACGCAACCTTCCTCCACTATTGTACCACCCTCACGAAACCTTTATCTACATATGTGGTGACGGCGGTGAGAGTACGCTACAGATGTTTATGGCAGTGGTTGCTTGCGGCAGAGGGTGTTCGTAGAAGTGGGTTTGCGGGATTTGGTGGTTCATGGCGGAGGGGTTCGTGGCTACGTGAAGAAAATGGGACGGAAGAGGATGGCAAAGCGAATGTTGGTGCTGGTGATGGAGGCCAACAATGGTGGTAGTGGTGGCGATTGCTGATAGTTGTAGAATTAGGGTTTGGAAATTAAAGTTTGGAAGGTATAAGATAAGGATATTGTGGTAATTCTGTTTTAGTATACAATAGTAATAAAAAAAAAAACCATTATAGAGTATTTAATGTGTGAAAATAGAAGCTCATGTACAACATTGTAATAAATATTTGGTGGATAATTTTATTTACACACCATCAAATCTCTTAGTACACACTATTTTAGTACTCATACATAATAATTTTTAGATTGTGAAAATTTCTTAGTTCACACTATAACTTTCCCTTTTTAACCCTAAACTAATAAACTGGTACACACCACCACAAAAATATTCAATTTTTTATGAGGGTAAACTACCAATAGGTCATAATAGTTAGATTTAATTCCCATCAAGTCCTATTGAAAATAAGTCCTAGTAAAATCGTTGCTAAAAATAATTTTTTGTGATATTTTTTGCATGGCGCTAAAAATTGACAATTAACGACTTTTTTCTTCATGGTTTTATAAATTGACAATTAATGACTCTCTTTGTCATGATTTTTATAAATTGTTGCTAAAACTTACAATTAGTGACTTTTTTTGTGATAATTTTTTCAAATTGTCACTTAAAGTTGAAAATTAGTGACTTTTTTGTGACTATTTTTTTAAACTGTCGCTAAAACTTATAATTAGTAACAAATTTTATGACAAAATTTTCAAATTGTCACTAAAAATTAACAATTAGTAACTTTTTTAATAGTATTTGATGAAAAATGCCATTTATTACCATAGGACCTATTGGACAATAGGTCAACCTATTATGACCTACGCATAAGTTCCTCTTTTTATGATTAAACATTTTAAATGTTCAACTCTGGTTATCCAAATATGTGACCAACAAATAGGCCATATTCTTTACGAATGAGACAAAAATAAATAATAAAAAAAGTAAACTGACCTTTCATTGTTGTATTGTTTCAAATCAACAATCTGAGTGTCATTCATAGTATGCAAATCTTCAAAACCAATTGATTTCAATATTCTTAAAACCCTAAATCTTCAAAGGTAATAATGTTTTGAGTTTAGAAAATAATGGTGCAGATTATAATGGGGAAGATGATGAGTGTAGTATGTTAGATTATGAAGAAGAATATAATGATTGTAGTGTAGTATTATAATGGTGAAGATGAACACTATTGGATAAGTGTTGAAAAAGAGATTTGTTCCAAAAGATATAATGTATATGTAAAGAGAGATTTGTGTTTTTATAGGTGAATTACTTGAATGGTGCACAAATTTAATGGTTAATATAGTGTGTACTGAAAGGATTTATGGTGTGTAAATAGAATCTCCATTTTTTTTTTCCTAATGAGACCAAAATGCCCTTTATGCATTTTTTTTTCTATTTTATCTTTGTTTTTTTATTTATTTATTATATCATATCCCATCAGTAACTTTTTATGAATTAACATATTAGATAATATTTAACTAATGGTGGAAAACACTAATAATTTTATTTTTAACCATATTTAATAAAATTTGTCCCATAATAAAGTAGCAGAAAATGAGACACGTAATAAAAAGTTAGAGGGACCAAAAAAAAAAGAGTGAGATAAGCTACATAATATGGTGAAAATTTGTCATATTAGTTTATACGAAGTAGTATGATGATAATGTTTATCAAATTTGTTCCATAATAAATTTATGATAAATTTTTTTCTTAAAAGTTTATGTTAGAAATTGGGCGTCCATATGGCGTGACCCTTCGAACCTTTTGGATCTGAACCTTTTGAATTTTATCTATGTAAGTTTGAATTGGAATTCAAAACTTATTTGGATAGCCATTCAGGATATCTATATCTATCATATCAATAGATATGGATAGATGGATAGATAGATATTGGTTGATATATATTTAATAATATGCATCTGATATGATGTGAGATACGTATATCAGATACGTTATGTGGGTTTTACCCATAACCTTTTTTCTCAGACTCTCTCTCTAAAACTCTCCCATATGAGAACAATCCAGCCTTTGCACTGTGGCTTGTGTGGGTGATACTCATATTGTAGTATCACTCCACTGCTGGGTTTGTTGTTCGCATTTTGGAAATACGTGATTTACTCACCAGATTCTTCGCTAAAAGGTATGATTCTGATATTTTAGCCGCTGCAATATAATACTTTGATTTACATTGGTATCAGAGCCAATATGGATATTTTCGTGCTTATTTTTATGCATTAAAATATGTGCATATTTGTATATAAATATATATACATGATATATGCATGAATATTAATAAAGGAGGAAGATGTCCACTCTCATTAGATTAAGAACATAAAATCCTTCATTTTTATGTTCATTAAATGTCATTTTTAATGCCATAAATGTATTTATTTTGAAAAATAGTGTCCGGCAGTACCGAAATTGGACCAAAAAACACCCTGGAAGGCGGCGCGTGGGCCTCACGCACCATCTGACGCCGTCAGCAGCTTCCACGTGCTGCCACGCGCCTCCACGCGCTCTCACGCACTGAGACGCGTTTCCATGCGCGCGCTGTCTGCATTTTCACGCGCGCGTCGGGCGCTGAGCTGCGTGTTGCGCCGTGCGTTGAGCCGTCTGTTGAGCCGCGCTGTTTTTCCTTCGTGGCTTGGCTGGTTTGATTGCTGGTATTAAGGTGCTATTTGTCTTGTTTTAAATTCTGAATCGCGTTAAATGATCATAATTAATTCGTTATAGCTTTGTTTTAAGCGTGGTTGGTACCGTTAGACTTAGAATTAAATATTCCATCTTCTGTAAAATTTTCAAAATTTTATGAAGATAAAAAATATTTTTCCTGAAATAATAATTCATTATTTATGCTTTAAAATGCATCTGGTGTTGCATGATTAAGTTTCTAGCGCTGAATTTTTTATTGTAGACTATTGTTATAGTTTACTATTTACTGGTATGGTTATTGCATTTTACCAGATTCTGAAATATTTATTTCTAATTTTATGTGTGTTTATTAGTTATTTAAAATTTCAGAAAATACCAGAAAATTTCAGAAATTTTCAGAAGTGATATACTTTCTGTTATGGCATAATTTGAATATTAAATACAGTATATTGTTATTTTTTACCTAGAGTTTCTAATATGTTGTAATTAGAATAGCATAATTAACTGTTATTTGTTTAAATTCCATTATTAAATGTGACATAGCATGAGTTGGTTGTGAATCTACACTATGATGCTATTGTATGGAATTAGAATTTTTTATCATGCTTTTAGACATGCCATAGTCAATGGGAGGTTATTTGCTTGAGAGAAATTTTTGTAGATTAACTCCCGAAAACCAATATTTTGCGTATAAATTAAATTAAATTTTGGATAATTGTCACCTGTGGCGCAAGAGATGATTACGAGCATAGCAGATTTTCGATCTTGTGACTTGTGTAATATTATCACTATTTAATTTAGATTTTTGTGGCAAAATTATATTATGCTAATCAAATTAATCCCAATGCGAATTTCTCTCTAAATTGACTTAGCTTATGGAAGTTAATTGGTTGACCTAGACTTAGTAGAGATGTTCAAATGTGAACAATGTAATCTTATTTTTTAGATGAGCAAAAGTCTTGGAGACTTTATGTCAGACCTTAATTGAGCCAAAGTAAGGAAACATGACTCAAAGCCGTCGTGATTTTGTTGCCTTGTTTGGCACAGTAAAAACTAATGTGTGCGCTATGATTAGCGGTACGCTACGTAGTTTTGGTTGGCGAGTTTTGAAGTTATGAAATAGTAAGCCCTCAATAGATCTCTATATGATCTTGACTATTGAGCTGCGCGGATTGACTTTGTAATTTGACTTGTAATGATGTTGCATCATTGGATGAAGTAACATTCAAGAGTCACGTCATCCAAGAAATGCGGGCTTTAATGAGTTAGTCATTAAGTGTAAGACGAGTAGTCAGTATGAGTAGTGTTTTGCTCTTTACCCAACTATTAGGAGTGAATGGAGCAAAATTTCACGCACTATAATAGTGTGCATTAAAGTATCATTTGAAGTTAAAAGATTAGCGCTTAGTAACAGTAAAATCTATTAACACTAAGTGAAAAGATTAGCGCCAAGTGGCTGCAAAATCTATTAGTATTGCCAACTTGTCTAAGTCTGGACACTTACTGTTTCCACACTTGAGTGTGAGACATGTTGAGGCGCTTCTTTGTATGATTCCTTAGCTAGGCTAACGTTTTTTTTAATAACGTTTACCACTAAGGGCAAACGTTGCAGCATAGTAATGAAAAAGGTCAGGCCGGCAAGGTTGTTATGACTCTAAGAATTTGACGCATCGCTTGTGAGAGCATTGTGTTGAATTAGACTCTTTAGCCTAATTCGCGCTTAAGTTACTTCAGGAGCTGTCATAGATTGATAGCTTATTCTCTCATTCTTGTGGATAGTAGAATTAATTGCAAGTAACTATGAAACGAGAAATAGAAATGGCAAAAGGAGTATCGTCATCTTTCAACTAGATGCAGTAAAGTGTATGGAGAATAAAATTGACTTGAAGGTGCAGGGGATCAGCACTTACTAGTTAAATTTGGAACTTAGGCGCACTTGATATCTCCATGACATCTTTTTATGATCTAGTGACTATGAATTAGTCGTGAGTCATTACCTAGTTGGGCCTAAACCTTTAAAACTTGTCTTTAAGAACTCACACATTAGGATGATTGGAATTAGTTTATGACATTGGTCATGAACCGGTGGCTTATTATACTTAATCACATTAATGAGAAGACGCATGAATGTTTTGAGTAGGCCCTCAGGGGTCCACTCGCTTATGACACCCTACTCTTATATGAATGTGTAACTTTGTTTGCAATGGTTGCGCACAAGTAAGTAGGAAAGCCGTAGAAGGTCATTTGTATTGGCGCATTTATCAAAGTATAAAACGCAGTGGGAAAAATTTCATAGTCATACCTTTTAGTAGAGCCTGAAGAGAAGAATCTCGTGGGTAAATCACGTACTTCCAAGGATGTGAACAACCAACCCAGCAGTGGAGTGATACTACAAAATGAGTATCACGCACACAAGTCACAGTGCAGAAGCTGGATCGTTCTCACATGGGAGAGAGTTAGAGAGAGAGTCTGGGAAAAAGGTTATGGGTAAAAACCACATAACGTATCTGATATATCAATATATTATCTAAAATATATATTCAGATATATAACCATATATATCAATCTATCCATATCAGTTGATATGATAGATATAGATATCCTGAATGGTTATCCATATAAGTTTTGAATTCAAATTCAAACTTACATGGATAAGGTTCAAAAGGTTAAGGTTCAAACAGGTTCAAAGGGTCATGTCACATGGGCTTCCAATTTCTAACATCCTTTTATGATCTAGTGAATATGAATTAGTCGTGAGTCATTACTTAGTTGGGCCTAAACCTTTAAAACTTGTCTTCAAGAACTCACACATTAGGATGGTTGGAATTAGTTTATGACATTGGTCATGAACCGGTGGCTTATTATACTTAATCACATTAATGAGAAGATGCATGAATGTTTTGAGTAGGCCCTCTTGGGTCCACTCGTTTATGACACCCTACTCTCATATGAATGTGTAACTTTGTTCGCAATGGTTGCGCACAAGTAAGTAGGAAAGCCGTAGAAGGTCATTTGTATTGGCGCATTTAGTCCACTATAATATTTGTGACTAGATATGTGTAAGGGTATGATAGCTAAGCCTCAATCTCGACACATTTATAGATTATGATAGGCATCTGAGTCAAGACTATTTGATCTTCCATAAGTCAAAAGTTTTGAGATGATTTTTGACATTGCACATATGAGGTTGAGATCAATTAGATAACAGATTTCGTGCTTTTAGTTTTGACTAAGGTGGCGAGTATCTATTTGAGTTATTTTAGAAAACTCTGTGAAGAGAAATGGATGCTTAGAAAATTGATTATTCCTAATATTCAACAACACAATGGTGTAGTAGAGATAAAGAATTAAGTATTGTTAATGTTAGGAGGATGATGGCGCAAAATGTTTCCCAATTGGGAATTGCACTTTAATTTGTTGCCTATATCCCTAACTAAATGCCCTCCATATCAGATTTTACACTCCATTTAAGTAATGGGTTAGTGGAGAGCCATCTATGGACGATCTGTAACCGTTAAGCAGCTTATCTTTATTTTTACTTCTCATAAGGTTACGAAGTTAAGACCTAGAGTTTTATGGCGCATTATTGTATGTTGTCTTGTAAACACATAGGGTCACATGGCGCATTATTGTATGCTGTCATGTAAACCCTCTGGGTCATGTGCATAAAAGTAAGTAGCTTTGTGAGAGTGTAACTAAGTCACATAAAGTTTTCTTAGTAAAGGTGACGTGAATAAAGTTTTTAGAACTCTATAAGATAGAGAATTCTAAGCATAGCGCTCTATGTAGCCTAGTTGAGAATGGAAAGAAATTTCAAATATCCTAGGGACAGTGAGAGCGATGTGCCTACTAATGGATTACTCCATTAGAGAAGAATACTCTACATTCTTAGTTGCGTGGTAGCGAATGTGAAAATTTTCCACGTTATCACTGGGCGATTGAGAATGAAACATTCATGATTGCCCCGCAAGATGATAAAGAGCCTAGGATAATGCCAAAGGCTCTAGTCCCCTGTTTTTAGAAAGTGGATCAATATTGCGCAATTTAAGACAAAGTCTTTGAGGATTAACAATTTCTATAATTTGGTTGACTTTCCATTATGACGCGAAACTGTTCTGAGGTTATGTGCAATTTGGATAGTTATTGTTGAGGCATAAGGTTCGCTAGATACCGAAAAATCGCGCCTTTGAGAAAAGTGTAGACCGTGAGAAGACTTCTTCCTAGGAAGTGAGGTTATTTCGACTTAGGCCATGATTGACATAAGTTCGAAACATTGATTTGTGGACATTGTGACCCAACTTCTAGTTGGAGAATTGGATAAGTAGATTCGTAGGGATTTACCTTCTGCTTTTATGGTAAAAAGTTAGGAACACAAAAAGGTTGCTAGTTTTAATAAATTTTTTACAGTCTAAAACAGTTATCCAAATAGTGGTTCTTAGATTTCGTCAAGCCATGATAGGCCGACGATGATCGATGAAGACCACTGAGGCATGATCAATGGTCCAAAAAGAACTTTTTCCTTACTTAGTCATTATGAGCCAGGAATTTATAAGGTTGTCGCCACCTAGGGTGAGCAGTCCTCTATTTTAGATATGATGGACACAGGTGATGTAATTTATATGCTCGGATGTACGATCCTTAGGGATTGTTTTGGAAAAATTATCGGTTTGTCTTCGATGACTTACATAAGGAATATCCTAGAATGATTCTAGATACAAAATTGCAAACCCATTGACTTACCTATCGGTAAAAGCCAGAGCCTTAGCTATTGAGTGAATCCTCGGATTGTCTTTAGGAGAAACAGATGACCTATATTCCTTGATCTTTTTTGTTGTGGGAGCCTGACGTACGCTATGTGGGCGTATTCGGCATGATAAGTGTTATCTTTGGTAAATGGTCAACTGAGTTGTTTAGACATTGACCATGGTCATTGGATTGTGGATAAAATGCTTTACTAGTAGTATATTCATTTGCTCCTTGTAAGATTCAATGCGCTATTTGGGCGCATCTGCGCTAGTTCGGCATCCAGAATGAACGCAAATTGGTCACCAAAATATCTTTAGAGAGGTTATTGCGCAAGAGGTAGTGATCTTGAATCACTTCATGTGAGGCGCACATGGTGGATTCCGTTGTATATACTTATCGCAAGAGGTGCTGATAAGGCTTATGTTTGGAATCTAAAAAAAATCGATCACTTATTTGTTATGAGATGATGGGATGTTGACACTATTATGGTTTGTGTCATAATGATTAGCAGATGATGATGTTAGTAGGAAAGATTGACTCACTCACATGAGCAATCGCCCTTGGCGTTTGGGAGCGAGCAAGGATGACACTAGTGGTTTATTTTTTATTTAGAGCCAAGAAAGGCTTAAATTATCCACTATGTATGTCGCCTTAGTTACAACCAAGATGAGGTCGTGTTAAGGACCAAACATGGATGTTAGTACCCACTTTCCATGTTGTGCCTATTATGATTAGCCAAATAAGATATCTCATTTGGCGCCTGGAAGGCGAGCAAATAAAGAATTCGGGTTAGGCGCTAGAAAGCGACGAGACTAAGATTTGTACGGTGTATCGAGTATGACGTCACTCTTTTGGAAGAGTTACTCTACCGTAGCATGTATTCATACTATATGTGCTTGGCGACCGAGTAATGAGGTAGGAGAATGGATCATTGTTTCCTCACCGTGTGAGTGTTACGTGTCATTATTGATATGACTTTCATTTATGTACCATTTTGTGACTTTTGACTATGTCATAAGGTAAGAGGTTGATATTCTGCTACTTTGGTATGTTGCCTGCGGTCATGTATGATTCGGCCTTAAGCGACATCACTGGAAAAGCGGTCAATCCTAAACTAAATGGCATGAGGGCAAAAGGAAGATCATCTAGTATTACACCACTGTTGTATATTCACTGCCGACAACTCACATCGCTCCGTATGAGAGGCGGGTTGAGTGTGAATATATTGCAAGAATTGAGAAGGTCAAACTTCTTTTTGAGAGATTAGAGATGTTTTTTGGACCGGTGTAATTAGATGGGTCTGGGGTATATGAGACACTATTTCTGTTCTTTTTGGGTTGATGTCTCTATGCTGGCTCATTTTGAGTTTCTAGTATAGAGCTCTCACATGCAAGTGTTCTCAGCAGTCGCACGGTGCATTGGCTAGTATGAGATTGTTCATTTTTTGGGAGATTGAGATAGAGATGTGGTAGTGTCATGCCAACTCATGTTCAAGTGGGAGATGTTGGAAATTGGGCGCCCATGTGGCATGACCCTTCGAACCTTTTGAACTTGAACCTTTTGAACTTGAACCTTTTGAACCTTATCTATGTAAGTTTGAATTTGAATTCAAAACTTATTTGGATAACCATTCAGGATATCTATATCTATCGTATCAATAGATATGGATAGATGGATAGATACATATTGGTTGATATATATTTAATAATATGCATCTGATGATGTGAGATACGTATATCAGATATGTTATGTGGTTTTTACCCGTAATCTTTTTTCTCAGACTCTCTCTCTAACTCTCTCCCATATGAGAACAATCCAGCCTCTGCACGGTGACTTGTGTGGGTGATACTCATATTGTAGTTTCACTCCATTGCTGGGTTTGTTGTTTGCATTTTGGAAGTATGTGATTTACCCGCGAGATTTTTTGCTAAAAGGTATGATTCTGATATTTTAGCCGCTGCAATATAATACTTTGATTTACAATTTATGTTTTTGCCCTCTTCAAGTTTTTATTATGTGCCTCATTTTCTATCACTTTTTTATGGGACAAATTTGATTCAATATGGTTAAAGAAAATTTATTGGTGAATTTCTACCATTAACTAAATATTATCTAATATGTTAATTATGAAATAATAAAATAGAGAGAAATATATAAAAGGATAATTTGGTCTCATTAGAATTTTTTTTTATTATTATAATGATATAAATTTATTGCTTTTTATATTTTCTATAATAGTAGAATTAATAAGTATCATTTATGCATTCTCAACAAATGCCCAAAGTACACTTGTTAACAAAATCTAAACATTAATACAAAAAGTCAATTCATTGTTTTATTTATTTATTTATTATTTATTTATTTTTTATTTTTAACACATCTTTCGTAAAAAATCAAAAACTAAAAAGAAAAATCAATTCCCAAATCAAGCTATTTATTTATTTATAAATTTTATTTTAATTTCACAACAAACAAACTCTTACATATATAATAAAAGCATTACAATTAATTAACTAGCCAAACAGATGGAGAGGTCACCCATCAACAATATCATCGTTACACTGAATTTTTACTCCATGTTTAGAGGATGAAGCAGTAAGAAAGAGGCTTTAGAATCATCGGCGATGACAATGGCAATGGCGGAGGCCGAATTGTTGCCGGAGTTGACTTCCGGCCATCCCTTGCATTGGCAATGGTGGCCTTCTGGTACCCCTTTGTAGGCTGGGTCCATTTGAGGCTTATTATGGACTTGTTTTTATGATCTGAGCCGTTCATTTTGTAAGGTTCGTCAAGTACTTCATATATGTAAAAAATTATATTGATCAGATATCAATAGCTACGTGATCTGATTGCATATTTTTTTATACTATTTTAAAAGAAAAATAGATTGTTTATTTTTTTTATGATAAGTGTAATCCGATCACATGGATACTGATATCTGATTAATATGATTTTTGACATACTTGAAATACTCGATGAGCCTTACAAAATGAACGATTCATATTATAAAAATTAGTTGAAAATAAACCTCAAATTAAGGCACAACAGCAGCAACCCCTTTTCTTTGTAGACCGATGGCACGTGCCTTCCACCCCAGTTGGTCTTTCCACACGTCGAACACTTCACCTCATAGCACATTTCTTCATTGTCCATGATTCTCTCTCTCTCTCTCTCCCTCTATATATATATATATATATATGTATGTATGTATATTCCCTATTTGCTATTCTCTTCTCGTCCACCCAATGTTAAACCAATTAATTTAGGTTTTATACTAGATAGAAGGAGAATTCTACAATACACACCTCTTATCACATGCACTTTTAGTTACGCCATTTCTTTTTTAATTATAATTAATTTTTTTATTTAGTTATGATATTATTTTGTAATTTTTGCTATATCTCATGCAGTATTTGGTTATGATTTGATTTTTTTTTAATTATAACTCAGAAATGATAAAATTATGTCATTTTTTCTTTAATTATAAAATACATATGAAAAATGTGTACTACAATTTTTCTCCAGATAGAAAGATGAAATTCATTAAATTTATATTTCTATACAATGCATTTACTCTGACTTTTACAATGTTGACTTGACTATGTGTCGAGATTTGACTGGAAGGGTTGTAAGCAAAGTTGTAAATAAAGTTATAAATATCGATATGATATTTGATATGTTATCTAATACGGTTTTTGGAAGGGTTGTAAGCAAAGTTGTAAAAAAAGTTATAAATATTGGTATGATATTTGATATGTTATCTGAGAGGGTAATTTTTGGTAAAAATTGGGCCGAGCTATGAGATGGGTTTTGTGGCCTAAAGTGCCAAACCTTGGTGAAAAGGCCGCAATATTACTCCGGCCCAGGGAAGACCGCAGTGTTACTCCGGCCCAGGAGAGGCAAGGCTACTCCGGTCTTAGGGAGATAAAGTTATTTCGGCACAGTGCCTGTAAAAGATACTTCGGTCCGAAAGCAACTTGGAGTTATACCGGTATTGGGGCTAGACCGGCCGAAAGTCGTTGGTTCGGTCTAAGACCGTACTATGGGTTCTACATAGAAATCCGAGATAAGAAAGGGATGACACAAGGACCGAACTAAGGATGAGTTCGGTTTATTCAGTGGCTCTGGATAGCCAAGCTTATTTCGGTCATATGGTAGTTCGGCCAAAGTAAAAACCATCCCACTTGGTTTAAGCAGTGGGGGAGGGTGTAAAAGGATAAGCATTATCCTTAGGAGTATGAATCCTAGGAGGACTTTGCATGGAGAAATAAAAGTCCTACTAGGATTATGCCACTCGAAACCTATAAAAGCTCACAAGCATCACCTTGGAAGAGGTAATTGAACTAAATTTTTCTGAGAAGAGAGAACTTTTGTCTATCTGTCAAGTTACTGACTTAGGCATCGGAGAGGTTTCCGGCACACACCCGCCGGCTAGCTCACGTTTGTGTTTTCAGGTGAAAAAGCGACGTCGTACGGAGAAGCGTGGACTTGGTCAACAGGATTATACGAGGAGAATTATTTCCTCCCCGTACATTATCTAATATGGTTTATTAAAGGGAGATTGATCAATAAGTCTCGTATTTTAGATTTGTAATTTATATAATTTTATATATTTTTTTTGGTGATTCATTTAGTCTTTTTAGATGTATAATGACTCATTTACCCGTTATATTGAAGTATCACATTTGAAAAAAATACATTAAAGAATTTTTTTAGTGTTACATCATACTCGTTACGTTAGAGTGTCACATTTGGAAAAAAGTATATTAAAGAGTTTTTAATTTTTTTAAATTGTCACATCATACCCGTCACGTTGGAGTGTTACATGTCACATTTAAAAAAAGTACACTAACGAGTTTTAAATTTTTTTTGAATGTCACATCATATTCGCTATGTTGTCGCGTTTGATAAAAGTACATCAAGGAGTTTTTTTTTTTGAAGTTTTACACCATATTCTCTACGTTGTCACATTAAGAAAAAGTACATTAAAGATTTTTTTTTTTTTGAGTAAAAATGTTGGATTGTCACATCATACATGCCACATTGTCACATTTAGGAAAAATACATCTAAGAGTTTTTAATTTTTTTTAGAGTGTCACATCGTTGAAGTGTCACATTAATACTTGTCACATTAGAGTATTACACATTATACATGTCACATTAATAAAACGATATAGATATCTACCAAAACACTACCAAAATAAAAAATAGGATCACACGAAAAAAAACTCTCCACTAATAAGATTTAACAGATCAATAGTAAAAATTTAAGATTAATTGAAATACTTGTTTATAAGATGAGATTTATTAATAAATATCATTTTTTTAAAATTATAGATGTAAGGCTTTTCTCTCTCATGTAGATAGACAATCGTTTCAATCTTTAGGGGTTGTTTAGAATGTTCTAAATAACTGTACTTTTTAACTTTTTATGAAATATGAGTTGGATTTGAAGTAATGTGGTAGAGAGGTGATGTGACTTAAATAAGATGATAGTGACTTAAATAGGATAGTGACTTTTTGACTTTTTAAATTTTTTATGAGATGCCAAACTTAACCTTAGTCCATGAAAACTATAGCGAATCCTATTATTATATTTGATTCACTCATTTAAAAAAATCTTCAATGTGGATAGATTGTTTACAAAAAAGTAATTGAAATACTTGCGTCTAATTTTTTAAGACAAATTTAGTAAAGAAAAAAAAGTTGCCATTCTGTTACTTGTTCTCACAAACGTGTACGTACCACCGAAATCCGTATCGAACCACTCAGAAACTCTAATCTGAAATAACGACGCAATTAAATAGGTTATGTGTAGACAAAATTATAATAATCAATTCCTAAACTCCTATAACATCATTGGTAAACTTTTGCCTAATTGTTTATATGACTCTTAATTATAATGGAGAGAACGAAAGAGACAGAGCCCGAGAGAGGTTAATACATTGGAAAACTAAATTAGACATGGAATAACAATACTAATACTTCCAGATTCAAAACAAAATAATCCTATCACAACCAGACAAAATTGAAATTAAAATTTAAAATAAATTGTTAAAAAGACAGAGACGGATGCACAAATGTTATTATTATTATGAGAATAGACGTACATGTATATAAATACATACATACATAGATTGACGGATCAGTCGAATATATGGTAAAATCTAAAACCATAATCAAAGGGCACGATGAAATCAAACCAAATGAAACAAACAATTCTAAATCCCAATTGAAATTAAATCGTAAAATCAAATCAAATCAAATTTATACTCGTCAGTGATGACCTTTTTTGTATGATCTGTATGATCTGATTTAAATTCCCCTGATCTGTATGATCTGATTTGTATGATCTGAGTTCGTCCTTTTTTCTGGGGCTGCCCTGCTATTTATACTCGTCAGTGATGACCTTCGAACTGCACTTCGAACCGTCGAACTGCTCCTCCATGATCGCTAATCATGCTTCCTTACAAGTAGCTCCATTACGCCATTACTGGCAGTTAAGCTTCCCTCTTGTACTTGAATTTGAATATGAGTAACCGTTGAAGATATGTCATCTTGCATCCCGTTATTGATCTAGTGTTACTCAGATCATGTGAGGACCAATATTTATTGCCACGTGTACGATCAGGATTAAAGGCTTGAATAACCTTCCTTTATTACCCTTACTCTGCCACGTGTCGAACTGTAACTGGCTTTTACAAAATATGTAGCCAACAGGGTCCCGAACGTATTTTGGGACGGGTCCAAAGAGGTGAAGTATTCCTTGCCATGTGGCAAGTCACACGGTGAAGACGGAACGTCAAAACCATTTATGAGTGAATGAGAAGTTAACGTCGTTTTCAAGTCTAACATTATTTTTTTTTTTTGATAAAATTCATTTGAATTTTTTCAATAAAAAATATTGTCGGAATTTAATTTGATTCTAAATTTATTTTTTGGTTTCCTTAAGTGGTTTCCTAAAAAATGATTAAACTATTCAAATAGTTATATATATATATATATATATTCAAATAGTTTAATATATATATATTTCAATAGTTTAAATTAAATTAAAGTTCCTTCATGTTGACTTAGTCCACTACGGTTCAAAGTTTGAATTATTGGTGTTGGCTGTGCAAACAGTCCGGATTTGTTTGTATTTTAACAGGTTGCAATTTTGTTTAAAATAATAAATTTGAACTAAACCTGTTCAAATTTGTTATGCACCTGTTCACTTCAAGGAAGCAGCTTTTCGGGTCTAATTTTTTGCCTATAAATATAGATACTTTTCCAGCAGTTGAGAGAATCCCAAAAATCAGTCTGAAATATTATTTACTATCCAGTTTGTTATCTTTGGTGCATTAGTGCATTAATCTACATTTTTTAGGAATAAATTTCAGAGAGTTAGAACATAGGTTTGGTTCGCCGAACAAATTGTTTGGAGTACTACTACAATTTGTGAAGATCATTGTATATTGGGAGATAGACACCGCTCAACCGTAAATACCGTAGCGGAGCGAATCTGTCTTAAGGACAGAGTGTCACACACTCGATTTGGTCTTGAATTATTTATTCGGTTCAATGAAATAAATTCTGTAAGATTTATTTATTTTTTGTTTGTTTATTTCTAATTTTTTTTTTACACAGAAGATTGATCTAACAATCTTAAGACAGATCAGAATTATTCTGTTTACAGAATTTTTCGTTTGTTTCCCTTTTTCATTCTTCGTAAATAATTTCGGAAGAAAATTATTTTCTGTGTATTTACAAAATAATATTCTGGTTGAAAAAACAAATAGTGATTATATGTTATTTGACAGATAATAGTAATATACTATCTCTTTTCTTTGACAACAACTACTAGTACGATACGGGTGTCATTAACAATTCAGAATATATTTTTGTGGAATTTTGTCAGGAAATTAATTTTGGTTTTTTTTAGAAATTATTTTATGAGTTTTCATTAATTAAAATTCTGTTTCAGTATTTTAATTATTGAAGTGCTATAGAAATTAATTTTTTGTGTGAAATTAAATTGGTTGAATAAAATTTTATTTTATTTCCAAATTAATTGAAAAATAAAAGTTATTTTCTTATTTCTTTTATTTTGCAGAATTTAATTTCTTGTGTGGAATTAATTTGGTGAAATAAAATTCCAAATTAATTGAAAAATAAAAGTTATAGTTTTTATTTCTTTTATTTTACAGAATTTATTTCTCTGTGTGGAATTAATTTGTTTAAATAAAATTTTATTTTATTTTCAAATTAATTGGAAAATAAAAGTTACATTCTTGTTTCTTTTATTTTTACAGAATTCAATTTTGTGAATTTGGTTTAATTTTCTGTGTAGTGAAAATTCTAATTATAAATTTGTTTTATAAATTAGAATTGATGGCTACTGAAACAAATGCCCAAACAAGTACTACTGTGGTGGCTACAATTGCACCAACCCCCTCTCCTGTGATGACAGTACCAATAAATCATGGAGAGAAGCCAGAGAAGTTCTCAGGAACTGACTTTAAAAGATGGCAACAGAAAATGTTGTTCTATCTTACAACTCTGAACCTGGCTCGTTTTCTCCATGAATATGCTCCTATCCTGAAAGAGGATGAAACCGACGGCAAGTGGTTGCTGTGGTTGATACTTGGAAACATGCCGATTTCCTTTGCCGGAATTATGTCTTGAATGGACTTGACAATACATTATACAATGTCTACAGGCCAATCAAGACAGCAAAGGAACTTTGGGAATCGTTGGAGAAAAGGTACAAAACGGAAGATGCCGGCTCAAAAAAATTTGTGGTTGGCAGATTCCTAGATTTTGTAATGGTTGATTCAAAAACTGTGATCAGCTAAGCTCAAGATTTCCAACTCATTCTGCATGACATTCACGCAGAAGGTATGTCTCTCAGTGAATCCTTCCAAGTTGCAGCCTTAATTGAAAAATTACCAAAAGGCTGGAAGGAATTTAAGAACTACCTCAAACACAAGCGCAAAGAAATTTCTATGGATGAATTAATTGTGCGTTTGAGAATTGAGGAGGACAACTGCAATTCTGAAAAGCGGGCTGGTAAGTATCTTATGGAGTCTAAGACAAATGTGGTGGAACATGCTTCAAAAATCAAGAAAAAAAAGTCTTCTGGAGAAAGTTCATCACAAGGCTCTAAAGGGGGGGATAATAAAAAGTACAAGTTTAATGGCAAATGTTACATCTGTGACAAAGAGGGACATCGGGCTAAAGATTGCCGTAGCAAAGGCAAAAGCAAAAGAAGAACAAGTAAGAAGCCTGCTCAAGCCCACATGATTGAAGTGGACAATATTTTCAATGGTGTCGAAAACATCAATCTTTCTGCAGTTGTTTCCGAGGCAAATCTTGTCGGAAATCCTAAAGAATTGTGAGTGGACACTGGTGCTACTCGCCATATTTGTGCCGACAAAAAGATGTTCACATCTTATTCTATAATGGACAATGGTGAACAACTCTTTATGGGCAACTCCTCAACTTCCAAAATTGAAGGACAAGGAAAGATTGTACTCAAGATGACATCTGGAAAGGAACTCACTCTCAACAATGTGCTGCATGTACCGAATATTCGTAAGAATCTTGTTTCCGGATCTTTGTTGAGTAATAATGGGTTTAGGCTAGTATTTGAGAGTGATAAATTTGTACTTACAAAGAATGGGATGTATGTTGGAAAAGGTTACATGTCTGATGGCCTTTTCAAGTTAAATGTAATGACCGTTGTACCCTCAGTTATTAATAATACTACATCTTCTTCTTACTTGCTTGAGTCTTCAAATTTATGACATGGTAGACTAGGACATGTTAATTATGGATCTTTGCGTAGATTAATTAATATGGAATGTTTACCTAAATTTAACATTGATTCAAATCATAAATGTGAAATTTGCATTGAGGCAAAATTATCTAAAACTCCTTTTTATTCAATTGAAAGAAGTACGGAACCACTTGAATTAATTCATAGTGACATTTGTGATTTTAAATCAATTCAAACTAGAGGTGGGAAAAAGTATTTTATCACTTTTATAGATGACATTACTAGATATAGTTATGTTTATTTAATTCGAACCAAGGATGAAGCTTTGGAAACTTTCATTCAATATAAGAATGAAGTTGAAAATCAACTTGGTAAGAAAATCAAGAAACTTAGAAGTGATAGAGGTGGTGAATATGAATCACCTTTTGGTGAGTTTTGTAAAGAACATGGAATAATTCATCAAACCACCGCTCCTTACTCACCTCAGCAAAATGGCATTGCTGAAAGGAAAAATAGGACTTTAAAAGAAATGATGAATGCCATGTTAATAAGTTCTGGATTACCTCAGAACTTGTGGGGGGAAGCAATACTTTCTGCTAATTATATTTTAAATAAAGTACCCCGAAAGAAAATAAATCAAACACCTTATGAATTGTGGCATGGAAGAGTATCATCCTACAAATACTTAAAAGTGTGGGGGTGTTTGGCTAAAGTGGCTATTCCTAGTCCTAAAAAGACTAAGATAGGTCCTAAGACCATTGATTGCATTTTCATTGGTTTTGCTAAGAATAGTAGTGCATATCGGTTTTTGATTCATAAATCAGAACACACCGAAATGCATGTAAATACTATTATTGAGTCTCGGAATGCATCATTCTTTGAACATGTATTTCCAAAGAAGACTGGACAAGAGACTAGTACTAATAAAAGATCTTTTGATGTTATTACTAATCAGGATCAAGAACATGATCAAGAACAAGAGTTAGATCACAATGAGGAAGAAGAACCTAGGCGTAGTAAACGTGCTAGAACCTCAAAATCTTTTAGTCCAGATTTTCTAACATTTTTGTTAGAAAATGAGACTTTAACTTTTAAAGAGGCGATGTCCAGTCCTAAAGCTCCTTTATGGAAAGAAGCTGTCAACAGTGAAGTTGAATCCATCTTGCAAAATCACACTTGGGAATTAGTGGACTTGCCACCAGGTTGTAAACCTCTTGGATACAAGTGGATTTTCAAAAGAAAATTGAAAGCGGATGGATCAATTGACAAATACAAGATAAGACTTGTGGTCAAAGGGTTTAGACAAAAAGAAGTTCTTGATTACTTTGACACATACTCACCGGTTACTAGAATAACATCCATTAGAATGCTAATTGCCATTGCATCTCTATACGATTTAGAAATTCATCAAATGGATGTAAAAACCGCTTTCTTAAATGATGAGTTAAATGAAGAAATTTTGCATAGAACAACCAGAAGGGTTTTCTGTTCCAGGAAAAGAAAAGAAAGTGTGTAAATTGGTTAAATCATTATATGGTTTAAAACAAACGCCAAAGCAATGGCATGAGAAATTTGACAAGGCAATAATGTCAAATGGATTTAAAATTAATGAGTGCGACAAATGTGTTTATATTAAAACCACAGATAAGGTTATGTCATTGTACATCATTGGTAGTAATAATGACATAATTAAAACTACCAAGAAAATATTGAATAAACATTTTGACATGAAGGACATGGGCATTGCTGATGTAATACTTGGTATGAAAATTACCAAAACATTAGAAGGATATGCTTTGTCACAATCTCATCACATTGAGAAAATACTTGACAAATTCAGCAAAGATGATGATCATCTTGCTAGAACACCTGTAGATGTTAATTTGTATCTTTCTAAGAATGTATATGAAAGTATTTCTCAATTAGAGTATGCCCAAATTATTGGAAGCTTAATGTACTTGATGAACTGCACTCGCCCAGATATAGCTTATGCAGTGAGTAAATTAAGTAGACATACGAGTAATCCGGGAGTAGAACACTGGAAAGCAATTATAAGGGTTCTAAGATATCTCCGATTTACTCGTAACATTGGGCTTCATTATACTAGATATCCAACAGTACTTGAAGGATACTGTGATGCAAATTGGATATCGGATGCTAGAGACTCGAAGTCCACCAGTGGGTATGTCTTTACTCTTGGTGGGGCGGATGTATCTTGGAAATCTTCCAAAAAGACTTGTATTGCTAGGTCTACTATGGAATCTGAATTCATAGCTCTAGACAAAGCAGGGGAAGAGGCAGAATGGCTTCGCCACTTCCTTGAAGATATTCCAATATGGCCAAAACCGGTGCTTGCTATATGCATACATTGCGATAGTCAATCTGCAATAGGTAGAGCACAGAGTCATATGTATAACGGTAAGTCACGACACATTCGTCGTTGACATAACACCGTAAGACAACTACTCTCTAATGGAATTATTTCTATAGAATATGTTAAGCCTAAAGACAACATAGCGGATCCACTAACCAAAGGGTTAGCAAGAGAGCTAGTTGAGAATTCATCGAGGGGAATGGGACTAAAGCCTACGAAATAAGAGTTACCACAACGGCAACCCAACCTAGTTGACTGGAGATCCCAAGATCTAGGTTCAAAGGGACAACCGAGTTGTGAATGACTCAGAAGGATCACTGGGGAGTCTAACTTCTACCCATTTCTTTGATGAAATAGTGATGTCTGCAGCGGTTTAGGTTAAGTAATACTTTTAATGATTCTTATATCTAGGTAAACCTAGTGGAGTATGGCAGGATACTTTTCATAAGAATCACTTATGTGAGTGTGAACTGGGCTGGTTCTATAAGATTTGTGAAGGGCTACAGTCTTTAGACCAGGATATTTAGGGCCAAAATGAACACAATAGTGAGAACTAAACTGTGTCTGGGGATATACTGTGTGAGTTCTATTGTCTTGGTTTACACAAACGGCTGAACAGTTCAAGACATCATGTTCACTGTTTAGCTAGTAAATCCGATAGTGTCTCACAAGGGAAGGTTCAAAGCCAAAAGATACATATCCTTTGCAGAATATTACCAATTTCTGTACTCTCTGTAATTAGATCATGTTGTTGCATTTTCTCTCCGTCAAATTCCATTCATGTGGGGGATTGTTGAAAAAATGGTTTAATATAGGCATATTTTTTAGCTCATTTTTTAGTGGGCCCCGAACGTATTTTGGGGTGGGTCCGAAGAGGTGAAGTATTCTTTGCCACGTGGCAAGTCACACGGTGAAGACGGAACGTCAAAACCATTTATGAGTGAATGGGAAGTTAACGTCGTTTTCGAGTCTAACATTATTTTATTTTTTTGATAAAATTCATTTGAATTTTTTCAATAAAAAATATTGTGGGAATTTAATTTGATTCTAAATTTATTTTTTGGTTTCCTTAAGTGGTTTCCTAAAAAATGATTAAACTATTCAAATAGTTATATATATATATATATATTCAAATAGTTTAATATATATATATATATATTTCAATAGTTTAAATTAAATTAAAGTTCCTTCATGTTGACTTAGTCCACTACGGTTCAAAGTTTGAATTATTGGTGTTGGTTGTGCAAACGGTTCGGATTTGTTTGTATTTTAACAGGTTGCAATTTTGTTTAAAATAATAAATTTGAACTAAACCTGTTCAAATTTGTTATGCACCTGTTCACTTCAAGGAAGCAGCTTTTCGGGTCTAATTTTTTGCCTATAAATATAGATACTTTTCCAGCAGTTGAGAGGATCCCAAAAATCAGTCTGAAATATTATTTACTGTCCAGTTTATTATCTTTAGTGCATTAGTGCATTAATCTACATTTTTTAGGAATAAATTTCAGAGAGTTAGAACATAGGTTTGGTTCGCCGAACAAATTGTTTGGAGTACTACTACAATTTGTGAAGATCAATGTATCCTGGGAGATAGACGCCGCTCAACCGTAAGTACCGTAGCTGAGCGAATATGTCTTAAGGACAGAGTGTCACACACTCGATTTGGTCTTGAATTATTTATTCGGTTCAACGAAATAAATTCTGTAAGATTTATTTATTTTTTGTTTGTTTATTTCTAATTATTTTTTTTACACAGAAGATTGATCCAACAGTAATACTGTTGTTGCCGCTACTATTAGGGTTTTCTAGTGGCGGTTAGATTTTTTATTTATTTATTTATTTTTCTTTTTTGATAAATTATAGAAAAAATTACAGTAAAGTGGACAGTGAAAAAAAATTATAAAGCAAGTGATTTTTTAAAGATTTTGTGATGGGGGTGCAAATGAAATGCTAGGATTGCAAGTGTCACTTGAATATCTCTATGTTTATGTTAAAAAAACAAAAAAAAAAAAAATTACCCACACTGAGATATAATTATCTTAAATTATGTTATGGAAAATACTATGGTACACAACCTTATGCATACGGTTGCATATAATAGCTCGAGCTCGGCTCGTTTAAAGCTCGTTTGAGCTCGACTCGTTTACTAAATGAACGAATTCGAGCTTGATTTTTAGACTTGTTTATTAGTCGAGCTGAGCTCAAGTAGCCCTAAGCTCGGCTCGATAAGGCCCATGAACATAAAAATAAATAAATAAATATTTATTTTTAATAATATATTAAATAAATTTTCAATAATCTATTTATTTTTTATTTATGTTTGGTGTTTGTGTAAATTTAGATATTTGATTGATGAAATTTAATATATAATCTTTTATCTTTATAAGTAATTAATTAATTTAAATTAAATTTTTTTTTTCAAGCTCGAGCTTGAGCAAACTCGAGTTCAACAAATATTTGATGAGTCGAGCTCGAGCTCAATTTTTGAAGCTCGACTAGAGCTCAGCTCGAACTTGAACTCGACTAATTTTTAATAAATGAACTTGAACATTCAAAAGGTCGGCTCGGTTTGTTTACTGCCCTAACCTTATAATTAAAGAAGAAAATAGCATAATTTCATATTTTCTAAATCATAACTAAACACAACATGAGGTATAACTAAAGATTTTATGAGTTATAACTAAAATAATGTCATAAATAAAGAAGAAAATTTGTCATAACTAAAGAAAAAAAATGGCATGATTAGGAATACATATTATACACCCCATATGATACACCCTTTTCAAAGGTGTGTATATTGGAATTTCCCATCATATTATAAGAGAAATAATTTAAAAGTCCTATTAGGAAGATGAGTGTACTAATAAGTTCTCTTAATTTTTTGATGCATCAAAAAGTCCTATTATTTTTAATTGTTACCACAAAGTCTTATTTTTATTTTTTTAGCAGCATTTTCATAAAAAAAATATCACTAATTGTTAATTTTTAGCAATAATTGAAAAATTAATCATATAAAAATATCACTAATTATCAATTTTTAATGATAAATTTAATCTATACAAATATTTATAGTACTTAACGGGGCGCAAGTCCTTAGGATCTGTGACTAATTAACCCTGTGTAAAGCCTTCTATTATTTTGGGCCGTTAAATTCGACCGTCTTATATTAGGCCGACTCATGTTATGTTAATTGTATATGGGCCAACAAATAGTGTAACGTCATGGGCCCATCCACTTTCAAGAACTAATCCATTATTAAGCACGACCATGTGGACTTTGGGACTCCTTCAATATGGACCCTGGGTCCCTTTGCCCTAGCTTTGGGACACAATCTAACCCGTCCATATTAGTGTTCTTTTAACAAATATTTGCATTGTCTCTCTCACTTTAATTTTTGTCTGTGCTTGTATTTTTAAATGGGTTGATAATCATTAATTTATAGACCAATTAATCTCTTGCACTTCAATCTTGCCATTCCATCATAATAATTTTATTATTTTTTTAATAAACTCTCTCTAGTTGATTATAGAAATCTTGATGAAATGATTATTGATTTGGTTTAAAATAAATAATTGTATATTCCATGTATATTCTTCAACACTTTGTGGCTAATTAGACTTTGCAAAGGTGATAGTTAATTGTGAATAGATATTTAGTTCGAGGGGTTCCCATCAAAGTGTAGACTATTAAAGATTATACGGGCTGTCGTATTCAAAAAGTGTTGCCTATTAAATTTCCCCCCCTCAATAATTACCTTCTTAGAGGCTGACATATTTGTCTTTATTTTTATATATATATATATATATATTCTATTATAAAGTATAGATCATATTTTGTGTGCAAGTTGTCGCATTTTTTCTTTTTTTAAGTAATGCCTAGTGACTATCAATTCTAATAACTATTAATCAAATTGTTGAATAGTTTATAAGACTATTAAAACTTTTCTTTCATTAGTCAAATTGTCCTTAAGCATCAAAACATCCAAATAATTTGAATGTAACATTGTAATATTGCAATCGCATCATATTTGCAATCACCATTAGTGTATATATATTTTTTATGAGATTTTTATTGATAAATTATATTTAAAAGTGTTCCAATTTAAGAAGGGAGACTTATTTATAAGTCCTTTTTCAGACACTTATACTAGGCTAAGTCTTGTGTAATTTTTTATAGAGTCTCAAGTTTTATTTAGATAGGAATGTATTCCACAAGATCCTACATAAACGTAACGTGACGTGACACCTATATAAACGTAATGTAACGCGACACCCTATACGTAACGTGACACCTACATAAACGTAACGTAACGTATCACGTTACGTTTCACAAACTTAATGAGATTTTATTTTTTAAAATTGAATGTGAAAATGTTACTAGTTTATGTTGGTGTCACGTTACGTTTTATATAAATATGATCTATGGTAGCCGTAGATCATAGGTGTCACGTACGTTTATGTAGATATGATCTATGGTAACATTGAATGTTACCATAGATTATAAGTGTCACGTTACGTTTATGTGGGTGTCACGTTACGTTACGTTTATATAGATATGATCTATGGTAACATTCAATTTCCTATATATGGTTTTACTATTATTTATGATATTAGCAACTAATATTGAGGGTAAATGTGTCAACAAACTTCCCACAGGACTTATGGGAACATAAATTTTTTAGTAAGACCATATGTAGCATAAGTCTCCTTAATAGGACTTATAAATAATTTTCCCATTTAAGAAGTATATGAAAGAATTTTTTAATCCACTTAATCCTATATATTTAAACTTTTATTTCATAAAATCTTTTTTTCTTGATTTACACTATTTTCTTATACTTTTATACCATTATATTTAATATTGATATTTAATGTTGGGGAGAGGAGAGAGAAGGTAAAGGACTAAGGTATAGGAAATTTCATACACAAATTAAATAACATTAATGTTATTATTTTATATTATTATATAATGCGAGTACATTTTGAATTGACATCACATTAAAAATAATGAGAACATTCTCTCTTATTTGATGTGAATATATTTTTAATTGACATCACATTAAAAATAATGTGAACATTCTCTCTCATCTGATGTGAACGTTCACAACACATTTTCAAAAAATTCTGTCTCATCTAATGTAGATGTGAACGTTCACAACATGTGAACCTTCTTATTTTTAATTGACAACACATTCTTATTCACGACATGTAGTGATGTGAACGTTCACATTCGTATATTTTATTATGAATATTCACACCATTTAATTGACAATACAATGACAAAAATTCATATCAAATTAATGTGAATATAATGATGTGAATATTCATTTCAATTACATGATGTCAATATATATATATATATATATATATATATATATATATTTTGGTGGAAAGGAACATATATAAATAAAATTACGAGTACACAAGTTTAGGGTACAACACCCCATTAGCATCATCATACAACTGGTTTACAACAATTGAGGGAGCAAAATGAAAAAATTGTAAACCCGACATTGTAGAAGAACCCAACTTCGCTATAATATCCGCACTTTGATTAGTTTCTTGATAGATATGATTATTGCTTGAATCCCTAGCATCTCTACGACAAATCTGCAATAAAAAATAAGATTGTTAAGGTGATGCTGTATATGTGGATCTTGTTGGAGCAGTGTTTGAATCATCTTGGAGTCAGTTTCAATTTCTAGCTTTGTGAAATTTTTTTCTCATGTAATTGATAACACAATGACAAAAATTCATTTCAAATTAATATGAATATAATGACAGTCAACATCCTGATGCGTGGAAACTACCAAAATATAATGACAATCAACATTAAATATCGACATTAATAGAGGCATGAGAAATTGAGTATGTTTTGGTATTCTTATCTCAAATAGGATCCAATAAAATAGCCAAAAAGAATATGAATAAGATGTAATAAAACTCTTAGATAGAAGATTTATCAAAAAAGCTCCCATTTTTTTAATACTATTATATAAAGTATATAATACGTATCACTTGGTGTAGATTTTGTCACAACTTTTTCCATTAAAAATATTCTCAATCAAATTTTGTAACTTTTGTCAACCAAAACATGGCTAGTATTATCGGGTGTGCACATATTAGCTTAGTATTGCCTAGAACACAACTTAATTTGGTGTGAATTTTGTCATATACGTTTTGAATTTAAAAATCACAAATAACTATATTTTTTCTCATACATTTATTTTTACCAAATAATTATTATAAGGACTAAAAAATAAAATTAAGTGTTACCCATTATACAACATGGGCTCCATCTCTCCACTTTCACACAATGATAATCTTTATATTGACAGTTTCAATTGCACACATAATAATTTTAGTAGTTTAACATATATATATATATATATATATATATATATAAATCCATGTTAGATGACATGACGCCCCTTTCTGAAAGCAAATAGAGAAGAGAGGACAATCCTAGTGGGGTATGCTAAGCTTTGCTTTTTTAGAAAGTCGATGCCTTTGTTGACATGCTCATATGTAATGAAACCAAGAAGAAGAAGATACCTATGTAGCTATGACTTAAGACTTCTATATATTTGTCCCACTGGGAATTTATTCCAATAATTAACCTCAAATTCTATTTGTCTATTATTATTAGTGGAATACCATCACTATACTTTTAACCAACTCATCTTATCTCTTGGTCACTAACGTTTATACTGAAATCAAAACTATAAAATAATAATCATTATTTATTCAAGAAATTGAGTGCGTATATTCCTTCCATACAAAGTTATGTTCGTATGCAATGTCTCGCACTCATCCCTCCAAAATACCGATAATAATGTAGTTTGAAGTATACTTAGTGATAACTTACATCACACTCAAAATTAAATGAATATTGATATACATTAAAAAAATTTATACAAACTAATGTTTAAAACCAAATCTTCTGTAAAAGAATTCTAAGAGAATAACACTTTCCAAACAAAATAAGTGCAACATTATGTGAACATCACGTGAACACACAATACAATAGTGAAGGAAAAAAAAAAATCATATCCACCTCATACTTTTTTGTGATGTGATCGAAGAATAGTTAGAATGAGTATTAAGAAAATAGTTATGAAACAAAGAAATCAACCATAAAATCAAGCACATTTATCGCATAGAATCCGATATAATTAGACAAAATCTTCTCACATAAAACGACATCTCATGTGAAAAGATGTATTTAAATCTGTAATTGTGTTTGATCTCAAACTTGTATGAAAATATATTATGCCTGATTTTATGATTGATTTTCGTAGAAATAAAAGATGTGGGAAAGCCCAGCGAAGTACACAATCTAACTGGTGGGCTGGGCCGTAAAGGCCGAAACACGTAATATGAAACCTTATCTCCAACATCTTTTTTTTATTATATATTTTTTATCGGACGTTATCTCCAACATCTGTCTCAACCTTTCCCACAATCACAATCTATCTATCATTTGACAACTTGGAAGCTCCATAATTAATCGGCAGTCCCTAGAAGAAGAATCAAATATATGCCCATCATCCCAAATCATTGGTGATATTCTTACGCCTACCCTTGTCCTCCTCCACATCTGCCGTCCACGTGTCACCCTTCTTTGTTCGACACATGGCAACAAACCCAATTAAATGCTTTATTATTGTGATGACTGTGCTTATCTTTCTTTTTTTCTTCTTTCTAAAATTCTTTCCAAAATTATGAACCAAATAAATTCTAACAAAATATAATTTGTGATTGTTATAAAATAGTGAGTTGTATAATTTGATGTGTAATTAATAGAATTTTTGTGTTTTATTGATTTATTAACTTGAATAAATTTATAATTTTATTTATAAAAATATGATAAATGTTGCCCACGTGTGCATTTTTCAAAAAAAAAAAAATACTAATTGAGGAAAAAAACACTCTAGAGGATCCTTAGTGAATTGAGTAATCAACTGAAATAAATTGATACAAAATTATAAATTTAAAATCAAAATCAAATCAATTTATAGTAACTAAAATGACATAAAAGTCAAAATATATAGACTGTTTGTATTATTTCTTCTCAAAAAATAAATTTTGAAAACTCAACCAAAATAAGCAAGTACTTTTACTTAAAAAATGTTGATTATATTATTTAAATTGAATGCTATAAGTTCTACAAATTATTACAAGTTATATATATCAAACATGTTTCACCAGTTTTTTTTTTTTTAATAGTATAAATAATCCATCTTAAAACCTTTGTTAAATGGCTTATTATTATATCTTATGTAGCGTTTGGTTTGATTTTTAAATCATGATTTGAATCAAAAAATTTTAAAAAAAAAAATTCAATTTTTTTTATTCAAAACTATAATCGAATAAAATTTTCAAAACTCAATTAAAAAACTCTTTTTGAAACTCAAAATCAAATTCGTTTCAAAACTCCATCTTTTTAAGAAAAAGATTCAATTTTTTTTTTTATTTTGTTCTTTAAAATTATTTTTAATTTTTTTTCAAAAATATTTTTTAATTTTTATTTTTTAAGAAAAATACTTATATTTTTTAAGAAAAACACTTTTTATTTTTAATTTTTTTTTTAAAAAGGGTGAATTACACTAATAGTCCATATAGTTTGGGACTCGTGTCACTTTGGTCTCTGACTTTTCAGTTGTGACATATTTGACCTTAAATTTTGAATCTTGTTCTAAATAAGGACAATTGAAAATGCCATTACTCAATTTCAAAGACAAAATCGTCAATTTAATAAAATATAAACTAATTTAACAAAAATAAATATCAAAAAAATATTTTTAAAATTTTAAAATAATTTCTACCCACTAAAGATAAAATTATGTAAAATTGATAAATCTTTTAGACATTTTATTTTATTTTATTTACCAAATTAATTTTTATTATGTGTTTGGATGATGATCATCTAATAAATGGTTGTTAGACTTTAAATGTATAATCGATACATTTGTCTGTTTGGTAACGTTTATGTTTTCAGTTTATATTTACAAAAATTTTATAAATTGATTTTTGTTTATTTTTAGAAAAACATAAACTATAAACACATTTGGTAATTGACAAAATGTTTAAAAAATTTTAAAAATATAAAAAAGAGTGAGAAATGGCAAGTGGTGGCAAGTGGCGGCGAAAGACGCTGGCGGAAAGTGGTGACGGTGGATGGTGGGTAGTGGTGGTGGTGGGTTGTGGTGGCAGGTGGCTAGCGGATGGCGGGTGGTGGTGTGTGGTGGCGGGTAGGTGACGGGTGGTGGTGTTGGTGGTGGTGGTGGTGGGTGGGTGGGTGACGGCGGCGGGTGGTAGTGAGTGGGTGGTGGTGGGTGGTGGTGGCAGGTGGGTGGCAGATGGCGGGTGGTGGTGTGGTGGCGAGTGGGTGGTGGTGGCGAATGGTGAGTGGTAGCGAGTGGGTGGTGGTGGCAGGTGGTGATGGGGGTGGGTGGTGGGTAGTAGGTGGTGATGGCGGAAGGTGGTAGTGGGTGGTAGGTGGTGGTGGCGGAAGGTTGTGGTGGAAAATGGTGGCGGGTGGTGGCTAGTGTTTGGATGTAAAAAAAAAAAAAACTCAAAACAGAAACACATTTTTTGGCCAAATTTACAAATTGAGACCACTGATTTATAAATCAAAAATTTACCAAACAAGTTTTTATTTGAGTTTTTTTACTTTTTGTAAATATAAACAGAAAACTGAAAACGTAAGTGTTACCAAACGGCACATAATATATAAAATGTTTTTAGTTTTGAGTTTTTTGATTTAATAGATTGGTTTAATAATGATATCAAAGTTGTTTCCATATTTGATTTTTGGAAAAAAAGAAACTTATGTAGCGTTTGGTTTGATTTTTAAATCATGATTTGAATCAAAAAATTTCAAAAAAAAAATTCAATTTTTTTAATTCAAAACTATAATCCAATAAAATTTTCAAAACTCAATTAAAAAACTCTTTTTGAAACTCAAAATCAAACTCTTTTCAAAACTCCATCTTTTTAAGAAAAAGATTCAATTTTTATTTATTTATTTTGTTCTTTAAAATTACTTTTAATTTTTTTTCAAAAAATATTTTTAAAATTTTTATTTTTTAAGAAAAATACTTATATTTTTTAAGAAAAACGCTTTTTATTTTTAATTTTTTCAAAAAAATGGTGAATTACACTAATAGTCCCTATAGTTTGGGACTCGTGTCATTTTGGTCTCTGACTTTTCAATTGTGACACATTTGACCTTAAATTTTGAATCTTGTTCCAAATAAGGACAATTGAAAATGCCATTGCTAAATTTCAAAGACAAAATCGTCAATTTAATAAAATATAAACTAATTTAACAAAAATAAATATCAAAAAAATATTTTTGAATTTTTAAAATAATTTCTACCCACTAAAGATAAAATTATGTAAAATTGATAAATCTTTTAGACATTTTATTTTATTTTATTTACCAAATTAATTTTTATTATGTGTTTGGATGATGATCATCTAGTAAATGGTTGTTAGGCTTTTAATGTATAATCGATACATTTAATATATAAAATGTTTTTAGTTTTGAGTTTTTTGATTTAATAGATTGGTTTAATAATGATATCAAAGTTGTTGCCATATTTGACTTTTGGAAAAAAAGAAACTAATTTAATAAAAATAAAAGCAATCACCCATTACATGATCATCATCCAAACACATAATAAAAATTAATTTGGTAAAATAAATAAATAAATAAATGTCTAAAAAATTTATCAATTTTATATAATTTTATCTTTAGTGGGTTGAAATAATTTTTAAAAATTCAAAAATATTTTTTTGACATTTATTTTTATCAAATTAGTTTATATTTTGTCAAATTGAGAACTTTGCCTTTGAAATTGAGCAATGATATCTTCAATTGTCCTTATTTGGAATAAGATTCAAAATTCAAGGTCAAATGTGTCGCAATTGAAAAGTCAAAAACCAAAGTGACATAAGGCTCAAACTATAGGGACCGTTAGTGTAATTCGCTCTTCAAAAAAATATATATTTTAAATTTTGATCAAATAATTTGTTATGATTTAGAGATATATATATATATATATATATATGGGAGATCCAAAATTTTTAAAATTAAAAAAAAATAATATATTTAAAATAAAAAAACAATTTTTAAAAAAATTTTAAAAAAATATTGAAAATATTTAAAAAAAAGATGCAGTGCACAAATGTAGTAAATACAACACACATTTAAAAAAAATATATATTTACCCTATAAAAATAAAAACAAAAAAGAAAATTTTTAAATATTTTTTTTTTAAAAAAAAACCCAAAATAATTTCAAAATGCAATTCAAAATTCATTTCGAAACTAATAAATAAATAAGTTTTCTATTTTCAAATCTCATTTGAAAAACTTATCTTTCAAAACATTACTCAAAACTCAAATTCATTTCAAAAACTAAATCAGACGGAGCCCTAGCTTTTCTCAATTACATGACATCGGCCTATTTTGACAACTAAAAAAAAAAAAAAAAAAGGTCAGATTATTGACTTAGTGACTTATTTAGGTTACATCACCTCTATATTTTTTTGCATATTTTTTTTAAAAAATTAGAAATTTTTTTTATGGTCCTCATATTAAAATTTTATAATATAAAGGATATGAAATATTTTCATAATAATTGGAGTTTCTTAAATTTTTACAGGATTTCTCTGGTTTGAAATTTCTCTAGTTTGCTCAATATTTATGTGTTTTCAAATTTTCTATGTATTTTTAATTACTTTAATTTAAAATTTCTCTGGGTTTTGATTAATTTTGTCTGATTTACTCACAATTTTCTCTATGTTTTGAATAAACCAAGAAAAATTGAACTACTCACAAACAATTTTCTCTAGCGTCAATCAAGGCACTAATAACAAAGAAATTACAGAGAAATTCATCTAAACCAAACTACTAGCTTCAACAAAGATCAAACAAGCACATAAAGTGGAGTGAATTCAATGTGTTCAGGAAAAATTTTGATGTCAGAGAAAATTCATCTCAATGGACTTTTGTTAGAGAAAATTCTATCAGGAGTTTTAACTAATCCTTGTATAAAAAATTCCTTCTATATTGACATGGTTCATAAGTACGTGTTTTTCTTAGTTCATCAAGCACCCAAGGCATATTATTGCCATTAGAACAGTGTGTTCAAACACACCATCATCGATGCATCATAAAGTTCTATTTTCACCATCTCACTTCCTTCTCTCTATTTCTTTTTAGAATCAATTGTGTTTTCAAAATTCTCATCACTTTCATTTCAAAAAATTGGAAAATATAAACCGAGAACAAACAAATGAAAAATGAAGAAATTGGTGCAAAATAGTACCCCCTAGATCTAAGTCATTTCTATTTCCATGGGGTTCTATTTTTAAACTTTACATCATTGTCACCATCCAGTTTTATTTTCACAATCTCCCTGCACACACTGTCTGTAGTCATGCCTAATATTTGTGAGAATGTAATATTAATCTCTACCATGATATGCGTTGATCTTTAATAGCAAGGGTCATTAGTTGCCTTTCGGAGCCTTCAATTTCTACGGTATTTTATATTAGTAGTCACAATTAGTTGATTGCAAAAGCCAAATGACACCTTAATTAAATGCAAATTTTAACAGATGACATATTCTAAGTTGATCAAAGTATAAAAACTTGGTATATGTATAGAGAGAGAGAGAGAGAGAGTGATATATGGGTGTAGTTAGGGGATCTTAGGTTACAAAAAAAATATTATAAATCTCTCTCATTACTAAAAGTTGAAGAGAGATATTAGACCAATTTTTCTAAAAAAAATCCAAAGAAATACAAAAAAGCTAATTTTTTTTTTTCTACTCGCCAAAATAAGTCATTGTCCTTTGGCTTAACGTTGGATTAAGAGAGGATTAGTTTATAGCATATCACAATTATTCCTAATCATCCCTTACAATGAGTATCATTGTTGATTTTCTCCACTGTGTCAAGTCAGTGTCCATCTAATCATGATAGAATACTTGTCAATGAAGGTTTCGAAAATCTTATATTTTTTTACAAAAATATTTAAGAACGTTAAAAAGTAAAGCTTTAATAAGAGTTTCATTTATGTCACAGTAAATTCCACTTATAAATGATTCGATATATTTGTTTTAGCAATGCTATATCTCACTAAAAGTGATGTTCTAAAATACCACTAATGAGTTGGCACCTACTTTTTTTATAAAAAAAAAAAAAAAAAAACAGGCACAAAAACATTGTACCCACTGCCACATCATTAGTGGTAGCACTAATTAGTGCTCCCACTCTTTTTTCATATTTGTCTTGTTTTGTTTTGTTTTTGTTTTTGTGTTTCATGCCACATCATTAATGCCATTGTTAGAGTTCTAAATTTAGAGTTATGAACTATTGTTATTTTTTAAGAAAAATGTTAAAAACAGTGGTTAGAATTGTTATGAATTAGTGTTAAAACATATATTAAAATATATAAAAATATTTTAAAATATAAAATTTGTATTGAGATCATAAATAATTTGCCATTTTGTGTTTTTTACTAACTGGTAGAACAATTATTAGTTAAAAAAAATTAATTACCGGCTAAACAATTTTTTATGGGCCTAATGATCACACTCTCTACTGTTTCATCTTGTCCAATCTTCATATAAATTTTATTTTCTTGGAAAATTACAACTGCGTATGCCCAAGTGCATTAATCTAAACTGTTGATTAGATTTATGTCTTGTGGTAATTATTTTCATTATCATAATCAAACGTTGAACTTTTGACAGGATCAGATTGATTTGTCGGTGGATCTGCTTTACCATATTGGGCATCACATCCCATCACTTAGATTTTCAAGAAAACAAAATACTATATTATAAAGTGGAAATTACATTTAAGTGAAGCATAGAAAAAAAATTATGACAATGTTTGATAGGATTTTATAATTATAATTTAAAAATAGAATTGTAATTCTCTTGTATCTGTGATAGTGTAGTTCTCTTATTTTTTATGGTGCAAAATTCATTTATGTATTTAGTGTAATTCTTTTTATGTGTCAAAATTGCACCAAAAGAAAATTTCATTTATAGTATAATTTTTTTCCCCATTGCTCTATGTGTTTGCAATTTTCCCTTACAAATGAAACAAATTGGTGAAGTAAAATAAAATGCTAGAGTTAGCGAACTCAGTCCAAACTCATGAACCATCCAATTATATTCATTTAAAATGTATGTAAATTTGTCTAAATCAATAAATGAGCATAAATGAGTTCTTCATTATCAACCTAATTAAAATTGGGTATCCAACACGTGTTGGATACCGTCTAAATTGACACCCTCCTACCACCGATCCACCTCCACTATCGTCTCCCCCACTGCCACTCCACCACCCCCACCTTCACTACCATCACGATCACGATCACAATCACCATCGTTAGGGGTGTATGCGGTGCGATTTGAGCGATTTGAGAGTAAAATTATAAATTGAACAGCGGATTAATGAATTGACAAATTGCAATTTAAGCAGTTTTCGACGGATTGACAGATTGAAGAATATTCTAATCAATTATTAAACCTTTGCATAATATATAACACTAATTTGTAATAAATTTTACATATATAACACAAATTTTTCATAGATATAACACAAACAAATTTACATAATATTTTTCATACGTAACTACTAATTTATAATAAATTTTACATATTAAATATCTCTTACACTCATTTTTATTTTGATACTTCATTATAGATTAATATATATATATATATATATATATATATATATATATGTGTGTTAACTATAGCGGAGCGGAGCGAGGTCTTGAAAGTGGATTATAAATTTTTAAGCTTAAACTGCGGTTAGCGGATAGAGCGGTGCAAATTGATGCAGATCGGTGCGATTTTAGCGGATTAGGTAGTATTTTGCACAACCCTAACCACCGCCACCACTACATCTACTCCACCATTGCCATCGTCGTCATTAAAAAATATAAATTTTAATAAAATAATAAATAAAAATGCATTTTTTTAAAAAAATTAAAAATTTTAAAAATAATTTTTTTATAAAATAACAAAAATATTTTTTATAAGAAAAAAAAAAAAAGATGAAGTAAATGTATTGGTTTAGTTTATTTGTCCAACCCATATCTAATTACACCCAACCCATTTATTAAAGGGGCTTATTAAAGGGGCATTCATTCACAAATCTTAATTTATGAACTTATATTTCATTAAGTCTTGAATAAAATTTTTTAGACTTTCAAGTTCCATTAAATTTTTAATAGTCAAAATTGCCTTTTAACTAATGATTGTTCATCATTTATGATCTATAAAGAAACATAATGATTTAACATTTGATTTTCGAAATTTTAAAACATTTAACTTTCAAATTGAAAAAACTAAAAAAAAGTTATTATGTGAATAAATTTTTTTTTTTGAAAAAATAGAATTATTTTTTTCTGCAAAACTGACCAAAAAAGAAACTTTAAAAAGGAAAAAATTGATAATGTTTTCAGTTTTAAAACTGAAAAAAATTGATAATGTTCTCGATTTTATTAGATAATTGAATCAAACTAATAAGTAGAAGGGTAAAAATGTTTAATCGCATGCTCTGTTTTTTTCCCTTAGTTAGTGAAACAATTATCTGAAACATTACTATGCAAAATTGATAATATTCTTAATTTTAAAAATTAAGAAAAATTGATAATATTTTTAATTTTACTAAATAAAACTTATTGTTTTAAAAAATTTTAGATATGATCTGAGCTACCATAATATTTATAAATAAAAATTTTAGATAAATTAACTCTTTATTAAATAAGTCCCCTTCAAAATCCCTATTTTACGCGAGCAAGGATCCTCTAGAGTGATTTTTTCCTAAAGTTTCCTAGAGTGTTACATTGTGTGGTTGAGATTTACTGACAAGTCACATCAATTTTTCTGATGTGACTTGCCAGTAAATCTCAACCACACAATGTAGTACTCTAGGAAACTTCAGGAAAATTTCACTCTAGAGGATCCTTGGTGATTTTACGCATATAAGTTGCCAATCACTTTTCAAGTTATTTTCTCTCACTCCATAACACTGGAATATTATTATAGGTCTATATATATATATATATTTTTTTTTTTTTGAAAAAGCTATATAAATGAACAAATTTCATAATTTTTTTTTTGTTATTAATTTGTATGTCATTATTTTTTAATCATTCGTTCAAAATTCGACATCAACTAATGATTACCTTTTTGAAATTTGGATCATGAAATTCTGGGTGGTGCACATCTCTTTCTCTTCTCCACATTGAAAGTGGCAAGGCCATGTACTGTAGTCTGTATCAAGAATCGTTTTTCTCATTGTATTCAGTGATGAGAAACACATTTTTATAGGCCTACGCATGTTTCGGAAAAAACCATTTAACACGGTTCGAATCAATTTGAAACATAGTCTTAACATGTACACAAAAAATTATTTAAAATTACTCTATATTATAGACTTTTCTACCAAAAGACTAGAACATAATAGTGATCTATTGAGCAAACAATTAGAAAATTGGCCAAAGTATAGCAAAATGTGAAAATATTTTCAGGTTTCATTTGGGAAGTAGGTTAATTTTTTGACTTTTTGAATATTTTAACTTGGACTAAAAAGTTTCATTTGGGTTGAGCTTTTGGGCTTTTTAACTTTTTTACTTTTGTAAAAAATTGTAAAATGATTATGATATGAATGTGATATTTTATCTTATTAATTTTTTAATATATTTTATCTTTTTGTGACTATTTTAACCTCCGAATCCAACATGTCAAATGGGGGGCCGCTCAACCTTACCCATCAAAAACTAAAGAAACATGACTTCACAAAAATGTTGAAATCATGAAACTTATATCCTAAAATAATTATTTTAAGTCATAAAAATATAAAATACAAGACAAAATTATAATCCTAACAATTTATAAGGACCATGCAAAGAGACACAACTAAAGAACAATAGGTAATTGCTTAGGTGGTTTTTTATGATTGTATACAGGGTGTATGGTATTTATATGATCTAAGTTACAAATGGTTCGGATCAGTTTTAATCCAGAACTGTGAATTAAAAATCGGAATTAATTCGTGAATTACGGTTTCTTAATTTTTCAATTCAGAATCGAATCACAGATTCAAAAAATCAAACAAAATTTACCAGATTGGATTGGACCAATTCAATTTGCAGATTATATGGATTCCTTGCTCTGCCCTACATTTTTATTCAAACAATATGTAAGTCACAATGTTTTCCAATACAATTTTGATGATCCACATTAAGGGTGAGCAGGTGAACCGAAAAATCCACAATCTGAACCGGTCCAATCCATTTCGGTAGGTTTGGTTTGGTTTTTCTAATCCATGGTTTTGAATTGGTTTGAAAAATCAATTATTTATGGATCGGTTCCAAATTATGGTACTTGGTTCCAAATTGAATCCAATCCAGACCGTTTATTATCCCACACTACCATTATACTATACACCATATTGTATGCAATTCCAACCTTTTGTAGATCTCTCATTATGTATTTATAATTATATACTGTGCAAACTTATAAAAATATATATATATATATATATATAAATTTTTAAATACTGCATTAAAAAAATTGAATATATAAATTTAAAAAAACAAATTGAATATGACAATAATTTTGGCCGAACTCAATATTCTTAGCTGAATATAAATTTTTTAAAAATTGAATATAAAAATAATTAAATACAAATTCAAAGACTAAATATTTGCGATCAAAGAGATTTGATAAATATGAAGAATTTTTTTTTAATTAATTAAAAACTCAAAAAAATATATTCAAAAATGCTAAAGTCTTATCATATCAAACCTTGAAACTAATTTTTTATGAAAAATTTTAGGGACCCCAAATGTTATACCAATATTTCTATCAAATATCTTACATGGATGTGGGACCCATGGTCCTATATGTGTCACACCTGACAATGATCTGAAAGACCGCTACATGTGCACGTGGGTCCTTATGATAGACTTGTTATGTGAATGGACTTGTTATAGTCACTTATTGACCTTAATGTCTAAAAGGCTATCATTCATAACCTCTTTATGCATTTGTTATTCACTGGGTTTTAACTCACTGTTTATAGTTATTATGTAGGTGATCAAGCTCCAAAAAGGGCCTAAGGACGTTAACCTACCTACTATTTTGTAAAACCAACCATTATGCCTCACTTCAAGGTTTCTTTTGACCTAACTCCAAGGCTTTTGGGTGATTATGAGCTCACCCTTTTTTAGAGTGATCAAGTGACTCATAGTTAAGATCTTTTGTTTTATGAATTTTAATTAAGGGATTAATTCCCTAAGTGTTGTATATGATTTTGGCACACATACATGATATAGTAATAGGTGATTGTACAGTGATGTATATAAAAGTTTGTTTATTCATTTTAGTTTCACAGCTCATTAGACAATGTAATGTAATATCATTGGCTTCCGCCAGCCCCTAATACTATTTACTGTTAAGCAGACTTTTGGTAATCTCGGATTACTAGCCGTTTACGTCTCTAATCGCTTAGGGCGGGAGTTGGGTCGTGACAGAGTGGTATCAGAGCTTGAGTTATACCGTACACACGTGTCCAAATGAGCTATAAGATGTTTTAGAAAAGAAATTAGGGCATTGTATTGCATGTGTGAGTGTGTGGACTTGATATATGCATAAATTGTATGAATGTGAGGACTATCTTGTCTATGTTTATTATTTCTTGTTTGATATAGGCAAATGGAGAATGCAAGAAATGTAGATAAATCCGAGTCATCGGATGCTAGAATAGACGAGCTGGAGAGAATGGTAGCATTGTTGACTGAATCTTTGAGGCAAAGAAAGCAAGTCCCACCTCCTCCTCCTCCACGCCTGATGCAATCTGAACCGATTAACAATGATGACATTATAGCCTTAACACAAAAGTTTAATAAAATGAAGCCACCAACTTTCCAAGGAGGTCTTGATCCGTTGAAAGCCAAGGCTTGGATTCTGGAAATAGAAAAGTTGTTTGCAGTGGCTTGTGATGAGAATTGAGTTATTAAAAATTAAACTTAGAATTAAGAAGATAATTAAGAAGAACCAAACAAGGCCTAATCTTACTTATCAAATAAGAGGGAGTAGATAGAGATAGATATCGTTGTAGAGACTTGAGAGAATTCTAGAGACAAGAGAGAAAGAGGGAAACCTAAAGCTCAAGAACAAGAATAAAGGGGTTTGAGTAAGCTGCACCAAATCAATACTGACTATGATCTTACCGACAATGATCTGAAAGACCGCTACATGTGCATTTGAGTCCTTATGAGTGCTATGCTTTTATTTAATGAACATGCTACTACTATGTGAATGGACTTGTTACAGTAACTTATTGACCTTAATGTCTAAAAGGATATCATTCATAACCTCTTTATGCATTTGTTATTCACTGGATTTTAGCTCACCGTTTATATTTATTATGTAGGTGATCAAGTTCTGAAAAGGACCTAAAGATGTCAACCTACCTATTGTTTTGTAAAGCCAACCATTGTGCTTCACTTTGAGGTTTCTTTTGACCTAACTCCAAGGCTTTTGGGTGATTATGAGTTCACCTTTTGTAGAGTAATCAAGTGACTTATAGTTAAGATCTTTTGTTTTATGAATTTTAATTAAGGGATTAATTTCCTAAGTGTTGTATATGATTTTGGCACACATGTATGATATAGTAGTGGGTGATTGTACAGTGATACATATAAAAGTTTGTTTATTCATTTTAGTTTCACAGCTCATTAGACAATGTAATGCAATATCATTGGCTTCCGCCAGCCCTAATACTATTTACTCTTAAACAAGTCTTTGTAATCTCGGATTACTAGCCGGTTACATCTCTAATCTCGTGGGGTGGGGGTTCCATCGTGACAATATGGATTCCATACACATGTGAGACATTTGGGGTCCCTAGCATTACTCAATTTTCTTCTTCTTCTTCTGAATATCTATTTCTTCCTTCCTTCCTTCCTTCCTTCCTTCCTTCCTCCTCCTCCTCCTCCTCCTCCTCCTCCTCCTCCTCTTTCTCCTTCTTCTTTTTCTTCTTCTTCTTCTTTTGTTTCTAAAATAAGTAACTTTCAAAATACATATAAGTGTGTGTATATATCCTATCAAACATTCAAATTCAAAAAAAAATTCTCAATATCTATTTCTTTCTCATTCTTTTGTCTAAAATAAGTAAACTTTCAGCATATATTTTCAACTTACTATTCTCAGCCATCCAAGAATTAAATGTTTTTTTTTTGTTAAATATATTATTATTATTATTATTATTATTATTTGTGTTTCAAAAAAATGTTTAAGAACATCCTCTTTTTTTTTTTGTGTGTGTGTGTGTGAGCAATTTTTTTTTTTGAAAAGTTTGAAATAATATATATTTTTTAAATCAGTTTGGAAATTGAAAAATAGTTTACCTACGTTTTAAAGAAAAATAGAGAGAAAAAAAATTGAAAACATAATGAATAAAACTTTCTTTTCTTCTTTTTTGTTTTCTTTTCCTAGTCTATTAACGTGTTAAATCTGTTAACCTGTTAAATCAATGTGCAAAAAGAAACAAAGAACTTTTCTTCTGAAGAACACAAAGTCGTAAAAACTTTTTTTTTATATATTTAAAATGTATACAAAAAAAAAATTATATAAAAAAATAAATTTATGCTCAGAATGATAACCTATATAATTTAAATTCAAGTTTGTATTGTAAAATCCACATCTATCTATACTACGCATAAAGCATCTATATATTTGCACAAAATCTATAAATAAAGAAAATAAAATATACTCACAAAGATAACATATACACAAAATCTGTACGGTTATTTTTTGTACTTTTTTCAATCAACATAATAAAGAAAATGAAAATGGAGTTTTTTTTTTTTTTTTTTAAATTTTTGCAATGAACGTAATGAAGAAACAAAAACTATTAAAGAATTATGGAATTTATACCCCAAAAAAAAGCAAAAAAAAAAAAAAACAAACAAACAAACAAAAGCCTTAGTCATTGAAAATTAAAAAAAAAATAAAAAAATTCAACACTCTTAGATCATTTACAATCAAAGTGAAACAAAAGATTAACATTGATAAGTAACTACTTGAAAAATTATTTCTTCTAAACAATACAAAGTTGTAAAACAATTTGAAAAATAAATAAATAATGTACATAAGTTGGAAGACAACCTTTGAAAAAAAAGTTGTACAAATTCTATGAATATAAATATTGCATAATAACTTACCAAATGGCCAACTCTTATATGAGTCTGCACTTTTCTTTTGTACTTCCTCTACAAACTAATCAAAACCTCTGACTTTTGGCCCCAAAAGGTCTCAATCTCTAAACCTAATAATTGTTCTTTTTATTACATCTCTTTCTTCCTTAATTTTTCATCTTTCGTCGATGCATTTGAGCATCTTCAACATACTCAATCGCCTTCTCTGAAAAATTAAAATGTTTAAAAATAAATCATTTAACAAAATGATTGTAAAAGGAGAGAGAAAAAAAACAAAATTTATACAATAAATAAATAAATAAATAAACAAAGAAAAGTTTCAGTCATTGATAATATAAAAATTGAAAACACTTAGATCACTTGTCATAAAAAAAGAAACAAAAGATAGTTTTCTTTGTACTTCTTTTACTATAATTGAATCAAACAATTTTGTACTTTTTTTTTAAAAGAGAAAACCATTGTAGAAAGAGAGAAAAAAAGAAAAAAAGTAAAAGAGAAAAATGACAAAAGTAAGTTATTAAGAAATTATTATAAAGTAGATATTTGGAGAACGTGGTTGAGTGAGAAATTATTATAGAGTATTTTATTTATTTATATATATATATTTATTATCTAAATGCCACATGGCAAAAGTTTCTAGAAACCAAAAAAAGGGTGTCACCTAATATAATAGTATAGAGACTAGCAGTTGATCCGTGCAACACACGTATTATTTTTTTTTTCAAAAATTATTTGATGGCACAATGTGTGTTATAAAATAATAATTTTAATTCTAATTATTTATTTTGATAATATTGACATTATCGTTCTATAAAATTGTTATTTAAATACCTATATATATATATATATATATTAATTTTAGTTAAATTATTTGTATATTTTGATAATTTTAGTTCTATCATATAATAAAAATGTAATTATCATATAATAATTTTGTATGATATATATTAAATTATAAAATAGTAGAATAAATACTCATTTTAATATTAAAAATAATAGTTAAATTAGAAAAATAATTAATAACATAAAATTAAAAGTAATTCTAACTATTTAAATTTTTTTATATTCATTTGGAAAATAAAAATTATATAAAATTTATTAAAAATTAACTATATATATATATATAAAATTATAAGATTATAAAATAAACACTATTAATTAAATTAAAATATCGACTATATAAAAAAAATTCAATAACGACTAATCAAGAAAGAATCACATATCAACATTTAAACCTAAAAGGAAAAAATAATAAAAACGTCCAAACGATAGATATATCTCAGTGTGTGAAATGATTAATCATTTGTAATATGATGTCAAAACATAAAGGAGCTTACTGTTCAACAATCAAAAAAGTAACCCAAGTAGTAAATCAAACTTTAGAAGTTCTTCGAAAGTATCATTGTTGTCTAAGTTTTTCTTCCTGTGAGTTGTGATTATATAAAATAATATAGGAAATGAAGTATAATTTCATATATAGAATCATTATAAAATTTAAACGACGAATTCATAATATAGAATAATATAGAATTGGTATTGGGTATAGAATAATACATGGGAAAATAAGAAGGAAAAAAAGGAGGGGCAATTTAGCATTAAAAAAAATCCTAATACCCTTGAAAGAACTAAGAAGAAAAAGGTAATACGCAAAATTGGAATTGGATCTGTGAATTATCTCAGTTTACGATACAAAATATATGGAAAGGAAATATTTGTCAAATAGATCCATATAAAATAGGTGAAGTTAATATAATTTAAATTAGGTTTGAATTTGTGTAAAACTCTATATATAATTAAGAAAAATATATGCTGACGTGGCTCTCTTAAAAAAAAATAAGTCCCTATAATATGTTATATAAGCCTGAGAAAAATACTACATTTAATAATATATATATGATTTGTAGATGATGGTGAGAACCGTAATCTAAAGTAGTAATGTCATTCTTTTTTCCAGATTTATCCTTATTCTTTGTAGTACTTGAAATGTGTATTGGTTGATTTCCAACATGATCTTTATTAGTCGGTGACGTCCTTCTTGTTGTTGCTGTGCTGTGCTGCTATTTTTATTGTTTTTGTATTTGTTAAATGTTAAACTTATGTTTATTTGTTAGATGATGAATTTATATTGATTTTCCACATGCTAAATATTTTTAGAACAATGTTATATGATTTTTATTGTGTGAAACTATGGTTCTAAATCGAACCGATCCATATTTAAATGGTTTGGTTTGGATCCATGATTTAAATGGTTCGGATTGATACTAATTTTGATCCTGATTTCATCCCAAATCAGTTTGATCCGGGTCATGCTCACTCTTAATCCACATCCATCAGAAACTACTTTACATTTATCTTATGTTTAGTATTTTTAATCCAACTAATAAAATAAAGGGTTGTAATTATATAATTTCATTATACTTGTTTTCAAAAAAAATTAATAGTTTATTTTCAAATGAAAATAAACGTGATAAAATTATATGACTGGCTTGTAGATCATTCTGATTTTTAAGAATCATCTACTCAAAAAACTCTAAAATTAAACAAAAATTATCATCTAAGGGAACCTTATGGTGAGCCTAATGATATCATCTAGTCTTCTCTCCCAATTAGAGAGAAGTTAGAACAATAAATAAATAACCAATCAAATACAATATTTGTTGAGAATATATAGGTAATTAAATTATCAATTTCCCTAAGAACTAAAGTTTTTACATGAATTAGTTAGTGGCCAATAATTTTTAATAGTATCAGTGCAAATTATAAATCATATATTCAAAACTTACCTGCCTACACTACAATTATAATCTTCCCACGTATTTACTCTTCTCTTTAATAGTGATTCAACAATTTTTAAATACTTACGCTGTGTTTGGTTGGGAGATTTGGGAAGGGAAATAGAAAGGGAAATGGAAATGAAAGGAAAAGGAGAAAGAATTAATAGAATTCCAAATCCCAACTATGTTTGGTTGTGTTGGTTATAAAATAGAATTGATGTCCTAAAAGGTATCCTATTTTTTTATTTATTTCTCACCCCCTTTCTTTTCCCATATATTTTTTATTATAACCAAACATAAATAGGATTACATTTCTCATTCCTTTTCCAAATCCCACCTCAAAAACTCCAACCAAACACAGCATTAAGGCTTTTCTAAAATTAATGATTTTTTTTTTAAAAAAAAAAAGAAGTTAAAGTCAATGATTTGAAGGGGTTAATAGAAAACAAAACAAAATAAATTTAAAAGCAAATCTTAGAGGAACACCCATGTCTCATGCTACAAACATGGCAAATAAACGTAGTGGGAGACATATGGGTGGTCTGCGACTAGGTGGACATTTCAGCATACAACTCATGGGTCTCCAATCCTAACCCTTGTGATGGTTGTGATGGTTTTTTTTATTTAATTTTTTTTTTAATATTTTCAGTTAGAAAATTGTTAATGAATTAATAAATTAGATTAGTAAAACCGGTCCGTAAAAATTTATTTGAGCTATTCTCAAGTTCTATTAAAAAAATTTATCTTGATGCGCATGGCTCAAAAGAACTGACTTTCCATAAATTATTATAGGAAAATATTTGGTAGCTCAAAATTTTGTGATTCAAATGGTTTAGATCTGTCAAAACGATGTCGTTTTTACACTCATTTACACTCAAAACGACGTCATTTTGAGTGATTTGAACCATTTAAATCACAAAATTTTGAATTACCTAACATTGTCGTGAATTATATTTGTACATCTGTGATGTTTCCATTTAGATCATGTTATGTCATTGGATTGGATTGGACACAACATGTGTATCGTAATCTTCAGTTGGATGAAAAGTGTTCCGGTTTGTGAAAAAAATCTCTCCGCCTCTCTAAGATAACAATTTAAGACAAAATGAACCAACTAGATCTAATTTAATTGGTCATCATAATTTTTGTAACTTCCTAAAATAATAATAATAATAATCAACATCAAAATATTCCGTAGAATAGTTCACTAGCTTTATATTTAATATTTTCATTTTTACTCCTTAATTATATAAAAGATAACATATGCGTATATACATTCATAAATCCTAAATTTTGAATGTATAGCATATGACATGAGTATATGAATTGAAATAAAAGGAGAATCAAATAATTCAATACCCTAATAGCTACATCTTTTCAAGTCAATACTTGGGTAAAACAAAAATGAGTTCAGCTCAATACAGTTAAAACCTAAGGTTTGTACAAAAATAATTACATCAAAAGAAAATAAAAGAAGCTCTTGGTTCCAAGTCCTCCAAAGTTATATGTTATTGGTGGAGGCATATCATCAGTATCCACATAGGGTGATCTAAAATCCAGTAGAGATACTTTAACACAATGGATAAATCTTAACTAAGTTATAACATAAATGCATATATACATGCCATTTGTCAAACGTTTTATATTTTCAGCTCAAAACAATGCAATAGCAGGATTATATGTCAATTCATGAAAAATATCATTTTATATCAGAAAATAGGGCAATATATATAAAACACTAGGAATCTTTAGGTACGTGTCTACTAGTACGCTATACAAGCACTATCAAAGTCATTTTATCAATACCAACTGGAAGGATCAGCACCTAACCGCACGGGTTTCTGTACTTTCACTAAGAACACACAGACCAATATAATAATCACAACCACACTCCTTAACCAGATTCACCAAGGTATTCACCTATTTTTCTCAAAACAATACATTTTCAATGATTAAATATGAAATAACGCTCAATGCAAGATATATGAGTAATTAGTTTCAATTTGCCTAATATTCATACAATTTTTATAACAATCAAAACTATTCTCTTTCGATAGCTCAAAACAGATATTTCTATTCAGCAAATAATTTTCAACAAAAGATATAATCTCATCATTTTTAAAATGGAAGCGATATTGCATATCCAACTTCACCCTCATCATCAAAAGATACATTCGTTTCATCCTTTCAAAATCTAACATCTTTTCCCTTTTTTTTCATAAACCAAATATCAATGATTTTTGAACAAAATCTCCTTTACTTTCTATAGCGATCCCGGTTTTCCCTTATTTGTTTAAACTGTATTCCGGGCTCGGGTCCGTGGGTGTTGGTTGTTGTCTTATTCTCATTCCCATCCTTTACTCTTGTATTTGAGTCTTGGGTTGTGTTGGGCAAGTTTGAAATAGGTTGGTTGTGTTTGGAAACCAAGAGTTGATGCCCAGATTTTGGCCTTCAAGCTCAAGCGGGGCTTTTGACGCTTGAACGGGCCCTTTGCTTCTGTTCCTTCGCTCGAGCGGACATTTTGATGCTCGAGCGTGATTATTCAACCCTCAATACTTTTCGCTGCAGGTCATCGGACGCTCGAGCGTCCACTTTCATGCTCGAGCGGGGACCTTCGTCTGCAGAACTTCTGGAAGTATGCATTCGACTGTAGACGTCCCCGAACGTCCCAGGAGGGAATCCCGTTCTGTTCATTTGGGCTCACTACAGTTCAGGACTCAAATTGTCACGATTCTTAATCTGATCTCACAATGTGCGATGTGAGATTGATAAATCACCAAAGAGTCCAAATCCGGCAAATCGTTTTGAAAAATAGATTTTTTTTTTGAAAGAAGTGCCAAGGACTTCTTTGCCAGATACAGAGTCGCCACCTAAATGTTTTATTTTTGAGAAATTTAGGAAACCCTGACTCGTTGCCTAAGGCCACATGTCCATCATCACCAAAGTTGCCTCGGCTCGGGAACTTGGGTACGATTGGGGAAGGTCAGCTATGAGCACCCCCGCTCACCCGATCCGAAGATCGGCCTGTACTAAGCATGATATTTTGTTTTGAAAACACATGTGTTTTTATTCTAGTTAATTAGCTAGAATTTACTATGTGATGCGCACAACACACAAGTATAGACTAGATCGCCTAATTTGGAACAAAGCATCGCATATTTGTTTTGTTTGGAAAATGGTTTGAGGTTTGCTACTCGTAAGTAGGCTAAAACATGGGTTTCGACGAATTATTCCAATTCAAGCAACCCAACCTTCACCCACAGGCATTCAGGCAGTAAATCAACTAAGCAATTAGCCTCATGGCAAGCATGCTTTCATGTTAACACTCACATGCATGCAATATGCTAAAGCATAAACACTCACAGTGTACTCCGAGCCAAAATAAATAACATGTTAGCAATCAATGTATGATCCAAGTCCATGTTAAAATGGCTAATGCATCGCATACAAAATGTCACTAGAATAGGCTCGGCTAATCTAAGGATGGCATGTGAAGTACAACAATTTGATGCACGTATTCAAATTGGAATTGAAATACTATGCGGTTAGTATGATGCGCCGAGCCTGATGCATGCAATACAGATGAATGGATGCACGCATGCATAGTATAAGGATGCTAATTGAAACGTGCCCTACAACTAACCATCATAAGCGGTTTAAATAAAAGGGAGAAAGAAGTGGGGATTGGAAAACATGCATCACACACACGCACGCTTATTACACAATTCGCCCTCTCTCGGAGGGACCAAAAGAATAATACAAATTTAACTAACTAACAAGTTAATTAAATAGTTACAGACCACTTAACTAGTTAAACAAATTAACTAAGCTAATAAAGCGGTAAAACAGCCTCGGGAAGAGGGTCCAATGCATGCATGCTCGGCTCCGCTCGGAAATCCATCACTATGCACAAGCTGCCTCTGTTTTCACTGTTTTATGCCTCTGAAAATTGCTCAAGTCCCAAGGATACTTCAGCATCACTCCTTGATCACTATAGAATATCACCGGCCAAGAGGAATGGTCACCGGCCATGGAAAAGTGGTCATCGACCAGTTGTAAGGCTCTCGGCCATCCATTATTGCTCGATCGGCACTGAAAATGGTCGGTCGACCATATCTTCCTGCAGAACCCTGTTTTGACAGCAGCAGAGGACAAACAAGACATGGCAATGCATTTCACATCAAATGTTTGCACAACCAACCTCCCTATTATGTCATGGACTCAAGGGAGTTTGGTCCTCGACCCTCGGGCCACCAATCACACATTTCAATGCATGATGGTCCAAGAGGCCAAAGTGTGCAATTTCAATGTCAAATGGAATGCACACAAAACACATAAAGGACCCAACCTCTATCATGCTTGATCAAGAGGCAAGGCATGCATGATATGCACAATGTTATGCATCCTAAGCATGCAAGTTAAGTATGCAACATGAACATGCAAACAAGCAATGTGTACTAGGCACATAACCTAAGCAAACAAACATGCGAGGCATGTAACAACAATGCTGATGATAAACATGCAACAACATGTGAAAGAGACTTAGCATGGAAACATGTAAAGCTACTTAACAAAGAAAATGCATGCCAAATTCAAAGTGATCCAAGCATGCAACAACATGCGATAGGCCGAGCATGCAACAACACGCAAGGCGAGCATGCAACAACATGCGAAGGATGGACTTACACCAAGATGGACAGCTCTCTAATAGGTCCAAAACAGTGGCCAATATGCCAAGGAAATGGAGGCAAATGTACATACAAACATGCATGCAAACATGGTCCAATACCTAAGCAGAAAGAGGCAACTTTTAAGCACACTTAAAAGGAACAAACATGGACAAATGACATACATTGTAAGCTCTGAAATCAAGTTAGAAAAGGTGCCAAACCAACTAAACAAATCAAGCAAAGCATGCAACAAGGTCCAAGGCTCAAGGCTAGCCAAGAGGCTCAAGCCATGACCATGCCAACCAAGCCTCAAAGGGCCAAAGGGACTCAAAACAGTCCCAAGGTAGACCAAAACAAGGCCAAAGACACACTTAGATGGCATCCCAAATGCCTACACACGATGGCATACACAAAGGCACAAACATGGAGCATGAAACACAAACTCTTTAAGACATTAAAGAAGCATCAATTGTGAGTAAACAAGCATGTCATATGGACTGAAATGACAAGGTAAGTGACTCCAAGTCATTGAAATAATGCAAGTAAAGCATGCTAGAGATTCCAATACTCAAAGCCTACAAGCTAGGTTGTATGTTAGCTATACAAAGCAAGTCATGGATGACCCAAACAACCAAAATTAGACTTTAAGCAAACCAAAACATGCATAAAAGCTTCACAAAGCTAAGCCAAAATCATGCTAAAAAGTCATGGTACATCATGATGCATGTTAATGCAATTTCATGGCATTACAAGACAAGTATGCAAAGAATGCATGGTGTGTCTAAACCAACTTAAAATAGTGCTATATCATGGCAAAACAAAGCCTAATATGTATTGAAATGGAGCTAAAGCAAGCTAGGCATACAAGCTACAACACAAGCCATTTGTGTGAGCATCAAAGACAACATGGAGAGGGGATGACCCTCTCCCATTTAGGACACCAAAACTACCTCTCCACCACTGAAAATTCTCTGGATTTCAGTAGTAAAGAGGTCTTGCAAAGACTAAAGCAAGGGCCAAAATAGATGGCCTAAAACAAGGCCTAACAAGGCCTTAGAGGGGGGAAACAACCCCAAATCTCAAAGAGACCTTAAACAAAGATCAAAATCAAGTAAAAACAGAAATTTTATTAGTCATACACTAAGCTTAAAAACATATGCAAGATAGGTCAAAAGCTTGTGCAAAAATAGGGAATAACGGGGTAAGATTCTTACCCTTGAATACCTTCTTCAAGAACACCCCTCCAGCAGCTTCCTTAGGTCAAAACCAGCCCAAGAACTCCAAGAACAACCCTTTGGCATCTCAGCAACCAAGGTATGGTGTAATACTATGTGTCTTAATGCAAAACTAAGAACAGAAACCCCTTATACACAAACAAATCAAAAGGAGAGGGAGATATAAAGATAGATAGATATAGAGCTTCCAACCCTAATTTTTAGACCTCTGGAACTTTTTGGAGCCCTTGAGGAGGGAGGAGAAGCCCTCCCTTTATAGGAATTCCAATCTTGCAAAGCTTACAAAACAAGCTAAGCAAGAGGGAAATCCCTCCATATACATGTATGGAGGGGGGCATTGTGGATGCCAGCTATCACAGTTGGCATAAAATATCTGCTAAAAGCAGATGAACAGTGGTCGGTCAGCCAAAACTGGCAGATTGGCCAAAACAATGGTCGGCCGACCATAAAGAGTGCCGACCGGCCATCACTAATGGCCGGTAGCAACAAAACAGGGCCGGTGGCCTCAAGCCATGGCCGGTGAGGTGTGGGAATGACCAAAAAGCCATTCCCTGTCCTCAGAAGCAAAACAACAAGTGTTTGGTACGAAACCAAACATAAAACAAGCAAGTCGAGATATCCTAAGGCAAGACGCGTAGCCGAGACCTCCAAGAACTCAAAACGAACATGAAATGGATGATCACTGAGTGTTCAAACGGTGACGTCCAAGTCTTGAGGACGATCAAAAATGGGATGTCTACATCGACGCTCGAGCAGTGCTTTTCACGCTCGAGAGTGAGTCTGTGTCTGACGCTCGAGCGGGGCGTTCCATGCTCAAGTGAACTGTGTATTATATCAGTCCGAATTTTAGCTTTTTGGATCACTTTTTCAGGCTACTCTCTCTCTCTAGCTTTTCAAAACCCAAAATTGAGAGCTTCTCACTCTAGACTTCATCTTCTCTCTAAGAAATCATCTAGTGTTAGTGATCTTCTACCCTAGTCCCTTTGTAAAAAGTGTGGATCTTGGTGTGGGCTACATTTTGATCCGAAAATCTTTTGGTTTGGAGCACCTTCAAATTTCTTCATCTTCTCCATTGAGCTCCGAAATTTGAGGTAGGGATAACTTACTCTATTCTATGAGTTTTAACATAAATTTTGGTCATTTTGATTTGATGGTGTTGCTTAGTCATTTTGGGAAAAGTTAGGGCTTGATGTGTAATTTATAAAAAGGGAGTTTTCAAATGTTAAACTCCATGTGTATGTAAGACTTTGGAAAATGAGATTATTGTTGTTAAATTGATGAAATTGAACCTTACGGTTGATAATGGAAAAAGGGAAAAATGCCCTAATTATATCGAATAATTAATTTGAATAATTAATTTAGGAAAATGTGAAATTGGGTTGGAAATCATGAAATTGGATGGAATTGTAATTGAATGGTGTGGTTGGATTACTTTATCACCCATTTATGAAATTATTAATTATTTATCTGTTCGATAAATTTATTATCTATTTAGAGATAACTGTTTTGGGCTATCGGTGGAGGATAGTCTTGATTGTTGTAGACATTGTATGATGATTATGGAAAACTGAAACTAATCACATTGAATATGTCATTGAATATGACGGTTGGAATAATACAGCAAATGTGTGTATTGATTGATCATTGTATATGATAAGTGTTTAAATACATTGAATATGTATGTTGTTTGGGAGGAGATAGGGAATGTACTTCATGGTTTAAGAGGAGATAGGGGATGGACTATCAAACCTGTTTGGGAGGAGATAGGGGATGGACTCCACTGATACAGCAAATCTGTGTATCATTTGAAATATTGAAGTGTTGAAGTATGGAAGTGTTTTGATATGAGTTATATTCTCATGTGAATTGTGAAGTATGTGTTATAGTCTCATTGCATTGTTTGGCCAAGTTCTGAGCCATAATTATGAATCGAAACGGTATATGTGAAGGAAACTGAAATGAAAAATGAATGTACTTGATGTTGAATTGAAACGTGTTGTAAGTTGGTTTATAAGTGTCAACCATATATCAAATGCTATTGTTTTAGTTATTTCTCATACATGGTTTAGTATATCTCTACTGGGCATTGGCTCACCCTATATGGGACATCATTTTCAGGTTCAGGTGATATGCCACCTCACATTCCCTCGAACATTCTCACATAACCTTGCCAATACCACGCAACTCTCGCAACCATCACATCTAACCATCACATCAAATCTCCCCATCTTACTTGCCACCCATCCCGAGAGTACCCTTTATAGGCCCAGCCTCCGTGCTAAATCACTTAGTCAAAACTACCGCTAGGCCACCATCGTGAACCAACCCCGACATTGCCGCATGTCGCCGACTAGGCTTCCAAAGTCTCACCATCCTAATTATCCAGAGGAGTAAAAGTCCTTGCCTCTCTCGTCATTAACCCACATCTCCATCCGCAAACACCATACCACTGTGACTCCATCCACGGGTCACACTCTAACCACCGGCTATATACCCAATTAACCCTTCTGATAACATCCTTTGACCTGACCAGTGCTAAGGTACGAACCTATCACATTCAATCCAAATAAAGGAATTTGAAAACTTAGGGAAACACCCAATATACTACTGCCCGAGATATAGTACCAGCTACCCACAACACATCGCTCCCGATACAACAATCACAACCTTATATAGGGACTAACATCCCCTCACTTAAAACGGCCAATCAGTACACCTGCAATCTTGGCAACGTTACTTACCATGAAGGTACAAGTCCAACCTTAACAAAATTATGCGCTATGCCCCCGTAGGACACCATATTAAATACGTGCTAGATCTAGTATTAATCGCACACTTCACATCCTCTCGAGTTCACTCGACAGTAGACAAATTCTATATCACGCACAAAATTGTAAATGGGTAATACACTTGGCAAGTAAAATAGTTCTCGCTCCAATATTGCCTTGGCTAGGACACGCACCTCTCGGTGGTTCTTCCAAATTCTAAAAACATGGTTCCTCAGCCCTTATCTTTCCCAAATCAAGTCACACGCATAATAAAAAAAAATGCATTAATACCAAAAATTTTATGGTTTTACAGCAACTTTATACATGAATAAAACTTTAGAGCTACAACATGCTCCAATTCACCCAATCCAGGGAAATTAACAAACAAAGCATATATGTATATATATATATATAAATAAACAAACAGTTTAGATGTTTCAACATTCCCAAAACACATTGGTTACACAACAGAACCCAATAATCACAAAACAATAATCTACTGATTACAACACGGATTAGTCAAAACAAAACCATCCCATCAGTTTTACCACCACTACCGTCCCTTGCTGGACTGCCGAAGTTGGTCATTCCCGAACACAAGATAACCTACGAGCTTACATGCCACGGACAAGAACTACTGGCGTGCCCCCTCTGTCCACACTTGGAACAACTACAAACTTCCCCAACTAGGGTTTGAGAACTTGACTCTACTGAGGCCCTCGCAATCTGGCCTGCTAGTCCCCCAAAACGATACTGTTCCTGCCCAGTCGAATGAAACTGAGCCTGGCTAGGTTGCAAAACCCCTAAAGAAGCTCCCGGCTGAGTACAGAAACGTCGAAGATGACCCGACTGATTACACACCCAACAGGTAGGCGGTGCCTGAGCACGAGACTGGTTCAGAATCTGGGCTGATGAAGACCCCAACAACTGTCTCCCCACTGAGCATTGGATTGGTCCAAAACCCGGCTGGTTAGATGATCTTGGTGGTACAACTACTGGTTGAACTGCTAACCCTGCCCCCTTCCTCTGTGGGCAACCCGAAACCTTGTGGCCCAGTAGACCACATTTGTAACAAAAGACATCCCTCTGTTTACGTTCTCCCGAACTCAAATCCGACACTGGAAGGGTAGTTTTAGCCCGACCACCCTGTTGCGGGTTTAAAACCCTCTGCCTCTTAAAAGGTCTACCAACACCCTGAGTCACGGGAGTTGCCGAGATGGCTCCCTCCTCACTCTGCCCCATTGCTAGCACCGCAACCTCTACATAGGCAGCTGCCTCAACAAGCACACTATATCTTTTATGCCAAGACCCCACTATCCTTACACGGATGTCGTCACGCAGCTTACTCTCAAACTCGAAACAACGCAAATCCTCCGTCTCTACCAATTCTGGAGCAAACCTCGACAGGTTAGCAAACCATCTTTTGAACCACACCAAAGGTGTAGTACCTTGGCGTAACTCCACAAACTGTTTCCGCAACTCTTCCTGAGCGGAAGGAGGGAAATCGCAACTTCCTCGCCTAGGCATCCTAGTAAAAGTAACAGAGACACGTTAGCACACTCATACATGTGTCGAAACTAAACACTCACGTCCTAATACATGGACAACTGTAATTCACTCCACGTAAGCACATAAACACATAAGCACTTACGAATTTCACTTTCGGATAATGATAGTCCCGAGGCGTTACTAGAGTTCCGGTCAGAAACAACATTGATCGAGTGCCTTTCCAACAGGACTCCCAGAAACCCAAGGATCCAATTAACATCCAAGAAACTACATTCCATACCCAAATAATCACACAAACATGTTATCACATAAGTACATAACATTACGTCTAAGTCTCTAACAAGCGAGACAAACCCATTGTGATAATAATCACTTCCCACGTACCCAAAGTATTCGAACCTGGTACGCTCTGATACCAAGTTGTAACGCCCTCAAAATAATAACATTAAACCCATCCATATAGAGACATGCATTGATACATAAAAGGTCCACATTCGTCTATTCATCAAAGTATTTCATTACAAAAGTATTACATGTTTACAACAAAACAAATGCCCTACGGGCTTACAGCTTTCCAAGTCAACACTTGGTTACAAAAGAGATTGCTGACTTAATTACCCATTAAGTCCTTGGCTTGAATCTATATGTAATACAATCAAGGAAAATAAGGCATCAAAAGTATGTCTGCCCTTAGCCTCCCAAGCTATGTCCTCAGAGGTGGCATGCTACCTGTACTTGAAAATGATGTTCCCTTAAAGGGTGAGCCACAGCCCAGTAGAAATATACTAAACCAACTATGAACAATGACTAAAAGATTAGCAGCTGATAGATGGTCAATACTTACACTACCATTTACGTCTTATTATAATTCCATGACAGTCAAGTCTATGTTACAATTCACTTTCCATTTCTTATTCAACTTTGAGTTTGAAAACAAGGCTCAGTACTCTAGCCAAAACATTTGATGAGATTATAGTTCATCACTAGAACACTTTCAAAATTCAAGGTGGATACACATTTTGGTGTTGTATCAATAACACATAAACTACTTCCATACTTCACAAACGATAATGATATACATTTTAGTGCTATATCAAATCAAACAAACTTTTCATTAGATAAGCATATGAGCTATATCACTGCTACAACAGATAAGCATATGAGCTATATCAATACTACAACAGATAAGCGTATGAGCCATATCAATACTACAACAGATAAGCGTATGAGCTATATCAATATTCCAATAGATAAGCATATGAGCTATATCAATACTACAATAGATAAGCATATGAGCTGTATCAACACTTCAATGGGAGAGCATATGAGCTGCATCCCTGGGTCCATTCCCCATCTTCCCTTAACCATTAACCAGTTTAGAGGTACATCCCCCATCTTCCTCTAAACCATTAACCAGTTTAGAGGTATATCCCCCATCTTTCCCTAAACCGTGGAGTACATCCCCCATCTCCTCCCATACACAAGTAATGCATATAAACACAGAATCACATACGCAATCAATCAAAACAAAAGTTAATGTATTCCATCAACTGTCTACACACAATGCATATAAACACATTGGCCATATGCACAATCAACCAACACATAAAGTTAATGTATTTTATCAACCGTCATACTCTATGACACATCCAATTGATTAGTTTTAGTTTGCCTAATCATCATGCATTGTCTACAACAATCAACACTACCCTCCACGGGTAGCCCAAAGCAATTATTTCTAAGCAGGAAATAAATGCACAAATGGATAATATATCAACATTTTCAATTCAATTCCTCGTTTTCTTCAATTAATTATATGCGTTAATTAATTAAACCAATTAGGGCAAATTACCATAATTCACAAAACAACCCTAAGGTTCCATTTCCATCAATGTCCCAACATTAAGCTCATTTCTCTATGCCTAACATGCATATAAGTTTATATATTTAAAACCCCAGCTTTTGTAAAATTACACAAAGGCCCAAACTATCTCAAAATCACCCAACAACCCCCGACATATCAAAATGCTAAAATTCAAAGACAAAGCTTATAAGATGCAGTAGGTTATCCCTACCTCGAATGATAGGACTTAACGAAGGAGGTGAAGAAACGGAAATACTCCAAACCCCGAGATTTTCAGATTCAAAGATAGCCCTCGACGATCAACATAACTTTTGTAAAGACCAAAGGTAAGGAGAACACCCTAGCTAGATCAAACCCTAGAGAGAAGGGAGATTCTAGAGAGAGGAGCTCTCAAAAATGAGTTTTAGAAAAAGTAGGAAAGAGAAAGAAAAGCAAAAAGTGATTTAAAATCACCCAGCGGATAACTCACATACGCACAACCCGCTCGAGCGTAGAATAGAGCGCTTGAGCGTAAAGCACAAACATCTGGTCCCGCTCGAGCGCATATATGACCGCTCGAGCTCCAAGAAACAAAAGCAAAACACATATGCTCGAGCGTGAAAAGCCAGTCCGCTTGAGCGCAGATTTTCATCTCCCAGAACTTTTCAGGAAAAGAACTACCCGCTCGAGCGCCAACAATCCTGCTCGAGCTCGACCCGCTCGAGCGCAAGAAACCTGCTCGAGCGTAGAAAACACACATGCAGAAGTTTTGCAGGGTCACGAAATACTAGAAGTGAGTAAACCTCGCTCGAGCGCAAGAATACCCGCTCGAGCTTACAACCAAAAACCAAACTCTGCTCGAGCGCAGAATGACTCGCTCGAGTGTAACACCAAAAACCTGGACAACTAGATTTGAGACTAAGGTTCAACCAACCTGCAATCCACCTGCCCAAAACATGCCTAACACACCCTAAAACTCAAACACTAAGAGTAAAGGATAGAAACGAGAATAAGACGACAACACAACCACCGAACCGAGTTCGGATTACAGTTAAGCACGAAAGGGAAAAAAAACGGGATCGCTATACCTTTATTAGGATGTCAGGACGAGGACGTGGTGATAGGCGAGGTAGGCCTAGGAGGCAAGAGATGCCTATATCGAATGAGATTCTGGCACAGCAGGAGGGTGTTTGTCAGGCTAATGTAGCCGAGCCAGTAGGTCAGCAGGCCATGGGCGCCTTAGCCCGTAAGATGGCAGGAGCATTGAGGGAATCCAAGGACATTCTCAGAGCTGAGAATCAAGTCCAGGCCCATGTTACTGAGGCAGGGCCTTCTTTTCTGAAGAGGGAGTTTTTCCGGTCTAATCCAAATGAGTTTCTGGGAGATCCGAAAGAGCCACTTAAGGCCGATGAGTAGCTTGAGCAGATGATGAAGACGTTTGAGATGCTTGGCATCGAAGATGAGGCTTTGAAGGTGACCTTGGCGTCCTTCCAACTGAAGGGAGACGTGGGTCAGTGGTGGAAGTTTATTCGAGGCCGTATTGGAGGCACTTGGGAGGTGTTCGTTGGTGCCTTTCAGGAGAAGTTTCTGTCTCCCGCTGTCAGGGAGAAGTTGAGGGATCAATTCTGTCAGCTCAAGCAGCTGAGTTCATCAGTGGCCGAGTTTGAGGCCGCATTTACTAGCTTGTCTAGGTTTGCACCTGAGCTAGTGGCGTCTGAGGAACGCCGTTGTCTGGAGTTCGAAAGGAAGTTGAGGCATAGACTCAAGGTTAGGGTTGCTAGGTCCATGACTCGGGAGCATGGACGCCTTGTGGATGCTGCGGCGCATCTTGAGATTATCATGCATGAGGAGGAGGAAAGGTTGAGGGGCTCCAAGAGGAGTCAAGATGGTCAGGAGGACGGTAGGAGGCAGAGGGGTTCTAACCCTCAGCAGTCCTAGGATGCTTTTGTGAAATCTACCTTTCCAGTGCCGAGTTCAGGTTCTGGGAGAGGCAGTCAGGGAGACGTTACTTGTTACAAATGTGGCCAGCTGGGCCATAAGTCTCCAGCTTGCCCGTAGACGGGAGGAGGGCAGAGAGCAGCTTCATCTTCGGCTCGTTCTCAGAGCCAGAGTCAGGGCAGAGGTCAGCCGATTTCTTGTTACCAGTGTGGTTAGGCGAGGCACCTGAAGAGGTTTTGCTCGCAGTTGAGTAGCACATCTGGTGCATCTGGTTTGAGGCAGACTCAGAGCCATCAGCCAGCTTAGTCAGTTCAGGCCTCGAGGGCCAATCAGGGAGCCTCATCATCTCAATCTGTACATCAGACTTTTGCTCCAAGAGGTGAGCAAGTAGATTAGGGGCCTGTGTATGCTGTTACCGCGCAGGATCTTGTACTGGCTCCATCTGTGGTGAGAGGTACCTTTCTGTTTTGTAACTCGGTGCTAATGTGTTGATTGATACGGATGCATCATATTCCTTTATATCTGCTGTATTTGTATCTATTTTGGGGTTGGAGTTGGCACAGTTAGCATCTCTTATTTGTGTTGTATCACCTGTTGGAGGTGTATTGATTTTGAAACAAGGGTGTCGGGACTGTGATATTGAGGTCGCCGACCGCCGGCTTCCATTTTCTTTTATAGTTATGGCTATGTCGGGTTTTGATGTGATTTTGGGTATGGACTAGTTATCGTCATACCGAGCTGTTATTGATTGTTACCACCAGAGGGTCACTGTATGTACCTTGAGCGGGGATTGTTTCCATTTCTTGGGGGATCCGGTTGGTAGTGTTTTGCCACCAGTGTATGATCCGCGAGGGCGGATTGAGCTTAGTTGCCTTCTCACTAGCTGTATGAGTAGTGAGTGTGATGAAACCCAGACTGTATTGCCAAGAGTGGTTTGTGAGTACTAGGACGTCTTTCTCGAGGATCTTGTTAGTTTGCCACCCCATCGAGAGGTGGAGTTTTCTATTGATTTAGTGCCCGGCACAGCGTCGATTTCCATGGCACCTTACCGTTTTGCCCCAGCCGAGTTGAGTAAGTTGAAGATTCAACTCTAGGAATTACTAGATAAGGGCTTTATTCGCCCTAGTACTTCGCCGTGGGGAGCACCGGCCCTCTTTGCTAAGAAGAAAGATGGGGTTTTGAGACTTTGCATTGATTATCGAAAATTGAATCGGGCTACGGTTAAGAACAAGTACCCTATGCCCCGTATAGATGATTTATTTGACCAGTTGAAAGGGTCCCGTTGTTTCTCTAAGATAGACTTGAGATCGGGTTACCATCAACTGAGGGTCAGGGAGGAAGATGTTCCGAAGACGGCATTCTGTATACGGTATGGCCACTACGAGTTTCTGGTGATGGTTTTTGGGCTCACCAATGCACCGGCAGTGTTTATGGATTTGATGAACCGGATATTCCGGGAATTCTTAGATCGTTTTGTAGTCATTTTCGTGGATGACATCCTGATTTATTCACCTTCTGAGGAGGAGCATGAGGAACACTTGTGAGTGGTGCTTGAGTTGCTTAAAGCCCATAGATTGTATGCCAAGTTTGGAAAGTGTGAGTTTTGGCTAATAGAGGTTAAGTTCTTAGGCCATGTAGTCTCCGGGGAAGGGGTGTCTGTTGATACATCCAAGATTGAGGCAGTGCAAGATTGGACACAGCCTAAGAGTGTTTTTGAGATCCGCAGTTTTTTGGGATTAGCGGGGTATTACCGCCGGTTTGTGAAAGATTTCTCCAGGCTAGCTTCACCATTGACTAGATTGACCCGGAAAGGGGTCAAGTTTGTATGGAGTGAGACTTGTGAAAAGTCGTTCCAAGAGCTGAAAGTTAGATTTACCACCGCGCCGGTTTTGATTATTCCAGAGAGAGGTTTGGGCTATGCGGTTTATTGTGATGCCTCACGAGAGGGTCTGGGTTGTGTGTTGATACAAGAGGGAAAAGTGGTAGCCTATGGCTCGCGGCAGTTGAAAATACACGAGAGGAATTACCCTACACATGACCTAGAGTTAGCAGCTGTGATTTTTGCCTTGAAGATTTGGAGGCACTACCTGTATGGTGAGAGATTCGAGGTGTTCTCAGATCATAAGAGTCTGAAATATCTATTTACACAGAGGGATTTGAATCTGAGGCAGAGAAGTTGGATGGAGTTCATTGAGGATTACGATTTCGAATTGCACTATCACTCGGGAAAGGCCAATGTTATGGCTGATGCCCTTAGTAGGAAATCCATTAGTGATGTAGCTTGTATAGCCATCCGGAAGTGGGAGATGTTGGGTGCACTTGGCGAGTTTGATTTGCTTTTGGGTGAATCTGTTGAGGCTGCGGCCTTGTTTTCTGTAGTTGTGCAACCTACACTTATGAATCAAGTGTTAGAGGCACATAGAGGTGACCTTGAGATAGAATCCCTCCAGGAAAAGATCTCCAGTGGGAAGGCTGAGAAGGGTTTGACTGTGTATCCTGACCTGAGTGTGAGATACCGAGACCGTTTGTTTGTGCCGGAGTCTTGCCCAGAGGAGGTATTCCGAGAGTTTCACCATTCACGCCTTGCGGTGCATCCGGAAGGCACTAAGATGTATCGTGATTTGGGTCGCCAGTTTTGGCGGTGGGGTATGAAGAAAGATGTGGCTGTTTTTGTGTCTAAGTGCCTTACTTGTCAGCAAGTGAAGGCCGAACATCAGAGGCCAGCGAGTCTGTTGCAACCTTTGCGTATAGCCGAGTGGAAGTGGGAGCATATCACGATAGACTTCGTTGTAGGTCTTTCGAGGACTCAGTGAGGTAGTGATGCTATTTGGGTGGTTGTAGACCGGTTAACTAAGTCGGCGCACTTTATCCTTATACGCGTGAGAGATTCGGTAAACCATCTTGCCGACTTGAATGTTCGGGACATAGTGAGATTGCACGGAGTCCTAGTGTCGATTGTCTCAGATAGAGATCCTTGTTTTACTGCTAGGTTGTGGCAGAGTTTGCAGAGTGCCTTGGGCACTAAGTTGACCTTTAGCACAGCTTATCATCCTCAGACTGACGGGCAGTTCGAGCGTATTATTCAGATCCTTGAGGATATGCTTCGAGGCTGTGTCCTTGACTTCAGTGGGTCGTGGGAGAGGCACTTGCCCTTAGTAGAATTTGCCTACAACAACAGTTTCCAATCGAGTATTGGCATGGCACCGTTTGAGGCCTTGTATGGCCGACCGTGTAGGTTTCCAGTGTGTTGGGCCGAGGTGGGTGATGCACATTTGTTGGGCCCAGAGTTGGTTCGGGAGACGACGAAGAAAGTTGAGCTTATCCGTAAGAGACTCATTACAGCCCAGAGTCGTTAGAAGAGTTATGCCGATCGTAGGAGGAGGCCTTTGGTATTTGGGGTGGGTGACCATGTTTTCTTCAAAATATCACTTAGGCGGGGTTTGATGAGGTTTGGTAAGAGTGGGAAGTTGTCCCCTCGGTTTATTGGCCCTTTTGAGATCCTTGAGAGGATTGGTAAGGTTACCTACCGTTTAGCTTTACCGCCGCAGTTATCCAGAGTACATGACGTGTTTCATGTTAGTATGCTTCGGAAATACGAGCCGGATCCATCACATATATTGGATTGGACCGACTTAGAGGTTGATGAGGATATCTCATATGAGGAGAGACCGGTGAGGGTCTTGGATTGGCGAGATCAAGTTTTGCAAGGCAAGACGATACCCTTGGTAAAAGTTTTGTGGAAATATCATGGGGTTGAGGAAGCCACTTGGGAACGTGAGTTGGATGTCCGTGAGAAATATCCAGACTTGTTTAATAATGTTTAACCATGTATTGGAGGTTTTGTTTTGTTGATAAACTTTAAGAACATTGAATATGTCTTAAGCTGTAAAACATCGTATATGTTTTGGTTTATGGGAATATTGTAATGGTTGGTTATGCCTTGAAAATGGAAGATAATTTAGCATTCTATATGTTGAATGTGTGATAGAAATGCAAATATATTATTAACATTGAATATGTTATGAAATGGTGGAATATGATATTGGAAATTTTTGAATTTCAAAGAAAGGCATGTTGTTAATGCATATTGAATTATATTGTGAATTGCCTCTTGAAAAGAGATGGGATGACCGATGTTGGGTCAAGTTGATGAATGTTGAGTTATAGTGTGTTGAGAATTGAGAAATCATGTTTTTGAAACTTATTCACCTAATTTCAGGGACGAAATTCTTTAAGGGGGGGAGGTTATAGCGATCCCGATTTTCCCTTATTTGTTTAAACTATATTCTGGGCTCGGGTCCGTGGGTGTTGGTTGTTGTCTTATTCTCATTCCTATCCTTTGCTCTTGTATTTGAGTCTTGGGTTGTGTTGGGCAGGTTTGAAACAGGTTGGTTGTGTTTGGAAACCAAGAGTTAATGCCCAGATTTTGGCCTTGATGCTCGAGCGGGGCTTTTGACGCTCGAGCGGGCCCTTTGCTTTTGTTCCTTCACTCGAGTGGACATTTTGACGCTCGAGCGTGATTATTCAACCCTCAGTACTTTTCGCTGCAAGTCATCGGACGCTCGAGCGTCCACTTTCACGCTCGAGTGGGGACCTTCATCTGCAGAACTTCTGGAAGTATGCATTCGGCGCTCGAGCAGGGCGTTCCACACTCGAGCGGACTGTGTATTATATCAGTCCAAATTTTAGCTTTTTGGATCACTTTTTTGGGCCACTCTCTCTCTCTAGCTTTTTAAAACCCAAACTTGAGAGCTTCTCACTCTAGACTTCATCTTCTCTCTAAGAAATCATCTAGTGTTACTGATCTTCTACCCTAGTCCCTTTGTAAAATGTGTGGACCTTGGTGTGGGCTACATTTTGATCCGAAAATCTTTGGGTTTGGAGCACCTTCGAATTTCTTCATATTCTCCATTGAGCTCCGAAATTTGAGGTAGGGATAACCTACTCTATTCTATGAGTTTTAACATAAATTTTAGCCATTTTGATTAGATGGTGTTGCTTAGTCATTTTGGGAAAAGTTAGGGTTTGATGTGTAATTTATATAAGGGGGTTTTCAAATGTTAAACCCCATGTGTATGTGAGACCTTGGAAAATGGGATTATTGTTATTAAATTGATGAAATTGAACCTTAGGGTTGATAATGAAAAAAGGAAAAAATGCCCTAATTATGTCGAATAATTAATTTGGAGAAATGTGAAATTGGGTTGGAAATCATGAAATTGGATGGAATTGTAATTGAATGGTGTTGTTGGATTAATTTATCACCCACTTATGAAATTATTGATAATTTATCTATTCGATAAATTTATTATCTGTTTAGAGATAACTATTTTGAGCTATCGGTGGAGGATAGTCTTGATTGTTGTAGACATTGTATGATGATTAGGGAACACTGAAACTAATCACATTGAATATGTCATTGAATATGACGATTGGAATAATACAGCAAATGTGTGTATTGATTGATCATTATATATGATAAGTGTTTAAATACATTGTATATGTATGTTGTTTGGAAGGAGATAGGGAATGTACTCCATGGTTTGAGAGGAGATAGGGGATGGACTCTCAAACCTGTTTGGGAGGAGATAGGGGATGGACTCCACTGATACAGCAAATCTGTATATCATTTGAAATATTGAAGTGTTGAAGTATGGAAGTGTTTTGATATGAGTTATATTCTCATGTGAATTGTGAAGTATGTGTTATAGTCTCATTGCATTGTTTGGCCAGGTTCTGAGCCATAATTAAGAATCGAAACGGTATAAGTGAAGGAAACTGAAATGAAAAATGAATGTACTTGATATTGAATTGAAACGTGTTGTAAGTTGGTTTATAAGTGTCAACCACATATCAAATGCTATTGTTTTAGTTATTTCTCATACATGGTTTAGTATATCTCTACTGGGCATTGGCTCACCCTATATGGGACATCATTTTCAGGTTCAGGTGATATGCCACCTCCAAGGATGTAGCTAGGGAGGTTGTAGAAGCTGAAGGCTTACTTTTGTGACTATTTTGTGTGTTGCATGTATATCAAGCCAAGGACTTATTTTGTGTAAAGAGTTAGAACTCCATTTTCATTGAATCCAAGTGTTGACTTGGAAAGTTGTAAGCCTATAGGGCATTTACTTTTGTTGTCAACATGTAATATCGCTTGTGAGAATACTCTGATGTTGGGAATATGATATCTCTTTCTTGTATCATGAATGTATGATTATGGGTTCATTTTTTAGGGCGTTACACCTTCAAAATCATATGTAAGTAAAGAAATTCCAACATTTCAACATATCTCAACCATAAACACATCCCCACAGCCTTTCTCAAGCATCCATTTGAAAACTCCTCTTTTACATTTCAAAATCAAACCCTAAGTTTTAACCCAAAATCTCTAAATCGCTAAATCGTTTCAATGAGCACATAACTATGCTAAAAATCATACTAAAGGTTAAAGAAATCCCTACCTCAATATTAGAAGAGGAAAAGAGAAAGGGTAAAACTTTTACAAAACTGAAAACAAGATCCTCTCCGATTAGAATGAAACTTTTTACGAGCTCTACCATTTTCTCCAAGGAGCTATGGTGGAGAAATCAAGGGATGAGGGTTTTTTTAAGATTTGAAGGCAAGAACTAGAGAGAGAGAGTGAGGAAATTAGGGTTTGGAATGATTTAGAGAGAGAGAGGAAGTGAAAAAGTGATAAAATTTCCCTTTTCTTAATATGATGTATGTACAGACTGCTCGAGTGATCAAAACACCACTCGAGCGTCAGACACAATAAGTGAAACTACTCGAGCAACTAAGAACACCGTTCAAGCGCACAATGACACCCTCCCAGAAGTTTTGCAGACCGTAAAAGACCTCTTGAGCACAAGAAATACTGTTCGAGCAAAGATTACCCTATTCCCAGAAGTTTTGCAGACCTGCAAAAATACTGAGAGATCTCAAAGACAGCTTGAGTGACCAAAACACCGCTCGAGCGAACAAGCAGAAAACTAGACAACAACTCTTTTGAAAACCAAACTCCCAACCTGTTTCAAACATAACAATAACTCCAAAACAACCAAACTCCCAATAAGAGTAAGTGGTTATAAACAACAATTAAAGATAAGAAATTCCAAATCTAAGAACATGAAAAGGGTCGGGTCTAAACCAGAACCATTACAACTTTTCTAAGAGTTCAATCCTTGGAAGAGGTAGTGCATTCAACTATCCTTAGGGGAGTTGAATTAAGGAGGCAAACACTTTGTGCTTGCAAAGGGTGAGAAGACTAATTCTCATAGGTGCTAATCTAATAACTAATTAATCACTGACTTTCGTCAATAAAAATAATAAATAAATAAAAAATTAAGACAAAGTTATTGTATGTGATCTGTTGATTGCTCTTAATCAAAAATAAATTGGTTCAAGAAAGAATTGTTGGAAATTGAAATAAAAAGGAAATTCACAAACCTAGAATTGAAACATCTCATTCTTTAAATAAAAAGAGAACACTAAGTTATATACATCTACTCTTAAAGCAACGTAATATATGATTTTTATTAATCTAGTGTTGAAGGATATGTGTAAAAATGGCCTGTGGCCCGTGGCGATCCGAAGCCCGCCCGCGACCTAGGGTGGACTCGACCGAGTTAGGCCCGGGTCCGAGCCCAGTTCGTGACCTTGGGCTAGGGACGTCATTTTGAAGCACGACCTGCCTAGCCCAACCCATGACCTGTCCCATTGGCTCGCTCAAGGCCCAACCCGAAGCCTGACCCACCCAACCCACCTGAGGCCCAATGTTATTTTTGGTGAAAAAAATAAATAAAATGTCCAGTCCTAGACCTCCGGCTCATCTAAGGCCCGATTATCCTTGAGCCTGGGCTTAATTTTTTGACCCGTGGGTCGGTCCGAATTTTGGCTGGAGCATTCGCAACTCGACATGGGTTGGCCCAAGCTCGGGATTGGGTGGCCAAGCCGGGCCAAATTTACACCCCTAGATATATCTATATAAAATACAACACATATATTAATTACAAGAGAAACAATTACCCAAATATGGAAAATTCTAATATGCACCACTTTAAAAACGTTGTACCATATGCACCCCTAATTATACAATTTTCTTCTTTAGTTATGACTAATTTTTTTTCTTTAATTATGATATTATTTTAGTTATAACTCATAAGTTTTTTAGTTATGTCTCATGTTGTGTTTAATTATAACAAATCTTTTTTTTTTAGTTATGACTAAAAAAATTAAAATTATATCATATTTTTGAAGTTATAATGTACATATGGTGCACAAAGAGTGCACCATAGTGTTCCCCCCCCCCCTCACCCCCAAAAAAAAATACCAATAATTGTTAGAAATGATTATAAAATTCTGGATAAAATCAGAATTTTTTCTTAAGTTTGGTCTATTTTTTAGGGGGGCCCCGTGCGTTGATTTTCACGGGTCAAAGTGGTAACGCGTTCTATGTCGCGTTGTGATTCACATGGTATATTTGGTTGCTCAAAACCATTACCGAGTGAATGAGAAATTGAAGCCAAAGTGTGCTCCATGGAAATGGAGTTTTGGTGGAAATTCCTTAAGGTTGTAAAATGGTTTGTCCCACATTGATTTGGTGGGAAGTTTTGAAAGGGTTTATAAGGCATGGGTTTGGTACTTGGGGTGTGCCCCAAGGGGTACCCAAGTGTTTTAGAGGGAGAGGTTATGGGCAAAATGGGCTAGACCCATTGGACCCAAAAATCACCACACACGCGCGCGTGCCGCCGCCGTCCGTCCGGTCAGTCGAGCAGGCTGGCCTGGGCTTGGGCGCGGGTGTGTAGTTGGGTTGGGCTTGTTCGGTCCAATACTAATCTTTTTGGACCAAAAACATTTGAATTTATATTTATTTTTTGGTAAAATAAAATCCATAATTCAAATTAACCGGAAATAATCTGGTTCGGTTTTTTCTGTACATCCAAACAGGGCCCTTCCGTTTTTTGAACCCAACAGCTCTAAATCTGTTTGAATTTTAAACCAAATAGTGTCTAAACAGTTTTATATCTGTTTAATTCAAATTGAATAGGTACAGTACCTGTTTAATTCAAAATGGAAAGCCACCAATCCATCTATAAATAGACTAAGCCCCCCCATTTGGAAAAATCTCCAATTTTCGTACTCCATCTTCTGCTATAAATTTATTCTTCATTTTGCATTAAGTTCTTGTTACAGAGAGTATAAACACTTAGTGTGTTCGACGAACGAATAAATTGTAGTACTGCTTTTATTCATTGATAGATCATTTTATCCTGGGAGATAGACGTCCAGATTCTGAAAGTACCATGGAGAGGACGAATCTGTTTTAAGGATACAGTGTTAAACACTGGACTTGATCAGATAGTTATTCAAGAGAAATTAACCAAGTAAGTTGTTTAATTTTTATTCTGTTTTTTTTTATTTAATCAGATTTTAATTTTGTTTTTGTAACAAAATAAAATCTGTTTTTATTTATTTATTTTTTATTTCGAGTTTGATTTTTGTAATCAAACAAAGTCTCTCATTTTCTTTATTTCTTTATATTCTTGTTGTTGTTTTGTACACAACAGAATTTAATCTATTTAAATACAGTGAAGATTGTCCTACAATCTTAAGACAGATCATTTTTTTGTTTTTGGTATCTTCATTGTATTTAATTTTCTGTGTTTTCAAAGTAATATTCTGGTTGGAAAAACAAATAGTGATTTATGCTATTTGACAGATAGTAGTAATATACTGTCTCTTTTCTTTGACAACTAGTAGTAATATACTGGAGTCATTAACAATTGTAGAATATTATTTGGTGTTACAGAAAATTATTTTGGTATTTTATTTTTCTAGTTTTAGTAACAAGAAAAATAAAATTATATTATTTTCTAGTTTTAGTAACAAAGAAAATAAAATTATTTTGTTGTTATCATTTATTTTCTGGTTTTAGTAATTAGAATTTATTTTCTGGTTTTGGTAGCTAGAAAATTATTTTGTGTTTTTCCTGATTTTTGTAATCAAATATTATTTCGGTATTTTATTTTTCTAGTTTTAGTAACAAGAAAAATAAAATTATTTTATTTTCTAGTTTTAGTGACAAGAAAAATAAAATTATTTTGTGTTATAATTTATTTTCTAGTTTTAGTAACTAGAAAATTAATTTGTGGTATTTTATTTTCTAGTTTTAGTAACATAGAAAATAAAATTATTTTGTATTATAATTTATTTTCTGGTTTTAGTAACTAAAAAATTAATTTGTGGTATTTTATTTTCTAGTTTTAGTAACATAGAAAATAAAATTATTTTGTATTATAATTTATTTTCTGGTTTTAGTAACTAGAAAATTAATTTTGTTAATCAATCATGTAACTTTGTGTTTCGGTCATAATCTGTAAATTTTGTACGTGACTTACGATTTCGTTTGTAAGATCACTTAATTTTGAAACTTTTGTGAAAAGGTGTTAGTTCTTTTGACTTTATCGTAGTACATGGGAGAATTTGTTTCTAGAATAAAATATTAGTTTTACAAACTAATTTCATTTTTATTAGGAAGAAACCTTTATGGCAAAATTATTTTCTTTATTGGTTTTCTGAATCATTCTTTATTTTCCGTGTGTGGATCCGTAGTCGTGAATAGTTTCTGCGCATGAGTCGGAAAATATATATATTCACAAGAACATTTGAATGCATATTTAATTAGTTTATTTATGTACAAATCAAACTTATTAAATGAAGGTATGTTATGTCATTTTGGAGTTTAAAATTCAAAACGCATTGAATTTTATTTATGAGTTGAGAATCTTTTTATTTCATGATGCAAGTTTTGGGATCATGCATAATTACTTTATTTTGTTAATTCATTATTTTTAGTTGATGCGTTTGATATGCATGTATGATGTCAACTCAAGTTATTTCTTAACAAAATTTTCATGTGATTTGGAATGTTAAATTGATATGTTGATTAATTTGTGTTTTTCCAATCAATTTTGAATGGGTGTTTAAACACCAGAGAAATTTAAACATGAAGATATACGTAGTTATATCGTTCCATTTAATTGGAAAGTAAATTTAAGAAATCTTTTATGTTAATTTTTAGTTTATTTTGAATTATGTGACATGAAATGTCATTAATAATTATTTTACTCGCGTAGTAGAATTTGTTAAATCATGAACCATTTTATTAATATGGGGGTATATCTCTTGCATTAGTTGAGATAATTTAATACTTTTATGACAGTGACATTTATTCGTAAATGAGTTGCAAGAATGTATACAATCAAATTGGATTTTTTGAATTGTTTGATTCTTAGGCAAAATTTTTATGAGGATATGATTTTGTTAAAACTTTAATTCTAATTTGTGTAGTCATAATTATTTTGGATTTTTCATTTGAAATTTATGAATCATGATTTGAAATTTTTGAATCCAGCACATCATAGACAACAAATGATGAATGTCATATTACTAAGTTCAGGCTTACCCCAGAACTTGTGGGGGGAAGCAATATTGTCTGTTAATTATGTTCTTAACAGAATACCCCACAAGAAAACAAACAACACTCCTTATGAATTGTGCAAAGGTCGACCGCCTTCCTACCAATACTTAAAAGTGTGGGGGTGTTTGGCAAAAGTTGAAGTTCCTGTTCCAAAAAAGACTAAAATTGGACCAAAAACAGTAGATTGTGTGTTTATTGGTTATGCTCAGAATAGTAGTGTATATCGGTTTCTGACTTATAAATCAGAAATACCTGATATAGATGTGAACACTATTATAGAGTCAAGGAATATTGTGTTTTTTGAACATGTCTTTCCTTACAAGAAAGGACAGGAATTAAGTTCACAGGAAAAAACTTATGATTGTACACAAAGTCAAGAGACTAATGACAATCAAACACAAGAGACTAGTAATAGTCTCGACCAACAGGATTTAACTGATGATGAACCAAGACGAAGTAAGAGAGTGAGAACATCAAAATCCTTTGGTCCAGATTTTCTGACATACCTGTTAGAAAATGAACCTCAAAGCTTTAAGGCAGTAATGACAGGTCCTGAAGCACTTTTGTGGAAAGAGGCTGTTAATAATGAAATTGAATCCATTATGCAAAATCATACTTGGGAATTGGTGGATCTTCCACCAGGTTCTAAACCTCTTGGATATAAGTGGATATTCAAGAGAAAAATGAGAACAGATGGTTCAATTGACAAGTATAAAGTAAGACTTGTAGTTAAAGGTTACAGACAAAAGGAAGGTCTGGACTATTTTGACAAATATTCCCCTGTGACAAGAATAACATCCATTCGCATGCTTATTTCTATAGCAGCGTTGTTTAATTTAGAAATACATCAAATGGATGTTAAGACAGCTTTCTTAAACGGTGATCTAAATGAAGAGATCTATATGGAGCAACCCGAAGGGTTTGTAGTATCAGGGCAAGAAAAGAAAGTTTGTCGACTTGTAAAATCCCTTTATGGATTAAAACAAGCACTTAAGCAATGGCATGAAAAATTTGATCATGCAATGCTTACTAATGGGTTTAAGATAAACGAATGTGACAAATGCGTCTATGTTAAAAACACTGACCAAGGATATGTCATAGTGTGTCTTTATGTGGATGACATGCTTATCATTGGAAGCAGTCAAAACATGATCAAATCAACTAAGCAAATGCTTAAACAAAAGATTTGATATGAAAGATATGGGGGTCGCAGATGTTATAGTAGGAATGAAAATTACTAAAAGATCTGACGGATATGCATTATCTCAATCACATTATATTGAGAAAATTCTTGGTAAATTTATCAAGGATGATATGAATTTAGCTAGAACACCTGTAGACTTCAACCTTTATTTATCAAAAAATAAAGGTGATGTAGTGTCTCAGTTAAAATACCCCCAAATCATTGGAAGCCTAATGTACCTAATGAATTGAACTCGTCCTGATATAGCTTATGCTATCAGTAAATTGAGTAGGTACACTACTAACCCTGGAGAAGACCATTGGAAAGCGATCATTCGGGTTCTTAGATATCTAAGATTCACCCGTGATCATGGTTTGAACTTTACTCGATATCCAGCAGTACTTGAAGGTTATTGTGATGCAAATTGGATATCGGATACTAAAGATTCAAAATCCACAAGTGGATATGTCTTTACTCTAGGAGGCGCTGCTGTTTCTTGGAAATCCACGAAACAAACATGCATCACACGATCCACAATGGAATCCGAGTTCATTGCGTTGGACAAAGCAGGAGAAGAAGCACAATGGCTTCGTCACTTCTTAGAAGACATTCCAATGTGGCCAAAACCTGTGCTAGCTATTTGCATTCATTGTGATAGTCAATCTGCAATAGGCAGGGCACAGAATCATATGTATAACGGTAAGTCACGACATATTCGTCATCAACATAATACCGTAAGGCAATTGTTGTCAAACGGAATAATCTCAATAGATTATACAAAATCTAAAGAGAATATTGCGGATCCGTTAACAAAAGGTTTGACAAAAGAGCTAGTATATAGTTCATCGAAGGGGATGGGATTAAAGCCTATTACATAAGAGTCGTCATAATGGTAACCCTACTTATATGACTGGAGATCCCAAGAACTAAGTTCAAAGGGACAACTAAGTTATGTATGGCTCGCCAGAAATCACCAAAGGATTAAGTTCTTATCCATTCCTATGGTGAGAGTGATATTTGCAACATATGTTGTATGCAGGGGTATAAGGATAAGCTTTGCTTTTAATGATTACTTATATCTTGATTGAAGCATAAATCAAGATGAGTATAAGGAGATACTCACAATAAGAATCGCCTATATTAGTGTTGAATTGGGGCCGGTTCTATGAGAATGAAGAGGCTAAATTCTCTAGAAACACTTATGAAAACCAGGCGCGTTCAAGGCCAAAATGAACACAACAGTGAGAACCACGATGTGTTAGAAGATATTTTGTGTGAAATCTATTGTCTTGGCTTACACAAACGGCTGAACAATTCAAGGCATCGCGTCCATTAGTTAGCCAGTAAGTCCGATAGGTTATCACTAGGGAAGGTTCAAGGCCAAAAACTACCTATCCTGATGTAAGATATTTTCGACTTATACTCTTTCGATAAATCTGCATATTGTTGCATTTTCGTTGTCATCAAATTCCATTCATGTGGGGGATTGTTAGAAATGGTTATAAAATTCTGGATAAAACCAGAATTTTTTCCTAAGTTTGGTCTATTTTTTAGGTGGGCCTCGTGCGTCAATTTTCACAGGTCAAAGTGGTAACGCGTTCTATGCCGCGTTGTGATTCACGTGGTATATTTGGTTGCTCAAAACCATTACCGAGTGAATGGGAAATTGAAGCCAAAGTGTGCTCCATGGAAATGGAGTTTTGGTAGAAATTCCTTAAGGTTGTAAAATGGCTTGTCCCACATTGATTTGGTGGGAAGTTTTGAAAGGGTTTATAAGGCATGAGTTTGGTACTTGGGGTGTGCCCCAAGGGGTACCCAAGTGTTTTAGAGGGAGAGGTTATGGGCAAAATGGGCTAGACCCATTGGACCCAAAAATCACCACACACGCGCGCGTGCCGCCGCCGCCGCCGTCCGTCCGTCCGGTCGGTCGAGCGGGCTGGCTTGGGCGCGGGTGCGTGGTTGGGTTGGGCTTGTTCGGCCCAATACTAATCTTTTTAGGCCAAAAATATTTGAATTTATTTTTATTTTTTGGTAAAATAAAATCCATAATTCAAATTAACTGGAAATAATCTGGTTCGGTTTTTTCTGTACATCCAAACAGGACCCTTCTGTTTTTTGAACCCAACAGCTCTAAATCTGTTTGAATTTCAAACCAAACAGTGCCTAAACAGTTTTGTATCTGTTTAATTCAAATTGAACAGGTACAGTACCTGTTTAATTCAAAATGGAAAGCCACCAATCCATCTATAAATAGACTAAGCCCCCTATTTGGAAAAATCTCCAATTTTCGTACTCCATCTTCTGCTATAAATTTATTCTTCATTTTGCATTAAGTTCTTGTTATAGAGAGTATAAACACTTAGTGTGTTCGACGAATGAATAAATTGTATTGCTGCTTTTATTCGTTGATAGATCATTTTATCTTGGGAGATAGACGTCCAGATTCTGAAAGCATCATGGAGATGACGAATCTGTCTTAAGGACACCGTGTTAAACACTGGACTTGATCAGATAGTTATTCAAGAGAAATTAACCAAGTAAGTTGTTTAATTTTTATTCTGTTTTTTTTTATTTAATCAGATTTTAATTTTGTTTTTGTAACAAAATAAAATCTGTTTTTATTTATTTATTTTTTATTTCGAGTTTGATTTTTGTAATCAAACAAAGTCTCTTATTTTCTTTATTTCTTTATATTCTTGTTGTTGTTTTGTACACAACAGAATTTAATCTATTTAAATACAGTGAAGATTGTCCTACAATAATAACTCCCGAATTGTGAGAAATTATCATTCTGTTGTTAGCTTAATATTTATTATTGAATAAATTTTCTAACTGAAATTTTTGAGGTAATCAGTGTGCTAGTATGGTATTCGAATTCTCAACAGAAGTTGTCCTACTTGACGATGAATTTATTTTTATTTTTTTTGCATAATTCATTTCAATCAAACTTCATTTATAGTAGATTACTCTAAAGTCTCGTTTAGAAACAGATTATTTTAATAATTTTTTAATTTTTTTACGAAAAGATGTGCAAAAAAGTAAAGAGAATGGTGTGACAACTTATAATGACTGACAATGAGTTTTTGACTAAAAAAAAACACAAAAGACAAAATAAGCTAAATAAGCCAATAAAACAAAATGTCACATTCAAATCATAATCATTTCACTTTTTCTCTCACAAAAGTCAAAAAAAGTCAAACCAAACAAATTTTTAGTTTCAAACTAAAATAGTCAAAAAGTCAACTAAAAAAATCAATTGCCAAATGGCAACTTAGTCACTAAATAAGGCCTAGATGTTTTAGGAAAGTAATGATAATATTGTTGATTTTTTTTTTTAATCAAGTATTAAACTAGGTTGATTTTTAGAACATGTGATGTATTACTAATTGGGACCGATAGTTTCATTATTAAATATATATATACTTGTACCTAACTTTGTTTCACCAGGATCCATATTTATAAAAACCTTGAGGAAAAAAGGAGGACAAAAGCAGAAACCATCATAGTGAAACTTCCTAATCCCAACAAGGTTGGAACCAAGAATAACACTCAATCATAAGATAGCTTAAGCCGAAACACTGATGAGAAACCAATAAAGTGAGGAAAACAAAATAGAAAAGGATCATAATCCCAATGTCACGACCCCATTCCGCCCCTAGTAGAATGGTGCCGTGATGGCCAATAATCCAAGATTACCGAAGGCCAACTTACAAGGATTCATACACAATTAGAGTATACATATGGGGCTTACATGTGCGGAAACAATATATTTAAATCTAATTAGTCCATAAGAGCTATGCATAGATTAAATGGAATGACATACATTTCAGCATGGTTTACAACTTGAATACAATAAAATAAAGGTACATGTTACATCTTGATCAAAAGGCTTCTCAAGCCGAAATATACAAAAGACATGTAATACAAGCTAAGAAGCATAATCTTCAAGATGCTAGCCAAAAACATGAACCCAAAACATCTTGCAAAACACATCTAGGCGTCACCGCCTTCTTGCTCGTCACTTACATATATATAAGGAGAGGGTGAGCTTGGATACTCAGTGAATGATATTAGTAATAAATGTTTAAATAAATGATATCCGAGATCTTTATCAAAACAATACATATCATATCTTGTACAAAATCAAGGGATGAACCAAGTTCATCTATCAAGTCTTTCAAAACTTCAAGGGATGCTTACTAGTATCACTATAATACAAGGAATGACATTCCGGATAAACCCATGTGGTAAACCGTCGGTGGTAAGACAAAGGAGATATCTCAAACAAGGGTGCTAGTTGCATTATAGTCCCCTAGCACTAAGGACTTTCCAAGACAAACGCGCTAGTTGCATTATAGTCCTCTAGCACTAAGGACTTTCCAAGAATGTCATCAAAACGAACATAATACTTGATACGAAAATTAGGAATAATGATTCATGGTTGAACAAACACTTTTCCAAACGAAGCAAGCAAAGCTTTTATCAAACGTTAGAACATAGCTTTATTAAAAATACCACTCACATAGCTCTTCGGGTATGGGGATTACAAGCAAGGATCCAAGACCTACAAGTACATAATAAATTCCATTGAATGCATTTCAAGAAGACAAGAAGAGATGCTCAAAGATGGATATGAAATGCATTCCTAAAACAAGCTTTGCATGAGTGTAAATGATCTCGGCATTTCTTTCAAAACTAAGTCAAGACAAAGCAAAACATGTGCTGGGAATTAAAACGTTGTTTCTCATCTCGGGAAACATGCTCGGTACCAACCAGGTATTAGCCGAGGTCCCACACCTCTAGGCCGAGGTATGGTCCCGATGACCACATTCAGGGAAACAGAGTCTGGAAATTCTGGGTTTCTTTTTTGAAGAACATGAAAGACCTGAATGCTAAAATCATAACTTCTTTATTCAAAATCTGAGATTTCATGAGATGAGTTCGAAAACATAGACCTGGGTACCCATACTTAAAGATCTTGTGAAAACAAATACAAAAACATGGAACTTGTTATAAACTTTCGAATCAAAACATAGTTTTATTTCAAAAACACAAGAACATCATTTTCTCTTTCTAAAACAAGCTTTAAATCAATGTATGGCTCATGAATCATGTTAGATCATGCAATGTGATCGGATCAACATAAAGAATAACAAGAGTAGATCAAGAATCTAACCTCAAAACACGGATCTAACTGTTCAAGGTGTGAAGATCAAGCTTGGAAATCTATTCTCACTCTAAGAACTCTTCTTCCTCTCTTCCTAGAGCTTCTCTCTCTTCTAGGACAAAGATATAACAAATTATATGTTTTCTCACTCTACCGGCTGACTTAACCCTCTGCTGGGGCACGTGGCAACGACTGGTTGGCTCTCCTCAAAAAAGGTAACTAACTGACAAGATAAGAGCACGGCAAAATGTGTACAACAAGCAAGGTGACAAGGGCACTCTAACAAGGTAAGGACCTCGGGTCAAGACATAGGCTTCAGCAAGTAAGGTCTCAATGATCTCGGCTAGGAAGGATAACACTTGGCCTAGCTGTGCCACACCTCGGCCTAGATGTGCCACACCTCGGTCTAGGTCATTCCAGTCCCGAAACAAGATAACTAGGTGCAAGGTTCAAGGATGTTGGATGCCTAGATGATAACATCTCGGCCTAGATGATGACATCTCGGCCAAGACGCCAGGGTGAAAGTGGAGGTCAACCAAAGTGGTTCCAAGATGGTCCTAGGTGTAAGAGGTTCAAAGGTGTGACCTAGGCTTAAGATGACCTCGGCTTACACACCATAAGCAAGGAACAAAGCATGCAAGCAACACTTAGATAAAACAAATCAAGATCTGCAGATGCAAGTTTAAGCAAGGCAAAGCTCATGCAAATGCATGTGGGCATGACAAAGACAAAGTGAGGGTTGTTACACCCACCTGGGTGGTCACAACTAAGGATGCTAGATCTTCCTAGCCTTGATGGATTTCATTCCAAGGAATAGATGAAGTCATTGATTAAATAACCTGGCAAGTTGACTGAGAGCTTAACCCATGATGAATTTTAAATTTAATAATCTCCATCAGTCCTTCTCTATTGGCTTCACTACTGTTGAACACCTAGCCATTTTTGGTTAGCCAAATGGACCAAAGGATAGCTAAGGGTAGAGCTTCCCAAATCTGCTTTGCTAGATGCTTCAATTTTTGTCTGAACTACTATAGAAGCATATCTGAAACTAAGAAAGGAGATATCCAAGTGTTGGTTTATTTTTCTTACGAAGGAAAATATCATAAATGCGAGCGTGCCAGCAAGAATTGAAAAATCCTTACAGATTAAATTCAAGCCAATTATCAAGCGATTGCGTTGACGATTTTTTTGCCTCAACAAAGAGGACTTCAAAATTGCCAAGTGTGGAGAAAAGAAAAATTAAAAGAAGAATGAGGGAAACGGAGAAAGACGATTGAGTGAACAATCAAAGTAATAATTACTTATCTCTACTCTTATGCTTCGAAAAGGAAGTGCATAAAATGCTTTGAAAAGGAAAAGCTGAAAATAAATGTTTCGAAATATAAATCTATGTTAAACTACTCCTACAAGAAATATTGAAATCAATTGTCTTTGATTTGAATTCTAGATCTTTTACAATGTAGCCATGCATGGCTATTTATAGGCAAACATTTGTACAAAAAAACTACCTAAAACTACCCACTCTTCCACCTCCTCCATTTCATACTCCATGATCTTTCATAACTTCCTTTAACCTCCACTTCATGCTCCATGTTCTTTCATAACTTCTTTCAACCTCCAATTCATGCTCCATGTTCTCCACTTTGTTCTCCATCATCTTTCCATATTTCATAACTTCTTATAACTTCCGAATGAGTAAGAAGATGCCACATATCTTGCAATTATATAAATAATAAATAATAATAAAATTACAGATTTATGATGCTAACATTACCCCATGCGGCTCTTAAAAATGATGGTTGTTTGAATTTTTTGAAGGGCCGAACCAAGCACATGAATAATCTAAGCAACAAAGTGCTTCGAATAATATCAACAAAGTGCTTCGAATGATATAACAACACTAATAAAGTGCTTCGAGCATGAAATTATGACTAGATATCTCGAATTTTATATATGTCTTGAAGGGATATTATATCTGTGCTTCGAATCGGCATCAATCCTTTAAAGGAAATTAAAAATTTTGTGTTACTCGTACTTCAAACACTTAGAAAACTTGAAACCTTTTGAAGTAGGTTGATATTGTTTGCACTTAAAATAATTCAGAACCTTATATTTTTAAGGAAAAGCCAATGATTCACCTTAACAAGCTGTTACAATTGCTAAATAACAAGCTTCAAATGTGGTATAAAGGACCAAAAATCACCCTTTCATGGTCTAAGTGTTTATAAATGACCAAATTTATCATTCGAAGGTCTTGCAGAAAAGCTTCGAAGGATAACCTCATATTTCCCAGGCAAAGCCAATGATTCACTTTAGCAAGCTGTTACATATGCTAAATAACCAGCTTCGAATGTGGTATAGAGGACCAAAATCATCCTTTGAAGGTCGAAGGTGTCGACAAAGGACGGATTACATCCTTGGAAATACTCGGCAAAGTTTCGAAGATTCACAACCACCAATATTGTTTCTTCGTAGCTGTTGTTGATGCAAAATGGAGTGCCTTGAAGCTTACAAAATTATGGCAAAAGGGCTTTCGAAGCAACTTTTGACCAACATTGTGGTTATTCAAATTTTGTATGTTCTGGTTCACACATAATTAATGAAAATGTTAATTTTATGCTTTGAACCAATTATTAATTCTCCGAAGACATCAAAACCGTTGTTCTTCGAGCCAACTTTTGTAGAATACTAGTTATATTTTCATGTAACAAACAGCTATAAAAAAATTTATCAGTAAAGCCACTAATTATCATGCTAAACATAGGCATTATTTGACAATTAATTAATTGCAATTTTACATATATTTGAAGGGAGGTACACATTTTGAAAGTTTTCAAGTCCCATGTTACAATTTGAAGATGCTTATTGATAACAAAACCACCATTCAAAAATCACATATGCTACTAAAGGATCAAAGTCGTCCTTCGAAAGTGCTCACGACATCTCTTCGAACCAAATCCAAAAAGTTGGATTACTATGAAATTAGTTTGGCATTTTAACTAGCCATTAATAGCTATAAAATGATATTTCAATTAATAACATGCTTCGAAGTGTCTTGAGACATGCTTCGAAGGTAACCACAAAACCAATTGGTGATGGTTTTATGGATCAACTAATAATCATATTTTTGGCCCAATATATTGCAATAACGAAATATTATTTGTTAGCCATTCCATCAAAGTCAACGTTTGATGAGATCCACAAATCCACAATGGATTTCAAACAATAAAAGTCATGGTATAGCATGACCATGAAAATTCATACTTTTTGACACTTTGAAAAATGTCAAAAATTTTGAATTCATGAACAATGGCTTGTTCATTATTCTTGACCATGTTTGTTGTAAAAACATGACTTTCACCGAATTGATTTTTATAATTATTTGGCAAAGTGGGTTGTTTTTCCATGTTAGCCATTAATGGCTTATGAAAATCATCCATAAATATATTATTTTTATGACTTGACTCTCTAAAAATTGGTTTTTGAACCCCCCGAGCCATGGATGGAACATCATTCTTAGCCAAATTTGGCTCAAGAACATGCTCTTTCGTTATGTTAATTTCATAATTTGGCTATTTAAAAACATGCTCTTGAACCCCCCCGAGCCATTGATGAAATCAACTCTTTGCTTTTGCTATTTTTAACCATGAAAAAATTCTAAAAAATTCACCGATTCCGGCCATTAAAGTCTCAGTTAAAGACTTGGTAGTGAGAGTTAATAACTCATCATTTCATTGGCGAATTTTCATATCAAGTTGATGAATTTCTCCAATTAAATGGTGTCTTTTTTCTTCTACCAAATAATATTGTAAGGGATGAAAGTTTATTTCATCAAGAAAACGGATCGCTTCTTGAAGATCCAAAATTTTTTTATTTACGCCAACAGATTTCATCTAGACTATTTGAAATGGACAAATCCAATTCATTTTTCATTTCTTACATTTGACGTCTTACCGGGCGTGCCAAAAATTATTGGCTTATTTTTCCTACGAAGGAAAATATTATAAATGCGAGTATGCCATCAAGGATTAAAAAATCCTTATAGATTAAATTCAAGCCAATTATCAAGCGATTGTGTTGACGGTTATTTTGCCTTAATAAAGAGGACTTCAAATTTGTTAAATGTGGAGAAACGAAAAATTAAAAGAAGAATGAGGGAAACGGAGAAAGACGATTGAGTGAACAATCAAAGTAATAATTACTTACCTCTACTCCTATGCTTCGAAAATAAAGTGCATAAAATGTTTTGAAAAGGAAATGCTGAAAATAAATGTTTCAAAATATAAATTTATGTTAAACTACTCCTAAGATAAGGAAAATGACAACAAATATTGAAATCAATTGTCTTTGATTTGAATTCTGGATCTTTTACAATGTAGCCATGAATGGCTATTTATAGGCAAACATTTGTGCGAAAAAATTACCTAAAACAACCTACTCTTCCATCTCTTCCATTTCATACTCCATGATCTTTCATAACTTCCTTCAACATCTACTTCATGCTCCATATTCTTTCATAACTTCCTTCAACCTCCACTTCATGCTCCATGTTCTTCACTTTGTTCTCCATCATCTTTCCACATTTCATAACTTCTCATAACCTCCAAATGAGTAGGACGATGTCACATGTCCAGCAATTATATAAATAATAAATAATAATAAAATTGTAGGTTTATGGTGCTAACACCAAGTCAGCCCCAACTAGTTTAAGATGTCAACCCATATTAGTCATGAAAATTTGTAGTGCAACAAAAGGTGATTTAGGGTCTCAATTTCAGAATCACAAAAAGCACAAAGGTTGGAAGCAAATATAACTTGCCAACTGAACAAGAGATTTGAGGTGGCAATTCAATTCCACCACATAAGCCAATCGAAAGCTTTAATTCTTGGTAGAGCAAGTCATTTCCATATATTCATGATGGGAAAAGGGGTAAGGTTCAAAAAGTCTTCTAATAGATAGCATAAAGATTTTACTATATAAACTCCAATAGGAGAGGAAGGCCATACCAGTTCATCCTTTGAGGTGTTCCTAATTGGTTGTGCTATTTCCAAACTTCTAATCAGTTCTATATATATGTCTTCCTTCTAGGCTCGTAGCTCTCTTTTATACAGAATACTCTATGATAAGGGGTTGGATGGATAGTCCTAATGCATATTGTGTCTAACATATGAGTCTTTATCAATTGCCAGGTAGAAGAGACGAGACAAGAGATAGGATAATGGTGTGTTTGCAAGCCAAACATCATTCCAAAATTTTATCCTATAACCATTCCCCAGCTTGTAATGAAGATTGCTGATAAATATGGTTAGGACTTTAGAGTTTGACCTGTCCATTGAAGAAATATTCCTCCATACAGTTGAAAAGAATTCTTGGCTAGGGGTACATTTGGTATCCAAACAAATTGATCTACATTATTCTTGGCACAAATTACTCTTCTCCAAAATGCATAAGTTTCAGTGGAGAATCGTCACCACCACTTGCAAAGGAGGGATTCATTGCACTCGATGGTTTTCCTGAATCCGAGACCTCCATATTTCTTGTTAACTACACAAGCATCCCAATTAAAAAGGTGAATCTTTTTCCTCTCATTGTTGTAACAATCCTGACCCATGATTAACGTATAATCCATGATTAAGTAGGCTTAATAAGTAATTAAAGTGAAATTTTGCATTAATTGCCAATGAATTACATTATTTGTATTTATATCCGTTTATTGTAAGAATATCTATTTGAAATTCTGTTATATTTTGCAAATCGAAGGCCTTATCGGCATCCGATCATGAAATTGACTTAGTATATGTGCTATTTGGCATTTTTAGAATATTATGGTAGATTCAATTGGATTTCGATTTAGAACGATTAAATTAGATTAATTTGATAGATACTTGATTAGCCTTCACCAACTTTGATTAGGCTAAGCTAATCATACCATATAAATAGGCCCATTAAGCTTATGACCTCACTTATACATGATTTGGCTGAGATTTTGAGGAAGGGAGAGGAAGAACTCAACACCTTAGAGAGAGAAAGGAGAATTTGTGGAAGACTTGAAGATTTGAGTTAGGATTACACTTGAATTTAACTCTAGGTATGGAAACCACACTCAATTCTTATAGATAATCCATATAAGAAATGAATTCACCAAGCTATGAGGCCACTTGCATGAATTTAGAAGGCATATGCTAGGATCATCTTGGTTATGGAAGAATTGAGTATGATTGCATACATGCATGCATAAATCACCAATTTGAGTTTGAATTCCATGAAATTCTCTACATGCATTGAACCCTCACACATTTATTTGAGAAGTTTTTCGTGTTCCTACACTTTTCATACCATTTGGTCAAGTTTTACAAAGAGATTAAAGAGTACCTTTCTTGCATGGTTTCAACTTCATGGTTTAAGCTAGATTTTGGGAATTTGGTTCATGATTTTGAGCAATTGGTTCCAAATTAATTATGTTTCTATGTTTTATAAAGTTTTCCCATGTTTTTGTGCCAAAAACACGAGTTTGGAACCTTTGGAATATCAGCTTTGAAATTCAAACACAGTTCTGGAAATTCGAGAATTCGCACTGTCCGCTTGAGCGAGGAAAGTGTCGCTCGAGCGTGAAAATCAAGCTCCCAAAAGTTTTACAAAATTTTACAAGTTGCTTGAGCGACCAAAGTGGCACTCGAGCGAGGACCCTTTTACTCAGTCTTCCGCTCGAGCGACCGTCGAGCAGGAATTTCACACAACCAGTACTTTTGCCAAGTTTGCAAACCACTCGAGTGACGGAAGCTACGCTCGAGCGACCACCCTTATTTTTGAACCCCCGCTCGAGAAAAAAAAGTTGCGCTCGAGCGGAAAACTTGTTTTCAACAACTTTTGACTAACTCTTTTAAGTACATATTTGCATCCTCATGCCACTCCAAGTGTTCTTAGGCACCATTTGAATTCACATAGTCATGAAATAACCTAGAAACACATAAAGAGAATTGAATTAAAATGAAATGGTGTTTCAATTGTGCTTTTGTTATATGTTTTGTTTAGGTGGACGTCCGAGACTTAGTGACAACACAAACAACTGTGAGTAATAACTCTGTAAAGTTATGTTTAACTTTAATTATTTTTCGATGATATGAAATGATCAGTTTTCTGAAATGCTATGTTTTGTATGAATGAATTATTGTCCAAGTTCTTGAAATGTATTTGTGGCATACTTAGCATCATATGATATGCGTTCCTTTTATGGGTCATCGGAATGCCTTTATGGCTGTCCCAATTATAGGTCATCGGAAATGTCTCTATGCACAAGAGTCATCGGAATACCTTTTGGCCGTCCCTTTATGGGTAATCAGAATGCCTTCATTGCATTCTCTTTGTGGGTCATCAGAAACGTCTCTGTGCACATGAGTCATCGGAATCCCATTTACTGTTGTCCCTTTATGGGTCATCAGGTTTGTTAACGCTAATGGATGTGCCATGTACTATGATGAGAAATATACGAACTTTGAATACGAATACAACTACGTATATGAATCTGTTTCTGCTTTGACGACTAAACATGTATATGAATATGTTTTTGATTTGAATCTGAGTATGCATAAGACTCTGTTTCTGATAAAAACCTATGTCTGATATAAACTCTGTTTTTTGACTCTATGATGGACATCATTCATTAAAACCCTTTATTTTGTTGTTAATCACTAGGCACCAGCTCACTATTTGTTATTATGTATGTAGGTGAGCAGGCACGTGACCATGCCCAAAGTTGATGGCCTAAGATTCTGTTTTGTTAGCCAGCTATTGTGCCTCTAAGGAGGTTCCATTTTGTGAGCAGGTCAAGTCTAAATGGCATATGTTTAAGACCTTGTCTTCTTTGAAGTATAAACAAGTTTTATGTTATGTGTATATTGGGCTAAGTCCCTTTTGGCTACTTTTGTATTGGATGTGACACAAGACCTACATTATGACGTTACATATATTTGTAAAAGGTTTAAAATTTCTATCCCATATATGTCTGCACAGCTCTATGGACTATGTATATTTCGTATATTGCTTCTGTAGCCCCTAATTACATGTTATTCCACTAAGAGGCCTTTGGTAATCCAATGATTACTGGCCGGTTACGACGCTAAACCTATAGGGGCGGGTTTGGATCATGACAGAGTGGTATCAGAGCACATGTTATACCACATACACGAGTCCATATGAGCTATAGGATGTCCTAGAAAGAATTAATGACATATCTTCAGCATGTGTGAGTGTGTGGTAATCTTTATAAATGTGAAAATTGAATTTGAATCTGAACAAATAAAATTGAAAGAAATGAACAAAATTATTCCTATGTTTATTATTACTTGGTGTCTCTATAGCAACATTGAGAATATAAGGGAAAATGATACAAGTGAACCCTTAGAGGCTCGCATGAGCCAAATGGAACAGATGCTTGCAGCTTTGACTGAAGCTATGATGCAGCAACTAAGACAACAACCTTTACCTCCTCCGCCTCCGCCTGTACTAGTTGAACTGGCCAATATTGACATCATCAATTTGACTCAGAAATTTATGAAAATGAAACCACCGACCTTCTTAGGTGGCATTGAACCATTGAAGGCAGAAACCTGGTTGCTAGAAATGGAAAAGTTATTTGAAGTGTTCCCTTGCTCCGCAACTTAGAAAGTTCTCTTGGCCACCTACACCCTAAAGGATGAAGCCCGGAGATGGTAGCTGTTGGTCTGAAATAACAACGGGGACATGACATGGGCTCAATTCAATGAGATATTCTACAACAAGTACTTCCCCCAATGCTTCAGAGACCGAAAACTGTTAGAATTCCAAGAACTCAAACAAAACAGGATGTCAGTGGCCGAATATGAGGCCAAGTTTTCTGAATTAGCTCGTTTTGCCCCACACATGGTGGACACCGATTATAAGAAAACACGAAAGATCAAGGGAGGACTAGACCTAGACATATTTGATTGAGTAGGCGTATTGAAGTTACCAACATACGTGGAAGTCCTTGATAGAGCGCTCATTGCTGAAGCCAACTTAGTCGCGAAGAAATAGACTAATGCTCTGACAACTGAATGGAGGGGTAAGAGATTGGGATCTAATTTTAAAAGAGGTTGGTCATTCTCAGAGAAGCAAAATATAGGATCTTATAGTAGCGCTAGCCAAAGTAGTGGATCTGCACTGACTTGCCCAGAATGTGGTAGGAAACATAAGGGGATTTGTTATCAAGCAACGGGTGCCTGTTTCAGGTGTGGTAAAACGGGCCATATGATGAAATATTGTCCTATCAGGCTCAAAAGTATCAACCGTCCAGCGGTAAGTTCAGCGAGATCCGCTTCTGCATCAAGAATGAATACGAAAGCTAACACTGGGAAGGAAACCTTCAAGCAGGGTTGAGTATTTGCACTTGTGCCTGGTGATGTGCAGAACACCGAATCTGTGGTGTCAGGTATAATCTCTATCTGTGCTCAGAATGCCTATGTGCTGATTGATTCTGGTTTCGCACATTCATTTGTTTCGCGTGCTTTTTCTCAAAAATTAACTAGACCTTTGGAACCCATGAATTGTTTACTATTTGTGTCTATACCGTCTGGGGGTTCTATGATATGTGCTTATATTTGTCCGGCATGTGATGTTACGATTGGTGATATGACATTATATGTTAATTTGTTGCCTTTGAGCATAGACCATTTTGATTGTATATTGGACATGGATTGGTTGACAAAGTATTTGCAACTATTGATTATGTGAATAAAACCGTTGTGTTTCAACCACCTGGTATGCTTGAGTTTGTTTTTACTAGAAATTGGGTAGTTCCTCCGCCATACTTGATTTCATTTATGAAAGTTGGGAAATTGTTAAGGAAAGTTTATAGGGGATACTTATGTTGTGTGTTGACTGAGTCTTCGGATAGTGCTAAAGTGGAAACTATTCCTATGGTTTCTGACTTTCCTGATGTGTTTCCTAATGACCTATACGGGGACTTAATTGATAGGGAAATCGAGTTTACGATTGGTGTAATACTTGGAACACAACCTATTTCCAAGACCCCCTATAGAATGTCAACTTCTGAACTAAAAGAGTTGAAAGTTCAACTTCAAGAACTCTTAGACAAGAAATTTATCCGCCCGAGCACATCACCTTGGGGTGCTCTAATCTTATCTGTAAAAAAGAAGAATGGGTTTTTGAGTTTATGCATAGACTATCGTGAATTGAATAAAGTAACCGTGAAGAACAAATACCCACTATCCTGAATAGATGACCTATTTGACCAACTCCAAGGAGCCCAAGTGTTTTCTAAAATTGACTTTAGATCCGCGTATCACTAATTAAAGGTCAAGGCAGAAGACGTAGAGAAAACTGCATTCAGAACTAGATATGGGCATTATGAATTCCTAGTCATGCCATTTGGGGTAACTAATGCACCTGCAGCATTCATGGACTTAATGAATAGAGTGTTCAAACAATTCCTTGATGAGTTTATTGTTATGTTTATCGATGATATATTGATTTATTCTAAAAGCAAGAAATAACATGAAAATCATTTAAGAATTACTTTACAGACCCTAAGGGAAAAGAAGTTATATGGAAAGTTTTTCCAAATGTGAATTTTGGCTTCATAGTGTGACATTTTTGGGGCATGCAATCAACAAGGATGGTATCTCCATTGACCCACAGAAAATTAAAGCTATTGTAGATTGGCCCAGACCAACAAATATATCAGAAGTTTGAAATTTTCTAGGACTTGCAGGCTATTATCGCATATTTGTGAAAGATTTTTCCAAACTTGCTTTGCCACTCACTTAATTGACACATAAAGCTACAACATTTGATTGGACTGATCAAAGAGAAACTACTTTCCAAAAGTTAAAGACCAGGTTAGTAACTGCACCAATTTTGATTTTACCTAATGGTACTAATGGGTTTCATATTTACAGTGATACCTCCTACAAAGGTTTGGGCTGTGTGTTGATGCAAAATAGGAAGGTAATTGCTTACGCCTCTCGGCAACTTCGTCCTCATGAAAAGAATTACCCGGCTCATGATCTTAAACTGACAGTTATGGTGTTTGCTTTGAAAATTTGGCGTCGTTATCTGTACGGTGTGACTTGTGAAGTGTACACAGACCATAAAAGCCTTAAATATTTCTTCACCAAAAAAAAATTGAACATGAGACAGAGAAGGTGGTTAGAGTTTATCAAGGATTATGATTTATAAATTTAATATCATCTGGGAAAAGCTAATACTGTGGCAGATGCCTTGAGTCGAAAGTCAATGAGAAATTTGTCATGTTTCCTCACCAGTCAGATAGAATTGTTATGTGACTTGGAAAGGGATGAGATTGAAGTTGTATTGCGAGAACAAGGTGGGATCTTAGTTTCCATTTCTGCTCAACCTACGATCATTGAAGAAATCAAAGAGAAGCAATTTGAAGATGAGTTCCTGAAAAAGATTGTAGATGAAATTGACTCAAAACCAAGGCCCAGGTTTTTACTTGAGAAAAATGTGTTGAAATTTCAGGGTTACCTTTGTGTGACAGATTGTTTTGATTTGAGGAAATGCATTATGACTGAAGCCCACAATTCTAAATTTGCCATGCATCCGGGGAATACAAAGATGTATCATGACTTGAAACAAAATTTCTGGTGGCATGGGATGAAAAAGTATATTACAGATTTTGTGGCAAAATGTTTACACTGTCAACAAGTTAAAACTGAACATCAACGCGCTGTCGGATTGCTACAGCCACTTCCTATATCAGAATGGAAATGGGAACATATCACAATGGACTTCATTGTGGATTACCTCGCTCTCCTCGAGGTATGGACTCTATCTGGGTAATTGTTGATTGTCTAACTAAATCCGCACATTTTTTACCTGTTAAATCGTTATATAATGCAGATAAACTGGCTAACTTGTATGTTAATAAGATTGTGAGATTACATGGCGTGCCAGTAACTATTATATCTGATAGAGACCCTAAGTTCACTTCAAGATTCTGGCAGAGTCTATGGCAAGCTCTAGGAACTGAATTGAGACTAAACAATGCTTATTACCCACAGACAGATGACCAATATGAACGGACCATTCAAGCATTGGAAGACTTGTTACGGATGTGTGCCATAGACTTTCAAGGCAGTTGGGAAACCTACTTACCATTGGCCAAGTTTGTGTATAACAATAACTACTATTTGAGTATTAGCATGGCTCCTTATGAAACTTTATATGGTAGAAAATGTCGATTTCCAATTTGCTGGGCTGAGGTAGGTGATAGATCGTTGTTGGGACCAGAACTTGTGCAAGAAACAACTGAGAAGGTGAAATTGATTCAACAGCGACTGAAAACTACACAAAGCCACCAAAAGAGTTATGCTGATGTCTGAAGAAGAGGCAGGGAATATGAAGTCGGGGATCACGTGTTTATCAAATTAACTCCGATGAAGGGCCAAACGCGGTTTGGTGTTAAGGCAAGTTAGCACCGAGATATGTTGGGTCATATGAAATCCTTGAGAAAATCAATCTGGTGACGTATCGGATAGCCTTGCCGCCGACTATAGAGCATATGCATAATGTTTTTCACGTATTTATGCTTCGAGAGTATTTGAGAGATCCATTCCATGTCATTGAACCAACACATGTGCTTTTGAAAGATAACTACACCTATGAAGAGAGATCGATACAGATTATTAATCGTCAAATCAAAAGACTAAGGAATAAAGAAATCTCATTGGTGAAGATTGATTGGCAAAACCATGGAGGGACTTATACAACTTAGGAGACCAAATAAGAAATGATGAAGAGATACCCAAATTTATTCCCTCTAGCCTCGACATTCTTCCAAAATGAAGGTAATTCGAGTTTGGAGGACCAAACTCTTCAAGAGGGGGAGACTGTAACAATCTCGACCCATGATTAACGTATAATCTATGATTAAGAAGGCTTAATAAGTAATTAAAGTGAAAGTTTGCATCAATTGCCTATGTATTGCATTATTTGTATTTATATCTATTTATTATAAGAATATTTGTTTAAAACTTTGTTATATTTTGCGAATCGACGGCCTTATCGACATCCAATCATGAAATTGACTTGGAATATGTGTTATTTGAAATTTTTAGAACATTATGATAGATTCAATTGGATTTCGATTTGGAATGATTAAATTAGATTAATTTGATGCACACTTGATTAGCCTTAACCAACTTTGATTAGGCTAAGCTAATCATACCATATAAATAGGCCCATTAAGCTTATGACCTCACTTATACATGATTTGGCTGAGATTTTGAGGAAGGGCGAGGAAGAACTCAACACCTTAGAGAGAGAAAGGAGAATTTGTAGAGAATTTATGGGGGACTTGAATATTTGAGCTAGGATTGCACTTGAATTTAACTCTAGGTATGGAAACCACACTCAATTCTTATAGATAATCCATATAAGAAATGAATTCACCAAGCTATGAGGCCACTTGCATGAATTTAGAAGGTATATGCTAGGATCATCTTGGTAATGGAAGAATTGAGCATGATTGTATACATGCATGCATGAATCACCAATTTGAGTTTGAATTCCATGAAATTCTCTACATGCATGGAACCCTCACACATTTATTTGAGAATTTTTTCGTGTTCCTACACTTTTCATACCATTTGGTCAAGTTTTACAAAGAGATTAAAGAGTACCTTTCTTGCATGGTTTCAACTTCATGGTTTAAGCTAGATTTTGGGAATTTGGTTCATGATTTTGAGTAATTGGTTCCAAATTTCATGTTTTATAAAGTTTTCCCATGTTTTTATGCCTAAAACACGAGTTTGGAACCTTTGGAATATCAACCTTGAAGTTCAAACACAGTTTTGAAAATTCCAGAATTCGCACTGTCCGCTTGAGCGAGGAACGTGTAGCTCGAGTATGAAAATCGAACTCCCAGAAGTTTTATAAAATCTTACAGGTCGCTCGAGCAACCAAAGTGGAGCTCGAGCGAGGACCTTTTTACTCAATCTTCCGCTCGAGCGACCGTCAAGTGGGAATTTCACACAACCAATACTTTTGCCAAGTTTGCAGACCGCTCGAATGACCACCCTTATTTTTGAACCCCCACTCGAGCGAAGGAAGTTGCGCTCGAGCGACCACCCTTAGCATCATATTATATGCATCCCTTTTATGGATCATCGGAATGCCTTTATGGCCACCCCAATTATGGGTCATCGAAAACGTCTCTATGAACAAGAGTCATCGGAATACCTTTTGGCCGTCCCTTTATGGGTCATCGGAATGCCTTTATGGCAGTCCCTTTGTGGGTCATTAGAAACATCTCTATGCACATGAGTCATCGGAATGCCCTTTACGGCCATCCCTTTATGGGCCATTAGATTTGTTAACGCTAATGGATGTGCCACATACTATGATGAGAAATATACGAACTTTGAATACGAATGCAACTACGTATATGAATTTGTTTCTGCTTTGACGACTGAACATGTATATGAATCTGTTTTTTATTTGAAATCTAAATATGCATAAGACTCTGTTTCTGATAAAAACCTATTTCTGATATAAACTCTGATTTTTGACTCTGTGATGGACATCATTCATTAAAACCTTTTACTTTCTTGTTAATCACTGGGCGCCAGCTCACTATTTGTTATTATGTATGTAAGTGAGCAGGCACGTGACCAGGTCCAGAGTTGATGGCCTAAGATTCTGTTTTTTCAGTCAGCCATTGTGCCTCCAAGGAGGTTCTCAATTGTGAGCAAGTCAAGTCTAAATGGCATATGTTTAAGACCTTGTCTTCTTTGAAGTATGAACAAGTCTTCTGTTATGTGTATATTGGGCTAAGTCCCTTTTGGCTACTTTTGTATTGGATGTAACACAAGACCTACATTATAACGTCACGCATATTTATAAAAAGTTTAAAATTTCTATCCCATATATGTCTGCACAGCTCTATGGACTATATATATTTCGTATATTTGCTTCCGCAGCCTCTAATTACATGTTATTCCGCTAAGAGGCCTTTGGTAATCCAAGGATTACTGGCCGGTTACGATGCCAAACCTATAGGGGCAGGTTTGGGTCGTGACACTTGTTATCACGCCAAAGAAATAAACGCTAAATTTTGTCAATTGAATTTGCCACTTTGATTGGCATCTTGAATATAGACATGGAATACAAAGGCAATGATGAGAGAACTGACTTTATTAGAGTGATTTTACCTCCAAATGAGAGGTACCTTCTCTTCCAAGATGATTGTCTCTCCTTGATTTTGTCTAAGGCTACGTTTGGCATCCCTAAAAAAGCTAAAAAGTCAAAAAGTCACTATCCTTTTTAAGTCACATCATCTTATTTAAATCATATCACCTCTCTACCACATCACTTCAAACCCAACCCAAATTTTATAAAAAGTCAAAAATTGCACTTATTTAGAACATCTCAAACAACTCCTAAGATAGGATCCCATGTCTTAACCCTCTTCGGGTTGGCTCCAAGTGGCATTTTGAGGTAGTTGATGGGTAGAGTGCTTACTTTGCAATTAAAGAATGTTGCCACCTGGTTTGTAAAAGTGTTGTCGTCGATACTAATCCCGCATATGACTAATTTGTGAAAGTTAATTTTCAGGCCTGAGGCAAGTTCGAAACATCGGAGAATTCTTTTAATACATACGATCTCATTTCAATCTGAGTTGCAGAAGATTACAGTGTCATCAGCAAATAGGAGATGTGAGATATTGAGACCCTGATTGCCAACCCAAAACCCTTTCTATAGATTTATAGAATGTACACAAAAATACAACACATCTGTACTTAAAAAAAAAAAAGGTTTAAAAAAAAAAGAAAAAAAGAAAAAAGAAAAGGGCTACATGCAACATAAACTACAAAGAAAGAAAAAGTTGATGTAGTATTGTCTCCGACTATGCATATAAGTGGAATTCACAATAGGAAAAAGAGCGAAAAAGAAAAGTAAAAGTGACGAATCATTCTCTTCATATGTTCTATACCCTCCACTTCCTATACATGTGATTCCACCTATGTCATATATTCCATTCTATATGCACACATAAATAAAATGTTACATATAAGTAAATTTTCACTTTATTTTTTATTACTAGACAAAAAGACATTAGTCTCACATATATATTTTTATTCATTAATCAATATAAATTTCATTGTCTTTGTATCTAATGCTAACAAAATTTGATAACAAATCGGTTTATTTATATACGGCTACATACTAGGAAAAATATTTGTAAAAGTATAAATGTTGTTATTTCAAAAAAATTACTAGTATTGTATTTGTATAGTAAAAATTAAATTTATGAAATGTGAGCCCAAATATGAAATGAATCTAAGGCTTTTGGATAAAATTGAAGATTTCTAAATTTATAATATTACGATTATAAAAATTTTAAAATATGTAGGTCATTTTTTTTCTCTCTCTCTAACAAAATGAATATATTTTATCAATTTAAATACTTTCAAAGTACTATCATGAGTACATAGCATTTATGCAACATATACATTGAGAGAGAGAGATAGAGCTTCTCTTGGTCAACCCAAGAGGACAAAGGGAGATGGTTTATTATTGAACAGTTCAACAGTCTAGATTCGTTTTCTCTACTCATTCCTTCCTTTGATTAATAATAATAATAATAATCAGCCCCTCCACTCTTACTCTTCCAGAAATTCTTCATTCTCTTCTTTTTCTCTCCTCCATTTATTCCCACACAATCCCTCTCTCATATATTTCAACTCTAGTGTGCCCCAACTCTCCATCAATCGGTCAATCTTCAACAATGGTTTCTGAAGATATTTGCAACACAGGCCTCACTCTTGGCTCAGCCCCTATCACTACGCCTGAAAATCATCTTCACTCTCATCATCATCATCATCAACACAATAAGAAACTTTTGTCGCTGAAATTCGATCATGTTTTGCCCTGCCTTACGTTGGGATTATCATCAGAAGAACAAAAAATCAAAACATCTGTCAAGATCGATGCCTGTAAAGTTCATGGCGAATCCACAATTTCGCTTAGCGCGGTTTCATCGTACTCTAACTCTAGTGTGAAGAGGGAGAGAGATGAAGAGGTGGAGGTAGAGAAAGTGTCTTCAAAGGTAAGTGATGATCAAGATCAAGATCAAGAAGAAGAGGGTAGTGCAAGGAAGAAACTTAGGCTTACTAAAGAACAGTCTGTGATCTTAGAAGACAGCTTCAAAGAACACACCACTCTCAACCCCGTATGAATCTACCATCTTTCTTTATTTTTTCTTGATTTATCTCACATGGGTTTTGATTTGTATCTGTATTCTCTACATATATATATATATATATATTATGTAACAATTATTATAGCTTAGAATAGTGGTTGAATTGAACTGTTTCTGAATTTGGTACCCTTATATTGAATTATCAGAATCAAAAGCAGGCCTTGGCAAAACAGCTGAACCTACGGCCCCGACAAGTGGAAGTTTGGTTCCAAAATAGGAGAGCCAGGTAGCCCACTTATCTCTCTACATGATTTTGTTGCGATAATCAAAGGACGTAAAACTAAAGTAGTAATCACATAATAATAGTTTTGTTTTGGGTATCTAGTTTTTAAGATCATGGACCGTTAAAAAATCACAATAAGATCATGGTAGAAAAATTAGAATCTTTGCCTCTACTTTATAGTACTACTATCCCTAGGGTACTCTATATAAGTTTAATATGTTTGATCTGAATAGGAATTAGCTCATAATATTGTATTTTGTTTTCTTGTTTTGTTTTTAACAGGACTAAACTGAAGCAAACTGAGATAGACTGTGAGTCATTGAAGAACTATTGTGCAAAACTGAAAGATGAGAACAGAAGATTGCAGAAAGAGCTGCAAGAGCTGAAAGCACCAAATGTGGCGGCGCCGTTTTACATGCAGCTACCGGCAGCCACCCTCACCATGTGCCCCTCCTGCGAGCGGATCGGCAGCACCGGTGGCAGCGAAAACTCTTCTAAAAGTCTTTTTTCAATTGGAGCTAAGCATCACTTCTATAATCCCTTCACCCATCCTTCAGCAGCTTGTTAGACAACTAACAAAGGACACAACACAAGACTTCAAGTTAGCCTTCTATAATCTATATCCCCTTACAACTAGCTAGTCTCAAGCTATGAATTTATACTAATAAATTTCCTTCTATTTCTCTATTGTATATATGTTTTGTACATCTTTGAGGATAGTCTATGAAGGGGAAATTTTCTTTTTGAGTTTATGTTATTAGTGATTCTGATTCATAAAATTTGAACTTTGATTTTTGTCATGGCATTAGAGTGAAGGGAAAGAAAAAGAAAATTAATGAAAAGTGGATGGATACTTAGATAGATCAAATCTGGAGTAAATACTGAGTATGGCGGTAAAAATGGATGAAATCTTTGTTGAATACATCAATGGCGTTTCAAATGTGAAATCCTCCTTACATCCACTATAAACATAAAGCAATTAAACCAGTATTACCAGAAAACATTAATATTGAATTTAGCAATCCAAAACTATTCTGAAATTATTTTTATTTTCTTCCATAAAAGTTTTGTTAGAAACAAAAAGAATTAAATATAATGAACGAAAATTTATAAAAATGAAGGTTTTTGATAAAAAAAAAAATATAAAAAAATGAGCCATAATGATTTTAGAAATGTACTTTTACATGATTAACTGAAATAAAATAAATTACATTTCATTGAATGCTTAATGTTTTTAAAAAATTAGTTAAGAAATAATTAAATTTCCAATAATATAATCTATTTATGTGTTCAAAGAACCTGAAATTAAATTAAACCATTAATTCCAAATGCATATCAAGAAATGTGTCAGGAAATTACCTGTACGTCTAGGTACACATGGCTTTTTCTTTTTTCTTTTTTCTTTTTTTTTTTAAACATGTCTACACACTGGTTGAAATGGCATTTCTTTCATTTGACTGAGCTATTGGGGTGATGTAGCAGAGCTAGTGGAAGATGAACAATTTTAGTTGTTAATCCTAATTAATGTTGCATTTTTGTTACATATCTATATATTATTATATTATAATGTCAACACTTGATTTGGCTCCGTTAGTGGACGATAAGATTAATTTTCTAGACTAGACAGTATATTGGGTCAGATATTGAGTTATATAAAATAAAAAATTTAGAAAAAAACTTCTGATTTGGTTTAAATTTAAAATTAAAACCATGTAATTTTCATTTTTATTCCAAAAATATCACCATTTTTTTTTTCAATCTCCACTAAAATAGGGTAAATAGGAAAAATTAATAGTTAACTCCATAACTAAATTTTGGATTTTTTTTTCCGGTACCATGGAGCCCATGGCTAATATATATATATCATAAATGTTTAGATATAAGTTTTGAAATCTTGTAAGCTAAACCTTGGAATTTCTGCTCATAAAAGGATGAAAGTAAACAAGAACAAACTAATTGATTACATCACGTTTTTGTCAAATAATAATCTTACGAACCATGAAAATTTAATAATTTTACTATGAAATTTTAAGGTGTAAATCAGAATAAATATTATCCACATATTTTAATTCCAAATAAAATTCTGACAATCTTGCTAAGTATATAGCAACCTTTTGCATTTTAGTCTTGAAGTCTATAACCCTTTTCTCAGATAGCAAATCGCTGGAGTGAGGTTATAATTAAATATAACATTTAATTCTTTCCCGACAACAATCATATTCAGTTAGATAATAGATAATGGTATTTCAAGCAATCTTAATCAACTTGGTACACATAATTAATCTCTAATTTCTTATGATTATAAGCAAACTTGGTCTCACTTTTTTTTTTTATTTCATCTTTCGTTGTCGCGCATGGTATGCATACCACAATAGAAGTAATAATCTTAGAGATTTCTAAGATTGCAAATGATATGGTTATGGAAATATGGTAATTAACAAGGATCCATGCAAACAAATTAATGCAGCTAATAAAGAAGCTCTCCAACCTAGGAATATAAAGTATTATGAAAAATTATTTAATAATTTTAAAATATCATTGTCACATGTATTTATGGTTCTCTTTATTAGTTTACTAATGTAGTTGTAAAAAAGAAGATAAATAGAACTGATTTTATCTCTCGAAAAATGTTATCAACACCAAATAATTTATCAAATTTTTTACCAAGCCTCTCATATAGGTGTGGGACCTATAAAACTCACATGTGTATAGGTCCCACACCTATGTGAAAAATTTGATAAATTATTTGAAATCCTTAGCATAGCTTTTATCTCCTCATTCAATTGATTAATTTTGTTCATATATACAAGCCCATTTCACATTATAGGGTTGGGCATGTTATCTCAGGGTTTCAATGCCACTTAAATGGCTAAATTTCGTACCTCAAAAAATCAGTGGATGCTAATTGAACATATGTCATTGGATGGATTCTGGGAGAAGTTATTTGTTGGTTTTCAGTGTTGTGATTCGTGGAATGGATGAAAATATATGATAAAATGTGATTAGTGATAAATATGATCACGTGACAACCTTAGAGCAATCATTTTTCGAATTGTAGAATTCGTTATAATTGTTAACAATGGGTTAATTAGGATGGGGTGAGATGACGCTAAATTAGATAAATCACAAGCATGTAAAAAATTAATAATAATAAATACAAGATTTATTTGGTTTCTCTCGTGAAACTGGAGCTATGTGTAGAGTAATTTTTATTATCAAATATTGAGATAGCCGCCTCCTTTCGATTGTTCATATATAAAGTTATTATAAAATATTAAAAATACTCTTACTCTAAATTAATTCTACAGTTAAGATAATAATTAACAACCCAAAGAGACTTGGCTAACTTAAAAGTGACATATAATCTAAGTGTTGATCACTATTACTCTCTTGAGGGTTTAGTCCCGAGAAGGAGATTATGGGTTTAACTCTATCTAATAGAAAGTTAAATTATGAGACAAACGCTTGATGCTTTGTAAAGGTAAGGAGGTTAATTCTCATAAGTATTAATTTAACAGTTAACAACTGACTTTCGTTGATAAAAAAATTTGAAAAAAAATTAATGTTGTTATCATTTGGTACAAAACTGTTGCGGCAACCTTTAAGCAATTTGCTGCAACATATTCAGCATCATATTGTACCCAAATCAGGATCCAAACTTACGACATGCTTAATCACAAAGACATTAATTGAATTAATTAATTCGGTATTGATTTGTTCAAACTTGTGATCAAGTTGGTGCTCCTAGTCTTCACCTCATTCATGCTCATTATCATGAGACAGACTCTAAGTAATCCTATATTTACCATCTTTTTATATATTTATGGTATAATTATAATTATTAGATATTAATATTACTCATGTAAACTTCAAGGAGTTGACTTAGTGGGTGTATTTTAGGACTCTCTTTAGGGTGTACTCATTCCAAATATCAAGTTTAACTCTTATTAGGTATTATCAACTTCTTGGGCCACGTATACTGGTTATAAGAGTTTTAGAAACTAAATGTTTTGGTCTTTAAAAATAAAAATTTTGTTACAAAAGATATTTAGGGACCAATTTCTATCGTCGTGAGAGTAGTCGTTAAAAGGTCGTCCCGAAAAGTCAAAAATAAAGCTTTTAGAGACAAAATTTTAAAAATGTCACTCATAAATAGACTTTTAAGGACAAAATAATTTGGTCTCAAAATGATTTATTTTTTTAGACAAAAAACTTGGTCGCAAAAAGATAATCATTCATCACTAATATCTAATTTTCGTTACTAAAAATATAATAACGATACTTTTTGTAACAAAAATATGTAGTTCCTAAAAAATAATTTTATTCCTAAATTTTAATCTCTAAAACTTTAATTTTTTGTAATGCGTATCCAATATTCGCCCCATTTAAATAAGGAGACACTTTACGTAAATTTCAAAATTAATTGAAATACACATAAACTGGTGCAGAAATCCTATCACTGGAAAAAAAAAAAAATGTTATCCGTGTAAATCTATTTTATTAATAATTGTGTTTGTACATAAAATTATACACCAAACATAACATCCATGATAAATAGAGCAACAAGTAGGGTCAGCAAAAACATGGTCATTAATCATAAACATCGTCGTCAATGAATCATTGATCATAAATCATCAATCTTAACGTCATCGCCCACGTCTCACACCATTGTCTTATGTGTCGGCTCTTGCACGCCACCAACATTGCCTATATTAATTATTCCCTTTTAATATTTTAATTGTTCTTTCCCGCCCCCCACAATTCCTCTTATGTGTGCGGGGCGTGCTAGAGTTTTGCATGGTCGATGACGATTAATATGTTCCAATCCTACATATATTATGAAAAATATCAAACACTCTTTCTGTAATTGTCCTATATTTATTCTATTATTTAATATAAAGTACATTTAATTTGATAGGACCCGTTGTTATATATATATATATATATATATATATTTTAAAAATACTTTTATATTTTATAATCATTTCATTAAAAAGTTGTTGAACAATTTCTTTCATTCATTCAATCACTCTCTCAATTAGGATGTAAAAGTGACCCGCGGCCTGCCCCAAACTCCTGGGTTAAGACTTAGACTATGCCTTTTTCTGGCCCGATTTGATCTATGCCCAATCTGAGGCCTGCCCCAACCGACGCTCAGCGTCCCTTTTCAAACTAATTTGGTAATTAAAAAAATTTATCAGGCCCATCCGAAACACAACCCAAGACCTAATTACCCCTTGGGCTTGGGCCTAATTTTTTGGAAACTAGTCCAGTCTGAAAATGTCAGGAGCTTGTTAGGCCCGTGACAGGATCAGATCGAACTGGGCCCTTTTTATACCCCTACCCTCAATTACAAAATCATTCAAAAATTTAAATAGAAAATTAAAAATATATTCATGTAATAAAAATAATGTATATGTATAAAATTTATGAAACATTTATTCATAAATTACTTTTTACTTATTTTAAATTATTTTTTTATATTTTAATAAAATTTATGAATGACAACGTGTAGCACGTAAACAAAATACATAGAAGATGAAAATTTTGAATGAAATATTCCAATCATGTATAACAATCTTTTAGGGTTTAATAATCCTCACATTTACCAAAGAAAGTGCAACAAAGTCAAACTGATGATTCATGTTTAGATTGTATAAATTAATATATTCTTGGGGAACAAGCATATAAGGAGCCATATGACCTTTCGAAATTATTTCTACAATCTCATCAGGAATTTCAATATCCTGATGAGGGCACAATGAAGACTTTCTGTAGATGTTTTTTTCCCCTTTTCTCTATCGATTCAATTTCTACGCAAGATTGGACGAAATAGTTATAGGATTGGGTGATTTGAATTATTCATGTTTTAAATGTCTATATACGTAAATCATTCATAAAAATTTATAATTGAATTATTAATCATAGTAACATGATTTTATCAAAAGTAAATTTATAACAATAGACAACATCATTGGACCAAAAATAAATCGTTCATTTTTTTTTTCTTTTTTTTTTTAAAAAAAAAGTTGAAGTTATTATATAACTGTGATTCACAAATCAATTTGATTTTATTCATAGAGTATTTAAAGGTGATGAGGACAATGTCCCACATCACCTGCGTAGGACTCCCACTTTTACCTTATAAGCTTATTGGTCCCTCCACCTTGCATGAGGCATTTTCTCTTGAGGAGGAACAAAACTATGAGGGGGGACGATAATTAAGATCCGTCCCTCAACCCCAAAGCATGCAATATCTGTAGGGGCGTGAGAGGACAGACACGCAAACATCGCCTGGGAGGGACTCCTACTTCCACCTTATAAGCTTACTGGCCCCCTCCACTTTGCATGAGGCCTTTTCCACATCGCCTGGGAGGGACTCCTACTTCCACCTTATAAGCTTACTGACCCCCTCCACTTTGCATGAGGCCTTTTCCCCCAAAGAATAACAAAATCGTGAAGGGGGGACGACAAGATCTGTCCCTCAACCCCAAAGCGAACAATATCTACAGCAAAATCGTGAAGGGGGGACGACAAGATCTGTCCCTCAACCCCAAAGCGAACAATATCTACAGCGGCGTGAGAGGACAGGTATGCAAATTTGGGTCAGTACCCTTATAAGGTAGAAGTAGGAGTCCCTTTCAAACGATGTGGGACATTGTCCTCTTCAAAACCCCCCAACGTACTGGACTGCAACAGCGAGATAGTTTGCCAGACAACCCTTCTTCTAGTGCCAAATTTGCATGCCTATTCTCTCATGCCCTTGCAGATATTGTCTAATTTAGGGTTAAGGGACGGATCTTGTTGTTCCTTCCTCACGGTTTTGTTCTTCCTCAGAAGAAAAGGCCTCATGCAAGGTGAAGGGGGCCAGTATACTTATAAGGTGGCAGGCGATGTGGGACATTATCCTTGTCATAACCCCCCAGCATATTAGGCCACAACAACAGGAGAGTTTACTGGACTTCCCTTCTTTTAGCGCCAAATTTGTGTGCCTGTCATCTTCCGCCCCTGCAGATATTGTCTGTTTTGGGGTTGAGGGACGGATCTTGCCGTCCCCTGTCACGGTTTTGTTCCTCCTCGGGGGAAAATGCCTTATGCAAGGTGAAGGGAGCCAGCACGCTTATAAAGTGGAAGTGGGAGTCCCTCCCAAGCGATGTAGGACATTGTCCTCATCATAACCCCCCAGCGTACTAGGCCTCAACAGCGGGAGAATTTGCCGAACAACTCTTCTTCTAGCGTCGAATTTGCGTGCATGTCCTCTCACTCCCCTACAGATGTTGTCCTCTTTGGGATTGAGGGACAGATCTTGTCGTCCCTTCCCCTCCTCTCTTACTGTTTTCTTTCTCCTCGAAAAAAAAAGGCTTCATGCAAGGTGGGGGGGGGGGCGTCAACACGCTTATAAGGTAGAAGTGAGAATCCCTTCCAAGTGATGTGGGACATTGTCCTCTTCAAAAGGTTAATGGCTTAGATCTTGTGAATTTTGTTTGGGATCCAACCTACAAAATAGATGATGTGCCATTTTAATAATAGGTGAAAGTTTGAGTAATTTGTCACTATTTTTTTGGAATAATTATTTTGTTTTCTAAAATTTTTAAATAAACAATATGCTAAAGCAATAGGAGGAAGGCATGAGCATATGATTTAAGGGATCACTAAATTTTTGAGTGAGTAATGTTAGAGATTTTAAATATTCTACCAAATATCTCACATGAGTGTAAGACCCACATGATATGGGTCCACATCCATGTAAAATATTTGATAAAATATTTAAGATCTCTAACATTTTTTTTTTCTTTCTAATCTTCCAGACACAATGATCTTGTGACAATAATATCATTATTTTTTTTTTTTTTTTTTTTTTGGCGACGTTGTCTATCACACGTATTCGGTTATGTTGGGGCATTCTGCCAGCCTAATCGCATTAAAAAATTCAGAACTTGAGCTAGGTTGGGCTCCGTGTTGAAAAAATAACAGTTGGGCTACGAACAAACACGGTCTGGTCTATTAGTACGGGGGATACTAGTACATTCAAAAAAAATAATAACTACTCTCAATTTTTAAATACACGCTATTTAATTATTTAAAATTTTATTTTATTTTCATTGCATCGTATTATTTTTTAAAATTATTTTCAAGATAAATATAAATAATAAATAATAAACAAACTAAAAGAATTAAATTTTTTTTAGTACAAAAAATAATTCTCAAATATAGAGAAAAAAAAAGAAGAAAAAAAAAAGTCAAACTTATACGCACATAAGTACTATAAATACAGGAAAAAAAACTAAACTCTTACATAAGTATTATAAAACATTTCAACACAGAAAAAAAAAATTACATTAAAAAATATCCACAAGAATGTTTGTGGAAAAGTAAAAACTAAACTTATAAGCACATAAGTATCAAGCACTAATAAGAAGGAACAGTTCTCAAATAATATATTATTTAAATGACAAAATAATAACAACTTCAATAATATGTTATTATTAATTTAATTATTGGACACTTTAATTTTGTTAAAAAAACGATATAGAAAATAATTAATGATGCTCTACAAAAATTGTGAAACCCCTTTATATGAATACTTATCTCCTTTTTGATGGATTGCTTCAAAAAATTATTTTGATTATTACTCTCATCCATTATTAGATTTTGTTCCAACTTTCTTTTAGGGTTTACGGTTTCAAAATAATAATAATAATAAAAAACATTGATATTGATGATAATAGTGAGTTTTGGTATGATAGATTGGAATTTTGGAGAAAAAAAAAAGAATAAGAAATTATTTTGATCTCTTGATAAAGAATATACAAATATTTGAATTAAATAGCTGATAAGGTTGTACAATGAGGAAGAAAATTTATTTTGAGATTTAGGTCAAGTTTGGCATGATTGAAAAAAGACAAAAAGTCAAAAAGTCACTATCTTATATAAGTCACATCATCTTATTTAAGTCACATCACCTCTCTAACACATCATTTCAAATCCAACCCAAATCCAACCCATATTTCATAAAAAGTCAAAAAGTATACTTATTTAGTCTTCCCAAACTAGACCTTAATGTGTTATCTTTATTAGTAAATTTATATTCTAATATATTAGGCATTAAAATTTATGAATTCAAATAGAATCCCCACGTCAGTACCTCATATACACTGGACCACGTGGCCCACTACCACCTAGTGATAAGCCTGGGCCTGTGATACGGGCTTACGGGCTCCGGACCAAATCTTTCAGTCAAAATAATACCGGAAGAAAGTCCTCTGTAAAGAAAAAGAAAATGGAAAAATTACGATTCAATTGTGATTTTAAAAAATAATTACAAATTTACAATAAAGAAATTAAGACTTTAATTATTAATATACATAAAGTTTACCACTAATTTTAAATTATTTTTAAAAATTCACACTCAACAATAATTGTTCCAAAAAAAATATTGTGACAAGTCCTATGAATATACTTAGATCAGGTGGCATGACATTTTGGTTATGCTAAAAAAAAGTCCAGTTGATTTTAGTTTTCAACTTTAGCCAGCTCAGCAACATAATCAAAGGGTTTTTTTTTTTCTTAATTTTAAAATGTCATTACTTTTATTGTACATCTCTATTATTAATAAATAAATAAAATTATATATTTGTTTGGATTTGAAATTATGCATAAAATTTTTTTAAAAAAAGGTGAGAAAATTTTCAGTTTTAATATATAGAAGAAAAAAAAAATCAGATTTTTAAATAGTAACAATTTCAAAACTAAAGCTCTAAGGCCGGATGGTATGATAGCTGCATATTATCAAAGGAATTGAGATATAGTGGGGCGTTCAATTTGTGATTTGGTGCTTTCCGTTCTTAATTCAGGGGTTTTGCCCAGGGACCTCAATCAATTTTTTTTGGTGTTAATCCCTAAGACCAGAGCTACTCAAACGGTTAATGATTTTAGGCTAATTAGTCTGTGTAATGTTCTTTACAAAATCATAGCTAAGATGCTTGCTAATCGTTTAAGCAGTGCTCTTCCACTCTTGATATTGCCTTTTCAAAATACTTTTGTTGGGTGTAGATTGATTTATGATAATGTTCTTTTAGCTCATGAGTTGGTGGAGTTCATTCGTAAAAGAAGGGGGGATCTAAGTCGTTATTTGCTTTAAAATTATATATGAATAAAGCTTATGATAGAGTGCGTTGGGATTTTCTACTTCAGTTCATGCGTATTATGGGTTTTAGTTAGGGGTGGTCGCGGTTCGATTTTAGACGATTTGCGGATCGGTTTGGACCCATTCGTATGTATGCGGTTTGGGCAAAATCTAACCCGCAACCAGCCGCAGTACGAGTTGTGGTTTGTACGAATAGGACTCGCGAATATGTGGACGGTTGCAGACGGTTTGCGGATTTGACTTTTTTTATAAAAAAAAATTATTTTGAAGTTTTTTTTTTTCCCATTTTGTAAATCTTTATTTTGGGCCCTTTTCCTCCCATTTTCTGAAATGCACCAACATTAATAATTAATGAATTAAAACTTATAAAATGAAAAACACAACAAAATCAATTCTTAACACAAACAAATCATTCAAAATTCTAAACTTGTAAATCAAATCATAAACTAACACAAATACATCTTTCAAAATCCTAAACTAGATCATCAATCTCATGCACTGTCTACTACCCAACAATATAATTAAAGTAAAATCATTTAAAATCCTAAGCTTACCTAAAAGTAATTCTTCATTAACTTTTATATTCATGAAAAATGCAATAATAAAATAACAACGGTCCAGGTTTAAAAAAAAAAAAAAAAAAAAAAAATCTAAGTGCGGGCAGGTTCTTGCAGGTACGGATTAAACCCATAACCCGTAATCATATCATATTTCAAACTGCATCCGCTCGCATTATGTTTACAAAACAGTCCATTGTATGCGGATCGGTTCGGGTTGGACGGTTCGGATAACCCTATGTCCAACCCTAGTTTCAGTCACCATCGGTTAACTTTAATTTCCCAATGTATTTCTACTGTATCCTTCTCGGTTTTAGTTAATTCTGGGCGTTCCAAGTGGTTTCACCCTCAATGTGGGTTGTGTCAAGGTGATCCTCTCTCTCCGTACTTATTTCTTCTGGTTATGTACTTATTTCTTCTGGTTATGCAAGCCATGTCGGCAGGGTTTGAGAATCTGGAGAGGCAAGGGGTGTGTAGGGGTGTTGCGATCAGTCGTCATAACCCCTCAGTGTCTCATCTTCTGTTTGCTGACGATTGTTTTATTTTTTTGCCTTTTGTGGCCGAGGAAGTTTGGATGATGAAATGGTTTTTAGAGGCCTTCTGTTGTCAATCTGGACTTAAAATAAATTTTTCCAAATCCGTGTTATTTGTTAGTTCTAACATGGTCCGGGCAGACATAATGCTTTTACAGAAGAATCTAGGCATTAAAATTGTTGACAAACTTGGCGTGTATCTCAGCTCTTCTCTGAATTTCATTGGCAAAAAGGTGCATATATTTTCAAAACATTTTCCACAAATTTTCTACGCAGTTGCAATGATGGAGACAGGGTTTGCTTTCCTTTGGGGGTCGTTATGTGCTGGCAAAACAGTCTCTTCTATCTATACCTTTGTATTTACTTTCAGTCTTTAAGGCCCCGGTTTATTTTATTAAACAAATTCGTAGTGTGATCAGTCGTTTTGTTTGGAAAGTTGAACAATGGACGGGATTGTACTGGAAAAATTAGTCAACGTTGTGCCTGCCTAAATCTTTAGAAGGGTTGGGGTTTGGGGATCCAGGTTTTTTTAATCAGGCTCTCTTAGCTAAAGTTGCTTGGCGTGTGTTAACAGAGCCTGACTCGTTGTTGAGTCGAGTGTTGTTGGCCAAGTATTGTAGAAAAATCAAATTTTTAGAGGTTCAACCGTCTACAACGTGCTCTTGGGGTTGGCGTAGTATTCTATCAGGTAAAGATTTACTTAAATAGGGCTATTTTGGTGTCTTAGTTTTGAGGATGAATGGATCCCTACTATTCAGAATAGCCTCATTGGTCAGGGAATGGGTGGTTTTTTCTCTTCTTTTAGAGTGGCGCATTTGATTAACCCTTTTAGCAAGGTGTGGAAGAGGAATTTGGTTTAGCTCTTGTATCCACAACAATTAGTGAATCATATTCTGCAAATGCCTATTCCTCACGTAGTGTCTGGTGATCAATTGGTGTGGGAATTTAGTCCGGGCAATATACAGTTAAGTCTGGATATCTTCCGATTGTGGATAGCAAATCCTCCTTGTGTGCTAAGTTATCTATAGATGTAAGGGATTTTTGGAAGAAACTTTGGCATACCTATTTGCCCTTTAAGTGGGCTCTTTTTATTTGGAATGTGATGCATCGTATTTTACCTGTTAGAACTCTCTTGAGAAGTATAGGAGTCGTTTTGTCCATGGAATGTCCTCATTGCTTGCAGGAATCTCTGGAACATTATTTTTCCAATGTTCTTTTTCTAAATATATCTTGTAAAAACTCAGATTTTTAATTATTTTGTAGAATTTATATTAATATTATTTAATCACAGTTAGGAAAATATATAATTTATTATATATTATCATGTGTAATTTTATAAAATAATATAATTAGAAAAAAAATTGGGGATCAAAGTATAAATAAATAATAATAGATAAATAATAATATTGATAATAATAATAATAATAATGGATATGATAGTAAAATAAATAATTAATTTTCTATTAGTATATGATAGAGTGTAATTTAATTAGGAATTAATTTATTTATATAGTTATATTAAAAAATTGAATCAAAATGTAATTATTTTAAATATTTATTAAAAATAAAAATAAATCTATAAAATTTATTATCGAATCTGTGAAGATTCGCACGGGTGACGTAATGCTCTCACCTCCCTATTAGGAGCTGATCAGGGCGGAAGGAAAGAAAAAGAGAAAGGAAGGGAAAGAAAGGAAGAAAATGGAGAAAAAAAATAATAGAAATTAAGAAGATCTTTGATAGTAGAAAGAAAAAGTGAGGTATTAAAATTAAAGTGAGTTATATTATACATTGAGTTATCATTATATATTTTACGTATGTTTTGACTTACCATATTTATCTTATACAAGTTATGTTCTATAAACTATTATAAACTATATTAATATTTCAGTTACGTGATTTAATTTCTGAACCCTATTTGTGAAAATGAAATTCATAGATATTTTGTTTATATTTTAAAGAATATTTGACTATGACCTTATAAATAAGTATGTTTTGTAAGTACCACCACGGGAGTCTCATGCCTTGGGGGACTTAAATAACCATTGGCTTCTATTTAATCACTTTGTGGCCCTCTGTTGTCATAGATCCATGGACCTCTGTTTTGTGCGGAGTAAAGTGCTGTGCGGAGCTAAGTGCTACACTGTTGTGGGAGCCACCTCTAGAGTTCGTACGAGTCATCTCTTGAATCCGTACCTCTGTATTGTTATGAATCCATTGACCTATGTTCTGTGCAGAGCAAAGTGCTGTGCGGAGATAAGTGCTACACTATTGTCGGAGCCACCTCTATAATCCGTACAAGCCACCTCTTGAATCCGTACCTTTGTATTGTTATGAATCTATTGACCCTTTGATTTCTGGTGTGGAGCAAAGTGCTGTACGGAACTAAGTGTTATACTGTTGTGGGAGTCACCTCTAGAGTTCGTACGAGCCACCTCTTAAATCCGTACCTCTGTTCTAACTGTCACTTCTGTGACCTTTATTCTGTTCTGTTCTGTACCGTAGTTATAGTTATTTATTTACATAATTTTTGTATTTCAGTTTCTGCCACTTAAATGATTTATTTACCAAATTGAGTTATGTAAATATTTTGGCCTAACTACCTATCCATGATTATTTCGTGTCTCTTATACTCTTGGTATAATATTTCTCACTCTGTCATGTGCTTATAGCTGTTTACCAATTTTCAAAAAACAATACAATTCAGAAATAGCTTTTGGGAAATCTTAGACGCGAGGCTGCGGAATAGACACACAGCACTTTTATGAATTTTTATATGTAAATATCGGCCTTTTTTGTCAATAAATTTTTTAATAAAAATAAAAGTTTCAATAATTATTTTGGTATCCTCATTCAAATATTACTTCTGCTCGCGTTTATTTATTTGTTCAAGAATTGGCCGGAAGTAACTTTTGTTACTGGTCATCACGATACTTAACCTTTGGATACGGGGAGCGGACCGTGACATATCTGGAGAGGTTCTCAGTTAGGATTGGATTTTGATAGGGGAAGACCTCTGTTAGTGCAGGAGTGGGTAATTAACTGGTTCAACAATGCACCAGATGAGAAGGCCCGAAGTTATTAAAATCATGTCGGCTATTTGGGTGTTTCGTAATCAAGTCACTTTTGATAATGCGGTTTGTACCCCTTTAGATGTGCTAAATGTGATTAATTCAATGGTGTGTTAATGTAAATTGTAAAAGTAAATTACCACTCCCACTCCACCTACCACCTCCACTACCACCTTTACCTACTCCCAAAATCCTCTCCTATTTAAATCCTTGTAATATACACAATTCAATACAACAATCTTACATATCAATCAATAATACAATCATATATACAATTCTCTATTTACATTGTTAACTTACATGGTATCAGAGCTAGGTTGATAACCTAATAATTCCGCTTCACCGGCGGGCGGCAGCCTCGCCTTGGCCGCCCGCCGGACCTCTACACATACATTGTTAACTTACATTGTTAACGGGCGCCAGCCTCGCGTTGGTCCGGTTGTTACCAGTCACAACGACCTTGGTGTGACGTGGCAGAACAGAGAGCTCTTCTTTGCTGCTATCTCCACAACTCTGCAACTGCGAAAATCCGCCATTGACGGAACTCTCCACAGCTCTCACTCTCTTTCCAGCAGGGTATCAGTTTTCATGAGCTTCCGCTGAAACCACGACTGTCTTTCTTCATCTTTCCCATCTCCGAGCCCGCCTCCGCCTACCGGGACCTCCACGACCCCATCGCCGCCGCCTCCGTCGTCCTCGAGTTCTCCGTCGCCGCCGTCATCATCACCCACCCCATCGACGCCGTTGACCTCATCATCGAGTGTATCGACAGGGCTTGTCGTTGGGATTGCCAAGATCCATCAGATTGATCAACCGAACCCGACTCCAATTTCTCTGCATTTCGCTGACACTGCAGCAGGAACAGAAATGCCATCTCCATCTCTTCCTTAAGCTTATCAAAAGCAGCCTTGGTCAAGTCAAGAGGTTTGATGCTGTGATTCTTCTTCGTCAAGCAACCACCATGGCATAGAATGAGGAGCTTCCTCCATCTCAGCCACTGCCGTAGCCCCTCTCTCGAGCATGGGCTGTCTCTCTCGGCTCTCTCTCGACTCTCATCTTGGTGGTTCTGTATCACACTCTCACCAGGGTCTATTCCCATCCTCTGAAGGAGAGACATAGAGGGCACGCTTGGGCCACAGCACCACATTCTGAACATAGCCAAGGTGCCGACACGGCAACACAACCACTGCCGACACGGCACCATCACCACTCGGTCCAGGTCAATGTACGCCGACTCGGCGTCCTCCGCCTCTCCTCCGCCGGAGCATCCCATCTCCTCTCCCCACTCTCTCTCCATCCGCGGCCCCTCTCACTCCCTCGGTGATACCACCAACGGATGCACTTCCCCTGGCCCTCATTTTTAATCCATGAACTAATCTGAGGCAATCAAGACACCCCATCTCTCTCTCTCTTCCTTTTGGCAGAATTGAAAACCCACTCTCTCATATTTTATTAAACTATCACCACACACCCACACACATTACACTTCACACCCATTTTTCTTTTATTTATTTAACCCCACACACACCCACCCCACTTCCTTCTCTCACTCTCTCGGCAGCTTTAACAACAACCAATAAAATCAAATAACAATAAAATAAATTAAACAATACCCACCAACCACAAATACCATAAATAAATACATCAGCACCTCACATGCATTGAACCTCCTCGGGCCACCCATTCACTTTCTTATTTTAACATATTTTCCATTTTCACATATTTTAACATCTTTTCCCACCAACACCATCATCCCATTTTCCACTTTTTTTTTTTTTAAATATATATATATATATATATATATTTTTTTTTTTCTTCCTTCCACATAAAAAAAAAAAAAAAAAAAAAACAAAAAAAAAAAAAAAAAAAAAAAAACCAAAAACCAAAAAAAACCACAACAAAATACAACTTTGCACACCAACCCATATTTTATTCATCTTCGGGATCACCCCGATCACAATTTTACACATCAAAAAAAAAAAAAAAAAAAAAAAAAAAAAAAAAAAAAATCAAATACAAACAAACAACCCCATTCACAGGTAGGCTTTTTCTTCTCTACTCTGCCGCCGGTCTTTTCTTTTTGCCTCCGTCCTGGGCGGCCCTTGCTGGTGTTGCCTCCGTGTTTTCCACGCCGCCGAGAACGTTCACTCCCCCATACTCTTCCACTGCAGCATATGGCGGCCCTCCAAATCGGAACATCACAGTGGCCTTCCGCTTCAGCTCCTTGTTTTCTGCCCTTAGCACGCTTATCTCTGCTCGCGCATCCTTATACATGCGTTGGAGCAGAGCCAGCTGGGAGTTTAACTGCTGCACCTCATTTGTCCTACTCTGCAGCCGGTTCGACAAGTTTGTGACCGCCGTCATGCTTTCCACACATGTCTTCAAAGTATACTGGTTCGCCTCCACATCCGACTGCACTGCCATTTTTTGCTCCACCGACCGCATCGGAAAGTTCAATGGAGCAAAACCAGAGGTGTTTGGTTGAGGTTCACTGGCCAACGCACCAGTTATCTCTCTTGTGGACTCGTTGAGGTCGGGAAAGAGAGTAAGCAGAGGGCGGGACGAAGAGGCCATTTTCTCAGACAACAGAGTGTTACAGAATACCTCTCTCAGAAATCTCTCTCAGAAACTCTCAGAATATCTCTCGCAAGTTTTCTTGTCTCAGCCTCTGCCTCGGCCTCAGCTCCGTCTTGGTTAAATAGCCGAGGCAGCCACGCGCATCGCGCGCCTCTTCTCGCCGACAAACTGGCACGCCTTTTCATGGCACGCCTTTTGATGCATTCGGGCACGCCTTTTGATGGCACGCCTTTTGAGGGTGCGGGCACACCTTTTGAGGGCACGACTTTTGAGGGCTCGATATCTACATCCATGTATATCTTTTGGGCAGCCTATATACACACTCATACAGTGTCTTTTACCCCAGTCAGCTTTATCAATCCCTTTGTTTCAACCTCAAATAGGTTTCTATCTTCACACCTATTTGAGTTTGAGGGGGGGTTATACACAGTATCATGGCGCACTCCCTAAGTCGCCCCCTTGGTGCACCACCATAAACTGTCTTCTACAACGGTCTGACACGACCACACAGTGTCTGCTACAACGGTCCGACATGACCCCGTAAACTGTCTTCTACATCGGTCTGACACGACCACACAGTGTCTTCTACAACGGTCCGACATGACCCCGTAAACTGTCTTCTACAACGGTCCGACATGACCCCATAAACTGTCTTCTACAACGGTCTGACACGACCACACAGTGTCTGCTACATCGGTCCGACATGACCCCGTAAACTGTCTTCTACAACGGTCCGACATGACCCCGTAAACTGTCCTGCTACATCGGTCCGACATGACCCCGTAAACTGTCTTCTACATCTGACACGACCACACAGTGTCTGCTTCAACGGTCCGACATGACCCCGTAAACTGTCTGCTACAACGGTCTGACACGACCATACCGTGTCTCCTATCCTGTTTTATTTTATTTATCAGTTTATTTTTCTGTTTTGTTACTCTCTTCAAACTCAAGTTGGTTAGTTCCTATCCTCCTTGAGTTTGAGGGGGGCTGTTAATGTAAATTGTAAAAGTAAATTACCACTCCCACTCCACCTACCACCTCCACTACCACCTTTACCTACTCCCAAAATCCTCTCCTATTTAAATCCTTGTAATATACACAATTCAATACAACAATCTTACATATCAATCAATAATACAATCATATATACAATTCTCTATTTACATTGTTAACTTACAGTGTAGGATGGCCCTAGGATACACACTAATATTTGTTCCAGACCTGCTTCTCCTCCTTCTAAGGAGCCTGTTTCCGAATTTATTCACTTTACTATATCTACTAATTCGTTACAGGGTCCTCTTTGCTCATTTGATAGATTTCTTGCTGAAGGCGCATAGAACAAGTAGTCTTGCAAAGGAGCAGCAGCTTGGATTAGAGTTGATTACCAAGGGCGTTTGGTTCTTACTCGTAGATTTTCCTTTTTTGCTACTTCAGCCACGGTTGCAGAATCACGTGCTTGCTCGGAAGTCGTCAAATGGTGCAGCCTCAATGACAGCAAAGGTACCCAGATTTTAATGGATTGTCAAGGGTTAGTTCAACAGCTTAATGGCTCTATGAAGGCTAGCTGGGATATTAGGCAGTATGTTGATGATGTCAGAGCTATGTCTTATGTATTTTGATTATATTGGTATTGTAAAAGTTTCAAGGATAGTAGTTCAAGCACATTGGGAGGCCAAGGCTGCTGTTAGGTGATGTGTTTTGTTGTAAAACTTTTTTGTTTGTTTTAATCTATGTCTTCTTTCCTCAAAAAAAAATAAAATAAAATAAAATAAATCAAAATAACAACAACAACATCAGCAACAACAACAACAATTTAAAAACTTTACCTATAGTAATGCACAAAAAGTAACAAATTTTTAACACTTAACTACTAGTTATTTGGACGGAAAACAAGTTGAGTCAAACCAAACTTTAGTTTGTTTGGACTTGTTTATTTAGATTTTAATGAAAATGAGTTCAAGTTCGAGCTCAATAAAATTTTAACAAACCGAACTTGAAAAATCTAGAAATCCCTTAAATATTGATTTGTGATTATGTATCAATTTTAAGCAGTTAATAACAATCTCAATCAAACAATCAAGACAAATCGACACAATGATTTTAATGTGGAAAAATCACAATTAGAGTGTCTCCAATTGTGATAAAAAAAATTATGGGCAAAAGTTACAAAACAATCCACTAAGAAAATAAAAAGAATTATACAAGTACATTCTCAATTACTTAACAAATCTACGGCCGAATTGAACCGATCCCTATATGCCTCTTTCACCACGATCTTCACCTCGGAATTGTCCTGCCCAACGTTGAATCCACAACGCCAATGTTGAATCCACAATGATGAGCCACTCCAGAATCCACCAAACCTTCTGGCCCAAATTCTCCGGAATCTACCAAAGAACAACTCTTTCTTTTGTGAATAAAACAAACTAAACAAACCTTTGATATAATCTACTCAATTGATGATTAAACTCTCACGGATATCTAACGAAAACAAGCAAAGAAACTCTAGATATAAAACCCTAATACCCAATAAGAAGATCTGGAAATCGTAACCCTAAAATCTGATTGAACCACATATTTATAGAAAATAGATTTGCGATCTCCGCTCGAGTATAAGAATGGCCGCTCGAGTGGATCTACGCTCGAGCGGAAAAAAACAACTCCTAGTACTTTTGTAGGCAAGTGAAATTTCTGAAAGGTCGCGATCTCCAACATAGTCAACGAAGTGGCAATCCTGAAAGAATTAACTCCTGAAACATCTCTGCAAGGCCCAATTTCGGTTAGATTCGCATCTAAAACTCAAAGCCTCACTGAAATAAAAGATGGAATATAATTATAACTGAAAGGAGTTGTCAAATGGGATTGTCAAAAATAAAAACCTAACAGAACTCGAATCGAGTTGGCTTAGGTTTGACTCGAGTTCAAACCTATTCACGAGCCTTAATGAGCCAAAAAATCTATAAATTCATACTTGCATATGAGAATTAAGTTATAACTAAAACCTTAATTATACAATTATATATATAATATATATCAAAATATTAAAAGAAAAGTCAATATCTTACAAAATAATAATATTTAACACCACTATTATCTAAATTTATTATCTATAGTTAGCTATTATTTACATATATATAAATTTAGTTATTATTTACATTTACATTATTAAAATTTATAAATAATACATTTATCCGATTGTTTATAGGAAAAATTGGTTTAGGGTCCCTCTCCCACTTTTCGTAATGGAAGAGATCCACAAAATTATTTTTTGATATCTAAGATCCCTAAATATCTCTACTCTACTCTCCCGCCCGGATCCGCGATCCACCCACTACAAAACCCGCCCTTCCGACACGCTCTCTTCCATCGCCGACACCATTTACGCCGGTCTCGTCTCCGCCAATCAGATTAAGGATGCCAATTCCATCTCCGACCCTTCTCTGCTCGTAGCCCGGCTTTATAGATTGTCGCATTTGCAAACCCCGCTAGCATATATATATATAATAACAGATGAAAGAGAGAAGAAACACGAACCTGAAAGAAGGTGTGCCAGAGAAAATCGAGAGACTCTCGGCTATTGCGCTACAGCTACTTTCGAAACTAAAGAAGCATCTAAAAATTGTGTATGGTCTAAATGATACACGATGTCAGGTAAATCTTCTTTGGAGTGGTTTTTGTTGTCTTGTATCTTAGATTTGTTGCTTTACAGTGGCATATATGATCCTAATTTTTGTGTAATATCTTACTGTCTTTAACCAGGAATTCTCTCCAAATGAACCCCTAAAACTGGGAGAGGCTCTCTCAAAGCAGAACATTCCTTTCAACACCAATGAAACACGCATTGATCTGCCTATCAATCATCAATAAGTGTTGCAAAGATATCAGATAGTGTTTAGCTCTCTCACAGTTATAAAACTGAAGTTGATGACCACCGGTTAACCAAACCAGAGACCCAGAACTAAAAGCCTTCCCGAGAACTCCATTTCCGACGATCTCTTCCCCAGCAATGGTGAGAGCAAACAAAAACTTTTATCACTAAAATAGCTAGGCAACTTGAGCCGTTGGACAATGTATTTTGCTAATGGGTATGCTTTGTCCATTTGATTTGGGCTGTCAAAAGTTCCAAAACTATTTTTGCAAAACTATTCTCTGGGTTGAGAATTTCTCTGGTAATTTAGCTCACAGAACATCTATTTCGATTATTTTTTTTCATTTGAATTGAATTTTCTCTGAGTTGAGAATTTTCTCTGGGTTGAGAATTTCTCTGGAGAAAATTCATAACCGTAGATCACACTTTGGGGTAATTCCACAAGATCCAACTCTCTTTTGTGGGTCTGTGAGATTCAATCTAGACCCCTTATCAGAACACACTAATCGGGAAATATGGGAGGTAAGGTTTCTAAATCAAACTAGAGCTAAAAGACCAAATTTTGACTGTTCTACTAACACCAAAAAAAAAAAAAAAAAAAAAAAAGGGTCATAAAACTATTATTCTAAGTGGTTATACATGCTCTTGAATTGTTATACTAATTAGCTGTGGATTAGAAATACTAATCACTAATTGTGAAGTGTAAATGGCATGCAAAAATTAGAAAAGAGCTAGAGAAATTTGTGCAGTGAGAGAATTTCTCTGGTTTGAATCCAGAGAATTTCTCTGGAGAGAAGTTCAATTTTCTCTGGAGAGAATTTCTCTAGAACTGAAATTTCTCTGGACCAATTTTCTCTGGATTGATGTTGAGGGACCTTAGACATCATGAAAATATTTGATGTCCTTTATACTATGGAATCATAATATCAGGGACCTTAAAAAAAATACCCCTTGTTTATAGTACATATTTTTATGTTATTTAATATATAACTAGTATATTTATTCTATTATTTAAATAATTATTAAACGAGCCCAACTAACAAGCCAAGCTAACGAACCGACTTCTAGTATGCTTGGACTTTTTATTAAGATTTTAATGAGCTCAAATTCAAACGTAATAAAAATTTAGGGAACCGATTTCGAACGAGCCCTTACCGAACCAAGTTCGAATTTGATCATAAATGATTCTATTGATTTACAGTCCTACTCATTATAACTAAATCCTATTTTTGTATAACTTCAATTCACTAAACATAAATTCTCTTTTCTTTTCTTTTTTTTCCTGGAAGTGACTACACATTGCAAGCACTAAACACAAAAGAGAGCAACAGACAGGCCTCTCACACAAATGCTACGTTAAGTTGTATGAATTAAGGAATGACTCAAGAACACATCTTTAGGTGTGGAATATTGTACTGTTTTGCATTTTGATTTTTCTTCTTTGTTCTTCTTTTCCTGTTTCGGTTTGGTTCCTCTCCAAACCCCGTTTCCTCTCCTTTTTTGATGTACTCTCATCTTGTATGGTTTGGTCATCAATAAAGGTTTCTTTGGTTGCTTCAAAAAAAAAAGGTGTGGAATATTGTACAACATACCCCATGCAGAACTAACTCAAGTAGTTGACTGCAATGGCTGACTGCAATGGGTAGAATCTGGTTGACTGCAATGGCTGCAACTAGTTGACTGCTATGCTGTTATGTGGACTGCAATGGCTGCAACTAGTTTGGAGCTTGGCTGTAGGTTTGCTCAGCTGTTCTGTTGATGGGTGGTAAACTCAAGTAGTTGTATTTGCTTTTGCTCTCTGTGTTGGTTTCTCACTAGCTTGAAGCTTGAACTATTTTCACACTACTCTTTATTGATGTATTTTTCATACTTTGTATGTTATTCATCAATAAAAAATTTTTGCCAATAAAAAAAAAAAAAGACTTGGAATAACTATGTATGTTTCTTGCCAACACTTTCACAATTTGAGATGTACCACATGGAGCACAATCTCTAAGGACAAGAAGACTTAAAAAGTGTGATTCAATTAGAAACTATCATAATCATAAACGAATTGAGTAGTTCATAGATGGCTCCAAATGAACTCATTTATGATTCATTCAAGCTGTTTTGAAAGTGCTATACAAGAACACGATTTTGATTACACAATAAACTATAACAAGAGAATAAATACACACACAATAACACAAGAAATGCGTGGTTCAATAAAATGCCCAAGGCCACAGAGAAAAATGATAAAAATTCATTATATGCAATAAGGATTACAAGAATAACTATGCAACTCTTTTTTTTTGTTACTCTCAAAATCCTACCCGAAATAAACAATATATACCATCATAACATTAATTTGAATGTACAGTAAATACAAAATATCTCACAACATAATATACTTTCAAACTGAATTTAATCTCAAACTAAAATAAGTTTCTCACTAAAACTTGGCTCGATTGTTACCTATGCATAAATAATAATATAAATGTAAGATATATATTATTATATTGTATTAATGTACTTGAAAAAACTCACAAACGTATAACCAACAAAATTGTTCACATTTTTCAAAATAAAGGGGGCCACTTATGAGTATGAGATTGAAATATTAAACGCAAGCATTTAAATACTTCGAAACTCACTCACCAGAAGTTGTGTGCTGATAAACAACATCAAACTTACTGAAATGAGAACCCAAAAAATAAATAAATAAAAATAAATGTGACTACTAATTATGACAACACTAACACCATATTAGCTACTCTTATCATCATATACAATTCAACAAAGTAATAGTACATGCCCTAAATATATTACAAATTGCATGAACTCATCTTATCTGGTTTACACACACCAGGCACACGGCAAAGTACTGCTTTAATCCACGTTTAATAATCTCAAAAACATGAAGACACACTAAACATAGTCATAGGTAAGACATTTCCAATAAAATATATCAGATTGGGCTGTCATAGGCATTACCCAACCCTAGCATTAACAATCACACAGCACGGTTAAAGAGCTTGATTCCGTGCCAAAGCCTAAAAATGAGATTTAAGCGAATACTAATAGTTATGATGCAAGATGGGTTGTTGAAGGCCACCCATTCTGATTATTTCTCATGGTCATGGCCCCAATCGGTAAGGACCTTCGCCCATATAGTGTCCTTCCATATAGAAAGCTGCGTTCTGTGGATGAATTCCATCCATTACCATGAATTGCATATCTTCAGACGGTTTCCAGTGTCGTTTCCTCTGGTTGATGAACCAGTTATTAATTTGTTTTTGGTCCAAACCAGTTGATTCTGCCAAGGCCACCTTCTCGGTCTCCTGTGTAGTTATCACAACAATCCTTGTCTTAATAACTCAAAAAAATATATGGACAAGAAAAAGAATTCCCCCCCCCCCCCCCAAAAAAAAAAAATAAATAAATAAATAAAATAATTCTTCTTAGAATGTTGTTTGTTTCATAAGAATATTGAAAAGATTATCAGTTGAAGAGGGTGAGGATACCGAAGGATAAGGCCATTTGTAGTGCAACTCCCACCAATTGAGTAGCTTTTGCCGAGCTTCTTTGGGTAGTTTCCCTTTCTTCTTTTTCTTGGAAAGCTCTTGCTTGAGACTACTCAAGTAACCACTATACTTCCTCAACAGGTGGTTCTTCAGTTCCCGATCTTCAGCGCGTGGATCAATCTCTGGCAGTTCTGTTTCTCCACCACTGTTGTCTTGATCCTCCTCTTCAGATGAACCAACGCCCTCGCACTTCTCCTCTGTGCATTCAATGGTTGGAAATTCATAAAGACAAATGTAAGCTCTATGGAAAAAGCATTGAAACACAAGGATACGTTATTTCCTGACAAACGACATTGAAAATTTAATACTAGCAGTTACACATCACCAGAAAATTTAATCTTCGTAGCAATTTTAGTACGTCCACAATATATGCCTTATGCATTTGCATAAAGATAATTACAAGAAAAAGACATAAGAAACAATTCAAGAAAAGGTGATAATAGCCTGCTAATTCACTTATTTCTTTTTTCTCATAAGTCAATTCAAAAACAATATAAGTTGGCCCATGGTGTGAATTACGAAATTTTAGGTGGATATGAGTCATAAACAATGTATGTTGACCCTGGTGTTACGTGTGTACATTGCGGTTACTCCACAAGGAACTGCAGGCTAAAAGTGAAGTCTATATATAATTTCCCTAGAAGAAAAGTAAAAAAAAAAATTTGGGTACATCGGAATACTAGAAGAAAAGTAAATAAGGTATTGGAAAAAAAGATGTTGAGGCAAAGCTACTAGATAAGACAAACTTATATTCCTGCAAAAGCTCAAACATGTAAAAAGTCACTCAGTCTCTCTCTGGGGTTCTACACACACACACACAAAAATTATTCTCCCTGCAATCCTTTCATCTCTTCCACAAATATTACAATACAGTAATTCAAATCAAAGAAACTACAAAAACTAGATAAATAAATTGTCAGAGTGGTGACACAATAATAAGCACAGACACTTCTATGGAGGAGGTGTGTTGTGTTCAACACCTGTGTCTAACACGATGCTCTACAAACCTGCAAAAGCATGGTTGCCTATAACAAACTGGGTAGGAGGGGTTCTTGCAGTCATTAAGTAGTAGTGATAATTGTCAGTGATTATGAGACTGCCCAGCAAATTGGTAATTCTCGAACAAATTGGTAATTCTCATTCTCTCTCTCAGTAGTAGTGACATGAATTGATGGTGGCAAGCCAACCTCAACCACTTTGTGGAGTTCCCTTTCCCCTTTTCCTGGCTCAACCATTAGTTTTTATGAAGAAAACATTAACACTTTATTGAACTCACAGTTAATAACCACTTGGTGAAGTGATGCTTTTGCACCCTGCTCTTCGTTGATATACGTTATCATACTTTGTACGTTTTTCCATTAATAAAGTTTCCTTTTTGTTGATCTAAAAAATAACCACTTCATGAAACTCTTATTAATTGTAGAAACAAAAATTATCCCAAATTTTGTGTTTGAATTCTGATCATACCTTTTTTTTCTCTTTAATTTCTTTATTTTTTGTTCCAAAAATCTTACTCCATTGTCTGAAAGTGTACAAAGCAAATTGAATCACCTTGTTAAACCAATGAACAAGTAATTGTCACAGGCGGTCTGTTTAAACTAGAATTCAAGCAAATTAACAAGTTTTCTAGAACCAACTTGCATTGGAAGAAGAAAAATGTTTTAGCAACTTCCATGTCAAATTTCAGAAGGCCAACTCTACATGCTCTAACAAAACAAAAACACCATAATTAACTGCATTTGACTAGATAGCAACACTTAAAAAAGTATCTAATTGGGAAATTAACTTTAAGAATGCAACTGTACAAGAGTAAAGACTAAAATCTACCGCTTACTCAAATCTAGGAAGCTTTAAATTTTGAAAAGAGAAAAAATTTACATGAACAAACAAATCAGTAAGCAGTAAACTGAGCAGCATGCGTCAATTCAAAGTCAGTGTCACAAATGCAGATCCAGATCTGCTTGATAGGAAGACCAATTTATGGTGTGAATGTCCATCTATAGACATGTCAATCCCTAAATATGAATTAGAATGCATTTTCACAGCCTTTTGGGACATCATCTCAATCCTCTGGGAATAACTTTTTGAGATTCAAAAAATAACAATAAAATAGCAAGTGAGATTGTATCCCTAGACTAGTATTGTAACAAACTACAAAAACAAAAAAACATATTACAAATGATATTAATAAACAAAGACATTGGTTGATAAATCATATATGGTTCTCTCTCAATGCAAAAAGGGAATAAACAAAGACAAGAACAAAAATAAGAAAACAGACAAATACCAATCTATTCAACTGATGAATTAAAAAGAGGACACCACATTTTTATGGGTTACGCTTTATATAACCTCTTACAAAGTAGTGAAAGAAAAAAAAGAGTAGAATGTAAATATTTAATCTGTTTAATTTGATTTTCAAGACCTATTTTCTTATTTCTTAAATAAAAACTCCTTTCACGAAAATAAATACAAAGAATATATTCTTAATGATGTGTTTTTTTATTTTTTCACCAAATTAGTTCTTAGACTTTTCTCTCTTTTTTTTTTTTATTTAAATTTACAAAGACAGATTTTGAAAAAGGAAACAAAACATTAGAAAGAAGTAAATATGGCAACAAATCTGACAGAGCCGTACAGGGAACATGGGGTAGCCAATAGCGGTAGCACTGAAATGAACAGCATCCTATGTTCTTCATTTTCCAAGGGCCTATTCCACTCCAACTCCCACTCCCCATTACACTTGTAGTTATTATAGATATACATACAAGTTAGATTCACGACCAAAAACAAATTTGTGTTTCACTTAAAAGCCAAAGACTTGGCTTCCTTAAAAGCCAAAGACAAAACTCAACCAATGACCCGCCAATAAAGAATGATCCCTGCCCATCTCGAGGTCTATATATATCTCCCATAATAACTACTATAGATTCAGACTACATACATACGCCCCATATACATATCCATATATGAACATGCATACCAGTTATATAGAGAATGTGTAAGCTTAAAAATTGGAGGAAAACCCATGAATGATTTTTGTCACTACTCTCTCTAGGTTGTTAGTTTCTCATCATTGTTTATCCCATATTAAGGGAACCAAATCAAAAAATTTCACTATACACTCGTGAATCTTGATTAGGGTTTTAACCCCACCCCTCTCTCTCTCTTCTCTCTCTCTCTCTCTATATATATATATATAAAATATATAATTACATATATAGATACATTGGATGTTTCATATATTGGTCAAAGTTTTCTGCACTGGAATCGGGGACAGTCATGAATGAAGGAAATAATGGACAGGTAATGAATGGAGGAACTATCAGTTTTAGCTTTATCAAGTGAAACCGAGCCAAATCCACCTCTGCAACGATCGAATCCGTGACTATAGCTACATTCTTCTGCATATTTTCCACGGTAGGTAAGATAAAAATGTAAAATCTCTCTAGAGAATAGTGTGAGAGAGAGAGAGGGGAGGGTACCAGAGTTAAAGATCCGGACGGGGCCATTGTTAAGCAAGTTGAGTTGTGCTTCGGTCCTTCGCATGAATTCCATAGCCTCTTGCAATGGCCTTGTAAGCTCCTCTCTATACTTCACCAGCATGTCGTAATAAGCCTCCTACAGATCCATTAGAATTTTTAAGTGGGTTTACAACTACCCGAACAATTCCCATATACTGTATGTATAAAAGAGAGAATGAAAAAATAAATAAATAAATAAAATAAAATAAAATAAAATGAAATGAAAAGACTTCTTAGTTGTAAAGAAGGGACTTCAATCTAATGATCAGGTTAAGTTAAAAATAAAATAAAAGGGTCACCATGAACTGATCGAGTTCTGGGTCTTTGGAACCATCTCTGCAAGTCGCTGAAGCTCGCTGCCTTGCCTCAAACTCTTGCCGAACGGCCGTGAGCCGCGCCACCACCTCCGGCGGAGCTCCCACCTAAATTTTAAGACCACACACACACACACACACACAGAGTCAATCAATAAAATGCATGCTCTCTTCTTTAACCTTTTCTATGGGAGGTTTGTGGGTTACCTTTTGACAATCCATGTAAGCCTCCAAAAGATTAGAGTACTGAGGGTGAGCAACGATCTTGGCCTTGATAGAATCAACATCATTCGAGTTCTCATTACCTTGTTGATTATTATGATCTTGTTGATGATGAACTGTTTGGTGCCCTCGAATTATAGAAGGGTAGTGAAATTTCTGAACGTGTTGAGAAGTTCCCGATTCAGTCTTCACAATTGGATGCGATTGCGATTCAGATTGATAACAACCACCCGATTGAAGATGAAAGCTATTCATACCCATCTGGGTTTGATGATGATTACTCACGTTCGAGCCACTGTTAGTTCGTCCGTACACAGAAGCACTGGGTGCAAGAACCGGACCACCATACAAGAAACTAGCCCTTGGAGCTGTGTTGTCACTCAGCTGACTATAATCCTCCATTTTCTCAACAAACCAGATGAGAAACACAGCTAAAACACTAACAACGAAAAACCCAAAACCCTAAATCAATAATTCACCAAGAAAAACCAAGAAACCCTAAAGAGTGGACGAGACAACAACTCATCTACTTCCAAAGAACATAGATAGAACCTGAAATAATTGATGGGTTTTATTGATGGTTTTGAGAAGTGCAAAGACTTTTCTTGAAAGAAAGAGCACAAATAAGCGAGAAACAAAACAAAAACAAAAAAATCAAAAATCAAGAGTTGGGTTGGGGATCAAGAAAACCTAGGTGGGTAGTTGCATGGTGTTCGGACATATTAAAGGGTAGAGAGAGGAAGGTTGATGCGGCGTTGGGGGGTGGCGAGTCCGGAACCGGCGACAGTTGGGTGACTTGGGTGGGTGACAAGATGGTGTTTTGTGAAGAACAAAGAAATAATTTCAAAATAAAATATATCCTACTAGTATATAAAAGCAAAGAAGAAGACCCAAAAGATAAGGGCGAGCCTACTTCCAGTTAGATTTACCTCTCTTTCTTTTTGTTTTCTTTCTTTTCTTTCACCTTTCCTTTTTCCTTCACGGGTTTGGATTTTTCACTTTGAGATCCTATTATATACAATAAAAAATTATTATAAATAAATGAATCAGGCTATAAAATAAAATAAAATAAAAAAATAAAAAAACTTATGGAACTGTTTAGGGTGAAAATATTGTCAAAATAGTTAAAATTTTTATATATTTTATATTTTAATTATACAATTGCTATACATATATTGATAGTTATTAGTATTTTTAAAAATAAAAAATTAAATAAATAAAAACATTAAAAACATTAATTACAGATCAACAAAGTGGAAATGAAAAATGTGGCTTGGTCAGTGCAAGTTTTCATTGGTACTTAATTTTATTTACTTTATAAATAATATACAAAAATAGTAACAATCATAAAAATGTATTTCACCTAATGAAATAATTGATAGGAGCAATTATTCATTACAATCATTGAATAATTCACACAGAATTCATCATATTTAGATTAACTTTCATTACATTTTTTTTTTCTATTTCTCTTATAATAAAAGAAATAAGGGGGACTATTAAGAGCATCATTTATCAAGTTCATTAATGCATTTTTTTGAACTATTTTATAGCATAAAATCATAATTACACACTCCATCAAACTCAATTTTTGGTTAACTACTTTAGTTGAATATCAAACCATTAGCTACATGCAGTTAGAGAGAGAGTACACAACAAATGATTTTAGGTAATAAAATATTTAATATATTATATTTATTTATTGCATATTATTTGTCATTTAATCAATTATTACTATATTAATAATAAACATTAGTGGTGAAATCATCAAACTAGTTCAATTTTAATATATGAGATAAGGCACAATTTGATAAATTAAGAAAATTTATTTGTAAAAAGTTTTATATAAAAACTGAATCAGAATGATATAATTGTGCTATTTTTGAAAATATAAGTTAGAATAATAGGTATTTTAAATTGAGATGACTGGAGCATAAGTGTTACATCATTTTGTATGTAAATTCAATATAATTTTTTTTGAGGATAAATTACATTGACTTCCATGAAATTTAGATACAACAAATCATATGTTTTGAGATATTTAAATTAACCTCTTTATTAGTAATTTTAAAAGGATTGGAACGAATGTAGGTATTTGAAGACTTAAAGATAAATAAAATAAAATATACATTTTAATGTAAAAAAGACGACAACAACTACTTTTTTTTTATTAAGAATAACAAATTATGAAGAAAAATGAGCTAAGTACTACATAAATTAAAACTTTTAAGAAGTCTAATATAATTATGCAAACATGTGAAATTAGTTGTATTTTCTTCAATTTTTAAGAGACGTGGATGTAATTTATCCAATATTTTATTTATATGTCATTACCTTATACAAATGTGATAGTATTTTATTATTTTAATTCTCTCTTAAATATTAAATTTAGAATTGGAAAAAAAAAATAGAGAGTTTGTTAAAAAATATATTTAAAAAGATGATTAGTTAAAATTGAAAAATAAACTTTTAATTAAAATTTAACAATTTTGATTGAGATGCTCTAACACAAGGACAATAGGAGGAAAATTTATAATAAAATACATTGATGAGAGATATACATATAGCACCCTCAATAAGAGATTATGGCATTTTAAAAATTGGAATTTCATATCAACAAATTTTTAACTTTTGAAAATATTACACCGGCCATTCTTTCTTTAAAAAAAATATCTGTCACTGTAAATTTGGTATTAACAATCTTTTAAGGGCATTTTTAACCGGTGCATCAATTTTGTCATCAAATTTAAGTAAAAATTTAAAAAGAAGCTCTCTTTGATATCAAGTACTCCAATAGATGGTTTTGCAATTTCATCAAACTACCGGTCGACCGAACGGATGACTGGCCAATGCAAATTTTTTACAATTTTTCTTCTTGAGGTGGTCATTCGGGTTGTCAATCGACCAGTGTAATTTTTTCACAAACTTTTTCCTTAAGGTGGTCATCCGAAAGGACATTTGCGGGACATCCGGTGGTAAAAATCCAATAGCAATAAACAGTGATTTGATTAAAGGCACATTAATCCTCAATTTGATGAAAAAAAATGAAATTTTAGATTTGATACCAATTTGATGAAACCATTGAAACTGAAAAAGAAATCATTTTTCATTAAATTCAAATTTGATGATAAATTTGATACACCAAGAGATGGTCCAACACATACTTTATCATTTGATTATACAATTCCCAAGAAGAATCTAAATTAAGAATGAATAATGCTTATATTATCTGTGGCTCAAAAGAATAGCAGACTTTTTCATTTCTACCAGGATAATGTGGAAATTTTAATACGGAATGGAGATAGAGTTAGCTACGGGAAAGATCCTTGGTTAGGTTCAACAAATCTTCAAGTTAATTTCCAAGATTGTTCCAGTTGGTGGAAGACAAAGAGTTGTCCTTGAGTTTGCAAGTAGCTAGAAGATCTAATCTAGCTGGGTGGGCTTTTAATTTCAAAATAGCACTTCGGGCTTAGGAAGAAGATGAGTTGGCCAGATTAACCACTGTCTTGGGGGAAAGCCCTACTCTACGAAGTGATTCAGTTGATTGTTTGGTTTGAAAGTCTACATAATCAGGGATCTTCAAGGTCCATTTTGGTTTTGTCCAGGGTTTGGTAAATGATGGCCCCATTCAGAGATCGATTGACCTAATTTGGAATAACTTCTTACCACTAAAAGCCAAACTTTTCTCTTGGTTAGCTTGGAAAGGGATACTGAAAACAAAACAACTGCTTCATAGGTTTGGCATCTTGGTGGGTGTTGATGTTATGAATTGCATTTTTTGTCATGAAGCAATTGAATCAGTTGACCATATCTTGTTGCATTGTCCTTTTGTTTGGCAAATATGGTCTGCTATTGCTCTATGGTGGGGTTTTCAGTAGGCTATGCTTAGTTCCATTTAAGGGTTGTTACTTTGGTGGTTGGGTTGGAAGCTTAAGAACAAAGTTAATTAGGTTTGAAGGGCTTTACCAACAGCAATATTGTGGTCTGTGTGAAGGAATAGGAATGAGTGTGTTTTTCAGGAAGTTCAGTTCGATCTTAATGATCTGTGCGAGTGTATTAAGGTAAGAGTAGCAATATGGCTAAGATCTCATATAAGTGGTGCCTCATTCTCAGTTAATGATGTTGTTTTTAATTTTCATCAAGTCATAATTTGTTTGGGGTCCTCTTGAGTTTGTCTGTAAAATGGTGGAGGTGCTACTGGTTTTTTTTTTTTGCAGATACACTGTAGATATGGTAGAGGTGCTGCTAGTTTTTTTTCTCAGTACATGATTTGTGTTGTTGCTGTTCTGTTTGGTTACTGCTGTTTTTTGCATTCTAACTACTGTTACCGATGTGGTGGAGGTGCTACTGGTTTTTCTCAGTAACTGATCTATTGCTGTTTTGTGTTCTGTTTCTACAGGTGTTCTGTTTCTGTTCTGTTTTGGTTTGCTGCTTCAGGAGTATGGATTATTGGTTGGTTCTGAGTTGAAGTATGGGCTTTGTCACTGCAGCTAAGTTTCTAACTTAATGTTTAATTTTGTTGTTGTTGTTTGTTTACTGCGTGAAGATTGAGGTAGAAGATTGAGTGTGTGTGTGTGTTTTTTTTCTCTCAAGAAGCTCAACCCAATTTTAATGATTTGTGTGAGTATATAGAGATGCACTGTTGATATGATGGAGGTTCTGTTTTCTGTTCTGATTTTTGGTATGTTGCCTTAGGAGTTTGGTTTTTTGGTCTGTTCTGGTCTGAAGTGCGAGCTTTTGCCATTGCTGCTGCTTTGCTAATGTTGATGTTCAATTGATGTTATTGTTTGTTTATTGGGGAAAGATTATAGTTTGAAAGGGGTATTTTGTCTTAGGGTGTGTTCACCTTGATGTTCAATTGATGTTGTTGTTTGTTTATTGGGGAAAGATTATAGTTTGAAAGGGGTATTTTGTCTTAGGGTGTGTTCACCTATCTTGCTCTGTAGGTTGGTTACTCACCAACTTGGAGCTTGGAGTCAGTGCTAGCAAATGATTTGGTGTGTTTCTTGGTGCCAACCTGGTTGGGATCTTGATATATCACTATGATACTTTTTGCACCCTCCTCTTTATTAATGTACTTTACATACTTCGTACGTTTTTCTATCAATAAAACTTTTTTTTGCTGATCAAAAATAAAAAGAATGAATAATGCTATATGTACCAATTAATGTACACACTAGTGTACTAATAGATGATGTGGCATCATTTGTATGGTTTTGGATATTTGTAACTTGTATAATAAATGTGGTCAATAATAATATCATAATACTAATTGGTACACTATTATGTACACAAATTGGTGTATGTAGCACCACCAATTAAAAAAAAAAATAGTCAATACATATGATACATTATTTAATTAAGGGAATTGATATATTAATGCTCCACATTTTATTTCTCAACCTTTACCTTTTCATCTTTCACTATGACTATGTTTGGCATAAATTTTTTGGGCTAAAATAGTTATAAAAAAACAAAATAAATTAGAAAGTCAATAAAATAAAATATCATATTCAAACTATAATCATTTAATTGTTTCTTTTACAAAAGTTAAAAAAGTCAAAAGGCTCATCCCAAATAAGATTTTTTAGTCCTAGACTGAAATAACTAAAAAACCAACCCACATCTATGTCTCTTTAATTATGTTAATAATTACTTCACAACAAAAAAATAATATGGTAATTTTTTACCAAAAATAGAAAGTTTTAAAGGATTCATAAAATTGTGAGGCTGTTTGGTGTAGTTTAAGAGGCTATTTATAACTTCTTATTTTGGTGTAGCTTTTATTAATAAATTGAAGAAATTGATTATTGAGAGTTGGGAGATGAGGTACTTTTAACATACACATTTTGTATCGTGATTATTAATTTTTAGCTTATTCAAAGATGTATCAAACAGACACTTTTTCATAAAGAGAAAAAAAAAACTAACAATTACCATGTACATTAGCTTCTTAAATTCACACATTAGCTTTTAAAATTCGAAGAAAAAAAAAAAGAAAGAAAGAAAGAAAAACAAATTTAAAAAGTAATTGTCAAACTCTACCAAAGTGTGAATGGAGTGTTTCTAAATTAATAAAAGTTACAACCGATACGAGTCAAGTGTCTAATTTTGATCTAATTCAACGAGGATTAATGATAGAAGTAGGACATTAATGTTCACGTGTAATCTTATGACATTAATGTTCACGTGTAATCTTATGGATTAAATTCATTAATTAATTAAAAGTAAGTGTCTAAAATGGAATTTTAATGAAAGTCCAATACTGAAATTATAACTTTAGCAGAAGAACATTGTAGATATATTGAAATTTTCTATATGTTTAGAAATAAGATATTTTAGTTGGTTTTTTAATTTTTTTTATTATAATAAGGCATGTGAAAAAATAAAGAAAATGATGTGAAAAGTGGAGCCTGAAAAAGCTTATATTTTGATATTTTTTTAAAATATATAAAAAAAATAATGTGACATAAATAAGTCAATAAATTAATATTTTTTTTTTTTTAATTGTCAAAATAGCCCAAAGTGTGAATAGCATGAAGCTCTTTTCTTCTTGTTCACTGAGAGAAAGCAGATTTAAGACCAACAGGAGACTAGGTATGTTCATGCTTGCATTACTCCACTTCACAGATATGGATTTGTAATTGAGAAAACATAGGCAAACGCGTATTTACATTTCTAATATGTACATATATAGGAAAATATTTGAGATTCTCAAAATGTATTTACGATTTTATTCACATGATGTGATAAAATTTGTGTTAATTTTTTATTTATTATATAATTAAGTGGTTTTTTGGCAACATGATAAAAGTTGCATTTGTAGCTTGGGGAGAAAAAAAAAAGGTTACATTTTTAGAAAGAAGTCATCTGGTAAGATGAAAAAAAGTTACAGGAAAAATTACAATTATATTATTTATATTGTTTAAGGTTATATATGGGTGAATATGTAAATTTTTTAAATTAGGAGATGATAGTTTGATCATTTTATTGTGATGTGATATCATAAATAAATATTAATTAAAAAAATCAAAAGAATCTTTTTATTAATTTTTCAAATTACTTTTTAAAAAAATCAAAAAAATTAATTAAAAGTCAAAAATTAACTTTTAACTATCTTTTCAAAATATCATTAATAATAATGGAGCTAACTCTCATACCACATTATTATGAATAAATTTATAAATATAAATGTTTATTCATATATATATATATATATAGATACATACATACATGTAAGAGTTTTACGCATTCACTCTCTTTCTCTAAATTTGGAAATGTATGTATTTTGAAGCACTGTGGCGATGGGGAATGTGTTTGGTGCAGGCACACCCTGCCTATATGGGGGATGGGTACGAATTTTCAACGGTAAACAGTGTAAAGTTGGCCCTGACGCCTATCGGAGAAGAGAATACTGTTTTTGACATAACCCCATTTTGCAGATCAACCACGTGGACACCCAACCCAAACATCTCCTCACATCACACACTCACTCACTGTCAGAGATAATACTAACCTACAACTATCTATACACTACAATTAATTAATCATATAAGCGTCGTTTGGGAAGAAAGATTAGGGTTATTTTAATAAAATAAAATAAAATATTATTTTTAATTCATAATCATTACATTTTTTTTTATAAAAATTTAAAAAAATTAAAATATTCTTATTAAATACATTTTTTTAAGCCTAAACTAAAATAGTCAAAAAAACAAATAACCAACTCACTTCTAAAATGAATCCATAGAAAGTATTTTTCGTCAATCCATGGTGTAGGTTATAGTGTATTATTGAGCTTGTGGGTTTTATTTTACATCCCTGTTTGATAATCTGAATACTTTAATGAATAAAGCTCGTCGAGCAGTTTATACCTGAAAAAAATATGTTCCGATTAAAAGATTATCGATATCCAATCAACGTGATTTTTTATAAACAAAAGTACTCGATGAGCTATTAAACTATTTTGGGAAGATAGTTAAAAGTTATTTTTCAGTTTTTAATTCATTTTAAGTCACATCATCTCTCACATTTTTTACATATTTTTTTATAAAAATTCAAAAAAATCAAAAGTCAATTTTTAACTATATTTTCAAAATAGGCTATTAAACGATACGAATTATCGAAACAAGATCCACAGTAGATCCCACGAATCCACAATATGTTCCAACCTAAGCAGTGGATTGAAGATCAGTCTCCCATATACAAGCCTCTTTTAAGAAGTGGGTTAAAAGTCGTTTTCTAATTTTTAACTCATTTTGAGTTATATCATCTCTCACAATTTTTTACCTGTTTTTTTAAAAAAAAAATCAAAAAAATTAAAAAAAAATCAACTTTTAATTATCTTTTCAAAATATCTCATACTATCTATACTGTTATATTATCGAAATACAATTGGTGTGGCAAAATCTTTTCTCTTCTTAATGTCAAGTGAAGAAAATAAAAATAAATTATGTATATTCTACTAAATTTTATAATTATTTATAAAAATATAGGTATTAGGAGAAAAAAAAATATTGTGTTAAATTAATAAATATATATATATTAAAAAATAATAAAAAATTATGTGAAGTAAAAAATATATAAAAAAAAGTAGTTACATCTGTTTTTTACGTGAAATTTTATTTTTTGTATGTAATAAAAAAATTGTTTTATCCCGTGTATATATCTATCTATCTATCTATACTATTATAAAGTGAACACATAACTCTTATGGTGTCCTGAAACTTTACTCTCCTCATGCCATGTGGCAGTATTTTTTATTTTTTAAAAAAAAGTTAAACAAAGAGAAGAGATGGGCAAGGCTTCAACCCATATGGGTTCAAGTACAAGAACTCATACCACTTAATCTAAGTACACATTATAATATTAATTTTATTATTATTTTTTTTATTTCTACTTATTTAAATTGTACACACATCGTGTGTGCCACCCACTAGTGTATATATATATATATATATACAGTCTATAGAGAGAGTATTAAATAGAGAGAGAGAGAGAGACAAGAAGGACGTATAGTGGGAATCATGTAGTTCTGAGAAGGCAGAAAAGTGTAGGGCCCATAACACTCCCGGAAGACCCGCGCTCCTTTTTTTAACTTTTAATACAAAAATATATATATAAAAGTTATAAAAAAAATAAAACATAATATAAGAATGATGTATGGTATTTTTTTAGAGAAAATTGTATTTCAGTATAACAGTGGAAAAAAATTATATTTTTATGATAATGTAATTTTTCTGTGTGTATGGTATAAATTTCTTCATGTATTTAGTGTAATTCTTCTTGTGTGTCAGAGTTGCACAAAAAAAATCATTTATAGTGTAATCTTTTTTCTATTGCTCTATATATATATATATGAAATTTCTACTTTATTTAAGAATAAATAAATTTTATAAAATTATATCATTATATATAATTTATTTTATTTTATATATCATTAATATTTCCCTTTTGAATATAGGGTTGGGGGGGGGGGGGGTGTGTGTTCTGAGAAGAGATTGGACGTTTCCAGAGTGGGTACTTAAGCTCGAGTCTCTTCAGGGGGTAATTGACATGTTCATGTTCAGTTGTCACGCTCACTGCCTGCCTTTTGCAGTGCTCTTTCTCTCCTCTCCTCCTACTTCGCCTCTTCCCTATACACTCCCACCCCCCACTCCACGTATATATATGTATGGGAAATGGGAATCAGAATATGAAAACAAACGCAAAAGTTTAGGTTTAAATAGTTAATAAAAATAAAATATATTAAAATAATTAATAAGATAATATTTATATTTAAATTATAATTATAATTATTTTATTTTTTTCATAATTATCAAATTAATTTTAAAAACATCAATTATTATCTCAAATATAATTTTTTTAAAAAGGTTAAAATAATCAAAAATAAAAAGTCAACTATCACTTCGTGTGGCTATCCCAGTTAGAACTAAAAAAAGTACAAAAATTAAAATAGGCTAAATAAACTAATAAAATAAATATGATAATTCAAATTATAATTATTTTATTTTTTTCTTATAAAAGTTTAAAATATCAAAAAAAAATATAAAATGAACTTTTTAGTCACAATCTAAAAAAGTGCCATTTTAGGAACATAGTAAAAAGTCACGTTTTTTGCTGCCAAAAAAGCAACAAAATTCCTTTGGGAAGTGCCAAAAACACAGTCCTAAAATTACAAATTAGGGCCTATGAAAAAAAATAAAAAAATAAATCTCTTATGTTCGGTAAGAGTATTTTGGTCATTTTAATTTGATTTGACACCATAAATAAATATTAAACTAAAATGCAAAAAGCTAACTTTTTACCAACTTCCCAAATCACTTTAAAAAAAGTCAAAAAACTTGGTAAAAAGTCAAAAGTTAACTTTTTACTAACTTCCCAAAACAACCCAAAGTCTCCACTCTAGAAAGCTAACTAAATTTTTTTTTGCAAAGTGACAATTAAAATAGTCTACTTCCAAACAGGGCCAAAATGATGTTTGATTGGGAACCTATTTTGAGAAGTATTAAAAGCTAGTTTTTTGGCTTTTTTTAATTTTTTTTAAATGTATAAAAAAATAGAGTGGTGATGTGATCTAAAAAAATAAAAAAATTAACCTTTAACACAAATACCAAAATAGGGAGAAGGGGATTGGACTAACAATTTTAGAATTGTTTGGGAATAGGTTATTTTAATAATTTTTTATTTTTTATAAAAATATATACAGAAAAATAGAGAGATTATATAACTTAAAAATATATAAATAAATAAATAAATAAAAGAAATTACTTAACAGTTGGACAATAAAAGAAAAATACACAAACATGAAAGGATGCAAGTGAGATTTGCACCCCTCATGTTTTTATAATTTTTTTATGCCCCACTGTCAAATAATTCCTCCTAAAATAAAAAATAAATATGCTATTTTTGGAGGTAACAGAAAAAACCCCTTAATCCAGGTTTGTTTAAGGGATTGGTAATATTATGGGAGTATACATTCTCTCCAAAAAATAGTGTTCAAAAAAACAAAAAAAATCTCTCCCAACAGTAGGATTAGCATTATCAGGGGAGGATTGGGACTGCTAATTCCCCACTAGAATTGGTAGTTAAAAGACCACTTTTCTCCGTTTCACAGAACAAGAAGTTTATTGTCTATGTAGTAACTAGAAAGGATATTAATTTTACAGATTTAGGGTTATTTTTGAAAGTTGGTTAAAAAATAGTTTTTAAATTTTTAAATTTTTTGACTTCTTTTGAAAAAATATTTGAAAAAAATAGAGTGGTAATGTGACTCAAAATAAATTAAAAGCTGATTTTTGACTTTTAGCGAAATTCCTAAATTGAGCTTATCAACTAATTAAGATCATCATATTAATGTACAAATAAACACATTTTATTTTATATGTTCAACTTAATACTAGCACACTAATAATCTTTACACTCAACCTCATCCACCTTAATTCACCAAACAAATGAGGCCAAAGAGATTGTTTGTGGGAATTCTATATGTATCTTTGGTTACGACTTTTATGATCTTTGATTTTAATTTCTTATGGTGTTAGTTATGACACATTATAATGTTATTTATGATATTATTTTAATTATAATCTAAGAACTCTTTAATTATATTCTAACACAATTTTTATTTTTTTTAATTATAGTACATCCCAAACAACTAGTATGACTCATACTATTGAACACAAATGCCATAACTTGCCTGAGGGTGTGTCCTATATCATTACCTATTATTTGTTATTGTATATATGTATGAGGTTTGTTAACTAGTGTCATAAGCTAAGGTTGCATTAAAGAAAGTAAATCACTTCCATTATTATAAAATTAAATAATAATAATAATAATAAATGTTTCCTTGGAAATAATTTAATTCTTTTCTAATTAATTTTTTTTTCAATCTTTACTTTTTAGGTTTTTTTTTTATGTTTGTTGAAAAAAAATAATGTTTTACTTCTTTTTTAATACATTTTTTGTTTTAAAAATTATTAATTAAACTTATATAATCTAATTTATCTACCATATCATTTTTCAATGAATAACATCGAAAATATTAATACTGACTTGCTGAAATCATATTTTAGAAATTTACAATTTCTTTTTTAAATGAAAAAGTTTTTGATTTGGTCAAATTTTTGAAAGTTAGAATTGATTTTGACTTTAGTGCTTTATATTATATATAAATTTAACCAATTTATAATTATTTTTCTCTTATTGAATCGTCTATTAATTATTTGAATTTTTTTGAAAAAAAATTATAAAAGACAAAATTAATTTAATTTTTGTAAGCTTTTTTTGTATAGTATTTAATTTATTTGAGTTTTCAATGAAAAAAGTTCTGCTCAATTTTTTTAGGGGTTGATATTAAAATTTTATAAAATAAAGGACGTGCAATATTTTCATAGTAGTTCAGATTTTTCAACATTTTCATAGAGAAATTTCATCATAGAGAAATTTCAGCTCTTCACAAAGAAATTTGACATTTCTCTATGACGGGTTGAAATTTCTCTAATAATATTATTGAGAAACCTTAACTAATAAGAAAAAGAATATTGGACCTCCCCTGCTAACAAAAATTGGAGATGAATATTTCACTAATTTTTTTATTTTTAAAATTTTATAGTTGAAAAACAAATTAAATTTTTTTTTATCAAAAATGACTCAAAGAAAGCAGATATTTTAGTCTTATTACAAAAGAATTAAATTCTTTTCAATAAAACATTCTTTTTTTTTTTCTTCTAAATTCTATACCAGTGGAGTGGTGATTCATTTGCAACCTTAAACTTAAGGCATTTGTTAATAAAACTCTATATTATGGTCATACTAACAAATGTTCCAAGGTCACTTAATAAGGAATAAATAATGAGTTTTGCATTTGTAATAAATAATTTTATTGAAATAATTTAGTTTAAATTTTGATAAAATATTTAAAATTTCTAACATTTTTAATTTTAAAATCCAGTTACATTGTAAAAACATTGCATGGGTGGAATATATATTCAGAGAAAAAGTAAGTTAACTAGAACAAATGGTGCTATATTTTAAAGCAATTATGTTACGTAGCTCGAATCCTTTCTTCCCCCGAATCCCCCGAACTCAAAACAACGTCGTTTCGTCGTTTTGAATTTTTTTTTTTTTTTTTCAATCAGAAAAGAAGAAGAAGAAGAAAGAAAGAAGAAGAGAATAAGAAGAAAGAGGCAGAGGCGGAGGCGACGACGACGGTGATGGCGGGCGGAAGCAGAGGCAGAGGCAGAGGCAGGGCGGAGGCGGGGCTGCGACGATCGGGCGGGCAATCTGCGATCGATCGGCGGAAGCAAAGGGGCCCTCTCTTCCCCTCCTCTTTCTCTTCTCTCTTCCCCTCCTCTTTCACTTCCCCTCTCTTCTTCTCTCTTCTCTCCCTCTTTCTCTTTCTTTCAGACAGCATAAGGAGAAAAAAAAGAAAAAAAAAAAAAGAAACTACCCAAAACGGTCGGGGAATTCGGGAGGACATAATTCGGGGTGAAAATCATTTTCCACTTTAAAGTATGCATTTTTTATAAATGTTTAAAAATATATTTAGGAGTGATTTTGGAAGCTGATTTTTAGTTTTTAAATCATTTTTAATCACATCACTTTAGACATTTTTACACACAAAATAACAAAAAAGTTTAAAAAAATAAAAAAATTAATTTTTAACTAACTTCTCAAATCATTCCTTAAAGTTATTATATGGACTAAAGTCATGTTGATTATGACTTCCATTATATCAAATTTTAATCTAAACATTTTTTTTCTGATGTTATAACTTTTATGATGTTTCCAAAAAAAAATTGGTCAATTACCTACCCGAAAGAGAAATGGAAAGTAGTTTGTCTTACACGTGGAATCAATAATGTTTCCAAATCTAAACTCACCAAGAATTGCTATAGGAGATTGTCATAGATAGGCATCCTTTTATTTTATTTTTTTTTGGCGGTTGAAAATTTTGGTTTTTTCATGCATGTTAAGAATTGTGAAACATTCTCACCAATTTGCAAATGATAGTGTGCATTTTGATGCCGATTTAATTGGGATGATCATGCGTGTGCTTAATGCATTCATCTTTTTTTTATTGATGTGATTACAATGTATTTTTGTACTATGTTTTATATCAATAAAAACTTCTTTTTGCTATTAAAAAAGTTAAAAATAAAAAAAAAAGAATTGTGAAACATTGGAGGTGAAAACAGCAAAGAACAATAAATATGGCTTTTACATGGAAAATTTATTCATAAATTGGAGGAATGTTGATCCATTTAGTCTTATAAATTTTTTTATGAACCAATTAGTCGGTTTTTTGTCTTAGAAACCTTCTGGTTTCAGCACCTCGTCTTGTGGTTGATTTAGAAGGATAAGCCTGTTTGGGTAGCTGAATCATCTGGAGTTTTTTCTGTGTCCTCTATATTTAAGGGGGCTTGTGCATGTGCTGACCCTAGGTTGAGAATAAGCAAATTGGTATGGGTTAAATATTCGCCTCCCAAAGTACAATTTTTTTGGTGGCTAGCATGGAAGAGTAGACTTAAGACTTCAGTGTTTCTTCAAAAAATTGATGTGTTTCAACTTTATGTGTGTTTTGCAAAACTGTGAATAGAGTTGCTGTTTAACTGAAACCATTGTACACTAAGCATAATTTAACTATGCAAGATTTTGTGTTTAATCTTAGGCAAGTAAGGAGGTGTATCTCTGGCAAGTGGTTGCAAGTGGTTGTGAGTGTTGGGAGTGTTACTTTGTTCTCTAGTTTTCTTGTTGTTTTTTTGGTTGGTTTCTCTCCAACTGTGAGCAGTGTTAGCAAATGATTGAGCTTGCTTGTTTGGTGCCAACATCGTTAGGATTATATAGTTTAGCAATGATGCTCTTTGCAACCTCTGTATTTATGGATGTAACTCTTGTAATTGTATTACTTGGTTATCATCAATAAAATGTTTTTCGCTGTTTCAAAAAAAATAAAAAATAAAAATTAGTGTTTTTTTTTTTGAAAAGTTGCATTTATTTGATTTTGTACCATTAAAGTTTAAGTTCATGCCTTTTTATGATTCATTTTTGGGATTGGAATGGAAATGTGAGGTGTCGAAGGTTTTTTTGGAGGGATTAGTGGCTAAAGTGTTGATTATCGAGCATGAAAATCAACTTTTCTGTTGTGTGTTTTCTGATATTACATTGGAGTATTACATTAGGTTGTTATTCTTGATCTTTGCTATTTGTTGCCTTGTTGATGGTTGGGCTCTGAGCTATCCTTGCTAGTTGTTGCTGCTGCTGCTACCGCTTGCTATTGCTGCCACTTGGTGCTGCTACTAGTTGCTGTTGTTTTTTTTGGTGTCGCAGAGCTGTTTTTTTTTTTTTTTTGTGTGTTGCTGCTGCTTTTTGGGTGCTAATTTTGGCATCTTTAGGTGCTGATTTTTGGTATTTTTGGGTGCTGATGATCTTGGTGTTGTTTGTTATGTTTTTGCTGTATTTTTTCTTGGTTTTGGTTGGTTGCTCACCAACTTTGATGGTGTGCTAGTAAGGGATTGGGCAGGTATATTGGTGCCAACCTAATTGGGATTGGTATGTCTTGCTATGATGTTTTTGCACTGATCTCTTTTCCTTTCTTGATGTTATGATTTTTTTGTTCATCAATAAAGGTTTATTTTGCTGATAAAAAAAAAAGAGTTTATGTGGTACATTGCTTGGAGTGTTACATTTGAAAAAAATATACTAAATAGTTTTTTTGAAATATTACGTTGTTACGTTTGAGAAAAGTACACTAAAGAGTTTTTTAGTGTGTTACATTAGAGTGCTATGTTTGGAAAAAATACACTAAAGAATTTTTGTGTGCTACATTCACTATAACAAATAAGAGTTTTAGAGACCAAATGTTTTAGTCTCTATAAGTGAAAATTTTGTTGCAAAAGACATTTACGGACCAATTTCTATCATTGTGGGGATAATCACTAAAAGGTCGTTTTCGAAAAGTCAATATAGGGCTTTTAGCAACAAAATTTTGAAAATGTCACTAATAAATAGATTTTTAGAGACAAAATAATTTGGTCTCAAAATGGTTTATTTTTCGAGACAAAAAATATAGTCCCAAATAAATAATAATTCATCACTAATGTCCAATTTTCATTACTAAAAATATAATAACGACATTTTTCAAAACAAAAAATATTTGGTCCCTAAAAATTAATTTTTTCCCTAAATTTTAGTCCCCAAAACCACAATTTTTTGTAGGGATTGATTGGAGTATTAAATTTAAGAAAAGTACACTAAATAATTTTTTTAGAATGTTACGTTGTTACGTTTAAAATTTTTTAGTTTGTTACATTGACGTGTTACGTTTAGAAAAAGTATACAAATAATTTTTTAGTGTGTTACATTAATTGAAATATTACGTTTAGAAAAAGTACATTAAGGAGTTTTATAATGTGTTACACTAGAGTGTAACATTTAGGAAAAACACACTAAGGTGCTTTTGTGTATGTTACATTGATTAGAGTATTACGTTTGGAAAAACTACACTAAGGAATTTTTTAATGTGTTACATTGGAGTCTTACGTTTTTTCAGTGTTTTATTGAAGTGTTATGTTTGAAAAAAGTACACTAAATTTTTTTTTTGAAATGTTACATTTAGTAATTTTAATATTATGAGAAAATTCAAATTTATCATTCAACACATAACCCCTGAGCGTTTATACATTGCCCTTTATGTAATTCATACTAGAATGAGACCTTTGAATCCATAAGAAAAAATGAAGGACCAAACAATTCAAAAGATCATTATTTAAAATTTATTGATATTTCACTCGTTTTACATTACACGTATACAAAACAAATATATATGTATATATATATATATATATATATAATTTGCCTAATTCATTATAAATTTAAGACTACATTATCCAACAATGCAGTCGCCATATAATAATTGTTATCATTATTATTCTCCATATCACAGTTTTGGCCAATGTAATCTGCTTGATAATTAATCTTAACTAATGCATACCCTACATAAATATTGTCCTTTTAATACATGCTTAAGCAACCAATCAAGCTTAAGAAGAATCCAAGGAGATAAAGTTCCACAACCGATTCACACGTTAAAAAAAAAAAGAAAAAAAGAAGCTACGTGGATTAGTGCCCTTCACATAGTTTGATAATTGATCTATGATTCCCTCCAGCTGCTTAGAATTTTAGGGAAAAAACTAGGAAAATAACATTTCAAAATTTTACCCTATATTTTTTTCAGAATTAAACAAATAAAAATAAAAATTATTATGGATAAAGTTTTGTGGGTTTTTTTAAACTTTTATTTTTGGTAAAGAGGCACATTGAAATTTCTCAAAATAGAGAGGGTAAAATCATCTTTTAACAATTTAATTGACACTTCCATAAATAAATAAATAAAATATTATGTAATTGTATTTTAAGACAAACCAAACATGCTTTTTTGCTTCGGAAGTTTTTAGCTAAAAAGTTGTTTATTTAGATATTGCTAAACAGGTAGTGTGTTATGGATCATGCTCAAAATGAATTTAATTCATAGGCTTGGGATTTTTTGATAAATTTTTTTTATTTTTTTGGTTGAATCCGAAGTATTAGTCAAAATTTTAAACATATAAATGCAATAGTAATAGATTAAAACAACTGTCATTTTGCTTTTGCGTAGGTGAAATATTCTCCTTTTGTTTCCACTAATAAAATAACAAAGAAAGAGGGTTAAGGAATCATAAGTAAGTCAACAAAGCATCCTTGTAGTTAGACGGTTAAATCACTACAACAGTAAACAAAGCTAATGGGCACTAAAGCAAGCATTGACTATAAACTAGGTTGAGATTGGAGCTCTAAAATTAAGCTTTGAGGTTTGATTAGACATGAAAGGTTGAGAAAATTGTAAGACAACACAAAGCGTGAAGACTATATAACTGAGAAACAACTGTGGTTTTCATTAGCATCTTTTGGCAAAAAGGATGACCCAAAAATTTTTAATCTAGAAGTTCAGAAACTCATATCAATTTGGTAGTACTATATTCATAATTTTGGTCTTCATTTTTCGTGTTGTCGGAAACAAAAATAATTGTTTTCATTTTTCCAATAAGTAATTTTCAAAAAAATAAAAAATCAGTTTTTTCAAGAAAGTTTTCTGAAAAAAAGTTTGGAGAGACTGTTTGCCAAACAAGTCTTGCAGGTTATTTTTTTATCTTTTTACTTAATCTTCCAAATTTAGTCCCAAGCACAATCTTTGATTGCATGTTTAAAGGACTAAGTCCAAATACATTAATTCAAACGAGAGCTTATAGCAATCTCATGTAAGTTAGAGAAAATTATTTATAAATTAAACTTCCCTACATAAAACTCTTATAGAATGTCATCGGGTTACATTTTTTATTTTTGTTTTTCTAAGTCATAATTTTGAGCATTCTGACTGTCAGGATTAGTGTGGTCCCATATACTTATTATGTTGCTTTATACGTGCATATGGGTTAAGATGGTAGAGTCCAGAATCTATTAAGAAATCTAATGTGTGTAGGATTTGATTTGCTTAATTATATGGAAGTATTATTCATATGGCTAGACTATTATAAATAGTGATGTGGACTATAGAATTTATCTAAGAGAGTAGCGAGAGAAAAAATAAAGATATAGGGGTGAGAGAAAAAATACCGTGTGAATACCAAATGAGAAAGGGCTCAACCCACCCTTGAGTATGGGGTTAGAATAGTGGTGGTGTGGGTTTTAAGTACTTTGGTCATCTCACATGTATTGTCTATTTTGAGCATTGGGTTTAGGTAGGGGTGTGGATTTTGGGTATTTTGGTCATCTCACTTGTATTCTTTATTTTATTTATAGCGGAAGCTCTCTCTCCCATGGATGTAGACAATTTGAATCGAACCACGTAAATCTATATATGACTGTTTTCTCTTTGGTGTGTGAGGGTGTGCTTCCATTTGCTTTGGTGGAATATAATATCAATCCCAACACTAACTTGAAATGAAATGAACTATATATATATGTGTATATATATATAAATTTTTGTATGACATTACTTTTAATTTAATTCATTTGTTTTAATATTTCATCGCACTTTCTGTGATTTATGACAAACATGTAAGATTAGCTGTTGTTGAACTTTTGGTCTTTGCATCAATATTTAATTTGAAATTTATTCATTTATTTTTAAACATTATCAAACACTGCATTTTTTATTAGAACTGCTTGAGCTTTTCAAACTTTTTTTTAAGCTTTCTAATCTATTTTACGGAAAATTGCTGTAGATTTGCTCTGCTAAATTTACACAAATTGTAATGAATCAAGAGACTTTTGGTCCCATTATCATATCATTTAAGTAACCCTACTGATCTCCAAATTCACAACAGAGAGAATCTAAACAAACAAAAACATGACTTAACGCTTTTATTTACGTTAAATCTGTGGTAGCCCAATGATGTGGATTTTCCACTTAATCCATTGTGTGTTTGCCACATTGGTAGCCAAATAACTTAATAATAATAATTTTTTAAAAAAATATAAAATAAATGATTGGGACATGTAGACCTAAAGTCTTCAACCAATAAGTGTGGCTGTTGGGAAAGTAGGGTAATGCAGAACCATAAATTAAAAGGAAATAGTATTCATGATTTGATTATATTAGTTGGATGAAATTTGGTTTAGTTTTTTAAAATTATTTTTTGAAAAATTAGAAATTAATTTGACAAAAATAAATATTATAAAAATATTAGCCGAATAAAAAGAATATCACATGAAAATAACGATTTTTTTTTTTTTTTCATTTTTTTGACCAAAATTTTATTTTTATTACAAATTGACTCTAATGTGATAGTGTCATTTTTAGAAAAATATACCACTTTGATATGTTTTTTGATTTAAAATTTTGTATATATAATTTTTCTATTTGTATATCATTCCTCATAAAATGTTATCTTTACACAGTGGGAATTTGCGCATATGAAATATGTTAGAGAAAGGATAATGGTTTTGATCAATTTAACTGTACAAATTACAGGTTTAATAAACTATAACAGAGAGAAAATAAATCAAGCTACAGTGTTGACCTCTTTATTTGTTCATAACGAGATGGGTCAAAACAAAAAACCAAAGGAAAACGCGTGACTCCTGACGAATCACAAATTAAAAAGCGACACAAACTTATCAAAATGGAAAAATCACTTTTCAAATTAGTAAGGACACCTAATCGGCAATGTTGTGTTGCCGATGAGGCTGGGTGACATGAGTGGCAACACATCGTTGCAATAATGGTTAAACATTTATTTCAACAATTATCACACATAGAAATAGAAGTTAAAGGATGACTCCCTATAAAAAGAGATCTAAGGAGTGAGGAGGACAAGGTACGAAATAATATCCATAAAATAAAAAAACATTCATAATTCCTCTGTCCAGGTAATTCTTATTTTCTAAACATGAATAATGTCAAAATAATTTCTTACCTAGAATGGTAATGACTTTGACAAACTAAACAAAAACTAAAGGCAAGAATGAGCAGCATAATACTTGTACAAGAATAATGTTTGAGAGTCATAAAATGTGTGGCTCAAATGGTTCGAAACAGTCAAAATAACGTCGTTTTGCGTCGTTTTGACAGTTTCGAACCATTCGAGCCACAGATTTTCGGCCTTCCTACCAGTGCTGCTCGTACAATCACGAATCATGTGCATGCATGACAAACACTTATTTTAATAAGCCGCTATCTTTGGTTAGAAAAATGATTTATAAATAAACTTGTTGTATTTAAAAAAAGTAAAAATAAATAATAATTACTTCAAAATGATGTACTAGCAATATTTTTAAGTTATGGGTTGTAATAGTTAGTGCTTTAATTTGAAATAAAATGACTACTTCTACCTCATTTTATACTAAGGCCTCGTTTGGTAAGAGGCTATTTTAGCTAATTAGTTAAAAAGTTACTAAATTAGTCAAAAAGCCAACAACTCATACCAAAAAGTTAAAGATTCTCTTTTCTCTCTACTTTTTGCACATCTTTTCATAATTAGCCAAAAAGTCATCCCAAACATACAAATTTTTTTTACCTACCTTTTTAACTAAATAACTAAAAAATTATTAAATTAACCTGTTCTCAAACGAGACCTAAAAAAGTTATTTATATATCATAATATTATTGGTGATTGAATTTTTTTATGATCAACAAATGTTAGCTTCTTCCACCTGGCAAATATTTATACACTTTAAGTTTTTGAACTTTTACACAGTGGGGAAGGGGGATGGTCCCTCACTCACGAGGGTGTCGTCTGGGTGAGGGGCGCGCGAAAACAGCGCGGGAGCTGTTTCCCGATGCACATCACTTATATCACCCCCACTCGCAATCCATCCAGAAGTTACTGGTTGATATAGGACAGTGTTGTTGTATGATGCTTCACATAATTAATAAAAATAATAATATTTATAATTTTATATTAAGTAACTAAAAAATATAAAATAACATAAAAATTTATAATTAATTTAGTTCACGTTGAGTAAAGGGGTATTTTAAGAAGATGAATAAAACCTATTTTTTAGTTTTTTTTGACTTTTTAGTATTTTTAACTCACTTTTCAAAATGAGCCTTAGAGCTAAAAAAGTATAAAAAGATAAAATAGACTATATGAACCAATAAGACAAAAGGATTTTATGAAAAAACGTGAAATATGGGTTGGGTTTGAAGTGATGTAGTAGAGTGGTGATGTGGATGATTGTGACCTAAATATAATGGGCTAAAATAGCATGTGATATTTTAGCACATGCCAAACAACTACAAAATGTCACATTTAAATCATAATCATTACACTTTTCCCTCACAAAAGTCAAAAAAATTCAAAAATAAAAACCAAACGAGACTTAAAAAGTCTCAATATAAAAAAAGTTGGCTATAGCCAATGCCAAACAAAACTTTAAATTATAATCACGTGATACCCAAGATCAAACAGTTTATTTGGTTCTGATTTTCAAAAAATAATTTTCAGAAAATTATACTTTTTTATTTTTTATATTTTAATGTTTTCAATGAATTTTTTTAATATTTTAAGAATTTTTTAATTTTTAAACACACCTAACATAAATACACTTAAAAAGTATAATATTTGTGAAAAAAATCTTAAAAAAATATATTAAATACCAAAAAATATATTAAAAAATACAAATATTCAGTACATTTTTCATATTTTTTTATATTTATTAATTTTTTAAAATATATTTTTACAAATGTTTTACTATTTAGATACATCTAAATAAGATGCATTTAAAAAAATAAAAATTACTTAAAATTTTAAAAATATTTGCTAAAAATAAAAAAAAACAAAAAACTTAATTTAAAAAAAATTGAATTCAAAAAGTTAAAGCAAACACACTAAAAGGTGTTTTGAAAAGATAATTAAAAACTAATTTTTTAAAATTTTTTATATAAAAAAAATTAAAAAAAAAATAACAAATAACTTTTAACTCACTTCTCAAAATCAGCATAAATAATTTTTCCAATCAGTAAATAATTTTTCCAATCCATCATCATTTACTCTCTGTATCAGTGTCCCCACTCCCTCTCCCCTTCCTCTTACACTCCACATTTGCTTTCTTTTTTATTCTTTTGGGTCCCACCTGCCATCTTGTCAAATGTTATGTTATTATTATTATTTTAAAAAAATAATTCTACTTAAATATCACTAATCTTTTCAATATATATCATTATTTAGGCTTCGTTTGGTAATAGGTCGATTTAGTTAAAAAGTTAAAAAGTCATCAACTCATATAAAAAAGTCAAAAATTTTCTTTTCTCTCTACTTTTTGCACATCTTTTCATAAAAATTCAAAAAGTCATCCCAAACATACTAATTTTTTTAACTCATATTTTAGCCAAATAGCCAAAAAGTTACTAAATTAGTCTGTTTCCAAACGAGACCTTAATACACAGATAATATTTTTTGGAATTTAAAAATATCTTAATTTACACCTTAAATTTTCATTACTAGTTATAAGGTAATACACCACTTATCGTTTTGAATACACACTACAACCTGCATCCAAATATCTCCAATTTCAGTACAGTAGAGACCTCCATCTTCAGAACACCATAGATCTCCATTGTTAGAGTTGATGATCTCTATCTCCTGGCAGAGCGTTTTGTTCTGCCGATGCATTCTCGTTGTTTCATATCTCCATCATCACCGTCGTTTCACCGTTCACTTGTCGGTGCATTGTCGTTGTTTCTGATCTCCATCTTCACCATCATCTCGCCGTTGTTTCGTTGATGCAATGTTAGTGTTGAAAATTTGTAATTCTTACCCTTGATTCACACATTTGATTCTCACCTTGATATATTTTTCCTATCTTTTTTGAGTTGATTACTAATTCAACTTTCATAGTAATTTCTATTTCAAATTTGGCTCAACTCTGGTTGTTTGAATATAATATCATCGTACAAAAAAATAAAATTGAATAAATTAAATATGTTCAAAATATTTATGCTGAACAAAATAAATATATTCATACTTTATATATTAAACAATTTCAACTCGTTCAAACTTGCAATATTAAACATATATTAAATTTTATATGCTTTTTTTTTTTGTTAATGTTGAATACATCAACTTTTTGTAAAAAAAGAAAAAAAATATATACCAAAACATAAATTAAATTATTGCTTTGAATTAAATTTGAAAAACAAAATTCTTAAGGAATTAAAATGTTCAATTTTTTTATATATGAACATTTATAATTTGGTCAGCCATATAGGGGGTTTTAAAAACAATTCCCTAAATGTTACGTAATTTTTTGATAAAAATTATGATAATTTGTGGTTCAAAAATGATGTTGCGCATATTATGGTAATATTATAAATTTTATGGTAATGTTGCTCATTTTCTTATCCATATATTTTTGAATAAAAAAATGTGTAACATTATTACAAAATGCATAATCTTATTTCTGAATCACAAATTGTTATAACTCTATCAAAGAAATAAGTAATATTTATCACAAAAATATATAATGAGGGTGCATATGATATACATATTTTAAAAAGTTTGTACTATAACATTTCCCTAATATAATATATATGCCAATTTTGATTTATTAAAATTTAAATATATAAAACTCAACTCGTTCATGTTGTTATTATAAATTTTAGATTGTGAGTCTACTAAAAAATTTTAAAGGAAAATTTATTTGCTACTTAGGTTTTGTTCTATCACCATTTACTACTTGGTTTTGTTCCATCACCATTCACAAAAATGCCATTCAAAAAATGATGAAAACTGAGCCTGTGTTTGGCAAGTGGGTTTGCAGGTTTTTTTTGATTATTTTAGTCACAAAAAATAAAATAGGCTATTTTAGTCATAACAAACAAAACATCACATCCAACCCATAATTATTACATTCTTCTCTCACAAAAAAACTCAAAAAGCCAAAAAGTCCTTCCCAAATCAAGCTTTTAAGCTCAGGCTAAAATAGCCAAAAAAGTCAAAAAGCCAAAAAGCCAACCCACTTTCCAAACGGAGGCTGAAAGTAAAAAGCAAGTTTAGGGGTTGTTTGGGAAGTGTTAGATTAATATATTTTTTGATTTCTTATATTAAAAAAATGTAAAATATGAATTGAGTTTAAAGTGATGTGATAGAGAAGTAATATGATTTAAATAAGATAATTATGACCTAAATAAAATAATATATTAAAATAATATGTATTATTTTAACACATGCCAAATAACTACCGGAGTCTTTTGAGAAATTGATACAAAGTCAACTTTTAACTTTTTATTTATTTGGATCATATCACTTCTCACATAATTTATTCAAAAAAAATAAAATAAACTAAACTAAAAAATGAAAAAATTAATTTTTTACCAACTTGTTAAATCATACTTTTAAAAAAAGAAACTATACTTCTTAACCAGCATTTGATTTGAATAATAATTTCTTGATAAATTTTATTATATATTTTCGGGTACATAGAGGGGGTCCGGAATAGCCTACTATACAACCCATGTGGGGGGGTGGGGTCCATGGTACATTGGGTAAGCCTATGGTATGTGAGACAGAGATGATACTGTTTTTGTGGAGGTGATACTCTGGATTGGTTCCCACCATTGGTCCTATCATAGTAAGAGAGAGATAGAGATAAAGAGAGGAAGTTAGATGAGTGGGGGTCTTTCAAATGATGTGATTTGCGTGGACCACCACCTCCGTTTTTGTGGGTCCCAATATTTTAATTGTAGTTTCACAAATGATTGTTTATAACAATTTGCTTTGAAAATTACTTTTCACACAGGATTTCTGTACATATAACGCACAGAAACTCTTGTAATTGTGATTCTTCCGTGAATTTTATCTGTGAATTTTACTTTGAGGCTGTTTGTTTTCGGACGTGGAACATAAGAGATTGATAATAAAAGGATTAAATAAAATTATATTTATTTTGATGATAATTATTAGTGTAGAAATTATTAAATTATTTTTATATAAAGTAAATATAAAATAATAAAATAAATAAATAAATAAATAAAAAAATATTAAACATTAATATTTAAAAAAAATTAAAAAATAAAAATAAAATAAAAAATTTTCAGAAAAAAATAAAGCAAATAAAATAATAATTTTTACTTAACAAAAAATATAAAAATTTAAATATTAATGTTCAAAAAAAATGTCGGACATGTAAAAAATAAAATAAAAAATAAATAAAAATAAAAATAAAAAATTTCTAGTCCATCGGGCTATTTTTCTAATACAAAGTCCTGAAGGCCCATCTGAATCTCCTTGGGAAGGCCCATCTTAATCCGGAACTCACTATCAATCCCCTCTCTATCTCTCAAAACAAACATAATATTAGTAGGTCCTACCTCACTACCAATCTCAATCCCTCCTCTAACTCTCCAAACAAACGGGGCCTGAGTGATGTTAGAGATATATGTGTGGAACCATGATATTCATACAAAATATTTGATAAAATATTTGAGATTTTTAATATTATTCTTTTATTTTTATGTGAAAATTATTATACTTTTTGGAATTTTTTTGACAATAGCTTTTTGGTTAAAAAATATAAAAATAAAATAGGTTAAATAAGTTAATAAGACAAAATTTCACATTCAAATTATAACCATTTTACTTTTTCTTTCACAAAAGTAAAAAAAGTTAAAATAGCCAAACCAAACAAACTTCTAATCCCAAACTAAAGTAGATAAAAAAATTAAAAAATCAATTAAAAAAACCAATTATCAAGGGGTAACTTTTTAATAATTTTTTAGTTTTTTTTATTATTTTATAAGATAAAAAAAATTTACTATGGGTTTAGAATGATTTGTAATTTTTTTTTCATTGAATAAATGGTGGTAAAAAAAAAAAATTGTTTGTCGTCTAAAATGTGATATTTTATCTTATTAATTATTTTAATTTTTTTAATTTTTATTAAATATTTTAACCAGAACTAAATGTATTTTTTGACTTTTTATGAAAAGATATATAGAAAAAAGAGAGGTGATGTGACCCAAAAAAAATAAAAAGTGCACTTTTTTAATACACCCCAAACAAACTCTAAACATCCCAAACAAAGCCTCTACGCAGTTGATTTTTTATATATATATAGCGGTGGTGTCACATGTAATCAATATTTTGAATTTTTATATCACTTCATCTCAAAATAATAGTTCATTTTGAGAAATTTAGGCTCTGTTTGTTTGTGCTCTAAAAATAGTTTTCAACACTTGAGTTTGAGCATGATGTTTGGTAAGAATTTTGGAATTAATTTTCCAAAACTCTGCCGGAAGCTCTGTCTATATGTCAAAGCATTCTGTTTGTTGTAGAGGGGGCGTTTGAGGGAACGGGACGTCCGGCCGGCCGGCTGTCCGAAACAGTGAATTTTTTTTTTATTTTTTTTTTTGCAATTGATTTATATAATAGGGAAAAATATTTTCTGAAAATTTTTAAATTTTTTATATGCTTTAAAATAATTTTGAGTTGTATGTTTAGTTATGAGTTGTAAATTTTTGTATCACATATCAAATGTCACATCAATAATTCCCCACTCAAATCAAACCTCTTTTCCAAAACTATTTTCAAAACTTTTTACCAAACAAATTTTCTACACTCAAATCATAATTCTACAACACACAAACTCAAAATATAACTCATACTCTCAAATCACATTTACAAAATACAACCAAACGCAGGCTTAAATTTTTTTGAGTGTACAATTATTACATTTTAAAAATATTAGTTTTTCAAAATTATCTTTTGATAGCATATTTTTTTAAGAATATCAATTATCATAATTGTAGTTTTTGTATTGTTAATAAATTTAAACGAAAGGCAAAATAAGAAATTCATATTATTTTAATAATTGATTTTTTAGAAAGGACTAAGACAATGAATAATGGGCTATTTTGGGAACTTGGCTAAAAGCCACTTTTTTTGGTTAGTAGCAAAAGCCAAAAGTTGGCTTTTTTGGCTTTTTTTTTCATTTGACAAGTTGGTTTTTAGCCAACGGTGCAATTATAATTTTACCCCTCATGGGTCACAATGTGTTACATAGGCTCAGTTGTAAATATTTTAAATAAATGGGGGTAGTTTAGTCATTTTATTATGATTTGACATCATAAATAAATATTAATAAAAAAAGTCAAAATTCACTTTTTACCAACTTTTCAAATCATTTGTCTAAAAAAGCCAAAAGCTTAGTTAAAAGCCAAAAAGTCACTTTTTACCATCTTCCCAAAACAACCCAATGGAATAAACGTCTAATATTTTGGGATTGATGAAATATTATATTATATTTGCAACTTTGGTGATTCTATTATGTACTTTTTAGTGATTTTGGAGTTTATTTAACTTAAAACTTTATATTATACTCTTAAGTAGTAACTTTTTTTTGTTTTTTTTTTAGAACAATTAAAACTATATATATATATATATATATATAAAGGTAGAAGATCATAGATAGTTCTTGAACAGAGAATTGAATAAACATAGAAAAACATCGAAAACTAATTCTAAAAGTACAAGAACCAATATCATCAGCACGTCCAAACGAAGATCAAGAGTTCTCTATTGACATCCTCACCCTGCAAGTCTCAGCAACAAATCCCTGCAAAGATATCAGAACACATCCAACAAATACATAAGTATACAAACAAGAACAAAGTACTAGATTAGATAGTTCTACGCCAAGCAAGTCGAAAAAAATTGGGGTTGCCGACGCTGTTTTCAATGCATGGCTCTCTCTTGTGCTTGCCAAGATCAAGATCATGAGGCTGAAGTCTTAGAGCTCGAATTCTCTTTGGGCCTCCTACACAGAAATTCCCAATGTGCTCAAGAACTAGTGCACCCAACTGAAGTCTTGGTGCTCAAATTTTTTTGGGGTCTTCTACATGAAAAATCCCAACTTGCTCCAAGATCGAATCTAGTAATTGTGTTTCATGTACCGTTGAGTCAGGGGCTTGTTGTTCTGATAGAGAAATATTGTTAACCCGTTGTGATTGTGGCTCAAGGACACTCGGGTGATGTTTATTAGGTTGCACTTCAACATTTGGATCTTCAACCATGTCAACTGGTATATCTGATGGAGGGGACTGTCTTGTTTGCATTTGGACAACTGACAAGCTCTGTCGATGAATGAATCCGGATGTACCACCATCCTTAAGAGCATCTCCAACGCAAGAGCCAAAAGGGGAGAATTAGGCATTTTGCCTATTGAAGTCAGATTTCGAAGCTCCAACGCGCTCTGCATCTGAGGAGGCATTTTGCCAATTCTCGTTTTGGCTCTCCACAGGTAGCAAGCATTCATTGCTAGGCAAAGCACTCTTCCCGCCATTGTGTTGGCCTCCATCGCTGCTTGTTCCATCTCTGTTCCAGCCCATTGATGATCACAGGTATGGCTCTCTTTCTCTTTCTCTTTCTCCACTTCCCTGTTCTTCCCCATCATCTATCTGCAAAGGAATACATGATTTAGGACAATCCATTTGCAAAAATTGGGTTTGTGTACTGAAATTGGTGCCCTTGTTCATGGAAATTTAGTTTTTTTTTTTTGTTCTGTTTAATTTTTTTTGTTTTATGCTTCCTCAATCTTCGTTTGGTTAAAGTTACAGAGGTAGAAAAGACCGATCATAAATTAGGTTCTCAAAATATGATTGTTTAGGACTTGTCTTTGTTCATGGAAACTTGATTTTATTCTTTTGTAGGACTTTTTTTATGTGTTTTTTTGTTTTTCATTTCTATTGTCTTTCCTTGGCAAATTTTTTGTTTTATGCTTCCTTGATCTTCGTTTGGTTAGGTGGATGAGGTAGATTTTCGAAATGCACTCAAGGTGTTCGAAGAAAAGACAGACTAGAATTTGGGAGGCATGAGTTGAATTGTGAACCCATGTGATGCATGAGTTGAATTGTAAACCCCTTTCTCTTTCTTGCCCATTGCACATGCTAGAGAGAGATAGAGGTGAATTGTTGTTTTGGTTCCAGGTTTATTCAAGCCCAGTTCTGAATTCTGTATTCTTTTCTAAAAATTTGGATTGTATTACATGTTTCTGTCATTTTATATGTAATTCAAGTAGTGGGTTTTGTAGTTTCTTTGATAGTTTGTTCATTACGTTCTTCATCAACTGGATTTAGTTAGTTGCTTCAATTCTGTCTCTGATTCTGCAAAAAAAAAAAAAAAAAGGATGAATTGCTGGTTCTGGTTTATATCTCAATCTGTGACTAATATGCTGGATTGTTTTTCAATATGAATAAATTAGAATCATGTATGTACTCTAGTTGATAGAAAAAACAAGGATGAATTGCTTATTAAAAGTTTTACTGATTCAAAGATGGTTAAGCACTGTCTTGACTTAATAGCTTGTCCTTGGAACATATAGTATAATTTTTCATAGAAAGGGGCAAAGTAAATGTAGCCAAAAATCAGTATGGTCAATATTGCAAGGGCTGCATTTTGCTAAAATCATGGCCGTAAACACTTCCAAGTACCAAAACTGGACCGGCTGGGAAAGATCTTTGTTGTAAACTGAATAAGGATCATGTACTAAACAAGAATGAGGATATATTAAGTTGGTTGCTTTTCCTCATAACACTACTAAGATATTTAGACCATCAATCATCTGGTCAAATGAATGTTCTAGAAAACAATTGGAAGATAATAATGTGGCTGTCAAAGGCATGAGAGGTGGTGATATAGGTAGCGTCAAGAGTATGAATTAAGTCTTGACTAAGGGAAAAAAGAATAGATTATTTTCTCTTGATAAAGATGATGAGGTTGTCTGTTACTAACTATTTGATACTATAAAAAGGCGTGCCATCAAAAGGCGTGCCCAATCCATAAAAAGGCGTGCCCAATCCATAAAAAGGCGTGCCATCAAAAGGCGTGCCATCAAAAGGGGTGCCTGACACGCGGCGATGCACGTGATTGACAGAGCGCGTGTCGGCCTCGTCGTCTCTGTCTTTATAAACCAAAGCGAAGTCTAAGGCTTGGAAGCATAACAAACCAGTTGAAACCTCTTCGTTCTCTGTAACATTCTGTAACCAACCCTTCTCTGAAACACTCAGCAACCCAAAAACATGGCTTCTTCTTCCCGTTCAGCTACCCAGAACATAGCCTCTTCTTCCCGTGGTCTGCTCACTCTCTTTCCCGACCTCAACGAGTCAACAAGAGAGATAACTGGTGCGGTGGCCTGTGAACCTCAACCAAACACCTCTGGTTTTGCTCCGTTGAACTTTCCGATGCGGTCGGTGGAGCAAAAAATGGCAGTGCAAACGGATATTGAAGCTAATCAGTATACATTGAAGTCCTGTGTTGAAACTATGACTGCGGTTACAAATTTGTCGAACCGGCTGCAGAGTAGGACAAATGAGGTGCAACAATTAAACTCCCAACTGGCTCTGCTCCAACGCATGTATAAGGATGCGCGAGCAGAGATAAGTGTGCTAAAGGCGGAAAATAAGGAGCTGAAGCGGAAGGCCACCGTGATGTTCCGATTTGGAGGTCCGCCATATGTTGCAGTGGAGGAGTATGGGGGAGTGAACGTACTCGGTGGAGGAGGAAGCACGGAGGCAACACCGTCAAGAGCCGCCCAGAACGGAGGCAAAAAGAAGAGACCGGCGGCAGAGTAGAGAAGAAAAATCCCGCTGGTGTTTGTTTGTTTGTTTGTTTGGTTTTTTTTTTTTTTTTATTTATTTATTTTTTTTGTGTAAAATTGTGATCGGGGTTGATCCCTGAAATGAATAAAATATGGTTTGTATCATGCTTTGTCCATTAATGTCCAATTATGTCCAATTTTAAATTACTTTGAAAGATGTTTATGTCCATTATGAATTAGATTTGTTCCAATTTTAAATTACTTTGTTCCAATTATGTCCACCATTCCCTAATTCATTATTTTTGGAATTAGGCCATGAATTGATACTTTTTTTAGATGGAATATCAAGGAAATGCGTATTTTAGCAACCTAATGAACGAGTTTGACGTTGACCATGATTTTACCACTGAATCTCCTCAACAAGAGAGTCAATCTTTATCATTCTCTCCTGAAAGTATTACTCAAACTACAAAGATATCACAACGCAAAGGGAATTTCCCTAATTCTTCATGGATGTTTTGCTCAAGTTGAACGGTTAAATCGAAGTGGTTCGACTGAAAAAGACAAGGTATTACTACAATTTAATTTTGTACCTATAATGAATATATATTATTCATTGCGTGATAGTGATTATTCTTTAATCTATTTTTCAGATTCAGGATGCGAAAAAATTGTACAAAGACTTGTATCACTCGAACTTTCCCTTTGAGCATTGTTGGAATGAATTGAGATCCCAACCAAAGTGGATGGAAGATACAACAACAAAGAAGCAAAAAAGCACAAAAAATGCATCTCCGGCAACGTCAACCCCTTGTACACCAGATTCAGTAAACTTAGAGAACAATGATAACTATGATGTTGTGGAAAGACCAATAGGAAGGAAGGCCGCAAAGAAAAACAAAGCTAAAGATCTTGGAAATAATGTTACAGAGTCGCCTTTTGTGAAGCTCTTAGAAGAGATAAAGGTAAAGAATGACATAACAAATGAGAAGAAAATAGAGATATTTGAGAAATCTTATCTTCAAGAGGAACGGAGGATTGAAAATGAGGAAAAGAGAGAGGAACGAAGGCTTGCATTGGAGGAAAGGAGAGAGGAAGAGAGAATCATGTCAATGGATACGAGCATTATGCCTCCATTGCAAGCACAATATATTCGCCAACGCCAGATGCAAATCCTTGAAAAAGGGAATTAATTATTTTTATTTAGCTTTGAAGCTATGTTTTTATTTAATTTAAGTTTGACTGGATTTTATTTTTGGGTTTGCCGGCACATATGTTTTTGATATTCAGAATTTTAGTGCTTTGACTTGAATTTAGAGTTGGGTTTGTTTCAAATTTTGCTGGTTGAAATATGAAATGGAGACAGTGCTTTGAATTTTGCTGGTTTGAATTCTTGTTGGATTTTAGTGCTTTGACTTTGAATTCAAGTTGAGAAATATAGTTCAAATTGGTAAAAATGAAAGAGCAAATCTTTTTTATAAACAAAAATATATGATCGTTAGGAATATGTCCGTTACAGAATATTACCGTTAGAGAATATTACCGTTTGAAAATATGACCGTTGAGAGAATATTACCGTTTGAAAATATGACCGTTGAGAGAATATTACCGTTTGAAAATATGACTGTTGAGATAATATGATTGTTTGAAAATATTTTTTTTATAAATAATTTAATTATATATATTAAATATATAAATATTTACAAATGCCACGTCAATATATACAGAATGTTATAAAAAGATTATTTATTTATTTATTTATTAATGTTTATTATAGTTTTCTTTTAAAAATTAGTTAAGTTAGTTTGAATGGTTAGCTAAAATAAAGAGTATGGTTGGAGTGTACACTAGCTAAACTAGTTAGGCAAAATAAAGAAGGTAATTTTTTGTATACTTTGAAGAGGCATTTTAGAGAGCATGGTTGGAGATGCTCTAAGTAGTAATTATACTTTGAAAATGTAGTGTTTTTTGTTAAAAAAAAAAAAAAATTTCCGTCTTGTTTATATTTTTACGATAACATAATTTTTTTGAAGTTGGGTATGGATTATTTGGAAAGATGGCTAAAAGTTATCTCTCAGCTTTTAACTTATTTAGATCACATAATCTCTCATATTTTTTACACGTTTTTTCAAAAAAAATTAAAAAGCTATTTTTTAATATCAGACTTTTCTTTGTTGGGCTGAGAAGTTTATATGGCATGTTGTGGGCCACCACAGGCTAATTTTAGTAATTCAAACTTTTATTTTTGCAGTGTTATTGGGTAAATTATTCATACATTTAAATTAAGTTGAGAAGTCCATTGTCAAAATAATACTTGTAATTTATTATTTAAAATAAATATAATTTAATTATATGATTATTACTATTTAATTAATTTAATTTTTTAAATGGATAATCTGGTTGACATAAAATGGACAATTTGGTAACCGAGGTAAACTTAAAGTGGAGAAATATTTTAATTTTGGGAATGGCTACCCTGTTGTCCACTCATAGATTGGAGGGTACTGTTGAGTCTGTGGGAGTTTATCATGGGTTCCGTTTCGATAATTCGAACAGTTTAATGTATAAAAATCGTCGAGTACTATATGTTTGTAAAAAATCACGTTGATCGGATATAAAAAGTTATGTGATCAAAGAAGTTTTGTATGAAAAAAATGGACGGTGAAAAAAAGTGGCTTACAAAAATCTGATTTAATCACATAGCTATTGATATTCGATCAACATGATTTTTAATAGGCATATAGTACCGACGAGTTCTACACAATGAACGGTTCGAATTATCAAAACGAGACCCATTGTGAACTCCTTCCTTTAAGTTTTTTGTGCTAATTGTCAATAAATTTTACTACTAAACAGGAGCCTACATATAGAGAAGTTATTATTTCTCATAGGTAGTGCCCCAATAATATTGTGATTGATAAAAGAGATGGGACTTACAATTTTATATTGAGTATTAAGAGGTAAGAAAAAATATAATATTTTATGAGTAGTCTGAAATATTGGCTACATAAAATCCAAAGCACCAAATAATTTTTCCTACATATATCCCATTGGCATTGATGTTGATATAACCCATCATTCTGATACCTAATCAGCCAGTGGGCTTTGTTTTAAAGTGATTGATTAGATGGTCGTATAAAGTCTTTTTTTTCTTAGGTTCCATCATAAATAAGCAGATGAGACCTTCCTCAATTGAGAAAAATTTATGAAAAGCCAAAGTCCAACCTTTCACATCATCAATATCACAAAGTGCTTATGGGCCTTTGGTCTTGAATAGTCACAAACTAATCAGCCCAAGGCCCGTCCAAACTAATTTTATTAGTGCAGCCCAGCCCAGCCCAGTTCAGACTCATCATTAAGCAGAGTTGTAAGTTCCACTAAGAATGTGTATTTGATTTGCGGAGAAAAATGAAAATCAAAAGAGATTTATGAAAAATAAAAAAATTGTCATGTTTGGTGGAGCTTTTCAAATATGATTCCACAACATGATTTGAGTGTTCTGTTTATTTATAATTTTTAAAAATTGATTCCACACCTACTTTTCAAAACACGTCTACCCGGTCATCCTTCCCGGATGTCCCCCCAAACGTCCGACAGGTTGTCTGACTGGTTGACCAGAATAGTGTTCGTGTTTTTTTTTTGGCACCTGTTATTTTTATATTTTAAATAAAAAATATTTTGGAAATTTTTTTTAAATTTTTTATGAGTTTTTAATAGAATTTTGGGTTGTGTGTTTAGTTATGAATGTAAGTTTTCTAAATGAAACTGGATATTAAATTGTGTATATTTACAGAGAGTTCAGCGGTTTATATAGCCTAAACCTATGACTGAATAAGGAAATACAAAGAAAAGGAAATTGCCTAATTCCTAATATACACAAGCATGCCATATATACAATATATATTCTCACACCCTCACTCAAACTTAAGGTATTGTAGCAGAAAATACTGAGAGTTTGCTAAGAAAAAACTGAAATCGAGCGGTAGTGTAAGTCTTGGTGAAGAAGTCTGCAAGTTGCAAAGCCGATGAGACAAAAGGAAGCGAGATAGAGCTAGACTGCAGATGCTGTCGGATAAAGTGACAATCAATCTCAATGTGTTTCATCCGTTCATGGAGGGCAGTATTGTAGGCAATCTGAATAGCACTGTGGTTGTCACAATAAAAGGAGGTCAGATAAGACTGAGGTACACCCAATTCAGAGAGAAGACAACGAAGCCAAATAAGCTTAGCAGTAGCATGAGCCATAGCACGGTACTCAGCTTTGACAGTAGAGCGAGCAACAACAGTTTGTTTCTTGCTTTTCCAAGAGATCAAGGAATCTCCAAGAAACATATAAAAACCGGATGTGGACTTGCGATCATTAGAATCAGCATAGGCCACCAAATCTAAAGAGGAAGTAAAGGACAACAACAAGCCTTGAAAGATGGTACCCCGAAGATAGCGAAGAATGCGAACCAAAGTAGCCCAATGAGTAGAGCGAGGAGTAGAAACGAACTGACTAACCACATGAACAGCATAAGTAAGATCAGGGCGAGTGACAGTCAAATAAACTAAACAACCCACCAGCTCGCGATAGACCGTAGGATCATCCAGAGGGACACCATCAGTTGAGTTGAGCTTCACATTAAGCTCAATAGGTGTATCAAAAACCTTCGTATCAGTAAGACTGGCACAGTGAATAACCTCATTAGCATACTTGGCCTGAGCCATAAAATAGCCTTTTAGAGAAGAGGCAAGCTCAATACCAAGAAAATACCACAATGGACCCAGATATTTCATTTCGAAAGTGCGGAAGAGATGTTGCTTGACCTCAGAGATAGCCGAAGAGTTAGAGCCAGTGATGATTATATTATCCACATAGAGTAGGAGAGCAACAAAACTAGCCAAGGTATATCTTAGAAACAAAGCAGAATCGGAAGCAGAATGATGAAACCCAAGCTCCGTAATGGTAGTCTGAAAACGATCATACCAAGCACGAGGACACTGCTTTAAACCATACAGAGCACGCCAAAAATGACAAACCTGCCCAGAGGAGTAGAGAAGACCAGGGGGAGGACGCATGTAGACCTCCTTAGTGAGATGACCGTTAAGAAAAATATTCTTAACGTCCATCTGATAGAGAGGCCAATGTCAAACAGCAGCAACAGAAATCAAGGTACAGACAGTAGTCATCTTGACAACAGGAAAAAATGTCTCCTCATAATCAATACTATACTCTTGTGAGAAACCTTTGGCAACCAAACGAGCTTTGTAGCGCTCGAGAGAACCATCAGAATGAGTCTTGACTTTATAGATCCATTTCCAACCAACTATATTCTTGCCAGCAGGCAAAGAAACCAACTCCCATGTGTTAGTCTTCTGTAAGGCAAACAACTCATCCTCTATAGCTTGAACCCAATTAGGATCCTGACAAGCTTCTGTGTAAGACTGTGGTTCTGAAAAAGAATGAATAACAGACTAAAAGGTACGATATGAAGCAGAAAAACATGTATTAGACCAACCCAACCTATTTGGAGGACGACACTCACGAGTAGGATATTGGTGTGCAGCAGGATCAGAGTTGTCAAAAATAAAAAGAGTAGCAACAGGAGTAGAGACAACTGGTGGTGGAGGAGCCTGGCGACAAGAATAGAGTAACAACAGAGGGGAAGAAGAAGCCGAAGGAGGAGAAGGAGCCATAGGTGACGCAGACGGAGAAGTAGGAATGGGCTCAAGAAGAACAGTAGAGATATACTCATCAGACGAGACCTCTGAAGGAAATAGGTCAATGTGAACCAAATACTCTTTGGAAACTAGAGCAATGAAAGGAGGAAGTTGAAAGTAAGACATACGTTCGAGAAGAGCAACATGACAGGAGACATAAAGGCGACAAGAGACAGGATCGTAATAGCGGTAGCCTTTTTGATTAAGACTATAACCCAAAAAGGCATAAATGATAGACTGGGCACTAAGTTTGGTCCTATCTTTGCAGGGAAAAATGACAAAACAGGCAGACCCAAACACACGAAAAATGGTGTAGTTAGGAATTTGGGAGAACAAAGCCTCATAAGGAGACAGACCAGAAAGAAAGGGAGTAGGCATACGGTTGAGAAGAAAAGCAGCAGTAAGAACTGTCTCCCCCTAGAATGGAGCCGGAACTGAGGTAGAGAGAAGAAGAGACCTAGCTGTCTCTAGGAGATGACGGTGTTTACGCTCGACTCGACCATTTTAGGCAGGTGTATCTGTACAAGTAGTTTGGTGAATGGTCCAAATTAGCCAAATACTCACATAACTCATTTTTAAAATATTCTCCATACAAGTTAGACCGTAACACTTTAATTGTAGACCCAAACTGAGTAGTAATCATAGACTGAAAGATACGGTATATCTGATAGAAATCGGACTTATAAGTCATAAGATAAACCCAAGTGTAACAGGTGCAATTATCAACAAATGACACATAGTATGCAGAACCCTCCTTGGTGAGAACAAGAGAAGGGCCCCAGACATTAGTATGAACTAAAGAAAATAGTGTAACATATATAGAAGTATTGTTACGGAAAGGTAAGGATGTCATTTTGGCAAGTTTACACCCCCAACACTTGGCAAGTTGACTAAGAGAAACTTTACCCAATATACCTGACTGAGCTAAAGACCATAAGCGGTCAGCAGACAAATGCCTTAATCTAGAATGCCACAAATAGAAAGGATTTGACAAAGAATCTAACTGAAAAAAAGAAAAGGCAGTCGGAGAGGTAGTCATAGACATATTGAAGCTCTCTACCACATAGAGGTCTCCAACTCTACGGCCAGTCCCAATTTGATGCTTAGACATCCGATCCTGCACAGAACAAATAAAAGAAGAAAAGATAACATCAAAACTAGAGGCATCAAGTTGACTAATAGATAATAAACTGACAGATAACTGAGGAACATATAAGACAGATGGAATAGAGATTGCAGACGGTAAGACAGACCCAATAAATATAACTGACGTATCAGACCCATTAGCAGTATTAACAGTAATAGGAAAGGGAGGGGGAGTACAATTCTGAAGTAAAGAGAGATAAGGAGTCATATGATGAGAGGCACCAGAGTCAAAAAGCCAGACAGATGAAGAGATACCTGAAGAAAACCTAAGCAAACTTGAATGAAGAGAAGAAACAATGAGGACAGATAGAGATGACTGAGAGATAGGCAGCATATGCCGAAGTTGGCTAATCTGAGCACTCAAGGAAGCCAAGTCAAGATCAGGAGCCAGAGCAGATACAGTAAAATCGGCGGGAGGCTAAAAAATATTCGGAGAAGGGGCGCAGAACTGGATTGGAAATTGCTGAGAAGACAAGGCAGACAAACATCCCTTATTGGGACAATGATACTTCCAATGACCCCTCTGATGGCAGAAGGCACACTCATCTGAAGCAAGTGACCTATTTTCGGGCCTAGCAATTTTATCATCTAACATTGTAATAAATAAAAAGCTGATAGGGCAAACTGTAATAACAAAAAAAAAACTAGAACCAGATGGGTCACTGTGTAATAGACAGAAAGCTCATAGGCAATAAGTAATAAACCCAAAACAAAGTTGATGGGTCAACCAACCATGATATACTCAAAACAAAACCTGAGTCGAAGTAGGACCAGAGAGAGAGAGAAGAATCCACTGAACCTGAATCTGAAGAGGGAGAGAAACAGAGTGACCAACGAACTAGAGAAGTTTGAACCAGAAGATCAGACGAAGCAGGCCAACCAGACAGGGTTGTGAATTGAACCAGCGGGATCACAAATCGAAGGAGCAGATGACGAATGCAATGAAGAACTGAACCACATAGAGAGAGAGAGAGAGAGATCCTGATGCGGTAGATCATGATGCTATTCCAGCGACAGACGAAGTTGAACCAGGGAGATAACTGAACTAATGTCGCAATTGACAAACGAAATCGAGACTCCAATGAGAAACGTGACTTCAAATATCACTGAAAGAGTTTGATGAGCTTTGATCAAAGCCAAAGAATAAAATCAGAGGGCTTGACCGAACTAAAGCTCAGAACTAGAGAAAGAGTTGCGCTTTAGGGTTTCACATTTGGCTCTGATACCATGGAAGTTTTCTGAATGAAACTGTATATTCAATTGTGTATATTTACAAAGAGTTCAGTAGTTTATATAGCCTAGACCTATGACTGAAAAAGGAAATACAAATAAAGAAAATTGCCTTATTCCTAATATACACAAGGAAAAAAAAGAAATTGCCTAATTCCTAATATATACAAGCATGCCATATATATAATATATATTCTTACAATGAGTTGTAAATTTTTGAATCAAATATCATATGTCACATTATTTAATTCAAACTCAATTCAAAACTCATAACCAAACAAAATTTTCACACTCAAATCATAATTCCAAAACTTACAAACTTAAAATACAATTCTATTCTCAAATCATAATTTTAAAACTCCACCAAATACAATTTCATTAACAATTTCTCATTTTTCACTTTGACATATTTTGCTATAAATAAATTGAGTACAGTGAGCAACTTTTATTTTTTTGTTACAGGAAAATCCTACCACTCTCCTGCAGGTCCAAGGCAACACCCCTCGTAGAGATTACCAAGATGTCCTGTTGTCCATTTCGAGTAAGAGACTATAACCTGAGAACTTGATTTGGCCTTTCAAGACAAGTTCCGTTTAAGTCAGCACTCGTGCAGCAAGAGAATATCGAACCTACAACAAATGCTATAGTAACAAAAACTTGAAACTTAACCTCCTAACCAACTACACTACATCCAGGGATTGGTCCAAGGAATTTCGAACTTGAGACCTGGGGTCTTATTCCCCAGGCCTTTACTAATTGCGCTACCGCCTTTACCAAGTACAGTAAGCAACTTTATTACCAAAAAAAAATAGGATATACAAATTCTATCATTAGGATGGTAAAACAAGTCAGATCAAGCTTGCCTTGAAAAACTTCGACTTTAAAATATTTTGAAGCTAATTACTTGTTTAGCTTTTGAGCAGATCTCAAACCTTTTTATACAGTCATGGACATTATAAAATGTTTAGTACACATCAAGAAAATGTTAATAGTTGCAAAGGAAACAATTAGTTCAGTCAATAAAATAACACAAACGGCAATACCATGTTTTTATTCCTTAATCTTTAATTTGCAAATGAAGCAACAGATCAAACATTTTCAATTAAGGATGTACACAACCATCAACAAGAAATGTAGTATTGCAGACTTACACAACTGTATTTTTTTGAACTTGTTTTTACAAATCATTTTCATCGCTACCCAGCTATAAATTTATGCTTATCACCACCGGAGACTCACCCTCATTGACAACAAATGTTTTGGAAACTTTCTTTAAAGCAGTAACAACCTGCACTTCATATGTACCTTGAAAGCCTCTGAACTCGAACTGTCCTTGTTCATCAACGTGCCCGTGAGCACGGGACAGCCACTCGTCCTTCAGATCGAGGTACCTCTTACCGGCTTCATTAATATCACCTTCAGCATTCACCAACTGCGCATGGTCTCGGCTCATAAATAACTCCCAGAATCCCCACAACATTACACCATCCACTGCAGGATGAGCAAAAGCTTCCCGAAGCATAACTTCCAAGTCATCTGCTCTAATGTGCTCGTTGATGGAAGACACATCAAGCTCAGTGAACCATATTGGAAGACCAAGAATACCCAATTTATCAAGAGCAGAACAGACTATGGGCCCAACAGGACTATCTATGTGTCCCTGAATTCCGATTCCTCCCACTGGAGCCCCTTGTTCCTGGAGGTCAAGGATATGTTGAATGTACTTTTCGGGAGATGATCGAGTGTCACATCCGTCCTCGACATGATAATCATTCACGAATAGGATTGCAGATGAATCTAGTTGATTCGCAGTCTTGAACATGTTTGCGCGGATATCTTTACCCAAGTGGTCCTGATAAAATGATCCGTGCAGCATTTCATTGTTCACATCATAGTGTTTGAACTTGCCTTTGTAGCGTGTGAGGAGGCCCGTTAGGCGGTTTTGAACAGCGGTCATCATATCATTTTTGTTCAGAGCTCGTATCCAGGATTGAACCGTGCTTTCGACCTCCCAGAAGATGCAATGGCCACGGGTTTCAATGTTGTGGCTCACACACAAGTTCAAGAGCTCATCAGCGTCCCTGTAGTTAAAGTTTCCTTGTTGTGGCTCCGTCCAGTACCACTTCAACTCGTTTCCAAAGACAGCCCAGTTGAAATTTTTGGCAAAGAAATCAACGAAATCTTCGTTGTCTATGTTTGTTCTGCTCACACATGACCCGAAGGGAAAACTATTTTGTGTTTGTTTGACTTTCACGAAGGTACCAAGCAAACTGCTGGAGTCTGCTCCGGAGAATTTCAAGACGACATCACGCTTGCGTATCTGCATGTTAAAAAAAACAAGGTTTCAAATAAAAGTTGCAGCAATGAATTTCTATCTTTAATAAAACTTTTTTTCACCAATTCATGTGAGAAACATAATAAATAGTTAAACAGTTAAAGCTTTTTAATTCTGAAGGGTAACTGATGTAACAATGAAATTCACTGCCCCTTTTTCTTGACTCTGGGTGATCAACTGCTGAACATGCCTACTGCCTAGTCTATAGCCAACCAATTTCAAGAAAATAAATAGGAGGAAAAAAGCAAACTTAATTTCATGAACATGCATGGAAACAAAAATATTCCCTACTTCAGATGTACAGTTTATAGCATATAATCTATGAACTACAATATAAATCATGTCCAGCAATTACCTTATCAGTTTGCCTCCTTAAATGTCTGAACCTTGCCTGCCGATCAACTGGGAAAATTTGAAATCCACCAACCATCAAGTCAACGCCTGGAGCAGGACCTTGAACATAAACCATCACCTTATTTGGTTGCTTCTCAATTCTAAAAGACCCACCAATTTCATGCCATCTGTCATCATTAAGCTCGACTTGACCCCCATTGACCCACTGGTTATCGACACTAAGTGCAACATTCACATTCTGAGGCCCAGATGTTGTGGAACCAATTCGAACCCACGCAGACACTTGGTATGTCAAATAAAGTTTCAAATTATCGGTGATCATCTGAGCAGGACCCATCCACGTCTGGGTGCGATTGGTCACAAGAATGTAGCGACCACTTAGAGGCTCCTGAGGTCCCAGAGAATCTCTTGCCATTGGAGGAAGTATATGTGGTGAACCAGTTCCGACACTTAAAGTGCAACTACCAAGGGGAAACCAACCGTTGGTGCCATCGTGAAGGTTGCCATTGGTGAGTATGTTAACTCCATAAGCTACATTCTACAAAAGCACGAGAACCATATTATGTGTTTAAATTCTAAAATTTTGACATTGGAAGTATGGTTGGGAATAAATAAGTTGTGGTATACACATAAAACTCTCAATTTTTGAATCTTGAGTTCAACCAACCTCAAAATCTGGCGGAGGTGAAGGAGGGACTTTGTCAGCATGCTTTACAACTAAGCTGTTGAGAAGAATATCAGTGCCTGGGGGTGGACCTTCTAAATAAATTACCACTCTTGATGGGGAAGCATTTAGAAGAAATTTCCCCTGCAACTGTACCCAATCTTTGTCTGTGGCCTGCAAGCTTTAGAAGAAACCAACTACTTTAGCAAGGATCGGATTGTGAAGAAAACTTCCTATATCAAGTATGTCGCAAGTTTGACAAGAAGTAGGAAACCAAATATTCTTACATATCAAAATAATTAAATAAGGTGAAGATTGAGTGAAACATAATGCCAAATAATGTTCCATTCTACGATTTTCATTTATAAATCCAACATGTAGAGAGAAAAGTTCCAAAAAAAAAATGTTGAAGTTGAATGCCTAGACATGAGGATTCCCCCTTACAAAAGCAAGGTAATTATACAACTTGAGATAAGGTGAGAGAAACTTACTTGGCAATGCCTATGTATTGTTCACGGAGATCTGGTGTCTGAACCCACAATGTTGCCCGTAAATCTGCACTAGTGACATTGTTACCAAATATTCGAGCTATGGCAGTAATCTCATAAGCAAGCTTTCGCTGCACTCTTGCAGTTATCTCCTGCTGAATCCCATTCCAGCTCTGTGTGCGTTCTGTTGCAGACGCAAAGAACTTTCCAGACATTGGCATGATTTTTCCATCCCCCATCGACTCATGTAAAACAATCTTGCATCCTCTTCCAGACCAATTGTTAAGGCCATCCTCAAATCTTGGGTTTAATATGATGTTCTCATCTCCGGTGAAACATCCTGTGCTCATACCCTATCAAATCAGACAGGAAGATATACCAACAACAAACAAGTCATTTAAAAATTTATTTATTAAAAAAAAAAAGAAGAAAAGAAAACCAGAAAACTTTGATTTCTTCATTCCATTTAATCATCATGTGATCCCATTTTGCTGCTTATTTGCAGTCCTCGTGTTGCAATAGAATAAATGGGAAAATAAGTTAACTAATATACTTACACCACTTTCACTGGTATTGGGACACGAGATCACTACAGAATCTATGAGTAAGTCTATTCCAGCAGAAGGCCCTTCCAAATAAAATATAATCCGGTCAGGCAAAGTTGACAGTGAAAATGTGCCTTCCAATTTTTCCCACTGCCCTTTTGAAACAGAAGTCCTGCACACAGTGATTTCGTTAAAAAAATAAATAAATTAATTAATTAATTAACAAAGACCAGCATTAAGAAAGGAAAGAAAAAAATAAAAATCGAATACCTTCCAATGAACAAATAGCTAGTGGCTGAATCTTGGTATTCTAATTTCAGCGTGGCCAGGACATCAACAAAGCTCTGAAGAGGGCCTGAAACACCAACACGAGCAGAAACTGTATAGGTGGAACCCGGGGAAACTTTGCCTGTGATATCTTGTTCCAAACCTTGCCAACATTCTTTGCGATTTGTAATAACAGCATAATTACTGTCTGACTTTGCCAATAGTCCTTCACCGTCGCCAGACTCAGCTGAAACTATAAATGCATCACAACAGTTTGAATGCCATGAATCAAGCCCTTTAGAGAAGTCATGGTTCATTAAAACATTAGTAGCAACACTACTTGAGCTGTTTGTGTTTCCATTTGATTTCTGCAACGATGAAGAAGTTAGTTCAAACACCAAAAGCCAATACAAACACATGTTGAAAGATGGAACAAATTGAAATTGTCTATCACAAAACATTCCGATTTTGTTTCCTCATTGGTCAAGTAATTTCATCAATACCCAAAATAAGGGGAAACAAGGAATAAACAAACTCAAAGTTGCAGAGAAATGAGATGCTTCTTAACACTGGAACTGTTATTTAGACACATAACAACATTAATTGCATTCACAAGCCTGTATGCATGTTAAAATGAACCGTTACTTAGACACATAACAACATTAAATGGCTTCACATGTGTATGCATGCATGTTAAAATGTTCCAACTTTCACTAATGTAAACACAATCATGGGTTCAGTGTCATAATTCCCAACACTAACTCAAAACAACCCTTTTCATTTACCATTTATGGGCATACTTTGCAGTGCAAACTGCCAATAACATTTAATTCCTTATTTTGGGGACTTTCATGCACAGCGTCAGACAGCTACATAGCTAAATTCACTGATTTGGTTCAATACAATCCTTGTCTTCAAATCCTATCCACCCTCCCATTAATCACCAATGATATAAAAACAAAAATCAAGTACCCCAACTTTGAAGCAATGCTAGATACGCATTAACAAAAAAACCCACAGAAAACCCAGAAAGCAAGGAAACAGAACAGGCCGTACCTCGGAGTGAAAGTTGTTGGCATTGCTCGCTGATGGGTTCTCCATAGCTTCTCCAGATCCCTACAAAAACCACACAGTATCAAGAAAAACAGGATCAGAGAAATTTTAATGCGTATGAACAAAAAAAAAAGAGCAATCGAAGAGTACCTGTGAAAGGCTGTGCTTGCGATGGGTTTTAGAGACTCGACCTGTGAAGCAGCAAGTCGATAGCCTCCTCATTTATATACCCACCTCTCTCTCTCTGCCTCTGCGCCTCTGGGGCTTGCAATTTTGCAAGTGAAGTCTACGAAAATGGTGGGTCCATCCAAACCCACCAACCAATCAATCCCCTTTCCAACATTAAATTACCTTTTCGTCATCAGATGTTCCTTTTGTCTGGGTAATCCGAAACCCAGATTAAGATAATCTAAGAAATTGGAGTCTAAGGTTGTCTCTGTTTTTGCCTTTTCTTTGCTTTTTAGTTTTGATGATTGGATTACTTAGGCTTTCAGACTGGGTAAGCTCTGTTTCTAGCTCTAGCCCCCTTCAAATGCTTGAATTAGAATGGAAGGCTTATAGGGTTTATTATATGCTGTTATTTACCTTTTCCATTAATCTATTTTTTCTAGATTAGATACCTTGCTTTCTTTTAATGTTTCAGTTACAACTTACAAGGAAGGTTCATCAATTTGTTGGGTAGGTAAAGACTAGCTTTCATCAAACATGAGGCCTCTCTCTCTCTGTTTATTACCAAAATCTGATAATCTTTTTTTTTTTTTTTAGAGTTCATTCGATTGTGTTTAGTCCTATTTTAAGACCACGTGGAAATAGACAATTTCATAATGACAACTTTGGCAGATCGATTACCTGCAAGTACTCTGCTTTGTTAGTTAGGGGAATCGGACTTCTTTTGCCTGTTTGGGTTCAAGTTCCTCGTGAAAAAAGGCCTTTGCGTCCGGTTCTATGTCTTTATGTCTAACCCATGTACTCAAATATGTCTCCGTTCGGAAAGTGGATTCACTTTTTAATTTTTTGAATTTTTTTAACTATTTTAACTTGGATTAAAAAATTTGATTTGTGAATGACTTTTTAACTTTTTGACTTTTTTTATGAGAAAAGAGTGTAATGATTATGAGTTGGATGCGATACAATCTACACAAAAAATCCGTATTTCTTACATTTAATATACTTTTAATTGTACGGTGTGATAAAAATAAACGGTTAAAATTGTTCTAGGTAGAGGGGAAAAATGGTTTTCTGTACAAGAAATATGTGCCGATAAACAAGCCATAATGCAATGATTATCATATTTTATTATCACATTATGTTTATCATCTTGTGAGTCATCACTACATTAAAAAAAACATAGACATAGTGATTGAGCTATTACACCAATGCAGTGTTGCCACATGAGATGAGATAATATGATAAACATAATGTGATAAAAAAAAATGTGATCAGCCTACCATCGTTGACTTAAGAGTACTTGCATTTCAAGAGAAAAGTCAACTTTTAGTTTTTTACCCATTTTGGGTTACATCACTTCTCACATTTTTTACCCACAAAAAAATAAAATAGACTAAAAAAGTCAAAAAAATCAACTTTTTACTGACTTCTCAAAACACCGCTAAAAGCTTTATGGTATGCTCCTGAAAATTTAGGAAAGAGGAACCCTCTCTTGTTGATTTCTGGCCAATATAATGCAAACCATCCTCCTCTAGAATGAACAATTTTTCTGTTACAATCATTCTCTATTATCTTTTTACTCAAATTATATTACAGACCTTCAACAGCAAAGTATGCAGCTGAATAATACACGAAATTTAAATATTCTATTTTTAAGTTTAAAAGAACTCTCCAGAAGTTACAGGAATTTATGATGTAAAATCATAAAAGTCAAAACACACAAAATGATCCCATACAAGCAGGATACAAGTTCTCTTCAAGTCTACCAAGAAATGCACTTCCTCAAAACTAAGTTGTCCTTTGCGTTGTGACACATCTGACAAATTTTGTTAGAGGCTTTCATGAGATGGATTGACCCAACTACCAAATCTTGGCCAGAAGCCAACCCACCTATCTGCACCAATTCAAGGGAGATGAGTTCAATTTGAGGATCAATATCTGTACAAGTTAAAGACAGTAATTTACATGGATATACATAACATTACTTCTGAAGCAATTTAGGTTTACAGCATTGGGTAGTTTAATGGCTTGTGTTAGTATATACTTGTTAATTAGAATAGCTTTAGCTTTATAATTATTAATTGTATAGCTTTACTTTATGGTTTCGGTGTAATTGTTAATTGTATAGCTTTACTTTATGCTTTCGGTGGTAGTGGGTTTTTTGGTATCCAATGCCCATATTTCTCTCTATAAAGAGAGACTTCATTCTCTTTGTAAATATAACAAATAGAGAAACATTTCAGAGTCTCTCTCTCGCTCTCTAGCTTCTCTCACTCTCTCAAACTAATCTTTCATGGTATCAGAGCCCAGTGTTACATTTCTGGCAATTTTTTAGTCCCGTATACAGTGGCACACTACATCAAACTGTTCGAAATTTTCTCCTGATTCCAACGGCACCAAGCCCGTTCTCAGAAAACCTAACACGCGCCCCCACGCACCGCCCTTATCCTCTGCGCGTCAACACTTCCGCCACCACTCTCACACGCGCCCACACGCGCCATCTGCTGTTGCTCACTTTCGCCACGCGCCTACACCCGCCCACACGTCCGCGGCTCCCATACGTCACGCCTGCTACCGTACGCGTCTCGTGCGCCACTTCGCTAGTGTGCACCCGCGTGCACCAAACCAGCTAACGTGCGCCGCGCCTGCGCCTGTCTGCTACCGTGCGCCGTCGCCTACCTGCTAACGTGCTCCTCCCTGCACTCTGCTAACGTGCGCCGCTGACATCACTGCTGACATCATCTTTGTCCAGCATACCTTTCCTTGCTATTTTCGACCTTCCGGACTCACTGGTACACTCTGTTTTACCTAATTTTGCTCCTACGGGTCTATTCCTATTACTTTAACCCTACTCAACTAGTATTATGGATCGTCATGATGCCTCCCATCCCATTTCCGTCATTTTAAATGGTTCAAACTATGTTCTGTGGGCCCAAGCCATGTCCTCTTTCCTCAAAGGCAAGAAGCTCTGGCGAATTGTCATCGGGGATGTGGCTAAACCAGTAAAAGACAGTGCCACTACTGAAACTCCTGTTCATACTGCTACATATGAAGACCGACTTGAGGAATGGGACAGTAAGAATTACCAAATCATTACCTGGTTTCGTAATACCTCTGTTACCTCTATCAGTCTTCAATTTGGCCGCTTTCAGCTTGACTCTGTAACTACTCCTGCGAATGGTTTCGTAATACCTCTGTTACCTCTATCAGTCTTCAATTTGGCCGCTTTCAGCTTGACTCTATAACTACTCCTGCGAAAGACATCTGGGATTTTTTGAAAGAACGATACCAGACTACTGGTCTTGCCCATCAATATCAACTTCAGAACCAACTTCACCGCATGCGCCAAGAATCCACTCAGTCCATTAATGACTTCCTTTCTCAAATATACTCTGTTTGGGATCAGCTTGCTCTTTCAGAACCAGCCTGGCATGACCCCGAAGATGCCGTTTTATTTACTATCCATCGCAACCAGCAAAGGTTGGTGCAATTTCTCATGGCTCTTACCCCCTCTTTTGAGCCCGTACGTGCCTCTCTGCTTCATCGCCATCCCTTGCCCACTCTTGAACAAGCCATTTCTGAGTTGCTATCAGAGGAGACTCGTCTAGGTACTCTTCAAACTCATCATGTGGACTCTGTTCTTGCCACTCCTCCGTCCCGGCCATCATTTACCCAGCGGACCACTGCTTGCCTCTATTGTCAGAATCGGGGCCTTCCTTCAACCCATCTCCTAGTCAATTGCCCCGTCAGATCCTGCCGCTACTGCAACAAACTTGGTCCTGGTCATCTGCAACAGGATTGTTTTCGCAATCCATCCCGCTCATCCTCCAATAGCCACTCCTCTCGCGGTGGCTCTTCCCGGGGAAGCTTTCATCGTTCCGGCAACCAGTCTCATCACACTGCTACTTCTGCTTCCGGGAATCAGTCTTATCACACTGCTGCTGCTGCTTCCGGGAATCAGTCTCATCACACTGACACTGCCACCTCTGCAGGGTTCTCTGAGTCACCTGCTCCATCTACCCCTCACTTTTCTCCAACGGATGTAGAGGCCATGCTCAAACAACTTCTCTCCTCATCTGGTACACCTCCTCCTACTGCTTTGTCTGTAATCCCAAGTAACTCTTCTTGGTATTTTGACTCTGCCTGTTGTAATCATATGACCTCCAGTTCTACTATCTTTTCTTCTTTATCTTCATCTCCTCATATTCCCTCAATACATACTGCTGATGGTTCCCTCATGTCTGTTCGTCATGTTGGTACTGTTTCCACCTCTTCTTTATCTATACCTCACGTTTATCATATCCCTGCTCTTACCTTAAACCTTATTTCCATTGGTCAATTATGTGAACTTGGTCTAACTGTCACATTTTCTGCTACTGATTGTTTGGTACAGGACCCTCAGACGGGGCAGACTATTGGGATCGGCCGTAAGCGTGGACGTCTCTATGAACTCATTCACCTTCATGTTCCTGCCTCTCCTCAGATTGCTGTTCCTACATCTACTTCCTCATTATCTCCCTTTCATCTTTGGCATTGTCGCTTAGGGCATATTTCTGTTACTCGCTTAAGGTCTTTGGTTTCTAGTGGACAGTTGGATCATGTAATTCCCGATAATTTCGATTGTATACCCTGTCAACTTGCCAAACAACCTGCTTTATCATTTAATAAGAGTACTTCTGTTTCTCTTGCCCCTTTTGATCTTATACATTCGGATATTTGGGGGCCCTCCCCTACTACTACTATGGGGGGATCCCGCTATTTTGTTGTTTTTATTGATGATTTTTCCCGGTTTACTTGGCTTTTACTCATGAAAAATAGGTCTGAACTTAAACACATTTATTATCGATTTGCACAAATGGTTCACACCCAATTCTCCAAAGCCATCAAAATTTTTCGCTCTGACAATGCTATGGAATATCGGGATTCAGATTTCCTTTCATTTCTTCAGCATCATGGTACACTGCCTCATCGTTCTTGTGCTGGCACGTCCCAGCAAAATGGCCGCGCTGAACGGAAACATAGGCATATTCTTGACACTACTCGCGCTCTCCTTCTCTCTTCTTCCTGCCCTGAAAACTTTTGGGGAGAAGCTGCCCTCACTACTGTTTACACTATCAACTGTGCTCCTACCCCTGTCATCCATAATCAAACTCCCTTTGAACGTCTGCATGGCACTCCCCCTCCTTACGCCAATCTCCGAGTTTTTGGCTCTGCCTGTTTTGTTCTACTTCAATCCCATGAACACACCAAGCTTGAACCTCGCTCTCGTCTTTGTTGCTTTCTTGGGTATGGCATTGAACATAAAGGCTTTCGCTATTGGGATCCTCTCTCTAAACGTCTTCGTATCTCCCGCCATGTCGTTTTCTGGGAACACCAAATGTTTTCCTCGTTATCCTCCTTTCACTTACTCGGACTTTCCACTACTGCACTGTTTACTAATCCTTCCATCGATCTTTTCTCTGCTGATTTTGATACAGGTTCCTCCTCCATCGAGACGCCCTTGCTCACCCCTGATCCTGTCCAGCCTGCTCTACCTGAAGGTCTACCTCTTGTTGCCACACCTCCTTCTCCACCGGCTCTTCCTCCCACCGATCCTCCTACGGGTCGACCACGCCGGGTAACTCAACCTCCTATCCATCTTCGTGATTATATTGTTGGATCTGCTGCCTTCTCTACTTATGAACCTACCTCCTATCATGAGGCTTGTACTAATCCTCTTTGGCAGCAAGCTATGACTGATGAACTCCATGCCTTGGACAAAGCTCATACTTGGGATCTTGTTGATCTTCCTCCTGGCAAGACTGCGATTGGCTGCAAATGGGTTTACAAAATCAAAACACATTCTGATGGCTCTATTGAACGCTACAAAGCTCGTCTTGTTGCCAAGGGTTTCAACCAAGAATATGGCATTGATTATGAGGAGACATTCTCTCCTGTTGCTCGGCTTACCTCTGTTCGCAGTTTACTTACTGTTGCTACTGCTCACCACTGGGGGCTCTTTCAGATGGATGTCAAAAATTCTTTCCTCAATGGTCATCTTCTTGAGGAGGTCTACATGCAACCTCCACCTGGGTCCACTTTTCAACCTCATCAGGTTTGCAAACTACAGCGTGCTCTCTATGGTCTCAAGCAAGCGCCTCGTGCTTGGTTTGCTAAGTTCAGTTCTACCATTCATGACTTCGGATTCACCTCTAGCTCCTATGACTCTGCTCTTTTTATACGGACTACTTCTCATGGTACTACTCTTCTTCTTCTATATGTGGATGATATGATTATCACTGGTGATGATAAAGTTGGTATTCTCCACCTCAAACAATTTCTCCACCAACAGTTTGAGATGAAGGACCTTGGTACTCTTAACTACTTCTTAGGTCTTGAAGTCTCTCATGATTCTACTGGTTCCTATTTGTCCCAGGCCAAATATGCATCCGATCTTCTAGCTCGTGCTGGTCTTACTGATTGCAAAACTGCCTCTACTCCGGTTGATCCTCAGATTCGTCTCACTCCTCTCGATGGGACTCTTCTCTCTGATGCTACTCTTTATCGCCAGCTCGTCGGCAGTCTTGTCTATCTCACAGTCACTCGTCCTGACATTGCCTATGCTGTTCACATTGTCAGTCAGTACATGTCGGCTCCTCGCACTCCCCATTATACTGCTCTACTCCGCATCCTTCGCTACCTCAAAGGCACTATGTTCCATGGTCTTCACTTCTCGGCTTCTTCCTCTCTTGACCTACGTGCCTTTTCCGATGCTGATTGGGCTGGGGATCCTACGGATCGACGCTCCACCACGGGATTCTGTTTCTTCTTAGGGGATTCTCTTATTGCTTGGCGTAGCAAAAAACAATCCCTCACTGCCCGCTCTAGCACCGAAGCTGAATACCGAGCTCTTGCTGATACTATTCAGGAACTTTTCTGGCTTCGCTGGCTCCTTACTGATATGGGTGTTTCTTCATCTGCTCCTACCCCTCTCTACTGTGACAATCAGAGTGCCATTCAGATTGCTCACAATGATGTTTTTCATGATCGCACCAAACATATTGAGATTGATTGTCATTTCATTCGCCAGCATGTTACCTGTGGAACTGTTCATCTTCTTCCTATTGCTTCAGTCGATCAACCCGCTGATATCTTCACTAAGGCTCATCCTCCTGGCCGCTTCAATGATCTTGTTTCTAAACTCAACTTGGTTGATGCTTTCCCTCCTTGAGTTTGCAGGGGGCTGTTAGTATATATTTGTTAATTAGAATAGCTTTAGCTTTATAATTATTAATTGTATAGCTTTACTTTATGGTTTCGGTGTAATTGTTAATTGTATAGCTTTACTTTATGCTTTCGGTGGTAGTGGGTTTTTTGGTATCCAATGCCCATATTTCTCTCTATAAAGAGAGACTTCATTCTCTTTGTAAATATAACAAATAGAGAAACATTTCAGAGTCTCTCTCTCGCTCTCTAGCTTCTCTCACTCTCTCAAACTAATCTTTCAGCTTGTATGATCCAATCATGCTACTGATTTATCAACTAATCAAAGAAAGGGGAACATATTTAATACTTCATGAAACAAGAACAGCTGGATTTCACCATGCTAGATACATCAACAAGTGTGCTAAGCACTTCTATTTGTCTTCCAATACTTGTATCATCTATTTGTCATTCATTTATTCTAAAATTGACTACATATGGACATTCCCAACACAATTTTATCACTTGAATAAACGACTTCATTCCCTCCCTTCAACTCCACCAAAAAAATTCATAATAACCATAATAATGAGAGAGAGAGAGAGAGAGAGAGAGAGAGAGAGAGAGAGAGAGAGAGAGAGAGAGAGAATAGCAAAATTAAACAATCTTGGAAGCCTGGAACAGTTGTCATGTTGTCCTCGGATAAAAGAGTTGGTATCAAACAAGTTGACTTGGACCACCTCGTAATCCAACCCAGCATACAGATCTGATTCTTTAATCATCTCACTCCCATAACAAGGCTTGATGAGCACTATTTTGTTGGCAATCAAATCTAGAAGAAATTACAGCTTATGTTGGCATACAGTTGGTAACTTATTGTTTTTGAAAAGATTTACTGGACCTAATTATGTGCATTTATCTTCCAAGTGGTAAAAATTGATTTGCTATTACTATCTTCAGTTTGTAAACTGGGTTTTGTTCACTTTGTTACAGATTGATTATGTATGTTTTTCATTGCCTCTGCTAGCTTGCTAGCTATTATCTTTTTGGTTTTGTTTGTGGAGTTTCATGATGTCAGGCCTAGTCAATTTGGATGAAATGCATCTCTATTTTACATGGAACTATGAGCTGAATGTGATAAAAGATCAATAAGGGGTCAAAGTGGACACGCGTAGAAAAGATAAGGATACAAACTTAATTCAAATCAAATGGCAGATTCATGTTTTTGAGTCTGGATAATTGAAATTGGCAATATAAGCTAGGAATAGGTATCAGTGCTGATTTATGCAAAAAAAAATTGGAATTGTTTCTTATGTTTGGGATAGGGCCATCCACCAATAGTTTAGGGGATGACATACTAACAATCACCATCATGAGATATGTAATAATATGTGGCCTGCTAAGTTATGTAGTTATTTTATTTTATTATGCTGCGTACATTTTCTGCACCTGCATTGCATGCTTTTCAATTTTGAATGCTTTTCGGTCACAACTTGAAAATGTCTTCATTCCACTTCTTTCAAATTACATTTACAAAGAATTATACTTGGCAGATGTTTGTGTGAGTTCTATTCCTTTTTCCTAACCATCTGACCTTGCAAGGGCTTATAACTTGGGAAGATAAGGCGGTTTCAGTAACTTTGTATTTGTTGGGGATCACATTGATGTTCATTTATGCCTGAAAGTCAAAAGCTTTTTAGGAGATCATCATCAGCTGTCTGAAATGTGTTAGAGAGGTGATGGTACTTCGCTTGGAGACCACAGATACAAATAATAACTACGCAATGTTTGTCTCTCTGTCTCCATATATGCCTGCTTCTCTGTATAGGGCATGTTCTTGCATTTATTTTTAGGGGCCTCTTTGCAGTCACAACCTGCAATTGCCTTGTCTCATTCCTTGTAGTTGCTTCAGAAGACGGAATTAATGTAATTTTTGTCCGGACTTGCGTCATTGTTTAGTGCCAAGTATAGTTAGAGTGGAATATGTTAAGCCTGATTTCATTGAGAGTTGCTCAAAGTTACTATTTGGCTAGGACGCCACATTTAGTCATATGTTCGAAGGCTTTGTTTTTCTTTTGTTTTGTGTGGTTCTATTAATTTTGGCTATTCTTGTCCTAGATTAAGAATTGAATAATTATATTTTCCTCATTTGAGTTTCATATATTATCTATGTCATACTCCTGTTGAAGTTCTCATTGTTTCGAGTAGTATAATGACACAGTTAATTTAATCATTTAGTGGGATTTATCTACTGCTGGATTAATTTGAAGATGCCAATATATTAAAAACTGGCATTTTTTTATGTATTACATCCTTAGGGTGAAATTGTGTCTTTTTACCATTGTCTTTTAAGCTTGCTGACTAATTTTCTATCTAGATGAGAAGGTTACTACCATAGAAGTCAACAAAGGATCAAATCAGTGAAGAGTCTGCAAATGATATATTTCATCCACTGAGTAGCTGAAGGATACTGAAAAAAAGTAAAATAAAGAAGATTTCAACATAGACTCCCTCCCCACTTACCCTGAAAAAAAAATAAAGAAGAAAAAGAAGAACACACACAAGAGATGTGGAAATCACAGCACAATGTGGACATAGGAGAAGATTTTAACAGTTGGATTAAGTTGACTGAAGCCAAAAGATGTAACTATCCAAATAGGCATCGATCACAAAGTACAAACATACAGCCTCTGTCTGTATTCGATTACTTAGCTTCGCTTACTTAATTTTTCAAAACTTTACAGCTTTTCAATTGCCTGTTTACAATATGTGCCTTTCCCATATATTAGCCTGCTTCTTAGCATTCTTCACGAACATAAACACATAAATCTACCAAACATTAAGAATCAAAAGATCATATTTTTCATTGTTTGAGAACCTAATATTCATTTAATAATGGGAAAATAACAAAAGAAAAAACTTGCTTATGTGTAATAAAGTTACCTAGCATATCAAATGTACCTAAAATTGCCCCCCCTTTTTTCAAATTAAGAACCTTGAGTGTTCCTTATAATCAGCCATTAAAATCAATGCATATAGTCATAGACATAGCAATCACCTAATTTAATCAAATAATTCTTATAAACAACATCTGAGGCAGCTTTAACCAACACTAATTGCAATAGAGATGAGTATTAAAATGATCACATTATATGATTACCGAACAAAAGTAAAAATACAGAACTGTAGGACAATCTTCACTGTATTTAATTAAGTTAAATTTTGTTGTGTATTAAACAACAACTAGAATAAAAAGAAATAAAGAAAATGAGAGAATTTGTTTGATTACAAAAATCAAACTCGAAATAATAAATAAATAAATAAAACCACAGATTTTATTTTGTTACAAAAACAAAAATAAAATCTGATTAAATAAACAAATAAAAACAGAATAAAATTAAACAACTTACTTGGTTAATTTATTTGAATAACTTTTCTGATCAAGTCCAGTGTTTAACACTGTGTCCTTAAGACAGATTCGTCCTCTCCACGGTGCTTTCAGAATTTGGACGTCTATCTCCCAGGATGAAATGATCATACCACAAACAATAGCAGCACTACAAATTGTTTGCCTTACGAACACACTAAGTGTTTACACTCTTTCTTTCATAAATAAAATGCAGCAAGATGAAGAATAGAATAAGCAGAGGTGAAATACGAAATTTCTGAATGAATAACATCAAATGAGGGTGGTCCTATTTATAGATGTAAATGTGACTCTTGGTTTTAAATTGAACAGGTATGATACCTGTTGGTTTTGAATTCAAACAGATTTGAATCTGTTAACAATTCAAACAGATAGCAAAAACGGGAAGGGCCCTGTTTGGGTGTGTACTAATTCCAAACTAGTTTATTTCTGTTTGAAAACGGGAAGGGCCCTGTTTGGATGTACAGAAAATCCAAATCAGTTTAATTTGAATTCTGGATTTTATTTTACCAAAAAATAAAATTAAATTCAAATATTTTTGGCCCAAAAAGATTAGAAGCCCAACCCAACCACACACCACGCACCCGCGCCCAGGTGGTGATTTTTGGGTCCAATGGGTCTAGCCCATTTTGCCCATAACCTTTCCCTCTAAAACACTTGGGTACCCCTTGGAGCACACCCTAAGTATCTCACCCAAGCCTTATAAACCCTTTCAAAACTTCCCACCAAATCAATGTGGGACAAGCCAATTTACAACCTTAAGGAATTTCCACCAAAACTCCATTTCCATGGAGCACACTTTGGCTTCAATTTCCCATTCACTCGGTAATGGTTTTGAGCAACCAAATATACCACGTGAATCACAACGCGGCATAGAACGCATTACCACTTTGACCCGAGTAAATCGACACTCGGGGCCCACCTAAAAAATAGACCAAACTTGAGAAAAAATTCTGATTTTACTCAGAATTTTTCTACCATTTCCAACAATCCCCCACATGAATGGAATTTGATGACAACGGAAATGCAACAATATGCAGACTTTAACGAAAGAGTATAAGTCGAAAATATCTTGCATCAGGATAGGTAGTTTTCGGCCTTGAACCTTCCCTAGTGATAACCTATCGGACTTACTGGCTAACCAATGGACGCGATGCCTTGAATTGTTCAGCTATTTGTGTAAGCCAAGACAATAGATTTCACACAAAATATCTTCTGACACATCGTGGTTCTCACTGTTATGTTCATTTTAACCTTGAACGCGCCTGGTTTTCATAAGTGTTTCTAGAGAATTTAGCCTTTTCATTCTCATAAAACCGGCCCCAGTTCAACACTCATATAGGTGATTCTTATTTTGAGTATCTCCTTATACTCGTCTTGATTTTATACCTTAATCAAGATATAAGTAATCATTAAAAGCAAAGCTTATCCTTATACCCCTGCATACAACATATGTTGCAGATATCACTCTCACCATAGGAATGGGTAGGGAATTTTTAATCCCTTGGTGATTTCTGGTGAGCCATACATAACTTAGTTGTCCATTTGAACTTAGTTCTTGGGATCTCCAGTCATATAAGTAGGGTTACCATTATGACGACTCTTATGTAATAGACTTTAATCCCATCTGAAAATCCTACGTGATTTGTGATTAGATCAAGATTAACTTATTCCAAATCCCAATAAAACAAAACACTCAACCTAAAATCATCAAACACTTACGAGAGTGATTTTAGTTTGTTTGTTTTTGAGAATAAACAATAAATAGACACAAACGAATTTTTTACGTGGAAAAAACCACAATTGAAGAGCCTTCAATTGTAATCAAAAACCACGGGCGAACCGCCACTATCAATCCACTACTGAAGAACAAAAAGATTACAAAGATACCAAACAAATTACCCAACCCAGTCAATTTGTCTCTGAATCTTCTGTAACTCTTTCACCACGCCTTCGTCACGGAATTGATCCTGAAGTTGATTCCACACCACAACTTCTCTTGTCGAATTAACGACTGCGTAGAATCAAACGCCTTTTGGATTCTGCGCTTTAATCTTCGGAATCCACCGAAGAACTCTCTCTCTTGAAATCAAAGTCACCAACTCCTTGATGTATGTATTTTAGATCATGAGTGAAGAACTCTTCTCAAAATATCAAGGAAAAAACTCACCAAACAACCCAGAATAAAACCTCTGAACAAAACCCTAGAACCCTTGAATAAGATCTAGAAAAGTAAATCTAAAACAGACCCAATCAGCGAATTTATAAAATCTGGGATCGCGCGGTCCGCTCGAGCGTCGGTCTTCCCGCTCGAGCGGAGACTTCAACTTCTGTGATTTCATACAGGCTCCACGCTCGAGCGGCAGTTTCCACACTCGAGCGTCGAATCACACCATCTAGTACTTTGTCAGTCGACTGCAGAGATGCTGAGAGCTGCCAATACCCGCTCGAGCGTAACTTTCCCCGCTCGAGCGGGGAGACCAAAATTTGAACAACTGGAAAACTGAAACCTGAACAACCTTGGTTTTGATCCATGGATTTGACAACAAAGGGTCCTAACAATCTCCCCCTTTGTCAAATCCCGGACAAAACCATTCTAAAACAGGTATCCTAACAAAATCACAAAAGAATTCAAACAATGTTCACAACCTAGTCTAAAAACAATGTTGGTGTCAACATAACTAAAAACAATGTTTGTTTCAAACTAAAAACAATGTTGGTTTCAACATAACTCCAACAAAAACATCACCACCGACGATCCAAATCCATGCTTGTGAATAACAATCTTGTTTCAACATCGACTGTACCAAAAACAAAATCATCCAAAACAGCAGTACCCAAAAGTATCCAAAACAGCAGTACCAAAAACATCCAAAACAGCAGTAGTACCCAAAAACATCACTCCCCCTTTTTGTCCGAGAGGGAACAAAAGAAAGAGAAACAGAACAAAATACCACAGAGCAAAGATCACGAAGCCAGAGGAGGAGACGACATCTGTAGCAAGGACAAGATCTGAGCCAACTGGGATGAAGATTGTGCCACAGAATCCTCAATCCGCTGGGAAGAAGCCTCCAAGGCACTGAAACGAGCATCGGTAGTGGTCTCAAGATCGGTGAGTCTGGCCTCAAAGATATCCATCCGCGCCTCAAGATGGTCAAATCGGGAACCAACAGAGCGCTCGAGGAACTGAAGCTGACCACGAACTGTACGAACTGGCGGGTGCTGCTCCCCCTCACCAAGATCTCCACCAACAGCAGCATCATACTCGGCCTCCTCTGCCATGGCCGCAGCAGTACTGGGACCTGCACCAGATCGACCTGAACCAGAAGAAACCCCCCTAATGTGAGACTGACTCTGGGAGACTGTCTTTTTGGTAAACGGACGGGAAGGAGAAGCAAAATCGTCCTCATCAAAAGCAGGGACCTTCAACTTGGCTAAAAGTCGGTTAATGAGACAGCCATAGGGTAAGCCAAGATTGCTGCGCTCAAAAGGAGCAAACATCTTTTGAATGATAAGAGTAGCAAGAGCGATGGGACGGTTGTGGGCTATACACTGAAGAACAAAGCCTTGATCCTGGTTAATCTCAGAACAGTGAGTGGTAACTATGATATTGGCACACACAATTAGGTTGAGTAACCTAAATTGGGGAAGGAGTTCATGCTGTTTGATCAAGGAATCGGAAGGCCAAGAGCGAGGACAACCACAAAGAAACTGAGCAACCTCATCAAAATCACATGTAGGGCGCACTGGAAAAGGGTAAAAAATAGGAAATCTCTCACGAATCCCTAAAATCTCGCGGATAAGGTCAGTGGTAACAGTGATTTCCTTGGACCGAACCCAGGTCTTAAAAGATGTTCCAATGTCATTAAGACCCTCCATATTGCAATAAAATTCCTGAACCCAAGTAAGATTTTGTGACCCAGAGAACAAAAGTACATGATCCCCACCCAAAGAATCAAAGAAAGATCGGATAGAAATGGACTCAAAGGTGGAGGTGTGAACATTACGTTCAAGGTGGATGGAGCGGGAGGAGTAGGACTCGCGGTATAACTTGGCTTTTTCAGCTGACGGAAAGCGGTCAGTGTTATATGTAGGACGAGAGGCAGTAGACTTACGTCTTTTGAAGGTGGACATGACTAAACAGGACAAACACACCCCAACCCAAGATAACCAAGAACCAACAAGTACAAGAAAAACAACAGAAACATTAGTAACACAATGATATAGCAACATGAGACAGTAAAAGAAACTAAAAATGTATGCATCATGGTGAAGACTTATGCAAAATAAAATAAAATAAAAGAACACAAGATAATAAAAGAAGACTAAAAATCCCCAATTTCAAAACTCATCAAAAACTAGCAAAGCCCCCAAAAATCTAACCCTAGATGCAAGATATGGACAGTACAGCATGATGAACTAATCATAAGCAATAATGAAAGGCCGGTAACAAGAAGAACAAACACATAAACAAACCCATCTATATACGGTAAAACAAAAAAAAAAAAACAGAGACGAATATCAAAGAACAGAGATCCGACATAAGTAAGGGAGAAAAGACAAACCTGAGATGGAGAACCACACGAAAACGCCAAGAGATCACCACGGAAGAGCAGAGGATGGGAAGCACAAGAAAAAACCTAGGAGAGAGAGAGCACTGTGGAAAGAATGAACTGAAAGGACGAAGGAGGGAAATTTATACAAAACCAGTCCGCTCGAGCTTTACATTGAACGCTCGAGCGTGAGACAAAACACGCAGAGACCAGCTCGAGCGTGAAGACATACGCTCGAGCCCCAAATCACCCCTCTCAGAACTGTAAGACAGAGAGCAAAGTACTGCAAGGCTCAAAACTACGCTCGAGCGTACCAAGTTCCGCTTGAGCGGGAAAAAAACTTGTTTTTGTTTTGTTTTGTTTTTTTTTGTTTTTTTTTTGTTTTTTATAAAAACAAAATACTCAATAACAAGAGGTGAGACTCGAAACAAAAGTAGATGAGCACATTCAGCCAAAATGGAATACTAAGATGAGATAATCCGCAATTCATGAAGTCTGGAAACTTGCAGTTGTTAAAACAAAATGACACTTAACATCATGAGCAAAGCAGATAAAAGATATTCAATGATCATAAGCAACATGAGAATGTACAACCCAAAATCCAACATGAGAGCTCACAAAAGAAAGTGTGTGTGTGCAATCCATGAGAGGTCACTGAGCTAGAGTTAATCCTAGTAGTGATCGGATGGCTGGACCTCCATCAAGAGTAACTCAACAATACAGAGAAAAGTCAAACCACTAGGAATCACGGGGTATTTGTTGAGTAAAAGCGGAGGCTCCCCCTCAATCAATGAGTTCTTTTTTTTTTTTTATTATTTTTAACATTTTCTTTCTTATGAGCACTCACTGGTGGCTTTCACTCTCAAGAGTATGGAAACCAAACCAGAGAAGAATGAAATTATAAAGGATGGCCTGGTTGGTGCCTCTGAGGTAGCCTTTTCCTAATGCCCGGACTTCAAGGAATTGAGGGAGAAACCATGGAAGTGAAAACAGATGGTAGATGGTTAAGAGACTCAACATCACCCATGATATGCTAGTATTGGTCAATTCCGCTGTAAAAGTACAAGAAACACTGTTAGTGGTCCATAGAGAACTTTGATCACATGGGCGGAAACCCCTGCAACAATTAATCTCAAGGATGTGTACAGAATGAGATCATGAGGTTAATGAGCATGGGCATTCAAAATGAGCTATGACCAATGAACAATGAAATCTTGTAAGCAGCATGAGTAGTGTACATAAAAGTTGGATGCAAGTACAGCAGATATCAATGACAATGAGATTATGACATCCAAGCATACATAAGGCAAAACACTTACACCTACTCAAGTAACAAGTAACACTCTAGTGATCGAGCATGACACCCAAGGTCTTTCTAAGGAACTCAAACCGAAGAAGATCAAGGGGTTTTGTAAAAATATCAGCTTTTTGATGCTCAGTGGAAATATGTTCAATAACAACAAGGCCCTCTTCCACTAACTCTCGAATAAAATGATGACGAATGTCAATGTGTTTGGTGCGAGAGTGTTGGACAGGATTTTTAGAAATGTTTATGGCACTTGTGTTATCACAGAAAAGAGTAAGAGTGTTCTGTTCTATCCCATAATCATGAAGCATTTGCTTCATCCACAGCATTTGGGCACAACAACTCCCTGCAGCAATGTACTCAGCCTCAGCAGTCGAAAGAGAGATGGCATTTTGCTTTTTACTATGCCAGGAAACCAGATTATTCCCAAGGTAAAAACACCCCCCAGATGTACTTTTCCTATCATCCGCACACCCTGCCCAGTCGGCATCAGAAAAACCAGTAATCTCAGCTGTAGTATCAGTAGAGAACCAAACCCCATACCCCAAAGTCCCATTGACATATTTAATGATGCGTTTGACAGCAAGAAGATGAGACTCTTTAGGACTAGCTTGGTAACGGGCACAAACACCTACACTGAAGGCAATATCAGGACGACTGGCTGTGAGGTACAAAAGACTCCCTATCATACTCCTATAAAGGGTAGGATCAACATCAATACCAGAGGAATCTTTGGAGAGGTGAAGACTGGTGCTCATGGGAGTGCGGGCATGTTTGGCAGACTCAAGACCAAACTTAGACACAAGATTTTTCGCATACTTAGACTGAGACACAAATATACCTGAAAGAGACTGTTTAATTTGAAGACCCAAAAAATAAGACAACTCTCCCATCATGCTCATCTCAAACTCATGTGTCATGCAATCCGAAAAATATTTCACAAGATGTTCCGCAGTGGATCCAAACACAATATCATCAACATAAATCTGAGCAACAAGAATATGAGACTTAGTATGTTTCACAAATAAAGTCTTATCCACACTACCCCTTTGAAAATCATTATCAAGAAGAAATGTAGTGAGTCTATCATACCAAGCACGAGGGGCTTGTTTCAATCCATACAAAGCCTTGTCTAACTTGTAGACATGATTAGGACATTTAGGGTCCTCAAACCCTTTTGGTTGCTCAACATATGCCTCTTCTTTCAAGTACCCATTCAGAAAAGCACTTTTCACATCCATTTGAAACAATTTAAAGCCAAGAAAACATGCAACACTTAGTAAAATACGAATAGATTCGAGACGTGCAACTGGGGCAAACGTCTCATCATAGTCAACACCCTCTACTTGTGTGTAGCCTTGAGCAACCAACCTAGCTTTGTTCCTAACAACTGTACCATTCTCATCAGATTTATTTTTAAAGATCCACTTGGTACCTATCACATTCATGTCTCTAGGTCTAGGAACTAGAGTCCATACTTTGTTACGTTCAAATTGACCTAACTCTTCATGCATAGCATTGACCCAACTATCATCTAGCAAGGCCTCTTTAAAATTCTTAGGTTCAATTAAAGAAACATAACACATATGTGATACCTCATCCCGAATCTGTCTTCGGGTTTTCATTCGATTCGAGACATTTCCAATCACCTGTTGAGCTGGATGATTCAGTTTCACCCTAGCTGATGGTTTAAGCTCAGGACTTGCGGTGACAGGAGCAACAGGAATGATGTCCCTTGGAGCACTCTTTGGACTTGACCTTACCTGTGAGGATGGTTCTGTAACCAGTTCTTGTGATTGGTCCGCACCTTCTCCTTGAGTTTGTGATTCCGTATTCAAGGTTGGAGACTCATCATTATCATCCTCATTTGTTGCTGGAGTAGGTGCACCTGTGTCATCTATAACCACATTGATAGATTCCATTAAAGATGAAGTTCGCAGGTTATAGACTCTAAATGCCCTACTAGTGGTTGAATACCCTAGAAAAATACCTTCATCACTTCGGGAGTCAAATTTGCCCAAAGGCTCTTTATCTTTGAAGATGTAACACTTACTCCCAAAAGTTTTGAAGTATTTTACATTAGGTTTCAACCCCTTCCACAATTCATATGGAGTTTGTAAAGTGCCGGGCCTTAAATACACGCGATTTATGACATAAACAGCAGTATTTAAGGCTTCAGCCCAAAACTTAGGAGGAAGTTTCTTACTAAGGAGCATGACCCTAGCCATTTCTTGAACAACCCTGTTCTTCCTCTCAACAACTCCATTTTGTTGTGGAGTAATAGGAGAAGAAAATTCATGCTTGATTCCATGCATATCACAAAAATCCGAAAACGAACTGTTTTCAAACTCACGACCATGATCAGTTCGGATTCTTATGATACGCCCAATGGAAACACCTTGTTCATTTTGGATTTTAAAGACTAAGGCCTGGAAAGCATCAAACGTATCAGATTTTTCCTTCAAAAAATTTACCCAAGAAAATCGAGTAAAATCATCAACAGTTAAAAAAATGTATCTTTTACCTCCGATGCTTTCAGTGCGAGTAGGACCCATTAAATCCATATGAACCAATTCAAGAGGACGTTTGGTTGTAAAGCTGTTCACCTTTTTATGAGGAGCACGGGTTTGCTTGCCAAGCTGACATGGGCCACACACATGGCTCAAATTCTTACCTAGTTTAGGAACTCCTCTCACAAGCTCTTTGTTGGCTATCTTAGTTAGGTCTTTGAAATTCATGTGACCTAATCTTTGATGCCACAGATCAATGTTACTTATGGTGGCAGAATGACAAGTAAGATCATTAGTCGTAAGAATCCCATAGCAGTTATCAGATGTGCGAACCCCATGTAGAACGGTATTTCCCTTTTTATCCAAAATTTCACATTTATCTTTTGAAAACAATACTTCATGATGGGAATCACACATTTGACTAATGCTCAAAAGATTAGCTTTAAGGCCATCAACAAGTAAGGCATTATCTAGCTTGGGGAGACCAGCAACACTTATAGAGCCCTTACCAATGACTCTAGAAGTGCCGCCATCTCCAAAGGTGACAATTCCTCCTTCATATTTTTCAAGAGAGGTGAAGTAGGATTTGTTACCGGACATATGACGAGAGCACCCACTATCAAGATACCACATGTGTGAGTCACGTGCTTTTAGAGCAGTGTGAACAACAAAACAAGTCAAATCCTCTTTTCTAATCCAAATCTTTTTAGTCTTGGTGTTCTGCCTAGACATGTAAGGTTGTCTCCTAACCCAAAAAGTATTAGAATTTCTACCCTTTTGAGACACCTTACCAAACAGTTCATAGCAATAAGGACGAATGTGGCCATACCTACCACAGTGATGACAAATAAAAACAGGTTTTACCTCCTTTTTGTTGATCTTACCAGCTTTAGGTAGATGAAGAGAGAGATCAGCCTGGCCTATCTTCAATTTTCCCTTTGCTTGAGTCTTCTTGTCATGTGAAGTAGAGGCCAGTCCCTTGTGAGTTGTAGCACCATAGCCTAACCCGCTTTTGTCGCAACCCATTTGTTGAGATCCGAGAATGTCTTCTAAAGATTTGGAGCCTTTGTTCCACATGGCAATAGTGGCTCTAGCAACACGGAGTTCTTCATCTTTTTGACATACTATCTCTTCCAATTTGGCTTGTGACAGCTCAAGACTTTCAAGCTTTTCTTCATATGTGGAATACACCTTCAGAAGTTCATTCCTTTCAGTTTCACAAGATAGCAGTTTTCCACATAAGTCTTGCCTGTCACTCGAGATCTTGACGATATTCTGCTTTGCTGCTACAAGTTCTCCTTTCAGCCTGACATTCTCACTCTCACATGTTTTGAGCTTGAGAGAGAGTTTGTCGTTGGTTTTGGATAAATTCAGAGATTCCTCGTATAGCTTTTCGTAAGCTTGTTGTAGTTCATCGCCATTGATCTCATCATTGTCATCAGATGTTTCATCATCCTCTTTTTGCTCTTCATTCTCCTTTGCCTCCTCCAATCTTGCAACTAAGGCTGAAAAGTCGCTGGATGGTGGTGAATATGAGTTTCCTCTTTCATGGAATTGGCTCAAAATTTCCCATGCCTCTTTAGCCTTTGTGCAACGAACAACCCGTTGCTGTTCTTCAGCAGAAATTACTCTACGAATAGTGCTAAGGGCTCTCAGATTGCTCGGACTGTCAACACTTTCTGTATCTTCTTCAATGGCCTGCCAGCCTTCTGGATCAAAGGCTCTCAGAAAAGCCCTCATTCTGATTTTCCAAAACAGGTAGTTACTCCCATCAAAAGTAGGAGCATGATGCAGGTTCTGACCACGGGCTAACTCCGCTGGCTTTGGAAGAATTTGAGTGAAAGTGGACCAAAAAGCCATAAAAGCACTGTCCCCGTCTTCTCCAGATTCAGGTTCTTCGGGTTCTTGCTCCGACCCGCTTTCATCATCCCAAGTTACAGTGTAGACTTTCTTTCGATTCTTTTTCGAAGGGCATTCAAGGGCAATGTGACCAAACCCTTGACACTCATAACACTTGACCCCTGGTCCCCTTACAATCTTTTTTTCAGTAGTTTGAGCAAATTTTGGTGGAACAGTTTTGGGTTTGTCATTACTCTTATCTTTTGAAATAGGGGCTCTGAAATTCGGCTTCTTTTTCAAAAATTTTTTAAACTGTTTTGTAAGCATAGCCGTCATCTCAGACTCTAAATCAAATTCAGTCTCCGGAGGTTTTGCAGTCTCATGGGTACTCGTGAAAGCCATATTTTCTTTTTGTTTTTTCTTAGAAATTTGGTGGGCTTCATAAGTCTGCAAATTTCCAACCAATTGATCGAGCTTGAGGGTATCAACATTCTGAGCCTCCTCAATGGCTGTCACCTTTGGTTGGAACCTCTCGGGAAGGGACCTCAAAATTTTTCCAACAACTTTTGCTTCCGGGATTTTTTCACCGAGAGTGAAACAGGAATTCACGATATCACTGAGTTTTGCATAAAATTCATCGAACGTCTCATCGTCGCGCATAAAAAGGGTTTCAAAGGCGGACGTGAGACGTTGAAGTTTTGCCCTTTTAACAGAGGTGGTACCTTCGTGAATCGTTTCAAGAATATCCCACGCCTCTTTTGCTATTTCACACGTGCAAATTCGACGGAATTCTTCAGGTGTGACAGAGCAGAAGAGGGAGTTGAGAGCTTTGCTGTTCCAACTCGAATTCTGGTAATCGATTGTGTCCCATTTATCAAGGGGTTTAGGAATATCAATCCCATCAACGGTGATTGTAGGTTCATTCCACCCAAAGATTACGGAGTGCCAAACTTTCTCATCGATGGATTTTAAAAATGCTCTCATACGAGCTTTCCAATAAGAATAGTTTGTACCGTCAAGTAATGGGGGTCTATGAGTGGAGCTACCTTCACGAATAGAATCCATGATACTAATCACACAAAATCACACTCCTATAGTTTTGAAAAAAAAACAAAGAGTGACCCGCTCTGATACCAATTGAAAATCCTACGTGATTTGTGATTAGATCAAGATTAACTTATTCCAAATCCCAATAAAACAAAACACTCAACCTAAAATCATCAAACACTTACGAGAGTGATTTTAGTTTGTTTGTTTTTGAGAATAAACAATAAATAGACACAAACGAATTTTTTACGTGGAAAAAACCACAATTGAAGAGCCTTCAATTGTAATCAAAAACCACGGGCGAACCGCCACTATCAATCCACTACTGAAGAACAAAAAGATTACAAAGATACCAAACAAATTACCCAACCCAGTCAATTTGTCTCTGAATCTTCTGTAACTCTTTCACCACGCCTTCGTCACGGAATTGATCCTGAAGTCGATTCCACACCACAACTTCTCTTGTCGAATTAACGACTGCGTAGAATCAAACGCCTTTTGGATTCTGCGCTTTAATCTTCGGAATCCACCGAAGAACTCTCTATCTTGAAATCAAAGTCACCAACTCCTTGATGTATGTATTTTAGATCATGAGTGAAGAACTCTTCTCAAAATATCAAGGAAAAAACTCACCAAACAACCCAGAATAAAACCTCTGAACAAAACCCTAGAACCCTTGAATAAGATCTAGAAAAATAAATCTAAAACAGACCCAATCAGCGAATTTATAAAATCTGGGATCGCGCGGTCCGCTCGAGCGTCGGTCTTCCCGCTTGAGCGGAGACTTCAACTTCTGTGATTTCATACAGGCTCCACGCTCGAGCGGCAGTTTCCACGCTCGAGCGTCGAATCACACCATCCAGTACTTTGTCAGGCGACTGCAGAGATGCTGAGAGCTGCCAATACCCGCTCGAGCGTAACTTTCCCCGCTCGAGCGGGGAGACCAAAATTTGAACAACTGGAAAACTGAAACCTGAACAACCTTGGTTTTGATCCATGGATTTGACAACAAAGGGTCCTAACACCATCCCCTTCGATGAACTATACACTAGCTCTTTTGTCAAACCTTTTGTTAACGGATCCGTAATATTCTCTTTAGATTTTATATAATCTATTAAGATTATTCCATTTGACAACAATTGCCTTACGGTATTATGTCGACGACGAATATGTCGTGACTTACCGTTATACATGTGATTTTGTGCCCTGCCTATTGCAGATTGACTATCACAATGAATGCAAATAGCTGGCACAGGTTTTGGCCACATGGAATGTCTTCTAAGAAGTGACGAAGCCATTCTGCTTCTTCACCTGCTTTGTCTAAAGCAATGAACTCAGATTCCATTGTGGATCGTGCGATGCAAGTTTGTTTCGTGGATTTCCAAGAAACAGCAGCGCCTCCTAGAGTAAAGACATATCCACTTGTGGATTTTGAATCTTTAGTATCCGATATCCAATTTGCATCACAATAACCTTCAAGTACTGCTGGATATCAAGTAAAGTTCAAACCAAGATCACGGGTGAATCTTAGATATCTAAGAACCCGAATGATCGCTTTCCAATGGTCTTCTCCAGGATTACTAGTGTACCTACTCAATTTACTGATAGCATGAGCTATATCAGGACGAGTACAATTCATTAGGTACATTAGGCTTCCAATGATTTGGGAGTATTTTAACTGAGACACTGCATCACCTTTATTTTTCGATAAATAAAGACTGATGTCTACAGGTGTTCTAGCTAAATTCAAATCATCCTTAATAAATTTATCAAGAATTTTCCCAATATAATGAGATTGAGATAATGCATATCCGTCAGATGTTTTAGTAATTTTCATTCCTAATATAACAACTGCGACCCCCATATCTTTCATATCAAATCTTTTGTAAAGCATCTGCTTAGTTGATTTGATCATGTTTTGACTGCTTCCAATGATAAGCATGTCATCCACATAAAGACAAACTATGACATATCCTTGGTCAGTATTTTTAACATAGACGCATTTGTCACATTCGTTTATCTTAAACCCATTAGTAAGCATTGCATGATCAAATTTTTCATGCCATTGCTTAGGTGCTTGTTTTAATCCATAAAGGGATTTTACAAGTCGACAAACTTTCTTTTCTTGCCCTGATACTACAAACCCTTCAGGTTGTTCCATATAGATCTCTTCATTTAGATCACCATTTAAGAAAGCTGTCTTAACATCCATTTGATGTATTTCTAAATTAAACAACGCTGCTATAGAAATAAGCATGCGAATGGATGTTATTCTTGTCACAGGGGAATATGTGTCAAAATAGTCCAGACCTTCCTTTTGTCTGTAACCTTTAACAACAAGTCTTGCTTTATACTTGTCAATTGAACCATCTGCTTTCATTTTTCTCTTGAATATCCATTTATATCCAAGAGGTTTAGAACTTGGTGGAAGATCCACCAATTTCCAAGTATGATTTTGCAAAATGGATTCAATTTCATTATTAACAGCCTCTTTCCACAAAGGTGCTTCAGGACCTGTCATTGCTGCCTTAAAGCTTTGAGGTTCATTTTCTAACAAGTATGTCAGAAAATCTGGACCAAAGGATTTTGATGTTCTCGCTTTCTTACTTCGTCTTGGTTCATCATTAGTTAAATCCTGTTGGTCGAGACTATTACTAGTCTCTTGTGTTTGATTGTCATTAGTCTCTTGACTTTGTGTACAATCATAAGTTCTTTTTTGTGAACTTAATTCCTGTCCTTTCTTGTAAGGAAAGACATGTTCAAAAAACACAGCATTCCTTGACTCTATAATAGTGTTCACATTTATATCACATTTATATCAGGTATTTCTGATTTATAAGTCAGAAACCGATATGCACTACTATTCTGAGCATAACCAATAAACACACAGTCTATTGTTTTTGGTCCAATCTTAGTCTTTTTAGGGACAAGAACTTCAATTTTTGCCAAACACCCCCACACTTTTAAGTATTTGTAGGAAGGCGGTCGACCTTTCCACAATTCATAAGGAGTGTTGTTGGTTTTCTTGTGGGGTATTCTATTAAGAACATAATTAGCAGACAATATTGCTTCCCCCCACAAGTTCTGTGGTAAACCTGAACTTAGTAACATGGCATTCATCATTTGTTTGAGGGTTCTATTCTTCCTTTCAGCAATTTCATTTTGCTGTGGAGAATAAGGGGCTGTAGTTTGGTGAATAATGCCATGTTGTGCACAAAATACATTTAATGGTGCATCATATTCAACACCCCTATCACTTCTATTATAAATCAATGAATTTTTAAAACAAATTCAAGAAAAACCTAAAATAATTATGACTACTCAAGTCAGAATTAATGTTTTGACAAAATCATATCCTCATAAAAAAAAAAATTTGCCTAAGAATCAAACAATTCAAAAACCCATTTGATTGTATACATTCTTGCAACTTAATAACAAATAATGTCACTGTCAAAAAAATATTTGTGACAGAAGAAAATTAACTTATCTCAACTAATGCAAGAGATACACCCCCATATTAATAAAATGGTTCATGGTTTAACAAATTCTACTACGCAAGTAAAATAATTATTAATGACATCTCATGTCACATAATTCAATAATCAACATAAAAGATTTTTTAAATTACTTCCCAATTAAACGGACCGATATAATTACATACATCTTCATGTTTAAATTTCTCTGGTGTTTAAACACCCATTCAAAATTGATTAGAAATATTCAAATTAACCTGCTTATGTCCAAAGTCGACATAACAATTTATCATTCCAAATCACTTGAAATTATTGTTAAGAAATAACTTGAGTTGATATCATACATGCATATCAAACGCATCAACTAAAAATAATGAATTAACAAAATAAATTAATCATACACGATCCCATCACTTGCATCATGAAATAAAAGGATTCTCAAGTTATAAATAAAATCCAACGCATATAAACTTTAAACTTCAAAATGACAAAACATACCTTCATTTAATAAGTTTGATTTGTACATAAATAAACAAATTAAATATGCATTAAAATGTTCTTGTGAATATATATATATATATATATATATATATATATATATTTTCTGACTCAAGTGCAGAAACAATTCAAGACTATGAATCCACATTGTAATAAAAATAAAATTAGTTTGTAAAATTAATATTTTACTCTAGAAACAAATTCTTCCATGTATACTCACGATGAACTATGATAAAGTCAAAATAATTAACACCTTTTCACAAAGGGTTCAAAAATAAGTGGTCTACCAAACGAAACCATAAGTTACTTACAAAATTAACAGATTGTGACCGAGCCACAAAGTTACATGATTGATTAACAAAATTAATTTTCTAGTTACTAAAACGAGAAAATAAATTACAAAACAAAATAATTTTATTTTCCTTATTACTAAAACTAGTAAAATAAAATACCGAAATAATATCTGATTACAAAAATCAGAAAACCAAACCACAACTTAATTTTCTAGTTACTTAAACCAGAAAATAAATTATAACACAAAATAATTTTATTTTTCTTGTTACTAAAACTAGAAAAATACTGTAATTTTATTTTCCTTGTTACTGAAACTAGAAAATAAAATACTACAAAACTATCTGATTACAAAAATCAGAACAAACACAAAATAATTTTCTAATTACCAAAATCAGAAAATAAATTAAAACACAAAATAATTTTATTTTCTTTGTTACTAAAACTAGAAAATAATATAATTTTATTTTCCTTGTTACTAAAACTAGAAAAATAAAATACCAAAATAATTTTCTGTAACACCAAATAATATTCTGCAATTGTTAATGACACCAGTATATTACTACTAGTTGTCAAACAAAAGAGACAGTATATTACTACTATCTGTCAAATAGCATAAATCACTATTTGTTTTTCCAACCAGAATATTAGTTTGAAAACACAGAAAATTAAATACAATGAAGATACCAAAAAGGAATCTGTCTTAAGATTGTCGGACAATCTTCACTGTATTTAATTGAGTTAAATTCTGTTGTGTACTAAACAACAACCAGAATAAAAAGAAATAAAGAAAATGAGAGAATTTGTTTGATTACAAAAATCAAACTCGAAATAATAAATAAATAAATAAAACCACAGATTTTATTTTGTTACAAAAACAAAAATAAAATCTGATTAGATAAACAAATAAAAACAGAATAAAATTAAACAACTTACTTGGTTAATTTATTTGAATAACTTTTCTGATCAAGTCCAGTGTTTAACACTGTGTCCTTAAGACAGATTCGTCCTCTCCACGGTGCTTTCAGAATTTGGACGTCTATCTCCCAGGATGAAATGATCATACCACAAACAATAGCAGCACTACAAATTGTTTGCCTTACGAACACACTAAGTGTTTACACTCTTTCTTTCAGAAATAAAATGCAGCAAGATGAAGAATAGAATAAGCAGAGGTGAAATACGAAATTTCTGAATGAATAACATCAAATGAGGGTGGTCCTATTTATAGATGTAAATGTGACTCTTGGTTTTAAATTGAACAGGTATGATACCTGTTGGTTTTGAATTCAAACAGATTTGAATCTGTTAACAATTCAAACAGATAGCAAAAACTGGAAGGGCCCTGTTTGGGTGTGCACTAATTCCAAACTAGTTTATTTCTGTTTGAAAACGGGAAGGGCCCTGTTTGGATGTACAGAAAATCCAAATCAGTTTAATTTGAATTCTGAATTTTATTTTACCAAAAAATAAAATTAAATTCAAATGTTTTTGGCCCAAAAAGATTAGAAGCCCAACCCAACCACACACCACGCACGCGCGCGTGTTGATTTTTGGGTCCAATGGGTCTAGCCCATTTTGCTCATAACCTCTCCCTCTAAAACACTTGGGTACCCCTTAGGGCACACCCCAAGTATCTCACCCAAGCCTTATAAACCCTTTCAAAACTTCCCACCAAATCAATGTGGGACAAGCCAATTTACAACCTTAAGGAATTTCCACCAAAACTCCATTTCCGTGGAGCACACTTTGGCTTCAATTTCCCATTCACTCGGTAATGGTTTTGAGCAACCAAATATACCACGTGAATCACAACGCGGCATAGAACGCGTTACCACTTTGACCTGAGTAAATCGACACTCGGGGCCCACCTAAAAAATAGACCAAACTTGAGAAAAAATTCTGATTTTACTCAGAATTTTTCTACCATTTCCAACAAGAACTTCGATGTAATACCATCCATTACCAATCAAATAATTTAAACGACAAAAAAATAAAATAAAATAAAATACTTCAGCAAACAATTTTATACTAACCGGGGGATCGAGAAAATTTTTAGAATGAATTGACGGAGACATAGGAAACAAGAAATGAACGTAACGACGGCCGCCTAAACCCTAACTTTGCTGCAAAGTTGCCAAATTTTCTTTTTCTTCTTCCTCCGTTTTTGACTCTTGACAGAACCAAACAGAGTTCGAATTTGGAGGTGGCTGCTGTTATGTTCGTTATTTCCTTTTTCTTTCGTTTTCTTGACAACCATGTAAGTTTTAATAATAGATGTAATCATAATAATATGAAATTAAATTTCATAGGATCGTGAATTCAATACAGTTTAAGAATAAAATAAACATACTTTTGTCAGTCATTGAATTAAAAAAGTTGAGAAAATACCCCTAATAGTTGAACCTTTAATTCTAGCTCACCTTCTTCTCTCTGTCTCTCAATTAGGATGACTATAAAACTTAGGGTGATGGAAAATACTTATGATATGAAAGGGGAGTCACCCATCCTTATATAAAGGAGAGAAGACGGACAGATAAACTCTATCAGAAGAATTTCTTTTCCTTCTTATCTTAGAAGAATGATTGTATTAAAATTCTAATTACTGAACTTTATATATAATATTGGCTTTATCTCATTGTGGAGTCCAAGTAAATTAAAACATGAAAAAAATATGTAGACTATTGGGCCATACTAGAAAATAAATCCAACATTCTCTCACTTGGCCCATTAAGGCGATTATGATGCAATTATAAGTTTTTCCAAAAAACATGCAACTTATAAATTTTTTTGACTCATTGGATTCTACACTAAAAACTTTGACACGTGATCACGAATTTTAAAAATAACCAATAAGTTCAGATATATTAGAAACTATAATACTGTGATTACTTCAGATCACCAATGTGAGTCATAGCGGTTATGTAACATTTATGTCATATTTCCTTCTATACACTACACCATTGATAACCTCACCAACCCAGTCCATTATCGGGATATATAATTATTTTCCTGAAAGGCCCCTGTAATGTCTTGTTAAGACATTTCCTGTTTATCAATATTTAATTTAATGTGTACACACACTTTTAGAAACAGGAAAAATAGAAACAAAATTATTATTGCGCAAATAGTGTCAAATAAAAATAAGCACTCAGGATTAACCATACACATCAAGGGTTGCTTAAAAGACCCATCCTGATAACATGCTCTTTGTATGTCTTTGGTGACAATCCCTTTATGAATGGATCATCAATCATAAGAGAGGTGCTTAAGTTTTCAATTAACACTTGTTGTTTCTGGACTCTTTCTCTAATAACTAAGTACTGTACTTCCATGTGTTTGGAACCACTAGAGTACTTTCCATTCTTAGAGAAGAAAACTGTTGCGGTATTGTCACAATATATCTTCAGCGGCCTGGCAATTGAGTCAACAACACCAAGTCCTGAGATGAAATTTCGCAACCATAAAGCATGATTTGTAGCCTCAAAGCATATGGAATGTCCTTCATTTGTTTTTTTTCCAAGTCATTCCTTGAACATTGTTTTTTTTTTTTTTTACTTAATTTATCACCTTTCATGATGGGTGCATCACCGACTGAACAAAACTGCATATTGAATCTCTCCAAACACGATCAATATATCCTTTTTGAGATAGTCCTAGCAATCCTCGAGATCGATCCCTAAAGATCTCTATGCCAATAACATAGTTTGCCTCACTCATATTGACCATTTTAAAGTTCTTGGAGAGATATTCCTTGGTTTCATGCAATAAGCCAAGGTCATTACTAGCTAACAAAATGCCATCCACATATAGCACCAACATAATGAACTTGCTCCCACTAACCTTTAGATATATGCACTGATCAACTATTTTCCTTAAATCTGAAAGAGGTAATGGTATCATTAAACCTTAAATACCATTGCCTAGAAGCTTGTTTAAGGCCATATATGGATTTCTTTAATTTGTAAGCTAAATGTTCTTTATCTTTCTTTGCAAATTCTTCGGGTTGCTCCATATAAATTTCTTCATCCAAATTCCCATTTAAAAAAAGTAGTTTTCACATCCATTTGATGCAACTCTAAGTCATAATGAGCTACCAATGCTAGGATGATTCTAAGCGAGTCCTTCTTAGATACTGGAGAGAAGGTCTCTGTATAGTCTATGCCTTCTTTTTGAGTAAAACCTTTGGCAACAAGTCTGGCTTTAAATCGTTCGATATTGCATTTTGCGTCACGCTTGGTCTTGAAGACCCATTTACACCCGACCTTTTTGCAGTTATTAGGCAATTCGAAGAGATCCCAAACACTATTCTGTTCTATGGATTTTTACTCTTCATTTATAGCATTGACCCATTTAGAAGAATTATCACTATTCATGGCTTGTGAAAATGAGACTGGATCTTTGTTAATCCCAATATCAAAATCAGATTCCTATAGATACACCATGTAATCATCTGGAATGGCAGGCTTTCTTTCCCTCTGAGATCTTCTTAGAACTGCTGGTTGTGGTGGTTCTACAATATTTTCAATGGTGGTATCTTCATGAAGTGGTGAAACATGAGGTGGTGAAGGATTTTCATAATGTTGTTCGTTTCCCTCAGCCTGTGGAATAGTCTGAGGAACAACAATTTTTCGATAAAGGTCAAATGTTGGCACATCTACCCTAATTTCCTCGAAATTCACCACTCGTGTTTTCTCACTCCCACTAATTTCACCATTCTCTAGGAATCTAGCATTACCAGTCTCCATTATCCTTGTACTGTGATTAAGACAATAAAATTTATACCCTTTAGACTTGTTTGGATAACTAATAAAATATCCAGATATTGTTCTTGAGTCCAAATTTTTCTCTTGTGGTTGAAGATTCTTGCCTCTGTTGGACAACCCCAAATATGTAAATGTCTCAAACTAGGTTTCCTACCAGTCCACAACTCAAAAGGAGTTGTTGGAACCGCCTTACTAGGAACCCTATTTAAGATATACATTGCAATCTTTAAAGCTTCACCCCACATTGAAATAGGTACAATTGAGTAACTTAACATACTCCTAACCATATCTTTAAGTGTACAATTACGCCTTTCAGCAGCTCTATTTTGCTGTGGCATACCAGGCATTGTATATTGAGCACAAATGCCTTTATTTTCTAAGAATTTGGCAAATGGGCCAGGATTTTGGCTTGCCTTATCATATTTACCATAATATTCACCACCCCTGTCTGATCTCACTATTTTAACCTTTCTATCTAATTGTCTCTCGACTTCAGTTATGTACACCTCAAGGATGTCAACAGCCTGAGACTTTTCATGAATTAGATACACATATCCATAACGTGAGAAGTCATCTATAAATGTGATAAAATATTTTTCACCACTAAGACATGGGATGTTGAGTGGCCCGTAAATATCTGTATGAATTATCTCAAGAAGCTCATTACTTCTTGTGGCACCTTTCTTGGTGTGTTTGGTTTGCTTTCCTTTAATGCAATCCACACATATCTGAAAATCAGTGAAGTCTAGGTTTTTCAAAATCCCATTCTTCACCAATTTTTTCAATTCTATTTCTAGAGATATGCCCCAACCGTCTATGCCACAAGATTGAGGATTTTTCATTAATTAGACCACGTTTTAGACCAATATTCGAATGCAGAGTAACTAATGATTGTGCAAACTCATGATTTAAGGTAATTTTATATAAACCATCACATAAATTACCAGAACCAATCAATTTTGAATCAAACATTAAATTGAGTTTTCCACAATTAAATAAAACTGAATATCCAACACGATCTAATTTGGATAACAAAACTAAATTCCTAGAAATTAAAGGAACATAAAAAGTGTCTTCTAGATCCATCTGATGGCCCATCTCTAAGATCAGTCGATAGGTTCCTACAGCTACGACTTCAGCTTTGAGACGGTTCCCTATATAGACAAATCTTTCACTTTCTTTCGGTTTCCTGGTTGAGAGGTATCCCTGCAAGTCATTTATAATGTGGGTCGTGGCCCCAGAGTCAATCCACCACGTATTAGAAGGTACTTCAGCAAGATTTGATTCATAACAAACAAAAGAAAATTTCTTACCTTTTTGTTCGAACCAAGCCTTTCGCTTGCTGCAGTCTTTCTTCACATGTCCCTTCTTGCCACAAAAGTAGCACTTGACAGTGAAACCATTCAGAGCCTGATTTTCTTCCCCAGGTTCATTCTTTTTCTTTGGTGGATTTTTCTTTGATTTTACAAACTTACCCTTCTTTTTCTTTATAGCTCCATGAGTTACAGCCAATGCAGTTTGACGTCCTTCCTCCCCCAACCTCACTTCCTCCTGAACACATATATTAGTCAGCTCATTCAAAGTCCACTTATCTTTATTGGTGTTATAGTGAATTTTGAATGTGCTGAACTGTGATGGAAGTGAGTTGAGAATAAACTGCATGGAAAAATTTTCATCAACTTGCATTCCTAAAGTTTTAAGCTTTGCAGCTTTGTCAGCCATATTGAGGATGTAATCCTGAACTCCTCGGTTACCATCATATTTCATTGTTGTCAATTCAGCCATAATAGTGCCAGCAAGTGACTTGTCAGCAGATCTAAATCGATCTTCAACAGCCTTTAAGTATTCCAATGCATTAACAATTTGAGGTAAGAAGGTCTTGATGTTATTTGCAATGGTCATCTTCATGAACATCAAACTGAGTCTATTGGACCTTTTCCAAGATTCAGAAAGGGCAACTTGTTCTGCAGTACTATATTCATTAATGTCTGCAGGTTTATCTTCAAGCAATGCCATATCGAGGTCCAACACACCCATTGTAAACTGAACATGTTTATACCATTCCGAAAAATTCGAGCCAGTAAGCAGAGGGACGCCCGAAGCAAGAGAGTGCAATGAGGTGGGAACTTTCACTGAAATAAGATAGAACAATATACATATTAAAGCTTTAAGAATTATGATGAACTATTGATATCACATAAGTCTTTCCTTTGGGCAAAACTTAGGTATATCTATTGTCCACTCGTCAAGAATCACTTATATAGGTCTAAAATAATTTATGCAATTTTCCAGCTAGTCATGTTACCTTTGGGTATTCAATTCTAATCTGTCAAATTACATAAGTTACATTATCCTACCCAGTTTATAATTATTTGAAAGTGACTCTCTTTTGGGCTAGTCTCAATCTCCTAAATATAACTGCAATTGAGAATATTATCGACCTTAATGTTACCCTTTTAACAATTCTTTTATGTAGTTCTATATTCATAAGTTTTACAAATCTAAGCCACTTTGGCAGCTACTAAATTAGTAAACCCTATGAATACGGAACTAACCAACAATATTCTCTATTCATTAATTTTGAGTTATTTAATTATCATTAATTCAATCACAATTTTAATGAAATCACTATTTTATGATTTCTAAAATTTCTTTTATGTGATTACAATTACCAATATAATAATAATAATAACTCTGGACGAACATGAATATTTATATATCAAAAATATGTAATATAACAATCATGAATATCTCATATAATTGTTAATAAGAATTACATCTAATATGAATTAACCACTTTAATATTTAATATTCAATGTCATAAAATTATATCATGATATCAAAAACTACACGTACAAACACCCAGACAACTACACTACATGCATGTGTGTATGCGCACGTTTATAGAGATATACAATATATATATATATATATATATATATATATATATTTTGGGCATAGGACATGTTATCAGCATAACAAAATAAAAAATAAAAATAAAAAAAAGGTGTATTATACGTTTGATCAACAAATTGAGATAAAATTTTAAAGTCAATACTTTTAATAAAACAAAGGTACTGTTTATTAATAACAGTATCATAAATATATTATTATTCCAAGGTGTATTGATTCACAAAACTCAAGCTCTGATACCACATGTAAGTTTTAACAATACATGTAACCATAATAATACGGAATTAAACTTCATAGGATCTTGAATTCAATACAGCTCAAGAATAAAACAAACATACCTTTGTCAGCCATTGAATTAGAGAAGTTGAGAAAATACCCCTAATAGTTGAACCTTTAATTCTTGACTCACCTTTTTCTCTCTGTCTCTCTCAATTAGGATGACTATAAAACTTAGAGTGATGGAAAATACTTATGATATGAAAGGGGAGTCACCCATCCTTATATAGAGGAAAGAAGAGGGCCAGATAAACTCTATCAGAAGAATTCCTAATCCATCAAGGTTTCCTTCTTATCTTACAAAAGTGATTATATTAAAATTCTAATTACTGAACTTTATATATAATATTGGCTTTATCGAATTGTGGAGTCCAAGTAAATTAAAACATGTAAAAAATATGTAGGCTATTGGGTCATACTAGAAAATAAATCCAACAAACCAAACATCTCCTTGATCACAATCTCATCGAAGAGAATGTCGCTGCTTGATGTTCCTCGTCGCTCAATTGGATTTGAGATCAGGGTTTCGGCAGTTAAACCCTGGGCCGTTTGGTGAATCAAATGTGTTGGGCCACTAAAGTATATATCTGTCTAGTTCTGAAATCCGGCATTTTGGTGAATCAGATGATTTGGGCCTGTCTATCGAGCTGAGCTCGGCAAGGTCCCTGTCCCAAATTCAATACATTGATAGATTTTCACTCGAGACCAATAAATAAATACATAAATAAATTTTTGCATCCTTACCATACATCAATCTAGCTTGAATTTTTTTTTTTTATGGATTTAAAATGAGTAAATTCAATTTGGTTATACTACATGACACCCTTGAAATTTGAATTTAATACAAATTACCCTTAACATTTGAAAAATTACATTCTCACCTCTATTGTTAATCATCTCATTTAACAAATCTTCCTACTTATATAAAAGGCAATAACTTCTGGTAAAAAAATAGAAAAAATTATATTTTAAACGTGAAGTAAAAAAAGAAAAAAAAAAGAAAAAGAAGTAAAGCAAAGCAAGAAAAAGAGATAGTGTATGAATTCAATATCTTTTTAATACCAACATTAATTCCATCTAAATAATTATAATGATAGGGAGTCAGTGTAATTTTCCAAACGTCAGGAAGTGATATGTATTAAATTCAAATCTCAATGAGTGTAAGTGTAATTTACCTTTTCAATGTTAAACCTATCAAATCTATAATATAAAAAAATAAATTAAAAAATAAAAGATTTTTAAACACATCATGATGTGTTGCATGACATCTAGTAGGGATCCAAAGACATCAGTGTGTTTGGTTTGAATTTTTTGGATTAAGTTTTTTGAAAACTGAATTTTTTTGGTTTTCGTATTTTTTTCTTTTTAGTGAATATTCTTTAAATTTTAAATATTTTTTTACTTTTTTAGATGCACCTTACTTAGATGTATCTAAAAAGTAAAAAATTTGTAAAAAATATTTTAAAAATTAATAAATACAAAAAAATGTACTGAATTCTCGTATTTTTTTTTATATTTTTGGTATTTAGTGAATTTTTAAAAGGGTTTTTCACAAATTTTTTACTCTTTAGATATATTTATGTTAGATATGTCTAAAAAGTAAAAAAATTGCTTAAAATATTAAAAAAATTCAATAAAAACAAAAAAATACGAAAAACAAGAAAATAGAATTTTCTGAAAAGAGTTTTTGAAAAAATGAAACATGCAAAGTAATGAGAAATGTGAGTTCGTAGATGGGATAGCACTAAACCTTTATTGACTTTGATAATTTTGAAAGTATAATGATTATTATGAAAATAAAATCTAATCCAAAGATTAATATTATGAAATGTAAACTTTTCAAAAGGTTAGGAAGAAATGTAACCAAATTTAATTCTATACACACTTTTCATTTGTAATAATATATTTTATTGAAAGAGATAGAGAGATTATTATCCCTATCTTAGTTTTATGGTATATACATACATATATATATATATATATATATATGCATACATTATTGTTGAATATAAAAATCAAAATATTATGTTTGAATATAGAAATTAGAATATGGAAATTAGAATATGAATTATTTCCATTATAAGAATCTTACCCTGTGTATATTATTTTCTAAATTATATCATGAATATATTATATATACATGGCCTCTATTAGTAAGCCAAATAATTCTTTTCATTCTTTTTGGTATCAGAGCCTCCCTAGCCATCTCTCTCTCAACCACCTATCACCATTGACTGTCTTTTTTCTTCTCTCTTCCTCCAACAGCCTCAATCCAGCCTTTGCTGCCCCTCTCCTTCCTTGTCTTCACCTCAATAGGCCTTCTTTATCCCTGTTGAGGCTTTGGTTACTGCTAACCAGACTTGGATCTGGTCTTACGTGCTTCAGCTGCCTCTTTAGGTGGTCTGTGGCTGTTGTTGTTGTTTTTTTTTTCCCCCTTCTTGGGGTGATTGGACTGATGTATTAAGCCCCTTTGCCTGTCTTTTTATTCTTTTGGACTACTGGATTTATTCGGTAGCATCGATTTAGATAAGCCGTTGAGTTTTTTTTGACTTCTTATTTTTTCTTGGATTGTGTTGCTATCTTTGTGTGTTTTTCAGCCCCTCTTCTTCCATCATGATTGATCCATCCTTTGCTGATATACCCACCAAGTACGTTCCAATTAGTTCTAATTTTTCTCTTTTTCATCACACTTCTGTTCATCGTATTATGAGTGTGGTGTTGAATACGAAAAATTTTGCCGCTTGGAGCCACTCCCTTCATAGTGCTAGCACCCCTCGCACAACAGCTTTAATGGATTCCACTACTCTCGCTCCTAAGACTTCTCATCTCCCTAATTTACAGAAGTTACAGACTTAGATTTGTCAGCTTTAGGATTAGCTTAGATCTCTTACTGCCAGTTCTCTTGGCCCATCATCTACCATTGCTGCCATCCTTGCAATAAGTATTTCTTCTGCTTTCCATGTTCGGTTTGCTAGTCGCACATGAGTTCTAGATTCTAGGGCTAATGATTATATGACGGGTGAGTTTTCATTTCTTTGTTCACCAGTCCCTACTCCTATTGCCCAATTTGTGTGTCTTGTTGATGGTTCGTTATCCTCTATTCGTCATAAGGGTGTAGTATCTATATACCCTGTCATTACTTTATCATCTATTTTACATGTCCCAAATTTTGTATATAATCTCTTATCTGTTTGCCTTTTACAAGACTTGAGTTTGAAGAGAATTTTTGGCAAGGGCTATGAGCATTATGGGTTATACTACTTTGGGGATCCACAAGACAAACCTTCATCTTCTTCTTTAGCTAGTTTTCAGGCCGTTGTTTTGCCTGCTTCCATGTTTTGTGTTTTTAATATTCAAACTTTAGAATTATAACCCGCTCATATGGGTCATATTAATTTTCAATATTTATATCAATTTTTCCCCCTCATTTAATAAAGTTGGCAAAGATTCAAAGTTTCATTGTGTGATTTGTGAGTTGTCTACGCATACTCGTACTAGCTATATTCCTCATGTGACTCGTGCTCCTAGTGCTTTTGATCTTATACATCTTGATGTCTGTGGCCTTTTCCCTGTCATTGCTTTTTCTGGTCATAGATATTATGTGACTTTTATTGATGATCACGCTAGGTACACTTGGGTTTATCTAATTTGTCGTAAGACTGACGTCTTTCGCATTTTTGTCTAATTTTTATAGATGGTTAAAACTCAGTTTCATGCAGTTGTTAGGACTATTTGTTTTGATAATAGCGGGGATATTTATAATGCATTTCGGTCCCATCTTAATCAAACTGGTATTTTTTAACAACTTACTCGTCCTCGAACCCCTAAACAAAATGCAAGGTCGGCCCTGGGCTAAGGCGAGTAAGGCCTGTGCCTAGGGCCCCCAAAATTTGGCCCAAAATAGGGCCCCAAATTTTGAAGATCCATTATACTATTAAGTTTTAAATAAAGTCCAATTATTGTTAGAAGCCTCAAAAACAAAACAACCCACTAAAATAGAAGCCCTCCAAAATAAAACAGCCCACTATAAAAGGCCCAAATAAAAACATGTTGCAGGCCTATATTAAAAATAAATAAAAAAATTAGTCCAATTGAAAAAACAAAGGGCCCAAATTTCTCAAGCAAACTTGAGTGGCCACTAGCAAATAAATTTTTTTTTTTTTTTTTTTTGGGCGTATGTACAAGGAGCCCAAATTTATAAGCTCGCCTAGGGCCCCTGAATTTTCAGGGTCGGCCCTGACAAAATGCAAACACCATCATAGTATGTATGTTGTCCAGTGTCTTCTTCAAGGTATGGATGTTCCCAAGTCTTATTGGTATATGATTGTCTTTACTGCTGTTTACCTCATTAATAGGACCCCTAGTCGTGTGTTGCATAGACTCACTCCATTTCATACCCTTATGCCCACCACCACTTGTTTCTACTATTACCCCATGTCTTTGGGTGTACCTGTTTTGTTCAAAATTGGAGTCCCACTCATACAAAGTTACATGACAAATCTATTCATTGTATCTTCTTAGGGTACTCTTCCATGTCCAAAGGGTATAGGTGTTATGACCCTGTGTCTCGTCACTTTTACCGCACTTCGGATGTTACGTTTTGTGAGGATTTTCCTTTCTTTGGTACTAACCCTTCTTTGTAGGTTTCTCCTCCTATTACTTCCACTATTCGCCCAGTGACCATATTGGACGAGGTTGAGAATGAAATTGTCCCCCTTCCTCCTTCTCAACTTTCGCATCATCTTCCATTGCAAGTATACTCTCGTCACCCATGCACTCAGCCCCCCTGTCGCCTCTCCGATCTCTGGGTCAGGTAACTCTTCTCGATTAGCTTCTCCTCCACCTCCTCGTCGTAATCCACATTGGGATCCTCCAAATCGTTTGAGTTATTTGAGTAGTACTTATCATCCGATTTCCTAGTATCTTTTCTATGACAGGGTTTTCCCTTCTTACCGTTCTTTTCTTGGAAAGCTTGAGTCGGAGTCTATTCCTCATTCTGTATCTGAGGCCTTTCAGAATCCCAAATGGGTAGCGGCTATGCAGACTAAGATGACGACCTTAGAACCAAATCACACTTGGGATGTTGTACTTTTACCTTCTAGGGAAAGCATAGTTGATTGCAAATGGGTATTCACTATAAAGTACCTCGCTGATGGCTCAGTTGACCGTTATAAAACTTGCTTGATACCCAAAGGTTTCACACAGATTCCTGGTGTCACAACCCAAACCCGCCCTTACAGATTTAGCGTCGTAACCGGCCAATAATCCATGGATTACCAAAGGCCTCTGAACAGTTTATCATATATTAAGGGGCTGAGGAAACAAATATAACAATATACATAGTCCATTGAGCTGTGCTGACGTACATGGGACAGAATTCTCAAAACTTATATATGTACATGTGACGACATAAATACTGTGATACCCTAAATATTTAATTAATACCACAACCAATCATGATAATATTAATACTAATGGGAGTGATAGTAAAATAAAATAATTTAATTTATTATACAATTAACTAGGGTCAATATAAGATGAAGGAAAAATAATAATAATAATAATAATAATAATAATAATAATAATAATAATAATAAAAATAGCTAAGCTATACGTACTATGTAAATTAATTTGCTATTGTGATTATCAAATATATGATGAAGAGAATTATTTGGTGGCTAAATTAATCACTAATTAGTGTAAGAAGATTGGAATATATAGATTTAGTTAAACAAATCAAGTAAATATTGAGAGGATTTGTTTTAAAGATTATTTCAAAGATTTGTTTTTAATTGAGATGATTTGCAAATATTACTAAGATGATGAAGTGGAGCCATCTGTACATCTAGGGGAGGTGAGTCATCACTTAGGGTCATTAATAAATGGTGAGTCATCACCCAGCTTTGTATATAAATAGGAGGGGGCTGTGATGCTGGTGCCAGCAAAACATAGAGAAAAAAAAAGAAAAAAAAAGAGAAAAAAAACAAAGGGCATCAACAGAAAAAGAGTAAGGGAAAGACCGAAAAATCAAAGGAAATAGTAAGACTCAATATAAAGGTGAGTTATATTATATCTTGAGTTACCATAATATATTTTACGTTCTGTTCTGATTGTCACTTCTGTGACCTCTGTTCTGTTCTGTTCTGTACCGTGGTTATAGTTATTTAATTACATAATTTATGTGTTTTAGTTCTTGCCACTTTAAATCTTTCGTTTATTTAAATTAAGTTCTGTTACTATTTTAGCTTAAATAACTATCCATGGTTATTTTGTATTTTCTATACTCTTGGCATAATATTTCTCACTTTGCTGTGTACTTATAGCTGTTACCCTTTCAGATGACGAAATGTAAGGGAGACCCATAACCTCACGTAGCGGAACTCGCACGAGAATTTGATGTTGAACCACTATTTTGTTTTTCTTTTCTTTTCTTTTTAATTTTTTTTTTGTTTCCTTTTGTTTTTACTCAGGGCCAGTCACTAAATAATAAAATAATAAAAGCCCTATAGATGTATTTTCTCTTATTAAAATAGTAAAATGAAGTAAATTTTCTGTTTAATTATTTTTATTTCCTTTTGCCTCTGTTACGCCATTTAATTTTCCACAATTAAAATAAAGTAGTGAGTTACAATTCCAGCCCTAAGCCCCTGGGCTTGGGTCGTGACAAATACGGTAGTCTTACGTCACTCATTTACACAGATAAAGTCAAAAGGGAACTTAGCCCAATGTACAGATAAACAGAAAACTTGTACATACACCAAAAGAAAACAAGTCTTATACATTCTCAAAACATGACCACATGACTTTACTTAATCCAGAACCTCCTTGGGAGGCACAAAGGGTAGCCGACAAAAACGGAGTTCCAAGCGATCATCATTGTACCTGGCCATACGTCTGATCACCTACATATATAAATAATACAGTGAGCGAAAGCCTAGTGAATAATAACAAAGTAAAGGTTTTATTGAATGTTGTCCATAACCATTACAAAAACAGGATTCAGAAGTTACCAGAAATGAATTCATAACCATGTTCAGATATCAAAGTTCGTAATCGAATCATATTCAAAATCATACTCATAGTCATAATTTGCAATTAATCATACATGTTTCATCCATTAGCACAAACAGAAATAGTTGACCCATAAAGGGACAACCATTAAGGCATACAGTTAACTCACGTGCACAGAGATGGTACAGTTGGCTCATGAGACGTATAATTGACCCATAAATGAGACGTATACAGAAAGATCCATAACATTTGGCTCATGAGACGTACAGTTGGCCTATAATTGGGACGTAATAGAATAGACAACAGATGTCATCTGAAACTAAGGATACTACGAATACATTTCAGAAACATTGGACAACCATTCATTCATACAGAAAATAGCGTTTAAGAAAACAAATCATTTCATATCATTAGAAAATAATTAAAGTCAAACATAGCTTTACAGAATTATTATTTACAATTGGCTCCAAAGGCAGACAGACAGATCAAACAGCTTAACCTACACAAACAGATAACGGATGCACACTGAAACACATACTCTGGAAACACTTAACTTAATTTGCCTAGATTTTAGTGTGTTTCTAAGTCTTTGTCCTCATTATTATGTCTTAATTATGGCCTAGGAATGCTTAGGATGCAATGAGGATGCCAGAATGCTCTTGAAAACACTTGGTCTGACTTGCTGCTCGAACATAACTTCCTTCGCTCGAGCCGAGGTTCAAAAATGTGAGTGGTCGCTCGAGTACAACTTCCTTCGCTCGAGCGGTCTGTAAACTCTACAAAAGTACTAGTTGTCTGATTTTTCCGTTCGATGGTTGCTCGAGCGTGAGACTGAGGTCCTCACTCGAGCGCAACTTTTGTCGCTCGAGTGGTCTGCAAAACATGTAACCTTCTGGGAGCATGCATTTCATGCTCGAGCCAACTTTTGATCGCTCGAGCAAAAGTGCAAAAATAAAGATAGTCACTTGAGTGCAGGATCTGTCGCTCGAGCGGTGAGGTTGAATTCTGAAATTTTCAGATTCACCTCCAAGCTTCAAAACCCATCTTTAACCTTTCAAAACACATCTTTTCGAAGAAAAAGCTTAAGAAACATGTATAAACTTATAAAACATGGTGAATTCAAGTTCATTTCGCAAAATCAAAGCCCAATAGCATGCCAATTGTGCACAATTAAACTTGAAATGTTGAAAACATAATATGCATGCAATTTCTTGACTTTAAGGCTTTCAAAACAAGATCAAATAAGGTGTTTAACTCAAAAACATGTTGAATTCTTAGAATAAGACCAAAATAAGGACATGTAAGAGGGGAATTCCTTGAAAACAAACTCAAATTTAATGGAATGAGCATGCATGCATAATTTGCTTTTCGAAAATACTTTATTAGCTACAATTATGGATCAACTCCTATATTCTCTTGAATGTTCATGGAAACTAGCTTGAGCTCCTAAAGTATGACTTGAATTATTACCTAAAATCCACAAGTATTTGAATCCTAGTGAGCTCTTGAGTAATTCCTCAAACTTTTCCTTAAATCCTCTAGCGATCTCTCTTATCCCTTTTTGATCTCACTTTTTTTCCTCTCCTCTCTTCTCACGTTTTGTTTCTTGTGGGCTCAAAGATATGTTGAAGAAAAGAGATGGGTTGAGGCATATGAGAGCCTTATATAGGCTTGATTAGGGAGTTTACTTAAAGCTAATCAAATGGACATTAATTATTTCAATTTACTTGTTCCGAATCAAATTTTAACTAAACCTACCATAAAGTTCTAAAAATCTCAAATAACATAGAAATCAAATCAATTTTGTGATCGGATGCCGATAAGGCCTTCAATTCGCAAAGCAAATCAGAAACACCAACAAATATTTCTACGATAAATAGATAGAAACACAAATAATGCAACAGACATGCAATTAATTTAGAATTTCATCTTAATTACTCATTAGGCATAATTAATGATGGTTTATTAATTAATCGTAGGTTGGGGTTATTTCAGTCTTCCCCCCTTAAAGAGTTTGGTCATCCAAACTCGAGTTACCTTCATTTTGAAAGAATATCGAATTCAGAGGAAACAAATCTAGGTATCTCTTCATCATGTCTTCTTCCATCTCTCAAGTTGCATAAGTTCCTCCGTGGTTCTACCAATCAAGCTTTACTAACGAAATTTTCTTGTTTTTCAATCTCTGGGTTCGGCAATTCACAATTTGAATTGGCTTTTCCTCGTACGTATAATCATCGTTTTAGAAGCACAAGAGTTGGCTCAATCACGTGTAATGGATCTCTCAGATAATCCCGAAGCATTAATACATGAAAGACATTATGCATATGTTCCGTGACCGGCGGTAAGGCTGCCCAATAAGGCATCGGGTTGATTTTCTCAAGAATTTCATATGGTCCAACATATCTTGGTGCCAACTTACTTTTCACTCCAAATCGTGTCTGGTCTTTCATTGGAGTCACTTTTATGAATACATGATCCTTGACTTCGTATTCTTTATATGGCCTTCGGATATCTACATAACTCTTTTGACGGTTTTGAGCGGTTTTCAATCTTTGTTGAATCAATTTCACTTTTTCAGTCGTTTCTTGCACAAGTTTCAGTCCCAACAGAGGTCTGTCACTTACCTCAGCCCAACAGATTGAAGAACGACATTTCCTACCATACAAAGCTTCATAAGGAGCCATATCAATACTCAAATGATAACTATTGTTATACACAAACTCGGCCAGAGGAAGATAAGTCCTCCAATTTCCTTGGAAGTCCAACACACACATTCTGAGCATATCCTCCAAAGTCTGTATTGTTCTTTATGATTGGCCGTCTTTCTATGGGTGATAAACGCTACTTAGTTTTAGTTCAGTCCCTAAGGCCTGTTGCAAACTCTGCCAGAATCTTGAAGTGAACTTAGGATCTCTGTCAGATACAATAGATACTGGCACACTGTGTAATCTCACAATCTCATTTATATATAAGTTAGCTAGCTTATCCGCATTATAAAAAGCTTTCACATGTAAGAAATTAGTAGATTTAGTCAAACGATCAACGATGACCCAAATAAAATCTATACCTCAAGAGGAGCGAGGCAAACCCACAATGAAATCCATAGTAATGTGCTCTTATTTCCATTCTGATATTGGAAGCAACTGTAGTAATCTAATGGGTCGTTGATGTTTAGCTTTAACTTGTTAACAATGTAAGCATCTAGCCACAAAATTAGCAATGCTCTTCTTCATTCCCGACCACCAAAAATTGTGTTTCAAGTCATGGTATATCTTCGTATTCTCCAGATGCATAATAAATTTAGAATTGTGAGCTTCAGTCATAACACATTTCCTCAAATTCAGACAATCCAGCACACAATGTCGATTCTGAAACTTCAATATATTGTTCTCAAACACAAATCCTAGTCTTGGTTTTGAGTCAATTTCATCAACAGTCTTCTTTAAAAATTCATCCTGCAATTGTCTTTCTTTAATTTCTTCAAGTATAGCAGGTTGGGCAGAAATGGCGGCTAAGACTCCACCTTGTTCTCTTAACACAATTTCAGTCTCATTCCTTTCCAAGTCACATAACAGTTCTTTCTGTCCGGTGAGTAAACATGACAAATTCCCAATAGATTTTCGGCTCAGGGCATCTGCGACTGTATTTGCCTTCTGGATGGTACAAAATCAGCAAGTTATAATCTTTAATCAACTCTAACCATCTTTTCTACCTCATGTTTAGTTCTTTTTAGGTGAAGAAGTATTTCAGACTTTTGTGATCAGTATGCACTTCACAAGTCACGCTATACAGATAATAGCACCAAATCTTCAGTGCAAAAACCGCAGCTACAAGTTCAAGGTCATGGGTCAGATAGTTCTTTTCATGTGGTCGGAGTTGTCGTGAGGCATAAGCAATCACCTTCTCATTTTACATTAGTACACATCCCAAACTTTTATATGAAGCATCACTGTAAATTTGAAACATATTAGTACCATTAGGCAAAGTCAAAATTGGTGCAGTTACTAACCTGGTCTTTAGTTCTTGAAAGGTCGACTCCTGTTGATCAGTCCAATCAAATGGTATATTTTTCTGTGTCAACTGTGTCAATGGCATAGTAAGTTTTGAGAAATCTTTCACAAATCTTCTGTAGTAACCTACAAGTCCCAAAAACTTTCTAACTTCTAACACATTAGTTGGTCTTAGCCAGTCCACAATGGCTTCAATTTCCTAAGGATCAATAGAGATATCATCCTTATTGATTACATGTCCCAAAAATACCACACTATCAAGCCAGAATTCATATTTGGATAATTTTGCATACAACTTCTTTTCTCCCAAAATTTGTAAAGCAGTTCGCAAATTATTCTCATGCTCTTCCCTGCTTTGGGAGTAAATCAAGATATCATCAATAAACATAACGATAAATTCATTGAGGAATTGTTTAAACACCCTATTCATTAGGTCCATGAACGCCGTAGATGCATTGGTCACCCCAAATGGTATTAACAAAAATTCATAGTGCACGTGTCCAGTTCTGAAAGCGGTTTTCTCTATGTCTTCTACTTTAACTTTCAATTAGTGGTAGCCGGATCTAAGGCCAATCTTTGAAAAGACTTAGGCTCCCTGAAGTTGATCAAATAAATCATCTATTCGGGGTAGAGGATATTTGTTCTTGATAGTTACTTTGTTCAATTCCCGGTAGTATATACGCAGTCGTAAAGATCCATCTTTCTTTTTGACAAACAAAACTGGAGCACCCCAAGGTGAAGTGCTTGGATGGATAAACTTCTTGTCTAGCAAGTCTTGTAATTAGGTTTTCAATTCTTTGAGTTCAGAGGATGACATGCGGTATGGGGTTTTTAAAATTGGTTATGTTCTGGGTATAACGTCTATAGAAAATTCAATTTCTCTAGTGTCACGACCCAAACCCGCCCCTATGGGTTTAGCCTCGCAATCGGCCAGTAATCTGTGATTACCGAAGGCCTGCTTAACAGTAGTGACAGTATTACAGAGTAAAAGGGTTGGCGGAAGCCAAAACAGTAAATAAAAGATGTCCAATGAGCTGTGACAATTTGGATGCAAAAAGACTTTTTAATAAACATTTCACATTGATAACCAAAACGTATGTACATGCGACATATATACAAACATCCATGTCAGGGATCAAATCCCTAACTATAACTGTACAGTCAAGTCTAAACAGTTAATACAAAACATAGACAAAAAGGGGTGTATCTAAACACCCCAACACAGCCTTGGCTCGGCAGCATTTGGAACCTCGAGGTGAGGCACGATGGTTGGCTTGACAAAACAAGAGCTTAGCCTGACGCTCCTAGTTGCGGTCCGGTGCTTGGACACCTATATATAAATATAAACAGTGAGCTAAAGCCCAGTGAATAACAACTGTGTAAAGAAGTTAAGAATGAATGTTCTTTCAATAATTAAACAGTCATATCAGTCATTTAGAAACCAAAGCAGTCATATGTGGTACATCCAATAGCAAAATAGTACAGTAGGTCTTAACAGACCGAACAGTCAGTTGATGGCCATCATAACGGTAAACAGTAGTAGTTCCAACATGGGAACTGACAGAGATCTCTGTAACAGTAGCAGTAACAGTAACAGTAGGTTGCTATGGATGCCACGAGTACAGTTTACAAATAGGACAAACATTCATTCATTGAACAATAGCATTTCAGTAAGCAGTACAGTTGATCATTCAGAAAATAATCATAATTGAACATATCTTTACAACATTGTTACTCACAGAGCACTGGGCTACAGATAGGCTAATGAGTGTCCTCGGATGCCAATCCTACACAGTTACAGAACGAACACACACTAAGTTACGCACTAGGGAATCAATAACTTAGCCCCTTATCTAGACTTGGTGTGATTCTATAACATTATCCTCATTAAGATGCCTTAAACTAGGCCTAGGAATGCTTAGGATGGAATGAGGATGCAAAACTGCACTTTAAAACACTTTTTAAATTTTTGCTGAAACAGGGATCTCCCTCGAGCGTGGCTTTCTTCACTCGAGCGAGCTTGCCAAAACAGAGAGGTCGTTCGAGCGTGGACTTCCTCGCTCGAGCAGTCTGTAAAAATGCAAAAGACTGGATGTTGAAAATCCCCGCTCGATGCTCGCTCGAGCGTAGGTCTTATCGCTCGAGCGTGCGTCTGCGTGCACCAAAAACCTGAGAGCTTGCAATCTATGCTCGAGCAAGCATTTCGTCGCTCAAGCAGAGCTTTGAACAAAACGATGGTCGCTCGAGCGTGAAAGCCAAATCTGGAATTTCCAGATTTGCCTTCAAAGCTCAAACCAAGCATTCAACACATCAAAACTCAACCTTTTGGGCCAATTTCCTGGAAAACACTTGCAAACTCATACTACAACATGTTTTGAAGATTAATTTTGTAAAATCAAGCCCAAAGGTGAGACAATTCAACACAATTTCAAAGAAACCTCCAAGAATAAAACTTAAATGCAACATGCATGATTTCCCTTGAATTTAAACACTTCAAACCAAGATTAAACTGGCAATTTGATAGAGAGACATGGTGAATTCATAGACTATAACAAAATTATGAACTTGCATGTGAGGATTCCATGAAAAACAACTTCAAAATGCTATAATATGAACATGCATACATGAATTAACTCTCAATTCAACTCTTTCACAATAATTCTTGACTTTAAACTCCAAATCTCCATGAACCATGCAAGAAACAACTCAATTACATAGATGAGGGGATGAATTCCCTGCCTTAGGTCTTGAATTCAAAGTGTACAAGCTCAATTTTACAAATTCCCCTCAAGTCTTCTAAGTTTCCAAGCAAAGCTCTTGATGAAACCAATTTCTCTTACTCTCCCTCTCTCTCTCGGTTTGGTCTAAGAAAATGGCTGAATAATGGTGCATCAAGAATGAACTAAACTCCAAACAATGCCCCTAAAGTGGCCCACTAAGCATGGTAAAAGTGTAATTAACTTTGATTTCAACCATTAATCATTATTTAATCTAATTTAATCATTCCAAACCAAATTTTAATTAAACCTACCATAAAATCACATAAATTTTAATTAGCATAAAACACTAATCAATTTCTAGTTCGGTCGCCGATAAGACCTTCAATTCGCAGTTCAAAGTTAAAACATGAATAGATTCATTTAGAAATCAAACAGATAGAAATGCATTCAAAACAATACACTCATACAATCAGTTCAGAATTTCATTCTTATTAGTTGCTTATCATGTTTAATCATAGATTAGCACTAATCAGAGGTGAGGGTTGTTACATCTAGGAATCAGATCTCCATGTAATTCATTGGGAAACACGTCAGAAAATTCGTTAACTACAGGGATAGTCTCGGCATTAGCATTATCAGTAGTTGTATTCAGAACACAACATAAATAACCTCGACACCCTTTCCGCAATAATGTACTGGCTTTCATAAAATAGATCACATACGCTGGAGAAACTAACCCATTCCCAGCAAATACAAATTTCGGTAACCCCGGAGGTTGGAATACAACAGATTTGTTTACACAATCAATAGTAGCATAATGCTTGGTCAACCAATCCATGCCCAATATACAATTAAAATGATAAATGTTCAACGGCAGCAAATCAACGTACAATGTCATATCACCAATCATTATATCACATGCCGGAAAAACATATGCACATATCATAAAACCTCCAGATGGTGTAGACACAAATAGTAAACAGTTCATAGGTTCTAAAGGTCTAGTTAATTTTTGAGAAAAAACATGCGATACAAATGAATGCGTGGAACCCGAATCTATCAACACATAGGCATTTTGAGCACAAATAGGAATTATACTTGACACCACTAATTCAGTATTCTGCACATTGCCATACACAAGTGCAAAAGCTTTACCTTGTCTAAAGAGTTCTCTTTCTGTATTAGTTCTGACATTTGTTCTTGATCCAGAAGTAGATCCTGCTGAACTTGCCATAGGGCGATTGGTATTTTTTGACCCTATTGGACAATCCTGTATCATATGGCTTGTCTTGCCACACCAGATGCGAGCACCAGATACCCGATGGCAAACCCTTTTATGCATTCTCCCACATTCAGCACAAACAGGTACGGATCCACTGTTTTGACTTGAATCGTTGGTAGATCCCGTATTTTGCTTCTTACTTGTAGTAAATGAACGTCTCTTTTTGAAACTGAATCCAGATCTTTTACCTTTTTATTCGGTTGTTGGAGCTTTAGTCTGTTTCTTTGCAGCTATGATGGCTTCGGCCATGAGAGCTTTATCAAGTACGTCTACATATGTGGGCAGCTTTAAGACGCCTACCCGATCAAATACGTCTAAGTCCAATCCTCCTTCAAATTTTTGAGCTTTCTTATGGTCCGCATCTACCATGTGAGGAGCAAAACGAGCCGATTCAATGAATTTAGCCTTGTACTTGGCTACAGACATGTTGCCTTGCTTGAGTTTTTGGAATTCTGAAACTTTTCAGTCCTGAAAACACTGGGGAAAGTACTTGTCATAGAAAATTTCGTTGAATTGAGCCCATGTCATATTCTTATTGCTCGTTCAGATTAACAACCACCATCTGCGGGTTTTATCTTTTAGGGTATAGGTAGCCAAGAGAACCTTTTGAGTCTCGGAGCATGGAAATACTTCAAATAACTTTTCCATCTCTAGTAACTACATCTCTTCCTTTAATGGTTCAATACCACCAAAGAAAGTTGGCGGTTTCATCTTCATGAACTTCTGAGTTAGGTTGATGATGTCGTTGTTGTCTGGTTCAACTTGTACTGGCAGAGGTGGAGGGGGCAGAGGTTGTTGCCTCAGAGTTTCTGTTAAGGTTGCTAATATTTGTTCCATTCAACTCATTCAGGCTTCGGAAGATTCACTTGTCTCATTACTCCTTGCATTCTTCATGTTGCTATAACTAAACAAAGCAATAATAAACATAGGCTAATAATTCTTTTCACAATGTTCAAAGCATTCATTCTTGTTCACATTGTTCAGAGTATTCAGTCAATTCGTCTCTTTCAACTTCACATTTACAGAAATATTAACACACCCTCACACATGCAGATAAAATGTCCCTAATTCTTTCCTAAGACATTCTATAGCTCATATGGACTCGTGTGTGCGGTATAACATGTGCTTTGATACCACTATGTCACGACCCAAATCCACCCCTATAGATTTAATGTCGTAACCGTTCAGTAATCCTTGGATTACCAAAGGCCTTTGAACAGTTTATCACATATTAAGGGGCTGTGGAAGCAAATATAACAACATACATAGTCCATTGAGTTGTGCTGACGTGCATGGAACAGAATTCTCAAAACTTATATATGCACATGTGATGTCGTAAATACAGTAGTCTTACATCACCCATTTACACAGATAAAGTCAAAAGGGAACTTAGCCCAATATACAGATAAACAGAAAACTTGTACATACATCAAAAGAAAACAAGTCTGATACATTCTCAAAATGTGACCACATGACTTTACTTAATCCGAAACCTCCTCGGGAGGCACAAAGGATGGCCGATAAAAAAGGAGTTCCACGCGATCATCACTGTGCCTTGCCACGCGCTTGATCACCTACATACATAAATAATACAGTGAGCAGAAACCCAGTGAATAATAACAAAGTAAAGGTTTTATTGAATGTTGTCCATAACCATTACAGAAACAAAATTTAGAAGTTACTAGAAATGAATTCATAATCATGTTCAGATATCAGAATTCATAATAGAATCAGATTTAGAATCATACTCATAATCAGAATTTGCAATTAATCATACATGTTACATCCATTAGCACTAACAGAAATAGTTGACCTATAAAGGGATTGCCATTAAGGCATACAGTTAACTCACGTGCACGGAGACGATACAATTGGCTCATGAGACGTACAGTTGGCCCATAAATGGGACGTATACAGAAAGATTGTAACAACCCTCATACTGTTTACTGATTAATGACTGACCGATTACCGATAATCACCGATTACTGTTAAACGAAACTGATAATGACTTATAACTGACTGATAATCGAACTGAATGAAATATTGAACTGACTGACTGAAATTGAAACTGAATTGACTGAGTATATTTTAGTTAATTGCATTCTATCTGTTTGATTGTCTGATTATCTGTTCATGTTTATATGTTTAAACTGCTAATTGAAGGCCTTATCGGCGGCCGAACTAGAAACCGATTGATGTTCCGTGACCCTCATATTTAATGTGATTTTATGGTATAATTATCTGAAAATTGATTAGGTATGATTAAATTAGATTAAATAAGCTAATTAAAGAGTTAAGCTTAATTACCATATTGCCACCCTTAGTGGCCCACTCAACATACATGTTTGAGCCTCATTACACCTTGTATCAAAACACATTTTGATCAGCCATTTTCCTTGCTTTAGCCGACCTTGAGAGGGAGAGAGTGAGTTTCATCTTGCATTGCTTGGAACTTGGTAGAATTGCTTGAAGATTGAAGTGTGGATTGTTAATTTGAACCTCTAGACTTGCATTCAAGGAACCTAGGTATGAATTTCATCCTTTTGACTTGTGTTTAAGTTGATTCATGCATGGTTCATGTCCAATTGTCATGAATTGGTTCATTAATGGTGAATTGAAGCCCAATCTTTGCATGCATGGTAGTATTGTTGGATTTTGAGTTGTTTTCATGGCAAAATGTTACATGCATGCTCATATTGTTGTTGTAGACCATGCTTTCATCTGGTTTTGGAAAGAAATGAGCTCATTTGAGCAAGCTTTGGAGCTTCAATTTGGTTTAAAACTCATTCATGCATGTTTGAATGTTGTTCTTGAAAATGGGTTTGAATGTGATTTTAATTGACTCACCTTTGGGGCTTGAATTCATAAATTGAGCTTTGAAACTTGTTATACATTGAATTTAGTTATGTTTTCCAGAATTTGGGCCCAAGAGGTCGAGTTTGGAGTGGTAGAATGCTTGGTTTGAGCTTGGGAGGCAGATCTGGAAATTCCAGATTTGGCTTCCTCGCTCGAGCGAAGGATTCCCCGCTCGAGCGAGCACCTTTGTCCAGGGCTCCGCTCGAGCGACCATCGAGCGACCATCGCGCGTAAAATCTCAGCATCCAGTACTTTTACTGTTTTGCAGACCGCTCGAGCGAAGGATTCCTCGCTCGAGCGAAGCCTTTGATTTTGGACTTACGCTCGAGCGGAAAAAGTCTCGCTCGAGCGAAGCCCCTATTTTTAGCAAAGTTTGCGAAATGTTTTCTAAGTGTATTTTTGCATCCTCATCCCATCCTAGGCATTCTTAGGCCTAGTTTAAGACATTTAGATGAGGATATCGTTGTAGAACACACCAAGGCCAATTAGGAATTAAGTTATGATATTTCCCAACTGTGTAGCTTAGTGTGTGTTCAATCTGTTAACTGTGTAGGGTTGGCGACTGGGGAGACACGCTCTAGCATACTGTAGCCCAGAACTCTGTGAGTAACGATTGTGTAAAGATATGTTCATAAATGAATATCTTCTGAACAAATGAACTGTACTGTTTTCTGAACTGATTACTGTTAACTGAATGAATGTATGTCCTATATTCTGAACTGTATTGTGGCATCCTTAGCACCTACTGTTTACTGTTACTGTTACTGTCACAGAGATCTCTGTCGGTTCCCTCGTGGAACCACTACTGTTTACTGACTGATGGCCATCATTACTGTTCGGTCTTTTAAGACCTACTGTTACTGTTATGCTAATGGATGTACCACATATGACTGTTTGCTGTACTGAACAACTGAAATACTGATTGAATTGAACTGTTTTCATTACTGTAAGGACATTCATTCTAAACCCCTTTACGCTTTATGTTATTCACTGGGCTTTAGCTCACTGCTCATATATATATGTAGGTGTTCAGGCACCAGACCGCAGCTAGAGGCGTCAGGGTTACTCCAGTTTTGTCAAGCCAGCCTTTGTGCCTCACTGCGAGGTTCCGAGTTGCCATGCTATGGCTTGGGGGTGTTTTGTTTGTTTTTCCCCCTTCTGTACTGTTTTACTGTTCTGTATAGACCGAGTGTTACTGTACTGTTATATAGGGTCGAGTCCCTAGTCTGAATAATTGTAAATATTGTGTATACTGTTCTGTACTGTTTATGTATAAATGTATGAAAAGCCTTTTTGCATCCAGAAGGTCACAGCTCAATGGACACTATTTATTTACTGTATTGGCTTCCGCCAGGCCCTGTACTCTGTTTTACTGTATTACTGTTCTGCAGGCCTTCGGTAATCCCGGATTACTGGCCGGTTACGGTGCTAAACCCATAGGGCCGGGTTTGGGTCGTGACAAAGATCCATAACAGTTGGCTCATGAGACGTACAGTTGGTCCATAATTAGGATGTAACAGAACAGATAATAGATGTCACTGAAGCTAAAGATACCACAAATACATTTCAGAAACATTGGACAACCATTCATTCATACAGAAAATAGCATTTCAAAAAATAGATCATTTCATATCATCAGAAAAGAATTAAAGTCAAACATAGCTTTACAGAGTTATTACTCACAGTTGCTCCAAAGGCACACAAACAGATCAAACAGCTTATGACGCGCGTGACCTACACAAACAGATAACGGATGCACACTGAAACACATACTCAAAAACCACTTAACCTAATTTGCTTAGCTTTTAGTGTGTTTATAAGTCTTTGTCCTCATTACTATGTCTTAATTATGGCCTAGGAATGCCTAGGATACAATAAGGTTGCCAGAATGCTCTTGAAAACACTTGGTCTGATTTGTTGAAAATAGGATCCTTGCTTGAGCGCAACTTCCTTCGCTCGAGCGGTCTGTAAACTCTGTAAAAGTACTTGTTGCTTGATTTTTTCACTCGACGGTCGCTTAAGCGTGAGACTGAGGTCATCGCTCAAACACAACTCTTGTCGCTCGAGCGGTCTACAAAACATGTAAATTTTTTGGAGCATATATTTTACGCTCGAGCCAACTTTTGGTCGCTCGAGCGGAAGTGCAAAAATAAGGATGGTCGCTCGAGTGCAGGATCTGTCGCTCGAGTGGTGAGGTCAAATTCTGAAATTTTTAGATTCACCTCCAAGCTTCAAAACACATCTTTTTGAAGCAAAAGCTTAAGAAACATGTATAAACTTATAAAACATGGTGAATTCAAGTTCTTTTCACAGAATCAAAACCCAATAGCATGCCAATTGTGCACACTTAAACTTGAAATGTTAAAAACATAATATGCATGTAATTTCTTACTTCAAGGCTTTCAAAACAAGATCAAATAGGGTGTTTAACTCAAAAACATGTTGAATTCTTAAAATAAGACCAAAGTAAGGACATACAAGAGGGGAATTCCTTGAAAACAAACTCAAATTTGATGGAATGAGCATGTATGCATAATTTGCTTCTCAATTCTACTTTCTTAGCTACAATTATGGATCAACTCTTATATTCTCTTGAATGTTCATGGAAACTAGCTTAAGCTCCTAAAGTATGACTTCAATTATTACTTAAAATCCACAAATATTTGAATCCTAGTAAGCTCTTGAGTAATTCCTCCAATTTTTCCTTAAATCCTTTAGCAATCTCTTTTCTCCCTTGTTGATCTCACTTTTCTTCCTCTTTTCTCTTCTCACATTTTGTTTCTTGTGGGCTCAAAGATATGTTGAAGAAAAGAGATGGGTTAAGGCATATGAGAGCCTTATATAGGCTTGATTAAGGAGTTTACTTAAAGTTAATCAAATGGACATTAATTATTCTAATTTATTCATTTCGAATCAAATTTTAACTAAGCCTACCATAAAGTTCTAAAAATCTCAAATAACATAGAAATCAAATCAATTTTGTGATCGGATGCCAATAAGGTCTTCAATTCGCAGAACAAATCAAAAACACCAACATATATTTCTACGATAAACAGATAGAAACACAAATAATGCTACAAACATGCAATTAATTCAAAATTTCATCTTAATTACTCATTAGACATAATTAATCATGGTTTATCGGTTAATCGTAGGTCGGGGTTGTTACACCTGGCAAAGATTTTGGTGCCATTTTTGCCCCTGTCGCCAAGCTTAGTTCTGTATGTCTCCTTATCGTCCTTGCAGCATCTCATTCTTGGTCTCTTCATCAGCTGGATGTCAAGAATGCATTTCTGCATGGAGATCTTCTTGAGACGATTTATATGGCTCTTTTGCACGATTTTCTAGCTGAGGAAAAGTATTTAGGGAAAGTGTGCCGGTTAGCAAATCTTTGTAAACAGTCTCCACGAGTATGGTTTGGTCACTTCAATTCTGTTATTATATCTATGGGCTTTGTTCATTGCCACTTCCGATTACACTTGTTTCATTCACTAGAATTCTGCAGGTTAGTGTATAGTCTTGTTAGTTTATGTGGATGATATTATTCTCATAGGTGATGACTCTGTCGGCATTGGTCAAGTAAAAAAAGACTTGGGTCAAACTTTTAATATTAAGGATCTGGGGTATTTCAAATATTTTCTGGGAATTGAGGTGGCTCGCTCAAGAAAGGAGATCTCCTTATCTCAAAGAAAGTACACCCATGACTTACTTCAGGATACTGGTATGTTAGGGTGTAAACCTACTTCTACTCCTATGGATCCTAATGTCAAACTCATATCAAAGTTTAGTGAGTTGTTGGATAACCCAAGCATGTATCAGCGTCTTGTAAAACGCCTTATTTATTTAACCAACACTAGACCTAATTTAACATTTACAGTTAGTATTGTGAGTCAGTTCATGTATGCACTTCGTAAAAAGCACCTTGACGCAGTTCATTATATTTTGAGGTATTTAAAAACTTCTCTTGGCTTGGGATTGTTCTTTACCGCTGGTCTCCAATCTGGGCTTTCCTATTTCACTGATGCAAACTATGCATGATTTAAGACTGATCGGCATTCCACTTCTAGCTTCTATACTTTCTATGGTGATCATCTTATCTCATGGAAAAGTAAGAAGCAAGTGGTGGTTTCTAGGTCTTCTACTAAGGTTAAGTATCGGGCTATGGCATATGGGACATGTGAGATTCTTTGGATTCACTATATCCTAACAGAGTTAGGTTTTGAAGAGGCTGTTCATTCCTCTTTATTTTGTGATAACAAATCTGTCATTATGTTATCCTCTAATTCTATACTTCATAAGCGTACCAAGCATATCGAGGTTGACATACATTTCATTCGAGAAAAGGTTCGGACTGACATTGTACGTCCATTGTCTCTTTTTCTTAGTAGTTGGCAGATATGTTCACAAAATCTGTGGGACCAACTTTGCTCCAGTCTTCCATTGACAAGCTGCGTTAGTCTTTCATTGACAATCTGCGTTTGTTGAATATCTTCATACCAGCTTGAAGGAGGAGTGGTGAATATAGAAATCAAAATATTATGTTTGAATATGAAAATTATAATAAGAATTATTCCTATTATAAGAATCTTATCTTGTGTATATTATTTCCTAAACTGTATCATGAATATTATACATATATATATAGCATATGCCTCATGAATTCATAAGTCAAATAATTCTTTTCATTCTTTTATTATAAATGTATGTTATTTAAAATAAATAAAACTTTGCATGATATAGATGATATTTAAATATTTCCGTGAAAATGACATTTGAAAATTTTGTGGGCATTGATACAAGGGTCACTTGAAAGGACACCAGAAAAAAAAATTAAGATAAACTAAACATTTATTACTATATACATTATATAGATTAGATTAAATTATATGAGATTTGTGTAATTTTGTTTGTTTTATTATTCATAAGTCACATCAACATCTAACTAATATGATGGTAAATTCAAACCTAATCACGTTCAGTTTTCAAAATTTACTTTTTAAAAAATTCTATTTTTTTTTATTTTTCGTATTTTTTGTATTTTTATTAAAATTTTAATATATTTTTAGCAAATTTTTTTATTCATAAATATATTTTAAAAATATAATATTTGTGAAAAAAATCTTTAAAAAATTCACTAAATATAAAAAACACACAAAAAAAAAATAAAAATTCAACACATTTTTCATATTTTTGTATATTTATTAATTTTTAAAATATTTTTTCACAAATATTTCACTATTTAGATACATCTAAGTAAGGTACATCTAAAAAATTTTAAAATTTTACTTAAAATTTTAAAAATATTCACTAAAAATAAAAACATATATATAAAATAAAAAACTCAATTTTTAAAAAACTGAATTCAAAAAACTGAAACCAAACACATTGAATATTATTATATTTATATTCTCTATCTCAAGTAAATTATAGTACTCTTCTATTTTAAATGGAATCTCACTTTCATTTTTTAGTTTTATTGTAATAATTAATTCTTTTTTTTTTTTGGTCAATCAATAAAGAATAAATTACAACTAACTAGACTAATGAGAAGGTAATTTATATGAAAATTGGGCCGAGCTGGGTAATAGGCCGTCATGGGCTGCAATACAAAGGGCTGAGTAAAAAGGCTTTAAAGTTAGTCCGGTACAAGAGCCCCGAAGCTAGTCCGGCCCGGAGGAGACTTGAAGTTAGTCCGGTCTAAAGACACTTGGAAGTTAGTCCAGTCTCAGAGTTAGCCCGGTCATGGCGTATTGTGGCTAGAACGGTCAAAACCTACTATTCGGTAGCTCGGTCTGATCACACCATGGTTTGTACATGAGAGAACCGAGATAAGGTGTAGCGAAAAGAAGAACCGAACTAAGGATAGTTCGGCCTACTCTGCGGCTCAGCATAACCATGATTACTTCGGTCATATTGGAGTTCGGCCGTGGTAAAAACCATCTCACTTGGTTTAAGCAGTGAGGGAGGTGTTGAAGGATAAACATTATCTTTCAGGAGTATGAATCCTAGGAGGACTCTGCATGGAGGAGTAGAAGTCCTACTAGGATTGTGCCACACGAAACCTATAAAAGCTCACAAACATCACATTTGGAGAGGTAACACACAACTTTGCTTTCTGAATACACAGAGCTTTTGTCTATTTGTCAAGTTTACTGACTTAGGCATCGGAGAGGTTTCCGGCACACACTCGCCGGCCAGCTCACGTTTGTGTTTTCAAGTGATAAATCGACAACGTACAGAGGAGCGCAAACTTAATCAACAGGATTATACGAGAAGGTTTATTTCTTTCCCGTATAATTGGCGCCGTCTGTGGGAAGAACAGACAGGACAAAACCTCTTGATCAAGCTTTACCTCTTTAGGAACAATGGCACACATTGAAGAATTACCACAGTCCGCCATCGACGGGCAAACACCAGATGGGGGGGCAAGGCGTGAAGGATTACCTTCTATCTCTCCCATGGCGGACTTAGAGCCCCAACGACACAACGCCAGGAGAGATACTAGGGGGAGGCGGACTCACAGCCCCCGTCACTCTCATTCACAAAGTCCTGACAAGCAAAGGCGGATGATTGATCCTCAAGTTCTGGAGGACCGCGTGAAGGAGCAAGACGAATTAATAAGGAAGATGGCGGCTGACATGGAAGCCTTGAAGCGCCAGATGAAGGAAAAAAGAGTGGCGACAAGAAAGGGGCGCAAAAACAAGACGCCCCCTCGCCGCTCAGAAGACCATGGAAGGCATTCAACGCCATCACAAGCAGAAAGTAGAAGCCTCAGGACAGGCGATACTCAGTCTGGAACCTCCAGAACTCGTTACTCTAGGTCTGAGAGAACGAGATCATTGAGGTCTTACACAGAAAGAAGTACCTACCGACCCTCACACTCGCACCAAACATCATCCAAACAGACGGAGTTGCCCAAATCATCCGATTTGCGGATCATGCTGGAAAAAAAAGCACGATGGAAGGAGGACACCAGGGCGCGCGACCCTCGCAGAGTTTCTGCCCTTCAACGATTGGCTCCTCGATCGCATGGAAGCGTCGAGGTTGGAATGCCATTACCACACCCTGTCTACAAACCAACGGACAAGGCATTAGCAAGGCTGCAGACCTCGCCGTTCGTTCCGGCAATCGAAAACGCGCCTCTGCCTACAGGCTTCCTTCAGCCCAAATTCACTACGTACGAGGGGAAGACGGACCCCTACATTCACCTAAGCCACTTCCGCCAGGTTATGGCGGTATATCGGCGAAACAAGGCTCTAATGTGCATCCTCTTCCCGTCAAGCCTTGGCGATCTAGGCTTGACTTGGTTTGAAAAACTTCCAGAAGGTAGCATAGCCTCTTGGGCGTAATTGGCAGAGGCGTTTGTCACAAGGTTCAGAACTAACACTAAAACCTCGGTGGAGATTGACCAGTTACTCTCCATCGACATGGGTGAAAAAGAGACGCTAAGGTCCTACAATAGTCGCTACTGGGAGACATTCAACCAAATTGGCGGCTACCCCACCAATCTCGCCATTGCACAGTACAAAAGAGGCATCCAGTCGGGAATAGACTAAAGGACTCAATTACCATGACACCACCCCTAACCATGGAAGCCTTGATGGAAAGAGTGCATCAGCACATTAGGGTAGAAAAGGATGGCGCATGTGCCAAAACAAAATCTGGCACGACCACAATACCAGAGAAGAAGACTTCAGCGAAGGTCAATGCAGTAGATCGACAGAACAAAAACGGACGTGGCAGGCGAGACAACGGAGAGGACCCAAATAAAAGATGGTTGAGGGTCCGCACGGCCATAACCACGGTATTCAAGAAACCGATCTACCGAATTCTAAGTGAAATAAGAGATGAGCCTTTCGTCAGATGGCCAGCCAAACTAGGGGAAGCGCAGAAGGACTATGACGAAAGATCACGGTGCACCTTCCATAAAGAAAAGGGGCACCGCACTGAGAATTGCACGCCATTGAGACAGCATCTGGAGGAGTTGGTGGCAGCAGGACACTTGGATAAGTACATTGAAGGAGGGATGCAACCAGCCCCCCAGGACCATAACAACCCCAACGGAATGCCAATCGACGCCCTACCTCAAGGCGTTATCAATGTGATACATGGAGTCTTTGAACCTGAGCATGTATGCGAGCTCAGGGGATCAATCAAAAAGGCTGAACACTTAAGAGAGGTGCTAAGTGCCCAACCTGCCATCAAGAAGGGGAAGACAGAGGCCACAAACGTCATGTCTTTTTCGGATAAAGACTTGGAACGGATATATTGCCCTCACAATGATGCCCTGGTCGTCACTCTCCGAGTCAAGGATTTTGACGTCAAGCGGATTCTGATTGACCAGGGTAGTTCATGTGAAATCATGTACTACGAAACATTTAAACAATTGAAGTTACAAGACAAAGACTTGGCGCCAGCCGTATCTCCCCTAATTGGATTCAACTCCATGCCAGAATGGCCCGTCGGCAAAATAATTCTTCCAGTCAGAGCAGGAAGCGTGACGAAACAAGTGAAGTTCTAGGTATTGAAGGTCCCCTCCACTTACAACATCATCTTGGGCAGAACATGACTGCATGCCATGCGATCGGTGGCGTCATCCTACCATCAAGTAATGCGGTTTCCCAACGATACCGGGGTAATTGAAGAAGTCTATGGAGATCAGATCATGTCGAAGCAATGCTTCGTCACGGTGAATGGCAGCCGCGCTGCCAAAGGATACGTTCATTCGGTGAAAGAACCTGAGAGCAATGAGCTATTTGCAGATGTCGGCAAAGCGGCTGATCAGAAAGCAGTGGAGGACTTGGTAGAGGTAAGAATAGATGAAAAGAACCCGGATAAGTTCTTTTTGCTCGGTTCGTTGTTATCCAGCACTGAGAGATTAGAGGTCTTGGAATTCTTAACCTCTAACATCGAAGTGTTCGCCTGGACCCCCTACGACATGCCAGGCATTGATCCAAACTTCATCAGTCACCAGCTTAATGTCCACCCATCTGCCAGACCAATCATCCAACGCACACGCAGATCAGCACTCCACCATGCCGAGATAGTGGCGGAAGAAGTAGGTAACCTGCTGGAGGCAGGAGCAATTAGAGAAGTACACTACCCAAGATGGATCTCCAACACAGTCGTAGTGCCAAAAAAGAATGGCAAATGGCGTGTCTGCGTCGACTATAAAACAGTCAACAAGGCGTGCCCAAAAGATAGCTTTCCCCTACCACGGATAGATCAATTGGTAGACCTAACGGTGGGGCACAACCGACTTAGCTTTCTGGATGCATACAGAGGCTACCACCAAATCGCCATGCATGAACCAGACCAGGAGGTCACATCCTTTACAACTCCGAGAGGACTATACTGTTACAAGGTCATACCCTTTGGCCTGAAAAACGCAGGGGCAACATTCCAACGAATGGTCACCAAGATGTTTGAACCATTGTTAGGAAGAACGATGGAGGCTTACATCGACGACATGGTGGTCAAGAGCAATGATGAGAATGACCATCTCAAGGACCTAGGCGAGATGTTTGAGATCCTGAAGAAGCACAAGCTGCGCCTCAATGCATCCAAATGTGCATTCGGAGTAGGGTCTGGAAAATTCCTGGGCTTCCTTGTGACCAACCGGGGTATAGAAGCAGACCCCTCCCAGATCAAAGCAATCCAGGATTTGGAGAGACCAAACTCAGTAAAAGAAGTGCAGCATCTCACCGGCATGGCAGCCGCGCTCAATCGGTTCATAAGCCGGTCATCAGACAGACTACGACCATTCTTTCAAGCTTTAAAAGTCAAGTTCGAGTGGAACGAAGCATGCGACCGAGCTCTAGAAAGCTTGAAGGAGTATATGTCTTCCCCACCACTGCTTGTTACCCTAGTACCTGGAGAAAAACTTTTCTTGTACCTGGCAGTCTCTCAGCACGTAATTAGCGCAGTGTTGGTTCGTGTAGATGGAATCCAACACCTGCCCATCTTTTGTGTCAGCAAGACATTGCTGGGAGCCGAAACAAGGTACTTACCACTGGAAAAATTAGCATTGGCCTTAATGATGGCCTCCAGGAAATTGGCACACTACTTTCACGCCCACACCATAGTCGTCCTCACAGCTTTCCTACTAAAAGCTTTGTTTGAGAGGACGAACTTTTCTGGGCGAATCTTGAAGTGGGCAGTAGAGTTGGGACAATTCGACATCAAATTCCAACCCAGAACCGCAGTAAAGGCCCAATCTTTGGCAGACTTCGTCGCAGAGTTTACTCCGGGAAGTCATCATATCTGCCCAGTCGACCTAACTGACACAACCGAACTAGGGATGGAAGTTGACACCAGAATAGCACAACCCCTAGCAGAAAGTGCTCAGCCAGACTCCAAGGCAGACCAGACTAAAGACAGCAAGGAAGAAGCAAACCAAGACTCACCAACAAATAAAGACTTGGTACAATCAGATAGCGAGGGGCAGACAGCAAGAATAGACCTCGAAGAAAACACTAGCAACATTCTTGACCCCACGACATCATCCGACCCCTCCACTTGCTGGAAGTTGTTCGTTGGTGAGATGTGGAAGCTCTTTGTGGATGGAGCATCCAACCGGCATGGTGCAGGACTTGGCATAGTCCTCATCTCACCAGACGGCCTGGTTGTGGAGCAAGCAATCAACCTTGGCTTCCCAGCATCAAACAACGAAGCGGAGTATGAAGCGCTTTTTGCAGGACTCAAATCAGCATACTATATGAAGGCCACCGAATTAATGGTCTACAGCGACTCACAGCTTGTGGTAAACCAAATTTCTGGCGACTATGAAGCAAAGGATGATAGGATGGCCAAGTACCAAGAATTGGTCAGAACAGAGATCAAGAAATTTGAAGTAGTGAGGATAGAACAGATAGGCAGGGAAGAGAACGGCAGAGCAGACGAACTAGCAGGCTTTGCTTCAATGGCAGATTCATCCATCCCTCATCCATTGCTCATCAACTACTTACCAAGACCAAGCATCGAAGACCCGGAAGCAGAAGAAGTATGCTGCGCCGATCTAGGCCCCTCATGGATGGATCCCATCATACTATTCTTGAAAGATGGCGTCCTACCGGAAGAAAAGAAAGAAGCCAACAAAATTAGAGCAAAGTCACAGCGATTTTGGCTCTCCCCATCTTTGGCATTATACAAAAAGTCGTTTTCAGGACCCTATCTAAAGTGTGTCCACCCCAGCAAAGTGGAAGCATTCTTGTACGAGATACACGAAGGGGTGTGCAGAAGCCATCAAGGAGGAAGATCGCTAGCTTACAGGGCCATTTCGCAAGGATACTGGTGGCCATACATGCAGGCAGACTCACAGAAATATGTGAAGAAGTGCGAGAAATGCCAAAAATTCGCACACCAAATACATCAACCAGCTAGAGAACTCCTACCATTGACTAGCCCATGGCCTTTCGTAATGTGGGGCTTGGACATAGTAGGACCACTTCCAACAGCACCCGGCAACAGGAAGTTCTTTCTCGCAGCAACAGACTACTTCACAAAGTGGGTGGAAGCAGAAGCATTGGCATCAATCAAGGAAAGAGATGTGAAGAAGTTTGTCTGGCAAAATATCATTACTCGATTCGGCATACCTAAAGCCCTCATATCAGACAACGGCACCTAGTTTGATGGCAAAATTTTCAGAAGCTTTTGTGAAGAATACAAGATAGAGTTCTACAATTCTACACCAGCATATCCTCAAGCAAATGGCCAAGCAGAAACATCAAATAAGGTTGTCTTGGATGGACTGAAGAAAAGGTTAGAGAAGGCAAAAGGCAAGTGGGCGGAAGAACTTTCTCATGTTTTATGGGCTTACCGCACCACACCTCGACGATCAACAGGAGAAACACCATTCTCCTTAGCCTACGGAATGAAAGCAGTAATCCCACTGGAAGTTGGCCTCCCCACAATTCGAAGCGAAAATTTTGATCCCGACTTGAATGGAGAAGCCATAACATTGGAGCTCGACCTCGCCGAAGAAAGAAGAGAAAGAGCACTAGTCCACATTGCCTCGTATCAACAAGAGTTATCCAGGAAATACAACAAAGCAGTACATCCAAGGCAATTCAAGATCGGAGATTGGGTGCTGCGCAAAGTGATGGGAAACACCTTGGTACTAGGAGATGGCAAGCTAGGGCCTAATTGGGAAGGTCCTTACAAAGTGGTTGGGTTAGCAGGCAAAGGGGCATACCACCTAGAAGACAAGGACGGCAAAGCAATCCCTAGGCCATGGAACACCGCCAATCTCAAGTTATTTTATTTTTAGTTTTCCTCTTTCAAACATGTGTAATTTTTTCTTTCCTCAATAAAACAAATTGATTCTTTTCAACATAAGTTGTTCTCTGTAAAAATTAGATTTAGTGAAGTTAGGTACATTGCAAACATTTTTCTAAGTTGGCTGGAAAAAACTAACTTAGAGGTTGGCTGGATTAAACCAACACCCCTCCCAAGCCCAGGATAAGGATCCAGGCTGCAGGACGCTTGGTCGGAATAACCAAACGATCCAGGCTGCAGGACGTTTGGTCGGAATAACCAAACATTTTATTCTAAGTTGGCTAGAAAAAACTAACTTAGAGGTTGGCTGGATTAAACCGACACCCCTCCTAAGCCCAGGATAAGGATCCAGGCTGTAGGACGTTTGGTCGGAATAACCAAACATTTTTCTAAGTTGGCTGGAAAAAACTAACTTAGAGGTTGGCTGGATTAAACCAACACCCCTCCTAAGCCCAGGATAAGGATCCAGGCTGCAGGACGTTTGGTCGGAATAACCAAACATTTTATTTTAAGTTGGCTGGAAAAACTAACTTAGAGGTTGGCTGGATTAAACCAACCCTTAGTACTTAGTACTCTTTAGCCGAAGTAAGGACATCGGCTAAAGAGTGGTTGGCTGGATTAAACCAACTCTTAGTACTCTTTAGCCGAAGTAAGGACATCGGCTAAAAGAGTGGTTGGCTAGATTAAACCAACTTTTAGTACTCTTTAGCCGAAGTAAGGATATCGGCTAAAGAGTGGTTGGCTAGTAAGCTCAGTCAGATTGCTCAGCTGAGATCGGAATAAAGTATCTCGGCCACACTATTATTAGAAAGCAAGCTCAAAACAGGAATTTAAACCGAGATAACAGTTGGAAGTGAAAAGATCATAGAAAAGTCATTACAAGTACAAACATGCAGATCAACCGAAGTAAGAGTTCAAAACAAGAAAATTTTCATTCATCAAAAAGCAAATACAAAGGAGGGGCCGCAGCCTGGTTACAAGTCGAATTAAAAAAAAAAAAAAGCGATTCAGTCAAACTAATTAAAAAGGTCTTCAAGGTCGGCGTCAATATCAACTTGAGCATCGGTTGCAGATGGAAGATCAGTCTCAGTAGCAACTATGTCAGTCGGCGGCTTAACAGTCAGGTCTTCAACCGTTGGCTCCAATCGAGCTGATTGATCGTTGCCTTACTCATTAACTACCGGAGTAACAGTTGGTTCGTTTTCTTCATCTTCATCATCTGAACCCTGCAAAAATTGTTGTTGGACAGAAGCAGCATACTCCGCTAGTGAGGCCGAAATGAAATACTGAGGAGCATTATAGACCTTGGTTTCGGGCCCACAGCCGAGCTGCTCCACAGCACTTCTCCAGCCGCACTTGAAGAATAAGTTTTTCGCTCCCTCACATTGTGGAATGTAGAGGCCTTCCGCCTCCTTGAAACCTTCGGCGTTGGCATCTCCCACCTTCTTCTTCAGTTCGGCTATTTCGGCGTCCTTTTTCCCTTCAAGCTGGACTAGCTCACGAAGGTACTTGTCTTTCATTACGATCAACGCCTTCTGTTTGTCAGCTTCAGCTGAGGTAACTAGTCCGGATAGACGAGCTACCTCAACCTCTAGCTTGGCCGTTTTTTGATGGGATTCCTCCAGCTCGGTTGCTTTTGCTTCAACTTCTGCTAGGGCCTGCCTAGCCGTTTTCCTGAGCTCCAATACCTTTTGGTGGGCAATTTGGCTTTTCTGAAGAGACTGAAATGAATGGAAAGAAATCAATGAGGAAACCGAACTGAAAGTTAGAAAAAAAAAATTTTAGAGACGAGGGGCATCATACCAGGATCATGGATTTAGTGGCCGATCGGATGGCCTTTAGCTCGGTCAGATTCTGGTGGTGTTCCATGTCTGCTGGAAGGCAAACACTCTTGGTAAGATTGAAGGCCATCAAGTGATCCTTCTCAGCAACCACCGAATCGGTATCTTGAATAAGGCGGTTCTGAAATTTCAACTTCGGTGCCCACCTGGAAGAGCCAGCCCGGTCAGAAGGTTCCGGTTGTGGAATTGGTGAAGGCGTGGTTTCATGTTCGTCTACTAGACGCTGCTCAATTGGGGTAGACCGGGCGCGCTTGGATGGGCTTGATGAAGAAGGCTGTTGAGAAGGAAGGGCCACAACGGCCTGTTGCGTTTGGCTTGGTGGCAGTACTTCGGGTCTGTTGGTTTCGGTCAATAGCGCCCTGACTCTATTTCTTTTGGCCATTTCTTCTTCAGCGGTCAGTGGGACTAGTCTAATTTCTGGCAAGGTTGGGTCCGGTTCTGGGGCCTCCTCTAGCAGAAAGTCGGTCACTCTGGCTTTTCGGCGGCCGCTGTATTTATAGGTCGGTTCGAACTTTAGCAGCTTGGCCTAACTACGTTCTGGATACCGTAGTGCGGCACGCAAGGTCGCTAGATTTGGGTAGCTGTATAGGGAATGGAGGTGGGCAGAATCTACGAAAGAAAACAACTGTTAGTTCGGCTGAAAAATTGAAAACCGAAATATAGTAAAGCACGCAAGAAAACCGAAGTAATTATACCAGGTGTTCCTTTTTTCCAATTAATGCTTCGGCCAGGAATCTGGGCTTGGTGATCCTCAAAGTTCCCAGACACCCAGAAAAAATCGTCGTCATTCAAGTTTTTATCCGGTGTGTTTTTTATTATTTTCTCACGTCGACGGCGTATTCTAAGATAGTACATTCAAGTCTTTATCCGGTGTGTTTTTTATTATTTTCTCACGTCGACGGCGTATTCTAAGATAGTACACCCAGCCGTCTTCCTTCGAGCCTATGGAATACTGGTGGAAGATTTCGGCTAAACCGAGGTTGATGCTTGCTTGGCGGTTTAGTTCGGCTATACCCATTATTATACAATATGAGTTGGTGGAAAGCTGGGTTGGGCATAGTCTGGTTTGCCTAAGGAATTCGCAAATAAGGGGTTGGACTGGGAATCTTAGCCCGGTTTCTATTATTGAAAGAAGGGTAAAGAGTACAAAGCCCTGGTTGCCCCAAGGTATGACATCTTTTTCGGCTAAAATTAGGTGGACGCCGTCGGGTATATTGTAATCTTTTCAGAATTTGGCTAGACCGCCCGGAGTATTTACTAAAAATCTATACTTCCCCATTTATTTTATAAGTTATGAATAAGTTAGATTGGTGGCAAAATTGTGCTCAGTAGCTCGGTATGGCGCGCAATGGAGTGCCTGGGCAACCTAAGTCTGCAAAGTGGAAAACAAAGGGGTTAAGCACAGATCATTGGACCGTGCTACAAAATAAAAGCAAAAAATAGGAGTCCTACTTCGGCTATGTGGATGCTACAGGTTCTGTCGCGGTTTCAACAAAATGCTTAGTAGCTCGGATTGAGCAGGGGGTTCGATATCTCGGTCTTGGCAAGTGATTCGTTATCTCGGTTAAATAAAAGGCTCAGTCAGACCAGTTGAGCCTCTAGGAGCAGCTTTCTGAGTTCGGTCTAAAAATTAGAAAGTTGGCTTAGCCCCAAAGTCCTAGCTCGGTCGAAAGGTAAGGTTTCAGTATGCTACGTTCTGACTTAGTTCAGTTCGCTTACCTCGGCTAAAGATCTATCAAGAAAAGGTTTGACTTAATGAAACTACTGCTACGAGTGTTAGTTCGGTTGTATAGTCTGGTCTCACTGACATCAAAACTACAAACGGTTTACTAGTTCGGTTATGTGTAATTTTGGATCAAAAGCAGTGTTCTACAGGTTATTTCATGAATGCCTGAGGATTATACTAACATGGTGTTTTCAGAAGAAGCAAAGCATATGAAAAAAAATGTATTTTACAAAACACACAAAACAAAGTACGAAAATAAGGGAAAGCAAGATAGAGGAGCAATACTAACTAGATGAAGAGGCAAGAACTGGAGATGGAAGCAAAAGGCAGCAAAACACGAACTCTTTCAGAAGACGAAGAACAGTGAAGAACTCAGAGAAAATGAAGAGGATGAATAGTAGAAGTGGAGGGATTTTTGCCTTAGGATTTGTTTTTGTTAGAAAGCCCAAAATTTGGGTGGGACTGTTCAAAAAACACGGAGTACGAAGGCGGCGTGACAGTTGCATTGAGCCAATCAGTGCCTGTCACGTGTCATTGGAATAAGAAGCGATTCAGTTGCTGTGATTGAAGAAACATTTCGACCGGATAGCTAGAGCCCGGTGTGAGTTTAGCTCGGATTGGATAGGCTAAAGAGTTTTAGCTTGGTTGGAAAAGCTAAAGGGTTTTAGCTCGGCTGGAAAAACTAAAGGATTTAAGCTCGGCTGGAAAGGCTTAAAAACCTTAGCTCGGCTGATAAAACAGGTAATCCCTATCACGCAACACAGATGGAATTAAGGGGCAATTGAGAGGGTAATTTATATGAAAATTGGGCCGAGCTGGGTAATGGGCCGTCATGGGCCGCAATACAAAGGACTGAGTAAAAAGGCTTTAAAGTTAGTCCGGTACAAGAGCCCCGAAGCTAGTCCGGCCCAGAGGAGACTTGAAGTTAGTCCGGTCTAAAGACACTTGGAAGTTAGTCCGGTTTCAGAGTTAGCCCAGTCATGGCGTATTGTGGCTAGAACGGTCAAAACCTACTATTCGGTAGCTCGGTCTGATCACACCATGGTTTGTACATGAGGGAACCGCGATAAGGTGTAGCGAAAGGAAGAACCAAACTAAGGATAGTTCGGCCTACTCTGCGGCTCAGCATAACCATGATTACTTCGGTCATATTGGAGTTCGGCCGTGGTAATAACCATCTCACTTGGTTTAAACAGTGAAGGAGGTGTTGAAGGATAAGCATTATCTTTCAGGAGTATGAATCCTATGAGGACTCTGCATGGAGGAGTAGAAGTCCTACTAGGATTGTGCCACACGAAACCTATAAAAGCTCATAAACATCACCTTTGGAGAGGTAACACACAACTTTGCTTTCTGAATACATAGAGCTTTTGTCTATTTGTCAAGCTTACTGACTTAGGCATCGGAGAGGTTTCCGGCACACACTCGCCGGCCAGCTCACGTTTGTGTTTTCAGGTGATAAAGCGACGACGTACAGAGGAGCGCAGACTTGATCAACAGGATTATACGAGAAGGTTTATTTCTTTCCCGTACAATTGGCGCCGTCTGTGGGAAGAACAGACAGGACAAAACCTCTTGATCAAGCTTTACCTCTTTAGGAACAATGGCACATATTGAAGAATTACCACAGTCTGCCATCGATGGGCAAACACCAGATGGGGGGGCAAGGCGTGAAGGATTACCTTCTATCCCTCCCATGGCGGACTTGGAGCCCCAACGACACAACGCCAGGAGAGATACTAGGGGGAGGCGGACTCACAGCCCCCGTCACTCTCATTTACTATTTAGATACATCTAAGTAAGATACATCTAAAAAATTTTAAAATTTTACTTAAAATTTTAAAAATATTCACTAAAAATAAAAATATATATATAAAATAAAAAACTCAATTTTTAAAAAACTGAATTCAAAAAACTGAAACCAAATACATTGAATATTATTATATTTATATTCTCTATCTCAAGTAAATTATAGTACTCTTCTATTTTAAATGGAATCTCACTTTCATTTTTTAGCTTTATTTAATTCTTTTTTTTTTTTTTTGGTCAATCAATAAAGAATAAATTACAACTTACTAGACTAACATGAGTTTTATTTGGGAAGTGGTTTGACTTTTTAGTTTTTTAATTATTTTTTCTCTGAGGCTAAAATGTTCTTTAGGGTTAGTTTTTTTGACTTTTGTGAGAGAAAAACTGAAATAATTATGATTTAGATATGACATTTTATCTTATTGATTTTTTAACCTATTTTATCTTTTTATGACCAAAAAATTTATAGCTTCTCAAAAAGTCACTTGCCAATAACTCTTGCATTTTACTAAGAACTTAATAATTTGATCTCTCTCACTTGCACATGAGTCTTATTCTTCATTTAATAAAGATAATTATATCAATTAAATCAACTAAGAGATAAAGTAAATCCCAAGTGTGCTTCTTCTAGATCTTAAGTTCAACTCTTATTAGGTGTTATCAATTCATTGGGGCGACGCTTGCGGGGTCTACTTGAGATTTGTTCGATTCATGTGGAGGGGCACTTTGCATAGTCTTGGAATTAGTCGAGATGAGTGTAAACTGACTCAGACACTCAATCATAAATAATAATAATAATAATAATAATAATAATAATAATAATAATAATAATAAGCTATGAAATAAAATACAACTTACAGAGATAAGGTACAATTAACCTCGTACGGAGGTGCATGGAAATTTTTTTATTTTTTGAAATAAAGTGGGTTAAATATAAAAAGTTACTCAAAATTTTGATGAAGTGAGTTCAAACCAATACTCATGGTGGTCTTCTTTTTATTTTTAAAAAAAAGTTTGAGAGGTCACCAAGTAGTGCATATGATCAATTTTTTTTTTTAGAAGTGAAAATTACCATTCAAAATATATATTATCAATATTTTTTTTCAAGGTATTGAAATCCTTACTGGTGCTGCCCTAACCTGGTTGGAAGTAAATAGTCACGTAGCAACCATGTACAGTAATTGTGTAATTACTTTCTATCAATTTTTGAAACAATATTGTAACTTGACAAAAAATAAATAAATTAGGAGTTAATTCTAGTCATCATTTGGCCCAAAAACCCGTCACTTAACCCAAGCTCGCTCAGTCTTTTGGGATTTACCAAGCCCAAGTCCGTACCCGACCCAAATGAGGTTGAGATGGGCCTATCGTTTGAAGCCTAGTTGGCTCGTAAGCCATGTACAAAATAGGGCAAATTACATATACCCCCCTTGAAGTTTAGCAAAATTACAGATATCTCCTGAAGTTTGAGAAATTACAGATACCTCCCTAAAGGTACTATTTGCATAACAAATTATAGGACAAATTGTTATGAAAATATAAACTTCAGAGGGTAATTTGTTATGAAAATATAAACCTCAAGGGGATATCTGTAATTTCTGAAATTTCAGGAGGGTATCTGTAATTTAGTTAAATCTCGAAGGAGGTATATGTAATTTGTCCTAGAAAATATGAAAAATATATATATATATATATATATGTATAGTGGTTAATTTCAGCTGTTAGGTTGTTTCTACCTATTGGTTTGTGATAGGCAGCCCGATGGGTAAGATTTGGGCCAAAAGCTTGACAAAAAAAAAACCACTAGGCTTAGCTTGCAGGCATATAATACTTGTTAGTTAAAATGCCTAGTGTGATTCACTTTTTTCAATTCCAATGCACTAGGCATATAATTAGGCATTTTGGCTCAATTCATATTCACTAGCTACATGTAGCTAGCCTTCAACGCTAGGCAAAATGTGTAACGCCCTCAAAATAACAACATTAAACCCATCAATAAAGATATGCATTGATATGTAAAAGTTCCACATTCTTCCATTTATCAGAGTTCCATTACAAAAGTATTACATGTTAACAACAAAAGCAAATGCCCTATGGGCTTACAGCTTTCCAAGTTAACACTTGGTTACAACAAAAGAGTACTAACTCATTTACACATTAAGCCCTTGGCTTGAATTTACATGTAATACATCAAAAAGTAAAACGACAAAAGTATGTCCGCCTCAAGCCTCCCAAGCTATGTCCTTGGAGGTGGCATGCTACCTGTACCTGAAAATGATATTTCCATATAGGGTGAGCCACAGCCCAGTAGAAATACACTAAACCAACCATGAACAATGACTAAAAGATTAGCAATTGATAGATGGCCAACACTGATACATTCACATAAATCACATATTTATGTCATACGACTTATGAGTCCAAGTTACTTTTCATTTTCCCTTTTTCAACAGATAGGCATATAAGCTCTATCCACATTCTCAATAGATATGTATAAAAACTATATCCCACATTCACAGACAAGCATATAAGCTGTATCCACATTTCACAAAGATAAGCATATGAGCTCTATCTTCACTTCTCTAAACAAGCATATGAGCTGTATCTACGGAGTTCATCCCCTATCTTCTCCCAACACTATCCGGTTTAGAGGTACATCCCCCATCTTCCCCTAAACCGCGGAGTACATCCCCCATCTCCTCCTCTACACATAACGTATACAAACACATTGGTTCTATATACAATCACTCAATACATACAGTTAATGTATGCTATCAACCGTCAAATTCCATGACACATTCCATTGATTAGTTTCCGTTTGCCTAATCATCATGCATTGTCTACAACAATCACGACTATCCTCCACCGATAGCCCAAAGCAGTTATCTCTAAATAGAAAATAAATGCACAATGGATATTCAATCAACATTTCATTTCCTCATTTCTCACAATTAATTATCCCAATTAATCAAACAATGTAATTAGGTCATTATCCATAATTGACATTTCAACCCTTAGGTCCCATTTTCACCAATGATTCAACATTTATTCCATTTCTCTATGCCAAACATGCATCTAGGTTTATTATGAATAAAACCCCAACTTTTGTAAAATAACACAAAAGCCCCAAACTTTCACCAAATTACCAAACCAACCCCAACATCTCAAAATACTAAAATTTAAAGACAAAATCCATAGAGAGGTGTATGATATCCCTACCTCGAAGTTTGAGCCAAAAAGGAGATGAAGACTCGAAGATCAACGTGCTCCAAATCTAAACTTTTTCAGATTAAGTCGAAGCTCTCAACGCCCTCTATCTTTTTAACAAAGGCCCTAGGCTAGATTCACACTCTAGGGAGATCAAATCTTAGAGAGAGTGTAGGTTTAGAGAGAGAGAGTCTCGGATCTAGGGTTTGAAAGAAAAAGAAAGTGAAAAACTGATGTTCAAAAACGCTACTGACCGCTGATATAAAACACGCTCGCTCGAGCGAAGCCTTTGTCGCTCGCTCGAGCGAAGCCTTTGTCGCTCGAGCGACCAGACACAGAAAACTCTCGCTCGAGCCAAGAAGTTCTCGCTCGAGCCGAAAACTCAGAAGTGCGCTCGAGCGAAAGAATGCTCGCTCGAGCTAACAACTCAAACCCTCAGGTCTGCAACCAGAAGCATGCTCGAGCGACAGACTTCTCGCTCGAGCGAAGAACAAACCAGACCGCTCGAGCGAAGAAAACTCGCTCGAGCCAAGAAGTGCAGCTCTCAGGTCCAGAACCAGACGCAATCGCTCGCTCGAGCGAAGCCACTCTGGCTCGATCCACCAGGCACGAACTCAACTCTCGCTCGAGCGACCAACTCCTCGCTCGAGCGAAGGTCCAAAAATCTGGGCAGCAGCACTAGGCTCCCAAACACAACCAACCTGTAACAAACCTGCCCAACACATCCTATAACTCAATATACAAAGTAAAGAGGATGCAAACAAGATAATAAACAACTACCAACATCCACGGACACATGTCCGGATCACTGTACAATAAGGGTAAACCCGGAATCGCTATAAAATGTATTCAATCATTAGGATCATTTCCCTCCATCTTTATTGTTGACGTGGCATTCTAGAAAATTACTAGTATTTAGATAAATAGCTAAAATAAAGAGCATGGTTGGAGTAAAAACATAAAACAGTTGATAAGCAAAATAAAATATATACTTTATAGTAATATTTGGATAGGTAAAATACCTACTACCGTTGAAGATGCTCTTAGTCACTATTTTCAAGATCCGACTAAATACTAATCCTTAATGCTAAGAACTGAAGTGAAATTTCATATAAATATAAAAGTGTTAATTATAATTACCTTAAATTATATGTCGACAAAATGTGCACATGCTTAAAATGCCTAACAGAAAAAAACTTCAACTTGACACAAACAAATGATTATTAAAAATTTGTCATTGTAAGACGTTTTTAAAAATAGTCTAAAAAAATAAAAATAAAAATAAAAATCAATAATAGAAGAAGAGGTTTAACCATCTCCATCTTTTTCTGGGATGATGAAATGATTAAATAAAGTTATGAAGTTTGAATACAGGGCCTGTTTAGTAACGTTTACGTTTTTAGTTTATATTTATAAAAAATTTTATAAATTGGTTTTTGTTTATTTTTAAAAAAACATAAACTACAAACGCGTTTGGTTTAGACAAAATGTTTAAAAAAAATTTAAAATATAAAAAAGAGTGAGAAATGGCAAGTGGTGGTGGGTGGTGGTTGGTGATGAGTGGTGGCGGGGGAAGACGGTGATGGAAAATGATGGCGGGTGGTGGTGGCGGAAGACGGTGGTGGACAATAGTGGCAAATGGTGGGTGATGGTGGCAGAAGACAGTGGTGGAAAGTGGTGACAAGTGACTGGTGGGTGGGTGGGTGATGGTGGTGGCGGAAGATGGTGGTGGAAAGTGATGGCAAGTGGCGGGTGGTAGCGGCGGAAGACGGTGGTGGAAAGCGGTGACAGGTGGGTGGATGGTGGTAGCAGGTGGGTGGTGGTGGCTGGTAGGTGGCGAGTGGTGGGTGGTAGTGAGTGGGTGGTGGTGGTGGTCACGAGTGGTTGGTGGTGGTGGCGGGTGGGTGGTGGGTGACGGGTAGGTAGTGGGTGGTGGCGGCGGGTGGGTGATGGTGATGGTGGTGGTGGTGGCGGCGAGTGGTGGGTGGTGGGTGATGGTGATGGTGGTGGTGGTGGTGGTGGTGGTGGTGGCGGCGGGTGGTGGGTGGGTGGTGGTGGCGGGTGGGTGGTAAGTGAGTGGTGAGTGGTGGGTGGTGGTGGTGAAGGCGGGAAGTGGGTGGTGGTGGTGGCGGGTGGGTGGCAGGTGGGTGGTGGCGGCAAGTGGGTGGCAGGTGAGTAGTGGGTGGTGGTGGCGGGTAGTGGTGACAGGTGGTGGTGGGTGGTGGGTGGTGGGTGGTGGGAGCGGAAGACGGTGGTGGAAAATGGTTGCGAGTGGTACCTAGTGTTGGGTGGTAAAAAAAAAAACTCAAAACTCAAAACAGAAATACATTTTTTGAGTTTATATTTTTTGGCTAAATTTATAAACTGAGACCACTGATTTATAAATTAAAAATTTACCAAACAAGTTTTTATTTGAATTTTTAAAATTTTTATAAATATAAATTGAAAATTGAAAATGTAAGCGTTACCAAACGGCACCTTAAAAATTGTAATAAATAAATCATGTTTAATAAAGTCGTGAAGTTTGAATACTTTAAGCCTCCGTTTGAGAAGTGGGTTAGCTTTTTAGTTTTTTGGCTATTTTAACCTAGGACTAAAAAGTCTGGTTTGGGAAGAACTTTTTGATTTTTTTGACTTTTTTTGTGAGAGAAGAATGTAATGATTATGAATTAGATTTAATATTTTATTTTTTTAACTAAAATAACTTATTTTATTTTTTATAATTATTTTAACCCTTAAGCCACCAAAACAAACTTTCCAATCGTTTATCGGTATGCAATAGTGACGATGAGAATGAGAGCGACTCTACACCCACTAGACACAACACAAGGACAATTAAATTCCTAAAAGTCCAATCTTTAAAAGCATTTTTCAAAATTCTGGAAGGTGATGATGATGATGTGTTATTATGAAAAGTGTTAAATATTTAATTTTCTATGGATTGAATTTCAAAGTCGGGCTGCGCCGGCTCTACGCTACGAAAGGTACGTAGTAGAGACCAAGGACCACTCACTGTTTGGTAGATTTTGAGAACACAATTTCACGATTCCCATGTGATAATTTCACAACACATATATGATTTTATTTATTTATTTATTTTTGGGTCCATAGGGTGGAGAAAGTTTGGATCTATGCTATTAGCGTTTACCATAAGCATACTTGTTGTGGGGGGGGGGGGGGGGGGGGGGGTTCATTCTGTTGGCATTATTTGGTTTGGCTTTTGAGTAAAAGATTTTGAAATTTTTTTTTAGAAATTTTGTTTGATTTGTAATTTATTTCAAAAATTTTTTAAAATTATTTTCTCTCTCCTACACATTAATCAATTATTTTTTCTCTCTCCTCTCTCTTTTTCAATTACTGTTTCTCTCACATATATCTACTGAATTACGACAAAATATCAAATTATCTTAAACTCCAAAACTATTTTTAAAATATACAACCAAACAAACTATAAAAATTTATAAACTCTCTCCCAAAAATATTTTTTGAAAATTTATCTTCCAAAGTCAAACTAAACAAATGTTTGATTTGGTTGCTGGATTTTTTTTTATGTATAATTTTCGAAAAAATTAAAATTAATATAATGAAATTATTAATATATAAAAAATAATTATCATTTTCATATAAATTTACATTTTTTAAGTTGAAAATAATTTTAAAAATATCTGTTTAATATTTATTTTTTATTGAACTAATTTATATTTATAAAAAAATCAAAAAACTAATTCTGAAATTGAAACCAAACAAATAATTTCCGTTTAATTATTTTGTACACAAAATCCTTTGATATAGCATGAGAGTCACACATTTAGTAGGGTTCAACCTCATATAAGAGAAATGTATCCGGTTTTATGATCAAATTATATGCACTTAATATATATATTTATATTTTTTGTCAAGTATTCGTCTAACATCATATCATTAAAATTATATTAAATTAGACATTCAACTAAATATAAAACATGCATTTAACAATTCTAATAACTATAAAATCACCTCTTTTTTTATATTTTTATTTATTTTTTATTTTTTTTTTATTTAGGAGTTAAAGTCTAAACCTCAACTATAACATATAAGAGCATCTCTGATGTTTACTTTATATATATATATATATATATTAAATTTGAGTAAAAGCTTGATCTAATATCGAGTATTTCAACAGAGGACTTTGAATTTTCATCAAATCATCTGCCGACCAGCCAATATAAATTTTTACTGTAAGTTGCAAGGAAGTGGACGTCCGGAGGGACAATTGGCTGGTGGTTCGATGCTATTGCTTACTCTGCATCTTCAATGGCTATCTATAATAATTTGATAAAGATCTCTAACCATCCCAATTTGATAAAAAGCTTAACATATCCTCAATTTAATACTAATTTGATGACAGCGTTGGAGCACTAAAATTGGAGTCATTTCACCAAATTTAAATTTGATAAAAGAAAAGATACAAGGTGTGTTTGGTTTAGTTTTGAAAGATAAATTTTCAAAAAGAAATTGGAGATTGAGTTTAGAAATTTTTTTAGTTTGTTTGGTTGTATATTTTGGAAATAGTTTTGGAATAATTTGATATTTTGTTTTAATTTAGTAGATGTATGTGAAAGAAAAAATGATTGATTGATGTGTAGGAGAGAGAATTTCCAAAATCACTAAACTAAACAAAATTTTGAAAAATTTTCTTCAAAATTACTCTCTCAAAAGCAAACCAAACAAGGCCACAGCATTTGAGACATTCTAAGCCTCCGTTTGGGAAGTGGGTTGGCTTTTTGGCTATTTTAGCCTAGGCTAAAAAGTTTGGTTTGGGAAGGGCTTTTTGGCTTTTTTGACTATTTTAGCCTGGGCTAAAAAGTTTGGTTTGGGAAGGGTTTTTTGACTTTTTTGACTTTTTTTGTGAGAGAAGAATGTAATGATTATGGGTTGGATGTGATATTTTATTTTTTGGGGCTAAAATAGCCTATTTTGTCTTTTGTGGCTAAAATAGCCAAAAAAGTCCTGTTTAGCTCTTGCCAAACGGAGGCTAAGATGTCTTTCAACTATCCTAAATCGATAGTTTCTAAAGTTTGATGATTTTGTTTCTTTTTATTTTGATCAATTTGAAACCCTCATATCTATTTCATATTTGCTCTCAATTTATCATTAGATTCTACACACCAATTAAGTGCTTGAAATATTGATTATGAGAATCAAAACGAGACATAAATATTTGTACTTGTACATACAAATTAGTAAACAACATAAAAGCTTGTAGGGACGAGATGGACCAGGTAGCTATGGCCGTGGGGAAGAGGAAATACGATGACTTGGCAAAAGTCCGCTTTGAGGACTTTGAAAATTAAATGAGAACAAATTAACAATTAATTAAGAGTCATACAAAGGATTAAAAAAAATTAAGATGCCTTCTAGAAGGACCTTGACTAGTAATTGATTAGCTCCACAAGTACAAGTTAGACCATACATCTATCATTAAAGACTTGGAAGAAATGATAAGTTTTAGGAGAAATTACAAGGAAAAACATTAGGTTTGACTTTATTGAACAAATTAAATTCAAATCAAACTTTGACAACTTGCTAACTTTTATTTGCCGTTTATTGGTCAAATTGAATATAATGTATCTTTTATCTATCTTTAAATTCAATTCATAATTGAAGAATTACGCAAATACAAGAAAGACATGCATGCTACCATGTGTTCATATTGCTTTTGAAATAAGTTTTGGAATGCCTCCCATCCTTGTAGGATGATGACAATAGTGAAGGGTAAATTACACTTTTCACTTTTCACTTTTTACCTTTATACTTTAATTTGAATTTTTATTATTTTAATTTAAACAAATTAATTCTCACACTTTTATTTCAGTTTCAATTTAGCTTTTCTGTCAAAATTTTTGCTAATTTTTTTGCATGTCCACATTAAAGAGATTAACAAATATCTTGAATCATTAATTTGAACTTCTGACTTGAATAGAATGACTGAATTAAAACTAAATTTAAAATATATATACTAAATTGTTTAATTTAAAAAAATAAGAATCAAATTAAAATTTAGATCAAATTACAGAAAAGTGCAACATGAGTTGCTAAATTATACTGCGAGTTTTCTTTTCTTTTATTTGGCTTTTCGAGCAGACAAAAAGTAATTCAAAAGATCACATTTTGGCAATTATTTCACCAAATTGAGCAATAACGTTTATAGCCGAAATAATTTATCGCAGATAAAAGAAAGCTAATGAAAAGAGATGTACATTCACGAGAGGTTCAGTTATTATTGGGAAATTCTAGACTTTTTATCAAGGGAAATTGGTCAAGAATAATTTACAAATATTACGAAAATTTTATTAGAATAGACATTTAACTATTAAAACAAACGACAAATAATAATAAATATATCAAATCATCAACTGACACAATTTTTGATCTCTTAGCGAATTGTAGGGAGTTTCGACCTCTTATTAAAATAGATTTCATTTGGCAATTTTTTTTTGTTTATTCAATTGTGACATTTTTTTTTCCCTCTTCATCTATACACATTTCTTTTAGATAAAATTTTAAAAATTTATTTACTTTTTATGGAATTCTAGCTTCATTAAAAAATATATAACTTTTATTTTTAAATGTTTCCAAACTGGACGTAGGGTTAAGACTCTTCTAATCTATAGCCTATGTTGTTGAAGAAGAAGAAAAAAAACAACCCAAACTCCCCCATACTCATATTGCACCATGATAAATAAAATAACAAAATAAATCCCTCCACGTGAAGTGTTTTTTCACGCCCAGCTTATCTTTTAGTAGTAGTTGCTTTTACGCATGATGTGCTTAAAAAAATCGCCAAATGAATATTGGTCTGGTTTTAGAAGTTGGTTATTTTAGTTCGTTATTTAATTTTTTTTTTAATTCAGTTAAAATTATGTTTGAAAAATTAGTTAATTTTTTTTTGATAGTTCATTTCATGGTTATGCGAAAAAAAGTGAAATAATTATAGATTGAATGTAACCTTTTATTTTATTAATTATTTTAATTTATTTTATCTTTTAGTGGTTTATTTTAGTCATCCCACTCCCAAATACCCCATTGTTTTTTAGGGTATTTGCATACAAGTCTTATTTATAAACTTATACTCTATTAATAGAGTATAAAGTTTAACTAAGATTTTTTGGACTTTCAAGTCCCGTTAAATTTTTAATAGTCGGAATTGTCATTCAAATAATAATTGTTCATCATTTATGATTATTTACAGACGAACAAGATGACTTGATATTTATTTTGATTTTCAAAACTTTAAAATTTCAAATTTTAATTTTTTTTAAAAAAAAAACGATGTTTTTTTTAAAAAATAAAAAAAAATTGAATTATTTTTTTGTGCAAAACTAAAAATTTTGTGTCTATAAAAGAATATGATGATAGAATATTGATATGCAAAATTGAAAGGAAAAATAAAAAATAAAACTTTAAAAATAAAAAAATTGATAATGTTTTCGGTTTTATTGAATAGTTGAATCAAACTAATAAGTAGAAGGATAAAAACGTTTAATCTCATATTTATTTTTTTCATTAGTTAGTGAAATAATTATCTGGAACATTATTATATAAAATTGATAATGTTCTTAGTTTTAAAAATTAAAAAAATTAATAATATTCTTAATTTTATTAAATAAGACTTATATTTTATTAAATAAGACTTATTAGTTCAAAATTTTTTAAATAAGACTTAAATTATTATAACATTTGTAAATAAAACTTGTATGTAATTTTCCTTTCAAAAGTTGCGGACCCAAACACAATAAACCCACTGTTCACCCACTTTCCTTATATGGTAGAAAGTAGAAACGTAAAATACATTTTTAAAAAAAAGTCAAAATTATCAAATGACATGTTTGGTTCGAATTGAGCAATGTAAAGGGAAATGCTCCGCTGTAATGCACACCGTGTAACCTTATATAAAATTATGTAATTTTTTATGGATTTATATAAGTAATTATATAAAAATATATAAATTGAATATAAATTTGTGTGAGTTTATTAAAAGTTATGTGATTAAGCGAATTTATGTTGAATTTACGTATTTTTATGAAATCACTTATTTAAATTTATGAAAATTTATGTAATTGTATTTGGAATTGCATATGATGTGCAATGTAAACCAAGATTTTTCCTACCCATTATAATAAGCTAAATATTTCAGTCACTTTCATATCTTTCATTTATTAATTTTTTTTTTTACCTACATAAGAATTTGGGATAGATAAGTGGCTTAATGAACAATATTGTTTGGTTGTGTGTGTGCTTTTTTTCATATTCTTATAAAATAAAAAATAAAAAGTTTTAAAATACTCACAGTTTGTATATATATATTTTTATTTATTAAAATGATAAATTACATTGATCACTCTTTTATTATTTTCATTTTTTTTTTAGATCGGGAAGAAAATCTTCACATTGATCACAATTTCTTATCAGTTTTACATTGATGACTTTTTAGATTTAGAAAAAATATAACAAGCCCTATAAATTTGGTATAGTTACACTTTCCTTTATAAATGAAGTAAATCGTTTGGGAAGGGCTAATTTGGCTATTTTAGTTATAAAAGATAAAATATGCAATTTTAGTCATAAAAAATAAAACATCACATTCAATCCATAATCATTACACTCTTCTCTCACAAAAAAAATTAAAAAAGTCAAAAAGCCCTTCCCAAACTAGACTTTTTAGCCCAGGCTAAAACAGCCAAAAAAACTAAAAAATCAAAAAAACAACCCACTTCCCAAACCAATATAATACAAGCAAAAAGGTTGTTGCCTTTTTGATATTGAAAATCTAAATATAATTTTTTCATACTTTTTGAATTTTTTAACATTTAAAATACACGTCATTCTATGATTAGTCTAAAATATAATTTACATAAATTTAGTTTATTTTTAAATCCTCTCAATCATTTCCAATAATATATTAGTATTATTTCATTAAATTTTGTGATTTTCAAAACTTGCAATGATGTAATTACTATTTTTAGTTTCAATGATTATGGTATGAAATTGTGACAACCCTGATTCATAATTAGCCGTTAATCAGTAATTAAGGATGTGAATCAAGTGGCTAAATGAAATTATATGTTAATTGTGTGATTTGTGAGTTATTTGAATTTCTATTTGTCTGTTGTAGGAATATTTGTCTGAAATTCTATTTTGATATGAAAATTGAAGGCCTTATTAGTATCCGAACATGAAATTGACTAAGTTGATGTATTATTTAGGATTTTTAAAATGCTATAGAAAGTTTAATTATAAATTGATTCGGATCCAAATAATTAGAATAAATTAATTACTAAATTGAATTAGCTTAACTTTAATCACACTTAATTAGTTAAGCTAATCCTATCATATAAATAGAAGACATAAACTTAACCAAACATGATCCTTCAACATTTTGACCAACAAAAATGTAGAGAGAGAGAGAGAGTTAAGCTCAACCTTGAAGGAAGGTGAGTATTGGAAAGAGAATTGAAGAATTGGCTTGTAATCTAAGCTAGAGACTTGGAATTTGGGAAGAACTTAGGATTCTTGCTAATTCAATACTTGAGGTGAGTAATCAATTCCTAAATCTTATGTTTCAGCCATTTATCATGTGAATTCAAGATGAATTTGAGTCTCTGAGTGAAAATTGAACTAGAAGTGAAGAATTTAGAACCAACTCTTGCATGCATGCATAATTCATGGAATTTGAGTTTGAACTTCAACAAATACTTACATGTATGGGCCTATATTTGCATGATAGAGAGAATTCAACATGAATTTACTTATAACACTTCATTTGTTCATGTTTTGAAAGATAAGAGTTCATGTTATTGCATGCATGTACTTCAAAGCTTGATTTTGAAGAATTGAAGAGTATTTGAGCATGAGTTTAAAGAATTGATTTGATTGTGATCTTCGATTTTACGAATTGAGCCTCAATTCATGTTTTTACACAAGTTTCTAAGTGTTTTCTTAAGTTTTGGCTCAGAAGAATGTGTTTTGGTGCAAGGAGATTGAGTTTTGAACTTGGAGAGCAAATCTGGAAATTTTAGAGTTCGCAGGGTTCACTTGAGCGATGAACTCTTCGCTCGAGCGTACTTTGCGAGCTCTCAGAAGTCTTGCAAACAGTATAGTTGGCTCGAGCGACCTACGATTCGCTCGAGTGAACTCACATTTGTTAGGCTCATGACTCGAGTGACCAAAAAGTTAGCTTGAGCGTAAAATGCGAGCTCTCAGTACTTTTACAGACCAAGGGTTCCGCTCGAGCAAACTGTCCTATATTTTGAAATTTTGTCAAGTGTTTTCAAAGCACATAATCGCATCCTCATTCTATCTTAGGCATTCTCAAGCCATGGTTTAAGCCACAATAATGAGGAATGACTTAGAAACACACTAAGAAAGAATATAATAAGTCAAGTGTTTCAGTATGTATCTGTCACATGTTTGTATAGGTCACGCGCCGTTGTTTGTCTGATCTGTTCGATTCCTCTGATTTGATTCTAGAGCTATCTATGAGTACCAGTTCTGTAAAGATATGTTTACTTATATGCATTTTCTAATAATAAGTTGCACTCTGTTTTCTGAAATGATATTTTTTGACTGAATGAATGATTGTCCAATTTCTGAGATATAATCGTGGCATCCTTAGCATCTGTTATCTAATATTTAATATCTGTGATTTGTTACCTAGTACCAGGGATCTATCTGGGTTCCAATCATAAAACTATCTATCAAACCTATATTTGTTACGATTATGCATAATCATTTGTCTAATCTGCTCTATGTATGGGTATCATATGACCATTTGCTCTGTATATGGGTCTTATATGACCATCTGCTCTGTTAGCTAAGGGATATACCATGTATAATTGTTTACAAATCTAAATATATATAAAAATTTATTTCTGATTTGAATTTTGATTTCTGAATCTATTATGGACATCATTCTCCTTTACTCTGATGTTATTCACTGGGTTCCAGCTCATTATTTATATTATATATATAGGTGACCAGGCGCATGATTAGGTTTGAGACTTCTAGTCTAGATTTTATTTGTGTCAGCCAACCAGTCCGCCTCCCGAAGAGGTTCTAGGAGTCTTTTGTGGTCCTGTTTCTGTGGACAATGTTTGTGACCAAGCTAAAAAACACGTTTTAAGCTTTTATTGCTTTTATTTATTTGGATAAGTCTTTGTATTACTCTGTACTCAGGCCTAAGTCCCTTTTTGTTATCTATGTATGTGGTAATGCAAGAATGATGTTATAATATATGTAAATATAAGTTAAATTTTTCGTCTTATATAAATCTGCACAGCTCTATGGACATTATATGTTGATATTTGCTTTTGCTAGCCCCTTATTTTGCTAATATATCTCAGAGATATTTGGTAATCTTAGGATTACTGGCCAGTTACAACGCTAAACTTATAGGGGTAGGTTTGGTCATAACAAAAATCTATATCTATACTTCTATCTATACTATTTCATAAAATATTATTGGTTAATTTTTAAATCATCTTAATCATTGCCAATAATATATTAGTATTATTTCTTTAAATTTTGTGATTTCAAAACCTGCAATGATGTAATTATTATTTTTATTTTCCATGGTTATAATATGAAATCTATATCTATACTTCTGTCCATACTATCACATAAAATTATTATTGGTTAATTTTTAAATCCTCTTAATCATTGGCAATAATATATTAGCATTATTTCCTTAAATTTTGTGATTTCAAAACATGCAATGATATAATTATTATTTTTAATTTCAATGATTATGGTATGAAATCTATATCTATATTTTTAATTCTATCTAAACTATTATATAAAAATATTATTGGGTCAATAAATTAGAAAATTTTAACCTAATTTTTTTCAAATATTTTTTAAATAATAAAATTCAAAAATAAATGTGTCATAAATTCATTGGTTATTTTACTTTAATTATAATTATTGATTTTTTTATTATTATGGTAATATATTTCAAATTTCATAATAACGATCTTTCAAATTGTTAAATGTATATATATATATTTTATGATATTGATATAAAAATAAATCAAAATTTTAAACTATAATAACAATAGAACACTACTTCACCAAATTTAGGCCAAGTTTGGCAACTCAAAAATAATCTATCTTTTTATCTTTTTATTTTTTTTCCATCACATCACCTCTCTACTTTTCTGCACATCTTTTCGTAAAAAGACAAAAACTACACTTATTTAGGTCATCCCAAACAAGTTTATTTATAGTATAATAGTAAATATGAATCCATGCAATACATATTAATTATAACCTATTGTATGAGAGGGTTCAAGAAATGAGTTGGAAAATTCGAAGATCTTCGAAGATCCTTGAAGAACAACTTCGAATTCTCTAGAAGAAATGTGAGAGGCTTAGATTCTTCAATGGTCTCAACTCAAGAACACAAGAGTAAAGGAGATGATGGAGATTAGAGATTGGGTGAAGAAGAAGGTAAAGTAGCTAGAAACAGAATAATGGCAAGGCTCTCCCATGGATCTCCCACTTTTACTCTCAAGGTTGATAATGGAGAAGGGAAATTAGTTCTTTTCCAAGAGTTAACTTTCCAAAATCCATCCCTTGTAAAGCTATGGGTGGGTGCTATTTATAGACACCTCATGATGTAGGATGGAGCCCATGTGTAAAGCACATGGGGAATATTCTCTCTAACCACCTTATCCGAGGAGGTGACCTCTCCGAGGATGAGAAAAACCCCGAAGAGGAGATCAACCCCTCGGCGAACCCTTCTTCTTAACCACACCTAACCAATGATCCCCAATCATCCCAAAGGGTCAGGAGTAGTCCCAGAGGACGTTCTGCAGCATAAGGGTCGGGGTTAGTTCAAGAGAACGCCCTGCCGCAAATATTGCCGAGTCTCGGGGACCCCCTAGATCGTGCCACCTCGACTCGGGTATAGGCTAGTTTAACCGAAGAGTGAATTTATCTCCACTCACCGTCCTCGGGATCGGGTCATTTGTTCGAACTCCATTATGCCCATGGTTCTAGTGCGTAGATCCCGGAAAGTTTCGAGCCCGCAAGTGTTCTGGGACTCATTAACGGAGCGACTTCTAGATTGCGTCTGAATCCCTTCGAAGCCAAGTGCTTCGGATCTCTAGGTTCGTAGATCCGAACCCTTTCGAGTCCGAGTGCCTCGAATCTCTAGGCTTGCTCAATACCCTTTCGAGTCCGGGCCCAAGTAAGTCTTTAAGTTCGTGGATCCGAACCCTTTCGAGGCTTAGAGTGATTCGGCCCGTTTGATGGTGATAAATTCGGGCCCATCATCCTTGGACTATTGGGCCTAATTAATTTAGTGGGCTCAAATTAGCTCCTCTTACACCTATCAATGTTAATTTTTAAATTTTATTATGTAGAGTTCTATTTTTTTATTAAAATTTTACATTTTTTTTATTTATTTATTTTATAAAAAAATCTTACAAAGTTTTTTACTTTTTTAATTTTTTTTTAAAGCTAAGAAATATATTTGGCATAAAACTATTGGTACATCAAGCTACATATCTAATTTTAGGTCTTTTAAATGGAAAGTCCAAAATAAAATTTTATAAGCCACATATCATTTGAAATTTGAAAATTTGTAATATTTCAAACCTCTAAACCTCTAAATGCAATATCATCTGTTAGTACACTAATTAGTATACCAATTGGTATATATAGTATTATTTTATTTAAAATGTGAAATTTAGTTATGATATAGTGATCGTATTTGGTAGTATCTGATATAACGTTCTAAAGCCAATAATTACATGTGTCATGTGACGCCCATCGAATGATAGGAGGTATTATAATATATGATACCAAAATCTGATATTAAAATATGATCACATAATTGATGGGTTGTTACACACACCAAATATAAATCACTAAACCATACCAAATTCTATTAGAATCATGGCAAGTCCAGGTATCGATCCACAGGAACAAAAGTGAAATTAGATTAATTCAATCGCAAAATTCCTAAATTAATTTTGATTAAAAAGATAAGATTGATTTTATAACTAAACAGCAATTAAATGAAATTGAGGAATTATATTGACAATTGAAATTAGGGTTTTAGTTATTAATTTTCGGGAAAAATCCTAGGGCAGAGAATTCACCACTAACCATATGAATGAGACTTAACATTGGCCAACAATTGCGATTCGGTTTGAACTACCCAATATTTCACAACTACAAGTTTGAAATATTGATCAAGAGGGTTGTTGCATTCAACGTACAGGCACGAATCATCCCGAGTAGTACGAGCCGTTTGCTCTAAACTATGGTAGCAATACGACCCGTCTCTCATAGCATGACTCGTCTTATACTTTGAATACAAACACAAAGAAAACAAATGTATGGAAAACATTAAACAATCACAGAGAGTAAAATGCTTGAAGAGGTAATGAAAATCATATATAAGAAACTTCCAAATCATCCATACATCCATTCAAACCAATTCATAATTAAAGCTGAAAAATCTAGAAATCCCCTAGATATTGATTTGTGATTATGTATCAATTTTAAGCAGAATATAACAATCCCAATCAAACAATCAAACAATCAAGACAAAGAGACACAACGATTTTACGTGGAAAAAATCACAATTGGACACCTCCAACTGTGATCAAAAAACCACGGGCAACAGCCACAAAACAATCCACTACGAAGATTTAAAGGAAATACACAGGTATACTCTCAATTACCTAGCGAATCCACGCCTAATTGAACCAACCTCTATGTGCCTCTTCCAACTCGTCTTCACCTCGGAATTGTCTTTACGATGAGCCACCCCGGAATCCACCAAAGCTTCAGGCTCGAATTCTTCAGAATCCACCGAAGAACAACTCTCTCTTTTGTAGAACAAAACACAACCTTTGATGTACTCTCTTTAAACCATGAGTTGAATACTCAATAAAAACATCAAAGAAAACTCACAAAGTATCCCCAGATATAAACCCTAGAACCCAAAAAGAAGATCTGGAGTAGTAATCCTAAAATCTGACCCAACACGCGAATTTATAGAATCTGTCCCGCGATCTCCGCTCGAGCGCCCAACAGCCCGCTCGAGCGGGCTTCAGCAAAATATGCGCGTGATATAACAGAGGTCCGCTCGAGCGCAAAATCACATATCTCAGTACTTTTGCAGGCGACCAAAACTGCTGGAACCAGGGATTCTCCGCTCGAGCGCGGGTATGTCCGCTCGAGCGACCAGGCAATTTTGAATGCATTTTTGCATTTTGCTTCGGGGGCGCTGCCCCTCGACCCCGCCTTGGCGCTGCCCCGGACCCGCCAAGGGGCGCTGCCCCCTGGACCCCCGCGAGCTGACCGGGCAACTCGATCCCCATCTTAATCAGCGAAGTGGCAATCTTGAAAGCTTTATCATCACAAACTTCTCTGAAAGGCTTGATTCTGGTTAGATTCGCATCTAAACACTCATAGTCTCACTGAAATAAAAGTGCGAAAATAAATACAACTGAAAGGAGTTTTGTCAAACCGGGTTGCCAAGAATAAAACCTAACAAAAGCTAATGAGAAATCCTATTACATGGCTAGGGTTTCATCAAAACCCTAGAAAAGACGACTAGCCACTCATGGAGGAGTGGGAAGAGGAAGAAGATGAAGAAGAAACCCCCATGGAAGTGTTCCTCAAGCCTTGGTAGAATATCCCTCTTTAGAACCCTAGCCTCTCTTTCTCTCAATTAATTTTTCGAACCCCAGGTTTGGCTATTTTTTTGTCTTTTATTCTCAGCAAAACAGACCAAAAATTCTGTGCACGCGTCCCTAGGTGGCTGCTTGTGCGCCCATGTAGGCCGCTCGAGCGGTGGTGAGCCGCACGTGCAGTAGTCTGGCTGGCTCGAATTTTTCACTTCTTGCACGGAGAATCTGCTTTCGCGCCCTTTTTTATTGAAGTTTCATATTTCCTGCCAATTTTGTACAAGTGCACGAAACACATCATCTCCACCAAATAAATAAAACTGAAAGACTAAAACTGTAACTTAAATGGCCTCAATATGGTACCTTTCAACCAACATCAATAATATTACTCCTTTTAAAAATCTACATATGAAGTGTGAAAAGTATCCTTAAGGTAAATCATAATAAGTTTCATCATCTAATGTTATTCGTAGTTGAATACCCTATATGGTCTAAATAATTTGGTCCAAAAATAAATAAATAAAAATTAAGTCTAGACTAGAGTTTTTATCAATAGATTAGGCTTTAAACACTAAAATGGTTCAATTAAGGGCATCTCCAATGGTGTATTACTTTTTTTACCAAATTCGAGTAAAAATTTGAGTAAAAACTCTCTTTGATATTGGCTGCTCCAACGGAAGGATTTTGCTTTTCATCAAACCACCGGTTGACCAGGCGGACGACCAGACGGTCAATCTGCCAGTTGACCGACCAATGTAAAATTTTCACAATGAGACAAGGAACAACAACATCAGTGACCAAGATGATAACGGGTCATCCGGAGGGTCGACCTTCCAGTGTAAAATTTTTCTCAAATTTTGCTTTGAGATGGTCATCTGAGAAGACATCAGGGGGACATTTGAGGAGACATCCGGTGGTGAAAATACAACGGTAATGAATAGTGATTTGATGAAAGACACAAAGCATCCTCAGTTTGGTGAAATATTTGGTATTCTCAATTTGATACAAGTTTGATGAAACCATTGGAGCACAAAAAGAGAAACTTTTTCACCAAATTTAAATTTGGTAATGGATTTGGTGTAGCATTAGAGATGGACTAAAAAAATTAAGATTGTGGGCTAACTTATTTACGTTATTTTATATGCAAATATGTTTTATTTATTTAATAGATTAATTTTAAAAGTGACATATAATTCAAACAATGAGAATTGTTTTAGTGGGTATATGCTAAGAAAAATTATTTTGTGGGATAAGTTCATCCGTAAATAGTTGAAGATGCATTAGTATAATTAATTTTTTATAATATGAAAACTAAATATATATGTATATATATATATATTAATTTTAAAATTAAGAAAAGATTAGTCTTAATGGTGGAGTCAAACCAAGAGAATGGCTTTAGGGTGATCTATGTGTTATACTAGCCTAGCTCAAGTTTGAACTTTAATTTTTATTTTTAATGGTTGACTTAATTATAATTGATCTATTTGAGGAGAGATCTTTCATTTATGCTTAACAAGGTGAAAGTCAGTTTGAGGGGTAACTGAAAAATGGACTATTCCCTTTGTTCTCTTTTCTATTTTATTCTATAAATTAGTTTTAATGTTAATTTTTTTATTGAGTTTCACAAAGAAGATAAAGGATAAAAGTTAATTGACACATTTGATGTGCTATAGTATTGAATGAACATAAGATAAGCTACAATTGCAAAATTTCATGACATAATTTATTTATGTTTTACCATAAATACAATTTTTATAATTTCTACTATTTTTTGCCTTTATGTTTTACTATTTATATTATAACACATTTTTTGTTTTAATAGGAGGAACACACCATTGATGACAAGACTAAAATAATAATAATTTTAAATATTATGAAAATAATTAAAATTTATTAGATTTTAAATCTCTTTTTTCTCTACGTTTTAAAATATTTTTAAATACTATTTAATATTAATATTATTTTTAAATTATTTGTGTGATACCGTGCACAGAACGGGTGTAATCCTATTTTTAATATATATATTAAAAAAATTGCAATATCATTTTTATTCAGTATTATGTGAATTAAAATTTTAAAAAAGTTAAATATAATATATCAAATTGTACGGGAAAGAAATAAACCTTCTTGTATAATCCTGTTGATCAAGTCTGCACTCCTCCGTACATCGTCGCTTTATCACCTGAAAACACAAACGCGAGCTAGCCGGCGGGTGTGTGCCGGAAACCTCTCCGATGCCTAAGTCAGTAAGCTTGACAAATAGACAAAAGCTCTGTGAATTCAGAAAACAAAATTGTGTGTTACCTCTCCAAAGGTGATGTTTGTGAGCTTTTATAGGTTTCGTGTGGCACAATCCTAGGAGGACTTCTACTTGTCCATGCAGAGTCCTCCTAGGATTCATACTCCTGAAAGATAATACTTATCCTTCAACACCCCCCTCACTGCTTAAATCAAGTGAAATGGTTTTTACAACGGCTGAACTCCAACATGACCGAAGTAAACATGACTATGCATAGCCGCAGAATAAGCCGAACTAGCTCTTCCTTTTACTGCTCTTACATCGACTTCTCATGCACAACCCATCACTACAAGAAAATGGGGTAAAAAACACGGAAGCATTAGCGACGGCGCTTGTCCCGTCGCAAAAAATGGTTTTTTGCGACGGCAGCATAAACCGTCGCAAATGAAGGATTTGGCGACGGCGTTTTCCCCGTCGGTAATAAAAAATGCGCGGATAGGGAGTAAATGCATTAGTATTAGCGACGGATGTTTTTACCGTCGCCAAAAGAAATGTTTTGAGACGGCATACGTTTGCTGTCGCAAATAGTTTACTTATTGCGACGGCAATTGTCCGTCGCAAAAAAGTCTAATTTAAACGGCGCCGTTTTATGAATAAAATACTTGCCATTTGCGACGGTGTAAAACCTACCGTCGCAAAAAGTGAAATTTTTTTTGCCCCCGCTCTTCCCTATTCATCTTGCCGCTCGATCAAAACATAATCCAAATCCCTAAATGTTTGAAACCAATTTCTTTCCCCCAAATCCCTACGAAGCCGAACGGCGAACGGCGAACGGTGGTGCGGTGCTGCTGCGGCGAGGACGACAGGTATGCTCTCTCTCTCTCTCTCTCTCTCTCTCTCTGTATATATATACACAGATCTGTATCATCTATATATATATTGATAAATCTGTATCATCTATATATATATATATATATTGATAATATATACATTATTAAATCTGTATATATATATATATAAATCTGTATCAATATATATATATATATATATATTGATAAATCTGTATCATCTATATATATATATTGATATATATATAATATATATATATATATAAATATGTAAATTATATATAAATATATATATATACATTATAATTCTAATTACATTGATATTATAAAATCTGTATATTTAAATAAATAATAATAACATTTATGGAAATCTGTTTTCATTATTATATATAAATATATATATACATTATAAAACTAAAATCTGTTTTCATTGTTTTCCAATCATTTTATTTTTTTGAAAATAAATAATAACACTTAATTTGTATATTTAAATAAATAATAATAACATTTATGGAAACACTCATTATTTCCAATCATTTTATTTTTTTGAAAAATAATAAACTTTTAAAAATTCACAACCTATTTTTATATATTTAAAAAAAAAAAATTGTTAACGGGTCTCTTATTTGTGGCCACTTGCTAAAAATGTTGGAAAAGAAAATATACATGACTTATAAAAGTGAATGATGTATAATCATTTTTAGCCTGATTAATCAAATGTTTTAGTAGGGGTGTTTACATACTAGTTTAATTTGTTTATGAGATGATCCAAGTACTAAACCTATCCTTAGAGAAATTTTGGAATCATAAATTCTGAAATTTTAGAAATCGAACCAAAACCAAACTGCAAAATTTGTTCAAATCCAGTTTAGTTCCACGATTGAAGAGTTTCAAAAAACTGCATTGGTATACTTCAAATTTCATAATATAACCCAACAAATTTCTCATATTATATACACTACTTAATCACTAAAGTAATGCAATTCTCAATAATATAAGAAGTGTCCAATAAAAAATAATATGAAAAATTAGGAAAAAAAAAAAACTCAAAGTTTAAGTCTTATAATAAAATAAATCATGAGTTTAATTTTGCTGATACTGTTATTGATGTACCTATAATTTGTTCTGTTTTTCTTCCAGGCAACTGTATCGAAAAGTAGTCTTTTTGATCATTTGATAAACTTTTGGAAATTTAGGCCGGGACTTGATCCAGGAACTTGAAACCTTTATTTTTTGGTGGATTTTAAGTTCCAGTCACCACTCTATCGACAGGTAATGGTTCTGTGCTTAATTTGGTTATACTGTACATCTATCTAGTCTGTGAACTTCATAACCATAGCTAATGCAGTTCTGCTATCATTTCATTATATGTAGTTTTTGCATTTTCTTTCAAGGAGAGCATATCTTAAAATGTTCCCAACATGTAGTGTGCAAGGCATTTAAGTATTTACGTTACCTGGTTGATCTTTGCTAGTGTGTTTGTGGAAGTAATTTGTAGTATGGAAAGTAATTAGGCCTCCATATATATAGATAGAAAAGAAACTTGGACTGGGCTTTCTTATTCTACTTTGTTACATAAGATTATGTATGTGATGTTCAAAATTATAATATACAGAATAATGATCCATTTTTATTAAATAATTTTTGAGACAATATACTTGATTAGTGTGTTTTTGTATAACTCATCTATCAAGTTCATAAATAATGCCGCATAGTATTATGGAATACTAATAATTTGGAGAATTCTACCGTACACATCCATTTATCATATGCATCATTAGTTATGTCATTTTTTTTTTCTTTAGTTATGATGAATTATCTTCGTTAATTATGATATTGTTTTAGTTAAGACTTATAAGATCTTTGGTTGTGCCTCATGTGGTGTTTGGTTATGATTTATTTATTTTTTAAGTTATGACTCAGAAAGTATGAAATTATATCATTTTTTTCTTCAATTAATTGATCTCACGTGTTGTTGTATAAGTATTTCATTTTTTATGTTCTCCTATTAAATCGGTAAATAACTAACTAGGATAAGACTACCTACCTATTTGAGAGAAATTGGATGGATAGGTATCATGGTACATGAATACGTAGGTATTATATTTAGAGTTACTTTGATGAGATATTTTTGTGGATGTGTACAGATTATAGATGAGAGTTGGATCGATTTTCCAAATAGGATGTCGAGCGAATACATTAATGGGATTGATGAATTCCTTGTGTTTGCCTACACCAATAGGGTTAAAGGTTCAATGATCAGTTGTCCGTGTAGGAAGTGTGAGAATCGATACTATTTTGTACGAGAGGGTGTACGGGAGCATCTGATTTTGAATGGTTTTTTTAAAAAATACAAACATTGGATTAATCATGGGAAATCTTACGTATCTCTGCATGGTAATTGAGAGAATGAAACATTAGCTAATTCAGACATTGGGGATGATATGATTGGAATGATACAAGGGGCTATGGGAAATCCACTTGCCGATACAAGTGTTGAGGGTGATGAACCACAGGGGCCTGATCCCTATGCATTTGAACCCTAGCTCGGTCCAAATGCAGAGACTTCAAAGTATTTCAAACTTCTTCAAGATGCACAAAGTGAATTGTATCCGGGTTGTCAGAAGTTCACATCTTTGTCATTCATTGTTCGACTTTTACATTTGAAGGTGCTTAATCAGTGGACAGACAAGTCTGTTGACATGCTGCTTGAGTTATTGAATAAGGCGTTCCCGTTGGGTGTGAAACTCCCGGACTCATATTATAAAGCTCAAAAGGTCACAACAGATTTGGGCTTCACGTATGAGACGTGGGATGCATGTCCCAACAGTTGCATGTTGTTTCGAAACGAGGATGCCAATCTTGATAAATATGTCATATGCAACAGTTGTAGATGGAAATCAAATGGTGATGGTGGTTCAAATGGTCCTAACAAAGGTGGCAAACGAATAGCTGCAAAACAGATGAGGTATTTTCCTTTAAAGCCAAGGTTGCAGAGGTTGTTTATGTCATCCAAGACGGCCAAGTTAATGAGATGGCATGCAGAGGAACGAACTGATGATGGTGTCTTCAGGCATCCTGCTGACTCCCTTGCATGGAAAGATTTTGACCGTCGGAATATTGACTTTAGTAATGATTGCCGAAGTGTAAAGCTTGGCTTAACATCTGATGGTTTTAACCCATTCAGAACGATGAACATAGTTCATAGCACTTGGCCTGTTGTGCTCGTTCCATACAACTTGCCGCCATGGATGTGCATAAAGCAACCATTTCTAATTTTAGCCGTGCTTATTGACGGCCCAAAAGGACCTGGTGACAAGATTGATGTGTACATGCAACCGTTGATTGAGGAGTTGAAAGAACTATGGAATGAGGGTGTGTCAACATTTGATGCATCAACAAATCAAATGTTTCAAATGCATGCAGCTTTACTGTGGACAATTAGTGATTTTCCTGCATACGCAAACTTGTCAGGATGGAGCACTAAAGGCGAATATGCATGTCCTTGTTGCAATAAGGAAACTACATCGTGTTGGTTGAAGCATAGTAGGAAACAATCATACTTGGGTCATCGCAGATTTTTACCTACTGGCCATAAATTCCGGAAAGATAAAGTATCATTTGATGGTACTCGGGAAGTCCGACTCAAACCCAAATTGTTGTTTGGAACTGAGATGTTGCTACAATTAGAATCTGAGGGTATTTTAACCCAATACAAGAGGGATGACCTTAAGGAGAGGCATAGGAGACAGGTAGAGAAGGAGAAAGCTGGACATCGCACCCACAGTTGGAAGAAAAAGAGTATCATTTATGAATTGCCATATTGGGAGCACAATCTAATAAGACACAACCTCGATGTGATGCATATAGAGAAGAATGTTTGTGACAATGTGTTGTGGACAATATTAGGGGTTGCAGGAAAATCGAAGGATGGCGTTAATGCTCGGCGTGATTTACAAGATATGAATATTAAAAAACCCCTACATTTGCAGTTAAGAGGGTCGAATAAAGCCTATTTACCAGCAGCACAATTCACGATGACCAAGGATGAAAAAGATTTGTTCTTGAAAGTGTTGAAGGAAGTAAGAGTTCCCAACGGGTATTCATCCAATATATCACGTCGTGTGCGCTCACATGATAGAAGTATTGGGGGTCTTAAGAGCCACGATAGTCATATTCTGATGCAACAACTTATTCCATTGGCTATTCGAAGATCGTTACCGAAGAATGTAATTGAACCCTTGATTGAATTGAGCAATTTCTTTAGACAATTGTGTTCAAAAGTGAATCGTGCGACGAATTTGCAATATATTCAAGATCGTATCGCTATAACACTTTGTCATCTAGAGAAAATATTTCCTCCGAGTTTTTTTGATATAATGGAGCACTTGCCTATACATCTAGCTGATGAAGCCTTATTGGGTGGAGCGATTCAGTTTCGATGGATGTATCCAATTGAGAGGTATCTTCTTACTTTGAAGCAATACGTGCATAATAGAGCTCATCTTGAAGGATCAATTGCCAAAGGATATCTTATGGAAGAATGCATGAATTTTTGTGCACAATATCTCAATGATGTGGAAACCAAATCTAGTCGACCCGTGAGGAACTATAGTGGTGCTGATAATTTGGGTCATGCTATTGGTGAAAACACAAGCTTTTATCTTGATAATACTTCTTGGGTACAAGCTCATCGGTACATCTTATTCAATACAAGCGCGGTTCAACCATTCATAAAGTAGGTTAAGTCACTGACTTAATATTTTATTATGTTTTATTGAATTTTCTACAAAATTTTTTGTATTGCTAAAATTTCAATCTACACAGCGAACACCTTGAAGTACTTAAGCTCAAAATGCCTCGTGTTGACGATCATCAGCTTTGGCGTGAACATTTTGAAACTTTTCACATTTGGTTCAAGGAACATGTATGTATTTAACTCTATAGATTCTAGTTACTTAAGTCGAACTACATTTTAAATTTTACATTTTCGTGTAAAATAGGTCCAAACTTTGCGAAGGACTACTGATGTCATATTTTCTGAAGAGATTATTCTATTGGCAAATGGTCCTCATAACTTGGCAAGGAGGTTTAACGGGTATATACTGAATGGGTTTCGGTATCGAGTAAAGGCCATGGATGATCGTCGAGCCACACAAAATTGTGGTGTAGCTTTGAAGGTAGATACCATAAGTTATGCTAGTCGAAAAGACAAGAATCCTCGTGTGGGGTCTGTGTACTATTATGGACAATTGACAGATATTGTTGAGATTCGATATTCCAATGAGAAGAAACATGTGTTGTTTAAGTGTGATTGGATTGACAACATTCACGGAAAGAAAGAAGATGTCTTCAATTTCACGTTGGTGAACTTCAATCATTTGTTGTACCGAGATGATCGAATTACCAATGAACCTTTCATCTTGGTGTCCCAAGCAGAGCAAGTTTGGTATGTTGCAGACCCGTTACAACCGGACTGGCAAGTCATGGTGAAGATGTCTCAAAGAGGTTTATTTAATATGAGTTCGACTGATCCACAAATCGAGCCATACATGAGCCAACAATTGGAAGAAAATATAATGCTTCGTGATGAAGAAGTTGGTTGGGTGAGGGAAGCCGCAGAAGGGGAAACAGTTGATGTTCAAATAGGCTGATAGTGGTGGAAACATTAGTAATTCAATTAAGGCCAAGGTTGTAGTTAATCATCAATTTCTTAATTTACTTTGTCTTTGTAATTGTATTAGTTCAATTAATGTCATATTATAGTTGACGACAAACCATTGTCTATGTTTCTAATGTCAATTAATGTTATATTGCTTGCAGATTATTATGGGAAGGAAGAGGAAGCCTGATCATCCCCGGCGCATGATGTCTGATGTGCTACATAACAGGACATCAGTAGCACCACCATCAGAGGAGGCATCACATTGGCCACTATCGGAGGGGCCTTTAGTGGCACCACAGCAGCTACCATGTACTCAGCCTCCACGCCTACCATCGGTGCGTCCACCATCAGTGCCACCACAGCAGCTATCATCATCAGCTTGTGAGCTATCCGCAGGTATATAAATTTGCTTTGATTTGTATGAAAATTATTTAAACATACATTTATTTATGCTCATTATATATAACTTGTTTATTCTCATTGTATTTTGCAGACCCTTCGACTTCTTCACAGCCCACTTCAGGTTTATTTGATATGATTTGTATTCACATTATTTAAATTTGCATTTGTTTATTACCATTGCATATTGTTTATTGTTATTGTATCTCACAGGTCATGTTAGTTCTTCATCAACCTCGACTAGGCGTGGTAGAGGATGTGCCAAGGGCATTAAAGAGTGGCGTACTGGTAAAAAGCTAGACATACAATTTGATGGAAATTACTGCCCAATAGGGGATAACGTGCCTGATGATATTATTGATGCTATCTGGAAGGATGTGAAGGTAAAAGTATATTTTTGTCCACAAATTCGAATTCCAAAATTGTGTTATTATTATTTAAACTTTGAAATTGTGTTTCATAGGACAATTTGAATATATGTCCAGAGGAGTACAAGCCAATCTGCATGAAAAACTGCAACAGCATATGGAAGGATCACAAGAACAAGCTTAAGGCTAAGTATTTCAAGCCTAGAAGTTCTGATCCTAATCTGAAGGATGATGTTCCTATGCACATTGTGCCAAGCCAGTGGGAAGAACTTGTGGAGTATTGGCGTACTTCCGATGCTGAGGTATACAAATAAGTTATATTTATGATATGTAAACATACAAATCATATTTATATACTCACATTTGTCGAACCTGTTATAGAAAATCGCAAGTAGGAACGCTAAAAATCGGCGAGCTCACGGCATAGCTTATACCACATGGCGTACTACTTTCTCTCAGATACGGCATGAGGTTTACATTTTATTGTTTTATTTTTGTATATAAATAAACATTGTATATTTAACGCCCCAAAATCACCAAACGGCGTCGGTTTAGCACGAAACTTGACACACACGACCGCCTCGGCACGAGAGACTTGTGGGAGAAGACGGGGCTCGAATCGGGTTCCCGGTTTGGGAGTTAGAGCCGGATTTCACTTTAGGCAAACTAGTTCCTTAAGAAACTTGAATTCGAGGAGTTAACGTCCCAAAATCACCAAACGACGTCGGTTTAGCACGAAACTTGGCACACACGACCGCCTAGGCACGAGAGACTTGTGGGAGAAGACGGGGCTCGAATCGGGTTCCCGGTTTGGGAGTTAGAGCCGGATTTCACTTTAGGCAAACTAGTTCCTTAAGAAACTTGAATTCGAGGAGTTAACGCCCCAAAATCACCAAACGGCGTCGGTTTAGCACGAAACTTGGCACACATGACCGCCTAGCCACGAGAGACTTGTGGGAGAAGACGGGGCTCGAATCGGGTTCCCGGTTTGAGAGTTTGAGCCGGATTTCACTTTAGGCAAACTAGTTTCTTAAGAAACTTGAATTCGAGGAGTTAACACCCCAAAATCACCAAACGGCATCGGTTTAGCACGAAACTTGGCACACACGACCGCCTAGCCACAAGAGACTTGTGGGAGAAGACGGGGCTCGAATCGGGTTCTCGGTTTGGGAGTTAGAGCCGGGTTTCACTTTAGGCAAGCTAGTTTCTTAAGAAACTTGAATTCGAGGAGTTAAAGCCCCAAAATCACCAAACGGCGTCGGTTTAGCACGAAACTTGGCACACACGACCGCCTAGGCACGAGAGACTTATGGGAGAAGACGGGGCTCGAATCGGGTTCCGGTTTGGGAGTTAGAGCCGGGTTTCACTTTAGGCAAACTAGTTCCTTAAGAAACTTGAATTCGAGGAGTTAACGCCCCAAAATCACCAAACGGCGTTGGTTTAGCACGAAACTTGGCACACACGACCGCCTGGGCACGAGAGACTTGTGGGAGAAGACGAGGCTCGAATCGGGTTCCCGGTTTGGGAGTTTGAGCCGGATTTCACTTTAGGCAAACTAGTTCCTTAAGAAACTTGAATTCGAGGAGTTAACGCCCCAAAATCACCAAACGGCGTCGGTGTAGCACGAAACTTGGCACACACAACCGCCTAGGCACGAGAGACTTGTGGGAGAAGACGGGGCTCGAATCGGGTTCCCGGTTTAGGAGTTTGAGCCGAATTTCACTTTAGGCAAACTAGTTCTTTAAGAAACTTGAATTCGAGGAGTTAACGCCCCAAAATCACCAAACGGCGTCGGTTTAGCACGAAACTTGGCACACACGACCGCCTAGGCACGAGAGACTTATGGGAGAAGACGGGGCTCGAATCGGGTTCCCGGTTTGGGAGTTTGAGCCGGATTTCACTAAACTATCTTTCTAATTATATGGTAGTTAATTTTTTTATATTTTTCTGTAATTAAAATATTACCACCATTATATTGTTATTAATTATTTTTATTTTGTTTTTTTCAGATATTTCCTGAGTAGCAATTTGCTTCGCGTGAAATGTGGGCGCGTAAAGATTATGACCAACTTCTGTTTTTGTAACTCACGAATGAATCAAGACGAAAACTTTTGATTTTGATTTTGATTTATGTTATTTAAATTTGTGACCAACATTATGTATGTATTATGTGACCAACATTAGGAATTTTTATCATTTGCCAACTTTTGTTTATGTATGGATTTATATTATTATGTCATTTTTTGATTTTTTTTAAGCTATTTTTCATTTGCCAACATTAGTTATTTTATTTATGTATTTATATTATTATATCATTTGCCAACATTACAGGTTATTTTTATATTTTAAATAATTGTAAAACAGGGATTTTTTTTTTTTGTAATTTTTTTTGAGACGGCAGAACACCCCGTCGCAAAAAAAAAAAAAAAAAAAGTTGTGCCAGGCTTTTTTGCGACGGCAGCCATACCGTCGCAAAAGGTGTGGAATTTATTTGAGAAACAAGGCTTTAGCGACGGTGAAATTGCCGTCGCCAATAGTCATAAACGCCACATTTTTTGCGACGGAATTTTGCCGTCGGCAAAATCTCATTAGCGACGGAAAGCTTGTGCCGTCGCAAAAAAGCCCAGATCTTCATCCACTATTGGCGACAGATATTTGCCGTCGCAAAAAGGAAATATTCCCGTCGCAAAAACAATTTGCCGTCGCTAAAGGTCTTTTGCAACCCCCCTTGTTGCGACCTCCACTTGCCGTCGCAAAAAAAAAATTTACCGTCGTAAATAGCTTTTGAGACGGCGTTTGGATTATTTGCGATGGCGTTTTGCCGTCGCAAAAAATAATTTTTTTTGTAGTGCATGGTGTGGTCAGACCGAACTAACATGTCATGACCGGTGTAACTCCAAGACCGGTCTAACTCCAAAGTACCGTTAGACCGATCTAACTTCGATCTTCTGTTGGACCGGATTAGCTTCACAGCTTTAGGACCGGACTAACCTCAGAATATCCACACGACCGGAATAACTTACATGGCCATTTTACTCGGCCTTTTACCCAGCTCGGCCCAATTTTTACATAAATTACCCTCTCACAAATTATAAAACTCAATGTATTTTTTTTAAATCTCAAAATGATTAGTGTAATTTATCCTTATTAAAAAGTAAATTTATTTTTAAAAAAATATGTTTTGTAAAAGATTAAAATAAAAAACAATAAATAAATAAAAAAATGGAGGAGATTATAAAATGTAGAAAAGTGATTATGTACCGTTTGTCTCATTCTCGACCAAAAGAATAAGTCCAACGACGAAAAGCAGCCAAGTTTGAGCCGGTCTATTCACAAAAAACACTACCGATGGACAGCATCCTCAGACTTCCCAAATTGATTGGGCCTCGCATAATCCGAGTGCTACCAACCACGATGTCGGGTCGAGCTCAAGATAGTTACTATGAGCTCTTTTCTTTGATTGGTTCCACTTAATTCAGTCAAATGAGAGACTTGGTCTTTGGGTAATTTAATTGGTATTTGTTTTATTTAATTCTGACGTGAAATTTTAAATATATAAACATAATAAAATGAATGAACAAAGGGTAATAATATTACACAAATTTTCCCATGAAATGGCATAACTTTTTGTGGACATTTGAATTTTTTCATTTTGTTGTGATGGACATTTTCAAATGACGCATAGTGTCATCTTAATAATCATAATTTTTTTTAGAAAAATTATCCATCAGTGATAATTAAAAAAATTATTTTTTAAAAAATATAAATATTAATAATTAAAATTATAAATCTGCTCACTAATATGTAATAATTTTTGAAAACTCACCCTGAATGATAATTTTTTTAATTTTCTTCCTTGTTATATATCTTGCTCCGATAAGAAAACAAAAAAGAGAAGAGATTTTCTTCTCTTAGACTATTCTATTCCACTTCTAAGCATCCGCAACCAGTATATTATTTAATACATTTGTGCGGAAATATATTTTTATATAATTAAATTTATTAAATATTATAATTTTAAAATACTATTTTTGATTTTTTTTATCTATCTATTTCTCGTTTTAAATATTTTTAACTCTCATCAATTAATAATCATTGTTTATAACATATTATCTATGAGTTAATCATTGTCTCTCATATACCATATTATTTTTGATTCATTTGTATTATTTTTTCATATCTTTAACTCTCATGAATTAATAATTGTTGTCTATATCATATTATCTATGAATCAATCATTATCTCTGATGCATCATATTATTTTTGAATCATTTGTATTATTTTTTCGTAACAATGAAAAATTACTTCAGTTATATCTCACTCCCCTTCATTATCCTATTCGTCCCATGACAAAATAAAGTGCAATTTTGTGTACTAAACTTATAATAATATGTTATGTGTAATCTATGATGGACATTTGATTCCAAACCCAAAAAATAAATGGTCACATAATTTCAAATATTCATTGACAAATCCTTCCGATGAAATTTTTATATATAAATTATAGTGCAATTTTTTTCATTTTTATTGTAGTCAAATTGTACAAATGTAGGTAGAAGGCAAAGTCTTTACAAAATCAGATCAAAAAGTAAAGCCCACGCATAGTTTACATGTACCAGACCTCGTTCTAGTCTTTCCCCCTCCTCGTAATTATGAGAAAAATGAAGGGGTTTCTATTTTCAGTTTCTATTGTAAGATAACAACTATTGTATTCGGCCAATTAAATTCATCTCACGACTTGACAACATCTCCAACCCAACATTAAATGTTGGATTAAATTTAAAGTTGATAAAAAGTTCACCTTTTAATATTTCAATTTAACATTAAAAATTTTATCAAATTTAAAATTTTTCTAATCTTTTATCAAATTAAAAATAAATATACCTTTTATCAAATTTTTATTCATAAGCGTTAAAATACCAAGGTTTTGATGAAATTTAAATTTTTTTATTAAAACACATAATATTAAAAATGATAATGCTACGTAGCTCAAATTTTGTGGCTCAAAAGCGGCTCAAATTGCCAAAACGATGTCGTTTTGAGTACAGAATAACATAAAAATGGTCAAAACGACGTCGTTTTGAGTACAGAATAACATAAAAATGGTCAAAACGACGTCGTTTTGACCATTTGAACCACTTTTGAGCCACAAAATTTGAGCTACGAGACATTTTCCTATTAAAAAAATCTTTACTCAAATTTAATGAAAAATAAATAAATGCTCTGACAAGTAGAACATACATAGAGACAGAGTATACAATGCCATCGTATTCGTACCGATCGGTCCCGTTTCTTAACCAACCTCCACGCCGAAATTCAACAATGGCATAACTACAAAACCCGCCCACCCAGAAACTCACACCCCACACACAAACCCCTCCATTTGACCGGCGACCAAAGTCTCCATCGCTTTCTCTCTCTCTCTCTCTCTCTCTCTCTCTCTCTCTCTCTCTCTATATATATATATATATATATGATTATATACAATGGCATCAACAGTGGATTTGCAGAAGAGTTGTGAAACTGTTGAAGAAGTGAATAAGAAGAAGAAGAATAGAGGATTATTGGATATGGAATCAGATAAGATTAGGAACCGAAAAGTGAGCGTTAAGAAGAAGAAGAGGAGTTCGTTTATGCCGAAATTCGGATGTTTCAGATCGGAGGATTACGGTGTTCCGACCGTCGAGAGATCGGACGGTGACGGAAATTTCGATATGGAGTCGACTTCTGTCGGAGTTAATCGGTCGCCGACTCACCTTCTTGTTATGGTTAATGGAATCATTGGCAGGTTAGTTCGTCTTGTGATTAGATTTTTGATCATGACTGAGAATAACTTTAATGCGAGTTCTGGAATACTAATAGTGCCTTGGGAATACTGACGAAGATGTGTTTGGATTATAAACTTATCTTATTAGTTACTCCTTTATTCTCGTGATACACACGAACATATGAGAGTAACTGCTAAGCTTTTGACTGTCTTTGTACACATGTATTGGCGACCTCACCCAAGTTCATTTTTATTCTTATTTTTATTTTTATTTTTTTGAAATTTTTTGATACCCCTCCTGAATTTTTTTAGAAACTATTGATGATATATTGAATTGTTAATCATCAATTTTTTTAAAAGCTTAAAAAGTTAAAGAGATAATTATGCTATCCAAATCCTCATATGTAGGCACGCTAAGTATCATAATTATCGGATAAACTGTGAGATTCGAACACAAGATCTATCAGCTACTCTATGAAACAATCTGTGTTACATTTCATCAAAGTCAACTCAATGACACAACTCTGTCCATGAATTTAAGAAAATTGTAGTTAGCCAATCAGTAATTCAATTTGAGAATCGGACTATTGAGCTTACTGCTTTTTGCTTTTTATTTTAAATTTTGGTTATGTAAGATACTGTAGTTTAGCCACGTTTAAAACAATTATCTCGATGGCTTGCTCTGTCACCGAACCTCTTGGATTACTCTGTAGCTTGAATTTGGTAAAACCAAGCTGCTATTATATGGATATTTTATTTATTTTTTGTTATTGTTATTCCATGTGTGCAGTTCTCAAAATTGGAGATATGCTGCAAAACAGTTCTTGAAGAGGTATCCTCAAGATGTTCTTGTTCATTGTGAGTTTTATGATCCATCCACCTCCTTTCTTCCTCTGTCTATCTTTTTTACATTGGGTTGCACTTTATTTATCTCTGTCTTTATTTCTAAAAACTAGTTTCATGTTTTCGTCAACATTGTTTAATATTTTATTATTTCTACTTTGTTCCTCTCATCTTTCTTGAAGTATCAATAGTTGATTACTTGGTGGTGTGAGTTTGGTTTTCCTTGTTTCTTCTTTTATACTTTTGGAATTTGTTTTACAAAAAGAAGGATGTGAGGAAAATTGCACAATATGATAATTTCTTTTGGGGGCCAATTGGTGTTCCTCATGTTTAAGGAACGACTATGCTTTGCAAATAAATACTTGAAGCTAATTTCTTGACTGCATCAACTGGTCCCACCCAAAAAATGTGATCCTTTTGACCTTACTAAGATGCTGAAAATCTCCAAGTATTGTGTTCAATGACTTTAAGGAATGCAATATTAATGCAACCATAATAATATGAGGATTTGTTTTTTTCAAAAATGAATTACTTTAAAGAACAGAGGATTTTTGTGGCCAACCACACAGGCATTGTCGTACTTTTGAGGACTTAACCCACTAACTAAGAAGTAGAAAGAAAATGGAACCTTGATGTTTCTTAGCAATAAGTTGACAGAAACCTTTCTAATACTTCCGCAACCATGTTATTGCCACTCCATCATGCTCTTAAACTAGGCCCAGAGTGCGTCATCGGATAAAAGAAAGATTACAAGTCTGGAAGAACATCCACTACAGCTGTCAAAAAATAAGAACATTGGATCTTGGCCAAAACTCCTTCAGATATAACTGCATTTGCTTTCCATATTTTGTAGATCCCCTAAGCCATCTGAGAAAATTGTTGTAGTGTAAAACCCTAGAAGAGAAACTAAGACTTTCTATTCTTTGTATCAAATCATGACACCTGGCAATCTGGTTTCAGTAGCATTACCAATTGTAAGACCTCATATACTGGCCTAGAAATAGTTGTTGCTCAACTTTCCTTACACGTGCTATAGTTATAGATTTGTGGTTATGTTAACAAGTATACATTTTTCTATCATCACCAATCAAATAACACTGATCATTATGCCAGGTCAACATGGATGTTTTAGATCACTGAAACATGATCCATGGAGGATCAGATAATTGAGAAGAGTTTGATCTCATTACAACTTACAAGTCCATTTTCTTGTTCCTTCTTTGTTTTTCTGTAAGAAAGGATTCACTTTTCCTGTTATTTCTACCTTTTGCACAGATGCTTGAAGAGCATGTTCCTTGTATCTGTGCTAAAGTGCATCTGGTTTATCGTATCAGAGTTCTTTGCACACTTTTGATACTCATTTGTGTCAATACCTTCTGTTACTAACGTGAATTGCATTTAACTAATGCTTTATGTCCAGGCAGCGAATGTAACTATTCAACGTTGACATTTGATGGTGTTGATGTAATGGGAAACAGATTAGCGGAGGAGGTGTGTAATAGATCCATCTTCAAGTACTCTACTTTTTGCTTCCATTTATGCATACTGTTAATTAGAGATTCATGTCAGATGTGGTTTCCATCGTTTGTTTAATTTGTAGTTCATTTTGTAAAATTTATTGCTTCTTTCAGGTGATATCTGTTATAAGACGGTATCCAGGCCTTCAAAAGATATCTTTTCTAAGTCACTCACTAGGTGGCCTTGTATCAAGATATGCTATTGCTAAGCTATATGAGGAATCTTCTCAAGAAAATGGAGAATATAGGACTGATGAATCTAAAGATCCATTCCCAGAAGATAAATTTAAAGGAAAAATTGCTGGACTGGAACCCATGAATTTTATAACCTCTGCAACGCCGCATCTTGGTTCAGGGGGGCATAAACAGGTTATTGATTTAGACTCTGCATGTCACATTCTTTTTTTTTTTTTCACATTATGTTTTCCCTTTCAGAAAGGAAAATGTTATACAATTAATCTTCTGGACACATCAGTGGGTCTAATTTTTTGGTCTGAATATCAATAATCGTTCAGAAATTGTGAGGGTCTTGAACTCAAAACTGTTTGTGGGCAGAAATGGAAAATTTCCCTTTTTTTTAGTGCAAAATATCTCGTACAAGAGATGCTTTGCATGGTAGAGACAACTCATCTTTCAAGAAACTTCATGAGAATAAGCCCCACGTAGTTCTTCATTAAACATTTCTAATCTTTCTGCAGAATGCTTTTACTGTCCAAAATTGATATGAATTTTTTGGAAAATTTTGTAAACATTTTACCTTCACATTTTTTTCCTTTTTATTTTGACGACATTAAACTTCTAAAATGGATTAATTAAAGTAAGATAGTAAATAATTACATCTAGAAAAAAAGGATATGGATTAAGCGATTAGGTGGCTATGATTTTCTCTCATTTTTGATGAATTCTTCAGGACATAGAACAGAGTGATACCTCATTTTGATCCTATAATTAACAGAAACAAATGGTTATGGCCTCCATTTCAATCTGTAATACTGAAGCTCTGTTTATGCCAGTGGACAAGATATGCTGAGTGCTGAGACCTTTGGTAGTGAAGGCCTCTTTTGGTCCCACGTCTCTGTACCAAATAGAGATTTTAATCAAGGCCTAAGCCTTATTTATATCATCATTGTTCTTCATTTATGTTGATCATTTTTTGTTGAGCACTAGTTTTTGCCTCTCTAATTTCTTTCTTCATCTTTAGCATCTTGTTTTTACTAATTTTACTTATTCAAAGTACTTTTGAATGCTAAAGAAGGTTATGTCATGTCACTAGGGGTTTCTGAATATATCACAAAGATCATGGGCTTATATAAAATGCTGGCATGCTCTATGTTTTTATGGTCCTTGTATCCTTAAATGAGTTTTATGGTTTTCAGACTCCTGCATTTTGTGGCTTTTATTCCCTGGAGAAAGCAGCCGCTCATGCATCATCATTGCTTGGAAGAACAGGGAAACATTTATTCTTGAGAGATGGTGATAATGAAAAACCTCCTATTTTACTTCAGATGGCCAACGACACAGATGATCTTCCATTTATGTGAGCCCTCGTGAATTTAATAGATTCTGATCAGAAGTCAAACAAATGTTTCTTTGTGACTGCAAATGATATAGAACCTATCTTGACTCCTTGTCTTGTCTCTGCAGATCTGCTCTACGGTCCTTTAGGCGTCGTGTTGCCTACGCTAATGCACGATATGATTGTATCCTGCCATACTACATTCATTTGTTTATTATTATTTACTTTTTTATGTAGGAAAATATTTGGAGATAAAATGTCAGGACATTTAAACATATGCTCAAGCAATACATGAAAAACTAGTTAGGCTGTTCCAATTTTCTTCTTTTTGAAATCCTCTAATTTATGTGAAGAACTTAACACTTCTCTTAGATCTTGTTGGATGGAGTACATCATCACTGCGGCGTCGAAGTGAGCTCCCAAAGGTAATTCTTAATCTTTATGGAGCTTTAGAATTGTGTTTCCAAATTTTCTTACTTTTTTTTCTTTCTTTTTTTTCAGCGTCAAAATCTGTCAAGAATTTACAAATACCCGCATGTCGTAAATGTGGAGTTAGCAAAACCTATGAATACTCAAGAAGAAATGTCTTTAGAGGGCCAAGTCAATGTATGCAAGACCATTGATATGGAAGGTTAGTTACCAAATTTTTGTCATTGTTATTCATGTTCTACAGCACTAATCTTACAAGATTCAAGAACCATTACTTCCCATTAAAAAGCCAAGTTAAAAATTAAAATAGAAAGGGTTTTTCCTTCATTTTGAATGTAGATTTCGCTCGTATATTTAGTTTTTCTGGAATTGTGAAAGAGAGTAAAAAGTTACTGGCAATATTGTGAATCCCGCTCAACACCATGTTGTACCAGCTGGTGCATACCATTTTAACAGGAAACTGGAATAATGGAGACTCAACACAGTTCCAGTTAATTTTCTGGTTTGTACCGGATTATTTTAGGTGTACCGGGCTAGCTCAATTTCCCGGCATATAGACTGTTCTAGCATATACCAGTTAGTGAAAAGAATGAAAGAACTGAAAATGAATTTCAGCGTGAAACAAGGTTGAGCTTCGAACTAGCATGTCTTGGTTTAGTCAAAACTGGAAAAAAAACAGACACACACACAAGCCTGATTTGTTATAGCAAGTGGAAAGAAAATGGAAAAGAGAAATTGAAGAGGTAATACTTGAAGTTCTAGAACAGTTATTTGGTGAAGAACTTTATACAAGTAAATGAAATTTTCATTATGCTCTTGAGGATTTGAAGTTTAATATGATTTCATTACCATCATTTCAGATTGTCCAATTATTCTGAACTCTATATGTAAGTAAAATATTTATTCTTGATTATTCCCTAATTTTCACTCTTTCCTCATTGCGTCCAATTGTAGAGGCAATGATCAGGGGTCTCACAAAAATGAGCTGGGAAAGGGTTGATATTGACTTCAGTGGAACTAAACAAAGACTTTTGGCGCACAGTACTATTCAGGCAAGTTTCTTCTTTCTCTTTAATTTAACTACAGAATCAAGGAAAAACATAATAACCTCAATGAGTAAAATGCGGTTTGGAGGTCAACCTCTTGAAATGGATTGGAACTCTCTAGTTTGAATTCTCCTCCAGATAAAAGAGGGTCAGCATAATCAGATTTCAGTCCATTTGGCAAAATAGGAGAGAAGTAAACAAAGAAATGATAGCAGTATTCTCTTCTTCTTGTTTGGATAGTATAAGCGTGAGATAAAAGAGAGAGAAAGTAGTTTATCATCTCTTCTTGTTTGGGAAAGATAGCAGTATCAACATTTCTAATGAGTGACCTTTTTCTTTTGTTCTGCTCGTGCAGGTAAAAACTTACCGTGTGAATTCCGCCGGAGCTGATGTGATACAACATACGATCGACAATTTTCTGTTATAGGTGTCACCAAATTACATTTATTTATGCATCGATTTATTTATTTATTTTTTTTCAGTTTCTTCCATATGGAGATAATGTAAATATGCGCAAGCAATACTTGAGCATTTCGTTCATTTTAGAACTCTAATTTTTAAAATTTCAGAAACAGTGGAGGGAGTAATTTTCCCTGTCTTAGAGTTATATGTAACTTTCGGCCTAACATGTTATTTTAGTAATTTTTTTATTTTTTGACAAAAATATAAGGTAAAAAAATTATATTTGGAATGACTTGTTGACTTTTTACAGAAAAATGCACAAAAAGTAGAGAGAAAAAAGAATATTTGACTTTTTTTTTTTTGATATAAATTGTTGATTTTTTGATCTTTTTAATGATTTTTTGATTTTTAAATTAAAAATATTGAGTTAAAAGTGCCAAGGTATAGTTTGAATTATAGTGCATTTGCGAAATATTTGATTGGTGGTGGTGCGCTTATGATTTCAGTTCGTGGATATTATTTTAGTGTAATTGGTATACTGGATGGTGTCCCGATTACTTTGACAACATGTGTGGAACCTAAATGTGGGCTCTACGTGTTGGCTCATTTTTTGTTAATGTAATCGAAATATTGTCATTCCATAAATACTTGGGGGGATTTTATTTATACCAAAAAAATATTAAGTACGTTTAGTTTTTCAATACATTTTATTAAATTATTTAGAGTTATAATTTACTTTCAGTATATTCTACGTGTTTTTTCACAAATTATTTTTAAGATACACCCAAATAATAAACAAATCAAAAATTTTAAATTACAATACTTTGAAAAACCCTTTCAAAAACCTTTAATATATGCATCAATATTTTGACACAGGATAACATGAGAGATAAATAATATATTCCACCAAACCACCTAATTCTGAATTATACTGGATAATTGAACTTCGTAGCATGGATTCTTCGTTCTCATGCTTGCATATCATTGGATTGCCAGAACCACTCAAAGGCGAAACAGCCACAACCATTTTCCTTGATAAGTAAGGGTCTGCCATGTCATCATCATCGTCGAGCAGTTGTTCAAGTTCATCCCTTACCTGGAAATTATCATTCTTTTTAGACGACAGAGAGTGGATTAGTTGAAAATTTTAGGAAATATTAATGGGTTGGCTCAAATTTTTTGTCTAGGATCTCGTGTCATTACCTGGACAAAGGAAAACTCACCAGAAGATTAAATTTTATTAATGAAAACTTGTAGTTTCAGTAGAAGATGAAGAATAGGTAAAAGTAATTTGAATATATTATGAAAAAATGAAAAAAAAAAAAATCAATTTAAAATATTGTCATTATTAATTTATTAATAAATTTATATTAAAATATAATAAAAATAAAAATTTTAAAATTTTAATTAAAAATATTGAACTATTATTTGGCTACATTTCAATCACCAAAATAGTGAAATATTTACCTCCTAGATCACCTGCATACTTAGCCCAACTTGTGGCTTGGCAATAAACAGTCTGGTTGTGACAATAAAAGGCCAGCCTGGCTGCACTGTGCAAGCCCAGTTTGTACAAGTTTTCCGAAAATTAGAGAAAATATATCGTGAAATGATGAAAAAATAATTACAATAGGTACAGAAAGATGTAAAATAGTAACAAAAGAGGACTGTTATTAGCACCTATTTAATTTCTTTGGATCCTCTAATTCATACTTTTTTTTTATTATAATTATACTTTAAAGTAAAATTATATTAAAGGACAATTTTTTAATAGAACACACGTCCACCAAACAAAGACAACTCTACAATATTGTACATTCACCTCTCCTACCTAAACGTATTCATCACTCACTCAAACCCAACGTATTTCTCTTCATCAACGTTCCTTTTTATCACTATTCTTAAACACAACGTTTCTCTACATCACCATCATAAATCTAATATATTTCTTTTCATAACCATCATAAATCCTAAACACAGTGTTAAAAAAATTGTTTATATTCGGCACACAGTGCTAAAAATATTATTTATAATTGGCAACACAATACTGAACAAATAATTTATGTTTGACAATACAATATTAACAAAATTATTTATGTTCGACAACACAATACTGAATCAACCCACTAAACCAACTAATATCGTAATTCTAACCCCCCTCCCGAAAAGAAAATAAAAAGAAAGAAACAAATAAAAGGAAATAGTTCATTTTTAAAGAAGAAAAATTTGGGATACGTCACTTTTATGCTGCGTTTGGTTAGGAGATTTAGAGAGAGATTTGGAAAGGGAAAGGAAAAAGGTGTGTAAAATTAAGTGAAATATATGCATATTTTATTCACATTTCACCTACCTTTTCTATTTTCCTTTTCAAATTTCTCCCCAAATTCTTTAACCAAACACAATATTAGAGATTGAAAAATGACGAATTGAAATTTGGATAGGAAGAGGCAGAAGAAGAAAATAATAGAATGCCTTAGGGATGGGATGGGATACTCATAAATAAAAAATAAATAAATGAAGGATGGAATAGGATGGGATGGGGTTGGTTATGGGTGGGGGGAGAAGAGAGAGAGAGAAAGAGGTCGATCGGTGAGGACTTGTCAGTGATCAAGCTTCTTTGCGGTGGTTGAGTTCTCGAATGCATCATGTAATTTGAGAGTCAATTTCATAATTCTTAAAATTAAATAACTAAAATGCTAATATACATGCATGTATATGTATATTTGGGTATGTTTGCGGTGTGGTGTGAGATGGTGAGGAATGGACGGTCTTTAACCATGATGGAGAGGATGTATAAAATTAGATAGATAGATATATTGATGTGATGATATTATAAATTTGGTATTAAAAGAAATCTTATTAAAATTTAAGATTTAGGATGGAGATTCAAAGAGTTAAAGTATTTGTTAATAACAATCCTCTTACAAAATTATGAAAATATTGTGAAATTATCAAAATATCCTTCCATAACCTACTTCTTTTGACATGACTTTCTTTATTTATTGTTGTGTTTGGTTAGAAAATTTGAAAAAACAAATTAAAAAAAATAAAAAAGTAAAATATAAAAAATATATATATATTATATTTCATATAATTTTATATAACTAGTGTATGTACGTGCCTAAAGGCACGGTGTAAATAATATTGAGATCGAAATATATTTGTAATTTATATACGTATCATATTAAAACATTACAACAAAAAGCAATTTTGGCGACCAAAAATGTAAATTTCGTCGCTGAAAGTAGGACAATTGGCGACTAAAATTGAATTAGTAGCCAAAAGTGAAAACAATTTAGTAGCCAAATGTGTACTTATTGGCGACTAAAAATCAGATTAGTCGCTGATTACATGGGTTTTAGCGACTAAAACAATTTTAGTAGCCAAAGGTGAAGGTTTTTGGCGACTAAAAAAGATTGCTAGCCAAAAGTATAGGCTTTGGCGACTAAAAAATGGTTTGGTCGCCGATTGTAGGCGTTTTACCGACAAAAAAAAATGTTGTAGCCAAATGTAAAGGTTTTTGGCTACTAAAAAATTTTCAGTAGCTAAAAGTGGATAATTGGCGACTAAAATTGAGTTTAGTCGGCAAAAGTGGCGTTTTTGGCGACCAAAAATTAGTTTAGTCGCCGAAAGTGGTTATTTTTAGACGAAAATTAATTTTTTTTGCGACTAAATTATTGGTAGTAGCCAAAACTAAGGTTTTTGGCGACTAAAAAAAACTTTAGTCGCCAAAAGTGGCTCCCTTTTTTTTAATAATTAATTTATTTTTTACATAAATTAATATTGAATAAAAATAATTATATTTATATATATAGCTTTAAATTAATACGGGTCAATATACTATATAAATAATATTTATTGCATATATATTCATGTGATCTTGTGGTGGTATAGTGGAGGGAGTGTGTTGGTAAAGGTGTACAAAGTAGAAGGTCTGTGCTTCGAATCTTAGAAAAAGCAAAAAAGTTGGTCATTTATTTTTTTTTCACGGAAGCACCTTTTGTGACTGAAATTATTAGTCGCCAAAAGTCTTTATTTTGGCGACTAAATGGATTAGTCGGCGATTCAGTGAGTATTGGCGACTAAAGGATTAGTCGCTAAATGTATGATTTTGAAAAGTGTAAATCACTATTGGCGACTAAAATGTTGGTCGCGAAAGAGCTGCTTTTTGGCAACTAAAAAAGTTTTAGTCGCCAATACCTTTGCCAACCATCTATACGCGACAAAACCAGCGACTAAAAAAATTAGTCAGGGAAAGTAAAAAGTCGGCTTTTGGCGACTAAAAACGGACTTTTGGCGACTAAAAATTTAGACGCCAAAGGTGCTTTTTCTTGTAGTGAAACATGTGGAGTTGGTAACATTTTTTCTTCTTAACGAACTTTTAATAATTTTGCTTATACCATAGCCTCTACAAAATTCAATTAAAAATAACAACTCTCCCTAGTCTTAATGCAAATTAAGGAATAAACATATAAAATTTATAATGTTCATTAAAATTAAAATGGTAAACTAATGTTCTGCAATTATAATAAAATAAAATTAACCAAACAATACACACCAATTCATGAGTAGTGAAAACTAAATGACATAATGTGGAAACAAAATTAGAACAAAAATAAATAAATAAATAAAAATAAAAAATACACATACAACAGAATTAGGTCAAATTTTTATTTTTGATAGTTATTTTGATGTTAAAAAACAAATTCACTCTAGTTTTTGGATGTATGTATGGTCGACCATACTATTAAGAGAGTAGTTTTTGGATGTAGAAATGGTAGAGACTATTAAGAAAAAAAATTTATGCTCTATACTAAATAATTTTGTCGACCATACATACATTGTATGGAAATAAAATTTGTAGATATTGAATCAAATCTGTCGAGCATAACTAAATTATGAAAACAAAATAATTTTGTTCTAAATGATGAAAACAATTTTGTTCAATGATAAAAATATAAAAGTTTCTGAGTTAAGCTCTCAATTTGGGCCCATGAAAGTGGTGGCCCTTTAAACATCATGGAAGCAAGCCATATGACATAATTGTATGTGCATAACAACTAATTATTTGAGATGTTCCTTGAAGGTATCAACACAAAAATACACCCATAGCAGCTCACTTCAGTCACGGTATTAACTGGAAAGGTGTAATTTGATTTGTAGGGTTTACTACTAGTTTCAATTTGATAAAATATGACATAATTGTATATGCATAATAATCAATTATTTGAGATGTTCCTTCAAGGTAACAACACAAAATTACACCCATAGCAGCTCACTTCAGTCCTGGTATTAACTGGAAAGGCGTAATTTGATTCGTAAGGTTTATCACTGGTTTGAATTTGATAAAATAAGCTAGTTAATTTCATCATGTTTATCGTTAAGAAATGAAGAGTCTATTATAAAATTATGCTTATCATTTATTTATTTTTAAAACAAATATGATAAAAATCATATAATTACAAACCTTTGCTACTCTGATAAGTTATTAGTGGGTCAGTGGATAATGAAAAAGTTCAAAGCATGCAATTTAACATGAAGTTAGAGGGCCACTATGAAGAGGTTCCCTGATTATTTTCTTTACTGTTTAAGTGGGGAGGGCTGGAAATGCGTGAAATGGTAATGTAAAATGTGACTTTTCATGGGTATCCAAAAATCTCCACATAATTGCTCCACTTCTAAGTTGATGCTCACTTAGCAAGAATTACATTTGGATTAGGCTAATAACACAGACACAAACAGACTTACTTGGAATTCACACTTCGGAAGGACTGTTGATGAGCAAACTGCCAAATTTATCCATCACAGATGCAAATAGAAGACAACAAAATGAAATTGTTATTTGAAGTTCATTCCACCGGATCAAAAGGACAACATTTAAACTTACACACTCATGTGGCAAAATAAAAAAGAGGCTATTTGCTGCCTTACCAGTATATTTGGATCAATCTGAGCACCAACTATATCCCTTTTAGAGGATCGATCACCTTCGCTAGCAGATCCCTTTGTGAACAAAATATTGCCTGAATCAGTAATGAACAAAAAATTACAACTTATTGCCTGAATCAGTAATGAACAAAATAAGGAACAACAGTAATTCCGGCAAGAAATTAGCTCAAATACCTCCAACTGAGAAACCACAATTATTTCCCAAAATCAACGGGGCAAAATAGAAAAGAAAAAAAAAATGATGTCAGTTTAAATTCATAATGATTATGCAAAGTAACAGAAAATCAGATAAGAATATAAGCTAAACATTGGTTCAATTGTAGAGATTTAGTCATTGCCAGGACTAGTAGTATATTAATCATTTCGAGAAATTCAATTGATGCCTATCACGCTATTCTACCTCACTTTTGGCCACTAATCTTTACAGCGAGCATTTTTTATTTTTTTTTTGTACAATGATCATCTTCATCTAGGGTGGGAAATTGATAATTAATCACTGCATAACACGATGGTTGAATTCAAAGTGAATAAAGATTTTTCTTTTTGTTGTTTTTTAAACACATTTTCAACAACTGGATGGTGGACCAAAGTTCAAATTTTCCAGAACTAAATTAGACTCGTGAAAATGGAAAAACACACTACCTGTTCTCACTCAATTTCCAAAAGTACTACATACCCTTTTGCCTCAATACAGGCAATTCATGGAAACGACTTGCAGTTACTTCTAAATTTCTAACCAATTGAATCAAGGTTGCACAGCCATATAATCAAACAAAAACACAATATAATTTTTTTTTTAAAAAAAAATCTCAAAAAAGAAATGACATTTCAATAAATGAAGATTACTCGTTTAGGAAAAACCTAAAAAAATAAAAATAAATAAAAAGAAGAAAGAGATTCCAAACAAAACAGTATAAGATAGTTTACCAACAATTAATCACAAAGCAAGAAAATTTCCATATATATCTCAGGAAATTTGAAAGAACCAACTATAAATACAAAAAGTCTTACTTCGTCGTTACAAAATTCCCCAAAATTTCTTTGTCCTCGATTCTCTTTCACACGAAGACTGGTTTCTTTGTCGCCTTAATTTCCCGCGACTTCAATTTTTGAATCATCAGCAAAATTCGCAGCTACTTATTCGCGTTCCAAAACCCTCCTACGAAAATCCAAAATCAAATTCGTTCTCTGCATCAGAATTCACCATTCATCTTAATAAGTTCACGTTAAATCTCGAGCCGAATCCATCGTATACCACATTCGAACCATCAAAACCCTCATTTTTCCAGATTTCCCCCCTTCGAAATCAGTCGAGTAAAAGCCCTAATTTTCACCAGATTTCGGGAATTGTATCAAAAAATATCTCAGATAATGACTGCCTCGTTAGATCCATAGGATTGATTATTTATATATAATATAATGACTGCCTCGTTAGATCCGTTACAAATACGCTAGAATTTCTACAACTTCATTTCCTTGGCATCCTAAGCGATCTTGCTGTTGGAAGGCAACGACTTCTTTATGATCCGACTGATGTTGGCGATAGGTAGGTAGCGGTCCTGATTGCGAACGTCAGAGTGAGGGAAAGTGGTAACGGAGAGCTCCAATCGGGGTTGCGAATCGGAGAGGTCCAAGGCAGCGAGTGGGAGGGTTGCGAATTCAAGCCACTGAGAGAGGAGGGGGGAGAAGGAGAGAGGTAGCGTGCAACAGAGAGGGAGAGAGAAAAAGATGGAATGGGTAGAGACGTGGGTAAGTGGGAGAGGGAGAGAGCACCGAGTGTTTGTGCGGGAATCAAACAAATCTCAACCATTGATATTTATTAAAATGGATCTAAATCATAGGATCAAAATGTATCTCACATACATTTTAAGACATTTTCAAAAATGCTCTTAGCTTATTATATAGATTTCTTTTATTTATCAACTGCGATTGAGAGCCCGAATCGAGCTCCCCCGAATGCCCCGAAACGACGAAAAGACGTCGTTTCGTCGTTTTTTTTTTTTTTTTTGCAATTAGAAGTTCAGAAGAAGACAAAAGAAAGAAGGAGAGAAGAAGAAAGAGAGGGGAGGCAGAGGCGGGAGGAGGAAGCGGGGGCGGGGGGACAGAGGCAGATGCAGAGGGCAAAATGCAGGGGGAAGAGGCAGGGGGCGGGCGGAGGCGGCGATGGAGGTGGGCCTGTGACGGTCGGACAGAGGCGACGGTCGGCGAAGGGCGACGGTGGAGGCGGGGCTCGACGATCGGGCAGAGGCGACGGCCGGCAGAGGCGGCGAAGCAGAGGCAGGGGGCGGCCGGCTGCGAGCCTCCTCTCTCTCTCTCTCGGGGCATTCGGGGCACAAATTTTTTCGAGGCACAAATCTTTTCTCTTTATTTATTTATAAACCTCTTCCTAAATTTCTCAATCAAGATTACTGATTTTCAAATCTCCAACATCACTATTACTGATACTGAATCATTACGTAACAAAGAGTTTGCGTGGAAGGTCAAACATTTCTCCAAATTTTCTCATGCCACGGTATTCGTGAATGAATTTGGAGGGTTTCCAAATTTGAGTCTACTAACCTCAACAGTGCCATAGTCTAGAATTTATGTACCTACCCTAAAATAATACTACTACTGTAACATCAACAACAACACTGTATATATACGTACATGCAACAGAAAGAGAGAAGATTTTTGGCGTGTTTAATAAGTCGAAAATCAAAAAGAATGCATAGACCCCATCCAAATCCAAGCACACAAGACAAGAGAGAGAGAGAGAGACACACACACATACACACACCTGTGGATGATGGACAAAATGATTGAAAATGAAACAAGAGCAAAACCCATAACCTAATCAACCACACGTCTCCATCCTCCGCTGTTAAGAGTGTCTGCGTGTGAGTATATGTCTGAAAATCTACGTTCTGTGTTTTTTTTTTTTCTTTTTCTTTTTTTTTTTTTGGGCCGATTTTGGAGATGCTGATTTTGTTCCATTTCTTGTATTTCTTGTGGTATATATCTAGCAAAGTGAACAGTGTGGGTTTTGTCTGTGTTTTGCCTTTTGAGTTGGTATGTACAGTAATTGTAAAGCTGTATATATCAATCCTTGGTTTTTTGTTGGCTCTACAAACGAGGCCCGAGAGGCATATCCTTTTCTGGGTCACTGTTATCTTTCTTTCTCTTCAAAACCCTACTACCAATCTTTTTGCCTTCCTCCACTTCTATATATATTGCTATTTAACTCAATTATTGAAGGTCTCTTAGTTAGCACACTCTGTGGATGACCCTTTTTCATCTGACTCTCTCTCTCTCTCTCTCTCTCTCTCCCTCAAAAGGGACCATCATATATCTCATATTTTCTTTCTGGTTTTTTTCTATCTGAGAATTCAGAAATGGGTGGCATTCAAAATTGTGCATGTTGCCTCAGAAATCGACAGCTAATCATTCCCTTGATCTTCCTATTGATTTCCAACTTTTCCAACTACAGATTCATGGTTGAAGGTAAGTGGGTGTGTGTGGGTTCATCATCAATTTTTCTACACATTGGACAATATTTATGCGCAAATATACAGATAATTAATTTTAATTTTCCTTCCTCGCAATCATGTACTGCAGGTAGAGCAATTTCCAACCTGGTTGGCTCCGTTTCAAAGCTGACACACTATCCTCCGGTATGGTGCCTTATCTTTTCACTTCTCTGTTTAAAGTAAAAAATTCAGTAAGTTTGGTGCAACTTCTTGCAATTGCAATTTGATAATAAAAAAGCAAAAACAAATAACACTTTTTCCTCAATTTTTTAATAATTAATCTGTTTTTAAATTATAAGTGTGGAAGGCAGAAATATTCTGCATAAGGAATGCAAGATAAGATGCTCCTTCTTGTACTCTGTAAAAAGAAACCAACTAGTCGGTGATTACTCTCGATCAGGAATGGTTGGGAGGATCCTCCAACGATCTAAGTCAGAAATATGATTGGTCATATAATGTTTGGTTAGGGAAAAAGATTTTCTTCTCCCCTCTATTACTATTCTTCCTTTTATAGTATTATTGTCCTGGTCTTAGTCGGTGGATTAACATCTTCATCTAAGAGCTCTGGTTATTACCAGACTATGGTCGGACAAGTGGTCAGGTTGCTTTGATCCTTTGCCGTTATTATGAATGAATTCAAAGGTATTCTTTCATTTTGCATAACTCCTTTTACAAAGTGATTTTGCTCAAGTTTTGGTCACGTGACACTATCCCTTCTTTTGACGGACCTATCAATGATTTGAGTTTTTCTCTTGATTTGGTTGCTTAGCTGGACTTTGGCTTTGAGCCAATATCTTTGGACTTTAGGTCAATATTTTTACCCCTCCATAATAATAAGGTCAAGTTTGACATATTATAAAAAAATTAAAAAGTTATTTAAAAAGTTAATACTATTTATTAAAAGTTAACAATTGCGGCTGCACAACTTTCAATCTTAATTTTTCTCTATAAATTAATTTTTATAATTTTTTATTACACATTTTTTCATAAAAAGTCAAAAAGTTAACCTAAACATCTATATTTTCTTCTTTAATTTTTTAGTCTAAAAAGATAAAAAGTACACTTATTTAGGACACCCCAAACAACTACTAAGTAAAACTTATATCAAACACTTAAAACTACACCATTCTCTCAAAAAAGATAAAATTTTCGAACTATGATTTGAAAATCAACTTTCGAACCAAAAATGAATCATAAGTTTTTGTTTAGAAATTGATTTCTGAACGACATATTTTTGTTTAAAAATTAATATTCGAATGAAATAAATGTAGGCAAGGAAATAAGGTGTGAAAATAGAAACTCTCTGGAGTCCTCAAAATAAGATAAAATAACTATAAACAGTTGTTAACTTGGTATAAACTGCACCATTATTGTATATTATTTTGCAACTTAGGCTTCAAGCTTGAAAAATAGAAGCAGTATCTTTGGAGTAATTAATAACACAAGTCTCGTGCACTGAATTATTCTTTGTATGTCTTTGTTGATATATACATTTAATTATTTATGTATATGTGTATAAGGGGAGGGAGGTGGAGGAGGTGGTGGTGATAGCAGTAGCGGTGGCGGCAAGGAGAAGGTTGATAGGGTCGAGGCCGCCAAGATGTGAGAGGAGGTGCAGCTCTTGTGGGCATTGTGAGGCAATTCAAGTCCCAATTGCCCCAAAACTCAAAAAAAACCGTGTTGCATCATCAAGAGCTGATGACATTTCCAACTACAAGCCCATTTGTTGGATGTGTAAATGTGGTGACTTCATTTTCAATCCATAATTTTATTTATAAATTAAAAAAAAATGTAGTTCTCAAGTTTGTGCGTAAAGATTGAGTTTTTCTATTTTGTTATTTCTGTTTTTTGTGGATATGTCATATGCAAATTAATTTATGTATCCTTTCAAAAGTACATATATAGAGGGTGTTTGGGAAGTGAATTTTTTTTGTAGATTTTTTTAGTTGTAGAATATAATTGGAGAATTTTTTTTTTTGTGTTTGAAAAGATAGTTGGATTTTTTGTGTTTGGATGTAATGTTTGTAAGAGAAAAGGTGAAATGATTATAAGATTTGATGTTATATTTTTTTTAGATTTATTTTTTTTGGTTTTATAAAACATTTATCTTGTAGTGAAAAAAATAAAAATAAAAATCTAAAAATAAGTTCCCAAACACCCCCATAGGTTTGTTGAATTTTATAAATATATATTGAATATTAGAATGACATTGACAAAACATAGTATTTACCATTATATTCTGCCTCCGTTTGGAAAGTGAGTTGACTTTTTGATTTTTTTGACTATTTTAACTTGGGCTAAAAGAGAAAAGTTAGGAATCATGAAATTATTTTCATGAAAATGATTATGAAAAATTTATGATTCTTGGATTATCTTGATTAATGTGTTGTACTTTATCCTAAGTGTAATCTAAAAGTTACAAAATTTTCATGATTATTTTCATGAAAGATTTTTCATGATACTTAGCATTGCTGGGGCTAAAAAGCTTGGTTTGGGAAGGATTTTATGGCTTTTTGACTTTTTTGACTTTTTTTGTGAGAGAAGAATGTAATAATTATGGGTTGAATGTGATATTTTGTTTGTTGTAACTAAAATAGTCAAAAAAAAACTTTTGCCAAACGGAGTCGATGTCATATTTCCTCCTTTGCTCACCATTTATTCTAAAACTTTTGTAGTATGGCGTTTTGTTGTTTTTTTTTCTTATTTTTTTTTTCAGAAAAACACAAAATTGTTTAATGAATTATTTTAGCTAATTTTTTTTGAGAAAACATTAAAAAAAAACATTTATTTTGGAAAATTATGTTTGCGCAAAATAAAAATAATATGAAATCTAGAGTGGTTTTAAAATTTTCATTATTGTTATTAAAATAAAAACACAAACTGATGTTCATTAAACGTGTATAACTTTTCAAAAAATTATCAGATAGCCTTTGATACGTTGGCTTTATTTGAGAAGTGGGTGGAACTTTTTAACTTTTCAATTTTTAGCATTTTGGGTTGATTTTTGATTTTTATATAAAAAAAAATTGATTTTAATTTAAATATAATATTTTATTTTATTAAATTTTAATTTTTTTGGAGTTAATTTAATTAAAAAAAAAAAATTTACTTGCCGAACGAGGACATTGTTTATGTGATGTCAATAAATAAGCAACTTTAAAATACATTAGTGAGTCATTTCTTTTCTATACGTAACAAAGTTAGATTAACATTTATTTATCCGAATTCCACGATGTTTGTAATAAAAATAAAAAAATATTTGATAATTTAAAATTTTGTAACTCAAATAGTTTAAATTTGTCAAAACAACGTCGTTTTACGTTTATTTACACTCAAAATGACGTCGTTTGGAGTGATTTAAGTCATTTGAGTTAAAATTTTTTGAACTACCTAACATTATTGATAAAAATATTAGGTGCATTATAGCTTGTTTTGACAAGTTAATAAAAAGTAATTTTTTTTTGATTTTTTAAGTTATATTGTCCTTCTATTTTTTTTTGATATATTTTTTAAAAAAATGAAAAAAATAATTATAACTTATTTCTCAAAACAATATATATATATAATATCACATGATACTTCATGTCATGACCCAGAAATTTCAGTTAGGGCAAATTACATATACACCTCTCGAGGTTTGGCTAAATTACAGATACCCCCTGAGGTTTCGAAAATTACATCCCGCCCCCTGAGGTTTGTATTTTCATAACAATTTGCTCCCTGAGGTTTATATTTCATAACAAATTACCCCCTAATTTCTTATGCAAATATAGCATTCAGGAGGGAATTCGTAATTTCTCAAACTTCAGGGGCATCTGTAATTTAGCCAAACCTTGAGGGGTGTATATGTAATTTGCCCTTTCAGTATTATATTTCTTGTTACAGTATTATTAATCGACTCAACTTATACCGGGGATGGTGAAGGAGGCAGAAGTGATTGTCTTTGTTACTATTGCTGACCGAATATTTCGTTGTGAGGTACTTCAGTTTTGTTTGTCCAAAAAAAAAAAAAAAAAAAAAAGATTGGATCCTAAGCCTCCGTTTAGGAAGTTGGTTTTCAGGTTTTTTGGATTAAAATAGTCACAAAAAACAAAATAGGATTTTTAGCCCAATAAGATAAAACATCACATTCAACCTATAATCATTTTTTTTTTCAAAAAAAATAAAAAAAAGCTAAAAAAGCCAAAAGGTCTTTTCAAATCTAGTTTTTTAGTCACAGATTAAAATAGTCAAATAAAATAAAAAAATAAAAAAGCCAACTCACTTTTCAAACGAACTCTAAATTGTATATAGACAAGTGAAAATTGAACAAAATAATTGTAAAAAATGAAGAGCAATGCCAGGTATCGTGAAATTTTTTTTATGAAAATGATCATGAAAGATTTATGACATTTGAATTACATTTAAAATAAAACACCATACACTAATTAAGGTAATTCAAGAATTATAAATCTTTTATAATTATTTTCATAAATTTTTTTTCATAATCCCTAACTTTTCTAAAAAATGAATATCCACTCCTTTAAATTAACAGTTAATTAAGACTCGAGGTTGTTGCAGTCGGTAATTATCATGTAGTTATTAATTTTGTGCTGCTACCCTCATTGAAAGTCACGTTGAAAATGTGCGCATTAATAATTATTGCAAGAGCCGCAAGTAATTTTTAAATTAAGGTCTTGTTTGACGGATTTTAAAAAAAGATAAAAAAGTTAAAAAGTCAACTATTTTATTTAAGGTCAAGTTTGACATATTGTAAAAAAGTTAAAAAAAGTCAAAAAATCATTCAAAAAGTTAAAAAGTTAATACTATTCACTAAAAGTCAACAATTACGGCTGCACAACTCCCAATTCTAAATTTTTTCTACAGATTAATTTTTACAATTTTTTATTATACATTTTTTCATAAAAAGTTAAAAAGTTAACCCAAACATTCATATTTTCTTCCTCAATTTTTTACTCCAAAAAGACAAAAAGTGCAGTTATTTAGGACACCCCAAACAACCCAAGTCTCATCATTTTATTTAAGTCACATCACTTTTTTATTATATCATTTCAAATCCAATCTATATTTCATAAAAAGTCAAAAAGTGTACTTATTTAGAACATTTCAAACTACCCCTAAGGTAATATCTGAGAAAATTATTATTATTTTAATATTAGTTTATTTTTTTATCTTTTTATTTTTTTAGGCCACATCAATTAATATTTTTTCTCTATTTTTTTAAACATCTTTTTATAAAAAATCAAAAAATATATTTAGGCCAAGTTTGGGAAGACTAAAAAAGTGTACTTTTTGTCTTTTTGGACTAAAAAATTGAGGTTGAAAATATGGATGTTTGGGTTAACTTTTTGACTTTTTATTGAAAAATGTGTAATAAAAATTGTAAAAATTGATTTGTAGGGAAAATTTTGAATTGGGAGTTGTGCAGCCGTAATTGTTGACTTTTGGTGAATAGTGTTAACTTTTTAACTTTTTGAGTAACTTTTTGACTTTTTAACTTATTTTAAAGTCCCCAAACTTGGCCTTATTTAGAACATTCCAAACCACTCCTGATAAGTGTTTGGAGTAAACTAAAAAAGTGTACTTTTTTTTATCTGTATATACTTATTTGAGTCACATCAATCAATATCTATCAATATCTCATCTTTACTTTTCTAACCACTTTTTCTATTTTTATACATATTTTTTTTTATAAAAAGTCAAAAAATACACTTTATTTCAAAGATTTCAAACCATCCCTTGCTTTTTTTAATGAAAATTAATTTAAAATTTTCAAACAAATTGAAAACTACTTTTGTTGGTAATTTTTACCCATCTTTAATATAGACAAAAAAATGGTGCATTTTAATTATTTTTACCCACCTTTAAACCATTTGTTATGGTGCAGTAATTATATGGGTAAAAATGGTGCAGTTTAATTAGTAATTTCGTATATTAGTTTTTTAGTTAAAATAATTAATAAAGACAAAATAAATTAAGATAATTAATAAGATAAAATATCACATTTAAGTCATAATTATTTTATTTTTTTTTCTCACAATTTTAAATCAATTAAAAATAAACAATCTTCTTAAATATAATTATTTTAACTAAATTAAAAATTAAATAACTAATTAAAATAGTTAAAATTTCAAATCAGGACTTTTGCTTTTTATTATTTTTAGAAAGAATAATGACTTGGACTCATTTTTTTTTCCACTCCCTTATCCCATTTTCACTTGATTGGCTACTTTTTTTTTTTATTTTTTATTCCTTCTAATCTAATCACCACCTGCCACGTGTCTGTGAGCGGGGGTTGTGTGGTAAGAGTGGCGATTGGAGGAGGTCACAATCATCACCTTTTTAGAAAAATGCTATAAACCCTCAAAATCTATCAAATTTTTTTTCAAATCTCATATAAATATGAGACTTATACAAAAGTATGTGGGTAGGTCTTATATTTATGCAAGGGATTTGATAAATTATTTAGAATTTTTAACCATATTGAATATTGAACAGTGGTTGGATCCGCTATTAAGGGCTAGTTTGACATGTACTAAATAAGTCAAAAAGTCAAAAAGTCACTATCTTATTTAAGTCACATCATCTTATTTAAATCACATCACCTCTCTAACACATCACATCAAACCCAACCCAAACCCAACTCAAACCCACCAATAAATCAAAAAGTGTACTTTTTTAGGACATCCCAAACCAACCCTAAATTCGAGTATATGACGGGAAATGTGACCACATTCGGAAAAGTCTCTGTAATTAATATATGACAGAGAAAGAGAGAGAGAGAGAAGCAGGTGGATACCAGAGCGGAGCAGTTCTGATTTCGTATCTAACAAGATTTGCGTGTGCAATCAGAATCCACTCCTCGAATCTATAAACCAACAAACACCACACCAATCTATAAATTATTTTGTTATCGTGGTGGAGCATTGTTTTACATCAGTTATTATTTTGGTCAGATTTGTTAGAGAATTAAACAACAATGATTCATCCCACTAAAAATATCACCACTAATAGCACTAATGTATTAAAAAAATAAAAAAAAATAAAAAAAAATACAACTCAAAGACCAAAACATCACATCATTAATAGCGGGACCACTGCCACCTAATTAGTGGGAGCACTAATTAGTGCTCCCAAGCATTTTTCAGGATTAAATTAGATACAACTGTTAATAAAGAGATGATTAAAGAAAAGATTATTAATATAAAAATTATTAATGAAAAAATTAAATAAAAATATATTTATTTTTGATAATAATGTAAGAAATGATTGGTGATAGAATTGATAAATTATTTTTATATACAATAAAAAAAACATATTTCTATATTAAAAAAAATCTAAAATAATTCTAAAAAAAATTTAGACATAACAGCAATTGAAAAAAAACAGTTCTCTTTCAATCTCGTGGGACTCCGGGGTTTTCTAGTAACTCATCAAAAAAGTCAATTTTTAACTTTTTTATTCAAAATAATATTTTTTGTCAAAAAAATCATTAAAAAAATTAAAAAATAAAAAAATTAATTTTTTACTAATTTCTCAAAATACCACTCATCTCTCAATCACAGGTCATTACCAGCTATGCTAGTCTCATTGCATGGTGGGATTGTGAATCTTATTGGATTATTAATCCGGTGATTAATTTCTTAGCCAAACATGCTTTTAATGGTACCACGTCAATCTTAATCCAATCCTACTACTCATGTTGGAAAACAAACGTGACTTTAGAGTATTTGAGATAGGCTAAGGTTTCGTTTGAACAATAGATTGATTTTTTAATTTTTTGATTATTTTAATTTAAGATTAAAAAATTTAGTTTGGGATAAGTTTTTGTTGACTTTTTTAATTTTGTGAGAAAAAAATAAAAATAATTATGATTTAAATGTGAAATTTTATATTATAAACTTTTTAGTTTATTTTGTCTTTTTATGGTTATTTTAGTTTTTTAACTCCAAAATTTTACATGTCAAACGAGGGTTAAAATAATCAATTTATGATTAAAATAGTCAATAAAATAAAATACTTTATTATATCACTCTCTTTATTTTTTTAGGGTAAACTATCAATAAGTCATAATTTCCATCAAGTCTTATTGAAAATAAATCTTAATAAAATCGTCGTTAAAAATACTTTTTTGTAACGATTTTTTTGTATATGTTACTAAAAATTGACAATTAGTATTTTTTTATTACGATTTTTATAAATTGTTGCTAAAATTTACAATTACTAAAGTTTTTCTGTGATGAATTTTTTAAAGGATGTAGCTTGCCTTTAGTCCAAGATCGGACTGGACAGTGCTGTTCGGCCCGTGAGGGCCCATCACGGGTCCCATTTTGATAATTTGAATCATTCAATGTGTAGAAATCGTTGAGTACTATATGCTTGGAAAAATCACGTTAATCGGATATCAATAGTTATGTGATCAAATCAGTTTTGTATAAAAAAAATGGACGGTGAACAAATTAACGGTTGACAAAAAATTGATCCAGTGAGGTAGCTATAGATATCCGATCAATGTGATTTTTTACAAGCACATAGTACTCGACGAGTTTCTACACATTGAACGGTCCGGATTATCAAAACGGGACTCGTGGTGGGCCCCCATGGGCCAAACAGCACCGTCTAGTCTAATCTCGGACTGGAGGCTCGGACTGGAGGCAAGCTGCTCCTTTTTTTAAACTGTCACTAAAAGTTAAAACTTATAATTAGTGACATTTTTTGTGATAAATTTTTTAAACGATCACTGAAAATTAACAATTAGTGACGTTTTTTTAACGGTGCTTGATGAAACACGTCATTAATGATTACATGTAGAGGTGAGCAACGAATATTTTGATCCGCCGCATTTTTGACGGATGCGTGATGTGTGATGACGAGCGGAAGGTTGCAGATTGATTTTTTTCAATTCGCCTAGTTTTGGACAAGTGGCAAATTTGAGGTTCCTTTAGCTGCAACCAAACCGTCACCGCGAGCACCCCTAGTAATTTGTAACACTTTGTATTTTTAATTTGTTTAAATATTCTGTTTGAGTTTTCAATTGAAAAGGAATTTAAATATTCTGTTGTATTTTCAATTTGAAAATATTTTTATTAAATGACAAGTGTTGATATTTGGTATTTTTGTGTGAAAAATATAAGGTTTAATTTTGTCATTTTTTTAAAAATCAAATTAAATAGTTTTGATAATGTATGATTTTCTTATATGTATTTATTATTGGTATTTGACAATTTACTTGATAATCTTTTAGTTATGTTGAGTTGAATTGTTATTCAAAAAAAAAATGTTGATAAGTTGTATTATATTTAAAATTTCTAAAAGTTTAAACCATCAAATCGATTCACATCAATCCGCCAATCCGCATTATCTGCATCCGTCAATCCGGCAGACAAATGCGGATTGATTTTTTTCAATCTGACAATCTGATAGACGGATAGCGGATTGGAGGTTTTCTGGCCACAACCGAACCGGAACCCCCCTAATCACATGACTTATTGAACAATAAGTTCATCTGTTAGAACCTACACGTAAATCCCCTATTTTTTTATACGTTGTTTCGTAAAAAGTCAAATAACTAATTAAAATAACTTATTCTCAAATATGGCCTTATATCTTAAAGGGTTGGTTTGGGAAGTTAGTTATTTTAACCTGACTAAAAAAAGTTGTGTTTTAGATGATAATTGATTTTTTATTGTTGTTTTAATGATGGTAAGGCCTCGTTTGGGAATCCTCCATTTTAGTCAAAAAGTCAAAAAGTTACTAAATTAGTCAAAAAGCCAACAACCTATACCAAAAAGTCAAAGATTCTCTTTTCTCTCTACTTTTTGCACATCTTTTCGTAAAAAGCCAAAAAATTATCCCAAACATACTAGTTTTTTTTAGCTCATATTTTAGCCAAATAGCCAAAAAGCTACTAAATTAGCCTGTTCCCAAACGAGGCCTAAGAGAAACATAAAATAATTATGATTTGGATATAATATTTTTGTATTATTGACTATTTTAATTTATTTTATCTTTATTAATTGTTGGAAAAACTACATACAAGCGGGAGAATGAAAAATAAATTACCAACACATAAGGGAGTGCAAGTAACACTTACACTTGCACCTCTATAGTATTTCATTTACACCCCACTACAGACACCTACATCCTATGTATTAGTATACTTCCTTCTCTCACTTACATATAGTTTCCCATTGATTATTTTACGTTTCAACCCAGGGCCAAAATCTTAACCAAAAAATATTGGATTTCGCACTTTCAATTAACATGTGAATTTGTTTCAAAATCATGCCACAATTTTTCATGAAAAAATTGCCAACTAATGGGACACTAAAAATAATATTTGCATTTTCATGATAGTTGTATAATTTTTTTTTTTGGTTTTTGTGTGTGTCAGAGTTGTATCATAAAATATTTCATTTATAATGTAATTATTTTTTTTAATATTTCAGTTATTTGTAATTTTTTTCATTTTTCAAACAACTACTCCATAGTATGGCCTTATTTGGATGATTTTTTTTTTAAAATTAAAATTTGATAATCAAAAAATAAAAATTAAAAGTATCCATTCCTCAACTTTTAATAATTACTTTTTTTCGGCTTATTTAATCAATTTATGCATAATAAACTATTAAGCAAAAACTACACCAAACAATTTGATACAAATTCTTAAATTAAAATAAGTTATAATCAACTTATAAAAGCTACAACAAACTGCCCCACTACATCATTGTTGTATTGCCCACATAACACACTAATTTTAAATTTAAATTCTACAATTTATATTTATGGTAAAATTATGAATCATTATAAAGGAAAACTAAATAATGTTAACAAGTGTCCATCTACTACTGTTTAAACAAATATTGTTGCGTGTCAAATACACTTGTTAGCAAAACCTACAATGACCCTGTTTCGTTAGGGTTTATTTCTATCTTATTTTAGCTTTTAGCTTAATTTAAATTATTTTGATATGTTTGGTTTAGCTTAACAATACAACTTATAGTTTTTTGTAAGTCAAAAATCAACTTATTGGGGAGGATAAGCTTAATTTATAAGTAAAAAATCAACTTATGTTCACAGTTATAAGGTATAAGCTATAATCGCTTTCCCATAACTTTACCAAACGGGGCCAATAAATGTTGTAATGCTATTTTTTGTGTATTAATAATATTGTGCTTATAACTTTTTATATTATATTATATTTACCATTTTATTTGTCAATATAATGGATCTCATAATTAATATATATCTCTAAAGTTTATTTTGGGAAGTAAGTTTTTTTTGAAAAAACATAAAAAAAAAAATAGGGAAATTATGTGACCCAAAAAAATTTTAAAAACTGACTTTTAACCTAGATGTCAAAATAGGCCTAATACCTTGTTAAGTTAACACACCAAATTAAATCCAAAAAAAAAAAAAACCACCAAGAAGAAGAAGAAAAAGATGTTTATGGTACCATTACTCTTGGTTTATTTGGTGGTATTGGATCCAATTTTTAAATTGCATGACTCATATTCTATTTTAAATGGCGTTTGGAAAGTGATTATTTTCGTTGATTTGTTTAATTTTTTTTGAAAAGACTTGCAGAATAATAGAGAGAGCGTTTTGATTGGATATTTTGATTTTTTTTTTTGTCTATTTTAGCCAAAAAGCTAACATCCCAAACGGATAATTTTCAAAAAAATAATCTAATAAATATTGGCATCGTTTGGAAACTTTGCTATTTTAGTTTACTTTTGACTATTTTATGAAATGAAAAAAATTGTTTGGGATGATTTGTGATTTTTTGTAGTTGAATAAATGGTTATAAGAGAAAAAATGATTGATTGGTGTGTAGAATGTGATATTTTATCTTATTAATTATTTTATTTTATTTTTGTTTTTATTGGCTAGTATCTTAAAAAAATTTACTAAAACTTATATCATATGCCTGATATAAGTGTGAGACACATAGCATGTGAATCTCACACCCATATGAGACATTAGTAAAAATTTTAATAAATCTTTTGAGATCTGTAACTTTAAAACCAAATACTCAAATGTTGCTTTGGGGTTTGCTTATTTTTTGGTTTTTTTTTTCCACTTATTTTCATTTTTATTGAATTTTTTTTAAAAAAAATTTAAGCTTCTAAATTCAGCTTGATAAGAAGAATTGAAAAATTATAATTTTTTAAAAAAAAGTCCAGAAAAGAAAAAAAAAGAGTAAATAATAGTGGATTTTTTGGGCATATATTGGCTTTTTTATTTTTTTTATTTTTTTTTTCAAAAAAAAGTATATATTTCATATTCATCTCCACAAGATGGATAATAAAACTAAAAAATAATTAATAATATTTTTTTTAAAAAAAAAGCTATTAAAAAAATTCAAAAAAAAAGAGTTTTTTTTTTTTTTTTTTTTTTTTTTTTTTTTTTTTTTTTTCTTTAAAGTTGCCAAAAGAGTAGATATGGGGTGACCCAGCAATTAATGATAATGAAATTATAATGAATGATTTAAAGGGAAGTTGTTGGGTCTGTTATGTTAAGTGTTGTCTACTGCTATCTCTACAGTCAATCTGATGGGTTATTTTATAGTAACTTTGTCACTCACCCATCACAGTCCCACCTCTCAGAGTTTTCGATTTCTGATCTCCAGCCTTTGCGGTTGTACAATGTATTTCAACAATTGTTAAAAAAAAAAAAATGTATTTCAACAATTGTAAAAAAAAAAAAAAAAAAGACAAATTACTTACACCTCTCTTCAAATTTAATGAAATTATAAATTTTTTTTTAAGATTTTAAAAATTACATTATGTCTCATCGCAATTAACGTTGTTAATAGATATCATAAATTAATTAAAATGCCCTTTTAACAAATAAGGACAAATTGCCTACACTCATTTGAAGTTTAGCTAAATTAGAGTTTCCTTTATGAGATTTAGCTAAATTACAGATTCCCTCTGAGGTTTAACTAAATTATCATTTTTAAATAAGTTATGAAATGCAAAATTAAAATGAAAAAACACTTATTACACTATAAAAAAATTAAGATTTTAGAGACCAAAATTTATGGACAAAATTATTTTTAGGAGACCAAATATTTTTGTTGTGAAAATGTCGTCATTATATTTTTAGAAATGAAAATTAAATATTAGTGATTAATTATTATATTTTTTGTATCAAATTTTTTGTCTCAAAAAATAAACTGTCCAAGAGAGTGGGTGAATTGGGTTATTATATATTTTTTTACAATATTAAAAAATAATAAATACAAAATTCAAAACAATGATTATCAATATAAAAGTAAGAGAGATAGGGAGAGAAAATCAAACACTGAGATTTATAGTGATTTGGCACGCCGGGCTTACGTCCATTCCCTAAGGAACCTCTTTGAGAATTTCTTCACTATCAAGATGAATTAATACACTACCAAAACTTCACAAAGTTTGTGCATTTTACACAGGTCTTACTTTTATCTATTGAGCATTATTCAATAATAAATGCCTTACTTTTACAAAAATCTCTCACAAAATAATGAATAAAAATAAGAGGTACTTTAACTCTCTTTTACAATAATTTTCTCATAAAGAGTATAAATGAAAGTGTAAGAACAAGGACTACTCTTAGATCTGAAAGTGAAAGAGCAGAATACAATAATCTCAAAATTTTGGAGCGCGCACACACACACACACACACACACACACATATATATATTTTTCTCTTTAAGCTCTCTAATTTTTCTCCACACACAACATTTCTATTTATACAAAAAAATCTACCCATTGGAGAGACAGAAGCTCATTCGGATTATGAGAAGTCAGCACAAATCTCTATCATTATGGATTCCTTGAAGTCAAAAGCCATATGAAAATTGTGTCTACTTTGCAACTTTTTCTTTTTCTTTTTGCAAGCAAATTCAAATTAACTTACAACTTTTTCTTTTTTATTTTGCAGGCAAAACATCTTCAAGGACTTTGTTTACAATAAAAAATTAAATAAGTTTTCTCCTGCAATCATTATAGTATATCAATTTCAAGATTTTGACTATATATATATATATATATTTGATGCACCGCACCGCCACAAGCTATTTATAAATCTTTAATATATTCAAAAGATGTTCCGTATAAATCAACTATTTTTATAATCGATACATTCAAATATGATCGTAAAGTAAATTTGAATTTAGTGCAATATATATCAAAATGATATAATACAAATTTACTCAAAAGAGACAATTACATCAAATTTGTCAAAGAATGAATAGTGATTAAAACATGAATAGTAAAATTTTTAAAATATTTTTATTTAAAAAATATTTATAACAAATGTATTATAAAATATTTATATTTTAAACAGATAATATTTTATGTCAAATGTGTATATTATTTGCATTTTCTCAATTAATATATTAGACATCATCAAAATTAAACAACATGATTAACAATCTTCCCCTTTTTGATGATGGCAATACATGAATGGATTTGACACAATTGAAACCAACAAAATATTTGATAATTTTGCCACATAAGATATTTGATACATGCATAACAATTCACAGTATACATGCACAACAATTCTCAGCAATTCAATTCATATTTTTCTCCCCCTTTGACATCATCAAAAAAAAAATATGGAGATGGAAAGGTGGTAGAGAGAAAAAAAAATGGCAGTGATCAAAACAAAAATTAGACAAACACATGTGAGAAAATAATTTGATATGCAAAAAAAAAATTATAATAATGGTGCTTATGTCTTGTCGTGATTTTTGTGGGGATTTTGGAGCATCTCTAGCGCACAAAATGTTGACAAAGAAAAATTTGAGCAGATATGCATCGAATATTGGATCGGTGGAGTGTATAAAAAGTGACAAGAATGATAGGCAGAGATACGAAATTGTCAAGTGTTGGGAGAGGAAATTTTGTTTTACCTTCTTGTGTAATCATGTCATTCCTTACCTTAGCCATCAATGGTTTGAACATGCATGAGGCGCCTGTAATGCAGGCAAATGAGAGGTTACAAATGGTGCAGTCACAGACTATTTCTGTAAATGAGAGTCTTAGTGTTGGTGGTAATCGGAATGATATCGATGCTATTAATAACACTATGACTCTTGGTACATAGGCAATGACTACGGTTTCCAATATGGCTCGACAACTACAAGTAAGAATACAAGAAAATCAGCAATGGAGAGACGATATGTGCTTGCTAAAACAACAACTAGCTAAGATTCGTCAGGAGAAGAGAGAACTGGAAAGGAAAAATGCACAGTTGGAGAATGCGGTGCAATATTATGTAATGGTTATAATGCCAAGACTCACAGAAGTCGAAAATAGAGGGAGACATGTAAATGAGGCTCATGAAAAATTGTTGACAGAAGTTGTAGACGTGCCTGAACGTCCCGGGCTCCGCGCGCGAAGGGGGTGCGAAATCCGTTTTGTTCATTAGGCTTACTACAGTTCGGACTCAAATGTCACGGTTCTGAATCTAATCTCGCAAAGTGCAATGCAAGACCGATAAATACCAAAGAGTCCAAATCCGGCAAATCGTTTTGGAAAACTGATTTTTATAAAGAAGTGCCAAACATGGACTGCTTTGCCAGATCCAGAGTCGCCACCTAAATGTTTTATTTTTAGAGAAATTTAGGAAACCCTGACTCGTTGCCTAAGGCCACGTGTTCGTCATCACCAAAGTTGCCTCAGCTCGGGAAGTTAGGTACGAGAGGGGAAGGTCATGCAAGAGCACCCCTGCTCTCCCGATCAAAGATCGGCCTTTATTAACATGATATCTTGTTTTTGAAAATACATGCGTTCTTATTCCGGTTTTATTAGCTAACCTTACTACGTGATGTGCACAGCATACAAGTATAAACTAGACCGCCTAAGTTGGAACAAAACATCTCATGTTTGTTTGAAAATGGTTTGAAGGTGCTACTCGCAAGTAGGCTAAGACGTGGATTTGCCACCCTCAAGTGGGCTTAGAAAACATGATTTTGCCACCCTCAAGTGGGCTTAAAACTTGCATTTTGATGAATTGTTCCAATTCAAGTAATCCAACCTTCACCCACAGGCATTCAGGCAGTTATATCACATAAGCAAATAGCCTCATGGCAAGCATGCTATCATGGCAACACTCACACTTATGCAAGGATGCTAAAGCATAAACACTTACAGTGTACTTCGAGCCAAAACAATAGCTAGTTAGTAATCAATTCATGATCCTAGCTATGTTAAGATAGCTAATGCAACGCATGCAAAATGCAACTAGAAATAGGCTCGGCTATTCTAAGGTGGCATATGAGATGCAACTTGATAATCATGTATTCAAATCGGTATTGAAATACAATGCAGTTTGTATGATGCGCCGAGCCTGGTGCATGCAAGATAGATGAATGTATGCAAACATGCGAAGCATAAGGATGCTAATTGAAATATGCCCTAAAACTAACCACTGAAAGCAGATAAGTAAAAGGGAGAAAGACGTGGGGTTAGAAGACATGCATCACACACACGCACATTTATTATAAAATTCGCCCTCTCGATGGAGGGTCCGAATGAATAAGCTAAGCTAAGCTAGCAACTAATCTAATAATCTAATTAGACTAATTATTACACAACCAAATTGAATAATTAGCTACAACTAATTATTACATCACTTTAACTAATTAACAAATTAATTAAGTTACAAACAACAAATGCTAATTAACAAGTAAACATTTAAACTAAGCTGCTCCAGCTCTATTTGAAGGAGAAAAGGATGCATGCTTGGACTCGATTTTTTGCCTTGAAACACCTGCCGGTTGCTCTCTTGAGGCTCTGTTTGCAGGGTGTCTTCAAGAACTTGCTGCTGGATCTCACCAAAACAGTGCTAAGGAGTGCACTAGTGGCCTGCCGGCCATGAATGGTTGTTGCCGACCAAGAGTGCACACTGCTGGCCACAAATGAAGATCTGCCGGCCAACAATAAGGGGGGTGCCGGCTACTGGTGTGCTGTGACACCAAGCTGCAGCAGAGCACAAAATAGAGAAAATGGAGGGTCTCCCAAGGGTATGTATGTACTATGCCCCTCCATATCACCTCAAAACATCAAGGGAGAGGCATAATTGGATCCAAGATCATCAATCGAGCATCGCAATGCGTGATAGCCAAAGATTTGATTTGTACAAACTTAATAAATGTATGACAAACAAGACACTAAGACCACAGCTTTATCATGAGTGATCAAAGGCAATGGAGACCAAAGGAAGATTGGCTCATTTTATCACTTAAAGTATGAAATGAGCTAATCCACTTTGTGTTCAAACACAACACCGGGTTGAATGCAATGCAATGCAACATAAACATGTAAACAACATGCAAGAATCATGCAATGTGACAAGCGTGCGACAACATGCAATGCTACAAGCATGCAACAACAACACAATGGAACAAGCATGCAACAACATGCTATATACCAAGCATGCAACAACATGCAAAAATGGACTTAAACTAAAATAGACAGATCTCAATCATGCCCAGATCAGTGGCCAAAACACCAAAACCAAGGCACCAAAAGGCAAAGTATACATGCACACATATTGGTCCATAAGCTAGGCAAGAAGAACACAAATCTCAAACAAGAGCAAGGGGTGACAAACATGAGAGCATGGCAATAAAGTAAGCTCTGAAATCATGTGAGGAATGATGCTAAACCACCCAAACAAGACAAGCATAGCATGCAAGAAAGCTTAAAGCTTGAAACAAGCAAAGGGACTCAAACCATGGCCATGCAAAGTAAGACCCAAAGGGCCAAGGGCAACCAAAAAAGCCCCAAGGTAGGTTAATACAAGACCAAAAGCATGCTTGAACCTAGCCAACACAAGCTAGAACAAAAGACCAAAGGCATGAAGCATGCAAGGCTAATAAAGGGGTGTTACACTACACCTATTACAACCAAACATGGCATGACTTAACCAATGAAAATTAGAGTTATGGCATGTCAAAATAAGCCCCAAAATCCACTGAGATGGCATCCCAAAAGCCTAAGTATGATGGCATGCACAATGATCCATTCTTGAAGCACAAAACCCCAACTCTTCAAAGCATTGAAAGAGTGACAAGCACAAGTGTATGACCATGAAATATGCTCTGAAATCATATAACAAATGATGCCAAATCATGAAGATAGTCCAAGCAATGCATGTTAATGGACTCAATACACAAAGCTAGTGAGCAAGATTGAACCATGGCTATACAAAGCAATGCATGCATGGCCAAAACAGCATGAATCAGACCTTAAACATGGTAAAACATGAACAAAATATTCTTAGAGTCGAGCCAAAAGCATGCTAGAATGATGATCAAAAGCATGATATACATTACGCTAGTGAATGGAAATGCACTACAAGTGCATGGAGCATGCAAGAGGCCATCAAAGCAAATTTAGACAGAGTCATGACATGCTAAATAATGACCAAAAACATGCTGAATTGGAGCCCATACATGCTTAACAAACACGTTACTTCATGAGGCATATAAGGCTAGTTTGCAAGAATTACACTACAAGTGTATAAAGCATGCATAAGGTGACCAAACTAGCCACGGACAGAGTTAAGGTAGGTCCTAAAAGTCACAAAAAAGTGCCTGAACTAAGCCTCAAGATGGTAGAAACACATGATCATTTGATAGGCCAATAAGACATGCAAACAAGAGAAGAGGAGGGGGACAACCCCCCACCCATTTGGGACCTCAAAATAGGGTTTTTACCACTAAAAATTCTCTGGATTTCAGTAGTTAAAAGGCCACAAAAAATTATTTTGAAAGGCCTTGAAAGATGGCTCAAAAGCTATACAAGCTAAGGAACAAAATGGAGAGACAACCACTTAGCCAAACAAGGCTTAAACCAACATTTTTAGGACTAAAAAATAGAATTTTCTTTAGTTCAAAGCCAAGCCAAAAATAGTTTACAAAAGTGGTAAAACAAGCATGCAAAGCAAAGGTTTAAATGAGCAAGTGTTTGCCCTTGAAGAACCTTGAAGGACAGCAGCAAAACCAGCCAAAATCTGAGCCAAACAACCTTCAATCAGCCCAAAAATAGGTTCTGAGGGACCTCAAGCCAATGGTTGTCAAGTTTGATCAAGGATGTGTGTGCAAAAGAGAAGTGTATCTACACTTGCAAGCTCTTATGCACAAAGGTTCTTCAGATGGAGAAATGTAAAGAGAGAGGTGTAGAGAGAGAGGCTCCCAAAACTCTTCCAAAATGTTCTAAAATGTTCTAACCCTTCAAAAAAATAGATAAGGCCTCCATATATAGCAAAAAGAGAGGTTTGGGTCGAAAATATCTCAGGAGAGACAACTGGAGCAAGCTGGAGCAAAATATCTGTTCAAAACTGATCTTTTCATCAATGGCCGGCACCTTCACCATTATTGGCCGGCAGCACACTATTGTTGGCCGGCAGGGGTCATTCTTGGACGGCATTGCCCATTCATGGCCGGCACACCCCCATAGAGGCTGGCAGCAAAAATCAGTCCTAGTCCCTGAATTGAAGCAAGCCTAACTCCTTAATCTAGATGCCTTTTCAGATCATTCTCATGTGAAAATTGAAGCCTCGGAAGTTAGCTTTCCAATGGTGGCTGCCTTGCATCAAAATTCCAACTGTGCAAAAAGTTATGCCTGTTTTGGTGAAGCCGCGCAGTTTCAGTCCTACCCGGGTTCATGCCGAACTTCTCCCAAACTAGTTTTCTTCCCTCTTCTCTTCTTTTCCCCAACTCCAAACCCCTAAAAAAGGTATTTTGAAAGATTCTTCAAAAGAGTTCATCTCTCCTTCATTCATTTCCACTTTGTCCTTACTCGATTTACCGAAAAGCGCAACATTTAACAAAATGCGAGCGTCGGAACATTGTAGAATCATCTTTTCAAAAATATTTTGAAATAGAGGGTTTTAAGGTCTAAAAACCATTCAAAATAGTTTTAGCTCAAAAAAGGGGTGTAGGGTTGGGATTTGACTCTCTCATTACCAAAGAAATTGACCCTTTGCACTGCACACCTTTCACCACCAAGTAAACCATCAGTAGCGCCCAAGTGTTAAGGTCGGTCAAAAATGGGGTGTCTACAGAAGTTAAACGCAAAAAATCTATGAAGCCTTCTAAAAACTTACATGTAGTCGAGTACTATTTTTTCCTTTTGAAATAAAATTGCAAGCATTTCTCTGCTTTTTTTTATTAAAAAAAAAAATTGTGGGTGAAGATAAAAATATATATATATATACTCCCCCTAAAATTATGCATAGAATATACAAACACCCTCTTAAGATTACTTGCATTTTTATGTTTTATTTTTATTTCATTGATGTAATCTCAAAAGATCACATAATACGAACCTCCCTCTAAATTAATGCACAAAAGAAAATTACACAAATTGTAAAAAAGCAGATTACCAATTTATAATATCAAAGGCAATTAAGATCTGGCCAAAAACAACTACACCAAGTGCACTAGCATAAAAGAGAAAATACAAATAAAAACAATTTATTCAGATAAGGTAGAAGCAAATATTATTAAATTCAAGAGAGTTTGGAGCACATACAACTATATAAAAAATATAACACAGTGCAAAAATAATTTTAACATGTTGATCTGGGATAAGATGTTGGTGGATGTAAAATTTTGTCGACGACGAGGAAGATCGGTGACAAGGGTGAAGAACAGTGATGATGATGTAGATCAGCGTTGATGGAGATGATTAAAAAAACAGTGAAGATTAATAGATTGGAGATAGATCTTGGTAGATTAGTGATGAATTTATGTAGATTCGGAATGGATTTTGGTTAGATCAGTGAGGGATTTGGGTTGATGATGATGGTGATGAACGGAAATAATGGAGAAGATTGGGGATGAATTTTGTGCAGATTTGAGGTGGTTTTGTGTAGATTGGATGCGGATGTATGTAGATCGAAGATATTTGTGATGAAGTTTATGGATGATGTTGTGGATGATGGAGCTGGTGGTGGACGATGGTGAGGATGATGATGTTTGAAGATGAAAGGAAAAAAGAGAGAGCAAGAGAGAGAGAGAGAGAGAGATAGAGAATATATAAAATATTTTTTTATTTTAATATTATTTTGATTTTAATTTTAATATTAATTTTATTTTTAAGAAATAAACATCATATAGGAGTATTCATCATACAAAGTTTAGTTCTAATTAACAAAATTGTTCTTCATTAAGTGGCTTGGTAAATATATCAGTTAATTGATAATTTGTAGGCACAAATTTGAGCTCAATGTCACTTTTGAGTACATGATTTCTTAGAAAATGATGCCTTATTTCAATGTGTTTAATGTGTGAGTGCCGAATAAGATTTTTTGAAAGGTTAATGGCACTTGTGTTGTCACATTTTATAGGAATATGATCATAACAAAATTTAAAATCTTGAAGTTATTGTTTTATCCAAAGCAATTGTGCACAACACCCAGTGGCGGCAATGTATTCTGCTTCAGCAGTTGACAGAGCCACTGAGTTTTGTTTTTTGCAAAACCAAGAAATGATTGAGTGTCCAAGAATGTGTCAAGTACCACTTATGCTTTTTCGATCAAGTCAACATCCCACAAAGTCGGCATCCGAGTAAACAAAAAGTTCATAAGCGGTTTCCTTAGAATACCATAATCCCAAATTTGGAGTGCCAACAAGATATCTGAAAATACGTTTGACTGCAGTGATGTGTGATTCTTTCGATGCGAATTGAAAACATGCACACATACAAACACTAAACATTATATTAGGTCTACTTGCAGTAAGATAGAGTAAAAAACTAATCATACTGTAGACACCCTATTTTTGACCGTCCTCAAGACTTGGACGTCATCGTTTGAACACTCGATAATCATCCATGTTTGTGTTCGTTTTGAGTTCCCGAAGGTCTCGGTTGCGTGCCTTGCCTTAGGATCTCTCAACTTGTCTGTTTTGTGCTTGGTTGTGGACCAAGGACTTGTGGTTTTGCTTTTGAGGGAAGAGGGTGGCTTGTTGGCCATCCCCACACCCCATCGGCTATGGCATGATGTCATCGGCCTTGCTTCCTTGTCATCGGCCATAAATGTTGGTCGGTCGGCACTTTTTTTGGTCGGTCGACACTTATTTTGGTCGATTGGTCATATTTTCTGACCGAGGCCTTTTCTTTGCCTTTTTCAGGCATTGTGCATGCTAGCTGTGCAAGCTGGTGAGCACAGACCCTCCCCGCCATACACGTGTATGGGGAGATTTGAACCAAAGCTTAGCTTCTCTAAGAAGCTTTGAATTTGATTTCCTATATGAGGGGAGCGTCCCCTCCCTTTCCAGAGGTTTAGCAAAATAGATATAGAGTTCATATATCCCTCTCTCTCTCTCTCTCTCTCTCTATCTCTCTCTCTCTCTCTATATATATATATATTTGTGTATGTGTTGGTGCCTTAAAAGTGTATTTTGTTCATACTTTTGCACTATAGCACCTAGTAGAACACCTTCCTTTGGTTGCTGAGGCACTAGGAAGTTGGTTTCAAAGTTCTTGGGCTGGTTTTGATCCAAGGGAGTGGCTGGAGTTGTGTTCTTGAAAGTGTTCTTCAAGGGTGAGTAACTAACCTTTTGTTTCCCCATTTTGGCTTAAGCTTTTAAACCTATTTGCATATTGTTTTAAGCTTAACTATAAACTGAAAAAGTTCTATTTTTGTGTGCTTAAGATGGTTGTTTAAGGACACTTTTTGGTTGGGGGTTGTCTACCCCCTCTTAGGTCTTGTTTGGCCTTGTTTTGAGCCATCTCTTTTAGCCTTTGTTCTTGTCTTTGCATGACCTTTCTACCATTGAAATCCAAAGGATTTTCAATGGTGAAAAGGCAGTTTTGAGGTCTTGAATAGGAGAGGGACACCCCTCTCTCCTTGTGTTTCATTTGCTTGTATATTTGGCTCATAATGGTAACATGTTTGCTTAGTATGTTTTGGCTTCATTTCAACAAGTATTTGGTGTTATTTGGCCATGATATACCTCTGTTTTAAGTTGGTATGATAGCCTCTTGCATGTATCATACACTTGTCTTGCAATCCTCTCATTTGCCTTAACATGCACTATGCATTTGGACCATCATGCTTGCATATTTTGGCTTAACTCAAAGGAAATTTTAGTCATGTTTTGCCATGTTTAAGCTCTATTTGGTGTTGTTTTGATCATATATGCAATGCTTTGTATAGCTACCATACATTCTAGCTTGTTAGCTTTGAGGGTCCAAGTCATTAGCATGCACTACTTGGACCTTTTTCATGATTTGGCATCATCTCATATGTGATTTCAGTCCATGTAGTGCAGCCTTATACTTTCATTTGTCATCCTTTCAAAGCTTTGAAGAGTTGGTGTCTTATGCCTTAAGGTTGGGTCATTGTGCATGCCTCCATGATTAGGTCTTTGGGATACCATCTAAGTGGGTTTTTGGGCCTATTTTGACATGCCATATCTCTGTTTTTCATTGGTTAAGTCATGTCATATTTGGTTATAATGGGTGTAGTGTAATCCCCTTTGTTGGCCTTACTTGCATATTGCCTTCGGCCCTTCATTTTGGCTTGTTTTAGCTTTGGCCCTTGCATGTTTTAGACTCCCTTTAGCATGATCTAGGACTGTTTTGGTTGTCCTCGGCTCTTTGGAGCTTGTTTCATGTGGCCTTAGTACAAGCTCCTTGGCTAGCCTTAAGCCTTGAGCTTTCTTGCATGTTATGCTTGACTTGTATGTATGATTTGGCATCATCCTTGACATCATTTCAGAGCATGTAGTGTTGTCACGTTTGCATGCTTTTCACTCTTTGAGTGCTTTCGAGAGTTGTCCTCTTTGTGCCTAAGTGATGGACCAATATGTGTACATGTTTGTTTTGCATGTTGGTGCCTTAGTTTTAGTGTTTTGGCCACTGATTTGGGCATGGCTGAGGTCTGCCCATTTCAGTTTAAGTCCATCTTGCATGATCCTTGCATATTGTTGCATGCTTGTTCCATTTCATCGTTATTGCATACTTGGTACATTGCATTTTGCATGCTTCGTACATTGCATATTTGCATGTTTAGGTTGCATAGTATTGTTGCATACTTGTTGCATGCCATGTTGTTTACATGTTAGGTTGCGTTGTATTGCCTTTGGCATGCTCATGTTGCATCGCATTGCATTTCCATGTTGCATTGTATTTGGCATACTTGCATTGCATTGTGTTCGGTTTGGGGTGTCAAACCAAACACGAGGACTGAAGGACGTTCGTACTTGAAGTGACGAAACGTGCCTCAATCCTTGGTCGCCGACACTCTTGATCCAACATGATAGAGTTCTAGGCATTCATGTGTTTTTGTGCATTCATTCTATATTGAATCGCATACTTGGCTCCTTTAGCCATCATGCATCGACATGCGTGATTAATGGCCCGAGGGTCGAGCACTACACTCCCTTGAACTCATGACATGATAGGGAGGGTGTTTGTGCACACATTGCCTTGAAAATGCATTGCCATGCTCTGTTTGTCCTCTACTGTAGAAAAACAGCATTCTGCAGGAAGATATGGCCGTCCGGCCATCTTCAGTGTCGATTGACTAAATATTGTTGGCCGAGATCCTCACAAATGGCCGATGACCGATTCCACATGGCCGATGTTCCTATATTTTGGCCGGTGACATCTCACAGTGCTCAAGGAGTGGTTCAGAAGCATCCTTGGGACTTGTGCAATTTTCAGAGGTGTAGAACAGTGCAAACAGAGGCAACATGTGGCATGACAACGAGTTTCCGAGCAAGGCGATCGAGCATGCATCATTTAATCATTCTGAGGCGGAGCTACGGCGGCCTCTTTAGTTTCATAGCTTAGTTAATTTGTTTAAATTAGTAAAAGTTATGTAATAATTAATTAGCTGGGGTAGTTAATTAATTAGTTGATTTGTATTATTTATTCGGACCCTCCGTCGAGAGGGCGAATTTTGTAATAAGTGTGCGTGAGTGTGTGAATGTCTTCCAATCCCACATCTTTCTCCCTTTTACTTACCTGCTTTCAATGGTTAGTTTTAGGTCATGTTTCAATTAGCATCCTTATGCTCGCATGTTTGCATCATTCATCTGGATTGCATGCACCGGGCTCCGCGCATAATACTAACTGCATAGTATTTCAATTTCAACTTGAATACGTGTATCGAGTTGTCGCATTTCACATGCCATTCTTAGATTAGCCGAGCCTATTCTAGTTACATTTTTGCATGTGTTGCATTAGCCATCTTAACATGAACTAGGATCATGCATTTGATTACTAACTAGCTATTATTTTGGCTCGGAGTACTAGGTAAGTGTTTACGCTTTAGCATACCGTATGTGTGTAAGTGTTGCCATGATAGCATGCTTGCCATGAGGCTATTTGCTTATGTGATATGACTGCCTGAATGCCTGTGGGTGAAGGTTGGACTACCTGAATTGGAATAATTCATTCAATGCGAGTTTTAAGCCCACTCTGCGGGGTGGCAAAAATCATGTTTTCTAAGCCCACCCGAGGGTGGCAAATCCACGTCTTAGCCTACTTGCGAGTAGCACTATCAAACTATTTTCAAATAAACAAACATGAAATGTTTTGTTCCAATTTAGGCGATTCGGTCTATACTTGTGTGTTATGCGCATCACATAGTAATTTTAGGCTAATAACCGGAATAAGAACGCATATGTTTTCAAAACAAAATATCATGCTTAGTACAGGCCGATCTTCAATCGGGCGAGCGAGGGTGCTCATTGCATGACCTTCCCTTCTCGTACCCAAGTTCCCGAGCCGAGGCAACTTTGGTGATGACGGACACGTGGCCTTAGGCACGAGTCAGGGTTTCTTAAATTCCCCAAAATAAAATATTTAGGTGGCGACTCTGTATCTGGCAAAGCAGTCAATGTTTGGCACTTCTTTACAAAAATCATTTTTCTGAAACAATTTGCCAGATTTGGACTCTTTGGTGATTTATCAATCTCACATTGCACATTGTGAGATCAGATTAAGAACCGTGACATTTGAGTTCGAATTTTAGCACAGCATAAAGCCCTCGGGGTGCGTCTACACATACCTCGATATTTCTTTTCATCTACAGGTTTATCTTGCTCATCTTTGTCGATTTTTATTAATGTGCTCATTAGAGTTGCTGCAGGCTTTGATGATTCCATTTCAAACCTTTTGAGTAGATCCTTGATATATTTCGATTGATTTAAATGGATTCCATCATTAGTTTGTTTAATTTGTAGATCAAGGAAGTAATTTAACTCCCCCATCATACTCATTTCAAATTCACCCTGCATATCTTTAGCAAATTCTTTACACAAATTTTCATTAGTAGCACCAAAAATAATATCATCAACATAAATTTGAACAATTAGCATATCCTCCTTTTTGGTTTTTATAAACAGTGTTGTATCAATTTTTCCTTTAGAAAAAACTTTGTCAAGTAGAAAATTATTTAATCTTTCATACCATGCTCTAGGAGCTTGTTTTAAAGCATATAAAGCTTTTGAAAGTTTGAAAACATGATCCGGATATTTTTGACTTTCAAAACCGGGAGGTTGTTCAACATAAATTTCCTCCAAAACGTATCCATTTAAGAAACCACTTTTAACATTCATTTAATACAATTTGAAATCTTTAAAACATGCAAAAGCAAGTAACATTCTAATAGCTTCAAGTCTAGCAACCGGTGCAAAAGTTTCATCAAAATCAATGCCTTCTTCTTGATTATAACCTTGGGCTACCAATCTAGCTTTATTTCTAGTAACAACTCCGGATTCATCCATTTTGTTCCAATAAACTGGATTATCCTTAGGTTGAGGAGTCAAAAACCAAATTTCATTTCTTTCAAATCGATTTAATTCTTCCTGCATTGCTAAAATCTAATTTTCATCTTTTTCAGCTTCTAAAAACGATTTTGGTTCAATTTGTGAAACAAATGCAAGGTTATCACAAACATTTGTAATAGAGGAACAAGTTTTTATATCTTCCACTACATCACCTATGATAAGGTCTTTAGGATGGCCATGAGCATACTTCCATTCATTTGGTAGATTTGATTCATTTTTTGGACGAGCATATTCTTCTTGAAGATTCTTCATTGTAATTTCTTCTTTGTGCTCTGAAGATGGATTTTCTTTATTTGTTATGTAAATGCGCCCCATTGTTAGATATGTTTCTATAGTATCATCACTTACAAGATTCTTAGAAATAATATTATTAGATTCATCAAAGGCAACGTGTACAAATTCTTCAACAAGTAAAGTTCTTTTATTGAATACTCTACAAGCTTTACTAGAATTCGAATAACCAAGAAATATAGCTTCATCCGATTTAGCATTAAATTTTCCGAAGTTATCTTTATTGTTATTCAATATAAAGCATTTACAACCAAATGCACGGAAGTGACTAATATTAGGTTTTCTATCTTTCCAAATTTCATAAAGGGTTTTCTTAAGAATAGGTCTAATTATAGCACGGTTTACGACATAACATGCAATGTTAACGGCTTTCGCCCAAAAATATCTAGGTAAATTATTTTCACAAAGCATAGTATTGGCCATTTCTTCAAGAGTTTTATTTTTTCTTTGAACCACACCATTTTGTTGAGGAGTTCTAGGAGCAGAAAAATTATGATCAATTCCAAACTCATCACAAAACATAATAAAATCATCATTTTCAAATTCTCTACCATGATCATTTCTAATATTACAAATATTAAGATTTTTCCATTTTGAATTCTTTTACATAACTTTGAGAAATTGTAAAAAGTTTATTTTTGTGTGTCAAATATAAAACCCATGTATATCTAGTATAATCATCAACACAAACAAGAGCATAAGATTTTCCTCCCAAACTTAATGTTCTAGATGGTCCATATAAATCAATATGCAAGAGTTCAAGAGGTCTAGTAGTTGAAACAACGTTTTTGGATTTGAAAGAAATTCTAGTTTGTTTTCCAAATTGACATGCATCACAAAGTTTGTCTTTTTCACAAATAATTTTTGGTAAACCAAGGACTAACTCATTTTTTGAAAGTTTGGAAATTAAATCAAAATGATCATGTCCTAATTTTCTATGCCAAACCCAACCATTATCTTTATAGTACATAAACATTTAATATAAAAATGATAAGAGAAATCATGCAAATCAAACACATATACATTCTCATGTTTATAACCTACAAATGAAGTTTTGTTTTCTAGGGTATTTTCAATAGTGCAATGAGTTTTCTCAAAAATAACTCTATAACCTTTATCACATAGTTGACTAATGCTAAGCAAGTTATGTTTTAAATCTTCAACAAGTAAAACATTTTCAATAATAGGAGAAAGATTTTTACTAATACTACCTACACTAATGATTTTACCCTTGTTATTGTTGACGAAAGTCACATATCCGCCTTCCTTTGGTTGGAGTGTGGCGAACATAGCTTTATTTCCGGTCATGTGCCTTGAATATGCACTATCGAGATATCATCTATCATTACTGGATTTTGTCTTGAAACATACCCACAAAAATTTTCTATTGGTATCCATATCTTCTTGGGTCAATAAAAGTTAGAATTTGACACTCTTGAAATGTCCTTAGGGACTCACATCTTTTTTATTTTAGCAAAATGATTTCTTTTAACATGACATGAAGGTGAAATATGATTTTTTGTACCACAAAAATGACATGTGAGATGAGAGTGACTAGATGATGCATACACAAAACCATTTTTGACAGTTTTTACTTTTGAAAAAAGTTTATATCCAATTCTGGCTCTACTAAAAGTACGATTTTAATTTTTAAGAATTTTATCTAAAGTTTCTCTACCTTGAGTGAATTTTGAAAGAGTATTTTTCAAGTCTTTAATATTTTCTTTCAAAACAATTTGCTCCTTTTTAAAGACTCATTTTCTTCTTGCAATACAATTAATCTTTTCTTAGAAATTGAAGACTCTTTCCAAGTTAAAATATCATTTTCCTCTTTCATTTTCATGGCTTCATTTTCTAAAGCATTTATCTTGGAAGTTAAGGATTCATTTTCTTTTGATAAACTTGAAATCACTTTTTTTTGACAGTTACTTTTCAAACTAAGTTTCTTAAATTCAGCATGTAATTCAACAAAAGCTGATTGTAATTCATCAAACGTAAAAGATTCGTCATTTACCTCATCTTCGTTTCCAAGTGCCATTAAGCATAGGTTAACAACCTCATTTTTGCAAACTTCGGTTTCTGAGTCGCTTTCATCGCTATCTTCTTCCCATGCTGCAATCATGGCTTTCTTCTTGTCCTTTTTGAATTGTTTCTTAAGTTCTGAACATTCTGATTTGTAGTGTCCAAGTTTGTTGCATTGGTAGCAGGTAATTCAGATTGTTTGTGATTTTCTCCCCTTTGAAAATCCCTGTTATTGAAGTATTTTCTGAAAAAATTACGCACACCTAGTTTCTTTTTTACAAACCTTTTGAATTTTCTAATGATGAATGTCATTTCCTTATCATCATCTGAATCATCTTCCTCATCCTCTTGATGTTTCAAGGTAGATTTGAAGGCTATTCATTTCTTCTTGTTGTTGTCCTCATCTTTCTTTCCTTCTTGCATTATGAGCTCATGAGTTAAGAGAGATCCCATTAACTCATCTAGACTTAACTTTGATAAATCCTTAGCTTCGGTAATGGCAATGACTTTTGTCTCCCAACTTTTTGGCAATGACCTAAGCACTTTTCTTATAATTTCAACATTAGTATATATTTTGCTAAGAGAAATTAAACCATTTATAATATCAGTAAAGCGAGTAAAACATTTGAGGAATAGTTTCATCAAGTTTCATTTTAAAGAGTTCATAATTATGGACTAACAAACTGAGTCTAGATTTTTTAACTTGTTTGGTTCCCTCATGAGTCACTATAAGCTTATCCTAAATTTCTTTTGCGGTTTTACATGTGGAAATTCTGTTGAACTCGTTGGCATCTAAGGCACAGTACAACATGTTTGTGGCTTTGACATTAATTTGGGCTATTCTAGTATCTGATTCATTCCACTCATCTTTAGGTTTGGGTACCTTAAGGCCATCTACGGTTTTGGTAGGAATTTTTGGACCATTGCAAATAATTTTTCAGCATTCATAATCATTAGATTGAACATGTATGGTCATCCTAGTTTTTCAATAACTAAAATTTGTGTTACTAAACAGTGGTGATCTATTGGATGCTTGTCCCTCAGGTAAGGAATAACTAGAGATTTCCATGATCTACTCTAAGACGGTTAAGTCACACAAACTAGAGTCTAGGCTCTGATACCAATTGTTATCCTAGTCAGGCAACCCAAGAGGGGGTTGAATTGGGTTATTGAAAAAAATAAATACAAAATTCAAAACAATGATTATCAATATAAAAGTAAGAGAGATAGGGAGAGAAAATCAAACATTGAGATTTATAGTGGTTCGGCACACCGGGTCTATGTCCACTCCCCAAGGAACCTCCTTGAGAATTTCTTCACTATTAAGATAAATCAATACACTACCAAAGTTTCACCAAACTTGTGGATTTTACATTGGTCTTACTTTTATCTATTGAGCTGTACTCAACAATAAATGCCTTATCCTTACAAACATCTCTCACAAAATAATGAATAAAAATAAGAGATACTTTAACCCTCTTTTACAATATTTTTCTCAAAAAGAGTAGATATGAAAATGTAAGAACAAGGATTACTCTTAGATCTGAAAGTGAAAGAGCAGAATACAATACACTTAAAATTTTGGAGCACACATAATTTTTTTTCTCTTCAAGTTCTCTAATTTTTCTCTACACACAATATTTCTATTTATACCAAAAATCCACTCGTTGAAAAGACAGACACTCATTCGGATTATGAGAAGTCAGAACAAATCTCCATCATTATGGGTTCCTTGAAGTCAAAAGCCATATGAAAATTGTGTCTACTTTGCAACTTTTTCTTTTTCTTTTTGCAAGTAAATTCAAACCAACTTACAACTTTTCCTTTTTCATTCTCCAGGCAAAACATCTTCAAGGATTTGTTTACAATAAAAAATTAAATAAGTCTTCTCCTACAATCATTATAGTATATCAGTTTCAAGATTTTGACTATATATATATTTGATGCACCGCACCGCCACCGATTATTTATAAATCTTTAATATATTCAAAAGATGTTCCGTATAAATCAACTATTTTTATAATCGATACATTCAAATATGATTGTAAAGTAAATTTGAATTTAGTGCAATATGTATCAAAATGATATAACACAAATTTACTCAAAAGAGTCAATCACATCAAATTTGTCAAAGAATGAATAGTGATTAAAACATGAATAGTAAAATTTTCAAAATATTTTTATTTAAAAAATATTTATAACAAATGTATCGTAAACTATGTATATTTTAAACAGATAATATTTTGTGTCAAATATGTATATTATTTGTATTTTCTCAATTAATATATTAGACATCATCAAAATTAAACAACATGATCAGCATAAAACATTTTGAGATCAAATTATTTTGTCCCTAAAAGTCAATTTATTATTGACATTTTTGAAATTTTATCGCTAAAAGCTTTATTTTTTACTTTTCAGTGCGACCTTTTAGCGATTATCCTCATGACGATAGAAATTAGTCCCTAAATGTCTTTTGTAACAAAATTTTCACTTTTCAATATCAAAAAAATTGGTCTCTAAAACTCTTATATTTTGTAGTGTCAGATGGTGAAAATATCATAAAATTAACAAATAATTAAATAAGTTAAAAACACAAGAAATTGTATAGCGATTCTGGTTTTAGACCCGATCCATGCGATATTTTGGATTCGGGTTCATTGGTTTTGTATGGTTGTTCTTGTCTTATTCCTCTTTTCCCTCATTGAGTTTGGCTATCGAGATATGTTGGTTGTGTTTGGGACAGGTTAGTACATTGTTTTTTAAAAACCTTGTTGCCCATAATTTTGCTTTTACGCTCGAGCGTCACTTCTTACGCTCAAACGGACTTTGTGAACTCTCAGTACTTTTGCAAGCCTGCAAAACTACTGGAGAGTGTATTCTACTCTCGAGTGGTGTTTCCTACGCTCGAGCGGTCGTGCGCTTGAGTGGTCATTCTTGCGCTCGAGCGATGGTCTTCTGTCTGTAAAACTACTGGGAGTATGTATTCTATGCTTGAGTGTCACTTCCTGCGTTCGAGCGGTAACGCCTTTTTCATTGTGTCTTGGCTCTCGAGTGTCACTTCTTACGTTCAAGCGGACTGTGCATATATCAGTTCGTAAAAGTCAATTTTTACATCACTTTTTTTTATCTCTCTCTCTAAAACATTTCAACACTCTAAATCTAGAGCTTCTCTCTCTAGAACTTGCTCTCTCTTTCTCTCTCTCTACAAATACATCAAGATCTATCCATTTCTCTACCTTATTCTCTTTATTAAAAAGGTAGAGCTTACCTAGAATTTTGTTTTCATCCAAATAGAGTTGGATTTCGACTTACTTGAGATTCCTCCACTCTCTTTTTGGTCTTCTAGCTTCGAGGTAGGGATTCTCTACACTTTCTTTGGCCAAAGTAGGAAGGATTGCAAATATGAAGGGCCAAAGTGAGAAAAATTATACTTACAGAGCCAAAGTGAAAAATGGGTGAAACTTTAGGGGGGCAAAGTGTAATTTACCCTAAAAACTTTAATCCTATTGCCGTAGCCTTTTTGTCTTCCTTGTACCTATTGTCACAACCTATTCAATTCCTATTGTTGCAGCCTTTTGCCTTTCGCCATATACTACGTATAATTTCAAATAAAAGACATAATTCTTTAGAGAGAGAGAGAGAGAGAGAGAGAGAGCGTTGGACAAAATATGGGAAAAAAGACTAAGGTAGTGTTTGGTAGAGTTTTGTAAATGTGATTTGAGAGTATGAGTTGTATTTTGAGTTTGTGTGTTGTGGAATTATGATTTGAGTGTAGAAAATTTGTTTGGTAAAGAGTTTTGAAAATAGTTTTGGAAAAGAGGTTTGATTTGGGTGGGAAATTATTGATGTGACATTTGATATGTGATACAAAAATTTACAACTCATAACTAAACATACAATTCAAAATTATTTTAAAGCACATAAAAAATTTAAAAATTTTCAGAAAATATTTGTCCCGATTATATAAATCAATTGCAAACAAAAAAAAAAAAAAAAAAAAATCTGGAACCAGCCGGACATCCGAGTGGTCATCCGGGTGGTCTACCGGGTGGTCATCCGGGTGGACAAAAAAGGCGCCTGTGCATCAGAGTTCTCTCTGCAGAGTGTAGAAAATTGATTTGAAACCGAAACCAAACATCATACTCCAACACACGGGTAAAAAATTGATTTCAGAGCACAACCAAACAGAGCTTTAAGTAATCTCTTCATTTATTTTTCAATAGTTCCTTTTTTTTTTCATTTTGTGCAGAAATGTGATTGTGGTTTTTTAAATTAATTGGGTTTTTTAATTCACTGTATTTTTTGAAAAAAAAAATCAGCGTATTTGGTTTTAATTTTCTGAATTCAGTTTTCTATTTTTCGTTATTTTATTTTATTTTTAGTGAATATTTTTACAATTTTAAGCATTTGTTTTGCTTTTTTAGATGCACCTTACTTAGATGTATCCAAATAGCAAAATATTTGTAAAAAATTAATAAATACACAAAAATTTGAAAAATGTACTGAATTTTCGTGTTAATTTTTTTTTTGTCATTTTGGTATTTAGTGAATTTTTTTAAATTTTTTTTCACAAGTATTATACTTTTTAAGTGTATTTATATTAGGTGTGTCTAATTTTTTTTTTAAAAAATTTCTTAAAATATTATAAAAATTCATTGAAAACAAAAAAAAAAAATGCAGAAAATAAAAAAGTAGAATTTTCTAAGGTGTGGTGGTGTAGACCGCCTGGGAACTTCGCTCTCTGCGCGCGAGGGTGCGCATCGCTTTGTTCTTAGCTACTACAGTTTAGACTCGTGTCATGGGTCTGAATCTAATCTCACAAAGTGCAATGTGAGACCGATAAATCACAAAAGAGTCTAAATCTGACAATTCGTTTTGGAAAACTAATTTTAATAAAGAAGTGCCAAACATGGACTGCTTTGCCAGATACAGAGTCGCCACCTAAATATTTTGTTTTTGAAAAATTTAGGAAATCCTGACTCGTGCCTAAGGTCACGTATTCGTCATCACCAAAGTTGTCTCGGCTCGGGAACTTGGGTACGAGAGGGGAAGGTCATACAATGAGCACCCCCGCTCGCTGGATCAAAGATCGGCCTTTACTAACATGATATTTTGTTTTTGAAAACACGTGTGTTCTTATTCCGGTTATTAACCTAGAATTACTATGTGATACGCACAGCATACAAGTATAGACTAGATCGCCTAAGTTGGAACAAAACATTTCATGTTCGTTTGTTTGAAGAACGATTTGAAGTTGCTACTCGCAAGTAGCCTAAGACGTGGATTTTGCCACCCTCAAGTGGGCTTTAGAAAACATGATTTTGCTACTCTCAAGTGGGCTTAAAACTCACAGTTTGATGAATTGTACCAATTCAAGCAATCCAACCTTCACCCATAGGTATTCAAACAGTTAAACACTTAAGCAGGTAGCCTCATGGCAAGTATGCTAACATGGCAACATACACATCTCATGTAGTATGCTAAAGCGTAAACACTCACAGTGTACTCCGAGCCAAACAGAGAACTAGTTAGAAATCATGCATGATCCTAGTTCATGTTAAGATAGCAAATGCAACACATGCAAAAATACAACTAAGATAGGCCCGGCTATTCTAAGATGTCATGTGAATGCAACTTGATAACATGCTGTTGAACACGTATTCAAGTAAATGTATTGAAATACAATGCAATTTGTATGATGCGCTGAGCCCGGTGCATGCAAGACAGATGAATGGATGCACGCATGCAAGCATAAGGTATGTTAATCAAAATATGCCCTAAAACTAACCATCGTAAGCGGTTAAGTAAAAGGGAGAAAGAAATGGGGGTTAGAAGACATGCATCACACACACGCACGCTTATTACAACAGTTGTGCCCTCTCGACGGAGGGTCCGAATAAGAAGCTAACTAGCTAATCTAAGCTAATTAAACTAATTATTACATCACAAAACTAATTAACTAACAAGCTAACTAATTAAGTACAAAACGAAGCTAATTAACTAACAAGTTAACTAACTAGTTATTACAACACGAATTGAATAGTTAAGCGCATTAACTAATTAAGTACAAAACCAAATAGTTAACTAAGCTAAGCAGTTAAGTAAAGCAAATTAGAAAGGGCCTCAGAGCGAGAAGCGCATGCATGCTTGGTCGTCTCGTTTGGAAATCCATCGCGATGCCCCAACTTGCCTCTGTTTGCAATTGTTCTCAGAACCTTGCACCAAGCTCCAGGTAGCCTCAACTCCACCTTGGGAACCTCCAGGAGCATGGCCGACTAGTTGTTGATGTTGTAGACCACCAGCCGACCACTTGCCTTTGTTGCAGACCAGAAAAAGTGGTCGGCCAGCTAGTTTTCCTGGTCGGCCGACCAGTTTTGCTGCCATACTTCCAGTTTGCTGCAACAGAGAACAAGAAGGGGCATGGCAATGTATTTGCAATGTATGTGTGCGCAACCACCCTCCCTATCATTTCATAAGCTCAAGGGAGTGCGGTTCTCGACCCTTGGGCCACCAATCGCGCATCTCGATGCATGATGGCCAAAGAGGCAAGATTGCACAAATCAATGTAAATGAATGCACACATAACACATAAATGCCTTGAACTCTATCATGCATGATCAAGAGCGTCGGCGACTAAGAATTGAGGCATGTTTCATCACTTCAAGTATGAAACGTCCCTCGTTTCTCGTGCTTGGATTAACACCTAATCCGAACACAATGCAAGCAACAACATGGCATACTCAATGCAATGTAACATGGCATACACAGTGCAAACCACAACATGACATACATAATGCAAACAACAACATAGCATACATAATGCAATGTAACATGAGCATGCTATCAATGCTAATGGAATGCATACACAATGCAAGGTAACATAAGCATTTCAACACAAAGCAGACAACAATGCAAGCATAATGAAATGCAGCATAAGTATGCATTAACAATGCAAACAACAAGCATGCAAAACACAATACAACTCAAGCATGCAAACATGATGTTGAATGGACTTAAACTAAAAAGGGACAGACCTCAATCATTCCCAAATCAGTGGCCATAATGCTACGAAAGATGGCATAAAATGCAAAACAATGTATGCACATGAATTAGCTTATCAACTAGGCACAAGAGCACAACTCTCAAGAGTGCTCAGGGAGTGAAAAACATGGAAGTGTAACAACACTATAAGCTCTGAAATTAAGTGAGAAATGATTCCAAATCATCCAATCAAAACAAGTATAGCATACTAGAGTCCTTAAGGCATAAGGCTAGCAAAGAGGATTATATAAGGGACATGCAATACATGGCATAAATGCATGAACCAGCCACAAACAGAGCTCATGTAGGTCAAAACAAAGACCAAGATATGCTGAGATTGGAGCTTAAAGGCCTAGGCAAGATGGCATACATGCTAGGCCATAAGGAAGGCCACAATGCACAACCCTTAGAGGCACTCAAAGGGTGAAAGAAGTGGGAACATGGCAATACTGCATGCTTTGAAACGTCATGGTAAATGATGCCAAATCATGCACATGATACAAATGAAGCATGCTATGGTGCCCAAAGCTTAAAGCTAGCAAGGCCAATTGCACTACAGCTATGCAATACATGAAGCATATGGCAAAAACAACCCAAAACAGTCCTAGAGCATGTCAAAATGATGCTTAAACATGTATGGAAGGAAGCCAAAATAAGCTAGCATGGTCAGCATGAAGCATGAAATATGCAAAGCCAAAAGGGAGGATTACACTAAACCTACCAAGACCAAGCATGAGATGGCTTCGCCAACAAAAATCAAAGTTATATCATGGAAAAATAACTCCAAAAACACACTGAAATGATAGCTCACAAGCTTAGGCATGAAGGCATACACAATGACTCATGTTTAGGGCATAAAGGACTGTAGACACCCTATTTTTGACCGTCCTCAAGACTTGGACGTCATCATTTGAACACTCGATGATCATCCATGCTTGTGTTCGTTTTGAGTTCCCGGAAATCTTGGCTGTGCGCCTTGCCTCAAGATCTCTCAACTTGTTTGTTTTGTACTTGGTTGTGGACCACGGACTTGTGTTTTTGCTTCTGAGGGAAGAGAGTGGCTTGTTGGCCATCCCTACAACCCATCGGCCAAGGCATGATGCCATCGGCCTTGTTTTCTTACTATCGGCCATAAGTGTTGGCCGATCTGCACTGTTTTTGGTCGATCGACACTATTTTTGGTTGATCGACCATATTTTTGAGCCGAGACCTTTCCATCTACTTTTTGCAAATATTTTGTGCCAGCTGTGACAGCTAGTGGACACAATTCTCATCCTCCATACATGTGTATGGAGGGATTGCATTCAAGACTCAAGCTTGAGAATTGAAATTCTATAAGAAGGGAGCCTCCCCTCCCTTTCCAGAGGTTCTGAAAAGTTGATATAAAAGTTATATATCTATCTCTCTCTATATTTTACCTCTCTCTCTTGTTTTACCCTTGTTTGTGCTCAAAAGTGTAGAATCTTCATACTATTGCACACAAACACCTAGTAGAACACCATCCTTTGGTTGTTGAGGCCCTTAGGAGTTGGTTTTAGAGTTCTTGGAGTGGTTTAAGCTCAGAAAGGTGCTGGAGTTGTGTTCTTGAAGGTGTTCTTCAAGGGTGAGTAAACTACCTTTTAATCCCCTATTTTGGCTTAAGCTTTTAGACCTATTTGAATATTGTTTTAAGTTTAACTCTAAATTGTAAAAAGTTCTGATTTTTCATGCTTATGATGATTGTCTAAGGTCACTTTTTGGTTGGGGGTTGTTTACCCCCTCTTAGGCCTTGTTTGGCCTTATTTTGTGCATTTCTTTTTGAGCTTTGGGACCATCTTGTTTTGACCTTTCTACCACTGAAATCCAGAGGATTTTCAATGGTGGAAAGGTGGTTTTGGAGTCTTGAATAGGAGAGGGACACCCAGCTCTCATTGTGTCTTGCATACTAGTATAAATGGCTCATAATAGTAGCATGTTTGCTCAGTATGTTTTGGCCCCATCTCAGCAAGTATTTGGTGTTATTTTGTCATGTTATACCTCTGCCTAAGGTTGGTTTAATAGTCTCTTGCATGCTCCACGCACTTGTCTCGCAATCCTCTCATTTGCCTTAACATGCATCATGTGTTTGGACCATCATTCTTGCATATCTTGGCTCAACTCAAAGAAGCTTTTAGTCATGTTTTACCATGCTTGAGCTCTGTTTCTTGTTTTTTTAGTCATGCATGCACTGTTTTGTATAGTCTTGGTTCAATCTAGCTTGTTGGCTTTGAGTGTCCAAGTCATTAGCATGCATTGCTTAGACCATTTTCATGATTTGGCATCATTTCATATGTGATTTCAGTCCATGTCGTGTAGTCATACACTTGCATTTGTCACCCTTTTGATGCTTTGAAGAGTTGGTGTTTTATGCCTCATGAATGGATCATTGTACATGCCTCCATGCTTAGGCCTTCGGGATGCCATCTCAGTGGGTTTTCGGGCTTATTTTGACATTCAATAACTCTATTTTTCATTGGTTAAGTCATGCCATGCTTTGTCTTAATAGGTGTAGTGTAATACCCCTTATTGGCCTTGTATGTATCATGCCTAATGCCCTTCATGTTGGCTTGTTTTGGCTTTGCTCCATGCTTGTTTTAGATTCATTTTGGCATAATCTAGGACTGTTTTGGGTTGTACTTTCCATTTGCTTCATGTTTTGCATAGCCTTAGTGCAAGTCCCTTTTGCTAGCTTCAAGTTTTGAGCCTTGCATGCCATACTTGTGTAGTTTGGATGGTTTGGCACCATTTCATGCATGATTTCAGAGCTTATGATGCTTGTCACATGTCCACATTTTTCACTCTTTAAGTGCTCTTAAGAGTTTGTATCTTCATGCCTTGTTTGTGAACCGAAGTGTATGCATGTTTGTATGTGCTTTTGTCTTTATTTTCATTGCATTTTGGCCACTGATTTGGGCATGGCTGAGGTCTGCCCATTTTGGTTTAAGTCCATCCTTGCATGTTGATTGCATGCTTATCCATCTTGCATGTTGTGGCATACTTGTTAGATTGCATGTGGTCACATGCTTGTTGTTGGCATTGTTGTTGCATGCTTATTACATTGCACATTTGCATGTTTAGGTAGCATTGCATTTGGCATGCTTGTTACCTTAGCCTTGTGTGCATGCTTGAGTCATATTGCATTTGGCATGCTTATGTTGCATTGCATAGCTTCTCCATGTTGTATACATTGCATTGTGTTTGGTTTGGGGTGTCAAACCAAACACGAGGAATGAGGGACGTTTCATACTTAAAGTGATGAAACGTGAGTTCAAGGCATTTGTGTGTTTTTGTGCATTTCATTCACATTGAATTGTGCAATTCGGTCTCTTTGGCCATCATGCATCGAAATGCGTGATTGATGGCTCAAGAGTCAAGCACTACACTCCTTTGAGTCTCAGACATGATAAGGGGTGTAGTTGTACAACATTTTCTTGCAAATGTATTGCCATGCCTCTGTTTGTACTCTGTTGCAGCAAAAGGAGCAGTCTACAGGAAGAGATAGTCGATCGGCTATCTTCAGTGCCGATCGGCTAACATTGTTTGGCCGATAGCCTCATAAGTGGTCGATGGCCCTTATCCTTTGGCCGATGGCCTCTCAGCATGTCCTTGAGGTGGTTCAGAAGTATCACAGCGATTTGTACAGTTTTAAGAGGTGCAGAATAGTGCAAACAGAGGCAACATGAGGCATGGCAACGGATTTCCGAGCGAAGCCGACCGAGCATGCATTTGTCCCTCTTCTCGAGGCCGCTTTAACTGTTTTATACATTAATTAATTTGTTTAATTAGTTAAGAGTTTTGTAATAATTAATTGGCTAGGGTAGTTAATTAATTAGTTGATTTGTATTATTTATTCGGACCCTTCGTCGAGAGGGCACAATTGTGTAATAAGTGTGCGTGAGTGTGTGAATGTCTTCCAACCCCACGTCTTTCTCCCCTTTACTTAACCGCTTATGATGGTTAGTTCTAGGTCATGTTTTGATTGGCATCCTTATGCTTGCACGTTTGCATTCATTCATCTGTCTTGCATGCACCGGGCTCGGCGCATCATACAAACTGCATTGTTTTTTAATACATTTACTTGAATTCGTGTTCAACAGCATGTTATCAAGTTGCATTTCATATGCCATTTTAGAATAGCCGAGCCTATTTCTAGTTGTATTTTGCATGTGTTGCATTAGTCATCTTAACATAGATAGAATCATGCATTGATTACTAACTAGCTATTGTTTTGGCTCGGAGTACTAGGTAAGCTTTTATGCTTTAGCATCTTGCATAAGTGTGAGTGTTAACATGACAGCATGCTTGCCACGAGGCTAACTGCTTATGTGTTCAACTGCATGAATGCCTGTGGGTGAAGGTTGGATTACTTGAATTGGAACAATTCATCGAAATGCGAGTTTTAAGCCCACTTGAGAGTGGCAAAATCATGCTTTTATAAGCCCACTTGAGGGTGGCAAATCCACATCTTAGCCTACTTGTGAGTAGTACCTTCAAACCATTTTCAAACAAACAAACATGAGATGTTTTGTTCCAATTTAGGCGATCTAGTCTATACTTGTGTGTTGTACGCATCACATAGTAATTATAGGCTAATAACCAAAATAAGAACGCATGTGTTTTCAAAAACAAGATATCATGTTAGTAAAGGCCGATCTTTGATCGAGCGAACGGGGGTGCTCATTGCATGACCTTCCCCTCTCGTACCCAAGTTCTTGAGCCGAGACAACTTTGGTGATGACGGACACGTGGCCTTAGACACGAGTCAGAGTTACCTAAATTTTTCAGAAAATAAAACATTTAGGTGGCGACTTTGTATCTGGCAAAGTAGTCAATGTTTGGCACTTCTTTATAAAAATCAGTTTTCCAAAACGATTTGTCGGATTTAGACTCTTTGGTGATTTATTGGTCTTGCATTGCACTTTGCGAGATTAGATTCAGAACCGTGACATTTGAGTCCGAACTGTAGTAGCTCAAATGAACAAAACGGATTTTCGCGCCATTTCGCCGCGGAGCCCGAGACGTTCGGGCACGTCTACAATTTTTGGCGACTCTGCTGGGGATTTAGAGAGCTTGACTCGAACTCATGATATCTTGTTTTGACTACACTTATGTGCTTTTTTGCATTGCATTTGCATTGGTGCACCTAGGACACCGTGTTTGCCGTACGGAGGCTTGTTTTGAGAAGCGTGCCATAAGATTGACCGGTTGCGGGCTCTGCTACGATGGGAACACAAACCCTGATTTTATCGGGGCACCCTTTTTGACCATTCGACCTAGTGCGTATCAGAAACTGTAGTGACCATTCCAAGCTGGGAAATGTTGCTTACCCGATTATAGGTTGTTTGAAACCGCTGCGTGCGTAGTGAAACCCTAGCTCCTGACAATAGGACAGGGAAACCTTACCCCTCCATAGGGGTGTTTTGGCTCTCTCTTGCTTGTTATGTGCTTTTAGAGTTGGCCACTACAGGAATGCACGTATCAATTTGCAAGTCTGGGTATCAGGCCTGCGGGCATCAGTATTTGGGAATCAATTTTACCTGCGGGTATCAGATTCAGATTTGGGGCAATGATTTGAGGAACAATGATCAGTAGTTGAGAATAGTTCATTCAGCTTTTGTTTGTCAACTGTGTGTTGTCTTTATTTAAGCTGTTATGCTGTCTGTTTTTCTGTTCATTGTTTCCTGATTATGCTTTATTTATCTGTTTGCAAGGTAGTTTAGCACCATTGCATCCAACCAAACAGATATCCCTCGAGTACTCTGGGTTAGAGGCCGTAGACTTAATCGATCCAAGGATCTGATAGACGGACAAGCAATGTTCCTTTCTTTACCCCCGGTTACCAGACGGAGGTCAAAAAGGTGCAGTGTATCGGTACAGCGGTCGTCAAATTAGTGGTCTACCCTACCAGTGAACAGTCAGGCTGAAGTCTCAGTTTCTACTATAGGGACAGATATACCGGTTGTTCAGATAGATCAGCACAATATAGCAGGTATAGAGGAGATGATGCGTCAGCTCCAGGAGAGTATGAAAGCCATGCAGCAGGATGCTGCCCATCAAGCAGAATTTGCCGCACGCTAGGCCGAGGTTATGGCACAACAGACAGAGTTGATTGCCAGACTGCACCAACAACAACCACCACAACAAGTCGGAGAATCTGCTTCGCGCCCAGTTCCTCCCCCACCAAGAGTTCCAATACTTGGGGAGACCGTTAACGTCCAGGACAATACAGACGATCCAACGGGGCCGGCTCCGCCCCTGATCCTACCCTAGCTATCCAAAGCACCTACCAACCTACCAGATTCTCCCTTTGAGTTCGAGGTGGACCCAATGGCGTTAAAAGTGAGCAAGCTGGAAAAGCTTTTCAAAAAGTCTCACGGTGCGAAGTCCATTCCGGATATTGAGGATGGGTACATCGACTCAGTCGTGACTCTGCCGGACTGATTTAAAATGCCGCACATAGACCATTTTGACGGGTCTGGAAATCCTATGGTGCATTTGCAGATGTTCTCGGATATCTTAAGGCCGATGCGCCTCTCCAGATTGCAGAAGCTTTCTCTGTTTGGCCGGACCCTGTCGGGTGTAGAACTATTTGGTATGCAAAACTAGAGGACTCCGTCAAGAGGAATTGAGTGGAGATGGCTGAGGCCTTTGTAGCTCAATACTCCTACAATACACAGATCGAGGTCACAACCCGTGATCTCGAGACCACTAGGAAAGAACCGAAGGAGAGCTTCTTCGATTTTGTGACCCGCTAGAGGGCTAAAGCCTCGATGATGACCATCAAGCCTGTTGACAAGGACCAAATTCGGATGGTTGTGCGCAACCTCCGACCCAAGCTCATGCAGAAGATGATCATTCTTTCCCTACCCACCTTTGCAAATCTACATGAGATTGGGGTGTAGATCGAGGACGCGATGAAACATGGCCTTATTGATCATGAGAGAAAGCAGCCCAAGAGGGCATTCAACCGCAGTACGAATACAGGCACAAGCAGTGCTACAGCTGCCAGATCTTCAGATGTGAGTATGGTCACCACCACCACACCACCCCAAGAACCCTTTCAGCTACACCATTCACCGGCGCGTCCGGAAATAGCTCGCAAACAACCAAATTTGCACCCCGATGCCAGAGAACCTTCACCCCGCTATACATGTCTCCGTCCAAAGCTTTGGGGGTTTTGATCAGAAAAGGGCACTTGAAGCCCCTAGAGCCGCGACCCTTACTATGTAATCTCCCACCAACCCACAACCTGGTGAAGTACTGCGCCTTTCACCAACAACATGGTCATGACACCAAACAGTGCTTTAGATTGCGTTATAAGATTCAGGATCTCATTGACAATAGGGTGATCATGCCTCCGGAGAAACCGAATGTCACAACCAACCCTCTCCCACCACATAACCAAGCTCTACCTCCCAAACGCATCAATCTAATCCAAACTGGGGTTGTGCCATACGACCCTAGCATATATATATCACCCCTTCTCACCTACCCAAGCCGAAGGTGTTCATTCCTGACAGCACTAACTTGTGCATGTTGGACATCTCCCAAACCCAGCCTGAAATGGTGGTGGTGGCTATCGAAGATAGAATTGGGTCGATTGTGAGGGCAGATGAGAATGATGATATCGAGCCTGAGGGGTTTGTGAGCTTCATGTACAACCCGAGCGGTTACATTACATTAGCAGGCCAGGCTAGGCCGAATGTGGAATTGCCAGTGGCGGCAGAGATTTGTGTAGTACGGGAGAATGGACCTAATCAGGGGCTAGATGACCTAGCAGATTTGGAAGAGGACATTGCTAACCTTCAGTTTTTCAACGAACAAGATCCGGGAGACGTGACTGTCAACTGGTTTGGTCTGGAAAGGTCAGCGGAAGCTACTGGGTGGCTCAGCAACGAGTCGGATGTTGTTGAGCAACCTCAGCCAAAACGGGGTCCGTCAAGGACGGGGACATCAGTTGTGGCCAGAAGGGCTGGAAATTAGTTTTCATCGCCGGAAAGCACCGGTGTTAAGAATTTTTCTTGGGATCCGGGCAATTTGAATATAGGAGATGTTGAATAGTAGGCTGCGCTGAAGCAGTTCGAGCGGGAAAGGATCGAAGATTCTGAGACAGTCAGAAAGGCCAAAGCCCTTGCGAGGACAGAACGTGCTGTGTCCACAAGAACAGAACGTGCTGCGAGCACAAGAACACAGGGTGCTTCGGGCACAGGAATAGTTGTAACGGAGCCAGACAGGTGTCTGTCGGCTGCCGATGGCATGTGGTGGGATGATGATGACCTATGTCTTGCCTACACTAATGAAGACTGAGGGCAAAGCCAACCGGATGATACCTGGTATGTTGGCGAGGTTGACCACATGACTAGGAGCGGGCGGTATTTCAAGCCCCGCACTTAGATCAACCAGAGGCGTCCAGAAAGGACAAGGAGGTAGAGAGGCAAAAAGATAAGCTGCTCGAGGAGGAGGCTGTGCTGAAACAGCTTAAGAAGATACAAGCAGACATCTCCATTTGGGGACTGCTTATGGCCTCAAGAGTACATAGACAAGCTGTTATTTTTGCAATAGACAAGGCCAAACTCTATATAGACACCACACCTGAGTAGCTGGTAGGATTGGTTTTTTCGGGAGGAGCTTCCCCGATGTTGACCTTTACTGACAAGGAGCTGCTGCCCGAGGGCGCAAACCACAACAAACCACTCTACATCTCAACGGAGTGTAAAGACAAATGCATACCGGTAGTTCTTGTCAATACAGGATCTGCCATTAACGTGTGCCTGTCGAGGACGACATATGCAATTGGGTTGAAGCTCGCGGATTTTGGCCCAACTGCCCAGGTGATAAGGGCCTACGATAACACTAGCAGAGAGGTGATGGGGTGTAGACGTCCCCGAACGTCCCGGGAGGGAAATCCCCCCCGTTTTGTTCATTTGGGGCTCACTACAGTTCAGGACTCAATGTCATGGTCCTGTATCTAATCTCGCAGAGTGCAACGCAAGACCAATGGATCATCAAAGAGTCCAAATCCGGCAAATCGTTTTTGAAAATAGATTTTTTTGAAAGAAGTGCCAAATATGGATTGCTTTGCCAGATACAGAGTCGTCACCTAAATATTTTATTTTGGGGAATTTAGGAAACCCTGACTCATTTGCCTAAGGCCACGTGTCCGTCATCACCAAAGTTGCCTCGGCTCAGGAACTTGGGTATGATTGGGGAAGGTCACTTCGTGAGCACCCCCGCTCGCCTGATCAAAGATCGGCCTCTACTAACCATGATATCGGGTTCTGAAAATATTATGCATTCTTATTCCGATTATTAGCCTAGATTTACTATGTGATGCACACAGCATATAAGTATAGACTAGATCGCCTGAATTGGAATAACACATCTCATGTTTGTTTATTTTGAAAATAGTTTGATTGTGCTACCCGCAAGTAGGCTAAGATGTGGATTTGCCACCCTCGGGTGGGTTTAGAAAATAAGATGATTCGCCACTCTCAAGTGGGCTTAAAAGTCACAGTCAATGCATTATTCCAATTCAAATAATCCAACCTTCCCCCACAGGCATTCAGGCAGGTATATCACGTAAGCACATAGCCTCATGGTAAGCATGCTATCATGGCAGTCACTCACACACATGCAAGGATGCTAAAGCATAAAACTTACCGAGTACTCCAAGCCAAAGAAAGAAGCTAATTAGAAAACATGCATGAATCCTAACTATGCTGAAATGCCTAATGCAACACATGCAAGAATGCAACTAGAAATAGGCTCGGCTGTCCTACAATGGCATGTGAAATGCTACAATTAACACGTATTCAACTTAGAATTGAAATACAATGCAGTTAGTATGATGCGCAGAGCCCGGTGCATGCAAGACAGATGAATGAATGCAAACATGCGAGCATAAGTATGCTAATTGAAACATGCCCTAATCCAACCATCATAAGTTGATAAATAAAAGGGAGAAAGACGTGGGGTTGGAAGACATGCATCACACACACGCACACTTATTACAGTTGTGCCCTCGCTCGGAGGGTCCAAATAGATAATATAGTCCGAATAAATAACAGCTACAGCTAATTATTACACAACATTAACTAATTAACAAACTAACTACGTAAGCATGTAAACTACATGAATATGACCACCTCGGCTCTGTTTTGGGTGACGATGGATGCATGCATGCTCGAGTCGCCTTGTCGGGAAATTCTATCGCGATGCCTCGTCTCGCCTTTGTTTGCAACTGATTTTAGAAACTTGCACAAAGCTCCAGAAAGCTGAAACTCCACCTTGGGAAGGCTGCAGACCAGGTATTGGCTTGGGAGACACCTGCCTACCACCCTTTGTGGTGGAAACCAAAAAAGGTGGTCGGCCTGCCAGAAAACCTGGTCGGCCGACCACTTTCTGCCCCTGGATCTTGGTTTTTCTGCAATAAAGGCAAGAGGGAGAGAAAGCAACGTATTTTTAACATATGTGTGCAAGACCACTCTCCCCGTCCTTACACAAACTGAAGGGAGTGTAGACCTCGATCCTCGTGCCACCAATCACGTATCTCGATGCATGATGGCCGAGAAGTTGAATTGCACGACTCAATAGAATGAATGCAAGTATAAACACAACAAGGCTTAGACTCCATCATGGTTAATCCGGAGTGTTGGCGACCGGGAATTGAGACACGTTTCGTCACTTTGAGTACGAAACGTCCCTCGTTTCCCGTGTTTGGGCTAACTCTTATCCCAAACACAATGCAATGAGATGGCATGCACCAATGCAAAACTATCATGCAACCCTAATGCGATGCGACTAAGCGATGCAAACGCGACTAGCATGCACAAATGCTATGAACTACATGACATGCACAACGCTCATGAACTAAGGCATACTCAATGCAACTAACAACCTAGCATACACAATGCAAGGAATGACATGGCATGCACAATGCACCTAACAACCTAGCATACGCAATGCAAAGGCCAAACATGCAACAACATGAACTAACTGGCATGCTCAATGCAAGATGGACTTACACCAATATGAGTGGACCTCAGCCACACCCACATCAGTGGCCATATGATGGAAATGAGACAACCGAAACACATGCAAACATGCACGATACAAGGGACCGATCCTAAGGCATCAAATGCCACTCTACAAACATGCAATTTTCAGCTTTGAAATAAGATGCTCAATGGTCCCAAATCATGGAAACATGTCACCCAATGCATGAAATAAGCTCCGAAACTCAAAACTAGGCAAATGCATTGAACCACAAGTATGCAAAGCAAGCATTATTTGACCATGAGGCATGAAAACAGAGCCAAGGCAGTCCTAAACATGCACCAAATCAGTTCTAAGCATGGCCAAAAAAAAAAGGCTAACATGAAGGGCTAAAACAACATGCGACATAGGCTAGTAAGCATGGTTCACATGGCATGTATATGAAGCACAAGAGAGGTCACCAAACCAGCCACAAATAGGAACATGGTATGCTAAAATATGCCCAAATAACCACTGAAATGTATCCAATGCATGCAAAAATAATGGGCTCCTTTGGAGGGCCATGAGGTGGATTACTCAACACATACAAGATAGACATGTAAAATGGAAAAACCAACTCTGGAAATCAGTTATGACAGCCCTAAAACTCACCAAAAAAGCCCTGAAATGGGTCAATGAAACATGCAATGAAAGGTCTCCTTGAAAGGTCTTGAGGAGGATTGCTCCACACATGCATGAGGGACACAAAATATGGCCAAAAGGGCTCTGGACAGAGCTAAGGCAGACCTCAAAACTCACATAATAGGGCCTGAAACAAGACTTCAAAGCATGTAAGATGCAGCCCCTTTGGAAGGCCAAAAGGGCCAACAAACAAGACAAGGAGAGAGGGGGTCGCCCCCCTCTGATTTTGGCTCTCAAAACAGTATGTTAGCCACTAAAAATCCATTGGATTTCAGTGGCTAGAAGGCCAAACAAAGCATGCAACAAAGGCCTAGATGCAAGGCTTAAAACAAGAGGCAAACAAGCATACAAGGAAGTAAATGACCTCAAACAGAAAAATGCCCTCAATCAAACATCAAGAGGGGCTCAAAATAAGACTCTTTTCAGTTTATCAAAAATCTCAAAAATGCTCATAAGTAGGGCTAAGATATGAAGCAAAATAAACCTACAAAGAGGGATAGAGCATACAAGGAGGTATATGACCTCAAACAGAAAAGTGTCCTTAATTAAACTTCAAGAGGAGATCAAAATAAGACACTTTTAATTTTATAACAAAACCCAAAAATGCTTGCAAGTAGGGCTAAGTTATGAAGCAAAATAATACAAAAAAAGGGGAAATGAGGACTTACCCTGGTAGCACAGCAATGCAGCAAGTTCTGGACCAAGAAGGTGAGTCTTCAACCTCTAAAAAATAGCTCCAAGATGATTGAATGGATGGTGGAGATGGTAGGCTATGAGGTGTGGTGTAATGGCCAAGAACAATGGGGTATTTGAGCTTGGATGAGAGAGATATGGAGGTTGGAGTGTATATCCCTTGGCTTGTTTTTCTAACCCTTGCAAATGGAGGGGGAGTGTTGGTTTTATAGAGGAGAAGAGCCAAGACTTCTTGGAGAAGCCTCAAGAGAGGGTCAAAGCTTCTCAAAGAAGCTTAACCAAAAGGGTCAAGCTTCTCCTAGAAGCTAAGCAAATGGACCAAAGCTTTCTTAAGAAGACAAATAAGAGGGTGAAATCTCGGAGAGAGGGTCAAATGCTTCATAGCTGGCACAGCTGTGTTGTACTCAGGAAGGCCAAAAAGTAGAAGGTAGGCTGACCAGTTCAAGTGGTCGGCCGACCACTTACCTTGGTCAGCCGACCAGGGTTTAAAAGGGTCAAGCTGAAATGCTGGTCGGCCATACCAGAAAGGTGGCCTCCTAGATGAGTAGAATACAGCTGTATGGTGGGAGACCAGGAAAATGTGACCCAAGAGAGAGAAAAACCAGCTTTCTAGCAAGGTTCAAAAAGGTCAGGAAGAAAAGCTAGTCGGCCTACCCATATTGGTGGCCTCCTAGATGAGTACAACACAATGGTGGTATGGGAGACCAGAAATTAAGGTCCAAAAGTGAGAAAAACTAGCTTTCTGTTAAAAAAACCTGCTGAAGGAGAGAGAAAATAGTTTTCAAAAGAATTGCCGGTCTCCCACCATCCTACCACCTTCCAAACAATGAAAATAGGGTCCATACCAAAAATGGACCCTAACCGATGCAAAACGAGGGTTCGGAGGCCAAAACACGCGGCCTGGGGCCCCGAAAATAGGCTGTTAGGCACTAGAGGTGGCGCGCGACCACGAAGGCGGTCTTTCGGGCCACAGTGTCCCTCTAGGGAGAGGAAACAAGGTGTGTGCCAAAAATCGGAGCAAACGGAGGTACTTAAGCGGTCCCGAACCGAGGCACACGGTCGACGGCTCCGAAAACCAAAAACTAGTCTCCAAACGGGAAAAATGGCCTACGACCATGAAACGTAGCCTACGGCCACTGAGAGATGGTCTACGAGACCTCTCCTTCGGGAAAAGAAAACGAAGAAAACAGGACCTGGTTTGCAAATCGAGACAAAGCACAAAAGAGCTCCGAAGTCCGGAGGCAAGGCTCGCAGCCGAGACTCTGAAACCTCAGAATGAGCACAATATGCATCATCACCGAGCGCTCAAACGGTGACGTTTGAGTCTTAAGGTCGGTAAAAAATGAGGTGTCTACATGGGGACTGTGCAGATTCGGACTAAGGTTGGTCCAGGACAACACGATATTGACTTTCATGTCTTGGATGTTCCCGCAACCTTCAATATACTCTTAGGGCGACCGTGGCTGCACCAGGTCAAGGCGGTCTCTTCCACCCTACATCAGATGTTAAAATACCCCCATGAGAAAGGGGTGGCTATAGTTTTTGGGAATTCGTCAATCCATCCGCCGCTAGAGGTGTCTACACCGATTTTGGAAATCGAGTATGGCACGGAGGATGTGTTCCTGTCAAGATTTACGCTAGCTGAGGCCCGGGTCGTACATAACATTTTGGCTATTGATGAGGGGTTGTATGTCAGCGCACAGTCAGTATACCTTATGAACAAGCTCCAGCACATCCCTGGGATGGGACTAGGAAAAAGTGGTCGGAAGGGCATTACAGCATCGATCGAAGTGCCGCACAACCCGCATACCTTTTGTTTGGGTTATCTGCCCACCAAAGAGGACTGGGTAAGGAAGGGCAAAGAAATGGCTGGAAGCGCCAGAGCCAAGCAGACCGGGAGGCATTTTGAGTTGATGCATCGGCCTATTCAGGGCACCCTGAACGGACGCTTTGTTCGGGAGGGAGAAGACTTTCCATTCTGTGGCTTCCTAGAGCCATGGCTAAACGCAGAGAAGAGACGCCTGCCGGGATTCGAGATTTTCTTCGACTTGCAGTTGCCTGGGGATGATGTTGTCGAAGAGCAGACAGACCCATTAGCTGAGGCTGAGCAGTGTAAGGAAGTGGATTCTGAGAGCACTAAGATTGAAATGGGGGTAGCACTGGCTTGTCTACTTTCAGATCCTCCGATCGTACATGAGTGCTTGGGGGATAACTCAGTGTCCATGATTGGGAATGAAGCGGCTACGAGCCCATATTCGAACATTCTGGATGCGTCCATCGCACTCTCCCTCGTTTGGCTGTACGAGGAAGGATTCTTATCGGGCAGCACCGAGTCAGGTAGTGAGCCAGAATCTGATTCCACTGAGTCTGTAGAGTCGAAATTAGGTTCTAGCTCGTCTGAGTTTGAGTCCGGTATTCCTGGGGGTGACAACCCAGATGCCACAGTCCTGTCTAGGTCGTCTTTTTCTTTTTCTTTTGAGTCTGTTGTAACAGAGGAATCGAATGACTTGGAAGTGATTAATGAGAATGGAATGGCTGTGGCCTTTGAGTATTTTTCTGTGCCCTTGATTTATTGCATTAATTCAGACTTTCAAATTTTCGATGAAAACGACAAGGAAGAAATTCCTCCAGTTTTGAAACATTTGCTAGAACAAGAGCAGGAGAGGTTTGTAAAACCGCTGGCTGATGAAATCACCCAAATTAATGTTGGTACTAAGAAGGACCTGTGGCTGGTTTAGATTGGGTCCACGTTGTCTTCGGAGGAGCGCGAGCGCTTAGTCGCTTTATTAAAAGATTTCAAAGATGTTTTCGCGTGGTCCTATGAAGACGTACCTGGAATCGATCCTGAGATTGTACAGCACCGGATCCCTCTTGACCCAGAGGCCTGACCTGTTAAGTAGAAACTTAGAAGGATCCGCCCGGACTGAGCTATCAAGACCAAAGAAGAGGTCACCAAGCAAATTAACGCAGGGTTCCTTCTGGTATCTGAATACCCAACTTGGTTGGCCAATATAGTTCCAGTGCCGAAGAAGGACGACAGAATTCGAGTATGTGTGGACTTCAGGGATTTGAATAAAACCAGTCCGAAGGACGACTTTCCTTTGCCGCATATCGATGAATTAGTGGACTTTACTGCGGGGCATGCGCTGCTCTCATTCATGGATGGGTTTTCTGGCTACAATCAGATTGTGATGGGGCTCGAAGACTGGGAGAAGACTGCTTGTACCACCCCGTGGGGAACCTATTGTTATACGGTAATGCCGTTTGGGCTGAAGAATGCTAGAGCTACATATCGACGGGCTGCAACCACAATATTGCACGATATGATCCACAAAGAGGTTGAGGTGTACGTGGACGACATGATTGTCAGATCCAAGGAAAGAGAGGGCCACTACACCGCCTTGCAAAAGTTCTTCTAAAGGATCAGAGAATTTTGGTTGCGGCTAAATCCTCAGAAGTGTATGTTTGGTGTTATAGCAGGGAAAATGCTGGGATTCTTGATTACACAAAGGGGCATCGAAGTTGACCCTTCCAAAATCAAGGCCATCTTAGAAATGCCACCACCAAGGACTGAAAAGGAGGTGCGAGGCTTTTTGGGTAAAGTGCAATTCATAAGACGGTTTATTGCTAAATTAACCTTGACTTGTGAACCACTCTTTAGTCTCCCGAAGAAAGGAAAGAAGTTCCAATGGGACGGCCGATGCCAAGCTGCTTTCGAATAGATCAAACAATATTTACGAAACCCACCTGTGTTGTCACCGCCCGAGCCGAGAAAACCGTTGATTTTGTACCTTTCAGTGACTGAAACTACAATGGGCTGCATGCTTGCACAAGAGTCTGAGGACAAAGTAGAGAGAGCTATCTACTACCTGAGAAAGAAAATGCTGGATTACGAGACCCACTACACTCTGTTGGAGAAGGTTTACTTGGCCTTGGTATGGGCTACCAAAAAGATGCGGCACTACTTGTTAGCTCACTCTGTAATACTGGTTTCGGGATTAGATCCCATCAAATATCTCTTCGAGAAACCGACACTTACTGGTAGGCTAGCCTGTTGGTTGCTTCTGCTTTCCGAATTTGATCTGAAATATGTGACGCACAAGTCAGTGAAGGGGAGAGCGGTAGTGGAGTTCCTAGTCGATCACCCAGTGGAAGGGGACAAAGCAGTTGAGTATTTGTTCCCAGACGAGGCCATTCTGCATGTCGAAGAAGAGTTTTAGATGATGTACTTTGACGAAGCGTCACACCAATACGGGTATGGGATAGGGGTGTTACTGATAGCACCCGACAATTCCCGCATATCTTTAGCATTCAAACTCTGGTTCAAAGTATTGAACAATGAAGTAGAGTATGAGGCGTGTATTGCTGGACTAGAAGCAGCTCTAGAACTAGGGGCAAAACGGTTGGACGTCATTGGAGACTCGAACCTTGTTGTATCTCAAGCTAAAGGAGATTGGAAAGTCAAAGAAGAAAAGATGAGAATCTACCACCAGGCCTTAGACATGCTGATTCGTCGGTTTGAAAAACTAAATTTCGCTCATCTGTTAAGAGAGAACAACAAGTTCGCTGATTCACTAGCAACTCTATCTTCTATGATAGACATTCCTTTCGGAGTCCGGATGCATCCGATCATCATCGAATAGAAATTTACGCCGGCCTACGAGCTGATTGCTTTCATAGATGAGGTACAAGATGAAAACCCCTAGTATTACGATTTTTGGAACTTCTTGGAAAAAGAGGTGTATCCACCAAGGGCAAATGCCAAGGACAAAACGGCAATTCGAAGAATGGCTGCTCAGTTCATCGTCTGCAGAGAAAAACTGTACAAGAGAGGACATCTCGAGATGCATAAGCTGTGTGTTGATGCTGAAGAGTCCAAGCACCTGATGGAGGCCATCCATGGAGGAGAGTGTGGAGCGCAGATGAATGGGGTGATGCTAGCCCGGAAAATTCTCAGGCAGGGTTACTACTGGTCGACCATGGAGGAGGATTGTATTGGCTTTGTTCAGCGATGCCACAAATGTCAGATCCATGCAAACTGCATGAATATTCCACTGTCGAAGCTGTACAACATCACTTCGCCATGGCCATTTTCAGTCTGGGGGATTGATGTGATCGAGGCTGTCACTCCGAAGGGGTCCAATGGGCATGAGTTCATTCTGGTAGCGATAGACTACTTTACGAAGTGGGTCGAGGCCCAATCATATGCGGTGTTGAAGGCATTGCATGTTACAAAGTTCATCAGGAACAACATCATCTGTCGCTAGGGGGTCCCGAACGAGATTATTTTAGATAATGGTTCCCACTTCAAGAAGGAAGTGATCGACTTGTTGGAGAAGTACAACGTGGCTTTTCATAAGTCATCTACATATCGGCCGCAAACCAATGGAGCTGTTGAGGCTGCCAACAAGAACATCAAGCGCATTCTGCAGAAGATGGTGGATACCTACCAGGACTGGCCAGATAAGCTGCCATTTGCTCTTTGGGGCTACCAGACTTCAATTCGAACTTCTACTGAGGCGACTTCGTATTCCTTGGTCTATGGGATGGAGGCCGTTCTGCCTATCGAAATTGAGGTTCCGTCATTGCGAGTACTGGCTGAGTGTCAGATAGCCGAGGCAGATTGGCAGTAAAGCAGGTTTGAAGAACTGATGCTCTTTGATGAAAGAAGGCTGAAAGCACTGTACCATGTTTAGGGTTATCAACGACGAATTGCCAGGGCTTTTAACAAGAAGGTTAAGTCCAGGAATTTGAAAGAAGGAGATTTGGTGCTCAAAGACAATGGAGCTTCCATCCACGACCCTAGGGGCAAGTTCAGACCCAATTGGACTGGTCCTTACATCATCAAGTCTATCTGGTCGGGTGGAGCTGTCGTTCTGATGGACCTAGATGGCCTAGAGTTCTCCCAACTGATCAACATGGACAAGTTGAAGAAATACTTTCCCTGAGTGGCTCGTTAGGTCGAAAACCCGAAAGGGCGACCTAGGCAAAAATTAGAGCATGAAAAATTTGAAATAATAAAAACTGAGCTCGCAAGGTTGAAAACCCAGAAAGAGCGGCCTTGGCAAAAGTTAGAGCGCAAAAGGAGAGAGTTAATACATGAGTGAACCCGAGCCGAACTACGTGAGGCTTGATTCCCATCTATGGGATACGTAAGCAACTTCATCCTGGAGTCCAGCCATAAACACTTCCCCGATCAACTTTGTCCATGTGATGATGTTTGGTCATCTTCGTCTATTCTGCATTCAGGAGCTTGGTTGTGATCTCCGGTACAGTGCTATTCAGACTAGGGGTAACTTTCCAGTTGTTGGGATCCGGGGTTGTACATCTCAGTGATAGATCTCAGGCGTGTCCAGTTGTGATCCATATCGAAAATGATTTTGAAAAGTTTTAATAAAAGTTAATTTTGCTCAAATTAATCTTTTTACAACTTAGACCATTTTCGGACCAAACGGAAAATTTTCAGTATCCACAACCTTCAATTACTTTGATTTCAATACAGAGTTCTCCTACTCTAGAATACAAGTTGAAGTTGCTTTTCATTACATTCATAAAGAAAAATTGAAAGTTCTGATTAAAGCAAATAAATCCGGGGCATAGTCAGGTGTTCCTGCGTCCCCTCCCAGAGCTGGTCGAAGCCTCTGATGCCAAAGTGGGCCCGATCTACGCCTCCTCATCAAGCCAAGCTGTGCACTCATTAGAGAGGGTGCAACTGAAAATGGGAGCGGGGGCTAGAAGCTCTCTCATCCTCCATGCTACGGCATACCGAGCTAGTTGTGCGCTTCGAACCGGAAATGTAGCAGGGTACTCTATCCCCTTTGCCGGACAGGTCTGATCATGTCCGAACTGGCGCTGGATCCGAAACGGAAAGTAAAAGACACAGTGTGTCAGGCCAATGTAGACACCCCATTTTTGACCGACCTTAAGACTCAGACGTCATTGATTGAGCGCTCGGTGATAGTGTATGTTGTGCTCGTTTCGAGGTTTCGGAGTTTTGGCTGAGAGCCTTGCCCTCGGGCCTCTTAACTCTTTGTGCTTCGGCTCGGTTTGTGGACCAGGCCTTGTTTCTCTTCCCTAGAGGGAGGGAGAGGTCTTGTAGACCACTCTTTTGTGGTCATTGACCACTTTCTGTGGTCGTAGACCATTTTTCCCATTTGGAGACTAGTTTTCAGTTTTTGGAACCTTCGGCCGCGCGCCTTGTCTCGGGACCGCTTAACGTTCTCCGTTTGGCGTGGTTTTTGAACCACACCTTGTTTCCTTGGCCTAGAGGGCAACTATGGTTTGGGAGACCACTTTTGTGGTCGTAAACCACTTTTGGTGCTTGACAGCTAGTTTTCGAGGCTCCCGGCTGCGCGCTTTGCCTCCCGAACTTTCGTCTTGTATCTGTTTTGGTTTGTTTTTGGTACAAACCTTGTTTTCCTTGTTTGGAAGGTGGTACAAGGGTGGGAGACCAGTATTTCCCCTTGGAGACCACTTTTCCTCCTGCCAGCCAGTTTTCTAGTCTGACAACTGGTCTCCCTGGTCTTTGGACCATCAAAAGTGGTCGGCCACCACACCATTTGCTTGTTTTCATCCTTTGGACTCTTTCCCACCATGGCCGACCAGTTGTTGTTCTGGGAGAGCACTTAAAGTGGTCGGCCGACCACTTAAGTAGCTGGCCAACCACTTTAAGTGGTTAGCTGCTTTTTGGCACATTTTTGGAGATATTTCCTTCCAGCTAGCACAGCTGGAGATTGGTTTGAGGCTTAGCTTCTCCAAGAAGCTTTGCCTTTTTGTTTCTATAAGAGGGAGGCTCCTCCTCCCTCCTCTAGGCTCAGAAACTTGAGGCTTAAAAGATAGATATGGACTTGTATCTATTCTTCCTTGTTTACTCTTGTTTTGTGCCTTAAAGTGTAGATTTGTCATACTTTTGTACACAAACACACACTCAAACACCTTGCTTGTGTTGCTGAGGCTTCTTAAGGTTTTTTTTGAAGTTCTTGGGCTAGTTTGAGCTCAAAGAGGTTGCTGGAGTTGCAGTAGTAAAGAAGGTCTTCAAGGGTGAGTCTTTAACCCTTAAATCTCCCATTCTTGCTTAAGATTTTAGCCTTATTTGCATACTATTTTAAGCTTAGCTCTTAACTGGAAAAAGTTCTATTTTTGCATGCTTAAAAAGTTTGTTTAAGGTCACTTTTTCATTGGGGGTGATCTACCCCCTCTTAGGCCTTGTTAGGCCTTGTTTTGAGACATTCCTTTAGGCTCTTGTTGTAGCCTTTGCATGACCTTTCTACCATTGAAATCCAGAGGATTTTCAGTGGTGGAAAGGTGGTTTTGGGGTCCTAAATAGGAGAGGGTCATCCCTTCTCCTTGTGTCTTCAATACTTGTCTTGAATGCCTCATGTGTGAGCATGTTTATTAAGATTGTGTTGGCTTGTTCTTAGCATGTATTTGTGATTATTTTGCTGAGGCATGTCACTATTTTTACTTGCTTTGGTCACTCCATGTGTGTATAATACACTTGTAGTGTAAATTTTGTAGACGAGCTTTGTATGCTTCATGAAGTAGCATGTCATTCTAGCTTATGTTGAGTCCATTTAAGCATGTTCTTGGGCTTGTTTTACCATGTCATACCTCTGTTAGGGTTTGGTTTGGTTGGCTTTTGCATGCTCCTTGCACTTGCAGTCCAATTCCATGAAATAACCTAACATGCATCATGCTCTGACATGTCATTCTAGCATGCTTTTGGCTTAACTTCATGAAGCTTTTGTCCATGTTTTAACATGCTTTAGCTCTGATTTTGGTTTTTTTGACCATGCATGACTTGCTTTGTATAGCCATGGTTCAATCTAGCTTGTTAGCTTTGTGCACCAAGTCCATTAGCATGCTTTACTTGGACCATTTGAATGATTTGGCATCATTTATTATATGATTTCAGTCTATGTTTCATGCTCATGAACTTGCATTTATCATCCATTCAATGCATTGGAGGGTTTGCCCCTTTATGCCTTAACATGAACCATTGTGTATGCCTTCATGCTTTAGCTTGTGAGCCATCATTTCAGTGCTTATTTGGGGTTATTTTGCCATGATATAACTCTAATTTTGTTTCTTATGTCATCCCATGCTTGGTCTTAATAGGTGTAGTGTAATCCGCCTTATTTGCCTTGTATGCATCATGCCTTATGCCCCTCATGCTAGCTTGTTTTGACTTCCTTCCATGCATGTTTTAGACTCATTTTAACATGTTCTAGGACAGTTTTGGGTTGCCTTTGCCATATGCTTCATGTCTTGCATAGTTGTAGTACAAGTGCGCTTGCTTGCTTCAAGCTTTGAGCATCATATCATGCTTCATCATGTATATGATTTGGCATCATTTCTCATGTTATTTCAGAGCATTTAGCATTGCCATGTTCCTACTTCATTCACTCTTTAAGTGCCTTTGAGTGTTGTGCATTGTTGTCTAGTTTATAGCTTAGCTTGTATTCTTGCATGCCTAGATCTTTGAGCCTCTGTCCTAGCATGTTTTGGTCTTTGTTAAGACCTATTTGACCTTTGACCATGCTTAGTTCATGCATATTTGCCATGTATTGCATGCCTCCTTTGTAGTCCTCTTTACTAGCTTCATGCCTTAAGGACTCTTGCATGCCTTACTTGCTTTGTTTGAATGATTTGACATCATTTCTTACCTCATTTCAGTGCACTTAGTGTTGTTACACTTCCACCTGTATCACTCCTTGAGCCTTCTTGAGGGTTGTGCTCTTAGGCCTACTTGGTTGGCCAATGCATTGTGCATGCATACCTTGCCTTATGGTGCCTTTGTTTTGGTGTAATGGCCACTGATTTGGGCATGGATGAGGTCTATCCATTTTGGTTTAAGTCCATTGAGCATGTTTCATTGCATGTTGTTTGCATGCTTATATTCCCTTACATTGAGTATGCCATCTAGTTCTTAGCATTTAGCATTGTGTATGTCATGTTATTCCTTGCATTGTGTATGCTATGTTGTTAGTGCATTGAGTATGCCACGTAGTTCATCACATTGTGTATGCTTATATTTCATTGCATTGTGCATGCATTGAGTATGCCATGTAGTTCACCGCATTGCGTATGCTTATGTTTCATTGCATTGTGCATGCATGTGTTGCATTGTGTTTAGAATAGGTGTTAGTCTAAACACGGGAAACGAGGGACGTTTCATACTCAATTCTCGGTCGCCGACACTCTTGATCATACATGATAGAGTTCTAGGCTTTATGTGTTTACTTGTGCATTCATTTCATAATGAATTGTGCAACTTCGCTTTTTGGCCATCATGCATAGAAATGCGTGATTGGTGGCCCGAGGGTCGAGAACCGCACTCCCTTGAGTTCATGACATGATAGGGAGAGTGGTTGTGTACACATATCTTGCAAATACATTGCCATGCCCTTTCTTGCTCTCTATTGCAGCAAATTGCAGTTCAGTAGCAACAACTAGTTGGCCAGCCAGAAAAACTAGCTGGCCGACCACTTTTTCTAGCTTTCTGCAAGAAAGTGGTCAGCAGGTGGCTGCAGAGACCAAAGGTGGTCGGCCACCCTCCCACAGGCCTCCTAAGGTGAAGTTTCAGCTTTCTGGAGCTTGGTGCAGTGTTCTGAGAACAATTGAAAACAGAGGCAAATCGGGGCTTCGCATTGGATTTCCAAATGAGGCGATCGGGCTTGCATGCATTCCTCTCCCTCTGAGGCTCCTGATTTATTGCTTTCCTTAGTTGCCATGCTTAGATAGCTAGCTTATGCTTTGGTCTGTACTTAATTAGTTAATGCGTTAACTTTTCAATTCCTTTTGTAAAAATTAGTTTAATTAGCTTAGAATTAGCCAGTTAGCTTCTTATTCGGTCCCTCTGTCGAGAGGGCCAATTGTTGTAATAAGTGTGCATGTGTGTGATGCATGTCTTCCAACCCCCATTTCTTTCTCCCTTTTACTTAACCGTTTACGATGGTTAGTTTTAGGGCATGTTTCATTTCGCATACCTTATGCTTTGCATGCGTGCATCCATTCATCTGTCTTGCATGCACCGGGCTCGGCGTATCATACTAACTGTATTGTATTTCAATTTCAATTTGAATACATGTACCAAGTTGCATTTCACATGACATCCTAAAATAGCCGAGCCTATTTTAGCTGCATTTTCGCATGCGTTGCATTAGCCATCTTAACATGAACTAGGATCATGTATAATTTCTAACTAGTTCTTTGTTTTGGCTTGGAGTATACTGTGAGTGTTTAAGCTTTAGCATACCGCATGTATGTTAATGTTGCCATGAAAGCATGCTTGCTATGAGTCTAATTGCTTATTTGCTATAACTGCCTGAATGCCTGTGGGTGTAGGTTGGATTACTTGAATTGGAACAATTCATTAAAATCCTCATTTTAGCCTACTTGCGAGTAGCAAACTTCAAACCGTTTTTCAACAAAATGAATATGCAATGTTTTGTTCCAAATTAGGCGATCTAGTCTATACTTGTTTACTGTGCGCATCACGTAGTAAGATTAGCTAATTAACCGGAATAAGAGCACATGTGTTTTCAAAAACAGAATATCATGCTTAGTACAGGCCGATCTTTGATCGGGCGAGCGGGGGTGCTCATTGCATGACCTTCCCCCCTCGTACCCAAATTCCCGAGTCGAGACAACTTTGGTGATAACGGACACGTGGCCTTCGGCACGAGCCAGGGTTTCCTAAATTCCCCCAAAATAAAATATTTAGGTGGCGACTCTGTATCTGGCAAAGCAGTCCATGTTTGGCACTTCTTTATTAAAATTAGTTTTTCAAAACGATTTGCCGGATTTGGACTCTTTGGTGATTTATCGGTCTTACATCGCACGTTGTAAGATTAGATTTAGAACCATGGCATGAGTCCGAACTGTAGTAGCTCAGAACGAAACGAGATCTGCACCCCCTTGCAAGCGTGGATATCGAAGAGTTCCCTTGGGCGCGTCTACAGCCAATCAACTGAATCCTGGGCTGGCGAGTCATGCTGTAACTCATTGCCGGTAAATTGAGCTAGGGGCAGCTTCAAGCAATGTCGAGAGCAGACAAACTGCATATCCAGTTGCACCACCATCCCTCATTAGGGGCATCGACTAGACGTCACCGGAAGAAATAGCTGTGAGCTGAATATGCCGGGCATGAGTCCACCACTCTCAATTTATCCATCAACCATACCTGGGGAGGGACAAAAAATGAGAGATTAAAGAATAGAGAGATGTACGTTGAGAGAAAAAGTGAGAAAAAGGTTTTGAGAGAAAAACCAAGCCTGAGGGCCGAGTGATGTGAGGAATATATGTGAGATAGGGTGGGAAACATTACCTACAATAGTAGCGGACTCCCCGCGAATCTAGTCGTCTCTCGGCGATGAAAAGCGTCCAAACCTATCAATGTCTCGGCTAAGGTCATGACAATGCAGCTTTTGCCCTCTTTCAAGCTGTCGGCGACTTTAATCAAACGAGTGCTAAACCCTTCGGAGCTTGGGGCGAGCAAGAAATGAGACAGCATGCATAAGCAAAGCGCATGTTGCTGATAGCCCTGCCAATGATGATTGCCGCGGTCACCGGCATTAGAAAATCGACGAACCAAGCTCGGAATGTCCAGCTCTCTGTCATGAATCAATGACCGAGCTTCGTGCAAAATAAGGCCGCACATCCGTCCTAAGGCTTGGACGTGGCTGAACCGGAGCTGAGGCAAGATTTCTTCATCGCGCTCGAATTCCATTAAAGCTTGGAAATCCTTGAAAGTGGGACATATCTCTTGTTCGCCAAAGCTAAAGACGTGTGTCACCGGATTCTAAAACCTTGCCGCGGCATGGAGGAACGGAAAACGCAGCGGGATGCGACTCAACGTGAATAGTGCAATTATCCCGAAGGCCGAAAATTTAGCTTTTCCAAGCCATCCGAGTTGGCGATCCAATTTGTGGGATTTTGGACAAGAAACTCTTCCATTTGGTGCAAATCTGAGCTGAAATGGAGAAAACTACGAAGCTGAGGCTTTTATAGAAGATAAGGTGTTGAGTGGAAGACAGGTGTCAACATTCTGGAGGTGCTTGCCATTTTTTGCCGATCAGCCAAAAAGAGTGCCGACCGACCATCCTTTTTGGACGATTGGCTAGTAATGTTGGCCGATGGCCATTTCTTGTGGCCGATGGCCTCTCCCTTTGGCCGATGACCCTTCCTCTTGTCCTTTGAGCTGTCTGTGAGTTGGAGGTGTGGAGAACTTGTGATTGGTTCCACTTCAAATGCCTTTCGGTGATGATTTTGCGTAGTCGTGCCTATGTTACTGCAATTTGTTTATCGAGTTGTTGTACTTTTGTTTATCGAGTTGTATTTTGCATTCTTTAAGTCTTTGTTTTGCTTATCGAGTTGTATTTACAATTGGTTAGCTTGTTGAGTTCTTTGTTTTGCTTATCGAGTTATTTTGTTGTTAGTCGGTTCACTACCTGATTAATGCAATTCGAGCGTTTAGTTTTCAAAACAAAGTTCAATCTCATTTACATTGTTATGTAATGTGATGCGATGCATAGAATGTGCAAATGTAACACTTTTTCAACAAAAACTATTTCATTCCATCATATTTCCTTTTTGCAAAAAGTACATAGTTTTGAAGAAAATAAAACCTGCCTAAGACAGTACAATGTGCTTAAACTACCAGTGACAAGAAAAATAAAGCAAAAAAGGGAGAAAAGCAGCAAAATGTCTGGATCGATGCCAATATCCTCAAGTGCGGGAGTCTGTCCTGGTCCTCTTCCTGGACGAAGGTCCAGGATCTCCACCGTCAGAGTCGAAATCTGAGCCATCCCCAGCCTCACCCTGAGATGACTCTACCTCCGCATCGGACTCGTCGTCATCTGGGGTAGGCTCCCGTGAGCTGCTCTCGGTACGAGTACGCCTGTGTCTGCCTCGGCTGTGTATCATCATCCCCCGTCTGGCTCCCGCTACTGCTCTAAGAGGCGCTGAAGGTTCTGTTGGAGCATTTCCCGCGGCCAGTATTTGGAATAGGGCCTGAAAAGAACAATTGGCAAACACATCAGTTATACTGTGCAAAGCAGTGAATGAATATCGAATACCGTGTATGAATGCCGAGTGTAGTGTATGAATGCTATGAGTACCGTATCAGTGCTGTGAGCAGTGTATGATTACAATGTATTAGTGCTGTGAGTGGTATATGGGTGCAGCGTATCAAGTGCCATATTGATAATGCGATGTATCAGATCAGTATGGAACAGATGTGCAAAGTTTTGGGACTGAGGTTTAAAGAACTCACCGGGATACCATAGATAGTCAATAGGTCTATGCTCCTCTGTAGCATCCCCATCATCGAGGCCGTCAGCTCCAGAAACTGACTAGTGTACTTGATTAAAGCCTGCAAAAGTGTTGAAGTATTTAATATTTTGTGGGATATAAAATGAAATGAAATGACTGTACAAAATGTAAAGTATAGTACATACCGGGGTCGATCCGCGAACTCTGACGAGCTCATGATCAGCCGGAGAAGGAGCGATGGGTATCTGGTAAGTCTCCCCACCCTGCCCTCGGCATGTCATGGTGGTGGGTAGCTCTGGCCACCCAACTCCCTGTCCCCTCCGGGATCCACTCCTGTCACGGGCCTGAGTCGGCCTCAGTGCTCCTACTACTGGCACTGCAGGCCTCTCTCTCTCAACTCGGCGAGCACTGGCCAAGGGTTGCATCAGATAAGTCTGGATGAACTCAGTGTAGTCGCCCTCGTCTCTGAAGAAGTTAGAGTCCCAGCCGATCGTATAGTCCATCATCTCCTCCAAGGTGTACCTCTCGGTAGCCCTCGTGTGGGTGGGAGGTGCCCTCGGGACTATCTGCTCTGGCAAGCCGAGGGTCTTCCGCAGAAAGTGCTCCCCAAAATACCATGCCCGGCAAACTGGACCCTCCAGCAAGATCCTGAATCAGGCAGTCTCCCGAGCACCCGCATACTGGTCCTGAACTGTGTCAGGCAATGGAGCCCAAGGCTGCCAGGTGATCTACAAATGATATACAGTTTGTTATCTACTATTGAAAGTACAATGCAGGTGAAGCTTGAATAAACTGTGATGTTTGACATACCTCAGCTGCGGCGACAGTGTCGAAGTATCTGCGGAAGAACAAAAAGGACTCTCGCGGCCTCCGCTCACACCTCACATCAAATCGGTGAGAAAATAGGACAGCGAGGGACATCTCTATGTTTGGCTCTAGTGCAAGCCTAGGAAAGTAGGCATACACCCACAACTGCAGAATGTAATAGGGTAAGAATGAGTATGCTTATCAGTAAGGCAGTATGTAGATAAAGTAGAAATCAGAGTCATGTGCAGTGTATTGTGCAGTGTATTGTGCAGTGTATTGTGTGGCGTGTGAAATGTATTGTGCAGTGTGTGCAGTGTACATCCAGTGTAAAGCAGATTACGTGTGCGCAGTGTGTGTGGTGTACAGATAGCGTAAGGCAGAATTGAAAAGACAGAAAGGGAAAATATACCTCCCAGGCTCGCCAGTAGCCTTCAAGCAAATGTTCGTTGCAGCGAGAGGATGAGCTCATGTATCCATAAAGTATGGCCAAGCCTGCGCCACTCCAGTCATAGCAGCGGATCCTGGTTACATCTACCAATGCGCTCAGCAGATAAAGGGCGACAATGTTCGCTCGGTCGGTGAAAAGAGTGGTCCATAGCAAGAACATGATGAATCCGCGAGCGTAACCTCCTCATGGGTCGTAGGTGCCTGCACTCTGAAATAATCCTTGAACCAAGAATACCTCACGAACCCTGGCCGGGAGAGAGGTGGCTGAGTGCCGAGCAAGTAGATCTGGGCGGCTTCCCACTTGCCCATGTCGGTGTCGAAGGGAATCAGATCACCCCCTACCTCGATGCCGGTGAGCATCAAGAAGTCGAAGGGAGTCATCGTCATCTCCCTTGCAGCATAAAGGTGGAAAGAATCAGTGGTATCCCACCACCTCTCCACCAGAGCGCTAAGAAGGGGCCTACTCGCAGTGAGGCGCGAGAGTCCCATGTAGAAGATGTCGAAGCCGGCCTGATCAACGATGTGGCGGACCGCATCGGGCAGCTCCATGTACCAACCTCGGGCGATGGTGTTCCCATACCCCCGGAAGGTATGGGAATCTCTCTGTGTTCAAAACAGACAGATGGGAAGCAGTGTCAGAAATACAGTATGTTGAATGCATTCAGAATTGATGAATATGCAGTGTGTGTGCATGTGTTCAAGTTTAAACAGATATCGCGTGTGGGTGTGCTCACGGTGAACTACACATATCATATATCGGTGTGTTTGGGTTATTCAGTTATAGAGCAGTATCGGCTATCGAAGATATCTGATCTACATTGCGGAAAATAAAAGAGGGGAAGAATATATCTCAGTGGTGCCGAAGGATAGGTGTTACTCTGGCTTGCGTAGCAAGAGCTCCAATGGCGCGCCTCACGTGTAGCTCCTGAACTGACGAATGCTATCAGGAGGCAGTATGTGTATCGCCGGCCGGTATCTCGCCGGGTCGAATGGTCGAATGCTAAGAGGCAAGAGCTCAACCTCTGGGTCCGTATCCATCTCTGGGGGAGTCCCACCCCGTGGAATGTCGTCTGCCATCTTAAGAAGAGTGCAAAAATGGCCGAGGATGTGAAAAAGGAGCAAGAATGCAAAAAGTCAACCGAAAGTCAACCCTGAGGGGTGAAAAATGAAGAAAATGACGAGGCTCGAAAGAGGGCACGAAAATCAAGGTAAACTTGGGGGAAATAAACCCCAAATCAAGAATGTGGCACTAAAATCGAGTTTTGTTCGGTTTAAAGCGTGTAAAACAAAGAGGGTTTCGCGAATCGAACGATGTAAAAGGCTCGAAAACGGGAGAAAGCTCGGATCTAAGGTTGGAAAATGACCTAGAGAGAGAAAGCAAGGATTTTCGGCAAAGGAGAAGTGAGGAAATAGGGTTTGAGGCCCTATATTTAAAGACCCAAGGTAAAAATGTCAAAACTGTCCCGAAATTGTCATTTTTGGCCGATCAGCCAAATTGTTAGCCAATCGGCTAAATTTTTGGCCGATAAGCTCCTTTTGTGGCCGATGGATAGCCTATGGTCTCCTCTTGTGGTCGATGCACATCCAATGCCCTTGTTTGGGTCAGTTTTGTTGATTGGTACCTTTATCTCTCAAGAAAATGCAAAAAGTACACTTTTGAAGCTTAACCGGCCTTCGTGTTGACCTCGAACTGTGTCTTCCGTGTGCGACACTTGATACGCACGAGATGTATCCTTTTTCGTATCCTTTTGTATATGGCGAGATTCGAAAATTGTTTTGAATATGTTGTATTACAAAGTTTCGTCATGATTGTAATAAGCGCACTTGTTATATGTCTTTTTGCTCTTGCATGAAGCATGCCTCATCTTGTTTTGAAGTTGATCTCAACATCGCGAATAACATGCCTTCGTCATGCTCGTATTTTCATGCACATCTATTTCGCACTGTCATGCATACACTATATGCGTTGTAGCGCATGCTCTCTCTTGCATTGTTATGCACTGTGTTACCTATTGAGTTTCTTTCTTATGCAGGGCACGATATTTTATGTACGGTTCATTTGAGGCTGGTGCAACCAGACGGTACTGTATGTGCGGTTCATTCAGAGGAATTCCAAGTGAGACCTTTCCTGTCCTTTGAATTCGTTTTGTTTCAGTTAGAAACACCCCGGCGTGCTTGATGTGATACGTTGAGTGTTGCTCCTTCCCTTCTCTTGCGTGTAATACGCTGAGAATTGTTACTCCTTCCCTTCTCTTGTGTGTGATACGTTGAGAATTGTTGCTTCTTTCCTCTCTTGTGTGTGATACGTTGAGAATTGTTGCTCCTTCCCTTTTCTTGCGTGTGATACGCTGAGAATTGTTGCTCATTCCATTCTCTTACGTGTGATATGCTAAGAATTGTTGCTCCCTTTCCTCTCTTGCATGTGATACGCTGAGAGATGCCCCTTCCATTCTCTTGCGTGTGATACGCTGAGAATTGTTGCTCCTTCCCTTCTTTTGCGTGTGATAAGCTGAGAATTGTTGCTCCCTTTCCTTTCTTGCGTGTGATACGTTGAGAGATGCCCCTTCCCTTCTCTTGCGTGTGATACGCTGAGAATTGTTGCTCCTTCTCTTCTCTTGCGGGTGATATGCTAAGAATTGCTGCTCCCTTTCCTCTCTTGCGTGTGATACGCTGAGAAGTGTTGCTTTCTTCCTCTCTTGCGTGTGATATGCTAAGAGATGCACTTTCCCTTCTCTTGCGTGTGATACGTTGAGAAGTGTTGCTTTTTCCTCTCTTGTGTGTGATACGCTGAGAGATGCTCTTCCCTTCTCTTGCGTGTGATACACTGATAAATGTTGTTCTCTTTCCTCGCTTGTGTGTGCAACGCTGAGAGATGTTGTGTTTGAGACTCCGGGTGTCCTTGGTAGTCGCTTTTAGTATTCTCCGGGTGAGGCGCAGTGAGAATTGCATAATTTTCTTACATCCTTTCTGTTGGGATGTGTAGGACTGTTCTTTCTTATTCGCTTGCTTAAACTGTTGCATGTTGTGCTTCATTACAGCTCTCTTTGCATGATCATAAGTTATGTTCGACATTGTGCATGTCATTTGCATCTTGCCCCTGCTTGCGGGCGCATCTCTTTGTTATCTTGTATTCTTGTCTAAGTCTTCGGCCTTGTCAAAAATGGGTCGTCTCTGGGCTTTGACATTCACTCCCGTCATCTTATGACTTTCGAGTTCTGTCAAAGAGGGGCAACTATAGACACCCCATTTTTGACCGTTCTCAAGACTTGGACGTCATCGTTTGAACACTCGATGATCATCCATGCTCGTTTTTGTTTTGAGTTCCCGGAAGTCTCGGCTGCGCGCCTTGCCTTAGGATCTCTCAACTTGTCTGTTTTGTGCTTGGTTGTGGATCAAGGACTTGTGTTTTTGCTTCTGAGGGAAGAGGGTGGCTTGTTGGCCATCCCTACAACCCATCGGCCAAGGCATGATGCCATCGGCCTTGTTTTCTTGCTATCGGCCATAAGTGTTGGCCGATTGGCGCTATTTTTGGTCGATCGGCACTATTTTTGGTCGATCGACCATATTTTTGAGCCGAGACCTTTCCATTTGCTTTTTGCAAATATTTTGTGCCAGCTATGACAGTTGGTGGGCACAATTCTCATCCTCCATACACGTGTATGGAAGGATTGCATTCAAGACTCAAGCTTGTTGAACAAGCTTGAGAATTGAAATTCTATAAGAAGGGAGCCTCCCCTCCCTTTCCAGAGGTTCTGAAAACTTGATATAGAAGTTATATATCTATCTCTCTCTATATTTTACCTCCCTCTCTTGTTTTACCCTTGTTTGTGCTAAAAAATATAGAATCTTCATACTATTGCACACAAACACCTAGTAGAACACCATCCTTTGGTTGCTGAGGCCCTTAGGAGTTGGTTTTAGAGTTCTTGGAGTGGTTTAAGCTCAGAAAAGGTGCTGGAGTTGTGTTCTTGAAGGTGTTCTTCAAGGGTGAGTAAACTACCTTTTAATCCCCTATTTTGGCTTAAGCTTTTAGACCTATTTGAATATTGTTTTAAGCTTAACTCTAAACTATAAAAAGTTTTGATTTTTCATGCTTATGATGATTGTCTAAGGTCACTTTTTGGTTGGGGGTTGTTTACCCCCTCTTAGACCTTGTTTGGCCTTGTTTTGTGCCTTTCTTTTTGAGCTTTGGGACCATCTTGTTTTGACCTTTCTACCACTGAAATCCAGAGGATTTTCAGTGGTGGAAAGGTGGTTTTGGAGTCTTGAATAGGAGAGGGACACTCCCCTCTCCTTGTGTCTTGCATACTAGTATAAATGGCTCATAATAGTAGCATGTTTTGGCCCCATCTCAGCAAGTATTTGGTGTTATTGTCATGTTATACCTCTGTCTAAGGTTGGTTTAATAGTCTCTTGCATGCTCCATGCACTTGTCCTGCAATCCTCTCATTTGCCTTAACATGCATCATGTGTTTAGACCATCATTCTTGCATATCTTGGCTCAACTCAAAGAAGCTTTTAGTCTTGTTTTACCATGTTTGAGCTCTGTTTCTTGTTGTTTTAGTCATGTATGCACTGTTTTGTATAGCCTTTGGTTCAATCTAGCTTGTTGGCTTTGAGTGTCCAAGTCATTAGCATGCATTACTTAGACCATTTTCATGATTTGGCGTCATTCCATATGTGATTTCAGTCCATGTAGTGTAGTCGTACACTTGCATTTGTCACCCTTTTGATGCTTCGAAGAGTTGGTGTTTTATGCCTTATGAATGGATCATTGTACATGCCTCCATGCTTAGGCCTTCGGGATGCCATCTCAGTGGGTTTTCGGGCTTATTTTGACATGACATAACTCTATTTTTCATTGGTTAAGTCATGCCATGCTTGGTCTTAATAGGTGTAGTGTAATACCCCTTATTGGCCTTGTATGTATCATGCCTAATGCCCTTCATGTTGGCTTGTTTTGGCTTTGCTCCATGCTTGTTTTAGATTCATTTTGGCATGATCTAGGACTGTTTTGGGTTGTACTTTCCATTTGCTTCATGTTTTGCATAGCCTTAGTGCAAGTCCCTTTTGCTAGCTTCAAGTTTTGAGCCTCTTGCATGCCATACTTGTGTAGTTTGGATGGTTTGGCACCATTCCATGCATGATTTCAGAGCTTATGATGCTTGTCACATGTCCACATTTTTCACTCTTTAAGTGCTCTTAAGAGTTTGTATCTTCATGCCTTGTTTGTGAACCGAAGTGTATGCATGTTTGTATGTGCTTTTTGTCTTCATTTTCATTGCATTTTGGCCACTGATTTGGGCATGGCTGAGATCTGCCCATTTTGGTTTAAGTCCATCTTTGCATGTTGATTGCATGCTTATCCATCTTGCATGTTGTGGCATACTTGTTAGATTACATGTGGTCACATGCTTGTTGTTGGCATTGTTGTTGCATGCTTATTACATTGCACATTTGCATGTTTAGGTAGCATTGCATTTGGCATGCTTGTTACCTTAGCCTTGTGTGCATGCTTGAGTCATATTGCATTTGGCATGCTTGTGTTGCATTGCATAGCTTCTCCATGTTGTATACATTGCATTGTGTTTGGTTTGGGGTGTCAAACCAAACACGAGGAATGAGGGATGTTTCATACGTGAAGTGATGAAATGTGCCTCAATCCTCGGTCCCCAACACTCTTGATCCAACATGATAGAGTTCAAGGCGTTTGTGTGTTTTTGTGCATTTAATTCACATTGAATTGTGTAATTCGGTCTCTTTGGCCATCATGCATCGAAATATGTGATTGATGGCTCGAGAGTTGAGCACTACACTCCTTTGAGTCTCAGACATGATATGGGGTGTAGTTGCGCAACATTTTCTTGCAAATGTATTGCCATGCCTCTGTTTGTACTTTGCTGTAGCAAAAGGAGCAGTCTGCAGGAAGAGATGGTCGATCGGCTATCTTCAGTGCCGATCGGCTAACATTGTTTGGCCGATAGCCTCATAAGTGGTCGATGGCCCTTTTCTTCAGCATGTCCTTGAGGTGGTTCAGAAGTATCATAGAGATTTGTACAGTTTTCAGAGGTGCAAAATAGTGCAAATAGAGGCAACATGAGGCATGGCAACGGATTTCCGAGCGAAACCGACCGAGCATGCATTTGTCCCTCTTCTCGAGGCCACTTCAACTGTTTTGTACATTAATTAATTTGTTTAATTAGTTAAGAGTTTTGTAATAATTAATTGGCTAGGGTAGTTAATTAATTAGTTGATTTGTATTATTTATTCAGACCCTTCGTCGAGAAGGCACAATTGTGTAATAAGTGTGCGTGAGTGTGTGAATGTCTTCCAACCCCACGTCTTTCTCCCTTTTACTTAACTACTTACGATGGTTAGTTCTAGGTCATGTTTTGATTGGCATCCTTATGCTTGCATGTTTGTATTCATTCATCTGTCTTGCATGCACCGGGCTCGGCGCATCATACAAACCGCATTGTTTTTCAATACATTTACTTGAATACGTGTTCAACAGCATGTTATTAAGTTGCATTTCATATGCCATTTTAGAATAGCCAAGTCTATTTCTAGTTGCATGTGTTGCATTAGTCATCTTAACATAGCTAGAATCATGCATTGATTACTAACTAGCCATTGTTTTGGTTCGGAGTACTAGGTAAGCTTTTATGCTTTAGCATCTTGCATGAGTGTGAGTGTTAACATGACAGCATGCTTTCCATGAGGCTAACTGCTTATGTGTTTAACTGCATGAATGCCTGTGGGTGAAGGTTGGATTACTTGAATTGGAACAACTCATTGAAATTTGAGTTTTAAGCCCACTTGAGAGTGGCAAAATCATGTTTTCCTAAGCCCACTTGAGGGTGGCAAATCCACGTCTTAGCCTACTTGTGAGTAGTACCTTCAAACCATTTTCAAACAAAGAAACATGAGATGTTTTGTTCCAATTTAGGCGATCTAGTCTATACTTGTGTGTTGTGCGCATCACATAGTAATTATAGGCTAATAACCAAAATAAGAACGCATGTGTTTTCAAAAACAAGATATCATGTTAGTAAAGGCCGATCTTTGATCGGGGAGCGGGGGTGCTCATTGCATGACCTTCCCTTCTCGTACCCAAGTTCCCGAGCCGAGGCAACTTTGGTGATGACGGACACGTGGCCTTAGGCACGAGTCAAGGTTTCCTAAATTTCCGAGAAAATAAAACATTTAGGTAGCGACTCTGTATTTGGCAAAGTAGTCCATGTTTGACATTTCTTTATAAAAATCAACTTTCCAAAATGATTTGTCAGATTTGGACTCTGTGGTGATTTATCAGTCTTGCATTGCACTTTGCGAGATTAGATTCAGAACCGTGACATTTGAGTCCAAACTATAGTAGCTCAAATGAACAAAACGGATTTTCGCGCCATTTCGCGCGCCGAGCCCGGGATGTTCGGGCACGTGTACAAGGACCAACCCTTCAAAGCATTGAAAGAGTGACAAATGTGAGTGCATGAACATGAAACATGGACTGAAATCACATAACAATTGATGTCAAATCATGAAAATAATCCAAGCAATGCATGCTAATGGACTCAATACACAAAGCTAGTAAACAAGATCGAACCATGGCTATACAAAGCAATGCATGCATGACTAAAATAACTTTTAATAAGCATGGACTCAATTAATGAATACTGTGTAGTTAACATAATAACAAGCAGCATTTAATAAGCATAACTGGAATACTATCAGTTGAAGTAATAACAATAGATAACAAGAACAATGGCAAGCGGAAGCAGTATTTCATCATAAGGAAAAATGCCAACTTTTCTTTTAAATTCACTTAGATTTGGTTTATCAGATAAGTTTAAGTAAGTCCCCGTGGAGCACTATTTCCACTCAACCGCTAAACAATGACCACGGGCAATTCTGACTCCTCCTTGGTCAAATATTCAAATGTTACTTGCTGTAACTACCAATGATGCCCACGCACCAGGGTTACGTACCCGAGTCGTGATATCACGGTCTGTCCCAAGGGAACGGTCTATGTTGTGACACCAGCACCACCAACCTTATATCGCCTACACCGATAAGAGCCGAAATACCTTCCCGTGCCATGTTAGGGTTCGTAACTCACTGGCGCAAGCTTCTAAACTGGGCTCACCCCATCACTTTTAAAATTCTAATGTATCATCGGTTCAATTTCGTGTTTCTTTACTTCGTCGAATTCACATTTTTTTTATGCATGTGCAAGTTTTAGCTTGATAACCATAGTGATATAATGTTTATATAGCACAACATAATCATATATGGCAACCAAAATAAATGTGATAGAATGTCTTAGGAATCATCACGAAATGTCTTAAGAATTAACATACTTCTTCTTTCAGCACTATATGGTCAGATAAAAAATATGAAACCCATACCAAACGAAGTTCAACCATTATAATATTTTAACTGGTGCTAGTTCATCGAGTTAGGAAAATATTTCAAGAAGAATACCAGGGATAAAAACGATTTTAAAATGGAGAAATAATTTTTGGAAGAAAACTAGTTTTCTAGGACAGTGAGTTACATTAACCTCCAGCACAGGTGCTCTGTGTTCAAAAAATAAAAAGGGGCCTCAATGGTGTTGAAAAGAGGCATGGTTAGAATGGTTTGCTAAATTTTTGAGTTTAGAACATATTTCTAGAGGGGTGTGAAGACTAAAAACCAATGTAAGTTGGTCAAATAATTTTTCTAAGAAAACTGGACAGATTCTGTCGTATTTTAGTTAGACTACAATTTCTCCTTTTAGACTTATCCATTTTTTCGTGAAATCAGCGGAAAATGAAAGATAACTCTTATATCTAACTATCCCAAGTGGTCAGGTAGAAAAACACCATTTTCAGAGAAAATGGGACCGGTTTGAAGTCATTGTTTCTGCTGTGTTATGAACAACACTTAGGACAAATATTTATTTCGGTAAGAAAATGGCGTCCAATGATATTATAAAAATTTACATGTGTATAGAATACATATATATACTCCCAGTACCAGCATATTTTTGACACAAGTTATTTTCAATTTATTAAAGCATTTTACCTCTGATAAAATCTTAAACAGTGAAGGAAATATATGTTTTGAGTAAAAATGAACCAACCTTATCTCATTTTACCCCCATGCAAGATTATTTCAAATAATAGATAATATTTGAGCACATAAAAAGATAAAATCAGTAGCTAAACCATCTAATCTATGCTTGCAAGAAGGATAGAAATCATATAATTATAAGATTGTCATTCTATCAAAATATAAACATGCATTGAGTTATTTTTCCTATGTGTGTATTAACAATGCGCACTCTTGCATATTTTTAATATATAGATTCAGTAAAAAAAATCTAAGGGAGGATAGAGGTTGAGTATTCTTACCTCAAGAGCTTTTACAAACAATTCTTAACACTAGTTTTGAATTGGTAACCACCAAGCAACCCTCTCGTCTTCCTCTCTTTTTCCTTTCTTTTTCTCCTCTCTTTTTTCTTTGTTTTGCACAACTAGGTGTATGTAATGGAAGGGCTGAATAGTGCTCTTAGTTATAGGAGTTTGAGGACCTATTTTATTTTTTATTTTTCCTCTTGTCTAGGGAGTTATTATCTACAAGCATAGGCTTAGAGTGTAAACGTATGCATAGGCTTAGAGTGTTAAGGCATGCTTGTCCACCTTTGATGAGGTTGTGTGCGTTGTTGGAGAAGCATGCTCTTACATATGCATGCACAACAAAGCCCAAGGAAAGACCTTGGAAAGAGGCTAGCCATTCTCTTAATTTCATTTTTTTTTTTGTATATATATGATTTTGAGTCACTTTAATATTATAATATTATTTTATGTAACTAAAAGACATGAGATTGAACCAATTAATTTCCATAGGTTAATTTTCATGTGCACAAATTATTAATGCAAAACTTTATACGGAATAATATATATTAAGAATTAGATTTGTGTAGTTATAAAAGTGACGACAACAACGATGATGACGACGACAACAACAATAATAATAATACTATGAAGATAAAAATTGCACTAATTAAATAATTAAAAGTTAATTATAGAATTTCGTTACAAAATGTTGTTATGGAATTGGATTAGGGATGCTGATTACAAAAATTTAAGTAGCTAAATATAATTACCAAAATAATTTAATATGCAAAAATACGGGTTCTCACAACCTATCCCCCTTAAAATAATTTTGTCCCCGAAATTTTAACACATGCCTTTATCTTCAAACAATTGGGGGTAGTTGGCTCGTATTGTATCCTCTCTTTCCCATGTAGACTCCCCCACTCCTCGGTGCTGCCACAACACTCGCACCAAGTGGATGACTTTGCCTCTCAGGTTCTTTTCTCGTTGATCCATAATCTTTATAGGCCTTTCCTCAAAGTTTGCATCTTTATTGAGATCAAGATCTCCCAAATTGATAACATGGGAAGGGTGTGGCTCATACTTCTGTAACATTGAGATGTAAAAAACATTATGCACTACTGCGAGTTGTAGTGGTAATGCTAAACGGTATGCCACTTCTCCTACTTTGCTCAGAATTTCGAAGGGTCCCACATAATGAGGTGCAAGTTTTTGTTTCTTCCCAGATCATGTAGTACCTCGACGAGGTCAAACTTTGAGAAAGACATGATCCCCTACCACAAACGTTAAGGATTGTTTCCTTTGATCCGCATAGCTCTTCTATCGACTTTGGGTTGTGATTAATCATTGTTTGATCTATCTTATCTTCTCAGTGGTCTCCTGAACCAAGTCTGGTCCTAACAAGGTTGCTTCTCCTATTTCAGTCTAACAGTCTGGTGATCGACAAGGTCGCCCATAAAGTGCTTCATATGGTGCCATTCCAATACTGGCCTAGAAACTATTGTTGTAAGCGAACTCAACGAGAGGTAAGTGTTTCTCCCAACTTCCATTAAAATCCATAATGCAAGCTCGAAGCATATCCTCCAAGGTTTGTATTGTTCTTTCAGACTGCCTATCGATTTATGGGTGAAATGTCGTGCTAAAGCATAGGTTAGTTCCCATTGCCTTCTGCAAGCTCTGCCAAAATTGAGAAGTGAATCGAGAATCACAATCAGACACGATGCTAATTGGGACTTCGTGTAATCTGATCACTTCTTTGATGAATAATCTACTGAGTGAATCTAACGTATCTGATGACCCGACATGTAAGAATCGGGCTGTCTTAGTCAGTCGATCTATCACTACCCATACACCGTCATGTCCCTGTAGTGATCGAGGCAAACTTGTCACGAAATCCATGGTTATGTGTTCCCATTTCCACTCCGGGATTGGTAAGGGTTGAAGTGTCCCTACCGGTCTTTGGTGTTCAGCAATGTCAAGCACTGTGAAAAAAACTTTGCGACATCCTTTTTCATTCCGCCCCACCAATACTGGCGTTTTAGGTCTTGGTACATCTTAGTACCTCGTAGATGTACTGCGAATATTGAATGGTGGAATTCCCTAAGTACCTTTTCTCTTAGTGAGTCGTCGTTTGGCACGAACATTCGACCTTGATATTTCAAACTTTAGTCTGTGTGAATTTCCCAACTAGGCATGGTTTCACTAGACTCCATTCATGCCTTGATGAATGCTACCTCCTAATCGTACTTTTGTGATTCTAATATCTCACTCAAAATTTTAGGCGTAATAATCTGAGCACCAAAGTAAGCCTTTTCATCTTGAACCTCCATTTGTATCCCAAATTCATTTAGCATTCCAACCATATTCCATTCTCTAAGTGCTAAACTAGCAACAATCCCTCTATTCTTGTGACTTAGCGCATCTGCCACCACGTTAGCCTTGCTAGGATGATAGAAAAGGGTAAAGTGGTAATCCTCGAGATACTCCATCTAGCATCTCTAACTTATGTTCAGGTTTTTTTACGTGAACAGATACTTCAAGCTTTTGTGATCAGTGAATATCCCAAACTTTTCACCATACAGGTAGTGTCTCCAAATTTTGAATGTGTGAACTATGGTTGCTAATTCCAAGTCATGAGTGGGATAATTCTTCTCATGGTTCTTTAATTGCCTTGATCCATATGCTACCACCTTGCCATTTTGCATCAATACGCATCACATACCTTCTTTGGAAGCATCACAATACACATTGTACCCAACGTCACGTTCTGGTACTATGAGAATAGGGGCACTCATCAATCTTTTCTTGAGTTCTTGGAATAAATTTTCACAAGACTCGTTCCATTCAAACTTAACCCCCTTTTGAGTCAAATATGTCATTCGTTTGGCCAATTTTGAGAAGTCTTGAATGAATCTTCGATAGTAACCAGCCAATCCTAAGAAACTACGAATATCGGACTCCCACACAATCTGCATCTGTGAAGGTAATTGGCTCCGACCACTATTTGGGTTGCTTCGGAGGTCGGTGAACCGTCGCCACTTCTTTGTCTGACCTTTGCTTGATCTTGCGAAGCTTGTCTCGCTGTGCCGACTTAGATGGTTTGCTGCACGCGAGTCCGCCCGCAATAGCCCTAATTTATTCCATTATGGGAGTGGGTCTGCTTGGAGGTCAAGGTTGTTGTTGGGCTCTATCATCATTCCGTATCGGCTGATCAGCTTGCCTTGGTGGAATACGTCTGTCGTTCCATCTCGGGGGATCAATCTGGGCTCTTTGGTGTGGTTAGGTTGTGGTGAATCGAGCCAATCGTCCTTGACGGATCAGGTCTTCAACCTGATCCTTAAGATTGATGCATTCCACGGTGTTGTGGCCATGGTTGTGATGAAAACAACAATATTTGGACTGATCCCGTCGGATGGAGAGAGACTTTGGAGGTTAGGGCCCTTTTAAATTGTAGTCTTGTTGGATTTGGTTTAGGACTTGCTCCATGGGTGAGTTAAGAGGGGTATACCGCTAGAAATGACTAGATGGGCGGGAAGAAGCCGATTGGTCGAAGCATAGGGGTCAATTAGAATATTGGGTGGGTCGGTGAGTGTACTCGGAGTGTCTGGGCTCGGGCTCTTTTCTCTTGTCTTTGGATTGTGGGGATTTGAGTGTAGAATCTTGGCGACCTGCCAAAGAGTCTTCAGCGTTCATGTATTTTTGGGCTTTGGCAATGAGGATGGCCATGGTAGTTGGTGGGTTTTTGAAGAGGGAAAAGAGGAAATCAGACGGGCGCAGACCGGCCATAAAAGACTATTAAAATGACCTTATCATCATTCTCCTCGACATGTAAAGCTTCTGAATTGAAGCGAGTGACAAAGCTACGTAATGATTCATTTTCCGTTTGTCGAATATTTAGCAGTTGAGTCGCTGGGCGTCGTTAACGCTGAGCGCCAATGAAATGGCTCAAGAAGGATCGCTCAACTGGTGAAAAGTAGTGACAAAGTCTAGCTGGAGCTGACCAAACCAAAGTCGCGCCAACCCCTTGAGTGTCACCAGGAAGGCATGACATATGATCTCATCAGGAAAAGCATGGCGGATCATGAGCATTCTATATGCTTCCAGGTGGTCGACCGGATTAGTTGTACTGTTGAAGGTGTCGATCGATGACATTTTGAACTTAGGGGGTAAAGGTTTATCTCTAATGAAAGCAGAAAATGGGGAGTTGGCAGTGGTGGAAGGTTTGTTTTGCATGACCCCCTGAAGTTGGAGCTTCATGGTTCGCAACTCTGCGTCCCAAATGGGAACATTGTCTCATTTGGAATGAAGCGGGGGTTGAACATTGCTAGCTTCGCCTTCATAGACAGGAGCATGGTGTGGTGGATGGCGGTTATGGAAGGGCTGAGGCTCGTCTTGATAAAGCTGCAAGCCCTGAGGAGGGGGGTGCAGGCCTTCTAAGTTCGACGATTGAGCTTGTGCGGTGAATGGTGGGACAAGAGGTCCTTAGGAAATATGTGGTTGGTATGGGTGGTGGTTTGGGGTTTGTTCTTGGTTTGGAGGACTGTTTTGTGGCAGCGGAGGAGGAGGAGGAACATGGAGATCACGCTAGAGCAAAGCGTTGATCAGGGACTGGTTTTGCTCAGCCAAGCGGTTGATGCTGTTATTGAGTTCCATGAAATACGGAGGTGGGTTGTTTGGGTTGGAGGACTCAGCTTAAGGGTTGCCGGTATTGTGTTGCGAAGCCATAGATCTCGTTGTAACCATTCACTCCAACGTAAAAGTGGGTGATAGGGGAAATGCCTTCGACGACAATAAACATAACTGTTGACCGAAGAATTTCCACAGACGGTGCTAACTAATGATGTTGTTTTGTTGGGATAGGATGAGTCGGATTGATCCAGGCGCTCCACGAGTTGTCTGTCCTTCATCTTTGTAGTCGCACCTGCAACAAGTCTAGTAGGAAGGTTTCAAAATGGGGGTGGTTCTTTCTCGTGGACCCTCCGACGATCAAGTTAGGTGGTATCGAATAACAATCTAGAGAGAGAGGGAGAGAGAGTTTCTTCTTACCAAAACATCTTTAAGAAGCTTCTTTATATTGCTTATTAATCATTTCCTTGTCCATTCATCCTGTCCCGTTGGCCGAAAGCCTACAATCTACATGTTGTTGACCATGGTGGTTTTCCCACGTTCCAGAGGAAGAGATCTTGTTGCATTTAATGCTTTGACAGTCTCATTTAATACTTGGCGCGTGGGCTCCATAACTCTCTAAAATCTTTATCTGCGACGTGGCTAACTCCATACCTGACACCTGTCTAGCTGGTACCTGGGCTTGGCCATTGTGAGTTCTCTACTAAGCTTGGTATCAGGACTGTTCTACTAGGCTTCAGCCAAGTGACTATTTGGGTAACCGAAGACAACCCCTCCTTGGCAATGCCCATCAAAATGAATGGATAGGATATGTTTGAAATGGTTGACAAATTGCTTATTCAATATTTTTACATAAATGAATGACTATACTAAAAAATATCTTAAATTTGAAAGACACTAAACCGATTAAACCACACAAAACCGAACTGTTTCAATTGGTGAGGTTCGGTGCAGTTTGATGGGAGAAACGGTCTGTATCAATTCCAAAATAATAAAATCGACATTATCGGCTCGATAAAAAATTTTATAAATACCAAATCAATTACATCCTTAGTGGTCATATGGCCTGTCTGATGTTGACAGATTTTTAATGAATTCCTTAGCGTTCATATGACCTATCTAACGTCGACAAATTTCAGTGACTTCTTGGGCGGATGGTGCTCGTACTGCCTCTCTGATGTTGACAGGTTTTTAACCAGCTTGGCTTTCATATGGCCGCTCTGATGTCGAAAAAGATTTTATGACCAAATTGAGCTACGAGGCTTTATATGTATTATATAAACAACCACATTCCTCTTCATCGTCCATGGCTTCTAGTAGTAGTGTTCCATTTGTTGTACACAATACTACTACAGAGCAGTGTTTCAGCAATTCATGTTACTGTTGTCCAGACGATCTAAAGCAATTTTCTATGAGCCTTGGATGAGGACCTTCACAACCTTTCACTACAAGAAAGAAGCTCTACCTTGCTCTTGTTAATGGCACAATGGTATTTACCATTCAATATCCTCAAAAGAGTCAAGAGTTTTGGCATTTTTCCATGGCTATTAGACTAACTTGATTAGTTTGTTGGTCTATTTGTTTGCTTGTTTTTTAGTCTCATTGAAAAACAATTTTATTCAAAACTGTGGTGAAAAATCGAAAACAGAGATCGGGTTGTTTTTGTTTTTTTGGCTTAAATTTTGGGTATTGCTGCTATACCTTAACGAATAAAGAATACAACGAATGAGAAAGTTGCAAAGGGCCACATATCTTTAAATCTAGAGCATTGCAAATCTCTTGATGTTTCACTGGGAGACACCATTCTTTTGAAAGTGTAAGTTCAATCTAATATTGTGTTTGTATGCCGTAGCCTACATAGATATATTTACATGAATTCTGTAATTTCATTTTAAAAAGTAGCGTATTATTGATTTATAGGTTTGTTCCACCATTGAATGGGTTTGATGTGGATGTATTGAGAATCATGGTAGAATTATTTCCTGGAAGTTCAAGTTCGACTCAAATGGTATGCAGTTCTATATGAACGTATTTACATTTAGCAGTGAAACTTTTTAATAAATTATCACTGATCAAATTTTATTATTGTGTAGATAATGGCTTCGACCTGGGGAAAGAATTTATTGTTGTCCAAATTGTGAAATTAAATAAATATATTTACAAAAAAATCAAAATTATAGACTAAGAACATATGCTGATAATTACAACTAAATTACAACAGAAATACACAATACAATAAAATGGTAAAGAAACCAAACCGAAGCCTGCATGGTAGCAGTTTCCTTAAAATAGATTTCGCCGCCTCACAGGTCGAGTGCTTGAGGAATTCCGGTCTTTGTCTCCCAAGATATGACGGTAAAAAACCAGTTACAGAAAAGCACTCTCTGTCTAGCGTAGCAAACAAAAACTGTGGTAGTACTCTCTCACTGTAGGAACTTTCTAGCAAACTGACTTGTAAAATGGAAGAAAAAATTTCTATATAGAGACTTGACAGGAGGGTCTCAATTTATACATGTATAAGGGAGAGGGGAAGAGCCTCCAGCCTTTAAGGCTGGTCATTAAAGCACTATTAACCAGCATCCATAGCCCATTTTCAAAAAGTTAAAAAGTTTGGATGCCCAAAGGATTCACACCCTTTGGCCAAGAAAAAGGATTTAAATACTCTTTAAAAATCCCTTTCATGAATCTAACATCATAAGGCAATTTCTTGGAAATTTCTTATTCAATTCACAATGGTTTTTAGCCCACTTGGACCCAACATAATAGATAGTTGGGACCCACTTTAATATTTAATTAAAATCACCACACTTTAATATTTAATTAAAGTCACCAAAAAACCATTTTTTCTAACAATCCCCCACATGAATAAAAATTGACCGAATGACTCAACAAACGGACACCGTTCAACAATAATGACCCAGAGAGAGAGTACAGCGGACTAACCCCGACATCAGTGAAGGAAGCTTTTGGCTTTGAACCTCTCCCAGTGAAAATCTATCGAGTTTACTGGCTGATCAGTGAATATGACATCTTGAACTACTCTGCCATTTATGTAAACTGAGATAATAGATCTCACACAGGAATTACTCCTACCACCATTCTGTTCTCACTGGTGTGCCCTGTATGGCCCTGGGTAGGGATGGCAATCTGAACCCGGCCCGACGGTGACCTGACCCCCTGACCCCGAATTAAGCGGTTATTCCCCGAAAAATATCCCCCACGGGTCGGGGATGGTATTCAAAAAAAAATCCCCGATAATGTTCGGGCCGGGGACGGGGATACATGTCCCAGCCCTGAACCCGGCCCGACCCCGTTTAGCCCCGATATAAAATTACCATTATGCCCAGAGTATATATATATATGTGTGTGTGTGTGTGTGTGTGTGTGTGTGTGCTTAGGTTTGGTTCACTTCATTCACACACTCACTCACTCACAGTTGGGTGCTGTGCTCTCTCTCTCTCTCACCCCTTAGGGTTATGCCTCCATCTCTCTCTCTCTCTCTCTCTCTCTCTCTCACACACACACAACGACGGTAGTGCTGCTCCATCTTCACTGCCGCTGCTTTCCCCTCCATCTCTTTCTCACACACGATGGCTGTCGCTCCTCCCTCACCGCCGCTGCTTTCGCCTCCCTCTCTCACTCTCTCACACACGATGCCGATGGTTGTCGCTCATCTCTCACCGCCGCTCGTGAACAAATAGTGACCCGTTGCCACCGATCACCGATTTGACAGATCGTGAATCGTGAAGCTTCTTCTCTCTCTCTATATATGTGTGTGTGTGTATGTGATGATGATTGTTGATGATACTGATATGTGTATATATATATATGTGTGTGTGTGTGTGTGTGTGTAATGAACATTTCAGATTCAGATCTCTCTTTTTTTTTTCTTTTTTTTAAATGTTGTTGATGATGATGTATGTGTGTGTGTGTGTGTGTGTAATGAACAATTTCAGATTTTTATTATTATTTTTTTTTAAGTTGTTGTTGATGATAATGAAACAACATATAATTTTTTTTTTGTTGTTGTTTTTGTGTTGAACAAAATTATAAAAAACTAAAAAAATAAAAAAGAGGAAAACAAATAGGTCGGGGATTTTCGAGGTCGGGGAAACCCGATCCCCGTTGGGGGCGGGGGTGGGGGCTGTGATGGTGTCCCCGCTGGGGATCGGGGCGGGGACGGGGATTTTTTTACCATCGGGGATTGGGGACGGGGAGTGTAATCCCCGGCCCTGCCTCGGCCCGTTGACATTCCTAGCCCTGGGCACTAGCTTGGTTCAGCGAGTGATTTCAAAGAATCTTGGCCTATCCAATTCTTCTAGAAACAGCCCCACTTCACACTCACATAGGTTACTCTACTTGAGTATCCTGCTATACTCAACTCAACAACTTAACACACTAGAGTCATTAAAAGCTCAGCTTAACCTTTACACTTGCAAGTATCACTGATAAAAGGAATGGCTAGAGATTTAACCTCCTCAGTGACATACCACTGTTACACGCAATTAGGTTGTCCCATTGAACCTAGATCTTAGGATCTTAGTCAACTAGGTTGGGTTTCCATTCTGGTAAATTCCAAAGGCCTTAACCCCATTCCTTTTGACGACGTCTCGATTAACACTCGATTTAACCCTTTGGTTAGAGGATCCACAATGTTGTCCTTAGACTTTACATAGTCTATAGAGACAACTCCATTCGAGGGTAGTTGTCGTATGGAATTATGTCTAGGACGGATGTGTCTAGACTTTCCATTATACATATTACTTTGTGCCCTACCAATTGCAGATTGACTATCACAATGAATACAAATTGCTGGCACAGGTTTAGACCAACTTGGAATATCTTCAATGAAATGGTGAAGCCATTCAGCTTCTTCCGTTGCTTTATCCAAAGCAATAAACTTTGATTCCATCGTTGATCTAGAAATACATGTTCGCTTGGAAGATTTCCAAGACACAGCTGCCCCACCAAGAGTGAACACATATCCACTAGTGGACTTTGAGTCCTTTATATTTGATATCTAATTTGCGTCACCATAGCCTTCAAGCACTGCTGGATATCGAGTATAATGCAGCCCATAATCCCGAGTGTAGCGTAAATACCTTAACACCCACATAATGCCCTTCCAATGAGTAGCATCGGGATTACTTATGTATCTACTAAGCCTGCTAACCGAGTAGGCTATATCCGGCCTAGTACAACTCATCAGATACATTAAACTTCCAATTACCCGAGAATATTCTAACTGAGAGACACTCTCTTTATTATTCTTGGTAAAATGTAGACTTAAGTCTACAGGTGTCGGTGGCACACTCGTATCCGATCCACTAAACTTCTCAAGTATCTTATCAACATAATGAGACTGAGAAAGTACAATTCCGCTAGATGTTCTGGTAATCTTAATTCCCAGAATAACATTTGCAATGCCCATATCTTTCATGTCAAACTTAGAGTTCAACAACTTCTTAGTAGTTTTGATCATTTCATCATTACTACCTATAATGAGCATATCATCAACATATAGACACAAAATGACATAACCTCTATCAGTGTCTTTGACATAAACACACTTGTCACATTCGTTGATTCTAAACCCACTTGACAACATTACGTTGTCAAACTTCTCATGCCATTGTTTAGGTGCTTGCTTCAAACCATACAAAGATTTGACAAGTTTACAGACTTTCTTGCTTTGCCCTAGAGCTGAAAACCTTTCAGGTTGCTCCATGTAGATTTCTTCATTCAAATCCCTATTTAAGAAAGCTGTCTTTACATCCATCTGGTGTATCTCCAGATTGCGCAAAGCTGCTATCGCAATCACCATGCGAATGGATGTTATCCTAGTTACAAGCGAGTATGTATCAAAGTAATCCAGGCCTTCTCGTTGCATGTACCCTTTGATAACAAGCCTAGCTTTATACTTATCAATTGACCCATCGACCATCATCTTTCTTTTAAAAATCGACTTGTAGCCTAAAGGCTTACAACCAGGAGGTAAATCTACCAACTCCTAGGTGTGGTTCTATAAGATGGAGTCAATCTCACTTTTGATCGCTTCTTTCCATGAAGGACTCTCAGGAGAAGTCACAGCTTCGTGGAAAGTTTGAGGTTCGTTCTCAACCATATAAGTCAAGAAGTCTGGACCAAAAGACTTGGACATCCTAGCCCTTTTACTCCTTCTAGGCTCATCTAAAACCTCAATTTGATCATCACCTTGATTATCAATATGATCATCATCACTAACAAGCTCATCAAATTGCTCCAAAGACCTCGAAACCCCTTCTTGGGTTCGGCAAGGAAAAATGACTTCAAAGAATCATGCATTCCTTGACTCCATGATGGTATTCCTGTGTATGTATGGAATTTCAGACTTATGTACAAGAAACCGATATGCACTACTATTATGTGCATAACCAATGAATATACAATCCACGGATTTCGGGCTTATCCTAACCCGTTTGGGTGTAGGAATCGCCACTTTTGCAAGACACCCCCACATTCGTAAGAATTTATACGAAGGCTTAACACCTTTTCATAACTCATACGGCGTCTTGTCCACCTTCTTCCGGGGTACTTTATTCAAAATGTAATTTGCAGAGAGAATTGCTTCCCCTCACATGTTCTGTGGCAATCCAGAACTTATCAACATTGCATTCATCATTTCCTTTAGCATCCTATTCTTCCGCTTAGCAATCCCATTTGATTGAGGAGAATAAGGCGCCGTAGTTAGGTGAATAATCCCGGATTGAGCACAAATCTCAATAAACGGAGATTCATACTCACCACCACGATCACTTCTTAAAGCCTTAATCTTGCGGCCTAATTGATTCTCAACTTCATTCTTATAAAGAACAAACTTGTCAATAGCATCATCTTTACTTTTGAGTAAATAGACATAATAATACTTAGTGCAATCATCAACAAACGTGATGAAATACTTATTGCCACTACGTGATTGTATAAATTTTAAGTCACACACATCACTATGCACTAAATCCAACGGTCCTGAACTTCTTTTAATAGAATGAAATGAAGATCTTGTCAACTTCGCTTCAACACAAGTTTCACACTTGTGTTTCGGATTAATCTTAAAAGATGGTATGTGATCTAACTTGATTAATTTATGTAAAGATTCAAAGTTCACATGTCCTAGTCTACCATGTCATATATTGGAAAACTTAAGCATGCAAGTAGAAGAGGATGCACATTTATTCATCTTTGGGATAATAGTCATTACATTGAGTTTAAACATACCCCCCAACATATAACCCTTACCCACACACATTCCGCTCTTGGTCAGCACGACCTTGTCAGACTCAAAAACCATACGAAAACCATGTTTATTGAGAAGAGACCCTGAGACAAGATTCTTACTAATGTCCAGAAAATACAGAACTTCGTTCAAGGTTAGCTCCTTTCCTGAGGTTAACTTCAGGACCACCTTTTCTTTCCCCTCAATAATTGAGGTAGCAGAGTGTCCCATAAACAACTTCTCACCGTTTGTAACTGCTTCGAAATTTGTAAACAACTTCTTCTCGGAGCAGATGTGGTGTGTAGCCCCAGTATCAATCCACCATTCTCTTGGATTTGAACCCACCATATTCATCTCAGAGACAACAACAGACAAGTGCATGTCATCCTCATCATGGGAGTGCTCTTGCATAGCTGCCATATGAGCACGAGGTTTAGTCTTGTATGGCTTCTTTTGTTTGCGGCAATCACTAGCCCGATGCCCCTCGCTACCACAGTTGTAGCATTTCCCTAAGAACTGATAACCAAATTCCTACGGCTTGTATGCCGACTTCTTTGCAATACCACCCCTTGGCCCTAGCTTAGAGCCCTTGTTCACAGGGGGCTTCTTCATCACCCCAGAAGATTTTCCATGCTCAATGACATTGGCCTTTACTGAGGAGGTACTCCCTCCTTTCTTTCTATTATCCTCCTCAATTCGGAGTCGGACAATCAAGTCTTCAACTGACATTTCCTTGCGCTTGTGCTTCAAGTAGTTCTTGAAGTCCTTCCAACCATTGGGAAGTTTCTCAATGATCACAGCAACTTGGAATGACTCGTTCAAAGGCATTCCCCCCACATGAATTTCATGCAAGATCACTTGGAACTCCTAGACTTGGCTTATCACAGTTTTTGAATCTACCATTTTAAAATCTAGGAACCGGCCAACAAAAAATTTCTTTGCCCCGGCATCCTCAGTCCTATACTTTTTGTCCAGAGATTCCCATAACTCTTTTGCTGAGCTCTTGGTACAAAACACACTGTAGAGTGAGCCTGCCAAGCTGTTGAACACATAGTTCCGGCAAAGATAGTCTATCTGCTTCCATGTGTTAAGCGCCATGACTTTCTGCCTGTTTGGCTCATTCTTTGCCACGACTGGAGAATCCTCGCTCAGAACCTTTGCAAGGTTTAGTGTAGTCAAGTAAAACAACATCTTCTGCTGCCATCTCTTAAAGTTTACCCCAGCAAATTTTTCTGGGCACTCATGGTGGTTAAACGGTCCTCTCGGAATAGCCAGAGTAATGCTAGGGTTGACCATAGAGGTCACAACAGTAGGGGTTAGCAACCTAGTTGCCCCGGGGTTCAGATCCCCACCAACATTAGCAGTAGCAGCAACATCAGTGGTAGTTTCCATTTCGAAAAATTACACAAGAATATCACATTCTGTGTTTCCAGAAATTAAACTTAATACTAGAAAATCCCAAAGTTGAAAAGTTAATTCAAAATTAGTCTCACCACAAAACCTAGAATCGAACATGGTCAAGAAAGTTTCCAGAAAGACTGGAGGGGTCACATCGGTCCCACTTAAGACCCAGTTAACCTTTTGACAAAACTTTCAAGAGCATGTTGACTCCTAGTCCGTGATAAGCAAATTTTAAGAATTAAATTTTCTTAGGGATGAACTATGTTAAAACAAACCAAGGTCCAAAACTTTTACAAGCAATGTAAAACAATTGCTTTAACAATTACACGCATATAAAATGCTTCTAACAAAAGCAAATAAAACTTGCTACTACAAATTGGTAAACAAACCAACTAAATCTCAAGCCAAACATGCTTCAAAAATTTTAATAAAATAACCAATCCATAAGGATTCTATTTAGTCCAAAAGCCTTTTCACGCTTAGGTATTCCTATTCAACACAAAGGTTAGTAGTCCAAATATTTTTTGTTTTTACATCCCAAATACTATTAATTTGGTTTTGTATTTGTTTTTCCATTCCCTTTCGCATAAGTATGCCTACAAAGAAAGTTAGTAGCAAACCACAACAAAATACAAACAAATAATCTTAGGAATATATTTATATATATATACAAATTAAATGAAATCATCTAGCCAACTATTAATTATATAAGTAACCAATTAATATAAGGTACCAAAACAAAATACAATTTGTAACTTCAAAATTAAATAAATTAAAACCAAAAATTTAATGCACCCAATTAAATTCAAATTAAGGCACCAATTAAATAATTCAGATTAATGCACCCAATTAAATTCAGAATATTCATGTACACAAATTCATAAGACTTTATAACTCCAAAATACATTAAACTAAAATTAATAGGTAAGAGTTACAAACGAATAACCATTTAGCAATTAACATATGCAAATAATTCTAAAAATTAAATTATGTAATCTAGTCTAGAAAATAATAAGCATGTAACAAATTAAAATCTAGAATAGAATTAGCATGTCAAAAATTGCAACATCTATAAAATATATTTTATAACCTTAAAATTCATGCAAATCATGGTTGGGGGAATGATGAACCACACGCATAAAATAAGATCATACTAATACAATTAAGTATGCAAATTATGCTAGAGCATTCTAATTAAACTAAGCAATTAGAGAATAACATTGCATAATTTACAATCATTGAATTTCCAAAGGAAAAAAAAACAGTGGACTTTTTATTTAGTACAGGCAGTCTACTTAAATAACAGAAGCAGTAGCATGCAATATGTCTATATAAATCTATTCGATCAATTTCATAGAAAATATATAAGAAATTTGTTTTAAGCTTGTTGTCCAAATTTTGAAATTATATAAATAGATTTACGAAAAAATCAAAATTATATACCAAGAACATATGCTGATAATTACAACTAAATTACAACAGATATACACAATATAATAAAATGGTAAAGAAACCAAACTAAAGCCTGTACAGTAGCAGTTTCCTTAAAACAGATTTCGCCGCCTCACGGGTCGAGTGCTTGAGGAATTCTAGCATCTATCTCCCAGGATACGACGTTCAAAAACCAGCCACGGCAGAAGCACTCTCTGTCTAGCTTAGCGAATAAAAACTGTGGTAGCACTCTCTTACTGTAAGAACGTTCTGGCAAACTGACTTGTAAAATGGAAGAAAAAAATTTCTATAAAGAGACTTGACAGGAGGGTCTCAATTTATACATGTATAAGGGAGAGGGGAAGAGCCTCCAGCCTTTAAGGTTGGTCATTAAAGCACCATTAACCAGCATCCATAGCCCCTTTTCAAAAAGTTAAAAGTTTGGATATCTAAAGGATTCACACCCTTTAGCCAAGAAAGAGGATTTAAATACTCTTTAAAAATCCCTCTCATGAATCTAACATCATGAGGCAATTTCTTATTCAATTCTCAATGGTTTTTGGCCTACTTGGACCCAACACAATAGATGGTTGGGACCTACTTTAATATTTAATTAAAATCACCACACTTTAATATTTAATTAAAGTCACCAAAAAACCATTTTTTCCAACATTTATAAGGTCATTCCACCATCAGGTGTTTTTTTGAGGGATTTTAAATTTTTTTTTAAGTACTAGTAATTAATTGATGCATTATTAGAGCATCTCTAATCTTCACTTTTTTTTCTTTATATTTTATATCAAATTTAAATTTGATAATAAAAAAATGCTTAAAAATGGTCTCAAATCCTTCCATCAAATCAAGAGAGAATCATTTTATAATCAAATAACTATAAAATCTTTTATCAAATTTGAACTTGATAAAAAGATGAAGTATTGGAGATAATTTTCTTTAATCAAATTTGATAAAAAGTGACATTTGGGATAATAGAGAAAATTTAAGAAAGATTTTAATGAAAATTTAATGAAATGATTGGAATAGTTCATATGAAATTAAGGCTCCGTTTGGTTTAGTTTTTAAAAAGAGTCTTGAGTCTTAATTATATTTCGAAAGATAAGTGTTTGAAAAGAGTTTTAAAAATTAAAAACTTATTTGGTTATGAGTTTGAAAATATTTTGGAATGATTTGTAGTTTTTTTTTTTTAATAGTTGAATAGATGGATGTAAAGAAAAATTATTTGATTGATTGATGTGTAGAATGTGAGAGAACGAGAGAGGAGAGAAGAGAGAGAGAAAAAAAGATTGATTGATGTGTAAAAAAACAGAGAGAATGAGAGAGGAGAGAGAAAAAAATAATTTTGAAAAATGATAAACCAAACATATTTCAAAACTTTCAATCTACAAGTTAATTTAAAAATTAAACCAAATACTACCTAAGTTTTTTTACTCAAATGGATAATAAAATTTGATGGACAAATTGATAGGTAATTTTTTTGTGACTTATTACTTATTAAATCTTGGGGAAAATTACCTACACCCTCTTAAAGTTTAGCTTAATTACACATTCCCTCCTTAAGTTTCTTAAATTACATCTCGCCTTTCAAGATTTATATTCGCATAACAATTTACCATATGTCGTGAAGTAAACATTAGGAATTGTTGACAAAAACCTGCTGACATCACGAAAATAGATCTTGATGGATGATATTGCTCCTGCTACCATTTCAAAGCACTGAACAAGCTGAATTAAAAAAAATTTGATCGCCCATATATATTTAAATCATAACAAATTATTTGGCCAATATTTAAAAAATAACCAAAATATATTTTTTTTTCAAAAATAAAAAAAAAATCTTCAAAAATAAAGTTAAAAATAATATTTTTTGAAATAAATAATAAATAATTTTTTTTAAATACAGTTATGTAAAGAATTTTGAAAAGAGTTTGGATATGAGTTTGGAAATTTTTTTATTCAAATCATGATTTGAGTTCTAAACCAAACTTTATCAAAGTTTTTGGAACCATGTTTGATTTATTGTTTAGAAAAAAAATTCAATTTTTTTTTTGAAAAAATAGAAACTAATTTAATAAAAATAAATATGAAAAAATATATTAATTTGTAAAAATTATTTCCAACCTCTCAAAAATAAAATTATATAAAATGATAATTATAACGATCCCGGTTTTCCCCTTTCTTTTTTTCTTTTTTTATTCCGGACTCGGTTCCGTGGTTGATGGTTATTGTCTGTGTTGCATTTCCATCCTTTAACTCTTAGTAAGTGAGTTTAGAAATGTTTTGGGCGTGTTTGGAACAGGTTGGTTGAGCTTTGGCCTCAAGTGTTGTTGCCCAAGTTTTAGGTGATCCGCTCGAGCGGGTCCCTTTGTGCTCAAGCGAAGTCCGCATACTTGCAGTATCTTGTGCGTCTGCAAAACTTTTGCAGATGTGTTTTTTACGCTCCAGCGGATTTTCTTACGCTCGAGCGGGTCGCGCTTGAGCGGGTATCTTGCGCTCGAGCGGGTGTGCAATGTCTGTAAAGTACTGGATGAGTGAAATCTACGCTCGAGCGGGTGTGTTTTGTTTTTGTGTCTTGGCGCTCGAGCGGGTCTTTTTACGCTCGAGCAGGTTCAGTTTTTGTGTTTGACGCTCGAGCGTCCTATTCTCTGCTCGAGCGGGTCATACGTATATCAGATCTGGACTGTGATATTTTGAATCACTTTTTACACACTCTCTCTCTCCTACTTTTTAAAACCCTATTTTGAGAGCCTCTATCTCTAGAACACACCTTCTCTCTAGGGTTTGATCTAGTTTGAGTGATCTTCCATCCTAATGCCTTTGTAAAAAGTGTAGAGCTCGGTGTGGGCTTCCTATCAATCCGAAAATCTTGAGGTTTGGAGCATTTTGAAATTCTTTATCTTCTCCATTTGATATCCGAATTTGAGGTAGGGATTTCCTTGTTCTTTTACAATGCTTCGTCTATAGATAGACATGTGGTAGTTTTGTATTGCATAAAAATTATATCCATGTTGGGTTTGTTTGAAAACCATGGGGGTGAACCTAGGGTTGGTTGTTTGAAAATGGGTTTGTTATCATTGATGGTGATTTGGACTAATTGGGGTGTAAATTAGTATATAAATGTTGATAGAAGAAAAAAGCCTAATTTATATTTGATTTGATAAATTAAAAGAGGGGTTTTGTACTTTGGGCCAATACATATGTATTTTTGGTCTCAAATGAGATTATTGTTAATTGATGTTGGTATTTGAGCCCCTTTTGTGTCAATGTTAAGAAAGAGGGAGAAAGCCCTAATTTACTATTATGAATTAATTTGCATAATTGATTTGGAAAATTATGAGAAGAACGGTATTGGTTTTATGAAATGAAAATGGGGTTTTGGAATTGAAAAATCCTGGAAGTCGATCTTGGAAATGGGAAATGAAGTGTTAACTCTATGTGAGTTTTAGAAAATGAATATGAGAATTGAATTGTTGTATCTTGAGTGTTGAATACGCACATTTGGGAAAAATTGTTGTTGGATTTAAAATCTCATGAGAGTTGAGTCTTTACAATAGATGTACTAAAATCATGCATCTAGAGGTTTTGTCCTTAGTCATCGGTGGAGGATGACATGGTTGTGTTGAATTGTCGTGTATGCATTACACTTGTGTTGATTGAACATTGTATGTAATGAAGTGCTATTGTACATTATACATGTAGAAATTGTTAGGGAGGAGAAATGGGATGTACTCCAGTGTATAGGAGGAGATAGGGGATGTACTCCACACATACTTATGTGTTCATATACTTTAACACATTGCTTATGTATTTTGATAGTTTATGTGTACGTATTACACTTGTTGGTTATACTCTGTTGTATGGTGATTCTTGGTGTTATACCCTGCGCTTATAATCAGAGGTACCGTTACCTTCTAGCTAGCGCTTGGAGAACTAACTGCGTTGAGAATAGAAGGTACCACACCTTTCCAGCTAGCGCCTGGTAAAATGGCATATTGTTATGAGAGTTGTATCCTTGGCTTACTGTGCATATAGCTGGTAGAGCAGAGTTTTTATTGTTTGGTCTCAGTGTATCTGAGTATATCATGGATTGTGATGGTTATAGTTTTGGAGGGCCTAGTTGCCTCAATTGTTAATTTTATACATGTTGATGATTTGTTATCTCCCTTTCATTGAAGGCATGAATGTATAGTTATGGATGTATTGAAAACAAACCAAAATGCCATTGTGAGATTTTGGGAAAGTGTGAAGGAAAAATTGGGTATTTGAAAGTATATTTTGAAAAAAGGAATATCTGTTGTAAGTATGGAAAATGTGAGAAAGATAATGGGCTTAGAGAAATTGGTTTCCTAAGAAGTTATTATTGTTGTGAAAGTTTGGGAACAAGGGTTAATGAAATGAAATGAAAGATGAATCGCTTATAGCGCTGAATGGATTGACTGTTTTGAGAAAAGCTTACACTTATGTATACTTTTGTATAAACTGCCACATTATTATTCTAGTACGAGATTGAGGGGTTGTTTGGGGTGTTCTGAATAAGTGCACTTTTTGTCTTTTTGGACTAAAAAATTGAGGAAGAAAATATGGATGTTTGGGTTAACTTTTTGACTTTTTATGGAAAAATGTGTAATAAAAAATTGTAAAAATTGATTTGTACGGAAAAATTAGGATCAGGAGTTGTACAGCCGTAATTGTTGACTTTTGGTGAATAGTGTTAACTTTTTAACTTTTTGAGTAACTTTTTGGCTTTTTGAATTTTTTACAATATGCCAAACTTGGCCTAAGCATTCATGATCATAGTTATCTGTAAGCTGTTATTGTTGAGGATCATATAGAGATCTCTATTAGACTATATGTTCATCTCACGTTGTTGAATCTTTTTCAGGTGTTAAGCAGGATGTGTTACAAGATGTGGATCTTCTTACTTATTGGCCACGAGGCCTCTTTTGTGTTGGCAGAATGCCATATATGTAAAAGGGTTACACTCTTCTTTGATTCTTTAATGATGTAAGCCTTCAGGCATTTTATTCAGTATGCTCATGTTGTATTTAATTTGCATTCGGATGAGAGAATTTTTATTTACTTCTATTCATGGGACTGAAGAGTTTATTTCCGCATGTTATCTCTGAACTTGAATTAAGCTAATGAATTTGATAATGACTTCGAGTAATAAAAAGTGGGGCGGGACAATAATTATTTATAATTTATTTATTTCTTAATCAAATTAATTTTTAATTTTTTAAAAACATTTCTAAAACAAGTATTGAGCAACTATTGACTGACTTGACATGATGTATCAGCCAAATATCATCATTTCTCTACATAACACAGTTAAGGACATTTTAGTCAATTTACTATCTTCGTCAATGGCGTTAATTGCAATCGGGTGGAATGTAATTTTTGAAACCTGTGAAGGAATCTATAATTTAGCTAAATCTTAAGGAGGTGGAGGTAATTTGCCCAAAAAATTATTAATAAATTTATCAATTTTTTATTTTTATGAATAAATTTATAATAACAAATTTATCTATTAACATTTATAAATAAATATATTTAATTAATAAGACGAATTGATAAGTAGGGCTGCAAATGAACCGAGCTGTTCATGAACAAACTCGAGCTCGGCTCATTAAGGCTCGTTCAAACTCGGTTCGCTTTCTAAATATATGAGCTCGAGCTTAAATTTTAAGCTCATTTAACAAACGAGCCGAGCCCGAGCTCAATAATACTCGGCTCGATAGGCTCGCGTGCTCAAACATATATATATATTATACAATATGTATATATTATATAAATATATAATATATACATAAATATAATTGATAAGATATTAAACTTTTGATTTTTTTTTCTATTATATATGTGTAAACTTTATATATATGTGTGCATATATATATATATATATATATTGCAACTTTGGAATCATTTGCTTTAGTTGCGTGGAGAAGCAATGGGCCACGTGGGACTTTTATAAGCATTCATCTTTGAGCATACTTTTGTCATGGACCGATGTGGGACTCTTGTGTGCAATTCCTCATAGCCACAAAACGGCGTTGTTTTGTTGTATCATGTTTCAAACAATTTCTATCCCACATCGTTTACACAATGTTGTTCAAGGTAAAGTGATCTCTATTTATGTGTAGTAGGCTGGCTTTATGTAACGCCCTCAAAAAAATAACATTAAACCCCCAAAAAATAAGACATGCATTGATATGTAAGAGTTCCACATTCTTCCATTTATCAGAATTCCATTACATATGTATTACATGTTAACAACAAAAGCAAATGCCCTAAGGGCTTATAGTTTTCCAAGTTAACACTTGGATACAACAAAAGAGTACTAACTCATACACATTAAGCCCTTGGCTTGAATTTACATGTAATACATCAAAAAGTAAAACGACAACAGTGTGTCCGCCTCTAGCCTTCCAAGCTATGTCCTTGGAGGTGGCATGCTACCTGTACTTGAAAATGATATTCCCATATAGGGTGAGCCACAGCCCAGTAGAAATACACTAAACCAACCATGAACAATGACTAAAATATTAGCAATTGATAGATGGCCAACACTGATACATTCACATAAATCACATATTTATGTCATACGACTTACGAGTCCAAGTTACCTTTCATTTTCCCTTTTCAACAGATAGGCATATAAATTCTATCCACATTCTCATCAGATATGTATAACAACAATATCCACATTCACAGATAAGCATATAAGCTATATCCACATTCTACAACAGATATGTACAACCACAATATCCACAGATAAGCATATAAGCTATATCCACACTTCACAAAGATAAGCATATGAGCTCTATCTTCACTTCTCTAGACAAGCATATGAGCTATATCTACGGAGTTCATCCCCTATCTTCTCCCAACACTATCCGGTTTAGAGGTACATCCCCTATCTTCCCCTAAACCGCGGAGTACATCCCCCATCTCCTCCTCTACACATAACGTATACAAACACAATGGTTCTATATACAATCACTCAATACATATAGTTAATGTATTCTATCAACCGTCAAGTTCCATGACACACTTCATTGATTAGTTTCAGTTTGCCTAATCATCATGCATTGTCTACAACAATCACGACTATCCTCCACCGATAGCCCAAAACAGTTATTTCTAAATAGAAAATAAATGCACAATGGATATTCAATCAACATTTCATTTCCTCATTCCTCACAATTAATTATCCCAATTAATTAAACAATGTAATTAGGTTAATTCCCATAATTAACATTTCAACCCTTAAGTCCCATTTTCATCAATGATTTAACATTTATTCCATTTCTCTACTCCAATCATGCATCTAGGTTTATTATGAATAAAACCCCAACTTTTGTAAAATTGCACAAAAGCCCCAAACTTTCACAAAATTACCAAACCAACCCCAACATCTCAAAATACCAAAATTTAAAGACAAAATCCATAGAGAGGAGTAGGATATCCCTACCTCGAAGTTTGAGCCAAAAAGGAGATGAAGACTCGAAGATCAACGTGCTCCAAATCCAAACTTTTTCAGATTAAATCAAAGCCCTCAACGCCCTCTATCTTTTTAACAAAGGCCCTAGGTTAGATTCACACTCTAGGGAGATCAATTCTTAGAGAGAATATAAGTGTAGAGAGAGAGGGTCTCGGATCTAGGGTTTGAAAGAAAAAGGGAGTGAAAAAGTGAAGTTCAAAATCGCTACTGTCCGCTGATATAAAACACACTCGCTCGAGCGAAGCCTTTGTCGCTCGAGCGACCAGACACAGAAAACTCTCGCTCGAGCCAATAAGTTCTCGCTCGAGCCAAAAACTCAAAAGTGCGCTCGAGCCAAAGAATGCTCGCTCGAGCCAACAACTCAAACCCTCAGGTCTGCAACCAGAAGCACGCTCGAGCGACCAACTCCTCGCTCGAGCGAAGACCAAACCAGACCGCTCGAGCCAAGAAAAGCTCGCTCGAGCCAAGAAACACAACTCTCAAGTCCAGAACCAGACGCCATCACTCGCTCGAGCGAAGCCACTCTAGCTCGACCCACCAGACACAAACTCCACTCTCGCTCGAGCGACCAACTCCTCGCTCGAGCGAAGGTTCAAAAATCTGGGCAGCAACACTAGGCTCCCAAACACAACCAACCTGAAACAAACTTGCCCAACACATCCTATAACTCAAATACGAAGTAAAAAGGATGCAACAAGATAATAAACAACTACCAACATCCACGGACACATGTCCGGATCACTTTACAACAAGGGTAAACCCGGGATCGCTATAACCTCCCCCCCTTAAAGAATTTCGTCCCCGAAATTAAGCACAAGTTTTCAAAAACAGGTTTTCTTCCATTTTAAACAATGTTACATTTTAACATTCATCAATTTGACCCATTACCGGTCATCCCCCTCCCTTTAACAAGAGGCATTTCGCAATATGTAAACAACATATGTACTTTCAACATGCATCAACATTATGCATTAACTTTCCAATTTCAACAATACAATCAACATATATAATGTTACATTCAACTTCCATATGAGGCAAGTTCCCCAAACATACTTCCAATAAACCAAACATTTTCAATGTTTCACAACTTAAGACATATATAAAAGCTCTTAAGTTCAACAAAATGCAAAATTTAAATACAAGATCACATATCAACAAACAAGTCCGGATATTTCTCTCAGGCTTCCAACTCACGTTCCCAAGTGGCTTCCTCCACTCCGTGATGTTTCCACAAGACTTTCACCAAAGGAATGGTCTTGCCACGCAGGACCTGATCCCGCCTATCCAAGACCCGAACCGGTCTCTCCTCATACGAGGCATCCTCATCTACCTCTAAATCGGTCCAATCCAACACATGTGATGGATCTGGCTCATACTTCCGAAGCATACTCACATGAAACACGTCATGCACTCCGGACAACTGCGGCGGTAAGGCTAACCGATAAGCAACCTCGCCAATCCTCTCAAGAATCTCAAAAGGACCAATAAACCGAGGGGATAACTTCCCACTCTTCCCAAATCTCATCAAGCCTCGCCTAGGTGATATCTTCAGAAAGACATGATCACCTACCTCAAACGCCAATGGTCTCCTCCTACGGTCGGCGTAACTCTTTTGTCAACTCTGGGCTGTAACAAGCCTCCTATGGATAAGCTCAACTTTCTCCGTCGTCTCCCTAACCAACTCCAGACCCAACAAAGGTGCATCACCCACCTCGGCCCAACAAACTGGAGACCTACACGGTCGGCCATACAAGGCCTCAAACGGTGCCATACCGATGCTAGACTGAAAACTGTTGTTGTAGGCAAATTCTACCAAGGGTAAGTGCCTCTCCCACGTCCCACTGAAGTCAAGGACACAACCCCGAAGCATATCCTCGAGGATCTGAATAGTACGCTCGGACTGCCCGTCAGTCTGAGGATGATAAGCCATACTAAAGGTCAACTTAGTGCCCAAGGCACTCTGCAAACTCTACCACAACCTAGCAGTAAAACGAGGATCTCTATCTGAGACGATCGTCACTGGGACCCCGTGCAATCTCACTACATCCCGAATATACAAGTCGGCAAGATGAGCTACCGAATCTCTCACAAGCATAGGAATGAAATGCGCCGACTTAGTCAACCGGTCTACAACCACCCAAATAGCATCACTACCCCGCTGAGTCCACGGAAGACCTACAACGAAGTCCATAGTGACATGCTCCCACTTCCACTCGGCAATAGGCAAAGGTTGCAACAAACCCGCTGGCCTCTGATGTTCGGCCTTCACTTGCTGGCAAGTAAGGCACTTTGATACGAAAACAGCCACATCTCTCTTCATACCCCGCCACCAGAACTGGCGACCCAAATCCTGATACATCTTAGTACCTCCCGGATGCACCGCAAGGCGCGAATGATGAAACTCTCGGAGTACTTCCTCACGACAAGACTCCGGTACAAACAAATGGTCTCGGTATCTCACACTCAGGTCGGGATACACCGTCAAACCCTTCTCAACTGTCCCACTGGAGATCTTCTTTCGGAGGAATTCTACCTCAAGGTCACCTCTCTGTGCCTCTAACACTCGTGTCACAAGTGTAGGCTGCGCAACAACAGAAAACAAGGCCGCAGCCTCAACAGATTCGCCCAGTAGCAAATCAAACTCGCCAAGTGCTCCCAACATCTCCCATTCCCAGATGGCTATACTAGCTACATCACCAATGGTCTTCCTACTAAGGGCATCGGCCACAACATTGGCCTTTCCCGGATGATAGTGCAACTCAAAATCATAATCCTCGATGAACTCCATCCATCTCCTCTGCCTCAGATTCAAGTCTCTCTGTGTAAACAGATACTTCAAACTCTTGTGGTCCGAGAACACCTCGAACTTCTCACCATAAAGGTAGTGCCTCCAGATTTTCAAGGCAAAGATCACTGCTGCTAACTCTAGGTCGTGTGTGGGGTAATTCTTCTCGTGTATTTTCAACTGACGTGAGCCATAAGCTACTACTTTCCCTTCCTGCATCAACACACAACCCAAACCCTCTCGTGAGGCATCACAATAAACCGCATAACCCAACCCTCTCTCCGGAATAACCAACACCGGAGCGGTGGTCAATCTAACTTTCAGCTCTTGGAACGACTTTTCACAAGTCTCACTCCACACAAACTTGACTCCCTTCCGAGTCAGTCTAGTCAACGGTGACGCTAGCCTGGAGAAATCTTTCACAAACCGACGGTAATACCCAGCTAATCCCAGAAAACTGCGGATCTCAAACACACTCTTAGGCTGTGCCCAATCCTGCACTGCCTCAACCTTGGATGTATCAACAGACACCCCTTTCCCGGATACCACGTGGCCTAAGAACTTGACTTTCCTCAGCCAGAACTCACACTTCCCAAACTTGGCATACTGCCTATGGGCTCTAAGCAACTCAAGCACCACTCTCAAGTGTTCCTCGTGCTCCTCCTCAGAAGGCGAATAAATAAGAATGTCGTCCACGAAGACAACCACAAATCGGTCTAAAAACTCCCGGAAAATCCGGTTCATCAAGTCCATAAAGACTGCCGGTGCGTTGGTAAGCCCAAATGGCATCACCAGAAACTCATAATGGCTATACCGGGTACGGAATGCCGTTTTCGGAATATCCTCTTCCCTGACCCTCAACTGGTGGTAACCCGATCTCAAGTCTATCTTAGAGAAACAACGGGAACCCTTCAACTGGTCGAACAAATCATCTATACGGGGCATAGGATACTTATTCTTAACCGTAGCCCGATTCAACTTCCGATAGTCAATACACAATCTCAAGGCACCATCTTTCTTTTTAACAAAGAGGGCCGGTGCTCCCCACGGCGAAACACTAGGGCGAACAAAGCCCTTATCTAGCAATTCCTGGAGCTGAACTGTCAACTCAACCAACTCTGCTGGAGCAAAACGGTAAGGTGCCATAGAAATCGGCGCCGTGCCGGGCACTAAATCAATAGAGAATTCTATCTCTCGGTGAGGTGGCAAACTAACAAGATCTTCGAGAAAAACATCCGAATACTCACAAACCACCCTCGGTAACACAATATGGGTCTCATCACACTCACTACTCTCAAAGCTAGCAAGTAAACCACTAAGCTCACTTCGCCCTCGCGAATCATATCCCGGTGGCAAAACACTACCAACCCGGTCTCCCAAGAAATGGAACCACTCCCCGCTCAAGGTACATAACGTGACCCTCTGGCGGTAGCAATCGATAACAGCCCGGTATGACGATAACCAGTCCATACCCAAAATAACATCAAAACCCTTCATGGGCATGACAACAAACGGAAAAGGAAGCCTATAATCGGCGACCTCAATATCACAACCTCTAACACCCTGTTTCAGGATCAACTCACCACCCAAAGGCGATACCACGCAAATAGGAGATGCTAACTGTGCTAACTCCAATTCCAAAACAGATGCAAATGCAGCAGATACAAAAGAATGAGATGCACCCGTGTCTATCAACACACTAGCAACCGAGTTGCAAAACAGAAAAGTACCTCTCACTACTGATGGAGCTGGTACTAAATCTTGCGCGGTAACAGCATACACGCGCCCCGTAGGCCCCTGGTCTACCTGCTCACCTCTCGGAGCAAAAGACTACTGCACAGACTGGGATGACGAAGCTCCCGGATTGGCCCTCGAGGCCTGCACAGACTGAGCTGGCTGAAAACCCTGCGTCTGCCTAGAACCAGACGCTCCCGAAGTGGCACTCAACTGCGGGCAAAACCTCTTCAGGTGCCCAGGCTGTCCACACTGATAACAAGACAAGGGCTGCCCCCTGCCCGAACTCTGACTCTGCAGTCTAGCTGAAAAAGAAGCAGCTCTCTGACCCCCACCCTTCTGCGGGCAAACAGAAACCTTGTGACCCAGCTGGCCACACTTGTAACAGGTGAATTCCCCCTGACCACCTCTCCCGGAGCCTGCACTCGGCACTGGGAAGGTCGATCTAGCAACACCACCCTGCGACTGCTGAGGGTTAGAACCCCTCTGCCTCCTGCCATCACCCTGGCCATCCTGACTCCTCTTGGAGCCTCTCTGCCCCTCATCCTCCTCCTGCATCATGAGCTCCATATGAGCTGCAGCGTCCACTAGGTGTCTATACTCCCGGATGTAAGACCCACCAACCCTCAACTTGAGGCCCCGCCTCAACTTCCGCTCAAACTCATAGCAACGGCGTTCCTCAGACGCCACCAGTTCAGGTGCGAACCTGGACAGACTAGTAAAGGTAGCCTCAAACTCGGCCACTGACATTCCCTGCTGATTAAGCCGGCTAAACTGATCCCTCAGCTTCTCCCTAGCTGCTGCAGACAAAAACCTCTCCTGAAAAGCATTTATAAACGTCTCCCAAGTACCACCAATACGAGCCTTCTCGTACTTCTACCACTGACCCGCATCTCCCTTTAGTTGGAAAGATGCCAAGGTCACTTTCAGTGCTCCGTCTTCGATGCCAAGCATCTCGAACGTCTTACTCATTTGCTCTAGCCACTCATCAGCCTTCAGTGGCTCCTATGGATCCCCAACAAACTCATCCGGATTAGACCGGAAAAACTCCCTCTTCAAGAAAGAAGGCCCTGCCTCAGCTGCCTGATTGCCAGCTCTAAGAATACCCAAAGCTCCTGCTATCTCTCTGGCTAAGGCACCCATGGCCTGCTGACCCACTGGCTCGGCCACATTGGCCTGACCAACTCCCTCCTGCACTGCCGGAATCTCACCCGGTAACGGTACTTCCTGCCTCGCAGGTCTACCACGCCTAGCACCTCTTCCTCGTCCTGACATCCTAATAAAGGTAACACATAACATTAGCACATTCACAAATGTGCCAAAACTAATCACCCACGTCCTAATGCATGGACAACTGTAATTCACTCCACGTAAGCACATAAACACATGAGCACTTACGAATTTCGTATCCGGATAATGATAGTCCCGAGGCGTTACTAGAGTTCCGGTTAGAAATAGCATTGATCAAGTGCTTTTCCAACAAGACTCACAGAAACCCAAGGATCCAATCAACATCCCAGAAATTAAATCCCATACCCACATAGTCACATAAGCATGTTATCAAATAAGCACATAGCATATGATACTACATCTAAGTCTCTATCAAGCGAGACAAACCCATTGTGATCCTAATCACTTCCCACGTACCCAAAGTATTCGAACCCGATACGCTCTGATACCAAGTTGTAACGCCCTAAAAAAAATAACATTAAACCCCAAAAAAATAAGACATGCATTGATATGTAAGAGTTCCACATTCTTCCATTTATCAGAATTCCATTACATATGTATTACATGTTAACAACAAAAGCAAATGCCCTAAGGGCTTACAGCTTTCCAAGTTAACACTTGGATACAACAAAAGAGTACTAACTATACACATTAGGCCCTTGGCTTGAATTTACATGTAATACATCAAAAAGTAAAACGACAACAGTGTGTCCGCCTCTAGCCTTCCAAGCTATGTCCTTGGAGGTGGCATGCTACCTGTACCTGAAAATGATATTCCCATATAGGGTGAGCCACAGCCCAGTAGAAATACACTAAACCAACCATGAACAATGACTAAAATATTAGCAATTGATAGATGGCCAACACTGATACATTCACATAAATCACATATTTATGTCATACGACTTACGAGTCCAAGTTACCTTTCATTTTCCCTTTTCAACAGATAGGCATATAAATTCTATCCACATTCTCATCAGATATGTATAACAACAATATCCACATTCACAGATAAGCATATAAGCTATATCCACATTCTACAACAGATATGTACAACCACAATATCCACAGATAAGCATATAAGCTATATCCACACTTCACAAAGATAAGCATATGAGCTCTATCTTCACTTCTCTAGACAAGCATATGAGCTATATCTACGGAGTTCATCCCCTATCTTCTCCCAACACTATCCAATTTAGAGGTACATCCCCTATCTTCCCCTAAACCGCGGAGTACATCCCCCATCTCCTCCTCTACACATAACGTATACAAACACAATGGTTCTATATACAATCACTCAATACATATAGTTAATGTATTCTATCAACCGTCAAGTTCCATGACACACTTCATTGATTAGTTTCAGTTTGCCTAATCATCATGCATTGTCTACAACAATCACGACTATCCTCCACCGATAGCCCAAAGCAGTTATTTCTAAACAGAAAATAAATGCACAATGGATATTCAATCAACATTTCATTTCCTCATTCCTCACAATTAATTATCCCAATTAATTAAACAATGTAATTAGGTCAATTCCCATAATTAACATTTCAACCCTTAGGTCCCATTTTCATCAATGATTTAACATTTATTCCATTTCTCTACTCCAATCATGCATCTAGGTTTATTATGAATAAAACCCCAACTTTTGTAAAATTGCACAAAAGCCCCAAACTTTCACAAAATTACCAAACCAACCCCAACATCTCAAAATACCAAAATTTAAAGACAAAATCCATAGAGAGGAGTAGGATATCCCTACCTCGAAGTTTGAGCCAAAAAGGAGATGAAGACTCGAAGATCAACGTGCTCCAAATCCAAACTTTTTCAGATTAAATCAAAGCCCTCAACGCCCTCTATCTTTTTAACAAAGGCCCTAGGTTAGATTCACACTCTAGGGAGATCAATTCTTAGAGAGAATATAAGTGTAGAGAGAGAGGGTCTCGGATCTAGGGTTTGAAAGAAAAAGGGAGTGAAAAAGTGAAGTTCAAAATCGCTACTGTCCGCTGATATAAAACACGCTCGCTCGAGCGAAGCCTTTGTCGCTCGAGCGACCAGACACAGAAAACTCTCGCTCGAGCAAATAAGTTCTCGCTCGAGCCAAAAACTCAAAAGTGCGCTCGAGCCAAAGAATGCTCGCTCGAGCCAACAACTCAAACCCTCAGGTCTGCAACCAGAAGCACGCTCGAGTGACCAACTCCTCGCTCGAGCGAAGACCAAACCAGACCGCTCGAGCCAAGAAAAGCTCGCTCGAGCCAAGAAACACAACTCTCAGGTCCAGAACCAGACGCCATCACTCGCTCGAGCGAAGCCACTCTGGCTCGACCCACCAGACACAAACTCCACTCTCGCTCGAGCGACCAACTCCTCGCTCAAGCGAAGGTTCAAAAATCTGGGCAGCAACACTAGGCTCCCAAGCACAACCAACCTGAAACAAACCTGCCCAACACATCCTATAACTCAAATACGAAGTAAAAAGGATGCAACAAGATAATAAACAACTACCAACATCCACAGACACATGTCCGGATCACTGTAGAACAAGGGTAAACCCGGGATCGCTATACTTTAAGTCTTCCTTTAAGTGTTCCATGAGTTTCACTTGGCTAACGAGCCATAATGAGCCAAGCCCGAGTTAGACTAATTTTATACGAGCCAAGCTCGTGCTGACATATTTGACCACGCTTCAAGCTCGAGCCGAGCTCAAACATCTTTAAAATAAATTGAGCCGAGATCGAACATTGATAAAGTCAACTCGGCTTGGCTCGGCTCGATTACACCCCTATTGATAAGTGACTTTAAAATAGAGCACTTTGTGGATGTGCCGATTTTTACTCAATATCAGAGGACGGTATTTGTATATAAAGGAAGCTTGTATGTCTGCAGTGTTATGGAAGTTTCTCTTCATGAGAGTGAATCCCAGACCACCCCAAAGCAAGGGATGATCCGTAAGCGCACAAAAGCCATAGTTGAAGTTTCACAATCACTGGTAATGAATGCCTACTGTGTTTGTTGGTCTTTGACATTTCTCTATTTGTATGAAAAATGTTCCAGTGTACAATGATATGAATTTTATCACAAAATTATTTAAGTTTTTATAAATTCAAAAAGTGATTTAAATTTATAAAAATTTATATAATTTTGTAATAGAATTGCCTGACAATTTTTTAATATTATTAATAAAAAAATTCTAATATACACCATTTTAAAAGAAGAGTTGCGTGACAAATTTCTTATATTATTATTAGGAAAATTTTGATATACATAATTTTTTAAAAAATGTATTACATATATCTCTAATTATACTATTTTCTTTTTTGTTAGGACTAATTTTTTTAATTATAATATTATTTTAATTATGACTTATGAATTCTTCAATTACGACTAATTGTGTTTTGTTATGATATTTTCTTGGGAGAGGCTTCTCTCCAATTCACTATGTAGATTGGAGTATATTGTTGGACCCGTGAAACTTATCACGAGTCTCGTTTCGATAATCTGAACCATTCAATGTGTAAAGTTCGTCAGATACTTTATACTTACAAAAAATCACGTTAGTCTGAACACATTTTTGTTAAAAATTTATTTTTTAAATCATATTTATTGTTGACAAAAACGTGTTTCGATCAAGGAGATAACGATATCCAACCAATGTAATTTTTTACAAGTATAAATTAATTAGAGAGTTTTACAAACAGTTCAAATTATTAAAATAAGACCCGTAATAGATCACAAGTCCAGCAATACAGTCCAACCCACCCACTGAACCGTTCAAGTTAATAACCCTGTTTGGTAGGGCTTATTTTCAGCTTATTTCAGGTTTTAGCTTAATTTAAGTTATTTTGGTGTGTTTGGTTCAGCTTAATGGTGTAGATTTTTATAAGTGGAAAATAAGCTTTTTGGTTGAGTGGGAGAGGAGGTGCTTATTTTTTTTCAGCTTAAGCAGCAAGCTAAATGTGAAGGATAAAAATACTTAAATGCCCTTCACACTTTCAAGTTATTACAAGTCTACCGCGTATATAAACAAAAACACACTCATTCTCTCCCTCTCACCAAAGGAGAGGGGCGATTTTCGGTGAAGAAGCGATTTTCGGCAATGGTGGAAAAAATAAAAGAGGAGAGCAGAGAAGATGAGCTCGTTGCTGGAGCTCATCGCGATCTATCTTCTCCATCTCTCTCTCTGCCCCATTGCGATCGCGAGGCTATTTCTGCGAACAAACCAGAGCGCACTCTCTCATGAACCAAATCTCTTCTCTCTCTCTCTCTCTCTCTCTTCCCAATCTCTCTTTTCTCTCTCTTTCTCTGTCTCTCTCGTCACGTTCTAAAGAGGGAGCAAAACCCTAGCATTGTCGTCGTCACCACTGTCAGCCTTTTATTATGATCGACGGTGTTCTCTTAAGCATCACGATCGCGATGACGATCAACCCTAGTTCGTAATCGACAACCCTAACTAGAGTCACCGTCGTCGCAATCTCAAGGCAAAACCCTACGCATCGTGATCTGAACTAGAGTCGTCGTCGTCGTGATCTGCTGTCGTCATCTCTCCCTTTCTGCCATTCTAGATCGCGGCGGTGGCTATGGTTACAGGTCATCGACGGCGTACTGTAGACGCGCCCGAACGTCCCGGGAAAAATCCCGTTTTGTTCATTGGGCTCACTGCAGTTCGGACTCAAATGTCGCGGTTCTGAATCTAATCTCGCAAAGTGCAATGCAAGATCGATAAATCACCAAAGAGTCCAAATTCGGCAAATCGTTTTGAAAAACTGATTTTTAGAAAGAAGTGCCAAACATGGACTGCTTTGCCAGATACAGAGTCGCCACCTAAATATTTTATTTTGGGGGAATTTAGAAAACCCTGACTCGTGCCTAAGGCCACGTGTCGGTCATCACCAAAGTTGCCTCGGCTTGGGAACTTGGGTACGATTGGGGAAGGTCATTTCATGAGCACCCCCGCTCGCCCGATCAAAGATTGGCCACTACTAAGCATGATATCTTGTTTTTGAAAACACATGTGCTCTTATTTCGGTTATTAACCTAGAATTACTATGTGATGCACATAGCATACAAGTATAGACTAGATTGCCTAACTTGGAACAAAGCATTGCATATCCATTTGTTTTGAAAATGGATTGAAGTTTGCTACTCGCAAGTAGACTAAAACACGGGTTTCGACGAATTATTCCAATTCAAGCAACCCAACCTTCACCCACAGGCATTCGGGTAGTTATATCACATAAGCATATAACCCCATGGCAAGCATGCTATCATGGCAGTCACTCACACGCATGCAAGGATGCTAAATGTCATGACCCAAACCCGCCCCTATGGGTTTAGTACCGTAACCGGCCAGTAATCCGAGATTACCGAAGGCCTGCTTAACAGTAATACAGAGTACAGGGGCTGGCGGAAGCCAAAACAGTAATTAAATGATGTCCAATGAGATGTGAAAGTCTGTATACAAAAAGACTTTTCATAACATATATGTATATTCATAACAGAACAGTCTATTCATGCATGTACAATATATACAATCATTCAAGACAGGGACTTAATCCCTATTAGAACAGTACAATACAACACCAGTCAGTCTATACAGTAATTACAAAACAGATACAAAAAGGGAGGGGGACTAAAACACCCCAAAAGCCCTAGCTTGAAGGACTTGGAACCTCTCAGTGAGGCACGTTGGTTGGCTTGACAAAACTGGAGTTTATCCCGACGCTTCTAGCAACGGTCTGGTGCCTAAACACCTACATATATATATGAGCAGTGAGCTAAAGCCCAGTGAATAACATAATGCGTAAAGAGGTTAAGAATGAATATCCTTTCAGTATTAAAAACAGTCAATTGATTCAGTGTATCAGTCATTCAGTCATAACAGTCATATGTGGTACATCCATTAGCAGAACAGTACAGTAAACAGTAGGTCTTGAAAGACCGAACAGTCAATGATGGCCATCATAACAGTAAATAGAAGTTCCAAAATAGGAACTGACAGAGATCTCTGTAACAGTAGCAGTAACAGTAACAGTAGTTGCTAAGGATGCCACAATACAGTTCAGAATAGAGGACAAACATTCATTCACTTAACAGTAAACAACTCAGAAAATAGTTCAGTTGATCATTTAGAAAATATTCATTTTCGAATATATCTTTACAACATTGTTACTCACAGAGTTCTGGGAAACAGATAAGCTAGTACGCGTCTCCAGATGCCAACTCTACACAGTTGCAGAATGAACACACACTAAGCTACACAGTTGGGAAAATAATAACTTAATCCCTAGTTTGCCTCAGTGTGGTTCTACATCAATAACCTTATTAAGATGCCTTAAACTAGGCCTAGGAATGCCTAGGATAGAATGAGGATGCAAAAATGCACTTTAAAAACATTTTCAGAATTTTCAAAAGACAGAGGTCCCGCTCAAGCGTGGGTTTCCTAGCTCGAGCGGACATACAAACAAAATTCTCCGCTCGAGCGTAAACCTTACCGCTCGAGCGGTCTGCAAAACGTGACAAAAGTACTAGATGGGTGAAAATCACGCTCGATTGGGCACTCGATACCCACTCGAGCATTTGACACAAGTCCTCGCTCGAGCGTCCAATACCCCACTCGAGTGGACTATAAAACAGATGAAAGTGCTGGGAACACGACTTTCCCGCTCGAGCGCCAGTAACCCCGCTCGAGCGGAAGTCCAAATTCTAGAAATTCTAGATTCGAACCTCAAGCTCAAAACCAAGTTTTAAAACACCAAATTCGATCCTCTTCGGCCAATTTTCCGGAAAACTCTTGCAAACTCATAATATAACATGATTCAAAGCTCAATTTGTAAAATCAAAGCCCAAAGGTAATTCAATTAAACTCAGTTTCAAATCAATTTCCAAGAACATAGCAAGAGCTTTACATGCGTGAATTTTAAACAACTTCAAGCTTCAAATACATGCTCAAATGAGCCAATTTCTCCAAAAACAAGATGAACTCATGGTCCAATGCAAAAATATGGACATGCATGAGGAATTTCATGAACAATAGCTTCAAACTCTAGAATAGCAACATGCATGCATGATTTATGCTACAATTCGACATGTTAGGTCCAATTCAAGACTCAACTCTTCAATATAACATGAATGTAACATGAACCATGCAAGAACTATCTTAAATACACAATCAAGAAGGTAATTATCCTACCTTAAGTCTCTAATTCCAAGTCTAGAAGCTCAATTTTGCAATTATCTTCCAAATCCCCTTAGCCTCCGAGCAAATTCAAGATGAAAACATGGTTTTCTCCTCTCCCTCTCTCTCTCTCTAGTCGGTTATAGACCCAAGATGGCTGATGAAATGTTTTGTTTGAATGTAATAAGGCTCAAATGTGTTTTGTATAAAGTGGCCACTAAGTGGTAGTTTGGTAAATAAATCCAACTATTGCAATTTAGCATTATTTAATCTAATTTAATCATACCAATTCAAATTTCAAATAAATATGCCATAAAATCACATAAATTATGATTAACACATATCACTAATCAATTTCAGATTTGGCCGCCAATAAGGCCTCCAATTTGTAGTTTAAAGCATAAAACATGAACAGATAATTTCACAGTCAACAGATAGATATGCATTCAAACTAGCACAATCAATTAATCAGTTTAGTGATTCAGTCAGTCAGTCAATCAACATGCTCAATCATAGATTAGCACTAATCAGTGGTTAATCAGTAAACAGTGGTGAGGGTTGTCACACTAAAGCATAAACACTTACTGAGGACTCCGAGCCAAAGAAAGAAGCTAATTAGAAAACATGCATGAATCCTAACTATGCTGAGATGCCTAATGCAACATATGCAAGAATGCAACTAAGATAGGCTCGATTATCCTAAGATGGCATATGAGATGCCACATGTAACATGTATTCAACTTGGAATTGAAATACGATGCAGTTAGTATAATGCACCGAGCCCGGTGCATGCAAGACAGATGAACGAATGCAAACATGCGAAGCATAAGGATACTAATTGAAACATGTCCTAAAACTAACCATCATAAGTTGGTAAATAAAAGGGAGAAAGACGTGGGGTTGGAAAACATGCATCACACACACGCACACTTATTACAAAGTTCGCCCTCTCTCAGAGGGTCCGAATAAATAATACAGAATTGACTAGCTAATCTAAGCTAATTAAACTAGTTATTACACAACCGAGATGAATAACGAATTACAGCTAAATATTACACAACATTAATTAATTAACAAATTAAACTAAGGAAGCAAATAAATTAGCATGCAAGCTACATGAAATGGACTGCCTCAGCTCTGTTCCGAATGATAAAGGATGCATGCATGCTCGAGTCGCCTTGTCGGGAAATCCATCGTGATGACCCGGCTTGCCTTTGTTTGCAATTGAATGTAGAAACTTGCATAAAGCTCCAAGGAGATGAAACTCCACCCAAGGAAGTTGTGGGAAGGTTGTCGACCAAGCTATGGACAGGGAGACCACCTGCTGACCACCCTTGGTGGTGAAGACTAGAAAAGGTGGTCGGCCTGCCAGAAAACCTGGTCGACCGACCAGTTCATTCTCCTGGTTTTTGTTTTTTCTGCAACAAAGGCAAGAGAGAGAGAAGTCAAAGTATTTTCAACATATGTGTGCTCGACCACTCTTCCCGTCATTGCATAAGCTCTAGGGGTGTAGTCCTCGATCTTCGTGCCATCAATCACGTATCCCGATGCATGATGGCCGAGGAGTCGAATTTGCACGACTCAATGGGACATGAATGCACATATAAGCAACTAAAACCAACAACTCTATCATGGATGATCAAGAGTGTCGGTGACCAAGAATCGAGGCACGTTTCGTCACTTTGAGTATGAAACGTCCCTCGTTTCTCGTGTTTGGACTAAACCCTGCTCCAAACACAATGCAACAAATAATGTATGGACAAATGCAACTCTAGCATGTGATCTAAATGCAATGCGACTAAGTGATGTAAACATGCAAAGGATGACATGCAAGCATGCAAATGGCATACACAATGCTATGAATTCAATGGCATACTCAATGCACATGAATTATGTGGCATGCATACACAATGCACTAACATACGCAATGTTATGAACGAGGCATACGCAATGCAATGATCAAACATGCGATAACATGGACTATAGGGCATACACAATGCAAGATGGACTTAAACCAAGATGGATGGGCCTCGGCCACACCCAAATCAGTGGCCAATGGATGATGAAATCAAAGCGACAAGACAAACACAAACATGCACAATGTAAAGGCTCCAAGCCAAGGGCACAAGATGTAACTTTTCAAGAACATGGAAATGATGAAACATGGAACACAATGGCATATATTTTAGCTCTGGAATGGCATACAAAATGGTCCCGAATCATGCAAACAACTCACTCGATGCATGTTGGATGGCACAAATACTGAAACTAGTGAAGGGCATTACACTAGAGGTATGCAAAGCGATGCCCAAATGACCAAACCAACCCCCAAATAGTCCCTATGCAGACCCAAAATAGTGGGAAAATGGACTAAAATGATGGCTTGCAATGCACAAAAATGAAGCTCATGCAATAGCCCAAAAATAAGGCATACAAGCACAACTCTCAAATGCATTTAAAGAGTGGAAAACATGGGAATATGACACAAGTATAAGCTCTGAAATAACATGTTCAATGATGCCAAGACATGAAAAAAAAACTCAAGTTAAGCATGCAAGAGGCTTCAAAACTCGAAGCTAGGCAAGTGTATTACACTACGAGCATGCATAAAAAGCATTATTCGACCATGGGACCTCAAAACAAAGCTAAGGCAGCCCAAATCATGAATAAAATCAGTTTGGAACATGGCCAAAATATGCTAGAATCAAGGGCCAAAACAACATGCAATGTAAGCTAGTGAACATGGATTACACTACAAGCATATGAAGCATTCAAGAGGCCACTAAACCAGAAAAATTTAGAGGCATGACATGCCAAATAAAGCCCAAAAACCCACTGAAACATGATTAATGCATGCAAGAATGACATGCTCCTTTGATAGGCTATAAGAGGGGTTATTCTACGCATGTAAGAGACACACCCAAGGTGACAAAACCAACTCTGGAAAGAGCCTAGGCAGGCCCTAAAAGTGACTGAAAAGGGCCTGAAACAAGGCTTGGAGGTGTGCAAATGAAGGCTCCTTTGAAAGGCCAAAAATGCCAACAAACAAGGCCAAAAGAGAGAGGGTCACCCCTCTCTGATTTTAGCCCTCAAAAAAGCATGCCAACCACTGAAAATCTACTAGATTTCAGTGGCTAAAAGGCCAAGAAAAGGTCAACACAAAGGCCTTAAGGCATGGCTCAAAACAAGGCAAAATTAAGCATGCAAGGGGGTTATAGCGATCCCGGTTTCTCTTCCTTTGATTGTTGTATTCCGGAGTTAGGTTCCGTGGAGTTGGCAGTTGTATATCTTGTTGTTATCCTTTAATTCTATGTGTTTGAGTTTTAAGATGTATTGGGCGTGTTTCGAACAGGTTGGTTGAGCTTTAGTCCCATTCCTTGTTGCCCAGATTTGTGGTGGTACGCTCGAGCGGTTCCCTTTGCGCTCGAGCGGAGTTTGATTTTTGGTTGTCCGCTCGAGCGAGCCTTATTGCGCTTGAGAGGGGTTTACACACTATCAGCATTTCGTGCCTCTGCAAAACTTCTACAGGTGTGTTTTTCACGCTCGAGCAGATTTCCTTACGCTTGAGCGGGCAGTTCATTGTCTGTAAAAGTTTCGGAAGGAGGGAATCTATGCTCGAGCGACTTTCCCTTTTGCGCTCGAGCGGGTGTGTTTTGCAGTTGTGTCTTGGCACTCGAGCAGGAGGAATCTTTACGTTCGAGGGGGTCCAGTTTTTGTGTCTGACACTCGAGCATCCTGTTCTCCGCTTGAGCGGGTCATACGTATATCAGATATCAGCTGGGTCTTTTTAGATCACTTTTTCACTTTCCTTCTCTCTCTTACTTTTCAAAAAGCCATTTTTGAGAGCTTCTCTCTCTAGAATCTATCTTCTCTCTAGGGTTTGATCTAGTTAGAGTGATCTCCTACCCTTAAGCCTTTACAAAAAGTGTTGATCTTGGTGTGAGCTATCTTTTGATCCGAAAATCTTGGGATTTAAAGCACTTTGAGTTTTCATCATCTTCTTCGTTGAGCTCCGAAATTTGAGGTAGGGATTCCTACTCATCTTTATGATCTTTAACCTAAATGTAGAGCTTTTGTATAAATGATTTGGTTTGGGAAGTTAGGGTTTGTAATGTATTATATTGAAAAAGAGGGGTTTTGTCTTTTGACTCATATATATATATATATATATATTTGGGGTCTTAAAAAGAGATTATTGATGTTGTTGGTAATATTTGGACCTTTGGGTCAATATTGAGTTTATAGGGAAAAATGCTATTTGTGTATATTTGGGTCATTAGTGTAATTAATGACATTTGTTATAAAATTGAGTTGGGGATAATGAAATTTGATTTTTTAAGAGATAGAATGGTGGAGTTGGATTTATAAATCGCTCACTTTTGAAAATGTCAATTATATATCTGTTGAGGCATTTATTATCTATTTAGAAATAACTGCTTTGGGCTAACGGTAGAGGATAGTCTTGATTGTTGTAGACATTGCATGATGATTAGGTAAATTGAAACTAATCAAGTTGTGTATTTGAATACATGAGTGCTGAATCCCGCGGATGAAATTTCTGTAAAATGGCCATTTGAATATAATTATACATGGGTGTCGAATCTCGCGGACGCAATTTCCGTAAAATGGCAATCCGAATATATCTATACATGGGTGCTGAGTCCCGCGGATGAAATATCCGTAAAATGGCCATAAAAGAATGAAAATACATGGGTGCCGAATCCCGCGGACGCAATTTTCATAAAATGGCAAGTTGTAGTATTGTTGGCATGAGATGTAGCCTCATTTCAGTTATTTGGCCAGGTTCTGAGCCATGTTTATAAGTTGAAGTTTTGGTTAAGTTGAACATTTATCAAGTGCTAATGTTTTAGTTATTGCTCATATTATGTTTAGCATATCTCTACTGGGCGTTGGCTCACCCTATATGGGACATCATTTTCAGGTACAGGTAGCATGCCACCTCCAAGGACGTAGCTTGAGAGGCTTAGTAGCTGGGACATCTTTTGTGATTACATTTTTGTATTACATGTATATCAAGCCAAGGGCTTCTTTTGTGTAGAGTTAGTACTCTCCTTTTGTAACCAAGTGTTGACTTGGAAAGTTGTAAGCCTATAGGGCATTATTTTTGTTGTCAACATGTAATATATTTTGTAATGAATACTCTGATGAAATGTGATTAGGCTTCACTCTCTTATGTTTAAGCATGTCAAGAATGTATGATTTATGGGTTTATTTTGAGGGCGTTACAGTAGATGACCCCCAACAACAAAATGACCTTAAACAAACATGAAAAGGACCTCAAAACAAGACTTTTTTCGGTTGACAGCAAAGCTCAAATATGCATGCAAATAAGGCTAAGAGATGGATCAAAATGAAGCTTAAAAGAAGGAAAGGTGAGTTACCCTTGAAGCTCAGCAAAACTAGCAACTTCTGGACCAAGAACCAAACCTTTAACCTCTGAAAATGACCTCCAAGGAGCTCCAAGCAATGGTGGAAGGGTTAGGCTATGAGGTGGTGTGCAAAGGTGCAAGAACAATACGCTTTTTGAGCTTAGATGTAGAGATATAAAGGGAGAAGTCTTGTATGCCTTAGACAAATTTCTGAACCCTCACAAAGGAGGGGGAGGCCCTCCTTTATAGAGATACAAGGCCTTAGCTTCTCAAAGAAGCTAAAAACCAAGGCCAAAGATCCTCCATACGCGTGTATGGAGGATGTAATCTGTGCCTTCCAGTTGGCACAACGGCAACAACTTACAGAGATAGAACTGGAGGGAGTAGGCCGACCAGTTCAGGTGGTCGACTGGCCACTTTAGGTGGTCGGCCGACTAGTTCAAAAGGGTCAACTCAAAGAAAGGTGGTCGGCCAGCCCATTTGGTGGTCTCCCAACTGAATGCAAGCTAGTGGTGTGGTGGGAGACCGGCAATTGTGGCCCAAAAATGTGTGAGACCAGTTACCTGACAAGAAAATCGGCCGGCGGGGGAAAAGTGGTCTCCAAGGAGAAAAGGTGGTCTCCCACCCTTGTACCACCTTCTAAACAATGAAAACAAGGTCCATGCCAAAAATAAACCAAGACGGATGCAAAACGCGGGTTCGAGGGTCAAAACGCGTAGCCGGGTGCCCCAAAAACAGGCTGTTAAGCATCAAAAGTGACGTGCGACCACAAAGGTGGTCTCCTGGGCCACAGTGTCCCTCTAGAGAGAGGAAACAAGGCGTGTGCCAAAAACCGTGCCAAACGGAGAAAGTTAAGCGGTCCTAAGCTGAGGCGCACGACCGACGGCTTCGAAAATCGAAAACTAGTCTCCAAATGGGAAAAGTGGCCTACGACCATGAAAAGTAGCCTACGGCCACTGAGAGATGGTCTACGAGATCTCTCTCTCCCTTCGGGAAGAGAAAAAAAGACCTAGTTCGGAAACCGAGGCAAAGCGCAAAAGGGTCTCGAGGTCCGAGGGTAAGGCTCTCAGCCGAAACTCCAAAACCTCAGAATGAGCACAACATGCACCATCACCGAGCGCTCAATCGATGACGTCTGAGTCTTAAGGTCGGTCAAAAATAGGGTGTCTACACGTACGGATGAAAGATGAGAGGAGAAGAAAAGAAAAAAAGAAATATTAATTGGTATATTTTGTAATGAATTAATAAATTAAAAAAAATAACAATTTTTATATTATTAATTGTAATGAAAAAAAATTATTGATATAAATGAAACAAAATACATGAATATTAATTGATATTAATTGTAATGAATTAATAAATTAAACAAAATTAAATAAATTCCACAATTTATTTCACAATTAATGAAATAATTTTTTTTTAATTAAAACTGAAAAAATAACAATTTTTATATCTTATAAGGGCAAAAAAAGACATTACACAGTAAAAAACTATTTTACAACTTATTCAACCAAACATTACTCTACTGATTAAATCTAAATCTATAACCCCACAGCGACACCAAACAGTAAGAATTATTCAAAGTTGTTGGCAGGGTTGATCACAGGGTACCCTAATCCGTGGAGCTGAAACATTTAAAAACATATTTAGGGAAGGCTTCTATAGCAATTCCGGTTTTTCCTCTCATGTTTACTATTTTCTGGACTCGGTTCCATTGATAGTTGTTGTCTGTATTTCATTTCCGTCCCGTAACTCTTTGTATTTGAGTTTAGAATTGTCTTGGGCGTGTTTCGAACAGGTTGGTTGAGCTTTTGTTCAAATTCTTGTTGCCCAGGTTTTTAGTGATCTGCTCGAGCGGATCCCTTCGCGCCCGAGCGGAGTTTGCATCCTTTCAGTATTTTGTGCGTCTATAAAAGTACTGCAGGTTTGTTTTTCACGCTCGAGCGGAGTTCCTTAAGCTCGAGCGGGTCGCACTCGAGCGGGCCCTTTTACGCACGAGCGGGTTTTCAATGTCTGTAAATATACTGGTAGAAGGTAATCTAGGCTCGAGCGGGTTTCCCATTGCGCTCGAGCGGGTGTGTTTTGCAGTTGTGTCTTAGCGCTCGAGCGGGTCCAGTTTTTGTGCTTAACGCTCTAGCGTTCTATTCTCTGCTCGAGCGGACCAGTTGTATATCAGATGGCAGCTGGGTGATTTTAAATCACTTTTCACACTTTCTTTCTCTCTCTTACTTTTCAAAACCTCCATTGGAGAGCACCTCACTCTAAAACTCCAACTTCTCTCTAGGGATTGATCTAGTAGGAGTGATCTTCTATCCTTGGGCCGTTGTAAATAGTGTGGAGCTTGTTGAGGGCTTCGTCTTGATCCGAAAAACTTTGGGATTAGAGCACTTCCGAGTTTGGCTCTTCTTTCCCTTGGGTTCTCCATTTGAGGTAGGGATTCTCCTTGTTCTTTTTCAATGCTCCATCTATAGATAGACATGTGGTAGTTTTGTATTGCATGAAAATCATATCATGTTGAATTTCTTTGAAAACCATGTGAGGGAACCTAGGGTTGGTTGTTTGAGAATGATTATTTTATCATTGATAGTTCTTTGGGCTAATTGGAGTGTAAATTAGCATGTTATTGTGAAAGGAAGAAAAAGCCCTAAATTATGTTTTGATTTGGTAAATTAAAATGGAGGGTGGTTGATTAATGTTTATAAGCCTCTATTGTTAATATGAGTTTGGTGAAGGTGTTAATGCCTAAGGGATTAACTATGACTTTGGGGTTGTTTTGATATGAATGTATTGAATCAAGTCAGGTTATGGCTTTATAATGAATGGAATTGGTTTTGTGAAATGAAAAAGGGGTTTTGAAATTGGAAAATCCTGGAAGTTGATCTTGGAAATGGGAAATGAAATGTTAACTCTATGTGAGTTTTATAAAATAAATATGAGAATTGAATTGTTGTATCATGAGTGTTGAATACACACATTTGGGGGTTTTACCCTTATCTATTGTACTAGTGTCGTTGTTTGGTTTAAGATCTCATGAGAGTTGAGTCTTTATAATAGGTGTACTAAAATCATGCATCTAGAGGTTTTGTCCTTAGTCATCGGTGGAGGATGACATGGTTGTGTTGAATTGTCGTGTATGCATTACACCTGTGTTGATTGAACATTGTATGTAATGAAGTGCTATGATACATTATATATGTATAAGTGTATGGGAGGAGATAGGGGATGTACTCCACATATACCTATGTGTTCATATACTTTAACACATTGCTTATGTATCTTGATAGTTTATGTGTATGTATTACACTTGTTGGTTATACTCTGTTGTATTGTGATTATTGGTGTTATACCCTGGGCTTACAATCAGAGGTACCGTTACCTTCCAGCTAGCGCCTGGAGAACTGACTGCACTGAAAATCTAAGGTACCACACCCTTCCAGCTAGCGCCTGGTAAAATGGCATACCGTTGTGAGAGTTGTATCCTTGGCTTACTGTGCATATAGCCGGTGGAGTATTGTTTTATTGTTTTTGTCTCAGTGTATTTGAGTATATCATGGATTGTGATGGTTACAATTTTGGAGGGCCGAGTTGCCTCATTTGTTGATTATATACATGTTGATGATTTGTTATCTCCCTTTTATTGAAGGCATGCATGTATAGATATGAATGTATTGGGAACAAACTAAAATGCCATTGTGAGATTTCGAGAAAGTGTGAAGGAAAATTGGGTATTTGAAAGTATGTTTTGAAAAAGGGAAAATCTATTGTAAGTATGGAAAATGGGAGAAAGGTAATGGGCTTAGAGAAATTGATTTTCTAAGAAGTTGTTATTGTTATGAAAGTTTGGGAACAAAAGGTAGTGAAAAGAAAAGAAAGATGAATCGCTTATAGCGTTGAATGAAATGGATGTTTTTGAGAAAAGTTCATACTTATGTGTATTTTGTATAAACTGCCACATTATTATTCTAGTATGAGATTGAGCATTCATGATCATAGCTGTCTGTAAGTTGTTATTGTTGAGGGCCATGTTGAGATCCCTACTGGACTATATGTTCATCCCACGTTGTTGAATCTTTTTCAGGTGTTAAGTAGGATATGCTATAAGATGTGGATCTTCTTATTTGTTGGCCATGGGGCCTCTTTTGTGTTGGCGAAATGCCATATATGTAAAAGGGTTACACCCTTCTTCTTGATTCTTTAATGATGTAAACCTTCGGGCATTTTATTCAGTATGCTCATGTTGTATTTAATTTGCATTCGGATGAGAGAATTGTTATTTATTTCTACTCATGGGACTAAAAAGTTTATTTCCGCATGTTGTCTCTGAACTTGAATTAAGTTAATGAATTTGGTAATGACTTCGAGAAATAAAAAGTGGGGCGTTACAGCTTCAATATGGAATCACGGGAAGAAGTACTGATATCACTTGCCATTGGAGGCATGACATATTCGCTCAAATACTGCAGTCTACATTTGGCTCACGGATGGTTCCTCCTTCTGTAGCAAAGAGGTATTCAGATTTACTGTAAGATTGGTTATTCTGTGAATTATTGAGATAAATAATTCCTTCTTATTCACGTTTATTTTGCAATATATATATATATATTTGTTTTGCATTATTAGTTGTAGGATTAATCTGTCAATTGTATTGGATAAAGTGTTCATTGTCCAGATAACAAAAATCACGACCAAACAATGCAATGTGAGTCCCATGGATTAATAATCTTAATCCTATGTTATAATCTGCCCAATCAAACCGGCACAGTATAGTTGCTTCCCTTGGTAATTTAGTTGTTCATTCAAATTACTACATATTTTCAATAAGGAAAACGCTAACACCCTTTGAGCTGTCAATAATCTCGGTATATGTATAGGAGTATAGAGGTGGGTGAAAATGTTTTTAAGTTTAAAATATATATATATATATATATATATATATATATATGTAAAAATGCTTTGAAAATAGTTTTGTATGCTAACAGGTGAAAGAAAAAGAGTAGTTTCAATATACCCCATTAGAGCTTATTGTGAAACCTTTGCTAGTTTTTTGTATGGAAAGGAATTTTTTAGCTCTAAGCCATAAACCCCAAGTCGATCCCTTACTTTTATAGGATTTTGATATTAAAAAAATAATAATTCTTATGAATTCTTATGCATAATATTTTCATCCACTAACATATATAAATGACATTATAACCTTTAAATATATTATTGTCTTGTGATTACTCAATAACATGAATACTAACTAGTAACATAATTATTTTAATATTTCTAAATTTATTATGGTAAGTTTATTACTAAAAAGTACAACAAAGTGTAGTAAAATAGGTTGAAATTGTTGGGTATAAAAGATAGAGGTGAAGGGTTTGATAATAGCTGCAGTGAAGTTTTAGGATGCAAAGGCGATTGATTATCAAATTCCCACAAATGAATGAAAAGAACGAGGTCACCTTTTTTTTTTTAGGGGGGGGGGGGGATAAATAATGAGGTCACCTCTTTATCAATAGAAAAGAACACTAGAAAAAAATGTTGTGAATTCCCTCTAGAATCCAAGAATAGATAACAGTAAGTGATGACGGGGCAACTTTCTTATGGTAGTAATTGCAAACTCATTCCATTTTTGGAGGGTAATTTTAGACTAAATTTTATTTAAATACAAACTAATAGGATAAATGGGTTGAACAGTCAGGTTAGGATTTATGTAATTTGAACTCTCTAGCTCGCTCCTCAAACACTACTTGTATCACATGCCTTTCAAATAGGCCACCTACTGCTGCTAACTATACTAGTAGATTCCAAAGAACATCCTTAGGCCATTTAGATATTTTCCATATTTGGATAGCTGCAAGATGGACAGTAGTTCCTAAAAAAATATAACTCTTTGTACATGGACAAAGAGCAAAATGAAGTGGTCTGTTGTTTCCATCTCTTTGCCACAAGGGGCAAGAATCCATAGAAAGCTATCTCTTTTACCTTTAGAATGTTACACTTGGAAATATACGCAAGACTCATTTTCATGGAGACATCTCAAGCTTGTAGTGTCCTTTCATGACCAAATCTGCTTCCATATGCTTGCGGGAATTTGAACTAGTCTTGGTGGCTTTCCTTTTTTTGGTGGCCAGCCTATTTAACATATGATACATGCCCCCCCCCCCTCCCCAAATCTAGTTACTATAAGTTAATAACTATTGACTTTCTTGTGCTAGGCTGAATTTGAAGCATGTAAGACGAATGCTTCTATATGGGCTACCAGGTTTTGGAAAAACCTTGATAGCACAAAGCATTTGCAAATTTCTAAATGCAAAAGAGCACCTGGTCACTCTCTCTCTCTCCACTTTTTTTAATCTTATTTTGACACTTCTCTTTCTCCTCCCATTCATGCGGATTGTAAATGGACCGGATGTGTTAGATGCATTCCAAGGTCAATCAGAGAGGAAAATAAGGTCACTTTTTAAAGTGGCCGTTGAGGATGAAAATAAATTTGGTAAAGATGCGTACATATGTTCATTCTAAATTCACATCGTTGTGCTTTTATAGTGAGATCATTTAATTTTTTCTTTCAGGAGCTAAAAGTGACCTACACATTATCATATTTGATGAAATTGATTCCATTGCTAAGGTGAGCACAAATGCAACATTTGCTCCTTCTAAATGATGTTAGTTGTGCTACCTACAATTCGTGTTATATATATGTGCATGTGTTAATTTCATGATATCAGGCTTAAGGTTTTTGACATAATTCAAGAATTATTTTCCCTGTTTGGGTTTGATATCATTTTGGTGTTGACGTATTCCCATGGATTATATGTTCTGTTTCTCCCATTTCATTCCCATGTCATAAGTGGCCAATTTGTTGCTTGTGTGATGTTTCTTTATTCCTTGTTGGTAGTAGTGATATGTACTCCAAATTAGTAATTGTAACTCATCTTTTGAAACATTGACAATAAGATACAAGGCTTGAGTTTCATGTTTCTATATCAATATGCTTTTGTAAAACAAACATTCACTATTGAGTGTGTAGTCCAGATTAATTAGCATTGCTTTCACATTATTTCTATGCCCTATGATTTGTGATTTCAACTTGTCATCCACTTTTAAATGTTTTTATTATTTTAAGCAACCTATGCTTTTAATTAGTGTGAACAATCAACATAGAAATGCTATTCTATATGAAAAGGTTGCTCATGGCTGAAAGTTTTGAATTCTAAAAATAGTAAGCAATGTATCTTATCCGATTACCCCAAAGGTAATGGTCACCTAGGCAAGAAACCATTTTTCTAGAAAGTGGTTCCTAAACAATAAGCACTCAATTGTTTTGCGCATAAATACAGAAAGCACTTGACTGACCTTAGGTAATCATCACATCTGCATGTACTTCATAGCTTCACCATGACAGTTGTATTAAGCATGGAATCCCTTTATCCCAAAACCTCTACCCACTGCACATATAGCATCTCTCGTATTAAAATTGAAGGAGGCTATCTCCAGGGAGCCTTATAGGTGCATTTTGTCTTCCTTCCCAGATTAAGGGGATTGCCCACCTGTGTGCGCTTATATCCACTTAAGCCATCACACTTGGGCCCCCTTGGCCAAGTCGAGTTTCCATCTCTTATATGAGTCCACACTTGTTTTCCAGTCACCCTAATACACTCATGTCACTCTACATCAGATAGAAGAGCCTCGGGACACCTTTGGGCTTGGTGCCACGATTACAAGGCACCCAAGAGACCTCATGACTCTACATGAGATCGTGGGAATTTTGGACTTGGTATATTGGAAATGAAGATTTGTTGAGATGCTTCGTATTATTCTTGTTGGGGGGATCTGCACTTGACCGACCTTGGAGAGATCTCGACAGGAAGAGAACTCTAGAGTGTGACAAAGACAAGTGACTTGTTCATATCTGAGCACACTTGACCACCATTCCAGCTATTGAGGCAACTAGGTGAGTTAGCCTATTTAACCCAATCCTTGTAAATATAGCCTCCATCTTCATGCATAAAGAAGATCTAACCATCTCTATATCTTGCTTTCTGGTTATTCACTTCTAGACCTCTAAAACAACTCCTCACTCTTTTTTTTCCCAAAGCCATCTTTGCTTTGACCTAGCTAGTATCTGATGGTGTAGTGTCATCTTAGCATCCTCCATAGTTCCTAGATAGCTCCCTTACTAGGTCATGAAGCCTCAAATCACACACACAACCACATATAGAACTTCAATTTTTTTTCCTAATACAAGGAGGTAAGAAAGATTCTTAAGAAAATAAAGCATGATCTCTCTCAAAATATATTTCTCTCAAAATAAACTCTCTCAAAATACAAACTCTCTCAAAATATTTTCTCTCTTACAAAAATGATCTCTCTTAAAATATATTTCTCTCAAAATAAACTCTCTCTAAGTTTGGAAATGTTGAGCTCTAGAGAGTGTTGGGAGAGATAGAAAATGTTCTGGAGAGATGCCAAAATGGTCTTGGAGAGGTGCCTCAACAAATGAGCAAAGGGTCCTTTAAATAGACCTCAGGCAAGGTACTTTCGCAGGCGTGGTCAGCCTTGGTTGTGGCCGCGGTGTCCCTTCACAGGTTGCAGAGCAAATTTTTTGGGAGCTGGTCATTTGGGCAAAGCCTGGTTGCTGGCGCGATGTGCATGCTCGCAGGTGCGACCGTGCTGTGTGTGAATCGCGGGTGCGATGGTGCTTCTCTCAGGTAGGAATGGAAACGGGGCGGGGCCAGGGACCACACCCTCCATCCCCAATCCCCAATGGTGAAAATTTCGCCATCCCTGGCCCCGATCCTTGACGGGGAACCTATCACCGTCCCCGTCCCCAACGGGGATCAAGTTTCCGTGACCCCAAAAATTCCCCGGTCCAAATCTGTTCAATAACATCATCAATAACAACCCTGGTCCAAATCTGTTGAACAATATCACTAACAACAACTTTCAACATCAACACCATCAACGTCATCAATAAAATCATACACATAGAGAGACACACACACATACATACATACATACATACATACATACATACATACATACATACGTACATACATGTATACATTAATACAGAGAGAGGCACACATACATACATGTATATATACACATAGAGACACACATGCACATACACATGTATACATACAGAGAGAGAGAGGACGATGGAGGAGCTTGGCGGAGATCGGCGGCGATGACGGAGGAGGACAACACAGATCTGAGATCTGTGTATCTGTATCACATAGAGAGAGAGAGAGTGGTGATTGCAACTACGACGGTGACTCCGGCATCGCAGACAGTGGTGGTGGCACTGAGGAGAAGGAGAGGTGTGAGAGTGAGAAAGAGTAGAGAGAAGCGAAGGAGAGGTGCGAGAGTGAGAGAGAGTAAAGGGAAGAGAGAGAGAGAGTGACAGAGACAGAGGGGTCATAAAATTTTGAGAGATATATATAGTAGGTTTACTTCGGGGGGTAACGGGGACGGGGTTGGGGCCTGGGCTGGAAAACATATCACCGTCCCCGGCCCGAAAGTCAACGGGGATTCATTTTCGAATACCATCCCCGGCTCGTCGGGGTATTTTTCTGGGAAAAACCGCTCCAATTGGGGTCGGAGGGTGGGTCCCCGTCGGGCCAGGTTTAAATTACCATCCCTACTCGCGGGCGCGATGGTGTATGTGGCTAAACAGCTTTTTTTGACTCTTTGCTTCATATTTCTTGCGCGTTTTGCTCCACGCTTTGTCAGCCTATCCTACAAACAAACAGCCTCCCTAAGCCACCATTTTGCTCTGTAAAGTCCATCCCTATGTCAAAGTCTTATCCTCAGGCTTGCTATCAATGAAGATCCAACAAAATCCACAAAAAGTCTACACATGTGAAGCTCTATCCTTTCATCCATGTGTTGACACCAAAAAGCTGAGACAACAGCCAATTTGAGCATCCCAAAGTTGCCATTTTCAAACTCAAAAATTCAATAACATTATCTCCATATCTTGATAAGCATCATGAATCATGTTAATGTATAAGAAGATAATGAACAAAAAAAAAATAAAAACAAAAACTATTTTTACTTGATAAACTCAAAATTGAGTTAGGAAAATGAGAATAAAATAAATAGCTATTTTTAAATATATATATATATATATATTTGGTTACCCATAAAAGATAAATATGTTTAAATAATTTCATTTTTCTTTACTTGATAAACTAAAAATTTGAACATACCATTCGAGTTCAAAAAATGTGGGACATTGTTCAAAAAGAATAAAGAAATCAGCAAAGAACAACACAATGGAGAGAAGGTTACCTCAGCAGGGCTTCATCTATGAGCTCCTTTCGATTTGTAGTACCAATAATAAAAATGTTGTTAAATGCTTTCGCGCCATCAATCTTAAAGGCATGCAAATTTTCAAGTATTGCCTAGACAAGGAGAAATAATAAAAAAAAAAAAAAAAAAAAAATTGAAAAACGAAATCTAAGAGATATTAACCATTGCAAGTAGTTGGCTTACAAGCCTATCATCCATATGGTGTAATCCCATAGCTACCCCTCTTTTCTGCAAAAAAAAAAAAAAAAAAAACAAAACAAAACAAAACAAAAACATATTTAAGACATGATTTGCAATATACATATGGAACCAAAGAAGACCACACTCACTCTCTCTTAATGCTTATGATTACTTTCTCATTTTTGCCTCCTCTACCCTTTGTTTATGGTTAGTATTTTTTATCCTGAAGAAATTTAAGATTTATGTTTTGGCAATACCTCTCTTCACAAAACTTAATATGATGATTTTTTATTCAAAGTGTTTTTGTTTTTATTATTTTCTTGTTCATTATCTTCTTATACATTAACATGATTTATGATGCTTGTCAAGATATGGAGATAATGTTGTTGAATTTTCGAGTTTGAAAATGGCAACTTTGGGATGCTCAAATTGGCTGTTGTCTCATCTTTTTGGTGTCAACACATGGGTGAAAGGATAGAGCTTCACATGTGTGGACTTTTTGTGGATTTTGTTGGATCTTCATTGATAGCAAGCATGAGGATAAGACTTTGACAAAGGGATGGACTTTACAGAGCAAAATGGTGGCTTAGGGAGGCTGTTTGTCTGTGGGATAGGCTGACAAAGCATGGAGCAAAATGCGCAAGAAATATGAAGCAAAGAGTTAGAAAAAGCTGCTCAGCTGCAAGCACCATCGCGCCCACAAGTAGGGAAGGCAATTTAAACCCGGCCCAACGGGGACCTGCCCCCTCGACCCCGATTAGAGCAGTTTTTTTTCCAAAAAATACCCCCGACGGGCCGAGGATGGTATTCGAAAATGAATCCCCGTTGACTTTCGGGCCAGGGACGGTAATATGTTTTCTAGCCCCGGCCTTGGCCCATTCTCGTTACCCCCCCCCCCAAAAGTAAACCTACTATATATATCCCTCAAAAATTTATGACCCCTCTGTCTCTCTCTCTCTCTCACTCTCTCTTCCCTTTACTCTCTCTCACTCTCGCACCTCTCTTTCGCTTCTCTCTACTCTCTCTCACTCTCGCATCTCTCCTTCTCCTCAGTGCCACCACCACTGTCCACGATGCCGGAGTCGCCGTCTCAGTCACCACTCTCTCTCTATCTCTTTCTCTCTCTCTCTCTCTCTTTCTCTCTCTCTCTCTTTATGACACAGATACACAGATCTCAGATCTGTGTTGATCTCCTCCGTCATTGTCGTCGATCTCTACCGAGCTCCTCCATCGTCCTCTCTGTGTGTGTATGTGTGTATGTGTCTCTGTGTGTATATATACATGTATGTATGTGTGTCTCTCTCTGTGTGAATGTATACATATATGTATGTATGTATATGTGTGTTTATGTGTATGTGTGTGTGTGTCTCTCTCTATGTGTATGATTTTGTTGATGATGTTGTTCAACAGATTTGGACCAAGGTTGTTGTTGATGATGTTGTTAAACAAATTTGGACCAGGGAATTTTTGGGGTCGGAGAAACCCGATCCTTGTTGGGTACGGAGATGGTGATAGGTTCCCCATCAGGGATCGGGGACGGGGGGTGTGGTCCCCGGTCCCACCCAGCCTCGCCTCGTTGCCATTCATACCTGCGAGAAGCACCATCGCACCCGCGATTCACACACAGCACGGTCACACCTGTGAGCATGCACATCGCACCGGTGACTAGGCTTTGCCCAAATGACCAACTCCCAAAAATTTGCTCTACAACCCGCGAAGGGACACCGCGGCCGCGACCAAGGCTAACCACGCCCGCGAAAGTGCGCTGCCTCAGGTCTATTTAAAGGACCCTTTGCTCATTTGTTGAGGTATCTCTCCAGAACATTTTCTATCTCTCCAGAACATTTTCTATCTCTCCCAACACTCTCTAGAGCTCAACATTTCCAAACTTAGAGAGAGTTTATTTTGAGAGAAATATATTTTGAGAGAGATCATTTTTGTAAGAGAGAAAATATTTTGAGAGAGTTTGTATTTTGAGAGAGTTTATTTTGAGAGAGATCATGCTTTATTTTCTTAAGAATCTTTCTTACCTCCTTGTATTAGGAAAAAAATTGAAGTTCTATATGTAGTTGTGTGTGTGATTTGAGGCTACATGACCTAGTAAGGGAGCTAGCTAGGAACTATGGAGGATGCTGAGATGACACTACATCATCAGATACTAGCTAGGTCAAAGCAAAGATGGCTTTGGGAAAAGAAAGAGTGAAGAGTTGTTTTAGAGGTCTAGAAGTGAATAACCAAAAAGCAAGAGATAGAGATGGTTAGATCTTCTTTATGCATGAAGATGGAGGCTATATTTACAAGGATTGGGTTAAATAGGCCAACTCACCTAGTTGCCTCAATAGCTGGAATGGTGGTCAAGTGTGCTCAGATATGAGCAAGTCACTTGCCATTGTCACACTCTAGAGTTCTCTTCCTGTCGAGATCTCTCCAAGGTCGGTCAAGTGCAGATCCCCCCAACAAGAATAATACAAAGCATCTCAACAAATCTTCATTTCCAATATACCAAGTCCAAAATTCCTACAATCTCATGTAGAGTCATGAGGTCTCTTGGGTGCCCGTAATCGTGGCACCAAGCCCAAAGGTGTCCCGAGGCTCTTCTATCTGATGTAGAGTGGCATGAGTGTATTAGGGTGATTGGAAAACAAGTGTAGAATCACATAAGTGATGGAAACTCGACTTGGCCAAAGGGGCCCAAGTGTGATGGCTCAAGTGGATACAAGCGCACACAGGTGGACAGTTCCCTTAATCTGGGAAGGAAGGCCAAATGCACCTACAAGGCTCCCTAGAGATAGCCTCCTTCAATTTTAATACGAGAGATGCTATATGTGAAATGGGTAGAGGTTTTGGGATACAGGGATCCTACGCTCAATACAATTGTCATGGTGAAGCTATGGAGTACATACAGATGTGATGATTACCTAAGGTCAGTCAAGTGCTTTCTGTATTTATGCGCAAAACAATTGAGTGCTTATTGTTTATGAACCACTTTCTAGAAAAATGGTTTCTTGCCTTGGTGACCATTACCTTTGGGGTCTTCGGATAAGATACACTGCTTGCTATTTTCAGAATTCGAAACTTTCAGCCATGAGCAACCCTTTTCATATAGAATAGTATTTCTATGTTGATTGTTCACACTGATTAAAAGCATAGGTTGTTTAAATTAATTAAAACATTTAAAAGTGGATGACAAGTTGAAATCACAAATCATAGGGCATAGAAATAATGTGAAAGCAATGCTAATTAATCTGGACTACACACTCAATAGTGAATGTTTGTCTTACAAAAGCATATTGATATAGAAGCATGAAACTCAAGCCTTGTATCTTATTGTCAATGCTTCAGAAGATGAGTTACAATTACTGATTTGGAGTACATATTACTGCTACCAATAAGGAATAAAGAAACATCACACAAGCAACAAATTGGCCACGTATGACATGGGAATGAAATGGGAGAAACAGAACATATAATCCATGGGAATACGAAAACACCAAAATGATGTCAAACCCAAACAGGGAAAATAATACTTGAATTATGTGAAAAACCTTAAGCATGATATCATGAAATTAACACACGCACATATATTTAACACGAATTGTAGGTAGCACAACTAACATCATTTAGAAGGAGCAAGTGTTGCATCTGTGCTCACCTTAGCAATGGAATCAATTTCATCAAATATGATGATGTGTAGGTCACTTTTAGCTCTTGAAAGAAAAGATTAAATGATCTCACTATAAAAGCACAACGAAATAAATTTAGAATGAACATATGTACGCATTTTTACCAAATATATTTTCATCCTCAACGACCGCTTTAAAGAGTGACCTTATTTCCCTCTCTGATTGACCTTGGAATGCATTTAACACATCCGGTCCATTTACAATCCTCATGAATGGGTGGAGAAAAAGAAGTCTCAAAATAAGATTAAAAAAAGTGGAGAGAGAGAGAGAGAGACTAGGGGCTCTTTTGCATTTAGAAATTTACAAATACTTTGTGCTATCAAGGTTTTGCAGAACATAGTGGCCCATATAGAAGCAATCCTCTTACATGCTTCAAATTCAGCCTAGCACAAGAAAGTCAATAGTTATTAACTTATAGTAACTAGATTTGGGGAGGGGGGCCATGTATCATATGTTAAATAGGCTGGCCACCAAAAAAATGAAAGCCCACCAAGACTAGTTCAAATTCCCGCAAGCATATGGAAGCAGATTTGATCATGAAAGGACACTACAAGCTTGAGATGTTCCCATGAAAATGAGTCTTGCGTATATTTCCAGGTGTAACATTCTAAAGGTAAAAGAGATAGCTTTCTATGGATTCTTGCACCTGTGGCAAAAAGGTGGAAACAGCAGACCACTTTATTTTGCTCTTTGTCCATGTACAAAGAGTGTGGCCTGCATGCCCTTTAGTTCTTACATTTTTTTAGGAACTACTGTCTGTCTTGCAGCTATCCAAATATGGCAAATATCTAAATGGCCTAAGGATGTTCTTTGGAATTTGCTAGTATAGTTGGCAGCAGTAAGTGGCATATTTGAAAGACATGTGATACAAGCAGTGTTTGAGGAGCGAACTAGAGAGTTCAAATTACATAAATCCTAACCTGACTGTTCAACCCATTTATCCTATTAGTTTATATTTAAATAAAATTTAGTCTAAAATTACCCTCCAAAAATGGAATGAGTTTGCAATTACTACCATAAGAAAGTTACCCCGTCATCACTTACTGTTATCTATTCTTGGATTCTAGGGGGAATTCACAACATTTTTTTCTAGTGTTCTTTTCTATTGATAAAGAGGTGACCTCATTATTTATCCCCTCCCCCCCCCCCCCAAAAAAAAAAAAGAAAGAAAGAGGTGACCTCATTCTTTTCATTCATTTGTGGGAATTTGATAATCAATTGCCTTTGCATCCTAAAACTTCACTGCAGCTATTATCAAATCCTTCACCTCGATTTTTTATACCCAACAATTTCAACCTATTTTACCACACTTTGTTGTACTTTTTAGTAATAAACTTGCCATAATAAATTTAGAAATATTAAAATAATTTTGTTACTAGTTAGTATTCATGTTATTGAGTAATCACAAGACAATAATATATTTAAAGGTTATAATGTCTTTTATATATGTTAGTTGATGAAAAGATTATGCATAAGAATTCACAAGAATTATTATTTTTTTAATATCAAAATCCTATAAAAGTAAGGGATCGACTTGGGTTTTATGGCTTAGAGCTAAAAAATTCCTTTCCATACAAAAAACTAGCAAAGGTTTCATAATAAGCTCCTATGGGGTATATTGAAACTACTCTTTTTCTTTCGCTTGTTAGCATACAAAACTATTTTCAAAGAATTTTTACAAATATATATATATATATATTTAAATTTAAAAACATTTTCACCCACCTCTATACTCCTATACATATATCGAGATTATTGACAGCTCAAAGGGCGTTAGCATTTTCCTTATCGAAAATATGTAGTAATTTGAATGAATAGCTAAATTACCAAAGGAAGCAACGATACTATAAGTGCCGGTTTGATTGGGAAGATTATAACATAGGATTAAGATTATTAATCCATGGGACTCACATTGCATTGTTTGGTCGTGATTTTTATTATCTGGACGATGAACACTTTATGCAATACAATTGACAGATTAATCTTACAACTAATAATGCAAAACAAATATATATATATATATATATATTGCAAAATAAACATGAATAAGAAGGAGTTATTTATCTCAATAATTCACAGAATAACCAATCTTACAATAAATCTGAATACGTCTTTGCTACAGAAGGAGGAACTATCTGTGAGCCAAATGTAGACTGCAGTATTTGAGCGAATTGGGATGTCATGCCTCCAATGCCAAGTGACTTCTTCCAGTGATTCCATATTGAAGCCTTCCCTAAATATGTTTTTAAATGTTTCAGCTCCACGGATTCGGGTACCTTGTGATCAACCATGCCAACAACTTTGAATAATTTTTACTATTTGGTGCAACTATGAGATTATAGATTTAGATTTAATCGGTAGAGTAGTGTTTGGTTGAATAAGTTGTAAAATAGTTTTTTGTTGTGTAATGTCTTTTTTGCCCATATAAGATTTAAAAATTGTTATTTTTTCATTTTTTCAGTTTTAATTAAAAAAAAATTATTTCATTAATTGTGAAATAAATATTGCAATTTATTTAATTTTGTTTAATTTATTAACTCATTACAATTAATATCAATTAATATTCATGTATTTTGTTTCATTTATATCAATAATTTTTTTTCATTACAATTAATAATATAAAAATTGTTATTTTTTTAATTTATTAATTCATTACAAAATATACCAATTAATATTTCTTTTTCTTTTTTTTTTCTTTTCTTGTCCTCTCCTCTTTCATCCGTACGCCGCTGGTGATCTGTAACCATAGCCACCGTCGCGATCTAGAATGGCAGAAAGGGAGAGACAAAGACAGTAGATCAGAACGACGACAACTCTAGTTCAAATCGCGATGCGTAGGGTTTTGCCTTGAGATTGCGACAACGGTGACTCTGGTTAGGGTTGTCGATCGCGAGCTAAAGTTGATCGTCATCACGATCGTGATGCTCGAGAGAACACCGTCAATCGTGATAAGATGGCTTGAAGTGGTGACGGCGACAACGCTAGGGTTTTGCTCCCTCTTTAGAACGTGACGAGAGAGACAGAGAAAAAGAGAGAGAGAGAGAACAGAGATCGCGATGAGCTCCAATGACGAGCTCATCTTCTCTGCTCTCCTCTTTCATCTTTTCCAGCGTCGCCGAAAATCGCTTCTTCACCAGAAATCGCCCCTCTCCTTTCATGAGAGGGAGAGAATGAGTGTGTTTTTGTTTATATACCTGGTAGAGTTGTAATAACTTGAAAGTGTGAAGGGCATTTAAGTATTTTTATCCTTCACATTTAGCTTACTGCTTAAGCTGAAAAAAATAAGCACCTCCTTTCCCACTCAACCAAAAAGCTCATTTTCCACTTATAAAAATCCACACCATTAAGCTGAACCAAACACACCAAAATAACTTAAATTAAGCTAAAACCTGAAATAAGCTGAAAATATGTCCTACCAAACAGGGCTATTAACTTGAACGGTTCAGTGGGTGGATTGGAGTGTATTGTTGGACTTGTGATCTATTACGGGTCTTATTTTAATAATTTGAACTGTTTGTAAAACTCTTTAATTAATTTATACTTGTAAAAAATTACATTGGTTGGATATCGTTATCTCCTTGATCGAAACACGTTTTTGTCAATAATAAATACGATTTTAAAAATAAATTGTTAACAAAAATGTGTTCTGATTAATGTGATTTTTTTTGTAAGTATGAAGTATCTGACGAACTTTACACATTGAATGGTTCAGATTATCGAAACGAGACTTGTGATGAGCTTCATGGGTCCAACAATATACTCCAATCTACATAGTGAACTAGAGAGAAGCCTCTCCCAAGAAAATATCATAACAAAACACAATTAGACATAATTAAAGAATTCATAAGTCATAATTAAAATAATATTATAATTAAAAAAAATTAGTCCTAACAAAAAAGAAAATAGTATAATTAGAGATATATGTAATACATTTTTTTTAAAATTATGTATATTAAAATTTTCCTAATGATAATATAAGAAATTTGTCACGCAACTCTACTTTTAAAATGGTGTATATTAGATTTTTTTTAATAATAATATTAAAAAATTGTCAGGCAATTCTATTACGAAATTATATAATTTTTTATAAATTCAAGTCACTTTTTGAATTTATAAGAACTTAAATAATTTTGTGATAAAATTCATATCATTGTACACTGGAACATTTTTCATACAAATAGAGAAATGTCAGAGACCAACAAACACAGTAGTCATTCATTACCAGTGATTGTGGAACTTCAACTATGGCTTTTATGCGCTTACGGATCATCCCTTGCTTTGGGGTGGCCTGGGATTCACTCTCACGAAGAGAAACGTCCACAACACTACAGACATACAAGCTTCCTTTATATGCAAATACCATCCTCTAATATTCAGTAAAAACCTGCACATCCACAAAGCACTCTATTTTAAAGTCACTTATCAATAGTGGTGTAATCGAGCCGAGTCGAGTTGACTTTATCAATGTTTGAGCTCGATTCGATTTATTTTAAAGATGTTCGACCTCAGCTCGAGCTCAAAGCAAGGTCAAATATGTCAGCTCGAGCTCGGCTCGTATAAAATTTGTCTAACTCGGGCTCGGCTCGTTAGCCAAGTGAAACTCATGGAACACTTAAAGTAAGACTTAAAGCCAGCCTACTACACATAAATAGAGATCACTTTACCTTGAACAACATTGTGCAAATGATGTGGCACAAAAATTGTTTGAAACATGATACAACAAAACAACGCCGTTTTGTGGCTGTGAGGAATTGCACACAAGAGTCCCACATCGGTCCATGACAAAAGTATGCTAAAAGATGAATGCTTATAAAAGTCCCACATGGCCCATTGCTTCTCCACTTAACTAAAGCAAATGATTCCAAAGTTGCAATATATATACACACATATATATAATAGAAAACAAAATTGTTAAGTTTAATATTTTACTAAAATTTACACATATATAATAGAAAAAAAAATTCAAAAGTTTAATATCTTATTAATTATATTTATGTATATATTATATAAATATATATATATATTGTATAATATATATATATATATGTTTGAGCTCGCGAGCCTATCGAGCCGAGTATTATTGAGCTCAGGCTCGACTCGTTTGTTATACAAGCTTAAAATTTAAGCTTGAGCTTGTTTATTTAGTAAGCAAACCGAATTCGAAAGAGCCTTAATGTAACGCCCTCAAAATAAACCCATAAATCATACAATCTTGACATGCTTAGACATAAGAGAATAAAGCATAATTTCATTCATCAGAGTATTCATTACAAAAGTATTACATGTTGACATCAAAAGTAAATGCCCCACGGGCTTACAACTTTCCAAGTGAACACTCGGTTACAAGAAGGAGAGTACTAACTCTACACAAAATAAGCCCTTGGCTTGATATACATGTAATACAACAAAAACAACAAAAAGGAGTCTAACAGCATCAAGCCTCCCAAGCTGCGTCCTTGGAGGTGGCATAACACCTGTACCTGAAAATGATGTCCCATATAGGGTGAGCCAACGCCCAGTAGAGATATGCTAAACGTAATGTGAGCAAAAACTAAAACATTAGCATTTGATAAATGTTTAACTCACATAAATCAATTCATAATTCGTTTCAATTACACAAAAAATATGTCCATGTTTCATTTCTCTTTCCTTTACTTAACCGATTCTCAATTCATAACCGTGGCTCAGAACCTGGCCAAACTATTTAAGTGAGATTACGTCTCATATCAACAATACTTCCATACATCACAATAGATACACATATTCGTTGTATCAATATTACACAAAACACTTCCATACTTCCCAATAGATATACATATTCGCTGTATCAATACTTCAATAGATACACATATTTGCTGTATTAATGGAGTACATCCTCTATCTCCTCCCAAACAATATCCGGTTTAGGAGTCCATCCCCTATCTTCCCCTAAACCGAGGAGTACATCCACTATCTCCTCCCACACAACACAATGTATATAAGCATCTATCATATACATGTTCAATCAATACACAAATTTGATGTATTATTCCATTCATCATAATCAATGACATACAACCGATTAGTTTTAATTCGCCTAATCATCATGCAATGTCTACAACAATCAAGACTATCCTCCACCGATAGCCCAAAGTAATTATTTCTAAACAGACAATAATTATATCAACAGATAGTTTATCAACATTTTCAAAGGTGAGTAATTAATGAATCCAACTCCACCATTCTACCTCATAGTGAGCCAATTTCATTATTTCCACTTAATTTCATATTTCCATAATAAATGTCATTAATTACACTAATGACCCAAATATACCCAAACATGGCATTTTTCCCCTTTCCTCAACATTGACCCAAAGGTCTAAATATTATCAACAACATTAATAACCTCCTTTTTAGACCCAAAACACAAATGTTTGAATCAAAAGAATAAAACCCCTCTTTCCAATATAACACATCTCAAACCCTAACTTCTCAAATCAAACCATTTATACAAAAAGCTCAACATTTAGGTTAAAGCTCATAAAAATGAGTAATTATCCCTACCTTAAAGTCGGAGCTCAAAGGAGGAAGATGAAGAAATTCGAAATGCTCCAAACCCCAATATTTTCGGATCAATATATAGCCCTCAACAAGCTCCACATTTTTTACAAAGGCCCAAGGATAGAAGATCACTCCTACTAGATCAAACCCTAGAGAGAAGTTAGAGTTTTAGAGTGAGGTGCTGTCTAATGGAGGTTTTGAAAAGTAAGAGAGAGAAAGAAAATGTGAAAAGTGATTTAAAATCACCTAGCTGCCATCTGATATACGACTAATCCGCTCAAGTAGAGAATAGAACGCTCGAGCGTCAAGCACAAAAACTGGACCCGCTCGAGTTCAAGGGTACCCGCTCGAGCGTCAAGACACAACTGCAAAACACATCCGCTCGAGCGCAAAGAGAAACCTGCTCGAGCGTAGATTACCCTCTCCCAGTATTTTACAGACATTGAACACCCGCTCGAGCGCAAAAAGGGTCCACTCAAGCTCGACCCGCTTGAGCGTAAGGAAATACGCTCGAGCGTGAAAAACACATCTGTAGTACTTTTGCAGACGGACAAACTACTGAAGGTGTGCAAACTCCGCTCGAGCGCGAAGGGATCCACTCGAGCGGACCACCAAAAATCTGGACAACAAGGAATGGGACTAAAACTCAACCAACCTGTTCAAAACACGCCCAAGACATTTCTAAACTCTAATCCAAAGCATTAGAGGACGGAAATGAAATACAAACAACCACAACTATCAACGGAACCGAGTCCGAAATATAGTAAATAAGGAATGGAGAACCGAGATCGCTATACTTAATGAGTCGAGCTCGAGTTTGTTCATGAACAACTCGGTTCATTTGCAACCCTACTTATCAATTCGTCTTATTAATTAAATATATTTATTTATTAATGTTATTTGATAAATTTGTTTTTATAAATTTATTCATAAAAATAAAAAATTGATAAATTTATTAATAATTTTTTGGGCAAATAACCTCCACCTCCTTAAGATTTAGCTAAATTATAGATTCATTCTCAGGTTTCAAAAATTACATTCCACCCCATTGCAATTAACGCCATTGACGAAGATAGAAAATTGACTAAAATGTCCCTAACTGTGTTATGTAGAGAAAAGATAATATTTGATTGATTCATCATGTCAAGTCAGTCAATAGTTGCTCAATACTTGTTTTAGAAATTTTTTAAAAAAAATTAAAAATTAATTTGATTAAGAAATAAATAAATTATAAATAATTATCATCTTATATAATTTTATTTTTGGGAGATTAGAAATAATTTTTACAAATTAATATATTCTTTCATATTTATTTTTATTAAATTAGTTTCTATTTTTTCAAAAAAAAAAATTCTGAATTTTTTTTCTAAACAACAAATCAAACATGGTTCCAAAAACTTAGATAAAGTTTGGTTTAGAACTCAAATCATGATTTGAATAAAAAAAATTTCCAAACTCATATCCAAACTCTTTTCAAAATTCTTTACAGAACTGTATTCTTAAAAAAAAAATCAATTTTTTTTCTTAAAAAATTTATTTATTTATTATTTATTTAAAAAAATATTATTTTTAACTTTATTTTAGAAATTTTTTTTTGAAGAAAAAATATATTTTGTTATTTTTTAAATATTGGCCAAATAATTTTTTATGATTTAAATATATATGCGCGATCAATTTTTTTTTAATTCAGCTTGTTCAATGCTTTGAAAAGGTAGCAGGAGCAATATCATCCATCAAGATCTATTTTCATGATGTCAGTAAGTTTTTGTCAATAATTCCTAATGTTTACTTCATGACAGATGGTAAATTATTATGCGAATATAAATCTTGAGAGGCGAGATGTAATTTAAGAAACTTAAGGGGGGAATGTGTAATTTAGCTAAACTTTAATAGGGTGTAGGTAATTTTTCCTAAGATTTAATAAGTAATAAGTCACAAAAATATGACCTATCAATTTGTCCATCAAATTTTATTATGAATTTGAGTAAAAAAAACTTAGGTAGTGTTTGGTTTAATTTTTAAATTAACTTATAGATTGAAAAATTTAAAAATATGTTTGGTTTATTATTTTTCAAAATTATTTTTTTCTCTCTCCTCTCTCATTCTCTTTTTTTTTTACACATCAATCAATCACTTTTTCTCTCTATTCTCTCCTCTTTCGTTCTCTCACATTCTACACATCAATCAATCAAATAATTTTTCTTTACATCCATCTATTCAACTATTAAAATAAATAAAAAAAACTACAAATCATTCCAAAATTATTTTCAAAACTCGTAATCAAATAAGTTTTAATTTTTAAAACTCTTTTCAAACACTTATCTTTCGAAATATAATTAAGACTCAAAACTCTTTTTAAAAACTAAACCAAATGGAGCCTTAATTTGATATGAACTATTCCAATCATTTCATTAAATTTTCGTTAATGGATAAGGAAATGATTAATAAGCAATATAAGGAAGCTTCTTAAAGACGTTTTGGTAAGAAGAAACTCTCTTTCTCTCTAGACTGTTATTCGATACCACCTAACTTGATCGTCGGAGGGTTCACGAGAAGGAATCACCCCCATTTCGAAACCTTCCTACTAGACTTGTTGCAGGTGCGACTGCAAAGACGAAGGACAGACAACTCGCAGAGTGCCTAGATCAATCCGACTCATCCTATCCCGACAAAACAACATCATCAGTTGGCACCGTCTGTGGAAATTCCCCGGTCAACAGTTGTGTTCATCGTCGTTGAAGGCATTTTCCCTATCACCCACTTTTACGTTGGAGTGAATGGTTACGACGAGATCTATGGCTTCGCAACACAATACCGACAACCCTTAAGCTGAGTCCTCCAACCCAAACAACCCACCTTCGTATTTCACATAACTCATTAACAGCCTCAACCGCTTGGCTGAGCAAAACCAGGCCCTAATAAACGCTTTGCTCTAGCCTGATCTCCATGTTCCTCTTCATCTGTTGCCATAAGACTATCCTTCAAACCAGGGACAAACCCCAAACCACCACCCATACCAACTGCATATTTCCCGAGGACCTCTTGTCCCATCATTTTCCCCACAAGCTCAGCCGTCGAACTTAGAGGGCCTGTACCCCCCTCCTCATGGCTCGCAGCTTCATCAAGATGAGCCTCAGCCCTTCCATAACCGCCAGCCACCACACCATGCTCCTGTCCACGAAGGCGAAGCTAATAATGTTCAACTCCCACTTCATTCCAGAGGAGACGATGTTCCTATTTGGGATGCGAAGTTGCGAGCCATGAAGCTCCAACTTTAGGGAGTCAAGCAGAACAAACCTTTCACCACTGCCAACTCCCCATTTGCCGCTTCCATTAGAGATAAACCTCTACCCCCTAAGTTCAAAATGTCGTCGATCGACACCTTTGACGGTATAACTGATCCGATCGACCACCTGGAAGCATATAGAACGCTCATGATCCGCCACGCTTTTCCTGATGAGATCATGTGTTATGCCTTCCTGGTGACACTCAAGGGGTCGGCGCGACTTTGGTTTGGTCAGCTCCAGCTAGACTCTGTCATTACTTTTCACCAGCTGAGCGAATCCTTCTTGAGCCATTTCATTGGCGCTCAACGTCAACGACCCCCAATGACTCAGCTACTAAATATTCAACAAATGGAAGGAGAATCATTACGTAGCTTTGTCACTCGCTTCAATTGAAAAGATCTACAAGTCGAGGAGAATGATGATAAGGACATTTTAACAGTCTTTTATCTGCGCCGTCTGATTTTTTCTTTTCCCTCTTCAAAAACCCACCAACGACCATGGCCATCCTCCTAAAAATACATGAACGCTGAAGACTCTTTGGCAGCTCGCCAAGATTCTACACTCAAACCCCCCGATATCCTCACGATGACCCTCTGGTCATTTTCCCTCTCTTTTCTAACTACAAAGTCAAACGTGTGATGTGTGTTTGTTGACAATGGCAGCTTGTCTGACATCATCTTCCTCAACGCTTTCAAGCAGCTCAAAATCGGCGAAGAAAAGTTATTACCTATACAACCCCTTTAGTCGGTTTCACAGGAGATCGGGTAACCTCCATAGGATCCATCGATCTCCCAATCACTATTGGCAAGTTCCCAAGGCAAACCACGAAGATCCTTACTTTCCTGGTCGTGAACTGCCCATCTGCTTATAATGTTATACTTGGACATACAACCCTCAATACTTTCCAAGCTGTGACATCCACCTACCATCTGGCAGTAAAATTTCCAACAGATCACGGGGTCGACATCGTAAGGGGCAAGCAAACCATAGCCAGAGAATGTTACGTCGCTTCGTTGAAAGATATAAAAATGAAATAGGCTATGATAATTGAAGGCCTTGACGTAAGGGACGAAGATGAATTGATCTGGGAGGAACCAGTGGAAGAGTTAGTGAAAATACCCATTAATCCCGCCGACCCAACGAAGGCGGCTAAGATTAGCAACTAGTTGTGTCCTCAAGCCAAGGCCAACCTTACAGCTCTCCTAATCGAGCACAATGATGTCTTTACTTGGACTCATTCGGACATCCCAGGCATCGATCCTTCTTTTATTACCTATAGCCTCAGCATCGAGCCCCAGTTCTGAACATTCCATCAAAAGTAGTCCCTCTTTCATCTAAAGCGCAATAATCTTATTACTATAGAGGTAGACAAACTGTCGAAGGCCCAGTTCATCAAAAATGTGGACTATCCCAAGTAGTTATCCAACGTAGTCTTGGTCCGCAAAAGTAAAGGCAAGTGGAGACTCTGTGTCGACTACTCTGACCCCAACCGAGCTTTGCCTCAAAGATAGCTATCCATTACCCAGGATAGATCTATTGGTCGATGCAATAACAGGACACCAGATGCTCAGTTTCATGGATACTTTTTTGGGTTATAACCAGATCTTAATGCATGCAGCCGATCAAGAGCATAAAATTTTCATTACTGATAGGGGGACTTATCATTACCGTGTGATGTCATTCGGTCTGAAAAATGAGGGGGCCACTTACACGACTGGTTAATGCCGTTTTCAAAAACCAAATAGGTAGGAATATGGAGGTCAACGTTGATGACATGCTTGTCAAAAGCAAACTCGCCTCAGATCACTTAACAGACTTGTGAGAAACCTTCCAGGCCTTGCGTAAGTACAAAATGAAACTAAATCCAGAGAAATATGCCTTCAGCGTTGGGTCTGGCAAATTTTTGGGTTTCATGGTCAGCCATAGGGGAATTGAGGTCAATCCAGAAAAGATCAAGGCCTTAATAGAAATGCAGCCTCCTAGAATGGTAAAGGAGGTTTAGAGGCTCACTGGCAAGGTAGCCGCCCTCAATCACTTCATTTCAAGGGCAACCGACAAGTGTCTCTTATTCTTCAAGGTGCTTAGGAAGGCTTTTGTTTGTAACATTGAGTACGATGAGGTATTCTAACAACTGAAACAGTTCATAGCCAACCTTCCTCTCCTCTCTCAAGCAATTTCAGGGGAGAACCTCTTCCTCTACTTGGCTATTTCCAATACTGCAGTTAGTGCCGCCCTGATCAGAGAGGAAGACTTAGGGGTTGTTTGGGGTGTCCTAAATAAGTGCACTTTTTGTCTTTTTAGACTAAAAAGTTAAGGGAAAAAATATGGATGTTTGGGTTAACTTTTTGACTTTTCATGAAAAAATGTGTAATAAAAAATTGTAAAAATTGGTTTGTAGAGGAAAATTAGAATTGGGAGTTGTGTAGCCGTAATTGATGACTTTTGGTGAATAATGTCAACTTTTTAACTTTTTGAGTAACTTTTTTACTTTTTGGCTTTTTTTGCATACCCCAAACTTGGCCTTAGTTCAACGCCTGGTTTACTACATCAACCGAGCACTTCGAGGGGCAGAACAGAACTATCCTTTGTTGCAGAAGATGGCTCTAGCTCTGGTCATTGCCTCCAGACGCCTCCGACCATATTTCTAAGCCCATTCGATCGTGGTCCTCACCGACCAACCATTGAAAAAAGTTATGCAACAACCAGAGTCATCAAGCAGGCTCATGCAGCGGTCTATTGAATTTAGCCAATATGAAATCTCTTATTGACCTCGAACAACTATCAAAGAAAAAATCGTTGTAGATTTTATCTTGGAGTTCACCAATCTCACCCCAGACATACCCTCTCCACTGGCACACGTCATTCCTGAGGAGGTTGACCCCCACTCTTGGACCCTTAACATTAATGGCTCATCTAGAAAAGAAAGTAATGGAGCTGGCTTAATCCTTAACACGCCAGAGTGTAAGAACTTCAAGTGTGCCCTCCGATTCCAGTTTGACGCAAGTAACAACGAGGCTGAGTACGCTGCCCTGATAGCAGGTTTCCGACTGGCCAAAGACATTGCGGTAGATCGTCTCCAAGTGTTTAGTGATTCCCAATTAGTTGTTAAGCAGGTGGCGGGGGTGTTTGACACAAAGAAGGAAAAAATGAGATCATACACGGACATCGCTCTTTCCCTCACCTGTCTCTTCAACAGTTTCCACATTAAGTATATTCCACAGGCAGAGAACTCCCAAGCAGATAAAATGGCCCAATTAGTGTCGACAGACCAGTCATACCTCAGTCACGGAGTCCGAATCGAATACCTAACCCACCCAGCAATTTCACAAGATTAACAAGAGGTCCACTTGCTCTAGAACGAGCATATTTCATGGGCACAAGACATTATCTTGTTCTTAGAGCACAGAGTGTTACCAGAAAAAAAAAGGAGGCTAACAAGGTTAGAGCTCAGTCGTCCAATTATGTTATCATTGAAGGCATCTTGTACAAGTGGGGATTCGCACGACCATACCTCAGGTGTCTAAATGCTGATCAAGCTACCTATGTGATGAGAGAAATAAATTAAAGAGTTTGTGAAAACCATTTAAGAGGACGGTCTTTGGCCCATAAAATTCTTTGCACAGGCTACTTTTGGCCCATGCTCAGCCAAGACGCCAAAGATTTTGTGATCAAATGTGACAAATGCCAACACTTCACCAACATACCTCATGTCCCTCCAACAGAATTGATAACACTTAGCAGTCCTTATCTCTTTGCTAAATGAGGCATCGACCTAATCGGTCCCTTGCCCACTGGAAAAGGCCAAGTCAAGTTCAAAGTGGTTGCCATTGACTACTTCACCAAGTGAGTGGAAGCAAAGCCTCTTACCAAGATCACCGAACGGAATACTACCAAGTTCATCTGGTAGTCAATAGTGTAACGATTTGGGATCCCTCAAGCCATTATGTCAGATAATGGCAAACAGTTTGACAATGACAAATTCAGGGAATTTTATAAGAAGTTTAGAATCAAGACATGTTTTTCCTCTCTAGGCCATCCCTAAGATAATGGGCAAGTTGAAGTCACCAACCGGTCTCTGTTGAAGATTATCAAGACCAAGTTGGAGGCCGCTAAGGGACTCTAGGCAGAGGAGTTACCGAACGTACTCTGGGCCTATTGGACGACAGCAAGAACTCCCACAAGAGACCCCTTTTCGCTTAACATACGGCGCTGGGCCGTCATCCCCGTGGAAATCAACCTGCCGATCCCCCGGGTAATGCATCCGAACTTAGAAGTAAATGAAGAACTGCAATGGGCTGAGCTGGACCTAATTGAAGAACTACAAGAGTCAACCGCTATCAAACTGGCCTTATATTAGCAGAGGATAAGGAAACATTATAACAGTAGAGTCAAACCTAGAGAATTCACTATGGGCGATCTAGTTATGCGGGAGGCAACTTTAGCCACGAAGACCCGGCTGAAGGCAAGCTAGAAGCTAAGTGGGAGAGGCCTTACATTGTCAAATCTCAACCCTGCCCAAGCACTTACCGCTTACAAGATATGGAAGGCAGAGATCTCCTCCACCTGTGGAATGCTGAGCATTTGAAGCGGTATTTTCAGTAAAATGATATCTTTTTCTCTCATGACGTTTATTTTGCTATCTTGGTCTGCGCAGACCGCTTGTTAAATTTTTATCTTCTCAATACAATACATAAGCTCACCATAGCAAAACTTCGTATTAATGAAAAAGATATTCAACCTCTGTTATCTATGTTGCACATGTCGTAAGTGTTAATCTGAGTTCAAAAAGCCTCAGCCAGACTGAGCACGAAGATCTCAACCACACTGAGTTCAACAAAGCCTTAACTAGACTGAGTTCCTTAAGCCTTAGCCAAACTTAGCATGAAGACCTTAGCCAGACTAAGTTCCGTAAGCCTCAGTCAGAGTGAGCATGAAGACTTCAGTAAAATTGAGTTTAAAAAGCCTCAGCCAGACTAAGCATGAAGACCTCAGCTAAATTGAGTTTCGTGCACCTTAGCCAGACTGAGCATGAAGACCTCAACCAGACTGAGTTCCATAAGCCTAAGCCAGATTGATCATGAAGACCTTAGCCAGACCGAGTTTCTTGAGCCTCAGCTAGACTAAGCATGAAGACCTCAACCAGACTGAGTTCCGTGAACCTCAACCAGACTGAGCATGAAGACCTCAGCCAGATTGAGTTCACTACGCCTCAGTCAGACAGAGCATGAAAGCCTCAGCCAAGACTAAGTTCAGACTATAGCGGCCGATCAAGAATATTTCATAGGTCTACGCTCAAGATAGGATAGCAGACCGACCAAGGCACCCAACCGGCCTACCAATTAATTTGTCGACCGCCCTTAAAGTCTAAAAGCACGATAGCAAGAAGGCTTACACCTTTAATTTAGATCCTTTTTTGAGAGGTTTAACCTTCTTTAACAAAATTTTCACCTTTACATTTTTTGAATCTTTATCTTACTTTTAATTGCTGGTTGAACCTTCACTTTCACCTTTACTTTTTACACTTTTAACCTCCATTTCGTTCTTCATTTCAAACAATGCACATTCAGGAACCAATGGACATAAATAATGAGACAAATTTTATGACTCTATAATTTACAAGGAAAGTTTTTGTATCACATACAAGTTTATTACAAAGTGTACCATGTAAACTTCTTTACGAAAAAGAAAAAGAAAAAAAGAACACTACCATATACTTTATCAGGTACAGCTTAGCTCACTCCCCCTCCATCTTCTTCTTCTCTACTGGATATGAGGTCTTCCTCCTCAATCCCCTCATCCAGCGGTGTGCATGCCACATCTTCGTCTCCTGGTCGCACAAGGGCAAAGTTGATTTGGGGAAGTTCACATTTGCTCTTTGTTTGAACTTCATCTAGCCGCTATCCCAGCACTCGTTGAGTAAGTTCTTGAAATAGTCTGACGCTTAAAAATTCTATATTATTTTTGCCTTAGTCTGCCCCTCCACTCATTCAGTAGCAGCTAGGCTAGATGGCCCAGCCTCACCCATTTCCTCTCTGGCCAAGCTTGTGCCCACAGCAGTATCTATTGCTATCTGAAATTCAGTTGATTGCTTCAATTGCTCCATAGTCGCGCCATAGAGGTCAAGATAGGCTGCCCTCTCCACTGCCAACATTCTGGCCAACTCTTCCACTTTGCTCATCTCCTCGTCCAGAGCTTTCTTCTCCACTGCCAGAGCCCTCTTGTCACGACCCAAACCCAGCCCTATGGGTTTAGTACCGTAACCGGCCAGTAATCCGAGATTACCGAAGGCCTGCAGAACAGTAACACAGTAAAATAGAGTACAGGGCCTGGCGGAAGCCAATACAGTAAATAAATAATGTCCATTGAGCTGTGACAGTCTGTATACCAAAAAGATTTTTCATGCATTTACATATACAAGCAGTACAGTCTATACAAAATTTACAGTTACACAGTACAGGGACCTAATCCCTTGGTAACAGCACAGTTAGCAGCTGACAGTCTAAACAGTAGTCAAACAGTGACGGGAGAGGGGAGAAAACAGAGCACCCCAAAGCCATAGCATGGCGACTCGGAACCTCGCAGTGAGGCACAAAGGCTGGCTTGACAAAACTGGAGTCTAACCCGCGCTCCTAGCTCCAATCTGGTGGCTGAGCACCTACATATATATATAAATAGTGAGCTAAAGCCCAGTGAATAACATAATGCGTAAAGAGGTTAAGAATGAAATGTCCTTACAGTAATGAAAACAGTTTATTAAACAATACTTCAGTCTTTCAGTCAGAACAGTTATTCAGTCATATGTGGTACATCCATTAGCATAGCAGTAAACAGTAGGCCTTAAAGACCAAACAGTAATGATGGCCATCAGTCAGTAAACAGTAGTGGTTCCGCGAGGGAACCGACAGAGATCTCTGTAACAGTAGCAGTAACAGTATACAACAATTGCTAAGGATGCCACAATACATTTCAGAATATAGGACATACATTCAACAATTAACAATAAGTACTTCAGAAAACAGTTTCGTTAAACAGTCAGAAAACATTCTCAGTTGAACATATCTTTACACAATTGTTACTCACAGTGTTCGGGCTACAGTGTGCTAGAGCGTGTCTCCCCAGTCGCCAACCCTACACAGTTCACAGGTTAAACACACACTAAGCTACACAGTTGGGAAATATCATAATTTAATCCCTAATGCCTCGGTGTGTTCTACATCTATATCCTCAACGATATGCCTTAAACTAGGCCTAAGAATGCCTAGAATGGGATGAGGATGCAAAGATGTGATCAGAAAACAGTTTCAAAATTTTCAGAAAACAGATTCCCGCTCGAGCGCAGGTTTACCCGCTCGAGCGGACATGCAACAAAGGTACACGCTCGAGCGTCAACTTTCCCGCTCGAGCGTACTGTAAAAGTACTGGATGGATGAAATCTCCGCTCGACGGACGCTCGACGCCCGCTCGAGCTTGAGACACATGACTCCGCTCGAGCTCCCAATCCTCCGCTCAAGCGGACTGTAAAACAGTGTAGAGATACTGGATGCTCGGATTCCACGCTCGAGCGGAACTTCCCCCGCTCGAGCGAAAGTGCAAAATCTGGGAATTCCAGATTGCACCTCCAAGCCAAAACCCAGGTTCAAAAGCATCAAAACCGATCCTCTTGGGCTGAATTTCCAGAAAACACTTGTAAACATATAGAATAACACGGTTCAAAGCTCAATTTTGAGAAATCAAAGCCCAAGGGTGTTTAATTCAAACTCAATTTCAAACCAATTTCATGAACAATATGAACATGCAAACATGCATGAATTCAAATCATTTTGAAGCTCCAATTTGATGTTCTAAGGAGCCACTTGATCCCAAAACAAGTTGAAAACATGGACCATTACAAAATTATGAACATGCATGCACCATTTTACCATGAATTCAACTCGAAAACTCATTAATTCAAACATGCATGCATGAAGTGAGCTTCAATTCACCATTAATGAACCAATTCATGACTTAGCTCTACAATTAGACATGAACCATGCAAGAACAACTCAAAGACACAATTAAGAAGATGAATGATCTACCTTAGGTGTAGAATTAGGAGTGTGGGAGCTCAAATATGCAAATACACTTCAATTTCCTTCAAGTCTCTCAAGCCAATTCACAAACATGAACTCAATTCTCTCTTAAAGCTCTCATCTCTCTCTCTACTCGGTGGAACTCAAGGAAAAGGCTGATCAAATGTTGCTCCTAAGTGAAATCAAGTTTCAAGAAGGTCCAAGTAGTGGGCCACTAGAGTGGCATTTGTGTAATTACAGCAACCATTGCAATTTAACTCATTTTAATCTAATTTAATCATACCTAATCAGTTTTCAGGTAATTATACCATAAAATCACATTAATTATGATGATCACAAAACATCAATCAATTCCCGGTTCGGCCGCCGATAAGGCCTTCAATTAGCAGTTTAAACACTAAAACACGAACAAATCAAATAATCAATCAAACAGATAGATGCACAATTAAACAGATAGACTCAGTCAATTCAGTTCCAGTTTTCAGTCAATCAGTTCAGTACTTTAATCAGTTCAATTATTAGTCATAATCAGTTCAGTTTGACGGTAATCAATGTTTATCGGTAAGCAGTGATGAGGGTTATTACACCTCTCCAACTCTGCCACTTGTGCGTCGACCTCTTCCTTCTCCTTTAGAGATAACTCACGCAGCTCTTCATTGTTAGTGAGTGTTTCTTCCAATCTTTCCATGGCGGTGTTGTGGGATGACTAGACATCATTTGTTCTTTTTTGCTTCGTCCTACTTCAAACTCCAACGATGCGACGCTACCACGAGCGACCGCCAATTCAACCGTCAACCAACTTGGTTGGGTCCTGGCTTTTATTAGCTCGGCAACAGCCTTAGTCCCCTTAGCCTTGATATACTCCGCAATATAGCTCTGCACCACTGCCAACACCTCCATTTTCTTTACATTTTGAGCGTGCCTAAGGCCTTTGGCGCAGGCACTTTACTCAACCTTACGCCAACCTAAGACCTCCAACTTAGCCCCTTGCAACTCAAATTGGGCTTATTCTAGCTGCACTCTGAGTGGCCCCACCTTTCTTCTACCCATAACTCCCTTCCCAGTAGAGCAGCCACTAGGGTCAGACTCTCCATTTGGGCAGAACCAAAAGCTCTCATCCACTCAGCCTCTCCAAACCTAGACACATCTCTAATGGCTGCATCATTGTAACTAGTTTTTCGTTGCTTGTTAGAGGGGTTTAGTCTCCTCAATACGATAGCTCTACAATTCGAACTCCCGTGATTTTGAATCTAATTTCACAAATGCAATGTGAAATAGTGAAAACACAAAAGAGTCCAAATCCAACAAATTTTTGGAATAAAAAATGCCAAAAATGGACTGCGTTGCTAGATTTCAAAGTCGCCACCTAAATATTTTAGGAAATTTAGAAAACCCGTGACTCATTCCAAAGGCTACTTGTCCGTCATAACCAAAGTGTCTCAGCTCGGGAACTTAGGTATGAGAGGGAAAGGTCATGAATTGAGCACCCCACTCAGCTAACCAAAGATCGACCTCTACTAATCATGATGTGATTCTTATGTATAGTATATGCTCTTGTTTTGATTATTATGATATCTTTACTATGTGATGCACACAAGTATAGACTAATTCGCCCATTTTGGAATGTTTTGATTTCATGTTTGTTTTGAAAAGAGTTTTGATTATGAGTTACTTGAAAAGTAAGTTCATATGTCCATTCATCAAATCATCCCAACTTAAGCAAAAAAAACCTTCATCCACCAGCATTCAAGAGATATATCAACTAAGCACTTAGTCTCATGGTAAACATGCTTGATATGGCAATACCAACACATATGCAATATGCTAAAGTAAGAAATGCTCACCTAGTACTCAATTGAGGCAAGCCAAAAGAAATGAAACTATTAGAAAAATGCATACTCTACTATGCAAGTGACTAATGCAACACATACAAAATGCAACTACGAGGTTCGGTTTATTAACATGGCACATGGCTCAACTCAAAGCATGAAATTAGTGCATGTATTTGAGTAAGTAAGAAATAACAACATCGTTTTAGAATGATGAACCAAACCCGATGTATACAAAAATGGATATCTACACATGGTAATGATATGAAATCAAAATATGATACTACATGCAACCATCATAAGCAAGTAAATAAAAAGAAGAAAGAATGAGGGGTTGGAAGACGTACAGAATATTACAATTGTTACAAATTGGCCCTCGCACAAGAGGGTCCGAATGAATGTCCTAATTAACTAATTAACACCAAATTAACGAAATTAACTAGCTATTACAAATTCAAGGGAATTAACTAATTAGTTACAATACACTAATTAATCTAAAGGCTACAAGCCGATGAACTCGAACAAGAGTCAAAAAGCCACACATGCAACAGAGAACATCCTTTCGGAAACTTCTCTGTTCTACTGCCAGATTCTGTTCTACTTGCATTCAGAAAATAATTTTGTTTTTGCCTCAGCTTCTGCTTTGTTTTGTCATGAAAATGACACTGCTTGTCCAAAACAAGGTGGCCAGCCAGCCAGCCTTGAAAAGTGGTCGGTCGGATGGAAGGGTGGCCGGTCGGCCATTGTTTTGAGGTTTTGTCCTGCTGCAACAGAATGGAAACAAAGCAAAAACAAAGTGTTTTTAGGGGATGTTTATCCTCTCTGCCTTTCCCTATCATGAAAATTGATTAAGAGAGGGGTAGACTCGATTCGCAAACTATCAATTAACACAAACTCGTTGCATAATGATCTATGAATCAATGGGACAAAGGCTCAATAGAAGGAGATAAAAGACCAACCAAACTTCATCCCTATCATGGAATTACCTCAAGGGAAGTGGTAGAAATTGTTTCTCGAATCATTAACATCACTAAAGAGTATGTAATGACTCGAGATGCAATAGCGTCAATATAACGTCCGATTGAACCTAGACCAATTTTATTACTCTTGTTACCACTTTTAGTCCAATTTTAACCTCTTTTACATTACCTTGCCATTCTTTATTCATTTTGTCCAAAAATGATCATTATGTCCACTAAATGAAGAGAAGTGTCAAATAAGAAGTTGTCCTTAGCATGGGAGAGATGTTATGCCTTAGTAATGAACCTCCAAAGAAATTAAACTATTAAGCATAGAAGGTCTCTTTCTCATGTTTTAAACAACAATCAATTGCTTGAAACAACTCTTAAACAAAGAAAACCAAGAAATGAGGGAGGTTGCAGAGATGATTATTACAAATGTGAGTATATGTATGAAAACTATGGAATAAAAACTATCAACTCAAATAGGTTGGTGTCTAAGGCCTAAACCACCAAACCTATGAGGACTTACAACAATACAAGCATGATATTCAAAGCATAAACTAACTAAAAAATTCAAACAGTCCCAAAATAGCACAAAACAGTGCTGGAATTAGTTTTAAAAAAGTGGAAAATAATAAACAAAAAGGAAGAAAATAAAACTAGCGAGCGAGCTTAAGGAGGGGTGGCTAACCCCTCCACTTTTTGGACCTTAAAATCACATATTTTAGCCTCTTAAAACTATAAAAAAAAAAATAGCGGCCAAAAGTTTAGAAACAAGTGGGAAACACAAGGATGAAAGCTTATGGAATAAGGTTCAAGAAAGGGTAGTTAACCCATCCACCTTTGGTAGCTTTAAATCACAAGTTTCAGCTTTCCAAAAACAGTTCAAAACAGTATAGAAAACTAAGAAAAAGAGGTGAGAAAAGTAGGCAAAAGATGGCAAGAGTTGTACCCTTGAAGATAAGACACTCTTTTGTTCACAAGATGCTCACTCTCAAGGGCTGAAATTCTAGCTCAATAATCTCAGCAAGGAGCCTCAAAATATTGGTTTAGGAAGTATATGTATAGTGTATGTATATTACAAGATAAAGAGGGAGAGTGTTGGGTAAACATTGGGCACTTGGAGAATTTTTCTAACCTAAAACCATGAGGAATGGTCAAGTATATATAGAAAAATAGGTGCCTCTGTCGGAAATATTTGTATTGAGCAAGCTGGTGCAGTGCATGCACATGGAGGGACAACCGGCTGTAAAATATCTATCAGCCTAGAAACCTGGTCGGCCGACCATGTAGGGGGACAGCCGGTCACCTGCTGGCCAGCAGGCCTCTAGGTGGTTAGGCTAGAAAGAAATTAGGTTTTGGTTCAAAAGAGAGTGCAAGGTTCTAGGCTTTGAAACTCAAAACCGAAGCTTCTTGTTAAAGAAATTGAACAATTGTATAACGTAACTTTTCATCATCAAGTGCTCAACCTAAGGTGCCCAAGTCCTAGGAGTGGTAAAAAATGAGGTGTCTACAATCATCAACTGCCCCTAGCAGACGGTCGGTAGCGGCTCTCGCATCGCTCAACATGTTGGAGTGCTCGCTCGCCTCAGACTGCGCTTAAGTGACAAGCGACAGTACTTACTGTTCCAAAGGTCAACCTCGTTCCCACTGCACTGCTTTGACTTTCGCTTGGGTGCTCCATCCTTACCCTTGCCTCTACGCCGCTTGCCTCTCACTCTGCCACTACAGCCTTTATTTCTGGCTAGGACAGGTCACCCATTCGACCCACTCTCCTTTCGTCAGACTTCTCCAAGTCCTCTAACTTAGTAACTAGGAGATCAGCATCGTCTCCTCTAACAGCCATTTCAGGCCTGGTCTCCCCCATCTTAACCCCTTCGACTAACTCCTCCACCCCCTTTTTGGTTTTCTTCAGTTCAGGCTCTCATTTCCCACTCTTGTTAATAACCCTCATTTTTTCTTTAGTTACTTTATCTCCGCCCTACTCCTTTCTTTCAAGGGGTCGACTGATGCCTTGAGGGAAACGCCATTCCTTAAGTCCCTTACAGCTAAAGCCAGGCGGCCAAGGCGAGCAGCAGTTTGAGCATGCGATTTTAGAGCTGGTCCTAACTCATTTTTCTTATACTTTTTCGCCGTCACCAAGACTCGCTGATCTTCTACTTCTTGGGCTTCACTTTTTTTCTCTACCTCATCAGGATCAGGATCAGGATCAGGATCAGGATCACAATCACGATCACGATCACGATCACGATCAGGATCCTCCTACTGGGCTCAGCCCCAGCTTTATAACAAATAGCAAAGAAGGCTTAATGAGATCATCCTATTTGAGCCCCTCACTATCCCTCCACTGCTTCACATGCTTCAACCTTCTTTCAGCAGCGACATCCAACTTTAGATTAATCGATTTGGTTGGGATCTTCCAAATCATCTGCACTTCTCTTCTGCCATCCACAAACATGTAAAATCACTTGGTTAGCCACCCCTTCACCGATGAAGGTAGCCCCGCCACGAACCCTCTCCCAGGCATTGCCTTTAAGGCCACCCATGTCTCCTGTTGGCCCGACGCCTTATAATATGAGAAAAATTCATCCACTAACATCCTCTCTCTGTCGATCACCCGTAGCCAATAGATCGCGCACGCCACAAAGATTTTTCATGAATTTGCCACTAACTGCCCCAGTGCCACTTCCAATCGGTTTAGCACATCAATCACGACCTGAGAGAGCGACAATCTTAAACCCCTCTACAGCGCCTCTTCGTGCAACTTCTCTCCCAGTCTGGCATCTGATGCCCTCTCTTTCGCCCTTGGCAGCCTTAGTTTCACGACCTTAAGAATCTGATACTTCTCTCGGATCTCCTCTAAGTCCCTCACCGTTAATGACGACTTGTCAAACTTGGTGTGCCAGTGGTCCGGAGCCACTTGGCTAATTGGTTGGGCCGTCGAGATCATTATCGGAGGAATAGGTCGCGATGGTCTATGTCCCCTCCTCTCCACCAACCTTTCTACCCTGTATTTCTCTAGCAGAGCAACCCCAACGTCGTCCCCCAACGAGTCAAATGTTGCAGCTAGTGCTTTTTCTTGGGCCATCTCTCTTGCATTTTGCAGATAGCTTCAATGGTAGGGCGAGGAAATTTGAAATGTGCTACAACGCGGAATCAAACGAAATAAAGGAGGCAAAGTTTGGAATGTGTTGGCTTTTCGCAATACGGTATGTGAAGCGCCCAAATGCAAAAGCCCACGGTTTTCCTGTCTTCCAAGGATCGTGGTTGAAGTTTGCCAGTTTGCAATTTCCCACAGTGTGGAGGGAATTAGGAAACCTAACGGGTAAAATACCCAACTCTTTCAAATTCCCCATTTTCCCAACCCTTTGCCTCCACCAAACGGTTCAAAATCCGTATCCACGGCCCACATCATTCCACGTGAACGGACACTATCTTTTCCCCAAACCCACTAACTCCTTTCCTTCCCCCACGTCTGTTTCACATCACGTCTCATACAAAATTATTTTTAAAATCAAAACTATGTGGGATTGTAAAATAAAAGTTAAGTGGAAGTTAGCCAATGGGGATTTTCTTAATTGTTTAAAATTAAGAAAATCAAAAAAATGAGTATGAGATATTGATCACATGAATTTTCACTAAATCTCATTTTGCTTATATAAATGGGAGCATAAGATTCACTTTATGTAAGTGAAACAATTCACTTTTTTTTTTTTCTTTTTCCAATGTGGGATTGTAAAATAAAAGGTAAATAGAAACTAGCCAACGAGAATTTTCTTAATTGTTTAAAATTAAAAAATTTAATAATTTTAGAATAAGGGTTTCGAGCTCCTAGAAGGCTTCTCCCTAAAAATCTCATTTTCCTTATAATATATATATATAGTTAGATAGTGAAACAAACTTTGTTTTTTCTTCTTCTCCCGATGTGGGATTATAAAATAAATCATAAAGTAATTAGAGTTTTATTTTTATATGGTTAAATGGAAGTTAGCCAATGCAAATTTTTTTAATTGTTTAAAATTAATAAAATCAATATGAGCAATCGCAGTTAAACAGGTGAATCAGTCAAACCCAAAATGGTTTAGCCTAATTAGTTAGGTCAAATGACCAACCAACTTATACAAAAATTAATTAATTAAAATTTTTTAAATGTTATTTTAATTTCAAAATTTAAACTGTTTTGAATTGAAGTATACACAATACTACACTATTAAGATTCACTTGATATAAGTAAAATAACTCACTTTTTTTTTTTCCTTTTTTCGATGTGGGATTATAAAATAAAATTTAACAATTATTTAGACAGAAAGTTTATTTCTAATCAATAAATCTCAGTTTTTCAATATTTAATCAGATCAATTTTTAGTTTCTTTCGAATCAAACAAATCTAATCAATATATTTTGATAAAATCGCTAAAATCATGGTTAAATCAACAAATCAATCAAATCAAAAATGATTTAGCCTAATTGGCTAAGTCATAATTAATTAATTAAAATTTTTAAAATTTAAACTATATTGAATTGAAACATGCACAACATTACAATATTAAATGGGATGGGAGTATGAGATTCACTTTATATGAGTAAAATGACTTATTTTTTCCTTCTTTTCCTGATGTGGGATTATCAAATAAAAACTTGCCAATGGAGATTTTCTTAATTATTTAAAATTAAGAAAATCAAGAAAATTAGTATGAGATATTGAAACTCTCACAAGGCTCTTCACTAAATGGGATAGGAGTATAAGATTCCCTTTATATGAGTAAAACAACTCATTTTTTTCCTTCTTTTCCCGATGTGAGATTATCAAATAAAAGCTAGCCAATGGAGATTTTCTTAATTGTTTAAATTTAAGAAAATTAGTATGAGATATTCTTATCAAATAAAAGCTAGTCAATAGAGATTTTCTTAATTATTTAAAATTAAGAAAATCAAGAAAATTAGTATGAGATACTAAAACTCTCACAAGGTTCTTCACTAAATAGCATAGGAGTATAAGATTCCCTTTATATAAGTAACTCAACTCATTTTTTCTTTCTTTTCCCGATGTGGGATTATCAAATAAAAGCTAACTAATGGAGATTTTTTTACTTATTTAAAATTAAGAAAATCAATAAAATTAGTATGAGATATTGAAATTTTCACAAGGCTCCTCACTAAAAACACCTTTTTTCTTATATAATATATAGATAATGAAAAAATTTTAGGGTGAAACACTAATAAATCTCAAAATGTGATCTTATAAACTGTTTAGTCTTCCTTTTTTTCTTATGAACCCAAATGTCTCATTAAAGTGGAAATTACATAAAAGGGTAATCACTTACATGTTTAGGTTTAATTTTTTAAGGGATAAAAGTAGGTTTCTCCTATAGAAGTTTTGAATTTTCTCTCATTCTAAAACAAATCTCACATTACGAACAAAAATCTAACACTCTAATATAACACTCCAATAACGTAACATTTCAATATAACATACTAAAAAACTCATTGGTGTACTTTTTCTAAGCGTAATAATGTAATACTCAAAAAAAAACTTTTTGGTGTATTTTTCCCAAACATGACGCTCCAATATAACACAAAAAAGAAAAAAAAAATCCTTAGTATACTTTTCTCAAACGTAACACTCCAATCAGTGTAATCCCAAACATAACACTCCAATGTAATACACAAAAATACTAAAAACACTCCTTAGTGTACTTTTTCTAAATGTAATACTCACAGTTTGAAATTATACATTTGCCCAAAACTTACTAAGGAATATTTATACTCTTTTTGAATGGTTTGAAGAATCTCACTTTTTTTTTTAGTGTTACAATGGAATGTTACGTTTAGGAAAAGTACAATATGAAGTTTTTTTTTTTTTTTTTTTTTGTGTTACATTGGAGCGTTAAGTTTAGAAAAAGTACAACAAAGAGTTTTTTTTGTGTGTTATGCTAAGAAATTTTTTTGGAGTGTTATATTAAAGTGTTACATTTGGAAAAGTACACTAAGGAGTTTTTTTGTGTGTTACATTAGAGTGTTACACAAAGGAGTTGTTTTTAAATATTATATTAGAGTGTTACATTTGAAAAGAGTACACTAAGAAGTTTTTTTATGTGTTACATTAGAATGTTACACTAAGGAGTTTTTGTGTGTATTACATTAAAGTGTTACACTAAAGAGTTTTTTTGGAGTGTTATATTAGAGTGTTACGTTTGAGAAAAATACACTATAGCGATCTAGGTTTTATCCCGACCTTTATTGCGTTCTGGACTCAGTACCGTGGTTGTATATTGTCGTTTATGTCTTGTTTCCTCCCTTTAATTCTTTGAAATTGAGTTGGGTTGTGTTGGATGAGTTTGGAACAGGTTGGTGTTGAGTTGGTGCAAGTGGTTGATGCCCAAGTTTTGGCTTCTTGCGCTCGAGTGAGCCTTGGGTATTTGCTTCGTCACTCCAACAAAGGTTGTTGCGCTCAAGCGAGGACCGAGGGTCCTCAGGTTTCTTTTTCAATCGCAACTCTTCGCTCAAGCGAGGCCTTTTGCGCTCAAGCGAGCCTTGTTTGGTGTGCCTCTTAGTTCGAGTGAGACTTCTTGCGCTCGAGTGTGGGTCTGCTTTCCGGTCAGACCTGATGGTTGGTATTCTTTGCTCGAGCGAGATTTCTTACGCTCGAGCGAGCCCTGTGAAATTGTTTCTTTGCTCGAGCGAGAACTCTTGCGCTCGAGCGTGCGTCTGCGTCTGTGGCAGGCCTGAAGCCTTGCATTGTTCGCTTGAACGACGCTTCTTGCGCTTGAGCGAGGTTCTTGTTGTGTCTAGTTGCTCAAGCGACAACTCCTTCGTTCGAGTGAGCCTCGCATATATCAGTTCGCAGTACCGTGATTTTTATCACTTTTTCATCTCATTTTCACTCCAAACCCTAAATCTGGCTGCCTCTCTCTCTACACACTCTCTCTCTCTACAAATACATCTTGTTTTAGGTACTTTCTACCCTACTCCCTTTGTTAAAAAGCTAGAGCTTGGTGTGGGCTATCTTTTGATCCGAAAAAGTGTGGATTTGGAGCATCTTGGGTTTCCCTTTTCTTCTCCTTTGAGCTTCTCCATTTGAGGTAGGGATATTTTGCTCTCCTATATGAGTTTTAACATAGATGTTGGTCATTTTGTATAAATGGTGAGATTTGGGAAATTTGGGTAAAGTTAGGGTTTGAGTTTGAAATTATGAAAGGGGGTTTTCTAATGAGTTGTTTTACTCATATAAAGTAAATCTTATACTCTCATCCCAATTAATGAGGAACCTTGTGAGAGTGATAATCCTACATCGAGAAAATAAAGAAAAAAAATGAGTTGTTTTACTCATATAAAGTGAATTTTATACTCTCATTCCATTTAATATTGTAGTGTTGTGCATGTTTCAATTCAATATAATTTAAATTTTAAAAGTTTTAATTAATTAATTATGACCTAGCCAATTAGGCTAAATCATTTTTGATTTAATTGATTCGTTGGTTTAACCGCGATTTTAGCAATTTTATACTTTTATTTGATAATCTCACATTGGTAAAAAAGAAGGGAAAAAATGAGTTATTTTACTCATATAAAGTAAATTTTATACTCCCATCCCATTTAGTGAGGAGCTTTGTGAAAGTTTCAATATCTCGTATTAATCTTCTTGATTTTCTTAATTTTAAACAATTAAGAAAATCTCTATTGGCTAGCTTTTATTTGATAATCCTATATCGGGAAAATAAGGAAAAATGAATTGCTTTACTCATATAAAATGAATCTTATACTCCCATTCCATTTAACATTGTAGTGTTGTGCATGTTTCAATTCAATATAGTTTGAATTTTAAAAGTTTTAATTAATTAATTATGACCTAGCCGATTAGGCTAAATCATTTTTGATTTGATTGATTCGTTAGCTTAATCGCGATTTTGGCGATTTTATCAAAATATATTGATTGAATTTGAAATAAACTAATTTATATAAGCAAAAGGAGATTTTTAATGAGAAGTCCTATGATCAATATCTTATACTTATTTTTTTGATTTTCTTAATTTTAAACAATTAAGAAAATCCCCATTGGCTAGATTCCATTTAACTTTTATTTTTTAATCTCACGTAGACGTTTTGATTTTTAAAAATAATTTTGTATGAGATTTTGAAACTCTCATAATATTTAACTTTAAAATAATTACAATCCTACATCGAGAAGAAAAATAAAAAGTGAGTTGTTTCACTTATATAAAATGTTACAATCCCACATCGGGAAAAAAAAAATAAATTGTTTCACTTACATAAAATGAATCTTGTAAAAGGGGTTTTGAGGGAGAAACCTTCTAGAAGGTCCAAACTCTCATTTTAAAATTATTGAATTTTCTTAATTTTAAACAATTAAGAAAATTTTTATTGGTTAGTTTCTATTTAATTTTTATTTTACAATCTCACATCGGAAAAAAAAGGAAATAGTGAATTGTTTCATTTACATAAAGTGAATCTTATGTTCCAATTTATATAAATTATTGAATTTTTTTAATTTTAAAAAATTAATAAAATTTCCATTAGCTAACTTCCATTTAACTTTTATTTTATAATCTCACATCGGGGAAAAGAATGAAAAAGTGAATTGTTTCACTTATATAAAATGAATCTTATGTTTCCATTTATATAAGCAAAATTAGATTTTTAGTGAGAAGCTCTATAATCAATACCATTTTTTTCTTAATTTTAAACAATTAAGAAAATCTCCATTGGTTAGCTTCCATTTAAGTTTTATTTTATAATCCCACATAGAGGTTTTGATTTTAAAAATAATTTTGTATTAGATTTTGAAACTCTCATAATATTTAACTTTAAAATAATTACAGTCCCACATCGAGAAAAGAAAGAAAAAATGAGTTGTTTCACTTATATAAAGTGAATCTTATACTCTCATTTAATATTATAATATTGTGCATGTTTCAGTTCAAAATGGTTTAAATTTTAAAATACAATTTAAAAGTTTTAATCAATTAATTTTGTTGTAAATTGGTTGGTCTTTTGACTTAGTCGATTAGGCTGAATTGTTTTCGGTTTGACTGATTCATTGGTTTAACCGTGGTTTTAGTTGTTTTATCAAAATATATTGTTTAGATTTGTTTGATTTGAAATAAACTAAGATTGACCATATTAAAAATTGAACAACTGAGATTGCTTAATTAAAAATGAACTTCCCTTCCAAACAACTCTTAACTTTTATTTTACAATCGAATAATACTAGGGATCATGAAAAAAATATCATGAAATGTGTCATGAAATTTTTTCATCATTTGATTAATGTGTAGTGTTTTATTGTATGTGTAATGTAAAGGTGAAAAATCTTTTATGATCGTTTTCATGATATTTTTTTCATAATCCCTAACATTACTTTTTTACAATCCCACATCAGGAAAAGGAGAAAAAATGAGTTGCTTTACTATATAAACCTTATGTTCCCATTTAATATTGTAGTATTGTGTATATTTTAGTTCAATACAGTTTACATTTTAAAATTAAAATAAATTTAAAAGTTTTAATTAATTAATTTTTGTATAAATTGGTTGGTCCTTTGACCTAGCAGATAGGGTGAACCGTTTTCGGTTTGACTGATTCGTTGGTTTTACTGCGATTTTAGCGTTTTTATCAAAATATATTGGTAAAATTTGTTTGATTCGAAATAAATTAAATATTGACCTAATTAAAAATTAAACGGTTAAGATTGCTTGATTCGAAATAAACTTCCCGCCCAAATAATTGTTAACTTTTAAACAATTAAGAAAATTTCCATTGGTTAGCTTTCATTCAACTTTTACTTTATAATCCCACATCGAGAAAAGAAGGAAAAAGTGAATTGTTTGACTTACATACAGTGAATCTTATGCTCCAATTTATCTAAGCCAAATGAAATCTTTAGAGAAGCCTTATGATTAATATCTCATACTATTTTTTTTTTATTTTCTTAATTTTAAACAATTAAGAAAATCCTCATTGGTTAACTTCCATTTAACTTTTATTTTACAATCTTACTAGAGGTTTTGATTTTCAAAATAATTTTGTATGAGATTTTGAAACTCTCATAATATTTCTACTTAAAAGTGCTCTCTTATAAAATATATAGATATATCGATAATCTCAATGTCACTCTTACTACTCCTTAATGCAAAAATTATGAGATAATTATGATAATTTTAAATTTGTATTTAAAAATTATAAATTATGAGATACATTATTATAATTTTAAATTTATATTGTGTCGATTTTTAATTTAAATTAATATATTGTTTTTCATATTTAGTGACGATTTAAATTTTAGTAAAATAAAATTTAAAAGTTTTAATTAATTAATTTTTGTCTAAGCTGATTGGTCTTTTGGCCTAACTGATTATATTAAACCATTTTTTATTTGAATGATTTGCGGGTTTAACCTTGATTTTAGTAGTTTTACATGTTACGATGATTCTTTCTTACTCATTAAGTTTTAAAATTTTCTTTAATTATTTCTCTTTCAAAAACCAATATGATGATTTTTTAAAATTCATATATTTTTATTCTAAAATAGTGAAGTATTAGAACTATGTCATTTTTTTTATAACAAAACATAATTTTAATTATTAATTGTCAATACAATAATTTTAATCTATCTATACTATATATTATAGTAAAGGAACATTTGAAACAAAACCCTTAAATTTATATATAAAATTTTATTTAAAAAAGACAAAATATAAAAAAAATTACATATAATTATTGTATTTTTAATAAATTATATATTATTTTATCTCGTGCATAGCACGTGTGATATGCTAGTTATTAGATGATGAAATAGATCTCTCTATTACAAATATGTAATAGAGAGAATCACAATCTGGGGCGAAATTACGTGCCCCTCATTTTTTTTGAAGATTTATTATTATTACCTATGCATTGTAACTATTTGTAAAATATATATTGTGATGATTATTTAATTTTATAAAAATCACTTTACTAATTTACTATTTCATCCCATTATAATGATATGATGTCCATTTATTTGCTAATTTGAATTCTTCATGTAGCATCATCTTATCTTCTTCTTCTTTTTTTTTGTTACAGGAAAATCCTTCTTACTCTTCCGCAAATCCAAGGCAACATTCCTTGTAAAGATCACTAGGGTGTCTTGTTACCCGTTTCGAGTGAAGAGGTTACAACTTGAGAGCTTGTCCCGATCTCTTAAAACAAACTTTACTTAAGTCAGGACTTGCACAGCAGACAAGTATTGAACCCACACCAAATATTAATTAAACAACTTAAAATTTAACTTTCTAACCAATTGTGCTACGCTCAAAAATTAACCCAAAAAAAAATTAAACCCGTGGCCTGGGGCTTAGGCCTCGTTTGGTGAGTGGCTATTTTAGCTAAAAAGTCAAAAAGTTACTAAAAATTGTCACATCATCTCTCTATTTTTCTGTACATCTTTTCGTAAAAAGTCAAAAAATTACTAAAATAACCTGTTTTCAAACGAGGCCTTAATCTCCAGATTTGAACACGGTTTGGTATCATCTTCCAATTGCAAGTATACCGACTCATTTACGGATTTATCAAAAGACGGCCAAATGAAGGAAATCACGCTATAGGACTTTTTCTGCGACATACCAAGAATCTTGTCAACATCAAAGGCCAAGACCACGAATCTTGTCAACATCGAAGGTCATTGAGTTCTCGAGTAAATATATTAGTTAAAAAAGTAAAATTTATTATAAATTGTTATTTTATTAATATTATTTTTTTTATAAAAAATTAAAAAAATATTAAAATAATTTATTCTTAAACGAGACTTGAAATCTATTTTGAGAAGTGACTTATTTTTAACTTATTAGTTTATTATGAAAAAAATATGTAAAAAAATAGAGAGATGATATGACTTAAATAAGTCAATAAATCATTAAGTTGACTTTTTTTTTTTTTTGCCTTTCCAAAAGAAGCTTGAGAGCTCATTTAGAAAGTTTATTATTTTAGTTGGCTTTTTTTATTTTTTATTATTTTAGTTTGATTATAAAAGTTGTGTTTGAAAAGATAATTAATTTTTTTTTTATTTTTTTTTGTAATTGATTTGATAGTTATAAAAAAAATTATAATTTAAATGTGATATTTTATTTTATTAATTATTTTAATCTATTTTATTTTTATTAACTAATTTAATCTAAAATCTTCTTACCAAACAGGACCGGAAATGATTTCAGCACTAAATTCTTGCGAAGGAACCTTCTACACGTATGCGACTTTCAATTTCCACCAGCGATAATTTAATTACGGAAATTGACTTTGAAGCCAAATGGATAGGGTGATAATTCAGTATTCCTAACTTATGTTTGTTTGGACAGACTGGATTAAATTGGATTAGTATTTTTATAACTAATAGTTTTAAGATTACGAATCCTTTGAATTGTGTATCATATCCTATGTTTAGATTGTGTTAAGATTATAAGGAAGGATTAATAAAATATTATCCAATCCGATATTTGTTTAAGGGGATTAAAATGGATAGAACATAAGACATCTTATATATTGACTATAATACCTCTGTTATGGTAATTTGATAAGTTAATCCAAACTTTGACTTAGTCCCCCCAATTTATATCTCACCCTCTATGTGGGATTGAATAGTCCATCGTATGTAGAATACCATATCTGGATGGATTATTAGTCCGTACTTAAATTTTTCAATCAAATATCGGATTAATAATTTTATTGAACTATTTAGTCCAATCACAAGCACATGTCCGCCCAAATAAACATAACCCTAGGGTATAGACACTTGATGCTCTATAAAGTTTTGATTGGTGGAGAGACGTAAGGACCCATAATTTATGTTGAAATGGGGAAATAACATGGGACTAAGTAATTGGTGATTGATTTAGAGTATGACCATGATGTGCTCCGGAAATATTGAATAATTTCTCCAAAGTTTAACTATGTGGAATTGCAACGGCAACTTGAAGCCACAAAGTTTAATTGTAGAATTGTAATTGGTTCGTTTGGGAAGTGGATTGGCTTTTTGATTTTTTGGGCTTTTTTTGGCTATTTTAGCTTAGGCTAAAAAATTTCGTTTGGGAAGAGTTTTTGATTTTTGGTTTTTTTGACTTTTTTGTGTGAAAAAGAATGTAATAATTATGGGTTGGATGTGATGTTTTGTCTTATTAGGCTAAAAAGCCTATTTTATTTTTTTGTGCCTATTTTAGCCAAAAAAAGCCCAAACCCTCCCTTCCCAAACGAGCCCTGAAACTTTATCCAAAAGTTCAAACATTTTGGCTATATTTCACATGTGAGGTTGAGATTATTTCAGTCATAAAAAAATAAAATTGGTTAAAAAATTAATGAAATAAAATAAAATGTCACATTTAAATCATAATTATTTCATTTTTTCTCTTACAAAAGTCAAAAAAATTAAAAAATTTATCCAAAACGAGACTTTTTAACTCAGACTAAAATAGTCAAAAAGCCAACCCATTTTCCAATCGAATGTGGGTTGGCTTTTTGATTTTTTGGCTATTTTAGCCTGAAGCTAAAAAGTCTCGTTTGGAATAGGCTTTTTTATTTTTTTTATTTTTGTGAGAGAAAAAAATAAAATGATTATGATTTGAAAGCGACATCTTACCTTACAACAATGATAAAGACCCTCTTTTCGAAGGACCCCCACAACCCCTAAAGTAATCCACACGATTTATGATATGGGCCTCACACATCATGAGTGGTGGTTGTGGGGTCCTAAAAAAATGAGGGTCTCACTCATTTTCCTTTACCTTATTAGGCTAAAAAACTTTTTTTTTTTTATGACTAAAATAGTCTCAATCTCACCCAAACCCACGTCAAATGAGCCCATTGTCACAGGAGCATTATTCCACTTTATTTATGTTTGGATAAGTGTTCAATTGTCTCTTTAAAAAGGACAAACAAATAGTGAGACTTACTATTTCAGAGTTGGGGTGTCTGCTGTGCACCCAGCACAGCAGGCACTGTTGTGCGGCCTTACAAACTTATTTTAGATTCGTTTTGATAATTCGAATCGTTCACATTTTAGAGTACATCGAGTAGAACATACCCGTAAAAAATTACGTTAATCGGATATTATTAACTCTTTCATCCACTCACATTTGTATTCATTTTAATACTTTAAATCACAATTTTATTTATTTTTGAAGATACAAATGTGAGTGGATGAAAGGGTTAACGATATCTAATTAATTTAATTTTTTACATGTATGTTCAACTCACTGTACTCTAAAATGTGAACGATTTGAATTATCAAAACGAATCTCAAAATAAACCCATAAAGCCGCATAACAGTGCCTATTGTGCTGGGTGCACAATAGGCACCCCAAACCCTACTATTTCACCAATAATAATAAAATTGAAACACCACCTAAATTTACCCTAGACAATGAATAATTTCTCATGGCCCTACCTTAACCACAATATCAACATCACCAGCATGTTCCCCTGTTTTCATTTATACCCGCTTCTTACGGTCCTGTCTCATTATCTAAATCAGAATCCTTTTCTTATTCTCTCTCTTTATTTTTTTATTTATTGGGCTATTGGGTCCCCTTTTGAATTCAATTTTGATAATCTGAACCATTTTCATTTTAAGATTTGTTGAGTATATCATACCTGCACAAAATCAAATTGATCGAATATCAAAAACTACGTGTTCAGATCATCGAACTAAAAACCATTTAAAAAAAAATAAACAATTTCCTAAACACATATTTTCTGATATCCGATTAACTTGATCTTTTACAAGTATGATATACTCAACAAATCTTAAAATGTGAATAGTTCAAATTATTGAAATTGGACCCAAAAGTGAACCTAATGGCCTAGCAAATAAATAGACAATGAGAGAAAATAAGGAGGGAATCCTAATTCTATCTATCCACCTCAATGGGTCCTACCGTTCAAAAAAAGAAAAGCCTCATTGAGTCCTCTCTTGTGAGACACGGAGGCCAGTATTTTTATTTTTATTTTTTTAAAGTAGAGAGGAATTGGGTAATGTTCAAGGCGTAAATAAAAGATTATTTTAAGATGGTTAAAAATTAATTTTTTAATTTTTTTAAAAAAATGTATAAAAAATTTGAGAGATGATGTGATCCGAAATAGATTAAAAGCTGACTTTTGACTACTAACCCACTTCCCAAAAAAATCCAAATTTGATTGATTTTTTTTAACCTATTTATTTCACATAGTTCTCTTTTTTGTAGGGAAAAAATAACTTTTTAAAATTTTAAATTATCTTTATTGGTGTTTATGTTTGTTAAACTATATATATATATTTATTTATTTATTTATAAAAAAATGAGGGGAAAAAGTTTTTAAAATTAAGCTAAACAAAGATATATAGCATTTGTTGTTTACAAATCATCTAACAATCAGATATATTAAGCTACCAACCAAAAACACCAACATCACTGTGATGGCCGATACGTGGGTTGCCTTGTTCTCTTGAGTTATGTCGGATTTGCTTTCGTTAAAGTGTTGGGTCTCAAGTGTGGTTCAATCAACAATTGAGTTTGTTGTTTTGAGGATTTCTCCACATAATTTTTTTTGTTCTTGTTTGATTCAAATTTCGAGTTTTCACTTGTCCCGGAGGGTGCGAGGTCGACCTCGGAGTGTCGGGGGAGAAGTCGAAGTTTTTCCGAGCTGGAGAGCCAGGGTCGCACGTGTGGGGCCTTAGGCCGCACGTGGGAGAAGCAGGCTGCACGTGCGGGAAGCAGAGGTTTGGGCTGTGTGCACACTGCCTAAAAGGCAAGTGCAGAAGTGGAGGTGCAGGGGAGACCGCACGTGCGAGGGTGAGAGCTGCACGTGCGAGAGAGGCGCTCCGCACCTACTGGAGAGGGCGCCGCACGTGCGGCCAGATGCGTGTTTTGCCTCGTTTTTCATGCATTTCAGCTATGTTTTGATATTTTGCTCATTTTCATTTCATTTTCTGAATGTCTCTCTCTCTCTCTATATGACCTTTCTCTCTTTTCTCCCATCTCTCTCTACACAAACCCTCAAAATCTTGTATTTTCTTTGATCTCAAGAAATCCATTGAGATTTTGGTACTAGTCCCTTATACTAAAACAATGATCATGTTGAGAGCTTCGTCTTGACCGGTGGAGATTGTTTTCCGGCGAAGTTGATTTTCGGGCTTTTCTCTGCTTTTCTCTTGAGGTAGGGATTTTTTTGATCTTTTTCAATGTCTCTTTTATAGATAGACATGTGGTATATTTTATTGCATAAAAACCATGTTGTTATGGATTTTTTTGAAAATCATGTATGGGGATCTAAGATGGGTTGTGTGAGATTGAGATTTGGGAAATTCATTGTTGTAGGATAAATTTTGGGGAAGTGGTTTAACTTGTTTATGTTTAGAGAGAGGTGAAGCCCTAATTTTAATTATATTGCTCATTTGATTTTAAAAAAAAGGGGGTTTTAAATGTGGAAAATCATATTATGAACTTGGGGAATTAAATGATGAATTGTTGATTTGTTAGGGATTAATCGAACCTCATGGAATTTAAAACATTGACTAGATGTTGTGTTGTTCAAAGTTGATTGTAGTGAATTGGTAATTGGTAAATTGATTAGAGGGAATTAACCATGAGATTAGAATATTATTGGGTTACACTACCGTTAAGTAGGAAATTAAGGAAAATATGACTTTGTTAACCATGATTGAAATCCCTTATTTAAAGTGAAGGAAATTGAGTTGGTCACATTTTTGTGAAATAAAATAAATGGGGTGAGGCAAAGGGTGGAGAATATTAATGTGGAAGAGTACAGTAATTGATTTTGAAATTGATGAATGAAATAATAACTCTATGTGAATTTCGGAAAGTAACTTGAGATTGAATTATGAATTTTTTTGTTGTTGTTGTTGAATTTAAAACCTCATAGGAATCGAATCATTGTAAAACGTGCATTGAATATGTATATCTAGAGGTTTTGTCCTTGGTCATCGATGGAGGACGACGTTGTTGTGTTGGATAGTTGTGTGTATGCATTACCCTTGTTGGTTGTACCTTCTCTTGGTGTGATGGTTGAGAAAATTTGTATTGAGCTAAGAATGAGAGGTACCATTACCTTCCAGCTAGCGCCTAGAGAATTAGCTGCGCTGAGAATGAGCTGCGCTGAGAATGAGAGGTATCATTACCTTCCAGCTAGCACTTGGAGAATTGGCAGAGGTACCATTCCCTTCCACCTGGTGTCAGGTAAATGAGCAGTTTTATTGTGGAGAGATGTATCATTGGCTTACCATGCTTCGGGCAGGTAGAGTAGAGGTTATTTACTATTGTTGTCTCAACTTGGTTATGTGTGTTATGTGTTGTGATGATCACGATTTAGTAAAATTGTGTTGTCTGATATGTTGAGTAGATGTGTTTACGTATAGTTGGAGGTGTTAGTTATCGAAAGTATCCCTTGAAACTTGAGCTTAGAAATTGAAAATGTGACGAACGCGTGGAAATGGACTTTGGTTATGTATTGGGTTGTAAATAATGTGAAGAAATCGGATTTGGCGAATGTGTGTTCAAAATAAAATGGTTATCATGTGGTATTTTGTTACAAATGGAAAATACGGTAATCGTGTAATAATTGTTGAAATGGGAAATGGGTATATAAGCGAACCTTGGTGTTGTTGAATAAACTGAATATTTTTGGGAAAAGTATTTATGTAAGCATACTTTGGTTATAAAATGTTACATTATTTATATGGTACGAGACTAGCATTCATGATCATGGTTATTTGTAAGTTGTTATTATTGAGGATCATGTTGAGATCCCTACTGAACTTTATGTTCATCTCACGTTGTTAATCCTTTTTTAGGTGAATATCGAGATGTGCTACAAGGTCACGGATCTGCCTTAATTGTTGGCCATAGGGCCTTTTATGTGTAGGCGAAATGCCATTGATGTAAAAGGGTTAAACCCTTCCCCGTAATTTAAATGATATAAGCCTACAGGCAATTTATTTAGATGTAAATTCGTGTTGCATTCATTTTATATTCGAATGAGAAAATTCCTACTTATGTATTCATTGTATATATATAAATAGCTTATGTATGCTATCTCTGAAATTGAACTTATAATAATGGCTTTGGTAATGGAAACCCGAGTAATAAAAAGTGGGGCATAACAATCACTCTGCAATCACATATTTGAAGTTTAAATGGACATGCTTCACCAAATAAAAACCACATGGATCATCCTTCTTAGGCTTGAGCTACTTCTCTTTGATGTGCTTGACCATGAAAATTGTAGTGTGGGCAAACTATGTTGGGAAATTCTAATATACACCTCTTTAAAAAGGGTGTAGCTTTTAGTTATGTCATTTTTTTTACAATTATAATCAATTTTTTTTAGTTATATCTCACGTTATATTTAATTATGACATTTTTTTTTAGTTATGACTCATAAAATTAAAATTATACCATTTTTTTTTAATTATAAGGTGCATATGATGTTGCCCAACTATATATATCTCGATTTTTATTTTTATTTTTTTGAAATATTGCTCCACGTCTATCTTAAAATGAGACAAAAAAATTATTTCAATCAATCAAAATTAGAATAAAATATAATTACACCCCTCATATTTGTTTAAAATACGAATTGTCCCGTAATTATGAAAATAATAAATATTCCCTTATCAAAAAAATTTATTTAACAAAAAGAATAATTTTTAACTACTTTCTTATACAATAATAAAATTATCTGAATTGTTAATTGAATTATATATTTATCACATAATTTAAAATAGTTAATTGACTTAATATTTTATTAATAAATTGTGTCATTTGTTATGTGATTGAAAAAACTTAAAGAAGTGAGATGTAATTTTTAAAATTATAAGACAATTCATATTTTTAGTAAATCTCAAAAAAATATATTTGTAATTTATCCTAAAAATTCTCAACTTAACTTATAACAAATTAAATCCTGTAATGGGATCCTACTATGTCTATGTTTGTCATCTTACCTCGGTTAACATACGAATATGTATATTATTTTCCTTCACATATGCACCTATACAAATGTAAAGGGGAAATTATTTAAAATAAAATAAAATAATATCTTAAGGTTTGACTGTTATAATAAATCAAATTTTAATTTTTTAATTTTGTCAAATTAAATTTTAAAGTTTTGATTTGTTTTCAATTTAAATTATTTGCCTATTTTGATTAAGTAAAATCAATGTAAAAAATAATATTTTAATTATTAAACTCAACAAAAAAGAGTCTTTTAGACATTTTATATATTTACATTGAGTTTGATAACTAAAATGCTCTTTTTCTGTAGGTTTTACTTAACAAAAATAAGCAAATTGTTTAAATTAAAAATAAATCAAAAGTTTAAGATTTAAATTGACAAAATTAAAAATTCGGGTTTATTTTTTTTACAAGACTCAAACTTTTGGGTTTTTTTTTTTTTTTTTTGAAATTGTCCCAAATATAAATGTATGAGTAATGTTATATGAAAATTATTTTTTTATAAAAGTTTTTTTTTTTTTTGTGAAATGATAGGTTAACACCTTATGAAAAAGATGGATAAACAATAATATGATATGATAGCACGAAAAAATAAATAAGTTCGGTTAATATTTAGAAATGTGTTTATAACGATCCCGGTTGTCCCTTTACTGTTCTGTTGTATTCCGGACTCGGTTCCGTGATGATGGTAGTTGTATCTATCTTGTTGTCGTCCTTTAATTCCGCTTGATTGAGTTTTAGGATGTTTTGGTTAGGGTTGTTACAGGTTGGTTAGGCCTTGGTTTCAATTCCTTGTTACCCAGTTTTTAGGAGGTCCGCTCGAGCGGGTCTTCTTGCGCTCGAGCGGGGATTGCACACCCCCAGTATTCCGTGTCCCTACAAAACTTCTGCAGGTGTGATTTTTACGCTCGAGCTGGTTTCTTTGCACTCAAGCGGGTACTTTGGCGCTCGAGCGGGTAGTACCTTTGGGTGTAAGTTCTGGGAGGGGGAAATCTACGCTCGAACGGGAATGTCGTATATCAGTTGGCTGTGAGGCAGTTTTAAATCACTGTTTTTCATCCTTTCTCTCTCTTACTTTTCTGAAAAAGCCATTTGAGAGCCTCTCTCTCTAAAACCTTGCATTCTCTCTAGATTTTGATCTAGTTAGAGTGTTTCCCTCACCTTTGGTCTTTACAAAAAGGTTGTTGATCGTCGAGGGCTATCTTTTGATTCGAGGAACTCGTGGTTTGGAGCAACTTCGTTTTCACCATCTTCTTCTTTGGGTCTCATCTTTTGAGGTAGGGATTCCTACTCACTCTTATGGTCTTTGACATAGATTCTTGGTAGTTTTGATAAAGTGTTGTAGTTGGGTGATTTTGGGACTTAGGGTTTCAAAATGTGTTAAAGAGGATTTTGTGATTTTGGGCTCATAATATGTATTTGGGTTTCAAAATGGTGTTATTGTTGTTGGTTGTTGAAATATAGACCATTGGGTCAATATTGAGAAATGAGGTAGAAAACCCTAATTGGTTGTATAAATTAATTGGTATGATTAATTTAAGGAAATTGCGGTTATATGGAATCGAGTTGGAAATAATGGAATTACGTCATTATATGATTGAATAGTGGAGTTAGATTTGTCAATCGCTCACTTTTGAAAACATTGATATTTTATCTGTTGGAGCTTTTATTATCTGTTTAGAAATAATTGCTTGGGCTACCGGTGGAGGGAAGTTTTGATTGTTGTAGACAATGCATGATGATTAGGCAAACTAAAACTAATCAATTGGATATGTCATAGAGTATGACGGTTGACAGAATACATTAACGTTATGTATTGATTGATTGTGTATATGACCTTTGTGTATATATGCATTGTGTGTGGGAGGAGGAGATAGGGGATGTACTCCACGGTTTAGGGGAAGATGGGGGATGGACCTCTAAACCAGGTGTTGTTTGGGAGAAGATAGGGGATGGACTCCACTGATACAGCTCATATGCTTGTCAGAATATGTGTTGATATAGCTCATATGCTTATCTTTGGAAGTGTTGATACAGCTCATATGCTTGTCATTGGAAGTGTTAATATAGCTAATATGCATATCTGTTGAAATGTGGACACAGCTTGTATGCTTATCTGTTGAGATGCTGATACAACTAATATGTTCATCTATTGAAAATGGGAAATGTTTAATATGAGTCATTGTCTTATATAAGTGGTTGGCCAGGTTCTGGGCCGTTGTTAAGAATTGTGAAACTAATAAGAAATGGAAACTGAAATGAAATGGAAATGGGTTATGAATTGGTTTATGAAAACTGAACATATATCAATTGCTAATATCTTAGTCATTGCTCATACTGTGTTTAGCATATCTCTACTGGGCGTTGGCTCACCCTTTATGGGACATTATTTTCAAGTACAGGTAGTATGCCACCTCCAAGGACATAGCTTGGATGATGATGAGAGTTGAAGACTCTTTTTTTTGTTTATTTTGATGTATTACATGTAAATTCAAGCCAAGGGCTTAATATGTATTGAGTTAGTACTCTTTTTTGTAACCAAGTATTAACTTGGAAAGCTGTAAGCCCTTAGGGCATTTGCTTTTGTTGTTAACATGTAGTACAGTTGTAAGAATTACTCTGATGAATAGAAATGGTGGATTTCTTTTGTATCAATGCATGTCTGTAATGTTGGTTTAATGCTATTATTTTGAGGGCGTTACAGTGTTTGTAATTTATTTTAAAATTTGAAAAAAATTGTGATAAATTCATAATCCTATGCCTATAAGTCATCAAGGACAATGATGGTTTTATTGAGGACATAAGAACATTTGTTAGAAATTTGTTGGTCAAAAAAACATTAATACTTATGTGTTGAAATTTTTATTTTAACCTATCTGTTCAAATTTTGAAACTCATCTATTCAATTTGTATTTATCTATTGAAATTCATCATTATTTTTTTCTATTGGTTGAAATTCATTAAGCTTTATTTTTCTATTTGTTCAATTTTTATTCTATCTGTTCAAAATCTGATACATACACACAAATATATAAAGAGGTTGGAGAAAGAGTCGTCTTATCCTATCTGTCAAAACCTTTTTTGTTAAGTGTTCAAAACCCAACTCTCTCTTTCTCTCCACAAACCCACTTTCTCTCTCTATTGTTCAAATAATTGAGCTATTGGATGAAGTACTGCTTTTTGTGCATAGTAGAAAACTTCGGGAATCTACAAGTACGGAGAGAATTGTTGGACAATCTTCACTGTATTAAGAATAAATTATGTTTGTGTACTTAACAACAAATAGAATATACAAGAAATAAATAAATAAAAGAAAGAGTTTCCAAAATCTGATTAATTATATAAACTAAACAGAAAATGGAAATAGAGAAGGAGAGAAGAAAATAAAATAAGAACAAAAAATACTTACAGAAAATATTTTCTTAGAATGATCAAGTCTAGTGTTTAATACTGTCTCCTTAAGACAGATTCGTCCTCTCTCGGGTGCTAACAGTTTATGAATCTCTATCTCCCAGAATAAAATGATCTACAACAAACAGTAGCAGCACTACAATCTGTTTGCACAACGAACACACTTTGTGTTTGTACACTTTCTCACAGAAAGTTAATGTAGCAAAATGCAAAGAGCAACAACAGAATTTAGGACGAAAAAATTGAATGAAAATCCAAATGAGGGACTTGTCTATTTATAGGTGTAGAAGTGGCTTTTTAGATTTGAATTAAATAGGTAGCAAACCTGTTTGAATAGTTATTATACATGTTCGGTACAAATTGAAAAGGTAAGGAACCTATTGGGTTTGAATTTGAACAGATACTGAATCTGTTCGGTTTAAATTCAAATAGATATAAACCTGTTCGGTGGAGGAAAAATCTAAACATTATTTCAGAATTAATTTTGAAATTCAAATTCTGAAAAAGGTAAGAATTTTAATTTTAGAAAAATAAAATTTAAAAATTTTTTGGTCCAAAAAGATAAGTATTCGACTGGACAAGCCCAACCTAACCTCACAACCCGCACTTGCACCCAAGCCCAGGCCCAGGCCTAGGCCCAACCCGCCCAACCCACCAGACGGATGGCGGTGGCGGCGCGCACGTGTGTGTTTGGTTTTGGTCTAATGGGTCTAGCCCACTTTGCCCATAACCTCCCCCTCTACAAAACTTGAGTGCCCCTTAGGGCGTACCCCAAGTTCCAAATCCAAGTATTATAAATCCCCACAAAGTTTGCCTACCAAACCAATGTGGGACAAACCTTAATTCAAACCTTTATAGAAATTCTACCAAACACACCATTTTCATGGAGCCAATTTTAGCTTCAATTTCCCATTCACGAGATAATGGTTTTGAGCAATCAAGTATACTACGTGAATCACAACGCGACATACAATGTGTTGCCACTTAGACCCGCCAACTTTGGCGCATGGGTCCCACCTAAAAATTAGACCAAAGATTGGAAAAAATATATTTTTTCATACCATTTCTAACAATCCCCCATATGAATGGAATTTGATAACAACGGAAATGCAACAATATGCAGAATTTGTCGAAAGAGTATAAATCGAAAATATCATGCATCAGGATAAGTAGCTTTTGGCTTTGAACGTTCCCTAGTGATAACCTATCGGACCTACTAGCTAACCAATGGACGTGATGCCTTGAATTATCCAGTCATTTGTGTAAGCCAAGACAATAGATTTCACACAAAATATCTTTTGACATCGTGATTCTCACGGTTGTGTTCATTTTGGCCTTGAACGCTCCTGGTTGTTCATGAGTGCTTCTAGAGAATTTAGCCTCTTCATTCTCATAGAACCGATCCTAGTTCGACACTTATATAGGCGATTCTTATTGTGAGTATCTCTTATACTCGTCTTGATTTTTATGCCTAGATCAATATATAAGTAATCATTAAAAGCAAAGCTTATCTTTAAACGCGTACATACAACACATGTTGCACATATCACTCTCACCATAGGAATGGGTAGGAAATTTTAATCCCTTGGTGATTTCTGGTGAGCCACACATAACTTAGTTGTCCCTTTGAACTTAGTTCTTGGGATCTCTAGTCATTTAAGTAGGGTTACCATTATGATGACTCTTATGTAATAGGCTTTAATCCCATCCCCTTTGATGAACTATACACTTATTCTTTTGTCAAACCTTTTGTTAACGGATCCGCAATATTCTATTTAGATTTTATATAATCTATTGAGATTATTCCACTTGGGAGCAATTGTCTTACGGTATTATGTCGACGACGAATATATCGTGACTTATCATTATACATATGACTATGTGCTTTGCCTATTGCAGATTAACTATTACAATGAATGCAAATAGCTGGCACAGGTTTTGGCCACATTGGAATGTCTTCTAAGAAGTAGCGAAGCCATTCTACTTCTTCTCTTACTTTGTCTAAAGCAATGAACTCTGATTCCATTGTGAATCGAGCGATGCATGTTTGTTTCGTAGATTTCTAAGAAACAGCAGTGCCTCCTAGAGTAAAGGCATATCCAGTAGTGGATTTTGAATCTTTAGTATTGAATATCCAATTGGCAGCACAATAGCCTTTGAGTACTACTGGACATCGAGTAAAATTTAAGCCATGATCATAGGTAAATCTTTAGATATCTAAGAACCTGAATGATCATTTTCCAATGGTTTTCTCCATGGTTACTAGTGTACCTACTCAATTTACTGACTGCATAAGCTATATCAAAACGAGTGCAAGTCATTAGGTACATTGGGCTTCCGATGATTTGGAAGTATTCTAACTGAGACACCGCATCACCTTTATTTTCTGATAAATAAAGACTAATGTCTACAGGTATTCTTGCTACATTCATATCATCTTTGATATATTTACCAAGAATTTTCTCAATATAATGAGATTAAGATAATGCATATCCATCAGATGTTTTAGTAATTTTCATTCCCAATATTACATTTGCGATGTCACAACCCGCTCCCCATACCCAAGGGTTAAGTATCGTGATGGCCAGTAACTGAAGTTGCCTCCGGCCAATTCTTGAACAAATTAATAAACGCGAGCGGAAATAATATTTAAGTGAGGGTACCAAAATAATCATTGGAGTTTCTATTTAATTAAATGGCCAGAGCTGAATTATATCTACAAGGTGCTTTGTGCCTACCCCATGCGCTAGCCCTGACATGTCACCAGAAAGTAGTAAACAACTATAAGCACATGGTAGAGTGAGAAATATTATACTAAGAGCATAAGGGCATAAAATTCACCATGAATAATTATTGGCTAAACAAAGCTTGATATTAAAATATCGAGTATATAATACGAAAATCATTTAATATATAATACAAAATAATCATAACTATTGTACAGAACGAAACAGAACAGATGTTATAGCGACCCTGGTTTTGACCCGTCTCTTGTGGTATTCCGGACTCGGGTTTGTATGGTTTGAATGGTGGTTCATGTCTTGCTTCCCTTGTCTTCCCCTTGATGTTAGTTATTGGGTTGTAGTTGTGTATTTGGAACAGGTTGGTTGTTTGTTTTTCCAAGCCTTTGTTGCCCAGAATTTGGCTCTTCTGCTGGAGCGGGATTCAAAAATTTCACTCCACGCTCAAGCGGGAATTCGAGCGCTCGAGCGGGGACTGTGTTTGCAAAAATACTGGGGGACCATATTTCACGCTCGAGCACAGGGTTTCACGCTCGAGCGGAAGTCTGTGTCCTACGCTCGAGCAAGGCTTTCCACGCTCGAGCGGACCGTGTTATAACAGATCATGAAATTGACATTTCAGATCATTTTCTGCTTTCTCTCGCTCTCTCTAAAAGTCTCCAAATTTCCAGATCTTGAGATTCGCTCTCTAGAAACTCACCTTCTCTCTACGATTTCATCTAAACCCAATGAGTTCTTGACCCTAGTGTCTTTGAGAATAAGGTAAAGGGCTTTAAGAGCTTCGTATTGATCTAAGTAAAAGTGGGTTTCGTCATTTTTGGAGTTCAACCTTGCTTTGCTCGCCTTCTCTTCTTGAGGTAAGGATTTTCTACACTCTAATATGGTTTTTAGCTTAGTTATTTGCTATTGTGTATAGATGATGAGATTTGGTTGTGGTTTGGACAAATCTAAGATTTGGGTGTTATTTGGAAAAGAGAGGTTTTTTGATGAATACGGGGTAAATGAGTGTAAGGCTTGAATATAAGATCATGTTGTGCCAAAATAGTTGTTTTTGGTGTTTGGGTTGAGATTTGGTAAAAGGGGGATTTTGTCCTAATTTGATTAAATCATTATTTTGCATAAATAATTGGAATTAACATTGAAAATGTGAAATAGGAAGGTTGTGGTTATAAATGGTGATATTGGATATGTAATATCTCACATATAAATGTTTTGAATAAACTATCTATTTTGATATTGAACATCTTTTTTGAAATAATTGCATTGGGCTATTGGTGGAAGATAGCTTTGATTGTTGTAGAAATTACATGAGGATTAGGCGATTTAATGCTAATCCATTGTTGGTGTCATTGAATATGACTGTGTTATAAATACATTGTATATGCATGTTTATTGAGAGGAGAAATGGGATGTACTCCATATGTGATTATGTTTATAAATACATTGCATATGTATATTTGTTTGGGAGGAGAAAGGGGATGGACTCCATTTAAAGCAAGTTGGCTAGAGTATCCTGGGTGAAAGGCCCGAAATTTCATATATAAATGGGTGTCGATTCCTTCGGATGAAATATCCGTAAAATGGCAGATTTGAAGTGTTTATGTGTGTTTTGCATAGTTGGAAAACCATTGAGTTGTAATCTCATTTTGGTTGTTGAAAGATAATGAATTTAACTCATGAATTGAGTAGCATATATGAATTGGAAATGAATTGAAGGAAAATGAAATGAGGTTAGATCTTAGTGGCATATGAATATGCAGGCCTTGTGGATATTTTAGTATCGGTATTGTTTATGCATGTAGTATTTATACATTTTCTAAACATCATATATTATGTTAGATTATCTCTACTGGGCTGTTGGCTCACCCTATACGGGAATATCATTTTCAGGTGCAGGTGAAATGTTTTCTCCAAGGCAATAGCGTGGATGGACTTTCAGGAAGCAATAGCTTCTTAATTATGTCTTATGTGTGTATTTTTGTTATTTGTAAAGCCAAGGGCTTAAGATGTAATGAGCGAGACTCAATTTGTATAACCAAGTAATGACTTGGAAAGATGTAAGCCTACATGGCATTTAACTGGTTGTCAAATAGTGAACTCTGATATATGAAAGTATGTTGTTTCTCATATTTATTCCGCATATGAGTTATCATTATTGTATTATTTTGGGGGCGTCACAGATGTATGGACTCAAGAGGTGGCTCGTACGAACTCTAGAGGTAGCTCCCATAATAGTGTAGCACTTAGCTCCGTACAACACTTTCCTCCACACTAGAAATCAGAGTATCAGTGGATCCATGACAGACAGAGGGTCACAAAGTGACTAATCAGAGGGTCAATGGTTATTTAAGTCCCCCAAGGCATGGGACTCCCGTGGTGGTACTTATAGAAAATAATTGCTTATAAAATCATTGTCAAATAATTATTAAAAATTAAACAAACATATCTATGGGTTTCTCTTTATTTTACAAAATAAGGTTCATAAATAGTATAATTGATAAAACACAAATGGCGTAAAATAACTTATGGTAACTCAAAACATACGTAAAATATATTATGATAACTCAAGGTATAATATAACTCACCTTAAGATTGAGTCTTACTATTTCCTTTGTATTTTTCCTATCTTTTTGAAACTATTCTTCTTCATTTCTGTCTCTCTTTATTTCTTTCTCTTATTTTCCCTCATTCCTTTACCTCTTTCGCAGTTCCCCCCCCCCCCTTCCCCTCTCAACTTCTTATATACATACAAACTCATGATGCCTACACATGATGACTCATTCTCCCTAAAGCTAGATGGTACATGTGGCATCTAACCTTCTCTCCTGAGAGATTACAATATAAGATTATAATCTATTAATTAATGGCAAGTAATTGTTTGGCCTTATCTCATTAGTAGGCTTATTAATATTACTATTTATTTATTCTTACTTTTACATTTATTTATTTTTTATTATTATTATTATTATTATTATTATTATTATTATTATTATTATTATTATTATTATTATTATTATTATTATTGTTATTGTTATATTTATTTATTTTTAACAATATATTATCACATACAACCATGATACTAATATAAAATTTAAAGGACAACTTAAATTTTCGGATTATTACAATCTTTCCTTCTTTTAAAAATTTTGTTCTCGAAATTTGTCATTTGTGTAAACTATCCGCTGTGCACTCTAATAAATATATATTTAATGATTAATCTAATAGAAAATATGACCTCAAAAAAAATTTAACCAAAAACAACTCACTGTTTATTTGTCAAAAATTATTTTGGGCCAAAATGAGAAACATATGACTTTAAAAACTTTTCATTAGGTTTGTTTCTGAAAAAAAATAAAAATAAAATGAGAACACAATTAAACAAGCGACTGGAAATGAAATGACAGAATTGTATGCAGGAGTTGAAGGAATTTGAGATAAACTCTCATTTCTTTTATCTGTGAACTTTCCACTGATGAAAAATAGTTTCAAATTAGTATCTTTATAATTTAAACCCACTTTTCAAAAAAAGTTGAAATGATTTTTTTCTTTTTTGAATACTAAACTGGAAATTATATGTATTTAATTATATTATAATTTTAGTGGGTGCTTGAACTTGACACTCTTTGTTTCTTTTCCTTCTTTTACTATAACAAATATAAATTATATCTAATATCCTTCACAAATTATGCACAAAAAAATATATATATATATATATATATAAAGTCATATAAAATTATAATATAATTAAATAATTACCCGCTATCCTACTTCTTAAATGTGCGTGTGTCCTATGCTCCAATGATGATTTTTTATTTATTTTTTTTTTTTTATAAACCATTGCTCTGATATCATTTGTCACGACCCGCTCTCCGTACCCAAAGGTTAAGTATCGTGATGGCCAGTAACTGAAGTTGCTTCCGGCCAATTCTTGAAAAAATTAATAAACGCGAGCGGAAATAATATTTAAGCGAGGGTACCAAAATAATCATTGAAGCATCTATTTAATTAAGAGCTGAATTATGTCTACAAGGTGCATTGTGCCTACCCACGCGCTGGCCCTGACATGTCACCTAAAAGTGGTAAACAACTATAAGCACATGATAGAGTGAGAAATATTATACTAAGAGCATAATGCAATAAAATTCACCATGGATAATTATTGGCTAAACAAAGCTTGATATTACAATATCAAGTACATAATACGGAAATCATTTAACATATAATACAAAATAATCATAATCACTGTACAGAACAGAACATAACAGATGTATGGACTCAAGAGGTGGCTCGTACAAATTCTAGAGGTGGCTCCCACAATAGTGTAGCACTTAGCTCTGTACAGCACTTTGCTCTACACCAGAAATCAGAGTGTCAATGGATCCATGACAGACAGAGGGTCACAAAGTGACTAATCAGAGGGCCAATGGTTATTTAAGTCCCCCAAGGCATGGTACTCCCGTGGTGGTACTTACATAAAATAATTGCTTATAGATTCATTGTCAAATAATTATTAAAAGTTAAACAAACATATCCATGGGTTTCTCTTTATTATACAAAATAAGGTTCATAAATAGTATAATTGATAAAACACAAATGGCCTAAAATAACTTATGGTAACTCAAAACATACATAAAATATATTATGGTAACTCAAGGTATAATATAACTCACCTTAAGATTGAGTCTTACTATTTCCTTTCTACTTTTCCTATCTTTTCGAAACTATTCTTCATCTTTTCTGTCTTTCTTTATTTCTTTCTCTTATTTTCCCTCATTCCTTTACCTCTTTCGCAGTTCCTCCCCCTCCCCCCCCCCCAACTTCTTATATACATACAAACTCATGATGCCTACACATGATGACTCATTCTCCCTAAAGCTAGATGGTACATGTGGCATCTAACCTTCTCTCCTGAGAGATTACAATCTAAGATTATAATCTATTAATTAATGGCAAGTAATTGTTTGGCCTTATCTCATTAGTAGGCTTATTAATATTACTATTTATTTATTCTTACTTTTACATTTATTTATTTATTTATTTATTTATTTATTATTATTATTATTATTATTATTATTACCACTGTTATATTTATTTATTTTTAACAATATATTATCACATACAACGATGATACTAATATAAAATTTAAGGGACAAATTAAATTTTCAGGTTATTACATGCGACTCCTATATCTTTCATATCAAATCTTTTGTTTAGCATTTGCTTAGTTGATTTGATCATGTTTTAATTGCTTCCAATGATAAGCATGTCATCCATATAAAGACAAACGATGACATAACCTTTCTCAGTGTTTTTAACATAAACGCATTTGTCACATTCGTTTTTCTTAAACCCATTAGTAAGCATAGCATGATCAAATTTTTCATGTCATTGCTTAGAAGTTTGTTTTAATTCATAAAGAGATTTTACAAGCCAAAAAACTTTCTTTTCTTGCCCTGGCATTACAACCCTTTCAGGTTGCTCCATATAGATCTCTTCATTTAGATCATCGTTTAAGAATGTTGTCTTAACATCCATTTGATGTATTTCTAAATTGTACAACGCTATTATAGCAATAAGCATGCAAATGGATGTTATTCTTGTCATTGAGGAATATGTGTCAAAATAGTCCAGACCTTCCTTTTGTCTTTAACATTTTACCACAAGTCTTGCTTTATATGTGTCTATTGAACCAGCTGTTTTCATTTTTCTCTTGAATATCCATTTATATCCAAGAGATTTAGAACTGGGTGAAAAATCCATCAATTCCCAAGTATGATTTTGCCTAATGGATTCGATTTCATTATTAATAGCCTCTTTCCACAAAGGTGTTTCAGGACTTGACATTACTTCTTTAAAGCTTTGAGGTTCATTTTCTAATAGGTATATCAGAAAATCTAGACCAAAGGATTTTGATGTTCTCGATCTCTTACTTCGTCTTGGTTCATTATCAGTTAAATCCTGTTGGTCGAGACCATTACTTGTCTCTTGCGTTTGATTGTCATTAGTCTCTTTACTTTGTGTACAATCATAAGTTCTTTTCTCTGAAATTAATCATGTCCTTTCTTGTAAGGAAAAATATGTTCAAAGAAAACAGCATTTCTTGACTCTATAATAGTGTTCACATGTATATAAGGTATTTCTGATTTATAAGTCAGAAACCAATGTGCACTACTATTATGCGCATAACCAATAAACACACAATCCACTGTTTTTGGTCATGTCTTAGTCTTTTTCGAAATAGGAACTTCTACCTTTGCCAAACACCCTCACACTTTTAAGTATTTACAGGAAGGTGGTCGACCTTTCCACAATTCATAAAGAGTGCTATTTGTTTTCTTGTGGGGTATTTTGTTAAGAACATAATTAGCAGACAATATTGCTTTCCCCCACAAGTTCTGAGGTAAGCCTAAACTTAGTTCATCATTTCTTTAAGGGTTCTATTCTTCCTTTCAGCAATTCCATTTTGTTGTGGAGAATAGGGTGTTGTAGTTTGGTGAATAATGCCATGTTGTGCACAAAATTCATTTAAAGGTGCATCATATTCACCACCCCTATCACTTTTAACCATTTTAATGGTTTTACCAAGTTGATTTTCAACTTCAGTTTTGTAGAGTTTAAACATTTCCAAGGCTTCATCTTTACTTTTAAGTAAATATACATAACAATATCTCTTGTGCAATTATCGATCAATGTTATGAAATACTTTTTGCCTCCTCCAGTTTGAACAAATTTAAGATCACATACATCAGTATGAATTAATTCTAGAGGTTTGGTTTTTCTTTCAATCGATTTAAATAGAGCCTTAGTTAGTTTTGCTTATACACTTATCTCACATTTGTGATTAGGATTAATTTCAAACTTTGGTATACAATCTAAACCAATTAGTCTACGCAATGTATCAAAATTCACATGTCCTAATCTACTATGCCATAAATTTGACTCAAGAATATAAGCAAAAGATGTGTTATTCTTATTAACAATAGATTTTGGTACAACCGTCATTACATTTAACTTAAAGAGACCATCGTGTTGGGAGAAAACAAAACAAAAAAAACAAAATTTGAAATATCCGAATCCGGCACAAAAATAGCGAAAGTGTTTATTCTCTCTCTTTGTGTGAACCTATTAGGAAGCAATTTAATAGAGCACAATATATTCTGAAAATAATCTGAAAACAATGATCCAACAATCACACAATAAGGCAATAGCAATTTTTAACGTGGAAAACCTTCCCAATGTGGAAAGGAAAAACCACGAGACCGTAGTCCACCAAATATCCCCACTATAAACAAATAATGGGTATACAAGAGTTCTCTCTAGATAGAACTAGAGGCAAACAATCAAGAGCAACTTACAAATAAGCTTCCTTGGCAACCAAAGATCAAACTACAAAGTTTAGGAAAAATCTCACCAAAAACGGTACTGTTCACAGGCCAAAAACTAGCAGTAGAAAACTCCAAATCTGATCTTCACCGTCCTGAATTTAGAGTCTTGAGTTGTGAACTCACCTACCAAATTTCAGCTCAATCGGACCACAAATTCTTGTTGATCGGATAGCTTGATCACTGCTGGACAGAATTTCTCCTCTCCTCTCTGTTTTGGTGGCAGCTTCTACTTCTTTTTTTGTGTACAGAGAAAGGGTTTTTAATCCTAAACTTATGGGCCAGATCTTTTCAAAAAACATAACCTCTCCATGTGGTCTTTGGAATTCACATGGGCTTACTAAATGTTTTGGGCCTTCCTCCACATAGGATGGAAACCTAACCCAACAAATCTCCCCCTTTCCAACTAGGTGGAGTGATTCTCCATCCCAGCAATTGAGCAACATGTCTCAAGCTTCTCCCTTACCAAAGCTTTTGTCAACATATCAGCACCATTATCATCAGTATGAATTTTTCCAAGTTCCAACAACTTATGATTAAGAATTTCTCTTATCCAATGGTACCTCACGTCGATGTGGTTCGACCTCGAATGGAATGTAGAGTTCTTAGCCAAGTGAATAGCACTTTGGTTATCACAAAATAACACATATTGTTGTTGTTTAAAACCAAGCTCCGTCAAGAACTTTTTCATCCATAGCAACTCTTTACAAGCTTCTGTTGCCGCAATAAACTCTGCCTCTGTTGTAGAGAGTGCAACACATTTTTGTAACCTTGCCTGCTAAGAAACAGCTCCACCTGAGAAAGTGATCAAATAACCCGAAGTAGACTTACAGGTATCCACATCTCCTGCCATATCTGCATCAGTGTAGCCAACTAAAATTTGTTGTCCATTTCCAAAACTGAGTGTCAACCTGGAAGTGCCTCTAAGATATCTCATTATCCACTTTACTGCATTTCAATGCTCTCTTCCTGGATTTGAAAGAAATCGGCTAACCACACCAACTAAATGAGCTATATATGGCCTTGTGCAGACCATTGCATACATTAAGCTTCCCACAGCTGAGGCATATGGAACTCTTTCCATATCTTCCTTCTCTTTATTTGTAGAAAGGCTTTGATTAGTGCTTAACTTAAAATGAGTAGCAAGAGGTGAGCTAACCACTTTAGCATTGTTCATATTGAATCTTTCAAGCACTTTTTCAATGTACTGCTCTTGTGACATGTACAATTTCTTCTCTTTTTTGTTTCGATAGATTCGAATACCAAGAATTTGCTTTGTTGGCCCCAAGTCTTTCATGGCAAAGAACTTGCTTAGTTGCTTCTTCAAATTGTCAATTCTCGAAGGATTCCTGCCAACAATCAATATGTCATCAACATAGAGCAGTATAATAATAAAATCATCATCAGAGAATTTCTGCACAAATACACAATGGTCAGAAGTAGTTTTCATGTATCCTTGCTCCTCCATAGCTGACTCAAACTTCTTATACCACTACCTGGGTGCCTGCTTCAGATCATAAAGACTTTTCTTTAGCTGACACACATAATCCTCTTTTCCTTTCACCCTGAAACCCTCTAGTTGTTCCATGTAAATCTCTTCCTCCAAGTCACCATGAAGGAAGGCAGTTTTCACATCCATTTGCTCAATCTCTAAGTCTAGACTAGCGGCTAAGCCAAGAACCACACGAATATAAGACATTTTTACAACTGGTGAGAAGATCTCATCAAAATCAATGCCTTTTCTCTGACTGAACCCTTCAACAACTAGTCTAGCTTTGTATCGTGGTTGTGAAGTGAGTTCATCATGTTTCACCCTGTACACCCACTTGTTCTTTAAAGCTCTCTTGCCCTTAGGCAGTTTCATCAACTCAAAAGTGTGATTGTCATGCAATGATTGCATCTCATCTTGCATCGCATCAGCCCATTCCAGCTTATGATCATCTTCCATGGCTTCTGCATAACCCTTGGGCTCTCCCTCATCAGTCATTAACGCATAGTCATCTGCAGAATACCAAGTGGAAGGATGTCGGTCTCTAGCTGACCTCCTGGTTGGAACATCTGGTGGTATCTCTGGTGCTGCCAACTGCTCAAGAGTCTCATCACCTGTCTCGACCTGTAAGGGGTCATCAGCATCACCTAGACCTTGTTGGTCATTCTGAACATCATGTTCAACCTGCGCAGGCAAATCTGTCAGAGGAACCAGATCCAAGTCAACTAAACCATCACTATGCTAGGACATTGTGTTCTCTGTTTTTTCAATATCTTGTATAGTTTGATCTTCAATAAATACAACATCTCAGCTTCTCACTAGTTTCTTGTCAACTGGATCATATAACCTGTAGCCAAACTTATCTAGGCTATAGCCTAGAAAAATGCATTGTCGGGTCTTCATATCGAGCTTAGACCTCTCATCTTTGGGAATATGAACAAATGCTTTACATCCAAAGACACGCAGGTGATCATAGGAAACATCCTTGCCAGTCCAAACTCTGTCTAGTACATCGAACTGAAGAGGAACACACGGTGTGAGATTAAGAACATGTACAACTGTACTCAAAGCCTCACCCCAAAAGGATCTTGGCAACTGTGCCTGTGAAAGTAAGCATCTAACTCTTTCAACCAGTGTCCTGTTCATCCTTTTAGCTAAACCATTCAACTGAGGAGTCGTCGGGGGTGTCTTTTGATGTTGAATACCCTGTTATCTGCAATAATCATCAAAAGGACCGCAATACTCTCCCCCATTATCTGTTCTGATGCACCTGAGCTTCTTCCCAGTCTGTCTCTCAACTAAGGCTTTGAACTATTTAAAAGTCTCCAACACCTGATCTTTGCTTTTTAAAGTGTAGACCCACAACTTCCTTGAATAATCATCTATGAAGGTCACAAAGTAACGGGAGCCACCAAGTGTTCTTGTCTTCATAGGACCACAGACATCTGAATATACCAAATCAAGTATATTTGGCTTTCTTGAAGGAAGGGAACTCTTGAAGGAAACTCTATTCTGCTTTCCTGCCAAACAGTGAGTACACCTTTTCAAAAGTGCATTCTTCATTCCAGACAGAAGATTCTTTTTAGCCAATGTTGCCAAGCCTTTCTCACTCATGTGAGCAAGCCTTTTATGCCACAATTCCACTGTAGACTCATCATCCATTGCATTAATAGCTTCTTTGGGGAGTCTTGCTTGCATTACGTACAAAGTAGAATGCTTCATAGCACCCCTAGTGAGCTTCCACTAACCATTACTGAAAGTGTTGCAATACCCTTCATCATCAAGTTTACCTGTAGAAATCAAATTCATACGGATATCAGAAATATGCTTTACATCTCTAAGAACCAACCTCGTGCCATTATTCGTCTCCAAGTGCACGTTTCCAACACCAATAATTTTGGCCAAGCCATCATTACCCATCTTCACTTAACCAAAGTCACCAGGTATGTAGGATGTGAAGAAATCTTTTCAAGATGTAGCATGAATAGAGGCACCACTATCAATCACCCAATTGGTCTCATGGCATGCTATGTTAATAACATCTTCATCATAAACAATGAGAAAGTCTTCGGAAGTAGCGGTGGCAACTTGATCATTATCCTTTCCATCATGCTCAATCCCTTTCTCCTTGTTCTCTCTCTTCAATTTTCTGCACTGTTTCTTGATGTGCCCTTTCATGCCACAATGATAACACTCAGCATTAGCAAACTTATTGGACTTGCTTCTACCTCTATCTCTGTTCTTAGGACCTCTGCTTTTGCTTCTCCCCCTCCTTTCTGTAACCAAAACCTCTGACTGTGAAGAAGATCTCTGTGATTTCCTCCTCATCTCTTCATTTAAAATACTGCTCTTAGCCAGATCCATATTGATTACACCATCTGGATCTGAGTTAGACAATGACATTCTAAATATCTCCCAAGAGTTCGACAATGTACCAAGCAAGCACAACCCCTGTACCTCATCATCGAACTTGATACCCATTCCAGCCAATTGATTAATTACTCCTTGAAAAGTGTTCAAGTGATCTGTCAATGGGGTTCCATCTTGGTATCTCAAGGTCATCAATTGCTTTATTAGAAACATTTTATTGTTTCCAGTCTTCCGAGCATACAATTGTTCAAGTTTGTTCCAGAGTGTACGGGCATGTGTCTCTCCACTAATATGATTCAAAACATTATCATCCACCCATTGCCTAATGTACCCACACACTTGTCGATGTAGTAATGTCCATTCTTCATCAGATTTATTTTTTGGTTTTTCAGTAGCAAACACCTGTAGATGAAATTGTTTCACATAAAGGAGGTTTTCCATTTTTCCTTTCCATGTGTGATAATTAGAACCATTCAAGGTAACCATTCTACTCAAATTTGCTTCCATTATTCAACACAAGATGCACAAAAATATGAACCAAGCTCTGATACCACTATGTTGGGAGAAAACAAAACAAAAAAAAAAAAAAACCAAATTTGAAATATCCGAATCCGGCACAAAAATAGCGAAAGTGTTTATTCTCCCTCTTTGTGTGAACCTATTAGGAAGCAATTTAATAGAGCACAATATATTCTGAAAATAATCTGAAAACAATGATCCAACAATCACATAATAAGGCAATAGCAATCCCAATGTGGAAAGGAAAAACCACGGGACCGTAGTCCACCAAATATCTCCACTATAAACAAATAATGGGTATACAAGAGTTCTCTCTAGATAGAACTAGAGGAAAACAATCAAGAACAACTTACAAATAAGCTTCCTTGACAACCAAAGATCAAACTACAAAGTTTAGGAAAAATCTCACCAAAAATGGTACTGTTCACGGGCCAAAAACCAGTAGTTGAAAACTCCAAATCTGATCTCCACCGCCCAGAATTTAGAGTCTTGAGTTGTGAACTCGCCTACCAAATTTCAGCTCAATCGGACCACAGATTCTTGTTGATCGGATAGCTTGATCACTGCTGGACAGAATTTCTCCTCTCCTCTCTGTTTTGGTGGCAGCTTCTACGTCTCTTTTTGTGTACAGAGAAAGGGTTTTTAATCCTAAACTTATGGGCCAGATCTTTTCAAAAAACATAACCTCTCCATGTGGGCTTTGGAATTCACATGGGCTTACTAAATGTTTTGGGCCTTCCTCCACATAGGATGGAAACCGAACCCAACATGTCGCTCATGTATCCCTTACCCACGTACATACCACGCTTTGTTAATACAAATTTATCAGACTCAAATGCAAGCCTAAAACCATTATTACTTAACAAAAAACTAGAAACTAAATTCTTTCGGATGTCTGGTACATGCAATACGTTGTTAAGGGTCAGTTCCTTCCCCTATGTCATCTTCAAGATTACTTTCCCTTGTCCAGCCACAGCAGAAGTAGATGCATTTTCCATGAATAGTTGTTCACCATTTGCAGCCTCATTATAACTAGTGAACATCTTTCTGTCCGCGTAAATGTGTCGAGTTGCCCCAATGTCGACCCACCACTCTTTGGGATTTCCAACCAAATTAGTCTCAAACACCACAACAGAGAGATTGATGTCATTTATCCCGTCAGAGACGTAATCAACTTTTGTCACATTAGCTTGATTGGTAGTCTTCTAGCTTGTACTTTCACGATCCTTTTTAGGGCGTCAGCAATCAGAGGCACGATGTCCAATCTTGCCACAGTTATAGCATTTACCTTTGAAATTTTTATTGCCATTGTTGTCACCTTCTTTAGGACCATCTCCTACAAACTTCATTTTCTTGTTATGTGGTTTGGGCACTTGTTCAACCACATTAGCCTTGGACTTAATGGGATTTTTATCATTCCTTTTTTCAGCCTTACGGTTATCATCCTCAATTCTTAGTCTTACAATAAGTTCATCCATGGCCATCTCTTTGTGTTTATATTTTAAATAATTTTTGAAATCTTTTCAAGCTGGTGGTAATTTTTCCACTAAAGCAGTGACTTAGAAAGAATCACTAAGAGACATACCTTCAGCATGAATATCATACAAAATTAATTGAAAACTTTGAACTTGAGAAATTACCATTTGGAAGTCTATCATAACAAAGTCTAAAAATTTACCAACAACAAATTTCTTTGTGCCGACATCCTCTATCTTGTATTTTTTCTCCAAAGAATCCCACAATTCTTTTGCTGTTTTCAGAGGACTGTAAACATTATACAGCATGTTGTCTAGGCCATTGAGGATGTAGTTTCTGCACAGAAAATCAAAATGTTTCCAGGCGTCTATAGAGGCAACAACTTGTCAATCACTTTCATCTTCTTTAAGCACTAGAGCCTCCTCAGGGAGAAACCGGGCAAGATTAAGAGTTGTAAGATAAAATAGTATTTTCTACTGTCGTCTCTTAAACTCAGTGCCATTAATTTTTTTTGATTTTTCTCCATGATTTATTGGAACTTGAACATGGTTCAAGATAGGGACCAGAGTCGTTGTAATAATTGGATTTGGAGTACTACTTTCAGCAGCCATAATATCTGATTACAAAAAATTAGAAAAAATCCAAAACCAAAACACAAATTAATTTTCTAGTTACTCAAACCAAAAAATAAGTTATAACACAAAATAATTTTACTTTTCTAGTTACTAAAACCAAAAAAATAAAATACTACACAATAATTTTCTGTAACACTGCTACACAAATTAATATTCTGAAATTGTTAATGATAAACAGTATATTACTACTATTTGTCAAAGAAAATAAACAGTATATTATTACTATTTATCAAGCAGTATATGACTATTATTTGTATTTTTTAACCAAAATATTATTTTGTAAAAGCACAAAAAATAAATACAATGAAGATACCAGAGAATATTCAATCTTAAGATTGTTGGACAATTTTCACTGTATTAAGAATAAATTATGTTTGTGTACTAAACAACAAACAAAATACACAAGAAATAAATTAAAACAAAGAGTTTTCAAAAATCTGTTTAATTATATAAACTAAACAGAAAATGGAAATAGAGAAGGAGAGAAGAAAATAAAATAAGAACAGAAAATACTTACAGAAAATATTTTCTTAGAATGATCAGGTCTAGTATTTAACACTGTCTCCTTAAGATAGATATGTCCTCTCTCGGGTGCTAACAGATTATGGACGTCTATCTCCCAGGATAAAATGATCTACAACAAATAGTAGCAGCACTACAAACTATTTGCACAATGTAGACACCCCAATTTTGACCACTCGTAAGACTTAGGTGTTTTATTCTGAACACCCGATGATGAAAATTACACTATGCAATCTTTTGAATTCTCAGCGAAGAAGTTTGGATTCAAGCTCTAATCCCAAACCTTGCACCCCATTTTGGCCAAACTATTTTAAACCGAAGCCCTCTTTCAAAATATTTGTCCAAATGCTTCTACAATGTTCCGAGGCTCGCATTTCATTTAAAACTGCACTTATCAGTAAACCGAGCAAGAACAAAGTGGAAATAAATGAAAGGGAGGTGAACTCTTTGAAAACAAAAAAATCTTTAAAACATTGGTTAAAGGTTTGGAGTTGAAGAAAATTGGAGGAAAAGGAAGAAAACTAGTTGAAGAGAAGTTGGGAATAAAACTGTTAAGAGAAAACTGAGTAGCCTTCATTAAATCATGCTTATCCCTTTCTACACTTAGATTTTAGCTATGAGGCTACCACCATTGGAAAAAGGACTTTTGGGGCTTCATTTTAGACTCAAGAATCTCTTAAAATCGAGTCCGGATGAGCGAGATATAACTGTTTGAAGTTAGGCATAAATCCGCTAAGGTCAAAACTGAGCAAGCTTCACTAAAATAGGCATATTTCTTAGCACATTTAGAATTTAGATATAAGGCCACCTCCATTGGAAAGAGGACTTCTGGGGCTTCATTTTAGACTCAAGAATCACCTGAAACGGAGTCCAAATGATGGAGATATGCTTGTTTGAAGTCGGGCCTGAATGCAGATTCTAAAGTCCGATCAGACCTCAGCGAGGTCATGCCGCCCCTTTTGACTTTTCAAAGCTGTCCAAATGTGCTGATATTTTGAGGAGCAGCAGCTTAAGGCCTGTAAATACAAGGCTCAAAGTGATGTTTTAAGAGAGAGAAAAAAAACATTATCAAGAGTTAAGAAAACAATATCAAGTTAGAAATATCATATATTAAAGAAAAATATCAAATTAGAAATATCAACAAAAAGAAATATCAAGGTGTTAGGAGTTGAAACCATCTTTGTTCTTCCTTGTTCTTCCATCCATCCATACCATACAAGAGCTTGAACTTGGATCTTGATTTGAGAATTGAAAATCATACTCAAACTTGAGGGTGCTTTGGAATCAAGTTTGATTTACAACAAGAGCACTTCTCTACAAGATCTAAAGCCTCCTTTGTTCATCTTTTTCTTGTGTTTTCATATTATTTTGGTACTATTTTGGGACAGTTTTGAGGGCTGAAACTTGTGATTAAAAGCTACCCAAAAGTGGAGAGGTTAATCACCCTTCTTTGAACCTTATTCCAAGCTTGAATCCTTGTGTTTCCTACTTGTTTTCGCTAATTTTTCCCACTGTTTTGGGGCTGATTTGGACTGTTTTGGGGCTGTTTTTCAACATCTAAACTGTGGAATTTGAAGTTGTAAAAGTAGAGGGGTTAACCACCCTTCCTTCTACTTGTTTACTAACTTGATCCTATTTAATTTTACTCGCTTTCTATAGCTTAATTTCAGCAATATTGTATGCTATTAGGGGGCTGTTTAATTTATTTCAATGATTTATGTTTTAAATATCAAGTTTGTTTGTACTAACCAATTAATCAACTTCGCATAATCATCTGTGCAACCTCCCTCCATTCTTTGCTTATTTCGATTAAAAAGTTGTGAAAAATTAAGATTGTAGTTCAAGTATAAGAAAGGAACTCTTCCATGCTTGATGGTTTAATCTCTTCGGAGGTTCATTACCAAAGGTATAAAAACCTCTATACTTAATGGTTTAATCTCTTTAGAGATTCACTACCACAGGCATAAAATGTTTTATGCTTAGGAGGTTCATTACCAAAGGTATAAAACGCTCTATACTTAATGGTTTAATCTCTTTAGAGATTCACTACCAAAGGCATAAAACGTTTTATGCTTAGGAGGTTCATGACCAAAGGTATAAAACATTCTATGCTTAATGGTTTAATCTCTTTGGAGATTCACTACCAAAGACATAAAACGTTTTATACTTAGGAGGTTCATTACCAAAAGTATACAACGTTCTATGCTTACTGATTTAATCTCTTAGGAGATTTACTACCAAAGACATAAAATGCTCTATACTTAACGGTTTAAATTCTTTGGAGGTTCACTACCCCAAATGTATACATGTTCTTATACTAAAGCACAATCTTTTATTTTTCATTTCTATTTATTCATCAGTATGTTTACTTTTAAGGGACTAATTGACCCTTGGAAATCACCAAGGAAAGTGTCATTATCACTTATTATCAAGTTTGGATTCCAAGTCATTATCACTCAAGTTTGGATTTTTCTAAGTCATTATCACTCTTTTGAGTTTGACTAGTCCTTTTTGCACATCTTGAGTTTGACTTGGAATCCTTTATCGCTTGTAAATAAGTTTGACTCTTCCTTTGTAATTTCCCCCGAAGAAAATAAGATTTGTTTCTCGGGTTAAGTTGATGCTTGTTTCTCTTTATTGCGTTTTGGACTTAGTGGACGTAAATATCACTTTTGCACAAACAGGAGAAAAGATAAAGAAATGGAAAGGTGATAAAAAAAGGCTAATAAAATTGGTTAAAATTGGATTACAACCGACATAAAGAACCAATATAATTAATTGAATTCGGTCGGACGTTATACCGAGTTTATTGTGTCAAGGCTTGTCTTACATCAATTCATGATAATTTGATGAACCTTGGAGTGTCTCTACTTCCCTTCTTGAATTCACTTCATGATAGGAGGGAGGGGTGGTTGTTTATTCATTACATTTATTAATCATTGTCCAAATTGTATCCGAGATCATCAAGAAATCAACTTGCTAATTGATGGTTTTGGAGATGATTCCAACCCTCTCTTGAGTATTTTTATGATAGAGAAGGGTAAAAAAAAAGACAAACATGGCTAGGAATACTCTGTCTGCACTGTTTCACCTCAGGTACAAAAAACAGATTTCCACAAGAAAACAAAGTATTGGATATATTTGGGGCTCGACTGAGTCGCGTTTTGGGGTCAGCAAGGCTCCAATAAATTGCAAAACAAGACACTTTTGGTCCAAAGCAATAACTAGGGGTGAAACAGAACAAATCCCAGCAAGGCAGACAAAATAATTCCTGAGGAGCATCAAGCAATCATTGCATATTATTATTGTAATAAATTAGACAGTCCCTTTCATTTATTATTCATTCGGCTTTGTAATAATTATTTGTTCAGACACTTGGACATTCGGACCCTCCTTCGCGAGGACAAATATGTAATAAGTTGTATGTCTTCCAACTCCCATTCTTTCTCCCTTTTATTTTCACTGCTTATGATGGTTAGATTAGGGACATCATGTTTAATTAGCATTTTCCATGATTTGCATCCATTCGTTTACATGCATAAAAGTTCGGCTCATCATATTATTCAAATGTCAAATTCAAACTCCTTACTTGCATACATGCGCTATCACATGTCTTGAATTGACTCACACGCCATACTAGTAGCCGAACCTTAATTGCACGTTGCATGTGTTGCATTAGTCATTAAATTAGGATCATGCATTTTTTTTCTAACTATTTGCTTTCTTTTTGGACTCGCCTTCGAACATTAAGGTAAGCATTTTTGCTTTAGCATATTGCATAAGTATGAATGCTGTCATATCAAACATACTACCATGAAACTAACTGCTTATGTGATATACATGTTTGAATGCCTGTAGATGAATGCTAATCACTTGAATTTGGATACTTTGATTCATGTATATATGAGAGCACCATTTTCAGTGATACATATTCAAAACATTTTTTTCAAAACAAACATGAAATCAAACGTTCCAACTTTTTGTGAAATTAGTCTATACTTGTATGCTATATATAGAACAAGAGCATATACTGTACATAAAAATCACATCATGATTAGTAGAGGCCGATCTTTAATCAGGTGAGTGGGGTGTTCAATTATTAACATTCCTCTCTCATACCTAAGTTCCCGAACCAAGACACTTTGGCAACGACGAACTAATGACCTTTGGCACGAGTCATGGGTTCCCTAAATTTCTCAAAAATAAATATTTAGGTGGCGACTCTGAAATCTGGAAAAGCAGTCCATTTTTGGCATTTGATTCAAACATCGATTTTTCAAAAGAAATTGCCGGATTTGGACTCTTTTTGTGTTTTCACTGTTTCACATTGTACTTGTGAAATCAGAATCAGAACCAACACAAGTGGAGTTCGAATTGTAAGGGCTATTCATTCTTTCGAAAGGGAGCGCGAAAAGTCGAGCTACACACAACGAACACACTTTGTGTTTATACACTTTCTCACAAAAAATTAATGCAACAAAATGCAGAGAGCAACAGCAGAATTTATGACGAAAAAATTGAGTGAAAATCCAAATGAGGGACTTATCTATTTATAGGTGTAGAGGTGGCTTTTCAGATTTGAATTAAACAAGTAGTAAACTTGTTTGAACAGGGATTGTACCTATTTGGTAAAGATTGAACAGGTAAAGAACCTGTTGGGTTTGAATTTGTCAGTATATAAACCTGTTTGATGGAGGAAAAATCCGGACATTATTTTAGAATTAATTTCGAAATTCAAATTCCGAAAAAGGTAAGAATTTTAATTTTAGAAAAATAAAATTCAAAACGTTTTTGGGCCAAAAAGATAGGCATTGGGCTAGACAAACCCAAACCCTAACCCATCTGGATGGATGGACAACGACGCGTGTGTTTTTGGTTTGGGTCTAGCCCACTATTGGGCCAAACAAGCCCAATCCAACCTCACATCATGCACTGGCGCCCAAGCCCAGGCCCAACCGCCCGACCCACCGGACGGACGGCGGTGGCGTGTGTTTGGTTTGAGTCCAATGGGTCTAGCTCACTTTATCCATAACCTCCCATTCTACAAAACTTGAGTGCCCCTTGGGGCCTATCCCAAGTTCCAAATCTAAGCATTATAAACCCACACAAAGTTTGCCCACCAAACCAATGTGGGACAAACCTTAATTCAAACCTTTATGGAAATTCTTCAAAACACACCATTTTCATAGAGCTCATTTTGGTTTCAATTTTTCATTCACCCGATAATAGTTTTGAGTAATCAAATATACTACGTGAATTACAATGCAGCATAAAACGCATTACCACTTAGACCCGCCAACTTTGACTCATGGGTCTCACCTAAAAATTAAACCAAATTTTGAAAAAAATATGTTTTTTCTAAAACCATTTTTCATACCATTTCTAACAAGAATTTCCAAACATTCTGCATTACGGCGAGCTATAAATTGCTTCGAAGATATTAATGAGAAAAAAGTCATTCAAAAATCAAATCGGGTTATTTATAATATTGGATTCTTTAACCTTATGGTCATAAGTAGGGGTGTGCATAATACCGCCGAAACCGCCGAAACCGCCAAAATCGCACCGAACCGTACCGCCAAGACAAATTCGTTATTATTTGTCAATCAAACCGCCGGTTTTTGGTAAGAAAAATGGCAAATTTTAGTGACACTTTTATCAATCCGCCGGTTTCTATTTTTCTTCCAAACCGCACCGACCCGCACCGCTATTAAATCATGTTTTATAGGATTCTAAAAATTCTTTTTTATTTAAGTTTGCTTATTGTTCTATACCTTAGAATATAGTATTACATTACTGCTCGAGGGGAATTTTATGTATTGTATTTGATCATTGTAGCTTCCACATATGCTTGTAATGAACTGATGGCATAGTCGTTGATATTATCATGTTGTTGCTACACTTGCTGCATCAGAAGAAAGCTTCGCAAGATGCTTAACATCACGATATCTCTCGTCTTTTTTTTACTCTTTGATTTAAGTTTTGTAATTTGAATTATATTTTTTATAAACCGCCAATCCGCGCGAACCGCCAAGGCAAATCCGCCATTATTTGCCAACCAAACCGCCGGTTTTTGATAAGAAAAATGGCAAATTCTAGTGACACTTTTATCAATCCACCACCCGCCATACGGTTTCTATTTTTCTCTCAAACCGCACCGACCCGCACCGCGCACACCCCTAGTCATAAGTATGACAGTTGAATTTAAAATGCACATATTCTCAATACGCAAATCTTTAAGATTGAAAATATCTTAAAGGACCCATATAAGCAGGTTACATTACATGTAATATATGGCACTGCTGTGAAACGTGGCCGACCCAAGCATCAAGAAAAAAATGGAGAGAGAGAGAGAGAAAAAAAAAAAAAAGGTTCCACGGCGGACAGGAAACCACCACCATCACCTACTCCCACCGCCGCCGATCCATGGTAGTTTCATGGCAGCACCACTGCCACCAGTCCGATGGCAGCTTCGGCTGATCTGTAGTCACCTCGATCGCCTCCCTCGGATTCGTTTCTCCCGTACCTTCCTTTTCTCAAATTTGCCGTTGTCGCGTCCCTAAAATTCGTCTCCAATGCAAGAGTCAAAGATCTTTGCCTGAAATACCTATCCTCCACCTACTCTGCAACGTCGCTCACCGTCACAGTCGCCAGAAGGACTAAGTAAAGCATTTCCATGGGAAGAAGGAAAGTAGAGTTGTCGGCTGCGGTGCTCGAGCTCCTCGTTGGTAGAGAGTCCAAGAATGTGGTGGCCAACCTTGAAATGGGTTGAGTCACAGATGAAGTGTCCTGGATTCTCTACCATGAGTTCAGCTACTTTGACAGGTCTTGAGAGGGCAAAGATTAACAAGAAGAAGAAGAGAGAAAGCAAATCTGAAGGTGAGCGAGAGAAAGATGGAGAAGAGAGAAAAAAATGGGTTTGGATAAAAGTCATTTGAACAGACAACAGGAGTGTGAATCTAAACAAAAAAAGGACGTGTGACTGTCTTTATCAATATGGGTTGTCCTTATGATTAAACAATCAGCAATGCTAGGTAGCCACAAATTCTGTAGCTCAAATGGTTCGAAACTATCAAAACGACGTCGTTTTGGATGCAAAACAAGTCAAAACGACGTCGTTTTAGCAGTTTCGGGCCATTTGAGCCACAGAAATTGTGGCCACCAAACATTTTTCTTAAACAATAAGCACATGCATCTATGACCTTACAAATTTATAAAATGGGCCAATGGACTGAGTTCCCTATATTTATCATTATCAATCACGGCAAAGAATTTCACTCTGAGTAATGGGAAACGATGATAATTATTCCTAATAAATAATAGACAGGCTTGGGTGGAATTTTTTTTTATCAACAAAAGAAACTTTATTGATGAAGAAAGTAAGAAATATGCGAAAAACCTACATCAATAAAGAAAGGAAGTGCAAAGAGTATCATAACTAACCTTACGAATCCCAACTAAGTTGGCACCGATAAAGAAGCACAATCCTTTACTAAGTACTTAACTCATGATTAGTGAGAAACCAATCAAAAGAACCAAAAAGAGAGAAAGGAGAAAACAACAGATAGCAACACACTTAGCAACCTTAACAGTCCTAAACTAGCAACATTACAGCAACAAGGCCAGTAGCAGCCTTGCTTAAGGGCCTCAGTCCAGCCCAAGTTGGCACCCACGCAATGTCCATTAATCCCATCAGAAAAGGAATCTACTTCTTGCAGGCTTCGTAAAGCAAACAAACATTCTTGCCACCCTTATCCCTCTAATGCTCCAAACCCTTCTCAACATGTTTGTTTGGAGAGATTGAGCCATGTGATAGGATTCATATTCGGTGTATAAAATAATCTATTGTTTGGTTTAATTTTTTTACATTGGATTAATAGTCCATTCGGACTATTAATCCTAAATATATATTGGATTATTCTATCCTATGAGGGGAGGTGGGACACAAATCATAAAATAACTCATCCTATGAAATTAGATGATAAAATTACATTTTTAACCCTCTACTATTTAATATCTTTTTAAATATAAAATTTATTTATTAAATTATTTATACTTAATAAAGTATAAATAATTATTTATTTTAATAATCATATAGAATTAATTATACTTAGTAAAGTATAATAAAATTTAAAAATTTCAACTACAAATTAAAATAAATTTATGTAATTTTTATTAATATTCTATTTATTTAATTTTTTAAAAGTACTAGTAAAAAAATTAAATAAAATTTATAACTCAGATTTAATATTCCAATTATTTCATAAACAATTCAAAAGGGCAAAACAATCTTTTGAACATTTTATACTACTCCATGATATCTCAAGCAAACCTAGAATTCAATAGAATAGTCCAATCCAGACATTTAATCCCAACACTAAACAAATATAAAATACAAACCTAGTTCAACCAAATAATCCAGGAATAATATATCTCAAGACTAATAGTTTAGTGGATTACAATATTCTCTTATTCAGTCCGTCCAAACAAACACACCCTTTGTGTTTTGGGAAGCCTAAAAGAAGTTTTGTTTTTCTTCCCAATAATGGTCAAAATTACTATTTTTTTAAAATAAAAAAGAGAGAAAATAAAAATGACTTAACAGAGTCGTAAATCTTTGGCCAATCAAAATTTAGTATATGTTACTGTGGGGATATATTTTCTGAGTACCTACACGTGGTAGGTGACGCCGACGTGTCAGCCGAGGTGCCACGTTTCGTGGTCATGACGCCGAGGTGATCTCGGCAAGGCCGAGGTTATCTCCGAAGATATCAGAATCCGAGATAAGAAAATAAAAGATAAGGGACAAGAGTCCTAGAATAAAGAGGAGATTTAGCTAAGATAAGGATAAAGCTCTTAGAGAGTTTATCTTTATCTCTTAAGAGTCCAAGATAAGTACTGAACAGGAATTCATAGAAGTCAGGCTTCTATTGGGATTTGGATTGAGGTAACTATAAAAGAGAGGCACCCCCATGGGTCTAAGGTACGCAATTGATGCTTTGAGCAGTAAGTTTAGCACTTGATTATCTTTGAGAGATATACTGACTTGATCGTCGGAGTGCCCCCGGGTGGAAGAGCCACCGCCGGAGCCTTTTCTTTCTGTTACAGGTTAACTGAAGCCATCTATTCTACCAGTGCTCTCTAGCTGATTACTAAACGGGCCGTGTGGTCAGAAAATTACTCACACAATTTGGCGCCGTCTGTGGGAACTTAGAAGAATAGATGGCTAGTAACGGACAGAGGGAAAGATTGGGGACGACACTCTTGCTGGGAGTGGCAAACCTATCGACCTTGATGTTGAAAGAGACAACAACAATGCAGAAACTCGTGACCAGGGCCAAGGAGAGAAAGACGTCGGCCAGGAGGCCGACACTTCGAAGAAAATAGACCAAAACAAGTACTATAACGAAGATAACCTCCAGGTATTGAGGGATAGGTGCCTGCGGAGGGATGAAGAAGTAAAAGAATTGGCAAACAAGTTGGCAGACCTGCAGTCGGTCATCAACTTCATGATGCAAAACAATGTCATGCAGCTACCATACCCGCTGCACGACACGCCGATTCCATCAATTAATACCCAGAAGGGAGGAAGGAAAACAATCCCCGAAGCCCCTCGGCACACCAGAAGTGGAAGGCACTCTCACCGACCTTCTAGGGAAGTCGGACGAGAGGAGCCAAGACGAGAGGAGTCCCGAAGGACGTATCACACAAAGGACCCAGAGCCCAAAGAACATCGGCATGTTCAAGGGTAGGCACTCTGCTTTGACACAACCCCTGGAGAAAGATCAAAACGGGCCCACCACGAGGCCGAAAGTAGTGTGCCGAAAATATTGAAATCCAAAGATAGCCAAGCTCCAGGGAGGATTAAAGAAGACTTGAGAGATTACCTCAAGAGGAAGTAACAGAATGCTAAAGCCGAGGAAACTTCCCCGGTTAAGCCGAGGACACCATTCTCAGTGGAACTGGACAAATTTGAAGCACCAAAGAGATTCAGCATGCCGAGGTTCCAAATATATGATGGTAAGTCAGATCCCAACTTTCACGTTGGACTATACCTAAATTCAATGGCGTTATATAGTGGGAATGAGCCGTTGCTTTGCAAAGTATTCCCCTCATCCTTCGGGGAGATTGCATCAAATTGGTTCCATAAACTACCGAAAGGAAGCGTAAAGACTTGGGAAGGCCTGGCCGAAATGTTTGTGGCCAGGTTTGTGACGAACAAACTACAGCTCTTGAGGGTCAACGCACTGATGGCTTTAAAAATCACCAAGGATGAAGGCCTTAGGGCCTACGCAAAAAGGTACTACGAGGTGTTCAATCGAATACCCGAATGCAACCAAGAGGTGGCGGTCGTGTCTTTCAAGAACGGCCTGAAAGATGACTGTCTACTACGGAAGTCTTTGGCAAAAACATTGCCAAAAAGCATGGAAGAACTCATGGCGAGAATCGAGAAGTACGCCCGAGCCGAGGAGGATGCGTCGGGAAACAAAGAGATAAAGCAGGAGAAAAGAAACGGCTCGCCGAAGCGAAGCCGAAGTAACAATGGATCGATCAAACAAGAAACGGAATTGAGGGCTAAACAGGCAGTAACGACTATATTCTGAGTCCCAATCCACAAAGTCCTGGATCAAATACGAAACCAACGCTATTTCAGAGCACCGGCAAGAACACCAGGGGAATTTATGGAACGAAACGTCGGTAGGCGTTGTGCTTACCACAATGAAGAAGGGCACCCAACTCAGGGTTGCAGAGCCCTAAAAGCACACTTAGAAGACTTGGTGAGGCAAGGCCATCTGAGGGACCTTGTCGATGAGGCCAGGACAAGGGAAGAACAAGCAAGATTGCCTCAAGCACCAGCAGCTCCGCCTCCCCCAGCACAGTAACCACAAGCAGGAGGACCGCGGGTGGTTAGTGTAATTCACTCAAAAGTGAACGAAAATGACATGCGAGGGGAGACCCAGAAGGTAAAATACCTACAGCACGTAAACCAGGTCGGACATAAAAGACCTCGGCCTGAAGAATGTCAGAGACCGACAATAGCCTTTATAGAAGCTGACCTAGAGATGGTCCAGCATCCACATAATGATGCCTTGGTAGTATCCCTCTAGGTTGGGGAGTGCCAAGTGAAACACATCCTGATTGATCAAGGCAGCTCTTGCGATATCATGTATGTTAGATGTTACAAGGAGTTGGGCCTTCATCCTGATGACTTGGAGCAATCCAATGGCCCGATGGTCGGCTTCAATGGAACGCCGACGTGGCCACTGGGCGCAACAAGCTTGGAAGTACAAGCCGGCACTAAGAAGATCAAGATAGAATTCATGGTGATTGACACGCCCTCGCCATACAACATCATCTTGGGAAGGCCATGGTTGCATGCAATGGGGGCAATTCCCTCAACGTTGCATCAACTATTACGGTTCCCAACAGAGCATGGGATTGAAGAAGTCAGAGAAGATCAACTGCAGGCGAAGAATTGCTCCATGGCAGCAATGAAATCTACCTGCAGCGTGCGAGAGCCAGAGAAGGTAGAAATTGAAGATGAGAACGTGGAAGTCCTAGAAGACGTCAGCAAAGAACCAGTCGAGAAAAACGAAGAGGCGCTAAAGAAGATCCTTGTCTAGGATAAAGATGAAGAACGCTTCTTTCTTCTCGGCTCGGGCTTAGCCGAAGAAGAGAAAAAAGAGTTGGAAACATTTTTAAGAGCAAATATGGAGGTGTTCGCTTGGACACCTTACGAAATGCCTGGCATTGACCCCGAGGTCACTTGCCACGAACTAAATGTTGACAGGTCGGCCAAACCTGTAATTCAGCGAGCCAGAAGACCGACGTTAATACATGTCGAAACAGTAGAACAAGAAGTAAACAGACTCCTGGAGGCCAGGGCCATTAGAGAAGTACACTACCCAACATGGCTATCCAATACAGTGGTGGTAAAGAAGAAGAACGGTAAATGGAGGGTTTGCGTAGATTTTACAAGCCTGAACAAAGCTTGTCCCAAAGACAGCTTTCCTCTACCCAAGATTGACCAATTGGTAGACGCCACATCTGGACATGAAAGGATAAGCTTCCTGGATGCTTACAGGGGATACCACCAGATAACCATGTACCCCCCAGATGAGGAGAAGATAGCATTTATCACCCCGAAAGGGCTGTATTGTTACAAGGTAATGCTTTTTGGGTTGAAAAACGCAGGAGCAACTTACCAAAGGCTGGTAACCAAGATGTTCAAACACCTGATCGGCCAAACAGTAGAGGTCTACATCGATGACATGGTCATGAAGACCAAGGAACCTAAGGGTCATCTTGCTGACCTAAAAGAGGTCTTTGATATTCTCAAAACATACCGGCTCTGACTCAACGCATCGAAGTGCGCGTTTGGAGTTGGATCAGGTAAGTTTTTGGGGTACCTGGTAACAAGAAAGGGCATCGAGGCCAGCCCAGATCAAATCAAGGCCATCCTAGAGTTAAAGAGCCCAACGTCGGCAAAACAGGTGCAGATGCTAACTGGAAGGGACGCAGCCCTAAATAGATTCATCAGCAGAAGCTCAGACAAATGTAAACCTTTCTTCAACCTGGTGAAGAACGCTACAGACTTCCTATGGACTGAGGAATGTGAGGCCGTTTTGGCCGACCTAAAAAAGTATCTGACCACGGCTCCAGTCCTCTCAACCCCTGAACTTGGAGAAGAACTGTTTTTGTATTTGGCAGTTTCAGAACACACAGTAAGTGCAGTGTTAATCCGAGAGGAAAAGGGGGAGCAAAAGATTGTTTATTATGTAAGCAAAACCTTGGCCGATGTAGAAACAAGGTACCTACCACTAGAGAAATTAATGTTGGCCTTAGTAATGGCTTCAAAGAAGCTGAACCATTACTTTCAAGCGCACAAGATTATAGTGCTAACAGAGCACCCACTGAAGTCCTTGTTACAACAAGGAGACTTAACTAGAAGAATAGCAAGATGGGCAGTGGCCTTAGGCCAGTACGACCTGGAGTTCAGGCCGAGAACAGCAATTAAAGGCCAAGTTTTGGCTGACTTCATGGCCAAATTCACGCCGAAATCCATCGAACATCGGGCTCCGTTGAGCCAAGATGAACGATGTCCAAGCAAACAAGGAGAAGCCCAGCCAAAGGCAAAAGAACAAAGAAAAGAAAAACTCAGACCATGCAGCATTTACATCGGCGATTCTTTTCGCCTATTTGTCGATGGGAGCTCAAACCAGCAAGGAGCGGGGGTAGGAGTAGTGTTAATATCTCCTGATGGGGAGATATTGGAACAGTCTATTCGATTAGGGTTCAAGGCCTCAAATAATGAGGCAGAATACGATGCACTAATTGCAGGACTAAAGCTAGCAGTGGCAGCAGAAGCAAATAAGGTAATAATTTTTTGTGATTCACAACTTATAGTAAATCAAACAACAGGAGAGTTTGCAACCCGAGATGAGAGGATGTCGGCATACGCAAAGGAAGTCATCAGGCTGGCAGCCTTGTTTCGCAACTGCCGACTTCTACAAGTTAGCCGAGATGATAACAGCCACACCGACGCGTTGGCCAACTTGGCAAGTTCAATATAAACTGAAAAAACAAGGACAATAATGATTGACTATTTGTCAAGCTTGAGCATAGAACAGCCGATCACAGAACAAGAAGCAATGTGTGTGGACTTGGGACCAAGCTAGATGGATGCAATTGTTGCATTCTTGAAAGAAGGAAAGCTGCCAGAAGACCATAAAGAAGCACACAAGGTCATATTGAAGTTGGCAAGATTCAATCTGACAGCGAACGGACATCTCTACAGAAGGTCCTTCACTGGACCCCTTTTAAGGTGCGTACACCCTTTGCAGGTTGAAGATTTTCTATATGAAATTCATGAAGGGATTTGTGGAAGCCACGCTGGAGGCAGATCACTAGCTCACAGGGCCATTACCCAGGGGTATTGGTGGCCCTGCATGCAAAAAGATGCAGAAGCCTACGTGAAGAAGTGTGAAAAATGCCAAAGGTTCGCACCTTTGATACACCAACCAGCCGCTAACCTGAACCCTGTATCCAGTCCATGGCCATTTGCCCAATGGAGCATGGATCTCATTGGGCAGTTGCCCCAAGCAACTGGGCAAAGGAAGTACTTGCTGGTAGCAATAGATTACTTCACGAAGTGGATAGAAGCAGAACCTCTTGCCAAAATCCGAGATGTGGATGTCAAGAACTTCATATGGAGAAACATCATCACCAGATTTGGCATTCCAAGAGCAATAATTGCCGACAACGGAACGCAGTTTGACAGCAAAGTCATCAAGAACTTCTGTGCGAAATTCAAGATAAAGAATTACTTTTCAACACCAAGTTTTTCCCAAAGCAATGGACAAGCAGAAGCATCCAGCAAAGTAATTTGGATGGGATAAAGAAGAGGCTGCAAGCAGCAAAAGGGAAGTGGGTAGACGAGTTGCCCAATGTACTATGGGCATATCGGACTACGCCAAGAAGATCAACTGGGGAAACCCCCTTTGCCATGGCTTACGGCAGAAGCAGTCATCCCACTGGAGATCGGCATCCCAGGGATCAGAACCCAGGGAGTAGAGAATGGGACTAATGATATACTTTTAGCCCGAGATCTGGATCTCTTAGAAGAAAGAAGGGAGAAAGTTGCAATTCAGCTCACAGCATACCAGCAACAGCTTGCTAGAACTTACAATAAGAAGGTCAATCCAAGAGATTTTCAGGTCGGTGACCTAGTCCTAAGAAAAGTTGTCGGCAATAAGAAGGATTCCAGAGAGGGCAAGCTTTGCCCAAACTAGGAAGGACCCTACAGAATTACTTCAGTATTGGGCAATGGAGCATACTGGCTTGAAGATAATGAGGGCAAAGCATTACCAAGACCCTGGAACACTTGTAATTTGAAATTTTTCTATCATTAGATGTTCCTTGTTATTTTTTACCGACGTCATCAATAAAATTTTGGCAAAATTCTCCAAAGACTTGTGAATTGATAAAAGATGTATACTATTGTTTCTGAATAATGAGAACCCAAGTGGAACTCAGGTTCACATTGGGGGCAGAGAGAAGACACAAATGCTTAACGCTTGTTGAAATTTGCAGCAATTTACAAGTTGAAGTTAAACCGAGATTATTGTTTATCTTCACTTGTTGAAATTTGTAACAATTTACAAGTTGAAGTTAAGCCGGGATTATTGTTTATTTTCACTTGTTGAAATTTGTAGCAATTTACAAGTTGAAGTTAAGCCGAGATAATTGTTTATCTTCACTTGTTGAAATTTGTAGCAATTTACAAGTTGAAGTTAAACTGAAGTAATGCTTAACGCTTGTTGAAATTTGTAGCAATTTACAAGTTGAAGCTAAGCCGAGATTATTGTTTATCTTCACTTGTTAAAATTTGTAGCAATTTACAAGTTGAAGTTAAGCCGAGATAATTGTTTATCTTCACTTGTTGAAATTTGTAACAATTTACAAGTTGAAGTTAAACTGAAGTAATGCTTAACGCTTGTTGAAATTTGTAGCAATTTACAAGTTGAAGTTAAGCTGAGATTATTGTTTATCTTCACTTGTTGAAATTTGTAGCAATTTACAAGTTGAAGTTAAGCCGAGATAATTGTTTATCTTCACTTGTTGAAATTTGTAGCAATTTACAAGTTGAAGTTAAACTGAAGTAATGCTTATTGCTTGTTAAAATTTGTAGCAATTTACAAGTTGAAGTTAAGCCGAGATTATTGTTTATCTTCACTTGTTGAAATTTGTAGCAATTTACAAGTTGAAGTTAAACCAAGATAATTGTTTATTTTCACTTGTTGAAATTTGTAGCAATTTACAAGTTGAAGTTAAACCGAAGTAATGCTTAACGCTTGTTGAAATTTGTACCAATTTACAAGTTGAAGTTAAGCCGAGATAATTGTTTATCTTCACTTGTTGAAATTTGTAGCAATTTACAAGTTGAAGTTAAGTCGAGATAATTGTTTATCTTCACTTGTTCAAATTTGTAGCAATTTACAAGTTGAAGTTAAGCCAATATATATTGTTTAACGCTTGTGGAAATTTGTAGCAATTTACAAATAGATCATTGTTTAACACTTGTTATAACTTGAGAAAAGTTTATAAAGTTGAGATTAAACCAGTATATGTTTATCCTTTTTGAAATCTATAAGCAACTTACAGGACAGGTACTTGCCGAGGTAAATCGTCAAGTGACATAACCGAGGTGTGTCACCTCGAGAAGATTGCACAAAAAAGGAAGAAGTACAAAAGACATGCAAAATGTTCTAAGTATAGAATGATGCACAAAGCAATAAAGAGAAGACAAGAAAAGAAAAATTATATTCATTCACCAAGAGAAGGGCACATCGGCCATACAAAAAGCATACATTGTTCCAAAAGATAAAGAAGCAACAAAATGCAAGTAAGCAAAAGAAAAACATGAAGCTAAGACTCCTCTCTATCAGTTGGTTAAATTTGAAGATCAGATACTTGTTGAGAAGACATCCCAGCAGCCTTATCCGCCGCTATCTCGGCATCAATTTCTTGCAGAGTTTCTTCAACACTCTTGTCCGCAGAGGAGATGTCGGCTAGTGCATTCTCGGGAACAGCTTCTATGGGAACCTCATCACCTTCCTCATCCTGTGTCAAGTCTAGGACTTGCTCATTCTGGGGAGGGGACTTGGCCCCATCAGCATCCTTGGATTTTCTCACCAAGGCCTGATCCTCATCCTCATCATTTTCCTCGGATTCGGATTCGCCGACATCTTGATTTGGAGGTTGAAATGGAGGGAATGGCAGAGGAATGGCATCAGGTTTTCTTAATGACAAGTCCTCTGGGACGTTAAGTTTCTTCAGAAGGGACATCCAACCAAGGGTAAAACCCTTGTTGCATGCCTCCTTCACTTGTTGTTCGTAAGCATCTGTGACGTCGGCCATGCCTTGGGCATATGCCTTTTCATCAGCATCTTTTATTTCGGCCTCTTTGGTGGCCAAGGCTTCTTGAAGCTCTTTCTCGGCTTGGGCCGTCTTCTCTTCAGCCTCCTTTCTTTGGGACTCAACCACTTTCCTGATAGCCTCAGCAGCCTCAGCCTTCTCTTCGGCATTATTCTGAGCTTTAATTGCAACCTCGGCTTGATCCTCCAGCTTCTTCATTTTTTATTGAAGGCCCTTATTGATCTTTTGGAGAGAAGAGAACTCCTCCTTCATGTCGGCCAGCTTTTGCCGATTTTCAAAGGACTGAACAGAAAAGGAATGGGCATGCTGGATTGCCTGAAAGAACACAAGGCGAAAATTAGCACAAAATTTTCTAAATACAAAACAGAAAGAAAAAAATTACCAAGAAGAAGACACTTACTTGAACGGAGCGTTGAAGTATCAACACATAATTCTCGTACTCGCTCAACTCGGCGTTGCGGTTAAGATCGCCGGGAAGGAGCAGAGTTGTGCTGAGGGCTACGCCGACATTGATGTCGTCGGCATTGTCAGTAGCCAAGACTGGCTTGTCCTCCAGAGTAATTTTTGGGGACCAGGGGGCATTGCTCTTCTTGGATCCCGAAGTCGTAGCGGAAGAAGACCTCGGCTTTTTGGATTTTGGAGACTCTGATGGCTGGGTTTCCAAGCGCCTCTTCCTAGCAGAGGGTTGAGGTTTGTCACTCTCAGCCAACCTTGATATAGGCAGAGCATCCTCAGACTCAGTCTGAGTAATTTTAGCCTTTGGTTGGGCCTTCTTAATTCTTTTTGGCTTAGGTGGAGGAAGGGTTTGTGCTGGTTGATCGTCAACCAATGATGGAATGCTGGCTAGAAGATCTTTTGCAACTAGCTTTGCACAACCCATCTCGGCAGTAGAAACTGTTTGACGTCGGCGGCGGCGCTGTGAAATTGGAACCAAGTATGGAGCTGAAGTAGACAGTTGCTCAGCCGGATCAGAAGTTGACCCCTGGTATGTCCGAGATATGGATGCGATCTGTGGAGTAGTGGCAGAAGGTGGAGAGAGGCTTTTCTTCTTCCTCTTAGGGACGTCGGGCAAAGTTGACTTATAAGTTGGGATAAAATTGAGGAGCAGAGGCGCCTTTCTTTTGTGGATTGGCAAGTCCAGAAATTTCTTCAAATCCTTGCTGGGAACAAAGGATTGACGAAAATTTTTTGGTGGCTGACGAACAGCTGCAAGAAGAACAGACGTCAGAAACAGACAAAGTATTTAAGACTTCGAAAGAAAACAGGCAAGGCTGAATATTGGGCTCTTACCCTTGCCCTCTAAAACTGAACGAGGAAGAGGGTAGAGATGGATATCCTCGTCTGGAGCAAACTCCCAATTTCCCGAGGTAATGAAATAGTCATCTCCAGCCCCCTTTGTTGGAGTCTGGGAGGTCGGCTACGATTTTGAATTTTGTAGACCTCGGCTTAAGGTAATAAATGTAGCCTTTTTCTTTCAAATTAACGGCACACATGGTACAGCAGTACTGGATATCGGCTAGGGTGATCCTAACGTTTTCCTGTTTAGCTAAGGCAATAATGCCATGGATCACTCGATAAGAGTTAATGGCCAATTGCATGGGGTTCAACTTGTAGTAATGAAGAATCTCGCGAAAAAGGATGTAAAGTGGGAACCGGAGTCCACACTCGATAAAGGCAACCACAGGGAAGGGCATGGAGTTTTCTGTAGGCATGATGGAGTCATCATCCCCAGCCAACCTCAGATTGACATCGGCTGGGATTTCAAACTCTTGCCTAAAAAATTCCAACTTAGAGGGGGTGTTTACCCGATGTTCCCACATACCCATGATGTCGGGATAACTAAAGGTATTGGGTTTCAATAAGAAGATGGTTCAAATAGGGTTATTGGGACCTCGGCAAAAAACCTAGGTTTTAGTTGATGAAGAAATTTGAAAGGATGTTTCAGTTTTGCCCTAAAATGTGGGTTCTACAAACAAATCCCAAACCTAAAGCTATGGAGATGAAGATCAAAGGCACAGATCTGGAAAAGACACAAAAAACAGAAAACAAATACGAAGTTTCAGAATCAAGAACAGAGATGGACTATCAAGAACATGAAGAATACAAAGGGTTGAAGGCCAAGAACAGTGGCAAGGCGTGCAAGAAGAACTATGAACAGTACATGTATTCAAGGCATAAGCAAAAAGTGAAATCAACGCATTCAGATGTATGATTCACAAATTCATTATTTGAGCAAGGCAATAGTAAACAAGAAATTCCAGAAAAGATCAAGAACTGGAATAAGAAGAAAACAGTTGCTTACCAGAAAATATGAAGCCGGTATGAAGATTGCCGAAGTCAGACGACAGTTACAAATGTAACAAGGACTACGAAAGAAAGTTCAGTCCGTCCAAACAAACACACCCTTTGTGTCTTGGGAAGCCTAAAAGAAAGTTTTGTTTTTCTTCCTAATAATGGTCAAAATTACTATTTTTTTAAAATAAAAAAGAAAGAAAATAAAAATGACTTAACAGAGTCGTAAATCTTTGGCCAATCAAAATTTAGTATATGTTACTGTGGGGATATATTTTCTGAGTACCAACACGTGGCAGGTGACGCCGACGTGTCAGCCGAGGTGCCACGTGTCCTGGTCATGACGCCGAGGTGATCTCGGCAAGGCCAAGGTTATCTCCGAAGATATCGGAATCCGAGATAAGAAGATAAAAGATAAGGGACAAGAGTCCTAGAATAAAAAGGAGATTTAGCCAAGATAAGGATAAAGCTCTTAGAGAGTTTATCTTTATCTCTTAAAGAGTCCAAGGTAAGTACTGAACAGGAATTCATAGAAGTCAGGCTTCTATTGGGATTTGGATTGAGGTAACTATAAAAGAGAGGCACCCCCGTGGATCTAAGGTACGCAATTGATGCTTTGAGCAGTAAGTTTAGCACTTGATTATCTTTGAGAGATATACTGACTTGATCGTCGGAGTGCCCCCGAGTGGAAGAGCCACCGCCGGAGCCTTTTCTTTCTGTTACAGGTTAACTGAAGCCATCTATTCTGCCAATGCTCTCTAGCTAATTACTAAACGGTCAGTATGGTCAGAAAATTACTCACACAGTTATTGATTATTTTACAACACTAAACATACACGTGGGAACATTGTTAAATGGAGTTTACATGAAAAATTTATACACAACCAAACAGAGTTTCAAATTCAAACATAGTTTCTAAAATAGTAAGCAAACAAAAATGTCAAACACCACTTGGAACTCACATACGATCAAGGGCACAGCGAAGTGTCTCCTGCCATATCGGATCTAAAATGTTAAAGCCTTGATGAAAAAGAAAAAGAAATGAGAATCTGATATAATTTACAAATAAGAGGACTTACAAGTTCCTTCTCAAGTTTGACTGCATCCTCTTTGTAAGAAGCAAGTGTAGCCTAAAAATGTGCACTGTCCTCCTTGAGCCTTGCAATGTCTTGTTGAATGTGTAAAACTTCAGTCAAATTACTAGAGCTGAACGGTTGTAGAATCTGTACAACAAAATATAAAATGAGGAGGATTATAGAGCAGGTGATGGAGGGAGTTTCGAGAGTAATATTCAGCAATGTAAGATCATTTACTAATTAAAATTATGATTCTAAAAGTTCAGACACTTTTACTGATCAAAATAACAGAATCAAGATCCTTACCATTTCCTCTTTTTCCATCCTGAAACTACCAGAAGAAAACAAGAAAATTAATCAGAAAACAAAAATAAGAACAATTTTCTTCTATCTAACAAAGTTACAAAATCTCTCTTAAGGAATGTGCGACTACTTGTAATTATATCAAGCAACTATGAAATCTTATTTGTTTAAAAGGAAAATTATACTTGTACCAACCAACCGACCAAACCAAGCCTTAAATCTTATTAAATTGGATCAGCTAAATGAATCATTCTTCTCCACTCAACTTTATCAACAGCTATTTGGTATGGAAAATTATACTTGTCTTCCCTATAATTTGCCTCCTATGTCAATTTGGTCCCTATTATTCCAATTGTATCAATTTTGACCTGTAATTTTTCATATTGTATCAATTCAGTTCAATTGATAACATTAATTAAGAAATTGGACAAAAATTAAGGGCTAAATGCTCTGTTCAAAAGGGAATGGATCATTTTAAATTGGGTGTCAACCCCTCGATCACTTTGAGAAGAGTGAATTAAGTATTTTGCCCCTTCATTTCAATCAAATTTCTTCATTAATGTTATCAATTGGATTAAACTAACACTACGTGAAAAGTGAAAAATTCAAGGGTAAAATTGATGCAATTAGAATTATAAGGAACAAATTAATACAAGAGGCAAACTACAAGGACTACAAGTATAATTTGCCATTCTTTAAAATATGTAAATCAATAGTGAACAAAAATCAAATAAACTAGGTTTTAACTTATACATACTTATTCTTTGGATCATCTATATTCATAAATACTGATAAATAAAGATAGTTACATCAGATTAAGACTTAAGCTGACAATTTGCATTCATCCCAACGTTTTGCACCAACAACTCATCATAACATCAAATCCTTGAATTTCAGGAATAATTGAAGTCAGCACTAAGTGCATATCTTTTTGTACCAAATCACAAAACAAACCTACAATAATGTCTCCATTAACACAAAAAACCAAATGAATGCTGGTAAAATGAGAACAGCTTTGTAAAGGAAAACATTCTTGCCATGCTCCAAAATTCTCGTGTCTTGGCAAGCCAGTGGCCACAAAAAATCTAGTATAAGTTGGGCTTTACCTTTATAATCTACTCATCTAGGAGTTGTAAAGGTTGAGTCCAGGACAAGGGAATACATTGCAAATAATGCTTCTATAAAAGTATCTTGCAACTCTGAAGGTTCTCAAGTTTGGACGTACCATGATTGAAATGAATGTAATAATAAGCATATATATTTTGTAGAAGAATGATTTTATTGGAGGGGAAATCTATGCTGTGCACCCCTAAAAAAGGGCACATCATAAAAAAGTTACGACTTTTTGTGGTGGAAGTTACAAATGTTTGTGGTGTGTTATGTCAATTTGAGATAAAAATTACTCCAGAAGATATACTTTTTGTGGTGAGCAAAACATTATACTTTTCGTGATGAGAAAAGTTATGTCATTTTCTGGTTTATGTCACAAAATATGTGGGTTGTTATGAAGGGCATACCATATGCACCCTTTTAAGGGTGCACGTAGTAGCGTCTCCCTTATTGGAGAACACTTCATAATTTGAATAAAATTTATAGGATATTGTTAAAGTTGAAAAATAGGAAGGCGTGGACAAAATTTTGACAATATAGTACTTCTATTCTATCTGTGTAAATGCACTGGTTTGAAGTATTCTTGCAACCATAATGTATATGACCTTCAAGCAGAAAACAAATCTCTATGCCACTCCAAACACGTGGTTGGAAGTGGATTTTGTTTTCCATTGTAGAGAAGTCAATTTTGACAGAGTTAGAGGGAAACAATAAGTAGTCAGTTTTAAATAATTAAGGTTGTTGTTGGGACTCGGGATCAAGAAAGAACAAAGGAAGATTTCATGCTAAAATATAGAAAACATCATGTTTTAATTGAAATTAAAATTTCTATTAAAAAAATTCTATGATATGAACGATATGTCATTCAGTTACAAGAATTAATTTTGATGAGTATTACCTGTGTGGTTCAAGGCCAGATTCGTGAAGTCTAGACTTAATATCTTCTATAGCATGCAGGAAGTGGTTCATTGTTACTTTGGCATCCTTCCGGACGTGCTTCACTAGTCCCCTCTCCCCTGCCTGGACCACAACATATGAATGTACACGAGTGACTAGAGATGCAATAGCAGATCCACTACAGCCATCCATCCTGTAAGCTATGCAAACAAGCACATACACAATCTCATTACATAAATGATGAATTGATGTTTCCACGTACACAACAATATTGCTCAAACAACTTACAAATTTCTTGAATATTCACATCTTCATCGAGTACAAAAGCTTGTCTCATGTTCCTTGTGTTGATATCCAAAATTTGCAAGCACCCTCCCTCATCTGAGTACTCTAATTTGACATGTAGTTCAGTTCTACCTTCCCTACAAGTAAATACAATAAACTAAATTTCTATTTTTTATTGAGTTAGAAAAATGTGAAGTTAATGAATACCTATTTTAATATATATATATATATATATCTATTTGTTTGGTTACCCATAAAAGATAAATATGTATAAATAACTCCATTTTTCTTTATTTGATAAATTCAAATTTTGAAAAACATTAGAGTTCAAAAGATGTGAGATATTGTTGAAAAAGAATAAAAAAATCAACAAAGAACAACACAAGGGATAGAATGTTACCTCAGTAGGGCTTCATCAATGAGCTCCTTTCTATTTGTGGTAGCAATAATAAAAATGTTGTTCAATACTTTCATGCCATCAATCTGAAAGGCGTGCAAATTTTCAAGTATTGCCTAGTCAAGGAGAAACAATAAAAAGGAAAAATTGAAAAAAGAAATATGAAAGATATTGACCATTGTTAGTAGTTGGTTTACAAGCCTATCATCTATATGGTGTTGTCCCATAGCTACCCCTCTTTTCTGCAAAAAAAAAAAAAAAAAAAAAAAAAACCAAAAACATATTTAAGACATGATTTATAATATAGATATGGAACCCAAAAACACCATTCTCACTCTCTCGTAATGGTTATGATTACTATTCTCATTGTTGTGTCCTCTGCCCTATATTTATGTTGCAAACTTGTCACAAATTGCCTTTCTAAGCCACTCAAGCTTGGTTTAGAGGGTTCTTCCACCTATTGTCAATCAGTTTTTGGTTGGATGCCTCCAGTATTTTTAACATGGTATTAGAATTGAGTCTTAAGTGATCTATTGTGGGCCAAGTCTCCACTCTAGGTGTCTTTATTTGGTTTCTCTAATTTCCACTTGCAGTTGGACCGCATGTTCAGGAAGTGTTAAAATTCGACCTCATGTTCGAGAAATGTTACAGACTTGTCCCAAATCGCCTCTCTAAATCACCAAAGCTTGATTCATATTGTCAAGAGGGCCCCTTCACCTATTGCCAATTGATTTTGGGATGGATGCCTCCAATATTCCAACAATTTACAAGAAGATTGTGCTTTATAAAGAATCTTAGGACTTGCACAAAACTCCTAAAATTCTTTTTTTTACCTCCACAAGCGACTGTGCCGCATGTGCAAAAGTGTTCAGGACTTGTCACACATCATTTCTCTAAGTCACTCAAGCTTGGTTCGTATAGTCTATAGGGCCCTTTCACCTATTACCATTCAATTTTTGGTTAAATGCCTCCGATATTATAATAAAATACAACAAGATTGTGCTTAATAAAGAATCTTAGGGATTGCACAAAACTCTTTAATTCTTTTTAGTCTACCATTGCTTCATGCTTTATTTTGTTAAGAATCTTTCCTACCTCCTAGAATTATGAAGGAAATTGAAGTTTTATATGTGGTTGTGTGGGTGATTTGAGGCTACATGAGCTAGTAAAGGAGCTTTCTGGGAAGAATGTTAGATTCTGAGATGACACTAGGTCATCGGATACTAGCTAAGTGAAAACAAAGATAGCCTTGGGAAAGGAAAGAGTGAGGGAGTTGTTATAGAGGTCTAAAAGTGGAAAACCAAAACTATAAGCAAGAGATGGAGATGGAGATGGAGATGGAGATGGAGATGGAGATGGTTACATCACCTTCATGCATGGAAGTGGAGGCTATATTTATAGAAGGATTAGGCTATATTGGCCAATTCACCTAGTGGCTGGAATGGTGGTCACACTTGCTCGGATATGAAGCAATCACTTGTCTTTATCATGTTCTAGACTTGTCTTCATGTCGAGATCTCTCTAAGGTCGGTCAAGTGCAAATCCCTTCAACAAGAATAGGATGCAACATCTTCACAAATCTTCAATTCCAATAAACCAAGTCCAAAATCCCTAACAAGCTCACACGAGAGTTGTTAGTTCACTGGGGTGGCACCAAACCCAAAGGTATCCCTAGGCTCTTCTATTGATCTAGACTGTCATGAGTGTATTAGGGTGATGGGAAAACAAGTGTAGAATCATATTAAGAGATGTACGTTTAGATGCAAACTTGGCTTGCCCAAGGGGGCCCAAGTGGATATGAGCGTGCCAACGTGAAGAGCCCTTAATCTTGGAAGGAAGGCCAAGTGCACCTACAAGGCTCCTTGAAGATAGCCTCCTTCAATTTTAATATGAGAGATGCCACACCGTGCGGTATGCAGAGGTTTTGGGATAAAGGGATCATATACTCGATACAACTATCTTGGAGAAGTTATTAAGTACATGCAGATGTGATGATCACCTAAGGTCAGTCAAATGCTTCCTATATGACAATTTACTTTTTATGTACAAAACAATTGAGCACCTATTATTTAGGAACTACTTTTTAAAAAAAGGTTTTTGGATGACCAATACCTTTGGGGTCTTTGGATAAGATACACTGCCCCTCTTACCCATTGTTTTCTAAATTCAAGACTTTTAATCATGAGCAACCTTTTTCATATAGAGTAGCATTTTGATGTTGACTGTTCACACCAATTAAAGCATAGGTTTTGTTTAAACCAATAAAAAATTTAGAAGTGGATAACAAGGAGAATTGCAAATAATAGAGCATAGAAAATAATGTCAAAATAATGCTAATTAATCTGGATTATGCACTCAATGGTGAATGCTTGTCTTAGAAAAGCATATTGATGTAGAAGCGTGAAACTTGAGCCTTGTATCTTATCTTATTCTCAATGTTTCAAAAGATGAGTTACAAACTTACATTACATTCACTAAGTCTGGAGTACAGATCACTACTACCAAAAAGGAATAAAAAATAAAAAGACATCCCACAAGCAACAAATTGGCCAGGTTATGAAATGGGAATGGAATGGAGGAGTAGAACATATAATACATGCAAATACAAGGAAACCAAAATGATGTAAAACCTTAATAGGGAACAAAGACTTGAATTATGTAGAAAACCTAAATCTGGTATTGTGAAATTCACATATGTACAAAACAAATTGCAGGTTGCACAACTAATAGCACTCAGAAGGAGCAAATGTTGTACATGTGCTCACCTTAGCAATCGAATCAATTTCATCAAATATGATGATATGTAGGTCACTTTTAGCTCATGAAAGAAAAGATTAAAATAATCTCAATATGAGTATGAATGAACTGCACAATGAAGTGAATTTACAATGAAGATATGAACTGTGCGTCTTTACCATATCTGTTTTCATCCTCATTGGCTGCTTCAAAGAGTGACCTTATTTTCCTCTCCGATACACCTTGGAATGCATTTAACACATCCGGTCCATGTATAATCTGCATTAATGGGAGAAGAAAAAGAAGTGTCAGAATAAGATAAACAAATAGGGAGAGAGAGAGAGAGAGAGACCAGGGGCTCTTTTGCATTTAGTAATTTGCAAATGTTTCGTGCTATCAATGTTTTTCCAGAACCTGGTGGACCATATAGTAGCATGCCTCTTATATGCTTCAAATTAAACCTAGCACAAGAAAGTCAATAGTTAATAACCAAAGCTAAGAAGCGCAAACATGGACACAAGATACACTGACATATTAATTTTTAAAAAGTGCAGCATAACACTAATATCTAAAGTTTAAAATAAGGATTAATAATATGTATCCTCTAAGTAATTGTTCAAACTTATAATATGTTTCATGTGTCTAATTGATAAACATGTATGCCCCCCCAAATGTGCAAAGCGTCTTTGAGCCTAAAAAAATAAATAAATAAATTATATGACACATTAGGACACTTTCTACAAGTATCCCTTCACAACTTTATATTGATTTCAATACAGTTGCATTACAATTCTACCACAGCCTACTAACAACCAAGTTAACAATTACTAATCATTCTTTTACAGGAGTTGTTACAATGAGCACTTTTAGAAAGAGACATATTGTATGCACCTACCACAACATACGTAACATAACCATAACATTTCGTGACAAACACCAAAAAAATGTGTAACTTTTCTCACCAAAATGATTTGTAACATTTCTCACCAAAAATAGTCCATAATATTTACACCACACCGTTCATAACATAATCACAACATTCAAAACATATCCACAATGGTTAGTAACTTTCACTTTATATTCACTATTCCTAACTTTTACCACAAAGTGGTTCACCACAAAAATTCATAGCTTTTTTTAATGATAGAGAGTGTGCCTAGTAGCATTTTCCTTCTTTTATAGCAATACAATTTCTATACATTTCAAAACCTCATGCAAACAAACAAACTTTTGGGAGGAACAACTAACCGGTAATGCTAGTGAGTTTGAAAAAGCAATTTAAAAAATTATCAAAAAAAGAAGTATGTGAACTGTATGAGGGGGTTCAAGAACGTTGTTGGAAAATTCGAAGATCTTCGAAAATCTTTGAAGAAAATTCGAATTCTCTAGAAATGATGAGAGGCTTAGATTCTTCAACAGTCATAACTAGGAACACAATACCAAAAAGATGATGGAGATGAGAGATTGGGTGAAGAAGAAGGCAAAGTAATTAGAGAGAGAAAAATGGCAACGCTCTCCCATGGATCTCCCACTTTCACAAGAATGTCGTTAGAAAATTCAAAGGTCTTCAAAGATCTTTGAAGAAAACTCAAATTCTCTATAAATGATGAGAGGCTTAGATTCTTCTATAGTCATAACTAAGAACTCAAAAGCAAAGAGATGATGGAGATAAGAGATTGGGTGAAGAAGAATGCAAAGTAGTTAGAGAGAGAATAATGGCAAGGCCCTCACATGGATCTCCCACTTTCACTCTCAAGGTAGATAATGGAGAAGGGAAATCAATTCTTTCCCAAAAGTTGCCTCTCCAAAATCCATCCCTTGTAAAAGCTATGGGTGGGTGCTATTTATAAGCACCTTATGATGTAGGATGGAGCCCATGTGCAAGGCACATGGGGAATATTCTCTCTAACCACCTTGTCTAAAGAGATGACCTCTCCGAGGATGGGAAAAACCCTAAAGAGGAGATTAACCTCTCGACGAACCCTTCTTCTTAGCCACACCTAACCAATGATCCCCAATCATCCCAAAGGGTCAGGGGTAGTCTAAGAGGACGTCCTGCCGCAGAAAGGTCAAGGGTAGTTCAAGAGAACGCCCTGCCACAAATATTGCCGAGTGTCAGGGACCCCCTAGATCGTGCTACCTTGACCCGGGTATAGGCTAGTTTAATCGAAGAGTGAATTTATCTCCACTCACCGTTCTCGGGATCAGGTCCTTTGTTCGGACTCCATTACGCCCATAGTTCTGGTGCGTAGATCCTAGAAAGCTCCGAGCCTGCAAGTGTTATGGGACTCATTAATGAAGCGGCTTCTAGATTGCGTCTGAATTCGTTCGAAGCCAAGTGCTTTAGATCTCTAGGTTCATGGATCCAAACCCTTTCGAGTCCGAGCTCAAATAGGTCTTTAGGTTCGTGGTTCCGAACCCTTTCAAGACTAAGCCAATACCTCGGAGACTGGATCTCCTCCGAGGGTTTCATCTCTTTTGAAAGTAATGGTTAACCTCTTTGGATGCCCGAATGATCTGGGCCTCCTCAGATGGGCTTGTTGGACTCTCTTTAGAGATATCTGCTTGATGGGTCTTCTTCGGCCCAATTTGTTGGTTTTCTCGTGAGCCCGTTCAATAGATTTCACTTGGGCCCATTTGGCAATAATTTCTTCAAGCTCACCAATTTTTGGGCTTCCGATAGGGCTTCGATTGGGCCCAATTAATTAGTGGGCTCAAGTTAACTCCTCTTACATGAACTAGTGACCACATCACACAAAGTGTGAATCTGCACCACACATTTATTTACTTATTTATTGTTTTGTACAATTTAAATAAAAAGAAAAAAAAGGTACTCATATAAGTCTCTTTTGATAGAAATTGATTCTCTCTAGTAAGGCTGGAAGCCTCTATTTTAGGGAAAATAGATGAATATCAATTTGGATTATAATTTGAATGAATAGTTGAATTACCAAAGGAAATATTATACCTCTTTGCTTGAGAAGGAGAAACCATCCGTCAGCCAAATGCTGACTGTAGTATTTGAGCAAATTGGGAAGTCATACCTCCAATGCCAAGTGATAGTTGTTCTTCTTTCAGTGATTCCATATTGAAGTTTTCCCTAAATATGCTTTTAAATGTTTCAGCTCCGTGGATTAGGGTACCCTGTGATCAACCATGCCAACAACTTTTAAAATTCACAAATCATATTGACAGATAGTAGATAGATACATATCACTGGTAAGAAAGTAGCTAATAATCACCGTATTGGTTTAGTAAAAAAAATTTCTCTTCACGGTATAGTTATCACTTAAACAACATGGTATTAAATTTTTTATTATTTAAATTTATTATTAATTATCTAAATTGTATATATATTTCATGTGTCACCCATTAATTAGGCTTAAATTATAGGCCAATTTTGTGAAGTGGTTTATTCATTTATTTATTATTATTATTTTTTAAATGTGTAAAAAAATAAAGAGATTATGTAGCTTAAATAAGCTAATAAGTTAATTCTTTTTAGTTGCCAAAATAGGCTTATGTACACACTTTTCAAATGATTGTACTGTATACACTTTATAATTAAATAAAAAATTTACATAATTTCATATTTTTTTAGTCATAACTAAAAAAGAAAAAAAATGTCATAACTAAACCTAACGTGGAACATAACTAAAGAAAACATGAGTTATAACTAAAATAATGTCATAATTAAAAATAAAAAAAATTTAATCGTAACTAAAGAAGAAAATGACATAATTAATGGTGTATATGGTACACTATTTTTAAGGTGTGCATATTAGAATTTTCATATAATAATACATAACTTGTCAAAAAACAATTATATGTTGAAATCAATCTATTAGTCTATTTCTTGAAATCACCATATTTCTTGAAATCACCAAATTTGTCATTCAACACTCTATCGATTGAATATCACACATTTTTCTATCTCACCTACTGCCACTGGCCGCTAGTCACTATCACCGGTAACTTTTCTCGCAATTTTTCTGGTCAATTTTTCTACGAAATTTTCAACATGTCTTTATCACAAAATAAAATTTTATCTTGGATCAAATGTTTTATACTTTATCTAAATAAGGTTTTTTACCAATTTTCTCTAATAATAAGTGGTCATGCGGGTGTTAAATTTGTAAAATATAAAATTTAATTTTAATTGAAGTATATATGTTTATTATTATTCAAGTGATAAAAAAAATATTATTTTCTAAATCAAAAGTTTTGGGTTCTAATTCACTGGGATTGTGTTTGTTACAACTTAAAAAATAATAATTATAACTTATTTTTATTTAGAAATTTATACCAGTCTATTTAATATAACTTTTACTTATAATTTATTGGGTAGACATAGATTTAAAAAAAAAAAAAAAAAGCTAATTATCTAAAAGGGAGGGGGGATGTACTTTTAACGCACTATTGTGTCAATATGATAGGAAATTTTCACTTTAGAATAGTATAAATAGATATAGATAATAATAGAGAAATGAATGTGTCAGAGACATGGAGACAAACACAAAAGTGCAAGTGACAATGAATGAATGTGTGATTTATTTACCAGTGATTGTGTTAGGACTTCAACTATCACTTTCGTGCGCTTTCGGATCATCCCCTGCTTTGTGCTCCTCAGAGATTCACTCCCCTCATTCTCACCGAGAGAAATTTCCACGACACTGCATGCATATGAGCTTCCTTTATATGCAAATACCACCCTCTGATATTCAGTAAAAACCTGCACAATCCAAAAAGTGATCAATTTCAGTAAAAACTAGTGCCTCTGCATCAACTAATCACTACTACTAGAAAAAATTCCCTCAAAAAACACCTGATGATGGAATGTGTTTCTAAATTCTCTCCCCAGGGTAGAAGTCGTTATCTGCAGAAAAATGAAATTTAATCAATATAATTACTTCAAAAGTTCTGCTGTTAAACTAGATTCATTTTAGATGTTGGTTATATATGGAATTGCATACCATTTGAGTTGGCGTTGAACTTTCCGGAAGTAATTCTACCATGATTCTCAATACATTTACATCAAACCCATTAGGAGGAGGAGCAAACCTATAAAAATAAAATCAAAACAACTGCAGAATTGATTATGTATGTAGGCTATGGAGCAGCAGCACAACACAACAGTAGATTGTACTTACACTTGCAAAAGGATGGTGTGCCCCAATGAAACATCAAGAGATTTGCAATGCTCTGGATTTAGAGATATGTGGCCCTTTGCTACCTTCTCATCCTCTGTATTCTTTATTAGTTAAGGTATATACTAGCAAAATTACCCAAAATTTAAAACAAAAACAGAGAAGAGCTAATAAAACAAAACCAAATCTTTTTGTGTCTTTTGGAATCTGAACTAATGCAAGAATTAAGTAATTGAAAACTTCACTCTTTGGAGGATATTGGATGCTAAATACATTCTTGCCATTGAAAAGAGCAAGATAGAGCTTTTTCTTCTTCTGGATTGTAATGAAAGGCCATGGAGGTCCTCGTCGAAGGCTCACAGCAAATTGGCAAGTGTCGTCTGGACAACAGTAGCATAAATTAGTGATACACTGCTCCAAACTAGGATGTTCTACAACAACAAATGGAGCACTACTACTCGAAGCCATGGACGATGAAGAGAATGGCATGCACTCTTTCCTTGGGATATAATGTATAGAATACTAGTGATTACTTGATAGAACGAGATAACTAATGCCCACTGGCCTCGGGATATAATATATAGAAAACGGGTGATTACTTGATAGAAAGCGATAACTAATGCCCACTGCAGCGTTTAAATTCACATAAGACAACAAATGGACACGTATCCTGTTCCCATAGGCTAATGGAACATAAAGTCAAGAGAACTAAGTTTTGATTTAAAATTAAAAAGTGGAATATAAAGTACATAAAAATCAAGTGTTAAAAGTATTGTTCGACAAATCAATGGGTTCTTTTTAGTCCACATTTCACCACTTATGTGGGTTGCTTTCTAGTCCACATTTCACCGCCTATGTGGGTTTTTTTCTAGTCTACACGTCGGATTGCTTTCTAATCTACATTTCACCACCTATGTGGGTTGCTTTCTAATCCACATTTCACCGCCTATGTGGGTTTCTTTCTTGTCTACATGTCGGATTGCTTTCTAATCTACATTTCACCACCTATGTGGGTTGCTTTCTAATCCACATTTCACCGCCTATGTGGGTTTTTTTCTGGTCTACACGTCGGATTGCTTTCTAATCTACATTTCACCACCTATGTGGGTTGCTTTCTAATCCACATTTCACCGCCTATGTGGGTTTCTTTCTGGTCTACATTTTGGATTGCTTTCTAATCTACATTTCACCACCTATGTGGGTTGCTTTCTAATCCACGTTTCACCGCCTATGTGGGTTTCTTTCTGGTCTACATTTTGGATTGGCTAGTTTCGAGCATGTTTTTGGTCTTGTTTGGACCTGCCTTAGAACTGTTTTAGGTCCCCTTGCCCCTTTGGGGCTTGTCTTGCATAGTCATGGTTTAAGTCCCTTGGCTAGTCTTAAGCTTTGGTCTTTCTTGCATGCTTTGGTTGTGTACTTTGGTTGGTTTGGCACCTTTCCATGCATGATTTCAGCGCTTACAATATATGTTACATGTCCATATTTGTCCACTTTTAAGTGCTCTTGAAAGTTTCCCTCTTATGCCTAGCTTATAGGCCATCACATGTGCATGTTTGTATGTGTTTTTGTCCATCATTCCTTAGCACTTTGGCCACTGATTTGGGCATGTTTGAAAGTAGCCCATTTTGGTTTAAGTCCATCTTACCATGTTGTTGCATGCTTATTTCATTTTGCATGTTGTTGCATGCTATGCATGTTTGCATATTTAGGTTGTATGCCTATTGCATATTGTATGCTTGCATGCTTAGGTTGTATTGCATTATGTGTGCATTCCCTTGCCTCTTGATCAAGCATGATAGAGGTTGGCCCCCCTTATGTGTTCTATGCATTTCATTTGATATTGAATTGCACACTTGGCTCCTTTGGCCATCATGCATTGAAATGTGTGATTGGTGGCCCGAGGGTCGAAAACTACACACCTTTGAGTCTTAAACATGATAAGGGGTGTAGTTGTGCAGACATTGTCTTGTAAATGTATTGCCATGCTCTGTTTGTCCTCTGTTATAGCAACAGGAGCTTTTCACAGGAAGAAATGGTCAATCGACCATATTCAGTGCCGATCGGCAACAAACCCTTGGCCGATAGCCTTATATTTGGTCGATGACCAATTTTCCTTGGCCGATGGCCTTTCCATTTGGCCGATGGCCTCTCAGCATGACCATGAAGTGGTTCTGGAGCATCACAGAGACTTGTGCAGTCTTTAGAGGTGCAAAACAGTGCAAACAGAGGCAACATGAAACATGGCGATGGATTTATGAGCGAAACCGTCCGAGCATGCATTCATCCCTCTTCCCAAGGCTGTTTTACTATTTTTCATAGCTTAATTAATTTGTTTAATTAGTTAAAGGTTGTGTAATAATTAATTAGCTTGTAAGTTAGTTAATTAGTTAATTTGTATTATTCTTTCGGTCCTCCCGTCGAGAGGGCACAATTTTGTAATAAGCGTGCGTGTGTGTGATGCATGTCTTCTAACCCCCACTTCTTTTTCCCTTTTACTTACCTACTTTCAGTGGTTAGTTCTAGGGCATATTTCAATTAGCATCCTTATGCTATACATGTTTGCACTATTCATCTGTATTACATGCACCGGACTCGGCACATCATACTAACTGCATTGTATTTCAATTCCAAGTTGAATACATGTATCGAATTGTCGCATCTCATATGTCATCTTAGAATAGCCGAGCCTATTTCTAGTTGCATTTTGCATGTGTTGCATTAGCCATTTTGACATGAATTAGGATCATGCATTGATTACTAAATAGTTCTTTGTTTTGGCTCGGAGTACACTGTAAGTGTTTATGCTTTAGCATACTGCATGTGTGTTAATGTTGCCATGTCAGCATGCTTGCCATAAGGCTAATTGCTTATGTGATATAACTTCCTGAATGCCTGTGAGTGAAGGTTGGATTGCTTGAATTGGAACGATTCATTGAAATTCGTATTTTTAGCCTACTTGCGAGTAGCAAACTTCAAACCATTTTCCAAACAAACGGATATGCGATGCTTTGTTCCAAATTAGGCGATCTAGTCTATACTTGTGTGTTGTGCACATCACATAGTAATTCTAGCTAATTAACCGGAATAAGAACGCATGTGTTTTCAAAAATAAGATATCATTCTTAGTACAGGCTGATCTTTTATCGGGCGAACGGGGGTGCTTGTAGATGACCTTCCCCAATCGTACCCAAGTTCCCGAGCCAAGGCAACTTTGGTGATGACGAACACGTGGCCTTAGGCACGAGTCAGGGTTTCCTAAATTCCCCCCAAAATAAAATATTTAGGTGGCGACTCTGTATCGGGCAAAGCAGTCCATGTTTGGCATTTCTTTCTTAAAAATCAGTTTTCCAAAACGATTTGCCGGATTTGGACTCTTTGGTGATTTATTAATCTCACATCGCATATTGTGAGATCAGATTAAGAACCATGACATTTGAGTCCGAACTATAACATGAAGCCCAAGGGCACGTCTACACTGCCATATGGACGACCCCTTTTCGAAGCGACATGATGATGCAAGCAGCTTTGGCCTTTCTCGCGAGGCCAGTTCACCCGATCGCTACCCAACATCTACCCATTCCAATGCTGCTAGGCAATCATCTTCGGAGAAAGTGCATCGCCCTCAGTCTTTTAGTCTCTCTGCCAGTCTCCCTCCAGTAATTGAAGCTGGTGGCGGTGTGAGAGAGTCCCCTCAGTCTTAAGGGAAAGTTTCTTTTCTAAGTTATTGGGTCTTCTCTGAAGCTACTCCCACTCTTGCTCGCATCTAGGCGCTGCACCCCGGTACCTTTACTGCTTTTAACGCTCCTAGATCTATGGCGCAGATAGCGCTGCTGACTCGTTCCATTCAAACTTAACCCCCTTTTGAGTTAAATGTGTCATTGGTTTGGCTAATTTTGAGAAGTCTTGAATGAATCTTTGATAGTAACAGGCCAATCCTAAGAAACTACGAATCTCAATTGTGTTGTTAGGTTGCTTCCATTCTATCACTACTTTTACTTTAGTTAGGTCCATTGATATTCCCTTTTCAGACACCACGTGACCAAAAAACTTAACTTCCTCCATCCATAACTCACATTTACTAGCCTTAGCATACAGTTGGTTCTCTCTCAAGGTTAAAAGTACTATTCTCAAGTGTTGTTCATGGTCTCCTTCAGACTTGGAATACACCATAATATCATCAATGAAAACTACCACAAATTGATCTAAGTAAGGCATGAATATTTTGTTCATTAAGCTCGTGAACACGCCTGGTGCATTGGTTAGGCCGAATGGCATCACTACGAACTCATAGTGGCCGTAACAGGTTCAAAATACAGTCTTAAGAATATCTTCTTTCCAAATATGCAACTGGTGATACCCAGACCTGAGGTTTATCTTTGAGAAATACTTTCCCCCTCTAAGCTGATCGAAGAGGTCATCAATCCTAGGTAGTAAAAATCGATTATTAATGGTGACTATTGAGTTGTCGATAATCAATGCACAACCTAAGTGTCTCATCTTTCTTTTTAGCAAATAAGGCTGGTGCTCCCCACAGGGACGTGCTTGGCCTTATAAATTCCTTGTCCAATAATTCTTGCAACTGTGTCTTTAGCTCTCTCAATTTAGCTGGTGCCATACGATGTGGTGCCATTGAGATCGATGATGTACTAGGTTGTAGTTCAATGGTAAAGTCTACTTCTCATATTGGGGATAGTCCTGGTAACTCCTCTAGGAATACATCAGCATACTCGCACACCACACGAGGTTTCTCTAGTTCCATACGATCCTTGTCTTGCAGAACTAAGCTGGCTAGCCACCCAGCTAGGTGATCGGGCCACTTTGACTTTCCACGTGTCAGTGATAGGAATCTCGTTTATCCCCCTTAAATTAGAATCGTGTTCCATCATGAGAGTAGGTAGTCATCGTCTTTTGAAAGCAATTAATGGTGGCTCTATGGGATAATAACCAGTCCATTCCTAGGATAACGTCAAAGTCTGACATTTCCATGACTCGTAGGTCGCAAGTTAAATGCAAACTGGAGACTCCTAGTTCACATGATTTGCATATGAGATCTACTTGAGTTTGACCTCCTAACGGTGAAACTACACTCATAGGTGTTTCTAATTGTTCAAGCTCTAATCCCAAGATTCACACAATTGTAGTAGAGAAGAAAGAGTATGACGTGGCTACGATAATAGCATAATTAGCATAAGAATTCAAATGGAATTTGAACAAACGGTCCAGTCGGATGACATGATGGTTTTGAACTTTTAATAGGGTTAAGATTATGGAGCTGGTGACCAAACTAGATATTTGAATTGAAATTGTGTTTGGCCATACACATTTCAAAGCAAATACCTAAGATTCTTCACCCTGTAAGGATTAAAAAAGTGCAACTGGTTTTCAAGAGAACAACATTCAAGATACAATAATCAAGGCTCAAAAATTGCCAATTGATCATCTTAAGGCAATACTTTGTCGAATTGGAAAGGTTCAATGAAGATACAGAAGTGATGATTTTACATTTGACAAATTTGGCATCAAGCTAGAGGAATAGTTAGAATCAAATAAGGATAGTTACTATGATTAGCATAAGGCTCACATAAACTATGAGTCACATAACTCTATTCCTTCTAACACATGACACTACTCCTCAATTGAGGTTAAACATCTTCCCACTGTCCCTAGGTATTCTAACCTAGAGCTCTGATACCATGTTGTGACGCCCCAAAATTTGAGGACATCATGATAGAGTTTGAAACTTAAAATCAATTTTCTTAATTAAGAATCCTCATCAATGTTGCCACCAAATTTACCATCATCCATTAATTAACAACACGGAAACTAAAAGTTCTTAAATTACAACTCCAATCAAACTTAAAACTTTGTCTTAGTACACAAATATAAAAAGACTAGAGAAAAACTAGAAAACTCAAAAAAATGGTTCATGGAATTTTGGTACGCTTCAAGCTAACCAGGGTTGAATGTTGCCTTCCAACACCTCGGTGTTTCCTTCGATTTTTTCGGTACCTGGCATAAAACGCCAGGGCAACGGGAATTGTAGCAATCTAGAATTTTTCCTTCCGTTCGAGCGAGGGAGTTGACACTCGAGTGGACTTGTGAGGCTTCCAGTATTTTTGCAGTCTGTCCGAAAATTCTGAGAGTTGTGAATTCCCGCTCGAGCGTAGGAGTGGTCGCTAGAGCGGCCGGCTTTGTTGGCTTGCAAGCTCAAGAGCGAGATTGGGCGCTCAAGCAGTCTGCCTGGTTGAGTTTGAATTTCTAAGGCTAGTGGGATTGTTTTTTTGACCTCTTATTATTATGTTTGAAGCCTCCATATTTTATTTTGGGTCATTGATTGAAGTGGTAACATGATGGTAAAGTAAGATTAGACCAAAAACTTTAATTCGAATAATCTTCCTATAAATAGTCGTCACTCTTTTGCCCTTTTCTTTTGCCACACTTTGAATTTGGGTGTGAGGTTAGAACCATTGGAAATCTTATTTTTGGGGCTTCGATTTGGACACAAGAACGACCTAAAATGGAGTCCGGATGGGAAAGTTATACCTATTCGAAGTTTCGGAATCTATGTTGGAAGCAGGTACGCTCGAGCGGGAAAAGGGATGCTCGAGCGGACTGCGCGAGTTCAGCAGCCTAAAAACGTGATTTTTAGATCATTTCTTACATTTTCTTTTCCCCTCTTCTTTCCTCTCATTCTAGGTCCGAAAACCTAGCCCTAAAAACCTTGATTTCCTCCACTTTTATCAGCAAATCCACCATGGATCTTGCATCAAGGATGGAGAACAAGAGAAGATCAACATTTTCAACCGATTGAAGCTCAGATTTGTGATGGATTCTCATCAAAGCTTTGCTCCTTTGCTTGATTCTTGAGGTAGGGGTTCTTGTTCTTCCTCAATACTTCCATAAATAGATAGATTTGTGGTATTTTGATTATATACATACAAAACCTATATTTTTGGGCATCAAGAGTATATTATGAGAATTGGGGGTTTAGGGTTTGAGATGTTGGGAGTTCAATTGATGGGTTAAAATGGTGGATTATGAACCCTAGGTGTATAATTGTAGACACTCCATTTTTTACCGTCCTTAAGACTTGGGCGCTACTGATGGTTTACTTGGTGATGAAAGGTATGCAGGGCAAAGGTTCGATTTCTTCGGCAGGAGGAGAGTTAAATCCTAACCTCACACCCCATTTTGGACCAAAGCTATTTTGGATGGTTTTTAGACCTTAAAACCCTCTCTTTCAAAATATTTTTGAAATAAAGTTTCTACGATGTTCCAAGGCTCGCATTTTGTCAAATCTTGTGCTTTTCGGTAAACCGAGCAAGGATAAAGTGGATATAAATGAAAGAGAGTTGAAATCTTTGAAAAATCTTCAAAACACCTTGTTTAGAAGTTTGGAGTTGAAGAAAAGAGGAGAAGAGGGAAGAAACCTAGCTGAAGAAGAAGTTGGGTATGAATCGCTAAGAGAGAGTCTAGCGGTCCTTGCTAAATCAGGCTTATCTGTCTATTCACTTAGATTTAAGCTATGAGGCCACCACCGTTGGAAAGAAGACTTCCGGGGCTTCATTTTACACTCAAGAATCTCCTAAAGCCGTGTCCGGATGGGGGAGATATGATTGGTTGAAATTGGGCATCAATCCGGGTAGGATCGAAACTAAGAGGCTTCACTAAAACAATCATAACTTTTTCTATAGTTGAAATTTTGATGCAAGGCTGCCACCATTGGAAAGCTTACTTCCGGGGCTTCAATTTGGACACAAGAATGCCTAAAAAGGAGTCCATATGAAGGAGTTATGCCCGTTTGAAATTGGGTCTGCAGAGCAGAATTTGCTATCAGCCACAAATATGTGCAGTCGGCCAAAAAAGTAGCAGATCGGCCATCACAAGTAGCAGGCCGGCACTAAAGATGGCCGATCGGCCAAAAGTGACACAAATTCAGATTTTTTGAAGATATTTCATCTCCATCTGTTTCCAGCATGCTCCAGCTGTCCTAACTTAGATATTTTCGACCAAACTCTTGCCTTTTGCTATATATGGAGCCAAATATCTCATTTCTAAAAGGTTGAACTTCTTGGACAAGCTTGAGAGCTTCTCTCACTAAAATCCCTCTCTCTCTACAAAACTTCCAGAGCAAGATCTCTGCCTCTCTCTCCAAAGCCTCTCTCTCTCTTGCTCCTTTTGTGCATAGAAGTGCATAAAAGTAGAGCAATACTTCTAGTTTGCATACACTTCCATCATCAAAGTTGATCACCATTGGCTTGAGGTCCCTTGGAACCCATTTTTGGGATGATTGAAGGTTGTTTGGTTCAGAAAAGTGTTTGTTTTGCAGCTGTGCTTCAAGGGTAAGCATCTCCCTCTTTTAAGCTCATTTTTGTACACTATCTTGGCCATTCTTGCATGCTTGTTTTACCACCCTTTTAAACTATTTTTGGTTTGGTTTTGAACTGAAGAAAACTCTATTTTTCAGTCCTCAAAGTGTTGGTTTGTGCCTTGTTTGGCTAGGAGGCGTTTCCTCCCTTTTGCTCCTTGACTTGTATAGCTTTTAAGCCATCTTCTAAGGCCTTTTAAAACAACTTTTCATGGCCTTAGAACCACTGAAATCCAAAGGATTTTCAGTGGTAAAAAGCTTGTTTTGAGGTCCCAAATGGGAGGGGATAGCCTCCCCTCCTTATCTCTCCATGCCATGCCTTGTTAGCTCTATAAAGTAGCATCTTTTGTGGCTTGTGTTAGCTCTTTTAAAGCATGTTTTTGTGACTTTTTGGGCCTACTCTAACTCTATTTTAATCTGGTTTGGTTGTTGCTTGCATGCTCCATACACTTGTAGTGTAAATTTGCACACTAGCATGCATCATGCTTTAGACCATCATTCTAATGTGATTTTGGCTTAACTCCAAGAAGATTTTGGCCATGTTTTAGGATTCTTAAGGTCTGATTTATGTTGTTGTGGTCATGCATGCCATGCTTTGTATAGCCATAGTGCATTTTAGCTCACTAGCCTTGAGTTTCCAAGCCACTAGCATGCGTTGCTTGGGCTATTTGCATGATTTGACATCATTTTTTATGTAATTTTAGAGCAAGTTTCATTTCCATGCCCTCACATTTGTCACTCTTTCAATGCTTTGAAGGGTTGGTTCTTTATGCCTTAAGAATGGGTCATTGTGCATGCCATCATATCTAGGACTTTGGGCCACCATTTCAGTGTGTATTTGGTCCTATTTTGCCATGATATAGCTCTGTTTTTACTTGGTTAGAGCATCCCTCATTTGCTTCTTACACTTGTAGTGTAAGTCCTCTTTACTAGTCTTGCATGCCTAATGAGTGAGCTTGTTATTCTAGCATGTGTTGACTTGGTATTAGCTCATTTTTTGTGTTAGTTTGACATGCCATAACTCTGATTTTTGTTGGTTAAGTCATCACATGCTTGGCGTTGGTAGGTGTAGTGTAAACCTCCTTATTGGCCTTGCATACTCCATGTTTTGACCCTTCATGCTAGCTTGTTTTGGCTTTGCTCCATGCATGTTTTGTCATTGTTTTGGCATGCTCTAGGACTGTTTTGAATTTTATTGGCCATATGACTCATGTTTTGTATAGCTGTAGTGCAAATGCCTTGACTAGTCTTGAGTTTTGAGATCCCTGCCATGCTATACTTGTGATGTTTGCATGCCTTGGCATCATTCCATGCTTATTTTCAGAGCTTATTGCATTGTCACATTCTCATGTTTGTCACACCTTGCTTATGTTTGAGAGTTGTGTCTTGTTGCCTAGCTTTTGGGCCAATTAGCATACTTGTTTGTTTTGCATTTTGATACCATCATTTTAGCACTTTGGCCACTAATTTGGGCACATTTGAGAGCTGTCCATATTAGTTTAAGTCCATCTTTGCATGTTGTTACATGCTTGCCTTGCATGTTGTCACATGTTTGTTGCATAATTAGTATATTACATGTTGTTGCATGATAATATGTTGCATGTTGTTGCATGCTAACCCTATTGCATGTTGTTGCATGCTTGAGTTATTTTGCATTTGGCATGCTTTTTGCTAAGTTGCTTCGCATGTTTGCATGCTAGTCCCATTGCATGTTGTTGCATGCTTATCATTGGTATTGTTGTTGCATGCTTATTACATTGTAATGCATGCATGATTATGCTACTTTGTTAAAGTTCATCATGCATGTATTGCATTGGTTTAAATATACTTGTCCCTTTACATGTTGTCACATGTTTGCCTCACATGTTGTTGCATGTTTGTCATTGGCATCGCTGTTACATGCCTTGCATGTTTACTTGTTTAGGTTGTATGCCTATTGCACATTGCTTGTTTGCATGCTCATGTTGCATTATCTTGCTTGCATGCCTAGGTTGCGTAGCATCATGCATGCATCCCTCGCCTCTTGATCACACATGATAGAGGTTGGAGGCCCTTATGTGTTTTTGTGCATTTCATTTGATATTGAATTGCACACTTGGCTCATTTGGCCATCATTCATTGAAATGCGTGATGGGTGGTTCGAGGGTCGAGGGCTATACTCCCTTAAGTTCATGACATGATAGGGAGGGTAGTCGTGCAAACATTGTCTTGCAAATGTATTGCCATGTTCTGTTTGTCCTCTGCTGCAGCAACACAGCATTCTGCAGGAATAGATGGTCGATCGACCATGTTCAGTGTGGATCGGCAACAAATATTTGGCTGAGAGCCCTATTTTTGGTCGAAGACCAGTTTACTTTGGCCGATGGCCTCATCTTTTAGCCAATGGCCTTATAGCATGCCCACAAGGTGGTTCAAAAGCATCCTTGAGACTTGTGCAGTTTTCAGAGGAGCAGAGCGGTGCAAACAGAGGCAACATGTAGCATGGCAACGGATTTTCGAGCAAAGCTGTCCGAGCATGCCTTTGTCCCTCTTCCCGAGGCTGGTTTACTGTTTTCATAGCTTAGTTAATTTGTTTAATTAGTTAAGTGTTGTATAACAATTAATTAACTTGTTAGTTAGTTAATTAGTTAAATTGTATTATTCTTTCGGTCTCTCCCTCGAGAGAGCCAAGTGTTGTAATAAGCGTGCATGTGTGTGATGCATGTCTTCCAACCCCCATTTCTTTCTCCCTTTTACTTAACCGCTTACAATGGTTAGTTTTAGGGCATATTTCATTTAGCATCCTTATGCTATGCATGTTTGCATCATTCATCTATATTGCATGCACCGGGCTCGACGCATCATACTAATTGCATTGTCTTTCAATTCCAAATTGAATACATATATCAAGTATTGCATCTCACATGCCATCTTATAATAGTCGAGCCTATTTCTAGTTACATTTTGCATATATTGCATTAGCCATCTCAACATGAACTAGGATCATGCATGATTTCTAACTAGTTTCTTGTTTTGGCTTGGAGTACACTATAAGTGTTTATGCTTTAGCATCTTGCATGTGTGTGAGTGTTAACATGACAGCATGCTTGCTATGAGGCTAATTGCTTATGTGATATAACTGCCTGAATGCCTGTGGGTAAAGCTTGGATTACTTGAATTGGGACAATTCATTGAAATCCGCATTTTAGCCTACTTACGAGTAGCAAACTTCAAATCATTTCCAAACAAACAGATATGCGATGCTTTGTTCTAAATTAGGCAATCTAGTCTATACTTGTGTGTTGTGCGCATTACATGATATTTCTAGCTAATAACCGGAATAAGAACGCATGTGTTTTCAAAAACAAGATATCATGCTTAGTACAGGCCGATCTTTGGATCGGGCGAGCGGGGGTGCTCATAGATGACCTTCCCTAATCGTACCCAAGTTCTCAAGCCGAGGCAACTTTAGTGATGACGGACACATGGCCTTAGGCACGAGTCAGGGTTTCCTAAATTTCCCCTAAAATAAAATATTTAGGTGGCGACTCTGTATCTAGCAAAGCAGTCCATGTTTGGCACTTCTTTCTTAAAAATCAGTTTTCCAAAACGATTTGCTGGATTTGGACTCTTTGGTGATTTATCAGTCTCGGACTGCACTTTGCGGGATTAGATTCAGAACCGTGACATTTGAGTCCAAACTGTAGCATGAAGCCCACGGGCGCATCTACAATAATCAATGGGAAAGTTGGAATAAAAAGTAATGGGTTAAGAAATTTAAATTTTTTTCTTGAAATTTCTAGGTTTTCTAGAAGCCCTAGGTTGATTCATAATGATAATCAATGATTTGGCCCAAATTGAAAGTAGAATCATGAAATTGGTAGGTTGAATTATATATGTACAAGTTTAATTGGAATTTGGTTATATTTGAAAATTATGTTTAAAATTTGCGAATGAACTTTGTTATGAGCATTGTAAATCATGTTATAATGAGAAAGGAAATTGGGGGAAATGATTTATTAATGATATTGATGACATAAACTCGGTTATGGAATGTTGAAATGGGAATTAAGAATTTACCTTGAATTATGTTGAATTATATCTAGTGGTGTTGAATTGAATCACGTTGAATAGTGTTGATTATGTTGAATTGTGTTGACTATGTTGAGTTGTGTTGGGTTGTATTGATTTTGGGTTGATATAAATAAAGGAAGTTTTACCCTAATTGGATCAAATTGTTATTTTGTATAAATAGTTAAAATTGTCATTGTAAATGTGAAATCGGAGGATTATTAATGATGATAGTGGAGTTTGATATGCATTATCACTCCCATATGAGATTTTGGAAAAGCATATCTTTAAAGGAATTTATGTATCGGTTTAGATGTGTTTGTTTTGGGCTATCGGTGGAGGATAGCTGTGATTGGTGTAGAAATTGCATGTTGACTAGGCAAACCAGACTATTTTTAAATCATGCATATCATGGAGAATGCAATGGATTTCGAGGATTTAAACTGTATGTTTTGGAAGGAGATTTTGGAAATTCTTGTGTTATGTTTTAAGTGCACTTATTTCATTTTGAAAATCATATTTTGGATCACATGTATTGTGCTAGTTGAAAAGAGTAAATAATATGATAAGTCTAAGAAATGGTTGTCATTGGAGATGACTGTGTGTTTTTATACATTGTGGCCCCGTTTGGTGTAGCTGTTAAAACAGCTTATAGATTATAGCTTAACAGATTATAGATTATGACTTCAATCAGAAGTTGTTAATCTGTTTGGTGTAACTGTTGGATTATAGATTTAAGTTGTTGAGTAGTGTTTGTTAAATAAACTGTGAAATAGCTTTTTTAATTAATTTTTATTTTTTGTTTGTCTACATTTCTCATAAAAAATAATAATAATAATCTATACTCCATTTGAGTCTTTTTCTATTTTTAAAAAAATAAAAAATAAAAAAATTTAAGAGTATAACCATAAATTAACATGTCCACAGCAGAAACTGATAATCAGAAGCAAGAGGTGAGCAGCTTCTCAGAATCAACGTTTTTGAGTTAAAATAAGCTGTTAGAATCAGAAGCTATTTGAAATAAGTTTAACCAAATAATCCAAAATAACTTTTTCAAAGCTAAAAGCCATAAGTTGGCTCTGAAAAGCTGAAACAAACATCCCCTGTATATTTATGATTGTTTGGGAGGAGAAAGGGGATGTACTCCATGTGTGATTGTGTGATTAAATACATTGTATATGTATGTTTGTTTGGGAGGAGAAAGGAGATGGACTCCACTGTTTGGGAGGAGAAAGGGGATGGACTCCATTATAACTAAGTTGGCCGGAGTGTCCTGGGTAAAAGTCCCGAAATTTATACATGGGTGCCGATCCCGCGGACGAAATTTTCGTAAAATGGCAGTTTGAAGCGTTTGTGTATATTTTGTATGATTGGGAAAACCATTGAGTTGTAGTCTCAGTTTGGTTGTTGTGAAATAATGAAATTCACTCATGAATTGAGAAGAATAAATGAATTGAAAATGAACTGAAGGAAAATGGATTAAGGATTGAAATTGGCATTATGTGGGTAATTGGGTTAAGGGCTAGTGATGATAAACTCAATGGATTGCTTGTGACAAAAGGGAAGACTATGAGCTTTGTTTTGTAAGTAATTAGGATAATGAATGAAAAAGGGTTTGTGATTCTTGTGTTATGTTTGAACACTAATCCTTTGGATTTTGATGTTATGGAGTGGTAATTAGAAATGGAGATGAAATGTGTAATGTTAGAATGGAAACGAAATGTTGAATATTAAAATGGAAACAAAGTGAGGAATAATTTGGAATCGGGTTAATGAATTTAAGATGATGTTCTTCCTTAAGTGTACTTGTTTTCAAAGAAAATTTATGACTTATTAATGATGACAGAATACATTTATGGCAAGGAGTTTTCTTAAAAGGTTCAAGTGACATTTTAAGAAAAAAAAATACTTTTTGGTATAATATTTTGATCTTACAAAATGCCATCTTACTATATGATATCACTTTGCTTGCATGATCATTTCTATCTATGTGGTTGCTATTGTTGTAGACCTATGGGATTCCCACTGGGCATTAGTGCTCACCCCTTGTTGTTTTATTCTTTTTCAGGAAGAGAATTTCGGATTCATTAGTTGAAGAGTGTGGATTCTATGTACCTTATGTATATAATTTTAGCAAAGATGTTAAAGGAATGAAAAATGTATCATGTGGTTTGTAATTATTTATTTGTAGCTTCACGGCAGAAGCTTGGCATGTATTATTACATTGTTGTTTTCAAAGAGAGAGAGAACATATATTATTATGTTTCTATCACCCAAGGGTAATAGATATATAAAAGAAAAAAAAATGGACCTAATTTAAAGGCTTTGATAATGTTTTAGATTAATTAAAATGTTGGGGCATGACAGGAATGCCAATGAGCAACGAGCTCAATAAGATACTACAACCCGAAAATATCCACCCCGATAATAATACTCACAATTAATGAATATTGTGTAGTTAACAGAATAACAAGCAGCATTTAATAAGCATAACAGGAATACTATCAGTTGAAGCAATAACAATAGATAACTAGAACAATGGCAAGCGGAAGCAATATTTCATCATAAGGAAAAATGCCAACTTTTGTTTTAAATTCACATAGATTTGCTTTATCAGATAAGTTTAAGTAACTCCCCATGGAACATTATTTCCCCTCAACCGCTAAACAATGGCCATAGGCAATTCTGATTCTCCCTTGGTCAAATATTCAAATGTTATTTGCTGTAACTACTAATAATGCCCACGCACCAGGGTTACGTACCCGAGTCGTGACATCACTGTCTGCCCCAAGGGAATGGTCTATGTTGTAACACCAGCACCACCAACCTTATATCGCCTATACCGATAAGAGCCGAAATACCTTCCCATGCCATGCCAGGGTTCGCAACTCACTAGCGCAAGCTTCTAAACCGGGCTCACCCCATCACTTTTAAATTTTTAATGTATCATCAGTTCAATTTCATGTTTCTTTGCTTCGTCGAATTCATATTTTTTTTTATGCATCTGCGAGTTTTAGCTTGATAACCATAGTGATATAATGTTTATATAACACAACACAATCATATATGGCAACCAAAATAAATGTGATAGAATGTCTTAGGAATCATTACGAAATTTCTTAAGAATTAACACACTTCTTCTTTCAACACTGTATGGTCAGATAAAAAATATGAAACCCATACCAAATGAAGTTCAACCATTATAATATTTTAACTGGTGCTAGTTCATTGAGTTAGGAAAATATTTCAAGAAGAATACCAGGGCTAAAAACGATTTTAAAATGGAGAAATATTTTTTGGAAGAAAACTGGTTTTCTGGGACAGTGAGTTACATTAACCTCCAGCACAGGTGTTCTGTGTTCAAAAAATAAGAAGGGGCCTCAAACGGTGTCAAAAAGAGGCATGGTCAGAATCATTTGTTAAATTTTTGAGTTTAGAACATATTTCCAGAAGGGTGTGAAGACTGAAAACCAATGTAAGATGGTCAAATAATTTTTCTAAGAAAACTAGACAGATTCTGTCGCATTTTAGTAAAACTACAATTTATCCTTTTAGACTTATCCATTTTTTGTGAAATCAGCGGAAAATGAAAGATCACTCTTATATCTAACTATCCCAAGTGGTCGTGCAGAAAAACATCATTTTCAGAGAAAATGGGACTGGTTTGAAGTCACTGTTTCTGCTGTGTTATGAACAACACTTAGGACAAATATTTATTTCGGTAAGAAAATGGTGTCCAATGATTTTATAAAAATTTACATTTGTATAGAACACCTATATATACTCCCAGTACCAACAGATTTTTGACACAAGTCCTTTTCAATTTATTAAAGCATTTTACCTCTGGTAAAATCTAAAACAGTGAAGGAAATATATGTTTTGAGTAAAAATGAACTAACCCTATCTCATTTTACCCCCATGCAAGATTATTTCAAACAATAGATGATATTTTGTTGGACAATCTTCACTGTATTTAAAAGATTTAATTCTATTGTGTACAAAACAACAACTAGAATTTAAAGAAATAGAGAAAATGAGAGAATTTGTTTGATTACAAAAATCAAACTCGAAATAATAAATAAATAAATAAAAACAGATTTTATTTTGTTACAAAAACAAAATTAAAATCTGATTTAAATAAATAACAATAACACAAAAATTAATTAAATAACTTACTTGATTTAATTTCTTCGAATTATAATCTGATCAAGTCCAGTGTTTGACACTGTGCCCTTAAGACAGATTCGTCCTCTCCACGGTGCTTTCAGAATGTGGACGTCTATCTCCCAGGATAAAATGATCTACTACAAACAATAGCAGCACTACAAATTGTTTGTCTAACGAACACACAAAGTGTTTATACTCTCTCTGACAAGAAAATAATGTAGCAAAATGAAGAGGATGTTTGCAGAATTATGAAGGACGAAAATTAGAGTTCATAAAATCCAAATGAGGGCTGTCCTATTTATAGATGGAATGGTGGCTCTAGGTTTTTGAATTGAACAGGTATGATACCTGTTGGTTTTGAATTCAAACAGATTTGAATCTGTTGGGTTACAATTCAAATAGATAACAAAAATGGGAAGGGCCTTGTTTGGGTGTACAATAAATCCGGATCAGATTATTTCCGGTTTAATACGGGAAGGGCCCTGTTTGGATGTACAAAAAAACCAAACCAGTTTAATTTGAATTCTGGATTTTATTTTACCAAAAATAAAATTAAATTCAAATATTTTTGACCCAAAAAGGTTAGTATTGGGCCGGACAAGCCCAACCCAACCACACACCACGCACCCAAGCCCAGCCTGACCGACCGGACGGACGGCGGCAGCGACGCGCGCGTGTATGTGGTGGTTTTTTTAGTCCAATGAGTCTAGCCCATTTTGCCCATAACCTCTCCCTCTAAAACACTTGGGTACCCCTTGGGGCACACCCCAAGTACCAAACCCATGCCTTATAAACCCTTTCAAAACCTCCCACCAAATCAATGTGGGGCAAGCCTTATTCAAACATTTAAGGAAAAAACTCCATTTCCATGGTGCACACTTTGGCTTCAATTTCCCATTCACTCGGTAATGGTTTTGAGCAACCAAATATACCACGTGAATCACAACGCGGCATAGAACGCGTTACCACTTTGACCTGTGAAAATCGACACACGGGGCCCACCTAAAAAATAGACTGAACTTAGGATAAAATTCTGGTTTTACCCAGAATTTATAACCATTTCCAACATATTTGAGCACATAAGAAGATAAAATCAGTAGCTAAACCATCAAATTTATGCTTGCAAGAAGGATAGAAATCATATAATCATAAGATTGTCATTCTATCAAAATATAAACATGCATTGAGTAATTCTTGCTATGTGTGTATTAACAATGCACACTTTTGCATATTTTTAATATATAGATTCAGTAAAAAAAATCTAAGGGAGGATAGAGGTTGAGTATTCTTACCTCAAGAGCTTTTATAAACAATTCTCAACACTAGTTTTGAATTGGTAACCACCAAGCAACCCTCTCCTCTTCCTCTCTTTTTCCTTTCTTTTTCTCCTCTCTTTTTTCTTTGTTTTGCTCAGCTAGGTGTATCTAATGGAAGGGCTGAATAGTGCTCTTAGTTATAGGAGTTTGAGGACCTATTTTATTTTTATTTTATTTTTTATTTTTCCTCTTGTCTTGGGAATTATTATCTACATGTTAGAAATTGGGCGCCCATGTGGCATAACCCTTTGAACCTGAACCTTTTGAACTTTATCCATGTAAGTTTGAATTTGAATTCAAAACTTATTAGGATAATCATTTAGGATATCTATATCTATCATATCAATAGATATGGATAGATGGATAAATAGATATTGGGTGATATATATTTAATAATATGCATCTGATATGATGTGAGATACGTATATCAGATACGTTATGTGGTTTTTATCCAAAACATTTTTTCTCAGACTCTCTCTCTTACTCTCTCCCATATGAGAACAATCCAACCTCTGTACTATGACTTATGTGGGTGATACTCATATTGTAGTATCACTCCACTGCTGGGTTTGTTGTTCGCATTTTGGAAGCACGTGATTTACCAACGAGATTCTTCGCTAAAAGGTATGATTTTGATATTTTAGCTGCTGCAATATAATATTTTGATTTACATTGGTATCAGAGCCAATATGGGTATTTTCGTGCTTATTTTTATGCATTAAAATGTGTATATTTTTATATAAATATATATACATGACATATGCATGAATATTAATAAAGGAGGAAGATGTCCACTCTCATTAGATTAAGAACATAAAATACTTTATTTTTATGTTCATTAAATGTCATTTTTAATGCCATAAATGTATTTATTTTGGAAAATAGAGTCCGGCAGTACCGAAATTGGACCAAAAAACACCCTGAAAGGCGGCACGTGGGCCTCACGCGCCATCTGACGCCGCTTCCATGTGCCTCCACGCGCTCTCACACGCTGAGACGCGCTTCCATGCGCACGCTGTCCGCGTTTTCACGCGCGCGACGTCCGCGCTGCGCACACGCGCGGCGGGCACTCAGCCACTTGCTGCACCGTGCGCTGAGCCGCACCGTTTTTCCTCCGTGGCTTGGCTGGTTTGGCTGCTGGTATTAAGGTGCTGTTTGTTTTGTTTTAAATTCTCAATCGCGTTAAATGGTCATAATTAATTCGTTATAGCTTTGTTTTAAGCGTGGTTGGTACCGTTAGACTCAGAATTAAATTTTCTATCTTCTGTAAAATTTTCAAAATTTTATGAAGATAAAAAATATTTTTCCTGAAATAATAATTCATTATTTATGCTTTAAAATGCATCTGGTGTTGCATGATTAAGTTTCTGGGACTGAATTTTTTATTGTAGACTATTGTTGTAGTTTACTATTTACTGGTATGGTTATTGCATTTTACCAGATTGTAGAATATTTATTTCTAATTTTATGTGTGTTTATTAGTTATTTAAAATTCCAGAAAATACCAGAAATTTTCAGAAATTTTCAGAAGTGATATACTTTCTGTTATGGCATAATTTGAATATTAAATACAGCATATTGTTGTTTTTTACCTAGAGTTTCTAATATGTTGTAATTAGAATAGCATGATTAATTGTTATTTGTTTAAATTCCATTATTAATTGTGGCATAGCATGAGTTGGTTGTAAATCTACATTATGATGCTATTGTATGGAATTAGAATTTTTTATCATGCTTTTAGACATGCCATAGTCAGTGGGAGGTTATTCGGTTGAGAGAAATCTTTGTAGATTAACTCCCGAAAACCAATATTTTGAGCATTAATTAAATTAAATTTTAGATAATTATCACCTGTGGCGCAAGAGATGATTACGAGCATAGCAGATTTTCGATCTTGCGACTTGTGTAATATTGTCACTATTTAATTTAGATTTTTGTGGCAAAATTATATTATGCTAATCAAATTAATCCCAATGCGAATTTCTCTCTAAATTGACTTAGCTTATGGAAGTTAATTGGTTGACCTAGACTTAGTACATATGTTCAAATGTGAACAATGTAATCCTATTCTTTAGATGAGCAAAAGTCTTGGAGATTTTAGGTCAGACCTTAATTGAGCCAAAGTAAGGAAACATGACTCAAAGTCATCGTGGTTTTGTTGCCTTGTTTGGCACAATAAAAAGTAATGTATGCGCTATGGTTAGCGGCACGCTACGTAGTTTTGGTTGGCGAGTTTTGGAGTTATGAAATAGTAAGCCCTCAATAGATCTCTATATGATCTTGACTATTGAGCTGCGCGGATTGACTTTGTAATTTGACTTGTAATGATGTTGCATCATTGGATGAAGTAACATTCAAGAGTCACGTCATCCAAGAAATGCGAGCTTTAATGAGTTAGTCATTAAGTATAAGACGAGTAGCCAGTATGAGCAGTGTTTTGCTCTTTACCCAACTATTGGGAGTGGATGGAGCAAAATTTCACGCACTATAATAGTGTGCATTAAAGTATCACTTGAAGTTAAAAGATTAGCGCCAAGTGGCTGCAAAATCTATTAGCATTGCCAACTTGTCTAAGTCTAGACACTTACTGTTTCCACACTTGGGTATGAGACATGTTGAGGTGCTTCTTTGTATGATTCCTTAGCTAGGCTAACGTTTTTTTTAATAACGTTTACCACTAAGTGCAAACGTTGCAGCATAGTAATGAAAAAGGTCAGGCCAACAAGGTTGTTATAACTCTAAGAATTTGACGCATCGCTTATGAGAGCATTGTGTTGAATTAGACTCTTTAGCCTAATTCGCGCTTAAGTTCCTTCAGGAGCTGTCATAGATTGATAGCTTATTCTATCCTTCTCGTGGATAATAGAATTAATTGCAAGTAACTATGAAGCAAGAAATAGAAATAGCAAAAGGAGTATCGTCATCTTTCAACTAGATGCAGTAAAGTGTATGGAGAATAAAATTGACTTGAAGGTGCAGGGGATTAGCACTTACTAGTTAAATTTGCAACTTAGGCACACTTGATATCTCCATGACATCCTTTTATGATCTAGTGACTATGAATTAGTCGTGAGTCATTACCTAGTTGGGCCTAAACCTTTAAAACTTGTCGTCGAGAACTCACACATTAAGATGATTGGAATTAGTTTATGACATTGGTCATGAACCGGTGGCTTATTATACTTAATCACATTAATGAGATGACGACACGATGGTTTGAGTAGGCCTTCTCGGGCCTACTCGCTTATGACATCCTGCTCTCATGTGAATGCATAACTTTGTTCGCAATGGGTGCGCACAAGTAAGTAGGAAAGCCGTAGAAGGTCATTTGTATTGGCGCATGTAGTCCACTATGATATTTGTGACTAGATATGTGTAAGGGTATGATAGCTAAGCCTCAATCTCGACATATTTATAGATTACGATACGCATCTGAGTCAAGACTATTTGATCTCCCATAAGTCAAAAGTTTTGAGATGATTTTTGACATTACACATATGAGGTTGAGATCAATTAGATAACAGCTTTCGTGCTTTTAGTTTGACCAAGGTTGCGAGTATCTATTTGAGTTATTTTAGAAAACTCTGTGAAGAGAAATGGATGCTTAGAAAATTGATTATTCCTAGTACTCAACAACACAATGGTGTAGTAGAGATAAGGAATTAAATATTGTTAATGTTAGGTGGATAATGGCGCAAAATGTTTCCCAATTGGGAATTACACTAGTTTGTTGCCTGTATCCCTAAATAAGTGCCCTCCATATTAGATTTTACACTCCATTTGAGTAATGGGTTAGTAGAGAGCCATCTATGGGCGATCTGTAACCGTTAAGCAACTTATCTTTATTTTACTTCTCATAAGGTTGCGAAGTTAAGACCTAGGGTTCTATAGCACATTATTATATGTATGATGTCTTGTAAACACATAGGGTCATGTGGCGCATTATTGTATGTGGTCATGTAACCCCTCCGGGTCATGTGCATATAGGTAAGCAGCTTTGTGGCAGTGTAACTAAGTCACATAAAGTTTTCTTAGTAAAGGTGACGTGAATAGAGTTTTGGAACTCTATAAGATAGAGAATTCTAATCATAGCGCTTTATGTAGCCTAGTTGAGAATTGAGAGAAATTTTCAATATCCTAGGGACAGTGGGAGCGATGTGCCTACTAGTGGATTACTCCATTAGAGAAGAATACTCTACATTCTTTGTTGCATGGTAGCAAATGTGAAAATTTTTCACGTCATCACTGGGTGATTGAGAGGGAAACATTCATGATTGCTCCGCAAGATGACAAAGAGCCTAGGATAATGCCAAAGGCTCTAGTCCCCTACTTTTAGAAAGTGGATCAATGTTGCGCAGTTTAAGACAAAGTCTTTGAGGATTAACCATTTCTATAATTTGGTTGACTTTCCATTATGACGCGAAACTGTTCTAAAGTTATGCGTAATTTGGATAATCATTGTTGAGGCATAAGGCTCGCTAGATACCGAAAATTCGCACCATTGAGGAAGGTGTAGACCATGAGAAGACTTCCTCCTGGGGAGTGAAATTATTTCGACTTAGGCGATGATTGACATAAGTTCGGAACATTGATTTATAGACGTTGTGACCTAACTTCTCGTTGGAGAATTGGATAAGTAGATCCATAGGGATTTATCTTCTGTTTTTATGGGAAAAGTTAGGAACGCAAAAAGGTTGCTAGTTCCAATAAATCTTTTACAACCTAAAACAATTATCCAAATAGTGGTTCTTAGATTTCGTCAAGCCATGATAGGCCAATGATGATCGATGAAGACCACTGAGGCATGATCAATGGTCCAAAAGAAATTTTTCCTTACTTAGTCATTATGAGCCAAGAATTTATAGGGTTGTCGCCACCTAGGGTAGGCAATCCTCTGTTTAGATATGATGGACATGGGTGATGTAATTTATATGCTCAGATGTACGATCCTTAGGGATTGTTTTGGGAGAATTCCTGTTTTGTCTTCGATGACTTACATAAGGAATATCGTAGAATGATTCTAGATGCAAAATTGCAAACCCATTGACTTACCTATCGGTAAAACCCAAAGCCTTAGCTATTGAGTGAATCCTCGGATTGTCTTTGGGAGAAACAGATGACCTATATTCCTTGATCTTTTCTTTGTTGTGGGAGCCTAAAGTACGCTATGTGGGCGTATTCGGCATGATAAGTGTTATCTTTGGTAAATGGTCAACTGAGTAGTTTAGACATTGACCTTGCTCATTAGACTGTGGATAGAATGCTTTACTAGTAGTATATTAATTTGCTCCTTGTAAGATTCTATGCGCTAGATGGCCGTATCTGCCCTAGTTGGGCGCATCAAGAATGAACGCAAATTGGTCACCAAAATATCTTTAGAGAGGTTATTGCGCAAGAGGTAGTGATCTTGAATCACTTCATGTGAGGCGCACATGGAGGATTCCGTTGTATATGCTTATTGCAAGAGATGCTGATAAGGCTTATGTCTGGAATCAAGAATTGCACAAGCTGTGGTCATGTTTTTTAAATCGATCACTTATTTGTTATGAGATGATGAGATGTTGACACTATTATGGTTTGTGTCACAATGATTAGTAGATGATGATGTCAGCAGGCAAGATTGGCTCACTCATACGAGCAATTGCCCTTGGCGCTTGGGAGCGAGCAAGGATGAGACTAGTGGTTTATTTTTTATTTGGAGCCAAGAGAGGCTTAAATTATCCACTATGCATGTCGCCTTGGTTACAACCAAGATGAGGTCATGTTAAGGACCAAATATGGATGTTAGTACCTACTTTCCATGTTGTGCCTGTTATGATTAGCCAGATGCGAGATCTCATTTGGCGCCTAGAAGGCGAGCAAATAGAGAATTCGAGTTAGGCGCTAGAAAGCGACTAGACTAAAATCTGTACGGTGTATCAAGTATAACGTCACTCTTTTGGAAGAGTTACTCCACCGTAACATGTATTCATACTATATGTGTTTGGCGACCGAGTAATGATGTGAGAGAATGGATCCCTGTTTCCTCACCGTGTGAGTCTTACGTATCATTATTGATATGACTTTCATTTATGTACCCTTTTGTGACTTTTGACTATGTCATAAGGTAAGGGGTTGATGTTCTGCTACTTTGGTATGTTGTCTGCGGTCATATATGATTCGGCCTTAACGGACATCACTAGGAAAGCGGTCAATCCTAAACTAAATGGCATGAGGGCAAAAGGAAGATCATCTAGTATTACACCACTGTTGTATATTCATTGCCGGCAACTCACATCGCTCTGTATGAGAGGCGGAGTGAGTGTGAATATATTGCAAGAATTGAAAGGGTCAAACATGCTCTTTTTTTAGGGATTAGAGATGTTTTATTGGACCGGTGTAATTAGATGGGCCTGGGGTATATAAGACACTATTTCTGTTCTTTTTGGGTTGATGTCTCTATGCTGGCTCATTTTGAGTTTCTAGTATAGAGCTCCCACATGCAGGTGTTCTCAGCAGTCGCATGGTGCATTGGCTAGTATGAGATTGTTCATTTTTTGAGAGATTGAGATAGAGATGTGGCAGTGTCATGCCAACTCATGTGCGAGTGGGAGATGTTAGAAATTGGGCGCCCATGTGGCATAACCCTTTGAACCTGAACCTTTTGAACCTTATCCATGTAAGTTTGAATTTGAATTCAAAACTTATTTGGATAATCATTCAGGATATCTATATCTATCATATCAATAGATATGGATAGATGGATAGATAGATATTGGTTGATATATATTTAATAATATGCATCTGATATGATGTGAGATACGTATATCAGATACGTTATGTGATTTTTACCCATAACCTTTTTTCTCAAACTCTCTCTCTAACTCTCTCCCATATGAGAAAAATCCAGCCTCTGCACTGTGACTTGTGTGGGTGATAATCATATTGTAGTATCACTCCACTGCTGGGTTTGTTGTTCGCATTTTGAAATCACGTGATTTACCCACGAGATTCTTCGCTAAAAAGTATGATTCTGATATTTTAGCCGTTACAATATAATACTTTGATTTACACTACAAGCATAGGCTTAGAGTGTAAAGGAATGCATAGGCTTAGAGTGTTAAGGCATGCTTGTCCACCTTTGATAAGGTTGTGTGTGTTGTTGGAGAAGCATGCTCTTACATATGCATGCACAACAAAGCCCAAGGAAAGACCTTGGGAAGAGGCCAGCCATTCACTCAATTTCCTTTTTTTTTTTTTTTTGTATATATATGATTTTGAGTCACTGTAATATTATAATATTATTTTATATAACTAAAAGACATGAGATTGAACCAATTAATCTCCATAGGTTAATTTTCATGTGCACAAATTATTAATGCAAAACTTTATACAGAATAATATATATTAAGAATTAGATTTGTGTAGTTATAAAAGTGACGACAACGACGATGATGACGACGACAACAATAATAATAATACTATGAAGATAAAAATTGCACTAATTAAATAATTAAAAGTTAATTATAGAATTTCGTCACAAAATGTTGTTATGGAATTGGATTATGGATGTTGATTACAAAATTTAAGGAGCTAAATATAATTATCAAAATAATTTAATATGCAAAAATACGGGTTCTCACATCATGTCATGCTCAAAACATATACCTCTATCTTTTGAAAATCTTCTACTCAATACAATTTGAAAACATAACAATTCAATAACTTCAATGTAGTTTAAAGGGTGGTAAATACGATTCAAGTAATCCCTAAGTTGGTATCTATAAGTAGGCATATCAAGCATTACCAATCACCACTTTACCGATTGCTAATCGGAAGGCACGTGGTATCTCCTCCGTGCATGTTTTCAGTCTTTCACCATGGACACTTAGGCCAACTTAACTAATACCAAACTATACCCCCTATCTGGACTTATCAACGTATTTAACCCAAAACAAATCAACATGATCTTGTTTCACAAAACAATTCCTTTTTCAAAGCAATAATTTTTCAATACAAGATTTAAAATCAATTGTAACAATGATTAAATTAAATGGCAATTCAAAATTTAACAATGCATTAATATAGTTATATTTTCAATTCCACCCACAATCCTCTATTGTGATCAAATTTTCACATCTCTTATCAATGTAACATCATAGTACATTTTTCAAGAGATAATATAACAATATCATCATTCATGCGTTTTCCACATATTAATCATCATTTTTTAAATTTTGTCTTTTCAGGACAAACAACAATAAACTATTCATCAAGCTTTCCAAATCAACAATTCTTATTTCCTTATGAAATTTTCCCATTTGATACAACTATAGAAATTTATCCTCATTTATTCACATAATAATTTTATCAAGCATAAATTTCACAATATCTCAACTTTTTTCAAAATCCCCAAATTCTAAGGTTTTCACCAAAATTAGGTTTTTGTTCTATTTTTGAAAAGATTTTTCCAAAATAACAATTACACTTTAGTACATAGCTCATACTTTCAAAAGCTTTAAAAAAATAGAGAAAACCCACTTCTAATATCATCTAGGGCAAGGTTTTAAAAATCGGACCGGACCGGCCGGTTGAACCATCGACCGATTGGGGTTCCGGTTCGGATACACCCACTAAACCATTCAGAGTTGAAAACCAACTTATTTTAATTCTTTCTTTCTTTTCTTTCTTTCTTATTTTATATATATATATATATATAAGAAAATTTTAATTGGAAACTTTCTTTCACGAGTCTCCTCTTGTGAAGAATCTCATTGAGAGCTTGAAATTATTGTGAAAGCCTCTACCTATTTATAAGAAAAAAAATTCTTTCAAAAAAACTCAAGAAATCTATGTGGGATTCAATCAAATTTATTGGAGGGAAACTTAAAATTTCGATATCCCTTCAAAATTTTTGTTCTTCTTTCAATCAAATTATTTGAATTAAAATCATATGGAGGGAATATTGAATATTTGATTTCTTCTTCCAAAATTAAAATTAATAATATTTTAAAATATATTTTTATATTTTTTAGTAAAAAAGTATTAGGAGAAATATTTAATATTTTTTAATTTTTTAATATATAATTTTATTACTTATATTTTTATTTAAATATAATTTTAATATATTTATGACGTCACGCTTCGATTTCGGCTGAATCTAACGATTGAACCGGTGACCCGTTCATTTGATCTTTTTTCTGGTTCACTCACCGGTTCGGTTTTTAAAACATTGATCTAGGGTTCATCAACCCAAAAGAATGATCCAAACATATAAGAAATACTCCAAACAAGTTCAAACTTGCAAAAACATATTTATAACTCTAAGAATATCTCTACCTCAAGCTTGGGAGAGAAAGGAGATGAAAACCCTAAAGCTCAACATTGATGAAAACTTGATTCAATCGGTGTAAACATAGCCCTCGTCGCCCTCTTCGATTTGGTATAAAAAGCCCTCTCAAGTTCTTTAAGTTTTTTGCTAAATCTTAGAGAGAAGTTTGGGTTTGGGTGTGTTTGTAGACAGAAGGAAGAGAAAAGATGAGTATAAATAGAGACAGAGAGAAGTGAAAAAATGTGTCAAACACGTTTTTTGTATTAGTTTTGAGGAAAACAGCACAAAATTTGAGACAGACACGCCGAAATTAGCACGAGCGGTTCAAATTTCGCACAAGCGGATTCTGATGCTCCACGAGCAGTTTACTCCTGAGAAAACTCAAATTTTTCATAGAAAATCCATTCGAGCGGAACCCAAATCCGCACAAGCCATTTTGCCCAAAAATTCCCAGAAAACTCTGTGTGATTCCGCTCGAGCGGTTGCCAAATCCGAACGAGCAATTTTGCCCAGAAAACATAAAATTTGATTTCGCATCCCAAAACAAATTCCAACGCCCAAAACTCCAAAAAAAAAAAAAAAATTAACCCGAAAATGTTAAGGAAGGTTAAGTAAGAGTAGAAAGAATTCTCAACGACCCAATACAATAAACAAAACATCAAAAGTAAAGCACACCACCTTACTACACAATAGTAGTCAAGTCCAACACCCGGGACATCACATTGTGTTTATAAAGTAGCATGATGATAGAACATTGATGTGCAAAACTAAAAAAAACTAATCAGTGTGTTTGGTTTTAGTTTTCTGAATTTAATTTTTTGAAAATTGAGTTTTTTATTTTTCGTATTTTTTATTTTTATTTTTAGTGAATATTTTTAAAATTTTAAGCAATGTTTTTACTTTTTTAGATGCATCTTACTTAGATGTATCTAAATAGTAAAATAGTTGTGAAAAAATATATTTTAAAAAATTAATAAATACACAAAAATATGATAAATATACTGAATTTTCAATTTTTTTTTTTTTGGATTTTTGGTATTTAGTGAATTTTTTAAAGTTTTTTTTCCATAAATTTTATAATTTTAAGTATATTTATGTTAGGTGTATCTAAAAATTAAAAAAAATTGCTTAAAATAATAAAAAAAAATTCAATAAAAACAAAAAAAAATACGAAAAATGAAAATGTGGAATTTTTTGAAAAGTAAATTCTGAAAACTGAAAATAAACAGAGTGAATAATGTTCTCAATTTTAAAACTGAAAAAAAAAATAGATAATGTTCTCGATTTTATTAGATAGTTGAATCAAACCAATAAGTAGAAGGGCAAAAAAGTTTAATCTCATGTTCTTTCTTTTTTATCAATTAATGGAACAATTATCTGGAATCTTACTATACAAAATTGATAATATTATTAGTTTTAAAATTTGAGAAAAACTGATAATATTATCAATTTTACTAAATAGGATTTACTAGTTTAAAAAATCTTAGATATGACCTAAGTTACCATAATATTTGTAAATAGAATTTTTAGATAATTAACTCTTTAATATTGTAGTGTTGTGAATGTTTCATTTGAATACAGTTTAAATTTTAAAATAAAATAAAATTTTAAAGTTTTAATTTATTAATTTTTGTGTAAATTGGTTAGTTTTTTGACCGCATATAATTGATATTTTAATTTAATTAAGAATGTTATTTATAATCTTATAATTTAATATATATATATATATATATATCATATAAAATCATTATATGGTAATCCAATTACAACATATTTATATTTAACTTTTTAAATAAATTTTATATAATTTCTATTTCTGCATATTTTTGTTTTCCAAATGAATATAAAAGAAAATTAAATCGTTAGAATTACATTTAATTTTCTGTTACTAATTCTACTTCTAATTTCACTATTATTTGTAATATCAAAATGAGTATTTATTTTACTATTTTATAATTTAATATACATCATACAAAATTATAGTATGATAATTATATTTGTATAATATCATAGAACTAAATTTTATATAATATCTATATCTACGTATTTTTATTTTCTAAATGAATATAAAAGAAAATTAAATAGTTAGAATTACTTTTAATTTTATGTTACTAATTCTTTTTCTAATTTCACTATTATTTTCAATATCAAAATGAGTGTTTATTTTACTATTTTATAATTTAATATATATCATACAAAATTATTGTATGATAATTATATTTTTATGATATGATAGAACTAAAATTATCAAAATATACAAACAATTTAACTAAAATTAATATATATAAGTATTCAAGTAGCAAAATTATAGAATGATAGTGCCAATATTATAAAATTATTACTTTATAACACGCATTGTACCATCAAATATTTTTTGAAAAAAAAATAGTATGTGCATTGCACGAGTTATATATAATACATATAAACAGTTCAAAAAGATATTAAACAAAAATCAATACTTCATATAATTAAGGGCAGTCGGTTCATAAATCCAAATGTGAATTTTGTTTGGTCAAAAGTCCACACTCTAAAATACTTTGCCTATAAGGACATGCTTAACTGAAATGACCAAAATACCTCTATATATACATTGTTTTCCAAACTAAACCCTAAACAAATAGTCGACACCACCACACACACACACATACACACACTCTCTCGCATCTTCAACTGTTGACACTACTGCCTTTGTCGTCATGGACACTGCCACCACCACTACCATCACCATCGTCGCCATCGTTGTCGACACCACCACGCGTTATCTCTCTCTCTCCCTCTCTCTCTCTCTCTCTCTCTCTCTCTCACTCTCTCCTCTTTTCACTCTTCTATCACCTACATCTATTGCCTCATCTCTAGTGTCGACGGCAACAAAGTCTCCGACGACTTCATCTCCAACTCCATCAAGCTTCAAATCTGGAAGATCTATATCTAAAGTCCGCTACTAGAGTCCACGAGCTTGAGTTAGAGTTTTCGGAGTCCGATGAGAGGCGCCTAAGATTTGGAGCTTGAGAGTCTAGGTCTGTTAGGGTTTTTACTTAGGAGCCTCGATCAGTTGCAGTCGCAGGTGCTCAATATGAGGCTGGACCATGGAGAATAAGTGGGAAATTCAATTTGACAGAGGGTTTTGAGTATGGTGATTTGAATTGTGGAAGTGGAATAGATGGTAGAAGAGTTATAAGCAAGAGATGAATTAATATCTATGTCTCTTCATCTGTGAGATCATACAGAGGTTTCATGTTATATAGAGGAGTTCCCTCATTCCCTCCTTTTCATCTCTCTCTTTGCAACTCTATCTCTCTTTCGGATCTTTTCTTTTCTTTTTTAATGTAAGTTTAGATCTGTTGTTGTTGTTATTGTTGATGATGATGATGATAAAAAAAATTACAATAACTATGTGCAATATGTTCAACACAGATAGATTACAAAACAAAAAAATATATATATTATAAGAACAAAATAATTTGCACGGATAACACAAGAACAATTTCACAGATAACTCTCTCTATAATTAAAATAATTTACATATAGGTTCACACAAATAACCAAACCAAACCAAACCAAACCAAGCTTTAAGTCCCATCAAATAGTGTCGGCTACATGAATCCTTCTTCTCCACGCAGCCCTATCAAAGGCTATTTCGTTAGTGAAATTAAGTAGATCCATATATCTATTTATAACGCTAGCCAACGTTAATCTAGGCCTACCCCGTCCCCTAACACTTCCATCTACCGTTACAGCATCGCATCTCTTTACTACTGCATCTATTGGTCTCCATTGAATATGACCAAACCATCTCAATCGATTCTCTCTCAACTTATCTTTCATCGGTGCTACTCCTACCCATTCTCGAATACACTCATTCCTAATTTTGTCTTGTCTAGTCTTACTACACATCCACCTTAGCATCCTCATCTCAGCCACATTCATCTTATCTACATGTTGTTTCTTTGTTGCCCAACACTCCGTTCCATACAGGTTCACACAAATATATTAAAAAAATTAAAACAAGATTGTTGTTTCAGCAGATAAAATAAAAATTTAAATAGATAGGCTTGTGAATTTCAACCAACGGATTTTTTGAACAGATAATTTCAACATATAAGAATTCCAAAAGATAGATACAAATTTGATAGATAGTCAAAAAAATTAAACAGATAAAGAAATATTTAAATAGATAGTTAAAAAAATTAAACAGATAGATTAATGGGTAAAATTGAAAACAAAATGTCCTCCAAAATTATAAATGAATTTCTCACCAAATTATTTCACAAATGGTGGACCTCTCACCAACAAAAGATATCAACTGGACCTAATGCCTTAGACAATTGTTAGATTAGACTTTTCAACAATTTTTTTCTATAATTAATCTATTTAGTTGTTTCTTAATCCAACTACAACATGATTATATTTTCAAATGAATAAAAATGAAAATTAAATAACCAAAATCACTTTTAATTTTATGTTACTAATTTTGCTTCCAATTTAACTAATATTTCTATTATAAATGTGTGTTTATTTTACTACGTTATAATTTAATGTTATATAAAATTATTCTATATTTATTTAAGTTACACTTTTATAGTATGATATGGCTAAAATTATTAAAATACACATAAATAATTTAACTAAAATTATCATAAATGCTTATTTAAGTAACATTTTTATAGAACGGTAAGACTAAAATTTTCAAAATAAATAATTAGAATCACTCTTTAATTTTAAGTTATTATTTGTTTTCTCCAATTTAATTAATATTTCTAATATTAAAGTGAGTATTTACTTTACTATGTTATAATTTAGTATAAAATATCCTATATATATATATATATACATATTTATAGTTTGGTAGAGCAAATATTGTTTACATACTTCGTAATATATTTTTTAAATAATTTTATACATATCTACACATAGATATATACATAAATAATTTGACTCAAATTATTATATATATATATATATATGAGAGGGTAATTTTTGGGAAATATTGGGCCGAGCTGCGAGTTGGGCTTTGAGGCCCAAAACGCAAAGAACTAAGCAAAAAGGGCGTAATGGATACTCCGGCCCAGGAGAGCAGGGTTACTCCGGCCTTGGAGAGACAAAGTTACTCCAGCCCAAGGAGGTGAAATTACTTCGGCTCACAAATGATAAAGTTACTTCGGTTAGAGGATTGTAAATGTACTTCGGTCTGGGAGCAACTTGAAGTTATACCGACCTTAGAGGTATACCAGTTTGGGAGTTATACCGGTCGAGAGTCGTTGGTTCGGTCCAAACACACCATGGGTTGAACAGATGAGAAACCGATATAAGGAAGAGTAAAGGGAAGGGCTGAACTAAGGTTAGTTCGGCCTACTTTACCTCGGTCAAATGGTAGTTCGGCCATGGAGAAAACCATCCCACTTGGTTTAAGCAGTGGGGGAGGGTGTAAAAGGATAAGCATTATCCTTAGGAGTATGAATCCTAGGAGGACTCTGCAAGTAGAAATACAAGTCCTACTAGGATTGTGCCACGGGAAACTTATAAAACCCCACAAACATCACCTTGGAGGAGGTAATTAAACACAATTCTTTCTGAGAACTTAGAGCTTTGTCTATTTGTCAAGTTTTCTGACTTAGGCATCGGAGAGGTTTCCGGCACACACCCGCCGGCTAGCTCACGTTTGTGTTTTCAGGTGATAAAGCGACGTCGTACGGAGGAGCGTGGACTTGGTCAACAGGATTATACGAGGAGAATTATTTCCTCCCCGTACAATTGGCGCCGTCTGTGGGAAGAACGGACAAGAACAAAAACCTCTTGACTAAGCTTCTCCTTTTTCTCAAATCAATGGCACACATTGAAGAACTACCGCAGTCCGCCGTCGACGGGCTAACTCCAGACGGGGGCGCAAGGCGAGAAGGACTACCCTCTGTCCCTCCTATGGCAGATTTGGAGCCCCAACAACATAACTCCAGGAGGAGTGGCAGGGAAAGGTGGAATAACAGCCCTCGTCACTCTCAAAGTCCTAACAGGCAAAGGAGGAGGATTGATCCTCAAGCCCTGGAAGATCGCGTGAAGGAGCAAGATGAACTAATTCGGAAGATGGCGGCGGACATGGAGGCTCTGAAACGCCAGATGAAGACTAAAGATGTGGCGACAGGAGAGGGGCGCAAGCACAAGACGCCCCCTCACCACTCAGAGAATCATAGTAGGAATACTACACCCTCCCAAGGAAGGAGCAGAAGCCTCAGGAAAGGCGACACTCATTCCTTATCTTCCAGAACTCGTCACTCCAGGTCTGAGAGGACGAGATCCGAAAGATCATACACTGAAGGAAGCACGTATTGGCCTTCACATTCACACCAAACCAGATCTAAACAAACAGAGCTGCCCAAGTCATCCGACTTACGAACCGTGCTCGAAGAAAAAGCACGATGCAAGGAGGATGCCAGGGCAATGGATCCACACCGAGTTTCGGCCTTACAACGGTTGGCTCCTCGGACGCATGGAAGCGTCGAGGTTGGAATGCCAATACCGCGACCGGCCTACGAACCAACGGACAAGGCATTGGCAAGACTACAGACTTCGCCGTTTGTCCCAGCAATCGAAAACGCGCCCCTACCATCAGGCTTCCTTCAGCCGAAATTCAATACATATGAAGGGAAGACGGACCCGTATTCACACCTGAGCCACTTTCGCCAAGTCATGGCTGTGTACAGGCGAAACGAGGCCTTAATGTGCATACTCTTCCCATCAAGTCTTGGCGACCTAGGCTTGACTTGGTTCGAAAAGCTCCCAGAGGGCAGCATAGCCTCCTGGGCCCAATTAGCAGAAGCGTTCGTAACGAGGTTTCGAACAAATACTAAAACACCGGTGGAGATAGACCAGTTACTCTCCATCGACATGGGTGAAAAAGAGACCCTCAGATCTTACAACAGTCGCTACTGGGAGACATTCAACCAGATTGGAGACTGCCCCACCAATCTCGCCATTGCGCAATATAAAAGAGGCCTACCAGTAGGGAACAGACTAAGGGATTCGATTACCATGACGCCACCCCTCACCATGGAGGCCCTGATGGAAAGAGTGCATCAGCACATCAGGGTAGAAGAGGATGGCGCACGTGCAAAAGCAAAAACTAATACAACCATAGTACCAGAAAAGAAGACCTCAGCAAAGGTCAATACAGTAGATCGGCAGAATAAAAACGGGCGTGGCAGACGAGATAACGGAGAAGACCCAGACAAAAGATGGTTGAGAATCCGCACTGCCATAACAACGGTGTTCAAAAAACCAATATATCGGATTCTGAGCGAAATAAAAGATGAGCCTTTTGTCAAGTGGCCAGCCAAGCTAGGGGAAGCTCAGAAAAATTACGACGACAGATCACGTTGCACCTTCCACAAAGAAAAGGGGCACCGAACTGAGAATTGCACGCCACTGAGACAACACTTGGAAGAATTGGTGGCAGCAGGCCACTTGGACAAATACATTGAAGGGGGAGCGCAACCGGCCCCCCAAGATCATAATGACCATCCCAACAGAATGCCAATCGATGCACCACCTCAAGGCATTATCAATGTAATTCATGGAGTTTTTGAACCTGAGCGTGTATGCGAGCTCAGAGGTTCAATTAAGAAGGCTGAGCACTTTAGGGAAGTATTAAGTGCCCAACCTGCCATCAAGAAGGGGAAAACAGAGGCAACAAACGTCATGTCTTTTTCGGATAAAAACCTGGATCGAATATACTGTCCTCACAATGATGCTCTGGTTGTCACTCTTCGAGTCAAAGATTTTGACGTCAAGCGAATTCTGATCGACCAGGGTAGTTCATGTGAGATCATGTACTACGACACATTCAAACAACTGAAGCTACAAGACAAAGACTTGGCGCCTGCAGTTTCCCCCCTGATTGGATTCAACTCCATGCCAGAGTGGCCGGTCGGCAAAATAATCCTTCCAGTCAGAGCAGGGAGTGTAACAAAACAAGTGGAGTTCTGGGTATTGAAGGTCCCCTCCACATACAACATCATCTTGGGCAGAACATGGCTGCATGCCATGCGTTCGGTAGCATCGTCATACCATCAGGTAATGCGGTTTCCCAACGACACCGGCATAATTGAAGAAATCTATGGCGATCAGATCATGTCAAAACAATGCTTCGCCACAGCGAACGGAAGCCGAGCTGCCAAAGGATACGTTCATTCGGTGGAAGAACCAGAAAGTAATGAACTATTCGCGGACGCCGGCAAAGAGGCTGATCAGAAAGCGGTGGAGGACTTGGTGGAGGTAAAAATAGATGAGAAGAACCCGGATAAGTTCTTCTTGCTTGGCTCATCATTGTCCAGCACTGAGAGATTAGAGGTCTTGGAGTTCTTGACCTCTAATATCGAAGTGTTTGCCTGGACACCCTACGACATGCCAGGAATTGACCCAAACTTCATCAGTCACCAACTCAATGTCCACCCATCCGCCAGACCAGTCATTCAACGCACACGCAGGTCGGCACTCCACCACGCCGAAATAGTGGCAGAAGAGGTAGGCAACCTGCTGGAGGCAGGAGCAATAAGAGAAGTGCACTACCCCAGATGGATCTCTAACACAGTTGTAGTGCCAAAAAAGAATGGTAAATGGCGTGTCTGCGTCGACTACAAAATAGTCAACAAGGCGTGCCCAAAAGATAGCTTTCCTCTACCAAGGATAGATCAACTGGTGGACCTAACGGCAGGGCATAATCGACTTAGCTTTCTGGATGCATACAGAGGCTACCACCAGATCGCCATGCATGAACCAGATCAGGAGGTCACATCCTTCACAACACCAAGGGGGTTATATTGCTACAAGGTCATGCCCTTTGGCCTAAAGAACGCAGGGGCGACATTCCAAAGGATGGTCACCAAGATGTTCGAACCATTGTTAGGCAGAACAATGGAGGCTTACATCGACGACATGGTGGTCAAAAGCAAGGATGAGAATGACCATCTTAAAGACCTAGATGAGATATTCCAGATCCTGAAGAAACACAAATTGCGCCTCAATGCGTCCAAATGCGCATTCGGAGTTGGATCTGGCAAATTCTTGGGCTTCCTGGTAACCAACCGAGGTATATAAGCAGACCCCTCTCAGATCAAAGCAATCCAGGAGTTGGAGAGACCAAACTCAGTCAAAGAAGTGCAGCATCTCACTGGTATGGCGGCTGCACTCAACCAGTTCATAAGCAGGTCATCAGACAAACTACGACCATTTTTCCAAGCTTTAAAGTCCAAGTTTGAGTGGGATGAAGAATGCGACCGAGCTCTGGAAAGCTTGAAGGAATACATGTCTTCCCCACCACTACTTGTTACTCCAGTACCCGGTGAAGAACTCTTTTTGTACCTGGCAGTCTCTCAGCACGCAGTCAGCGCAGTGTTGGTTCGTGCAGAAGGAATGCAACACTTACCTATCTTTTACGTCAGCAAGACATTATTGGGAGCCGAAACAAGGTACTTGCCCCTGGAGAAACTGGCATTAGCATTAATGATGGCATCCAGAAAGTTGGCGCACTACTTTCACGCCCACACCATAGTCGTCCTCACAGCCTTTCCATTAAAAGCTCTGTTTGAAAGGGCGAACTTTAGTGGGCGAATTTTGAAGTGGGCAGTAGAGTTGGGACAATTCGACATTAAGTTCCAACCCAAGACCGCAATAAAAGCCCAATCTTTGGCAGACTTCATCGCAGAGTTTACTCCTGGAAGTCATCATATCTGCCCAGTCGACCTAACTGACACAACCGAACTAGGGACGGAAGTTGACGCGGGAATAGCGCAACCCCTAGTGGAAGGTAGTCAATCAAGTGCCAAGGCAGACCATACTAAGGACAACAAGGAAGAAGCAAACAAAGGCTCACCAACAGTTCAAACAGAAGGCGAAGGGCAGACAGCCAACATGGACCTGGAAGAAAACACCGTTCTTGACCTCACGACATCATCTGATCCTTCCACTTGCTGGAAACTATTCGTTGGAGAGATGTGGAAGCTCTTTGTGGATGGAGCATCCAACCGACATGGTGCAGGGCTTGGCATAGTCCTCATCTCTCCAGACGGCCTGGTTATAGAGCAAGCAATCAACCTTGGCTTCCCAGCATCCAACAATGAAGCGGAGTATGAGGCGCTTCTTGCAGGACTCAAGTCAGCACACTTCATGAAAGCAACCGAACTAATGGTATACAGTGACTCTCTGCTGGTGGTAAACCAAATTTCTGGCGAATACGAAGCAAAGGACGACAGAATGGCCAAGTACCAAGAGTTAGTCAGAACAGAGATCAAGAAGTTTGATGTGGTAAGGATAGAACAAATTGGCAGGGAGGAAAACAGCCGAGCGGACGAGCTAGCAGGCCTTGCCTCAATGACAGATACATCAATCCCTCATCCATTACTCATCGACTTCTTACCAAGACCAAGCATAGAAGACCTCGAAGCAGAAGAAGTATGTTGCACAGAATTAGGCCCTTCTTGGATGGATCCCATCATCCTATTCCTAAAAGACGGCATCCTACCAGAAGAGAAAAAAGAAGCCAACAGAATAAGAGCAAAGTCGCAGCGATTTTGGCTATCTCCATCTTTGGCACTTTACAAGAAGTCATTCTCTGGGCCTTACCTAAAATGTGTTCATCCCAGCAAAGTAGAAGCATTCTTGTTCGAAATACATGAAGGGGTGTGTGGAAGTCATCAAGGGGGAAGGTCGCTCGCTTACAGGGCTATTTCGCAAGGATATTGGTGGCCATATATGCAAGCAGACTCAGAGAAATATGTGAGGAAGTGTGAAAAATGCCAAAAATTCGCACACCAAATACATCAACCAGCAAGAGAACTCCTACCCTTAACTAGCCCATGGCCTTTCGCAATGTGGGGCTTGGACATAGTAGGACCACTTCCAACAGCACCCGGCGGCAGAAAATTTTTTCTCGCAGCAACAGACTACTTCACAAAGTGGGTGGAAGCAGAAGCACTGGCGTCAATCAAAGAAAAAGATGTGAAGAAGTTTGTTTGGCAGAATATCATCACTCGGTTTGGCATACCAAAAGCACTAATCTCAGACAATGGTACTCAGTTCGACGGCAGAATCTTCAGAAGCTTTTGTGAAGAGTACAAGATAGAGTTCTACAATTCCACACCGGCATATCCTCAAGCAAATGGGCAAGCTGAAGCATCAAATAAAGTCGTCTCGGATGGACTAAAGAAAAGGCTAGAGAAAGCAAAAGGCAAGTGGGCAGATGAACTTCCTCACGTCTTATGGGCTTACCGCACCACTCCTCGGCGATCAACTGGAGAAACACCATTCTCCTTAGCCTATGGAATGGAAGCAGTGATCCCACTAGAAGTTGGCCTCCCCACAATTCGAAGCGAAAATTTTGATCCAGACTTAAATGGAGAAGCCATAGCCTTACAACTCGACCTTGCAGAAGAAAGAAGAGAAAGAGCACTAGTCCACATCGCCTCATACCAACGAGAGTTAATCAGAAAATACAGCAAAAAGGTACATCCAAGACAATTCAAGATTGGGGATTGGGTACTACGCAAAGTGATGGGAAACACCCTGATCCCAGGAGACGGCAAGTTAGGCCCAAATTGGGAAGGTCCTTATAAGGTGGTTAGGTTAGCAGGCAAAAGGGCATACCACCTAGAAGACAAGGATGGCAAGGCAATCCCTAGGCCATGGAATACAGCCAATCTCAAGTTATTTTACTTTTAGCTTTTTCAAACATATGTAATTTCTTTTTCCTTCAATAAAACAAGCAATTCTTTTTCAGCACAAGTTATTCTTTGTAAGAGTTAGCCTTAGTATAGATTAGGTTTGGTACAGGCATTTTTATAGTTAGCTGGAAAAACTAACTTAGAGGTTGGCTGGAATAAACCAACACTTGTTACTCTTCAGCCGAAGTAAGTGCAAGGCTGAAGAGTGGTTGGCTGGAATAAACCAACACTTGTTACTCTTCAGCCGAAGTAAGTATATGGCTGAAGAGTGGTTGGCTGGAATAAACCAACACTTGTTACTCTTCAGCCGAAGTAAGAGTATGGCTGAAGAGTGGTTGGCTGGAATAAACCAACACTTGTTACTCTTCAGCCGAAGTAAGAGTATGGCTGAAGAGTGGTTGGCTGCAATAAACCAACTCTTGTTACTCTTCAGCCAAAGTAAGGGTAAGGCTGAAGAGTGGTTGGCTGGAATAAACCAACTCTTGTTACTCTTCAGCCGAAATAAGTGCAAGGCTGAAGAGTGGTTGGCTGGAATAAACCAACTCTTGTTACTCTTCAGCCGAAGTACGTGTATGACTGAAGAGTGGTTGGTTGGAATAAACCAACTCTTGTTACTCTTCAGCCAAAGTAAGGGTAAGGCTGAAGAGTGGTTGGCTGGAATAAACCAACTCTTGTTACTCTTCAGCCGAAGTAAGTGCAAGGCTGAAGAGTGATTGGCTGGAATAAACCAACTCTTGTTACTCTTCAGCCGAGGTAAGTGCATGGCTGAAGAGTGGTTGGCTGGAATAAACCAACTCTTGTTACTCTACAGCCGAAGTAAGTGCATGGCTGAAGAGTGGTTGGCTGGAATAAACCAACACTTGGTACTCCTCAGCCGAAGTAAGCATATCGGCTAAGGAGTGGTTGGCTAGTAAGCATATTTTAACCAGCCAAAACCGTAATAACAGTTGAAGTAATTAGAAGACATCACAAGTGCAAGCATACACATCAAAACCGGAGTAAGAGTTACGTAAAATTTTCATTCAGAGAAAAGTCATTACAAGGGGGCTTAGTTCGGTTACAAAGAAAACAAAAAGTACAAAATCAGGAAAAAAGTTCTTCAATATCAGCATCAAAACCTGCATCGCCACCAACTTGAAGACCGGTTTCTGGAGGGAGCTCATTCACAATGGTAAGAGTCGCTTCGGCTGGAACCACGGTTTCACTGGGTAGATCAACAGTTAGGTCTTCAACAGTGGGCACCGACCAAGCTGGCTGGTCCACATTATCGACCGGAGTATCTTCAGAAGAGGAGTCTTCGGAACCTGAGTCTTCCAAAAACTCTTGCTGCAGGGTATCGGCATACTCAGCAAGGGACTTCGGTATAAAGTAGTCTGGAGGGTTGAAGACCTCGGTCTGTTGATCATGACCGAGCTGCTCAACAGCCGCCCTCCAGCCACATTTGAAGAACAACTCCTTGGCAGCATCGCATTGTTTCACATAGGCTTCCTCTGCCTTCTTGTAGCCCTGCTTGTAACCCTGCTTTTCGGCTCCCTCCACACTCTTTTTTAGTTGGCTTATTTCGGTATCCTTTCTCTTTTCTAGCTTTAGCAGCTCACGCAGATATTTGTCTTTCATAGCAATGGCCGCTTTCTGCCTTTCTGCCTCGGCCGAACTAACCAGATCGGCAAGACGGCCGTTCTCCGCTTGTAGCTCGGCCATTCTCTTTTCGGCTTCTTCTAGCTCGGCCGCTTTTGCTTCGGCTTCAGCCATTGCTTGCCTTGTGGTTTTTCGGAGTTCTTGGACTTTCTTGTAAGTGATGTTGTTCTTCTGTAAGGCCTGACAAAACAAAGACTTCTCTTAAGCCGAAGTAAAAGTTGGAAAAATTTAGGCAGAAAAAACAGACAGAGCTACTTACCAAGATCATAGACTTGGAAGCAGACCGAATTGACTTCATTTCGGTGTTCAATTGCTTCAAGTGGTGCTCCATGTCCTTGGGGAGGCACACACTTTTGGCCAGGTTAAAGGCCAATTGGTGGTCTTTTTCAGCCACGACCGAGTCAGTAGCTTTGATGTCTCGATCGTTGAAGGTCAGCGGCGGAGCCCACTTCAGAGATTCAGCTCGGTCAGTTTGCTCCGGTTGGGGGGAAGGTTCAGGACTTCGGGGGATGGATTCAACCTCATCAACAAGTGGCTGTTCGGTCGATGTAGATCGGGCGCGTTTGGAAGGGCGGGATGAAGAAGGCCGTTGAGAAGGGAGGGCCACAACGGCAGGCTGCGCCTCAATCGTCGGTGGTACTTCAGCTCTGGTTGTCGAGGTCAGAAGGGCCCTAACTCTGCTTTTCTTTGCCATCTCTTCTTCAGCAGTTAATGGGACAAGTCGTATTTCTGGTAAGGTTGGGTCTGGTTCTGGTGCTTCCTCAAGAAGGAAATCGATTACTCTTGCTTTTCGGCGACCGCTATATTGGTAGGTCGGTTCAAAGTTTAGAAGCTTGGCCCAACTTCTTTCTTTAATCCGTAGTGCGGCTCGCAAAATCGCAAGGTTGGGATAGCTATACAGGGAATGGAGGTGGGCGAAATCTGCAAAAAAGAGAAGTGTTAGTTCGGTCAATAGACTAAAAAACCGAAATAAAGTACAAGGAAGAGGACCGAAGTCAAATTACCGGGCTCTCCCTTTTTCCAATTTATAGGTCGGCCAGGAATTTGGGCTTGAAAGTCCTCAAAGTTCCCAGAGACCCAGAAAAAATCATCGTCATTAAGATCTTTGTCCGGTGTGTGTTTAACTATCTTCTCTCGGCGGCGGCGAATCCTAAGGTAATAGACCCACCCAGCATCTTTTGAACCGATGGAGTATTGATGGAATATTTCGGCCAGGCCAAGGTTTAATCCGATTTGATGGTTTAGTGCGGCTATTCCCATAATAATGCGGTATGTATTGGTGGACAGTTGGGTGGGGCATAATCTAGTCTGCCTAAGAAATTCACAGATTAATGGTTGGACAGGAAACCGTAGTCCGGTTTCTATTATGGATTGAAGGGTAAAAGGGACAAAGCCTTCGTTTTCCCAAGGAATAACATCTCTTTTGGCCAACACCAGGTGGACGTCATCAGGAATTTGGTAATCTTTCCTAAATTCGGCCATGCCACCAGGGGTTTCAACTAGATACCTATACTTACCCATCTGATGAAAAAGTTACTTATAATTTATATTGGTGCAAAAATCGTGCTCAGTAGCTCGGTTGAGCGCACGCAGGAGTGCCTGGGTAACCTAAGTCTGCAAAGTAAAAAACAGAGGGGGTTAAAGCACTGATCAACGGACCGTGCTACAATTTAAAAGCAAGGTATAAAAGCCCTACTTCGGCCTCAAAGAACTGGTTCTTTCATCAAAAGGTATGGCAGCTCGGTTTGAGCAGTTTGCTCGGTAGACCGGTTTAACGTCTAGGGGCAGCTTTCTGAGTTCGGTCTAAAAAACTAAGAAAGCAGGTTTAGCCCCTTGGGGCGGCTTTCTGAGTTCGGTTTAGGAACCAAGAAAGCCGGTTTGGCCCCAAAAACTTAGTTCGGTCGACAACCGAGGTTCCTAGTTTGCTATATTCAAAACTCGGTGATCTTATTTCGGCTCAAGAAAGTCAGGCTCTGGTAACCCTTTGAAACTTTTAAGTTCTCGTTCGGTTATTGACTACAGAGATCTACATATTTGGGGCAAACAGGATCCTAGTTCGGTTGCTATGTGATTTTGGATCTAAGACTGGTTTTTCTACATAACAGTTCATACGCGTACAAGTTCTATGGTTTTTTCATAAAAATACGGAAGCAAAAGCAGCAAATGGAAGAAAGTGTTGGCAAAAAACATACAAAACAAGATATACAGATGCGAAAGCAAAACAGAGTAAGAAGGAAAGTAGATTTGCTTACTAGATTGGTGAAGCAGGGACTGGAGATGAAAACTGTTGCAGAGCACGAGCAGCAAGAACACAAAGAGAGAAGATGAAGAAATGACAAAGGTGAAGGGACCTAGCCTCAGGGTGTGTTTTTGTTAGAAAGCCCAAAATTTGGGCGGGACTGTTCAAAATTCACGAAGTACGAAAGACGGCGTGACAGCCGTCCTCAGCCTATCAGAATCTGCCACGTGTCATTGGAAAGGGAAGCGTTACAGTCGCTGTGATTGAAGAGACGTTTTGACCGGACATAGTGAAGCCCGAAGTAAAATTAGCTCGGTTGGAGAGCCCGAGGGTTTTTCGCTCGGCTGGAGAGGCTAAAGGGTTTTTAGCTCGGCTGAAAAGGCTTAATAAACTCTAGCTCGGCCAGTAGATTGGTAATCCCAATCATGTTGCGCAGATGGAATTAAGGGGCAATTGAGAGGGTAATTTTTGGGAAAAATTGGGCCGAGCTGCGAGTTGGGCTTTGAGGCCCAAAACGCAAAGGACTAAGCAAAAAGGGCGTAATGGATACTCCGGCCCAGGAGAGCAGGGTTACTCCGGCCTTGGAGAGACAAAGTTACTCCGGCCCAAGGAGGTGAAATTACTTCGGCTCACAAATGATAAAGTTACTTCGGTTAGAGGATTGTAAATGTACTTCGGTCTGGGAGCAACTTGAAGTTATACCGACCTTAGAGGTATACCAGTTTGGGAGTTATACCAGTCGAGAGTCGTTGGTTCGGTCCAAACACACCATGGGTTGAACAAATGAGAAACCGATATAAGGAAGAGTAAAGGGAAGGGCTGAACTAAGGTTAGTTCGGCCTACTTTACCTCGGTCAAATGGTAGTTCGGCCATGGAGAAAACCATCCCACTTGGTTTAAGCAGTGGGGGAGGGTGTAAAAGGATAAGCATTATCCTTAGGAGTATGAATCCTAGGAGGACTCTGCAAGTAGAAATACAAGTCCTACTAGGATTGTGCCACGGGAAACTTATAAAACCCCACAAACATCACCTTGGAGGAGGTAATTAAACACAATTCTTTCTGAGAACTTAGAGCTTTGTCTATTTGTCAAGTTTTCTGACTTAGGCATCGGAGAGGTTTCCGGCACACACCCGCCGGCTAGCTCACGTTTGTGTTTTCAGGTGATAAAGCGACGTCGTACGGAGGAACGTGGACTTGGTCAACAGGATTATACGAGGAGAATTATTTCCTCCCCGTACAATATATATTTTATATCATTATAAAATTAATATTATTATTTTTTGTAATGCATATATCATAAAATATTTGTAAAATAGTTTTAGCAAACTAACCAGTGCATCGCAGGAGTTAACTACTAGTATAGTAATATAGTAAGAAGCACGTTTTAATTTTTTTTTTTTTAAAGAAAATAAAAATTAGTGAAAGAAGATTAGGTTGGATAGATTTGTAATATATATATATATATATATATATTTTATCTTTGCTTTTGAAATTATAAATTATGGAATTATTAACATTTTTAAAAACTACTACGTTAATAGATTAGCCAATACTACTTTTAAATTTACTTTTTAATTCAATAAATCCACAAATTTATTATGAGGTTTTGGAGTTTCCATAATGTTGCTTGTTAAAACCAACTTTTGCTTATATCATATATAGGTAGATTATCTGTCCATAGCGCAAGAAATATACCAGTTACCTATTAATCCTATAGGGGGGTAATGTTGATTTATTTGGTCGTAAGAGTCCTCTAATGAACTGAATGGTCCTGTTTGATTTGGAAATGTGTATTTATTTGATTTGGGTTTATTCGATTTGACTCGTTTACCAAAAACGAACCGAACCGAGCCGAGTCGAGCTTTGCTGAACTCAAGCTCAGCTTGATAAAAAACTGGACTCGAGCTCGGTTCAGCTCGACTCGAAAAAATTTTTAAATATTATTTAATATATAAATAATATATTTATTATGTAATTTAAATAGGTGAGCTCGGCAAGCTCGTGCGTATAGCGATTCCAGTTTTGACCTGTCACTTATTGTGTTCCAGATTCTGGCTGGTATGGTTTTGAATGGTGATTCATATCTTATTTCCCTTGTCTCCCCTCTATTTTGGTTATTGGATTGTAGTTGTCCATATAGAACAGGTTGGTTGATTGTTTTTCCAAACCTGTGTTGTTCAGAATTTTGGTCTTCCGCTCGAGCGGGGATTGCAAACCCTCAGTACTTTGATCGTCTGCAAAATACTGGAGAAGTGTTTTCCATGCTCGAACGGCATTTCCTACACTCGAGCGGTTTGCCTATTGTCTGCAAAAGTTCTGGATGTGTGTATTTGATGCTCGAGCGAGCCACTTTTGCACTCGAGCAGAACAAAACTTTGTGTCTGACGCTCAAGCGTCAACTCTTCCGCTCGAGCGAACCATGCGTATATCAGATCGTAAAAATGACATTTTATATCACTTTTTCATTCCTCTTTCTCTCTAAAACTTTCCAAGGACCTAGATTTTGACTCTCTCACTTTAAAATACTCTCACTTTCTGCATTTTGACCTTGATCTAGTAGGTTCCATACCCTAGTGCCTTTGTTAAAAAGTTAGAGCACCTCAAGATCTTCATTTTCATCCGATTGGAAGTTGGTTTCCGCATTGTTGGAGTTTCACCTTGCTTTGCTTGGTCTTCTAGCTTGAGGTAGAGATTTTCTATACTTTGTTATGATTTTTAACTTAGTTATTTGTAGTTGTGTAACAATGGTGGGATTTTGGAGTATTTTGAGCCAAACCTAAGGTTTGGGTAAAATGTGAAAGAGGGGTTTTTGGTGGAAATGAAATAAATGAATATGGGGTTTGAAAATGAAGTCATGTTATGTCAAAATAGGTGATTTTGGCATTTGGATTGGTATTTTGAAAATAGGGATTTTTGCCCTAAATTGATTATCATATCTATTTTGTATAAATAGTTGAAATTAGTGTTGCAAACATGGAATTGAGTGAGTATTGAAATAGATGATGGAATTGAGTATATAATGCTTCACACATTTGAAAATTTTGGATAAATTATCTATCTTGAGATTGTATATCTATTTAGAAATATATGTATTGTGCTATCGGTGGAGGATAGCTTTGCTTGTTATAGAAATTGCATGTGGATTAGGTGAATTGAAACTAGTCCATGGTTGATTATCATTGAATATGATCATGTTGTGAATACATTGTATATGTATGATTATTTGGGAGGAGAAATGGGGATGTACTCCATATATGTGATTATGTGATTATGTGTTTAAATACATTGCATATGTATGATTGTTTGGGAGGAGAAAGAGGATGGCCTCCATTATAATTAAGCTGGCCGGAGTATCCTAGATGAAAGTCCCGAAATTTATACATAGGTGCCGATCCCGTGGATAAAATATCTGTAAAATGGCAATTGAAAGTGTTTGTATATTGATTGTGAAATTGTTGAAACATTGAGTTGTAGTCTCATTTGGGTTATTGAAAAATAACGGAATTGGCTCATGTATTGAAATGAATTGAAGGAGAATGAAATGGAATAAGATCTTGGTATTTTATGACTATATAAAAATGTGAATGTTTAATCCTTGGCATTGTATATGCACACTGCACTTATATCTTCGTTAAATCTCATATACTGTGTTAGATTGTTCCTACTAGACTGTGGCTCACCCTATTTAGGAAAAACATTTTCAAGTATTGAAGGCATGCCTCCGCCAAGACAATAGCTTGGAGGGACTTTTAGGAGCACGAGCTTCTTTGTTTTGACTGTATATTTTTGTATAGCCAAAGGGCTTTATTTGTAAGAGCTAGTCTCTCTTTTGTTATAACCAAGTCAATGCTTGGAAAGGTATAAGCCGATAGGGCATTTACTTATGTTAAACCCTTTTGTATTATTGACTTCATGTAATGAAAGGACTATTTACTCTGATTTATGTAGCTATTAACAAATGTTTGGGTTGTATTTATTATATTATTTTGGGGGCGTTACAACTTGGTATTAGAGCGTACTGGGTTTGAATACTTTGGATACGTGGGAAGTGGTTAGTACCACAATAGGTTTGTCTCACTTGGTTGTGACGTTTGCATGCATTGTATGCTTATGTGATAACATGCTTATCTGATTATATGGGTATGTGATTTAGTTCTTAAGATGTTGATTGGGTCTACGGGTTTCTAGTCTATGGGTTTCTAGAAGTCCTATTAGAAGAGCACTTGATCACTGCTGTTTCTAATCGGAACTCCAGCAACACCGCGGGATGGTCATTGTCTAGGAAGGAAATTTGTATGTGTTTATGTGATTACGTGCTTATGTGCAGTGAATTATTGTTGTCCATCGTATTAGGACGCGAGTAAGTTAGTTTCGGCACATTTGTAAATGTGCTAATGCATTTTGTTACCTTTATTAGGATGTTAAGACGTGGTCGTGGTGGTAGGCGTGGTAGGCATGGTAGGCCTAGGAGGCATGAAATGCCTATACCGAATGAAATTCCGGCACAGGAGGAAAGAGTTGGTTAGGCCAACATGGTTGAGCCAGTCGATCAGTAGGCCATAGGTGTCTTAGCTCGTGAAATGGCCAGAGCGTTACGAAAATCTATGGACATTCTCGGGGCTAAAAATCATGTCCAGGCCCTGAAGCAGAGCCTTCTTTTCTGAAGAGGGGGTTTTTTCAGTCTAATCCGAATGAGTTTTTGGGTGACCCAAAGGAGCCACTGAAGGCAAATGAGAGGCTTGAACAGATAGTGAAGACGTTCGAGATGCTTGACATCAAGGGCGACCAGATGAGGGTGACCTTGGCGTCTTTCCAACCGAAGGGGGATGCGGGTCAGTGATGGAAGTATGCGGGGGGACACATTGGAGAGACTTGGAAAGCTTTTGTTAATGCCTTCTAGGACAAGTTTTTACCTCCCACGGTTAAGGAGAAGTTGAGAGACTAGTTCTTCAAGTTGGTGTAGTTGAACACACTAGTGGTTGAGCTTGAAACCATGTTAGACTTATTTATTCTGGATTCTATTTTTCTCTTTCAAATAAATTAAAACATAATTAAATAAATCATCAAAATAAATAAATATAACAATAGAGAAAAATAGAATCCAAAATTTATTTTGATGATTTATTTAATTATATTTTAATCAAAATTTATTTTGATGATTTATTTAAAAGAGAAAAATAGAATCAAAACATAATTAAATAAATCATCAAAATAAATAAGTCTAACAATTTCCCCCTTTTTGATGATGGCACACAATGATGTTTTGATTTGATTTGGGAGTAAGAAAAGCTCCCCCTCAAGTCATGCTCCCTTAATTCATTTCTAAATACATAGGTTAGCACATATGTAATAAATAAGCTTTAATCAACAACATGATATAAGATTAAGATATCAAACGATAAATGCATAATCATCAAATTAGTTCTCAAAAAATATCATAATTTGAAAATAATACCATAATACATAACATCATATAATTTTGATTTATAGAAGATCAAAGCTTCATTTTATATATCTATCTTTGAGAGATATTTATTGTAAGCTTTCTTTAAAAGAAAAAATACTATTTTATCTTGTAAAAGTATTGCAAACACTGTGTTCTTGAAATCTTGAGAGTGATTGTGAATCACCTAAGATTTGCAAGGGTTTGGGCTTGTGAAGTCTGTGTAAAATCCGTGGAGGATTGCTTCATTTGTAAAGAGATTGCTAGCACCCCTGTGAAGCTAGAAGATAGTGGAAAATCTCAAGTGAAGCTTGAGGAGTGGACGTAGGTCGAGTTGAAGCCGAAGCACTATAAATTTGTTTGCCTCTCTCTCCCTTATCTCTTTATTTTATTTTAAGTTGTCATAACTATATTTCACATTTTTACTGTGCTAAAATCATTAACTGACATAGTTATTAAGACACTTGTTTTAATTATTTTTATTTCATTAATTATATTTATCTATTGTGCTAGTCATAATTTTTATTAGGATATTATTAATTTTAATTGTAAAAACCTAATTCACCCCCCTCTTAGGTTGTCTTTTGGGTAACAATTGGTATCAGAGCCTAAACTCTTGTTTTAGATTTAACCATCTAGGAGTTTCGATCCATGGCAACCTTAACTAAAGGACAAGCCACAAATAGGCCACCATTGTTTGACGGAAACAACTATAGTCATTGGAAGGATAAGATGACCCTATACCTACAAGTCACTGATTATGCCATGTGGATTATTGTCACCAAAGGTCCTAAAATTCCTACCAAATTAGTAGACAATATTAGTGTACCTAAAACTGAAGATAAATTTGATGAGAAAGATCATAAATTATTGCAAGCCAATGCTAAAGTCAAACTCACCCTTGTTTGTGGATTAGACTCTAAGGAGTATAATAGAATTTCAAGTTGTGATTTGCCAAAAGAAATTTGGGACAAACTTGAGGTAACGTATGAAGGTACAAACCAAGTAAAGGAATCTCATATTGATATGCTTGTTCATAGTTATGAATTGTTTAAAATGAACTCTGATGAATCTATTTCAAGTATGTTTACTTGATTTACTGAAATTGTAAACTCTTTGAAATCTCTTGGCAAAACTTATACTAACACTGGGTTGGTAAGAAAAATTCTTAGGTGTTTACCAAAGAATTGGGAAGCAAAGGTCACAGCCATTATAGAAGCCAAAAATCTCTCTACACTTGGATTGGATGAGCTTATGGGTTCCCTTATGACTCATGAGATCACCATTAAAGGACATGAGGATGTTGAAAACAAAAAGAAAAATGGAATTGCATTCAAAGCCTCATCAAATGAAGAAGAACATGAAAACTCCAGTGAAGATGAAAGCTATGTCATGTTTAGTAGAAATCTCAAAAAGCACTTCAAGAAAAACAATTATGGAGGAAGACCTTTCAAGAAAGAGTACAACAAAGAGCCTATAATTTGCTATGAGTGCAAAAATCCTGGACATATGAAGATGGATTGTCCAAAATTGAAGAATCATGGAAAAGACTACAAAAGAAACAAAAAGGCCATGGTAGCAGCTTGGGAAAAAAGTGAAGATGAAAGCTCAAGTAATGAAATTGAAAATGAAGTAGCCAACTTATGTCTCATGACTCTTGAAGATGAAAACTCTATTCAAGATGAGGTAACTACTCTTTATGAAGAACTTGAAAGTGCATTTCATGAACTATCAAATGAAATTAGAAAAGTTTGTGCCAAAAATAATGTGTTGAAGAAATCTGTTGCATCTTTATCTATTAATGTAGAAAAATTAAATAAATAAAAAATTGTTTTGAAAAATGATTTTGACACCATCTCTAATGAGAAAACTACTTTACAGAACAATGTTGATGATTTAACAAAAACACTTGAAAATTTTGTAAAATATAGAGATAATCTCAACATGCTTCTTGGAAATCAAAGATGTGTTTTCGATAAGGCGGGCATTGGATATGACCCTATTAAAAAATAAAAGAATCTCAATACAATTTTTGAAAAGGCATATCTCATGACACACGCTCATGTTACTTGTCATTATTATAGAAAGAAAGACCATTATATATCTTATTGTCCATTCAAAAAGAATATGAACATGGGAATTAAAAAGATTTGGATTATTAAGGGATCTAACAAAATTAACCAAGAAGGACCCAAGAAACTATAGGTACCAACAACCAACACTTGATTGTCATCTTGTAGGTTTGCTTTAAATCCAAAGCTAAAGAAGGGAAGTGGTACCTTGATAGTGGATGTTCCAAACACATGACCGGAGATAAATCATTCTTTACTAAACTATCATCGAAAGATGGAGGATTTGTTACTTTTGGAGACAACAAGAAAGGAAAAATCATCGGTATTGGTAGCATCGGTATTTCTTCTAACCCTTCTATTGAAAATGTTTTACTTGTTGATGGACTTAAGCATAACCTACTTAGTATTAGTTAATTATGTGATAAAGGTAATCGAGTTATTTTTAATAAATCACATTGCACAATTGAAAGCACAAATGATCATAAAGCTTTATTTGTTGGTAATCGCTATGACGATGTTTATGTTTTTCATCTTAATGATCTCTATGCTAGTGATGTTAAATATTTATATGTTAATAATGAAAATAGTTGGTTATGGCATAGAAGACATAGTCATGCTCATATGGATTTAATTGCTAAACTTTTGAGAAAGGATTTGGTCATTGGACTTCCAAAAATTAAATTTGAAAAAGATCATCTTTGTAGTGCTTGTCAACAAGGAAAACAAACTAAAACATCATTTAAATCAAAATCTCATATTTTCACAACTAGACTTTTACAACTATTGCATATGGATTTATTTGGTCCCTCAAGGACATCTGGTCTAGGTGGTAAACGTTATTGTCTTGTTATTGTTGATGATTATTCAAGATTTACATGGGTTATATTTTTAGCACACAAAGATGAAACCTTTTCTTCTTTCACAAAACTCTATCATAGAATTCAAAATGAAAAAAGCTTTCTTATTACTAATATGTTAATTCCTTTTTTAGTCATATCTTTGTAGAATCAATTTTGATGTCATAGCATGTTTTTGAGATGTATACTATCTATATTTTGAATTGTACATTTATGATCTCAAGAATATGCTCAATACGAAAATTTCATACTTATATGCTTTACATATGAATATTTGAATGAGTTATGAAATTCGTTGATTATGATCCATCAACAATGTCTAAATGAAAAGAAGTACCATACGTTTGTAAAGACATTGTATCTATCCTATTGAATATCTTTTGAATATGGATTATATTGGCATACATCTCATGAAATGCTTTTGATTAATAAATTGATGAATTAATTGTTTATAACATTCATGTTGTATTCCACATTAAGTAAAATATTTTATCACACTTGAATATGTGGATTGAATTGATGAAAATGCCTCTTGATAATGCTATGTGATTAAATGAGATTGTTGCATCATTTTTTAATAAAACAAAGAGCATAACACTATTTTCTTATGCATATTATGCTATGTGCTACAACTTGAAAATTCTGAAAAATAGCATTCCAAACTCTTGTTTGATCATTGAATTATTTTTCACTTTTTGAGTTTGTGATAAGAAGTGATTTGTATTGTATTTTTATTAAGTAATAGTGTTTGTTCTATGAATACTATATTTACACAAATCACATTAGAAAAGAGTAGTACCAACTTAGGGAGAGAAATCATTTTGCTAACATACTTGTTAAACCCTTTTGAGATGAACTCCTCATGAAAGAAAATTGAAGATTGAAAAGCTTCCATCTCTTGAACCTAACGTATGCCTCATATACTCTCTTAAGCTTTTGAGGTAAAAATTCTATCTTATTTCCTTTGAGCTAATATTGTTATTACTTTGATATGAAAAAGATTGATTATACTTCATATAATTTGCAATGTATACTCTTTGATGATGCTCTTTCCTAAAAATCATGCCTATGCTTAAAATGTGTGCTATATATTGAAATTCATGATTTTTCTTGGCATATGGATTGATATACCTTGAACATGCTTCATTATTTGGACTTACATTAGCTCCATGAGATTATATTGCGTTTAACCTATTACGAGCAATACTTGGTATTCTACATAATACTTGAGCTATGATTGTTAAATCTTCTAGATTGTATATTGGTATCCTTGGTAGATTGCATGTTGGTATCATTTTGGCATCCTTATTGGTAATATTTTGCATCCTATTTGATATTATTGAGGAAAACATTTCAATTATGAGTTTTCATTATTCACATCTCCTATTGATTTTGCCAAATGAAACAAGGGGAAGAATTTAAACTTGATTAGTTTTAAACTGTGTAATTTTTTTTGGATTCTGCATCTTGAGGTAAAATTAACTTTGCATACATTGATTTTTTTAAACCCTCATGGTATTTTATTTGCATTATCATTCCAGCAACACCAACGTCCCATTAAGTTTAATTTCTGCTGGTATTATTTTATTTTATTTTACTTTATTTTTATTTTTTTATTTTGCTATTAGGCTTCATTTCTTTTTCCTTTTTTTTTTGTTATTATTTTTTGTTTGGGCTTAATTTTCTTATTTTTTTCTGCTTTTTAATTTTATTTTTCAGTACTTAAACATTAAAACAAAAACAAATCAAAATACAACTAATTACATAAAAAAAAAAACCATTCATTTTTTTTACGGCCATACGCCGATCAAACTAAACATATTTCAAAAAAAAAAAAAAAACAACCCTTCATTTTTTTTTCGGCCATACGCCGACCTCACTTACTCATCTCTTCCACCGTTTTCTTCTTCTTTTTATCACCTTGGGTGACCCTTGACGCCCCTGCCCTCGTGCTTTCGTCGAGAGCGACGACTCCCCACTAACTATCAAAGGCCAAGAATGACGTTGCTCCAAATCGGGCCATAGAGGTGGTTTTCCGTTTAAGCTCTTTATTTTCGGCCTTCAGTGCGCCTATTTTTGCTAGCGCATCCTTGTACATGTGCTGAAGCAGAGAGAGTTGGGCGTTGACCTGATGGAGCTCGCTCGTCCTGTTCTGCAATCGGTGAGCCAATTTTGTGACTGCAATCACCGTCTCCATACATGACGTCAGTGTGAAATGATTGGCTTCAATGTCTGATTGAGCTATCATGATTTGCTCAATCGACATCATAGGAAGGTTAGGCAGAGGAATGACAGGAAGAGTAGGAGTAGGGGCACTCGGTCCAGCAGAGCTTATGGGATTGTTCAGGTCCGGAAACAGAGTGAGGGGATGGGATGAGGAAGCTATGGATTAGAGGTGAGAGGTGTCAACGAAATAAGTTGTAGATAAATAGAAGCGAACAGACTGAGGTTTGGCCTCCTCCGTTCAGTTTTTTTTGTCTCTCGATGAGGAAGAAGAAACAAACGAGAGTGGTGAAAAAGAGATAGAAGAGAATGGTGAAGAAGAAAATAGAAGAGTGTGTGATTTAGAAGAAGGTTGAAGAGAAGAGGCTCAAGAGAAGAAGATAAAGAGGGCGAGATAGCCGAGGCGAGCGGCAATCGAGGAGAGCTGCTTTTGTCGGCCAATGAAGCAAAAGCTAGGCCGCGTGGCAACCGCGTTTTGCGAAAACGAGAGTTACGAGGGAAAGTTGTATATAATATATATATATATATATATTTGATGTTATTTATCACTATCATTTTCCTCCGCTTCCTCCAAATTCTGACCCATGATTTCCTTTTGATAATGTCACAGGGGGAGAAATTATATGATGTTATGTATTATGGTATTATTTTTAAATTATGGTATTATTTGAGAACTAATCTGATGATTATGTATTTATCGTTTGATATCTTAGTCTTATATCATGTTGTTGATTAAAGCTTATTTATTACATATGTGCTAACCTATGTATTTAGAAATGAATTCAGAGAGCATGACTTGAGGGGAGCTTTTCTTACTCCCAAATCAAATCAAAACATCATTGTGTGCCATCATAAAAAAGGGGGAGATTATTAGACTTATTTATTTTGATGATTTATTTAATTATGTTTTAATTTATTTGAAAGAGAAAAATAGAATCTAAAATTTATTTTGATGATTTATTTAATTTTATTTTAATCAAAATTTATTTTGATGATTTATTTGAAAGAGAAAAATAGAATCAAAATTTATTTTGTCCCATTATTTCTTATCCTAAATGTTGTTAGAATGTATTTAATATTTGATTAAATCAGATGTTCAAACGGCTATGAAGGTTCAAAAGGCCAAAAGGTTCAAAAGGTTCAAGTGGAAGATATTCAAATTTATAATGATGGAGTGGAAGATATTCAAATTGGTAATGATGGAAGTACAACGGCTATAAACGGCTATAAATTCAAATGACTACAACGGCTATAAACGGCTACAAATTCAAATGAATACAACGGCTATAAACGGCTATAATTTTCATTATATATACCAAAGCTTCTAATGTAAACAAGTTATAAAAAATCTGAAAATATTCTTTGATCTATAATCACTCACATCTATTCTCAGAAATCATACACTGAGCCTTATAGCATTAAGCTCATCTTTCCTGTGTGAGATTTACAGAAAAATCAAAGCTTCATTTTATATATCTATCTTTGAGAGATATTTATTGTAAGCTTTCTTTGAAAGCAAAAATACTATTTTATCTTGTAAAAGTGTTGCAAACACTGTATTCTTGAAATCTTAAGAGTGGTTGTGAATCACCTAAGATTTGCAAGGATTTGGGCTTGTGAAGTCTGTGTAAAATCCGTGGAGGATTGCTCCATTTGTAAAGAGGTTGCTAGCACCCCTGTGAAACTAGAAGATAGTGGAAAATTTCAAGTGAAGCTTGAGGAGTAGATGTAAGCCGAGTTGAAGCTGAAGCACTATAAATTTGTTTTCCTCTCTCTCCCTTATCTCTTTATGTTATTTTAAATTGCCATAGTTATATTTCACATTTTTACTGTGCTAAAATCATTAACTGACATAGTTGTTAAGACACTTGTTTTAATTATTTTTATTTCATTAATAATATTTATCTATTGTGCTAGTCATAATTTTTATTAGGGAATTATTAATTTTAATTGTAAAAACCCAATTCACCCCCCTCTTAGGTTGTCTTTTGGGTAACAAACCACATTCACTAGCTTGTCTAGGTTTGCACCGGAGTTAGTGGTGACTGAAGAGTGTCGGTGTTTGGATTTTAAGAAGAGGTTGAGGACCGGTCTCATGTTCTGAGTGGCTGGGTCCATGATTAGAGACTATGAGCACTTTGTGGAGGTGACGGCCCATCTTGAGACTATCACATAGGCAAAGGAGGAGAGGATGAGGGGCTCTAAGAGGAGTCAGGATAGTCCGGGGGACGGTAAGAGGCAGAGGGGTTCTAACCCTCAGTCCTTCTAAGGAGCTCAATCGAGGTCAACATTTCTAATGCTGAGTTCAGGTTCTGGGAGAGGTGGCCAGGGGGATATAACCTGTTTCAAATGTGTCCAGTTAAGCCACAAGTCTCCAGCTTGCCTGCACAGATGAGAAGGGCAGTGAGTAGCATCATCTTCGGCTCGTTCTCAGGGCAAGAGTCAAGGTAGAGGGCAGTCACCCACTTGCTATCAATGTGGGCAAACAGGGCACCTAAAGAGGTTTTGCCCTCAGTTGGATGGCACATCTAGTACGTCTGATTCGAGGCAAACACAGAGTCACCAGCCAGCGCAGTCAGCACAAGCCTTGAAGGCCAATTAGGGAGCCTCTTCGGCTCAATCCGTGTAGTAGGCTTATGCTCCAAGAGGTGAGCAAGTAGATCAGAGGCTAATAGGGCGTGTGTATGTTGTTACCGCGCCATTTCTTATACTGACTCCATCTATAGTGAAAGGTACCTTTTTATTTTGCAATTCAATTGTTAATGTATTGATTGATACGGGTGCATCCTATTCTTTTATCTCGTCTGTATTTGCATCAATTTTGGGATTGGAGTTGGCACAGTTAGCATCGCCTATTTGTGTAGAATCACCTATTGGCGGTGAGGTCATCTTGAAACAGGGGTGTCGGGGTTATGACATAAAGGCTGTCGATCGTCGAGTTCCATTTGCATTTGTATTGTTTGACATGTCTAGTTTTGATATTATTTTGGGTATGGACTGGTTATCATCATACCAAGCTGTTATAGATTGCTACCGTCAGAGGGTTATTGTATGTACCTTGAGCGGTGATTGCTTTTATTTCTTAGGGGACCGGGTGGATAGAGTCTTATCACCGATGTATGATCCGCGTGGGCGGAGTGAACTTAGTTGTCTCCTTGCTAGCTTTTTTAGTAGTGAGTGTGATGAAGGCCAGGTTGAGTTGCCAAGGGTGGTTTGTGAATACCCCGATGTCTTTCTCGAGGATCTTACTAGTTTGCCACCTCACCGGGAGATCGAGTTCTCTATTGACTTAGTGCTTGGCACAACACCAATTTCTATGGCACTGTATCGGTTTACACCTGCTGAGTTGAGTGAGTTAAAGATTCAACTCCAGGAGTTGTTAGATAAGGGTTTTATCCAACCAAGTACTTCACCTTGGGGAAAACCTGCTCTCTTTGCTAAAAAGAAAGATGGAGCGTTGTGACTTTGTATTGATTACCGAAAGCTGAACCGGATAACTGTTAAGAACAAGTACCCAATGCCTTGTATAGATGATCTGTTTGATCAGTTGAAAGGGTCTTGTTGTTTCTCTAAGATAGACTTGAGGTCGGGTTATCATCAGTTGAGGGTAAGGGAGGAGGATATCCCGAAGACGGTATTCCGTACGTAGTATGGCCATTATGAGTTTCTAGTGATGTCTTTTGGGCTAACCAATGCACCGGTTATATTTATGAATTTGATGAATCGGATCTTCCGTGAGTTTGTGGACCGCTTTGTGGTCGTCTTTGTAGACGACATTTTGATTTACTTACCCTCTGAGGAGGAACACGAGGAACACTTACGAGTAGTGCTTGAGTTACTTAGAATCCATAAGTTGTACGCTAAATTCGAGAAGTGTGGGTTTTGGCTAAAAGAGGTTAAGTTCCTTGGTCACGTGGTATCCGGGGAAGGCGTGACTGTAGATTCATCCAAGATAGAGACAGTGCAAGATTGGACACAACCTAAGAATGCTTTTGAGATCCGTAGTTTTCTAGGGTTGGCTGGGTATTGTCGAAGGTTTGTGAAGGATTTCTGTAGACTAGTTTCACCTTTAACTAGGCTGACGATAAAGGGAGTTAAATTTGTTTGGGACGAGACTTGTGAGAAGTCGTTCCAGGAACTTAAGGTTAGACTCACCACTGCTTCAATCTTGATTATTCCGGAGAAGGGTTTGGGTTTGGGTTATTCAGTGTATTCATGGGAGGGTTTGGGTTGTGTTCTGATGCAAGAGGGAAATGTGGTAGCCTATGGCTCACGGCAGTTGAAAACACATGAGAGGCATTATCCTACTCGTGATCTAGAGTTAGCAGCGGTGATATTTGCCTTGAAGATTTGGAGGCACTATTTGTACGATGAGAGATTTGAGGTGTTTTCTGATCACAAGAGTCTGAAGTATCTGTTTACACAGAAAGACTTAAATTTGAGGCAGAGAAGGTGGATGGAGTTCATAGAGAATTATGATTTCAAGTTGCATTATTATCCGGGGAAGGCCAATGTTGTAGCCGACGCCTTGAGTAGGAAATCTATTAGCAGTGTGGCTTGTATCGCCATTCGGAAATGGGAGATGTTGGGTGCTCTTGGGGAGTTTGACCTATATCTTGGTGAATCCATTGAATCTATAGTCTTGTTTACAGTAGTTGTCTAACCTACACTTGTGAACCGAGTGTTAGAAGCGCAAAAATGTGACCTTGAAGTAAAAACCCTCAGGGAGAAGATTTCCAATGGAAAAGTGGAGAGGGGCTTGAATGTGTGTCCCGACCTAAGTGTGAGATACCTTGACCGTTTGTTCATGCCGAAGTCTTGCCGAGAGGAGGTACTCTGAGAGTTTCACCATTCATGCCTTGCGGTGCATTCGGGAGGCACAAAGATGTATCACGATCTTAGTGGCCAGTTTTGGTGGAGAGGTATGAAGAAGGATGTAGCTGTGTTTGTATCGAAATGCCTTACTTGTCAACAAGTAAAGGCCGAACATCAGAGGCCAGCAGGTTTGTCACAGCCCTTGCCTATAGCCGGGTGGAAGTGGAAGCATGTCACGATGGATTTTGTTGTGGGCCTTCCAAGGACTCAATGGGGTAGTGATGCTATTTAGGTGGTAGTTGACCGGTTGACCAAGTTTGTGCACTTCATACCTATGCGCCTGAGTGATTCAGTAAACTATCTTGCCGACTTGTATATCAGGGACATAGTGAGGTTGCGCGGGGTCCCTATGACGATTGTTTCGGATAGAGATCCGCGTTTCACAATTCGATTGTGGCAGAGCTTGTAGAGTGTCTTGGGCGCTAGTTTGACCTTTAGTACTACGTATCATCCTTAGACTGGCAGGCAGTCCGAGCGTACTATCCAGATCCTTGAGGATATGCTTCGAGGTTGTGTCATTGATTTTAAAGGGTCGTGGGAAAGGCACTTACCCTTAGTGGAGCTTGCCTATAACAATAGCTTTCAATCGAGTGTTGGCATGGCACCATTTGAGGCCTTGTATAGCTGACCATGTAGATCCCCGGTGTGTTGAGCCGAGGTGGGTGATGCACCTCTATTGGGTCCAGAATTGGTTCGGGAAACGACGGAGAAAGTAGTATTTATTCGTAAAAGGTTGGTTACGGCTTAGAGTCGCCAGAAAAGTTATGTCGATCGTAGGATGAGACCCTTGTCTTTTGAGGTGGAAGACCATGTATTCCTGAAAATATCACCTAGGCGGGGTTTGATGAGATTTGGAAATAGTGGGAAGTTATCCCCTCAGTTTATGGGCCCTTTTAAGATATTTGAGCGGATTAGGAAGGTTGCTTACTGTTTGGTGTTACCGCCACAGCTTTCTGAAGTGCATGACGTGTTTCATATTAGTATGCTTCGGAAGTATGAGTCGGATCCATCACACGTGTTGGATTGGACTGACTTAGAGGTAGATGAGGATGCCTCGTATGAGGAGAGACCGGTGAGGGTCTTGGATAGGCGAGACCAAGTCTTGCAAGGCAAGACAATTCCCTTGGTTAAAGTATTGTGGAAACATCACGGAGTCGAGGAAGCGACTTGAGAACGTGAATTGGAAGTCCGAGAAAAGTATCCGGACTTATTTATTGATGTTTGAACATTTATTGGATTGCAATTATGATTGGTGATATGTGAAAGCATTGTATATATTGTTTACATTTTGGAAGCATGAATTTATTATTAACATAGCATATGTTTAAGAATGTGGAATATCATATGTATTATATCACTTTTGGAAGCATTGTATATGCGGTGTAAATTTCTTAAAAACTCGGATTTTGGTTAAACATTGTAAATGTTTTGAGAAATTGTAAATTTTGTTTTAATATGGGACTTGTGTATTAAGTTAATAAGAATGGATGACCGGAGAAAAGGTCATGGTATTGAACTTATGAGAATAACGTTGTGGTGAATGGTTTAATTTTGGTTTTCAACTTAATTTGTAATTTCGAGGACAAAATTCCTTAAGGGGGGGAGGTTATATCGATTTCGATTTTGACCCATCACTTGTTGTGTTCCGGATTCGGGTCGATATGGTTTTGAATGATGATTCATATCTTGTTTCCCTTATCTCCCCTCTGTTTTGGTTATTAGATTGTAGTTGTGCGTCTGGAACAAGTTGGTTGCTTGTTTTTCAAAACTTGTGTTGCCTAGAATTTTGGTCTTCTGCTCGAGCGGGCTTTTTTGCGCTCGAGCGAGGTTTGCAAACCCTCAGTAGTTTGATCGTCTGCAAAATACGGGAGAAGTGTTTTCTACGCTCGAGCGGGTCGGTGCTCGAGCGGACTTTATTGCGCTCGAGTGGTCTACCTATTGTCTGCAAAAGTTCTAGATGTGTGTATTCAATGCTCAAACGGGCCACTTTTGCGCTCGAGTGGAACAAAACTTTGTGTTTGACGCTCGAGCATCAACTCTTCCACTCGAGCGGACTGTGTGTATATCAGATCGTAAAAGTGACATTTTATATCACTTTTTCATTCCTCTCCCTCTCTAAAACTTTCCAAGGACCTAGATTTTGACTCTCTTACTCTAAAATACTATCTCTCTCTCTCCACATTTTGACCTTGATCTAGTGGGTTCCACACCCTAGTGCCTTTGTTAAAAAGTTAGAGCACCTCAAGATCTTCATTTTCATCCGATTGGAAGTTGGTTTCAGTATTGTTGGAGTTTCACCTTTGCTTTGCTTGTTCTTCTAGCTTGAGGTAAGGATTTTCTACACCTTGTTATGATTTTTAACCTAGTTATTTGTGGTTATGTAACAATTGTGGGATTTTGGAGTATTTTGAGCCAAACCTAGGGTTTGGGTGAAATGTGAAAGAGGGGTTTTTGGTGGAAATGAAATAAATGAACATGGGGTTTGAAAATGAAGTCATGTTATGTCAAAATGGGTGAGTTTGGAATTTGGATTGGTATTTTGAAAAGAGGGATTTTTGCCCTAAATAGATTATCATATCTATTTTGTATAAATAGTTGAAATTAGTGTTGCAAACATGGAATTGAGTGAGTATTGAAATAGATGATGGAATTGAGTATATAATGCTTCACACCTTTGGAAATTTTGGATAAATTATCTATCTTGAGATTGTATATCTGTTTAGAAATATCTATATTGTGCTATCGGTAAAGGATATCTTTGCTTGTTGTAGAAATTGCATGTGGATTAGGTGAATTGAAGCTAGTCCATAGTTGATTATCATTGAATATGATCATGTTGTGAATACATTGTATATGTATGATTATTTGGGAGGAGAAAGGAGATGTACTCCATATGTGTGATTATGTATTTAAATACATTGCATATGTATGATTGTTTGGGAGGAGAAAGGGGATGGACTCCATTATAATTAAGTTGGCCGAAGTGTCTTGGGTGAAAGTCCCGAAATTTATACATGAGTGCCAATCCCACGAACGAAATATCCGTAAAATGACAATTGGAAGTGTTTGTATGTTCATTGTGAAATTGTTGAACCATTGAGTTGTAATCTCATTTGGGTTATTGAAAAATAACGGAATTGGCTCATGTATTGAAATGAATTGAAGGATAAAGAAATGGAATAAGATCTTGGTATTTTATGACTATATAAAAATGTGAATATTTAATCCATGGTATTGTATATGCACACTGTACTTATATCTTCGTTAAACCTCATATACTGTGTTAGATTGTTCCTACTGGGCTGTGGCTCACCCTATTTAGGAAAAACATTTTCAGGTATTAAGGGCATGCCTCTGCCAAGACAATAGTTTAGAGGGACTTTTGGGAGCACGAACTTCTTTGTTTTGATTGTATATTTTGTATAGCCAAGAACTTTATTTGTAAGAGCTAGTCTCTCTTTTCTTATAACCAAGTCAAGGCTTGGAAAGGTGTAAGGCGATAGGACATTTACTTATGTTAAACCCTTTTGTATCATTGACTTCATGTAATGAAAGGACTATTTACTCTGATTTATGTCGCTATTAACAAATGTTTGGGTTGTATTTATTATATTATTTTGGGGGCGTTACAGTGCGAGCTAAAGCTCGGCTCGTTTACTAAAAGAACCAAGTAGAGCCGAGCTTGTTTATGAACAGCTTGATTCATTTGCAGCTTTATGTGTAATGTTTCCTTCTCTTTGAGTGATTAGGGGGAGTGATTCACGATGTTTATTTTTGGTGGTTGATATGATTTTTGGCAAACGTGAGAAACTCTATTTTGTGAGGAAGGTGGAAATTGTATCTGGCAGTGTGGTTTTCTATCGGAGTAACTAGGTTTGCATTTTGCTGGTCCGCTCGACTTGTCCCACTGTGGATGTGTTTTCATTTTTAATTGTTTTTTGGGTTTTCCGGTTTGGTTCTAGTGTTGTTTAGTACTGGTGTTGTGTTGTCTGGAATGATGAGTAGGTAAGGAAATTTTATGATTATGATTTGTAATATGGAATTTTGTGTATATCAATGGGTTTGATGATGTGTTGCTTCTGTTTTGTGGCCTAATGCAATGTGTTTAGTTTTTGGTGCATATGTAGTGTGTCACATTGTGGTTTTGCTGGTCTGTTTTTGTGTTTATTTTCTGATGTTAAAGTCTTCATAATGGGTTTGTTACGTTAAGGAGTTTTTTAATGTATTACATTGATTAGAGTATTATGTTTGAAAAAGTACACTAATTTTTTTTTATGTATTTTACATTGAAATGTTACGTTTGTGAAAAAAATACTAAGGAGTTTTTTAGTGTGTTACATTGGTTGGAGTGTTATATTTGGAAAAAAAAAATACTCTGCGGAGTTTTTGGAATATTATGTTGTTACGTTTGGGAAAAATACACTAAGAAATTTTTTAATGTGTTACATTCTTCTTTGTAATATGAGATTTGTTCCAGAATGAGAGAAAACTCAAAACTTCTATAGTGTGGATTAGAGGAACCCACTTTTATCCGTAAAAAATTAAACTCAAATGTGTAGATGACTACCTTTTTATATAATTTCTACTTTAATGGGACTTTTGAGTTCATGAAATAAAAAGAAGGTTGAAACAGTTTACAATATCATATTTTGAGATTTATTGGTGCTTCACTGTTATATTATTTGTCTCAAACTTCATAAAAAATATATAATAAACTAGATAGGAAATTTGGTCAGGAACAATGCAATTTAAATTTAAGTTTATAGATTAAATTGTCCAAATTATGTTGATAACAAGTCAATACGTAAACTTTAAAAATATATTGTCCATTTATTGGTCCAACTTCTAAAATTTCATAAAAGTCTTTAAAATTTAGAATGTATATTTATTTCTTTTACAATGGATGATTCTATAAAATATTTTATTAAAAGAAAATGTTAACCATCAAATAATCATCAAATAATCATTAAAGTTGATATGTGTAAAAACATTAATAAATCATTAAAGTTGATTTGTGTAAAAACATTAATAAAATATAATAAAAATAAATTTATATTCTCAAATCATCACATATATATTTTATTAAAAGTAGTATTTGTTCTCAATTTTTCTCTCTCCTATATAGCATATCTCTTTATTTATTTATTAAAATGCCAGATCAATATATCTTTTTACCAATATTCTTTCTAAAATTTAATATTTAAAAGATTTCTACTTAATCGAAATTACCCATAAACAAAACAATTATACATACTAAAAATACTTTACCAATTAACTTTATTATACTTTTTTTTCACTTTTATTTCTTATTTTTATGTCTATCTTATTTATAATAATAATTATATTGAATTTCTTAAATAATTAACAATTATTTCTAATATCAAGTTATAATTTAATATCATATAAATTTATTATTATTATTTATTTAAGTTACATTTTTGTAGCACGAAAGGTTTAAATTATCAAATGAATATTTCTTTTATTGTGTTATAATTTAAAGTGAGTATATATATTTATTTAGTTTATATTTTTATAGTATGATAGAGATAAAATTATTAAAATATACACAAATAATTTATTTAAAATTATTATGTGTTGATTTAAATAACACTTTTATAAGATTATCAAATTAAATAAAAAAAATATTGTTTAAATTTAACTTTTTTCTCTCTCCTATGTAACGCATCCCTCTTTTTTTTTTATTTTTCTGTTCTTTCTTTTTTTTTATTATTAAAATTCCAGATCAATATACCCTTACCAAAATTCTTTCTAAAATTTAATATTTAAAATACTTCTACCTAATATAAATTATCTATAAACAAAACTTAATAGAATTATATATACTAGAAATATTTTACCAATTAATTTTATTCTAAGTAAATATTAAAAATACTTATTTTTATGAAATTTATTATATCTATATATATATATAAAAGTAGTGTTTTTCTCTATAGCGATCCCGGTTTCTCTTCCTTTGATTGTTGTATTCCGAACTTAGGTTCTATGGAGTTGGTAGTTGTATATATTGTTGTTATCCTTTAATTCCGTGTGTTTGAGTTTTAGGATGTATTGGGCGTGTTTCGAACAAGTTGGTTGAGCTTTAATCTCATTCCTTGTTGCCCAGATTTTTGGTGGTACGCTCGAGCGGTTCCCTTTGCGCTCGAGCAGAATTTGATTTTTGGTTGTCCGCTCGAGCGGGCCTTATTGCGCTCGAACGGGGTTTACACACTCTCAGCATTTCGTGCCTCTGCAAAACTTCTGCAGGTGTGTTTTTCACGCTCGAGTGGATTTCCTTACGCTCGAGCAAGTAGCGCTCGAGCGGGTAGTTCATTGTCTGTAAAAGTTCTGGAATGGGGGAATCTATGCTCGAGCGGTTTTCCCTTTGCGCTCGAATGGGTGTGTTTTGCAGTTGTGTCTTGGCGCTCGAGCGGGTCCAGTTTTTGTGTCTGACGCTCGAGCGTCCTATTCTCTGCTCGAGCGGGTCATACGTATATCAAATATCAGCTGGGTCTTTTTAGATCACTTTTTCACTTTCCTTCTCTCTCTTACTTTTCAAAAAGCCATTTTCGAGAGCTTCTCTCTCTAGAATCTACCTTCTCTCTAGGGTTTGATCTAGTTAGAGTGATCTCCTACCCTTGAGCCTTTACAAAAAGTGTTGATCTTGGTGTGAGCTATCTTTTGATTCGAAAATCTTGGGATTTAGAGCACTTTGAGTTTTCGTCATCTTCTTCGTTGAGCTCCGGAATTTGAGGTAGGGATTCCTACTCATCTTTATGATCTTTAACCTAAATGTAGAGCTTTTGTATAAATGGTTTGGTTTGGAAAATTAGGGTTTGTAATGTATTATATTGAAAAAGAGGAGTTTTGTCTTTTTGACTCATATATATATATATATATATATTTGGGGTCTTAAAAAGATATTATTGATGTTGTCGGTAATATTTGGACCATTGGGTCAATATTGACTTTAAAGGGAAAAAATGTCATATTTGGGTATATTTCGGTCATTAGTGTAATTAATGACATTTGTTATGAAATTGAGTTGGGGATAATGAAATTTGATCATTAAGAGATAAAATGGTGGAGTTGGATTATAAATCGCTCACTTTTGAAAAAGTCAATTATATATCTGTTGAGGCATTTATTATCTATTTAGAAATAACTGCTTTGGGCTATCGGTAGAGGATAGTCTTGATTGTTGTAGACATTGCATGATGATTAGGTAAATTGAAACTAATCAAGTTGTGTATTTGAATACATGAGTGCTGAATCCCGCGGATGAAATTTCTGTAAAATGGCCATTTGAATATAATTATACATGGGTGCCGAATCCCGCGGATGCAATTTCCGTAAAATAGCAATCCGAATATATCTATATATGGGTGCCAAGTCCCGCGGATGAAATATCCGTAAAATGGCCATAAGAGAATGAAAATACATGGGTGCCGAATCCCGTGGACGCAATTTCCGTAAAATGGCAAGTTGTAGTATTGTTGGCATGAGATGTAGCCTCATTTCAGTTATTTGGCCAGGTTCTGAGCCATGTTCATAAGTTGAAGTTTTGGTTAAGTTGAACATTTATCAAGTGCTAATGTTTTAGTTATTGCTCATATTATGTTTAGCATATCTCTACTGGGCGTTGGCTCACCCTATATGGGACATCATTTTTAGGTACAAGTAGCATGCCACCTCCAAGGACGTAGCTTGAGAGACTTAGTGGCTAGGACATCTTTTGTGATTACATTTTTGTATTACATGTATATCAAGCCAAGGCTTCTTTTGTGTAGAGTTAATACTCTCCTTTTGTAACCAAGTGTTGACTTGAAAAGTTGTAAGCCTATAGGGCATTTACTTTTGTTGTCAACATGTAATATGTTTTGTAATGAACAATCTGATGAAATGTGATTAGGCTTCACTCTCTTATGTTTAAGCATGTCAAGAATGTATGATTTATGGATTTATTTTGAGGGCGTTACATTCTCTTACTTAAGTGTCACATTCAAAAGGCTCACTTTTTTCTAAAAAAATTACATCAACATGTTTTTTCCATTTACATATAAAATTTTACACAAACTTAATTTCAATGAACTCTATTTGAGAAATACTTATTTTCCATATATTTTTTTTCATCATGTATTTAGTCTTGTCGTAGTTAGATTTCTTTTATATAGTTGATATTTTAATTTAATTATTATGATATTTGAAAAAAAAAATCATATCAATATACAAATAAAAAAATACAGAATGTGCTTAATTATGTGCATCGCATGGATCAAATTAATTTTATTTTATATTTTATATTTTTTGTCTATCTTATTGATGTCTTAATATTAATTTATATTTAATTTTTTATTTAAAATGAAATTTTTTATTACAAAACATTAAATTTAATTGAAATTTTATATACCTTTATACAATATGTATGAATAATTCAAAAAGAATATTAAAGAAAAAAAATTAATACTCTACATATTTAATTTTTGTATTTTCTTCTTAGTCTAATCAAAACGTATTTACATTTAATCTTTTAAATAATTTTGTGTAGTTTCATTTCTACATATTTTTATTTTTCAAATAAATATAAAAATAAAAAAATTAAATTAAATATTTAGAATAACTTTTAGTTTTATATTAGTAATTCTCTTTCTAATTTAAATATTATTTTAAATATCAAAATGAGTGTTTATTTTACTATCTTATAATTTAATATATCTTTATATGCTAATTACACTTTTATAACACAATAGAACTAAAATAATCAAAATAAACAAACAATTTAACTAAGGTCAAGTTTGGCAAGTTGAAAAAGTCAAAAAGTCAAAAAGTTAAAAAGTTATCACTATTCACCAAAAGTCAAAAAGTACGGCTGCACAACTCTCAATTCTAATTTTTCCCTACACACTAATTTATATAATTTTTTAATACACATTTTTTTTTTATAAAAAGTCAAAAAGTTAATCCAAACATTCATATTTTTTTCCTCAACTTTTTAGTCCAAAAAGACAAAAAGTACGCTTATTTAGGACATTCCAAACAACCTATTAACAATAAGGCTAAAATTATTAAAATATATAATTTAAATTTAAATTTTATTTTAAATTAAAATTATTCTTTTGTAAATTTTATTTTAAATTAAAATTATTCTTTTGTAACACATATCATAATATAAAAATATCATTACATTAATTAAAGTTATTTCCATTGTGATTTTATGTTAGATATCATATTTGTATAAGTGATTTACATACCCATGTTGTGCCCAATTTTAATATTGATTGGTTAAAATAATTAAACTCAATATTTTTTTGGTAAGTTTTTAAAAGATAAGTTGACAAATATCAAATAATAAATAACGTGTAGTATTATTTTAAAGAATAATGATTCATTAAAAATGATTATATGTATTTAAGGCACATATTGATGTGTTTTGGATAATTTTTAAATAAAAAATTTGAATTTATAGTATTACTGATAATACACCTTCATGAGCTCTGTCAAAAAAGATATGCAAGAATAATTTGGTAAGAATAAAAAATCTACGGTTATTATGATGTGTCACGTAATTAATCAAAACCCTTTTGAGAACTGAAGTTATTAAGGTTGTAGAGATTTTATATCTAATTTTCTTTTAAGTCTTTGTTTATATTTATAATTTTTTTATCCATCAATGTGAATAATTCTTATGATATTACTGATATAAGCATGAATCCTACTTTTAAGTCAATCCACCTTAAGTACTTTTTCGTATAATAAAATACTTAAATATTGTCATATAAAAACATTATAATAGATTATAATCAAACACTACTTGAATCATAAATACCCGATGCACCATTTTTATTTATTTTTTGTTGAGAATATGGAAAACATTTATATTAAAAAACAATAACATACACTTTAGACATAATAAAAAATATAAGAAATTAACAAAGATTTTTTTAATTAATAACCATAAAAATACATCATGAGTTATGATTGTATATTATAGAATTTTTTGATATTTTTATTTTTTTCAGAAAAATATTTTGATACAAGTAGAATTCATGATTTTTAATAAATTTGATTAACACAAATGAAAATTTGATTTCAGGTTAAGAATATAATTTATTTTTTTTATAATTTTGAAAGAAATTATTTTTATAAACCTTTTATATAGGATCACATACATTAACAAAAAATTTCATCAGCCATTGACAAATTTATTTATATTTAATTTTTAATTATTAAAATTTTATACATATAAAATTGATTCAAAATTAATTTTTTATTTTAAAACTAAATTTCTATGCATGATACTTACTAATTTTTAATTATAATAAACGCCCATAGCGTCAATCTGATGAGATGGGTTACTGACAAGGAAATGGGATGCTGAAAAATAAGGCAGACCACTAATTAGTGGTTGCACTAGGGATGTGGTAATGGATCTCATCTATTGTTACATGTGTTTTGTGTCTTAATTTTTTTTTTTTTTTACTTGTCACATCATTAATGATAGTGTTAATAGTAAAAATTTAATGATCTGTAGCATTGTTGATGGGATGCCGTTGTGCTCTATGCACAGCAGTAACGGTTGTGCATCGCTACTGTGCTGTTTTCAGCCTGCGAATGGCCCATTTTAAAAACTCCAAAAAATTAAATTTTTTTTTGTCTTTAGTATTTTTTTAAAAAAATTATGTTAAAAAATCACTAAAAATATAAATAAGTCCAAAAAAGAATGCTTATTTTCATCTTTTCCAATATTTTTTTTATTTTTTAAAAAAAGTTATAATTTTTTGATTCATCTTATTGAGATAAATCTAAAAATATAAAACTTTTAAATTTTTTTTATTAAAAACAAAAATAAATAATAAAAAAAAAGTCAAAAAAATACGCTTCTCAAAGCACCCCAAAGCAAGGCAAGGATAACACACGCAACCAAAAAAAAAAAAAAAAAAGGAAAAAAAAAAAAAAAAAGAAAAGAAGTGAGAGATAAAGTAGGTTTAAGGCCGTGATTGGCATTATGAAATTAGGGCATTTGGAAATTCCAATTGATTATCAAGATTGACTTTGGATTTGAAATTTCAAATCCCACACGATTTCCAATTTCACATCTAGGTTTAACGATCTGCGATTCTAAAATTCTTACAGAGAATTAGATCTACCGATAAAGGAATCGATAGCTAATCCGGCTATCTCTCTCTCACTCTCTCTCACTCTCTCTCTTCTTCTTCACCGCTCAAACCCTATCCCCATAGTCGGCGGCAGTGTCGGGACGACTCTGATCCGACATCGTTGAAGGCATATCGAGCTGTAATCTCAAATGTGTAGCTGATTCCAGTTCTTTCTGTATGTCTTTCTTCTTTTTCTCAGCTATCTTTCTTTTCTTGATGGGTTTGTGTCTTTCAATCTCTTGATTGATGTGGATTTTTTTGCCATTAATGCTCTTCTAATTATTAAATTCTGTAATTGTATCACTCAAACACCCCTTCTTTGGTACTAGGAGTTGTTGTTTTACTCTTTTCAGAAAATTTGTCTTCAAGATTAAGCAATTCCAGAGGGTGTAGATTTTGCTCTGCCTAGGTGAATTGGGTGTTTCGGTACGACGACTCAACTGTGTGGTGTTGTTTTTAAATAGGTGTAATTGAATCTGTCTAAATTCAAATTTTAACTTGCCCTAACTTTTTAATTTTGGGTAGTTGTTCTGATTCTCTCATTGCCATTTTGCATTATGTCACAGATGTACTCCCCCCCCCCCCCCCCCCCCCCAAAAAAAAAAAAAAATGGTTACAGATTCGTCTCCTCTTTATAGGAGCTGCTGTTATGCTAGTATGAGAACTCAATTGTGTGGTGCTTTTATTCATTACTGAAACTTCATACGAAGTTGAATTCATGTAAATATAATTGAATTCAAATTTTAACTTGCCCTCACTTTTCTGTCATATGGTATTGTGTTTTAATTCTCTCATTGCAATTGCATTATGTCATTGATTTTGGCTCCTCTTTATAGGAGCTGCTGTTATGCTAGTACCATCTGATTGTCATTGACAGGATCCCTTTTAAAGCCAGGACGTAAGTTAGTTCTCGTTTGAATCTCACCTTGTCCATCGCTGTTTATTGCTGCTATGTTCTACTGAAGAGCTTGCCTTCTCATTCTCATATATGTGAGACAATACGTGTTCTGTCCTTTGTGCTTGATGATTTGCCCTTTCATTTTATGTGGACAAGGTGCACTATATCCATGTATACATGCAACACTCGGGGTTTGTTTGGATGGATGTGGATTTCAAATCAAGGGATTTGACCTTAGTCATTGAAGGGCAATAACTCAAATATAGATATGATAGTTTACTTATGAATTTCAAGGTTGAGTTAAATAGGTTTATCACGATGGGTTTGAAATAACTACATAAAACTAGTTATTTAAAATCATGCTAAGGATTCTCTTTCTAGTTATAGCTTACAAGGATCCTACTAATATATATATATATATATATCTTTTATCTCAATTTATCTCCTTTCATTTGATCAAAAAAAAAAACTTGTCTTCTTTCATTGTTTTCCATTCATTTAACCTCAAATCCCTTGATTTGAAATTCACATCTATTCAAATGGACCATTATATATATATACATGAACAAGTTATTTATAATTTATGTTCTTTTGAGGTCCTTGTTGAGTTATGGGACATGGATACAACACGGTGCATGTGATGGTATTTACTTTGGCTGTTGCTAATGTGAAAAGTTGCTGTAGGCCTCGTTTGAAAACATGCTATTTTAGTAACTTTTTGGCTTTTTGACTAAAATATGAGGTAAAAAAACTAATATGTTTGGAATGACTTTTTGATTTTTTATGAAAAGATGTGCAAAAAGTTGAGAGAAAAAGGAATCTTTGGCTTTTTGGGTATAGGTTCTACGCCTTTTGGTTTATTTAGTAATTTTTTGACTTTTAGGCTAGAACAAGCACATTTACAATCCTTAAAGAATGAGATGTTACTTTGCTCTATATTTGCTAACCAGGGTTAATCTTATGCAGAGTAACTTCTTGTTTGATTTGTGCCTCGCCACCACGGAAGCTTTTTTCATTTAAATTATGCAAAGTGAAGATTTGATTGACCTCCCTGCTCCTAGCAATTCTGGCTGTAAAAGTGAGAATGGTGAGCTTCGTAATTCTAATTGTGAACCTAGTGGTGCTGATTCTCAACCAAGTAGTGTAGAGGTTAAAAAAGACAAGCAAAATGGGGAGATCTCAGGGACTGAGGTTGATGTTAGCAATGGAGACAGCCAACTTTTGCCGGCAGCTGAGATGGATGGGGAGGATGGAAGTCCCATTACCAGTTACAAGAGAGATGGAAGTCCCGTCAGTAACTGTATCCTGTTATTTGATTTCCATGTGTCTTAGGACAATGCAGTTCAGAAAAGAAATACTAACATGTCCACGGAAACAAGTTTCTGCCTGCAGCTTATAATTAGTTATCCCATGTTATGTTTTCCATAATTTTGCATGTTAGCCATTTCTGGTGTTAAGAAAGCCAGAATGACAGCTGATGAGCAGCAACCTTCAGTGCGTGTGGTGTATAATTCTCTAACAAGGTATTTTCATAAAAGAAGAGTTGCATGTTTCACTTGCATGTTTTTGGTCAACCTCTGAATGGATAAGTTTTCTTTAACAGAGGCAGTAAACGGAAGCTTGAGCAGCTACTACAGCAATGGTCGGAATGGCATGCGCAGCATTTTTCTTCATCACATGTAAGCCTGATTCATTTTATTAAACCCAAAATTGTAGTCTTCACTTTCCCATTTTTCTTTTAGTCAAAATACTGTGATCTTTTATTACTCTTCAAATGAAGAAGAAACTAATCCAGTGGAATCTCCATAAAGAAGTGATTCTGTACATTTGGATGCAGAGGTCATTTTTCTGAAGATTTTTTAGTTGGCTGTGGAGAATATATTGGGCATCCTTTGGGATGAATTTAAATCCTGGAAAATTAGCCCAAATTGAGTTCAAAGCCGTATGTTATTTCCTTCCTCCGCTAACATATCAGAGAATGTCCCAAATTGCCTTGACAGAATCTGGTGGCAGGCAAAAATAGCCCCTTCATCTATATCAACCATTTAAGATTAAGAATATTGTAAGAGTGAATAATAAATATGGAAATATGGTTCAAGTACCAACGCATTCCCAGTCTCCTGCACTGTTGGAGTTTGGACTGACCAATTATGAGGATTGAGTTGGGACGTGGAACTTCCGTTCTGTTCCGGAGGGCGGAAGGCTATAAGGCTAAGATGCATTATTATACTGGTTTTTCTTAGATCAGCAATAACCTCTCCGTTCTTATTTTTTCTTTTCATAATATAACTGCTGTATTAAAAAATGGTGTAATGTGGTAATTTGTAACATCAATATAGCCAGCAGCATGGATAATTATACTGGTTTTTCTTAGATCATCAATAACCTCTCTGTTCTTATTTTTTTCCTTTAACAATATTACTGCTGTAATAAAAAAAAATGGTGTAATTTGGTAATTTGCAACATCAATATAGCCAGCAGCATGGATAATTTGAGGTGTGAGCTGAAAATTGATTAGTTTAATGGATCTTATTGCCCAGAATAAAATCAAAAAAATTTATCCTTAGTCTGTCTGGTATTTGCACAATGGTAATTCAGTTTCAGTGTTTCTTATGGATTCCTTGCAGTTATATATTTATGAAGTTGTCCCTTGATGTTATTTAGGTTATGCAATCGGTTTAGATGTCTCATCAGTTAGCTGCATTTTTTAAATATTTTTGTTTGGTTGAAGTCCTTGTTGACATATTTTTATCCATTTAGGTTTCCATTGAAGTGCCAGAATCTGGTGAAGAGACATACTTCCCTGCACTTCATGTTGGTTTGGATAATCCTTCTGCAGTGGTATGTTTTCTTATGTGTCTCGGGTGCACACAAAGCATTAACCTGATATCTTATTTATGGCATATTTGGTTTGGTTTTTGACCTTTACTGCTTGTCTTATCTCTGTAGTCTGTACCTGTTTTGACGATCGGTTTCTTTAGTTCATTGAAATATGATGTGATTTGAAATGTTTTCATTGGTCCTTCCAATTTCAAAGTGATTTAAAAAATTGTAACTCCTTTCAATGCGCCTCTACTTTGTTTACAGAAGGAAGGAGTAATATAATTATTGTTCAGTTTTCAAGAGAAATCAGGCTGCACAATTAGTTGATGATAAGCTCATTTGTGTCTCAATGTGCTCAACATATCATTAAATATGGGAGTAACAAGGACCTATGAAGCACGGATACTTCAAAAAGGGTGACGTATCCGTATCGGATACTTATCAGATACCGATACTCCTCGGATACTCGCGGATACGTATCAGATACTTCTTAAAAGTATCAGATACTTCTTAATTAATTTTTTATTAATTTTGAAGTATCGGATACTTAATTTTGAAGTATCGGATACTCGAAGTTACATATTACTTATAATATTTTGTTTAGTTCTTTGATAAGAGGAATATAGTGAGAGTTAAAGTAATAGAATTTGTCAAATTGATGTATCTTTGTTGTCTCTCTCACTTCTCTCTCGCTTTCTCACTCTCGCACGTTTCTTCTCTCTGCTCTCATTCTTTTTTTGGTGTTGGCATGTAAGGATGATGTTTAATTTGCATTTGCTTTTGCTTTTGCTTTTAGTTTTGAATGTTTGAGCACTTTTAGGTTAATAGGAATCCCTCTTTTTATTTATTAATTTACTTTAAGTTTTATTTTCATGCATATTACATTATTAAAATTATAATTTTTTTTTTTTTTACGAATGTATCTCCGTTGTACCTGTATCATACTTTTTCAAATTTTGACATTTCGCCATATCCACATCCCCATATCACCATATCTGTATCTGTGCTTCCTAGGCTATCATTGATGACTTAAAAAAGTATATTTGCTGAAATTTTTATTTAAGAATGGTTTTTTGGGTTTAGCTAAGGTCTGTGATATTCACTGATGAAGGGGAACAAGTTGAAGCTATTGACCTTGAAAACTCTTAGTTTTATAGGAATTTTTCTTCTTTATCAAGTTATCTTTTCCTTTAGGTTTTATTTTTATGCATACTGCATTACTAAAAATTGTTAAAATAATATTTTTTATGAACGTATCCCCGCCGTACCCGTATCCTAGTTTTTCAAATTTTGTCGTATCGCCGTATCCGTATCGTATCGTATCGTATCCGTATCCCGTATCCGTATCCGTGCTTCCTAGACAAGGACAATCCTCTTTGGGAGCTTTTTCCTTTGTTTTGAAATTAGTAAAGCATAAGACTTAAAATCAACAATAATGATTATTATAATCACTGTGTATTTGTAATGTTAGAATTTCCCATCTTTACCTTCACCTACTCCACTACACACTCCACTTCACCTACCTCTACTCCACTACACACTCCACTTCACCTAACCCACTATCACCTCCACTACACCTACTACCACATTACCTTCACCTACTCCACTACACACTCCACTTCACCTACCTCTACTCCACTACACACTCCACTTCACCTAACCCACTATCACCTCCACTACACCTACTACCACATTTTCTTCTATATATAGATTGTATAGGAATTGTAATTAATGGATCTTGTAATCTATCAATCAAGACATCAATCAATAATACATAAATTCTTACATGGTATCAGAGCAAGGTTAAGAATTTAATATTTTTTCGCTTCACCGGCGGGCGGCAACCTCGCCTTGGCCGCCCGCCGGACCTCAACCTAGTCCGCTAGAATTGTCTACTACATACCTACCTCCTCATCATATCTTCATAACATCTCATTCTCTCTCGGCATCATAGTAGCCGTGATACTGCTCATACTTCTGGACAGCGGAGAGAACATCGACTTTCTCGATCTTTCCGCCGACGCCGGTGGCGAGATCCAGGGCTCCGGCTTTCGACATCACTCTCCCCAAATAGTCCATAGCAGCTTCTCCACCGGAAAGATACTCCTAACAGCAGCGGAAAAAAGGTGTTTCCCTCAGCCAAACAAGGCTCAATAGCTGTGGTCCTCATCAAAATACGTGTAATTGCTACTCCTGAACTTGGTTTCCCTATCCTTGCTAACAAGCTTCTCAAATGCTTCCGGGCCATGTTCTTCTATGTACTTCTCAGCAGCAGTTAGAATGTCATCTGGCTTACTGAAGATGTCCTTCTTCCTTGGGACATACTAGACGTTAACAGTCTGCTGTGGGTTAAGAAAGAAAGGCCTCAAATAATGCTCATAAACATATGCAGCACCACTGATACTCTTTATGATGGTGGATATTTCAATGCCATTACAACACAGCACCAGCACACTTGTTCCCACCTTTCATCATGGTCTCCACTTTCTTTTTCTTTTTTTTATATTTATTTTAATCCATCTTTTTTGAAAACAAAACCAATATCACTTTTTTTAATTCCTTAATTTATTTTAATAACATGAGTGGCCTCTCTTTTCCACCATCTCCCTCTTTTTCTACACAATATTTTTGTACCACCGCCCACTCCATGATTTCCATATTAATATTATTATTATTATTATTATTATTATTATTATTTTCACAAAAAAAAAAAAAAAAAAAAAAAAAATCATTCCAGTTGATTTTTCTGCCTTACCACACCTACCATTCGAGTTTGCCAAACACACTTATTTTATTCATGTCAGGATCAACCCCGATCATAATTTTACACGAGGAAAAAAAAAAAAAAAAAAAAAAAAAAAAAAAAAAAAAAAAAAAAAAAAAAAAACCACCATAACACACCCAACACCCACAGTGGGATTTTTCTTCTCTACTCTGCTGCAGATCTCTTCTTCTTTCCTCCGTCCTGGGCGGCCCTTGACGGTGCTGCCTCCGTGTTTCCTACGCCGCCGAGCACGTTCACTCCTCCATACTCCTCCACTGCAGCATACGGCGGACCTCCAAATCGGAACATCACAGTGGCCTTCCGCTTCAGCTCCTTATTTTCTGCTTTCAGCACACTTATCTCTGCTCGCGCATCCTTATACATGCGTTGGAGCAGAGCCAGCTGGGAATTTAAATGCTGCACCTCATTTGTCCTACTCTGCAGCCGGTTCGACAAATTTGTGACCGCCGTCATGGTTTCCACGCATGACTTCAGAGTATACTGATTAGCCTCAATATCAGTTTGCACTGCCATTTTTTGCTCCACCGACCGCATCGGAAAGTTCAATGGAGCAAAACCAGAGGTGTTTGGTTGAGGTTCACTGGCCACCGCACCAGTTATTTCTCTTGTGGGCTCGTTCAGTTCTGGAAAGAGCGTGAGCAGGTTCTGGGTAGCTGGACGGGAAGAAGAGGCCATGTTTTTGGGTTGCTAAGTGTTTCAGCGAAATAGCAATTTCAGACTGGTAATGTTCGGAAGGGTTGGTGACAGAATGGCAACAAAGTGTTCCACAGTTTCTCTCTCTGCAGAGGCAGAGTTTTTTCAGCGAAGGGTTGGTTTCAGAGGTTTCAGAATGGTATGCCTCAGCCTCAGCCTTCGTCTTGGTTAAATAGCCGAGGCAGCCACGCGTATCGCGCGCCTCTTGCCGCCCGACAAACTGGCACGCCTTTTCATGGCACATCTTTTGACAAAGTGGACACGCCTTTTGATGGCACGCCTTTTGATGGCACGCCTTTTGATGGCACGCCTTTTGACAAAATTGGGCACACCTTTTGAGGGTGCAACTTTTTAAGAGTCCGACAAGACTCTGTAAACTGTCCCGACATTGATTCCGGTTAGTTTTTACAAGTGTCCGACAAGACTCTGTAAACTGTCCCGACATTGATTCCGGTTAGCTCCTTTATGGGTCCGACAAGACTCTGTAAACTGTCCCGACATTGATTCCGGTTAGCTCCTTTATGGGTCCGACAAGACTCTGTAAACTGTCCCGACATTGATTCCGGTTAGTTTCTACAAGGGTCCAGCAAGACTCCGTAAACTGTCACAACATTGTCTTCTACAACGGTCCGACATGACCCCATAAACTGTCTTCTACATCGGTCTGACACCACCATACAGTGTCCTCTACAACGTTATGACACCCCATACAGTGTCTTCACCAACGGTCTGACACGACCATACAGTGTCTCCTATCCTTTTTTATTTTTATGTATTTTCTTGTTTTGTTACTCTCTCCAAACTCAAGTTGGTTAGTTTCTCTCCTCCTTGAGTTTGCGGGGGGCTGTTAGAATTTCCCATCTTTACCTTCACCTACTCCACTACACACTCCACTTCACCTACCTCTACTCCACTACACACTCCACTTCACCTAACCCACTATCACCTCCACTACACCTACTACCACATTACCTTCACCTACTCCACTACACACTCCACTTCACCTACCTCTACTCCACTACACACTCCACTTCACCTAACCCACTATCACCTCCACTACACCTACTACCACATTTTCTTCTATATATAGATTGTATAGGAATTGTAATTAATGGATCTTGTAATCTATCAATCAAGACATCAATCAATAATACATAAATTCTTACATGTAATAATATGATTTTACTGACATAATGCACCCAAGTTGGTCTAAGACTATGAGAACTGAGAAGATGATTGTCAATTGATGTATTTCAATCATTAGAATTCTGTTAGGACTTGTGATTACTTTAGTTGTATGTAGCTGTATTTCTATTTTAATTTTTTTTTTTTTTTTAAAGAATTTTAGGGATAAACTCTTGGGCTGAAGTTTTTACTATATGGGCTAGGGTAGTTTCATATGGTAACTATGTATTATTAGGGCCTCTTATGAGAAAATGAGATGATGCCTTTGAAAAGGAATTAAAATTGAAATATTTGGAAGAGATGTGCTCTCCTTCTCTCTGCTTCTTGGCTTTTTTTTCTTCTATGTTAAATTAAATCTCTGTACTCTCTTTCTTCTCATATTTTTATCTTCTCTTCCTCCTCCCTCATCTCTTGTTTGTATCTTCTCTCTGTCCCTCTTCTCTTCTCTCTTCTTTAATATCTCTGCTTCTCTTCTGAATGGCTTGGAAGATTTGATGCGCACTCTATATCATCATGCCATTTTTGGCCACTACTGAAGAAAGTCTCGTGAGTAGGGATGGCAATGGATAATCTACCCTGTGGGTATCTATGAAGACCCAACCCAAAAATATGAGTTTTTTCTTTTTTTTCTTATCCATTGGGTAGGGTAAGTGATATTCTTTAAATATTCACAGGGGATGGGTTGGGGATGGGTACCCACTAATTTCCCCATATATCTTTTTTTTTTTTTTTTTTTAAGGATTCACAAGCAAAACTAAATATACATTCAATCTTTTTTCTTTTATTTATTTATTTATTTTTTCAAGTTCACAACCAACTTTTTTTTTTTTTTTTAGATTCACAACCAAAGCTAAATATACATCCAATCTTTTTTTTTTATTATTATTTTTTATTTTTAAGGTTCACAACCATTTTTTTTTTAATTTTTAAGATTCACAACCAAAGCTAAATATACATTCAATATTTTTTCTTTTGGTTTTTTTTTTTAATTTTTAAGGTTCACAACAAAAGCTAAATATCATTTAATCTTTTTTCTTTTGTTTTTTGTTTTTTTTTTTAATTTTTAAGATTCACAACAAAAGCTAAATATACATTCAATCTTTTTTCTTTTTAGAGGTTTTGCCTATTTGACTATTTTAGTAAACTATTTTAGTTTTTGCATTTAAGAAGATGGATTGGATTTTTTGTTAGATTGATGTATTGAAAAATGTGTTTGAAATAATGTAGAGATAATAAATGACCAAAATGTCCCTATGTGTATTATCGTTGTTGTTGAGTTTCTCAAAAATTAAAAAGGCAAAAGCGTCATTTTACCTTTTGTCCATTACAGCTGTGTATCATGTGGGAAGCCAGCAACAATACATTTTGAATTTTTTTCTTGAAGAGGCTAAAGTGATCTATAAATTTCATTTCCAAACACTGCCATAATTAAATGCATAAATCACTTTTATCTTCATCATTTTGTAATTATTTTTTACTTTTGATTTTTTTGATATTCTCCAAAAAAAAAAAAAAGAAAGAAAGAAAAAAGTGAGGTCTTAAAATTGTTTCAGTCAATTTTTTTTTTCTTCTATCAATAATTTAGTTTTTAAATAAAAAAATAAAAAATTAGAAAGAGAGAACATGAGTGGAACGAGGCCGGCTGAGGTGGAAGAATAGGAGAGAGAGAGAGACTACATTAGTAGGCATCATGCGTATTTTGACCTTTTTTGATATTTGAATTTAAAAAAAAATAAACACATTAATAAATTATTTAGCTTTTGTTGTCAACCTTAAAACAAAATAAAAAAATAAGTTGTTAACATTAAATATATTAAAAAAGAAAGAAAAAAAGATTGAAGGTATATTTAGCTAAAATCTTAAAAAAAAGAAAAAAAAAAAGTTGTTAACATTAAATATATTAAAAAAGAAAGAAAAAATATTGAAGGTAAGTGGTTGTTAACATTAAATAATAAAAATAAAAATGGGGATTAAAGTGGGTTGGGGAAAATCCAAACCCATTAAGAAATGGGGAGAGTGGTACCCATGGAGAATGGATAATGGGGAATGGGGAAAATTTATCATAGGGGAATGGGGATGGAAAATTAATATCCACCCCATTAACCCCCATTGCCATCCCTACTCATGAGAACCAAGTCACATCAGCATATTTGTGTTATGTAACTGCACTTTCAACTTAGGGCTGGATGGTTTCTTTTCTCCCTTTCCTTTTTATTAGGGGGTGTTCACGGGTCAGTTGGCACAGGTTTGCAGTCTCAACCAGCACTCAAACCGACCCCTTCGGTTTGGTACTAATATCAACCTTTGTTGACCGCCGTTTTCCTCAAACTCGACCGCACTTTCGTTCGGTTTTGTTAGTTGGCTTTGCTGGTTTCACACAAAGAATACAAGATTCAGCTATCAATCATCAGATCTAAGAAAGTCACATCCAGACCTGTAGAGAGAGATCTGAAAGCGTGGAGAGTTAGTAGAGTGAATAAAGGAACTCACTGCCACCATTGCAAGTCCACCGCTGCAACTACGAGTACGCTACCGTCACACCCATCGTCGTTGCGAGATCAGAGGAGGTGAGTTTGTAGGGAGAGCTACTATCACCATCTTTGATGTTGCAATATAGGGGTTGGTTGAGTTTGAGAACTCTGCTGCATAGAGAGAGAGAGAAAAGGAGGGTTGGGTTTCCCAGGCTGTCTTTTGGGTTTCCAAGTCTGAGAAGTTGAAGGTATTTTAAAATGGTTTTCGGTTCAAGCTTCCTACCCATGACCGACCGTGAACTTGTTAAAACAATAGATTTACTCCCGCAACCGAACCACAGCACATGCGAAACCGTCTGTAGCTCGTCGGGTGGGTTCGGATTGGACGGTTTGCCAGGTCTCCGGGTTAGATTAACAGCCCTACTTTTTTATCATTGCTTTTTTTCTAGGCAATGCTCGTACGATTTTTCTTTTTCTTTTTCTTTTTTTCTTCCTTTTTTTTTTTTTTGTTGTTGGCATGCATGTATGTCAGGTTAAAGAAGAACAAGTGCAACTTCAAATGCAATGGTAAAACCTTAGGAATTGATACATTTGCATCATGAGTAAAACTGTAAAAAATAAATTGATGTATTATTGATTGATGTGTTGTTATTTTTGATATTACAAGGATTCCTATTATATAGGAGAGGATTTGGGTAGTAGGTGAGGAGTAGGTGAGGGTACATTGGTGGTAGGTGTAGTAGGTGTGGTAGTAGGTGGTGGTAGGTGTAGGTACATTTTAACAGCCCCCCGCAAACTCAAGGAGGATAGGAACTAACCAACTTGAGTTTGGAGAGAGTTACAAAACAAGAAAATACATAAAAATAAAAGAGGATAAGAGACACTGTATGGTCGTGTCAGACCATTGGTGAAGACACTGGATGGGGGTGTCATAACGTTGTAGAGGACACTGTATGGGGGTGTCATAACGTTGTAGAGGACACTGTATGGTAGTGTCATAACGGTGTAGAGGACACTGGATGGCGGTGTCAGACCGATGTAGAAGACAGTTTATGGGGTCATGTCGGACCGTTGTAACAGACAATGTTGTGACAGTTTACGGAGTCTTGCTGGACCCTTGTAGAAACTAACCGGAATCAATGTCGGGACAGTTTACTGAGTCTTGTCGGACCCCTAAAAAGTCGCACCCTCAAAAGGTGTGCCCAATCTTTCAAAAGGCGTGCCATCAAAAGGCGTGCCATCAAAAGTTGCACCCTCAAAAGGCGCGCCCACTTCATCAAAAGTCGTGCCCGACAGAAAGCGTCGAGCCATCAAAAGGTGAGCCGGAGACGCGGCAAGGCACGTGAGTGACAGAGCGGCGTGTCGGCCGCGTCGTCTGTGTCAATATAAACCAATGCGGAGGCGGAGGAAACCAAACCAGACTGAAACCTCTGAACTTGTTATTCTGAAACAATCTGTAAACACTCTGTATCCAACCCTTCTCGGAAACACTCAGCAACCCAAAAAACATGGCCTCTTCTTCCCGTTCAGCTACCCAGAATATGGCCTCTTCATCCCGTGGTCCACTCACTCTCTTTCCCGACCTCAATGAGTCAACAAGAGAGAGAACTGGTGCGGTGGCCAGTGAACCTCAACCAAACACCTCTGTGTTTGCTCCGTTGAACTTTCCGATGCGGTCGGTGGAGCAAAAAATGGCGGTGCAAACTGATATTGAGGCCAATCAGTATACTCTGAAGTCATGTGTGGAAACCATGACTGCGGTTACAAATTTGTCGAACCGGCTGCAGAGTAGGACAAATGAGGTGCAGCAATTAAACTCCCAGCTGGCTCTGCTCCAACGCATGTATAAGGATGCGCGAGCAGAGATAAGCGTGCTAAGGGCAGAAAACAAGGAGCTGAAGCGGAAGGCCACCGTGATGTTCCGATTTGGAGGGCCGCCATATGCTGTAGTGGAGGAGCAGGGAGTAGGCAACTTGCTTGGTGGTCTAGGAAGTACAGAGGGAGCACCGTCAAGAGCCGCCCAGGATGGAGGCAAGAAGAAAAGACCGGCGGCAGAGTAGAGAAGAAAATCCTGCTTGTGGATGTGGTTGATTTGTTGCTGTTGTTGGTGTTTTTTTAATTTTTTTTTTTTTTTTTTTTTTTTTTTTTTTTTTTGGTGGTGTAAAATTGTGATCGGGGTTGAGCCCCTGATATGAATAAAATGACAAGGTGTGATGTTGTGAATGTTTTTTTTTTTTTTTTTTTTTTGTTATAAAAAAAAATATATATATATATATATTAAAATAAAAGAAAATGGTGAAATCGTGGGTGGAAGAAAGTAAGGGAAAGAAGGGATATAATTGAAGTGGGTTTGAAAAAGTGGGAAAATGTGATGATAGTGGTGAGTGGAGCATAATGTAGAATAGAAAAGGTGTATATAATAAGAAGAAGAAAAGTGAAATGGGTTGTCGGTGGAATAGAAAAAAAAATAAATAAATAAAGAAGAAGAAGATAATGGAAAACGGGGGAGGCGCACGAAAATATATATATATATATATATATATATAGAATAAAAGAAAAGAAAATGGAGAAATAAAGTAAGAGAGAGTGGGGTGATATGATATTCTACAAGAACTGAAGCCTTCAGCTCGGCAGGGACGGCTCCGGGTTTCGAGGGTCTTCATCATTGGTGCCCTCGTCACGTCCTGCGGAATGGGCCTCACCACTGGTTGCACTTCATCAGATTGAAGAACCCTAGTCAAGGCGAGCCAGGACGAGGGAGGGAACGGCAGAGGCGGCGATGGCGGAGGCGACAGCGTAGCGCTGCTGGTTGACGTGGATGCGGCGGTGCCAGCGGCGCCAGATCGGGGCGGAGCGAACATGCGGCCGCCGCGGCACAGGTGTCCGAAAGCACCTTGGCCGGCGCGGTGAGTGCCGCCGCCGGGAACACGGGGGTGTAGCATGGCTCCGTGGGCATAGCAGCATGCGGACTTGGTGGGTCGGTTGGTACAGGTTGGGAACCTTTTTTTTTTTTTGTTTATTGCAGACTAGGCTTAAATCTGGGTGAATCTGGACCGTTGCTTCACGGGTTGGGTGATGAATCAGTTTGTTGAGGAAGGAGAGAGAGAATTAGAAAATTTGGGTTTGTCCGGCGGACGGCCAAGGCGAGGCTGCCGCCCGCCGGTGAAGCGGAATCACTAAGTTCTTAACCTTGCTCTGATACCATGTAAAAAATAAATTGATGTATTATTGATTGATGTGTTGTTATTTTTGATATTACAAGGATTCCTATTATATAGGAGAGGATTTGGGTAGTAGGTGAGGAGTAGGTGAGGGTACATTGGTGGTAGGTGTAGTAGGTGTGGTAGTAGGTGGTGGTAGGTGTAGGTACATTTTAATTGTTTAAGTAGATTATATAGACTTAAATTTACCGTAGCCTCAGCTTTCGGGAAGTCTGTGATATTATTAGTTATGGAGGTTTCTGATATTTGAAATTTAACTGTATAACATGCATACAGACACTGTCTTCCATTTTTTGTAGTTTCTGGACTTGTTGCTAATCTTGCTTCCACTCTTTTCTTTTGAAAACTTTTTCATCCAAGAGTGCTAACATTTTGTTCAAGGTTTTATAATATGTGAACATTTTCCTGACATTTCTGTTCTTGATGGGTGGCTAATATTTTCATTCAAAAAAATAATAATTTAATGAGTATTTTTACAAGAACTGCATTTGTCTTCCAGTGCTTTTTTTTTTTTCTTCTTTTTTTTTGGTGTGTGTGTTAGTGTGTTGACGCAACACTATTTTGGTCCTACCATTCATTAAAAAAATTTGTGTTATTCGATTGCTATGCCTTTCTAATTGGCTGCTCAGAGTAGTGGATGCCATACCACTTGACTAAGTGAAGCAAGAAATTGTGTTATTTCCTTGACATAGTGTTAAGAGTATGTCAAATATTTCTGCTCAAAATTTCCTTGGTTTTGTAGTTTCAAGTTTCCTTTGCAGTGCATATTTTGTTGAAGTTGTCTGTACTCTTTTATGTGTAGTCTTTCTGGATGGACAATCAGCCAATGAACCAGCAGAACAACAAGGAGTTTATTACATTGGATAGTAAGTCAGTTCCACTTTATGACCGGGGATACTCATTCGGCTTGACTTTGACAGATGGTTCTAATAAGCTGGAAGGGTAAATACTTTGATTTGTTTGTATGAACTTGCAAACTCCTTTTAGTCATAAATGAATCAATGTCTATTAAAAGAAATAGCTGCAGGTTGGCCTTTTGAGTTGCACTATTTTGATCTCAAGATCCTTAGAAGTGTAATTTTGAAGTTGAAATTTTTTGATATATTTAATTTTGATCTCTGTGGAGAAACTTGGTTCTTAATTTACAGGCATGACAAGTATTTCGGATATAATTTTTATCAAAAAAATATTTCAGATATATTTAACCTTTGGGTTTTGACAAAAAACTTCTGAAATCTTGTTATGCAAGCAATATTTATGTTCATCTCATGAGAATAATTATATTGTTTCGAAATAACGTATGATATCCAGAGGCTCTGTTCTCTTACGGGGAGAGCCACATGTTGTGTTCACTTGTTTCTACAACTGTACTCATATTTGCTGGCATTTTTATTTGTCTATGTTGACAACTTTCTAATAGGTACTTGAGTCAGTATGTTTCATACTCACCTATGTCTCCTCACGGAGACTGCTGAGAGTAAGAACAAAATAAAGTAGGAAAATATGAGATGATGGTCACATACCTAAACTTGTTGAGATCTGGAGAAGTTTTTTTCTTTTTTTTTAATAATTATTACGTGGTTGTTAGTGATAGGATTGTTTTCTTCTCCTCCTTGCTTCCTTTTCAGTGATCATACAAGTTGTGAAGTATATATTGTTCAATTTTCCTGTAGGTGGCTTAATATTTTTTTAAAGCCTTTTGGTTTCGATGATGTCATAAAAACAAGTTTGACATGGTCCTTCTTTTTTGTTTGTTTGTTTGTTTTTTTTTTTTTTTTTATTTAGAAATTTTATATTGTGCCTCATATTGTTCCGTTTTTAACAAGCCATTTCTATGTTTCTCATATTACCTACTTCGTTTAAAATTTCCATCCATTTCCTATAATGACAAAATCTTCAGATTCTTGAGATATTGGGATGTCAAAGAGGGATAATTATGGACTTAATGATATGTGTGTCGGCCTGCCCTGTGTCCCTATAGGATGTTGCAATGTCAAATGGTAGGGGTTCTGCATTGGTTTGTTTTGATTGAACCCTGTATCTAATGAAGCTTTCTATAGAACCTAATCCAACCATCCTGCACTGTATCATGTTGGTTCGGTATGTTTCTCAGTTTCCAAGATCTAGTATACGATTCTTGATTTCAGAGACCTTGGAAGAAAAATAACTTTAGCTCTGTGGCCTTTGAAATGAATCCAAGAAAAAGATTAAAAGAAGGCGCTGTTTCTTGTCCCGTATTCAATGCTAGGAAAATCTAATTTACCGCACTCATTCTGTTGAATTGCCTAGTACATGATGTATTTTGTTGTTATTATTTGTTGTGTTGTAGGGGCTTGGAAATAATAGATGCTTCCCGGTGTTTTAATTGTGGTTCTTACAACCACTCATTAAAGGAGTGTCCAAAGCCTCGTGACAATGTAGCTGTCAATAATGCTCGCAACAAACTCAAGTCTAAGCGTAATCCAAATGTTGGTTCCCGTAACCCAACTCGATATTATCAAGATTCTCCTAGGGGAAAGTATGATGGTTTAAAGCCAGGTGTCCTTGATGCTGAAACACGGCAACTTTTAGGTCTTGGGGTAAGTAATATATGAATAATGCTTTTGCATGGAAAGGCTTAGTACTATTTTTATTAGTGTTTTACATGAGCATTAATTGTTATGACAAAACGTCAACATTACACAGTTGTTCAGATCATTTTAAGTCAGATTGTGTCGTATTCCTTTTTTATTACTTGGTACTAATGTTGTCATATTTGGAACCAATGCGCAACACAAAAAAATACATGTTAGCTGCTTGTTTGATTGAAATTAAAGCCCTTTATCTATGTTACATGGACTTTGGTTTAAGTGTTGGATTCATTTAGCTCTCATGTTCAAAGACACGGGGACACTAAAATATTCATATTTCTAATACATTTCTTTTATTTTCTACAGTAAAATAGTATCGACAAGGTGTCATATTGCATTTCATGCATAATACGGAGTTTTCTGTATAATTACATTTTAAACTCGAGTTACTAATAATGTTTGCTAGGTGAATACCCAACCATATATGTCAGACACCATATCTCATACCCTTAATCTTGTCAAAAACATGAGCTGTTTGATTTCTCTCTCTTTCAGTGAGTGGTGTTGAAGGTGTCTCAAAAAATATTGCCTACTTCCCCCTTTCATGTTGAAGTTGGTTGCACTAACTCTTTCGGAACAACACTTTTCTTAAGACTTGAAAGCAATTTGAAATGTTTTATTTTATTTTCTGTCGTTAAATTAGTTGTTAACTTTCTTGACTTACTGTTCACTTTATTGGTGCAAAAATGCAGGTACTTTAGTCAAGTAATATGTGTAATAATATGAACACCCTTAGTTGTAATAGGATGTCTATTTTTATTTTCTCAAGTTCCTTGAACTTTTCTTTTCTATGTACGCACAGGAGCTTGATCCACCTCCTTGGCTTAACAGAATGCGAGAATTAGGATACCCACCGGGATATCTAGGTAAATGTATTATTACTTGAATTCTTAGTAACCAACCACATGTTTTCTTCCATATCTACCTGAAAGAGTTCTTTGTTTTTATATATAAATCTGTAGTTGTGCTATTTAGATTTTTGGAGTGCATATAAGTGAAATGATTTAGTCTTGTACTCGATTAGATGTTGGATTTCTCCTCTTTCTCCATAGCATCATGGGTCTCTTCTTTGTGCTCTCATTCTTGTTTACAGTGTCATACCTACCTGCATGTGCATTGTCTGGAAATTTGGAAAATCTTTCAACCTCGGCCCAATGTCCACTTCCTGTGGTTTATTCAGTTCTTTTGGTTAGCCATGCCCTGAGAAATTCATCGAGTTCAAAACATGGTAGTAAATATAGATTTCGTTTCCCTAGAAAATGGATGGGCATACTAATAAAATGTTTTTCACGTGAAGCTTGGGGGGGAAAAACAGTAATATGGTAAAATCTGTCAGTATGGAACATCAATCTCTTACATTCTGTTTGGATCTTGTGATTTGATGGAAATGAAAGAGAAAGAGAACTCTTCTCATATTCAGTTTGTATGAGTTATAGGAGAGATATGGAGACCAAAATCATTTCTTTTATTTCCTCATTCTGCAATCCAAACGGAGTAATAAGCTAAGTTTTGTTTCTACCGCTGTCACTATTCTAGTTATTCTATTGTTCATGTTTCGTCAATTTCCCTTAATAATCTTAACTTCATTTATGGTCTCATGTAATTTTTGTTGGTGTTTTTTAGATCATGACAATGAGGACCAGCCATCAGGGATCAAAATATTTGGTGATGAGGAAACTAAGGAAGAAACGGAGGATGGGGAAATCCTCGACACTGACTATCCTGAGCTGCCAAAGAAAAAGAGCATCGAATTTCCAGGAATAAATGCACCAATCCCGGAAAATGCAGATGAAAGACGATGGACAGATGGGCCTTCAAATCGATCACACCGCAGATCTAACTATTCATCAGAATCCGTTAGCAGAGGCCAGTATCACGAGCAGAGGCGGTCCCGGGATTTCAGAGATGAAGGGCCTCCCGGATGTGACCCTGGATATAACGCAACCTCATCTATTTTCTCACCAAGATATGGTGGATACGACTCTATCTATAGTTCCCATTCCCATAGTGCAAGAGGTAATATTTCGAAACCTAGAAGCCCTACTTTTGGAAGGTCCTTGTCAGACAGAGGTAGATGGAGCCCTTCAGCCTATGAAGATGCTCCAACTTCTAGTTCATACAATTCTGTACCATTTTCACCCCCGAACCGTCTGTTTTCACCACACAATCATGGCTCAGCCTGGGACGATGTCAAATACCACTATCGTAGTTGGAAGTGATTTATCGATGTGATCATAATCATTAGTGGACATTCTAATCATGGACTAGATACATGAGATTATAATTGGCAACAACTGGAATGTGTTAATTGTACAAAGATTAAATAGGTGATCTTTAGATTAAAATGGTCTTGTAGAGATGTATCTTTGTATGTGATTAACTAGTTAATGCCATCATTACTCCTGTAACTTTGAGTCCCAGCCTCAAAGTTCCAACTTTGTGGGATTTTCTTGCTCATGGCTTTTTTGTTGTTTGTTATTTGTAGTAGAACTAGTAATGCTTTAGTCTTGTTGATGTGTTATTTAATATAACTTCCATTAATATAAATTAAAGAGAAAATATTGTCTAAGTGTTGTATGTGCATGGGTTCATCGAGGGTTCTGATTGTCATATAAGGTCAAGGTTATGTATTATCATCTGTAGCAAGTAAAATACTCCATAGAATCTTGGATTTGTGGAGACATTTGTGAACGTGAAGCAAATGTGAGAGTGAATTAAGTAAAACTTAAATTTTAGACTGTATAATTTAAAAAAGATTTTGTACTGGAAACATGAGAAATATAAATTAAAATTATCACATTTTTGTTTAAATTTTTCTTCTCTCTACAATCTCTTTAAATCTAAAATTCAAACATAGCATTAGATAAAGGTTGAACAAAAAGGGTTTGAGACCGAAAAACCATTTTGTATTTTTGTTGGTGAGCCATACTTGTCTTCTCAAAGCATATAAAAGCAAGCCATAAAAGAATTTATTACTGAAAAGTCTGATTTATATCCCTGTACTAAAAAATTTTGAGTGAACTATATTCTCGTGGGAAGATTTCGAGTATGCAAGGAAAAGATAAAAGTTCACGTATAATGTGAAGCAAATGAGCAAGTGAAATGATGGTAACCCGAATTGTATCTAAGGTGGTGAGAAGCTCAAAAACAAAACATAAGAAACCCACAACCACCACCACAACAAAATGGACAGAGATAACGAGACCTGGGAGCAAATACCTAAATTCTTAAGTTGTGGAAACAGCTGCAGAGAACGAGAAGCAATGGGGACAAAGAAAAGGGGACATCGAGAGCCTCTGAATCCAAACCTGTCCCAAACTGAGCATGAGCTAAAATTACTGCATTGTTATGTTTGAAATCCACAGCTAACTGATTCTGAGAATCTTAAAACTTCAGTTTCAACAATTCAGGAATCCTTCAAAAGGAGCCTTAAAATGGCGTCAAACTACAATTACATCCAAGGTGAAGTACTTCAAAGTTCCAGTGAACTCAGTTTCTGGTCTATTCAATTGGTACACGATGCAAAAAAATTCACTAAACTGGCTTTCTTGTTATAATCTCATCCACCAAAACTTAATGATCTACCCATAACTGTAAGGCCCCCGAGCAAATTCAAGAATGCGAAGGGAAAACAATACAAGTAACCAGAAATTCAACAATGTCAAGTAAAGAAATATAGCACAGCCAATGCTTCACTTCACTTTCAAGACCGTTTCATGTTGATCTGCTGATGTGCATTCCACTGCAACAACATCCATATTATGGATGTGCCTGATTGAGAACAATGTCTGTTAAATTCTAGCAATCAAATATTACACTAATAATTTACATTAATTTGTAAACTGACCACAAACATTAATGAAAACATGATCATCTAGGGCAAATTAATTACCACCCATACTAGGATTGAGAGAAATTGAAAATTAAGATATAAATCACTAACCAATGGCACATTCAATACTTGGAAATGCATCTCTTACATATTATACATGAGTAGCCAGTAGCATGTAAGAATTCAAAAATTACCCACGACTGATAAAGTGGACAGTACTTCTGCCTATCCCCAAAGGAGATGGCAAGGTTTGAATTGCCCCCCCCCCCCCCCCCCCCCTTATGGGATTCACAAGTAGATGCCCAACATATGGCCTGTGCTAAAGGGTTATAACATGGTACAGGCTCAAGAGCATGTTAGCATGCACAATAAAATTTGGTAGATTAACGAGCTTACTGGACCCTAAATTTATGCAGCAGAGCAGAGTACAGGCTCCATAGTTTTTGGAGGCTCAAACTGCTAATCCTGTAGTCCAAAGACTCCAAACCAACACATTACAAGAATACTTAAAAGATCCCAAATATCAAAGCAACAAATCGAAGTACATACAATGACATGTGTTACAAAACCACCAAGCCATTCCAGCTTAGGTTTGTCAAACTTTGAGATCTAGCCAACAAAATGTAGGATTAACTCAAAGTCAACAGCTATCAAAACTAGGAGATTTAGCTCAAAGTGGGAGAAAAGGAAAGGGAGGAAGACCTCAAACACAACCACCATATTTCAGGTGCAACAGATTTTCAAGTGCACAGAAACTACAGTCATCATCTTTTCTACAGGTAAAAGTTCAGAGAGATACTAACCTCTGGTTCACATGCATGCACGGCCACCAATATCCTTGCGAGATAACTCGGTAGGCTAGAGATCTGCCCCCTATGTGACTGCCGCATATGCCTTCGTGAATTTCGTACAGGAAAGCTTCCACGCTGCTTGGGTGTACACACTTGAGATAGGGACCGGTGAAAGACTTCTTGTATAAAGCGCCAGATAGAGAGAGCCAAAACCGCTCTGACTTCACCCAGACTTTATGTGCTTCCTTTTTGTCGGTGGGAAGGGTCCGATCTTTGAGGAAGAGGATAATTGGGTCCATCCAGGAAGGACCTAACTCGGTGCAGAGTACTTATGTCTGCTCGGCTTCCTCAATGCTGGGCCTTGGAAGGAATTCAACCAAGAGAGGGCTAGGAGATGTGCTGTCAACCATGGAAGCGAGACCGGTTAATTCATCTGCTCGGCCGATCTCTTCACGGCCAATTTGTTGGACCCTTACTGCCTGGAATCGCTTGATGTGGTCTCTTACCAGAGCTTGGTACTTCGTCATTCTGTCGTCTTTAGCTTCGTAAACCCCAAAAACTTGGTTAACCACAAGTTGGGAATCATTATAAACCATTAGCTCGGATGCGTGCATCTGAAGCGTGCTCTTGAGCCCGGCCAAAAGCGCCGCGTACTCAGCCTCATTGTTTGATGCAGGGAATCCAAGGGTGATAAGAGTGTTCGATGGTCAGTCTGTCTGGCGAAATCAGAACTATGCCCAGCCCGGCACCGTGGCGGTTAGAAGCCCCATCTACGAAAAGTTTTCACATTTCGCCCACAAAGAGCTTCCAACATTCTGAGGGGTCCTAGGAGGTTTGCAGGTGGATGGGCGCATGGTCGCTCGGCTGTGCGGCGTTAGGTTCAATGCTGATCGGTTCCACTTCCTCCCCTTCTGGCGATGCGGCACCGGACAGAGCAGGTTGGTCGGTAATACCCAACTCCGTCATCACATCGCCGGGCTGCAGCGTCGTACTAGCTGAAGGTTCTTCGGCGGGGCGCGCAAGTTCCGCATCGCCAACATCGCCTTGCTGTGTTACTTCGGTTAAATCTGCACTCACCTCCTCGGCTACTGCCACAAGATCCATTGGGCAGACGGGATGAATCCCGGGTGAGAATTCAACAACAAAATCGGCCAATGTCTGGGCCTTTATGGCAGTGCGTGGCTAGAACTGGACGTCAAACTGTCCCAATTCGACCGCCCACTTGAGAATTCAACCGGAAAAGTCCGCCCGCTCGAACAAAGCTTTGAGGGGGAACTCGGTTAGAACAATGATTGTATGAGCATGGAAATATTGCGCCAACTTCCTGGAGGCCATTATTAATGCCAACGCAAGTTTTTCCAGCGGCAAGTATCTCGATTCTGCCGGTAGCAAGGTTTTACTTACATAAAAGATAGGGAGGTGCTTGATTCCTTCCAACCGGACAAGCACCGCACTAACTACATGCTGAGAAACGGCCAGATAAAGGTATAGTTCCTCGCCAAGCTTCGGTGTTACCAACAGTAGTGCTGAAGACAGATACTCCTTGAGCTCGGCCAAAGCCCGGTCACATTCTTCATCCCATGAGAACTTTGATTTCAAAGCTTGAAAGAAAAGGCGGCAGCGATCTGATGACCGGCTTATGAATCGGTTAAGCGCGGCGGCCATTCCGGCCAGATGCTGCACGTCCTTAGCCGAGCTTGGCTGCTTTAATTCTTGTACGGCTCTGATTTGTGTGGGGTCTGCCTCGATGCCTCGGTTTGTGACTAGGAAGCCTAAGAATTTTCCGGATCCCACGCCAAAGGCACACTTAGACGCATTCAGGCATAGCTTGCGTCGTTTGAGAATGGCGAACGTCTCGGCCAAGTCAGACAAGTGGTCTGCTTGATGCCGGCTTTTAACCACCATATCATCAATATAAGCCTCCATTGTCCGACCTAGCAGAGGAGCGAACATCTTGGTCACCATCTTTTGGAAAGTTGCCCCGGCGTTCTTCAAACCAAAAGGCATGACTCGGTAAAAGAAGAGTCCCCTTGAAGTAGTGAAATAGGTGATCTCACGGTCAGGGCCATGCATGGCAATCTGATGATAGCCGCGGTAGGCATACAAAAAACTGAGTCTGTTATGTCCGGCCGTTAGATCGACAAGCTGGTCTATTCTAGGCAGGGAAAAGCTGTCTTTAGGGCAAGCTCGATTGACGGTCTTGTAGTCGACGCAAACTCGCCATTTCCCATTCTTCTTAGGTACCACGACCGTGTTTGAAATCCACCAAGGGTAGTGCACTTCCTGAATAGCTCGTGCCTCAAGCAAGTTTTTCACCTCTTCTGCAACTACCTTGGCATGGTGTAGCGCCAATCTCCTCGTTCTCTGAATGACCGGCTTTGCCCCGGGAAAAATATTGAGGTGATGGCAAATAAAACTCAGATCGATACCGGGCATGTCGTAAGGTGACCATGCGAAGACTTCGATATTTGCCATAAAAAATTCCACCATCTCGGTCCTTTCTTGGGCGGTGAAGCTTGATCCAAGCAAGAACAACTTGTTCGGGCTCTCCGTGTCAAGTCGCACTTCCACCAACTCTTCAACGGCTTTGTCCTCAGCCTTGGTGCCCACATCGTCAAGGACTCTCCGGTCTTCCAGTCTTTCAATCATTTGGACGAAGCCTTTGGCAGCTCAGCTCCCGTTCACTGCTACGAAGCATTGCTTCGACATGACCTAATCGCCCCAAACTTCCTCAATTGCCCCCATAGCCGAGGGGAATCTCATCACTTGATGGTAGGTCGACGCTACGGCTTGCATAGCGTGAAGCCATCCCCTTCCAAGGATCAGGTTATATGTAGACGGCACATGCAATACCCAGAACTCCACTTGCTTGACCACGGATCCCGCTTTGACAGGCAGAATAATTTTTCCCAAAGGCCACTCCAGTTGCGAGTTGAAACCAACCAGTGGCGAAGTTACCGGAGCCAAGTCTGTATCTCGGAGTTTGAACTGTTTGAACGCGTCGTAATACATGATCTCGACCGAGCTTTCCTGGTCGATCAAGATGCGCTTGACTTCGAATTCCTTAACGCAGAGTGTGACCACTAAGGCATCGTTGTGCGGCGTCTGAATGCGTTCTAAGTCCCTTGCAGAGAAACTGATCACGTCTTTCTCTTCGGTCTTCCCCCTCTTGAACACAAGCTGGACCGACAAAACTTCCCTCATGTGTTCTGCCTTCTTGATCATACCTTGGAGCTCGCATACACGCGCCGGCTCCACTATGCCATGGATGACATTAACAACTCCTTGTGGGGGCGCCTCCAGGTCATCCGGTCCACGCGGGTCAACCGGGGCTTGATGTGCGGCCTTCACACCCCCATCAATGTAAAGGTCCAAGTGTCCGGCTGCGACTAGCTCCTCCAAGTGTTGCTTCAGAGGCAAACAGTCCTCTGCCAGGTGTCCGCGCTCCCGGTGGAATGTGCAGCGGTATCGCGGATTGAAGCCTTTTTGCGCATCGCCTAACTTAGCAGGAAACCGAACGTAATCCTCGTCACGGATTTCACTAAGTATGCGATAGATTGGAATCTTAAAGACCGTAGTGATGCCCGTCCGAGCTTTCAACCTTCTGTTTGCATTAGCTACGTCGTCGCGGGGGTATTCATCTCGGTCATTCCGCCGACCCCTACCCCGATTTCGATGATTTAAACAGCGGTCAGATTCCTCGGCGAGATCATTTGAATGGTTGGCCTCCTGTCCAACCGCGTGCACCTTGCCAGCCAACCTCTTGTCTGTTGCTACCGGAGTTGCCTTCGCGGTAGATGCTGCCGCATCATCTTCTACTCGGACGTGCTCGTTAATGTGCTGCATTAGTTGGCCCATGGATGTCGGCTGGTGCATGGTAAGCGAGTCCTGCAGTCTATGTCCGACCAGGAGACCACGCTTATACTGTGTGATTGCCAGGTTGACCGGGCAATCCAAGATCTCATTAAAGGTTTCCCAGTATCTGGAGTTATATGCCTTGAGTGTGTCGCTCGACTCCATCTTGACACTAAGAATGTGGTCAACTTCCTTTGGCGTTCTGGTGTTTGTTTTGAAACGCATCACAAAGGCTTCCGCCAACTGCTGCCACCTTTCGATGCTCCCCTCCAGCAGCCTCTCAAACCATTTCAAGCCCAGCTCGCCCAAGCTCGCCCAAACTTGACAGGAAGATAAGGCACATAAGAGCGTCATTCCGCCTATATCCGGCCATGACCTGTCGAAAGTGGCTTACATGCATGTATGGATCGTTCTTTCCGTCGTAGAGCGTGAACTTTGGCTGGTGGAAGCCCGCGGGAAGCGGTGTTGTTTCTATCTCCAGGGAGAAAGAAGTGGCGCTCATCCTCGCCAAATCCGTGTCTAGAGGAGGAGGCACAGCAAGGCGAGGTGGAGGTATTACGACCTCTTCACTGGCGCGACCCCCATAGGATAACTGCTGGAACGCCGGCACCCTGAGTCTCTCGCCGGCGAGCCCGCTCCTTCAAGACTGCCCGCAAGTCCTCTGAGCAAGCGGAATAGGAATACCTCGACGTCGTCGCCGGACGAGAGGGAATGTAGGTACTATCTTGCACGCTTGACCTCTTTACAGACGCGTCGGAATCTCCCACCCTGTAACTTCTGGTGAACGAAAGGGAGAGAGTGTGCCTCTGGCTCTGACTGCCTGAACGGCGGGGTTGGGTGCGCTCACTGTGGTCTCCCACTCCAGCTACACCCTTCCCTTTGACATGTCGCTTAAGATCCTCCATCTCCGCTGCCATTCTCCGGATGACGGCATCTTGGTCCCTTAGCTTGTGTTCCAAACGTCTGGCGTGCGATTCTCTCCGCCGCCAGTGACCGTCTGGACTCCGAGAATGACCAAAGCTTCTTCCGCGCTTATCCCGCGCGTCTCTCGAATGTCCTCCTAGAGAAGTCTCTAGGTCCGCCATCGGAAGAATGGCGGGGTGTCCTTCTCTCCGTCTGGCTGACTCCGGGGTAACTCCGTCGATGGCAGACAATGGAATCTCTTCGTTGTTCGCCATGGACGACGATCAGATGAGCTGGGAAGACAAGGTTTTGTCTATCAAGTTCCCACAGACGGCGCCAATTGTACGGGGAGCAAATATTCCGGCGAGCCCGTACACCTTTCTTCCCTGTCTGTCCGATCGACCTGCGAACACAACGGCAGTGAGCTACCCGGCGGTGTGTGGCCGGAAAACCCCTCCGACGGTCAAGTTAGCACCCACTCAGGGATAGAGCGAGAGAGGAGAGAGTTGAATGTCTAAGTGTATCTCACTAAATGATCATCTGTCTCATCATGGGGGGCGCAAACACGCTTATATACCTTCTGCGCTCCAAATCTACTCCCATTAGTCTCTCGACACGTGGTGCTGCTATCCCATCTGTCAGCACAAATCCAGCAATCACCACCTAACCAAACTGTTAGGATATCTTGGCGGAGCTCGGCAGACCGGCGAAATCACCTCGGCCTCACACGGCCGTGCTGCGCCGCATGCCCGAATGCTCACTAGCCGAGCTCCATACCGACCGAGCTCAGTTGCATTCTGGCACAGCCGAGCTCGAAATAGGTCACGCGGGTAAAATAAAGGCCTTCCTGCAGAGCTAAAGGCACGAGCCTTCCTGCCGAGCAATGCAAATAGCACGGTTCCCACCTGTGCAAGTTCAAATAGCTCGGTCTTGGGCTTTAGCCGAGCAGCCCCATCTCCGTGCAAGCCCAAAGCTATCCTGGCCCAAACGCGCTCGGCCTTCAACTTGCCCGGCCCTTACCATGACCCATTTTCAGCTCATAAAATCTCCCTCTCATATGCAAAGGTAAATATCTGCTCAAAAATAGGAACTTGCACAAGAGAGCCAAACAGGTGCATCCTTGTTCTGTATAGATCGTTACAAAAAATTACTCCCTCCGTCCCAAAAATATTAGTCCCTTATTCCATTTTTCATTATCCCAAAATATTAATCCCTCTTCAAAAACCAAGTACAAAAATAATATAAATTTCTTATTTTGCCCTTTTTTTAAATAATAAACAATATAAAAAGTACAATTATGACATTGATATTCCCAAAAAATGTACTATCAAAAGGGTAATTTTGGAAAATCAACTTTTTTAAAGTGTAATAATTGTACTAATAAAAAAAGTTAGATTCTCCAAAATGAACCATTATTTTGGGACAGAGGGAGTATCTTAATCTGTTGTCCAAAATAGTGCAGTATCATTAAGGAGATAGTGAAGTACAGAACAAACTACACAATAAGGCTAAGTTTGGGAAGTCCCAAATAAGTCAAAAAGTCAAAAAGTTACTCAAAAAGTTAAAAAGTTAACACTATTTACCAAAAGTCAACAATTACGGCTGCACAACTCCCAATTCAAATTTTCCTCTACAAACCAATTTTTACAATTTTTTATTACACATTTTTCCATAAAAAGTCAAAAAGTTAACCCAAACATCCATATTTTCAATCTCAATTTTTTAGTCCAAAAAGACAAAAAATGCACTTATTTAGTCTTCCCAAACTTGGCCTAAGATGACAGGAAAGACTTGAAAACACAAAATTTAAGCTTATACTAAATAAATTATATAGAAGACTGCGAAAACTAACAGCACACCTGTATAAATATTACTAATTAAAGAAAAAAAACTATTTGATAACGAGTTTAGTATTTTAGTTGCACATAAAGCCTTTTGGGTGAACCAATGTAAGAAAAATTTCCAGTAAAAGTAGAGGAACTTTAAAAATGCACTTTTCTTTCTGGTTTTTGTTCTTTCCTTTTTTCTTTTTTCTGAAAAAAACAAATTTAATTTTTTGGGTTCAGGTCTTGTGTAAAGAGACACAAGACTTACCAAAAAAATAAAAAGAAGAAGAAAAACATACAATCATCAGAAGATCTAAAAATCAAAAGTTTGTGAAACAATAATGTTGAATGACATGAATTTGTAAAACATGATCCTAATTGTGATGGTCGAATAATTTGGATGAAAATGGCAATGGTGATCAAATGTCCTACCGAAAAATTGCCATACTCAATGTCCATAGATTGTTTGTGTGTCAGAAATGGAATACCAAATTATTTGAGATGGGGAAAGGATGTTTTGATCTATGTTGGATCAATTGTAGACAGCGACTAATATTATCTTCATGAAAATTTTAACAGAAAAAAGGAATAAAAAAAAAGGAAGAAAAGGATTAACTATGCAATTCAGATTGACAATGTACATTTGACTTTTTGATTGAGTGCAACATCCAAGATCAGATAATGATTTGGTAGGACTCCGAACCTAAACTGAATCTTCAAATGCACACAAAATGGAGAAGAATACAGATCAAAATAAAATCACGACGACTTGAATGTCAAGTGGAATGATTATGTAAAATAAAGTCCAAAGATTATCATATTTTACTAGTAATTATTAATTAATACCTGCAAAGACGCTAACAGTTGTCAGATTTGCAATGGCCATTGTCTCATATATTAGGTATTCTGTGAGGAAATGACCAAGCGCGTAGATGAAAGACAAAAAGGTAGCTAGGTATAGCGGCTTGTTATCAAGGTTAAACGCACAAAGAAAGCAAAGAGTGCAAGTCAAGAGCGTCCATACTCCAAATGTCCTTCCATGAATTTCAGTCACTACAAAACAACAGCGGGGAAAAAGTAATGAAACTAATAGAAATTCAACCTCATAGGACACATTACATTGCACAAAAAGAAGGAAATATTAAAGACGACATTAGGCACGAACATGGAACGATAAGGATATGAATGTTTTGTGTTTCAAGCAAACAACAAACTTATTCTGCACTGGCTAACAGCATAAAATCAACCCGGTATTTTTGTAAAAAATATTACAAAAATATAATCACCTCTAAGCATCATTCACGCTATATATATATGGTTTATAACCAGGTGATATAATGATAGCAATTAAAACTACGAGATATGATGAATCCAAGCATCTATGGCGGCCTGATTGCAAGCCAATCTTCCATAGGAACGCGATCACCTCTAAGCATCATTCTTGCTATATAAACAAGATTTTTTTGGTTTATTTTGTTTATATCATAATTGCAATTATAATAACAAGATCCTATTAGTCCAAGTATATACGGCAACCATGATTGAAAGATGCTTAGCTAATCTTATAATGGGAATAGAATTACTAGTAAGCATCATTCATGATATATAGATAGATGAGTTTTGTGATTTTTGTTTTTTTGTTTTTCTTCTTCCCCATAATCATTAATACAACAATAATGTCATCATAGCCTGCTCGGACTTACAAATCTTGCCGTGTTTAAGCAAATTGAGAAAAGGGGAATAATTACAATGCCATTGCTTGACACTCATATAAAAGAGTGACACAAATATATCAGAAATGCTACATATAGGTAAAAATTGTGTGTAAATGAGATTGGGGTAAATCGATTGGGGCTCTAATAGATTGCTTTTGGCAGACAAAAGTAGATCTACTGCCACCCCCCCCCCCCCCCAAAAACCCTCGGATATATACAATGTATCTTTACTGTACCCAAGTGACAATGTTTGTTTTTGAGATTTTGTTTCCTTATATGAAGGGATTCGATATATTATCAATCTCTCCCAACTCTGTACATGGAATCAAAATCACAACACTTCAATCTATATAGATTTCTAGAATCCCTAGAGCAAATTGTGTAGTAATATATATATATATATACATATAAAATAGAGAAAGAGAGAACTGACTGGTGGTGTTGGAGAAAACAGCGAGTCGAAGGGCCCATATATCGAAGAAGCCGAACCAAACTGACGCCATTCGAAGTGAACCCACCAACATCAACCACCATCCCAGCAGCTTCATCTCTCTCTCTCTCTCTCTGTCCGCAGTTCGACCAGTAAAATTCTCTCCTTTAGCTTCAAAGACTCGCGCAGGTCGAACCGGCCGGTCTTGTTACAGGTTGTAAATGAACAAAACTGTTCGTTCGTGAATAAGTATAAATTTCGGTAATGATTCATTCGAACCTAATTTGTTGAGTTTGTTAAAATTTTAATAAATAAATGTAATAGTTTGTTTGATTTCAATTTTTTAGTTAAAAAAATATAAAAGATAAAATAAATTAAATAAATAAAATTTCACATTCAAAACATAATTATTATTTTTTTTTTTTAACAAAAGTCAAAAATGTCAAACTAAATAAACTTTTACTTTTAGGTTAAAATAGCCAATAAACTAAATGAACATATTATCAAACGACGACTCAATATATTAAAACTCAGCTTATTAACCATTCATTTAACATTTATTTAAATAATAAAATAAATATATTATTATATATTAAATAATATAAAAATATGTATAAAAAATAGGATAAATATGTTATTTATATATTTAAATAATGTAAATAATAGTTAAATTTGTTTATGTGTAAATAATAACTAATTATAAATAATACATTTATATAATATTACTGATAGATATTATTATTTTGATAAGATATTAATTTTTTTTCTTTAATTATGTTTATATATATTGTATATATAATTATATAATCAAAATTTAAATTGTAATTTATAATTTTTTTTGTTCGTTAAGGCTTATGAACAAATTCGAGTTTGAGTCAAACCTGAGCCAACTTGGCTTGAGCTCAATTCATTAAATTTTCATTTAGCTCAAGCTCGACTTGAGCTCCAATTCGAATTCGTTAAAATATTAATAAACAGGTCCAAATATACAAAAATTCGGCTCGGCTCGGCTCGTTTGCAACTCTACTATAACTATATTATTATTGTTATTCAAGTCAAAAATTAGATTCATTTTTTAAATACAATGATGTGTTAATCAATTAGGATATCGAAGGTTAGGGCTGTGCAGCGGATCCACCGACCCGCCACACCCGACCAACCCGACCCCAACGGATAGATGCGTGCCACGTGGCGGGCGGATGCGGGCCTGATATATGGCATTTTTCAGGTTCGGGCCGGATGGCGGGTGATCCGTCATTTTAGTCACCCGACCCGACCCGACCACCCCTTGGCTAATTTTTATTTATTTTTGGCTGATTCCTCATTTTCCCCTCTTTTCCTTTCTGATATGCATCCATCGGCCTCCCTCTTGTCATTTTGCCCTAATTTTCGATAGAGACAGACATTCTCATTCTCTCTCTCTCTCTCTCTCTCTCTCTCTCTACCATACCCACCCATCGTCGGATGATCTACACAGCGTCGACGATCGATACACTATTGACTAAGGTATCTCTCTCTCTGTTTTCCTCTTCTTCTCTTTTCTTCTCTTCTTCTGATCTGAGTCTAATCTGTTTTTTTTTATATTTTTATTTTTTAGTTCCAGTTCTAAAACGAAATAGATGGTTAGATTGATCGATATACAGTCTAGTCTACTACACTGACTGTAACTGAGGTACCCCTCTCTCTCTCTCTCTCTCTCTCCTTCTTTTTCTTTTTCTTCTTCTGAATCTTAACTGTTTTTTTTTTTTTTTTGTTCTAGTTCTAAACTTCTAATCTTTTAGATTCTAATCTATCCTTATTATTTTGTTTTGTTCCAGTTCTAAAACTACACACAGAGAAAGGAATACAGAGAGAACCACAGAGACGTTTGGTTTATTTTTTTGAACAATCTGTTTTGTTAATCAGCCTTGTATTTTATTCTTACTTCTATTATCTCTTAAAATACTAACATAAATATAATGTAGAATCTGTTTGGAGACTGTGGAAGTATGGGCTATACTAGGATTGATTGTTGTTGATGTTTGTGAAATTTGCTTTGAATCTGTTTGTGGAAGTATGGGCTATTATCTCTTAAAATACTAACATAAATATAAATATAATATAGAATCTATTTTGAATCTGTTTTGTTGTTGATTAATTGTATGGTTCTAAACCTCAAAAAGATAGGAGATATAAGAGGACCAAGTTTCTCTCCAGATAGAATAAGATTATCAAATGATAAATCTTTAAAGCACTTGTAAGATTATCAAATGAGGACCAAGTTTCTCCCCAATATAATGTAGAATCTGTTTTGAGACTGTGGAAGTACGGTGTGTTTGATCGAGTTGTAGATATATGGCGTACTTACAAGAGATTTGATTTTCTATAACCATCTGTTTGTTGCCGAGAAAGCGAAGGAAAATAGTATATATATATGTTATTTTTCCGCATTAAAAAATGAAGGTTTAAGTCTTAAGATATCTCTTCTTTCCTAATTTTTCAATAATGAATTGCTGTCAATTTATTCAAACAAATTTTACATTTAGGTTGAAAAGCAGATTCTCAAAAATATATTTTAAAAAAACTGTGAACTGCCTTGAAATCTGAAAGTTTCGAATATTTGTTGATGTTCTATGGAATCTACCAAAATTGCTGTATTAAGCTCGATTTGGAAATTTTCATTGTGTTAATGCATTTAAAAGAAAAAATAGAATTCAAAGTTTTGATTTATTTTACTTCTCTTATATTTTTTCACCTACCAAACAGAGTATATCGCTAATACCCAAACTTTGGTCTTATTGCAATTTTTTTTTTTTTTTTTTGAGAGAGGGAGAGAGTTAATTAAATCAAAAGCTATTCATTCCAATAATATTACGATTGTGGTTTTTTTTTTATATTATGTATTATCAGATTAATAAAATACATGAATAGAGAGACTCATTAAATCAGTGATAAGATGATAAATAAATTAATGAAAAAATATAATTATCATAAAATTATTTGCACCCTTATATGCATATCTTGGATAACTTTATCATCATTTGATATTTACATATATGACTTAAACTTGGATGCCAAAACGCATCATTGAAAACATTGCATCTGTTTACTTTATATATCATTACTTTAGTAGGATGCCAATATGTCCATTTTTCATGTTTCATAGATGTGAATGAATAAATGATTTTGAACAAATGATATGAATGTTTTTCATGAATAAATGATTTTAAATTTTGAATTATGTCCAAGTTGCATTGTCTATTATAATTTATAATGAATAAATAGATGTTGAATTATGCACAATTATTTTTTTATTTTTTGTATGTTGAAAATTTGTAAAATTTCAAACCGCCAACCGATTCGCATTCATCCGCCAATCCGCCAAATCCGCATCCGCCGGATTGGCAGACGGATGCAGATTGATTTTCTCCAATCTGCCAATTTGGCGGACGGATGGCGGATTAGAGGTTTCGTGGCCGCAACCGATCCGCGCCCACCCCTATCGAAGGTAACACACTTTCTCATATGTTTTTTCATTATCAACCAATCATGTCATTTACACATGATTCGGTCTAGAAAGTAGATTTGTATATTAATTTTTTTTTTATATTTGTTTAAAATAATAAGTAATAAATGTTATTTTGAAAATAAATTTTTTATTTTTAAAAAATAAATATTAAAAAATTACGTGATTATAATAATTTAATTAATTAATTTTTTTATGAATAATTTACAAATTCTTATCTTACAATATAAAAAGGGTAAATTACAAATACACCCCCTAAGGTTTACTTAAAATACAGATTACCTCTTGTGGTTTTAAAAATTACAAATGCTCCTTTGTTAGAATTTTTTATTTAGCAGAATTAACTAAAAAATGAAATTCATAATTACTCTTCTATAAAATAATAAAATTACCTAAATTATTAATTGAAATATATTTTCAATATCATTAAAAACTGTTAATTGACTTAATGATTAATTAATAAAAAGGGAGATTTGTTATGAAATTAAAAACCTTAGGGGGTGAAATGTAATTTTCAAAACTATTGGGAGCGATTTATATTTTAATCAAATCTCATGGGGTGTATTTGTAATTTACCCATATAAAAATAATATAATTACAATATAACTAATTTTTTATGAATGATTTACCAGTCAAATTATAAAAAATAACGAATAAGATGGGAGATTCTATTTGCACCAAAAAAATTATTAAGTACACTTAATTTATCAATATATTCTATTAAATTATTTAAGATTATAATTTACTCTTAATACATTTTATATTTTTTTTCCCAAATCACCCTTGAAGGTACACCCAAATAATAAATAAATAAATAATCTCAAATTATACTATACTTTGAAAAACTCTTAAACAAATTTCTCATTACATCTATTCCTTTTATTCATGTACAGATTTCTCACTGTCAATTAAATTCATCACTATTGACAATACACAATTTGATATTTATTGCTCTTTCCTATTTCAATTGAGATTTTTCCAAGAAAAAAAAAAAGAACGAAAAAAAAAGAGTTGTGTATTCAGTTATATATAAAATTCTATCATGTGCTCATTGATGCTTTGAGGATAGTTTCAGTGTTAAACAAAAATATTTGAATTTGGGTATTTTTATAGAAAAAAATATTTTAATAATTTGGGTATTCTCTCTCTAATGGGATAGATATATGCATATTGATATGTTTATCGTGTTGAATATGATGATTATTGTCATCGCCCTAGTTTTACAAGCATATCTAGATGTTTGATGGTAATCAACACTTCATTCTTATTTGATTCTCATTTTTCTCCTTCAATTTTCCTCAAATTTTATTTTCACTTTGCTTTTCCGTTTTCATACTCCTTTATGTATAGGGGTACAGTTAATCAATCACAAACAATCAAGAAAACAGATTTGGCCTTATTTCTTGATATTAATTATTTTTTCCGTTTAAATTTAGGGAAAATCGGTCTAAGGTCCCTATCCAACTTTTAGTAATAGATTAGGTCCACAATCTATTCTTTTGTAGTCTAAGGTCCTCCCTCACCCATACCCATATATAACACTCACTCTCTCATTCTCTCTCCTCTCTCTTTTTGCACCAAACAACCCCTCTCTCTCTCCTCTTCGTCCTCAACATTCTTCGGAGCTTCACCACCGCCCCAACATTATACACAGACTTTGAGATCAATTCATTCTCAACAATTATACACATACTTTGAGATCAAATGCATAGATAGAGAGAGAAAGAGAACACAGGTAATTGCTTCCGCAGAAGAGGACTCAGACGATTTGCTTCTGAAGATCTGGAAGAGAACACAGGTAAATTAAATAACACAAATGGACGCGACAACTCCATATGATCTCTATTCGAAGCGAACATAGTATACGCAAATGTATAGTTCAGATCTGAGTTTAAACAAGTCTCTGAAACATTGCGAGACTTTATATATTCATTCAATTCACTTTTACATTATACATATACATACATATATATATTGATTGTGAGAGAGAGAGAGAGAAAGAGAGAGAGAGAGTACATCCGAGATGATGATACGGAGGCTTTTGAGTCTAAGAGTCTGATTGACCCAGAGTTTTGAAAGATTACTTATGATGTATGTTTGGGTTAAAATGTTTAAGAGTCTATATCTGTAATTGTTTGGTCTTTGGACTTTTATACATAAAGACTTTTGGTTGGTGACTTTTGGTGAAGTTACTGGACAGAGCCACACAAATTTCTCTGGATAGCTTCAAATCTGCTTTTTTGTTTTTTTGTTCAATTTTCTCTGGTTTGATCAAAAACACAAATTTTTTCTACACAATTTTTTCTGGATAGAGCGATACAAGGCCACACAAATTTTCTCTACACAAATTTTTTTTGTATAGAGCCATACAAAGTCACACAAATTTTTTCTAACACAATTTTCTCTGGATAGAGTCACACAAAGCCACACAAATTTTCTCTGGATAAAACCACACAAAGCCACACAAATTTTCTTTACACAATTTGCTGCCAATGTGAGTCACTAAAATCAGCATCTCCCTCAAACATTAAGGTGAAATCCACTTCTATAGTGAAGTAGAGGGACTAACCTACTATTTGTAGTTCTATTTAATAAGCCAACTATATTCTTAAGTTGATTCTTGTCTGCCTATGGCAACAGCAGCTATTGCATCTGGTCATGCCTAGAGAAATTCTTTGGGTTGAGAGAATTTCTCTGGCTGGGAATTTTCTCTGGATTGTGGAGTCCAGAGAAATTCTCTGGGTGAGAGAATCTCTGAAAATGTATGTCTGAGAATTTCTTTGGGTTTGGGGAGTTTAGAGAAACAGAATCCCTTTTCTTTCCCCCCCTCTTCACAGCAGCTTCCTCCATACCTTCTCCCTTTCCTTCCCTTTTCTCCCCTTTCATCTAATTGGTAGTCATAGTTATATATATATATATATATATATATTCACAATTCCCAGAGAAATTTGAATTTTCTCTGGGTTGAATCCAGAGAAATTCAGAATTTCTCTGGATGAAATTTCTCTGGACTAATTTTCTTTGGACCAATTTTCTCTGGATCAACCTGAGGGACCTTAGACATTATGAAAATATTTGGTGTCCTTTATGCTAGAAAATGTTAATACCAGGGACCTTAAAAAAAAAGCCCCTTAAATTTATTCAATAATTGTCTAAATAAAAATAAATAGATGGAATAAAGATTCCTTGATGATTATGTTCATAGTTTTGAAGATGAAGAGAGTTAAATACGAATGATATGTATAAGTAATTTTGGTGTATCATGAGAAAAAAAAATTATTTTAAAATTTAATATGTATTGTCCTTATTAATAAATTTACAATAAGATATAATAAAAATTAAAATTTTAAAAATTATTATTTAAATGCAATTAGAATCACCCAATTAGATTATTAAAATAGTACCAACCGTGGAACTATGAGCCCAAGCTACATGGTCTAGGTCACAATAGTGGATTGGAGACAACCTTTTTTTTATTTAAAAATCTGAGAAGATGAAATGAATGAGTTATGTTTTATTATTAACTCTTAAAAGTTAGTACAATCAATTATACACACTTTGGTTGGTTTAGGAAGTTGATTGACTTTTTTTAGTTATTTTAGCCTCCGTTTGGGAAGTGGGTTGGTTTTTTAAATTTTTAACTTTTTGGCTATTTTAACTTTGGCTATTTTAACTTGGTCTGGGAAGGACTTTTTGATTTTTTTGACTTTTTTTGTGAGAGAGGATTGTAATGATTATATGTTGGATTTGATGTTTGATTTTTTATGACTAAAATAGCCTATTTTGTTTTTTGTGACTATTTTAGCAAAAAAAGCTTGACTTTTTTCTTTCTAAACGGAGCTTAAGTTTGGAATTAAAAATTTTCGTTTGGAAGAGCTTTTGGCTTTTTTAAGAGTTGGATATGATATTTTGTTTTTTGTGACTAAAAATCCTATTTTATTTTTTGTAACTATTTTAGCCAAAAAAGTCCAACCTTTGGCTTCCCAAACGAAGCCTTGTATGATGGATTGTTTTGAAAAGTATGTTAAAAATTAATTTTTTAATTTTTTTTAGCTTTTCTTTTTTAAAAAAAAAAAGTGTAAAAAAGTAAAAAGATTATGGGTGTTTTTTGTTTGTCTTTTGAAATAAATTTTCAAATTTTTTTTTTGGAAGAGTGTTTAGAAATTTTTTTTAGTTTGTTTGGTTGTATATTTTGAAAATAATTTTGAAATTTAGGATGATTTAATACTTTGTTGTAATTGAGTAAATGTGTGTGAGAAAGAAAAAGTAATTGAGAAGGACAGAGGAGACAGAAAAAGTAATTGATTGATATGTAAGAGAGAGAAAGTGACCGATATGTTCCTTTAATTATTTTTTTTTAACTATAATCAATTTTCTTCTTTAATTATGATATTATTTTGAGATTTTAATTATGACTTTTTTGTATTTGGCTATATTTTTTTTTTTAGTTATAATTTAGAAAATATAAAATTATATCATTTTTTTATTATTATAGAGTGTATATGATATATATCCTTCAAAGGGTGGGAAATAGGTTAAAAGCCACTTCTCAACTTTTAACCTACTTCCCTCTCACACAAAAAAGTTAAAAAGAGCAAAAAAATAAATTTTAATCATCTTCCTAAAATTGTGATGCCCCAAAATTTGAGGACATCATAATAAGGCGTAAAACTTAAAATCAATTTTCTTAATTAAGAATCATCATCAATGTTGTCTCCGAATTTACCATCATCCATTAATTAACAATGCGGAAACTAAGGGTATGTTTGGTTTGTGTTTGAGAGATGTGTTTTAGAGATAAAAAGTACGAAAAGTTGTTTGGTTTGATTTTTTTCAAAAGATGTTTTGGAAAATTATTTTGAGAGAGAATTTTGGAAAAAGTGATTGATTTGATGTGTGTGAGAGAGAGATTTGTTTGGAAAACTTGTTTGGTTTACAAGTTTTGAGAAATTTTTTTGGGAAAATTTGTTTGGTTTGATTACTTTTAAAAACTTATTTGTAGAAAAAATTTTGGAAATTTTTTCAGAAATACAAACCAAACGAACCCTAAAAGTTCTTAAGTTACAACTCCAAATAACTTAAAACTTAGTCTTAGAATAAATAATTAAAAAAAAACACAATTATAAAAAAATAAAACTAGGGAAATGGTTCATGGAATCTTGGGCATTCTTCAAGCTGACCAAGGCTGAATGTCGCCTTGCAAGGTCTCGGCTCTTCCCTCGGTTTCTTCGATACCTGGCATGAAACGCCAGGACAATGGGAATGCTAATGAGCGACGAGCTCAATAAGATATTACAACCTGAAAATACCCACCCCAATAATAATACTCACAAATAATTGTGTAATGACAGAATAATAAGCAGCATTTAATAAGCATAACAGAAAAGCCAACAGTTAAAATAATAACAATAGATAAATAAATAAAAATGGCAAACGAAAATAGTGATTCATCATAAGGAAAATGCACACTCTTCTTTTTAAAATCACATAGATTTAATTTAACAGGTAAGTTTAAGTAACTCTCCGCGGAGCACTATTTACACTTAACCGCTAAGCAATAGCCACGAGCAATTCTAACTCTCTATTTGTCAAATATTCAAATGTTACTTACTGCAACTACCAATGATGCCCACGCACCAGGGTTACGTACCCGAGTCGTGACATTATAGTCTGCCCTAAGGGAACAGTCTATGTTGTGACACCCGCACCACCAACCTTATATCGCCTACACCGATAAGAGCCGAAATACCTTCCCGTGCTATGTTAGGGTTCGCAACTCACTTGCGCAAGATTCTAAACTGGGCTCACCCCATCACTTGTAAACTTTAATGCATCTATTCAATTTTGTATTTATTTACTTCGTCAAATTCACATTTTGATGCATGTGCGAGTTTTAGTTTGAAAATCACAGTGTCATAATGTTTATATAGCGCAACACAATCATGTATAGCAACCAAAATAAATATGATAGAATTTCTTAGGACTCATTACAAAGTTTCTTAGAAATTCACACACTTCTTCTTTCAGTACTGTATGGCCAGACAAAAAAAAAAAAAACATGAAACCCATAGCAAACGAAGTTCAACCATTAAAATATTTTAATTGGTGCTAGTTTATCAAGTTAGGAAAATATTTCAAGAAGGATACCAGGGCTAAAAATGGTTCTAAAATAGAGAAATAATTTTTGGAAGAAAACTGGTTTTCAGGGACAGTGAGTTACATTAACCTCTAGCACAGGTATTCTGTGTTCGAAAAATAAAAAGAGGGCTCAAATGGTGTCTAAAAGAGGCATGGTAAGAACATTTTACTAAATTTTTGAATTTAGAACATATTTCCAGAAGAGTGTGGAGACTGAAAACCAGTCGAAGATGGTCAAATAATTTTTATAAGAAAACTGGACAGATTCTGTCACGTTTTGGAAAAATTGGCGTTTCTCTCTTAATACTAAATAAAAAAATATGAAACCAGTGGCGTTTGAAAGATAACTTAAAAATCTAACTTTTCCAAGTGGTCGTGCAGAAAAATACCATTTGTAGAGAAAATGGGACCTGTTTGAAGCCACTGCTTCTGCTGTGTTGTAAGCGACGTTTAGGGAAAATATTTGTTCGGTAAGAAAACAATGTATAACACCTATATATACTTCCAGTATATACAGATTTTTAACATCAATTATTTTCAATTTATTAGAGCCCTCTTTTCATCCGATAAAGTCTGAAACAGTGAGGAAGAATCTAAGTTTTCAAGTAAAGGAAAGCCATTCTCATTTTCATTTTATTCTCTTGCAAGATTATTTCAACAATGGAGAATATTGAACACATAAAAACAGTAGCTAAGCCATATATCTATGTTTGCAAGAAGGAATATGAAATTATAACATAATGAAACCCTCATCCTATCAAAATTTTAAACATGCATGGTACTATTTTGCTATATATGACTTAACCATACTTAGTCGTGTATTTATAAATTATATAAATTCAGTTAGAGGTATCTAAGAGAGGATAGAGGTGATGTATTCTTACCTCAAGAGCTTTTGGAAACACTTCTCAAACTAAGTTGAAATTGGTATTCACCAAGTACCCTATCTTTTTCCTCTCTTTCTCTTCTCCTTACTACTCTCTTTTTCTCCTCTCACAGCCGTGTGTGTCTGTATTATGGCTGATGGTGAGGTCCCTTATGTAGGGAATATGGGAGCAATTTTTTGTTTTATTTTATTATTTCCTTTCTTTAGCAAAAAAATTTCTATTGACTTGGAATTGCCATCCTAAGCCATGCTTGTTTCTCTAGGGATGTTGAGTGTGAAATTGGGAAAACAAGCATGCCTTGCATGTAGCGTAGCAGCCTAGGGAAAAAGAAGTGGCAGTCAGCCACTTTTCTTACAATTTGACCTTCACCTTCCTCCTTTTTTTTAAATTGAATTGAAATCGATGCCAATACAATATTAGTATATATAACCTTTTTTTATTATTATTATATTTTTTTTAGTACAAAAATAAAAATCAATGAATATATATATATATATTTTACTCCTTACTATTTTCTAACTAACTTAGTTATTATTTGTTTAACTCATTTAGTTCCCATAACTGTAGTTAGATACAAAAATTTAATCACATAAATAAATTTATTTAAATGAGTTTAATATTAGTATTAATCGTGATGCTATTATTATTATAATTTTATAGTTTAATAATCACTATTAATTGACTTAATATTATAATATTATTATATGTAACTAAAATACTTGAGATTGAGCCAATTAATCTCCATGGATTAATTTTCTTGCACACAAATTATTAATCTAAAACTTCATACAGAACAATTACACAGAATAATATATTTTAAGAATTACATTTGTGTAGTCATAAAAGTGACGACAACGACGATGATGACAACAACAATAATAATAATACTATGAAGATAAAAATTGTACTAATTAAATAATTAAAAGTTGATTATAGAATTTCGACACAAAATGTTGTTATGAAATTAGATTATGACTGTTGATTACAAAATTTAAGTAACTAAATATAATTACTAAAATAATTTAATATGCAAAAATACAAGTTCTCACAAAAACACTCAATTGTCTTTCCCTAAAAGTTGTACTTCGTAATCTCTTTTAAAATCACTCTCATGATTTATGGAAGAGGGGTTACCAAAAGGCACAATAGTTGTTGTGGTGTCTCAACGTGAGATTAATTATGAACTTACTTTTATGATTGGAATTCTTCATTTTATAAAATTTGTCAAATACTTTTTGAAAGAGAAATTGAGAGAGTTGAGAGAGTAATATTGAAAGAGGCTTCTGTATTATTAACACTCTGATTACAAACCAAATGGAGGCTCCGTTATATAGGAGAGTTGAATACAAACATCATTATGGTCTACATTACTAAAATAAGAAAAAGGCACACCGAAAGGAAGTGGGCGGCCGAAAGAGGAGACAAGCCGAAAGCATATTACATATTATATTAATTACATACTATATTATATTATATATGAAAGCTGGCTTCATATTAGAGTATAATATTATATACATATAAATATTATATACATATGTTATACCTATGTTAATATATTAACAGCCCCCCGCAAACTCAAGGAGGAGCAACCAACTGGAGTTTGGAGACAAGTTCAACGAAGCGGCCAGGAGAATGAGCTTTGGTGAAGATATCAGCAGGTTGATCAGCAGAGGAGATGGGAAGGAGATGGACAGTACCACGAGTAACGTGTTGACGAATAAAGTGACAGTCAATCTCAATGTGCTTGGTGCGATCATGAAAAACATCATTGTGAGCTATTTGAAGAGCACTGTGATTGTCACAAAAGAGAGTAGTAGCACCAGAGGGGGAAACACCCAAGTCAGCAAGAAGCCAACGAAGCCAGAGCAGTTCCTGAGTAGTATCAGCAAGAGCACGATATTCGGCCTCGGTACTGGAGCGAGCAGTAAGAGATTATTTCTTGCTGCGCCAAGAAATAAGAGAATCACCCAAGAAAAAGCAGAACCCGGTAGTAGAGCGTCGGTCAGTAGGGTCCCCAGCCCAATCAGCATCGGAAAAAGCACGAAGCTGGAGAGAGGACCGGGCGGAATAATGAAGTCCATGAAACAAGGTACCTTTGAGATAGCGAAGGATACGGACTAAGGCAGCATAGTGAGGGGTACGAGGAGCTGACATAAACTGGCTGACAATATGAACGGCATAGGCAATATCAGGACGAGTAACAGTGAGATAGACAAGGCTGCCAACCAGCTGACGATATAAGGTAGCATCAGAGAGAAGAGTGCCATCAAGAGGGGTAAGACGACTCTGAGGCTCCAGAGGAGTGGAGGCAGTCTTGCAATCCGTAAGACCAGCACGGGTGAGAAGATCAGAGGTATACTTAGCCTGAGAGAGAAAAGACCCCGTGGAATCATGGAAGATTTCAAGACCCAAGAAATAGCTGAGAGGACCAAGATCTTTCATCTCGAAATGATGGCTAAGAAACTGTTTAAGGCATACAATACCATCAAGATCGTCACCGGTGATAATCATATCATCCACATAAAGGAGAAGCAAGGTGGTCCCTTGAGCAGTGTTGCGGATAAAAAGAGCAGTATCATAAGAACTGGAGGTGAAACCACAGTCATGAATAGTGGAGCTGAACTTGGCAAACCAAGCGCGCGGAGCTTGTTTGAGACCATACAGAGCACGCTGAAGTTTGCAGACTTTATGAGGGGGATAAGTAGACCCAGGGGGAGGTTGCATGTAGACCTCCTCAAGAAGAACCCCATTAAGGAAGGCATTTTTCACGTCCATTTGATAAAGATCCCAGTGTCGGGAGGTAGCAACCGCAATTAGGCTGCGAACAGAGGTGAGACGAGCAACAGGAGCAAACGTCTCTTCATAGTCAATACCATACTCTTGGTTGAAGCCTTTTGCAACAAGGCGGGCTTTGTAGCGCTCAATAGATCCATCAGAACAAGTTTTGATTTTGTAGACCCATTTGCAACCAATGGCAGTCTTGCCAGGAGGAAGATCAACAATGTCCCAAGTGTGAGTTTTGTCTAAAGCCTGCAATTCATCAGTCATAGCTTGCTGCCAAAGAGGATTAGAGCGAGCCTCACGATAGGAGGTCGGTTCATAAGTGGAAAAAGCAGTAGAACCAACAATAAAGTCACGAAGACGAGTAGAAGGTTGGGTTACCCGGTGTGGTCGAGTAGAGGCAGGAGGAGCCAGGGGGAGAGACTCACCAGGAGAGGAGGATCCCGAGGAAGCAAGAGCAGGACCATCAGAGTGAGCAGGGGCATGGGACAGACCAGAAGGCAAGACAGTCTCGAGAGAGGCCGGTAGGGGTGGTGGAGAGGTTGGCGAGGGCGAGGGCGAGGGAGGAAGGTCATCAGAGAACAGATCCATGGAAGGGTCAGTAAAAAACAGAGAGGGTGAGGGAACGGACAAACGGAAGAGAGAGAGAGAGGAAAACATTTTGTGTTCCCAAAAGACTACATGACGAGAGATACGGAGGCGCTGGGAGAGAGGATCCCAACAACGATACCCCTTGTGTTCAATACCATACCCTAAGAAGCAACAAAGGCGAGAACGTGGTTCAAGTTTGGTACGTTCATGAGGTTGGAGAAGAACAAAACAGGCAGATCCAAAGACCCTAAGGGTGGTGTAAGGGGGACAGGTGCCATGCAGACGCTCATAAGGAGTGTGATTATGAATGACAGGTGTAGGGATACAATTGATAGTGTAAGCAGCAGTGAGAGCTGCCTCACCCCAAAAATGTTCCGGACAAGAGGAAGACAGAAGGAGAGCGCGAGTAGTGTCAAGGATGTGTCGATGTTTCCGTTCAGCACGTCCATTTTGTTGAGACGTACCGGGACAGGAACGATGAGGTTGAGTACCATGATTCTGAAGAAAAGAAAGAAAGTCAAAATCTTTATATTCCATGGCATTGTCGGAGCGAAAAATCTTAATATTTTTAGAAAATTGAGTTTTAACCATTGTAGCAAAATTGTAATAAAGTTGTTTGAGCTCAGAGCGATTTTTCATAAGAAATAACCAGGTAAAACGGGAAAAATCATCTATAAAAACAACAAAATAGCGTGCACCTCCCATAGTAGGAGTAGGAGAAGGTCCCCAAATATCAGAATGAATGAGATCAAATGGTGCAAGAGAAACAGAGTCACTTTTATTAAACGACAAAGCAGGTTGTTTGGCAAGTTGACAGGACACACAATCTAAAACATCAGAACTTACATGACCTAAATGACCACTGGAAATTAGAGATTTTAAACGACCAACAGAAAGATGACCTAAACGATAATGCCAAAGCTGAAAAGGAGATAAAGGAGGAGCAGTGGTAGCAGTGGTAGTAGTGGTAGTAGTGGCAGGAGCTGTGGTAGTAGTGGTAGTGGTAGGAGCTGTGATCTGAGAGGAAGCTGGAACATGAAGATGGATGAGTTCGTAGAGACGTCCATGCTTACGGCCTATCCCAAGAGTTTGCCTCGTCCGAGGGTCCTGCACCAAACAACCAGTACGGGAAAAGGTAACAGTTAGACCATGCTCACATAATTGACTGATGGAGATAAGATTTAAAGTAAGAGCAGGCATAAGATAGACATGGGATAAAGATAAGTGAGAGGTTGAAACAGAACCAACATGACTGACAGACAGAAGAGACCCATCAGCAGTATGGATAGAAGGAACATGAGGAGGAGAAGATAGAGAAGTAAAAATAGTAGGGTCAAAGGTCATGTGATTACAACAAGCGGAATCAAAGTACCAAGAAGTGTTACCTGCGGTGACAGATAAAGCAGTAGATGGAGGTGTACCGGAATGCTGCCAAAAATGTTGAAACATGGCTGCGACATCGGTTTGAGAGAAGACTGGAGTGGAAGGGTCTATAGGGACAGAGGAAGGTAAATCCTCGGAGGCAGCAGCAGCAGTGCGTTGAGCAGGTATTGGTTTAGACGGAGTCCCAGAACGGTGAGAGTGGCTGCGAGAAAAATTCCCGGTGGAAGGACCATTGCGAGAGGCACGGGCGGGATTGCGAAAGCAATCTTGCTGGAGATGACCAGGGCCAGTCTTGTTGCAAAACCGACAAAGACGAACTGGACAATGAACCAGAAGATGAGTCGATGGAAGATTGCGGTTGTGACAGTAATTGCAGGCATTGGACCTCTGTGGTGAAGGTGAGGAAGGAGAACTTCGAATCTGGGGAGTGGCAAGAACAGAGTCCACAGGGTGTGGATGGAGAGTACCAAATCTAGTTTCCTCGGACAACAGTTCTGAAATTGCTTGCTCAAGAGTAGGTAAAGGAGTTCGATGAAGGAGAGATGCGCGTACTGGCTCAAAGCGAGGAGTGAGAGCCATGAGAAACTGAACCAAGCGCTGTTGGTCACGGTAAGTAGTAAACAAGGTAGCATCCTTAGTACAGTCCCATGTAGGTTCAGAAAGAGCGAGTTGATCCCAAGCATAATACATTTGGGAGAGAAAATCATTAATGGTTTGAGTGGTTTCTTGGCGCATACCGTGAAGATGACTCAGAAGCTGATATTGGTGAGCAAGGCCAGTAGTCTGATAGCGTTCGTGTAAAAAATCCCAGATGGCTTTGGCAGGAGAGGAAGCAGAGTCAAGTTGGAACCGACCAAACTGAAGGCTAATAGATGTAATAGAAGTATTGCGAAACCAAGTGATGATCTGATAGTTTTTACTATCCCAATCTTCCAGTCGGTCAATATATTTGGCAGTGGAGTCTGTGGCAGCGGAATCTGTGTTCTCGGGAACGGGTTTGCATACATCCCCAGTAATGATGCGCCAAAGTTTCTTTCCTTTCAGGAAGCCAGACATAGCTTGTGCCCATAGGACATAATTAGTCCCGTCAAGAATAGCGGAAATAGGGTGGGTAGTGGAGTCTAGGCGATCCATGAGAGAAAAATAGCACAAATGAGGTAGAATCTGAAAAAACTGAGGTTACCAGTGAATTCAGAAGGTCGAAATTAGTCAGAAAATGAGTGAACTGACCAAAAATATGACCAGAAAGGCCGAAAATGGAAAAGTCAATGAAGCTGGTCAAACAGGGCTGATGCGCGGCGCACGTTAGCAGAGAGTGGCGCGGCGCACGTTAGCAGGCGAGAGGCACAAGGCGCACGGAAGCAGCTAGGGCTGACGTTGGCTGACGTCAGAAACACGCGGCGCACGTTAGCAGATGAGGCCGGGGTGCACGATAGCACTGGACAGTGTAGGAGCGCGTCTGAACCGAGTGAGCGCGTGGCCGAATTTTCTGGCGGCGCGTGGAGGCGCGTGCGGCGGCAGATGATGATGAATCTGGTGGCGTTGGCTTCGTCGTGAAGAGACGAAGGTGATGGTACTGTCCAATCTGTGTATTAGGTAAGGACGAGGTACGCAGTAGTGATGCAGAGACTTAGGACACACACCTGTGCTCTGATACCATGAAAGAGAAATTGAGAGAGTTGAGAGAGTAATATTGAAAGAGGCTTCTGTATTATTAACACTCTGATTACAAACCAAATGGAGGCTCCGTTATATAGGAGAGTTGAATACAAACATCATTATGGTCTACATTACTAAAATAAGAAAAAGGCACACCGAAAGGAAGTGGGCGGCCGAAAGAGGAGACAAGCCGAAAGCATATTACATATTATATTAATTACATACTATATTATATTATATATGAAAGCTGGCTTCATATTAGAGTATAATATTATATACATATAAATATTATATACATATGTTATACCTATGTTAATATATTAACACTTTTAATACATGTAAAAAATTATATTGATCGAATATCAGTAACTAAGTGATCGAATTACATTTATCATAAGAAGATGAACAATTTGTTTTTCTTTTGACAAACAGTATAAAAAAATATGCAATTCGATCACGTTGCCACTAATATCTGATCAATATAATTTTTAGTCTGCATGAAGTACTTAATAAACTCTAAAAAAAAAGGGTTCAGATCATAAAAATAAATTCGTAATAAGCCTCATATCGAGACATAACAGTTACCTTTATACCAACGGCACAGTAATAATCCCATACCCTAAAATTTATATACGATAATTACGTGGTACATATAGAATTGTGATTTTTTCCCCTTACATATTTGACTGTAATAAAAAGGTTATATTATATCCTCTTACAGTAAATGTAATTTTTTTTAAAGATTTAAACTAACTATAAATTTGCATTTCATATCATACCTGCAAACTACAAGTATTAGCAAGAGCAAATCCTTCGACATATACAAAAGAAAATACTCAATGGGCACACAAAAAAAAATATACATATATATATAAATTATACTTTTCACTTTTTTAATTTGATTTAAATTTTATTTTAGTCCTTATAATTTTAATTTAAACAATTTGGTCTTGATACTTTAAGTTCAGTTTCAATTTAATTATTTTGTTTAAATTTTTGTTAATTTTGTCTACGTATTTACCTTTAAAAACTAGCAAGTATTTTAAAATTATTAATTTTAGCTTCCAATTTAGATAGAAATACCCAATTAAAATCGTAAAAAATTGACAAGTGTCATAAAATTGTTAATTTTAACCTTCAATTTAGTCAGAAGAACAGAATTGAAACTATACTTAAAGTTTAATGTCTAAATCATTCAAATTAAAATTATAAGAATTAAAGTAAAATTTGAATCAAATCACAAAGATAAAAATGCAATTAATGGTAAAAAAACCAATCCTCTAGCAACCACATTTCTAAACTTCATACTCCACATTTTTTCCACTATTGAGTAGAAATTTATTCACATGCTAACATAATACTTGATGTTCATCGGGTTACTTTTGGTGTTAGAGGGGATTATCTCATTGTCCAATTAATAGAAAAATGTGTATCCTTCAGCTAGCTAGTATGACCACTCTTAAGTGGTGTTAGGCCACTCAATCATGTAATGATAAGTTACGGACTCGTATATAGATAAGGATTCAAATCCACACTCCTGACACTGGGTACAGTTCACTTGAGTCTGAAAAAATTTATCCTACTAACTGTATGTACTGTCGCTCAAGTGATTGATCTAAGAAAGAACAGGTCTAGGGAAGAGTAAAACTTGAGACCAAGACTTATACCTCAAATCGTTATCAAATTGCTACAACCAACAAATTTGTTCTCTTAAAAAAATAAAATTAAAAAAAGGAAAACACGCTTTAAAAAAAGTCCAATAGACAATAACATGGTTGGAGCAGTTGAAAGCGGGCAAGGTGAAGTAAACCATGCCTTATCTTATTAGAGCATCATCAGCGACGTATTATAGCCATGTCAAAACTAAAAATACAATAAAATTAAAATAAATAAATAAATTATCTTTAACACTTTGTTAAAATTATTATCAAATTAAAAGTTTATAAAAAATTATCTTTAACGCTTTGTAAAATTATTATCAAATTAAAAGTTTATAAAATTGTCAAACTATGTGTTAACTATGTGTTCAAAATTTAACAAATTTCTTTCTCTTCTTCTCTAATGATGAAACACATGGATAACATTTTTCTTTTACATTTTGTAAGAAAAGTAAGTAACAAATAAATTTGTATTAATATAAATATAAAATTGCACTAATTTAACGCTCTATTTATTTTAGTAAAAAATATTTTTCAAAAAAAATATTTTTTTTATTTTTGGTAACGATGGCCGTAGTGATAGTGGTGTGGTAATAGAGTTGAGAGTGGTGGTGATGGTGTGGTGACATTAATAAAATTTTAGTCTAATAAATATTTTTTACCTTTTAAAAATAAAAAATATATTCTATCAAAATAAATTTATTTTCTATCGATTATCAAAATATATATATATATATATATATATATATTTTTTTTTGTAAACTTTTGTTTTTAACTGTGTCAAACACTAAAAAATATATATATAAAAAAGCATTTTCCCAAACAGTGCTTGATAGTGAGGCTAAGGCCTCGTTTGAGAACATATTATTTTAGTAATTTTTTAACTTTTAGGTTGAAATACGAGATAAAAAAAATTAGATGGCGCTGTTTGGGACTGGTGGGTTGAGGCTATTATAGCCTGAAATGAGAAATAAGCTGAAAAGCAAAACTGTTCAAAGTTTTTCAAAAAAATAAAATAAAAATAGGCTCAGCGCCTACACTGTCACAGCCTCAAAAGTCATCATCAATGGCTAAATTACCATTTTACCCCTTTACATCAATTTAAAAAATTATAATTTAGGGACAAATTTGTCATTTTAAATTTAAACATCATTTCAACACACTTTTCAATACAACAACTCAACTAAAAATTCATCTCATCTTCCTAAACACAAAAATTAAAATAGCCTACTAAAATAGCCAAAAAGCCAAAAAGCCTCTAAAATAGTCACTTCCCAAACGAGGCCAATCGTTGAGGTGATTTTTTGACTTTTTATGAAAAGATATGCAAAAGGTAGAGAGAATGAAATTTTTGACTTTTTAGTATAAATTATTGACTTTTTAATTTTTTTAATAATTTTTTGACTTTTAAATTAAAACAATTATTTGCCAAACGAACCTAAATATAGGCACTAGGTCACCCAAAAAAATCCATCAATTGGGTTATGTTATGCCTTTGATAGGAACACTTAACGGTGGTTAAGTGGTTAACATTTGGTTGAAAGAGACCAATGATGTTCTGTCCAAGTAGTGATAGGGCTCTACTTAGAGCCAACACTATCAAATTTTTGATTCACAAAGTCGTTGTCAATTATATTATTCATAAAACTATTGGCAATGGTACCACATCAATAAAATAAATATATAAGATGAAAATTAGGCACACAACATAACTACCTACCGCACCAACTCATGCCCCCACCTTCACTCACTCCGTCCCCGTATCTCTGCTATTAATTGCTCCTGCGACACGGAAAGAAAGCATAACTAGGGATGATAATGGGAATTAATGGGGTGGATATTAATTTTCTATCTCTATTTTCTTATAATAAATTTTTCCCATTCCCCATTCCCCATGGATACCACCCTCTCCATTTCTTAACGGGTTTGGATTTTCCCCAACCCACTTTAATCTCCATTTTTATTTTATTTTTATTTTTTATATTTAATGTTAACTTTTTTTTTTTTTTTTTTTTTTTTTTTTTTTTTTAAGGTTCACAACAAAAGCTAAATATACCTTTAATCTTTTTTCTTTCTTTTTCTAATATATTTAATGTTAACAACTTTTTTTTTTTTTTTTTTTTTTTTTTTTAAGATTCACAACAAAAGCTAAATATACCTTCAATCTTTTTTCTTTCTTTTTTAATATACTTAATGTTAACAACTTTTCTTCTTCTTCTTCTTCTTCTTCTTCTTTTTTTTTTTCTTTTTTTTTTTTTAAGATTTTAGCTAAATATACCTTGAATCTTTTTTCTTTCTTTTTTAATACACTTAATGTTAGCAATTTATTTATTTATTTATTTATTTTATTTTAATTTTTTTTTAAGGTTCACAACAAAAGTTAAATATACATTCAATCTTATTTTATTTTATTTGGTTCAACAACAAAATCAAATACACATTAATTAATTAATTAAAAAGTTTGTTTTATAATAATCAAATATATAATTTTGAGACAATCAAATAAGTTTTAGTAATTGAAAAAAAAAATGTGGAAGAAGGTGGAAGATTAAAAAAAAATTACAACCATCTCTCTCTCTCTCTCACTCTCCCTCTCACCCTCTCCCTTACATGTTATAAGAACTTGTTTACAATGTTATAAGAGCCTGTTTGAAGAAATAAAATGTGAAAGAACCTGTTTGAAGAAAGTGTTATAAGACCCATATTAAATTGCATTAGGGCATAAACTAGGAATTGTTTGTTGATCTCTTAGTCACCGACATTTTAAACATTAAACCATCTTTCTCTTAGCAAATTTGAACCATTTATTTTAATTTATCTAAAATCTAATTATATTTTTAACAAATCTGAACCACTCATTTTAAGATATCTATCACATTCGTTCCATCACCACCACCACCAAATATAAAAAAATATATATTTTTAATTTTTTTTATAGAAAATATTTTTCATATCTAAATAAATGAAGCATAACATTGGGAAACAAGCTGATTTCAGTTAAATCTGTTCATAACTAAGAAAAATTCTTTTATTTAAAAAAAAAATTATTTAGTAAGACTTTGTATCCCCTTTTTATTTTTTCAGCAAATAAATCTTTGTACCCATCCTTTCTAACCAATCACGACTCATGCTTGTTTTGATTCTCTACAATTTTCTTATTTTCAAATACATTCATATATATATATATATATATATATCGTATAAATTGTGAACCTTAAAAATAAAAATAATTCCCTATTATTTCTATTCTTTATTACCAGTTTTAGCAACCAAGTTTTGAATATTAGTAACATTCACAGTTAGTTTTGTAATTTCAGGTGATAATTCCCCCATTCAATTCGGAGAAGTTCAGGATGTTTATAAATTTATTTAGCTTACTCGGATGTAATTTATTTTGTTCAGGATGTAATTTCGGGAGAAGCTATTTAAATTTTAAAAAAATGGTTGTGAACCTTAAAAAAAAAAATAATAATAATAATAAATTAGATGTATATTTAGCTTTGGTTGTGGATCTTAAAAAAAAAAAAAAAAAAAAAAAGTTGGTTGTGAACCTGAAAAAATAAATAAATAAATAAAAGAAAAAAGATTTACCCATATGTTTTTTTTTTTTTTTTTCACATACCCTACCCATGGATAAGAAAAAAAGGGGAAAACCCATGTATTTGGGTTGGTTCTCCATGGATACCCACAGGGTAGGTTATCCATTGCCATCCCTAAGCATAACCAACTTGTTTAGTTTTGATTTTCAAAAAAATAGTTTTTAATAAATTTTATTTTTATTTTTTATATTTTAATATTTTTAATGAATTTTTTTTTAATATTTTCAGTAATTTTTTTAATTTTTAGACGCACTAACATCAATACACTTAAAAAGTATAATATTTATAAATGTTTTTTAAAAAAAATTCATTAAATACCAAAAAATACAAAAAAGAAAATTGAAAATTCAATATATTTTTTATATTTTTGTGTATTTATTAAAATTTTAAATATTTTTTCACAAATATTTTACTATTTAGATACATCTAAGTAAGGTGCATTTAAAAAGAGTAAAAAAATTCCTTAAAATTGAAAAATATTTACTAAAAATAAAAAAATACGAAAAATAAAAAAACTCAATTTTCAAAAAACTAAATTTAGAAAACTAAAATCAAATACACTGAATAGTATCCGATTTTCCCCCAAACCAAATTTCCACAATCTTATATATTAAGCCATCTCCAATGGTCTACCATATTCATCACCAAATTTGAATTTGGTGAAAAAGGACACTTTTTTTTTTGTCTCTAACGATTTTATCAAAATCATATCAAATTGAGAATGACTCAAAATTTTTACCAAATTAAGAAGCTAGGGCAGATTTCACCATTTTACTGTGCACGTATGTTGGTTGTGGGGCCCACTAAACGACCGGCCAAACTTCAGGCTGGTTATCCCCCGGTTGTCCAAATTACAGAGAAAATGAAGAACTACAGTCATGGTTTGGACTGTGAATTGGCTTGCAAAGTTGGTTACTTTTTGTGGCACCAAGACGAAATTCCTTACCAATAGTGATCCATGGATAGCAGAGGCAAATACATTGCATATAGATTTAAATTTGTATGAAAATTAGTCATTCATTTAACAAGTGCAACTCCAATAAGGTTATCGTTGGTTTTGTAAAGGATTTGACAAAGTTACTGTTGTTGTGGTCTATAAAATAAGACTCTATCAATCTTTTAATTTCACAATATTATTACAATTTCTATTTTCTTTGTGCTCTGGTTAACTTCAATCTTCACTTGTTGTTTTATTTGTCTTCTTATTTTCTTTGGTAATTCATTTGTAATATATAATTCATTTATCTATCATTTTTGTAATTCATTTGTAAAGTTTGAGGCATTCATTTGTAATTTAATAAATGGTGGATATATATATATATATATATACATAAGAATTATGAGTCATTTTGTAATTTAATAAATGTAGATATAGAATTTGAAAAGTAGTTATGCACTAAAGTAATGTATATGTTATAGGCATTCATATCAGTAGTCCAAAGCCATATCAGAACACAACATTAGTAAATTATGACATCAGTACATTGCTAACAAATTCACACTATTTTCGATAATGACAAAGTTAACGGACCAATAATACTAGGAAAAACGGATGTGTACAGTGTGAAGAGCACCAACAACAAACATTGACAATATTTGATTAACAAAAAATAATGATGTATGTAAATGAAGTTTAAGAGCAACAACAATCACTGAGAGTCTTCTTTACGTAATCACCTCCCAATCGAAAAAGCCAACCTAAAGCTCATGTTCTCATCCACGTGGTGAAGTTAGTTTTCACCATGAAGATGCCACATATATTTTATTAAATCATTGCTGAGGGCATGATATACATTATTATCTCAAATACCTAAATGACGGGATATAAATGATTAGAAGTCATTGTTACTAGTACATGAAAGTAGTACTAGTGAGTTGGTTGATGAAATCGAAATCAAGATGCTCATATTTCTCATATTCGACAATCATATTGTGCAATATAATGCAACTCTTCATTATGTTATCAAGCATTTTGGGATCCCAAAAACGTATGGCACCACCTACAATTGCAAATTGGGATTGGAGCACTCCGAATGCCCGCTCTACATCCTTCTTTGCTGACTCTTGCATCATTGCAAAATGTTGCTTCTTTGCTCATTGGGGAGAAGAGATTGTCTGAACTAGTGTTGCCCATTGAGGGTATATACCATCAGTAAGGTAATAACCCATATTACAAGTGTGTCCATTAATAGTATAATAGACAGGCGGAGCTTTACCTTGGGTAAGATCAGAAAATAAGGGCGACCGATCCAACACATTCAAGTCATTGAATGATCTACGCATTCCAAAAAATGCATAGCAAATCCACAAGTCATAAGAAACTACTACTTCAAGAATGATGGTTGGCTTTTTTTGATGGCCTATGTATTGACCTTGCCATGCCGTTGGACAATTTTTTCACTCCCAATGCATGCAATCTAAACTTCCCAACATACCAAAAAACCCACAAACCTCCCCAATAGCAAGTAATCTAGCAATATCAATTGTTGTTGGAGATCTAAGGTATTCAAGTCCAAAGATTTCAATTATTGAATTGCAAAAGTGTTGCAAACTTTTAATTGTCGTGCTTTCCCCAATACGTGCATAATCATCAACTGCATTTGCTGCCACTCCATATGACAGTATTCTCATTGTTGAAGTCATCTTTTACAGTGGAGATGATTCGAGGATATGAGCTGCATTTTTAAAAAAAAAAAAACAAAATATGGATCGCGTGCTTCAATGGCATTCAAAATTCGCAGATACAAAGGACGACGCATTCTAAAACGTCTCCAAAATGTTGCAGGTGAATAAACTGGATTGGTCTTAAAATAATCTGGAAACAATCGTTCGTGATCCTTCCATTTATCGCGGCGTATGTAATTATGTCCTGCAACAGAACCGCCTCTTTTCTTTGATCAATCACTTACTATCAGAATCTATATCATACTAGTATTATTTATTTCATAAACACCCAGAAATTTGACAATTGTTTCATCATCAAACTCATTATCAGAGGATGAGGAAGAAGAAGAGAATGAAAATGAAGTGAACACGTAACAACTTGAGGTAGTCATTATGCTCTAGTTTCAGTTATGTTGGTTCTAGATATGACGTACTTCTTTTCTAGTTTATATGATACATGGGTTAATCTGTTTATATCAATTTTTTGAAGGAAATAATTATTGGAGGCAAAAAAAATGGAAAAGAATTTATAGAGAGAAAAAGAAACGGAAAACAAATTGGAGAAATAGAAATAGAGGGAAAAAAAAATTCATTTTTCCTGTTCGGTCGACCGACCGGTCATTTCTTCAGAAGTCCGTTGTGTTTTGATGAAAGTTACAGTACGCCATTGGAGTGGTTGATATTAGATTAAGAAACTCATCTTATTTTATTCAAATTTAATGAAAAAAATAATGAACCAACTAATTAATACATTGCATTTTTAAAACCAACACACTCTTCTAGACACTACCAAGTATTAATAATGCTATTTTAAAATTATTTATTAAATAATATTTGGCACAATTGCCTAAGACCGAAAAAGGATGATTCTCTATGGCCCCGATTGTTTGGGGTTATAGAGAGGGGATTGGGATTACTAATCCCTTGGTATTACTTATGGAGTGTTTGTTTTGAGAGATGGGAAGAGAACTATTAATCTCTTGGTATTAGTAGTTTCCTTGGAAGGGGGATTGGTAAGGAGGAGATAGAGATGGTATTAGAAAAATAGTGAGGGGATTAAAATTTTTTATATTTTTTATATATTGGGAATTTTTTTTAAAATATTAATGTTTAATTTTTTATATTTTTTATTTGTTTTATTATTTTATATAAAAATAATTTAACAATTCCTCACTATTAATCCCCTCAATATCAATTCCCTCACTATTAATCCCCTCATTATAAATCCCCTCCATTCTATTTCTGAAAACAAACGAAGCCTATGAGAAAACACCGAATCACTGATATGTTTTAAAAATAATTATAAATTTATAATAAATTTTATAATTTTTAGTAATTAAAGTCATACTTTTTTTCATAACTTTATAATTATTTTTGAAAAGTATGACATGCAATTTTCTCATTCTCTATTTGACAAAAGAATATCTCCAACTTAAAGATTTAGATGACAAATTGACATGAGAAACTCTTCAACATATGTCATATTTTATTATTTAAATATGACTTAAAATCTTAATTTTATTTCTAAAGAAGTGTTATAATTATTTTTCACACGAACTAAAAGATTTGATATGCTCTCAACCTTTTGCCAAATCCATATTATATTTGACATACGAAGTGAAGTAAAATTTTAGAATCAAATAATAATTTTAGAATCAAATTTAATTATTGATATATCGTATAAGATTTAGCATACAAATTGAAGATATTCTAATACTCCATTGTACGACCTCTCGCCAAATGGTAGCACACACATACATATACATAGGGTTGTTTTAGAACGATAGTAAAAAGTGACTTTTTAACTTTTAATCAAGTTTTTGGTTTTTTTAGATAAATGATTTGAGAAGTTGGTAAAAAATTGCTTTTGGCTTTTTTAATTAATATTTGTTTATGATGTCAAATCACAATAAAATGACCAAACTACCCTCATTAATTTAAAATATTTACAACTTTACTCATGTTGCACATTTTGACCCATAAAGGGTAGAATTGTAATTTTACCAGTAGCTAAAAACCACTTTCCCAAATGAAAAAAAATATAAAAAAACCAACTTTTAACTTTTGCTACAAACAAAAAAAAAATTGACTAAAAACTAACTTTTTAAAATAGCCCAGATTATGAAGAGCATTACAGCTATCATCCACTTTTCCAAATCAACCATTAAAATAAACCTAACCCCCATTAATTATGATGCTCCAACAATGCCAGTTTTTCAACCATTGCGTGCACGTAAATGCCCGCTTTATACGTTTAAGTTATGCGCATGGATTATGAATAATTATTCCTAGGCTTAAGCGTTACTTGTCTTATGATTTATATAATATTTCTATTAATATGTAGCAATTTTTTTGAAATAACTATGTTCAAGGTGCTATTGACAAATAAAAATTCACAAAATAAACTGAATTAGAATTAGGTTAAGTTTGACATATTTCAAATAATTTATTTTTTTATCTTTTTTTCATCACATTATCTCTTTATTTTTTTACACATCTTTTCGTAAAAAGACAAAAAGTACTTATTTAAGTCATCCCAAACAACTCCTTACTCTTTTTCTCTCATTTCCTGAACAACAAACTATTTTATATTATAACTAAAACCTTGTTTGGTAAGTGATTTTTTTAGTTAAAAAGTTACTAAGACCTCGTTTGAAAACAGACTAATTTAGTAATTTTTTAACTATTTGACTAAAATATGAGTTAAAAAACTAATATATTTGGAATGACTTTTTTATTTTTGTACGAAAAAATGTGCAAAAAATAAAGAGAAAATAGAATCTTTGATATAAGTTGTTAACTTTTTTAGTAACTTTTTAATTTTTTTGACTAAACCGGTCTGTTACCAAACGAAGCCTAAAAAAGCTAAAAAATCAACAACTTGTACCAAAAGATCAAAAATTTCATTTTCCCTCTACTTTTTACACATTTTTCGTAAAAAGTCAAAAAATTATCACAAATATACTAATTTTTTTTACATCATATTTGAACCAAAAAATTAAAAATTATTAAAAAAAACCTATTCCCAAACGAGACTAAGCCTCCGTTTGGGAAGTGGGTTGGCTTTTTGACTTTTTGACTTTTTTGGCTATTTTAGCCTGGGCTAAAAAGTTTGGTTTGGGAAGGACTTTTTGGCTTTTTGACTTTTTTAATTTTTTTTGTGAGAGAAGAGTGTAATGATTATGGATTGGATGTGATGTTTTGTTTGTTGTGGCTAAAATAACCTGTTTTGTCTTTTGTGGCTATTTTAACCCCAACCCAACTTGCCAAACACCACCTAAGTCACCTCGTTGAACTAAGGTGGTATATCCTTCTCTCATTAGTATTTATTATATAAAATGTAAGACATGAGAACCTACTATGTGCACGGGTGAAGTGTTGATTATTTGGGCATTTCAATCTCCGAACCCATTGAAAAAGAACATGCAATATCAATGTTTGTCACATAAAATACTCCCTCCTTTTTAACAATGGTGGATTGATGGTACTGAGATATAATCCTGGCTAATAAATTTTTTTTTTCTTTTCACTCCTCCATTAATTGAATGCACTACCTGAATAATATCAAAGTACATACCACAATCACTTAATATTTTTTGCTTGAATTGGGTAATCCTCAAAGTCGTCATTCATGGGCAAAGCCATAAAATACAAAGCAACTTTGGCACAAAAAGGGAAAAAGTTGAGAAAAGAAACAAATCAAGAAATGCACAGCACTACAATCCTAACTATTTTTAATTCTAAACTCAGTTCCGACTCAGCTTTGCAAACAAAACATCATTAAAAAGAAAACCCAAATCTCCAAAAAGAAATGGTAAAAATTACACGAGCCACACAACTTAAAAAAACAAAGCGTGCCCCCGCCTAACCCCACCCCGCCATCTCTCTCTCTGTACAAAAAATATAAAACTCGTTAGTACTAATCCCCCACATCACGGTGACGACGGAAATCAAAATCCATCATCGACCACAACGCCAAACCAAAACCAAAACCAAAACAGAAGTCAAATAAAAAAAAAGGGAGCAATTTTAGTAAAAAAATGACAGGCAAATCCGAATCATCTGCTGAGAAGATCATGTGGCTTGGCACAGTTCTTTCCGAAGCTTTTGAGAGAAAAGCCTGCAAGCGTCCATGCTAAGATCAACGGCCGCTGACAATGCCACGAATGCGGCCGCATCTTCTGTGCAGTTCACGTGCTGCACACTAACTTCCACCGTGGGTTTACTGCACTTGCTTCCCTCCCCTTCCACGTTAGCCGCCATCACGAACCCTCTGTACATGCAGTACGGCCACAGCCCGTACCCGAAGTCCCCACTTCCCTTGGGGCTCCCCGCCGGCGACGACGAAGCCGCGCCGCCGCCGAGGTCAATGACCATCTTGCCGCCTTTACTGGAGCTCAGGGTTGATTCGGCGAGGACGATTCCGGCGGCGGCGCCGTCCTGGACGAGCTCGAAGCGGTAGCCAAGGCCGTCGTTGGCGCCGCGCTCCCGCCAGGCTTCGAGACGGCCCCAGGGCTTCCAGGTGTTGTCGCTTGGGCGGAGGATAAGCCAGCAGCCTGGGTTGGACCGGCTGACCCGGTCTGAACCGGGTGAGGCTACGAATGGGGTTACCATTGAAGCTGCCGCGACTGGTGAACCGGAGAGGTCGTGGACTATTATTGACCAACCTTTTCGCTCCTTTAATGGCCTCTCTCTCTCGCTTCCGAACGAACTCAACCACCCCCTTGAACAGGCCGGTTCGGACTGCAACGATCTAGTGTAGACCAAAAAATGTGGAAAGATTAGAACAAACTAATTTCTCACAAGCAAGTAACAATTAAACTACATTCAATGCTAGGGAAGCATAGAATAAAAATTCAGAGTACAATTGAAGAGCCGTTTTTAACTTTAGAATCGAAATGTTTGTTTTTACGGATCTGATCTATAACTTTAATCAAAGAAATTTAAAAGCGAAAGTAGTTTTGGATCTAGCTTTGTATGAACAGAGTATGTTTCACGAATTCAAATGATAAGACTCTACTTTTACCTTTTATTTGTCGCTACGAAGATAAAAGGTAAATCTTCTAGTTTAAAATATCAAAATGTAAAAAAATAACTTTGGCGTATATAATTCGAGTAAGATTTGTCATAATTATTTTTTTTTTCTCATTTTAAAGTGTCTACGTTTGATGCGTTTGTTTCCCGGGAAAATTCGAAGGAAACAGGTATTAAACATAATAATCTACGATTTCAGAGGGGGAGGGGGGTTGGGGGAGAAGAAATGAAACAGGGGAACAAGACTGACCTCTGATTTCGGTCGGTGTTGCTTCTAAAGCTGAACTTGCAAGTGAACACCGGTTGGCGAATGTTGCCTTGGATCTGAAACACTTGAGGACTGCACTCAGGCTCACCGTCGAACTGAAACACGAATCTCGGATCAGGCTCCGCCTTGACATTGATATGAAACTGCGCGCTCGAGCCTTTCGCATCCTTCCCTACCGCAATCCAACCGTTCTGGAACACAGAAACCCTAGATTCCGTTCCCGCCAGATCCAGCGGCAGCAACACCTTCCCCAACAGCCTCCCGGAGTTGACACCACATGTAGTTCCCCTACGCCCTGTATAAATCGATATTTTCAGGTAAAGCTTCCCGGCGAAGAGAGACTTTCCGGCGAGTTTTTCGAGATCAAACTTGCTCAAGTGAAAGGTCGCCGCCGGGACCTGAACCTGGCCGTCGGGAAACTGACTCTCCGGCGGGAAACAAGGTACAACGGAAGTCTGGAGAGGGAAGTTCTTGAGCTTGATCTTACAGAAACACGGCGCAGACGAGGGGTGCACGACGGAGCGAGCGGGCTTGGACGCCACAGGAATCTTGAGGGCGAGATTGCCTACAGTCAAGCGCACGAAAGGACAAGGATCCATAGTTGTTGCACCTCCGATCAGAACGATTGTAGAGAAGAAAGATATAGAATGTGTGAGAGAGCGCAGTGAGTGAGTTTCAATTCAAGGGATGAAGTGGTGCGCAATGCGCACTGGCTCAACCATTCTCTGCTGCTACCACTACTACTCTAGAGACTCTGACTCTATCCCTCTCTATATGAGGTCTTTTTTAGGGTAATTGGAAACTGTGTGTGTCTCTCTCTCTATATATTATCTAGCGGTGTATGATAGTAATAGATGATGATGATGTGCGTTTCTCTCTCTATATTATAATTTGGAAGAAAACTGGTGTGGTTGGACTACAGCTGTGAACAGGCTGTCGTTAATTGCCAGTCGGACCGAGGCTGACGGTATCTCAGTAGGGTCCACGTTTTTTATTGACCAAATTGCCCTTCTCTCTGTTTGTTACACGTGGTTTGTCCATACTGGTTAGAGGTGGGAGTTAGGTGGGTCCAATGAATTTGGACCGTTTGATTGGAGTTAAAGTGTTTCTGATGAGATTGGGGTTTGATGAGGGAAAATGATAACCTTTTTAAATATTTTACTATGGTAAAGTTTGATATTCTTAAAATAATCTATATTTTTATCTTTTTTTTTTATTACATTATCTTTTTATTTTTTATAAAAATAAAAAATAAAAAATTTACTTATTTAGATTATTCCAAACAATTTCTAATATTTTTATCAAATATATTACAGCTCATACCATACGCATTACATTACTGGTTTGATGATCGGCGTGGAAAGTCAATGAAAATTCAAAGGATGTAAGATTGCGGCGAAAGATAACGGTTGCATGTAGTGACACGTGGTTGGTCAGGATTGTTCAGATGACTCATGTGAATGATGCAGTGCATGTGCAGCCCACAGTAATTCTCAGATGAACTCAAAAAATATTTTTTTAAATATAAAGTATACAATAGAGTAGTACTATGCTTTGGTTATAATAAAATATGAGTAACGTAAGAGTCATCAAAAGTTGTATTAAAATTTTTATAAAATGTTTAATATAGATGTAAGATTTATGTCATGTGAGTTTTATATTTGTGTAAAATATTTAGTAAAACTTTTGATAAAATTTTTACGATCTCTAATATTTTTGATAAAATATAGAGGTGGTTTAGAAATTACATAAATAAGTGTTTATTGATTTATTTTTTTTTATAAATTATCATATTATTTTTTTATTTTTTTGTATTACTTTCATAAAAATAATTAAAAAACTATTAAATAAGTCATACCTAGATCACTCCATTATCATTAAATACAAATGATCCTATTTCCAATAGTATATAAAATATGTAATAGAATAGTGCTACAATTATAAAATTATGCAACAATGATGCATTACATGGTAAATAAAATCATAGGATAATATGCTCATTATTGTTGTATGTGATAACCATGGGGTGGTTAGTAATACATATCCCAACATTTGTAATGTATAATACTATATCGTGTATAGATTTTAGAAAATTTATAATAATAAAACAATGTTATACACTACTTACATGGGAGTGTTGTGTAAAATTTTAAATAAATTTTATAAGTTGTCGTTTGGCAATTGATATTGTTAGTTAGTTTTTTTTTTTTAATTTTTTTGCTATTTTAGCTTAAGACTAAAAGTTTGTTTAGTTTGATTTTTTTGATTTTTGTGAAAAAAAAAGAGTAAAACGATTATGATATAGATGTGACATTTTATTTTATTAACTTATTTAATATATTTTGTCTTTTATTCTTTTTTAGTCAAAAAACCGTTGCCAAACAACACCAAAATTGTTAAAAATTTCCAGCATTGCTCATACCCAAATGGTTCCAACTGAATTGGTTCAGCCCATTTCACAAAGCGCATTGAAAAGCACAGCCCTTCTCAAACTGAAAAATGGTAAATTAAACCGAACCAATTGTGAGGTCCAAACGAATAAGTAGAAGAATGTCTGTGTCCTCTATGTTTGGTTCGAGAATGGCTAGCCTATGGTGTTATCAAATACATTTGGTTTGGTTTAATTTTGGAAAATTATTTTTAATTTTTTCATTTTTTTTCATGTTTTGTCATTTTTTAAATGCACAAAAATCACTAACAAAACAATCAAATAGAAATGTGTCACTTTTTTAGAAATATTTTATGTTTAAGTATATTTAAATTAAGTGTATTTAAAATCTAATTTTTTTAATGAAAAAAAAAATATATGAAAAACAAAAAAGTGAAACACTGCATTTGAGTTTGAAGACAGTAGCGAGAGGGGAGTAGTGCTTGTCGAGACCGGAGAAGAAGGTGACACCGCACTGCATGAAGACATAAAAGATCATATGTAAATGTTTGAGGCTTTGTCCAACGAAACATTATGTGACTAAACGAATCGAATAAGCTCAACGTCTCTATTGGATGAATTGTTCGGATCACCAAGATGGGACTTACCGAGGCCCAATAGCACTGATCTAGTTATCTAGTTGGGCATCCAACGGGATAGGTGCTACCGAGATCAGTGAACACACAGCAAATAAAACATTTTCTCTGCAACTAGCATATATGGAGTGTATTTAGAAACTCATCCGTTTCATAATTTGTTTGCAGCTCATTTGCCACATAAATTGGAGCTTACTCACAAGAAACATAAATTGGGCATCTCAAAGACCTGCTTGCACCACCATAAAACATCCTTTTAATTCAAGTAGTAACAAACCATAGGCAGTGACACCATCCAGATTGCAAAAATATGTATAATGGTTGCTGCTAAGCTCTAATGAATGTACAAGGCGTCTTGCACTCCCATGCATTACAAGTCGCAATGAAATCTCTGCAGCACAATGGGGTTGTGTGAATTCACAACAAACACGACAGGAAAACCACAAACAAAGCAAAAAATTGACAAACAAATTCAGAATAAAAAACACGAGACTAGGAGCAAAAGTTATTGACTAGGAACTGTTCAAGGATGGGTGATGATTCTGGAGAAACAGCCAGCTAATGAAACCAATAGTAGCGAGCGATGGACATTGACTTGGTGCACATTTGCATCCACATCCACTACGATTGCTAGGAGTAGATGCAGGAACTGCGTGACTATACATTCCAAATATGAGCTAGATGCTTTCCTGCATGTACTTGTCAGCATGATGTATCATATATGATATATTACTAAGTTAGCATGCCTCTTTTTCTATCGCAGAGGCTCTTCAACAGGTTTAGTGGAGCGTTTATTGTACTTGCTTTGCACCAGGTTCAGGAGGAAATCTGTAAATATGTGCTCATATCCTGGCATTTTCCCATACCCTGCAACATAGCAGACAACCAATATAAGTTCCTTTATTAGAGGGAGCTCAAATATATAATTTAACGAGTTGCAAATGAGCCAAGCTGCCCTAGCTATGTATAGTTTTGTGGACAAAGGTTTAAATGCAAAAATCAGGTTTTCTGTAACATGAAAGTTTGCATTCTCAATGAACTACAAGGGCGAAATACTGTCATGAGATCATACTTCTAAGTGGAATTTGTAGTAGTTATACCTAGATAAAAGCAGTGATCAATCATCATAAAATGGAAAAAGCATGTAAAGTGGATTATTGCTTACCAGGGAAATAATTGATGTCGATGACATAGAAACGGTCTTGGGTCCCATGCTCTCTAATAATATCCAAGTTGAATAGCCGAAGGCCCTACAAAAAGAGAAACAAAGAGAGTACATACAAGTATTATGAATTATGACAAAAAGATTAATGTATAAATATATCCCTAAAATTCTTCAACTGAATGCCACTGCAGAATTAGGAGAGATGGATGTTGAAAGATACCAGTCGCCGACGAAGTTCCCTGGCAAGTCTCTCAAGCAAAGGTCGTGGAGGAAGCTCTGCAGTTAAAAAGAAAAACTAATCTGGTAAGAGGCCCTTTTCAAGATATAAAAGCCATGCCCAAACACAAGTTCTCAAGACCTCAAGGTAGGAGGGTGTACTGTCTAGATGTTGAAGCCTTCAAGGAAGTCACATCGTACCATAAAAAAACAGTTTTAGCAGAACTTTGTAAAACCTGCAGCTCTATAAGGAGGTGAAGTGGCTTGAGGACCCAACCCAACCCTAACTAATATGGCACACATGCACTCATTTCACAAGAACATACACACAACAAAGAGGGTCAGTTTTCTCAGCAAGCATGAGCTTACCAGCAACCATGGGGTCCAGATCTGCATCATCAGCAGATGCTGCAGCACAAGAAACCCTTGGAAAGCGGAATACCCCAGTATTTGTTGATAGCTCACGTTTACTAACATCAGGTAAAGAGAAGCGCCTGACAACCTTAATAGCTTCCCCAACGATGTAAACCTTGAAGAGAACACCTCCTACAACCACCAAATTGCCAATTCCATCATTATTAGCACACTAGTTACAACAGTAAATATGTGAAGGAAGTGCCTAAATGAAAGTTGTTATACCATGGTTAACAAACTCCTGTAGAACAAGTGGAGGTTCAAGTATCTGGAGGGAGTATTGATCATATGCTAGTGACAATTCATGTGACTTTGCACTTCCATCGACAACCAAAGGCTTTGCAACTGAAACAGAGAGAAGTATGCAAGTTCAAGTGTTAGGTTGCTAGAAAAAAAGTCCACCAATAAGTTTGCAATATTGGAATGCAAACACACCAAGAGGTAGCATCAATCCAGCTCTGTTAACTGCATCAGGGATAGATGATGGGTCTTTTTTGATAACTAACTGCCTCGGAACACCAACAGTACCTGTGCAATAGTCAATCATGAGTCATAACCATTAATGATGTTCAACATATGCTGCTAAAAGAAGATAAGGACAGCTATTCTCCACAGTCCATATTGTAGACCAAAGTAGTGCAAAAATTACCATATGCATCACACAAATTTAGATCAGCAACATCCTGAAGCATGGACTGGCGATTGTGTACATGCTGTATGGCATCTGGTGGATCAAGAACTGTAACTTCTGGATGTGCTCTTCGGTAATCCTGCAAATGAAGGCAAAAAGGAATAAGATCAGTATCATGAATATCACGCATGCAGGTTTGTATAAAAAAAATGCTTGACAGATGACCTCAATTTGAAGAAACAAAACCATAATCTTCATAGATAAATCAACTCATCTCAATATGCCTTTGTCTCAATTACTTGCTATATGGGGTTTTGAGGTATTGTGGGTGGATGGATTGGTGGTGTCAATTTGGGGGGCAAGGGGTTTCATAGTGGTGGGGATGGATGGAGTTCAATGATGGCGACATGGGTGGACTGGTGGCATCAATTTAGGTGGAGAGAGGTTTAGTGGTGGTGTGGGTGGGTTGGAATTGGCAGCAGAGATGATGGTGGTGGTGGGGTAGTGGTTTTTTCGTGTAGATTTATGAGAGGGTGAAACTGTAATTTCAGAAACTTGCAAGGGGAAGAGTGTCTTCATAATTGTCAAAAACCTGAGAGGGTGTTGGTGTAATTTACCCTTTATTTTTAATAGTATTAACACAAATTGGAATAGATTCCCTAATTGTACATAATAATGGTGTTAAGGAAAAATTATGGAAAACTAGAGTACAATATAACACCCTATACTAGGATTCCCCTGTTGATCTTTAAAACACAATTTTTGGCATGCAACTAATATTTTCCCAAGGTCATAGAAAAAGACACATCTCATATGCATCATGAAGTATATAGGAAGCAAGAAAATGGACATCACACTACAACGAGTATATCATGCTTTATCTGCAAACAAACAAGTCAAGATAGACGGATTGTAGGCCAAACATGCGTATGCAAGAGAGAAGATAATCACAAAATCTATCCATTCGTAATTCATGCACACATTGTAACACACACAAGCATTTGATTGCCATAAGTTTTCTACCCTCCCATCCCTCCATTACGTTTTGTGCAACACAATTACAGAAGAGAAGCAAATGCTATTTACCACTCATTGGGTGGCTTTTCATCAACTGAGAAACGTATTTTATATCATGCTGAAACTACTTGTTTGTCGCAAAACATCAACAGAGAAACATATTCTATATCATGCTGATACTAAACCATGAAAATTAACATTACTAACAAGGTATTGATCATATAAAACTCCTAGAAAGAGCATATTAATCAAACTCACTATAGTTCGTACACAAGTAACATAACTATTTAAAAAGCCCAACAAAACAACCCAGTGTGTTTATTGAATAAAATCTATAAAATCAAACATTTTCCCAAATACAGATCAAACGAGTCAAGTTATAATTGCAAAGGAATAGTTAATGACTATGAGAAAATTATAAATTAAAACCTATTCAAGCATGTTTATTAGTCTACAACAAAGAAAGAGGTATCTTCATTTAATTCATCCAAAACAATCCAAGAATAATAATATACTTTTTTAAAAAAACAAATAAATAAATAAATAGGAATTACAATATTCAGAATGAGAAATTTTCAGTTGTTGTCAATATTCGTCGTTATAATAATTCATGACAAAATAATTCCAACAACATTGTAAAAAACATAAATATGAAGTTAAATACCATTTTGTATGTAGAAAGATAAGATGGTTTTTTTCCTACAAAATCTCCAGCTCTTTATATGCATACAGCATCCTAATAGGCGTCTTAGAAAAATAAACAATCAACTTGTCACTTTATAATTAAAAAGAATAATCAGAGCCCCTGGTCCAACAATAGCATAGGTGTAGCAAGCATCAGGAATACTGGATGCTAAGATAACTAAGTTAGGTTGGCTCTCTCTCTTTTTTTTTTTTTCTTTTTTGAGCTTATAGCAAGGTTAGCACTGCAGCCTGGAAGAATAGACACGTTTAAAAAGACCAGGAACCTTTTACAAAGAAAATGCTTAGGAGAAACCTGAACAAATCAGCTAAATTTCGATGTAAAAGAAAGCTCCTCACTTGCTTGAATCTTATGGCTTCAACCTCAATTATCAGGTCATGATTCAAGATGGAGAAAAAAGCAAGTGCTCTGCAAGTTATGTCAGACATGAATAAGTTTAAGCATTAATATATTTAGCAGCCCATCAATCACAATTGATGCATGCTTGATCCCACAGTAACCATATGTTAACTGCAAGCTTGTATGTTAACATGACAAAGTGACATAATAATAAGTGAATTACAGAATCTCGATAAAAATTATTTAAAAAAAAAAAAAAAAAGACACAAAACACTGTTTAAGAAGGCAAACCTCAAGAATCTGCCGCCACTCCTTTCCTGTTAACTGCATTAGAAATAAGAAAGAAAATAGAAATTATTTATCAATGGATGCAGCATTAATGCATCGAATGAATTATGTATGTGCATACATGCATGCAAGCAAGTGCACAGGCATGCATGCCTATGTGTGTGTGAGGGAAAGACTGTCCAAGAGAGAGAGAGTGAGAGATATGTGAAACCCTCCATGGTAGAGTTTGATAAGCATATGTGCACGCATGTGGACACACACAAGAGGAGGGTGGAGAGAGTTGCATACACAAAAATGTCTACTAACCTTATGCAAAACAATGTCAAAAGGACCTTGGTCTGAAAGGGGCCTGTTTTGGTCAATAGCAACAAACAATATCCCCTTATTCCTGCATTGTACACAACCATCTACACAATGAGCTTCTTATGGATGACAGGAAAGGGTAGGATCGCTCAATAAAGATGTTATTGGCATTAAGAATGCACGAAAAGATGATAAAATGAAATTGCCATTAAGAATGCGCCTAAAAACCCTGAGGCCTGAATTTCAATTATGATAAAACTTCAGAGGCCCCATCTTCTTAACATAAATTTAGAATTTTATCTAATTAATCGCCAATAATTGATGGCAAAGCAACAGTATTCGCATGCCATACAATGATATTGTTTAAATATTGAACTACCGTTCATGCTTGCCATTTTCCCTGTGATATCTAAAACATGACAATACATGTTCACCTCATCTACAAAATTAACAAAAATATAGATCAAAGCCATTTGCAGCAGCAGGAGACAAACAAGTAACTCAAGATTGTTGTCATCAAAGTATGAGTCCATATACTTGCTAGCTAATACTGGATCGTCAAAGACCTGATTCCATTTCTTAATACCTTCCGTCTCTCTCCTGAGGGATCCAATCCAAACTCCTTCCCTCACTTCATTCATGATAATTGGTCGAGTGGCCACTGTTCCCCTTTATAGTTGAGTTTCGCCTGTTTCCTTGGCCTTATCTTTTGAGCATCTTGTAATCAAGAGCAAATCAAATGAACCGGAATCCTATCTATGGGCCTGTACCTAAACTCTAAAAGCGGGATCCTCTATTGTCGTCTCACATTCCAACTTCCAAGATGAAAGCAATAACTCTAATTCCGTTTATCTCCTTAACAGTAGAGTCACTCCTAGTCAGTTGAAGGGTCAGTTCAAGGTTAGCGTCCGATTACACTGAGAGCAACCAAACGCAAGGAACTCAGTAACTTCCACCAAAACAACTTATAATCAAAATATATGCCTGCTAGACAAGTAAATCTGAGATATTTATAGTAATTATTTTGTACCTTGAAAAATAAACATAAAATGACAGATCACAAACAAGCGACCAAGGGAAAAGCAAACAATCATCACAGATCATAATTTATACTAAAATTGCCTTTGCTGACAAACAATTACTATGAAAGCAAACATCACAAACAATCTGTATATTGTATTGGTCGACAAACAGACATCACAATTTATATTAAAATTGCAGGAACAACAGGTTCAAGCCAAAACAAGATATACAAAGATTATAGGGTGTCTATCTCCTCAATCTCTATTAATTATTAGAAAGGCGTTCAGTCAAAAGGCTTCTATCCCTCACGGGAGGAACATGGGATGGAGGCGGTAGAGAGAGAATACTGAACCTACCTCCTTTCATTAATAAGCTTACAACTAGGGAAAGAGAAGGCTTTGCCTCCAGCCTCTGGCAGTTGAGACCGAAGGGAAGCTTTGGTAGCAATCCAAGCAAGAAAGTAAATGAAAGAACAAAAAGTTCCAAGTACAAATTCTTACATTTTACACTTTTTCTTTGAGAGATTTGGTCAAAACTCCATCGTAATAAAACTTTAATGCATTAAGAACAAGTATAAAAAGTTTTTTTTTGGAAAGTCCAACACATACCATTATTATCAAAATATTAAATTTTAAAATAATATAACTTTTGATGTAAATGTCGATTTTTAATAAAATTAACATTTTTAGATTTCTCTCATCAAGATCTAACAAATAAGATCCATGTTGACTATGAAATTTTTTATATAAAAAAAAATTATTACTATCGAAATTGATGTAAACAGTAATTCGACAGTAACATGTTACTCTGATTCACAGTAACATGTTATTTTGGCAATATTGTCCAAGAAAAAAAAAATATTTTACTTTGTCCTTCCTCAATTATGCGTTTTCTCTTTAGGGGGTTTTGGCTAAATTGGGCTGTCTTTTTCACCAAATAAGGGTCCAATGGAGGGGTTTTGGCTAAATTTCCTTTTTTTTTTTTTTTTTTTGGGTGCTAGATCCTTACATTTTAAACTTTGATTTATCCCTACATCAATTTTCCTTATCTTTGGTTTCCAAGAAATTAGAGAGAGTGAAATAATACATAACCAATCACAATGGGTGGATATGGAATTTTGACATAAATTCCAAAATGTTCCATTATTGTCCACAACACAAGAAAATATCTGCACTAGAATATTCAAACCTGTGAAATGAAATAAATCAAGATTGGAATTACTAAAAACAGAGACAATGACTGGATTAGATATGGTGGTCATAAATTCCAAAACGTTACAAAACAAGAAAAATATCCGCAAGAAGAATATTCAAACCAATGAAATGAAAGAAATCAAAGATTCTGATCAAGCAAACCGATCCGAAATCAATTTGCCCATATTCTACATTTTTCAAATCAAAATATGCGGCTAAAGAGAATAAAATCATTTCCCAGAATATTCCCGCACAATCACGAAGAACAAACACAAACAACAGATTATTTTCACAATTATCAAAAAAATGAATTATCTCTGTAATTTTTTTCGCTCAATTCGTCTCCAAGGCGATGAAATTACCTAGCCAAACCTTCAAGCTTGGGCTGCAAAAAGCTCTTAGTCTTCTTGGAGGTAAGAGCATAACCAACGACAACCACTTTCATCGGTTGTGGAAACCCTCCTCCTCCTCCGCCTCCGACTCCGATCGAGTACTTCTGCGCCACCATCCCTTCTTCTTCTTCTTCTTCAATCTCCTCCTCCTTGCAGCCAATTTCCTCGTTCAACCTCATTCCCACAGCAACCTATTTATATCTATCTATCTCTGCGTGTGTGTGTGTGTGTGTGAAGATGTGTTGTAGAATCGAAGCCTAACTTTGGCGATGAATCTTCACTAAATAAAGCAAATATGCAGCAGGAGAAATGTTCAGTGTAAACAAACTTAAAAGAGCAATCGATCCTGAAAACACGGACAGCGTGAACTTTGCTTTGGTGTATTGTAGAGGAGGATCTCTAGATTTAGCAAAACTGTTACAAATGGCAGAAGGAGAGAGAGAGAGAGTCTGTTACGGAGGAGAGGAGTGAGAGAGAAGAAGATAGCCGAGAGACAGAGAATGTGTCGTGCTGTGCGTGTATATATATACACACATACACGACGCGTGGATGTGGGGTGCTATACTTAGCTGTTCTGCTACGGTGTAATAGAACGAAGGGAAAAGTTACCATGAAGCCCGCCTTATACAGCTATCACGAGGCCTGTTTTTTTTCTGGGTCTGTGGATTGGATTTTCTCAATACGGCTATAACGACAATTATAATTTTAAAGTATAGTTATTTATTTTTTATAATATAAATATAATTTAAATATATAATTATTGATACCTTAATTTTTTGAATGAATATTTTATTCAATACGTATTAAAAATAGTTAATGTAGTAGACCTATCAAATTCAAACGCTTCCTAAGTTAAGACGATCAATTTAAGAGAAGTCAAATTGTTTTGTATTTATAATATTTTTCAAATTTTAAAAATATTTTACATGAAAATAAAAATAATATAAAATTTTAAAATTTAAATTAGTTACAAATTTTATTTTTGAAAATATATTTAAAAAAATGAAAACAATTCGCTTATACAAAGAGTTCATGAAAAAATTCATGAGGTCGACCTCGTTATACAATTACCCTGGAATGAATGCAATGCACACACTCCCGGAGGACACAAACAACTGTTGAACGCGCTTAAGTGAGGTGTGATACACAATATTAGATTTTAGGAACTCTAAAGTCCGTTTGGGAAGGGATTTTCCAGATTTTTTTGGCTATTTTAGTCACAAAAGATAAAATAGATTATTTTAGCCACAAAAAACAAAACATCACATCCAACCCATAATCATTACACTCTTCTCTCACAAAAAAAAGTCAAAAAAGTCAAAAAGCCAAAAAGTCCTTCCCAAACCAAGCTTTTTAGCTCAGGCTAAAATAGCCAAAAAGTCAAAAAGCCAACCCACTTCCCAAACGGAGGCTAAATATTTTATAAATATTTTGTTAAGGGTTTGTTTGGGATGGAGATTTGGATTAAAATAATTATATAAAATAAAATAGGTTATTTTAGTCAAATAAGATAAAATGTCACATCTCATAATTATTTTATTTTTTCTCTAAAAAAAGTCAAAAAATCTATCACAAAAGAAACTTTTTAACCCTAGAGTAAAATAGTCAAAAAACTAAAACGCCAACCCACATCCCAAACGAGTTCTAAATATCTCATATAGGTGTGAGATTCACATGAAACTTATATAGTGTGGATCTTACATCCATACGTGACATTTGGTAAAAATGTTGATAAAATATTTGAAATCCCTAATATTTTCTATTAGATTTATTTTATTTTATTTTTTAAAATTAATTTCCATGTAAAAATTTGAAAATATTTACAAAAATATGAAAATATAAATAAATTTGAGCACGGTTGTAAAATAAAAATTGTGGTGTTAGAGCATAGCATCAACATCGGTAAAATCGTTTCTTAGCTAAACTAGCTATATAAACTTCCAAAAAAGACGTCCATCAGTCTCGATTGAAGCTCGTCAAAATTTGTAATTGCTACTGTATCTCGCTACAACAAGCGAGGTACTGTTCATCGCTACTTATGTGTTACCGGATGTCCGGTCAGAAATCCGGCCGGTCAACGACAATTTTTTTTTCCTTTCAATTTTATCTTTACAAAGGAACATGAGAATTGTTTGACTGGCAGCTCATCAATTTAATAAAAAAAAGAATAACAAATATTTTAATAGGATTGAGTTAGAATAGAGAGTTTGATGCAGTAAAGTGACTAATTAAAATAATAAAAAAAACTTTTTAAATTATAATTTGATTAAAAATTTGAAAAGACTGATGTGAATGCTCTTATATCTCAAATTTTTATAATAATCAGGTAAGTGGATAAGTTTGTGTGCATATCGTTACTTTTAATATTTTGAAATTGATCAATGTACAAATTTCTAATATCGTGTTGAATGACTTAAATACGAAATCTTTCTAGATTTTGTAATTGTTTTTATTTCGTTTTAAAGCATTTCTGATGGATAGAAAGGTAAAGAATTAGTTATTACTATAATTTATCAATAAATAGTATTAAAATATTTAATTTAAACAATTTTACTTCAATGATACAATGTTTTCGTTTAGGATGTGAGTTAACTTTTTATTTTTTTAGGTTTTTGGTCATTTTAGCCTCGGACTAAGAAGTCTAGTTTGGAATGAATTTTTTGATTTTTTTGACTTTTGTGAAAGAAAAAATAAAATAATTATAATTTGGATGTAACATTTTATCTTATTAACTTTTTAATCTATTTTTTTGTGACTATTTTAGTCCAAAAAGTTTATGCCAAACATAGTCAATATGTAAAATTTTTAACTTTTCATACAAAATGTCAAATCAAAATGCTATATGTGGATCCTTAGAAGAAAGAGAGAGATACAAAGGTTTTAGATATATGTAGAACTTGTGCTATATTTGACACAATGTTTACCTATATATAATATATAACAAGTCATATGTCTTTCTATTGGAGTAAAAATTTGGAAGCTTTAAGGCAAAATATAGTAATAGTAAGTCATATGGCACACCACTGAAGATTCTCTAAACTACTTTATAATTTTTCCATTTTTTTGGCACTTACTTTTTTTTTTTTTTGGAGAAATAGACAAACATCAAACATTATCTTAAATAGAAAAATTATTTACAAACCGTGCCAAATCATGCGTAGATCTAACCTCATGGCGCTTAACCATACATATACAAAGATAGTCAAAATACAGTTAAGAACATCCGCATCAGCATAATCAAAATAACAAAAAAGAAAAATATAGTTAGTAAATCACAAAATTGTTTTTCCATCAGGCTTAACAAATTTTTTGTAAATTAACCTTTTGTTAAATTTGTTACAGTACCTCAACAACTTTGTTGAGGCACTGTTCATTAGCTACATGATTTTTTTATTATATTTTTTGGAGCAAAACTAGACCAAAATCTTTAAACCGGTTGTCCACCCGGATATTCCATCGGATGTCCCGTGAATACCTGTAGCAGAAGAAGAAAAAATGCCAAAAATTAGTCTAACCAGACGATCGGTTGGTCAACGGCAAATTTTTTTTTTTTGGTTGTATTTTTTGTATTTTTTAAGAATTGTTTGGATGGCACCTCATCAATTTAATAAAAAAAAATAAAGAATAACAAATACAATAAAAAATTAATATTTTAATAAGATTGAGTTAGAATAGAGAGTTTGATGAAGTGAGTACTAAAAAAGTGGCTAATTAAAATAACAAAAGTAGATTTTGAGTTATAATTTGACTCAAAATTTGTTAAGACTGATGCAGATGCTCTAACAACCTAAAAACCAAAAAGGAGAGACTCGTTCACATAGTACATCCACCAAAAATTGAGGCCTCGTTTGAGAACAAGCTTTTTTAGTAACTTTTTGACTTTTTGGCTAAAATGTGATGAAAAAAAAATTAGTATGCTTGGGGTGACTTTTTAACTTTTTATGAAAAGATGTACAAAAAGTAGAGAGAAAAAAGAATTTTTGACTTTTTAATATAAATTGTTAATTTTTTTTATTTTTTTAATAATTTTTTGACTTAAAAAATTACTTGGCAAACGAGGCCTGAGTCTATATATTTTAATCAGCGCAATTGTTGTTCTTTTGCCCATTGGATTGCCTGCTGACACGCCATCGCTTCTGCCGCAAAAGCTGATGTAAGTTGCAATTGGAAAGCTCTTTGTGCTATTGGTTCACCATCCCCATGATAATAAAGCCACACTATTCCAGCATTGTTGGATTCTTTGCGCCATGAACCATCCACAAGCACTTGATAATCCTGTAAACAAGCATCAAATCAATATAATCATCAGATGCAAGAATGCATTGAGTAATTTCACAACCTGGTGAAGAGGATGTCTTGTTAATTTCTGCCAGCTGATAATCATCTCTCTTGCTCTCCACGCCTTCTAGCCAAGGATTGAAACAATTCCTTAGCTAGAGCAATGGTTTCTTGACAAGATAATGAATTCTCTTGAAATACAGCGCTATTTCATTGCTTCCAAATGGCCCATAGCACCGCGATAAGTTGACGAATGCAATCTATATCCTGCGGTTGCTGTCTCCAAGTATCTAACCAAATAGAAAATAAAATCGGCTCACCAATTGAAAAGTCCAATCCTAAAGGGCTTCCCCTCCAAATCCTATGTGACTCAGGACATTTGAAGAACGTATGTTCGATCGTCTTCTTCTTCTGCAGACATCTGGGACATATATAGCGTCATTCATCACATTCCGACATTTTAAATTATATCTAACTGGAATAATATTATGAAGACATTTTCACAAAAACAAAGACCATTTAAGAGGTACTTTAATTTTCCAAAGCCACTTCCAGATGGGATTATCCCGAGAGATATCAAGCCGCTTACGTTGAACCAATCGTTGTAGATTTTATTTACTCTAAATTTTTTAAATTGATTTGATAGTTATAATTATAAGATTTTATTATATTGATATTTAATAAATAAATAATTATTTTGTTATTTTTTAAGAAAAAAAATTAATAAAATCACGTGACTATCGATTTAAAATGAAATTTTTATGAATAATATATACGTAAAAGTATTCAAAATAAATAATTTAAATAATTAGTAATGAAATCTGCAATATAATGATAAAATGAAGAAAAGTTCATCTTAAATGTGGTAGAAGATAAATCCAACGAAAAATCTTATTTGATAACAAAGGCACGCTGAAAAAGGTTGTTGAAATGTCATCGGTGACAAAAAAGTCGCCAGAAAAGTCGTCGACGTCACTACAAGAAAAAGCACATTTGTCGACTAAATTTTTAGTCGCCAAAAGTCGAATTTTTAGTTTCCCCAACTAAATTTTTTGGTCGCCGGTTTTGTCGTGAAAACACGGTCGGGGAAGGTATTGGCGACTAAAAAAGTTTTAGTCGGCAAAAAAAGGTCTTTAGCGACCAAAGTTTTAGTCGCCAATAGTCAATTACACTTTTTTAAATTATACATTTAGCGACTAATCTTTTAGTCGCCAATAGTCAATGAATCGTCGACTAAACCGTTTAGTCGCCAAAAGAAACACTTTTGGCGACCAATAATTTTAGTCGCCAAAGGTTGTTCCGTGAAAAAAAAAAATGCCAACTTTTTTGCTTTTTCTGTAATTCGAACCACCAACCTCCCACATTTTAAACATTTATCAACACACTCTCTACTATGCCACTACAATACCACATGAATATATATGCAACATATATTATTTATATATTATATTGACCCGTATTAATATAAGACTATATATATATAAACATAATTATTTTTATTCAATATAATTTATGTAAAAAATAAATTATTTACTAAAAAAAAAATGAGAGCACTTTTGGCGACTAAATTTGTTTTTTAGTCGCCAATTCTATAGTTTTGGCTACAAATTATTTTTTAGTCGCTAAAAAAATTAATTCCCGCCTAAAAATAATCACTTTTGGCGACTAAACTTATTTTTAGTCGCCAAAACCTCCACTTTTGGTGACTAAACTGAATTTTAGTCCCCAATTGTACACTTTTAGCTACAAAATTTTTTTTAGTAGCCAAAAAGCTTCACTTTTGGCTACAAAATTTATTTTTGTCGGTAAAACACGTATAATCGGCGACCAAACTATTTTTTAGTCGCCAAAACCTATACTTTTGGCTACTAAATTTTTTTAGTTGCCAAAAACCTTCACTTTTGGCTACTAAAATTTTTTTAGTCGCTAAAACCCATATAATCGGCGACTAAACTGATTTTTAGTCACCAATAACTACACATTTGGCTACTAAACTGTTTTAGTCGCCAAAAGTGGCTACTAATTCCATTTTAGTCGCCAATTCTGCTACTTTTAACGACGAAAATTCTATTTTTAGTTGCCAATTCTGCTTTTTCTTGTAGTGATTGGTCGAAAAAGTCGCCATCAGCAGCAGGTGGTGGTGGTGAAGTAGATATATATGTGATATTTAATAGGTAAGTTGTTGAATGAGTGACATGTGTCGCATTTTAATAGATAGTTAACTTCGTGAATTTCAATAGATAAATAATAGGTTGATTTCAACATATAATTGTCTTTTTGAACAAATTATGTCCTTTTGACCTAAAAAGATTAGAGGTTAGAGTTTGAATCTAATGAAGTAATAAATTCATAAATAGACTTATTGCATGAGTGTCCTAAAATAAATAATTCAAATCATTTTAAGGAGACATGTTCACGAATTTATACTATATATAATTGTAAAAGGTTATATAGTCTTTTAAGTTTATACTCTCATTACAATTTTCTCAATTTTTTGAGTTATTAAAATACAAAAATAAACATGTCAATATGTTATTGGTAGTGTTCAACTTTTTGTTTTCGTTTTCTAAATCTCATAAATACTATTCATCTATCATTATGGAAAGTTCTTAAAATCATTTACTCAGGCTTATTTTCATTTTTGTTTTACCTTTTAAATTTAAAATATTTTATCAATATGGATTTTTTTAAAAGTTTTTTTTGTTATGCATTTTCTAAATTACTTTTAATGAATTTTGGTTACTATGGAAAATTAATTCAAATTTATTTTAATAATGCTTTTTCTAATCTATATCTATCTATAATTGCAAAACATTGTTGGGTTTTTAAGCTCTAACCCCAACTCTATTTTCTTAGATTTTTTATAAAATATAAAAAACACATGTCATGTAACTATGGGTTCTTTTACCATATATATAATTATCAATTGTTTAATTAATATATTAAAATCTTTTAATTCTTGACACATATAAAGAAATTACACACACATATATAAGAAAATTAAATCACATTTCTAAATTTATTTATACCATATATAATTGCAAAATATTGTTAGGTCTTTGTAGCTTAAACTTTCCATCCATTTTTCTTAGATTTTTAAAATTTATATATTATTAATAATAATGTGTCATAATATTTTTGAAGTTAAAAAAATTTGTCATATAATTTGTCATTTTATTTTAAATTGAATTAAGTTTCCATGTAATTACTAATTTTCATTAATTATCATTGGAATCTTTCCTAATCTTTCCATTTTAAGACCTCTCCTTCAAATTTTAAACAAAATTATGAAATTGAAAAACTATTAATTGACAATAACAAATTTAAATTTAAATTTCATCTCACAAACTTTTCTCTCTCATTTTCAATATATATATTTTTAATCATTCTATATTTGTTTCAATAAAAAAATTTCTTACGACTGATTGATAAATTTGCCTCAAAGTTTTTGGAGATGATCCTATTCAAAATATATGATATTTTTTTAGAATTTGCCAAATATGATAGATCCTGCTAAATTTTTGTTTTTTCAATTGTCAATAAACCATATTAAAATTAAAAAGGAAAATATTTTTTTTACCTATATAGCTAATTTTTGACTTAAATAGCTACAAAGTGACTTGCTAAGAGCATCTCCATCAAAATAATCAAATTTTTAGTTAAATTTTAACAAAAAGTCTATTTTTTTAATTTTATTTTGGTATCTCTGTAGAAATTGCTTGAATTTAAGTTGGGCTTTTGAATTTGAGCTCAGACCCTCACCAATTTAAAAAAATATGTTGCACCATCTTTAAAAAACTTGGGTTGAAATTGCATTGTTCGAGTTACCCAACTTTGTAACTCTACCAAGGAGTACATTATTGTGATAAATCAAAAGTTTACATATAAACTGAATGTCATTATGATAAAATTATGAGACTTTAAATTACTAGCCTCAAGCTTTTTTATTTTTATAATTTTCATATAAAATCCTATGCGCCTAAATTATTTCATTTAAAAATATATTATTAATTTTTCCGCTGGTTGAATTGAAAGGGACTACCTTTCTCTAGATTTTTTTATTTGTTTAAATAATAGTGTTTCCATTCATTTGAGGTGGGTATAGATATGGACGTACTCTTAGCACATGTTTGATTGGACGGAGTAGATAAGAGGGGATTAAAATTCATCGGACTTGAATCTTAGGGTGTGTTTGTTTTGAAAGATTAGGGGTTAGGATTGGACTATTAGTCTCACCGGACTAATAGTCCATTGTTTATTTCAAAAGTTTTGCTCCGGACTAATAGTCCCCCCGGACTATTAGTCCCATATTTGTAGGATTATTCTATCTCATGGGGAGGGGGTGAGATAGAAACCATGGGATAACTCATCCCATGGGATTAACCAATGAAATTACATTTTTGCCTTTTAGTATTTAATTATGTATTATATTTAGTAAAATTCAAAAAAATTTAAATGTCTCAATTTAAAAATAAAATAAATTTATTTAATTTTATTTTTGTTTTATTTATTTAATTTTTTAAAATATTTTTTATAGATATTTTATTGATGTTTTATTTTAAAATTTTGTTTATATTTTATTTAATTTCATTATTTAAATTTTAATAGATGTTTTATTTTATTTCATTATTATTATTATTTAAAATAAATTTATTTAAAATTTTAATTAAAAATAACATATATTTTTATTTATATTTAATTCAATTAATTTAAAAAAAATAAATTTATTTAATTGTGCAAAAAATAAAATAAAATAAATTTTTATTTAATCTAGCTAAAAATAATTAAAATATTAAAGCTATGTTTAATATTGGTATTACTTAGTAAATAATTAAAAAGGATAAAATAGTCATTTGAGTATTTATCATTTTTCATAATATCCCAAATAAACATTGGATTCACTAAAAATAGTCCAATCCAGACCTCTAATCCCATGACTAAACAATCATACGATACAAATCCAGTCCAACCAAATAGTCCGGGGACAATGTATCCCAGGACTAATAGTCCGATGGATTACAATCTCTCCTTATCCAGTTCGTCCAAACAAACGCACTTTTAGGACTATGAATCCCTCGGACTATTTAGTTTGATTGCATATGCATCCTGTGTTTGTTTTCTCATGGGATTAGATGTCTGGAAAAGACTATTTTAGTGAATCTAATGTTTGATTGGACGGACTGGATAGGATAAATGAGTAAAAGACTATTTTACCATTTTTCAATTGTTTACTAAGTAATAACAATATTAAACATATTTTTAATATTTTAATTATTTTTAGCTAGATTAAATAAAAATTTATTTTATTTTATTTTTTATACAATTAAATAAATTTATATTTTTTAAATTAAATAAATAAAATATCAATAAAAATATATGTTATTTTTTTAATTAAAATTTTAAATAAATTTGTTTTTAAAAATAATAATAATTAAACAATGAAATTAAATAAAACATCTATTAAAATTTAAATAATGAAATTAAATAAAATAAAAACAAAATTTTAAAATAAAACACTAATAAAATATCTATAAAAAATTAAATAAATAAAACATTAATAAAAAGTTAAATAACATTATTTTATTTTTAAATTGAGACGTTGAAATTTTATTAAATTTTACTAAATATAATACATAATTAAATAGTAAATGGTCAAAATGGTCATTTTACCACCTAATCTTAACAGTAAATAGTCCCTCTAAAATTGTACCATACCCCTCCGGGATAGTATAATCTCCCATATGAGAGATAAGGAGTTCGGCCGGACTTCATATCTGATGAACTAAAAGTAAATAAATAATAAACATCTCACTCTCCTTCAAATAAACAATCCGAACAATGAATAATCCCCTAATCCCTCAATCAAACGCACCCTTATATTTATATGATGTGGATTAATAATCTATTGAGACAGTCCATAGATTCATGTGTCCAAAATCTTATCTTGTACGTCTGGACATCATTTGAGCAGGTGGTATTTGTTGTTATTTAGGCAAAAAGTAAAAAGAATAAAAAATTTATGACTACAATTGTGTTGCTCAGTTGGTCTGATCTTGTCAATCTAATCCCATCATTATGCAATTAAAAATAAATAAGCAATGTTGTATTAGGATTTAATGAATAAAAAAAAATCACATTTTTGCATTTGAATATGAATATTTTAAGAAGTGTTACGCTTGACAAACATAAATTTTATGTAGAAATTTACTCAAAAAAAAAAAGGAATTTTTACAAGCCATTCCTATTTTTAAAGGTTAATAACAATAGGTCCTTAATGGAGGCTTTTTTACCTATAAGTTCTGCTCATTTTTGTTTATTCAATTTTTGCTTTCAGATTTTTATACCCAGATCTGAATATTTTTTGTCTTCAAGGATTATTACTCTCTCTCTCTCTCTCTCTCTCTCTCTCTGTGTGTGTGCACATTTCTCCACCAACGACCATCGGCATCTCCACCATTGTTGACCACCGCCGCCTTCAGTGTCTTTGTCGACGACCTCAACCGACATCTTCTTCCACTTTCACCATTGCTTCCACCTCCACCGACGTCTTCGCCTCCACCGCCACCGTCTTCACCTCCACCTCTACCATCGTTGCCGACCACTGCCGCCTCCATCTCCATAGTTGTCGTCGCCTTCACCTCTAGATCTAGGATAGAGGCTCTTTGCCGCTGGATCTTCTCTCTCTCTCTCTCTGTATATTGGGAAAAATCCCAGTGATAAATCTGTGGGAACCAGTGATAAATTTGTTTAAATTAGTAATAAATCAGTGATAAATTTATTTAAATCAGTGATAAATTTGTTTAAACTAGTGTTAAACTGGTGATAAATTTGTTTAAACTAGTGATAAATCAGTGATAAATTTGTTTAAACTAGTGATAAATTAATGATAAATTTATTTAAACCAGCGATAAATTTATAGTTTTGAGTCTAGGGGTAAAAATGAAAAACATTGTTTGAATTTTTTAAGTAGAACCTGTTGAGTAATAAGACCGGTCTATAGAACTGGCTCGTAACTCCCCCAAAAAATATCATGCGGTTGAGATTGATTTTGAATGTGGACCACTTCAACTTGTTATTTGTAAATTTTTCAAAAAAAAAATTAGGTGTACATATCTTTATGCTTTTAAGAAGTTTTTTATTTTTATTTTTATCATTTATCAAATTAATTTGATTTTCTTATAAATAATCTACTTAAAATCTAAAAAATCATGTATCAAATTAATAAAATGAATCAGCTCAAGAACTTAGACTTTTTTCTTTTTTACTTTTTTTTTTTTTTTGAGATTTGATTCATATAAAATATTATAATGAAATTCAATAAATTGCAATCATAATAATAAAGATCAAATATAATGCGGATTTTTTTTTACAAAGAAACTTCCAAAGTAGGAGAGAAAATCCTAATTAATGCATGGGGAAGAAGACCCATATGCAGATAGAGAAATTTGAATTACTAACCTCCTAATGAGATGCAGGATTCTGACCAACCGGAGTAATCCCTTTGGTTAGCTTAAGAACTTAGACTTGAGAGGAGCTGGTTTATATAAAAATATGACCAGTAATACTATAAACTCAAAGATTACCAAAAAAATATTAATATGTAATTTAAATTTATTTTAAGCATAAATCTCACAATATACATTTTAAATTTTCACCACACACTATTATTTTTGACATAAATATGAGACCTAAAGTTTGAAATGGACAGTGTTATTTTAACTCAAAAATTAGATTTATTTTTCAAATCCAATGATATTATAATTTATTAAAATATTTAAAATAAATTCTCTCTTATATCTTTCTTAATCATCAATCAAATATCTTTATTATACATCACTAAATCCAAAGAAAAGTAGCTCTATATCATTTTTCTTATGAAATATGACCAAAGTGTATAGAAGCCAATTAAAGTAGCTCTATGAGTAACCCCACCAGCCGGGAAAGCATGGTCTGCATGGTAAATGGATGTCAATTGTAAACGACACATGTTGCACACATTTTTCAGACTTAATGCATGCATGCACACACACACACACCCACTATCCACAAGTTGGTGGAGATCAGAATCATATCTCACTCCACTAACTGGCCAGCATATATGCTGCCATCATATATGTGCAAAAAAAATAAAATAAATAATAATAATATGTGATATACATTCATTTTTTAAGTATGATGAAAATAAAAATAAAAACCCAAAAAACCATCTTGCATCATGTTTATAATGTGTAACGGGCTTATTTAGTTTACCTTTTCCCGAATTAAAACTTAATTATCAAAAAGTAAAAATTAAAACATGTGCAGATAACTAACTTTTTTTTCTTTTAACTCTATCTATCTTTTAAAGTATAAAGTTGTAATTATATCAGACACTCTCATACAGATTTTTACAATTAAAACTATACTAAGCGGGGCCAACCTTATTGGTAATCTTTTGGGTGGGGAGGTGATATTTGCTATATCTGATAATATACTCCTGAAACCTTCTAGAGAAAATTAAATAAGTATATGTTATAAAACTTGTTTAAATTCAATTACATACATTAGGATGGTTAGGTAGCTAGGCATTAATTCAAGTACTTGGCCTAATTAGGTTAGAAGCCAATACAGATGAATGAGCAAATCAAGTTGATCATCTTTTCAAGTCTTTAGTTTGTCCTAGTCACATTTTTCTATTTTTATGTGATTTAGAATGAAAAAAAAATAAAATCAATTTGATAAAATTCAAACTCAAGAAATCGTGTGTGATTAACCGAGTCATGTAGATTGTGAGTTCAAATCTCATGAGATGCTCGATCCATTTTAGGTTTAAATCAAATTAGAAAATTTCAATCAAGTGATAAGTTGATTTGTGATAAACACCTTAAAAAACGTAACATAAATCACTTTTTATACTTGACAATTACCAAATATGTATAGAATGAGACTACGTGTACTTTTAGCAATTAACAAAATCCCATATCTCATCATCAAAAAAAATTTTAAAAAAATAATAATAATAAAGGAAAATTTACCCATAAGTCCTAATTTTTGAAAAATTGAACCATTTAGTCTTAAAAATTTCTTATGCTCCATTTACTCCCATTTGCACATTAATCTAATGTTCGAAACATTAATCTGATGTTCGAAATCTAATGTTCGAAACATTAATCTGATGTTTGAAATATTGTAATGGAACCTTTCAGTCTATAAAAAAATTTTTAAGACTAAACAGTGTATAAATTATTAATTTGGAATTTATTGGTGCATTCCCCAATAATAAAATCAAACTCAGGCGTAAAGAAATATTAGAAGATGCTGCACCAGTGTTTTGCATATATATAAACAACAGAGTGGCCTAGTTTGGACAAAATACACATTATCTTTAAGATAGTGTTTGTTTCCAATATATATATATATATATATATATTTTAATTTTTTTTGTAAACTAAACACTACATAGCCTCTGTTTGGCAAGTTGATTTTCAGGCTTTTTTGGCTATTTTAGCCACAAAAAACAAAATAGACTATTTTAGCCATAACAAACAAAACATCACATCCAACCTATAATCATTACATTCTTCTCTCACAAAAAAAGTCAAAAAAGCCAAAAAGCCAAAAAGCTCTTCCCAAACCAAGCTTTTTAGCCCAGGCTAAAATAGCCAAAAAAGCCAAAAAGCCAAAAAGCCAACCTACTTCCCAAACCAAGCCATAATAAAGTTGCTGATTGTTCATCCAAATTATTGTTCTCATGTACAGGATTGATTCCGCCATTTGAAATTCTACTTTCCTCCTGGATCTTATCTTGTTGCACGGCATTCTATCAAAACTTATCCAACAGGTCTGTCATTATCCTTATCGATTATTTATTTTATTTTATTTTATTTTCATGCCTATTTCTGTTACTACGGACAAAAATATAAAGTTGTATTCATCATCTATAGACTATAGCACGGATAACTTATTTAGCCTCGTAAGGTCTCGTTTGACAACTTTCAGTTTTAGTTTAAAAAATTATTATAAGTTGTCATATTATTTTCTACTTTTGTACACATCTTTTCGTAAAGGGCAATGCTGGGGACCCCCAGTGGGGGGCGACCCCCAGCAACCCCAGTGACAGGTGGCAACTGTCCACTGGCTCAAACCAAAAAAAAAAAAAAAAAAAAAAAAAAAAACAATTTTTCAGCCAATCAGAGTTGACCCCCAGCACCCCCACTGGGGGTCCAACTCATTTTCCAACTTTTAATACTAGACACTTGAGTTGTCTTGGTGTCTTTGCCTTTAGTTAAACAAAGAGAGCATGCATTGGCAAAAAGTTTAGAACATGATTGCCAAGTTTCACTTTAAAACATAACCGATTTCGAAAATTTTATTCTTTGAAGTGATTTTAAACACGTTTCAATCGATGTGAATTTGAGTACTTTGATTTTTATATATATACTGAGTTGAATAGTGGAGAGTGTTTAAATTTGATTTAAAAGCATTACAAATTTTAAATGTGTTCAAACTTAATTTATTTTTTTAACAAGTTGATCTCAAAAGAATTTTTAACAAACAGAACATGGGCATCCACTCTAACTAGTTCGTTTTACACTGTTAATCATGATCAATTTCTGTAAGTTTCTCAAAAGTCCAGAGATGATAAACACACTACAACATTTTCTTAGTTTAGTGACATTTGAAAGTGCCACAAAACTATTCTTCTAATAACATTTTTTAGTGTTGTGACATTTTGAACAAGTGCCATTTATATCCGTACCACGGTAGATATTTGCAAGTGCCACTACACCATCATGACTAAAATTTTTCAATGACATTTTGATATTATAATAGATACTATTTGTGACATTATCAAGCGTCATTAAAAAAAGAGTTAGTGGCACTTTAGTGACACTTGTAAGTGTCATTACACTATTAGGACTAAAAACTTTCAGTGACACTTTAATGTTATAGTAGACACTATTCGTGACACTATCAAGTGCCATTAAAGAAGACTTGCAATCTAAAAAATGCCACAATATGAATTTTTAATGACGCTTGTTACCTCACAATTGATATGTATAACAACTTCAAAAAATGCCACTAAATCCAATTCATTTGTGCCATTAAATGGATATAAGTGTCATTGGAACTTATTTTAATGACACTTTACAAAGCTACTATCACTACTACAAAATGCCACACATATATTATTTTCATTGATACTTTTAAAAGCTACAACTAAGCATACGTGAATGCTTGTAAAAATTAAATTGATTTTATAAATAACTGAATATTAATTATCACATCCTATATTAATTTGACATTCATTCATCTTGTAATATTTTCATAATAATAAACAAATATTACCACCATAAGATCACCACATCAAAAACATAAAAAATTCAAACCACAATCAATTATTTATTATTGAAATATAAATTTATTTATATTGCAATAAAAATCCCTTGCCAAAATTATAAAATATTCTACCACACCAACAAAGTTAAAGCCAAAAAAATTTAAAAGAAAATTATTCCAACCATAAGTTCTGAAAAGTCATAGTGATATCCATTTTTCGGAGAGACAAATTATAAAAATAAAATCAGTTCCCAAATTTTCATCACTTGTATAAATATTCTCGGCTAGCATCCATAACTTGTGAAATCTACATCCAAAAGATAAACATATAAAAGTAATTGAAACTATATTAAGTTAATATAAATTTGTTAATGAAATTAGTATTTACGAAAGAAACATACCACAAATGGAGCAAGCCAAACAACATGAGCTCCAATAACTTGTCCAATTGTTTTGACAAGTCCATATGATCGGATCAAGCTTTCATTAGGTTTGACTGACACTTGAACATGTGCCTCAAATAGTCAGGTCCTAGTTCTTTCCCTTATGCGTATAAGCACTCCGATTGCAATTATTTCTGTTAGCCTAATGATACTTTTTAGAACAATTATGTCTCCCACCTGTAAATCAAGATTTAAACAGAATGAGGTCAAAATTAATTAAATAGAATGAGGTCAAAATTAATTAAATTATAGAAAAAGCAATAAGTACAAAAATGGATCAATGAAAGAAAATCCAAACCTAAAACAGTCCTCAAAGATTTTAGTATTGTTGTGGGTTTAGAACAAAAACCAGAAAATCATCTTCCATCCTATTGCGTAATTTAAAAGCACAATAATCACATTAATTAATGGGACAAAAAATCTCTAATTTTTCCATGTTAATACAAAGGGATCAAAATCAAAAGAGAAGCAGAGCAACTACTATAATGGAATCAGGAAAAACAAATCAAAAAAGAGTAAAGGATTGTAAGAATAGTTTGTGAATGAATTACTCACCAGTAAGTGGCAATGGTTTTACAAAGCTTGATGGAATCGAATTCGACAGTGAACCTGTATCGTAGTTTCCATGGTTCCACTGACGCTCCGACCAAGTCTCCAAAAACTAAGTATATATGACATATTTTAACAAAGTATATATATGACATTATTAAAAAGAGATATAACAAGCTACGACATGATACTGCATATCGAGAACGTCAAGCCGCCAATTTCTTAGAAGTGTCCGTACTCCGTAAGTTTTCATGATTATGCAGTTATAAAAGATTATCTTTTTCACAATTTGTGATTTTTTTTTTGGGAATTTGTGATATATTGGCTTCGTATGAGGATATTAAACTTCAGCCAAAATTTTAAAATGCCACCTTGATGCCTTTTGCACTTAGTTTTTGGCGTCATACTGTTTTCAAATAATATCTATTCAAGTTTGTGACATTTTTAGCATTCGTATAATGTGTGTTCTACCTATAGCTTCTTATACCTAGCAAGCTCATGAAAGACTACTTTTCTCTCTCTCTAGAAGTTCAATATAATATTTGTGTGAAAGGCTTTGTCCATACTTTTTATAACATCTCTAGGTCTAACCTAAAGAAACAGTTCAAGAAACATAACTGGTGGTCGCACTACAGGAAAAAGAGGCTTAGGCGGCGTTTTTTTAACGACGCATTTTTAAACGTCACTTTTTTTTAACATTTAACGACGTTTTTTAAAACGTCGCATATTTGTTCAACAAAACGACATCGTTTAATAATAGGAGGCGTTTGAAACGCCTCCGAATGTGTTGTGCCTCACGCGCTTGCGCTTGGCCTCCTCTTTTCAAAGCCTAATTTTGAATCTCAGACTAAGACCCAACTTTTCGAGCTCTCTCTCTCTCTAAATCTCAGAACGATTTCGAAGCTCCACCACTGTCTCTCTTTCTCTCTCTAAATCTCTCTCTAACTCTCTCTAAACCCTTATCAGAGCCATTCAGAGATTCATCTCAGTGATTTCATCACAAAGATTCAGAGCGATTTCATCTCAGTGATTTCATCGCAGAGTTCAGAGATTCAGATCGGTCTCCACCATCTGCACCATCGTCTACATCATCATCTACACCATCGTCTCCTAAGGTGAGCTCCACCGTCTCTCTTTCTCTCTCTCTGAAGCTCTTCCTTCCCGTCTCTCTCTCCGTTTCAGTGATTGATGAGTTGTATATGCTCTAGTTAGCCCCAATCCAAGATTGATCCATATGAGGTTAGGGCCCGTGCTAAACAGGTTGTGCAAGATCAGCGCCGTCTGAAGGTTGGTCTTCCAATCTCAGTTTTATCGATTCTTCTCTCTCTCGATCTCTCAATCTCTCTCGATCTCTGTCTCTCTCGCACAATCTCGTTATATGCGTACACATTATCTGTATTTTTTTTTGGATAATTTTTTTTTCTCTTAAAAATCTCTCTATACAAGTATATATATGAATTTATATATGTATTGATTGAATAATCATCCTTTTTTTTGCCCTGGCTCAGACGAAGGGTCATCTCCTTTTCATCAAACACAAGATGAAAAATCTGACAAAATAAATTGCTCACTTTGAACAACATATTGATTGGATTTCCAAGTTGATGTAGATTGTTATTGTGACTTGTATATATATATAGTTGGTGGAATGTTGAAATTTGAGAACTTCGTTATTGTTTATGAACTACAAATAACTCATTTTGGATCAGTTGGAGTTGTAGGAGAAAAAGGGGCAGATGAATGTGTGGGTTTAACTGTTTCTGATTTAATGAAGTAACTGTTGAACATGATCTTGCGTTTGTCTCATTTTTTCTCCTCCAAATTATTTATTTCTAGTCCTCTCACTGCCACTAATACTATCTCATATTTGAGTTCATGGCCAGTAACCCCGTATATTCATTGTGCATGCCACATCTGTATCTGTTACTAACTGGACTATAATCTTCTGTAGGTCACTATGTTGTAATATGTGGCTATGATGCTATGACAGATGAGTTTGAGATTAGAGATCCAGCGAGCTCTGGGTACATCACTTGTTTTCCCTCTCCTTTAAACATCACTATCCACAAACATTCGAAAAAACAAAAAACAGAGCTGCCTCTTTTTTTTAGTTCTTTTTTTTCTTTTTTTCTTTGGTCATAAGAAGATAATTAACACCTAAGCATGTTGATTAAGTAAAAGAGTTGTGGAATCCTTTAGTGAATGCTTCTTGATGTGTGTTAGTTAATTTGAGAAAATACAGTGAAAAGGTTGGAAACTAGTCTTTTTCTTCCCCAGGATGTGTGTCTACACGTGCATGCACATTTAAATTTGAAATGTTTTGGGTCCATTTGAAGAAATCTAGTAAGTGTGAAGCTTTGTGCGAAATCTCATTAAAAGAAGCATCTTAACCAGAAGTTCACTATGTTTTGAAACTTTACCATGCCATAATGCACTGAGTTTTACAATTTGTGCAAATCTTTGCTTGAGCAATTGGTTTTGTTTATTGTAGTTTCCACTTTGGATGATTGTGCAGGAAACATGAGAAGGTCACATCAAAGCGCCTAGAAGAAGCTCGCAGATATCTTTGGAGAAGGGAGAGAATCAGAACACCCATTCGGTACAGCTCTCTTCGCTCGTCAATTTTGATAGATGACATTCTTGTATTTTGTTTACTCGTTCATCCATTCATTACATATATATATATATCATTATTTGTCGATGTATAATTTGCGCCTGTAGCCAATTTTAGTGTGAACTTATAGGATAATAATCCCTGTATTTAGGTGTCCATGTATGTCTTAGTTCAAATTATTCAACTTAAATAATAATCGTATCTTTTTCTTTGGTGTCAAGAAGAACATGATTGGTTCTAGTGGATTAGATGATGATATACAGAACAATCATAAGGGGCTCCCATAAACTCCTAATTTTCAATTTCACTTAGTTATTTCTACAATATTTTAAGAGTTAGGAATTTGAAGGCATCTAAAAGCCCCAATGTCTTTATTTTGATTTTTGGTCATTTTGGTTGATCTTTTTAGTATTAGTATTGACAATTTAACAAATTCATTGAGTTTTCATTTATTGTATTACCACTATACCAATTATTTATTGGTTGATCTTTTTAGTATTAGGAGAATCCATGCACAAATGGTGGTAGTTGGCTTTGTTCCCAATGAATATTTGGTAACCAAATTGTTGATATTGTATGCAAAGGCAGGGGATTTAGTAACTGCTGGCAGTCTGTTCAATGAGTTGTCGAGGACTACCTTAATTTCATGGAATGCAATAATTGCTGGTCATGTGCAAAATGGTCTTGTAGAAATGGGATTGAGTCTTTATTATAAGATGAGACAGAGTGGTTTGACACCAGATCAGTACACCTTTGCATCAGTCTTTAGAGCGTGTGCCACTTTAGCAACATTGCAGCAGGGCAAGCAAGCAAAATACTTCGTTGTTTGTCTTTGCATTATCAGCTGCTTATATGTATTGACCCTTTCTCATCTATAAAAATTATACTAATGCCCTATTCTAAAGGTGGTTTTTGAGTGTGAAAGTATTTTTCTTACATTTTCATAGTTAAACTAATTAAAATATACATGTTCATTCATGTAGGGAATAAGTCGATATTCACCAATAATTAATAAAATTTGGATATAATTAACCCAACAGTTCGAATTTTGATGCATTTCCACTTGAAAGTTTGTTTCTCAAATTTGCAGCAGAAATAGTTTTTGGAAAAATATTTCAATTCTCTCCTCATTTCATGCTCTTTCATAATGCATCACAAGTTGCTTACAATTGAGAAAGAAATTTGATATTTTGAGAAACAATTGAGAAAAAAATTTTCAATTATTTGGTAGCTATTTATTATCTTTTTGCTTTTCAATCTCCCATTTATCTTAATTGCTGATGTGGCAAGGAAGGATAATCAACATAGCATCAATTGTTGGTAACGTTGGGCACGCCAATTATAATGCTGCAAAGGCAGGGGTACTTGGCCTCACAAAAACCATGGCAAGGGAATATGTGAGTAGGAATATTAATGTGAGTTTTCCATATATGTTTCATTTCATTCTTGTAATTAGACACAAGAATGACTTTTTATCTGTTGTAAAATGACTTTTTGTGATGATATGTAACTTTCTGTATGAGTGATTGGTTGATTGACACAATTAAGAGAAATCATTGAGTTAGTTTTTATCTATTTTTTGGGATTAATTAGGGACACCAGAGTTCATGGCTTCAGAAGTATATGCTGAAGAATAAAATGAATTGGTTGATAGCTTATTTCTAGTTAATGCCTAGAAATAAATTATTTTTCTGCCTTTTTCTGCTATTTCAAAGCCTCAGAAATGACTGATTTGTTTAAATTGTTTTCCAGGTACAAAACATTCTTCAACAGATGGTGAGTTGTAATGTAGATCTTATGTCACACTAATATGTTGATAATTGATGCAGATTGACTTGTCTTCCCACATTGTTAGGGTTTACTTGACTTTGAAGGTACTACTTTAACATGACTTTGAATGATTTGAAGAATACATGGTCTTTATTTCTATGAATTTATTTCCAGTCGTGTTGGTTATTTTATTCCTCTGCCAGGATTTGATAGAAGGTTAATATGTTGATAATTGATGCAGATTGACTTGTCTTCCCACATTTGATTTTTTTTGCATCTAGTATGTTGGGGCACCATACTCTTGTGATATCAGCTATATGAACCATTTCTTGGGGCCTGAGGTTTGTTCCTATTTTCTTTTCAATTTTTGCTTCTTTTGAACATCACAATGTATGTTAGTGGAATGATGACTCCAACACATCTCCGAATCTGATAAACATATTTTGGTTTGATTTGAAAGTCATGCTGAAAGTACTATATGGTTTTATTCTTGTTTTATTTTTAGAAATGGTTCTTTTTTTTTAAAAAAAAAGAAAAAGACAAACTGCAAATTCTGAGCATGACAAGTCAACTATTGGTTTTGGCAGCATTAATACCTAATCAGGTGGGAATGTCATGCCTGGCAATATGTGGAGACTTGATGAAGAAATTGTCTTGCAGAGTACTTCAGCTGATACTTCAACCCAGCAGCAGCAATCTGCAGGTTGATTTCCCACCTTCGGTATGCTCTCAGATAAGGTACAAGTATCAATATTGTGCAAAGCATTAAGTGTTCCTTCATTGCTTAAAATCAATGAGAGCAATACTTATGAAATTGGTAAGTGAAATACCATAGCAGTCACATAATGCTTCACAGAAATAGCTGGCATGGCAAATCTTTTTGTCCTTGTTGGTGACCCATTTTTTGGTCGCAGGTGTTGTCTTTTCTTGTGAACTATTCAAGTATGACTGATGCATTGTAATCTTGTTGAGTCCATTTCAGTGACAGAATTATGTGAATATGCTGCAAATGTTGATATTCCCATTGCAAGAGAGTCAATTCGAGCTGTTGGGAAAATAGCTCTGCAGCAGTATGATGTGAATGCTATTGTAGACAGACTGCTTCAGTTTCTGGAGATGGAAAAGGACTATGTGACAGCTGAAACTCTGGTAAAATTTTTCTGTGCTTGCTGAACACTTGCAATGTTCAATTTGATAATATCCCCAATGCCAACATTGTGAAATTGTAAATGCGTGCAACTTAAACTTTCTTAGTATTGTTGTCCAGATTATTACAACTTTAGAGTTCTTTATGTAGGTGCTTGTAAAAGATCTTCTCAGGAAATATCTTCAATGGAGCCACGATTGTATTGCAGTTGTTGGGAATATCAGCAGCAAAAATGTTCAAGAACCAAAAGCTAAGGCAGCTCTTATTTGGATGTTGGGAGAGTATTGTCAAGACATGCAGGATGCTCCTTATGTCTTGGAAAGTCTAATTGACAGCTGGGATGATGAGCATTCTGCTGAGGTATCACAAGGGTGAATTTTATCTATGTTACTTAACGTGTTACACCTTCATTTGGGCTTTTCTCATAAGAGTCAGTATTGATTGGATTTTTTTTTATTTTTTACTTTTTACTTTTTAACTAATATGCTTGGCTGATTGAGTTGAGGAATCTTTTAGTTTGCCAAATGCAAAAGGTTGATTTGATGTCTTTGAAATCTAGACACAGATTCTCCTTATAACAGTCCTATGAACTGTTTTTGGGTTTTGCTTTTGGAGCCACCTAAAGGCAAGCAGATTTTTAAACAAGTTGGGACTTTGATTAAAAGTTGTGGAAGACCTGATTTTTTTTGGAAATAAATATCCAACACACACAAACTCACAAATTAGAACTTTTCATACCAAACAGCGAGGGATTTTATGGGTTTTGGATCTTAGTTGCATGAAGCAGAGGCGGGGGCACTTAGAAGAGTCTAATGTTGGGAGCATCTAGGAGAACATTTATGTATTTTATATATAAATATATTGTAAGATATATTTTTGTTCCTTGGTTGTAAGTTTTATGTTAAATTTCTACTTTGCGCCATAATGGCAAAGCCATGTGGCAATGCAAAAGTAGATGGTCAATAAATACTCTCTTCATGCTTCCTACATAAGATGCACCACTGTGGAAGTCAAAGATAATTACTTATGAATCATGTCATTGGTATTAAGCTTTCTATGAATCATGTCTCTGAACAGGCCAGGCTGTAGTTTCGAGTGGGATCACGGGGCCAAGGGAGGGCTGCTTGAATGCTTAACCCTCCCTATTGCCATCCCTATGACATGAGTTCCACCTGCCTTAGGTATTGTTTGGACAACGGACACTGTTATGGAGAGACACATCATGCCTTTTGTCCAATAACTTCACATTGAAGCTATAAAATATTTTATATTTTCACTCTTAATGTTTGTCACATGAATGCACAAACTCAAAACAAATTTATGTATTTTTTTTTAAAAAATTAATACAGTACAGTTTTAAACATGTGGCCATGTCCTTGTTCCTGTCTGTAGAAGGTAGAGAATTGTTGTGCCTGGCATCCCATGTCTATTTCCACAATACTTCATTCCTCGTCACATGCAACACCTTTGCATCTTCTCTGATCATAAATTATTACCAAATCTCAACTTAAAGTGCTATATTTTGTCATTTGCTTAAAATCTGTTTGGCCATTCCTGCATAATCTAGGTGCTGTATGCTGAAAAGAGTTGTTTTGGCCTACTGATTGTTATTTTGTTTTAAAAGTGCTTTCATTACTTCTAATTCGAACTTTATTGTTAATCCGACATAATCTCGTATTCACTACCACAAACTCATAGTGTAGCTTAGGTTTTCTTCTCCATCTAGTTTATGTTATACATCTGTGCTAAGAGCTGCTCAGATCTGAGGTCATCCTGTCATTTTGCAGCCTCATAACTAATCCCATTATTGGATGATTTCCAAAATTTGCCTAGTTTATTATTTCAAATAATTTTTTGTTGGAGCACATAATGTTATTGTAGACCTTTTCACTTGTCTCCATGTGAAAAGGTGATGATGGAGGATGAATATCACTGGATACTGGCTTGGTCTCAAATCAATTCTTTTATTCTCCGAGAAATCTCTGATGCTTGAAAATACTAGTGACTTAAATTCGAACAAAGAATTTCCAGCTAGATGTCCTTACAGCTAATTCTTTTCTACCATGTTCAACTAGGTCTTGTGTATTGTATGGATTACTTGGAGAAAAATGTTGACTGGTTGGAGTCCAAACTAAAGCCTCTTCTCAAAGGTTAGTATTCAAGGCCTACATTGGCATTGACTTGTAACTCTTTGTTTTTTGGAAGTGATTATCAACCATCCTGGATTCTAGGTTCTTGTCATGCTTTCATATTTATCAGGTCCAGAATAAATATTGAATCGTTTTATTATCATTTGCATCTTACTAACTTACTATACATTAGACATGACAGTTAATGCAATAAGAGAACTGTGAGAATGTCGTTCCTGTTACTAGTTTTAAAACACAAATCATTTTTGAAAAAATTGACTTTAAAGCTACATGTTAAACAAATTATTTTTTAAAAAATCAATTTTTTTTTTAAAAAAAAAATAAACTTTACATACAGAAAATGAGACAAGCAACATAGATACTAGCAGCCATTGTAGCACATATCCACTGGCTGAGTACCATTATACCAAGTATATTTTTTCCTCCAACATGAAACACTTACAAAGAAGAGATATTAAAGCTTGAAGATGGTATCTAACCAGTGAGACAGAAATTTCTGATAGATAGTATCTTCAAACTAACAAGATTACCCATACCACTGGAATTTCAATATACAAATCCCATGAATCCTTTACTAGTATTCTTGCATTGTAATTAATGAAATTCAAGTGGTAGGAACATGTCAATATCAAATAAAAGCTTCTTTTGAAATGGTCTTGTTTAACATGCCCAGTTACTCTAACCTAATACCTTGGCCCCATTTTTTTTGGAATTCAAATGGGCTTCATTTTATGCAGCTGACGGTTGCGCATTTAGTAGATGCACACCTGTGCAGTGATCCAGGAAAGTATGTGAGTGCATTGATTCTCTCTCTATCAACAATGTTACATCTGGAACTTTCCCACATCAATGTTTTGTCTAAAATTGATCTCATCGAGAGCTATGGAAAACTAGGTACAAATGAGCTTCTATTAAATCATATCTGAAATAGATACGACTCAATTCGCTATCCTTTTCTGTTTAATATACAACGGTTGAAGTGAGGTCACTTGATCAGTGGAATGCAGAACATTAACTATGACATATTTATGAATAATACGCAATGATTTTCCCTTTTATTTTATCAATTTTTTACTAGTTATAAGGTAGTGTTTTTTTGTTTGTTTGTTTGTTTTTTTTTTCCAGTTTTGTTTTGGCAAGTTTGCAGTTTTGTTTTGTTTTTGTTTGTGTTTTTTTGATTTAACATTTGATTCAATATATCTGTTATTCATTATAGTGTGTTTTGTTTTTTCAACGCGGTTGAACTTCGGAATAGTTCTTCAGTTTTTTTTTATTCTTGTTTCAGTTACTTCAATGTGCACTTTCTTTCTCAGTCATTATTGTGTTTCATTGGTGCACTCTAAAACAGTACATACCAATTTTGTCACTGAAATGTTCACTTTTGGGACCATGAAACAGTACATATCTATTGTATAACATGACTTTTTGTGATGATATGTAACTTTATGTGTGAATGATTGGTTGATTGACATAATTAAGGGAAATCATTGAGTTAGTTTTTATCTATTTTTTGAGGTTAATTAGGGACACCAGAGTTCATGGCTTCAGAAGTATATGCTGAGGAATACAATGAATTGGTTGATGGCTTATTTCTAGTTAATGACTAGATATAAGTTATTTTTCTGCCTTTTTTTGCTGTTTCAAAGCCTTAGAAATGACTGATTTGTTTAAATTGTTTTTCCAAGTACAAAACATTTTTCAACAGATGGTGAGTTGTAATGTAGATCTTATGTTTTATAGTTGTAACACTTCTACTATTATTGATTTATGCACTTTACCTGATTTGGCTTTCATGTTCTGATGCAGGTATCTAGACCAGTGAAGACTACAGATTCTATGCTATATCAGTTGAGTTCAGTGAATTTAGTAACAAGGACAAGACATTAAATTAAATCATAACTCATGGAGTTTGTCTTGATGTTTTTCTTATTATTTTTTGGCAAATGTTAAAACATGATTTGTGGATATGTTATTTTTTAGTTAATGGTGATTGGATATTAAATTGAATGGGAAAGTGAATTACTAATATATTTGCTAATTGACAGCTTTTCATATAATCGGCTTATCTTTTGACAAATGTTCATTTGAATGAAAATAGGAGTTATTGTTTCATATTAGTGCTACTTTGCAATTTTATTACAAGTATTTTTTTAGTTTAACCACATAAAATTAGCATAATTTCAAAAAAAAAAAACAATTAAAAAAATAAGAATGTAATGGCATTATTCAAAACCCCACTATATAGGTTTTTTAAAATTAAAAAAGCTATGACGACGTTTTTAAAACGTCGCTAAAAGTTGTCAGATTTGCAGTATGGATCACATTTAGCGGCGTTTTTGAAAAACGCCTCCTATAAAAATTTTGCGACGTTTCTAAAGCGTCACTAAAAATTGTCATGACGTCACTTTTGCCATATATACCACATTTAGCGGCGTTTTGAAAAACGCCGTCTATAACAAATTAATGACGTTTTTAAAACGCCACAATGCTATAGCGACGGCCGCGTCCTCGGCGTTTGGTGCTAAGCGTCACGAAAAGAATTAGTGGCGTTTTTGACACTTATCGCGGCGTTTTTAAAACGCCGCTAAAAGCTTAATTTCCAGCAGTGTCGATTAGGTTTCTCTTTTTTCCCTGGCAATACAAGCTTAAAAAATTATAATACAAAGACTTAAGTCCAAAGTAACCTCAAAAGGCATCAACCACGGTTGGCTTTTTATCACTATGTTACATATATTAGTCATAATAATAAAGACATTCAAATTTTTTAAACATTGTCTATCATGTTCATTGTAAATATGTAGAAGCTAAGGAGCAAAATTTCTTAAGCCAAACGGTTAAATTTATCATCATGTATGCCAATATCTGAAACATAGAGTAGAGGGAAAAAATTTCAAGAATCGAGAAACATTATAGTAAGTAATCCACATTCAAATTAGAAATTCCCAATGCAATGGAGTCTAAGAATGATCTGGACAATGATCCGACTGCACCTATCCAGCAAAGGACATCGGACAAAAACTGACTGGCTCCATAATAACCTCATGAAATTTGAAATGAAGCTTGAGGTTAAGAATAATATTCAATGCCAAATTGAAATGAACTCATGATGTAATAATGCATGCCACCGACTGCTAAAAAGCTTATCTGATTCAAGGAGTTCGTTGGAGTTTCATACTCAGCAACTAAAAATACAAAAACCTGCAATTAGAAAATGAGATGCAAATAAAACACTAAACAATAGCTTCAACACTATAGAATTTGAATCAATGTTTTCTTGGAATTTGCATCAGTGTTTTCTTCTGCTTCTGTGACGTATAATGAATAGCACTTAATTAATTAAGGAGATTTGAATTTCAAATGTCCATTGTTCTAATTTAATTTGGGGTCATAAGAATGATTTAGTGTGATTCGTATATGATTCTATTGAGGATTTATTTTGGAATTAGAAATTGAAAGCCAACATGGCTCAAGAGAATATAATTGGTGAATTAAATTAGTTTAATTGCGAGTATCGGGCCGTATGGGAGCTTAATTAAATATTCGATTCAGATCTATAAATTGATATTTTATTAATTGGGTCTGAATTAGAGTTGATTAAGTCATGAGGATTGAGAATTGTGATTATTACGAATTAAATTTATTTATAGGGTGTCCAATTTGTATATGTAATTTAATTGATGGAAATTTGGAGTCTGATCAGAAATTGAGGCCTAAATGATTTGGGAAATCAAAATTGATGATGTCAATAAGCTTAATTTGATAGTTGGAGCTTTTAGAAATTTGATTAAAAATCTGATTCAGAATGACAAAATTAAATATAATTAATTGGGCCTTAATTGAAGTCAACTAGACTAATTAAATTATGTGAGATTTGTGATTAGTTATAATTAATTAAATTATGATCAAGATTAATTAGTTTTAAGGGGTGATTAATTGAGCTAATTGTAATAAAAGATTAACCTCAATTAAGTATTTTAAGCAAGATTAATTAGTTAATGAAAGAATTAATACACTACCACGTGGGCTCAAATAGCAAAGACAAGTGTCCCACTAAATAAATAAAAGAAAAGATGAATCAATGAGCCCTCAATTTGCTAGAATCAAAGTTAGAGAGAGAGAGAGAGAGTTTCATTATTTATACAACAATGATTTATCCCACTAAAAATATCACCACTAATAGTACTAATGCATTAAAAAAGTAAAAAAAATAAAAAAAAAATACAACTCCAAGACCAAAATATCACATCATTAATGGCGGAACCCACTGCCACCTAATTAGTGGGAGCACTAATTAGTGCTCCCAAGCATTTTTCTTATTTATATACACATTGTAGACAACCTGGTGGGGGAAAACCGTGAGAATAGAAGAAAAGGGAGAAAAAGAAAAAGAAAAGGAAAATGGAAGATCATCAAGAGGCTATTAAATTAAAGATTAAAGGTAAAGATTTCAAGTTTGAATTTTGTAGAATTCTTATATTTCACTTGAATTAAAGATGAGTTTGGGTTCAATTTCATATAATTTGGAAGAAATTAGGAAATAAAGATGAAGAGATTAAGTTAGGTTCTTGAATATGAAAATTAATTATTTTGGGTTTCATGTTGTGATTTTGCATGAAATTAATGCGCTGTTTGGGAAGAGCAATTGGAGGCTATTATAGCCTCAAATGAAAAATAAGCCAAAAAGCTCCACTATTCACCCCTTTTTATTAAAAAAAAAAAAAAATAGCCTCAGCTGCCGTGACAGTGTAGGTACAACCTACATTGTCAAAGTGTCAAATTGTTACATCACTTGAAAAATTACAATTTTGCCCCTTTACATCAATTTAAAAAATAATAATATTAGGGACAAATTAGTTATTTTAAATTCAAACATCATTTCAACACACTTTTCAATACAACAACTCAAATAAAAATCAATCTCATCTTCCCAAACACAAAAACTAAAATAGCCTACTAAAATAGCCAAAAAGCCAAAAAGCCTCTAAAATAGCCACTTCCCAAACGAGGCCTAAGCTTCATTGTTACATGCATGAATAAATTTTACAAGTTTAATACTCTAATTATACATGCATCATGAATTTTGATGAATTTGGATTAATTCAATCTCATATTTTGAAGAGAGAAAGGAAAAGCTTTAGAAAAATCAAATTTATGAAAATTTGGAATTAATCCTAATGTAAGAAAAAGTTTCGATTCTATTATGGAAATTATGAATTTGTTTGATCCATGCATGTAATTAAATTTAAAAGTTTTATTCAATTTAAACACATTTTGGAATATTTATGATCATAAATTAAGTTTTGGTTGTACATTGAGTTAAGTTGAAATTCTAGGGAATTGATTTTGTAATTCATAGTTAAGTTGATTTTTGTTATTAATAATAAAATTGGGTTCTATTTTTACATACATCATGGAATTTCAAGAGTTTGGAAAGTCTAATTCATGCTTTAAAATTGTGGGTTTGATTTAACGAAAATGAGTTAAATCTAAATTTGGACAATTGAAGCATAATTTTGAATAAATGATCTCTAATTGGGAGTGTCTACTAAATTACACAATGGTTCTCCATGATTTTGTACCAAAAACACAAGTTTTGAGGCTTTGAGTATCAATCTTGAAGCTCAAACGCAGTTCTAGAAATTCCAGAATTCATGTTGTACACCCGAGCGAAGAAAGCTCCGCTCGAGCGTGAAAATCGAGCTCCCAGAAGTTTTGAAAAATTTTACAGTCCGCTCGAGCGACCAAAGTGGCACTCGACCGAAGACCCTACTTTCAGCATATTTTGAAAAATTACATTTAATTCACATTTTTATTCTCATCTCTTTCCAAAGCATTCTAGACATGATTTATGGCTCAATAAGGATTAATAAGCTAACAATCAACATTAATTAGTTGATTAAAGAATAAGTCATTAACTTAGTGATACTTGATTAAGAAGACAAGTGAGGAATTAGTTTATTCAAAAAAGAATGATTTAGCAATAAAAAAGGGTTTGTGAAATGAGAACTCGATTTATTTGACTAAAGAAAGAATAAGCGTAGTGGACCTTCAAATTATTTAGATAGAAAACAAGAAAATCAAGTTTGATCAAGGGAGTAATATTGTGCTTCAATGTGTATATGTTATGTGTTTGTGTAGGTCACGCGCTATTGTCTGCTTGATCTGTCTGATCTACTTCTGCTACTTTCTGTGAGTAATAACGCTGTAAAGCTATGTTCAATTACAAGTATTTTCTGACTGATATGATAAGATCTGTTTTCTGAAATGCTATTTTATGAATTATGAATGAATGTCCTTTTTTCTGAAATGTTCTTGTGGCACCCTTAGTTCACGTGGCCCTCGCTCGGGGGTAACAATACCGTGGCCAATATGCACGTGGCCCTCTGTCACAACCCAAACCCGCCCCTAAGGGTTTAGCATCGTAACCGACCAGTAATCCATGATTACCGAAGGCCTGAATAACAGTAAAAACAGTAATACCATATAAAAAGGGCTGGCGGAAGCCAAACAGTAATAACAAAGTGTCTAATGAGCTGTGAAAATCTGAATGGAAAAGGACTTTTTATGGACTAATCCACATTCATAACCATAAACATATATACATATCAGATACACGTAACAAGCAGGTTAGGGATTCAATCCATTCACCATAACTATACAACCAAGACTTAAACATTCGATACATAACAGAGACAAAAGGGTAAATCTGAAACACCCCAAAAACAGCCTTGGCTCGAGCAGACTCGGAACCTCGAAGTGAGGCATAATGGTTGGTTGGACAAAACATAAGCTTAACTCGACGCTTCTAGCTTTGGTCTGGTGCCTAGCCACCTACATATAAATATAAACAGTGAGCTAAAGCCCAGTGAATAACAAATGTGTAAAAGGGTCAAGAATGAATGTCCTTTCAGTAATTAAAACAGTCACTTGCATCAGTAGATCAGTTATTCAATTAGTGATTCATATTTCATGCCATATCGGTCATTTAGAAATCATAGCAGTCATACGTGGTACATCCAATAGCAGAACAGTACAATATGTCTTAATAGACCGAACAGTTAGTTGATGGCCATCAAAACAGTAAACAGTAGTAGTTCCAATCATTGGAACCGACAGAGATCTCAGTAACAGTAACATTAACAGTAACAGTAACAGTAACAGTAACAGTAGCAGTAACAGTAACAGTCACAGTCAATTGCTATGGATGCCACGGGTACAGTTCATAAAACAGGACAAACATTCACTTAGTAAACAATGTCATTTCCGAAACAGTACAGTCAATTGTTCATAAAATTATTGTAATTAAACATAGCTTTACAACATTGTTACTCACAGATTACAGGGCTATAGGCAGGCTAATCAGCGTCCTTGGGTGCCAAACCTACACAGTTGTAGAACGAACACACACTAAATTACACACTCGGGATTAATAACTTAGCCCCTAACTTGATTTGGTGTGGTTCTAAAACATTATCCTCATTATGATTCCTTAAACATGGCCTATGAATGCCTAGGATGGAATGAGGATGCAGAAATGTACTTAAAAATATTTTTCAAAACTTGCTGAAAGCAGGAGTCTCGCTCGAGCGTGGCTTTCTTCGCTCGAGTGAGCTTACCGAATGAGAGAGGTCGCTCGAGCGATCTACAAAAATGTAAAAAGTACTGGTTGCTGAAATTCTTCGCTCGATGCTCGCTTGAGCGTGAGACACAGTTCTTCGCTTGAGCGTGCGTCTGCACACGCAAAAACCTGAGAGCTTGCAATTTACGCTCGAGCCAGCATTCCGTCGCTCGAGTAGAATTCTGAAAACAAAGGTGATCGTTCGAGCGTGGAATCCTTCGCTCGAGCTAGGAAGCCAAATTCTGGGTTTTCCAGATTTGCTCCCAAAGCTCAAACCACGGATCAAACATTTCAAAACTCATCATTTTGGGCCAATTTTCTGGAAAACACTTAGAAACTCATAATACACCATGTTGTAAAGATCATTTCATAAAATCAAAGCCCAAAAGTATACCAATTGAACACAAATTCAACCAAAAATTCAAGAACATGATGTAATTATGCCATGCATGCATTTATTTGAATTCATAGCTTCCAATGCATGATCCCAAGAGACATTCTTTTCAAAAACATGATGAATTCTTAGATTACAACTATAATCTAGACATGCATGGAAGAATTTCATGCAAAATAACTTCAAAACTCCATGATATGGACATGCATGCATGAATTAACATTTCTTAAGCTTAAATCTCATAACTCAAGGTTCAAATCACTTAAATTCATAGGTGATTCAACTTAAATTCAAGACTAGGGACTAGATTTCTTACCTTAGATGTTCAATTGGACTTTAGGTGCTAAATTCTTGAGCAAGATGGACAAGTCCTCAAAGTTTCTTCAATTTCCTCAAATTTCAAGCAATTCTTTAGTTGAATCAAATTTTCTCCTACTCTCTCTCACTCACGTTTTTACTCAAGGAGGTGGAAGGTAGATGATGTCAAACATATAAGGAATCAAGCAAATGGCCTTGTAAAGACCCACCAATGGCAAAAGTGTAATAAGCTCAAGCTAAAGTAATTTAACATAATTTATTCTAATTTAATCATTCCAAATCGAATTTTAATTAAACCTACCATAAAATCATATAAATCCTAATTAGCATATAACACAAATCAATTTCTGAATCGGTCGCCGATAAGGCTTTCAATTCACAATTCGAAATTAAAACATGAACATATCGTTCTGTAACAAATAGATAGAAATACAATTAAAACAACACACTCATGTAATCAATTTAGGATTTCATCTTAATCAATTAGTTATCATGCTTAATCACAAATTAACGCTAATCAGAGGTGAGGGTTGTCACACCCTCGCCCAGGGATAACAATACTGTGGCTTATATTCACGTGACCCTTACCCGGGGGTAACAATACCGAGACCTATATTCACGTGGCCCTTGCCTGGGGGTAACAATACCGAGGCCTATATTCACGTAGCCCTCGCCTGGGGGTAACAATACCATGGCTACTTGCGCGCAAGATATGGACCTTTATGGTCGTCGGTATCGACTATACATGTGGGTCTCAGGACCAAGTTGATATGATAGCTAAGGAGTGTACCACGTATGCTTATATGAAAAATTTGAATATGAAAATGATCATGAATATGTATATGAATCTGTTTCTGATTCGGAATCTGAATATGCATAAGACTCTATTTCTGATAAGAATCTGATTTCTAACTCTGTGATAGACATCATTCATTAAACCCTTTACTCTGTTATTATTCACTGGGCACCAGCTCACTGTTTATATATATATATATATATATATGTGTGTGTGTGTGTGTGTGTCGGTGATCAGGGCGTGACCAAGCTTAGAGGCGTCTGCCTGGAACCAGTTTTTGACAGCCAACCTATGTGCCTCCCGTGGAGGTTCCGGACATGTCTAGTGGTTATGGCTGAGTGCATAAGTTGAAGTCTTGTTTTCCTGTTCAGTCAGACAAGTCTTTGTGCATTGTATAACTAGGGCCAAGTCCTTTTTTGTCTAGCTTATATATGTATATATACGATGAGGTGTATATGTATGTATATCAAGTTTAAAATTTTTCTGTCTCATATAAGTCTGTACAGCTCAATGGATGTTGTATAATTGCTATTTGCTTCCGCAGCCCCTAATTATATGTTAGTCTGTTAAGCGGCCTTTGGTAATCCAAGGATTACTAGTTGGTTGCGACACTAAATCTATAGGGGTGGGTTTGGGTCGTGATAGCTTCCCTTTTGGATCAGAATAGTATTTTAGTTTTACCTTGAGCTGCTACACTTTTATGTAACCAAGAGGCAGAACATCTCAAAGCAACAATTTGGTAACCACAGGTAACTGTTGCACAAAACAGAGACAAATAAAAAATACGCACAACAAGATTTTAAAACTAAAACGGTCAACCAAGAGCAAAGTGGTTTTCAAAATAAAAAATTACAACACAAAATATATATATACATATATATGTTCACATTCAGCATACTAATTTGTGTGCCACATGGAGTCACTTCTTCTCAGAGTGCATTGTCTTGAATCTGTTCTCGAGGTTCTAAGGGAAACAAAGACAAGACTCGGATCCTACAGAACAAAGAAGATGAATCAAGATATTTTAACAATTAAGAGCACCACCATCAGTCACAACCCTATCCCATTCCAATCAAGAGATTTCCGAGTTTGCTTTCCTCTGAACAACTAAATCAATCAAGAGATTTCCGAGTTTGCTTTCCTCTGAACAACTAAATTATCCACTTTGGAGCAAACAATATAGAGGTAAGGCGCGTGAATTTTCTTAACATTTATTTTCTTCTTCTAAGAACAGAACATCATAGAAGAAAGATAAGGGTAAATCTGAAATTTCACATGGATTCCAACAAAACAAAGAATTACATGGAGCATATGTAGGAAACCTTCTAGTGGAGTTTAGGGTTAAGTTGAATCTTCAGTTTATGAAATTTATAGGTTAGTATGCTGCTAGATAGCTTCCTTTTTTTATTAGGTTTTAGTAAAGTAATCTAAGGCAAATATGTTTTGATAAAAAAAATTGGATAATGGCTCTAGATGAAGCCTATGGATCTCATGTGTCAAGAATGTTATTGAGTCATTGCATGTGATTTTATTTAGGTCCAAATTGTTTGAATGGTCAGAATTTTATAGTTTTCATGTATTAATCCTAGAAAAATTAGAAAAAGTCCAGCAACCTATAAGTATTTATGTAATAATTCTAGCCAATAGATGATTTGGATTCAGAGAACTTGTGTTTGAAACTGTGTGATGAATTACAGACTCGAGTAATTTCCAAGGAATTCTAGACCGGATGTACAAATGGTTCTTCTTCCTGCCACTAAACCAACAGGTTACTTTTCTCAAGGCACTATTTGCAGCCCCAAAATAACACCTCTTAACTCCAAGACCTTAGCCTATTGAGTGCCAATTAACCCTAATAACTTTGGGTGTCTGATTTTATACTTTAAAGCAGCAAATTAGCTATTATCCATAGAGATGGCAATTGGAACCCGGCCCGACGGGGACCCGATCCCCCGACCCCGAATTGAATGGTTATTCCCCGAAAAATACCCTCGACGGGCCGGGGATGGTATTAAAATTTTAATCCCCGATGACATTCGGGCCGGGGACGGGGATGCATGTTTCAGTCCCGGACCCGGCCCGACCCCGGCCCCGGCCCCGATCCCCGGCCCCGATCCCCGCCCCAGTTCCCCCGACAGGAAATTACTAAGTTACCCCCGTTTATATATATAATATATGTGTATGTGTTAGGGCTTGGCTAAACACACTTCTCACACACGTACACAAACTATCTCTCCTCTCTCTCTCTCTCTACAGGTGCTACTCATGGTCATGGCGTCGGCAGTGGCGATGGCGGCTCCTCCCATCACGACGATTTCCTCCCATCACGGCGATCTCCTCCTCTCGTCTCCCATCACGGCTCCTCCCATCAGGTGCTACACACTCACGGTCATGGCGTCTGCAGTGGCGGCGGCAGTGGCGGCGGCGGCTCCTCCCATCCCTCCTCCGATCTCCTCCTCCGATCTCCGACGCCTTCTTCCTCCTCCCATCTCCGACGTCTTCTCCCTTCTCCCACCACGGTGATCAGTGTAGATCTGTGTGTGTGTGTGTGTGTGTGTGTGTGATCTGATTTGGTGATGAACAATATATATATGATCTGATCTGATCTGAAAATATATATATATGTTAGATCTATTTTTTTTTTTGAGCTCATCAGATTGTTAATGGTGATGAAAAACAGATCTGTTAGATCTGAATTTTTTTATTTATTTACATTTGTTACATCTTAAATTTTTGAGCTCATGAGATTGTTAATGGTGATGAACAACATTGTTAATAATTGTTGTTGTTGTTGATGACAGACCTGTTTAATTGTTGTTGTTGTAGTTTGAAGAAATCATGGAACTAATTTTTTATTTTTATTTATTTATTTTTTTGGTCGGGGACTTTTCGGGGTCGGGGAAACCCGATCCCCGTTAAGGGTCGGGGGCGGGGGCAGTGATGAGCTCCCTGTCGGGGTCGGGATCGGGGACGGGAGGAGTTTCCACCATCGGGGATCGGAGACGGGAAGGGTGATCCCGGCCCCGCCCCGCCCCGTTGCCATTCCTAATTATCCATCAAACCAAGCCAATTTTCACCATTTTCCATTTAAAAAGACCAGAAGCTTTCTCCTACGGTCCTAATATAGCCCTAACCCTAAAATCCCCTTCATTGGTTGTTGAGAAAACAGAGGAAAAAGGAAAAAAAGACACAAACACACTCAGCCAAATAGTTGTATTAGTTTAATTTAGCTGTGAATTCTTTGATTTCTTCGCAGCCAAACAGAGTACTGTGTTAACTCTTTTTAGTTCACTTTTTTTTCCCCCTACAGTTTCTCGGCAACCAAACAGAGGTGAAACTAATCGGATTATGCGCATTGGAGAACGTAATCGGCACCGAGAAGTTCGAGATCAGAGTCGGAGATAGAGGAGGTGACACCAATAGGGGACTAGAGATCCCTTATCAAACCTGATGAGATTGTGAAACTCAGGAGCTGACGACGATCGCTGCGATATCGTTGGAGCAGAGATTGAAAAGCCTCCATGTTCGATCTTCAACAGAAGAGAGAAAGATCGTGTTTTGGTGTGATGACAATGTGAAAGAGATTGTGGAAGGAGAAGGGCAAAGGCGTGAGGGAGAGAGAGAAATAGATTGTGGAAGGAGAAGGAGCAAAGGCGTGAGGGAGAGGGAGAGAGAGAGAGAGAGAGAGAGTCACATCACAGTGAGAGACACACCAGCTTTCCAAGCATAGGTAATTTAGCCTAAAACGTGAGTTTTGAAAACATAGCTTTTTTTTTTTTTTTTTTTTTTTTTTTTTTTTTTTTTTTTTTTTCAGGACTAAATTAGTATGTTTGGTCTGAGTTTTTTGAATTAAATTTTTTGAAAATTAAATTTTTTAGTTTTTGTGTTTTTTTATTTTTAGTAAATATTTTTTAAATTTTAAATATTTTTTTTAACTTTTTAGATGCACCTTACTTAGATGTATCTAAAAAGTAAAAAATTTAAGAAAAAATATTTTAAAAAATTAATAAATACATAAATATATAAAAAATGTACTAAATTCTCGTATTTTTTTTTATATTTTGAGTATTTAGTGAATTTTTAAAAGGTTTTCTTCATAATTTTTTTACTTTTTAAATACATTTAAGTTAGGTATGCCTAAAAATTAAAAAAATTACTTAAAATATTAAAAAAAATCAGTAAAAATAAAAAAATACGAAAAATAAGAAAGTAAAATTTTCTGAAAAATATTTTTTGAAAAATGAAACCAAGCATTGTTTTCGTCCTATAAAATAAAAGAGTTGTAAATTTTTCCCCACTAAAACATACTTTTGTTGCCAATTAATTTAGGAATTCCTCCCAAAATTCGTAGTCCTCCCTCCAAAATTTTAATTACTTTTAGTCGCTAAAAGTCAGCTAAAGGGCTACTAAATTTTTTTTAGTAGCTAAAAATTATACTTTTTGCTGACTAAATTTTGTTTAGTCGCCCAAAACCCTGCTTTCAACGACTAAAACTCAATTAGTCACCAAAAGTAAAATAAATACCGACTAAATTAATTTTAGTAGCTATAGATTGAACATTTAGGGACCAAATGTTTTTTTGGTCGCTGAAAACCCTATTTTCAATGACTAAAATCCAATTACTTGCCAAACATAAAGAAAATAACGACTACATTATTTTTTGTAGGCAAAGATTGTGCCTTTCAAGACTAAATTTTTTTTAGTAGCTAAAATATGTGCATTTGCCGACTAAGTTTTTTTTTAAAGCATGTACCTTTGGTGACCAAATTTTTTTTAGTCGTATTTTTAGTCACCAAAGGTATAATTTCCTGTAGTGATAGCAGTGTATCAAAAATTTATTTATTTATTTATAAATAAATTTGTTCACATTTTAAATAAATAAATAAATATTAATTTTGATCTTTATATTTTTAATTAGATCAATTTTAATTTTTAATTTTTAATTTTGTGTCAATTTGGTTCAATTAATAACACCGTTAGAGTTTTTGACGAAAAATGATCGTTGAATTTGTTGAGATTAACTCACCGAGTTGAGAAAATTTATTATTTTGCCTCTAAAATAATGACATATGTCACTTATATGCATATTTGTCATTAAAAAATGCTAACAATTAGGGCAAATTACACTATTAGTCTATCTATTTTGGCTATTGTGTCATTTTAGTTTTTGTAATTTCAATTGAATCGATTTTAATCTTGGATTTTTGATTTTGTGTTAAATTGGTCCAATTGATAGCATGTTATGTTGAGTTCAATATTTTTTTTTTATATTTATTTTGTGCATTTTAAAAAAATTTGGAAGTATATTGATATTTTTTTGTTTTTTTCAAAAAATAACATTAGATAGCTTGGAAATTTTTTGATTTAGTGACATTTCTCAAAATGTCATAAAATATTTGTTTATGACACTTTTCACTTAATGCCATAAAAAGTAACTTATATCTATCTAGTTTAGTGACATTTTAAAAAAATGTCATTACTATTAAAGTTTAGTGACATCTTTTGATAAATGTCATTAAAACAATTTCTTATGTCATTCTTTTATAAAATGCCATAAAATTGATGCTATTAAATCACATTTTTATTATAGTGATGTGACATTTCTTTATTGAAATGCCACTAAAGTCTTGTATGTTTGTGGCTCTGTGACATTTTTTTAAAATATGCCACCAAATATTCTTTTTTGTGATATTTTTTAAAAATATGCCACTAATATAGTGCCACTAAAATATATTTTTGTTGTAGTGCCATATAAATCATTAGAAGTCTTGTTGTATTTTTATAAACCTCAAAGGCGATCAGTGTAATTTATCCTAATGTCTGTCACATGATATATAATCAGCACTCATAGTCTATATGAATGCACCATTGTTTTTGAGCTATTCTCTCCCCCAAAAGATAATCCAACTGGAGAGGTGCTATTGACATCCAAGTGAATTATCAACTATAGAGAACCTCTTCTTTTTGTCTTTTTAATAGTCACTACAATCTAGAGATGACAATTGTCTAATTATATCTCAATATCTAATGCATTACTTAGGTGGTGTATTAAAAGTTATGAATCTTAGGAATAAGTATTTTAATAATAAAATATAAAATATAAATATAATATAATATGAGTTACACTCAAAATAAATATAATATATACATATTTTTTTATTTTTGTAATAACTTTTTGTGTAATATTACTGTCATCATTATGCAAAGCCAAACAAGGCTCAAACCAGTGGCATAGCAATCGTAATACTCTTATCAACCAAACATGTTTTTCCTCCAATATTATTATTGTTTGTTGTTGGCATTTGGACAATGAGTCCTGCATTCTTTTAATTGTACTATTACTTGACTTGTGGCGGTCCAAAAAAACCTAAAATAAAAAAATTTCACTTTCAAAAAATATTTGAGATTTATTTATTTATAAATTTAACTTATAATGATATAATATGATATGCCTCAATTTTTAATTTGTTAAATATTAAATATAATTTAATTTTTTTATTATATTATTATAAATCAATTTAAGAAATTAAATTATAATTTTTTAATATTTTTTTATTTATTTATATTTATTTTTTGCATTTTGACACACAATAAAGACTAAAAAAGACGAGGTGGAGTGGAGACATTTCTCCAACTTTAAAGGGCCAAGAAAAACATGCAATGAATAGACAGTGATGTGATGGGTTCTCTCAGTACTACATTGTCTTTGATTTTTTAGAAAATTGTGTCGTAGCTTAAATTTTGTGGTCAAAAGTGACTCAAATGGCCAAAACGATGTCGTCGTTTTGGCCATTTTTATGTTGTTCTGTACTCAAAACGATGTCGTTTTGACCATTTGAATCACTTTTGAACCACAAAATTTGAGTTACGTAACATTATCGGATTTTTTATTTTTGATATTTTTTAAGTGGACATGAATGAGTGCTGTCCAGTTTTCCAGTCTTCATCATAGTACATGTTTGTAACCTTTTCAACAGTATAAACAAGGGGGAGCCTTCTCTTCGTTGTGTAGATTGAAACTTAGGCGAGGTTTTGCAAATTCAAAATAATTTAAAAAGTTTAAAAGTTATATAAAAAGTAAAATAATTATTATTATTTATAAATAAAAAATATTAAAAAAATATTTTATATATTTTTATAACATAAAAGTTCAATGGATGCTGTCAGTTGTGCTTGTGAAGGTGATTATATACTTTTTGAGCCAAAAAAAAAATTACATATGAAAAGTCATAAAGTTTGATGGTAATGTTAGACACTTGGGAGCTCACTAAGGGTTCCGTTTTGATAATCTAACCATTTAATATGTAGAGCTCGTTGAGTAATATATGCCTGTAAAAAATCACGTTGATCGGATATCGTTAACTATATGATCAAATCAGTTTTGTATGAACAAGACAGATGGTGTAATAGTTAACTGTTGAAAAAAACTAATCCGATCATATAGTTATCGATATCCGGTCAACTTGATTTTTTACAAGTATAAAATACTCGACGGGTTGTACATATTGAACGGTTCAGATTATTAAAATATGACTCATGGTGGCCCCCACAGACTGACCATCACTGTCCAAACACTTTGCCCTGAATGAGGTAATTATTTTCTGTGTAAGACATGCTGGGGTAGCGGGGCAGCAGGGCAGCCGTACAACCACTCAACTTTCTTCCACTATACACTTTATTTATACAATTTTTTATTACATATTTTTTTGTAAAAAGACAAAAAGTTAACCCAAACAGCCATCTTTTTTTTCTCAACTTTTTAGTTCAAAAAGAAAAAAAATACACTTATTTAGGATACTCCAAACAACCTCTTATTGTTAAGTCTGTGAGGTTTATTAAAAATTTTGTTTTAATAATTTGAATTATTTGATGTATAAAATTTGTCGAATATTTTATGTTTGTAAAAAATTACATTGATCGGATATCGGTAGTTCTTTGATCGGAATACATTTTTATCAACAATTTATTTTTAAAATTATATTTGTCAGTGATAAAAATATGTTTCGATCAAGGAACTACCGATATCCGATTAAATGTGATTTTAAAAATAAATTGTTAACAAAAATGTGTTTTGATCAAGGGACTACCGAATTAATTTGATTTTTTTGTAGGTATGAAGTACTCCACAAACTCTATACATTCAATAATTCGGATCATCGAAACAGAACCCATGGTAGGGTCTCTGGACCCAATAGTATGCTTGGTGGACTAGAGAGAATTCTCTCCCAATAAACAAATGTTATTTTGGAAAGTATACTAAAAATTGGTTTTTTGATTTTTTAAATTTTTTTTTTGAAAAAATATGTAAAAAAATAAAGATTTGATGTGACTTTAAAAAGTCAAAAAGTTAAAAAATTGATTTTTAACCAACTTTCCAAAATAGACCAAAGTTACCTAAGCAAAATCAATAAAAATTGTAATTTCCAACAATGTTGGAGTAACTTAGGCACTATTTGACATCCCTTATTTTAGTACACTTTTTTATCTTTTTATTTTCTTTAGGTCATATCATTTCTCTAATTTTTTGTATATATTTTCGTAAAAAATTTAAAATATACTTATTTAGATCATATCAAGTACCCTCTTATTGAAGGAAAAATCTATGATACAATGTATCTAGTATTTAGGCACTATTTGACATAAACTAAATAAGTGTACTTATTTGAGTCATATCACCTCACTACATTTCTGCACATCTTTTCGTAAAAAGTCAAAAAGTACAGCTATTTAGATCATCCCAAACAACCTTTTAGTTACTCTATAAGACTTTGTTGAGTAAAAATTTAGTATAATAATGATATCGATAATGTGATATTATCAACATACATGTGATCACTATTAGATTGAAGTTTTTTTATTTTTTATTTTGTGGTAATTCATGGTGAGACTTTTCCAAATTTAAAAAAAAAGAAAAGAGAGATATAAAACAATGTAGTAATTGAACGGAATTTCCTATTTTGTGGTAATTGAACAGAATTTCCTATTTTTATCACGACTGTATGCCATTGAAAGTTTGTTGCATTAGAATAGGGATCTACCCATCTTTTATAATGTATAATTCTTTTAACTCTATATTTAGATTTTGAATTTATGGGGACAAAAGAAAAAGAGAGTGAAAGTGAAAACTTGTATTTCATTTTACTTTTCACTACCTTTTTAATTTACATAGATCGCTCCACAAATTCAACGCATAAACTGAATTTAAAAATATAGGCGATCAAAATCTCTAATAAAAAGCTTTTATCATCACTTTTCTTTATTATTGTACTCTTTGGTTGTTGCAGAGTTAAAAATATAGACTTTTTGAAAGTTTGTAATCTCCCGAAAAACCAATCACCCATGAGATGAAATCACTACGACTGAGCACCAACCAATTCAGTTTTTCATAAAACAAAATCAACAGACTTATTGACCCACATCAAAGAAAATGAAAAAATGTAGCAAATTGTGCTCTAATTTTTAGCAAATTCCACATCAAAGTCAGTATTACCACCACTATATCAAATAAATAAATGGCACTTTCAAAGGATGAAGTTAGAATGAGAAAGGGACTAATTGTGAATTCTCACCCAACAGTAGTGTGCTGTCATTTTGTCAATATAAAGCAAGTTGTTTTCACGCACTGTCCACTTTCACCATCACCATCACAAAAATAATTAAATAAATAGTATTCTATTAAGGTTCTTGTACAAGCACGAAATAATCTCCTCGTATAATTCTATTGATCAAGTTTGCACTCATGCAAACGTCATCGCTTTATTCCCTGAAAACACAAACGTGAGCTAACCGGTGGGTGTGTGCCAGATACCTCTCCGATGCCTAAGTCAACAAATAGACAATAGACAAAAAGCTCTGTGTATTCAAAGGTAAAGATTGTGATACCTGTACATAGGTCCTGCTATGAGTTTTTATAGATTTTGTCTGTTTCCATCCTAGTAGGATTGCAACTCTTCTTATAAGAGTCCTTCTAGAAATCATATACCCTACTCACTACTAACCAAGTGAGATGGTTTGCACAATCCTAGTAGGACTCTACTCTCCTTAGCAGAGCCCTCCTAGGAATCTTAAGCTCAATGAAGAATGTCTATTATCATAACACTTTGCTTTCCACCAATCAAATAAGATGGTTATCTCCTTTGTTTAGGTTGCTGCGGCCTAACCGAGCTATATTACCTCGGTCATACACTCAAGCAATGACGCAGATAGCATTCGGCCAAACTATACCAAGCCCGGCATCCTTTCTCATCAATACCTTGGCTAACCACTAAGCCCACTTATTTAGGTAGCTCGGTTCAAAGTACCTCTACCTAGCTTTCATATAACATGAGACCGAGCTACGCGAAGCCCACACCTCGGTTCAGAATACATAGATCGTGTAACGCCCTTAAAAAAAGACATTAAGCCCATCAAATAAGACATTCATTGACATATGAAATAACCACATTCTTCTATTCATCAGAGTTTCATTACAAAAGTATTACATGTTAACAACAAAAGCAAAAATGCCCTACGGGCTTACGGCTTTCCAAGTTAACACTTGGTTACAACAAAAGAGTGCTAACTCATCTACACATTAAGCCCTCGGCTTGAATATACATGTAATACATCAAAAGGAACTAAAACCACAACAATCTGCTCGCCTCTAGCCTCCCAAGCTATGACCTTGGAGGTGACATGCTACCTGTACCTGAAAATGATATTCCCATATAGGGTGAGCCACAACCCAGTAGAAATACACTAAACCAACCATGAACAATGACTAAAAGATTAGCAATTGATAGATGGCCAACACTGATACATCCACATAAATCACATTTTATGTCATCTGACTTATGAGTCCAAGTTACTTTTCATTTTCCCTTTTTCAACAGATGAGCATATTAGCTCTATCATCATCTCAACAGATATGTATAAAAACTATATCCCACATTCACAGATAAGCATATAAGATATATCCACATTCCCAACAGATATGTATAACAACAATATCCCACATTCACAGATAAACATATAAGCTGTATCCACACTTCACAAAGATAAGCATATTAGCTCTATCTTCACTTCTCTAGATAAGCATATGAGCTGTATCTACGGAGTTCATCCCCTATCTTCTCCCAATACTATCCGGTTTAGAGGTACATCCCCCATCTTCCCCTAAACCGCGGAGTACATCCCCCATCTCCTCCTCTACACATAACGTATACAAACACATTGGTTTTATATACAATCACTCAATACATACAGTTAATGTATTCTATAAACCGTCAAATTTCATGACACATTCCATTGATTAGTTTCCGTTTGCCTAATCATCATGCATTGTCTACAACAATCACGACTATCCTCCACCGATAGCCCAAAGCAGTTATTTCTAAACAGAAAATAAATGCACAAATGGATATTCAATCAACATTTCAATTCGGTGTGTGATAAACAATTCAACTACACCCTTTAACCCCATGCACTCCCAATCTCAACAATTTCATTTCATTTCCTCATTTCTCACAATTAATTATCCCAATTAATCAATCAATGTAATTAGGTCATTTTCCATAATTAACATTACGACCCTTAGGTCCCATTTTCATCAATGATTCAACATTTATTCCATTTCTCTATACCAAACATGCATCTAGGTTTATTATAAATAAAACCCCAACTTTTGTAAAATAACACAAAAGCCCCAATCTTTCACAAAATTACCAAACCAACCCCAACATCTCAAAATACCAAAATTTAAAGACAAAATCCATAGAGAGGAGTAGGATATCCCTACCTCAAATTCGGAGCCCCAAGGGAGAAGATGACAAAACCCAACGTGCTCCAAATCCCAAAATTTTCAGATTAAAATGTAGCCCTCGACGATCAACAACTTTTTTTGTAAAGGCCAAAGATGAGCAAATCACTCCTACTAGATCAAAACCTAGAGAGAAGGTAGAGTTCTAGAGTGAGAGGCTCAACAATGGTGTTTTTGGAAAAGTAGGAGAGAGAAGAGAAAATGAAAAAGTGATTTGAAAAGTCAAAACACGGAACTTAAACCAGTCGCCTCGCTCGAGCGTCAAACACCTCGCTCGAGCGTCACTCACAGACTCCCACTCGAGCGTCAACAATCCCGCTCGAGCGGCGGATACACACTCCCAGAACTTTTACAGAACCAGGTCTTCGCTCGAGCTTCCAGATCCCCGCTCGAGCGGAACTCACACAACCCCGCTCGAGCGGCCAACTCCACGCTCGAGCGTCCAACCCTGCACAGGAAATACTGGATGGGTGCAATTCCCGCTCGAGCGCCAAAACCCCCGCTCGAGCGGATAGGTCAAAATTTGGGCAACTAGTTTTGGTTTCTAAACTTAACTAACCTGTAACAAACCTGCCCAACACATCCTATAACTCAAGTATAAAGTAAAAAGGATGTAAACAAGATAATAATCAACCACCAACATCTACGGACACATGTCTGGATCACTGTACAACAAGGGTAAAATCCGGGATCGCTATAACCTCCCCCCCTTAAAGAATTTCGTCCCCGAAATTAAGCACAAGTTTTCAAAAATAAGTTTTCCTCCATTTTAAACAATGTTACATTTTAACATTCAACAATTCGACCCATTTCCGGTCACCCCCTCCCTTTAACAAGAGGCATTTCACAATATGTAAACAACATATGTACTTTCAACATGCATCAACATTACGCATTTCCTTTCCAATTTCAACAATATATTCAACATATATAATGTTACATTCAACTTCCATATGAGGCAAGTTCCAAAACATACTTCCAATAAACCAAACATTTTCAATGTTTCACAACTTAAGACATATATAAAAGCTCTTAAGTTCAACAATAGTTCAAAATCTAAATACAAGATTACATATCAACAAGCAAATCCGGATATTTTTCGCGGACTTCCAACTCACGTTCCCAAGTGGCTTCCTCCACTCCGTGATGTTTCCACAAGACTTTCACCAAAGGAATGGTCTTGCCACGCAGGACCTGATCCCGCCTATCCAAGACCCGAACCGGTCTCTCCTCATACGAGGCATCCTCATCTACCTCTAAATCGGTCCAATTCAATACATGTGATGGATCTGGCTCATACTTCCGAAGCATACTCACATGAAACACGTCATGCACTCCGGACAACTATGGCGGTAAGGCTAACCGATAAGCAACCTTGCCAATCCTCTCAAGGATCTCAAAAGGCCCAATGAACCGAGGGGATAACTTCCCACTCTTCCCAAACCTCATCAAACCTCGCCTAGGTGATATCTTCAGAAAGACATGATCACCTACCTCAAACGCCAAAGGCCTCCTTCTACGGTCAGCATACGATTTCTGACGACTCTGGGCTGTAACAAGCCTCCTATGGATAAGCTCAACTTTCTCCGTCGTCTCCCTAACCAACTCCGGACCCAACAAAGGTGCATCACCCACCTCGGCCCAACACACTGGAGACCTACACGGTCGGCCATACAAGGCCTCAAATGGTGCCATACCGATGCTAGACTGAAAACTGTTGTTGTAGGCAAACTCTACCAAGGGTAAGTGCCTCTCCCACGTCCCACTGAAGTCCAGGACACAACCCCGAAGCATATCCTCGAGGATCTGAATAGTACGCTCGGACTGCCCGTCAGTCTGAGGATGGTAAGCCGTACTAAAGGTCAACTTAGTGCCCAAGGCACTCTGCAAACTCTGCCACAACCTAGCAGTAAAACGAGGATCTCTATCTGAGACGATCGTCACTGGGACCCCGTGCAACCTCACTATGTCCCGAATATACAAGTCGGCAAGATGATCTACCGAATCTCTCACGCGCATAGGAATGAAGTGCGCCGACTTAGTCAACCGGTCTACAACCACCCAAATAGCATCACTACCCCGCTGAGTCCTCAGAAGACTTACAACGAAGTCCATAGTGACATGCTCCCACTTCCACTCGGCAATAGGCAAGGGTTGCAACAAACCCGTTGGCCTCTGATGCTCGGCCTTCACTTGTTGGCAAGTAAGGCACTTCGATACGAAAACAGCCACATCTCTCTTCATACCCCGCCACCAAAACTGGCGACCCAAATCCTGATACATCTTAGTACCTCCCGGATGCATCGCAAGGCGCGAATGGTGGAACTCTCGGAGTACTTCCTCTCGGCAAGACTCCGGCACAAACAAACGGTCTCGGTATCTCACACTCAGGTCGGGATACACCGTCAAACCCTTCTCAACCTTCCCACTGGAGATCTTCTCTCGGAGGGATTCTACCTCAAGGTCACCTCCCTGTGCCTCTAACACTCGTGTCACAAGTGTAGGCTGCGCAACAATAGAAAATAAGGCCGCAGCCTCAACGGATTCGCCCAGTAGCAAATCAAACTCGCCAAGTGCTCCCAACATCTCCCATTCTCGGATGGCTATACTAGCTACATCACTAATGGATTTCCTACTAAGGGCATCGGCCACAACATTGCCCTTTCCCGGATGTTAATGCAACTCAAAATCATAATCCTCGATGAACTCCATCCACCTCCTCTGCCTCAAATTCAAGTCTCTCTGTGTAAACAGATACTTCAAACTCTTGTGGTCCGAGAACACCTCGAACCTCTCACCATAAAGGTAGTGCCTCCAGATTTTCAAGGCAAAGATCATTGCTGCCAACTCTAGGTCGTGTGTAGGGTAATTCTTCTCGTGTATTTTCAACTGACGTGAGCCATAAGCTACCACTTTCCCCTCTTGCATCAACACACAACCCAAACCCTCTCGTGAGGCATCACAATAAACCGCATAACCCAACCCTCTCTCCGGAATAATCAATACCGGAGCGGTGGTTAATCTAACCTTCAGCTCTTGGAACGACTTTTCACAAGTCTCACTCCACACAAACTTGACTCCCTTCCGAGTCAGTCTAGTCAACGGTGACGCTAACCTGGAGAAATCTTTCACAAACCGGCGGTAATACCCAGTTAATCCCAGAAAACTGCGGATCTCAAATACACTCTTAGGCTGTGCCCAATCTTGCACTGCCTCTACCTTAGATGTATCAACAGACACTCCTTCCCCGGATACCACGTGGCCTAAGAATTTGACTTCCCTCAGCCAGAACTCACACTTCCCAAACTTGGCATACAGTCTATGGGCTCTAAGCAACTCAAGCACCACTCTCAAGTGTTCCTCGTGCTCCTCCTCAGAAGGCGAATAAACAAGAATGTCGTCCACGAAAATGACTACAAATAGATCCAAGAATTCCCGGAAGATCCGGTTCATCAAGTCCATAAAGACTGCCGGTGCGTTGGTGAGCCCAAATGGCATCACCAGGAACTCATAGTGGCCATACCGCGTACGGAATGCCGTCTTCGGAATATCTTCCTCCCTGACCCTCAACTGGTGGTAACCCGATCTCAAGTCTATTTTAGAGAAACAACGGGAACCCTTCAACTGGTCAAACAAATCATCTATACGGGGCATAGGGTACTTATTCTTAACCGTAGCCCGATTCAACTTCCGGTAGTCTATACACAATCTCAAGGCACCATCTTTCTTTTTAGCAAAGAGGGCCGGTGCTCCCCACGGTGAAACACTAGGGCGAACAAAACCCTTATCTAGCAATTCCTGGAGCTGAACTTTCAACTCAACCAACTCTGCTGGAGCAAAACGGTAAGGTGCCATAGAAATCGGCGCCGTGCCGGGCACTAGATCAATAGAGAACTCTATCTCTCGGTGAGGTGGCAAACTAACAAGATCTTCAGGAAAGACATCCGAATACTCACAAACCACCCTCGGCAATACAAGCTGGGTCTCACCACTCTCACCTCTCTCAAAGCTAGCAAGTAGACCACTAAGCTCACTTCGCCCTCATGAATCATACCCCGGTGGTAAAACACAACCAACCCGGTCTCCCAAGAAATGGAACCACTCCCTGCTCAAGGTACATAACGTGACCCTCTGGCGGTAGCAATCGATAACAGCCCGGTATGACGATAGCCAGTCCATACCCAAAATAACATCAAAACCCTTCATGGGCATGACAACAAACGGAAAAGGAAGCCTATGGTCGGCGACCTCTATATCACAACCTCTAACACCATGTTTCAAGATCAACTCACCACCCAAAGGTGATACCACACAAATAGGAGATGGTAACTGTGCTAACTCCAATTCCAAAACAGATGCAAATGCAGCAGATACAAAAGAATGAGATGCACCCGTGTCAATCAACACACTAGCAACCGAGTTGCAAAACAGAAAAGTACCTCTCACTACTGATGGAGCCGGTACTAAATCCTGCGTGGTAACAGCATACACGCGCCCTGTAGGCCCCTGGTCTACCTGCTCTCCTCTAGGAGCATACGACTGTTGCACTGACTGGGACGACGAAGCCCCCGGGTTGGCCCTCGAGGCCTGCACAGACTGAGCTGGCTGAAATCCCTGCGTCTGTCTAGAACCAGACGCTCCCGAAGTGGCACTCAACTGCGGGCAAAACCTCTTCAGGTGCCCAGGCTGTCCACACTGATAACACGACAAGGGCTGCCCCCTGCCCAAACTCTGACTCTGCGGTCTAGCTGAAGAAGAAGCAGCTCTCTGACCCCACCCTTCTGCAGGCAAACTGAAACCTTGTAACCCAGCTGGCTACACTTGTAACATGCAAACTCCCCCTGATTGCCTCTCCCCGAGCCTGCACTTGGCACTGGAAAGGTCGATCTAGAAACTGCTCCCTGAGACTGCTGAGGGTTATAACCCCTCTGCCTCCTGCCATCACCCTGGCCATCTTGGCCTCTCTTGGAGCCCCTCTGCTCTTCCTCCTCTTCCTGCATCATAATTTCCATATGAGCAGCGGCATCTACTAGGTGTCTATACTCTCGGATGTAAGACCCACCAACTCTCAACTTGAGGCCCCGCCTCAACTTCCGCTCAAACTCATAGCAACGGCGTTCCTCAGACGCCACCAGTTCAGGTGCAAACCTGGACAGACTGGTAAAAGTAGCCTCAAACTCGGCTACTGACAAGCCCTACTGTTTAAGCCGGCTAAACTGATCCCTCAGCTTCTCTCTAGCTGTTGCAGACAAAAACCTCTCCTGAAAAGCATTCACAAACGCCTCCCATGTACCACCAACACGAGCTTTCTCGTACTTCCACCATTGACCCGCATCTCCTTTCAGTTGGAAGGATGCCAAGGTCACTTTCAGTGCTCCGTCCTTGATGCCAAGCATCTCGAACGTCTTACTCATTTGCTCTAGCCACTCATCAGCCTTCAGTGGCTCCTTCGGATCCCCGATAAACTCATCCGGATTAGACCGGAAAAACTCTCTCTTCAAGAAAGAAGGCCCTGCCTCAGCTGCCTGATTCCCAGCTCTAAGAATACCCAAAGCCTCTGCTATCTCTTGTGCCAAGGCACTCATAGCCTGTTGACCTGCTGGCTCGGCCACACTGGCCTGGCCAACTCCCTCATGCACTGTCGGAACCTCCTCCGGTAACGGTACTTCCTGCCTCGCAGGCCTACCACGCCTAGCACCTCTTCCTCGTCCTGACATCCTAATAAAGGTAATACAGAACGTTGGCACATTCACAAATGTGCCGAAACTAAACACTCACGTCCTAGTGCATGGACAACTGTAATTCACTCCACGTAAGCACATAAACACATAAGCACTTACGAATTTCGTTTCCGGATAATGATAGTCCCGAGGCGTTACTAGAGTTCCGGTTAGAAACAGCATTGATCAAGTGCTTTTCCAACAAGACTCCCAGCAACCCATGGGTCCAATCAACATCCTAGAAACTAAATCCCATACCCACATAGTCACATAAGCATGTTATCAATTAAGCACATAGCATATGACACTACATCTAAGTCTCTATCAAGCAAGACAAACCCATTGTGATCCTAATCACTTCCCACGTACCCAAAGTATTCGAACCCGGTACGCTCTGATACCAAGTTGTAACGCCCTCAAAAAAAGAAATTAAGCCCATCAAATAAGACATTCATTGACATATGAAATAACCACATTCTTCTATTCATCAGAGTTTCATTACAAAAGTATTGCATGTTAACAACAAAAGCAAAAATGCCCTACGGGCTTACAGCTTTCCAAGTTAACACTTGGTTACAATAAAAGAGTGCTAACTCATCTACACATTAAGCCCTCGGCTTGAATATACATGTAATACATCAAAAGGAACTAAAACCACAACAATCTGCTCGCTTCTAGCCTCCCAAGCTATGACCTTGGAGGTGGCATGCTACCTGTACCTGAAAATGATATTCCCATATAGGGTGAGCCACAGCCCAGTAGAAATACACTAAACCAACCATGAACAATGACTAAAAGATTAGCAATTGATAGATGGCCAACACTGATACATCCACATAAATCACATTTTATGTCATCTGACTTATGAGTCCAAGTTACTTTTCATTTTCCCTTTTTCAACAGATGAGCATATTAGCTCTATCATCATCTCAACAGATATGTATAAAAACTATATCCCATATTCACAGATAAGCATATAAGCTATATCCACATTCCCAACAGATATGTATAACAACAATATCCCACATTCACAGATAAACATATAAGCTGTATCCACACTTCACAAAGATAAGCATATTAGCTCTATCTTCACTTCTCTAGACAAGCATATGAGCTGTATCTACGGAGTTCATCCCCTATCTTCTCCCAATACTATCCGGTTTAGAGGTACATCCCCCATCTTCCCCTAAACCGCGGAGTACATCCCCCATCTCCTCCTCTACACATAACGTATACAAACACATTGGTTTTATATACAATCACTCAATACATACAGTTAATGTATTCTATAAACCGTCAAATTTCATGACACATTCCATTGATTAGTTTCCGTTTGCCTAATCATCATGCATTGTCTACAACAATCACGACTATCCTCTACCGATAGCCCAAAGCAGTTATTTCTAAACAGAAAATAAATGCACAAATGGATATTCAATCAACATTTCAATTCGGTGTGTGATAAACAATTCAACTACACCCTTTAACCCCATGCACTCCCAATCTCAACAATTTCATTTCATTTCCTCATTTCTCACAATTAATTATCCCAATTAATCAATCAATGTAATTAGGTCATTTTCCATAATTAACATTACGACCCTTAGGTCCCATTTTCATCAATGATTCAACATTTATTCCATTTCTCTATACCAAACATGCATCTAGGTTTATTATAAATAAAACCTCAACTTTTGTAAAATAACACAAAAGCCCCAATCTTTCACAAAATTACCAAACCAACCCCAACATCTCAAAATACCAAAATTTAAAGACAAAATCCATAGAGAGGAGTAGGATATCCCTACCTCAAATTCGGAGCCCCAAGGGAGAAGATGACAAAACCCAACGTGCTCCAAATCCCGAAATTTTCAGATTAAAATGTAGCCCTCGACGATCAACAACTTTTTTTGTAAAGGCCAAAGATGAGCAAATCACTCCTACTAGATCAAAACCTAGAGAGGAGGTAGAGTTCTAGAGTGAGAGGCTCAACAATGGTGTTTTTGAAAAAGTAGGAGAGAGAAGAGAAAATGAAAAAGTGATTTGAAAAGTCAAAACACAGAACTTAAACCCAGTCGCCCCGCTCGAGCGTCAAACACCTCCCTCGAGCGTCACTCACAGACTCCCGCTCGAGCGTCAACAATCCCACTCGAGCGGCGGATACACACTCCCAGAACTTTTACAGAACCAGGTCTTCGCTCGAGCTTCCAGATCCCCGCTCGAGCGGAACTCACACAACCCCGCTCGAGCGGCCAACTCCACGCTCGAGCGTCCAACCCTGCACAGGAAATACTAGATGGGTGCAATTCCCGCTCGAGCGCCAAAACCCCCGCTCGAGCGGACAGGTCAAAATTTGGGCAACTAGTTTTGGTTTCTAAACTCAACCAACCTGTAACAAACCTGCCCAACACATCCTATAACTCAAGTATAAAGTAAAAAGGATGTAAACAAGATAATAATCAACCACCAACATCTACGGACACATGTCCGGATCACTGTACAACAAGGGTAAAATCAGGGATCGCTATAGATCGAGCTAATTGCCATTATTTCGGATTGAGCTCACAGAAGCAAGGTCCAGCCGAGAAGCCCTTTCACTATGGCCCACAGATCGATCTATTACAATGTCTGGGCCTAACTCGGCCCTAGTTCACATAAAATCTCCCTCTCAATTGCCCCTTAATTCCATCTGTAGCGCATGTGGAAGAACCTGAATTTTTAGACAACTAAATAGTTTATTAATAATAATATTAAGTCAATCAATAGTGATTATTAAACTATTAAATTATAATGTTAATAGCATCATAATTAATATCAATATTAAATTCTTTTAAATAAATTTTTTTATCTTGCCGTGATTAAATTTCTGTATCAAAATACAGTTGTGAAAACTAAATGGATTAAATTAATAGTAAATAAGCTCGTTAGAATTTAGTAAGAAGAAAACCATCCAGTTAATATTAATAATAATAATAATAATAATAATAATAATAATAATAATACTAATAATAATAATAATAATAATAATAATATTAAATAAATAAATAAATAAATAAATAAACAAATAAAAAGTTATATATGCATATTAATATTGTATTGGCCTCAATTTCAATTCAATTCAAAAAAAAAAAAGAACAAAAAAGGAGAAATCAAAATTATTTCGAGCAGAGGAAATTGGCCCAAGCATGCCAACGCATGCCTTGCTTCCTACCACACTCCTAAGGCCTTTCCTTAGGCTTGTAGGATGTGTTATGTATAGTCTGTGCAGGCTCTTCTCCAACAACAAGTAACCTCATTAGGGGAAACAAGCATGCCTTAGGATAGAAATCCAAGCCAATAGGAAATTTTGGTGAAGATAAAAATGAAGTAAAGAAATAGAATAAACAAATATAATTTAAACACCAATTCCCCTTTTACAATGCCTACATAAGAACTCCATTTCAGCCATAATACACACCCACACGGCTGTGAGTGGAAAGAAAGAGTGGAGAGGAAAAGAGAGGAGAAAAAGAGAGTAGAAAAGAGAAGAGAAAGAGAGGAAAAAGAGAGGGTACTTGGTGAATACCAATTTCAACTTAGTTTGAGAAGTGTTTGCAAAAGTTCTTGAGGTAAGAATACATCACCTCTATCCTCCCTTAGATACCTCTAACTGAATTTATATAATTTATATATACAAGACTAAGCATGGTTAAGTCATATATAGCAAAATAGTACCATGCATGCTTAAAATTTTGAATAGGATGATGGTTTCATTATGTTATAATTTCATATTCCTTCTTGATATAAATATATGGCTTAGCTACTATTTTTATGTGTTCAATATTCTCCATTGTTGAAATAATCTTGCAAAAGAGTAAAATGAGATGAGAATGGCTTCCCTTTACTTGAAACTTAGATTATTCCTCACTGTTTCAGACTTTATCGGATGAAAAGAGGGATCTAATAAATTGAAAATAATTGATGTTAAAAATATGTGTATACTGGAAGTATAGATAGGTGTTATACACTCTGTAAAATTTTTATAAAATCATTGGACACCATTTTCTCACCGAAACAAATATTTTCCCTAAGCGTCACTTACAACATAGCAGAAGCAGTGGCTTCAAACAGGTCCCATTTTCTCTACAAATGGTATTTTTCTGCAAGACCATTTGGAAAAGTTATATTTTTAAGTTACCTTTCAAACGCCGCTGATTTCATAATTTTTTATTTAGTATTGAGAGAGAAACGCCAATTTTTCCAAAACGTGACAGAATCTGTCCAGTTTCTTATAAAAATTATTTGACCATCTTCGACTGGTTTTCAGTCTTCACATTCTTCTGGAAATATGTTCTAAATTCAAAAATTTATCAAACTGTTCTGACCATGCCTCTTTTTGACACTGTTTGAGGACCCATTTTATTTTTCGAACACAGAACACCTGTGCTGACGTTTTCAGGGCCTGAATATATTTTTACTTCATTGCTGTTTGGAGGCAGCAGCAATGCTGACTTTACCAGGTCACCGTTTATTCCACAGAATAAATTTTCAAGTGATTCAAATTGGAAAAGTTATATTTTTAAGTTACCTTTCAAATGCCGCTGGTTTCATAATTTTTTATTAAGTATTGAGAGAGAAACGCAAATTTTTCCAAAATGTGACAGAATCTGTCCAGTTTTCTTAGAAAAATTATTTGACCATCTTCCATCGATTTTCAGTCTTCGAATCCTTCTGGAAACATGTTCTAAACTCAAGTATCTAACATGCTGTTCTAACCATACCTTCTTTTGACACCGTTTGAGGCCGCTTTTATTTTTCCAACACAGATTACCTGTGCTGGAAGTACTATAACTCACTGTTCCAGAAAAACTAGTTTTCTTTCAAAATTTATTTCTCCCTTTAAAAATCGTTTTTAGCTCTAGTATTCTCTCGGAATATTTTCCTAACTCAATGAATTAGCTCCAATTAAAATATCGTAATGATTGAACATCGTTTGGTATGGGTTTCATTTTTTTTTTTACATACAGTGCTGAAAGAAGTAGTGTGTGAATTCCTAAGAAATTTTGTGATAATTCCTAAGACATTCTATCATATTTATTTTGGTTGTCATACACGATTGTGTTGTGCTATATAAACATTATGTCACTGTAGTTTTCAAACTAAAACTCGTACATGCATCAAAATGTGAATTGGACAAAGTAAAGGGACACGGAATCGAACAGATACATTAAAATTTAAAAGTGATGGGGTGAGCCCGGTTTAGAATTTTGCGCAAGTGAGTTGCGAACCCTAACTTGGTGTGGGAAGGTATTTCGGCTCTTATCGGTACAGGCGATATAAGGTTGGTGGTGCAGGTGTCACAACATAGACCGTTCCCTTGGGGCATACCGTGATGTCACGACTCGGGTACGTAACCCTGGTGCGTGGGCATCATTGGTAGTTACAGTAAGTAACATTTGAATATTTGACCAAGGGGTAGTCAGAATTGCCCATGGCCATTGCTTAGTGGTTGAGTGGAAATAGTGCTCCACCGGGAGTTACTTAAACTTACCTGTTAAACTAAATCTATGTAACTTTAAAAAGAAGAGTGTGCATTTTCCTTATGATGAATCACTATTTTCGTTTGCCATTTTTTATTTATTTATTTATCTATTGTTATTATTTTAACTGTTGGCATTTCTGATATGCTTATTAAATGTTGCTTATTATTCTGTTATTACATAATATTTATTATTTATGAGTATTATTATCGGGGTGGGTATTTTCAGGTTGTAGTATCTTATTGAGCTCGCCGCTCATTGGCATTCCCATTGCCCTGGCGTTTTATGCCAGGTATTGAAGAAACCGAGGGAAGCGCCAAGACCTTGCAAGGTGACATTCAATCTTGGTCAGCTTGAAGAATGCCCAAGATTCCATGAACCATTTCCCTAGTTTTATTTATTTTTTTTATTATTGTGTTTTTTTTTATATTATTTATTTTAAGACTAGGTTTTTAAGTTATTTGGAGTTGTAACTTAAGAACTTTTAATTTATGGGACATTAATTAATGGATGATGGTAAATTCGGTGGTAACATTGATGAGGATTCTTAATTAAGAAAATTGATTTTAAGTTTTACACCTTATTATGATGTCCTCAAATTTTGGGGTGTCACAGCATGATTTGGGATTATTCTTCTCCGGCCGAGCTAAAACGTCTAAGCTGATCAAACTAAAACAAGTAATACCACCGAGCTCATTCTCTACTGGACTACCCATTTACCCGGTTTCAGAAACGCCTTGTCAATTAGCTCGGCACGTTGTTCCGCCTCTCAAGTACATCTGAATCGTTATCTATTCCTTCTAGACACGTGGCTTGCTCTCATTGGTCCAATACAACTGTCATAGTCATGTTCGTACTTCGAGAATTTTGAAAAGTCCCGCCTATTTCCTGTGCTTTATACAAAAAACCTTATTTTTGAATCAACACTTCACTATTCATCTTCTCTCACTCTTCGTGCTTCTGAGTTCTGCCCCTGCTTCTGCATCCTTTTATGCCCTAGCTCTTTATCACAACATTAGCTCCATTGCTGAAGTTTTGCATACACTCAGACTGGTAAGTTCGTTCAATACCTCATTCTACTGTTTCCTTTCCATTTATTTCTGTACTCTCAATCTTTAAACTTTGTTGTACGTGTGTTTTCATTCATTAAAGTGTTGAATAAATACCACAAACCCAAAACTTCATGCGAAAGATCAGAAGCACACCAACTATTTTTGTTTTTCTTTCAACAAAAACATAACATTTAATCCAAAATCGCACCGCAACCGAACTAGATACTTGTTTAGGTGACTTTCAAGTTTGAATACGACCGAACTAGGAAACCTTACCCAACAACCGAGCTAGAACTTGGAGCCAATCCTTGTGTGATGACCGAGCCAAGATCCTTCCTGCTCAATGACCAAGCCAAAGAACTTAGAGCCATACCCTATGTTACGACCGAACTAAGAATGGGCTGTAACCCCTTTAACCAAAGTAGGGTTTATGTTTACTTATCCTTTCTCTTTTAGCCCGGTTCAGTGATCTGGGCATAACACTTTTTATCTCCACTTTGCAGACTTTGACTAGGTTGGCTAGACACACCTTTGCATGCTCAACCAAGAAATTCAACGTCATTTTGACACTGAGCTAGACTGTCGTGTTAAATTACAAACAATCTAAGTTAGATAGGTAAATATCGATTTCTAGTAGACTCTTCTGGGGCAATAGCAGAGTTCCAAAAGGACTGTCAAATTCTGGACGACGCTCATCTTTCCCTAGCCGAACTAGAAACAACACCATGGGGCAAACCGGGCTTCATCCCGTTCACCATGATATCGATTGTTGAAGCCGGCCTTCGGTTTTCCGTTCAACCGCTCATATGCGAATTCCTTAGGCAAACAAGACTCTATCCTACCCAACTTTCCACAAACAGTTATAGGATAATAAATGGCATCGCTGAGCTAAACTGCAGGCTTGGCCTCAACCTCGGATTGGCCGAGCTTTTTCATCAATATTCACTCGGCTAAAATGGCGATGGTTGGGTATACTACCTCAGAATAAGAAGAGGCCGAGAAAAGATTATAAAAAATGCACCGAACAAAGACTTAAACGATGATGATTTCTTCTGGGTTTTGGGCAATTTTGAAGACCAGGAAGCCCAAATACCGGGATACAACATAAATTGGAATAAGGGGAATGCTGGTAAGGTTACCTCGGTTCTCTTTTTGTTTTGTTTTCTCAGGCTATAATTTTTTCCGTACTAACCGTTGCTTTTCTTTTGTGCAGACTTAAACCATCTAAAGTCACAGTACCCATATGCCAACCAGGACGCCCTTCGCGCCACGCTTCGGTATCATCATCGGGGTTGGGCCGAACTACTTAGCTTCGAACCGATATACAGATACAACGGAAGGAGGAAGACCAAGGTAACTGACTTCCTTCTCGAACCATCACCAAAACCAAATCCATCCCTTCCCCAAATCAACCTCATTCCCTTAACCGAAGAACAAGAAATGGCCAAGCGCCGAGCTGTTCGAGCCTTGATCACCAAAAAAACCTCCACATTAATTGGTGATGTTCAGACCGAGGTTCTACAAGCCGGTCAGACAAATGAAGCAGTGGTAGCCCTCTCCTCGGCCCGAGCTACTTCATCTTGGCCAAGCAAAAGGCCGCGCGCACAAGGCTTGAGGGATGAAGACGAGCCATTCCAAACTGAGCTCGAAGAACCAACAATCTCCTAAGGTCGCAACCGACCTAGCTTTTCAAACCCTCATTCTTCGTCAATATAGGCACCAGTAGCCACCTTCAGGGGACGAGCTATCAGGGCCTCAAATTCCGTCAGCGCAGAGAAGGATTATTTGTTGGCCTTTAATCTAGCAAAGAGTGTTTGCCTTCCTGCCGACATGAAGAGGCATGATGGTTTGACCGAGCTGAAGGCTATTCGCTCGGCCACCAAATCGATGATTCTGGTAAGACCCAAAAATCCCTTCAAACATTTACCATGGTTTCAGTACATCGATCATCTCCTAACCGCTCTAAACTATGCAGGCCAAGTAGCTCACAAACGAGTTCTTGAACTCAGAAAGATGGCGTGGTTAGCCATTGTCGAGGCAGAATCCAAAACGATCGAACTAAAAGATGTCCAAGCCAAGCTGGCCGAACTAGGGGCCGAAAACTCAAGGCTTGCTGGACTGGTGAATTCGGCCGAGGCAGACAAACAGAAGGCCTTAGCCGAGAAAAAAGATCGCTATTTACGCGAGCTGGCCAAGCTGGAGAGGAAGAAGAATGCCGAGCTGGAAGATCTGAAGAAAAAGATACAGGACGCAGATGATTGAGGTTACAAGGAAGGAGAAGAGACATACGTCCAGCAGTGCGAAGTTGCCAAGGATATTTTCTTCAAATGTGGCTAGAAAGCTACTGCTGAAAAGCTCGGCTGTGGACACGACTCTGAGGTCTTCCTAAATCCCCCTCCCTACTTCATACCGGGCTACATGGCAGACTATGCTAATACAGTCCAGCAAAAGTTCCTTCAGGAGGGGGAGGAGGACGAGGTCTCTGCTCCTGAGAACACGCTTAACATTCAGCTCGGCCGTCAATCTACTTCTCTTACTCCAGTGGACTCCAGCCCACCTCTGCCTGTTGCGACTAATGTGGTGCCTACGACCGAGCTCAACCAGGGGGCCCATCTCACAATCGAGCTACCTTTGGGTGAAGTTCGGGTCAATTTGGACGCTGACTTGGATGATCTTTTCTCTTATTTTTCCTTTCTCCTCTTTTCTGTTTTATCAAATTGTAACCGGGCTGAAGCCCCACATTTTGTAATGCATTTTTGAATGAAATCTTCATTTTTTCCTTATCTTTTTGTTCGGTTCACTCATACTTGTAATTGTCTTTCAACTTTAATTGGTTTGTCTTGAACCTTTTGTCCGGTTGCATGTCTTTAATTTTTACGGCCGAGATAGCCATCTCGGTCCAATCTGCTTTGTAATCTACTGACCTTACCATGTGTTTGATATTCCTTTTAATTCTTTTCAATCTAGATCCTCATCTCGGCTGAAGAGAATTAAATATTGGTCATACCTGCAAACTTCCTTCAGCTTAGATCTTTGTCTCGACTAAAGGGAACAAAATATTGGTAATACTGCCAACCGCTCTTCAGCTTAGATCCTCATTTCGGCTGAAGAGAGCTAAATGTTGGTTTTTTCTGCCAACCTTCTTCAGCCTAGATCTTGATCTTGGCTGAAGAGAGCTAAATGTTGGTTATTCCTACCAACCTTCTTCAGCCTAGATCCCGATCTCGGCTGAAGATAGCTAAATGTTGGCATTCCTGCCAACCTTCTTCAGCCTAGATCCTCATCTCGACTGAAGAGAGCTAAATGTTGGTTATTCCTGCCAACTTTCTTTAGCCTAGATCTTGATCTCGGCTGAAGAGAGTTAAATGTTGGTTATTCCTACCAACCTTCTTCAGCCTAGATCCTGATCTCGACTGAAGAAGAGCTAAAATGTTGGTTATTCATGCCAACCTTCTTCAGCCTAGATCCTGATCTCAGCTGAAGAGAGCTAAATGTTGGTTATTCCTACCAACCTTCTTTAGCCTAGATCCTCATTTCGGCTGAAAAGAGCTAAATGTTAGTTTTTCTTGCCAACCTTCTTCAGCCTAAATCCTGATCTCGGCTGAAGAGAGCTAAATGTTAGTTATTCCTGCTAACCTTCTTCAGCCTAGATCCTGATCTCGGCTGAAGAGAGCTAAATATTGGTTATTCCTGCCAACCTTCTTTAGCCTAGATCCTTATCTCGGCTGAAAAAGAGCTAAAATGTTGGTTATTCCTGCCAACCTTCTTCAGCCTAGATCCTGATCTTGGCTCAAGAGAGCTAAATGTTGGTTATTCCTGCCAACCTTCTTCAGCCTAGATCCTTATCTCGGTTGAAGAGAACTCAATGTTGGTTATTCCTGCCAACCTTTCTCTATTGCCCCTAGCTGGCATTGACTAAGAGCAACTATTACAGTAGAAAGAATTATGCTGAAAAAAAACTACTTGTTTTATTTGCAAAAAGAAAAATTACAAGTATTTTAAGAAAAAGCTAAAAATAAAATAATTTGAGATTGGTAGTGTTCCATGGCCTGGGAACAGCCTTGCTATCTCCATCTTCCAAGTGATATGTCCCTTTTCCTGTTAAACCGACCACTTTGTATGGTCCTTCCCAGTTAGGTCCCAACTTGCCATCTCCGGGTACCAAATTGTTTCCCATTACTTTGCGTAGTACCCAATCTCCAATCTTGAATTGCCTCGGATGTACTGTTTTGTTATATTTTCTAGATAACTCCTGCTGGTATGAGGCAATGTGAACAAGTGCTCTTTCCCTCATTTCTTCCGCGAGGTCGAGTTCCAAGGTTATGGCTTCTTCATTCAAGTGTGGGTCAAAATTTTTACTTCTAATAGTGGGGAGGCCTACTTCTAGTGGGATTACTGCTGTAGACGTCCCCGAACGTCCCGCGAGGAAATCCCCCGTTCTGTTCGTTTGGGCTCACTACAGTTCAGGACTCAATGTCATGGTCCTGTATCTAATCTCGTAGAGCGCAATACAAGACCGATGAAATCATTAAAGAGTCCAAATCCGGTAAATCGTTTTTGAAAACAGATTTTTTGAAAGAAGTGCCAAACATGGACTGCTTTGCTAGATACAGAGTCGCCACCTAAATATTTATTTTGGGGGAATTTAAGAAACCCTGACTCGTTGCCTAAGGCTACGTGTCCGTCATCACCAAAGTTGCCTCGGCACGGGAACTTGGGTACCATTGGGGAAGGTCACTTCGTGAGCACCCCCACTCGCTCGATCAAAGATCGGCCTCTACTAACTATGATATCTAGTTTTGAAAACATTATGCGTTCTTATTCCGGTTATTAGCCTAGATTTACTATGTGATGCGCACAACATACAAGTATAGACTGGATCGCCTGAATTGGAACAAAACATCTCATGTTTGTTTATTTGAAAATGGTTTGATGGTGCTACTCGTAAATAGGCTAAGACGTGGATTTGCCACCCTCGGGTGGGCTTAGAAAAAATGATTTTGCCACTCTCAAGTGGGCTTAAAACTCACAATCGATGAATTGTTCCAATCCAAATAACCCAACCTTCACCCGCAGGCATTCAGGTAGGTATATCACATAAGCAGTTAGCCTCATGGTAAGCATGCTATCATGGCAGTCACTCACACACATGCAAGGATGCTAAAGCATAAACACTTACTGAGTACTCCGAGCCAAAACAGAAACTAGTTAGTAATCACATGTATGATCCTAGTTTATGTTAAGATGGTTAATGTAACATATGCATGAATGCAACTATAATAGGCTCGGTTATCCTAAGCATGGCATATGATGATGCTACAGCTAATATGTATTTAACTTTGGAATTGAAATACAATGCAGTTAGTATGATGCGCCGTGCCCGGTGCATGCAAGACAGATGAATGAATGCAAACATGCAAGCATAAGTATGCTAATTGAAACATGCCCTAATCTAACCATCATAAGCTGGTAAATAAAAGGAAGAAAGATGTGGGATTGGAAGACATACATCACACACACGCACACTTATTACAATTGTGCCCTCGCTCGGAGGGTCCGAATAAATAATACAAGCCGCCTAATTAACTAGCTAACAAGCTACTTAATTATTACAAAACCCTATGAATAACTAGTTACAACTAATTATTACACAGCTTAATTAATTAACAAATTAATTATTACAAATAACAAATGCTAACTAACTAGTAAGCAGTAAAAGAGAATTGCTCCAGCTCTGTTTGAAGAAGAGGAGGGTATGCATGCTCGCTTCGGTTCCTTGCCTCGAAACACCTTCCGGTTGCTCTTTAGAGGCTCTGTTTGCAAGGTGTCTTCCAGTGTTTGTTGCTGCAACTTACCAAAACACTGCTAGGGAATTCACCAGTGGCCTGCCGGTCATGAAAGGAGAGATGTCGGCCAACAACAGGGCACTGCCGGCCAAGGGCGTGACACTGCTGGCCATCAGTGGTGCACTGCCGGCCACTGGTGTGCTGTGACACCAAACTGCAACAAAGCACAAAATAGAGGAATGGGAGGGTCTCCCAAGGGTATATACGCACTATGCCACCCCAAATCACCTCAAAACATCAAGGGAGAGGCCTAGTCAGATCCACGACCATCAATTATGCATCCCGATACATGATGGCCAAAGATCCAACTTGTGCAAATCAATATGAAAATGAATGCACAAATAAAGCAAGTAAAGCCTAGAACTCTATCATGAATCATCAAGAGCTTCGGCGACCGAGAATTAAGACACGTTCCATCACTCGGAGTATGAAACGCCCCTCGTTCCTCATGTTTGGACTAACACTTAATCCAAACAATGCAACGCATAAGGATGGCAAACATGCAATGTGAATAACCTAACAAGGCTAATGACATGCAACAAGCACATAGGCATGATGTGAGGTGACAACCTTGAACAACTTGGCAAAATGCAACATGGATATGCAAACATGCAAGGCACACAAAGGTGGACAAGTATGCAACAACATACAAGATGAAACAAACATGCGACGACATGGTAAGATGGGCTTACACCAAAGATGGACAGCTCTCAAATAGGTCCAAATCAGTAGCCATAAGTGATGAATTGATGGCATGAAAAGCATGAAATGGCAAGGCAAACATGTATGCCAAGTGGCTCAAGTATTAAGGCACAAAGAGGACAACTCTTAAGCACACTTAAGGAGCAACAAACACAGATGTATGACAATGAGGTAAGTTCTGAAATTTCATGTAAAGTGATGCCAAATCAAATCAACCATGCAAGCATAACATGTCATGATGTTCAAAGCTCAAGGTAAGCAAAGGGACTTAAGCCACGGTCATACAAGGCAAGACCCAAGGGGCCGAGGGGACCTAAAACAGTCCTAGGGTAGGTCCAAACAAGACCAAAACTAAGCTCAAAACTAGCCAACAAAGGCTAGAACATAAAGCCAAAAACATGGAGCATGCAAGGCTTTAAAGAGGCAATGCACTACACCTATTGAAACCAAACATGGCATGACTTGGGCGACATAAAACAGAGTTACATCATGGTATAATAGGACCCAAAATGCGCTGAAATGATGAGCCAAAGGCTTAGGCTTAATGGCATGCACAAAAGCTCATTCTTGAGGCATAAAGCACAAGCTCTATAAAGCATTCAAGGCATGTCAAATGCAAGTGTATGACAACATTTCATGGACTGAAATAGCATATGGAACGAGGGCAAAGCATGCAAACATCACATGTATGGCATGGTAGGGGCCTCAAAACCCAAGACTAGCCTAAGCATTTACACTATAGCTATACAAAGCACGAGTGATATGGCCATGGAAGCCCAAAACAGTCCTAGAACACTTCAAAATAAGCATAAAATCAAGTTTGAGTAAAGCCAAAATATGCTAGTATGATGAGTCAAAACATCATGCACAAATGGCTAGTAAACAAGATTTATTCTACACCTATATGGAGCATGCAAAGGATGATCGAACCAACTATGGATAGTTTCATAACATGCCAAATGATGATCAAATATATGCTGAAATGTAAACCAAACAAGCTAAAATGACATGGCATGGCATGGATCATATGAAGCTAGTTTAGGAGATTTACACTACAAGTGCATCATGCAAGCATGGAGTAACAAAACCAACCCAAAACAGGTTCATGGCATGGTAAAACATCACCAAAAATCCACTGAAATGGACTCAACACAAGCTAAGCACACATGCTACTTTGATGAGTTATGGATGGAGTTACACTACACATACTATATGAATGCAAAATATGACCAAACCAGCCATGGATAGGGCCAAGGCAGGTCCTAAAAGTCACAAAAATAGGCCTGAACCAAGCCTCAAAAATACATAGAAGGATGGTCCTTTGGAAGGCCAAAAATGCAAGCAAAGAGGAACCAAAAGAGAGGGGGCCACCCCCTTTGATTAAGGACCTCAAAACCACACCTTTACCACTAAAAATTTGCTGGATTTCAGTGGTAAGAAGGCCAAACCAAGGCTAGCTCGGAGGTTCCAAGATATGACTTAAAACAAAGCCAAACAAAGCATGCAAGAGGGCTACACACCCCTAACAGCAAAATGACCTTAAAAAAAACTTAAAAAGGACTTAAATACAAGAATTTTTTCAATTATAAGCAAAGCCTAAATCAATATGCAAAGAGGGCTAAAGCAAGGTGCAGGAAAGTGCAAAAATTGGGAAAATACTTACCCTTGAAGACCCTCTTCAAAACCAGCAACTTCAGGGGGTAGAAACTCACTTTTAGACCTCAAGAAGACCTTCCAAGAAGCTTTGTCCAATGGTGGTGGTGTATATCTAGGTGTTGTAGTGTAAAAGTGCAAGGAAATCCAACTCCAAAGCACAAGACACAAACAATATAGAGAGAAAGAGAGGTTTTTTCTTCCAAAGTTGCAGAACCCCTGGCAAAGAGGGAGGTCTCTTGCTTATATAGAGGAATGCAAAGCCAAAGCTTCTTCAAGAAGCTTCACAAGGGCTTCATCCCTCCATACACGTGTATGGAGGGGAGCAAACAAAAAACCAGCTGGCTCAAAAGATCTGGAGGAAAACCAGCTGAGATAGGGGGGGTGCCGGCCATTGATCTCACTGATGGCCAGCAGGGCATCACCAATGGCCGGCAGGAACAAGGCAATGGCCGGCAGTTCTATGCCATGGCCTGTAGTGCACCAAGAAGGTCACTTTGAAAGGACCTAGTCAAGGTCCAAAAAAAGGCAGAAAGGATACAGGGTTCGGGAAGCTCGAACCGGTGACGTTCTGCCACGACAGTTGAGTCCTCAGCGAGCAATCGAACTAGTTGTTGGGTGTACTTGCAAGCACAACCAAGTCTCGAGGACGGTCAAAAATGGGGTGTCTACAACTGCCTCCATGCTGTAAGCTAAAGAAAAAAACGTTTCTTTAGTTGACCACCGGGGTGTAGTATGGTAAGCCCATAAAACATGAGGAAGCTCCTCAGCCCACTTGCCTTTTTCTCTCTCCAACCTTTTCTTCAAGCCATCTAAGACGACTTTGTTTGATGCTTCTGCCTGGCCATTCGCTTGTGGGTATGTTGGTGTAGAGTTGTAAAATTTTATCTTGTATTCCTCGCAAAAGCCCTTGAAAATTTTGCCACCGAACTGAGTGTCATTGTCAGATATTAGAGCCTTAGGTATGCCGAATCGAGTTATGATATTCTGCCAGACAAACTTCTTAACATCTTTCTCCTTTATTGATGCAAGTGCTTTTGCCTTCACCCACTTTGTGAAGTAGTCTGTTGCTGCAGGAAAGAATTTTTCGTTACCGGGTGCTGTTGGAAGTGGTCCCACTATGTCCAGGCCCCACATTGCGAAGGGCCATGGGCTAGTTAATGGTATAAGCTCTCTGGCTGGTTGATGTATTTGGTGTGTGAACTTCTGACATTTTTCACACCTCTTGACATATTTCTCTGAATCTGCTTGCATGTATGGCCACCAATATCCTTGTGAAATTTCTCTGTAAGCTAATGATTTTCCCCCTTGGTGGCTTCCGCATACGCCTTCATGTATCTCGAACAAAAATGCCTCGACCTTGCTAGGATGGACACATGTCAAGTAAGGTCCTGTGAAGGATTTTTTGTATAACGCCAATGATGAAGAGAGCTAAAATCGTTGTGATTTTGCTTTAATTTTGTTGGCCTCTTTCTTTTCTTCAGGCAAGATGTCGTCTTTTAAAAACACTATGATGGGGTCCATCCATGAAGGGCCTAGTTCCGCACAACATACCTCAGCTACTTCGGGTTCTTCAATGCTCGGTCTAGGTAGGAAGTCGATCAATAATGGGTGTGGAGTAGATGTATCTGCCATTGAAGCAAAACCTGCTAGCTTGTCTGCTCTACTGTTCTCATCTCGGCCGATTTGTTCTATCCGAACTACTTCAAACTTTATGATCTCTTTTCTGACTAACTCTTGGTACTTAGCCATCCTCTCATCTTTTGCCTCGTAGTCGCCTGAAATCTGGTTTACTACTAGCTGGAAGTCACTGTAAACCATTAGCTCGGTGGCCTTTATGAAAAATGCTGATTTTAGGCCTGCTAACGTGCTTCATATTCTGCCTCATTGTTGGATGCTGGGAAAACAAGGTTGACTGCCTATTCCACTATTAGGCCATCTGGTGAGATGAAGACTATGCCAAGTCCTGCATCGTGCCTATTGGATGCTCCATCCACGAAGAGCTTCCATATCTCTCCGACGAATAGTTTCCAGCAAGTAGAGGGGTCGGATGATGTCTTGGGGTTATGGGTGTTACTGATGTTATCTTTCAGGTTGACGTATGCTGTTGAGGGTTGGTCTTCACTATCTGACTGTCACGACCCAAACTCGCCCCTATAGGTTTAGCGTCATAACCGGCCAGTAATCCTTGGATTACCAAAGGCCTCTTAACAGAATAACATGTAATTAGGGGCTGCGGAAGCAAATAGCAATTAAACAACTTCCATTAAACTGTGCAGACTTATATGAGACAGAAAAATTTTAAAGTTTATATACATATATACACAGATTAGACAAAGAGGGACTTAGCCCTATTTAAAAAATACACAAGACTTGTCTAACCAATCAAGAAAACAAAACTTAAACTAAATCACGTAGCCATAGTCACTTGACATATCCGGAACCTTCACGGGAGGAACATAGGTTGGTTGACAAAAACATATTCCAGGCAGATGCCTTTAAGTCTGGTCACGCATCTGTTCACCTACATACATAAATAATACAGTGAGCTAGAGCCCAATGAATAATAACAGAGTAAAGGGTTTTAATGAATGATGTCCATATCGAATTTAGAAATCAGATTTCACATCTCTTATCAAATCAGAAGCGTAGTCATGTTCATGTTCGTATTTGTATCATAAACTCAGAAATCAGCTTTCAAATCTCTTATCCAATCAGAAACATAGTCATGTTCATGTTCATATTCGTATCAGAAACTCAGAAATCAGCTGTCAAATATCTTATCCAATCAGAAACATAGTCATGTTCATGTTCATATTCAAATAATGTGTGGTACTTCCTTTAGCGTAGCATATCATGTTGGTCAAGCATATCAAGTTCCATAATGGAACCTCCGGTACCGGGTAACATATCACATATGTGGGCCATGGTATTGTTTCCCCCAGGCGAGGGCCTGTGCCACGGTATTGTTTCCCTCGGGAGAGGGCCTAGGCCACAGTATTATTTCCTCCGGGCGAGGGCCTGGGCCACGGTATTATTTCCCCCGGGCGAGGGCTTGGCCCTCATGACAATAAGCCACAGTATTATGTCCCTTGGGCGAGGACCTTTGCTAAGGATACCACAATTACATTTCAAAGAAAATTAGACAATCATTCATTCATACAAAACATAGCATTTCAGAAACTTATCATCTCATATCATCAGAAAATAATTAAAGTTAAACATAACTTTACAGAGTTATTACTCACAGATAATTGCAGAAGCAGATCAGACAGATCACAAATCATGCATACAATAGCACGTGACCTACACAAACACATAACACATACACATCGAAACACAATATCAATTCCTTGATCAAGCTTGACTTTTCTTGTCTTTTCCTACCTAAGTAGTCCGAGATTCTACTACATGTATTCTTCCTTTAGTTAAATGAATCGGATTCTTATTTCACATATCCTTTCATTACTAAATCATTCTTTTATGAATAAACCAAGTCCTCACTTGGCTTCTTAATCAAGTATCACTAAGTTAATGACTTATTCTTTAATCAACTAATTAATGTTGATTGTTAACTTATTAATCCTTATAGAGCCATAAAACATGTCTAGAATGCTTTGGAAAGAGATGAGAATAAAAATGTGAATTAAATGCGATTTTTCAAAATATGCTGAAAATAGGGTCTTCGCTCGAGTGCCACTTTGGTCGCTCGAGCGGACTGTAAAATTTGAAAAACTTCTGGGAGCTCAATTTTCATGCTCGAGCGAGACTTTTCTCGCTCGAGCGGACAGTGTAAATTTTGGAATTTTCAGAATTGTAATTGAAGTTCAGATTTGATATTCAAAGCCTCAAAACATGTATTTGTGGTACACAAATATGGAAAACCAATGTATAATTTAGTAAACACTCTCAATTAGAAATTATTTATTCAAAATCATGCTCCAATTGTCCAAATTTAGTTTTAACTCAATTCCTCCATATCAAGCCAAATTCCAAACCCAAAGTGATTAATCTCTAAATTAATCTCCATAAATTGAACATGGCTCCAACCTTCCGCACCATAAACCTTACACACCACACTCTTCCCACTACACTTCTATAGCATCACATGATTATATATGCAACATAAATTATTTATATAGTACATACATCCATATTAATATAAAAGTATATGTATAAACATAATTATTTTATTGAACATAATTTATGTAAAATAAACTATTTACTACCAAAATAAAAAAAAGACCACTTTTGGCGACTAAACATATTTTTTAGTCGCCAATTCTATACTTTTGGCTACTAATTGTTTTTTAGTTGCTAAAAAACTTAACTTTTGTCGACCAAAATCGGATTTGGTTGCCAAAGATGCACTTTCAGCTACCCAAATGTTGGTCACCAAACAATTTTATTCCCGCCTTAGGATTTTAGTTCTCCCGCGCTAAAAATGACCACTTTTGGCGACTGAACTTATTTTTTAGTCGCCAATTGTAGACTTTTGGCTACTAAAATTTTTTTTGGCACCAAAAAGCTTTACTTTTGGCTACTAAAATTTTTTTAGTCGGTAAAACCCATATAATCAGTGACCAAACTTATTTTTAGTCGCCAATTGTAGACTTTTGGCTACTAAATTTTTTTAGTCGCCAAAAAGCTTTACTTTGGGCTACTAAAAATCTTTTAGTCACTAAAACCCATATAATCAGCGACCAAACTTAGTTTTAGTCGCCAATTGTAGACTTTTGGCTACTAAAATTGTTTAGTCGCCGAAAAGCTTTACTTTTGGCAACTAATGCTGTTTTGGTCAGGAAATTTAGTCGCCGAATATGCTTTTTCCTGTAGTGTATATTGAGTTTAATTCATTTATTTTTAATCATTTACTGCATTTTAAAAATTTAGAAAATATATTGGCATTTTTTGTTTTTTCAAAAATGTCATTATAAACTTGGAAAGTTTTTGGCTTAGTGGCATTTCTCAAAATGCTATAAATATTTGTTTATGACACTTTTCACCTAAGTGCCATAGAAAGTAATTTGCACCTACCTAGTGTCCTAACATCTTTTAAAAAATGCCATTGCAACTAAAGTTTAGTGGCATCTGTTGGTAAATGTCACGAACATAATTTTTTGTGTCATTATTTTATAAAATGTCATAAAATTGATGTGACATTTCTTTATTGAAATGTCACTAGAGCCTTATATGTTTTGTGGTTCTATGGCATTTTTCTAAAACATTTAATGCCAATTTTTATTTTTGTGGCATTTTCTAAAAACATGCTACTAGTGTAGTGTCACTAAAGTGTAAATTTGTTGTAGTGACATTTTTGTTGTAGTGAAGTGACACTTTTTTTAATTGAAATGCCACTAGAGCCTTGTATGTTTGTGGCTCTATGACATTTTTCTAAAAAATGCCACCAAATATTCTTTTTGTGACATTTTTTAAGAACATGCCACTAGTATGGTGTCACTAAAATATGTTTTTGTTGTCGTGTTGTGACACTTGTTCATTGAAATGTCACTAGAGCCTTTTATGTTTGTCGTTTTGTGGCATTTTTCAAAAACATGCCACTAAATATCATTTTTGTGGCATTTTCTAAAAGTATGCCACTAGTGTAGTGCCACTAAAGTATGTTTTTGTTGTAGTTTTGTGACACTTGTTCATTGAAATGTCACTAGAGCCTTTTATGTTTGTCGTTTTGCGGCATTTTTCAAAAACGTGCCGCTAAATATCATTTTTTGTGGCATTTTCTAAAAATATGCCACTAGTGTAGTGCCACTAAAGTATGTTTTTGTTGTAGTGTCACAAACTCCTTATAAAATTATTCACTTGTATGAAATTAATATCAAAATTACTAATTTTATATTCTTATAAATTTTCCCAACTAATTTCCATAATCTTAAACTTAACTTAATTTGTAACCTCAACTTAATTCATAACCATAGGTGTTTCAAAATATGCTTAATTTAAATAAAATCTTAAATTACATTACATGCATGGATTAAAAATCTAATTATAAAATCAAAACTTTATCTAACATTAGGATTAATTCTAAATTTTAATAAACTTGATGTTCATAAAACATTTCCTTTTTCTCTTCAAAATATGAATTTAAATGGCTTAATTTTTTCAAAATCCATGATGCATGTAAATATAGATTCAAATACTCATAGAATTCCCTCATGCATGTAACAATGGAACTTAATTTCATATAAGATATGCAAAATCAAACCCAAAATAATTAATTTATAAGTTGATTTCCATAATCATTAACCTGACTCATTTGCATGGGTCAAATCTTTAATAAACCCTTGTTGCATGTAATTTATAGAACTTAATTCAAGAATAATTCTCTAAATTGAACCCAAATTTAACAAATTAAAAGAATCATAACTCATGTTTTTCAACCTAACTTGATTTAACATACAAATCCAATTTCTATGAATTTATGATTAATCCTCAAATCTTTATTTTTAATGTTCTCAAAATACACATTGAATAAATTTTTGTCTAGATTAAGTAAACAACACTAGAAAGATGATAAAATTTCTTACCTTAGGATGAATTTTCCATAATTTTTAGCTTAAGTTTTGATATCTCACGAGGCTATCTTCTTTGCTTTTCTTCCTCCCTCTTGGTCTCTCTCTCTCTCAGCCGTGCTCTCCCTCTCTCTCAGCTGTGCTCAGTTTTTTTTCCACCCACACAAGACTTGATGATGTACATATATATTTCTTGCCTTAGACTTAACACACCAACATTCCTTTGTAATATATATAATTTATTAAAGGTAAATTAATATATCATTCACATTTAATTTAATTGGACATCGTTTAATTTTAATTAATCTTAATTAGCCCAAACACAAATCCCACATAAATTAATTAGTCTAATTGACTTCCTTTAGAGTCCAATTAATTATATTTAAATTTATTAATCTGAATAAGATTTTAATCAAACTCCCAAAAAGGCTCCAAATTTCCGTCGCTAAAATTACATATTCAAATTGAACACCCCATAAATAAATTTAATTCGTAATAATTACAATTCTCAATCTTCATAATTTAATTAACTTGATTAACTCCAATTAGGATCTAATTAATTGAATCTCAATTTTACTAAACTGAATCGAATATTTAATTAAACTCCCAAATGGGTCCGTAATTAAGATTAAATTGATTCAACTTCTTAATTTCACTTCCTTGAGCCATTTGGACCCTTCATTTCTAATTCCAAAATAAGTATTTAATAGAACCATAAATGAATCAATCTCCATAATTTTCGTAAAACCCAGATTAAATTGGAATAGTTGGCAATTAAATTTCAAATCTCCTTAATTAATTAAGTGCTAATCATTATACGTGATGGGGTCGTTACACTAACTGCCTCAAGTCTTTACTTTTTCATGAGTCCTCACTGAGAATAACATGGTTCGTTGCTTCCTTTTGGTCCTCAAGCCTGCATGGGGGCTGCGTTGTTCCCGCGGCACTTTCCCCCCTCACTTCGGTTGTGTTGGTCAAATCGACCGGGCAAATGTGATGACTTCCTGGTGTGAACTCAGCCACAAAGTCTGCTAAAGCTTGGGCTTTTATTGCAGTTCTGGGTTAAAACTTGATATCGAACTGCCCCAACTCCACCGCCCATTTCAAGATTCGTCCAGAAAAATTGGCCCTCTCAAACAAGGCCTTTAATGGAAAGGCCATTAAGACGACCACGGTGTGGGCATGGAAATAGTGCGACAACTTTCTTGAGACCATCATCAAAACTAATGCCAACTTTTCTAATGGTAGGTACCTTGTTTCAGCGCCCAGCAAGGTTTTGCTAACATAAAAGATAGGCAGGTGTTGGATTCCTTCCGCTTTGACCAACACTGCGCTTACTGCATGCTGTGAAACTACTAAGTACAAAAAGAGCTCTTCTCCTGGCACTAGGGATACTAACAACAGTGGAGAAGACATGTACTCTTTCAAGCTTTCTAGGGCGCGGTCGCATTCTTCATCCCACTCAAACTTGGCCTTTAATGCTTTGGAGAATAGTCAACAACTGTCTGATGACCGACTTATGAACCGGTTGAGCGCGGCTGCTAGGCCAGAGAGATGCTGCACCTCTTTGACTGTGTTGGGCCTCTCAAGATCCTGGATCGCTTTGATCTGAGAGGGGTCTGCTTCTATACCTCGGTTGGTTACTAGAAAGCCTAGGAATTTTCCTGATCCTACGCCGAATGCACACTTGGATGCATTTAGACGCAACTTGTTCTTCTTCAGAATTTGGAACATTTCGTCTAGGTCCTTGAGATGGTCCTTCTCATCCTTGCTTTTGACCACCATGTCATCTATATAGGTCTCCATTGTTCTGTCTAACAATGGTTCAAACATTTTGGTAACCATCCGTTGGAATGTAGCCTCTGCGTTCTTTAGGCCAAAGGGCATGACCTTGTAACAATACAATTCTCTAGGCGTTGTAAATGATGTGACCTCCTGGTTTGGTTCAAACATGGCTATCTGATGGTAACCTCTATATGCATCAAGGAAGCTAAATCGATTGTGTCTTGCTATCAGGTCTACCAGTTGGTCTATCCATGGTAGGGGAAAACTGTCCTTTGGGCATGCCTTGTTGACTGTTTTGTAGTCCACGCAAACACGCCATTTTCCGTTCTTCTTTGGCACTACTACAATATTGGAGATCTACCTGGGATAGTGTACTTTTCTGATGGCTCCTGCCTCCAGCAAGTTTCCCACTTCCTCCGCTACTATCTCCGCGTGGTAGAGCGTCGATCTTCGAGTGTGTTGTATAATTGGTCTGGCAGTTTGGTGGACATTAAGTTGGTAACAGATGAAGTTTGGGTCAATGCTAGGCATGTTGTATGGTGTCCAAGCAAACATTTCGATGTTAGAGGTTAAGAATTCCATGACCTCTATTCTCTCAGTGCTGGATAAAGACGAGCTGAGCAAAAAGAACTTTTCTGGGTTCTTTTCATCTATCCTTACCTGTACCAAGTCTTCCACTGCCTTCTGTTCAGCTGCTTTGTCGATATCTGCAAACAGTTCATTGCTCTTTGGCTCTTCTACCATATGTACGAACCCTTTTGCAGCACGGCTTCCATTTACTGTGACGAAACATTACTTCGATATGATTTGGTCTCCTAAGACTTCTTCAATCATGCCAGTTTCGTTGGGGAATCGTAATGCCTGATGGTAGGTTGATGCTACTGAGCGCATGGCATACAGCCATGTCCTTCCTAGGATTATGTTGTAAGTGGAAGGGACCTTCAATACCTAGATTCCACCTATTTTGTCATGGTTCCTGCCTTGACTGGGAGGATTATCTTGCCTACCGGCCACTCTGGCATTGAGTTGAAACCGACAAGGGGAGATGTCGTAGGTGCTAAGTCATTATCCTCAAATTTCAGCTATTTGAAGGTCTCGTTGTACATTATCTGGCATGAGCTTCCTTGGTCAATAAGAATCTGCTTAATGTCGAAATTCTTGACGCGCAAAGTCACCACCAATGCGTCATTGTGAGGGCAATGTAGCCATGCTAAATCCTTGTCTGAGAAGGATATGACGTTCGTAGCCTGTAACGCCCTCAAAATAAACCCAATATATGTATATCATCAACATGCATTATTTAAAGATAACAATCTATTAACTCATTCATCAGAGTATTACTAAATAAAAACATTACATGTAACATCAAATTAAATGCCCTATGGGCTTACATCTTTCCAAGCCAACACTTGGACACAAATAATGAGTTCTAACTCAAATACAATTAAAGCCCTAGGCTTGATTATCTATCAAATAAAAACAAACAACTAAAGATAGTCTTCAAATTTCAAATCCTTCCATGCTAAGTCCTGGGAGGTAGATTATCACCTGGACCTGAAAATGATGTTCCCATAAAGGGTGAGCCACAGCCCAGTAGAAATATACTAAACCACATATAAGCAATGAATAAAGCAATAGCATTCAACAGATGGTTAACCAAGATAATCAATTACTTCATTTTACAGTCTCATGACACTATTGTCTAAGATACGTTTTACTTTCCAACCTTATCAACATGGCTCAGAACCTGGCCAAATTTACAACAGTGAATTATATATATCATATTCACATCCTTCCAATATCAACAAACAAATGAGACTCAAGCTCAAATCAAAACACTTCATACTTCCAGATTGATACACATTTTAGTGCTGTATCAATAAAAACACTTCTATATAAATAAGCACACATAAAAGTGATGCTAATGGAGTCCATCCCCTATCTCCTCCCAAACAAAATCCGGTTTAGAGGTCCATCCCCTATCTTCCCCTAAACCGTGGAGTACATCCCCTATCTCCTCCCACACAAAACAATGTATGCAAATGCAATGCTCAATCAATACATGTATTTTCTGTATCAATGCAATAGTCAAAATTAATGACTTAACCAATGTGATTAGTTTCAGTTATTCCTAATCCACATGCAATGTCTACAACAATCACGACTATCCTCCACCGATAGCCCAAAACAGTTATTCCTAAACTGAAAATAACTATGTCATTTAATCAATGAATTCCCCAATTCTATGAATTTAACCATCTTTTCCCAATTCCATGAATTAATTATACAAATTAATTTAATAATACAACTAGGGTTTTTCCCAAAATTTTCCAAAGTATCCCCAACATATCAAAATACCAAAACTTAGAACAAAACCTATAAAATGGAGTAGGAAATCCCTACCTCGAAGAAAACAACCCAAATGGTGAAGACAGAGATGAGTGCCCAAATACCAATGTGCTCCAAACAACCAACAATTCAGATTAAAACGAAGCCCTCGACTCACACACTCTTTTTAATGAAGGATCTAGGGTAGAAACACACCCTAAGTAGATCAATCCTAAGAGAGAAGGTGTGTATAGGGAGAGAAAACTCGTAACTAGGGTTTTGGAATATGAAAGTGTATGAAAAACAGATCTGAAACACGCTGCTGCCTATTTAAACCTGACAGGCTCGCTCGAGCGAAGACTTGGTCGCTCGAGCGACCAGACACAGAGAAGCTACGCTCGAGCCAAGGAAGCCTTGCTCGAGCCAACAACCCAAAAGCTCGCTCGAGCGAAAGAAAACTCGCTCGAGCGAAGAACTCAAACCCTCAGGTCTGTAACCAGACACACGCTCGAGCGAAGGAACTATCGCTCGAGCGAAGAACGAACTAACTCGCTTGAGCGAAGAAAAGCTCGCTCGAGCCAAGAATGCAAAGCTGCAGGTCCAAATCAGACGCAAACTCTCGCTCAAGCTACCAAACCCCGGCTCGAGCGAAGAACCAAAAATAACAGCTCGCTCGAGCGACAAACTCCTCGCTCGAGCGAAGATCCAAAATTCTGGACAGGAACACTTGGTTTCTAAACCCAACCAACCGGAAACAAACCTGCCCAACACATCCTATAACTCCAACTAAGAAAATATGGGACAACAACAACAATTATATAATGACAGAATCTACGGAACCTAAGTCCGAATACAGTAATCAAATGGGAAAAGACCGGGGTCGCTATAACCTCCCCCCTTAAAAGAATTTCGTCCCCGAAATTAAGCATAAGTTTGTAAACAAAAACAAGTTTTTCTCAATTCTCAAAGATATTAAATAACAACAATAAACCTCTTGACCCAATACTGGTCACTTCATCTCTTTATCAAGGGGTATCCCACAATATATAAAACAACATATATTTCATCCTGCATCACTATTATGCATTATTCCTTTCAATGTTAACAATTCCCATATCATATTCAATCGCATGATATATACAACCCATTCAACAATGTACTCAACAGATGCAATATTACACTAAACTTCTATAATGAAGCAAGGTTCAAGATACACCCATTTACCAATACAAACTCAATGTTTTACAACTTAAGACATATATAAAGCTCTTAAGTTCAACAATATAACAGAATCTAATTATAAGATTACAAATCAACAAACATGTCCGGATATTTCTGGCGGACTTCCAACTCACGTTCCCAAGTGGCTTCCTCCACTCCGTGGTGTTTCCACAAAACTTTGACCAAAGGGATGGTTTTGCCTCGCAGAACTTGATCCCGCCTATCCAAGACCCGAACCGGTCTCTCCTCATATGAAACATCCTCATTAATCACTAAATCAGTCCAATCCAACACATGTGATGGATCCGGCTCATACTTCCGAAGCATACTCACATGAAACACGTCATGTATTCCGGACAGCTGCGTTGGTAAAGCTAAACGATAAGCAGCCTCGCCAATCCTCTCAAGGATCTCAAACGGACCAATGAACCGAGAGGACAACTTCCCGCTCTTCCCAAACCTCATCAAACCCCGCCTAGGTGATATCTTCAAAAAGACATGATCACCCACCTCAAATACCAAAGGTCTCCTCCTACGGTCGGCATAAGATTTCTGACGACTCTGTGCTGTAACAAGCCTCTTACGGATAATCTCAACTTTCTCCGTCGTTTCCCTCACCAACTCCGGACCCAACAGAGGTGCATCACCCACCTCGGCCCAACAAACAGGAGATCTACACGGTCGGCCATACAAGGCCTCAAATGGTGCCATACCGATACTAGACTGGAAACTGTTGTTGTAGGCAAACTCCACCAACGGCAAGTGCCTCTCCCACGACCCACTAAAGTCTAGAACACAACCCCGAAGCATATCCTCAAGGATTTGAATAGTACGCTCGGACTGCCCGTCAGTCTGAGGATGATAAGCCGTGCTAAAGGTCAACTTAGTGCCTAAGGCACTCTGCAAACTCTGCCACAACCTGGCAGTAAAACGAGGATCTCTATCTGAGACGATCGTCACTGGAACCCCGTGTAACCTCACTATGTCCTGAATGTACAAATCGGCAAGATGATCTACCGAATCTCTCACGCGCATAGGAATGAAATGCGCCGACTTAGTCAACCGATCTACAATCACCCAAATAGCATCACTACCCCGCTGAGTCCTCGGAAGACCCACAACAAAGTCCATAGTGACGTGTTCCCACTTCCACTCGGCAATAGGCAAGGGTTGCAACAAACCCGCCGACCTCTGATGTTCGGCCTTCACTTGCTGACAAGTAAGGCACTTAGATACGAAAGCTGCCACATCTCTCTTCATACCCCGCCACCAGAACTGGCCACCCAAATCCCGATACATCTTAGTGCCTCCCGGATGCACCGCAAGGCGTGAATGATGGAACTCTCGGAGTACCTCCTCTCGGCAAGACTCCGGCACAAACAGACGGTCTCGGTATCTCACAGTCAGGTCAGAATACACCGTCAAACCCTTCTCAACCTTCCCACCGGAAATCTTCTCACGAAGCGATTCTATCTCAAGGTCACCCCTCTGAGCCTCTAACACTCAAGTCACAAGTGTAGGCTGTGCAACAACAGAAAACAAGGCCGCAGCCTCAATGGATTCGCCCAAAAGTAAATCAAACTCCCCAAGTGCACCCAACATCTGTCATTCTCGGATGGCTATACTAGCTATGACACCAACAGGTTTCCTGCTAAGGGCATCGGCCACCACATTGGCCTTTCCCGGATGATAATGCAACTCAAAGTCATAATCCTCTATGAACTCCATCCACCTCCTCTGCCTCAAGTTCAAGTCTTTCTGTGTAAACAAATATTTCAGACTCTTATTATCCGAGAATACCTCGAATCTCTCACCATAAAGATAATGCCTCCAAATCTTCAAGGCAAATATCACAGCTGCTAACTCTAGGTCATGCGTAGGGTAATTCTGCTCGTGAATTTTCAACTGACGTGAGCCATAGGCAATCACTTTCCCCTCCTGCATCAACACACAACCCAGACCCTCTCGTGAGACGTCACAATAGACTGCATAACCCAACCCTCTCTCTGGAATAATCAAGACTGGAGCGGTGGTCAGTCTAACTTTCAGCTCCTGAAACGACTTTTCACAAGTCTCACTCCATACAAATTTGACTCCCTTCCGAGTCAATCTAGTCAAAGGCGAAGCTAATCTGGAGAAATCTTTCACAAACCGACGATAATACCCAGCTAACCCCAGAAAACTGCGGATCTCAAACACACTCTTAGGCTGTGCCCAATCTTGCACCGCCTCAATCTTGGATGTATCAACAGACACTCCTTCCCCAGAAACTACATGGCCTAAGAACTTGACCTCTTCTAGCCAGAACTCACACTTTCCAAACTTAGCATAAAGCTTATGGGCTCTAAGTAACTCAAGCACCACTCTCAAGTGTTCCTTGTGCTTCTCCTCAGAAGGTGAATAGATAAGGATGTCGTCCACGAATACGACTACAAAACGATCTAAAAATTCCCGGAATATCCGGTTCATCAAATCCATAAAAACTGCCGGTGCATTGGTGAGCCCAAATGGCATCACCAGAAACTCATAGTGGCCATACCACGTACGGAATACCGTTTTCGGAATATCCTCCTCCCTGACTCTTAACTGATGATAACCCAATCTCAAGTCTATCTTTGAGAAACAACGGGAACCCTTCAACTGATCGAACAGATCATCTATACGAGGCATAGGGTACTTATTCTTAACCGTAGCCCGATTCAATTTCCGGTAGTCTATACAGAGTCTCAAAGCACCACCTTTCTTTTTAACAAAGAGAGCCGGTGCTCCCCACGGCGAAACACTAGGACGTATAAAGCCCTTATCTAGCAACTCCTGGAGCTGAATCTTCAACTCAACTAACTCGGCTGGGGCAAAACGATAAGGTGCCATAGAAATCGGCGCCGTGCCGGGCACTAGGTCCATAGAGAACTCAATCTCTCGATGCGGTGGCAAACCAACAAGATCCTCGGGAAAGACGTCCGAGTACTCACAAACCACCCTTGGCAACACAATCTGAGTCTCAACATCCTCACTAATCGAAAGGTTAGCAAGTAGACTACTAAGCTCACTCCGTCCTCGCGGAACATACCCCGGTGGCAACACATTACCAACCCGGTCCCCCAGAAAATGAAAATACTCTCCGCTCACGGTACAACAAGTGACTCTCTGGCGGTAGCAATCAATAACTGCCCGGTATGACGATAACCAGTCCATACCCAAAATAACATCGAAACCTCTCATAGGTATAACTACAAAGGAAAATGGGATTCTATGGTAATCAACCTCTATATCACAACCCCTAACACCTTGTTTCAAAATCAATTCACCCCCAAGAGGTGACACTACACACATAGGAGATGCTAACTGTGCTAACTCCAACTCCAAAACAGATGCAAATGCAGCAGACACAAAGGAATGTGATGCACCCGTATCAATCAAAACATTAGCAACCGAGTTGCAAAACAAGAAGGTACCTCTCACAACTGATGGTGCTGGCACAAGATCCTGCGCGGTAACAGCATACACGCGCCCAACCGACCTCTGATCAACCTGCTCACCCCTAGGAGCATAAGATTGCTGCACCGACTGGGACGATGAAGCCCCCCTGATTGGCCCTCGAGGCCTGACCCGACTGAGCTGGCTGCTGACCCTGAATCGGCCTCAAACCAGATGCACCAGGTGTGCCACCCAACTGCGGGCAATACCTCTCCTGGCTGACCACATTGATAACATGAGAGTGGCTGGCCTCTACCCTGACTCTGGCTCTGAGATCGAGCCGTAGATGATGCTGCTCTCTGCACTCTTCCCCTCTGAGGACAAACTGGAGACTTGTGGCCCAGCTGGCCACACTTGAAACAGGTAATGTCTCCCTGACTGCCTTTCCCTGAACTAGCACTCGGCACAGGAAAAGTCGATCTAGAAAAGCTACCCTGAGACTGCTGAGGATTAAAACCCTTCTGTCTCCTACCATCACTCTGACTATCCTGACTCCTCTTGGAGCCCTTCTATCCTTCCTCCTCCTCCTGCATCATAATTTCCATGTGGGCTGCAGCATCAACCATACGCCCATAATCCCGAATCATAGTTCCCCCAACTCTCAGCTTGAGGCCACGCCTCAACTTCTTCTCAAACTCAATACAACGGCGTTCCTCAGACGCCACCAACTCAGGTGCAAACCTGGACAAACTAGTAAATGCAGCCTCAAACTCGGCCACTGAAGAACTCGACTGCTTAAGCTGACAAAACTGGTCTCTCAGCTTCTCCCTGACTGCTGGAGATAAGAACTTCTCCTGGAAAGCATTCACAAAAGCCTCCCATGTACCTCCTATACGACCCTTAGTAAACTTCCACCACTAACCCGCATCCCCCTTCAACTGGAAAGATGCCAAGGTCACTTTCAACCCCTCGTCTTCGATGCCAAGCATCTCAAACGTCTTCGTTGTCTGTTCGAGCCATTCATCTGCCTTAAGCGGCTCTTTAGGATCACCCACAAATTCATCCGGGTTAGACCGGAAGAACTCCCTCTTCAGAAAGGAAGGTCCTGCATCTGCAACAACAACTTGAGCTTGATTCTCAGCTCTGAGAATGCCTACTGACTCCCTGAATGCCCCTGTTATCTCTCGGGCTAGAGCGCCCATAGCCTGCTGGCCTACTAGCTCGGCCACATTGGCCTGGCCAATACCCTCCTGAACTGCCGGAATCTCTTCTGGCACAGGCACCTCCTGCCTACCCGGCCTACCACGCCAACCGCGTCCTCGTCCTCGTCCTGACATCCTAATAAAGGAAATAAAGACATTAGCACATTAATAAATGTGCCGAAGCTAAACACTCGCGTCCTAATGCATTGGACAACAATAATTCATTCCACGTAAGCACATAATTACATAAGCACCTACGAATTTCATTCCCGGATAATGATAGTCCCAATACGTTACTATAGTTCCGGTTGGAAGCAGCAGTGATCAAGTGCCTTTCCAACAAGACTACAAGAAACTCAAGGGTCCAATCACATCCTAGAAACTACATTCCATACCCACATAATCACATAAACATGTTATCACATAAGCATATAACATTACACTAAGTCTCTATCAGACGAGACGAACCCATTGTGATACTAATCACTTCCCACGTACCCCAAAGTATTCAAACCCGGTACGCTCTGATACCAAGTTGTAACGCCCTCAAAATAAACCCAATATATGTATATCATCAACATGCATTATTTAAAGATAACAATCTATTAACTCATTCATCAGAGTATTACTAAATAAAAACATTACATGTAACATCAAATTAAATGCCCTATGGGCTTACATCTTTCCAAGCCAACACTTGGACACAAATAATGAGTTCTAACTCAAATACAATTAAAGCCCTAGGCTTGATTATCTATCAAATAAAAACAAACAACTAAAGATAGTCTTCAAATTTCAAATCCTTCCATGCTAAGTCCTGGGAGGTAGATTATCACCTGGACCTGAAAATGATGTTCCCATAAAGGGTGAGCCACAGCCCAGTAGAAATATACTAAACCACATATAAGCAATGAATAAAGCAATAGCATTCAACAGATGGTTAACCAAGATAATCAATTACTTCATTTTACAGTCTCATGACACTATTGTCTAAGATACGTTTTACTCTCCAACCTTATCAACATGGCTCAGAACCTGGCCAAACTTACAACAGTGAATTATATATATCATATTCACATCCTTCCAATATCAACAAACAAATGAGACTCAAGCTCAAATCAAAACACTTCATACTTCCAGATTGATACACATTTTAGTGCTGTATCAATAAAAACACTTCTATATAAATAAGCACACATAAAAGTGATGCTAATGGAGTCCATCCCCTATCTCCTCCCAAACAAAATCCGGTTTAGAGGTCCATCCCCTATCTTCCCCTAAACCGTGGAGTACATCCCCTATCTCCTCCCACACAAAACAATGTATGCAAATGCAATGCTCAATCAATACACGTATGTTCTGTATCAATGCAATAGTCAAAATTAATGACTTAACCAATGTGATTAGTTTCAGTTATTCCTAATCCACATGCAATGTCTACAACAATCATGACTATCCTCCACCGATAGCCCAAAACAGTTATTTCTAAACTGAAAATAACTATGTCATTTAATCAATGAATTCCCCAATTCCATGAATTTAACCATCTTTTCCCAATTCCATGAATTAATTATACAAATTAATTTAATAATACAACTAGGGTTTTTCCCAAAATTTTCCAAAGTATCCCCAACATATCAAAATACCAAAACTTAGAACAAAACCTATAAAATGGAGTAGGAAATCCCTACCTCGAAGAAAACAACCCAAATGGTGAAGACAGAGATGAGTGCCCAAATACCAATGTGCTCCAAACAACCAACAATTCAGATTAAAACGAAGCCCTCGACTCACACACTCTTTTTAATGAAGGATCTAGGGTAGAAACACACCCTAAGTAGATCAATCCTAAGAGAGAAGGTGTGTATAGGGAGAGAAAACTCGTAACTAGGGTTTTGGAATATGAAAGTGTATGAAAAACAGATCTGAAACACGCTGCTGCCTATTTAAACCTGACAGGCTCGCTCGAGCGAAGACTTGGTCGCTCGAGCGACCAGACACAGAGAAGCTACGCTCGAGCCAAGGAAGCCTTGCTCGAGCCAACAACCCAAAAGCTCGCTCGAGCGAAAGAAAACTCGATCGAGCGAAGAACTCAAACCCTCAGGTCTGTAACCAGACACACGCTCGAGCGAAGGAACTATCGCTCGAGCGAAGAACGAACTAACTCGCTTGAGCGAAGAAAAGCTCGCTCGAGCCAAGAATGCAAAGCTGCAGGTCCAAATCAGACGCAAACTCTCGCTCGAGCTACCAAACCCCGGCTCGAGCGAAGAACCAAAAATAACAGCTCGCTCGAGCGACAAACTCCTCGCTCGAGCGAAGATCCAAAATTTTGGACAGGAACACTTGGTTTCTAAACCCAACCAACCGGAAACAAACCTGCCCAACACATCCTATAACTCCAACTAAGAAAATATGGGACAACAACAACAATTATATAATGACAGAATCTACGGAACCTAAGTCCGGATACAGTAATCAAATGGGAAAAGACCGGGATCGCTATATAGCCTCTGTTCTGCTCTTTTTGATGGTAGGTTATGCACGTAATACCTCTCTCAAGTGCTCAGCCTTTTTGATCATCCCCCTGAGTTCACATACCCGCTCAGGTTCGATGATCCCATGTATGACGTTGATTACGCCTTGGGGTGGACCGTCGACTGGCATCCCGTTTGGTTTGTTGAGGTCCTGGGGGGCTGGCTATGTCCCCCCTTCTATGTACTAGTCTAGGTGCCCAACTGCCACTAACTCCTCCAGATGTTGCCTCAATGGCGTGCAATTTTCAGTGTGGCGCCCCTTCTCATCATGGAAAGTGCATCGGGACCTCTCGTCATAGCATTTTTGTGCTTCTCTCATCTTGGTGGGTCGCCGAATGAAGGGTTCATTACATATCTCGCTGAGAATCCAGTAGATAGGTTTATTGAATACTGTGGTGATAGCAGTGCAGACTCTTAACCACATTTTTTCTGGGTCTTCTCTATTGGCTCGCTTGCCTCGCCCAGCCTTGCTTGGTTGGTCTACCGTGTTGACTTTAGCTGTAGTCTTTTTATCTAGCATCATTGTTGCGCCAGATTTTGCTTTAACACGGGCGCCATCTTTCTTTACTCGGATATGCTGATGTGCTCTCTCTATTAGGGCCTCCATTGTGAGGGGTGACGTCATTGTCATTGAGTCCCTTAATTTGTTACCGACTGGTAAACCCCATTTATATTGTGCGATGGCGAGATTTGTAGGGCAATCCCCAATCTAGTTGAAAGTCTCCTAATATCGACTGTTGTAGGACCTCGCATCTCCTTTTCGTCCATGTCAATGGAGAGTAGTTGGTCGATCTCCACTGGTGTCTTGGTATTCGTTCTGAATCTAGTCATGAATGCTTTTGCCAGCTGTGCCCATGAGGCTATGTTGCCCTCTGGCAGCCTTTCAAACCAGGTCAAACCTAGGTCGCTAAGGCTGGATGGGAACGTGATGCACATTAGAGCTTCGTTTCGCCGGTATACTGCCATAACCTGGCGAAAGCGGCTTAAGTGCATGTAGGGGTCTGTCTTCCCTTCATAGGTGGTGAATTTGGGCTGGTAGAAACCTGAAGGTAGTGGTGTGTTCTCAATTGTCGGAACAAACAGCGAGCTCTATAACTTTGCTAATACTTTGTCGGGTGGTTCGTAAGCAAAGCACGACATTGGTATCCCTACCTCAACACTCCCATGCGTCCTAGGGGCCAACCGCTGTAGGGCTGAGACTCTGCGTGGGTCGCGAGCCCTGGTGCCCTCCTTCCATCGGGCCCTTTCCTCAAGCACTGTTCACAGGTCGGATGATCTAGGCAACTCCGTGTGCCTAGACGTCGTTTGGTGCGTGTGTGAGGGCCGATAGCTACTTCCCTTCATATACGACCTTTCAATTCTCGTTCTCTTAGACCTAGAGTAACGAGTCCTGGAAGTCCTTGATTGAGTGTCGCCTGTTCTAAGGCTTCTACTTTCTGCTTGCGATGGTGTGGTATGTTTATCCCAATCTTCTGAGTGGCGAGGGGGTGTGTTGCTTTTGTGCCCCTCTCCTATCGCCACCCCTTTTCCCTTTATCTGGTGCTTCATTGTCTCCATGTTCGCCGCCATTCTCCTTATTAACTCGTCTTGCTCCCTTACGCGATCCTCCAAAACTTGAGGATCCAACCTCCGCCTCTGTCTATCAGGACTTTGAGAGCGATGGGGACTAGTGCCCCGTTTCTCCCTTGTGTCCCTTCAGGAGTTCCGTCACTGGGGTTCTAATTCTGCCATGGGTGGGATAGAGGGTAGACCCTCGCGCCTCTCACCTCCCTCCGGGGTTTGCCTATCAATAGCATATTGCGGCAAGTCTTCATTGTGCTCCATTGATTTCAACTAAAGAGGAAAACTTGATCAAAAGGTATTGTTCTTTGTGAACTTCCCACAGACGGCGCCAATTGTACAAGCACGAAATAATCTCCTCGTATAATCCTTTTGATCAAGTTTGCGCTCCTCCAAACGTTGTCGCTTTACTCCCTAAAAATACAAACGTGAGCTAGTCGGCAGGTGTGTGCCGGATACCTCTCCGATGCCTGAGTCAGCAAATAGACAATAGACAAAAAGCTCTATGTATTCGAAGGTAAAGATTGTGATACCTGTACATAGGTCCTGCTATGAGCTTTTATAGATTCTGTCTGTTTCCATCCTAGTAAGATTACAACTCTCCTTATAAGAGTCTTTCTAGGAACCACACACCCTACTCACTACTAACCAAGTGAGATGGTTTGCACAATTCTAGTAGGACTCTACTCTCCTTAGCAGAGCCCTCCTAGGAATCTCAAGCTCAATGAAGAATGTCTATTATCATAACACTCTGTTTTCCACCAACCAAATAAGATGGTTACCTCATTTGTTTAGGCTGCTGCGGCCTAACCGAGCTATATTACCTCAGTCATACACTCAAGCAATGACGCAGATAGCATTCGGCCGAACTATACCAAGCCCGGCATCATTTCTCATCAATACCTCGGCTAACCACTAAGCCCACTTATTTAGGTAGCTCGGTTCAAAGTACCTCTGTCCAACTTTCATACAACATGGGACCGAGCTACGCGAAGCCCACACCTCGGTTCAGAATACATAAACCGAGCTAATTACCATTATTCCGGACTGAGCTCACAGAAGCAAGGTCCAGCCGAGAAGCCCTTTTCACTACGGCCAACAGATTGGTCTATTACAATGTCTGGGCCTAGCTCGGCCCTAGTTCACATAAAATCTCCCTCTCAGTTCCAAAAATCTAATTAATTCCTGATTCATTTATATTTGCTAATTGAGTGCTTAAGAAGAATTAAAAATTTTAGTTGTGGAAACAATATATAAAATCCTGATTTGCTGAATTTAGTGTTTCAAATTCACTAGTGATTTATGAAAGTTTATGGAAAAAAAAAATTATTTGCAAAAAATAATTTTTTAAAGAAATACCATCTGATTTCATAATTTAAAATACCTTAATCCAAACGTGTTATTGTTAGTACCTCACCAAGCAATCTAAGTGTCTCGCTTCCAAAGTGATTCACCTTGCATAATCTTGCTTTTATTTTTGTGTGAATTTTTCTATAGACCTCAAAAATTCTGATGACCAATTTTTTTTTATCAAATATGTTTGATGTATACCCAACACATGATAGAGTTTGTATGTAGGTGGGATCCTTGGGATCACTATCTTTTAGTTGTGGGGATAAAATAAAAGATGTATCTTTTATTTTGAGTTGACAGGATACAACTTATCTAATTTTTCATTTAATTATCTTTTAAATAGATAGTATAGAACTTCCACTAATTGTAATAATGTCCATTAACACATTACAATTAAACTCCTAAAAGTAGAGAATTACAAGTGAGGCTCTTTCATTACAATTGATCACAAATTTCCTTCCATCAAACTATATTCCACATGAGCTACTAGGTATGGACAAATTTATTACTATAAAAAACACTAGTTCATGTAGGTGAATTCTAAATTTTTGCCTTCTTCTAATTGGACCCCAAAAGCATTTTTCAAAAATAATACTTTTATAATTATACATGTACAAATAAAAATATTTTTATCAAAAAGTTACCAGTTAGTTTTCTTTTCGTCCAACGTTAATAGGAAAAATTACTTGTATGTACTTTCTCACTTTGAGAATTGTCGATTCCATGTTAAACACCTATATAAATCAATTGACACTCACATAACCCAACATGTTTGTGTATAGCCTTTGGTTCGGTGTTACCGATTGACAATATCAAAGTTAAATGAATAATTAATTTATTTATACAAGCCTCTCAGGTCAAAGGAAGATAAGTGCGTTGTAATAGAATTACCTTTTAAACTTATAGTGATCATTTCATAGGTGTTCTTAAAACTGATCTAGTTCAGTGCATGTACTTATTGCATAGCGCCCACCTATTTGCCTAAGGTCACTATCTCAATGATGGAGTTTATCATTCTATCATATAGCAACAAAACAGGTGTAGGCCATAGTAGTGCGAAACCTAATCAACACCCATAACCTAGAACACCAATTGGGTCTACAAGGTAGTGAAAGATCATAACTCCTAGCTTTGGTTCATTAACCATTAGCATGTTTTCTACAATGTTATCCAAGGGAGCTTATATTCACATCATATGTAACATTATGGTCTCGTTTGGCAACTACATGTTTTAGTCAAAAAGCCAAAATTTCATTATAAGTTGTCACATTACTCTCTTTATTTTTCTGCATACCTTTTCATAAAAAGCCAAAAATTACTAAAATAATTTGTTCTCAAACGAGGCCCAAATATAAGATTACCCAGAATAATATACAAAAATGCAAAATAAAACACTAAGTAATTTATTTAATCAGTTAACAAAGTCAACAAATTGGTTTTTGAGGATACAAATGCTAACAATTTTGACAATGAAATACTCAGATGACAAAAAAAGAGGAACTAATTTCATTTTTCATTAGAAAAGAAAGAAAAAGAGAAAAACGAGTGAGTACAGACATATATTTTTAAATTGATACGATCTAAGCTTTTCAATTTTAAACCAACGAATGTGATTTGTCCAATTCCAATCAAGAAAACACACAAATGTGCGTCAATATTAAAGAAGAGGAAGAACTTCATTTCCTCACTAAAAAAACAAAATAAAATTGTGGATAATTATTTTTTCTAAGTTGACATGATCCAAATTTTTTAATTTTAAGTGAACAATTGAGATTTTCCTAACTTTACCAAGCAAACAGACAAAAGAGTAGGTAATTATTTTTTTGGTTGATATTATATAAACTTTTCAATTTTAAATGTACGATTGACATTTTTTTAACTACACCAAAGATAAGGTGCGTTAATATCAAAGAGGAGGAAATAGGTCATTTTCCCACTAGAAAAACAAAATAAAAGAATGGAAAATTTTAATTTTTAATGTTGACATGATCTAAAATTTTCAATTGTAAATGAACGTCAGAGATTTCACTAACTGCACTGAGCAAACAGACAACGCCCATCATTATCAAACATCGTGGACAAGTTGAAATCGTTTCCACCACTAGTTATTGGAAGGAAAAAGATGGAAGCAAAAAAAATATATATATCTTTGATGCCTTAAAATTTGATGTTTGTGATTGATTTGAATAGAATCAATGTTTTGCACCGTTACGGTTTGTGTTGACAATGGCATATGTACATATATGGGCACACACCATGAAAGGTATAGGAAGATAACAGACAAGTGAACCAGCTAAATAGAACAATTAGATGGCTTTTGGCGAGCATGGTGAACTAATTTGAGACACCCTCCTCAAATATGCCCTTCATTTAATTACTAAAATACAATGCTTGAAACAGTAATTTTTGGCAGGAACTCATGGATGTGGGAAGTTCAAACCCACTACCCAAACCAATAAGTGTATCAAAGCTCGAATACTTCTGATGATGATGATTCAAAAAACACCAAAGAGCAGCCCCCAAATGAGGAATCGCATTCACAATCATAATCACAACCACAATCACAATCATATTAGTACACACACACATGGAAAGTTTGTATTGGGCTGTTGTTAGTCTAATAATGGGATAAAGTCTATCTAATGCTAGGAGCACTAACAAGTATACCAATAAACATACCAACTAAGGCACAATACTTGCTTGTGGGTTACACTACTTGATGTGGTGTGTTTGGTAGTGTTCTTCACATTATTGCTATCTAATTGGTTTGGCCACAGTCTTTGGGCAGATTACACAAAAGGTTCCTAAATTTTCTCACTTATATGATTTTAATTGTGACACATTTAACCTGTGATTTTCACTTTATGTCAAATACAACCATTCAATAATGGCTATTACATATATTTTTTTAACAGAAAATGATGATGTACACCTCATGTGACCATTTTTCAAGAGAAAAATGGGTTTAAAGAGAAAAATGAATAATGGCTCTGTGCGAAACACCAACTTGCACTACCACACCCACCATGCACAGTCTAAGCTTGATTCTTATGACTGCTTAGCCCCTACAAAACTTAAATCTTGGGTTTGCCACTGACTACTGCGGCTCCAATATTGCTTTAATAAGTGAAAAAAAATAATTTAAAAAAGTAAATTATACAGCGGCCTGCAGTAGAGTAAATTATACTGCGGCTCCAAACTCGAGAGCAGCTGAACATAGGTGAGCTGCTAATTAACTTCAAATTTTAGCTGAATTTTCTTCAGCCTAAATCTGACTTATTACAAACTAGCTTTGTGGTCACTCTGTCCTGTATATTAAGCATTTGAGTCACTATAAGGAAGAATATGTTTCGCAATTCTTCCAATTCTCATGACAAAAATATATTAAGCATTTGGGTCACTATAAGGAAGCATTTGCACATAAAAATATGAGTACACATGCACATCAATTACTCACAATTCTTTCAATTCTCATGACAAAAATATTTATTTCTCTCTCTATCACTCATCACTATCATGTCTCTTAAACCTCTCTAGATGAAATGACTACTACATTGTCTTTAGTGTGTTTAAAACTATAATTAATATCACTCCTACCAGTTAATGCCTTGGCATTGAGCTATTCATTAAGTGATTGTTTCTTCTACTCTGGCTCCTCAGTTCACTTAATTCGAGCCTGTCCTGGAGTTAGTGCAGCTATACCTGAGGAAGCCAAGGAACTAACTTAAAGAGGTCCACATATGCTGGTTGAGAATGTTTCTAGTTCTCAGCCTAGCTCTATCACTACTCTTGTGATTCAATATGTTATTGTTGCAAAGCTTTGAATCTCATATCATTGAAGTCAGATGATGCGATCAATGTTTGACAGATGATTCCAATCACAAACAAAATGGATTCATATATATGATATATAGCATTAAACATATGCAAAAGAATGTGAGCTGGAAATTTGCCAACAGAGAGAAATATCATCAAAATTGAATTGACTAATACAAAAATAGAATTAATATCTCATTCTCCATAGTTTCTTCTTCTAAAAAAAGTAATGAAATAACTAGTGCCTGATGCTAATACAGTAATTCTTCATTTTTCCCAAAGACCACAAATAGAGCGAGACAAAGAGAGAGAGAGTACCGATTATAGTTCAGAAACAAAGTAGGCTGTTCATTGGAGCTTGAAATGCAAGTAATCGAGGGGTCAGATTTCAGATCTGAATCTTCGAAATCACAGGCGATGGAGCTTCGGAATCGCATCGATGGAGCTTCGATCTGAATCTTCGATGGAGCTCAGAGAGGGTTAAGAGAGAAAGAGAGAGAGAGATCTATGCGTATGTATTAAGGGTTAAGAGAGAGAGAGAGAGAGAGAGAGAGAGAGAGAGAGAGAGATCTGTGCGTATGTATTAAGGCTCTGATTCAAAATAAGGTTTAACAAAAAGGGGCGCGTGTGGCTTACTGCATTCGGAGTCATTTTTAAACGCCTCCCATTATAAAACGGTGTCGTTTTGTTTAATAGAATATACGGCGTTTATAAAACGCCGTTAAATACTAATAACAGTGACATTTACAAAAACGTCGTTAACAAAACTCCACCAAATCCCCCTTTTCCTGTAGTGAATTGAGATTTTCCTAACTTTACCAAGCAAACAGACAAAAGAGTAGGTAATTATTTTTTTGGTTGATATAATATAAAAGTTTCAATTTTAAATGTACGATTGACATTTTTTTAACTACACCAAAGATAAGGAGCGTTACTATCAAAGAGGAGGAAATAGGTCATTTTCCCACTAGAAAAACAAAATAAAAGAATGGAAAATTTTAATTTTTAAAGTTGACATGATCTAAAATTTTCAATTGTAAATGAACGTCAGAGATTTCTCTAACTTCACTGAGCAAACAGACAACGCCCATCATTATCAAACATCGTGGACAAGTTGAAATCGTTTCCACCACTAGTTATTGGAAGGAAAAAGATGGAAGCAAAAAAAAAATATATCTTTGATGCCTTAGAATTTGATGTTTGTGATTGATTTGAATTGAATCAATGATTTGCACCGTTACGGTTTGTGTTGACAATGGCATATGTACATATATGGGCACACACCATGAAAGGTATAGGAAGATAACAGACAAGTGAACCAGCCAAATAGAACAATTAGATGGCTTTTGGCGAGCATGGTGAACTAATTTGAGACACCCTCCTCAAATATGCCCTTCATTTAATTACTAAAATACAATGCTTGAAACAGTAATTTTTGCCTTTTTTTTTTTTAATAAAAAGATTATTTCTCCTAATAAGTGGCCTAAAAAATTTAATAAAAAACAAAAGAGAAGAGAGTCATTATAGTAAGATTTTAAAAATCGACCATTATATGTTAAAATCTTGAATTTGGGATGCTATTATCGATATATCAATTAATACCGTTTAATATTTATTGATATATTATTATATCACCGATACTATTATATATTTCAATACTATTGTTTAAAGTGCCTCCATTTGCCTCATTAAATCAGACTTTTATCAGCCTTGACAACTAGTGGAGCCACAGTTGCTAGCCAGCCATCCGTTTTTTTATTATTTTGTTCCTACTTTTTTCTATGAGAATTTCAAACCGAATAATAATATTTGAAAATTTTTAAATTTTTTTTAAAAAAAAGGTAAATGAAATCGAGAATGAATAAATAGTATTGTAAAAGAGTGTAAACAAAAAAGACTAGGGAAAATGAAAAATAAACAAATGGCGAATGGATTAATCTTTCACCGTTTGTATTCTGTTCATGAGCTGATCTTTATCTGGTATATTATATTTATCATCTTCTGTATTGTTATTTAATCTTTTATAATTTATAACCATTCTAGTTTTCCTTCTTTTTATCTCTGCATGGTTTTTAACCATAAATGCGGCGCTCTTATATGGGCTATTACTAGGTCGAATTACTCCTAAATCTAATAATTCTTTAATCTGTGTTCTAAATTCTTCTATATCTGCTGGTGTATGATCTATTTGTGTTGATGTAATCCTATAATCTTTATTTTTTATATCTAAACTAGCTAAAACTTTATTTCTTTCCCAGTATTTCATGGGTTGTTCTTCTAAAATTTATGTTGTTTCAGCTAATCTTATTATTTTATCTAAATCATTTTCTGTTTTCTTATATACTGGTTTTTTCTTTAGTTTTCCTATTTTTGCGAAAATTAATTCTAGGTTAACAATTTGTTGGAAATCTTCTATACTCTCTTCTATACTCCAAGAATCATATTTTTCTTCTAATTCAACATCTTCTATATTTAAATTTTCTAAAGAGCTATTTGCTATCTCTTCATTTGGTAGATACTTTTGAGCTAGTTCAAGAAAAATGTTTCTACTAGGAAATAAAAAACTAGCAGGAACAGAATCTACTCCTATGGTACCACAATGCTTTGCACGCAACTCTGATGAATGGGCAATGGTGCTGAGGGCATATGCTGTAGGGGTATGGGCGGTTCGTTTGAAGAAACTAATGCTGTTATGGCTGATAAACATGCCACCTTGAAACTAAGTATGAAATTAAGTCCTAATATAAAGGGATGGTTTTGTCAAATATTGCCAATCCAAACTTGGGATAAAGGGAACCATTCTATATATTGAGTTTGAGAGCCTATGTGATGAAAACTAATTTATACTCCATTGATGCAATGTGTATATGTCTGTTTAGTGCCATTAGCTACACTGACTAAAGCTGGGGTTGTTAAAACTATACTCCATCCTGGGGGAACTATGTGTTGTTCAATATATGATTTACTGGCTCATGTATCTATCATGGCATCTATGCTAAGAGTTTTTTCTGCAAATTTGATTACACAAGAGATCTCAGCTAAATTTGGCTTGGGTATGACAAGGTAATTAAATGGTAAGTATGTGTTACCTGACTGTGCTTGGGAATATTGAAAGGTTTGAGAATCAACTAGGTTGACTAATTCTAAAGAGTTCATATGTTCTTCAACAAGTTTATCTTTTAAGGGGGTACTTAGTATAAAATTGTTCTAACTGCTGTTTGAGCTGTTTATTTTCTGCTTCTAAACATTCTATGTCAAAATTAGCCTTAGTTTCTATCTCACGTATTTGTATTTCTAGTTCTCTAATTGTTAGCTGAAATTCTTTGCTTTCTATACTATGTTCTTCTCACATTTCATCGTTATTTTCTAATGTTATCTTGTGAGTCATATTTAATTTTTCTAGACAAACTATACAATAGGTTATACTGCATAATAAACATTGAGCTCTCTTACTTTTAGCGGGAAACCAATTACAATAACTGCATCTAGTAGTATCAAATCCTAGTCTTATCTGAAAATTATGCTGGCATTCAGTATCTGCGTTGCATTCCATCATAAAGAAATTATCATGAGAAGGGGGTATTCTTATTTTTTGGTTAAGTTGTCCTAAAAGATTGTTTATGTCTGTATCACTAGCTGAACTTATGGCTTCTATTTGGTATTCATAATCACTGACTATGCTATAGACTTTTGAATCATCACTGTTTAGCACCTAAGTTCAGCTAGGGGTTTAGCACCGTAAGGGTTTATGTAACACTCTCAAAATAATAACATTAAACCCAACAAATAAGACATGCATTGATATTCAAAAGTTCCACATTCCTTCATTTCTCAGAACTTCATTACAAAAAGTATTACATGTTAACAACAAAAGCAAATGCCCTACAGGCTTACAGCTTTCCAAGTTAACACTTGGTTACAAAAAAAAGAGTACTAACTCATACACATTAAGCCCTTGGCTTGTATTTACATGTAATACATCAAAAGTAAAACGACAACATTATGTCCGCCTCTAGCCTCCCAAGCTATGTCCTTGGAGGTGGCATGCTTCCTGCACCTGAAAATGATATTCCCATATAGGGTAAGCCACAGCCCAGTAGAAATATACTAAACCAACCATGAACAATGACTAAAAGATTAGCAATTGATAGATGGCCAACACTGATACAATCACATAAATCACATATTTATGTCAATCGACTTACAAGTCCAAATTACTTATCATTTCCCCTTTTTCAACAGATAGGCATATAAGCACTACCCACATGCTCAACAGATATGTAAAACAACAATATCCACATTCTCAGATAAGCAAATAGGCTATATTCACATTCTACAACAGATATGTATAACAATAATATCCACAGATAAGCATATAAGCTATATCCACACTTCACAAAGATAAGCATATGAGCTCTATCTTCACTTCTCTAGACAAGCATATGAGCTGTATCTACGGAGTTCATCCCCTATCTTCTCCCAACACTATCCGGTTTAGAGGTGCATCCCCTATCTTCCCCTAAACCGCGGAGTACATCCCCCATCTCCTCCTCTACACATAACGTATACAAACACATTGGTTCTATATACAATTACTCAATACATATAATTAATGTATTCTATCAACCGTCAAATTCCATGACACATTCCATTGATTAGTTTTCGTTTGCCTAATCATCATGCATTGTCTACAACAATCACGACCATCCTCCACCGATAGCCCAAAGCAGTTATTTCTATACAGAAAATAAATGCACAATGGATATTCAATCAACATTTCATTTCCTCATTCCTTACAATTAATTATCCCAATTAATTAAACAATGTAATTAGGTCAATTCCCATAATTAACATTTCAACCCTTAGGTCCCATTTTCATCAATGATTCAACATTTATTCCATTTCTCTATGCTAAACATGCATCTAGGTTTATTATGAAAAAAAACCCCAACTTTTGTAAAATTACACAAAAGCCCCAAACTTTTACCAAATTACCAAACCAACCCCAACATCTCAAAATACTAAAATTTAAAGACAAAATCCATAGAGAGGAGTAGGATATCCCTACCTTAAATTCGGAGTCCCAAAGGAGAAGACGACAAAACCCAACGTGCTCCAAAACCCGAGATTTTCAGATTAAAAGGTAGCCCTCGACGATCAACAACTTTTTTTGTAAAGGCCAAAGGTGAGTAAATCACTCCTACTAGATCAAAACCTAGAGAGAAGGTAGAGTTCTAGAGTAAGAGGCTCAACAATGGTGATTTTGGAAAAGTAAGAGAGAGAAGAGAAAGTAAAAAGTGATTTGAAAAGTCACAAATTTCGGGACTTAAACCCAGTCTCCCGCTCGAGCGTAAAACACCCCGCTCGAGCGTCACTCACAGACTCCCGCTCGAGTGTCCAAACTTCCGCTCGAGCGCTGGATGCACTCTCCCAGCACTTATACAGAACCAGGCCTCCGCTCGAGCTTCCAACTCTACGCTCGAGCGTCACTCAGACAACCCCGCTCGAGCTGCCAATACCACGCTCGAGCGTACAACGCTGCACAGGAAAAAAAATACTGAATGGGTGTAATCTCCGCTCGAGCGCCAAAACCCCCGCTCGAGCGTACAGGCCAAAATCTGGGCAATTAGTTTTGGTTTCTAAACTCAACCAACCTGTAACAAACCTGCCCAACACATCCTATAACTCAATTATGAAGTAAAAAGGATGCAAACCAGATAATAAACAACTACCCTCAACCACGGACACATGTCCGGATCACTGTACAACAAGGGTAAACCCGGGATCGCTATAACCTCTCCCCCTTAAAGAATTTCGTCCCCGAAATTAAGCACAAGTTTTCAAAACAAGTTTTTCTCCATTTTAAACAATGTTACACTTTAACATTCAACAATTCGACCCATTACCGGTCACCCCCTCCATTTAACAAGAGGCATCTCACAATATGTAAATAACATATGTACTTTCAACATGCAATAACATTACGCATTATCCTTCCCATTTCAACAATACAATCAACATATATAATGTCACATTCAACTTCCATATGAGGCAAGTTCCAAAACATACTTCCAAATAACCAAAACATTTTCAATGTTTCACAACTTAAGACATATATGAAAGCTCTTAAGTTCAACAATTGTTCAAAATTTAAATACAAGATCACATATCAACAAACAAGTCCGGATATTTCTCTTGGACTTCCAACTCACGTTCCCAAGTGGCTTCCTCCACTCCGTGATGTTTCCACAAGACTTTCACCAAAGGAATGGTCTTGCCACGCAGGACCTGATCCCGCCTATCCAAGACCCGAACCGGTCTCTCCTCATACGAGGCATCCTCATCTACCTCTAAATCGGTCCAATCCAACACATGTGATGGATCTGGCTCATATTTCCGAAGCATACTCACATGAAACACGTCATGCACTCCAGACAACTGCGGCGGTAAGGCTAACCGATAGGCAACCTCACCAATCCTCTCAAGGATCTCGAAAGGACCAGTAAACCGAGGGGATAACTTCCCACTCTTCCCAAACCTCATCAAGCCTCGCCTAGGTGATATCTTCAGAAAGACATGATCACCTACCTCAAACGCCAAAGGCCTCCTCCTACGGTCGGCATAACTCTTTTGTCGACTCTGGGCTGTAACAAGCCTCCTACGGATAAGCTCAACTTTCTCCGTCGTCTCCCTAACCAACTCCGGACCCAACAAAGGTGCATCACCCACCTCGGCCCAACAAACTGGAGACCTACACGGTCGGCCATACAAGGCCTCAAACGGTGCCATACCGATGCTAGACTGAAAGCTGTTATTGTAGGCAAACTCTACCAAGGGCAAGTGCCTCTCCCACGTCCCGCTAAAGTCAAGGACACAACCTCGAAGCATATCCTCAAGGATCTGAATAGTACGCTCGGACTGCCCGTCAGTCTGAGGATGATAAGCCGTACTAAAGGTCAACTTAGTGCCCAAGGCACTCTGCAAACTCTGCCACAACCTAGCAGTAAAACGAGGATCTCTATCTGAGACGATCGTCACTGGGACCCCGTGCAATCTCACTACGTCCCGAATATACAAGTCAGCAAGATGATCTACCGAATCTCTCACGCGCATAGGAATAAAGTGCGCCGACTTAGTCAACCGGTCTACAACCACCCAAATAGCATCACTACCCCGTTGAGTCCTCGGAAGACCTACAACGAAGTCCATAGTGATATGCTCCCACTTCCACTCGGCAATAGGCAAGGGTTGTAACAAACCCGCTGGCCTCTGATGCTCGGCCTTCACTTGCTGGCAAGTAAGGCACTTCGATACGAAAATAGCCACATCTCTCTTCATACCCCGCCACCAAAACTGGCGACTCAAATCCTGATACATCTTAGTACCTCCCGGACGCACCGCAAGGCGCGAATGGTGAAATTCTCGGAGTACTTCCTCACGGCAAGACTCCGGTACAAACAAACGGTCTCGGTATCTCACACTTAGGTCGGGATACACCGTCAAACCCTTCTCAACTATCCCGCTGGAGATCTTCTCTCGAAGGGATTCTACCTCAAGGTCACCTCTCTGTGCCTCTAACACTCTAATCACAAGTGTAGGCTGCGCAACAACAGAAAACAAGGCCGCAGCCTCAACAGATTCGCCCAGTAACAAATCAAACTCGCCAAGTGCTCCCAACATTTCCCATTCCCGGATGGCTATACAAGCTACATCACTAATGGTCTTCCTACTAAGGGCATCGGCCACAGCATTGGCCTTTCCCGGATGATAGTGCAACTCAAAATCATAATCCTTGATGAACTCCATCCACCTCCTCTGCCTCAAATTCAAGTCTCTCTGTGTAAACAGATACTTCAAACTCTTGTGGTCCGAGAACACCTCGAACCTCTCACCATAAAGGTAGTGCCTCCAGATTTTCAAGGCAAAGATCACTGCTGCTAACTCTAGGTCGTGTGTGGGGTAATTCTTCTCGTGTATTTTCAACTGACGTGAGCCATAAGCTACCACTTTCCCCTCTTGCATCAACACACAACCCAAACCCTCTCGTGAGGCATCACAATAAACCGCATAACCCAACCCTCTCTCCGGAATAATCAACACCGGAGCGGTGGTCAATCTAACTTTCAACTCTTGGAACGACTTTTCACAAGTCTCACTCCACACAAACTTGACTCCCTTCCGAGTCAGTCTAGTCAACGGTGACGCTAACTTGGAGAAATCTTTCACAAACCGACGGTAATACCCAGCCAATCCCAGAAAACTGCGGATCTCAAACACACTCTTAGTCTGTGCCCAATCCTGCACTGCCTCAACCTTGGATGTATCAACAGACACCCCTTCCCCGGATACCACGTGGCCTAAGAATTTGACTTCCCTCAGCCAGAATTCACACTTCCCAAACTTGGCATACAGCCTATGGGCTCTAAGCAACTCAAGCACCACTCTCAAGTGTTCCTCGTGCTCCTCCTCTGAAAGCGAATAGATAAGGATGTCGTCCACGAAGACGACCACAAATCGGTCTAAGAACTCCCGGAAAATCCGGTTAATCAAGTCCATAAAGACTGTCGGTGCATTGGTAAGCCCAAATGGCATCACCAGAAACTCATAATGGCCATACCGGGTACGGAATGCCGTTTTCGGAATATCCTCTTCCCTGACCCTCAACTGGTGGTAACCCGATCTCAAGTCTATCTTAGAGAAACAACGGGAACCCTTCAACTGGTCGAACAAATCATCTATACGGGGCATAGGATACTTATTCTTAACCGTAGCCCGATTCAACTTCCGATAGTCAATACACAATCGCAAGGCACCATCTTTCTTTTTAACAAAGAGGGCCGGTGCTCCCCACGGCGAAACACTAGGGCGAACAAAGCCCTTATCTAGCAATTCCTGGAGCTGAACTTTCAACTCAACCAACTCTGCTGGAGCAAAACAGTAAGGTGCCATAGAAATCGGCGCCGTACCAGACACTAAATCAATAGAGAACTCTATCTCTCGGTGAGGTGGCAAACTAACAAGATCTTCGGGAAAGACATCCGAATACTCACAAACCACCCTCGGCAACACAATCTGGGTCTCACCACTCTCACCACTCTCAAAGCTGGCAAGTAGACCACTAAGCTCATTTCGCCCTCGCGAATCATACCCCGGTGGCAACACACAACCAACCCGGTCTCCCAAGAAATGGAACCACTCCCCGCTCAAGGTACATAACGTAACCTTCTGGCGGTAGCAATCGATAACAGCCCGGTATGACGATAGCCAGTCCATACCCAAAATAACATCAAAACCCTTCATGGGCATGACAACAAACGGAAAAGGAAGCCTATAGTCGGCGACCTCTATATCACATCCTCTAACACCCTGTTTCAGGATCAACTCACCACCTAAAGGCGATACCACACAAATAGGAGATGCTAACTGTGCTAACTCCAATTCCAAAACAGATGCAAATGCAGCAGATACAAAAGAATGAGATGCACCCGTGTCTATCAACACATTAGCAACCGAGTTGCAAAACAGAAAAGTACCTCTCACTACCGATGGAGCCGGTACTAAATCCTGCGCGGTAACAGCATACACGCGCCCCGTAGGCCCCTGGTCTACCTGCTCACCTCTCGGAGCAAAAGACTGCTGCACAGACTGGGATGACGAAGCTCTCGGATTGGCCCTCGAGGCCTGCACAGACTGAGCTGGCTGAAAACCTTGCGTCTGCCTAGAACCAGACGCTCCAGAAGTGGCACTCAACTGCGGGCAAAACCTCTTCAGGTGCCCAGGCTGCCCACACTGATAACAAGACAAGGGCTGCCCCCTGCCCAAACTTTGACTCTGCGGTCTAGCTGAAAAAGAAGCAGCTCTCTGACCCCCACCCTTCTGCGGGCAAACAGAAACCTTGTGACCCAGCTGGCCACACTTGTAACAGGTGAATTCCCCCTGACCACCTCTCCCGGAGCCTGCACTCGGCACTGGGAAGGTCGATCTAGCAACACCACCCTGCGACTGCTGAGGGTTAAAACCCTTCTGCATCCTGCCATCTTCCTGACCATCCTGGCTCCTCTTGGAGCCTCTCTGCCCCTCATCCTCCTCCTGCATCATGAGCTCCATATGAGCTGCAGCGTCCACGAGGTGTCTATACTCCCGGATGTAAGACCCACCAACCCTTAACTTGAGGCCCCGCCTCAACTTCCGCTCAAACTCATAGCAACGGGGTTCCTCAGACACCACCAGTTCAGGCGCGAACCTGGACAGACTAGTAAAGGTAGCCTCAAACTCGGCCAATGACAAGCCCTGCTGACTAAGCCGGCTAAACTGATCCCTCAACTTCTCCCTAGCTGCTGCAGACAAAAACCTCTCCTGAAAAGCATTTATAAACGCCTCCCAAGTACCACCAACACGAGCCTTCTCATACTTCCACCATTGACCCGCATCTCCCTTCAGTTGAAAGGATGCCAAGGTCACTTTCAGTGCTCCGTCCTCGATGCCAAGCATCTCGAACGTCTTACTCATTTGCTCTAGCCACTCATCAGCCTTCAGTGGCTCCTTCGGATCCCCGACAAACTCATTCGGATTAGACCGGAAAAACTCCCTCTTCAAGAAAGAAGGCCCTGCCTCAGCTGCCTGACTCCCAGCTCTAAGAATACCCAAAGCTCCTGCTATCTCTCTGGCCAAAGCACCCATAGCCTGCTGACCCACTGGCTCGGCCACATTGGCCTGACCAACTCCTTCCTGTACTGCCGGAATCTCACCCTGTAACGGTACTTCCTGCCTCGCAGGTCTACCACGCCTAGCACCTCTTCCTCGTCCTGACATCCTAATAAAGGTAACACAGAACGTTAGCACATTCACAAATGTGCCGAAACTAAACACTCACGCCCTAATGCATGGACAACTATAATTCACTCCACGTAAGCACATAAACACATAAGCACTTACGAATTTCATTTCCGGATAATGATAGTCCCGAGGCGTTACTAGAGTTCCGGTTAGAAACAGCATTGATCAAGTGCTTTTCCAACAAGACTCCCAGGAACCCAAGGATCCAATCAACATCCTAGAAATCAAATCCCATACCCACATAGTCACATAAGCATGTTATCAAGTAAACACATAGCATATGATACTACATCTAAGTCTCTATCAAGCGAGACAAACCCATTGTGATACTAATCACTTCCCACGTACCCAAAGTATTCGAACCCGGTACGCTCTGATACCAAGTTGTAACACTCTCAAAATAATAACATTAAACCCAACAAATAAGACATGCATTGATATTCAAAAGTTCCACATTCCTTCATTTCTCAGAACTTCATTACAAAAAGTATTACATGTTAACAACAAAAGCAAATGCCCTACAGGCTTACAGCTTTCCAAGTTAACACTTGGTTACAAAAAAAAGAGTACTAACTCATACACATTAAGCCCTTGGCTTGTATTTACATGTAATACATCAAAAGTAAAACGACAACATTATGTCCGCCTCTAGCCTCCCAAGCTATGTCCTTGGAAGTGGCATGCTTCCTGCACCTGAAAATGATATTCCCATATAGGGTGAGCCACAGCCCAGTAGAAATATACTAAACCAACCATGAACAATGACTAAAAGATTAGCAATTGATAGATGGCCAACACTGATACAATCACATAAATCACATATTTATGTCAATCGACTTACAAGTCCAAATTACTTATCATTTCCCCTTTTTCAACAGATAGGCATATAAGCACTACCCACATGCTCAACAGATATGTAAAACAACAATATCCACATTCTCAGATAAGCAAATAAGCTATATCCACATTCTACAACAGATATGTATAACAATAATATCCACAGATAAGCATATAAGCTATATCCACACTTCACAAAGATAAGCATATGAGCTCTATCTTCACTTCTCTAGACAAGCATATGAGTTGTATCTACGGAGTTCATCTCCTATCTTCTCCCAACACTATCCGGTTTAGAGGTGCATCCCCTATCTTCCCCTAAACCGCGGAGTACATCCCCCATCTCCTCCTCTACACATAACGTATACAAACACATTAGTTCTATATACAATTACTCAATACATATAATTAATGTATTCTATCAACTGTCAAATTCCATGACACATTCCATTGATTAGTTTTCGTTTGCCTAATCATCATGCATTGTCTACAACAATCACGACCATCCTCCACTGATAGCCCAAAGCAGTTATTTCTATACAGAAAATAAATGCACAATGGATATTCAATCAACATTTCATTTCCTCATTCCTTACAATTAATTATCCCAATTAATTAAACAATGTAATTAGGTCAATTCCCATAATTAACATTTCAACCCTTAGGTCCCATTTTCATCAATGATTCAACATTTATTCCATTTCTCTATGCTAAACATGCATCTAGGTTTATTATGAAAAAAAACCCCAACTTTTGTAAAATTACACAAAAGCCCCAAACTTTTACCAAATTACCAAACCAACCCCAACATCTCAAAATACTAAAATTTAAAGACAAAATCCATAGAGAGGAGTAGGATATCCCTACCTCAAATTCGGAGTCCCAAAGGATAAGACGACAAAACCCAACGTGCTCCAAAACCCGAGATTTTCAGATTAAAAGGTAGCCCTCGACGATCAACAACTTTTTTTGTAAAGGCCAAAGGTGAGTAAATCACTTCTACTAGATCAAAACCTAGAGAGAAGGTAGAGTTCTAGAGTGAGAGGCTCAACAATGGAGATTTTGAAAAAGTAAGAGAGAGAAGAGAAAGTAAAAAGTGATTTGAAAAGTCACAAATTTCGGGACTTAAACCCAGTCTCCCGCTCGAGCGTAAAACACCTCGCTCGAGCGTCACTCACAGACTCCCGCTCGAGTGTCCAAACTTCCGCTTGAGCGCCGGATGCACTCTCCCAGCACTTATACAGAACCAGGCCTCCGCTCGAGCTTCCAACTCTACGCTCGAGCGTCACTCAGACAACCCCGCTCGAGCGGCCAATACCACGCTCGAGCGTACAACGCTGCACAGGAAAAAAAATACTGAATAGGTGTAATCTCCGCTCGAGTGCCAAAACCCCCGCTCGAGCGTACAGGCCAAAATCTGGGCAATTAGTTTTGGTTTCTAAACTCAACCAACCTGTAACAAACCTGCCCAACACATCCTATAACTCAATTATGAAGTAAAAAGGATGCAAACCAGATAATAAATAACTACCCTCAACCACGGACACATGTCCGGATCACTGTACAACAAGGGTAAACCCGGGATCGCTATAGTTTAGCACCATAACCCGCCCCTAAGGGTTTAGCACCGTAACCGGCCAGTAATCCGAGATTACCGAAGGCCTGCTTAACAGTAATACAGTAATATAGAGTACAGGGGCTGGCAGAAGCCAATACAGTAAATAAACAATGTCCAATGAGCTGTGGCAGTCTGTATGCAAAAAGACTTTTCATTCAAATATATATACAGTCAAACAAAACAGTATGTACATATATACAATCGTTCAGTTCAGGGACCTAATCCCTATTAAACAGTACAGTACAGTCTATACAGTCGCACAAATCAGATACAGAGACAGACGGGAAAATTAAAAACACCCCTAAGCCGTAGCTCGACAGGCTCGGAACCTCGCATTGAGGCACATAGGTTGGCTCGACAAAACTGGAGTTTACCCCGATGGTTCTAGCTGCGGTCTGGTGCCTGTACACCTACATATATATATGAGCAGTGAATTAAAGCCCAGTGAATAACACAATGCGTAAAGGGATTAAGAATGAATGTCCTTACAGTAATGAAAACAGTTCATTAAATCAGTATTTCAGTCGTTCAGTCGATACAGTCATATGTGGTACATCCATTAGCATAGCAGTACAGTAAACAGTAGGTCTTAAAAGACCGAACAGTAAATGATGCCATCAATCAGTAACAGTAGTGGTTCCAACAAGGGAACCGACAGAGATTTCTGTAACAGTAGGAGTAAATAGTAGTTACTAAGGATGCCACAATACAGCTCAGAATATATGACATACATTCATTCGATTAACAGTATCAGTTCAGAAAGCAGTACAGTTCAATTGTTCAGAAGATAATCATTTTGAACATATCTTTACACAGTTGTTACTCACAGAGTTCCGGGCTACAGTAAGCTAGAGCGCGTCCCCAGTCGCCAACCCTACACAGTTTACAGGATGAACACACACTAAGTTACACAGTTGGGAAAGATAATAACTTAATCCCTAATTTGCCTCGGTGTGTTCTACATCTATATCCTCACTAAGATGCCTTAAACTAGGCCTACTAATACCTAGGATGAGATGAGGATGCAAAGATGCACTTTAAAAGCATTTTCAGAATTTTCAGAAAACAGGGGTCACGCTCGAGCGTAGGTTACTCCGCTCGAGCGGACATGCAGACAAGGGTTTCCGCTCGAGCGTAGAATTACCCGCTCGAGCGTTCTGCAAAACAGTCAAAAGTGCTGGATAGGTGAAAAACACGCTCGATTGGGCGCTTGACACCCGCTCGAGCATAAGACACAATGTCCTGCTTGAGCGTCAATTATTCCGCTCGAGCGGACTTCAAAACAGAACAAAATGCTGGGAGCACGATTTCCACGCTTGAGCGCCAATCACCCCGCTCGAACGTAAGTCCAAATTCTGAAAATTCCAAATTTAAACCTCAAGCTCAAATTCAACTTTTTTAAACCATAAATTTCGATCCTCTTGGGCCAATTTTCTAGAAAACACATCAAAATTCATACTTTAACATGATTCAAAGCTCAATTTGTAAAATCAAAGCCCAAGGGTGTTTCAAACAACTCAATTTGAAACCAATTTTCATGAATATGAAAAACATGCAAACATGCATGAATTTAAACCATTTCAAAGCTTCAATTTCATGCTCTGATGAGCTAACTCTTACAAAAACAAGATGAAAACATGGACTTAACATAACTATGAGCATGCATGTGGCAATTCTCCATGGAATCAACTCAAAATTCAACAATTCAAACATGCATGCATGGAATGAGCTCCAATTCAACATTAATGAACCAATTCTTGCCTTAGCTCTTCAAACTACCATAATCCATGCTAGAAGGGACCTAAATACACAATAACAAGGATGAAATTCATACCTAGGTTCCTCAATTACAAGTCTAGAGGCTCAATTATGCATTTAAGCTTTCAATTCCTCAAGATTCAAGCCAAATTGTGAAGAACTCAAGCTATCACTACCTCTCACTATCTCAAGTCAGCAAGAACAAGGAAAAAAGGGCTGATAAAGTGTGCTATGTGATCAAGTGTGTAAGGCTCAAATGGTTAGATGATAGGCCACTTAAGTGGCAAAATTGTGAATAAGACCAACTTGCAATTTATCAATAATTAATCTAATTTAATCATACCTAATCAGTTTTCAGGTAATTACACCATAAATCACATAAATTATGATGGTCCTAAAACATCAATCAATTCCTGGTTCGGCCACCGATAAGGCCTTCAATTTGCAATTTAACCATAAAAACATAAACAGATAATCGGACAGTCAAACAGATAGATAGTGCATTTAAACAGATACAGTCAATCAATCAATTTCAGATTTCAGTCAGTCAGTTCAGTATTTCAATCAGTTCAATCACTTCAGTTATCAATCACAATTAGTCTCAGTTTATTCAGTTCACTTATCAGTCATAATCAGTTTCAGTTTAACGGTAATCAGTGGTTATTCGGGAAATAGTAACGAGGGTTGTTACAATTATGCTGCTACAGAAACCATAGTTTTGTTTTTTTAAATCTTTTTGTATTTTAACTTCTATACATTTTTCTCTAAGCCTATGGAATGTAAAAACTATTTTAGGTCTTATTCCTAAAGCTCCTCTTATGTTTACTTCTCCTGATACTATTCTTGCTGGTAAGTTTGCATAATAAATTGACCATTTATTTTTTATCTCTTTTCCTAGTTCACCGGGTAATTTTCTAAAATATTTATTTCCTATTTCTTCATCAAAAATTTTTCCAGTTCTGGCTGCTATGGCTAAATATTCTTTGCTAAAGGGTACAATATATTTCCAACTTCCTAATGTTGTAACGCCCTAAAAAAAAATACATAAAACCCATCACTTTAGACATGCATTGATATAAAAGAAACCAACCATTTCTATTCATCAGAGTAATTCTTACAACTGTATTACATGTTAACAACAAAAGCAAATGCTCTATGGGCTTACAGCTTTCCAAGTCAACACCTGGTTACACAAAAGAAGAGTGCTAACTCTATACAAAATAAGCCCTTGGCTTGATATACATGTAATACAAACAAAATAAACAAAAAGAGTCTTCAACTCTCATCATGTCCTTGGAGGTGGCATACCACCTGTACCTGAAAATAATGTCCCATAAAGGTTGAGCCAACGCCCAGTAGAGATATGCTAAACACAGTATGAGCAATAACTAAGACATTAGCAATGGATAAATGTTCAATTTCCAAAAATCAATTCATAACCCATTTTCATTTCATGACCACTATGTTCATGTTTCATTTCAGTTTCCATTTCTTATCAATTTCACAATTTACCTCAACGGCTCAGAACTTGGCCAACCACTTATATGAGACAGTGGCTTATATTAAACGTTTCCCATTTTACAATAGATAAACATACTAGTTGTATCAACATCTCAACAGATAAGCATACAAGCTGTATCCACATTTCAACAGATATGCATATTAGCTATATCAACACTTCCAAAGATAAGCATATGAGTTGTATCAACACTTCCATAGATAAGCATATAAGCTATATCAACACGTTAACTGACAAGCATATGAGCTGTATTAGTGGAGTCCATCCCCTATCTCCTTCCAAACAACATCCGGTTTAGAGGTCCATCCCCTATCTTCCCCTAAACCGTGGAGTACATCCCCTATCTCCTCCCACACACACAACGTATATACACATAGGTCATATACACAATCAATCAATACATAACGTTAATGTATTCTATCAACCGTCATACTCTATGACATATTCAATTAATTAGTTTTAGTTTGCCTAATCATTATGCATTGTCTACAACAATCACAACTACCCTCCACCGGTAGTCCAAGCAATTATTTTTAAACAGATAATAAAAGCTCCAACAGATAAAATATCAATGTTTTCAAAAGTGAGCGATTAATAAATCCAACTCCACTATTCTACTATATAATGAGCCAATTTCATTATTTCCGACTCAATTCCATAGAATCACAATTTTCCCAAAATTAGGGTTTTCCACCCCATTTCCCAATATTGACCCAATGGTCTATATATCAACAACCAACAACGATATCATTATTTTGAAACCCACAATACACATTTTAGAATCAAAATAACAAAATCCTCTTTTAACATTTTGAAACCCTAAGTCCCAAAATTACCCAACTTCAACACTTTATCAAAACAACCAAAAATCTATGTCAAAGACCATAAGAGTGAGTAGGAATCCCTACCTCAAAAGATGACACCCAAAGAAGAAGATGACGAAAACGAAGTTGCTCCAAATCACAAGTTTTCCGGATCAAAATGTAGCCCTCGACGATCAACCTAACTTTTACGAAGGCCAAAGGTGAGGAAACAACTCCTACTAGATCAATACTTAAAGAGAAGTTTGAGTTTTAGAGTGAGGTGCTCTCTAATGGCTTTTTCGGAAAAGTAAGAAAGAGAGAGAATGAGAGAAAGTGATTTAAAAATGCCCTACAACCAACTAATATACGACATTCCCGCTCGAACGGAAAACACAACGCTCGAGCGTCAAGAACAAAAACTAGGTCCGCTCGAGCTCAAGAAGGCCCGCTCGAGCTCCAAGACACAAGAATATAGTACATCCGCTCGAGCGCGAAAACCAGTCCGCTCGAGCGTAGATTTCCCCCTCCCAGAACTTACACCAAACAAGTACTACCCGCTCGAGCGCCAACAATCCCGCTCGAGTGTGACCCGCTCGAGCGTAGGAATTCCGCTCGAGCGTAGAAAACACACCTGCAGAAGTTTTGCAGACAACGAAAATACTAGAAGTGTGCAATCTTCGCTCGAGCGCTAGACGACCCGCTCGAGCGGAAAGACCAAAAATCTGGCAACAAGAAATAAGACCAAGGCTCAACCCACCTGCTCGAAACATGCCCAACATATCCTAAAACTCAATCAAATGGAATTAAAGGACGACAACAAGGTAGACACAACTACCAACTCCACGGACCCGAGTCCGGAATGCAACAGAACAGAAAGGGAAAACCGGGATCGCTATAAATGTTATCTGATCTAACTCGGTCAATGCTATGCTTTGAGTATAATCATTTCTTCTAGAAATGTCGTATCCTATAAGCATTTCTTTTGTAAAACTAGTAAAATTCTATGGGTTATCTCCTAGTCCTTTAAGTTGTCTAATTGTCTCCTCATATTTTCCTTTAAAAGTTAAATATATATTAAAAGTTGAATCTCCTAAAAGTGTTTCCATATATTCCCACATATCAGTTGATTCAAAGGGATTACTCATTCATGTCTTTACCGCATCTTTTTCCCATTTTTCTATCACCTCTTGCCATATCTGTGGGTTGAATCTAGCTAAGTCTAAAAGAGTTCCTTGGTTGGTTGTTGGCTATAATTGTATACTCATGTTTGGTTGTCTACGCTTTCCATGAAACCTATACATTTTATTCGGATCTGCTTTACTACGACCTGTATTGGTTAATGGTCTTCTTCCTCCTACTACATAATGCATTGGTTCTACTGGATCTTCTACCGTATGTTGTGGGTTGCTAGTTCCTGTGCTTTCTGTTGTTTGAGTGTTCATGTAAAAAGTGTCTTCTAAGTTAGATTGTTTTGGCATTTTAAATATTTTGCTAGGATGTATTTTGTCTTCTAAAATATCATCTACATATTCAGTGTAGCGACTCTAATTTTCTTAAGTCATTTATTTATTATTATGACTATTATTATCTTATTTTATTTTTGGTTTTATTAATTGTATGGTCACATGAGAATTTAATGTGATATTTAATGAATTTAATGCGGTAATTAATTAATTTAAAGTGTTATTTAATTATATATAATTAATTAAAATATTTAAATATTTATATTTGTTATATAAAAAAAGAGGCATTATATACAGATATATATATATATATATATATAATCTTATGTTTATATTTATATATATTATAATTATATTGTATTATATATTATAATAGTTTATTAAGTTAGGATAGGATTAGGTTTTAAAATAATATTATATAAAGTGAATTAGGTTAGAATATGGATGAGGGAATCAAATAAAAGAAAAGTGAATTTGCAAGAGAGCAGCCACGGGAGAGAGAGAGAGAGAGAGAGAGAGAGAGGTCAAAATCAAAGAGTGGAATTGAGTATTCAAGAGGGACAGCGGAAGAAGGTGGGGAAAAAGAATAACAAAGATTCAGGTTTTATTTTGGTGGCTCTATTAATCTTTTAAATATTTTTTTAATTTTTAAAAAAATATTGTGAGTATAAAATTCACTTCTTTTGATTTATGTTTAATTTGTTGTTTTTATTTATTTATTTATTTTTATTTATTTGATATTAGTTTGATTTTGTATTTACCTAAAGATGATAGATTGATTTTGATTATTTTGATTAGTGGTGTATGTAAAGTTTAGGATTTTTTAGATGATTGATTGATTTTAATTATTTTGGATTAGTTGTGTATGTAAAGTTTAGGGTTTTTAGATGATTGATTGATTTTAATTATTTTGATTAGTTGTGTATGTAAAGTTTAGGGTTTTTAATTGATTGATTGATTTTAATTATTTTGATCAGTTGTGTATGTTAGGTTTAGGGTTTTTTATATGTTTTTATTTTATGGTTGTAATCACACTCATGGTTATATGAAATTAAAATTAATTAAGAACCTATAGATAAATTCCTTATACTCTACTATGACTCCATGGATTGTTGTTTTATTTGAGTGTTGGTGAGAAAGAGTGTATAAAAAAAATGTGAGGATTTATTTGAGTGTTGGTGAGAAAGAGTGTATAAAAAAAATGTGAGGATTATGAGATTTATTTGAATGCTTAAAGCTTGGCATTGTTATGTTTATTCTCATGAGTGAGATGTTGTGTATATGTATATTGTTGCCTCGTTCTCATGAGTAGACGAGAGCTTTGATTTACGCGCGTACGTATATGCTAACCATCCGGAGAGTGTGAGTCAAACTCGGGACGATATCCTCGCGCAAGTTTGGCTTCGGAGCGGTGTTAGGTATACGGGAGGCACATGAGATATATGTGTAGGCCGGAAGAGGAGGGCCGAAGTGGTGGAGTTAAGGTACAAAGAATTTAATTATGAGTTTATTGATATAGTGTAAATTGTATTGATTTGTACATCTTGAAAAATAGTAAACGATCTCGATAGATTATGAAATTTGAGAAGAGGCATGTATACGTGATTCTAGACAACTTTTGTGTTTTAACTTTTTATTAAAAAGATCGATTAGAGCTTATAATCGGATAATCTTAGTTATTGTAGTTTTGATTCATTTTAGCAATGCAAAGTTTAGAAGCTGTTTTAACCCATGAAACGAGCTCATTTTTATTGATTTTACGTAAACTGAAGTAAAATATTATTCTGCACACTTTTTGTGTTTTGAATTTTTCCGAAAAAAATAATATTAGGATAGTTTCTGTTCGTTTTCGGTTTCAGATTTTTTGGTTGAAATCCGTCTAGGTTTTTATATCAAGTTTTTCTCTCAACCTGTTCAGTTTCTATTAAATTCGTTCGAGCTGTCTTTTAGGAAATTTTATTCTGTACAACTTTCGTTCTTTGAGTTTTGGCCAATTCAAATTATTTAAGCATAAAACGGTGTATTTTTATACTTCTTTAGCAAGTTACTTACGATTAATTTATACTAACTTTATTTTTTTTGCAGGATGGTGGGTCTTACTAACTTTTCATGCAGGGCTGACCCACCATATTTTTATTTCTATTTTGTTTATTTTATAATCAATTTATATTTCGTTGTGTACGGACAAAAAACTAAATGCCACCGTATCTCGGGAAACTACCCATTCGTCTCGGTGCGGTTGGAACTACTTGTCTTATCCTGTAATAAGAATTTAATATATTTTTGTTTGTGTCTGGTGGACACGTGGGTGTTAAATCTTGTACTCATACCAATATACCTGTATACTGACCCGTTTTGTCTCTTGGCAACTTGGGTGTTCTGTTTGAGCGCAGCCGAGCTTCCTTTGCAGGATTAATTGGGGCTACGGTGGTGACGTGGAATTACTTTAGTTGTTGGACTTGTCATTTGGATTTCTTTTATTTTCTTGAGCTTAGGGTTGATATTAGTTTATGTATTTATTATTTTTTTTATGACTTTTGTATTGGAATAATTTGGCATGGTTTGTAATCGTACTTTATTTAAGTTGTAATCGTACCTTAATGTTGAGGTATTGGTTAGTTATGAAATTATGGTGGATGGTTTGGTTGAAGTTTAGTTTTTTGTTTCACCCCTAGGATTTGGATGATGGAATATTAATTGGGGTTTAGTCCTAATTTAATATTTAATTGTCCGAATTTTGGGGAGTGACATTCAGTATGAAATTCTTGGTCTAAAAATGACACTGCTTCATCATGGGTATCTCCCCTAGCTATATATTCATAGTATCTGTTATCTAATATTTTATTCATATCACTTAAGGTGAAATTTTCTAAATCTATTTCATTAATATTATATATCTTATTTTGTGATACTATTTTTTCCTCTTCCATTACATAAAGCTAATTTATGTCACTATGATTATCTTGATTTTCTTCTCTATCTACATTACTAAATTCATCATCTTCGGATTTTTCTGGTGCTACATACGTGTATTGAGTAAATCTTACTGCATAACTTTCATCTATTTTTTGGTATAATAAATTATCTTGAGGGGCTAACCTCTTTTGTCCTAAGAAATCTCCTAAATTCTAATCTAGTGCTGTATTATCTTCAGAATTATATTTTTTAGCTGGTAGTGCCTTTATTCCTTTTGCTCCTAATATCCTAACTATTTGATTAGTTGTAAGTCTATAATGGATATTGCTTTCTAAAACTGCTAACCCTAAAAATCCCGTATAAACTAATAAATTCTTTTCTCCTTTTTTCATTTTATATCCTCTATTTTTTATTCCTATTTTTATCTTTTTATGAAAGGTTGAGGTTGGTAAAAGGAAATCTGGTGTAAAATAAACTATTCCTCCTTTTGAATTCATGTCTAATTCATAGCTACCTAAAATACTTTATCCTACATCATTGAATCTATCATCATAAAGACATACAAAAACTTTAGCTCCTAAATTTTCTCTAGTTAAAGCCTTAACTCCTATCACAACTAATCCTAAGTGGGTCATTTTAAGGTGTTCATTTACAGCATATTTATAACTTTCTCTATTTATTAGATTTAGCTCTATTTTTTTATCTTCTTGAGTTACACTAACCATTTGTTCACCATAGTGTTTAAATAGATATTATTTTTTTATGAATTTTTCCTAACTTAAATACATATTTAGCTGGGATTAACTCTAGCTTTTCTTTTTAAATTTTTTTTATTTGTTGTTCCACATCTATAAATTATTCTACTTCAACATCTTCATCCTCATTACGCTTTTTACTGCTACTTCCTTTTACTAATTGTTTAAATATTTTTATTTTCTATAAGTTCTACAAACAGGCTTCTTTGGTAATTTAAGATTTTCGAAATATTTAGTTATATCTTCTTTGTTTATTCGAGATTGGGGTTTACTTGCTTGTCCTTCTACTCCTTTTCCTTTTTGAAGTATTATTCTTTCTAACGAAGCTAAACGATTTTTTAAACTGTGTAGTTGTTCTGATAGTTCTTCAAATTTTTCACACAACCAAATTAAAAATAAAATTTCTATATTATTTTGCCTTACTGTTATTTATCTGACTAATTTATTCCTTGATAGTTACTAATTTCCTCGGGGTTACTATGAAAGTCTTCTGCTTGTTTTAAAATAATCTGATAGTCTCTATTAGCTTTTTTATCACTACTCATAAATCAAGATCTTATTAGTTGTTCTAAGATTTCTAATTTTTGTTTTAAATTATCTTGAATTTGGTTGATCTATTCTATTTGTCTAGCTATTTGATTTATCTGATTATAAATTTTTTCAATTAGTTGCTTAAATTCTAATTCTATTTGTTTCGAGCTATTAATATTTATGGCTAAAATTAGAGTCTCTATTTCTAGTTTAGTGTGGAATTTTTTCAAATTTAAATCTATTCGTTTTTGTAGGATTGAACTACACTGATCTTGGATATAATCTAATTTTTATTTTTTATCTTGATCTTTAATTATACTGCGAGTATTATGAAGATGGTCTATCGATGAAGTAAAAAGATTACTAATTTTATCTACGCTCTTTTTAATATTTTCTACAAAATTAATCTGATGATTTATAATACTATTTAGCTGAGAATTATGTTCTCTATGGCGCTGATGTGTAAAAATGCTTTCAAAATTACAACGAAATTTATTTTTATATATATATTAAGACGATGGTTATGATTGCTGAGTTCTAAATCCAAATATTCTGCTCTTTTCATATACAAAATTAAATCCTACTTTAAAATTATTAAAAGCTACTACAATATGAAATTTATAACTAAATTGTCCAAAAGTAAAAACTACTCTATTTCCGTAAGCAAAATGCATAGACTAACTTAAACTGTCCTAAAACCGAACACTGCTTTGATACCATTTTTTGGAGGGTGAGTTAGTGGTTTACCACTATTTTGAAGTTGGGCTGAGAATTATCTAATTAATTCTACAATTATGCGAATAAATCTTCAAGCTGTAGTATGGTTAGCTGTAAGGCTTCTTATTTTATAGTTTTCTGTCTATCTATTTGTGTAATTTTCAAACTATAATGTTCTAGAGACCTACCAGAGGCTAATGATAACAGAAATTGATATCTTAATTTTTGAGTTTCTAATTCTTGTATAAGCTCAATACTGGATCTGATTTTAATTCTAAGTTCTTCTTCTAAAAGTATAAAATTTTGATTTTAAAATTCTTTTATGAATAATATTTCCTTGATATTTCTACTCGGATTGCTCTTCTTATATTCTAAATTCTTTTTCTTATTTGGTAAAACTATTTTTAAGCAATGTTTGCTTTCATTACATGTACTCCCACCTTGAAGCTAAGCCTCGTTTAACATAGTATATTTTTATTTTCCATTCCTTACCTTTCCCTTTCTGCCTACAATTTACCCTCAATGCCAAACCACGGCTCACACGGGTTCTTCAGCTAAGGTCACTCAGTAATGAAATAGAAAACAATTGATACTATGAAGGTTCAAAGCATGTAATGTTAATGAGCAAACAAGCATTCTACAAACTTAGTTTTTCCAAAAAGAAAATAAATTTTAGAATAGAAGAGTTACCCTTTTGAAATATCTAAGAAAAAAGAGAGACTACTCACACTTCATATTAATATGTAATATACTTACAAAGATTATGTTACAGAATTTGAGATTCTGAAAGGCTTGGAACACTTAGAATTTTTGAGAGTCTGAGAGGTTGGAGAAAATTTTTTGCAAAGAAGAGTGGAGGGAATTTTTTCATTGCTCCATCCGTTGGCATGAATGCCAATTTATGCACACATTTGATAGACACAAACAAAACCAAAGACTTATCCTTACATCAAATTTTTTAACAAAAAGTCCAAAAGTCTAGTTAAGCCTAGTTATAGATTTTACAAAATTTCTATGCAATAAATGCATAGACTTTGACACTAACTTTCTACTACTCTAGATACGGACAATAAAATTTTTATAAATAAAGGGTTAGGATAATGATATCGGGTATTGCTTTGGGCCTTATCGCATATCATTCAATCGTCACATTTTGATAAAATTTTGATGTTATAATTTGTTACAAGACACGTGTAAGGATTCTCACAGCTTTTCTTTAATGGAGCAGGGTAGGGGTCATCTGCTCTATTAAAGTAGTGAGTGAAGGAGAAGCCTTACTACTGATAGATGTAAATAATTACAGACACAAATATTTACAGTAGCTGTTGTTGTTTCTTGTCGTGAATTTTGCTGATCGTTTAAGAGATGCCTTATCTTTTACAGATTTTGTCTTTTTCTTCTGAGTATCTTGATGCCAATAATTGATGTAGACATATGGATACTTGGATGATGGAGTGAAACTTCAAGGCTGACCTTCTGTAGAAAAATTACAAAATTTCAAAGAGTAAAAAATAAATAAATAAATAAAAATAAATAAATAAAAAAAATCTAAGTCTAGAAACATGAACTTTGTGACTATAATACTTCCAAAATATTACTCCTTAGAATTGGAAATCTTGAGACCTACACTTCATTTATTCTGCCTTTTTAGCTTCATAGACTTTTTGACCCCTGAAATTTTCTGGGCTTGTTTGGTTTGAGTTTTAGAGATGAGTTTTAGAAAGAAAATTTCAAAAAATTGTTTGGTTTGAGATTTTTCTCAAAAAATTTTCAAAATCGCTTCTCTCTCTTACACATCAATCAATCACTTTTTCTCTCTCCTCTCTCCTTCTCAATCACTTTTTCTCTCACACACATCTACTCAATTCTTCCAAAATATCAAATCATCCCAAACTCTTACAAAAAAATTTTCTCTCAAAATATACAACCAAACAAACCAAAAAAATTTCTAAAACAACTCTCCCATATTTTTTTCAAAAACAATTCTCCCAAAAACAAACCAAACAAGCCCTCTATCTACGGAAAATTAGCTTTGAAGATATATCCAAGAATCCATACGTCCACATCAATTATTGACGTCAAATATTCAGAAGAAATGGACAAATAGCCAATCTGTAGGAGATAAAGCATCTCTTTAACGATCAGAGAAATTCATGCCAAGAAATGACAACAGTTGCTGTAAATATTTGTGTCTGTAATTATTTGCATCTGTTAGTAGTAAGGCTTTTCCTTCACTCACTACTTTAATAGAGTAGATGATCCCTACCTTGCTCTATTAAAGAAAAGCTATGAGAATCCTTACGTGTGTCTTGTAACAAATTATAGTGTCAAAATTTTATCAAAATGAGAGGATTGAATGATGTGCGATGGGGCCCAAAGCAGTACCCGGCATCAGTATCCTAACCCTATATTTGTTTTTATCTGTGTAGGAAGTTTGTCAAAAATATGCATATAATTGTGTACAAAGTCCTTGTATTTATTATATGTCAGTATATGTAGAAATTTCTGAAAACGCCTATGACTAGGCTTGACTAGGTCTCCTAGGTCTTTAGACTACGGATTGGTCGTAAGTTTGAAATAGACATTAAGTCTAGGTCTTGGGTTTTTGTTTTTATCCTTCTGTCGTATTGTATAAATTGGCATTCATGCCAATGGAAGAAGCAATGAAAAAATTCCCTCCACTCTTCTTTGCAAAAAAATTTCTCCAACCTCTCAGACTCTCAAAAATTCTAAGTGTTCCAAGCCTTTCAGAATCTCAAAGTCTGTAACATAATCTTTGTAAGTATATTACATATTAATATGAAGTGTGAGTAGTCTCTCTTTTTCCTTAGATATTTTAAAAGGGTAACTCTTCTGTTCTAAAATTCATTTTCTTTTTGGAAAAACTAAGTTTATGGAATGCTTGCTTGCTCATTAATATTACATGCTTTGAACCTTCATAGTATTTATTGTTTTCTATTTCATTACTGAGTGACCTTAGCTGAAGAACTCGTGTGAGCCGTGATTTGGCATTGAGGATAAATTGTAGGCAGAAAAGGAAAGGTAAGGAATGGAAAATAAAAATATACTATATTAAACGAGGCTTAGCTTCAAGGTGGGAGTACATGTAATGAAAGCAAACATTGCTTAAAAATAGTTTTATCAAATAAGAAAAAGAATTTAGAATATAAGAAGAGCAACCCGAGTAGAAATATCATGGAAATATTTTTCATAAAAGAATTTTAAAATCAAAATTTTATGCTTTTAGAATAAGAACTTAGAATTAAAATCAGATCCAGTATTGAGCTTATACAAGAATTAGAATATCAAAAATTAAGATATCAATTTTTGTTATCATTAGCCTCTGGTAGGTCTCTAGAACATTATAGTTTGAAAATTACACAAATAAATAGACAGATAACTATAAAACAAGAAGCCTTACAGCTAACCATACAATAGCTTGAAGATTTATTAGCACAACTGTAGAATTAATTAGATAATTTTCAGCCCAACTTCAAAATAATGGTAAATCACTAACTCACCCTCCAAAAAATGGTATCAAAGCAGTGTTCGATTTTAGGACAGTTTAAGTTAGTCTATGCATTTTGCTTACGGAAATAGAGTAGGTTTTATTTTTGGACAATTTAGTTATAAATTTCATATTATAGTAGCTTTTAATAATTTTAAAGTAGGATTTAATTTTGTGTATGAAAAGAGTAGAATATTTAGATTTAAAACTCAGCAATCATAACATTCGTCTTAATATAGATAAAAATAAATTTCGTTGTAATTTTGAAGGTACTTTTACACATCAGCTCCATAGCGAACATAATTCTCAGCTAAATTGTAGGAACCCACACTTTATGTCCTCATCGTGTTCATGAGCATCGGTAAGATTATGGCTTGTTTAGCTTGCATGTGTATGTTGTGATTTGTTTCACTTGAGCTAATGCGATCCATGTCTTGATTTGAAGCCTTGTGATTTGTCTAAGTGTAGTGTGCTTGTCTTGTTTCTCCCTTAATGCGAAACCTAGGTTACGCCTTGCTTGAGTTATACTAGCCGATGTTATTCCAATGCCGAGGTCATCCTTAGTCTAGTATTAGTATCTTGAAACCCCTTGTTGACCTCAGTCCTTGCCTTGACCACATTAGCCGAGATGTTACCTTGCACCCAAGTGATCTCGTCCTGGAAGTGGTATGACCTAGGCCGAGGTGTGGCGCATCTAGGCCAAGATGTGGCACAGCTTAGTCAAGTGTTGTCCTTCCTAGCCGAGGTCATTGTCACCTTAGTTGCCAAAGTCTTATGATTAGCCGATGTCACCCCCTTACCGGAGTGCCATTCCGTGTAGCTTGTTAGATATGCCTTGTTGTTAGCCGATGTCATAGTCTGTCAGAGAGCCCATACCGCTTTGCTTGTTGAACACCCTTCCACCATGCTTTGTCTGGCCTGTCAGCCACCTTTTCAGGATGAACCCAACCAGTCGCCGCCACGTGTCTCAGCAGAGGGTTAACCCCAGAACCGGGTATAGAAAACTATCATTTGGTATCATAAACTTGCCTTGTAGAGAGAGAGAAGCTCTAGAAGAGGGAGAAGAGTTCTTGAGAGAGAAGTAGATCTTCAAGCTTGATTCCTAGAGATCGAACCGTTAGATCCGCGTTCTAAGGTTAGATTCTTGATCTGCTCATGATGTTCCTTATGTTTATGTTATTTCATTGCATGATTGAAAATGATTTGTAAGCCATGCATCGTTTTGAAGCTCGATTTTAGAAAGAGAAAATGACATTCATGTGTTCTTCAAGAAAAGTCTTGTTTGATCCGAAAGCTTGCATAAAGAATCATGATTTTGTGTTTGTTTCCGCAAGGATTTCAAGTACGGGTACCCAGGTCCATGTTTTCAAACTCATAGCACGAAAATCCCAGATTTGTGATGGCAGATTATGATCAAACATTCGTATTTTTCATGTTTTCACACTCATGTTCTTCATGTTTATCAGCAGAGGGAAACCCAGAGTTTCCCGACCTCTTTTCCTTGCATGTGGCCCTCGGGAACACACCTCGGCAAGGAGGTGTGGAACCTCGGCCTAGACCTGGTTGGTGCCCAGCATGTTTTCCGAAAACATTTGTGTACATGAGAGACTCGTTTGAAAGCGCATTCAATAGGCTTTGCCACGTGTTGTAGGACTTGGGCTTGTCTCGACCCCGACGTGTGAAGAAACGATGTGAGTGGTATTTCTAATAAAGCTATGTTACACTTGTTTTGATAAATCTTGTTTTGCCTTGTTTTGAAAAGTACTTGATCTAGCATGAATGACTATCCCTATTTTGTATATCAAATGCTATCTTGTTTTGATGACTTGTCTTGACAGTCCTTAGTGCTAGAGGACTCTAAACTTTCGCAGCACAGCTTGTCTTGACAGTCCTTAGTGCTAGAGGACTCTAAACTTTCGCAGCACAGCTTGTCTTGACAGTCCTTAGTGCTAGAGGACTCTAAACTTTCGCAGCACAGCTTGTCTTGACAGTCCTTAGTGCTAGAGGACTCTAAACTTTCGCAGCACAGCTCGTCTTGAAAGTCCTTAGTTGCAGGGGACTATAATGCAACTGCACTCTTGTCTTGATATGACATCGCCCTCTTGTATTAAGTAGATATAATAACATCCAAAGAACTTGAAAGGCCGGCAATGAACTTGATTTTCCCTCTTGATTGTAAAGTATGCTATGTATTGTTTGAAAGAAATCTTGGATATCAATCATGCAAACCTTTATTTCTAATATCATTCACTGAGTATCCAAGCTCACCCTCTCTATATATATGTAGGTGATGAACAAGAAGGCATTGAGGCCTAGACGTGATTGCCGATGTGTTTTGGGCGCTTAGCCGACATGTTTTGGATTTGTGTTTTGCATCGTCTTGAAGATTATGCTTCTCGGCTTATGTTTTCTTTTGTTTGTTTTGACATATGTCGGCTTGAGAAGCCTTTTGGTCAAGATGTGTTTTGTACCTCATTTCCTTATTGTAATTAAGTTGTAAGACTCTATAAAGATGTATGTCATTTCATTTGACTTATGCACTGCTCTTATGGACCACTTGTATCTTGAATTATTGCTTCCGCATTTGTGAGCCCCCTATATAAATACTCTGATAGTGTGTGATTCTTGTAAGTTGGCCTTCGGTAATTACGGATTACTGGCCATCACGGCTCCAAACTACTAGGGGCGGTTTGGGGGCGTGACATAAATAGTATTATAATTCATCAGATTAATTTTGCAGAAAATATTAAAAAGGACGTAGATAAAATTAGTAATATTTTTACTTCATCTATAGACCATATTCGTAATACTCGCAGTATAATTAAAGATCAAGTTAAAAAAAATTAGATTATATCCAAGATCAGTGTAGTTCAATCCTATAAAAACGAATAAATTTAAATTTAGAAAAATTCCCCACTAAACTAGAAATAGAGACTATAATTTCAGCCATAAATATTAATAGCTCGAAACAAATAGAATTAGAATTTAAGCAACTAATTAAAAAAATTTATAATCAGATAAATCAAATAGCTAGACAAATAGAACATATCAACCAAATTCAAGATAATTTAAAACAAAAATTAGAAATCTTAGAACAACTAATAAGATCTTGATTTATGTGTAGTGATAAAAAAGCTAATAGAGGCTATCAGATTATTTTAAAACAAGCAGAAGACTTTCATAATAACCCTGAGGGAATTAGTAACTATCAAGGAATAAATCAATCAGATAAATAATAGTAAGAAAAAATAATATAGAAATTTTATTTTTAATTCGGTTGTGTGAAAAATTTGAAGAACTATCAGAACAATTACACAGTTTAGAAAATCGTTCAACTTCGTTAGAAAGAATAATACTTCAAAAAGGAAAAGGAGTGGAAGGACAAGCAAGTAAACCCCAATCTCAAATAAATGAAGAAGATATAGCTAAATATTTCGAAAAGCTTAAATTACAAAAGAAGTCTGTTTGTAGAACTTATAGAAAATAAAAATGTTTAAACTATTAGTAAAAGGAAGTAGCAGTATAATGGTGATGAAGATGTTAAAGTAGAAGAATTTATAGATGTGGAACAACAAATAGAAATTTTTTTTTAAAAAAAGCTAGAGTTAATCCCAGCTAAATATGTATATAAGTTAGGAAAAATTCATAAAAAACAATATCTATTTAAACACTATGGTGAACAAATGATTTGTGTAACTCAAGAAGATGAAAAAATAGAGCTAAATCTAATAAATAGAGAAAGTTATAAATATCCTGTAAATGAACACCTTAAAATGACTCAATTAGGATTAGTTGTGATAGGAGTTAAGGCTTTAACCAGAGAAAATTTAGGAGCTAAAGTTTTTGTTTGTCTTTATGATGATAGATTCAATGATGTAGGACAAAATATTTTAGGTAGCTATGAATTAGATTTGAATTCAAAATGAGGAATAGTTTATTTTACATCAGATTTCCTTTTACCAACCTCAACCTTTCATAAAAAGATAAAAATAGGAATAAAACGTAGAGGATATAAAATGAAAAAAGTAGAAAAGAATTTATTAGTTTGTACGGGATTTTTAGGCTTAGCGGTTTCAGAAAGCAATACCTATTATAGACTTACAAATGATCAAATAGTTAAGATATTAGGTGCAAAAGGAATAAAGGCACTACCAGCTAAAAAATATAATTTTGAAGATAATGCAACACTAGATTGGAATTTATGAGATTTCTTAGGACAAAAGAGGTTAGCCCCTCAAGATAATTTATTATACCAAAAAACAGATGAAAGTTATGCAGTAAGATTTACTCAATACACATATATAGCACCAGAAAAATCTGAAGATGATGAATTTAGTAATGTAGATAGAGAAGAAAATCAAGATAGTCATAGTGACATAAATCAGCTGTATCTAATGATAGTGGAAAGAACAATATCATAAAATAAGATATATAATATTGATGAAATAGATTTAGAAAATTTCACCCTAAGTGATATGAATAAAATATTAGGTAACAGATACTATGAATATATAGCTAGGGGAGATACCCATGATGAAGCAGTGTTATTTTTAGACCAAGAATTTCATACTAAATATGTAGATGATATTTTAAAAAATAAAATACATCCTAGCAAAATATTTAAAATACCAAAACAATCTAACTTAGAAGACACTTTTTACATGAACACTCAAACAACGGAAAGCACAGGAACTAGCAACCCACAACATACGGTAGAAGATCCAGTAGAACCAATGCATTATGTAGTAGGAGGAAGAAGACCATTAACCAATACAGGTCGTAGTAAAGCAGACCCGAATAAAAGGTATAGGTTTCATGGAAAGCGTAGACAACCAGACATGAGAATACAATTACAGCCAGCAACCAACCAAGGAACTCTTTTAGACTTAGCTAGATTCGACCCACAGATATGGCAAGAAGTGATAGAAAAATGGGAAAAGGATGCGGTAAAGGCATGGATGAGTAATCCCTTTGAATCAAATAATATGTGGGAATATATGGAAACACTTTTAGGAGATTCAACTTTTGATAAATATTTTACTTTTAAAGGAAAATATGAGGAGACAATTAGATAGCTTAAAGGACTATGAGATAACCCATGGAATTTTACTAGTTTTATAAAAGAAATACTTATAGGATACGACCCTTCTAGAAGAAATGATTATACTCAAAGCATAGCATTGACCGAGTTAGATCAGATAACATTAGAAAGTTAGAAATATGTTGTACCCTTTAGCAAAGAATATTTAGCCATAGCAGTCAGAACTGAAAATTTTTTTGATGAAGAAACAGGAAATAAATATTTTAGAAAATTACCTGGAGAACTAGGAAAAGAGATAGAAAATAAATGGTCAATTTATTATGCAAACTTACCAGCAAGAATAGCGTCAGGAGAAGTAAACATAAGAGGTGCTTTAGGAATAGGACCTAGAATAGTTTTTACATTCCATAGGCTGAGAGAAAAATGTATAGAAGTTAAAATACAGAAAGATTTGAAAAAACAAAACTATGGTTTCTGTAGCAGCATAATATACATTCCTCGGCAATATGAAGGTAAATATAATAGGAAAAAATACAAAAATTATGGAAAATATAGAAAAGAAAAATATTGGAAGAAAAAATATTGAAAACCGTGGAGAAAACAAAAATTCGTTAGAAAGAGTAGAACTTTTAATAGGATAAATTATAAGCGACTACCTAAAGAAGAAAAAAAAAGATAAAAGAAAACAAAGATATGATAGAAAACCTAATAGTAAAAAATGCAATTGTTTTATATGCGGAGAACCCAATCATTTTTCAAAAAACTGCCCCAAAAGACAGTGGCCTAATACTAATAAACAGGTAGAAAAACTACATATTATAGAAAATTTAGAAGAAGATATCGTTAGTATAAACAATGATGATTCAGAAGTCTATAGCATAGTCAGTGATTATGAATACCAAATAGAAGCCATAAGTTCAGATAGTGATTCAGAAAGTGATACAGACATAGACAATCTTTTAGGACAACTTAACCAAGAAATAAGAATACACCCTTCTTATGATAATTTCTTTACGATGGAATGCAATGCAAATACTGAATGCCAGCATAATTTTCAGATAGGACTAGGATTTGATATTACTAGATGCAGTTATTGTAATTGGTTTCCCGCTAAAAGTAAGAGAGCTCAATGTTTATTATGCAGTATAACCTATTGTATAGTTTGTCTAGAAAAATTAAATATGACTCACAAGATAACATTAGAAAATAACGATGAAATGTGAGAAGATCATAGTATAGAAAGCAAAGAATTTCAGCTAACAATTAGAGAACTAGAAATACAAGTAAGAGAACTTAAACTACAAATACGTGAGATAGAAACTAAGGCTAATTTTGACATAGAATGTTTAGAAGCAGAAAATAAATAGCTTAAACAGCAGTTAGAACAATTTTATACTAAGTACCCCTTAAAAGATAAACTCGTTGAAGAACATATGAACTCTTTAGAATTAGTCAACCTAGTTGATTCTCAACCCTTTAGTCAATATTTCCAAGCACAGTCAGATAACGCATACTTACCATTTAATTACCCTGTCATACCGAAACCAAATTTAGTTGAGATCTCTTGTGTAATCAAATTTGCAGAAAAAACTCTTAGCATAAATGCCATGATAGATACAGGAGCCAGTAAATCATATATTGAATAACACATAGTTCCCTCAAGATGGAGTACAGCTTTAACAACCCCAGCTTTAGTCAGTATAGCCGATGGCACTAAACAGACATATACACTCTGTTCCTGCTAGTTTTTTATTTCCTAGTAGAAACATTTTTCCTGAGCTAGCCCAAAAGTCTATACCAAATAAAGAGATAGCAAATAATTCTTTAGAAAATCTAGACATAGAAGATGTTGAATTAGAAGAAAAATATGATTCTTGGAGTATAGAAGAGAGTATAGAAGATTTCCAACAAATTGTTAACCTAGAACTAATTTTCGCAAAAATAGGAAAACTAAAGAAAAAAACTAGTATACAAGAGAACAGAAAATGATTTAGATGAAATAATAAGATGAGCTAAAACAACATAAATTTTAGGAGAGCAACCCATGGCATACTGGGAAAAAAATAAAGTTTTAGCTAGTTTAGATATAAAAAATAAAGATTGTAGGATTACATCAGCACAAATAGATCATACGCCAGTAGATATAGAAGAATTTAGAACACAGATTAAAGAATTATTAAATTTAGGAGTAATTCGACCTAGTAATAGCCCACTTAGGAGCGCCACATTTATGGTTAGAAACCATGCAGAGATAAAAAGAGGGAAAGCTAGAATGGTTATAAATTATAAAAGATTAAATGACAATACAGAATATGATAAACATAATATACCAGATAAAGATCAGCTCATAAACAGAATACAGACGGCGAAAATATTCAGTAAATTTGATTGCAAGTCAGGGTTTTGGCAAATCAAAATGGAAAAGGAAAGCATACCTTGGACAGCCTTTTGTTGCCCGCAAGTACATTATGAATGGCTAGTCATGCCTTTTGGACTAAAAAATGCACCTTCCATATTTTAGCGTAAAATGGATAGTATATTTAATAAATATAATTTTATACTGGTATATATAGATGACATATTAGTATTTAGTCCAGATAAAAATAGTCACATAGATCATTTATATATAGTATTAGAAGAATTTATAAACAATTGAATAATAATAAGTAAAAGAAAAATGGTATTAAATAAACCTCATATAGAATTTTTAGGAATGGAGTTAGGAGATGGAAAAATCAGGCCACAACCCTGCATAGTTAAGAAAATTTTAGATTACCCAGACAAATTAGAAGAAACAAAACAACTTCAATCATTTTTAGGGATTTTAAATTATGCACGAATGTACATTCCTAACCTTAGTAAAATAATAGGACCTCTATATAGCAAGACCACACCCACAGGATAAAAATATTTTAACCAATAAGATATAGCCTTAGTAAGAAAAATTAAAGACATTTGTAGAAATTTACCTGACTTACAACTTCCCATAGAATCATAATATATAGTCGTAGAAACAGATGCAACCAATTAGGATGGGGAACAGTATTATTAGCCAAACCTAGCAAGTATGATAGTAAAAATAAAGAGCGCATTTGTAGATATAGTTCTGGAAAATTTAAAGACAAAGATACAACCATTACCAGCTTGGATTTTGAAATATTAGGAATAATGTATGCAATAAACAAATTTAGACTACTTTTACACAAGCCCTTTACAATTAGAACAGACTGTGAAGTTATAGTCAGATTTCATAATAAACTTAATGAGCGCAAACTTAGTAGTAGAAGATGGGCAAAAATTTTAGATTGTATAGTAGGACAATGATATAAAGTAAAATTTGAATATATTAAAGGGAGTGATAATAAATTAACAGATTGGCTAAGTAGGAAAATTTATTTAGAAAAAGAAAATAACCAATTTAATTTTTTTTTTGCAGATAATGGAGAACAGCAAAACAATGAACTTTGGGGGATTCGCTCTTCCCATTTATGAAAGCAGAAACAAATTCAGACCATTAACAAGAATCGAACTAGACCCAGTTCAACACTGTCTTTTAGATAATATTTGGAACAACCATAACCACCCAGCTAAAAGTTTGTCAGCTTTAAACTCTCTTAGTATATATTTTTCAAAAATCTAGAATAAACCTTTGTCTAAAAGCTTTTCTTTCTATAAAGTAGCTAAGGGATCCAAGCCTGGTATTTACCATGACTGGGTAGAAGTTGAACCTTTAGTTAAAAATTTTCCCATACCTCAATATAAAGGATTTTATGATTTCGAGTCAGCTAGTACATATGCTCGTAGACAAATAGGAACCAGTTACTTTATCAGCCAAATAGGTAAAGATTATCTGGACACATTGAGCAAGATGCAGTCAACTATTCTTGCTACTAGTGGAGTTCCAGTTAGCCAGATAATAGGAAGCAGTAGTATTAACCCTCAACTAGATTCTCAAAATCCTCTCCAAATATACAGGCATTGTGAAGGCCTTACCAGAAATTTCAAGAAAATTATGGATAAAGGCAAAAAGGTCAGTAAAGAGCTAGACCAGCTCTGAGACGAAAAAAAACAATTGAGAGCAACCATTCGAACCCTAACTAACCATCTTAAAAAACTAACTCCAAAAAAAGCATCCACTCCATTTCCTAACCTAGAAATCAGACAACTTATCAATGAGGAATTTGAACAATTGAGTGTTAGAATGTATTTCTTCAAGCATTTTATCATTCAATCTTTTTGTGAGAAAAGCCGAGAAATAGAAGACCTTAAACCCTATATATACACCTTAGCCGAAGATAGCAGAAATAATGAATTAGTCACTATACAGTAATTTCTTCAAGACCTCTCCATAGCAGGAGTTTAGCGCCCTGGTATGGCGTATTAGTGGACTTATCTCTACGAGGATGAAGAACAACCCTGTTTACAAGAAGAAAGATGTATGGATCCGCCAGAATATTTTGGAAAATGTCAGTGTAATCTAGATTTCAGCATCTGTCTTTGCCAGATAAATTTAGCAACTTTTGAGCCACTGGAGATAGAAATTGAAGGCAAAACTTGTTATCTAACAGCCGCCCAATTGTTAGATTATGGCTTTGTTTCTAGAATAATTTTTTCAGATCCAGATTAGACAGATAATTTTGGAAATAAACTTGCTCATTTGGTACTCTGTGTAATGGAAGAGCATTATCCATTTGTAGAAGTATTAATTGATAGCAAGCTACCAGAATGAAAAGGAATAAGGTGCATTCCCGCCAAGCATAAAATGTACCTTAGAGAAACTTCGACATTTCCAAGATACTTAGGACTTCTCAATCGAAGACCCTAGCCATGCAGAAAATTTTTGCTCAGAGATCAGCTTAATAAATAGAGGAAATTTGCTAATAATCCTCTATTAGCATATAATCAAAATTATGGTCATCTAGTTTGCGAAGATAGAAATCAGAAGATATATTGTAACTTAGCCATTCCAGGTTTTCCTTTCAGTAAAGAAACATTCTTCGATGAAATTCGGTATCCCAACTATCAGCATAGCGCCTCTCATGAGTCACCAATAATGGAAGGAGAATACCAAGGTAACCAATGAGAGAATGAACCAGGTAATGGGGACGATTTTTACGATCAACTCTCTGCAGCAGATCTTGAAGATCTTTCAGATAGAATGTATGGGTGAAAAAAAAAAAAAAAAATAAATAAATAAATAAACAAATGGCAAATGGATTAATCAATTATTGTTGGAGTTTCTCTCTTAAACTTCAAAAATTAGACTTTAAGTAACCACTCGAGTCAAACATTTTGATATAGTAAGCTCATAGTGTTTTTGAGAAAAACCAATTTTATTTCTTATTATTATTATTATTATTATTATTATTATTATTATTATTTAGTTTTAAATGGGTGTGGCAAAATCTGAATGAAAGCCCATGAAAGTGGCTTTGAGCCACCCTTTGTTGTTCAACTCTTTTCTTTGTGCCATGACTTTAGGAAGATGTTTGAAACTAAGAGAGATATGGTTTGAGTTGGTTGTTAATAACAATAGTCTCGTCTTTGTGCAATGATGGATCTTTGGGGGGGGGGGGGGAGGGCACACCCCTAAAATTTTTAAAAATATCATATATTATATTAGAAATTTTAAAACAATTTAAAAGTATAAGAGTTCGTACCCCCAATTTTTTTTTAGATAATTTCAAAATTATGTAGAGTAGTCCTCTCAATTTTTTAAACTATAGAGTAGCCCCCCCTCCCAAAGTCATAATCATGGATCCGTCCCTGTCTTAGTGTAGTTGGTAGTAAGTTTGCTTCACACATATATTATATTAGAAAATTTTAAACAATTTAAAAGTATAAGAGTTCGTACCCCCAATTTTTTTTTTAGATAATTTCAAAATTATGTAGAGTAGTCCTCTTAATTTTTTAAACTATAGAGTAGCCCCCCCTCCCCCCAAAGTCATAATCATGGATCTGTCCCTGTCTTAGTGTAGTTGGTAGTAAGTTTGCTTCACATATACTCGACTCAGGTTAATTCTTGTTTGCTTCTCCTGCTTGCTTGAATCATGTGTTATATAAATTGTGGAATAACATAAAACAAATAGATTCATACTCATCAATTAAAATTTCAGAACAACAAACCATGCTGAAAATTACAATACATAATAAAATAAAATAGCAAAGAAAAGCAAACTGAAGCTTGCATTAGACAGTGTCCTTAAAACAGATTCGCCACCTCACCAGTTGGGTGGGTGCTGGAGGTTGTTCAACGTCTGTCTCCCAGGATACGACAGTTGGACCAGCTATAGCAATGCATCGACTAAGTAGCTTTGGCGAATAGAACTTTACAACACTCTTACAAGAAGAATAAAGGTAGAGGAAACTTTTGAATACAAGAAGAACAAAAATTCTGCATAGAAAACTGAAGGAGAAGGGTCTCATTTTATATATATGGAGGAAGAGATGAAGAGGTTCCAGCCATCAAGGCCCCTCACAAATGCATAAATGAATTTTGTATTAAACTTGCAAAACTGTAGGAGTAAATCATCATCATTATAGAGGAGTTGCACACCTATTATATATCTATGTAATGTATATAATTCTGCAGCCCACAATACTGGCTTGGCCCAAAAAAATTAAAATGGGTGGCCCAAGCCCAACCTCCACACTCAATCCATTCCAACAAGCCCAAGCCCAAGCCCAAGCCCAAGTCCTAAGGTCCAAGGTCCAAGATCCAATATCCACGATCCATGACCCACGACCCACAAATCACGGACCGGTCCGGTCCGGGCTGACAGATGGCGTATGTGCACGTGTGACAATTTTTGCATAACCAACTTAGACTATAGTCTTGGCCCACGTCTATCCTTGAAGTATCCATAACTCTCTTTCTTCAGAAAATTTGGATGCCCCAAAGGGCTCACACCCTTAGGCAAAAAATGGGATTTAAATATCCATCAATGCTTTCCTCTGCAATCAATGTGGGATACAAGGTTTTACATCTTTTCTAACATCTCATTCATGAGGCCAACTTAATGAGTCAATTTCTTATTCAAATCTTAATGATTTTTTGTCATTCTTTTTGTGGTGTAAAGATCTCACTACAAAGAATCTAAACCCACTTTACTCCACTTCAATTGAGGATTGGTACCCACTTTAATATTGCGTTAAAGTCACCAAAAAATCATTATTTTTCCAACAGTCCGCCACATGAATAAAAATTGACTGAATAACAACAAATGGACAATGCTTAACAACAAAGACTTTGAGAGAGTGCAACGGAATAACCCCTGCATCGGAAAATGTAGCTTTTGGCTTTGAACCCTTCCTAGTGAAGTCTATCGGATTTACTGGCTGTCTAGTGAACACGAAGTCTTGAACTGTTCTGCTGTTTATGTAAACCAAGACAACAGACCTCACACAGGAATTACTCCAACCATCGTTCTGTTCTCACTGTTGTGTCTTGTTTGGCCTTGGAACACTAGCTTTGTTCAGTGAGTGATTTAAAGAATTTGGCACTGTCAATCCTTATAGACGCGGCCCCACTTCACACTCACATAGGTGACTTTACTTGAGTATCTTACTATACTCATCTCAACAGCTTAACACATTAGAGTCATTAAAAGCTTAGCTTAACCTCTACACTTGCAAGTATCACTAATAAAAGGAATGGCTAGAGGTTTAACCTTCTCAATGATATACCACCGTTACACGCAATTAGGTTGTCCTATTGAACCTAAATATTGGGATCTCTAGTCAACCAGGTTGGGTTTCCATTCCGATAACACCTTACACTAAAGGCCTTAATCCCATTCCTTCTGACGACTTCTCTACTAACACTCAATTTAACCTTTTGGTTAGCAGATCCGCGATGTTGTCCTTAGACTTTACATAGTCTAAAGTGACAACTCCGTTCGAGAATAGTTGTCGTATGGAATTAAGTTTACAACGAATATGTCTAAAGTTTTCATTATATATATTACTCTATGCCCGTCCAATAGCCGATTGGCTGTCACAATGAATATAGATGGCTAGCACAGGTTTTGACCAACGTGAAATATCCTTAACGAAATGGCGAAGCCATTTAGCTTCTTCAGTTTCTTTATCCAAAGCAATAAACTCAGATTCTATCGTTGATCTCGATATATACGTTTACTTGGAAGATTTCCAAGACACGGCTGCCCCTCTGAGGGTAAACACATAACCACTAGTGGATTTGGAGTCTTTTATATCAGATATCCAATCAACGTCACTCTACCCTTCTAGTACTGCTGGGTATCTGGTATAATGCAGCCTATAACCTTGGGTGCAGCGTAGATAATCTAACACCAGCATAATGCCTCTCCAATGAGTAGCATTAGGATTACTTGTGTATCTATTAAGCCTGCTAACCAAGTAGGCTATATCCGGCCTTGTACAACTCATCAGATACATCAAACTTCTAATGACCCAAGAACATTCTAGCTGAGAGACACTCTCACCATTATTCTTGGTCAAATGTAGACTCACGTCTACCGGTGTCTTAGACACATTTGAATCTGATTTACCAAATTTCTCAAGTATTTTCTCAACATAGTGAGATTGGGAAAGTACAATACTATCAGATGTTTTGGTAATATTAACACCCAGAATTACATCTGCAAGGTTCATATCTTTCATGTCAAACTTAGAGTTTAATAATCTCTTGGTAGTTCGAATCATTTCATCATTACTACCAACAATGAGTATGCCATCAACGTATAGACACAAAATGACATAACCTCTGTCAGTGTCTTTGATATATACGCATTTGTCACACTCATTGATTTTGAACCCATTTGACAACATAATGTTATCAAATTTCTCATGCAATTGCTTGGGAGCTTGCTTCAAACCATACAATGATTTGACAACCTTACAAACTTTCTTATTTTGTCTTGGAGCTGAAAACCCCTCAGATTGCTTAATGTAGATTTCTTCATCTAAATCTCCATTTAAGAAAGTTGTCTTTACATCTATCTGATGTATCTCTATACCATGTAAAGCTGTTATCACAATCACCATATGAATGGATGTAATCCTTGTCACAGTTGAATACGTATCAAAGTAATCCAGGTCTTCTCACTGCCTGTATTCGTTGATAACTAGTCTAGCTTTATATTTATCAATTAACCCATCTGCTTTCATCTTTCTTTTAAAGATCCACTCATTCCTCAAGGCCTTAGTGCCTGGGGGTAGATCAACCAACTCCCAAGTATGGTTCTGTAGAATGGAGTCAATCTCACTCTTAATTGTTTTTTTCCATAAAGGACTTTCAGATGAATACATATCAAAGTAATCCAAGTCTTCTCGTTGTCTGTATCCTTTGATAACTAGTCTAGCTTTATACTTATCAATTGACCCATCAGTTTTCATCTTTCTTTTAAAGATCCACTTACTTCTCAAGGCCTTACTGCCTGGGAGTAGATCAACTAACTCCCAATTATGGTTCTGTAGGATGAAGTCAATCTCACTCTTAATTGTTTCTTTCCACAAAGGACTTTCAAGTGAAGTCACAACTTCATGCAAAGTTCGAGGTTCTCCCTCTAACATATAAGTCAAGAAGTCCGGACCAAAGGACTTTGCAGTCCTAGCCCTCTTACTCCTTCTTGGCTCATCTACATCATTAGCTTGATCATCAACTTGATCATCTAAGTGATTATCTGTTTGATCATCTATGTGATCACTATCACCTTTAACTTCTTTCATGGAACTCTGAATCCCTTCTTGGAGATGACAAGGAAATACATTTTCAAAGAAAGATGCATTTCTTGATTCCATGATAGTATTTTTGTATATATCTGGAATAACAGACCTATACACAAGAAATTGATATGCACTGTTATTATGTGCATAGCCAATGAATATACGACTAAACCCGCTTAGGTATAGGCACCGCTACATTTGCAAGACATCCCCACATTCGTAGGTATTTATATGAAGGCTTGTGGCCTTTCCATAATTCATATGGAGTCTTGTTTACATTCTTTCGAGGTATTCTATTAAGAATGTAATTTGCGGAGAGAATCGCTTCGCTCCACAAGTTCTATGGCAACCTAAAATTTATCAACATTGTATTCATCATTTCCTTTAACATCCTATTTTTTCACTTAGCAACACCATTTGACTGAGTAGAGTAGGGCGCTGTGATTTGGTGAATAAACCCAAATTGAGCACAAGTCTCGGCAAACGGGGATTCATACTCACCACCACGATCACTTCTTAACGCCTTGATCTTACGGCTTAATTGATTCTCATCTTCATTCTTGAAAAGAATAAATTTATCAATCGCCTCATCTTTGTTTTTAAGCAAATACGCATAACAGTATTTAGTGCAATCATCAACAATAGTGATGAAATACTTGTTGCCACCACGTGATTGTACGACTTTCAAGTCACACACATCACTATACACTAAATCCAAAGGCTCAGTGTTTCTTTCAATATAATGAAACGAAGTCCTTGTCAATTTTACTTCTACATAAGTTTCGCACTTGTGATTTGGATTAATCTTGAAAGATGGTATGTGATCTAATTTGATTAATCTGCGCAAAGAGTCAAAATTTACATGACCCAGTCTACTATGTCATAAATTAGGAGACTCAAGCATATAAGCAGAAGAAGAAGGTTTCTCATTAATTTTCGGGATAAGAGTCATTACATTGAACTTAAACCGCCTGACATATACCCTTTTCCCCACATAAACCCCACTCTTGGTCAACACAAACTTTTTAGCCTCAAATACCATGCGAAAGCCATTTTTACTCAAGAGTGACCCTAAGACAAGGCTTTTACGAATGTCCAGTATAAATAGGACATCGTTCAAAGTTAGCTCTTTTCCTGAAGTCATCTTTAGGACCACCTTGCCCTTTCCTTTAACAGTTGAGGTGGTAGAATTCCCCATGAACAACTTCTCACCGTTTAAAACCGGTTTGAAAGTTGTGAACATCTTCTTCTCTACATAGATGTGGCGAGTGACCCTAGTGTCCACCCACCATTCCTTCAGGTTGGACCTCATATTGTTCACTTCGGAGATGACAGCTACCAGATGCATGTCATCCACATCTTGTGATAGATTCTCCATTTCAGCCATGTGGCCACGACTCTTGTTTTGTGAAGGGTACTTTTTGTAGGGCTTCTTCTTCTTGTGGTAGTCTAATGCCCAATGCCCATCGCTTCCACAGTTGAAACATTTCCCATTGAACCTAAAAGTAAGTTCTTGTAGCTTGTAGACTGGCCTCTTGGAGACACCACCTCTTGCCCCCAACTTCGAGCTTTTGCCTGTTGGTGGTTTTTTCCTCACCCCCGAAGACTGGCCATGCTCAACCACATTTGCTTTCACAGTGGAGGTACTCCCTCATTTATTTCTATTGTCTTTCTCAATCCGGAGTCTGACAACGAGCTCTTCGACTGTCATCTGCTTTCACTTGTGCTTCAAGTAGTTCTTGAAGTCTTTCCAGCCGTTAGACAGCTTCTTAATCAGCGCAGCTGCCTGGAATGATTCATTCAGGAACATTCCCTCTGCATGAATCTCATGCAGAATTACTTGGAACTCTTGGACCTGATTGATGATGGTTTTTGAGTCCACCATCTTGAAGTCCAGAAACCGGCCAACGACAAATTTCTTTGCCCCAGCATCCTCGGTCTTGTATTTCTTGTCCAAAGCATCCCACAACTCTTTTGCTGACTTCTTGGCATAAAACACATTGAACAGTGAATCTGCCAAACCATTCAGAATATAGTTTTGGTAAAGGAAGTCTGATTGCTTCCAAGCATCTAGAGCCATGAGCTTCTGTTTGTCTTGCTTATTCTCCTCCACGGCTGGTGGATCCTCACTCAAAAACCTCGCAAGGTTAAGAGTGGTCAGGTAGAACATCATCTTCTGCTGCTATCTCTTGAGATTCACTCCCGTGAACTTCTCCGGGATCTCGTGATTGTTGAGCGGGCCTCCCGGAACAGCAGGAGCAACAACAAGATTGACCAAAGAGGTCACAACAGTACGTGTTGGCAAGCCAGTTGCCACGGGGTTCAGATCCCCAACAACATTAGCAGTAGCAGCAGCATTAGTGACAGTTGCCATTTTTGAAAAATACAATAGAATATCACTTTCTATGTTTCCAGAAATTAAACTTAACACTAGAAAATCTCATAGTTGGAAAGTTAATTCAAAACGAGTCTCACCATTTAACCTAGAATCAAACATGGTTAAGAATATTCCTAAGAAGACTGAAGGGGTCACATCGGTCTCATTTAAGACCCAGTTAACCTTTTGACAAAATTTTCAAGGGCATGTTGACTCCTAATCTGTGAGAAACAACTTTTAGAATTAAGTTTTTTTAAGAGATGAACTAGGTTAAAACAAACCAAGGTCCAACACTTACAAGCAATTTAAAAATTGCAAACCAAAATTACAGGCAATGTAAAAAATTGCTACAACAATTACAAGCAGATAAAACTTGCTTCTACATAATGGTAAAAAAAAAAAAAAAAAACAAAATCTCAAGCAAAATAATTGCTTCAATTATGTAGTTCAAAAATTTCCATGCTTAGGTATTCCTGTTTAACACAAAGGTTAGTAGTCCAAAAATTTTGTTTGTACAACCCAAATAATCTAGGCAAAAGTAAATATAATAAATTAATTGAAACCATCTAGCAAACTAATTAATAATAAAATTAACTAATCAATAATCATGCTAGATGAGTTACAAAAATCAATCTATAGCTCTAGAAATTAAATTAAAAGATAATAGTCAAGAATTATGACAAAGGTTACAAAGTCTTATACCTCCTAAATAATTAAAATTCTAACCATGAGTTACAGATCAATTTAATTCACAATAATAAATAAATTAAATTAATATGCAAGAGTTACATAAACCTTATAACTTCACATAATTAAATTCAAATTATGAGGTAATTATATATGACATTATAACACCAATAAAATGAATTTACAGTTTTATTTACATAATAAACATGTAAAGTAATATAGACAAATCTAGACTCATATGAAACTTTGTAACAAATCACTAACCATGTATACATGTGAACAACTCATGTAAATAATTCTAACATAATAAGCATGTAACAAATTAAAACTAGAATATATTTGACTTGTCAAAAAATTGCCACACCCATAAGCATGCAAATTATATTATAAAATTACAAGTCATGAACATCATGGTAGAGAATTATGAACCATACTCATAAAATAAAATCAAACTAAAATAATTAAGTATGCAAATTGTATTAGAGCATTCTAATTAAACTGCTATTTCAAAAAATTAGTAGACTAGAAAACAAAATTGGTTGTGCAAGAATAAACCATAACAATGCTTACAAAATTATAACCAAACATTTATTTTTAATATTCTAAACATGAAAACCAAAAATAAATTCAATGCAAAGCAGTGTGTACAACAAATTATGTAGTAGACTAAATTTGACTTTCAAGGCACGAATGTCATGGCAGCATGTACAATTAAGAATATGTTTTGATGGCACATCAAATATATTAATTTACATAAATTGAAACATAGCCTATTCAAATAAACCAATTGAATCTGGAAACATGCAGTTTGCATATACATAAAAAAAAATTGGGTTCGGTGGTAAGGCAATCAATAGCATGCATAAGTATTTTTTATTATCTCATATAAAACGCAGTGGTCAAACATGCAATTCAAACAAGCAAAACAATTATGGGCAAACATATAAATTGTATTATACTAAAATATTATTTGAATCTATTTAGCCACTTCAGGGAAACAATATAGAATATGTTTTAAGTTTGTTGTATAAATTGTAGAACAACATAAAACAAATAGATTCATATTCATCAATTGAAATTTCAGAACAAGCAAACCATGCTGAAAATTACAATACATAATAAAATAAAATAACAAAGAAAAGCAAACTGAAGCCTGTTGTCACGACCCAAACCCGTCCCTATAGGTTTAGCGTCGTAACCGGCCAGTAATCCTTGGATTACCAAAGGCCTTTTAACAGAATAACGTATAATTAGGGATTGTGGAAGCAAACATACATAATATATATAGTCCATAGAGTTGTGCAGACATACATAGGACAAAAATTTGAAACCTGCATCATCAAAAGAGACTTAGCCCAGCATACATATAAATAAAGTAGGACAAAACATAAACGTTCTTAGCATGATGAACAAAATAACTCTTGGCATGGTCCACAAAACTCGACTTCTATACACGGGAACTTCTGTGGGAGGCACGGTGGCTGGCTGACCCTAAAACTTTCCAGGCAACAGCTTAGGCCTAGTCACGCGCTTGCTCACCTACATACATAATATAAATAGTGAGCGAAAGGCCAGTGAATAATAACAGAGTAAAGGGTTTAAATGAATGATATCCTCTACCGGATTCGGAAAATAGATTCAGATTTATATTCTTGTTTAAGCATAACAGAAATCAGGCTAAATACAGATTCATATTCACATTCTTCATGCTTGAGTGAACTTGGTACATTCAATAGTGCTAACGGATCATATACAGAGCATTATGGGTCATACTTGTCAATTCCATAAAGGAACCTCCTATACTGGGAACAGATAACTTGTCAGTTCCATAAAGGAGCCTCTAGTACTAGGAACGGATAACTTGTCAGTTCCATAAAGGAACCTCCAGTACTGAGAACGGATAACTTGTTAGTTCCATAAAGGAACCTCTAGTATTGGGAACGGATAACTTGTCAGTTCCATAAAGGAACTTCCAGTACTGGGAATGAATAACTTGTCAGTTCCATAAAGGAACCTCTAGTACCGGAAATAGATAACACACTTGAACCGCGAAATTGTTGCCACGAGTACTTGTCAGAAACTGGACAATCATTCATTGTACAGAACATAACATTTCATAAAACAGGTCTTATTCCATATACAAAAAATAAATAAAGTTGAACGTAGCTTTACTAAGTTATTACTCACAGTTGGCGCCAAAGCAAACAAATAGAGTAGGCAAATCAAATGTCTTGTGGCGCGTGACCTACACAGTTACAGAACGAATACGTACTGAGTTACATAATCAGAATCATTAACTTAGTTATTTCTTATCTTGGCGTGTTTTTACTTCTTATCTTCATTATTATGTTTTAATCTTTGCCTAGGATGGAATGAGGATGCTAAAATGCACTTGAACACAATTAACAAAACTTGCTAAAAACAGGGGTCAAGCTTGAGCGCAACTTCCTTCGCTCAAGTGGACATGAAAAATGTGAGTGGTCACTCGAGCGCACATTTTTTTTCTCAAGCGGTTTGTAAAAGTACTGGTTGTGTGATTTTCACGCTCGACAAACGCTCAACTGTCACTCGAGCGTAAGACTCAGGTCCTCGCTCGAGCACAACTCTTGTCACTCGAGCGGTCTGCAAAACATGTGAACTTCTGGGAGCATGCATTTTATGCTCAAGCCCACTTTTAGTTGCTCGAGTGGAGGTGCAAAAACAAAGGTGACCACTCGCGCGTAGGATCTGACGTTTGAGGGGAGAGGTCGAATTCTGGAATTTCCAGATACACCTCCAAGCTTCCAAACTCAAATCAAATGCTCTGAAACTTATCCTTTTGGGCCAAACACTTAAGGAATCATATGTGAACTTGGAAAACATTGGGAATTCTAAATTATTTTGTAAAATCAAAACCAAAACTTGCCAATTGTGCAAAACAAACTCAATTCTTAGAAAACATAACATGCATGTATTGCCTTGATTTCAAAACTTCCAAAACATGATCTAATGACACAAAATGACATAAAACTAGATAAATTCCCAAAACTAAGGTGAATTAGTAACATGCATGAGGAAATTCTTGGGAAACAACTTCAAAATGCTATGAAATATGCATGCATGCATGCATGGTTTGAGTTCATTTCTCAAATTCTAGCTTAATTCTCATGTTAATTCACCTATCTCACTTGATTCCATGCATTAACCAACTAAATTTCAAAGTTAGAAGCTTGATTTCATACCTTAGATGTCTATTTGAGCTCTAGTTAGCTAATTGTTGAGTCTCTAAGCCAACTCTTCCAAGTCTCTACAACCAGGAACGGAACTAGGAGAAGACTGTGGGAGGCCATGGCCCCCTTGTTTCGGTGAACATTATTGTTTGTCGTAAAACTTTAAAAATATATATGTCATTTTATATATAAAATAGCTCCCAGTATAAAAAATATATATATGTCATTCTCCCTCCATCTTAAATTCTCTTTCTATTTTACATCCAAAAAAAAAATAGCTTATTCGTCCTATTAGAAAGTGCTTCTATGGTATCTAATTTTTTTTATGTATATATAATTTATATATCATATATACATACATGTGTGTTTTGTGTATATGGTAAAAAAAATTATTTTTCTTTTGGCCCCCCCGGTAATGAAATCTTGGTTCCGTCCCTATCTACAACATCTAAGTGTTTGAACTTAATTTCCTAAGTCTCTCTCTCTCTCTTACACTCATGTTTATGAGCTCAAATATGAAGGAATGAAAGTGTGTAACTTGTGTGTGTTGAGTCAAATAAGCCTTATATAAGCTTGGTTAGTGGCATCTAATTAAGCTAGACTTAAGTTCACTAATCCACATGATTGAATTCTAATTAACTCATTCCGAATCAAATTTCAATTAAACTTACCATAATTTTTCAAAAATTCTGAATAACACATATAACAAGTCAATTTCGCAATCGGATACCGATAAGGCCTTCAATTGAGAAAACATAACAGAAATACAGACAGATATTCCTACCATGAACAGATAGAAACACAAATAATGCAACACACGCGCAATTAATTCAGAATTTCATCTTAATTACTCATTAGACATAATTACTTATGGCTAATCATGGTTTAGCAGTTAATCATAGGTCGGGGTTGTTACAGTCTTCCCCTTTAAAGAGTTTGGTCTTCCAAACTCGAATTACCTTCATTTTGGAAGAATACCCGGTCCAAAGGAAAAAGATCAGGGTATCTTTTCATCATATCTTCCTCCGTCTCCCAGGTTGCATATGTCCCTCCATGGTTTTGCCAATCCACTTTTACTAACGGAATTTCCTTGTTTCTTAATATTTTGACTCTTCAATTCACAATCTAAATTGGCTTCACTTCATAGGTGTAGTCATCTTTCAAAAACACATATGTTGGTTCAATGACATGTAACGGATCTCGTAGATAGTTCCGAAGCATGGAGACGTGGAAAACATTATGTATATGTTCCATGACCGGCGATAAGGCGACCCGATACGTCACTAGATTGATTTTTTCAAGGACTTCGTATGGTCCAACATATCTCGGTGCCAATTTGCCTTTCACTCCAAACCGCGTTTGGCCTTTCATTAGTGTTTCCTTGATAAACACGTGATCCCCAACTTCATATTCCCTATCTCTTTTTCGGACATCCGCATAACTCTTTTGACGACTTTGTGCAGTTTTCAATCTTTGTCGAATCAATTTCACATTTTTCGTTGTTTCTTGCATAAGTTTCGGTCCCAAAAAAGGTCTATCACCTATTTTAGCCCAACAGATCGGGGAACGACATTTCTTACCGTACAAAGCATCATAAGGGGCCATCCCGATACTCGAATGGTAGCTATTATTATACACAAATTCGCCCAATGGTAAGTAGGTCTCCCAATTACCTTGAAAGTCTAACACACACATTTGTAACATGTCTTCCAATGTTTGAATGGTTCGTTCAGATTGGTTATCTGTCTGTGGATGATAAGCACTAATTAATCTCAGTTCAGTCCCCAAAGCTTGTTGCAAACTCTGCCAGAATTTCGAAGTAAACTTGGGATCACTATCAGATACTATGGACACTGGAACTCCATGCAATTTCACAATCTCATTGACATACAAATTAGCCAACTTATCCGCATTATACAAAGATTTGACAAGTAAAAATTGAGCAGATTTGGTTAAACGATCAACAATAACTCAAATAGAATACATATCACAAGAAAAGCGAGGTAGTCTAATAATGAAATGCATGGTAATATGCTTCCATTTCCATTCTGATATTGGAAGCGGCTGTAGCAACCCAGAGTGTCATTGATGTTCAGCTTTAACTTGTTAGCAATGTAAACATCTAGCCACAAAATCTGCGATACACTTTTTCATTCCCGGCCACCAGAAATTATGTTTCAAGTCATGATACATCTTTGTGTTTTCCAAATGCATAGCAAATTTTGAATTATAAGCTTCAGTTATAATGCATTTCCTCAAGTCAAAACAATCCGGCACACAAAGGTGATTCTAAAATTTCAACACATGACTGTCAAGCACAAATCTTGGTCTCGGTTTCATCAACAATTTTCTTCAAAAACTCATCTTTACATTATTTCTCTCTAACTTCTTCAATGATTGCAGGTTGAGCAGAAATGACAGCTAAAATTTCGTCATGTTCACGCAATACAATTTCAATCCCATTTTTCTCCAAATCACATAACAACTCTTTCTGACCGGTGAGCAAACACAACAAATTCTCGATAGATTTTCAGCTCAGTGCATCTGCAACGGTGTTCGCTTTCCCTGGGTAATACATAATTTGTAAATCATAGTCCTTGATCAGTTCCAACCATCTTCTCTGTCTCATGTTCAGCTCTTTTTGGGTGAAGAAATATTTTAAGCTTTTATGATTTGTATACACTTCACAAGTTACTCCATATATATAATGGCGCCAAATTTTCAAAGCGAACACCACAACTGCCAATTCAAGATCATGAGTTGGGTAGTTCTTTTCATGAGGACGGAGTTGCCGAGAGGCATAAGCAATTACCTTCCCATTCTGCATTAACACATAACTCAAACCTTTGTAGAAGGCATCATTTTAAATCTAAAACCCATCAGTTTCGTTAGGCAAGGTCAGAATTGGTTCAGTCACCAGTCTAATTTTCAATTCTTGGAAAACTGATTCCCTTTGTTCGTTCCAATCAAATGATATATTTTTCTAAGTCAATTGCATCAATGGCATAGCAAGTTTCGAGAAATATTTCACAAATCTTCTGTAGTAGCCAGCAAGTTCCAAAAAACTCCTAACTTTTGACACATTTGTCGGTCTAGGCAAATCCACAATAGCTTCAATCTTCTGTAGGTCAACAGAGATACCATCCTTGTTGATTACATGCCCCAGAAATGTCACACTGTTAAGCCAAAATTCACATTTGAAAAATTTGGATATAATTTCTTTTTCCGTAGGACCTGTAGAGCAATCCTCAAATGATTTTCATGTTCTTCCCTGCTTATAGAATAAATCAATATATCATCAATGAACACAACAATAAACTCATTAAGGAATTGTTTGAACACTCTATTCATTAAGTCCATGAATGCTGCGGGTGCATTAGTTACTCCAAATGGCATTACCAAAAATTCATAGTGTCCATATTTAGTTCTGAATGCAGTTTTCTCTACATCTTTTACCTTGACCTTTAACTGGTGATACCTAGATCTAAGGTCTATCTTGGAGAACACTTGTGCTCCCTGAAGTTTGTCAAATAGATCATCTATTCAGGGCAATGGGTATTCGTTCTTCATGGTTACTTTGTTCAACTCACGATAGTCAATACAGAGCCTCAAAGATCCGTCTTTCTTTTTGACGAAGAACACTGGAGCTTTCCAAGGTAAGGTACTCGGACAGATGAATTTCTTGTCTAAAAGTTCTTGGAGTTGGACCTTCAACTTTTTCAGTTCGGAAGTTGACATTTTATAAGGGGTCTTAGAAATTGGTTGTATCCCGGGTTCTACATCAATAGTAAACTCAATTTCCCTATCAATTAACTCCCTAGGTAGGTCAGTAGGAAATACATTAGAAAATTCACAAACCACAGGAATCGTTTCCACATTAGCACTATTCGAAAACTCAGTCAACACACAACACAAGTAGCCCCGACACCTTTTTCTTAACAATTTCCTGACTTTCATAAATGAAATCAAGTATGGCGGAGGAACCACCCCATTTCTAGTAAAAACAAACTCAGGCAAACCAGGTGGTCGAAACTTGACGATTTTATTCACACAATCAATAGTGGCACAATAGTTCATCAACCAATCCATGCCTAATATACAATCAAAATGATCAATGTTCAAAGGTAGCAAATCAACGTACAATGTCATATCACCGATTATAATGTCACATATCAGATATACATAAGCACATATCATAGAACCTCCAGATGGTGCAGACACAGAGAATAAACAATTCATAGGTTCTAATGGTCGAGTCAATGTTCGTGAAAAAGCATGTGACACAAAAGAGTGTGTAGAACTGGAATCTATCAAAACATATACATTTTGAGCACAGATAGAAATTATACTTGACACCACAAATTCGGTGTTTTGTACATCTCCAGGCACTAGCGCAAACACTTTTCCTTGCCTTAGCGTCTCATTCGCGGTATTACTCCTAGTATTAGTTCTCGCATTGGTCCTCGTTACAGGAGCGGATTCGGATGAACTTGCGGTAGGACGGTTAGCATTGTCTAATCTCAACAGACAATCTCTAATCATGTGGCCAATCTTGCCACACCGAAAACACGCACCCGAGTTACAGTAACACGTGCCTTTATGCTTCCTTTCACAATCGGAATGGTTTGGAATAGAGCCACTACTCTGGCTAGAGCTACTGGAGGATCCCATATTTCGCCTTTTTGAAAATGACCGGCCCTTCTTGAAATTGAATCTGGATCGTTTACCCTTTCATTCTATTGTTAGCGCTAGAGCTTGTTTCTTTGTTGCCAGAATGGCCCCTGCAATTAATGCTCTATCAAGTACTTCTACATATGTTGGCAACTTCAAGACGCCGACTCAGTCAAACACCTCCAAATCGAAACTGCCTTTGAATTTTTGAGCCTTCTTGTAATCAGTATCCACCATATATGGAGCAAACCGCGCCAATTCAGTGAATTTAGCTTCGTACACAGCTACAAACATTTTTCCATGTTTAAGTTCTTGAAATTCCGACACCTTCCGATCTCTGAAGCATTGGGGAAAATACTTGTTGTAGAAAATCTAATTAAATCGAGTCCACGTCATGTTCCCATTATTAGCTCGGACCAATAACCACCACCTCTAAGCTTCATCTTTTAACATGTAGGTGGCCAAAAGGACTTTTTATGTTTTAGAGCAAGGAAACATTTCAAATACTTTCTCCATTTCAAGCAACTAGGTTTCTGCCTTTAAGGGTTCAATGCCACCCAAGAAAGTTGGCGGCTTCATTTTCATGAACTTCTAAGTCAGGTTGATTATATCACTGTTATCTGGCTCATGTTGTGTTGGTGGAGGTGGAGGGGGCAAAGATTGTTGCCTCTACTGTTATGTCAGTGTTTCAGTCAAAGCTGCAAGCATTTGTCCCATGCGACTCATGCGAGCCTCCGAGGATTCATTTATATCATTACTTTTTGCAGTTTCCATGATGCTATAGAGAGACAAGGTAATAATAAACATAGGAATAATCTTGTTCATTTCTTTCAATTCCATTTGTTCAGGTACAAATTTAGTTTTCACATTTATAAAGATTATCACACACTCATATATGTAGATGAAATGTCCCTAATTCCTTTCTAAGACATCCTTTAGCTCTTATGGACTCGTGTGTACGGTATAACACATGCTCTAATACCACTCTGTCACGACCCAAACCCGCCTTTATAGGTTTAGTGTCGTAACCGGCAGTAATCCTTAGATTACCAAAGACCTCTTAACAGAATAACATATAATTAGGGGCTACGGAAGCAAACATACAAAATATACATAGTCCATAGAGTTGTGCAGACATACATGAGACACAAATTTGAAACTTACATCATCAAAATGGACTTAGCCCAGTATACAGATAAACAAAACGGGACAAAACATAAATGTTCTTAGCATGATACGCAAAATAACTCTTGACATGGTCCACAAAACTCGACTTTTATACACGGGAACCTCCCCGAGAGGCACGGTGGCTGGCTGACCCCAAAACTTTCCAAGAAGCAGCTTAGGCCTGGTCATGCGCTTGCTCACCTACATACATAATATAAATAGTGAGCGAAAGCCCAGTGAATAATAACAGAGTAAAGGATTTAATGAATGATATCCTCTATCGGATTTGGAAAACAGATTCATACTTATATTCTTGTTCAAGCATAATAGAAATCAGGTTAAGTACAGATCATGTTCACATTCTTCATGCTTGAGTAAACTTGGTACATTCAATAGTGCTAACGGATCATATACAGAACATTACGGGTCATACTTGTCAGTTCCATAAAGGAACCTCTGGTACTGGGAACGGATAACTTGTCAGTTCCATAAAGGAACCTCCAACACTGGGAATGGATAACTTGTCAATTTCATAAAGGAACCTTTAGTATTGGGAACGGATAACTTGTCAGTTCCATAAATGTCACGACCCAAATCTGCCCCTATAGGTTTAGCATCGTAACCTGCTAGTAATCCCTGGATTACCAAAGGCCTCTGAATAGAATAACATATAGTTATAAGTTAGGGTCTGCGGAAGCAAATATACAAAATATGTGTAGTCCATTGAGCTGTGAAGACATACATAGGACAGAAAATTTAAAACTTTTATGAACTAGCGAGTGGCGTCAAAAGATACAGTATTTGCATATCACTCCATGAACATATTATCAAAAATCTTGCCCGTAATTCAAAAGAAACAAAGTCAAGTACATTCATAAAAAACAGCCACTAAACTTGACTTAATCCAGAACCTCCTCGGGGGGCACAAAGGTTGGCTAACAAAAACTGAGACGCTAAGTCCTCAACTCTGAGCCTGGTCACGTGCCTGATCACCTACATACATAATATAAATAGTGAGCGGAAGCCCAGTGAATAATAACGGAGTAAAGGATTTAATGAATGAAGTCCATACCAGATTCAAAAATCATAATTCAGATTCATAAACAGATTTATATTCATATCCTTGTTCAACTCATACACATAAGTCAAAGTTCATGCTTAATTATACATGGTATATCCATTAGTGCTAACAGAGCAGATACAGAACAGATGCAGAACATATGGTGGTTATGAGTAATCAGTTCCATAAAGGAACCTCTGGATCCGGGTTACAAATGACAGATATGCTAAGCTCCATGATGGAGCCTCCGGTATGGGTAATAGATTGCAGACATATTAAGTTCCATAATGGAACCTCCGATACCGGGTAACAGCTAACAGATATCACATGATGCTAAGGATGCCGCGAATACATTGTCAGAAATTGGACAATCATTCATTATACAGAACATAACATTTCAAAAAACATATCTTATTTCATCATACAAAAAATAAATAAAGTTGAACATAACTTTACTAAGTTATTACTCACAGTTGGCTTTGAGTGCCGATAGATAGAGCAGACTAATCAAACGGTTTACGGCACGTTACCTACATTAACATATAACAAAAACACATTTGAAACACACGTTGGAATATATCAAACTCATTACGTTCTATTCATAGTGTGTTCCTACATTTTACCCTCATTATTATGCCTTAATTTTGGCCTAGGAATGCTTAGGATGGAAAAAGGATGCAAAAACGCATTTGAAAACACTTGATCAAATTTTTTGAAAATAGGGTCCCCGCTCGAGCGTAGCTTTCTTCGCTCGAGCGGATATGCAAAATGTGAGGAGACGCTCGAGCGCAACTTCCTTCGCTCGAGTGTTCTGTAAACTTTGAAAAAGTACTGGTTATGCGATTTTCACGCTTGACGAACGCTTGATGGTCGCTCGAGCGTAAGACTCATGCCCCTGCTCGAGCATAACTCTCGCTGCTCGAGCGATCTGCAAAAACATGAAACTTCTGGGAGCATGCATGTCACGCTCAAGCGAACTTCTGGTCAGTCAAGTGGAGATGCAAAAACAAATATGGCCGCTCGAGCGCAGAATCTCACGCTCGAGCAGACAGCAAAATTCTGGAATTTCCAGATTGCTCATCCTAGCTCAAAACTCGAATCTAACCCATCAAAACATAACTCTTGGCCCCAAAACTTGAGAAAACAAGTTTAAACTTTGAAAACATTAAGAATTAAAGATCATTTCACAAAATCAAGGCCTAAGAGTAAATCAATTAAGTAAAATCAAATTTGAAACTTATAAAACAACACATGGACTTACATGCAAGCACTTTCTTGACTTCAAAGCTTCCAAAACGTGATCAATTGAGGCAAATTGATGGAAACCAAGATGAAGTTTCATAATTAAGTTGAGAATATGACATGCATGGAGAATTTACTTGAAATCAACTTTAAAAATCACCATGAAATGCAGATGCAAGCTTTACTCTTCTTCCTTCTTACTTCCTTAGTTCATTTCATGCACTAATCTTTCATTTCCTCTGAACTCACAACTTAAATGAGGTAATTACACAATTCAAAGGTTGAATTCCTTACCTACAAGTCTCAATTCTTTGAGTTCTTGAGTGATTCTTCCCAATGACTCAAATTCTAGCTAAGTTCAAGTCAATTCCTCCAAATTCTCTAGCAATCACCCTAGTTGAGCTCAAGTCTCCTCTTTTCTTTCCTTCTCTTACGTTTTTATCACTATGAATGAAGATATGAGAGTGTAAAGGTATGAATGAGGGTCTATCAATGCCTTATATAGGCTAAAGTAATGGTTTAATTAAATGGTTGGTCAAAATACTCAATTAGACATTAAATTATTCTACTTAAATCGTTCTGAATTGAATTTCAATTGAACCTACCATAATATTTTAAAAATTCTAATTAACACATAAATCAAGTCAATTTCTGAATCGGATGCCGACCAAGCCTTCAATTCGTAAACCGAAATGAAAACATAAACAGATCTTTCCTACGTTAAATAGATATAAACACAAATAATACCACACACATGTAATTGATTCAGAATTTGATCTTAATAACTTATTAAACAAATGAAATCATGGATTAATGTTAATCATGGGTCGGGGTTATTACAATGAAGGAACCTCCAATATTGAGAACAGATAACATACTTGAACCACGGAATTGTTGCCACGAGTACTTGTCAGAAATTGGACAATCATTCATTGTACAGAACATAACATTTCATAAAACAGGTCTTATTCTATATACAAAAAATAAATAAAGTTGAACGTAACTTTACTAAGTTATTACTTACAGTTGGCTCCAAAGCAAACAGACAGAGTAGACAAATCAAATGTCTTGTGGCGCGTGACCTACACAGTTACAGAATGAACACATACTGAATTGTACAATCAGAATCATTAACTTAGTTATTTCTTATTTTGGTGTGTTTTTACTTATTATCTTCATTATTATGTCTTAATCTTGGCTTAGGAATGTCTAAGATGGAATAAAGATGCTAAAATGCACTTGAACACATTTAACAAAACTTGTTGAAAATAGGGGTCCTGCTTGAGCGTAACTTCCTTCATTCGAGCGAACATACAAAATGTGAGTGGTCGTTCGAGCGCACATTCTTTTGCTCGAGCAGTCTGTAAACGTACCAGTTGTGTGATTTTCACGCTCGACAAACGTTTGGCGATCGCTCGAGCGTGAGACTCAGGTCCTCGCTCGAGTGCAACTCTTGTCACTCGAACAGTCTGCAAAACATGTGAATTTCTAGGATCATGCATTTTACGCTCGAGCCAACTTTTGGTCGTTCGAACGGAGGTGCAAAAACAAATGTGGCCGCTCGAGCGCAGGATCTGACGCTCAAGCGGAGATGTCGAATTCTGGAATTTCCAGATTTACCTCCAATCTTCCAAACTCAAATCAAATGCTCCAAAACTCATCCTTTTGGGCCAAACACTTGAGGAATCATATGTGAACTTGGAAAACATTGGGAATTCTAAATCATTTCACAAAATCAAGCCCAAAACTAGCCAATTGTGCAAAACAAAACTCAATTCTTAGAAAACATAACATGCATGTATTGCCTTGACTTCAAAACTTCCAAAGCATGATCTAATGACACAAAAATGACATGAAACTAGATGAATTCCCAAAACTAAGGTGAATTAGTAACATGCATGAGGAAATTCTTGGGAAACAACTTCAAAATGCTATGAAATATGCATGCATATATGATTTGAGTTCATTTCTCCGATTCTAGCTTAATTCTCAAGTTAATTCACCTATCTGACTTGATTCCATGCATTAACCAACTAAATTTCAAAGTTAGAAGCTTGATTTCATACCTTAGATGTCTATTTGAGCTCTAGTTAGCTAATTGTTGAGTCTCTAAGCCAACTCTTCCAAGTTTCTACAACATCCAAGTGTTTGAACTTAATTTCCTAAGTCCCTCTCTCACTCTCTCTCTCTCTCACTTACGTTTATGAGCTTAAATATGAAGGAATGAAAATGTGTAACTTGTGTGTGTTGAGTACAACAAGCCTTATATAGGCTTGGTTAGTGGCATCTAATTAAGCTAGGCTTAAGTTCACTAATCCACATGATTGAATTTTAATTAACTCATTCCGAATCGAATTTCAATTAAACTTACCATAATTTCCCAAAAATTTCAAATAACACATATATCAAGTCAATTTCACAATCGGATACCGATAAGGCCTTCAATTGGGAAAATAGAATGGAAATACAGACAGATATTCCTACCATGAACAGATAAAAACACAAATAATGCAACACACGTACAATTAATTCAGAATTTCATCTTAATTATTCATTAGGCATAATTACTTATGTCTAATCATGGTTTAGTAGTTAATTATAGGTCGGGGTTGTTATACCTACACTAGACAGTGTTTTTAAAACAGATTCGTCGCCTCACTGGTTGGGATCTGGAGGTTGTTCAATGTCTATTCTCAGGATACGATGGTTGGACCAACTACAGCAATACACCGATTAAGTAGCTTCAGCGAACAGAACTTTGCAGCACTCTCTTACAAAAAAAAATAAAAGTAGAGGAAATTTTTGAATACAAGAAGAACAAAAATTCTAGGTAGAAAATTGAAAGAAAAGGGTCTCCTTTTAAACACATGGAGGGAGAGAGGAAGAGGTTCCAGCCATCAAGGTCCCTTACAAATACAGAATTGAATTTTGTATTAAATTTGCAAAACTACAGGAATAAATCATCATCATTATAGAGGAGTTACACACCTATTATATATCTGTGTAATGTATATAATTCTGCAACCTACAATACTGGTTTGGCCCAAAAAGATTAAGATGGGTGGGCAAAGCCCAACCCCCACACTCAATCCATTCCAACAAGCCTCAGGGTCCAAAGATCACGGACCTAGTCTTAGCGGGCAGGCGGCGCGCACATATGATTATTTTTGCGTAACCAACTTGAACCATAGTCTTGGCCCAAATCCATCCTTAAAGCATCTATAACTCCCTTCCTTCGAAAAATTTGGATGCCCCAAAGGGCTCACACTCTTAGGCAAAAAATGAAATTTAAATACCCATCAATGCTTTCATCTACAATCAATGTAGGATATAAGGTTTTACACCTTTCCCATCATGAGGTCAACTTAACGAGTCAATTTCTCATTCAAATCTTAATATTTTTTGTCATTCTTTTTGTGGTGTAAAGATCTCACTACAAAGAATCTAAACTCAGTTTACTACACTTCAATTGAGAATTAGTACTTACTTTAATATTGCATTAAAATCACCAAAAAAAACTATTATTTTTCCAACATCATGCAATTTGGGATGTTGTTTGATTTTTAGATTTACATTTTTAGAGTGGGTTTAAAGAATCTTCCGTAAGCTATAATCAGGGCCGGCCCTGGGCTAAGGCTGGTAAGGCCTGTGCCTAGGGCCCCAAAAATTAGGCGCAAAAAAGCCTCTAAATTTAGTCTTGCATTGTATTAAAAATTTAAAATGACTCAATTCTGTTTAATTAATTTAGATCATTTTAAAGGGGGCCTCAAAAAATCTATTTGGCCCAGTTGATAAAAGCCCCAATTAAAAAATATTTACAAGTTTTAGTTGTTAGTCCAATTAAAAAAATAAAATATAAAATATTTGTATATGTATTAGTCGTTAGCCTAATTTTGTGTGACCTATTTTTTTTTTCTTCTCTTTATGGCCTAATTATGTGTTTTTTAGTATTTTTTTTTGAAAAATATTTTACACAATTTTTATTTATTTATTTATTTTGTAAATATATCTAATTTAGATACGCTTAAAAACTACAATATTTATATTTTTTAAAAAAAAATGTTACCAAATACAAAATATAAAAAAAAAAAATACAAATTGCAAACTTAGACAATTATTTTTGAAAACTTTAAACCAAACAAAGTGATTTTTATTTTTATTTTTAATAAATATTTAAAAAGGTCCCGAAAAATTAATTCGCTTTAGGCCCTTGGAAACTCAGGGCCGGCCCTGGCTCTAATTCTTGATTATTAAAAATAAATAAATAAAGGGCAAATTACATATACACCCCTCGAGGTTTGGTTAAATTACAGATACCCCTGAGGTTTCGAAAATTACATCCCGCCCCCTGAGGTTTGTATTTTCATAACAATTTACCCCTTGAGGTTTATATTTCATAACAAATTACCCCCTAATTTCTTATGCAAATATAGCATTCAGGGGGGAATTCGTAATTTCTCAAACCTCAGGGGTATCTGTAATTTAGCCAAACCTCGAGGGGTGTATATGTAATTTGCCCATAAATAAAAGATGATAATAGTATCTTCATAGTTTGGCTCAAAAGAATAATCTCACAGGCACATCAAGGGACCATCTAAAAAAATTGTATATGTCTTGATATTTTTGGTGAACGTTGACTGCCATTTGTAATTTGAGCCAAAAAAAAAAAAAAAAATGCAAAGAAAAAATATAGCAATTTAGCCCCAGCATTTGCTTTGGAGATGTGCATATTTTCCTTCCTCAGTATATTATTTCACTTTCTTAAGAGAAAGAAAATGGGAGGGATTATAAACTCAGAAATTTTTATTCTAAATTTATCTAGAAATAACCGTTAATGGTTTAATAATGTTTGAGAGCTCTAATTTGAGAGAAAAAATGTTATGGATCCCAAATAATCTTTCAAATTTTCTACTAAACCTCTTACATTGGGGTGAGACCCATACAAACCCACATATGTGTGGGTCCCACACCCATTTGGTAGATTATTTGGGGTCTTTAGCATCACTCATTTAAGAGCTCTAATGCAGCTCTAATGATGTGGAGAGTGCCCGTGTGAAGGTGGAGCTCACACTCTTCTCTCTATCTCTCTCTACTCTTCCACCTCACTAGAGCTGGTTGCAATTCATTTCACTTATGACTCCACACTTCAACAAATTGATCTCCACCACACAAGTCAATTCTGAACAAATTCTATGACTGTAAATTTGGATTCCTAGCTTTTGCCTGAAAAAAAAAAAACATGATTCCATGGCATAACATCAAAGAAGGATTTCCAAGAATTAAAAAACCAAGAGAAAAAAAAAATATCCCTTCTATAAAAATTCAAGATCCAAATACAACACTATTGTAATATGTTTTCCATATGATATTTAGACCAGTTTCACTTGTGACTCGGCCCATTTTGCTTTCAATATGAAGAACATTTGGAGTCGTTGCTCGTAAAGGAATTGGGAAGAGAGTTAATCTCCATGTCACTGCTCGAATAGTATTTTATTTAGGTGATCATATAAAGTTAAAAGAAAGATGACAATGAATTTAGAAGAACAAAACAAATTATTGTGTTAGGTTGATTTGAAATACAAAGTCTAGTTTTGTAAAAATCAATTATCAATGTTTCAAAAACAAAGCATATTTACAACATCTTCGAACCAAAAAAAAAAAAAAAAAGTAAAAACAAGGCCCAAAAGAAGTATCTTCAATGATCACTTCAAAGTGTCAGACCAGGCCCAGCATGGACATTGTTTTTTTTTTCATAAACTTAGCACGGCCCAAATAATGCCCTTCTTGGACGGAGCGCATTGAAACGGGTATGAGAGCCATGGATGGGTCATGGGTGAACCAATTCCCCGACGGTTCACCACCCCACTTCCTTTCTTTCTCACATCCCTACGAACCGGGTTTATTGGGGTTTGTGAGAACGGCCGGTCTGTCCCCATTGATGTACGACTATAAAACCCTAGCGTAGTTGTAAGGGTTTCGTTTCACCAAAAATTTGCAGTTCTCTCTCTCTCGTTCGTGTGCGGAAACTGAAGAAAACCACACCAAGCAACAGCTCAAAATCGAAGCATTCATACAAATTTTGCAACCAATTGAAACCCTAAGTCAGTATCTGCTTATATCAACTCTCTCTCTCTCTCTCTATATATATATATATATCTTTATATCGTCTTTCGGGTCTGCAGAGTGTTGTTGTTTTTTTCTTTTTCTTTCGGAGCTTTTTTTTGGATCGATATGTACCGAGGCTAGAAATTGAACATGATTGCTCAGTGAAATGTGGTTTTTTGTTGAGCAAACGATATGCTCAACTGATATTTTGCTTTTGCAGGTAGTGAACTATAGTGGGTTACGAATCTTTATGTTTTTGGATCGGTAATGGCTAGTGATTCGTTATGGTTTTTGTATGTTCTTTAAATTTATATGGTTTCTATCAGTTAGAGCATCTCCAACCCATTGCTAATTTTTTCATCTAATTTGATAGATTTGAGTAAAAAGCTTGATTTGATATGAACTACAATCATTTCATCAAATTTTGATCAAGATATTTTAAAAATTCCCCTTTTATCCCAAATTTTCCTTTTCATCAAATTTGAAAGGAAAAAAAAAAAAAATCATCTCCAATGCTTCATCTTTTTAAATTTTCATCAAATTTAAATTTGATGAAGGATTTGATGATTTGTCAATTTGATGGAAAAAAATGAGTCTTACTTGATTTGATGAAATGACTGGAGATGATTTTTGAGCACTTTTTCATCTAATTTAAATTAAAATTTGATGAAAAAAAATGTGAAGGATTGAAGATTATCTTAATGCATCTAAATTGATGAATTTGGTATTGAACCTGTTGCATTGGAAGGAGTTGCCACTTGCCTGACTTTAGACTCGACCACAATCCACAAACCAACAATTTTAAAAAAATTTCTCATGAATGAATATTATTGTTTTTTTACGTAGTCATATTAACGGAAAACCAACTCAACCTTAAATCCAAGTTTCACATTCCATGCACTAGTAAATATATAACTATCACGTGGAGAAAGTATTTAGTGTTACCGGTATTCCATATCACATGTGATGATGTGGTATCCCTTCCAATGAGAATGTAACACGTGTGAACCTAGAAACTGCCGTAAACCTAATTTCTCTCGCGCACTCGGCATATTCGTTGTAAACCTCAGCAAAAACAGCCAACCCAAACAAGCAAAAATTAAACTCACCTGATCAGATTAGCAGTGAGAATTCATCCCCAAAACACCAGTGACCATAAAATTATAAGCCCAAACCCAACTTGTAAAACCCAAAGAAAAACAATGCAATTAATCGGAATCAAGTTTTAGGTAGAAATGACCTGATATTAAATTTCGAATGACCCATTAATGAGCAAATTAACAGTAAATACATAGAAATACACACATACCAAACATGTAGCAATTAGAAATAATAAGATATACACACACACACACACCCAACGTTTTCAAGGTAGATTAATCAATTTGTTTTGTGATCGATCGGTACTTCACTGCCATCATTATTGTTTATTTATTGCTCAAAGGAGACAGTGAAGGGAGTGCAAAAGACAAAGAAGATATACGTGCATGTGTATAGGTTGAGAAAGGGTGAAAACGAAAAAAATAAGTGGGAAAACTTCAAGGCTTTGGTGATGGCCTGAAAGGATCGGGATGCCCCTAGTTTGATGGGAAAATATTTGAAGGTTGGGTTTGCTGGAAGTTTCTCATTCACCGTTGGGCCACCATAAGTTGCTCTTTCACCGTCTGATATCCGGTTTCGGCCATTGGCGATGTGATGTGGCAACGACAATGGTTGTCGATGAGATTGATATTGTTTGTTTGGGGTTTGTGGGTTTTTTTTATGAGGTTTACAGTGGAGATCTTAAGTAGGAGATAACTTAGATTAGTGGGGGCTTGCACACACGCCATATTCTCATTGGAAGGGATATCACATTATCAGATATAACATGGAATACTTGTAACCTGAGTTACACTAAATATTTTCTCCTATAACATGTCCAACTGGTTTCCACGGCTTGGGTTGCCCAACCCCCATTAAACTTGTTACCATATTAAACCATAATTACTAGAATTGACACCATAAATCCCATTAAACTGGTTGCTCTCTCATATTAGTTTGAATACGCATTGATATTTTTCTCAGCAATTTTATCTGTGTCATATGTTTGAAGAACTGCGTAATCGAACTTTTTTTTTTCTTGGAAAAGTTGGATTCACACTTCTCATAGAATGTGCGACGTTGTGCTGAACTGTCTATCCACACTTTCAAAGGTATCTCATGTTCTATCTATTGCTTGCAAAGAGGAGCTGGAGGTTTTGATATTTTAGAAGTACTGCACAGGGACGAAAAAGACAGCTTTGGACATGTGACACCCATAGGTGAGGAGGAGAGAGTGAAAGAGTAATAAGACATGGACTGACCATATAAGGGAAAGAAGCTAGAGGACACTGATTGTTGGTCATTTATTTTAAGTAAAGAGCTGTTACAAAGTCAAAATAAAAAATTTTGGATGAAGTAAACTTTCTTACTGTTACACAGGACTAAATTCATCATAGCAGGAACTAGAATTTAACAAACTCTGTGATTCAATGACATTTAAACTCAATGCCAAGCACAAATTTCTAAAATGACAAATAATAAAACCAAAGTTTTTAAAGGCGAATGCGTAACGTGATGTGTTTTACCCCTCATGAGGCGAGACATAAGCTTTAAGGCATTGAGGCGTAAGCATTTCAAATTTTAAATGTTTATATTTAGTAAATAATTTAAATATTTTAAAACAATAAATAAATACATCAAAATTAAATATAAATGTGTAATTACTTTTCTGCTCAAGGCTCACTAGAGAGAAGGATGTTTTGCTTTATTGAAAGTGAAATTGATGTTCTTAGCTTTAGTGATTGAGCTTCTCAATTGGCATTAACTTTGTGTTTTTCTTGATTGGTTATTTACTTAATTTTTCCTATAGAATAGAGGGACTTTTTTATTTTTGACTTTTTTATGTTTAAACCATTTACTAGACTAAGTTTAATAAGAACCTAAGATAAACTCTTCATATGAGTACTCCTTACATGCTTATGCCTAAAAGGCATATAAGATGCACCTAAGGCGCATGACTCAGACTGTTTGTGCAAGTCTTTGGGGAGTAAAGCCTAAAAATCAAAGCCTTGAGGCGTTTTGCCTTAGCCTTGCCTTGAGGTGAGCCTCATTAAAGTATTTTAAAACTTTGACTAAAACTCAATAGACAATCTATTGACTCAAAACATGAAGATGTGGACTTAACGTGTTAGTTTGGATTTCCAAAGTGGATTTGTCTTTTCTAACCAGGCAATGACCACCACATTTGATATTTCTATAACTCATGTTATCAGCTTTTCTTTGTTTCACACAGAAGAAATATATATTGAGCTCTAATTGTTGCTATTAAAACCCCTGTGGAAAACTCGTGCTTTGATTGTTGAATTTTGGTTCAATGAATGGGCTGTCTTCTAATTAGCTATTATACTTGTACATTCAACATTTGTTAAATTTAAGGTATTTTGTCATGAATGATGCTTCCAATTTTGATGTTCTTTTGGTGTTGGTAATTTGTACAGGTCTGCTAATAATTCTGTTGAAATGTCAGTTCAATTGCCTCCTTCGAAGAGACCGTATGATCGGATCCATATAGAACCAAATGGTAAAGGGAAGAGGCAAAAGTCATCAGGTTATATTTCGCAGAATTTACCATTGAAAATTTCTCCTGGCAGCACTGTATTTCGTGTACTCTGCTCGGCTACCAAAACTGGCAGTGTTATTGGAAAAGGTGGCAGCATCATATCACAAATACGTCAGGAAACTGGTGCAAAGGTCAGGGTTGAGGAAAATGTCCCTGGATGTGATGAGAGATTAATTGTTATTATAGGTTCTGATAAAGATAGTGAAGTCGGTGCTGACCTGAGCAAGGAGGATGGTAATGGGACTAACACAATCGAAGAGGGTGATGATGCAAACAAACATGATGAGGACAATGAAGATAAGAAATCCATTCCTGTGGAAGATTTACAATCTGAAAAGGGAACAATGTCTGTTCAGAAAGCTCTTTTACTTATTTTCGAAAGAATGGTTGAAGGAGAATCAGAGACAGATGGAGGGGATGAAGAGAGTAACAAGTCTTCCACAGTTGTGAGGTTACTTATTTTCTCCAGTCAAGTGGGCTGCCTATTGGGAAAAGGTGGCAGCGTAATCAAACAAATTTCATCTGATACTGGTGCACAGATTCGGATTCTGCCTAGGGACAAGCTACCTCCATGTGCATCTCCTTCTGATGAACTGGTTCAGGTAAATTTGGTTTCTAATTCTCATTATCCCTGAGCTTATATGTCCACCATATGCAAGGGTCATTAGTTGTATGAGACTATACTATTATTATTTAGTATGATGTGCACATATTGTTAACTAGGTTGTTAAAATGCCTAGAGAATGAGTCTTGGATTGCTCAGGCAATTGCCTAAAGAATAGCCTCTTTGGAGTTGTAACTTGTTAGTTCTGAAAAGCAACCCTATTTTTCCAATATAAATCTTAAAAAAGAAGGGGAAAAATCATGGGGCCTAGATGTAGTTAGGGAGTGCACTGACTTGCACGTGGATTAGAGGGGTGGTGGGGGAATGGGGATTGTCTTCTACTTCTCAGGTTAAATAAATCCCTAAAACTAGAACTGGAAAATCAAATAAAATTTGTTGCATATTATATATATATATATACGAGACAGAGAACTTTGTGTGTTTTGCTAATTTTGTATACATTCATTCTCTGGTTGGATGGGGGACACATTTGAAAAATAAAAACAAGAACAATAACTTAGGCAGTTTTACGGCAGGTTGAGAACCATGCTGCTTGGGTTGACTGTTGTTAGCTTTGCTTTGAGTGCATTGCCTTGTTGCCTAGCTCTTCAAATATGCCTAGGTGTAATTACAACACTGGCCAGCAAAAATTAATGAGTAATATGATCTTATATTTTACTTTTATAGGTAAAGTTTGTTGGCATTAATATTTTTTAAAAAAAGTCAGTATTAATATTTTCCATTTCATAAGTTTATTGCAGATTACTGGGGGAGTTCATGAAGTCAGGAAAGCTCTTCAATCTGTTTCTCAACAGCTTCTAGAGAATCCACCTCGTGATCAGGATTCTTTTTCTGTCAACCCTAGTGGGCCTTCATCTGATTCATTTGGTGATCCTTTATTGAGGCCCGAAGAATACCCACCACGGAACTATGCTTTCCGTTCTCAAAGAGCAGCTTATGCTGCTGGGCCACTAATTTCCAGATTTAATGAAAGTGGTGTTCCTGGCCATTTTAACCTTCCTCAGGATATCCTCAGCTTCAGGTTACTGTGTCATGAGGAGAAGGTAGGAGGAGTAATTGGAAAAGGAGGAACAATAGTTAAGGCACTCCAGCATGAGACTGGCTGTGAGATCAAAGTATTGGATGGCATATCTGACTCAGAGGACCGCATTATTGTCATATCTGGTCCAGCGGTATGGTTTGACACTTGAACTTGGTTTGATATGTAAAAGTTACATATGTTGTCTTTCTTTGCTGGCTAAATTTAGTTCTTTGTACACGCAAAAAAAAAAAAAAAAAATTACCTGCTGACATTAAAATGTCAAACAACTACTGCAGCACCCAGATGACAGAATATCCGCTGCACAAGATGCGGTTCTTCGTGTTTTGTCAAGGATGGTTAGGGCTACAGCAGAGAACAAGGAGAACACTGTGACTGCAAAGTTTCTTGTCTCCTCTCATCAAATAGGTTGCCTTCTTGGCAAGGGAGGTGCTATTATTGCTGAAATGAGGAAGTCATCTGGGGCTTATATTCGTATATTGGGGAAGGATCAGCTTCCAAAGTGTGCTTCTGAGAATGAAGAAGTTGTTCAGGTGTGGCTGTACGCACATAGCTTTGTTTTTTTACTTTCTTCTCCAACATTAAAATTTTCCGTTCTAATATTGTTATTTCAATTGTAGTAAATTTTATTCGTGTTCCTAACTAACTATGACTGTATTTCGGGTAGTATTTTGCTCTTTAATTGATTTTACTTTCTTATTTCTTACAAACCTTGACCTTTATTGACTTGTGGGTACTGCACTTCGTACTTATGGGGACTCTTTTGTACAGATAAATGGAGAATTTGAGGTAGTACAAGATGCTATTCTGCAAATAACCACTAGGTTGCGGAATCATTTCTTTCGTGATGCATTTCCTGATATCAACCATCCTTCAAATGCTGCCTTTCCAGATCAAGGACCTCCATTTCCTCCATATGTGGGAAGGATGGAATTTTCACCCCCTGGAATGTATTCCAATCTAGGGCCATCATTTCACAGATATGATGCTGTTGGTGGTCTGCCTCCACATGGGGATTTTCATCCACATGATGATCGCTTCCCTTTTATGCACAGTATTCACAGGCCAGGCATTCCCCCTCATATTTCCGACAGAAGGCCATCTTCAGCATGGGGTCCTCAGGTATCAATTCTTTATTATCTCACTTGTAAAATGTTTTTTTTTGGTTTGCCGGGTCTGCTTGATAACCAATATGAGCACTGCTTTAACGTTCATGCGCGGTTTCAGTTTCTTTATTAAGTTATGTTTGTATGCTTGTTAAAATAATGTTATTCTTTCTATGATAGTTTGAACACAAGATTGGAAATTGCCATAGGAACTTTTTTTGAGACAGGAGAGCGAACTTAAATGATTAGAGTTGTTAGACATTAGAGAAGCCCATCATGCAAAGAACTGTGCAATTATGGTGAATTTACTCTTGCTTCCAAATTGATTGTAGGGACCTATTGAAGGGGGTGGGCCTTTAGGCTTGATGGACTATGCAGGAGCTCCCCAAAGAAGGGTTGGTGGATTTGGAGGGTGGGTACTGTGTAGAGTACATAGTAAAAACTTAATTATTAACTGTTTACTGTCCTTAATACCAAATTGTTTGCTGAAGGCATCGCCGTTTTTTTCAATTTTGTTTAAATGTATCTTTCTGAATATATGTAGAGGAAGTCATCCAGCTATTATCACAAACACCACCATGGAAGTTGTTGTACCTCGTTCTATTGTTCCCGTGATTTATGGAGAGGATGGTGGATGTCTGAAACAAATTCGTGAGGTATATTCTGTGATCTGATAATCATCCTTATTTTTGCCTTACATTTCTTATTGATCAGCAAAAGCTTCATCTTTGGTATATAATATAAGACATCATATTATAGTCTAAAAACATTGCATAAATGTGGTTCTTACAAACATTTTATACTGGATTGTGCCTCATTCTAATAGTTAATGTTCTAAACTGGATTGTACCTTGTTCTATTAGTTAATATTCTATAAGCCAACATTAAGGCCTCGTTTGTCAACTATACATTTAAGTCAAAAAGCCAAAAAGTCACTATAAGTTGTCACATCACGCTCTCTACTTTTCTGCACATCTTTTCGTAAAAAGCTAAAAAGTTGCTAAAATAGCCTGTTCCCAAAAAGTTAATATCAAGAATAAATCTTCTGTCAATTGCATTCAATTCCTCAATATTTCTGGCTTACTATGTTGGAAGTACCCTAGTTCTCGGAGACTGGATTGCTTGCTTCCTAATTTTAGATTTTTTGTTAATTTCATGGGCAATGTAGATATGCACACTTTTAGAAGTCACAAATTAATTAACCTTTTTATTTGTCACATACCCTTATTCTATGGAGTTTGCAATTTTTGACAAAATTTTCCCAGATTTCCGAGGCTAAAATTACTATCACCGATCCCAAACCTGGAGCAACAGAAACAATGATTATAATATCTGGCACACCTGATCAAACCCATGCTGCACAGTCTCTTATTCAAGCATTTGTAATTAGTGAGACGGAAGCTCCTTGATCTTTGTTATTGAGGTAAGGCTCCTTAACTTCTTTTTATGCTGACATAACAATCAGGAGCATTATTGTCATCATTGGTGATGATATCTGGCATTCACTTTGCTATTCCTTTTAATTTTCTTTATTACTTAAATATTCTCATAGTTATTACAATAAATAATTTAATACACTACTCATTTGTGTTGTTTAGAACTTGCTACTCAGCTGAAGACCATGGTGGCTGGAGAATGTTGGACTTCTAATTTTGCAGTTTTGTGAGTAGTGGGAACTTACTTGGACTTTGCTAGGGCTGCTCCCAAACTTTGCGGATTAATCTTAAAATATTGTTTGAGAGCATGCCCATTTAGCGTCATTTGGAGAGTTACCTGAACAATCAAAAAATGTAGTTACCAAAAAAAAAAAAAAAAAGGAACAATCTAATGCTCTTTTGGCTGTCACTAAATGTTAAATGGTAGGGGTAAGAAAAAATAATACTATTGGCTTTTACATGTTTGTATGGGATGAGAATTTGTAAGAAATGGGAAGGAAAATTGCTTTTCTACTTGCTCACTTGTGCCCTTAATTGTGTTTTATGAATTTTTTCTACAACAAAATATGATTGGACTTTTGTTGTTGCTTTTGAGAGAGTCCTGACAACCATGTTTCTTAAGTTGATTTTCTTTTTTTTTCAACTTTTGTAGTTTAGCACCTTAGGATGAGATTAAGGTGTTATTTGAGATGATTTAAATAAGTGTACTTTTTGACTTTTTATGAAATATGGGTTGGGTATGAGTTGGGTTTGAAGTGATGTGATAGAGAGGTGATTTGACTTAAATAAGATGATATGACTTAAATAGGATAGTGACTTTTTGACTTTTTGAATTTTTTAGTTTATGCCAAACAAGGCCTAAATTCTTTATGGCTTACCCGTAAACCATTGGTTTTACCGGCACCTAGTATTCAATTGACACGTTAGCTAAACTTGTAAAATATTAAGCCCCCCTCTGTGCCCATCCCCTTCCCTCCACCGACCCAGTTGAAACGTCTTCTCCTACAAGATTTTGACCTTGAAACCCTATGAAACACGGACACGGACACGCATACGGATACGGACACAAACACGGGACATGGCAATTTCTAAAAAATTATGACACGGACACGACAGGGGACACGACAAGTTTTTTAATTTTTTTATAAATATTTTTATTTCAATACACATTAATTATTTTATTTATTTATTATATTTTTTAAATAATGTGTTCCAATTAATTTTTTTATTTTATTTTATTTTACATACATGTGTTTATTTTTTTTTATTAATATTTATAAATATGTATTATCTTATAAATATATTATATGTTATATAATAACTATTATATAATATATAATAATAGTTATTATATAATAGTTAAACCCTAACTCAGATCACACCTCAATCAAGAAGATAAAATGAGTGAGAGAGAGAGAGTCTCTTCACTCTCTTCCTTCACACTCTCTCTTCTTTGTCTCTCTTTTCTCGCCGTGTCTCACGCCGTGTCTAGATTTGGACACGCGTGTCCCTGCAAAAAAATAATTAAATTAAAGGGACATGGCAGATGGTTTGTCCTTGACGTGTCTCCGTATCCTGGGCATGTCCCCGTGTCTAACACCGCCACGGCGCTGATTTTGTTATGTTCATGCTTCATAGTTGAAACCTGATTGAGTTCAATCAATACCACACTTAGATTTCTAAGTTATGTATTCTTTTCATTTTTGCATTTTGAAATATCAGCTATTGTGAACAGTGAGACCCATATCAATATTTTTCAATTTTATATTTCTTGGTTTTGTCCTCTTTGTTCCCTTCAGGATTCCTCTTTTGCAGTTCTTTCTTATTTCAATTTCACCATCAAAGTAAACACTCAAATACCCCAATGGGTTATCTAATCTACCATATTGTTCATTCAGGCTGTACTGTTTGTCTCATGCAAGTGTGGGATCTGGTGAGAGGTTTGTGTGGGGGGCGTGAGAGGGAAGAAGAAAAAACATTATTGAGAGAGATGCAAGTGTGGGATCTGGTGAGAGGTTTGTGTGGGGGCGTGAGAGGGAAGAAGAAACATTATTGAGAGAGAGAGAGTTGGTTAAAGAAATTTGGTGTAAACCCACACTATGAAGCACGGATACGGACACGCATACGGACACGGGACACGGCAATTTTTAAAAAATGAGGACACGGACGCTGCAGGCGACACGGCAAATTTTTTAATTTTTTATAAATATTTTTATTTTAATACACATTAATTATTTTATTTATTTATTATATTTTTTAAATAATGTGTTCCACTTCATTTTTTATTTTATTTTACATAAATATGTTTATTATTTTATTTTATTAATATGTGTAAGTGTATATTATCTTATAATATGTATTACATATTATCTTATAAGTATATTATATGTTATATAATAATTATTATGTAATATTTAATAATAATAGTTATATGTGTATATATATATATATATATGAATCAAGAAGATAACGACAGACGAGAGAGGGAGACAGAAGTGATCGATCATGATCACGAGGGAGAGAGAGAAGGCGAGAGAGAGAGAGCTCTGAGAAGTCGAAGGGCTTTGGATTGTCGAAGGGCGTTATAGCTAGTCAAAGTGATTTTGTTATGTTTATGCTTCATAGTTGAAACCTGATTGAGTTCAATCAATACCACACTTAGATTTCTAAGTTATGTATTCTTTTCATTTTTGCATTTTGAAATATCAGCTATTGTGAACAGTGAGACCCATATCAATATTTTTCAATTTTATATTTCTTGGTTTTGTCCTCTTTGTTCCCTTCAGGATTCCTCTTTTGCAGTTCTTTCTTATTTCAATTTCACCATCAAAGTAAACACTCAAATACCCCAATGGGTTATCTAATCTACCATATTGTTCATTCAGGCTGTACTGTTTGTCTCATGCAAGTGTGGGATCTGGTGAGAGGTTTGTGTGGGGGGCGTGAGAGGGAAGAAGAAAAAACATTATTGAGAGAGATGCAAGTGTGGGATCTGGTGAGAGGTTTGTGTGGGGGCGTGAGAGGGAAGAAGAAACATTATTGAGAGAGAGAGAGTTGGTTAAAGAAATTTGGTGTAAACCCACACTATGAAGCACGGATACGGACACGCATACGGACACGGGACACGGCAATTTTTAAAAAATGAGGACACGGACGCTGCAGGCGACACGGCAAATTTTTTAATTTTTTATAAATATTTTTATTTTAATACACATTAATTATTTTATTTATTTATTATATTTTTTAAATAATGTGTTCCACTTCATTTTTTATTTTATTTTACATAAATATGTTTATTATTTTATTTTATTAATGTGTAAGTGTATACTATGTTACATGGACTCGGGTACGAGTGTCGGGTGCGGGTGTGTATCCAAGCGTCAGACCTTCATAAATTTAAATCTTAGGATCTTGGGGTATGTATCCAAAATTAGATATGGATACGGGGACACGTCATATGCACATATATATTGTATATTATATAATATTCTCGGATGAGATGATTTAAATTATGTAGAAATATATTAGAAATTAAATATGATTTAGAAAAAAATATGAAATTTCTATATCTAATTCATGTGGGAGCCTAAAAATATTGCTTTACTAACAAATGCAAGTTTCTTTTTCTTCATGTATTGTCACAAATTAAAGGATCTGAGTGTCTAAATTGGGTACGAGCGTCGGACACATATCCCACACCCTTATCCATGTCATATCCGGTGGACACGGGTATTGTGGGGGAAATTGAAGAGTCCATGTAACACAGAGTGTATATTATCTTATAATATGTATTACATATTATCTTATAAGTATATTATATGTTATATGTTAGAATTTACCTCACCTACTCCACTAAATCTAACCCACTACACCACTACCACCTCACCTACTCCACTAAACCTAACCTACTACACCACTACCACCTCACCTACTCCACTAAACCTAACACACTACACCACTACCACCATCCACTACACCTACATCTATATAAGGAACCATTTGTAATAGACAAATCAATCTTGTAATACATCAATCAATAATATACATCAATATATTTATTTACATGGTATCAGAGCAAGGTTAAGAAATTAGTGATTCCGCTTCACCGGCGGGCGGCAGCCTCACCTTGGCCGTCCGCCGGACAAACCCAAATTTTCAAATTCTCTCTCTCCTTCCTCCATACCCTCACCCACATACCAGTGCACAAACCTCAACATCATTACCTGAGATCTCGAAGAAGCAGAAGTCGTACAAACGTAGCGTCATGTATAGTCGCCAGCGTCTTCCTCCTCTTCCTCGCCAATCAGACAGATCAGACATCAAAGCTTGTTTCTCAGTCTTTCCAGAGAGAGAGAGTGAAATTGCTGGTGATAAATCCGATTCTTTCTCGGAAGTCTCTCACTCTCGATCATCACAGTCGTCTCTCTCCATTCCGTCCTTCAAAATTCTACAAATATGCAGAAAACTGCCCAAGCATGGTTCGCCGGAGGCCCCAGTAGCAGCAACGATCTGCAGAAATCGTCGTCGTCTTTGCTCGCCGATTGGAACGCTTACGCAGCCGCCAAAGAGTCCGAAGACGCAGATTCCAGCTTAGGCTTCGATCTCGTGGCCGCCGTAGTCTTCTTCCTCCTCTTCAAACCCAAGGCTCCTCTCATCTCCAGCAACACGCACATATATATAGTGTATCTCAGCTCCGTTTTGTTCATTCCTTTTCTCCATACGATTACAGGTCATTTTATGATTTGCACCAGGATGTCTTCACTGACTGAGGCAGACCAAGCCAACCTGTTCTTTTCCATTGGAGCTTAGGCCACTTGGCCTGCAGTGTCAGCCTTTTGACAAAAGAAGACCCATTACACATGCTGTTCAAATGAGGTCCGCATGCACAAACTCTCTCTCTCGATAATGATCAACACACAATGATCCCCTTTCTTTTCTTTTCTTTTCTTTATTCTCCACCCACACAACTCAACCCACATGCCTCCTCTCTCTCATCTTTTCACTTTCCAACCCACTTTGCATCCATCGCCACTTTCCCACTTTCTTTATTTTATATATATATATATATATATCTCTTTTTTATTAAAAAAAAAAAAAAAAAAAAAAAAAAAAAAAAAAAAAAAAACAAACAAACCCACGAAATTTCCATCTTTGCCCAACACTCCTATTTTATTCATATCAGGGGCTCACCCCGATCACCATTTTACAAAAAAAAAAAAAAAAAAAAAAAAAAAAACAACAACAACAACCACATCCACAGGCAGGATTTTCTTCTCTACTCTGCCGCCGGTCTCTTCTTCTTGCCTCCGTCCTGAGCAGCCCTTGACGGTGCTGCCTCCGTGTTTTCCACGCCGCCGAGCAAGTTCACTCCCCCATACTCCTCCACTGCAGCATATGGAGGACCTCCAAATCGGAACATCACGGTGGCCTTCCGCTTCAGCTCCTTGTTTTCTGCCTTTAGCACACTGATCTCTGCTCGCGCATCTTTATACATGCGTTGGAGCAGAACCAGTTGGGCATTTACATGCTGCACCTCATTTGTCCTACTCTGCAGCCGGTTCGACAAATTTGTGACCGCCGTCATGCTTTCCACACATGCCTTCAAAGTATACTGATTGGCCTCCACATCCGACTGCACTGCTATTCTTTGCTCCACAGACCGCATCGGAAAGTTCAACGGAGTAAACTCCGTGGTGCTTGGTTGAGGTTCCAGTGCCACCGCACCAGTTGTCTCTCTTGTTGACTCATTGAGGTCGGGAAAGAGAGTGAGCAGACTCCGGGAAGATGAAGCCATTTTCTGGGCCACAGAGTATTACAGAGTATCTCTCTCAGAAATCTCTCTCAGACAACAGAGTGTTACGGACTATCTCTCTCAGCAAAACGAAGAAGAGTTTTTTGTTTTTTCAGAGGTTTTTCGCAGCTTTTCTCTGCCTCAGCCTCAGCCTCAGCCTCTGTCTTATAGCCGAGGCAGCCATGCGCATCGCGCGCCTCTTATCACCAGCCGACAAACGGGCACGCAAGCCAAGGCGCCCACGTGCCTCGCCATCATGTCCGGCACACCTTTTGATGAATTGGGCACGCCTTTTGATGGCACGCCTTTTGACAAAATTGGGCACACCTTTTGAGGATGCCACTTTTCCAAGGGTCCGACAAGACTCTATAAACTGTCCCGACATTGATTCCGGTTAGCTCCTTCATGGGTCCGACAAGACTCTGTAAACTGTCCCGACATTGATTCCGGTTAGTTTCTACAAGGGTCCAGCACGACTCCGTAAACTGTCACCACAACTGTCACAATAGTGTCTGCTACAACGGTCCGACATGACCCCGTAAACTGTCTGCTACAACGGTCCGACATGACCCCGTAAACTGTCTTCTACACTGGTCCGACATGACCCCATAAACTGTCCTCTACATGGTTATGACACCCCCATACAGTGTCCTCTACCCCGTTATGACACCACCATACAGTGTCTTCACCAATGGTCTGACACGACCATACAGTGTCTTCTATCCTTTTTTATTTTTATGTATTTTCTTGTTTTGTTCCTCTCTTCAAACTCAAGTTGGTTAGTTTCTATCCTCCTTGAGTTTGCGGGGGGCTGTTAGAATTTACCTCACCTACTCCACTAAACCTAACCCACTACACCACTACCACCTCACCTACTCCACTAAACCTAACCCACTACACCACTACCACCTCACCTACTCCACTAAACCTAACACACTACACCACTACCACCATCCACTACACCTACATCTATATAAGGAACCATTTGTAATAGACAAATCAATCTTGTAATACATCAATCAATAATATACATCAATATATTTATTTACATTATATAATAATTATTATGTAATATTTAATAATAATAGTTATATGTGTATATATATATATATATATATATATATATATGAATCAAGAAGATAACGACAGACGAGAGAGGGAGACAGAAGTGATCGATCATGATCACGAGGGAGAGAGAGAAGGCGAGAGAGAGAGAGCTCTGAGAAGTCGAAGGGCTTTGGATTGTCGAAGGGCGTTATAGCTAGTCAAAGTGATTTTGTTATGTTCATGCTTCATAGTTGAAACCTGATTGAGTTCAATCAATACCACACTTAGATTTCTAAGTTATGTATTCTTTTCATTTTTGCATTTTGAAATATCAGCTATTGTGAACAGTGAGACCCATATCAATATTTTTCAATTTTATATTTCTTGGTTTTGTCCTCTTTGTTCCCTTCAGGATTCCTCTTTTGCAGTTCTTTCTTATTTCAATTTCACCATCAAAGTAAACACTCAAATACCCCAATGGGTTATCTAATCTACCATATTGTTCATTCAGGCTGTACTGTTTGTCTCATGCAAGTGTGGGATCTGGTGAGAGGTTTGTGTGGGGGGCGTGAGAGGGAAGAAGAAAAAACATTATTGAGAGAGATGCAAGTGTGGGATCTGGTGAGAGGTTTGTGTGGGGGCGTGAGAGGGAAGAAGAAACATTATTGAGAGAGAGAGAGTTGGTTAAAGAAATTTGGTGTAAACCCACACTATGAAGCACGGATACGGACACGCATACGGACACGGGACACGACAATTTTTAAAAAATGAGGACACGGACGCTGCAGGCGACACGGCAAATTTTTTAATTTTTTATAAATATTTTTATTTTAATACACATTAATTATTTTATTTATTTATTATATTTTTTAAATAATGTGTTCCACTTCATTTTTTATTTTATTTTACATAAATATGTTTATTATTTTATTTTATTAATATGTGTAAGTGTATATTATCTTATAATATGTATTACATATTATCTTATAAGTATATTATATGTTATATAATAATTATTATGTAATATTTAATAATAATAGTTATATGTGTATATATATATATATATATATGAATCAAGAAGATAACGACAGACGAGAGAGGGAGACAGAAGTGATCGATCATGATCACGAGGGAGAGAGAGAAGGCGAGAGAGAGAGAGCTCTGAGAAGTCGAAGGGCTTTGGATTGTCGAAGGGCGTTATAGCTAGTCAAAGTGGACTGGATCGTCGAAGTCAAAGGGCTATCGCTAGTCGAAATGGACTGGATGGAGGTCGATTGGCTTGAGATCGAAGTCATGAGAGAGCAAGAGAGAGTGCGAGTCTTACGGTGGAAGTCGTCCAAATTGAAGTTGTCGATCAGGTTTGTACTCTTTTTCTCTTTCGTTTACTCTTCTCGCCGACCGAGTCCCATGGTGTGTCCAGATTTGGACACGCGTGTCTCCGCCGTGTCCCTTGCAAAAAAAATAAATTAAATTAAGGGGACACGCCATCTGCATGTCCCCGTATCCGACACCGCCATGATTTCCATTTTAGCATGTCCATGCTTCATAGAACCCACATCAACTGATGTGGCAGCCGTTTAGTGGCCGCCTGTAAACTAGGTGGTTCACAGGTATGCCATGTAGAATTCAATCCCTTTTGGCACAGAGTTGATTTTTGTTTACTATGGCATTCCACTTTATATTTTTGTGGAAAGTCAATCTAGCAATATTTATAGTGAATGTATCAGTTAAATTAAAATTTTAACCATTTATTGATGCTTCACCTTTTTGGTCATTTACGACACGATTTTGTTGGTGATTGATATTAAAGAATCTTTTTGCGAAAATTTGTTGATGTGATTAAAGTCAAAAGTTTTGATGGGATGATTGGTTGCCTGTTTTTATTACATTTGAAGTTCCGGATGCTATCAGTCTTGTTTTTCTCTGAAGCTCAGTTGGTTTTGTGATTTTCTGTTGTACATCTCTTAGCTGAATTAGGCCATGCTTGTAGCTTCTATGATCATTCTATCATATTTAAGGGTTTAGTCTGGCAACAAGTCTCTAGATCATCAAAATATTCAACTTTCAAAAGAGAGGATCACAACATCAGGAAGTCTACTTGGGGTGAGTACACGGTGAGTTTCTTGAATCTGGATTGTGTGAATTTTAGATGAGTTTATAAACAGAGACAAATGTTATACTTGAACCACTTGTGCTTTATATAGATGTATGCCTACCAAATTGTCATTAGTTACAGATCTTAAAGCCTACACTTTAAAGTATTGTAATGACTTTAGTACAGCGTCGTGCCCATATGTAGGTTTGAGATAGTTCTGCTGTTGTGTTTTCTGTCATTTTGATATACAGATTCTTAGACTCGCTTGGAAATTCATTCTATTAAGAATATTGCATTTTGGTACAAAATATGTTAGTTCTGAATTCTGAAGGGCTTGTATGTCTTGAGGTCCTTAGCCAGTCCCTGAATGGACCCGGCAGCAGCAATGAGGGAAACAACTAGGCAGGCCCAACTTAGGATTTTCAGCCATACCCATCTGAATGAAAACTTGGGTATTTTTGACTGCGCGATGTACATCTCGATGGGGAAGTACACGGTCAATGGATAGAACGAAGCTGCTCCGATCAAGCCCAAGAAATCATTGAAGAAAGGTAATATCATGGCTACCACTGCTGTCACTATTACATAGATTGTTCTCCATATCAACCTGAAGAGGTTGATGTAGTACACTCCATAGAATGGGATTTTAATAGTGTGCTCGTGTGTTATGAATTTGCTTTCTGGCCAGCGTTGGCGGCATTGACCCTCTACGAACCCGAATATAGGCTGGCAAAAAACCTGCAAGAGTGATCAGACCATGAAACCAGTAGGTAAGTAGTTTTTCGATTTTATGCTGGTTTTGTTTTTGGGAAATTTATGTACCTGGTAGGCACCGATTAGGTGGATAGCAATGCAAATGTTGGCCAAGTCAATTAGCCAGAAGGGCTCATAGAAGCCAAACCCAGTGAGGAAATTTCCTGGTGTCTTGTTTCCAAAAGCAGCGTAGCCAAAACTACCACATAGGATGTAGAAGAGGGTGGTGGTAGTAACTCCGACGAGTGATGCCCGTTTCATCACCTTGTTCTCCGGAGGGTGTGACTTGAGTGTGTCCTGCAACAAGACATTGGGGGGGGGGGGGGGGGGGGCACAAATAAGTCCCAACATTTCTCTTATGTTCATAACTTCCTAACCACCATTTTTTTGGTGTCTGCTTGTTTTTTAATTCTAACCCATTTACTTCTGATAACCATAGTTTATATCTAATTTACATCTGAGAGTGGGAAAAGGAAGCCGGAAAGTGGCATTGTGAGTGAACTTGCTATGACAGGTCTTTGGATGTCACTCACCCTTAAAAACCGACTGGATACGATTAAGGCTAAGGCATGTGTTAATCGATGTAGGATTGTAACAAATAGAGAGAGAAACTTATGAAATTCTGACATCCAACCTTGTCTCCGGTGAGGTTATGAGAATATTGGGTGATGCCATTAGACTAAGAGGATTGTGACCCAAGTTTTATGTCTTAACATTGTTGTGAAGATAAACCCTGAAACCGCATTAGGCTTTATGAGTTGAATGAATTGCTCAGACAAGCAAGCAGAGTTTAAAAATAAAAAAAAGAAAAAGATAGAAGAATAAAGAAAAAAAAAAAACAAACAAGCAAACAAGTCATGTGCAAGTGTAGTACTAGTGTATATTGTGCATGTGCAAAGCTGGCAAAAACAGGTTTTCGGGTCTGCCTAATTTGGTCTTTCTTTTATAAGATGAGACGGAAGAAACAACAAAAATGGAAGGACGGTTTGTGGGTGGAAAAGATGAGAAAAACCAAAACGGTGGGGGCATTCACGTCTTTGTGAAAAGAGCTGATGGGTCCCCCAATCCGATTGGTCTCACGAGGAATCATTCAAAAACACAACTCCGTACGTAAGGTTTCATTTGAAAAGTTGGGTTTGTAACCAAAATGAAATAAAATAAAATAATAATAATAATAATTACTATGTTTGTTTATAGTTTTTTTTTAAAACACTTTTTAAAAAATTTTACTTTTTTATTTTTGCATATTTTTTTGTTTTCACTGATTTTTTTAATATTTTAAGTAATTTTTTTAATTTTTAGACACACTTTGGCCAAGTTTGGCATGTGCCCAAAAAATTAAAAAATTAAAAAGTTACTCAAAAAGTTAAAAAATTATCACTATTCACCAAAAGTTAAAAAGTACGCCTGTGCAATTCTCAATCTTAATTTTTTCTTGCATACTAATTTATACAATTTTTTAATACACATTTTTTTCATAAAAAGTCAAAAAGTTAATCCAAACAACTATATTTTTTCCCTCAACTTTTTAGTCCAAAAAGTTAAAAAAATATACTTATTTAGGACATCCCAAGCAAAATATACTTATTTAGGATATCCCAAGCAACCCCTTAATATAAATACACTTAAAAGTATAATTTTCACGATTTTTTTTTAAATTCACTAAATATCAAAAATATTATAAAAAAAGAAGAAAATTTAGTATATTTTTTGTATTTATTAACTTTTTAAAATATTTTTTACAAATATGTTATTTTTAGATATATCTAAATAAAATGCATCTTAAAAAGTAAAAAAAATGTTTAAAATTTTAAAAATATTTACTAAAAATAAAAAAACACGAAAAAAAAACTCAATTTTCAAAAAATTAAATTTTAAAAATTGAAACCAAACAAATTAAATAATATTGCAAATTCAAACTTAAATATTTTTAACTAATTCAAAATTATTATTTTATAATTTAAATCTATTTTACGAATAGACTAGACTTCACATTCAATCTAAATCACATATTCTCTTTAAGGGTAAATTTGGAGAATCAAGGTGGGATTCATAACATTTTTGGTTAAAAAATTATTATAAACCATCACATTATTTTTATTATTTTTTGAATGCATTTCCATAAAAATTAAAAAATTAGTTAAAATAGTCAGTTTTTAAACGGGATTTAAATAAATTCTTCCATATAACAATAGGTCATGGGGTTGTCCTTTTTTCAATGAATGTAGTTCTATTTATTTATTTATTTATTGCGGTGAATAATGAATGTAGTTCTTATTTTGCCTAAAAATAAATAAAAACCAAACTTCATTTGGATAAGATCTAAGACTAGGCTGCCTATCCTCTCAATTAACCATCTACGACTTTTCTTTTTCTCTTTTTTTCTTTTTTTTTTTTTTTTTGGTCGTCGTCGTCGACGTCTATTTTGTCCTGTTTGTTTTACCCATAACATATATAAATAGACAATTTTATAAAATTTATTATTACTACGAGTTAGCTTGGAAAAGAAAAATATTTTAAACTCTTAAAACATTACTTACAAATTTACTCCAAATAACGTGAATATTTGCACGTCAATTATTACTTTGTTTAAAAATTAATCACGACAATTCCTTGCATGTCATGTAAAGATAAGTTTAGAGGTGATATTTTAGAAATATCTAACATTATTCTTTTGAAAAATTATGTCTATTAATATACATTTTGAGACTGATTTTTAGAACTATTCTTATGCACTAGTTTTATTACAAACACAAACTAAACTGATTTGTAAGGTAGAATTTATTAAATCATAAAAATATTAGTAAAATTGTACAAGTTAACATGCTTATATATATTGACTATTTTGATTCCATGATAGTAACGCATGATCTTGATACTTCAAAGTATACATTCTTTAATAAATTTTTTGATTTAAGAGTTATTTTGAAAAGTTAGTTAAAAATTGATTATTTTTTTTTTTTTAAAAAAAATATATAAAAAATTGTAAGAAATAATATGACTCAAAATGATTTAAAATTTAACTTTTGATTACTAACCCATTTTCTAAAAGAGCCCTAACTTGTCCAAGTGAGAAGCCGACATGTGGCAGAAACTATATATATATATATATTTTAGAAAAGTGTGGTAGAAACTATGGATGAAGTCATACGTGGGATGGTGAAATTAAGGCCTTGTTAAAATAATTATATTTGATAAATTAGTTGGTTTTTTTTGTAATTAATTTAATAATTGTGAGAGAAAAAATGAAATGACTATCAGTTGAATGTAACATTTTATCTTATTAGTTATTTTAATTTATTTTATCATTTAGTATACTATTAACCCTTTTCCCAAACAAGGCCAAGGCACACATTTCAACCATGCGCGTAACCTTTACATACAATACAATAAGGTCATGCTTAGATTTTTGGTTCGGACTATGCTAATTTCGTGGTTCCATGGATCATCTTATATTAATATTACATATCTATAATATACAATAATATGTATACTGGAGTGATATATATTTATATCTATTAACGCACGCAATGTGTATATAATTTAAATAAAAAAAAATTAATATCATAATATATATACTATTTATCTTTTTTTAAATTTAAAGTTAATATACGAGTTTGCACATACTATGTGTATGTAATTTTTTTTTAAAAAAATTATAATAATAATAACAAAAAAAAAAAAATGCACACATAACATTTGTTGCTCAAGTGGCAAGTATCTTTTTTTTTTAGGGTAAATTATGTAAATAGTCCCTGTAGTTCATACGATGTGTCAATTTGATCTTTGTAGTTTCAATTTGCTCAATTTTGTTCCTTAATTTAACGGATTGTGTCATTTTAGTCCAATAAATAACGGTTGTTAAGTTAATTTAACGGAAGGTCAAATAATGTATCAATTTGGTCCCTATACTTTACACGATGTGTCAATTTGGTCCCTGTAGTTTCAATTTTCTCAATTTTGACAGGAACTAAATTAATACATTGTGAAAAATACAGGGATCAAATTGACACATTATTTGACTTTTCGTTAAATTAACTTAACAACTATTATTTATTGGACTAAAATGACACAATCCGTTAAATTAAGGAGCAAAATCGAGCAAATTGAAATTGCATGGACCAAATTGATACATCGTGTAAACTACATGGACTATTTACATAATTTTTTTTTTTTAAAAAAATAAAACTCATGATCCCAATTTCGAGTCTTATCCTCTTCTTAATATAAATATGAGACATTAACACTATCAAGAGCCTACACCTATATATAATAGTATGAATTTGACATCTCTAGTTAAACTTTCAACTACACCTATATATAATAGTATGAATTTGACATCTCTAGTTAAACTTTCAACTGAAGTAGATAGTTGAGCTTTCTTAACAGTAAGAGTCATTAAACGAAGGTCTCTTACTGGTAAGAGTTTATAAAAACATCACTTAGTTGAATTTTTTCAAATAGTATGGATTTGGTTCATCTCCAATTAAATTTTTAATTAGACCAGGCAGTTGAGATTTTTTATTGTTAAAAGTCATTAAACGAGAGTCTTTTACCGATAAGAGTCTATAAAAATATGATAAAGTTGAATTTTTTCAAAAATTTTTATCAATAAAGAATCTTCTATTTAATGACTCTTATCAATCTTTTGTTTAATGATCTTTACTGATCAAAAAAACTCAACTGTCTAATCTTGAAATCAACTGGAGCCGAGCCATTCCTTAATAGTATATTGTATATATATGTGTGGGGGTGGGGGAGAGAAGAGATTGCCTGAATCTCGATGAGGACGGTAGAGTAAGCATAAGCGAAGGCGATGTCTCCAATGGCCTGGAAGCTTCTCCAAACCTTCTCAGATCCTGACACGTCCACCCCAACTGTCACCCCTGTTAGGCTTGTCCTTGCATGTCCACCTCCTTTCATTTCAATTCATGCATTGGACCACCACACCATGTTACATTACATTTAACCAATCAATCAAAACACACACATACTTCTATATTATATTTGTTTCGTATAGGATGAGTATATTATTCTTTTTTAGAATATAAATAATAAAACTATCTTTTATCTCTAACAATTTAAGATTTGAGATGGGTTAGTAGTAGTTAACAATTCAAACAGCATATTCATCTCTCCCCCTTGCCTACCTGCAACTTTAGCTATGGAGAGACCGAGCCCAATAGAAGAATAAGCAAAGGACATGATTGCTGCGACAATTGAAAGCCATGAGAGCTCATGGAAGTTTGGTATTTGACTCAGAATGATCTGAATAGAGGCAAAGATGATCATGAATGGATAGTTTGATATTGAGCACTTCACATAATGACCATGTTTGTGGAAACAGTTTGATCTTTTGACTGCCCTGTATTATTATTAAGGAAAAAAAAAAAAAAAAAAAAGAGTCAATAGATATCTAACAACATTGTATATTAATCAATGAATCAGATGATGCTGATTTAAATTTGGAAAGTAGGTAAACTAATTTGATTACTCACACCATACTAATTGATGCAGTTATTGTGTACCCAATAGTAACCCCTACCAGATTACAATACTGAGCTATTCCACACAGCTGGACCTTGATTCCTCCTGAGAATAGATTCAAAAAGAAACTAAAAATAAAATCCAAACCCAGATTTTTGTTTGGTTAGAGTTTTCTAATAACATTTTAAAAAAAATTTTACTTTCTTGTTTTTCGTATTTTTTTTTGTTTTTGCTGAATTTTTTTAATATTTTAAGTAATTTTTAAAATTTTTTTAGACATACCTAACATAAATATACTTAAAAAGTAAAAAATTTATGAATTTTTTTTTTAAAAATTCACTAAATACCAAAAGTACAAAAAAAATACAAGAACCCAATAAATTTTTGATATTTTTATGTATTTATTAATTTTTTAAAATATTTTTTCACAATTTTTTTTACTTTTTAAATATATTTAAATAGGTGCATCTAAAATATATATATATATATATATTTAAAATTTTAAAAATATCCACTAAAAACAAAAAAATACGAAAACCAAAAAATTCAATTTTCAAAAAATTTAATTCAAAAAACTCATACTAAACATACTTTTCATACTTCAAGTTTTTAGAGATGAAATTTCAGATTTTCAATTTGAAAGACCAGGTGGGATTTTCCAGTTGGAAGATCATGTTGTATTCAAAAATTTCATAATCTTAAAACTACATTAGAAGTTAGAAAAGTGGAACACGGAAAATTATATCCCAATATTTTTATATCTCGAAATTTTCATATAATCTTATGGTTAAAACTGCATTAGGACAAAGGGACACAAAGAACGGCAAATACGAAGATTCTCGGAAAGAAAAAAAATTCTCAATTAGACTGAGAGATAAAGAGAAAATTTCTCCAGATTCTCATATATCAAAATTTTCATATAATTCAGAGATTTGGAGAAAGAGCTACACAAAGTACTATGTCTTCTTGCAAACTTTAACAGAATAATCAAAGAAAGAGAAAATAGAAGCTTCAAGCTATCCATTCCATCCACAGTAAACTAGTGTTCACATTTTGAAGAGTAAGTTGAATTACCTAAGTGAGCTCTCACAACATCCATGTAGGTGTAGTTTCTGGTACCAGTGACAGGGTCAGGAGCCCGGTAACAGTCGGCGAGGAGAGTGGAAGTGAAGAAAGTGATGAAAGAGAAAGCCATGAGAACAGCAAGGCCAACCACCCAACCCAACTGAGCTATAGCCCATGCCAGAGAAAGCACTCCTGACCCAATCACTGCTGTTATGATATGTGCACTTGCAGTTGTCACACTTCCTTTAAAAACAAAAAAAAACAAAATCCATATATATTAAGTGAGTAGACAGAAGACAATCAATATGTAAATGTAATACTGCATAGCATCGTTTTAAATAACAGCATCGGGATACATTGAGGTACCAGTTCGTTTGGGGCGGCCATCATCGTCCAAGTTCTTGCGAATATCGCTGTTTTGAAGGGTCTCTGGGGCTTGTTCTATGGACTTGGTGTTATTCTGCATCTCTCTAGCCATCTCCTCCCTCCTAACTTAGACTCCCTCTCTCTCTCTCTTCTCTCATATAAGAAATGGGTATAATAGAAAGAAGAATTTAAAGGGTGAAAAGAGGTGGAAATTAAAGGCGTCCAAACGAGTAATGTTACGTATTATGAAAAAATTATTATGAAAGATTCTCTACCGTTAGATTACCCATATAAAAAATATCACATACTAATCAAAAGATGAAAACTCTTTATGTAGCATTTTATGATTTTTTTTTCATAATTCCTAATATTATTCGGGTTGAAACACAAGGCATTTGTGAAAAAAATGTGTATAAGTGAGACAAGTATGAGAAGTATATATTGAGGTGTGAGTAGTGAAGTTGAGAAAGTAACTCCGAATGTAACCGTTTTGGAACTGTATAGAGTTAAGACTAACGGTAGAAATTTTAAAAATTTTATTAAAATTTTTATTAAATGTCTCACATGAGTATAGATTTTATACTCATATAAAATATTTGATAAAATTTTTATCAGATCTCTAGTATTTTTTGTATATTTAATCTATACTATATATTAAGTAAAAATGAATTTTTAACCCCCAAGGCCTGTGGGAGTTTCAATATCCTAATCTAAATTTTCTAAATTTTTTATTTTAAAAAAAAACTCAGCATTTATTGATTTGGTCAAAATCTCCTGATCAGCATTTATTAACTTTTTTTCAATCCATATGTCTTTCTACATGCCTACATTTGTTGATGTGATCAAAATCTTTTGATCAGTATTTAAAATTCCCTCATATAAATAATTATACATACAACCCATGTATAGTTACTGCAGTATCATTTTTAACTTCTCTCATATACTATGATTAGTGATAAGAATGTTAAATTATTTTTATAAAAATTTTTAAAAAACATAATTTATAAAAGAAAATAATATAGTTTTTAATGAATAGTCTTTCAGAGTTGATGTCATGCAACAGGCACAAAATCAACGGTTGAACTATCATTCACAAAGTTGTAAAGATGATGTAGACCTAAGCATTCGTTTGGCACAAATTAAAATGAGATATTTTTTGTTAAAATAATTATAAAAAAGCAAAATAATTTTTTTAGCTCAATAAAATAAAATGTCATATTTAAATTATAATCATTTCATTTTTTCTTTCACAAAAGTTACAAAAGTCACAAAAACCAAAATGCCTATCCCAAAAGAAGCTTTTTAGTTTCAGATTAAAATAGACAAAAAAATCAAAAAATTAAAAAACTAACTCACATCCCAAATAATATGATGTTGCCCCTTATCATTATTGTTGTTGATGTGGTCCCCGTGTCTCGCCATTGTTGCCATTGATGCTCTTGTGGCGATGTTTGGACGCCACATGTGATTTGGCAATAAGTTTTTTTAGTTGGATTTTTAATTTTTTAGTCATTTTAATTTAGGATTAAAAATTTGTTTGGTTTAACTTTTTTTTTTGTTTTTCAAAAGAAAAAATGAAATAATTATAATTTAGATGTGACATTTTACCTTATTGACTTATTAGACTATTTTATCTTTCATATTTTTTTAACCAAGAAGTTAATTGCCAAACAAGCTCGCAACAGATGATGGGAGAGTGTCCATATATTTCTTTCTATTTCACCCTTGCAAAAGAGCTTTTTCAACTTTTGTTTCCTAATAAAAAAACATAATAAATTTTCACTATACAAATACTTTTTATTTTTAATCTAATCAATGGAATTGAATTTTTGAAAATTGTTTCATATGTATGTTAGACATATTTAGGGACTTCCAAAATTAATTTCATGGTTTTTTAAGCAAATTGAATTATTTTTAATCAATTTTGGATTATGTTTGTTTGATTTTTATATTTAAATCCATAGAAATTTGATGAAAAACCAAAAGTGTGGTGATCATTGCATTAGTTAGTAATGGTGATGGTACTAGTGGTATTGTATTAAAAGTTTGTGAAATCATTTTCATATTTTGAATAATGAAATTTTATTGTATGATTTTTTTTTAATTTTTTAATTAATCAATGGAATTGAAGTTTTAAAACCTGTTTCACCTGTATGTTAGGCATATATTTAGAAACGTCCAAAATTAGCTTCATGATTTTTAAAGCAAGTTTATTTTGGTAATCAATTTACGATGTTGTTGATTTGAATTTTATATTTAAAATCATAAGAAATTTGATTTGAAAAGTATTGTGATCATTGTAGTGATTAGTAATGGTAGTGATGGTTATAGTAGTGGCAATATTGCAAAGAAAGTTAGTAAAAAGTATTTTTATTTACACTAAGGGTGTTCAAATAACCGAACACGTGACATACTCAACCCGACTCAATCGATCTGGAACCATCACAGATGGTTTCGATTTTCACTACTGTAACAGTTCTGACCCATGATTAACGTTAATCCATGCTTAATTATGCCTAATAAGTAATTAAAGTAAAATTTTGCATCATATGTTGCCTTGTGTGTGTTTATATCTGTTTAACGTAAAAAGATTTGCTCATGTTTTCGTTTTAGTTTGCGAATTGAAGGTCTTATTGTCATTCGATTCAGAAATTGACATGATTTATGTGTTAATTAGAATTTTTAGAATTTTATGGTAGGTTTAATTGAAATTTGATTTGAAACGATTAAATTAGAATAATTAATGCTCAATTAAGCCTAACTAATGAAATTTTGATCTAAGCCTATATAAGGCACCTTTTATATTCCCCCACTCACTATATTTCTTCATTTTATATACATTTTTAAGCTCACAAACATGTGAGAGAGAGAGAGAGAGAAAGTAGGAAGATTTGGTTCTAAGCTTGAGAATTTTGTGAGACTCGAGCTCAATTAAAATGAATTGCTAGAAAAGAGGAGGATTTGGAGAGAATTTGAAAAACTAAGCTCTTACACTTGAGAATTCAAGGCTTGAGGTAGAAATTCACTCCTTTAGTTGTATATTTGTAGTCTTTAATGCATGAATTCAAGAGAGTTAGTTAATTAAGCCAAGAATTAAGCTTAGGAAGAAGAATTAAGAAGATAATCATACTTGCATGCAAATTCTTTTGCATTTAAAGCTTGATTTTGAGAAAGTCACACATGCATGCATTGATCATGGCTTGATTTTGGAAGTTCATCACATTTTACATGTTTTTACCTCATTTGATTATGGTTTGGAAGGTTAAAACTCATACCATTATAGGCAAGTCTTATTTTCAACATTTCAAGTTTGGTTTTGTATAATTGACAAGCTTTTGAGCTTTAGTTTTGTTAAATGATTTTGAATTCACTATGGTTTTACCATTTATAAGTGTTTCCTATAGTTTCCTCAAGTTTTTGGCCCTAGAGACCATGTTCTACAACTTTGAATTTAAGTTTTAAGTTTGGAAGCAAATCTGGAAATTCTAGAATTCTGCTCCTACACTCGAGCGAAGGAATCCACGTTTTGAGCGACCACTCTGAGTGCGTGCACTTCCGCTCGAGTAACCAGAAGTCCGCTCGAGCGTGAAATGCATGCTCTCCGAAGTTCTTATGTTTTGCAGGCCGCTTAAACGACAAAAGTTACGCTCGAGCGAGGGCATGTCTCTCACGTTCGAGGGAGCATCAAGCGGAAAAATCAAGCAACTATCACTTTTGCAAAAGTTTACAGACTGTTCGAGCGGCAGATCTTGCACTCGAGCGACAACTCACATTTTGCATGTCCGCTCGAGCGTAGAAAATTGCGCTCAAGCGAGAACCCTGTTTTCAGCAATTTTTGTTAAGTGTTTTTAAGTACATTTTAGCATCCTTATTGCATCCTAGGCATTCCTAGGCCAAGATTAAGACACCCTAATGAGGATAAAGAAGTAAAAACACACCAAAACAAGAAAGAACCAAGTTAATGATTCTAGGTGTGTAATTTAGTACGTATTTATTTTGTATCTGTGTAGGTCACGCGCCAGAAGATATCTGAATTGCCTACTCTGTCCGTTTACTTGGAGCCATCTGTTATCTGTAAGTAATAATTTAGTAAAGCTATATTCAAGTTAAATTATTTTCTATATATGGAATAAGATCTGTTCTATGAATGCTATGTTTTTGCACTATGAATGATTGTCCACCTCTGACAAATAATTGTGACATTAATATTGTGATTCAAGTGTACAATATATACCCAGACCGGAGGTTCTTTTATGGAACTAACAAGTTATCTGTACCCGGCTGGAGGCTCCTATATAGAACTGACAAGTTATCTGTTCCTAGTTCTATTAGTATCAAAAAAGAGTTGAATAAAAAAATATGAAAAATGAAAATTGCAATTCAGTAGAAGGTAGGCAGAGTGATTAATAATCAGTGGGTAATTACAGTAAAGATGAAAAGAAGAAAAATAATTATAAAGGGATAAAATTTATGTCTTGAATTGATCAAAATCCACATCTTCTTGCCTTATCTCTCTCTTCCTCCTTAGTCAGCAACTCTCACTGCCAATCACTACTTGCCTAGTCTTCTCTGCCCTCGTCTGCCACCCCTAGCCCCTCCCTCACCACCCTCATCCCTCTACCATTCTTTCTTGCTACTCCCAACCCACTCCCACTCTGGCCACACTCGTGACACCTACACCTTCTCCTCATCAATGTGACATCCCAATTCTTTTCTAACCCCGTCGCATTGGAGTTATACATTACTGGCTTGACCATTACACTACTATTAGTGGTAATTCGCACTATGCACGATATGTAAAAAATTAATAATATATTTTTATACAAAATCATATAAATAGTTAAATTTTTGTATATAAATTATGAAAACAAATAAGATTGAAATTTACAATTTAAGTCCCACAATTTTATCACAATTTATTTATTATTTTTTAATTTGTCACAAATTTAATCATGTAATTTTCAATCGCCCTTGCTAGAATTGCAAATTTAGGTGAATTCAATCCAAACAACTTAAGTCGAACTTAAATTTTTTTAAATATTGAACAATATAGTTTTTAATTAAGCGAGGACCTATGCAAAAATTCAAAAATTTAAATTAAATTTGAGTGAACTTGGGTAGAAACACCAAATAACCTGAAAAACCAACACTACAACAAAAAACATTTTTAGCGATATTTTTTAATAACCAAATTTAATTTAGTTGCCAAATGTATGTTTTCGGCAACAATATACATGTTGGTCGCCAAAAAATAAACTATTAGTGACCAATATCTCAATTGGTAGCCAAAAATGTTTGGCGCCAATTTAATTTTTTGCGCGAGAGCGCTAAAAATGTTTTGGCGACCAAATTGATATGTGGCGACGAAACTTTTGGTCGCCAAGTGTAACTTTTTGGCGATAGAATTAAAATAGTCGCGGAAATGTGAATGATATTTATGGCAACCTAATGATTTTCGTCGCCAATAAATTAGAGGTCAAAACGACGTCGTTTTGAATCTGCCTTGTTTTACTTTTTATTTTTTAATTTTTGTGACCTTTAGGTGAATAAACAAGATTGACCTAATATTCATCTCATCCTACAACCTAAAGCAGCACAGCAGAAGACACAGGTATGTCTTCTCTCCCTCTTCTTCGTCTCTCTTTCCCTCTCCCTCCCTCTCCTTTCCCTCTCACTCTCATTCTCTCACACTGCCTCCTCTTCCTCTTTTTCTTCTTTGTCATCAATTTGATTCTCTTGTTCAGCATGGCAGAACACAACACAACATTGATATTGGGATTGATTTTTCCCTCACCCTCTCACTCTCTCACACTGCCTCATCTTCCTCTTTTTATTCTTTGTCATCAATCTGATTTTTCAGACTGCTATTCTGATTTTCAAGACTGATATATTCTAATTTTCGGACTGATTTTGGAACTGATTTTCGGATTTGGAAGTGATATTCTAATTTTGAATTTTTTGGGCACTGATATTCTAATTTTGGGACTAATATTTTGATTTTGGAACTGATTTTGGAACATAGGACAGCACTTCGTTGTTTGTTTGTTGTTGTTGTTGTTGTTCATTATCAAAGGCTCATAGCCATACATCCATATCCAGTAGGGTTTTTAAATCTGAATAGGTCCACACAGTAGACCAATTAAAACCCCTAAAGTAAAGATTTTAGGATGGTTTCCTTTGTTAGAAATTCTTTTTTTTTTCTTCGTAGATTTATTGTCCTAAAATAATATTCACTAATAAAAAATCTATGCATGGTTTCCTTTGTTAGAAACAGAATATTAATGATTTTTATAAAACCAAGTACTTGTATTTTGGTTGTGGAATGCACATGTATGAAGATAAATATAATAACCCAATTGTAAGATAAATATTCAAATGCACAGGTACAAAGAATTTTGTGATAACAGATCCTAGACTTCCTGATAACCCAATTGTAAGATAAATATTCAAAAGCTAAGTTCTGTTAGATTTTGCTGTTATAGCTATTTTGCAATAGCAACAAACAGAATTAAAAGCTTTTTTTAATATGAACACAAATGTAATTAATCTGCGACCTTATTTATCCCCCCCCCCCCCCCCAAAAAAAATGCCATATGTTTCTATGAGAGAGCCAGTCAGTTTAGGATATAAAGTCTATCCATAGCTACAATTCCAATGAATTTTGCATGTCAAACTCTATTTCAAGCCAAAGTAAAGCATTAAGACAAGTGCTAAGGAATGAAGATTTTATGTTATTTTCCTACTAAAGCTTCAAATAATTTATGGCAATCACAAAAATATGGAAAAATTAAAAATTGAAATATCTATGCAGTAAAAATAGTTCATCAAAACATAAATATGTATATATATATACTTATGAAACAAAAGCACAACAAGAATGTTCAAAATCCAATAAATAGTTTATATATATATATATATATATATATGTATATCTATATGTATACAACTACAACATGTATATATACAAAACCATTTTGAACATGAAAGTCTCAACTTTGTTGCAGATCCTACACTTTCAAAATAAATTATAATTTTAAACATGCAATATACTTTATGTGTTGGGGAGGCTGCATAAATTATAATTTTAAACATAATATCTTAATTGTATCTTTATATCAGTTTAACACATAATGTCTAATGAATTTTCATTCATCTATGGGGGCCATGGCCCTTGCCAGCCGCCTTTAGTTATGCCACAGCTACACAACCATCCTAGCGTAAGATATGAATAATGTCCTTTGTGAAGTAGTTCTTAAGGAATGTGGACAACTCTGTGCTTTAGTAGTTGGTTGGCTGTTCTCTATCTTGATGTGTTAATTTCTATTTTGTGTTTGTAATTTTATCACACATCTGGTTACTTAGAGCATAATTATTATCTTCATACCTGTGCATTCCTTATGGTTATTCATCACATAGTTTTCGCTTTAGCTACTTTGTTTTACACAATTCACTATTGTGATTGTGGCTTCTTTTGTAGAAAAAAAAGAAGACAGGACATGAGTATCCTTGTATGTTATTTGATATTCATTTCATGCCCATAACCCTCTATTAATTTCATGTATTGTATGATTTTTGTTTAAACTTTGACTTACAATTACAACTGTTATAGGTTATTGGCTAATGCAAAGAGATAAAAAGGCTGCAATCATTCGTTGGGGCCAATTATTACATCGCGTAAGTTTTGACTATTTGTTCGGTCATTTTTAATTTACTTATAGAATTTTGGAACTTTTTTTTATTAAATTTGTGGTTTTCAAAGGATTCACTTTTTTTTCCTAATGTTTTGAGCATTCATGATATGACAAATACTTAGATGACCCAAAGAACTATTTGACATATAAATAAGATAAGACCAAATGTGCTAATTAGGGGTGACTACTGTGTTTGGTTTCAAAAATTTTAATTTCATGTCTAACTCAACAAATAAATAAGTCAAATAGCTAAAATAGATAAATATGTTTTTACAAGAATAACTAAACTAATATGTAACAATTTCAACTCTAGAATTTATATAGCAATACTAATAAGAGTATTCATTATATTTGTAGGATAAATTTGAGATTGTTGATTATGATGAGGATGAAGAGGTTTGTAAAGGAATCAATAAAAAGTATAAAACTCTTTACAAAAGTTGGCGTAACAAGATGAAGACTCATTACTCGAAGTTGGTAGACGCCGGTGTTGACCCTTATAGTAAACCATACAAAGGGGTTGATCATGAGGCTTGGATATACATGATCAATCATGTATGGCTTGATGGCGATCATAAGGTAAAATTTCCTAATTTAAATAATCATGTTGTAATTTCAATTTAATTTTACTAATCAATTAATTTTGTAGAACTTGGCTGAAAAAGCAAGGGATAGTCGATTGAGGTTACCTTATAATCATACAATGGGCTCTAAGTCATTTCAAGCTGCAATGTATAAACAGGTGATGCATTTCTTATATTTAAAAGTGTGATTATGTTAAAATTAATTATGTATGCTTACTTTTAAATGGAAATAGGGTACCGAGAAGACTGACATTGTAGACTTCTACAAAGATTCCCATTGGAGCAAGAGAAAATCGGATCGGGTAGCCCCAATATGTGGTCAATTACATGTAAGTATGCCAATTAATAGAGTTACATATTTATGTAAATGGTTGTATTTGTTGAAGTTGTTTAAAAATTGATAGGAAGCTTTGAAAAAGCGACGTGAAGAGTCTTCAGAGCCTGGAGTAGTACCTTTAATTCAGGGGCAGCTGTCAATTGAGGTTCTTAGAAAGAAATCGGGATACTTAAAAGGCTTTGGAGTTGGTCCAAAACCATCATCATCCAGATCTTCTGTTAGTGCACAAACACATATTGAGGTGGTTTCGAGCCTACAAAAACAACTAGAGTCATTGAAGAATTTGTCTGATGTCCAGCAAGAACAAATTGCAGCCCAGAACCTGGTAGCACAATAACAAGCTAAAATGATTGAAATGCAAAAAAAAAGATTTGAAGAGATTGAGAAGTTTATGAGGATGCGCAAAGATCGAGCAAGTATAGAGGTTGATGAAGATGATTATCAATAAGAGGAATCTTATTGACAAGCACTTTGGTAAGTATATTTTTCATAATTTAATTTTCAAATCACGACAAGCATTTAACTTAATATGTCTAGTTGTGTTGAAAAAAAGTGCCGAAATTGTAAAACGCAAGACTTAAAAGGCCCGTTTAGGGGGCAAATTTGCAAAATGTCCATCGAAACTGCCAAAACTTGGCACGGGTAGCTTGGTCGAGCCTAAATAGACTTGTAGGAACAAACGAGACCTCGATTGGATTTCCAGTTAGAAAATTAGAAGGAAAATTGTAAACACAAGACTTAAAAGGCCCGTTTGGGGGCCGAAATTACGAAATGACCACCGAAATTGCTGAAACTTGGCACGAGCAACTTACTCAAGCCTAAATAGACTTGTAGGAATAAACAGGACCTCGATTGGATTTCCGGTTAGAAAATTAGAAGGAAAATTATAAAACACAAGACTTAAAAGGCCCGTTCGGGAGCCGAAATTGCAAAATGACCACCGAAACTGCCGAAACCTAGCACGGGCAGCATGTTTAAGCCTAAATAGACTTGGAGGAACAAATGGGACCTCGATTGGATTTTTGGTTAGAAAATTAGAAGGAAAATTGTAAAATACAAGACTTAAAAGGCCCATTTAGGGGGCGAAATTGTGAAATGATCAGGGAAATTGCCGAAACTTAGCATGGGCAGCTCGCTTTAGCCTAAATAAACTTGTAAGAACAAACAGGACCTCGATTGGATTTCCAATTAGAAAATTAGAAAGAAAATTGTAAAACACAAAACTTAAAAGGCCCATTTGGGAGGGCAAAATTGCGAAAAGACCACCGAAACTGCCGAAACTTGGCACAGGCAGCTTGCTCAGGCCTAAATAGACTTGTAGAAGCAAATGGGACCTCGATTGGATTTTCGGTTAGAAAATTAGAAGGAAAATTGTAAAACACAATACTTAAAAGGACCGTTCGGGGGCCGAAATTGCGAAATGACCATTGAAATTGCCGAAACTTGGCACGGGCAGCTTGCTCAAGCCTAAATAGACTTATAGGAACAAACGGGACCTCGATTAGATTTTTGATTAGAAAATTAGAAGAAAAATTGTAAAACACAAGACTCAAAAGGCCCGATCGGGGGCCAAAATTGCGAAATGACCATCAAAACCGCCGAAACTTAGCACGGGCAGCATGTTTAAGCCTAAATAGACTTGTAGGAACAAACGGGACCTCAATTGGATTTCTGGTTAGAAAATTAGAAGGAAAGTTGTAAAATACAAGACTTAAAAGGCCCGTTTGGGGGGCGAAATCGTGAAATGACCACCGAAACTGCCGAAATTTAGCACAGGCAGCTTGCTTAAGCCTAAATAGACTTGTAGGAGCAAATGAGACCTCGATTGGATTTCCAGTTAGAAAATTAGAATGAAAATTATAAAACACAACACTTGAAAGGCCCGTTTGGGAGACGAAATTGTGAAATGACCTCCGAAACTGCCGAATCTTAGCACAGATAGCTTGTGCAAGACTAAATAAACTTGTATGAGCAAACGGCACCCCGATTGGACTTCCCGTTACAAAATTAAAATCAAAATTGTGAAATTCATACCGAGTTTTTTTCTTTTCCTTGTTAATCTAATATTGTTTTTTCTTTTTCATGTGACAGATTGGCAATGGTGGAAAATAGTTCGGGCTGCATCAGAAGATTTGATTTTGTATTTTTGGAAATATTTGGACATAGGATTTTAGTAAATGACTTGTAACGCCCTCAAAATAAACCCATAAATCATCCATTCATTACATCCATAAACTTAAGAGAGTAGAACGTAATGCCATTCAACAGAGTATTCTTACAAAAGATATTACATGTTGACAACAAAAGTAAATGCCCTATAGGCTTACAACTTTTCAAGTCAACACTTGGGTTCAACAAAAGTAGAGTTCTAACTCTTTACACAAAACAAGCCCATGGCTTGATATACATGTAATATACAAAAGAGAACAGCAAAAAGAGCTATCAGCCTCAAGCCTCCCAAGCTACGTCCTTGGAGGTAGCATATCACCTGAACCTGAAAATGATGTCCCATATAGGGTGAGCCAACGCCTAGTAGAGATATGCTAAACATAATATGAGCAATAACTAAAACATTAGCATTTGATAAATGTTTAACTAATATAAACCAACATACAGCACAACCCAATCCCATAACAGATATGTCCATGTTTCATTCCATTTTCCTTTACTTAGCAATTTCGATTTATAGACATGGCTCAGAACCTGGCCAAACAATTCCCATGAGACTACAGCTCATGTCAAAAACCTTTCCAATATCAACAATTTAAATGAGATTATAACTCATAATAAAACACTTCCATACTTCACAAATGATGCACAGATTCGCTGTATCAATGGAGTTCATTCCCTATTTTCTTCCAAATAATATTCGGTTTAGGAGTCCATCCCCTATCTCCTACTAAACCGTGGAGTACATCCCCTATCTCCTCCCACACAAAACAATGTATATAAACAATTATCATATACACGATCAATCAATACACAAATTCAATGTATTATTCCAACCATCATATTCGATGACATATTCAACCGATTAGTTTTAATTCACCTAATCATCATGCAGTGTCTACAACAATCAAGACCATCCTCCACCGATAGCCCAAAACAATTATTTCTAAACAGATAATAAATGCATCAACAGATAAATTATCAACAAGTCTCAAAGGTGAGTGGTTAAGCAATCCAACTCCACCATTTATTTCCATAATTACCCAATTTCATTAATTCCAACTCAATTTCATGATTTCATGACCTTCCAAATTAATTATACAAATTAATTCATAACAACAAATTAGGGTTTTTCTCTCTCTTTCCTCAACATTGACCCAAAGGCTCAAATATCAACAACAAACATCAATAACCACATATTAAGACCCATAATACACAAATATGGGTCAAAAGAACAAAACCCCTCTTTATACATTTTGAAACCCTAACACCCAAAATTACCGAACTCAAATATTAAATGAAACTGACTATAGTTCATGTCAAAGATCATAAAAATGAGTAATTATCCCTACCTCAAAAGATGAGACCAAATGGAGATGATGAAAAATTTCCAAAGTGCTCCAAACTTCAAGATTTTCGGATCAAAATGAAGAGCAAGCCAAACCCCACACTTTTTACAAAGGGAGAAGGGTGGAAGATCACTCAAACTAGATCAAACCTTAGAGAGAAGTTGAAATCTAGAGAGAGGAGCTCTCTAATGGAGGTTTTGAAAAGTTAGAGAAAGAAAAGGCACCGAAAAAGTGATCCAAAAAGTCAAAATTCGAACTGATATACGAACAGGTCCGCTCAAGCGTGGGATTCCCCGCTCAAGCATCAAACACAGACTCACGCTCGAGCGTCAAAAGCGCCGCTCGAGCATCGGATGCACACTTCCAGAAGTTTTACGGTCGATGGTCCCTGCTCAAGCATGAAAGTGGACGCTCGAGCGTCCAACGACCTGCAGAACAAAATATTGAGAGATGGAAAATCACGCTCGAGCGTCAAAATGCTCGCTCGAGCGGAGAAGCAACAACAAGGGCCCGCTCGAGCGTCAAAAGCCCCGCTTGAGCATGAAGGCCAAAATCTGGGCATCAACTTTTGGTTTCTAAACACAACCAACCTGTTCCAAACCTGCCCAACACAACCCAAGACTCAAATATAAAGAGTAAAGGATAGAAACGAGAATAAGACAACGACCAACATCAACGGAACCGAGTCCGGAATACAATAAACAAAGAAGGGAAAACCGGGATCACTATAACCTCCCCCCTTAAAGAATTTTGCCCCCGAAATTAGTTACAAGTTTCAAAAACATGCTTTCTCAATTCTCAACAATATTACAATTCAATATTTATCAACCTGACCCATCACCGGTCATACCATCCTTTCTCAAGGGGAAATTTACAACATATTCTACAACATGCATTATCAATATGCATTCCTTGAATTTCAACAAATTTCAATACCATGTTCCACAATTCTATAACATATTCAATGCCAACAGTATATTTGCATTTTCGAACATAATTAACATATGCAATGTTTTACAACTTAAGACATATTCAATGCTCTTAAAGTTCATCATTACAACAAAATTCCCAATACATAATTAAACATTAACAAACAAGTCCGGATATTTCTCACGGGCCTCCAACTCACGTTCCCAAGTGGCTTCCTTAACTCCGTGATGTTTCCATAAAACCTTCACCAAAGGTATCGTCTTGCCTCGCAAGATTTGTTCTCGTCTATCCAAGACCCGTACCGGTCTCTCTTCATACGAGGCATCCTCATCTACCCCTAAGTCGGTCCAATCCAACACATGTGATGGATCCGGCTCGTACTTCTGAAACATGCCGACATGAAACACGTCATGCACTTCGGACAGCTACGGCGGTAAAGCTAAACGGTATGCAACCTCCCCAATCCTCTCAAGGATCTCAAAGGGACCAATAAACCGAGGGGACAACTTCCCACTCTTCCCAAACCTCATCAAACCCCGCCTTGGTGATATTTTCAGAAAGACGTGATCACCCGCCTCAAATGCCAAAGGCCTCCTCCTACGGTCGGCATAACTCTTTTGACAACTCTGGGCTGTAACAAGCCTCATACAAATAAGCTTAGCTTTCTCCATCGTTTCCCTCACCAACTTCGGGCCCAACAAAGGTGCATCACCCACCTCGGCCCAACACACTGGAGACCTACACGGTCGCCATACAAGGCCTCAAACGGTGCCATACCGATACTCGACTGGAAACTATTGTTGTAGGCAAACTCCACTAAGGGAAAATGCCTCTCCCACGACCCACTAAAGTCAATAACACAACCTCGAAGCATATCCTCAAGGATCTGAATAGTATGCTCGGACTGCCCGTCAGTCTGAGGATGATAAGCCGTGCTAAAGGTTAACCTAGTGCCCAAGACACTCTGCAAACTCTGCCACAACCTAGCAGTAAAACGTGGATCTTTATCTGAGATGATCGATACTGGGACCCCGTGCAACCTCACTATGTCCCGAATATACAAGTCGGCAAGATGATCTACCGAATCTCTCACGCGCATAGGAATAAAGTGCGCCGATTTAGTCAACCGGTCTACAACCACCCAAATAGCATCACTACCCCGCTGAGTCCTCGGAAAACCTACAACGAAGTCCATAGTGACATGTTCCCACTTCCACTCGGCAATAGGCAAGGGTTGTAACAAACCCGCTGGCCTCTGATGCTCGGCCTTCACTTGCTGACAAGTAAGGCATTTCGATACAAAAACTACTACATCCTTCTTCATACCCTGCCACCAAAACTGGCGACCCAAGTCACGATACATCTTAGTGCCTCCCGAATGCACCGCAAGGCGTGAATGGTGAAACTTTCGGAGTACCTCCTCTCGGCAAGACTCCGACACGAACAAATGGTCTCAGTATCTTACACTTAGGTTGGGATACACAGTCAAACCCTTCTCAACCTTCCCACTGGAGATCTTCTCTTGGAGGGATTCTACCTCAAGGTCATCTCTCTGTGCCTCTAACACTCGGGTCACAAGTGTAGGCTGTGCAACAACAAAAAACAAGGCCGCAGCCTCAACGGATTCGCCCAAAAGCAAATCAAACTCGCCAAGTGCGCCCAACATTTTCCACTCCCGGATGGCTATACAAGCTATATCACTAATGGATTTCCTACTAAGGGCATCGGCCATAACATTGGCCTTTCCCGGGTGATAGTGCAACTCGAAATCGTAATCCTCAATGAACTCCATCCATCTTCTCTGCCTCAAATTCAAGTCTCTCTGTGTAAACAGGTACTTCAGACTCTTATGATCTGAGGACACCTCGAATCTCTCACCATAAAGGTAATGCCTCCAAATTTTCAAGGCAAAAATCACTGCTGCTAACTCTAGGTCATGCGTAGGGTAATTCCTCTCATGAATTTTCAACTGACGTGAGCCATAGGCTACCACTTTCCCCTCTTGCATCAGCACACAACCCAAACCCTCTCATGAGGCATCACAATAAACCGCATAACCCAAACCTCTCTCCGGAATAATCAAAATCGGAGCGGTGGTAAGTCTAACTTTCAGCTTTTGGAACGACTTTTCACAAGTCTCACACCATACAAATTTGACCCATTTCTGCGTCAATCTAGTCAACGGCAAAGCTAGCCTGGAGAAATCTTTCACAAACCGACGGTAATATCCAGCTAATCCCAAAAAACTACGGATCTCAAAAACACTCTTAGGTTGTGCCCAATCCTGCACTGCCTTTATCTTGGATGTATCAACAAACAGCCCTGAGTAGTTTGGAGGTATCGTTGGATTAACTTTTTCACTGAGTAGTTTGGGGGTATCATTGGATTAACTTTTTCAACACTGATAAATTTATCAGTGAGTATAGGAATAGGAGATGAAAAAGTTACATAATATAATGGTAAGATTCAAATCGAGTTACCATGCCCAATAAGTGTAAGTCTTATTCATTGTTCATGCTCTTGGTCTTAGGTAGTGTTAATTGTTAAATTTATCACTGTTGGTTTTTGGATATGTTTGAGTTGGTTGATAATTCTATCACTGTATTAGATTTTGCTTTAGGTTGTTTCAGTTGTTTGCTAAAATATAATTGTTGTTTGTTGCAAGATTTATAGTGATGGAAAATTCTTTGTTTCTTATGTGCAAATTTAGAGGTGTGACATTGGTTATCAAGTATAATGATGGATTTAATTTCAAGGATTTAGGATATAAATTGTGTGTAGAGTGGAGTGAGTTAGTTGGTAGTTCTGTGAATATGTCGTATTCAATGCCCGCACATTCTTATTATGGTCTAGAAAGTGAAGAGGATTTTGGAGGTTATGGTTGGACTCGCACTTTCTTGTGATATTCATCGTATTGATATTTTTGTTAAGTGTTGTTCTTTGGGTGAAGGTTATATGATTTGTGATGGTGAAGCTCATAGTAGTAGTAGTGTTGTTTGTGAAACTGATTTTTTGCCTTCATTTTATTTAAATCAACGGAAACCTTTGCTCTCCGATAAGTGGGTTAATTGTATAAAAGGAGTGGGTCAAAGGTTTGCTCAAGGAATTGTTGAATTCGAGATGTTGTCAAAGTATTCTATTCATTCCGGTTTTGATTTTGATTTTGTTAAGAATGACAAGGATCGTGTCACTATTCATTGTAAGAGAAGGGCTGATTTGGGATGTTTATGGAGCGTGCATGCTAGAGTGGAAAATTCTAGTAAAGCTTTTGTTATTAAACAATTTGATGATGTTCATACGTGTGGATCTTCTTTTCGTACAATTAAACATACTAGGATGACTTCGAGTATAATTGGTGGGCTAATTTCAAGTGAGGTTCGTAATAAGGCTTTGACATCGATTAGTGAGGTGGTTTGTGATTTCAAGGACTATTATGGAACAGAAGTTTCTTATCGACGAGCTTGGATGGGTGTTGAAAAAACAAGGGATGTTGTTTTTGGTGATTATTCATCTTCATTTGACGATCTTCGTTAGTATGTTGATACCGCTAATGATTGTAATCTGGGGAGTGTTTTTAATATGGAATTTGATATTGATAGTAAAGGAAGACATTTCAAATGCTATTTTTCGCTTTTGAGGCATGTATTCATGGTTTCAAGTATTGTCGGCCTGTGTTGATGCTTGATGAAACTTTCTTGAAAGGAAGACACAAAGGTTGTTTATTGGCTGCTACGAAAAAAGACAGTAACCAATGTATATTCTGTGTCTATTTGTTATTATTATTAAAACAATGATAATTTTATCATTTTTGTTACTAGAGACTATTGATTATTGAGTATGGTCAATCAATTAGTGATAAATATATGTTGTATACTTTTGTTAAATTTTTATATTTATACAGTGATAAATTTATTATGCATTGATTCTATATGTTGTATGTTTTTATTGAATTGTTGTAGTAATACAGTGATAAAGTCATCTATGGTTGGTGCTATATGTTATATACTTTGCGTTTTGCTTTTGTTTTGCTTTTGTTTTGTAATCTTTTTTATTTGTTACAAATAATGTGTATGTATTTTGTTTGTAGGTTTATATCCATTATGTTTTGCCATTGTTGATAGTGAATGTTATGACAATTGGCATTGGTTCTTGTCAAAGTTATTTGTTATTTTGACTCCGGGAAGGGATATTACGTTTGTTACTGATCGACGTAGAGGTTTGCTGAAAGCTTTAGCTAAGGTCTTTTCGTTTTCTTCTCATTCTTTTTGTCCAATGCATTTGAAAACAAACTTGAAGACTTATTTGTCAGTGAAGAGTCATGAATCTAAAGAGTATTTGCTCACTTCTTTTAGTAGATGTGCATATGGTCCTACTATTGAGTTGTTTAATGAGCTATTTGAAGAATTTAAGGGTCGTTGTGGCCGTAATGTTCAGAAGTTTCTTGAGGATTTGCCTAATGAGCGTTGGTGTAACGCTTATCTTCAAGGCAAGAGGTATCGTGAAATGTGCACAAATGTTGCAAAATCTTTTAATTCATGGATTAGGGATAAGCACCATTTGTTTTCAACTAATCTTGTTGATGCTATACGGGTGAAACTAATTGAGCAATTTTCAAAAAGGTGAGAAGTTGGAAATAAGTGGAATCATATTGTTTGTCCTTTTGCAGAGAAAAGGTTGGAAGAAACTTTTAATGATATAAAGGCATGAATAGTTAAGGAATGTAGCGATGATATTCATGAAATCCAATTGGATCATTCAGTTATGGTTGATATTGGGAAACAGTCTTGTTCTTGTCAATTGTTGGAAATTGATTCTTTTCCTTGCAAACATGGTTTTTATGCTATAAAGAGGAGTGAGAAAGATATGAATTGTTTTCTTGATGATTACTACCATGTTCGTAGTTATTATGATTCTTATTCGCATTCTATCTATCCAGTTCCTAATATGTGGAAGCCAAATGTAGTTCTTGATGATAACGTTGTTTTACCTCCTCTTTGTAAGAAACCAGTTGGACGTCCAAGAACAGAGAGAATACCTTAGAAGGGCGGATCAAGAGAATTAGTTGCAATAGGTGTGGAAAGATGGGAACTCATAATCGAAAGACATGTAAAGAAGCTTGCTTTAGTTGTATTTATTTTAATTGAATTACTTTTGTTGAGAGTTGAGAGGTGTTACTTGCATTGAATGTTTGAGTATTTTTGTCACGCCCCAATAAAAATAACTTAAACCCATCAATATAAACATACATTTATATACAAAAGATCCACATTTCCTCAATTCATCAGAGTATTTCATTACAAAAGTATTACACGTTAACAACAAAAGCAAATGCCCTACGGGCTTACAGCTTTCCAAGTTAACACTTGGTTACAAAAGAGAGTACTGACTCGGTTACACATTAAGCCCTTGGTTTGAATTTACATGTAATACATCAAAAGAAAATAAGACAACAAAATTATGTCTGCCCCTAGCCTCCCGAGCTATGTCCTCAGAGGTGGCATGCTACCTGTACCTGAAAATGATGTTCCCATATAGGGTAAGCCACAGCCCAGTAGGAATATACTAAACTGACTATGAACAATACCTAAAAGATTAGCAACTGATAGATGGTCAATACTTACACTTCCATTTACATCTTATTATAATTCCATGACAGTCAATTCAATATTTCAATTCACTTTCCATTTCTTATTCAACTTTGAGTTTGAAAACAAGGCTTAGTACTCTGGCCAAAACATTTGATGAGATTGTAGTTCATCACTAGAACACTTTCGAAATTCAAGGTGGATACACATTTTGGTGTTGTATCAATAACACATAAACTGCTTCCATACTTCACAAACGATAATGATATACAATTTAGTGCTATAACAAATCAAACAAACTTTTCAATAGATAAGCTTATGAGCTGCATCAACACTTCAACAGATAAGCATATGAGCTATATCAATACTACAACAGATAAGCATATGAGCTATATCAACACTTCGATAGATAAGCATATGAGTTGTATCAACACTTCAACATATAAGCATATAAGCTATATCAACACTTCGATAGATAAGCATATGAGCTATATCAACACTTCGATAGATAAGCATATGAGCTGTATCAACACTTCAACATTACAATGGGAGAGCATATGAGCTGCATCCCTGGGTCCATCCCCCATCTTCCCTTAGCCATAAACCGGTTTAGAGGTACATCCCCCATCTTCCCCTAAACCGTGGAGTACATCCCCCATCTCCTCCCATACACAAGTAATGCATATAAACACAGAATCACATACGCAATCAATCAATACAAAAAGTTAACCTATTTTATCAACTGTCTACACATAATGCATATACACACATTGGCCATACGCACAATCAACCAACACATAAAGTTAATGTATTCTATCAACCGTCATACTCTATGACACATCTAATTGATTAATTTTAGTTTGCCTAATCATCATGCATTGTCTACAACAATCAACACTACCCTCCACCGGTAGCCCAAAGCAATTATTTCTAAGCAGGAAATAAATGTACAAATGGATGATATATCAACATTTCAACTAGATGAGCAATAAAAGATTCGGCTACACTCTTTAGTCCCATACATTCCCAATTCCAACATTTTCAATTCAATTCCTCATTTTCTTCAATTAATCATATGCATTAATTAATTCAACCAATTAGGGCAAATTACCATAACTCACAAAACAATCCTAAGGTTCCATTTCCATCAATGTCCCAACATTAATCTCATTTCTCTATGCCTAACATGCATATAGGTTTATATATTTAAAACCCTAACTTTTGTAAAATTACACAAAGGCCCAAACTTCCTCAAAATTACCCAACAACCCCCAACATATCAAAATGCTAAAATTTAAAGACAAAGTTCATAAGATGGAGTAGGTTATCCCTACCTCAAAAGCTGGCACTCAACGGAGAAGACGAAGAAACTCAACGTGCTCCAAAGCTCAATATTTTCGGATCAAAAGGTAGCCCTCGATGATTAACCCAACTTTTAAAAAGACCAAAGGTAAGGAAAACACCCTAGCTAGATCAAACCTTAGAGAGAAGTTAGGTTTCTAGTGAGAGAAGCTCTCCAATGGTGTTTTAGAAAAGTAAGAGAGAGAGTGTGGATGTAAAAAGTGATTTAAAATGGCCTAGCTGTCAACTGATATACGACTCTCCCGCTCGAACGGAGAACACAACGCTCAAGCATCAAGGACAAAAGCTAGGTACGCTCGAGCGCAAGAAGGCCCGCTCAAGCGCCAAGGCACAAGAATAAAGTACATCCGTTCGAGCGCGAAAACCAGTCCGCTCGAGCGTAGATTTCTCCCTCCCAGAACTTACACCAAAAAGTACACCCGCTCGAGCGCTAACAAGTACGCTCGAGCGTGACCCGCTCGAGCACAAGAAATCAGCTCGAGCGTAGAAAACACATCTGCAGAAGTTTTGCAGAGGCACGAAATACTGAAATTGTGAAAACCCCGCTCGAGCGCAAGAAGACCCGCTCGAGCGGACCGTTCAAAAAAAACTGGGCAACAACAATGGGAGCTAAAGCTCTACCAACCTGAAACAACCGAGCCCAACACATTCTAAAACTCAAACAAAAGAGTTTAAAGGTTGACAACACGATAGGTATAACTACCAACTCCACGGAACCGCGTCCGGAAAACAACAGAACAGTAAAGGGATAATCGGGATCGCTATAACCTCCCCCCCTTAAAGAATTTCGTCCCCGAAATTAAGGATATGCCAAAACACAAGGCCAACTGATCGCACAACACCAACACCCGAGTACTAGGAGAGGAACTATTCTCCCTACAACCTTCGATTCACTCTTACCGAAGAAGAGACTAACGAAGGGAACACGTTCTAAATGACAACACCATAGGTACGAAAGCCTTAACAAAACCAAACCTTCCCCGAAACAATTCACCAACAACCGACTAGCACCCCAAGCTAAGTCACTACTCCACAACCATAATTTCCAATAAAAGGATAATCAAGGAAAATCTTCTACATTAATAAAAGGAAAACATTTTCTTGCTCATGAGACATTTCGAAATAAACCTTACATTTTCGACGCAAAGCTCAAAAGTTTTGTAAACATTTTTTTTTTCACATAACCATCCACAGTTTATTTGCCAAAAAGATTCATTTGGAATTCCTCAAAACCCTTGAATTAAATCAATTTCTCAACAACGCCTTTAGATGGCCCAACCACTAGAAAAATTTTGTTTTCCATTTCTTTCCAAAGAAAAACACTATCAACAACCATCACTCACACAGTGATGCCATAACCACCATGAAACACAACATTTCTATAATGATAGTTAATAGAAATAACAACAGTACTATCAACACATAAGGCATAAGAAATTCATGGTTTTGCGATTCCATTCCGCCTCCATTAACTTAACCAATTTAAAATTATAAACGTGGCTCAGAACCTGGCCAACAATTAAGAGACTACATCTCGCCTCAGCAATACCTCCTTAATACACAAATGATACACATTATAATGCTGTATCAATATCAAACTAAACATCATACATACATAATGTATAAAAAGCCAATCATTCACAACAATCAATCAATACATATATAAGATGTATTATTCCAACCGTCAGATTCAATGACAAAACATGTTCGATTAGTTTCAGTTTTCCCTAATCAACATACAAAGTCTACAATAAACGAGACTAAACTCAAGGTGACTAATGCCAACCCAAAACCCGATACCGGCAAGTCGCCTAATCAACTCAATAAACTCTACACCCAGTAATCCACACACTGATGTGCCACTCAAACCACAAATTTTGGAATCCCACCGGATCTCCTAAAATTGAACCGCATCAACACTGCGTCTAAGGAAATCACCGTCCCCCACCATGACTATCTAGCAAGCCTGCTCACTTCCTTGACTGAAGACCGACATGGTCAACCTCAATCATAACAGCCCCAAATACGAAGGACCACTTTGACCAACGCTATACTCATTCCTCTAGAACACGAACTATTCTTCCTTCAAGGAATGCTACCGGCATCCACTCACAACCCCACACCCAACAAGTGATAACCAATCACGATACGAACACTACCCCTATACAACCAATGGGGTCACCACGGATTCGCTAACTAGCAAGGCCCAAAACACGAACCAACATACAAGTACCATTCCCACTATCTCGAGATACGAATCTCACATTTCCTCGAACATTCTCACACAGTCTTGCCAACACCGCGCAACTCTCGAAACCATCACATCTAACACATTCAACTGTACTAGGAAAAACCTCCTTATTTTGCAAGCCCTCTTACTCCCATACCGAATCCCCCACTAACTCATAGGGTCCACTCATTACTCTACACCTTACTTGTCACTCATCTCGAGAGTACCATCAAGAGGCCCGGCCTTCGTGCTGAACCACTAGTCAAAACTACCGCTAGGCAACCATCATGAACCAAACCCCGACACCATTACAAGTCGCCGACAAGGCTTTCAAAGATTCGCTCTTCTAACTTTCCAGAGGAGTAAAAGTCCTCGCCTCCCTCGTCGTTAACTGTAGACATCCCCGAACGCCCCGGGAGAGGAACGAGTCCCCCCCTGTCCCGTTCGATATTGGGCTCACTACAGTTCAGGACTCTCAAATTGTGACGATTCTAAGTCTGAACCAAAGAGTCCAAATCTGGCAAATCGTTTTGAGAAAACAGATTTTGAAAGAAGTGCCAAACATGGACTGCTTTGCCAGATACAGAGTCGCCACCTAAATATTTTATTTTGGAGAAATTTAGGAAACCCTGACTCGTTTGTCTAAGGCCACGTGTCCGTCATCACCAAAGTTGCCTCGGCTCAGGAACTTGGGTACGATTGGGGAAGGTCACTTCATGAGCACCCCCGCTCGCCCGATCAAAGATCGGTCTCTACTAACCATGATATCTATTTTTGAAAACATTGTGTGTTCTTATTCCGGTTATTAGCCTAGATTTACTATGTGATGCGCACAACATACAAGTATAGACTGGATCGCCTGAATTGGAACAAAACGTTTCATGTTTGTTTGAAAATGGTTTGATGGTGCTACTCGCAAGTAGGCTAAGACGTGGATTTGCCACCCTCGGGTGGGCTTAGAAAACATGATTTTGCCACTATCTAGTGGGCTTAAAACACAAATTTGATGAATTGTTCCAATCCAAATAACCCAACCTTCACCCACAGGCATTCAGGCAGTTATATCACATAAGCATATAGCCTCATGGTAAGCATGCTATCATGGCAGTCACTCACACGCATGCAAGGATGCTAAAGCATAAAAACTTACCGAGTACTCCAAGCCAAAACAGAAGCTTATTAGAAATCCATGCATGATCCTAAATATGCTGAAATGCCTAATGCAACACATGCAAAAATGCAACTATAGCAGGCTCGGCTATTCTAAACATGGCATATGAAATGCTACAGCTAACATGTATTCAACTTGGAATTGAAAATACAATGCAGTTAGTATGATGCGCCGAGCCCGGTGCATGCAATACAGATGAATGATGCAAACATGCTGTCATGCTGTATGCTAATTGAAATATGCCCTAATCTAACCATCATAAGCTGGTAAATAAAAGGGAAGAAAGACATGGGGTTGGAAGACATACATCACACTCACCCACACTTATTACAATTATGCCCTCGCACAGAGGGTCCGAATAAATAGTACAGTCCAAATAATACAGTCCAAATATATACAAATTCCTAATTAATTTACAAATTAACTAAGAAAAATAATAAACTGGCATGCAAGCCAGGGACTGCCTTGTGTAGACACCCCATTTTGACCGGCCCTAAGACTTGGGCGCTTTCTTTTGATTACTCAATGATGAAAACAGAAATATGCTATCTCACAAAATTCTCAGTAAAAAGATGGAATATAAACTTTAATCCTAGTCTTACACCTGTTTTTGCCAAATTATTTTAGACTCCTTCTCCATTTTCTTTCCCTTTATTATGTATTATATATATATATATATATTATGTTATATTATTATATAATATTTTATTAAATTTATTCAGTACCCTGGTTTCACCCACGCACCATACTTTTGTATATATATATATATTATATTATATAAGGGTATTATTCCTCCTTTGAAAAAAAAATTCACTACACTCCCATCGTGCGTCTTTTTGTTTTCTGTGCCTTTAGACCCGCTTTGGTCAAATTATGTTGCATATTTGGCCTACTAAAATATATTTTATTAGTCCACGTATTTTAATTTTACGTATTTGTGTGTTTTTATATATTTTTCTGGGTATTTGTACATGTATTTATGCTAATAATCTCTTTTATATATTATTATATTGTAAAGTGCATAGTAATTTTACTGTGCATTTCACAGTAAAATCACTGTGCATCTTTTGAAATCAACTCCTTCCACCACCGTTTCTTCTTTTGTCTTTTTCTTACAATTATTTTCTATAAAAGGGGGAAGATCAGAGAAGGAAGAGGGGGATTTTGGGAGGGGAGAGATTAGAAGAGTCAAAAAAAATTGGGAGAGAGAATAAAAAAAGGGGATTGGTGCGAGGGAATTTTGAGAGAAAAAGAATCAGAAAGAAGGAACCGCTAAAGTTGTAATTCCAAATTTTGACTAAGAATTGAGAACACATTCCACAGACTTGAGGGTAATCAAAAGAAAGTTTGTGAATCAGAAAATTCATCATGTCCCCGAAAGGTGAGTTTTCACAAACTTTCATTTAATTTCAAAATGTGATATAATTTGTTTAAGTACTTTATTTATTGTTTTTCATAATTTTTTTTTATCGCTTTAAATGGTCGGTTGAACCACCTAATTTTACTACTTTATCTGCTGTAATTTACTGTTGTATATAAACTGTTGTAATTTACATAAAATGTTGTAGTTTACTATTTATAAATTATTGTAATTTTATCACTTTAAATGGTCGGTTGAACCACCTAATTTTACTACTTTATCTGCTGTAATTTACTGTTGTATATAAACTGTTGTAATTTACATAAAATGTTGTAGTTTACTATTTATAAATTGTTGTAATTTTATCACTTTAAATGGTTGGTCGAACCACCTAATTTGTTAAAAGATGTGACCCCGCCAAATGAATAGTGATCGGTGGTGAATAGTAACCTCCGGCGGTAAATAGTAACTTCCGGCGGTGAATAGTAACCCCGACGATGAATAATAGCCCCATCGATGAATAGTACCTCCGACGATGAATAGTAACAACGGATGAAAAATGCCCGGTAAGATGAATAACGATCAAGAAAGGTGAATAGTAATTGTCATGATGAATAGTAACTTTCGGCAGTGAATAGTATCTCGGGATGAATAGTGCTCCCGCAAAAATAAGTTTCCCCGAACAGAACGGAGCAGTCTTCCTACGTCAAGCAAAATATTTTCCGGCGCACATGAAGTTTCTTTATTTTATTTTATTTTATTTTATTTTGAGAGTTTGTGAGGTTTTTATTTTGTTGTAATATTCCTTTCTCTCTCTCTTATCTGGTTTGTAATAATTTATTCAGAGCGTTGTAATAATTCCCCGCCCCACTTCTTTCTATCCCGTTCTTTTACTTGCTTTCTTTATTTGTACATAAACATCATATTTATTTTTCATCATAGTTATGCTTTGCATCCATGTTTCATGCATCTTGATTCGGCTGAGTTTGCATTTGTGGATTTAATCAATTCCTATGTGATTATGTGCGCTACCTCATGTTCTTGAGATGATTCACATATCATATTTTAGAGGCTGAATCTTTAGTTGCATCTCATGAGTGAATTGCATTAGGATTTTGTATATAAGATCATGCATGTTTTACTAACTTTGTTTTGTAGCTTGTTCGTGGATCGTCAAACATGTAAGTTTTTATGCTTTAGCATCCCGTTTGTGTATGTTTTTCTTACTATGTTTAAGCATTCTACCATGTGGCTATTTGCTTATGTGATATAATTGTATGAATGCCAGTGGATGGAGGTTGTGTCGCTTAATTTGGAATGATGTTGATTTTCATGTTTGTAAACTCAATTTATTTGGGTTATACATTTTCAAAACTCTTTCAAAACTACATGAAATCAAGTTGTTCCAAAATGGGTGACATAGTCTATACTTGTATGCTTCACATAGTAAATTTTAGGATTTATTAACTAATCAGAACATGAACATATAAATAAAATAAAATTCATATCGTGGTTAGTAAAGGCCGATCTTTGATCGAGTGGGCGGGGGTGCTCATTATTGACCTTCTCCTCTCATACCTAAGGTTCCGAGCCAAGCATCCTTGGTTACGACGAACAGTGGCCTTGGCACCGAGTCATGGGTTTCCTAATTTCCCAAAATATTAGGTGGCGACTCTGAGATCTGATGACGCAGTCCGTTTTTGACAAAATTGCAATAAAAATGGATTTTCAATAAAAGTTGCCAAATCTGGACTCTCATCTATGTTTCACATTATACTCGTGAGAATAGATCAAAGAGATCTCGGGGGTCCAAACTGTTTAACGCGCGCGGGTACCCCCCGGGCATGTTACACCTTGACTCTTCTTCAGATGATGGATGATGCATGTCTGGGCTGCCTCGCGCGGAAATCCACTGGGATGCCCCAATTAGCCTCTGTTTTGCAATTTATTCTTGGAAAGCGCGCCGAGCCCCGGAAGACTGCTGATTCTTGATTTGCCTTGTAGACCAATCTTTTGGCAACTCTTGGCTTGAGTTTGGTGGCTCTTTAGCTTTGGAGAACAACCTCAAGCTGCTGGAATGAAGGATGGAAGGGTGGGGCTATGGGTTGGTGAAGAAATGAGTGTAGGACTTGAGAGGTTTAATGCTTGGAAGTATAGAGAGAGAGAGATACAACAAGGGAGCTTGGGGGGAATTTTTGTAACCCTAATAACAGAGCTGGAGCTGCTGTTATATAGACAAAATGGGGGAGAAAAATGGGGGAAAAATGGAGGGAAATGAATCAAGTTTTCCCCCAAAAATGCACCCCCCCGGATACACAATCTGGGGGGAAACAGAATATACAGCTGTAAGGAACAGGGTGCAAGGATCATGACCGGCCAGCTATTGAGGTTGCAGGTGGCCGGCCGGCTACTTCCCATGGCCGGCTGGCCAAGGGTCAAAAGGTTCAAGAAGCATTAGTGGCCGGCCATCCCAAAAAGAAAGCCTCTGATGTGTGCACGACACAACCCTGTGGTTAAACACTGAAAATAGTGAACCAGGAGAGAGAACAACTCACTTTTCAAAGGGGTTCAAAAGGTTCAACAACAATTACTGGCCGGCCACCAAATATTGGTGGCCTTCCAGATGTGTACATCACAAATATGGGGTTTAGGGTGCAAGAAAATGGCCCAAGGATGGTCAATATTGGCTTTGAAGTGAGGAAAATCGGGCGACGGAGGGCGATGAAGGGATAAAGTTGGCTGACAGAACAATTACTGGCCTCCCACCCTTCTACGGCCTTCTTACCAATGAAACAGAGGTCCCTGCCAAAAATGAACCAAAACCAATGCAGAATGAAGGTTCGGGGGTCGAAACGCGCAACCCGAGGCCCCGAAAACCGACTGTTAGGCACCGGGGGTGGTGTTCGACCACGAAGTTGGTCTCTCGGACCACAGTGTCCCTCAAAAGGGAGTAAATAAGATGTATGCCAAAGACCGGAGCAAACGGAGGTGGTTAAGCGGTCCCGAACCAAGGCACACGGCCAACGGCTCTGAAAAACCGAAAATCGGACTCCAAACGGGCAAAATAGCCTACGACCACGAAACGTAGCCTACGGCCACTGAGAGATGATCTACGGGACCTCTCCCTCCCTTCGGGAAGAGAAACAGAGAAAACTGAGCCTGGTTTGCAAACCGAGGTAAGGCGTGAAAGAGTCCGAAAGTCCGAAGGCAAGGCTCGCAGCCGAGACTCTGAAATTTCTGAACGAGCACGATATGCAACATCACCAAGCGCTCAATCGGTGACGTCTGAGTCTTAAGGTCGGTCAAAAATGGGGTGTCTACAGTTGCCCCTCTTTGACAGAACTCAAAAGTCATGAGTGACGGAAGTGAATGTCAAAGCCCAGAGACGACCCATTTTTGACAAGGCCGAAGACTTAGACAAACAGGCAAAATAAACAGAGATGCGCCCGCAGGCAGGGGCAAAATGCAACTGACAATGCAAGAAGCCGAAGGTAACTCAATGATCGTGTAAATGCAGAAAGCTGTAATGAAGCAAGTATTCGCAAATAGATGCAACAGTTTTAAGCAAGAATGCAAAGCAACGACTACATTTCATGCAGTTAGGAATGCAGAGAATTATTCAATTCTCGTCGCGTCTTACACGGAGAAGATACGATACCTGCGCGATTCGTCTGGTCGCACCAGCCTCAAATGAACCGTACATACAATATCGTGCCTGCAAAACAAAGAAACTCAACAAGCACAACATATCTAACAGCTTACGTTCAATGTGATATTGTAGACACCCCATTTTGACCGGCCCTAAGACTTGGGCGCTTTCTTTTGATTACTCAATGATGAAAACAGGAATATGCTATCTCACAAAATTCTCAGTAAAAAGATGGAATATAAACTTTAATCCTAGTCTTACACCTGTTTTTGCCAAATTATTTTAGACTCCTTTTCCATTTTCTTTCCCTTTATTATGTATTATATATATATATATATATTATGTTATATTATTATATAATATTTTATTAAATTTATTCAGTACCCTGGTTTCACCCACGCACCATACTTTTGTATATATATAATATTATATTATATAAGGGTATTATTCCTTCTTTGAAAAAAAAAAAAAAAATTCACTACACTCCCATCGTGCGTCTTTTTGTTTTCTGTGCCTTTAGACCCGCTTTGGTCAAATAATGTTGCATATTTGGCCTACTAAAATATATTTTATTAGTCCACGTATTTTAATTTTACGTATTTGTGTGTTTTTATATATTTTTCTGGGTATTTGTACATGTATTTATGCTAATAATCTCTTTTATATATTATTATATTGTAAAGTGCATAGTAATTTTACTGTGCATTTCACAGTAAAATCACTGTGCATCTTTTGAAATCAACTCCTACCACCGTTTCTTCTTTTGTCCTTTTCTGACAATTATTTTCTATAAAAGGGGGAAGATCAGAGAAAGAAGAGAGGATTTTTGGGCAGGGGAGAAATCAGGAGAGTCAAAAAATTGGGAGAGAGAATAAAAAAAATGGGGATTGGTGCGAGGGAATATTGAGAGAAAAAGAATCAGAAAGAAGGAACTGTTAAAGTTGTAATTCCAAATTTTAACTGAGAATTGAGAACACATTCCACAGACTTGAGGGTAATCAAAAGAAAGTTTGTGAATCAGAAAATTCATCATGTCCCCGAAAGGTGAGTTTTTGCAAACTTTCATTTAATTTCAAAATGTGATATAATTTGTTTAAGTACTTTATTTATTGTTTTTCATAATATTTTTTTTTTCGCTTTAAATGGTCGGTTGAACCACCTAATTTTACTACTTTATCTGCTGTAATTTACGGTTGTATATAAACTGCTGTAATTTACATAAAATGTTGTAGTTTACTATTTATAAATTGTTGTAATTTTATCGCCTTAAATGGTCGGTTGAACCACCTAATTTTATTACTTTATCTGCTGTAATTTACGGTTGTATATAAACTGTTGTAATTTACATAAAATGTTGTAGTTTACTATTTATAAATTGTTGTAATTTTATCACTTTAAATGGTTGGTCGAACCACCTAATTTGTTAAAAGATGTGACCCCGCCAAATGAATAGTGATCGGTGGTGAATAGTAACCTCCGACGGTAAATAGTAACTTCCGGCGGTGAATAGTAACCCCGACGATGAATAGTACCTCCGGCGATGAATAGTACCTCCGGCGATGAATAGTAACAGCGGATGAAAAAAATGCCTGGTAAGATGAATAACGATCAAGAAAGGTGAATAGTAATTATCGTGATGAATAGTAACTTCCGGCAGTGAATAGTATCTCGGGATGAATAGTGCTCCCGCAAAAATAAGTTTTCCCGAACAGAACGGAGCAGTCTTCCTACGTCAAGCAAAATATTTTCCGGCGCACATAAAGTTTCTTTATTTTATTTTATTTTATTTTTGAGAGTTTGTGAGGTTTTTATTTTGTTGTAATATTCCTTTCTCTCTCTCTTATCTGGTTTGTAATAATTTATTCAGAGCGTTGTAATAATTCCCCGCCCCGCTTCTTTCTATCCCGTTCTTTTACTTGCTTTCTTTATTTGTACATAAACATCATATTTATTTTTCATCATAGTTATGCTTCGCATCCATGTTTTATGCATCTTGATTCGGCTAAGTTTGCATTTGTGGATTTAATCAATTCCTATGTGATTATGTGCGCTACCTCATGTTCTTGAGATGATTCACATATCATATTTTAGAGGCTGAATCTTTAGTTGCATCTCATGAGTGAATTGCATTAGGATTTTGTATATAAGATCATGCATGTTTTACTAACTTTGTTTTGTAGCTTGTTCGCGGGTCGTCAAACATGTAAGTTTTTATGCTTTAGCATCCCGTTTGTGTATGTTTTTCTTACTACGTTTAAGCATCCTACCATGTGGCTATTTGCTTATGTGATATAATTGTATGAATGCCAGTGGATGGAGGTTGTGTCGCTTAATTTGGAATGATGTTGATTTTTCATGCTTGTAAACTCAATTTATTTGGGTTGTACATCGTCAAAACTCTTTCAAAATGCATGATATCAAATTGTTCCAAAATGAATGGCATAGTCTATACTTGTATGCTTCACATAGTAAATTTTAGGATTTATTAACTAATCAGAACATGAACATATAAATAAAATAAAATTCATATCATGGTTAGTAAAGGCCGATCTTTGATCGGGTGGGCGGGGGTGCTCATTATTGACCTTCTCCTCTCATACCTAAGGTTCCGAGCCAAGCATCCTTGGTAACGACGAACAGTGGCCTTGGCACGAGTCATGGGTTTCCTAATTTTCCCAAAATAAATATTAGGTGGCGACTCTGAGATCTGATGACGCAGTCCATTTTTGACAAAATTGCAATAAAATGGATTTTCAATAAAAGTTGCCAAATCTGGACTCTCATCTATGTTTCACATTGCACTCGTGAGACTAGATCAAAGAGATCTCGGGAGTCCGAACTGTTTAACGCGCGCGGGCACCTCCCGGGCATGTTACAGTTTCTGGCGACTCTGCTGGGGATTTTATGAAACCTTGACTCGAACTCCATGATATGACCTTTATTTTCAATTATATGTTCATTGCATTGCCATCATTGGTGCACTTCAAGTCCTTGTGTTACCCAGATACTGGTGGGAGCACAGGTAAGCTTTTTGTGACACTACACCTATTTTTACGATACTTTAGAGGCCTTGTGTTGTAACCTTTTGAGATTTGTCAAAAGGGTAGCTTTGCTATGTAGCCCTGCTATCTAGCTTTGCTATCTAAGGTTCTCAGACTACGAAGAGAGGCTATTTGACTCTTCTGATTTCCTGGGATCTTTATTGGTTATGACCCGAAGGACTCTTTGGTAACGTCACCTTGACTTCAACCCCTAGAGTAGAGCCAACCTTGTGCATATAATGAGCTATAGTACCTTCCAAAATTAGGACAGGATGCTCTCCCATTTCTAGGATGTATGATGCCGCTTGTTTGAATAGTGAAACCCTAGATCATTTCAAAGTTAGGACAGGGTAACCCTAGCCCCCATAGGGGTGTTTGTTCTCTTTCATGCTATGTGTTATGCGCAATGTATGGGGATTCTTAGATTCAGATGAATGGTTCAGTCATTTCAGCTTGTGTGGTTGAGTTCAGTTTTTTTTTCAACATGAGTTAGCAGTAATCAGTTGAGCTGGGATGCTGATGAAATTCTGATTGGGGGTCCCATTTTGTTTCAGCAAGGTAGTCGAGCACTATAGCTTCCGAAAGGTCTAATATCCCCCAAGTTCTGTGGACCCGCGTTGGTAGACTTTGCAAAAGTACAGATTTGGTTCAGGGTCAGCCAGTGTTAGTTTCTTTGCCACCGGTTACACGAAGAAAAGCAAAAGCTTCATCAACTGTCCAGAATACCCCTTCTTCACCTGCTAGATTATCACCACTTAACTCACCAGAATCAGTGATGGCTCAGATTCCAGAAAATATAGCAGACATACTACTGGGCCTTCAACGGAGCATGGATATTGTTGCCACTACGGTTTCTGCCCAAGGCACTACTCTTGCTGCTCAAGGCAATACTCTTGCTGAACTGCAACGCGCATCTGGGGCATCCATTACTCAACCACCTCCGGTGACTCAGCCAGTTCCACCTCCACCTCCACCGGTTGACGAGTTTCCCGAACCTAATTCGCCAGAAGATCTGAGGGTTCCTGCACAAACTTCAGGAGGATCATTTCCTCTTCCACAACCAGTGGGAGGGCTCCATCCCTCTGAAGCACCTGAGTCTGACTCAACTATGTTGAAGCTGGCTAAGTTGGAAAAACTTTTCAAAAAGGCACAAGGAGTCAATTCAATCCCAGACATCGAAGACGGATACACTGAGACAGCTGTGAAGTTGCCAGAACGGTTTAAAATGCCACACATTGATAGGTTTGATGGCTCCGGTGACCCAATGGTGCACATTCGCCTATTCTCTGATGTCTTAAAGCCTATGGGTCTGACTCGTCCGCAAAAGCTCTCTTTATTCGGACGAACTTTGTCAGGAGTGGCTGCCAACTGGTACGCCAAGTTAGAGGACTCGGTAAAACAAAGTTGGGAAGAGTTAGCCGGGGCCTTTATCACCCAGTATGCTTATAACACCCAGATTGAAGTGACTACTCGGGAATTAGAAGCCACCCGTCAAGAGCCCAATGAAAGTTTCATGACCTTTGTCACCAGATGGAGGGCAAAAGCAGCAATGATGACCAACAGACCACTTGAAAAGGACCAAATTCGTATGATAGTCAGAAATCTACATGGAAAGATGTTACAAAAAATGATAGTCCTCCCGCTCTTCACTTTTAATGACTTAAAAGAGATAGGGGTTCAGATAGAGGATGCCATCAAACAGGGAATTATCGATGATAAGGAACCTGTTCGGAAACCTTTTGGTCGCAGTTCCAATACTACCACCAGTGGTAGCACAGCTGTGAAACCCTCTGAAATCAACTTGGTTACTACCACCACTAAAATAGCCGATCCATTTGCTCATGCTGGCCTACAAAACACAACCCGAGCTCCAAGTAGAACATTCACTCCTCTCTATATGTCACTCTCTAAAGCAATGAACATCTTGATAAAAAGAGGGTACTTGACACCTTTGGACCCCCGACCTCTTCCCGAACCTCTCCCAGCCAAACATGACCCTACCAAACACTGTGCTTTCCACCAACAACCAGGACATGACACGGATCGTTGCTTTCGTCTCCAACATAAGATCCAAGATCTCATAGACAATAAAGTCATAGCTCCCCCACAACCGCCAAAACCCAACGTCACTACCAACCCGTTGCCACCCCATGACAGAGTTCCATCACCTCCTCATCTTAACCTCATCCATACACTTTCATCCACCTTCAACCCCAGTATCTATATCACACCTACTCATTTACCAAAACCTGAGGTATATATTCCTGAAGGCATTGAGTTATGCATGATGGATGCACCTCCAACCCAGCCAAAACCCAAAAACCCTATGGTGGTAGTACCTATGCTTGAGGCTGGCAAACTATCAGAGAAAAAGTATGATCCTAGCCGGTATATTATTCCCGATGGTCAACTAAAGCTTGAGGTTGATCTGCCTGACTCATTTTCTATCAATGTTGTCAGAGATGATGTACTTGAAAAGGGGTTGGATGATTTGGCCGACCCAGAGGAGGACTTGGCTAATCTTCATTTCTTCGAAGAATTAGATCTTGAGAATGTGCAGAGGGCATGGTGGGAACCGGAGAATTACAGTCACAGTTGGTCAAACAATGATGAAACTTCTGCTGAGGAAACTGAAAGAAAAAGACTTGATTTCGGGAAACCTGTTAAATGTGGTAAAGGAGAGAGGTCCAAAGGAAGAGAAGAAGAACCAGAAAGCCAGTTAGAGCATACTGTTGGGATGATTCAAGCAGCGCTAGATAATTGCCTTTCAGTCAACGAAGGCGAATGGTGGGATGATAATGACCTACAGCTGGCCCATACTGATGATGAATGGGTAAACCATGCGCCGGATGAGACTTGGTATGCAGACGAAATTGATCATTTGACTAGGAGTGGGCGCTACTTCAAGCCTCCACATCTAGACCAAGGAGAACCCTCTGGCAAAGATAAAGAGGTAGAGAAAGAAAAAGAGAAAGAGGTAGAAGAAGACCTGGTTCTAAAACAACTGAAAAAGATCCAAGCAAACATTTCTATTTGGGGTCTTCTCATGGCTTCTCGAGAACATCGGCAGGCAATGTTGTCAATGTTGAGCAAGGCTAAGCTGTCAATTGACACCACTCCTGAGCAATTAGTGTCATTAATCAGCCCGAGAGAAACAATCCCAGCAATAACTTTTGCTGACAAAGAGTTGCCACAAGAAGGATCGGGACATAATAAGCCTCTGTACGTATCACTGGAATGCAGAAAGAAATGGATACCGATTGTTCTGATTGACACCGGATCAGCTATCAATGTTTGCCCTACACGCACTGCTTATGCAATCGGGCTAAAGCCGGCAGATTTCACGCCCACTACTCAATTGATCCGGGCCTATGATAATACTAGTCGGGAAGTGATGGGGACAATCAAGGTACAAATAGCAGTGGGTCCATCTGAGCACGAAGCTGAATTTCATGTCATGGATGTTCCCGCAACATTCAACTTGCTATTGGGAAGGCCCTGGCTTCATCAGATAAAAGCTGTATCATCCACATTACATCAATTGGTAAAGTACCCATACGGCGGAGGAATTGCCACTGTCTTCGGAAATTCATCCATTCATCCTCCCCCAGAAGTCACAACACCACTGCTAGAAATACAGCATGGGGAAGAAGATGTATTCCTATCAGGTTTTACATTGGCAGAGGCCCAGCTAGTTCAAACGCTCATGGCAGAAGATGAAGGTGTATACGTCAGTGCCCAATCAATCTATTTCATGAGTAAACTAGGTCACATTCCAGGGATGGGATTGGGACAAAGTGGCAGGAAAAGTATTACTACAGCCAGTGAAGTACCTCATAACCCACATGCATTCGGACTGGGGTATGCACCCACAGTTGATGACTGGAAAAGGAAAACTGAAGAGATCAGGGAGAGGATCAAGGCCAAGAGAACCGGGCAGCAGTTTGAGTTAGTTCATAAGCCAATTCGTGGGACCTTGAACGGACGCTTTGTCCGCCAAGGAGAAGACTTCCCTTTCTGTGGTTTCCCTGAGCCCTGGATTGATCAAGTGGAGAAAAAGAGATACCCTGGGTTTGAGATCTTCTTCGATCATCAGCTTTCTGACAGTGATGAGGAAGGGGTAGATCCTAGTATCGACATCAGACAAGATAGAGAAGCCAGCTCCGAAAGCAGCACAGAGGAAGTTCTGGGTCTAACACTGGCTGACTTACTGATAGAATCACATACTAACGCTGAACCAATGAATTTGGGGGATATGACCATTGCCGTGATCGGGGAAGAGGTACCTGCTGACTGTTCAAGCTTCATCATGGATGCGGTGAATGGCTCACAAATAAATTGGCATTTTGAAAAGAGTTGTATTGAGAGTTCTGAATTGGCTGTTGAGTCTGAGTTTGGTGGGCCTGTGGGGTTAGAAGCAGATTTAAGTTTGTCTAAAATGTCTGAGTCTTCTTTTTCTTTCTCCTTTGAGTCTGTTGCAACTTGTGAGCCCGAGGCTTTGAATGAAGATGTGATTTCCGCTTACTTTTCTGTGCCCATAGTTCATAATATTGACCAAAATTTTCAAAATTTTGATAAAAACGAAGAGGAAGAAATCCCTCGGGCTTTGAAAAATTTAATCGACTGGGAGGAAGAAAGGCGTGCTAAGCCATTAGTGGATGAAATTGTTTCTGTAAATGTGAGTACTGAAAAAGATCCTCGCTTGATTCAAATTGGTTCTACATTGTCTTCAGAGGAACGTAAACAATTAGTTGCTTTATTAACAGAATTCAAAGATGTTTTTGCATGGTCCTACGAAGACATGCCAGGAATTGACCCTGAGATTGTACAGCATAGGATCCCTCTCGACCCTGGGGCCCGACCTGTCAAACAGAAGCTTCGCAGAATTCGTCCTGATTGGGCCTTAAAAATTAAAGAAGAGGTTACTAAGCAAATCAACGCTGGTTTTTTGCTAGTATCAGAATATCCTACTTGGTTAGCCAATATTGTGCCAGTTCCGAAGAAAGACGGCAGAATCCGAGTTTGTGTTGACTTCCGAGATTTGAATAAGGCTAGCCCAAAAGATGATTTCCCATTGCCACATATCGACGAATTGGTAGACTTCACTGCAGGACATGCTTTACTGTCATTCATGGATGGTTTTTCAGGGTATAACCAAATCCTTATGGCTCCAGAGGACAGAGAAAAGACAGCATTTACCACACCATGGGGGACATACTGCTACAGGGTTATGCCATTCGGTTTGAAGAATGCCGGGGCTACTTACCAGAGAGCTGCTACCACTCTTTTGCATGATATGATCCACAAGGAAGTTGAGGTGTACGTAGATGACATGATTGTCAAGTCCAAAGATCGGGAAAGCCATTACACTGCATTGAAGAAATTCTTTGAGAGAATTAGGGAATACAAGCTAAGGCTAAATCCACAAAAATGCACCTTTGGGGTAACTGCAGGTAAGATGTTAGGATTTCTGATCACACAATGGGGAATCGAAGCTGATCCATCTAAAATTAAGGCCATCTTAGAAATGCCGCCACCAATGACTGAAAAAGAGGTGCGGGGTTTTCTAGGAAAGGTGCAATTCATAAGGAGGTTTATTTCAAAGCTAACCCTGACTTGTGAACCACTGTTTGGTCTCCTAAAGAAAGGGAAGAAGTTCCAATGGAATAATCGATGTCAGTTTGCATTTGAGCAAGTCAAGCAGTATCTGCGGAATCCACCTGTGTTATCACCGCCCGAGCCAGGAAAACCGCTAATTTTGTATTTATCAGTGACTGAATCAACCATGGGATGTATGCTCGCGCAAGAGTCAGATGAGAAAGTGGAGAAAGCCATCTACTACTTGAGTAAGAAGATGCTTGACTACGAGATCCGCTATACTTCCTTGGAAAAGGCTTGCTTGGCTTTGGTTTGGGCCACCAAGAAGTTGAGACACTACTTGTTAGCTCATTCGGTAATTCTGGTTTCAAGATTAGACCCCATCAAATATCTCTTTGAGAAACCAGCTCTTACCGGTAGGCTAGCTCGTTGGTTACTCTTGCTTTCTGAATTTGACCTTAAGTATGTCACTCGCAAATCTGTCAAAGGAAGAGCTGTAGCAGAATTTTTTGCTGATCACCCAATTGAAGGAGAAGAAGATGTGGAGTACTCATTCCCAGATGAAGAGGTCATGCAGATAGAAGAAGACACTTGGAAGTTGTACTTTGATGGAGCGTCTAATCAATTTGGCTATGGAATAGGCGTGTTGCTCATAGCGCCGGATGATTCCCATATCCCCTTAGCTTTCAAACTCCAATTCAGGGTATCTAATAACCAAGCAGAGTATGAGGCATGCATTGCTGGATTGGAAGCAGCCCTGGAACTAGGGGCAATAAGGTTGGATGTGATCGGGGACTCAAACTTGGTCGTCTCTCAAGCCAACGGAGATTGGAAAGTTAAAGAGGAAAAAATGAAAGTCTACCATCAAACCTTGGACATGTTGATCCCGAGGTTCGAAAAACTGACTTTTACGCACTTGGTAAGAGAGAACAACCGATTTGCTGATGCGTTGGCAACCTTAGCATCAATGATAGATATACCGGTCGGGGTCAAGATGCGTCCGATCCTTATAGAACAAAGGTACACCCCCGCATATGAAATGATAGCCGCAACGGAAGAAGTTCAAGATGAAAACCCTTGGTACTTTGATATTTGGAATTTTCTGGAAAGCGGTACATATCCACAAGGGGCAAACACCAAAGACAAAAGGGGGATACGGCGTCTTGCCACTCAGTTTGTCATTTGTGGAGATAAGTTATATAAGAGAGGGCATCTGGGAATGCACAAGCTATGTGTAGAAGAAGAAGAGGCAAAACGTATCATGGAGGCCATCCATGGAGGAGAGTGTGGAGCCCATATGAACGGTATAATGCTAGCTAGAAAAATCCTTAGACAAGGATACTACTGGTTAACCATGGAAAGTGATTGCATCAACTTTGTTAGGCGATGCCACAAATGTCAAATCCATGCCAATCGCGTGAACATCCCGCCATCAAAACTCTACAACATGACTTCGCCTTGGCCTTTCTCAGTCTGGGGCATAGATGTCATCGGGGCAGTCACACCGAAAGGTTCAAATGGGCATCAGTTCATCTTGGTCGCCATTGACTATTTTACCAAATGGGTTGAAGCACAGTCATATTCAGTGTTGAAAACATCACATGTGGCCAAATTTATCAAGAACAACATTATCTGCAGATACGGGGTGCCAAACGAATTAATTTCAGACAATGGCTCACATTTCAAAGGAGAAGTGGCAGTTCTACTTGAGAAGTATAACGTGGCTTTTCACAAGTCATCAACTTACAGGCCACAAACCAATGGAGCCGTTGAAGCTGCAAATAAAAACATCAAGAACATTCTGTGTAAGATGGTAGAAACTTATAAAGATTGGCCAGAGAAGTTGCCTTTTGCACTTTGGGGATACAGGACATCAATCCGAACATCTACAGGGGCAACCCCTTACTCTTTGGTATATGGAATGGAGGCTGTTTTGCCGATTGAGTTGGAAGTGCCTTCATTAAGGATTATGGCTGAATGTCAGATAACAGAAGCTGATTGGCAACAGAACCGATTTGAGGAACTATTTTTGTTTGATGAGCGAAGGTTGAAGGCGTTATACCACATTCAGGGGTATCAACGCAGGATTGCCAGAGCATTCAACAAAAAGGTTAGATCCAGGAATTTGAGGGAAGGGGACTTAGTGTTGAAAGACAACCGAGCTCCTATTCACGATCCTAGGGGCAAGTTTAGACCCAATTGGACGGGTCCCTACATCATTAAATCAATCTGGTCGGGAGGAGCAGTCATTCTCATGGATTTGGATGGTTTGGAGTTTTCACAACCAATCAACATGGACAAGCTGAAGAAGTACTACCCTTGAGAGGCTCACTGGGCCGAAAACCTGAAAGGGCGACCCAGGCAAAAGTTAGAGTATAAAAAAAAAAAAAAAAAAAAAAAAAAAAATGATGAAAATGATGAAAAGCTCGCAAGGTTGAAAACCCGAAAGGGCGACTTTGGCAAAAGTTAGAGCACAAAAGGAGAGTGTCAATACCCGAGTGAACCTTAGCCGGAACTACGATGGCCTGATTCCTATCTTTGGGATACGTAGGTAGCTTCATCTTGAAGTTCGGCCTTAATCATTTGTCAACTCACTCATGTTTGATTGGTGAATCTTTATTCGGCTCGGCTATCCATATTTAATGGCTCGTCCCCATTTGATTCAGTTGTCCTATTTCTTCTTCAGATGAGTTTCAGTCACAAAATGAATTCAAGTGTACATCTCAAGGGTTGATTTCATGTTGATCGAGTAGTGGTCATTTGCAAAAATAGATTTTGAGGACTTTTAATGAAGTTGACTGATTTTCTCAAAAATTATTCCATTTTTCAAAACTCAGACCATTCTTTGGACCAAAAAGAGAAAATTTTCAGTGCTCATAATTTGGCTTATATGATTTCAAGGTAGAAAATGGAACAAGTGTGCTAATTTACCTCTCATGTTGATCAAAATCGCTTTAGCAAAAAGGAAAAAAAAAAAAAAAAAAAGAAAAAAAAAAAAAAAAGAAAAAAAAAAAAAAAAAAAAAAGGGAAAGGTGATGAACTAGGGGCACAGTTGAGTCAGGCTTTCTGTCTTTTATCCACACTATCGAGTTCTCGTCACCTTAATCAAGCAATCACCGAAAAATGCACAGTAGTTGTCGCTGACAAGGCTTTTCCGTCGGGCGATCGACTGGTGTACTCTATTTTGCGTTCATTTTGCTCCGACAAGCGCAAAAGGGTGTGTTTTGGGATGGTTTTTGTTTCATTTTCATTTCATTAAGTTGTGTTTTGTGTTTTGGTCAGTGATAGGCTCAATATTCAGTTCAGAATTCACTAAAATGCAACCATTTTCAAGTTTAAAACAAAATGATTTTTATGTTCAGTGTTGTGCCATTCATGCTATCCAGATTTGTAGAACAAACTTGTTTTATTAAATACCAGGGATCAACCCCGATCAAAGTTGTACAAAAAGGAGTTGAAGCTATAAGTGCTCACTCCAAAAAAAAAAAAAAAAAAAAAAAAAAAAAAAAAAAAAAAAAAACAAAAACAAAAACAAAAACAAAAACAAAAAAACAAAAAATAAAAAATAAAAACCAAAAAGAGAGAGAGAGTAGCATTTTCTCAGTTTTTCAGCAGCAGCTCGGCAGAGAAGATTACAACCGGCTTCATTTGCACACAGTTTCATTGCCTAACTTTACCATCAGCTGCCTTGTTTCATTTTTACTCTTTCGAAGCTTTTGAAGACTCTGCCTCAGCCTTGGCAGAACTTCCAAAGGAAATTATTCCTCGCCGGCCATCAAATTGGTTGTGCGAAGAAACTCCGAATCGAGTCACGGAGGTCGTCAGTCGTTTCAATTCTTTGTTCTGCTTTTTCAGCACACCAATTTCTACCCGAGCGTCTTTGTACATACGTTGGAGGAGGGAGAGTTGTGCATTTAACCGATGTACCTCACACATCCTGTTCTGCAGTCGACGGGACAAGTTGGAGACCGCTGTCACGGTCTCCACACATGACCTCAGCGTATACGAGTTTGCTTCAATGTCAGATTGTGCCGCCATGATTTGATCAACTGACATCGCTGGAAAGTTGAAAACAGGGGAAGGAGGAGGAGCCCGTGGTTGAGGTTCAGGGGAGTCAGAATTGGTCATCTCTATCGTGGACTCGTTCAGGTCTGGAAAAAGAGTGAGAGAACCATGTGAAGAGGCCATGACAGAGGAGAGTAATGCAAAAGAAAGAGGTTGCAAAGTGGTGGCAGAGAAAGTTTGCAGGCTTTGGCTCTGCTTCTCTCTCGCAGGCCTCAACTTAAGAAGAGAGCGAAGGAGAGGACAAAGAGGGAAGAAGGCTGAGATGATCATTGACAATCGGGGCACGATTGGATAGCCTGTCGATCAGGCGCCGCGATTGTTGAAATCGTGTGCCAGACACAACGCTCGAAGAAGATGACGGAAGAGAGAGTGAGACAAAAACAGAGAGAGAGGCGGGAGAATTGTATATTTATACATATATGTATATGTATTGTATATCTATGTATTATATATATTTGTTTGAACGTTTTGGTCACAAGAGTGGCTTAGGTTTAGTGGTCTAATTCGATGTTTGAAGGATGAAAGGCTGAGCCCGAGGTCAGGGGTTCGAATCCCATAACAAATGTTTCTTTTGTTTTCTTTTGGTTATATATATATATATATATATGTCTCGTATACCTACATATATATATATATATATATATATTTGTTTGCATATTTTGTCACAAGAGTGGTTTGGTTCAGTGGTTCGGTTCAGTGGTTGAGGACTAGGAAACTAAGCTTAAGATCAGAGGGTCGAACCCCCGTATCCATGCATTTTGTGTTTATCCTTTCTTTTTGTGTGTTTTGCGTACGCACGCTGTCATATACCGTATATATCTATGTATATATCCGTATGTCTTTGTATATGTCTGTACATATCTGTATATTTATATATCTGTATATGTATATATGTATACCGTATGTACATATCTGTGTGTATTTTTGTCTGTATATGAATATATGTATACCGTATATGCATGTCTGTGTATATTGTCGTATTTGTATGTACTTTGTCTATACATGGTATATGTATATGGTATTTGGTTCGAACATACAATTCCTTCTTTCATTCTGTGCATCTATCGCACAATAATCTCACTTCATGCACCTATCACATAAATCATCAAATTCAATCGCCCTGTCTTGGGCATCGCACTGTCTTGTGCATCATCAAATTCAATCGCCCTGTCTTGGGCATCGCACTGTCTTGTGCATCCAATTCAATCACACTATCTTGTGCATCCCTACATCGCACTATCTTGTGCACCCCCCACTCGCATTGTCTTGTGCAATTTCAATTTAATCGCGCTATCTTGCGCATCACACCATCTTGTGCACTCCCTATGTCTAGGAGACCTTAAATCCTCTAAAGGTGCAATTCCTTTGGTGTTTGTCGTGCCCGAATGACTTCAGATGGTCTGGTATAGCCACTTGCCTGTGATTGCAATGAGTTCCTAGGAGACCAACTGCGACGGTGGAAACTAGAGTTCGAATGGCGATGCCTAGAACGCAAAAGGTTTGGAATTTCCGAGACTAAAGTCTGGTTTAAATACCCAGGGGTGTATCCCCGGCTTGAAATCTGTATGGCAGCCCCATAGGTTGAGGCAGCATGTATGCGCCTCAATTCTGGATACTGAACCAACCTAGTCTGTCACCCCATTGGAGAATAGGGAAAGTTGTGAATATGATCAGGAAGAAAAGCAGCATCGGTGGCTTCTACATGTAGAGGTTACCCCTTGTCATTCTACCATACCTTCTTCCACTTGCGTGAGACGCGTTTGGATTTCGAATCCACCTTTACTCCTTTCACGTGAAACGTGATGTTTACATGGTTAAAACCTTCCCCCTCTCCGTATAAAATACGGATAGGTACGCCTGTTGGTTACACCATTATCATTCTCGTTGGTTAAAACCTTCCCTCTCTTCGTATAAAATACGTTGAGATACGCCTGTTGGTTACACCATTGTCATTTTCTACTTGGTTAAAACCTTCCCCCTCTCCGTATAAAATACGGATAGGTACGCCTGTTGGTTACACCATTATCATTCTCGTTGGTTAAAACCTTCCCTCTCTTCGTATAAAATACGTTGAGATACGCCTGTTGGTTACACCATTATCATTTTCTACTTGGTTAAAACCTTCCCCCTCTCCGTATAAAATACGGATAGGTACGCCTGTTGGTTACACCATTATCATTCTCGTTGGTTAAAACCTTCCCTCTCTTCGTATAAAATACGTTGAGATACGCCTGTTGGTTACACCATTGTCATTTTCTACTTGGTTAAAACCTTCCCCCTCTCCGTATAAAATACGGATAGGTACGCCTGTTGGTTACACCATTATCATTCTCGTTGGTTAAAACCTTCCCTCTCTTCGTATAAAATACGTTGAGATACGCCTGTTGGTTACACCATTATCATTTTCTACTTGGTTAAAACCTTCCCCCTCTCCGTATAAAATACGGATAGGTACGCCTGTTGGTTACACCATTATCATTCTCGTTGGTTAAAACCTTCCCTCTCTTCGTATAAAATACGTTGAGATACGCCTGTTGGTTACACCATTATCATTTTCTTTGGTTAAAACCTTCCCTCTCTCCGTATAAAATACGTTGAGATACGCCTGTTGGTTACACCATTGTTGTTCTACTTGGTTAAAACCTTCCCCCTCTCCGTATAAAATACGGTTAGGTACGCCTGTTGGTTACACCATTGTCATTTTCTCTGGTTAAAACCTTTCCTCTCTCCGTATAAAATACGTTGAGATACGCCTGTTGGTTACACCATTGTCATTTTCTCTGGTTAAAACCTTCCCTCTCTTCGTATAAAATACGTTGAGATACGCCTGTTGGTTACACCATTGTCATTTTCTACTTGGTTAATACCTTCTTCCTCTCCGTATGAGATTGTTGGTTATACCGCCATTCCTCCTATCCCGTGAAACGCATTGGGATTGCAAGTTTACTCGGTTAAAATCATGTTGTGACACATTTGTATGTGATCTTGTGGCACATTTAATGCAATGCACCCCCTGTTATGTTTCATATCATTTGCACAAAGCTTGCCTTTTCATTGTTGTCATCTTCATATCTTTATCATCACTCCATGGCATTGTATTGCATTGCATAATCATGAATTTTCAAACAACTGGCTTCGCGAAGCGTGTAAGTCCAACCTTCAAACTGCATTTTGAGCATGTCACTTCCATTCTGCCCCTGAACTACGCTGGTTTGATTCCTTGCAAAAGGATACGTAGGCAACCTTCGGGTTCAACCACCTGCATTGCATCTTGTTTGCTTGCCCAAGTCTTACGGCCTTGTCAAAAGGGTCGTCTTTGGGCTTTGACATTCACTCACGTCATGAAATGACTTTGAGCTCTGTCAAAGAGGGGCAACTGTAGACACCCCATTTTGACCGGCCCTAAGACTTGGGCGCTTTCTTTTGATTACTCAATGATGAAAACAGGAATATGCTATCTCACAAAATTCTCAGTAAAAAGATGGAATATAAACTTTAATCCTAGTCTTACACCTGTTTTTGCCAAATTATTTTAGACTCCTTTTCCATTTTCTTTCCCTTTATTATGTATTATATATATATATATATATTATGTTATATTATTATATAATATTTTATTAAATTTATTCAGTACCCTGGTTTCACCCACGCACCATACTTTTGTATATATATAATATTATATTATATAAGGGTATTATTCCTTCTTTGAAAAAAAAAAAAAAAATTCACTACACTCCCATCGTGCGTCTTTTTGTTTTCTGTGCCTTTAGACCCGCTTTGGTCAAATAATGTTGCATATTTGGCCTACTAAAATATATTTTATTAGTCCACGTATTTTAATTTTACGTATTTGTGTGTTTTTATATATTTTTCTGGGTATTTGTACATGTATTTATGCTAATAATCTCTTTTATATATTATTATATTGTAAAGTGCATAGTAATTTTACTGTGCATTTCACAGTAAAATCACTGTGCATCTTTTGAAATCAACTCCTACCACCGTTTCTTCTTTTGTCCTTTTCTGACAATTATTTTCTATAAAAGGGGGAAGATCAGAGAAAGAAGAGAGGATTTTTGGGCAGGGGAGAAATCAGGAGAGTCAAAAAATTGGGAGAGAGAATAAAAAAAATGGGGATTGGTGCGAGGGAATATTGAGAGAAAAAGAATCAGAAAGAAGGAACTGTTAAAGTTGTAATTCCAAATTTTAACTGAGAATTGAGAACACATTCCACAGACTTGAGGGTAATCAAAAGAAAGTTTGTGAATCAGAAAATTCATCATGTCCCCGAAAGGTGAGTTTTTGCAAACTTTCATTTAATTTCAAAATGTGATATAATTTGTTTAAGTACTTTATTTATTGTTTTTCATAATATTTTTTTTTTCGCTTTAAATGGTCGGTTGAACCACCTAATTTTACTACTTTATCTGCTGTAATTTACGGTTGTATATAAACTGCTGTAATTTACATAAAATGTTGTAGTTTACTATTTATAAATTGTTGTAATTTTATCGCCTTAAATGGTCGGTTGAACCACCTAATTTTATTACTTTATCTGCTGTAATTTACGGTTGTATATAAACTGTTGTAATTTACATAAAATGTTGTAGTTTACTATTTATAAATTGTTGTAATTTTATCACTTTAAATGGTTGGTCGAACCACCTAATTTGTTAAAAGATGTGACCCCGCCAAATGAATAGTGATCGGTGGTGAATAGTAACCTCCGACGGTAAATAGTAACTTCCGGCGGTGAATAGTAACCCCGACGATGAATAGTACCTCCGGCGATGAATAGTACCTCCGGCGATGAATAGTAACAGCGGATGAAAAAAATGCCTGGTAAGATGAATAACGATCAAGAAAGGTGAATAGTAATTGTCGTGATGAATAGTAACTTCCGGCAGTGAATAGTATCTCGGGATGAATAGTGCTCCCGCAAAAATAAGTTTTCCCGAACAGAACGGAGCAGTCTTCCTACGTCAAGCAAAATATTTTCCGGCGCACATAAAGTTTCTTTATTTTATTTTATTTTATTTTTGAGAGTTTGTGAGGTTTTTATTTTGTTGTAATATTCCTTTCTCTCTCTCTTATCTGGTTTGTAATAATTTATTCAGAGCGTTGTAATAATTCCCCGCCCCGCTTCTTTCTATCCCGTTCTTTTACTTGCTTTCTTTATTTGTACATAAACATCATATTTATTTTTCATCATAGTTATGCTTCGCATCCATGTTTTATGCATCTTGATTCGGCTAAGTTTGCATTTGTGGATTTAATCAATTCCTATGTGATTATGTGCGCTACCTCATGTTCTTGAGATGATTCACATATCATATTTTAGAGGCTGAATCTTTAGTTGCATCTCATGAGTGAATTGCATTAGGATTTTGTATATAAGATCATGCATGTTTTACTAACTTTGTTTTGTAGCTTGTTCGCGGGTCGTCAAACATGTAAGTTTTTATGCTTTAGCATCCCGTTTGTGTATGTTTTTCTTACTACGTTTAAGCATCCTACCATGTGGCTATTTGCTTATGTGATATAATTGTATGAATGCCAGTGGATGGAGGTTGTGTCGCTTAATTTGGAATGATGTTGATTTTTCATGCTTGTAAACTCAATTTATTTGGGTTGTACATCGTCAAAACTCTTTCAAAATGCATGATATCAAATTGTTCCAAAATGAATGGCATAGTCTATACTTGTATGCTTCACATAGTAAATTTTAGGATTTATTAACTAATCAGAACATGAACATATAAATAAAATAAAATTCATATCATGGTTAGTAAAGGCCGATCTTTGATCGGGTGGGCGGGGGTGCTCATTATTGACCTTCTCCTCTCATACCTAAGGTTCCGAGCCAAGCATCCTTGGTAACGACGAACAGTGGCCTTGGCACGAGTCATGGGTTTCCTAATTTTCCCAAAATAAATATTAGGTGGCGACTCTGAGATCTGATGACGCAGTCCATTTTTGACAAAATTGCAATAAAATGGATTTTCAATAAAAGTTGCCAAATCTGGACTCTCATCTATGTTTCACATTGCACTCGTGAGACTAGATCAAAGAGATCTCGGGAGTCCGAACTGTTTAACGCGCGCGGGCACCTCCCGGGCATGTTACAGATATCGAATGCAGACAATCGCGGTGTTGATAGAAAAGTGCATCGCAATGCGGGAAGAAACGCTCGTTTCGGCGAGGGCGACTCGATCGCGACCTCCGGTCCACCTCCCGGAGAGGTTACAACATGTTAAGAAGGATATACTTCACTTTCGATGAGTAAACGATGAGACATGCATCGGAAGTTGGAGCTAAAGTTCCGGCGGGGTGATTTCGCGACAGAAAGTGCACTTCTCTTGTACTTTTTCAGGTCTCGGGGACTCCAATCCTCCTCAAAATTTGCAGGGACCTTGGAGGGCATGTGGGGAACACCACCGGCCAGTTTTATTGGGAGAGGGAGGCCACCGACCATTTCTTGAAAAGTGAATGGCCGGCCTGCCAGAAAAAGTGGCCGGCCGGCCACTTTGCCAAATCCGGGGGTAATTTTGTCCTTTTAGCCTCTTTTCTCTAAATACACTTATCCAAACACTTTGAGCTCATAAGTGCAGCTCCGAAATCCTCCTCTCTAGCTTCCCAAACCATTTTCTCCCTCAGACCTGGGCTCTATACGCGTTTTCCAACGTCCCACGCAAGTTGTTTTCGCGAAATCTTTCAGTTTCAAGCACTTTGAACCGATTAAATTTTGGTTTCGGGCTTCTTTTCTCATTTTCGCCACTTGAGGTGAGTTTGTCTCAATATTTGGAAGATTTTCTCGGGAGTTGACTTTTGTTGACTTTTTCATTTCTCGAGAGTTGACTTTTGTTGACTTTTTCCAATTGTGGCTCATTTTTGCCCCTTTTGCAGATTTCTTGAAATGGCGGGTCAATTTCCCCACGACGGAGGTTCTCTAGGCGCCGGAGGCGAGCCTGACATCATGTCTCTGCCTCCGAGGGTTCGCCCCTTCATACCTGAGAGGTATGACCCACCAGCACACGTTCTCCCGCGGGCTGTTTTCCATCATTTCATCGATTTTGACGAGCGAGCACCCAGGGATCTCCTTCTGCGGGAGCCAGAGTATCATCTCTCCTACGAGGCACGAGAGGTATTTACTTCGTTCTTACCTTTCCTGTAACGTATTATGAATTTTTCCTGCATTCTGTTTGCACTCTGAACACACGGTCTTATCACTTGAATTCCTGAGCACTCAGCCCATAAATTGATTGTGAACACACGGCACACATCGGTTGAGGGTTGAACACGCAGCCCAACACACTGATTTTCTGAACACACAGCCCAAATTGATGGTGAACACGCAGCACACACTGATTGAGATTTGAACACGCAGCCCAAATATTGATTTTCTAAACACACAGCCCAGATTGATTTTCTGAACACACAGCCCAGACTGATTGAGAATTGAACACGCAGCCCAAACACTGATTTTCTGAACACACAGCCCAAATTGATGGTGAACACGCAACACACACTGATTGAGATTTGAACACGCAGCCCAAATATTGATTTTCTGAACACATAGCCCAGATTGATTTTCTGAACACACAGCCCAAATTGATTTTCTGAACACACAGCCCAGACTGATTGAGAGTTGAACACGCAGCCCAAACACTGATTTTCTGAACACACAGCCCAAATTGATATTCTGAACACACAGTCCAAGTTGATATTCTGAGCACACAGCCCAAATTGATAGTGAACACGCAGCACACACTGATTGAGATTTGAACACGCAGCCTAAATATTGATTTTCTGAACACATAGCCCAGATTGATTTTCTGAACACACAGCCCAAATTGATGTTCTGAACACACAGCCCAAGTTGATATTCTGAGCACACAGCCCAAATTGAAGGTGAACACGCAGCACACACTGATTGAGAGTTGAACACGCAGCCCAAAACACTAATTTTTTGAACACACAGCCCAAGTTGATATTCTGAACACACTGCCCAGACTGATTGAGAGTTGAATACGCAGCCCAAAACATTGATTTTCTGAACACACAGCCCAAGTTGATATTCTGAACACACAGCCCAAATTGAAGGTGAACACGCAGCACACACTGATTGAGAGTTGAACACGCAGCCCAACACATTGATTATCTGAACACACAGCCCATAACACTGATATTCTGAGCACACAGCCCAAATTGAAGGTGAACACGCAGCCCACACTTTACTTTGCATGCAGCCTATTCATTTCATGCTGAAACATGTGTTTATTCTGAATGCAGGTGACTTCTCGCACCTTGCGGGGGTATGGCTCTACCGCGGCGAGAGACTGGTATGCTGAGCTCCCGGAGGCCGTTCGGGATTTGGTTGACATGACGGGGTTTGGGCCCTTCTGTGCTGGGCTATCTCGTTGTCCTGCTAGGAGGACGCTGATGGCCGCCCTAGTGGAGAGATGGTGGGACACCACCAACTCTTTCCATTTCTCTGCCACTGGGGACATGACTATGACCCCTTTTGACTTCACTGTATTGACCGGCCTTGATGTGGGAGGCTGGGCGATCCCATATGATGAGGACATGGGCGAGTGGGAGGCCGCTTGGATATATCTGCTGGGGGCTCGCCCGCCTGTTGACAGAGCTTTGGGGAGAGTCCGATATACCTGGTTCTCTTCCCATTTTCGGCGGGTGGAGATGGAGCCCGGGACTCCTGAGGAGGCAGCACAGTATGCTCGCGACTTTTTGATGTTCCTCTTCAGGACCACTCTGTTTGCTGATAGAGGGAACACTGTTGGGCTTTATCTGCTGAGTGCCTTGGTGGACCTATCACAGGTCAGGCGGTATGACTGGGGTGGTGCCGGCTTGTCCACCCATTATTGCTACATGAGCGCAACCTCACGCGGACGGGGGGACTTACTTGGCGGCTATTGGAGAGCCTAGGAGGTACTTTCTGCCCTTTTACATTTCTGCTCCTCATTACCTGCACATCGCACACACGGCGCACTTTATACTCTGTATCATGCATTTTGCCCTCAGCATTTCACATTCTGCTTTGTTTTCTACAGTTGTGGGTCTATGTATATTTCCCGACATTGGCCCCGGAGTTGATGGTAGCGGGACCTCTCAAGACCCCATACTCACTTGTGTTTGAAGGCCGGCACTGGCCAAGACCTCGGGAGTCTCTCCTTTACCTGCGACAGTATTTTGACACGGTGCGCTCATTGGAGGTACTTCAGAACTCTCAGTTCTTTCTGTTTTCATCTTTGATTTGTCCTGTACATCTTCGATTTCTGCTTGGTTTATGCACCTATTATCTGCAGATTACATGGCAGCCCTGGGCGCCCTTAGGTGAGGGTCTCCGATTCCAGTTTGCCGGAGGGTGGGGTGCCACCCGGTACAGGCTCCTGTTCGAAGGGCCGGTTGGTAGGGCCTTTTTTCTGGGGGAGCGTTTCTTGCGTCAGGTTTGGGGGTACACTTCTTAGGACCCTCCCTCAGCACCCCCAGTCGATATGCGGATTGCTGATGTGCTCATTTCCCGGGATGTTGTTAATGCTATGTTGGGTACTGATGCTTTGCTATATATTGAGGAAGGGGATTACGCCACTTACCGTCACACATACCTGATGCCTCCATTGACGGGAGTTCGCACTCCGATGATAAGGCCTGCTGGTATGCCATCTTCGAGCCAGGCCCGAGCTCGGGCTGCAGACGCCCCTTCCACTAGCAGGGCTGGTACATCTAGAGGTGGGGGTGGATTGGTTCCCCCGATTCCTCCGACTTTTCCTCATCCCGGGTGGCCGGACATGCCGACTGAGCTGATGGGGTGGCAGTATGGGACTACCTCTCCGATTCCAATCCCGATAGAGCCTCCGATGCCCGGTCATCGATATGTCAGAGACCTCGACTCGCCATCGGTATGTTTTACAGCTTTGATTCATCACTCAGATATTTGGACGTTCATTCCTTTACTGACACCCTTGCCTTTGCATCTGCAGCCCCCTGTTGAGTATATGGATCAGGTGCTCGAGATGGTGGCCTCACTTGAGGGGATGGTCCTGCGGAGGGAGGCACAGTTGTCTATTATGGGCTTCCAGGTACCCTTTAGTTTTCTGGCATTTATCATACTTCTGATGACATGCTGATTTCTACTGCATTGATAGGCTACTTGTGTAGAGCGCATTTGACACACACCCCACTTGTACACTGTGTTTACATGCACCCACTTCATGTAGTTTTTGCTTGTATCCGCATCTGATGTACATATTTGGACTGATGTATTTAATTTGAACTCTTTGCTCTCAGATGCCTCTGGTATATGCTCAACCGCAGGCCGGGCCACCTGGGCCTTCTCGGGGAGCTGGGCCATCTGGGCCCTTTCATGGAGCTGGGCCATCCAGGCCTTTTCACGGAGCTGGGCTATCCAGGCCTTTCCGAGGAGCTGGGCCATCTAGGCCTTTTCGAGGGGAGGGGTCGTCTCGCAGACGCAGAGCACATATTGTGGAGGAAGAGCCTGGTGAGGATGAGGAGGAGGAGGTTGCAGACCGTCAGTCGGAGACATCCGCTGATGGAGAGGACGGCTCCGGCCTTGGTTCCGGGAGTGGAGGTGAGGCTGAGGGGGATCCCGAGGATGACGGCTCCGATGCAGATGATGGCGATGGCGATGGCGATGGTGGCGGAGAGTCCATTCCGCAGAAGAGGACGAAGAGGGCCTCTTATTACTGCTCTTGAGAGCACAGATGCGGCTGTTTCTTGTTTTATTTATCTTTTTGCTAGTAGTTGTAGCACATTGTACATTATCGGGCAGTTTTATTTTCTATAAAACTTGTGCTTTAGTCTGTAAAATGTTGTAACAAGCGAGGCATGATGGGATGAAACAGTTTTTTGAAAAAAGTATTGTATTTTAAACGTTTAGCATCATATCGCATCATTCTGCATCATAATGAGATTGAATGGAAATGTGCATTTTGCCCAGTCAGGTAGTGAACCGACGCAACAACTTAACTTTCTAAGATATAACAAAACCTTAGCAAGTTTACAACTCGATAAGCAAAGTACAATAGTGTTGACAACTCGATAAACAAGACTCAAACAAAATTCTTAAACAAAGAGTAACAACTCAAAAACACGAAACACGACAGCTCGACAAACAACTCGATAAGCAAAACGACAACTCGATAAACAAAACAAAACGAAGTGTACTCTGGACGATCTGGGCAACGGAACGCATCCGAAACAGAGAGAAATAGAGGTCTTCGACACATCCATTGCATGGGAATGCTTGAAACTTTCTCCCGAAGGGTAAAACAGGGCCAAAGACATACATTGGAGCATGGCCGACCACTTTTGGGAGCCGGCCAGCCAGATTTATTGCAGAGAGGGGGCCACCAGCCAGTTTTGGAACAAGAAATGGCCGGCCTGCCAGAAAAGATGGCCGGCCGGCCACTTAGCTCAGCAACCGCCCAATTTTTGACATTTGTCCCCCTGAATAGTGCCTTTCCCTCTTTAAAAGCCTTGGCTCCGTGTTTTGATTCAATTCATCTTAGTTTTGCACAAAAATGGAGGGGTTTCTCGTTGAAAATCTCACAGCTTGGATCGCCTCTCTAGATGGCTCGGAAAAGTTGAACTTCCGAGGTTTCGGCTTGAATGCACTATTCACGCTGAGCCGCACCCCGCTACATCTCCCTTTCCTCCATGCCGCAGCGAGGTTTTGGAACCCAGTGACGCATGTCTTTAGCTTTGGCGGGCAAGAGGTATGTCCAACTTTCGAAGATTTTCAAGTTTTGATGGAGTCTGAATGTCATGAAGAGATCTTGCCCCAGTTCCGCTTTGGCCACGCCCAAGCTTTAGGGCAGATGTGTGGACTCACCGCGCATGATGCTCGGTCTCTGATCTGCAATGGGGAACTGGATATCCTTGGTTTGATTCATCGCTTTTCTGACGTCGGTGACCGCAACAACCATTATTGGCAAGGTTTCCGGCAACACGCCCTTTGCTTGTGCCTGTTGTCTCACTTTCTGCTTTCCCTGGGCTTTAGCGTGTTTAGCATTCGTCTGATTGAAGTTGCTCAAGGCTTGAAAGAAGGAAAGGGCTGCATCGCCATGACCTTGGCCGAGACACTGATGGGCTTGGATTCTATCTATCGCCGGGAGACAACTAGATTTGCTGGGAGTCCACTGTTGCTGCAGGTAATGTTTCCTACCCAATCTTACATATGTATTTACTGACATCACTCAGCCCTCAGGCTCGGTTTTTTCTCACAAAAACCCTTTTCTCGCTTTTCCCTCATCGTACATCTCTCTATTCTTTATTCTCTAATTTTTCATCCCTCCCCAGGTATGGTTGATGGACAAATTGTAGGTTGTGGACTCTTGCCCAACCTACTCAGCTCGAGGCTATTTCTTTCGACAGTGCCTAGTCGATGCCCCTGATGAAAGGTGGTGGTTTGACTGGATGTGCAATTTGTCCGCAGATCGCATTGCTTGGCGTTGTCCTTGGCTCGATCTCCCGGCAATGAGCTATAGCATGTCCCGACTGATCGGGATCCAGTTGATTGGTCTGACCCACTATGTGTTCTACTTTTCGTTCCGGTTCCTGCGCCAGTTCGGTCATGATCAGATTTGCCCGCCAGAGGGGATTGAGTACCCGGCTGCTTTCCCGGTCCGAGGTGCACAGCTTGCCCGATATGCCACAGCATGGAGGACTAGAGAGCTCCTGGCTCCTGCTCCCACTTTCAGTTGCACTTTGTTTGACGAGTGCTTGGATTGGCTCAATGAGGAGGCACAGGTTGGGCCTAGCTTGGCGTCAGAGGTTTCGACCAGCTCTGGGAGGGGGCGCAGGGATACTTGACTTGACTATGCCCCGGATTTATTGCTTTATTAGTACTTTCAAGTTTTCTTTATGAATGTAATAAAAAAGCAACTTCGATTGTATGCAAGAGTAGGAGAACTCTGTTTTGAAATCAATGAAATTGAAGGTTGTGGTACTGAAAATTTTCCGCTTTGGTCCAAAAATGGTCTTAGTTGTAAAGAGATTAATTTGAACAAAGTCAACTTTTATTAAAACTTTTCAAAACCATTTTCGATATGGATCAGAACTGGACACGCCGAAGATCTGTCACTGAGATGCACAACCCCAGATCCCTGCAACTGGAAAGTTGCCCCTAGTTTGAAGAGTACCGCGGCACTGCATGGCAACGGAAAGTTACCCCTAGTCTGAATAGTGCTGCATCGTCGTGGCAACAGAAAGTTGCCCCTAGTCTGAATAGCACTGCACCGGAGATCGCGGTAAATGCTGATGGATAAAGATGACTGAGATGGTCAAAATGGACAAAGTTGATCGGGGAAAAGTTTATGGCTGAACTTCGGGGTGAAGTTGCCTACGTATCCCAAAGATGGGAATCAAGCCTTACATAGTTCAGGCTTAGGTTCACTCGGGTATTTTCACTCTCCTTTTACGCTCTAGCTTTTGCCAAGGTCGCCATTTGCAGGTTTTCAACCTTGCGAGCTCAGTTTTTATATTTTCCAATTTTTTGTGCTCTAACTTTTGCCTAGGTCGCCCTTTCGGGTTTTCGGGCTAGCGAGCCTTTCAGGGGTAATATTTCTTCAACTTGTCCATGTTGATCGGTTGGGAGAACTCTAGGCCATCTAGATCCATCAGAACCACAGCTCCACTTGACCAGATAGCTTTGATGATGTAGGGACCAGTCCAATTGGGTTTGAACTTGTCCCTTGGGTCGTGGATGGGAGCTCGGTTGTCCTTGAGCACCAAATCTCCTTCCTTTAGATTCCTGGACTTAACTTTCTTGTCGAAAGCCCGGGCAATTCTGCGCTGATAGCCTTGAACATGGTACAGTGCTTTCAGTCTTCTCTCGTCAAAAAGCATGAGTTCCTCAAATCTGCTCTGCTGCCAATCTGCTTCAGCTATTTGACACTCAGCCAATACTCATAATGACGGAACCTTAATCTCGATAGGTAGAACGGCCTCCATCCTATAAACCAATGAATACGGAGTCGCTCCGGTAGAAGTTCTGATTGAAGTCCTGTAGCCCCATAGAGCAAATGGCAGCTTATCTGGCCAATCCCGGTAGGTTTCCACCATCTTCTGCAGTATGTGTTTGATATTCTTGTTGGCGGCCTCGACCGCCCCGTTGGTTTGCGGTCGGTATGTAGATGACTTATGGAAAGCCACGTTGTATTTCTCTAACAAGTCAATCACTTCCTTCTTGAAGTGGGAACCATTATCTGAAACGATCTCGTTCGGGACCCCATAGCGACAAATGATGTTGTTTCTGATAAACTTCGCAACGTGTGACGCCTTCAACACCGCATACGATTGGGCCTCGACCCATTTCGTGAAATAATCTATCGCAACCAGGATGAACTCATGCCCATTCGACCCCTTTGGAGTGACAGCCCCGACCACATCGATTCCCCAAACTGAAAATGGCCATGGCGAAGTCATGTTGTACAGCTTCGACGGCGGGATGTTCATGCGGTTTGCATGAATCTGACACTTGTGACATCGCCGAACAAAACTAATACAATCCTCCTCCATGGTGGACCAGTAATAACCCTGTCTGAGGATCTTCCGTGCTAGCATTACTCCGTTCATATGCGCACCGCATTCTCCTCCATGGATGGCCTCCATCAGGCGCTTTGATTCCTCGGCTTCAACACACAGCTTGTGCATTCCCAGATGACCTCTCTTATACAGCTTACCCCCACAGATGATGAACTGGACGACCATTCTTCTGATTGCCCTTTTATCCTTGGCATTTACCCCTGGCGGGTATGCTTCTTTTTCCAAGAAATTCCAAATGTCATAATACCAGGGGTTTTCGTCATGAACCTCATCTATAGCAGCGATCGACTCATAGGCTGGCGCAAATTTCTGGTCAATGACGACTAGACGCATCTGGATTCCAAATGGGATGTCTATCATGGAAGATAGAGTTGCCAAAGAATCTGTAAACCTGTTGTTCTCTCTTGGAAGATGAGCAAAGTTTAGCTTTTCAAACCGAGGAATTAGCAAGTCCAAGGTCTGATGGTACATCATCATCTTTTCTTCTTTGACTTTCCAGTCTCCGTTTGCCTGAGATACAACAAGGTTTGAATCCCCGATGACGTCCAAACGTCTTGCCCCTAGTTCCAGGGCCGCTTCTAGGCCGGCAATGCACGCCTCATATTCTACTTCGTTGTTCGAGACTTTGAACCGGAGTTTGAAGGTTAGAGGGATACGGGAATTGTCAGGTGCTATCAGCAACACCCCTATCCCATATCCGTACTGATTTGATGCTCTGTCAAAGTACATCGTCCAATATTCGTCGTCGATGTGCAAAATGGCTTCATCTAGGAATAAGTACTCCACTGCTTCACCTTCTTCGACTGGATGATCGGCCAAGAACTCTGCCACTGCTCTTCCTTTGACTGACTTGCATGTCACATATTTCAGATCGAATTCAGAGAGCAACAGCAGCCAACGAGCTAGCCTACCCATAAGTGCCGGTTTCTCGAAAAGGTATTTGATGGGATCCAGTCGTGAAACCAACATTACGGAGTGAGCTAACAAGTAGTGCCGCAGCTTCCTGGTAGCCCATACCAAAGCTAAGCAAGCCTTCTCGAGCGGAGTGTAGCGGGTCTCGTAGTCCGACATCTTCTTGCTCAGATAGTGGATGGCCCTCTCCACCTTATCCTCTGATTCTTGTGCGAGCATGCAGCCCATCGTAGTCTCAGTCACCGAAAGGTACAATATCAACGGTTTCCCCGGCTCTGGTGGCGACAACATGGGCGGGTTCTGTAAATATTTCTTGATCTGTTCAAAAGCAGCTTGGCATCGACCGTCCCATTGTAATTTCTTGCCTTTCTTCAGGAGACCAAAAAGTGGTTCACAAGTCAAGGTTAATTTTGAAATAAACCGTCTTATGAATTGCACTTTACCCAGAAAGCCTCGCACCTCCTTTTCAGTCCTTGGTGGTGGCATTTCTAAGATGGCCTTGATTTTTGAAGGGTCGACCTCGATGCCCTTTTGTGTAATCAGAAACCCCAGCATTTTTTCCACTATAACACCGAACATACACTTCTGAGGATTTAGCCGCAACCGAAATTCTCTGATCCTTTGAAAGAACTTTTGCAAGGCGGTGTAGTGGCCCTCTCTTTCCTTGGACTTGACAATCATGTCATCCACGTACACCTCAACCTCTTTGTGGATCATGTCGTGCAATATTGTGGTCGCGGCCCGTTGATAAGTAGCTCCGGCATTCTTCAACCCAAACGGCATTACTCTGTAGCAGTATGTTCCCCACGGGGTGGTGAATGCAGTCTTTTCTCTGTCTTCTGGTGCCATTACTATCTGATTGTACCCTGAGAAGCCATCCATGAATGAGAGCAAAGCATGCCCTGCTGTGAAATCTACCAACTCATCAATATGCGGTAAGGGAAAGTCGTCCTTCGGACTAGCTCTGTTTAAATCCCTGAAATCCACGCATACCCGGATCCTACCATCTTTCTTCGGCACTAGAACGATGTTGGCCAACCAAGTCGGGTATTCGGATACCAGCAGGAAGCCTGCCTCGATCTGCTTGGTGACCTCTTCCTTAATCTTGAGAACCTAGTCGGGGCGGATCCTTCTGAGTTTCTGCTTGACAGGTCGGGCCTCGGGGTCAAGGGGGATCCGGTGCTGTACAATCTCAGGATCGATCCTAGGCATGTCTTCGTAGGACCATGCGAAAACATCTTTGAAATCTTTTAGTAAAGCGACTAAGCGCTCGCGTTCCTTCGAAGACAACGTGGACCCGATCTGGACCAGCCGCGGGTCCTCCTCAGTACCAATATTCACGGTAATGATTTCATCTGTTAAGGGTTTGACAAACCTCTCTTGCTCCTGCTCAATTAAACGTTGCAAAACCGGAGGAATTTCGTCCTCGTCGTTTTCATCAAAATTTTGAAAGTCTGAGTTTATGCAATAAATTAAGGGCACAGAAAAGTACTCAGAAACCACAGTTACTTGATTCTCATTAAGCACATCCAAATCGTCCGAGTTCTCGGTTACAACAGACTCAAATGAGAAAGAAAAAGACGACCTGGACATAACTGTGGCATCCGGGTTATCATCCCCAGGATTACCAGACTCAGACTCAGTCGAGCTGGAACCTGATTCCGACTCACAAGACTCGGTGGAATCAGATTCCGGCTCACTACCTGACCCGGTGTTGCTGGACAAAAATCCCTCCTCGTACTGCCAAGTAAGAGAAGGTGCGATAGATGTATCCAAAATAGTCGCTGGAAGGCCCGCAGCTGTTTCAATCCCAATCATGGAAACCGAGGAGTTATCCCCCGAGCACTTTTGGTCGATCGAAGGATCTGAAAGTAAACATGCCAGCGCTACCCCCATCTTAAGTTCGGTGCTCTCGGAATCCAATGCCTTACACTGCCCAACCTCAGTTGATGGGTCTGTCTGCTCTTCGGCAATGTCATCCCCGGGTAGTTGCAAGTCGAAGAAGATCTCGAAACCAGGCACGCGCTTCCTCTCCGCGTTCAGCCATGGTTCTAGGAAGCCGCAAAATGGAAAGTCTTCCCCCTCCCGGACGAAGCGTCTGTTTAGGGTACCCTGAATGGGCCGATGCATTAATTCAAAAGGCTTCCCAACCTTCTTTGCCCTGGCTCTTCCGGCCATCTCTTTACCCTTCCTCACCAAGTCCTCTTTGGTGGGCAGATAACCCAAGCCAAAGATGTGAGGGTTGTGTGGCACTTCGGCCAATGCTGCGATGCCCTTCCGGCCGCTCCTTCCCAATCCCATTCCGGGGATGTGTTGTAACTTGTTCATGAGGTAGACGGATTGAGCACTGACGTACACCCCCTTATTCACAGCCATAACATTCTGTACCACTCGAGCCTCAGCCAAAGTGAGCCCTGATAAGAACACATCCTCAGTGCCATGCTCTATTTCCAAGACTGGTGTGGACACTTCCGGCGGCGGATGGATTGATGAATTCCCGAAGACAATAGCCACCCCTTCCCGTGAGGGTACTTCAACATCTGATGTAAAGTGGAAGAGACTGCCCTGACCTGGTGCAACCACGGTCGCCCCAAAAGTAGGTTGAACATTGCGGGAACGTCCAAGACATGGAATTCAACGTTGTGTTGTCCGGGACCAACCTGGGTCTGAATTTTGACAGTCCCCATCACTTCCCTGCTATTATTATCGTACGCTCTGATCACTTGAGTAGTCGGCACGAAGTCCGCGGGCTTCAACCCGATTGCATACGCTGTTCTGGTTGGGCAGACGTTGATGGCGGACCCGGTATCAGCAAGTACCACCGGTATCCACTTGTCTCTACATTCCACGGAAATGTAGAGGGGTTTGTTGTGATTTGTGCCCTCAGGCGGTAGTTCTTTGTTTGAAAAGGTTAATGCCGGGGAACCTCCTCCCGGAAAAACCAGCCCAACCAGCTGTTCTGGTGTAGTATCTATGGAGAGTTTGGACTTGTCTATAGCAGATAAGATAGCTTGTCTATGTACTCACGACGCCATAAGCAGTCCCCAGATGGAGATGTCTGCTTGTATCTTCTTTAGCTGTTTCAGCACAACTTCCTCCTCGATCTGCTTCTCCTTTTGTTTCTCAGCTTCTTTATCCTTCCTGGATGCCTCGGGTTAGTCTAGGTGCGGGGGCTTGAAGTACCGCCCACTTCTTGTCATGTGATCAACCTCATCGACGTACCAAGTGTCATCCGGTTGATTGCTTCCCCAGTCTTCGTCTGTGTGGGCAAGACATAAGTCATCGTCTTCCCACCACATTCCGCTGGCATTCAAAAGACACCTGTCTGGTTCGGGCATGTTTGTACTCACAGCACTTTCATCCTGCATGCTCACAGCATCCTCTGTTCTTGTGCCCACAGCACTTTCGATCCCCTTATGGATTTTGGCTTTCCCGATTCTCTCAGAACCCCGTTGTTCTACCTGCGTCAGTGTAGTTTGTTGTTCAACTTTCCCTGCATTCACAATGCTTCCGTCCTGAGCGAAATTCTTCGTACCGGCGCTCTCCGGCAATGTAACCTGACTTCCGGCCCTTCCGGCCATAGCTGATACTCTCGCCCCTGCCGGGCCCTGTTCTGGTTGGGATTCTCCCACCACATCTGGTTGATCATCGAGCCATCCAGTGGCCTCTGCCGATTCCTCATAGTCAAACCAGTTGACTGTCGCGTCCCCTGATTCTTGGTCGTCGAAAAATTGCAGGTTGGCAAAGTCCTCCTCTACAGCTGTCAGATCATCTGCCCCTTGCCCAAATCCATCCCCCCGGATCATACACAGTTCTTCCTTTCCTAGCAATTCTATACCCAGCCCAATCTGGCCTGTTGACAAGATGTACTAACTTGGATCGTAGGCTCCCCCAGCAAAACTCTGTTCAATCCCAGACTCAACAATCTCATTCTTTCCCGAAGTCTGCCCTGCCCCATCTTTGATGGTCACCACCGTCGGCTCTGGTTGGGTTGTGGAGATGTCCAATATGCACAAGAAGTCAGTGCAGTCGGGAAGGAACACCTCCGGCTTAGGTAGATGGGTAGGAGTAATATAGATGCTAGGATCGTAAGACACGACCCCAGTCTGGATAAGATTGACTCTTTTGGGAGGTGGAGTTTGGTTGTGTGTAGGGAGGGGGTTGGTTGTGACGTTGGGTTTTTCTGGCGGCAAAATCACATTTTTGTCAACGAGGTCTTGAATCTCGTGACGCAGCCTGAAACATTGGTCAGTATCATGACCGTGCTGCTGGTGATATGCACAGTACTTGGCTGGGTTGTGAGAGGGAGGGAGTGGATTCGGCAATGGCCTCGGCTCTAGGGGTTTTAGATGCCCCTTTCTGATCAAGACCCCCAGAGCCTTAGACAAAGGCATGTATAGTGGGGTGAGGGTTCTTTGGCCTCTGGGCTGGTATTTAGAGGTTTGAGTATTGCTTCCGGATGCACCGGAGAAGGGTGTGGCTGCCATGGGCCTTGGAAGGGGATGGGGAATGGTGGTGACCATGCTGACCTCCGAAACTCTTGCGGTTGCAGCGCCACTCGGGCCTGCATTGTTGTTACGGTTGAATGTTCTTCGGGGTTGCTCCCTATCCTGGCCAATCAGACCTTGCTTCATCGCGTCTTCGATTTGTACCCCAATTTCGTGTAAATCTGAGAATGTGGGAAAGAGGAGTACAATCATTTTCTGCATCAATTTCGGTTGGAGATTGCGCACAATCATCCTAATTTGGTCCTTATCAGTGGGCCTCAAAGTCATCATCGACGCCTTTGCCCTCCACCGAGTTACAAAATCTGAGAAAGTTTCCTTGGGCTCCTGCCTTGTCGTTTCGAGATCACGAGTTGTAATCTCGATCTGGGTGTTGTACGAGTACTGTGCGACAAAGGCCTCGGCTATTTCATCCCAACTCCTCTTTACCTCGTCTTCTAACTTCGCGTACCAGATAGCGGCCACACCCGACAGGGTTCGGCCGAACAGCGAAAGCTTTTGTGGTCGGGTTAGGCCCATTGGCCGCAGGATGTCTGAGAATAGCCGAAGATGGACCATGGGGTCCCCGGACCCGTCAAAGCGGTCAATTTGCGGCATCTTGAACCTATCGGGCAATGTCACGGCCACGTCGGTATATCCATCCTCGATATCCAGAATAGCCTTCACCCCTTGTGACTTCTTGAAGAGCTTCTCAAGCTTGCTCAGTTTCAGAGCTGTATGGTCTATTTCGAACTTGAAGGGAGAGTCCGGGTGGTTGGGTGTATGGGTCTTGGACAGTTGAGGCTGAAGCGGGGGCGAAGCTGGCCCCGTTGGAAGGTTCGTGTCCTCTTGTATGTTCTGGATATTTGGCACGGTGTTCTGGGTGTTTGGCAGAGCGTTCTGGACAGTAGGTGCCTGCTCGGGTAATGGAGCCCCTGGCGGAGGAGGAACTTATGTGAAGCAGATGCCGCATTCTGCTGTTACAGTCTAGTGATTAGCTCGGCCTGTTGGGCCATGATCGCGACCTACTGTTTGGAGAATTCCGCTTGACGGGCGGCATCCTCCTACATTTGTCTCATGCTCTCCTGCATTTGGCGCATCAGGGCTTCCATTCCTTATGTATTTTGCTGATCCATCCGACTAACTGGTATGTCTATTTCTATAGCAACAACCGAGACCTCAGTCCTATTGTCCTCTGATGGAGTAACCCACTGTTCTGGCAACCTCTGTTCTGACACACTGCACTTTCTTGGCTTTCTTCTGATAACAGGGGGTAGAGAATGGAACACTGGCTGTCCGTCAATTACATCCTCGGATCGATTGAGTCGACGACCTCTTGTCCAAAGTGCTTAGGGAATATCTACTGGGTTGGAAGCAATTGTGCTAGAACTGCCCCTAGTAAAAAGATAAATAAAGCAAAATAAGGAATGAAATAAACAGATAAACGGACAACATAACAGCTTAAAATAAATGCATGACACACAGCCGGGCATAACAACACACGGTCGACAAGCTGAATACACACTGTCCTCCAACACTGATTATTATCCCTGAATCACTGCCCCTAAAACTGAATCTCTGATACCCGCAGATAACTGATTCTCAAATACTGACTGATGCCCGCAGGCCTGATGCCCCTCACTGATAAACTGATATATGTAACCCCCTGTAGAGACACACTCTGACAGCATATAACAGATAATTGAGAGCCAAAACACCCATATGTTGGGGTAGGGTTTTCCTTGTCCTATTTTGTAAGGAGCTAGGGCTTCACTACGCACGCAGCGGATTCAAACAACCTATAAATGGGTAAGCAACCTGTCCTAGCTTAGAATGGTCACTACGGATCCGAATATGCACTAGGTCGAATGGTCAAAGAGGGTGCCCCGGTAAAACCGGGGTTTGTGTTCCCATACTGGCAGAGCCCACAACCGGTCAGCCTTATGGTCATGCCTTGACAAGACAAGCCTCCGGCAAACCATTCAGGAATAGCAGATGGCAAACACGGTGTCCTAGGCGCACCAATGCAAATGCAATGCAAAGAAACACATAAGTGTAGTCAAAAACAGATATCATGAGTTCGAGTCAAGTTCTCTAAATCCCCAGCGGAGTCGCCAGAAACTGTAGATGTCCCCGAACGCCCCGGGAGAGGAACGAGTCCCCCTCTCCATCCCGTTCGATATTAGGCTCACTACAGTTCAGGACTCTCAAATTGTCATGGTTCTAAATCTGAACCAAAGAGTCCAAATCTGGCAAATCGTTTTGAGAAAACAGATTTTGAAAGAAGTGCCAAACATGGACTGCTTTGCCAGATACAGAGTCGCCACCTAAATATTTTATTTTGGAGAAATTTAGGAAACCCTGACTCGTTTGCCTAAGGCCACGTGTCCGTCATCACCAAAGTTGCCTCGGCTCGGGAACTTGGGTACGATTGGGGAAGGTCACTTCGTGAGCACCTCCGCTCGCCTGATCAAAGATCGGCTTCTACTAACCATGATATCTATTTTTGAAAACATTGTGTGTTCTTATTCCGGTTATTAGCCTAGATTTACTATGTGATGCGCACAGCATACAAGTATAGACTGGATCGCCTGAATTGGAACAAAACGTTTCATGTTTGTTTGAAAATGGTTTGATGGCGCTACTCGCAAGTAGGCTAAGACGTGGATTTGCCACCCTCGGGTGGGCTTAGAAAACATGATTTTGCCACTATCTAGTGGGCTTAAAACACACATTTGATGAATTGTTCCAATCCAAATAACCCAACCTTCACCCACAGGCATTCAGGCAGTTATATCACATAAGCATATAGCCTCATGGTAAGCATGCTATCATGGCAGTCACTCACACGCATGTAAGGATGCTAAAGCATAAAAACTTACCGAGTACTCCAAGCCAAAACAGAAGCTTATTAGAAATCCATGCATGATCCTAAATATGCTGAAATGCCTAATGTAACACATGCAAAAATGCAACTATAGCAGGCTCAGCTATTCTAAACATGGCATATGAAATGCTACAGCTAACATGTATTCAACTTGGAATTGAAAATGCAATGCAGTTAGTATGATGTGCTGAGCCCGGTGCATGCAATATAGATGAATGATGCAAACATGCTGTCATGCTGTATGCTAATTGAAATATGCCCTAATCTAACCATCATAAGCTGGTAAATAAAAGGGAAGAAAGGCGTGGGGTTGGAAGACATACATCACACTCACTCACACTTATTACAATTATGCCCTCATACAGAGGGTCCGAATAAATAGTACAGTCCAAATATATACAAATTCTTAATTAATTTACAAATTAACTAAGAAAAATAATAAACTGGCATGCAAGCCAGGGACTGCCTTGACTCTTCTTCAGATGATGGATGATGCATGTCTGGGCTGCCTCACGCGGAAATCCACTGGGATGCCCCAATTAGCCTCTGTTTTGTAATTTATTCTTGGAAAGCGCGCCGAGCCCCGGAAGACTGCTGATTCTTGATTTGCCTTGTAGACCAATCTTTTGGAAACTCTTGGCTTGAGTTTGGTGGCTCTTTAGCTTTGGAGAACAACCTCAAGCTGCTGGAATGAAGGATGGAAGGGTGGGGCTATGGGTTGGTGAAGAAATGAGTGTAGGACTTGAGAGGTTTAGTGCTTGGAAGTATAGAGAGAGAGAGATACAACAAGGGAGCTTGGGGGGAATTTTTGTAACCCTAATAACAGAGCTGGAGCTGCTGTTATTTAGACAAAAGGGGGGAGAAAAAGTGGGGAAAATGGAGGGAAATGAATCAAGTTTCCCCCCAAAAATGCACCCCCCCGGATACACAATCTGGGGGGAAATAGAATATACAGCTGTAAGGAACAGGGTGCAAGGATCATGATCGGCCAGCTATTGAGGTTGCAAGTGGCCGGCCGGCTACTTCCCATGGCCGGCCGGCCAAGGGTCAAAAGGTTCAAGAAGCATTAGTGGCCGGCCACCCCAAAAAGAGAGCCTCTGATGTGTGCACAACACAACCCTGTGGTTAAACACTGGAAATAGTGAACCAGGAGAGAGAACAACCCACTTTTCAAAGGGGTTCAAAAGGTTCAACAACAATTACTGGCCGGCCACCAAATATTGGTGGCCTCCCAGATGTGTACATCATAAATATGGGGTTTAGGGTGCAAGAAAATGGCCCAAGGATGGTCAACATTGGCTTTGAAGTGAGGAAAATCTGGCGACGGAGGGCGATGAAGGGATAAAGTTGGCTGACAGAACAATTACTGGCCTCCCACCCTTTTACAGCCTTCTTACCAATGAAACAGAGGTCCCTGCCAAAAATGAACCAAAACCAATGCAGAATGAAGGTTCGGGGGCCGAAACGCGCAGCCCGAGGCCCCGAAAACCGGCTGTTAGGCATCGGGGGTGGTGTTCGACCACGAAGTTGGTCTCTCGGACCACAGTGTCCCTCAAAAGGGAGTAAATAAGATGTATGGCAAAGACCGGAGCAAATGGAGGTGGTTACGCGGTCCCGAACCGAGGCACACGGCCAACGGCTCCGAAAAACTGAAAATCGAACTCCAAACGGGCAAAATGGCCTACGACCACGAAACGTAGCCTACGGCCACTGAGAGATGATCTACGGGACCTCTCCCTCCCTTCGGGAAGAGAAACAGAGAAAACCGAGCCTGGTTCGCAAATCAAGATAAGGCGTGAAAGAGTCTGAAAGTCCGAAGGCAAGGCTCGCAGCCGAGACTCTGAAACTTCTGAACGAGCACGATATGCAACATCACCAAGCGCTCAATCGGTGACGTCTGAGTCTTAAGGTCGGTAAAAAATGGGGTGTCTACATTAACCCACATCTTCATCCGCAAATACCATGTTAATTACATACTATATCTAGTATTAACCTCACACTTCACATCCTCTCGAGGAGTTCCCGCGACAGTAGACTAACATCACTTTCACACGCGTAAAATCAATTAGATAACACTAGTGAAATTTCGAACACCGGTAAGTATAACTGTTCTCGCCCCTATGTACTTCTGATTTAGATACACATCCCTCAGTGATCCTTCTAAATTTGAAAACATGGCTCAACGGCCCTCATTTTTCCCAAACCAAAACACACGCATAAGAATGCATTATTACCAAAAATTTTATGGTCTTACAGCAACTTATCACATCAATAAAACTTTAAAGCTACACAATGCTCCAATCCACCCATTCCAAGGAAATTAACAAACCAAGCACATATATATATATATATATATATATATATATATATATATGTATAGCTAAACAACAGTTTAGATGTTTCGACACTCCCAAGACACATTGGTTACACACTAGAACCCAATGGCCACAAAACGATAATTCACCAGTTACAAAACGGATTAGTCAAAACAAAACCAACCCCTCGGTATTACCACCACTGTCGTCCCTCGTTGGACCGCCAAAAATTGGTCATCCTCGAATATAAGATAACCTACGAGCTTACAAGCCACGGACAAGAACTACTGACGTGCCCCCTCTGTCCACACCTGGAACAACTACAAACTTCCCCAACTGGGGCGTGGGAACTCGACTCTACTGAGGCCCTCGCAATCTGGCCTGCTAGTCCCCCAAAACGATACTGTTCCTGCCCAGTCGAATAAGGCTGGACCCGACTCGATTGCAAAACTCCCAAAGAAGTCCCCGGCTGGGTACAGGAACGTTTAAAATGACCCTGCTGCTTACACACCCAGCAAGCAAGTGGATCCCGAATAAGCGACTGATGCAAAGTTTAGGCTGGTGGGGATCCCAATAACTGCCTCCCCACCGAGCATTTGATTGGCCCAAAACCCGACTGGTTAGATGATCCTGGTGGTACAACTACTGGTTGAACTGCTAACCCTGCCCCCTTCCTCTGTGGGCAAACTAAAACTTTGTGGCCCAACAGACCACATCTGAAACAAACGACGCCCCTCTGTTTACTTTCTCCCGAACCCAAATCCGACACTGGAAGGTTAGTTCTAGCCCGACCTCCCTGCTGCGAGTTTAAACCCCTTTGCCTCTTAAAAGGCCTACCAACACCCTGAGTCACAGGAGTTGCCGAGATGGCTTCCTCCCCACCCTGCCCCATTGCTAGCACCGCAGCCTCTACATGGGCAGCTGCCTCAACAAGCACACCATATCTTTTATGCCAAGACCCCTCTATCCTTACACGGATGTCGTCACGCAGCTTACTCTCAAACTCGAAACAACGCAAGTCCTCCTTCCCACCAATTCTGGAGCAAACCTCAGCAAACCATCTTTCAAACCGCACCAAAGGTGTAGTACCTTAGCGTAACTCCACAAACTGTTTCCGCAACTCTTCCTGAGCGGAAGGAGGGAAATCGCAACTTCCTCGTCTAGGCATCCTAATAAAAGTAATAGAGACATGTTAGCACACTCATACATGTGCCGAAGCTAAACACTCACGTCCTAATACATGGACGACTGTAATTCACTCCACGTAAGCACATAAACATATAAGCACTTACGAATTTCATTTCCAGATAACGATAGTCCCGAGGCGTTACTAGAGTTCCGGTCAGAAACAGTATTGATCAAGTGCCTTTCCAACAGGACTCCCAAAAACCCAAGGATCCAATCAATATCCAAGAAACTACATTCCATACCCAAATAATCACATAAACATGTTATCACATAAGTACATAACATTACGTCTAAGTCTCTAACAAGTGAGACAAACCCATTGTGATACTAATCACTTCCCACGTACCCAAAGTATTCGAACCCGGTACGCTCTGATACCAAGTTGTCACGCCCCAATAAAAATAACTTAAACCCATCAATAGAAACATACATTTATATACAAAAGATCCACATTTCCTCAATTCATCAAAGTACTTCATTACAAAAGTATTACACGTTAACAACAAAAGCAAATGCCCTACGGGCTTACAGCTTTCCAAGTTAACACTTGGTTACAAAAGAGAGTACTGACTCGGTTACACATTAAGCCCTTGGTTTGAATTTGCATGTAATACATCAAAAGAAAATAAGGCAACAAAAGTATGTCTGCCCCTAGCCTCCCGAGGTATGTCCTCAGAGGTGGCATGCTACCTGTACCTGAAAATGATGTTCCCATATAGGGTAAGCCACAGCCCAGTAGGAATATACTAAACCGACTATGAACAATACCTAAAAGATTAGCAACTGATAGATGGTCAATACTTACACTTCCATTTACATCTTATTATAATTCCATGACAGTCAATTCAATATTTCAATTCACTTTCCATTTCTTATTCAACTTTGAGTTTGAAAACAAGGCTTAGTACTCTGGCCAAAACATTTGATGAGATTATAGTTCATCACTAGAACACTTTCGAAATTCAAGGTGGATACACATTTTGGTGTTGTATCAATAACACATAAACTATTTCCATACTTCACAAACGATAATGATATACATTTTAGTGCTATAACAAATCAAACAAACTTTTCAATAGATAAGCTTATGAGCTGCATCAACACTTCAACAGATAAGCATATGAGCTATATCAATACTACAACAGATAAGCATATGAGCTAATCAACACTTCGATAGATAAGCATATGAGCTGTATCAACACTTCAACATATAAGCATATAAGCTATATCAACACTTCGATAGATAAGCATATGAGCTATATCAACACTTCGATAGATAAGCATATGAGCTATATCAACACTTCAACATTACAATGGGAGAGCATATGAGCTGCATCCCTGGGTCCATCCCCCATCTTCCCTTAGCCATAAACCGGTTTAGAGGTACATCCCCCATCTTCCCCTAAACCATTAACCGGTTTAGAGGTACATCCCCCATCTTTCCCTAAACCGTGGAGTACATCCCCCATCTCCTCCCATACACAAGTAATGCATATAAACACAGAATCACATACGCAATCAATCAATACAAAAAGTTAACGTATTCCATCAACTGTCTACACATAATGCATATAAACACATTGGCCATACGCACAATCAACCAACACATAAAGTTAATGTATTCTATCAACCGTCATACTCTATGACACATCCAATTGATTAGTTTTAGTTTGCCTAATCATCATGCATTGTCTACAACAATCAACACTATCCTCCACTGGTAGCCCAAAGCAATTATTTCTAAGCAGGAAATAAATGTACGAATGGATGATATATCAACATTTCAACTAGATGAGCAATAAAAGATTCGGCTACACTCTTTAGTCCCATACATTCCCAATTCCAACATTTTCAATTCAATTCCTCATTTTCTTCAATTAATCATATGCATTAATTAATTCAACCAATTAGGGCAAATTACCATAACTCACAAAACAACCCTAAGGTTCCATTTCCATCAATGTCCCAACATTAATCTCATTTCTCTATGCCTAACATGCATATAGGTTTATATATTTAAAACCCCAACTTTTGTAAAATTACACAAAGGCCCAAACTTCCTCAAAATTACCCAACAACCCCCAACATATCAAAATGCTAAAATTTAAAGACAAAGTTCATAAGATGGAGTAGGTTATCCCTACCTCAAAAGCTGGCACTCAACGGAGAAGACGAAGAAACTCAACGTGCTTCAAAGCTCAATATTTTCGGATCAAAAGGTAGCCCTCGATGATCAACCCAACTTTTAAAAAGACCAAAGGTAAGGAGAACACCCTAGCTAGATCAAACCCTAGAGAGAAGTTAGGTTTCTAGTGAGAGAAGCTCTCCAATGGTGTTTTAGAAAAGTAAGAGAGAGAGTGTGGATGTAAAAAGTGATTTAAAATAGCCTAGCTGTCAACTGATATACGACTCTCCCGCTCGAGCGGAGAACACAACGCTCGAGCATCAAGGACAAAAGCTAGGTACGCTCGAGCGCAAGAAGGCCCGCTCGAGCGCCAAGGCACAAGAATAAAGTACATCCGCTCGAGCGCGAAAACCAGTCCGCTCGAGCGTAGATTTCTCCCTCCCAGACCTTACACCAAAAAGTACCACCCGCTCGAGCGCTAACAAGTACGCTCGAGCGTGACCCGCTCGAGCACAAGAAATCAGCTCGAGCGTAGAAAACACATCTGCAGAAGTTTTGCAGAGGCACGAAATACTGAAACTGTGAAAACCCCGCTTGAGCGCAAGAAGACCCGCTCGAGCGGACCGTTCAAAAAAAACTGGGCAACAACAATGGGAGCTAAAGCTCTACCAACCTGAAACAACCGAGCCTAACACATTCTAAAACTCAAACAAAAGAGTTTAAAGGTTGACAACACGATAGGTACAACTACCAACTCCACGGAACTGGCATCCGAAAAACAACAGAACAATAAAGGGATAACCGGGATCGCTATAATTTTTTGAAAGATACATCATTTTGGTAGTTGCATTGGATGATTGAGGAATTTTTTGAACGGAAATTATATTTTTTGTTGATATTTTTACAAGACTAAGTTTCACAGATTTATATTCTTTGATTTTGGTTAAATGTAGTTGATGTTTTTGGTGTTTTATACAGTGGTAAATTTATCCCTGGTTGGTTTGAATGAGTTGATGGATTATGCTTTTTTAAGAGTGATAAATTTACCATTGTCTGAAGGAAACAATCAAGCATTAATGGGGTTGCTGAATTTTGTTGTTTTTAAGAATGATAAATTTATAACTGACTGTACGGAAAGAGTTGATGATTTATTACATTTATGTCAATGGTTGATAAATTTATCACTGTAAATATCCAACCAAATGTTCTTTTTTACAATGATAAATTTATCAGTGGCTTAAACTCAAGAAAAATCAATTGTAGGTAGTTTGGGATTAAGTTTCCCAATCTGTGCTACATTACTGCCACTATACAATTAACTATCAGTGGGATCCTTGAAGCAAAGTATTTTGAGTTTGCAATTCATTTCCAGATTAAATTGTTCAAAATTTTAGTTTAAGAAATGCTTTAGATGCAACAGTTTATCATCAGGTCTTGAATAAGAACATATTTCTTCATAAATAACTGGTTCTTGGAGTTACATGTTAAAATGTATATACAGTTTGTTTTTTTAGATTTACCATTAGAACTTTATCTCCACTCCATATACCCAGAATGGCATGTTCTTACATTCATTCCCAAACTTGAAAATATCTACAAATTGCAACAGTGTTTTAATTCTCAATTTGGACAATGTAATAGTGTTTGTGTTTTAATTTTCAATTTAGATAAATTGTTTATTATTTTTTATATTGTTTTGTTTACTTGAATTAGGAAAAAAGAATGAGAGAGAGAGAGAGAGAGAGAGAGAGAGAGAGAGAGAGTTGCTGATTTTTGTTTGTTTGAACAGTGATAAATTTGTCAGTGTAAAAAAAAATGTCATGTTAGTAAATGAAGGGATCCAAACTTGTTATTAAGCATAAAGTAAGACTGATTTCAAAGCCAGATCTGGTAAAAATATAGCTAAAAAAGACTGAATTTTCATTTAGTGTATTGTCTGTAATTTTAACATTGTAACAACCAAGCATTATAATATTCAATGAAGTAAAGTACGAACCAAAATGATCAAAATATAGATAACACTGTAACAACCAAACAAGTCAAATGTATGAAGTATTCACATTCTAACAACTAAATGAATCAATGTTTCCTTTTTATTACACTGTAACAAACAAACAAGCAAAATGTTTTCTTTTCTTCCAGATCTGTTGATTATTGCGGAGGCAAGTCATCAATGTTTTCATCAACTATTTATTGTTGAGCAGTTTGTTGGTTAGTCAAGAAGATAGTTAATATATTGGCTCTCAATTGATTGCATTCTTCTTTGGAAAAAGTAGACATTATGTTGTTGCTGGAAACATATTGCTTCATGATATAGCAAACAATGATTCCATAATCAAGCATGCAAAAACATTTTGAAAACAAAATATTGTAATTTGGTTTCGTTACTTTTTTTTTATAGGAGTGTTTTGTTATTGATCAACTTACGAAGTGTCTTCTTATTGTGGATTGTTGATAACTCTCTCTGAATTAGGCAAATTAAGCAAATCTATCATTGTTATAACAATTTTTATCACTGAATTAGGCAAAGTAAGGAAATTCGTCATTGTATAGCAAATGTTATCACTCAATTAGAAAAATTAAGCAAACCTATCATTCTTATTGCAAATTTTATCACTGAATTAGGAAAAGTAAGCAAATTTGTCATTGTATAGGAAATTTTATCACTGAATTAGCAAACGTAAACAAATCCATCATTGTATGACAAATGAACATGAAGATATGATTATTATGAAGTTGAATATCACTAATAAATTAATACTGTATGATACACATTGAAAATAGTTTCAAGTTGAATTTTATCACTTAATTATAGTTATGAAAGAAGAATGGAACCAAATCCATCATTATAACAAATTTTATCACTCAATTAAGAAAATTAAGCAAATCTATCATTCTTATAGCAAATTTTCTCACTGAATTGGGCAAAATAAGCAAATCCGTTATTGTATAGAAAATGAACATGAAGATGTGATTATTATGAAGTTAAATATCACTTAATTATAGTTATAAAAGAAAAGCGGAAGATGAATACGACTCACGTTTGATTCGCATGTTTGTTGAAGAAGAAAGGAAGCAAATCCATCACTATAACAACTTTTATCACTCAATTAGGAAAATTAAGCAAATATATCATTCTTATAGCAAATTTTCTCACTGATTTGGGCAAAGTAAGCAAATCTGGCATTGTATAGCAAATTTTATCACTGGATTAGCAAAAGTAAGCAAATCTATCATTGTATAGGAAATGAACATGAAGATGTGATTATTATGAAGTTGAATATCGCTCATAAATTAATATTGTATGGTATAAATTGAAAATAGCTTCAAGTCGAATTATATCACTTAATTATAGTAACGAGAGAAGAAGGGAGGCAAATCTATCATTATAACAAATTTTATCACTCAATTAGAAAAATTAAGCAAATCTATTATTCTTATAGCAAATTTTATCACTGAATTGGGCAAAGTAAGCAAATCTGTCATTGTATATCAAATTTTATCACTGAATTAGCAAAAGTAAGCAAATCCATCATTGTATAGCAAATGAACATGAAGATATGATTATTATGAAGTTGAATATCACTCATAAATTAATACTGTATAATATACATTGAAAATAGCTTCAAGTCAAATTTTATTACTCAATTATAGTTATGAAAGAAGAAGGGAAGCAAATCCATAGTTATGAAATAAGAAGAGAAGCAAATCCATCATTATAACAAATTTTATCATTCAATTAGGAAAATTAAGTGAACTATCATTCTTACAGCAAATTTTCTCATTGAATTGGGCAAAGTAAGCAAATTTGTTATTGTATATCAAATTTTATCACTGAATTAGCAAAAGTAAGCAAATCTATCATTGTATAGCAAATGAACATGAAGATATGATTATTATGAAGTTGAATATCAATCATAAATTAATACTGTATGATACACATTGAAAATAGCTTCAAGTCGAATTTTATAACTCAATTATAGTTATGAAAGAAGAAGGGAATCAAATCCATCATTATAACAAATTTTATCACTCAATTAAGAAAATTAAGCAAATCTATCATTCTTATAGAAAATTTTCTCACTAAATTGGGCAAAATAAGCAAATCTATTATTGTATAGCAAATGAACATGAAGATGTGATTATTATGAAGTTGAATATCACTTAATTATAATTGTAAAAGAAGAACAGAAGATGAATACGACTCACGTTTGATTCGCATGTTTGTTGAAGACGAACTAAACAGGGAATATAGATCGAAACGATGGAAGATTTGTTAGGGATCTGTTCAGAATCAGAATATAGATCGAAACAGAGGTGATTTCTTTGGAAACGATGGGAGATTCAGGGAAAATCTCTTCGTTTGTTTCGATTTCCAAATCGCAAATCGCCTCAAAATGGTTTCCAAATCGCCTCAGAATAGTTTCCAAATCAGAACAATTGAGAAGGAGCGTGTGTGTCACGCGCACAGGGGAGAGCTCGTGATATCTTCTTTGCTTCACACATGTGGTGTGACATTGAGGGCTAAAATTGGAAACTGAAATAGGGCAGGACTTGGTGGGTATTAATTTGTTTCAATGGGACCGGCTGGTAAGTCCCCCTTCTATTTTTCTATACATCTTTTCATAAAAAGTAAAAAAGTCTACTTAATTATCTTTTTTAGGTCACACCACATCTTTACTTTTCTGTACTTATTTTCGTAAAAAGTAAAAAACGTATACTTAATTATCTTTTTAGGTCACATCATATTTTTACTTTTTTATATATATTTTCATAAAAAATTAAAAAGTATACTTAATTATCTTTTTTAAGTTACATCACATCTTTACTTTTTTGTACATATTTTCATAAAAAGTAAAAAAGTATACTTATTTAGCACTTTCCAAACTACAACTAAGTTGATATTAAAAAATTTTACTTTTTATAATGGCATAAATAATTTAAATATGATTTTTTAGAAATTATTTTTAATTTAAAAATTACAATAAAATATTAAATAGAAAAAAAAAACAAATTTATTACAAAATAAAAGTGTTTGAATAAAAAAAAAGAAGGTAAGAAGAAAATTAATATGGTATTTTTATTTAATCTGAAAATAATTTGATAAAATTAATAAATAAAATGACAAACATAAATAAAAAATGTTAGAGATCTCAAAAATTTTATTAAAAGTTTTATCAAATGTCTCACTGTGGGATCCACATGGGACCCACATTGTGTGGATCCCATGCCCATATGAGACATTTGATAAAAATTTTAATAAAATTTTTAAGATCTCTAACATTACTCAACATAAATTAGTCTTTGTTGATTAAACACATGTATGCACATAAAATCACATTAATTTCTCAACTAAACTATAGTTTCAAAAACTCACAACCTTCAAGGATCAGTTTAAAGAACATCGTCAAACATTAATAGCTCTTTCTTACTCCCCCCAAAAAAGACTAGCTAGTAGTTATCATATACTCACAAGGGTTTATTTTAAACTGCAACGTAACGTCGTTACGTAATGGTTGTGGTGATTATTATCACATGTTACGGCCGTTATAGCGGTGTGACGAAAATTTCTATGTATAACGGCCATTTCGATGTTACGTAATGTCGGCAGCGGCACCGTAATGACCGTAACAGTCCGTTAGATACCGTTACACAATTTTCTAATATTTTGAAAGCTTCTTTTTCCTTAACAAAAAAATAAAAATAAATATAATATTATAAAAAAAATACTTAAGCGATCTAACCCAAAGAAAAAATCTTACATGAATTTTTTTTTATATATTTTTTTAATTTATGGCAAATTTTTATTTTATAATCCTTTCATTTAATAATTATGAATATTTTTTATTCAGTTAGTTCAGGTATTGGTAAAAAAATAATTTGTAGACATTTAAAATCAATTATTCTTAAAATCATTAACTATTCAAATAAAATGTAAAAAGCTCATTTTATAGTGATTTGAAAATATGAAATATATTCGATCATACTTAAAAATTTACAAAAATTGATTCAGATTTATTCTAAACCCCAATAAATGTGATTCTGAAAAAATATATATATGCATATTGGTAAGTTTTTTTCAAATTATGCAAAAAATAAAAAAAATAACAGTTTCGGTTACCGCAATTGTTACGCTACGACCTTTATATTCCACAATCACTATTACATTACTGTAACCATTACGACGATCGTAATAGTTTTTCAAAATCTTGATCACAACCAGCTATAACTGGCCCGATAATTTTTGTATTTTTAAATGTACTTTTAGACCTTGTTTGGGGTGTCTTCAAAAAGTCAAAAAGTTATTATTCTATTTAAGTCACATCATCTTATTTAAATCACATCACCTCTCTACCACATCACTTCAAATCCAACTTATATTTTATAAAAAGTCAAAAAGTACACTTATTTAAAACATTCCAAATAACCCTTTAATGTATTTTAAAATTTAAAATATTGTATAATTAGAAGTGCTTTTAGAACCAAAGACAAATTTTGATAGCAGAAAACGTTATCACCGTTTGGGAAGCAAAGTTGGGGCTAAATTAGCCACGTCCGGACAAAAAAGGCTTATTTAGCCACATGGAGACAAAACCGCTTTCACGGGTTGGTTTGAAACCCTTATTGGGGTAAATTTACCAAAATACCCTGAAGAGTTCCCTCTGATTCTGAGGGGCAACGCCTCATCACACACACAACCTTCCTAGGGCACACAACAAGCGTAATAGGCGATTCATGTATACCAGCGGTGATGACGACATCTGAGGCATCTTCACAGAGGCGATTGGCACTAGAGTACGCATCTGCGGCGTCGAAGAAGACTCGTGAACAGCTCGGCAAATCGAACGATTGGGGCGTACGTTGGCGGCGACGAACAAGAATGAACCCTCTCAAACACAAACCGATCTGCAGGTAATGATTTATGGCCATGTAAATTTCGTTTCCCTTTTCGTGTCTGTGTGGCCCTTGCTTCCGATCTGCCTAGGGTTGGGTTCATTACGGGTTGGGTTCATGACCGATTTGTTTGTTTACCATGGTGCTTGGGTTGATTACGGTTACATTTCACACATTTGGGGTAGATATATATATATATATATATATATATATATGTTCTTATATAAAAATCTGTAAATCTGTTCAGTTTGGGTTGATTATGGTTACATTTCACACATTTGGGGCAGATATATATATATATATATATACTAGCGGTCGGGCACACGCGATGCGTGTGCAAACTCATTTGGAAACTCAATTGATAAAAATTTTAATACATCCTCATTCAATTTGTTTTTTTTTTAATTTATATCTTCAATTGCATAATTTTTTTTTATGAATTTAATATGATATATATACACACATTCTCATATACTTCTGCATTATCTCAAAGAAAATAAAAATATACTCACAAAGATAATATATATAAAAAAGCTATAGAATTCTTTTTAATGTTTCTAATCACTAATATAGTACCCAACCAGACAATTAACCAAAATTTTAAGAATTTGACAATTATTTTACATTTTATTCACAAAGCAACCTAAATAGCATATCAAATTGTTCAGTAGTATTGTATCAAATTAAATAAACATCAAAACAATTATACCTCATCACAACTTCTGGCCCAGGGGATTGGGTCTCTGTAACTCTTGGGTGCCGAAACCAAGCAATTCAAGCCCTTGCCTTCTTCGGGACAATGCCGCTCGAATCTCTCACCTTTCTCCGTCGAATTAAAATGTCAAATCACCTCGGTATTGTCCAAGCACGGTATATACTCTCTCATACTCTCCGTACAAAGCCCAAACTTCTTAACAACAACCCTAGACCCACCACCACCCTCTTCGACCACCTCCGCTTCGATATCACTTCCCCAATTATCCACAACACCCGAATTGAAGTCTCCGGCCTCGAAATCATCCGCCATTGTTCCGTTCTCGTCCACGATCCCAAACCTCTCGTGCGGCGGCGGAGGAAGAGGTTTTGGATGGGATATAATTTAGGTCTAATCCTATCAAGGCAATGTAGGTCTAATACTAATATTGTGTATGTAGAAAAATTGAAAACCAACCACTCATGCAAAAAAAAATATCTACTCACTTTAAATTACAACCTCAAACTGATATATTTAGAACCAAATTTAAGCACCGATTTGATGGCAATAAAAAAGAGAAAAAAAATAAAAAAAATTCTCACTTTCGCAACCAACAATTGCTCTAATGCTCTATGTGGTTCAATGGAATGAGTTGGAATGGAATGATCATTTTTTCATATGGAATCACCATTCCCTTGAAATGATAATGATGATTCTATTTGTAATGCATTTTGTCATTACTTTTTTTAGTCAACCAAACATGTGAATGAACATTTTGATGGAATGATCATTTTCATTCCATTTCATTATAGTGAACCAAACATTTTCTAAATTTGTCGTCAATATACTAATAAGTACTTCCAAAATTTAAAAAGCAAAGACAAAAGCAAAAACCTCGGTGAAACCAATGAAATACTCTTCAAACCAACAAACCCATTATCAAGAAATCACAATTATAGAACATACCATATTTACTGTCTGGATTGTATAAGCACAGAACCAATTGCCTCAATCTCCCTATTTGAAAAAACAAAACCCTTGATCATCAAAATCAAATAAAATCACAGTAACGATGAAGTAATTTAACAATATTTAACAAATAGATACAATTCAATAAACATTGTATGGACACAAAAATGTATGAAAAATGTGAAATTGTTCAAAATTTTCTGATCTTCAATCAGAAACAGATCAATATATATAGAGAGAGAAAAAGAGATACAGAGAGTAAGAATAGATTAGAGAGAGAGTACTCATGCAAAAATATAATTTTTTTTACTCACTTTAAATTTCAACCTCAAATTGATATATCTAGAACCAAATTTAAGCACGGATTTGATGGCAATAAAAAAGAGGAAAAAAATAAAAAAATTCTCACTCTCGCCGCCGTTCCGTTCTCATCCACGATCCCGAACCTCTCGTGTGGCGGCGGAAGAAGTGGTTTTGGATGGGATGTGGGTGGAATTGAAGATGGGGATGGATCGAAGAGGGGTTGGGTTTGGGTAGTGTTGTTGATGGGGGAGTTGAGATCGAAGGTTTTGTTGAAATTGGGAGAGAGAGAGATAGGGGAAGGGGTTTTAGAAGAGGAGAGAGGGGTTTGGCGAGCGTTGAAGAAGATGAGTTGGTGACAACCATCGGATGAAATCAAAACAAATGGAAAATGCAACGAAGATGTTTAGCATTTTTTGGAAGATGTTGAACCTGATTTGGAACTGCTGTGCAGTTTAGAAACGTGGGGTAGTGGAAAATGTGGGTAGTGAAACTGATTGGTTTAAATTTCCCATGTTAACCTCAACTACAAACTGGTATAAGTGTAAAAATAATATAATTATTCAAAAAGTTATGGTCATTTAAGAAAAAATTGGAAAAAAATTCTAAGCTAGGCTTCATGACACCAAAGTTGGTGTTGGCTTTTAATAGTAGAATAGATATATATGTTCTTATATATAAATATGTTCTTATATAAACAAATTTGTAAATCTATTCAGTTTAAGGCAGATATATGTAAATCTGTTGTTATATATATATATATATATATATAGATCAACCCATGGTAAAGATTAAAAAACAGATACATACGAAAAATAAAAACAACCTGTTCTATTGAGATTCTTAAATAGTCTGTTCTTCATTTCTTTTCTTTTTTCTTATAATTCGCATTACAAATTATAAATTTCAGATCACAAGTTCAAATTGATGTATACAAATGCTGAATGAAAACAAAAATTCTGTGAATGAATATCAATTTCTGGTACAAAATTCATTTTAGTAAACATTGGTAATTTAATTTCTTATCACTGTCATGATAAAGTTCATTTATGTTCTGTGAAATACCTATTGATTTCTCATGAAATGGTCTGTCAATGAATAAGGAAAACGCATGATCTGAATGGGTTCTGTGATTTTTGAGTCAATGCTGAAGATGATGTCTCCATCTGTGAAATACCTATTGATTTATTATCTGTGAAATACCTGTTGATTTGTCCATGCTGAAGAGAATGTCTCCATCTCTCTTCCAAAAAAACAGTCCTCAGAGGCAATCTTCATTCTTATATGTCACATTTTTGGGTTGTCGTTATTCAACTTCACTTCTTCAAACATTGTTAACTTGATTATTCATAAATCTGAATAAAACCCTCTGTTGTCTTCATTCATATTTGTCTTCATTGAAAGCTGAATGGGTTCTATGATTGAATATAACTCCTTTTCAGTTCATCTAGTGTAAGTATATATAAATTAATGCTATATTTTATTTTTAAAAAAGTATGTCTAATTTGTGTCATGTGGATACAAACTTTAATCTTTAAAATTATTGATATAAATAGACTATTCTGAAATTTCAAAAAACAACAGAAAATAATAATAATAATAATAATAATAATAGTAGGAAAAAAATAATAAAAAAATTAATGGTAATATATCAAATCTGTGCAAGTGCATATGGGTTAATAAATACTCCTACCACTAGGCGTAAATTTAAGATGCAGAATACTTTTACAAAAAATCAATTTCGTTAATGGAATCAAATTACGCCTACGTTAGTCTTTGTACGTTATCATGTTCATTCATGTAAATTTAATTGAATTGTCTCTTGGTTACGACTTTAGTTTTTGCAATGTTTTCACTTAATTTGATCATGAATTCTTCACTTTAGTCATGTAAACACACGGTGTTCATGCCCTTTTTTATGTTCATTGAAATCTAAATTTACCAAATTACATATTTACCTTTCTATTACTACATTCACAGTGAAACCATGAGAATGTAGGCTGCTTTTCTTTAAAATAAACGGAAGGAAGTTGACAGTTTGTATACCTATCCTATGAAACATGTGCATCATCGTATTCAGTTTTTGTTTAACCTGATAGACGAATAACATAAACTAATCACTTATGTGATTCATTGTCACTTCTGAATGTTTGTAAAGCATAGCATGGCTTCGTTTACCTCTGCTGCAACTTCCAGTACATGGCCACGACAAATGTGTGCCTGTGGACATGGCCCCTGTATTGTTAAGATTTCTAGGTCCACCAAAAATCCAGGGCGTCCCTACTTTGCATGTCCTTGCCCTGTGGTGAGTCACTCATTCTTTACCGGTCATAATTGTATGAACATTAATAACCCATTGACTAATAGGTCCATCATTGGCACTCATCATCCCTGTGTCAGTTGGATTGGTTGGTGTGAAGAACCAAGGCGAGAGAACTAAGACTATGTGTCACCTAGAGACGAAATTGTCATGCAATTGCAGGCTAATGTCATAGACATTCAACAATCCTTGCGTGTCCTTAAGACCATTGTGTATGTGCTATGCATTGTCGTTGTCATTTTGCTGTTCCGTATGTAAGCAACGTTAGGATGTTGTCAGTATGTACAAACACGTTACGAGGTTGCTAGTATGTTGGTAGTATGTTTTAGTATGACTTTAAGCTGCCTTTGCCTTTGTTAGTACGAAACGGTAGACAAATTAATGACTATCATAACTATGTCCACTATTTAGTTCCATGGAACCTATGTATGTATGTTATTACTGTGCAATGGTTATATGCTGTCTAAATTACCATCCTATATCTATGTTTGTTGTTATTAATGTGCAATGGCTTATGCGTTTGTATATAACAATCGAATTTGTGATTGTAATCTTTTGTAACCGTACATTAGTAATGGCTTCCATACGCACTTCTCCGCGTACCCAATCCAAAAGCAAAGGCATTGTCACAAAGAAGTCAAGCAGTCTTGAAGAGACACATAATCAGGTCAGCCACAAGGCCTCATGGGACAGTCATTCAATCCGAGTTTTCCTGCGGTTGATTGCAAATAAGATTACAAAAGGAAATCAACCATTCCTAGTCCTTAGCCAAGCAGAGTACAAGTCCTTGGGAAAGAAATTTGAGAAAAAAAAGGAAGAAAACATGGGCTCAAACAGTTGAAGAATAAATACATGAGTTTGAAAAAAGAGTGGCAAGCGTGGATAAAGTTGATGGATTCAAGCAAAGGAGTGTAACAACCCTCACTTCAACTTAGTCATACTTGCATACATTTATGTATGATCTTGTTTTGCTATGTGCATTTGCAAATCCTGTCTTGTTTTACTTGAGTGTTGCTTGCATGCTTTGTTCTTGCCTGGTGTGTTGCCGAGGTCATCTTAAGCCTAGACACCTTGGAACCTTTCCACACTTAGAACTATTTTGGAACCACTTCGGTTGACCTCCATCTTCACCCTGGCATATTGGCCGAGATGTCATCATCTAGGCCGAGGTGTGCGTCACCTAGGCCGAGATGTTATTATCTAGGCGTTCTAGATCCTTGATCCTTGCACTTAGTAATTTTGTTCCTAGAATGGTATGACCTTGACCGAGGTGTGGCACATCTAGACTAAGGTGTGGCACAGCTTAGTCAAGTGTTGTCCTTCCAAGCCGATGTCGTTGCCACCCTACTTGCCGAAGCTTTGCCCTTAGCCGAAATCATCACTTGCCGGAGTGCTCTTGCCGTCTAGCTTGTTGAACACACTTTGTCATGGTCTTGTCTTGTCAGTTAGTCACCTTTTTTAGTAGAGCCTATCAGCCGATGCCACGTGTCCCAGCAGAGGGTTAAGTCAGTGACTGTCGAGAAAGCATATCATTTTTGTATCAAATCATATCTTCTAGAGAGAGAGAGACTCTAGGAAGAAGAAGGAGAAGCTTTTGAGTGAGAGAGTGGACCTCCAAGCTTGACCGTGGGAGTTTGAACCGTTAGATTCAAGTTTTGAGGTTAGAATCTTAATCTACTCTTGTTGTTCTTATTAATCGTCCAGCTGCATTGCATGATCGAACCTATTCTGCATGCCTTGTATTGATTTAAAGTCGGTTTTAGTAAGAGAAAATAGTGTTCTCATGTTCTTGAAGAAAAGTCTTGTTTTGATCCGAAAGTTTGCATCAAGAACCATGTTTTTGTGTTTGTTCTCACAAGATCCTTGAATATGGGTACCCAGGTCCATGTTTTCGAACTCATAGCACGAAATCTCAGACTTTGTAATAACAAGTTATGATTTTAGCATGCATGTTCTTCATCTTCTCCATCTTCATGTTCTTCATGTTCCTCAAAAGGAAACCCAGATTTTCCCGACTTCGCTTTTGAATGAGGCTGTCGAAACCACACCTCGGCGAGAAGATGTGGGACCTCGGCCAAGACCTGGTTGATGCCCAGCATATTTTTTCCCGAGATGAAAAACAGTGTTTTGTTTTGATTTAACTTAGTTTTGATGAACGCCGAGATCATCCGTTTGCATGTGAATCTTGTTTGAAAGTACGTTCAATAGACTTTGCCATGTGTTTGTAGGACTCGGACTTTTGCCATGACCCCGACGTTTGAAGAACTAAGTGAGTGGTATTTTTAATAAAGCTATGTTATCAATGTTTGATGAGCTTTTCTTTGCTTTGTTTTGAAAAGTATTTGTTAAGCATGAATGGTTGTCCCTATTTTGTATGTCAAGTATTATTTTGTTTTGATGACATTCTTGGAAAAGTCCTTAGTGTCAGGGGACTATAATGCAACTGCACATCTTGTTTTGAAAGTCCTTAGTGCCAGGGGACTATAATGCAACTGCACCATTGTTTGAGATATCTCCCTTGCTTTGTCTTGTTTTGCCACTGACGGTTTACCGCGTGGGTTTGTTTGTCCGGAATGTCATCATTTGTAATATGTTGATGCTAGTAAGCACCCCTTGAAGCTTTGAAGATTTGCTAGATGGACGAGGTCCATCCCTTGTTATATAAAGTTTTGATATGTATCGTTTTGAAAAGACTTCGGCTATTATTCATGCAAACCCCTTTATTATTTATATCGTTCACTGAGTATCCAAGCTCACCCTCTCTATATATATATGTAGGTGATGAGCAAGAAGGCGGTGACGCCTAGATGTGATTCGCGAGCTTGTTTGGATTTTTGTTATGTCGAAAATCTTGAAAATTATGCTTCTCGACTTGTAACACTTGTATTTTGCATACGTCGGCTTGAGAAGCCTTTTGATCAAGATGTAATATGTACTTTACTTCATTTGTAACTAAGTTGTAACCCATGTGGAGATGTATGCCATTTCATTTGACTTACGCACAGCTCTTATGGACTAATTAGATTTGTATGTATTGCTTTCGTACTTGTGAGCCCCATATATTTACACTCTGTTTGTGTGTGAATTTTGAAAGTTGGCCTTCGGTAATCTCGGATTACTGGTCATCACTGCACCATCCTACTAGGGGCGGTTTGGGGTCGTGACAAGGAGTGTCAGGGATAGGCTTTGGCAGTGACATCGGTATGTTTCAGGCACCTGAGGAGTGGTGGGACAAGATGGAATCGGTAAGTACATGTTCCTTGCGTTTCATATTTGTCTATTACCATTACATTTAAACTTATACGATGATTGCATTACTTGTTACATGAAATGTAACGTCTTCCTGTTTTTGAAATCTCGAACTGTGCAGATAAACATGGTGTGTGCCAAGTTCAGGAAAAAAACTTTGGAACATTGTGACTTGATGGAGACGGTGTTCATGGGGTCATCTGCTATTGGTAAGCACCATTGGACCCCGGGAGAGAAACTTGCTGAAGATGCCGATGACTCATCTGGTTCTATGCGCAGTTTGGGAGCGCAGCCATTTGCTGATCCGATACCCGCAGAAGCACATGACGTGGATTTAGATTCTTCACTGGAACCGGTTGTGGTTGAAAAGGGAAAAAGGAGAAAGGCGCCATCAAGCAGTGTTTCAAAGTCCAAGAAGGCAACAAGTGGAGCGTCAATTATTGCGGAAAGCATGAACAATCTAACAGATGTGATGCGTACCAAGAATCAGTAGGTCATGGTGAGGCACCTTACAAGGAACGAATCACTGTACACTATCTCGGAGTGCATGCATCGCCTGACGACTATTCCATCCCTTGTTGGTACGCCGCTATTTCATTTCGCCTCGACACTTATGGATGACGCAGATTACCGGGAGGTGATGATGTGCCAGCCTGATGACGACCACATTATAGGGTGGCTTACACAGAAGCAGCTCTAGTGTACTGCATCGGCGCCGTTTGCGAACCTTTTTAGGGCACGTTGGATGTGATATAGCCGTGTTATTAATGCTGAAGATGCCTGCCCTTCTCTATGGAAAACTTTTACTTATGTTATTGTTGGAACTGTACTAAAACAGAATGGTTGTGTATGCATGTTTGGAACTTGGACGGTCTTTTTTTTTTTCCTTGCTAGCTATGGATTAGTAATGGTTTGCATGTTTGTCTTAGACGCGATGTCTAAATGGTTGTGAGTTTTTAAATTATGGAATATGATGGTTGTGTTTGAATTAAATGTTGTGTTTGGGAAACTGTTATGTTAGTTTAACGTCATATTTTGTGGTCGTGTGAGCAATGGCTTATGTTGTGTTAATAGTCCCCTTGCTGAAGATAACAACCAGGTTCGCTATTTGGTTAACTCATATCATATTATGCGGTACTCAATGTATCACGCGGAAACTGATTGAAACAGTGCCACTATTGTAGGTTTCACGACAACAAAGACGTGATGAATCCTTGGGATAGAAGCAACAATGACGAGTTAAGGGAAATGCTTAATGAAATGGCTGTACAGCTGCAACACGAACACAACCGGACATTTTTACAAGCATGCCAATATGTGACAGAGTGGTACAAAAAACACATGGCTAAAACGCCATGTCGCACTTCTATACTGACCGGGAATGCATGGATATCCGAACTATATGTGGGCCATATGGGTCAATTTGAGGAAAATGTTTGCATGCCGAAGGAAGTTTTTGTCTCTTTGTGTGAGACATTAGTAAATGATTTTGGGTTACAAGTATCGCAACGTCCACATGGCTTAACTGTTGAAGAAAGTATTGCAATGTTTATCCATGTGTTGGAAGGGAAGCAAAATCGGGAAATCCAAGAACGGTTCCAACATTCGGGAGAGACTGTGTCTCGGCATGTGCATAACGTATTAGCTTCTATGAAAGAGTTCACAGCTGTTCATTGCCAGCTCACATGTAGTCAGCATCGTATACATCCATACGTGCGGTCTAAACGAAAATACCTACCGTTCAAGGTACTACTGAAAACTAGTTATTTTGTGTTTATTATTAAGTGGACGTGAAGTATGAAAATAACCATTACATGTACCCGTAGGAGTAACAATACAATTGGGTTGTTGGCAGGACTGTATTGGAGCAATAGACGGAACACATGTAAGTGCATGGGTTACGGGACCAGATGCGGCAACATATTTCGGTAGGAAATACTGTCACACGCAAAATATCATGGCTGCGTGCGATTTTGACATGTGTTTCATCTTCATTTTGTGCGGATTGGGAAGGATGTATGCATGATAGTCGCATCTTCAACGAGATACTAACAAATGACAATGTCCCATTTTCACATCCTGACGAAGGTAACACAGTGCCATGAATTCTGCATTGATGGGGCTATAATTTTTTGTGAGACAGCTACCTCTGAAAATTAAGCACAATGTTTGTTTTTGGTGTCATACATTGTTGTCTTGTCTACAGGCAAATATTATCTTGTCGATTCTGGCTATCCAAACCGGATAGGTTACTTAGCATCATTCAGAGGCATCCGTTACCACCAAGAAGAATTCCAACGTATTCCATGGAACACAACGGCAAACACGCCAAGGGAATTATTTAACAAAGTTCACTCGTCGTTACGCAGTGTGGTGGAACGCACTTTCGGTGCTTGGAAAAATCGATGGGGGTTTATTCAAGACATGCCTCGGTATGACTTTGCAAATGTGCAAGTTCAGTTAGTAGGTGCGTCAATGGCATTACATAATTATATACGGCGAAACACAGGTAATCCAACAACTGTTCACCCAATCTGTGACGAGGAAGAGGCAATGACAATAGTAAATGCCATACCGGAAGTTGAACATGATGAGGATGGTTTAATGGTTGGGGATGAGGACCCGCATATAGAATTGGTGCGCCTTCGCATACGCGACAAATTATGTTACATGCATAATAACGAAATGTTAGGAAATATATAATATTCGACCTAATTTTCGTAGGGTTGTAATATTGGTAACACACGTGGAACAGACTGTATTCAAATTTATTATCATGTACAAGTAGAATGTGTTTACACGGGAATATACCCCCTTTCTGTTGGTAACGAATGCCTAACTTTGAAAAACCAACAACCACAGGAAAAAGCCTTTTTGAAAAAGAAAACAAGGTGAAACAAATAAGAAAAAAAAACTAATACAAAAATTATCATGTGCGACGTCAATTAAAAACATAAAAACAGCAGTTCAAAACAAACAAAAAAAACGAAAACAGACCTCATTTTTGTCATGTGCCACGGCAATATATGATTTTTCACATCATTTTAAATAAATGACATAAAAAAAACGTTTTTCTAAAAAAACCAAACAAATTGAAAACAAGGTAAAAAATAAAAAAAAATTATAAAATTAAAAAACATGAATTACCAGTTGCCACGTAAATTTAAAAATAAGGCAAACACATGAAAAACCATTTCTAAAAACTAAAAACAAATTAATGTATAGAAATTAAAAAAAAATCACAAAAACGTAAATTCAAAAAAAAAAAAGAACCACACAAATACGCCTCATCAAAAAAAAAAAAAAAACAGAAATTACCATTTGCCACGTAATTTACAAATAAATAAAAAACATGAAAATCCTTTTTTGAAATATAAAAACAAATTAATGTGTACAAATTAAAAAATGACAAAAACGTAAATTAAAAAAAAATAACGAGAAAAATACGCCTCATTCAAAAATAATTTTAAAAAAAAACATAAATTACATAAATTACCATTCGCGACTTAATTTAGAAATAAATAAAAAACATGAAAACTCATTTTTGAAAAATAAAAATAAGTTATTGTATACCAATAAAAATAAAAATTTTAGAAAACGTAAATTTAAGAAAAAATGACCAAAAAAATATCAAAATACGCCAAATCCAAACCCAAGAAAAAAATAAAAATAAAAATTCGGTCCGATTTATTTCTGACGTGGAGGAGCAGAACAAATGAGTTGACATGGGGCTAAACACATGGGCAGTTTGGTAATTGACTATGAAGACACATCACCAAAAAGTTAAAAAAGTTAAAAAGTTCTTTCCAAACTAGACTTTTTAGTCTCAGACTATAATATCCAAAAAATTAAAAAGCCAACCACTTCCCAAACGGAGGCTTTTGGCTCATCAAAATTTAATTATTTCATAATTTAATTTGTATTCATAGGATAGGCACTGGTTACAAAATAACAAAAAAAACTTAAGCCTTATTTTTTAATTATATATTTTAGTTAAAAATTAAAAAATTATTATAAATTATTAAAATATTTTTCTTTTTACATTATCTGTTATAAAAAATTAAAAAATTATTAAAATAACATATTTTTAAACAAGATCTTAATTACTTATGCGGTGGAAGGATTGATCCAAGAGATGATGGTTACAGACATACATGCTACCCACCCCCAAATAATTGAGAGAGAGAGCAGAAAATATTGGACGGCAAATACGTACGTAAGCATTATAAAATCATGTGATTAATGATAATTGTCAAATGTTAACATATCTATATATTATACAAACATATCACTCGTGTTGTGAACGGAATAATTATAGATATTTATATTTATTTTAAATTTTTTTAATATATAAATTATATTTTTAAAGATTTTTTATAAAAATAATTTAACAATCTTATTACTATAATATATGAGAGAAGTTAAAAAGGGTACTGCAGTAACTATACATGAATTGTATCTATAATTATTTGTATGAGGAGATTTTAAATGTTAATCAGTGGATTTTGACAAAATCAATAAATGCAAGTATGTGGAAAGACATGTGGATTGAAAAAACTTAATAAATACTAAATTAACAGATTTTGACTAAATCAATAAATGCTGAGTTTTTTTTTTAAATAAAAAAATCATGAAATTTAGATTGGGATATTAGAGCTCCTACAAGGCTTGGGTTTAGAAACCCTTTTTTTCTTAATATATACTCGCCTATCACCCGTGCTATGCATGAGATAATTATAGATATTTATATTTGTTTTAGATTTTTTTTAATATATAAATCAAGTTTTTTAAAGATTTTTTATAAAAATAATTTAACAATCTTATCACTAATCATAGTATATGAGAGATGTTGAAAAAGGTACTGCAGTAACTATATACAGATTGTATCTATAATTATTTGTATGAGAAGATTTTAAATGCTGATTAAGGGATTTTGACCAAATCAATAAATACAGGCATGTGGAAAGGCATGTGGATTGAAAAAAGTTAATAAATGCTAATCAGGTGATTTTGACCAAATCAATAAATGCTGTGTTTTTTTTTTAATAAAAAATTTAGAAAATTCAGATTGAGATTATTTAGAGCCATTGAACAAACTACAATCACATTTTTCTTTTTATGAGTTAACTTCAATCATATTAAAAAATCAAATTATAAACAAAAGGAGATAACTTCAATCATACAAATCACAATTTTTTTAATGCTATCTAACTACAATGACATTTTTCTCATAATAAAAAAAATAATTGAAAAAAATAACCATTAAAATAGTAAATAAAAAAGATTATTTAAAACCATTGAACAAATTACAATCACATTTTTCTTTTTGTGAGTATTTATGTTTATCTAACTTCAATCATATTAAAAAATAAAATTATAAACAAAAGGAGATAACTTCAATCATACAAATCACAATTTTTTTAATGCTATCTAATCATCATCAATAATTAAAAAAACAGAATAATTTATTTTTCAAAAAACATAGTAAGTTAAAAAGATCAATTACAATTTTTTTGGGGTCAAAATAAATTCTAATTATCATCAATAATTGGTACATGATATGACCCTAATGAATATAATCCATTTTGTTTTTCAAAAAATACAGTGAGTTAAAAATCAAATCACAAATTAAGTGAATTGATAGTTAAAAAAACACAATAATTTTTTTTTCAAAAAACACAGTGAGTTAAAAAAATCAATTACGATTTTTTTTTCAAAATACAATCTATTTTGGGAAGATGGTTATAATCAGTTTTTTTGGTGAAAAGTTGCTTATAAGCAGCTTTTTTGTGAGAGAGGAAGTGAGTTATAATCTGGGAAGCGGATTATAACCCACTTCCCAAAATAGGCTATTTTTATTCTATCTAACTACAATCATATTTTTTTCGTAAATAATTTTAAAGAAAAACCATTAAAATAGTAAATAAAATATTAAATCACATTAAAAAAAAAGAACCATTGAACAAACTACAATCACATTACATTTTTTCCATAATAAAAAAAATAAATAAATGAAAAAAAGAACCATTGACTAACTGCAATCACATTAAAAAAAAAAACTATTGAACTAACTATAATCACATTTTTTTCTTTGTGAGTGTTTATGTTTATCTAACGTCAATCATATTAAAAATAAAAATAAAATAGTAAATAAAAAGATTAAATAACATTAAAAAAAACCATTGAACTAACTACAACAATCATATTAAAAAAAAAGAGCCATTGAACAAACTACAATCACATCACATTACAATCACATTTTTTTCTTTGTGAGTGGTTATGTTTATTTAATTTCAATCATATTAAAAATAAAATTAAAATAGTAAATAAAAAGATTAAATAACATTAAAAAAAAAATTGAACTAACTACAGCAATCATATTAAAAAAAAGAGCCATTGAACAAACTACAATCACATCACATTTTTTTCATAATAAAATAAATAAATGAAAAAAAAATATTAAATTAACTACAATCACATTTAGAAAAAAGAATCATTCAACTAATTATAATCACATTTTTCTCTTTGTGAGGGCTTATATTTATCTAACTTCAATCATATTAGAAAATCAAATTATAATTTTTTATTCGCTAGACAAATCACAAATATTTTTTATGCGCTATCTAACTACAATATTAAAATAGTAAACAAAAGAAAAAGTCAAGAATGAGAAAACAAAAAGAAGACTTATTGTTTGCATACGTGGTCACTGAAGTTGAAAGTGTAGAAGTGAGAAATAAAGCAGAAGAAAACAAAAAGGAGACTCACTATTTGCAATAGGTATGTGAAAAGTTAAAAAGAGTATATAAATTGGAGAAGTTAAAAAGACTTAGAAGAATTTAATAAGTGCTAAGTTTTTTTTTTCAAAAAAAATCAAAAATATTAAGAAATTAAGGTTCAGATATTGGAACTCCCACAAAACTTGTGGGTTAGAGATAGATATAAATAAATAGATAGATATAGATATAGATATTTATATTTGTTTCAAATTTTTTTTAATATACAAATTATTTGTTTTGGAAAAAGTACTGCAGTAATTATGAGAGAAGTCAAAAAGTCTTGTGGGTTGAGAGAAGTTCATAAATGCTGAGGTTAATTTAAAAAAAAAAACAAAAAATTAGAAAATTAGGATTGGCATATTGGAGCTCCCACAGGCCTTAGGGGTTAGAAACCCCCTTTTGCTTAATATATAGTATCTATACTATATATTAAGCAAAAGGGGGTTTTTAACCCCAAGCCTTGTGGGAGCTCCAATCTCCCAATCTAAATTTTCTGATTTTTTAATTCTAAAAAAAAACCTTAGCATTTATTAACTTCTCCTAACCCCCAAGTCTTACTCCCATAATAACACTTTAATGTATTAAGAACAAACATAAAAAAAATTCTTTGAAATCCAACATATATGAATTCCTTGACAAGTCCCAACACATATGATTATTATCTCTTATAATAATATTTTAATGCATTAAGAACAAGCATAAAAAAAATTTCTTAAAAATTTTAACACATATAATTATTATCAAAATATTAAACTTTAAAAAATTTCTTGAAAAGTCCAACACATATGATTATTATCAAAATATTAAACTTTAATATAATATAGTAAAAAAAGAAGACATTTAATTCCTTTAAAAGTCCAACACATATGATTATTATCAAAATATTAAACTTTAATATAATATAAAAAAGGAAAAAAGAAGACATTTTTTTTTTAAAAAAAAAGACATTTAAAAATTACAATTCACATATATAGATAATTGTAAATATATTAAGAAAAATGGGGTTTTTAAACCTCAAGCCTTATAGAAGCTCCAATCTCTCAATCTTAATTTTCTAAATTTTTTATTTAAAAAAAAAACTCAGCATTTATTGATTTGGTCAAAATCTCCTAATCAGCATTTATTAACTTTTTCCAATCCATATGCCTGCATTTATTGATTTGGTCAAAATCCATCATTAGCATTTAAAATCCCATCATACAAATAATTATAGATACAACATGTACATAGTTACTGCAGTAGCCTTTTTAATTTTTTCTGTACATTATGGTTAGTGATAAGATTATTAAATTATTTTTATAAAAAAATCTTAAAAAGCATAATTTATATATTAAAAAGAATTAAAACAATTATAAATATTTATAATTATCTCGTGCATAGCACGGGTGATAGGCTAGTACTATATATTAAGCAAAAACGGATTTCTAACCCCAAGCCTTGTGGGAGCTCTAATCTCCTAATCTAAATTTCCAGATTTTTTTATTTTAAAAAAAAAACCTTTGCATTTATTAACTTCTCCAAACTCCCAAGTCTTACCATCATAATAACATTTTAATGCATTAAGAACAAGTATAAAAAAAATTCTTTGAAATCCAACACATATGAATTCTTTGAAAAGTCCCAACACATATGATTATTATCCCTCGTAATAACACTTTAATACATTAAGAACAAGTATAAAAAAAATTCTTGAAAAGTCCAACACATATGATTATTATCAAAATATTAAACTTTAATATAATATAATAATAAAAAAAAGACATTTAATTCTTTAAAAAGTCCAACACATATGATTATTATCAAAATATTAAACTTTAATATAATATAAAAAAGGAAAAAAAGAAAACATTTAAAAAAAATAAAATTAGTCCAACACATATGATTATTATCAAAATATTAAACTTTAATATAATATAATAATAAAAAAAGACATTTAATTCTTTAAAAAGTCCAACACATATGATTATTATCAAAATATTAAACTTTAATATAATATAAAAAAGGAAAAAAAGAAGACATTTAAAAAAACAAAAATTAAAAATCACAATTCATATATATAGATAATTGTAAACACAATCCACATATATAGATAATTGTAAACACAATCCGTGCATAGCACGGGTGATATGCTAGTGTATACCATATATTAAGCAAAAGAGAGTTTTTAACCCCCAAAGCTTGTGGGAGCTCCAATATGCCAATCCTAATTTTCTAATTTTTTGTTTTTTTAAAAAAAAAAAATAACCTCAGCATTTATTAATTTCTCTCAACCCACAAGATTTTTTGACTTCTCTCATAATTATTGCAGTACCTTTTCCAAAACAAATAATTTGTATATTAAAAAAAATTTAAAACAAATATAAATATAAATATCTCTATCTATATCTATCTATTTATTTAGATCTATCTCTAACCCACAAGTTTTGTGGGAGTTTCAATATCTAAACCTTAATTTCTTAATTTTTTTGATTTTTTTTGAAAAAAAAAAAACTTAGCATTTATTAAATTCTTCCAAGTCTTTTTAATTTTTTAATACACACACTCTTTTTAACTTTTTACATACCTATTGCAAATAGTGAGTCTCCTTTTTGTTTTCTCCTTCTTGACTTCTCACTTCTACACTTTCAATTTCAGTAACCACGTATGCAAACAGTAAGTCTTCTTTTATTTTTTCTTTCTTGACTTTTCCTTTTGTTTATTGTTTTAATATTGTAGTTAGATAGTGTATAAAAATATTTGTGATTTGTCTAGCGAATAAAAAATTATAATTTGATTTTTTAATATGATTAAAATTAGATAAATATAAATCTTCACAAAGAGAAAAATGTGATTATAATTAGTTGAATGATTCTTTTTTTTTTTAATGTGATTGTAGTTAGTTTAATAGTTCTTTTTTTCATTTATTTATTTTATTATGGGAAAAATGTGATGTGATTGTAGTTTGTTCAATGGCTCTTTTTTTTAATATGATTGTTGTAGTTAGTTCAATGGTTTTTTTTTAATGTTATTTAATCTTTTTATTTACTATTTTAATTTTATTTTTAATATGATTGAAGTTAAATAAACATAAACACTCACAAAGAAAAAAAATGTGATTGTAATGTGATGTGATTGTACTTTGTTTCAATGGCTCTTTTTTTTAATATGATTGTTGTAGTTAGTTCAATGGTTTTTTTTTATGTTATTTAATCTTTTTATTTACTATTTTAATTTTATTTTTAATATGATTGAACTTAGATAAACATAAACACTCACAAAGAAAAAAAATGTGATTGTAGTTAATTCAAAGTTTTTTTTTTTTTTAATCTGATTGCAGTTAGTCAATGATTCTTTTATTTATTTATTTCATTATGAGAAAAATGTGATGCGATTGTAGTTTGTTCAATGGTTCTTTTTTTTAATGTGATTTAATTTTTTATTTACTGTTTTAATGGTTTTTCTTTACAATTATTTATGAAAAAAATATGATTGTAGTTAGATAGCATAAAAATATTTGTGATTTGATTTGATTTGATTTTTTTCTGATTTGGTTTTTAAAGTACCAATTATTGATAATGATTAGATTGTATTTTGAAAAAAAAATGTAATTGATTTTTTTAACTCACTGTGTTTTTTGAAAAAAAAGTTGTAAGTGCTTGTAGTTTGTTCAATAGCTCTAAATAATCTCAATTTGAATTTCTAAATTTTTTATTAAAAAAAAAAACTCAGCATTTATTGATTTTGTCAAAATCCCATGATCAACATTTATTAACTTTTTTCAATCCACATGTCTTTCCACATGCCTGCATTTATTGATTTGGTCAAAATCCCCTGGTCAGTATTTAAAATTCCCTCATACAAATAATTATAGATACAATCTGTGTATAGTTACTACAGCACCCTTTTCAACCTCTCTCATACACTATGATTAGTGATAAGATTGTAAAATTATTTTTATAAAAAATCTTAAAAAAAACATAATTTATATATTAAAAAAATCTAAAACAAATATAAATATTTATAATTATCCCGTGCATAGCACGGGTGATAGGCTAGTAGATATATTAAGCAAAAGGGAGTTTCTAACCCCCAAGGCCTGTGAGAGCTCCAATATACCAATCCTAATTTTCTAATTTTTTGTTTTTTTTAAAAAACAATTAACCTCAACATTTATTAACTTCTCTCAACTCACAAGACTTTTTGACTTCTCTCATAATTATTGCAGTACCTTTTTCAAAATAAATAATTTGTATATTAAAAAAAAATTAAAACAAATATAAATGTCTATATCTATATATATCTATTTATTTATATTTATCTCTAACCCATAAGTTTTGTGGGAGTTCCAATATCTGAACCTTAATTTCTTAATTTTTTTTTATTTTTTTTGAAAAAAAAAACTTAACACTTATTAAATTATTCAAAGTCTTTTTAATTTCTCAAATATACACACTCTTTTTAACTTTTCACATACCTATTGCAAACAATGAGTCTCCTTTTTGTTTTCTCCTGCTTGACTTTTCACTTCTACACTTTCAACTTCAATGACGATGTATGCAAACAGTAAGTCTTCTTTTTGTTTTCTCCTTCTTAATTTTTCCTTTTATTTACTGTTTTAAAATTGTAGTTAGATATCGCATAAAAATATTTCTTGACTTTTCCTTTTATTTACTGTTTTAATATTGTAGTTAGATTGCGCATAAAAATATTTTTTGATTTTTCCTTTTGATTTACTGTTTTAATATTGTAGTTAGATAGCGCATAAAAATATTTGTAATTTGTGTAGTGAATAAAAAATTATAATTTGATTTTTTAATATGATTGAAGTTAGATAAATATAAACCCTCACAAAAAGAAAAATGTGATTATAATTAGTTGAATGATTCTTTTTTTTTAATGTGATTGTAGTTAGTTTAATATTTTTTTTTTCATTTATTTATTTTATTATGGAAAAATGTGATGTGATTGTAGTTTGTTCAATGACTCTTTTTTTTTTTTTAATATGATTGTTATAGTTAGTTCAATGGTTTTTTTTTTTAATGTTATTTAATTTTTTTATTTACTATTTTAATTTTATTTTTAATATGATTGAAGTTAAATAAATATAAACACTCACAAAGAAAAAAATGTGATTGTAATGTGATGTGATTGTAGTTTGTTCAATGGCTCTTTTTTTTAATATGATTGTTGTAGTTAGTTCAATGATTTTTTTTTAATGTTATTTAATCTTTTTATTTACTATTTTAATTTTATTTTTAATATGATTGAAATTAGATAAACATAAACACTCACAAAGAAAAAAAATGTGATTGTACTTAGTTCAATGGTTCTTTTTTTTCATTTGTTTATTTTTTTTATTATGGGAAAAATGTGATGTGATTGTAGTTTGTTCAATGGTTCTTTTTTTTTAATGTGATTTAATCTTTTATTTACTGTTTTAATGATTTTTCTTTACAATTATTTCTGAAAAAAATATGATTGTAGTTAGATAGCATAAAAATAATTGTGATTTGATTTGATTTGATTTGATTTTTTTCTGATTTGATTTTTAAAGTACCAATTATTGATAATGATTAGATTGTATTTTTTTTAAAAAAAATTGTAATTAATTTTTTTAACTCACTGTGTTTTTTGAAAAAAAATTATTGTATTTTTTAAACTATCAATTCACTTAATTTGTGATCTGATTTTTAACTCACTGTGTTTTTTGAAAAATAAAATGGATTGTACTGATTAAGGTCACATAATATACCAATTATTGATGATGATTATATTGTATTTTGACCCCAAAAAAATTATAATTGATCTTTTTAACTCACTATGTTTTTTGAAAAATAAATTATTGTGTTTTTTTAATTATTGATGATGATTAGATAACATTAAAAAGATTGTGATTTGTATGATTGAAATTATCTCATTTTGTTTATAATTTTATTTTTTAATATGATTCAAATTAGATAAACATAAACACTCACAAAAAGAAAAATGTGATTGTAGTTCGTTCAATGGTTCTAAATAATTTTTTTTATTTACTATTTTAATGGTTATTTTTTTCAATTATTTTTTTTTATTATGAAAAAAATGTCATTGTAGTTAGATAGCATTAAAAAAATTGTGATTTGTATGATTAGAGTTATCTCATTTTGTTTATAACTTGATTTTTTAATATGATCGAAGTTAACTCACAAAAAGAAAAATGTGATTGTAGTTTGTTCAATGGCTCTAAATAATCCCAATCTGAATTTCCTAATTTTTTATTAAAAAAAAAAACTCAGCATTTATTGATTTGGTCAAAATTCCCTGATCAGCATTTATTAACTTTTTTCAATCCACATGTCTTTCCACATGTCTGCATTTATTGATTTCGTCAAAATCTCTTGATCAACATTTAAAATCCCCTCATACAGATGCAATCTGTGTATAGTTACTGCAGTACCCTTTTCAACTTCTCTTATACAGTATGATTGGTGATAAGATTGTTAAATTATTTTTTATAAAAAATCTTAAAAAATCATAATTTATATATTAAAAAAATCTAAAACAAATATAAATATCTATAATTATCACGTGCATAGCACGGGTGATAGGCTAGTTATCTATATATGTGAATTGTGATTTTAATTTTTTTTAAATATCTTCTTTTTTTCATTTTTTATATTATATTAAAGTTTAATATTTTGATAATAATAATATGTGTTTGAATTTTCAAGGAATTAAATGTCTTTTTTTTCTATATTATATTAAAGTTTAATATTTTGATAATAATCATATGTATTGGACTTTTCAAGAAATTTTTTTTATACTTGTTCTTAATGCGTTAAAGTGTTATTATGAGAGATAATAATCATGTGTTGGATTTCAAAGAATTTTTTTTTTATGCTTGTTCTTAATGCATTAAAGTGTTATTATGAGGGTAAGACTTGGGAGTTGGGAGAAGTTAATAAATGCTAAGATTTTTTTTTTAAATCAAAAAATCAAGAAATTTAGATTGGGAGATTGGAGCTCCCACAAGCTTGGGGTTAAAAACCCCCTTTTGCTTAATATATAGTATAGACTAGCATATCACACATGCTACGCACGGGTTGTGTTTCACCACTTTGTCTTCTTATTTTTTTTCAAATGTTTTTTTTTTCTTTTTTTATATTATATTAAAATTTAATATTTTGATAATAATCATATGTGTTGAATTTTTCAAGGAATTCATATGTGTTTGACTTTTTAAGAATTTTTTTTATACTTTTTCTTAATGCATTAAATTGTTATTATGAGGGATAATAATCTTATGTGTTGGATTTTTTTGAGAAATTCATATATACTTCATAATTATTTCTATATATGTGAATTGTGATTTTTAAATGTCTTTTTTTTTAAATGTCTTCTTTTTTTTTTCTTTTTTATATTGTATTAAAGTGTAATATTTTGATAATAATCATATGTGTTGGACTTTTCAATAAATTCATATGTGTTGGACTTTTCAAGGAATTTTTTTATGATTATTCTTAATGTATTAAAGTGTTATTATGAGGGATAATAATCATATGTGTGTGGGTAAAAATCTGCCCACACTGCCTGCTTAGTGATCAACTGGAGAGCACAGGCAAAATAGATGGCTTCAGCAACCTGAAACAGAAAGAAAAGGCTCCGGCGGTGGTTCTTCCACCCGGGGGCACTCCGACGATCAAATCAGTATATCTCTCAAAGATAATCAAGTGCAAAACTTAATACTCAAAACATAAATTGCATACCTTCGACCCACGGGGGTGCCTATCTTTTATAATATACTCAATCCAAGTCCTACTAGAAGTATGACTTCTATGAACTCCAATTTAGTGCTTACTTTGGACTCTTTAAGAGATAAAGATAAACTCCCTAAGAGCTTTATCCTTATCTTGGTTAAGTCCCCTCTTCGTCTTAGGACTCTTGTCCTTTATTCGCTTTATCTCGGATTCTGATATCTTCAGAGATAACCTCGGCTTTGTCGAGATCATCTCGGCGTCACGACCAGGACACGTGGCACCTCGGCTGACACGTCGGCGTCACCATGCCACGTGTTGGTATTCAGAAAATATATCCCCACAACTGCCCCCTAGGTTCTATTACCTCGGCATTCTGAGGTGATGGAACCTATATCGATATTTCGACGTTTCTTTCTGAGTAATGGCTAAAAAAACCGTTTAGCCGAGATAATCCACTTCGAGCCAATGTATTCTCTTCGGAGAACAAGGTTTCGAACGTACTCTTCCACGCGCATGAGCTGTCATGCATATCTAACCGTTCTTTTCACGTGTATTGTCTTCATTGGAGCGTATCTGTGACGCGCCTGAAAGCTGTCTGTCATTTGTCTGCACCGTCTGACGCGTGCGTTGCTCTAGGCGTAATAAATGCCCTATTTTTGCCGCCGATTCACGTTTTTGACAAAACTTTTTCTTGCATCTTTCTTCCTTCGCTTTTTGCATTCTGATTTCTTGCATTCTCTATCTCTAAACTTTCTGAAACTCGAAGTTCTGCGATTTTTTTCCCATCACCTTAGCGAAGTTTCCTCTGTTTCGTCGTGCCTGCAATCGTTACCATTTCTCGGCGTCGTTCTTTCCGACTTCATTTGTTCTGGTAAGGCCCTGCCCCCTTTACTCCCAATCTTTTTCTGTGTTTTTACCATTACTGCTTTGTTGCTCGATTTCTTCCTCTTATATTTTGAATGTGTGCACTGTTTCAACACTTTTCTTGCCACTGTTCTTGATTTTTTTTCCACTTCTGTATTTCTTTTGTTTCTGAGAACTATACCTCTGGTCTTGAATCTGAAACTCCGTCTTTGTTTTCTGTTTTTCGTATCTGTCCCAGATCTGTGCCTTCGATCTTGATCTTCACAGTTCTTAGGCTTGGGATTTGTGTGTAGAAGCTTCAAGTTCTTAGGCAAAACTGAAACAAGTCTTATCAATCCTTTCCTAGGTCTTTGCCGAGGTTCTTGCAACCCTTCTTTAAACACCCATCTTCTGAAACATATTCTTCTTTTGTTTAAGTCGACGTAATGGGTATGTGGAGGCATAGGGTAAATACCCCAACAAAACTCGAATACTTTAGGCAGGAATTCTCCATCCCAGCCGATGTTCATCTTAAGCTAGTTGGGGATAATGATACCATTATGCCCACAGACCATACGATGCCCTTTCCTATAGTAGCTTTCACCGAATGTGGACTTCGGCTTCCACTTGATCCCTTGTTTCGCGAAGTTCTTCATTTCTACAGGCTGAACCCCATGCAACTTACTATCAACTCCTACAGGGTGATTAACGGTATTATAGCTTTAGCTAGGCAGGAGAATCTTAGGATCACCCTGGCCGACCTTCAGTACTGTTATACAATGTGCCCCCTTAACCTGAAAGATAGGGGCTTTGTTTATTACCTTAAGCCGAGGTCTACTGAGTTCAAAATTGTAGCCGACCTCCCAGACTCCAACAAGGGGGCTGGGGATGACTTTCTTATTGCTTCGGGAAATTGGGAATTTGGCCCAGATGAAGACGTCCACCTCTACCCTCTTCCTCGAACAATTACAGAGGGCAAGGGTAAGAGCCCAGTGCCAACGCTTAGTTGTTTTCATTTAAGTCTTTAAAATTTGTCTGTTTCTAATGTCTGTTTGCTTGTCCTGCAGATCTTCATCAACCACCAAAGAACTTCCGTCAATCCTTTTTCCCTGGTCCAGATTTAAAGAAGCTTCTTGGTCTTCCAATCCATAAGCGCAAGGCTCCCCTGTTGCTGAACTTCATTCCAACATATAAATCCACTTTACCCGACGTCCCGAAAAGGAAGAAAAAGAGTCTTTCCCCTCCTACTGCCACAACTGTAACTGCGTCTTCATCCCGAACAGATCAAGGATCCACCTCTGACCCAGCCGATCTTCCATTCACTTCGGCCCCCTACTCAATACCAATTCCAGAACGTAAACGTCGACGAAGACTTGTAAAGACTGCCGAGATGGTTCGTCCAAGGCCTGTCGTTCAAGATCTTCTTGCCGACCTTCCAACCGACGCTGATGCTGAACCATCGCATGCGATGCCCCCACCAAAGCCAAAGAGAGTAAAAAAGGCTCAGCCCAAGCCCAAGGCTACTGACGCCGAAGTTGAGGATGCTTTGCCTATCTCCCAGCTGGCAGAAAGCAAAAAATCAACCTCTGCTTCCACCAAGAGGTCTGCTGAAATCCAACCCTCGGGGTCCACTCAACCAAAGAGGCCAAGGTCATCGTCTGCGACGACCTCGGCATCCAAGAAGCCCGACGTTCCATGGGCTCCTCAACTAACTCTGGAGGATAGGCCTATCATGGCCAGTGAAAGTGCCGACGATATTAACGTTGGTGTCACCCTCAGCACTGCTCTTCTCCTTCCGAAGGATTTGAATCGAAATGCTGAGCTTAGTGAGTATGAGAATTACGCTCTTATGCTCCAACACTCCGTTCAAGTAAGTGTTCCTACTTGCACTTGTGATTCTTCCTTCTTGTTTCTTACTGAGAATATTTTTTAATACTTCTGTTTTTCTTTAGGCCATTCAGCACGCCCACTCATTTTCAATGCAATCTTTTGAAAATCGGCAAAGGTTGGTTGATATGAAGAGGGAAGCATCTTCCATGAAGAAAGAGATCAAATCTCTTGAATCAAGGATGAAAAAATTGGAAGATCAGGTCGAGGCGGCTACTAAGGCCCAAACTTTAGCTCTTGAGAAGGCCGAATCTGCTGAGGCCGTTAAAAAAGTTGCTGAGGCTGAGAAAAGAGAGGCCGAGGCTAAGAAGGCCCAAGCGGAGAAAGAGCTCCAGCAAGCTCTGGCCACCAAAGAGGCCGAAGTCAAAGAGGCCGATGAGAAGGCCTATGCCCAGGGTATGGCCGACGTCGCAGAAGATTATAAACTTCAAGTCAGGCAGGCATGCAACAGGGGATTTTCCCTTGGTTGGATGTCCCTGATAAAAAAACTTGATCTTCCTGTTGACTCGCCCTTTCGTAAGGCCGATGCCATTCCTTTACCATTTCCTCCTCCAAGTCAGGCTGAATCAGAGACTGAGGCTGATGCCGAAGATGAGGATGAAGGAAAAAATGATGATGAGGCCTTGGTGAGAAAACCCAAGGATGCTGCTGAAGCCAAGTCCCCTCCTCCTGCTGAGCAGGTTATGGACTTAACCTTGGATGAGGAGGGTGGTGAGGTTGAGGAGGCAGCCAAGGAAATTGTCGCTGGGCAGCTATCGTCCGATCTGCTCTTGGTAGAAAAAAGTGTTGAGAAAACATTAGCAGAGATTGATGCCGAGATACAGGCGGAGAAAGTGGCCGACGAGGTTCCACCAGAATCGTCCGAGGTCCCAGTCCCTGCAGCTGCTAATACTGAAGAGTCTTGATTTAAAATGCCTTTTGTACTTTTTTCTTCTTTTTCTGTACTTTGCACTCTGTACCCTCTTTTAATTTCTGAGTAATGTAAAACTCCTTCTTATGGCCGACATAACTTTTTCGATATGTAACTGTGACTGCTCTTTCTATGAATGTTTTTAATCTTCTGATGTTCTGTTGATTGCTTCTGCAAAGCTCTATACTTAGAAATTTTTGCATGCTTTTTCATTTTGCTTCCTTCGTGTAATCTTCTCGGGGTTATATACCTCGGGTATAACAATACAACTTTTACTTCGGCAAGATACTGACCTGCAAACTTTTCATAAATTTTAACAAGTATAAACATATACTGCTTAATGTAAACTTTGCAAGTTTCTTCTCAAGTTTCAATAAGTATTAAACAGTGATCTCGGTCTATCATACTTGCAAATTGCTACAAATTTCAACAAGTAGTAAACAATATACTTAGCCTTTACATCAACCTGTAAATTTCTGTATACCTCAGCGGGTGATCATATGTCGGCTTAACATAAACTTGTAAATTGCTACAAATTTCAACAAGTGTTAAGTATCTTCCTTAGGGTTAAGCAACACACATATTGCTATGAGAACTTAAGCAATAACCTCGGCTTTCAACTTGTAAATTGCTACAAATTTCAACAAGTGAAGATAAGGAATCAGCTTAATTCCAACTTGTAAATTGCTACAAATTTCAACAAGTGAATTAAGGAATAATCTTGGCTTAACTTCAACTTGTAAATTGCTACAAATTTCAACAAGTGAAGATAAGGAATAATCTCGGCTTAACTTCAACTTGTAAATTGCTACAAATTTCAACAAGTGAAGATAAGGAATCAGCTTAATTCCAACTTGTAAATTGCTACAAATTTTAACTAGTGAATTAAGGAATAATCTCGGCTTAACTTCAACTTGTAAATTGCTACAAATTTCAACAAGTGAAGATAAGGAATCAGCTTAATTCCAACTTGTAAATTGCTACAAATTTCAACAAGTGAATTAAGGAATAATCTCGGCTTAACTTCAACTTGTAAATTGCTACAAATTTCAACAAGTGAAGATAAGGAATCAACTTAATTCCAACTTGTAAATTGCTACAAATTTCAACAAGTGAATTAAGGAATAATCTCGGTCTTTTCTTTGCCCCCAATGTGAACCTGAGTTTGACTTGGGTTCACATTAATTATGTCTTCAATAAACATCAATGCATAACTTTCTCAATCATATGTGTTGAAAGAATTCTGAAAAGACTTTATTGATGATATCGGCCAAAATATGATGTACATCTAATGATAGAAAAATTTCAAATTACAAGTATTCCAAGGTCTGGGCAATGCTTTGCCCTCATTGTCCTCAAGCCGATAAGCTCCATTGCCTAATACTGAAGTAATTCTGTAGGGTCCTTCCCAGTTTGGGCCAAGCTTGCCTTCCCTGGGATCCTTCTTGTTCCCGACGACTTTTCTCAGGACTAGGTCACCGACTTGAAAATCTCTTGGATTGACCTTCTTGTTGTAAGTTTTGGCAAGCTGTTGCTGGTATACTGCAAGCTGAATTGCAGCTTTCTCTCTTCGTTCTTCTAATAAATCCAGATCTCGGGCTAAGAGTACATCATTGGTGCCATTCTCTACTCCCTGGGTTCTGATCCCTGGGATGCCGATCTCTAATGGGATGACTGCTTCTGTGCCATAAGCCATGGCAAAGGGGGATTCTCCTGTTGATCTTCTCGGCGTAGTCCGATATGCCCAAAGTACGTTGAGCAACTCGTCTACCCACTTTCCTTTTGCTGCCTGCAGCCTCTTCTTTATTCCATCCAGTATTACTTTGTTGGATGCCTCTGCTTGCCCATTGCTTTGAGGAAAACTTGGTGTTGAGAAATAATTCTTGATTTTGAATTTTGCACAAAAGTTCTTGATGAGTTTGCTGTCAAACTGTGTTCCGTTGTCGGCAATTATTGCTCTTGGAATCCCAAAAAAATTGTGATTTGTATGATTGAAGTTATCTCCTTTTGTTTATAATTTGATTTTTTAATATGATTGAAGTTAACTCACAAAAAGAAAAATGTAATTGCAATTTGTTCAACGGCTCTAAATAATATTTTTATTTACTATTTTAATGGTTCTTTTTTTCAATTATTTTTTTTTATTATGAGAAAAATATGATTGTAGTTAGATAGCATTAAAAAAATTGGGATTTGTATGATTGAAGTTATCTCCTTCTGTTTATAATTTGATTTTTTTAATATGATTGAAGTTAGATAAAAATAAACATTCACAAAAAGAAAAATGTGATTGTAGTTTGTTCAATATTTCTAAATAATTTTTTTATTTACTATTTTAGTGGTTTTTTTCAATTATTATTTTTATTATGAGAAAAATGTGATTGTAGTTAGATAGTATTAAAAAAAAAGTGATTTGTATGATTGAAGTTATCTCCTTTTGTTTATAATTGGATTTTTTAATATTAAGTTAGATAAACATAAATACTCACAAAAAGAAAAATGTGATTGTAGTTTGTTCAATGCTTCTAAATAATCTTTTTATTTACTACTTTAATGGTTCTTTTTTTCAATTATTTTTTTTATTATGAGAAAAAGAAGAAGAAGACAAAGTGGCGAAATACAACCCGTGCATAGCACGAGTGACATGCTAGTTATCTATATATGTGAATTGTAATTTTTAAATGTCTTTTTTTTTAAATGTTTTCTTTTTTTTTTCCTTTTTTTATATTATATTAAAGTTTAATATTTTGATAATAATCAAATGTGTTAGACTTTTCAAGGAATTAACTATCTTTTTTTTATTATATTATATTAAAGTTTAATATTTTGATAATAACCATATGTGTTGGACTTTTCAAGAAATTTTTTTTATGCTTGTTCTTAATGCATTAAAGTGTTATTATGAGAGTAAGACTGGGGGATTGGGAAAAGTTAATAAATGCTAAGGTTTTTTTTTTAAATCAAAAAAATCAAAATATTTAGATTGGGAGATTGAAGCTCCCACAAGGCTTGGGGTTAAAAATCTCCTTTTGCTTAATATATAGTATAAACTAACATGTCACCCGTGCTATGCACGAGATATTTATTGATATTTATATTTGTGTTAGATTTTTTTTTAATATATAAATTATGTTTTTAAAATTTTTTTATAAAAATAATTTAACAATTTTTACCACTAACCATAGTGTATGAGAGAAGTTGAAAAGGGTACTGCAGTAACTATACACGGGTTGTATCTATAATTATTTGTATGAGGGGATTTTAAATGTTGATCAAGAGATTTTGACCAAATCAATAAATGCAGGTATGTGAAAAGACATGTGGAGTGAAAAAAGTTAATAAATGCTGATTAGGAGATTTTGATCAAATCAATAAATGTTGAGTCTTTTTTTTTAAAATAAAAAATTTAGAAAATTTAAATTGGGATATTGGAGCTCCCACAAGCCTTGGGGGTTAAAAATCCCCTTTTGCTTAATATATAGTATAGATAATTAAAAAAATCAATCACAAATTAAGTCAATTGATAATTGAAAAACACAATAATTTATTTTTCAAAAAGCATAGTGAGTTAAAAAATCAATTACAATTTTTTTTGGGTCAAAATACAATCTAATCATCTTCAATAATTGGTACATTATGTGACCCTAATAAGTACAATCCATTTGGTTTTTCAAAAAACACAGTGAGTTAAAAATCAAATCACAAATTAAGTAAATTGATAGTTAAAAAAACACAATAATTTTTTTTCAAAAAACACAGTGAGTTAAAAAAATCAATTACAATTTTTTTTTTCAAAATACAATATAATCATTATCAATAATTGGTACTTTAAAAATCAAATCATAAAAAAAATCAAATCAAATCACAAATATTTTTATGCTATTTAACTACAATCATATTTTGTAACGCCCTCAAAATAACACATCAAACCCATCAATATAGACATGTGCTGGTAATAAAGATAAACATTCTTCTATTCATCAGAGTAGTTCTTTACAAAAGTATTACATGTTAATCAACAAAAGCAAATGCCCTACGGGCTTACAGCTTTCCAAGTTAACACTTGGTTACAACAAAAGAGTGCTAACTCATTTACACATTAAGCCCTTGGATTGAATATACATGTAATACATCAAGAAATAAAACAACAAAAGTCCGCCTGCCTCTAGCCTCCCAAGCTACGTCCTTGGAGGTGGCATGCTACCTGTACCTGAAAATGATATTCCCATATAGGGTGAGCCACAGTCCAGTAGAAATATACTAAACCAAATATGAACAATGACTAAAAGATTAGCAGTTGATAGATGGCCAACACTGATACTTTCCTTTATCACACTTTACATTTTCATGACATACAAGTCCATATTACCATTCATTTTCCAATTCCTTTCGAATTCTCAATTTATAACCATGGCTCAGAACCTGGCCAAACAACTCATATGAGACAGTAACTCATATCAAGCACCTCCCATTACATAACAGATAAGCATACTAGCTATATCACACACTAACAGATAAGCATACAAGCTATATCATCACTTCCACAGATATGCATATGAGCACTATCACACTTCCAATGACAAGCATGTGAGCTCTGTCAACACATTACTAGATAAGCATATGAGCTTTATCTATGGAGTCCATCCCCTATCTCCTCCCAACAACATCCGGTTTAGAGGTCCATCCTCTATCTTCTCCTAAACCGCGGAGTACATCCCCTATCTCCTCCAACACAACACAATGCATATAAACAATAATTATACACATCATCAACCAATACATAACATTTAATGTATTCATTCAACCGTCATACTCAATGACACATTCCGGTGATTAGTTTTAGTTTGCCTAATCATCATGCATTGTCTACAGCAACCAAGACTATCCTCCACCGATAGCCCAAAGCAGTTATTTCTATACAGAAATTAAATGCAACAAATGGATATAAAATCGACATTTCCAACTAGGTAAGTGACATAAAATCCAACTACACCCTTTAATCCCATGTATTCCCAATCTCAACATTTCCAATTCAATTCCTCATTTCTCACAATTAATTTTACAAATTAATTAACCAATGTAATTAGGGCATTTTCCATAATTAACATTTCAACCTTTAGGTTCCATTTTCATTAATGTTTTAACATTAATTCCACTTTTCCATGCCAAACATGCATCTAGGCTTTTATATAGTTAAAACCCCAACTCTTGTAAATTTACACAAAAGTCCCCAAACTTTCACAAATTACTAAACTAACCCCAACATCTCAAAATACTAAAATTTAAAGACAAAGCACATAAAGAGGAGTAGGATATCCCTACCTCAAAGTTTGAGCTCCAATGGAGATGAAGGCCAAAACCAAAATGCTTCAAATTCTGAAATTTTCAGATTAAAATGTAGCCCTCGACGATCAACACAACTTTCGTAAAGACCAAAAGTGAGCAAACAACTCCTACTAGATCAAATCTAAGAGGGAAGGGCCGGTTTTAGAGTGAGAAGCTCTGAAAATGGCTTTTCGGAAAAGTAAGAGAGAGAAAAGATCTTGAAAAAGTGATCCAAAAATCGGATCTCGGATTTATATAAAAGTCGCCCCGCTCGAGCGTCAAACTCCCCGCTCGAGCGTTACTCACAGACTCCCGTTCGAGCGTCAACAATCCCGCTCGAGCGGCGGATACACACTCCCAGAACTTTTGCAGACAGGTCTCCCGGTCGAGCTTCCAACTCCCCGCTCGAGCGGCAATCACACAATCCCGCTCGAGCGGCCAATCCCACGCTCGAGCGTCGAACACTACACAGGAAATACTGGATGGGTGAAACTCCTGCTCGAGCGCCAAAACCCCCGCTCGAGCGGACAGGTCAAAATCTGGGCAACTAGTTTTGGTTTCTAATCTCAACCAACCTGTAACAAATCTGCCCAACACATCCTATAACTCAAATACAAAGTAAGAAAGGATGTACACCAGGTAATAATCGACTGCTATCATCCACGGACACTGTCACGACCCCAAACTGCCCCTAGTAGTTTGGTGCCGTGATGGCCAGTAATCCGGGATTACCGAAGGCCAACTTTCAAAATTTAACAAGATCAGAGTATAATAAACGGGGCTCTCAAATGCGGAAGCAATAAATCAAAATACAAGTGGTTTATAAGAGCAGTGCATAGATCCAATGTAATGGCATACATCTTTACAAACTTGAATACGACAAAAGCGAAATATGTGTTACATCTTGATCAAAAGGCTTCTCGAGCCGACATATACAAAATACAGTGAGTACAAGCCAAGAAGCATAATTTTCATGAAGTGCCGACGTGAATACAAAATAACGCCGACATAATCATGGATCCAAAACAAGCTTTCAAAAACACATTCTAGGCGTCGCCGACGTCCTGCTCATCACCTACATATATATAGAGAGGGTGAGCTTGGATACTCAGTGAATGGTACTAAAAATAAAGATTTTGCATGAATATAGCCGAAGTCTTTCAAAACAAAACATGCCAAAACTATACAGATATTAGCCGAGATTCCTTCAAAGCAAAACACATCAAACTCTATCAAACCAGGGATGAACCGTATTCATCAATCAAATCTTACAAGTCTCAAGGGATGCTTACTTACATCGGCAAAACAAGGGATGAACCATATTCATCAATCAAATCTCACAAGTCTCAAGGGATGCTTACTTACATCGGCAAAACACAAATCAAGCTTATCAAAACAAGCAAATCTACGCGGTAAATCGCCAGTGGCAAAACAAGGACTGTACGATCCGTAATCGTTGAGTCAAAGGTACTGCGAAAGTTTATAGTCCTCCAGCACAAGGGACTTGTGTTACTTAAGCCCGTAGCTCCTTTTAACACGATGATCTGGTGTTACTTAGGCCCGTAGCCCGATTTAACATTTTGGCACTTGTGTTACTTAGGCCTGTAGCCCGATTTAACATTTTAGTGCTCCCAAGAAAGGACCGTATCCTTTTATACTTAGTGCTGCGAAAGTTTAGAGTCCTCCAGCACGAGGGACTTTTGTACTTGGTACTGCGAAAGTTTAGAGTCCTCCAGTACAAGGGACTTTTCAAGGATGACATCAAAACAAAGCTTATACTGATACATCAAAACAGGGCTATTCATTCATGCTTAGCAAATACTTTCATCAAAACAAGCAAAGCAAGACTTATCAAAACAGTGTAACATAGCTTTATTAAAAGCACCACTCACCTAGTTCTTCAGGTGTAGGCTCAAAGCAAGGATCAAGGTCCTACAATCACATGGCAAATCATTTTCTCAAAACAAGCCTTATATGCATATGCGAATGATCTCGGCATTCTTATCAGATCCAAGTAAATAGCAAAGCAACACATGCTGGGAGTTTAAACATTGCTCCCGTCTCATGAAAACACACTGGGTACCAACCAGGCCCTTGCTGAGGTCCCACACATCCTTGCCGAGGTGTGGTCCCGAGGGCTTCATCAAAACAAAGCCGGGAAAACCTGGGTTTCCCTTTGAAGAATATGAAGAACAAGATCATTTGGAAGGTGGATGCAAGTTCACAACTTGTTACAAAAATCTGAGTTTTCAAGCCAAGAGTTCAAAACATGGACCTGGGTACCCATACAAGAAGGTCATGCAAGAACAAACACAAAAACATGGTTTCGGTTCCAACTTTTGGATCAAAACGAGACTTTTCTTCAAAGCACATGAACACTATCTTTTTCTTCCGAAACCAACTTCAAATCGATGCATGACATGCAAAACAGATCCGATCATGCAATGCAGCTAGATGATCAATATCAACAATCAAAGTAGATCAAGGTTCTTACCTCAAAACTCGGATCCAACGGATCAAGCCACGAAGATCAAGCTTGGAAGGTCTATTCTCACTCAAGAACCTCTCCTCCTTCTCTCTAAAGGCAAAGATTTGAGACAAAAAAATGATTTGTTTCCAAGTCTGCCGGCTGTCTTAACCATCAGCTCGAACACGTGGCGCTATCGGGTTGGTTCAACTCAAAAGGGTGATTGATAGATAAGACAAGTCTCTGACAAAGCGTATGCGGCAAGCTAGGGCAAGGCACATCGGCAAGTAACAACATCGGCTAAGGTCAAAGCTTCGGCAACAGGGTGACAAAGACATCGGCTAGGGAGGACGACGCTTGACTAAGCTGTGCCACACCTTGGCCGGGGTGTGCCACATCTCGGCCTAGGCCATACCTGCCTGCGGAAAAAGGTTCACTAAGTGCAAGATACCTCGGCAACAAGCCCGAGGTGAAGGTGGGAGGTCGACCAAGGTCTCAAAACAGTTCTAAGTACAAAGGTTCAAAGGCGAACTAAGCTCAAGGTGACCTCGGCCACACACACACACCGAACAAGGACAGAATCATGCAAGCAATACTTAGCCAAAACGAGGCAAGGCAAAACCTTCAAATTAACATAACAAGGCAAGATCGTGCATGAATGTATGCAAGTATGACAAGAGTAAGGTGAGGGTTGTTACAGACACATGTCCGGATCACTGTACATCAAGGGTAAACCCGGGATCGCTATAACCTCCCCCCCTTAAAGAATTTCGTCCCCGAAATTAAACACAGTTTCAATAAAAAAATTTCTCCATGTCCAACCCATTACAGATCAATTCCCTCTCTTTTCAAGAGGCATTTCACAACCCATATTACAAGTGCATTATTAACATGCAATTTTCTCCCATTTCCAACCATTTTCAACATACATGGTTCACAGTGCATATCATAATCAATATACATGATACAGCTCCAATTCTACAATATAGCCAACATATGCAATATTATAATCAACTCCCATATCAGGGTAAGTTCTACAACATACTTCCATTAAACCAAAACATTACCAATGTTTTACAACTTAAGACATATATAAAGCTCTTAAGTCCAGCAATATTACAAAATCTAAATACAACATTACTCATCAATAAACAAGTCCAGATATTTCTCGCGGACTTCCAACTCACGTTCCCAAGTGGCTTCCTCCACTCCGTGATGTTTCCACAAAACCTTCACTAAAGGGATGGTCTTGCCATGCAGGACTTGATCCCGTCTATCCAAGACCCGAACTGGTCTCTCTTCATACGAGGCATCCTCATCTACCTCTAAGTCGGTCCAATTTAACACATGCGATGGATCCGGCTCATATTTCCGAAGTATACTCACATGAAACACGTCATGAACTCCGGACAACTGCAGCGGCAAAGCCAAACGATAAGCAACCTCGCCAATCCTCTCAAGGATCTCAAAAGGCTCAATAAATCGAGGGGATAACTTCCCACTCTTCCCAAACCTCATCAAACCTCGCCTAGGTGATATTTTCAAGAAAACATGATCACCTACCTCAAACGCCAAAGGCCTCCTCCTACGGTCGGCATAACTCTTTTGGCGACTCTGGGCTGTAACAAGCCTCCTACGGATAAGCTGAACTTTCTCCGTCGTCTCCCTAACCAACTTCGGACCCAACAAAGGTGCATCACCCACCTCGGCCCAACACACTGGAGACCTACACGGTCGGCCATACAAGGCCTCAAACGGTGCCATACCAATACTAGATTGAAAACTGTTGTTATAGGCAAACTCCACCAATGGCAAGTGCCTCTCCCACGTCCCACTGAAGTCTAGGACACACCCTCGAAGCATATCCTCAAGGATCTTAATAGTACGCTCGGACTGCCCGTCAGTCTGAGGATGATAAGCCGTACTAAAGGTCAACTTAGTGCCCAAGGCACTCTGCAAACTCTGCCACAACCTAGCAGTAAAACGAGGATCTCTATCTGAGACGATCGTCACTGGGACCCCGTGCAATCTCACTATGTCCCGAATATACAAGTCGGCAAGATTGTCTACAGAATCTCTCATGCGCATAGGAATGAAGTGCGACAACTTAGTCAACCGGTCTACAACCACCCAAATAGCATCACTACCCCGCTGAGTCCTCGGAGAGCTACAACGTAGTCCATAGTGACATGCTGCCACTTCCACTCGGCAATAGGCAAGGGTTGCAACAAACCCGCTGGCCTCTGATGCTCGGCCTTCACTTGCTGGCAAGTAAGGCACTTCGATACGAAAACAGCCACATCTCTGTTCATACCCCGCCACCAAAACTGGCGACCCAAATCCCGATACATCTTAGTGCCTCCCGGATGCACCGCAAGACGTGAATGGTGAAACTCTCGGAGTACTTCTTCTCGGCAAGACTCCGGCACAAACAAACGGTCTCGGTATCTCACACTCTGGTCGGGATACACCGTCAAACCCTTCTCAACCTTCCCACCGGAGATCTTCTCTCGGAAGGATTCTACCTCAAGGTCACCTCTCTGTGCCTCTAACACTCTAGTCACAAGTGTAGGCTGCGCAACAACAGAAAACAAGGCCACAGCCTCAACCGATTCGCTCAGGTGCAAATCAAACTCGCCAAGTACACCCAACATCTCCCATTCTCGGATGGCAATACAAGCTACATCACTAATGGATTTTCTACTAAGGGCATCGGCCACAACATTGGCCTTCCCTGGATGATAGTGCAACTCAAAATCATAGTCCTCAATGAACTCCATCCATCTCCTCTGTCTCAAATTCAAGTCTCTCTGTGTAAATAGATACTTCAAACTCTTGTGGTCCGAGAACACCTCGAACCTCTCACCATAAAGGTAGTGCCTCCAAATCTTCAAGGCAAAGATCACTGCTGCTAACTCTAGGTCGTGTGTAGGGTAATTCTTCTCGCGAATTTTCAACTGACGTGAGCCATAAGCTACCACTTTCTCCTCTTGCATCAACACACAACCCAAACCCTCTCGTGAGGCATCACAATAAACCGCAAAACCCAACCCTCTCTCCGGAATAATCAAAACCGGAGCGGTAGTCAATCTAACTTTCAACTCTTGGAACGACTTTTCGCAAGTCTCACTCCACACAAATTTGACTCCCTTCCAAGTCAATCTAGTCAACGGCGAAGCTAGCCTGGAGAAATCTTTCACAAACCGATGGTAATACCCAGCTAATCCCAGAAAACTGCGGATTTCAAACACTCTTAGGCTGTGCCCAATCTTGCACTGCCTCCACCTTGGATGCATCAACAGACACCCCTTCCCCGGATACCACGTGGCCTAAGAATTTCACCTCTCCTAGCCAGAACTCACACTTCTCAAACTTGGCATACAGCCTATGGGCTCTAAGCAACTCAAGCACCACTCTCAAGTGTTCCTCGTGCTCCTCCTCTGAAGGCGAATAGATAAGGATGTCCTCCATGAAAACGACTACAAATCGATCCAAGAATTCCCGGAAAATCTGGTTCATCAAGTCCATAAAGACTGCCGGTGCATTGGTGAGCCCGAATGGCATCACCAGAAACTCATAATGGCCATACCGCGTACGGAATGCCGTCTTAGGAATATCCTCCTCCCTGACCCTCAACTGGTGGTAACCCGATCTCAAGTCTATCTTAGAGAAACAACGGGAACCCTTCAACTGGTCAAACAGATCATCTGTACGGGGCATAGGGTACTTATTCTTGACCGTAGCCCGATTCAACTTTCGGTAGTCTATACACAATCTCAAGGCACCATCTTTCTTTTTAGCAAAGAGGGCCGGTGCTCCCCACGGCGAAACACTACGGCGAACAAAACCCTTATCTAGCAATTCCTGGAGCTGAACTTTCAACTCAACCAACTCTGCTGGAGCAAAACGATAAGGTGCCATAGAAATCGGCGCCGTGCCGGGCACTAAATCAATAGAGAACTCTATCTCTCGATGAGGTGGCAAACTAACAAGGTCCTTGGGAAAGACATCCGAATACTCACAAACCACCCTCGGTAACACAAGCTGGGTCTCACCACACTCACCACTCTCAAAGCTACAAGTAGACCACTAAGCTCACTTTGCCCTCGTGAATCATACCCCGGTGGCAAAACACTACCAACCCGGTCTCCCAAGAAATGGAACCACTCCCCGCTCAAGGTACATAACGTGACCCTCTGGCGGTAGCAATCGATAACAACCCGGTATGACGATAGCCAGTCCATACCCAAAATAACATCAAAGCCCTTCATGGGCATGATAACAAACGGAAAAGGAAGCCTATGGTCGGCGACTTCTATATCACAACCTCTAACACCTTGTTTCAAGATCAACTCACCCCCAAGAGGTGACACTACACAAATAGGAGATGCTAACTGTGCCAACTCCAATTCTAAAACAGATGCAAATGCAGCAGATACAAAAGAATGAGATGCACCCGTGTCAATCAACACACTAGCAACTGAGTTGCAAAACAGAAAAGTACCTCTCACTGCTGATGGAGCTGGTACTAAATCCTGCGCGGTAACAGCATACACGCGCCCTGTGGGCCCCTAATCCACCTACTCACCTCTCGGAGCATACGACTGCTGCACTGACTGGGATGACGAGGCTCCCGGATTGGCCCTCGAGGCCTGCACAGATTGAGCTGGCTGAAATCCCTGCGTCTGCCTAGAACCAGACGCTCCCGATGTGGCACCCAACTGTGGGCAATACCTCTTCAGGTGCCCAGGCTGACCACACTGATAGCAAGACAAAGATTGTCCTCTGCCCTGACTCTGGCCCTGAGGTCTAGCTGAAGAAGAAGCAGCTCGCTGACCCCCTCCCTTCTGCGGGCAAACCGAAACTTTGTGACCCAGCTGGCCACACTTGTAACAGGTAAAATCCCCCTGACTACCTCTCCTAGAGCCTGCACTCGGCACTAGAAAGGTTGACCTAGCCAAACCACCTTGAGACTGCTGAGGATTAGGACCCCTCTGTCTCCTGCCATCGCCCTGGCCATCTTGGCTCCTCTTGGAGCCTCTCTGCCCCTCATCCTCCTCCTGCATCATGAGCTCCATATGAGCTGCAGCATCTACTAAATGTCTATACTCTCGGATGTAAGACCCACCAACTCTCAGCTTGAGGCCCCGCCTTAACTCCTGCTCAAACTCATAGCAACGGCGTTCTTCGGACGCCACCAACTCAGGTGTAAACCTGGACAAACTAGTGAAAGTGGCCTCAAACTCTGCCACAGACATACCCTGCTGATTAGGCCGGCTAAATTGATCCCTCAGCTTCTCCCTAGCCACTGCAGATAAGAACCTCTCCTGGAAAGCATTTACAAACGCCTCCCATGTACTACCAACACGAGCCTTCTCGTACTTCCACCATTGACCCGCATCTCCCTTCAGCTAGAAAGATGCCAAGGTCACTTTCAGTGCCCCGTCCTCGATGCCACGCATCTCGAATGTCTTACTCATTTGTTCCAACCACTCATCAGCCTTCAGTGGCTCCTTTGGATCCCCAACAAACTCATCCGGGTTAGACCGGAAGAACTCCCTCTTCAAGAAAGAAGGCCCTGCCTCAGCTGCCTGATTTCCTGCTCTGAGAATACCCAAAGCCCCTGCTATCTCTCGTGCCAAGGCACTCATAGCCTGTTGACCCGCTGGCTCGGCCATATTGGCCTGACCAACTCCCTTCTGCACTGCCGGAATATCATCCGGTAAAGGTGCTTCCTGCCTCGCAGGCCTACCACACTTAGCACCTCTACCTCGCCCTGACATCCTAATAAAGGTAATACAGAACGTTAGTACATTCACAAATGTGCCAAAACTAAACACTCACGTCCTAATGCATGGACAACTGTAATTCACTCCACGTAAGCACATAAACACATAAGCACTTACGAATTTCATCTCCGGATAATGATAGTCCCGAGGCGTTACTAGAGTTCCGGTTAGAAATAGCATTGATCAAGTGCCTTTCCAACAAGACTCATAGAAACCCAAGGATCCAATCAACATCCGAGAAACTAAATCCCATACCCACATAGTCACATAAGCATGTTATCAATTAAGCATGTAGCATATAACACTACATCTAAGTCTCTATCAAGCGAGACAAACCCATTGTGATCCTAATCACTTCCTACGTACCCAAAGTATTCGAACCCGGTACGCTCTGATATCAAGTTGTAACGCCCTCAAAATAACATATCAAACCCATCAATATAGACATGTGCTGGTAATAAAGATAAACATTCTTCTATTCATCAGAGTAGTTCTTTACAAAAGTATTACATGTTAATCAACAAAAGCAAATGCCCTACGGGCTTACAGCTTTCCAAGTTAACACTTGGTTACAACAAAAGAGTGCTAACTCATTTACACATTAAGCCCTTGGCTTGAATATACATGTAATACATCAAGAAATAAAACAACAAAAGTCTGCCTACCTCTAGCCTCCCAAGCTATGTCCTTGGAGGTGGCATGCTACCTGTACCTGAAAATGATATTCCCATATAGGGTGAGTCACAGCCCAGTAGAAATATACTAAACCAAATATGAACAATGACTAAAAGATTAGCAGTTGATAGATGGCCAACACTGATACTTTCCTTTATCACACTTTACATTTTCATGACATACAAGTCCATATTACCATTCATTTTCCAATTCCTTTCAAATTCTCAATTTATAACCATGGCTCAGAACCTGGCCAAACAACTCATATGAGACAGTAACTCATATCAAGCACCTCCCATTACATAACAGATAAGCATACTAGCTATATCACACACTAACAGATAAGCATACAAGCTATATCATCATTTCCACAGATATGCATATGAGCACTATCACACTTCCAATGACAAGCATATGAGCTCTGTTAACACATTACTAGATAAGCATATGAGCTCTATCTATGGACTCCATCCCCTATCTCCTCCCAGCAACATCCGGTTTAGAGGTCCATCCCCTATCTTCCCCTAAACCGCGGAGTACATCCCCTATCTCCTCCAACACAACACAATGCATATAAACAATAATTATACACATCATCAACCAATACATAACATTTAATGTATTCATTCAACCGTCATACTCAATGACACATTCCGGTGATTAGTTTTAGTTTGCCTAATCATCATGCATTGTCTACAACAACCAAGACTATCCTCCACCGATAGCCCAAAGCAGTTATTTCTATACAGAAATTAAATGCAACAAATGGATATAAAATCGACATTTCCAACTAGGTAAGTGACATAAAATCCAACTACACCCTTTAATCCCATGTATTCCCAATCTCAACATTTCCAATTCAATTCCTCATTTCTCACAATTAATTTTACAAATTAATTAACCAATGTAATTAGGGCATTTTCCATAATTAACATTTCAACCCTTAGGTTCCATTTTCATTAATGTTTTAACATTAATTCCACTTTTCCATGCCAAACATGCATCTAGGCTTTTATATAGTTAAAACCCCAACTCTTGTAAATTTACACAAAAGTCCCCAAACTTTCACAAATTACTAAACTAACCCCAACATCTCAAAATACTAAAATTTAAAGACAAAGCACATAAAGAGGAGTAGGATATCCCTACCTCAAAGTTTGAGCTCCAATGGAGATGAAGGCCAAAACCAAAATGCTTCAAATTTTGAAATTTTCAGATTAAAATGTAGCCCTCGACGATCAACACAACTTTCGTAAAGACCAAAAGTGAGCAAACAACTCCTACTAGATCAAATCTACGAGAGAAGGGCCGGTTTTAGAGTGAGAAGCTCTGAAAATGGCTTTTCAGAAAAGCAAGAGAGAGAAAAGATCTTGAAAAAGTGATCCAAAAATCGGATCTCGGATTTATATAAAAGTCACCCCGCTCGAGCGTCAAACTCCCCGCTCGAGCGTCACTCACAGACTCCCGCTCGATCGTCAACAATCCCGCTCGAGCGGCGGATACACACTCCCAGAACTTTTGCAGACAGGTCTCCCGCTCGAGCTTCCAACTCCCCGCTTGAGCGGCAATCACACAATCCCGCTCGAGCGGCCAATCCCACGCTCGAGCGTCGAACACTGCACAGGAAATACTGGATGGGTGAAACTCCTGCTCGAGTGCCAAAACCCCCGCTCGAGCGGACAGGTCAAGATCTGGGCAACTAGTTTTGGTCTCTAATCTCAACCAACCTGTAACAAATCTGCCCAACACATCCTATAACTCAAATACAAAGTAAGAAAGGATGTACACCAGGTAATAATCGACTGCTATCATCCACGGACACATGTCCGGATCACTGTACATCAAGGGTAAACCCGGGATCGCTATATATTTTTTTCATAAATAATTGTAAAGAAAAGCCATTAAAATAGTAAATAAAAGATTAAATCACATTAAAAAAAAGAACCATTGAACAAACTACAATCACATCACATTTTTCCCATAATAAAAAAAATAAATAAATGAAAAAAAGAACCATTGACTAACTACAATCACATTAAAAAAAAAGAACCATTGAACTAACTACAATCACATTTTCTTATTTGTGAGTGTTTATGTTTATCTAACTTCGATCCTATTAAAAATAAAATTAAAATAGTAAATAAAAAGACTAATTATAATCACATTTTTCTCTTTGTGAGGGTTTATATTTATCAAACTTCAATCATATTAAAAAATCAAAAATAAAATTAAAATAGTATAAAAAGATTAAATAACATTAAAAAAAAACCCATTGAACTAACTGCAATAATCATATTAAAAAAAATAGCCATTAAACAAGCTATAATCACATCATATTTTTCACATAATAAAATAAATAAATGAAAAAAAAGAACTATTAAACTAACCACAATCACATTAAAAAAAAAAAAAGAATCATTGAACTAATTATAATCACATTTTTCTCTTTATAAGGGTTTATATTTATCTAAGTTTAATCATATTAAAAAATCAAAAATAAAATTAAAATAGTAAATAAAAAGATTAAATAACATTAAAAAAAATCCATTGAACTAACTACAACAATCATATTAAAAAAAAAAAGGGGACATTGAACAAAGTACAATCACATCACATTTTTCCCATAATAAAATAAATAAATGAAAAAAAAGAACTATTAAACTAACTACAATCACATTAGACAAATCACAAATATTTTTATGCACTATCTAACTACAATATTAAAATAGTAAACAAAAGGAAAAGTCAAGAAGAAGAAAACAAAAAGAAGACTTACTATTTGCATACGTGGTCACTGAAGTTGAAAGTGTAGAAGTGAGAAGTCAAGAAGGAGAAAACAAAAAGGAGACTCACTGTTTGTGATAGGTATGTGAAAAGTTAAAAAGAGGGTGTGATGTGGAGAAGTTAAAAAGACTTGGAAGAATTTAATAAGTATTAAGTTTTTTTTTCAAAAAAAATCAAAAAAATTAAGAAATTAAGGTTCAAATATTAGAACTCCTACAAAACTTGTGGGTTAGAAATAGATATAAATAAATAGATAGATATAGATATAGATATTTATATTTGTTTTAAATTGTTTTTAATATACAAATTATTTGTTTTGAAAAAGGTACTGCACTAATTATGAGAGAAGTCAAAAAGTCTTGTGAGTTGAAAGAAGTTAATAAATGTTGAGGTTAATTTTTTTTTAAAAAAACAAAAAATTAGAAAATTAAGATTGTCATATTGAAACTCCCACAGGCCTTGGGGGTTAAAAATCTCATTTTGCATAATATATAGTATAGATAGATACTAGCATATCACCCGTGCTATGCACGTGTTGTGTTTACAATTATCTATATACGTGAATTGCGATTTTTAAATGTCTTCTTTTTATTTTATTTTTTATATATTATATTAAAGTTTAATATTTTGATAATAATCATATGTGTTGGATTTTTTAAGGAATTAAATGTCTTCTTTTTTTTATATTATATTAAAGTTTAATATTTTGATAATAATCATATGTGTTGGACTTTTCAAGAAATTTTTTTAAGCGTGTTTTTAATATATTAAAGTGTTATTATGAGGGATAATAATCATATGTGTTTGGATTTTTCAAGGAATTCATATGTGTTGGATTTTTTAAAGAATTTTTTTTATACTTGTTCTTAATGCATTAAAATGTTATTATAAGGGTAAGGCTTGGGGATTGAGAGAAGTTAATAAATGCTATGGTTTTTTTTTAAAAAAAAATCAAAAAATTAGGAAATTTAGATTGGGATATTGGAGCTCCTATAAGGTTTTTATAATTTTTTTTTAAAAAAATTCATTATAATTATCTTAAAGTAATCTAATATTTTGTATTGTGGTGTTCATGAAATTTATAAATTAACTTTTATGTTTATAACTTTTTAAATTATTAGTTTAAAAAAATTAAAATATATATATAAATCTATTTAGTGAAATTTTGATAATTTATATTAAAAAAAAGTTAAACCTGATTAAATGAGTTATGACATATATCTTTTTGTTATGAAAATATACAAATTTAAAAGTTATAATTAAGACAAATATACAATTTTATTATTTAATATGAAGTAAAGTGATACTTAACAATAACTAACAATAATTTAAGTTACATTTCTTTTGATTTCAATTTCATAACTAAAAATGTAATATGAATATAATACACATATGGATTTCTAATATTTAATAATAAGAAGATTTCAAAATATTTTCTATAGCGATCCCGGTTTTCCCTTCATTGTTTAATTGTATTCCGGACTCGGCACCATGGATGTGTTGTTGTCTTATTCTCGTTCCAATCCTTTACTCTTTGTATTTGAGTCTTGGGTTGTATTGGGCAGGTTTGAAACAGGTTGGTTGTGTTTGGAAACCAAGAGTTGATGCCCAAATTTTGGCCTTCATGCTAGAGCGGGGCTTTTGACGCTCGAGCAGGCCCTTTGCTTTTGTTCCTCCTCTCGAGCGGGCATTTTGATGCTCGAGCGTGATTATTCTGAGTTTTAGGATGTATTGGGCGTGTTTCGAATAGGTTAGTTGAGCTTTAGTCCCATTCCTAGTTGCCCATATTTTTGGTGGTCCGCTCGAGCGGGTCCCTTTGCGCTCGAGCGGAGTTTACACACTTTTAGCATTTTGTGCCTCTACAAAACTTCTACAGGTGCGTTTTTCACGCTCGAGCGCATTTCCTTACGCTCGAGCGGGTCGCGCTCGAGCGAGCCTCTTGGCGCTTGAGCGGGTTTTCAAAGTCTGTAAAAATACTGGAAAAGGGTAATCTACACTCGAGTGGATTTCCTTTTGCGCTCGACCGGGTACTTTTTGATTTTGTGTCTTGACGCTTGAGCGGGTCTTTTTGCGCTCGAGCGGGTCCAGTTTTTTGTGTTTGACGCTCGAGTGTCCTATTCTCCGCTCAAGCGGGATAGTCGTATATCAGATGGCAGCTGGGTGATTTTGAATCATATTTCACATTTTCTTTCTCTGTCTTACTTTTCTAAACCCTCTTTTGAGAGCTCCTCTCTCTAGAATATACCTTCTCTCTAGAGATTGATCTAGCTTGAGTGATCTACTCCCTTAGTGTCTTTGCAAAGAGTGTAGAGCTTGGCTTGGCCTTCCTATCAATCCGAAAATCTTGGGTTTTGGAGCATTTCGAGATTTCTTCATCATTTCCTTTGAGTTTCATCTCTTGAGGTAGGGATTCCTACTCATCTTTATGAGCCTTAACATAGATGTTGAGTTTTTTGTATAAATGGTTTGATTTGGGAAGTTAGGATTTGAGATGGGTTATATTAGAATGAGGGGTTTTATTCTTTTGATTCAAACATTTGTGTTTTGGGTTTAAAAAGGAGGTTATTGATGTTGTTGATAATATTTGGACCTTTGGGTCAATATTAAGAAAAAGGGAGAAAATGCCATGTTTGGGTATATTTGGGTCCTTAGTGTAATTAATGACATTTATTATGGGAATATTTGCTTCGGCCATAATGGCTTGGTCAAGAACGTCCACATATTTCAGTAACTTTAGCACAATGATTCTATCCAGTATTTCTACATTGAGGCCGCCTTCAAACTTTCTAGCCTTCTTGTAGTCGGTGTCCACCATGTGTGGTGCATATCTAGCAAGTTTGGTGAACTTTGTCTCATATTCCGCGACAGACATGGTGCCTTGTTTCAGTTGTTCAAACTCAGTCACTTTTCTGTCCTGACACACTGAGGGAAGTACTTTTCGAAGAAGGACTCCTTAAATTGAGCCCAAGTCATGACAGTATTTGGATCACGGATTAACATCCACTACCTTCTAGCTTCTTCTTGTAAGGTGAAGGTAGCTAGCAACACTTTATGAGCTTCAGAACATGGAAAAACCTCAAACAACTTTTCAGTCTCAAGAACCCAAGCTTAAGCTTTTAGCGGTTCAAGGCCTCCCTGAAAGGATGACGGTTTCATCTTACTAAACTTCTGTGTTAGAGCTATTATGTCATCATTAACAGGTGGCTCTGGCTGTACTGGAGGAGGTGGGGGCTGTTGGTTCTGTTGTTGTTCTAGTCTTTCAGTTAGTAGTTCCACCATTCTCTCCAACCTTGTCATTCTTGCCTCAGAGGATTCAGTTTCGTCAACATTTCTTGCGTTGTCCATCTCACTATAGGCAGTTATAACAATTATAAACATAGGCAGTTGCATACTTAGACAGATTATCACATCAACAGCATATTCATGTCTTAGCCACACACTTATCATGCTCATGTAATTCCTTAATCACTTTTCTAGGACATCCTATAGCTCATTTGGACACGTGTGTGCGGTATAACTCGTGATTAAGTATCGCTCTGATACCACTCTGTCACGACCCAAACCCGTCCCTATGGGTTTAGCACCGTAACCGGCTAGTAATCCGAGATTACCAAAGGCCTGCTTAACAGTCAAACAATAATACAGAGTACAGGGGCATGGCGGAAGCCAAAACAGTAAATAGACAATATCCAATGAGCTGTGACAGTCTGTATGCAAAAAAGACTTTTTATATATATGCACATTCAGAACAAAAGAGTACATACATACATCATATACAGATATTCAGGTTAGGGACAGGATCCCTACCATAGCAGTACAGTACGATGTCATTCAGTCTATACAGTAATTAAAAAACAGATGCAAAAGAGGGAAACTAAAACACCCCCGAAGCCCTAGCTTGACAGGCTCGGAACCTCGCAGTGAGGCACAGTGGTTGGCTTTGACAAAAGGGAGTCTAACCCACGCTCCTAGCTCCGGTCTGGTGCCTGTACACCTACATATATATATGAGTAGTGAGCTAAAGCCCAGTGAATAACGTAATGCGTAAAGAGGTTAAGAATGAATGTCCTTTCAGTATTGGAAACAGTCAATTGATTCAGTATATCAGTCATTCAGTCATAACAGTCATATGTGGTACATCCAATAGCAGAACAGTACAGTAAACAGTAGGTCTTGAAAGACCGAACAGTCAATGATGGCCATCAGTAATGGTTCCAAACATGGGAACCGATAGAGATTTCTGTAACAGTAACAATAACAGTAACAGTAGTTGCTAAGGATGCCACAATACAGTTCAGAATAGAGGACAACATTCATTCAGTTAACAGTAAACAGTTCAGAAAACAGTTCAATTGATCATTCAAAAAATATTCATTTTCGAACATATCTTTACAACATTGTTACTCACAGAGTTCTGGGCTACAGATAAGCTAGAGCGCGTCTCCGAATGCCAACCCTACACAGTTACAGAGCGAACACACACTAAGCTACACAGTTGGGAAAAATAGTAACTTAATCCCTATCTTGACTCGGTGTGGTTCTACATCAATTTCCTCATTAAGATGTCTTAAACTAGGCCTAAGAATGCCTAGAATGAAATGAGGATGCAAAGATGCACTTAGAAAACGTTTTCAGAGTTTTCAGAAAACAGGGGTCTCGCTCGAGCGTGGGATTCCCCGCTCGAGCGGACATGCAAACAAAAGAATCCGCTCGAGCATAAACTTTCCCGCTCGAGCGTACTGAAAAAGTACTAGATGTGTGAAAATCACGCTCGATTGGGCGCTCGATACCCGCTCGAGCGTGTGAAACAAGTCCTCGCTCGAGTGTCCAATACCCTGCTCGGGCGGACTGTAAAATAGTGCCTAGTGCTGGAAGCACGATTTTCCCACTCAAGCGTCAGTAATCCCGCTCGAGCGGAAGTCCAAATTCTGGAAATTCCAGATTCGAACCTCAAGCTCAAAACTAAGTTTTAAGACACCAAATTCGATCCTCTTGGGCCAATTTTCAGGAAAACACTTCAAAACTCATAATATAACATGTTTCGAAGGTCAATTTGAGAAATCAAAGCCCAAAGGTAGTTCAATTAAATCCAATTTCAAACCAAACTTTCAAGAACATGATAAACATGTACATGCATGAATTTAAACACTTCAAAGCTTCAAATGCTAGCTCAACTGAGCCAGTTCTTTTCAAAACAAGATAAATTCATGGTCCTTAGCAAAAATATGAACATGCATGTGACAATTTTCCATGAAGACAACTTTAAACTCATCAATATAGGCATGCATGGATGAAATGAGCTTCAATTCAACATATAGAATCAATTCTAGACTTTAACTCACTAAGTTTCCATGATTCATGAAGATACAACTTAAATACATAAACCAAGGGATAGAATCTCTACCTTAGGTTTCCAATCACAAGTCTAGAGGCTCAATTTTGGCAAATTCTCTAACAATTCTTCCAATTTCCAAGCAATCAACAAGTTGAACTCAACTCTCTCACTCTCTCTGTCTTGGTCGGCTAGGAGCTCAAGAAGAATGAACAAAATGATGCACAAGATGGAATAAAACAAGCCTCAAAATGTTTGGTGTAGTGGCCCACTAATAGGGCAAAATTATAAATAATGCAACTTGTGGGATTTAGCTTATTTTAATCTAATTTAATCATACCAAATCACATTTCAGATAAATACACCATAAAATCACATAAATTATGATTAACACATATCACTAACCAATTTCAGATTCGGCCACCGATAAGGCCTTCAATTTGCAGTTTAAAGCATAAAACATGAACAGATAACTTAACAGTCAACAGATAGATATGCATTCAAACTAGCACAATCAATCAATTAGTTTACTGATTTTAGTTAATTCAGTCAATTATCATAATCAGTCTCAGTTTAACAGTGATCAGTGGTTTATCAGTAAACAGTGGTGAGGGTTGTCACAGTCTCGCCTCTTTATAAAGAGTTTGGTCCTCCAAACTCGAATTACCTTCATTCTGGAAGAAAACAGGATTCAGTGGAAACAGTTCAGGATATCTCTTGGCCATATCATCTTCCCTTTCCCAAGTGGCATACACGCCACCATGGTTTTTCCAGTCAACTTTCATTAACGGGATTTCTTTGTTTCTCAACTTCTTGATCCGTCTGTTCACAATCTGTATAGGCCGTTCTTCATAAGTGTAGTCATCACTTAGCACTACACGGGTAGGCTCAATCACGTGGAAGGGATCCCGAAGGTATTTCCTCAACATTGAAATATGGAACACGTTGTGCATATGCTCCATTTCAGGAGGAAGCGCTACCTGATACGCCACCGGATTGATTTTCTCAATAATCTCATACAGTCCGACATATCTCGGTGCTAACTTACCCTTGACTCCAAAACGAGTCTGGCCTTTCATTGGTGTCACTTTCACAAAAACGTGATCACCTACTTCATACTCTCTGTCTCACCTTCTGACATCCGCATAACTTTTCTGTCTGCTCTGTGCGGTTTTCAGTCTCTATTGTATCAGTTTCACTTTTTCTGTAGTTTCATAGACAATCTCGTGCCCAAGCAAAGGCCCATCTCCAACTTCTGCCCAGCAAATCAGAGATTTACATTTTCTGCCATACAATGCCTCGAAAGGCGCCATACCAATACTTGAATGGAAGCTGTTGTTGTAGGCAAATTCAGCTAACGGTAGATGACTTTCCCAATTTCTCTGGAAATCAAGAACACATATCCGCAGTAAATCCTCTAGAGTCTGGATGGTTCTTTCTAACTGACCATCTGTCTGAGGATGGTATGCACTACTCAATCTCAATTCAGTACCCAATGCAGTTTGCAGACTTTGCTAGAATCTTGATGTAAACTTCGAGTCCCTATCAGAAACAATGGACACAGGCACTCCATGCAATCTCACAATTTCATCAATATAGAGTATAGCCAATTTGTTCACATTATAAATTGTTTTGACAGGTAAGAAGTGAGCAGATTTAGTCAGTCTATCAACAATAACCCAAATTGAGTCCATACCTTTACTGGAGCGAGGTTAACCAACAATGAAATCCATGGTAATATGTTCCCATTTTCACTCCGGTATCGGTAAGGGTTGCAATAAGCCTGCGGGTCGTTGATGTTCGGTTTTGACTTGTTGGCAATGAAGACATTTTGATACAAAATCAGCAATTTCTTTCTTCATTCCCGGCCACCAGAAATTCAACTTCAAGTCTTGATACATTTTTGCATTTCCTGGATGGATAGACAATTTTGAATTGTGGCCCTCTTGCAGAACTATTCTTTTCAGTTCAGAATCACTCGGTACACACAGTCTTCCCTGGAATTTCAACACATTATTCTCAAATTTGAAATCCGGCCTCGGTTTGGATTCTCGTTCTTTGATGATCTTCTTCAAGAAGTCATCATGTTGTTGTTTTTCTTTAATTTCTTCAATCAGTGCTGGTTGAGCAGAAATAACAGTTATTGTTCCACCTTGTTCTTGCAAAACAATCTCAATTTTAGATTTTTCAAGGTCATAAAGCAACTCTTTCTGTCCGGTGAGTAAACAGGTTAAGTTTCCAATTAGATTTCTGACTCAGTGCATCGGCAATGGTGTTAGCTTTCCCCGGATGATACAAAATTTGTAGATCATTATCTTTTATCAGTTCTAACCATCTCCGCTGCCTCATGTGCAGTTCTTTCTGTGTGAAGAAATACTTTAAACTTTTGTGGTCTGTGTATACCTCACATGTAGCCCCATAAAGGTAGTGACGCCAAATTTTCAGTGCAAACACTACTGCGGTAAGTTCTAAGTCATGGGTCGGGTAGTTCTTTTCATGCGGTCTCAGTTGTCAGGAAGCATAGGCAATAACTCTCCCATTCTGCAGTAAAACACATCCCAAACCCTTATGAGAAGCATCACTAAAAATGGTAAAACCATCCGTACCTGAAGGTAGGGTAAGAACCGGTGCAATCACAAGTCGAGTTTTTAACTCTTGGAATGCTGATTCCCTTTGGTCAGTCCAGTCAAATAATATCCCTTTCTGAGTCAACTATGTCAGTGGTAAGGCAATTTTGAAGAAGTCTTTGACAAATCTTCTGTAATACCCGGCTAATCCCAAAAAGCTTCGGACTTCTGTAACATTTGTTGGTCTAGGCTAATTTACCACGGCTTCAACCTTCTGTGGGTCAATTGAAATGCGATCTTTACTAATAACATGTCCCAAAAACATAACATGATCAAGCCAAAATTCACATTTAGACAGTTTAGCATACATTTTCTGTTCTCTTAAGGTCTGTAAGGCAAGTCTCAGATGATGTTCATGTTCTTCTCTACTTTTAGAATAAATCAGAATGTCGTCTATAAATACAACAATAAAGTCATCGAGGAATGGTTTAAAAATTCTGTTCATAAGGTCCATAAATGCAACAGGTGCATTGGTAACTCTGAAAGGCATAACTAGGAATTCGTAATGTCCATACCTCGTTCGAAAAGTAGTTTTGTCAATGTCCTCTGGTTTAACTTTTAGCTGTTGATATCCGGATTTGAGATCAATCTTAGAGAACACTTGAAAACCCTGTAACTGATCAAAAAAGTCATCAATACGCAGCAATAGGTATTTATTTTTCACAGTTACCTTGTTCAGTTCACGGTAGTCAATACAAAGTCTCAGTGAGCCGTCTTTCTTTTTCACAAATAAGACAGGTGCGCCCCATGGCGAAGTACTGGGCCTGATGAACTTCTTATCTAACAGTTCTTGTAGTTGCACTTTCAATTCTTTCAGTTCAGTCGGAGCCATTCGGTAAGGAGCTTTAGATACTGGCTGTGTACTCGAACTCACATCAACGGTGAACTCAATCTCCTTATCAATCAAATCTCCTGGCAGATCATCTGGGAATACATCTGGAAATTCTCTAACTATAGGAATATTGTTCACATCAGTATTATCATCAGTAGGTACAGTCAATACAGAACATAGGTACCCTTTACACCCCTTTCTAATCAGTTTATAAGTTTTCATAGATGAAATCAGATATGGGGGAGGTACTACTCCTACTCCGTTAAACACAAATTCAGGCAGTCCGGGTGGACGGAAAACCACTTGTTTTGTTACACAATCTATGGTAGTATGATATTTCGTTAACCAGTCCATCCCCAATATTACATCAAAATGGTCAATATTCAATGGCAGTAAGTCAATATACAAATGTGCCTCTCCAACAATAATTTCACATGCAGGGTACATATAAGCACAAGTTATAGATCCCCCAACAGGTAAAAATACAGCTAACAGATAATTCATGGGTTTTAATGGTCTATTCAACTTTCGCAAAAAAGTATGCGATACATATGAATGTGTAGACCCCGAATCAATCAGTACATAAGCATTTTGGGTACAAATAGAGAGGATACCTGACACGACGGTCTCGGTATTTTGTACATCTCCCGGTACGAGTGTGAATACTCGGCCTTGCCTTATAGGCTCTTTCCCAATAGCTTTGGGGTTGGGTTTCGGTGGAGCAGTTGATGCTGTGCCGCTGGCTGCAGCTTTACTATTGCCCTGAGGAGCAGAGGGACAATCTTTTACCATGTGGCCCACCTTGCCACACTTGTAACAAGTGCTAGACAATTTATAACAAGCCCCTTTGTGTTTCTTACCACATTCAGAGCAGGGTGGTATAGAACCACTTCCCTGACTAGAGCTGGTGGTTGACCCTGAGTTTTGCTTTTTGTTCAATGAATTGTTTCTGCCCTTCTTGAATTTAAAACCTCGTTTCTTCCCGCGCCACACAGTTGCAGGTGTTTCAGTCTGTTTCAAGGCTTCGATATTTGCTTCGGCCATAATGGCTCGGTCCAGAACGTCCACATATTTCAGTAACTTTAGCACATTGATTCTGTCCAGTATTTCTACATTGAGGCCACCTTCAAACTTTCTGGCCTTCTTGTAGTCGGTGTCCACCATGTGTGGTGCCTATCTAGCAAGTTCGGTGAACTTTGTCTCATATTCCACGACAGACATGGTGCCTTGTTTCAGTTGTTCAAACTCAGTCACTTTTCTATCCCTGACACACTGAGGGAAGTACTTTTCGAAGAAGTACTCCTTAAATTGAGCCCAGGTCATGACAACATTTGGATCACGGATTAACATCCACCACCTTCTAGCTTCTTCTTGTAAGATGAAGGTAGCTAGCAACACTTTATGAGCTTTAGAACATGGAAAAACCTCAAATAACTTTTCAGTCTCAAAAACCCAAGCTTCAGCTTTTAGCGGTTCAAGGCCTTCCTAAAAGGAAGGCGATTTCATCTTACTAAACTTCTGTGTCAGAGCTATTATGTCATCATTAACAGGTGGCTCTGGCTGTACTGGAGGAGGTGGGGGCTGTTGGTTCTGTTGTTGTTCTAGTCTTTCAGTTAGTAGTTCCACCATTCTCTCCAACCTTGCCATTCTTGCCTCAGAGGATTCAGTTTCGTCAACATTTCTTGCGTTGTCCATCTCACTATAGGCAGTTATAACAATTATAAACATAGACAGTTGCATACTTAGACAGATTATCACATCAACAGTCATATTCATGTCGTAGCCACAAACTTATCATGCTCATGTAATGCCCTAATAACTTTTCTAGGACATCCTATAGCTCATTTGGACACGTGTGTGCGGTATAACTCGTGATTAAGTATCGCTCTGATACCACTCTGTCACGACCCAAACCCGTCCCTATAGGTTTAGCACCGTAACCGGCTAGTAATCCGAGATTACCAAAGGCCTGCTTAACAGTCAAACAATAATACAGCATACAGGGGCATGGCGGAAGCCAAAACAGTAAATAGACAATATCCAATGAGCTGTGACAGTCTGTATGCAAAAAAGACTTTTCATATATATGCACATTCAGAACAAAAGAGTACATACATACATCATATACAGATATTCAGGTTAGGGACAGGATCCCTACCATAGCAGTACAGTACGATGTCATTCGGTCTATACAGTAATTAAAAAACAGATGCAAAAAGAGGGAAACTAAAACACCCCCGAAGCCCTAGCTTGACAGGCTCGGAACCTCGCAGTGAGGCATAGTGGTTGGCTTTGACAAAAGGGAGTCTAACCCACGCTCCTAGCTCCGGTCTGGTGCCTGTACACCTACATATATATATGAGCAGTGAGCTAAAGCCTAGTGAATAACATAATGCGTAAAGAGGTTAAGAATGAATGTCCTTTCAGTATTGGAAACAGTCAATTAATTCAGTATATCAGTCATTCAGTCATAACAGTCATATGTGGTACATCCAATAACAGAACAGTACAGTAAACAGTAGATCTTGAAAGACCGAATAGTCAATGATGGCCATCAGTAATGGTTCCAAACATGGGAACCGATAGAGATCTCTGTAACAGTAGCAGTAACAGTAACAATAGTTGCTAAGGATGCCACAATACAGTTCAGAATAGAGGACAACATTCATTCAGTTAACAGTAAACAGTTCAGAAAACAGTTCAATTGATCATTAAGAAAATATTCATTTTTGAACATATCTTTACAACATTGTTACTCACAGAGTTTTGGGCTACAGACAAGCTAGAGCGCGTCTCCGAATGCCAACCCTACACAGTTACAGAGCGAACACACACTAAGCTACACAGTTGGGAAAAATAGTAACTTAATCCCTATCTTGACTCAGTGTGGTTCTACATCAATTTCCTTATTAAGATGTCTTAAACTAGGCCTAAGAATGCCTAGAATGAAATGAGGATGCAAAGATGCACTTAGAAAACGTTTTCAGAGTTTTCAGAAAACAGGGGTCTCGCTCGAGCGTGGGATTCCCCGCTCGAGCGGACATGCAAACAAAAGAATCCGCTCGAGCGTAAACTTTCCCGCTCGAGCGTACTGAAAAAGTACTAGATGTGTGAAAATCACGCTCGATTGGGCGCTCGATACCCGCTCGAGCGTGTGAAACAAGTCCTCGCTCGAGTGTCCAATACCCTGCTCGGGGGGACTGTAAAACAGTGCCAAGTGTTGGAAGCACGATTTTCCCGCTCGAGCGTCAGTAATCCCGCTCGAGCGGAAGTCCAAATTCTGGAAATTCTAGATTCGAACCTCAAACTCAAAACTAAGTTTTAAGACACCAAATTCGATCCTCTTGGGCCAATTTTCAAGAAAACACTTCAAAACCCATAATATAACATGTTTCGAAGGTCAATTTGAGAAATCAAAGCCCAAAGGTAGTTCAATTAAATCCAATTTCAAACCAAACTTTCAAGAACATGATAAACATGTACATGCATGAATTTAAACACTTCAAAGCTTCAAATGCTAGCTCAACTGAGCCAGTTCTTTTCAAAACAAGATGAATTCATGGTCCTTAGCAAAAATATGAACATGCATGTGACAATTTTCCATGAAGACAACTTTAAACTCATCAATATAGGCATGCATGCATGAAATGAGCTTCAATTCAACATATAGAATCAATTCTAGACTTTAACTCACTAAGTTTCCATGATTCATGAAGATACAACTTAAATACATAAACCAAGGGATAGAATCTCTACCTTAGGTTTCCAATCACAAGTCTAGAGGCTCAATTTTGGCAAATTCTCTAACAATTCTTCCAATTTCCAAGCAATCAACAAGTTGAACTCAACTCTCTCACTCTCTCTCTCTTGGTCGGCTAGGAGCTCAAGAAGAATGAACAAGATGATGCACAAGATGGAATAAAACAAGCCTCAAAATGTTTGGTGTAGTGGCCCACTAATAGGGCAAAATTGTAAATAATGCAACTTGTGGGATTTAGCTTATTTTAATCTAATTTAATCATACCAAATCACATTTCAGATAAATACACCATAAAATCACATAAATTATGATTAACACATATCACTAACCAATTTCAGATTCGGCCGCCGATAAGGCCTTCAATTTGCAGTTTAAAGCATAAAACATGAACAGATAACTTAACAGTCAACAGATAGATATGCATTCAAACTAGCACAATCAATCAATTAGTTTAGTGATTTTAGTTAATTCAGTCAATTATCATAATCAGTCTCAGTTTAACAGTGATCAGTGGTTTATCAGTAAACAGTGGTGAGGGTTGTCACAATGTCTGACGCTCGAGCGGGGCGTTCCACGCTTGAGCGGACTTTGTATTATATCAGTCGGAATTTTAGCTTTTTTAGTCACTTTTTCGACTCTCTCTCTCTCTCTAGCTTTTCAAAACCCAAACTTGAAAGCTTCTCACTCTAGACTTCATCTTCTCTCTAAGAAATCATCTAGTGTTAGTGATCTTCTACCCTAGTCCCTTTGTAAAAAGTGTGGAGCTTGGTGTGGCCTACATTTTGATCCGAAAATCTTTGGATTTTGAGCACCTACGAATTTCTTCATCTTCTCTTTTGAGCTCTGAAATTTGAGGTAGGGATTACTACTCATATTTATGGTCTTTGACATAAACATGTGGTCTTTTTTATTTAATGTTGAAGTTGGGTAATTTTGGATGTTAGGGTTTCAAAATGTATAAAGAGGGATTTTGTTCATTTGACCCATTCATGTGTATTTTGGGTCCTAAAATGAGGGTATTGATGTTTATTGATGATATTTAGACCTTTGGGTCAATGTTGAGAAAAGGGGGAGAAAAGCCCTAATTTATTGTGATGAATTAATTTGTATAATTAATTCGGGAAAGTTATGAAAAAAATGAAATTGAGTTGGAAATAATGAAATTGAGTAATTATGAGATTTAATGGTGGAGTTGGATTAATTAATCACTCAGCTTTGAAATTGTAGATAATTCATCTGTTTGATAATTTATTATCTGTTTAGAAATAAATGTTTTGGGCTATCGGTGGGAGATAGTCTTGATTGTTGTAGACACTGCATGATGATTAGGTGAATTAAAACTAATCATATGAATATGTCATTGAACATGACGGATGAAATAACACATTGAATATGTGTTTTGCTTGATCATTGTATATGATAAGTGTTTAAATACATTGTATATGTATGTTGTTTGGGAGAAGATAGGGAATGTACTCCACAGTTTGGGAGAAGATAGGGGATGTACTCCACGGTTTGGGAGGAGATAGGGGATGGACTCCTAAACCGGATTTGGGAGGAGATAGGGGATGGACTCCAGTGATAACTAAGTTGGCCGGAGTGTTCAGGGTGAAAGTTCCGAAATCCTAATTGTGTTTGCGTAACATAGATGAATTGAAGTATTGAAATGATCATAGTATGAGTTGTAGTCTCATTTGAAATTAAATTGTTGAAGTGTTATTGATATGAGTTGGAGGCTCGTTATAAACTGTCTGGATGAATTGAGAACCACATCTTTGAATTGGTTTGGGTAATGGAGTGGAAAGAGATATATATGTTTGTTTGTATGAGTTAAACATTTATCAAATGCTAATGTTTTAGTTATTGCTCATATTATGTTTAGCATATCTCTACTGGATGTTGGCTCACCCTATATGGGACATCATTTTCAGGTTCAGGTGTTATGCCACCTCCAAGGACGTAGCTTGGGAGGTCTTGGGAGCTGAAGACTCTTTTGATTATTTCTGTTGTCTTTTTGATATTACATGTAAATTCAAGCTATGGGCTTAATGTGTATTTGAGTTAGTACTCATTTTTTTTGCAACCAAGTATTGGCTTGGAAAGTTGTAAGCCCGTAGGACATTTACTTTTATTGTCAACATGTAATATTTTTGTAAAGAATACTTTGATGAATGGAAATATGTTTTATTCTCTTGTCTTTGTATATCATGAATGTTGGGTTTATATGTATTATTTTGAGGGCGTTACATTTTCAAACTGTAACGCCCTCGAAATAAACCCATAAATCATACATCCAAGACATCTATAAACTTAAGAGAGTAAAGCATAATTCTATTTATCAGAGTATTCATTACAAAAGTATTACATGTTGACATCAAAAGTAAATGCCCTACGGGCTTACAACTTTCCAAGCCAACACTTGGTTACAAAAAGAGAGTACTAACTCAAAATACAAAATAAGCCCTTTGCTTGATTTACATGTAATACACAAAATAATCACATAAAGGAAGCCTTCAGCTTCTACAATCTCCCAAGCAACATCCTTGGAGGCGGCATATCACCTGTACCTGAAAATGATGTCCCATATAGGGTGAGCCAACGCCCAGTAGAGATATGCTAAGCATAATATGAGCAATAACTAAAACATTAGCATTTGATAAATATTTAACTCAAATAAACCAACTTATAACATATTCCAATTCCATGACAAATATGCCCATGTTTCATTCCACTTTCCTTTACTTAACCGATTCAATTCATAAACATGGCTCAGAATCTGGCCAAACAATTCAATTCAATGAGACTACATCCCATATCAACAGTACTTCAATTTCAAATGAGATAACAACTTATATCAAAACACTCCCATACTTCACATTAGATACACATATTTGCTGTATCAATGGAGTCCATCCCCTATCTCGTCCCAAATAATATCCGGTTTAGGAGTCCACCCCTATCTCCTCCCAAACCGTAGAGTACATCCCCTATCTCCTCCCACACAATACAATGTATATAAATAATTATCATATACATGATCAATCAATACACATATGTGCTGTATTATTCCAACTGTCATATTCAATGACATATTTAATCGATTAGTTTTAATTCACCTAATCATCATGCAGTGTCTACAACAATCATGACTATCCTCCACCGATAGCCCAAAGCAATTATTTCTAAACAGATAATAAATGCATCAACAGATAAATTATTAACATTTTCAAAAGTGAGTGATTAATCTATTCAACTCCACCATTCTTTCTCATAATTTCTCAATTTCACTATTTCTAAGCCAATTTCATTGTTTCATAATGAAAGTAATTAATCACACTAATGACCAAATAAAATCCAAATATGGCATTTTCCCCATTTTTTCCAATATTGACCCAAAGGTCCAAATATCATTAATAAACGTTCATAACCTCATTTTGAGACCCACATTCGCATATATAGTTCAAAAAGAACAAAACCTCTCTTTTCAATATTTCAAACCTCAAACCCTAACTTCTCAAATCAAACCATTTATACAAAATGCCCAACATCTATGTTAAAGATCATAAAAATGAATAGTTATCCCTACCTCAAATGGAGAGACCCAAAGGAGAATATGAGGAATTTCGAAGGTGTTCCAAATCACAAGATTTTCGGATCAAAATGAAGAGTAAGCCAAACCCTACACTTTTTGCAAAGGAACTAAGGAAGAGGATCACTCAAACTGGATCAAACCTTAGAGAGAAGTTGAAATCTAGAGAGAGGAGCTCTCTAATGGAGGTTTTGAAAAGTTAGAGAGAGAAGATGCACTGAAAAAGTGATCCAAAACTTGAAATTCGGACTGATATACAAACAATTTAGCTCGAGCCTGGGATTCCCCGGTCGAGTGTTAGACACAGACTCACGCTCGAGCGTCAAAAGCGCTGCTCGAGAACCGGATGCACAGTACCTGAAGTTTTACAATCGATGGTCCCCGCTTGAGCGTGAAAGTGGACACTCGAGCGTCCAACGACCTGCAGAGCAAAATATTGAGAGATGGAAAATCACGCTCGAGCGTCAAAATGCCCGCTTGAGCGGAGAAGCAAAAACAAAAGGGTCCGCTGGAGCGTTAAAAGCCCCGCTCGAGCGTGAAGGCCAAAATCTGGGCATCAACTATTGGTTTCCGAACACAACCAACCTGTTCCAAACCTGCCCAACACAACCCAAGACTCAAATACAAAGAGTAAAGGATGGAAACAAGAATAAGGCAACAACGTATCCACGGAACCGAGTCTGGAATACAATTAAACAATGAAGGGAAAACCGGGATCGTTATAACCTCCCCCCTTAAAGAATTACGTCCCCAAAATTAGGTAAATAAGTTTCAATAATATGCTTTCTCAATTCTCAACAATATTGCAATTCAATATTTATCAACCTGACCCATCACCGGTCATACCATCCCTTCTCAAGGGGCAATTTACAACATATTCTACAGCATGCATTATCAATATGCATTCCTTGAATTTCAACAAATTCCAATACCATGTTCCACAATTCTATAACATATTCAATGCCAACAATATATTTACAATTCTAAAACAGGATTAACATATGCATTGTTAAAATAAACTTCCATTTCCGAACCATTCTCAACAATTTCCATAAACCAAAACATATACAATGTTTTACAACTTAAGACATATTCAATGCTCTTAAAGTTCATCAATACAACAAAATTCCCAATATATGATTACACATTAACGAACAAGTCCGGATATTTCTCACGGACCTCCAACTCACGTTCCCAAGTGGCTTCCTCCACTCCGTGATGTTTCCACAAAACCTTCACCAAAGGTATCGTCTTGCCTCGCAAGACTTGTTCTCGTCTATCCAAGACCCGCACCGGTCTCTCCTCATATGAGGCATCCTCATCTACCTCTAAGTCGGTCCAATCCAATACATGCGATGGATCCGGCTTGTACTTCCGAAGCATACTAACATGAAATACGTCATGTACTCTGGACAACTGCGGCAGTAAAGCTAAATGGTATGCAACCTCCCTAATCCTCTCAAGGATCTCAAAGGGACCAATAAACCGAGGGGACAACTTCCCACTCTTTCCAAACCTCATCAAACCCTGCCTAGGTGATATTTTCAGAAAGACGTGATCACTTACCTCAAATGCCAAAGGCCTCCTCCTACGGTCGGCATAACTCTTTTGGCGACTTTGGGCTGTAACAAGCCTCCCACGAATAAGCTCAACTTTCTCCGTTGTCTCCCGAACCAACTCTGGGCCTAACAAAGGTGCGTCACCCACCTCGGTCCAATACACCGGAGACCTACAAGATCGGCTATACAAGGCCTCAAACGGTGCCATACCGATACTCGACTAGAAACTGTTGTTGTAGGCAAATTCCACCAAGGGCAAGTGCCTCTCCCATGACCCACTAAAGTCAAGGACACATCCTCGAAGCATATCCTCAAGGATCTGAATGGTACGCTTGGACTGCCCGTCAGTTTGAGGATGATAAGCCGTGCTAATGGTCAATCTAGTGCCCAAGGCACTTTGCAAACTCTGCCACAACCAAGCAGTAAAACGTGGATCTCTATCTGAGACGATCGACACTGGGACCCCATGCAACCTCATTATGTCCCAAACATACAAGTCAACAAGATGATCTATCGAATCTCTCATGGGTATAGGGATAAAGTACGCCGACTTAGTCAACCGATCTACAACCACCCAAATGGCATCACTACCCCGCTGAGTCCCCGGAAGACCTACAACAAAGTCCATAGTGACATGCTCCCACTTCCACTCGGCAATAGGCAAGGGTTGCAACAAACCCGCTAGCCTCTGATGTTCGGCCTTCACTTGCTGACAAGTAAGGCACCTAGACACAAAAACTGCCACATCTTTCTTCATACCCCGCCACCAAAACTGGCGACCCAGATCACGATACATCTTAGTGCCTCCCGGATGCACCGCAAGACATGAATGGTGAAACTCTCGGAGTACCTCCTCTTGGCAAGACTCCGGCACAAACAAACGGTCTCGGTATCTCACACTCAGGTCGGGATACACAGCCAAACCCTTCTCAGCCTTCCCACTGGAGATCTTTTCCCGGAGGGATTCTATCTCAAGGTCACCTCTCTGTGCCTCTAACACTCGATTCACAAGTGTAGGCTGCGCAACTACAGAAAACAAAGCCGGAGACTCAACAGATTGACCTAAAAGAAAATCAAACTCGCCAAGTGCACCCAACATTTCCCACTCTCGGATGGCTATACAAGCTACATGACTAATGGATTTCCTACTAACGGCATCGGCCACAACATTGGCCTTTCCCGGGTGATAGTGCAACTCGAAATCGTAATCCTCAATGAACTCCATCCATCTTCTCTGCCTTAAATTCAAGTCTCTCTGTGTAAACAGATACTTCAAACTCTTATGATCTGAGAACACCTCGAACCTCTCGCCATAAAGGTAGTGCCTCCTAATCTTCAAGGCAAAAATCACAGCTGCTAACTCTAGGTCGTGGGTAGGGTAATTTTTCTCATGTATTTTCAATTGCCGCGAGCCATAGGCTACCACTTTTCCCTCTTGCATCAACACACAACCCAAACCCTCTCGTGAGGCATCATAATAAACCGCATAACCCAAACCTCTCTCTAGAATAATCAAAACTGGAGCGGTGGTAAGTCCAACTTTCAGCTCTTGGAATGACTTTTCACAAGTCTCACTCCATACAAATTTGACCCCTTTCCGCGTCAATCTAGTCAACGGCGAAGCTAGCCTGGAGAAATCTTTCACAAACCGACGATAATACCCAGCTAATCCCAGAAAACTACAGATCTCAAAAACACTCTTAGGCTGTGCCCAATCCTGCACTGCCTCTATCTTGGATGTATCAAGAGACACCCCTTCCCCGGAAACAACATGGCCTAAGAACTTAACCTCTCTTAGCCAGAACTCACACTTCCCAAACTTAGCATACAACTTATGGGCTCTAAGCAACTCAAGCACCACTCTCAAGTGTTCCTCGTGTTCTTCCTCAGAAGGTGAATAAATCAGGATGTCATCCACAAAAATGACCACGAAACGATCTAAGAATTCCCGGAATATCCGGTTCATCAAATCTATAAACACTGCCGGTGCATTGTTGAGCCCAAAAGGCATCACCAGAAACTCATAGTGGCCATACCGCGTACAGAATGCCGTCTTCGGGATATCTTCCTCCCTGACCCTCAACTGGTGGTAACCTGATCTCAAGTCTATCTTAGAGAAACAACGGGACCCCTTCAACTGGTCAAACAGATCATCTATACGAGGCATAGGTACTTATTTTTAACCGTAGCCCGATTCAATTTCTGATAATCGATACAAAGTCTCAAAGCCCCATCTTTCTTCTTAACAAAGAGGGCTGGTGCTCCCCATGGCGAAGTACTAGGGCGAATGAAGCCCTTATCTAGCAACTCTTGGAGTTGGACCTTCAACTCACTCAACTCGGCTGGGGCAAAATGATAAGGTGCCATGGAAATTGGCGCCGTGCCGGGCACTAAATCAATAGAAAACTCTACCTCTCGATGTGGTGGCAAACTAACAAGATCCTCGGAAAAGACATCCGAGTACTCACAAACCACTCTCGGCAATACTGTCTGGGTCTCATCACACTCACCACTCATAAAGCTAGCGAGAAGACCACTAAGCTCACTCCGCCCTCGTGGATCATACACTGGTGGAAAAACACTACCAACCCAATCTCCCAAGAAATGGAAACAATCCCCGCTCAAGGTACATACAGTAACCCTCACTACGCCAAAACAGGGCATTAACGGCGGTTTTTTTAACGGCGGTAGCGAAAACTGTCGTTAAAGGTACTATTAACGGCGGTAACGAAAACCGTCGTTAAAGGTATCATTAACGGCGGTTTTGTTACCGCCGTTAAAAAAACCGCCGTTAATGCCCACTTTTAACGGCGGTAACAAAGCCGCCGCTAATGCCCAATCATTACCGCCGTTAATGACGGCGGTCTTTGCCGGCGAAACTCCGGCATGCTCCGGCAAAACTCCGGCGAGCTCCGGCGAAACCATCTACAATAAAGTAAAAGTAATGTTTAAATATTTATTTAGGGAATATATTTCATGAAGAGTGGCTATGGTAGAATGGTTAGTGTGGGTGGATGAGAGGTTGAGGGTTCAAGACTTGGGGAGTGCAAGAAGAAAGAATTATTTTTTGAAAAATTTGAACCTATTTACGGCGGTAAAAAACCGCCATTTTTGGTCGACTTTTAATGACGGTAATTTACCTTTTTACGATGATTGTACTTTTTTCGACACGCGCATAAACGGCGGTAACAAAACCGCTGTTAATACCGCCGTTAAAGGCTTTAACGGCGGTTTTACAGCCTTTAACGGTGGTAAAAAACCGCCGCTAAAGCCCAATTTTGGCGTAGTGCCTCTGACGGTAACAATCAATAACAGCCCGGTATGACGATAACCAATCCGTACCCAAAATCACATCAAAACCTGACATAGCCATAACTACAAAAGAAAATGGAAGTCGGCAACCTCTATATCACAACCCCAGCACCCTTGTTTCAAAATCAACTCACCCCCAACAGGTGATGCAACACAAATAGGAGATGCTAGCTGTGCCAACTCCAACCCCAAAACAGATGCAAATGCAGCAGATATAAAGGAATGGGATGCACCCGTATCAATTAACACATTAGCAACCGAGTTGCAAAACAAAAAGGTACCTCTCACAACAGATGGAGTCGGTATAAGATCCTGCACGGTAACAGCATACACGTGCCCTGAAGGTCTCTGGTCTACCTGCTCACCTCTCGGAGCAAAAGACTACTGCACAGACTAAGACGATGAAGCCCCCTGATTGGCCCTCGAGGCTTGAACTAACTATGCTGGCTAAAAACTCTGCTTCTGCCTCAAACTAGACGCACCTGATGTGCCACTCAACTGCAAACAATACCTCTTCAGCTGCCCCGCTTGACCACACTGGTAACAAGAGAGCGGCAGGCCTCTGCCCTGACTCTGGCTCTGAGATCGAGCCGAAGATGAAGCTGCTGTCTGCCCTCTTTCCCTCTGCAGGCAAACTGGAGACTTGTGGCCCAGCTGACCACACTTGTAACAGGTAACGTCTCCCTGACTGCCTCTCCCAGAACCTGCACTCGGCACTGGAAATGTAGATCTCGCTAAAGTACCCTGGGATTGCTGGGGGTTAGAACCCCTCTGCCTCCTGCCATCTCCCTAGCCATCCTGACTCCTCTTGGAGCCCCTCAACCTCTCATCCTTCTCGTGCATAATAGTCTCCATATGGGCCGCGGCATCCACAAGGCGTCCATACTCCCGAGTCATGGACCCAGCAACCCTAACCTTGAGTCCGTGCCTCAACTTCCTCTCGAACTCAAGACAACGGCATTCCTCAGACGCCACTAGCTCAAGTGCGAACCTGGATAAACTGGTAAATGCAGCCTCAAACTCGGCCACTGATGAACTCAGCTGCTTGAGCTGACAGAACTGATCTCTCAACTTCTCCCTGACAGCGAGAGACAAAAACTTCTCCTGAAAGACGTCAATGAAAACCTCCCAAGTCCCACCGATACGGCCCCGAACAAACTTCCACCACTGACCCACGTCTCCCTTCAGCTGGAAGGACGCCAAGGTCACCTTCAAAGCCTCGTCTTCGTTGCCAAGCATCTCAAACGTCTTAGTCATCTGCTCAAGCCACTCATTAGCCTTCAGTGGCTCTTTGGGATCGCCAACAAACTCGTCCGGGTTAGACCAGAAGAACTCCCTCTTCAGAAAGGAAGGCCCTGCCTCAACTACATGGGCCTGGGCTTGATTCTCAGCCCTGAGAATGCCCAAAGATTCCCTCAAAGCTCCTGCCATCTCGCGGGCTAAGGCGCCCATGGCCTGTTGACCTATTGGCTCGGCCACATTGGCCTAACCAACACCCTCTTGTTGCGCCGGAATCTCCTCCGGTATAGGCATCTCCTGCCTCCTAGGCCTACCTCACCTACCACCATGTCCTCGTCCTGACATCCAAATAAAGGTAACAAAGAACATTAGCACATTCACAAATGTGCCGAAGCTATAACACTTACGTCCTAATGCCATGGACAATAGTAATTCACTCCACGTAAGCACATAATCACATAAGTACTTACGAATTTCATTTTCGGATAATGACAGTCCTTAGGTGTTGCTAGAGTTCCAACTAGAAACAGCATTGATCAAGTGCTTTTCCAATAGGAGTCCCAGAAACCCAAGGTTCCAATCAACATCCTAGAAAACTAAATCCCATACCCATATAGTCACATAAGCATGTTATCACATAAGTATATAACATTATACTTAAGTCTCTAACAAACGAGACAAACCCATTGTGGTACTAACCACTTCCCGCATACCTAAAGTATTCGAATCTGGTACGCTCTGATACCGAGTTGTAACGCCCTCGAAATAAACCCATAAATCAAACATCCAAGACATCCATAAACTTAAGAGAGTAAAGCATAATTCTATTTATCAGAGTATTCATTACAAAAGTATTACATGTTGATATCAAAAGTAAATGCCCTACGGGCTTACAACTTTCCAATCCAACACTTGGTTACAAAAAGAGAGTACTAACTCAAAATACAAAATAAGCCCTTGGCTTGATTTACATGTAATACGCAAAATAATCACATAAAGGAAGCCTTCAGCTACTACAACCTCCCAAGCTACATCCTTGGAGGCGGCTGCAGACACCCCATTTTTGACCGTCCTCAAGACTTGGACGTCACCGTTTGAACACTCGGTGATCATCCATGTTTGTGTTCGTCTTGAGTTCCCGAAGGTCTCGGCCACGCGCCCTGCCTCAGGATCTCTCGACTCGACTGTTTGGTGTTTGGTTTTGCACCAAACACTTGTGTTTTGCCTTTGAGGGGCAGGGAATGGCTTGTTGGCCATTCTCACACATCACCAGCCGTTGCTTGAGGCCACCGGCTGGGTTTTGTTGCCATCGGCCAAATATTTGGTCGGTCAGTACTCTGGATTGTCGGTCGGCCATCTATTTTGGTCAAATAGCATTTTTGGCTAGCCGACCACTGTACATCTGCTTTTGCAGATATTTTTATGCTAGCTGTGTTAGCTGGCATACACTTTGCTCCCCTCCATACACGTGTATGGAGGGATTTCACTCTTGACTAGCTTACTTGAGAAGCTTTACAAGAGTGAGCTCTATAAGAGGGAGCCTCTTCTCCCTCTATTAGGGTTGGAGAGAAAAAAGCTCCAAAGGTCTGGTTTTTAGGGTTAGAAGTGTGTGTCTATTCTATCTCTATACCTCCCTCCCTTGTGAGTTAAGTGTGTGTTTGTTCTTACTATTGCACACAAACACCTACCATTACACCTTTCCTTAGTTGCTGAGGCATTAGAGGGTTGATCTTGGACTTTTTGAGCTGGTTTTGATCCAAGAAGAGGTCTGGTCTTATGATCTTGGAAGTGTTCTTCAAGGGTGAGTGTTCTTGCCCTTTATTCTCCATTTTTGTATAGCTTTTTTGACTATCTTGCAACTATTTTTAGACTTTGCATATAACATATAAAAGTTCTGTTTTTACCTGCTTAAAATAGTTGTTTAAGGTTTCTTTGAGCTTTGGGGTTGTTTGACCCCTCTTAGGCCTTGTTTGGCCCTATTTTTGTGCTATTTTGGTGAGCTTCGGGACCACTTTGTTTGGGCCTCCTCACCACTGAAATATTGAGGGATTTCAATGGTGAGGATGGTGCCTTAAGGTCCTAAGAAGGAGAGGGCCACCCCCTTCCCTTGTCCTTGAAAAGGGCCATTTTTGCCTCATGTGTGAGCATCTTGTTTAAGTGTATGATGGCCATGCCTTAGCTATTTTTGTGCTTATATTTCCATGTATTACCTCTATTTTTGCTTGGTTTAGACACACCATGCTTGCCTTGCATACATGTCTTGTAATGCCATATTTTTGCCTTAACATGCTTTAGGCTTTAACCCTTGTTCTAGCATGATTTCGGCCTAGCTTTGTGAAGCTTTTATGCTTGTTTTAGTATGCTAAGGGACTTTTTTTGGTCATTTGAGTTATCCATGCTTTGCTTTGTATAGCTACCATGCAACCTCTCTTGTATGCCCTAAGCATTAACCCCTCTAGCATGCCATTCTTGCTTTGTTTCAGTGGTTTGGAACCACTTGCCATGCCATTTCAGTCCTTATGGTGTGTTTGTATGCATGCATTTGGTGTTCCTTTAAGGCCTTAAAGGGTTGGTGTTTCAAGCTCCATGTTTGTGCCTTCACGTATGCCATCATGTTTAGGCCTCTAGGATGCCATGTCATTGTGTTTTTGGCTCTGTTTTAACATGCTAAAACTCTGATTTTAGTTGTTCAATTCATGCCATGTTTGGTTTTGTTAAGGGTAGATCAATACCCCTTTGGTGAGCCTTAGGCTTTGGACTTTGCTTGCATACTCTACTTGCTTTAATTAGTTGGTTTGGCACCTCTACTTCATGCAATTTCAGAGTCTGGTATGCTTTCCATGTGCCCATGTTTATCCTCTTTTAAGTGTGCTTGAGAGTTGCCTTTTTATGTCTAAGTGATGGTCCATTTGCATGCATGCTTGTATGTGCATTGGGCCCCATCCTCATAGCTTTTGGCCACTGTTTTGGGCCTACTATAGAGCTGCCTAAATTAGTCTATGTCCACTCTTTACATGTTGTTACATGCCTTACACTCCGCATGCTTTGATTGCATCATATCTTGCATGTCCATTAGCCTTGTATGTTGCGGCATACTTAGCCTATCACATGCTTGTTTGCATGCTTGAACATCCACATTACACCTTGCATACTTGTCATTAGCATGATTGTCGCATGCCTTGTATGCTTGTTTGCATTGCCATGTTGCATACTTGGTTCGCATGTCTAGGTTGCATTGCATTGGCATGCATGCCTTGCCTCTTGATCAAGTGATAGAGGTTAGGACCTCATTTGTTTGTTTATGTGCATTGCATTTCATTTGATATCAAAGTGCACACTTGGTTACTTGGGCCATCAAGCATTGAAATGCGCGATTGGTGGCCCGAGAATCAAGGAACATACCCCTTTGAGTCACAAACATGATAAGGGATGTGTTGGTGCACACATTTGCTTGAAATATATTGCCATGCCTTGTTTTGCCCTCTGCTGCTGTCAAAATAGGTTCTGTAGGAAGACTTGGCCGGTGGACTACATGGAGTGCCGACCGACCAATTGTTGATGGCCGAGAGCTCAACAAATGGTCGATGACCATCCGGACATGGTCGGTGTGGTTTCCACTTGGTCGGTGGTGATCCACAGTGTCCATGGAGCATACCTTGGGAGTTGTGCAATTTTCAGAGGAGCAGAGCAGGGGAAACAGAGGCAAACTTGCGTATGGTGGTGGGTTTCCGAGCGGAACTGAGCGCGCATGCATTGAGCCCTCTTCCCAAGGCCTCTTTTACTGCTTAATTAGCTTAGTTAATTTGCTTGACTAGTTAATTGTCTGTAACATTTAAATTAGCTCGATTAGTCAATTAATTGTATTATTCTTTTGGTCCCTCCGAATGAGGGCGAATCTGTAATAAGTGTGGGTGCATGTGTGCATGTCTTCCAACCCCACGTCTTTCTTCCCTTTTATTTATGCAATTGTCATGATGCCATCCATAGGTTAGCCGAGCCTATTCTAGTGACATTTTGTATGCGATGCATTAGCCATTTTAACATGAACTAGGATCATGCATGATTACTAACTAGTTCATTGTTTTGGCACAGAGTACTAGGTGAGCATTTAAGCTTTAGCATCTCGCATAAGTGTGAATGTTAACATGACAGCATGCTTACCATGTGGCTAAATGCTTATGTGATATAATTGCATGAATGCCTGTGGGTGAAGGTTGGATTGTTTGAATTAGGATAATTCATCGAAATCCGTATTTTAGCCTACTCGCGAGTAGTAAAATTCAAACCATTTTCCAAACAAATGGAAATGCGATGCTTTGTTCCGACTTAGGCAATTTAGTCTATACTTGTTTTGCTGTGCGTATCACATAGTAATTCTAGGCTAATAACCAGTATAAGAACGCATAATGTTTTCAAAACAAGATATCATAGTTAGTAGAGGCCGATCTTCGGATCGGGCGAGAGGGGGTGCTCATAGTTGACCTTCCCCAATCATACCCAAGTTCTTGAGCCGAGGCAACTTTGGTGATGACGGACACGTGGCCTTAGGCAAACGAGTCAGGGTTTCCTAAATTCCGCCAAAATAAAATATCTAGGTGGCGACCTTGTATCTGGCAAAGCAGTCCATGTTTGGCACTTCTTTTCTAAAAATCTATTTTTCTCAAAACGATTTGCCGAATTTGGACTCTTTGGTTCAGATTAAGAACTGTGACAATTTGAGAGTCCGAACTGTAGTGAGCCCAAAATGAACAGAACAGAACCCATCCTCCCAGGGCGTTCGGGGACGTCTACAGCGGCATATCACCTGTACCTGAAAATGATGTCCCATATAGGGTGAGCCAACGCTCAGTAGAGATATGCTAAACATAATATGAGCAATAACTAAAACATTAGCATTTGATAAATGTTTAACTCATATAAACCAACTTATAACATATTCCAATTCCATGACAAATATGCCCATGTTTCATTCCACTTTCCTTTACTTAACCGATTCAATTCATAAACATGGCTCAGAACCTGGCCAAACAATTCAATTCAATAAGACTACATCCCATATCAACAGTACTTCAATTTCAAATAAGATAACAACTTATATCAAAACACTCCCATACTTCACATTCGATACACATATTTGTTGTATCAAAGTCATATTAAAACACTTCCATACTTCATAATAGATAGGGATGGCAATATGAAACCGGCCCGACGGGGACCCGACCCCCCGACCCCGAATGGGACGGTTTTTCCCCGAAAAAAACTCCCCACGGGCCGGTGATGGTATTGAAAATTGAATCCCCGATCATTTTCGGGCCGGGGACGGGGATAGGTTACCCCGGCCCCGGCCCCGCCCCGTCCCCGCCCCGAATTTCCCCGTATAAATCCCCGCATATTCCCCCGAAATATTCACCATATATATATATATATATGTTAGTCTGTCTCTCTCCTCTCACCTAATTCATTTCATTTCATTTCATTTCATCACTCAAACTTCAGCCTCTCTTCCTCTCTCTCTCTCTCTCTCTCTCTTCATACGCAGGTGGTCTCACGTCACGAGGCTCAACCTCAGCCTCTCTCTCCCTCTCTCTACGCAGGTGGTCTCATGACGGGGAGCTCCCTCATCTCATCACCGCCGATCGCCGTCGCCCATCCTCTCACGGCATCGGCGGCGAGGCTTAACCTCAACCTCAGCCGTTGTTCCTCCTCTCACGGCATCGGCGGTGAGGCTCAACCTCAACCTCTCAGTCGTCTTCCCTCCATCTCACTCACCTAATTTTTTTTTTTTTTTAACTCAGATCTGTTTCGATCTGTTCTATATATGTTAAATCTAGTGTTGAATAAATATTTGAGCTCAGATCTGTTGAGTATAGCTCCGAGTTCTGTTGATGATGATGAAGAGATATGATTGTTGTTGTTGTTGATATATATGTTAGATATATGTTGAAGAGATCTGAATGTGTTTGTTGACAGATCTGAGCTCAAATTGTTGTTGTATTTTATTTTTGTTGACAGATCTGAAGATGATTGTTGTTGTTGTTGTATTTTATTTGAGCTCAAATTGTTGTTGCATTTTTTTTTAAATTTTGGTCGGGGAATTGACGGGGTCGGGGAAACCCGATCCCCGTTAGGGGACGGGGGTGGGGGTGGTGAGAGACTCCCCGTCGGGGATCGGGACCGGGGACGGGGAAATTCCTACCATCGGGGATCGGGGACGGGGAGTGGGATCCCCGGCCCCGCCCCGCCCCGTTGCCATTCCTAATAATAGATACACATATTTGCTGTATCAATGGAGTCCATCCCCTATCTCCTCCTAAATAATATCCGGTTTAGGAGTCCACCCCCTATCTCCTCCCAAACCGTGGAGTACATCCCCTATCTCCTCCCACACAATACAATGTATATAAATAATTATCATATATATTTGTTGTATTATTCTAACTGTCATATTCAATGACATATTCAATCGATTAGTTTAGTTTCACCTAATCATCATGCAGTGTCTACAACAATCATGACTATCCTCCACCGATAGCCCAAAGCAATTATTTCTAAACAGATAATAAATGCATCAATAGATAAATTATCAACATTTTCAAAAGTGAGTGATTAATCTATTCAACTCCACCATTCTTTCTCATAATTTCTCAATTTCATTATTTCACAATGAAAGTAATTAATCAAACTAATGACCCAATAAAATCCAAATATGGCATTTTTCCCATTTTTTCCAATATTGACCCAAAGGTCCAAATATCATTAATAAACGTTCATAACCTCATTTTGAGATCCACATTCACATATATAGTTCAAAAGGAACAAAACCCCTCTTTTCAATATTTCAAACCTCAAACCCTAACTTCTCAAATCAAACCATTTATACAAAATGCCCAACATCTATGTTAAAGATCATAAAAATGAATAGTTATCCCTACCTCAAATGGAAAGACCCAAATGAGAAGATGAAGAATTTCGAAGGTGCTCCAAATCCCAAGATTTTCGGATCAAAATGAAGAGCAAGCCAAACCCCACACTTTTTGCAAAGGAACTAAGGAAGAGGATCACTCAAACTAGATAAAACCTTAGAGAGAAGTTGAAATCTAGAGAGAGGAGCTCTCTAATGGAGTTTTTGAAAAGTTAGAGAGAGAAGAGGCACCGAAAAGTGATCCAAAAGTCAAAATTCGGACTAATATACAAACAGGTCCGCTCGAGCGTGGGATTCCCCGGTAGAGCGTCAGACACAGACTCACGCTCGAGTGTCAAAAGCGCCGCTCGAGCGCCAGATGCACACTTCCAGAAGTTTTGCAATCAATGGTCCCCGCTCGAGCGTGAAAGTGGACGCTCGAGCGTCCAACGACCTGCTGAACAAAATACTGAGAGATGGAAAATCACGCTCGAGGGTCAAAATGCTCACTTGAGCAGAGAAGCAAAAACAAAAGGGTCCGCTCGAGCGTCAAAAGCCCCGCTCGAGCGTGGAGGCCAAAATCTGGGCATCAACTTTTGGTTTCCGAACACAACCAACCTATTCCAAACCTCCCCAACACAACCCAAGACTCAAATACAAAGAATAAAGGATGGAAACGAGAATAAGGCAACAACACATCCACGAAACCGAGTCCGGAATACAATTAAACAATGAAGGAAAAACCGGGATCGCTATACAAACTTTCATCATTTTCTTTTAATTTTTTTTTATCTAATTTGATTTTAAATTTGAATAAAAATTTTGATTTGATATGAATTACTTTAACTTTTTCATTAAATTTTTATCAATTTTTAAAAGAACTTTAATTCTTATCCCAATTTTTTTTTTCTTTTCACCAATTTTGATAGAAAAAACAATATTTTCAACGTTTCATTTCTTTAATTTTTTATCAAATTATAATTTGATAAAATAAAATATTAAGGGTTGAAAATTCTCTTAATTAGAATTATAGTGAAATAATATCTTGAAATAGTCAAAATTTGAGTATGTGGTTAGTTAAAATGTATAATTTAATTAATTCTCTTCTCATATTTATATAAAAATTGACACTTATGGCTACATCATTATAAGTCAGATTATGGAAAAAAAAAAAATTGAGATGTCAAATATTTTTCATTTGTAAATATCCTACATATTAAAAAAAGAAAAAAAATATGTGTAGCTTTTGGATATGTGTTTATTAGTTTGGTTTTATAGACATAAGTTGATATTTCAATTTAACAAATTAAAAGTAAAAAAAAAAATAGATTGGGTTTTTTAGAGATAAAAGAAGCCATCTAACTTTTCTATATACTATTTAAGATGGATTATTTAATCACATAAAAAAAATAGAAATTATATTTATATATTATCCCTATATATTATGCTATTATATACAATTATAGTTGTAACAAACTATAATATATATGAAAAGTTTTAATAAGCTTTTTGTCACGACCCCAAACCGCCCCTAGTAGTTATGGTGCCGTGATGGCCAGTAATCCGAGATTACCGAAGGCTAACTTTCAAAATTCACACACAATCAGAGTATTACATATGGGGCTAACAAGTGCGGAAGCAATAATTTACAATACAAGTGGTCCATAAGAGCAGTGCATAAGTCAAATGAAATGGCATACATCTTTACATAGCTTTACAACTTGAATACAAATAAAATGAAGTACAAAAATACATATTACATCTTGATAAAAGGGCTTCACAAGCTGACATGTTCAAAATACATAACCTTCAAAATTGCCGACATCCTTACTGCCGACATAGCATACATACAAAACACACATCTCGGTGTAGCCGACTTCTTGGTTGTTACCTACATATATACATAGGGAGGGTGAGCTCGGATACTCAGTGAATGGTACAAGTAATAAAGGGGTTAAATGAATGATACCCGAGATCTTTGCAAAACATACATAGTATATCTTTGTCAAAACCATACATAACATAGCTTAACTTGACTTGAAATAAAACATCAATCGAACCTTGGTCTTTCAAAACTTACTTACTTAACATACGTCAACTTAAAACATGGGGTGATGACATTCCGGGCAAAACAAAAGCATAACCTCGGCATCGAGCACACCTGTTCATAGTCCGTCGGTGGCCGATATCTTAACAAGGGTGCTACTTAGGCTTAACATCCCCTAGCACGAAAGGACGGTGCTACCTAGGCTTAAAGTCCCCTAGCACGGAAGGACTTGTGCCACAAATGCTTAAAGTCCCCTGGCACGTACGGACTGGTACCACAAATGCTTAAAGTCCCCTGGCACGTACGGACTATGTTACCTAGGCTTAACGTCCCCTAACACGAAAGGACGGTGTGACTTAGGCTTAACGTCCCCTAACATGAAAGGACGGTGTTACTTAGGCTTAACGTCCCCTAACACGAAAGGACGGTTCCAAGAATGTCATCTAAAACAAAGCTTATACTTGATACATAAAATAGGGATATCATTCATGCTTAACAAATACTTTTAACAAAACAAAGCAAAGCTTTATCAAAACCTTATAACATAGCTTTATTAAAAATACCACTCACATAGCTCTTCGGACGTCGGGGTCAAGGCAAGGTTCAAGTCCTACAAACACATGGCAAAGTCTACTGAATGCACTTATCGAAACAAGTCTTACATGCATGCAAATGATCTCGGAAAACATGCTGGAAGTCAAAACACTGTTTTACATGTCAGAAGACATGCTGGGTACCAACCAGGTCTTTGCTGAGGTCCCACACCTCCTGGCCGAGGTGCGGCTACCAAGGCTTCGGCGTGCGGCTGCATGCCGAGGTGCGCACAAGACAAATTAAAGGTGTAAGTGATCATGCAAGGTAGGCCAAGGTGAGATACGATGCTTGGCGTAAGTAGGTCTAGGTAAGAGTGATCTCGGCGACTACACTTAGGGAAGTGAGGTCTGGAGATCTGGGTTCCCACCCGTGAAGAACACGAAGAACATGAACATGAAGATCATGAAGAACATGCATGCTAAAATCATAACTTCTTTATTACAAAAATCTGGGATTTCATGCTATGAATTCGAAAACATGGACCTGGGTACCCATACTTGAAAATCATGTGAAAACAAACACAAAAGCATGGATCTTGGCATGAGCTTTCGGATCAAAACATGACTTTTCTTCAAAAACACATGAATACTATTTTCTCTTTCTAAAACTGAACTTCAAAACAATGCATGGCTTACAAATCATATACAATCATGCAATGCAATAACATAAACATAAAGAACAACATGAGCAGATCAAGAATCTAACCTTAAAACACGGATCTAACGGTTCGATCTCTAGGGATCAAGCTTGGAAATCTACCTCGTCTCAAGAACTCCTCTCCCTCTTCTAGAGCTTCTCTCTCCTCTTCAAAACAAAGATACAACAAATGATAGGTTTCTCTCTCTGCCGGCTGACTTAACACTCAGCTCGGACAGGTGGCAACGGCTGGTTGGTTCTCCTCAAAAAGGTGATAGATTGACAAGACAAGGCTATGATAAAGTGTATCTAACAAGCTACCCGGCAAGGCACTCCGGCAAGGGATGACATCGGCTAATGACAAAGCTTCGACAACTAAGGTGACAATGACCTCGGCTAAGAAGGACAACACTTGACTTAGCTGTGCCACACCTTGGCCTAGATGTGCCACACCTCAGTCTAGGTCATACCACTCCAGGATAAGATCACTTAGGTGCAAAGGTAACATCTCGGCCTAGATAATACATATCTCGGCCTTGGTGATGAACACCTCGGCCTAGATAGTGACACCTCGGCCAATATGTCAAGGCGAAGGTGGAGGTCAAACAAAGTGGTTTCAAGGTACTTCTAGACTGAAGATGACCTCGGCTTGGAATAATCTAAGCTTAACATAACTTAGGCTCGAGACACCAAGGAAGGGACAAAGCATGCACACAACACTTAGGCAAATCACATAAACACAAAACAAGACATGGACCTTACTTAGGCAAAATAAGTTGTAAACATACAAATGCAAGCTTAAGGAGTCATAATCATACAAATGCTCATGAACATGACTAAGACATAAATGTGGGTTGTTACACTTTTATTTTTAATTAATTGAATTATAATTAACAAACTAACAAATAGCATAAATGGTATAATAGGATATAAAGAGGATAAAAATAAAGAACACAATGATATTTAAAAGTTTTAAATTTACCTACTTATGCAAAAATCTAATGTTATAGTAAAATCTTGAATTCTCAATAAATTTTCACATTTTCTATAAAATAAAATGACAGTAAAACATAAAAAATTTGATACCTATTTTTTTTTACTTCAATTTTATGGTCTTTATTAAAGAAAACAAAATCCGATCAAAATCCGATCAAAATCCTTTGCACAGAACGGATATAGATACTTCGATTACAACTATAATCACCAATAATTCTTCTCCACCATGCAAACCTGTTAACAAACACATAAACCTCACTAACACCAAAATCAAAACCAAAACCAAAACCAAACTAACAGTAGGGAAAGAGAATCACATAGGGACAAAAATAAAATTAAAAAACAAATAAATTTATGGAGTGAGAGAATATTACCTCTAACAACTTAGACCTCACCTAACCCAATCCGTTAGCTCCTCCGCTAGTGCTTCTGAAGTTTAGGAGTTGGGATGACTAATCATATTATTCTTTAAATAAGACTTGAAAATTGATTAATTTGTCCCATTAAGTGATTTAAAATTTTGATAAATATACATCAGAAAATAGATAATTATATTACTAAATCATAATTCAAATTTAGATATTGTCATATTTTTTTGAGATCCATATCTAAATTCTTATATTTTTTTTATTATTATTTTTGTGTGTTTCTATTTTTTTTTAAATTTTTTTTTTCAATTTATTTAGGATAGAGTTGTGGGTTTCTATTTTTTTTTAAAAAAAATTAATTTATCTGTGATTTCTATTTATTTTTAATTATTATTATTATTTAGGTAAGTTAATGATGTGAGTTAGATATGTGATAGACATGTGAGTTTTATTGAAAGTATGATGGTGGGAGATATTTTCAAATTAGATTTATTTAGATAAACTTTAAAGATTTTTAAAATTTAAAATTAGATATTAAGATGCAGAAAAAAAAAGATTTTAATTGAATAAATAAAAATCAAATTTATTAATTTTATCTGTTTGTATATTTCATTTTTAGTTTTTTTTTTCTGCTATAATATAATATATAAAATATAGATAGATATCCACAACTTTCATGAAAAATATTATCTGATTTTTTGGGAAAGAGAGAATGAAGGCAACTTTTAATAATTTTTTTTTTTTGGAAATAAGTGAGAGGGATTAGGATGTAGAGGTTATGAAAATATTTTTGTTATCTTTCCATTTGAAATCCATAAATTAAGGGATAATTAATATTTCTAGAATAATTAAATAAATCAATCAATCAATATTTTTTTTTAAATCCATTTTATAAATTGAAAAATCAATAATTTTAGAGAATTGATTAATTTGTCCTATTAAGTGATTTAAAATTTTGATAGATATACATCAAAAAATAGATAATCATATTAGTAAATCATAATTCAAATTTAGATATTGTTATATCTTTTTGAGATCCATATCTAAATTATTATCTTCTTTATGTTTTGTAGGGTTTCCTATTTGTTTTAAATTATTATTATTTAGGCAAGTTATGATGCGAGTTAAATATGTAACACCCTCAAAAAAAAAAACCCATAAATCATACATTCAAGACATCCATAAACTTAAGAGAATAAAGCATAATTCTATTTATCAGAGTATTCATCACAAAAGTATTATATGTTGACATTAAAAGTAAATGCGCTATAGGCTTACAACTTTCCAAGTCAACACTTGGTTCAACAAAAAATAGAGTTCTAACTCTTTACACAAAATAAGTCCTTGGCTTGATATACATGTAATACACAAAATAATCACAAAAGGAAGCCTTCAGCTTCCACAACCTCCCAAGCTACGTCCTTGGAGGTGGCATATCACCTGCACCTGAAAATGATGTCCCATATAGGGTGGGCCAATGCCTAGTAGAGATATGCTAAACATAATATGAGCAATAACTAAACATTATCATTTGATAAATGTTACCACTTATAAATCAATATACAACATTACCCAATTCCATGACAAATATGTCCATGTTTCAGTCCACTTTCCTTTACTTGACAAGTTTTTAATTTATGAACATGGCTCAGAACCTGACCAAACAATTTAATGAGACTATAACTCATATCAAAACACTTCCTTTTTAAATGAGATAACAACTCATATCAAAACACTTCTATACTTCACAATAGATACACATATTTGTTGTATCAATAACATATTAAAACACTTCCATACTTCCCAAATAATACACAGATTCGCTGTATCAATGGAGTCCATCCCCTATCTCCTCCCAAATAATATCCAGTTTAGGAGTCCATCCCCTATCTCCTCCTAAACCGTGGAGTACATCCCCTATCTCCTCCCACACGATACAATGTATATAAACAATTATCATATACACGATCAATCAATACACAAATTTGATGTATTATTCCAACCGTCATATTCGATGACATAACCAACCGATTAGTTTTAATTCACCTAATCATCATGTAGTGTCTACAACAATCAAGACTATCCTCCACCAATAGCCTAAAGCAATTATTTCTAAACAGATAATAAATACATCAACAGATAAATTATCAACATTTTCAAAAGTGAGCGATTAATAAATCTAACTCCACCATTCGATCTCATCTTAAGTTCCATCCCAATTTCATTATCTCATAATAAATGTCATTAATTTCACAAATGACCCAATTAATCCCAACTAAGGTATTTTTCCCTTTTTCTCAATGTTGACCCAAAGGTCCAAATATCATCAATAGACTTCAATAATTCCATTTTAAGGCCCAAATGCACATATATAGTTCAATGGAACAAAAACCCATCTTTACACATTTTAAGGTTTGAAACCCTAACTCCAAAACTTTCCCAAATACAACATTAGATCAAAATGAATACAAGCTTATGTCAAAGACCATAAATATGAGTAGTAATCTCTACCTCAAGAGATGAGACCAAATGGAGAAGATGAAGAATTTCCAAAGTGCTCCAAACTTCAAGATTTTCGGATCAAAATGAAGAGCAAGCCAAACCCCACACTTTTTACAAAGGGACAAGGGTGGGAGATCACTCAAACTAGATCAAACCTAAGAGAGAAGTTGAAATCTAGAGAGAGGAGCTCTCCAATGGAGGTTTTGAAAAGTTAGAGAGAGAAAGAGTCAAAGAAAAGTGATCCAAAAAGTCACTTTTCAGACTGATATAAAAGTCGCCTCGCTTGAGTGTGGAACTCCCCGCTCGAGCTTCAAACACAGACTCACGCTCGAGCATCAAAAGCGTCGCTCGAGCGCCGGATGCACACTTCGAGAAGTTTTGCAGTCGATGGTCCCCGCTCGAGCGTGAAAGTGGACGCTCGAGCGTCCAACGACCTGCAGAACAAAACACTAAGAGAGGGAAAATCATGCTCGAGTGTCAAAACGCTCGCTCGAGCGGAGAAGCAACAACAAGGGCTTGCTCGAGCGTCAAAAGCCCCGCTCGAGCGTGAAGGCCAAAATCTGGGCATCAACTTTTGGTTTCAAAACACAACCAACCTGTTCCAATCCTGCCCAACACAACCCAAGACTCAAATATAAAGAGTAAATGATAGAAATGAGAATATGACAACCACACACTTACGAAACCAAGTCCGGAGTACAATAAACAAAGAAAGGGAAAACCGGGATCGCTATAAAATATGTGAAAGATATGTGAGTTTTATTGATTTAAAATATAATAGTGGAAGATATTTTCAAATCAGATTTGTTAAAATTGGATATTGAGAGGCAAAATAAATATTTTAACTGAATAAATAAAAATCAAATTTATTAATTTTATCTGTTTGTATATTTGATTTTTAATTTTTTTTTTTTTGGTTGTGTTATAATATAATATATAAGATATAGATAGACACTCCCAACTTTCATGAAAAAATATAAAGGAATGCAAGTTTTAATATTGTTTTTTGAAAATTGTTGAGAGAAATTATGATGGAGAAATTATGAAATGTTTTTGTTATCTTTCCATTTGAAATCCATAAATTGATGAATAATTATTATTTCTAAAATAATTAAATAAATAAATCAGCCAATAGATTTTTATAATCTATTTTATAAATTGAAAAATTAATAATTTTAGAACGAAAGTTTGGAACTCTTAGGAGGCTTCTCATTAGAAATCTCATTTTTTTCTTATATAATATATAGATAGATAGATAGATATAGATATTTATATTTGTTTTAAATATTTTTCTAATATACAAATTATTTTTTTTTAGATTTTTTATAAAAATAATTTAACAATCTCATCACTAACCATAGTGTATGGAAAAAGTTGAAAAGAGTGCTATAATAACTATGAGAGAAGTCGAAAAGGTTTGTAGGTTAGAAGAAGTCAATAAATGCTGAGGTTTTTTATAAAAAAAAAATCGAAAAATTAGAAAATTAAGGTTGGGATATTGGAGCTCCCACAAGGCTTGTGGGTTAAAAACCTCATTTTCCTTATATAACACTAGTATAATTACCCGTGCTATGCACGGATATAAATATATAATTAAAAATTAATTTTTAAAATTAAATAATAATCTAAAAAATTTATCTACAATATTTAGCAAAAATGACTTAGAATCAATTAAATTTTATTCATTTTTATCACAGTTACATATAAGAGAATTGTTTTTTGGGAAAAGCTTGGGACCCCCACTGGGGAGACCCCGCACCCCCAGTGGGTGCTGATTGGCCAGTTTTTTTTTTTTTTTTCTTCACCAATCACCAACCCCCACGTGTGTGCGGGGGGGGGGGGGTGGTGGGAGGTGGAGGTGGAGTGGTGGTCTCAATCAGGTCTCTTGTTTTTTATTCTTATGTCATTAATTATGTACTCTAAGTTCTTAATAACAAATATATGTCATAATTTAAGTGGTAAAAATTAAAAAATAAATCACAAAAATTATATTTGTGATAAAATATAAATACATTTTGTCTTATGAGTTTCGTAAATTTAATTTATCATATGATAGTGGTAAATTACATTTGTCAATATAGTAATTTTTTCATATTTTGTGAAGTCTAAAAATTATAATTTGTTTTATATTATAAAATTTACGTAAAAATGAATTAGTATTCACTTGTGATTTTAAATTTGGGTTTTGGCCTCGTTTAGGAACTGTCTGTTTTAGTTTAAAAGTAAAAAAGTTACTAAAAAAATCAAAAAGTCAATAACTTATACAAAAAAGTCAAAGATTCTATTTTCTCTCTACTTTTTACACAACTTTTCGTAAAAAATCAAAAAGCCATTCCAAACATACTAGTTTTTTTAACCTCATATGTTAGCTAAAAAGTCAAAAAGTTACTAAAATAACATGCCAAACGAGGCCTTAACGTTAGATTTACGCCAACTTATTATTCACCTAATCATTAAAAATTGTCTTGTTCTATTCTCAACTTATATGAATCGTTTGACCTATCTATTTATTAAATTAGTAAATAAATATTTATAAATATTTTTTTAATGAAAAAAATAAGAAATCTGGACTTATTTTATACATACTTATCAAAAAGTTTGAACTATAGTTTTTTATATTTATGTTTAAAACAATTAAATGAATAGAATGTCTAAAAAAATTATTTAAGATAAAATCACCCTAAATTGTATGTCATATTCTAGTTCTAATAAATTTAAATTTTGTATTTAAATTATATCATAGTTTATCAGTTCGTGATTGATATGAGCTAATTTGAGGGTTCTAATATTGGATTAAACACTAAAAAGTAGCCAATAAAATTTAATTTAAGTCGATTTTTTTTGCCAATAATTCTTGATTTAAACCTAGTCCTTAGAGAATCGTTTAGTTGATATCCAATCCATGAGTTAGTAGGCCTACCTATTTATTTAATTTTTAACTAGCATATCACCCGTGCTATGCAGGAATTGTATTTACAATTATCTATATATGTGAATTGTGATTTTTAAATGTCTTTTTTTTTAAATGTTTTTTTTTCTTTTTTTATATTATATTAAAGTTTAATATTTTGATAATAATCATATGTGTTAGACTTTTCAAGGAATTAACTGTCTTTTTTTTATTATATTATATTAAAGTTTAATATTTTGATAATAATCATATGTGTTGAACTTTTCAAAAAAAAAATTTATGCTTGTTCTTAATGCATTAAAGTGTTATTATGATGGATAATAATCAAATGTGTTGGGACTTTTAAAGGAATTCATATGTGTTGGATTTCAAAGAATTTTTTTTATGCTTGTTCTTAATGCATTAAAGTGTTATTATGACTGTAAGACTTGGGGGTTGGGAGAAGTTAATAAATGCTAAGTTTTTTTTTTTTTTAAATAAAAAAATCAAGAAATTTAGATTGAGAGATTGAAGCTCCCACAAGGCTTGGGGTTAAAAACCCCCTTTTGCTTAATATATAGTATAGATAATATATAATATATAATATAATATAATATATATATATATATATAGTTTATAAGATGAGAGAAATAAAGTGCTATCTTATTATAATGGAGATCTTACAAAAAAAAAACATGTACACATGAATGTCCTCCTATTTTATTGTGTTTACAATTATCTATATATGTGAATTGTGATTTTTAAATTTTTTTTTTATATGTCTTCTTTTTTTTCCTTTTTTATATTATATTAAAGTTTACTATTTTGATAATAATCATATGTGTTGGACTTTTCAAGGAATTAAATGTCTTTTTTTAATTATATCATATTAAAGTTTAATATTTTGATAATAATCATACGTGTTGGACTTTTCAAGAAATTTTTTTTATGATTGTTCTTAATGCATTAAAGTGTTATGTGGAGAAGTGGTTTGGAAATACTCTTCTGATCCTGGGGAACGCTCGTAATCCTCTTTTGGTCACCTGAAAAAGAATAAAGCACTCCGGCGGGGGTGCCGAAATTAGCACTCCGACGGACAAGTCAGTAACCACACTCAGGAATACTTATATTCTAAGTTAAGCACTACAATTCTCACATACCTCTTTCTTGCTGATGTTCTTCTATTTATATCTTTTCTTCCATGGGTCTTGGGATTAGATCCATTTCCAACTCATATTCGGCACATCTTATAATAGACCGACCCTCACTCGGCCCCTTGCCTAATCGGCTATTTAGCCGAATAGGGTTGGATTTGAACATGCGAGCCAATTGCCGAGTGCTTCGAATCTCGACTCTCCGAGATTCGACTATCTGGAATCTCTATGAGTCCCTCTTCTCGGCCCCCACAATTGCCCCCCAAGCACTCCACTAACGACAGTTGGCTGAAATGTTTGGTTTCGAACTCGAAGAGTCAGAGCCGAAATTCGGCGGCTAACCGTATTCCAATGCAAATGTCTGTACACACACTTCCTGGTTATCATTTCAACTTCCCGCCTCTTTCGTACGTTTTTATTTATTGCGATTTGAAATTTCGACGTCTTTTCAAATGCATACATGCTTTTAGACGCCTGTCGCTAGATTGCCTTCCGAACTACCTCTGCAACTTCCTACTCTTCTCTATCTCCTTCGCCTCTTGTAAGTTCTCTCATTCTCTGCTTTGTTTTTCTTTTGGCTTAGCATAATCCTATTGGCTGGGGGAATGGCGAAACATTTAAAATATCTCCTCTCACAAGATTGAATTTCTGGCTTCCGACGCCATTTTTCCATTCCTGATGATGTTCGTCTGTCATTTGTGGCAAACGGCACCCTCGATATAGAGAGGGTTGATGAGACGACGATTGTCTTCCCTCTTCTATTAATCGTAGAGGGTGGGGTCCGTTTTCCCCTTCACCCTCTCCTTAGGGCCATGCTTTGCCATTGGGGGTTAATCCCTTACCAAGCCAGCGTCAACTTCTATAGGATCGTGATGGGGATTATCACACTAAATCGCCGCCTTAGGCTTAACCTTGGCATTCCCGTTATTCAGCATTGCTACGCCTTGGCCAAGTCTTCTGGTCAGCACGGGCGTTATTTCCTTAGGGCCAAAGACACCGACCATCAACTAGTGACTATGCTTTCCAGCTCTGGGAAGCGAGTCGATGATGTTATGGTCGTCGTCCAAGGAAACTGGAAATTCGGCAAAAGCGAGGATCGCCTTGATCGTATTCCTAGACGGAGGGGCGAACCAGATGGCCAAGTATCTTCTTTTATTTATTTACTTGTTACATTTATAAAACTTTATTTTCGGGACCTCATGATTTTGCTTTTGCAGGAAACGATTTGAAGAAAGTCTTGATCTCGACCGATGACGCCATCCTTTCGGAAATCAAGACTGCGCTCAAGTATTTTGGCCGACCAAGTCTTCAGAAGCAGGGGAGGGCAGCCCACGTTCTGCTCCGCTACGAACCAACTTATACGACCTTTTCAGCGGCAGAAGACATCCTAATTCCGGAGGGTGAGGAGTCTCTTATCGCCCTTATCTTGACTGATTTCAGAAATTTGAGGCAAGTCGGTTGCGAGGGATCAGATTCGGAGCGATCGGAAGTAGCTGAGGTTGACGAGGCTTTGAAGTTAGCATTTGAAGAAGCCGGCCTCAATTCGGCTGATCCTCCGTCCACTTCGGGTCAGGAGGACCGTCCGCTCGACGATATTTTTCACGGTCTAGAGGACCTTCCCGGCGCATTCCCAGAAGATATGGCTGGGTTGAGCCTCACTAAACTTGCCAAGAAGGCAAACGCGGAAAGGATGGCCCCGCGGCAAAGGGCGGAGGAGATTCAGGCTGCCGAATCTCAGTCCCAGACCTCCTTGCCTATTATTGAGGGGACGACAAAGAACGGAAGTACCGAGGCAGAACCTTTTGTGCAGGCAAGTGTGGAAGCTGAGCAAAGGGTGGAGAAACGCCCTGCCGATGTCGAGGCCAGCTCAGAAGAACGTGCCGACAAACGACCTCGTTTGGAGGAGTCGGATGTGATCGTAGATTTTGTTATCCATCCCAAGATAAAGAATATGCCGATCTCCTCTGATGCTTCGGTGATCAAAGATCCAACGGTTGCACTCAGCTTGGCGACGTCCGTTTCACTGCCTATTGACAAGGCAGCTTTTCGGGCAGAGTTGGATCTGGTTGCAATCGGGTTGGCCGTGCAATCGGCTCTTTTGGTATATATCTGCACTTTGTCTTTTCTCTTTATGCAAATATTATTTTGTTCTTATCTTCCTATTTTGCAGGCCGTCGAAAGAATAGCCGACATGGGTCGTCGTTATCACGATGCCGTCGAGCTAATTGGCCGTTTACAAGCGGAAGTTGAGGGCCAAAGGAGTAGAGCGCAGACGGAGGGCGCCCGTACCGAGACCGAGATGGAGAGAGCCCGCAATACTGAAGAATTGAGATCAGTCGCCGAGAAAAGGGCGGATGCGAGCGACGACGCGCTTAAATTGGCCTAGGAGGCGATCTCTAAATTGGAGGCTGGGTTGGAAGAGATAACGGCAGCGAAAGAAACGGCCGACCTGAAGGCTTCCAGCGCATTTGATGCTGGGAAAAAATCTGCTTTTGATGAATATGTAGACGAAGTCCCCAAATTTGAGAATCGGGGATTTAAACACGGCTGGCTCAAAGCCCTTGCTGCTGCTGATGTGACATTGGCTACGCCAATTCCATACGAGCAAGTGGATGTTAAGCCGCTGGAGTCCGACTCCGAGGACTAATTTGGGCGGCTCTTATTTTTTGTTTTAGGATTTACATGTAATTTTCAGCTTTTTACAGCTTTTTGTCTAGTAATTTTCATATGTAAAATGGTTACAATTTGTGTCCAATTTACTTAATGAAAATTCATTTTGTATTTTGCTGTTACTAATGAATGGAATTGTTTGGTTGCTATTTTGGATAAAACGTTGTGTATACTTGCCGACTAGATGATAGGCCGTTTAGATAGTTAGGCCGTTTAAAAAGCCGAAAATCAGTACATGAAGTGGCTGTGGCACACTTTAATCGGCATGGGGCCAAGATGCTCGGCCGGTTAGATTAATAAATCTGCCCTTGCCCCAGCCAGTGCATGGACTTCAAGGCATTCGCCCATAATCGTCGTTTAGATAATTAGGCCATTTAAAAAGCCAAAAATCAGTACATGAAGTAGCTATGGCACGCTTTAATCGGCAGGGGGCCAAGATGCTCGGCCGGTTAGATTAATAAATCTGCCCTTACCCCAGCTAGTGCATGGACTACAAGGCATTCGCCCATAATCGCCGTTTAGATAGTTAGGCCGTTTAAAAAGCCAAAAATCAGTACATGAAGTGGCTGTGGCACACTTTAATCGGCATGGGGCCAAGATGCTCGACCGGTTAGATTAATAAATCTGCCCTTGCCCCAGCCAGTGCATGGACTTCAAGGCATTCGCCCATAATCGCCGTTTAGATAATTAGGCCGTTTAAAAAGCCAAAAATCAGTACATGAAGTGGCTGTTGCACACTTTAATTGGCATGGGGCCAAGATGCTCGGCCGGTTAGATTAATAAATCTGCCCTTGCCCCAGCCAGTGCATGGACTTCAAGGCATTCGCCCATAATCGCCGTTTAGATAATTAGGCCATTTGAAAAGTCAAAAATCAGTACATGAAGTGGCTGTGGCACGCTTTAATCGGCATGGGGCGAGGGCGTTTGGAGACTGCCAAAAGCGTTAATGAAATTTCCTCGGGGTCGCTGCATGCCTACGAATAAATGGGGTGAGCTCGCGCTAGTGGGTCCACTTATTCTTATTCAGACTCAATTTGAACTAGCTTGGGATGAGGGCGAATGTCAAACAGAATGTTCTTCAACAACAGAGGAGAGGGACGAACGCTGGTTGAGCTAAATACTGCGATGAATCGTAGTGGCGAGCCTGCGCGTGCGGGAGGAAGGGCGTCTATGGAAAGTGAAAAACATCAACCTTCAAGCCGTCGAAGCAGATCACCCCGAAAATAGAAGCATCAACGGGGAAGCTCCCCGCAACCACGACTGAGGAATGAGTCAGATGCGACGCCACGACCATTGAGTTTTGCGGTGTTCGTGGGGAATAAACCGATGACTGAGGCAGATTCCATCGTCAATGATCCGGATGTAGCTGTCAAGTTTGCCCGACATATCTTTCCGCCGGAAGTCCAACAATCGATGGTTGGACGACGCAATTTCGAAGTGTTTCGAGAAGGAATTCATGGGACGGTGAGGGGGCTGTACACTGTCTACAAAGTCGGCATGCGTTTGCGCGCCGCGCGGCGGGATATGGAGAAAATGGACGAATGGGTCCGCAGTTCGGAGGCTCATGCGGAGAAGGCGAAGGGCGAGCTTAGGGAGCTTAGGAAGGTTAAAATTGTCGATCCGTGTGCGGCGGGTCAATCTAACCCGATTGTGGACGAGAGGGTGACCCAACGGCTATTGAGTCATGCCATTGCCGACCGAGATACGGCAGGCATGTTTGCCGTAGCAAATGCGAGGGCCAAGGGTTACGAGGAGGGTTTCCATGCTGGCCGGAAAGTTGGGATCGACAAAACGAAAAAGACTGTAGACACCCCATTTTTGACCGTCCTCAAGACTTGGACGTCACCGTTCGAACACTCGGTGATTATCCATGTTTGTGTTCGTTTGGAGTTCCCGGAGGTCTCGGCTCGCGCGCCTTGCCTCAGGATCCTCGAACTTGACCGTTTAGTGTCTGGTTTTGCACCAAACACTTGCATCTTGCCTTTGAGAGGCAGGGTGGGGCTTGTAGACCATCCCCACCCACCACCGGCAGTGGCTAGATGCCACCGGCTGGTTTTTACTGCCACCGGCAATATAGTTTGCCGGCCGGCACTCTTTGTTGCCGGTCAGCACTATTTGTTGCCGACCGGCACTCCTTTTGGCCAAGATGGCATTTTTGGCCGGCCGATTGCTGTTCATCTGCTTTTGCAGATATTTTTAGACAGCTGTATTGCTTTTGCTCCCCTCCATACACGTGTATGGAGGGATCTCCCTCTTGCAAAGCTTGTCTTGTAAGCTTTACAAGAGGCATATAGAGAGGAGCCCTCTCTAAGGCAAGAAGGGCTTTTTTAGACATTTTTGAGAGAGAAAAATACAGACCAAGCTCTGGTTTTTTTTTAGGGTTAGGGTTAGATATACACTCTCTATCTCTCTTTCCCTCTTATTTGTACACTAGGTGTTTTGTGTCTCACTATTGCACACAAACACCTAGTGTTTCACCTTCCTCTTGGAGCTGAGGTTCTAAAGGCTTGTTCTTGAGTTTCTTGACTGGTTTGGAGCCAAAGGAGGCCATTGGAACACCATTGTTGAAGAGGACTACAAGGGTAAGAAACTAGTCCTTTTTTCTCCCATTTTTGCATTGATTTTCCACCTGTCTTAGAGCTGTTTTTGTGATTATTGTATAACATAAAAAAGTTCTGTTTTTAAGCCCTCTTTATTGTTTATTAAGAGTGTTTTGTTGTTTGAGGGTTGTTGACCACCCTTAGGCCTCAAAAGGCCTCATTTTGAGCCATTTTGTATTAGCTCCGGGATTTTGGTGTTGAGGTCTCTTCACCACTGAAATCTTGAGGGATTTCAGTGGTGAAGATGATTCTTTGAAGTCCCAAGAAGGAGAGGGCCACCCCCTCTCCTTGTTGTCCTTGAAAAGGGCATATTTTGGCCTCTAAAGGAAGCCTATGCTTGAGTGTGTGTTGAGCATGTTTGGTTTGTTTTTCATGCTTATATATCCATAATATAACATGATTTCAAGTTGGTTTTGGAACTCCATGCATGTTTAGCATAGTTGCCTTGTAATGCCTTGTTTATGCCTTAATGTGCCTTAGGTTGTTAGCCTTTGTTGGAGCATATTTTAGGCTTAGTCTTGTGAAGATTATGTGCTTATTTTGCCATGTTCTAGGTCTGTCCATAGTCGTTTGGGTTGATCTTTGCATGCTTGACATAGCTCTTTTGTATTTGGGCTTGTTGGCCTTGAGTATGTGCATGTGTAGCATAGCATCTTTGCATTGTTTTGGTGATTTGGGATCATTCTATATGCCATTTCAGTCCCATTTCCATGCTTGTATGATTACCTTGCATGCCTCTTTAATGCTTTGAAAGCATGTGTTGCAATGCTCCATGTTTTGGCCATGGTGCATGCCTTTGTATTTGGGCCATTTAGATGCCATCTAAAGAGCCCTTTAGCCTTGATTTAACGTGCTATAAACCTGTCTTTGGTTGCTTAATGCATGCCTTGTTTGGTCTTGTTAAGTATAGCTCAATGCCACTTTGGTTTACTTTGAACACCTAGGCCATTTGTTGCATGCTTGACTTGATTTGTTGCTTGGTTTGGCACCATGTATTAGCATGATTTCAAAGCTTATAATGCATGCTAATTGTTCATGTTTGTCCCTTTCAAGTGTACTTGAATGTTGATTGATTTGTGCTTAAGTGTTGGTCCTTATGTGCACGTGTGTGTGTATGCCATTTAGCCCTCACTTTTTAGCACTTTGGCCACTGTTTTAGGCCTTATTAGAGCTGCCTAATTCATGTATAAGACCATCTTAGCATTAGTTTGCATTGCCATATGTATGCTTGTATGCTTGCATAAGTGCTTTGCCATGCCATGTTGCATCCTTAGCTTGTATGCCTAGGTTGCATTGCATCTTGCATGCATTCCTTGTCCCTTGACTTGGGTGATAGGGATTGGGAGTTTTGTTTGATTGGTATGCATGCATTTGAAATCAAAGATTGCATACTTGGTTCTTTGGGCCATCATGCATGGAAATGCGTGATTGGTGGTCCGAGAACCGAGGCACATGTCCCTTTGAGTCATTACAATGATAAGGGACATGGTTGGTGCATACATGCCTTGAATTGTGTTGCCATGCTTTGCCTTGCCCTCTGTTGCTGCCAGTTGCAGGTTCTGTAGGCTTTCTCTGCCGACCGGCAGTGTAAGGTGCCGGCCGGCAATCTTTTTCTGCCGACAGCTTCAATTTTGTGCCGATGGACACATGCCAGTGCCGGTGATGATTCCACTCAGCCGGTGGTACTCCCCAGTACCTAGGGATGCAACCCTGAGGTTTTGACAGCCTCCAGAGGAGGAAAGGAAGGAAAACAGAGGCAGCCCATGCATGGTGGCGCGCTTCCCGAGGCATTTTCCTGCTTTAATTAATTTATTTAATTTGTTAATTAAATTAGTTAATTTGTAATATTAATTAGCTTGCGTAGTTAATTAATTTGTAATATTTATTCGGTCCCTCCGAGCGAGGGCAAATTTGTAATAAGTGTGTGTGGGTGGTGTGTATGTCTTCCAACCCCACTTCTTTCTTCCCTTTTATTTACCTGCTTACGGTGGTAGATTAGGGCATGTTTAATTTAGCATACCTTATGCTACGCATGTGTGCATCCATGCATTTGTATTACATGCATTAGGCTCGGTACATCACGCTAATTGCATTCATACTTCAAATCAAAAATTGAATATGTGATAATTGTGCATTTTCACATGACATGTCTAGGATTAGCCGAGCCTATCTTAGCAACATTTTGTATGCGATGCATTAGGCACTTCCCATGGACTTGGATCATGCATGTTTGCTAACAAGTTCTTTGTTTTGGCACGGAGTACTATGTAAGTATTTCCGCTTTAGCATATCACATGAGTGTGAATATTGCCATGACAGCATGCTTAACATATGGCTAGATGCTTATGTGTTAAACTATTTTGAATGCCTGTGGGTGAAGGTTGGGTTGTTTGAGTTGGAAAAACTCGTTGAAATCCGTATTTTACCCTACTTGCGAGTAGCAAATTCCAAAGCATTTTCAAACCGAACGGATATGCAATGTTTATTTCCAAATTAGGCAACCTAGTCTATACTTGTTTGCTGTGCGCATATCATAGTAATTCTAGGCTAATAATTGGTTTTAGAACACGTAAAGTTTTCAAAAACGGATATCACGGTTAGTAGAGGCCGGTCTTCGGACCGGGCGAAAGGGGGTGCTCATAGCTGACCTTCCCCGATCGTACCCAAGCTCCCGAGCCGAGACAACTCCGGTGATGACGGACATGTGGCCTTCAGCACCGAGTCAGGGTTTCCTAAATTCCCCATTTAAAAAATATTTAGGTGGCGACTCTGTATCTGGCAAAGCAGTCCATGTTTGGCACTACTTTTTCAAAAATCTGTTTCTCAAAACGATTTGCCAGATTTGGACTCTTTGGTTCAGATTAAGAATCGTGACACAAATCGAGAGTCCGAACTGTAGCAGCAAGGTCCCCCCCCCCGCGGGCGTTGTTACAGTTTCTGGCGACTCTGCTGGGGATTTTTAGAGAGCTTGACTCGAACTCGTGATATCTTGTTTTGATTCCATTTATGTGTCTCTTTGCATTGCATGTGCATTGGTGCGCCTAGGAACACAGTGTTTGCCATCTGCCATTCCTGAACGGTTTACCGGAGGCTTGTCTTGTCAAGGCATGTCCATAAGGCTGACCGGCTATGGGCTCTGAGCCTCTGACAGTATGGGAACACAAACCCCGGTTTTTACCAGGGCACCCTTTTTGACCATTCAACCTAGTGCATATTCGGAATCCATAGTGACCATTCCAAACTAGGACAGGTTGCTCACCCGATGTTAGGTTGTTTGAAACCGCTGTGTGCATAGTGAAACCCTAGCTCCTGACAAAATAGGACAGGGAAACCCTACCCCAACATAGGGGTGTTTTGGCTCTCTTTACTTGCTATGTGCTTTTAGAGTGTATCTCTACAGGAATGCATATACTAGTTTGCACATTTGAGTATCGGGCCCGAAGGCGCCAGAATCAGTATTGTTGAGAATCAGTTATCAGGAATCAGTTATCCGCGGGTATCAGATTCAGTATTTTGGGAACAGAAATCTGGGAACAGTGATCAGCAGTAGGGTACAGTTGTTTGGCTACACCCGTGTTTGATCAGTTTGGGCTGAAGTGCTGTCTGTTTTTCTTTCAGTTCAGAGAGTTGCAGAGTTGATACAGAACAGCCAGTGTCTCCCCTTTGCTGAGGCAAGATTTATGGCGACACAAAGTTCAGAAGAAGTTGTGGTTATGACGGCTGCATTGGAGCAGGGAGCCGCTCCGCAGAATGAGGCCGCCATTAGTATGTCATACCCGCCCAGGTCGCCCGTTGTGCACCCGGTTTGGGCTCCCCAGTTATATCAGGCTCGTGAGCCCACCACCTTCGAATTGATGGGAATGATAGGTGACCTCCAAAGGTCTGTGGCAGACCTCGCCTATGGAATGTCGGCTTCACCTCCAGCGGCGCCGTATGCCGGGAATTTTGTACCACAGGAGCCCCCGCTACTGGGGCGGATTGTGATAGAGCTCAGCCAGCCAGAGGTGGCTTCCGGCTATAGCCACGACATGCCAGCACCAACCCAGACCCTTGATCAGGCTGAGGCCAGGGGAAAGGACAAGGCAAAGGTAGACGCCGACCCTATTGAACAACTGCTGTGGGCAGTCGAGGCTCTGAAAGTCAGAGGAATGAGCAAGCAACAAACATCTGCAATAGTGACCAAAGCTGTAGATGACGCTTTCCCCGCTCCAATCAAAGGCAGTTCAAGCCAGGCAGAAAACCGGGATGGGCCCCGTCATGCCCAGACAGTTCCAGTAGTTCCCAACCCTGCACCGGGGAAGGTTCAAAAAGCCAAGGCAGCGCCAGCTGATCCTTTCGCCAGCGCATCTGTCAAGAATCCTCAAACTGCAAAGTACCTGCCCCGAGGGCGCAGGGTCTTTCATGACCTCCACATGCCTTTGTCTAGGGCATTGCTAATACTGGCGAAGAATGGGCACCTTAAGCCTTTGGAGCCCCGGCCACTCCCGAAGAATCTCCCCGCCACTCATGATGCTACCTTGTACTGCGCGTACCATCAACAGTCCGGTCATAGTACCGATGGATGTTCCCGCCTTCGTCATGAAGTGCAGGATTTGATTGATAACAAGGTTATCCTACCACCCACCTCAGGCAAGCCCGTCACCACTTAGTTGTTGGATTTCGAGGGCTCAGATGCTGCGAGTATGTAAAGTGGACCGCCTGCGGGCAACATTTGGTGTGTTTTTGAAGCGTCTGGCACGCATTTTTGAGCATCGGTGAGACTGAGTTTTGTAAATCCTGGCTTGGATGTCGAGTCAGTCTTTTGTTTTGAGTCTGTCTCTTTGTCTTGAGTCAGTCTTTTACTTAAGGGTCTGTCTTGTTGTATCGAGTCAGTCCCCGTTGTATATAATACCAGGTGATTCAGGGTTGTTGTCCCGAACACCGTTTTGTTTTGTAAATTATCTGTTTTTGTTTTCGAGTCTGTTTCTGCCGAGGGGTCAGTTGCACCAATAGAACCGATTGAAACAGCTGTTACTAACTCAACTTCATGCTTACTTTCAGCAGAAGTGCCGGAGAAATCGAATGGGCTGACAGTACATCTCGCCTGCTCTCCTGTGTGCCAAACTCATTGCATTAACCTAAGTTTTTAAAAAAAAAACAAACCTTTTGAACACTGCGGTGATAAAAACGAAGAGGAAGGAATTCCTCGGGTTTTGCAAAATTTTGATCATTTTGAGAGAAAGAGAGGCGCGCTAAGCCTTTTTATGAATAAAGCCATGCTTGTCGGCGTGAGTACTGAGGAGGATCCTGACCTGATCCAGATTGGTTCCACACTATCTTCGGCGCGAGCGATTTGTCGCTTTCTTAAAAACTTTCAAAAACAAATGTTTTACGCGGCCCTGCGAAGACCTGTGTGGAATCGTTCTTGAGATTGCACAGCCTAGGATCGCTCTCAGCCTCAAGATTCAACCCGTTCAAACTTTGAACCCGTTCAGAATGTTCAGAAAGTTCAACGGACAAACGCCATGAAAGGCCCGTGTGGCCAGTTTTGAGGTAGCCTTCGATCAAGAAGCATCAAAGCCGAATCAGAAGGAGTAGATCTCGCCGGAAGAAGCTCGTGGAGCAACCTTGATGGATTCTTCTGCAAATCAGTGCAACAGCCGTTCTCCTAGACACAGAGAGGCTTCAATTTCAAAAAACCATTTGGCATGGACTTGCTACACTTTTACCCTTTGAGAGGCTCGCTGGGCCGAAAACCCGGAAGGGCGACCCAGGCAAAAGTTAGAGCAAGAGAAAAATACAAAAAAGAAAAAAATGCAAAGAAAAGAACAAAAAAGAAAATAAAAAAAAAGAAATGAAATGAAAAGAAATGAAAAGAAAAGAAAAACAAAGCTCGCAAGGTCGAAAACCCGCATCGGGCGCCTTGGCAAAAGTTAGAGCCTAAAAAGGAGAGGTTAAATACCCGAGTGTACCTTAACACCGGAACTACGTAAGGCTTGATTCCCATGTTTGGGATACGTAGGCAACTTCATCATGAAGTCCAGCCCCCAACGCTTTCATAAGCGTCTCAGTCCATGCAATGGTTTCAATTTCATCTCAAAGTCCAGTCGCCAACACCCTCCAAAGGCGACTGTGTCCATATATTTGTTGTGACCGTCTTCGTCATCTCTGTGTCCGAGAGTTTGACCACCGCCAATGAAGACTGTCTGCGAATTGCTGCGGCACTATCCCAAACAAGGGGCAACTTTCCGTTGCCGCGAGCCGCCGTGAGCCGCCATTCAAACTAGGGGCAACTTTCTGTTGCCTCCACCCCCCTTCAAACCAGGGGCAATTTTCCATTGCCTCCAATCCGAGGTTGCGCATCTCGAAGAGTAAGCTCCATGCTCGTCGAGCATTGACTGTTTGAAAAATAGTTTTTGAAAATTTTTACTGAGGTTGACTATTTTCTCGAAAACTATTCCATTTTCCAAAACTGGACCATTGTCTTGGACCCAAAAAGGGAAAACTTTCAGTGTTTGCTGCCTGACTTGCATGCTTTTCAAATCAAAAGTCGAACAAGTACGTTAATCCGACTCTCGTTTTGATCAAAACCGTTTTAGTAGAAAGCAAAAACGAAAAAATGGTTAAAATGATGAACTAGGGGCACAGTTGAGCCAGGCGTTCTGTCTTTCCCCCATCATCGACGTACTTGCCAGAAGAGCACTCTGCCCGCCAGAAGAAATAGCAGTGAGCTAACGGCATCGGGCGTGAACCCACACCTTTCTATCAATCACCCCGGGGAGGGATTGAAAAATGAGAGATATGAAGAATAGAGAGGTGTAAGTCGAGAGAAAAGTGAGGAAAAGGGTTTTGAGAGAAAATCCGAGCTTGAGAGTCGAGTGATGTGAGGATCACAAATCAGAAAAGGTGGGAAACAATACCCAGGTTGAACTGGCTCCTCGTGGTCCGAGGTCCCCCATCTTCGCTAACGCGTCTGTATGTCGTGTCTTTTGTTTTGTTTACCTCAACCTTTGTTTTAGGTCTTTTCCGAGCGTGTCTCGTTGTGTTTAGGTCGTGCACCTATATTTGAGTCCTCCCCGCTGTGTTCAGTTGTAGGCTCGATATCCTGGTTTGAAAAACCCTCATTTGATTTCAAAAATCATTTATGCTCAGAATGTTGTGCCATTCTCTACATTTGAACATGTTTCGACTCCAACCGGTTCCATCTTTGAGGTCCGTCCTGTTAGATTGGGCTGTTTGTTTGAGAATTGCCGTGTGCAGAATGAATCGAATGCGGTGTTATGGGCTGTGTGCAGATTAATCCCCAGTAAAGCAAGGGCTGTGTGTCCAGAATCAGGCAGTGGGTTGCTTGGGTTATTTTGCTGTTGGCTGTTTAGTTATCTGGTTATTACAGTGCGAGTGTTCAATTTTCAGAGAACCAATCAATTCCATTTACATTGAGGTGTAACATGATGAGATGCGATGCAATGCATGAAATGTGTAAATGTAAACACTTTTTCAGATAAAAAGTCCGTTTCATTTCATTATCTTTTCAAATGTACAAGTTTTGGAAACAAAATCTGCCTGCGGTAGTACAAGGTAATCTATCTACCAACAAAAAGAAAAAGTACAAGAAAGAAAAGATAGCAAAAATCTGCATCTGTGTCAAGCACTCCGAAGGGCCGTCAGTCCGTCCTGGTCCTCTTCCTGGACGAGGGTCCAAGAGCATCATCAGCGTCGTCGTCAGAGCCCGAGCTAGAATCGCCTCCGGTCTCCTCCTCCGATGACCCTCCCTCCGCCTCTGACTCCTCGTCGTCGTCATCGTCCGGGACTGGAGCTCGCGAGCTACTCCCGACGTGAGTACGCCCTCCCCTGGTACGGGGAAATATCCGGCCCTCCTCATCTCTCCCCCGGGCAGGGACAGCAGGTCTAGCTGGAGCACCTCCCGCCATGGGAATCTGAAAAGGAGGTTGAGAAGTACATGAAAAGGAAATGCATCAGTGTACTGTAGACAGTTTATCAGTGCAGAATGCAATGCAGAGTACAGTGTATGAATGCCGTGAGCAGTTTAACAGTGCAGAATGCAGTGTATAAGTGCAGTATGAGAATGCCGTGAGCAGTTTATCAGTGTAGGGTACAGTGCAGAATGCAGTGTATGCAGTGTGTCAGATGCTGTGAGATCAGTGTATCAGGTGTTGTGCCGTGCATCAGATTATGCGAATCAGTGTATGGATGGTTTCAGGCCAGTGTCAGAAGGACATACCGGTATGCTATAGACGGCTAGGAGGTCAAATGTCCGCTGGAGCATCCCCATCATCGAGGCATTCATCGCCAACGACTGACGGGTGTACTCAGAAGAGGCCTGCAAAAGTATCAGATGCATCAATATTCTGTGGAATATCAAGTAAACTGAATTGAATGACTATACAAAAATGCAGTGATACATACCGGTGGTAAGTCGGGGACGTCAATGAACTCGTGACCAGCCGGTGGAGGGGCGAAGGGGATCTGATAGGTCGACCCACCCTGCCCCTGGAAAGTCAGTACAGCAGGCAGGGCAGGCCAGCCAGCTCCTCGTCCTCCCCGCACTTCGCCCCTACCACGGACCCGGGCCCTCCTCGAAGATCCAGCCCCTGCTCCCGCTCCGGCCCCAGCCGCCGATGCTACAGGCCTGGCTCCCTCTGCTCGACGACCACTCAGGGGGCGCATCAGGTACGTCCGCACGTACTCCTGATAGTCGCCGGTGCCTCGGAAGTCGACCTCCTCCCAGCCGATGGAGTAATCATCCAGCTGCTCAGTGGTCAGCCCCTCGGTCTCCCTCATCTCTGCAGGAGGGTGAGCCGGGACTATCTGCTCAGGTAACCCGCGGGTCTGGCGTAGAAAATGCTCCCCCAGGTACCAAGCCCGACAGACCGGGCCCTCAAGCAAAATTCGGAAACGCGAGGTCTCCTCAGCACCAGGGAATCGACCTCGCATCGCCGACGGCAAGGAAGCCCATGGCCGCCATGTGATCTGAAAGTGACGCACAGTTTGTTATCTACTGTTATTGAAACATGCAGTGGGAAAGCGAAGCTAAATGAACTGAAAGTAAAGCATACCTCGGCCGGGGTGATGGTGTCAAAATATCGGCAGAAGAAGCCGAATGTCTCCCGTGGTCGCCGGGTGCATCTCCCGTCGAAGCGACTCGAGAACGGGACAGCCGGAGGAGGCTCCGCGACTGGCATGGGTGCAAGCCTAGGAAAGTAGGCGTAAACCCACAACTGCAAAACAGATGTCAGTATGACCATCAGATAAAGCAGGATATACAGAATAAAGCAGAAATGGCAGAGCCGTGTTTTGTGAAGTGTATTGTGTACAGTGTACAGTGTGAACAGTGTACAGTCAGTGTAAAGCAGAATGTATGTGTGTGCCGTGTGTACAGTATACAGCAAGTATAGAGCAGACCACAGTGTGTGCAGTGTACAGAGTACAGAAAGTATGAGACAGAAATGAAAAAGCGGAGAAGAAATGTACCTCCCAAGCCCGCCAGTAGCCTCCAAGCAGCTGGCCGCTGCCACGAGAAGCCGAGCTCATATATCCGTACAGGGTAGCCAGAGCAGCGCCGCCCCAATCGTAGTGCAGAATATCCTGGACGTCCACCAGTGCGCTGAGAAGGCAGAGAGGCACGGTGTTCGCCCGGTCGGCGAAGATGGTAGTCCCGAACAAGAACATGAGGAAGCCGCGAGCATACCTCTCCTCGTCCTCTGGGGTCATCTGCACCTCCTCCAAAGCAGGCTGGACCCTGAACTGTGTCTCGAACCAGGAGTACCGCACGAAGCCCGGGCGAGCTAGTGGTGGGGCCTCCCCCAGTAAATGGACCTGAGCGGCGGTCCACTCATCCATGTCGGTGTCGAAGGGGATCGGATCACCCCCTACCCCGATGCCTGTGAGCATCGAGAAGTCATAAGGGGTCATCGTCATGTCCCCCGCAGCAGAGAAGTGGAAAGAATCGGTGGTGTCCCACCACCTCTCCGCCAAAGCAACAAGGAGAGGCCTGCAAGTGGACAACCTAGAGAGCCCTCGGCAGAAGGTGCCGAAGCCCGCTCGGTCCACGATGCGCTGGACCGCATCAGGGAGCTCATCATACCACTCCCGTGCACCAGTATTCCCATACCCGCGAATGGTATGGGAACCCTCCTGCAAACAGAAAATAACAATTGCAAGACAACATTCAAAATGCAATTTTGAAAGGACAGATATGGCATGTATGCAAGTTTGTCAGATTCAGGCAAATACCGGGTGCCGGTGTGCTTACAGTAAAATACGTGTGCTGTGTCAGCGTGTTTGGGTGTTTCAGAACAGATGTAGCATTGTGTGCAAATCTAACAGATTCAGATAAATACTGGATGCCAGTGTATGCAGTGAAATACAGTGTGTGCCGTGTGTTTGGGTGATTCAGGGCTAGTGCAGTGTGTGTGCATGTGTCACTCTCAAGCAGATATCAGTTGTATGTATGTTTACAGTCAACTACGGTCTATGGTGTATCAGATTTCAGCAGTTAAAGAGTACAACTAACTATGGCAGTTTTGTATCCTACATTGCGGAAAGTAAAGCAGAAAGAAGAGAGTTACCTCGGAAGTGCCGAATGAAAGGTGGGAGGTAGGCTCACGCAGCAGTAGCTCAGGCGCCGCGTACCTCTCAAAGCTCCGGAACTGACGCAGGCCGTCTGGGGGCAGAACGTGGATCGCCGGCCGGTAGGTCGCCAGGTCGAACGGGCGCTCGCTCAGTGGTAAGAGCTCGACCCCGGGATCCATCTCGTGGTCCGGGGGAGTCCCGCCACGTGGAATGTCGTCCGCCATGTAGAGAATGGTGTGAAAATGGCCCGGAAAAGGAAAACCGAGTCGGAATACGAAGAGTCAACCGGAAAGTCAACTCCCGAGAGGGTCGGAAATGGCCGGGAAGGCCGGAATGTGAAAGGGCACGGAAATGAAGAGGAAAGTGAGGGGAACAAACCCCGAAAAGGCTAGAACGCCAAACGAGGCACCGAAACGAGAATGTGATCGGTGGAAAACGTCCGAAACGCGAAGAGAAACGCGAATCCGACGACGAAACGGGCGTAGAACGCGAAGAAACGGAGAAACGGGGAAGAGCGAAACACTCTAGAGAGAGAGAACAAGGGTTTTCGGCGGTGGAGAAGTGAAGGAATAGGGCTTGAAGCCCTATTTTATAACACCCAAGGTGAAAAGTCAAAACTCCCCCGCACCAGCAACTGTTTGCCGGTCGGCAATGTTTTGTGCCGGCCGGCACTTTTTTGTGCCGATGGAATTGTTTTTGTGCCGATGGCCAGCCGGTGGCCTCATCTTTCGGCCGGTGGGGTTCCCACAGCCTTGTTTAGGCCATATGAGAAGTTCGTGGTCTTCATAGCTCAAGAAAGTGCAAGAAAGTGCATCTCCGACATTCAACCGGCCTCCGTTTTGACCGCGGGCCGTGTCTCCAGTGCGTGGCACTCGAATTCATGCAAGGTGTATCCTTTTTGTATCCTTTTTTAAATTCAAAAGTTGCCCCATGTGTGTTGCATGAGTTCATCACACTACTTCGGCGCATCACATCGCGCCGTCATGCGCCACATATTTGCATTGTTATGCACGTGTTACATGCGTCGCAACACGCACCCCTTTGCATTGTCGTGCACATTTCCTCATGCATCATCATTGCATTTCCATTCCATGCATTGTCATGCATTCCGGAATACGCGCGTTGTTGCGCATTTAAGCCCATTTACACTCCGTGTGGCATGCATGTCACACTTGGCATCGCACTGTTTTGTGCATTTCAAACCTCGCGCTGTTCTGCGCATCGCACTGTTTTGTGCATTTCAAACCTCGCGCTGTTCTGCGCATCGCACTGTTTTGTGCATTTCAAACCTCGCGTTGTTCTGCGCATCGCACTGTTTTGTGCATTTCAAACCTTGCGCTGCTCTGCGCATCGCAGTGTTTTGTGCATTTCAAACCTCGCGCTGCTCTGCGCATCGCACTATTTTGTGCATTTCAAAATTGTTCGCGCTGTTCTGCGCATCGCACTGTTTTGTGCATTTCAAATCGTCGCACTGTTTTGTGCATTGCATTCCGTCGCGCTGTTTTGCGCATCTCATTGCATTTTGCATTGTCATGCATGTTAATTACATTACCTGCGTAGACCGCATGTTTGTAATCATCTCTTTATTTGCGTAGACCGCATGTTTATTCTTTACTTGCGTAGACCGCATGTCATCTCTTTATTTGCGTAGACCGCATGTTAATTCTTTACTTGCGTAGACCGCATGTCAATTCTTTCCTTGCGTAGACCGCATGTCAATTCTTTATTTGCGTAGACCGCATGTCATCTCTTTATTTGCATAGACCGCATGTTAATTCTTTACTTGCGTAGACCGCATGTCAATTCTTTCCTTGCATAGACCGCATGTCATCTCTTTATTTGCGTAGACCGCATGTTAATTCTTTACTTGCGTAGACCGCATATCATTTCTTTACTTGCGTAGACCGCATGTTAATTACATTACCTGCGTAGACCGCATGTTTGTAATCATTTCATTACCCGCGTAGACCGCATGTTTTGATTGCGTAGACCGCATTGTTAATTTCATTACCTGCGTAGACCGCATGTTTTGATTGCGTAGACCGCATGATTTATCAATTTCAATGCCTGCGTAGACCGCATGTTTTGATTGCGTAGACCGCATGTTTAATTTCAATACCTGCGTAGACCGCATGTTTTGATTGCGTAGACCGCATTGTTATTTTCATTACTTGCGTAGACCGCATGTCTTGATTGCGTAGACCGCACGTTAAATTTCATTACTTGCGTAGACCGCATGTTTTGATTGCGTAGACCGCATGATTTATTAATTTCATTACCTGCGTAGACCGCATGTTTTGACTGCGTAGACCGCATGTTTTGATTGCGTAGACCGCATTGTTAATTTCATTACCTGCGTAGACCGCATGTTTTGATTGCGTAGACCGCATGATTTATCAATTTCAATACCTGCGTAGACCGCATGTTTTGATTGCGTAGACCGCATGATTTATCGATTTCATTACCTGCGTAGACCGCATGTTTTGACTGCGTAGACCGCATGCTTATTCAAATCTCATTACCTGCGTAAACCGCATGTCTTGATTGCGTAGACCGCATTATCAATTTCATTACCTGCGTAGATCGCATGTTTTGATTGCGTAGACCGCATGTTTGTTAAACTTCATTATCTGCGTAGATCGCATGCTTATGATCAATTTTGTTGCCTGCGTAGACCGCATGCTCCACTTACATGTTTGTATTTTCACAGCATTGTTATGCCCCCCACTTGCTTTGCGCTGTCACGCATTTCGAGTATGCTATTGTGCATGTTGCTAACAATATTGTACCTGTTAAGTTTGTTTTCTTTGCAGGCACGATATTGTATGTACGGTTCATTTGAGGCTGGTGCAACCAGACGAGCCGCACAGGTATTATATCTCCCGAGTGAGACGTATTGAGAATTCCATAATTCTCTTACATCCTTTCTGCATTGTAGTGTAGTTTGGTATGCTAGCTTAAAACTGTCGCATGTTTGCTTCATTACAGCTTTCTTTGCATGATCATAAGTTATGCTCGGCTTCGTGCATTGTCTTGCATTTTTCCCTTGCCTCCGGGCGCATACCTTATTTGTCTTGTATGTTTGTCTGAGTCTTCGGCCTTGTCAAAAATGGGTCGTCTTTGGGCTTTGACATTCACTCCCGTCATTGTTATGACTTTCGAGTTCTGTCAAAGAGGGGCAACTGTAGACACCCCATTTTTGACCGTCCTCAAGACTTGGACGTCACCGTTTGAACACTCGGTGATTATCCATGTTTGTGTTCGTTTGGAGTTCCCGGAGGTCTCAGCTCGCGCGCCTTGCCTCAGGATCCTCGAACTTGACCGTTTAGTGTCTGGTTTTGCACCAAACACTTGCATCTTACCTTTGAGAGGCAGGGTGGGGCTTGTAGACCATCCCCACCCACCACCGGCAGTGGCTAGATGCCACCGGCTGGTTTTTACTGCCACCGGCAATATAGTTTGCCGGCCGGCACTCTTTGTTGCCGGTCAACACTATTTGTTGCCGACCAGCACTCCTTTTGGCCAAGATGGCATTTTTGGCCGGCCGATTGCTGTTCATCTGCTTTTGCAGATATTTTTAGACAGCTGTATTGCTTTTGCTCCCCTCCATACACGTGTATGGAGGGATCTCCCTCTTGCAAAGCTTGTCTTGTAAGCTTTACAAGAGGCATATAGAGAGGAGCCCTCTCTAAGGCAAGAAGGGCTTTTTTAGACATTTTTTAGAGAGAAAAATACAGACCAAGCTCTGGTTTTTTTCTAGGGTTAGGGTTAGATATACACTCTCTATCCCTCTTTCCCTCTTATTTGTACACTAGGTGTTTTGTGTCTCACTATTGCACACAAACACCTAGTGTTTCACCTTCCTCTTGGAGCTGAGGTTCTAAAGGCTTGTTCTTGAGTTTCTTGACTGGTTTGGAGCCAAAGGAGGCCATTGGAGCACCATTGTTGAAGAGGACTACAAGGGTAAGAAACTAGTCCTTTTTTCCCCCATTTTTGCATTGATTTTCCACCTGTCTTAGAGCTATTTTTGTGATTATTGTATAACATAAAAAAGTTCTGTTTTTAAGCCCTCTTTATTGTTTATTAAGAGTGTTTTGTTGTTTGAGGGTTGTTGACCACCCTTAGGCCTCAAAAGGCCTCATTTTGAGCCATTTTGTATTAGCTCCGGGATTTTGGTGTTGAGGTCTCTTCACCACTGAAATCTTGAGGGATTTCAGTGGTGAAGATGATTCTTTGAAGTCCCAAGAAGGAGAGGGCCACCCCCTCTCCTTGTTGTCCTTGAAAAGGGCATATTTTGGCCTCTAAAGGAAGCCTATGCTTGAGTGTGTGTTGAGCATGTTTGGTTTGTTTTTCATGCTTATATATCCATAATATAACATGATTTCAAGTTGGTTTTGGAACTCCATGCATGTTTAGCATAGTTGCCTTGTAATGCCTTGTTTATGCCTTAATGTGCCTTAGGTTGTTAGCCTTTGTTGGAGCATATTTTAGGCTTAGTCTTGTGAAGATTATGTGCTTATTTTGCCATGTTCTAGGTCTGTCCATAGTCGTTTGGGTTGATCTTTGCATGCTTGACATAGCTCTTTTGTATTTGGGCTTGTTGGCCTTGAGTATGTGCATGTGTAGCATAGCATCTTTGCATTGTTTTGGTGATTTGGGATCATTCTATATGCCATTTCAGTCCCATTTCCATGCTTGTATGATTACCTTGCATGCCTCTTTAATGCTTTGAAAGCATGTGTTGCAATGCTCCATGTTTTGGCCATGGTGCATGCCTTTGTATTTGGGCCATTTAGATGCCATCTAAAGAGCCCTTTAGCCTTGATTTAACGTGCTATAAACCTGTCTTTGGTTGCTTAATGCATGCCTTGTTTGGTCTTGTTAAGTATAGCTCAATGCCACTTTGGTTTACTTTGAACACCTAGGCCATTTGTTGCATGCTTGACTTGATTTGTTGCTTGGTTTGGCACCATGTATTAGCATGATTTCAAAGCTTATAATGCATGCTAATTGTTCATGTTTGTCCCTTTCAAGTGTACTTGAATGTTGATTGATTTGTGCTTAAGTGTTGGTCCTTATGTGCACGTGTGTGTGTATGCCATTTAGCCCTCACTTTTTAGCACTTTGGCCACTGTTTTAGGCCTTATTAGAGCTGCCTAATTCATGTATAAGACCATCTTAGCATTAGTTTGCATTGCCATATGTATGCTTGTATGCTTGCATAAGTGCTTTGCCATGCCATGTTGCATCCTTAGCTTGTATGCCTAGGTTGCATTGCATCTTGCATGCATTCCTTGTCCCTTGACTTGGGTGATAGGGATTGGGAGTTTTGTTTGATTGGTATGCATGCATTTGAAATCAAAGATTGCATACTTGGTTCTTTGGGCCATCATGCATGGAAATGCGTGATTGGTGGTCCGAGAACCGAGGCACATGTCCCTTTGAGTCATTACAATGATAAGGGACATGGTTGGTGCATACATGCCTTGAATTGTGTTGCCATGCTTTGCCTTGCCCTCTGTTGCTGCCAGTTGCAGGTTCTGCAGGCTTTCTCTGCCGACCGGCAGTGTAAGGTGCCGGCCGGCAATCTTTTTCTGCCGACAGCTTCAATTTTGTGCCGATGGACACATGCCAGTGCCGGTGATGATTCCACTCAGCCGGTGGTACTCCCCAGTACCTAGGGATGCAACCCTGAGGTTTTGACAGCCTCCAGAGGAGGAAAGGAAGGAAAACAGAGACAGCCCATGCATGGTGGCGCGCTTCCCGAGGCATTTTCCTGCTTTAATTAATTTATTTAATTTGTTAATTAAATTAGTTAATTTGTAATATTAATTAGCTTGCGTAGTTAATTAATTTGTAATATTTATTCGGTCCCTCCGAGCGAGGGCAAATTTGTAATAAGTGTGTGTGGGTGGTGTGTATGTCTTCCAACCCCACTTCTTTCTTCCCTTTTATTTACCTGCTTACGGTGGTAGATTAGGGCATGTTTAATTTAGCATACCTTATGCTACGCATGTGTGCATCCATGCATTTGTATTACATGCATTAGGCTCGGTACATCACGCTAATTGCATTCGTACTTCAAATCAAAAATTGAATATGTGATAATTGTGCATTTTCACATGACATGTCTAGGATTAGCCGAGCCTATCTTAGCAACATTTTGTATGCGATGCATTAGGCACTTCCCATGGACTTGGATCATGCATGTTTGCTAACAAGTTCTTTGTTTTGGCACGGAGTACTATGTAAGTATTTCCGCTTTAGCATATCACATGAGTGTGAATATTGCCATGACAGCATGCTTAACATATGGCTAGATGCTTATGTGTTAAACTGTTTTGAATGCCTGTGGGTGAAGGTTGGGTTGTTTGAGTTGGAAAAACTCGTTGAAATCCGTATTTTACCCTACTTGCGAGTAGCAAATTCCAAAGCATTTTCAAACCGAACGGATATGCAATGTTTATTTCCAAATTAGGCAACCTAGTCTATACTTGTTTGCTGTGCGCATAACATAGTAATTCTAGGCTAATAATTGGTTTTAGAACACGTAAAGTTTTCAAAAACGGATATCACGGTTAGTAGAGGCCGGTCTTCGGACCGGGCGAAAGGGGGTGCTCATAGCTGACCTTCCCCGATCGTACCCAAGCTCCCGAGCCGAGACAACTCCGGTGATGACGGACATGTGGCCTTCGGCACCGAGTCAGGGTTTCCTAAATTCCCCATTTAAAAAATATTTAGGTGGCGACTCTGTATCTGGCAAAGCAGTCCATGTTTGGCACTACTTTTTCAAAAATCTGTTTCTCAAAACGATTTGCCAGATTTGGACTCTTTGGTTCAGATTAAGAACCGTGACACAAATCGAGAGTCCGAACAGTAGCAGCGAGGTCCCCCCCCCCCCGCGGGCGTTGTTACAGAGACACTTGCCGAAGTGGTCTACCGATGCGAGAATCGCGGCTTTAAGCATGGTTGGCTTGCGGCTCTTCAGGCCGCGAAGGCTCTCCGAGCGAAGGGTGTCGATTTCAACTTATATGACCTGGATCATCGTGATCGTTTACCCTTTTCCGCCTTTGAAGTTGAAAAGAGCGATGATGAGGGAGACGCCGAATAAAAATATTCGTTATAAATGTTAAAATGCGGATCGCGTCTAAGATTATGTAATTATTGGTTGGTCGAATAAAAAAGTATTTTATTTTTAATGTTTTGTTATAAGTTTTGTTCGGCACACGCATGCTTGCATGCGTTTTATTATATAAATGTTTAAATAAACGTATTCCAGACGATTGAATGGACATTGTTCGGCTTGATTTAATCGACATCATTGTGTTATCGGCCCAAAGACGTCATTCGCCGATGGGGCTCCGAATTCGGAGACTTGAATTGGCTAATTGTGATATCCACGAAGGGTGCTCCGAATCCAGAGGCTTTATCGGCCCAAAGACGTCATTCGCCGATGGGGCTCTGAATCCGGAGACTTGAATTGGCCAATCGTGATATCCACGAAGAGCGCTCCGAATTCGGAGGCTTTATCGGCCCAAAGACATCATTCGCCAATAGGGCTCCGAATCCGGATACTTGAATTGGCCAATTGTGATATCCACGAAGGGCGCTCCGAATCCGGAGGCTTTATCGGCCAAAAGACGTCATTCGCCGATGGGGCTCCGAATCCGGAGACTTGCATTGGCCGATCGTGATATCCACGAAGGGCGCTCTGAATCCGGAGGCTTTATCGGCCCAAAGACGTCATTCACCGATGGGGCTCCAAATCCAGAGAGTTGCATTGGCCGATCGTGATATCCACAAAGGGCGCTTCGAATCCGGAGGCTTTATCGGCCAATCGTGATATCCACAAAGGGCGCTCCGAATCCAGAGACTTGAATTGGCCAATCGTGATATCCACGAAGGGCGCTCCGAATTCGGAGGTTTTATCGGCCCAAAGACGTCATTCGCCGATGGGGCTTCGAATTCGGAGACTTGAATTGGCCGATCGTGATATCCACGAAGGGCGCTCCGAATCCAGAGGCTTTACCCGCCCAAAGACATCATTCGCCGATGGGGCTCCGAATCCGGAAACTTGAATTGGCCAACTGTGATATCCACAATGGGCGCTCCGAATTCGGAGGCTGTATCAGCCCAAAGACATCATTCGCCGATGGGGCTCCGAATCCAGAGACTTGAATTGGCCAATCGTGATATCCACGAAGGGCGCTCTGAATCTGGAGGCTTTATCGGCCAAAAGACGTCATTCGCCGATGGGGCTCCGAATCTGGAGACTTGAATTGGCCAATCGTGATATCCACGAAGGGCGCTCCGAATCCAAAGGCTTTATCAGCCAATCGTGATATCCACGAAGGGCGCTCTGAATCTGAAGACTTGAATTGGCCAATCGTGATGTCCACGAAGGGCGCTCTGAATCCGAAGGCTTTCTCGACACATCTTTGAACTAGATTCTGTAGTAGGTGAATGGGAATCTTTGTATTACAGAAAAAGAGATGTACATAGCAAACAGTTCTGAACAAGCATCATGTCCCACAAGTCGGGTTAATGATAAAATTTGCGTAAATGCGTGGAATTCCAGGGCCGCGGCAGACTCCTTCCTGACATGTCTTTGAGCCGATATGCCCCTACTCCGGCGATTGAATCAATCTGGTAGGGGCCGTCCTAGTTAGGACCCAATTTTCCATCGGCCGGTTTTCTGTCAACTGGAAGCACCTTCTTCAGGACCAATTCTCCTGGTGAGTAGTGACGCAGCTGATTACGTTGATTATACAACTTTGCCAACTGCTGTTGGTACCGTGCCATGGACGCAAGGGCTCGGTCTCTTCGTTCTTCAATTAAAATCAAATCCAAAGCCAGCATCATGTCTTTTCGGCCCGTATAAAAAATGTGCGACTTGAGTGTCGGGTGGCTGATCTCCAGGGGTAAGATTGCCTGGGTTCCAAAGCATAGGGCAAACGGCGTTTCTCCAGTCGATCTTCTCGGTGTAGTTCGATGAGCCCACAGTACACTCGGCAATTCTTCGACCCATTTTCCTTTGGCTTTTTCCAGCCTCTTCTTGATGCCGTCCAAGATGGATTTATTAGAGGCTTCAGCCTAGCCATTACTTTGGGGGTAAGCCGGCGTAGAAAAGTAAGGTCGAATACCATATTTGCTGCACAGCTCTCGGTATACGCCACAATCAAACTGGGTGTCGTTGTCTGAGATAAGAGCTCTGGGAATGCCGAATCGTGTTATGATGTTCCTCCACACAAAGTGCTTAACGTCAGCATCTCGGATGTGTGTTAATGCCTCCGCTTCGACCCATTTCGTGAAGTAATCTGTTGTGACGATCAGGTATCGCTTGTTCCTTGGGGCCCTCGGCAATGGTCCTACGATGTAAAGCCCCCATTGGGCGAACGGCCAAGGACTGGTGATAGAGTTTAACTTTTCAGCAGGTAGATGGTTTAACGGAGAGAATTTCTAGCACTGTTCACACTTTTTTGCATAACACTCGGCGTCCGCTCTCATTGTCGGCCAATAATATCCCTGCGTTATAGCTCAATGGGCCAAAATGCGTCCGCCAGAATGGGCCCCACAACTGCCTTCGTGTATCTCAGTCAGAAGCTTTTCGACTTTGTCCGGGTGCACACATTCCAAAAATGGGCCGGAGAGTGACTTGCGGATCCAGGTAGTATCGCATGGCTTTGTTTCGCAGCTTGTGTGCTTCTTTCTTGTCCTCTGGGAGCTGTTCAGAAGATAGGAATGCAACAATGGGATCCATCCAACTTGGTGCAGATTCGACAACATTGATTTGGACTTCCTCCAGAGGGCCAATGCTTGGCTCTGGAATGAATCCTACTTCGATGGTCCGTTTAACCTCTGAGTTGATTGCGGAGGCTAGGCAAGCCAAGGCATCTGCATGGGTGTTTTGATCACGTGTTATCTGGTTCAACTCATGATGGTCAAATTTTGCCAACAGGGAATTGGCCGTTTTCATGTAGGCCGCCATACGGTCGTTTCTTGCCGCGTATTCCCCCTTTAGCTGATTGATCAGCAGTTTTGAGTCGCAACATACAAGCAGACGACGAGCACCCAGAATATGCACGTTCCGCAAACTGGTTAAAAGGGCTTCATATTCGGCTTCGTTATTTGATGCTTCGAAGCCGAGCTTGACGGCCTGCTCAATTATTGCGCCGTCGGGGGTCATGATTACAACTCCAGCTCTGCTGCCCCGTTGATTGGACGATCCATCACAATACAACTACCAGATGTCCCCAACATAAATCCTCTAGTTCGGCTTTGGTCGAATTTCATCTGACTTGGAGTTAGTGACATCAAATTTGAAGTCGGCAAGGCCCCCAGTGAATTCGGCGACGAAGTCGGCAAGCACCTGTCCCTTGATTGAGGTTCTAGGTAGAAATTGACTATTGTACTGACCAAGTTCCAGAGCCCACTTTGAAACATGTCCAGATGCTTCCACACTGCGTAGTACTGATCGGAGGGGATAATCTGTCAGCACCCCAATGCTATGCCCCTGGAAGTAATGCATGAGCTTCCTTGCCGCCATAACTAGGGCTAGGATGAGCTTTTCCAGCGGAAGGTAGCGTGTTTCTGTAACAACCCAGATTTTAATTATTCTGTAGAATTTATACTAATATTATTTAATCTCAGTTCGGAAAACATATAATTTATTATATATTATTATGTGTAATTTTGTAAAATAATATAATTAGTATAAGTTTAGGGGTCAAAATATAAATAATAATAATATAGATGATAATAATAATAATAATAATAATAATAATAATAATAATAATAATAATAATAATGGGTGTGGTAGTAAAATAAATAATTTATTTTCCGTTGGTATATAATAAAGTGTAATTTAATTAGAAATTAATTAATTTATATAATTATATTAAAATATTGGGTCAAAAGGTAATTATCTTAAATATCTATTAAGGATAAGAATGAATCTATATAATTATGAATTAAATCTGAGTGAAAGTGACGTGTCGCCACGTGTTGGCGAGAGAATGGCTTCTCCTCCCTATATAAGGAGAAGCGGGTTCACCTATGTGAAGAAAGGAAAAGAAATGAAGAAAAGAAAGAAAGAAAAAGAAAGAAGAAAGAAGAAAGAAAAGAAAAGAGAGAGAAGGAAAGGAAAGAAAGAAAAGAGAGGAAAGGAAGGAAATAATAGTGGAAGTTGAAAGGGTTTTTGATAATGGAAAGAAAGAATAAGGTATTAAAGTTAAGGTGAGTTATATTATACCTTGAGTCACCAAAATGTATTTTACGTATGTTTTAACTTACCAAAATCTATTTTATATAAGTTATGTTTTTAATAAAAGTTATGTTTTATAAAGGTTTTAGTTACGTGGTTTATCTTCTGAACCCTATTTGCTTAAAAGGAAACCCATGGATATGTTTGTTTATATTTTAAAGAATATTTGGCTATGACCTTATATAAATTATGTTTTGTAAGTACCACCAAGGGAGTCCCACGCCTTTGGGGACTTAAATAACCATTGGCCTCTATTTGACCACTTTGTGGTCCTCTGTTTGTCATGGATCCATTGACCTCTGTTCTGTGCGGACCAAAGTGCTGTGCGGAACTAAGTGCTACACTATTGTGGGAGCCACCTCTAGAATCTGTACGAGCCACCTCTTGAATCCGTACCTCTGTTCTGTGCGGACCAAAGTGCTGTGCGGAGCTAAGTGTTACACTATTGTGGGAGCCACCTCTAGAATCCGTACGAGCCACCTCTTGAATCCGTACCTCTGTTCTGACTGTCACTTCTGTGACCTCTGTTCTATTCTGTTCTGTACCGTGGTTATGGTTATCTATTTATATAATATCTGTATTCCAGTTTCTGCTACTCAAATTATTTATGTACCAAACTGAGTTATATAAATGTTTTGGCCTAATTAATTGTCCATGGTTATTTTGTGTCCCTTATACTCTTGGTATAATATTTCTCACTCTGCCATGTGTTTATAGTTGTTTACCAATTTTCAGGAATCAATGCACTTCAGAAATAGCTTTTTGGAAAGTCGGGCTGCAAAATAGACACACACAGTACTTTTATGATATTTTTCTATGTAAATATCAGCCTTTTTGGTCAATATATTTTGTAATAAAAATAGAAACTCCAATGATTATTTTGGTACCCTTATTTAAATATTACTTCGCTCGCGTTATTTGATTTGTTTATGAATTGGCCGTAGGTAACCTCAGTTACTGGCCATCATGATGCTTAACCCTTGGGTACGGGGAGCGGGTCGTGACAGTTTCGGCGTCAACCATTGCCTTGCTCACATAATATACTGGCCGCTGCTCCCTCAGCTCTTCCTTTATTAATACGGCGCTGACGGCTCGGTCAGAAACTGCCAGGTACAAAATGAGCGGGTCGCCAGCAGAGGGTGTTGTCAGGAGTGGTACTGAGCGGAGGTAGGTCTTCAGGCCATTGAAAGTGGCTTTGCACTTGGCGGACCATTCAAAGGCCTTGCCCTGCCGTAGTGTATGAAAGAATTGTCGGCAGCGATCTGTGGACCGACTTATAAACCTGTTGAGTGCGGTAGCCATCCCCATCAACTTTTGGACCTCCTTTACTGAACGAGGGGAGCTGAGCTCCAGGATTGCTGTGATTTGCCTTAGGTTGGCTTCGATTCCTCTATGGTTGACAATGTAGCCCAAAAATTTGCCAGAGTCGATACCAAACGCACATTTGGAAGCGTTCAACTTCATTCCATATTTGCATAGGATGGCGAATGTCTCTTCCAGATCGGTTATATGATTATGCTCTTCTTTGGATTTGACCACCATATCGTCAATGTATACTTTCATAGTTTTGCTGAGTTTCTCCTTGAACATGGTGTTGACCAGTCTCTGGTAGGTTGCCCCCGCATTCTTCAAATAGGTTCTTTTTGGAGTGAGGAATGCAGTTTTCTCTTGGTCCTCCGGGTGCATAGCGATTTGATGATAACCTCTATAGGCATCAAGGAAGCTCATACGCTGATGGCATGCCGTAGCATCTACAAGCTGGTCTATCCTGGGAAGAGGAAAACAATCCTTTGGGCAGGCTTTGTTTAGGTCCGTGAAGTCGACGCACACTCGCCAAGTCCCATTTTTCTTCTTCACCACCACCGTATTAGAGAGCCATGTAGGGTAGGTCACTTCCCTAATTGCTCTGGCGTCAAGCAGCCTCTTAACCTCCTCAACAACGGCGGCAGTGTACTCTGCGGCTGACCGCCGGCTTTTCTGAATGATCGGCTTACACTTAGGATCGACATTCAAATGGTGCTATGAAACTGACAGATCTATACCTGACATCTCATACGGAGTCCATGCAAAGATATCGAGGTTGTTGAGCAGGAAAGATATTAGCTGTCGTTTGTCGGTCTGATGCAAGGAGGCGCCGACCATGAAGAACTTGTTGGGGCTTCTATCAATTTGAACTCATTCTAAATCTTTCATTGCCTTTCCATTTGGAGGCCGCCCAACATCGTCGAGGCTTTCTCGATCCGACAACTCAATGGAATTCACCTGTAGTTCCTTTGGCGTTTTCTCAGCAAGGAGATAACATGCTTGTGCCAATTTCTGGGAGCCACGAATTTGCTCAATACCGCATTCTGTCGAGAAGCGGAGCAGCTGATGATAGGTGCTGGGGACGGCTCGCATAGTATGCAACCAGGATCGCCCCATGATGAGATTATATGGCGACGGCAGCTTGATGACCAAGAATCTCACATCCACTGTTCGGGTACCTGCTCGTACGGGAAGTCTGATTTTCCCCAAGGGGTACCCTGGATTGGCATTAAAGCCGAATAGGAGGTAAGGGGCCGGAGAGAGATCAGATTCCGAGAAGCCAAGTTTGGTGAATGTCTTGTAGTACATAATCTCCGATGTGCTCCCCGGATCAATGAGTACGCGCTCAACGGTGAATCGGTCCACGCGCAACTCAATTACTAAGGGATCAATGTGGGGCAATGTTGCTCCGGCCAAATCTGAATCATCAAAAGTGATAACCTCGGCTTCATGGGGTCGTTTAGCTGGAGTGAGTTGCTCTTGAGGGTTAGACTTTGAATGAATTGCGTGCATCGCCGATGACATTGGCAGGCTGTATATCATGTGGATCGCGCGGAGCGAACGTGAATCCTATGCTAAGGCTATTGCTTGGGTTGGGTTGCCTTTTCGAACGTATTGTTGTAGCCTACCGTCTTGTACCAATTTATCATCATACAGGGTGAATGACGGTGCTTTGAATTTCTTGGGTAGCACTGCCTTTGCGATCTGTCGCAAAAAAGGATTGTCTTGATCGTCATCTGAGTTGTTTCTTCTTTGCTTACGCCTTGTATGGGGACTCTCTTCAAAAGAACTGGTAATTTCAGATCGTCCCTTTTTCTTGAGCTCCGAGGATAATGAGTCAAAGTTGCTATCAGTATCTTGTTGTCGGGCTCAAGATCGTTGACCAGCTGCCCTCACGGGTCGTTCCAGGCCTTGATATGCAGCTTGTTTGGACTTCGCCACCTCCAAGGCCAAATCCTAACGGAGATGTTCGTTCTCTGCAATCATGTTCTCCAATCTTTGTTCGTTTTGCTGTGCTTGTTCCAGGATCGCTTGCATTGCGTTGTGCTCTGAAGTCGAGGGTGAGGCGAAATTCAAGGCACGTCTTGCGGCGAAAGTCTATGTTCCAAGCATGGTTGTTGGAGTGGTTGCATCTTGCGGTATAGGGTCGACAGTGACTGTCGGAGGATCTTCCGTCACGCTTGCCATGGATGTGCTTGAGTATTCCACAGACGACGCCAATTGTGGAGAAGTGGTTTGGAAATACTCTTCTGATCCTGGGGAACACTCGTGATCCTCTTCTGGTCACCTGAAAAAGAATAAAACACTTCGACGGGGGTGCCGGAATTAGCACTCCGACGGACAAGTCAGTAACCACACTCAGGAATACTTATATTCTAAGTTAAGCACTACAATTCTCACATACCTCTTTCTAGCTGATGTTCTTCTATTTATATCTTTTCTTTCATGGGCCTCGGGATTAGGTCCATTTCCAACTCATATTCGGCACATCTTATAATAGACCGACCCTCACTCGGCGGCCCCTTGCCTAATCGGTTGTTTGGCCGAATAGGGTTGGATTTGAACATGCGAGCCAATTGCCGAGTGCTTCGAATCTCGACCGAGATTTGACTATCCGGAATCTCTACGACTCCCTCTTCTCGGCCCCACATGTTATTATGAGGGATAATAATTATATGTGTTGGGACTTTTCAAGGAATTCATGTGTTGGATTTCAAAGAATTTTTTTTATGCTTGTTCTTAATGCATTAAAGTGTTATTATGAGTGTAAGAGTTGAGAGTTGGGAAATGTTAATAAATGCTAAGAATTTTTTTTTTAAAATCAAAAAATCAAGAAATTTAGATTGTAACGCCCTCAAAATAAACCCATAATCATACATTCATGATACAAAAAGAGATATCATATTACCAACATCAGAGTATTCTTATAAGAAATATTACATGTTGACAACAAAAGTAAATGCCCTACAACCCTACAGGCTTACAACTTTCCAAGTCAACACTTAGGTTCAACAAAAATAGAGTTCTAACTCTTTACACAAAATAAGCCCTTGGCTTGATATACATGTAATACACAAAATAATCACAAAAGGGAAGCCTTCAGCTTCTACAACCTCCCAAGCTACATCCTTGGAGGCGGCATATCACCTGCACCTGAAAATGATGTCCCATATAAGGTGAGCCAACGCCCAATAGATATATGCTCAACATAATATGAGCAATAACTAAAACATTAGCATTTGATAAATGTTTAACTCATACAAACCAACGCACAACACAATCTAATTTCATGACAGATATGTCCACATTTCATTCCATTTTCCTTTACTTATCAAATTTTCAAGTCATAACGTGGCTCAGAACCTGGCCAACAACTTAAAGATGCTACGACTCATATCAAAGCACTTCCATACTTCACAATAGATACACATATTTGTTGTATCGATGTCATATTAAAACACTTCCATACTTCACAATAGATACACATATTTGCTGTATCAGTGTCATATTAAAACACTTCCATACTTCACAATAGATACACATATTTGCTGTATCAATGGAGTTCATCCCCTATCTCCTCCCAAATAATATCCGGTTTAGGAGTCCATCCCCTATCTCCTCCCAAACCATGGAGTACATCACCTATCTCCTCACACACAATACAATGTATATAAATAATTATCATATACATGATCAATCAATACACATATTTGATGTATTATTCCAACCGTTATATTCAATGACATATTCAATCGATTAGTTTTAATTCACCAAATCATCATGCAGTGTCTACAACAATCAAGACTATCCTCCACCGATAGCCCAAAGCAATTATTTCTAAACAGATAATAAATGCATCAACAGATAAATTATCAACATTTTCAAAAAAAAAATGAGCGATTAATATATCCAACTCCACCATTCGATCTCATCTTAGGCCAATTTCATCATTTCCATCCCAATTTCATATTTCACAACGAAAGTCATTAATTACACTAATGACCCAACAAAACCCAAATATGACATTTTCCCATTTCTTTTCCAATATTGACCCAATGGTTCAAATATCATTAATAAACATTCACAACCTCATGTTAAGACCCATATACACATATATAGTTCAAAAGGAACAAAACCCCTCTTTTCAATATTTCAAATCTCAAACCCTAACTTCAAAATCAAACCATTTATACAAAATGCCCAACATCTATGTTAAAGATCATAAAAACGAATAGTCATCCCTACCTCAAATAGAGAGACCAAATGGAGAAAATGAAGGATTTCGAAGGTGCTCCAAACCCAATAGTTTTTTTATCAAAATGAAGAGCAAGCCAAACCCCACACTTTTTGCAAAGGAACTAAGGAAGAGGATCACTCAAACTAGATCAAACCTTAGAGAGAAGCTGAAGTCTAGAGTGAGAAGCTCTCAAATGGAGGTTTTAAAAAGGTAGAGAGTGAGAGAATGCCGAAAAGTGATCCAAAAAGTGAAATTCCGAACTGATATAAAAATAGGTCCGCTCGAGCGTGGGATTCCCCACTCGAGCGTCAGACACAGACTTACACTCGAGCGTCAAAAGCGCTGCTCGAGCACCGGATGCACACTTCCAGAAGTTTTGCAGACGATGGTCCCCGCTCGAGTGTGAAAGTGGACGCTCGAGCGTCCGATGACCTGCAGAACAAAATGCTGAGAGATGAATAATCACGCTCGAGTGTCAAAACGCCCGCTCGAGCGAAGAAGCAACAACAAAAGGCACGCTCGAGCGTCAAAAGCCCCGCTCGAGTGTGAAGGCCAAAATCTGGGCATCAACCTTTGGTTTCTAAACACAACCAACTTGTTTCCAACCTGCCCAACACAACCCAAGACTCAAATATAAAGAGTAAAGGATAGAAATGAGAATATGACCATAACACATCCACGGAACTGAGTCTTGAATACAATTAAACAAGAAAAGGGAAAACTGGGATCGCTATAACCCCCCCTTAAGGAATTTCGTCCCCGAAATTAGATACAGGTTTCAAAAATATGATTTCTCAATTCTCAATAATATTATAATTCAATACTCAACAACTTGACCCATTACTGGTCATTGTAGACACCCCATTTTCGACCGTCCTCAAGACTTGGACGCCATCGTTTGAACACTTGATGATCATCCATGTTTGTGTTTGTTTTGAGTTCTAAGAAGTCTTGGTTGCGCGCATTACCTCAAGATCTCTCAACTAGTTTGTTTTATGCTTGGTTGTGGACCACAATGTTGTGGACCAAACACTTGTGTTTTTGCTTCTGAGGGAAGAGGGTGGCCTGTTAGCCATCCCCTCAATCCACCGGCCATGGCCTGAAGCCACTAACGTTGTTTTCTTGCCACCGGCCAAATGTATTGGCCGATCGGCACTTTAGTTGGTCCACCGGCCATTGTTTTGGTCAATCGGCCACTTTTTCTGGCCGAGGTATTTTCTTTGCCTTTTTTAGGCATTGTGCATGCCAGCTGTGCCAGCTGGTGAGCACAGACTCTGCCCTCCATACACGTGTATGGAGGGATTTCATCCTTACACTTAGCTTCCCTTGGAAGCTTGGAATTGGATTTTCTATAAGAGGAGGGCCTCTCCTCCCTTTCCAGAGGTTGAACAATTTGATATAGAGCATATATATATCTCTCTCTCTCTATATATCTCCTCTTTCTAGATAGTTGTGTGTGTAATAGTGTTCTAAAGGGTGTTTTTGTTCATATTTTTGCACTAAGGCACCTAGTGTTGCACTATCCTTTAGTTACTGAGGTGCTAAGGAGTTGTTTTCAGAGTTTTTGAGTTGGTTTTGATCAAAATGAGGTGCTGGAGTTGGTGTTCTTGAGGTGTTCTTCAAGGGTGAGAAACTACTCTTTTATACCCCATTTTGGCTTAAGCTTTTACACATACTTCTATATTATTTTAAGCTTGACTCTAAACTACAAAAATTTCTGATTTTGTATGCTTGTTATGGTTGCTTAAGGTCACTTTTGGGTTGGAGGTTGTCTAGCCCCTCTTAGGCCTTGTTTGGCCCTGTTTTGTGCCTTTACTTTTAAGCTTTGGGATCATCTTATTTTAACCTTTTTACCACTGAAATCTAGAGGATTTTCAATGGTGGAGAAGTGGTTTTGAGGTCTTGAATAGGAGAGGGACACCCCTCTCCCTTTGTGTCTCACTTGCTAGCATAAATGGCTCATAACATTAGCATGTTTGCTTAGCATATCTTGGTTCTATTTCAGCACTTTTTAGTGACTTTTAGGACCTGCCTTAACTCTATTCCATGTTGGTTTGATGGCATCTTGCATGCTTCACATACTTGTAGAGTAATCTTGCATGTTTGCATGACATGCATCTTGCATTTAGACCATCATGCTTGCATGTTTTGACTTAACTTTGAGAAGTTTTTAGCCTTGTTTTATCATACTTAAGCTCTGTTTGGTGTTGTCTTGGTCATGTTTGCCATGCCATGTATAGCCACCATGCATTCTAGCTTGTTAGCTTTGGGTGTGTGAGTCGTTAGCATGCTTTACTTGGGCCATTTCAATGATTTGGCATCACTTGTCATGATATTTCAGTTCATGTTCCATGCTTGTATGCTTGCATTCGCCATCCTTTCAACGCTTTGAAGAGTTATTGTCTTATGCTCTATGTTTGGACCATTGTATATGCTTCCATGATTAGGTCTTTGGGATGCCTTCTCATTGGGTTTTGGGGCTTATTTTGACATATTATAACTCTGATTTTATTGGCCTAATTCATGCCATGATTGGTTGTAGTAGGTGTAGTGCATTCGCCCTTTTGGGCCTTATATGCGTCTTGTTTTGTGCTCGCCTTCATAGCATGTTTCGACCTCATTCCATGCATGTTCCAGCCTTGTTTTTGGTCTACCCTAGGACTATCTTAGGTCACTTTGGCCCTTTAGGGCTTGGTTGACATGGCCATGGTATGATCTCCTTGACTAGCTTTGAGTATTGAACCCATTGGCATGCTATGCTTCACTTGTGTCTATGATTTGGCATCATTCTTCACATGATTTCAGAGTTTATTGCATTGTCATGTTCTCATGTTTGTCCCATTTTGCTTATGTTTGAGGATTGTGCATTGTTGCATAGTGTTTAGACCAGTATGTGTACATTTTTGTTTCGCATGTTGGTGCCTTTTGGTTTAAGTCCATTTGAGCATGCTTGCATTCATGATATTTGCATGCTTGTATTGCATCATGTTTGTGTGCTCGGTATATTGCATGATACTTAGCTAGTTGCATCACATAACATTGTCGCATACTTGGCATGTTCATGTTACATTAGTTTGAATTGCATGCTTAGGTTGTATTGCATTTGATGTGTTTGTTACCTTAGTCTTGTGTACATGCTTGAGTCACATTGCATTTTTGGCATGCTCATGTTGCATTGCATCACGTTTCCATGTTGCATCGTATTTGGCATACATGCATTGCATTTTGTTCGGTTTGGGGTGTCAAACCAAACACGAGGAATGAGGGACATTCGTACTTGAAGTGACAAAACGTACCTCAATCCTCAGTCACCGACGCTCTTGATCAAACATGATAGAGTTCTAGGCATTCATGTGTTTTGTTGCATTCACTCTACATTGATTTGCACACTTGGCACCTTTGGCCATCATGCATTGAAATGCGTGATTGGTGGTCCGAGGGTCGAGAGCCATACTCCCTTGAGTTCATAGTATGATAGGGAGGGTGGTCGCGCGCACATTGTCTTGTAAACACCTTGACATGCACTGTTTATCCTCTGCTGTAGCAAAAATAGTATTCTGCAGGAAGGGATGGCCGGCCGGCCGTCTTCAGTGCCAGCCGGCTAACTTAACCTGGCCGGGGGCTCCACTTTTGGTCGATGATCATTTTCCCATGGCCAGTGACTTCATCTCTTGGCCGGTGACCTCCCACAGTGCTTAGGGAGTGTTTCAAAAGCTTCCCAAGGATTTTCACAATTTTCAGAGATGCAAAGCATTGCAAACAGAGACAACATATGGCATGGCAACGGGTTTCCGAGCGAGGCGACCGAGCATGCATCATTCAACCATCCCAAGGCGGAGCTGCGGCGGCCTCTTTAGTTTCATACTTAGATTGTTTTGTAATTAATTTGTTAATTAATTAAGAGTTTGTAATAATTAATTAGCTAGGATAGTTGATTCATTATTCAGTTTGTATTATTCGCACCCTCCGTCAAGAGGGCGAATTTGTAATAAGTGTGCATGCATGTGTGAATGTCTTCCAACCCCACGTCTTTCTCCCTTTTACTTACCTACTTTTGATGGTTAGTTTTAGGTCATGTTTCGATTAGCATACCTTATGTTAGCATGTTTGCATACATTCATTCGTGTTACACGCACCGGGCTCGGCGCATCATACTAATTGCATAGTGTTTCAAATCCAACTTGAATACATGTATCGAGTTGCCGCATTTCACATGTCATTCTTAGAATAGCCGAGCCTATTTTAGTTGCATTTTGCATGTGTTGCATTAGCTATCTTAACATGAACTAGGATCATGTATGATTTCTAACTAGCTTCTTGTTTTGGCTTGGAGTACTAGGTAAGCTTTTATGCTTTAGCATCTTGCATGAGTGTGAATGTTGCCATGATAGCATGCTTACCATGAGGCTATCTGCTTATGTGATATAACTGCCTGAATGCCTGTGGGTGAAGGTTGGATTGCCTGAATTGGAATGATTCGTTGAAATCTGTGTTTTAGCCTACTTGCGAGTAGCAAACTCTAAACCATTTCCAAACAAATGGATATGCGATGCTTTGTTCCAAATTAGGCGATCTAGTCTATAACTTGTGTGTTGTGCGCATCACATAGTAATTCTAGCTAATTAACCGGAATAAGAACACATATGTCTTCAAAACAAAATATCATGTTTAGTAGTGGCCGATCTTTGATCGGGCGAGCGGGGGTGCTCACAGCTGACCTTCCCCAATCGTACCCAAGTTCCCTAGCCAAGGAAACTTTGGTGATGACGGACACATAGCCTTAGGCACGAGTCAGGGTTTCCTAAATTTTTCCAAAATTAAATATTTAGGTGGCGACTCTGTATCTAGCAAAGCAGTCCATGTTTGGCACTTCTTTCTTAAAAATCAGTTTTCCAAAATGATTTGTCGGATTTGGACTCTTTGGTGATTTATCGATTTCGCATTGCACTTTGCAGGATTAGATTCAGAACCGTGACACAAATGAGTCCGAACTGTGGAAAAGCATAGGCCCTCGGGGCGCGTCCACAGTCATCCCATCTCTTTTCAAGAGGTGAATTACAACATATGCTACAACATGCATTATCAATATGCATTCCTTGAATTTCAACAAATTCCAATACCATGTTCCACAATTCTATAACATATTCAATGCCAACAATATATTTGCATTTTCGAGCATAATTAACATATGCAATGTTAAAGTAAACTTCCATTTTTTTCAAGGCATATTCAACAATTTCCATAAACCAAAACATATACAATGTTTTACAACTTAAGACATATTCAATGCTCTTAAAGTTCATCAATACAACAAAATTCCCAATACATAATTACATATTAACGAACAAGTCCGGATATTTCTCACGGACTTCCAACTCACGTTCCCAAGTGGCTTCCTCCACTCTGTGATGTTTCTACAAAACCTTCACCAAAGGTATCGTCTTGCCTCGCAAGACTTGTTCTCGCCTATCCAAGACCCGCACCGGTCTCTCCTCATACGAGGCATCCTCATCTACCTCTAAGTCGGTCCAATGCAATACATGCAATGGATCTGGCTCGTACTTCCAAAGCATACTAACATGAAACACGTCATGTACTCCGGACAACTGCGACGATAAAGCTAAACGGTATGCAACCTCCCCAATCCTCTCAAGGATCTCAAAGGGACTAATAAACCGAGGGGACAACTTCTCACTCTTCCCAAACCTCATCAAACCCCGCCTAGGTGATATTTTCAGAAAGACGTGATCACCCACCTCAAATGCCAAAGCCCTCCTCCTACGGTCGGCACAACTCTTTTGGCGACTCTGGGCTGTAACAAGCCTCCTACGGATAAGCTCAACTTTCTCCGTTGTCTCCTGAACCAACTCCGGGCCCAACAAAGGTGCGTCACCCACCTTGGCCCAACACACCAGAGACCTACAAGGTCAGCCATACAAGGCCTCAAACGGTGCCATACTGATACTCGACTGGAAACTGTTGTTGTAGGCAAATTCCACCAAGGGCAAGTGCTTCTCCCACAACCCACTAAAGTCAAGGACACAACCTCGAAGCATATCCTCAAGGATCTGTATAGTACGCACGGACTGCCCGTCAGTCTGAGGATGATAAGCCGTGCTAAAGGTTAACCTAGTGCCCAAGGCACTCTACAAACTCTGCCACAACCTAGGAGTAAAACGTGGATCTCTATTTGAGACGATCGACACTGGAACCCCGTGCAACCTCACTATGTCCCGAACATACAAGTCGACAAGATGATCTACCGAATCTCTCATGCGCATAGGGATAAAGTGCGCCGACTTAGTCAACCGGTCTGCAACCACCCCAATGGCATCACTACCCCGCTGAGTCCTCGAAAGACCTACAACAAAGTCCATAGTGACATGGTCCCACTTTCACTCGGCAATAGACAAGGGTTGCAACAAACCCGCTGGCCTCTGATGTTCGGCCTTCACTTGCTGACAAGTAAGGCACTTAGACACAAAAACTGCCACATCTTTCTTCATACGCTGCCACCAAAACTGGCGACCCAGATCACGATACATCTTAGTGCCTCCAGGATGCACCGCAAGGCGTGAATGGTGAAACTCTCGGAGTACCTCCTCTCGGCAAGACTCCGGCACAAACAAACGGTCTCGGTATCTCACACTCAGGTCGGGATAGACAGCCAAACCCTTCTCAACCTTCCCACTGGAGATCTTTTCCCGGAGGGTCTCAAGGTCACCTCTCTGTGCCTCTAACACTCGATTCACAAGTGTAGGCTGCGCAACTACAGAAAACAAAGCCGCAGACTCAACAGATTCACCCAGAAGCAAATCAAACTCGCCAAGTGCACCCAACATTTTCCACTCCCGGATGGCTATACAAGCTACATCACTAATGGATTTCCTACTAATGGCATCGGCCACAACATTGGCCTTTCTCGGGTGATAGTGCAACTCGAAATCGTAATCCTCAATGAACTCCATCCATCTTCTCTGCCTCAAATTCAAGTCTCTCTGTGTAAACAGATACTTCAAACTCTTATGATCCGAGAACACCTCGAACCTCTCGCCATAAAGGTAGTGCCTTCAAATCTTCAAGGCAAAAATTACAGCTACTAACTCTAGGTCATGGGTAGGGTAATTTCTCTCATGTATTTTCAACTTCCGCGAGCCATAAGCTACCACTTTCCCCTCTTGCATCAACACACAACCCAAACCCTCTCGTGAGGCATCACAATAAACCGCATAACCCAAACCTCTCTCTAGAATAATTAAAACTGGAGCGGTGGTAAGTCAAACTTTCAACTCCTGGAACGACTTTTCACAAGTCTCACTCCATACAAACTTGACCTCTTTTTGTGTCAATCTAGTCAACGGCGAAGCTAGCCCAGAGAAATCTTTCACAAACCGGCGGTAGTACCCAGCTAATCCTAGAAAACTACAGATCTCAAAAACACTCTTAGGCTGTGCCCAATCCTGCGCTGCCTCTATCTTGGATGTATCAACAGACACCCCTTCCCTGGAGACCACATGGCCTAAGAATTTAACCTCTCTTAGCCAGAACTCACACTTCCCAAACTTGGCATATAGCTTATGGGTCCTAAGCAACTCAAACACCACTCTCAAGTGTTCCTCGTGCTCTTCCTCAAAAGGTGAATAAATCAGGATGTCGTCCACGAAACGATCTAAGAATTCCCGGAATATCCTGTTCATCAAATCCATAAACACTGCCGGTGCATTGGTGAGCCCAAAAGGCATCACCAGAAACTCATAGTGGCCATACTGCATACGGAATGCCGTCTTCGGGATATCTTCCTCCCTGTCCCTCAACTGGTGGTAACCCGATCTCAAGTCCATCTTAGAGAAACAATGGGGCCCCTTCAGCTGGTCAAACAGATCATCTATACGGGGCATAGGGTATTTATTCTTGACCGTAGCCCGATTTAATTTTCAGTAATCAATGCAAAGTCTCAAAGCCCCATCTTTCTTCTTCGCAATGAGGGCCGGTGCTCCCCACGGCGAAGTACTAGGGCGAATGAAGCCCTTATCTATCAATTCCTAGAGTTAAATCTTCAACTCACTCAACTCGGCTGGGGCAAAACGATATGGTTCCATAGAAATCGGTGTCGTGCCAGGCACCAAGTCAATAGAGAACTCGATCTCTCGATGAGGTGGCAAACTAACAAGATCCTCGGGAAAGATATCCGAGTACTCACAAACCACTCTCGGCAATATAGTCTGGATCTCTTCACACTCGCTACTCATAAAGCTAGCGAGAAGACCACTAAGCTCACTCCGCCGTCGCGGATCATACACCGGTGGCAACACACTACCAACCCGATCCTCCAAGAAATGGAAACAATCCCCGCTCAAGGTACATACAGTGACCCTCTGGCGATAACAATCAATAACAGCCCGGTATGACGATAACCAGACCATACCCAAAATCACATCAAAACCCAACGTAGACATAACTACAAAAGAAAATGGAAGTCGGCGGTCAGCGACCTCTATATCACAGCCCCGATACCATTGTTTCAAAATAGATGCAAATGCAGCAGATATAAAGGAATAGGATGCACCCGTATCAATCAACACATTGGCAACCGAGTTGCAAAACAAAAAGGTACCTCTCACAACAGATGGAGCCTGTACAAGATCCTGCGCGATAACAGCATACATGCGCCCTGAAGGTCTCTGGCCTACCTGCTCACCTCTCGGAGCAAAAGACTGCTGCACAGACTGAGACGATAAAGCCCACTGATTGGCCCTCGAGGCCTGAACTGACTGTGCTGGCTGAAAACTCTATGTCTTCCTCAAACTAGACGCACCCGATGTGCCACTCAACTGCGAGCAATACCTCTTCAGGTGTCCCGCCTGACCACAGTGGTAATAAGAGAGCGGCTGGCCTCTACCCTGACTCTGGCTCTGAGGTCAAGCCGAAGATGAAGCTGCTCTCTGCCCTCCTCCCCTCTGCGGGCAAACAGGAGACTTGTGGCCCAGCTGACCACATTTGTAACAAGTAATGTCTCCCTGACTGCCTCTCCCAGAACCTGTACTCGGCACTGGAAAGGTAGATCTCGCTAAAGCACCCTGGGACTGCTGAGGGTTAGAACCCCTCTGCCTCCTGCCATCCCCCTGGCCATCCTGACTCCTCTTGGAGCCCCTCAACCTCTCCTCCTCCTCGTGCATAATAGTCTCCATATGGGCCGCGACATCCACAGGGCGTCCATACTCCCGAGTCATGGGCCCAGCAACCCTAACCTTGAGTTTGTGCCTCAACTTCCTCTCGAACTCAAGACAACGGTGTTCCTTAGACGCCACTAGCTCAGGTGCGAACCTGGATAAACTGGTAAATGCGGCCTCAAACTCGGCCACTGATGAACTCAACTGCTTAAGCTGACAGAACTGATCTCTCAACTTCTTCCTAACAGCAGGAGACAAAAAATTCTCCTGGAATGCGTCAATGAAAGCCTCCCAAGTCCCACCGATACAGCCCCGAACAAACTTCCACCACTGACCCGCGTCTCCCTTCAGCTGGAAGGACGCCAAGGTCCTCTTTAAAGCCCCGTCTTCGATGCCAAGCATCTCAAATGTCTTAGCCATCTGCTCAAGCCACTCATCAACCTTCAGTGGCTCTTTGGGATCGCCAACAAACTTGTCCGGGTTAAACTGGAAGAACTCCCTCTTCAGAAAGGAAGGCCGTGCCTCAACTACATGGGCCTGGGCTTGATTCTCAGCCCTAAGAATGCCCATAGATTCCCTCAAAGCTCTTGCCATCTCGCGGGCTAAGGCGCCCATGGCCTGTTGACCTACTGGATCGGCCACATTGGCCTGACCAACACCCTCCTGCTGTGCCGGAATCTCATCCGGTATAGGCATCTCCTGCCTCCTAGGCCTACCTCGCCTACCACCACGTCCTTGTCCTGAGATCCTAATAAAGGTAACGAAGAACATTAGCACATTCACAAATGTGCCGAAGCTGTAACACTCACGTCCTAATGCAATGGACAACAGTAATTCACTCCACGTAAGCACATAAGCACTTACGAATTTCATTTTCGGATAATGATAGTCCCGAGGTGTTACTAGAGTTCCAGTTAGAAACAGCATTGGTCAAGTGCTTTTCCAATAGGACTCCCAGAAACCCAAGGATCCAATCAACATCCTAGAAACTAAATCTCATACCCATATAGTCACATAAGCATGTTATCACATAAGTATATAACATTACATTTAAGTCTCTAACAAACGAGACAAACCCATTGTGGTATTAACCACTTCCGCGTACCCAAAGTATTCGAACCCGGTATGCTCTGATACCAAGTTGTAACGCCCTCAAAATAAACCCATAATCATACATTCATGATACAAAAAGAGATATCATATTACCAACATCAGAGTATTCTTACAAGAAATATTACATGTTGTCAACAAAAGTAAATGCCCTACAGGTTTTGAACTTTCCAAGTCAACACTTGGGTTCAACAAAAATAGAGTTCTAACTCTTTACACAAAATAAGCCCTTGGCTTGATATACATGTAATACACAAAATAATCACAAAAGGGAAGCCTTCAGCTTCTATAACCTCCCAAGTTACATCCTTGGAGGCGGCATATCACCTGCACCTGAAAATGATGTCCCATATAGGGTGAGCCAATGCCCAGTAGAGATATGCTAAACATAATATGAGCAATAACCAAAACATTAGCATTTGATAAATGTTTAACTCATACAAACCAACGTACAACACAATCTAATTCCATGACAGATATGTCCACATTTCATTCCACTTTCCTTTACTTATCAAATTTTCAAGTCATAACATGGCTCAGAACCTGGCCAACAATTTAAAGAGGCTATGACTCATATTAAAGCACTTCCATACTTCACAATAGATACACATATTTGCTGTATCAATGTCATATTAAAACACTTCCATACTTCACAATAGATATACATATTTGCTGTATCAATGGAGTCCATCCCCTATCTCCTTCCAAATAATATCTAGTTTAGGAGTCCATCCTCTATCTCCTCCCAAACCGTGGAGTACATCCTCTATCTCCTTCCACACAATACAATGTATATAAATAATTATCATATACATGATCAATCAATACACATATTTGATGTGTTATTCCAACCGTCATATTCAATGACATATTCAATCGATTAGTTTTAATCCACCTAATCATCATGCAGTATCTACAACAATCAAGACTATCCTCCACCGATAGTCCAAAGTAATTATTTCTAAACAGATAATAAATGCATCGACAGATAAATTATCAACATTTTCAAAAAAAATGAGCGATTAATATATCCAACTCCACCGTTCGATCTCATCTTATGCCAATTTCATCATTTCCATCCCAATTTCATATTTCACAACGAAAGTCATTAATTACACTAATGACCCAATAAAACCCAAATATGGCATTTTCCCATTTCTTTTCCAATATTGACCCAATGGTCCAAATATCATTAATAAACATTCGCAACCTCATGTTAAGACCCATATACACATATAGTTCAAAAGGAACAAAACCCCTCTTTTCAATATTTTAAATCTCAAACCTTAACTTCCCAAATCAAACCATTTATACAAAATGCCCAACATCTATGTTAAAGATCATAAAAATGAATAGTCATCCCTACCTCAAATGGAGAGACCAAATGGAGAAGATGAAGGATTTCGAAGGTGCTCCAAACGCAATAGTTTTCGAATCAAAATGAAGAGCAAGCCAAACCCCACACTTTTTGCAAAGGAACTAAAGAAGAGGATCATTCAAACTAGATCAAACCTTAGAGAGAAGTTGAAGTCTACAGTGAGAAGCTCTCAAATGGAGGTTTTAAAATGGCAAAGAGAGAGAGAGAGAATGCCGAAAAGTGATCCAAAAAGTGAAATCCCGAACTGATATAAAAACAGGTCTGCTCGAGCGTCAAAAGCGCCGCTCGAGCGCCGGATGCACACTTCCAGAAGTTTTGCAGACGATGGTCCCCACTCGTGCGTGAAAGTGGACGTTCGAGCGTCCGATGACCTGCAGAACAAAATGCTAAGAGATGAATAATCACGCTCGAGCGTCAAAACGCCCGTTCGAGCGAAGAAGCAACAACAAAAGGCACGCTCGAGCGTCAAAAGCCCCGCTCGAGTGTGAAGGCCAAAATTTGGGCATCAACCTTTGGTTTCTAAACACAACCAACCTATTTCCAACCTGCCCAACACAACCCAAGACTCAAATATAAAGAGTAAAGGATAGAAATGAGAATATGACCATAACACATCTACGGAACCGAGTCCGGAATACAATTAAACAAGAAAAGGGAAAACTGGGATCGCTATATAGATTAGGAAATTGGAGCTCCCACAAGACTTGGGGTTAAAAAATCCCTTTTGCTTAATATATAGTATAGACTAGTGGTAACTCGTGCTATGCACGGTATGTAAAAAATTAATAATATATTTTTATACAAAATAATATAAATAGTTAAATTTTTGTATGCAAATTATGAAAACAAATAAGATTGAAATTTACAATTTAAGTCCCACATTTTTATCACAATTATTTATTATATTTTAATTTGTCACAATTTTAATCAGGTAATTTTCAACCGCCCTTGCTAAAATTGCAAATTTAGGTGAACTCAACCCAAACAACTTGAGTCGAGCTTCAAACTTTTTTAAAATTAGACAATATAGTTTTTAATTAAGTGAGGACCTATGCAAAATTCAAAAAATAAAATTAAATTTGATTGAACTTAAGGTAGAAACATCAAATAACCTGAAAAAATAAAACAAAATTATATATATAAATATATAAATTATTTGCTAATTTATTTTTTAAATAATAAATAAAATTAATTAAAAATTTAATATTAATGAACAAAAGAAAAAGCAATATATTTAAGATTTCCAATAGAATTTTTTTTGAAAATATTTAAAAATTAAACCTTTTACAAATGGATCATTGAATGGGTTGTTTGGGAAGTGTCATATTAGCTTACTTTTTTATCTTGTTATCCTTTTTAGGTCATATCACATTTCTATTTTTTTATACATCTATTCATAAAAAGTAAAAAAGTTTACTTAATTATATTTTTTAGGTTATATCACATTTTTACTTGTCTGTACATATTTTCATAAAAAGTAAAAAAAGAAGTTATACTTAATTATCTTTTTTAGGTCACATCACATTTTTACTTTTTTGTATATATATTCATAAAAAGTAAAAAAGTATACTAAATTATCTTTTTAAAGTTACATCACATCTTTACTTTTCTGTACATATTTTCATAAAAAGTAAAAAAGTATATTTATTTAATACTTTCCAAACTACCACTAAGTTGATATTAAAAAAAAATACTTTTTATAATGGCATAAATAATTTAAATATGATTTTTTAGAAATTATTTTTAATTTGAAAATTACAATAAAATATTAAATAGAATAAAAACAAATTTCTTACAAAATAAAAGTGTTCGAATAAAAAAAAGGTAAAAAGAAAATTTAATATGTTATTTTCATTTAATCTGAAAATAATTTTAGATGAATAATAAATTATCACTTATAACCCTCTTCTTTTTTTTAAATAAAAAAAGTCTAGCAAGCTATCACTTTTAATATAAAAAAAAATAACGTTTCTTTCTAATTTATTTTAGCAAAAGTTTTGACCCAAAGATATCTTTATTCTTTATTTTAATTTCTTTAATAAACAATTGAGATTTTTTTTAAAAAAAAAAATCTAACAAAATTCATCATAGCTGGTAAGTATTAAAAAAGTTATGTTTTGTTCTTTTGTTAAAAAAATTATATTAAAAAATATTAGTGTTCACGTCTTTATAGTTTAGAAAGATATATGTTTTTCAAAAAAAATTTAAAACTAAAAAAGAAAAAACAATTTAATAGCGATTAATAATTTGAACACATGTATATTATGACACATGTTAATATTGATCTCATTTAATTGTAGCAAAATATAATTTGAAAAAAAAAATTTGAAATTTTATTTTATAATTTAATAACGGATGCAAAATTTAAGGAATAAATATTGGTCTCACTCCAATTATAGCAACATAATTTAAGTAAGAATCCAAATTTTAAATTTTATTTTAGGGTAAATTACAAATACACCCCCTGAGGTTTGCTTAAAGTACAGATTGTCCCCTATGGTTTGGAAAATTACAACACCCCCTTGTTAAAAAAATTTATTTAACAAAATTAACTAAAAATATAAAATTCATAATTGTTCTCCTATACAATAATAAAATTACCTAAATTGTTAATTGAAATATATTTCTAACATCATTAAAAGCTGTTAATTGATTTGATGATTTATTAATAAAAGGGGCAATTTATTATGAAATTAGAAATCTCGGGGGGTGGAATGTAATTTTCAAAACTACAGGGGTGATTTGTATTTTAATCAAACTACAAGGGGTGTATTTGTAATTTATCCTTTATTTTAAGAATATAAAATTAATTTATAGACTAATCATATTGTAATACGTATTAACAACAAATTAAACAAAACAAAAAAAAAATGAGAAAAAAGAATTACAACTTCCAACCTTAATGAAATGACAATATTTTGCAAGTGTAAAGTATATAGATAGATAAATCATATAATAGATCATTTTTCAAAACTTTTATATTATGGGATAAATCATTATAATTTTAAAATATTTAGTGCCCTCAATTTTGAATTTTGAAATGGATTAATATAATTTCTATTTTTTATTATATATATATATATAAATGATATACTTTGTATTTGAAAATCATAAATTTAGAGATATTATATATATATATATATATATTTGCTTGAATGAGAGTTATAGAGAATTTTTTTTATTAGAAATTTTAGTTTGAGATATTGGAGCTCCCACAAGACTTGTGGTTATAAACTGAAGATGCAGTTATGATATAACGGGTTCTAGATGGAATGGGTCGGACTGTTCCACGCTTCTCCAACCGGTATCTGGATGGTCAAGCCCACCAATGAACCTGCACACGAGTTCAATGGGGAACGGGGAGTCCCCCAGTGAACCCTCAGACGAGCAAGTTAGAAGAAGAGGAAGTGGGATATAGGGATATGAATTAGAGATAGAAAAGCTTAACCTTCTTCTTGTCTTCAACATCTGCTTATATCCTCTGGTAATCATTTCGTTTTCCCTTCCAACCTGTCACCTTGGCCAAAAGTCTATGCTGTAGCTCACCTTGTTCAGGGTGAGGGCGTGCTGTACCGACGGAGAGGTGTTGTCGTAATAAATGTTGTGAGGGGCTGCATTAATGGCGATGTGCAGTGGCAATAACTTTGCAGATCTTTGTCTGCTGATGTGGCTTGCCCTTTACCTACCACGTGTCTGAATATTATTGGTCCTTCATGTCATGTTGACTTCCAACTATGTTGGGCCTTATCAGTTGGGTTATGTACTGGACCCTAAGTGGTAGGCTTGGGTTGTTCATAGTGGATTATGGCCTTTATGGGCCTACCCACGTCATAAACCATTTTTTACTTACATAATAGATAGATAGATAGATAGATAGATAGATAGATTTAAGAAAATTTTATATTTGTTTTAGATATTTTTTAATATACAAATTTTTTTAAAAGATTTTTTATAAAAATAATTTAACAATCCATCACCCCACAAAACTTGTGGTTATAAACCCTTTTTTACTTATATAATAGATAGATAGATTTAACAAAAATTTATATTTGTTTTAGATATTTATTTCACATACAATTTTTTTTTTTTAAATTATAAAAATAATTTAACAATCCCATCACTAACCATAGTATATGAGAGAAGTTGGAAAGGGTGTAGCAATATGTATGAGAGAAGTCAAAAGGACTTGTAGGTTGGAAGAAGTCAATAAATGCTAAGATTTTTTTTTTTAAAAATCAAAAATTAGAAAATTAAGATTGAGATATTGGAGTTCCTACAAGGTTTGTGGGTTAGAAAACCCATTTTCCTTATATAATACTAGCATATCACCCGTGCTATGCACGGATTGTGTTTACAATTATCTATATATGTGAATTGCGATTTTTAAATGTCTTTTCTTTTTTTTTCTTTTTTTAAAGGCCTTCTTTTTTTCCTTTTTTATATTATATTAAAGTTTAATATTTTGATAATAATTATATGTGTTAGACTTTTCAAAGAATTAAATGTCTTTTTTTTATTATATTATATTAAATTTTAATATTTTGATAATAATCATATGTGTTGGACTTTTCAAGAAATTTTTTTTATGTTTGTTCTTAATGCACTAAAGTGTTATTATGAGAGATAATAATCATATGTGTTGGGAATTTTCAAGAAATTCATATGTTTTGGATTTCAAAGATTTTTTTTTATGCTTGTGCTTAATGCATTAAAGTGTTATTATGAGGGTAAGACATGGGGGTTGGAAAAAGTTAATAAATGCAAAGTTTTTTTTAAAAAAAATCAAAAAATCAGGAAATTTAGATTGGGAGATTGGAGCTCTCACAAGGCTTGGGGTTAAAAATCCCCTTTCGCTTAATATATAGACTAGCCTATCACCCGTGCTATGCACGGGATAATTATAGATGTTTATATTTGTTTTAGATTTTTTTTAATATATAAATTATGTTTTTTAAGATTTTTATAAAAATAATTTAACAATCTTATTACTAACCATAGTTTATGGGAGAAGTTGAAAATAGTACTGCAATAACTATACACAGATTGTATCTATAATTATTTGTATGAGGGGATTTTAAATGCTGATCAGGAAATTTTGACCAAATCAATAAATGCAGGCATGTGGAAAGACATGTGGATTGAAAAAAGTTAATAAATGCTGATCAATAGATTTTGACCAAATCAATAAATGCTGAGTTTTTTTTTTAAATAAAAAATAAAATTTTTAAAAAATTTAGAAAATTCAGATTGGGATATTGAAGTTTCCACAGGTCTTGGGGGTCAAAAACTCCCTTTTGCTTAATATATAACCCGTGCTATGCACGGGATAATTATAGATATTTATATTTGTTTTATATTTTTTTTAATATATAAATTATGTTTTTTAAGATTTTTTATAAAAATAATTTAACAATCTTATCATTAACCATAGTGTATGAGAGAAGTTGAAAATGGTATTGCAGTAACTATACACAGATTGTATCTATAATTATTTGTATGAGGGGATTTTAAATGCTGATCAGGGGATTTTGACCAAATCAATAAATGCAGGCATGTGGAATAAAAAAAGTTAATAAATACTGATCAGAGGATTTTGACCAAATCAATAAATGCTGAGTTTTTTTTTTTTTTGAATAAAAAATTTAGAAAATTCAGATTGAGATATTGAAACTCCCACAGGCCTTGGAGTTAAAAACTCCATTTTGCTTAATATATAGTATAGACTAGCATATCACCCGTGCTATGCACGGATTGTGTTTACAATTATCTATATACATGAATTGTGATTTTTAAATGTCTTCTTTTTTTTTCGTTTTTTTATATTATATTAAAGTTTATTATTTTGATAATAATCATGTGTTAGACTTTTCAAGGAATTATATAACGATCCCGGTTGTTCCTTTACTGTTCTGTTGTATTCCGGACTCGGTTCCATGGAGTTGGTAGTTGTATCTATCTTGTTGTCGTCCTTTAATTCCATTTGTTTGAGTTTTAGGATGTGTTGGGCATGTTTCGAACAGGTGGGTCGAACCTTGGTTTGAAATCTTGTTGTCAGGTGTAGACAAGCCCGCGGGGGACCTCGCTACAGCTCGGACTCGACTTTCGTTAGTCACGGTTCTAAGTCTGAACCAAAGAGTCCAAATCCGGCAAATCGTTTTGAGAAACAGATTTTTGAAAAGAAGTGCCAAACATGGACTGCTTTGCCAGATATAGAGTCGCCACCTAAATGTTTTTTTTTAAAATGGGAAATTTAGGAAACCCTGACTCGGTGCCAAAGGCCACGTGTCCGTCATCACCAAAGTTGCCTCGGCTCGGGAACTTGGGTACGATTGGGGAAGGTCACTTCGTGAGCACCCCCGCTCGCCCGATCAAAGATCGGCCTCTACTAACCATGATATCAATTTTTGAAAACTTTGTGTGTCCTTATTCCGGTTATTAGCCTAGGTTACTATGTGATGCACACAGCATATAAGTATAGACTGAGTTGCCTGAATTGGAACAAAACATTTCATGTTTGTTTATTTGAAAGTGGTTTGATGGTGCTACCCGCAAGTAGGCTAAGACGTGGATTTGCCACCCTCGGGTGGGCTTAGAAAACATGATTTTGCCACTATCTAGTGGGCTTAAAACACACATTTGATGAATTATTCCAATTCAAATAACCCAACCTTCACCCACAGGCATTCAGGCAGTTATATCACATTAGCAATTAGCCTCATGGTAAGCATGCTATTCATGGCAGTCACTCACACGCATGCAAGGATGCTAAAGCATAAAACTCACCGAGTACTCCAAGCTAAAAAAAGAAGTTTATTAGAAATCATGCATGATCCTAAATATACAGAAATGCCTAATGCAACACATGCAAAAATGCAACTATAGCAGGCTCGGCTATTCTAAACATGGCATATGAAATGCTACAACTAACATGTATTCAATTTGGAATTAAAAGTACGATGCAGTTAGTATGGTGCGCCGAGCCCGGTGCATGCAAAACAGATGAATGAATGCAAACATGCTATCATACTGTATGCTAATTGAAACATGCCCTAATCTAACCATCGTAAGCTGGTAAATAAAAGGGAAGAAAGACGTGGGGTTAGAAGACATACATCACACTCACGCACACTTATTACAATTATGCCCTCGCGCAGAGGGTCCAAATAAATATACAGTCTCGAATAAAAGAATATTACAGTCCAAAATATTACAGTCCGAATAATGTACAAATTCCTAATTAATTAACAAATTAACTAAGAAAGCTGTAAAACTGGCGTGCAAGCCGGGGACTGCCTTGCTTCTGATGGATGATGCATGTCCGGGTTGTCTTGCGCGGAAATCCACCGGAATGCCCCAATTAGCCTCTGTTTACACCTGTTCTTGAAATGCGTGCCAAGCCCCAAAAAGTTGCTGATTCTTCGTTTTGCTGCAACAGAGAGCAGGAAAGGGGCATAGCAATGTATTTGCATAGATATATGCATGTCTCGATCCTCGTGCCACCAATCACGCATACCGAGGCATGATGGCCGAGGAGTCGAAATGCACAACTCAATATAGGATGAATGCACATGAAACTACAGCTAAAACCTAACTCCATCATGGATAATCCGGAGTGTCGGTGACTGGGAAATTGAGACACATTCCGTCACTCGGAGTACGAAATGCACCTCGTTTCCCGTGCCCGGGCTAACTCCTATTCCGAACATGATGCAATATGCATGATATGCTTGAAATGCGACTAAGATACAATCCTAACATACACCATGCTATGAAAGTGAGATGCCTCGAAGTGCGTGCACGCGGGCACGCAAACCGAGGCAATGACAGAGTGCAATCTAAGATACAACCTAGTATGCACAATGCTATGAAAATGAGATGCCTCGAAGTGCGTGCACACGGGCACGCAAACCGAGGCAATGGCATACACAATGCGAATGACATGAAAATGTGATATGGGCTTATACCAACATGAGTGAGCCTCAGCCACACTCACACAGGATGTCGGCGGATAAAAATGAAGTGCCTCGAAATGCGTGCACACGGGCACGCAAACCGAGGCGATGGCATACACAATGCGAATGACATGAAAATGTGGTATGGGCTTATACCAACATGAGTGAGCCTCAGCCACACTCACACAGGATGCCGGCGGATGAAAATGAAGTGCCTCGAAATGCGTGCACACGGGCACGCAAACCGAGGCGATGGCGGAATGCGATGCAATGACATGGGAAATGATATACAAGCATGCTAATGGGGTTTAAGCACTGAAATGTGGGGAAAACAGCCCCAAAATGAGGCGAAATCACACCCGATGCATAGAATCTCTCCCGAAATGCAAAATTAGGCACCCGAAATGGCCTATAGCTATACCAAACATGCATAATTGGCACATGGAATGAAAAGACAGAAGCAAGGCAGCCCCAAAATAAGCATTTTACTAGTACAAAACAAGGCCAAACAGCAAGCAAAGATAGGGCAAAATTAGCATGCGAAAATGGCCCTAAACATGGGATTAAGAAGCAACTCATAGCTGCTGTCCTCAAACAGGTTAGGACCCTTCAACAACATTGAAGAGGGACCAAAAATAAGCACTTTCACAGAACTGTAAAAACCTCAAAAACAAACATAGATAAGGCTAAATTTTTATGCAAGAAAACGGACCAAAAGGTGGCCAAAGAGGAAAGTGGTATATGCACAGCCCAAATTGAAAAATTCTCTTCTACAACATTGAAGAGGGACCAAAAATAAGCATGTTTACAGAACTGTAAAAACCCAGAAACAGTATACAAACATGCTAGAAATGCAATGCAAAATAAGGCTCAAAAGAGGCTATAACATGAGGTATGCAAAATATTCCACAAACGGCCAAAGACCCTTAATGAGACATGTAGAATGGGCCAAAATAAGACTATTTTCAGAACTGTAAAATGGCCAAAAACCAAAGCATGATAGGCTTCCATAGCATGCAAAAATGGGGGCCGAAAGTGAGATATAACATGAAGTGGCATATGGAGGTCCCAAACCATGAAAGACCCTAAACAAAACATGAAGAATGGACCAAAATGAGACTATTTTCAGAACTGTAAAATGGCCAAAAACCAAAGCATGATAGGCTTCCATAGCATGCAAAAATGGGACCAAAAGGGGAGTATAAAGGCAAGTATAACATGGAGGTCCCAAATGGTGTTGAGCCTTTCTTCAATGTTGAAGAGGGGCTCAAAATAAGCCTATTTAAAGTTTATGTCATGCTCCAAAACAGATTACACACGAGCTAAAAAAAATCATGCAAGAAAACGGTATTTACGAAGGGTATTGAAGCAAGTGGCATATGGAGGGCTCAAACAGGGTTGAGCCCTTAATGAGACATGAAAATGAGCTCAAAAAAAGGGTACTTTCAGTTTTTGTCGGAGCTCAAATGTATAAGAAGGAGAGGCTAAGAAATATTGCAAAGAAAAGCTCAAAAAAGAGAAAATGGCAACTCACCTTTGGAGACAAGTCTTTTGTTGCTTCTTGGACCAATTTGCAGCTCCTTTAGCCTTTGAGAAGCCCTCCTTGTTGCTGGAAATGAAGTGGTGATGGTAGAGCTTGGAGGTGATGAAGAAAACAAGGTGTAGGACTTAAGGTTTTTTAGGAAAATGAGAAGGATGGAGGGAGATATGGATCTTGAGGCTTGAAGAACAAATTTTCTAACCCCCATAACAAACAATGGCAGCTGGTTATAAGGACCAAAAGGAGGGTGTAAAGGTGGGGGAAAAGGAGGCAAGCTTTCCCCCACAAAATATCTCCCGGATTAGGATATTTTCTGGGGGAAAGGGCTACACAGCTGTAAAGTTCCTGGCACAAGGAAAATGGCCGGCTGGTTTTTGGGCTTGAAAGTGGCCGACCGGCCACCCCCCCTAGCCGGCCAGCTAGGGGTCAAAAGGGTCAACTTGAAATAGTGGCCGGCCACCACATATTGGTGGCCTCCCACGGCCACTGAGAGATGGTTTACGGGACCTCTCCCTCCCCTCGGGAAAAGAAACAGAGAAAACCGAGTCTGGTTCGCAAACCGAGACAAGGCACAGAAGAGGGTTCGGAAATCCGGAGGCGGGGCTCGCAGCCAAGACTCTGAAACTTCTGAACGAGCACATTATGCAATATCACCAAGTGCTCAACTGGTGACGTCTGAGTCTCAAGGTCGGTCAAAAATGGGGTGTCTACAGTTGCCCCTCTTTGACAGAACTCGGAAGTCACAAGTGACGGGAGTGAATGTCAAAGCCCAGAGACGACCCATTTTTGACAAGGCCGAAGACTTAGACAAACATACAAGATAAAAAGGGATGTGCTCGCAGGCATGCCCGCAGGCAGGGGGGGCAAGATGCAAAATGATATGCGAGAAGATTTTGAAGATTGGACTTATACGCTACGCGAAGCCGGTTTTTGAAAGTTGGACTTATACGCTACGCGAAGCCGATTTGAAAGTTGGACTTATACGCTACGCGAAGCCGATTTGAAAGTTGGGGATTCATGCAATGCACTGTAACGTAGTGGCTAAAATGCAATGTAATAGCTAAGAGGTAAAGGTACCTTACAGGGGCAATTGGCAATGACTTACCTCATGCTACTGGGGATCTTCCGCTTCTTTTTGGTTGAACTGCAGGTACAACTTTTCTCCCTGACCATGGTCGCAGCTTTCCCTATTCTCCAACAGGGTGACAGACTAGGTTGGTTCAGTATCCAGAATTGAGGTGCATACACGCTATCTCAACCTATGGGGCTTCCATACAGATTTCAAGCCGAGGACACGCCTCTGGGTATTTAAACTAGACTTTAGTCACGGAAATCCCGAACCTTTACGTTCTAGGCATCAGCCATTCGAACTCTAGTTTCCACCGTCGCAGTTGGTCTCCTAGGAACTCACTGCAAACACAGGCAGGTGGCTATACCGGATCACCGGAAGTTGTTCGGGCACGCCAAACACCAAAGGAATTACACCTTTAGAGGATTTGAGGTCTCCCAGACCAGGAGTGCACAAGATAGTGCGAATAAAGATGCAGGATTTAAGGTCTCCGCAGACCGGAGGATTTAAGGTCTCCTAGACCGGGGAGTGCACAAGACAGTGCGATGCAGAGTGAATGCACAAAACAGTGCTAAACAGATGCACAAAATAGTGCGATGCCAAAGGTGTACAAAACAGTACGAGCAAGGTGAATGCACAAAACAGTGCGAAACAGATAAGGTGCGCAAGATAGCGCGATACAATGCACTAACAAGTACAGGTGAGATGCGCAAGATAGCACGATGGAATGCATGCAAAATGCAAGTAAGGTGCACAAAACAGTGCAATGCGCAAGAAAGCACGAGTGATTTGAAATGCACAGGATAGTGCGATACGCTAAACAGCGCGATTGAAATGCACTAAACAGTGCGATACGCTAAACAGCGCGATTGAAATGCACTAAACAGTGCGATACGCTAAACAGCGCGATTGAAATGAAATGCACTAGACAGTGCGATACGCTAAACAGCGCGATTGATTTGAAATGCACTAGACAGTGCGATACGCTAAACAGCGCGATTGATTTGAAATGCACTAGACAGTGCGATACGCTAAACAGCGCGATTGATTTGAAATGCACTAGACAATGCGATGCGCTAAACAGCGCGATTGATTTGAAATGCACTAGACAGTGCGATGCGCTAAACAGCGCAATTGATTTGAAATGCACTAGACAGTGCGATGCGCTAAACAGCGCGATTGATTTGAAATGCACTAGACAGTGCGATACGCTAAACAGCGCGATTGATTTGAAATGCACTAGACAGTGCGATACGCTAAACAGCGAGATTTATTTGAAATGCACTAGTGTAGACACCTCATTTTTGACCGTCCTCAAGACTTGGACGTCAGCGTTTGAACACTCGGTGATTATCCATGTTTGTGTTCGTTTGGAGTTCCCGGAAGCCTCGGCTCGCGTGCCTTGCCTCAGGATCTCCGAACTCGACCGTTTAGTGTCTGGTTTTGCACCAAACACTTGTGTTTTGCCTTGGAAAGGCAAGGTGAGGCTTATAGACCATCCCCACCCACCACCGGCATTGGCTAGATGCCACCGGCTAGTTTTTGCTGCCACCGGCAATATAGTTTGCCGGCCGGCACTCTTTGTTGCCGGTCAGCACTCTTTTGTGCCGGTCGGCACTATTTTTGGCCAAGATGGCATTTTTGCCGACCGATTGCTGTTCATCTGCTTTTGCAGATATTTTTAGACAGCTGTATTGCTTTTGCTCCCCTCCATACACGTGTATGGAGGGATCTCCCTCTTGCAAAGCTTGTCTTGTAAGCTTTACAAGAGGCATATAGAGAGAAGCCCTCTCTAAGGCTAAAGGAGAGGCTTTAGACATTTTTGAGGAGAGAAGACAGAGGAGAGCTCTGGTTTTTCCTAGGGTTAGGATTAGATACACAACCTATCTCTCTTTCCCTCTCATTTTGTTCACTAGGTGTTTTGTGTCTCACTATTGCACACAAACACCTAGTGTTTCACCTTCCTCTTGGAGCTGAGGTTCTAAAGAGTGTGTTTTGAAGTTTTGGTGTTGGATTCAAGCTCAAGGAGGCCATTGGAGCACCATTGTTGAAGAGGACTACAAGGGTGAGAAACTAGTCCCTTTTTCCCCCATTTTTGCATTGATTTTCTACTAGTCTTAGAGCTGTTTTTGTGATTATTGTATAACATAAAAAAGTTCTGTTTTTAAGCCCTCTTTATTGTTTATTAAGAGTGTTTTGTTGTTTGAGGGTTGTTGACCACCCTTAGGCCTCAAAAGGCCTCATTTTGAGCCATTTTGTGCTAGCTCCGGGATTTTGGTGTTGAGGTCTCTTCACCACTGAAATCTTGAGGGATTTCAGTGGTGAAGATGATGCTTTGAAGTCCCAAGAAGGAGAGGGCCACCCCCTCTCCTTGTTGTCCTTGAAAAGGGCATATTTTGGCCTCTTAAGGAGGCCTATGTTTGAGTGTGTGTTGAGCATGTTTGGTTTGTTTTTCATGCTTATATATCTATAATATAACATGATTTCAAGTTGGTTTTGGAACTCCATGCATGTTTAGCATAGTTGCCATGTAATGCCTTATTTGTGCCTTAACATGTTCTAGGTTGTTAGCCTTTGTTGGAGCATGTTTTAGGCTTGCATTTGTGAAGTTTATGTGCTTATTTTGCCATGTTTTAGCTCTGTCCATAATCGTTTGGGTTGATCTTTGCATGCATTATATAGCTACTTTGTATTTGGGCTTGTTGGCCTTGAGTATGTGCATGTGTAGCATGCCATCTTTGCATTGTTTTGGTGATTTGGAATCATCCTACATGCTATTTCAGTCCCATTTCCATGCTTGTTTGATTGCCTTGCATGCCTCTTTAATGCTTTGAAAGCATGTGTTGCAATGCTCCATGTTTTGGCCATGGTGTATGCCTTTGAATTTGGGCCACTTAGATGCCATCTAAGGAGTCCTTTGGCCTTGTTTTAACATGCTAAAAATCTGTTTTTAGTTGTTTAATGCATGCCATGTTTGGTCTTGTTAAAGTGTAGTTCAATGCCTCATTGATTTGCTTTGAACATTTAGGCCTTTTGGTGCATGCTTGGTTTGATTTGTTGCTTGGTTTGGCACCATGTGTTAGCATGATTTTAGAGCTTATAATGCATGCTAATTTGTCCATGTTTCCTTCTTTCAAGTGTGCTTGAATGTTGTTTGATTTATGCTTAAGTGTTGGTCCTTATGTGCATGTGTGTGTGCATGCCATTTAGCCCTCACCTTTTAGCACAATGGCTACTGTTTTAGGCCTATTTTAGAGTCGCCTAATTCATGTTTAAGTCCATCTTTGCCATCCATTTGCATTGCCATATGTATGCTTGCATGACTGCATAAGTGCTTTGCCATGCCATGTTGCATCCTTAGCTTTTATGCCTAGGTTGCATTGCATCTTGCATGCATTCCTTGTCCCTTGACTTGGGTGATGGGGATTGGGAGTTTTGTTTGATTGGTTTGCATTGCATTTGAAACCAAAGTTGCATACTTGGTTCTTTGGGCCATCATGCATAGAAATGCGTGATTGGTGGTCCGAGAACCGAGGCACATGTCCCTTTGAGTTATCACAATGATAAGAGACATGGTTGATGCATACATGCCTTGAAATATGCTGCCATGCCTTGTTTTGCCCTCTGTTGCTGTGAGTTGCAGGTTCTGCAGGAATACTCTGCCGACCGGCAGTGTAATGTGCCGACCGGCACCATTTTCTCTGCCGACAGCTTCAACTTTGTGCCGATGGCCATACAACACTGCCGGTGGAAATTTCATCTAGCCGGTGATGATCCCCTCTGTCCAAGGATGTAGTCCTGAGGTTTTGACAACCTCCAGAGGAGGAAAGGGAGGAAAACAGAGGCAGCTTGCGCATGGCGGCGCGCTTCTCGAGACGTTTTACTGTTTTCCTAAATTAGTTAATTTGTTAATTAATTAATTTGTAATATTTAATTAGCTTGCGTAGTTAATTAATTTGTAATATTTATTCGGTCCCTCCGAGCGAGGGCAAATCTGTAATAAGTGTGTGTGGGTGGTGTGTATGTCTTCCAACCTCACGTCTTTCTTCCCTTTTATTTACCTGCTTACGATGGTAGATTAGGGCACGTTTAATTTAGCATACCTCATGCTATGCATGTGTGCATCCATGCATTTGTATTGCATGCATTAGGCTCGGTACATCACGCTAATTGCATCAATACTTCAATTTCCGAACTGAATACGTGATAATTGTGCATTTTCACATGACATGTTTAGGATAGCCGAGCCTATTCTAGCAATATTTTGTATGCGATGCATTAGGCACTTAACATGGACTTGGATCATGCATGTTTGCTAACAAGTTCTTTGTTTTGACACGGAGTACTATGTAAGTATTTTCGCTTCAGCATATCACATGAGTGTGAATGTTACCATGACAGCATGCTTAACATGTGGCTAGATGCTTATGTGTTATAATTGCTTGAATGCCTGTGGGTGAAGGCTGGATTGTTTGAGTTGGAAAAACTCGTTGAAATCCGCATTTTAGCCTACTTGCGAGTAGCAAATTCCAAAGCATTTTCAAACCAAACGGATATGCAATGTTTATTTCCAAATTAAGCAATCTAGTCTATACTTGTTTGCTGTGCGCATAACATAGTAAGTCTAGGCTGATAATCGGAATAAGAACACGTAAAGTTTTCAAAAACGGATATCACGGTTAGTAGAGGCCGGTCTTCGGACCGGGCGAAAGGGGGTGCTCATAGCTGACCTTCCCCGATCGTACCCAAGCTCCCGAGCCGAGACAACTCCGGTGATGACGGACATGTGGCCTTCGGCACCGAGTCAGGGTTTCCTAAATTCTCCCATAAAAAATATTTAGGTGGCGACTCTGTATCTGGCAAAGCAGTCCATGTTTGGCACTACTTTTTCAAAAATCTGTTTCTCAAAACGATTTGCCAGATTTGGACTCTTTGGTTCAGATTAAGAACCGTGACACAAGTCGAGTTCGAACTGTAGCAGCGAGGTCCCCCCCGCGGACATGTTACAACTAGACAGTGCGATGCGCAAAACAGCGCGATTGATTTGAAATGCACTAGACAGTGCGATGCGCTAAACAGCGCGATTGATTTGAAATGCACTAGACAGTGCGATGCGCTAAACAGCGCGATTGAAATGCACTAAACAGTGCGATGCGCTAAACAGCGCGATTGAAATGCACTAAACAGTGCGATTGATTTGAAATGCACAAAATAGTGCGAGTGAGATACAACCACAAGATGCACAAGACAGTGCTAGTGAGATACAAAGTGTAAGTGCACAAGATAGTGCGAGTGAATGCATGTTCTATGCAAATGAGGTGCATTTTCTATGCAAGTATGGAAGAGTGCATTTTCTATGCAAAAGATACGAGCATTTTCTATGCAAGAAACAGGAGCATATTCTATGCAATATTGAAAGCAAATTCTATGCAGAATCGAGAGCAAGCATATTCTATGCATGAATCATAACGATGTGTGGCACGCATGCAACAATAGTGTATATGAAAATGCACATTCTATGTAGTAAAGGAGCATCAAATATGTACTCTGGTGCCTCTGATTTACCTCTTAGAGGACTTTGCAACACATTCAGCTCAAAAAGGGCACACCCTGTTCATATTGGCGAGAGATAACATCTGCTGCTGTTGCTTTAATTGCCGTTCTGGCTTGAAGCATGCTTAAGCTTGGAGTAGAGGCATGCTCATTCTTCAGGGCACTGGCAAGGCCTGAAAAGGTACATCCGGAGCACAATCACGGAGTTTGAAGAAGGTGAAACACATTCAGATGCTTCGGTTTTCCCTCTTTTCTTTTGCTTTGTAGTCTGGAACGCATATAGCTTCAAATAGGTCCTTATTTTACTGTTCTTGCCTGACTTGGTTTGAACCCTGCGGTTTTAAGAAAGAACAAATTCTTGTTTTGCACAAATGTGGAGAATGGCACAGCACTCCGAGCACAAAAGGATTTGATTTTGGAATTGATAAATGAGCTCTCGACCGGGTATTGAGCCTACGACTGCACACAGTAAGACAACTCAACATGGAAATAAAAGGCACACAACCGAAACACCACTCAACAAAGGAAAAACAAAGTAAAACAACCTAAACACATCGAGACACGCTCGGAACGACTCAAAGCAAGAATCGAGACAAACAAAACAAAAGACACGACACACAAACGTGCACAGGGAGCCTGTTTCACCGGGTATTGTTCCCCACCCTCTCTCATTCGTGATCCTCACATCACTCGGCCCTTAAGCTCTATTTTTCTGAAAAAGCCCTTTTTCTCACTTTTTCTCTCATCGCACATCCCTCTATTCTTCAATCTCTCATTTTTCATCCCTTCCCTGGGTGGTTGATGGATAAACAGGAAATTGTAGGCTCGTGCCCTTAGCATTCTGCTAGATTCTCTTTCTTCCACTCATAGCTAGTGAATTCCTCCCACGGAAAGGTTACGCTACAACTGGGTGTGTGACAAATCTGCAGCTAACATCAGTTGATGATGCTTTGCTGGGGAGTTTGGACGTGATAAGATCTGTCCAGATGATGGAGTGGAATATCTTGCCCCATTCTAGTTCGTGCTTCGCACTTTGCTTGATACCTCGTTGCTTGGAGGATGATAGAGCTTTCAGCCCCTTGTTGTTAACTTCAATTGTGCCCTCTTCTGGCAGGTAGAATGCCCTTCTTGGCAAGTATGTTGACAATGGGAAAGACAGAACATCTGACTCAACTGTGCCCCTATTTCATCACTTTGACCATTTTTTATTTTGGTTTTAAAACAATTTTGACCAACATGAAAGTTAGATTAGCATGCTTGTTCAATTTTCTGATTTAAAATCATGCAAGTCAGGCTATGACCACTGAAAATTTTCCTCTTTTGGATCCAAGAAATGGTTCAGTTTTGAAAATGGAATACTTTTCGAGAAGATTAGTCAACCTCAGTAAAAATTCTCAAAAACTATTTTCGCAAACGACCACTGCTCAACGAGCATGGGACCTACTCTTGAGATGCGCAACCTCGGATCCATGGCAATGGAAAATTGCCCCTTGTCTGAAGGACACTGCATGGCAACGGAATGTTGCCCCTTGTTTGAAATGACACTGCGGCGTTCTGAATGGCAACGGAAAGTTGCCCCTTGTTTGGATAGCACCGCAGCGCATTGAATGGCAACGGAAAGTTGCCCCTTGTTTGAATGACACCGCGGTGCATTGAATGGCAACGGAAAGTTGCCCCTTGTCTGAATGGCACCGTAGTGTATTGTAGTCAGTCCTCAGAGCGACGAACGCAACCAGACTCTCAGATATAGAGAAGGCAAAGATTATCAGAACCATTACATGGACATGATTGAGTTTGAAGTGTTTTACGGCTGGACTTCAGAATGAAGTTGCCTACGTATCCCAAAGATGGGAATCAAGCCTTACGTAGTTCGGGGTTAAGGTACACTCGGGTATTAACCTCTCCTTTTTAGGCTCTAACTTTTGCCAAGGCGCCCGTTGCGGGTTTTCAACCTTGCGAGCTTTGTTCTTCTTTTCTTTTCAATTCTTTTCATTTCTTTTTCCTTTTTTGATTTTTTCGTTCTTTTCTTTGCATCTTTCTTTTTTGTTCTCTTTTTTTTCTTTTTGCATTTTTTGCTTCTTCTTTTTTTTTGTATTTTTCTCTTGCTCTAACTTTTGCCTGGGTCGCCCTTCCGGGTTTTCGGCCCAGCGAGCCTCTCAAGGGTAGAAGTATAACAAGTCCATGCCAAATGGTTTTGAGATCCTGGAGTCATCTGAATCCAGGAGAATGGCTGCTGCTTTGCTTTGTAAGCTTCTTCTGATAAGATCTGATCTTCTTGACCTGACTTTGGTGCCTCATGTTCGAGGGCTGCTTCAAATCTAGCCACACAAGCCTCACATCGTAGTTGACCGTCGAACCTTCTGATTTCAAGTTCAGGGTTTGGAAGCGAAGGGGTTGAGTCTCAAGGCTGAGAGCGATCCTAGGCTGCACAATCTCAAGAGCGATTCCACACAGGTCTTCGCAAGACCGCGCAAAACATTTTGTTTTTGAAAGTTTTTAAGAAAGCGACAAATCGCTCGCGCTGAAGGTAGTGTAGAACCAATCTGGATCAAGCCAGGGTCCTTCTCAGTACTCACGCTAACAAGCATGATTCCATTCGTTAAAGGCTTAGCACACCTCTCTTTCTCTCAAATGATCAAATTTTTGCAAAACCCGAGGAATTACTTCCTCTTCGTTTTCACCGCAGTGTTCAAAAAGTCTTGAAAAACTTAGGTTAAATGCAATGATTTTGGGGTGCAGAAGAGAGCAGGTGGAATGTACTGCCATTTCATTCAGATTCCGTCACAACTAGCACACGGCAGAAGCGAACATAGAAGTGCAAAAATTACTGCTGTTTCATTCAAATCTGTTGGTACAACTGGCTCCCTGGCAGAAACAGACTCAAAACAAAACGAAAAGACAAACACAAAACAAAATGGTGACGCCCGAGGTAACACCCCCCGGAATCACCCGACTCCTGTACAACAGGACTGACTCGATACAACAAGACAGATCCAAAATAAAAAGAGACTGACTCAAAACAAAAAGACAGACTCAAAACAAAACAACAAGACTGACCCAATACCCGAGTCAGAAACCGGCATTCGCCAATGCTCAAAACAGTGCATGCCATCCACCATATCTGGAGTAAACTGAGCGCTGCCCGCAGGTGGTTCATCCCTCCAATCACATCACATTATCCCCTACAAATTCACTGATCAAGTGCCGATAGACTTTGCAGGACCTGGTGCAGGGATGACCCCATTGTCAAATAGATCCTGTACTTCATGGCGAAGACGGAAGCAGGCGTTGGTAGTATGGCCAGTTTGTTGATGGTACGCGCAGTACTGGGTAGTATCATGTGTAGCCGGAAGAGGATTCGGGAGAGGCCGAGGCTCAAGGGGTTTGAGATGGCCTTGTCCAACAAGGATTTGGAGAGCTTTGGACAAAGGCATATAGAGGGCATGGAAGACCCTCCGACCTCGGGGTTGGTATTTCAAGGTTTGTGGATTTTTGCTGGACGCACCAGCAGGGGGATTAGCAGGTGCTGGCCTAGTTTGGTGATCTCTTCCGAGTGGAGGATTAGAGATAACAGGATCGTCTCTGGTATGATAGCCCTTCCCCCGATGTTCCTTCTGATTCGGACTGCCTCCAACCTGAGTAGCGAAAGTGTCATCCACAGCTTTTGCAACAACTGCGAGGACTTGCTCTTTGTTCAGCCCCTCGGCTTTCAAAGCCTCAACAGCCAACAGAAGATGTCCATTGGGATCCATGTCCGCCCCTATCTTGTTCCTCCCACTCACCTCCATTCTGCCAAGGGATTGGCTTTCCTCAAATGCAGCCCGTCCCAACATCGGGGAGTTTCTTGGCATGAAGTTCCTGGTATGTGGTGTGGTCGATGATGGAGCCAATGTCCCGGAGGCCAGATCCGTCACGGTTTTTTGAAGATCTTTAATCATTCCCATCAACTCAGAAGTAGTGGGTTCACGGGTTTGAAATGGTTGAGGTTCGGGTGTACCCATCATGCATAAGTCCATGCTTTCTGGGATAAACACCTCAGCTTGGGTAGATGGGCCGGGGTGATGTATATGCTGGGGTCAAAGGTGGATGGCAGTATGTGGATGTGATTGAGGTAGGCAGGAGATGTTTGGTCATTGGGGTCCGAAGGTGGAGCTATCGTCCGGTTGTCGATGAGATTTTGGATCTCATGACGAAGGCGGTAGCAACGGTCGGTGCCATGACCGCGCTGCTGATGGTACACACAGTACTTGGCGGGGTTATGTCTGGCTGGGAGTGGGTTGGGAAGAGGTTGAGGATCGAGGGGTTTGAGATGCCATTTTTCCATCAAGGCTTTTAGTGTACTAGTCAGGCTCATATAGAGGGGGGTGAAAGTTCTACCCTGAGTTCGGGCTGGGCCAGCTGTTTGTAGGCTCGGTTTGGCAAAAGGGTCGGCTGTGGCGACCGTATTGATTTCGGTGGGTTTGGGAATAGCGCTACTACCAGCGTTGGTACTCCTTGAAATCACCTTCCTTGTCAGTTCCCTTGTCCTGGGAATGATCCCGCTGTTGAACACATTCTCGACTTGAACCCCCAGTTCATGCAAACTTTTGAAAGTGAATAGTGGAGCGACTATCAACTTTTGCAACATATCATGCTCGAGGTTTCGGACCACCATCTGCACTTGATCCTTCTCAGAAGGGCGACGATCTGTCATTTGTGCTGCCTTTGCTCTCCACCTTGCAACGAATTCTACAAAAGGCTCTGTTGGGTTTTGGCGAGTTGCTTCAAGCTCTTGGATGGTCATTTCAACTTGGGTATTGTAGGAATACTGATCGACAAAGGCCTCAGCCAGTTCTTCCCATTTTTGTTTCACTTTGTCCTCCAACTTAGCGTACCAAGTGGCTGCTACACCCGACAGGGTTCTTCCATACAGAGAGAGTTTCTGTGGCTTAGTTAGACCCATCGGCTTCAGGACATCTAAGAAGAGTCGGATATGTACCATTGGATCTCCAGACCCGTCGAAACGGTCGATATATGGCATTTTGAATCTGTCTGGGAGCCGGATGGCAGCCTCGGTGTGCCCATCCTCAATGCCAGGAATGGAGTTAAGGCCCTGTGCCTTTTTGAATTGCTTCTCAAGGTTTGTAATTTTTACTGTAGTCAGATTGAACTCATCAACATGAAAGGGTTGAGTTCTCTCATTAGGCTGCACCAGGGGTCTGAGCACCTGAGCTTGAGCCAACCCTTCTCGAGGATTCAGACACTGCAAGTCTTGAACTAGCGGAATTGGGTCAAAGTTCGGCTGGGGTCCCAAAGCTGGATGTGAGGCAGATGCCCCAGATGGGCGCTGCGTTTCAATACTGGTCTCAGCCTGCATGGTAGTTCCCTGATTTAGCGCTGCTGTCATGGCCGCAAACTCTTCCGAACCTTGTGCCATCACGGCCTGCTGAGTCTGAACAAAGGTGATGTGACTGGCGACTGACGGATTAGATGAACATATGAGCCCTGACCGGCTTTTCTTTACCTTGCCTCAGCGAAAGAACACTGATTACCCTTGAACTGAATCTCTGACCTGACAAAGTCTATCAGCACAAGTTCGATGAACCTCGGGGGATATCGGAGCCTTCTGAAGCGACAGTTCCAAGACTACCTAGCAAAAGAGAAAACAGACAGCACCTCAGCCTGATTTCACCTGAACAAATACGAGCATAGTTGAATGAGTGTGCCCTCTACTGAATTCTGCCCAAAATTCGGCCTCAAAATCTGAGTCTGATACCCACAGGTAAAGCTGACTCCCAAATACTGATAGTAATGCCCGCAGGCCTGATGCCAAAATTCGCAAACTGGTGCCCGCAGGCCTGGTGCCCAAACTCATACACTGATACATGCATTCCTGTAGAGACGCACTCTAAAGCACATAACAGATAAGTGAGAGCCAAAACACCCCTATGTTGGGGTAGGGTTTCCCTGTCCTATCGTGTCAGGAGCTAGGGTTTCACTACGCACAGAGCGGTTTCAAACAACCTATAAACGGGTAAGCAACCTGTCCTAATTTGGAATGGTCACTATGGATCCGAATATGCACTAGGTCGAATGGTCAAAGAGGGTGCCCCGGTAAAACCGGGGTTTGTGTTCCCATACTGGCAGAGCCCACAACCGGTCAGCCTTATGGTCATGCCTTGACAAGACAAGCCTCCGGCAAACCGTTCAGGAATAGCAGATGGCAAACACGGTGTCCTAGGCGCACCAATGCAAATGCAATGCAAAGAATCACACAAGTGTAGTCAAAAACAGAAATCATGAGTTCGAGTCAAGTTCTCTAAATCCCCAGCAGAGTCGCCAGAAACTGTAGACAAGCCCGCGGGGGACCTCGCTACAGCTCGGACTCGACTTTCGTTAGTCACGGTTCTAAGTCTGAACCAAAGAGTCCAAATCCGGCAAATCGTTTTGAGAAACAGATTTTTGAAAAGAAGTGCCAAACATGGACTGCTTTGCCAGATATAGAGTCGCCACCTAAATGTTTTTTTTTAAAATGGGAAATTTAGGAAACCCTGACTCGGTGCCAAAGGCCACGTGTCCGTCATCACCAAAGTTGCCTCGGCTCGGGAACTTGGGTACGATTGGGGAAGGTCACTTCGTGAGCACCCCCGCTCGCCCGATCAAAGATCGGCCTCTACTAACCATGATATCAATTTTTGAAAACTTTGTGTGTCCTTATTCCGGTTATTAGCCTAGGTTACTATGTGATGCACACAGCATATAAGTATAGACTGAGTTGCCTGAATTGGAACAAAACATTTCATATTTGTTTATTTGAAAGTGGTTTGATGGTGCTACCCGCAAGTAGGCTAAGACGTGGATTTGCCACCCTCGGGTGGGCTTAGAAAACATGATTTTGCCACTATCTAGTGGGCTTAAAACACACATTTGATGAATTATTCCAATTCAAATAACCCAACCTTCACCCACAGGCATTCAGGCAGTTATATCACATTAGCAATTAGCCTCATGGTAAGCATGCTATTCATGGCAGTCACTCACACGCATGCAAGGATGCTAAAGCATAAAACTCACCGAGTACTCCAAGCTAAAAAAAGAAGTTTATTAGAAATCATGCATGATCCTAAATATACAGAAATGCCTAATGCAACACATGCAAAAATGCAACTATAGCAGGCTCGGCTATTCTAAACATGGCATATGAAATGCTACAACTAACATGTATTCAATTTGGAATTAAAAGTACGATGCAGTTAGTATGGTGCGCCGAGCCCGGTGCATGCAAAACAGATGAATGAATGCAAACATGCTATCATACTGTATGCTAATTGAAACATGCCCTAATCTAACCATCGTAAGCTGGTAAATAAAAGGGAAGAAAGACGTGGGGTTAGAAGACATACATCACACTCACGCACACTTATTACAATTATGCCCTCGCGCAGAGGGTCCAAATAAATATACAGTCTCGAATAAAAGAATATTACAGTCCAAAATATTACAGTCCGAATAATGTACAAATTCCTAATTAATTAACAAATTAACTAAGAAAGCTATAAAACTGGCGTGCAAGCCAGGGACTGCCTTGCTTCTGATGGATGATGCATGTCCGGGTTGTCTTGCGCGGAAATCCACCGGAATGCCCCAATTAGCCTCTGTTTACACCTGTTCTTGAAATGCGTGCCAAGCCCCAAAAAGTTGCTGATTCTTCGTTTTGCTGCAACAGAGAGCAGGAAAGGGGCATAGCAATGTATTTGCATAGATATATGCATGTCTCGATCCTCGTGCCACCAATCACGCATACCGAGGCATGATGGCCGAGGAGTCGAAATGCACAACTCAATATAGGATGAATGCACATGAAACTACAGCTAAAACCTAACTCCATCATGGATAATCCGGAGTGTCGGTGACTGGGGAATTGAGACACATTCCGTCACTCGGAGTACGAAATGCACCTCGTTTCCCGTGCCCGGGCTAACTCGTATTCCGAACATGATGCAATATGCATGATATGCATGAAATGCGACTAAGATACAATCCTAACATACACCATGCTATGAAAGTGAGATGCCTCGAAGTGCGTGCACGCGGGCACGCAAACCGAGGCAATGACAGAGTGCAATCTAAGATACAACCTAGTATGCACAATGCTATGAAAATGAGATGCCTTGAAGTGCGTGCACACGGGCACGCAAACCGAGGCAATGGCATACACAATGCGAATGACATGAAAATGTGATATGGGCTTATACCAACATGAGTGAGCCTCAGCCACACTCACACAGGATGTCAGCGGATAAAAATGAAGTGCCTCGAAATGCGTGCACACGGGCACGCAAACCGAGGCGATGGCATACACAATGCGAATGACATGAAAATGTGGTATGGGCTTATACCAACATGAGTGAGCCTCAGCCACACTCACACAGGATGCCGGCGGATGAAAATGAAGTGCCTCGAAATGCGTGCACACGGGCACGCAAACCGAGGCGATGGCGGAATGCGATGCAATGACATGGGAAATGATATACAAGCATGCTAATGGGGTTTAAGCACTGAAATGTGGGGAAAACAGCCCCAAAATGAGGCGAAATCACACCCGATGCATAGAATCTCTCCCGAAATGCAAAATTAGGCACCCGAAATGGCCTATAGCTATACCAAACATGCATAATTGGCACATGGAATGAAAAGACAGAAGCAAGGCAGCCCCAAAATAAGCATTTTACTAGTACAAAACAAGGCCAAACAGCAAGCAAAGATAGGGCAAAATTAGCATGCGAAAATGGCCCTAAACATGGGATTAAGAAGCAACTCATAGCTTCTGTCCTCAAACAGGTTAGGACCCTTCAACAACATTGAAGAGGGACCAAAAATAAGCACTTTCACAGAACTGTAAAAACCTCAAAAACAAACATAGATAAGGCTAAATTTTTATGCAAGAAAACGGACCAAAAGGTGGCCAAAGAGGAAAGTGGTATATGCACAGCCCAAATTGAAAAATTCTCTTCTACAACATTGAAGAGGGACCAAAAATAAGCATGTTTACAGAACTGTAAAAACCCAGAAACAGTATACAAACATGCTAGAAATGCAATGCAAAATAAGGCTCAAAAGAGGCTATAACATGAGGTATGCAAAATATTCCACAAACGGCCAAAGACCCTTAATGAGACATGTAGAATGGGCCAAAATAAGACTATTTTCAGAACTGTAAAATGGCCAAAAACCAAAGCATGATAGGCTTCCATAGCATGCAAAAATGGGGGCCGAAAGTGAGATATAACATGAAGTGGCATATGGAGGTCCCAAACCATGAAAGACCCTAAACAAAACATGAAGAATGGACCAAAATGAGACTATTTTCAGAACTGTAAAATGGCCAAAAACCAAAGCATGATAGGCTTCCATAGCATGCAAAAATGGGACCAAAAGGGGAGTATAAAGGCAAGTATAACATGGAGGTCCCAAATGGTGTTGAGCCTTTCTTCAATGTTGAAGAGGGGCTCAAAATAAGCCTATTTAAAGTTTATGTCATGCTCCAAAACAGATTACACACGAGCTAAAAAAAATCATGCAAGAAAACGGTATTTACGAAGGGTATTGAAGCAAGTGGCATATGGAGGGCTCAAACAGGATTGAGCCCTTAATGAGACATGAAAATGAGCTCAAAAAAAGGGTACTTTCAGTTTTGTTCGGAGCTCAAATGTATAAGAAGGAGAGGCTAAGAAATATTGCAAAGAAAAGCTCAAAAAAGAGAAAATGGCAACTCACCTTTGGAGACAAGTCTTTTGTTGCTTCTTGGACCAATTTGCAGCTCCTTTAGCCTTTGAGAAGCCCTCCTTGTTGCTGGAAATGAAGTGGTGATGGTAGAGCTTGGAGGTGATGAAGAAAACAAGGTGTAGGACTTAAGGTTTTTTAGGAAAATGAGAAGGATGGAGGGAGATATGGATCTTGAGGTTTGAAGAACAAATTTTCTAACCCCCATAACAAACAATGGCAGCTGGTTATAAGGACCAAAAGGAGGGTGTAAAGGTGGGGGAAAAGGAGGCAAGCTTTCCCCCACAAAATATCCCCCGGATTGGGATATTTTCCGGGGGAAAGGGCTACACAGCTGTAAAGTTCCTGGCACAAGGAAAATGGCCGGCTGGTTTTTGGGCTTGAAAGTGGCCGGCCGGCCACCCCCCCCAGCCGGCCAGCTAGGGGTCAAAAGGGTCAACTTGAAATAGTGGCCGGCCACCACATATTGGTGGCCTCCCAGGTCTCCTCTTCACAACCCTGTGGTTCGAATTTAGAAATTCTAAAACAGGAGAGAGAACAAGCCAATTTTAGGAGGGGTTCAAAAGGGTCAAAAGGAATTAATGGCCGGCCATAAACTTTTAGGGTCCTCCCATGTGTGTACATCACAAATATGTGGTTCAAAGTTCAAGAAAATGGCCCCAAGGTGTTCAACATTAGCCTGGAAGGAGGGGTTCAAAAGGGTCAAATTGAATTAATGGCCGGCCACCACTTTTTAGGATCCTCCCAAGTGTGTACATCAAAAATATGTGGTTTGGGTTTGAAGAAAATGGCTCCAAGGTGTTCAACATTGGCCCGGAAGTGCGAAAAACGGGCGTCGAAGGGCGCCGAAGGAGTAAAAAAATGGTTGTTGAAACAATTACTGGCCTCCCACCCTTCCATGACCTTCCTAGTGATGAAACAGAGGTACCTGCCAAAAATGAACAAAAACCGATGCAAAACGAATGTTCGGGGGCCAAAACACGCAGTTCGGGGTCCCGGAAACTGCCCGTTAAACACCGAAAGTGGCGTTCGGCCACGAAGTGGGTTTCTCAGACCCCAGTGTCCCTCAAAAGGGAGAAAATAAGATGTATGCCAAAAATCAGAGAAAATGGAGATGGTTAAGCGGTCCCGAACCGAGGCACACGGCCAACGGTCCCGAAAAATCGGAAACCGGACTCCGAAATGGGCAAAATGGCGTGTGGCCACAAAATGTAGCCCACGGCCACTGAGAGATGGTTTACGGGACCTCTCCCTCCCCTCGGGAAAAGAAACAGAGAAAACCGAGTCTGGTTCTCAAACCGAGACAAGGCACAGAAGAGGGTTCGGAAATCCGGAGGCGGGGCTCGCAGCCAAGACTCTGAAACTTCTGAACGAGCACATTATGCAATATCACCAAGTGCTCAACTGGTGACGTCTGAGTCTCAAGGTCGGTCAAAAATGGGGTGTCTACACCAGGTTTTTGGTCGTTCCGCTCGAGCGGACCTTGTTGCGCTCGAGCGGAGATTGCACACTCCCAGTATTTTGTGTCCCTGCAAAACTTCTGCAGGTGTGATTTTTACACTCGATCGGGTTTCTTTACGCTCGAGCGGGTACTCTGGCGCTCGAGCGGGTAGTACTTTTTGGTGTAAGTTCTAGGAAGGGGAAATCTACGCTCGAGCGGACTGGTTTTCGCGCTCGAGCGGATGTACTTTATTCTTGTGTCTTGGCGCTTGAGCGAGCCTTCTTGCACTCGAGCGTACCTAGTTTTTTGTTCTTGACGCTCGAGCATTGTGTTCTCCGATCGAGTGGGAATGTTGTATATCAGTCGGCAGCTGGGCATTTTTACATTCTCTCTCTCTCTCTCTTACTTTCTAAAGAGTTGTTTTGAGAGCTCCTCTCTCTAGAAACTCCCTTCTCTCTAGGGTTTGATCTAGTTAGAGTGTCTCACTATCCTCCGGCCTTTGTAAAAAGTGTGTGAATCGTCGAATGCTCCATTTTGATCCGTGGATCTTTGAGTTTAGAGCATTTTGGTTTTCTTCAACTTCCCCATTTGAGCTCTAACTTCGAGGTAGGGATATCCTACTCCTTCTCATGAGTTTTGTCTTTGAATTTTAGTATTTTGATGAGTTGGGGGTTGTTGGGTAATTTTGAGAAAGTTTGGGCCTTTGTGTAATTTTACAAAAGTTGGGGTTTTGTTTATATAAACTTACATGCATGTTTGGCATAGAGATAATGGGATCAATATTGGTTTATTGGTGAAAATGGAACCTTAGGGTTGTGATGTTAATTATGGGAAATGCTCTAATTACATTGATAAATTAATTGGTATAATTAATTTGAAGAAAAGAAGAATTAAATTGAGAACGTTGAAATGTTGATTATATATCTATTTGGTGCATTTATTTTCAGTATAGAAATAACTGGTTTGGGCTATCGGTGGAGGATAATCTTGATTGTTGTAGACAATGCATGATGATTAGGCAAACTAAAACTAATCAATTGAGTTAGCCATTGAATATGGTAGTTGGTACAATACAGCACTCAAATGTGTATTGATTGATTTAGTTTGTATATGATAATTGTTTATATACATTGTATTGTGTGGGAGGAGAAAAGGGCTGTACTCCACGGTTTATTGGAAGAAAGGGGCTGAACCTCTAAACCGAATCTTATGACAGTGATACAGCACTACAATGTGTATCAGGCTGCGAATTAGAAGGGTTTTCTTGTGACAGTGATACAGCACTACAATGTGTATCAGGCTGCGAATTTGAAGTGTTTGTTTTGATTTGATATAGCACTAAAATGTATATCGTTATCAATTGTGAAATATAGAAGTGTTTCTATGTTGTGTTAATACAGCACCAAAATGTGTATCACTCGTATAGTATGGAAGTGACTTATGTGTTATTGATACAGCATCAAAATGTGTATTTACCATGAATTTCGAAAATGTTTTAAGATGAGTCTTATTCTCATCAAGTTATTTGGCTAAGTTTGAGCCATGTTTTCAAACTCAAAGTTGAAAAAGAAATGAGAAATGAAATGTAACATGGACTTAATGTCATGAAATCAAAATGTGATATATGTAGATGTATTTGTGTTGACCATCTATCAACTGCTAATCTTTTAGTCATTGTTCATGGATGGTTTAGTGTATTTCTACTGGGCTATGGCTCACCCTTTATGGGACATCATTTTCAGGTACAGGTAGCATGCCACCTCCAAGGACATAGCTTGGGAGGCTATAGGCAGACTGACTGCTTGTTATTTGCTTTCTTTTGATGTATTACATGTAAATTCAAGCCAAGGGTTTAATATGTATTGAGTTAGCACTCTTCTTTTTGTAACCAAGTGTTAACTTGGAAAGCTGTAAGCCCGTAGGGCATTTGCTTTTGTTGTTAACATGTAATACTTTTGTAAGAACTATTCTGATTTAATGGAAAGGTGGTTGGTTTCTTTGTATCAATGCAAGTCTAATGAGATGGGTTTTATTTATTATTTTGAGGGCGTTACAAATTAAATGTCTTTTTTTTATTATATTATATTAAAGTTTAATATTTTGATAATAATCGTATGTATTGGATTTTTCAAGAAATTTTTTTTATACTTGTTCTTAATGCATTAAAGTGTTATTATGAGGGATAATAATCATATGTGTTGGGACTTTTCAAGGAATTCATGTGTTGGATTTCAAAAAAAAATATTTATGCGTGTTCTTAATACATTAAAGTGTTATTATGAGGGTAAGACTTGGGGGTTGGGAGAAGTTAATAAATGCTAAAGTTTTTTTATTTTTTTAAATAAAAAAATCAAGAAATTTAGATTAGGAGATTGGAGCTCCCACAAGGCTTGGGGTTAAAAATCCCATTTTGCTTAATATATAGTATAGATAGATAGATATAGATATTTATATATGTTTTAGATATGTGTTGGGACTTTTCAAGGAATTCATATGTGTTGAATTTCAAAGAATTTTTTTTATACTTGTTCTTAATGCATTAAAGTGTTATTATAAGGGTAAGACTTAGGGGTTGGGAGAAGTTAATAAATGCTAAGGTTTTTTTTAAAAAAAATCAAAAAATCAGGAAATTTAGATTGGGAGATTGGAGCTCCCACAAGGCTTGAGGTTAAAAATCTTATTTTGCTTAATATATAGTATAGATATAGATATAGATAGATAGATATAGATATTTATATATGTTTTAGATATTTTTTTAATATACAAATTATTATTTTTAGATTTTTTATAAAAATAATTTAATAATCTCATTACTAACTGTAGTGTATGGGAGAAGTTGAAAAAGTTGCTACAATAATTATGAGAGAAGTCAAAAAGGCATGTGGATTTGGAGAAATCAATAAATGCTAAGATTATTATTATATTTAAATCAAAAAATTAGAAAATTAAGATTTGGATATTGGAGCTCCCACCAGACTTGTTGGTTAAAAACCCCTTTTTACTTAATATATAACTAGCATATCACCCGTGCTATGCACGGATTGTGTTTACAATTATCTATATATGTGAATTGTGATTTTTGAATTTTTTTTAAATGTCTTCTTTTTTTTTCCTTTTTTATATTATATTAAAGTTTAATATTTTGATAATAATCATATATGTTGGACTTTTCAAGGAATTAAATGTCTTTTTTTTATTATTATATTATATTAAAGTTTAATATTTTGACAATAATCATATGTATATATGTGAATTGTGATTTTTAAAAAATTATTTTATAAATGTCTTCTTTTTTTCCTTTTTTATATTTTATTAAAGTTTAATATTTTGAAAATAATCATATGTGTTGGATTTTTCAAGGAATTAAATGTCTTTTTTTTATTATATTATATTGAAGTTTAATATTTTGATAATAATCATATGTGTTGAACTTTTCAAGGAATTAAATGTCTTTTTTTTTATTATATTATATTGAAGTTTAATATTTTGATAATAATCATATGTGTTGGACTTTTTAAGAAATTTTTTTTATGCTTGTTCTTAATGCATTAAAATGTTATTATGAGGGATAATAATCATATATGTTGGGTCTTTTCAAAGAATTCATATGTGTTGGATTTCAAAGAATTTTTTTTATGCTTGTTCTTAATGCATTAAAGTGTTATTATGAGGCTAAGACTTAGGAGTTGGGAGAAGTTAATAAATGCTAAAAAAAAAAATTATTTTAAATCAAAAAATCAAGAAATTTAGATTGGGAGATTGGAGCTCTCACAAGCCTTGGGCTTCAAAACCCCCTTTTGCTTAATATATAGTATAGACTAGCATATCACCCGTGCTATGCACAGGTTGTGTTTCATCACTTTGTCTTCTTTTTTTTTTCTTTTTTTATACTATATTAAAATTTAATATTTTGATACTAATCATATGTGTTAGACTCTTCAAGGAATTCATATGTGATGGACTTTTCAAGGAATTTTTTTCATGCTTGTTCTTAATGCATTAAAATGTTATTATGCGGGATAATAATCATGTGTTAGATTTTTCAAGGAATTCATATGTACTTCACAATTATTTCTATATACGTGAATTGTGATTTTTAAATGTCTTTTTTTTTTAAATGTCTACTTTTTTTATATTATATAAGTGTAATATTTTGATAATAATCATATGTGTTGGACTTTCAAGAAATTCATATGTGTTGGACTTTTCAAAGAATTTTTTTTATGATTGTTCTTAATGTATTAAAGTGTTATTATGAGGGATAATAATCGTATGTATTGAGACTTTTCAAGGAATTTATATGTGTCGGACTTTTCAAAAAAAAAAAATTTATACTTGGATGTTGAGAGAAGTTAATAAATACTAAAAAAAAAAATTTAAATAAAAAATCAAGAAATTTAGATTAGGATATTGGAACTCCCACAAGACTTGGGGGGTTAGAAACCCCAATTTTCTTAATATATATACTAGCATGTCACCCGTGCTATGCACGGGATAAAATAATATATTATCTATTAAAAATATGATAATTATATTTAATTTTATATTTTTTTCTCGTAAATAAAATTTTATATATAAGTTTAAGAGTTTTGTTTTAAATGTTCTTTTACTATAATATTTACTCATAAACATAGATTAAAATTGTTCTATTGACAATTAACAATTAAAATTATGCTTTGTTATAAAAAAAATGACATAGTTCTAATACTTCACTATTTTAGAATAAAAATATATGAATTTTAAAAAATTGTTATATTGGTTTTTGAAAGAAAAATAACTTCAAAAATTTTAAAAACTTAATGAATAAGAAAGAATTATCGTAACATGTAATTTAAAATATAAAAAAAAAATTTAAAATTAATAAAGACTTTAAAAAGATGTGATTACAATTAAAACAAATATCATATTTATTAATACGTGTAATTTTATTTGGATATTATTTATATTTTAACATGCTTATTGAAAACAAAAATAAATAAAAATAAAAATATTAATAATTTTGAGTTTTAAAATATGATTTTGTAGGCTTGCTATATTAACTTTTGGAAGGAATATATTGGAGTTTTTTTACAAAAATTGAATATTAGTCATCGAACAAATCTTATAAGATTTATAAAATAAAATTTATAATAGGAAGAAATTAATGATATTGCAAAATATGCATTTTAACAAATTTAAATTTTGAAAAAAAATCGATTAGGATTTTGAACTTCAATTATTGTACAACATTTTTATTTATAATAATATAAATACGGATAGGTAATAGATATATTAAAATTAATTATAAATATAGCTATATTTAAAAGGATATGGTTTTGTATAGCTATATTTTAAATTCTAAAATTTATTTTTTAACTTCCTATATAAAAAGATTCAAAATTTTAAATTACATATGATTTTTTTTTTCTAAAAGCATATGAACTCACAGCGGAGTAGAGAAAGAAGTACCATAAAGGAATAAAGGAGCTAAACATATTAAAGATAAATAATTGACTAACACATTTAATAGTTTAAAAAATTTGATTAAAATTAAAATTTTCTATTTATAACTTTAAAAAACTATTATATGCCTTTGAAATAATGCTCTGCATCAACTGTCAATTAACACATATCATGATATCAAAAAAATATTAAAAGTAAATTTTTTTTAAAAAAAAGTAATGATATACAGACATAAAATCAATACAAAAAACTTATTAATAAAGATTTTGTTTGGATTTTTATCTATCATTTTATAGTGAGTGACATGTTTTTTTATTATACAAATGACCCTATCATGCCATTTTACTATAAAAATTCTAGGAAAACAATATTAACCAACAAAAAATAGTTATAAACAAAAAAACATATAATGGTTAGTAGAGAGGAGGGAAAAAAGACACACAAAATATGAAATACAAAAACAAAAAAATGGTCATAGATAAAAAAGAAGGGAAAATGGTGTACCTAAAAGATAAAAGAGTCTGTTTAAATAATAGAATAGATTAAACATAAACTAACCTTCAATTTGTCTCATAAAAATAAAGTTAAAAAAAATCAATTTCATTTTTCCATGAATATAATATTTATAGGGCGAGTACGACATAAATGGCTTGGAAAAGGTATAATATATGATGGCTAAGATTTTTAAATAAAAGAAAGAATTAGTTAGAGAAAGAGTGCATAAGAATAATTTTTTCATTTTTTTTTTCTAAATTATAAATCATGGTATCATTATAAAAAATAATAAAATATGAGAGTTTTCTAAAAAATATATATATAGTATAGATATGCTTAAATTTATTTGGGAATAAAATTGTGTTTAATTATAAAATAGAGAGAGAATCTAGATATAAGGTTTAATTTTTATTTTATGTTAGGCTTAATTTTAAGTTTATATATATTAGATCAGTTGTGAAATATTTTAATAATATACATTTTATGGGAGGTGAGAGAGTTTTCTTTTCATTAGATTTATTTTAGGAGAGAAAAAATTGTATGAGATTTATATTCTTTTTAAAAAATTAGATTTAAGGTTTTGAAACACTTAAGGCCTCTAAGATGAAAAGTCACTTTGATATAATATATAGCACAGATAGATTATGAGATTTAGGAAAGAGACAAATATTAGGAACAGAGATTTTAGAAACTTGTAATTCAATTTTTTTTTTTTTTAAAAAAAATCTATAGTTACTTTGTTAGCCAATAGTATTATTTTTAAATATTTTTAAAATTACAAAAATCATCAATTTTAGTTTTTTTTAATCTATAGTTATTTTGTTAACCAATAGTACTATTTTTAAATATTTTAAAAATTACAAAAATTAGCAATTTTGATTTTATGTTCGTTTTAATCTATAATGTTGTTGTTTTTAAACATATAATTACTTTGTTATGAGATGAGAGTTGTGTTTTCTTTTTCTTTTTTCTTTTTTCTAATGGATAGTTACTTTATTATGAGATGGGATTTAGGAAAGAGAGAAATATTGGAGGGGGGAGGGGAGATTTTAGGAACTTGTAATTCAAACTTTTAGGTGTTTTTTTATTATTTTTTTAAATTTATAACTACTTTAGCCAATAAAGTTATTTTTAAATATTTTTAAAATCACAAAAATTAACAATTGTGGAATGAGAGTTTGGAACTCTCACAAACCTATTCCTTATATAATATATAAATAGATATAGATATTTATATTTGTTTTAGATATTTTTTTAATATACAATTATTATTTTTAGATTTTTTATAAAAATAATTTAATAATTCCATCACTAACTATAGTGTATGGAAGAAGTTGAAAAATGTGCTACAATAATTATGAGAAAAATCATAAAAGCTTGTGGATTGAGAGAAATCAATAAATGCTGAGATTATTATTATTTTTAAATCAAAAAAATTAAAAAATTAATATTAGAATATTGCAGCTCCTACAAGGCTTGTTGGTTAAAAACCCTATTTTCCTTATATAATATATAGATAGATAGCATATCTATAGCGATCCCGGTTGTCCCTTTACTGTTTTGTTGTGTTCCGGACTCGGTTCCGTGAAGTTGGTAGTGGTATCTATCTTGTTGCTGTCCTTTAATTCCACTTGATTGAGTTTTAGGATGTTTTGGGCAGGGTTGTTACAGGCTGGTTAGGCCTTGGTTTCAAATCCTTGTTGTCCAGTTTTTAGGCGATCCGCTCGAGCGGGTTTTCTTGCGCTCGAGCGGGGATTGCACACCTCCAGTATTTCGTGTTCCTGCAAAACTTCTGCAGATGTGATTTTTACGCTCGAGCGGGCTTGTTTACGCTCGAGCGGTAGCGCTCGAGCGGTAGCGCTCGAGCGGGTTTGTTGGCGCTCGAGCGAGTAGTACTTTCTGGGCGTAAGTTCTGGGAGGGGGAAATCTACGCTCGAGCGGACTGGTTTTCGCGCTCGAGCGGAAGTGCTTTATTCTTGTGTCTTGGCGCTCGAGCGGGCCTTATTACGCTCGAGCGTGTCCAGATTTTTGTTCTTGGCGCTCGAGCGTTGCGTTATCCGCTCGAGCGGGTCATGCGTATATGAGTTATCCGCTGGGTGATTTTAAATCACTTTTTACCTTCCTTTCTCTCTCCTACTTTTTCTATAACCCATTTTGAGAGCTCCTCTCTCTAAAACCTTGACTTCTCTCTAGGTATTGATCTAGTAGGAGTGATTTCCTTACCTTCGGCCTTTGTTAAAGTTGTGTTGATCGTCGAGGGCGTCGTTTTGATCCAAAATCTTGATCTTTGAAGCACTTTGGTTTTGGTCTCTTCTCCATCCGAGCTCTAACTTCGAGGTAGGGATATCCTACTCCTCTTTATGAGCTTTGTCTTTAAATTTTTGCATTTTGATATGTTGGGGGTTGTTGGGTAAATTTGAGAGAGTTTGGGCCTTTGTGTAATTTTACAAAAGATGGGGTTTTTAATTATATAAAACCTAAATGCATGTTTGGCATGGAAAAGTGAAATTAATGTTGAAACATTAATGAAAATGGAACCCAAGGGTTGTAATGTTAATTATGGAAAATGCCCTAATTTCATTGATTGATTAATTTGTATAATTAATTGTTGGTAATGAGGGATTGATTTGAAAATGTGGAAATTGGAAAAGGAATGGGTTAAAGGGTGTAGTTGGATCATTTATCACTCACCTGGTTGAAATGTTGATTATATATCCATTGTTGCATTTATTTTCTGTATAGAAATAACTGCTTTGGGCTATCGGTGGAGAATAGTCTTGATTGTTGTAGACAATGCATGATGATTAGGTAAACTGAAACTAATCACTGGAATATGTCATTGAGCATGACGGTTGAAAGAATACATTAAATTTATGTGTTGTGTGATGATGTATATAATTATTGTTTATGTGCATTGTGTTGTGTGGGAGGAGATAGGGGATGTACTCCACGGTTTAGGGGAAGATAGGGGATGGACCTCTAAACCGGATGTTGTTGGGAGGAGATAGGGGATGGACTCCATAGATAGAGCTCATATGCTTATCTATTAATGTGTTGACAGAGCTCATATGCTTGTCTTTGGAAGTGTGATAGTGCTCTTATGCATATCTATGGAAGAGATGATATAGCTTGTATGCTTATCTGTTGGTGTGTGATATGGCTAGTATGCTTATCTATTATGAAATGGGATAGTGCTTAATATGAGTTATTGCCTCATATGAGTTATTTGGCCAGGTTTTGAGCCATGGTTATAATTTGAGAATTTAACAGGATTGGAAAATGGATTGTAACATGGACTTGTATGTCATGAAACTGTAAAGTGTGATAAGGGAAAGTACCAGTGTTGGCCATCTATCAATTGCTAATCTTTTAGTCATTGTTCATATTTGGTTTAGTGTACTTCTTTAGGCTGTGGCTCACCCTATATGGGAATTTCATTTTCAGGTATAGGTAGTGTAGACGTCCCCGAACGCCCCGGGAGGGTTAAGTCCCGTTCTGTTCATTTTGGGGTCACTACAGCTCGGACTCTTAAATGTCACGGTTCCTAATCTGAACCAAAGAGTCCAAATCCGGCAAATCGTTTTGAGAAACTGATTTTTTTTGAAAAGTAGTGCCAAATATGGACTGCTTTGCCAGATACAGAGTCGCCACCTAAATATTTTATTTTGGGAAATTTAGGAAACCCTGACTCGGTGCCAAGAGGCCACGTGTCCGTCATCACCAAAGTTGCCTCGGCTCGGGAACTTGGGTACGATTAGGGAAGGTCACTTCGTGAGCACCCCCGCTCGCCCGGTCATAGACCGGCCTCTACTAACCATGATATCAATTTTTGAAAACATTGTATGTTCTTATTCCGGTTTATTAGCCTAGGTTACTATGTGATGCGCACAGCATACAAATATAGACCGGGTCGCCTGAATTGGAACGAAACATTTCATGTTTGTTTTTGAAAATGGTTTGCTACCCGCAGGTAGGCTTGAAACATTTGATGATTTATTCCAATTCAGATAACCCACCCTTCACCCACAGGCATTCAGGCAGTTATATCATATAAGCACATAGCCTCATGGTAAGCATGCTATTCATGGCAGCACTCACACGCATGCAAGGATGCTAAAGCATAAAGCTTACCGAGTACTCCAAGCCAAAACAGAAACTCATTAGAAATCATGCATGATCCTAATTATACAGAAATGCCTAATGCAACACATACAAAATGCAATTATAGCAGGCTCGGCTATTCTAAGATGGCATATGAGATGCTACAACTATCATGTATTCAATTTTAGAATTGAAAAATACAATGCAGTTAGTATGATGCGCCGAGCCCGGTGCATGCAATACAGATGAATGAATGCAAACATGCTGTCATACTGTATGCTAATTTAAATATGCCCTAATCTAACCATCGTAAGCTGGTAAATAAAAGGGAAGAAAGACGTGGGGTTGGAAGACATACATCACACTCACGCACACTTATTACAGTTATGCCCTCACTCGGAGGGTCCGAATAAATATACAGTCCAAATATTACAGAAAATCCTAATTAATTAATGAATTAACTAAGAAAGCAAATAAAACTGGCGTGCAAGCCAGGGACTGCCTTGCTTCTGATGGATGATGCATGTCCGGAGTGTCTTGCGCGGAAATCCACCGGAATGCCCCGATTAGCCTCTGTTTACACCTGTTCTTGAAATGCGTGCCAAGCCCCGAAAAGTTGCTGATTCTTTGTCTTGCTGCAACAGAGAGCAGGAAAGGGGCATAGCAATGTATTTGCACAGATATATGCATGTCTCGATCCTCGTGCCACCAATCACGCATACCGAGGCATGATGGCCGAGGAGTCGAAATACACAACTCAATATAGGATGAATGCACATGAAGCTACAGCTAAAACCTAACTCCATCATGGATAATCCGGAGTGTCGGTGACTGGGGAATTGAGACACATTCCGTCACTCGGAGTACGAAATGTACCTCGTTTCCCGTGCCCGGGCTAACTCTTATTCCGGACATGACGCAATATGCATGATATGCATGAAATGCAACTAAGATACAATCCTAACATATACAATGCTATGGAAATGAAATGCCCCGAAATGCGTGCACACGGGCACGCAAACCGAGAAAATGACAGAATGCAATCTAAGATACAACCTAGTATGCACAATGCTCTGAAAATGAGATGCCTTGAAATGCGTGCACACGGGCACGCAAACCGAGAAAATGCAAGAATGCAATGAAGATGAGATGCCTTGAAATGCATGCACAGAGCACGCAAACCGAGAAAATGACAGCATGCAATCTAAGATACAACCTAGTATGCACAATGCTATGAAAATGAGGTGCCTCGAAGTGCGTGCACACGGGCTCGCAAACCGAGGCGATGACAGAATGTAATAAAAATGAGGTGCCTTGAAATGCATGCACACGGGCACGCAAACCGAGGCAATGGAAAAATGTGATGTAATGACATGGAAACATGATATGGGCTTATACCAATTATGAGTGAGCCTCAGCCACACTCACATAGGATGCCGTCGGATAAAAACGAAGTGCCTCGAAATGCGTGCGCACGGGCACACAAACCGAGGCGATGACAAAATGCGATGTAATGTCATGAAAACATGATATGGGCTTATACCAACATGAGCGAGCCTCAGCCATACTCACATAGGATGCCGGCGGATAAAAACAAAGTGCCTCGAAATGTGTGCACACGGGCACGCAAACCGAGGCGATGACAAAATGTGATGTAATGATATGAAAACATGATATGGGCTTATACCAACATGAGTGAGCCTCAGCCACACTCACATAGGATGCCGGCGGATAAAAAAAGGGTGCCTCGAAATGCGTGCACACGGGCACGCAAACCGAGGCGGTGACAGAATGTGATGAAATGACATGAAAATGATAGCAATCATTCTAATGGAATTTCAGCAGTAAAATATGGGGGAAAACAGTCCCGAAATGAGGCGAAATGACATGAAATGCATGGAATTGTCCCGAAATGCGAATTTAGGTACCCGGAATGACCTATAGCTATGCCAAACATGCACAATATGGACATGCAATGCAAAGACAGAAGCTAGGCAGTCCCAAAAAAGGCACTTTCACAGTTATAAACATGGCCAAACAGCAAGCATAGGTATGGCAAAAATGGCATGCAAGAATAGGGGCCAAAAGAGGGGTAATGAAGTAAGTGATATAAGCAAAACCCAAACTGAAAATTTTCCTTCTACAACACTGAAGATGGACCAAAAATATGAATATTTACAGTATATGGAAGCCTCAAAATCAGTATACAAACATGCTAAAAAATGAGCACAAGATTGGCGCTCAAGAAGTGCTATAACATGAAGTATACAAAATAATCACCAAACAGCCAAAGACCCTTAATAAAACATGTATAATGGACCAAAATAAGCACTTTTCCAGAACTGTAAAATGGCCAAAAACAAAAGCATGGTAGGCTAACTAAACATGCAAGAATGGGGAATAAAAGAGAGATATAACATGAAGTGACCTATGGAGGCCCCAAACCATGAAAGGACCTAAATGAAACATGAATAATGGACCAAAATAAGCACTTTTTCAGAACTGTAAAATGGCCAAAAACAAAAGTATGATAGGCTGCCATTGCATGCAAGAATGGGGAAGAAAAGAGGAGTATGAAGGTAGGTATAACATGGAAGTCCCAAATGGTGTTGAGCCCTTCTTCAATGTTGAATAGGTGCTCAAAATAAGCCTAATATCAGTTTACAATATGCTCGAAAACAAATTTCTCATGGGCCAAACATAGCATGCAAAATTATGACATATAAGAGGATCAATGAAGCAAGTGTATCATGGAAGGCTCAAACAGGGTTGAGCCCTTAATGAAAAGTGAAAATGAGCTCAAAAGAGGGCCCTTTTCAGTTAGGGCCGGAGCTTGAAACAAAAAGCAAGTGGGGCTTACCAATGGATCAAGAAAAAGGATCAAAAGAGGAGAAGTATCACTTACCCTTGAAGACTCAAACTTTTGTTGCTTCTTGGACCAATTTGCAGCTTCTTTTGCCTTTGAGAAACCTTCCTTGTTGCTGGAAATGAGGAGGTGGTGATAGAGCTTGGTGATGTAGAAGAAATGATGGTTAGGGACTTAGAGATTTTTAAAGAAATGAGAGGTATGGAGATGGAGTTGTGTATGGAAGCTTGAAGATGAAGTTTTCTAACCTCAACAAAGGATATATCTTGCTTGCTATATAGGCCAAAAAGGGGGTGTAAAGGTGGGGGAAAAGGAGAGTAACTTTCCCCCAAGAAATATCCCCCGGATAAAGATCTTTTCTGGGGGATAAAGCTCCACAGCTGTAAAGTGCACAGTGCAAGGAATACGGCCGGCCTGGTACTTTTGTTGCAGGTGGCCGGCCGGCCACACCCCCTAGCCGGCCGGCTAGGGGTCAAAAAGGTTAATCAGATTTTCTGGCCGGCCACCAACTGGTGGGGTCCTCCTATCTGTGTACAACACAACCCTGTGGTTAAAAGTCTAAGAAAGTGGGTCCAAGGGGTTCAACATTAGCCCGGAAGAAGGGGGTCAAAAGGGTCAGGTGGAATTACTGGCCGGCCACCAACTTTTAGGGTCCTCTCATGTGTGTACATCACAAATATGTGGTTCAAAGTTCGAGAAAAAGGGTCCAAGGGGTTCAACATTAGCCCGGAAGGAGGGGGTCAAAAGGTTCAAGTTGAATTAATGGCCGGCCATGAACTTTTAGGGTCCTCTCATGTGTGTACATCACAAATATGTGGTTCAAAGTTCGAGAAAAAGGATCCAAGGGGTTCAACATTAGCCTGGAAGTGCAAAAAATGGGCGCCGAAGGGCATCGGAGGATGTATAACTGGTTGCTGCAACAATTGCTGGCCTCCCACCCTTCAGTGACCTCCCTGGTGATAAAACAGAGGTACCTGCCAAAAATGAATGAAAACCGTTGCAAAACGAAAGCTCAGGGACCAAAACGCGCAGTTCGAGGTCCCGAAAATGGGCTGTTAAGCACCGAAAGTGGCATTCGGCCACGAAGTGGGTTTCTCAGACCCCAGTGTCCCTCAAAAGGGAGAAAATAGAAAGTATGCCAAAAACCGGAGCAAATGGAGATGGTTAAGCGGTCCCGAACCGGGGCATATGGCCAACGATCCCGAAAAACCGAAAACCAGACTCCGAAATGGGCAAAATGGCCTGCGGCCACAAAATGTAGCCCACGGCCACTGAGAGATGGTCTACGGGACCTCTCCTTCCCCTCAGGAAAAGAAACAAAGAAAACCGAGCCTGGTTCGCAAACCAAGGCAAGGCACAGAAGAGGGTTCGGAAATCCGGAGGCAGGGCTCACGGCCGCGACTCTGAGACTTCTGAACAAGCACCACATGCAATATCACCAAGCGCTCAATCGGTGACGTCTGAGTCTTAAGGTCGGTCAAAAATGGGGTGTCTACAGTTGCCCCTCTTTGACAGAACTCGGAAGTCACAAGTGACGGGAGTGAATGTCAAAGCCCAGAGACAACCCATTTTTGACAAGGCCTAAGACTTAGACAAACATACAAGATAAACAGAGATGTGCCCGCAGGCATGCCCGCAGGCAGGGGCAAAGTGCAAATGATATGCAAGAAGCCGAAGGTAACCCAATGATCATGCAAATGCAGCAAGCTGTAATGAAGCAAGTATTCACAAATAGATGCAACAGTTTTAAGCAAGAATGCAAAGCAACAACTACATTTTATGCAGTTAAAAATGCGGAGGATTATTCAATCCCTGCCACGTCTCACACGGAGAAGATACGATACCTGCGCGATTCGTCTGGTCGCACCAGCCTCAATTGAACCGTACATACAATATCGTGCCTGCAAAAGAGAGAAATTGCAACAAGTACAATATGCTACCAACATATATTTAATGTGATTCCGAAGGTTCGACACACGCAATGCCGGCAAGTGAATGCATCGCAATGCAGGAGTGGAACATGCGTGACAACATATGCTCAAACATAGAGGTATGCCAATATCAAGAAATGTGCATGTTAATGCAGGTATGCTCATGAGAATGCAAGATAATGTGACACGAGCATGAATCAGGGTGTCCGTTTGTCATGAAATAACGAGCACGGAAACACGTGTTTCGGCGAAGGCGACTCGATCACGGCTTCCGATCCACTTCCTGGAAGGTTACAACTCATTCAAAAAGGATACACTTTGATTTCGATGAATGATGATGAGACATATGTCAGAACTTGAAGTTGAAGTCCCGGCGGAGCTATTTCGCGACCGGAAGTCTACTTTTCTTGAACTTTTTCAGGTCCCGGGAACTCCGATCTTCCTCAAAATTTGCAGAGAGCTAGGTGGGCATGTGAGGGACATGGCCGGCCGTTCATCTTCCCAAGGGGAGGTGGCCAACCGGTTTCCCATAAAGCTAATGGCTGGCCGGCCAGTTATCCAAAAAGCAGATAGCTGGCCGGCTAGAAATTGGGGCCGGCCGGCCATGTGCCCAGATCCGGGGGTATTTTGGTATTTTCACCTCCTCCTTCATGCTTCTTCAACCAAGACTTGAGGCCTATAAAAGGCAGCCGAGGCCCCTTCCTTTTCTTGCCTCCCACAACATTTTCTTCTCCAGATCTGAGTTCCACACGCGTTTTCCAACGCCCCGTGCAAATTGTTTCCGCAAAAACATTCAGTTTCAAGCACTTTGAAGCGATTAAATTCCGGCTTCGGAGCTTCTTTTTGCATTTTTGCCACTTGAGGTAAGGTTGTCTCAATATTTGGAAGATTTTCTCGGGAGTTGACTCTTGTTGACTTTTTCATTTCCCGAGAGTTGACTTTTGTTGACTTTTTCCAATTTTGGCTCGTTTTGCTCATTTTTGCTCCCTTTGCAGATTCTTTGAAAATGGCGGGTAATTCTCCCCACGGCGGAGGTTTTCCAGGTGCCGGAGATGATTTCGATCCCATGACTCTACCCCCGAGGACCCGGCCTTTCATTCCCGGGAGGTACCGTCCGCCAGCACATGTCCTCCCTCGTTGTAGACACCCCATTTTTGACCGACCTTAAGACTCAGACGTCACCAGTTGAGCGTTAGGTGATGTTGCATAATATGCTCGTTCAGAAGTTTCAGAGTCGCGGCCGTGAGCCCTGCCTCCGGACTTCCGAACCCTTTTCTGTGCCTTGTCTCGGTTTGCGAGCCAGACTCGGTTTTCTCTGTTTCTTTTCCTGAGGGAAGGGAGAGGTCCCGTGGACCATCTCTCAATGTCCGTAGGCTGCATTTGGTGGCCGTAGGCCATTTTGCCCATTTCGGAGTCCGGTTCCCGGTTTTCGGAGCCGTCAGGTCGTGTGCCTCGGTTCGGGACCGCTTAACCATCTCCTTTTGCTCTGATTTTTGGCATACATCTTATTTCATCCCTTTTGAGGGACACTGGGGGCTAAGAAACCCACTTCGAGGTCGAATACCATTTTCGGTGCTTAACAGCCCATTTTCGGGACCCCGAACTGCGTGTTTTGGCCCCGGAACGTTCGTTTTGCAACGGTTTTCGTTCATTTTTGGCAGGTACCTCTGTTTTATCACAGGGAAGGTCACTGAAGGGTGGGAGGCCAGCAATTGTTGCAGCAACCAGTTATCTCTCTTCCGGAGCCTCCCGGCGCCCGTTTTTCGCACTTCCGGGCTAATATTGAATACCTTGGAGCTAGTGTTGCCAACTTTCAACCACATATCTCTGATCTACACATCTGAGAGGCCCCTAAAAGTTCATGGCCGGCCATTAAGGTCACCTGACCCTTTTGACCCCTTTCTTCCGGGCTAATGTTGAACCCCTTGGACCTTTTTTCTTGAACTTTGAACCACATATCTGTGATGTACACACATAAGAGGCCCCTAAAAGTTCATGGCCGGCCAGTAAGTCAACTTGACCCTTTTGACCCCCTCTTTCCGAGCCATTGTTGAACCCCTTGGGCCCACTTTCTTGGAATTTCAACTACATGGTTGTGTTGTACACACATAGAGGTACCTCCCCAATAGCTGGCCGGCCAGAAAATCACCTTGACCCTTTTGACCCCTAGCTGGCCGGCTAGGGGGTGTGGCCGGCCGGCCACCTCCAGCAAAAGTATGAGGCCGGCCTGCTTCCTTGCACTGTACCCTTTCCAGCTGTGGGGCAATATCCCCCAGATATTTTCTGTATCCGGGGGATATTTTGTGGGGGAGTTTTGCCCTCCTTCTCCCCCACCTTTACACCCCATTTTTGATCTTTATAACCAGCTGGTGGCCTTCTTCATAAGGGTTAGAAAAATTATCCTTCAAAGCTCCATAGCCAACTCCATCTTCTTCCCTCTCAATTCTTCAAAAAAACCCTAAGTCCCTAACCTTCATTCCTTCTACACCACCAAGCTCTACCACCACCACCTCACCTCCAGCAGCAAGGAAGGTTTCTAGAAGGCAAAAGAAGCTGCAAATCCATCCAAGAAGCAACAAAAGCTTGAATCTTCAAGGGTAAGTTACACTTTTAACCTTTTGAACCTTTTTCTTGATCTATTTCTAAGCCCCATTTATTTTTGGTTTCAAGCTCCGTCCCTAACTGAAAAGGGCCATATTTTGAGCTCATCTTCACTTCTCATTAAGGGCTCAACCTTGTTTGAGCCCTCCATAATATACTTGCTTCATTGATCATCTTGTATGTCATGATTTTTGCATGCTATCTTTGGCCCATGAGAAATCTGTTTTTGAGCATGTTATAAACTGATATAAGGCTTATTTTGAGCCCCTCTTCAACATTGGAGAAGGGCTCAACCTTGTTTGGTGTTTCCATATGTCACTTGTAGTTATATCCCCTATTTGGCCCCATTTTTGCATAAATTAGTAGCCCTCTTTGCTTCTGTTTTTGGACCTTGGTTCGAACTAAAAGTGGTCTTATTTTGGCCTATACTTCATGTTTCATTCACACTTTTTTTCTGTTTGGTGATTATTTTATATACTTCATGTTATAGCACCTTTTGAGCCTTGTTTTGCATCACATTTTTAGCATGTTTTTATACTGATTTGAGGTCTGCCATATACTGTAAATGTTCATATTTTTGGTCCATCTTCAGTGTTGTAGAAGGAAATTTTTCAGTTTGAGTTTTGCTTATACCACTTGCCTCATTACCCCTCTTTTGGCCCCTATTCTTGCATGCTATTTTCCCCTTACTTATACTTGCTGTTTGGCCATGTTTATAACTGTGAAAGTACATCTTTTGGGACTGTCTAGCTTCTGTCTTTGCATTGCATGTCCATATTGTACATGTTTGGCATAGCTATAGGCCATTTCGGGTGCCTAATGTCGCATTTCGGGACATTTCCTTGCATTTCATGTCATTTCGCTTCATTTCGGGACTATTTTCACCCATATTTTAGTGCTGAAATTCCATTAGTATGCTTGCATATCACTTTTGCCATATTTCATCACATTTTAGCACCGCCTCGGTTTGCGTGCCCGTGTGCACGCATTTCGAGACACTTCATTTTCTGCCACCGGCATCCGATGCGAGTGTGGCTGAGGCTCTCTCATGTTGGTATAAGCCCATTTGTCATTTTCATGTCATTTTCATATCATTCTGTCATCGCCTCGGTTTGCGTGCCCGTGTGCACGCATTTCGAGGCACTTCATTTTCTGCCACCGGCATCCGATGCGAGTGTGGCTGAGGCTCTCTCATGTTGGTATAAGCCCATTTGTCATTTTCATGTCATTTTCATATCATTCTGTCATCGCCTCGGTTTGCGTGCCCGTGTGCACGCATTTCGAGGCACTTCATTTTCTGCCACCGGCATCCGATGCGAGTGTGGCTGAGGCTCTCTCATGTTGGTATAAGCCCATTTGTCATTTTCATGTCATTTTCATATCATTCTGTCATCGCCTCGATTTGCGTGCCCGTGTGCACGCATTTCGAGGCACTTCATTTTCTGCCACCGGCATCCGATGCGAGTGTGGCTGAGGCTCTCTCATGTTGGTATAAGCCCATTTGTCATTTTCATGTCATTTTCATATCATTCTGTCATCGCCTCGGTTTGCGTGCCCGTGTGCACGCGCTTCGAGGCACTTCATTTTCTGCCATCGGCATCCGATGCGAGTGTGGCTGAGGCTCTCTCATGTTAGTATAAGTCCATGTTGCATTTTTCATGAAATTCGCATCGCTTTCGCATCGCCTCGGTTTGCGTGCCAGTGTGCACGCATTTCGAGGCACTTCATTTTTATCCGACGGCATCCCATGTGAGTGTGGCTGAGGCTCACTCATGTTGGTATAAGTCCATTTGTCATTCCCATATCATTTCATCATATCATATCATCGCCTCGGTTTGCGTGCCCGCGTGCACGTACTTCGAGACACATATCATTGCCTCGGTTTGCGTGCCCGCGTGCACGTACTTCGAGACACATATCATTTTCTCGGTTTGTGTGCCCGTGTTCACGCACTCGGAGGCATTTCATTTTCATAGCATTCTGCATTTTCTCGGTTTGCATGCCCGCGTGCACGCATTTCGAGGCATCTCATTTCATAGCATTGTGTACGTTAGGATTGTATCTTAGTTGAATTTCATGCATATCATGCATGTTGCATCGTGTCCGGAATAGGAGTTAGCCCGGGCACGGGAAACGAGGTACATTTCGTACTCCGAGTGACGGAATGTGTCTCAATTCCCCAGTCACCGACACTCCGGATTATCCATGATGGAGTTAGGTTTTAGCTGTAGTTTCATGTGCATTCATCCTATATTGAGTTGTGCATTTCGACTCCTCGGCCATCATGCCTCGGTATGCGTGATTGGTGGCACGAGGATCGAGACATGCATATATTTGTGCAAATACATTGCTATGCCCCTTTCCTGCTCTCTGTTGCAGCAAAACCAGGAATCAGTAACTTTCCGGGACTTGGCACGCTTTTCAAGAATAACAGGTGTAAACAGAGGCTAATTGGGGCATTCCGGTGGATTTCCGCGCAAGACAGTCCGGACATGCATCATCCACCAGAAGCAAGGCAGTCCCCGGCTTGCACGCCAGTTTATTTGCTTTCTAGTTAATTCATTAATTAATTAGAATTCTGTAATATTTTGGACTGTAATATTCTTTTATTTGGGGACTGTAATATTTGGACTGTATTATTTATTCGGACCCTCCGAGTGAGGGCACAACTGTAATAAGTGTGGGTGAGTGTGATGTATGTCTTCCAACCCCACGTCTTTCTCCCTTTTATTTATCCGCTTTTGATGGTTAGATTAAGGCATATTTCAATTAGCATACAGTATGACAGCATGTTTGCATCATTCATCTGTATTGCATGCATCGGGCTCAGCGCATCATACTAACTGCATTGTACTTTCAATTCCAAGTTGAATACATGTTAGTTGTAGCATTTTGTATGCCATCTTAGAATAGCCGAGCCTACTATAGTTGCATTTTGCATGTGTTGCATTAGGCATTTCTGTACACTTAGGATCATGCATGATTTCTAATATAGTTTCTATTTTGGCTTGGAGTACTCGGTGAGTTTTATGCTTTAGCATCCTTGCATGCGTGTGAGTGAATGCCATGATAGCATGCTTACCATAAGGCTATGTGTTTATCTAATATATCTGCCTGAATGCCTGTGGGTGAAGGTTGGGTTATCTGAATTGGAATGAATCATCAAAATGTTTCAAACCTACCTGCGGGTAGCAAACCATTTTCAAAAACAAACATAAAATGTTTTGTTCCAATTCGGGCGACCCGGTCTATACTTGTATGCTGTGCGCATCATATAGTAACCTAGGCTAATAACCGGAATAAGAACATACAATGTTTTCAAAAATAGATATCATGGTTAGTAAAGGCCGGTCTATGACCGGGCGAGCGGGGGTGCTCACGAAGTGACCTTCCCCAATCGTACCCAAGTTCCCGAGCCGAGGCAACTTTGGTGATGACGGACACGTGGCCTTTGGCAACGAGTCAGGGTTTCCTAAATTTCCCAAAATAAAATATTTAGGTGGCGACTCTGTATCTGGCAAAGCAGTCCATGTTTGGCACTTCTTTCAAAAATCTGTTTTCTCAAAACGATTTGCCGGATTTGGACTCTTTGGTTCAAACTTAGAACCGTGACGACAAAGTCGAGTCCGAGCTGTAGCGAGGTCCCCCGCGGGCTTGTTACAGTTTCTGGCGACTCTGCTGGGGATTTAGAGAACTTGACTCGAACTCTTGATATCTGTTTTTGACTACATTTGTGTGTTTCTTTGCATTGCATTTGCATTGGTGCGCCTAGGACACCGTGTTTGCCATCTGCTATTCCTGAACGGTTTGCCGGAGGCTTGTCTTGTCAAGGCAGGACCATAAGGCTGACCGGTTGTGGGCTCTGCCAGTATGGGAACACAAACCCCGGTTTTACCGGGGCACCCTCTTTGACCATTCGACCTAGTGCATATTCGGATCCATAGTGACCATTCCAAATTAGGACAGGTTGCTTACCCGTTTATAGATTGTTTGAAACCGCTGTGTGCGTAGTGAAACCCTAACTCCTGACACAATAGGACAGGGAAACCCTACCCCAACATAGGGGTGTTTTGGCTCTCATTTATCTGTTATGTGCTTTAGAGTGCGTCTCTACAGGAATGCATGTATCAGTATATGAGTTTGGGTATCAAGCCTGCGGGCATCAGTTCAGTATTGTCAGTATCAAGCCTGCGGGCATCAGATCAGTATATGAGTTTCAGTATCAAGCCTACGGGCATCAGTTCGGTATTGTCAGCATCAGGCCTGCGGGCATCAGTTCAGTATTATGGGTATCAGGCCTGCGGGCATCAACCAGTCTTTGAGAACGAGTTATCTGCGGATATCAGGTTCTGTTTTGGGGAACAGTGATACAGGGATAATAATCAGTGTTTGAGGACAGTATGTATTCAGCTTATTGACTGTGTGTTGATTATGCCCGACTGTGTGTCTTGCATTTTATTTTAAGCTGTTATGCTGTCCGTTTATCTGTTTATTTATTTCCTTTTCGCTTTATTTATCTTTTGCTAGGTCAGTTTTAGCACGATTGCTTCCAACCCAACAGGCATTCCCCAAGCACCTTGGACACGAGGTCGTCGACTCCACCGATCTGAGGATCTAATCGACGGACAGCCAGTGTTCCGTTCTCTACCCCCTGTTACCAGAAGGAAGCCAAAAAGGCGCAGTACGTCAGAACAGAGATTGTCAGAACAGTGGGTTACTTTATCAGAGGACTACAGGACTGAGGTCTCAATTACTGCTGTAGAAATAGACATACCGGTTAGACAGATGGATCAACCGAATACATCAGGGATGGAGGCTTTGATGCGCCAGATGCAGGAGAGTATGAAACAAATGCACGATGATGCCGCCCGACAAGCGGAATTCTCCAAACAGCAGGCCACAGTCATGGCCCAGCAGGCTGAGTTGATTGCCAGACTGCAACAACAGAATACAGCGTCTCCTTCACAACAAATCCCTCCTCCGGCAGGGGCCCCATTACCTGAAAAGGCTCCTGCTATCCACGACGTCCCTCCAAACACCCAGACTACTGTACCGACTATCCAAAATCTGCAAGAGGACACAAGTCTCCCAACGGGGCCAGCTCCGCCCCCGATTCCACCACAACTGTCCAAGGTTCATATATCCAATCACCCCGGACTCTCCATCCGAGATCGAGGTTGATCAAACAGCTCTGAAATTGAGCAAACTGGAGAAGCTCTTCAAGAAATCCCAAGGGGCCAAGGCTATGCCGGATATCGGAGATGGATATACCGAGGAGGCCGTGACACTCCCCGATAGGTTCAAAATGCCACAAATCGACCGTTTTGACGGGACCGGCGACCCCATGGTCCATATCCGACTGTTTGCAGATGTCTTGCGGCCGATGGGCCTAACACGACAACAGAAGCTCTCACTATTCGGCCGAACCCTATCAGGTGTGGCCTCCCATTGGTACGCAAGATTATCAGATGAGGTGAAGAAGAATTGGGATGAGATGGCTGAGGCCTTTGTCACACAATATTCATACAACACTCAAATCGAGATCACAACCCGTGATCTTGAAACGACAAGGCAAGAGCCTAAGGAATCTTTCTCGGACTTTGTGATCCGATGGAGGGCCAAGGCGTCAACGATGACTTTAAGGCCCACTGACAGAGATCAAATTCGGATGATTGTGCGCAATCTCCACCCGAAGTTAATGCAGAGAATGATTGTGGTCCCCTTTCCCACTTTCGTAGATTTACATGATATGGGGGTGCAAATAGAAGATGCTATGAGGCAAGGTCTGTTTGACCAGGACAGAGAACAACCAAGGAGGACCTTCAATCGCAATAACAATGCAGGCCCGAGCGGCGCTGCAAATACGAGAGCCTCGGAAGTTGGTATGGTCACCACCACTCCCCCTCCCCCTCCAAGACCTATGACTGCCACACCTTTCTCCGGCGCGTCCGGAAGCAACACACAAGCCAACAGCCGATTCCAACCACGAGGCCAAAGAACCTTTACCCAACTATATATGCCTCTGACCAAAGTTCTAGGAATACTGATCAGAAAGAATCATTTAAAACCCCTAGAACCAAAGCCATTACCGAATCCACTTCCCCCCTCATATGACCCGTCAAAATACTGTGCATACCACCAACAACACGGTCATGACACCGACCGTTGTTACAGACTGCGTCATGAGATCCAAGATCTTATTGACAAACAGGTGATCGCACCCCCCGATCAACCCAATGTTACAACCAACCCTCTCCCATCACATAACCAAGCTCCTCCTCCCAAAAGAATTAACTTTATCCAGACTGGGGTCGCATCTTACGATCCTAGCATCTACATTACGCCCACCCACCTACCCAAGCCAGAGGTGCTCCTTCCCGATTGCACTGATTTCTTGTGCATGGTGGACATCTCCAAAACCCAAACAGAACCGGTGGTGGTGACCGTCGAAGACAGGGCAGGGCAGATTTTGGGAGGAAATGAGATTGTTGAATCTGAAACTGGACAGAATTTTGTCGGGGGAGCCTATGATCCAAGCAAGCACATCCTATCAACGAGCCGAATTGGGCTAAGTGTAGAATTGCCAGAGACAGGAGAGCTATGCATGATCCGGGGGGATAGATCCGGGCTATGGACAGATGAGCTGACAACTGTAGGGGAGGACTTTGCCAACCTGCAACTTCTTGACGACCAGGAACTGGGGGAGGCGTCAATTAATTGGTATGATTATGAGGAATCAGAGGAGGCCACGGGATGGCTCGAAGATCAACCAGATGCAGTGGGGGAAGCCCAATCAGAACAGAGCCCGGCAGAGGCAGAAATATCAGTTGTGGCCGGAACGGCCGAAAACCAAGTTGTACCGCCGGAGAGCGCCGGTGTTAAGAATTCCGCTCAAGACATGGGCATTATAGATACAGGAATTGTTAAACAACCAGCTGTACTGACGCAGTTGGAGCAAGGAAAATTTGAGGAAGCTGAGAGAGCCAGAAAGGCAAAGGGCCCTGAAGGGACTGAAAGTGCTGTGTGCACAAAGACAAACAATGCTGCGAGCATATGGACAGAGAGCACTGAGAGTGCGAGTGGACCGGAGCCAGACAGGTGTCTGTTGGCTGTCAGTGGAATGTGGTGGGAAGATGACGACTTGTGTCTTGCCCACACGGATGAAGACTGGGGGAATAACCAGCCGGATGATACTTGGTACCTCGATGAAGTGGACCATATGACAAGAAGTGGGCGGTACTTCAAGCCCCCACACCTGGACCAACCCGAGGCATCCGGGAAGGATAGAGAAGTGGAAAGACAGAAGGAGAAGCAGATCGAAGATGAGGCTGTGTTGAAACAGTTAAAGAAAATACAAGCAGACATCTCCATCTGGGGACTGCTAATGGCATCACGAGTACACAGAGAAGCTGTCCTATCTGCCATGGACAAGTCCAAACTCTCCATAGACACCACGCCTGAACAGCTGGTTGGGCTGGTTTTTCCGGGAGGAGGTTCCCCGGCATTAACCTTTTCGGACAAGGAGCTACCGCCTGAGGGCACAAACCATAACAAACCGCTCTATATTTCTGTGGAATGTAGAGATAAGTGGATACCGGTGGTACTTGTTGATACCGGGTCTGCGATTAATGTCTGCCCGACCAGAACGGCATATGCAATCGGGTTGAAACCCGTGGACTTCGTCCTAACTACCCAAGTGATCAGAGCATACGACAATACCAGCAGAGAAGTGATGGGGACTGTTGAAATGCAAACCAAGGTTGGTCCAGGACAACACAGTATCGAATTTCATATCTTGGACGTTCTCGCAACCTTTAACCTACTTTTGGGGCGACCGTGGTTGCACCAGGTCAAAGCAGTCTCTTCCACTCTACATCAGATGCTAAAATACCCCCACGGGAAAGGGGTAGCGATAGTTTTCGGAAATTCATCAATCCATCCGCCGCCGGAGGTGTCAACACCTGTCTTGGAGATTGAGCACGGCACGGAGGATGTATTTTTATCGGGGTTCACTTTGGCCGAGGCTCAAGTGGTACAGAATGTCATGGCTGCGAATGAGGGCATGTATGTTAGTGCACAATCCATATACCTCATGAACAAGCTAAAGCATACCCCTGGGATGGGATTAGGGAGAAGCGGCCGGAAAGGCGTCTCAGTATTGGCCGAAGTGCCGCACAACCCCCACGCCTTTGGACTGGGTTATCTGCCCACCAAGGAGGATTGCGTAAGGAAATGGAAAGAAATGGCCGGAAGGGCCAGGGCAAAGAAGGCCGGGAAGCCATTTGATTTAATGCACAGGCCCATCTGGGGTACCCTAAACGGACGTTTCGTCCGGGAGGGGGAAGATTTTCCATTCTGCGGCTTCCTGGAGCCATGGCAAAACGCGGAGGGGAAGCGCGTGCCTGGTTTTGAAATCTTCTTCGACATACAATTCTCTGGGGATGACGTTGCCGAAGCGCAGACAGACCCACCAACTGAGGTTGAGCAATGTGAAGCAGTGGATCCTGAGAGCACAGAGCTTGAAATGAGGGTAGCACTGGCGAGTCTACTATCAGATCCTCCGATCGGCCAAGAGTGCTTGGGGGATAACTCTTTGGTTTCTGTGATTGGAGATGAAATAGCTGCGGGCTTTCCAGCGCCGATCTTGGATGCATCTATCGCACCTTCTCTCATCTGGCAGTATGAAGAAGGCTTTTTATCTAGCAGTTCCGGGTCAAGTAGTGAGCCGGAATCTGATTCTACCGAATCTTCTGCGTCGGAATCAGATTCGAGTCTGAGTCCGGTATTCCTGGGGGTGATAACCCGGATGCCACAGTCCTATCTAGGTCGTCTTTTTCATTTTCTTTTGAGTCTGTTGTAACAGAGGAATCTGACGGCTTGGAAGTATTTAATGAGAATGATGTGGATGTGGTTTCCGAGTATTTCTCTGTGCCTTTGATTTATTGCTTAAATCAGGATTTTCAAAATTTTGATGAAAACAGCGAGGAAGAAATTCCCCCAGTTTTGCAACGATTAATTGATCAAGAGCAGGAAAGATTTGTTAAACCATTAATGGATGAAATCACTACTGTGAATGTTGGTACTGAGAAGGACCCGCGGCTAGTCCAGATCGGGTCCACGTTGTCTTCAGAGGAGCGCGAGCGCTTAGTCGCTTTATTAAAAGATTTCAAAGATGTTTTCGCGTGGTCCTATGAAGACATGCCTGGAATCGATCCTGAGATTGTACAGCACCGGATCCCTCTTGATCCAGAGGCCCGCCCTGTCAAACAGAAGCTCAGAAGGATTCGCCCGGACTGGGCTCTCAAAATCAAGGAAGAGGTCACCAAGCAAATTGACGCAGGGTTCCTGCTGGTATCTGAATATCCAACTTGGTTGGCCAACATAGTTCCAGTGCCGAAGAAGGACGGTAGAATTCGGGTCTTTGTAGACTTCAGAGATTTGAACAGGGCCAGTCCGAAAGACGACTTCCCTTTGCCGTACATCGATGAATTGGTAGACTTCACGGCAGGACATGCCTTGCTTTCGTTTATGGATGGTTTCTCAGGCTATAACCAGATAGTGATGGCACCCGAAGACCGGGAGAAGACTGCGTTCACTACCCTGTGGGGGACATATTGTTATAGAGTAATGCCATTTAGGTTGAAAAATGCTGGAGCTACGTATCAACGGGCAGCAACTACAATATTGCATGATATGATCCATAAAGAGGTCGAGGTGTACGTGGACGACATGATTGTCAAGTCCAAAGATAGAGAGGGCCACTACACCGCCTTACAAAAATTCTTTCAAAGGATCAAAGAGTTTCGGCTGCGACTGAATCCCCAGAAATGCACGTTTGGTGTTACAGCAGGGAAGATGCTAGGGTTTCTGATCACACAAAGGGGCATCGAGGTCGACCCTTCCAAAATCAAGGCCATCTTAGAAATGCCACCACCGAGGACTGAAAAGGAGGTGCGAGGCTTTCTGGGTAAAGTGCAATTCATAAGACGGTTTATTTCTAAATTAATCTTGACTTGTGAACCACTTTTTGGTCTCTTGAAGAAAGGAAAGAAATTCCAATGGGACGACCGATGTCAAGTAGCTTTTGAGCAGATCAAGGAGTATCTACAGAACCCGCCCGTGTTGTCGCCGCCAGAGCCGGGGAGACCGTTGATATTGTACCTTTCGGTAACTGAGACTACCATGGGCTGCATGCTCGCGCAGGAGTCAGAAGACAAAGTGGAAAGAGCCATCTACTATCTGAGCAAAAAGATGCTGGATTACGAGACCTGCTATACGCCGCTGGAGAAGGCTTGTTTGGCCTTGGTATGGGCAACCAGGAAGCTGCGGCACTACCTGTTAGCCCACTCAGTAATGTTGGTTTCGCGTTTGGATCCCATCAAATATCTCTTCGAGAAACCGGCACTTACGGGTAGGCTAGCTCGATGGCTGCTGTTGCTCTCCGAATTTGATTTGAAGTATGTAACGCGCAAATCAGTAAAAGGCAGAGCGGTAGCAGAGTTCCTTGCCGACCACCCGGTTGAGGGGGATGAAGCGATTGAGTATTTATTCCCAGATGAAGCCATTCTGCACGTCGAAGATGAAACTTGGACGATGTACTTTGATGGGGCGTCAAACCAGTATGGGTATGGGATAGGGGTGTTGCTGATAGCGCCTGACGATTCCCGTATCCCCTTAGCATTCAAGCTCCGGTTCAAGGTTTCCAACAACGAAGCAGAGTATGAGGCATGTATTGCTGGCCTGGAAGCAGCCCTGGAACTAGGGACAAGACGAGTGGACGTCATTGGGGACTCGAACCTTGTTGTGTCTCAAGCAAAAGGAGATTGGAAAGTCAAGGAGGAAAGGATGATAATCTACCACCAAACTTTGGATTTGTTAATTCCTCGTTTTGAAAAGCTAAATTTCACCCACCTCGTAAGAGAGAACAACAGGTTTGCAGATTCACTAGCAACTCTATCTTCTATGATAGACATCCCGTCCGGAGTCCGAATGCGTCCAGTCATTATTGATCAGAAGTTCGTGCCGGCATACGAGTCGATTTCCGCCATAGATGAGGTTCAAGACGGCAACCCCTGGTACTACGACATCTGGAACTTCTTGGAAAAGGAGACATATCCACTAGGGGCAAATGCCAAAGATAAGAGGGCTGTCAGAAGAATGGCTGCTCAGTTCGTTATCTGCGGGGGAAAGCTGTACAAAAGGGGTCATCTGGGAATGCATAAGCTCTGTGTAGAAGCTGAAGAGTCAAAACGCCTGATGGAAGCCATCCATGGGGGGGAGTGCGGTGCACACATGAATGAAGTAATGCTGGCTAGAAAGATCCTCAGACAGGGCTACTACTGGTCAACCATGGAGGAGGATTGTATTAGCTTTGTTCGGCGATGCCACAAATGTCAAATCCATGCAAACCGCATGAACATCCCGCCGTCAAAACTGTACAACATGACTTCACCATGGCCTTTTTCAGTCTGGGGAATTGATGTGATCGGAGCTGTTACCCCGAAGGGGTCAAACGGGCATGAGTTTATCCTGGTAGCGATAGATTATTTTACAAAGTGGGTCGAGGCCCAATCATACGCGGTGTTGAAGGCATCGCATGTCGCAAAATTCATCAGAAACAACATCATCTGTCGCTACGGGGTGCCAAACGAAATAATTTCAGATAATGGTTCCCACTTCAAGAAAGAAGTGATAGACTTGTTGGAGAAATACAATGTGGCTTTTCACAAGTCATCTACATACAGGCCGCAGACCAACGGAGCGGTTGAAGCCGCCAACAAGAATATCAAGCATATACTACAGAAGATGGTGGAAACCTATCGAGATTGGCCAGACAAGCTGCCATTTGCTCTGTGGGGCTACAGGACGTCAATCAGAACTTCTACTGGAGCAACTCCATATTCATTAGTCTATGGAATGGAGGCTGTTCTACCCATTGAGATTGAGGTTCCGTCGTTACGAGTATTGGCTGAATGCCAGATAGCCGAAGCAGATTGGCAGCAAAGCAGATTCGAAGAACTCATGCTCTTTGATGAAAGAAGACTGAAAGCATTGTACCACATCCAAGGCTATCAACGCCGAATTGCCCGGGCTTTCAACAAGAAAGTTAAGTCCAGGAATCTGAAAGAAGGAGATTTGGTGCTCAAAGACAACCGAGCTCCCATCCACGACCCAAGGGGCAAGTTCAAACCCAATTGGACTGGTCCTTACATCATCAAAGCTATCTGGTCAGGTGGGGCTGTGGTTCTGATGGATCTAGATGGCTTGGAGTTCTCACAACCGATCAATATGGACAAGTTGAAGAAATACTATCCTTGAGAGGCTCGCTAGGCCGAAAACCCGAAAGGGCGACCTAGGCAAAATTCAGAGCACAAAAAAATTAGAAAATATAAAAACTGAGCTCGCAAGGTTGAAAACCCACAAAGGGCGGCCTTGGCAAAAGTTAGAGCGCAAAAGGAGAGTAAAAATACTCGAGTGAACCTGGGCCTGAACTACGTAAGGCTTGATTCCCATCTTTGGGATACGTAGGCAGCTTCACCTTGAAGTTCAGTCATAAAACTTTTTCCCCGATCAACTCTGTCCATTTCGACCATCTCAGTCATCTTTATCCATCAGCATTTATCGTGATCTCCGGTACAGTGCTGTTCAAACTAGGGGCAACTTTCCGTTGCCACGACGGTGCAAAGTTACTCAGACTAGGGGCAACTTTCCGTTGCTGTGGAGTGCCGCATTGTTCTTCAGACTAGGGGCAACTTTCCAGTTGCGGGGATCTGGGGTTGTGCATCTCAGTGACAGATTTTCGGCATGTCCAATTCTGATCCACATCGAAAATAGTTTTGAAAAGTTTTAATGAAAGTTGACTTTGTTCAAAACAATCTTTTTACGACTAAGACCATTTTTAGACCAAAAGTGGAAAATTTTCAGTACCATAACTTTCAATTTCATTGATTTCAAAATAGAATTCTCTTGCTCTTGCATTACAATCGAGGTTGCTTATTTTAGTACATTCATAAAGAAAACTTGAAAATGCTAAATAAGCAATAAATTTGAGGCATAGTTGAATCAAGTATCTCTGTGTCCCCTCCCGGAGCTAGACGGAGCATCTGATGCCAAGCTGGGCCCAACCTGTGCCTCCTCATTGAGCCAATCCACGCACTCATCGGATAAAGTACAACTGAAAGTGGAAGCAGGGGCCAGGAGCTCTCTAGTCCTCCATGCTGTGGCATATCGGGCAAGCTGTGCACCCCGGACCGGGAAAGCGGCTGGGTACTCAATCCCCTCCGGTGGACAAGTCTGATCATGGCCAAACTGACGCAGAAACCGGAACGGAAAATAGAATACACAATGGGTTAGACCAATCAGTTGGATCCCAATCAGCCGAGACATACTATAGCTCATTGCCGGGAGGTTAAGCCAAGGACAACGCCAAGCAATGCCGTCTGCGGACAAATTGCACATCCAATCGAACCACCACCTTTCGTCAAGAGCATTGACTAGGCACTGCCGAAAGAAGTAGCCTCGAGCTGAATAAGCAGGGCAAGAGTCCACAACCTGCAATTTATCCATTAACCATACCTAGGGGAGGGATGGAAAATGAGAGAATAAAGAATAGAGAGATGTACGATGAGAGAAAAGTAAGACAAGGGTTTTGTGAGAAAAACCGAGCCTGAGGGCCGAGTGATGTGAGCAAATATATATATGTGAGGTCGGGTGGGAAACATTACCTGCAGCAGCAGTGGACTCCCGGCGAACCTAGTCGCCTCCCGGCGATAGACAGAATCTAAACCCATCAATGTCTCGGCCAAGGTCATGGCAATACAGCTCTTTCCTTCTCTCAAACCTTGGGCGACTTCAATCAGGCGAATGCTAGCCCCGCCAAAGCCCGAGAAAAGCAGAAAGTGAGACAACAAACATAAGCAGAGGGCGTGTTGCCGAAAACCCTGCCAATAATGGTTACTGCGGTCACCAGCGTCGGAAAAATGATGGATCAAGCCGAGGATGTCCAGCTCTCCACTGCAGATCAGAGATCGAGCGTCATGTGCTGTGAGTCCACACATCCGCCCTAAAGCCTGGGCGTGACCAAAACGGAACTGGGGCAAGATCACTTCAGAGCATTCAGACTCCATCAAAACCTGAAAATCTTCGAAAGTGGGACACATCTCTTGGCCGCCAAAGCTAAAAACATGCGTCACTGGATTCCAGAACCTTGCCGCGGCATGGAGAAAAGGGAGATGTAACGGAGTATGGCTCAGCGTGAATAGTGCATTCAAGCCGAAACCCCGGAAATTCAGCTTTTCCGAGCCATCTAGAGAAGAGATCCAAGATGTGATATTTTCTGCGAGAAACGCCTCCATCTTTGCCTAAAACTAAGATGAAATGAATGTTCCCGAAGTTGAGGCTTTTATAAAAGGAAAAACACTATTCACGGGGACACGTGTCAAAAATCCGGTGGCTGCAGGACTGAATGGTCGGCCAGCTACTTTTCCTGGCCGGCCAGCCATTTACTTTTTCAGAAATGGCCGGCCAGCTGTCTCTCTCCACCAAAAATGGCCGGCCAGCTCCCAAGGATGGCTGGCAATGCTGCAGTGTATCTCCTTGACCCTGTCTTATCCTTCGAGAGAGAATTCCAAGCATTTCCGGGCAACAGGAGACTCAAAGGCCTTCATCTCCCTCCGTTTCGGATGCGTTCCGATCGTCAAAAGTACACTTTGTTTTTGTTAAGGTGTTTTGATTTTCGAGTTGTTGTTTTTGCTTATCGAGTTGTTTGTCGAGCGGACGTGTTTCGTGTTTTTGAGTCATTGCGCTCTGTTTAAGCAATCTTTGTTTAAGTCTGGTTTATTGGTGTTGTTGCATTTTGCTTATCGAGTTGTAAACTTTCTAAGGTCCTGTTATATCTTAGTAAGTTGAGTTGTTTAGTTTGTTGCGTCGGTTCACTACCTGACTTGGTGCTTACACAATGCGCATTCCCATTCAATTTTATTTTTGCGCAAAATAAATTGATGCGATACGATGCTAAAAATACAAACATCTTTTCAAAAGCTATTTCATTTCATCATGCTTTACAACAAACAAAGGTACAAGTTTTACAAAAAATAAAACTGCCTAACAATGTGCAAAGTGTTACAAACTACTAGCAAAAAGAAAAATAAAGCAGGAAATAACAACATCAAAGTCCTCGGGAGCGGGAACGAGAAGCACGCCTCGTCCTCTTTTGCGGGACGACCTCCACACCATCATCTGAGTCGGAGCCGTCATCCTCAGGGTCCTCCTCAGCCTCGCCTCTGTTCCCCGAGCCAAAACCGGAGCCTCCCTCCTCAACAGATGTCTCGAACTGACGGTCGGTAGCCTCCTCCTCCTCCTCATCAGACTCCACCTCCACAACATGAGCCCTGCGTCTGCGGGCAGGCCCTCCTCGAGCTCCTCGGAAAGGCCTAGATGGCCCAGATCCTCTGGAAGGCCGAGATGGCCCAGCTCCCCAATGAGGCCCGGATGGCCTAGTCTGCGGCTGGCCGGACCATGAAGGCATCTGAAAACAAAAAGTTCAATTCAAATGCATCAGTTCAAATATATACATCAGATGCAGATACAAGCAGAGGCTACATGAAGTGAGTGCATGTAAGTACAGTGTATAAGCGGGGTGTGTGTCAGATGTGCTCTACACAAATAGTCTATCGATGCAGTAGAAATCAGCATGTCATCAGAAGTATGATAAATGCCAGAAAACTGAAGGGTACCTGGATGCCCGCGACAGATAACTGTGCCTCCCTGCGTAGAACCATGCCCTCGAGTGTGGCCACCAGCCCAACCACCTCCTCCATGTATCCTCGCGATGGCTGCAAAAATGAGCTCATAATCATCAGCGAACAGAAAAGTGTCTAAACATCTGAACGATGAATGAAAACAAGTGGAGCATACCGGCGGTGAGTCCGAATCAATGGCGTATCGATCACTGGGCATCGGAGGCTCTAATGGAATCAGAGTCGGAGAGCTAGCCCCATACTGCCATGCCATCAACTCAGTCGGCATATCTGGCCATCCGACATGAGGATGAATCGACGGAGTTGGAGGAAACGGTCTACTCCCACCTCTAGATGCGCCAGCCCTGCTAGAAGAAGGGACGTCTGTAGCTCGAGCCCGAGCCTGATCCGAGGATGACGTACCGGCAGGCCTCATCATCGGGATACGAGCTTCCGTCAATGGGGGCATCAAGTATATGTGACGGTAGGTGGCGTAGTCCCCCTCCTCAATATATAGTAAGGCTTCAGTACCCAGCATGGCGCCGACTACCTCTGAGTAAGAAAGCCTGTCAGCGGTCCGCATACTAGCTGGGGGTGCTGCGGGAATATCCTGAGAAAGATACCCCTATACCTGGCGCAGAAAGCGCTCCCCCAGGAACCATGCCCTGCCAACCGGCCCTTCAAGCAGGACCCTATACTGAGAGATGCCTGATGCTCCGGTATACTGAAGTCGGAGATCATCACCCAGGGGCGCCCAAGGCTGCCATGTAATCTGCGGATGACAAATGCATAAACCGATCAGAAATCAAGAATATACAGTGCAAATCAAAGATGAAAATGAAAAGAACTGAAAGTTCTGAGGTACCTCTGAGTGTCGCACCGTGTCGAAATACTGTCGCAGGCGAAGGAGGGTCTCTCGAGGCCTCGCCCGGTGCGGGCCCTCAAATATCAATGAATATGGGGTCACGGGAATCCCTACCACCTCTAGCTCTGGGGCTAATGATGGGAAGTATACATAAACCCATAGCTGAGAAAAGCAGTGCAGAATGTAAGTATGAAATGCTGAGAGCAAAATACAGACTGAAAAGGTGCGCTGTGTGTGTGCAATGTACAAGTAATGAGAAGCAGGAATGTAAATCAAGGGGACAGAAAGTACCTCCCAGGCTCTCCAGTAGCCGCCAAGTAAGTCGCCCCGCCCGCGGGAGGTCGCGCTCATATAAAAGTAGAGGGTAGCCAGGCCGGCACCACCCCAATCATATCTATTGACCTGTGATAGGTCAACCAGAGCGCTCAGCAGGTATAGCCCAATGGTGTTCCCTCTGTCGGCGAACAAGGTAGTCCCGAAGAGGAACATCAGGAAGCCACGAGCATACTGCTCTGTCTCCTCGGGAGTCTCGGGCACCATCTCTGCCCGCCGGAAATGGGAAGAGAACCAAGTATATCGGACTCTCCCAGAGACCCTGTCAACAGGTGGGCGAGCCCCCAATAAATACATCCAGGCGGCCTCCCACTCGCCCATGTCCTCGTCGTAAGGGATGGACCAACCTCCGACGTCAAGGCCGGTCAATACAGCAAAATCAAAAGGGGTCATGGTCATGTCCCCGGTAGCAGAGAAATGGAAGGAATTGGTGATGTCCCACCATCTCTCTACCAAGGCTGCCATCAACGTCCTCCTGGCAGGACAACGTGACAACCCGACACAGAAGGGGCCGAACCCCGCCAAATCTACCAAGTCTCTGACGCCCTCCGGGAGCTCAGCGTACCAATCCCTCGCCACAGTGGAACCATACCCCCGCACACTGCGGGAACTACCCTGCATTCAGAATGAATACATGTGTCAATAATGAAATGAAAATGGGCTGTGTGCCAATGAAATGAAATGGGCTGTGTGCCAATGAAATGAAAAAGGGCTGTGTGCCAATGGAATAAAGTTTGGGCTGTGTGCCGATGAAGTGAAATAAGCTACTTTCAAAATCTACCTGGGCTGCGTGTTCAGAAAATTTGAAATTTGGGCTGCGTGTTCAGAAAATTTGAATTTTGGGCTGCGTGTTCAACTTTCAGTTAATTTGTGGGCTGCGTGTTCACTATCTACCTGGGCTGCGCGTTCAGAAAATTTGAATTTTGGGCTGCGTGTTCAACTTTCAGTTAAATTGTGGGCTGCGTGTTCACTATCTACCTGGGCTGCGTGTTCAGAAAATTTGAATTTTGGGCTGCGTGTTCAACTTTCAGTTAATTTGTGGGCTGCGTGTTCACTATCTACCTGGGCTGCGCGTTCAGAAAATTTGAATTTTGGGCTGCGTGTTCAACTTTCAGTTAAATTGTGGGCTGCGTGTTCACTATCTACCTGGGCTGCGTGTTCAGAAAATTTGAATTTTGGGCTGCGTGTTCAACTTTCAGTTAAATTGTGGGCTGCGTGTTCACTATCTACCTGGGCTGCGCGTTCAGAAAATTTGAAATTTGGGCTGCGTGTTCAACTTTCAGTTAAATTGTGGGCTGCGTGTTCACTATCTACCTGGGCTGCGTGTTCAGAAAATTTGAAATTTGGGCTGCGTGTTCAACTTTCAGTTAAATTGTGGGCTGCGTGTTCACTATCTACCTGGGCTGCGTGTTCAGAAAATTTGAAGTTTGGGCTGCGTGTTCAACTTTCAGTTAAATTGTGGGCTGCGTGTTCACTATCTACCTGGGCTGCGTGTTCAGAAAATTTGAATTTTGGGCTGCGTGTTCAACTTTTAGTTAATTTGTGGGCTGCGTGTTCACTATCTACCTGGGCTGTGTGTTCAGAAAATTTGAATTTTGGGCTGCGTGTTCAACTTTCAGTTAAATTGTGGGCTGCGTGTTCACTATCTACCTGGGCTGCGTGTTCAGAAAATTTGAAGTTTGGGCTGCGTGTTCAACTTTCAGTTAATTTGTGGGCTGCGTGTTCACTATCTACCTGGGCTGCGTGTTCAGAAAATTTGAAATTTGGGTTGCGTGTTCAAAAAATTTGAAATTTGGGGTGCGTGTTCAACTTTCAGTTAAATTGTAAGCTGCGTGTTCACTATCTACCTGGGCTGCGTGTTCAGAAAATTTGAAGGTTGGGCTGCGTGTTCAACTTTCAGTTAATTTGTGGGCTGCGTGTTCACTATCTACCTGGGCTGCGTGTTCAGAAAATTTGAAATTTGGGCTGCGTGTTCAACTTTCAGTTAATTTGTGGGCTGCGTGTTCACTATCTACCTGGGCTGTGTGTTCAGAAAATTTGACATTTGGGCTGCGTGTTCGACTTTCAGTTAATTTGTGGGCTGCGTGTTCACTCTCTATCTGGGCTGTGTGTTCAGAAAATTTGAATTTTGGGCTGCGTGTTCAACTTTCAGTTAAATTGTGGGCTGCGTGTTCACCATCCATCTGGGCTGCGTGTTCAGAAAATTTGAAGTTTGGGCTGCGTGTTCAACTTCCATTTAAAATGTGGGCTGCGTGTTCACTATCTACCTGGGCTGCGTGTTCAGAGAATTTGAAATTTGAGCCGTGTGTTCTAATGTGGGCTGTGTGTTCGCAATTAATTAATGAGCCGAGTGTTCAGAAATTCAAGTGTTGAAACTACATGTTCAAAATATAAGCAAAGTACTATGTCATAAACTAAACTACATATTCAAGCATGGCAAAGGTGCGAAATGTAAAATACAGAAGATAAGGTAAATACCTCTCGGGCCTCGTGAGAGAGATGCTGCTCTGGCTCTCTGAGAAGCAGATCCACGGGTGCTCTCTCGTCGAAGCTGGTAAAATGACGGAAGACGGCACGCGGGAGGACGTGAGCTGCCGGACGGTACCTCTCAGGAATAAAAGGTCGGGTCCTCGGAGGTAGAGTCGTGGGATCGAAATCATCTCCGGCACCCGGAAAACCTCCACCATGGGAAGAAGTACCCGCCATTTTCAGGAATCTGCAAAAGGGGAGCAAAAATGAGCAAAATGGGCCAAAATTGGAAAAAGTCAACAAAAGTCAACTCTCGGGAAATAAAAAGTCAACAAAAGTCAACTCCCGAGAAAATATTCCAAATATTAAGATAAACTTACCTCAAGTGGTGAAAATGCAAAAGGAAGCTCCGAAGCCGGAATTTAATCGCTCCAAAGTATTTAAAACTGAGTGTTTTTGCGAAAACAATTTGCGCGGGGCGTTGGAAAACGGGCGTGAAACTCAAAACTGGAGAGGAAAGTATTGAAAGAGGCAAGAAATGAAGTGAGGTTCGGCTTCCATTTATAGGCTTCAAGCCTTGGATTGCAAGAGCATCAAAAAGGAGGGAAAAAGACCAAAATGCCCCCGGAAAAAGGGCATGGCCGGCCGGCCCCTATTTCTAGCTGGCCAGCCATCTGCTTTTTGCAGAAATGGCCGGCCAGCCATCTACTTTTGTGGAAACCGGTTGGCCACCTCCCCTTGGGAAGATAAACGGCCGGCCATCATCCCCACATGCTCACCTAGCTCTCTACAAATTTTGAGGAAGATCGGAGTTCCCGGGACCTGAAAAAGTTCAAGAAAAGTACACTTCCGGTCGCGAAATTGCTCCGTCGGGACTTCGGTTTCAAGTTCTGACATGTGTCTCATCTTCATTCATCGAAATCAAATCCTTTTTGAATAAGAGGTAACATTTCAAAGAAGCGGATCGGAGGCCGCGATTGAGTTACCTTCGCCGAAACATGCGTTTCTGTACTCGTTGTTTCATGACAAACGAGCGCCCTGATTCCTGCTCGTGTTACATTATCTTGCATTTTCATGAACATACCCGCATTAACATACACGTTTCTTGATGTTAATCATACTTCTGTGTTTGAGAATACGTTGTCACGCATGTTCTGCTTTTGCATTGCGATGCATTCACTCACCGGCACTGTGTGTGTCGAATTTTCAAAGTCACATTGAATACATATTGTTAGCATATTGTGTTTGTTGCAATTTCTCTCTTTTGCAGGCACGATATTGTATGTACGGTTCAATTGAAGCTGGTGCGACCAGACGAATCGCGCAGGTATTGTATCTTCTCCGTGTGAGACGTGGCGGGGATTGAATAATCCTCCGCATTCTTAACTGCATGAAATGTAGTTGTTGCTTTGCATTCTTGCTTAAAACTGTTGCATCTATTTGCGAATACTTGCTTCATTACAGCTTGCTGCATTTGCATGATCATTGGGTTACCTTAGGCTTCTTGCATATCATTTGCATTTTGCCCCCTGCCTGCGGGCATGCCTGCGGGCGCATCTCTGTTTATCCAGTATGTTTGTCTAAGTCTTCGGCCTTGTCAAAAATGGGTCGTCTCTGGGCTTTGACATTCACTCCCGTCACTTGTGACTTCCGAGTTCTGTCAAAGAGGGGCAACTGTAGACACCCCATTTTTGACCGACCTTAAGACTCAGACGTCACCAGTTGAGCGTTAGGTGATGTTGCATAATATGCTCGTTCAGAAGTTTCAGAGTCGCGGCCGTGAGCCCTGCCTCCGGACTTCCGAACCCTTTTCTGTGCCTTGTCTCGGTTTGCGAGCCAGACTCGGTTTTCTCTGTTTCTTTTCCTGAGGGAAGGGAGAGGTCCCGTGGACCATCTCTCAATGTCCGTAGGCTGTATTTGGTGGCCGTAGGCCATTTTGCCCATTTCGGAGTCCGGTTCCCGGTTTTCGGAGCCGTCAGGTCGTGTGCCTCGGTTCGGGACCGCTTAACCATCTCCTTTTGCTCTGATTTTTGGCATACATCTTATTTCATCCTTTTTGAGGGACACTGGGGGCTAAGAAACCCACTTCGAGGTCGAATACCATTTTCGGTGCTTAACAACCCATTTTCGGGACCCCAAACTGCGTGTTTTGGCCCCGGAACGTTCGTTTTGCAACGGTTTTCGTTCATTTTTGGCAGGTACCTCTGTTTTATCACAGGGAAGGTCACTGAAGGGTGGGAGGCCAGCAATTGTTGCAGCAACCAGTTATCTCTCTTCCGGAGCCTCCCGGCGCCCGTTTTTCGCACTTCCGGGCTAATGTTGAATACCTTGGAGCTAGTGTTGCCAACTTTCAACCACATATCTCTGATCTACACATCTGAGAGGCCCCTAAAAGTTCATGGCCGGCCATTAAGGTCACCTGACCCTTTTGACCCCTTTCTTCCGGGCTAATGTTGAACCCCTTGGACCTTTTTTCTTGAACTTTGAACCACATATCTGTGATGTACACACATAAGAGGCCCCTAAAAGTTCATGGCCGGCCAGTAAGTCAACTTGACCCTTTTGACCCCCTCTTTCCGAGCCATTGTTGAACCCCTTGGGCCCACTTTCTTGGAATTTCAACTACATGGTTGTGTTGTACACACATAGAGGTACCTCCCCAGTAGCTGGCCGGCCAGAAAATCACCTTGACCCTTTTGACCCCTAGCCGGCCGGCTAGGGGGTGTGGCCGGCCGGCCACCTCCAGCAAAAGTATGAGGCCAGCCTGCTTCCTTGCACTGTACCCTTTCCAGCTGTGGGGCAATATCCCCTAGATATTTTCTGTATCCGGGGGATATTTTGTGGGGGAGTTTTGCCCTCCTTCTCCCCCACCTTTACACCCCATTTTTGATCTTTATAACCAGCTGGTGGCCTTCTTCATAAGGGTTAGAAAAATTATCCTTCAAAGCTCCATAGCTAACTCCATCTTCTTCCCTCTCAATTCTTCAAAAAAACCCTAAGTCCCTAACCTTCATTCCTTCTACACCACCAAGCTCTACCACCACCACCTCACCTCCAGCAGCAAGGAAGGTTTCTAGAAGGCAAAAGAAGCTGCAAATCCATCCAAGAAGCAACAAAAGCTTGAATCTTCAAGGGTAAGTTACACTTTTAACCTTTTGAACCTTTTTCTTGATCTATTTCTAAGCCCCATTTCTTTTTGGTTTCAAGCTCCGGCCCTAACTGAAAAGGGCCATATTTTGAGCTCATCTTCACTTCTCATTAAGGGCTCAACCTTGTTTGAGCCCTCCATAATATACTTGCTTCATTGATCATCTTGTATGTCATGATTTTGCATGCTATCTTTGGCCCATGAGAAATCTGTTTTTGAGCATGTTATAAACTGATATAAGGCTTATTTTGAGCCCCTCTTCAACATTGGAGAAGGGCTCAACCTTGTTTGGTGTTTCCATATGTCACTTGTAGTTATATCCCCTATTTGGCCCCATTTTTGCATAAATTAGTAGCCCTCTTTTCTTCTGTTTTTGGACCTTGGTTCGAACTAAAAGTGGTCTTATTTTGGCCTATACTTCATGTTTCATTCACACTTTTTTTCTGTTTGGTGATTATTTTATATACTTCATGTTATAGCACCTTTTGAGCCTTGTTTTGCATCACATTTTTAGCATGTTTTTATACTGATTTGAGGTCTGCCATATACTGTAAATGTTCATATTTTTGGTCCATCTTCAGTGTTGTAGAAGGAAATTTTTTAGTTTGAGTTTTGCTTATACCACTTGCCTCATTACCCCTCTTTTGGCCCCTATTCTTGCATGCTATTTTTCCCTTACTTATACTTGCTGTTTGGCCATATTTATAACTGTGAAAGTACATATTTTGGGACTGTCTAGCTTCTGTCTTTGCATTGCATGTCCATATTGTACATGTTTGGCATAGCTATAGGCCATTTCGGGTGCCTAATGTCGCATTTCGGGACATTTCCTTGCATTTCATGTCATTTCGCTTCATTTCGGGACTATTTCCCCCCATATTTTAGTGCTGAAATTCCATTAGTATGCTTGCATATCAGTTTTTCCATATTTCATCACATTTTAGCACCGCCTCGGTTTGCGTGCCCGTGTGCACGCATTTCGAGGCACTTCATTTTCTGCCACCGGCATCCGATGCGAGTGTGGCTGAGGCTCTCCCATGTTGGTATAAGCCCATTTGTCATTTTCATGTCATTTTCATATCATTCTGTCATCGCCTCGGTTTGCGTGCCCGTGTGCACGCATTTCGAGGCACTTCATTTTCTGCCACCGGCATCCGATGCGAGTGTGGCTGAGGCTCTCTCACGTTGGTATAAGCCCATTTGTCATTTTCATGTCATTTTCATATCATTCTGTCATCGCCTCGGTTTGCGTGCCCGTGTGCACGCATTTCGAGGCACTTCATTTTCTGCCACCGGCATCCGATGCGAGTGTGGCTGAGGCTCTCTCACGTTGGTATAAGCCCATTTGTCATTTTCATGTCATTTTCATATCATTCTGTCATCGCCTCGGTTTGCGTGCCCGTGTGCACGCATTTCGAGGCACTTCATTTTCTACCACCGGCATCCGATGCGAGTGTGGCTGAGGCTCTCTCATGTTGGTATAAGCCCATTTGTCATTTTCATGTCATTTTCATATCATTCTGTCATCGCCTCGGTTTGCGTGCCCGTGTGCACGCATTTCGAGGCACTTCATTTTCTGCCACCGGCATCCGATGCGAGTGTGGCTGAGGCTCTCTCATGTTGGTATAAGCCCATTTGTCATTTTCATGTCATTTTCATATCATTCTGTCATCGCCTCGGTTTGGGTGCCCGTGTGCACGCGCTTCGAGACACTTCATTTTCTGCCATCGGCATCTTATATGAGTGTGGCTGAGGCTCTCTCATGTTAGTATAAGTCCATGTTGCATTTTTCATGAAATTCGCATCGCTTTCGCATCGCCTCGGTTTGCATGCCAGTGTGCACGCATTTCGAGGCACTTCATTTTTATCCGACGGCATCCCATGTGAGTGTGGCTGAGGCTCACTCATGTTGGTATAAGCCCATTTGTCATTCCCATATCATTTCATCATATCATATCATCGCCTCAGTTTGCGTGCCCGCGTGCACGTACTTCGAGACACATATCATTGCCTCGGTTTGCGTGCCCGCGTGCACGTACTTCGAGACACATATTATTTTCTCGGTTTGTGTACCCGTGTTCACGCACTCCGAGGCATTTCATTTTCATAGCATTCTGTATTTTCTCGGTTTGCGTGCCCGCGTGCACGCATTTCGAGGCATCTCATTTCATAGCATTGTGTACGTTAGGATTGTATCTTAGTTAAATTTCATGCATATCATGCATGTTGCATCGTGTCCGGAATAGGAGTTAGCCCGGGCACGGGAAACGAGGTACATTTCGTACTCCGAGTGACGGAATGTGTCTCAATTCCCCAGTCACCGACACTCCGGATTATCCATGATGGAGTTAGGTTTTAGCTGTAGTTTCATGTGCATTCATCCTATATTGAGTTGTGCATTTCGACTCCTCGGCCATCATGCCTCGGTATGCGTGATTGGTGGCACGAGGATCGAGACATGCATATATTTGTGCAAATACATTGCTATGCCCCTTTCCTGCTCTCTGTTGCAGCAAAACCAGGAATCAGCAACTTTCCGGGACTTGGCACGCTTTTCAAGAATAACAGGTGTAAACAGAGGCTAATTGGGGCATTCCGGTGGATTTCCGCGCAAGACAGTCCGGACATGCATCATCCACCAGAAGCAAGGCAGTCCCCGGCTTGCACGCCAGTTTATTTGCTTTCTAGTTAATTCATTAATTAATTAGAATTCTGTAATATTTTGGACTGTAATATTCTTTTATTTGGGGACTGTAATATTTGGACTGTATTATTTATTCGGACCCTCCGAGTGAGGGCACAACTGTAATAAGTGTGGGTGAGTGTGATGTATGTCTTCCAACCCCACGTCTTTCTCCCTTTTATTTATCCGCTTTTGATGGTTAGATTAAGGCATATTTCAATTAGCATACAGTATGACAGCATGTTTGCATCATTCATCTGTATTGCATGCATCGGGCTCGGCGCATCATACTAACTGCATTGTACTTTCAATTCCAAGTTGAATACATGTTAGTTGTAGCATTTCGTATGCCATCTTAGAATAGCCGAGCCTACTATAGTTGCATTTTGCATGTGTTGCATTAGGCATTTCTGTACACTTAGGATCATGCATGATTTCTAATATAGTTTCTATTTTGGCTTGGAGTACTCGGTGAGTTTTATGCTTTAGCATCCTTGCATGCGTGTGAGTGAATGCCATGATAGCATGCTTACCATGAGGCTATGTGCTTATCTGATATATCTGCCTGAATGCCTGTGGGTGAAGGTTGGGTTATCTGAATTGGAATGAATCATCAAAATGTTTCAAACCTACCTGCGGGTAGCAAACCATTTTCAAAAACAAACATAAAATGTTTTGTTCCAATTCGGGCGACCCGATCTATACTTGTATGCTGTGCGCATCATATAGTAACCTAGGCTAATAACCGGAATAAGAACATACAATGTTTTCAAAAATAGATATCATGGTTAGTAAAGGTCGGTCTATGACCGGGCGAGCGGGGGTGCTCACGAAGTGACCTTCCCCAATCGTACCCAAGTTCCCGAGCCGAGGCAACTTTGGTGATGACGGACACGTGGCCTTTGGCAACGAGTCAGGGTTTCCTAAATTTCCCAAAATAAAATATTTAGGTGGCGACTCTGTATCTGGAAAAGCAGTCCATGTTTGGCACTTCTTTCAAAAATCTGTTTTCTCAAAACGATTTGCCGGATTTGGACTCTTTGGTTCAGACTTAGAACCGTGACGACAAAGTCGAGTCCGAGCTGTAGCGAGGTCCCCCGCGGGCTTGTTACACTCGTGCTGTCTTCCGTCACTTTACTAGCTTTGACGAGCGAGCACCCGTGGATCTACTTCTCCGAGAGCCGGAGCATCACCTCTCTCATGAGGCCTGAGAGGTATTTACTTCATTTTCTGTATTTTTCGTGCATTTCGTACCTTTGCCCTGCTTGAATACGCAGTTTAGCTTATGACATAGTACTTTGCTCGCATCCTGAACATATAGTTTCAACATTCGAATTTCTGAACACTCGGCTCATTAATTAATTGCGAACACACAGCCCACATTAGAACACACGGCTCAAACGTTGATTTGTCGAACACACAGCACGAATTCGAAAGTGAACACACAGCCCACACTAGTTGAAATTTGAACACGCAGCCCAAACTTTAAATTCTCTGAACACGCAGCCCAGTTAATTAGTGAACACGCAGCCCACGCTAATAGAAAGTTGAACACGCAGCCCAAACTTCAAATTTTCTGAACACGCAGCCCAGGTTAAAATAGTGAACACGCAGCCCACACTGATAGAAAGTTGAACACGCAGCCCAAACTTCAAATTTTCTGAACACGCAGCCCAGGTTAAAATAGTGAACACGCAGCCCACACTGATAGAAAGTTGAACACGCAGCCCAAACTTCAAATTTTCTGAACACGCAGCCCAGATAGATAGTGAACACGCAGCCCACACTGATAGAAAGTTGAACACGCAGCCCAAACTTCAAATTTTCTGAACACGCAGCCCAGATAGATAGTGAACACGCAGCCCACACTGATAGAAAGTTGAACACGCAGCCCAAACTTTAAATTTTCTGAACACGCAGCCCAGATAGATAGTGAACACGCAGCCCACAATTTAACTGAAAGTTAAACACGCAGCCCAAACTTCAAATTTTCTGAACACGCAGCCCAGATAGATAGTGAACACGCAGCCCACAATTTAACTGAAAGTTGAACACGCAGCCCAAACTTCAAATTTTCTAAACACGCAGCCCAGATAGATAGTGAACACGCAGCCCACAATTTAACTGAAAGTTGAACACGCAGCCCAAACTTCAAATTTTCTGAACACGCAACCCACAATTTAACTGAAAGTTGAACACGCAGCCCAAACTTCAAATTTTCTGAACACGCAGCCCAGATAGATAGTGAACACGCAGCCCACAATTTAACTGAAAGTTGAACACGCAGCCCAAACTTCAAATTTTCTGAACACGCAGCCCAGATAGATAGTGAACACGCAGCCCACAATTTAACTGAAAGTTGAACACGCAGCCCAAACTTCAAATTTTCTGAACACGCAGCCCAGATAGATAGTGAACACGCAGCCCACAATTTAACTGAAAGTTGAACACGCAGCCCAAACTTCAAATTTTCTGAACACGCAGCCCAGATAGATAGTGAACACGCAGCCCACAATTTAAACTGAAAGTTGAACACGCAGCCCAAACTTCAAATTTTCTGAACACGCAGCCCAGATAGATAGTGAACACGCAGCCGACAATTTAACTGAATTTGCATATAGCTTATTCCACTTCATCGGCATACAGCCCATTTCATTATTGACACATGTATTCATTCTGAATGCAGGTTGGTTCCCGCAGTGTGCGGGGGTATGGTTCCACCATCGCGCGGGACTGGTATGCCGAGCTCCCGGAGGCCGTCCGAGATTTGGTAGATTTGGCAGGATTCGGGCCTTTCTGCGTCGGGTTGTCACGTTGTCCTGCCAGGAGGACACTGATGGCAGCCTTGGTAGAGAGATGGTGGGACACCACCAACTCCTTTCATTTCTCTACTACCGAGGACATGACCATGACCCCTTTTGACTTCGCTGTATTGACCGGCCTTGACGTTGGAGGTTGGTCCATCCCCTACGATGAGGATATGGGCGAGTGGGAGGCCGCCTGGATGTATCTATTGGGGGCTCGCCCACCTGTTGACAGGGTCTCTGGGAGAGTCCGATACACTTGGTTCTCTTCCCATTTTCGGCGGGCGGAGATGGTGCCTGAGACTCCCGAGGAGACAGAGCAGTATGCCCGTGGTTTCCTTATGTTCCTCTTCGGAACTACCCTGTTTGCCGACAGAGGGAACACAGTTGGGCTATACCTGCTGAGCGCTCTGGTTGACCTATCACAGGTCCATCGATATGACTGGGGCGGCGCCGGCCTGGCTACCCTTTACTTTTATATGAGCGCGACCTCCCGCGGGCGGGGTGATTTACTTGGCGGCTACTGGAGAGCCTGGGAGGTACTTTTCTGTCCTCTTGATTTACATTTCTGCTTTTCATTACTTGTACATTGCACACACATCGCACTTTTACAGTCTGTATTTTGCTCTCAGCATTTCGTACTTACATTCTGCATTGCTTTTCTCAGCTATGGGTCTATGTATACTTCCCATCATTAGCCCCAGAGTTGGAGGTGGCGGGGATTCTCATGACCCCATATTCATTGGTGTTCGAGGGCCCGCACCAGCCGAGACCTCGAGAGACCCTCCTTAATCTGCGACAGTACTTTGACACTGTGCGACATTCAGAGGTAGCTCAGAACTTTCAGTTCCTTTCATTTTCATCTTTGATTTGCTCTGTATATTCTCGATTTCTGATTGGTTTATGCATTTATCATCCGCAGATCACATGGTAGCCCTGGGTGTCCCTGGGTGATGGTCTCCGACTTCAGTATACCGGAGTGTCGGACATCTCCCAGTATAGGGTCCTGCTTGAAGGGCCGGTTGGCAGGGCATGGTTCCTGGGGGAACGCTTTCTGCGCCAGGTATGGGGGTATCTTTCTCAGGATCCTCCCGCAGTACCTCCAGCCAGTATGCGGACTGCTGACAGGCTCTCTTACTCGGAGGTAGTCGGCGCCATGCTGGGTAGCGATGCTTTATTATATGTTGAGGAGGGGGACTACGCCACTTACCGTCACATATATTTGATGCCTCCATTGACGGGAGCTCATATCCCGATGATGAGGCCTGCCGGTATGTCATCCTCGGGCCAGGCTCGGGCTCGGGCTCGGGCTGCAGACGCCCCTTCTACCAGCAGGGCTGGTACATCTAGAGGTGGGAGTAGACCGGTTCCTCCGGTTCCGTCGACTCATCCTCATCCCGGATGGCCAGATATGCCGACTGAGTTGATGGCGTGGCAGTATGGGGCTATCTCTCCGACTCCGATCCCGCTAGAGCCTCCGATGCCCAGTGATCGATACGCCATTGATCCGGACTCACCGCCGGTATGCTCCACTTTTTTCATTCATCATTCAGATGTTTAGACACTTTTCTGTTCACTGATGATTATGAGCTCATTTTTGCAGCCATCGCGAGGGTACATGGAGGAGGTGGTTGGACTGGTGGCCACACTCGAGGGCATGGTCCTGCATAGGGAGGCACAGTTGTCTGTCGCGGGCATTCAGGTACCCTTCAGTTTTCTGGCATTTATCATACTTCTGATGACATGCTGATTTCTACTGCATCGATTGACCACTTGTGTAGAACACATCTGACACACACCCCACTTGTACACTGTATTTACATGCACCCACTTCATGTAGCCTTTGCTTGTATCTGCATCTGATGTATATATTTGGACTGATGCATTTGAATTGAACTCTTTGTTTTCAGATGCCTTCATGGTCCGGTCAGCCGCAGGCCAGGCCACCTGGGCCTCCTTGGGAGCTGGGCCATCTGGGCCTTTTCAGGGGGCGGGGCCATCTCGGCCTTCCCGAGGATCCGGGCCATCTAGGCCTTTTCGAGGAGCTCGAGGAGGGCCTGTCCGCAGACGCAGGGCTCACGTTGTGGAGGTGGAGCCTGATGAGGAGGAGGAGGATGCTGAGGAGGAGGAGGAGGCTACCGACCGTCAGTCAGAGACATCTGCTGAGGAGGGGGGCTCCGGTTTTGGCTCGGGGAATAGAGGCGAGGCTGAGGGGGATCCTGAGGATGACAGCTCCGACTCAGATGATGATGATGGTGCGGAGATTGTCCCGCAGAAGAGGATGAGGAGTGCTTCTCGTTCCCGTTCCCGAGGACTTTGATGTTGCTATTTCCTGCTTTATTTTTCTTTTTGCTAGTAGTTTGTAGCACTTTGCACATTGTTAGGCAGCTTTATTTTTTTGTAAAACTTGTACCTTTGTTTGTTGTAAAGCATGATGAAATGAAATAGCTTTTGAAAAAGTGTTTGTATTTTAAACTTTCAGCATCGTATCGCATCATTTTATTTTGCACAAAAATGAAATTGAATGGAAATGCGCATTGTGTAATCACCAAGTCAGGTAGTGAACCGACGCAACAAACTAAGCAACTCAACTTACTAAGATATAACAGAATCTTTAGCAAGTTTACAACTCGATAAGCAAAATGCAACAACGCAAATAAACAAGACTTTAACAAAAATTGCTTAAACAGAGAGCAATGACTCAAAAACACAAAACACGTCCGCTTGACAAACAACTCGATAAGCAAAACAACAACTCGATAAACAAAACTCAACAACAACAAAGTGTACTTCTGACGATCTGGGCATTGGAACGCATCCGAAACGGAGGGAGATAAAGGCCTTTGACTTTCCCGTTGCATGGAAATGCTTGGAACTTTCCCTCGAAGAGTAAAACAGGGCCAAGGGGATACACTGGAGCATTGCTGGCCATCCCTGGGAGCCGGCCGGCCATTTTTGTTGAGAGAGACAGCTGGCCGGCCATTTCTGCAAAAAGTAAATGGCTGGCCAGCCAGAAAAGGTGGCCGGCCGGCCATTCAGTCCTGCAGCCACCAAATTTTTGACATGTGTCCCCGTGAATAGTGTCTTTCCTTCTATAAAAGCCTCAACTTCGGGAACATTCATTTCATCTTAGTTTTAGACAAAGATGGAGGCATTTCTCGCAGAAAATGTCACATCTTGGATCTCTTCTCTAGATGGCTCGGAAAAGCTGAATTTTCGGGGTTTCGGCTTGAATGCACTATTCACGCTAAGCCGTACTCCGATACAGCTTCCTTTTCTCCATGCCGCGGCAAGGTTCTGGAATCCAGTGACGCATGTTTTTAGCTTTGGAGGCCAGGAGATGTGTCCCACTTTCGAAGATTTTCAGGTTTTGATGGAGTCTGAATGCTCTGAGGTGATTTTGCCCCAGCTCCGTTTTGGCCATGCTCAGGCTTTAGGGCGGATGTGTGGGCTCACGGCGCTTGACGCTCGATCTCTGATCTGCAGTGGGGAACTGGACATCCTCGGCTTGATCCATCGTTTTTCCGACGCTGGTGACCGCAGCAACCATTATTGGCAGGGTTTCCGGCAACACGCCCTCTGCTTATGTTTGTTGTCTCACTTTCTGCTTTCCTCGGGCTTCGGCGGGGCTAGCATTCGCCTGATTGAAGTCGCCCAAGGTTTGAGAGAAGGAAAGAGCTGTATTGCCATGACCTTGGCCGAGACACTGATGGGCTTAGATTCTGTCTATCGCCGGGAGGCGACTAGGTTTGCTGGGAGTCCACTGCTGCTGCAGGTAATGTTTCCCACCCGACCTTACATGTATATTTGTTCACATCACTCGACCCTCAGGCTCGTTTTTTTTTCTCACAAAACCCTTGTCTTACTTTTTCTCTCATCGTACATCTCTCTGTTCTTTATTCTCTCATTTTCCATCCCTCCCCTAGGTATGGTTAATGGATAAGTTTCAGGTTGTGGACTCTTGCCCAGCCTATTCAGCTCGAGGCTACTTCTTTCGACAGCGCCTAGTCAATGCTCTTGACGAAAGGTGGTGGTTCGATTGGATGTGCAATTTGTCCGCAGACGGCATTGCTTGGCGTTGTCCTTGGCTCAACCTCCCGGCAATGAGCTATAGTATGTCCCGGCTGATTGGGATCCAATTGATTGGTCTAACCCATTGCGTATTCTATTTTCCGTTCCGGTTCCTGCGTCAGTTTGGCCGTGATCAGACTTGTCCACCGGAGGGGATTGAGTACCCAGCCGCTTTCCCGATCTGTGGCGCACAGCTTGCCCGATATGCCGCAGCATGGAGGACTAGAGAGCTCCTGGCCCCTTCTTCTACTTTCAGTTGCACTTTGTCCGATGAGTGCTTGGATTGGCTCAATGAGGAGGCACAGGTTGGGCCTAGCTTGGCATCAGATGCTTCGTCCAGCTCTGGGAGGGGACGCAGAGATACTTGATTCAACTATGCCCCAAATTTATTGCTTATTTAGCATTTTCAAGTTTTCTTTATGAATGTACTAAAAAAGCAACCTCGATTGTAATGCAAGAGTAAGAGAACTCAGTTTTGAAATCAATGAAATTGAAAGTTGTGGTACTGAAAATTTTCCGCTTTTGGTCCAAAAATGGTCTTAGTCGTACAAAGATTGATTTGAACAAAGTCAACTTTTATTAAAACTTTTCAAAACTATTTTCGATGTGGATCAGAACTGGACACGCCGGAGATCTGTCACTGAAATGCACAACCCCAGATCCCTGCAACTGGAAAGTTGTCCCTAGTCTGAAGAACAATGCGGCACTTCATAGCAACGGAAAGTTGCCCCTAGTCTGAACAGCACTGTACCGGAGATCACGATAAATGCTGATGGATAAAGATGACTGAGATGATCAAAATGGACAGAGTTGATCGGGGAAAAGTTTATGGCTAAACTTCAAGGTGAAGTTGCCTACGTATCCCAAAGATGGGAATCAAGCCTTACGTAGTTCAGGCTAAGGTTCACTCGAGTATTTTCACTCTCCTTTTGCGCTCTAACTTTTGCCAAGGCCGCCCTTTGCGGGTTTTCAACCTTGCGAGCTCAGTTTTTATATTTTCTAATTTTTTGTGCTCTGACTTTTGCCTAGGTCGCCCTTTCGGGTTTTCGGCCTAGCGAGCCTCTCAAGGATAGTATTTCTTCAACTTGTCCATATTGATTGGTTGTGAGAACTCCAAGCCATCTAGATCCATCAGAACCACAACTCCACCTGACCAGATAGTTTTGATAATGTAAGGACCAGTCCAATTGGGTTTGAACTTGCCCCTTGGGTCGTGGATGGGAGCTCGGTTGTCTTTGAGCACCAAATCTCCTTCTTTTAGATTCCTGGACTTAACCTTCTTGTTGAAAGCCCGGGCAATTCTGCGTTGATAGCCTTGGATGTGGTACAGTGCTTTCAGTCTTCTTTCATCAAAGAGCATGAGTTCTTCGAATCTGCTTTGTTGCCAATCTGCTTCGACTATCTAGCATTCAACCAATACTCGTAACGACGGAACCTCAATCTCAATGGGTAGAACAGCCTCCATTCCATAGACCAATGAATATGGAGTTGCTCCAGTAGAAGTTCTGATTGAAGTCCTGTAGCCCCACAGAGCAAATGGCAGCTTGTCTGGCCAATCCCGATAGGTTCCCACCATCTTCTGCAGTATATGCTTGATATTCTTGTTGGCGGCCTCAACCGCTCCGTTGGTCTGCGGCCGGTATGTAGATGACTTATGGAAAGCCACATTGTATTTCTCCAACAAGTCTACCACTTCTTTCTTGAAGTGGGAACCATTATCTGAAATTATTTCGTTTGGCACTCCGTAGCGACAGATGATGTTGTTCCTGATGAACTTTGCGACATGCGACGCCTTCAACACCACGTATGATTGGGCCTCGACCCACTTTGTGAAATAATCTATCGCTACTAGGATAAACTCATGCCCGTTTGACCCCTTCGGGGTAACAGCTCCGATTACATCAATTCCCCAGACTGAAAAAGGCCATGGCGAAGTCATGTTGTACAGTTTTGACGGCGGGATGTTCTTGCGGTTTGCATGAATTTGACACTTGTGGCATCGCCGAACAAGGCTAATACAATCCTCCTCCATGGTTGACCAGTAGTAGCCCTGTCTAAGGATTTTTCTGGCCAGCATTACTCCATTCATGTGTGCACCGCACTCCCCCCCATGGATGGCTTCTATCAGGCGTCTTGACTCTTCAGCTTTTACACAGAGCTTATGCATTCCCAGATGCCCCCTTTTGTACAGCTTTCCCCCACAGATGATAAACTGAGCAGCCATTCTTCTGATGGCCCTCTTATCCTTGGCATTTGCCCCTAGTGGATATGTCTCCTTTTCCAAGAAGTTCCAGATGTCGTAATACCAGGGGTTGCCGTCTTGAACCTCATCTATAGCGGAAATCGACTCGTATGCTGGCGTAAACTTTTGATCAATAATGACTGGACGCATCCGGACTCCGGACGGGATGTCTATCATAGAAGATAGAGTTGCTAATGAATCTGCAAACCTGTTGTTCTCTCTTACGAGGTGGGTGAAATTTAGCTTCTCAAACCGAGGAATTAACAAATCTAAGGTTTGGTGGTAGATTATCATCATTTCCTCCTTGACTTTCCAATCTCCTTTTGCTTGAGACACAACAAGGTTCGAGTCCCCAATGACGTCCAACCGTCTTGCCCCTAGTTCTAGGGCTGCTTCCAGGCCAGCAATACATGCCTCATACTCTGCTTCGTTGTTGGAAACTTTGAACCGGAGCTTGAATGCTAAAGGAATACGGGAATCGTCAGGCGCTATCAGCAACACCCCTATCCCATACCCATACTGGTTTGACGATCCGTCAAAGTACATCGTCCAAGTTTCATCTTCGACATGCAGAATGGCTTCATCTGGGAATAGATATTCAATCGCTTCATCCCCCTCAACCGGGTGGTCGGCAAGGAACTCCGCCACCGCTCTCCCTTTTACTGACTTGCGCGTTACATACTTCAAATCAAATTCGGAGAGCAACAGCAGCCATCGATCTAGCCTACCCGTAAGTGCTGGTTTCTCGAAAAGATATTTGATGGGATCCAAACGCGAAACCAACATTACTGAGTGAGCTAATAGGTAGTGCCGCAGCTTCCTGGTTGCCCATACCAAGGCCAAACAAGCCTTCTCCAGTGGTGTATAGCGGGTCTCGTAATCCAGCATCTTTTTGCTCAGATAGTAAATGGCTCTTTCCACTTTGTCTTCTGACTCCTGCGCGAGCATGCAGCCCATGGTAGTCTTAGTTACTGAAAGGTACAGTATCAACGGTCTCCCCGGCTCTGGTGGTGACAACACGGGTGGGTTCTGTAGATACTCTTTGATCTGCTCAAAAGCCGCTTGACATCGGCCGTCCCATTGGAATTTCTTTCCTTTCTTCAGGAGACCAAAAAGTGGTTCACAAGTCAAGGTTAATTTAGAAATAAACCGTCTTATGAATTGCACTTTACCCAGAAAGCCTCGCACCTCCTTTTCAGTCCTTGGTGGTGGCATTTCTAAGATGGCCTTGATTTTGGAAGGGTCGACCTCGATGCCCCTTTGTGTGATCAGAAACCCTAGCATCTTCCCTGCTGTAACACCAAACGTGCATTTCTGGGGATTCAGTCGCAGTCGAAACTCTTTGATCCTCTGAAAGAATTTTTGTAAGGCGGTGTAGTGGCCCTCTCTATCTTTGGACTTGACAATCATATCGTCCACGTACACCTCGACCTCTTTATGGATCATATCATGCAATATTGTAGTTGCTGCCCGTTGATACGTAGCTCCAGCATTTTTCAACCCAAATGGCATCACTCTATAACAATATGTCCCCCACGGGGTAGTGAACGCAGTCTTCTCCCGGTCTTCGGGTGCCATTACTATCTGGTTATAGCCTGAGAAACCATCCATAAACGAAAGCAAGGCGTGTCCTGCCGTGAAATCCACCAATTCATCGATGTGCGGCAAGGGGAAGTCGTCCTTCGGACTGGCCCTGTTCAAATCTCTGAAGTCTACACAGACCCGAATTCTGCCGTCCTTCTTTGGCACCGGAACAATGTTGGCCAACCAAGTTGGATATTCAGATACCAGCAGGAACCCTGCGTCAATTTGCTTGGTGACCTCTTCCTTAATCTTGAGAGTCCGGGCGAATCCTTCTGAGTTTCTGTTTGACAGGGCGGGCCTCGGGATCAAGAGGGATCCGGTGCTGTACAATCTCAGGATCGATTCCAGGCATGTCTTCGTAGGACCACTCGAAAACATCTTTGAAATCTTTTAATAAAGCGACTAAGCGCTCGCGCTCCTCCGAAGACAACGTGGACCCGATCTGGACCAGCCGCGGGTCCTTCTCAGTACCAACATTCACAGTAGTGATTTCATCCATTAAAGGTTTAACAAATCTTTCTTGCTCTTGATCAATTAATCGTTGCAAAACTGGGGGAATTTCTCCCTCATTGTTTTCATCAAAGTTTTGAAAATCCTGATTTAAGCAATAAATCAAAGGCACAGAAAAATACTCAGAAACCACATCCACATCATTCTCATTAAATATTTCCAAGCCGTCAGATTCCTCTGTTACAACAGACTCAAAAGAAAATGAAAAAGACGACCTAGACAGGACTGTGGCATCCGGGTTATCACCCCCAGGAATACCGGACTCAGACTCAGTCGAGCTGGAATCTGATTCCGACGCACAAGATTCGGTAGAATCAGATTTCGGCTCACTACCTGACCCGGAACTGCTAGATAAAAAGCCTTCTTCATATTGCCAGATGAGAGAAGGTGCGATAGATGCATCCAAGATCGGCGCTGGAAAGCCCGCAGCTATTTCATCTCCAATCACAGAAACCGAAGAGTTATCCCCCAAGCACTCTTGGCCGATCGGAGGATCTGATAGTAGACTCGCCAGTGCTACCCCCATTTCAAGCTCTGTGCTCTCAGGATCCACTGCTTCACATCGCTCAACCTCAGTTGGTGGGTCTGTCTGCGCTTCGGCAACGTCATCCCCAGATAATTGTATGTCGAAGAAGATTTCAAAACCAGGCACGCGCGTCCCCTCCGCGTTTAGCCATGGCTCCGGGAAGCCGCAGAATGGAAAATCTTCCCCCTCCCGGACGAAACGTCCGTTTAGGGTACCCCAGATGGGCCTGTGCATTAACTCAAATGGCTTCCCGGCCTTCTTTGCTCTGGCCCTTCCGGCCATTTCTTTTCCTTTCCTCACCCAATCCTCCTTGGTGGGCAGATAACCTAGTCCAAAGGCGTGAGGGTTGTGTGGCACTTCGGCCAATACTGAGACGCCCTTCCGGCCGCTTCTCCCTAATCCCATCCCGGGGGTATGTTTTAGCTTGTTCATGAGGTAGATAGATTGTGCACTAACATACATGCCCTCATTCACAGCCATGACATTCTGCACCACTTGAGCCTCGGCCAAAGTGAACCCCGACAAAAACACATCCTCCGTGCCGTGCTCGATCTCCAAGACGGGTGTGGACACTTCCGGCGGCGGATGGATTGATGAATTCCTAAAAATGATCGCTACCCCTTTCCCGTGAGGGTACTTTAGCATCTGATGTAGAGTGGAAGAGACTGCTTTGACCTGGTGCAACCACGGTCGCCCTAAAAGTAGGTTAAAGGTTGCGGGAACGTCCAAGATATGAAATTCGATGCTGTGTTGTCCTGGACCAACCTTGGTTTGAATTTTAACAGTCCCCATCACTTCTCTGCTGGTATTGTCGTATGCTCTGATCACTTGAGTAGTTGGGACGAAGTCCGCGGGTTTCAACCCGATTGCATATGTCGTTCTGGTTGGGCAGACATTAATTGCAGACCCGGTATCAACAAGTACCACCGGTATCCACTTATCTCTACATTCCACAGAAATATAGAGAGGTTTGTTGTGACTTGTGCCCTCAGGCGGTAGCTCCTTATCCGAAAAGGTTAATGCCGGGGAACCTCCTCCCGGAAAAACCAGCCCAACCAGTTGTTCAGGCGTGGTGTCTATGGAGAGTTTGGACTTGTCCATAGCAGATAGGACAGCTTCTCTGTGTACTCGTGATGCCATTAGCAGTCCCCAGATAGAGATGTCCGCTTGTATCTTCTTTAATTGTTTCAGCACAGCTTCATCTTCAATCTGCTTCTCCTTCTGTTTCTCCGCTTCTCTATCCTTCCCGGATGCCTCGGGTTGGTCCAGGTGTGGGGGCTTGAAGTACCGCCCACTTCTTGTCATGTGATCCACTTCATCAAGATACCAAGTATCATCCGGCTGGTTATTCCCCCAGTCTTCATCCGTGTGGGCAAGACATAAGTCATCGTCTTCCCACCACATTCCATCGGCAGCCAACAGACACCTGTCTGGCTCCGGTTTAGTTGTACTCGCAGTATTCTCTGTCCCAATGCTCGCAGCATTCTCTATCTTTGTGCACACAGCACTTTCAGTCCCCTCAGGGCCTTTAGCTTTCCTAATTCTCTCAGCCTCCTCAAACTTTTCTTGTTCTAGCTGCATCAGTACAGCTGTTTGTTCAACATTTCTCGTATCGATAATACCCATGTCTCGAGCGGAATTCTTAGCACCGGCGCTCTCCGGCGATACAACTTGACTTTCGGCCATTCCGGCCACAACTGATACTTCTGCCCCTGCCGAGCTCTGTTCTGGTTGGGCTTCCCCCACTGCATCCGGTTGATCCTCGAGCCATCCAGTGGCCTCCGCTGATCCCTCATAATCGTACCAATTGATTGACGCATCCTCCAGTTCCTGGTCATCGAGAAATTGCAGGTTGGCAAAGTCTTCCTCTGCGGCTGTCAAATCATCTGCCCATAGCCCAGATCCATCCCCCCGGATCATGCATAGCTCTCCTGTCTCTGGCAATTCTACACTTAGCCCAATTCGGCTCGTTGATAGGATATACTCGCTCGGATCAGAGGCTCCCCCAGCAAAATTCTGTCCAGTCTCAGATTCAACAATCTCATTCTCTCCCAAAATCTGCCCTGCCCTGTCTTCGACGGTCACCACCATCGGTTCTGGTTGGGTTTTGGAGATGTCCACCATGCACAAGAGGTCAGTGCAATCGGGGAGGAGCACCTCTGGCTTGGGTAGGTAGGTGGGCGTAATATAGATGCTAGGATTGTAAGATACGACCCCAGTCTGGATAAAATTAATTCTTTTGGGAGGAGGAGCTTGGTTATGTGGTGGGAGAGGGTTGGTTGTGACATTGGGTTTATCAGGAAGCGCGATCACCTGTTTGTCAATAAGATCCTGGATCTCATGACGCAATCTGTAACAACGGTCGGTATCATGACCGTGTTGTTGGTGATATGCGCAGTACTTTGACGGGTCATAAGAAGGGGGGAGTGGATTTGGTAATGGCTTTGGCTCCAGGGGTTTCAAATGATTTTTCCTGATCAATATTCCCAGAACCTTGGTCAGAGGCATATATAGTGGGGTAAAGGTTCTTTGGCCTCGCGGTTGGAATCTGTTGTTTTGTGTGTTGCTTCCGGACGCGCCGGAGAAGGGTGTGGCAGTCATGGGCCTTGGAAAGGGAGGGGGAGTGGTGGTGACCATACTAACTTCCGAGGCTCTCATATTTGCAGCGCCACTCGGGCCTGCATTGTTGTTGCGGTTGAAGGTCCTCCTCGGTTGTTCTCTGTCGTGGTCAAACAAACCTTGTTTCATTGCATCTTCGATTTGCACCCCCATATCATGTAAATCTGCGAAAGTAGGGAAGGGGACTACAATCATTCTCTGCATCAACTTCGGCTGGAGATTGCGCACAATCATCCGGATTTGATCTTTGTCAGTGGGCCTTAAAGTCATTGTTGACGCCTTTGCCCTCCATCGGATCACAAAGTCCGAGAAAGATTCCTTGGGCTCTTGCCTTGTCGTTTCAAGATCACGGGTTGTGATCTCGATCTGAGTGTTGTACGAATATTGCGTGACAAAGGCCTCAGCCATTTCATCCCAATTCTTTTTCACTTCATCTTGTAATCTTGCGTACCAATGGGAGGCCACACCCGACAGGGTTCGGCCGAATAGTGAGAGCTTCTGTGGTCGTGTTAGGCCCATTGGCCGCAAGACGTCTGCAAACAGTCGGATATGGACCATGGGGTCGCCGGTCCCGTCAAAGCGGTCGATTTGTGGCATTTTGAACCTATCGGGGAGTGTTACGGCCTCCTCGGTATATCCATCTTCGATATCCGGCATAGCCTTGACCCCTTGGGATTTCTTAAAGAGCTTCTCCAATTTGCTCAATTTCAGAGCTGTATGATCAACCTCGACCTCGAATGGAGAGTCCGGGTGATTGGATGTATGGACCTTGGACAGTTGTGGTGGAAGCGGGGGCGGAGCTGGCCCCGTTGGAAGATTTGTGTCTTCTTGCAGATTTTGGATAGTCAGCACAGTATTCTGGGTGTTTGGAGGAGCGTTCTGAACAGCAGGTGCCTGCTCAGGTAATGGGGCTCCTGCCGGAGGAGGAATTTGGTGTGAAGCAGATGCTGTACTCTGTTGTTGCAGTCTGGTAATCAGCTCAGCTTGCTGGGTCATAATCTCAGCCTGTTGCTTAGCGAGTTCATCCCGGCGAACGGCATCCTGTTGCATGGCCCGCATGGTTTCCTGCATTTGGCGCATCATTTCCTCAACTCCTGTTGGTGCCGTCATACTGTTTTGATTTGTCTGAACTACTGGCAGATCTGTCTCAATGGGGATCTCAATCCAACTGTCCACTGATGGGGGATACCACTGTTCTGGTGCTCTTTGTTCAGATACACTGCGCTTTTTCTGCTTCCTTCTTGTAACAGGGGGTAGAGAATGGAACACTGGCTGTCCGTCGATTAGATCCTCAGATCGATGGGGTCGACGACCTCATGTCCAAAGTGCTTGGGGAATGCCTGCTGGGTTGGAAGCAATCGTGCTAAAACTGACCTAGCAAAAGATAAATAAAGCGAAAAGGAAATAAATAAACAGATAAACGGACAGCATAACAGCTTAAAATAAAATGCATGACACACAGCCAGGCATAATCAACACACAGTCAATAAGCTGAATACACACTGTCCTCAAACACTGATTATTATCCCTGTATCACTGTCCCCTAAAACAGAATCTGATACCCGCAGATAGCTGATTCTCAAATACTGGCTGATGCCCGCAGGACTGATACCCATAATACCGAACTGATGCCCGCAGGCCTGATGCCGACAATACCGAACTGATGCCCGCAGGCTTGATACTCAAACTCATATATTAATCTGATGCCCGCAGGCCTGATACTGATAATACTGAACTGATGCCCGCAGGCTTGATGCCCAAACTCATATACTGATACATGCATTCCTGTAGAGACGCACTCTAAAGCACATAACAGATAAGTGAGAGTCAAAACACCCCTATGTTGGGGTAGGGTTTCCATGTCCTATTGTGTCAGGAGCTAGGGTTTCATTACGCACGCAGCGGTTTCAAACAACCTATAAACGGGTAAGCAACCTGTCCTAATTTGGAATGGTCACTATGGATCCGAATATGCACTAGGTCGAATGGTCAAAGAGGGTGCCCCGGTAAAACCGGGGTTTGTGTTCCCATACTGGCAGAGCCCACAACCGGTCAGCCTTATGGTCATGCCTTGACAAGACAAGCCTCCGGCAAACCGTTCAGGAATAGCAGATGGCAAACACGGTGTCCTAGGCGCACCAATGCAAATGCAATGCAAAGAAACACACAAGTGTAGTCAAAAACAGATATCATGAGTTTGAGTCAAGCTCTCTAAATCCCCAGCAGAGTCGCCAGAAACTGTAGACGTCCCCGAACGCCCCGGGAGGGTTAAGTCCCGTTCTGTTCATTTTGGGGTCACTACAGCTCGGACTCTTAAATGTCACGGTTCCTAATCTGAACCAAAGAGTCCAAATCCGGCAAATCGTTTTGAGAAACTGATTTTTTTGAAAAAGTAATGCCAAATATGGACTGCTTTGCCAGATACAGAGTCGCCACCTAAATATTTTATTTTGGGAAATTTAGGAAACCCTGACTCGGTGCCAAAAGGCCACGTGTCCGTCATCACCAAAGTTGCCTCGGCTCGGGAACTTGGGTACGATTGGGGAAGGTCACTTCGTGAGCACCCCCGCTCGCCCGGTCATAGACCGGCCTCTACTAACCATGATATCAATTTTTGAAAACATTGTATGTTCTTATTCCGGTTTATTAGCCTAGGTTACTATGTGATGCGCACAGCATACAAATATAGACCGGGTCGCCTGAATTGGAACGAAACATTTCATGTTTGTTTTTGAAAATGGTTTGCTACCCGCAGGTAGGCTTGAAACATTTGATGATTTATTCCAATTCAGATAACCTAACCTTCACCCACAGGCATTCAGGCAGTTATATCATATAAGCACATAGCCTCATGGTAAGCATGCTATTCATGGCAGCACTCACACGCATGCAAGGATGCTAAAGCATAAAGCTTACCGAGTACTCCAAGCCAAAACAGAAACTCATTAGAAATCATGCATGATCCTAATTATACAGAAATGCCTAATGCAACACATACAAAATGCAATTATAGCAGGCTCGGCTATTCTAAGATGGCATATGAGATGCTACAACTATCATGTATTCAATTTTAGAATTGAAAAATACAATACAGTTAGTATGATGCGCCGAGCCCGGTGCATGCAATACAGATGAATGAATGCAAACATGCTGTCATACTGTATGCTAATTTAAATATGCCCTAATCTAACCATCGTAAGCTGGTAAATAAAAGGGAAGAAAGACGTGGGGTTGGAAGACATACATCACACTCACGCACACTTATTACAGTTATGCCCTCACTCGGAGGGTCCGAATAAATATACAGTCCAACTATTACAGAAAATCCTAATTAATTAATGAATTAACTAAGAAAGCAAATAAAACTGGCGTGCAAGCCAGGGACTGCCTTGCTTCTAATGGATGATGCATGTCCGGAGTGTCTTGCGCGGAAATCCACCGGAATGCCCCGATTAGCCTCTGTTTACACCTGTTCTTGAAATGCGTGCCAAGCCCCGAAAAGTTGCTGATTCTTTGTCTTGCTGCAACAGAGAGCAGGAAAGGGGCATAGCAATGTATTTGCACAGATATATGCATGTCTCGATCCTCGTGCCACCAATCACGCATACCGAGGCATGATGGCCGAGGAGTCGAAATGCACAACTCAATATAGGATGAATGCACATGAAGCTACAGCTAAAACCTAACTCCATCATGGATAATCTGGAGTGTCGGTGACTGGGGAATTGAGACACATTCCGTCACTCGGAGTACGAAATGTACCTCGTTTCCCGTGCCCGGGCTAACCCTTATTCCGGACATGACGCAATATGCATGATATGCATGAAATGCAACTAAGATACAATCCTAACATATACAATGCTATGGAAATGAAATGCCCCAAAATGCGTGCACACGGGCACGCAAACCGAGAAAATGACAGAATGCAATCTAAGATACAACCTAGTATGCACAATGCTCTAAAAATGAGATGCCTTGAAATGCGTGCACACAGGCACGCAAACCGAGAAAATGTAAGAATGCAATGAAGATGAGATGCCTTGAAATGCATGCACACGGGCACGCAAACCGAGAAAATGACAGCATGCAATCTAAGATACAACCTAGTATGCACAATGCTATGAAAATGAGGTACCTCGAAGTGCGTGCACACGGGCACGCAAACCGAGGCGATGGAAAAAATGTGATGAAAATGAGGTGCCTCGAAGTGCGTGCACACGGGCACGCAAACCGAGGCGATGACAGAATGCGATGAAAATGAGGTGCCTTGAAATGCGTGCACACGGGCACGCAAACCGAGGCAATGGAAAAATGTGATGTAATGACATGGAAACATGATATGGGCTTATACCAATCATGAGTGAGCCTCAGCCACACTCACATAGGATGCCGTCGAATAAAAACGAAGTACCTCGAAATGCGTGCGCACGGGCACGCAAACCGAGGCGATGACAAAATGCGATGTAATGTCATGAAAACATGATATGGGCTTATACCAACATGAGCGAGCCTCAGCCACACTCACATAGGATGCCGGCGGATAAAAACGAAGTGCCTCGAAATGCGTGCACACGGGCACGCAAACCGAGGCGATGACAAAATGTGATGTAATGATATGAAAACATGATATGGGCTTATACCAACATGAGTGAGCCTCAGCCACACTCACATAGGATGCCGGCGGATAAAAAAGGGGTGCCTCGAAATGCGTGCACACGGGCACGCAAACCGAGGCGGTGACAGAATGTGATGAAATGACATGGAAATGATAGAAATCATTCTAATGGAATTTCAGCAGTAAAATATGGGGGAAAACAGTCCCGAAATGAGGCGAAATGACATGAAATGCATGGAATTGTCCCGAAATGCGAATTTAGGCACCCGGAATGACCTATAGCTATGCCAAACATGCACAATATGGACATGCAATGCAAAGACAGAAGCTAGGCAGTCCCAAAAAAGGCACTTTCACAGTTATAAACATGGCCAAACAGCAAGCATAGGTATGGCAAAAATGGCATGCAAGAATAGGGGCCAAAAGAGGGGTAATGAAGTAAGTGATATAAACAAAACCCAAACTGAAAATTTTCCTTCTACAACACTGAAGAGGGACCAAAAATATGAATATTTACAGTATATGGCAGCCTCAAAATCAGTATACAAACATGCTAAAAAATGAGCACAAGATTGGGGCTCAAGAAGTGCTATAACATGAAGTATACAAAATAATCACCAAACAGCCAAAGACCCTTAATAAAACATGTAGAATGGACCAAAATAAGCACTTTTCCAGAACTGTAAAATGGCCAAAAACAAAAGCATGGTAGGCTAACTAAACATGCAAGAATGGGGAATAAAAGAGAGATATAACATGAAGTGACCTATGGAGGCCCAAAACCATGAAAGGACCTAAATGAAACATGAATAATGGACCAAAATAAGAACTTTTTCAGAACTGTAAAATGGCCAAAAACAAAAGTATGATAGGCTGCCATTGCATGCAAGAATGGGGAAGAAAAGAGGAGTATAAAGGTAGGTATAACATGGAAGTCCCAAATGGTGTTGAGCCCTTCTTTAATGTTGAAGAGGGGCTCAAAATAATCCTAATATCAGTTTACAACATGCTCGAAAACAAATTGATCATGGGCCAAACATAGCATGCAAAATTATGACATATAAGAGGATCAATGAAGCAAGTGTATCATGGAAGGCTCAAACAGGGTTGAGCCCTTAATGAAAAGTGAATATGAGCTCAAAAGAGGGCCCTTTTCAGTTAGGGCCGGAGCTTGAAACAAAAAGAAAGTGGGGCTTACCAATGGATCAAGAAAAAGGGTCAAAAGAGGAGAAGTATCACTTACCCTTGAAGACTCAAACTTTTGTTGCTTCTTGGACCAATTTGCAGCTCCTTTTGCCTTTGAGAAACCTTCCTTGTTGCTGGAAATGAGGAGGTGGTGATAGAGCTTGGTGATGTAGAAGAAATGATGGTTAGGGACTTAGAGATTTTTAAAGAAATGAGAGATATAGAGATGGAGTTGTGTATGGAAGCTTGAAGATGAAGTTTTCTAACCTCAACAAAGGATATATTCATCGTTGGTCATGTGAGGTACAAACCTTACCAATTCAGTAAAAGCGCGGTCATATTCCGCCACTGTTCTGTTGCCTTGCGTCAGAGTATGAAATTCGGTAGCTTTACGGTTTCGAACACTTAGGGGAAAATGTTTCTTGTAGAACAACTCTAAGAATCGGGTCCAGGTCAAATCTGGATTGCTCCCTCTAACCATCATCCACCACCTGCGGGCGTCATCATCTAATGTGAATGCTGCCAACGTCACTTTCTGAGCGTCGGTGCTAGGGAAAATCTCGAATAACTTCTCCATTTCCAAAACCCATGCCTCAGCCTTCATCGGCTCTATACCCCCAGAGAACCTTGGTGGTCTCATTTTCTTGAACTCCCTGATCAAAGCTATCGTTCCATCCCCATACAAGGCTGGTTGCGGGGGAATCTGCGGCACTGGAGGAGGTGGAACTACATTTCGGCCGTTGGTCTGCTCGGCCTGAGTCGACGTAGCACTCGCGAACTGCTGTCTGGTTTGCCTCAACTCGCGGGCCAAACCTTCAACTAATCTTTCCAATCTGTCCATTCTGTCTTCGGGCTGATCTCGGCCAAGCGGTGGTCTACCTCTCCTCATGATGCTAGGAGTATGCAAGGTATGACTTTAAAACAATTAAGCAAATAACCACATAGGCAAGTAGCAAATAAGTATATCAAGACAATGCACACTTCACTCAAACAACACATACCATGATGCAACCCTAACATCTTTCTAAGGGAAATCCTATGCTCTTCAGGACTCAAAGTGTGTGAATAACGTATACTGAGGAACTTGTGCTCTGATACCATTCTGTCACGACCCCAAACCGCCCCTAGTAGTTTGGTGCCGTGATGGCCAGTAATCCGTAATTACCGAAGGCCAACTTTTCAAAACTTAACACAATCAGAGTATGAATATAGGGGGCTCACAAATGCGGAAGCAATAAATCAAATACAAGTGGTCCATAAGAGCTGTGCATAGATCAAAGCAATGCCAAACATTCCAATTAACTTTACAACTTGGATACAACAGGATAAAAAGCATGTTACATCTTGATCAAAAGGCTTCTCGAGCCGACATATACAAAATACAGCTAATACAAGTCAAGAAGCATGATTTTCAAGATTTGCCGACATGCAAAACAGGGCATCGCCGACGTAAATACAAAAGCAAAGCCGACGTAAGTACAAATCCAAAACAAGCATCCAAACGATCTAGGCGTCGCCGCCGTCCTGCTCATCACCTACATATATATAGAGGGGTGAGTACAAAACTCAGTGAATGGTACCAATAATAAAGGTTTTGCATGAATATAGCCGAGGTCCTTCAAAACGAAACACATCAAACTTTAGCAAGGTGAGGGACGAACCGTATTCATCAATCAAATATTACAAGTAACCAAAGATGTTCACTGACATAAGCAAAACAAGGGATGAACCGTATTCATCATTCAGGTACTATAACATCGGCGAAGCAAGGGATGAACCGTAGTCATCATTCAAGCACTATAACGTCGGCAAAGCAAGGGATGAACCGTATTCATCATTCAAGCACTATAACATCGGCGAAGCAAGGGATGAACCGTATTCATCATTCAAGCACTATAACATCGGCGAAGCAAGGGATGAACCGTATTCATCATTCAAGCACCATAACATCGGCGAAGCAAGGGATGAACCGTATTCATCATTCAAGCACTATAACATCGGCGAAGCAAGGGATGAACCGTATTCATCATTCAAGCACTATAACATCGGCGAAGCAAGGGATGAACCGTATTCATCATTCAAGGACTATAACATCGGCGAAGCAAGGGATGAACCGTATTCATCATTCAAGCACTATAACATCGGCGAAGCAAGGGATGAACCGTATTCATCATTCAAGCACTATAACATCGGCGAAGCAAGGGATGAACCGTATTCATCATTCAAGTATCATAGGCTGTACGATCCGTAATCGTTTGGTCAAAAGTATTGCGAAAGTTTAAAGTCCTCCAATACAAGGGACTTGTGTTACTTAGGCCCGTAGCCCGATTTAACAAGGACCGTATCCTTTTATACTTAGTACTGCAAAAGTTTAGAGTCCTCCAGCACAAGGGACTTGTGTTACTTAGGCCCGTAGCCCGATTTAACAAGGACCGTATCCTTTACACATAGTACTGCGAAAGTTTAGAGTCCTCCAGCACAAGGGACTTGTGTTACTTAGGCCCGTAGCCCGATTTAACAAGGACCGTATCCTTTACACATAGTACTGCGAAAGTTTAGAGTCCTCCAGCACAAGGGACTTTCCGAGGATAACGATCAAACAAGGCCATTTATTCATGCTTAGCAAATACCACGTCAAAACAAACAAAACAAGATTTATCAAAAGCAAGTGTAACATAGCTTTATTAGAAATACCACTCACCTAGTTCTTCAGGTGTAGACTCAAGCAAATATCAAGGACCTACAATCACATGGCAAGTCACATTCTCAAAGCAAGCTCTATATATACATGCAAATGATCTCGGCATTCTTGCCAGATCCAAGTCAAAGACAAAGCAAAACAAGCTGGAAGCTTAATCACTGCTCCCGTTTCATGAAAACACACTGGGTACCGCCCAGGACTATGCCGAGGTCCCGCTAAACAAAGTCAGGAAAAACCTGGGTTTTCCTTTGAAGAATATGAAGAACATGATCATTGAAAGGTGGATGCAAGCTCACAACTTGTTACAAAAATCTGAGTTTTCATGCCAAGAGTTCAAAATATATGGACCTGGGTACCCATCAAAGAAAGGCATGCAAGAACAAACACAAAACATGATTTTCGTTCCAAACTTTTCGATCAAAACGAGATCTTCTTCAAGAACACATGAAAAACCATTTTCTCTTTCCAAACCAACTTCAAAACGATGCATGACATGCAACACAAACTCGATCATGCAATGCAGCTAGGTAATCAGCAAGAACAACCAAAGGAGATCAAGATTCTAACCTCAAAACTCGGATCCAACGGTTCAAACCACGAAGATCAAGCCTGGAAGACTACTCTCACTCAAGAACTCTTCTCTAGAGCTTCTCTCTCTAAAACAAAGATTGAGACAAGAAAATGATTTGTTTCAAGGTCTGCCGGCTGCCTTAACAATCAGCTCGGACACGTGGCGTTAACGGATTGGTTCTGCTCCAAAAAGGTGATTGATGGACAAGACAAGTCTCTGACAAAGCTTATGCAGCAAGCTCGGGTAAGACACATCGGCAATAAGATGACATCGGCTCAAATCAAGAATTCGGCAACAGGATAACAAAACATCGGCTAGGGAGGACGACACTTGACTAAGCTGTGCCACACCTTGGCCGGGGTGTGCCACATCTCGGCCTAGGCCATACCTGCCTGCGGACAAGGTTCAAGTGCAAAACATCTCGGCAATGAATGCCCGATGTGAAGATGGGGTTGAACAAGATCTCAAAACAAGTCTAAGTACAAAGGGTCAAAGGCGGACTAAGCTCAAGGTGACCTCGGCTACGCACATACCGAACAAGGGACAAGATCGCGCAAGTAATACCAACAAAACAAGGCAAACAAATCCTTCCAATTAACATAATAAAGCAAGACCATGCAAGAATGTATGCAAGTATGACAAGAATAAGGTGAGGGTTGTTACATGTTGAGACTTTTCAAGGAATTCATAGGTGTCGGATTTCAAAGAATTTTTTTTATGCTTGTTCTTAATGCATTAAAGTGTTATTATGAGGGTAAGACTTGGGGGTTGGGAGAAGTTAATAAATGCTAAGGTTTTTTTTTTTTAAAAATCAAAAAATCAGGAAATTTAGATTGGGAGATTGGAGCTCCTACAAGGCTTAGGGTTAAAAACCCCCTTTTACTTAATATATAGTATAGATAGATAGATATTTATATTTATATTTATTTTAGATATTTTTTTAATATACAAATTATTATTTTTAAATTTTTTTATAAAAATAATTTAATAATCCCATCACTAATTATAGTGTATGCGAGAAGTTGAAAAATGTGCTATAATAACTATGAAAGAAGTCAAAAGGCTTGTGGATTGGAAGAAATCAATAAATGCTGAGATTATTATTATTTTTAAATCAAAAAATTAGAAAATTAATATTGGGATGTTGGAGCTCGCACAAGACTTGTGGGTTAGAAACCCCCTTTTGCTTAATATATAGTATAGATATATATAGATAGATAGATATATCTTTTTATTTTTATTTTTGTGTGATTTCTATTCGGATATTTTTTTTTCAATTTATTTAAGATGGAGTTGTGGGCATCTTTTTTTTTTTAATTTAATTTATCTGTGGTTTCCATTTTATTTTTATTTTTTTTTTGTGTGGTTTCTATTCGAGTATTTTTCTTTAAAATTTATTTAAGATGGAGTTGTGGGCATCTTTTTTTTTAATTTAATTTATCTGTGGTTTCCATTTGTTTTTAATTATTATCATATAGGTAAGTTATGATGTGAGTTAGATATGTGATAGACATATGAGTTTTATTGATTTAAAGTTTATTTAGATAAACTTTAAACATTTTTCTTTTAGTTTTATAGTTTTTTTTGTTATGAACTTTAAAGATTTTTCTTTTAGTTTTATAGTTTTTTTTTGTTATGTTATAATATAATATATAAAATATAGGTAGATATCTACAACTTTAATAAAAAATATTATCTGATTTTTTGAGGAAGAGAAAATGAATGCAAGTTATAATATTTTTTTTTTGAAAATTTGTTAGAGATTAGGAGAGAGAGATTATGAAATATTTTTGTTATTAAATAAATAATTCAGTCAATAGTTTTTTTTAATCTATTTTGTAAATTAAAAATCAATAATTTTGAAAAATTGATTAATTTGTCTCATTAAGTGATTTAAAATTTTGATAGATATACATAAAAAAAATACATAATTATATTATTAAATCATAATTCAAATTTAGATGTTATATCTTTTTGAGATCTATAGCTAAATTCTTATATTTTTATTTTTATTTTTGTGTGTAACCATAGTATATGAGAGAAATTGAAAAGGTTGTTGCAATAGTTATGAGAGAAGTCAAAAGAGATTGTAGGTTGGGAGAAGTCAATAAATGCTGAGTTTTTTTTTTTAAATAAAAAAATTAGAAAATTAGGATTAGGAGATTGGAGCTTCTATAGGCCTTGGGGTTAAAAACCCCTTTTTGCTTAATATATAGTATAGGCTAGCATATCACCCGTGCAATGCACGGATTGTGTTTACAATTATTTATATATGTGAATTGCGATTTTTAAATGTCTTTTTTTTTTTTAAATGTCTTCTTTTTTTTCTTTTTTATATTATATTAAAGTTTAATATTTTGATAATAATCATATGTGTTAGACTTTTCAAGGAATTAAATGTCTTTTTTTTATTATATTATATTAAAGTTTAATATTTTGATAATAATTATATGTGTTAGACTTTTTAAGAAATTTTTTTTATGCTTATTCTTAATGCATTAAAGTGTTATTATGAGGGATAATAATCATATGTGTTGGGACTTTTCAAGGAATTCATATGTGTTGGATTTCAAAAAAAAAAATTTATGCTTGTTTTTAATTCATTAAAGTGTTATTATGATGGTAAGACTTGGGGGTTGGGAGAAGTTAATAAATGCTAAGGTTTTTTTTTTAAAATAAAAAAATCAGGAAATTTAGATTGGGAGATTGGAGCTCCCACAAGGCTTGGGGTTAAAAACTCCTTTTGCTTAATATATAGTATAGACTAGCATATCACCCGTGCTATGCACAGATTGTGTTTGCAATTATCTATACTAGCATATCACCCGTGCTATGCATGGATTGTGTTTACAATTATTTATATATGTGAATTGTGATTTTTAAATATTTTTTTAATTTCTTTTTTTGTATATTATAGTAAAGTTTAATATTTTGATAATAATCATATGTGTTGGACTTTTCAAGGAATTAAATGTCTTTTTTATTATTATATTATATTAAAGTTTAATATTTTGATAATAATCAAATGTGTTGAACTTTTAAAAAAGAAAAAATTTATGCTTGTTCTTAATGTATTAAAGTGTTATTATGAGGGATAATAATCATATGTGTTGAGACTTTTTAAGGAATTCATGTATTGAATTTCAAAGAATTTTTTTTATGAGTAATGCTAGAGACCCCAAATATTCTACCAAAAGTTTTACCAAATATCTTACATGGGCGTGGGACCCACACAATGTGGGTCCCATGTGGGTCCCACACTCATGTGAGACATTTGGTAAAACTTTTGGTAGAATTTTTGGGGCCTCTAGCATTTTTTTTTTTTTATACTTGTTCTTAATGTAGTAAAGTGTTATTATAAGGGTAAGACTTGGGAGTTTGGAGAAGTTAATTAATGCTAAGATTTTTTTTTTTAAATCAGGAAATTTAGATTGGGAGATTGAAACTCCCACAAGGCTTGGGTTTAAAAACCCCCTTTTGCTTAATATATAGTATAGATATAATATATATATATATATATATATATATATAGCTTATAAGATAAGAGAAATAAAGTGCTATCTTATTATAATGGAGGAGATCTTATAAAAAAAAGTGTAGACATGAATGCCCTCATATTTTATTGTGTTTACAATTATTTATATATTTGAATTGTGATTTTTAAATATTTTTTTTAAATGTCTTCTTTTTTTCCTTTTTTACATTATATTAAAGTTTAATATTTTGATAATAATCATATGTGATGAACTTTTTAAGGAATTAAACGTCTTTTTTTATTATATTATATTAAAGTTTAATATTTTGATAATAATCATATGTGTTGGACTTTTCAAGAAATTTTTTTTTATGTTTGTTCTTAATACATTAAAGTGTTATTATGAGGGATAATAATCATGTGTTGGGACTTTTCAAGGAATTCATATGTGTTGGATTTCAAAGAATTTTTTTTTATACTTGTTCTTAATGCATTAAAGTGCTATTATGAGGGTAAGACTTGGGAGTTGAGAGGTGTTAATAAATGCAAAGATTTTTTTCTTTTTTTAAATAAAAAAATCAGGAAATTTAGATTGGGAGATTGGAGCTCCCACAAGGCTTGGGGTTAAAAACCCCCTTTTGCTTAATATATAGTATAGATATGTGAATTGTGATTTTTAAATGTCTTTTTTTTTTTCCTTTTTTATATTATATTAAAGTTTAATATTTTGATAATAATCATATGTGTTAGACTTTTCAAGTAATTAAATGTCTTTTTTTTTATTATATTATATTAAAGTTGATATTTTGATAATAATCATATGTGTTGGACTTTTCAAGAAATTTTTTTTATACTTGTTCTTAATGTATTAAAGTGTTATTATGAGGGATAATAATCACATGTGTTGGGACTTTTAAGAAATTCATATGTGTTGGATTTCAAAGAATTTTTTTTATGCTTATTCTTAATGCATTAAAGTGTTATCGTGAGGGTAAGACTTGGGGGTTGGGAGAAATTAATAAATACCAAGGTTTTTTTGTTTGAATTGCGATTTTTAAATGTTTTATTCTTTTTTTTTAAATATCTTCTTTTTTTTCTTTTTTTATATTATATTAAAGTTTAATATTTTGATAATAATCATATGTGTTAGACTTTTCAAGGAATTAAATGTCTTTTTTTTTATTATATTGTATTAAAGTTTAATATTTTGATAATAATCATATATGTTAGACTTTTCAAAACTTTTTGTTTATACTTGTTCTTAATGCATTAAAGTGTTATTATGAGGGATAATAATCATATGTGTTGGGACTTTTCAAGGAATTCATATGTTGGATTTCAAAAAAAAAAAATTATGCTTGTTCTTAATGCATTAAAGTATTATTATGAGGGTAAGACTTGGGGGTTGGGAGAAGTTAATAAATGCTAAGTTTTTTTTTTTTTTTTTTGAATCAAAAAATCAAGAAATTCAGATTGGGAGATTGGAGCTCCCACAAGGCTTGGGGTTAAAACCTCATTTTGCTTAATATATAGTATAGATAGATTATATTAAAGTTTAATATTTTGATAATAATCATACTAGCCTATCACCCGTGCTATGCACGGGATAATTATAGATATTTATATTTGTTTTAGATTTTTTTTAATATATAAATTTTGTTTCTTAAGATTTTTTATAAAAATAATTTAACAATCTTATCACTAACCATAATGTATGGAAAAAGTTGAAAAGAGTATTGCAGTAACTATATACGGATTGTATCTATAATTATTTGTATGAGGGAATTTTAAATGTTGATCAGGGGATTGTATCAATAAATGCAGGCATGTGGAAAGACATGTGGATTGAGAAAAGTTAATAAATGCTAATTAAGGGATTTTGACAAAATCAATAAATGTTGAGTTTTTTTTTTAAATAAAAAATTTAGAAATTTCAAATTGAGATATTGAAGCTCCCACAGGCCTTGGGGGTTAAAAACTTTTTAATATATAAATTATGTTTTTTAAGATTTTTTATAAAAATAATTTAACAATCTTATCACTAACCATAGTGTATGAGAGAAGTTGAAAAGGGTACTACAGTAACTATACACGGGTTGTTTCTATAATTATCTGTATAAGGGGATTTTAAATGCTGATTAGAGAATCTTGACCAAATCAATAAATGCAAACATGTGGAAAGACACGCGGATTGAAAAAATGTAATAAATGCTGATCATGGGATATATATGTGAATTGTGATTTTTAAATGTCTTTTTTTTATATTATATTAAAGTTTAATATTTTGATAATAATCATGTGTTGGACTTTTCAATGAATTAAATGTCTTGTTTTTTATATTATATTAAAGTTTAATATTTTGATAATAATCATATGTGTTGTACTTTTCAAGGAATCTTTTTTATACTTGTTCTTAATACATTAAAGTGTTATTATAAGGGATAATAATCATATATGTTGGGACTTTTTAAGGAATTCATATATGTTGGACTTTTCAATGAATTTTTTTTATACTTATTCTTAATGTATTAAAGTGTTATTATAAGGGTAAGGCTTGGGGGTTGTGAGAAATTAATAAATGCTAAGGTTTTTTTTTTTTAATCAAAAAATCAAGAAATTTAGATTGGGATATTGGAACCCCCACAAAACTTGTGGGTTAGAGATAGATATGAACAAATAGATAGATATAGATATAGATATTTACATTTGTTTTAAATTTTTTTTAATATACCAATTATTTGTTTTGGAAAATGTACTGCAGTAATTATGAGAGGAGTCAAAAAGATATTATATTAAAGTTTAATATTTTGATAATAATCATATGTGTTGTACTTTTCAAGGAATTTTTTTTATACTTGTTCTTAATGCATTAAAGTGTTATTATGATGGATAATAATCATATGTGTTGGGACTTTCAAGGAATTCATATATGTTGGACTTTTCAATGAATTTTTTTTATACTTATTCTTAATGTATTAAAGTATTATTATAAGGGTAAGGCTTGGGGGTTGTGAGAAATTAATAAATGCTAAGGTTTTTTTTTTTTTAAATCAAAAAATCAAGAAATTTAGATTGGGATATTGGAACCCCACAAAACTTGTGGGTTAGAGATACATATAAATAAATAGATAGATATAGATATTTACATTTGTTTTAAATTTTTTTTAATATACAAATTATTTGTTTTGGAAAAGGTACTGCAGTAATTATGAGAGAAGTCAAAAATATATTATATTAAAGTTTAATATTTTGATAATAATCATATGTGTTGTACTTTTCAAGGAATTTTTTTTATACTTGTTAATAATGCATTAAAGTGTTATTATGATGGATAATAATCATATGTGTTGGGACTTTTCAAGAAATTCATATATGTTGGACTTTTCAATGAATTTTTTTTATACTTATTCTTAATGCATTAAAGTGTTATTATAAGGGTAAGGCTTGGGGGTTATGAGAAATTAATAAATGCTAAGGTTTTTTTTTTTTAAATCAAAAAATCAAGAAATTTAGATTGGGCTATTGGAACCCCCACAAAACTTATGGGTTAGAGATACATATAAATAAATAGATAGATATAGATATTTACATTTGTTTTAAATTTTTTTTAATATACAAATTATTTGTTTTGGAAAAGGTACTGCAGTAATTATGAGAGAAGTCAAAAAGTCTTGTGGGTTGAGAGAAGTTAATAAATGCTAAAGTTAATTTCTTTTTTTAAAAAAACAAAAAATTAGAAAATTAAGATTGGTATATTGGAGCTCTCACAGGCCTTGGGGGTTAGAAACCCCCTTTTGCTTAATATATAGTATAGAGTAGCATATCACTTGTGCTATGCGCGGATTGTGTTTACAATTATCTATATATGTGAATTGTGATTTTTAAATGTTTTCGCTTTTTTTTTAAATGTCTTCTTTTTTTCATTTTTTATATTATATTAAAGTTTAATATTTTGATAATAATCATATGTGTTGGACTTTTCAAAGAATTAAATGTCTTTTTTTATTATATTATATTAAAGTTTAATATTTTCATAATAATCATATGTGTTGGACTTTTTAAGAAATTTTTTTTATGCTTGTTCTTAATGCATTAAAGTGTTATCATGAGGGATAATAATCATATGTGTTGGGACTTTTCAAGGAATTCATATGTGTTGGATTTCAAAGAATTTTTTTTATGCTTGTTCTTAATGCATTAAAGTGTTATTATGAGGATAAGACTTGGGAGTTGGGAGAAGTTAATAAATGTTAAGATTTTTTTTAAAATAAAAAAATCAAGAAATTTAGATTGGGAGATTGGAGCTCCTACAAGGCTTGGGGTTAAAAACCCCATTTTGCTTAATATATAGTATAGATACAAATTTAGTATTTTTCATTACCCTTTTCTAATTAACTTCCTTCATTACCCTTTTCTAATTAACAACTACTAGCCTATCACCCGTACTATGCACGGGATAATTATAGATATTTATTATAGCGATCCCGATTTTTCCTTATTTGTGTAAACTGTATTCTGGGCTCGGGTCCGTGGATGTTGGTTGTTGTCTTATTCTCATTCTCATCCATTACTTTTGTATTTGAGTCTTGGGTTGTATTGGGCAGGTTTGAAACCGGTTGGTTGTGTTTGGAAACCAAGAGTTGATGCCCAGATTTTGGCCTTCACGCTCGAGCGCTGCTTTTGACGCTCGAGCGAGCCCGTTGCTTTTGTTCCTCCGCTCGAGCGGGCATTTTGACGCTCGAGCGTGATTATTCAACCCTCAGTATTTTTCCCTGCAGGTCGTCAGACGCTCGAGCGTCCACTTTCACGCTCGAGCGTAGACCTTCGTCTGTAGAACTTCTGGATGTGTGCATCTGACGCTCGAGCGGCACTTTTGACGCTCGAGCGTGGATCTGTGTCTGACACTCGAGCGGGGCGTTCCACGCTCGAGCAGACTGTGTGATATATCAGTCTGAGAAAAGTCATTTTTGGATCACTTTTCGACCTTCTCTCTCTCTCTAGCTTTTCAAAACTTCATTTGAGAGCTCCTCTCTCTAGAATACACATTCTCTCTTCGAAATCATCTAGTTTTGGTGATCTTCTACCCTAGTCCCTTTATAAAAAGTGTGGAGCTTGGTGTGGGCTACATTTTGATCCGAAAATCTTTGGGTTTGGAGCACTTTCGAATTTCTTCATCTTCTCCTTTGAGCTCCGAAATTTGAGGTAGGGATAACCTACTCTATTCTATGAGTTTTAACATAAATTTTAGTCATTTTGATTAGATGGTATTGTTGGGTAATTTCGGAAAAAGTTAGGGTTTGATTTGTAATTTATAAAAGGGGGTTTTCAAATGTTAAACTCCATGAGTATGTGAGACCTTGGAAAATGGGATTATTGTTGTTAAATTGATGAAATTGGACCTTAGGGTTGATAATGGAAAAAAGGAAAAATGCCCTAATTTTGTTGAATAATTAATTTAAACAATTAATTTGGGGAAATGCGAAATTGGGTTGGAAATCATGAAATTGGATGGAATTGTAATTGAATAGTGTGGTTGGATTAATTTATCACCCACTTATGAAACTGTTGATTATTTATCTGTTCAATAAATTTATTATCTGTTTAGAGATAACTGCTTTGGGCTATCGGTGGAGGATCGCCTTGATTGTTGTAGACATTGTATGATGATTAGGGAAAATTGAAACTAATCACATTGAATATGTCATTGAATATGACGGTTGGATTAATACAGCAAATGTGTGTATTGATTGATCATTGTATATGATAAGTGTTTAAATACATTGTATATATATATTATTTGGGAAGAGATAGGGGATGTACTCCATGGCTTAGGAGGAGATAGGGGATGAACTCCATTGATACAGCAAATCTGTGTATCACTTGAAATATAGAAGTGTTGAAGTATGGAAGTGTTTTAATATGAGTTATATTCTCTTGTGAATTGTGAAGTATGGAAGTGTTTTAATATGTGTTATAGTCTCATTGAATTGTTTGGCCAGGTTCTGAGCCATAATTATGAATCGAAACTATATAAGTGAAGGAAACTGAAATGAATAATGGATGTACTTTGATGTTGAATTGAAAAGTGTTGTAAGTTGGTTTATAAGTGTCAACCATATATCAAATGCTATTGTTTTAGTTATTCCTTATACTTGGTTTAGTATATCTCTACTGGGCATTGGTTTACCCTATATGGGACATCATTTTCAGGTTCAGGTGATATGCCACCTCCAAGGACACAGCTTGGGAGGCTTAGAGGCTGAAGATACCTTTTTGTTGTTTACCTTTTTGTGTATCACATGTAAATTCAAGCTGAGGGCTTAATGTGTATGAGTTAGTACTCTATTTTTTTGTAACCAAGTGTTGGCTTGGAAACTTGCAAGCCCGTAGGGCATTTACTTTTATTGTCAATATGTAATACTTTTGTGATAAATACTCTGATAAATAGATGTACACTTTATTCTCTTGAACATATTGTCAATTTCTTGTATCATGAATATATGAATTATGAGTTTATTTTGAGGGCGTTAAAACTTGGTATCAGAGCGTACCGGGTTTGAATATTTGGGTACGTGGGAAGTGGTTAGTACCACAATGGGTTTGTCTCGCTTGTTAGAGACTTAGATGTAATGTTATATGTTTATTTGATAACATGTTTATGTAACTATTTGGGTATGGGATTTAGTTTCTAGGATGTTGATTGGATCCTTGGGTTTCTGGGAGTCCTGTTGGAAAGGCACTTGATCACTGTTGTTTCTAACTGGAACTCTAGCAATGCCTCGGGACTATCATTATCCGGAAATGAAATTCGTAAGTGCTTATGTGATTATGTGCTTACGTGGAGCGAATTACAGTTGTCCATTGTATTAGGATGTGAGTGCTGTAGCTTCGGCACATTTGTGAATGTGCTAATGTCTTCGTTACCTTTATTAGGATGTCAGGATGAGGACGTGGTGGTAGGCGAGGTAGGCCTAGGAGGCAGGAGATGCCTATACCAGATGAAATTCTGGCACAGCAGGAGGGTGTTGGTCTGGCCAATGTGGCCGAGCCAGTAGGTCAGCAGGCCATGGACGCCTTAGCCCGCGAGATGGCAGGAGCATTGAGGGAATCTATGGGCATTCTCAGGGCTGAGAATCAAGCCCAGGCCTATGTAGCTGAGGCAGGGCCTTCTTTTCTGAAGAGGGAGTTTTTCCGGTCTAATCCGGATGAGTTTCTGGGAGATCTAAAAGAGCCACTTAAGGCTGATGAGTGGCTTGAGCAGATGATGAAGACGTTTGAGATGCTAGGCATCGCAGACGGAGCCTTGAGGGTGACCTTGGCGTCCTTCCAGCTGAAGGGAGACGTGGGTCAGTGGTGGAAGTTTGTTCGGGGCCGTATTAGTGGGACTTAGGAGGCCTTTGTAGATGCTTTCCAGGAGAAGTTTTTGCCTCCCGCTATTAGACAGAAGCTGAGGGATCAGTTCTGTCAGCTTAAGCAGCTGAGTACACTAGTGGCCAAATTTGAGGCCGCATTTACCAGTTTGTCTAGGTTTGCACCTGAGCTAGTGGCGTCTGAAGAACGCCGTTGTCTGGAGTTCGAAAGGAAGTTGAGACACGGACTCAAGGTTAGGGTTGCTGGGTCCATGACTCGGGAGTATGGACGCCTTGTGGATGCAGCGGCCCATATGGAGATTATTATGCACAAGGAGGATGAGAGGTTGAAGGGCTCCGAGAGGAGTCAGGATGGCCAGGGAGATGGCAGGAGGCAGAGGGGTTCTAACCCTCAGCAGTCATAGGGTACTTTTGAGAGATCTACCTTTCCAGTGCCGAGTTTAGGTTCTAGGAGAGACAGTCAGGGAGACGTTACTTGTTACAAGTGTGGTCCGCTAGGCCACAAGTCTCCAGCTTGCCCGCAGAGGGGAGGGGGTAGAGAGCAGTTTCATCTTCGGCTCGTCCTTAGAGCCAGAGTCAGGGTAGAGATCAGTCGATTTCTTGTTACTAGTGTAGTTAGGCAGGGCACCTGAAGAGGTTTTGCCCGTAATTGAGTGGCACATCTGGTGCATCTAGTTCGAGGCAGACTTAGAGTCATCAGCCAGCTCAGTCAGTTCAGGCCTCGAGGGCCAATCGGAGAGCCTCATCGTCTCAGTCTGTACAGTAGACTTATGCTCCGAGAGGTGAGCAGGTAGATCAGAGACCTTCAGGGCGTGTGTATGTTGTTACCGCACAGGATCTTATACCAGCTCCATCTGTTATGAGAGGTACCTTTTTGTTTTGTAACTCGGTTGCTAATGTGTTGATTGATACAGGTGCATCACATTCCTTTATATTTGCTGCATTTGCATCTGTTTTGGGGTTGGAGTTGGCGCAGTTAGCATCTTCTATTTGTGTTGTATCACCCGTTAAGGGTGAGTTGATTTTGAAGCAGGGGTGTAGAGGTTGTGATATTGAGGTCACCGACCGCCGACTTCCATTTTCTTTTGTAGTTATGGCTATGTCGGGTTTTGATGTGATTTTGGGTATGGACTGGCTATCGTCATACCGGGCTGTTATTGATTGCTATCGCCAGAGGGTTACTGTGTGTACCTTGAGCAGGGATTGTTTCCATTTCTTAGGGGATTAGGTTGGTAGTGTCTTGCCACTAGTGTGTGATCCGCGAGGGCAGAGTGACCTTAGTGGTCTTCTCGCTAGCTTTATGAGTAGTGAGTGTGATAAGATCAAGATTGAGTTACCTAGAGTGGTTTGTGAGTACTCGGACGTCTTTCCCGATGATCTTGTTAGCTTGCCACCACATCGAGAGGTGGAGTTTTCTATTGATTTAGTGCCCGACACAGCGCCGATTTCCCTGGCACCGTATCGTTTTGCCCCAGCTGAATTGAGTGAGTTGAAGATTCAACTCTAGGAGTTGCTAGATAAGAGCTTTATCTGCCCTAGTGCTTCGTCGTGGGGAGCACCAGCCCTCTTTGCTAAGAAGAAAGACGGGGCTTTGAGACTTTTTATTGATTACCGAAAATTGAATCGGGCTACGGTTAAGAAAAAGTACCCTATGTCTCGTATAGATGATCTGTTTGACCAGTTGAAAGGGTCCCGTTGTTTCTCTAATATTGACTTGAGATCGGGATACCATCAATTGAGGGTCAGGGAAGAAGATATCCCGAAGACGGCATTCCGTACACGGTATGGCCACTATGAGTTTCTGGTGATGCCTTTTGGGCTCACCAATGCACCGGCAGTGTTTATGGACTTGATAAACCGGATATTCCGAGAGTTCTTAGATCGTTTTGTGGTCGTTTTTGTGGATGACATTCTGATTTATTCACCGTCGGAGGAAGAGCACGAGGAACACTTGAGAGTGGTGCTTGAGTTGCTTAGAACCCATAAGTTGTATGCTAAGTTCGAGAAGTGTGAGTTCTGGCTAAGAGAGGTTAAATTCTTAGGCCATGTAGTCTCCGAGGAAGGGGTGTCTGTTGATACATCCAAGGTAGAGGCAGTGCAGGATTGGCACAGCCTAAGAGTGTTTTTGAGATCCGCAGTTTCTTGGGATTGGCCGGTTATTACCGTAGGTTTGTGAAAGATTTCTCCAGGCTAGCTTCGCCGTTGACTAGGTTGACGCGGAAAGGGGTCAAATTTGTATGGAGTGAGACTTGTGAAAAGTCGTTCCAAGAGCTCAAAGTTAGACTTACCACCGCTCCAGTTTTGATTATTTCGGAGAGGGGTTTGGGTTATGCAGTGTATTGTGATGCGTCACGAGAGGGTTTGCGTTGTGTGCTGATGTAAGAGGGGAAAGTAGTAGCCTATGGCTCGCGGCAGTTGAAAATACACGAGAGGAATTACCCTACACATGACCTAGAGTTAGCAGCTGTAATTTTTGCCTTGAAGTTTTGGAGGCATTACCTGTATGGTGAGAGATTCGAGGTGTTCTCGGATCATAAGAGTCTGAAGTATCTGTTTACACAGAAAGACTTGAATCTGAGGCAGAGGAGGTGGATGGAGTTCATTGAGGATTACGACTTCGAGTTACATTACCATCCGGGGAAGGCCAATGTTGTGGCCGATGCCCTTAGTAGGAAATCCATTAGTGATGTAGCTTGTATAGCCATCCGGGAGTGAGAAATGTTGGGTGCACTTGGCGAATTTGATTTGCTTCTGGATGAATCTGCTGAGTCTACGGCCTTGTTTTCTGTAGTTGCACAGCCCACACTTGTGAATCGAGTGTTAGAGGCACAGAGGAGTGACCTTGAGGTAGAATCCCTCCGGGAGAAGATCTCCAGTGGAAAGGTAGAGAAGGGTTTGACTATGTATCCCAACTTGAGTGTGAGATACGGAGACCGTTTGTTTGTGCCGGTGTCTTGCTGAGAGGAAGTACTCCGAGAGTTTCACTATTCATGCCTTGCGGTGTATCCAGGAGGCACTAAGATGTATCGTGATTTGGGTCGCCAGTTTTGCTGGTGAGGGATAAAGAAAGATGTGGCTGTTTTCGTGTCTAAGTGTCTTACTTGTCAGCAAGTGAAGGCCGAGCATCAGAGGCCAGCGGGTTTGTTGCAACCCTTGCCCATTGCTGAGTGGAAGTGGGAGCATGTCACGATGGACTTCGTTATAGGTCTTCCGAGGACTCAGCGGGATAGTGATGCTATTTGGGTGGTTGTAGATCGATTGACTAAGTCAGCGCACTTTATTCCTATGCGCGTGAGAGATTCAGTAGATCATCTTACTGACTTGTATATTCGGGACATAGTGAGATTGCACGGAGTCCCAGTGTCGATTGTCTCAGATAGAGATTCACGTTTTACTGCTAGGTTGTGGCAGAGTTTACGGAGTGCCTTGGGCACTAAGTTGACTTTTAACACGGCTTATCATCCTCAGACTGACGGGCAGTCCAAGCGTACTATACAGATCCTTGAGGATATACTTCGAGGTTGTGTCCTTGACTTTAGTGGGTCGTGGGAGAGGTACTTGTCCTTAGTGGAAATTGCCTACAACAACAATTTCCAATCGAGTATTGGTATGGCACCGTTTAAGGCCTTGTATGGTCGACCGTGTAGGTCTCTAGTTTGTTGGGCCGAGGTGGGTGATGCACCTTTGTTGGGCCCGGAGTTGGTTCGGGAGACGACGAAGAAAGTTAAGCTTATCCGTAAGAGACTTGTTACAGCCCAGAGTCATCAAAAGTGTTATGCCAACCGTAGGAGAAGGCCTTTGGCATTTGGGATGGGTGATCATGTTTTCTTGAAAATATCACCTAGGCGGGGACTGATGAGGTTTGGTAAGAATGGAAAGTTGTCCCCTCGATTTATTGGCCCTATTGAGATCCTTGAGCGGATTGGAGAGGTTGCCTACCGTTTAGCATTACCGCCGCAGTTGTCCAGAGTACATGATGTGTTTCATGTTAGTATGCTTCGGAAATACGAGCCGGATTCGTCACATGTGTTGGATTGGATTGACTTAGAGGTTGATGAGGATATCTCGTATGAGGAGAGACCGGTGCGGGTCTTGGATAGGTGGGATCAGGTCTTGCGAGGCAAGACGATACCCTTGGTAAAAGTTTTGTGGAAACATCATGGGGTTGAGGAAGCCACTTGGGAACGTGAGTTGGTTGTCCGTGAGAAATATCCGGACTTGTTTGATAATGTTTAACCATGTATTGGAGGTTTTGTTTTGTTGATAAACTTTAAGAACATTGAATATGTCTTAAGTTGTAAAACATCGTATACGTTTTGGTTTATGGGAATATTGTAATGGTTGGTTATGCCTTGAAAATGGAAGATAATTTAGCATTGTATATGTTGAATGTGTTATAGAAATGCAAATATATTATTAACATTGAATATGTTATGAAATGGTGGAATATGATATTGGAAAATTTTGAATTTCAAAGAAAGGCATGTTGTTAATGCATACTGAATTATATTGTAAATTGCCTCTCGAAAAGAGATGGGATGATCGGTATTGGGTCAAGTTGATAAATGTTGAGTTATAATGTGTTGAGAATTGAGAAATCATGTTTTTGAAACTTGTTCATCTAATTTTGGGAACGAAATTCTTTAAGGGGGGGAGGTTATAGCGATCCTGGATTTCCCTTATTTGTGTAAACTGTATTCTGGGCTTGGGTCCGTGGATGTAAACTCTATTACCACACACTCACACATGCAGATGGAATGCCCCTATATAGCGATCCCGGTTGTCCCTTTACTATTCTATTGTATTCCGGACTCGGTTTCGTGAAGTTGGTAGTTGTATCTATCTTGTTGTCATCCTTTAATTCCGCTTGATTGAGTTTTAGGATGTATTGGGCAGAGTTGTTACAGGTTGGTTAGGCTTTGGTTTCAATTCTTTATTGCCCAGTTTTATGGAGGTCCGCTCGAGCGGGTCTTCTTGCGCTCGAGCGGAGATTGCACGCTCCCTGTATTTTGGTGCTCTGCAGAACTTCTGCAAGCATGTTTTTCACGCTCGAGCGCAGGTTTCTTTGCGCTCGAGCGGGTGCTCTTGCGCTCGAACGGGTAATACCTTTTTGGTGTAAGTTCTGGGAGGGGGAAATCTATGCTCGAGCGGACTGGTTTTCACACTCGATCGAATGTGCTTTATTCTTGTGTCTTGGCACTCGAGCGGGTCTTCTTGCGCTCGAGCGTACCTAGTTTTTTGTTCTTGACGCTCGAGCGTTGTGTTCTTCGCTCGAGCGGGAATGTCGTATATCAGTTGGCAGCTGGGCGTTTTAAATTCACTTTTTACTTTCTCTCTCTCTCTCTTACTTTCTAAAAAGCCATTTTGAGAGTTCCTCTCTCTAGAAACTCCCTTCTCTCTAGGGTTTGATCTAGTTAAAGTGTTCCTTATTCCTTCGGCCTTTGTAAAAGTTGGGTTGATCGTCGAGGGCTATCCATTGATCCGAGAATATTGAGTTTTGGAGCACGTTGAGTTTCTTCACCTTCTTTCCTTGAGCTCCGAAATTGAGGTAGGGATTCCTACTCACTCTTATGGGTTTTAACCTAGATTTTGAGCTTATTGTTTAAATGGTTGATTTTGGGACTTAGGGTTTCAAAATGTGTTAAAGAGGGTTTTGTGATTTTAGCCTCATAATATGTATTTTGGGTTTCAAAATGATGATATAGTTGTTGGTTGGTGATATTTGAACCTTTGAGTTGATATTGAGAGTTGGGGGAAAAAGCCCTAATTTGTTGTTTAAATTAATTGGTATAATTAATTTGGGAAAAATTGTAGCTATATGGAATTGAGTTGGAAATAATGAAATTGAGTCATTATATAGTAGAATAGTGGAGTTGGATTTGTTAATCGCTCACTTTTGAAAATATTGATATTTTATCTGTTGGAGCTTTTATTATCTGTTTAGAAATAATTGTTTGGGCTACCGGTGGAGGGTAGTTTTGATTGTTGTAGACAATGCATGATGATTAGGCAAACTAAAACTAATCAATTGGTTATGTCATAGAGTGTGACGGTTGATAGAATACATTAACGTTATGTATTGATTGATTGATTGTGTATATGACCTTTGTGTATATACATTGTGTGTGTGTGAGGAGATAGGGGATGTACTCCACAGTTTAGGGGAAGATAGGGGATGGACCTCTAAACCGGATGTTGTTTGGAAGGAGATAGGGGATGGACTCCACTGATACAGCTCATATGCTTGTCAGATAATGTGTTGATACAGCTCATATGCTTATCATTAGAAGTGTTGGTATAGCTAATATGCATATCTGTTGAAATGTGGATACAGCTTGTATGCTTATCTGTTGAGATGTTGATATAACTAGTATGTTTATCTATTGTAAAATGGGAAATGTCTAATACGAATCACCGTCTCATATAAGTGGTTGGCCAGGTTCTGAGCCGTTGATGTAAATTGTGAAATGGATAAGAAATGGAAATTGAAATGAAACATGAACATAGTGGTCATGAAATGGAAATGGGTTACGAATTGGTTTATGGAAATTGAACATTTATCAATTGCTAATGTCTTAGTTATTACTCATACTATGTTTAGCATATCTCTACTAGGCATTGGCTCACCCTATATGGGACATTATTTTCAGGTACAGGTAGTATGCCACCTCCAAGGACATAGCTTGGATGATGATGAGAGTTGAAGACTCTTTTTTTTTTGTTTATTTTGATGTATTACATGTAAATTCAAGCCAAGGGCTTAATATGTATTGAGTTAGCACTCTTCTTTTTGTAACCAAGTGTTAACTTGGAAAGCTGTAAGCCCATAGGGCATTTGCTTTTGTTGTTAACATGTAATACAGTTGTAAGAATTACTCTGATGAATAGAAATGGTTGGTTTCTTTTATATTAATGCATGTCTAAAGTGATGGGTTTTATGTTTTTTTTTTTTTTTTGAGGACGTTACACCCTAACTCTTACTAGGGCATCCTAAGCTCATACGGACCTGTGTGTGCGGTAGAACATGTGCTCTGATACCACTCTGTCACGACCCAAACCCGCCCCCATAGGTTTAGCTTCGTAACCGGCCAGTAATCCGTGGATCACCAAAGGCCTCTGAACAGATTAGCAAAAAGTAAGGGGCTGCGGAAGCAATTATATAGAACAGACAAGGTCCAATGAGCTGTGATAACAAACATGGGACAGAAGATTTCAAAACTTACATATATACATAAGCATGCCAATCAAAGGACACCAATATTTACAAATATCTACAGAAGTGTACTTCCCAAGACCTGACTTTACAAACAGTCACAGAGACTAGCATAAGTACAAAAACAGCCATTCAACTATACTGTGATTGGAACCTCCTCGGGAGGCACAACGGATGGCTGACAAAAACAAAACTGAAGGCCGTCAACTCTGGCCCTGGTCACATATCGGCTCACCTATATACATAATATAAACTATGAGCGAAGGCCCAATGAACAATAACAGAGTAAAGGGGTTGCAATGAATGAGTCTGTACAGGTTCAGAAATCATAATTCAGTTTTGTATCAAATTCATAGTTTGCCCAGATGATATACAAAAATCATGAGTCATGCTTACATTTACGTAATACATCCATTAGCATTAACAGAGCAGATACAGAACAGGTACAGACACATGAGGGTTACGAATAACCAGTTCCATAAAGGAACCTCCGGATCTGGGTAACAGAGAACAGATACGTTGAACCCCGGTGAGGGAGCCTCTGGTACGGGTAATAGAGTGCAAACAGATTAAGTTCCATAAAGGAACCTCCGATACCGGGTAACAGCCAACAGATATCACATGATGCTAGGGATATCATGAATACATATCAGAAATTGGACAATCATTCATTGTACAGAACATATCATTTCGGAAAACAGATCTTATTTTATCACACCCAAAACAGATACAGTTGAACATAACTTTACTAAGTTATTACTCACAGTTGGCCTTGAGACAGACAGACGGAGCAGATTAGTCAAACAGTACGCGGCACGTGACCTACATAACATATAACAGGCACACACTTGAAACACACAATCTAACCGTACATAATTTACTTCGTTGGCTCTTAATGTGTTTCTAACCCTTAATCCTCACTATGGAGTCTTAAACATGGCCTAGGAATACCTAGGATGGAATGAGGATGCAAAAATGCCTTGGAAAACATTTTTCAAAACTTGCTGAAAACAGGGGTCTTGCTTGAGCGTGGCTTTCTTCGCTCAAGCGAGCTTACCAAAACAAAGGGGTCGCTCGAGCCTAAACTCCTTCGCTCGAGTAGTCTGTAAAAATGCAAAAGTACTGGTTGTTGAAAATCCCCGCTCGATGCTCGCTCGAGCGTGAGACACGGCTCTTCCCTCGAGCGTAGGTCTCTTCGCTCGAGCGTGCATCTGCATGCACCAAAAACCTAAGAGCTTGCAATCTACGCTCGTGCCAGCACTCCTTCACTCGAGCGGAGCTCTGAACAAAAGGTGGTCGTTCGAGCGTGGAATCCTTCGCTCGAGCGAGGAAGCCAAAATCTGGAATTTCCAGATTTGCCTTCAAAGCTCAAACCAATAATTCAACACACCAAAACTCAACCTTTTGGGCCAATTTTTTGGGAAACACTTGAAAACCAACAATATAATATGTTTTGAAGATCATTTGAAAAATCAAGCCCAAATGTGAGACAATCGAACACCAAATCCAAAGAAGCTTCAAGAATAATGCAAGAACTTAACATGCAAGTGTTCATTAGAAAATCTAATGCTCTAAAACATGACCAAATGTAAGATTTGAGCTCAAAACATGGTGAATTCATGGACTAAAATCCAAATATGGACATGCATGTGGGGAATTCATGAAAACATCTTCAAAACTCAATAATGTGCACATGTATGCACGAATTACTTCTCAATTCAACATTTAAACCAATTCTTGACTTTAATCTTCAATTTTACCATGGACTATGCAAGGTATAACTTAAATTCACAATCAAGAAGATGATTTTCCTACCTTGGGTCTTCAATTCCAAGTATGGAGGCTCAATTTTACAATTCTTCTATAATTCCTTAAATTTCCAAGCAAAATCTTGTTGAAACTAAGTTTTTCCCTATCTCCTACTCTCTCTCTCTCTCTCTCTCTCTCTCTCTCTCTCTCTCTCACGGTTTGGTCTCTCAATGGATGATGAAAAGATACAACAAATGTATGAATTAGTCTCAAGGTTGCCTTAGGTAATGGGCCACTCAATGGCAATTTGGTAATAAACTTAACTAATTTAATATAACGTTATTTAATCTAATTTAATCATACCAAATCAAATTTTAATTAAACCTACCATGAAATCACATATATTCTTACTAGTATAAAGCACTAGTCAATTTCTAAATCGGTCGCCGATAAGGCTTTCAATTCGCAGTTTAAAGTCAAAGACATGAACAGGTCATTTTATCGCAAATAGCTAGAAACACAAAAATAATGCAATACACATGCAAATTAATCCCAAATCCTTCCTAAATTACCATTAGACATAATTAAGTACGGATTAACGTTAATCAGAGGTTGGGGTTATTACAGTCTTCCCCCCTTAAAAGAGTTTGGTCCTCCAAACTCGAATTACCTTCATTCGGACTCATCATTGGGTCCAGTGGAAACAGATCCGGATATCTCTTCATCATGTCTTCCTCGGTTTCCCAAGTTGCATAGGTTCCTCCGTGGTTTTGCCAATTAACTTTTACCAACGGTATTTCTTTATTTCTCAACCTTTTGATCCGGCGATTCACAATCTGGATAGGTCTTTCCTCATAAGTGTAGTCATCTTTCAAAAGCACATGTGTCGGTTTGATGACGTGGAGTGGATCCCTCAAGTATTCTCGAAGCATCGATATATGAAAGACGTTATGCATATGCCCCATTACTGGAGGTAAGGCTATCCGATACGATACCGGATTAATCTTTTCAAGGACTTCATAAGGTCCAACGTACCTTGGCGCTAATTTGCCCTTAACACCAAACCGAGTTTGACCCTTCATCGGGGTCACTTTAATGAACACATGATCCCCAACTTCGTATTCCCTATCTCTTCTTCGAACACAAGCATAGCTCTTCTACCGACTCTGTGCAGTTTTCAGACGTTGTTGGATTAGTTTCACTTTCTCAGTTGTTTCTTGCACAAGTTCCGATCCCAACAAAGGTCTATCACCTACTTCAGCCCAACATATCGGAGAACGACATGTTTTTCCATACAAAGCTTCGTAAGGAGCCATTTCAATGCTTGAATGGTAATTGTTGTTGTACACAAATTCAGCTAATGGCAAGTAGGTCTCCCAATTCCCCTGGAAGTCTAACACACACATTCTGAGCATATCTTCTAAAGTTTGGTTAGTCCGTTCAGTTTGTCTATCCGTCTGTGGGTGATAGGCACTACTCAATCTCAGTTCAGTTCCCAAAGCCTGTTGCAAACTCTGCCAAAATGTTAACACAAACTTTGAGTCCCTGTCAAACACAATAGATACTGGCACTCCATGAAGCCTCACAATTTCAGTCATATAAATATTGGCCAATTTGTCAGCATTATAAATAGTTTTGACAGGCAGAAAATGGGCAGACTTAGTTAAACGGTCAACTATAACCCAGATAGAGTCCATACCTCGGGAAGAATGAGTCAATCCCACAATGAAGTCCATGGTAATATGCTCTCATTTCCATTCCGGTATTGGGAGTGGTTGTAGCAAACCAACGGGTCGTTGATGTTCAGCTTTAACTTGTTGACAATGGAGACATCTAGCCACAAAATCTGCAATACTCCTTTTCATTCCAGGCCACCAAAAATTCTGTTTCAAATTGCGATACATTTTTGTGTTCCCCAAATGCATAGCAAACTTACTGCTGTGAGCTTCGGTCATAACATGTTTCTTCAAACCACCACAATCAGGTACACAAAGACGGTTCTGAAATTTCAGTACATCATTCTCAAACACAAATCCTGGTCTTGGCTTTGAATCAAATTCCTCTATGATCTTTTTCAAGTATTCATCTTCGCATTGTTTTTGTTTGATCTCATCTAGAATTGCAGGTTGAGCAGAAATAGTAGTTAACAGCCCATCTTGTTCTAGGTCATTCAGCAATTCTTTTCGATTGGGCAACAAACATGACAAACTTCCACCAGATTTTCGGCTTAAGGCATCTGCTACGGTATTAGCCTTTCCTGGATGATACAAGATTTTTAAGTCATAATCCTTGATTAGTTCTAACCATCGCCTCTGTCTCATGTTCAATTCCTTTTGGGTGAAGAAATATTTCAAGCTTTTATGATCGGTGTCCACCTCACAAGTTACCCCATACAAGTAGTGACGCCAGATTTTCAAAGCAAAAAATACAACTACTAATTTAAGATCATAAGGTCGGAGTTGTCGAGAAGCATAGGTTGTTAAAAATGCAAAAGTACTGATTGTTGAAAATCCCCGCTCGATGCTCGCTCGAGCGTGAGACATAGCTCTTCCCTCGAGCGTAGGTCTCTTCGCTCGAGCGTGCGTCTGCGTGCACCAAAAACCTAAGAGCTTGCAATCTACGCTCGTGCCAGCACTCCTTCGCTCGAGCGGAGCTCTGAACAAAAGGTGGTCGCTCGAGCGTGGAATCCTTCGCTCGAGCGAGGAAGCCAAAATCTGGAATTTCCAGATTTGCCTTCAAAGCTCAAACCAATAATTCAACACACCAAAACTCAACCTTTTGGGCTAATTTTTTGGGAAACACTTGAAAACCAACAATATAATATGTTTTGAAGATCATTTGAAAAATCAAGCCCAAAGGTGAGACAATCGAACACCAAATCCAAAGAAGCTTCAAGAATAATGCAAGAACTTAACATGCAAGTGTTCATTAGAAAATCTAATGCTCTAAAACATGACCAAGTGTAAGATTTGAGCTCAAAACATGGTGAATTCATGGACTAAAATCCAAATATGGACATGCATGTGGGGAATTCATGAAAACATCTTCAAAACTCAATAATGTGCACATGCATGCATGAATTACTTCTCAATTCAACATTTAAACCAATTCTTGACTTTAATCTTCAATTTTACCATGGACTATGCAAGGTATAACTTAAATTCACAATCAAGAAGATGATTTTCCTACCTTGGGTCTTCAATTCCAAGTATGGAGGCTCAATTTTACAATTCTTCTATAATTCCTCAAATTTCCAAGCAAAATCTTGTTGAAACTAAGTTTTTCCCTATCTCCTACTCTCTCTCTCTCTCTCTCTCTCTCACGGTTTGGTCTCTCAATGGATGATGAAAAGATACAACAAATGTATGAATCAGTCTCAAGGTTGCCTTAGGTAATGGGCCACTCAATGGCAATTTGCTAATAAACTTAACTAATGTAATTTAACGTTATTTAATCTAATTTAATCATACCAAATCAAATTTTAATTAAACCTACCATGAAATCACATATATTCTTACTAGTATAAAGCACTAATCAATTTCTGAATCGGTCGCCGATAAGGCTTTCAATTCGCAGTTTAAAGTCAAAGACATGAACAGGTCATTTTATCGCAAACAGATAGAAACACAAAAATAATGCAACACACATGCAAATTAATCCCAAATCCCTCCTAAATTATCATTAGACATAATTAAGTATGGATTAACGTTAATCAGAGGTTGGGGTTGTTACAGGAGGAGATAGGGAATGGACTCTCAAATCTGTTTGGGAGGAGATAGGGGATGGACTCCATTGATACAGCAAATCTGTGTATTACTTGAAATATAGAAGTGTTGAAGTATGGAAGTATTTTAATATGAGTTATATTCTCATGTGAATTGTGAAGTATGGAAGTGTTTTAATATGTGTTATAGTCTCATTGAATTGTTTGGCCAGGTTCTGAGCCATAATTATGAATCGAAACTGTGTAAGAGAAGGAAACTGAAATGAATAATGGATGTACTTGATATTGAATTGAAAAGTGTTGTAAGTTGATTTATAAGTGTCAACCATATATCAAATGCTATTGTTTTAGTTATTCCTCATACTTGGTTTAGTATATCTCTACTGGGCATTGGCTCACCCTATATGGGACATCATTTTCAGGTTCAGGTGATATGTCACCTCCAAGGACATAGCTTGGGAGGCTTAGAGGCTGAAGATCCCTTTTCGTCATTTACCTTTTTGTGTATCACATGTAAATTCAACCCGAGGGCTTAATGTGTATGAGCTAGTACTTTCTTTTTTTGTAATTAAGTGTTGGCTTGGAAAGTTGTAAGCCCGTAGGGTATTTACTTTTATTGTCAACACATAATACTTTTATGATAAATACTCTGATAAATAGATGTACACTTTATTCTCTTGAATATATTGTCAATTTCATGTATCATGAATATATGAATTATGAGTTTATTTTGAGGACGTTACATTTATATTTATTTTAGATTTTTTTTAATATATAAATTATGTTTTTAAAGATTTTTTATAAAAATAATTTAACAATCTTATCACTAACCATAGTGTATGGGAGAAGTTGAAAAGGGTACTGCAGTAACTATACACGGATTGTATCTATAATTATTTGTATGAGAGGATTTTGACCAAATCAATAAATGCAGTCATGTGGAAAGACATGTGGATTGAAAAAAGTTAATAAATGCTGATCAGGGGATTTTGACCAAATCAATAAATGCTAAGTTTTTTTTTAAATAAAAAATAAAAAATTTAGAAAATTCAAATTGGGATATTGAAACTCCCACAGGCCTTGGGGGTTAAAAACCCCCTTTTGTTTAATCTATACTATATATTAAGCAAAAGGGGGTTTTTAACCCCAAGGCCTGTGGAAGCTCCAATATGCCAATCCTAATTTTCTAATTTTTTATTTTTAAAAAAAAAAGTATCCTTAGCATTTATTAACTTCTCTTAACCCATAAGACTTTTTGACTTCTCTCATAATTACTGCAGTACCTTTTCCAAAACAAATAATTTGTATATTAAAAAAATTTAAAAAAAATATAAATATCTATATCTATATCTATATCTATCTATTTATTTAGATCTATCTCTAACCCACAAGTTTTGTGGGAGTTCCAATATCTGAATCTTAATTTCTTAATTTTTTTGATTGTTTTTTTAAAAAAAAACTTAGCACTTATTAAGTTCTTCCAAATCTTTTTAACTTCTCCAATACAAACACTCTTTTTTTAACTTTTCACATACCTATTGCAAACAGTGAGTCTTCTTTTTGTTTTCTCATTCTTGATTTCTCACTTCTACACTTTCAATTTCAGTGACCAAGTATGCAAACAGTAAGTCTTTTTTTTTTTTGTTTTCTCCTTCTTAACTTTTCTTTTTGTTTACTGTTTTAATAATGTAATTAGATAGCGCATAAAAATATTTGTGATTTGTCTAGCGAATAAAAAATTATAACTTGATTTTTTAATGTGATTGAAGTTAGATAAATATAAACCCTCACAAAGAGAAAATGTTATTATAATTAGTTGAATGATTCTTTTTTTTTTAATGTGATTATAGTTAGTTTAATAGTTCTTTTTTTTCATTTATTTATTTTATTGTGGGAAAAATGTGATTTGATTGTAGTTTGTTCAATGGGTCTTTTTTTTAATATGATTGTTGTAGTTAGTTCAATGGTTTTTTTTTTTAATGTTATTTAATCTTTTTATTTACTATTTTAATTTTATTTTTAACATGATTGAAATTAAATAAACATAAACACTCACAAAGAAAAAAAATGTGATTGTAATGTGATGTGATTGTAGTTTGTTCAATGACTGTTTTTTTTAATATGATTGTTGTAGTTAGTTCAATGATTTTTTTTTTTAATGTTATTTAATCTTTTTATTTACTATTTTAATTTTATTTTTAATATTATTGAAGTTAGATAAACATAAACACTAACAAAGAAAAAAATGTGATTGTAATTAGTTCAATGGTTCTTTTTTTTTTTTAATGTGATTGTAGTTAGTCAATGGTTCTTTTTTTCATTTATTTATTTTTTTTATTATGGGAAAAATGTGATGTGATGTGATTGTAGTTTGTTCAATGGTCCTTTTTTTAATGTGATTTAATCTTTTATTTACTGTTTTAATGGTTTTTCTTTACAATTATTTATGAAAAAAATATGATTGTAGTTAGGTAATATAAAAATATTTGTGATTTCATTTGATTTTTTTCTAATTTGATTTTTAAAGTACCAATTATTGATAATGATTAGATTGTATTTTGAAAAAAAAAATTGTAATTGATTTTTTTAACTCACTGTGTTTTTTGAAAAAAAATTATTATGTTTTTTTTAACTATCAATTCACTTTATTTGTGATTTGATTTTTAACTCACTATGTTTTTTGAAAAACAAAATGGATTGTACTCATTAGGGTCACATAATGTACCAATTATTAATGATGATTAGATTGTATTTTGACTAAAAAAAATTGTAATTGATCTTTTTAACTCACTATGTTTTTTGGAAAATAAATTATTGTGTTTTTTAATTATCAATTGACTTAATTTATGATTAATTTTTTTAATTATTGATGATAATTAGATAGCATTAAAAAAATTGTGATTTATATGATTGAAGTTATCTCCTTTTGTTTATAATTTTATTTTTTAATATGATTGAGGTTAGATAAACATAAACACTCACAAAAAAAAATGTGATTGTAGTTTGTTCAATGGTTCTAAATAATCTTTTTTATTTACTATTTTAATGGTTATTTTTTAAAATTATTTTTTATTATGAGAAAAATGTCATTGTAGTTAGATAGTATTAAAAAAATTGTAATTTGAATGATTGAAGTTATCTCCTTTTGTTTATAATTTGATTTTTTTAATATGATTGAAGTTAGATAAACATAAACACTCACAAAAATAAAAATGTGATTGTCGTTTGTTCAATGCTTCTAAATAATCTTTTTATTTACAATTTTAATGGTCCTTTTTTTGAATTATTTTTTTTATTATGAGAAAAATGTGATTGTCGTTAGCTAGCATTAAAAAAAATGTGATTTGTATGATTGAAGTTATCTCCTTTTGTTTATAATTTTATTTTTTTAATATGATTGAAGTTAGATAAATATAAACACTCAATGGGATTTTTAAGGAAAATAGGGTTTTTAACCCCAAGGCCTGTGAGAGCTTCAATATCCCAATCTGAATTTTCTAAATTTTTTATTAAAAAAAACAGCATTTATTGATTTGGTTAAAATCCCCTAATCAGCATTTATTAACTTTTTTCAATCTACATGCCTGCATTTATTGATTTGGTCAAAATCTCCTGATCAATATTTAAAATCTCCTCATACAAATAATTATAGATACAATCTGTGTATAGTTACTGCAGTACCCTTTTCAACTTTTTTCATACACTATGGTTAGTGACAAGATTGTTAAATTATTTTTATAAAAAATCTTAAAAAACATAATTTATATATTAAAAAAAATCTATAACAAATATAAATATCTATAATTATCTCGTGCATAGCACAGGTGATAGGCTAGTACTATATATTAAGCAAAAAGGGGTTTCTAACCCCCAAGGCCTGTGGGAGCTCCAATATACCAATCCCAATTTTCTAATTTTTTGTTTTAAAAAAAAAAATTAACCTCAGCATTTATTAACTTCTCTCAACCCACAAGACTTTTTGACTTCTCTTATAATTACTGCAGTACCTTTTCCAAAACAAATAATTTGTATATTAAAAAAAATTTAAAACAAATATAAATATCTATATCTATATCTATATCTATCTATTTATTTATATCTATCTCTAACCCACAAGTTTTTTGGGAGTTCCAAATCCCAATCTAAATTTCTTTATTTTTTTATTTAAAAAAAAACCTTAGCATTTATTAATTTCTCACAACCCCCAAGCCTTACCCTTATAATAACACTTTAATGCATTAAGAATAAGTATAAAAAAATTCCTTGAAAAGTCCAACACATATGAATTCGTTGAAAAGTCCCAACACATGTGATTATTATCCCTCATAATAACACTTTAATTCATTAAGAACAAGCATAAAAAAAATTCTTTGAAAAGTACAACACATATAATTATTATCAAAATATTAAACTTTAATATAATATAAAAAAACAAGACATTTAATTCATTGGAAAGTCCAACACATATGATTATTATCAAAATATTAAACTTTAATATAATATAAAAAAGAAGAAAAAAAAATAAGACATTTAAAAATCACAATTCACATATATATTCCCTGATCAGCATTTATTATCTTTTTTCAATTCACGTGTCTTTCCACATGCATGCATTTATTGATTTGGTAAAAATTATCTAATCAGCATTTAAAATCCCCTCATACAGATAATTATAGATACAACCCGTGCATACTTACTGCAGTACCCTTTTCAACTTCTCCCATACACTATGGTTAGTGATAAGATTGTTAAATTATTTTTATAAAAAATCTTAAAAAACATAATTTACATATTAAAAAAATCTAAAATAAATATAAATATTTATAATTATCCCGTGCATAGCACGGGTGATAGGCTAGTATATAGTATAGATAGATTATTTAGAGCAATTGAACAAAGCACAATCACATTTTTCTTTTTGTGAGTTAACTTCAATCATAAACAAAAGGAGATAACTTCAATCATACAAATCACAATTTTTTTAATACTATCTAACTACAATGGCATTATTCTCATACTAAAAATAATAATTGAAAACAATAGCCATTAAAATAATAAATAAAAAAGATTATTTAGAATCATTGAACAAATTACAATCACATTTTTCTTTTTGTGAGTATTTATGTTTATCTAACTTCAATCATATTAAAAAATAAAATTATAAACAAAAGGAGATAACTTCAATCATACAAATCACAATTTTTTAATACGATCTAATCGTCATCAATAATTAAAAAAATCAATCACAAATTAAGTTAATTGATAATTAAAAAACACAATAATTTATTTTTCAAAAAACATAGTAAGTTAAAAAGATCAATTACAACTTTTTTTTTTTGTGGTCAAAATACAATCTAATCATCATCAATAATTGGTACATTATGTGACCCTAATGAGTACAATCCATTTTGTTTTTCAAAAAACACAATGAGTTAAAAATCAAATAACAAATTAAGTGAATTGATAGTTAAAAAAACACAATAATTTTTTTTTTTCAAAAAATACAGTGAGTTAAAAAAATCAATTACAATTTTTTTTTCAAAATACAATCTAATCATTATCAATAATTGGTACTTTAAAAATCAAATCAAAAAAAAGTCAAATCAAATCACAAATATTTTTGTACTATCTAACTACAATCATATTTTTTTTCATAAATAATTGTAAAGAAAAACCATTAAAACAGTAAATAAAAGATTAAATCACATTAAAAAAAAGAACCATTGAACAAACTACAATCACATCATATTTTTTCCATAATAAAATAAATAAATAAACAAATGGAGAAAAGAACCATTGACTAACTACAATCAAATTAAAAAAAAAAAGAACCATTGAACTAACTACAATCATATTTTTTTCTTTGTGAGTGTTTATGTTTATCTAACTTCAATCATATTAAAAATAAAAATAAAATTAAAATAGTAAATAAAAAGATTAAATAACATTAAAAAAAAAATCATTGAACTAACTACAATAATCATATTAAAAAAAAGAGCCATTGAACAAACTACAATCACATTACATTGCAATCACATTTTTTTCTTTATGAGTGTTTATGTTTAGGGTTTAAGGTTTAGTGTGTATTGGAGAAGTAAAAAGACTTGGAAGAATTTAATAAGTGCTAAATTGTTTTTTAAAAAAAATCAAAAAAATTAAGAAATTAAGGTTCAGATATTGGTACTCCCACAAAACTTGTGGGTTAGAGACAGATATAAATAAATAGATAGATATAGATATAGATATTTATATTAGTTTTAAATTTTTTTTAATATACAAATTATTTGTTTTAGAAAATGTACTGTAGTAATTATGAGAGAAGTCAAAAAAGTCTTATGGGTTAAGAGAAGTTAATAAATGCTGAGGTTAATTTTTTTTTTTTTAAACAAAAAATTAGAAAATTAGGATTGGCATATTGGAGCTCCTACAAGCCTTGGGGGTTAGAAACCCCTTTTTGCTTAATATATAGTACAGATAGATAGATAGATAGATAGATTTACTAAGAATTTATATTTATTTTAGATATTTTTTTAATATACAAATTTTTTTTTAGATTTTTTATAAAAAATAATTTAATAATCCCATCACTAACTATGGTGTATGGGAGAAGTTGAAAATGGTGTAGCAATGCGTATGGGAGAAAACAAAAAGGCATGTGGGTTGGGAGAAATCAATAAATGCTGAGGATTTTTTAGACAAATTACACTAAGAATCCCTATAGTTTGGGACTCGTGTCACTTTGGTCCCGAACTTTTCAATTGTATAGCGATCCCGGTTGTTCCCTTACTGTTCTGTTGTGTTCCGGACTCGGTTCCGTGAAGTTGGTAGTGATATCCATCTTGTTGTCGTCCTTTAATTCCACTTGATTGAGTTTTAGGATGTTTTGGGCAGGGTTGTTACAGGTTGGTTAGGCCTTGGTTTCAAATCCTTGTTGTCCAGTTTTTAGGCGATCCGCTCGAGCGGGTCTTCTTGCGCTCGAGCGGGGATTGCACACCTCCAGTATTTCGTATTCCTGCAAAACTTCTGCAGATGTGATTTTTATGCTCGAGCGGGTTTGTTTACGCTCGAGCGGTAGCGCTCGAGCGGGTTTGGTGGCGCTCGAGCGGGTAGTACTTTCTGGGTATAAATTCTGGGAGGGGGAACTCTACGCTCGAGCGGACTGGTTTTCGCGCTCGAGCGAAAGTGCTTTATTCTTGTGACTTGGCGCTCGAGCGGGCCTTATTGCGCTCGAGCGTGTCCAGATTTTTGTACTTGGCGCTCGAGCGTTGTGTTCTCCGCTCGAGCGGGTCATACGTATATGAGTTGTCCGCTGGGTGATTTTAAATCACTTTTTGCCTTTCTTTCTCTCTCCTACTTTTTCTAAAAACCTTTTTTGAGAGCCTCTCTCTCTAGAAACTCTCTTCTCTCTAGGGTTTGATCTAGTTAGAGTGTCCTCCTTCTCTTCGGCCTTTGTAAAAGTTGTGTTGATCATCGAGGGCGTCGTTTTGATCCAAAAATCTTGGTCTTTGGAGCACTTTGGTTTTGGTCTCTTCTCCATTCGAGCTCTAACTTCGAGGTAGAGATAACCTACTCCTTACTATGGACTTTGTCTTTAAATTTTAGTATTTTGAGATGTTGGGGTTGGTTTGGTAATTTTGTGATAGTTAGGGGCTTTTGTGTAAATTTACAAAAGTTGGAGTTTTGGCTATATAAAACCTAAATGCATGTTTGGCATGGAAAAGTGAAATTAATGTTGAAACATTAATGAAAATGGAACCTAAGGGTTGTAATGTTAATTATGGAAAATGCCCTAATTACATTGATTGATTAATTTGTATAATTAATTGTTGGTAATGAGGGATTGATTTGAAAATGTGGAAATTGGAAAGGGAAGGGGTTAAAGGGTGTAGTTGGATCATTTATCACTCACCTGGTTGAAATGTTGATTATATATCCATTGTTGCATTTATTTTCTGTATAGAAATAACTGCTTTGGGCTATCGGTGGAGGATAGTCTTGATTGTTGTAGACAATGCATGATGATTAGGTAAACTGAAACTAATCACTGGAATATGTCATTGAGTATGACGGTTGGAAGAATACATTAAATTTATGTGTTGTGTGATGATGTGTATAATTATTGTTTATATGCATTGTGTTGTGTTGGAGGAGATAGGGGATGTACTCCACGGTTTAGGGGAAGATAGGGGATGGACCTCTAAACCGGATGTTGTTGGGAGGAGATAGGGGATGGACTCCATAGATAGAGCTCATATGCTTATCTAGTGATGTGTTGACAGAGCTCATATGCTTGTCTTTGGAAGTGTGATAGTGCTTTTATGCATATCAATGGAAGTGATGATATAGCTTGTATGCTTATCTGTTGGTGTGTAATATAGCTAGTATGCTTATCTATTATGAAATGAGAAAGGGCTTAATATGAGTTATTGTCTCATATAAGTTGTTTGGCCAGGTTCTAAGCCATGGTTATAAATTGAGAATTGAAAAGAATTGGAAAATGGATTGTAATATGGACTTGTATGTCGTGAAACCGTAAAATGTGATAAGGGAATGTATCAGTGTTGCCCATCTATCAACTGCTAATCTTTTAGTCATTGTTCATATTTGGTTTAGTATATCTTTACTGGGTTGTGGCTCACCCTATATGGGAATATCATTTTCAGGTACAGGTAGCATGCCACCTCCAAGGACTTAGCTTGGGAGGCTAAAGGCGGACAAACTTTTGTTGTCTTATTTCTTTTGACGTATTACATGTAAATTCAAGCCAAGGGCTTAATATGTAATTGAGTTAGTACTCTCTTTTGTAACCAAGTGTTAACTTGGAAAGCAGTAAGCCCGTAGGGCATTTGCTTTTGTTGTTAACATGTAATACTTTTGTAATGAAGTACTCTGATGAATAGGAGAATGTGAAGCTTTTATATATCAATGCATGTCTATATTAATGGGTTTAATGTTGTTATTTTGAGGGCGTTACAACTTGGTATCAGAGCTTACCGGGTTTGAATACTTTGGGTACGTGGGAAGTGATTAGGATCACAATGGGTTTGTCTCGCTTGATAGAGGCTTAGATGTAGTGTCATATGCTATGTGCTTAATTGATAACATACTTATGTGACTATGTGGGTATGGGATTTAATTTCTAGGATGTTGATTGGATCCTTGGGTTTCTGTGAGTCTTGTTGGAAAGGCACTTGATCAATGCTGTTTCTAACCGGAACTCTAGTAACGTCTCGGGACTATCATTATCCGGAAATGAAATTCGTAAGTGCTTATGTGTTTATGTGCTTACGTGGAGTGAATTACAGTTGTCCATGCATTAGGACGTGAGTGTTTAGTTTCAACACATTTATGAATGTGCTAACGTTCTGAGTTACCTCTATGAGGATGTCAGGACGAGGAAGCGGTAGGCGTGGCAAGCGTCGTAGGCAGAAGATGCCGTTACCAGAGGAGGTTCCAGCAGTGCAGGAGGGAATTGGTCAGGCCAATGTGGCCGAGCCAGGGGGTCAGCAGGCTATGAGTTCCTTGGCACGAGAGATAGCAGGAGCTTTGGGTATTCTCAGAGCTGGGAATCAGGCAGCTGAGGCAGGGCCTTCTTTCTTGAAGAGGGAGTTCTTCCGGTCTAATCCGGAGGAGTTTGTTGGAGATCCGAAGGAACCACTGAAGGCTGACGAGTGGTTAGAACAAATGAGTAAGACGTTCGAGATGCTTGGCATCGAGGACGGAGCTTTGAAAGTGACCTTGGCATCCTTCCAGCTGAAGGGAGATGCGGGTCAATGGTGGAAGTACGAGAAGGCTCGTGTTGGTAGTACATAGGAGGCGTTTGTAAATGCTTTCCAGGAAAGGTTCTTATTTGCAGTGGCTAGGGAGAAGCTGAGGGATCAGTTTAGCCGGCTTAATCAGCAGGGCATGTCTGTGGCAGAGTTTGAGGCCACTTTTACTAGTTTGTCCAGGTTTGCACCTGAGTTGGTGGCGTCCGAAGAACGCCGTTGCTATGAGTTTGAACGGAAGTTGAGGCGGGGCCTCAAGTTGAGGGTTGGTGGGTCTTACATCCGAGAGTATAGACATTTAGTGGATGCTGTAGCTCATATGGAGCTTATGATGCAGGAGGAGGATGAGGAGAAACATAGAGGCTCCAAGCGGGGCCAGGAGGGTCAGGGTGATGGTAGGAGACAGAGGGGTTATAACCCTCAGCAGTCTCAGGGTGGAGTTGCTAGATCGACCTTTCCGGTGCCGAGTGCAGGCTCTGGGAGAGGCAGCCAGGGAGGCTTGACTTGTTTTGCGTGTGGCCAGCTGGGTCACAAGTCTTCGGTTTGCCCGCAGAAGGGAGAGGGTCAGCGAGCTGCTTCTTCTTCAGCTAGACCTCAGGGCCAGAGTCAGGGCAGGGGCCAGCCCTTGTCTTGCTACCAGTGTGGTCAGCCTGGGCACCTGAAGAGGTATTGCCTGCAGTTGAGTGCTACTTCAGGAGCGTCTGGTTCTAGGCAGACGCAGAGTTATCAGCCAGCTCAGTCTGTGCAGGCCTCGAGGGCCAATCCGGGGGCTTCGTCCTCCCAGTCAGTGCAGCAGTCGTATGCTCCGAGGGGTGAGTAGGTGGATCAGGGGCCTACGGGGCGCGTGTATGCTGTTACCGCGCAGGACCTAGTACCGGCTCCATCAGTAGTGAGAGGTACTTTTCTGTTTTGCAACTCGGTTGCTAATGTGTTGATTGACACAGGTGCATCTCATTCTTTTGTATCTGCTGCATTTGCATCTGTTTTGGAATTGGAATTGGCACAGTTAGCATCTCCTATTTGTGTGATATCGCCTATTGGTGGTGAGTTGATCTTGAAACAAGGTGTTAAAGGTTGTGATATAGAGGTCGCCGACCATAGGCTTCCTTTTCCTTTTGTAGTTATGCCCATGAAGGGTTTTGATGTTATTCTGGGTGTGGACTGGCTATCGTCATACTGGGCTATTATTGATTGCTACCGCCAGAGGGTCACGTTATGTACCTTGAGCGGGGAGTGGTTCCATTTCTTGGGAGACCGGGTTGGTAGTGTTTTGCCACCGGGGTATGATTCGCGAGGGCAGAGTGAGCTTAGTGGTCTACTTGCTAGCTTTGAGAGTGGTGAGTGTGATGAGACCCAGATTGTGTTGCCGAGGGTGGTTTGCGAGTATTCAGATGTCTTTCCCGAGGACCTTGTTAGCTTGCCACCTCACCGAGAGATTGAGTTCTCTATTGATTTAGTGCCCGGCACGAGATGGTGCCTTGAGATTGTGTATAGACTACTGTAGACACCCCATTTTTGACCGTCCTTAAGACTTGGACGTCATCGTTTGAACACTCGATGTTTACCCTTGTTTGTGTTCGTCTTGAGTTCTCGGAGGTTTCGGCTATGCGCCTTACCTCAAGACCTCTTGACTTGTTTGTTTTGGGTTTGGTTTTGTATCAAACACTTGTGGTTTTGCTTCTGAGGGTGGGAAGTAGCTTGTAGGCCATCCCCACACCTCACCGGCCATGGCTTGAGGCCACCGGCATTGTTTCCTTGCCACCGGCCATTGGTGATGGCCGGTCGGCACTATTGATGGTCGGTCGGCACTGTGTTTGGTCGGCCGGCCACTGTTTCTGATCAATCGGCCACTTTTCCTAGCCGAGACCTTTTCTTGAGGGAGCTTGACCCTTTTGAACCTTTTTTTAGCTTCTTGAGAAAGCTTGAACCTTTTTAGCTTCTCCAAGAAGCTTGACCCTTTTGAACCTTTTTTTAGCTTCTTGAGGAAGCTTGAACCTTTTTAGCTTCTCCAAGACGCTTGAACCTTTTTAGCTTCTCCAAGAAGCTTGAACCCTTCTAAGCTTCCAAGAGAAGCTTGCACCTTTTGCACCCTTGTTCTAGCTTCTCCGAGAAGCTTGAACTCTTTGCTCCAAGCTTCTAAGAGAAGCTTGAACCCTTGTCTAGCTTCTCCAAGAAGCTTGGCCCTTTTGTCTAGCTTCTCCAAGAAGCTTGGCCTTCTTGGCCCTTTTGCTCCAAGCTTCTAAGGGAAGCTTGACCCCCTTGACCCTTTTTTTTGTTAGCTTCTCTAAGAAGCTTGGCACCTTGTCTTGCTCTATAAATATAGAGCCTATCCTTCCATTCAAGAGGTTCCAAGAATTGGTCCAAGGCTCCATACATATATCTCTCTCCATATCTCCTCCATTTTAGCTCAAAATTGCTTGGTTCTTGGCTCCTTTGCACACCAACCCCTAGCCTAACTCCTCCATCATCAACCTAAGGAGCTTGGAGGCCATTTTCAGAGGCTAAGGGACTGTTCTTTTGTCCAAGAAGCTGCTGGTTTCGTTGGTCTACAAGGGTGAGCCTTTAACCCTCTTTTATCCCCCATTTTTGCACATATTTTTAGCATGTCTTGTTTTCTGTTTTGAGCTTAGTGTATAACTGAAAAAGTCTTGTTTTTAGCTCCTTTTCAAGTTTGTTTAAGACCACTTTGGTGTTTGGGGTTGTTTGACCCCTCTTAGGCCTTGTTTGGCCTCATTTTTGTGCATTTTTAGTGAGCTCCGGGACCACCTTGTTTGGGCCTCCTCACCACTGAAATCTTGAGGGATTTTAGTGGTGATGATGGTGGTTTAAGGTCCTAAGAAGGAGAGGGCCATCCCCTCTCCTTGTTGTCTTGTTTGATGCCCTTTTTGGCCATACAAAGGGGCCTATATTTGCACACTTCTTGAGCTCGGTTCAGGCATTTTTCAGTGGGTTTTAGGACCCCCATAAACCATTTCCAGAGTTGTTTTGGTCATATTGAGTGTCCCTCTTGCATGTGTATAACAACCCCTCGCATGGCCTTCCAAAGGAGCACCCCATTCTAACATGTGTTGGCTCTATTTCAGTAGGTATTTGGTGTTTATTTAGCATGTTTTACCTCTGTCCCATGTTGGTTTGTTGACCCTTGGCATGCATCATACACTTGCTTTGTATTCCTCTATTTTGCCTAGAAATGCATCTTGCCTTTGGACCACCATGCTTGCATATTTTGGCTTAGCTTTGTGAAGTTTTTGGTCATGTTTTAACATGCTTAAGGTCTGTCTTGGGTCTTTGGATTCATGTTTTCCATGCTTTGTATAGCTTCTTTGCATTCTAGCTTACTAGCCTTAGGTGTGTAGGTCACTAGTATGCTTTACTTGGCTTATTCTCATGATTTGGCATCATTGGAGACCACATTTCAGTCCATGTTCCATGCTTGCATACTTGCATTTTCCATCCCTTTCATGCTTTGAAGAGTTGATGGCTTATGCTCCATGTTTAAGGCCTTGTGCATGCATGCTTGTGTGTGTTTTTATGTCTTTGTTGCATCATTTTGGCCACTGTTTATGGCAAGGTTGAGGTCTGCCATTTATGGTTTAAGTCCACCATTGCATGCTTATCATATGCTTATTGCTTACTTGGCTCATTACATGTTGTCCCATGCTAGCCTTAGGGCATACTTGTCCATGTTTGCATTACATTTGCATCTCATATAATTAGCACTTTGCATACTTAACATGATAGGTTGCATCATATTTGACATGTTTTGCATCTTAGCCTCATGTTGCATAACTTGAATCACAAGTGCATACACGCATTACATTGTTTGGTTTGGGGTGTCAAACCAAACTTGAGGGATGAGGGGTGTTTGTACTTCGAGTGACAAAACACACCTCAACCTTCGGTCACCGAGGCCCTTGACTTTGGCATGATAGGATCTTGGTCCTCATTTGTGTGTTGCATGCATTTTTACATTGAATTGCAACCTTGGCTCCTTAGGCTATCATGCATCAAATGCACAATTGATAGCCCGAGGGTCAAGGGCCATACTCCCTTGAGTCCGTTACATGATTGGGAGAGTAGCCATGCATACACTTGCTTGAAATTCCATGCCATACACTGTCTGTCCTTGTTGCTGTCAAAAACCAGATTCTGCAGGAACTTTCTGCCGACCGGCAGTGTTCAGTGCCGACCAGCAATCCTTCCTAGGCCGATAGCTTCATAAACAGCCGATGGATATTTTCAATGGCCGGTGGACATTTCTTTCAGCTGATGGTGTTCCACAGTGTTCAGGGGACCTGTCCCAGAACTTTGGCAATTTTCAGAGAAGCAGGGCAGTGTAAACAGTGGTGGCAGTGGTATGGTACGGACTTTCCGGACAAGACGGATTCGAGCATGCATCATTCGCGCATCCCAAGGCGAGGGGTTGTGGCCACCTTTCTTTTTTGCATTCATTCTGTTAATTAATTAGAAATTCTGTAATAATTTATGTGTTTATTATTCGGACTGTAATATTTATTTGGACTCTCCGAGTGAGGGCAATTGTGTAATAAGTGTGCGTGAGTGTGTGTATGTCTTCCAACCCCACGTCTTTCTTCCCTTTTATTTACCCGCTTATGATGGTAGACTAGGGCATATTTAAGTTAGCATACCTTATGCTATGCATGCGTGCATTCATACATTTGTCTTGCATGCACCGGGCTCGGCGTATCATTCTAACTGTATTTGTATTTCAATTCCAAATTGAATACGTGTTAGTTGTAGCATTTCACATGTCATTATAGATTAGCCGAGCCTACCTTAGTTGTATCTTGCATGTGTTGCATTAGCCATCTTAACATGAACTAGGATCATGCATACGATTACTAACTAGTTTTTGTTTTGGCTCGGAGTACTCGGTAAGCATTTATGCTTTAGCATACCGCATGCGTATGAGTGTTGCCATAACAGCATGATTACCATGAGGCTAGCTGCTTATGTGATATAACTGCTTGAATGCCTGTGGATGGAGGTTGAATTGCCTAAATTGGAAAAATGCATTAAAACTGTGAGTTTTAAGCCCACTAGATAGTGGCAAAACCATCTTTTCTAAAAGCCCACTCGAAGGTGGCAAAACCTGCATTTTAGCCTACTTGCGAGTAGCAAACCATCTTCAAAACAAGCATGAAATGTTTTGCTCCAATTTAGGCGATTTGGTCTATACTTGTTTGCTGTGCGCATAACATAGTATTTCTAGGCTAATAACCGGAATAAGAGCACATAACATTTTCAAAACAGAATATCACGGTTAGTAGAGGCCGGTCTTCGGACCGGGCGAGAGGGGGTGCTCATAGCTGACCTTCCCCGATCGTACCCAAGTTCCCGAGCCGAGGCAACTTTGGTGATGACGGACACGTGGCCTTTGGCACCGAGTCAGGGTTTCCTAAATTCTCCCAAAATAAAATATTTAGGTGGCGACTCTGTGTCTGGCAAAGCAGTCCATGTTTGGCACTTCTTTCAAAAAATCTATTTTCTCAAAACGATTTGCCAGATTTGGACTCTTTGGTTCAGATTAAGAACCGTGACACAAATCGAGTCCGAACTGTAGCAAGGCCCACGGGCGCGTCTATAACTATCGGAAGTTGAATCGGGCTACGATCAAGAATAAGTACCCTATGCCCCGTATAGATGATCTGTTCGACCAGTTGAAGGGTTCCCGTTGTTTCTCTAAGATAGACTTGAGATCGGGTTACCACTAGTTGAGGGTCAGGGAGGAGGATATTCCTAAGACGGCATTCCGTACGCGGTATGGCCACTATGAGTTTCTGGTGATGCCATTCGGGCTTACCAATGCACCGGCAGTCTTTATGGACTTGATGAACCGGATCTTCTGGGAATTCTTAGACCGTTTTGTAGTCGTTTTCGTGGACGACATTCTTATCTATTCGCCTTCAGAGGAGGAGCACGAGGAACACTTGAGAGTGGTGCTTGAGTTGTTTAGAGCCCATAGGCTGTATGCCAAGTTTGGGAAGTGTGAGTTCTGGCTAGGAGAGGTGAAATTCTTAGGCTACGTGGTATCCGGGAAAGGGGTGTCCGTTGATGCAACCAAGGTAGAGGCAGTGCAAGATTAGGCACAGCCTAAGAGTGTGTTTGAGATCCGCAGTTTTCTGGGATTAACTGGGTATTACCGTCGGTTTGTGAGGGATTTCTCCAGGCTAGCTTCGTCGTTGACTAGATTGATGCGGAAATGGGTCAAGTTCGTATGGAGTGAGACTTGTGAAAAGTCGTTCCAAGAGTTGAAGGTTAGATTGACCACCGCTTCGGTTTTGATTATTCCGGAGAGAGGGTTGGGCTATGCGGTTTATTGTGATGCCTCACGAGAGGGTTTGGGTTGTGTGTTGATGCAAGAGGGGAAAGTGATAGCTTATGGCTCACGTCAGTTGAAATTCACGAGAAGAATTACCCTACACACGACCTAGAGTTAGCGGCAGTGATCTTTGCCTTGAAGATTTGGAGGCACTACCTTTATGGTGAGAGGTTCGAGGTGTTCTCGGACCACAAGAGTCTGAAATATCTGTTTACACAGAGAGACTTGAATTTGAGGCAGAGGAGATGGATGGAGTTCATTGAGGACTATGATTTTGAGTTGCACTATCACCCGGGAAAGGCCAATGTTGTGGCCGATGCCCTTAGTAGGAAATCTATTAGTGATGTAGCTTGTATAGCCATCCGAGAATGGGAGATGTTGGGTGCACTTGGCGAGTTTGAATTGCATTTGGGCGAATCTATTGAGGCTGCGGCCTTATTTTCTGTTGTTGCGCAGCCTACACTTGTGACTAGAGTGTTAGAGGCACAGAAAGGTGACCTTGAGGTAGAATCCCTCCAAGAGAAGATCTCAAATGGAAAGGCTGAGAAGGGTTTGACGGTGTATCCCGACCTGGGTGTGAGATACCGAGACCGTCTGTGTGTGCCGGAGTCTTACCGAGAGGAAGTACTCCGAGAGTTCCATCATTCAAGTCTTGCGGTGCATCCGGGAGGCACTAAGATGTATCGAGATTTGGGTCGCCAGTTTTGGTGGCGGGGTATGAAGAGAGATGTGGCTGTTTTCATATCGAAGTGCCTTACTTGCCAGCAAGTGAAGGCCGAGCATCAGAGGCCAGCGGGTTTGTTGCAACCCTTGCCTATTGCCGAGTGGAAGTGGGAGCATGTCACTATGGACTTCGTTGTAGGTCTTCCGAGGACTCAGCGGGGTAGTGATGCTATCTGGGTGGTTGTAGACCGGTTGACTAAGTCGGCACACTTCATTCCCATGCGAGTGAGAGATTCGGTAAATCATCTCGTAGACTTGTATATTCGGGACATAGTGAGATTGCACGGGGTCCTAGTGACGATCGTCTCAGATAGAGATCCTCGTTTTACTGCTAGGTTGTGGCAGAGTTTGCAGAGTGCCTTGGGTACTAAGTTGACCTTTAGTACGGCTTATCATCATCAGACTGACGGGCAATCCGAGCGTACTATTCAGATCCTTGAGGATATGCTTTGAGGTTGTGTCCTTGACTTTAGTGGGACGTGGGAGAGGCACTTGCCCTTAGTGGAGTTTGCCTACAACAACAGTTTTCAGTCTAGCATCGGTATGGCACCGTTTGAGGCCTTGTATGGCTGACTGTGTAGGTCTCCAGTGTGTTGGGCCGAGGTGGGTGATGCACCTTTGTTGGGTCCGGAATTGGTGAGGGAAACGACGGAGAAAGTTGAACTCATCCGTAGGAGGCTTGTTACAGCCCAGAGCCATCAGAAATCTTATGCTGACCGTAGGAGGAGGCCTTTGGCGTTTAAGATAGGTGATCATGTCTTTTTGAAAATATCACCTAGGCGAGGTTTGATGAGGTTTGGGAAGAGTGGGAAGTTATCCCCTCGGTTTATTGGTCCCTTTGAGATCCTTGAGAGGATTGGCAAGGTTGCCTATTGTTTAGCCTTGCCGCCGCAGTTGTCCGGAGTGCATGACGTGTTTCATGTGAGTATGCTTCGGAAGTATGAGCCGGATCCATCGCTATGTTAGATTGGACCGACTTAGAGGTAGATGAGGATGCCTCGTATGAGGAGAAACCGGTTCGGGTCTTGGATAGGCGGGATCAAGTCTTGCGTGGCAAGACCATCCCTTTGGTAAAGGTTTTGTGGAAACATCACGGGGTGGAGGAAGCCACTTGGGAACGTGAGTTGGAGGTCCGCGAGAAATATCCGGACTTGTTCACTGATGAGTAATCTTATATTTAAATTTTGTAATGTTGTTGGACTTAAGAGCTTTATATATGTCTTAAGTTGTAAAACATTGGTAATGTTTTGGTTTAATGGAAGTATGTTGTAGAACTTACCTTGATATGGGAGTTGATTATGATATTGCATATGTTGGCTATATTGTAGAATTGGAGTTGTATTATGTATACTGATTATGATATGAACTGTGAACCATGTATGTTGGAAATGGTTGGAAATGGAAGGAAATTGCATGTTGATAATGCACTTGTAATATATGTTGTGAAATGCCTCTTGAAAAGAGATGGAATTGACCGGTAATGGGTCGAAGTGTTTAATATTATGTCGTAATATTGTTGAGAATGGAGAAAACCTATTTTTGAAAAACTTGTGTTTAATTTCGGGGGCGAAATTCTTTAAGGAGGGGAGGTTATAGCGATCCCGGTTGTCCCCTTACTGTTCTGTTGTGTTCCGGACTCGGTTCCGTGAAGTTGGTAGTGATATCCATCTTGTTGTCGTCCTTTAATTCCACTTGATTGAGTTTTAGGATGTTTGGGGCAGAGTTGTCACAGGTTGGTTAGGCCTTGGTTTCAAATCTTTGTTGTCCAGTTTTTAGGCGATCCGCTCGAGCGGGTCTTCTTGCGCTCGAGCGGGGATTGCACACCTCCAGTATTTCGTATTCCTGCAAAATTTCTGCAGATGTGATTTTTACGCTCGAGCGGGTTTGTTTACGCTCGAGCGGTAGCGCTCGAGCGGGTAGTACTTTCTGGGTATAAGTTCTGGGAGGGGGAAATCTACGCTCGAGCAACCTGGTTTTCGCGCTCGAGTGGAAGTGCTTTATTCTTGTGTCTTGGCGCTCGAGCGAGCCTTATTGCGCTCGAGCGTGTCCAGATTTTTGTTCTTGGCGCTCAAGCGTTGTGTTCTCCGCTCGAGCGGGTCATACGTATATGAGTTGTCCGCTGGGTGATTTTAAATCACTTTTTGCCTTTCTTTCTCTCTCCTACTTTTTCTAAAAACCTTTTTTAAGAGCCTCTCTCTCTAGAAACTCCCTTCTCTCTAGGGTTTGATCTAGTTAGAGTGTCCTCCTTCTCTTCGGCCTTTGTAAAAGTTGTGTTGATTGTCGAGGGCGTCGTTTTGATCCGAAAATCTTGGTCTATGGAGCACTTTGGTTTTGGTCTCTTCTCCATTCGAGCTCTAACTTCGAGGTAGGGATAACCTACTCCTTACTATGGACTTTGTCTTTAAATTTTAGTATTTTGAGATGTTGGGGTTGGTTTGGTAATTTTGTGATAGTTGGGGGCTTTTGTGTAAATTTACAAAAGTTGGGGTTTTAGCTATATAAAACCTAAATGCATGTTTGGCATGGAAAAGTGAAATTAATGTTGAAACATTAATGAAAATGGAACCTAAGGGTTGTAATGTTAATTATGAAAAATGCCCTAATTACATTGATTGATTAATTTGTATAATTAATTGTTGGTAATGAGGGATTGATTTGAAAATGTGGAAATTGGAAAGGGAAGGGGTTAAAGGGTGTAGTTGGATCATTTATCACTCACCTGGTTGAAATGTTGATTATATATCCATTGTTACATTTATTTTCTGTATAGAAATAACTGCTTTGGGCTATCGGTGGAGGATAGTCTTGATTGTTGTAGACAATGCATGATGATTAGGTAAACTGAAACTAATCACTGGAATATGTCATTGAGTATGACGGTTGGAAGAATACATTAAATTTATGTGTTGTGTGATGATGTGTATAATTATTGTTTACATGCATTGTGTTGTGTTGGAGGAGATAGGGGATGTACTCCACGGTTTAGGGGAAGATAGGGGATGGACCTCTAAACCGGATGTTGTTGGGAGGAGATAGGGGATGGACTCCATAGATAGAGCTCATATGCTTATCTAGTGATGTGTTGACAGAGCTCATATGCTTGTCTTTGGAAGTGTGATAGTGTTTTTATGCATATCAATGGAAGTGATGATATAGCTTGTATGCTTATCTGTTGGTGTGTGATATAGCTAGTATGCTTATCTATTATGAAATGAGAAAGGGCTTAATATGAGTTATTGTCTCATATAAGTTGTTTGGTCAGGTTCTGAGCCATGGTTATAAATTGAGAATTGAAAAGAATTGGAAAATGGATTGTAATATAGACTTGTATGTCATGAAACCGTAAAGTGTGATAAGGGAAGGTATCAGTGTTTCCCATCTATCAACTGCTAATCTTTTAGTCATTGTTCATATTTGGTTTAGTATATCTCACCCTATATGGGAATATCATTTTCAGGTACAGGTAGCATGCCAACTCTAAGGACTTAGCTTGGGAGGCTAAAGGCGGACACACTTTTGTTGTCTTATTTCTTTTGACGTATTACATGTAAATTCAAGCCAAGGGCTTAATATGTAATTGAGTTAGTACTCTCTTTTGTAACTAAGTGTTAACTTGGAAAGCTGTAAGCCCATAGGGCATTTGCTTTTGTTGTTAACATGTAATACTTTTGTAATGAAGTACTCGGATGAATAGGAGAATGTGAAGCTTTTGTATATCAATGCATGTCTATATTAATGGGTTTAATGTTGTTATTTTGAGGGCGTTACAAATTGTGACACATTTAACCCTGCATTTTGAATCTTGCTCCAAATAAGGACAATTGAAGATACCATTACTTAATTTCAAGGTTAAAATCGTCAATTTGATAAAATATAAACTAATTTGACAAAAATAAATGTCAAAAAAATATTTTTAAAATTTTTAAAATTATTTCTACCCAACAAAGATAAAATTATGTAAAATTGATAAATCTTTTATATCCATTAAATAAAAAATCTAAAACTAAAAACATTTCATATATTAAATATATCGATTATACATTAAAATCTTAAAAATCACCCATTATATAATCATCATCCAAACATATAATAAAAATTAAAATTATGTAAAATTGATAAATCTTTTAGACGTTTATTTTTTTTCTTTACCAAATTAAAATTATGGGTTGAGAGAAGTCAATAAATGCTGAGTTTTTTTTTTAAGTCAAAAAATTAAAAGGATTAAGATTAGGATATTGGAACTCCTACAAGACTTGCGGGTTAGAAATTTCATTTTCCTTATATAATATATAGATTTTAGAGTGGACGTGTCAAACCCTTATACAAACACTTGACACATTTTTTGAGTATTATTAATGAAATGCACAGTGTATTTTTTTTTTCACAATTGTAACCTGTTATTTTTTAATAAGAATTTATACTTATTTTAGATATTTTTTTTAATATACAAATTATTATTTTTAAATTTTTTTATAAAAATAATTTAATAATCTCATCACTAACTATAGTGTATGGGACAGTTGAAAAGTGCGGCAATATGTATGGGAGAAGTCAAAAAGACTTGTAGGTTGGGAGAAATCAATAAATGTTGAGATTTTTTTTTTAAAAAAAAATCAAAAAATTAGAAAATTAAGATTGAGATATTGGAACTCTCACAAGGTTTGTGGGTTAAAAATCTCATTTTCCTTATATAATACTAGCATATCACCCGTGCTATGCACAGATTGTATTTACAATTATCTATATATGTGAATTGTGATTTTTAAATGTTTTCCTTTTTTTTTAAATGTCTTTTTTTATATTATATTAAAGTTTAATATTTTGATAATAATCATATGTGTTGGAATTTTCAAGAAATTAAATATCTTATTATTATTCTATTATTATATTAAAGTTTAATATTTTGATAATAATCATATGTGTTAGACTTTTCAATAATTTTTTTTTTATACTTGTTCTTAATGCATTAAAGTGTTATTATGAGGGATAATAATCATATGTGTTGGGACTTTTCAAGGAATTCATGTGTTGGATTTTAAAGAATTTTTTTTATACTTGTTCTTAATGCATTAAAGTGTTATTATGAGGGTAAGACTTGGTAGTTGGGAGAAGTTAATAAATACTAAGATTTTTTTTTTAAATCAAAAAATCAGGAAATTTAAATTGGGAGATTGGAGCTCCCACAAGGCTTGGGGTTAAAAACTCCCTTTTGCTTAATATATAGTATAAACTAGCATATCACACATGCTATACACGGGATAATTATAGATATTTACATTTGTGTTAGATTTTTTTTAATATATAAATTATGTTTTTTAAGATTTTTTATAAAAATAATTTAACAATCTTATCACTAACCATAGTGTATGGAAGAAGTTGAAAAGGGTACTGCAGTAACTATACACGGGTTGTATCTATAATTATTTGTATGAGGGAATTTTAAATGCTAATCAGTGAATTTTGACCAAATCAAGAAATGCAGGCATGTGGAAAGACATGTGGATTGAAAAAAGTTAATAAATGATGATCAGGAGATTTTGACTAAATCAATAAATGCTGGGTTTTTTTTTTTTTAATAAAATGTTTAGAAAATTCAGATTGTGATATTAGAGCTCCCACAGGTCTTGGGGGTTAAACACCCCCTTTTGCTTAATATATAGTATAGATAGATACTAGCCTATCACCCGTGCTATACACGGGATAATTATAGATGTTTATATTTGTATTAGATTTTTTTAATATATAAATTATGTTTTTTAAGAATTTTTATAAAAATAATTTAACAATCTTATCACTAACTATAGTGTATGGAAGAAGTTGAAAAGGGTACTGCAGTAACTATACACGGGTTGTATCTATAATTATTTGTATGAGGGAATTTTAAATGCTGCTCAGGGAATTTTGACCAAATCAGTAAATGCAGGCATGTGGAAAGACATGCGAATTGAAAAAAAGTTAATAAATGTTGATCAGGAGATTTTAACCAAATCAATAAATGCTGAGTGTTTTTTTTTTTTAATAAAAATTTAGAAAATTCATATTGGAATATTGGAGCTCCCACAAGCCTTGGCGGTTAAAAATCCCATTTTGCTTAATATATAGTATAGATTAGGAAATTAGGATTGGGATATTGGAGCTCCCACAAAACTTGTGAGTTACAAAAAGGGGGTTAGAAAAGTTTTGTGGGAGCTCCAATATCCCAATCTTAATTTCCTAATCTATACTATATATTAAGCAAAAGAGGGTTTCTAAACCCCAAGGCCTGTGGGAGCTCCAATATGCCAATCCTAATTTTCAAATTTTTTGTTTTTAAAAAAAAAAATTAACCTTAGCATTTATTAACCTCTCTCAACCCACAAGACTTTTTGACTTCTCTCATAATTACTGCATGTGAAAACCCATCTTTTAATTATTCTTTAAAGAAAATTTATTAATTAATTTTGTCTACAATCTATCTGAATTATACATTAGTGTAAAAGTTAGTTTTAAATTGACTCAATTCAATCACTAACAAGACATTATTAAGAATAATAATTTTGTGGGTGTTCAATATTTGTTGTTTATAAATTATTTTAATTATGATTCAATATAATAACTATTCTTACTAAATACCTTAGTTAAAAATCTTAGTGTGTCAATTTTCAGAAACTCACACAAAAAAAAAAAACAAACAAACAAACAAACAAACCGTGGGCAAACAACCAACAGCTCCTACCAAACCCACCATCCTTTATAAAATTTAGGGAAGAACTTATGAAAATTAGAAAAAGTTTGCTCTTAGAAATTGGAGAAAGGGAATGGAATGTTTTTGAGGAAATAAAATAATGGAAAGAATGAGAGGGAGAGAGAGATGTCTTCAATATTTATATGCATGCAAATCTTCCTTGTGCATGCAAGCATCCGGTGAAAAAAAAAAAAAAAAAAAAAAAAAAAAGAAGAAGAAGAAGAAGAGAGAAATCCCCAAAGCCACCAAGCTTGGTGTTAGGAGAGGAAGAAGAGTAGGAGATTAAAGAAACCAAAATTCTCAACCATTTTGTCACTCTATTACTAAGTAAGAAAACCCTCTCAACCCTCTCATTTTGTATTTATATAACTGAAATTTTTCAGATTATGTACATTTGATACATTGTCTAAAACTGTGTTGAGAATAATCTGTCTTGAATCTACCAGCATGTTACCCGAATTTTTAGACAATTTTATACTCAGAATTTTGAGATGATTTCTTCTACAAAGTTGTCCATAATGATGTCTAGTTTATTCAAAAAAATTTGGAAACAATTTTTGAGCTTTCTACGAATTTATACAAATTTTTAACTAAATCTGAAACTGTGTTGAGAATACTCTGTCTCGAATACTCTGTCTCGAATATGCCAGCATGTTACCTGAATTTTTAGACAATTTTATATTCAGAATTTCGAGATGATTTCTTCAACAAAGTTGTTGATAATGATGTCTAGTTTATCCAAAAAAACTTTAAAACAATTTTTGAACTTTCTACGAATTTATACAAATTTTTAACTAAATCTGAAACTGTGTTGAGAATACTCTGTCTTGAATCTGCCAGCATGTTACCCGAATTTTTAGACAATTTAAAATTACTCAGAATTTCGAGATGATTTCTTCTACAAAGTTGTTGATAATGATGTCTAGTTTATCCAGAAAGTTTTGAAAACAATTTTTGAGCTCTTTACGAATTTATACAAATTTTTAACTAAATCTGAAACTGTGTTGAGAATACTCTGTCTTGAATCTGCCAGCATGTTACCCGAATTGTTAGACAATTTTATACTCAGAATTTCGAGATGATTTCTTCTACAAAGTTGTTGATAATGATGTCTAGTTTATCCAAAAAATTTTGAAAACAATTTTTGAGCTTTTTACGAATTTATACAAATTTTTAACTAAATATGAAACTGTGTTGAGAATACTCTGTCTTGAATCTGCCAGCATGTTACCCGAATTTTCAGACAATTTTATACTCAGAATTTCGAGATAATTTCTTCTACAAAGTTGTTTCTAATGATGTCTAGTTTATCCAAAAATTTTTGAAAACAAATTTTGAGCTTTCTACGAATTTATAAAATTTTTAACTAAATCTGAAACTGTGTTGAGAGTACTCTGTCTTGAATCTGACAGCATGTTATCCGAATTTTTAGACAATTTTATACTCAGAATTTCGAGATGATTTCTTCTACAAAGTTGTTGATAATGATGTCTAGTTTATCCAGAAATTTTTGAAAGAAATTTTTGAGCTTCCTAAGAATTTATACAAATTTTTAACTAAATATGAAACTGTGTTGAGAATACTCTGTCTTGAATCTGCCATCATGTTACCCGAATTTTTAGACAATTTTATACTCAGAATTTTGAGATGATTTCTTCTACAAAGTTATTGATAATGATGTCTAGTTTATCCAGAAATTTTTGAAAACAATTTTTGAGCTTTCTACGAATTTATACAAATTTTTGACTAAATCTGAAACTGTGTTGAGAATACTCTGTCTTGAATCTGCCAGCATGTTACCCGAATTTTTAGACACTTTTATACTCAGAGTTTCGAGATGATTTCTTCTACAAAGTTGTTGATAATAATGTATAGTTTATCCATAAATTTTTGAAAACAATTTTCGAGCGTTCTACGAATTTATACAAATTTTTAACTAAATCTGAAACTGTGTTGAGAATACTCTGTCTTGACTCTGCCAGCATGTTATCCGAATTTTTAGACAATTTTATACTCAGAATTTCGAGATGATTTCTTCTATAAAGTTGTTGATAATGATGTCTAGTTTATCCAGAAAGTTTTGAAAACAATTTTTGAGTTTTCTACGAATTTATAAAATTTGTTAACTAAATCTGAAACTGTGTTGAGAATACTCTGTCATGAATCTGCCAGCATGTTACCCGAATTTTTAGACAATTTTATACTCAGAATTTCGAGATGATTTCTTCTACAAAGTTGTTGATAATAATGTATAGTTTATCCAGAAATTTTTGAAAACAATTTTTGAGCTTTCTACGAATTTATACAAATTTTTAACTAAATCTGAAACTGTGTTGAGAATACTCTGTCTTGAATCTGCCAGCATGTTACCCGAATTTTTAGACAATTTTATACTCAGAATTTCGAGATGACTTCTTCTACAAAGTTGTTGATAATGATGTCTAGTTTATCCAGAAATTTTTGAAAACAATTTTTGAGCTTTCTACGAATTTATACAAATTTTTAACTAAATCTGAAACTGTGTTGAGAATACTCTGTCATGAATCTGCCAGCATGTTACCCGAATTTTTAGACACTTTTATACTCAGAATTTCGAGATGATTTCTTCTACAAAGTTGTTGATAATGATGTCTAGTTTATCCAAAAATTTTTAAAAACAATTTTTGAGCTTTCTACGAATTTATACAAATTTTTAACTAAATCTGAAACTGTGTTGAGAATACTCTGTCTTGAATCTGCCAGCATGTTACCCGAATTTTTAGACAATTTTATACTCAGAATTTCTAGATGATATCTTCTACAAAGTTGTTTATAATGATGTCTAGTTTATCCAAAAAGTTTTGAAAACAATTTTTGAGCTTTCTACGAATTTATACAAATTTTTAACTAAATCTGAAACTTTGTTGAGAATACTCTGTCTTGAATCTGCCAGCATGTTACCCGAATTTTTAGACAATTTCATACTCAGAATTTCGATATGATTTCTTCTACAAAGTTGTTGATAATGATGTCTACTTTATCCAGAAGGTTTTGAAAATAATTTTTGAGCTTTCTACGAATTTATACAAATTTTTGACTAAATCTGAAACTGTGTTGAGAATACTTTGTCTTGAATCTGCCAGCATGTTACCCGAATTTTTAGACAATTTTATACACAGAATTTCGAGATGATTTCTTCTACAAAGTTGTTGATAATGATATCTAGTTTATCCAGAAATTTTTGAAAATAATTTTTGAGCTTTCTACGAATTTATACAAATTTTTAACTAAATCTGAAACTGTGTTGAGAATACTCTGTCTTGAATCTGCCAGCATGTTACCCGAATTTTTAGACAATTTTATACTCAGAATTTCGAGATGATTTCTTCTACACAGTTGTTGATAATGATCTCTAGTTTATCCAGAAATTTTTGAAAACAATTTTTGAGCTTTCTACGAATTTATACAAATTTTTAACTAAATCTGAAACTGTGTTGAGAATACTCTGTCTTGAATCTGCCAGCATGTTACCCGAATTTGTAGACAATTTTAGACGCAAAATTTCGAGATGATTTCTTCTATAAAGTTGTTGATAATAATGTATAGTTTATCCAGAAATTTTTGAAAACAATTTTTGAGCTTTCTACGAATTTATACAAATTTTTAACTAAATCTGAAACTGTGTTGAGAATACTCTGTCATGAATCTGCCAGCATGTTACCCGAATTTTTAGACAATTTTATACTCAGAATTTCGAGATGATTTCTTCTACAAAGTTGTTGATAATGATGTCTAGTTTATCCAGAAATTTTTGAAAACAATGTTTGAGCTTTTTACGAATTTATACAAATTTTTGACTAAATCTGAAACTGTGTTGAGAATACTCTGTCTTGAATCTGCCAGCATGTTACCCGAATTTTTAGACAACTTTATACTCAGAATTTCGAGATGATTTCTTCTACAAAGTTGTTGATAATGATGTCTAGTTTATCCAAAAGAAATTTGGAAACAATTTTCGAGCTTTCTACGAATTTATAAAAATTTCTAACTGAATCTGAAACTGTGAGACAGATTTTACCATGTATTTGAAAATTTATTTAAAATTCTATACTAAGCCAAATCTGGTAATTTCTAAATAGAAGATGAAATTTGAGAAGTCTATTTTCATAATAAATCCTTAGATTATGGGTTTGATCTATAAATTTAAGCATGGAATTAATATAAGGAAATTTGACAAATCTGTGTCATAAACACCCTTGGAATTTGTTTAGAATTATTTATAAGTTATTTTTGGGAAAAGCTTTCTGAAAAATAACCATAACATGTTTATTCAGTATCCTGTAGATTGATATGAATTTTAGAGTTGTATAAGTAATGTATTTATAATTTTATTTACAAGATATATACTCTGAAAATTTTTCTGGACAGAATAAAATCACCACTTTAATATTATGCTAGTCTAATTTTGTAAATCAAAAATTTGTGCATGTGTGTGTTTAGGGTTTAATTCTTGTATCTAAGTTATTATTTCATACCATGGTTTAAATAAACTATTTATTTAAATTCTGTACTTTTATTTAGTATTGTGTGACACATGCAATATTTTATGATTGGGAATTTTAATGAGTTGGTATAACATTACTTGTGATTAAAAATTTGGAGTTATTTGTGATTAATATCAAAATTAACTGAAATGATTAACGACATATACAAAGTTAACAATTGACGGTTAATACCAGTTGTTCGGGGTGAGTCTTGGTTTAAAGACTGTACGGAATTAAGAGTTGATGGTTAACACCGGTTGTTCAGGGTGAGCCCTGGTTTTGAGAATTCTCACGTAAATTGTGTTGCGAAACTCTAAGATGGCACGGGACTTATTTGAACCCTTTTCGGTATTCGGTTTTGGAATAAGGGTGGATGTGCAGGTGGCACACAGGGAGGTTGCTTACCCCTGGCAGACTGTTTCCTTGGGGTAGACCACGGATACCACTACTTGGGTATATAACTCCGGACGTGGGCATCCCTGGTAGTTACGGTTGGTAACACTTAAATATTTGACCAAGGGAGGGTTTCAAATTAACCGTTGCCATGCTTAGTGGTTGGTAAGTTAAATCTCTTTGGTGAGATTTCGAGTGTCACCTAAATTATTAAAATTACTGAAACTATTCTAATGGTTGTAATTTCTGTGTATAATTATATTGTTATCTCATGTTTAGAATATTATTATTTGTCTCTTAAAAAGAATGGTAGGTTGGTTACGTTTTCTTACTGTGTTGCAAAACTCATGGCATATATTTTGTTGCCCTGGCGTTTCATGCCAGATTATGTTGAAGAAGGGACTGAGGCTGAAATTGGAGCTGCTGCCAATATCGAACATTGGCTGACTTAGAGTCAATATTTTGTCAGAATAAAATCCTGTTATCCCTTGTATTAGGATTAAACTATGTTGTGACGTTGTGTGTGAACTTGTAGTTTTATTCTGTCGTTAGACTTTGGCTTTGTAAGAACTTAAAAGTTCCTAACTAGTAGTTAAAATTTTATCTAGCAAGTTATTGTTATTTAAAATCTTATGACGTTTCAAAAAAAAAAAAAATTTTTTGGGTCGTCAAACTGCAGTACCTTTTCCAAAACAAATAATTTGTATATTAAAAAAAATTTAAAACAAATGTAAATATCTATATCTATCTATTTATTTATATCTATCTGCAACCCACAAGTTTTGTGGGGGTTCCAACATCCCAATCTAAATTTCTTGATTTTTTGATTTAAAAAAAAAAAAAACCTTAGCATTTATTAATTTCTCACAACCCCCATGCCTTACCCTTATAATAACACTTTAATCTATACTATATATTAAGCAAAAGGGGGTTTTTAACCCAACCCTTGTGGGAGCTTGAATCTCTCAATCTAAATTTTTTGATTTAAAAAAAAAAATATTAGCATTTGTTAACTTCTCCCAACCCCCAAGTCTTACCCTCATAATAACACTTTAATGCATTAAGAACAAGTATAAAAAAAATCTTTTATTTCCAACACATAAATTTCTTGAAAAGTCCCAACACATATGATTATTATCCCTCATAATAACACTTTAATGTATTAAGAACAAGCATAAAAAAAATTCTTGAAAAGTCCAACACATATGATTATTATCAAAATATTAAACTTTAATATAATATAAAAAAAGAAAAAAAAGAAGACATTTAATATATATATATATATATATATATTTAAAAATTGCAAATATATTAAGGAAAATGGGGTTTCTAGACCCCAAGTCTTCCAATCTCTCAATCTTAATTTTCTAAATTTTTGATTTAAAAAAAAAAAAAACTCAGCATTTATTGATTTGGTCAAAATTTTCTGATCAGCATTTATTAACTTTTTCCAATTCACATGCCTGCATTTATTGATTTAGTCAAAATCCTTGATTAACATTTAAAAACCCCTCATACAAATAATTATAGATACAACCCGTGCATAGTTACTGCAGTAGCCTTTTTAATTTCTCATGTACACTATGATTAGTGATAAGATTGTTAAATTATTTTTATAAAAAATCTTAAAAAACATAATTTATATATTAAAAAAAATTAAATATATATATATATCTATAATTATCCCGTGCATAGCACGGGTGATAGGCTAGTAGTATTATATAAGGAAAAGGGGATTTTTGACCCACAAGTCTTGCAGGAGCTCCAATATCTCAATCCTAATTTTCTAATTTTTTGATTTAAAAAAAAAACTCAGCATTTATTAATTTCTCCCAACTCCTATGCCTTTTAGGAGATTTGGTCAAAACCTTCTCATAATTAAACTTTAATGCATTAAAGACCGGCATAAACAACATTCCTTGAAAATTCCAACACATCTATACTATATATTAAGCAAAAGGGGATTTTTAACCCTAAGGCCTGTGGGAGCTTCAATATCCTGATCTGAATTTTCTAAATTTCTTATTAAAAAAAAAAAACTCAGCATTTATTGATTTGGTCTAAATCTCCTAATCAGCATTTATTAACTTTTTTCAATCCACATGTCTTTCCACATGCCTGCATTTATTGATTTGGTCAAAATCTCCTAATCAACATTTAGGCCTCGTTTGGGAAGTGGCTATTTTAGTAGGCTATTTGGCTTTTTGGCTATTTTAGTAGGTTATTTTAGTTTTGTGTTTGGGAAGTTGAGTTAAATTTTTAGGTTGATTGTTGTATTGAAAAATGTGTTTGAAATGATGTTTAAATTGAAATTACAAATTTACCCTTCACTTTATTTTTTCAAAAAATTGAGGAATAGGGGTAATAATGTAATTTAGCAAACCTGCAGCCTACACTGTTGGTGGCAGTGTAGGCTGCACTGCTGCAGCAGCCGACCAACAGTCAGTTTTTTTTTTTTTTTTTTTTTTTTTTTTTTTTTTGAAAATCAAGAAAAAGTTTACTACAGTTAGGCTTTTGGGCTGATTTTCAGTTTTAGACTATAATAGCTTGAATCTCAGGTTGCCAAACAGCGCCTTAAAATCCTCTCATACAAATAATTATAGATACAATCCGTGTATAGTTACTGCAGTACCCTTTTCAACTTCTCCCATACACTATGGTTAGTGATAAGATTGTTAAATTATTTTTATAAAAAATCTTAAAAAACATAATTTATATATTAAAAAAAATCTAAAACAAATATAAATATCTAGCATTTATTGATGTGGTCAAAGTCTCCTGATCAGCATTTATTAACTTTTTTCAATCAACATATCTTTCCACATGCCTGTATTATTGATTTGGTTAAAATTCCCTGATCAACATTTAAAATCCTTTCATACAAATAATTATAAATACAATCCGTGTATAGTTACTGCAGTACCCTTTTCAACTTCTCTAATACACTATGGTTAGTGATAAGATTGTTAAATTATTTTTATAAAAAATCTTAAAAAACATAATTTATATATTAAAAAAAATCTAAAACAAATATAAATATCTATAATTATTCCGTGCATAGCACGGGTGATAGGCTAGTTTTTTGATTTAAAAAAAATAATAATCTCAGCACTTATTAACTTCTCTCAACCTACAAACCTTTTTGACTTCTCGCATAGTTATTGCAGCATTCTTTTCAACTTATCCCGTACATTATGGTTAGTGATAGGATTGTTAAATTATTTTTATAAAAAATCAAAAAAAAAAAATTTGTATATTAAAAAAATATCTAAAACAAATATAAATTCTTATTAAATCTATGTATGTATCTATATATTATATCAGTAACAAGGTTTTCTAACCACAAGTCTGGTGGGAGTTCCAATATCTCCAACTAAAATGTAACGCCCTCAAAAATAAACCCATCATAGCATACATTCACGATAAGTAAAAGAGTTCTCATATTATAACCATCAGAGTATTCTCACAAAATGTATTACATGTTGACAACAAAAGTAAATGCCTTATAGACTTACGACTTTCCAAGTCAACACTTGGTTACAAAAGAAGAGTACTAACTCTACACAAAAGAAGCCTTTGGCTTGATATACATGTAATACGAAAATGTAATCACAAAAGACGTCCCAGCCACTAAGCCTTTCAAGCTACGTCCTTGGAGGTGGCATGCTACCTGTACCTGAAAATGATGTTCCATATAAGGTGAGCCAACGCCTAGTAGAGATGTGCTAAACATAATATGAGCAATAACTAAAACATTAGCACTTGATAAATGTTCAACTTAACAAAACTCAACTTATAAACATGGCTCAGAACCTGGCCAAATAACTGAAATGAGGCTACATCTCATGCCAACAATACTACAACTTGCCATTTTACGGAAATTGCGTCTGCGGGATTCGGCACCCATGTATTTTCATTCTCGTATGGCCATTTTACGGATATTTCATCTACGGGACTCGGCACCTATGTATAGATATATTCGAATTGCCATTTTACGAAAATTGCGTCCGCAGGATTCAGCACCCATGTATGATTACATTCAAATGGCCATTTTACAAAAATTTCATCTGCGGGATTCGGCACCCATGTATTCAAATACACAACTTGATTAGTTTCAATTCACCTAATCATTATGCAATGTCTACAACAATCAAGACTATCCTCCACCGATAGCCCAAAGTAGTTATTTCTAAACAGATAATAAATGCCTCAACAAATATATAATTGACATTTTCAAAAGTGAGCGATTTATAAATCCAACTCCACCATTCTATCTCTTAATGATCAAAGTTCATTATCCCCAACTCAATTTCGTAACAAATGTCATTAATTACACTAATGACCCAAATATACCCAAATATGGCATTTTTCCCTTTAAACTCAACATTGACCCAAAGGTCCAAATATTACCAACAACATCAATAATCTCTTTTTAAGACCCTATATATATATATATATATATATATATATATATATGAGTCAAAAAGACAAAACTCCCCCATTTTCAATATAATACATTACAAATCCTAACTTCCCAAACCAAACCATTTATACAAAGGCTCTACATTTAGGTTAAAGATCATAAAGATAAGTAGGAATCCCTACCTCAAGAGATGAAACCCAAAAGAAATGATGAAGGACTCGAAAATGCTCCAAATCCCAGGATTCTCGGATCAAAATATAGCCCTCAACGATCAACACACTTTTTACAAAGGCCCAAAGGTAGAAAATCACTCCTACTAGATCAATCCTAAGAGAGGAGGAAGAAAGTAGTGAGAGAAGCTCTCAAAAATGGCTTTTCGGAAAAGTAAGAGAGAGAGAGAGGAAGTTGAAAAGTGATCTAAAAAGACCCAGCTGATATCTGATATACATATGACCCGCTCGAGCGGATAATAGGACGTTCGAGCGTCAGACACAAAAAACTTGACCCGCTCGACCGTAAAGATTCCCGCTCAAGTTCCAAGACACAACTGCAAAACACACCCGCTCGAGCGCAAAGGGAAGGCTGCTCGAGTGTAGATTTTCCCCTTCTAGAACTTTTACAGACAATGAACTACCCGCTCAAGCGCCAAGACACCCGCTCGAGCGTAAGGAAATCCGCTCGAGCGTGACAAACACACCTGCAGAAGTTTTGCAGAGGCACGAAATGCTGAGAGTGTGAAAACCCTGATCGAGCGCAATAAGGCCCGCTCGAGCAGACAACCAAAAATCAAACTCCGCTCGAGCACAAAAAGACCCGCTCGAGCGTACCACCAAAAATCTGGGCAACAAGGAATGGGACTAAAACTCAACCAACCTGTTCGAAACACGCCCAATACATCCTAAAACTCAAACACGCGGAATTAAAGGATAACAACAAGATATACAACCACCAACTCCACGGAACCTAAGTCCGGAATACAACAATCAAAGGAAGAGAAACCGGGATCGCTATAACCTCCCCCTCTTAAAGAATTTCGTCCCCGAAATTAAGTACAAGTTTTTCAAAAGCATGTTTTCCCAATTACCAACATTATTACAATGTAAAATTCAACAACTTGACCCATCACCAGTTATTCCATCTCTATTCAAGAGGCAAACTTCCAACATAATCTCCAACATGCATTATCAACATGCATTACAAAACAAATTCAATGCCAAAATTATATTTGCATTTCTACAACAGAGTTAACATACGCAATGTTAAAATAAACTTCCATTACAAGGTAAGTTCCACAATATTCCCATAAACCAAAACATTCACAATGTTTTACAACTTAAGATATATTTAATGCTCTTAAAGTTCATTAATATTACAAAATTCCAATACATGGTTAAACATTTACAAACAAGTCCGGATATTTCTCACGGACACCCGCCTCACGTTCCCAAGTGGCTTCCTCCACTCCGTGATGTTTCCACAAAACCTTTACCAAAGGAATGGTCTTGCCTCGCAAGACTTGATCCCGCTTATCCAAGCCCCGTACCGGTCTCTCCTCATACGAGGCATCCGTATCTACCTCTAAGTCGGTCCAATCCAACACGTGTGATGGATCCGGCTCGTACTTCCGAAGCATACTAACATGAAATACGTTATGCACTCCGGACAACTGCGGCAGCAAGGCTAAACGGTAAGCAACCTCCCCAATCCTCTCAAGGATCTCAAAGGGACCGATAAATCAAGGGGACAACTTCCCACTCTTCCCAAACCTCATCAAACCCCGCCTAGGTGATATTTTCAAGAAAACATGATCACCCGTCTCAAATGCCAAAGGCCTCCTCCTACAGTCGGCATAACTTTTTTGGCGACTCTGGGCTGTAACAAGCCTCTTACGGATGAGCTTAACTTTCTCCGTCGTTTCCCTCACCAACTCTGGGCCCAACAAAGGTGCATCACCCACCTCGGCCTAACAAACCAGAGACCTACACGGTCGGCCATACAAGGCCTCAAACGGCGCCATACCGATACTAGACTGAAAGCTGTTGTTGCAAGCAAATTCCACCAAGGACAAGTGCCTCTCCCACGTCCCACTAAAGTCAAGGACACAACCCTGAAGCATATCCTCAAGGATCTGAATAGTACGCTTGGACTGTCCGTCAGTCTGAGGATGGTAAGCTGTACTAAAGGTCAGATTAGTGCCTAAGGCACTCTACAAACTCTGCCACAACCTAGTAGTAAAACGAGGATCTCTATCAGAGATGATCGACACTGGGACTCCGTGCAACCTCACTATGTCCCGAATATACAAGTCGGCAAGATGATCTACCGAATCTCTCACGTGCATAGGAATAAAGTGCGCTGACTTAGTCAACCGGTCTACAACCACCCAAATAGCATCACTACCCCGTTGAGTCCTCAGAAGACCTACAACGAAGTTCATAGTAACATGCTCCCACTTCCACTCGGCAATAGGCAAGGGTTGCAACAAACCCGTTGGCCTCTGATGCTCGGCCTTCACTTGCTAACAAGTAAGGCATTTAGACACGAAACCTGCCACATCCTTCTTCATACCCTGCCACCAAAACTGACGACCTAGATCACGATACATCTTGGTGCCTCCCGGATGTACCGCAAGGCGTGAATGGTGAAACTCTCGGAGTACTTCTTCTCGGCAAGACTCCGGCACAAACAGATGGTCACGGTATCTCACACTTAGGTCGGGATACACAGTCAAACCCTTCTCAGCCTTCTCACTGGAGATCTTCTCTCGGAGGGATTCTACTTCAAGGTCACCTCTCTGTGCCTCTAACACTCGAGTCACAAGTGTAGGCTGTGCAACAACAGAAAACAAGGCCGCAGCCTCAATGGATTCACCCAGAAGCAAATTGAACTCGCCAAGTGCACCTAACATCTCCCACTCTCGGATGGCTATACAAGCAACATCACTAATAGATTTCCTACTAAGGGCATCGGCCACAACATTGGCCTTTCCCGGGTGATAGTGCAACTCAAAGTCATAATCCTCAATGAACTCCATTCACCTCCTCTGCCTCAAATTTAAGTCCCTTTGTGTAAACAGGTACTTTAAACTCTTATGATCCGAGAACACCTCGAATTTCTCACCATACAGGTAGTGCCTTCAAGTCTTCAAGGCAAAAATTACTGCTGCTAGTTCTAGGTCGTGAGTAGGGTAATTCCTCTCGTGAATCTTCAACTGACGTGAGCCATAGGCTACCACTTTCCCTTATTGCATCAAGACACAACCCAATCCCTCTCGTGAGGCATCACAATAAACCGCATAACCCAAACCTCTCTCCAGAATAATCAAGATCGAAGCGGTGGTCAATCTAACCTTCAGCTCCTGGAACGACTTTTCACAAGTCTCACTCCACACGAACTTGACCCCTTTCCGCGTCAATCTAGTCAAAGGTGAAGCTAGCTTGGAGAAATCCTTCACAAACCGACGATAATACCTAGCTAATCCCAGAAAACTGCAGATCTTAAAAACGCTCTTAGGCTGTGCCCAATCTTGCACTGCCTCAATCTTGGATGTATCAACAGATACCCCTTCCCCGGAAACCACATGGCCTAAGAACTTGACCTCTCCTAGCCAGAACTCACACTTTCCAAATTTAGCATACAGCCTATGGGCTCTAAGCAACTCGAGCACCACTCTCAAGTGTTCCTCGTGCTCCTTCTCTGAAGGCGAATAAATTAGAATGTCATCCACGAAAACGACTACAAAGCGATCTAAGAATTCCCGGAATATCCGGTTCATCAAATCCATAAACACTGTCGGTGCATTGGTGAGCCCGAAAGGCATCACTAGAAACTCATAGTGGCCATACCACGTACGGAATGCCGTTTTCGGAATATCCTCCTCCCTGACCCTCAGCTGATGGTAAACCGATCTTAAGTCTATTTTGGAGAAATAACGGGACCTTTTCAACTGGTCAAACAAGCCATCTATACAGGGCATAGGGTACTTATTCTTAACCGTAGCCCGATTCAACTTTCGGTAGTCGATACAAAGTCTCAAGGCACCATCTTTCTTTTTAGCAAAGAGGGCCGGTGCTTCCCACGGTGAAACACTAGGGCGAACGAAACCCTTATCTAGTAACTCCTGGAGTTGAACCTTCAACTCACTCAACTCGGTTGGGGAAAAACGGTAAGGTGCCATAGAAATCGGCGCTGTGCCTGGCACTAAATCAATAGAGAACTATATGTCTCGATGTGGTGGCAAACTAACAAGATCCTCGAGAAAAACATCCGAATACTCACAAACCACTCTCAGTAACTCAACTCCGGTCTCATCACACTCACTACTCATAAGGCTAGCGAGAAGACCACTAAGCTCACTCCGCCCTCGCGGATCATACACCGGTGGCAACACACTACTAACCCGATCCCCCAAGAAATGGAAACACTCCCCGCTCACGGTACAAACTGTGACCCTCTGGCGGTAACAATCAATAACTGCCCGGTATGACGATAACCGGTCCATACCCAAAATAACATCAAAACCCGACATGGGCATAACTACAAAAGGAAATGAAAGTCGGCGGTCGGTGACCTCTATGTCACAAACTCTACATTCGTGTTTCAAAATCAATTTGCCCCCAACAAGCGATATAACACAAATAGGAGATGCTAACTATGCTAACTCCAATCCCAAAACAGATGCGAATGCAGCAGATATAAAGGAATGAGATGTACCCATATCAATCAACACATTGGCAACCGAGTTACAAAACAAAAAGGTACCTCTCACAACAGTTGGAGCCGGTACAAGATCTTGCGCGGTAACAGCATACACGCCCCCTGTAGGCCCCTGATCTACCTGCTCACCTCTCGGAGCAAAGGACTGATGCACAGACTGAGACGATGAAGCCCCCTAATTGGCCCTCGAGGCCTGAACAGACTGTGTTGGCTGCGAACTCTGCGTCGGCTGCGAACTCTGCGTCTGTCTCAAACCAGACGCACCGGGTGTACCACCCAACTGTGGACAGAACCTCTTCAGGTGTCCTGTCTGACCACATTGATAACAAGAGGACAACCGGCCTCTACCCTGACTCTGACTCTGAGGCCGAACTGAAGATCAAGCTGCTCTCTGACCTCCTCCCCTCTGCGGGCAAGCTGGAGACTTGTGGCCCAGCTGACCACACTTGAAACAGGTAAAGTCCCCCTGGCTACCTCTCCCAGAACCTGAACTCGACACTGGAAAGGTGGATCTCGCTAAAGCACTCTAGGACTACTGAGGGTTAGAACCTCTCTGCCTCCTACCATCCCCTTGGCCTTCCTGACTCCTCTTGGAGCCCCTTATTCTCTCCTCCTCCTCCATCATAGACTCCATATGGGTCGCGGCATCCACAAGATGCCCATACTCCCGGATCATGGATCCTCCAACCCTCATCTTGAGGCCATGCCTCAACTTCCTCTCGAACTCAATACAACGGCGTTCCTCCGACGCCACGAGCTCAGGTGCGTACCTAGACAAACTGGTAAAGGCGGCCTCAAACTTGGCCACTAACAAGCCTAACTGCTTAAGCTGACAAAACTGGTCCCTCAGCTTTTCCTTGATAGCTGGGGCTAAGTACTTCTCCTGGAAAGCATCAACAAAAGCCTCCCAGGTGCCACCAATACGGCCTCTCGTGAATTTCCACCATTGACCCGCATCCCCCTTCAGCTGGAAAGATGTCAAGGTCACCTTTAATAACCCGTCCTCGATGCCAACCATCTCAAATGTCTTGGTCATCTGCTCTAACCACTCATCAGTCTTGAGTGGCTCCTTTGGATCCCCAACAAACTCATCCGGATTAGACCGGAAAAACTCCCTCTTTTGAAAGGAAGGCCCTGTATTAACAACTGGGGCCTGAACTGGAACCTGAACTAGAACCTCAGCTTTAAGAATGCCCATAGATTCCCTTAAAGCATCGGCTATCCCACGGGCTAAGGCGCCATAGCCTGCTGACCTGCTGGCTCGGCCACATTGGCCTAACCAACCCCTTCCTGCTGCGCCGGAATATCATCCGTTATAGGCATTTCCTGCCTCCTAGGCTTGCCTCGCCTACCACCACGTCCTTGTCCTGACATCCTAATAAAGGTAACGAAGAACATTAGCACATTCATAAATGTGTCGAAGCTAAAACACTCGCGTCCTAATGCATGGACAACTGTAATTCACTCCACGTAAGCACATAATCACATAAGCACTTACGAATTTTATTTTCGGATAATGATAGTCCCGAGGCGTTACTAGAGCTCCGATTAGAAACAGCATTGATCAAGTGCTTTTCCAACAAGACTCATAGAAACCCAAGGATCCAATCAACATCCTAGAAACTAAATCTCATACCCATATAGTCACATAATCATGTTATCACATAAGTATATAACACTACATCTAAGTCTCTATCAAGCGAAACGAACCCATTGTGGTACTAACCACTTCCCGCGTACCCAAAGTATTCGAACCCGGTACGCTCTGATACCAAGTTGTAATGCCCTCAAAAATAAATCCATCATAGCATACATTCACGATAAGTAAAAGAGTTCTCATATTATAACCATCAGAGTATTCTCACAAAATGTATTACATGTTGTCAACAAAAGTAAATGCCCTATAGACTTATAACTTTCCAAGTCAACACTTGGTTACAAAAGAAGAGTACTGACTCTACACAAAAGAAGCCCTTGGCTTGATATACATGTAATACGAAAATGTAATCACAAAAGATGTCCCAGCCACTAAGCCTCTCAAGCTACGTCCTTGGAGGTGGCATGCTACCTGTACCTGAAAATGATGTCCCATATAGGGTGAGCCAACGCCCAGTAGAGATATGCTAAACATAATATGAGCAATAACTAAAACATTAGCACTTGATAAATGTTCAACTTAACAAAACTCAACTTATAAACATGGCTCAGAACTTGGCCAAATAACTGAAATGAGGCTACATCTCATGCCAATAATACTACAACTTGCCATTTTACGGAAATTGCGTCCTCAGGATTCGGCACCCATGTATTTTCATTCTCTTATGGCCATTTTATGGATATTTCATCCGCGGGACTCGGCACCCATGTATAGATATATTCGGATTGCCATTTTATAGAAATTACGTTCACGGGATTCGGCACCCATTTATTCAAATACACAACTTGATTAGTTTCAATTCACCTAATCATCATGCAATATCTACAACAATCAAGACTATCCTCCACCGATAGCCCAAAGCAGTTATTTCTAAACAGATAATAAATGCCTCAACAGATATATAATTGACATTTTTAAAAGTGAGCGATTTATAAATCCAACTCCACCATTCTATCTCTTAATGATCAAAGTTCATTATCCCCAACTCAATTTCGTAACAAATATCATTAATTACACTAATGAACCAAATATACCCAAATATGGCATTTTTCCCTTTAAACTCAACATTGACCCAAAGGTATAAATATTACCAACAACATCAATAATCTCTTTTTAAGACCCCAAATATATATATGAGTCAAAAAGACAAAACTCCCCCCTTTTCAATATAATACATTACAAATCCTAACTTCCCAAACCAAACCATTTATACAAAGGCTCTACATTTAGGCTAAAGATCATAAAGATAAGTAGGAATCCCTATCTCAAGAGATGAAACCCAAAAGAAATGATGAAGAACTCGAAAATGCTCCAAATCCCAAGATTCTCGGATCAAAATGTAGCCCTCAATGATCAACACACTTTTTACAAAGGCCCAAGGGTAGAAAATCACTCCTACTAGATCAATCCTAAAAGATAAGGAAGAAAGTAGTGAGAGAAGCTCTCAAAAATGGCTTTTCGGAAAAGTAAGAGAGAGAGAGGAAGTTGAAAAGTGATCTAAAACCCAACTGATATCTGATATACATATGACCCGCTCGAGCGGATAATAGGACGTTCGAGCGTCAAATACAAAAAACTTGACCTACTCGAGTGTAAAGATTCTTGCTCGAGCTCCAAGACACAACTGCAAAACACACCCGCTTGAGCGCAAAGGGAAGGCTGCTCGAGCGTAGATTTCCCCCTTCTAGAACTTTTACAGACAATGAACTACCCGCTCGAGCGCCAAGACACCTGCTCGAGCGCTACCCGAATCCGCTCGAGCGTAAGGAAATCTGCTCAAGTGTAAAAAAACACACCTGCAGAACTTTTGTAGAAGCACGAAATGCTGAGAGTGTGAAAACCCGCTCGAGCGCAATAAGGCCCGCTCGAGCAGACAAGCAAAAAATCAAACTCCGCTCGAGCGCAAAGGGACCCGCTCGAGCGTACCACCGAAAATCTAGGCAACAAGGAATGGGACTAAAGCTCAACCAACCTGTTCGAAACACGCCCAATACATCCTAAAACTCAAACACACAGAATTAAAGGATAACAACAAGATATACAACCACCAACTCCACAGAACCTAAGTCCGGAATACAACAATCAAAGGAAGAGAAACCAGGATCGCTATATAAAATTTATAATTTTTTGATTTTAAATAATTTAAAAAAATCCTCTACAGCTCTCATTCAAGCAAAAAAATAAAAAAAAAATAATAATAATATCTCTTGATTTATAACTTTCAAATGGAAAGTATATCAAAAATAAAAAATAAAAAATAGAAAGTATACTAATCCATTTTAAAATTCAAATTTGAGGGGCACTGAATATGGAAAACATTCCAATAATTTAAATTTAAAATTATAATAATTTATCCCATAATATAAAAGTTGTAAATAATGATATATTTCATAATTTATCTATATATCTATATACTATTATAATTGCAAAATATTATCATTTCATTAAGGTTGAAAGTTGTAATTCTTTTTTCTCATTATTTTTTTAATTTTGTTTAATTTTTTGTTAATACGTGTTATAATATGATTGGTCTATAAATTAATTTTATATTATTAAAATAAAATTTCAAATTTAAATTTTTCTTCAAATTATATTATTACAATTAGAATGAGATCAGTATTCACATGTGTCATAATGATGTGTCATAATATTATTGGTCTAAATATAATTTGTTTTAAATACATGTGTTCAAATTATTAATCACTATTAATTTTTTTTTTAAATAAAAGAACAAAACATAATTTTTTTAGTACTCACCAAATATGGTAGATTTCGTTAGATTTTTTTTTTTTTTATAATCTCAATTGTCAATTAAAAAAATTAAAATAAAGAAGAAAGATATTTTTGACTTAAATTGTTAAAAAGTTACTTTTACTAAAATAAATTAGAAAGAAACATTAATTTTTTTTTATATTAAAAGTGATAGGTTGTTAAGTTTTTTTTTATTTTAAAAAAAAAGAGGGTTATAGATGATAATTTATTCATCCAGAATTATTTTCATATTAAATGAGAATACCATATTAAATTTTCTTCTCACTCTTTTTTTTTTTTTCAAATACTTGTATTTTGTAAGAAAATTGTTTTTATTTTATTTAATATTTTATTATAATTTTTAAATTATAAAGAATTTCTAAAAAATCATATTTAAATTATTTATGCCATTATTAAAAGTAAATTTTTTTGATATCAAATTAGTGATAGTTTGAGAAGTGCTAAAATACTTTTTTACTTTTTATAAAAATATGTACTGAAAAGTAAAGATGTGATGTCTTTACGAAAAGATGTGTAGAAAAGTAGAGATGTGATGTGACACAAAAAAGATAATTCAGTATATTTTTTTACTTTTTATTAAAAATGTGTAGAAAAGTAGAGATATGATGTAATCCAAAAAAGATTAAAAAAAAAAAAGAGTTAATATGGCACTTCCCAAGCAACCCTTTATTCGATGATCCCTTTCTAAAATGTGTATTTTTTAAATATTTTCAAGAAAAATTCTGTTGGAAATCTTAAGTGTATTGCTTTTTCTTTTGTTCATTAATATTAAATTTTTAATTAATTTTATATATTATTTTAAAAAATAAATTAGCAAATAATTTATATATTTATATATATAATTTTGTTTTGATTGATCAGGTCATTTGGTGTTTCTGTCTAAGTCCACTCAAATTTAATTTGAATTTTTGAATTTCTGCGTAGGTCCTCACTTAATTAAAAACTATATAGTTCAATCTTTAATAAAATTTAAGCCTGACTCAAGTTGTTTCGGTTGAGCTCATCTAAGTTTGTAATTTTAACAAGGGATTAAAAGTTACATGATTAAATTTGTGACAAATTAAAAAAAAATAATAAATTGTGATAAATTGTGAGACTTAAATTATAAATTTCAAGAGTATTTTGACAACAAGGGTAAAAAGTCAGCTTTTTAATTTTTTAACTTTTTTAAGCCATTAAAGCCAGTTTTTTTACTCAAAAGAATCCAATTTTTTGCCAAAAAAGACAAAAAGTCAACTTTTTGCCAACTTTCCAAAACACCACTCAATCTTCTTTATTTTCATAATTTGTATACAAAAATTTAACTATTTATATTATTTTGTATAAAAATATATTATTAATTTTTTTACATGCTGTACATAGCACAAGTTACCACTACTATACATATATATACCAACAGATTATTATTATTAACAAGACTATATAGGGGTGTTTTGAGAAGTTGTCAAAAAGTCAATTTTTTAACTTTTTAATTTTTTTAGTTAAAAAAATCAATTTTTTTATCCCAAATAATCCAATTTTTTATCAAAAAAATTATTAAAAAATTAAAAAAATTAAAAAATTAATTCTTTACCAACTTTTCAAAAGTATCATTCTTGTTGCACGTAATCAATCTTAGTTGGATAGAAATGATCACATCATGATGTGGGCTCTCATGTGTCAAATTTCATCCTTGGGATTGGTGATAATTTTTCTTTCCCAATGTAAGACAGGAGTAACTATCTGACCAACTCCAGTTTCAGAAGAAAAAAAATATCAGAAATAGTATAATTTGTATACAAAACATCACTCAATCTTCTTTATTTTCATAATTTATATACAAAAATTTAATTATTTATATTATTTTATATAAAAATATATTATTAATTTTTTTACATGCTGTACATAGCACGAGTTACCACTACTATACATATATATACCAACAGATTATTATTATTAACAAGATTATATAGGAGTCTTTTGAGAAGTTGTCAAAAAATTAATTTTTTAACTTTTCAATTTTTTTAGTTAAAAGAGTCATTTTTTTTACCCAAAATAACTCAATTTTTTGTCAAAAAAATTACTAAAAAATTAAAAAATTAATTTCTTAGCAACTTTTCAAAACAGCACGTATATCCTTCATGCAAAGTATCATTCTTGGTTGCACGTAATCAATCTTAGTTGGATAGAAATGATCACGTCATAATGGTGGGCTCTCATTTGTCAAATTTCATCCTTGGGATTGGTGATAATTTTTCTTTCCCAATGTAAGACAGGAGTAACTATCTGACCAACTACAGTTTCAGAAGAAAAAAAATATCAGAAATAGTACATCAGAGTTTTAAAAAAGTATCAATTATATGAAAAATTAAAAAATAAAAATAAGGTTAAAACATCATGTGAGATCCATATACTAATTAGGATTATTAAAGTTCTTAATTTAAAATTCTCAATCTTTTTTCAAAAAATATATATATAATTTGAAATGAATAGTCAAATAACAAGTTTAAATGCATATCACAAATGAAAATTTCATAATAATTTTTTGGGTTTTTTTTGGTACTCCAGAATTTTCCAGCAAATATTGAGTATAAATGTAATTAAACTGATATCCCTGGTCATGCTCTACCACTACTATAAAGTTTTTGAAAAAATTATTAGGTGGACTCGTGGAAATGCTTCCACAATCATCAAATGTCATGCCCTTACTGTTCTTCATCACCCAATATTAAATCGTGGGCCATACTCTTTCCACCAAATGGTAATTCAGATTGGAAACAAACCTCTTTCTAATTTTTTTTTACTGTAATGTGAGATTTGTCATTTATGGGAGCTTTTATTTGTACATCATATGTTTTCTCAGTTTACATTATTTCGTGATTATGAATTGTTGAAGAAAAATCAATTGTTCGGATGTCAATTCGTATCAAACGCAATCGATATCCCAACAATTAACTTCTATTTGCAGTTGATATCTGTATGTTTAAATATAGTGCTAACTGAAAAGTTTAATGATTTACAAATAAAACCTTAGTGATAAGGTTACCTAATATGACCATTATAAACAATATTTACTGGTAGGGGGGAAGATGATGAGTGGGGAGAGAGATGACAAATTTCAAGAACAATAATTGAAGAAGAGGAAGACATGTTTGTTTGTGTGGAAGCAGCACCCATGAGTAAAAAACATTCGTATAAAAACGAAATGAAACAAAGATGGAGAGAGAGAGAGAGAGAGAGAGAGATGTGATGGGCCTGTACGACATGCATGCAGCCACGCACCCTGATGGATAGTCATTGACTCACTGAAACTTTTGAGGTCACGAGCCTCCCTCACCAATCCAACCAATTTATATATGAGACAACTCTTGTACATATCCTCATCAAAACACACAAGTTTTTTATTACTTTTTTTTTTGGGAGCAAAGTCTTACCTACTTGCCTCCTTCCTTTATTACTGTTTTCAATTTCTCATCTATTCACAGTGACAGTCTCTCATCAACAGAAGAGGCAGTCTAAAGCAAGCCTTGAGTAACATTCTCAATTTAGGGTCATAGTAAACCTACCCTCGCAAGGGAAATCCCAAACATTCGTAGTCATCCACAAATTATGTGTATCAATTAGGATCAAGTGCAATACCAGAATAAATTAAACTAAAAATGTCTGAATTTACGATTCAATCCAAGACTAATCTTTCATCACAGAAACTACTCATGTGGGTTTGCATGAGATGTTTTCATATCAAAATCGTCATTAAGCTAGCTAGATGGAGATCCCCTAGTCCCTTCAATGAAAAGCAATTTGAAGGCAGATACAATTAACTTCTATTTAGCTACTTAGTAGTACTAACATGGTATTGAGTTCTGTATCATGCTACCCTGCCCAGTTTGTGCCATTTGGAATTTAATTTGGGGGGCATTGAGGGAACCGATAATTGCATAGCTCTGGTCACAGAGTGGGGGCACTTCAATTCAGCTCGACTGATGTGGACCAGTCTTTTGTGCGTAGGGTCCAGTCTTGAATGTGAATGAGAAAGAAAATGGCATCTAGTCTTCAATGTCAATTACCATTCAACTTGAATGTCAAATTTCTAGTTCATTAATCTAAAGGCAAGATTGAATATTTTTGTTCCAAAAAAGAAATGAAACAGCAGGGATTCGATGATAGTATATTTGATATTGAAGAATAAATCAAGCTCATCAAAATCAGAAAAACAAGCAGCTCCAAAAAACAATTTTTGAATAATAACAATGGAATTTGGGGGTAAGTTTTTTTGTAACAAGAATGCAACATTTATTCATGAAGGTAATCATAGACCGAGAATTCCTCATAAAGCAGCAAACCATTTGCATAGTGAAGCATATAATAGCAATTCTTACAGAAATAGCAAGGATTCTCTTCAGCCCACTTGTCATCCACCGTCATCTTCTCCGCTCTACAAATCTTACAAACAGAGCATTTCTTGAACCGTTCTTTCAATTGAAATGTGATGATCGGATAAACCATGCGGTTCTGTACATCTTTTGAATGAATAAGCCTGATGCCTCTCACTACATCTATGTGCTTGCAATCTCCCTGGTGACAGTAAACATAACCAGCACCAACTCAAAACCTCAAGTCGCAAAATCGTGTCTTGTTCATTTCAACAGATCTGAAACACGGTAACTGTGAGGCCGTGGCACTCCCTAAATGTTCCTTCTGCTTCTTCTGCAATTCACCAGATACGATCCATTCCCATTTTTCGAGTGCTTCATCTTTGGAGTTCCTGAGCCAATTGAGTATGGGTTCACTGTAGTCTCTAGCCTTTGAATCCCTCAAATCATTGCAAAACACATCTTCTATGAGGAAATATCCAGATGGGTCATGCTCTCCTGCCTTATGCATAACCTGATCAGTCAAGCAGTATATCTTGTCTCTCAGCTCCGTCAATGGTTGGCGTCCCAAAACCAATAATTCTTGGGTCTTTACCCAAATTTTCTTGTTATTGTAAACCTCAATGCAAAGAACAATTTCTGGGTAAATCAACGGTACATGATCAACCCAATTGTTCGATGAATTCGATGAATTCATGTTAGTTGCACAACCTACAGACCTGAGAGAAGTCATCCTTTCAGTGTCATTATTAGTCCCTAAACCGCCATTGAATGAATGCAGCCTCGTTTCAGCTCTTTCTTCATCCTGTTTTTGCTTAATTCTCACAAGCTGTTCAATTTTTGCAGAGTAAGATTCAAGATTATGATTCTTCTTCTTCTTCCTCCTCCCATTACCTCTCTTCCTTTTCTTCGCGATTGTCTTACTCGAATTTTCATTATTATACCGGGAGCTATCTAAACATGAATTTGAATTTCTTGTAGACATTTTATCAACTTGGTGGTCATCCTTGAATGCTTCGTCAAAAGCCATACTTACCAACTCTTCATCTGTAACAATCTTAAGTTCATCGACCAAGATATCATCGTCACACGATTCGATCGATTCCGACCATGGTTCTAAATCGCGGTATCGGGTAGTGTAACAGTATCGATCGCGTAGTATCGGTATCGGTAGTATCGGCCAGTACGTATCGGGAATCGGGTGTCGCGACTGTGAAATTTTAAAAATCATTAGCAATCCCTCTGAAACTCAATTTTATATATTTTTTGACTCTTTTAACCTTAATTTGTCACATTTTAATCAAAATTTTGATATATAAGAGCACTTTTAACCTATTTTTTCAACTAAATGATATATATTTATTTTAATCTTGAGTTTTTTTTTTTTTTGACATATATTAAACTTTTAATAAAAAAATTAATGTGAACAAATAAATAGAAAAAACAAAAACGTGAACATTGTATGATGCACAAAACATAAGTTAAAAAAAAAAGAAAAAAAAATTAAGTAACAGTTGTAACCAATTTAGAATTAACTCTAATTTAAAATTAATTCTAGTTAGATTCATCAATATAATAAAACAACTAGTCTCTATTGATTAAAACAACTAGTCTATATTGACTAGACCAAAATGTCAGCAGGCCACTGACCTCTTCCCCTCACCTCTCTTTTTCCTCAGACTTCATACCTTTCACTCACGCTCACCTCTCACCTCTGTATAGCCCAGGTCTCTCTCTCTCTATATATATATATATATATAAACTCCGTATATATATTGATTTGAATTTCTATCTTCGATTTTGTGAGGAAATGAAAGCAAGGTGAGAATTTGTGTAAAAAATTGTATTTTTAGTTTATTGAAATTGTGTTTTTAGTAATTAATTTGTTAAATTCGAGATTAGAACTTCAGAGTCGTATCAGAGCTTCAAAGAACTCCAACAAGCTTGAAGATCCTTCAATGGCAGAAATGGTTCTGTCTTCGTCTTAATCTTCCTCTTTTCATTACCTTCAAATCTCACCGTCTTTATCTCGAATCTAAGTTCTTTTGCTTTTCTTTCTTCGTCTTCATCTGGTTCTCTGCTTCAATCTTCTTCAGCTGATTCTCTGCTTCAATCTTCACTGTACCAGCATATATCGCTTCATGTATCGGATTCAGGCCGATACGAACCGCGAATCGGACGCTACGTACGTGAATTTCAGTCTCACCGATATATCGGCCCATATCCGACTCGGTCCTCTGATTTTCCGGTACGAATCGGCCGGTACGTACCGTACCGGCTGATATTTAGAACTATGATTCCGACCTTAAATCTGTGTAGAGATTGTGAAGTTCATGGAGCATAGAAGTTTCGAAATCAAAAACCCTAGTTAAAGGACTGACCATGTTGGGAGTGTATGTTGGAACAATCTTCTGTGTAAATAAAATAACTTGAAATAAATTCAAACAAAATAAATAAATAGCATACCAGATTTATTTATCGAACCGAAATAAAATTAAGACCAAGTCGAGTGTGTGACACTCTGTCCTTAAGACAGATTCGCCCCGCTATGGTACTTACGGTTGAGTGGCGTCTATCTCTCAGGATACAATGATCTTCACAAATTGTAGTAGTACTCCAAAACAATTTGTTCGGCGAACCAAACCTTGTGTTCTAAGCTCTCTTTTATTTTTCCTTAAACTAGAATGAAGATTAAAATGTAAAATAAAATCTGGACAGCACAAAGGAACAAATAATATGAATAATAATGCAAAAGTGCTGATTTTCGAATAAAAATTTGATCCCAAAAACTGTTGGATTCAAGTAGTATTTATAGGCAAAATTAATAGACCCGAATAGGTGCAATCTGAAAAAGAACCGGTGCACCACTGTTTTGAATAAATTTGATTCAAATGAACAGGTGCACTAAAGTCAAACAAATTTGACCGTTTGCCATTTGAATGCATTATTCAAACTTTTGAAAAAAGTTCCGTTTGTAACTGTTGGAACTAAAAACTATTAATTAAACTATTTAAAATATATATATATATATATATATTAAACTATTTGAATATATATATATATATATATATATATTAAACTATTTAAATAGTTTAATAAATAAAAGAAGAGGTATAAACTTAATGAAACCACTTAGGAATCCAAAATATGAATTTAGAGTTAAATTAAATTCTCATAATTACAAATTTTAAGAAACCACTCAGGAATCCAAAATTTAAATTTTAGAATTAAATTAAATTCCCACAATAGTTTTTATTGCAAAAATTCAAATGAATTTTATCTAAAAAATTAATGTTAAACCCGAAAACGACGTCAACTTCCCATTCACTCATAAATGGTTTTGACGTACTGTCTTCACCGTGTGACTTGCCACGTGGCAAGGAACACGTCACCTCTTCGGACCCACCCCAAAAGACGTTTGGGGCCCACCTAAAATGGGCTCAAAATTATGCCTATATAAAACCATTTTCCAACAATCCCCCGCATGAATGGAATTTGACGGAGAGAAAATGCAACAACATGATCTAATTACAGAGAGTACAAAAATTGAAAATATTCTGCAAAGGATAGGTAGCTTTTGGCTTTGAACCTTCCCTTGTGAGACACTATCGAATTTACTAGCTAACCAGTGAACATGATGTCTTGAACTGTTCAGCCGTTTGCGTAAACCAAGACAATAGAACTCACACAGTATATTCCCAGACACAGTTTAGTTCTTACTATTGTGTTCATTTTGGCCCTGAACAACCTGGTCTATCATGAGTGCTCTAAAAACTTGTAGCCCTTCACAAATCTTATAGAACCGGCCCAGTTCACACTCACATAGGTGATTCTTATGAAAAGTATCCTGCCATACTCCACTAGGTTTACCTAGATATAAGAATCATTAAAAGTATTACTTAACCTAAATCGCTACAGACATCACTTATTTCATCATAGAAATGGGTAGGAGTTGGACTCCACAGTGATCATTCTGAGTCAATCACAACTCGGTTATCCCTTTGAACCTAGATCTTGGGATCTCCAGTCAACTAGGTTGGGTTGCCGTTGTGGTAACTCTTATTTAATAGGCTTAAGCCCCATTCCCCTCGATAAATTTTCAACTAACTCTCTTGCTAACCCTTTGGTTAGTGGATCTGCTATGTTGTCTTTAGACTTAACATATTCTATGGAAATAATTCCATTAGAGAGTAGTTGTCTTACGGTATTATGTCGACGACGAATGTATCGAGACTTACCGTTATACATATGACTCTGTGCTCTACCTATTGCTGATTGACTATCGCAATGTATGCATATAGCAGGCACCGGTTTTGGCCAAATTGGAATATCTTCAAGGAAGTGGCGAAGCCATTCTGCCTCTTCCCCAACTTTGTCTAAAGCTATGAATTCAGATTCCATAGTAGACCTAGCAATACAAGTCTGTTTGGAAGATTTCCAAGATACAGCCGCCCCACCAAGAGTAAAGACATACCCACTGGTGGACTTTAAGTCTCTTGTATCCGATATCCAATTTGCATCACAGTATCCTTAAAGTACTGCTGGATATTTAGTATAATTCAGCCCAATGTTACGAGTAAATCGGAGATATCTTAGAACCCTTATAATTGCTTTCCAGTGTTCTACTCCCGGATTACTCGTATATCTACTTAATTTACTTACTGCATAAGATATATCTGGGCGAGTGCAGTTCATCAAGTACATTAAGCTTCCAATAATTTGGGCATACTCTAATTGAGAAATACTTTCCTGTACATTTTTAGAAAGATACAAATTAACATCTACAGGTGTTCTAGCTAGATGATCATCATCTTTGCTGAATTTGTCAAGTATTTTCTCAATGTAATGAGATTGTGACAAAACATATCCTTCTGATGTTTTGGTAATTTTCATACCAAGTATTACATCAGCAATGCCCATGTCCTTCATGTCAAAATGTTTATTCAACATTTTCTTGGTAGTTTTAATCATGTCATTATTACTACCAATGATGAGCATATCATCTACATATAGACATACAATGACATAACCTTTATCTGTGTTTTTAATATAAACACATTTGTCACACTCATTAATTTAAAATCCATTTGACATCATTGCCTTGTCAAATTTCCCATGCCATTGCTTAGGCGCTTGTTTTAAACCATATAATGATTTAACCAATTTACATACTTTCTTTTCTTTCCCTAGAACAGAAAACCCTTCTGGTTGTTCCATATAAATTTCTTCATTTAACTCACCATTTAAGAAAGCGGTTTTAACATCCATTTGATGAATTTCTAGATTGTATAGAGATGCAATGGCAATTAGCATTCTAATAGATGTTATTCTAGTAACCGGTGAGTACGTGTCAAAGTAATCAAGACCTTCTTTTTGTCTAAATCCTTTGACTTCAAGTCTTGCCTTGTATTTGTCAATTGATCCATCCGCTTTCATTTTCCTTTTGAAAATCCACTTATATCCAAGAGGTTTACAACCTGGTGGTAAGTCCACTAATTCCCAAGTGTGATTTTGCAAGATGGATTCAACTTCACTGTTGACAGCTTCTTTCCATAAAGGAGCTTCAGGACTGGATATAGACTCTTTAAAAGTTAAAGGCTCATTTTCTATCATATATGTTAGAAAATCTGGACCAAAAGATTTTGAGGTTCTAGCACGTTTACTACGCCTAGGTTCCTCTTCTTTATTTTGATCTAACTCTTGTTCTTGATCATGCTCTTGATCATTACAAGTAATAGCATCAAAAGATCTTTTCTTATTACTAGTCTCTTGTCCAATCTTATTCGGAAATACATGTTCAAAGAAAGATGCATTCTGAGATTCAATAATAGTATTTACATGCATTTCGGAATGTTCTGATTTATGAATCAAAAACCGATATGCACTACTATTCTTGGCATAACCAATGAAAATGCAATCAATGGTCTTAGGACCTATCTTAGTCTTTTTAGGACTAGGAATAGCCACTTTAGCCAAACACCCCCACACTTTTAAGTATTTGTAGGATGGTACTCTTTCATGCCACAATTCGTAAGGTGTTTGATTCACTTTCTTTCGGGGTACTTTATTAAGTATATAATTAGCAGAAAATATTGCTTCCCCCCATAAGTTCTGAGGTAATCCAAAAATTATTAACATAGCATTCATCATTTCTTTTAAAGTTCTATTTTTCCTTTCAGCAATTCCATTTTGCTGAGGTGAGTAAGGAGCGGTGGTTTGATGAATTATTCCATGTTCTTTACAAAACTCACCAAAAGGTGATTCATATTCACCACCTCTATCACTTCTAAGTTTCTTGATTTTCTTACCAAGTTGATTTTCAACTTCATTTTTATATTGAATGAAAGTTTCCAAAGCTTCATTCTTGGTTCGAATTAAATAGACATAACTATATCTAGTATAGTCATCTATAAAAGTGATAAAATACTTTTTCCCACCTCTAGTTTGAATTGATTTAAAATCACAAATGTCACTATGAATTAATTCAAGTGGTTCCGTACTTCTTTCAATTGAATGAAAAGGAGTTTTAGATAATTTTGCCTCAACGCAAATTTCACATTTATGATTTGAATCAATGTTAAATTTAGGTAAACATTCCATATTAATTAATTTACGCAAAGATCCATAATTAACATGTCCTAGTCTACCATGCCATAAATTTGAAGACTCAAACAAGTAAAAAGAAGATGTAGTATTATTAATAACTGAGGGTACAACGGTCATTACATTTAACTTGAAAAGGCCATCAGACATGTAACCTTTTCCTACATACATCCCATTCTTAGTAAGTACAAATTTATCACTCTCAAATACTAGCCTAAACCCATTCTTACTCAACAAAGATCCGGAAACAAAATTCTTGCGAATGTCCGGTACATGCAGCACATTGTTGAGAGTGAGTTCCTTTCCAGATCTCATCTTGAGTACAATCTTTCCTTGTCCTTCAACTTTGGAAGTTGAGGAGTTGCCCATAAAGAGTTGTTCACCATTATCCACTGTAGAATAAGATGTGAACATCTTTTTGTCGGCACAGATATGGCGAGTAGCACCAGTGTCCACCCACCATTCTTTAGGATTTCCGACAAGATTTGCCTCGGAAACAACTGCAGAAAGATTGATGTCATCTACACCATTGGAAATTTTGTCCACTTCGGTCATATGGGCTTGAGCAAGCTTCTTGCTAGTTCTTTTCTTGCTTTTGCCTTTGCTACGGCAATCTTTGGCCCGATGTCCCTCTTTGTCATAGATGTAACATTTGCCATTAAACTTGTACTTTTTATTTCCCCCCCCCCCCCTCTTTAGAGCCTTGTGATGAACTTTCTCCAGAAGACTTTCGTTTCTTGGTTTTTGAAGCATGTTCTACCACATTTGCCTTAGACTCCATAGGAAGCTTACCAGCCCGCTTTTCAGAATTGCGGTTGTCCTCCTCAATCCTCAAACGCACAATTAACTCGTCCATAGAAATTTCTTTGCGCTTGTGTTTGAGGTAGTTCTTGAATTCCTTCCAGCCTTTTGGTAATTTTTCAATTAAGGCTGCAACTTGAAAGGATTCACTGAGAGACATACCTTCTGCGTGAATGTCATGCAGGATAAGTTGGAAATCTTGAGCTTGGCTGATCACAGTTTTTGAATCAACCATTACAAAATCCAAGAATCTGCCAACCACAAATTTCTTTGAGCCGGCATCTTCTGTTTTGTACTTTTTCTCCAACGATTCCCAAAGTTCCTTTGCAGTCTTGATTGGACTGTAGACGTTGTATAATGTGTTGTCAAGTCCGTTCAAGGCGTAATTTCGGCAAAGGAAATCGGCATGTTTCCAGGCATCAACCGCAGCAACCACTTGCCGGTCGGTTTCATCCTCTTTCAGGATAGGAGCATCTTCACGGAGGAAACGAGCCAGGTTCAGAGTTGTAAGATAGAACAACATTTTCTGTTGCCATCTTTTAAAGTCAGTTCCTAAGAACTTCTCTGGCTTTTCACCGTGATTTACCGGTACTGTTACAACAGGAGAGGGGGTTGGCGTCATTGCAGCCACCACAGTAGTACTTGTTTGGGCATTTGTTTCAGTAGCCATATAACGACCCCGGTCTTTTCCCATTTGATTATTGTATCCGGACTTAGGTTCCGTAGCTCCTGCCATTGTATTATGATTGTTACCGTCCTTTAATTTCCTATTTCTGAGTTGGGGGATGCAATGGGCAGGTTTGTAGCAGGTTGGTTGAGCTTGGGAACAAATGGTTGCTGCCCAAAATTTTGATCCTTCGCTCGAGCGAGCAGTTCTTTGCTCGAGCGAGCTCTTTGTTTTGGTCCGTCGCTCGAGCCAGGGTTTCTTCGATCGAGCGAGGATTGCGTTTTGTAGTAAGACCTGAGAGCAGAGGTTTTTGGCTCGAGCGAGCTTTTCTTCGCTCGAGCGAGTTAGTTCATTCTTCGCTCGAGCGAGAGTTCCTTCGCTCGAGCGTGTGTCTGGTTATAGACCTGAGGGTTTGAGCTCTTCGCTCGAGCGAGATTTCTTTCGCTCGAGCGAGCTTTTGGGTTGTTGGCTCGAGCAAGGCTTCCTTGGTTCGAGCATAGCTTTTCTGTGTCTGGTCGCTCGAGCGACCAAGTCTTCGCTCGAGCGAGCCTGTCAAGTTTAAATAGGCAGCAGCGTGTTTCAGATCAGTTTTTTATCCACTTTCAGATTCCAAAACCCTAGGTACGAGTTCTCTCTCCCTCTACACACCTTCTCTCTTAGGATTGATCTACTTAGAGTGAGTTTCTACCTTAGATCCTTTATTAAAAAGATAGAGTGGGTCGAGGGCTTCCATTTAATCTGAATTGTTGATAGTTTGGAGCACTTTGGAGTTTGGGTCTTTATCTCCATCTTCTCTTTTGGGACTATTTCTTCGAGGTAGGGATTTCCTACTCCATTCTATAAGTTTTGTTCTAAGTTTTGGTATTTTGATATGTTGGGGATGCTTTGGTAATTTTGGGAAAAACCCTAGTTGTATTAATAAATTAATTTGTATAATTAGTTTAAGGGAATTTGGTTAAATTCATGAAATTGAGGAATTCATTGATTAAATGGTGTGGTGGGATAATTTAAACCACTCGCCTAGTGAATTGTTGTTATATTTGTTTACAGTCTAGAAATAACTATTTTGGGCTATCGGCGGAGGATAGTCGTGATTGTTGTAGACATTGCATGTGGATTAGGAATAACTGAAACTAATCACATTGGTTAAGTCATTAATTTGGAATATTGCATTAATACAGAAAATACGTGTATTGATTGAGCATTGCATTTGCATACATTGTTTTGTGTGGGAGGAGATAGGGGATGTACTCCACGGTTTAGGGGAAGATAGGGGATGGACCTCTAAACCGGATTTTGTTTGGGAGGAGATAGGGGATGGACTCCATTAGCATCACTTTTATGTGTGCTTATTTATATAGAAGTGTTTTTATTGATACAGCACTAAAATGTGTATCAATCTGGAAGTATGAAATGTTTTGATTTGAGCTTGAGTCTCATTTGTTTGTTGACATTGGAAGAATGTGAATATGATATATATATAATTCACTATTGTAAGTTTGGCCACGTTCTGAGCCATATTGATAATGTTGGAAAGTGAAACGTGTCGTTGACAATAGTGTCATGAGATTGGATAATGATGTAATTGATTATCTTGGTTAACCATCTATTGAATGCTATTGCTTTATTCAATGCTTATATTTGGTTTAGTATATTTCTACTGGGCTGTGGCTCACCCTATATGGGAACATCATTTTCAAGTTCAGGTGATAAGCTACTTCCAAGGACATAGCTTGGAAGGACTTGGATTTTGAAGATTATTTTCAGTTATTTGCTTTCATTTGTTAGTATATGTAAACACACAAGCCTAGGGCTTTATTTGTATTTGAGTTAGAACTCATACTTTTGTGTCCAAGTGTTAGCTTAGAAAGATGTAAGCCTGTAGGGCATTTAATTTGATGTTACATGTAATGCTTTTGTTTAGTAAGACTCTGATGAATATTATAATGAACTGTTTCCTTTTTAACATTGCATGTTGATGTTATATATATTTAATGGGTTTATTTCCGAGGGCGTTACAAGCCATCAATTCTAATATATAAAATAAAATTATAATTAGAATTTACACTACACAGAAAATTAAACCAAATTCACAGAATTAAATTCTGTAAAAATAAAAGAACAAGAATGTAACTTTTATTTTTCAATTAATTTGAAAATAAAATAAAATTTTATTTAAACAAATTAATTCCACACAGAAAATTAAATTCTGTAAAATAAAAGAAATAAAAACTATAACTTTTATTTTTCAATTAATTTAGAAATAAAATAAAATTTTATTTAACCAAAATAATTCCACACAAGAAATTAAATTCTGTAAAAATAAAAGAAATAAAACCTATAACTTTTATTTTTCAATTAATTTGGAAATAAAATAAAATTTTATTTAACCAAATTAATTCCACACAAGAAAATTAATTTCAGTAACACTTCAATAATTAAAATACTGAAACAGAATTTTAATTAATGAAAACTCAGAAAATAATTTCTAAAACCCAAAATTAATTTCTGAAAAATTTCACAAAAATATATTCTGAATTTTTAATGACACCAGTATCGTACTACTAGTTGTTGTCAAAGAAAAGAGATAGTATATTACTACTATCTGTCAAATAGCATATAATCACTATTTGTTTTTCCAACCAGAATATTATTTTGTAAATCCACAGAAAATAATTTTCTTCCGAAATTATTTACGAAGAATGAAAAAGGAAAACAAACGAAAAATTCTGTAAACAGAATAATTCGAATCTGTCTTAAGATTGTTGGAACAATCTTCTGTGTAAATAAAACAAATTAATTACACACAGAAAATTAAATTCTATAAAATAAAATAAATAAAAACTATAACTTTTATTTTTCAATTAATTTGGAAATAAAATAAAATTTTATTTAACCAAAATAATTCCACACAAGAAATTAAATTCTGTAAAAATAAAAGAAATAAAAACTATAACTTTTATTTTTCAATTAATTTGGAAATAAAATAAAATTTTATTTAATCAAATTAATTCCACACAAGAAAATTAATTTCAGTAACACTTCAATAATTAAAATACTGAAACAGAATTTTAATTAATGAAAACTCAGAAAATAATTTCTAAAACCCAAAATTAATTTCTGAAAAATTTCACAAAAATATATTCTGAATTGTTAATGACACCAGTATCGTACTACTAGTTGTTGTCAAAGAAATGAGACAGTATATTACTACTATCTGTCAAATAGCATATAATCACTATTTGTTTTTCCAACCAGAATATTATTTTGTAAATCCACAGAAAATAATTTTCTTCCAAAATTATTTACGAAGAATGAAAAAGGAAAACAAACGAAAAATTCTGTAAACAGAATAATTCGAATCTGTCTTAAGATTGTTGGAACAATCTTCTGTGTAAATAAAATAACTTGAAATAAATTCAAACAAAATAAATAAATAACATACCAGATTTATTTATCGAACCGAAATAAAATTAAGACCAAGTCGAGTGTATGACACTCTGTCCTTAAGACAGATTCGCCCCGCTACGGTACTTACGGTTGAGTGGCGTCTATCTCCCAGGATACAATGATCTTCACAAATTGTAGTAGTACTCCAAACAATTTGTTCGGCGAACCAAACCTTGTGTTCTAAGCTCTCTTTTATTTTTCCTTAAACTAGAATGAAGATTAAAATGCAAAATAAAATCTGGACAGCACAAAGGAACAAATAATATGAATAATAATGCAAAAGTGCTGATTTTCGGATAAAAATTTGATCCCAAAAACTGCTGGATTCAAGTAGTATTTATAGGCAAAATTAATAGACCAGAATAGGTGCAATCTGAAAGAGAACCGGTGCACCACTGTTTTGAATAAATTTGATTCAAATGAACAGGTGCACTAAAGTCAAACAAATTTGACCGTTTGCCATTTGAATGCATTATTCAAACTTTTGAAAAAAGTTCCGTTTGTAACTGTTGGAACTAAAAACTATTAATTAAACTATTTAAAATATATATATATATATATATATATATATATATATATATATATATATATATATTAAACTATTTAAATAGTTTAATAAATAAAAGAAGAGGTATAAACTTAATGAAACCACTTAGGAATCCAAAATATGAATTTAGAGTTAAATTAAATTCTCATAATTACAAATTTTAAGAAACCACTCAGGAATCCAAAATTTGAATTTTAGAATTAAATTAAATTCCCACAATAATTTTTATTGCAAAAATTCAAATGAATTTTATCTAAAAAATTAATGTTAAACCCGAAAACGACGTCAACTTCCCATTCACTCATAAATGGTTTTGACGTACCGTCTTCACCGTGTGACTTACCACGCGGCAAGGAACACGTCACCTCTTCAGACCCACCCCAAATGTAACGCCCTCAAAATAACTACATTAAACCCATCAAATAAATATGCATTGATATATAAAAGTCCCACAACCTTACATTCATCAGAGTTTCATTACAAAAGTATTACATGTTAACAACAAAAGCAAAATGCCCTACGAGCTTACAGCTTTCCAAGTTAACACTTGGTTACAACAAAAGAGTACTAACTCATTTACAAATTTAGCTCTTGGCTTGAATTTACATGTAATACATCAAAAATAAAACGACAAAAGTATGTCCGCCTCTAGCCTCCCAAGCTATGTCCTTGGAGGTGGCATGCTACCTGTACCTGAAAATGATATTCCCATATAGGGTGAGCCACAGCCCAGTAGAAATACACTAAACCAACCGTGAACAATGACTAAAAGATTAGCAATTGATAGATGGCCAACACTGATACATTCACATAAATCACATATTTATGTCATACGACTTATGAGTCCAAGTTACTTTTCATTTTCCCTTTTTCAACAGATAAGCATATTAGCTCTATCATCATCTCAACAGATATGTATAAAAACTATATCCCACATTCACAGATAAGCACATAAGCTATATCCACATTCTCAACAGATATGTATAACTACAATATCCCACATTCACAGATAAGCATATAAGCTATATCCACACTTCACAAAGATAAGCATAAGAGCTCTATCTTCACTTCTCTAGACAAGCATATGAGCTGTATCTACGGAGTTCATCCCCTATCTTCTCCCAATACTATCCGGTTTAGAGGTACATCCCCTATCTTCCCCTAAACCGCGGAGTACATCCCCCATCTCCTCCTCTACACATAACGTATATAAACACATTGGTTCTATATACAATCACCCAATACATACAGTTAATGTATTCTATCAACCGTCAAATTCCATGACACATTCCATTGATTAGTTTTCATTTGCCTAATCATCATGCATTGTCTATAACAATCACGACTATCCTCCACCAATAGTCCAAAGCAGTTATCTCTAAACAAAAAATAAATGCACAATGGATATTCAATCGACATTTCAATTCGGTGAGTGATAAATAATTCAACTACACCCTTTTTCCCCATACATTCCCAATCTCAACAATTCCATTTCATTTCCTCATTTCTCACAATTAATTATCTCAATTAATCAAATAATGTAATTAGGTCATTTTCCATAATTACCATTACAACCCTTGGGTCCCATTTTCATCAATGATTCAACATTTATTCCATTCCTCTATACCAAGCATACATCTAGGTTTATTATAAATAAAACCCCAACTTTTGTAAAATAACACAAAAGCCCCAATCTTTCACAAAATCACCAAACCAACCCCAACCTCTCAAAATACCAAAATTTAAAGACAAAATCCATAGAGAGGAGTAGGATATCCCTACCTCAAATTCGGAGCTCCAAGGGAGAAGATGACAAAACCAAACGTGCTCCAAATCTCGAAATTTTCAGATTAAAATGTAGCCCTCGACGATCAACAACTTTTTTGTAAAGGCCAAAGATGAGCAAATCACTCCTACTAGATCAAAACCTAGAGAGAATGTAGAGTTCTAGAGTGAGAGGCTCAACAATGGTGTTTTTGGAAAGTATGAGAGAGAAGAGAAAGTGAAAAAGTGATTTGAAAAGTCAAAACACGGAACTTAAACCCAGTCGACCCGCTCGAGCGTCGAACACCCCGCTCGAGCGTCACTCACAGACTCCCGCTCGAGCGTCAACAATCCTGCTCGAGCGGCGGATACACACTCCCAGAACTTTTACAGAACCAGGTCTTCGCTCGAGCTTCCAACTCCCCGCTCGAGCGGCACTCACACAACCCCGCTCGAGCGGCCAATACCACGCTCGAGCGTTCAACACTGCACAGGAAATACTGGATGGGTGCAATTCCCGCTCGAGCGCCAAAACCCCCGCTCGAGCGTACAGGTCAAAATCTGGGCAACTAGTTTTGGTTTCTAAACTCAACCAACCTGTAACAAACCTGCCCAACACATCCTATAACTCAAATACGAAGTAAAAGGATGTAAACAAGATAATAATCAACTACCAACATCTACAGACACATGTCCGGATCACTGTACAACAAGCGTAAACCCGAGATCGCTATACCAAAAGACGTTTGGGGCCCACCCAAAATGGGCTCAAAATTATGCCTATATAAAACCATTTTCCAACAGTGTATATAGGACCGCCTCGAGGAATTGAAAAGTCTTGAGCGAAAGACTCTGTCATCTGGGTTTTGTGTTATATATAATATATATACACTTCAAATTCAAATTTTTTGCTTTTGTCTTTGCGGATTCTTGTGTTATGGTATACTGGGTTTCTGTGGAATTGCAGGAAGTAGAAGAAGCCAAATTGATGGAATTGAGAGTTTGAAAGAACGAGTGATATGCTCCTGAGGTAGGGTTTAAGAGGAGAATCGAAAGAAATTTTGGATTTGTAAATTAGGGTTCCTCATGGTTTTTATTTGTGTTTTCCCTTGTGGAAAGGTGTGTGCTATGGAACTTATAATTAGAGAATAGATAATTTTATATTTTTTAAGTTATAATTAAAAAAAATCATAATTAAACATAAAAAGATATAAATATTTCAAAATAATATTACTATTTAAAAAATAAATTAATCATAACTAAAAAAATAACGTAACTAAATATTTTAACATAATATCATAATTAAGAAAATTAATTATAATTATAAAAAAAATAACGCAACTAAAAGGTAGGGGTGCAATTCGAACGGGCTCAACCTAAGTAACCCATGTCCAACCCGACTTTTTTAAGGACTTGGGTAACAATATATTGTAATATGGACGGGTTTAGGCAAATTTTTGATACCCAAATTGCAATTTAGGTCGGGCCTACTGTCACGGCCTTGGTTTTTTTAGAACCTCCCGGGTCTTTCTTCGTAAAGGACAGTTTCAAAATTTGCCAGCTTGTGACACTAGGCACAGGTTGTATATAACCCAAGTAACCTGAACTCGAGTTGCATTTTCTATACTATAAACATTATATAATATATGTATAAATACATGGCCCTTAGATTTTATTTTATTTTATTTTATTTGTTGGCTGGGCTTTGGCCCGTAGATTAAAATCTTGTATTTGGACCATTAAATTAAAAGTAAAGACTAAACCCTACATATTCTTTTCTTCCCTCTTTGTGTCTTAGACTCTCATTTCTTTCTCAAAGAGTTGAAGAACGGTGGAGAGATAAACAAGGACCATGTAGTTTAATTAGGGAAAGATTCTATTTGTGCAGATATTCCTACTCTTAAGGATTCCAACTAAGCAATCCAATTATACTCTTGTATCTTGATTAATATTTTACTAGTTTAGCTTGTATACTGATAGCAAAATGTTTATCCTTGTGAGACCCTTAACTTTAGTGAATCCTATTAGGTCCCTAAATGTTAAGTTATTATAATAAAGCCTTTAGTTCGTTGATTATTCGCAAATTATACTCTAGAATTGAAAACGCATCACAGATGAACCTATACAAATCCAAATCGACCCTAAAAGCTTAGAAATCATTTCTAACACTTCAATATTAATTATTTAACTCTCAAATTTTAGATTAATCTCTCTAAACCTTAACTTCCGGTTTTCACAATTTTCGTTCAGTTATTCACCTTTAAATTCAAAGTAAGATAATACAAACCGAATTATTTTTCCTAACACTAATTTATTAACTCTACACTTGAAATAGATATTTTAATTAAGCCTAAGCCCTCACATTTTTCTTAAATCACATTTTGACCCCTAACTAGTACCATTACACACACACACACACACACACACACACACACATATATATATATATATATACCTGTACCTTTCTTAAATAAATAATTTTGTACACAAAATATCTTCATATATATATATAATCAACAAAAATCTCTCAAAATTCCTTGCACATGACTAGCCACCTTGGGAAGAGAAATTAATATAACTTTTTCAAACCATATCCATGAAATTAAGAAAAAAGTTTGTTAGTGCACCTCAAAACATGGAAATTTGTCTCCACCTCAAGTTCTATCCTAACTAGATCATGATTAATTTCATAAATAAGGCCTCTAATCAGTTACTATTCTATTAGGTTCCAAGTAAATCCAACATATCCAATCCATTTCTAACTAATGGACAAAATGGACTTTTTGCACCAATTTTCCTATAAAAGGAACCTCACCCTTAGCATTTTGCACATAAGAACACACATACAAACACTTCATTCGGCTGAGAGGAAGAGAGGGGAAGAGGGTGAACTTGGCGGAAGAAAAGAAAGAAAGAGAAGGTCTTGTTAGTTAACCAACTAAGCCTCAAGTAAGCCGCAACACAACTCTCTCTTATTTTTCGTTTCAAATACATGCCCTTAGAAGTTTTAAACATTCATTTCAGATGTGTTTTGACGGTATTCTTGTGTTAAAAATGAAAGGAGTTGCGCCTTGATTTTGCCATTCTTGTATTTCTCTTAATCAGTATAAGACGACATTTTTCTATACAATCTCTCAAAATTTCCAAAGGCACACCGTCATCTTAAATTTCTAAGTTTAATATATATTATTTAGCATGTTTTCATCGCAAGAGAAGTGGAAAATTTCTCTTAGTTGACCTCTTTCCTTACCAACTTTCTTATTTCAAGAACTGTATCAAAAAAATCTGTTTTACAACCAACTTTCAAAAATTCTAGAAAAATCTTCTAGACCTCAGTTTTACATCAAAATCTTCCTTAAGAGTTAGATTTCAAGGAAAATTGGTTTCATTAGAAAAGATGGAGCGGTTTGTGAGAAAATACGATTTTCATACCGGTCGACGAATCTGGACAAGGCTGGACTATTTCTGAAATAACAAAACATTTAGGAAAGCTATTCCATTTTCGAAAAATGTTCTGAAAACTAGCTAAAATTCTCTACGAATTATAGGAAGGCTGGGGTCGGCAAAAATCTGAAATGGTCCTTTTAATTTCAATCTTTAAGTGGTTCTGAATCTGGAAATTTTGTTCCGCCTTGGTGATATAGCAGATGAGAGTTATAGATTTTATCAAAGTAAGATCAAAGTTATTTTTGGAGATCCATGGAGAAATATCGCGATTAGAGTGTTGGCGATGGAGGAGATTGATTTGAGGTAATTTGGGTGGTATACAATATGCTTCCTTTAAATCTCTTTACAAACATTGTTATTTTGATCATCTTTAATTTGTACTCCTCTTGATGATTTTCATAATTTGATAAATTTTGTGAAATTATTCGTTGTTGATTCATTTGATTACTCTAGTCATTTGATGAACTTTGTGTGTTATTATGTGTTGGAAATGTTGATTTGTCTGGCTAAATGACGTGGAAATGCTCCGTACATGGATCAAGTGAACTTTGCTAATATGCTCTGTACCAATAGCCCAGATAAGCAGTTTGTGTTTGGGTGAAGGGGGTGAGGCCGGTCACTGATCATGTACTAAGTAGGATTGGGTATTTAGTTTTAGATAAATTATCATATGTCGAGTTGACTTATTTGTGCAATTTGGTAAATTGCTTGGTATCTCAAATTGAATCATTTTGTGTAATTATTGGATCCCCATGAATTTATTATTTGTTTGAGCTTTGTTATTTCTATCTTATTGTATACTTCCCGAATTAATTTATTTTTCAAGTGCAGAGCAATTTAGTAGAGATTGGGTTTGAAGTTCTAAAAAGATTATTCTAAAGAGATTATTAGAGTTGAATATTTTGGGGTAACCACTATATGTTATAATTATTATTATTATTTTGGAGATTTGTATAAGATATATTTTGGATACATTTGTGTAATTATTTTAGAGATAAATTTGTATTCTTTTGATGTTATTAACTAGTTAGAAGTTTAAATTTGAGACTAAATTGATTTATTAACGGTTCGGAAGTTGAGGTGTTACAATCCTAGCCTTCATCCATGAATTGCAATAGTTTAATCATGAAGATGTTGATCATTTTGGGTTATGGTTCAGATCCACTGAAATGCATGATTGTCAGTCCTCTATTTCAAATTTGGATGCATTCTGCTGCTACATTTGCAGAAGTTTGAATAATGATGAAATTAACTGCTTATTGGATTGTGGTGGTCAATTCTTAATCAGAGTATGCATCTATACAAATCATGTTTAACTTAAGTTTTTTCCTAAATTCTCCTATCAATATAAAAGGATAAAAAAAAAGGGCTTCTTGTTATAATATCATCATATTTCTTGTGAAATTTGGTCAATTCGGGCTAACTCGAGTTCAGATTATGAAGCTCGGGTTGATGGTCGGGTTTGGGCACTGCCAAACACAATTTGGGTTGGGCCTGGGTAACCCTCCAACCTGAGCGAATCTGCCCGAGTTGCACCTCCACTAAAAGGTCATACAATATCCTTTCCCGTTGCTATGAAAGTTATCTGGGTTTCATGCTAAATAATTGCATTTTATTTACAATAATGTTACCTACTTAATTTATTACTCTTAAATCATCATTAATAATGTGAAATTAAAGTTACATCTCACATAATAGAATATTTGATAAAGTAAAATTTGATATTTGCTAGATACATTATTAGGGATGATTTTTAAATATGATAAATTAGGTATCTCAAGTATTTTTCTTTTATTTATTTATTTATTCAACAATGCCACATTTCCTAATTTATCACCTCTGGTGATGTGGCATTGAAATTAGACCCACGTGATGAAATATTTGACAAATCCAAATTTAACCTTTGTCACACACATCATTAGGAGTAATAAATTAGGTATTTGAAACATTTTTCTTATTTATTTTAGGATAAAATACAAATGGATATCTTGAAATTGATTGAAATACGATTTGTCCCATATAATTATGAAAATTACATCACACCCTTTGAAATTTCTAATTTATTACAAATGGCTTTTTTTTATTAATAAATTATCAGGTCAATTAATAATTTTTAATGATGTCAGAAATTTGTTGTAATTAATAGCTCATGTAATTTTATCATTGTATAAAGAACAGTTAAGAATTTTATTTTTTTTCAATTAATTATGTTAAATAACAAATTCTAACAAGTAAGTATTTTTAATTTTTTAAGTCACTAGAATAATTCGTATTTTAAGTAAATTTTAATATATTTATTTATAATGGGTTTTGTTAATGAATGCCCTTAGAGATAAAAAGTTTAGGGTAAATTACATTTACCTCCCTTGAAGTTTCTGACAAATACAGGGACCTCCCCTGTGGTTTTAATAATTACAGTAACGTCCCCTGCTTTACCTGACAATGTCAAGATTCTCCCAATCCGTTAATTTCGCACAAACGACGTTACTTGATTATACAAAATGACCATATTGCCCTTTTATTTGAACACAAAAAGACCAAAATACCTTTTAATTCCTATATCTCTTATACCTACCTCACCAACACCTCCCTCTCTCTCTTTCTTCTTGCCTCCTTTCTCTTTGTTTCCAGGATAGAAAGTCCCATTGAGAATCTGTAATGGGTTGTCCTGTTTCGAGTTCTTGAACTCACTGTTGTTGGTATCTTTGCTCCAATTACCAACATAGCAACTACTATCAGACCAAGTAAAAACACTATGGCCTTTGGGTACTCCGTTTTTGGCCGTACCCATGTTTTCGATCAGCGGACCAAGACCCCATGTAGGTGTCTCCATCGGATCCGATGAAGGTTTCGAAACCTTCTATACGACTCGACTTGAATTCACCTTCGAAGGTAGCTCTAAAAGGCCAAGAAACCTTTCCTTTTCCCGAAGCTTTCCCTCTATTCCACTCTCCTTCGTACATACACCCATCGGTCCACAAATACTTTCCCGATCCGTGAGGCACGTTTACGGCGAGATCTCTGTTCGCCAGAAGTTTTTTCGCGGCGGATGTGGTGGTGGTGATGGGTGTAACTCGACGAGCAGCGGATTGAGATTAGATGCGGCTAATGAGGGGGAGCGACGGAGGAGGAAGAATAACCACCACTGCTTTGGTGGTCTCGACTTCTCTGTCCGTAACTTCGTCCTCAGATTTCTTCTTCTTGGGGCTGTTGTTCTCTTCATAGAATGATGACAGAACTGGTTCACATTTTTGGGTACTGGATTTTCTCTGAATCTTCTACGCTCGTCGGAAATTACATCACCCATTTTACGACTTCAATCAATTGAGTTGTTATCACTTACAGATCCATCATCTTGTGCCCCTGTGATCGGCTTATGGCAGTGATTATGTTGAAGGGACTGGTATCCTAGTAGTGCAACTATGTTGCAGTTGAAAGAGCAATGGTTGGAAGCTGCACGCTTGGATTGTTGTTGTTGTAGTTATAGTCACCTTTTCTTGAGTACGCCTCTGGCACTCCAGCCCAATTCTCATATAAAGAACTACAACGTGCCACAAAGGGTTTCAAGGAAAAGCTTGGAGCTAGAGGATTTGAGGTTGTTTACAGATGCGTTCTTGTTAATAAAACTATTGTTGTAGTGAAGCAACTTGAAGGAATGGAGCAGGGTGAGGGCATTATGGACATTTTAGTGTTTACATTTGATGACATCAGCAAGGTCTGTTACGTGTATAAACGGCTGTTAAATTTTGGGGGAATCTTGACATTGTCAGGTAAAGCAGAGGAGGTTACTGTAATTATTAAAACCATAGGGGAGGTCCCTGTATTTGTTAGAAACCTCAGAGGAGGTAAATGTAATTTACCCAAAAGTTTATAATGTTTGTACATAATGTATGAAAACATATAAAATATAGGGTAAATTACATTTACCTCTCCTGAGGTTTCTGACAAATACAAGGACCTCCCCTGTGGTTTGAATAATTACAGTAACCTCCCCTATTTTACCTGACAATACCAAGATTCCCCCAATCCGTCAATTTTGCTCAAACGACGTTATTTGCTTATACAAAATGACCATATTACCCATTTACTTGAGCACAAAAATACCCTTTAATATTTTTTTAACCCAATAATTTATATTGATCCTTTCCCTTCCTCCATTTACCAATCTAAACCCTCTGAAGAAATAAGAGAGAGAGAAAATCTCTTCTTCACCAGTACCCCTTCTCTCCACCGTCTGCCACTGCCGTCTTTCCTTCTCCTCCTCTTCTTCTTCCTCCACTCCCTTTCTGCCGTCCGTCGCTGACCGATCTGGGTTGACCGATGATGGCAGCAGCGTTGACCGATCTGGGTTTGTGACGGTTGGTTGCGATCTTGGTCACGATCGGAAGAAGAAAAAAAAGAGGAAGAGAGAAGAGGGACGAACGGCAGGAGAATGAAATGGGGAAAATGGCATCAATTGATAAAAATGGAGCATTATCTCTTTTTGATTGCAAGGATGGCAATGGTGGGCCTAAGATTGGGATAGTGTTGAAGAAATAGGAAACATAAGTTTTGCACACCAAGCATTCTGGTAGTGATTGATAGATGCAAAAGTTCATAAATCTTGTTGACTTGCTTTCTATTCCTTTTTTCTTCTTTGAAACCAGATTTCATTGATTTTTCTTTAAATCATACTTTTTTCTTCTCTTGCCTTCTCAACCATTGATTTTTGTTTAATCCATACAGTTCCATTGTTACAATAGAACAGATTTATGAGCTTTATTTATTGTTGCTTGTAATGAAAAAGGAATTGAACATGATTGGCTTTATTTTTTTGGATTCTTTTTCATTAATTTTCATTTTCTCTGGCATGATGGTTCACAATACATTATAGATGCCAAAATCTGGACCAACTGAAACCCAATTTCATTATTGGGTTGCGGTAGATATGGACCATAGTTCTTTGAAATCTATTGGGTTATTTCTAATCTTTGAACAATGAATCTGTTTGAGAAGCATTTTATTTGAATTTTACTTTTATTGCCTGTGTAGCATGCATTCTTTGATTTTATTTTATTTTTTTTAAATTAATTTAATTTCTTTTTTTTTTCATGTTAAATCTGGATGGCCTAATAATATGAATTTACAAATTTGTATGTATATGCTAAGGCCATTCTAGTTGTTTCTGTTTGCTGCATATTATAGTTCCCAAATATTATGAATTGTTACTTCTGCGCAGAGACAAATCATGCTATTTTGAAGTCTACTAGTTCTTACAATATTTGTATAAATTTAATGTTGTGTTTGGAATGGATAATAAGGAGATGGAAGTGGTAAGGATGAGAGAGAGAGAGAGAGAGAGAGAGAGAGGTGATGGCAGTGATACGACCAGTGGAGGAGTGGGAGAGGAGGGAAAAGAAGAAGAGCAATGTTTATTTGTGATGTTGTGGGTTGTTTGGTTACAAGGAACAAAGGGTAATTTTGGTATTCAGTCACCATAATATGCTAATGTAAGAAATTTTCATCACCTGTCTAACGACTAGTTAACAGAAGTGTGGTTTGTATATATTGTTAAGTAAAGTAGGGGAGGTCACTGTAATTATTCAAACCACAGAGAATGTCTCTATATTTGTCAGAAACCTCAAGGGAGGTAAATGTAATTTACCCTAAAATATATAATGTACAATTAATTTAAATATTATTAATCAATATCCTTAGAAAAAGCGGTCAGTTTCGATACCACTCCATCTGAAATTGGTTTAGAATATGTCTAACTAGCGGTGGCACGGCTCGCAAGCCCATTTAACCCATATAATCCAGCTCTTATTTTTACCTTGTAGAATTGATATTTTGATGCACATGGGTGGGTTGTGCTATTGTTTTGTTTTGTTTTTTTTTTTTTTTTGAACAACAGTGATACTGTTTTAGGACCGTTTAATTTTTTGTTTGAGTTTTTGAATTTTTATTTTTACAGCCTAATTCAACTTGGACCGGCTAGTTGTGTTAGGTGCATAGAAAAATTAAATATAAAATACACAAATATGGGACAAAAAATATTTGCATGTATAATTGTAAATATTTGTCTTACATGTGGGGGTGTTTGGGAAGTTTGGTTTGTGGTTTTTTTTTTTTTTGATTTTTTTCACTAAAAGACAAATTGGTTACAAAACTAAAAAAAATCAATTCAAACAAAATATCACATCAAACTCCATCATCATTTCACTTTTTTTCTCACAAATATCATATCCAACCACAAAAAAACTAACTATCTTTTCAAACACAAAAAAATTTCTCTAATAATATCCTATAACTAAAAAAACCTACAAAAAAATCCACTTCCCAAACACTCACATTATGTGTATGATTCTTTATGTGCACACAAACATTTTATTTGAGTAATGCATGAATAATTGTATTTTTTTAAATTTATTTATTAATATAGCCCATATATATGGAGCAAGAGGGAAAGCTTGCGAATTGAATTTTTGGGCTGAATTAGATATAATTTCATGGGCTCAATGTTTGGGCTGAGTTGGACTTCAACTATGTGCAAGCTTGGTCTAAACCCAATCTGTACACACCCTTATGTCCGGCCCTATGGCCATCAATTGAGTGAGTAGTTACAGGCGAACCCGATCCAGATTGACTCAAGAACAATCTTAACAATGCATATTAACCCCGTTCAAAAGAAAAAGATAATCCATATTTTTTGTGAAATAATTTTTTTTTAAATCTACAAGTTCTTATTTTAAATTCAAATTCAAAACCGTCATTATACAAGGATGAATTGATTTGAAATTTTGATTATAATAGCATGATTTATCAAAACAAAAAAGCTAAACACTCATAATTTATGTTCAGAATTTTATTTCAAAAGTTATTGTGCGATCCCAATTCAATTTTTATATGGTAAGACTTATACTAAAAATAAATTTAGACCTCACTTTAATTTTTTATTTTAAATTTAAATTCAAAATCGTTCTTATATAAAGATGAGTTGATTTGAAATTTTGATTATAATAGCATGGTTTATCAAGACAGAAAAATTGAACACTCATAATTTATGTTCAGAATCTTATTTCATTTCAAAAGTTAATATGCGATCCCAATTTAATTTTTATATGATAAAACTTATACTAAAGAATAAATTTAGACCTCACATTAAATATTAGTTTAAATTCAAACTTAAAACCGTCATTATATAATGATGATTTAATTTAAAATTTTGATTATAATAGCATGTTGTATCACAATAGAAAAAGCTAAAGACTCATGATTGTGTTCACAATTTTATTTCAAAAGTTAATGTGCGATCCCCATTCATTTTTTTATTTTTTTTGTATGGTATGGCTTATAGTAAGAATAAATTTAGAAATCATATTAAAATTTTGGGCAAATTACATTGATAGTTCTCATATTTTACCTCTTATGTCATTTTGGTTCATATACTTTTAATTGACTCAATTTTTACCCTTAATTTTAGATTTTGTTTCACTTTGGTCCAATTGATAATATGGTTAGTGTTTTTTTAAAAAAATTATCACTAAATTGGTTAAGATGTCATTTTGGTCCTTACACTTTCAATTGGTTCAATTTTTATCCTTAATTTTAGATTTTATTTCAATTTGGTTCAATTGATAATATGGTGGTTAAGATTAACTAACTAGATTGAGTAAGTTTATAATTTTATCCTTAAAAATGTAATACATAACATATACGTGTGTATTTTTCATAAAAAAAAATTAAGAATTGTAATCAATTGAATTAAATTGAGACAAAATCATAAATTCAGAATTAAAATCAACCCAATTGAAGTTATAAGGACTAAAGTGACACAACACCAAAGTACAGAGACTATCGTTACAATTTGTCCTTAAATTTTTAAATAAATTTTTTGATTAAAAATTTGGTTATGTAATATTGCAATTATCAAAATCCTGGAGGATAATATGGATATTAAAAAGGTGTCTCTGTGTATTTATTTCATGGTAAATTATAAATATATTCTCAATTTTTATGTGTGATAAATCAAAGAAAATATGATTATTATTTCTCTTGAAACGATATGAACAAAATACCTGTATTATTTTATTATTTTATATGTATAAAAAATATGTTTTTTTTAATCTGATGAAGAAATAAGTGTAATTTTTTAAATATGAGGGATGATTTGTATTAAACTAGAATATCCGAGAGTGTTACTGTAATTTACTCAAAAAATAAAGAATGAAAAAGATAATTACAAAATGAATGTACAAGTAAATCTTACGTTAAATAAAAAATGGAAAATGCTTGGGGTCTTTTTTTTTAGAATCTTTTTTGGATTTCAATTATGTACAGGATTCATTCATATATGTATGAGGCTTACTTTATCAATAATGGATTGTCTCAAAAAAAAAAAAAAAAAAATTCAATCATCATTGATAAAAAAATTGGGAGCTTTTTTGATAAATCCATTTTCTAAAAGTTTTATTCCATCCAACCCATATTCTTTTTGACTATTCCATTAGGTCTAATTTGAGATAAGAAGACCAAAATACCCTTTTCATCTACTTATGTTCCATTTAGTTCACATTATTTTCTTATGTTTCAATAAGTCCTATAGGTGACATAATTACCAAAATACCCTTAATGTGAATGTTCACACCATCAATATAAATGTTTATATCGTCAATGTGTAGGGGCCCGGCTCATGTCGATCCTCGTGGGTGCTCGAAAAAATTCGAGTCGGGCCCGGCCGGCCCACAAGCCAAAAAAATAGACCTAACCCGGCCCGTTGATAATATGAATATTCACATTGACAAGTTAACATTCACAATGATAGGAGTGTAAAATTGGCCTGCGGCTCGTAGGCGGCCAGAAACCAGCCCGTCGCCCGGGGCGGGCCCGGGCCGACCCGTTCATAATATGAATATTCACATTGACATATTAACATTAACATTAACATTGACAAGAGTATAAAATTGGCCCATGACCCGTGGACAGCTCGAAGCTCCGGCCCGGCCCGTTGACAATGTGAATATTCACATTGACATGTTAACATTCACATTGATAGGAGTGTAAAATTAGCCCGCGGCCTATGGCCGGCCCGAAACCTGCCTGCGGCTCGTGGACTGCCCTGGGCGGGCCCGGCCCGACCTGCTGATAATGCAAACATTCACATTGATAAGAGTATAAAATTAGTCCGCGCCCCGTGGCTGCCCGAAACTAGCCCACGGCCCGTGGCGCAGCCTGGGGCGGGCCCGACCCAGCCTGTTGACAATGTGAATATTCACATTGACATATTAACATTCACATTGATAAGAGTGTAAAATTGACTCGCGTCCCATGGGTGGCCTGGGGCGAGCCCGGTCCGGCCCGTTGACAATGTGAATATTCACATTGACATATTAACATTCACATTGATAGGATTGTAAAATTGACCCATGGCACGTGGGCGGCCCGAAACCCGCCCGTTGCCCAGGGAGGGCCCGGCCCGGCTCGTTGACAATGTGAATATTCACATTGACATATTAACATTAATATTGATAAGAGTGTAAAATTAGCCCGTGACCCGTGGGCAGCCCGAAGCCCGGCCCCGGGCCGACGCGGGCCCGGCCCGTTGACAACGTGAATATTCACATTGACATGTTAACATTCACATTGATAAGAGTGTAACATTAGCCCGTGCCCCGTGGCTGCCCAAAACACGCCCACGGCCCGTAGGCTACCCGAGGCGGACCCGGCCTGGCCTGTTGACAATGTGAATATTCACATTGACATGTTAACATTCACATCGATAAGAGTGTAAAATTGACTCGCGTCCTATGGGCGGTCCGAAGCCCATGGGCGGCTCGGGATGGCCCAGGTTTGGGTCTAGGCCTACCTCGGGTCGCGGGCGAGCTTCGGGCAGCGGACAAGTTTTACACTCCTATCAATGTTAATGTTAACATGTCAATGTGAATATTCACATTGTCACGGGTTGGGCCAAGCCCGCCTCGGGCTGCGATCGGGCTTCGGGCCGCGCCACGGGTTGCGGGCCAATTTTACACTCCTATCAATGTGAATGTTAACATGTCAATGTAAATATTCACATTGCCAAACGGGCCGGGCCCGCCTTGGCCTGAGGTCGGGCTTCGGGCTGCCCACGGGTCACGAGCCAATTGTACATTCTTATCAATGTGAATGTTAACATGTCAATGTGAATATTCACATTGTCAACAGGCCGGGCCGGGCCCGCCCCGGGCCGCCCACGGGCCGTGGACGGGTTTCGGGCAGCTACGGGGCGCGGGCTAATTTTACACTCCTATCAATGTGCATGTTAACATGTCAATGTGAATATTCACATTGTCACGGGTCGGTCCAAACCCGCCTAGGGCTGCGGTCGGGCTTCGAGCCGCCCACGGGCTGCGAGCTAATTTCACACTCTTATCAATGTGAATGTTAACATGTCAATGTGAATATTCACATTGTCAACGGGCCGGGCTGGGCCTGCCTCGGGCAACGGGCGGGCTTTTGGCCGTCCATGGGCTGCGGGCCAATTTTATACTCTTATCAATGTGAATGTTAACATGTCAATGTGAATATTCATATTGTCAACGGGCTGGACCGGGCTCGCCCCGGGCCGCGGGTCGGTTTCACGCCGCCATGAGACGAGGGCCAATTTTATACTCCTATTAATGTGAATGTTAACATGTCAATGTGAATATTCACATTGTCAACGGGCTGGGCCGGGCCGAGTCGGGCCCGCCCTAGGCTGCTGCCTAGTTTTATACTCTTATCAATGTGAATGTTAACATGTCAATGTGAACATTCACATTGTCAATAGGCCGGGCTGGGCCCGCGCCACTGGCCGTGGGTGGGTTTCGGGCAGCTACGAGGCGCGGGCTAATTTTACACTCCTATCAATGTGAATGTTAACATGTCAATGTAAATATTCACATTGTCAACGGGACAGGCCAGGCCCGCCTCGGGCTGCGGGCGGGCTTTTGGCCACCCATGGGTCGCGGCCCAATTTTATACTTTTATCAATGTGAATGCTAACATATCAATGTGAATATTCACATTGTCAACGGGCCGGACCGGGCCCGCCCCGGGCCGCCCATGGGCCGCGGGCGGGTTTCAGGCCGCCACGGGACGGGGCCCAATTCTACACTCCTATTAATGTAAATTTTAACATGTCAATGTGAATATTCACATTGTCAACGGGCCGGGCCCGCCCTGGCTCGCGGGGGGGTTTTGGGCCGCCCACGGGCCAATTTACATTCCTATAAATGTGAATTTTAAAATATGAATGTTCACATCATTAAATTGCTAATCGTTGAAAAAATATTTATAAGGGTATCGAAATTAAATATAAGGACATAAGTGTCCAAGAAAATAGTGTAAATCAAGAAAATAGATTTTATGGAATAAAACTATACATACATAAGACTAAATAGGTTAAAAAATTCCTTCATGCATTTCTTGGGTTAAAACACTTCTAAATTGGACTTATCAATAAAAATTTCGAAAAAATTTGACTATGCTCTAGATCCCACAACCCCGCCACTCGCACCGCATTTGAGAGACAGCGAGGGAAAGAAAGAGAGGAAGAAAAAATAAATAAATAACCACAAATCAATTGTGAATTATAGGGTCACAAAAAATGGGAAATATCAAATATTTTTCCAAAAAATTTAGCTTCGTCACATAGCAATCTTATATTTATGAAAAATATTATAAAGTTTAAATAAATTATTAAATTTTTACCAAACTTCTCATATATATAAATCTCACCATATAAAATATTTAATAAAAAATTTGATAATTTATTTGAGATCAAATCTATATTTAGGCCAAGTTTGGCATACTTCATCTTTTTTTATCTTTTTTTTATTACATCACCTCTCTATTTTTTTACACTTCATTTTATAAAAAAATAAAAAATACACTTATTTAAATCATCACAAACAATCCCAAATTACTCGTCAGCGTTTTTAAATTTTCCCAACTAAAGTCGTACATAACCCGTTAAATACGTTGGATTATCCATTCCAATTTTTTATGACTTCGTGTTTATCCAAACAAGTAGGTAGGTATATATGTACTATAACATTCCCATTTTTCCTCAACTTTGCATAGCATAATCTTTTCTTTGTGGTTTTTGAATTTCAATTGATTTTCGCTGTGATTGCTTGCTTGCTTTTGCTACAATGGAGGATTGTTCTCTCCGCCTGGGCTCTCTTTTCCTTGGATTCGACAGTTCTACTCAGTAAGTCTGTGTTCTTTCTCACCTTCGTTCTTTCTACTAGTAACAAATTCTAAATCACCCAGATCGCAATTTCTTATGTTTGGCTTGTTCTCTTTTCTGGGTTCTTTTGATTTTGTCCAGTTTCATTCAGGGTTTTGAGAATTTCATTCAGAAGTGTTGTATGTTATCAATTAATTTGTTTTTGGTGCTACTTCAATCATGTATTTTTTTTTCTAGGTACTTCAATTATTTATCAATTTTATGTGTTTGGCTTGTTTTCTTTTCTGGGTTCTTCTGACTTTATCTAGTTTCATTCAGGGTTGCTAGTTTTTTTTGAGAATTAAGTACAAACCCTTTTGACTGAATTTTATAAATTTTTGATTTTTTAGGTCATTGAAGTCGACTGTATTAGATGCCAATCTCAACATTGTCCATTCGGATATTGTTAATTTTGATTCTGAATTGCCCCATTACAAAACCAAAGATGGTGTCTACAGAGACCCATCTATCAATGGCCGAATCGTTTCGCCAACCTTGATGTGGGTTGAAGCATTTGAACTCATGCTTCAGAGACTCTCTTCCAAATTGGATTTTGGGAAGATTGTTGCTGTTTCCGGAAGTGGACAGCAACATGGCAGTGTGTATTGGAAAACTGGAAGTTCCACCAAATTATCGGCATTGGACCCGAAGAAACCATTGGTGGATCAACTCGGTGATGCCTTTTCAACAAAGGAATCGCCGGTATGGATGGACAGCAGCACCACAGAACAGTGCAAAGTCATTGAGAAAGCTGTTGGAGGCGCATTGGAGTTATCTAGAATTACTGGGTCACGTGGGTACGAGAGATTCACTGGCCCACAAATTCGAAGGATATTCGAGACACAGCCAGAAGTTTATAACAATACTGAGAGGATCTCCCTGGTTAGCTCCTTTGTAGCATCTCTACTTATAGGGGCCTATGCTTGTATTGATGAAACCGATGGTGCGGGAATGAACTTGATGGACATTAAGCAACGGGCTTGGTCTAAAATAGCTTTAGAGGTCTGTTCACTGAATTTAGAGACAACTCTTTTAGTTCCATGTTCAATATCATGTGATTCTTTTTCAGTTGGTATTAGTTATAATTTGAATTAATGCTCTTTGTTTCTTGTCCAAATTATAAGCATCGTATGCTGATACTTTGAGATGATATTTGTTGATTAATGGTCAATCTTACATCTCTTGATCAGTTGATGTTGAACTTTCATGCTCATCACAGGCCACTGCACCAGGTTTGGAGGAGAAACTTGGAAATTTGGCTCCTGCACATGCTGTTGCTGGTGTTATTGCTCCATATTTTGTGGAGAGGTTAGTGAAAACTGTCAGTAAATTTGTGACATCATGAATTTCAGACGCAACAACTTTTGTACAAAACATTGGCACATACCTAAATCTTTGGTTTGACTTCAGTTCGTATACTGCTTTTTCTTTTATAGTTAATAGTTCATTCATATAGGCATTTTGTGTTTTACCCTCTGAATATAATATTGACTGTAACATATTACATCAAACTGCTTCCAGGTTCCACTTCAACAAGAACTGTTTGGTTGTTCAGTGGTCTGGAGACAACCCTAACAGCTTAGCAGGTGAATGGTTTTTTTTCATCTTTTACTTTTCAGATCATATCTTTTGTTCACTTATTTCAGCTTCCTCAATGCATGATCCATGCTTTAGAATTTTTTTGATATTTTCTTAAAAGGAGGCTTTTAGCATTTTCTTTTTTCGTCCTGAGGTTCCATCCCATCACTTTTGTGCTTGCTGGAACAATGATTGATTCGGAATAGAATTTTGTATCTATTGCATTGTCTTGCAAAATGCTTTGTTTTAGTTTACTGGCTGACCAAGATGTGACTTCTGGTTCTCCTCTTGTTGTGTATTTTTACCCATATTCTCATATTCTCTTACTTCCATGCTGACTTGACATTCTGAACATATGTAGGTTTGACCCTAAACACTCCTGGGGATCTAGCAATTAGTCTTGGCACTAGTGACACTGTAAGTTAAAATATATACAATCTTAAGTTACTTGTTTATGTACTTGATATTGGTATTTGTATATCTTGTTATAATCTTATTTTGTGCTCAACTGAGTTTAAGCACACTAACTAGCCTAATCAAATGTTCTCACTGTCCCAATCTGCCAATCATATCTGTTTTCTAATTCCACACCTGTATGTACACAATCATCGATTAGCCAATGGTTATTGAATTGTTCATGACACTTTTTTATCGCAGCTAATCTTCAGGTTCTATTGTTGTTTAAGTTTATCTTGCTTAAATTTGCCTTGTTCAGCAGTTAGCTGGAGATGGAAGCTTAAGCATGCCTTATTTTATCAATGATGATCAAAATTCAATTTTTTTTGGGGCAAATTACACTAATAGTCTCTATAGTTTGGGATTCGTGTCATTTTAGTTATTGACTTTTCAATTGTGACACATTTGACCATGAATTTTGAATCTTGTTCCAAATAAGGACAATTGAAGACCATTGCTCAATTTCAAGGGTAAAGTCATCAATTTGATAAAATATAAACTAACTTGACAAAAATAAAAGTCAAAAAAAATATTTTTTGAATTTTTAAAAATTATTTCTATTCACCAAAGATAAAATTATATAAAATTGATAAATCTTTTACACATTTGTTTATTTATTTATTTTACTAAATAAATTTTTATTATGTGATTGGTTGATGATCATGCAATAGGCGGTTGTAAGCCTTTTAATGTGTAATCGATATATTTAATATATGAAATGTTTTTTGGATTTTTTGATTTAATGGATTGGTTTAATAATAATATCAAAGTTATCGTTATATTTGACTTTTAAAAAAATATAAACTAATTTAATGAAAATAAAAATAACTACCCATTACATTACATGATCATCATCCAAACACATTAAAAATTAATTTGGTAAAATAAATAAATAAATAAATGTGTAAAAGATTTATTAATTATACAGAATTTTATATTTGATAGGTAGAAGTAATTTTTAAAAATTCAACAATATTTTTTTGACTTTTATTTTTGTCAAATTAGTTTATATTTTATTAAATTGATGACTTTGCCTTTGAAATTGAGCAATGGTATCTTCAATTGTCCTTATTTGAATCAATATTCAAAATTTAGGGTCGAATGTGTCATAATTGAAAAGTCAAGAACCAAAGTGATACAAGTCCCAAACTATAGGGACCATTAGTGTAATTAGCTCTCTCTCTTTCTTTTCTTTTTTGTTTATAGTGTCTGTCAGCATGATTTAGGGGGTGTCTAACTTATGTCTGTAAGGTTCAATGTTCTTACAGTCATGAGTCGAGCCTAAATAACTGTTATTTTGCTGTACCCTTTTATACCCCAATCTTGATTCCTTGTGAGTTAATTCACTTGTGATCTGTTCATCCTTGTCATTCAGGTTTTTGGGATTACCAATGACCCTCAACCAAGCTTAGAAGGGCATGTATTTCCTAATCCAGTTGACCCAAAAAGCTACATGGTGATGTTGTGCTATAAGAATGGGTCTTTGACTCGTGAAGGTGAACTACTCATATCTGATATATAATTCTAAGGGTTTCGACCAAAGTTTTGGAAATTGGACTGTTTCTTGAACTGGAAAATTGGCCTGGTATGGGACATTTGGGTCAACCATGGTTGAACCTTGACATCATTATGATATCATAAATATACTAATTTATATATTATTATTATTTAAATGGTCTTTCTTTTGGGGGTGAAAAGTCAAATTGTATTTATTTCATGGGTATGTGTTTGCTATTGGTACACAAATAGAAAATCTTCAAAAGTGAATCACATTAAGTTAAAAAATCAGTAAGGCAGAAAACATCAGCAAAAGATGAAAGATTTAACAATAATTCATTTGGAAGAAATCACTAACTACTGAACTCAAGGGAATAGATATTGTCAGTTCCGAGGGAGTGGTGTTGCTTTGAAATAAATTTTATTAGATCTGAATCATAGCACATAGAGTTTCAGTCAAGTTCAGTAAAGCTTTTGGTTTAGAGAAAGTGAATAGGAGGTTCAACTATTTGGGTAATAGTCCAGGTGGTTCAACCATAAATTCTCATCCAAAATTGAACTGGTTAATAGTCCAGGTGGTTCAAGCATTGGGTACGGTCCTGTTTTTAAAGCATTGGTTTCAAGTTTCAAATAAAACAATAACTGAAAATTCCTATTAGTGACCATCACAACCTTGACAGATGTGCGAAATCAATGTGCGGATAAATCTTGGGAAGTTTTTGCTAAATTTCTGCAACAAACACCACCTCTAAATGGTAAGTAAATATGTTTCTTGAATGAGTTTGGAGGAGTTGTTTTTATTTTGTGGTTTCACATATTTCTCTCTGCCATAGGTGGAAAGATAGGTTTCTACTACAAGGAGTATGAAATACTTCCTCCCCTCCCTGGTAAGTTAATGGGTTTTGTTTCCTACATATTTTAGTGGTGGTCTAGCAAAGTACTTCCATTTCAGTAATATGGAAGTCAGAGCATTGCATTCATTTCACTCTTGAATATAATTGTACCACACATCAAACACACCGAAGGGTGTGACATGGTTCATCTTTAGTTTTCTACTCAAAAAAGAATTTGATATATATACAGGCTGATGTGAGAGTTATTTTTGATCCATTCAACTATTTGTGCTGGTTTAATTTATTATCTTACCAAATTGGCTGATAGAGATTTGAGATCTTGTCTGATTAAAAGGATTAATAGTGAAATGATTAATAATCTCATGAATTAGTATAGGATTAGTTATCCAATTAAATTAGTGAGATAACCATTTATTATGTATTTATTTTATTTTTTTCTTTCATACTTGATATTATGATCCCCATCTTCTCTCAATAATAAAAATTCGTCAATTTCGTCGGATTTAATGTCCCCCCCCCCCCCCCTACATATAATTTGGTTAATAAAATTTGCAATCAAACATGAGATTGACTAGCAATCTCTATCTTATGTTATAATCCTACTAATCAAACATGCCCTAAAATTGATATAAACAGTAATTCAAGTCCTACTTAGTACACATGGAGTCTTGAGTGTCGATCATTCACTCAGTTCGTCTAGCAAAATGAAATTGAGATCAAGATCCAGACATGTAGATGCTCGAGTTTTTGACCATGTCGTATTTTCCTTTTTTCGTCATGACAAGAATTTAGCAATGATAAACTCAAAAGTTGCTTATGTATCCAGTTGGTTTTCACCGCTATGTACTTGAGAATTTCACTGGCGATACCTTAGATGGCATAAGTGAACGTGAAGTGGATAAATTTGATCCTCCCTCTGAGGTTAGTAGTTGCCTTAGTTGAGATTTCATGAGATCTTGGGTGAAAACACTTTTCTTACCGTTAAATAAATTCACTTGCAGGTTCGAGCATTGATTGAGGGCCAGTTGCTCTCTTTGCGAGGTCATGCTGAAAGATTTGGAATGCCTTCTCCTCCAAAACGAATAATAGCTACAGGCGGAGCATCAGCAAATCAGAGCATTCTAAACACAGTAGCTGCCATCTTTGGCTGTAATGTCCATACAGTCCAAAGACCAGGTCTGTCCTGTTTGTTTAACTAAATTTATGCAGTCAATAACTGGATACATTATTCAGATCAACTTGGCCTTGTTGTAACAGATTTATGTAGTTAATGTCCCACACCCACTGAAAACATAACGAAATCATTATTGATCTTAAGTTTCCGGATCTTAGTATCAGGAACCTCCTACTTGGGTTTCGTACTCAGAAATGTTATCACGTACTCCTAAGTGAAAGAAACTCATAAGAAACTGTCTCCCAAATGAGATAGGACCTCTCAAACACACAAATCTTACAAAAACAAAAACAACTCAAACTTATTCTAAGTTTCTATTTATATAATATTTATTTATATTTAATAAAGACAATTTGTAGTTGACTTAAATTTCTACTATTTATTCATATTTTAACATATATATTATTGATAAGCAGGAAAAAAAAAGTTAATTGTTAATAGATTTATATATTTAATATATAAAATATATACACGCTCCTATAGATACTTCCAACTTTAGAAACTTCGATATGCTCTTGCTTTCACATCCCCACTCCTGCTCCCGTCTCTACCCCTCTTTGTGCATCTAAGTTCCATATTCATAATCTTTCCCAATTTCAAGGAGTCTCTAGAGAAACTGATGCCTTCATATGTGAAAGTAACTAAAATTCATGCCGTGCCCTGATAGCAAAATCTTTATCTTGCTTGACAGACTCTGCATCGCTAGGAGCGGCATTGAGGGCCGCTCATGGTTGGTTGTGCAACAAGAAGGGCAGTTTTGTGCCGATCTCATGTATGTACATGGACAAGTTGGAGAAGACATCTCTCGCCTGCAAACTTTCAGTGAATGCTGGAGACCAAGAACTTGTCAACAAGTATGGTTTGTTCATGAAGAAGAGATTAGAAATTGAGAACCGCCTTGTCCAAAAGCTAGGACGATTGTGAGGTTGAAGTACAAGGCACTACTAGCTTGAACGATTTTTTGAGCATTGACCACTGTGCTTTCTCACTTGGCATTGTGGTATTTAAATTGAGCCAGACAATAATGAATTATATTTTTACAGTGAATTTTTTTAATAAACAAACATAGTAGCTAGCATTTTCTGCACAGAATAAGTTGTTCGTATTTGTAAATAATAATAGAGCAAGACAATTGTTCCATCTGTTATTCTATGTTCATGATCACATGGTGCGTTGTTTTTCTTCTTCTGTAAGCATCAGTGTGTGCCTATCAAGCCATTTTCTTGTTTCAAATCTATTGTTTGGGTCAGAACAACATTGTTCTGAAAGAGTGAAACGTTTTGGGCATAGCAATTGTGGTTTTCCAAATACTATGTTGCTTCTGTTTGATTGTTCTGAAAATGCAAAATGTTTCAGTAATAGACATTGGTGGTCTTTTAAATGCTTTGTTGCTTCTGTTTGGATTATGCACCTATTGAAACATTTCAAATGGCCATGGCTATTGCCAAAACAGGCCATGCTATGATCTGTCGTACTGTACAGCTCACCAAAAACATGGTCTGCTTTTGACAAAGCTATTCTTAAAATATAAACTCTTAACACAACATAAAAGGAAAGGAAAATGTTTGGGACCCACAAAGGAGGACCCCCAGGTGCTATACAAATTAGTGAAGCACATATTCTTAATACCAAACAACTCTTGAGCACAAGAAGTTCACAACCAGGACAAATCCACCATTAGAACATATAATAACAGAAAATGATAAGGAAACCATGATGAGCACACAATAGACCTTCAAAAATCAATATTCATCTCCTTCGTCACCTTCATCACCTTCGGCAGTCTCAGCACCAACCTCCTCGTAATCCTTTTCTAGGGCAGCAAGATCCTCACGGGCTTCACTGAATTCTCCTTCTTCCATGCCCTCACCAACGTACCAGTGCACAAAGGCTCGCTTAGCATACATGAGATCAAACTTGTGGTCAATGCGGGAGAAGACTTCAGCGACACTGGTTGAATTAGATATCATGCACACAGCTCTCTGCACCTTCGCGAGGTCACCTCCGGGAACAACAGTCGGCGGCTGATAGTTGATGCCACACTTGAACCCAGTTGGGCACCAGTCAACAAACTGGATTGTTCGCTTGGTCTTGATGGTGGCCACAGCTGCATTCACATCCTTGGGCACAACATCTCCACGGTACATCAGGCAACAGGCCATGTACTTGCCATGGCGGGGATCACATTTAGCCATCATCGATGAAGGCTCAAAGGCACTGTTGGTGATCTCTGCCACGGAAAGCTGCTCGTGAAAGGCCTTCTCAGCTGAAATGACAGGAGCATATGAGGAGAGCATGAAATGGATTCTGGGGTAGGGCACAAGGTTGGTCTGGAATTCAGTCACGTCAACGTTTAAAGCTCCATCAAACCTCAATGAGGCAGTAAGTGAAGATATCACCTACATCAAAGGAATTCATTTGCATCATCATCATTTGAAACACATCTTTGTAATTTCACATTGAGTGGCGTTTGTTTACCTGAGAGACAAGGCGATTCAGATTGGTGTAAGTAGGGCGCTCAATGTCAAGGGAGCGCCTGCAGATGTCATAGATGGCCTCATTGTCCAGAAGCACAGCAACGTCAGTGTGCTCGAGAAGGGAGTGGGTTGAGAGGACACTGTTATAGGGCTCCACAACAGAAGTAGAGACTTGGGGTGAGGGATAAACAGTGAAACCGAGCTTTGATTTCTTGCCATAGTCAACAGAAAGACGTTCCAAAAGAAGTGATCCAAGACCAGAACCAGTACCACCACCAACAGCGTTGAAAACAAGGAAACCCTGAAGGCCAGTGCAGTTGTCAGCAAGTTTCCTGATGCGATCCAAGCAGAGGTCAACAATCTCTTTGCCAACTGTATATAACAAAGAAACGCAAAATTAGAGCAACTCCAATGATATTTGCTATAGTAGCAACTATAATTCGGCAATAAATAGTAACAAATTATCAAATTATAGTAAGCAGAGATCAACAATCTCTTTGCCAGCTGTATATAATAAAGAAACGCAAAATTAGAGCTTCTATAATGACATTTGCAATAATAGCAACTATAATTTGGCAATAAATAGTAATAAATTATCAAATTATAGTAACGGTGCTCTAATAATCACATGCTATGTTGGCAAATCTCAACTAGCTTTCCCTTCAAATTTGTAGGTATTGTTTAAATATAGATTTTTTAGTGATTTTTTTTTTTTTTGTTTATTTTTTGTCTTTTGTGGCATTTTTTCAACTGTTTTTCAAAAAAATTATATATTTATATTATATCCGACTAGACAAATATAAAAAATGAAAAAAAAAATTGAAAAATTGAAAAAAGAAAAATATAATTCACCCCATCAAAAAACATACCACTACAAAAAACAAAATAATAATAAAAAAAATTAACTACATTAAAAAATAAACAATCATCAATTACCCACCAACCATCCATTATTTACCAGCATGCACTCACCAACAACTCCCCACCAACAATCATTCATCATTCACGCAACATTCATTCACCGACAATCACTCAGCCAACAATCATCCATTATTCATCCACTATTCACTTACCAACAACTACCCACCAACAACCACATCATTCATCCCCACCCACAATTTTCTCTATAAATTATAACATAAAGTTTTCTACAATTTTCATATTCACTTATCAATTATTTTCATATCTTCTAAACTATCCACAAAATTATCTATAATTTTCATATTCACTCATCCACCCACCCACAATTAACAAATTCACTAAAGTCGTTTTGAATGGAGATTTTGATGAATTTTCATCATCTGATGATGATATAGTGATGACGCAACTAATATAACTTTAATAATATAACTTGAAAAAGAAAACAAAATCTAATATAACTTTAATAATGGAAGAGCTATAGAGGGCAGGAGCTTAAAAATTGGATAAAAGTGAAATGTCACCTCAAAAAAAAAAAAAAAAAAACTCAAAAATAATAGAACAGAGGTAACATAGGTTAGAAATTAGATAAAAATGAAATGCCACTTATAATTTTTAAAAATTTAAATTGTGTATTTAAAAAATAAGTATTTATGATATCTTATTGTACATTTTTTAACTCTATTTTGCATCTCTTACCTATAATTTTAACAATTTTTGTATTTTAAACATACGTAATAAAAAAAGGGATCACCTTTTTATTTTTTAATTTTGTTTTCCATCTATAACCTATAAATTTCAACAACTTTTATATTTTGAAACTACTAAATAAATAAAAATATATAGCATCACTTTTCTATTTAAAATCTTAGTTTTATCTATTACTCTGTGTTATATATGATACTATAATTATTCATTTTAAATAATTAGGTTTTGAGTATAGAATGCGCTTAACTTGAATGCTTTTCTAGACCCTCTTCTCCAATGATCGAAACCCTAACCCTAACCAAAATGATCCTCTCTCTCTCTCTTCGTTCTACCTCTCTCTGTGTTCTAAACCTCTTCTCCAACAATCCCTCTCTCTCAAAAATGATCCAAACCCGAAATCCTAATGAAGACCATCCAAAGATAAGGATGAAGATGAAGAAGATGAAGCCAAATTCCTCTTCAAATTGCAGTTATTTTTTTATAATATTATCTTGCTGAAATTCAATTTTTATTTTTGAAATTGATTGCTTGAAATTGTTGAAATTGATTTATTCATATTCCTTGAAATTCCTGAAATTCAATTGTGTTTGGTTTCAATTTTCTGAATTCAGTTTTCTGAAAATAAAGTTTTTTGTTTTTTGTATTTTTTTGTTTTTAGTAAATATTTTTAAAATTTTAAGCATTTTTTTTTTTACTTTTTTAGATGCACCTTACTTAGATGTATCTAAAAAGTAAAATATTTGTGAAAAAACATTTCAAAAATTTAATAAATACACAAAAATACAAAAAATATACTGATTTTTTGTTTTTGTTTTTTATTTTTTTGTATTTTTTGTATTTAGTAAATTTTTTAAAGATTTTTTTCACAAAAATTATACTTTTTAAATGTATTTATGTTAGATGTGTTTAAAAATTAAAAAAATTGCTTAAAATACTAAAAAAATTCAGTAAAAATAAAAAAAATATGAAAAATAAGAAAATAAAATTTTTTGAAAAGCTTTTTTAGAAAATCCAAACCAAGCAAAGTGAATATTTTTATTTTTTTTATTTTTGCTTCAGATTGATTTATTGATTCTGAAATTTTTAGCTTTAGAGTTTATTTATTTTTGGATGGAATTTTGCTTCTGTTTTAGAACATTTTGCTGCGAAGGATGATGAGAAAGGGAGGGACGGAGGGAGGGAAGGTTGGTTTTAGTGACTTTACAACTTTGGCATTTGCCAAAAATAGAAACTGCCAAAACTTAGGCTCCGTTTGGTGCAGTTTTCAAAATCTAGTTCCACACTCACTTTTGAGTGTGGTGTTTGTTTAGGGTTTTCAAATCATAATTCTACACTCATTTCTCAAAACTCAATTCAAAACATAATCATTACTTTTCAAAACTCATAACCAAACACATAATTCAAAACTCTTTTCAAAACTCCATTCAAATCAATATTTTAAAAATATTTTAATTTTGTTAAGATTTTAAATATTTTAATATTTAAATATGTTACGATTTTTTTAATTTTTTAATTTTTTTAATTTTTTGAATATTTTTAAATATTACGATTTTAATTTTTTAAATTTTAAAATATTTTATAAAAATAAATTCAAACTCTATTTTATAAAAATATTTTTAAATATTTTAATTTTTTTGTTATGTATTTGGTTACGATTTGAGTGTAGAGTTGTGAAAGTAGTATAGAGTTTCGAGTTATGTGTTTGGTTATGAGTTTTAAAAATAATTTTTTAATTGAGTTTTGTTTTATGTGTTTAGTTACGATTTGAGTGTAGAGTTGTTTTTAAATTTAAAATATTAAAATTTTAAATTATTTTAATTTTTTTAATATTTAAATTATTTAAATTTTTACGATTTAAAATTTTTGAATATTTATTTTAATTTTTTACTTATTAAATTTTTTAGATTATTTAAATTATTTAAATATTTATGATTTAAATTTTTTGAATATTTATTTTGAAAAAAAAATTATTTCCTTTATAGTATTTTCAATTAAAAAATTGATTAATGTTATTTTTTGTTAATAATAAATTTTTTTAATTGAATTTTAAAAAGAGTTTGGTTATGAGTGTTGATCAAAATTTTCAATAATGTGAAAGTAATGTGTTTTGTTATGAGTTATAACAATTTGAATTAAGTTTTGAAAACTCTTTTCAAAACTCATAACCAAACAAATTTTCTTACTTCACATGTCAAATCAAACTTTCAAAACTCAATTCTACACTCAATTCCACACTCAATTCAACACTTTATTCAAAAATCATAACCAAACAAATTTTCTACACTCAAATCATAATTCTAAAACACACAAACTCAAAATACAACTCATATTCTCAAATCATAGTTACAAAGCTCTACCAAACGGAGCCTTATACTTTTGACACAGACCTACTATAAAATGGACAAATCATTGGAGATACTCTTATGCTATGTTTTGGTTAGGTGATTTGGAAAGAGATTTAGAAACGAAAAGGGAAAATGGGTATGAAACTAGGTGAAATATAGACAGTATTACTAGAAAGGAAATTTTTCTTTCCAAATCCCTCTCAAAATCCCCCAACTAAACACAGTATTACTAGAAAGGAAATTTTGAAAACAGAAAGTGTGATGAGAGGTAAATATTTACTTGTGTAGTGGCCGCGAGCAAAGTTGTTGGCAGCATCTTCCTTGCCGCTGATGAGTTGCTCAGGGTGAAAGAGCTGGCGGTAAGTGCCAGTCCTCACTTCATCAATGACAGTAGGCTCAAGATCGACAAAAATAGCACGAGGCACATGCTTCCCAGCACCAGTTTCGCTGAAAAAGGTGTTGAACGCATCATCTCCTCCGCCAATTGTTTTGTCACCTGGCATCTGGCCATCAGGCTGAGAAAAAAAAAAAAAAAAGAAAAAAAAAAAAAAGAAAAAAGAAAAACAGAGGGTAATAGAACAAAGGCTTCAGAATAAGATCATTGATAGAGAACCACTAATTTAAAAAAAAAAAAAAAAAAAAAAAAAAAAGAAAAGAGAAAGGATTGAGCATGAAAATAAAGCAAATTCCACAAGTACTTCGATCAATATACAAAGCATACCACTGTACTAATACTTGATTATCATAAGAAAAATCATAACAAGGTTTTGATGAATAATAAACCAGAATAAAAAATATATAAAAAGAAGAAGTTATCAGATTAAAATCATGAAAGACTTAGACACCAATGATATCCTACATATAACAAACAATCAAGCCCCACATGCAGTGTCATACAAACATCTGAACAACGAATCCAATGCGGATGCTGTTGAATTTCAAAACAGAGCACCCAAACTGATCAGACTAATAATCAACATATCAACAACCCATGGACTAGGTCCATAGCACTAGATCCATAATCTCCAAAAGAAACATATTATAGGTATATGATTTGTTGATCAGATTGTACATAACAATGAAAGCAGAACTCAACATTTACAATTTAAAAATCATAATTCTTAAAGTACACCATACAATTAAAAAAAAAAAAAATCAGGAATAATAATCAAAATTATTACTGGCTGGATCTCATCCATAATTTGCACAATAATCCCAAACACCAATACCAGCAATTTCAAAAGATACATATCAGATAATTTAACCAAAACATTATGAATAGTTTCCATTGTAATTGTTTGTTTTCAGTAGAATGCATATAATATATGATGAACAACAATCTGTAATAAAGCATACATTGACAAAAACACGAAACGAAACTTGGTAGAAACACAAAATTGATATATATATATAAACTTGGTAGTATTTACCTGAATGCCATGCTCGAGGCAGTAAAGTTCCCAACAGGCATTGCCGACCTGAATACCGGCCTGACCGATGTGGATCGAAATGCACTCTCTCATTGTCGAAGCAAAGAAACCCTAAAAATTTTGAAGAAAAACGAAGAGCAAATAAGATATTCACGAACGACGTTTATGAAGACGCCTTTCGCTTCGATTCGAGGATGGTTTTTTTTAACTTTCAGACCTCTCTGCCTTTTGGTATTTATAGCATATACAGCACAGGCCAGGGCAGAGAAACAGCTGGTTAATTAACTATGGTTGCTGTCACTTTTTTACCGCGGTTAGCGTTCGCTGCCTGCTGCTAGGCTCTGTATTTTGGCTTGTTTTGAGAAGTATTAATTATTTTTTAAATTTTTTTTTAAAACGTATAAAAAAATAAAAAAATTTATGTGGTCCAAATAAATTAATAAATTAACAATTTACTTTTTTTTCTATATTCCCCAAAAAGTTCTTTGTTGGATTTGCCAGCTTAATCACTCTATTTAACCTTGGTTAAAGATTTTTCCCGCTCGATTTGAATTTTTAATTGATTAGTTTTATATTAATAAATAAATAAAGATTCAAAAATAGATAGGACACCTATCATATTAATTTACTACATACCACAATAAAAGAGATTTAAAAGAAAAATTTTAACAAGTCCAACTTAAAAGACACATGGTGTTATGCTTTAGGGAAAATTACATTGATTTATTTTGAAATTTGAAAAAAAAAAATACAGTAAGTTTTATAATTTTAATATGATTACTTTGATTTCTTTTTTGGTAAATTTAAATGAACATAGATTAATACAGATGGTGTAAAAATATATAAAAAATAAATAATGTAAAATATACATTTTAATATAAAAAAGATAATAATATAATTTTGTTCATCTATAAAACAAATAAAATATTGATAATAAGGAGGCTAAATAGTATATGAATTAAAATCTCAAAGAAACTTAATATGATTATATTAAAATTATAAAATTTATTGTATTTTCATCATTTAAAAATTAAAAAAAAAACAAAAATAATTCAGAATAAATTTCATAACATGCGAAGTTGTTGGGCTGTCAACACGGACTCGGATTCCATGGTTCTATTAGTGGGCCTAGACCTACCTAAATTAGACTGGGCAGCGGTTGATGAGAAAGGTGCGATATTGGGCCACATTTCAATATAATTTTGATGGTAATACTTCAGCGCAATGTTCTGAACTGGACCAGGGTCAATAAAAATGTCCTATTTATGAGACTTATTACCTATTAAATTTTATTGATAAATTTATCAAGTGATAATTTTATCAATCTCCCTTGAATAAGTTTACAGTAATAAATTTATTAGTCAGAATTTGTAAATAAATAAGTCTAGTTTATAAGACTGATTGTTAAATGCTCCAAAATTCAACAATAATATATCCCCCTAATTTACTACTTCTAAACCACCCATAATGATGTGATATTGAGGTTAGACTCCACATGATAGAATGCTTAACAAATCAAAATTTAACACTTATTAGACACATCATTAAAAGTGATAAATTAGGTATTTTAAGCATTTTTTTAAAAAATTATACAATATGCTGACTCATATTGATCGCTTGTGGAAAAAAAAAATATTGATTATACTTCTTTTTTTTTGAAAGAAAATGATATATATATATATATATATATATCTAATTTGCGTTGAATTCCCAATAGAATTAAAAAAATAGAAAGGATAAATGACACTCTGTCCTTCTTATATTTGGTCATTTTTTTACTTTATCATTTGATATTTCATGTTTCAAATTTTTTCAATTTAGTCTTAAAACTAACTTATATTAAAAAATAGGGTATGGCCCAGACTGGACTGTATTGTTGGGCCTGTGGGGGCCCACCACAGGTCCCGTTTTGATAATCTGAACCGTTGAATGTGTAGAACTCGTCGAGTACTATATGCTTGTAAAAAATCACGTTGATCGGATATCGATAGCTATCTGATCAAATCAGTTTCGTATTAAAAAAATTGGATAGTAAACAAATTAACGGTTGACAAAAAACTGATTTGATCATATAGCTATCGATATCCGATCAATGTGATTTTTTACAGTTATATAGTACTCGACGAGTTCTACACATTCAACGGTTCAAATTATCAAAACGGGACTCTTGGTAGACCCACGAACCCAACAGCACGGTCCAGTCCGATCCCGGACTGGACAGAAGCCATACCCTAAAAAATAAATAGAAAACGTCATATAATTCGAGTTTTTGCTTGAAAAGCATGTCATGATATATTTCTAGTTTTTGCTTGGAAAGCATGTCATGATATATTTCTAGTAAAGGCAAATCTGATTAAGAAGTGGATAATGTTGCAGGAAATGTGTGACATTTGTCTTGATGAGGCGAAGACTGTGTGCCATTGCTTGTTTGGGTGTGATTTTGCGGAACGGGTTTGGATAGCTGTGTGTCTTGACAATCGTTGGCAACGGGATTGGACCTGTGGTTTTGTTGAGTGGATTTTGGGAATTTATTTACTTCATGATGATGCAATTTTGGGGCTGGTTTTCACAGTTTGTTTGAGTATTTGGTTGCACCGAAATCAGGTTATCTTTGCTCGATCCAAACGGGTGGCGCAGGAGATGACCACTCCTGCTCTTGGCAGTCACTCAGCTTACGTCGCAGCCTAGGTATGTTCCAGTCCTTTGCCTACTCCAATGTCAAATACGATTTGGTCGGCACTGACAGATGGAATGTACAAAATTAATTTCGACGGGGCTATGGGCTGTACACAACATGTTTTGGGAGTAAGTGTGGTTGCTAGGGACAGTTTGGGGCGTGTCATGGCTTATTTATCAGAACAGACGAATTTAATCTCTGATGTTGATTTTTTAGAGGCAATGGCGGCCCTCAAGGCTGTTCGGTTTGCTTGGGATCTCGACTATCATGGCATTCATCTGGAGGGGGATTCTTTGAAAGTGATCAGTGCCACTCTGGGTGCAAATTATTTGTTGGCAAGTTTTGGGCCCGTGATTGCAGAAGTTTGCCAAGCTCGTTGTGTTGGAAAAAATGATTTTACGGTGATTTTAATGTGAAATTAAAATAGGTCACAATCATTGATTGAATGGGTTTAGATTCTTTGTAACAAGGTATTTACACTACAAAAAGAATGACAAAAAATTATTAAGAATTGAAGGAAAAATTATCTCATAAAGTTGGCCTCATGAATGAGGTATTGAGAATTGTGTATAATTACCAATCTCACATTGATTATAGAGGAAAACTTTGATGGGTATTTAAACCTCAAGACTATGAGAAGGGTATGAGCCATTTGGGGCATTCAAATTTTTCGAAAGAAGGGAGTTATGGATGCTTCAAGAATGGACTAGGGCCAAAACTATGGTCCAAGTTGGTTATGGAAAAAATGCCACACACGTTCGCCGCACGCCTGGGTCGGGCCGGGTCTGTGATCCGTGGGTCTTGGATCTTGAGGCTTGAGGGAATGTACTGGGTCAGATTGGTGGTCTACCAACTTAATCTTTTTGGACCAAGTTTGCTGCAGATGTACTCACTTGTGTATACAGAATATATATCTCAGATATTATTGTCCCATCAGTTTTGGTCCATTACTCCAACAGTTTTTGCAGGCTTAATGGGCATTGGTTGCTAGCTTTCATGGCTGTTTTTGCAGGCTTAATGGGCATTGGTTGCTAGCCTTCATGGCTGGAGGCTCCTCCTCTGTCCCTCATGGTGTTTAAAAAGAGACCCATCTCCCTTGGTTTTGGTGCATAATTTTTTGTCTTCTAGATATATAGTCAGTTTGTTTTCTCCTATAATTTTCTTCCTGTGTTGAGAGAGTATTGCCATTGTCGGTTCGCCAAAGCTAACAGAAAGTGTTTCTGCGTTAGCTGGTCTAAACCGTCGTATCCTGGAAGACAAAAGTCGACGTTCCTCCAACACCCACGGTGAGGCGGCTAATCTGTTTTAAGGACATTGGTATCACATAGGCTTCGATTTGCTTATTTTATGCCATTTCAATTTCTGATGTATTCTTGTCAATCTTGTAATTGTAAACATGTTGTTTTCCTCCTTCAAATGTAAATTGATAATTATGAATCTATGTATTTTATTTATTTTAGTACACAAATTATACAACAATCTTAAAATAGACTATTTGTGTTTGTCATGAAATTAGATAATTAGATTCATATGAAATTTCTAAGGAAAAAAAAAAAAAAAACTCACTGTGTCATTTACAACTTCATTTTGCTATAACAACCAAAAAGGGGGAACTCAGCTGGAAAGCACTGGCAGAATAGATTAAGCCCGAACAACCTGTCACAGAAATATAAGAATCCCGCGGTGGTTCGTCCACCCGGGAGCACTCTGACGATCAAGTCAGTAAAATATCTCTCAAAGATAACCAATAGTGCCTAACTCACTAGACAGAGTATAAAAAGCATACCTTAGACTCATGAGGGTACCTTCCTTTTATAGCCAACACAAACCTAGTCCCAATAGAAGCCTTGCTTCAATGGACTCTGGATTACTGCTAATCTTGGACTCCCAGTAGGATTGGAATAAACTCTCTAAGAGTCTTATCTTTATCAAAACTGAAGTCCTCTCCCAATCTAGGACTCTAGTCCTTTATCTAAATATTTTAGATTCCGGTATTATCGCACCATATCTCGGCATTATGGTCCGCCCACGTGGCACCTTGGCTAACAACCTCGGCCACATGGACTACCCAAAAACATGCCCCCACAACTGCCCCCTAGGTTCTATCGCCTCGGCTTGTGGGTGTTAATTTCCGACCACACAACCAAAAAGGGGGAACTCAGCTGGAGAGCACTGGCAGAATAGATTAAGCCCGAACAACCTGTCACAAAAATATAAGAATCCCGCGATGGTTCGTCCACCCGGGGGCACTTCGACGATCAAGTCAGTAAAATATCTCTCAAAGATAACCAATAGTGCTTAACTCACTAAACAGAGCATAAAAAGCATACCTTAGACCCATGAGGGTACCTTCTTTTTATAGCCAACACAAATCAAGTCACAATAGAAGCCTTGCTTCAATGGACTCTGGATTACTGCTAATCTTGGACTCCCAGTAGGATTGGGATAAACTCTCTAAGAGTCTTATCTTTATCCAAACTGAAGTCCTCTCACAATCTAGGACTCTAGCCCTCTATCCAAATATCTCAGATTCCGGTATTATCGCACCATATCTTGGCATTATGGTCCGCCCACGTGGCACCTCGGCTAACAACCTCGGCCACGTGGACTACCAAAAATATGCCTCCACAACTGCCCCCTAGGTTCTATTACCTCGGTAAGCTGAGGTGATGGAACCTATATATGTACTCCTCCGACCAAGATCCTGACTTGTTGACGCCAAGAAATAAGGACTCATATGTCCACTCGTCAAGAATCAAGAATTAAGAATCAAGAACAAAGAACCACCATGTTCTATCTCATCTAGGTCCAACATCTCAACAGAGATCACACTACTAGCAGAGATCATGACTTGCTAGTTCAAGAACATCAAGATCCTAGTATCATCTCATAAGAAACCAAGAATAAACAAGTTCTGCTCCCATCCAAATTCAACATCTCAACCGAGATCGTCATCTCAACCGAGATCATCACCTCTACCGAGATCATCTCAACTGAGATCGTACTTCTCAATCAAGATCATCATCATATTGGAGCGTACTAATCATGTCTCCATCGTGTCGCATCAGTTTTGTCCCCAGCCGTCTAATATCAACACGAGCACGTCGCCTAAGGACTCGAAATCATAACTTTTTGCCATCTTTTTTATTTTGCCTCTGTCTGTGTCCCCAGACACTTTCTTTTTGCCTCTGCAAACCATCATCTTTGTTCTTGAAGCATTGATTTCCATGAATAATCCATTCGTGCCCCAGGTTCAAACTCTATTAGCTGAACCAGACTAGCAGCCAAGCACTTCATCAACTGCTCCACGTATCAACCCACCATTTCAATGGCAGTGCAAACATCGACATATCGACAATCTTGCAACTATAACCAGGAACAGGAAACACCGAGGTCCTAAGCTTCCAACATTAGACTTGATAATTTTTCAATCGCCTTATTTGTGAGTAAACATCGTCGTAACCAACGACGACATGTCTCGCTGAACTCTTGTCGTAGAAGACCTTCTCGTTGACATCTCTGATGTCATAACTGTGCAATCCACTTCATCTCCTTATAGTCAATCTGATATCCTCATGCCTCCAGCAACTCAATATCTCGAAAGAGAAGCACATGAAGCAAGTGGACTAAGTTACGGCTGCCAAAGCCGAGGCCATTGCTAAGGTTGAAAAAACAAGTTAACATGGCCTGCAACAAAGGCTATTATCTTGACTGGATGACAGCCCTCAAAAAGATGTTTGTTCCCAAGGACTTTTCCCTCCATGATATGGGTCAGCTCAATGTCCCTTTCCCTTCCTCTCCCAATCAATCTGAGGATGAGGCCAAGAAAGTAGAAGAGGCCGACGACGAGGAGGCCAGAGACAAGGAAGAGGCCGAGGCTGAGGTTGCCAAGAAAGAATTTGAAGCTGCTGCTGGGGCCAAGTTCGCTACTTTGTTGTTGGGGCCAAGTTCTCTACTCTAAATGATCAAGTCCTGGACTTGATTGAGGATGACGAGGATGGGGTCTCCAAAAGCACCTCACCAAAGAAGGCCGACACTTCTGAAACTGAGATCACTGCCGTTGCAAAAAGCCTAGACCAGACTCTTCTAGAAATCGATGCCGAAATCACGGCCGAGAAGTCTGCCCAGCTATCTGCCAAGACCGAAACAATGCCAACAGTCAAGGTTGAATAGTCTGAGATCAATGCACAAGATCCTAGTACTTAGGAATTTTTCTTTCCATTGTACCTTTTTCTTTGTAATTTTCTTCTCTGTTTTGAACAGTATCTGTTTTGTCAGACCGATGTGCCTGTTTATGTACTTGAACAAGCTGTCCCTTTTCAATGCAAGCCTTCTATTTTCTTCTAAGTGTTGAATATTGCTTTCATCATGTATGCTTACCATTTTTCTTCTATGCTTTGCATGTTTTCATACTTAGAATATTTTGCATGTCTTCAACATACACCTCAAATGTGTAATCTTCTTGGTGTGGAATACTTCGGCTATACCCACTAGCAGTTTTATCTCGGCTTTGACCTAACACTTGAAAATATTTATCATAATATTTTCACAAGTGCTACTCACAACTTGCCACTTCACTCTTTACTTATCAGGACCTTTGTCTTCTATTATTTCAACATAACCTTGGATTAACTTCAACTTGTAAACTTTTCTTAAAATTTCAACAAGTGTTAAACCAACTTCCTTTAACATAACCTCGACTTAACTTCAACTTGTAAATTTTTCTTAAAATTTCAACAAGTATTAAACCAATCTTCCTTGTAAATTCTAACTCCCAAGCATCATTCTCCAGCCCTCTACCCCCTAACGTGAACTTAAGTTCCACTTAGGTTCTCATTAAGTATGTGGTTTTGACCTTGTCGTCGAGGTCAAATTCAAACAAAGACTGGCCGAGGCTATCAACCTCAGCCTCTTTGTTAATCTTGATTGACATGCACTTAGCGTCAATCTGTGTCTGATTCTGCTGACATAGAAAGTTCAAGTTGATTCAACTTAGTTCAACTTCATTATATGCAAGTAGGAACTCTACCATATAATAAGTCTAAGTTATTCGTTATATTTCAATCAGAAACATCACCAACTTAGTTCAACTCTATTATATGCAAATAAGAACTCTGTCATATAATAAGTTTAAGTTATTCGTCATGTTTCAATCAGAAACATCGCCAACTCAGTTCAACTCTATTATATGCAAGTAGAAACTCTGTCATATAATAAGTCTAAGTTATTCGTCATGTTTCAATCAGAAATATCGCCAACTTAGTTCAACTCTATTATATGCAAGTAGGAACTTTGCCATATAATAAGTCTAAGTTATTTGTCACGTTTCAATCAGAAACATCGCCAACTTAGTTCAATTCTATTATATGCAAGTAGAAACTCTGCCATATAATAAGTCTAAGTTATCCGTCATGCTTTAATCAGAAACATCGCCAACTTAGTTCAACTCTATTATATGCAAGTATAATTCAACTCTGTCATATAATAAGTCTAAGTTATTCGTCATGTTTCGCTTAGAAACATCGCCAACTTAGTTCAACTCTATTATATGCAAGTGTAATTCAACTCTGCCATATAATGAGTCTAAGTTATTCGTCATGTTTCGCTTAGAAACATCGTCAAGTACTGGAATCAGGGATTTGCTCACTTAGGCTGAGCTCTTGTATTCTTGGACTTAATCTTCTAGGCTGAGATCTTGTCTTCTAGGATCTGGGATCCGGGATCTGGAATCCGGAATCTGCTCACTTAGGCTGAGCTCTTGTCTCCTCGGACCCACTCATCTAGGCTGAGATCTTGTTTTCTGGGCACCAATTTTGGTTGCTAGTGCCGGTATGTCTTGTGATAGGGATGTCGGCTGTATCACGTTGTTCTGCATCATGAGGTTGACCACTATTTGTAGATATGTCAACTTATTTGCCATGTCTTTCAGTTTTCTCGTCTTTTCTCCAGCATCTGTCCTTCCATACCTGAAGGTTGCTGTTACGGTAGTACTTATCTCGGCTTGCTTTCTTCGGTGCGTCTCCATTTTGGCCGATGTTATTCTCCCCGGGATTTTGATCTCGTGCTCCTTCATTACGGTTTTCTTCTTCCACGTTTAGATTGGCAAGTTTACTACCCCCACTAGGGATGTCAGCCCCAATCTTTTCTCCATACTCGTTGTTGGCCATCTATTGTCCTTAAGTTTCCACAGATGGCGCCAAATTATGGGTGTTGATTTTCGACCACACAACCAAAAAGGGGAAACTCGCTGGAGAGCACTAGCAGAATAGATTAAGCTCGAACAACCTGTCACAGAAATATAAGAATCTTGCAATGGTTCGTCCACCCGGGGGCACTCCGATGATCAAGTCAGTAAAATATCTCTCAAAGATAACCAATAGTGCTTAACTCACTAGACAAAGCATAAAAAGCATACCCTAGACCCATGAGGGTACCTTCCTTTTATAGCCAACATAAACCTATTCCCAATTGAAGCCTTGCTTCAATGGACTCTGGATTACTGCTAATCTTGGACTCCCAATAGGATTGGGATAAACTCTTTAGGAGTCTTATCTTTATCCAAACTGAAGTCCTCTCCCAACCTAGGACTCTAGTCCTCTATCCAAATATCTCAGATTCCGGTATTATCGCACCATATCTTGGCATTATGGTCCGCCCACGTGGCACCTCGGCTAACAACCTCAGCTACGTGGACTACCCAAAACTATGCCCTCACACTATATATATTCAGGCCACTGTGTTTATCATATTAATGTGCATGTTAAGTATGCTATAATACATGATGTCAGATTTATTTTATTAGGACAAAAACCAACATAGGCCTCTGTTGATAAATAAAAAATAAAAAATAAATATATGTTTTACCTAGATTTTTGGTTTGGTTTCCGTGTAAAATAGTCTGTTAACCTACTGTTTGTTATATAGATGCATGCTATCGTCTTGGTACCTGAAGCACATGTGATCGGCATTATTTCACCTATGAAATTCTTGATTAGAGTGTTAATTTACTATTATTTGCATGCTGCCATTTAGTGGTTTCTATAGATGTAAATATATGTTTCAATAGTACATACTTATTAAAAGTAAGTATGTACTATTGAAACATATATATACATTTATAGAAATATGACCGTTACTGAGCTTCCAATCGCCAGAGAACAACGGCTGGAAACGGGCTGCTCCACGAAGGAGGCAGATCATCTGATCAGAAACACTAAGAAGATTAAAAGCACAGTTGATTCAAAGGACGAAACGATGAATGAATTCATCTTAGAGCCTGAAATTTTGGGAGGGGTGTCTCATGCGTGCCATGTGGATGCCCTAGCTACTGACGAGGTTAATCCGAATCAGATCACGGCGACTTGCCCTGAATCTACAGATATTAAGATGAGTACCTTTGGAAATCGCTCCTTCAAACAGGCCCTCTTACGATCTAGGTTTAATGAGAATGGTAATGAAAAAAATTTTGATTGCGATGTGGAAGTATTATCCTCTGATGAGAAGGATGATAACACTGATGCACAAATAGAGGAAATGGGTAAGGATGGTTTTGAAAATCATAGTGCCATTCCCAACATCAGAATTCCTCCGACTCTTCTGAAGAAGATTAGGGAACCCTGGAAAAAGTGCCTGATTGTGCGTCTGCTTGGGAAAACCATAGGGTATAAATTGTTCATGCTGAAAATGTCCAAAATTTGGGGTCTGCAAGCAGATTTTGAAGCTTTGGATATAGGGAACGGATTTTTTATAGTTAAATTTGACATGGTTGAGGATTATACTAAGGTTTATACAGGTGGTCCTTGGATTGTTTTGGATCATTATGTCACCGTAAGGAAATGGCAACAAGATTTTAAGTCTGATGATGCTGAAGAGGATACCACCGCGATCTGGGTTAGATTTCCTAATCTACCCATTGAGTATTATAATGAAAAGGTCTTATTTCATATAGCTAAAGCCTTGGGAGTCCCTTTGAAAGTTGATATCAACATAGCCATGGTAGCTCGCGGGAAGTACGCTCGTGTGTGCGTTGAAATCGATCTTCAAAAACCACTGATTTCTCACTTTACCATTGGTAAGTATACTTATGGAGTTAAATATGAACACCTCCACTCACTTTGCTTCTCTTGTGGCAGGGTAGGGCATCGCCAAGAAAGCTATAGTGATTGTCAACCAAGAAAGCTACAGTGATTATTAACTACCGACGTTAGCAACCCAGCCCCAAGATTGCACCGGCAACACAATAGAGAAGACAATGGACCAAACGGGCAAAAGCCCAAACCCAGACCAAGAAAGGGCAGATTCTGAATTGGGCCGACCCACGTATGGGCCTTGGATGACAGTCACAAGCCAAAGAAGAAAAGCCAAAGGGTCGCTGCCTAATAGAGGAAACAAAGCCCAAATGGGCAACAAATTTCATGATCTGAGAGAGAAAGGTGGGCCTGTCAAAGATCCAGGTCAAACTAGTAGAACTAATGAGGAGTTGGGGTTTCACTATAAGACCAACAATAGCCCAATTGTGGGAAATATATCACATAGCCCCCTAGCTACTGTTAAAGCCAACAATGGAAAGGACATTAGACTGGGATCAGAGTTTCAAAACCTACAGACACGCCATCAGAACTCCAACAGTACTACCATGGCTCAGATGTCAAAGTTTATCCCATCTACTCATAGTGGTAATCCCCCACCCACCACCACTGAAGCCACTCTTCTGCAACAAGCCAACCCTCAAGTTCAAGTTCAACCCCAAGCAAAGACCAGAAAGCCACCGGACAAGAATGGAGGCCGAAGGAGAGAACTACCCCGTGGAACAACTCACAGTGAGCCAAAACAGAGTGATGGTGTTTCTCACACCAGGGACAGAAGCATTTCACCGCATTGCCTCAGAAGGGTGGATAGAGGAAGTAAAAATCAGGATTCAACCATGGAGGCAGATCGAAATGGGTCAGGAGCATCACATGATATCGGTAGAGGCATTGAAATCCATGGAGGACAACCTAAAGAAAGCAAAGGAACTTCTGGGCTTTGTTGACCAGATGTCACCACCCAAATTTAACAGATCATCCATGACTTTACTAATTTCGACTTGTAGAGGTGCGGGAAACAAAAAGTTCAAAAGAAATTTGCGTGAATTAGTACAGATCCACAAGCCAGATTTGTTAGTTCTTATGGAAACAAAAGTGGAGTTGGCTGCCATGGGAATGTTTTTCAACCAGATGGGATTTACTACTTCAGCTCATGTTGATCCTGTAGGTCGAAGTGGGGGAATCTGGATGCTTTGGAACCCCAGTCTAGTCAATGTTAGAGTCTCTGAAGCCAGCTCTCAACTCATCACAGCCAGGATTGCTAAGCAGGATTACCCTGAGTGGCTTCTCACGGCAGTGTGTGCAAGTCCTATCAACAACAAAAGAGAAGATTTATGGGACAGCTTGGAAAACACTGTTCAAACTAATTCTGCACCTTGGATGATAGCTGGAGACTTTAATGATTTTGCTAGCCATTCAGAAAAGAGACAATCTGCAGGGAGCTCAAGTCTTTCTAGCAGCCAAGATCAACGAAGAATAAACAAGTTCTCAGAAAGAATGAACAATTGTCAGTTAATGGACTTGGGTTGCACTGGTCCGAGGCTGACCTGGACAAATAATAGACAAGGTTGGGCTAATACAATGGTTCATTTGGATAGAGCTATGTGCAACAGTGAGTGGAGAACTAGCTTCCCTGAAGGTCTGGTTCGAAACCTCCCACGAACTTACTCTGACCATTCCCCAATAATGATATTCACTCAAGGTATATCTCCTTTTAAACCCTCTTGTAAGCTTTTCAAATTTGAGGCTGCCTGGATCTCTCATGAAGAGTTTCACACAGTGGTGGAGGAAAGTTGGTCTAACAACCAAACTTCCCTTATGACTAAACTTGATACTCTAGCTCACAAGGCTAGTAATTGGAATAAAGATGTGTTTGGTAACATATTTAGGAGGAAAAGATGGTTACTTGGGCGGATTAAAGGAATTCAGAGAACCCAGACAACTTTATATTCCCATAACCTTCATGTGTTAGAACTTGATTTGATTGCTCAATATAATAAAGTCCTCTTTCAAGAGGAACTGCTGTGGTTTCAGAAATCTAGATCGAAATGGATCACCCAAGGTGACAGAAACACAAAATTCTTTCATCTCACCACTATTATAAAAAGGAGGAGAAAGAAAATTGATGTTCTGAAGGGTGCTAATGGTGGTTGGATTGATAATCCTGATGAGCTTAAGAGGCATGTGCTCAATTATTTTACTACTCTGTTTGCTCATAATCCTTCTATTTCTTTGAGTCATTGGAACAACTTGGCTAGTCATGTTGTTAATGTTGAGGAGAATTGTGAGCTCATGAAAGTAGTTACTAATGATGAGATTTGGCAGGCTGTGAAAAATATTAAAGCCTTTAAAGCCCCTAGAAGAGATGGCTTCCAAGCCATCTTTTATCATACCTATTGGAATGTGATTCGCCCTTCTGTGTGTGATTTTATCAAAAACTGTTTTGCTACCCATTCTATTCCCTCAACCATCAACCGTACCCTGGTGTCTCTTATCCCTAAACTGGATAACCCTGTGAATATTAAATAGTTTAGACCCATTAGTCTGTGTAATGTGACCTACAAAATCATTGCAAAAATTTTGGTTAGTAGAATTAGACCTTTGCTCTGTAAGCTTGTATGGCCTAACCAAAGTAGCTTTGTGCCTGGTCGTTCTACCAGTGATAATATTGTTATCTCGCAGGAAATTATTCATACCTTAAGTTCTAAGAAAGGGAAAGTTGGTAGAATGATCCTCAAGGTTGACTTGGAAAAGGCCTATGATAATATATCTTGGGAGTTTTTGAAACTGACTCTAGAAGAGTTTGGTTTAGATGACAACCTTAGTGATATGATTATGTGTTGTGTTACTTCTGTCAGCACTGTCATTCTTTGGAATGGTGAACCATTGCAAGAGTTTAAACCTGAAAGGGGGCTAAAACAGGGAGACCCTTTATCTCCCTACTTGTTTGTGTTGTGTATGGAAAGATTATCTAACATGATTACCAAGCAAGCTGAAAACAATAAATGGAAAGGCACTAAGACCTCCCATAGGGGCCCTTGTCTGACACATTTATTTTTTGCTGATGATTTAATGTTATTTAGCAAGGCAGATATAAGAACTTGTAACACAATTATGACCACCATGGCTGAGTTCTGTGAGATTTCTGGATTGAAAGTTAATGCCCAAAAATCCAAAATCTTTGTTTCTGCTAACATTGAAAGGAGAGTGGCCAGAGATTTGAGCCTTATATGTGGCATTCCCCTCACTTCTAAGTTAGGGAAATATCTGGGTGTTCCCCTTTTATATGGGAGAGTCAACAGAGGGCACTTTAACACTATTCTTGAGAAAATGCAACATAAGCTGGCTGGTTGGAAAACCAGTGCTCTGTCCTTGGCTGGCAGAAATACCCTTATTCAAGCTATTAGCTCTGTTATCCCAGCTTATACCATGCAGACTACTGTGTTTCCTATGAAAGTGTGTGATGCTATTGATAGACTTAATCGAAATTTCTTGTGGGGTGATACCCCTAAACGGAAAAAAGTCCACTTAGTGAAGTGGGACACTGTTTGCACTTTGAAAAAACATAGTGGACTTGGTTTAAAGAAGGCTAGAGACCAAAATCTGGCTTTACTTTCTAAACTTGGCTGGAAACTTTTAAATAATGAGGAAGGTTTGTGGCTTGATGTGTTGAGAAGAAAATATTTGAATAGAACTACCTTCTATAATTGGCCTAAGAAGAAACTTGCTTTCTATGTGTGGAGAGGCATTCTCTAAACTAGACATATTCTCAGAAAATGGGTGAAATGGAAAGTTGGAAGTGGTGAATTGGTAGATATATGAAAGGATTGGTGGTGTGGTGATAAATCCTTTGAGGAGTTAATGACTATTGACCACCAATCCAACCATATACCTGCTGGTGGTTTTGGTACTGTTAACGCTTTCTTGAATGAGCATGGAGGTTAGAATGTGGATTTTGTGTCCACTCTAATGCCTTCTTACATTGTTGTTATCATTTTGGCTGCACCTTCTCCTTCTTCTACTATCACAGATAGTTTTAACTGGAATAGCACCCTTAGTGGAGGTTTTTTCTACTACCTCTGCCTATGATATTATCATGGGCCATCATAGTTATGTAGATAACTGGAGCTGGATTTGGAAAGTAAGGCTACCTCAAAAACTTAAAGGTTTTATGTGGCTTCTTTTTCATGGAAAACTGCTAACTAACCTTATGAGATTGAGTAGGGGCTTAACATCTGCCCATGCATGCCCTAGCTACTGTGGGGTGGAAGACATGGATTACTTATTCAGACATTGCTTCAAAGCCAAAGAAGTGTGGTTGGCCTTATGTGGCCGAACCTGGTGCAGAAACATGTTTAGCTTATCTTGGAAGGATTGGCTTTTGTCTAATTCCAAGAATAAAAAGCCTTTTAATGAGCAGGCTACTTGGTCTTCTGTCTTCATTATCACTTTATGGAAAATTTGGAAAAATAGAAATGTTTTTGTTTTTGAAAAAAAGTTGTGTAATGGCATGGATAGTGTTAAATTCATTCTTGACTACTCAAGAGATATTGATTTGGCTTTCAATTTGTCCATTATTAATCCCAGGCCTGCTTTTAGATTGATACAGTGGATGTTACCTCCTGCAGGTAAAATAAAACTAAATGTTGATGGCAATAGGAAGCTGGGAGGTGGAGGCGATTTTGGCGGAGTTTTCAGAGATGTACGCGGCGCTTGGGTGTGTGGCTACTATGGAAGGTTGGACAGTGGAACAAGCTTGGAGGCGGAACTGTGGGCTCTCCACAAAGGACTGACAGTGATGCTCTAGAAAGGTATGCACGAGGTGATCATTGAGACTGATGCTAAACAAGTTGTGCAGCTGATGGAGGATGCCATAGATGATAAATTCCCTTTTAAGGCACTATTGGAGGATGCAAAAATAATTTTCAGAGGATGTGAATGCACCATCCACCACATCTATAAAGAGGGGAACTTGTGTGCGGATGCGTTGGCCAAATTTGGAGCGGAGCAACCTGAAGATGTCTTAGTGGTTAATGATCCACCACAGGAAATTCAATGTTATCTTGTTGCTGATATGATCGGCCTCTCTAGGGAGAGGTCCTAGTTTGTTTGTATTTTCTGTTGTACCTAAAAAAAAAATAGTACATACTTATTTAGATATTTAATTGAATGTACATAGAAGACCATTGTTATTCATAGGAAAAAGTAGTTTACCGTTGCAATTCAATTTATTTAATAATTAATTAATTGATTAATGATCTATTGTTTAATTTATTTAAAGTGAATAAATAAATTTTTCCATACTTTGTCTTTCTAGTGCTTTATCATGATTGGCATGTTTCTAGTTTTACAATATAATTTGCATGTTAATTGCTTTTTAATTTCTAGGATTATTCACATGAGTTGTTTACAATGTAATTCCTCTAGAATTAGGTGTATGCTACTTGTTTAAATTTATTTACATCTTTATTACGTAATAATTGATATATAACTGATGGCAATAAATTGTAATTTAATTATTTGAAATCATAATTTTTTTAAGGTTTTGTAACTTGTCTAATTTATTTATATATTTATTGTGTAAATTAAATTGTAAATTTAATTTTGGAGTTTTAAGTTTTATATGTGTAACTTATATCGCATTTTAATTTTCACTTAATGTGCTATTCATAATAGAGCCAGAAGGGTTAAATACAAAATTTTTCTAATTAGTTATTTTGTATTATGTTGTGGTTTGCTACTAACTTTCTTTGTAGGCATACCAATGCGAAAGGGAATAGAAACCATACAAATCCAAATTAATAGAATTTGGGAGTGCAATCTTTGACTACTAACCTTTGTGTTGAACAGAAATACCTAAGCATGGAAAGAAATTTTTGGACTGCTTACAATCTTCAATTGGATTGGTTTACTTGTCATTTATTTAAAGCAATTGGTTGCTTGAGTTTTATTGTGGTTATTTACCAATGTGTTTAAGAAAGTTTTCTTTGCTTGTATTGTTGTAGCAATTTTTAAATTGCATGTAAGTTTGGACCTCAGTTTGGTTTAACCTAGTTTATCCCTTGGAAAAGTTAATTCTAAAAAAATTTTCCCATGGACTAGGAGCCAACATGCTCTTGAAAGTTTTGTGAAAAGATTAACTAGGTTTTAAGTGGGACCAATGTGACCTCTCCAGTCTTCGTGGGAACATTCTTGACCATATTCGATTCTAGGTTAAGTGGTGAGACTAGTTTTGAATTAAATTTCCAACTGTAGGATTTTTTTGGTGTTAAGTTTAATTTCTGGAAACATAGAAAGTGAAATTATGTTGTAATTTTTAGAAATAACAACTGTCATTGATGCTGCTATTGCTACTACTATGAATGTTGGTGGGGATCTGAATCCCGAGGCAACTGACTTGCCAACCCCTATTGTTGTGATCTCTGTGGTCAACCCTATTACTGCTCCTGCTGTTCCGAAAGGCCCGCTTAACCATCACGAGTGCCTGAAGAAGTTCACGAGAGTGAATTTCAAGAGGTGGCAGCAGAAAATGATGTTCTACCTGACTACTCTTAACTTTGCGAGGGTTTGGAGTGAAGATCCACCAGCTGTGGAGGAGAATGAGCAAGACAAACAGAAGCTCATGGCTCTAGATGCTTGGGAGTAGTCAGACTTCTTTTGCTAGAACTACGTTTTGAATGGCTTGGCAAATTCACTTTTTAACGTGTTTTATGCCAAGAAGTCAGCAAATGAGCTGTGGGATGCTTTGGACACGAAGTACAAGACCGAGGATGCAGGGGTAAAGAAATTTGTCATTGGCCGGTTTTTGGACTTCAAGATGGTGGACTAAAAAACTGTCATCAGTCAAGTCCAAGAATTCCAAGTAATTTTGCACGAAATTCATGCAGAGGGAATGTTCCTGAGTGAATTATTCCAGGCCACTACTCTGATTGAGAAGCTGTCTAACGACTATAAAGACTTTAAGAATTACTTGAAGCATAAACGAAAGGAGATGACAGTCGAAAAGCTCGATGTCAGACTCCGGATTAAGGAAGACAACATGAGGAAAGAGAGGAATACCTCCACTGTGAAAGCAAATGTGGTTGAGCGTAGCTAGTCCTCAGGGTAAAGAAAAAGCCACCGACAGGTAAAAGCTCAAAGCTGGGGGTAAGAGGCGATGTCTCCAAAAGATCGGTCTACAAGCCGCAAGAACCTACTTTTAGGTTCAATGGAAAGTGCTTTAACTGTGGAAGTGATGGGCATCGGGCTGTAACAACCCCCATACTGTTTACTGATTAATGACCGATTGATTACCGATAATCACCGATTACTGTTAAACGGAACTGATAATGACTGATAACTGACTGATAATTGAACTGTCTGACTGCAATTGGAAACCGAATTGATTGAGTATACGTTAGTTAAATTGCATTTTATCTGTTGACAGTATGATTATCTGTTCATGTTCATATGCTTAAACTGCTAATTGAAGGCCTTATCGGCGGCCGAATCCAAAACCGATTAGTGTTCTATGACCCTCATAATTTATGTGATTTTATAGTACAATTATCTGAAAATTGATTAGGTATGATTAAATTAGATTAAATAAGCTAATTAAAGAGTTGGACTTAATTACCGAATTGCCACCCTTAGTGGTCCACTCAAATGCACACACTTGAGCCTTGTATACACTTCAATCAGAGCATTTCATCAGCTCATTTCTTGAGCTTAACCGACCAAGAGAGGGAAAGGGAGAGGAATTGAGTTCTACCTTGTGAATTGCTTGGAAATTGAAGGAATTGGAACATAGGTTGCAAATTTAGCTTCCTCACCTTGTAACTAAAGCTCTAGGTAAGGAATTCAACCCCTCTTTGTTGTGTTTAAGCTCATTCATGTAAGATTCTTGAGCCTCTAGTGCTTCAAGTCTAGAATTGGTTCATTGTTGTTGATTTGGAACTCATTTCATGCATGCATGTTTGTAATGTAGATGTTTGAGTTGTTTTCATGGCAAAAGGTTACATGCATGTCCATCTTTTGGTCATACTCCATGAATTCATCATGTTCTTGAAGAAATGAGCCCATTTGAACAAGCTTTGAAGATTGAATTTGGTTTGAATCCATGCATGTTTGCATGTTTTTCATATTTTTGAAAATGGGTTTGAATGTGGTTTTAATTGACTCACCTTTGGGGCTTGAATTCATAAATTGAGCTTTGAAACTTGTTATACATTGAATTTAGTTATGTTTTCCAGAATTTGGGCCCAAGAGGTCGAGTTTGGAGTGGTAGAATGCTTGGTTTGAGCTTGGGAGGCAGATCTGGAAATTTCAGATTTGGCTTCCTCGCTCGAGCGAAGGATTCCCCGCTCGAGCGAGCACCTTTGTCCAGGGCTCCGCTCGAGCGACCATCGAGCGACCATCGCGCGTAGAATCTCAGCATCCAGTATTTTTACTGTTTTGCAGACCGCTCGAGCGAAGGATTCCTCGCTCGAGCGAAGCCTTTGATTTTGGACTTACGCTCGAGCGGAGAAAGTCTCGCTCGAGCGAGGCTCCTAGTTTCAGCAAACTTTGCGAAATGTTTTCTAAGTGTATTTTTGCATCCTCATCCCATCCTAGGCATTCTTAGGCCTAGTTTAAGACATTTAGATGGGGATATCGTTGTAGAACACACCAAGGCAAATTAGAGATTAAGTTATGATATTTCCCAACTGTGTAGCTTAGTGTGTGTTCAACCTGTGAACTGTGTAGGGTTGGCAACTGGGGAGACACGCTCTAGCATACCGTAGCCCAAACTCTGTGAGTAACAATTGTGTAAAGATATGTTCAACTGATATCTTTTGAATACTGAACTGAACTGTTTACTGAACTGGTATTATTTACTGAATGAATGTATGTCCTTTATTTCTGAACTGTACTGTGGCATCCTTAGTACTTACTGTTTACTGTTACTGTTACTGCGACAGAATCCTCTGTCGGTTCCCTCGTGGAACCACTACTGTTTACTGACTGATGGCCATCATTACTGTTCGGTCTTTTAAGACCTACTGTTACTGTTATGCTAATGGATGTACCACATATGACTGTTTACTGTACTGAACAACTGAAATACTGATTGAATTGAACTGTTTTCATTACTGTAAGGACATTCATTCTAAACCCCTTTACGCTTTATGTTATTCACTGGGATTTAGCTCACTGCTCATATATATATGTAGGTGTACAGGCACCAGATCGGAGCTAGGAGCGTCAGGGTAACTCCAGTTTTGTCAAGCCAGCCTTTGTGCCTCACTGCGAGGTTCCGAGTTGCCATGCTATGGCTTGGGGGTGTTTTGTTTGTTTTCCCCCGCCTGTCTTCATACTGTCTAACTGTTCTGTATAGACTGAATGTTTACCGTACTGTTATCAAGGGATTAGGTCCCTGTACTGTGTGATTGTAAATTCTGTATAGACTGTACTGTTTGTATATGTATGAATGCATGAAAAATCTTTTTGGCATACAGACTGTCACAGCTCATTGGACATTGTTTACTTACTGTATTGGCTTCCGCCAGGCCCTGTACTCTGTTTTACCGTATTACTGTTCAGCAGGCCTTCGGTAATCTCGGATTACTGGCCGGTTACGGTGCTAAACCCATAGGGCCGGGTTTTGGTCGTGACACGGGCGGTTGACTGTCACAAGAAGAAGAAGCCTTACAACAAGTACCTTTCATAAAACAAAAGCCGGGTACACGTGGCTGAGATGGAAGATCGATCACTAGATGTGGACGACATGCATCTGGCAGCTGTCGTTTCCAAAGTGAACATGGTGGGGTCCAACTAGAAGGAATGATGAGTGGACATTGAGGCCACTCGCCACATCTGTGCGGAGAAGAAAATGTTCATAACCTTTGAACCAGTTTCAAATGGTGAGAAGTTGTTCATGGGTAACTCTGCAACCTCAACTGTTGGGGGAAAGGGCAAGGTGATCCTGAAGATGACTTCAGGAAAAGAGCTGACTTTGAATGATGTCCTATATGTACCGGACATTCGTAAGAACCTTGTCTTGGGATCGCTCTTAAGCAAGCATGGCTTCCGCATGTGTCACAACCCAAGCCCGCCCCTTTAGGTTTAACGACATAATCAGCCAGTATTCCTCGGATTACCCAAGGCCTCTTAGCAGAATAACAAAAATATAAGGGGCTGCAGAAACAATTATACAAAATATAAGGTCCATGGAGCTGTGAAGACGTACATGAGACAAATAAGTTTTAAACTTATATATTGTCAAACTTCCAAAAAAACTCATATCACCATACAAATAATGTCATGAGGGATTTAGCCCAACGTATAGACAAGCAAAGCAACCAACAAAACATTTTCATGAGGTTCACAAAACTTGACTTCTCAAACGAAACCTCTCCGGAAGGCACAGTGGTTGGCTGACACAAAACACTCCAGGCAGCAACTTAGGCCTAGTCACGCGCCTGTTCACCTACATACATAATATAAATAGTGAGTGAAAGCCTAGTAAATAATAACATAGTAAAGGGTTTAAATAAATGACATCCATAACAGATTCAGAAATCAGAGTTCATACCAAAATAGATGTGTATTCATATTCTTGTTCAAACTACATATAGAAATCAGAGTTCATGCTTAATCATACATAGTATATCCATTAGTGTTATCATGCTTGTTAGTTCTATAAGGAACTTTCGGTACTGGGAAACTTGTATTATACTTGAGCTATGGTATTATTACCCCCGGGAAAGGGCCTTGAAACCACGGTATTGTTACCCCCGGTCAAGGGCCTTGTACTTCTAAACCACAATATTATTACCCTCGGGCAAGGACCTTGTGCTAAGGATGCCACGCATACTTGTCAAAAATTGGACATTCATTCATTGATACAGAACATAGCATTTCAGAAAACTGATTATTTCTTGTCATATCATATAAGAAAATACTTTAACATGAACATAGCTTTATAAAGTTATTATTCACAGATGGCTCCACTTGCATAACAGACCAGTCAAACAACTTGTGGAGCGTGACCTATACACACATAACAGAAACACATAATGAAATACACACTCGGTTGGTACTTAACTTCTTTCTTTTTGTCCTTAGTGTGTTTCTAGGTCTTATCCTCTTATTGAGCCCTAATCATGGCCTATGAATGCCTAGGATGAAATGTGGATGCCAAAATGCACTTTGGAACTCTTAATAAAACTTGCTGAAAACAAGGATCGCGCTCGAGCGCAACTTCCCTCGCTCGAGCGGACATGCAAACATATGAGGGGTCGCTCGAGCGCAGATTCCCTCGCTCGGGCGGTCTGTAAATTTTGCAAAAGTATTGGTTGTGTGAAATCTTCGCTTGATGGCTACTCGACGGTCACTTGAGCGTGAGATTGAGGTCCCCGCTCGAGCGCAACTTCCATTGCTCGAGCAGTCTGCAAAATGTGTAAACTTATGGGAGCTTGCATTTCACGCTTGAGCGGACTTCTAGTCGCTCGAGTAGAAGTGTAAGATTACTGACTTGTCGCTCAAGTGCATAATTTGTCACTCGAGTAGAAGTACAGAATCTGGAATTTCCAAATTGCACTCCCAAGCTCTAAACTCGAATCACACACCTTAAAATTCATCTTTTTGGGCCCAAATTCCAGAAAACATTTAGAAACTTGTAAAATACCATGATTTGAAGATCATTCACTAAATCAAGGTTATGCCATTAGTACCATTCGGCAAAGTCAAAATTGGTACAGTTACTAACCTAGTCTTTAACTCTTGGAATGCGGTCTCTCTTTGATCAGTCCAATCAAATGGTGTGGTTTTCTATGTCAATTGAGTGAGTGGCAAAGCAAGTTTGGAAAAATCCTTCACAAATTTGCAATAATAGCCTGCAAGTCCCAGAAAATTTTGAACTTCTGATACATTGGTTGGTCTAGGCCAGTCCACAATAGCTTCAATTTTCTATGGGTCAACAGAGATACCATCCTTATTGATTACATATCCCAGAAATGCTACACTGTCAAGCCAAAATTCGCATTTGAAAATTTTTGCATATAACTTCTTTTCTCTCAGAATCTGTAAGACAATTCTCAAATGATTTTCATGTTCTTTCCTATTTCTTGAGTAAATCAGAATATCATCAATAAACACAATGATAAATTCATTAAGGAATTGTTTGAAAACCTATTCATTAGGTCCATAAACACTGCAGGTGCGGTAGTTATTTCAAATGGCATTACCAAAAATTCATAGTGTCCATATCTAGTTCTGAATGCAGTCTTCTCTACATGTTCTGCCTTAACCTTTAATTGGTGATACTCAGACCTAAGGTATGTCTTAGAGAATACTTATGCTCTTTGCAGTTAATCAAACAAGTCGTCTATTCGGGGCAACAGATAGTTGTTCTTAACAATTACTTTGTTTAACTCACGATAGTCAATACATAGCCTCAAAGACCCGTCTTTCTTTTTGACACATAACACTGGAGCACCCCAAGGTGAAGTGCTTAGACAGATAAACTTCTTGTCTAATAGTTCCTGGAGTTGAGTTTTCAATTCTTTCAATTTAGGCGTGGACATTCTGTATGGGGTTTTAGAAATTGGTTATGTCCCGAGTACTACATCGATAATGAATTCAATTTCCTTATCAATTAACTCCCTAAGTAGTTTATTAAGAAATACATCAGGAAATTCAAAGGCCACGAAAATATTTTCCATACTAACATTATTCAAAGACACAGTCAACACACAACACAAATAGCCCTGACAACCTTTTCTTAACAATTTCTTGGCTTTCATAAATGAAATCAAGTATAGCGGAGGAAATACCCCATTTCTAGTAAAAACAAACTCAGGCATACCAAGTGGTCTAAACACAACAGATTTACTCACACAATCAATAGTGGCATAGTATTTGGTCAACTAATCCATACCCAGAATACAATCAAAATGATCAATGCTCAAGGGCAGCAAATCGACATACAATGTCATATCACCAATCATAATATCACATGCCGAATAAACATAAGCACATATCATAAGACCTCCAAATGGTGTAGTCACAGATAGTAAACAGTTCATGGGTTCTAACGGTCTAGTTAATTTTCGAGAAAAAGCATGCAATACAAATGAATGCGTGGAACAAGAATCAATCAGCGCATAGGCATTTGAGCATAGATAGAGATTATACTTGACACCACTGACTTAGTATTTTGTACATCTCCAGGTACTAATGCAAAAACCCGGCCTTGTCTCAAACTTTCTCCCCCAATATTGGCTCTCATATTCGTTCGTGGTACAGAAGCAGATTCGGATGAACTTACTGCAGGACGGTTAACCCTGTCGAGCCTCGTCGAACAATCTCTAATCATGTGGCCTATTTTGCCGTATCGAAAACAAGCACCAGATGCACGGTGGCACGTGCCACTATGCTTCCTTCCACATTCTGGACAAACTGGCATAGACCCACTGCTTTGGCTTGAACTACTTGAAGACCCAGTATTTTTCTTTTTGCCTACAAAGTGTGAGCGGCCCTTCCGAAAATTGGAGCTAGATCTTTTGCCTCTCCATTCAGTTGTTGGAGCATTAGTCTGTTTCTTTGTTGCTAGTATGACCTCTGCCATCAATGCCCTATTAAGTACTTCCACATAGGTAGGCAATTTCAATACGCTTATTCGATCATACACGTCCAGGTCTAAGCTCCCTTCAAATTTTCGGGCCTTCTTATAATCTGTGTCGACCATATGAGGGGAAAAATTTGGCCAACTCAGTAAACTTAGCTTCATACTCGGCCACAGACATCCTACCTTACTTCAATTAGTGGAATTCAGAAACTTTTCGATCCCGAAAATACTAAGGAAAGTACTTGTCATAAAAGATGTCATTGAATTGTGCCCATGCCATGTTCCTATTATTAGTTCGAATCAATAACCACCATTTTCGAGCTTCATCTTTTAAAGTGTAGGTGGCTAATAGAACTTTCTGAGTCTCAGAACGAGAAAATACCTCAAATAATTTCTCAATCTCGAGCAATCATGTCTCTGCGTCTCGACGGTTTCATCTTCATAAATTTCTGAGTTAGGTTGATAATGTTGTTGTTATCCGGTTCAACTCACGTAGGTAGAGGCGGGGAGGGGGGGAAGTAAAGGTTGTTGCCTCTGTTGTTGTGTCATTGCTTCAGTTAAGGTTGTGAGCATTTGTTCGATTTGGCTCATTCGAGCCTCAGAGGACCCTGCTGCATCATCACTTCTTGTGTTTTCCATTGCTATAGGGAAACAAGAAAACAATAAACATGGGCAAATAGTTCCTTTCACAGTGTTCGGAACATTTAATCTCAGTTCATTCGTTTCAATTTCATGTGTTCATATTCAGGTGCAGTTTTCTTATATACAAAAATTGATACATACTCACACATGTAGATGGAATGCCCTTAACTCTTACTAAGACATCCTATAGCTCATATGGACTTGTGTGTGAGGTATAATGTGTGTTTTGATATCACTCTGTCACGACCTCAACTCGCCCCTTTAGGTTTAGCAATGTAACCGGTCAACAATCTTGAGATTATCCAAGGCCACTTAATAGAATAACAAAAATATAAGGGGCTGAGAAAGCAATTATACAAAATACAAATGTTCATAGAGTTGTGAAGACATACATGAGACAAATAAGTTTTAAACTTATATAATGTCAAACTTCCATAAAACTTATATCATCATATATATAATGTCATGAGGGACATAGCCCAATGTACAAATAAGCAAAGCAACCAACAAAACATCTTCATGAGGTTCACAAAACTTGACTTCTCAAAAGGAATCTCTCCGAGAGGCACAGTGGTTGACTGACACAAAACACTCCAGGCAGCAACTTAGGCCTAGTCACGCGCCTGCTCACCTACATACATAATATAAATAGTGAGCGAAAGCCCAGTAAATAATAACAGAGTAAAGGGTTTAAATGAATGACGTCCATAACAGATTCAGAAATCAGAGTTCATACCAAAACAGATGTGCATTCATATTCTTGTTCAAACTACATACAGAAATCAAAGTTCATGTTTAATCATACATGGTACATTCATTAGCGTTATCATGCTTGTTAGTTCCATAAGAAACCTCCGGTACCGAGAAACTTGTATCATACTTGAGCCACGGTATTATTACCCCCGGGAAAGGGCCTTGAAACCACGATATTGTTACTCCCGGGAAAGGGCCTTATACTTGTAAACCACAGTATTATTACCCCCAGGCAAGGGCCTTGTGCTAAGGATTTCACGCATACTTGTCAAAAATTGGACATTCATTCATTGATACAAAGCGTAGCATTTCAGAGAGCTGATCATTTCTTGTCATATCATATAAGAAAATACTTTAACATGAACATAGCTTTACAAAGTTATTACTCACAGATGGCTCCACTTGCAAAATAGACAAGTCAGACAACTTGTGGCGCGTGACCTATACACACATAACAGAAACACAAAATGAAATACACATTTGGTTGGTACTTAACTTCTTTCGTTTTGTCCTTAGTATGTTTCTAGATCTTATCCTCTTATTGAGCCCTAATCATGGCCTAGGAATGCCTAGGATGAAATGTGGATGCCAAAATGTACTTTGAAACTCTTAACAAAACTTGTTGAAAACAGGGGTTGTGCTCAAGCGGAACTTCCCTCGCTCAAGTGGACATGCAAACATATGAGGGGTAGCTCGAGCGCAGATTCCCTCGCTTGAGTAGTCTGTAAATTTTGTAAAAATATTGGTTGTGTGAAATCTCCGCTTGATGGCCGCTCGACGGTCGCTCGAGCGTGAGACTGAGGTCCCCGCTCGAGCGCAACTTCCATCGCTTGAGTGGTATGCAAAATGTGTAAACTTCTGAGAGCTTGCATTTCACGCTCGAGCAGACTTCTAGTCACTCGAGCGAAAGTGTAAGATTACAGACTTGTCGCTCAAGCGCATAATTTGTCACTCGAGCGGAAGTGCAGAATCTGGAATTTCCAGATTGCACTCCTAAGCTCTAAACTCGAATCACACACACCTTAAAATTCATCTTTTTGGGCCCAAATTTTAGAAAACATTTAGAAACTTGTAAAATACCATGATTTGAAGATCATTTCACTAAATCAAGGTCCCAAACCATGCCAATTTATCAAAATCCAACTTGAAATTTATGAATATGCCATGAACATGACATGCATGAATTACTTTGAGCTTAGGCTTTCCAAAACATGATCAATTAAGGTCAAATGGTAAGAAATGTGATGAATTCTCAAAACCAAGTTAAGATAGACACATGCATGTGAACATTCTTCAGAAATCTACTCAAGATATCATGATATATGCATGCATGAAATGATCCTCCTTTCTAATTCATTAGCTTATCTCTTGCATAACTTAGCTTAATTCTTAAGAATTCTTGTATTAAAGTCTTGATTACTAAATTTAAGGACAAAATTCTTACCTAGAGTCTTAATTGCACAAGTGTAGAAGTTTCACCTCTCAATTCTCTTCAATTTTCCAACTATTCCTAGTAATTTCCGCTCTCCTAGCTTTGATCTCAATTTCCTTCCTTCTCTCTCTCTCTCTCACGTTTTTGACATCAAGAATGAAGATATAAGAGTGTGTGAAAGTGTAAAGTCACTTATGGCTTATATAGGCTTAGTTAAAAGTATAATTAAATTATTGATCAAACTAATCAATTAGACATTAAATTATTCTAATTTAATCGTTTCGAATAGAATTTTAATTAAACCTACCATAATGTTTTCAAAATTTTAAATAGCACATAAATCAAGTCAATTTCGTAATTGGATGTCGATAAGGCCTTCAATTCGTAGAATGAAGCAGAAATACAAACAGATATTCCTATGATAAACAGATATAAGCACAATAATGCAACACACACTCATGCAATTAATTCATAATTACTGATTAAGCTTATTTAATCATGAATTAACGTTAATCAGAGGTCGGGGTTGTTACAGCATGGTATTTGGATCTGATAAGGTTGTGTTGACCAAAAGTGAGGTCTATGTGGGGAAGGGATACATGTCGAGTGGTATGTTCAACCTAAATGTAATGACTATTATCCCAAAACGTAATAAGAAAGTTTCTTCTTCTGCTTATATGCTTGAGTCTCTTAATTTATGGCATGGTAGACTGGGTCATATAAATTTTAATTCTTTGCGTAGATTAATCAAGTGAGGCCATATACCGTCTTTTAAGATTAATCCAAATCACATGTGCGAAACTTGTGTAGAAGCAAAATTGACAAGGACTTCTTTTTATTCTGTTGAAAGAAGTAGCAAGCCTTTTGATTTAGTGCACAGTGATGTGTGTGATTTGAAAGTCGTACAATCATGTGTTGACAACAAATACTTTATCACTTTTGTTGATGATTGCACTAAATACTGTTATGTGTATTTGCTTAAAAGCAAAGATGAGGCGATTGAGAAATTTATTCTTTTCAAGAATGAAGTTAAGAATCAATTAAGCCGAAAGATCAAGGCTATAAGAAGTGATCGTGCTGGTGACTATGAATCCCCGTTTGCTAAGATCTGTGCTCAATTTAGGATTATTCACCAAACCACAGCACCTTACTCCCCTCAGTCAAATGGTGTTTCTCAGTGGAAGAATATAACATTAAAAACAATAACGGATGTAATGTTAATAAGTTCTGGGTTGCCACAGAACTTGTGGGGGGAAGCGATTTTCTCTGCGAATTACATTTTAAATAGAATCCCTTGGAAGAAAGTAGACAAGACTCCATATGAATTATGAAAAAGCCGCAAGCCTTCTTGTAATTTCCTACAAATGTAGGGGTGTCTTGCAAAAGTTACGGTACCTACACCCAAGCGGGTTAGGATAGGTCTGAAAACCATGGATTGTATATTCATTGATTATGCACAGAATAATAGTGCGTATAGGTTTCTTGTGCACAAGTCTGATATTTCAGATATCCACAAGAATACCATAATGGAGTCAAGGAATGCGTCCTTCTTTGAAGACGTATTTCATTGCCGAACCCGAAGAGTGGATCCAAGTTCTGAGAAGGAACTTGAAGATGATCAAGTAGATGATCAAATAGCTGATCAAGATAAGGAAGTAGATGAGCGAAGAAGGAGTAAGCAAGCTAGGACTGCCAAGTCCTTTGGTCTGGACTTCTTGACTTATCTATTAGAAAAAGAACCTCGCACTTTTCATGAAGCCATGACTTTACCTGAAAGTCCCTTATGGAAAGAAGCAATTAAGAGTGAAATTGACTCAATCTTACAGAACTATAATTGGGAGTTGGTTGATCTACTCCTAGGCAGTAAGGCCTTGGGGAGTAAATGGATATTTAGAAGAAAGATGAAAACGGATAGGTCAATAGATAAGTATAAAGCCAGGCTAGTTATCAAAGGATATAGGCATCAAGAAGGCTTGGATTACTTTGATACGTATTCACCTATGACAATGATTACATCCATTCACATGGTGATTGCGATAGCCGCTTTACGTGGTTTGGCGATATATCAAATAGATGTGAAGACAACTTTCTTAAATGAAAATTTAGATAAAGAAATCTATAAGGAACAACCTGAGGGGTTTTCAGCTCTAGGGCAAAATAAGAAAGTCTGTAAGTTTGTCAAGTTATTAAATGGTTTGAAGCAAGCTCCTAAGCAATGACATGAGAAGTTTGACAACACTATGTTGTCAAATAGGTTTAGAATCAATGAGTGTGACAAGTGCGTATATGTTAAAGACACTGATAGAGGTTATGTCATTTTGTGTCTCTACGTAGATGACATACTCATTGTTGGTAGTAATTGTAACAACCCCAGTCTGTAATTAACTACTAATCCGTAATTAAGGATGTTAATTAAGTGGTTAAAAAAAAGTTATGTGTTTATTATGTATTTTGTATGTTATTTGGGCCTTCAATTTGCTACTCGTAGTAATATCTATCATGATTTACGCTTTGACATGAAATGATTTATGCTTTGATATGAATTTGATAGCCTAAATGGTCTCAGAAACTGAAATTGAGCACATGGATTGACTAATTAGAATTTTTGGAACCATTTGAGAAGTTTTGCTAAAAACTGATTCAGTTTAGTAAAATCGCATGTGATTAAATTAAGTCTTAATTGGAACTATTTTTGAATAATTAAATTTTGTGCTAACCTTGACTAATTAAGGTTACTTGTGTTTGATTTAAATGATACATGATTGATACCTAATCTAATCCTATTAATGATCCAAGATGTGATTAAGTGTATGATGTGCTAAGACATTTTGTGGTGTTGAGTGTATGGGATTAAAACCCTTGTGTGTGTATGTGTTGGAATTTTGCATGTGTGTGCACGTGTATTGTGCTCAAAGTGAGGTGTGTGTTGTGTATATTCTAATGAGTTGGGAATGTTGTATCATTCATTTGGCTTTATTGAGTTCATCCATGTCTTGAGCTAGAGAGAGATAGCTCATTCTAGAGAGAGAAGCTTGTTTTTGTGCTAGAGATTGAAGAAACTAGGAGGGTTCATCTCACATTTCTGAAATTAAAGCCTTGGGTAAGGATTCTATGTCTAATTTATGTAGCTATTCCTCCATGCATCATGATTTCATCAAGTTCTGAGCTACTTTCATAAAAATGCAAGAAAATGGGTCTTTGAACATGTTGATGGCTTTCATGAGTATTCATGGTAGATCATCTTTGAATTTTATCATTTTGAGTTTTAAAGTCCTTGCATGCATGTGAGCTCTAATCATGTCCATGTTTCAGAAATTCATGAGTTTCTTGATCACCAATTGCATGTTATGAAAACCATGAACGGAGTTGAAATATTGCATGAAGGAATTTTGATTCAAATCTTTCATGAATTGATGAGTTTTTGAATAAAAGATGTTTCAAGGGTCATGTATTGAAGTTTTCTAAAGCTATTTTATGTGTTTGATCAAACCATGCAAGACCCCAAGGTTTGAAGGTGGTTTGGAAGCCATTTTTGTTAAGCTTGGCGCCCAGAAATTTACAGTTGGCTCGAGCGAAGAAGTGGTGGCTCGAGCCAACATTACGAGCTCTTAGAATTTTGAACTCTGTAGAAGCTGGCTCGAGCGAAGGAGTTATGGCTTGAGCGAGCTCTGTTTTTGCCTTCTGCTGGCTCTAGCCACCAACTTATTTTCAGCATGTTTTCAAAAGATGTTTTAAGTACATATCTTCACTCCCAGCTCTTTATGGGCATTCTTAGGCATGATTTATGAGCCGTTAAAGATTAATAAGCTAAGAAATAACATAAGTAAGTGAATTAGAAAATATGTGTTGAATCCGAGTATATGGGCAATATGAACAAGTTATGTAGCATGAATGAATGAGAAATTAAAGTGAGAAAGCTAAGCCATGTATGGCCACATGAATGAGTAATAATGAGACATGTTTTGTGCCATGTACATTTATGTTTGTAGGTCAAGACTCAAAGACTGACCAACTGTTTCTGGAAGCCCACTGTGAGTAACATTTCTGTAAAGATATGTTGATATGAATTATGTTCCAAATGAGTTATGATATGTTATGATTTCTGAAATGATATTGTTTACGTAAACGAATGTCCCATGTTTGAAATCTATTATGGCATCCATAGATAGTCCCAAGTCATGGGGGACGGCATGTAAATGTGGGTCCATGACATAACTGTGAATATGAGATCTCGTTAGCCACTTCATCGTGGTGATATGTGTTTAATCGGTATCCGGAGCCGATTACTCTAGTCGGAAGACGATATGTAATATGTTTTATGAGATGTACCATTATGTTATGTTCTGATATGAGACTGATATGAATGATTGTGTCATGAATTGTTTTACGGATATGATATATTTAGAATTCGTTTACTAACCCCTTTACTTTAATGTTATTCACTGGGCTCTAACTCACTGTTTATATATATATATATTTATAGGTGAGCGTTCTGGAGGGCAAGTGTAGGATGGTTTTACCGAGCCACTGTTTTGAAGCCTACCAAGTGTTTTGGGTGCCTCCGAGTTGGGGCTAGGCCTGGAAGGCCGTTAGCAAGGTTTCGATTATGTTATACATTTTTGTCCCGTAATCTATTTTTTTGTATAAGATATTGTGTTATATGGTATGTAATGTAAGTGGGTAAATTAACACTTTTGCATGTGATTATTTGTTCATGTAGATGCACAGCTCGTTGGACTACTGGTGTTTTGTTTATTGCTTCCGCAAGCCTCGATTATTTTGATTATACAGAAAGGCCTTCGGTAATCCAAGGATTACTGGCCGGTTACGATGCTAAACCTATAGGGGCGGGCTTGGGTTGTGACAGAATGGTATCAAAGCAAATGCAGTACGAACTATAGAACAAAATGTACTTCGTTTGAAAATGATGGGGATAAAACTTTTATCTGATCTGATCTGATCTGATAGAACCTTGGTTTGATGAGACCTTCGTTTGAACTAATAGAACTTTTGTTTAATGACACACACTCTAATACCTGGATGGAACTTTCAGCTAATGTGATCCGATAGGACTTTACTTTGACTTGATCTGAGGGGAACTTTACTTAATTCGAGAACCATTATCTGATTTGATTACATTATGGGGAATCGTGAATTGCTTATGATTGAATGACAGGTTGTGTTGCTAAGGGAACTAACCGAGTAAAAATTTGAATCAATTGTGAACACTTACGAAGAATGTGAACTGTCAATAGCAAACTATGTGATTATAAACAACTTTTACCATATGCCTATAATTGATTGGAAACACACGTGAATAAGATTATAAAATTTTGTAACTTAGGCTCAGGGAATATGGGAATACTGTATGCATGACATGTGGTTAATTGCTCCGATATTACCGTTACTACCATGAACTTGCTTGAATTAGAGAATGATTGCTTTTGTGTTACTGTACTTTGAAATTGATGAGACTTGTTGACAACAGACTAATTTGATTGTAAACTCTGACTACCTGGAAGTATAGGTAATCAGTATGTTTTGTGAATAACTGCTTTCTGTATTAACATGTAGTACAATTGAATCTGTGAAAACTGAGGCTAATGAATAGTATATGAATGATTACTTCTGAATGACTTGAATAACTATGGTAGATTGTCGAACAGAATACTGAACTGACCAATGAACTGTTTAATGATTGGGAAACGAATCAAGTCTCTGTAACAAGCAGAATGGAGAGGAAACTACTTACAAAAATAGAAAACAGTGTGAACCTAAAACATCTGATCTGCATCTGATATATATATATGTGGTAACTCAAGTTTGGAGGACCAAACTTTTTAAGGTGGGGAGACTGTAACAACCCCGGTCCGTAATTAACTACTAATTCGTAATTAAGGATGTTAATTAAGTGGTTAAAAAAAAAGTTATGTGTTTATTATGTATTTTGTATGTTATTTGGGCCTTCAATCTGCTACTGGTAGTAATATCTATCATGATTTATGCTTTGATATGAATTTGATAGCCTAAACGGTCTCAGAAACTGAAATTGAGCACATGGATTGACTAATTAGAATTTTTGGAACCATCTGAGAAGTTTTGCTAAAAACTGATTCAGTTTAGTAAAATCGCATGTGATTAAATTAAGCCTTAATTGGAACTATTTTTGAATAATTAAATTTTGTGCTAACCTTGACTAATTAAGGTTACTTGTGTTTGATTTAAATGATACATGATTGGTACCTAATCTAATCCTATTAATGATCCAAGATGTGATTAAGTGTATGATGTGCTAAGACATTTTGTGGTGTTGAGTGTATGGGATTAAAACCCTTGTGTGTGTGTGTGTTGGAATTTTGCATGTGTGTGCACGTGTATTGTGCTCAAAGTGAGGTGTGTGTTGTGTATATTCTGATGAGTTGGGAATGTTGTATCATCTATTTGGCTTCATTGAGTTCATCCATGTCTAGAGCTAGAGAGAGAGATAGCTCATTCTAGAGAGAGAAGCTTGTTTTTGTGCTAGAGATTGAAGAAACTAGGAGGGTTCATCTCACATTTCTGAAATTAAAGCCTTGGGTAAGGATTCTATGTCTAATTTCTGTAGCTATTCCTCCATGTATCATGATTTCATCAAGTTTTGAGCTACTTTCATAAGAATGCAAGAAAATGGGTCTTTGAACATGTAGATGGCTTTCATGAGTATTCATGGTAGATCATCTTTGAATTTTATCATTTTGAGTTTTAAAGTCCTTGCATGCATGTGAGCTTTAATCATGTCCATGTTTCAAAAATTCATGAGTTTCTTGATCACCAATTGTATGTTATGAAAACCATGAAAAGAGTTGAAATATTGCATGAAGGAATTTTGATTCAAATCTTTCAAGAATTGATGAGTTTTTGAATAAAAGATGTTTAAAGGGTCTTGTATTGAAGTTTTCTAAAGCTATTTTATGCGTTTGATCAAACCATGCAAGACCCCAAGGTTTGAAGGTGGTTTGGAAGCCATTTTTGTTAAGCTTGGTGCCTAGAAATTTATAGTTGGCGCGGGCGAAGAAGTAGTGGCTCGAGCCAACATTACGAGCTCTTAGAATTTTGAACTCTACAGAAGCTGGCTCGAGTGAAGGAGTTCTGGCTTGAGCGAGATCTGTTTTTGCCTTCTGCTGGCTCTAGCCAAGAAAAGCTAGCTCTAGCCACCAACTTATTTTCAGCATGTTTTCAAAAGATGTTTTAAGTACACATCTTCACTCCCATTTCTTTATGGGCATTCTTAGGCATGATTTATGAGCCGTTAAAGATTAATAAGCTAAGAAATAACATAAGTAAGTGAATTAGAAAATATGTGTTGAATCCGAGTATATGGGCAATATGAACAAGTTATGTAGCATGGAATGAATGGCAAATTAAAGTAAGAAAGCTAAGCCATGTATGGCCACATGAATGAGTAATAATGCGACATGTTTTATGCCATGTACATTTATGTTTGTAGGTCAAGACTCAAAGACTGACCAATCGTTTCTGGAAGCCCACTATGAGTAACATTTCTATAAAGATATGTTGATATGAATTATGCTCCAAACGAGTTATGATATGTTATGATTTCTGAAATGATATTGTTTACGTGAACGAATGTCCCATGTTTGAAATCTATTATGGCATCCATAGATAGTCCCAAGTCATGGGGGACGACATGTAAATGAGGGTCCATGACATAACTATGAATATGAGATCTCGTTAGCCACTTCATCGTGGTGATATGTGTTTAATCGGTATCCGGAACCGATTACTCTAGTCGGAAGACGATATGTAATATATTTTATGAGATGTACCATTATGTTATGTTCTGATATGAGACTGATATGAATGATTGTGTCATGAATTGTTTTACGGTTATGATATATTTGGAATTCGTTCACTAACCCCTTTACTTTAATGTTATTCACTGGGTTTTAGCTCACTGTTTTTATATATATATATTTATAGGTGAGCGCCCCGAAAGTCAAGCCTAGGCGGAATCTTGAACCGAGTCACCGTTTTGAAGCCTACCAAGTGTTTTGGGTGCCCCCGAGTTGGGGCTAGGCCTAGAAGGCCATTAGCAAGCTTTTGGTTATGTTATACATTTTTTACTTGTACATATGTTTTTGCATAAAATATTATGTTATATGTTATGTAATGTAAGTGGGTAAATTAACGCTTTCGCATGTGATTATTTGTTCATATAGATGCATAGCTCGTTGGACTATTGGTGTTTTGTTTATTGCTTCCGTAAGCCCCGATTATTTTGATCATACAGGAAGGCCTTCGATAATCTCAGATTACTGGCTAGTTACGATGCTAAACCTATAGGGGCGGGTTTGGGTCGTGACAGTAATGATGAAATGATTCGAACTACCAAGAGATTGTTAAACTCCAAGTTTGACATGAAAGATATGAGCTTTGCAGATGTCATTCTGAGTATCAAGATTACTAGAACATCTAGTGGCATTGTACTTTCTCAATCTCATTATGTTGAGAAGATACTTGAGAAATTTGGTAAATCAAATACAAGTGTGTCTAGGACACCGATAGACGTGAGTCTATATTTGATCAAGAATAATGGTAAGAGTGCCTCTCACCTAGAATATTCATGGGTCATTAGAAGTTTGATGTATCTGATGAGTTGTACAAGGCCGGATATGGCCAACTTTGTTGGCAAGCTTAGTAGATACATGAGTAATCTGAATGTCACGCATTGGAGAAGCATTACGCGGGTGTTACGTTATTTACGTTACACCCGGGATTATGAGCTGCATTATACCAGATACCCAACAGTACTAGAAGGGTATAATGACGCTAATTGGATATCTGATATAAAGGACTCCAAATCCACTAGTGGTTATGTGTTTACCCTCAGAGGGGCAACTGTGTCTCGAAAATCATCCAAGCAAATGTGTATATCGAGATCAACGTTGGAGTCTGAGTTTATTGCTTTGGACAAAGCAACTAAAGAAGCTAAATGGCTTTGCAAGTTCGTTGAGGATATTTCATGTTGGCCGAAACATGTGCTTGCTATCTGTATTCATGGTGATAACCAATCGGCGATTGGACGGGCACAGAGTCATATGTATAATGGAAAGTGCAGATATATCCGTCGTATACATAATTCTATACGACAACTACTCTCTAATGGAGTTGTCTCTTTAGATTATGTAAAGTCTAAGGACAACATTATGGATTCGCTAACCAAAGGGTTAACTCGAGAGTTAGTAGAAACGTCGCCAAGAGGAATGGGGTTAAGGTCTTTAGTAATGTTACCGGAACGAAAAACCCAACCTAGTGGACTGGAGATCCCAAGATCTAGGTTCAAAGGGACAACCTAATTTCGTGTAACAGGTGAGTCACTGAAGAGGTAAATCCTCTTACCCATTCCTTTGTATAGTGATACCCTATAGGGGTAGAAGGTTAAGCTAATGTTTTTAATGACCTAAGTGATATAAATAATCAACCGTGGTATAGTGAGATACTTTATACAGGTCACCTATGTGAGTGCGAAGTGGGGCTGTTTCTTTAAGAATTGGTAAGGCCGAATTCTTTAAAATACTCACTAAACTAGGTCAGTGTTCCAAGGCCATACCGGACACACCCGTGAGAACAAGAACAATGGTTGGACTAACTCTTGTGTGAGGTCTATTGTCTTGGTTTAGGTTTACACAAACGACAGAACAATTTAAGACATCACGTTCATTGGTCAGCTAGTAAATTCGATAGACTTTCACTACGAAAGGTTCAAGGCCAATAGCTACCTTTTCTAATGTAGGGTTAGTCTATGTGCTCTTTCTCCGAGTCTTTGTTATAAACACTATTCGTTTTCTTTATTCAATCAATTTTTATTCATGTGGGGGATTATTGGAAAAAAAAGATTTTATGGTGACTTTAATGTGAAATTAAAGTAGGTCCCAACCATTGGTTAAGGTGAGATTAAATGGGTTTAGATTCTTTGTAGCAAGGTTTTTACACCACAAAAAGAATAACAAAAAACTATTAAGAATTAAATGAGAAATTGTCTCATAAAGTTGGCCTCATGAATGAGGTATTGGAAATTATGTAAAACTACCAATCCCACATTGATTGTAAAGGAAAACTTTGATGGGTATTTAAACCTTAAGATTATGAGAAGGGCATGAGCCTTTAAGGTGTCAAAATTTTTCGAAGGAAAAGAGTTATGGATGCTTCAAGGATGGGCTTGGGCCAAGACTATGGTTCAAGTTAGTTATGGAAAAATTGCCACACACACGTGCACGCGGGCCGCCTGCTTGCCGCGGCTGGTCTGTGATCCGTGGGTCGTGAATCTTGGATCTTGGGCTTGAGACTTGAGGCTTGCTGGGTTGGGTGAGATTGGTGTTCCACCAACCTAATCTTTTTGGGCCAAGTCTGCTGTAGATATACACATTTGTGTATACAGAATATATATCTCAGATATTATTGTTCCATCAGTTTTGGTCCATTACTCAAGCAGTTTTTTGCAGGCTTAATGGGCATTGGTTGCTAGCCTTCATGAGCATTGGTTGCTAGCTTTCATGGTTTGAGGCTCCTTCTCTCTCCCCTATGGTGTGTAAAAGGAGACCCATCTCCCTTGGTTTTGATACAGAATTTTTTGCCTTCCAGATATATAGTCAGTTTGCTTCCTCCTATAATTTTTTTCCTATGTTGAGAGAGTGCTGCCATTGTCGGTTCGCCAAAGTTAACAGAAGGTGTTTTTGCATTAGCCAGTCTAAACTGTCGTATCCTGGGAGACAGAAGTCGACGTTCCTCTACCACCCACGGGGTTTTAAGGACACTGTGGTGTTACACAGGCTTTGGTTTGCCTTTTTTTTTTTTAATGCCATTTCATTTTATGATGTATTCCTGTCAATTTTATAATTGTAAGCATGTTGTTTTCCTCTTTCAAATGTAAATTGGTAATTATGAATCTATGTATTTTATTTATTTTAGTACACAAATTATACAACACTTTATTCATTTCATTCTTTCCATGTCTCCCATGTTCGTCGAAATAGAAATGAGGCTGCTCACCGTCTTGCAAGGTTGGCCATCTTCAAGGGTGGTTTGTGTGTTTGTATAAAAGAGGTTCCACCCTCTGTGTCTTGTTTTGTCCATCTTGATGCTAGTTCTTCTGAAGTGGAGTGTAAGATTTTCCTTTGCTTACTTTTTATCCTATCTCAAATATATATATATATATATATATAATCTATATAATAAGGTAGAATGGTTTTTGAAAATATATCAAAATGTATTAGAGATACATTTTGATTTAGTGGCTGAGATTAATCCAAGTTTATATCAATGGTTTAAATCAATAGATCTCCTGCCCAAAGACTTCTCTCCCTAAACGTTGTTGCCTTCCCACCTATCCACGTCTGCCTCCCCCACTCCGTCTCTGTTCTTCTTCTTCTTGAATACTTCTTCTCATCTCTCTTTCATAGATACATCTCTCTCTCTCTCTCTCTCTCTCTCCTCAAAACTTTTCTCTCTTCCTCCTATTTTTTTCATACGTTACTCTCTCTTCTCTTGCGATGACCACCGACCACCTCTCCTCTCCCTCGCTGGAGACCCAAACCCGAACCCTTTATTCCTGTCCTCCTCCCTCTCTCCCAGCCATAACCTTAATCCCTTCATCTCCCGCTCTCTCATCCCCCTTCATCACTTTAGGGCTTTGTTTTGCAACAGACCCATAATCTCTAATTTATATGCTTTAATGGAAATCTCTGATCTGAACCATTCAGTAGTTGTTGTACTCTATTTTTTACTTCTCTCTCTCTCTCTCTCTCTCTCTCTCTCTCTCTCTCTCTTTCTCTCTTCATTTGTTGTGGGTTTTAGTATAACTTGGTTCGATTTATAAAGGTGGTTCGGAAAGCATTGATATATGATCTTCTTCTTCTGGCAATGTACTCTGTTTTTTTTAAGTATAAAAATGCGGGTTTCTTATAACTCATTAAAAGTGATGAAGTTGCTGAAAATAAAGTTGCTATCATGGCACCATGTTACAAGTTGAAGGGGTGAAGCCCATATGCAGATCCTCGACCACCGTGGGCAATCTGTGTTCAACAAGAGGATTTGGGAAGGGCATATGGTGATGGTGCCGCAGAACTTAGTGCTGGTGAAACAAGCCGGAAGTAATGGGTTCGAATGGGTGGCCTTGAGGACCAATGAGGGCCATTCCTGTGGATGTCCTAGCCAACACTTACCATATTTCGCTGTTTTATGGTGTTTAGAGCCATTCCTGTGTATTTTAAAGTTTTAATCTATGTATATTTGATGAGTTTTTGAGAATGGATTTATGAGATTCAAGGTTTTATTTATTTATTTATTTATTATTATTATTATTTTTAATGTTTGATTTTATTTTACTTTTTTGCTTTTAGGGGTTTTCCTGTTTGGTTGAAGTATGCTTCAGGCATCAGCAATCCATTACCTTAATAGATAATTATTGGTGTTGTAGACTAAGATGCAAAGGTTCATCCAAAAAATTGTCCAAATAATGAAGGATGAGAAGTTGTTTGAGTCTCAAGGTGGTCCTATCATCATCTCCCAGGTGTGACTTTTTGTGTTTTTTTGCCTCTTTATATTTGTTGTGTTATGGTGATTTTTCCATGATAAAGTTTATATTTTTGTCTGAATTTGTATATCATGCAATGGAATAAAATAGATATCGTTCTAGAATGGGTGTTTTCATAATAAAGTTTCCATAATAAAGTTTACAAGCTACTCCTCAGATCCTTCACAAATCGAATTAATGGTATCATCTCTCTCATATTTTGATTTTTATGAATGGGTGTTTTCTATAGGTTTATTTTCTCTGGTTTATCTTTATTTGGGTTTTTATGAAATGGTTCTTTTAATGCCTTTGGTTCAATTCTAGGCATAATTTACTTTTGGTGCATTTCTTGGTTGCTGAGAATTTAAAGAAAAAAAGGAAAAAAAACAAACAGGGAAAGTATATTGAGAGCCATGAATTAGTAACCCAATTGTTAATGCAACTTGTGCTATTGTTCCTAAACCATGGGCCTCCAATTAATGCCTATGTTTGGTTATATTTGGGTAGTAGTGGGCTGCCAAAGGAAAAGTTCTTGCAACTTTTTTCTTTCTTTCTTTCTTTCTCTCTCTCTCTCTCTCTCTCTCTCTCTCTCTGCTCAAATAAATTGTGCACAATTTTAGTTTGGGTATCATTTTAGTTTTCCCTTATTTTGCTTTAAAGTTAATGATTTTGGTTGTGATTTTTGAAATGGGTTTGAATTTTTAATTTGTTCCTCAATGGGTTTGAATCATTAATTTCTGAAATTCCTCGCTCTACTTTCTTTGTTGATTTCGTTGTTTTTACCAGTTACCAAACAGAAATTTCCGACTCTATAATAGGAACTGAACTACTTGACATAATTCTCACCAAGGTAATCTTTTTTTCCTTCTCTTTCTGCTCTATTTTGTTACCCAAAAAAGGTGCAAAATAAAAACATTTGAATGTGTTCTGAATGTATTATATGTGTGATTGCAGCTGAATGTTCATGTTCATGTTCTTAATCTTCCTTTGAACATTGGTTGTTGCTTTATCATTGATAGTTCTTATGTTTCAATTGCCAAGAACTTTATTTTCATTATCTTTTTCAACATTTCGTCAACAAGTGACACCATTTGCTATGCTCTCATGCACTGCAGCTGGAATAAGAGAATCAACATTGGTAAGGCCAAAGATTCTCATTACAATTTTTTTTTTTTTTTTTTGTGTGTGTGGATATTAGTGGAAAATTTTAAAATTTAACCCCTGATTTTCCTGTATCCCATCACAGGCAATGTATGGATTCATGCAGGTTGATATAAACATAAAATTTAATAAATATCTATATGCTAATAACCGTTTATGATCATGCTGAAAGTTAGAAACAAATATAAGCAACGTGGAAAACTTATCAGTTTATGTTGCAAGTATTTGTGCTTGATTTGATTAGTTTTTGCTTGGTGCAATTGTAAAGGCCATGGTGTTTAGTTTAGTGTGAAAATGCAGGTCTGAGTAGTTAATAATGTAGGTTAGTCACTGTACATAGTTTACCCCTAACAGCATGGCACATCTAATGGGATGGTTGCTGCAATTCAAACCCATCGTCGTTATACCGATGTTGAAAGGTAATTTCATAACCCTCGAGTTTCATGATTTTGCTGTTCAAATTTGGTACCACTGTTCAATTTCATGATTTTGCTATTTTGCTATTTTGCTATTTTGGGGTTGGATTGTTTTACTATGAAGTTGAGGGCTTAGTTGAAATGCTCTGTTTCTATAAATTTTATGAATTTGGATTCTGAATTTGGAGTTTATTTGGTGTATTGAGTTTCATGTCTTCATTTAGGAAACTATCGAGTTTGGTATCAAGATTGCTGGCATTTGTTCATGTCTTTGTTCAATTTCATGATTTTGTTGTGAAATTTGGCTCTCATTTCCTAGATTTCTTTGTTCCAGCCACAACCACATCATCGCTGTACCACTGTTCAAAGGTAATTTGATTTCTTTTTTTCACCCTTTCTCCCTTTGAGTAATTGAGTAATTTAGTTCGCATGTTCGAGTTTGGTATCAAGTTCGCTAATTTTCTTTGTTCAATTTCATAATTTTGTTGTTTGAAGTGTTGGTATAGGGTTCGCTGACTTCTTTCAGGTATGATTTTTTGTATGTGTATAATTTTTTGAGGGCTTAGTTGAAGTGCTGGTAAAGTTGGTGTTTTCTGAATTTAGTTGAAGTGCTTAGTTGAATTTTCTGTAAATTGGTGTATTGAGTTCCATGTCTTCATTTAGGAATTTTTTTTCTTCCTGTGAATCCACTCCCTACTCTTTGAAAAGAAAAAAAAAACAAAAAAAAACAAAATTTTTTTTGAACCATAATGTATCTTGAGGTAGTCTATAGTTCATGGAAAATTTTAGGACCATAATGCATGTTTGTTCCATGTCTAAAGTAGTATGTTATCCATGTAGAACTCACTACTTTTTTCACTGCCAATGCACCACTACAACTTTGTCCACTAACCTCCAGATAGTTGTCTCAAACACTTTAGAGAAGCAAGTGATCAAGTAAAATTGGTTAAACAAATACTTTAGAGAAGTAAGTGATCAAGTATGGTTGTTGAGTTTATTTATTCCTTTATTTATTGTGTTTCTGTGCCAAACGAGTTCACTGAGCCTTTCCATTTTAAAGTCTCTAGATAATTCATTCCCTTTGCCTATAGAATAATTAAGCCCAAAAAATGTGAAAAGAAAAAAATTAAACTGCTATTCTGTCAATTAAGACAATGAAAAGAAAAAAATTTAAACAATGGTGAATGCCTCCTTCATCATTTTGATGCAACAGGAAGATGTGCTTAGGGGAGGAAAAACACCATACGTTACATGTGTAAGCATGTATGTTACAATAACATTCAAATGCATACCATGTCATAAGCCATACCTCTGCAATAATATCTTTTTCCCATATTGATGCTAAGGGAATTACAAGAAACAATATAAGCCTCTCATCCAATACTTCTCTTGCACCAGCTTTATGCAAAAGCCTATATGAACGGCCTCTGCAATGATATCTAATTCCCATATTGATGCTAAGGGAATTAAAAGAAACAATATAATATAGTAGATAGATATTTCGTTACTATGGACAAGTTTGGGGGCTGAGTAACATCACCCATGAAAAGAACAATATTTGGGTGCCACTGAAACAGATTGTTTATGTTAGTTGTTGATTTTTATATTCCCCCTCATTAGTTGGTTCACTTTCTTCTTTTTTTTTTTCTTTTTTTTTCAGGTACATTAGTTAGTGTCGTTTGGTTTTATTAGTTGATACTCCTAATACTAATACAATTTGTTGTTGCTTTGTATCTTGATATAGTGACTTATTAATGCTTCATATCACTATTACTAACTAATTATTGAAGTGATTAATAAAGCAGGTACTTTTCAGGTAATCTAGATGTTTGATAGGTTGGATTTGCATCTTCTGGTATTTTTCAATTCGATTTTCACAATTCTCATGCTTTGAATCTGTTCTCAAATAGAGGTCTTCACTTGAAATTTCGATTTTGATCGTGAATTGTATAGGGTAAGGATGAATCTAATGATCTGCTTTCTGGGTTGGGTTTTGTATTTCTTACTAATGATTTCTGAGTGGTGGTTACCAAAATAAAATATCACTTGGCTGGTTCTGTTTTTGATTAAATAGACAATGGTTGTTTGCCTATGCCATTTTCTGTTCTGATAAGATTGCTAATTGTTTTAGTATTATTCAAACAAGTTATTTTAGACCAAAAATGACTTAGATAGAATATCACTTGGCTGGTTTTGTTTTTGATTAAATAGACAATGGTTGTTTGCCTATGCAATTTTCTGTTATGATAATCTAGATGTTTAATAGATTGGGGTAAATAGTATAATGATTTCTTAATGGTGGTTACCAAAATATAATATCACTTGGCTGGTTCTGTTTTTGATTAAATAGAATGATCATTTTACAGTGTTGCAATGGTTCCTGTTGTAATTTTTTTTTTTAGTTACATTTTTTTCGATTAAAGGCATATAATGATTTCTTAATGGTGGTTACCAAAGTATAATATCACTTGGCTGGTTTTGTTTTTTATTAAATAAACAATGGTTGTTTGCCTATGCTATTTTCTGTTATGATAATCTACATGTTTGATAGATTAGAGTAAATAGTATAATGATTTCTTAATGGTGGTTACCAAAATATAATATCACTCGGCTGGTTCTGGTTTTGATTAAATAGAATGATCATTTTACAGTGTTGCAGTGGTTTTTGGTTCTGGTTTTGTTTTTTTTAGTTAAATTTTTTTCGATTCAAGGCATTGCAATTTTTTCCATAACCTTTTGGTATGATGATGTTGAGAGCAAGAGCCTAATTATAAAGGCATTGCAGTTTCTTCATCTTCAGGTTCTTTTTTTTGCTTTATTTATCTGTTTGCTAACATTGCAATTTCTTTATTGTCCTGTGAATTTCTTTATGTGCTTTAATTCTTCTTTCCTTAAATTCTTCAGTGTAAGTTCCTTTTTTTGCTTTGCTTATCTGTTTGCTAACCACATGTTTCCTCTCATTGCAGTTTCTTTATTTAGCTGGAATTGTTCGCTCCTCTTTCTTTGTTGACTTCATTGTTTTTACCAGTTACTGAACTGAACTAAGCTGAACTGATTCTCACCAAGGTAATCTCTTTTTCCTCCTCTTTCTGCTCTATTTTGTTACCCACAAAAGGTGCCAAAAAAAAAAGAAAAACATTTGAACACCTCTTCTGGGTTTAGGTTTACCTACCATTTTGATAGCAGATTGTTAGAAACCTTTTTTTTTTCTTCAAGCCACTGCTTGAATAATCCGAACTGCTAACTCCAAATGTTGACTAAATTTTAGCTTCATAAAACACCAAAGCACCACAATTGTATTTTCCATAATGCAATTTCACAATTTCTTTGCAATTTCAATATTAATTTCTTTATTATTTGTTTTTATACTTACTTATCTGAATGTAAGGTAACACGTTTTCTTTCGATTTTCGTTTTCTCCATCAAATGCGTCCATTCCAAGTACCCGTTTTATATTTGTCTTCTAAACCACAATTTCATATGACTTCTTCTCAACATGGGTTTTGTTGGAACTATTGAGTTTAATTTGGTTTGATTGATTGATTTGCACTCGGTTTGTTCTTCAGTTTCTGGCCATTGGGATTTCCTGAAAAGGACCACACAAAAAAAAAAAAGAAGGCATTTTTTTTAATGTGAGGGGCTTTGGTTTACATATGTGCGTGCATTCATCTGGTGTGTATTTTAATACTATTTACATATGTATGTGCATTAATCGTGCTCTCTCTCTCTCTCTCTCTGTATTCAAGTGTAAGTAATTTCCTTATCGTTTCTTAGTTTTCAGTTTCGTATCTTAGGTGATTTTTGTTGATTTACACAAATAAATATGTGTGTGTGTGTGTGTCAAAAAATATACATTTTTGTTATATAGGTTTGTTCGAAGATGTCTATCTGGGTATATGCATCAAGCAGTGTTCTTTCCACAACAGCCTCATCTTTTGCAGGTAATTCTACTTCCAACATGGGTTTATATACTATATGCAGATATATATAAAAAAAAGAAAAAGAAAAAAAGAGAGAGCAGTGTGGGTTTGTAAGGTTTGTAATTTTGAATGGTTTTATTGATCATTGAATATTGTGTATGTCATGTTCTCTCATTTGTTGGTTTGTCACTTTTATGTGTTTAGAGCAGTGTGGGTTTGGAAGATTTGGGTTGGGAGATTATTAGGTTTGTGGGTATATGCATCATGATTGAATCCTACAACAATGCCATTATACATGTGTTTGAATTGGGGTTTGAATTGCAGCAAGGTTATTTACCAATTCTGTTTCGAATCTATTCAATTAATTATTTGTTCTAACCATGTGTGATGATATGCATAGTTGCCCAACTCTAAAGTTGTCAGATTTTATTGATTTTCTTTTTCTTAACTTTATGTTTACAATTTTTTTTACTTATTCTGATATTTTGATTTGCAATATTAGTGAACATTATAAATCTTATATTGTTTCTTAATTTGTATTAAGGCTGGGGGAATTGTTATTTTATTTGAGTTTTGAGTTTTACTTATGATCATGTCAATAACAAATATTCAAAATGTATTTAAGGTTGGAAGCAAAATGAATCTGGGTGGGTATAGGTGAAAATTGAAGAAGGTGATGGAGGGTGGTTACATATACAAAACTGACGGGACTAAACTGATACAATAAGTGGCTTTGGGTTTTTGGACAAAATAAATGGGGTCTTTTAGGCTGTATTGATTTGTAAATGATGGGGGAATTAAGTTAGTTAGAGTTTGTTATTGAATTACCAAGCGAAGAGTTTGCTTTATGAATTTTATTTTTTTAAATTCTTTCTTAAGAACACTTCTTTCTTAAATTTTCTTTCTAACCTTATGTGATCAATTAAAGGAAGTTCCAAAAAGAAAGAATTGAAAAAAAAAGAAACCCCAAAGAAAATATTGATTGATTTGTGTAAATTAATGTTTTTATCTGTCATTAATTTGTATCTATGTTGACAATGTGTTGTGTTTGTTCGTAGTGTTTGTATTGGGTAACCAATTATTATTTTGCAACAATGTTTGTGTTTAGTTTGAATTGTGTGGTCTATAAATAAACCTTTCATTAGTGTGACAATGCATGTGTTTGTTTTGAATTGGGTTGTCTCTTGTAATTATCATATTGGTTTTTTTCTGTATTTTACAGGTAGATGAAGACTAGATGTGAATGGTAATATTGATTCCCTTTTTATAGGTCTACATTTTTTTAAGATTAAGTTTTTCTTACTCTCTCTAATGATTTTGTATTGTGTATACTAAACGTGTTCTTCTTTGATTGATGAGTGTTGAAAGAGTGGCAATCTCGAGTATAGGATTTACACTATTTTTGGTTTCATCGTTGACAAACTTTGAAAATGATTGACGCTGTATAAAGTTAAAGATTATTTAGAGGCAGATTGATGTTGTTTAAACTTATGTAGATTTGGTTTGGTTTAAGAGGTAGACATTTGGAGGTGTTTGTTATTTAGATTTTGATCAAGAATATCATTTTTGTATTGGCATGGTGTACTCCAAAGGGAGAACACCATTTTGTTGTTCCTCTTATTTTGAGGTTGTGTTTAAAGGGGATCCTCTTGCTAAAATGTATGTTATCTATTCATTTTTTATATGTCATGGGAAAACAAAATTTTAGGTTCTCAATGTTCCTAGCTTAAGAGAGAATGATAAATGAAAATTATTCAAACGAAACATTATTTACACCGTGTTTTTAGGTTCTCAATGTTCTCAAGTTCTTTACAAAGAAAAATATTTCAATATATTTTTTCAGTATCTTTATCAAAAAATGACACAAATTTCACAAATTTCAACATAATACATATAAATTATAACTGCATTTTAATCTTAATATTATCTACACCGCGCCTTTATGCACGGGTATACGCTAGTATATAGATAAATTAACAGTTCTAAAATGTTCCAACTAGATCACTTTCAATTGCTCTACCTTTGTGGAGTTGCTTCCTCTCAATCACTCGTTTTCATGCTTTGATTACCCCAAATCCAATATTTTGAAGGTCAACTTTTATTCATATTTATTGGTTGGAAATTCAAGATTTATCAGGTTTATAATTACAAAATTATCAGTTTTATGTATCAAAATTCAATATGATTTTTATGTTCGGCGAGTATTTCTTGATCTCTGTGTTTCTATATTTTAGTGTTTCGCAGAGCCCACACAACCTGCTTGTAGAAATGCCTAAATGCGTACTCATTGCATTCATCCACAAAGACCTTGCAAGACATGTTTGTCTTTCATTCAGTGCAATATTTGCCTGGTCAGTAATTATTGTCCCTCATCGTGTGTTTATTATATCAATTTCCTTCCACAATGTCAATGTTACTTTAGCCCATAATTAGTATTTTAATGTTAAATTGTCATTTCATCAAGCAGTAATGCTGCAATAATATTGGCAATCTTGTATGGTATTAGAATATATCTGCGTAATCTCGTTACAAATTGATGCAATAAAAAATATCATAATCAAGTCACAAACTTTTGCAACATCAACCACAAAATTTTAGACATTTTGTTGCATCAATTTATGTCGAGATTGCGCATTTTATTGTTGATATTATAAAATTTTATGGTCAAGTTATACATTTTTATGGTAAGGTGCATATACCGTAAGATTTTCCCTCTTTGTAATAGCAATGCAACGGACAAGAATCAGTACACATAAAAATACTTGGAAAAAATGTATAATTTGGATTTTTGGGTTGAATTTGGACTAGACAAATGAGTTATGGATTTCATAACCTTATTTTTATTGTTTTTGTTGGAGTCAGTGGGGCCGACCATGGGTCAATTTAATTTTTTTCATTGATAATTTACACACAGAACTTCGCGGTTCAGTTTGGTAGAGTGAGATCTGTGATGGACTCCATGGCTCCAACAACACCATCTGGGTACACTTCAGAGAATTCTTTACCTTTCATAAACAAAAAGGTAATAGTTGCCAGGGTTGTGTAATTCATCGATAGTTATCATAGATACTTTTATTTTTTCACTGATTCATTGGTGGAAAGAATGAAAGCCAATTTAAAAGATTGATAATTGTTTTGGGTGATTGTGCATTTGGGGAGGGCATATCAGTCCTGCATGAGTACTTGCTATAGCTAAGCTTTCTTGGTTAGTCTGTCTTTTTTTGGTTGAATTACTTTTTCTTATATGGAGTCTCCACCATGCCAAAAGAAATATTTGTCTCAATGAATCTTATTCTCTCAGGAGGACCCCAGCTCACCACTTACAAAGTTGGAACTCATACATGCAAAGGTATGCACTCATTTTTGCATACAATCATACAAACAAACATGTCCATGTGTTGGTCTTGTTTTATGCTTGTCTATGAATATGATCCTGAAAATGATTTGCATACTTGCTGCTTGATGAATTAAGTAGTTGAGTTCAGTTGTTTATTATATGATTAGAGCTGCAAATGAACTGAGTTGTTCAAAAGCTCGGCTCGACTCTGATTTGGTGAGGGTTCAGCTCAGCTTGGCTTGTTTCCTATATAAACGAGCCTGAGCCAGATTTTTAGGTTCATCTAATAAACAAGCTAAGCTCAAGCATTAATTAATATTCGAGCCAAGCTCAATCTTAATTTTCGAGCTCAATAAACAAACAAGTTGAGCTTGAACCGTGCAAAGCTTGACTTGATTTGTTTGTAACCCTAAACATCACCTGCCTATTATAATGGTTCAAAACTATTTGGGGAATACATAGAAGTTGTGCTAGTCATACTTATAGAAGAATCCTATTCTTTTTGTTTTTTATTTATTTATTAGAAAAATTACTACTCTAGCCTGGTCTAAGGGGAGGGGAGGGGAATGTTGGTGATTGAATCCAACCATATGATCTTACATAAACAAAGAGCATTCGAGTAGTAAGTGGAGTGGTGGTTCATTGCACACTATCTACTGTGAAACAAGCTTGGTGCTTTTTTTTTTTTTTTTTTGTCATCCTTGTTACTTCATTCATTCAATCAAACCAATCAAACTTGCTATGGAAAAGGAGGAACAGGGAAAAGCAAAAGAAAAGGCTTATGCCTTGTCCATTGTCCCTAGCTGAAATGGAGACAAAGATGCTCATCCTCCACAAACAAATCATACAATCATACTCCATTTTAAAATTCAGAATCAGAAACCCACTTGGATCAAAAAGAAGTCTCATGTGAATCACAACGCTCCACCAACATCACTGCCTTTTCTTGGAACCTCCTTTTCTTTGGATCACACTCAAGAAATAAAGAGAATAATATATTATAAAGAGGGAAAAAAACAGAATTCAGAAAAGCCAGAGAATTATTTGGTTTGTGGGTCTATGAAAAATACAGATGCCATGCGTTGCCATAAAGCAGTTATTATATTGTTTAATCTCCTCAAATACTTTACAATAGGCCAAGGAGGACCAAAAAAAAAACTAGTTTTGTTCTGTAGATGCTATAAGAATCTGCCTTAAACCCCACCAAAACCTCTCCTACAATCATAAATCATATGGATTAGTTGTCTTAGTGAGATTTTCTGTTTCTTTGGTTTTGGTTGATGACTTGCAAGTATCAAATCTGCACGGGTCTGCCTCAATCAGCAACTGAACAACCTCGTTCATAGTTGGTCGCTGGCCCGGTGCCTTAAACGTACAGCGAATAGCAATCTTGAGCACATTAATCATCTCGTCCTTGAACAACCTGGATATTTGTTTGTCTAAAACTTCCATGGCCCCTTCCTTGGTCTCCACTTTGCTTGAAACCCAATATATGATATTCTTGTTCTCTCCAAACTCTGCCTCCACGGGCTTCCTTCCAGTAACTAGTTCCATCAATACGACTCCAAAACTATAGACATCACACTTGGTCGTTGCCTTGGAAGAATATGCATATTCTGTCACAATCATCAATGAAAATGATGAATTATTAAGCTGATGAAAGCATAACAAAATTGCATTATATAATTTTTTGATAAATAAACAAAATTGCATTATATAATGTTCACAAAAAATAATTAATTTTTCAATACAGCCTAAAGGCACATCAGCAAACAATTCGTAGATATAACAAAATATTTCCAACCTTGTGTCATAGGTGTATATATGTGTAAATATGTAATCGAATTAGAAATGAGTTGGTTTTTATTAAATTACCTGGAGCTAAGTACCCATAAGTCCCGGCAATGACAGTAGTGGTGGAATCTTTCCCTCCTCTTGCTTGCAAAACTTTGGCTATGCCAAAGTCTGCGACCTTGGGCTGGTAGTTGATATCCAACAGAATATTGGTTGATTTGATGTCTCTGTGAATGATTGATGGCTTGAGATCATGATGGAGATAGGCTAATCCCTGAGCGATCCCTAGCGCGATCTGATGACGAATAGCCCAATCCAAAAGGATTTTTCCTTTGTGAAGTGCATCCCAAAGGTTTCCATTGGGCATGTACTCATAAACTAATAAGTTGCAATCCAAGCTAGAGAAATAACAATACAACTTCACAATATTCTTGTGCCTTATGCTTCCTAGAGTATCGACCTCTGTTTTCAACTCGTTGGCGACAAAAAGTTGATCCTCTGAAGCAGAATCTTTTGTTTTGAGACTCCACAGCTTCTTCACAGCAACCACATCTCCATTGCTCAACTCAATTCTGTACACTGTCCCAGACCCCCCGTGCCCCACTATGTTCTTGTCAACCATGGCTTCCACGATTTGGCGTTGATCAAAACTTATTCTATGAAAGCTTTTTACATCATAGGAGAAAAAGGAGGATGACAAGGTCTCATCATTTTCCATCGTGGGATGTTGGCTACTAAACCAACGTTTTAGAAACAAAATGATTCCAACAACCACAATCCCCACCGAAACCCCTATCACCCATATACTGTTGGTTTTCTTTTGTTTATAAGATTGCGAACAGATGGGTAGATTTGTACCTGAGGGATTAAGGTTGACTGGAACACAGAGACCGGGATTGCCTGAAAAACTTTCTACTAAACCACCCTTTATAAATGAGAGAGGGATAGGACCGGAAAGCAGATTGTCTGAGAAGTTCATTGAGTTTGGTAGCAATTCACAGAGACTCTCTGGGATGTTTCCCATCAAGAGATTGTTGGATAGATCAAGGACATTGAGCGATTTTAGTGAAGAAAGTGAATCGGGGATTGAAGAATTGAACTTGTTACCTTGCAACATCAATGAATTGAGCCTTCTCAGGTTGCCAATTTCAGAAGGTATTGGACCAGACATGAGATTGTTGCTGAGGTCAATCTTCACTAAATTGACCGCTTGAGAGATTTCTGGTGGTAGAACACCTGAAATCCTATTGCTCTGTATGAACAATTCTGACAAGTTTTTAGCATTGCCAATTGTATTCGCAATCGAACCATTCAATCGATTGTAACCCAAATCAACAATTGAAACACGGGGAAGAGCAAGAAGGCCTTCTGGGATTGATCCCTCTAACTGGTTATAACTAACTCGAAACCGGAGGAGAGATCTGCAGCTTGCATAACTTTCAGGAACTTTCCCGGAAAACATATTTTCCAGGACAAGAAAGTACAGCAATTTACCTCCATTGCAGGCCATGGCGGGTAACTCTCCAGAAAATCGATTTTCCGACAACTCCAAGACAATCATGGGTGATGATCCCCCTAAATCTCGCGGAACTTCTCCGGTCAACATGTTGTCATAAACCGATAACGTCGTCAGGGTGGTTGAGTTTGCCATTGCTTCAGGGATTTCTCCGGTGAGGCTGTTGTTGTAAAGCTGCAAGACTTTGAGCTTTGGGAGGCGGCAAATGGATTCCGGGATTTTTCCGGTTAACTTGTTCACAGACATGTCCCAATCTACAAGCTTTGAGAGATTTCCAAGCTCCTCAGGTATTGCACCACTAAGCCCATTGTAGTAAAGCTCAAGTTGTTGTAAGTTCTCCAGCAACCCAACCTCCACCGGAATCTGACCCACAAGATAATTCCCGCTCAATTCAAGATCAACGAGCGATGTCATGTTTCCGATCGACGCTGGGATCAAACCACGAACCATGCACGTCGTCAGGACCATAGATTTGAGCTTTGTTAGCCTGGAAATATTCTCAGGCAATTGCCAGACCTTGAAACCAACATTTTCATTGAAGTTCAGCTTCTCGAGATTGGTGAGGTTAGTGATGGAAACTGGGAAATCACCAGTGAAGAGATTATAGGAGAGGTCAAGTGACCGGAGAGCAGCCATGGACGAAAAGTCTGGCAGTGTTCCAGTGAGGTATGCATAGCTCATGTTTAGTTCTTCTAAGAGAGAGCAGTTGCTGATGCTTTGAGGAAAATTTCCATGGAGGTCGTTGTAGCCGAGGCGAAGAATACGTAGCTCCGGGATGTAAGAGCACACATCTTCCGGGAAGCGGCCAGAGAGTGACCAACCGGAGAAATCGATCTTCACAACAAACCCATGTTCGTTGCAGCTGATTCCGGCGTAGTTGCAGAAGGGTTTTGGTGTGGTGACATCCCAATCAGACAAGGGGTTGCCTCTGAGAGAGTTCTTCATGAGAGTGAAGAACTGAGACTGGTTAGTTACAGTGGAATGAGAAGTGGTAGATAGAGAGAGTAATAGCAAAATAAGAAAGAAACTATAATGAAAAGCCATGGGAAGGGGGGAGAGAGAGAGAGAGAGAGAGAGAGGCAGAGGCAGTTATGTTGGTTGTTGCAGAGGAGGTGAGGAAGGGAAGAAGTTTATAAATGGCATGATTGAGGGGATCATTGGGTGCAGTAGTAGTAATAGCAGTGATGATGAAGAAAAAAGGAAGTTCATATTCATGCAATGTTGTACTTTGAGAGAGAGAGAGAGAGAGCATATCTTTGCATAAAGAAGCTTTATGTTTATACCCCACCAAGACCAACCATAGTAGAGAGAATAACTTCAGTTTCTGAGTCCTCTGAATAAACTGCATTTGATCCTAATCACTGCATTTTCTCGTTGGATCAAGTCCTCTTGATGTGAGATCATGAAAATTTCCTTTCTTTTCTTGGAAAAGTAATGTACCCTTTTTGAGTGCTACCTGGTTAGGCTTCAAATCAAAGGCCAAGCCACTGTGCAGTCTCATCTTCATTATTATTGAACTCACTTGGTTTTTGCTTTAACTCCCATGTTTATAATAGTACTTACTTTGGAGGCTATTTTAATCTGTAAGTGAATGTTGCATGCTTGACCTTGCCAAGGACCCATGCTGCACTAAGTCCATATCCATATATTACTTATGTTTGCTTACTAGTTCATTCTATCTGACCCTCCGTTTTTTTGGTTCTTCAAGGTTTATTCCTAGCATCCTGCTTTTTCCTGGTCCAGGCCTTACTATGATGCAAGTAGACCTCAAAACTGGTCTGGATTTTTGTTACCAAAATCCCTATCCTCTATCCCAATATATTCTCCAATTGCATAATGTGACGAGAATCTCCAAAAATCAGAATCTCGACTTGAAACTCGATTATGTAACTGAATGCTCATTGCAGACAGAGGGATGAGAATTTTGGAAACAAAAAGTCATGTGCCCTCAAAACCAAGAGTATCTTTCAGTGGTCCCGAATCATTATGTAAATTTTGGTCATCAACTAATAGGATCGGGCATATTAGAGAAAACAAGAATTAGACCTGAACTAATGAGGTCTCATTTTATTTGGACTCACCAAATCGGGAAGGTGAAAAGGTCGGGTTTGATGGTGGTCGCACACAATCGAATTAAGTTTTCCATAGCCAAATGCCTTTTTCTCTACAAAAAGTCACTTGGGTATGAAACACACATTTATAACACATACACATTGAATAGTATCAAAGTTTTTGAAGGTGAATGCTTACCTCGAGTCGCATGAGATGAGGCCTAAGCCTTAGGGCATTGAGAGATACATTTCAAAATTCAAATTTTAATATTTAGTGAATAAATTAAATATTCTAAAATAGTAAAAAATAAATAAAAACAATTAAATATAAAGGTGTAAATACTTTTTTCCTTAAGGCTTTGAACATTTTATTGCATAGAAGGAAAGTTTTCTTTCACTGAAAGTGAAATTGATATTCTCGACTTTAGTGATTGAGCTTCTTATTTAACTGTTAACTGTGTTTTTTCTTGATTGATCATTTACTTAATTTTTCCTATAGAATATACTTACAAAAAAGGATTCTTTTTATTTTTTTTTATGTTTAAACAATCTAATAGACGTTTAACAAAAGCCCAAGGTAACTTCTGCATGTGCATACTCGTCACAGGCTTATGCGCAAAAAACGTACAAAGCACATTTAAGGCGCATGTCTCAAATTGTGATGCGGAAGCCTTTGGGGAGTAATGCCTAAAAATTAAAGTTTTGATGCGTTTTACCTTAATCTCAAGGCGAGACGAATATCGAGGCGAGTCTCAAAAAAACCTTTTAAAATTGGCGGAGGGACTTAGGGACCAGGGGGGTCACGTGCCCCCCTTGGATTTTAGGATTTTAGGATTTTTTTTTTTAACAAATATGAAGAAAATATTTTAAATAAAAAAAAATTACAAAAAATATTATTAGAGAGAAATATCAATAACACTTTAAAAATTATGAGAACAATTATGGTTGTTTTATTTAAAAATGAAGAGATTATTATAAATCATATTATTTATGAAAATTTTATGAAAAATTTTGAATGTAACGGTGATGTCATTATTATTGACATGCAAATGTAAATAATCTTGATATAAAAATATGAAATTTATTGGATTGTTAGTTACATTTGACATATGAGGTTCACTCTCTATGCGCTTATTTACTATTAGTTGGTGATATTATAAACTAATGATGATGTGGTATTACCATTATATTGAATTTTTAATCAAATTTTATATAAAAAAAATAATTTATCATTATATAATTTAGGATAAATTACAAATACACTCCATGAGATTTGCTTAAAATACAAATTGTCCCTGTGGTTTGGAAAATTACAAATATCTCTTTGTTAGTATTTTTTATTTAACAAAATTAACTAAAAAAATGAAATTCATAATTGCTCTTCTATACAATAATAAAATTACCTAAATTATTAATTGAAACATATTTCTAATATCATTAAAAACTATTAATTGACTTGATGATTCATTAATAAAAGAAGTGATTTGTTATGAAATTAAAAACCTCAGAGGGTGGAATGTAATTTTCAAAATCATAGAGGGCGATTCGTATTTTAATCAAATCTCAGTGAGTGTATTTGTAATTTACCCTATAATTTATTTTAAGACATATATACATATTTTTTTATATTGTTCATGATACACTAGTTATAAATAATATTATTTTTTTGATATTTCTCGAAATTAATCGTAAAAACTTGCGTGAAATATTTTTGTAAAAATTTTCGATATTGTAATTAATAAGTGTCTATTTTAATTTAATTTTCTGGCTCCACCACTGCTGGGTAGTATAGTTCCCGGACCCTCACCACCAAACAATCTATTATGCTGAATGCAATCACTGATAAGCAGCACTTAATTAAAAAAACGCGTAGTGTGTCAAATTATTATATTTGTCCACTCAAATGACTCTTTGGGACCAAATGGGGGCCTAAACCCTCCGCGTGTACAACCTGTACGGACTACTAAATTGTGCAGCAGAGTTCTTCCATTCCCTGCAATTGGCAGGTGGTCTTGCAGAAACACCCAGTGGATATGGAGTTGGATAAAGCTGGGAATAGATATATATATATATTCTGTTTCCTGGTATTTTTGCGTCTCTGTTGAAAGTTTAGGAGGGATCTTTTTAGAAGAAGATAGACCAAAGCAGGAATCAAACAATACAAAATAATAATAATGAGTTATGTTATGCATTAGAGTTTTTATCCCAGTAGAAGTGTATAACCCTCATTCAATGGTGTCAATAATATACACATGTTCTCTAGATTTTTGTCTCCACATGGCTTCAATATTTGTTCAAATGCAATTCCATTTGATTTACTCCTGTTGTCTTCCTTCTTCATTTGAAGCGGCAATTCCTTTGATTAGAGCTTATAAGTTTTTTTTATTTTATTTATTTTTAATTTTTTTTTATTATGAATTTTCAACTGAGTCAGATTTTTGTTTTACTCCGTCTAGACTAGACGCTTTTAAATTTTCATTTATTAATTTATTTATTTTTTGTTTTTAGTGAAACTTAAAAAAAATAATAATAAATAAAAAACCTGTTTTAATACTTCTGATTGTCTAGTCTAGACAGGTAAAAAATATTAACTTGAAATTATTTTTTACTGAAGACAACTCACTACCTATATCCTAGTTTTTCTTGAAAGAGCTTGTCATCCTATTAGTACTCCATTAAATAGTCCCAGGATTTGCAGAAAATTACAAAGCTTTCTAATGGCCTCGTTTTGGGAAGTGACTATTTTAGTAGATTATTTGACTTTTTGGTTATTTTAGTAGATTATTTTAATAGGCTATTTTGATTTTTGTGTTTGGAAAGATGAGATAGATTTTATTTGAGTTATTGTATTGAAAAATGTGTTAAAATGATATTTGAAATTAGAATGACAAATTTGTCCCTAAAAATATATTTTTTTAAATTGCTGTCAAGGGGTAAAATCGTAATTTACTCATTGATGAAACAATTTCTGTAACTGGCAGTGTAGCCGGCTGTGCAACTTTTTTTTTTTTTTTTTTTTTTTTGAAAAAGCTTGCAACAGTGGGCTTTTTAGCTAAATTTTCATTTTAGGCTATAATAGCCTCTTTAGCCACTTTCCAAACAGCGCCAATAGGACCTATAGAATCAGAAATAAGCTTGCAAGGAGCGGATGTATTGGTCCATTCAAATTGATCGAACTGAATTGATCTGTTACATTTTGAATGGATACGTGATGACGAACAGACAGTTATGGATTGATTTTTTTCAATCCACCTAGTTTTGGACGGATGGCAGATTTGAGATTAATTTGACCGCAACCAAAATGTCAATTTGTAAGATTTTGTGTTTTCAATTTATGTAGATATTCTGTTTTTATTTTCAATTGAAAAAGAATTTAAATATTCTGTTAAATATATTCTGCTGAAAAAAAGTTTTCAACCTGAGTATATTTTTTGAATTGAAAAAACTAAATGTGTTATTTATCTATATTTTTTTTATTTTTAAATCTAACTTTAAAAATAATAAATAAAAAATATGATATATGTTGTTGGTTTTTATTTTCAAAAATAGATATAGATGTAACAATACATAGGCATACAATCTCTACTACTGTTCTGTTCATGGTTTTGAAGTTTGAATTGTTTTTATATTTTAAGAACCTAATATTGTAATACATTATATAGATAAGGCATGCTGTGATTGTAATATGTAGATGAGGCATGCAGTGACTGTAATATTTTAAAGTTTCAAACTTTCTTTCTTTGAATGCGACGTGTAGTGATTGTAATATATTTTTAAGTCATTGATTGTAATATTCTTTTTTTTAAGAAGTGCACAAGTTGAATTATCTTAAAAATTTATAAAATTTTAAACCGTCAAACCGATTCGTATCTATCTATCAATCTGTTAATCCGTTCAATTCACATCTGACAAATTGATAAACAGATACTAATTGATTTTTTTTAATTTATCAATCCGACGAACGAAGAACAAATTAGAAATTCTTTGACACACCCATCCCTAACCATAGTGGCACAGTCTCAGAGCAGAGCCAGGGTTGTTGATTGTTGAGCGTTGAGCCCATAAATTTGGAATCTTGAGTGGATGGGGGTGGTGTACCTCAATGATGAAGTGCAAAGCAAAGATGCCCACTCTTCTAAAAAAAGTATTGAGAGTTCATTGATTTTGACGACTTGGAATGGAGCGAGCAACATGGCATGGCGTAAGCCTTGCGGGGAGATTCTATTTGAGCTCAAAATATATTTTAATATGTTCAATTTAAATTTATAAATTTAAATTTTTATTATATTTTAATATAAATTTATTAATAAAGACTATATATTAAATTTTCAAATAAAATTTATTTTTCTCATAATACACATTAATCAATTATTTTTATTTAAATTTCTATATCTTTTTTCTTAAAAGATCAAAGTTATTTTTTCTTCTTTTTCTTCTTCATCCTCCCTACAAAACTCTAATCTATCCTACCAAAACTCACCATCATCATCATCATCATCATCATCAACATCATTGTTTTTTATTATTTTGAAGTCCTAAACCTTAAACCTTAAAAGAAAGTTTGAACAAAATCAAATAATGGATGAGAGTAATAGTTTTTTGAAGCAACCCATCAAAAATGAGGTATTCACAATTTTTGCAGAGTATTATCAATTATTTTCAATATCTTTTTTCGATAAGAATTAAAGGGTCTAGTAGTTAGATTAACAATAACATATTATTAGAGTTGTTCTTATTTTGTCATTTAAGTAGTATATTATTTGAGAACTACTCTTTCTTATTAGTGCTTGATACTTATGTGTTTATAAGTTTGATTTTTACTTTCTCACGAGTATTTTTGTAGATAATTTATAATGTAAAAGTTTTTTTTGTATTGAAAAGTATTATAATACTTATGTAAAAGTTTGATTTTTTTTGTATTTATAATACTTATGTGCTTATAAGTTTGATTTTTTTTCTTCTGTATTTGAGAATTATTTTCTGTGTTGAAAAGTTTTTGAAATAATTTAATTTTTTTTGTTTGTTTATTATTTGGGTTTACCTTGAAGATAATTTGTAAAAAAATAATAAGATGTAATGAGAGTAAAATAAAATTTTAAATAATTAAATAAGGTATACTTAAAAATTGAGAATACTTAATAATTTTTAAAGTGTAAATAGAATCTGCCCCCTTGTGGCCATCTTTGTTCAGCCTCAGGGTCCGATTGGATTAGCAATTTCATGGGTCTTACATAAATCTTGTTTGGTTTGAAAAAAGGGTATGGGATTATTATCAAAAAAAAAAAAAAAAAAAAAGACAAAGGGTATGGGATTAACAGTTCCATGCAATTTGCATTTCTACCAATAAGGACCATTTTACTCTCACTTTACAAAAATTAACTTTTTGATTTTTTTTTTTTCTTGTAGACTTGAATATTAATGCCAAGGTCCATTTGATTTTCTTGTTCATATCAATAGTATTCTAATTTACTTTCGTATGTGTGATTCAAGTAGAAAATATACAAATCCAGTTTCATTATATGTTAAAACACATTGTGATGGGAACAAATATTATCTTTTAGAAAACGACTGTGTAACACAACTTAAATTAAGTAATTTCTATTAATCTCTTCAAATTTCTCGAAGACAACGAATTTAAAGATTTAATTTATTCAACACATAACATTTCTGAACATATAGGTTTCGTTTGGGAAGTGGGTATTTTAGAGGTTTTTTGACTTTTTGGCTATTTTAGTAGGCTATTTTAATTTTTGTATTTAGAAAGATGGGATAGATTTTTATTTGAGTTGGTGTATTGAAAAATGTGTTGAAATTAGGGCTGGGCAACAAACCCACCCACCCGCACAAACCGCCCGACCCTACCCTACCCGCAGTGCTTTGGGCGGTTTCGATGTAGGTAGGCGGGCGGGTGCGGGTCAAGAAATTGGCAAAAGATCGGGTTCGGGTCGAACCCGACCCGCCCGCAACCCGCATTTTTTTTTTTTAAAGAAAAAATAACTAGTTATTATTATTATTTTTTGCATTTTGGATGGATGGAGATAACTAGTTATTATTTTTATTTTTACATTTTGGATGAAAGTAAAATTTATTATATGGGTACTTATATACATTATCATGATCTAATGATATTTAAATTAGTGTTATTAGTTTGAATTTTATTTATATATATATAAAAAAAATCATTATATTCCATTAGTCTAGTAGACACAGTTAAATATGATATTTTGAATTGTCATTCTATTATCACATTATTGCATATTAAAAACTAAACAGTGAAGATTAATCCACTATTAAAATTAATGTTACTAGTTTGACTTTTAAGGGTTTGTTTTTGCATATTTAAATTAGTGTTACTAGTTTGACTTTTAAGGGTTTGTTTTTGCAAGCTAAGGAGGAAGATTAATTACTATCCTCAAGCATGGTTCCATATCATTTTATCTAACATATGGACTATTTATTATGATCATGAATTGTATATCTTGTAATTTAATTTATAACTCTTTTAAAAAAAAAATGTTTAGAAAGTAACAAAAAATGTCAAATTTGCTAAAAAAAAAAAAGACACTAAACCGCAAACCGAACCGCACCCGCCCGCACAAACCGCGAACCGCATCGCGGGCGGTTGCGGGTCCATTTTTCCCCAACCGCATAAGTGCGGGTCGGGTCGGTTTTGACCCGCACCCGGCCAAAACCGACCCGCACCCGGCCAAAACCGACCCGCACCCGGCCAAAACCGACCCGCGAGCAGCCCTAGTTGAAATGATGTTTGCAATTAAAATGACAATTTTATCCCTATTCTCACATTTTTCAAAGTAAATCAATAGGGGCAAAATTGTAATTCCACTACCTGTCACTGTGACAGCCTACTACTGTCACAGTGACAGCCACTGCCGGCCTAATTTTTTTTTTTCTTTTTTTTTTTTGAAAACCTTTTGATTTGGAGGCTTTTAGGCTATTTTTATTTTGGAGGCTATATTAGCCTAAACCACTTCTTCCCAAACAGCGCCATAATAACACGAGTAAAAATGTGATCACTATTTGAAATGATGCCATATAGCAATTCCATAATAGAGGTTGGATATATGCACTAAGGAAAGGAATAAGAACAAGCGGTATTTTTAAGGGAATAGAAAGGGCCACAAAATATTAAATCTTAAAGGATAATTTCATCAAATAAAAAAAATAAAAAATAAATAAAAAAAAAAAGAAGAAAATAAGGAGAGGTTAATTTCATGTTGCGGTTGGCCGCATCCCAGCGCATTATAACAGGTTTATTCTCTTAAATCTCGTTTTGGTCTTTTATAAAATAAAAATAAAAAAATTTAATGAAGAGAATAGGGATATTGCTTTTGATAATAAGCGAGTCAATTCATAATCATAATTTTGAATATAATGAATTGGGTAAAGTCGTGTTAATGGAGTTGCCATTGATCTCATAGTGTGTTCAGTCTGCAACATGACTTTATTTTATTATTAATTTGTTTCCAAAGGGTTAAAGGTTAATCATAGCATCCAACTATGGTAAAAGTGGCATTTGGAAAGTGGCTACAGGAAAATGGAGCATATATAATTCATAATGAGTCCAGATCCCCTCCTTGAGCCCCCTCTTTCATTCCCTCCTTGCAGGGGCCTTCGGGTCCACTTTGAGGCCTAGTTTTGATAATCCGAATCGTTCATATTTTTAGATTTATTCAGTATATTATATCTGTAAAAAATCAAGTTGATCGGATATCAGAAAGTATGCGTTCAGAAAATTGGGACTACAAACTATTTTTTAATAAACAGTTTTCCAAACACATACTTTATGATATTCGATCAACTTGATTTTTTACAGGTATGATATACTGAATAAATCTAAAAATATGAACGGTTCAGATTATCAAAACTGGGCCTCAAAGTGGACCCGAAGGCCCCTACAAGGAGGGAATGAAGGAGGGGCCTCAAGGGGAGGATCCCAATTCATAATTCAAAGCGTTAAGAAATTTTTGTACTTTAATATGTATTACGTCACTTAACATAAATATAATAGATCCTACTATTAAAATTAATTATCATAATAAAAAGTATTACATGACATATTCTACCCGCATCCAAAGCGCTCAAAGTGAATTACTGTAATTACCACCTCAATGAGAGAGAGAGAGATAGATAGATGGAGAGAGAGTTCCACTTTTGATGGTTGTCATGAAGCTTATCATGTGTTGAGTGCAAAACAAATTTTAAAATTTTTCTTTTGGACATAAAGCAAATAACTTAACTAGAATGGATATATTGATTCTGTTTGGTATAATTTTTTTAAAGTTAAAAATTGATAATTAAAAACAATCGTTCTTAACTTTCACAAAAATCAATTTTTTTTGTCCAATTTATTTAAGTTTATTATTTGTTATTTAGTGGTAAACCAATTTGTTTTACAATTTGAGTGAAATTTTATTTTAATCCTTATTATTTCAAATTGAACAATTTGTTTAATTTGCTTTTTTCACTCAAGTTGTAGCATATATGTATAAAAAAATTAAGAGAAATTTGGATCAAAAAAGTAAATTGAAATTGAACTTAAAACATAGTGACTGTTGGGTCTATCCCACATCGACTCGGGAGGGACTTCTCGTCTACCTTATAAGCATACTGGCACTCACCCAGACAACAGGCCTTTTCCCCTCTTCTAGGGGGAGGAACAAAACCGTGAGGGGGCAAGCTCGCAGCAACCCAACCCCAAAGCGGACAATATGTTGCTCTGCCGGCTGAGCTGTTCCAGCACTCACCCAGACAACAGGCCTACAAAAACCGTGAGGGGGCAAGCTCACAGCAGCCCAACCCCAAAGCGAACAGTATGTTGCTCTGCCAGCTGAGCTGTTCCAGCACTCACCCAGACAACAGGCCTACGAAAATTGTAAGGGGGCAAGCTCACAGCGGCCCAACCCCAAAGCGGACAGTATGTTGCTCTGCTGGTTGAGCTGTTCCAGCACTCACCCAGACAATAGGCCTACGAAAACCGTGAGGGGGCAAGCTCACAGCGGCCCAACCCCAAAAGTGGACAGTATATTGCTTTGCCGGCTGAGCTGTTCCAGCACTCACCCATACAACAGGCCTATGAAAACTGTGAGGAGGCAAGCTCACAGCGGCCCAACCCCAAAGCGAACAGTATGTTGCTCTGCCGGCTGAGCTGTTCCAGCACTCACCCAGACAGCAGGCCTACGAAAACCGTGAGGGGGCAAGCTCACAGCGGCCCAACCCCAAAGCGGACAGTATGTTGCTCTGCCAGCTGAGCTATTCCAACACTCACCCAGACAACAGGCCTACGAAAACCGTTATTGTCCGCTTTGGGGTTGGGCCGCTGCGAGCTTGCTCCCTCACAGTTTTGTTCCTCCCCCTGGAAGAGGGGAAAAGGCCTGTTGTCTGGGTGAGTGCCAGTACGCTTATAAGGTAGACGAGGAGTCCCTCCCGAGTCGATGTAGGATAGACCCAACAATGACCAAAGTAAATTTGGATTAAACTATCCATTTCCCCTTTTTTAGGTGACTATTCCCGTACAAGAAAAACAAACTAATAAATTAAGAGAGATGTAATTAACATCTATTTTTATTCTTTGGACCCTTCAATTTTTATTTATTTTTTATTACAATTATACCTTGAAGTAAAATTACAATAAATGACAACCTTCAATGAAACACCCACATACCAAATAAAGACAATTAAAATGGCACTCTATAATATTATACACTTACCTCTACCACCATCAAACCATTTGACAGTAATTGAAGTCCATCTTCATTACCAAACTAAACCCTAAATAGTGTTTCTCGTCATCACCACCCTAAACCTTAAACTAAAAATCAGTGGATGAAGTCCAACGTTCAAGTCGTTTTAAATCGTTGCATTATTTATACCATATATCAGTTTAAAATTTCACCATTTATTGATACTAATAGAGCAATGAAGGACAATACAACAACTCGGATGAGATTGGCGTTGAATAGGTAAGTTTATCTATCTTGTATTAACGATTTTTGGCCATTTTCGATTGTTGCTGTTTGTGTGAACTTGATCGGTATTGGTTTGCCAATTGTTAAGGTTTTGTTCAATAGCATAGTGCTGAATAAAAACATTTATTTCGAAAGGTGGGTTCTGAACATAAGGTTTTGTTCAACACTAGTATGCTGAATGGTTCTATTTTGTAAGATTTTCTCTCTAGTTTTGTGTTTTTTCTAATGATTTTTCCCTATAAAATCCTCTTTATTGTTGGTTTTACCCCAAAATAAACAAAAAAAAAATAAAAAATGTGATGGAAAGAAGAGATGCAATGGTGTTGATAAGATGGGGAGTCAGAGGTTACCTGAGACGAGATTTTCAACAAGTCGATGGTGTTCACTAATGGAAAGGAATAATGGTATTCGTTGATTTCCGCGGTGGCTTCGAATAAATCAAAGAGAAAGAGAGGGACCGTCGTTGTTCTTTAACAAGAAAGAAACTGCCTTCAACCATGATGGAAAGGGTATGAAAAATTAAGTGGTGTACACTTAGGTGCGATGATATTATGAATAAGGGTAAATTTAGTATTTAGTGCGGGTGTTAAAAGAAATATTATTAAAATTTAAGATTTATGGTGGAGGTTCAAAGAAATGAGAGGTCCAAAGAATTAAGGTAGATATTACTAAGGGTTCTCTAAATTAAACTGGGTAACCCTATAATTTTTTTAGTATTTCACTTTTGTCCCTCTACTTTTACACGCGTTGTTTTTCATCCCAAAATATTAATGACAACTAATGAATGAATTGCTTTAAAACAAATATGAAAGTATGTGATTTAAATTAATGAAAAAATAGAATTTTACACATTATTCCTAGGGTAAATTACACTTAGCCCCCCCTAAAATTTTACCAATTTCCCACTTTGACCCTTTAAATTTATTTTTTCTTACTTTGACCCTTCATGTTTGCAATCATTCCCACTTTGACCCTTTAAATTTAATTTTTTCTACTTTGGCCCTTCATGTTTGTAATCCATCCCACTTTGGCTCTTCATATTTGCAATTATTTCCACTTTATTCCTAAACTAACTTCCATTCTGTAACAACCCCTATCCGTAATTAGCCACTAATCCGTATTTAATGATGTTAATGAGAGAATTAAAATAAATTATGTGTTTATTCTGCACTTTGTGTGATTTTGGCTTTCTATCTGTTACTTATAGAAATATCTGTTTGGAATTCCACTTTAATATGTAAATTGAAAGCCTTATCAGTATCCGAAATCGAAATTGACTACGCCGATATGTTATTTGGAAGTTTTAGAACCATATGGCAAATTTTATTAAAAAATTGATTCAGAACGATTAATTAAGTCATGTTTGGTTAGCCTAATATTCTAATTAATGTGTTTTAGCACCATAAGGATATATGTGAGCCTTAACTCATGTTTGAGCTCAATTCTTTGCTCCTCTTAGTGCAAAAATCTGAGGTTTTGTTTTAGAGAGAGAGTGTGTGCAATTCTAGAGAGAGAGATGAAGGAATTGAAGGAGAATTGAAGACCTTGACTTAGATTCATCAAAACTAAGCTAGAGCTAGATTAATTCAAGACTATAGGTATGAATTCAACCCCTAAATTATGAATCTAAGTTATCAACATGAAGATTATGTGTTTAAGGGTGTGTATTGAGCTTAGAAGGAAGATTTGAGTGGCAATTCATGCATGCATGTACATTTTCTTACAAATTGAGCATGATTTCCATGAATCCTCTCTTGCATGTTTAAAATTCATCTTCATTTGGGGAAATCATCAAGTTTCAAGTTGTTTTGTGGTGTTTGATCATGTTTTGGGAAGCTCAAGACCAAGAAAACCCATGCATGTTGTGTTCATGAACATTCATCATATTTTAAATTGAAATTGTGAGTTTTTAACAAATTCTTGGGCCATGATTTTATGAAATAATCCGTAATGCTTCATGTTTTACAAGTTTACTATGTTATCTCAAGTTTTGGGGCCCAAGAGATGTGTTTTGAGGGTTGGAATTCGAGTTTTGAGCTTGAAGGTGCAATCTGAAAATTTCAGAATTTGCATCTACACTCGAGCGTGGGAGTTCACACTCGAGCGACCAATCTGAGTGCGTGCACTCCGCTCGAGCGACCAAAAGTTCGCTCGAGCGTGAATTGCAAGCTCCTAGAAGTTTCATGTCTTTTACAGATCGCTCGAGCGAAGGAATGTGCGCTCGAGCGACCATTCATATTTTGCATGTCCGCTCGAGCGTGGACCTTATTTTCAGAAATTTTGCCTAAATGTTCCAAGGCATGTTTTGGCATCCTCATTGCATCTTAGGCATTCCTAAACCTTAATTAAGCCATAATAATGAGGTTATGGATTAGAAACACACTAAGAACAAGAATGTACTAAGTTAAGAGTTTATAAGAGTGTGTTTTAAGCAATGTAATAAGAAAGAATATGAGCTATTGTAATGAAAGTTAAGCCTTAATGGTCACTTGAATGTGTAATGATAAGACATGCTTGTGTTATGTATTTTGTGAATGTAGGTCAAGGCTCGAGGATTGATTGACCGCTTACTGGAACCACTGTGAGTAACGTTATCGTAAAGATATGTTCATATGAATTATGTTCTAAATGAAATATGATAAGCTGTGATTTTTGAAATGATATCTGTTTTCGTGAACGAATATTCCATGTTTGAAATCTATTATGGCATCCATAGATAGTCCCAAATCATGGGGGACGACATGAAAATGCGGATCCATGACATACAAGTAATTACGAGATCTCGTTAGCCACTTCATTGTGGTGATATGTGTTTAATCGGTATCCGGAACCGATTACTTTAGTCGGAAAACGTTCTGTGATGTGTTCTATGGGATGTACCATTATTATGTTCTGATACGAGAATAATTATGGTATGATCTATTTTACGCTTATGATATGTTCGAAATTCGTTCACTAACCCCTTTACCTTAATGTTATTCATTGGGCTTTAGCTCATTGTGTGTGTATATATGTATAGGTGAGCATTCTGGAGCCCGAGCCTGAAGGCTTTTTGTCTGGACCTGTGTTCTGTTGTCAGCCAACCATTGTGCCTCACGTAGAGGTCCCCAAAGTGTCTTGTGTTCAAGTTCTATTGGTTGTGTGTATATATATGACTTGATTTAATTCTGTTGGCTGGACCTAAGATACTTTAATGTGTGTGGGTATAATGTATAAATGACTATTGCATACTTATATAAAGTTTTAACTATTTTGTTCATATAAGTCAGCACAGTTCATTGGACAACTATATTTATGTATTTGCTTCTGCTAGCCCCTTAATCTTGTTAATCTGTTCAGAGGCCTTTGGTAGTCTAAGGATTAATGGTCGGTTACGATGCTAAACCTATAGGGGCGGGTTTGGGTCGTGACAGAGTGGTATCAGAGCACGAGTTATACTGCACACACGTGTCCATATGAGCTATAGGATGTCCTAGAAATGAAATAGGGACATTGCATTATCATGTGTAAGTATGTGAGCTATGATGACCACGTCCTTGTTAGAAATGAAACGAAATGAAACCTTTGTGCATGGTCAAAGAAGTTAAGTGGAATAACATGTAATGTTAATTTCAATACCGAATATGGAATCTATGTGAACATGAACGTATGAAAGTAAGGGATCATGTGACTGTATCTGAATTGAAATGAAAGTATAAACACGTCTAATATGAAATGAAATGTGAGAACAGTGAGAACTTTCCTTATATTAATAAGCACCTTGTTTGTGTGTAGTCAATGGAAATGACAAGGAATATAGACGAATCTGAATCTTCTGACGCTAGAATTAGCCGGCTAGAAAGAATGGTTGAAGCCTTAACCGAAAATCTGAAACAACAGCAACAAGGGCAAATACATGTGCCTAAACCAGCTAATTATGGTATGGTAATACTGACATAGAAATACAATAAGATGAAACCACCAGAATTTCAAGGGGGTACTGAACCGTTGAAAGCTGAGGCTTGGGTCTTAGAAACTGAGAAAATATTTGAGGTATTTCCGTGTACTGAGGCACAGAAAATTTTGTTGGCAATATTCACGCTCAAAGAGGAGGCTAGGAGATGGTGGATGTTAGTACGAAATGATAATGAGGGTGTGACATGGGATAGACTTAAAGAAATTTTCTTTGAAAAATATTTTCCCCAATGCATCCGAGATAGGAAGGTATCCGAATTTGAATAACTAAAACAAGGCAAAATGACTGTGGCTGAATATGAAACAAACTTTACTGAGTTAGCCCGTTATGCACCCCACATGATAGACACTGACTACAAAAAGGCTAGAAAATTTGAAGGTGGGCTTGACTTAAATGTGTTTGATCGAGTTGGCGTCTTAAAATTGTCAAAATACGCGGATGTTCTTGATAGGGCCTTAATGTCCGAGGCAAACATAGCAGCCTTGAAAATATCAAAATCAACATCATCAACTGAATCAGAATGAGCGAAATAGAAGAAACAGAAGGTTGAAATGACTAGTAATTCGATAACTTCTGCGAATGAAAAATCTAGGGCGAAAACTGTGAACAAAGAAAGCCGGGGAAGCAATGTGAACAATGGTATACCTAGTTGTAAAGAATGTGGGAAACAACATTGGGGCATTTGTCGCCGCCTATCAGGAGCTTGTTTTAGATGTGGTCAAAAAGGGCACTTGGCTAAATCTTGCTCACGAACTCATCCGAACAATACCTAGAGGCAAAGAAGGGTTTACACCCTAGTTCTAAAAAATGCTCGGAACACTGAAACAACTGACGCAAATATTACCTTAACTATGTGCAATTGTTTATATGTGAATTTTTTGTGGAAGTGTACATTCCTTAACTTGATATAGATTGTGGACATGTTAATTGAACCAATTGAATTATTAGAATTATGAACCCTTAGTTATTGACTGCCTCGAAAACTTGCTAATTTTATGTGAGATGCCCGAAGCCCTATAACGAATTACCTGAGCTTTGGGAATTGTTGGGACTTATGAACAATGAGAATTTGCTGGGTTAGATCTTTGTACCGTAGTGCAACAATTCAATGTGAACTGTTAGGTACGACCTTTTGAACTATGCTAAAACTATCGAACATGGGAATACATTATGATTAACTATAATTTGAGAAAATCTGTATGACCGTAACTTGAACTGAACCGTTATATATTGACTGACATCATTGAACGATTAGACCCATGAACCCGAATTATATACGTGAACAGTCATGTGTGGAACTTCTGAAATTGAGAACTTATGTTAGGTTGGAGGAATGAACCTTTGCTTATGAATTTGCGAACGAATGCCTAAACGATAATTGATTCTAGACTCGTGTCCGTATACATATATCCTTGCTTGTACACTTTGAGACCTACTGCCTGATGTGACCTATGTGTGACGTTTTAGACCCTTTTGTTTAACAACTACCTATGCTATGGAGAATGTTTGGACTTATGTATATGCATACCTATGCTTGTGGATGTTATTAGACTTTCGATATACACATATATGACTGTACCTTTGCTCAGAATGATTGATACGTTATTTGTTTTGATAACTTGACCATTGGGACTATGACTCTGGGATTGTATGACTAAGTGAAGACCCCATGTGATAACCTCTAAACTGTGGACTGTGATTGTTGAACATTGACAAGATTGTTTGACTAGACCAGTGAGCCCATGCTCTAATGACCGTATGACCAATTTGAAACTTCTGTATAACAATCTGCTATTGCGTACCATATACTTACATGAAAAACTCATTTGGGAAATTGTTATATTGACTGTAATGCTTACCTCTCGATGTGAATAACTGCATGCCTGTGCATTTACCTGTAGAATTATTGGGAGGAAACACATTGTATATGACCTGGAACACTTTGACATGAACTACTATGATACATGACTCTGATGTGACTTTGAGAATTGATGAACTTAGACTAATTGTGGAATTACTGACTATGCACCTAAGCGAATGAAGTATGAACTATAGAATTAATGTACCTCGTTTGGAAATATTAAGGCTAGAACCTTTACCTGATCTAATATGATAGAACCGTGGCCTGACGAGACCTTTGTTTACTTGAGAGAACTTCTGTTTGATGACTCATGCCTTGAACTTTTATTTGATATGACTGGATAGAACTTTCATCTGATATGACCTGGTTGAACTTTTATTGATTTGATCTGAGGAGACCCTTGTTGAGAGCTATTATCTGACTGATTACATTATGGGGGATTGTGAATTGCTTATGATTGAATGACAGGGCTGTGTTACTAAGGGAATTAACCGAATGAAAACTTGAATCAATCTCGCACACTTAGGAAGAATGTGAACCATCGACAGCAGACTACGTGGTTATAGATGATTTCTTACCATACGCCTATAACCGATTGGAAACACGCGAATGAGATTATGGAATTTGGTAACTTATGCTTGGAGAATATGGGAATACTGTATATATGACATGTGATTAATTACCCGGTATTACCGTTTTGACCATGAACTTGTTTGACTAGAGAATGATTGCTTTGGTGTTACTGTACTTCAAAACTGATGGGATTTGTGACAACAGACTGGTTTGATTATAAACTCCGACTACCTGTGGGTAGATGTAATCAGTAGGACTACTTCTGTATTGACACATAGTACGATTGAATCTGTGGAAACTGAGGCTGATGAATAGTATATGAATGATTACTTCGGAATTTCGTTTGCTGCTATGGGATTAATGTTCAAAATTGCCTTGTATTTCTGTTATACTTTGGATGACCTGGACTAACTGTAATGGATTACCGAATTGAAAACCAAGTTGAACAAAGACCGGATGAATGACTCAGAAATGAATAAATCAAATCTCTGTAACTTAACGGGGGAAATTACTTATGAAAATGGAAACAGTGTGAATCTATGACCCCGATCAGTACTTGATATAAGTAATGTGAATAATAACGTAGTAAAGTTGTGTTCAACTGTATTTGTTTTCTATGTGTCTAAAGGGGATATGTTTTCTGAAATATTATATGTTGTGCAATGAATAATTGTCCAATCTCTGATATGTGTTCGTGTGACTCTTGGTATTATATGATATCTGTTGGCTGTTACCTAGTATCGAAGGTTCCTTTATGGAACTTATATCTGTCTGCACTCTGTTACCCGTACCGGAGGTCCCGTCATGGGGGGCTCAGCTTATCTGTTCTCTGTTCCCGAATTCAGAGGTTCCTTAATGGAACTGGTTATTCATAACCATCACGTGTCTGCATCTGTTCTGTATCTGCTATGTCTGCATCTGTTCTGTATCTACTCTGTTAGTGCTAATGAAGGCACCACGTATGCTTAAGCAAGAATTGTGACATCTGTGTATGATCTGGACAAGAATAGGAACATGAACATGTATCTGAATCTGTTCTGGACTAAAATCTAAATGCGTATAAGACTTTGTTTTGATATGAACCCTGAGCATGAACATGTTTATGAATATAGTTATGCTTCTGTTTTGTAGAGTTAAAGTTATATTTTGAATGGTCATCATTTCTTTTTGATGTAAGATAACTTAAGTTTGGAGGACCAAACTTTTTAAGGTGGGGAGACTGTAACAACCCCTATCCGTAATTAGCCACTAATCCGTATTTAATGATGTTAATGAGAGGATTAAAATAAATTATGTATTTATTCTGCACTTTGTATGATTTTGGCTTTCTATCTGTTATTTATAGAAATATCTGTTTGGAATTCCACTTTAATATGTAAATTGAAAGCCTTATCAGCATCCGAAATCGAAATTGACTACGCCGATATGTTATTTGGAAGTTTTAGAACCATATGGCAAATTTTATTTAAAAAATTGATTCAGAACGATTAATTAAGTCATGTTTGGTTAGCCTAATATTCTAATTAATGTGTTTTAGCACCATAAGGATATATGTGAGCCTTAACTCATGTTTGAGCTCAATTCTTTGCTCCGCTTAGTGCAAAAATCTGAGGTTTTGTTTTAGAGAGAGAGTGTGTGCAATTCTAGAGAGAGAGATGAAGGAATTGAAGGAGAATTGAAGACCTTGACTTAGATTCATCAAAACTAAGCTAGAGCTAGATTAATTCAAGACTATAGGTATGAATTCAACCCCTAAATTATGAATCTAAGTTATCAACATGAATATTATGTGTTTAAGGGTGTGTATTGAGCTTAGAAGGAAGATTTGAGTGGCAATTCATGCATGCATGTACATTTTCTTACAAATTGAGCATGATTCCCATGAATCCTCTCTTGTATGTTTGAAATTCATCTTCATTTGGGGAAATCATCAAGTTTCAAGTTGTTTTGTGGTGTTTGATCATGTTTTGGGAAGCTCAAGACCAAGAATACCCATGCATGTTGTGTTCATGAACATTCATCATGTTTTAATTGAAATTGTGAGTTTTTAACAAATTCTTGGGCCATGATTTTCTGAAATAATCCGTAATGCTTCATGTTTTACAAGTTTACTATGTTATCTCAAGTTTTAGGGCTCAAGAGATGTGTTTTGAGTGTTGGAATTCGAGTTTTGAGCTTGAAGGTGCAATCTGAAAATTTCAGAATTTGTATCTACACTCGAGCGTGGAAGTTCACGCTTGAGCGACCAATCTAAGTGCGTACACTACGCTCGAGCGACCAAAAGTCCGCTCGAGCGTGAATTGTAAGCTCCCAGAAGTTTCATGTCTTTTATAGATCGCTCGAGCGAAGGAATGTGCGCTCGAGCAACCATTCACATTTTGCATGTCCGCTCGAGCGAGAAAAGCTACGCTCGAGCGAGTGTGGACTTTATTTTCAGAAATTTTTCCTAAGTGTTCCAAGGCATGTTTTGGCATCCTCATTGCATCTTAGGCATTCCTAAGCCTTAATTAAGCCATAGTAATGAGGTTATTGATTAGAAACACACTAAGAACAAGAGTGTACTAAGTTAAGAGTTTATAAGAGTGCGTTTTAAGCAATGTGATAAGAAAGAATATGAGATATTGTAATGAAAGCTAAGCCTTAATGGCCACTTAAATGTGTAATGATAAGACATGCTTGTGTTATGTATTTTGTGAATGTAGGTCAAGGCTCGAGGATTGATTGACCGCTTACTGGAACCACTGTGAGTAACGTTATCGTAAAGATACGTTTATATGAATTATGTTCTAAATGAAATATGATAAGCTGTGATTTTTGAAATGATATCTGTTTTCGTGAACGAATATTCCATGTTTAAAATCTATTATGGCATCCATAGATCGTCCCAAGTCATGGGGAACGGCATGAAAATGCGGGTCCATGACATATAAGTAATTACGAGATCTCGTTAGCCACTTCATTGTGGTGATATGTGTTTAATAGGTATCCGGAACCGATTACTCTAGTCGAAAGAGGTTCTGTGATGTGTTCTATGGGATGTACCATTATTCTGTTTTGATACGAGAATGATTATGTTATGATCTGTTTTATACTTATGATATGTTCGGAATTCGTTCACTAACCCCTTTACCTTAATGTTATTTATTGGGCTTTAGCTCATTGTGTGTATATATATGTATAAGTGAGCATTCTGAAGCCCGAGCCTGAAGGCTTTTTGTCTGGACCTGTGTTCTGTTGTCAGCCAACCATTGTGCCTCACGTGGAGGATCCCGAAGTGTCCTGTGTTCAAGTTCTGTTGGTTGTGTGTATATATATGACTTGATTTAATTATGTTGGCTGGACTTAAGATACTTTAATGTGTGTGGGTATAATGTATGAATAACTATTGCATACTTATATAAAGTTTTAACTATTCTGTTCATATAAGTCAGCACAGCTCATTGGACAACTATATTTATGTATTTGCTTCCGCTAGCCCCTTAATCTTGTTAATCTGTTCAGAGGCCTTCGGTAGTCCAAGGATTATTGACCGGTTACGATACTAAACCTATAGGGGCGGGTTTGGGTTGTGACACATTCAAAAAACTAACAGAATCTGCCACATCATTAACACATCAGCTCTATGTGTGATGTAAAAAATTCACTAAAGATGCAAAAAAATAAAAAATAAAATACAAAAAAATTAGAATTTTTTTTAAGTCTTTAGTGAACTTTTTTTTTTCAAATTTATTCATAAATGTTATTACATTATAGATGCATCTAGATTAGATGAAGCTAAAAAAATAAAAAATAAAAAATAACTAAAAAAAGAAAAAAAGGTTTACTAAAGACGAAAAAAATGAAAATATACTAACTCAAATACCTGTATTGTCAATTCTGAAATAAAAAATTTACTATAATTTTTTCCGTCTTTAGTAAACTTTTTTTTTCTTTTTTTAGTTAAATTTGTTTTTATTTTTTTGCATCTATAATGTAATAATGCTTATGAATAAATTTGAAAAAAAAGTTCACTAAAGACTAAGAAAAAATTCTAATTTTTTTGTTTATTATTTTTTATTTTTTGCATCTTTATTAAATTTTTTACATCACATATGGACCTGATGTGTTAGTGATGTGACAAATTCAGTTACTTTTTTGAATGGAAGTTAGTTTAGGAGTAAAATGGGAAGGATTGCAAATATAAAGGGTCAAAGTGGAAAGGATTACAAACATGAAGGGTCAAAGTGAGAAAAATCAAAGTTAAATGGCCAAAATGGGGAAGGATTGCAAACATGAAAGACCAAAGTGGGATGATTGTAAATATAAAGGGCCAAAGTGGGAATAATCAAACTTAAATGTCCGAAGTGAGAAATGGGTGAAACTTTAACGGGACAAAGTGTAATTTACCCTTAGGCCCCGTTTATTTTGGGAAATAGGGATGTGATTGGGATTAAGATGGATGTGCGACCCACTATATGTTGTGTTTGTTTTGGGAGATGGAGAAGAGATTCATAATCCCATGGGATTAAGATGGGCCTTAATGTTGGGATTAAGATGGAGGAGGTACAGGTGATATTAGGAAACTAGTTTTATAGGATTAGGTTTTTTTTGTTTTTTTTGTTTTTTAGATGTTGGGAATTTTTTTTAACATTAATTTTTAATGTTTTAGTATTTTTTGTTAAGTAAAAATCATAATTTTATTTGTTTTAATATTTTATATTTCTTTTATAGGGTAATAATGTAACAATTCCCATACTTACAACTACCATCAAAACAAATACAATTTTACTTAATCCTCTTACTATCAATTATCTCTATTCTACCACTGAAAATATACGGAGCCTTATTTCTAAGTAACCATTTAAATTTGGGAGTGTTGAGAGAAAAACTGAGATGGTTAGTTAGGAAAAATTATCTCGAAGGTAAAATCTTTATATTTTTCGTTGAATGCTATTTCAATTGAATAAAGGTAGGTAACTATTTTTTCCCACTTAAAAAAAAATTATAATTTAGACAAAATAATTGTGCACCGCTTTATAATAAAGTTAGATAACTATTTTTTCCCACTTTAAAAAAAAATTATAATTTAGACAAAATAATTGTGCACCCCTTATTATAAAGCGGACATATAATCATGATGTGATAGATAGACCTATCAAATAACTTAAAGTAATTCTAACTATACTCTTTATTTTTTATTAACTAAAATATAAAAAGTTCTTTATTTTTTCTAATTTTTTTTTTTATCTATGTACTCCAATATTACTTTTTATTTTACATATCTATACACATAAACATTTTTTATTTATTCAAATGAAAATTAGGATGGAAGATAAAATTCAGTCTTATAAAACATAGATGGGAAATACTTAGTCCCTCCTCATACTTGCAGAGATCATGTCTGCTACTAGTAAAGATGTTACATTGCTAGGTAGATCATCAAGAAAGATTATGTGCTCTTTTTGGTTTACACCAATATTGGTCAATGCATCAGCATTTTGATTAGCTTCTCTTGGCACATGTAGGATGGTGCACTTGCATCTTCTCATCATTAAGTTTTCATCTTCAATTAGTGCTATGTAGGGCTGAGTTCTTTCAACTCCTTTACTGATTAGCTTCATAGCTGTTTGGGAATCAATTTCAATATCTATGCCGTTCAGCCCCTTTTGCATGATGATGGTCAATCCTCTCTGCAGTTCACATATCTCAGCTTTTAGGCTGGTGCAGTTGCCCAGGTATCCATAGTATCCCTACACCCAGTTGTCTACTTCATCTCTAAGTAGGCCTCCATAGCCAGATTGTCCTAGATCACCCTTGGAGCATCCATGAGCATTCAGCTTGAGTTTACCTACAGTAGGAAGAAGCCAATTAGGCATTGTATGGCCAAATAAACTATTTAAAATGCCTCTAAAAGCTCTTCAAATGTAACTAATCTCAAAGAATTAATTTCATTAAAATAACTATCATAATAGTCAATTTATTGGAGTGATTAAAATATGATAATACAATTATAATAGTTAGCATGTCTCATTTAAAGAGCTCTTTGGAGATGTTCAAAGACTCTTTAAAAGAGACATGTTAGTTATTTTAGTTAGCGTCATCATATTTTAGTCACTCTAACAGGCTAACTATTATAATAGTTATTTTAATAAAATCCATTAATGTTATTTCCATTTGAAGAGTGCTGAGAGACTTTTTAAATAGTTTGTGTGTATAGATATGTAAAATAAAAAGTAGCGTTAGAGTACATAGAAAAAAAAATTAAAAAAAAATAGGCAAAATAAAAATATATTATTTTTATATTTTAATTAATGAAAAATGAAGAATGTGATTTTTGTTGCTTTCACAAATTTAAAAATAAATATATAAATAACTTTTCGGTCGCTAAGGCTCAGCACGGAATTTGTGGATGTGGGCAGAGTAAACTCCAGCCACTTCAGTCAAAGCTAACCAAAGGCTCGTAAAACTGTTCAATTTTTTTAAGGTCCAATTATCCCCTATGCAAGCCCAACTGCGGAGTCCAGGTTTCATTTCCTTGATTGGGCTGGTTCAACCCATGTTTTCCAATATCCTTGTCTAGTTTATTTATTTATTTATTTATTTTTTATTTATTTTTTTTATTTTTATGCGAGGTTGTCCTTGTCAAGTTAGCACTAGGTTTTTTGAAGCACAAGCGATGTGGTCTTTAATTTTAATATCTTACCGTGGATTTTAATAGGATTTATTGAGATTGTGTTTGATTAGAAGATTTGATAAGAGAAATAAAAAAAAGAAAAGAAATGTAATTCTAAATTTTGTTTGGTTATAATAGAAAATACAATGAAAAAAAAAAGAAAAAAAAAAAATAAAAAGAGAAATGTAATCTTACTTTTTATCTTTTGGATTCATTTATGCTTTTTTGTTTTTTCATTTTCTAACTCAATCAAACATAACTTGGAATTTTAATCCTATCAATTATTTCTCCTTTTCTTTCTATTTTTCTATTTTTTTCCTTTTTATTTTCCTCATCAAATCCTCTAATCAAAACTCCTTTTCATTCCATTTATTTGGATGGGATGGTGCAATTTTCTTGTTGTGATTACATTTTGGGTCTATTTTAATAATTTAAATTGTTTATGTTGTAAGATTTGTTATTTATACCCCAAAAAAAAAAAATTAATCGAACATCATTACAAAATCATCCAAAAAAATGGATGGTTAATTTCTTTTAAACATTATTTTGTGATCTTATCATGTGGTTACAAATGTCTAATCAATTTAATTTTTTACATGAATAATCTTAATAAATAATTGAATTGAAAAGAAGCTTAAAATACATAGGTGTTTGGCATGCACTAAAAAAATGCACTTTTTTTGCATAAATATACTTATTTAGGTCACATTAATCAACATCTATCAGCATCTCCTCTCTGCTTTTCTACCAATTTTCTCTATTTTTCTACGTATTTTTTATTTATAAAAAATTAAAAAATACATTTATTTATAACATTCCAGGCTATCCTTAAATTTGATTTTAGATGCTAGCTGGTAGTATAAATTGTAATCAATAATTTTTGTATAAATAAAGAGAAATTTGGCGACAGTTCATCATTTTTAACTGCATAAAGTCTTTAAGAGGAGTCGAATATCGGTTATACTAAGGAAAATCAATTTGAACGGGCCAAAGGCAATTCGGCTCTATTCTGAGCCGAGTATATACCGATACACGACTGAAAGGCCGAATAAGCAATCAGTCGAAGGATTAAGAGTGGGCCCGACCCTAGGGCCCAAAGGCGAATATAAATAGAGTAACGTCAACCAAAGAAAGGTATGTGAGAATAGATTAAGTAAAAACTTGAGATAGAAGTAAACTTGAGAGCATACACTAACTTGTCCGTCGGAGTGCTAATTCCGACACCCCCGACCGGAGCGTTCATCCTTTTTCAGGTGGCAATCTGAGGATCAGGAACGTCCTACAAGATCCAAGAGTATTTCCAAACTACTTCTCCATAATTGGCGCCGTCTGTGGGAATACTCAAATACATCTATGGCGGGCGTAACGGAAGATCTTCTGGTAGTCGCTAACGAAATTACGCCAAGAGACGACATCACTTCGAGAAACATGCTTGGGCTGGAGAATATCACCGCATGACAAGCCTTCAACTTCGATTTAGTAGCCCAGACCTCACCCTCGACATCAGTGCATGAGACAATGCAGACGATAATGGATCGAGCAAAGCAAAATGAACAGTGATTAGAGAATATGATGGCTGAGAACGAACGCCTGCGCTAGGATTTGGCCTTAGAGGTGGCAAAATCCCAACAGGCCGCATGCCAAGACTAGGGTCGACCTTCAGGAAAGAAGAATAGTCGACCTTCAGGTGCCAATCTGAGGATCAGAAATGTCCTACAAGATCCAAGAGTATTTCCAAACTACTTCTTCATAATTGGAGCCGTCTGTGGGAATACTCAAGTACATCCATGGCGGGCGTAATGGAAGATCTTCTGGTAGTCGCTGATGAAATTACGCCAAGAGACAACATCACTTCGAGAAACATGCTTGGACTGGAGAATATCACCGCATGACAAGCCTTCAACTTCGATTCAGTAGCCCAGACCTCACCCTCGACATTAGTGCATGAGACAATGCAGACGATAATGGATCAAGCAAAGCAACATGAACAGCGGCTGGAGAATATGATGGCTGAGAACGAACGCCTGTGCCAGGATTTGGCCTTGGAGGTGGCAAAATCCCAACAGGCCGCATGCCAAGACTAGGGTCGACCTTCAGGAAAGAAGAATAGTCGATGATGTCGACTTCAGAAGCGCGATAATGATTGTAATTCTGACTCACCGTCCTCGGAACTCAGAAAGAAAGGACGAGTTGACGTATCCAGCTTATCTGAAGGAAGTCCGTATGTATGGCACAAGCGAGAGAGGAGTGATGATTCGAATTAAGAAGATAAGCACGACCCTTTTGTGCGATGAATAGCAAGGGCAGTGCTACCCAAGAACTTCAAAGCACCGTCGTTCACCTTGTATGACGGAAAATCAGACCCCACCGATCATATTCGTCATTATAAACGAGCGATGACACTTCATGCTGACGATGAAGCCCTCATGTGTCGAATCTTTCCGAGTAGTCTGGGACCACTGGCCATTAGATGGCACTATAAACTGGAGCCGGCATCAATTAAGAGCTTCCATCAACTCCAAAAGTCATTCAGGGCAAGATTCATCACCAATGAGATCCAGCCAAAGCAAGCCGATTCTCTTTGGGCAATACAAATTAAACCAGAAGAAACTCTTCGTGAATATTCAGCACGCTATTGGGAATGCTTTAATCTGGTAGACGATTCCTGCAATGACTCTATAGCCATCACCGCCTTTAAGATAGGATTGCATTCTGATAGACCCCTCCGTAGTTTATTGACTAGACGGCCCTCCAAAACATTTTGGGCGTTAATAAAGAAAGTCGAAGAATATTGCAAAGTGGAAGACGATGCCCTGTGGGTCAAAGCCGGGCAGAAAGCCGATAAGGCAGCTCCGCCTGGAATCGTTCAGCCAATAAGCGTCGTGCCATCAAGGAGCCCTAAACCACAGAATCAGGCTAAATGAGACAAAAGGCGTCACTCGAGCGAATGAACAATATCAATGACAAAAGGCGTCACTCGCGCCGATCAAATGACCAATGTTCACATCGAGCGAATGAACAATATCAAGTGGACAACAGGCACACAAGGCGCTCGGACAAGAAACACATAGAGTTAACAAAGTCAATCAGTAAGATTTTACCAAAAGTTTAACACCTTCCGTACTTTAAGTGGCCTCCCAAGATGATGAGACCTCCCGATACTAGAAGATGAGATAAGCAGTATGAGTATCACAAAGACCATGATCATGACACCGACAGTTGTTATGCACTAAAGGATCATCTGGAAGTGTTGGTGCAAGACGGCCGACTCGCGCAACACATCCGAAAGAATAATTCATCAAACACAGTAGCCTTACGGCCGGATTCGCCTCCACTTGGTGTAATTCATATAATATACAGCTTGCCGACATTGTCCGAGGTGCATACAATTCAGTTGCAATCTAATCCACATAGGCCAATCACGCTAGCGAAGCGGCCCCATGAAACTGGGCGGATTAGTTTCGATGACACTGACTTAGTTGGAGTAAATCTCCCTCACACTGATCCCCTGTCATCGAGCTATGCGTGAACAAATTTAACGTTGAACGTGTTCTCATTGATCAAGGAAGTACTTCGGAAGTAATGTATTACAAAACTTTTGTTAAACTCGACTTCACTGACTCGGATCTATCTCCGGTCGATTATCCACTATTCGGCTTCAATGCTAACCCTGAATATCCTTTGGACAAAATCACATACCAGTTCGGGCGAGCACTAAATCAGTAGGTGTAGAATTTCTAGTTGTCAAACTTCCTTCGCCATACAATCTCATCATGGGAAGAACTTGGATGCATACCATGCAAGCCCTGCAGAGCACCTACCATCAACTTCTTCGTTTTCCGACTGAGTACAGTATCAAACAAATTCGAGGTTCTCAAAAATCGGCACAGGCATGCTACCTTGTCGCTGCAAAGAAACCAAAAGAGCTAGAAGTGAATTCAATTGAGGTACCGGATCGGGAGAGCCTTGAGGATATTGGGAAGATCACGAGTGAAAAGGCAACCGAAACCCTGGATCGGGTCAAAATTAACGAGAATCTCGACAAGTTCTTCATAATCGACGCTTCCCTGAACGAAGTTGAAAGGCAAGAGCTTGTATCCTTCCTACTTGACAACCTCGACATGTTCGCATGGTCATCATACGAGATGCCAGGGGTGGATCCATTTGTGGCCCAGCACCACTTAAACGTTGATCCAAAATGTAAGTCAATTATTCAAAGAAGTCGGCAGTCAGCCGCGGAGCATACTTCAGCCGTTGTTGAAGAAGTGGACCGATTACTTAATGCCGGGGCAATTCGCGAAGTAACCTATCCTACATGGCTATCCAATACCGTGGTTGTAAAGAAGAAGAATAGATCTTGGCGTGTTTGTGTGAATTTCACGGACTTGAACAAAGCTTGTCCTAAGGATTGTTTTCCCCTTCCCAAAATAGACTAACTCGTAGATGCAATGGCATATCACCAACGTATGAGCTTCTTGGACACCTACAGAGGATACCATCAAATTACCATGCATTCGGAGGACCAAGAAAAAATCGCATTCTTTACCCCAAGAGGAACCTATTGCTACAAGGTCATACCTTTCGGGTAGAAGAATACAGGGACAACTTACCAAAGACTAGCGATTGCCATGTTCAAGGAACAACTCGGCCGCACTATGGAAGTATACATCGACGATATGGTCGTCAAATCCAAGGAAAAGTATACTCATCTAGCCGATTTAGCAGAGACATTCGACATTCTTCGAAAGTAAAAAATGAAACTGAACAACTCGAAATGCGCATTTGACATTAGATCTGGAAAATTCCTTAGCTACATTGTTAACCACTACGGAATCGAAGCCAACCCGAGACAAATCACAGCAATTCTAGAACTTGGCTCTCCTCAGTCGGTCAAAGAGGTTCAAAAGCTGATGGGAATGGCCGTCACCTTCAATAGGTTTGTTAGCCGTTCCACTGATCGCTATCGACAATTCTTTCACACACTTCGGCAAGGTAAAGCTTTAAAATGGACCCCCCGAGTGCCAGGCCTCTTTGGACGTCTTAAAGACTTATCTTCGATCAGTACCACTCTTGGAAACACCTTCAGCAGGTGATCTGCTCATTTTGTATCTGTCAGTATCCGATCGAGCGGTCAGCGTCGTGTTGTTAAAGGAGGAACTTGGGGAACAACGACCAGTTTACTATGTAAGTAAAGCAATGGCTGACGTCGAAACACGTTATCTTCTATTAAAAAAGCTCATCATCGCTGTCATCGTGGCTGCAAGAAAACTGATGCATTACTTTCAGGGACATACCATTGGGGTACTAACGAACTACCCCCTCCGGTCAACGCTCCGTAGCGCGGAAACATCGAGGCACATTTTGAAATGGGCTCTAGAACTCGGCCAATATGATATCCAATTTCTGCCCAAAACTTCCATAAAGGGGCAAGTGCTCGCCGACTTTGTAGCCGAATTCACGGGATCCCTCGCCGACTTTAAGTGTGATCAAGTACAACCTAAGCCCAATTGGAGAATATATGTTGGAGACATTTGACAGATATACAGTGACGGGCCATCCAACCAACGTGGCAGTGAGTCAGGCGTAGTAATCATGACCCCCGAAGGGGCAATAATCGAGCAGGCTGTCAAACTGGGCTTCGATGCATTAAATAATAAGATAGAATACGAAGCATTGTTAACCGGCCTACGAAATACACTTCACCTCGGTGCGTGGCGTCTGCTTGTTTTCTGTGACTCGAAACTACTCATCAACTAGTTGAAGAGAGAATATGCAGCCGAAAATGACCGCATGACAGCCTACATGAAAACAGCGAATTCTTTGCTCGCAAAATTTGATCAACATGAGTTGAATCAAATAACCCGGGATCAGAACACGCATGTAGACGCCCTAGCTTGCCAAGCCTCTGCCATCAACTCAGAAATTAAAAGAACAATTGAAATATGATTCATCCTTAAGCCGAGCATTGCCTCTTTTGAATCAGTTTAAATCAATATCATTGAACCAGGCCCAAGTTGGATAGACCCTATCGCCGCATTCCTGTCCTCCAAGCAGCTGTCGATGGATAAGAAAGAAGCACACAAACTGCGAAACAAAGCCTTGCGATACTACTTGGACCCGCGAGGAAAGCTCTACAAAAAGTCCCTTTTCTAGGCCGTTCTTAGAATGTGTTCACTCGGATAAAGCCAAGGAACTCTTGGCTGAAATACATGAAGGCAACTGTGGTGCCCATTCTAGCGGGCATTCTTTGGCCTATCGAGCCATAACACAGGGGTACTATTTGCCGGCCATGTGAATAGATGCCGAGTGTTATGTCAAGAAATGTGAACAATGCCAAAAGCTTTCCGCTTTAACTCATTTGTCTACTGAGGAGTTAAACTCTATCACCAGCCCTTAACCGTTCGCTTAATGGGGACTTGATATCATCGGACCATTGCCACGGGCTCTAGGAAACAAGCGATTCTTGATTGTCGCGACAGATTATTTCACAAAATGGGTCGAAGTAGAGGCACTGACACATATTCGAGATACTGACGTTAAGCATTTCGTATGGAAAAACATCATAACACGATTCGACATACCAAGAACACTTGTTTCAGATAATAGCACCTAGTTCGATTGTGGCGTCTACCGAGAACTATGCAACACGTATGGTATTCGGCCCTACTTTTCCTCGCCGGCCTATCCACAAAGCAATGGTCAAGCGGAGGCCTCCAACAAAGTCATTCTGGACAGCATCAAGAAAAGGTTGGAAAAAGCTAAAGGTAGATAGCTTAAAGAGCTGCCCAATGTGCTGCGGGCTCATCGCACTACTCTAAAGTGATCCACTGAGGAAACGCGGTTCGCTCTATGCTTTGGAACCCAGGCAATCATCCCCCTAAAAATCGGCCTACCACTCTGAAATCGAAGGTTTTTGACTTGGACCGTAATGACATGATATTGGTCTTGAACTTAGCTCTGATCGAAGAACACTAAGGCCGTGCCCTTGCTTTTATGGCGTGGTATCAGCAACAACTCGCTAAATCATATAATTAACGCGTACAACTGTGTCATTATACAGCTGGAGAATTGGTCCTCAAGAAAGTGTTTCCCGCTCTTAAAAACCCCGCTGACGGCAAGTTAGGTCCCAACTAGGACGGCCCTTATCAGGTTGAATCAATTGCCGGAACAGGGATATATCGGCTCAAAGACATGTCTGGAAGAAGTTTGCTACGCCCCTGGAATTCCACATATTTACGTAAATTTTATCATTAATTCAACTTGTACGGTATGGTAGCTTGCTTTGAATTTTTGCTGTGTACATCTTTCATTTTCCTAATGTAATGCATTTTCCTTCCTGTTTTGTGAATATTGGTTTGGAACCAAGAAGCCTCCGAATTCGGAACCCCATCCGTGAATGACACGTTTGGGCTGAATAAGCCTCCAAATTCGAAGCGCCCTTCGTGGATATCACGATTGGCCAAGACACAAAGCCTCCAAATTTAGAGCCCCGTCCGTGAATGACACAGTTGGGCCGAATAAGTCTTTGAATTCGAAGCTTTATCCGTGAATAACACGTTTGGGCTGAATAAGCCTCCGAATTCAAAGCGCCCTTCGTGGATCTCACGATTGGCCAAGACACAAAGCCTCCAAATTCGGAGCCCCATCCGTGAATGACACGTTTAGGTCGAATAAGCTTCCGAATTCAGAGTGCCCTTCGTGGATATCACAATTGGCCAAAACAAAAATCCTCCGAATTCAGAGCCCCATCCGTAAATGACACGTTTGGGCCGAATAAGCCTCCGAATTCGAAGCACCCTTCGTGGATATCATTACTAGCCAAGATACAAAGCCTCCGAATTCGGAGCCCCATCCGTGAATAACACGTTTGGGCCGAATAAGCCTCTGAATCGGAGCTCTCTTCGTGGATATCACGATTGGCCAAGACACAAAGCCTCTGAATTCGGAGCCCCATCTGTAAATGACACGTTCAGTACTAAGAAGCCTCCGAATTCGGAGCCCCATCCGTGAATGACACGTTTGGGCCAAATAAGCCTCCGAATTCGGAGCGCTCTTCGTGGATATCATGATTGGCCAAGACAAAAAGCCTCCAAATTTAGAGCCCCATCTGTAAATGACACGTTTAGGTCGAATAAGCCTCCGAATTCGAAGCGCCCTTCGTGGATATCACGATTGGCCACAACACAAAGCTTCCGAATTCGAAGCCCCATCTGTGAATGACATGTTTGGGCCGAATAAGTCTTCGAATTCAGAGCCCCATCCGTGAATGACACGTTTGGGGCGAATAAGCCTCCGAATTCGAAGTGCTCTTCGTGGATATCACGATTGGCCAAGACACAAAGCCTTCGAATTCAGAGCCCCATCCGTGAATGACACATTTGGTACCAAAAAGCCTCCGAATTCGGAGCCCCATCCGTGAATGACACGTTTGGGCTGAATAAGCCTCTGTACTCAGAGCGCTCTTTGTGAATATCACGATTGGCCAAGACAAAAGCCTCCAAATTTTGAGCCCTATCCGTGACTGACATGTTTGGGCCGAATGAGTCTCCGAATTCAGAGCGCCCTTCGTGGATATCACGATTGGCCAGTACAAAGACTACGAGTTTGGACATACCACATTTGGCAAACTAAAAGTTATAGATTAGTATGCGATTGACATAAAGTAATAGACGATGGTCATAAATCAATCTATAAGCATTCATTGAAACAATATACAAACATTCAAAATAAAATGATTCGTTAAATAGACCTAAATACATGACGCGTCAAAACGGAACAATGTGTTCAATAAATTTTATTCGGCACCATCTTCATCATCGGTCTTCTCGGCGTCGAAAGCCTCGAAAGGAAAATTGTAATTATGATATAAAGGCGACACCGAATCAACATCCGCGGCCTGGAGAGCCTTGATCCACCCATGCTTAAATCCACAATTTTCGCATTGACAAACTTCCTCAGCTAGCTTATCCCTCGTCTTCTCTATTCCAATTTTTTGGCTGTTGAAAAAGCCTTTTTCATAGGACTTCGTCTTCGCAGTTTCTATTACGAGCATGCTCGCCGTTTCTCGGTCAGCAATCGCATGGTCCAAAAGCCGCTGGTTTACTCTTTCTACGACAATTGGGTTCACTTGACTCACCGACTGAGTTTCAAAAGTTTTAGCTTTCTTCAGCTCATTCTCGGTTTTCTTTGCGTGAGCTTCCAAGCTCCGAATGGGACCGTCTTTCTGCTCTATCTCTCTTTGCGTGGCCCGAAGATGCATGCCGATTTCATAGGAGGTATATAGCCCCTTTACTACTCCATGGATGCCCTCTTGAAAAACTTTGTAATCAGGCCGGCCGATCATTGACTGCTGGACTTCTGGCAGAAAAATCTATCGAACAAACTCGACTGCCACGTTTGGATCACGGATAATCGAATCCACTTCCGTCATCGGTTTGTTCCCAATGAAGACTGAAAAACTCAACGGGCGCGGTGGCCCACGGGTTTCGCTTCACGAACGGGGGAGTTCCCTCGTTGCTACCTCTCCTTCCTGGGTGACCTACTTTGACGACGTGGGGAGTGACGCCTCTCACGCTCCCCCGACGTCCGACTTCCCGTTCACGTAGGTTTGCCACCTCGATTCATCTCTGAGTCCAGTTCAGCCAATGTCTTACCCTCTCCTCTGCTGTTGAAAAATAGTCTTCTTGACATCTAAATTTGTCCAGCCTAGTTCGACACAGCGCTCTTTTCTCTCTCGAAATCTGTTGAATTTGAACACAAAAATAGAACCTATGCGCATGCAGCCCCCACTTCACTTATTAATTATGGGTGCAGCGTTCCCAAAGCAATCTCTTCAATACTTCGCACCGAAAAGTTTGTATGTCCCCGCCAATCCATGAACCGCCGATATTCGGTGATTCTATTCATTAATCAGCTAGGGCAAGGGTAGATTCATTAATCTATTCAGCTAAATCTCAAAACTTTGCGCCGATAAGTTTGTGTGCCCCAGCCAATCCATGAACTACCGATATTCGGCAGTTCTGTTCATTAATCAGCTGGGGCAATGGCAGATTCATTAATCTATTCGGCTAAATCTCAAAGCTTTGCGTCGATAAGTTTGTGTGTCCCAGCCAATCCATGAACTATTGATATTCGGCGGTTCTGTTCATTAATCAGCTGGGGCAAGGGAAGATTTATTAATCTATTCGGCTAAATCTCAAAGCTTTGCGCCGATAAGTTTGTGTGCCCCAGCCAATCCATGAACTACCGATATTCGGTGGTTCCGTTCATTAATCAGCTGGGGCAAGGGAAGATTCATTAATCTATACGGTTAAATCTCAAAGCTTTGCGTCGATAAGTTAGTGTGTTGGCGGTTCTGTTCATTAATCAGTTGGGGCAAAGGCAGATCCATTAATCTATTATTTTATCGCCGAATTAATTTACTCATTAATATACTCAGGAATTTACATCATCCTACTTGGCCATTAACTAGCACATGCAGCAGATAGGCAGAAAGGCAATTTTCATTAATAAATTGAGTACAAACAGTCGTCATTTTACACATGAAAATTACCCTACATTTAACTTTTAACCAAATCAAATAAACAAAATCTATAAAAACTACGTACACAAGATACCAAACAAAAGGCAAAATTACATTAATCCTAGTCAATCTTCGAGGTCAGACACCAGCGGCTCAACCTCCAACTGCTCGTATGGAATCGGCTGCTCCAATGTCACATTAGTAGCAGCAAGGGCTTTGAGACAGCCGTGTTTGAAGTCCCGATTTTCGAACTTGGGTATTTCCTCCACGTATTTCTCTAAGGCGACATTCTTCCCGGCTTGGAACGCCTTAGAGATCTCGGAGTCGGTGATTTCCTTTTCCTTTTTCGATGCTTCCAAATCAGCCTCCAGTTTGGCAATCACCTCTTTGGCTAACTTGAACACCTCATCGCTCACGTTCGCCCTTTCTTCGGCGGCCAACCTGAGTTGATCGAAACTCTTGGCTTTTTCTGCCTCGGCATCGACACTCACTCGTTCTTCCGCTGCTTTGATCGCCTCGGACTCGGCTTTGAGAGAGGCCTCCGTAGCCTTGTTCTTTTCATTTTCAACTTTGGCTGTGAGAAAGCCTATTTGTTTAATAGTGTCATGTTGACAGTGGCCAATCTCAGCTATTCTGCCTGCCGCCTGTAAAACAAGGAATTAATAAGATAGCTGGCATAAAAAAGGATGCAAGACTACAAACAACTCAAGTCATATACCAATATCGCCGATTGAACGGCTAATGCAATGGACATCATATCTGGCTCTGCATGAAAGACTGCTCTGTCAATCGGCAAAGAAATTGAAGAGGCCACGCTTAAGGCCACTGCAACGTCTTTCACAGCCGATGCATCAGAAGCAACCAACACATTCTTTATCCTTGGTTGTATGCTAAATGGCATAACTAAGGCCGACTGCTCTATGCGCGGCTGTTTATCAGTTAGGTTCTCTGAAAAGTTGGCTTCTTGTTCGACAGAACGTTTTTTTCCCCTGTGCTCGACCTCCAGATTATCCGGTTCATTGAGAACAATTTGCTCCGGTTCGGCTGTAACAATCTGCGCTGTTTATTTAACAAGAGTAGGCGGAGAAGACTTAGTCTCAACAACAAGTGGTGGGGGTTCAGATTAGTCGGATTCGGCCTTCCTCCGGGTAGCCATCCTCTCGACGTTTTTTCTTTTGGCCATCTGCGCGAGCGACTCCCCAGCCATGTTCTCAGAATATGTGCTGGGAAGGTCTCCTAAATCGGTGAAAATATCGTCTTCTAATGAGACGTCTACTTGGCTTGAAATGGATAGAGGGTTGAAGCCGGCTTCGTCAAAAGCCAAATTTAGAGTCGTGCTAACCTCCTCCCCGAGACTATCAGATCTGTCCAAATTGGACTGATTCGGCTGCGCAGTGACTTCTTCGGCTATTTGTTCGCCGACCGGCTCTAAATCCGAAGCTTCAAGACCAATCTCCCTAAGATTTTTAAAGTTCAGGAATGTAAGCGCCGTAAGCTGCTGTTCGCCCTTTGGAATCGGAATGTTATCAGCGGTCGAAAAGGTAGCGTAAGTTGGCTCATATCTCGGAAGGACGTAGGCAGCCCTCCCTTGCTTTTGGAGGTTTGGATGGCCGAAGAATTGGAGCGTGGTATTGATTTGCCTAAGTACAGCGTTGTCGGCCGAGATAAGAACTTTTTTCAAATCGTTACCTGCACAAATTAAACGGTAAGCACATGGAATCTAAGTCGAGTAAATGTACAAAAAATATACATAGGGGACTATACAGCCATCTGGTTCGCCTTTCTATCTAGGAACAAGATCTAGGCGATCTTCGCCTTCGGCGAATTCCCAGTTACCTCGGACAACGACCATGACATCTTCGACACGCTTACTAGAGTTGGCAAGCATAGTCACCAGATGGTGATCTGTGTCCTCGGTCTTGAGAAAATAACGCCCCTGCAGACCAGAGGATTTCGCCAAGGCATAACAATACCGAATAACATGGATTCCTAGATTAATCCTAAGTTGGCGATTTAGTTCTACTATCCCCATTATGATGCGATAAAAATTTACGTTGGGCTGCAAAGGGAGAAGACCCCAATAACGAAGGACGACCCTCAAAAATGGGTGAAGAGGGAAATGAACTTCACCCTCAGCGATTGATAGGAGGGAAAAGATGATCTTACTCGCATCAGCCCTTTCCATGTCAAGCACGCTGTCTACCACAAGTGACAGATGGACGTCGTCTAGAATGGAAAAATGGCGTCGAAAAGCGGCAATACGATCTGCAGAAAGAAGGGCTTTCAAATAGCCATTCGAGTCAGAATAGAAGGTACTATAAACAAAACAAAAAAATAAGAGTTGGAATGAAGAGGAGAAGAACTTACAAGGTGCATAGAGAACAACGGGGGACGGATGAAAGTTACATAGGAGAAATGAAAGAGAGGTTGAGGGGCAACCAAAGAGCCTTGTATATTCAAAAAATATCTGAAGAGACAACACGATTTCAAATCGCATTAAATGAACGACGTGTACGAACTAGCGGGAAATTGTAATGATTTGCAAAACTCAGATGTTCTGATGCTTCAGTATTAGAAGGAGTGCAAGCGCCGTATTTTTGACTTCCTATACCTAGAACCAAACATGTTGTCTAGGTGATGTTAGTCAGATATTTGGGAGACAATTGTGGGAGCTGAATATCGGTTATACTAAGGAAAACCAATTTGAACGAGCCAAAGGCAATTCGGTTTTATTATGAGCCAAGTATATACCGGCACACGACCGGAAGGCTGAATTAGCAATCATTCGAAGGATTAAGAATGGACCCAGCCCTAAGGCCCAGAGACGAATATAAATAGAGAAACATGAACCAAAGAAATGTATGAGAGAATAGATTGAGTAAAAACTTGAGATAAAAGTAAACTTGAGAGCATATCGTAACTTGTCCGTCGGAGTGCTAATTCCGGCATCCCTGACCGGAGCGTTCATCGTTTTTCAAGTGGCAATTTGAGAATCAGGAACGTCCTACAGAATCCAAAAGTATTTCCAAACCACTTCTCCACAGTAAATTTCTCATGATGATAAGCATGCCTTTATTTCATTATTATTATTATTTTTTACTTTTTGGACAATTTAACAATTTTTAACTTGAAATTGGAGGAAGCCTTTTTATCTTGAAATTAGACTCGTCTCCACCACGTCATTGAAAGGCTTCTGTTTGGCTGTCTCCTTCCAATGGCTACAATACAACTTACATATTTATATATTTGTATCTTTAAAAAAAAAATTAGTTTTAGTTTCATTTCTATTTTTGAGGTTCTTATCTTTTCACTTTACAATTTTTTCACAGATAAAAGATCCAAACAAAATTGAAATTTCTCATTTCTTTCTTGAGACAAGATGAGCTACATGCATCTCTAAGCACATAAACTTGTTTGGTTTTGATTTTGGTTTTAAGAAATATTTTTCAAAAAAATCTAGCTTTTTATTTTTCGTATTTTTTTGTTTTTAATAAATTTTTTTAATATTTTAAATAATTTTTTTAAAAAAAATTTAGACACACCTAACATAAATATACTTAAAAAATATAATATTTGTGAACTGTTTTTTTTTATAAAATTCAGTAAATACCAAAAATATTAAAAAATGAAAATTCCGTTCATTTTTCTTATTTTTGTGTATTTATTAAATTTTAAAAATATTTTTTCATAAATATTTTACTATTTAGATATATCTAAGTAAGGTGTATTTAAAAAAATAAAAAAATACTTAATATTTTAAAAATATTCATTAAAAAAAATACGAACAATAAAAAATTAAATTTTTTAAAAATTAAATTTAAAAACCTGAAATCAAACTAGTATATAGGATTATTCATCTCTCAGTCATTTTTTAAAGAACAATTAGAACATCGTCATTGCGAAAATATTAGGCCGAGTATTAAAAAAAGAACAAAATATTTACATTCAAAAAAAATTATAGGCCTGAGGCGGTAGGGGCAGAGAGGGATTGAATATAGTGGCGGCTTTAGGACTTTATCTTGTAGGGTCATTTGAAAGGAAAAAAATACTTTAAGCAATTTTATCAATCACCTTGGTTGTTTCTATTTTTTAAAAAATACTTTTTAAAAAATTTTATTTTCTTATTTTTTTGTATTTTTTTGTTTTTACTAAATTTTTTTAATATTTTAAACAATTTTTTTACTTTTTATAGACACACCTAACATAAATATATCTAAAAAGTAAAAAAATTATAAAAAAAATCTTTTAAAAATTCATTAAATATCAAAAATACAAAAAAAAAATACAAGAATTCAGTACATTTTTTATATTTTTATGTATTTATTAATTTTTTAAAATATTTTTTCACAAATTTTTACTTTATAGATACATCTAAATAAGATACATCTAAAAAAATAAAAAAATTATTTAAAATTTAAAAAATATTCACTAAAAAAAAATACGAAAATCAAAAAAATTAATTTTCAAAAAATTTAATCCAGAAAACTTAAACCAACACAATAACATTGAAAATGGTTTCAAAAGATGAAAATTGCTCTAAAGTCTATAGCAAAATCACAGTATCTGGTGAATAAATTATAATATAATATTGTGTTTGGAGAGATGAAAATTTAAACGTTGAAGATTGGGTAGACATAGAGAGTAGGAGACATAACAACAAGCAAGACTATAGAATGTTTCCCCATGACGGGATCGTTGGATAGATCAAGAACATCAACATTGAGAGATGTAAGTGAAGAAAGCGAATCGGGGATTGAAGAATTCAACTTGTCACCTCGGAAATTCAAAAAAAAAAAGAGAATTCCTAGGTTTCTAATTTCGGAAGATATTGGACCAGACAGGAGATTGTTGCTGAGATTAATCTTCACCAGATTGGCAGCTTGACAGATTTCCGAAGGTAGAACACCCGAAATGTTATTGCTCTATATGGACAGTGTTGACAAGCTTTTAGCATTTCCAATTGTATTCGAACCATTCAGTCTATGAAGCACGGATACTTCAAAAAGGGTGACGTATCCGTATCGGATACTTATCGGATACCGATACTCTTCGGATACTCGCGGATACGTATCGGATACTTCTTAAAAGTATCAGATACTTCTTAATTAATTTTTTATTAATTTTGAAGTATCGGATACTTAATTTTGAAGTATCGGATACTCGAAGTTATATATTACTTATAATATTTTGTTTAGTTCTTTGATAAGAGGAATATAGTGAGAGTTAAAGTAATAGAATTTGTCAAATTGATGTATCCTTGTTGTCTCTCTCACTTCTCTCTCGCTTTTTCACTCTCTCACGTTTCTTCTCTCTGCTCTCATTCTTTTTTTAGTGTTGGCATGTAAGGATGATGTTTAATTTGAATTTGCTTTTGCTTTTGCTTTTGCTTTTAGTTTTGGATGTTTTATGAATGTTTGAGCACTCTTAGGTTAATAGGAATCCCTCTCCTTATTTATTAATTTACTTTAAATTTTATTTTCATGCATATTACATTATTAAAATTATTAAAAAAAAAAAATTATGAATGTATCCTCGTTGTACCCGTATCGTACTTTTTAAAATTTTGACATATCGCCATATCCACATCCCCATATCACCATATTCGTATCCGTGCTTCCTAGGCTATCATTGATGACTTAAAAAAGTATATTTGCTGAAATTTTTATTTAAGAATGGTTTTTTGGCTTTAGCTAAGGTCTTGTGATATTCAATGATGAAGGGAAACAAGTTGAAGCTATTGACCTTGAAGACTCTTAGTTTTATAGGAATCTTTCTTCTTTATCAAGTTGTCTTTTGCTTTAGGTTTTATTTTTATGCATACTGTATTACTAAAAATTGTTAAAATAATATTTTTTACGAACGTATCCCCGCCGTATCCGTATCCTAGTTTTTTAAATTTTGTCGTATCGCCGTATCCGTATCGTATCGTATCCGTATCCGTGCTTCCTAGACTGATTGTAACCCAAATCAAGAATTTAAACATGGGGAAGAGCAAGAAGGCCTTCTGGTAAACATATTTTTCAGGACTTGAAAGTACAGAAATTTACTTCCATTGCAGGCCTCGGCTGGTAACTCTCCAGAAAATTCATTTTCCAACGACTCCAAGACAATCATGGGTGATGATCACCCTAAACCTATCGGAGCTTCTCCGGTCAACATGTTGTCATAAACTGATAATATCGTCAGGGTGGTCGAGTTTGCCATTGCTTCAGGGATTTCTCCGGTGAGGCTGTTGTTGTAAAGCTGCAAGACTTTGAGATTCGGGAGGCGGCGAATGGATTCCGGGATTTTTCCGGGTAACTTGTTCACAGACGTGTCCCAATCTACCAGCTCTGAGAGATTTCCAAGTTCCTCAGGTATTACACCACTAAGTCCTTTGTAGTAAAGCTCAAGTTGTTGTGAGTTCTTCAGCAACCCAAGCTCTGCCCGAATCTGACCCACAAGATAATTCCTGCTCAATTCAAGATCAATGAGCGAATGTCATTTTCCGATCGACGCTGGGATCAAACCGCGAACCATGCACGCCATCAGGACCATAGATTTGAGCTTTGTTAGCCTGGAAATATTCTCAGGCAATTGCCATACCTTGAAACCTTCATTTTCATTGAAGTTCAGAGCTTTGAGAATGGTAAGGTTGGTTACGGAAACAGGGAAATCGCTGAAGAAGAGATTGTAGGAGAGGTCGAGTGACCGGAGAGCCACCATGGACGAAAAGTCCAGAAGTGTTCCAGTGAGGTAGGCAGAGCTCACGTTTAGTTCTCGCAAGAGAGAACAATTACTGATGCTTTGAGGAAAATTTCCATGGATGTTGTTGTAGCCGAGGTGAAGACACACGTAGCTCCGGGAGGTAAGAGCAGACGTGTTCAGGGAAGCGGCCAGAGAGCGATGACTCAGAGATATCGATCTTCGTGGCATAGCCTTGTTCATTGCATCTGATTCTGGCACAGCTGCAAAGGGGTTTTGGTTCGGAAACATCCCAATCCGACAAAGGGTTCCCTTTGAGAGAGTTTTTCATGAGAGTGAAGAACTGAGACTGGTTAGTTACGGTGGAATGGGAAGAGGTAAGTAAAGAAAGTAATAGCGAAAGGAGAAAGAAACTACAATGAAAAGCCATGGAAGGGAAAGACAGAGATATATAAAGAGAGAGCCAAAGGTCCCTTATTTGTAAGGATATTTTTAGATGGTTGTTAACGAATACAATCAGAGATGGAAATGAATTCAATTTTAGAAGTGTATTTTGTATGTTCCTCTGCAGTCAAACTTGGGTTTGAATTTGTGGCCCCCTCCCCCCCAAAAAAAAAACAATGTTACACACACAAAATTCATGCACAAAAATATATCATGAAAAAATATTATGTGGTTTAGATTCATTTTAAATACGAGTTATACTGTATCCGAATTAAATTTAAATTATACTTTATTTTCTTAGTATTTTTCTCTGCACGAATTCTGAACACATACCAACAATCCAAAGAGAGCCTACATGCATCTCTAGTATATGGTACTGATCCATCAATCATCATTAGAACATCATCATTAAAATTAGTCTAAGGATTTATAAAAAAAGGTCCCAGTTCATAGAGTGGGGATGGGGGGGCAGCTGGGAATTGAATCCCTGTCCCTGTGCTAGGTTGCAACCACTATGAAATTTAACCCACTTCAATCCACACCTATAACAAAACTCATGTCCACACCTACAAGTAATATGTGAACAACCCTCTGTCTTCTCCACATAAATTTCACACTCTGGGCACTTCCTCCAGCTCTTCTTCTTAGCAAGTTCCTCCACCAACATATTTTCTTTCCCTCTCTTCTTCCCACCCAGCCTCATAAACTCCTTGCACGTAAATTCTACATGCCATGGAACACGACACCGTGCACAGATTGATCTCTTGCAGGCAGGACAGTTGATCTCTTCTATGATCTCCCCGGAATCATTAACCAACATGGCTGAACAGTCCCTGAAAGGACAATAAATTATCTGGGACTTGGGAATCATTGACTTGCATAGGAACTCGTCCCACTGGACAATGACCTCTTTCGGGATGATCTGCCTGCAGGCATCGAAATCTAATGCTGCCTTGCAATCTTCCCCGGGGCATAAAACTGTTTTTATGTTTTCTTGGATCTTTGCTGCGATGTGTTTGCTCGTGCAGTCGTGACAGAAGGAGTGAGAACAGATTTGATTTCTGTACATCAGGATAGTTTGTTTGTTTTCTAAGCAGATTCTGCAGAAGCAGCTTTGGGATGATGATGATGATGGCTCGCCATTCGACATTGGTTCTTGGACTTGCAAGTCGTCTGCATGATTCACATCTGATTCGGGAACACTCTCACCAGCTCCAGTTGCCTTGAAAAGAGCTGAAAATGAAAATACAGCTAGACAGGTTGCCCGGAAGAGACATTAATATTATAGGAAGGAAAAAGGAAATAAATCTTTGGTCTGTAACAGTTATCAAAAATAGAAAACAAAACCGAAGATTCATTTGATTAGTTGTTTACTGAAATGACCAAAAATACAGTCTAAAAAACTTTCGCAGCTTTCACGAATAAAGTGAATTCAAAGCACAAGTAAAAAAAGAAATAAACAATAAAAAGAAAAGAAGATTCTGTTTTCATGACGTGTTTAAAGTGGTTTCCTTAGTCACAACAAGGAGGAGCTACAGGTGCCTTCGTACCCTTCATCCCAAAGAAAGTCTTTTTTTTCATGATTGCTTTTGCTGCTAACGTGAACTTGCAAAGAGTTGGAAAATATGTAGAACTAAAAGTTTTTGTAGAGAGGGTTGGGTGTGAAGTTCTGAATTAATTGAAGGTGCAAAGATCTTCATTGGGAACGTGTATTGATGAAAGTTGGGAAGGCCCCCGAGTCCAATTTTGATTACACAATTTGAAAAGGTGTGAACATAATATAAATTTCTATTGATTTAAAATATCGAGTTTATAATTTTGAGTGGGGTCAATACACTTTTTGAATATGAGGTCTATTATTTTGAATCAATCACAATTTATATATTATTCACAGACTTCTCATTTTTAACTAAAAATGACATATCATGCTATAGGAGAAGACGGTATAAATAGATATAATTATTATAGCATTATCATGCACAAAATTTATCAACAAAGAAAGAGTTCGGTTCTTATAATGCATAACAGCAATGGTAGGTATCATGAAAAACCTTTCATGAAAATAATCATGAAAGTTTTGTGACCCTTGAATTACACTTAGAATAAAGTACCACACACTAATCAAGGTAATCCAAGGATGATAAATCTTTCATGATCATTTTCATGAAAAAATTTTCATGATGCCTAACTTTTCTCAATACATAATATCCTGAAATTCTATTCATTTTTTTTTATGACTATAATGAATCTAGAAATATAGGATTTGATCACATATAACACATAAATGAACAAAAAATTTTAAAAGTAAGTTCCATCAACAAATTTTGTACAATCCTTTACGTTCATATTCGGCGTTTGATTTTCGGGAAACATTATTCATGCCATAACATTTTTTCCAGGAAACTTTTTCTCGGAAAACACAAACTACGATAAATTGTAAAAAAACGGCATAACATAAGGACGGAATAAGAAATAGTCACCAACTTACCATCACTTAAGAGATGCATGGAGTCCGAAATCACCGCCTCAGCGTTAGTTTCCGGCGATTCCTCGGCGAGCGGTGCAACAGAATCGCCGCCGTACTTTCCCTCCTCGTAATGTAACCAAGCGAGTAGAGCCATGGGGACTAGTATGCCAACGTACACACAGAGCGCAAGTGTGCGCCACTCCAGGACTAGGCCTAATTCGGACCAATGTTGTCGCTGGGAGTGAGTGAAGAGACTGACATTAGTCCCTGCAGGGTAGGCTTCCACGAAGGATGACAGAAATTGATTGGGTAGATCGAGAAGGTTTATCAAACTCGCCTGAAACTGATCGGAAACTTCGTCTTCCGGCCAATTCACGGAGTTGAGACCTGGTATTAGACCGGATAGCATTGTGGATCTGGTAAAAAGGGATTACCAGAACGAAGACCGAAATGAACTCTGTAAAGAAACTGAGAGAAGCCTTTTCGCAGCTGAAGAGTGCATTTTTATACATAGAGAAAAGTTAGGAATTATGAAAGTTTTTTCATGAAGTTGATCTTAAAAAATTTATGATTTTTAGATTATTTTAATTAGTGTGTGGTGTTTTATTCTAAGTGTAATTTAAAAGTTACAAAATTTTCATAATTATTTTCATAAAAAAAATTTTATGATACCTAACATTATATTAAAAATTAAAAAGTCATGAAAAAAATCAAAAAGTCAACAACTTATATTAAAAATTCAAAGATTTTTTTTTTTTTACATATCTTTTCGTAAAAAATTAAAAAGTCATCACAAATATTTTAATTTTTTTACATCATATTTTAATTAAAAAATTAAAAACTTACTAAAAAAATATGTTCCTAAACGAAACCTTAATATTATAATGTGTGCGTAGTTTAAGTGGTATGAATCTTAATATCTTAAATCCTTTGTCATAAGACTTACACACCTCTATATGTAATTTTTTTTAAAATTAAATATACTATCACATAATGTAAATCAATTAAAATTTTCACTTAATAATAGTATAGATAATATTATAAGGAAGTTTTTTTGATAAATCTACTTTCTAAGAGTTTTATTCTATCCAACCCATATTCTTTTTTATTATTCCATTAGGTCCTATTTGAGATAAGAAGACCAAAATACCCTTTTCATCTACTTATGTTCCATTTAGTTCACATTATTTTCTTATGTTTCAATAAGTCCTATGGGTGACATAATTACCAAAATACCCCTAATGTGAATGTTCACACCATCAATGTAAATGTTCATATCGTCAATGTATAGGGGCCTGACCCATGTCAATCCTTGTGGGTGCCCAGAAAAATTCGAGTCGGACCGGGACAGGCCCAGCCCATTGACAATGTGAATATTCACATTGACATGTTAATATTCACATTAATAGTAGTGTAAAATTGGCCCGCGTCTCGTGGCGGCGCGAAACCCGCCCGCGGCCCATGGGCGGCTCGGGGCGGGCCCGGTCCGGCCCGTTGACAATGTGAATATTCACATTGGCATATTAACATTCACATTGATAAGAGTATAAAATTAGCCCGCGGCCCATGGGCGGCCAAAAGTCCCTCCACGGCCCGGGGCGGGCCCGGCCCGGCCTGTTAACAATGTAAATATTCACATTAAAATGTTAACATTCACATTGATAAGAGTATAAAATTGGCCAGCGGCCCAGGGCGAGTCCGGCCTGGCCCGTTGACAATGTGAATATTCACATTGACATGTTAACATTGACATTGATAGGAGTGTAAAATTAGCCCGTGCCTCGTGGCTGACCGAAACCCACCCACGACCCGTGGGCGACCCGGGGCGGGCTTGGCAATTTTTTTTTAATTCTTTTTAATTTTTTCTACTAAAATTTTATTATTTTTCACAAAAAAAAACACTAGGCCTCGGCGCAGGCCGGGCCTCGGACCGAGCCTTGAATGGGTCTTAACCAGGCCGATGGGCCGGGCCGGGCTTTAAAGTGATGGCCAAGGCCCTAGCCTAGGGTCTCGGACTAGGCTCAAACTTGGGCCCAAACGAGCCTTTCCCGCGCCAGGTCGAGCCGGCCCACGGGCCAAAAAATTAGGCCCAGGCCCTGGCCTTGGCACAAGGGTATTTGGGCTTTGGACGGGTCGATGGATCGAGCCTCTGGTCGGGCCGGTGAGCCTGGGCCTAGCCTCGAGCTTAGGTCGGGCTTGGGCGGGCCTGGCCATTTTTTTTTAATTTTTTTTAATTTTTTCTACCAAAATTTTATTATTTTCCACAAAAAAATACATTGCGCCTCTGGCGGGCTGGGCCTCGGACCAAGCCTTGAATGGGCCTTAAGCGGGCCGATGGGCCGGGCCAGGCTTCAATGTGATGACCTAGGCCCTAACCTAGGTTCTCGGACATGCTCGGACCCGAACCGAAACGAGATTTCCCCGGGCCGTGGGCGGGCTTTAGGCAGTCCACGGGCCGCGGGCCAATACTACATTCCTATCAATGTGCATTTTAACATGTCAATGTGAATATTCACATTGTCAACGAGCCGGGCCGGGCCTACCCCAGGCCGCGGGCAAGCTTCAGGCAGCGGGCAAATTTTACACTCCTATCAATGTTAATGTTAACATGTCAATGTGAATATTCACATTGTCATGGGTTGGGCCAAGCCTGCCTCGGGCTGCGGTCGGGCTTCGGGCCGCCCACGAGCTGCGGGTCAATTTTACACTCTTATCAACGTGAATGTTAACATGTCAATATGAATATTTACATTGTCAACAGGCTGAGTTGGGCTCGCCCTGGGCCGCTGGCCAATTTTATACTCTTATCAATGTGAATGTTAGTATGTCAATGTGAATATTCACATTGTCAACAGGCCGGGCCGAGCCCGCCCTGAGCCGCCTATGGGCCGTAGGCGGGTTTCGGGCAGCCACGAGGCGCGGGCTAATTTTATACTCCTATCAATGTGAATGTTAACATGTCAATGTAAATATTCGCATTGTCAACTGGCCGGGTCGGGCCCGCCTTGGGCCGCTGGCCAATTTTATACTCTTATCAATGTGAATGTTAACATGTCAATGTGAATATTCACATTGTCAACGGGCCGGACCGAGTCGGGCCCGCCCTAGGCCGCTGGCTAATTTTATACTCCTATCAATGTGAATGTTGACATGTCAATGTGAATATTCACATTCTCAACGGGCCAAGTCGGGCCCGCTTGGACCGCTGGCCAATTTTATACTCTTATCAATGTGAATGTTAACATGTCAATGTGAATATTCACATTGTCAACAGGCTGGGCCGGGCCCGCCCATGGGCCGTGGGCGGGTTTTGGGAAGCTACGAGGCACGGGCTAATTTTACACTCCTATCAATGTGAATATTCACATTGTCAACGGGTCGGGCCGGGCCCGCCCTGGGCTGCGGGCTGGCTTTTAGCCAGCCATGGGCCGCGGGCCAATTTTATACTCTTATCAATGTGAATGTTAACATGTCAATGTGAATATTCACATTGTCAACAGGCCGGACCGGACCTGACCTGCCACGGGCCGCCCATGGGACCTGGGCGGGTTTCGCGCCGCCACAGATCGCGTGCCAATTTTACACTCCTATTAATGTGAATGTTAACGTATCAATGTGAATATTCACATTGTCAACGGGCCGGGCCCGCCCAGGCTCGCGGGCGGGTTTCGGGCCGCCCACGGGCCAATTTTACATTCTACCAATGTGAATTTTAAAATATGAATGTTCACATCATAAAATTGTTAACCGTTCAAAAAATATTTGTAAGGGTATCAAAATTAAATATAAGGGTATAAGTGTCCAAGAAAATAGTGTAAATCAAGAAAAAAGACTTTATGGAATAAAATTATACAAAAATGAGACTAAATGAGTTAAAAAAAAATTTCATAAATTTCTTAAATTAAAACACTTCTAAATGAGATTTATCAATAATTTACACATATTACAAAGGGTCACACTGGTTTTCCACTCTTCCATTCCGCTTTTTGTGAGTCATTGAGGTTGGAAAAATCTAACAGGAAAGATAATTGGAAACTAGTGATTAAATTTGGGGAATTAAAATTTTGGATTATTTACACAGAAATTTCCTGAAAAGTATTATTTTAATTCCTTAAATTATAAAAATATATAAATAAATCCTTAAATTATTGGCATGTTTAGTTTTGACCCCTATTTTATTAGGGGTTTAATTTGTATGTTTTTATAATTTAAAGAGTTATTTATATGTTTTTATAATTTAAGAGATAAAATAATATTTTCTAATAATTTAAGAAATTTATTTGCACTTTACAATTTAGGATTAGAATAATACTTTTTAATAGTTCAAGAGGTTTCGTGTAAGTAATTCTTAAATTTTAAATATAAAAAATTTATGGTGAAAATGCGTTAGAGTTGTATATTGTAAGAAATTTAATATTATTTTATTGTGTTAGTGGTATCACTTTATAATAAAAAATTATAAATAGACAATTCTATTATTCAATTTCTGAAATTAAAATTATGAATATTATGATTAAATTATTAAAAAAAATAAAGGTGCAGTATATATTTTATCTATGAAGCATAGGTACGGGTACGAGTACTGGTACTGGTACGATACGGGTACGTCGATACGGTAAAATTCAAAAAAAATAAGGTACGGGTACGGCTTGGTATGTTTGTAAAAAAATATTTATTTTTAATTTAGAGTAATGCAAAGATTAATTCAATGGTTTAATTTGTTAAGGTCCAACTTATAATTAACATTTAATACCAAAAGGAAAAGTATAAATCAAAATTAAATGTCAATATATTAAATAACTTACAAACCATAGTTTAATTTTAAAATCATGCTAAGCATAAAACAAAAACTAAAAAAGAAATCTGGTGAAATGAGTTTTATCTTTGTAGTAGAAGGAAAATATTGTTTCAACTGAGGTACGGTACGGCTTGGATATATACTAGGTACGTCTGGATACGTCAAAAATTAAGAAGAAAAAACTTGGGTACGTGTTTCGTGTACCCGATACGTATGCAGAAGTACCATACGAGGTACGGTACGCCGGTAAATACCCGGTACGAGTACGGCATATTTTTCGAAATACCCATACTTCATAGTATTTTATGAATAGTTATGCTACAAATGCAGAACTTTTGCATATAAATTTGTTTGAATTTATCAATGAATGGTTTAAATTTATTTTAGACAAAGACCGACAACACACAATTTAAATTTTAATCACACATTTTCTGTCTGGAACTGGAATTCTAAGTTCACAGAGCTTTATTGTTTTATTACAAATCAATTCAATGAGACTAATCACAACATTCCGATGTTCGTTACGGAACTAATCTCCTTGTCAGAGAACATAAAATGAAATTTTATGCGAAAGGGTTGTCAATAATAAAGGTAGTCTCAAAACACAGTAGGTGTAGCTTAGGGACTACGGATATATTCTTTTCAGATCTCAAGTTCAATTCACATTAGATATTATAAATTTTTTGAAAACGTGTTGGACACTCGATCATAAAAAAATAAGAGTATTAATAAAGGTAGTCTTTGTGGGGTGATGAGAGAGAGAGAGAGAGAGAGAGAGGGAGGGAGATTTGGTGATGCTTCTTTTTTTAAAACCTCAAGGCTTAAGGACGAAGGTATTGAGCTCTGGCTTGTGTGCCTTGGGAGTTCTCATGAAGATATGGCCTGGCTTGCAATGCTCAAAAATATTAATTGCTTTCCTCTTCATATCATGCCAGTTTGACTCCACTTGGGTTTATCATTCCTTGTTTGACATATAAGTTATCACATTAATTTTTTTTTAACAAGTTTTTTTTAAAAAAAATAAAAAATCAACAAAAATAATCAGTTTCGAGACAAAGCTATGAGAGTTAAAAATTAATACCTAATTATATGATTAAAAGATAGTGTAGAATTACATGATTCTCAGTGTAAATATATGTGATAAAATTGTGAATACAACATGCTAGACATGATCAAATTATAATTAAATAATAAGTTAAAATTTTACATAGAATAATAATAAAGAAGATGGAAAAAGCTTCGGACCCCAGTGGAGTACTGGGGTCGCGTGTGATTGGTCCAAAAAATAAAAATTGTCCTTTTTTTTTTATATATATTTTTCATCAATCCTATACTGCCATGTCACTGGGAGTGCGACCCCCTGGAGTTCGAAGCATGGCTCAAAGAAGATAAAGATCTTATCATTACGTAAGTCTTAAATAATTAAATGTTTGAGTTTTCTTCGGCACTAAATCTCGATGGGATTTAGATGATTGCTTCGTCGTGAAGAGGTCATACATTCAAAACTCAAAAGTGAAATCAATATCAAAAAAAAAATTTGAAAATGAAAATGGAAGATCAAACACAACGGGCAAAGAAATTTGTTAGACTTATTTATTTTGATAATTTATTTAATCATATTTTAATTTATTTGAAAGAGAAAAATAGAATCTAAAATTTATTTTGATGACTTATTTAATTATATTTTAATCAAAATTTATTTTGATGATTTATTTGAAAGAGAAAAATAGAATTAAAATTTATTTTGATAATTTATTTAAAAGAGGAAAATAAAATCAAAATTTATTTTGTCTCATTCTTTCTCACCTAAACCTTTATCCGAAATATTGTTAGAATATATTTAATATTTGATTAAATCAGGAGTTCAAACAACTCAAAACAAAGGTTCAAACAGCCTAGCACAGCAGAAGGCCAAAAAGTTCAAGTGGAAGATATTCAAATTAGTAATGATGGAAGTGCAACGGCTATAAACAGCTATAAAGGTTCAAAAGGCCAAAATGTTCAAAAGGTTCAAGTGAAAGATATTCAAATTTATAATGATGAAGTGGAAGATATTCAAATTGGTAATGATGAAAGTACAACGGCTATAAACGGCTATAAATTCAAATGACTACAACGGCTAGAAAATGCTATAAATTCAAATGAATACAACGGCTATAAACGGTTATAATTTACATTATATATCAAAGCCTCTAATGTAAACAAGTTAACCTGAAAATATTCTTTGATCTATAATCACTCACATCTATTCTTAGAAATTATACACTGAGCCTTATGGCTTTAAGCCCATCTTTCCTATGTGATATTTACAGAAAAATAAAAGTTTCATTTTATATATCTATCTTTGAGAGATATTTATTGTAAGCTTTCTTTGAAAGCAAAAATACTATTTCATCTTGTAAAAGTGTTACAAATACTGTGTTCTTGAAATCTTGAGAGTGATTATGAATCACCTAAGATTTGTAAAGGTTTGGGCTTATGAAGTCTATGTAAAATCCGTGGAGAATTGCTCTATTTGTAAAGAGGTTGCTAGTACCCCTGTGAAGCTAGAAGATAGTGAAAAATCTCAAGTGAAGCTTGAGGAGTGAATGTAGGCTTGGTTGAAGTCGAACCACTATAAATCTGTTTGTCTCTTCTTCCCTAATCTCTTTACTTTCTTACTGCTGCTATAGCTATCTAATATTCATGTGTTAATCATTTAATTTACCCTGTATATTAGTTATACTTCATTGTTATTTTACTTGATCATTTACTGTTAAGTTCATCATTGTGCTTGTTAATAATTTGTTGTACTAATAGTTAATTTTATTGAGGTATTATTAATTTTAATTTGTAGAAATCTAATCCACCTCCCCTCTTAGGTTGCCTTTTTGGGTAACAGAATTGACAGAATGTGAAATTATAGTTTGGGAGCAAATGCATTTGATTTTCACTTTCATTCTCCTCGCTAATGAAAACTACAAAAATTTTAGGTTTTGCGACGATAAAATGCCGTCGCTAATACTCCTAATGCCGTCTCAAAAAACTTTTAGCAGTGGCAAATGACTTTTAGCGGCAGCAAATGAGGGGTCATAACAGAGGGCGTTGCAAACAAGTATTAGCAACGACACCTTTTTTTTGCCACGGCATTTGTTGCCTTTTGCGACGACATTTTCTTGTTGCCTATAATATGTAAAAAATTGAGACCTTTTGCGACAGCATTATTTTACCGTCGCTAAAAATTTTATTTGAGACCTTTTTGTTTTTTTTGCAACGGCATGACCACTGTCGCCAATGATTTTAATATTTTTTCCGACGGTGTGGTGCCGTCGCCAAAAAAAAAATACAATATAATTATTAAAAATATTAAAATTGCATATATTAAATGAAAAACAATTGAAAAATAAACTAATAATTTCATAATAATATAAAAATTTCTATGTAGAAATAACAATTTCTCCATAATAAAAATATTATTCCATCCATAACTACACATTAACAAAATTACCACACTACATAATATTTCATAATACATATATAATTTTTAAATACATAATGTTATTCATAATTCAAAATAACATAAACCAAAATTGAAAGTTTTCCTCATCATTCTCCGTGGGTAACAAAAACAAAAGTTAGTAGCATTTCCACAATAAGCAAACTCTTACTCGGAAAATATCTGAAAACAAAAAATAAAAATAATTAATGACAATATAATTATGTGTTAAAATGTTAATTACAAAAAATTATAAAAAATTAACTACTATACAATTACAAAGATAATTAAGTAAATAATTTTGCTTAGACCGAAATCCGGCTCTAACTCCCAAACCGAAAACGCGATTCGAGTCTTATCTTCTCCCACAAGTCTTTCGTGCCTAGGCGGTCGAGTGTGTCAAGCTTCATGCTACTCCGACGCCGTTTCGTGATTTTAGGGCGTGAACACCTTGAATTCTAAGTTTCTTAAGAAACTCGTTTGTCTAGAGTGAAATCCGACTCTAACTCTCAAACCGGGAACCCGATTCGAGTCCCGTCTTCTTTCACAAGTCTTTTGTGCCTAGGCGGTCGTGTGTGCCAATTTTCGTGCTACTCTGACGCCGTTTGGTGATTTTGGAGCGTGAACACCTCAAATTCTAAGTTTCTTAAGAAATTAATTTGTCTAGAGTGAAATCTAACTTTAATTCCCAAACTGGGAACCCGATTCAAGTCCCGTCTTCTCCCACAAGTCTCTCGTGACTAGGCTATTGTGTGTCCCAAGTTTCGTGTTACTCCGACACCGTTTGGTGATTTTGGGGCATTAACACCTCGAATTCTAAGTTTCTTAAGAAATTAGTTTGTCTAGAGTGAAATTCAGCTAACTCCCAAATCAAGAACCCGATTCGAGTCCCGTCTTCTCCCACAAGTCTCTCATGCCTAGGCGGTTGTGTGTGCCAAGCTTCGTGCTACTCCGATGCCGTTTGGTGATTTTGGAGCGTGAACACCTTGAATTCTAAGTTTCTTAAGAAACTAGTGTGTGTAGAGTGAAATCCGGCTCTAACTCCCAAACTGAAAACTCAATTCTAGTTCTGTCTTCTCCCACAAGTCTCTCGTGCCTAGGTGGTCATGTGTGCCAAGTTTCATGCTACTTCGACGCCGTTTGGTGATTTTGGGGCGTTAACAATTCGAATTCTAAGTTTCTTAAGAAACTAGTTTGTCTAAAGTGAAATCCGACTCTAACTCCCAAACCGGGAACCCGATTCGAGTCTCGTCTTCTCCTACAAGTCTATCGTGCCTAGGCGGTCGTGTGTGCCAATTTTGTATTACTCCGATGCCATTTGGTGATTTTGGGATATTAACACCTCGAATTCTAAATTTCTTAAGAAACTAGCTGGTCTAAAGTGAAATCCAACTCTAACTCCCAAACCGGAAACCCGATTCGAGTCCCGTCTTCTCTCACAAGTCTCTCGTGCCTAGGCGGTTGTGTGAGGAAATTTTCGTGCTACTCCGACGCCGTTTGGTGATTTTGGGGCGTTAACAACTCGAATTCTAAGTTTCTTAAGAAACTAGTGTGTCTAGAGTGAATCCGGCTCTAACTCCCAAACCGGAAACCCGATTCTAGTCCCGTCGTCTCCCACAAGTCTCTTGTGCCTAGGTGGTCGTGTGTGTCAAGTTTCGTGCTACCCCGACGTCGTTTGGTGATTTTGGGGCGTTAACACCTCGAATTCTAAGTTTCTTAATAAACTAGTTTGTCTAGAGTGGAATCCGGCTCTAACTCCCAAACCAGGATCTCGATTCTAGTCTTGTCTTCTCCCACAAGTCTCTCGTGCCTAGGCGGTTGTGTGTGGCAAGTTTCATGCTACTCTGACGCCGTTTGGTGATTTTGGGGCGTGAACACCTCGAATTCTAAGTTTCTTAAAAAACTAGTTTGTCTAGAGTGAAATTCGACTCTAACTCCCAAACCGAGAACCCGATTCGAGTCTCGTCTTCTCCCACAAGTCTCTCGTGCCTAGGTGGTCGTGTGTGTCAAGTTTCGTGCTACTCCGATGCCGTTGGGTGATTTTGGGGCGTCAACACCTTGAATTCTAAGTTTCTTAAGAAACTAGTTTGTCTAGAGTGAAATTTGGTTTTAACTTCCAAACCGGGAACCCGATTTGGGTCCCGTCTTCTCCCACAAGTCTCTCGTGCCTAGGCGGTCGTATGTGCCAAGTTTCGTGCTACTCTGACGCCATTTAGCGATTTTGAGGCGTTAACACCTCAAATTCTAAGTTTCTTAAGAAACTAGTTTGTCGTAAAGATTAAATAGGAAATCTAAACTGCCATTTAGAAAATTACATGTTGGACATTGATTAATTTAGAAAAAGCAAAAATCGAGAAAATTTCAACATGAATTCGTGTGGTAAAATTCAAACCAGTAGAGATGTGTATATGCAAACATATACATGATAACATCCATTATTTCACTTCACCATAATCATTCTAAAATACTTTGAAGTTAACATTTAAAACTATGTGTCAATATTTGTATTATTGAGTTTATTTACCAATTTAACTCTAATAAAGTGACTAAAGACCCAAACAGAAGTTACAAACAACTTTCCAAGAGCACTAATATATCAAGCCAACTTGGATTTTCATAAATGCTTTAATTTCCAAGAGCACTAACGTTCAATAAAATTTACAATACACAAAATTGAAACTCCTTTAACCACACTGTTTGTTTTGTTTTCCACTTTTGAGTACCCATTTTCATTTTCTTTTTCTTTTTTCCAGTTTTCCTTTATTACCCACACTCTTTGGAGAACAATTATGAAAATCATGAATTGATTTTTATTTGTGGGATTTTTATTTGAAGCAGAATTTTCAAATTACAAGTATATAAGTCGCACTTGATTTAGGGTTTTAAGGTCAAACTCTTATAATACCCGCATAAAAACTTCAATTTTAAACTTGAAAAAAAGAATCGAAGAACAGATCTTTCTAAGTGGATTTTCATATTAAGCAGGTTTTGGGGTATAAAATTTGCTCCTTTCTTTTTAAAGTGTGAATTTTTCAATTTGTTCTATTAAGGAAAAGAGCACAGGTTCATACAATAAACCATAAATTGGCGCATGTACCTTTTTAAGACACTGTACATGTACAGCATTGTTTTCTTTCTTTCAGTGTGCGCATATGAAAGTGCATGCTAGGCAATGGTTTGTAACATCCTCTTTTTTCTATAAAAATGGAAAATTGCAATCAACAAATGGAATTGGAAGGTTCAAAATATCGAAGTATAACAGATAGTCACCATTATGCATAAAGAAAAACACAAAGAACTTAAAGCAATTAATTCTCAAAATCCAAGATAACAAAATTAAACAACAGCACCTACATAGAGAAACTTCATGAGTAGTAAACAACTTGCTCAACAATTATGACTAAAACCGCATTAATGTTGCATGTTATGTATTTTAATAAGCTGGACCTCACCTACAGCCTACATGGTTAGCCTTCCAGGTCAATTTTGCTAGACATAACTCACTTTTAATTTGAGTTACACAAACACAAGAATTGATGGATTCGTGAAACTCAGTGAGAAATTATTGGACAGATAGGCTTATAAAGGATCTGAAACTAGATCTCACCCTGTTTTCAGATACATGGTACATGTTTATATATATAATATTAACTTTATGTGATTTACTTTATCTGAATGTGTTGAATTTAATACACTGTAGAGTTACGAGCATAGTTCACAAGTCTCAGTAATCAATAGTGACCACCTTGTACGAGAGAGTAAATCATATGAAAAAGCTACCTGACAATGATCATCTGTGAGTTCCTAGGAAGAGCGTATTATTTGATGTAGATCAGTATCCATAAGTTCATATGCAATATACACATCATTGAACACATCTTTCTCTGGTGGCCGTATGATATCCTTAATTTTAATAACCTACACAATAGTGGTCTGTTAAATCATCTCAAACGCATAGCAAAACATAAAAGCATCCAGAAAATAAGGGTCTGACATTTATTCTCCTTACTCTTCTCTATAATCTTGAATTTATTTATCACAACAATGGCTAATGCCTTTGTTGACATAATTGATCATGTTTTAAAATAGAAACTAAACACAAACATTGGCGTGAAATGCAGCAATTTATGATTGCATAGTTTGTAGAGGATCTGTAGAGAGAAAAATAGATTTGAAAATATTGAGGCAGAAACATGTTGGGTGTGATGCATATAAACACTGACCATTAGAAGTGTATGTCTCTGCAACAAATAATACAATTCCTTGCATCTTAAATAGGTAATAAGCTTCAAAATCACACTCACCAATTGTAGTATTGACCAATGGATTAGATTTAAGTATGCAACTTAAACAAAACTTATAAATGTATTGGTTAAAAAAAGGTCAAGCATAACCATCGTATACTGAGAAGAGCAATTTTGATTTAACTTACTGTATCATCTTTAAGTAGAGTTATAATGAGATAACTGAATAAGTTACCTTTATCTTTTTAAACCGATATGTTGGCATTATATCAAATCGCATCTCAAAATGGCATTTGGAACTTGGAAGAGAAAATAGCATCATTGAATCATTTAAGCTCTGTTCACTCCCTAAGAAACATGGGAAGTTAAAACGGAAAAGAGATCATTTTTCTATTCTTCGGTCCATACTAAATCCAAAATAAAAACAAAAAATTCCAAGTGAACCCTGATGTCACATTACAAATTGGCATTTCGAAGCAAATACGGTCAGGAGAGGATGCAGTTTAGTGAATCAATGCAAAAACAAAGCAACAAAACACAACAATTTCGGACAAATCTAAGGGTTTCGGCTTCCTCCAAACCAATGTTCGATCAAATAAGAAATTGCTATCTCATTTTTCTCTCTAAAAGTACGAATTAGTTACCTGGTGAATGAGAGATGAGAGATCTTGATTTGTGTAATTTACACTACTGATCAGTTAAGAAAATAATCAGAAATTAGAAAACAATTTATGGAGAAAATAATCAGACAAATCAAAAAGTATATATGATTGATTTATACATATAGAGAAAGAGAGTATAGAGAGAGAGAGAGACGATGAATCGAACTCACAAAGAAATCGAATTCTAACGACCTCGCCTATACATGTATAAGAAGCAGATATAACTAATAATTAAGATTAATGATGAATATAAGTCTCACGCTGCTCGTCGTCACTCGATGCCGTCGTCTGCCGCTGCTCGTTGCCGTCTCACGTTATCGTTGCCGTCTCTCGACGCCGTCGTCTGCCGCTGCTCGCCGCCACTCGATGCCATTGTCTGCCCTGCTCACAGTTGCGACAGAGAGAGAGAGAGAGAGAGAGAGAGAGATGAGGATTTTTGGTTCAAAAGATTAGGGATTTGAGATTTGGGAATTTTTGGTTGAGGGAGGGAAAAACGAGCACTAATCAGATTTTGGGGTTTTTTTTTTTTTTGTGACGTTAAGTATAACCGTCACAAGTGAAAATTTAAGGTAGCGTTTGGTAATGTTTAATTGAAAACAAATATATTTGAAAAAAAATTAATTAAAAAAAATTGTTAGTCAAATTTTTAAATTTCTGTTTAAAAATCAATGTAAACTCATTTTTTGAGTTTACAATTTTTTCTCAAATTTATAAACTGAGACAACCGTTTATAAACTAAAAAAATTATCAAACAAGTTTTTATGACAGTTTTGTAAATTTTTGTAAATATAAACTGAAAATTGAAAACGAAATGGTTACCAAACAGGCCCTAAATAATGAATCCATGGCTTGTTTAGTAATTTTTTAATTTGCGACGGGGGTATTGTCGTTGCCGATAACTTGTATTTGCGACGGAGGAAGGTTATCGTAGGAAAAAAAAAAGAACTCATTTTTTGGCCAAAAACCTCCATGTCCATTTTGCTGCGCAATGAAAGCTAGGAAGAGAGAGAAACAAAAGATGATCAGCGAGAGAGAGAGAGAGAGAGAGGGAAAGAGAGAGAAATAGATAAACGAAAGAGATATATATATATATATATATAGAGAGAGAGAAATAAATAAATAAATGAAAGAGATATAGAGAGATAGAGAAGAAATATGAGCAAGAAAGACAGAGAGAGATGAGAGAGATAGAGAAGAGAAATAAGTGAAAGAGAGAGAGAAGAAAGATGAGCGAGAGACACAGAAACAAAGAAACACGCAAAGAGAGAGAGGCCCATTTCATTTTTTGACTTTTTCCTCTTTCAACAACAATGGGCTCAGAGAAAGAGATGAGTGTGATTGAGAGAAATAAATAATTGAGAGAGAAGAGAGATGAGTGAGAGACAGAGAGAAAGAAAAAAAAAAGAAAGAGAAACAAGAAGAGCGAGAGATAGAGAGAGAGAGAGGTGACAAAAAGAGATGAACAAGAGATATAGAGAGAATGGAAGAGAGAAGAAATATGAGCAAGAGAGATAAAGAGCGAAGAGATATGAGAGAGCCAGAGAGAAGAGTAATGAGTGAGTGAGAGAGAGAGAGACATAGAAAGAGAAACAAGATGAGCGAGAGATAGACAAAGAGAGAGAGAGAAAAAAAAATACAACAAAAATAGATAAACAAGAAATATAGAAAGAGACATAAAGAGAAAGAGGGAGAAGAAAGATGAGCAAGAGAGATAGAGAGCAGAGAGAGATGAGAGAGCAGAGAGAGATGAGAGAGCCAGAAAGAAGAGTAATGAGTGAAAGGGAGAGAAAGAGAAAGAGATGAGAGATAAAGAGAAAGAGACAAGAGAAATGAGTGAGAGAAAGAGAGAGAGAGAAGGCCCATTCATTTTTTGACTTTTTTCTCTTTCGACAAGTGATTAAGAGAAATGAGAGATGAGCGATTGAAAGAAGAGAGAGAGAGAGAGAGAGAGAGAGAGAGAGAGAGAAAGAGATCGATAAATCGAGAGGGAGATAGTTAAATCAAGAAGAGGAAAGGGAGAGAGTGAGCAACGCAAGCACAATATGGGAGAGAGAGAGAGAGAGAGGAAGACACAGACAGAAAGACAAAGAGTAATGAGTGAGAGAGAAAAAGAGAAAGAGAAGAGAGATGAAAGAGAGAGAGAGAGAGAGAGAGAGAGATGAAAAAATGGGTGAAACACTACAAAAACTTCAGTTTTTTGTGATGGCAAAATGCCGTCGCTAATACTTCCAATGTCGTCTCATCAAAACAGTCTCGTTTTTTCTACCTTTTTTTTTTTTTTTTTATGACGGCACCAATTACCGTCGCAAAAAACTCGCTTATTTGCGACTGCAGTTCATGTTTTTGCAAAAAACAACTTTATTTGTGACAGCATAGGTTACCGTCGAAAAAAATGCGCATTATTTGCGATGATAGTTGTTACCGTTGCAAAAAAATTATTTTTTTCTGACAGGAAGGGGTGCCGTTGCTAAAAACCGATTTATTAGTGACAGCAAGTGGTGTCGTCGTAAAAAATCACTTTTTGCGATGGTAAGTGATGCCGTCGCAAATGCTTCCGTGTTATAAAGTCCCTTTCTTGTAGTGAAAGTGCCTCCTTTAGGTCTTTGTTTCGTATGGATTTTGGCTTGGATATTTTTAATAATTTTTTTTGACTTTTTAAAATTAAAAAGGTTAATGTACTTGAAAAGTTGATTAAAAAGTAATTTTTTTGTGAGTAAAAAAATTGAGCAAATTTTTTAAACCGATGACAAATAGATTTTTGACTTTTAGTTTAAAAAGATTAGCTTATTTAGCCTTCATTTGCCATATGAATTTTTTGGATTTTTTGGTTAAAATGGTCAAAAAAAGATGAAATAGACTAAAAAGTTAATAAAACAAAATATCACATCCAAATCACAATCTTTTATTTTTTCTATCACAAAATTTGAAAAAGTCAAAAAAACCTATCTCAAACGAGACTTTTTAAACTCAAATTAAAATAGTTAAAAAATTAAAAGCCTAAAAAATCAACTCACATCCAAGCGAACGAATTTTTTAAAATATTCAAATTCAATTCATGTATGATAAAAAATAAAAAATAAAAAATAAATAAATCTACATCACTCATTAACTTTTTATTGATAAATTCCTTGAATACAAAATCTAAGTGAGAGCAAAGGACATAAGTAAGATAATCTTTAGAATCATCTCACCAGTTTCCTTTGTGCATAGTGCTGGGAGATGTTGACAGCCGTTTTCCCATCCTATTAAAAATTATTTAAGTTTTTTTTTTTTATTATTTGAATTGTATTTAAGTTGTATTTGATTCATGAATTTGGAAAAGAATTTGAAAAGATAAAAAGAAAATATAGGTGACATGTAAATGAAATATAATTACATTTTACTTACATTTCACACAATTTTTTCCCTTTCTTTTTTTAAATCTCTTAAATCCATTAACTAAACACAATATTATGAGACTTTAATTTGGAGCTTAATATTATACTTTTGAAAAAAGCTACTTTCTCATCCTTCTTAACATTAGTTTGGAGGCTTTGAGCTAACATTGCTTTACAAATGAGACTAAAATAAATAAAAAGTTGAATTAATGACTATGAGATGACACAAACTTGTAATCCCAGGATCAAGAATGACTAAGATGAGAGGAAAAAAGTTAGGCGCATGGGATGCTTTTGTAAGAGATTAGTTAGTTGGATATATCACCTTTCTCCCTTTCACTTTTAACGAAGAAAAAATAAAGGTTGGGTATAAAGAGTCCGTGGTGTTAGATTACTATATTGGCCTCGTTCGGTAGAGTTGTGGGAAAGTGATTATAATTTATAATCTAATAACTTATAACTTATAGCTGTAAACATAAGTTGATTTTTAACTTAAAAATTAAGCTTCTCCTCCCCCACTCAAAGAATAAGTTGATTTTTGACTTACAAAAAGCTATAAGCTGTGTTATTAAACTGAACCAAACACATCAAAATGGCTTAAATTAAGCTAAAAACTAAAATAAGCTGAAAATAAGTCCTACCAAACAGGACCATTATTAATGATCTCAATCAATTATAAAAGTATTATTCAACAAAATTAGAGTCTAATGTTTCTTGAAAAAAAAAAAAAATAAATAAGACGTTGGGCCCACTTTAATTAAGTAAAGTGGACAATTAGTGACAATTAGAGCCAAATTTCAAAATTTTCATTCATTCTAAAACATATCATTTATTCAATTACATACTTTACTAAGAGATTATAAACTCAAATCTGTGTCTTATTATTTGTTGAGATTTCAATCTCCCCTTTTGAAAGTCTTTCTATATTAATTGTGTGCTATATTTAATTTTCATATTTTAATTGTAATTTATTAAATTTGATTAGAATATTATATATGAATTTTAAAAAATGTTAAATTCGAGTGGTGTGACAAAATTATTGTGGTGCAGTAATTAAGGCATTTTGGGCATGGATGTGTTCAATTTCCCTTTATGCAGACGAATAAAAGATTAAATAAATGAAATAAAAAATAATATTAACCTAACTACGGAATTCCTAAAGAAATAGTTACGGTTTTGAAGTGAAAATTGTTTCTACCATTTTCACAAACAGTAATGATTTAGACTTCTAAATAATAAGCTCTAAATCCATTACTAGTGAGGTAGAAAAAGAAAAAAAAAAAAAAAAAAAAAAAAGGCACAGCACACACTGTGGCAGTGGGTGACTTCATTAGTAGTAGCTCTAATTAGTGGTCTCAAACATTATTGTTTCACAAACTAAAAAAATAAATTAAGTTACATTAAGTCGGCGCGTTTGATTTGTTACAAAATTATTTGAGATTTGTTCATTACGTAAATACTAGAAGCTTTATCACATTTTCAAATTTGTTAACTGGGTTAATTTAATTTTTTATCTATTAAACTATCACTGTTTTTTTTATAGTACATAAAATTTGTATAAGTGATGTGATAGTGATATTTTTATAAGGTTTGCAAATCTAACTTGAGAGAGCATTTGATCTTAGTGGGCCTACTATGAACCCAATCTCGATGATCCGAAAAGTTCACGTTTTAGAATTCGTTGAAAACAATAAACATATAAAAAATCAAAATGATTAGATTTTAATAACTATGTGTTTAAATCATATTTCTTTTAAAAAAATAGACGGTTATTCTTAAAATTATATTTTCTATCATTTTTTCAAGATAAATGTGATTCAAATATCTAGCTTCCGAAGCCTAATCATTTTGATTTTTTTACATGTTTATTCTTCTCGATGAGCTCTAACAATAAATTGTTTGAATCACTTAAGGGTGTGTTTGGTAACGTTTACGTTTTCAGTTTATATTTACAAAAATTTTATAAACTGATTTTTGTTTATTTTTAGAAAAACATAAACTACAAATGCGTTTGGTAATTGATAAAATGTTTAAAAAAATTTAAAAATATAAAAAAGAGTGAAAAATGGTAAGTGGTGGTGGAAGACGGTGGTGGAAAGTGGTGACAGTAGGTGGTGGGTAGCTGGTGGCGGTGGGTGGTGGCGGTTGGGTGGCGGTGGTAGGTTGGTGGGTGACGGTGGCGGGTGGTAGCGAGTGGATGGTGGTGGTGGTGGTGGTGGTGGCAGGTGGGTGGCGGATGGCGAGTGGTGATAGGTGGGTGGATGACGGTGGCGGGTGGTAGTGAGTGGGTGGTGGTGGTGGCGGGTGGTAGCGAGTGGGTGGTGGTGGCAGGTGGGTGGCGGATGGCAGGTGGTGGGTGGGTGACGGTGGCGGGTAGTGGGTGGTAGCGAGTGGGTGGTGGTGGTGGGTGGTCGGTAGTGGTGGCAGATGGGTGGTGGTGGTGTGGTAGGTGACGGTGGCTGGTGGTAGGTGGTAGCGAGTGGGTGGTGGTGGTGGGTGGTGGTGGCAGGTGGGTGGTGGGTGATGGTAGTGGTGGTGGGTGGGTGACGGTGGCGGGTGGTGCATGGTAGCGAGTGGGTGGTGGTGGTGGTGGCGGGTGGTCGGTAGTGGTGGCAGGTGGGTGGTGGTGGTGGCAGGTGGGTGGTAAGTGGTGGTGGCAAGTAGGTGGCGGCAAGTAGGTGGCGGGTGGTGGTGGCGAGCGGTGGATGGTAATGGCGAGTGACGGATGGTGGCGGGTGGATGGAAGGTGGGTGGTGGTAGCGGCGAAGGGTGGGTGGTGGTGGCGAGTGGGTGGCAGGTGGCTGGTGGCTGGTGGTGGCTGGTGGCGGGTGGCTGGTGAGTGGTGGGGGGTGGGCGGTGGGTGGTGGTGGCGGAAGACGGTGGTGGAAAATGGTGGCGGGTGGTGGCTAGTGTTAGGTGGTAAAAAAAAAAAAAAAACTCAAAACTCTAAACGGAAGCACATTTTTTGTGTTTTTATTTTTTGGCCAAATTTATAAACTGAGACCACTGATTTTTTACAAATCAAAAATTTTACCAAACAAGTTTTTATTTGAGTTTTTTAAATTTTTGTAAATATAAACAGAAAACTGAAAACGTAAGTGTTACCAAATAGCACCTAAAATTGTTGCATGGTTTGGCATCTTAAAAATAAGACGAAAAGTCAAAAAATTACTAAAAAAGTTAAAAAGTTGTTACTATTCACTAAAAAAAATTATAAAAAATTAATTTTTATACAAAAAAAGGTACAACTCACTCTGACATAAGTTGCCTTTACCTGACTTTGGTAAGGACAAATTGCACAAGCGGAGGTAAGCTTAAGGACGGTGTTATTTGGCCCGTGGGGGCCATCATAGGTCCCGTTTTGATAATCTGAACCGTTTAATGTGTAGAACTCGTTGCGTACAATATATCTATAAAAAATCACGTTGGTCAGATAATGCTAACTATATGATCAAATCAGTTTTGTATAAAAAAATAGATGGTGTTATAGTTAACGGTTGAAAAAAAATTAATCCGATCAAATAGCTATTGATATCCAATAAATGTGACTTTTTACAAGTATATAGTACTCGACGATTTCTAACGGTTCCGATTAGCAAAACGGGACCCGTGGTAGCCCCTATGGGCCGAACAACATCGTCCAATTCAATGCCCAAAAATGAGGAAATCATCTGCTACCCTATACTCTGCACACGCTTCTCCTTACGCCTTCCGACCATACAGCCTATTCTATCACAAAGTCAAAAAATTATTCAAGACAATCATATTTTTTTTTTTTAATTTTTTAATCTATAAAATCAAAAAGTGTACTTATCTAAGACATCCCAAAGAACTCATGAGTTTGCAATGGATGCAATAAGCCCAAATGCTCGACAGAAGCTCACCCCTTACGTTTAAGTAATAATGATTGTGTTTTAGCTTGAAATGAAATAATCATAAAATAAACAGCTTTGAGGGTTTTTAGTTCAACTCCTTTAATACCACATTGGGCACACTCTTCAAAGCCCATGCTAAGAGTCCAGTCCAGCAAAATGGTGCAACGGATGCAGGTCCGTAAGTTCAGGCCCAATGAACCAGTAAGTCTTTTTTGGGTGAATATGAATGAACCAGTAAGCCGTCACAAAATAATTTTTTTTTTTTTTTTTCTCAATCTTTTACATGATCATACTTTTATATATTAATTAATGAGAGACTTACATGTAAGTTTTAATAGGTAAAATTATTATCTAATAAGTCCCATGATAATTAATAATGTTTTTCATCAAATACTATTAAAAAATATCACTAATTGTTAATTTTTAACGATATTTTGAAAATTGTCACAAAAAATGTCTTAATTATAAGTTTTAGCAATAGTTTAAAAAAAACACTACAAAAAAATGTTACTAAATTTTAACTTTCAACAACAGTTTAAAAATTGTGTTACCAAAAAATATTACTAATTATAAATGTTAACGATAATTTATAAAAATCATAATAAAAAAAAGTCATTAATTGTTAATTTTTAACGAAATATGTAAAAAAATATCACCAAAACTTATTTTTAATGATAATTTTATTAAAACTTTATAAAAATTAAACATAATTATTAGAATCTATTAGTACTTCATCCTTAATTTCAACATTGATATGCAAAGCGGGTAAAGTTATTATTTTTGTCCTATCCAAAAAAGCAAATTATACGGCAAACAACAATGATTCATCACACTAAAAACATCATCACTAATAGCACTAATGCATTAAAAAAATAAAAAAAATAAAAAAAAAATTACAACTCCAAGACCAAAACATCACATCATTCATGGCGGGACCCACTGCCACCTAATTAGTGGGAGCACTAATTAGTGCTCCCAAGCATTTTTCTACGGCAAAATGATTTGATAGATTTGGGCCTGTAGTAGTGAGTTAGCCTGTTGTAGCGAGTTAAAACAACTAGCCTAAGAGCATCCGTATCGTCTTAACAAATTTTGAGTTAAATTATAATTTAAAATTTATTTTAAATATTTTAGTCAGTCATTTTTTTAATATTTATTGTATTAAATTCTCTATTTTAACTTAATTTTATTAAAATATTATTTTTTTATTGTGTTTTTTATTCTTTCTCTTTTTATTAAATTGATGAGGTGCCATCCAAGCATTTGTTAAAAAATGTATAAAAAAAATTACCATTGACCAGTTGATCGGCCGATTAGGCTAATTTTAGACATTTTTCTTCTTCTACTACAAGTACTCACGGAACATCCAGGTGGACATCTGGAAAGAAGTCTGGGGGAGCATTTGCATTAGCTGAGGCAAAATAACAAAAAGATAAAATATAGCTAGTAAATTATAAAATTCCTCCTCTATCAGCCTCAACAAATTTTTTCCAAATTAATTTTTTGTTGAATTTGCTACAGTACCTCAACAAATTTGTTGAGATACCATTCATTAATTATTTAATATTTTATTATTTTTTTGAGATAGGTTAATATATTTTTTATTATATTACACCTACCGGACATCGTCTCGGATGCCCACCCGGATGTCCCATGAGTGCTTGTAGTAGAAGAAGAAAAATATTCAAAATTAGCCTAACCGGTCAACTGGTCAACGACAATTTTTTTTTATTTTTTAAGAATTGTTTGGGTGGCACCTCATCAATTTAATAAAAAAATACAATAAGAAAATTATATTTTAATAAGATTGAGTTAGAATCGAGAGTTTGATGCAGTGTGTACTAAAAAAGTGACTAGCTAAAATAGCAAAAGTAAATTCTGGGTTATAATTTAACTCAAAATTTGTTGAGACTTATGCGGATACTTTTAATGATTCTGGCATGCCCAATCAATTTGAATAGCAATCATGAATTTAACTAGACATAAATAGGGATCGACTCATTTCCGGTCTTTGAAATAGAGAATGTTATTAGGCCCATAGGGACCCATCACGGGTCTCGTTTAGATAATCCGAATCGTTCAATGTGTAGAACTCACCAAATACTATATATCTAAGAAAAATCACGTTGATCGAATATTGATAGCTATTTTATCGGATCAGATTTTTGTCAACTGTTTATTTTATCACCGTCTATTTTTTTTATACAAAACTGATTTGATCACAAAACTATCGATATCCGATATACGTGATTTTTTATTAATATATAGTACTCAACAGATTCTACACATTAACGGTTCAGATTATTGAAACGGGACTTGTAATAGCCCATCACAGGCCCAACAGTACCCTTCCATCTGATTACGGACTTGAGCGAAGCCAAACCCAAATAAATAACTATGGGGTACAAATTTGAGGCTCTCTTTGAATTTTATAAAATTGAAATAAATGGATTTGATATTAATAATTTGATGTTTAAGTCAATGTAATATTTTCAAATTAAGATATTACCAAAAGTTGGTTATCTTTGCCTGGGTGAGAAAAAAGAAAAAAGAAAAAAAAAGAAAGAAAAGAATGGATTTAAGAATTTTATACTAATGGATTTTAAATACCTTTCATAAAAGATTCTTCTTGTATATGATCTTACCAAAATACATGAAATATATTCTTATTCAATCCTTCACTTTAAAGTCAAGGAAAACTACTGTCAAGGAGTATTTGAACAATTATTACATAAAAATGAAAATGTTTATGATTTTAATTATTAATATTTATCAGCTTTTTGTAATTTTTTTCTGACATACTTCTGGTGTATAATTTTCTCTTAAAGTTATTGGCTACCTTCAATAACTACTTTATTATTATTATTATTATTATTATTTATTTTTTTATATAAAAAAATTCTTCCTCAATTTCTTCCATTTAAAATCTTTGAAAGGAGCTTAAAGGTGATCTCATCGCGGGAGACCTATTCAGAGCCTGCCAAAAACCTCACCAATTACTGTACGGAAACTTAGATATTTTGAAAGTACAATGTGATATTGTTAACTTTGTATTGATTATTATTATTATTTTATTTTTATTTTTTTTAAGTTGATTGGCTTTTTGGCTTTTGATATTTTAATTTTTTTAATTTTTATGAAAAAATAAAATGATTTTAATTTAAATATAATATTTTATCTTATTAACTTTTTAACTTATGTTATTTTTTTAATAAAATTTAACTAAAAATTCAAAAAAAAAAAAAAAGGCTTGGCAAATAAGGGCAAATGCTTGTACATCATTGGGTATCAATTATCAATGTGAAGCCTATGAATTGGGCAACAAGTAACATCCAAGCTATAATAATGTGAAGCCATTACTGTTTTTTTAGGTACAACGGAAAGTACCATTACAAAACCAATAATAGAGATGAATTTTTTTTTCTCTTTTTCCTTTCATAATTCCCCTCCTACTATAGTTATTAGGTGATAAAGCTAGGTTCTAGATTCTCGCCTCGTCTGACAATATCATTTTTTAAATTTAAAAATTAAAAAATCAATCACTTATATAAAGAAGTTAAAAATTTTATTTTTTCTTTATTTTTTATATATATTTTCATTAAAAAAATCAAAAAATCATTTCAAATATATTAATTTTTTTATATCATATTTTAATTAAAAGATTAAAAGAATACTAAAAAAATCTATTCACAAACGAGACCTCAGCCTATTTTAAGAAGTCCTCATCTGCTCATTATAAATAATTTTGGTGTATTGTTGGTTTTGAAGGTCCTATGATTTGGTGAGGTTTGGCAATTGGGTTGGGTTAGTTTAGTTTTTTTTTGATTAAATTAGTTATAAAAAGATAAAATAAATTTAAAAATTAATAAAATAAAATGTTACATTCAAATCATAATATTTTTAATAAAATTAAAAAAATCAAAAAAATAACCCAAACAAACCTTGTAGCCTGAATTAAAATAGTTAAAAAGTCAATCTAACTTCCCAAATGAAATCTCAAGTGATGCCCTCCTCTAGGGTTTTGCCCCTGCCTCTTATTGTGCATTCTGTTTGATTACAATTTTTAAAAAGCCGTAAAACTTTGTCATGAAAAAATTTAAATTTGTATAAAAAAATTTGGTTTTCAAATCTGTTTAGTCTAGAAGATTTCTTTTCGGAGAAAAAAAAAATCACCAAAAAAAAAGAGTTAAAAAAAGTTTTTTTTTTACTTTTTTTTTTGGGGCGTGGTCTTTCGCATAATTTTCTTTTCTTTTTTATTTATTTATATATTTTCAAGTTCAAGTAGTCTAAGTATGAACATATTTTTAAAAAATTTTAAAAAAGAATTCACTGAAGTTAAAAAAACAAAAAAAAAAAAGTCAAAAAAGTTTATTAAAAAAGTAATTGTGAAACCCAACTCCAGCCCAAGCCGTCTTCCAAATGTTGTGTAGTGAGCCCGACTATGCTGTTTTGATAGAACCCACCCAGGTTTGTATTGGGCTTCAAAATGCTAGGCCCAGGCTTTAAGCGGTGTGGGCCTAGTTGGACCATTTTTGCACCGTTTGTGATTAAAAAAAGGGGAAAATTACCCACAGGTCCCATGTGAAACATGTGGACACCATTTAATCCCATAACTTTTTGAGTACACCCAAAAGTCCTTTCCTCTCTCTCTGTTTTTTGCTTCCCTTCCTCTCTCGTTTTTTTTTTTCTGCATTTTTCTCTCATCGTCTTTGTCATGGACGACGACTGGTGATCATGTCTTTCTCCATTGATCGGGGTTCACTGATAACCGCCAACCATCGAAATCAACTCGTGACTTCACTCTCACCGACGACGAAGATAATATATTTCCAACGAAGAAGATGATATATTTCCGACGAAGAAGATAAGTGGATGTACTTAGATCTGATGTAGATCTACTCAGATCAGATCTGAGTAGATCTACATCAGATTTAGATAGATCTAAATAAAAAATAGTTGTCGGAGTACAATCCTCTCTCTACATGCGCCTTTCTTCTTCGATCTCTTTTTTTTTTTTCTCTCTGCTATACACTTCTGTTTTTCTGTTCTAATGGAGAAAATTTTCGAATTCTGAACAAGTAGTTTTCGAGTTTTAGTTACAGGCGGTGAAAACTGTAAAATTTTGCAGTTTCAAATTTTTTTGGTGCTGGAATGAATCATGGTATAAAACTGTAAAATTTTACAGTTTCATAACATGTTTTTCAGTTTGATTAATAAGGATAAATGCTTAATAGATTTTTGTTTTGAAACTGTAACATTTTACAGTTTCAAAACTTACTTTTCAGTTTGATCACTATTTAGAGATTATTTGCTTGAACCTTACAAAAATTGAAAAATAACATATGTTTTCCCCATTGTTGCTGTTTTTTGTCATTTCATTTTTTTTTCCTTTTAGTTTATCAATATTTAGCACATTTTGCTTTTTTTTTTTGCTATAATTTATCCATTTATTCTTCTTTTTTTCCGGCAATATTCTAGACATTCCGGTGAATCTCCAGTGATGTTCTTAACGTCCAGTGAACATTCTGAGCATTCCGGCGACTTCCATTAACGTTCTTAACACTCCGGTGAACTTCCGGCGAAACTCTGGTGACTTCTCGGTGATACTTCGGCGACTTCCCGGCAATATTGAACATTCCGACGAGTCTCCGGCGACCGTTTGACGGCAGTCCTACGGTAGTAAGATGTGAACAGTGTCTGTAAATTTAAAAAAAAAAAAAAAAAGGATTTTTTGTAACAATTAAAAATGTATTGGACTAATTGGTGCAAGTATTTTGTTTTGGGATTAGCTGAGTTTTGAACTTGGTACATGGAACTTATCAGTAAGTTCCCCTTAAAAAAATTGTCATTTAAACATTGGCCTAGAGTTGGTTTATAATCAGATTATTACAATTAGGTTGCACCATTTTAACGATCGGATTATTACAATTTTAATCCTTGGAACAAATTATAAGACAAAGCAATTGTGAAAATGGTGCAACCTAATTAAGCCACTTATATCACTACTAGGAACACATTCTATTTTTGTTGTTGAAACATTGATTCAAACAGAAAATACTGTACAAAAATTCATTGTCCATAAAAATATTCATCCAAATGGTCCCCTTCTTAAATGATAAACAACCACTACTTCATCCAAAGGAAAAACAGCAAAATTATGCACACACAAGTGACAAACATTATATTACAAGGCCCTAATTAATATGGTAGAAGATGCTTCAAACAAAATCCTTCATATATGTTACAAATCGGCCATGGTGAATCAACCAAGCTAAACCAACACCAACTAGCTACTTTCGGCCATTTTGCTACTTGGATTACAAATCGGTTTGAATTTAGATTACACTAGAATAAGTCTGAATCTGATCTATTGACAAGATTTAACCTTATCGTAATCCATCACTTCCTCTTTCTTACTACCACCATCTTTGCTAATAATGATGCTGACTAGTTTACAAGGGTCAGCTTCTTCTAGCATTTGAACCACACTTCTCATTGTAGGCCTCAAAGCTGGAAGCCTAGATGTGCAATGAATGGCAATTTTGAGTATCTTGATTGCCTCTTCCTTATAAGCTTCTGGGATGGTGGAGTCCACTGTGCTCAACACAATTTCTTTACTCTTCAGTTTGTTGGATACCCAATTCACTATGTCCTTGTTCTCCCCGAACTCTGGCTCGATCGGCCTTTTTCCTGTCACGAGCTCCATTAAAACTACTCCGAAGCTATAGACATCACACTTCTCATTCACCTTATAAGTATATCCATATTCTGCAAATTTAAAAACATAAATCAGAATCAATATGATCAAAATACCAAACATCGAAAGAAAATAAATTAAGTTCTGTTTTTTATTTCATTTTCATTTTTCTCAAAATTAGAAACGAAAATTTGTGCAGAAATAGGAATTTGACAATATTATCAAACGACACATAAAGTAACACGAAAACAGGCATACCGGGAGCGATGTAGCCTGGGGTTCCGGCGATCACATGAGTTGAGTCCTTGCTTGAATGGGTCTGACCCTGAACAATCTTTGCTAGCCCAAAATCAGCAATCCTCGGCTTCAAAAACTCATCCAGCAAAATGTTACTTGACTTAACATCACGGTGAATCACCGGCCTCTCACACCCGTGATGCAAGTACTCCAACCCCTTCGCCGCCCCAACCGCTATCTCATATCTAGTTTCCCAATCCATCGCCGTCTTCTTACAAGTATGCAATTGATCCCACAAACTCCCATTCGGCATGTACTCGTACACCAGCAAGCTCGAGTCCTCACTTGTAATGCTACAATACAATTTCACCACATTGATGTGCCTAATTTCGCTCAAAATTTTCACCTCAGCATCAAACTCCTTGGACTTTCCGGCACGCTTGGTGAGCATCGAACTAGTACTCCGGTACTTTTTCCAGCCACCGGAATCCGAATTCCAAATATGCTTGACAGCCAATTCTTTGCCATTTGCAAGTGAAACTCTGTAAACATTCCCAGACCCGCCTTTTCCAATTAGATTCTCTTGCTTGATCGAATCAAGAATCTCATCCTCGGTGAATGTCAAGATATGGAATGACTTTACATCCCATGAATCTTCCTTTAGAGAACGGTCTTGATCATTTTTTTTACTCTTTTTAAAGTACGAAATACATAGAACTAATAGAAGCAACACAATTGTGCCCGCTGCCACGGCAAGTATGGTTACTCGGAGGTACTGAGAATCGCCGGAATCTGACGAACAACGTTTGAAATTCTTGTTTTTCTGACTGCAGAGGCCACTGTTTCCAGCGAAAACACCGTAATAGAGAGACTGTGGAATGGGTCCGGTTAATCGGTTGTAGGAGAGATCGATGAGGTTTAGACTCAGCGATGATAAATTCGCCGGAATTTGACCAGAGAGCTCATTTTCCGACAAATTTAAGGAGTTCAGACCCAGTAATTGCCCGATTGAAGCTGGAATTTCGCCGGAAAGTGAATTGTGAGCCATGTTTATTTGGTTGAGAGCAACACAGGAGCCTATACTCTCCGGTATTGGACCCGAAAACATATTGTTCTCTAAACGAAGGCTGTTCAGCTGTTTGAGTTCGCCAATTGTCGCCGGAATGTTGCCCGAAAATTGATTGTACCCAAGATTGATATCAGTTAATGCATTGGATTTTGAAATCTCCGGCGGTAATTCACCGGAAAATTGATTATTATAGACGAATAATTGGGCTAAAGAATTTGCATTTCCAATATCAGACGTAATCGGACCTTCGAATCGATTAATGGCAACATCGATGAATCCGACGATGGGTAGTCCCCAAATTCCACTCGGAACAACACCACTAAGCGAATTGTTACTCACCCGAAAACGTAACAACGACGTACAATTCGCGTACGTCGCCGGAATTTCGCCGGTGAGCTTGTTCTGAATCATCAAAAGCTTCCTCATCTTCCCCATCTTGCAGATGTCCGGCGGTATTGGACCAGTCAGAAAATTCTCCGAAACGTCGATTGAATCGAACTCGGCCCACGACCCGAGATTCCGAGGAAGAGGACCGGTGAGCTGGTTCATATAAAGCGACAAGTTCACAAGCTTCTTGAATTCACCAAACTCCGGCGGTATTTCGCCGGAAAACCCGTTTTTGTATAGTTGCAGAGACACCAGATTATTCAAGGACCTGAGCTCGGAAAGATCACCCTGGAGTGTATTGTTTGAACCATCAAACTTCTCGAGACTCGTGAGGTTTCCGAACCCAACTGGGATTTTTCCAATCAAGTTGTTGGCGTAGAACTCCAGCTGCCATAGCTTCGAAAGCTTCGAAACCTCCGTTGGGATTTCGCCGGAGAGAGAATTCTGGGCAAGCTCTAGGTTGATCAGCTCGGTGAGATTTCCAATTCCCGGAGGAATTCGCCCTTCTATACCACAATTCGATAAGTAAAGCCATCTCAATTGAGTAAGCCCCACCACCACATCTGGAAATGGAGTCCGATCGAACGGGTTGTCTCCGAGGCTCAATACGACAAGACCCGACATGTTCGCAAGCGAATTCCATGGGAAAGTGCCGGAAAATCCACTGCCATTCATATCCAGATACATTAGTCTGTTGAGAGAAGACATGTCTGGAATTGATCCCGAGAACAAATTTTTGCCGAGGTCCAAATACTGTAACCGAACACACTTCCCCAAGTCCTCCGAGAGAGATCCGATTAACGAGTTTCCACCAAGAGAGAGCTTTTGGAGTGATTGTAATTGGCAAATTGAATGAAAAGGAACGATTCCGGTGAGGCGTTGATTCGATAGTTCGATTGCTTTGACTGAGCCATCTGGGTTGCAGGTGATTCCGGTGAAATTGCATGGCAGATTGTTTGAATTCCATGAATCGAACACGTTGGTGTTGGGGTTTTGGAGGGAGGTTTTGATGGTGAGGAGTATTTGGAGCTCGTCGGATATGGCGCCGGAGACGAGGCAGATGAGTGAGAGTAGAGAGAGGAAGTGAAGATTTCGCCGGAAAGTTTTCGCCGGCGACATGTTGATGGAAGAGAGAGAATTTTGGGGAGTGGTTGAGGGAGGCGGGAATGGAGGGAAGACGAGCGAACACGATTTTATCCTCAGAAAAAAGAGAGCATTTGTCTAACGGCGTTTTAACGGCATTGAATGAATAATGGTTTCATCATCATTGTTTTTTCGAACGGAATGATGTTTGAATCAGACCAATTTCACCGATTTGTTTTTGTGGATATTTTGGAATCATCTAAAAGTTAATTATTTTTTTATTTTTTATATATCTTCTCATAAAAAAATAAAAAGTAAAAAATTACTTAAAATAATCATTTCTCAAAATAACCTTTAATTTACAAAATTGGTCACCAAATGTTGTTCTAAGTCTATTAATGAAACAACTTAAAATCGACTAACAAAGCTTTAAAACGAATCTCGTTAAACAATTTTTGTAATGCTTAGACTTATTATTTAAAAAACAATTGAATTCATTATTATTATTATATTTTGATGCAGTGAGTTTTACATGTAGAGTATAATAAATGAATCCACATGCTCTAAAAAAAATTTAAAATATTAATAAAATTAGTAATATGACTTATGTAAGAAAAGGGTTAGGAGTTGTTTGAGGTGTCCTAAATAAGTGTATTTTTTGTCTTTTTAGACTAAAAAATTGAGGAAGAAAATATGGATGTTTGGGTTAATTTTTTGACTTTTTATGGCAAAATGTATAATAAAATATTGTAAAAATTGATTTGTAAGGAAAAATTATGATTGGGAGTTGTGCGGCCGTAATTGTTGACTTTTGGTGAATAGTGTTAATTTTTTAACTTTTTGAATAACTTTTTGACTTTTTTGCAATATGCCAAACTTGGCCTTAATCTAACATTCACAATGCAATTTACCAGATCATTCTTACTTTTACTGATTTACTTCTTCTTTTTTTTTTTTTTTTGCATAATTTATTCAAAATTTATGAAAATATAATCAATTTTAAAAAACGTGGATATATATTTAGTGTCGTGTTGGGAACTTTCATAAAAAGCCACGTTTTTTATTATTTTCCAAAAACACAAGTGGCCAAAAACGCAACAAAATTGGTTTGGGAAGTGCCAAAAACGCAAGTGTGAAATTACAAATTATGACTTATGATAAAAAAATAAAAAAATAAATTTCTTATGTTGGGTAAGAATATTTTGGTCATTTTAATTTGATTTGACACTATAAATAAATATTTGTGGGGATATATTTTCTGGTACCAACACGTGGCAAGGTGACGCCGATGTGTCAGCCGAGGTGCCACGTGTCCTGGCCATTATGCCGAGGTTATCTCGGCGTTGCCGAGGTTATCTCCGAAGATATCAGAATCTGAAATAAACGGATAAGGGACAAGAGTCCTAGAATGAAGAGGAGACTTAGTCAAGATGAGGATAAACCTCTTAGGAAGTTTATCTTTATCTCTTGAGAAGTCCAAAGTAAGTACTGAATTGGAGTCCATAGAAGTCAGGCTTCTAATGGGGATTGGATTGAGGTAACTATAAAAGAGAGGCACCCCCGTGGGTCTAAAGTACGCAATTTATGCTTTGAGCAGTGAGTTTAGCACTTGATTTATCTTTGAGAGATATACTGACTTGATCGTCGGAGTGCCCCCGGGTGGACGAACCACCGCCAGAATCTTCTCTTTCTGTTGTAGGTCAGCCAAGTGCCATCTATTCTGCCGGTGCTCTCCAACTGGTTACAAAGCGGGCAGTGTGGTTAGAAAATCACTCACACAATTTGGCGCCGTCTGTGGGAAACTTAGAAGAATAGATGGTCAGTAACGGACAGAAGGAAAAGATTGGGGACGACACTCTTGCTGGGAGTGGCGGACCAATCAACCTTGATATTAAAGGAGACAACCACAATGCAGAAACCCGTGACTAGGGCCACGGAGAGAAAGACGTCGGCTAGGAGGGCGACACTTCAAAGAAGACAGACCAAAACAAGTACTATAACGAAGATAACCTCCAAGTATGGAGGAATAGGTGCCTACGGAGGGATGAAGAAGTAAAAGAATTGGCAAACAAGTTGGCAGACCTGCAGTCGGTCGTCAACTTCATGATGCAAAATAATGTCATGCAGCCACCGTACCCGCTGCACGACACGCCGATTCCAGCAACTAATACCCAGAAGGGAGGAAGGAAAACAATCCCCGAAGCCCCTCAGCACACCAGAAGCGGAAGGCACTCTCACCGACCTTCCAGGGAAGTCGAACGAGAGGAGCCGAGATGAGAGGAGTCCCGAAGGACGTATCACATGAAGGACCCAAAGCCCAAAGAACATCGGCATGTTCAAGGGTAGGCGCTCTGCTTTGACATAACCCATGGAGAAAGATCAAAACAGGCCCACCACGAGACCGAAAGTAGTGTGCCGAAAAGATTGAAGTCCAAAGATAGCCGATCTCTAGGGAGGAGTAAAGAAGACTTGAGAGATTACCTCAAGAGGAAACAACAGAATGCTAAAGCCGAGGTAACTTCCCCGGTTAAACCGAGGACACCATTCTCGGTGGAACTGGACAAATTTGAAGCACCAAAGAGATTCGATATGCTGAGGTTCCAAATATATGATGGTAAGTCAGATCCCAACTTTCACGTTGGACTATACTTGAATTCAATGGCATTATATAGTGGGAACGAGTAGTTGCTCTGCAAAGTATTCCCCTCATCCTTCGGGGAGATTGCATCAGATTGGTTCTATAAACTACCGAAGGGAAGCGTAAAGACTTGGGAAGGCCTGGCCGAGATGTTTGTGGCCAAGTTTGTGACGAACAAACTACAGCCCTTGAGGGTCGACGCACTGATGGCCTTAAAAATCACAAAGGATAAAGGCCTTAGAGCCTACACAAAAAGGTACTACGAGGTGTTCAATCGAATACCCGAATGCAACCAAAAGGTGGTGGTCATGTCTTTCAAGAACGGCCTGGAAGATGACTACCCACTACGGAAGTCTTTGGCAAAGACATTGCCAAAAAGCATGGAAGAACTCATGGCGAGAATCGAGAAGTACGCCAGAACCGAAGAGGGTACGTCGGGAAACAAAGAGACAAAGCAGGAGAAAGGAAACGGCTCGCCGAAGCGAAGCCGAGGTAACAATGGATTGATCAAACAAGAAACAGAATTGAAGGCTAAACAGGCAGTGACGACTGTGTTTCGAATACCGGTCCACAAAGTCCTGGATCAAATACGAAACCAACCCTATTTCAGAGCACCGACAAGAACACTAGGGGAATTTATGGGAAGAAACGTGGATAGGCGTTGTGCTTACCACAATGAAGAAGGGCACCCAACTCAGGTTGCAGAGCCCTAAAAGCACACTTAGAAGACTTGGTAAGAAAAGGCCATCTGAGGGACCTTGTCGATGAGGCCAGGACAAGAGAAGAACAGGCAAGATGGCCTCAAGCACCAGCAGCTCCACCTCCCCCAGCACAACAACCACAAGCATGAGGACCACGGGTGGTTAATGTAATTCACTCAAAGGTGAACGAAAACGACATCCAAGGGGAGACCCAGAAGGTAAAACACCTACAGCACGTAAACCAGGCCAGACATAAAAGACCTCGGCCTGAAGAATGTCAGGGACCGACGATAGCCTTTACTGAAGCCGACCTAGAGATGGTCCAGCATCCACATAATGATGCCTTGGTAGTATCCCTCCAGGTTGGGGAGTGCCAAGTGAAACGCATCCTGATTGATTAAGGCAGCTCTTGCGACATCATGCATGTTAGATGTTACAAGGAGCTGGGCCTTCATCCTGATGATTTGGAGCAGTCCAATGGCCCGATGGTCGGCTTCAATGGAACACCGACGTGGCCACTAGGCGCAACAAGCTTGGAGGTGCAGGCTGGCACCAGAAAAATAAAGACAGAATTCACCATTATCGACACACCCTCCCCTTACAACATCATCTTGGGAAGGCTATGGTTGCATGCAATGGGAGCAGTTCCCTCAACATTGCATCAACTATTGCGATTCTCAACAGAGTATGGGATAGAGGAAGTTAGAGGCGATCAGCTACAGGCGAAGAATTGCTCCATGGCAGCAATGAAATCTACCTGCAGTGTGCGAGAGCCAAAGAAGGCAGAAATTGAAGATGAAAATGTGGAAGTCCTAGAAGACGTCGGCAAAGAACCAGCTGAGAAGAGCGAAGAAGCACTAAAGAAAATCCTCGTCCAGGATGGGGATGAAGAACGCTTCTTTCTTCTCAGCTCGGGTTTAGCTGAAGAAGAGGAAAAAGAGTTGAAAACTTTTTTGAGAGCAAATATTGAGGTGTTCGCTTGGACACCTTACGAAGTGTCTGGCATTGACCCCGAGGTCACTTGCCACAAACTGAATGTTGACAGGTCGGCCAAACCTGTAATTCAGCGAGCCAGAAGACCGACGTTGATACACGTTGAAGCAGTAGAAAAAGAAATAGACAGACTTCTGGAGGCCAGGGCCATTAGAGAAGTACACTGCCCAACATGGCTATCCAATACAGTGGTGGTAAAGAAGAAGAACGGTAAATGGAGGGTCTGCGTAGACTTTACCAGCCTCAACAAAGCCTGTCCCAAAGACAGCTTTCCCCTGCCCAAAATTGACCAGCTAGTAGATGCCACTTCAGGGCATGGAAGAATGAGTTTTTTAGATGCCTACAGGGGGTACCACCAGATCGCCATGTACCCCTTAGATGAAGAAAAAACCACATTCATCACCCCAAAAGGCCTGTACTGATACAGAGTAATGCCTTTCGGGTTAAAAAACGCAGGAGTAACTTACCAAAGGCTGATAACCAAAATGTTCAAACACCTGATTGGCTGAACAGTAGAAGTCTACATCGACGACATGGTTGTTAAGACCAAGGAGCCTAAGGGTCATCTCACCGATCTAAAAACAGTCTTTGAAATCCTTAAAGCATATCGGCTCCGACTCAATGCATCAAAATGTGCATTTGGAGTTGGATCTGGTAAATTTTTAGGATACCTAGTAACTAGAAGGGGCATCGAGGCCAGCCCAGATCAGATCAAGGCCATCCTAGAGTTGAAGAGCCCGACGTCGGCAAAACAGGTGCAGATGCTAACTAGAAGGGCCGCAGCCCTAAACAGATTTATCAGTAGAAGCTCAGACAAATGTAAATCTTTCTTCAACCTGGTGAAGAAGGCCACGAACTTCCTATGGACTGAGGAATGTGAGGCTGCTTTGACCAACCTAAAAAAGTATCTGACCACGGCTCCAGTCCTCTCAACACCTGAACTTGGGGAAGAACTGTTTTTGTATTTGGCAGTTTTAGAACACGCAATAAGTGCAGTGCTAATCCGAGAAGAAAAAGGGGAGCAAAAGGCTGTTTATTATGTAAGCAAAACCTTGGCCGATGCAGAAACAAGGTACCTACCACTAGAGAAATTAATGTTGGCCTTAGTAATGGATTCAAAGAAGCTGAACCATTACTTTTAAGCGCACAAGATTATAGTGCTAATAGAGCACCCATTGAAGTCCTTGTTACAACAAGGAGACTTAACTAGAAGAAGAGCAAGATGGGCAGTAGCCTTGGGCCAGTACGACCTGGAGTTCAAGCCGTGAACAGCAATTAAGGGCCAAGTTTTGGCCGACTTCGTAGCCGAATTCACGCCAGAATCCATCGAACATCGGGCTCCATTGAGCCAAGATGAACGATGTCCAAGCAAACAAGGAGAAGCCCAGCCAAAGGTAAAAGAACAAAGAAAGGAAAAACTCAGACCCTGCAGCATTTACATCGGCGACTCTTTTCGCCTGTTTGTCGATGGAAGCTCAAACCGGCAAGGAACGGGGGCGGGAGTAGTGTTAATATCTCCTGATGGGGAGATATTAGAACAGTCCATTCGATTAGGGTTCAAGGCCTCAAACAATGAGGCAGAATATGAAGCATTGATTACAGGACTAAAGCTGGCAGTGGCAGCAGAAGCAGATGAGGTAATAATTTTTTGTGATTCACAACTTATAGTGAATCAGACAACAGAAGAGTTTGCAACCCGAGATGAGAGAATGTCGGCATACGCAAAGGAAGTCATCAGGCTGGCAGCCTCGTTTCGCAACTGTCGACTTCTGCAAGTTAGCCGAGATGATAACAGCCACGCCGACGCATTGGCCAACTTGGCAAGTTCAATACAAACTGGAAAAACAAGGACAATAATGATTGACTATTTGTCAGGCCCGAGCATAGAACCACCGATCACAGAATAAGAAGTAATGTGTGTAGACTTAGGACCAAGCTAGATGGATGCAATTGTTGCATTCCTAAAAGAGGGAAAGCTACCAAAAGACCATAAGGAAGCATACAAGGTCAGATTGAAACCGACAAGATTCAATCTGACAGCAGACGGACATCTCTACAGAAGGTCCTTCACTGGACCCCTTTTAAGGTGCGTACACCCTTTGCAAGTTGAAGATTTTCTATATGAAATTCATGAAGAGATCTGTGGAAGCCATGCTGGGGGCAGATCACTAGCTCACAGGGCCATTACCCAGGGGTATTGGTGGCCCTACATACAAAAAGATGCAGAAGCCTACGTGAAGAAATGTGAACAATGCCAAAGGTTCATACCTTTGATACACCAGCCAGCTGCTGACTTGAACCCTGTATCCAGTCCATGGCCATTTGCCCAATGGGGCATGGATCTCATTGGGCAGTTGCCCCAAGCAACTGGGCAAAGGAAGTACTTGCTGGTAGTAACAGATTACTTCACGAAGTGGATAGAAGCAGAACCTCTTGTCAAAATCCGAGATGTGGACGTCAAGAACTTCATATAGAGAAACATCATCACCAGATTTGGCATTCCAAGAGCAATAGTTGCCGATAACGGAACACAGTTTGACAGCAAACTCATTAAGAACTTCTGTGCGAAATTCAAGATAAAGAATTACTTTTCAACACCAAGTTTTCCCCAAAGTAATGGGCAAGCAGAAGCATCCAACAAAGTGATTTTGGATGGGATAAAGAAGAGGCTGCAGGCAGCAAAAGGAAAGTGGGTGGACGAGTTACCCAATGTACTCTGGGCATATCGGACTACGCCGAGAAGATCAATAGGGGAAACCCCCTTTGCCATGGCTTACGGCACAGAAGCAGTCATCCCACTGGAGATTGACATCCTAGGAATCAGAACCTAGGGAGTAAAGAATGGGACTAATGACATACTTCTAACCCGAGATCTAGATCTCTTAGAAAAAAGAAGAGAGAAAGTTGCAATTCAGCTCACAGCATACCAGCAGCAGCTTGCTGGTGCTTACAATAAGAAGGTCAATCCAAGGGATTTTCAGGTCGGTGACCTAGTCCTAAGAAAAGTTGTTGGCAACAAGAAGGATCTCAGAGAGGGTAAGCTTGGCCCAAACTGGGAAGGACTCTACAGAATTACTTCGGTATTGGGCAATGGAGCATACCGGCTTGAAGATAATGGGGCAAAGCATTGCCAAGACCCTGGAACACTTGTAATTTGAAATTTTTCTATCATTAGATGTTCCTTGTTATTTTTTGCCAATGTCATCAATAAAATCTTAGCAAAATTCTCTAAGACTTGTGAATTGATAAAAGATACATAATGTTGTTTCAAAATAATGAGAACCCAAGTGGAACTCAGGTTCATATTGGGGGCAGAAAGAAGACAAAATTGTTTATCTTCACTTGTTGAAATTTGTATCAATTTACAAGTTGAAGTTAAGCCGAGATTATTGTTCATCTTCACTTGTTGAAATTTGTAGCAATTTACAAGTTGAAGTTAAGCCGAGATTATTGTTTATCTTCACTTGTTAAAATTTGTAGCAATTTATAAGTTGAAGTTAAACCGAAATAATGCTTAACGTTTGTTGAAATTTGTAGCAATTTACAAGTTGAAGTTAAGCCGAGATTATTGTTCATCTTCACTTGTTGAAATTTGTAGCAATTTACAAGTTGAAGTTAAACCGAAGTAATGCTTAACGCTTGTTGAAATTTGTACCAATTTACAAGTTGAAGTTAAGCCGAGATTATTGTTTATCTTCACTTGTAAAAATTTGTAGCAATTTACAAGTTGAAGTTAAACCAAAATAATGCTTAACGCTTGTTGAAATTTGTAGCAATTTACAAGTTGAAGTTAAACCGAGATTATTGTTCATCTTCACTTGTTGAAATTTATAGCAATTTACAAGTTGAAGTTAAACCGAAGTAATGCTTAACGCTTGTTGAAATTTGTACCAATTTACAAGTTGAAGTTAAGCCGAGATTATTGTTTATCTTCACTTGTTAAAATTTGTAACAATTTACAAGTTGAAGTTAAACCGAAATAATGCTTAACGCTTGTTGAAATTTGTAGCAATTTACAAGTTGAAGTTAAGTCGAGATTATTGTTTATCTTCACTTGTTGAAATTTGTAGCAATTTACAAGTTGAAGTTAAACTGAAGTAATACTTAACACTTGTTGAAATTTGTGGACAATTTATAAGTTAAGTTAAACCAATATGATGTTTAACACTTGATAAAAGTTTACAAGAAGTTTGTCTATCCGAAGTGTGTCACCCCGAGATGATTGTACAAAGAAGGAAAAATGTGTGAAAGACATGCAGAATATTCTAAGTATAGAATCATGCAGAAACAATGAAGAGAAGACAAGAGTACAAGCACTTAGAAAAGAAAAGTTGCATTAGCATTCATCAAGAAAAGGACACATCGGCCATACAAAAGGCTTATATTGTTCCAAAAGATAAGGAAGAAACAAAATACAATTAAGCAAAAGAAAAACATAAAGCAAAGACTCCTCTCCACCAGTTGGCTGAATTTGAAGATCAGATGATTGTTGAGAAGACATCTCAGCAGCCTTATCCGCCGCGAGCTCGGCGTCAATTTCTGCAAGAGTGTCTTCAAGATTTTTATCAGCAAGGATGGCATCGGCTGATTCCTTCTCATCAACAGCATCTTTGTTAACCTCATCGCCTTCTTCATCCTGAGTCAAGTCTAGGGCTTGCTCATTTTGAAGAGGAGACTTGGCCCCATCAACATCCTTGGATTTTCTTACCAACGCCTCATCCTCATCCCCATCACCATCCTCAGACTCAGACTCGCCGATGTCTTGACTTGGAGGTTGAGGTGGAGGGAATGGAAGAGGAATATCATCGGCATTCCTCAGAGGCGAATCATCAGGGACATTGAATTTTTTCAGAAGAGACATCCAACCAAGGGTGAAACCCTTGTTGCATGCCTGCTTCACTTGAAGTTCATAGGCCTCAGTGACGTCGACCATGCCTTGGGCATATGCCTTCTCGTTGGCATCTTTTATTTCGGCTTCCTTGGTGGCCAGTGCCTCCTGAAGCTCCTTTTCGGCTTGAACCATTCTCTCATCGGCTTCTCTCTTCTGAGACTCAACCACTTTCCTGATAGCTTCAGCAGCCTCAGCCTTCTCTTCAGCATTGGTCTGAGCCTTGATTGCAGCCTCGGCTTGGTCCTCCAATTTTTTCATCTTTAATTGAAGACCTTTGTTGGTCTTCTGGAGGGAAGAGAACTCCTTCTTCATCTCAACCAGTTTCTGCCGATTTTCAAAAGACTGAACAGAAAAAGAGTGGGCATGCTGGATGGCTTGAAGAAAACACAGGGTAAAAGTTATTGCAAAAATTTCTAAGTATGAAAAAGAAAAGAAAAAAGTACCAGATGAAAGACACTTAATTGAACGGAGCGTTGGAGCATCAACGCATAATTTTCATATTCGCTCAACTCGGCGTTTCACTCCAAGTCGCCTGGTAGCAGCAGAGCAGTGCTAAGCGCAACGCCGACATTAATATCCTCGGCACTATCGTTCGCCATGACTTGCTTATCCTCCAAAGTAATTTCGGGTGCCCAGGGGGCAGCGGGCTTCTTAGACCCCGAGGTTGTAGCGGAAGAAGACCTCGACTTTTTTGATTTTTGAGATTCTGATGGTTGGGTTTCAGAGGGCCTCTTCCCAGTTGAGGGTTGAGACTTGTCACTCTCTGCCAACTTAGAGATTGGCAGAGCATCCTCAGACTCAACTTGGGTAACTTTAGCTTTTGGCTGAGCTTTTTTTACTCTTTTCGGCATCAGTGGGAGAAGGGTTTGTGTTGGTTGATTGTCTATGGATGAAAGAATGCTGGCCAGAAGGTCTTTTGCAACTGGTTTTGCGCAACCCATCTCGGCAGTAGGAACTGTTTGGCGTCGGCGGTGGCGCTGCAAAATTGGAACCAAGTATGGAGCTGAAGTAGACGGTTGCTCAGTTGGATCAGAAGTTGACCCCTGATCTATCCGAGATGTGGATACGGTCTGTGGAGTTATGGCAGAAGGTAGAGAGAGGCTTTTCTTCTTCCTTTTGGGAACGTCGGGCAAAGTTGACTTATATGTTGGAATAAAATTGAGAAGCACAGGCGCTTTCCTTTTGTGGATTGGCAAGTCCAGAAGTTTCTTCAAATCCTTGCTGGAAACAAAGGATTGGCGAAAATTTTTCGGTGGCTTACAAACAGCTGCAAAAAGAACAGATATCAGAAACAGACAAAGTATTTAAGACTTTGAAAGAAAACAGGCAAAGCTGAATACTGGACTTTTACCCTTACCCTCTAAAACTGAATGAGGAAGAGGGTAGAGATGGATGTCCTCGTCTGGAGCAAACTCTCAATTTCCCGAGGTAATGAAATAGTCATCTCTAGCCCCCTTGTTGGAGTCTGGGAGGTCGGCTATGATTTTGAATTCTGTAGGCCTCGGCTTAAGGTAATAAATGTAGCCTTTTTCTTTCAAATTAAGGGCACACATAGTATAGCAGTACTGGATATCGGCTAGGGTGATCCTAATGTTTTTCTGTTTAGCTAAAGCAATGATACCATGGATCACTCGATAAGAGTTAATGGCCAGTTGCATGGGGTTCAACTTGTAGTAATGAAGAATCTCACGAAAAAAGATGTTAAGGGGAAACTGGAGTCCACACTCGATAAAGGCAATCACAGGGAAGGGCATGGAGTTTTCTGTAGGCATGATGGAGCCATCATCCCCAGCCAACCTCAGATTGACATCGGCTGAGATTTCAAACTCTTGTCTAAAAAATTTCAGCTTAGAGGGGGTGTTTACCCGATGTTTCCACATACCCATGATGTCGGGATAATTAAAGGTATTGGGTTTCAATAAGAAGATGGTTCAAATAGGGTTATTGGGACCTCGGCAAAAAACCTAGGTTTTAGTTGGTGAAGAGATTTGTAAGGGATGTTTCAGTTTTGCCTTAAAATGTGGGTTCTACAAACAAATCCCAAACCTAAAACTATGGAGAGGAAGATCAAAGGCACAGATTTGGAAAAGACACAAAAAACAGAAAACAAAAGCGGAGTTTTAGAATCAAGAACAGATATGGACTATCAAGAACATGAAGAATACAAAGGGTTGAAGACCCAGAACAGTGGCAAGACGTGCAAGAAAACTATGAATAGTACATGTATTTAAGGCATAAGCGAAAAGCAAAATCAACGCATTCAAATGTATGATTCACAAATTAAGTATTTGAACAAGGCAGTGATAAACAAGAAATTCCAGAAAAACTCAAGAAACTGGAATAAGAAGAAACAAATTGCTTACCAGGAAATATGAAGCCGATGTAAATATTGCCGAAGTCAGACGACAGTGACAGATGTAACGAGAACGACGGAAGCTTCACAGGAAGAGAGAATGGAAGGTAGTTGCAGAGCTTGAGGACTGAAACAATGGCGTATTCAAGAGCTAGAGAAAGAAAAAGCAAAGAGAAATCGAATGCAAAAGTGAAAAATGAAGAAAGGGGGAAAAGTTTTTGTCAAATTTGAAACGGTAGCAAAACGGAGCATTGAATGCGCCTAGAACAACGCATACGTCAGACGGCGCACACAGACGTAAGGCGGTTTGCAAGCGCGTCATAGGCACGGTCCAATGAGGTGAAGACGCGTGAATGAAACGGTTGAGTAAATGATGCGTGACAGCTCATATACGTGAAAGAGTTCACTGGAATTCTTGTTCTCTGAAGAAAACATGTCGGCCTGAAATGAATGATCTCAGCTAAGGAGTTCTTGAGCCGATGTACAGAAGGAAGTACCGATATAGGTTCCATCACCTCAAAATGCCGACGTAATAGAACCTAGGGGGCAGTTGTGGGGATATATTTTTTGGTACCAACACGTGACAAGGTGACGCCGATGTGTCAGCCGAGGTACCACGTGTCCTGGTCATTATGCTGAGGTTATCTCCGAAGATATCAGAATCCGAGATAAACAGATAAGGGACAAGAGTCCTAGAATGAAGAGGAGACTTAGTTAAGATGAGGATAAAGCTCTTAGGGAGTTTATCTTTATCTCTTGAGAAGTCCAAAGTAAGTACTGAATTGGAGTCCATAGAAGTCAGGCTTCTAATAGGATTTGGATTGAGGTAACTATAAAATAGAGGCACCCCCGTGGGTCTAAGGTACGCAATTTATGCTTTGAGCAGTGAGTTTAGCACTTGATTTATCTTTGAGAGATATACTGACTTGATCATTGGAGTGCCCCCGGGTGGACGAACCACCGTCGGAATCTTCTCTTTCTGTTGCAGGTCAGCCAGGTGCCATCTATTCTGCCGGTGCTCTCCAACTGGTTACTAAGCGGGCAGTGTGGTCAGAAAATCACTCACACAATATTAAACTAAAAAGCAAAAAGCCAACTTTTTACTAACTTCCCAAATCACTTTCCAAAAAGCTAAAAAGTTTGGTAAAAAGTCAAAAGCCAACTTTTTACCAACTTTCCAAAACACCCTTAGTAGTGTCTGGTAATGATTACTACCTATCTTTTTTTCTTCTTCTTCTTTTTTTTTATTTTATTTAAAGAAAACATAAAATACTTGTTTTGCTAACAGCCAAAACAAAAAAAATATGTTTAGCACATGTTTTTTAAAATTTGTTTCAACAAGAAGTAATGGGAGAAGTTGGCGAGGGTCACATGTGGAAACTGATTGCCAGAGGTGGAGACACTTGTTTAAAGTGATCATCTATTGTTGTGATCAAAGTATCATAAATGGGTAATAATGAAAAATATATTTATTTTCAAAAGAATGGAATAACTTTTTTTTTTTTTTGGTAGACATTAATATATATTTCTTGTTTTTAATTTTAATTGTTTTTGTAAACATAAGCAAAACAAAATACACAAATGTGTCTTATGGAAACGAAAAATAAAATATTGATAAAAAATGTTATAAACTATATAAATGTATTTTGAATTTTTATCCAAAGGAGTTAGTGTGTAGTATAAATTTAAAATTAGTGAAACGTGAGCTACACTCACAATAAAATAATCCATTTGAGTTATCTTTTAGGTAATTTTTTTAATTTGAAAATTGTTGAATAAAAGCAAAAAAATTTTATAAAAAAAGGTTTAAAAAAAATAGAGAAGAAAACAAAAGAAAATTTGTTAGTAAATCCAAGTTGAGGGGGTGCATGTGACGCCCCAAAATTTAAAGACATCATAATAAGATTTAGAACTTAAAATTAATATTGCCACAAATATTACTAACATCCATTAATTAACAACTCAAAATTTAAAGTTCTTGCATCACAACTTAGTCTTCGTACATAAAAAAAAAATGACACAAATATAAAAAGAAAACTAGAGAAAAACTAGAAATTTTAGAAAATGGTTCATGGAATTTGGGCACTCTTCAAGATAACCAAGGCTGAGTGTTGCCTTGCAAGGCCTCGGTATTTCCTTCGGTTTCTTCGGTACCTTGCACAAAACGCCAGGGCAACAGGAATACCAGTGAGCGACGAGCTCAATAAGATACTACAGCCCGAAAATACCCACCCCGATAATGATACTCACAATTTATGAATAGTGTGTAGTGACTGAATAACAAGTAACATTTAGTAAGCATAAAAGGAATGTTATCAGTTGAAATAATAACAATAGATACTAATAAATCAAATAAAAATATAACAAACGGAAACAGTATTTTATCATAAGGAATATGCCCACATTTCTTTTTAAATTTTTATAGATTTAGTTTATCAGATAAATTTAAGTAACTCTTTGTAGAACACTATTTCCACTCAACCGCTAAGTAATGGCCACGGACAATTCTGACTCCCCCTTGGTCAAATAGTCAAATGTTACTTACTGTAACTACCAATGATGCCCACGCACCAGGGTTACATACCCGAGTCGTGACATCACGATCTGCCCCAAGGAAACGGTCTATGTTGTGACACTCGCACCACCAACCTTATATCGCCTACATCGATAAGAGCCGAAATACCTTCCCGTGCCATGTTAGGATTCGCAACTCACTTGCGCAATATTCTAAACCGGGCTTACCCCATCACTTTTACATTTTAATGTATCGTTGGTTAAACTTCGTTTTTCTTTACTTGTTGAGATATTCACAATAATTTAAAATTTAATTACCAATAATGTTATACCAACTCATTAAAATTCTAACATAGAATATTATACATGTCACACAATAATAAATAATTGTACAAAATTTAAATAAACAATTTATTTAAACCATGATATGAAATAATAATATAGATACCAAAAAGAAGAAATAAATCATAATCACACACATGCATGTATTTTTAATCTACAAGATTAGATTAGCACGATATTAAATTTTAGTCCAAACAAACAATTGAAGAGATAATTTTTTATTCCTTCTTAATCTGCCAAAATTTTCAGAATGTATATCTTGCAAATAAAAGTATAAATAAATTAATTATACAACTCTAAAATTCATATAAATCTACAGAATACTCAATAAACATGTTATGATCATTTTTCAGAAATCATTTTCCAAAAATAAATTATAAATAATTCTTAAAAATTCCAAGAATGTTTATGACACAGATTTATCACATTTTCTTAAATTAATTCCATATTTAAATTTATAAATCAATTCCATAATATAAACATTATTATGAAAATAGACTTCTAAAATTTCATTTTTGGCTTAGAAATTACCAAATTTGGTTTAATATAAATTTTTTAATGATTTTTCAAACACATAGTAAAATCTGCCTATAGCTCCAGATTTGGTTAAAAATCTATATAAATTCGTACAAAACTCTATGATTGTTGAAACATTTTTTGGATAAACTAGACATCATTATAAACAACTTTTTAGAAGAAATTATCTTCAAATTTTGAGTATAAAATCATCTAAAAATTTGTACAAATTTTATGGCAGATTCAAGGACCAAATAAACTCTTCAATCCTCTCTATAATGGTATGAACTACACATGCAAGCCTATTTTCACAATAATACTATAATTTTAAGACTATCAATATTTTCAAATATTTGATATACACATCACAAAATTTACATATATATATATATAAATTTCTATCTATAAATTAGTCATTTTATCATATGAATAAAATCTGAAAATTTCAACAATGAAAAAAATGAGAAGGTTGGGGGAATTTTCTTACTTAGTTGTAGGATTGAAATGGAATAATGAAATGGTAGGAAAATATGTAACCTCAACCTCTCCTTCCACAAGAATTCCCTCTATTTTTTTTTTCTTTTCCGATTAGTCTTTGAAAACACGAACACAATGTGTATAAACACCTTGTGTGGTATGAATATATAGAAGCCACTTCTCTGAGGCGTTCTCTCTCTCTCTCTCTCTCTTGATTCTAAGCTCTCTTTCCCTCAATTCCAAGAGCATAATGAGCTCTTCTTCCCTAAACAAACATGCAAACCAACATGTGGAAAGTTACCACCAAAATCTGCAAAGGTTTTTTTTTTTTTTTTGTGTGTATTTGTGTGAGTTTCTGAAAATTGATATATACTAAGATTTTTAACTAAGGTATTTAGTAAGAATAATTATCATATTGAATCTTAATTAAAATAGTTTATAAACAACAAATATTGAACACCCACAAAATTATTATTTTTAATAATGTATTTGTTAGTGATTGAATTGGATCAATTTAAAACTAACTTTTACACTAATATACATTTCAAATAGACTTTGGATAAAATTAATTAATTAATTAATTAATTTTTTTTCTTTTAAGAATAATTAAATGTGGGTTTTCACAATCTACCCTCCTAAAAAAAATTTCGTGCTCGAAATTAATTCGTACCTTTAGACTCAAAAAACTGAGGGTAATTGGCACGCATCATATCTTCTCGTTTCTACGTTAACTCTTCTGTCCCACGATGTCTACAAAGAACTTGAACCAATGGTATGGTCTTACCTCGTAATTTCTTCTCACGACGATCTAAAATTTTGACAGGCTTCTCTTCAAATGTCACATCTTCATCAATATTAATTTCCTCCCAATTGATGATGTGAGAAGGGTGTGGCTCATATTTCCGTAGCATAGAGATGTGGAAAACATTATGTACTCCAGCCAGTTGAGGTGGTAGAGCCAAACGGTACGCCACTTCTCCTACTTTGCTCAGAATTTCGAAGGGTCCCCCATATCAAAGTGCAAGTTTTCCTTTCTTCCCAAATCGTAGAGCACCTCGACGAGGTCGAACTTTGAGAAAAACATGATTCCCTACTTCAAATGTTAAGGGTCGTCTCCTTTGATCCGCATAGCTCTTTTATCAACTTTGGGCTGTGGTTAGCCGTTGTTTAATTAGTTTTTATCTTCTCAGTGGTCTCCTGAACCAAGTCTGGTCCTAACAAGGTTACTTCCCCTACTTCAGTCCAACAGACTGGTGATCGACAAGGTTTCCCATAAAGTACTTCATACGGTGCCATTCCAATGCTGGCCTGGAAACTATTGTTGTAAGCGAACTCAACGAGAGGTAGGTGTTTCTCCTAACTTCCCTTAAAATCCATAACGCAAGCTCGAAGAATATCCTTTAAGTTTTGTATCGTCCCTTCAGACTGCCCATCGGTTTGTAGGTGCAATGTCGTGCTAAAGCATAGGTTCGTTCCCATTGCCTTCTGCAAGCTCTGCCAAAATTGAGAAGTGAATCGAGGATCACGATCAGACACGATGCTAACTGGTACTCCGTGTAATCTGATCACTTCTTTGATGAAAAATCTACTGAGTGAATCCAACGTATCTAATGACCCGACAGGTAAGAATCGGGCTGTCTTAGTTAATCGGTCTACTACCACCCACACACCGTCATGTCCCTGTGGTGACCGAGGCAAACCCATCACGAAATCCATGGTTATGTGTTCCCATTTCCACTCCTGAATTGGTAAGGGTTGAAGTGTTCCTACCGGTCTTTGATGTTCAGCCTTTACTTGTTAACATGTCAGGCACTAAGACACAAACTTTGCTACATCCTTTTTCATTTCGCCCCACCAATATTGGCGTTTTAAGTCTTGGTACATCTTAGTACCTCCTGGATGTACTGCGAATACTGAATGGTGGAATTCCTTGAGTACCTTTTCCCTTAGTGAGTTGTCGCTTGGCACGAAGATTTAACCTTGATATTTCAAACTCCCATCAGTGTGAATTTCCCAACCAGGCATGGCTTCACTAGATTCCATTTGTGCCTTGATGAATGCTACCTCCTGATCGTACTTTTGTGATTCCAAAATCTCGCTTAAAATTTTAGACGTAGCAATCTGAGCACCAAGGTAAGCCTTTTTATCTTGAACCCCTATTTGTACCCCAAATTCATTGAGCGTTCCAACCATATTCCATTCTCTAAGTGCTATCCTAGCAACAATCTCTCTATTCTTGCGACTTAGCGCATCTGCCACCACGTTAGCCTTGCCGGGATGATAAGAAAGGGTAAATTGATAATCCTCGAGATACTCCATCCAACGTCTCTGACGCATGTTTAAATCCTTTTGGGTGAACAGATACTTCAAGCTTTTGTGATCGGTGAATATCTCAAACTTTTCACCATACAAGTAATGTCTCCAAATTTTAAATGCGTGAACTATAGATGCTAACTCCAAGTCATGGGTGGGATAATTCTTTTCATGGTTCTTTAATTGCCTTGATCCATATGCCACCACCTTGCCATTCTGCATCAATACGCACCCCAGACCTTCTTTGGAAGCATCACAATACACGTTGTACCCAACGTCACGTTCTGGCACTATGAGAATAGGGGCATTCGTCAATCTTTTCTTGAGTTCTTGGAATGAATTTTCACAAGACTCATTCCATTCAAACTTTACCCGCTTTTGAGTCAAATGTGTCATTGGTTTGGCCAATTTTGAGAAGTCTTGAATGAATCTTCGATATTAACCGGTCAATCCTAAGAAACTATGAATCTCAAATATGTTCTTAGGTTGTTTCCATTCTGTCACTGCTTCTACTTTAGTTGGGTCTATTGATATTCCCTTTCTAGATACCACGTGACCCAAAAACTTTATTTTCCCTCATCCAGAACTCACATTTACTAGCCTTAGCATACAATTGGTTCTCTCTCAAAGTTTGAAGTACTATTCTCGAATGTTGTTCATGGTCTCCTTTAGACTTGGAGTACACCAAAATATCATCTATGAAAACTACCACAAATTAATCTAAGTAAGGCATGAATATTTTGTTCATTAAGCTCATGAACACGCCTGGTGTATTGGTCAGGCCGAATGCTATCACCACGAATTCATAGTGGCCGTAACGGGTTCGAAACGCAGTTTTAAGAATATCTTTTTTATGTACACGCAATTGGTGATACCCAGACCTGAGGTCTATCTTTGAGAAATACTTTGCCCCTCTAAGCTGATCGAAGAGGTCATCAATTCTAGGTAGTGGATACCGATTCTTAATGGTGACTCTATTGAGTTGTCGGTAATCAATACACAACCTAAGTGTCTCATCTTTCTTTTTAGCAAATAAGGCTGGTGCTCCCCACAGGGACGTGCTTGGCGTTATAAATTCCTTGTCCAACAATTCTTGCAACTGTGTCTTTAGCTCTCTTAATTCAGCTGGTGCCATTGAGATTGGTAATGTACCAGTTCAATGGTAAAGTCCACTTCTCGCTTTGGGGGAAGTCCTGGTAACTCCTCTGGAAACACATCAGTATACTCACATACCACACGAGGTAGCCCTAGTTCTATACGATTTTTGTCTTCCAAAACTAAGCTGGCTAGCCACCCAGCTAGGTGATCATGCCACTTTGACTTTCCAAATGTTAGTGATAAGGAATCTTGTTTATCCCCCTTAAATTGGAATCGCGTTCCGTCCTGAGAGTAAGCAATTATCGTTTTTCGATAGCAATCAATGGTGGCTCTATGGGCTGATAACCAGTCCATTCCTTGGATAACGTCAAAGTTTGACATTTCCATGACTCGTAGGTCACAAGTTAAACGTAAGCTAGAGACTCCTAGTTCACATGATTTGCATACGAGATCTACTCGAGTTTGACCTCCTAGCTGTGAAGCTACACTCATAGGTGTTTATAATTGTTCAGGCTCTAATCCCAAAGTTGCAACACATGAAGTAGATATGAAAGAGTGTGATGCTCCAGAATCAAACAAGACTTGTACACAAGAGTTCATAAGGATGAGTATACCTTGAATCACTGAAGGATTTCCATTGTCTTCTCCTTCTTGGAGTGCAAAGACTCTTCCAGTGGCACCCTGGTTTGGCACCCAAGGCTTCTTTGCATTGGCATCTCCTGGTTGTTGAGTCCTTGATTGTCCCACATTTCTATTAGCTGGCATCTAACCTCTACCGGATTGGGAATTTTGCGCAGCTCGTGTTCCCTAAGTTGGTACGCATTTGTTTCGTTGAGTGGCCTTCCCTTGATTGATGTAGTAGCCTGACCTCTGAGGGCAATTGTTCCTAAAATGCCCTTCTTGGCCATATTCATAACACCTTCTAGCCCCTTCCTTATTACGCTGTTCAGGATTGTACCCTTGCTTTTATTGTAGCCTCCTAGCATAAGGTACTGAGGCAGCAGGGGTCCTGTTGTTCCTTGAGGGTCCTCCACTTCTTGGCTGGTTGGCTCTAGACTGCGGACCTTGAGTCTTTGCAGTGTCCATCTTTTCTCTTTCTAAGGTAAGAGCCTTATCTACTACATGTGCATAAGTAGGTAGTTGCACTGCAACCAGCTTGTCTCGGATCCCCGAGTCGAGTCCCCACTCGAAGCGCTTTACCTTATCTATTTCATTTGCCACTATAGCTGTGGCATGGCGAGAAAGGGCCTCAAATCGATTGGCATACTGTGTCACAGTCATGCCTCTTTGTTTCAGTTGGAGAAATTCTTGGATCATCTCTTGCCTTACTGAGTTTGCCTTATTGAGTTTAGGAAATACTTTTCCATAAACAATTCCTCGAATTGTCTCCAAGAGAGGTCTGCCACCTGACGGCTTTCCTTAATCATTGTCCACCCGAAATCGGCCTCCCCGACAAAGAGAAATGAAGCAAGAGACACTTGGTCCTGCTCGTTCTGAATCTCTAGTGTCTCCAATATTTTCTTCACTTGCCTTATCCATGTCTCAACCACGTAGGGATTGGGTTCTCCGAAAAAATTTTGGGGCCTGAGTTTTTGAAATTTCGCTATTAATTCTGCTTTGTTGTTTTCACGCCTGGGTTGGTTTCTTAGTTCATTAGTAATTGCCCAAACGAAATTCATAACGTCACTGTTGTTGTTGTTATTGTTGTTATTGTTGTTATTATTGGATCCATTTGCTCTAGTTCTTCCTGCCATCTTCTGTACGAAGGATATTATTGTTACACCCTTTATTTATTTATTTATTTATTTTTATTATTTTCTATTTAAAGATAAAATGCCAGCAAAATAGTCCAATACACAAACTTTTAAATACTAGGATTTCATTAATGATAATAAAAGATCAGTACGTTCATAAAAGAAAAAGGAAAACAAAACAAAAAAATTCATTCTACCCCTGCCTACTTCATTTTTATTTTTTTTTTAACCAAAAACCCTAAGTTAGAAGCTAGGACTATTACAATTAAATGCTACAAAATTTGTTGTTGTCCTAACTTCTACACTTGTCATTTCCTAACTAAGCAAATGGGCACAACGTTGACGCACTGTTTCCTCAAACTCCCATGCCTCATCGGGTAGCCCATAACACTCCCAGCGGACAAGGACCATCCGCACCCCATTCTGACCCACCATTCGTCTAATCACGCAGGTAGGAATCTCGTGGTACGTGGCAGCTCTATAAAAATTCACCAATGGGTCTAGGGTTCAGACAACGTGACCAAAAAGAGGATGGGTAGTCCGGATATCTTGTAGTAGAAACGCATCACCCTTGTTTGTGACGTATTGCGGAGGTAGGTTCCATACTTGATAAAAATTATTGTCCAGATATTCTCTTATCTGAACTGGCCCGATAAACATATCTTTTCTAGGCGAGCTCCTCCAATAGCACATCCTAGTAGGGGTAACCCTCACAAATACTGCCTTTCCATATGGCAGGATAGGTGACACCATCATATGCCCCAAGGCCGCCTCAAGGCCGTCCTCTATCGAGGATTTAGGATCGGACTCCACCATTTCCTGATCAGAGTCAGACTCAGGATCAGAATCACTCTCAACTCCTAATTCGAACTCTTCTTCCAAGTTTTCTTCTGGCTCTTCTTCTAGGTCCTCCTCTGGATCCTTTTCCCAGTCAATAGGCTCATTTAACATCTCAAGTTCTTCCTATAATTCCAAGTTCTCTTCTGGCTCTTCTTCTGGGTCCTCCTCCCAGTCAATAGGCTCATCTAACATCTCAGGTTCTTCGTCCAACCATCCATTTTGATTTTCGTTTTCCATCTACAAAAATCCAAATTTTTTACTTAGTAACTAAAAATGCTCACTATAACCACTAATAAGTTATTTAACAAGCAAGCTTAGGGTTTCCCAAGGTCTCAAGGGTTTCTCAACCTAAGCTCTGATACCATGTTTGTCACACCCCAAAATTCGGACAATTAAATATTAAATTAGGACTAAACCCCAATAACATTCCATCATCCAAATCTTAGGGGTGAAATAAAAAAAAAAAACTAAATGCCAATCAAAACATCCACCATAATTCCATAACTAACCAATACCTAAACATTAAAGTAACAATAACTTAAATAATGTACGGTTACAAACCATTCTAAATTATTCCAATACTAAAGTCATACAGAGAATAATAAATATATAGACTAATATCAATCCTAAGCTCAATAAAACAAAAGAAGTCCAAACGACAGGTCCAACACTATCGTAAATCCACGTCACCACGAAAGTCTCTACTAATCCTGTAAAGGAAGCTTAGCTGCTCTCAAACAGAATGCACCCGAGTTGCCAAGAGACAAAACGGGTCAGTATACAGGTATACTGGTATGAGTACAAGATGTAACACCCATGTGTCTACCAGATGCAAACCAAAATACATTAAATTCTTACTACAGCACAAGACAAGTAGTTTCAACCGCACCGCGAAGAATGGGTAGTTTCCCGAGATACGGTGGTATTTAGTTTCTTGTCCGTACACAACGAAATATAAATTGATTATAAAATAGACAAAATAAAAATAAAAATATGGTGGGTCAACCCTGCATAAAAAGTTTGTAAGACCCACCATCCTGCAAAACAAATAAAGTTAGTATAATTTAATCATAAATAACTTGTTGGAAAAAAATATAAAATTACACCGTTTCATACTTAAATAATTCGAATTGATCAAAACTCAAAGAACAAAAGTTGTACAGAATTAAATTTTCTAAAAGACAGTGCGAACGAATTTAACATAAACTGAACAGGTTGAGAGAAAACCTTGATATAAAAACCGAGACGGATTTCAACCGAAAAATATGAAACTGAAAACGAACAGAAACTATCCTAAGATGATTTTCTTTCGGAAAAGTTCAAAACACGAAAAGTGTACAGAATAATGTTTTACTTCAATTTACACGAAACCAATAAAAATGAGCTCGTTTCATGGGTTAAAACAGCCTATAAACTCTGCATTACCAAAATGAATCAAACCGACAATAACCAAGGTCATCCGATTATAAGTTCTAATCGATCTTTTTAATAAAAAGCTACAACACAAAATTTGTCCAAAATCACGTATACATGCCTCTCCTCAAATTTCATAATTTATCAAGATCGTTTACTATTTTTTTTATCATGTACATAACAGTACCATACACACTATACTAATAAATTCATAATTAAATTCTTTGTTCCTTAACTCCACCACTTCGGCTCTCCCCTTCCGACCTATACATATATCCCATGTGTCTCCCGTATACCTAACACTGCTCCGAAGCCAAACTTGCACGGGGATATCGTCCCGAGTTTGACTCACACTCCCCGGATGGTTAGTATATACGTACGCGCGCAAATCAAAGCACTCGTCTACTCATGAGAACGAGGCAACAATATATATATACACAACATCTCACACATGAGAATAAACATAACAATGCCGAGCCTAAGGCATTCAAATAAATCTCATAATCCTCACTTTTTGTTATACACTCTTTCTCACAACACTCAAATACAACAATAATCCATAGAGTCATGGTGGAGTATAAGGAATTTATCTATGGGTTCTTAATTAATTTTCATGTCATATAACCATATTAATTTTAGTTTCATATAACCATGAAAGTGATTACAACCATAAAATAAATCCATATAAAAACCCTAAATCTGACATAACAACTAATCAAAATAATTAAAATTAATCTCTCATCTTTATGTAAACACAAAATCGAACTAACATCAAACAAATAGGAAAAAAACAAGAATTAAACATAAATCAAGGGAAGTGGGTTTTATACTCACAATACTTTATTGAAGATCAAAGAATATTTAGAAACTACTAGAGTCACCAAAACAAAACTCTAATAGTTCCTTTTCTTCCCTCTCCTCTTTTTTCCTTGCTGCCACCCCTTTCTTTGTCTTCTTTGATTTCTCTATCTCTCTCTCTCACAACTTGGTCTCTCTCTTATCCTTATGATCTCCTAAACCTAGTTGAATACTTCTATGTTATTATATATATAATAACCTAAAAGCTAGTATAACCTAATAATCTTATACTATAAACCTAAATCTCAATATATAATAGCTTAATAAACTATAATATGCAGTAAATTTAATAATTATAACCTTAAATGCCTTAAATATCACATTAAACCTTATGTAACCACCCAATTAATAATTACATCATTAAATCTATTAAATATCACATTAAATCTCATGTAACCACCCAATTAATAATTACAACATTAAATCCATTAAATATCACATTAACTCTCATGTGACCACACAATTAATAAAGTCAAAAATAAAATAAGATAATAATAACCATAATAATAATAAATACTGACTAAAGAAAATTAGGGTCGCTACAATATACACACCTCAAAAGAATCTCGTCCCGAGATTCGATAGAAAAGAGTACTAAACAAAAAGTTTCGGATACATATGCCGAACTTTCTCTTCTAACTCCCATGTAATATCGTTCTCATCTTCGCTCCATTGCACTTTCACCAAGTTCACTTTCTTGCGCCGCAACTGCTTTACATCCCGATCTAGAATAGTAACCGGTCGCACCACATACGTTAGATCATCACTACTCTCCAACACTTCTGGTGATACTACTTGGGAAGGTTCTTGTACACACTTCCGCAATAAAGATACATGGGACACATTGTGAATCATAGCTAAAGCAGGTGGTAGAGCTAATTTGTAAGCCACATTACCAATCCTCTCAATGATCTCATATGGTCCCACAAATCTTGGTGCTAACTTTCCTTTCTTTCCGAACCGCATAATACCCTTCACCGGCGAGACCTTCAAAAACACGAAATCTCCAACATTCAACTCAATCCCCTTACGTTTTCTATCAGCGTAACTCTTCTGACGACTCTGTGCAGTCTTAATACGTTCCCGAATAATATTTACCTTCTCCGTTGTCTGCCTCACCAACTCTGGCCCTAACAACGGCGCATCTCCTACCTCCATCCAACAAGCAAGTGATCGACATGGCCTCCCATACAAAGCCTCAAAAGGTGCCATCCCGATACTAGAGTGATAGCTATTATTATAAGCAAACTCCACCAATGGTAAGTGTTCTTCCCAACTACCACCAAGATCGAGGACACAAGCTCTCAACATATCCTCCAAAATCTGATTTACCCGCTCAGTTTGCCCATTTGTCTGGGGATGATAAGCCATGCTCAAGTCTAACCTAGCACCCAAAACATGTTGAAAACTCTTCCAAAACTCTGCCACAAACAACGGATCACGATCCAAAACTATAGAAACGGGTGCGCCATGAAGTCGCACCACCTCTCGAATATATAGCCTAGCCAGTTTATCCGCAGTTCGGTGAACACTGATAGGAATAAAATGAGCAGACTTTGTGAGTCGATCCACTATCACCTAAATAAATTCATTGCCTCGCTTAGACCGCGGCAATCCATCCACGAAATCCATAGCGATGCACTTCCACTTCCAAGTAGGGATCTCAAGAGGCTGCAACAGTCCAAACGGTCGTTGGTGTTCTGTCTTAACCTGTTGGCACACATAACATCGGGAAACATACTGTCATACGTCCTTCTTCATACCTTCCCACCAAAACGTTCTCTTCAGGTCATGATACATCTTAGTCCCACCAGGGTGAATGGTATATCGGGACCTATGGGCGTCATCCATAATCTTTTTCCTCAATTCAACAATATTGGGTACACACAACCTGCCCTTGAATCACAATCCCCCATCTGAGTCTACAGACCAATCAGTAGGACAATCATCGATCAAATCCACTACAAGGTCATCGAGCTTGCTAATGAGAAACCCATCTAAATTCTGCAACAGATGAGCTTTACCCAGTAACGTCGACTGCACAGTCAAACTACCAATGTATGCCTTCTCCGCACACTCTATTGGTTGAACATCATGCATCGAAATTAACTCCAAGGACTTCCATTCTTGAATCATGAAAGAAGCCATAATCTCATGTTGTCAACTAAGTGCATCAGCGACCACATTTCCTTTCCCCGGGTGGTAAAGGATCACGAAATCATAACTACTGATAAATTCAACCCATCTCTGTTGCCTCATGTTCAACTCTTTTTGAGAAAAGAGAAATTTAAGGCTCTTGTGATCTGTGTACAATTCAAAGTGCTCCCCAAACAAGTAGTGTCGCCACACTTTCAACGCAAAAACAACTGCTGCCAACTCTAAGTCATGAATAGGGTATCGTCTCTCATGAGGTTTTAGCTGTCGAGAAGCATAAGATACAACCTTCTGATGCTGCATCAATACACATCCTAACCCAGTTCCGCTCGCATCAGTAAACACTACTAACTTTTCCCCTTGTACCGGTATAGTTAACACCGGTGCTATAGTCAACCGCTGCTTTAACTCCTGGAAAGCTTTCTCACAATCATCTGTCCATATGAACTTCACATTCTTGCGGGTTAACTTGGTCATGGGTGCTACAATAGTGGAAAATTTCTCTATAAATCTTCTATAATAACCAGCTAGTCCTAAAAAAACTCCTTACCTCTGTAGGGTTCGTGGGCTGCTTCCATTCTTTGACCGCAACAACTTTTTTAGGATCCACCGCTATCCACTGATTGGACACAACATGCCCCAAAAATCGAACTTCTTTCTTCCAAAAGTGACACTTACTGAACTTAGTGTATAACTGTTGCTCCCTCAAAGTTTGCAACACGACTTTCAAGTGTTCTCTGTGTTTCTCCTCATTCTTAGAATACACCAGGATATCATCTATGAAGATAATCACAAACTTATCTAGATATGGTTGAAAAATTATGTTCATCAAGTCCATGAAATAGACAGGAGCATTGGTCAAACCAAAAGGCATTACAGGAAATTCGTACAACCCATATCGAGTCCTAAAAGCAGTAAGCGGTATACTTTCCTCTGACACACCCATCTGATGGTAACCCGTTCTGAGATCAAACTGAGAGAAAATGGCTGCCCCCTTCAACTGATCAAACAAATCATCAATTCTAGGTAGTGGATACTTGTTCTTGATAGTCACCTTGTTCAGCTCTTTGTAATCTATGCACATACGGAGAGTGCCATCTTTCTTGGAGACAAAGATCGCAGGTGCTCCCCACGGAGAGTTACTTGAACGAATGAATCCTTTCTAAAGCATCTCTTCCAACTACTTCTTCATCTCCATAAGCTCTTTAGGAGCCGTTTCGTATGCCGCCTTAGAAATTGGTGCAGTTCCTGGCATTAAGTCACTACGAAATTCTACTACCTGTCGAGGTGGAGGTCCAAGTATCTCTTGAAATACATCCTCAAACTCACGTACCACATCTACCTCACTAATATCCTGCTTAGGGATTTCTACCGAGCACAGAAAACTCGTCATCACCGACTCTTCTCCATTGCTAGAAGTGTGGGTAAGCTGTGACATACCGGGAATATCTATATTTACAGTCCTTCCAGCACAATCTAGAGTCACAAAGTGTTTTCGCAGCCAATCCATACCCAAGATAATTACAAACCCCTCAAACCCTAACACAATTAGATCCGCATACAAGACTTTGCCCGCAAAGTCAATCTCAAAATCTTTACACATCTCATAAAGAGTAACTGCCCCTCCTAAAGGGATCTCAACACGAATAGGTCTAGACAATGAGGTAGTTACAATACGTTCTCTTTCTACAAACTGCCTAGATATGATCAAAAAGTACTCTAATGGGTTCTTGAAAAAAAAATTAAAGATACCTTCCAGCCATCACCTTCAAGTTAAACACACAAAAAGAATTCGTTCAAAACTACTTAGAATAAACTCAACCACCAAACTAAACCAACTAGCCCATATTTCCACAATCCGAAGATCACCTAAACTCTCACAAGTCTAGAGTAACCTGGCTTTGATACCAAACTGTCACGCCCCAAAATTCGGACAATTAAATATTAAATTAGAACTAAACCCCAATAACATTCCATCATCCAAATCTTAGGGGTGAAATAAAAAAAAAAAAAACTAAATGCCAATCAAAACATCCACCATAATTTCATAACTAACCAATACCTCAACATTAAAGTAACAATAACTTAAATAATGTACGATTACAAACCATTCTAAATTATTCCAATACTAAAGTCATACAGAGAATAATAAATACATAGACTAATATCAATCCTAAGCTCAATAAAACAAAAGAAGTCCAAACGACAGGTCCAACACTATCGTAAATCCACGTCATCACCAAAGCCTCTACTAATCCTACAAAGGAAGCTCAGCTGCGCTCAAACAGAATGCACCCGAGTTGCCAAGAGACAAAACGGGTCAGTATACAGGTATACTGGTATGAGTACAAGATGTAACACCCATGTGTCTACCAGACGCAAACCAAAATACATTAAATTCTTACTACGGCACAAGACAAGTAGTTCCAACCACACCGAGACGAATGGGTAGTTTCCCGAGATACGGTGGCATTTAGTTTCTTGTCCATACACAACGAAATATAAATTGATTATAAAATAGACAAAATAGAAATAAAAATATAGTGGGTCAGCCCTACATAAAAAGTTAGTAAGACCCACCATCCTGCAAAACAAATAAAGTTAGTATAATTTAATCATAAGTAACTTGTTAAAAAAAATATAAAATTACACCGTTTCATACTTAAATAATTTGAATTGATCAAAACTCAAAGAACGAAAGTTGTACAGAATTAAATTTCCTAAAAGATAATGCGAACGAATTTAACATAAACTGAACAGGTTGAGAGAAAACCTTGATATAAAAATCGGGACGTATTTCAACCAAAAAATATGAAACTGAAAACGAACAGAAACTATCCTAAGATGATTTTTTTCCGGAAAAGTTCAACACACGAAAAGTGTGCAGAATAATGTTTTACTTCAGTTTATGCGAAACCAATAAAAATGAACTCGTTTCATGGGTTAAAACAGCCTATAAACTCTGTATTACCAAAATGAATCAAACCGACAATAACCAAGGTCATCCGATTATAAGTTCTAATCGATCTTTTTAATAAAAAGTTACAACACAAAAGTTATCCAAAATCACGTATACATGCCTCTCCTCAAATTTCATAATTTATCAAGATCGTTTACTATTTTTTTTATCATGTACATAACAGTACCATACACACTATACTAATAAATTCATAATTAAATTCTTTGTTCCTTAACTCCACCACTTCGGCTCTCCCCTTCCGGCCTACACATATATCCCATGTGTCTCCCGTATACCTAACACCGCTCCGAAGCCAAACTTGCACGGGGATATCGTCCCGAGTTTGACTCACACTCCCCGGATGGTTAGCATATACGTACGCGCGCAAATCAAAGCACTCGTCTACTCATGAGAACGAGGCAACAATATATATATACACAACATCTCACACATGAGAATAAACATAACAATGCCGAGCCTAAGGCATTCAAATAAATCTCATAATCCTCACTTTTTGTTATACACTCTTTCTCACAACACTCAAATACAACAACAATCCATGGAGTCATGGTAGAGTATAACGAATTTATCTATGGGTTCTTAATTAATTTTCATGTCATATAACCATATTAATTTTAGTTTCATATAACCATGAAAGTAATTACAACCATAAAATAAATTCATATAAAAACCCTAAATCTGACATAACAACTAATCAAAATAATTAAAATTAATCTCTCATCTTTATGTAAATACAAAATCGAACTAATACCAAACAAATAGGAAAAAAACAAGAATTAAACATAAATCAAGGGAAGTGGGTTTTGTACTCACAATACTTTATTGAAGATCAAAGAATATTTAGAAACTACTAGAGTCACCAAAACAAAAGTCTAATCTTCCTTTTCTTCCCTCTCCTCTTTTTTCCTTACTGCCGCCCCTTTCTTTGTCTTCTTTGATTTCTCTCTCTCACAACTTGGTCCCTCTCTTATCCTTATGATCTCCTAAACCTAGTTGAATACTTCTATGTTATTATATATATAATAACCTAAGAGCTAGTATAACCTAATAATCTTATACTATAAACCTAAATCTCAATATATAATAGCTTAATAAACTATAATATGCAATAAATTTAATAATTACAACCTTAAATGCCTTAAATATCACATTAAACCTTATGTAACTACCCAATTAATAATTACATCATTAAATCTATTAAATATCACATTAAATCTCATGTAACCACCCAATTAATAATTACAATATTAAATCCATTAAATATCACATTAACTCTCATGTGACCACACAATTAATAAAATCAAAAATAAAATAAGATAATAATAACCATAATAATAATAAATACTGACTAAAGAAAATTAGGGTCGCTACAATGTTGTGACACTCCAAAATTTAAGGACATCATAATAAGATTTAGAACTTAAAATTAATATTGCTACCAATATTACTAACATCCATTAATTAACAACTCAAAATTTAAAGTTCTTACATCACAACTTAGTCTTAGTACATAAAAGAAATGACACAAATATAAAAAGAAAACTAGAGAAAAATTAGAAATTTTAGAAAATGGTTCATGGAATTTGGGCACTCTTCAAGCTAACCAAGGTTGAGTGTTGCCTTGCAAGGCCTCATGTTTTCTTCAGTTTCTTCGGTACCTGGCATAAAACGCCAGGGCAACGGGAATGCCAATGAGCGACGAACTCAATAAGATACTACAATCCGAAAATACCCACCCCGATAATAATACTCACAATTTATGAATAATGCGTAGTGACTGAATAACAAGTAACATTTAGTAAGCATAAAAGGAATGTTATCAGTTGAAATAATAACAATAGATAATAATAAATCAAATAAAAATATAACAAACGGAAACAGTATTTCATCATAAGGAATATGCCCACATTTCTTTTTAAATTTTCATAGATTTAGTTTATCAGATAAATTTAAGTAACTTCCCGTGGAGCATTATTTCCACTCAACCGCTAAGCAATGGCCACAGACAATTCTGACTCCCTCTTGGTCAAATATTCAAATGTTACCAATGATGCCCACGCACCAGGGTTACATACCCGAGTCGTGACGTCACGGTCTGCCCCAAGGGAACGGTCTATGTTGTGACACCCGCACCACCAACCTTATATCGCCTACACCTATAAGAGCCGAAATACCTTCCCGTGCCATGTTAGGGTTCGCAACTCACTTGCACAAGATTCTAAACCGGGCTCACCCCATCACTTTTACATTTTAATGTATCATTGGTTAAACTTCGTTTTTCTTTACTTGTTGAAATATTCACAATAATTTAAAATTTAATTACCAATAATGTTATACCAACTCATTAAAATTTCAACATAAAATATTACACATGTCACACAATAATAAATAATTGTACAAAATTTAAATAAATAATTTATTTAAACCATGGTATGAAATAATAATGTAGATATCAAAAAGAAAAAATAAATCATAATCACACACATGTATGGATTTTTAATCTACAAGATTAGATTAGCAAAATATTAAATATTAGTCCAAATAAACAATTGAAGAGATAATTTTTTATTCCTCCTTAATCTGTCAAAATTTTCAAAATGTATATCTTGCAAATAAAATTATAAATAAATTACTTATACAACTCTAAAAGTCATATAAACCTACAGAATACTCAATAAACATGTTATGGTCATTTTTCAGAAAGCATTTTCTAAAAATAAATTATAAATAATTCTTAAAAATTCCAAGAATGTTTATGACACAGATTTATCACATTTTCTTAAATTAATTCCATATTTGAATTTATAAATCAATTCCATAATCTAAAAATTTATTATGAAACTAGAATTCTAAAATTTCATTTTTGGCTTAGAAATTATCAGATTTGGTTTAATATAAATTTTTTAATGATTTTTCAAACACATAGTAAAATCTGCCTATAGCTCCAGATTTGGTTAAAAATCTATATAAATTCGTACAAAACTCTATAATTGTTGAAAATTTTTGTGGATGAACTAGACATCATTATCAACAACTTTGTAGATAAATTATCTTCAAATTTTGAGTGTAAAATTATCTAAAAATTTGTACAAATTTTCTGACAGATTCAAGGACCAAATAAACTCTTCAATCTTCTCTATAATGGTATGAACTACACATGCAAGCCTATTTTCACAATAATACCATAATTTTAAGACTATCATTATCTTCAAATATTTGATATACACATCACAAAATTTACATACATATATATATAAATTTCTATCTATAAATTAGTCATTTTATCATATGAATAAAATCTGAAAATTTCAACAATAAAAAAAAATGAGAGGATTGGAAGTATTTTCTTACTTAGTTGTAGGATTGAAATGGAACAATAAAATGGTAAAAAAATATGCAACCTCAACCTCCTCATTTTCTTCCACAAGAATTCCCTCTATTTTTTTTTATTTTTTTTTCTTTTCCGATTAGTCTTTGAAAACACGAATACAGTGTGTATAAACACTGTGTGTGGTATGAATATATAGAAGCCACTTCCCTGAGGCTCTCTCTCTCTCTCTCTCTCTTTCTCTTCATTCTAAGCTCTCTTTCCCTCAATTCCAAGAGCATAATGAGCTCTTCTTCCCTAAACAAACATGCAAACCAACATGTGGAAAGTTACCACCAAAATCTGCAAAGGTTTTTTTTTTTTTTTGTGTGAGTTTCTGAAAATTGATACACTAAGATTTTTAACTAAGGTATTTAGTAAGAATAATTATCATATTGAATCCTAATTAAAATAATTTATAAACAACAACTATTAAACACCCACAAAATTATTATTCTTAATAATGTCTTTGTTAGTGATTGAATTGGGTCAATTTAAAACTAACTTTTACACTAACATACATTTCAGATAGACTCGGGATAAAATTAATTAATTAATTTTTTTTTCTTTTAAAAATAATTAAATGTGGGTTTTCACAGTGCATTAGATATGAGGTTCAATGATTAATCTTATTTGATGAAAACGATACTCATCGAAAAGTCATTGGCACTGACAGTTGGTGGCAGTGAGTTAAATATATATGTAATATTAAACAGATAAGCAAATAGATTTATGACACGTGTATAGATAATGAGATATTTGAACCGAAGTTAGATATTTAAACAAATAGTTGTATATATAGATGAAATGTGTACACATTTAAATAGGTAAATGATACATGTACATATAAATATATTTGAACATATAAGTGACATTGTAAATATATAGACAGAGAATTAAACTTTTGAACACATAACTTCTTTATAAACAAAATATCTTTTTAACATAAAAAAAAAATTAAATTTGAATCTATTGAATTAATAATTTTAAAAATAGATCTATGGTAGTATGTTATTGTTGATTTTGTGCACTGTCACGCATGCTTCAATATTATTATAACAAAAATGCTAAACATTTCAAAAAATTTATTAAAAATTTTATCAAATATCTCATATAAGTGTGGAACTTATATGGAACTCACATTATGTAGATTCTACATCTATATAAGATATTTGATAAAAATTTTGATAAAATTTTTAAGACCTTTAATATTACTCATTTATAATTGGTAAGGGATAAAATTAATGGGTTCGTTTGGTTTGTATTTCTGAAAAAATTTTGAGAAATTTTCTCTACAAATAAGTTTTTAAAAGTAATCAAACCAAACAAATTTGGACTTTTCTTAAGTGTGCCTTGCATATGGTATGCAAGGCATTTACGACCTTGCATTTACACCTTCTATGTATTGGGTTATACGACATTTTTTGCATTTACACTTTACATATGGTGTGCAACCTTAAAGGGGTTGCACACTTAAACATTACCCAACAAATTTTTTTAAAAAAATTTCTCAAAACTTGTAAATCAAACAAGTTTTCCAAACAAATCTCTCTCCCACACACATCAAATCAATCACTTTTTTCAAAACTCTCTCTCAAAATAATTTTCCAAAACATCTTTTGAAAAAAACTAAACTAAACAACTTTTCGTACTTTTTATCTCTAAAACACATCTCTCAAACACAAATCAAACATACCCAATAAATTTGTATAGAGTGATTAAAAAATATAAAAAAATATAATAAGGCCTCGTTTGGGAACATGCTATTTTAGTAATTTTTTGAATTTTTACGAAAAGATGTGCAGAAAAGTAGAGAGATGGCGTGACTAATTTTAATTGACTTTTTAACTTTTTGACTAAAATAATCACTCCCCAAACGAGACCTAAGTTATAATGGATAAGAAACCTAATCATATAACCTCATGAACTAATCAATAATTTTTCGTTAAAAAGACACAAAAAGCAATGGAAGCTGGGCAGAAAAAACCGTGGGGATCAGACAGTAGTACCATTTTTAATGTCATTTCACCTCACTTCACTCCACTTCATGAACCTGTCCAAAGTATGTAGTAGAAAATTTCACGGAAACTCAAACGGCCGCCCACGTTGACTAGATGAGTGCTTTTTGTAGGTTTGTTTCACAAAGACAAATCCATCACGTGGTTGATATGTTGCGGTTGCTCCAATGCAACTTGCTAATCCAATCACACGCTTTGTTGCGGAGCGTGTACTGTACTCCATTATTTTGTGATGTTGTTGGAGGACAGGAATGAAAATCGTAGAAAAGTGTTGGTCACGTGCGGGTGAAGATCAGCTGTTCTGCTTTGTAATCATTGATTGGTAATGCCCCAGTGGGACATGGATGAGTTGGATGGAGGGGGGTTATTTTCCTGGCAGATGATCCGTATCTTCCCTAGTCCATGCCAAGGCTACTTTCCTCTACCAGTCTCCTGTTTTGTGAATGGCTTCTCTCCACGTAAATTTATCTAAATAATATATGTTTTTCTTAATGTTTTTAAAAAATAATTTATTTACAAAACACTCGTTTGGCATATAAAATTTTAAGATTAAAAAGTTATTTTAGTAAAATAAATTAAAAAATTAATAAAATAAAATAAATTATAATTATAATTATTTCATTTTTTTTTACAAAAGTTAAAAAAGTCAAAAAGTCTATCACAAATGAGACTTTATAATCCCAGACTAAAATAGTCAAAAAATTAAAAAGTCAACTCACATCCCAAATGAACTCATAATTTCTTTTCCTAAACCTCCCAAATGATATAGCAAATAAAATTTGAAAAGTTAATTTGTATTCAAATGTTTCTTCAAAACTCTCCTTACATGTATTTTGTCTTGTGTAAATTACCAATAAATCCTAATGGTTAAACTAAGTCCTATTAAAAATAAATCTTGGTAAAATTGTAGCTAAAAATAATTTTTTTTGTGACAATTTTTTATGTATGTCGCTAAAAATTGATAATTAGTAACTTTTTTTTATTATGATTTTTATAAATTGTCGCTAAAACTTACAATTAGGTCTCGTTTGGGAACTTACTTTTTTAGCAATTAGCCAAAAAGTTACTAAATTAGCCAAAAAGCCAACAACTCATACCAAAAAGTCAAAGATTCTCTTTTCTATCTACTTTTTGCACTTCTTTTCGTAATTAGCCAAAAAGTCATCCCAAACATACAAGTTTTTTTTACCTACCTTTTTAGACAAATAGTCAAAAAATTACTAAATTAGCCTGTTCCCAAACGAGGCCTTAGTGACTTTTTTTTGACAAATTTTTCTTATAGGGCCTATTAGACAATTAGTCCACTTATTGCCATCTCAAGATTATGGGGGAAGGAAATTGTGTAGTAGGGGTGGGCGCGGGTCGGTTGGGGCCACGGAACCTCCAATTCGCCATCCGCCCACCAGATTGGCGGATTGGAAAAAATCAATCTGCATTCGTCCGCCAATCTGGCGGATGTGGATTGAGCGAATTGGCGGTTTGGCGGATAGATGCGAATCGATTTGGCAGTTTAAACTTTTATAAATTTTCAACATAATTCAACTTGTGTACTTCCTCAAAAAAAAAAAAAAAAAAGTATTACAGTCAATGACTTGAAAAAATATTACAATCACTGCATGCCTCATCCAAAGTAAGAAAGTTTAAAACTTTAGAATAACACAATCACAGCATGCCTCATCCACATAAAGTATTACAATCTGTGGTTCTTAAAATATAAAAGCAATTCAAACCACCAAAACCATGAACAGAGTAGTAGTAGAGATTGTATGTCTATGTATTATTACATCTATATCTGTTTTTTAAGCAAAAACCAACCAACATATATCATATTTTCTAGTTATTATTTTTAGAGATAGATTTAAAAACCAAAAATCATAGATAAATAATACGTTTATTTTTTTCAATTCAAAAAAGATATTCAAGTTGAAAACTTTTTTTCAACAGAATATTTAAACTCTTTTTTAATTGAAAATACAAACAGAATATTTAAACAAACTGAAAATACAAAGTCTTATAAATTACTAGAGGTGCTCGCGGTTCGGCTGTTTGGTTACGGCCAAAGGAATCTCAAATCCGCCATCCGTCCGCCAGATTGGCGAATTGGAGAAAATCAATCCGCAGCCGTCCGCTCGTCATAATGCATCTGTCCAAAATGCGGCGGATCGGTTCGGTTTGGTCGGTTTTGGCGGATCGGTATATCCGCTGCTCACCCCTATTATGTAGATATAACACTGCTGAAAGTTTTTAATTTCGTAACAAATGATTAATTTTAATAATAAATTATTAAGTCAATTAATAATTTTTAATAATGTTAAAATTTTATTTCAATTAATAATTTGAGTAATTTTATTATTGTATTAGAGAAATTATGAATTTTAATTTTTTAATTAATTCTATTAAATAAAAAAAATTTGACAAGAGAGTATTTTTAATTTTCCTAATCACAATGCACAATTCATATTTCAAGTAAATCTCAAGAGTGTATTTATAATTTTTTTTAACTAACTAAATAAATCATTAATAATAATAATATATTTATCTCAAATTAAAAAAGTGTTAATTACTTAAAAGTTCTTTTTATAAATGTTATGGTAGCTTAGGTCTTATCTAAAATTTTTTGAACCAATAAGTCATATTTAGTAAAATTGAGAATATTATCAGTTTTTTTCCTATTTTTAAAATTAAAAATATTATCAATTTTGCATAGTAATGTTTCAGATAATTATTTCATTAACTGGTAATAAAAAAAACAGAGCTTGAGATTAAAGGTTTTTGTCCTTCTACTTATTGGTTTCATTCAACTATCCAATAAAATTGAGAATATTATCAGTTTTTTTCTAGTTTTAAAACTGATAATATTATCAATTTTTTCATTTTTTTCATTTTTAAATTTTTTTTTTTTTTTTAGTTTTGCACATCAATGTTCCATCATCATACTCCTTTATAAACACAAAATTTTCAATTTTACACAAAAAAATAATTCAATTTTTTAAATTTTTTCAAAAAAAAAACAATATTCATAGTTTTTTTTTTTCCACATAATTTTTTTTTGGTTTTTTTTCAATTTGAAAGTTAATGTTTTAAAGTTTTGAAAATTAAAATAAATGTCAAATCATAATGTTCATAGATAATTATAAATAATGAGTAATTATTATTTAAAGAATAATTTCAATTATCAAAAATTTAATAAAAATTTAAAATTTAAAAATTTTTAATTAAAACTTAATAAAATATAAGTTCACGCTATAAATGCCCTATAATAAAATCATCGACCCTTTAAGAAAAGACAATTACAGAAGACAAATTATACATTAAGATAATGATATATCCCACTAAAAGTGGTGTTCTAAAGCACCACTAATGAGTTGACAAGTATTTAAAAAAAAAAAATAAGACACAAGTAGTGAGTCCCGTCCATTGCCACATCGCTAGTAGTACTTTTATGCTGTGTTTGGTTGGGGGATTTGGGAAGGGATTCAGAAAAGGAAATGGAAAATGTAGGTGAAATGTGAATAAATTATGCCTATATTTCACATAGTTTCACACACCTTTTCTCTTTCCCTTTCCAAATCTCTTCCCAAATCCCTCAACCAAACACAGCATTAGAGTATCACTTTTAGTGGTCTCAAGCATTATTGTATACATTACGTACGTGCGATACAAAGGTTGGCACTTGGCACTAGCAAGCACTTGCACCTGTCGTTGGCACAGTGCATAAACATGTTTGAGATTCCACGGTGGAAACAAACAAGGAGTAATGAAGATCTTGAATGTGATATTATTGGGAGATATACATCTATATATCTATCTATATTATTATACAGTTGTTGGTATTATAAATAAATAATTTTTATTAGTTATTATTTATATAATTGTAAAATATATAACACTCTTCTATACATTTGAAAGTTATGAGAAGTTATAAAGTATTAAACACATGTAGAAAGATGATAAATGATAAAGTGGAGAACATGGAGCATAAATTGGAGGTTAAAGAAAGTTATGGAGACATGAAGATGAAGTGGAAGATCATGGGATGTGAAGTGTAGGAGATGGAAGAATATGGTACTTATTAAGTAGTTTTTTCTTACAAATGTTTACTTATAAATAGTCATTCATAGCTACATTGTAAAGATCTAGAACTCAAATCACAGACAATTAATTTCTATTTTTCTTATCATTTATATTTTTTGCACTTAATTTTCTGCACTTTATTTTATGCACTTCCTTTTCGAAGCATAGGAGCAGAGGTAAATTAATGGTTAGTTTGATTGTTCACTCAATCATTTTTCTCCGTCTCCCTCCTTTTTCTTTTAATTTTTCTGTTTTTTACACTTAGCAATTTTGAAGTCCTCTTCATTGAGGCAAAAGAACGAGCAACACAATAGCTTGATAATTGGCTTGAATTTAATCTGTAACGATTTTTCAATCCTTACTAATACGCTTGCATTTATGATATTTTTTTTCGTAGAAAAAATAAGCCAGCAATAGGTGAACAATGGATTTAGTGTCTAAGAGCATCTCCAATGGTTTGCCATTGGAGCTACCAAAGCCAAATTATAGCAGGTGTGCACAAAATTTGCTCTCCAATGACCTACTATACCTCCTGCCAAATTGTAGCAATGCCATATTTATTGCCAAATTTGACAAGAGCTTTGGTAATTGCCAAACTTGCCAGCTCAACAACTAATTGATTCTTGATTTCCCACTAACACCAAACAACCAACAACAAAAGAATACCAACAAAAATTTAAATTCCCTTCAAATTTCTACAACAATTTTTTACATATATTTTCAAAAATAAATGATACAACAAATATTTTTAAGGAAAAAATAGATCAGAAAATGAGAGAAAAAAATAAAATGGATGTAGAAAAAAATATTAAGAATAAATAAAGAAAAAAAAAACCTGTAGGGATCGCCAAACACCAAGAAATGAGAGATGCCCAAATTGTGATAGAAAGATGGACTGATCAATAAAGGGTTTCGTTGGACTGATCTTGATCTTCGTTGAACTAATCTTCGTCAGAATGATAGATCTGATTTCATGGGTTTCGGGTTTCTCAAACGATTTAGGGTTTAAGATTTGAAGGGCGGGAGGGGAAGAGAGAGAGAAAGAGAGCTTCATGTCGAAAAATAAAGAGAAGAAATATAAGAGAAAGGGAAGATGGAAGACAAACAGATAGAGAGAGGTGGAAAAACAGATAAGAGAGAGAGAGGGGTTCATCATCAGAGAGATGATGAGGATCGATGATCGATGATCGGTGATGAGTGAGAGAAATAGTGAGAGAAAACTAAAGAGAAAGAGAAATAGAAAGGTGAGAGTCGGTGATTGATGATGAAGATCGATGATAAGGTGATCGGTGGTTGATGATGAGTGAGAGAAAGAGTGAGAGAAAGAGTGAGAGAAAGAGAAACAGAGGGGTGAGAGTAAAAGAGAAGGAGAGAGCCGTCTTGGGAAAAGAGTAAGGGAAGAGATGAATCCAAATGCCTCATCTAGACAGTTAGATTTTTTAATCCAACGATGCTCTTTTGTCATTGGAATGAACAAATTGAGCAACAATTCTTTTTCTTCCTCCAATTCAAAAAAGTTTAAAACGGCTCTTTTTAATGGCTATAAATTAAACAAATAAAAAAAAAAAGGTCATATGTTTACTCTCTAAAAAAAAAAACAACCAATCTCAATTTGAATTCACAACTTTCAATCTACATAAATTTTTTATTTTATTATTATTATTATTTTTTTTTGTTTGCTTGTTTACACAATCAATATGGAAGGTTCATCAAAAAATTAGAGAGGAAAATCATTCACCACTCAAAAAGATATGGCAATTTGTAGAGCTTGGTGTCACATTACTGAAAATCTAATTGTTGAGAATTCGCAATTTAAAGCTCATTTTTGAGGAAATTTTTTTAAAAATTATTGCACGCTGTATGTCACGACCCAAACCCACCCCTATGGGTTTAGCACCGTAACCGGCCAGTAATCCGAGATTACCAAAGGCCTGCCTAACAGTAATACAGTAAAACAGAGTACAGGGGCCTGGCGGAAGCCAAAACAGTAAATAAACAATGTCCAATGAGCTGTGACAGTCTGTATGCAAAAAGACTTTTCATTCAAATATATACAGCCGGACAAAATAGTATGTACATATATACAATCATTCAGTTCAGGGACCTAATCCCTATTAAACAGTACAGTACAGTAAACAAAACGGTTACAGAGACAGAAGGGGGAACTAAAACACCTCAAGCCATAACTTGACAGGCTCGAAACCTCGCAGTGAGGCACAGTGGTTGGCTTGACAAAACTGGAGCTTACCCCGACGCTTCTAACCACGGTCTGGTGCCTGTACACCTACATATATATATGAGCAGTGAGCTAAAGCCCAGTGAAAAACACAATGCGTAAAAGGGTTAAGAATGAATGTCCTTACAGTAATGAAAACAGTTCATTAAATCAGTATTTCAGTCGTTCAGTCAGTACAGTCATATGTGATACATCCATTAGCATAACGGTACAGTAAATAGTAGGTCTTAAAAGATCGAACAGTCAATGATGGCCATCAATCAGTAAACAGTAGTGGTTCCAACAAGGGAACCGACAGAGATCTCTGTAACAGTAACAGTAAACAGTAGTTGCTAAGGATGCCACAATACAGTTCAGAATATAGGACATACATTCATTCAATTAACAGTATCAGTTCGGAAAGCAGTACAGTTCAATTGTTCAGAAGATAATCATTTTGAACATATCTTTACACAGTTGTTACTCACAGAGTTCTGGGTTACAGTAAAGCTAGAGCGCGTCCCCAGTCGCCAACCCTACACAGTTACAGATTGAACACACACTAAGCTACACAGTTGGAAAAATAATAACTTAATCCCTAATTTGCCTCGGTATGTTCTACATCTATATCCTCGTTAAGATGCCTTAAACTAGGCCTAGTAATGCCTAGGATAGGATGAGGATGCAAAGATGCACTTTTGAAAGCATTTTCAGAATTTTCAGAAAACAGGGGTCACGCTCGAGTGTATATTACTCCGCTCGAGCGGACATACAGACAAAGGTTTACGCTCGAGCGTAGACTTACCCGCTCGAGCGTTCTGCAAAACAGTCAAAAGTGCTGGATAGGTGAAAATCACGCTTGATTGGGCGCTTGACACCCGCTCGAGCATGAGACACAAAGTCCCGCTCGAGCGTCAATTATTCCGCTCAAGCGGACTCCAAAACAGTGCAAAGTACTGGGAGCACGAATTGCACACTCGAGCGCCAGTCACCCCGCTCGAGCGTGAGTTCAAAATCTGGAATTCCGAGATTTGAACCTCAAGCTCAAATTCAACTTTTAAACCATAAATTTCGATCCTCTTGGGCCAATTTTCCAGAAAACATCCCAAAACTCATAGTTTAACATGATTCCAAAGCTCAATTGTAAAATCAAGGCCCAAGGGGGTTTCAAACAACTCAATTTCAAACCAATTTTCAAAAATATGAAAAACATGCAAACATGCATGAACTTAAACCATTTCAAAGCTCAATTTCATGCTCTAATGAGCCAATTCTGTTCAAAACATGATGAAATCATGGACTTAACATAATTATGAGCATGCATGTAACATTTTGCCATGAAAACAACTCAAAACTCAACAATTCACACATGCATGCATGAATTAAGCTTATAATTCAACATGTGAAGCTATTACATGACTTAATCCACGAAATTTGACATGAATCATGTAACAACAAGTTCAATTCACAAATAAGGGGGTAATTACACTACCTTAGGTCTAGGATGCAAGATATACAAGCTCAAATATGCACTCAATCCTTCAATTCCTTCAAATTTGAAACCAAAATTCAAGATGAAGCTAAATTCCTCTACCTCTCTCTCTCTCAGTCGGTTTTGCTTCTCAAATGTGGCTGAACAAATGTGTGCCTAAGTGTAATAAGGCTCAACATATTAATAGACAAAGGCCCCACTAGATGGCATTTTGGTAATTAAGTCTAAGTTGTGCAATTTATTAATAATTAACCTAATTTAATCATACCAAATCACATTTTAACTAAATATGCTATAAAATCGCATTAATCCTAAGGATCACAAATCATCAATCAATTTCAGATTCGGCCGCCGATAACGCCTTCAATTCGCAATTTAAACATAAAGGCATAAACAGATAATCAAACAGTCGACAGATAGACATACAATTAAACAAGTATACTTAGTCAATTCAGTTCCAGATTTCAGTCAGTCAGTTCAATACTTTAATCAATTCAGTTATCAATCACAATCAGTCTCAGTTTAGCAGTAATCAGTGGTTAATCGGTAAACAGTGACGAAGGTTGTTACACTGTAGAATGATCACTCAAGAATACAAGTGTTTATCTCATTTTAATGGGGTGTAATCATGAAATGTAGCAACAAATTTCGTGAGTGTTTAGCGCAAGTCGAAAATCTACACCCAAGTGGGATGTGTCAAGTTGATATAGTAAGATTTCATCTTCATTTATTATGTTAGTTATTTATTTATTTATTTATTGTCTCATATAAAAATTAACTAATTACTTAATTTAATATTTTATTGGTACAGATACTTCAAGTAAAATTTTAATACCATCAAGATGAAAACAAATATTTTACTTTTAAACATTGTTGGCCAATCTTGCAAAATAATATCAGGTGACAAAATGTAACTCCTATAAACATAATGAAGTCAAGGATACATACATCGTTTTCTCCTAATTCAACCCCAATTCTCCTATGGATAACTGCATTTCTCTTGAAGATGGCAACTGTTTAAGTATTGGTAACAATTCAACTGTTGGTAATAATCCAATCGGTGAAGATAATGTCTTTATAAGGGGTAAAAGGCCTATGGGTAGGAAAGCTGCAAAAGAATTATTTCGGAGAAATCAAATCATTGAAGCTGAAATCCACAAATTTAGCAATGTATTGGAGACATTTAACCAACACCTTACTGAGAAAGAAATGAAAAAAACTGAAAGAGAAGAAAAAAAAATTCAAGCACTGCAGGAGATGAAAGAACTTGAGATCAAAAAACAAGAACATGAGATCAAAAAGGAAGAACATTTGATAATGACTACGGATATTTCTCATTTGGACCCTCAGACGAAAGCGCATTACATAATGCGAAAAAATGAAATTTTCGCCCAGTGGTGCGCAAATGTCAGCAACCCAAATTTGCTATGCCTCCTAATGAATAATTACGGGAGAATGTATTTTTTAATTTTGCATGTCATTTATTTTTTAATATAATTTTTAGTCTTTATTTGCAATGTCATTTTTATTTTGTAATGTAATGTAGTGGTCCATTTAATTTTGAGTATTTCTTATGTTTCAATGTAATTTTATTTTATTTTTTTGTAGTGATTTGTTTTTTGGTAGGGTGAATAATATTAATTTTTTTTTCAATTTTTCAATTTCTTTTTCATTTTTTATATTTGTCTAGTCAGGTATAATGTAAATATATAATTTTTTTTTTACAAACAGTTAAAAAAAGGTCACAAAAGATAAACAAAAAAAAATCACTAAAAAACCTATATCTAAACAACACCTACAAACTTAGAGGGAAAGTTGCTTGAGATTTGCCAAAATAGCATGTATACCATTGGAGCATCATTGTTATAATTTGGCAAACTATTACTATTCATTGCCAAATTATAGTAATAACAATGGTATTATAACAAATACCATTGGAGATACTCTAAGAATTTGGTAGCTTCTCTTTCTGCCATGTGACAAATTTTTATTTCCTAAAATAAAAAATTATTATTCAAAGGTGTGAGTAAGATTTGAATCCAAGACCTTAGGTTTCATTAAAAACATTCTTACCACTTAGATAACATACATATTATGATAGTAATTTATTTATTATTTATTTTTATTCTAACTCAACTGAATTACACAAGCATCGCGTATACCACCCGCTAATGTATATATATATATAATAACACTGAATGATTACATAAAAATTTTAAAAATTTAGATTATGTTGAAGTTTGTAAAAAAAAGAATATAAATTTATAAATATATCAACAATAAATTTTACAAATTTTGATGATTAAAGTCTTAAATTTTTTTATGATATGTAATTATTTTGTAAAACTCCACTAATTTGTAATTTTTCTTAAAAACAATGGGTTCGTAGGAACTACACGAATTTTGCCGATTTAGATATTACATTTCAAAATGTTTAATATTAGTTTTCTAGGATCACTTGAAGATGTATATGCTAAAAAAAATATTGAAAAATATTGGCAATGAGGAAATTAATTGTAAATTTATTCAGTGGAGTACAAGTGACAATTGGGCTTCAGTTGGGGTACAACTCTGACTTTGCACCACCAGAGTACACACCTCTCTCAATTAATTTTTTCCTTCATTATTTATTTCAAATTATCCCCAAAAATATGTTCTGGTAGTGGTTAAAAGAATAATCTTATGATTTTTTTTAAAGTTATGGACTAATCAAGAAATCTGTGGTGGGCAATCTTAGCTCCTCCTAATGATGCTAATCTCCTCAATTAGATGACTTACATCTAGAATTTCTTCTTCTTTGCAAGAATTATGTTTTTTCCCTTGTCGTTTTTTGTGTTCCATTCACATAAACAGAAACAACACGGCTAGAAAAGGCAGTATTGGACACGGAACCTTTTGCGATGGTTTGAAAACTGTCGCAAAAATCATGTTTTTGCCACGGCAAAAGAAGCCGTCGTCAATTTAATTTTTTTGCAACGGAAAATCTAAGACCGTGGAAAAAAATAGTATTAAATGCGATGGTTTGTTAACCGTCGTTTTTTTTTCTTTTGGCGATTGTTTTAATTTTTTTGCGACGCCTTTTATTCCTCCGTCGCAAAATGTTATATTTTTGCCCTCCCTCTTTTCCTGCTCTTCCCTACACCCTCTTCCATATCCTTTCAGTTCTCAGATCAAAAATGAAAAAAGAAAAAGAAAAAAAAAACCATCCATCTTCTCCCAGTCCTCACTGTCTCTCTCTCTCTTGCTCTCAGTCGTCTCTCTCTCTCGCATCCCCAACACCTCCAGCGTGGGAAGAGTTCCAAGTAACCGTCATCTCCTCTCCTCTTCTTTCCTCTCACACTCGCTTATGCAGACACTCTCTCTCGTGTTACTCTCACGGACTACTTATAGCAGCAGCGGCGGCGACTTCCCACTCCGGACACGGCCCACATATATTTTATAGTTCTTTGTTATCTGTAACAAAAACTCATCCCTACAATCCTCTCTCTCTCTTTCTCTCTCTCTCTCTCCCTCTACATCTATGTTCGTCTTTCTCTCTCTAGGGTTTCTCTTCCCTCTGTTACTGCCTAAATTTTTCATCTCTCTCTCCCTCTCTCTAGGGTTTCGTAACTTCAAGGTAAACCATGGCGACTGCTTCAGGTATGTTTTCCCCATTTTTTTCTTTTTTCCTTTTGAGATATACACATAAGTCGATTCTTACCTTTCAAATTGATTGATTTCTTTGGTATTTATGATTACATGAACTTTTGATTTCATCATTTAATCTATTGGAATTGTTTAATTCTGCTGTTTTTTTGGTTCCTTCTCTTGATTATCTCTATATATTTTTGGGTATTTGTTTTGACTAACCCCGTGATTTGATTAGTTTCTCAAAAGTCAGCTCCTTCTATTAATTCAAATTAGTTTCTCCTCTGTTCTCCTCTGCCAATGTTGGTGGTTGAAACATTTTTTTTCTTTTCTCTTTGGGTAAAAATTAAGGATCTCTTTAATTGAATAATTGAATGTGGTGTGTGGAAATATTGTGTAATGCATGCTTAACTATTGGAAACTGAACTACTACTGCTTGAAAGCTTAGAATCACCATGGGATTTGCTCCTTCCTATAATTCTCCCTTTTGGAATTGGAATTTGGAGCTATGTTATAAAAATTGAGGCTTATAATTCTGGAGATTTCAAAGATACCTTAAAAAGGGCATGTATACTACAAACTTCAAAAGGCTCAAAAGAAAGAGCATTGACCCACAACTTTAAGCCATCACTCTCTCTATAAAGTAGAGTTAGCAACTATGTCAGAATTATAGGTAGTAACTTAACCATGCCCATCACTTCCATCCTTCGTCATTTGCTTAAGGCCAATCTAGGTTCTGTTATACAATTTTTTTTTAAAAAAAAATTACAAGCAGTATTTTTTTAAAAAAAAATTACAAGTAGTATTATGTTGTCAATGATATTTTTTTTTCTTTTTGCAGATGCAACCCTTTTGAGTTGTGATGATATCTTCGCATGTTGATATTGGAGCTTACCATTGATATCAAAACAAGCTACAATATATATGTTTTTTTAATTTGTATTGTCGATACTAAAAATTTGAGTTCTTGAATATTAAAAATTGGAGGCTGTTTTATATATTTTTGTAAATAATATTTTGTTGACAATTGTTACAGGGTACATATATATTGTTCTTGGTATATGATTTTGTGAATATGAATTTGGATGTGGATGTATTGTATTTTAGAAAGTATTAATAATTTGTACATGGAATAAATTAATAAAATATGATTTTATGAAAATAATTTTATTGTGTCAATAATAAATCGTCGCTAATGTAATCATCATTTCCTTACATTTTATTAGCGACGGGTTAACCTATCGCATATACATATTAGTTCCAATCTTTCGCGACGGTTAAAATCGTTGCAAATATGGGGTATTAATTTAATTCTACTTTTTTGGTGACATTTTAGACCATCGCGAATAATACTTTTTGCGACGTCAAAAATCATCACAAAAAAAGTTTTTGGCGACGGCAATCAACTTCGGCACTAAAAATGAAATTTTTCCTCCTTTTTTGTGTCAGGTTAAACCGTTATAAAAACTATTGATTAGCTGTCGCTACAAAAAAGATTTTTTTTTTTTTAGTTTTTTCAATTTGAAAGTTGATGTTTTAAAATTTTAAAAATTACAAAAAATGTCAAATCATCATGTTCCTTTATAAATAATTATAAATGATGAACAATCATTGTTTGAAGCGTAATTCTAATTATAAAAAATTTAATGGGACTTAAAAGTTCAAAATTGGGACTTGACTGTCAAAAATTAAAATTTGTGTGTAAATGCCCCTAAAAAAAATTACAATTTTAGGAAATGATTCTTGAAACTTAAAAATAAAAAAAAAAATTAATGGGACTTGAAGGTCCAAAAAATCTTAATTGGGATTTGAAAGTCATAAATTAGGACTTGTCTATAAATGCCTCTAAAAAAAAATTTACAATTTTAGGAAATAATTCTTCAAACTGTTTTTCAAAAAAAAAAAAAAAACAGAAACCAAGAATACAATTAAACAAGTTGACCTTGTTATTTCACTTAAGATCTCCGCTTTTCAATTCTGTGATACTCAATCGTAAATAAATTATTGGTGTTAGAATTATTCACTGATCAATCAGTCTCATCTGTATAAGAGTTATAAATTCCTCTTCCAACTTGTTTTAGAATAGGCGTTTTGACAAAGAATAAGAAGAAAATAAACGAAGAAATTTGTCTAATAATAACAATAGAAATTCTTGCTGTCTCGAATTGAGTTGTCTTGAATGGTTCGATTTTGTATTTACTGGACAACTGATTGGATGACCGGATGAAACACTTGTCTATTGTAGTTGTCACCTTGTCGACCGCGGCTGTTAACCTTTTTGTTAGAAGACCAACAAAATGAAATTTGAGTCATTCGAGACAAACTCTAATTCAAAGTACGTAGCATTGCTCTAATAACAAATAGTGCCTAAAAAATAAAAACAAACCTCAGCAAAAATAAAACAAAATAAAATAATTCCATTATATATCTTTGATGATGATATGTTGAAGATAGCCTTACGCCATTCTTGCTGAACGGACAAGTCATCAATGTAATTAAATCACTTATAATATTTCATATTATGACTAATCTAGCTCCAAATAATTTAATCAGTTCCCATCAAAAATATATAAAAAAAAACTTGACAACATTTTGGAATTTTTAGATTTGGATGCTACATGTTGTAAAACATATGATACTTGATTACTCACTAAACTAAGAGATTAGGACGTATATATTATATACTCAAATTTCTAACATTAATTAGCCTAATTATTATAACTGACAAAGAAATCACTATTGAGTAAATCACATCATTGGTTCTTTCAATTTAAGTAAAAAAAGTTTACTCTGATCTCCATAATTTTAATTTTATTAATTTAGACCTTATATTTTTAATTTTGTTTCAATCTTATTCTTTCGTTAATTGTTGTTAACAATTTGAACAAAAATCATGGCTAAATTAGAGGAATCAAAATAAAATTTAAAATTGGTATAACTATTTTTTTTCTTGTGTGAGAATTTATAAAATTTTCACGTTAGTTGTGTTAGATAATGTCTCAATGGGACCACATAATTAAATGTGGTGTTATCATTTATAAGAAGCCTACAATTTAAGTGATTCAATTTAGTTAAATAGGCTTAAAGGTATATGTGTTATGGACCTAATGTGTAGATACTAGTTGTATAATTTCTATTTCTATGAGGGCAGAAATAGAAATTAAAACATATTGGTTAAAGTTGGTTTTCATTACCTTTCAGTTTTAAAACCAATAATAATAATGGTTAATTTATTAGTTTTTATTATGAAACTAATAATGGTTAATTTATTGGTTTTTATTACTTTTCAGTTATGAAACTAATAATGGTTAATTTATTGGTTTTTATTACCTTTCAGTTATGAAACCAATAATGGTTAATTTGTTGGTTTTCATTACCTTTCAGTTATGAAAACCAATTACAACCTTTAAAAGGTTATGGTCCCTATTCCTTCCCAAGAGTGAAAAAAAAAACAAGAATACTGTTTTGTTTTCTAAATCCTCTCAAGGAGAAACATAAGGCACATAAGGGAAAGGATTAGAAGGCTCTAACAACGTCAATATTAAGGTTTTATTGACACTCAGACGCTTCCGTTTAACCGTTCATCAATGGATTCAGGTATGTCATTTTGTCTTGATCTCTTGATAATACACATGGTAAATAATCCAAAGTGTAAGGTTTATGTTCTGAAATTTTATGTTTACAAGTGGTATCAGAGCGGTTATATCATGTGTATTATCAGAATAGATATGCTTTATTCATTCTATTTAGTTTCCTGGAATCAGATTCTGAATTTTATTATGGATGTAAATTCTGTTTTTTCTTGTTTTGTTCTGTGAAAATGGCAATCTATTTTCTGGCATTGTAAAATAATTCGGTGGATTCAGTTTTTTTTGGACCCGTCAATTCTATTTATATATGTATATATATAATTGGAATTGCTTCAGATTATATAACATATACGGGGTCACAAATTTAGAAATCTTTAAATTTAATGTAATTTCATACAACGTCTACAGAAATTTAATTTTCTAACATTCTCAATATAAGTCAATTCAAACAAGATGTCACAAAAGTGATCTCTCTTGTCTAGATTGTTTTATATGGAATGTTTTGAAGTTCATGTCTGTGTATCTCATGTGGGTATTTATCGGTCCAAAGACATGATTAAAACTTGGCAGAATTACACACACATTTTGTAGTGATAAACATGTGCCAATTGTCAAGAAAACCTAATGTGAATAATAAATCCATCAAAAGATAGATTTGTTATTTGACATAACTTATTGTCAATGTTTGATCATTACAACAAGAATACCACTTACAGTTAATATCACTACCCAAAGGTTTGGTATTAATGTTGTGCTAGGTATCTTGAGATGTTGTCATTAAATTAATTTATTTAAAGATTATCTGTTTGGTAACTTAATGTGAGTATAATTGTTTATTCCTTTTATTTTCTTTTCGATTCAGCTTTAATGTCGACTAATTCAATCTCTGCCAACATGAACAATGTTCCAATGTTAAATGGAACAAACTTTAAGGACTGGAAAGAGAACATATTGATTGTTCTCGGCTGCATGGACATAGACTTGGCATTAAGAATGCCAAAACCGAATGCTCTCACTGCACAAAGTACTCCTGAGGAAACTGTGTACTTTGAAAAGTGGGATCGTTCTAACAGGCTAAGTCTTATGATCATGAAGCGTGGGATTCCAGAAATTTTTCGGGGTGCAATAACAGAGGATGTTACCGTTGCCGGTGAATTTCTTTCAGAAATTCAAAAGCGTTTTGCTAAAAAACGATAAGGCTGAAACAAGCACGCTTTTAGCAAGCTTGATTTCAATAAAGTATAAAGGCAAGGGTAATGTTCGCGAGTACATCATGGAAATGTCTCATCTGGCTTCAAAACTTAAGGCACTAAAGCTCGACTTATCTGATGATTTGCTCGTGCATTTAGTTCTCATCTCTCTTCCTGCACAATTTAACCAATTTAAGGTCAGTTATAACTGCCAGAAGGAGAAATGGACTCTGAATGAGCTCATTTCATTTTGTGTGCAAGAGGAAGAGAGATTGAAGCAAGAAAGGACTGAAAGTGCTCATCTGGCAAGCACCTCCAAGCATACGGGCAAAAGAACGCATAAGGGAAAGGAAGTTGCTATTCCTCAGGGTCCGGAACCAAAGAAACAGAAAGTGCAGGATGGTTGTTTCTTTTGTGGCAAGCCCGGACACAGAAAGAAGGATTGTGCCAAATACGTCGCCTGGCGTGTAAAGAAAGGTACATTTCATGTTTTGGTCTGTTCTGAAATAAATTTAGCTTCAGTACCAAGAAACACTTGGTGGGTAGATTCTGGTGCTACTACTCACATATGTGTTTCTATGCAGGGTTGCCTGAACTACCGAAAGCCAACTGATGCTGAAAGATACATCTTTGTGGGTGATGGCAAGTCGATAGAAGTGCAGGCAATAGCGCACTTTAGATTATTACTGAAAACTGGTTATTATTTGGATTTATTAGACACTTTTGTTGTACCGTCCTTTAGACGGAATTTAATTTCTGTTTCTGTATTGGACAAATTGGGATATTATTGTTCTTTTGGAAATATGAAGTTTAGTATGTCTATTAATTCCAATGTTGTTGGTACTGGTTTACTTAATGTGTTTGATAATCTATATTTGCTCGAAACTATTGCATCTTATAATGCAACCTTGCACGTGGAATCACGAGGTACAAAGCGTAAATTAACTAAGGAAAATTCAGCCTCATTATGGCACAAACGCCTAGGTCACATCTCTAAATCTAGAGTTGAGCGCCTTGTGTCTGATGGAATTTTGGACTCTCTTGATTTTTCAAATTTTGATGTCTGTGTTGAGTGTATCAAGGGAAAACAGACCAAAATAAAGAAATATGGTGCCCATAGGACTACAGATGTCTTAGAATTAATTCATACGGACATTTGTGGCCCATTCCCTATGGCGTCTTGGAATGGTCAACATTATTTTATCACATTCATAGACGACTATTCCAGATATGGGTATCTATTTCTTATCCATGAGAAATCACAGTCTTTGGACGTATTCAAAAAATTTAAGGCCGAAGTTGAGTTACAACTCAACAAACGGATTAAAAGTGTCAGGTCTGACCGTGGTGGTGAATACTATGGCAGATATGATGGATCAGGTGAACAACGTCCAAGACCGTTTACAAAATACCTGGAGGAATGTGGAATCGTCCCACAATACACCATGCCAGGATCACCTAGCATGAATGGTGTATCTGAGAGACGAAACCGGACTCTTAAGGATATGGTAAGAAGTATGATCAGTCATTCTACTTTACCAGAGTCCCTCTGGGGTGAGGCTCTAAAGACAGCAACTTATATCTTAAATCGGGTGCCAACTAAAGCAGCTGCAAAAACACCTTATGAGCTTTGGGTTGGGCGAAAGCCTAGTCTAAAACATTTGCATGTGTGGGGGTGTCCTGCTGAGGCGAGGCCTTATAAACCTCGTGAACGAAAATTGGACTCTAAAACCATTAGCAGCTACTTTATTGGCTATGCCGAACGATCACGGGGTTACAAGTTTTATGATCCCACAAATAGGTCAATATTTGAGACGGGAATTGCAACATTTTTTGAGGATGTTGAGTTTGGGGGGAGAAATCCAGTTAGAGATATTGTCTTTGAGGAGGAAGCAGGAGTAATCCCACTTCCTACTACTACTTTTGACCAATCACAGGTTCCTATACCTGTCATTGCTCGAGAAGTAATTTCGGATCCTCAACCTGACAATGTTGTTCAAGATAATATAGTTCAAACCCCCATTCAAGATGAGGTAATTGTTCCTGAAGAACAAACTCTACAACCTCAACCTCAAGAATCTGTGCCATTAAGGCGATCCACCAGAGAAAGGAGATTTGCATTTTCAGATGATTATATTGTATATCTCCAGGAACATGAGGTAGAAAATGGAATGTCGAAAGATGATCCAATCAACTTTCGTCAAGCCATGGAAAGTTCCAACTCTCATAAGTGGATAGAAGCCATGAATGAAGAATATAAGTCTATGCAAGACAATAAAGTTTGGGAACTTGTCTCATTACCAGTTGGTGCGAAGCCCGTAGGTTGTAAATGGATATTTAAAACCAAAAGGGATTCAAATGGTAATGTGGAGAGGTATAAGGCACGTCTTGTAGCCAAAGGCTTTACTCAAAAAGAAGGAATTGACTTTAAAGAAACTTTCTCTCCAGTTTCTTCGAAAGATTCTTTTAGGACAATTATGGCGCTTGTTGCATATTTTGATCTTGAGTTGCATCAGATGGATGTCAAAACAGCTTTTCTTAATGGTGACATTAAAGAAACAATTTATATGGTGCAGCCAGAAAACTTTGTGTCAGGAGACCCAAAGAATATGGTTTGCAAATTGACTAAATCCATCTATGGACTCAAACAAGCTTCTCGTCAGTGGTACTTCAAATTTCATCAAGTTCTCACTGCGTATGGTTTTGAAACTAACGTTGTTGATGAATGTGTGTATCACAAGTTCAGTGGGAGTAAACACATATTTTTGGTTTTATATGTTGACGACATATTGCTTGCCACAAACGATATAAACTTATTGCATGACACCAAGAGATTTCTATCTAAGAATTTTGAAATTAAAGATCTTGGTGATGCTTCCTTTGTATTAGGAATCGAAATACTCCGAGATCGTTCTCGGGGTATTCTGGGATTATCACAAAGGAGCTATATCGAAAAAATACTCATTAGATTTGGCATGCAAAATTGTAAATCAGGTGAAACCCCGGTTGCTAAGGGAGACAAGTTTAGTCTCAGCCAATGCCCGAAGAACAGTCTTGAAATTCAAGAAATGCAGAAGATTCCTTATGCCTCGGCTGTAGGGAGTCTAATGTATGCTCAAGTATGTACGCGTCCGGATATTGCGTTTATAGTTGGCATGTTAGGCAGATATTTAAGTAATCCTGGCATGGATCATTGGAAAGCAGTCAAGCGTGTTATGCGATATTTACAGAGAACAGAGGAATATATGCTCACATATAGGAGATCGGATAAGTTAGAGGTCATTGGATATTCCGACTCCGATTTTGCTGGATGCCAAGACAGTAGGAAATCCACATCAGGCTATATTTATCTGTTAGCTGGCGGAGCAATTTCTTGGAGGTCTGCAAAGCAGACGCTCATAGCTTCATCCACCATGGCTGCAGAATTTGTAGCATGTTATGAGGCATCAAACCAAGGGATATGGCTGCGGAATTTTGTCACTGGGTTGCGTATTTTGGAAGGCACTGAAAGACCACTTAAGATATATTGTGACAATAAGTCTGCAGTTTTATATTCCAATAACAACAGGAGCTCGACAAAATCAAAGCATATTGATATCAAGTTCCTAGTTGTAAAAGAAAGAGTGCAGAGTGGACAGATTTCCATAGAGCACATTGGGACAAACTCCATGATAGCGGATCCACTTACGAAGGGACTACCACCCAAGGTCTTTCATGAGCACACTACTCAGATGGGTGTTGTTCTATTTGAGAACATTCTGGTTTAGTGAGAGTTTGTATTTATATTACTGCTTTATGTCAGTCTTGAGTTTTATCTATGTAATTAGATTAATTTCTGCAGAAATGAAGTATTCAGTTTATTACGCTCTGTTACGTATTGTGAAGTATTGATCTCAATAAAGTTAAGTAGGACCAGTTGGAAATAGGCATGTATGGATCACATCACATGTAATTTCCATGCTACGCATCCATGATTGATCTATGTCATTTAGCTGTATTAGTATACGTGACCATTGGTGGGTCGAGTTACGATTGATGTAACGAAGACCGCTTTGATCCCTATATTAATATAGTTAATGGACAAGATTGTTTGGATACCCTCAAGTTATGATAACAAATTTCTGAGCTCACTAAAGTTAAGCACATTTTTCAGGATACATATGTGGTCCAGTGGGAGATTGTTAGATAATGTCTCAATGGGACCACATAATTAAATGTGGTGTTATCATTTATAAGAAGCCTACAATTTAAGTGATTCAATTTAGTTAAATAGGCTTAAGGGTATATGTGTTATGGACCTAATGTGTAGATACTAGTTGTATAATTTCTATTTCTATGAGGGCAGAAATAGAAATTAAAACATATTGGTTAAAGTTGGTTTTCATTACCTTTCAGTTTTAAAACCAATAATAATAATGGTTAATTTATTAGTTTTTATTACCTTTCAGTTATGAAACTAATAATGGTTAATTTATTAGTTTTTATTACTTTTCAGTTATGAAACTAATAATGGTTAATTTATTGGTTTTTATTACCTTTCAGTTATGAAACCAATAATGGTTAATTTATTGGTTTTCATTACCTTTCAGTTATGAAAACCAATTACAACCTTTAAAAGGTTATGGTCCCTATTCCTTTCCAAGAGTGAAAAAAAACAAGAATACTGTTTTGTTTTCTAAATTCTCTCAAGGAGAAACATAAGGCACATAAGGGAAAGGATTAGAAGGCTCTAACAATGTCAATATTAAGGTTTTATTGACACTCAGACGCTTCCGTTTAACCGTTCATCAATGGATTCAGGTATGTCATTTTGTCTTGATCTCTTGATAATACACATGGTAAATGATCCAAAGTATAAGGTTTATGTTCTGAAATTTTATGTTTTTGGATGACTTTTTTTCTAATGACAATTAATAGAGGAACTATATTGAAACGTAATTGAAACGGTTAGATTTAAATTGATGAAATTAAAATTATAAGAATTAAAATAAAATTTTACTCATATTAGAGGGCCAACGATTTAATTCACCGATTAATATTCTGACAGTATGTTCTCAGTACCTTCTTGTTGGATAGATATATATGGCTCCTAAATTTGTTAGTTTAATTACTATCATACTTTTATTATTCAGTTTTTAAATATTTAAAAATAATTTTATATTTGGTCAGTGAAGACCATGACGTCACCTCCGAAGGTAGGAATATGGTCCTGTCCGATAATATTAAATAAATAATAATAATAATAGAACAATTATATTTGCAGAAGATTAATCTTTATTTAATTAATTAAAACATTAACAATACTTAGAATGAGGTCTTCTAGAACCTCACCTTTGTTTATGTTTTAGATGCATTTTTAAAGACAGGCTTCTCTAGTGGGAGAAAAGTCGAGTTATGTTAGTTGGGTTTATTGATTTCATCACAAGTCTTTTTTTTCATAAAATTTGAGCTATTCATTCTGTATATCCATCACCAAGTTCGATTTAGAAAAATCGAGTTACTCATTTTGTAAATTCTATTTACAGATCATTATATATTAGATAATTGTAGTGGCATGATTTTATCATTTTTTGATTTAAAAACAAGACAAGTATTGTTTTAAGTTAGTCGTTCATTTATAAAAAAGAAAAAAATAATGAAATCATATAATTATAATTATTAAATTAATCTGATTTGTTTCATGAATGATTTGTAAATAAAAATTTACAAAATGAATAACTTGAATCAATGAAATATAATTTATAAAGATGGCACATAAATCCAACATAACACGACCAGACCTCCCTCTTTATAATGAAAGCACATGAATCCAATGTAAACACAACCAAATCTCTCTCCAGTTAGAGAGAAGTTAAATGTATTTTTATATCTCATAAATGCAATAGCGATTAAAATTTTGTGTCACATGCCAAACATTAAAATCAGACCTATTTTACTAAGCCTTTCTACAATTGTAGTCTTTGTCAATTATTTTATTATATTTGTAGATTTTTTTGGTGAGCCTTGAATAATACCTATTTGTAGTGACGTTAAAAAAAAAATTAAATTAAATTCCTCCCTTTTTTGGCCATAATATAATTAAGACAATAATGCTGCAGACCCTCAAAAAATATAACATTCACAACTTTCACTCACTTATAATTGGTACAAGAAGAAAAGAAAAAAATACATGATTAGTCTATATCATTTTAGGGATCACGACAGTCCCCAACTTTGAGGTCCAAGCATTTTTTATTTCAAAATGTTTGGGACCCCACTGCGGAGCCTCCCAAGACCCCAGTGGACTGTCATTGGCTAAATTTTTTTTTTTCTTTCCAATCACTAATCCCCACGTATGTATAAGAATGATGGGGTGAAAGATAGTGGGGTTCTGTATTATTGTTTTTTATTTTCAAATTAGAGTTGGGAGTCTTGTGATTTTTTGATTGCTGACCTTGGGAAATTTGTCAACTGTACTATTTGAGAGTATTGAACAACTGTACCTTTTGAGGACCCAATAATTTAGATTTCTGGAAGGTTAAAAGTGTATATATAGTCAGCCAATCAAGACCACAAAAGTCAATTAAATCTGGGCCACAAGGCCCACACTGTGTCTATGAGCCACCTCACTGAACAGTGGACACCCCACTTCATAGAAGAACCAGCCCGATTGACCAACTTATTACGAAACAATTGTCCACACACGGCTGCAATAACACTTTCAAATGAGCAGCATTACACAGAAGATAGTGTACACCCACAATGAGTCTACTATGAAAATTTCAAGAAATTAAATTTTAAATTGTAATGGTTCATGATAAAAAAAAAAAAAAAAAATCAACCACTTCATAGGAGGCTTATCTAATTTAATTTGTTGGTTTTGTTGCTAGAGAAATTTTATTTAGTCGGCCTAGTCTCGTAAAGTTGAGAGTAAACTTTTTAGCTATGTTAATATGTGTCTTTTGAATGTATAAAATTTTATTGTGCACATATTTATTGGCATTGTTTTTTTGAACATTTAATTTAAACTTCGTATGAATTCAAATTAAAAATACAAAAAATTGTATAAAAGCTATATATTTTTATTTTTTTATTTTTTTGAGTGAATATAAAAGCTTTATTTGAGCTCTCTTTTTCGTGAATGATGAACAGAAAACTATAAACATTTCTTAAATACTTAATATGTCACAACTCATCACTTATCTCGTCTAATTAAATCAATAAATTTTGAACAATTGCAAATTAATAAGAAATAAAATTAATTTTATAAAAATATAAAGGTGCAAGTGCAGTAAGATCATAATTTTCATTTATATTATAGTATAGACACATTTATACCTTCTTCTTTTTTTATAATTATTTTACTTTTCTCACATATTTACAATTTTACCGTAAACTTTCCATCCACTAATCCCAATTGATTGTTCAATAAATTTGACCTTATCTGCTGACCATATGAGGATGAGAAAACAAAAAAAAAAGTAAAATAATTCAAACAAATAAAGACAAAAATATCATAAGGTCTTTGCAACTGTTTTTAGCCTTTAATGCGTTTAGTAAACAATGTTATAATAAGAAAAATAACCCGTGTGTTTGATTTGAGTTTTTTAAATTAAATTTTTTAAAAATTAATTTTTTTAGTTTTTGTATTTTTTTTGGTGAATATTTTTAAAATTTTAAATATTTTTTTTTATTTTTTTAGATGCACCTTACTTAGATATATCTAAAAAGTAAAAAAAATTATGAAAAAATATTTTAAAAATTAATAAATACATAAAAATATAAAAATATGTATTGAATTCTCGTATTTTTTTATATTTAGGGTATTTAGTTAATTTTTAAAAGGTTTTTTTCATAATTTTTTTACTTTTTAGGTATATTTATGTTGGGTATGTTTAGAAATTAAAAAAATTACTTAAAATATTAAAAAAATCAGTACAAACAAAAAAACACGAAAAACAAGAAAGTAGAATTATCTGAAAAATATTTTTGAAAAACTCTAACCAAGCAAAGTAATTTTTAAAATTTAATGGAAATCTACCCAACAAATGACATACGGAAAATTATTAGATATTTTCAAAATATTATGTGTTCATTTTGTTTCCTTAATCATATTAATCATGTTCTTTTATGTTTTTCAATCATCTAATATAAAATTATAATACCTTACTTTATTCACTAATTATAATACTATGAAGTACTATGTGACCGTGTTCCGAAAGTACACACCATGACATACATACATATATATACTAGTTGAAAAAAAAAAAAACTCGTGCAAGGCACAAATCAACTGTTAAAGGGTAATGATAGGGATATCAAAATTTTTACCAAATAAATGACTAAATGTCTCACATTTTGTGGACCCCACATCCATGTGAGACATTTGATCATTTATTTGGTAGAAAATTGCCTATAGCATTTTCCAATGTGATGTGGACCCCACATTTATGTGAGACATTTGGTCATTTATTTGGTAGAAAATTTGGAACCTGTAGCATTTTCCAATGTTAAAATGAAAAGGTTTGTATAAGAAAATGTAAATTAATTAGATTATTTATATATTATCTTTTATGAGAAGTATAGACCACTTAACTTTTTATAAATTTTAGGTGCTAAAATTTAAATGTAACATTTTTATATATTTTATACATTTTAATATTTTAATTTAAAACTTGTTTTCCATATGCAATATTAATAATTATTTTATGCAATATTAATAATTAAATTTTTTGGCATTCACGTTTGTTAATATATTAATTTGAGTTTTTTTTTTCTAAAATAAATAATAAAATTACACAAGAATAAATAAATGCAACACCAAATTATAAGGGAAATTACAATTTATTCTGATAGTTCTGTATTACCTTACCCCTTTAACTAAAAATTGTAATACTTTACCTCCATCGTATATGAATTTTTTTCAATTTAAACCTTTATGATGAAAATACCATTTCAGCAACACCGTAATTTACACCTTACCTCCTTAAACTAATTACCTAATATCACTTTAACTCTCTAACTAAAAAATGCTAGTATTTTTTTTTTCATCTAAAACTATTAATTTGTATCAATGTAAACATTCTATTAAGAACTTGTTTTATAAATAAGTAAAAACTTGACATGTGAGTTACACATGACATCCCAAATGAAATACTTAAAATGATATTATCAGTTTATCTGATTTAATTTTTAAAAACTATTTTCGAGCTTTTTAAGTTTTTTTTTTTTTTAAATCTTTAGTGAACGTTTTTCATGATATAAAAAAAAAAAAAAAATTTTAAAAAGACAAAACAACTTTGTGAGATACTTTCGTCATTAAGATTCAAATTGGGAAAAATTAATAGATGAGTAGGTTGAGTGTTATAATTTTTAGTAAAAGGGGTGAAATGATATGGAACAATAGTTGAGAATAAGGATGGCAATTTAAAACCGGCCTGACGGGGACCTGATCCCTGATCCCGATTTGAACGATTTTTTTTCGAAAAATACTCCCGACGGGACGGGAATGGTATTCAAAAATTAATCCCTAATCAATTTCGGGCGAGGGACAGTGATAAGTGTCCAAGCCCTGGCCCCAACCCGATTTGTCCCTGATGTGATATATATATATATATATATATATATACACTTATGTACTGTTTCTCTCTCTCTCTCTCTCTCTCTCTCTTTCGTTACTTACGTACTTATCTACTATCTCTCTCTGTCTCTGCCTCTCTCTCTCATTTCATCGCTCTCTCTCTCTCTCTCTCTCTCTCTCTCTCTCTCTCTCTTTCTCTTCCTCACATCTTTCTCTCTTCCTTACGTCTCTCATCTCTCTCTCCCTCTCACTCACTCAGAGTCTTTCTCTCTCTCACTCTCGCACCTCTTCTCCTCTTCAGCACCACCGCCTCTGTTGCCTCACATCATTGTCCTCCTCCGTAGATGATTGTTCAGATTCATCCCCAGCTTTCTCTCTCTGATTTCAGATTTGCGAAGCCTACAATAGATCTGATAGCCGAACATAACAATGGTAGATCTCTAACAATCCCATATCTCAGGCTTAGCTCAGCGATCCAATTCGACTCAGTCCTTGACTCGCCTACTCGAACACCGCGTCCTTGCGATGGAGAAGATGAAGAAAATGAGACCCAAAACTAACACCATCGTTTCCACAGGTTCGAAGAGTTCTTCCATAAAAGCTCCTTTGTTGAGTTGTGATAGGATTTCATAATGTATGTGTGTGTCTCTATTTGTTCATTTTTTTTTAATTTTTATTTTTAGGTAGTTGATGCACACAGTGTTGATAATGATTTTGTTGTTAATGATAATTTTGTCACCACTTCTTGTTAATGATTTTGTTGATGATGTTCTTGATGATTTTGTTGATGTTGAAAGTTGTTGTTGATGATGTTGAAAGTTGTTGATGATGTTGTTGAAACAGATTTGGGCCGGGAAATTTTCAGGGTCTGGGGAACCCGATCCCGTTAGGAGGCAGAGATGGCGAAGGTGACAGGTTCCCCGTCGGGGATCGGGATCGGGGACGGGGAAATTATTGCCATTGGGGATCGAGGACGGGGAGTGTGATCCCTGGCTCCACCCCGCTCCCTTGTCATTTCTAGTAGAGAAGGTTAAAAAGTAATTTGCCCTTATTTATATTACATAGATAAATGCATGGCTAAATTACAATCACATCCCTTGAGGTTTGCTTAAAATATGAACCTTTAAAGTTTGCTTAAAATATGAATTGCTTCATATGATTTTGAAAAGTACATCTCTCATCTTCCAATTTCAAATCACATAACAAATTGTCCATTTTATTTATAAATTGTTAAGTTAATTAATAATTTTGATGATATCAAAAATATATTTTAATTAACAATTTTAATAATTTTATTGTAGCATAGTAGAGAATAATTAAAAATTATGACAGGGAAAATATTTATAATTTTTAGAACTACAGAGAACAATTTATGTTTTAATCAAATTTTATAGAATGTATTTGTGATTTACCTTAAATACATTAGGCAAGGAGATAAAAAGCCAGCTTTTGACTTTTTACCCATTTTGGGTCACATCACGTCTTATATTTTTTACTCATTAAAAGACAAAATAGACTAAAAAAGTCAAAAAGTTAATTTTTTGCCAACTTTTCAAAACACCACAAAGATAATAAATAAATAAAAAATTATAAATAATAACAGAAGAAAGGGCAGAATGGAAAAATAAATATGCCAATCTATTTGTAGTGGCCTTAAAATAAATTAAATTAAATTAAATTAAATTCCTCCCTTTTTTTGGCTAGAATGGAATCAAGACCACTATTTTCAAATAACAATACTATGGAACTTTTACAACTCTCGCTCACATGTAATTGATTTAAAAATAAATAAAAAAAAATAGAAACATATAATTAATCCGCATCATTTTAGAAATTATAAAAATCCTCAACTTTAAAGGGTCGAAACATTTTTGATTTTTCAAATTAGAGTTGGGAGTCTTGTGATTTTTTGATTGCTGACCTTGGGAAGTTTGTCAGCTGTACTGTTGAGAGTACTGATCAACTGGACCTTTTCAGGACCCAATAATTTAGACTTCTGGAAGGTTAAACCGCATATATAGTCAGCAATCAAGACCACAAAAGTCAATTAAATCTGGGCCACAAGGCCCACACTGTATTTATGGGCCACCTTTGCTATCTAAGGGTCGCACTTTGTGCTCTCCTGATTGGACCGTCACTGAACAGTGGACACCCCACTTCATACGAGAACCAGCCCGATTGACCAACTTATTCCCAAACAATAGTCCGCACACAGCTTTCAATAAGACTTTCAAAGGGTAATGCTAGGGATACCAAATTTTCTACCAAATAAATGATCAAATGTCTCACATGAGTATGGGGTCCGCAATTTTGTGGGCCCCACATCATGTGAGATATTTGGTCATTTATTTGATAGAAAATTTGAGACCTCTAGCATTTGAGCAGTATTACACAGAAGATAGTGCACACCCACAATGAGTCTGCTATGAAAATTCCAAAAAATTAAATTTTAAATTGTAATGGTTCATGATAAAAAATAATAATCAACCACTTCATATAGGGGGCTAATCTAATATAATTTGTTGGTTTTGTTTCTAGAGAAATCTTATTTAGTTGGCCTAGTCTGCTAGAATTGTGAGTAAACTTTGTATCTACGCTAATATGTTTCCTTTGAACATGTGTGAAACTCTATTGTGCACATATTTATTAGCATTGTTTTGTTGAACATTTTATTTGAATTTCATATGATTTCAAATTAAAAATACAAAAAATTGTATAAAAACTCTTTTTTTGTTTTTGAGTGACTATAAAAGTTTTATTTGAGCTCTCTTTTCGTGAATGATGAATAGAAAGCTATAAACATTTCTTAAATACTTAATATGTCACAACTCATCACTTACCTCGTCTAATTAAATCAATAAATTTTGAATAATTGTGAATTAATAAGAAAAAACAAAATTAATTTTACAAAAAAATAAAGGTGCAAGAATACGCCCTTTGGTGTAAGTAAGATCATAATTTTCATTTATATTATAGTATAGACCCATTTATACCTTCTTTTTTTTTTTATAATTATTTTACTTTTCTCACTTATTTACAATTTTGCCGTAAACTTTCCATCCACTAATCCCAATTGATTATTCAATAAATTTGACCTTATCTGCTGACCATAAGAGGATGAGAAAACAAAAAAGGGAAAATAATTCAAACAAATAAAGACAAAAAGTCATCATGAGGTCTTTGCAACTGTTTTTAGCCTGTAATGCGTTTAGTAAACAATGTTAGCCTTTAATGCGTTTGGTAAACAATGTTAAAATTTAATGGAAATCTACCCAACAAATGACATACAGAAAATTATTAGATATTTTTAGAATATTATGCATTTTTTTTATTACTCATTATTTATCATGTTCTTTTATATTTTTTAATCATCTAATATAAAATTGTAATATCTCACTTTCTTTATCAATCATAATACTTTGAATAACTATGTGACCGTATTTCAGAAGTACTCACCATGACATACATATATATATATACACATAATATATACTAATTATAAAAATAAAAATAAAAAAACTCGTGCAAGGCACGGGTCACATGTTAAAGGGTAATGTTAAGAATATCAAATTTTCTATCAAATAAATAGCGAAATATCTCACATGGATATCTATGTGAGATATTTAGTCATTTATTTGGTAGAAAATTTGGGGCCTATATCATTTTCTAATGGTTCGTATGAGAAAATGTAAATTAATTAGATTATTTATGTATTATTGAGAAGCATAGACGACTTAATTTTTTTTATCAATTTTAGGCGCTAAAATTTAAATGTAACAATTTTATTTATTTTATACATATTAATATTTTAATTTAAAACTTGTTTTCCACTATTAATAATTAAATTTTTTGGCATTTACGTTTGTTAATATATTATTTTGAAGTTTTTTTTTCTCTAAACTATATAATAAAATTACACAAGGATAAATAAATGCAACATCAATTATAAGGTAAATTACAATTTATTCTGATAGTTCTTTGTTACCTTATCCCTTTAACTAAAAATTGTAATACTTTACCTCCATCATCTATGAATTTTTTTCAATTTAAATCTTTATGACGAAAATACCATTTCAGCAATACAGTAATTTACACCTTACCTCCTTAAACTAATTACCTAATATCACTTTACCTCTCCAACTAAAAAATGCTAGTATTTTTTTTTTTTTTCATCTTAAACTATTAATTTGTATCAATGTAAACATTCAATAAAGAACTTGTTTTATAAATAAATAAAAACTTGACATGTGAGTTACACATGGCATCCCAAATGAAATACTTAAAATGATATTATCAGTCTATTTGATTTTATTTTTAAAAACTATTTTTGAGCTTTTCAGGTTTTTTTTTTTTTTTTTTTTTTTTTAGTGAACGTTTTTCATGATAAAAAAAAAAAAAAAACAACAACAACTTTGTGAGATACTTTTGTCATTAAGATTCAAATTGCGACAAACTAATGGATGAGTAGGTTGAGTGTTATAATTTTTAGTTAAAGGGGTGAAATGATATGGAACAATAATTGAGAAGGTTAAAATGTAATTTGCCCTTATTTATATTAAATAGATACATGCATGGCTAAATTACAATTGCATCTCTTGAGATTTACTTAAAATATGAACCTTTGAAGTTTGCTTTAAATATGAATTGCTTTATATGATTTTGAAAATTACATCTCTCCTCTTCTAATTTCAAATCACATAACAAATTGTGCATTTTATTTATAAATCATTAAGTTAATTAATAATTTTAATGATATCAAAAATATATTTTAATTAACAATTTTAATAATTTTATTGTTGCATAGTAGACAATAATATAATTTCTAGAACTATAGAGAACAATTTATATTTTAAACAAATTTTATGAAATGTATTTGTAATTTACCTTAAATGCCTTAGATAGAGATAATTAAAAATAAGAAAAAAAAAACAAAGAATTATAAATAATATCAGAAGAAAGGGCAAAACGGAAAAATAAATATACAAGCCTCAACCTCTCTTGAAAATAATACCCAAAAAAAAATGCAAGAGATTTTTTTATATAATATATATATAACGCCCATGATATCCAAAATAGACTTAATTGTTAACAAGTAATTATTAATATGATATTTGAGAACATCAACATCTACTTGATAATCATAATATACACATAAAAACATGTTAAGAATATAAATAATAAAATTACTCTTATCTTTTGTTAGTAAAATGTGAAAAAATCTAATGAAATGCCCTCTATGATGGATAGCAGCCCACTATATTAATGTTGATTTGGACCTTCCCAGTGCCCACTTGATTATCCTTAATTTTTTTTTCTTTTTTTAATCATAAAATAATTACAATCTGCAGGCAATGATAGACCTAGGGGGTTAGAGGGCGGCCGCACCCTCAAAAATTTTAAAAATATCATATATTATACTAAAAATTTTAAAATAATTTAAAATTATAGGAGTTTGTACTCCTAATTTTTTTTTTAAATAATTTTAAAATTATATAGAATAGCCCTCCAATTTTTTAAATTATAGAATAACCCCTAAAAATCTCAATCTTGAATCTGTCCGTGTCTACCGGCAGCCGAACATGCACACGGCATATATAAAACCAATCGTGATTAGTTTTAGAGGCTGCTGGAGTAATATCCATACAATGACAAAGGTGAAAAAGTACTACAATTTTGGTGAAGATTACATGCGTTGTCCATTAGCTTAGGGATGCAATTAAACTATATATAGCTCTTATTTAAATTTTTACTCAAATTTTGTTTCATATAAAGTACTCCAATGCAAGAAATATAACCAGTGAATCCGAGCTATTACCACTCCTTTCACTATCCCTCTCATTAAAGTTATTTATTCATACGCTTCATATATAATTTTTCCTAAATATATATGACCTTTTAAACCTTCTAAATTTGCTAACACTGAATAAGCCTTTGTTTGACTTCAACACCATCACCTATATATGAAATAACGTTTGGGAAAAACAATAGGTAAAAACTCATTCTCCACACATTTTTTTGTCGAGGCTAATTTATAACTAAAAACCAAATCACAACACTGAAACCGAATATAGCAAATAACACTTGGTCAACAAAAAATAAAAAATGTTAGATGCATAAACTCAAAATATTGTTCACAAAAAAAATGGAATGTTTTGGAAATATGGTTAAAAGTTAACTTTTAACTTTTAATCAAGTTTTTTGACTTTCTTAGAAAGTTATTTAGAAAGTTGATAAAAAACTATTTTTTGACTTTTTTTTATTAATATTTATTTATATTGTCACATCACATTCAAATAATCAAAATATCTTCACTCAAAGGATTTTGCCCTAGCCCATAAATGTAAACATGGAGGGTATAACTATAATGTCATATGTAGCTTTTAACTACCTTCTCAAATGGTTTTGATGCCAAAAAAAGCCAACTTTTAACTTTTTTGGCAAGCTGCAAAATACAGCTTTTATTTTTCTTCTCAAATGACACTTATATAAATGGTCCATATTAATTAAACTGTGATCCCCACTATATTCTAAATGTATTTTTTCTATGAACTTTTCTATATATTTACGTTATGTTTAATTAGATGATTTGTGAAGAGATTTAAAAAATAAAAAGGAAAAGGTGTATGAATCTAAGTGAAATGTAAATATATTTTATGCACATTTCACTTACTTTTTTTTCTTTTTCTTTTTTCAAATTCCTTAATAACATTAAATTAAGAAAATGTATGTGTAGTGATACTAATCTCTTATCCTCAGCAATCCCACTTAAATCTTAATCATTGGCACGACCTCTATGAGGCATTAACTAATTTATAAGCTCAAAAGATAGGTATGATGGGAATTCTGAACAATTCCACTTAATCTTTGACCAAGGCATTAACTAACTTAATCTTTGAGGCCACTCAGGCCTCTTAAAACAATAATTAGAGAAGAGACTTTATGGGTATAAAAAATACATAAAAGAATCAATAGGCTATTAAAATAATCCAAGTTTGAACCATTTTTTAGGTTGTTTTGCAAAAATGTTAAAAATTAATTTTTTAATTTTTTTTGAAAATATATGTAAAAAAATGTGAGAGATGATATGACTAAAAATACGTCAAAAGTTAAAAGATGACTTTTAATATCTTCCTAAAATAGTTTGTGTTTTAGGATGTGAGTCTACCGAAATCTCTAATGTTGATACATATAGGAGTGTAAAAATGGCTCGCGGCCCGAAGCCCAGGATGGGACCTGCCCATTTGGGCTCGGGGGCCGAGCCCCTCTCGACCTGTGGGCCTGACCTGCCTGGTCCGGCCCATCAACCTGATTAAGGCCCACTTAAGGCCCAGCCTGAAGCCTAGTATCTTTTTTTGTGAAAAATAATAAATTTTTGGTAGAAAATTTTTTTAAAAAAATGGTCAGGCCCATCGGCTCAAATACCCCTGAGACTGGCCCTAATTTTTTGACCCGTGGGCCGGCACGACTTGAATTTTGGCTGGAGCCCATGATGCCCGACATGGGCCGGGCCAGGCCGAGCTAAATTTACACCCCTAGATACGTAGAGCAGTTGGGTAGTAAATTTTTTTACAAAGACTGTTTTGTCCTTTTATTATTTTCCTTTTCTATTCTTGGTGTGATTTTCATATGAGATTTACTTAAAATATGAATAGTTATTTGTGATTTTAAAAATTATAAATATTTTATTATTAGAATTTTTTATTGAACAAAATTAACAAAAAATAAATAAAAATCTTAACTACTTTTTTATATAACAATAAAATTACTTTAATTAGTAATGAAAATATATTTATGTCATTATTAAAAAAATTTAATTGACTTGATTAATAAAAAAGACCATTTGTTGTGCTATTAGAAATTTATAATTATAGAAGACAAAATATAATTTTTAAAATTATAAAAAACAATCTACATTTTAAACAAATTTGAGAAAGTATATTTATAATTTATCTTTTTTTAGTACATCGCGTGACTTGGCCAAATATATACACTAAACAAATCACACAATTATGATGGATGCACTCGTTCCTCACCGCATCATGAAGTAAACAGACCGCTGGGCTTGAAGATTAAGTGGGCTCTCATTTCATGTATTAATCGGAAATTATGGGCCCCCGTTCCTCACTTGCATTTTCTTAATTCTTTTCTTTGAAAATATATTTAGCAAATGTTTACTGTTAAGCTTAATGTTAAGAAGTGCAATTAGTTGCTAAATTTCTGTACCAACACTGATTCAAATTTGGTGTGGTGTGGATCATATTCAAAATAGATTTTTTTTTTTTTCATCAACAATGACATGGTTGAGTTTATAAGCAATTAAAACTTGACACGTAATATGCCATGTCATTATGAATAAATTTTATTATTTTTATTTCTTTTTGAGGAAAGTCGTTGTGAACAAATTAGTAAACACGTTTTAATAGTTTTTATTTTATTTTTCTTATTAAATTAGTAAAGACTTTTAAGAGTTTCAATTTTTTTCTTATTTTTCTAAGATTTTTTCTGTACATTATATTTTCAGATGCATAACATTACTAACAAAATATACTTTGTATATGATTTTTCTAGGGAAATTTATTAGAAAATCTTTTTTCAAGTGTTTGCATCTCAATTAGTCCATAAAATATTCTTATATTCTAATGGGTCCTATTATTTGGACATTTGATCTACCAAATCCTAATTCTCATATTTAAAGTATTTTATGGAATTTCTACCCTTACAAATAGTTTTTGAACGGTTAGCAATTTTGGCGATGTGAACATTCGTATTTTATAATGTGAATATTCACATTAACATGTTAACATTCACATTGATGGTGTGAACATTCACATCACGGAATATTCACACTATAAATATGAATATTATTAATGGTATTTTGATAACTATGTCACCCATAGGACTCATTGGAACATAAAAAAATAATGTAAACTAAATGAAACATAAGTAGGTGAAAAGGGATTTATGAAAAAGTGTCCCATTTTTCTACCCAATCTTTTGAATGCTCAATTAACAAGCAAAACGATACAATCAACAATAATCATGCATTGTGCATGATTGAATCAAACTAACTAGTGGTCTTATAGCCATACTTTAAAGTGTAATGAGAAATAGGTCAACAGTTTAAGTTGATGGAGTAGCGACGACCTTTTTAGTTATAATATAAGTTGAAAAAACTAAGTGATTCGTAATTTAAACTAGATCAATTGCAATAATACCAAACAATTAAAATAGACAATTTAAATCATCTAGCAAATACGAAAGTGATTTAGATTATTTTTTCAAAATCAATATATCAACACAATAGATTTTTACGTGGAAAAATCACAATTAGAACACCTCCAATTGTGATTAAAAAATCACGAGCTAAACGCCACAAATCAATCCACTATGAAAGTAAGAAAGAATACAAATTAACCAAATAAATTACCCAAACTCTGTCAATTTGTCTTCAACAGCCTGTATCTTTTTCACCGTAACCTTCGTCTCGGAATTGATCAGATTGATGTTGAATTCACAACATTCATGTCGAATCAACGACTGCACACAGCTTTGAACTCCTACGAATACTCCATGCTTGAATCTCCGGATTCCATCGAAGAAGAACACTCTTGAAAAAGAATACTCAAACAATCAAACTCTTTGATAGATGCTTGTCAAACCATGTGAGTTTAATACTCAATCAAGCATCAAAGAAAACTAGCAAAATAGCTCCAAAAGGAAACCCTAGAACCCTCAAAGAAGATCTAGAAGCCGTGCCTTAGAGCAAACAGCAGTTTTATAGCTGCTGAATACGCGATCTCCGTTCAAGCGCAGGAATGCCCGCTTGAGCGGGGATGCTAAAATGCGTGTTCCAAACCAGGGTTCACGCTCGAGTGTTGAAACTCACGCTCGAGCATAAAAACACACCTCACAATATTTTTGCAAACGAACCAAGGTACTGAGAAGGTGAAAACTTTGCTCCAGCATAACTTTCTCCGCTCGAGCGGAAAGACCAAAAATAAAGGAAAAATTATAACTCGATTAACCCAAACTTGTTCGTGGAATTGGCAATAAGCAGGGTCCTAACAATCTCCCCCTTTGTCAATTCCCAAACAAAACTTGCTAACAATTTTTTTCCTAAAAACACACGCACTAGACACACTAACTAAAGCAAACCAACGCACAGCACCATGAACAAACCAAACAGGTCAAAGTAAGGTAGCAACACCAAGAACAAACCAAACCACTTGTTTTGAAAACATCACACAAACCAAAACTGTGGAACAATATAAGATAAACATATAGAGATAAGTAAAATTGCCAAATATGAATAACCAAAGGTGTCTATTCCAAAAGTCTAAACACATCCCAATATCCATGTTCATGTGTTAGCAAAACCAAAATTCTAATGTCTAGCAACAAACAAATCCCAGTAATCATGCAAAACAAAACCAAAAGAAACCAACCAAACAAAGCTACTCTCCCTTTTTGTCCAAGAGACAAGCACAAAAAAAAAAAAAAAAAAAAGAAGAAGAAGAAGAAGAAGAAGAAGAAGAAGAGAAGCAAAACAAGAATAGAAACTGTGCAAAGAAAAAATATATTATGCAAGGAGAGAGAAACAGGCATCAAAGATTCGGCAACGACAGAGGCTGTTGTAGCTGAAGCAGAGTCAAGATCTGAGCAATATGCTGAGAAAATCGAGCAACAAACTCCTCAATGCGACTGGAAGAGGCCTCAAAGGCAGTGAGCCAGGCATCAGTAGAGGTCTTAAGATCAATCAGTCGAGCATCAAAGATTTTCATCCGGCCCTCCAAGTGATTAAAACGGGAAACGATGGCCTGCTCAAATTGACGCAATTGGCCTCTGATAGAATGAGCTGGAGAAGGTTACTCCCCCTCACTTGTAGCAACAGCATCATACTTCGCCTCCTTGGCCAGAGGATCATCACCTGCACCAGAGCCACCTATCCCAGAAGGACCCTCCTTGATATGTGACTGACTCTGGGAGACGGTCTTTTTGGTGAACGGTCAAGTAAGAAAGGCAAACTCATCCTCTTCAAAAGTAGGAACCTTGAGTTTGAACAATAGACGGTTGATTAGACAACCATATGGTAACCCTAACTGTTTGTTGCCTATAATAGCGATCATCTTGCGAAGGATAAGAGTGGCAAGATTGATGGAGAGATGGCAAGCTATGCAGAAGAGAACAAAACCTTATTCTTGATTGATTTCAAAATAATGAGTGGTGACGATGATATTTGCACAAACAATAAGGTTGAGCAAACGGAACTGAGGAATGAGCTTATTTGTTTTATCAAGGCTCCATTGATCCAAGTACGGGATGTACCACACAATGCAGTGGCCACCTTGTTGAAATCACACGTGGGCCGAACAAGGAAGGGATAGTGATACGAAAAGACTTGGCCAATGCTTAATAACTCACGGATAAGATCAGAGGAAATGGTGATGGACTTAGACCGAACCCAGGTCGTGAAAGAAGAACCAATATCATCAATACCTTCAATGTTACAATAAAACTCCAGGACCCAGTCAAGGTTTTGACGGCCGGAGAAAGATAACAAAGGCTGAATGGGAATGGACTCAAAGGTGTTGGGCTGAACATTGCGCTCTAAATGGACAGTCCTAAAGACGCACAATTCAATAAATGACTTGGCTTTTGCGGTAGAGGGAAACTGGTCGGGGTTAAAAGCAGGGCGGTTGCCCGTAGACTTACGGCGTTTGGAAATGGACATGACTAAATTAAAGAGCAAACCCAATTACAACCACAATTCCCAATCCAAAACAATAACCAAAACCATTAGGCAACAAAAAAAAAAAAAAAAAAAAAACAATATTAGTACCAAGAAAAGAGCAGTAAAACCAACGTGGTAAAATCAGATGGTAAAACAATATTATATTATTACTAATCAAAATTTAACACCATGATTAAAACCAAAATGCTTACAAGCAAAAGGCATGAGTAACACATCGCATATGGTAAAATCAGATGACACATAAAGAGACAAGATACAACACGACCAAGGCCAGAAACAACCTATGAAACCTTAAGCACAAGACAAAACAAGAAAAAAATAATAATATAACGTACCAACATGCTCAAAGCCTCTATGGAAGTGTGTGACCAAGAAAAAAAAAATGAACACAACGACCATGTCACGACCCGCTCCCCGTACCCAAGGGTTAAGTATCGTGATGGCTAGTAACTAAAGTTACCTTCGGCCAATTCTTGAACAAATTAATAAACACGAGTGAAAATAATATTTAAGTGAGGGTACCAAAATAATCATCGGAGTTTTTATTTTTATTACAAAATTTATTGATCAAAAAGGCTGATATTTACATATAAAAATATCATAAAAGTGTTGTGATTGTCTATTTCGCAGCCCCGCGTCTAAGACTTTCCAAAAGCTATTTCTGAATTGCATTGTTTCTTGAAATTTGGTAAACAGCTATAAACACATAGCAGAGTGAGAAATATTATGCCAAGAGTATAAGAGATACAAAATAACCATAGATAGTTATGTAACTAAAATATTTAAGATAACTTAGTTTGGACAAATAATCATTTAAGTAGCAAAACTGAAATTATGTAAATAAATAACCATAACCACCGTACCGAATAGAACAGAACAGCAGATGTTACAGTAGTGATAGTCAGAACAGAGGTCAATGAATTCATAATAATATTATACGGATTCAAGAGATGACTCGTACGGATTATAGAGGTAGCTCCCACAATAGTGTAGCACTTATCTCCACACAGCACTTTTCTTCTCACAGAACAGAGGTCAATAGATCTATGACAACAGAAGGCCACAAAGTGACAAAATAGAGGCCAATGGTTATTTAAGTTCCTCAAGGCATGGGACTCCCGTGGTGGTACTTACAAAACATAATTGTATATAAGGTCATAGTCAAATAATCATTAAAAATTAAACAAACATATCCATGGGTTCATTTTAAACAAATAGAGTTCAGAAAATAACTCACGTAATTGAAATATAAATATAATTTATAAAACATAACTTGTATTAATATAATTGATAAAATACAACTTGTATAAAATAAATTATGGTAAGTCAAAACATACGTAAAATATATTATGGTGACTCAATGTATAATATAACTCACCTTAAAATTAATACATCATTATTTTTTTCAACTACTAAAGACCCTTTCGACTTCTAGTATTTTCTTCCTCTTTTCTTAGTTTCTTTTCCTTTCATTTCCTTTCCTTTTTCTCTCATGAGCAACTCCCCCATCCTTTATATAGAACGAGAACCATGGGCACCATGCCACGCGGCTGCCCACGTATCGCATTCCCATTAATACGTCATTAATTCATACTTATCTCTTACCTTTAGGTTCAATTTCAAATCTAAACTAATTAATTTTTTTTCCCGATAATCTCATTTATAATTAAATAATACAAATATAAAATTTAAGGGACAACTTAAATTTTCGGGTTGTTACAGACCAAGTCACCACAACCAAACCACAACACAGATTGAGAGACAGAACAAGACACAACAAACAAAACATCAAAAAAAAAAAAAAAAAAAAAAAAAAAAAAAAAAAAAAAAAAAAACGGATGAAAAACATACCTGAGAGGAGGAGCCACGAAATAGAGGAAAATGATATGAGCTCACAAGCGAAACCACAGCACCAGGAAAAAAAATGAAATTGCCAAAGGAGCCCTAGGGGAAAGGAGACGAATTGGGGGAAAATGGACTGAAAGGTTGAGGGCTGGGTTAAAAAAAAAAATGTAGTCCACTCAAGCGAGTATTGTGACGCTCGAGTGTGCTTCTTTACGTGTGAGGCTTCGCTCGAGCGAAGATTCATGCGCTTGAGCACGAAAACCATGCCTGCAGAATCTCGCGCAGTTTGCAAAAATGCTAGATGAGAGAAAAATCTACTCGAGCGCTAGATTTTATGCTCGAGAGGGTAAGAAAAAACAACAAACCCAAAAAAACACCCGTCTAAGCAAATAAAACCAACTCACACTGACAAGTGGGACCTGAAACAAGAAAAGATTTGAACAATAGCAAGAATGTGATACTAAGATAAGATAATCCACAAACCATAAAGCCTGCAACCTTGCAATTTTGACAATATGAAGCAGAATATTCATGAGCAAAACAGATAAATATTAATCAATGAGCATAAGCTACATAGGAATGCACAACTCAAAGACAAACACGAGAGCTCACAAAATTAATATGTGTGTGTGCAATCCTTGAGAGGCTGCAGAGTTAGAGTTAATCCTCGTAATGATCGGATGGTTGGACCTCCGGCAAGAGGTACTAAACATAACTGAGAAAAGTCAAACCACTATATATCATGAGATATTTGTTGAGTAAAAACGGAGGCTCCCCCTCAATCAATTAGTCCCTGTTTTTATGTTATTTTTTTATTTGATTTTTGACTTTTCCTCTTGTGGGCACTCATGGGTGGCATGTATGCTCAACAGTATGGGACCAAACCAGAGAAGCATGAAAACAATAAGGATGACCTGGTTGGTGCCTCTGAGGTAGTCTTTTCCTAATGCCCGGACTTCAGTGAATTGAGGGAGGAATCGTGAAAGTGAAAAATGATGGTAGATGGTTAAGAGACTCAACATCACCCATGATATGCCAGTATAGGTCAATTCCTCTGAAAATGTATACGAGACACTGTTAGAGGCCCATAGAGAACTTTGATCATTTGTGCGGAAACCCCTGCAACAGTTTATCTCAAGAATGTATACAGAATGAGATCATGAAGTCAATGAGTATGAGCATTCAGAATGAGCTATGAACAAAGAAAAATGAAATCTTGTAAGCAGTATGAGAGGTGGTCATATGAGTCTAAATGCAGATATGACAAGAATCAATGACAATGAAATTATAGTATCTAAGTACACATAAAGCCAATCACTCTCACCCACTCAAGTAACAGGTTACACCCTAGTGACTAAGCACTACACCCAAGGTCTATATAAGGAACTCAAACCTAAGAAGATCAAGGGATTTTGTAAAACTATAAGCTTTTGATGCTCAGTGGGTACATGTTCAAGAACAGCAAGGCCCTCTTCTACTAACTCTTGAATGAAATGATGACAAATATCAATGTGTTTGGTGCGAGAGTGTTGGACAGGATTTTTAGAGATGTTTATAACAACCTAGACTTTTTATTATTCTGTAGAATTTATACTAATATTATTTAATCTCAGTTCGGAAAATATATAATTTATTATATATTATTATGCATGATTTTGTAAAATAATATAATTAGTAAAAGTTTAGGGGGCAAAATAATAATAATAATAATAATAATGGGTGTGGTAATAAAATAAATAATTAATTTTCTATAGATATACGATAGAGTGTAATTTAATTAGAAATTAATTTATTTATATAATTATATTAAAATATTAGGTCAAAGTGTAATTATCTTAAGTATTTATATAAGATAAAAACGAATCATGAAATTAAATATCGAATCTGGGAGAGAAGGATGGCCTGGCCACGTGTTGGCCAACCAATGGCCTCATCTCCTTATAAATAGGGAGGTGATTCCGCTGGGTGAAGAAAAGAAAAGGAAGAAGAAAAGAAAGGAAAGAAAGATAAGAGAGGAAGAAGGAAAAAATAGTAGAAGCTGAAAAGGTCTTTGATAGTGGAAAGAAATAGTAAGATATTAAAGTTAAGGTGAGTTATATTATACCTTGAGTCACCAAAATATATTCTACTTATATTTTGTTTATCAAAATCTATTTTATACAAGCTATATTTTGTTAGTATATTAATAAAAGTTATATTTTATAAAGGTTTCAGTTACGTGGTTTTATTTCTGAACCCTATTTACTTAAAAGGAAACCCATGGATATTTTTGTTTGTATTTTAAAGAATATTTAACTATGACCTTATAAACAATTATGTTTTGTAAATACCACCACGGGAGTTCCACGCCTTGGGAGACTTAAATAACCATTGGCCTCTGTTTGGTTACTTTGTGGCCCTCTGATTCATTGACCTCTGTTCTGTGCGGACCAAAGTGCTGTGCGGAGCTAAGTGCTACACTATTGTGGGAGCCACCTCTAGAATCCGTACAAGCCACCTCTTGAATCCGTACCTCTGTTCTGACTGTCACTTCTGTGACCTATGTTCTGTTCTGTTCTGTATCGTGGTTATGATTATATATTTACATAATATCTGTATTCCAGTCTCTGCTACTTAAACGATTTGGTTACTAATGATTTATGTACCAAACTGAGTTATACAAATGTTTTGGCTACATAATTATTCATGGTTATTTCGTGTCCCTTATACTCTTGGTATAACATTTCTCACTCTGCCATATGTTGATAGCTGTTTACCAATTTTCAGGAAACATGCAATTCAGAAATAGCTTTTGGAAAGTCTTAGATGCGGGCTGCAGAATAGACAAATACAACATTTTTATGATATTTTTATATGTAAATATCGACCTTTTTGGTCAATACATTTTGTAACAAAAATAGAAACTCCGATGATTATTTTGGTACCCTTACTTAAATATTTCTTCCGCTTGCGTTTATTAATTTGTTTAAGAATTGGCCGGAGGTAACCTCGGTTACTGGCCATCACGATACTTAACCCTTGGGTACGGGGAGCGGGTCGTGACAAATGGTATCAGAGCAATGGTTTATAAAATAAAAAAAAAAAAAAAAACATCATTGGAGCATAGGACACACGCACATTTAAGAACTGGGATAACGGGTAATTAGTACCGAATTATTATATTTTGTTCTTCGATTTAATTATATTATAATTTTATATGATTATATATATATAATAAATTTTTTTTTAGTGTGCCTAAATTATGAATGATATTAGATATAATTTATATTTGTTATAGTAAAAGAAGGACAAGAAAAGAAGGATGTCGGGTTCAAGCACCCACCAAAATTATAATATAATTAAATACATATAATTTTCAATTCAATATTCAAAAAAAAAATATTTTGATGTTTTTTTTTAAAAGTGGATTCAAATTATAAAGATACTAATTTTGAAACTATTTCCCATCAATTGAAAGTTCATCTCAAAATTTTCAATTCTTGCATATAATTTTGTCATTGTGTTCTCATTTTATTTTATTTCTATTTATTTTTATCGGAAGCAAAACGAGTAAAAAGTTTTTAAATTCACCAATTGTTTCTCATTTCATCCCAAACTAATTTTTGACAATTAGACAATGAGTTATTTTTGGTAAAGTTTTTTTTTCGGAGGTAATATTTTCTCTCAAATCAATCATCTAATATATGTATTTATCAGAGTACGCAGCGGATAGCTTACATATGACAAATTTTGAGGACAAAATTTTAAAAGGAGAGAAGATTGTAATAACTCAAAATTTTAATTATTCTGTAGAATTTATACTAATATTATTTAATCTCAGTTCGAAAAATATATAATTTATTATATATTATTATGCGTGATTTTGTAAAATAATATAATTAGTAAAAGTTTAGGGAGCAAAATAATAATAATAATAATAATAATGGGTGTGGTAATAAAATAAATAATTAATTTTTTATAGATATACGATAGAGTATAATTTAATTAGAAATTAATTTATTTATATAATTATATTAAAATATTGGATCAAAGTGTAATTATCTTAAATATTTATATAAGATAAGAACGAATCATGAAATTAAATATCGAATCTAGGAGAGAGGGATGGCCTGGCCACGTGTTGGCCAACCAATGCCCTCACCTCCTTATAAATAGGGGGGTGATTCGACTGGGTGAAGAAAAGAAAAGAAAAGAAAAGAAAGAATAAAGGAAAGGAAAGGAAAGAAGAAAGAAAGGAAAGAAGAAAGAAAAGAGGGGAAGAAGGAAAAAATAGTGGAAACTGAAAATGTCTTTGATAGTGGAAAGAAAGAGTAAGATATTAAAGTTAAGGTGAGTTATATTATATTTTGAGTCACCAAAATGTATTTTACTTATATTTTGACTTACCAAAATCTATTTTATACCAGTTATATTTTCTTAGTTTATTAATAAAAGTTATATTTTATAAAGGTTTCAGTTACGTGGTTTTATTTCTGAACCCTATTTGCTTAAAAGGAAATCTATGGATATGTTTGTTTATATTTTAAAGAATATTTAACTATGACCTTATAAACAATTATGTTTTGTAAATACCACTATAGGAGTCGTACGCCTTGGGGGATTTAAATAACCATTGACCTCTGTTTGGTTACTTTGTGGCCCTCTGATCCATTGACCTCTGTTCTGTGCGGACCAAAGTGTTGTGCGGAGTTAAGTACTACACTATTGTGAGAGCCACCTCTAGAATCCGTACAAGCCACCTCTTGAATCCGTACCTCTGTTCTGACTGTCACTTCTGTGACCTATGTTCTGTTCTGTTCTGTATCGTGGTTATGATTATATATTTACATAATATCTGTATTCCAGTCTCTGCTACTTAAACGATTTGGTTACTAATGATTTATGTACCAAACTGAGTTATACAAATGTTTTGGCTACATAATTATTCATGGTTATTTCGTGTCCCTTATACTCTTGGTATAACATTTCTCACTCTGCCATATGTTGATAGCTGTTTACCAATTTTCAGGAAACATGCAATTCAGAAATAGCTTTTAGAAAGTCTTAGATGCGGGCTGCGGAATAGACACACACAACACTTTTATGATATTTTTATATGTAAATATCGGCCTTTTATACATTTTGTAACAAAAATAGAAACTTCGATAATTATTTTGGTACCCTTACTTAAATATATCTTCCGCTTGCGTTTATTAATTTGTTTAAGAATTGACCGGAAGTAACCTCGATTACTGGCCATCACGATACTTAACCCTTGGGTATGGAGAGCGGATTGTGACAAATGGTACCAAAGCAATGGTTTATAAAAAAAAAAAAAAAAAAAAAAAAAAAAAAAAAAAAAAAAAAATCATCATTGGAGCATAGGACACGCGCACATTTAAGAACTGATATAACGGGTAATTAGGACCGAATTATTATTTTTTATTCGTCGATTTAATTATATTATAATTTTATATGATTATATATATATAATAATTTTTTTTTGTGTGCTTAATTTGTGAAGGATATTAGATATAATTTATATTTGTTATAGTAAAAGAAGGACAAGAAAAGAAGGATGTCAGGCTCAAGCACCTACCAAAATTATAATATAATTAAATACATATAATTTTCAGTTCAGTATTAAAAAAAAAAATTTATTTTGATGTTTTTTTTTAAAAGTGGGTTCAAATTATAAAGATACTAATTTTGAAACTATTTCCCATCAATGAAAAGTTCATCTCAAAATTTTCAATTCTTGCATATAATTCTGTCATTGTGTTCGTATTTTATTTTATTTCTATTTGTTTTTATAGAAAGCAAAACGAGTAAAAAGTTTTTAAATTCAACAATTGTTTCTCATTTCGGCCCAAACTAATTTTTGACAACTAGACAGTGAGTTATTTTTGGTAAAAAAATTTTTTGGGAGGTAATATTTTCTATCAGATCAATCATCTAATATATTTATTTATCAGAATGCACAGTGGATAGCTTACATATGATAAATTTCGATGATGAAATTTTAAAAGGAGGGAAGATTGAAACAACCCAGATTTTTAATTATTCTGTAGAATTTATACTAATATTATTTATCTCAGTTCGAAAAATATATAATTTATTGTATATTATTATGTTTGATTTTGTAAAATAATATAATTAGTAAAAGTTTAGGGGGCAAAATAATAATAATAATAATAATAATAATAATAATAATAATGGGTGTGGTAGTAAAATAAATAATTAATTTTCTATAGATATATGATATAATATAATTTAATTAGAAATTAATTTATTTATATAATTATATTAAAATATTAGGTCAAAGTGTAATTATCTTAAATATTTATATAAGATAAGTACGAATCATGAAATTAAATATCGAATCTGAGAGAGAGGCATGGCCTGGCCACGTGTTGGCCAACCAATGGCCTCACTTCCTTATAAATAGGGAGGTGATTCGGCTGGGTGAAGAAAAGAAAATAAAGAAGAAAAGAAAGGAAAGAAAGAAAAGAGAGGAAGAAAGAAAAAATAGTAGAAGCTGAAAAGGTCTTTGATAGTGGAAAGAAAGAGTAAGGTATTAAAATTAAGGTGAGTTATATTATACCTTGAGTCACCAAAATGTATTTTACTTATATTTTGACTTACCAAAATCTATTTTATATAAGTTATATTTCGTTAGTATATTAATAAAAGTTATGTTTTATAAAGGTTTCAGTTACGTGGTTTTATTTCTGAGCTCTATTTGCTTAAAAGGAAACCTATGGATATGTTTGTTTATATTTTAAAGAATATTTAACTATGATCTTATAAACAATTATGTTTTGTAAGTACCACCATGGGAGTAGTGCGAATATGTGATCAGGGGATGAACCACCTGCGGGCGGCACTCAGTTTACTCCAGATGTGGCGTGTGGCACGCACTGTTTTGAGCATTTGTGAATACTAGTTTTTGTAGCTTCTGACTTGGGTGTTGAGTCAGTTCTGTGGTTTTGTTTTGAGTCTGTCTCTTTGTTTTGAGTCGGTCTTTTTGATTAAGGGTCTGTCTTATTGTATCGAGTCAGTCCTGTTTTGTTAAAGTCGGGTGATTCCGGGGGTGTTACTTCGGATATCACTATTTTGTTTTGTGTTTGTCCTTTTGTTTTCTTTTGAGTCGGTTTCTGCCGGGGAGCCAGTTGTGCCAACAGATTTGAATGAAACAGCAGTGATTTTCACACTCTTGTGTTTGCTTCTGCCTTGCGCCAGTTGTGGCAGAAATTTTGAATGAAACGACAGTGCTTTTCACTTGCTCTTTTGTGCCTTGAACTCATTGCATTGACCTAAGTTTTTTAAAACTTTTTAAACACTGCGGTGAAAACGAAGAGGAAGGAATTCCTTAGGTTTTGCAAAAATTTGATCAATTGAGAGAAAGAGAGGCATGCTAAGCCCTTAATGAATGAGATCATGCTTGTTAATGTGAGTACTGAGAAGGATCCTGGCTTGATCCAGATTGGTTCTACATTGTCTTCAGCGCAAGCGACTAGTCGCTTTCTTAAAAGATTTCAAAAAATGTTTTGCGCGGTCCTGCGAAGACCTGTGTGGAATCGCTCTTGAGATTGTGCAGCCTAGGATTGCTCTCAGCCTCGAGACTCGACCCCTTGCTTTCAAACCCCGAACTCGGACTCAAAAAGTTCAAAGGTCAACCATAATGTGAGGCCTGCGTGGCCAGATTCGAAGCAGCCCTCGAACTAGGGGCAAGAAAAGTCAGATCAAGGAGATCAAGTGTTTTCAAAGGAAGCTTGCGAAGCTAGATCAAAAGCCCTCAAACTAGGGGCAAAACTGTCAAATGTGCTCGAAGAGTAAAAAATTGGGATGTTTCTCAAGCTAACGAAGATCGGCAAGAATGCCAAACCCCAGAAGGGAGGAAAGAAGAAGACATTGCTGAAGGACAACCGAGTTCCTATCCACAACACTAGGGGCAAATTCACCCTCCATTGGATGGACTTCTACATCGTCAGCGAACAACAGCCATTCTCCTGGATTCAGATGACTTCAGGATCTCGAAACCATTTGACATGGACAAAGCTGCACTTTTACCCTTGAGAGGCTCGTTGGGCCGAAAACCCGGAAAGGCGACCTAGGCAAAAGTTAGAGCAAGAAAAAGAACAAAAAAAAAAGAAGAAAAGAAGAAAAATGCAAAGAACAAAAAAAGAAATGAAGAAAAAGAAATGAAAAATTCTGAAAAAGAATGAACAAAGTAGAAAAGAAATGAAAAGAATTGAAAAGGAATGAAGAACATAGCTCGCAAGGTTGAAAACCCGGAAGGGCGGCCTTGGCAAAAGTTAGAGCGCAAAAGGAGAGGTTAAATACCTGAGTGTACCTTAACCCCGAACTACATAAGGCTTGATTCCCATCTTTGGGATACGTAGGCAACTTCATTCTGAAGTCCAGCCGTAAAACACTTCAAATTGATTGTGCCCATGTAATGGTTTTGATCATCTTCGCCTTCTCTGTATCCGAGAGTCTGGTTGTGTTTGTTGCTCTGAGGACTGCCATACAATGCGCTGCGGTGCCGTTCAAACAAGGGGCAACTTTCCGTTGCCATTCAATGCACTGCAGTGCCGTTCAAACAAGGGGCAACTTTCCGTTGCCATGCAACTCCCCTCAAGCAAGGGGCAATTTTCCTTCAAATCTAAGGTTGTGCATCTCGAGAGTAGGTTCCGTGCTCGTTGAGCAGTGGTCGTTTGCAAAAACAGTTTTTGAGAATTTTTACTGAGGTTGACTATTCTCTCAAAAATTATTCCACTTTTCCAAAACTGGACCATTTCTTGGATCCAAAAAGGAAGATTTTCAGTGCTCATAACCTAACTTGTATGATTTTAAATCAGAAAATCGAACAAGCATGTTAATCTAACTCTCATGTCGGTCAAAATTGTTTTAGTCGAAAACCAAAACAAAAAATTGGTCAAAATGATGAACTGGGGGCACAGTTGAGTCAGGCTTCCTGTCTTTTCCCCGTTGCCAATGCCTTTGCCAGAAAGGGCACCATACTTGCCAAGAAGGGCACTCTCCCTGCCAGAAAGGGCACAGCTGAAACTGTCAACAAAAGAGCTGAAAGCTCTCTCATCCTCCAAGCAACGAGGTATCAAGCCAAGTACGAAGCACGAACTGGAATGGATCAAGATATCCCACTCCCTCATCTGGACAGATCTAACCACGTCCAAACTCCCCAGCAGAGCATCGACAGCCGATGTCAGCTGCAGATTCGCTACACGCTTAGTTGCAACACAACCCCTCTGTGGGAGGAACTCACTAGCTGAGCGCAGAAAAAGAAAAATCTAGCTGAGTGCTAGGGGCAAGAGCCCATAACTTTTTGTTTATCCATCAACCACCCTGGGGAGGGATAAAAATGAGAGAATAAAGAATAGAGAGATGTACGATGAGAGAAAAGTGAGAAAAGGGTTTTGTGAGAAAAACCGAGCTTGAAGGACGAGTGATGTGATAATCACAAATGAGAAAGGGTGGGAAACAATACCCAGAGAAACAGGCTCCCAGTGCGCGTCTGAGTGTCGTGTCTTTTTGTTTTACCTCGATTCTTGTCTTGAGTCGTTTTTTTTGAGTGTCTGTATTTGTGTTTAGGTTGTTTACCTTTTGTTTTTCGTTGTTGAGTCGTAGTGCGTTGTGTTCAGTCGTAGGCTCAATACCCGGTCGAGAACTCATTTATCAATTTCAAAATAAAATTGTTTTGCGTTCTGAGTGCCGTGCCGTTCTCCACATCTGTGCAAAACAAGATTCGTTCTTTCATAAAACCGCAGGGTTCAACCCAGGTCATGTCAGAACAGTAAAACCAGGACCTATCTGAAGCTATATGGGTTCCAGACTTCAAAGCAAAAGAAAAGAGGAAATGTCGAGCATCTGAGTTTGTTTCAACTTCAGTAAGTTTCGAGACTACATTCCGTGTGTACCTCTTCAGGTCTTGCCAATGCTCCAAAGTATGAGTGTGCCTCTACCGCAAGCTCAAGATCAAGTCTGCTTCAAGTCAGAATAGCGATCAAAAGTGCTCTCCCTGAGTACCATTCCCTACCAGAGGCATCTTGGCTGTATTCGCAATGAGTTTCTAGGAGACCAAATGTGACGGTGGAAACTAGAGTTCGAATGGCTGTTGCCTAGAACGCAAAGGTTCGGGATTTCCGAGACTAAAGTCTGGTTTAAATACCCAGGGGTGTATCTCCGACTTGAAATCTGTATGGAAGCCCCATAAGTTGAGATAGCGTGTATGCATCTCAATTCTGGATACTGAACCAACCTAGTCTGTCACCCCGTTGGAGAATAGGGAAAGTTGTGAATATGATCAGGAAGAAAGGCAACATCCAAAGTGTTCTACGTGAAGAATCCTTGTCAGTATTTCAGAGCCTTTGTACTGTGAGTTGAAGGTAAGTGTTCGAAGAACACGAGGGGAGATCTCCGTTAGAGTAGAGCGGTTCATCGCCACTCACCCCATGAGGTGCTTTCTAAAGCGCCGCTACGCTTGGTTATTGCGTTCCTTAAACATCATGCATTGTATTGCATTGTACCTATCAAGTTTCTTTCTCATTCATGCACAATATTGTATGTACGGTTCATTCAAAGAAGTTCCGTTTGAGATCATTTATTTAGTGTATCAATCACACTTCATTCAGTTAGTGTATCAATCACACGTCATTTACTTAGTGTATCAATCACACTTCACTTCCTTCATTTACTTAGTGTATCAATCACACTTCACTTCCTTCATTTACTTAGTGTATCAATCACACTTCACTTTCTTCACTCACTTAGTGTATCAATCACACTTCATTTATTTAGTGTATGAATCACACTCTCTTCACTTAGTGTGTCAATCATACTTCTTTCATTTTGTGTATCTATCATACACATTCTCATTTTCTGTATCTATCACACACATTCTCATTTTCTGTATCTATCACACACATCCTCATTTTGTGCATCTACCATGCACATTTTCACTTTAGTGTATCTATCACACACATTCTCATTTTCTGTATCTATCACACACATTCTCATTTTCTGTATCTATCACACACATCCTCATTTTGTATATCTACCATGCACATATTCACTTTAGTGTATCTATCACATACATTCTCGTTTAGTGTATCTATCACACTTCGTGTTCATTTAGTGTATCAATCACACTTCACATTTAGTATATCAATCGTACTCTGTTCACATAATGCATCTATCACGCTTTGTGTTCACATTCAGCGTATCTATCATACTCTGTTCACTTAGTGCATCTATCACACTTTGTGTTCACTTTTAGTGTATCAATCACACTCTGTTCACTTAGTGCATCTATCACACTTTGTGTCCGCTTTTAGTGTATCAATCACACTTCATTCATTTAGAATATCCATCATACTTGTTCACTAAGTGCATCTATCACACTTTGTGTTCACCTTTAGTATATTTATCATACTCTGTTCACTAAGTGCATCTATCACACTTTGTGTTCACCTTTAGTATAGCAATCATACTTTGTTCACTAAGTGCATCTATCACACTTCGTGTTCACCTTTAGTATATCCATCATACTTGTTCACTAAGTGCATTTATCACACTTTATGTTCACTTTTAGTATATCTATCATACTTTGTTCACTAAGTGCATCTATCACACTTCGTGTTCACATTTAGTATATCAATCATACTTTGTTCACTTGGTGCATTTATCACACTTTGTGTCCATGTTTAGTGTATCAATCACACTTCATCACCTTTTGTGTATCCATCACACTTTGTTTCATATAGTGTATCCATCACACTCGCTTCACTTTGTGTATCTATCACATGCTTACCTAATGCATCTATTACACTTTGTTCACCTTGTGTATCTATCACACTATACTTACTTTGAGTATCTATCACACTATGCTCACTTAGTGTATCTATCGCACATGCTTACTCACTTTGTATATCTATCGCACATGTTCGTGAAGATTTCACAATTTTCAAACCGGCTTCGCGTAGCGTATAAGTCCAATTATCAAAGTCTTCCTGCATATCATTTGCATCCTGCCCTTGAACTACGCTGGTTTGATTCCTTACAAAGGGATACGTAGGCAGCCTGCGGGCACAACCATTTATTTATCGGTATTTTATTTGTTTGTCCAAGTCTTCGGCCTTGTCAAAAATGGGTCGTCTCTAGGCTTTGACATTCACTCACGTCACTTCTTGACTTCCGAGTTCTGTCAAAGAGGGGCAACTGTAGACACCCCATTTTTGACCGCCCTCAAGACTTGGGCGTTACTGATGGTTTACTTGGTGGAGAAAGGTGTGTAGGGAAAAGGTTCAGTTTCTTCGGCAAGGAGAGAGACAAACTCAACTTCACACCCCATTTTGGACCAAAGTTATTTTGGAGGGTTTTTAGACCTTAGAACCCTCTCTTTCAAAACATTTTTGAAATAAAGTTTCTACAATGTTCCGAGGCTCACATTTTGTTAAATGATGCGCTTTTCAATAAACCGAGTAAGGACAAAGTGAAAATGAATAGAAGAGAGATGAAATCCTTGAAAAATCTTTCAAAACACCTTGCTTAGGGGTTTGAATTTGAAGAAATAAGGGGAAGAGAGAAGAAACCAAGTTGAAGAAGAAGATAGGTAAGAATCGCTAAGAGAGAGACAAGCAGTTCTCGTTAAATCAGGTTTATCTGTCTATGCACTCTAAGTTAAGCTATGAGGCCACTACCGTTGGAAAGAAGACTTCTGGGGCTTCGTTTTGCACTCAAGAATCTCCTAAGGCCGAGTCCGGATGGGGAGATATGATTGGTTGAAGTTGGGCATCATCCCGGTTGGACCGAAACTGAGCAACCTTCACCAAAATAAGAATAACTTTTTGCATAGTTGGAATTTTGATGCAAGGCTGGTGCCATTGGAAATATTACTTCCAAGGCTTCAATTGGACACAAGAATGACCTGAAAAGGAGTTCATATGAAGGAGTTATACCCGTTTGAAGTTGGACCTGCAGAGCAGATTTTTCCTGCCGGCCGACCAAACATTCTGCCGACCGACCAAATAGATGGCCGACCGACCAGAACAGATGGCCGACCGACCAAATAGATGGCCGACTGACCAGTTAAAGTAGCTGACTGACCAATTTTGCTAGCCGACGACCTTCCGGAGTATTCTACAGATTGAGTGGATGCCAGCTGTGCCAGCTGTTTTGCACAAAACCCCTGCCTGAGGGTCTGCCCTTTTGGGGGGGAAATTTGAATTGGTTTTCCCCCCCTTTTCCTCCACTCCTCCCTCTATAAAACCAAACCCTCCAGCTCCATTTTTAAAGGTTACAAATTCTTGTTTAGAGCCTTGCTTACATCTCTCCCTCTCCTTCTCTTCCAAGCCTCAAAACCCTAAAAGCCTTGCACCATTTACACACCAACCCATAGCTCCACACATCCACACTCCATTCCAGCCTTTTGAAGCTGATTTCCAGAGGCTAGGAGCTCCTCTTCTTAGTCGAAAGGCTGCTGGTTCATTGGTCTTCAAGGGTGAGTCTTCTTTCTCCATTTTCTAGTCTTTTCTTTCTCTATATCTAAGCCTTTCTTGCTTGCATTTTTGGGCTCCGACCTAAACTGTAAATAGTCATATTTTGTGCTCATATCCATGTTTGATTAAGGGTCTTTCTCTGTTTGAGGTTCCCTCCTCACCCTTTGTGTTTAAACTCTCTTTTAGGCCTATTTTTGCATAGTATTTTAGGCCTATTTGTGAGCTGTTTTGGACTTTCTCATAAACTGTAAAATAAATTTTTTTGAGCCCGTCTTCAACATTGTTGAAGGGCTCTTCTCTGTTTGAGGCCAGCAGCTGTCACTTGCCTCTTTACCCCTCTTTTAGGCCTTTTCTTGCATGATAGTTTGCCCTTATCTGTGATTATTTTCGTGGCTTGATGTAAACTGTAAAGTGCCTTTTGTTGAGCCCCTATTCAACTTTGTTGAAGGGCTCTTTGCCATTTGGGGCCAACTTCTGTCCCTTTGTGTTCAATCTCTCTTTTAGGACCATTTTTGCATGATAGATTAGCCCTATTTGTGTTCATTTTTGAGATTGGTTATAAACTGGAAATATGAATGTTTTGAGACTATCTTGCATCTGTCTTCATGCTTCATGATCAAATAATGCATGCTTTGTATAGCTGTAAGTCATTCAATGTGCCTAGTTTCGAATTTCGGGGTTCGTTCCATGCATCGGGTGCCATGTTTCCATGTTTCGGGGCTGTTTTGTATCATATTCCAGTGCTGAAATTCGCATGTTTGCATATCATGTTCCATGCCTTGTCATGCTTTGGGTAGAGTGGCATTTGATGCTTTAGGCCTGGTCCTCGGTTCGCGTGCATGTGTGCACGCATTTCGAGTGTCTCATTTTCATCTAATGGCTACTGATGTGAGTGTGGCTGAGGTCCATTCATGTTAGTGTAAGTCCATTCTGCATTATGTATGCCATGTTTCAATGCGCTGTACATGTTATGTTGTTAGCATTGTGTGTGCCATGTAGTTGCATTGCATGTTTGTATGTTTGCTTGCATGCTTAGGTCGCATGTGCATCGTTGTGCATTGCCTCGCCTCTTGATCAACCATGATTGAGGTTGGGTCCCTTGTATGTTTTGTGTGTATTGCATTTGACATTGAAATGCGTGATTGATGGCCCGAGGGTCGAGGGCCATGCTCCCTTGAGTCCATTGCATGATAGGGAGAGTGGCCATGCATACATTGCTTTGAATTTCCTTGCCATGCACTGTCTGCCCTCTGCTGCTATCAAAAACAGGTTCTGCAGGAAGCTTTGGTCGGCCGGCCACCTATATTGCCGACCAGCCATTCATTGTTGGCTGATGGATTTAAAAATGGCCGACAACCATCCGGACATGGCCGGTGGTAATCCCACTTGGTCGGTGATGCTCCCCAGTGTCCAGAGAGTGCACCTTGGGAGTTGTGCAATTTTCAGAGGAGCAGAGCAGTGTAAACAGAGGCAACAGTGGCAACAGTGGCATGGCACGGGTTTCCGAGCAAGGTGAGTCAAACATGCATCATCTACGCATTTCGAGGCAGGGGCTGTGGCCACTTTAATCCTGCGTTTAATTTGTTAATTAATTAGAAATTCTGTAATAATTAATTTAGTATTCGGACTGTAATATTTATTTGGACCCTCTGAGCAAGGGCAATTGTGTAATAAGTGTGCGTGAGTGTGTGTATGTCTTCCAGCCCCACGTCTTTCTTCCCTTTTATTTACCCGCTTATGATGGTAGACTAGGGCATATTTAAATTAGCATACCTTATGCTATGCATGCGTGCATTCATACATTTGTCTTGCATGCACCAGGCTCGGCACATCATGCTAACTGCATTGTGTTTCAATTCCAAATTGAATAGTTGTTAGTTGTAGCATTTCACATGCTATCCTTAGAATAGCCGAGCCTATCTTAGTTGCATTTTGCATGTGTTGTATTAGGCATTTCTGTATAGTTAAGATCATGCATGGATTTCTAACATAGCTTTTGTTTTGGCTTGGAGTACTCGGTAAGTGTTTATGCTTTAGCATCCTTGCATGTGTGTGAGTGACTGCCATGATAGCATGCTTACCATGAGGCTATGTGCTTATATGATATAACTGCCTGAATGCCTGTGGGTGAAGGTTGGGTTATTTGAATTGGAACAATTCATTAATTGTGAGTTTTAAGCCCACTAGATAGTGGCAAAATCATGTTTTCTAAGCCCATCCGAGGGTGGCAAATCCACGTCTTAGCCTACTTGCAGGTAGTACCATCAAACCATTTTCAATTAAACAAACATGAGATGTTTTGTTCTAATTCAGGCGATCCAGTCTATACTTGTATGCTGTGCGCATCACATAGTAAATCTAGGTTAATAACCGGAATAAGAACGCATAATGTTTTCAAAACAAGATATCACGGTTAGTAGAGGCCGATCTTTGATCGGGCGAGAGGGGGTGCTCATAGCTGACCTTCCCCAATCGTACCCAAGTTCCCGAGCTGAGGTAACTTTGGTGATGACGGACACGTGGCCTTTGGCACTGAGTCAGGGTTTCCTAAATTTCCCAAAAATAAAATATTTAGGTGGCGACTCTGTATTTGGCAAAGCAGTCCATGTTTGGCACTTCTTTCAAAATCTGTTTTCTCAAAACGATTTGCCGGATTTGGACTCTTTGGTTCAGATTTAGAACCGTGACAATTTGAGAGTCCGAACTGTAGTGAACCCCAAACGAACAGAACGGGACCCATCCTCCCGGGCGTTCGGGGACGTCTACAGCTCTCTATCGTTGAAAATGTAACATTTACTCCCAAAAGTTTTGAAGTATTTTACATTGGGTTTCAATCCTTTCCACAATTCATATGGAGTTTGTAAAGTGTCGGCTTTAAATACACGCAATTCACAACATAGACAGCGGTATTTAAGGCTTCAGCCCAAAACTTTAGAGGAACTTTCTTGCTAAGAAGCATGACCCTAGCCATCTCTTGAACAACCTTTTTTTTTCTCTCAACAACTCCATTTTGCTGTGGAGTAATAGGTGCAGAAAACTCATGCTTAATTCCATGCATGTCACAGAACTCTGAAAACGAGTTATTTTCAAACTCACGACCATGATCAATTTGGATTCTTATGATACGCCCAATAGAGACACCCTGTTCATTTTGGATTTTAAGGACTAAGGCTTGGAAAGCATCAAACGTATCAGATTTTTCTCTTAAAAAATTAACCCATGAAAAACGAAAGTAATCATCCATAGTTAAAAAAATGTCTCTTTTACCTCCAATACTTTTAGTGCGAGTAGGTCCCATAAGATCTATATGAACCAGTTCAAGAGGATGTTTGGTTGTGAAGTTGTTCACCTTTTTATGAGGAGCACGAGTTTACTTTCCAAGTTGACAAGGTCTACACACATGGTTCACGTTCTTACCCATTTTGGGTACTCCTCTCACATGCTCTTTGTTGGCTATCTTGGTTAGGTCCTTGAAATTCATGTGACCTAATCTTTGATGCCACAAGTCAAGATTACTTATGACGGCCGAGTGACAAGTAAGATCATTAGTAGTAACAATCCCATAGCAATTATCAGATGTGCGAAGCCTATGTATGACAGTATTTCCCTTCTTATCCAAAATTTCACATTTATTTTTTGAGAATAATTCTTTATGATGGGAATCACACATTTGACTTATGCTCAAAAGATTTGCTTTAAGGCCATCAACAAGAAGGGCATTCTTGAGCTTAGGAAGACCAGCCACACTTATAGAGCCCTTACCAAGGACTTTAGAAGTGCCACTATCTCCAAAGGTAACAATTCCTCCTTCATATTTTTCAAGAGAAGTGAAGTATAATTTATTACCAGACATGTGACGAGAGCACCCATTATCAAGATACCACATGTGCGAGTTAGGTGCTTTCAGTGCAGTGTGAATAACAAAACAAGTTAAGTCACTCTTTCTCACCCATATCTCTTTGGTCTTAACAAAAGCAGGACTAACAGCCTTGGTAAACGTCTTAGCGTTGTAAACACCCTCATGAATCTTGGTGTTCCGCCTAGACATATAAGGTTGTCTTCTAACCCAAAAAGTATTAGAATTTCTACCCTTTTGAGACACCTTACCAAACAACTCAAAACAACAAGGACGAATGTGGCTATACCTACCACAATGATGACAAATAAAAACAAGTTTTACCTTATTTTTGTTGATCTTACCCCCTTTAGATAGATGAAGAGAGGGATCACCCTGTTGAACCTTCAACTTTCCTTCGTTTGAGTCTTAATGTTATGTGATATAGAGGTCTGTCCCTTTTGAACTATTGCATTACCATAGCCTAGCCCACTTTTGTCACAACTCATCTGTTGAGACCCAATGTCTTCCAATATCTTTGACCCTTTGTTCCACATAACAATTGTGGCTCTAGCATTTTTGAGTTCTTCATCTTTCTGACCGACCATCTCCTCCAATGCAGTTTGTGACATCTTAAGGATTTCAATCTTCTCTTTTTATGTGGCATAGATTTTCAGAAGTTCATTTATTTTGATCTCACAAGACAAAAGCTTTCCACATAGGTCTTGCCTGTCATTAGAGATCTTGATGACATATTGTTTGGCTGTTGCAATCTCTCCCTTTAGCTTGACATTCTCGTTTTCACATGCTTTAAGCTTGCAAGTCAGTTTGTCAATGATCTTAGACAAGTTCAAAGATTCATTGTAAAGCTTTTCATAAGCTTGTTGTAGTTCATCACCATCAATCTCATCATTGTCTTTCAAGGTTTCATCATCTTCTTTTTGCTCCTCTTTCTTTCAATCTCATTCAATCGAGCAACTAAAGCATGAAAGTTAATGGATGGTTGTGAAAATGACTCACCTCTTTCATAGACTTGACTAGAAATATCCTATGCATCTTTGGCTTTCGTGCAGTGAGCAATTCGTTGTTCTTCTTCTTCAGAAAATGCTTCAACGATGGTAGTCAGAACTCTTTGATTGCTCAGATTGTCAACACTTTCAGTATCTTCTTCAATTACTTGCCAACCTTCAGGGTCACGAGCTCTAAGATACATCCTCATTCGTATCTTCCAGAATAAGTAATCACTCCAATCAAAGGTAAGAGCACAGTGCAGACTCTGACCACAAGCAAACTCAACTGGCTTTAGAGATGATTGAATGACAGTGGACCAGAATGCCATGTAGGTACTATCTCCGTCTTCACCGGATTTGGTTTCTTCAGGTTCTTGCCCTTACCCGCTTTCATCATCCCAAGTCACAGTATAGACTTTTTTGCGGTTCTTTTTTTATGGACATTCAAGTCCAATATGTCCAAACCCTTGACATTCATAACACTTAACACCTTGCCCCTTCACAGTCTTCTTCTTAGTATTAGGAGCAACTTTTGGTGGAAAAGTTTTGAATTTTTCGTTACCCTTATCTTTTGAACTAGAGTCCTTAAAATTCGACTTCTTTTTCTTTAAATTTTTTTTAGACTGTTTGGTAAACATAGCCGTCATTTCGGACTCTAGATCAAACTCAACTTCAAGGGTCTTAGCAGTCTCATGAGCACTGGTAAAAGCCAGGGCCGGCCCTGCCCTAAGGCAGGTAAGGCTTGTGCCTTAGGCCCCATATTTTGGCCCAAAAATAGGATCCCCAAATTTAAAAAATTGTTATAGGTTCACTCTTTTTTTTGTTTTTTGGTTTTAAGATCAATTTAAAGGGCCCCAAATGTTTTATTGGGCCCATGTATAATTTAGCCCATATTTATTTATAAATGTGTTTGGCCCATATTTATTAAAATGAAAATATATAAATAAATAAATAAAAAACAATAGGGCCCCTAAATTTGGTAAAACATATAAACATATATAACATAGGGCCCCTAAATTTGGTAAAATATTATAGGCCCAATGTTTTTTTTTTTTTTTGGTTTTAGGATCAATTTAAAGGGCCCCAAAATATTTTTTTAGGTCCATGTATGATTTACTCCATATTTATTTATAAGTGTAGTTTGGTCCATATTTATTAAAATGAAAATATATATTAAAAAAAAAGTGTTTGGGCTCAAGAAAAATAATACATACAATATATGGGCCCTATTTTTTTTATTTTTTATTTTTACCTTATTTATCTATTAGATTTTAGTGGAATAAATAATTTTGCTCAAATTTTTTACCTAGGTCTTTATCAATTTTAATTGAATAATTTTTTCCTAATTTTTTTGTTCTAATTTTGATTTATTAAATTGTTTTATTTATAATTTTAATAATTATATGTGTAAGTAAATTTTTTTATGGTTACAAACAAATAAAAAAATTGTAACTTATCGTTTTATTCATGAATTTTTTTTCAATATAAAAGGGCCCCAATTTCCAAAATTCGCCTTAGGCCCCGACAAACTCAGGGCCGGCCCTGGTAAAAGCCACACTATATTTTTATTTTTTCTTAAAAATCTGGTGGGCCTCATAAGTCTGCAAGTTTCCAACGAATTGATCAAGCTTGAGGGTATCAACATTTTGAGCCTCCTCGATAGTTGTAACTTTTGATTGGAACCTCTCGAATAAATACCTCAAAATTTTTCCAACAACCTTAGTTTCAAGGATTTTTTTCACCGAGAGTGAAACAGGAATTCAAAATGTCACTAAGTTTAGCATAAAAATTATCAAATGTCTTATCATCACACATAAAAAGAGTTTCAAAAAAGGAGGTGAGACGTTGAAGTTTTGATATTTTAACAGCAGTAGTACCCTCGTGAATAGTTTCAAGAATGTCCCAAGCCTCTTTGCTACCTCACACGTGCAGATGCGATAAAACTCTTCAGGTGTGACAGAGCAAAAGAGGGAATTGAGAGCTTTACAATTCCAACTCGAGTTTTGAAAATCGATTGCGTCTTATCTATTGAGTGGTTTAGGGATATCAGCATCATCAATGGTGACAACAGGTTCACTCCATCCATAAAGCATACAGTGTCCAACTTTCTCATCGATAGATTTTAAAAATGCCCTTATACGAGCTTTCCAATAAGAATAGTTTGTACCATCGAGTAATGGAGGTCTATGGGTCGAGTTACCTTCGCGAATTGAATCCATATCACAAATCATACAAAATCACACTCCTATAGTTTTGAGAAAAACAAAGAGTGACCTGCTTTTATACCAATTGAAAAAACTAAGTGATTCACGATTCAAACTAGATTAATTGCAATAATACTTAAACAATTAAAACAGATAATCTAAATCGTCTAGCACATACGAAAGTAATTTAGATTATTGTTTCAAAATCAATATATCAACATAATAGATTTTTTACGTGGAAAAATCACAATTGGAATACCTCCAATTGTGATTAAAAAATCGCGGGCTAAATGCCACAAATCAATCCACTATGAAAGTAAGAAAGAACACAAATTAACCAAACAAATTTTCCAAATTCTGTCAATTTGTCTTCAGCAATCTGTATCTCTTTCACCGTAACCTTCGTCATGGAATTGATCAGATTGATATTGAATCCACAACATCTGTGTCGAATCAACCATTGCACACAGCTTCGAATTCCTACGAATACTCCACGCTTGAATCTCCGGATTCCTCCGAAGAAGAACACTCTTAAAGAAGAACACTCAAACAATTAAACTCTTTGATGTATGTTTGTCAAATCATGTGAGTTTAATAATCAATCAAGCATAAAAAAAATAGCAAAATATCCCCAAAAGAAAACCCTAGAACTCTCAAAGAAGATTTGGAAGTCGTGCCCTGGAATTGGAGCAAACTGCGATTTTATAGCTGCTGAATACGTGATCTCTGCTCGAGCGAAAGAATGGCCACTCAAGCGGGGATGCTAAAATGCGTATTCCAAACCAGGGTTCACACTCGAGCACTGAAACTTACGCTCGAGCGTAAAAACACACCTCATAGTATTTTTGCAGACGAACCAAAGTACTGAGAAGGTGAAAACTCCGCTCGAGCGCAACTTTCCCTGCTCGAGCGGAAAGACCAAAAATAAAGGAAAAATTATAAATCGATTAACCCAAGCTTGCTCGCGGAATTGGCAATAAGTAGGGTCCTAATATAAGTTTACTTACAAACTAATATTCTACAATTTTGGCTAAAAAAAAAAGAACAACCTTTTTTTTTATATATATTTATTTTTTAGATACACTTAATCTAAATATACTTAAAAAGTCTAATATTTGTGATTTTTTTTTTTTTAAAAAAGTTCACCAAATAAAAAAATATGAAAATTCAACACATTTTCATATTTTGTTATATTTAATGAATCTTTTTAATAATTTTTTTACAAATTTTATACTTTTTAAGTATACATAGATTCAGTAAATCTTTAAAAAAAAATGGAAAAAGGAGTTGATTAATATATTTCAAAAAATCATTAAAAATATAAAACATTGAAAACTAGAAAATTATTTTTAAAATTTCCGAACCAAATGACGATTTTCTTTTCAACAAAAGAAAGAAAAATAATAATAATAAAAAAGGGACAAATTACACTAACGGTCCCTATAGTTTGGGACTTGTATCATTTTGATCTATAACTTTTCAATTGTAATATATTTGATCCTAAATTTTGAATTTTGTTTCAAATAAGGACAATTGAAGATACTATTACTTAATTTCAAGGAAAAAATTGTCAATTTGATAAAATATAAGCTAATTTGACAAAAATAAATGTTAAAAAATTATTTTTGAAAGTCAAGGTTTTTTACTTTTTTAGAAAGTTATTGGGAAAGTTGGTAAAAAAGCTATTTTTTGACTTTTTTTTTGTTAATATTTGTTTATACTATCACATCACATTCAAATAACCAAACTATCTTCACCCAAAGGATTTTGCCTCAGCCCACAAATGTAAATATGGAGGATATAACTGTAATGTGACAAGTAACTTTTAACTAACTTTCCAAATGATTTTGATGCCAAAAAAAGCTACCTTTTGGCTTTTTTGATAAGCTGCATAACACAACTTTGATTTTTCTTCCCAAATGACATATATAAATGGTCCATATTAATTTAAATTGTGATTCCCACTATATTCTAAATATATTTTTCTAATGAACTATTCTGTATATTCACGTTATGTTTAGTTGGAGAATTTAAGAAGAAATGCATCGTTTGGGGGCATGTTATTTTAGTAACTTTTTAATTTTTTTACTAAAATATGAGATAAAAAAAACTAGTATTTTGAGATATTTTTTGACTTTTTACGAAAAGATGTGCAAAAAAATAGAGAGAAAATGAAAATTTTGATTTTTTAGTATATGTTATAGGTTTCTTTATTGGAAAATTTACCCATAAGTCCTAGTTTTTGAAACGTTGAACCATTTAGTCCTAAAAGTTTTCTTATGCTCCATTTAGTCCCATTTTTACATCAACATGATGTGAATGATGTAAATGATCTGATGTTTCATTCTATAATTTCAAAATTTATTGAAATCTGATGAACATTAGATGTTTTTCATCCTATATTTTCAAACATTATTGAAATTTGATGAACATTAGATGTTTGAAATCCAATGTTTGTAACATGACTCTGATGTTATTAACATTGTATCTGATGTTATTAACATTGTAATGGGACCTTTCAGTCTATAAAAAAACTTTTAGGACTAAACAGTGCATAAGTTATTAATTTGGGATTTATTGGTGCATTCCCCTTTTTTATTTTTGTAATAACTTTTTAACTTTTAAACTAAAACAACTACTTGTCAAACGAAGTCTAAAGGATTGTTTGGAATGACCTAAATAAATGTATTTTTTATTTTTTTATAAAAAAATATATAAAAAAATAAAAAAATAATGTGATAAAAATAAATAAATAAATAAATAAATTATTTTTAAATTATCAAACTTTGACCGAAGTCGCTTGTCCTCAGCAATCCCGCTTAAATATTAATCATTCGCACGACCTCTATAAGGCGTTAACTAATTGATAAGCTCAAAAGATATGTATGATGGGAATTCTGAACAATTCCACTTAATCTTTGACCAAGGCATTAACTAATTTATAAGCTCAAACCTATAATATTTGAGGCCACTCAGGCCTCTTAAAACAATACTTAGAGAAGAGATTTTATGGGTATAAAAAAATAAATAAAAGAATCAATAGCTATTAAAATAACCCAAGTTTGAACCTTTTTTTTTTTTTTTTTTTAGTGTTTTGAAAAGATGGTTAAACGCTAATTTTTTAATTTTTTTGATTTTTTTTTAAAAATGTATAAAAAATATGAAAGATGATATGACTAAAAATACATTAAAAGTTAAAAGATAACTTTTAATATCTTTCTAAAATAGTTTGTGTTATAGGATGTGAGTCTACCGAAATCTCTAGTGTTGATACATAAAACAAACCGGGTAGTAAATTTTTTTACAAAGACTGTTTTGTCTTTTTATTAGAGTATAGTTATTTTCCTTTTCTATTCTTGGTGTGATTTTTATATGAGATTTACTTAAAATATGAATTTTATTTGTGATTTTGAAAATTATAAATATTTTATTATTATAATTTTTTATTTAACAAAATTAACAAAAAAAAATAAAAAATCGTAACTACTTTCTTATATAACAATAAAATTACTTTAATTAGTAATTAAAATATATTTATGTCATTATTAAAAAAAATTAATTGACTTGATCTTTTATTAATAAAAAAAATCATTTATTATGCTATTAGAAATTTATAATTATAGAGGACAAAATATAATTTTTTAAATTATAAAAAATAATCTATATTTCAAATAAATTTCAAAAAAATATATTTATAATTTATTCTTTTTAGTACATCGCGTGACTTGGCCAAATATATACACTAAGGGTGTGTTTGGTAACGTTTACGTTTTCAGTTTATATTTACAAAAATTTTATAAACTGGTTTTTGTTTATTTTTTGTTTATTTTTAGAAAAACATAAACTACAAACACGTTTGGTAATTGACAAAATGTTTAAAAAAATTTAATAATATAAAAAAAAGTAAGAAATGGCAAGTGGTGGCAAGTGGCGGCGGAAGACGGTGGTGGGTGGTGGTGACAGTGGGTGGTGGCGGGTGGGTGGGTGGATGACGGTGGCGGGTGGTGGTGGTGGCGGGTGGTGGGTGGTGGTGGCAGGTGGGTGGCGGATGGTGGGTGGTAGCGAGTGGTGGTAGTGGGTGGGTAGGTGACAGTGGCGGGTGGTCGGTGGTAGCGGGTGATGGGTGGTAGCGAGTGGGTGGTGGTAGTGGTAGTGGCGGGTAGTGGGTGGTGATGGCAGGTAGGTGGCGGATGGCGGGTGGTAGTGGGTGGTGGCGGGTGGGTGGTGGGTGACGGTGGCGGGTGGTAGCGAGTGGGCGGTGGCGGTGGCGGTGGCGGTGGCTGTGGCTGTGGCTGTGGCAGGTGGTGGTGGTGGCAAGTGGGTGGTGGATGGCGGGTGGGTGGTGGGTGGTGATGGTAGGTGAGTGGGTGACGGTGGTGGCTGATGGGTGGTAGCGAGTGGCGGATAGTGGTGGTGGTAGTGGCGGGTGGCGGGTGGTGGTGGTAGGTTGGTGGCGGATGGCGGGTGGTGGTGGGTGGTGGTGGTAGTGGGTAGGTAAGTGACGGTGGGCGGTGGTAAGTGGTAGCGAGTGGGTGGTGGTGGTGGGTGGTGGGTGGTAGTGGCAGGTGGGTGGCGGGTGAGTGGTGGCTGGTGGTGGTGGGTGGGTGGTGGGTGGTGAGTGGTAATGGCAAGTAGGTGGCGGGTGTTGGCGGCGGGCGCTAGATGGTAGTGGTGGGTAGATAACAGGTGGATGGTGGTGGTGGCGGTGGCGAGGGGTGGGTGGTGGTGGCGAGTGGGTGGCAGGCGGGTGATGGCTGGTGGGTGGTGGTGGCAGGTGGGTGGTGAGTGGTGGTGGTGGGTGGGTGGTGGCGGAAGACGGTGGTGGAAAATGGTGGCGGGTGGTGGCTAGTGTTGGGTGGTAAAAAAAAAAAAAAACTCAAAACTCAAAACGAAAACACATTTTTGTGTTTTCATTTTTTTGTCAAATTTATAAACTGAAACCACTGATTTATAAATCAAAAATTTTACCAAACAAGTTTTTATTTGAGTTTTTTAAATTTTTATAAATATAAATAAAAAATTGAAAATATAAGTGTTACCAAACGGCACCTAAACAAATCACACAATTATGATGGATACACTCGCTCCTCACTGCGTCGTGAAGTAAACAGACCGCTGGGCTTGAAGATTAAGTGGGCTCTCATTCCATGTATTAATCGAAATTATGGGCTCAAATTATGGGCCCCCGTTCCTCACTTGCATTTTCTTGATTCTTTTCTTTGAAAAAATATTTAGCATATGTTTACTGTTAAGCTTAATGTTAAGAAGTGCAATTAGTTGCTAAATTTATGTACCAATATAGATTCGAATTTGGTGTGGTGTGGTGTGGTGTGGGTCATATTTAAAATAGATTTTTTTTTTTTTTTTTTTTTTTTAATCTATAATGATATGGTTGAGTTTGTACGCAATTCAAACTTGACACGTAATACGCCATGTCATTGTGAATAAATTTTATTATTTTAAATTTTTTTTAGAGGAAAGTCATCGTGAATAAATTAGTAAAGACTTTTTAAGAGTTTCTATTTTTTTTTCTTATTAAATTAGTAAACACTTTTAAGAGTTTCAATTTTTTTTTCTATACGTTATATTTTCAGATGCATAACATTACTAACAACATATACTTTGTATATGATTTTTCTACCCAATCTTTTAAATGCTCAATTAACAAGCAAAACCTGCTCTAAAGTGTGGTGAGAAAAAGGCCAACAGTTTAAGTTAATTGAATAGCGACGACCCTTTTAGTTATAATATAAGTTTACTCACAAACTAATATTCTATAATTTTGGCTTAAAAAAAAGTAAAAAAAAGAACAATCTATTTTATTTTTTATTTTTTAGATATACTTAATCTAAATACACTAAAAAAGTATAATATTTGTGATTTTTTTTAAAAAAAAGTTTACTAAATACAAAAAAAAATATGAAAATTCAATACATTTTCATATTTTGTTGTATTTAATGAATCTTTTTAATAATTTTTGTATAAATTTTATACTTTTTAAGTATACCTACATTAAGTGAATCTTAAAAAGTTAAAAAAAAAAAAAAAGGAGTTTATTAAAATATTTCAAAAACTCATTAAAAATATAGCACAAATTGAAAACTCACAAAATTATTTTTAAAATTTCCAAACCAAATTACGATTTTCTTTTCAACAAAAGAAAGAAAAATAATAATAAAAACGACAATGCTACGTAACTCAAATTTTGTGGCTCAAAAGTGGCTCAAATGGCCAAAACGACGTCGTTTTGAGTACAGAACAACATAAAAATGGCCAAAACGACGTCGTTTTGGCCATTTGAACCACTTTTGAGCCACAAAATTTGAGCTACGAGACATTTTCCTAATAAAAAAAAGTAACCAGAATTAGGCTAAAAGCATCCTTTTCTACATGTGGCAATTAGGCCAAGTTTGACAACTTAAAAATAATTTATCTTTTTGGGTTCGTTTGGCAAGAAGAGTTTGGGACTTTTTTTTGCTATTTTAACCACAAAAGACAAAATAGACTATTTTAGCCACAAAAAACAAAACATCACATCCAATCCATAATCATTACACTCTTCTCTCACAAAAAAAGTCAAAAAAGTCAAAAAAGCCAAAAAATCAAAAAGCCCTTCCCCAACTAAACTTTTTAGCCCAGGCTAAAATAGCCAAAAAAGTCAAAAAGTCAAAAAGCCAACCCACTTTCCAAACGGAGGCTTTATTTTTTTATCTTTTTTTTATCATATCATCTCTCTATTTTTTTACACATCTTTTTATAAAAAAATAAAAAATACATTCATTTAGATCATTTCAAACAACCTTTTAATTTCGAAAGGATGGGTATTGCATTGGACCCCAAACCAAAAGCGTAATCAAAACTAGGTTGGTGATAACAGTTGGCCCAACAATGCCCACACATAATTTAATGCCCTATGTGATAATAGCACACACTTATTTTATGTTATTTATGAAGTGTGTGATAATAACACACACCTATCACAACCAAAGTTTATGAGTTATGCCTACCCAGAAATAAATAAAAATTTGGGTGATGTTAGAAATATTAAATTTTTTATTAAATAAATAGTCAAATGTCTCATATCGATGTGGGATTCACAATTTTATGAACCCTACACCCATGTTAGATATTTGATCATTTATTTAGTAAAAAATTTGAGATCTCTAGCATTTTTTCAAAAATTTATGAACTATGTTAAAATTCATTCTCTAATCTAAGAGATTAGATTAAATTAAAAATAAAAATGTTAGAGATCCTAAAAATTCTACCAAAAGTTCTACCAAATGTGTGGGACCCACATGCGACCCACATTTTGTGGGTCCTACACCCATTTGAGACATTTGGTAAAAATTTTAGTAGAATTTTTTAGATCTCAAAATACAAATTACCAGTCGTTTTAATAAGAAAGTCATTTACTATGTTTGATTATCATTTTTCAAAAACACTTTTCAAAAAATTCTACTTTTTTATTTTTCGTTTTTTTTATTTTTACTGAATTTTCTATGTTTGAGCAATTTTTTTAATTTTTAGACATACCTAACATAAATATACCTAAAAAGTACAAAAAATTTGAAAAAAAACTTTTAAAAATTCACTAAATATCAAAAATACAAAAAAAAATACGATAATTTAGTATCTTTTTTGTATTTTTATGTATTTATTAATTTTTAAAAATATTTTTTCACAAATTTTTTACTTTTTAGATACATCTAAGTAAGGTGCATCTAAAAACGTAAAAAAAAATGTTTAAAATTTTAAAAATATTCACTAAAAACAAAAAAAATATGAAAATCAAAAAATTCAATTTTTAAAAAACTTAATGAAAAAAACTCAAACTAAACACACTGATTATTATCTCATTATTTACTAATGAAAATGTATGAATATGTTTTTAATTTGTGGATTATTTTTACTTTTGTATCATTATTTTTATTTTTGGTCGAGATGTGCATTGGGTGTGCAAACGAACAACCTGACAATATATTATTAATTAATACCAAACAATTCCTTGGATCTAGAATTGAAACCCACTTGTCTTTCCAAAAAAAAAAAAAATTGAAACCCACTTACTGTTGTTCTATTTTTACCTTCGGTCTTTTACATTTTTATTTTTTTTTTAACTTTCGAGCAAATTAATTGATTGATAGTCAAATTAAATCTGATTTGCTATCTATAAGGTTAGGTTTGGTGGAGAAAGTCCAAGCATGTGTTTACTTACAGAAAGAAAAAAATGTACATAGAAATGCTGAATGTATGATTTATTATTATTATTATTTATGTTGGTATGTATGGCGAAGTTGTTTTAGGTGTAGATATAAGCCCTCTCTAATATTTTACATATTTGAAATGTTTAATTTATGTTTTAAAATTTTGTTACTAATACATGAAAAGCTAATATTGTATGTTGAGTTCTATAAGTGGAGTTGATTTCATGATTCATATATATTTTCCTTTCTGTCAGGTTCTTAGAGCTCGTTTAGGAAGACACTTTGGGTTAAAATAGTCATATAAGGTAAAATAAATTATTTGAATTAAATAGAATAACATGTCATATCCAATCTATAATCATTTTATTTTTTCTCTCACAAAAGTCAAAAAAATTAAAAAGCCTATATAAACGAAACTTTTTAACCTCAGATTAAAATAGCTAAAAAAACTATAAAGCCAACCCACATCCCAATTGAGCTCTTAATATACAATAAGAAAATGATTTGTCCCCCTAAAAAAAACCCCCCTAATCCCCCTAATTCCCAAAACGACGTCGTTTTGGGCAATTTTTTTTTTTTTTTTTTTTTTTGCCTTGGTTTGAAATTTAGGGAGATTAGGGGGCCAAAAATTAGGGGATGTAGCAAGGTCCTGTACAATAAGCTCTATGATCTACGTACATCGTAATAAACATAGGGAAAAAAAATACTTGCAAGTTAAAATTCAAGTCACAATCAATTGGCACTACAAAAAATTAAAATTTTAGAGACTAAATTTTAGGGACAAAATTATTTTTTAAAGACCAAATACTTTTGTTGCGAAAAATGTTGTTATTATATTTTTAGCAATGAAAATTGAACATTAGTGATGAATTATTTTTCTTTGGGATCAAATTTTTTGTCTCAAAAAATAAACCATTTTGAGACCAAATTATTTTGTCGCTAAAAGTCTATTTATTAGTGACATTTTCAAAATTTTGTTACTAAAAGCTTTTTTTTTTACTTTTCGGGAGACCTTTGAGCGACTATCTTCACAACAATGAAAATTGGTCCCTACCTGTCTTTTACAACAAAATTTTTACTTTTAAAAGATTAAAAAATTTGATTTCCAAAACTCTTATTGTTGTAGTGTGGGGTGTCCATTTTGAAGTTGGTTGTATCATGGTGTTGGTAGGTTTAGGGTACTGTTTAATTAAAACTCAACATATATATTAATCCATTTTTAATTAAAAAGTCAACGCTCTAAAAATGAGAATTTTTTTTAATGATTTTTTTTTTGGATCAATTGGTAGAAGAGAGCAACCTAAGCAGATTTTAAGTGAAATTCAATTTTAATTTAAATAACTGGTTCAAATCCATTCAAATATAAATCCGAGGTTGTTTATGATTATTCCCATCCAAAAGGTACAATTTTCTTTCTTCTTTTTTTTTTTTTTTGGTTTGTGGTTGTGGGGTTTGTTGTTATCTTATCAACTAGGGGTGCTCATGGACCCAACCGAACTGGCAAAATCGACCTGATCTAATCTATTTGCTTTTGATAGTATAAGCGGACAGATGCAGATAAAGATTTTTCAAATCTGCTTATATTAGGACAAATGGTGGCTGAGAGGCCTATTGAAATAATCTTCTGTGAAAAATAAATAAATTGAAACAAATCAAACAAATAAAATAAATTACATATCGAATTTATTTTGACCGAACCAAATGAATATTTAAAGACCAAGTCGAGTGTGTGACACTCTGTCCTTAAGACAGATTTGTCCCGCTACGGTGCTTATGGTTAAGTGGCGTCTATCTTCCAGGATACAATGATCTTCACAAATTTGTAGTAGCACTCCAAACAAATTTGTCCGGTGAACTAGAACCTTGTGTTCTATAACTGTAACAACCCTCATACTGTTTACTGATTAATGACTGAATGATTACCGTTAATCATTGATTACTGCGAAATGGAACTGATAACTGACTGAAATTGAAACTGAATTGACTGAGTATATGTTAGTTAATTGCATTCTATCTGTTTAATTGTCTGATTATCTGTTCATGTTTATATGTTTAAACTGCTAATTGAATGCCTTACCGACGGCCGAATCCGAAACCGATTAGTGTTCTATGATCCTTAGAATTAAGGTGATTTTATAGTATAATTATCTGAAAATTGATTGGGTATGATTAAATTAGATTAAAATAAGCCAATTAAAGAGTTTGCCATATTTACCATTTTGCCACTATCTCATATACACACACTTGAGCCTTTTACACTCCACGTATGTGATCAAACCAAACATTTCTTCTCCTCTTCTTGCCTCAACCGACCCAAGCTAGAGAGTGAGAGAGAGTTGAGTTGTTCTTGAGAGATTTGCTTGATCTTGCTTGGAATTGAAGTGTATTTGCATATTTGAGCTCCCTTCTTGAACTACAAGACTAAAGGTAGCTCCATTGTCTTCTTGTCCATGTTTTGAGTTGATTGTTGCATGGTCCATGTTAGATTGTAGAGCTAAGTCATGATTTGGGTCATTAATGGTGAATTGAAGCTTAAGTGTTGCATGCATGTACATATATTGAAGTTTTGAGGTTGTGGTTCATCATACCTCACATGCATGTCCATCTTTTGGTCATACTCCATGAGTTCATCTTGTTTTTGAAGGCTTGAGCTCTCTTGAAACAGCATTAAAGCTTTGAAAATGATTTAAGATCATGCATGTCATGTTTGAAGAATGTTCTTGGAAAATGATTTGAAATTGGTTTGAAATTGGGTTTGAATTAAACACCCTTGGGCTTTGATTTCTCGAATTGAGCTTTGAATCATGTTACTCCATGTGTTTATAAGAGTTTTCCAGAAAATGAGCCCAAGAGGATCGGTTTTGATGCATTTAAACTTGAGTTTGAGCTTTGAGGTGCAATCTGGGTTTTCCAGATTTCGCACTTCCGCTCGAGCGGGGAAATTTACGCTCGAGCGTGGAATCCGAGCAACCAGCATCTCTCTGCACTGTTTTGCAGTCCGCTCGAGCGGAGTATTGGGCGCTCGAGCGGAGTCATGTCTCAAGCTCGAGCGGGCGTCGAGCGGAGATTTCACCCATCCAGTACTTTTACAGTACGCTCGAGCGGGAAAGTTTGCGCTCGAGCGTGTACCTTTGTTTGCCTGTACGCTCGAGCGGGGAACCCTGAGCTCGAGCGGGACTCTGTTTTTCTGAAAATCCTGAACATGCTTTTAAATGTACATCTGTGCATCCTCATCTCATTCTAGGCATTCTTAGGCCTAGTTTAAGGCATCTTGTTGAGGATATAGATGTAGAACACACCGAGGAATTAGGGATTAAGTTATAATATTTCCCAACTGTATAGCTTAGTGTGTGTTCAACCTGTGAACTGTGTAGGGTTGGCAACTGGGGAGACACGCTCTAGCATACTGTAGCCCAAAACTCTGTGAGTAACAATTGTGTAAAGATATGTTCAACTGATATCTTTTGAATACTGAACTGAACTGTCTACTGAACTGGTATTATCTACTGAATGAATGTATGTCCTTTATTTCTGAACTGTACTGTGGCATCCTTAGTACTTACTGTTTACTGTTACTGTTACTGCGACAGAATTCTCTGTCGGTTCCCTCGTGGAACCACTACTGTTTACTGACTGATGGCCATCATTACTGTTTAGTCTTTTAAGACCTACTGTTACTGTTATGCTAATGGATGTACCACATATGACTGTTTACTGTACTGAACAACTGAAATACTGATTGAATTGAACTGTTTTCATTACTGTAAGGACATTCATTCTAAACCCCTTTACGCATTATGTTATTCACTGGGTTTTAGCTCACTGCTCATATATATATGTAGGTGTACAGGCACCAGATCGGAGCTAGGAGCGTCAGGGTAACTCCAGTTTTGTCAAGCCAGCCTTTGTGCCTCACTGCGAGGTTCCGAGTCGCCATGCTATGGCTTGGGGGTGTTTTGTTTGTTTTCCCCCGTCTGTCTCCATACTGTTTGGATTACTGTACTGTATAGACTGACTGTTTATCGTACTGCTATCAAGGGATTAGGTCCCCGTACTGTGTGACTGTAAATTTTGTATAGACCGTACTGTTTTGTACAGACGGAATGTTTCTGTACTGTTATGTAGGGTTGAGTCCCTAGTTTGAATGGATGTCAATATTGTACATACTGTTCTGTACTGTTTATGTATGAATGCATGAAAAATCTTTTTGGCATACTGACTGTCACAGCTCATTGGACATTGTTTAATTACTGTATTGGCTTCCGCCAGGCCCTGTACTCTGTTTTACTGTATTACTGTTAAGCAGGCCTTCGGTAATCTCGGATTACTGGCCGGTTACGGTGCTAAACCCATAGGGCCGGGTTTGGGTCGTGACAGAGTGGTATCAGAGCGATTTTTATCACGAGTTATACCGCACACACGTGTCCAAATGAGCTATAGGGTGTCCTAGAAAAGTTATTAGGGCATCTCATGAACTTGAAAAGTGTGTGGTTATGTTATGACTGAAGATCTGCTAATGTGTTAAACTGGTAAACAAATGACTGCTTATGTTTAAAACTGTTATAACTGCTTATAGTGAAATGGACAATGCAAATGAACCTGAGTCCTCATCTACTGAGGCAAGAATGGAAAGAATGGAAAGAATGATCGAACTGATAACTGCTAGACTTGAACAACAACAGAACCAACCGCCCCCACCTCCTCCTCCTCCGGTTCAGCCGGAACCTAATGTGAATGTGAATGATGGGGATATTATTGCTCTCACCCATAAATTCAGCAAGATGAAACCGCCATCCTTTCAGGGAGGCCTCGAACCGTTAAAGGCTGAAGCTTGGGTGCTTGAAACAGAAAAACTATTTGAAGTGTTTCCGTGCTCAGAAGCAAATAAAGTATTGTTAGCTACCTTCACCCTACAAGAAGAGGCTAGAAGGTGGTGGATGTTGATCCGCGACGCAAATACTGTTATGACATGGGCTCAGTTCAAGGAGTCCTTCTTTGAAAAGTATTTCCCTCAGTGTGTTAGGGATAGGAAAGTGACTGAATTTGAACAGTTGAAGCAGGGCACAATGTCCGTTGCAGAATATGAAACCAAATTTACTGAACTTGCCCGTTATGCACCGCATATGGTGGATACTGAGTATAAGAAGGCCAGAAAATTTGAAGGTGGCCTTAATGTGGCAATACTTGACCGGATAAATGTTTTGAAGTTACCGACTTTTGTGGGTGTTCTCGACCTGGCATTGATGGTCGAGTCGAACATTGCAGCGGTGAAACAATCTGAAACACCAACAACTGAATGGCATGGAAAAAGGCAGGGTTTCAAATTCAAGAAAGGCAAGCACAACCCAGCCAATAAGAAACAGAACACGGGATCAATGACTAGCCCCAGCCAAGGGAGTGGGTTCATTCCACCCTGCTCTATATGTGGCAACAGGCACAAAGGGGTTTGTCACAAATTATCTGGAGCCTGTTTCAGGTGTGGCAAGGTGGGCCACATGGTTAAAGATTGCCCTTCTACTCCTCAAGGCAATAGCAAAGCTGCAGCCAGCGGCGCAGCATCAAATGCTCCACCAAAGCCTAACCCTAAAGCTGCCGGGAAAGAGCCGGTGAGGCAAGGCCGAGTGTTCGCACTAGTACCGGGAGATGTGCAGAATACCGAGACCGTTGTGTCAGGTATTCTCTCTATCTGTACTCAAAATGCATATGTACTGATTGATTCGGGGTCTACGCATTCTTATGTATCGCATGCTTTCTCACGGAAATTGAATAGACCCTTAGAACCTATGAACTATCTGCTAGCCGTATCATCACCCGTAGGAGGGTCCATGACATGTGCTTATATGTACCCTGCATGTGAAATCATTGTTGGGGATATGCATCTGTTTATTGATTTACTGCCATTGAACATTGATCATTTTGACGTAATATTGGGGATGGATTGGTTACAAAAATATCATGCCACTATTGACTGTGTGACCAAGCAAGTTGTTTTCCGTCCACCTGGTTTGCCTGAATTTGTGTTTAATGGGAGTGGAGTAGTACCTCCTCCGTATTTGATTTCATCTGTGAAGGCTGTTAAACTGATTAGAAAGGGCTGTAAAGGATATCTGTGTTCTGTACTGACTGTGTCTACTGATGATAGTATTAAAACTGATGTGAATTGTATTCCTATAGTCAGAGAATTTCCAGATGTTTTTCCAGAGAATTTGCCAGGGGATTTGATTGACAGGGAGATTGAATTCACCGTAGATGTGATTCCCGGAACACAGCCAGTTTCGAAAGCTCCTTACCGAATGGCTCCAACTGAACTGAAGGAGTTGAAAGTGCAACTGCAAGAACTGTTAGATAAAAAGTTCATCAGACCCAGTACCTCACCATGGGGTGCACCAGTTTTGTTTGTAAAGAAGAAAGATGGCTCACTGAGACTGTGCATTGACTACCGTGAACTGAATAAGGTAACTGTAAAGAACAAATACCCATTACCGCGTATTGATGACCTGTTTGATCAGTTACAGGGTGCTAAAGTATTTTCCAAGATTGATCTCAGATCCGGATACCATCAGTTGAAGGTTAAACCGGAAGACATTGATAAAACTGCTTTTAGAACAAGGTATGGACACTACGAATTTTTGGTTGTGCCTTTTGGAGTCACGAATGCCCCTGCTGCCTTTATGGACGTTATGAACAGAATTTTTAAACCATACCTTGATGACTTTATCGTTGTATTTATCGATGACATATTGATTTACTCCAAAAGTGTAGAACAACATGAACATCATCTGAGACTTGCCCTGCAAACCTTAAGAGAACAGAAACTGTATGCTAAACTGTCTAAATGTGAATTTTGGCTTGACCATGTTATGTTTTTGGGGCATGTTGTTAGCAAAGATGGAATTTCTGTTGATCCGCAGAAAATTGAAGCTGTAGTGAACTGGCCTAGACCAACAAATGTGACTGAAGTCCGAAGCTTTTTGGGATTGGCTGGATATTACAGAAGATTTGTCAAAGATTTCTCCAAAATTGCCCTACCACTGACACAGTTAACACAAAAGGGGACATCATTTGACTGGACTGACCAAAGGGAATCTGCCTTCCAGGAGTTGAAAACTCGATTAGTGACTGCACCAGTTCTTACCTTACCTTCAGGTACGGATGGTTATACTGTATTTAGTGATGCTTCTCATAAGGGTCTGGGGTGTGTTTTAATGCAGAATGGGAGAGTTATTGCTTATGCTTCCCGACAACTGAGACCACATGAAAAGAACTACCCGACCCATGACCTGGAACTTGCTGCAGTGGTGTTTGCACTGAAAATCTGGCGTCACTATCTGTACGGGGTGACATGTGAAGTATACACCGACCACAAGAGTTTAAAGTATTTCTTCACACAGAAAGAACTGAATATGAGACAGCGAAGATGGCTAGAACTGATTAAAGACTATGACCTACAAATTTTGTACCATCTGGGAAAAGCCAATACCGTTGCCGATGCATTGAGCCGGAAATCGATTGGAAACTTAGCCTGTTTGCTTACCGGACAGAAAGAGTTGCTTTGTGACCTTGAAAAATCTGAAATTGAAATTGTTTTACGAGAACAAGGTGGAACCTTAGCTGCTATTTCTGCTCAACCGGCACTGATTGAAGAGATTAAAGAGAAACAGCAACTGGATGACTTCTTGAAGAAGATCATCGAAAGAAGAGAATCTAAACCGAGACCGGGATTCAAATTTGAGAACAATGTACTGAAATTTCATGAAAGACTGTGTGTACCAAATGATACTGAACTGAAAAGAAGAGTTCTGCAAGAAGGCCACAATTCGAAATTGTCTATCCACCCGGGGAATACGAAAATGTACCAAGATCTGAAACAGAATTTCTGGTGGCCAGGAATGAAGAAAGAAATTGCTGATTTTGTATCCAAATGTCTTCATTGCCAACAGGTCAAAGCTGAACATCAACGACCTGCCGGACTATTGCAACCCCTACCCATACCAGAGTGGAAATGGGAGCATATCACGATGGATTTTATCGTTGGATTACCTCGCTCCAAAAAAGGTATGGATTCCATTTGGGTTATTGTTGATAGACTAACCAAATCTGCTCACTTCTTACCTGTCAAGACGATTTATAATGCGGACAAATTGGCTGTCATCTATATTGATGAAATTGTTAGACTGCATGGAGTGCCTGTGTCTATTGTTTCTGACAGGGATTCGAAGTTTACATCGAGGTTTTGGCAAAGCCTACAGACGGCACTGGGTACTGAACTGAGACTGAGTAGTGCCTATCATCCTCAGACAGATGGACAGTCAGAAAGGACCATCCAAACTCTGGAGGATTTACTGAGAATGTGTGTCCTTGATTTTCAGGGAGACTGGGAAAGTCATCTGTCATTAGTTGAATTCGCCTACAACAATAGCTACCATTCGAGTATTGGTATGGCGCCTTTCGAGGCATTGTATGGCAGAAAATGTAGATCTCCGATTTGCTGGGCAGAAGTTGGAGATGGGCCGTTGCTTGGGCCCGAGATTGTGTATGAAACAACTGAAAAAGTGAAACTGATACAGCAAAGACTGAAAACTGCACAGAGTAGACAGAAAAGTTATGCAGATGTCAGAAGACGGGACAGAGAGTATGAAGTGGGTGATCACGTTTTTGTGAAAGTGACACCAATGAAAGGCCAGACTCGTTTTGGAGTCAAAGGCAAGTTAGCACCGAGATACGTCGGACCATATGAGATCATTGAGAAAATCAATCCGGTGGCGTATCAAGTTGCGCTCCCTCTTGAAATGGAGCATATGCATAACGTCTTCCACATCTCTATGTTGAGAGACTACCTTCGGGATCCTTTCCATGTAATAGAGCCTACTCGTGTAGTGTTGAGTGATGACTACACTTACGAGGAACGGCCTATACAGATTGTTAACAGACGGATCAAGAAACTGAGGAACAAAGAGATCCCGCTAGTGAAAGTTGACTGGCAGAACCATGGTGGTGTGTATGCCACTTGGGAAAGGGAAGATGACATGGCCAAACGATATCCTGAACTGTTTCCACTGAATCCTGTTTTCTTCCAGAATGAAGGTAACTCGAGTTTAGAGGACTAAACTCTTTATAAGGAGGGGAGACTGTAACAACCCTCATACTGTTTACTGATTAATGACTGAATGATTACCGTTAATCATTGATTACTGCGAAATGGAACTGATAACTGACTGAAATTGAAACTGAATTGACTGAGTATATGTTAGTTAATTGCATTCTATCTGTTTAATTGTCTGATTATCTGTTCATGTTTATATGTTTAAACTGCTAATTGAATGCCTTACCGACGGCCGAATCCGAAACCGATTAGTGTTCTATGATCCTTAGAATTAAGGTGATTTTATAGTATAATTATCTGAAAATTGATTGGGTATGATTAAATTAGATTAAAATAAGCCAATTAAAGAGTTTGCCATATTTACCATTTTGCCACTATCTCATATACACACACTTGAGCCTTTTACACTCCACGTATGTGATCAAACCAAACATTTCTTCTCCTCTTCTTGCCTCAACCGACCCAAGCTAGAGAGTGAGAGAGAGTTGAGTTGTTCTTGAGAGATTTGCTTGATCTTGCTTGGAATTGAAGTGTATTTGCATATTTGAGCTCCCTTCTTGAACTACAAGACTAAAGGTAGCTCCATTGTCTTCTTGTCCATGTTTTGAGTTGATTGTTGCATGGTCCATGTTAGATTGTAGAGCTAAGTCATGATTTGGGTCATTAATGGTGAATTGAAGCTTAAGTGTTGCATGCATGTACATATATTGAAGTTTTGAGGTTGTGGTTCATCATACCTCACATGCATGTCCATCTTTTGGTCATACTCCATGAGTTCATCTTGTTTTTGAAGGCTTGAGCTCTCTTGAAACAGCATTAAAGCTTTGAAAATGATTTAAGATCATGCATGTCATGTTTGAAGAATGTTCTTGGAAAATGATTTGAAATTGGTTTGAAATTGGGTTTGAATTAAACACCCTTGGGCTTTGATTTCTCGAATTGAGCTTTGAATCATGTTACTCCATGTGTTTATAAGAGTTTTCCAGAAAATGAGCCCAAGAGGATCGGTTTTGATGCATTTAAACTTGAGTTTGAGCTTTGAGGTGCAATCTGGGTTTTCCAGATTTCGCACTTCCGCTCGAGCGGGGAAATTTACGCTCGAGCGTGGAATCCGAGCAACCAGCATCTCTCTGCACTGTTTTGCAGTCCGCTCAAGCGGAGTATTGGGCGCTCGAGCGGAGTCATGTCTCAAGCTCGAGCGGGCGTCGAGCGGAGATTTCACCCATCCAGTACTTTTACAGTACGCTCGAGCGGGAAAGTTTGCGCTCGAGCGTGTACCTTTGTTTGCCTGTACGCTCGAGCGGGGAACCCTGAGCTCGAGCGGGACTCTGTTTTTCTGAAAATCCTGAACATGCTTTTAAATGTACATCTGTGCATCCTCATCCCATTCTAGGCATTCTTAGGCCTAGTTTAAGGCATCTTGTTGAGGATATAGATGTAGAACACACCGAGGAATTAGGGATTAAGTTATAATATTTCCCAACTGTATAGCTTAGTGTGTGTTCAACCTGTGAACTGTGTAGGGTTGGCAACTGGGGAGACACGCTCTAGCATACTGTAGCCCAAAACTCTGTGAGTAACAATTGTGTAAAGATATGTTCAACTGATATCTTTTGAATACTGAACTGAACTGTCTACTGAACTGGTATTATCTACTGAATGAATGTATGTCCTTTATTTCTGAACTGTACTGTGGCATCCTTAGTACTTACTGTTTACTGTTACTGTTACTGCGACAGAATTCTCTGTCGGTTCCCTCGTGGAACCACTACTGTTTACTGACTGATGGCCATCATTACTGTTTGGTCTTTTAAGACCTACTGTTACTGTTATGCTAATGGATGTACCACATATGACTGTTTACTGTACTGAACAACTGAAATACTGATTGAATTGAACTGTTTTCATTACTGTAAGGACATTCATTCTAAACCCCTTTACGCATTATGTTATTCACTGGGTTTTAGCTCACTGCTCATATATATATGTAGGTGTACAGGCACCAGATCGGAGCTAGGAGCGTCAGGGTAACTCCAGTTTTGTCAAGCCAGCCTTTGTGCCTCACTGCGAGGTTCCGAGTCGCCATGCTATGGCTTGGGGGTGTTTTGTTTGTTTTCCCCCGTCTGTCTCCATACTGTTTGGATTACTGTACTGTATAGACTGACTGTTTATCGTACTGCTATCAAGGGATTAGGTCCCCGTACTGTGTGACTGTAAATTTTGTATAGACCGTACTGTTTTGTACAGACGGAATGTTTCTGTACTGTTATGTAGGGTTGAGTCCCTAGTTTGAATGGATGTCAATATTGTACATACTGTTCTGTACTGTTTATGTATGAATGCATGAAAAATCTTTTTGGCATACTGACTGTCACAGCTCATTGGACATTGTTTAATTACTGTATTGGCTTCCGCCAGGCCCTGTACTCTGTTTTACTGTATTACTGTTAAGCAGGCCTTCGGTAATCTCGGATTACTGGCCGGTTACGGTGCTAAACCCATAGGGCCGGGTTTGGGTCGTGACAATAACTCTCTGAATTTTTCCTAAAATAATATGAAGAATAAAGGATGCAAGAGAACAAAATAAAGGAAAGGAAAATGAATTTTTGGAATGAGTGACTGCTGGAAAATGGCCTGCTATTTAAAGACCTGAACAGGTTCAATTATTCAAACTGAACAGGTGAAATTTGAATCCAACAGGTGCATAACAATTTAAACAGATAACTGCTGGGCAGTTTATATCTGTTGGAAAAACTGCAACAGATTTCAATCTGTCTAGGCAGAAACTAAATCTGTCCGGGGTTCAACAGATTGGCAACCTGTTTGGACTGCTTAAACCTGTTGTGGAATTTGGATCTAAAAAGAGGCACAAAAGTTTGGACAAAAAATTTGAATTCAAATTCAAATTACAAAAGTACAAAATTTAAATTAATTTTTCCCGTAAGAAATTTGTAAAAAATTCAAATAAATTTTGTCCAAAAAATTAATATTAGAATTGACCCGCACCCGGCATGGCCTAGCCGGTTGGACGACGGCGGCGCGCATGTGTGGTGGTTTGAGCCAAGATTTCATTTGCCCATAACTCCTCCCTTCTACAAACTTAAGGTGCCCCTTGGGGCCCAACTCAAGTATTGTATTCTAGAGATTATGACCCTGTTTGGTAAGATTTATTTTCAGCCTATTTCAGCTTTTAGTTTAATTTAAGTTATTTTAATGTGTTTGGTTCAGCTTAATAATATAGCTTATAGCTTTTTGTAAGTCAAAAATCAACTTATTCTTTGAGTGGGGGAGGAGAAGCTTAATTTATAAGTCAAAAATCAGCTTATGTTCACAGTTATAAGTTATAAGCGGTTAGACTATAAGTTATAATCACTTTCCCACAGCTCTACCAAACGGGCCATATATACCCACAAAAGCTCTCTTAAAGTTTCAATGTGGGACAACTCATTTCAAGGAAGCCCACATTTACTTCTTTAAATTTCCCATTCTACGAATCCGAAAACGACATCAACTTCCCATTCACTCATAAATGGTTTTGACGAACCATCTTCATCGTGTGACTTGCCACGCGACAAGGAATACGTCACTTTTTTGGACCCACTCCAAAAAGATGTTTGGGACCCACTCAATTTTGGGTTCAAAGTTGATCCAAAATAAACTTTATAAAAACCAATTTTCCAACAAGGCCACCAGACCCAACCCAATCTTCCAACTTTTCTCAAGAAAATGATATTAGGTTTCTATAATTTGTATGTTAAAAAAAAGATATTTTATTTAATAACAATATTAGGTATTTATGAAATATGAATTTTAATTATAAAAAATGAAGAATAAAAAATTTTAGATTTAAATATGGTCCAAAATAGTAAAAAATTATTGTAAAATAGTTTAAAAAAAATATAAAATAGTAAAATTTAAATCACCAAATCGATTAGCATTCATCCGCTAATTCGTATGACCCGCTTAATCTACACTTGTTAATTAAGCGGATAGATACGAATTGATTTTTTTCAATTCACCTAAATTAAAATAAATGACGAGCGAAAAATTACCCCCACTCAACCCGATCTGTGACAGCTCTATTGCCAACAGTCCGCAATTTCTTACTTTGTTTCTTCTATGATTAAAGATGCTTGCAAGTTGTAGACGGGTGGTAGGAAGGGTGGTTGATATGATGGTGTAATAGGGAGTTTTTCTGTACTGTCGTTTTATGAGGCAGTATATGTATATTTTTCTGATAAAAAAGAAGAAGTAAGGACTTGAAACATCTTGTTGTCTTACAAATTTAAAATTTATAAAGTCCCTTTCTACCAACTCTAGTCTTTAACTTCTAGGAGCTGTTTCAAAACTAAAATCCAATACCAAATTGGATTGTTTAATCGAAAAGTTAGCCGGCCACGCAGGTTTATAATAAGTGTATCAAGAAATGTAGTGAAGAGGCTTTTTTGGGGTTTTTTTAGCTAAAATAGTCACAAAAGATAAAATAAGATATTTTAGTCACAACAAATAAAATATCACATTCAACCCATAATCATTACACTATTCTTTTATAAAAAAAGTCAAAAAGTCTTTCTCATACTAAGCTTTTTAGCCCAGACTAAAATAATTAAAAAAGTCAAAAAGCCAACCCACTTCCTAAACGAAACTAATTGTTTGTTTAAATTTATTAAATATTTGACACCATTTAAGGACATGAAGTTTGTGCTCAATAATTAGCCGATATATATATATAAAATAAAAGAATGCATGCACTCAAGACTAATTAGAAAATATATATATATATATATATATATATATATATATATATATATATGTCTTTCTAACCAATATATAAATATATATAATTGAAAGGAGTCTAAAATCTGGATTGAAAGACGTTGTTTCAAGTTGTAGGGCTTATCACGAGTTTCATTTTGATAATTTAAATTATTTATTTTGTTGGATATTTTGTATATTTTATTATAAAAAAATTAGGTTGATCTGATAATTACAACTAATTTAATTTATAGCATTTTTCACAAAACAAAAATGGGCAACAAAAAAAAAATATTTTTTTTTATGACAAACGCAATAAATTGAATTAATTACAGTTATCGAATTGACTTAATTTTTTTTGAATGAAATATACAAAGTTGTAGTAAAAAGTTTTTTATGTCATTAAGTGATGTTTTGAAAAATTGGTAAAAAGTTAATTTTTTGATTTTTTTAATTTATTTGTCTTTTTGTGAATAAAAAATATAAGAAGTAATGTGACTCAAAATAAATAAAAAGATAAAAATTAGTTTTTTTTTTTTTTTTTTTTTGCTTCTCAAAAGGCCCCTAAAAAGTTACGGGTTTAATTTATATCAGTAGCAACACTACTCTTCAAATTACAATCTCTAATATTAAAAAATAAACTTGTGGGAGTTAAAAATTGGGGGATTTTTTTTAAGGTCCCTAATAATAATAATTTAGAGCATAAAGGACACCCAAAAAAATAGTCATGCATCAGGTCCCTGAACAAATTGGCGCGCGTTTTTAATTATTTTGTGGACCAAAATACCCTTGCCAAAATCAACACAGAAATGAAACTCATTCCAACGTCTGAGTTCCATTCCAAACATCCAGCATCTTCACGAACAGAAGAACAGCAGAATTAGGGTTTCAACATCATCTGCACCATCGACATTAGAGCTTCATTATCTTCTCCAAAAATCATTCCCATTCTTTCCTCATAAATTTCTCTGACCTAGGTTAAAGCTTCGTTTTCACTGCTCATCATCATCTCAGTCCATCTTCGTCACGTCGCATCTTCATCTCGGGCCATATCAGCTCGTCATTCAAGTTTCATCCTAACTCTGGTCAGTTTTTCTACAATACAACTAGATTTTCTCTGGAAACACAGTTAATAGCATTTTATAATAACCTTCCATAAATTAGGGTTTCAATTTCGTAATAAAAAGCTACTTGAATTTGGAAAAAGTTATTTCTGTGTGTTTTGAACTTATTCTTCAACATGTTTGTGTGATTTTATCTGTAAATTTCTCTGGCATTTGAATTTCTTTGATTTTTGCTTGATGTATGTTTCTTCTTTCAATTTTCTCTGGCATGTTTATTTTCACAAAAATAATTTTCTGTGTTTTTATCTTATTCTTGAACATGTTTCTGTAATTTTGTCTATAAATTTTCCTGCTCTGTAAATTTCTCTGTAATATGTATTTTTAATTGGAATGTCTATCTTTCTCTAGAATGTCAAGTACTCTCTTGCCTCTGTCTAAGTTTCTCTGGTATTTATAATTTTCTCTGACCACATCACATCACTTTCCTCCCTTGTGTGTCTCTATCATTTTTAATTTTCTTTGGAATTTTAATATTATGGACTGGAATGAATGTTTCTTCTTTGAATTTTCTCTGCCATGTGTATTTTGAGAAAAAGTTATTTCTCTGAATTTTGATCTTGTTCTTGAACATGTTTCTGTGATTTTGTCTATGAATTTCTCTACTTTGTAAATTTCTCTGGAATATGTATTTTTCTCTGCAATGTCTATTACTCTCTTGCCCCTGTCTAAGTTTCTCTGGTATTTATAATTTTCTCTGACCACATCACACCACTTTCCTCCTTTGAGTGTCTCTATCATGGTTAATTTTCTCTGGTTGTGTATGTAAATTTCTCTTGCATTTTAATATTATAAATTGAAATTTTCTCTAGAATGGAAATTTCCTCAAGAATGTGTAATTTTTTTCCGGAATGTGTATTTTTCTCTGGTATGTTTATTTTGTTCAATTCTTGGTTTCAATATGGTGTAATTCTCAGTGACATGTTTACATTACTTTGTTTATTTTATCTTGCTAATTGTGGAATGGAAATTTTCTTTCGCTTGCCATGTTTACTTTTTTCTATCATTCATTTTCTCTAGTATGTTTACTTCTATATGTAATTTTAACAATTATTGAAAATTTCTCTCCCATGTTTATGATGCTGTGTTGATTTTCTCTGACATTTAATTTTTAATGTCCAATTTTCTCTGGCATGTCAAATTTTCTCTGGCATGTCAAATTTTCTGTAATTTTTCCTTATCTGTAATTTTCTCTGGCATCTCTAATTTTCTCCATTATCTGTAATTTTCTCTGACATGTCCAATTTTCTCTAGGATTTAATGTTGACATCTTTATGTTTTAATCATTGTCTAGAAATGGCAAAACGTAAAAGCAACGAAACACCGGAAACACCAAGTAAAAAACAGAAACTCTCTTAGTCTTCTTATGGACTAAGATAAAAAACCAGTAGCAAAACACTAGAAACACCAAGCAAGAAAGAACAACTCTCTCAGTCTTCTTATCATCGAAGATTAAAAACCAGCAGCAAAACACCACAAACCCCTCACCAAAACACACAAGTCCAAGCTGAAGAAGCAACTAGCATTCAGATGAGTATCCCAACTTCAAAAGACTCAAGTTCAAGGGGGAAAAAACCTGTTAAACTCCACAGAAAGAGAACTCACTACAGCATTCAATTCTGATCTAACCTCTCATCTGTTGTCTCCTTTTTTCAAACACTTAAATTCAATTCAAAACAACTTCTAGAGCTTCAAAAGACCCCATTCTGGTATTTGATCCAAGCTCTAACCACTGGAAGGATGGATCCAAAGAAATCTAGGAAATTCGATGATGATGTTGTTGCCATAATCCAATGTTACAATGAAAAAACAAAAGCATTCACAGTTGGTAAGAAGAACCTGACCTTTACAACAAATGACATGGCCTTGATTTTTGATTTGGAAGGAGGTAAAGGAGCCATGTCATTAAGATACTTTAAAAAACCAAAATCTGCATTCCTCAGGAGAAGATTCCAAAAGGACACATGGCTCACTGGTCCCGTTTTTAAAAATGCCTTGGTCAAAGCAATGAAAGGCAAGTAACTAACTGGCTTCAAAGATGTAGCAATCATTGTTACATTGTACTTGTGTCTCACCCTATTTTTTGCAACAAGTGGAAATTCAATAGGTTGGGTTTTTATAAAGTATGTGGAACCTCTTGAATCAATGAAACAGTATGATTGGCCGGAAGCAATCACATCAATATTGATTGATTCTATCATGGCATTGCACAAAACTCCAGAAAAAGTTACGGGGTGTGTCATTGCATTGCTGGTAAGTATAATATCCATTCAAATTTGCAGTTATCATACTTACAAATTTGTGTGTTCAGAAAATTTTATTTACTTTCATTTTCATCACAGTATTGGCTATGTGAACATGCAACTATCATTGACTCGGAAGACAGTAACACAACTGACTTCCCAAGATGTGCCAAGTGGAACCTGCAAACCTTGACGAAACAGTTGCAGAAGACACCAGTTCACTCTCTTGCACCTCGGTAGGTTAGATTCCTATTGCTACTGAAATCTCAGTGAAATTTCAAAATTTCTCTGACCACTGCTTTGTTTCCCTCCTTGTGCATTGATTGATTAAGATCAATTTTCTCTGAACTATCAATTTATATTTTCTTCTTTGGTTACCACTGGTCTATTTCTGCCATTGTAATCAATTTTCTCTGCCATCCAAATTTCTCTGACCACAATTGTAACACCCTGATTGATTTTCTCTGATATCTAAATTATGTTGGTTGTTTCATAATTTTCTCTGGCCCATCAAATTTTATCTCCTTGCGTGTAATTTTTTCTGCCCATAACTTATGTGCCTTGCATCTTTGATAAACACTGTTTAGTTCTACCCTTCTAAAGAATTTTCTCTGGAATCCAAATTTCTCTGACACAATTGTAGTAAAACATTAACTTATATGCCTTGACTGATTTTCTCTGATATCTAAATTATGTTGCTTGTTTCATAATTTTCTCTGCCTCATAAAATCAACTCCATGTCTCTAATTTTCTCTGGCCCATACAATTTTCTCTGAAGTTTGTTTCCCATTAGTATCATTTAAATGAATTTTATTTTCCTTATTTGAATTTTTTCTCTCAGTGAATTTTGTAACATTTCTCTAATAAAAGAGTCTCCTGTTACAGATAGATAACAAGCAGCTAGTCAAAAACCCATCAGAGGGGTTCTGTCTTGGCAAAAAGATGATGAAAGAATCAGAAAAGGCAATTGTCAAATTCAATGAGACATTACAAGATCCATCTGAAGATGGAGGGAATGAACAAGCAGAAGGAAACATGGAAGAATACAAAGCCAGCAATGGATAAGAACATCAAGCAAGTAGCGGAGAAGAAGAAACCAGAGAAGAAAGTGAAGAAATAGAAGTAGAAGACAAAGAACAAAATGAACAGAAAGAAAAGACAGTGAACAAGAAGATGAAGAAGAAGATGAACAGCAAGAAGAAAACAAGGATGAAAGTGATGAAGAAGAAAATAATGAGCCGATGGACCAACAACGTGATAGCATTTGTGGCTCAACAATGCATCAGCCTGAAGAATTTGAGGAATCAAAGGATGCCCAAATTGCTGATCTACGTCAAAGACTAAAGGCACTTTCTCAATCTAAAAAAAAAGAAGACAGAAATTGGATTGAATTACTTGCTGAAAAGGATATTTCAATAAGAATCCTGACATCACTTAACTCAGAACTTCAAGAAAAAGAAAGCACAATCCAAATGAAACTAAGGATGTTGAAGGTTGAAAAAGCAGACGATACAAAAACAATTCAACAGTTGAGGTGTTCAAATTCAGAGCTTGAAACTGAAAATGCTAAATTGCATGAACAAATTCTAGAACTATCCGTCCAACTAGCAACACAACCATACCGAACACCAACACAACTTCAACCACAAGGTCAGTGAAAATCTTGAGCCACAAAAAGTTATGTCCTTGTGTCAACATAACTCAGAGAAATTTCTATTTATTATAATTTTCTCTGCCATTGGTAATTTTCTCTGGAAGTTATATTTCTCTGAACACATTAGTTATATTTCTACTGCTCATTTCATTTTCTTTGTATATTTTCTTATTTCATTTTTGGGGATTGTTTGATTTTCACTGTGTATAGTTGGAATGCAAGTGGAACAACAACCAACAACCCAACAAGAACAAATGTCACACAAAGAACAACCGAAACAAAAGACAAAAGTCTATGGTAACTGCAAAATATTGAATCAAATAAATTTACATATTGAAATATCATCTGTTACTTTAGAGAAATTTCACTTTTCCTAATATTTTCACTGTTTACAGTCAAAAAGATCCGACGTCAACGATAAAAAATTTAAAGGCAAAAGAAAGGAAGGAAAAGCAGCATGATCCAGAATTCCAATATCCCAAAGTTGCGAAAGTGACTAGAGCTTCAAACAAGCTGCAAAGCAAGTTGAGCAAAGCACAAAGTACAAAGAAGTGCTTGATGCTGATGCGTATATCTTGCCTCAACCTATAAACATCAAAAAATCTTGGGTCTTTCCACAAACTCTTCCGATTTCAAGATTGATAAAAGATCATGTAAAAGACATCTTGCAGCACATATCAAATGTGTCTGGGCTTGAGTAAGTACAACAAACAAAATAGAACATAACAAACAACAAATTACAAACTTATATTGCATTAACAACAATTCAATCCCTTCTTTGTCATCTTGTAGCGCTTTAATTTGGACAAGTGAGTTGAATCTCATTACCTTTGAAGACATTGAAACCTAATAAAGTAAAAAGAAATTACCAACAATGTAAGTCTTTCCCTTTCATCAAAATTTCTCTGCAATGTTCCATCAGCCTTTATAAACCAATATTACAATTATAAATCATATTTTTCAGGTCATTGATGTCTATGGAGAGATCCTTTTGGCTGACCAAATGAGAGAAAGACAACAACCAACCTCATTTTTTTTCACATCCATGAATTTAGTATGTTACTACTATTTTATTTGATTTTCTCTGGAATTTACTAACTACTTTCTCTTCTTAATATACTTCTTGAAGTCAGTTGTGTCACTAGTCATAACAAAACCATTTTTTGATTTTCTCTAAACACAGAATTTCATCAAGATGACAGAAAATCAAACTTTTCGAGTGTCCTTATTTCACAAGCATATTGAAATAGCATGGAGGAACTACAGGTTCCTCCATTTCCCAATAAATACTGGAGGTAATGAGAAGTCCACACATGGAAATCACTGGACCTTGCTTGTCCTGGACAAACAAGACAATTTATGGAGGTTCTACAACTCACTAAGGCCAAGGAGGAATGATGCAGAAGACAAATATGTCAAAGATGCAAAACAATTAGTAACGAGTGCAAATTTCTCTGATCCATCATCAGCTTTATGTGATGATAATTTTCATAGAATCTCATTGATTTGTTCGTAAATTTCTCTGTTATTTAAAAATTATTTTTTTGCAGCAAGATTACGTAGAGAATTTTTTGAAAGCTTGCATTGAAAGAGACGCTCAATCACAACCCTCTTTCAAATTAATAAACTCACAAAACACAAGTTACGACTTTGAGTATGTCAACAATACTCCACAACAAGAAAATGATTCGTAAGTTTCATACATCTATAAATAAGATAATCTGATTTGCATGTTTCTTAAAACTAACCATACCTATAATTTGTATGCAGTCTGGATTGTGGCCTCTTTGTCTGCTATATAATGAAACAATATAGCAAGCATGAACCTATCAGCTCCAAATTGTCCACACAAGAGATAAGGTTGATGAGGGCAGAACTCATAGAGAGATTTATGACCGAAGTTGGCCGGTCATGGACTGAACCAATTGAAATACCTCCAGAAGAACCATAAATGTAATAGTGAAACTAATGAAAGGAAGACAATGTACATATCCACATAGAGAAAATTGTCTCACATATATGTATATATCCATACAGTATTAACCATTCAGGTTTTTGTTGATACATTGAAGGAATGATGATCCTTGACATATATGTATATATTCTTTCTTGACTAATCTAAATTTCATTTTTTTTTATTTCGACTAATGTGAATTTTATACCTATCGATGGTTAAATATATATATATATATATATATATATATATTTTTATTGTCATTCACAGAGAAAATTGTCTGCCAGAGAAAATTGTCTGCAAAAATTTCTCTGGTATGAACTACCAGAAATTCACAGAGAAATTTAACTTGTATCGTCACAAAGCGTACAGTAATTTTATCCGCCACTGGAAAATTTCACTGCATGAATTTCAAATTTCAAAACACAATGCCCAGATAGTTTTCTCTGATGGTGGAAAATTTCTCTGGATGAAATTGACGGATTCAAATGGTGACAAAAAATGGAATTTCTGAGTTATGAATTTCTCTGGGTTGAGTGATTTGGAGAGGAGGAATTTCTCCGTATTGGTGAGGAAAATTTCTCTGGCTTTGACACAAATTTCTGAGTTGAAGTGAGTCTAGAGAAATTCTTCCCTGGTCCAGAGAAATGCTCAACTCAGAGAAATTTCAAAAGAGCTTAATTTTGTTTCTTGGTTATACAATAATTTTTTGTATGCTCTGTCTGGTGTGCACATTCTTGAAATGACTGGTATGAAGCTACCAGAAATTCACAGAGAAATTTAACTCATATCTCGCCAAAGAAGGTGCCTATATGATCATTTAATCTCTAATGCACTGTGTTAGTACAAAACAATTATCAAATTTAAAAAACACAATCCACACATTACTTTAGTCTGCCATTGTCAAATTTATGTGGATGAATATGAAGCTTCAAAACACAATACACAGAATTTTCTCTGCCATAAGAAAATTTCTCTGGATGAATTTGACAGGTATTACAAACCCACTGCCTACAGTATATATTAACAAACACAATGCACACTTCAATTGATATTGGAAAATTTCTCTGGATGAATTTGATTGATATTATTATATACACTGTCTAAAAAATACATTTCACAAAACAAAATACACAAAGTAATCATCAAATGTATTATTCAATCAATAAAATGTATAATCCTCAACTATTTAACAAAGGTTCCTTGCATGTCCTCTTATTATGGTGACCAATACTCTCACAACGACTACACTTAATCACCCTTTTAAACTCTCCAATAGAAGCAATTCTGTTTTTCTTCGGCCTCCCAGCAGGTCTCTTGCTCAATGGAGGTAAAATCATAGCATCTTCAATGCTACACATAGGTTTTCCAACAGTTGGAACTGGGCCAATTGAAAACGAGTATGCTTGACGATACATATCAGCATGAAAAAATGGTTCAACAAATGAATTCAAATTCTTTCCACTCCTAAAAATTGCAGCAACAACATGTTGACATGGATACCCATTTATTTCCCATTTTCGACATGAACAAGTTTTCAACCCAAGATCAACCATAATCGAAGGAAAACAATGCACTTCAAAGACATTATCAGATGATAAACTCACATTCCATGTCCTCCCATCCAAAAAAGACTTTTTCAACACACTATCCATACGAGGACACAGAATTTTATTCCATTTACTAGAGAGCAGCCTCCTATCAGACCTCATATTCATGATTTGCAACCGTATCATGTCCACCAAATTTGTTATTGGCAAGTGCCGAGCTTCTCGTATCCATGAATTGAATGACTCAGCAACATTTGAATACATCTCATCATAACGTTTCCCCGCAAAATATGCATCACTCCAATTTTCATATGGTAAACTTCTCAAGAAAACACTCACAATGTCTCCCCCCTCACTTTTTAATTCATTTAACTTGAAATGAAATGATGCCTTTGTTGGAGCATATGCACATTCTGAAAACTTCGACACAATCGTCTCCCTAACCAAATTTGTGTTTCCACATGGCAACTTATCCCTCAAATTTCTCTTCAGATGTTCCAGACAAAATCCATGAAAATAGTTAGGGAAAAACCTAGCAATTCCCTCCACAATACCACAATGTCGATCTGATATGAAACTTATCACCCTTTCCGATCCCAATACTCCACATAAATGTTCAAGAAACCAACACCAATTGTCTTTATTCTCAGCATCAACAACAGCAAAAGCTACAGAAAAAAACCTACAAAACAAATAGGAACAAGCATATTAGATATACACATACAGAGAAAAATAGAACAACAAACAACCAGAGAAGTTTGCCACTACCAACATCCAAAGAAAATTCACTTAGTGCCCAACTCCAGAGAAAATTGACTTAGTGACCAACTACAGAGAAAATTCACACAATCATAATATCCAGAGAAAATTCACTTAGTGACCACCTACAGATACAATTCACACAATGACAACATCCAGAGAAAATTCATACACTGACCAAAATCCAGTGAAAATTCTCACAGTGGCCAAAACCAGAGAAAATTCACATTCACTCAATTCCTACATGTATAGAAAATTCACATATTTAGATAAAATTAGATATATTTACAATTACCTTCATTCCCATCTTTTCCCGTTGCAGCAAGCATAACTCCTTTGTATCGTTCTTTCAAAAATGTTCCATTAAGAAAAAGCAATGACCGACAATATTTGAAACCAACAATGCATGCATGAAAAGTCACAAACACTCTTTTGAAACGCTTGTTATCTTCAAAATCTAACTCAAAACGACTACCTGGATTGTTCTTCAATGCCTCATCAAAATACCACCGTAATTGATCAAATGACAAACAAGAATCCCCATATGTACTACATTTTGCTTTTTCAACACCCAACCAACCACAGTTATAACTGATTGAGACCCCATACTTGTCTTTCATTTCTTTCACAACATCCACTGGACGAGTTAAAGGTTTTGCACTTACCTCTTCAAGTATCAGCCCAGAAACTAAGCTGGAAGTCATCCTCGAATGTTTACTCGTACGAACCGCCACACCACACATATGTTCATTGTTCAAAGTCCTTATGTAGAAGAACCCATTTGTTTTTTCAACAGAAGCATGTATACGCTACATACATCCCCTTGATTCCTTATATGCACATTCTGTCGTAACCCTCAGCTTGTCATTTTTAACATACGTAAACTGAAAACCAACCTCAATAGCATACTTGCAGAAAAAAGTATGGAACTCAACCACACCACCCTCAAACTTTTGTCCAACACTCGTAATATTATTCCGCCAACTAACTGACAATAACACATTTTCTTGGTGAGAACAAAACTTAGAGAGTGAATTCCTTTCAATATCCACCAGCCTATCACACTCACCATCCACAACATCTATCCAATTAGACCCCACTTCATCCTCTTCATCAGAAGCACTACATCTAGTAACTGAAACATCAACTATATCAACACCGCGTGCACAAACAACCCTCAACATATTCAAAAAATCAATATTATTTCGAACCATACAATTCGGATGGCCCAAAATAAAATATGAAATACACATAGTCTCAGGTTTCAAATTCTCCCATGTTTTACACAAAATGCCAACCAATTCCTCAAAATTCAATTCGCATGAAACATTAATGACAATAGTATCATTCCCATATTTGCACAGTAACAACACTGCCTGTCCATTGAAACTGAAACAAAAAACAACAAAAATAATTTTGTTTAACATAGAAACACTTCACAAGAACAACATAAAAGTCCAGAGAAATTTTTAAAAATTATAATTTTTTCTGAACTTAAAATAAAAGTCCAAAGACATCTACAAACTGATATTCACCTTCAAGATGATAAAAAACAAAATCACAGAAACTTAATGAATCACAGAGAAATTTACTGCTAACTATTAAACACAATCATAGAAAAAAATCACACAGAATATCTGTTATGAAATTATAGGTTTCTCCATGATTTTCACATCACTACAACTTAACAATTTTCTATGCGTCATTCTGTAATATTGCACTCATAGAAAAATCCAGAGAAATTTACAAACTTATATGCACCTTCAAGATAACAAAAAATACTGCATTGTCCATCTAAACTGAAAGAAAAAACACAAAAAATAACTTTTGCTTAAAGAAACAAAAACTTCTATTCATCTTCTACAAACATATAATTTTCTCTGAATTACAAACTGAAAGTGAGTAACAAACTTACATTTTTCTCTGAACTACAAATACAAGTCCAGAGAAATTTATGAACTTACATTCACTTTCTCATATTCTATCTGCATTAGAAACTTCTAATAATATGTCCATAGGTACTTATAATTTCCTCTGGACTACACAAACAAAAGTGCAGAAAATGAAATTTCTCTGGTTTAAAAAAACATATAACAAAACTTATCATTGATCAGCATGTTGATAAAAAATAGAGCACAAAAAATGAACTCTAAACATCAAAATCACATTGTTAACACTATTTGAAATTGATCAAAAAACAAAGAATGAAAAATTAATTAATTCCAAATATAAAAATCAACCCTATCAAGCTAGCTTCTCTCTAAACAAAAATTCAAAACAAAAATCAAAATCCATGTGGAATCTAAATCGAAAACAAACCTAATTCAACTCCACTCAAAAACCTACGCGATCAACACACTGTCAACACTTTTTGAAATTGATTAAAAAACAAATAATAAAAAATTAATTCCAAAAATAAAAACCAACTCTATCAAGCTGGCCTCTCTCTAAACAAAAATCAAAATGCATGTGGTATCTCCATCGAAAACAAACCTAATTCAACTCCACTGAAAATTTACGCGATCAACACACTGTAACACCATTGAAATCTCCGACGAAATCTACACGATCGTAGCAATCTTTCTCGTCAACTCCACTGAAATCTTCGACGAAATCTCCACCATGAAATCTCCACTGAAATCTCCGACGAAAACTCCGACGAAATCTCCACTGCAAATTCGGTTTCCAAAATCTATTAGTTAAGTCAACAATATAATATTCAAACAAATTTATGTTATAAAGGAAGGGTAATTTAGGTACTTTACAACCTAAAATAAATTTGAGAGAGCTTAGCTGTCAAAACATATTATTTTGAATCTCTCCTCCTATCAAAAATAGAGGGGGACCTTAGGCCAATTTTCCCTTAAAAATTAGCATAGAAATATAAGAGTCGTCACATAGTCGCGCGGGTATTGGATGCACTGTTCGGCCACTCTATTGGGTGCACTGTTAGACACGTATGGGCGCTCTATTAGACATTTTGCTTGACCAATCTGTTAGGCTGTATTTGTGGAGATGGCACTATCCCACCAAAACGGGATAAATGAGTTGAAATTGTTATTCCACCATCCCACGTAGAGATATCCGTACTCTATATAAAGATAAAGAGTTATGTATGCAACCTACAATCTCAAATATAATAACCCAAAGGTTGTGGCATTCTGGCAACATCTTGGGATATAAATCTTGAGATTTTAGGTTTTACTTTCTCTGAGGTTAGTTATTTGGGCGACAGATTAGCAGGATAAATCTTTCAGGTTTAGGTGAACTATACCCAGTATCAATATCAAGAGTGTAGGTTCGGATCCTTATTTGTGTGCGAGTTTATAACTTACCGCTACATGGTTGAGTGGTTATTCTGTGCAGCAACCACCCAATGTTAACCTCTGGAGTAGAGGTTCGAATCCCCGCCTGTATGCGAGTCTGTGACTTATCGCTACATGATTGAATGACACTGTTGTGTAACAACCACTTAGTAGTATCCTTTGGAGTCTCGGTTCCTTAAGGTCTAACTCCAGAAATTACTCTTATATAGTTTGTCATTTTCTTCTTTTTTTTTTTTTTTGAAATACAAAAATTTAATTATTATTATATTCATATAGAGATAGTGTTGACTTAATTATTGAAATACACATAACTAAATTAAACCAAAGTTAATTTTAAATCCCATCAAATTGGATGGATTTATTGCAGTACCCATCCAACATAAATTTATTGGAACAATAACGTTACTTTATTTTACCGATGTAAAACGACTTCATCATTATAATTAATTCTTTCATTAACAGTTTAGTCTAAGGTAGCGTTTAGTTGTATTTTAAAATTAAAAATATTAAAGATGTCAAAAATTTTATTAAATATTTTATATGGGTGTGAGATTCACATGGCACCCATATTGTGTGGGTATTACACCCATATGAGATATTTGGTATAAATTTTGATAGAATTTTTAGAATTTCTAACATTACTCATTTCAAATTGCGATTCGAATGAAAAAAATTTAAAATTCTTTTCAAAATTCATAACTAAACACACAATTTAAAACTTAATTTAAAAATTATTTTCAAAATTCATAACCAAATACACAACTCAAAACTCAATTCAAAATTCTTTTCAAAATTCAAAGCCAAACTCTTTTCAAACTCTATTTAAAAAAAAAAAATCAAAAAAATATTTTTTTATATTGTGTTTTAAAATTATTTTTAGAAACATGATTTGAGTGTGAAGTCATGTTCTGAGTTAAGTTTCGAAAATATAAAATTTGTTTGGTTATGAACTTTGAAATAAGTTTTTAGTTATATTTTAAATTTTTTTGGATTTCTTTTTTTTTATATATTTAAAAATTTTCTTAAATTTATTTTTTCAGGGTAAATATTTATATTTTAAAATTTTATTTATTTATTTTAATGTGTACTATATTTCATACATTTGTATGCTTTATTTTATTTTAAATATTAAAATTTTTATTTTTTATTTTAAATATTTTATAAATATATTTTTAAATATTTTAATTTTTTTTATTATGTGTTTGGTTACAATTTGAGTGTGGAGTTTTGAGTTATATTTTGAATTTTTTTTGGATTTAATTTTTTTAATATTTAAATTTTTTCTTAATTTTCTTTTTTCGGTAAATATTTATTTATTTATTTATTTTAATATGCACTATATTTCAGACATTTGTGTGCTGTATTTTATTTTAAATATATATATATTTTTTAATATTTTATTTTATTTTATTTTATAAATACATTTTTAAATATTTTAATTTTTTTTGTTATGTGTTTGATTATAATTTGTGTGTGAAGTTTCAGGTTATGTGTTTGGTTATGAGTTTGGAAAATAATTTTTGAATTGAGTTTTGAGTTATGTGTTTAGTTACGATTTGAGTGAAGAGTTGTGTTTTGAGTTTAAAATATTAAAAACATTAAGGATAAATTACAAATACACTCTACAAGATTTGATTAAAATACGAATCGTCCCTATAGTTTTGAAAATTACATTCCACCTCCTGAAATTTCTAATTTCATAACAAATTGTCCCTTTTATTAATAAATTATCAAATCAATTAATAGTTTTTCATGATGTTTGAAATATATTTCAATTAATAATTTAAGTAATTTTATTATTGTATAAGAGAGTAATTATGAATTTCATTTTCTTAGTTAATTCTGTTAAATAAAAAATACTAACAAGGAAGTATTTGTAATTTTCCAAACCAAAGAGGGCAACCTGTACTTTAAGCAAACCTCAGGAAGTGTATTTTTAATTTATCCAAAAATTAAAATATTTATAAAATAAAATAAAATATTCAAAATAAAAATTATATATTTAAAATAAAAATAAAATTTTCTTAAACATTTTTAATATTTTAAAAAATAAATCTAAATTTTTTTAAAATACAACTCAAAATTTAAAACTCAAAATTCAAAATACAATTCAAAATTCAAAATTTAAAAACCTTTTTCAAAACTTATAACCAAATAAATTTTCTCTTTTCAAAATTTAATTCACAATTCCAAACTTAAATCATAACTTCACAGTTAAATCATAAATTTAAAACTAAGGCCTCGTTTGGGAACAGACTATTTTAGTAACTTTTTAGTTTTTTGGCTAAAATATGAGGTAAAAAAAACTAGCATGTTTAAGGTGACTTTTTGACTTTTTATAAAAAGATGTGTAAAAGGTAGAGAGAAAATAAAATCTTTGACTTTTTTTTATAGATTATAAATTTTTTGACTTTTTTAGTGTTGGTTTGGGAAGTGGGTTAGTTTTTTTGCTTTTTTAGTTATTTTAGCCTAGGCTGAAAAGTCTGGTTTGGGAATAGCTTTTTTACTTTTTTAATTTTTTTTGTGAGAGAAAAGTGTAATGATTATTGGTTAAATGTGATGTTTTGTTTTTTGTGATTAAAATAGTATATTTTGTCTTTTGTGAATAAAATAATCAAAAAAACCTAATTTAGTTCTTTCCAAACAATGTCTAATAATTTTTTAATATTTTAATTAAAATATTAACTTGCTAAACGAGACCTAAACCAAACGGAGCCTACGACATCTTATGGAACCATTTTTTTAATGGTTATATAACATGTTCTGTCACAAGTTGAGCCACCCATGTCGACGGGAAGTGGATTATGAATTCAGCATCTCATATGAAAAATAAAATAAAAATCACAATAAACACACAAAGGATAAATAAAAACTAATTATTAATTAATATTTATACAACGTGCACGCCACCTCCTCTCGGACTCTTTCTCGTGTAATAAATGAAAGAGTAAATTATAAATATATTCTTTAAGATTTTATTAAATATGAATTATTTTTTATAACTTTGAAAATTATATTTTATATTTTGAGATTTTTAATTTTATAATAAATTATTTTTTTATTAATAAATTATCAAATTAATTAATAATTTTAAAATATATTTTAACTAATAATTTAGTAATTTTATTATTGTATAGAATAACAATTATGAATTTCATTTTTTTAGTTAATTTTGTTAAATAACAAATTTCAATAAGAAGTATTTGTAATTTTTCAAACTATAAGGGACAATCTGTATTTTAAGAAAATCTTAAGGAGTGTATTTGTAATTTACCCAAAATAAAATTAAGCCTTGGGATGTGGGTTGATTTTTTGACTTTTTAACTTTTTAACTGTTTAGCTATTTTAGGCCAAGTTTGACATGTAGTCAAAAAATCAAAAAGTTACTCAAAAAAATTAAAAAGTTATCGCTATTCACCAAAAGTCAAAAATTACGGCTGCACAACTCTCAAACTTAATTTTCCTCCACACACTAATTTATACAATTTTTTAATACACATTTTTTTATAAAAAATCAAAATATTAACACAAACAATCATATTTTTTTCCTCAACTTTTTAGTCTAAAAAGTCAAAAAGTGTACTTATTTAGGACATCCCAAACAATCCCATGGATATTTATTAGAAAATTCTTTTTTAATGTTTCTATCTCAATAAGTCCATAAGATATTCTTATATTCCAATAAGTTCTATTATTTGAATTTTTGATCTACCAAATCCAAATTCTCATATTTAAAGTATTTTATGGAGATTTTTACCTTTACAAATATTTTTTGAACGGTTATTCATATTTTAGAATGTAAATATTCACATTGACGTCTGAATATTCACATTGACAGTGTGAATATTTGCATTGACATGTTAACATTCACATTAATAGGGTGAACATTCATATTTACGATGTGAACATTCACATCACGGAATATTCACACTATAAATATGAATATTATTAGGGGCATATTGATAACTATATCGCCCATTGGACTTATTAGAATATAAGAAAATAATGTGGACTAAACGGAACATAAGTAGGTGAAAAAAAATTTATGAAAAAGTGTCCCTTTAGTCTGGAACTAAAAAATCTCGTTTGGGATGAATTTTTGAACTTTTGTAAGAAAAAGATGAAATAATTATGATTTGAATGTAACATTTTATCTGATTAATTTTTTAATTTATTATTATTATTATATTTTATTTATTTATTTATTTTTGACTGAAATTAACAACAATCCAACCCAAATCCTCTTGCCAAATCAATCCTAAAACGGCAATGATTGGTGGTCACAAATTCTGTGGTTTAAATGGTCCGAAAATATCAAAACGACACCGTTTTAGATACCAAACAATTCTAAAAATATCAAAATAATATCATTTTAATATTTTCAAACTATTTAAATTACAAACTTTATGATCACTAAACATTTTCCATCCTCAAAATGTCTAGACACAAATGTGTTATCCATCGCGGGCCATCTGACAATCATTAAAATTGCTTTAAAAAGCAACAATTAGACATTTGAAGGGGAAAGCTTGCTAATCAAGTATGTGTATTATTATTAAAATGTGTGTCCTTTAATAATAATTAAATTTGACATCAAGTATGTGTATTATTATTAAAGTATGTGCCCTTTAATAATAATTTAATTGACATCCGAAAAAGAAAAAAGAAAGATGCACGCACTAGCTTTAACCATGGGCCATTCACTTTTCAACACGCGAAAAATGCACCCCACTTTACTCCTAATTAAATATCTGGTGAAACATGTCTACCATGCGAGTGACATACCAATAAGATTAGTGAAGTCAGTCATTTTTCACATGTCAAAATAGAAAAATGCTTTACCGAAATAGAGAGAGGCCGATTTTGCCCCAATAATGTAGTCGAATGATTGATTGAACCATTGTTTCGATGATGGATGTCATTTTTATTAATTGTGACTATAATCTTTTGTCATTTAATGTGTTAATGGACATTCGTTTGCATGATTGACATTTTTTCGAATCACTGGTTAAACGAAGAATACAAAAATTTAGACATGTCAAAATATTGTTTAAAATAATGTTCTCATTATAATAAAAAAATTACAGAATTTATTAATTTATATGATATCTTAAAGTTTTTCTTTTCTTTATGTCACTTGAAAGGAGATTGAGAATTAAATTAATGTTCTCATTATAATGTTCTTTTCTTTATGTTCCGCTCTAGTAAACAAGACTCTTACTAAATCAAATTAAATCAAATTTTAAATTTCATCAAATGTGATCGATTATAGGAATCATTTTTCTCCACTCGACTTTATCAGAGGTCATCTGATTAATCAAATTAAAGAGATTTATATATCTATTTACTATACTAGTCCACGTCAATTTAGGTTTTACCATTCTTCTAACACTTCCCTCTACTGTCACTGTATTTCATCTCTTCACTATTGTCTCTAATGGTCTCCATTGTATATGACCAAACCATCTCAATTTATTCTTTTTAACTTATTTTCTATCGGTGCTACTCCTATATATTCATGAATATACTCATTTCTAACTCTGTCTTTTCTACTCTTGCCGCACATCTACCTTAGCATCCTTATCTTAACAACACTCATCTTATCTACATGTTATTTCTTAGTTACCCAACATTTCGTCCCTTATAACATTATTGGTTTAATAGTCGTTCTATAAAACTTTTCTTTCAATCTAGTGGGTACTCGTTTATTGCACAGTACCCCAAATACACTCCTCTACTTAAGCCACCCTACCTTAATTCTATGGACCATATCTTCTCCAACCTCCCTAGCTGTTGTGATAATCGATCCAAAATAATGAAAATGTTCACTCGTAGGTAATTCTTGGTTTTCAATCTTCACTTCTTCTTTGTTTCCATTGTTAGTCTTATTTATCCTAAATCCTTCAGATTCAAATACTTCTCTCTAAGTTTCTAACTTAGTGTTAACTCATTCTCTAATCTCATCCACTAACACGATATCATCTACAAAAAGTATACACTATGTAACGCCCCACTCCCAGGTCGTTAAATACACTAAAATAACCTAAAAAAAATTACAAGTTTTGCTCCCACAAATAATAATTACAAAATCGTCTCCAAATGGTATAATATCCTCCAAATATTCTTATTACCTCCAAAATAAACAATATTACAACTATCTCCAAATTTAATAATTACAGTGATAGATCCCAAATCTCTGTATTAATAAATCTTTCTAATCTCAATTTCGAGCTCTGCTAAAATCTGTTTCGTACCTGAAAAATAAATTAATTCGGGAAGTATACAATACGACGGGAATACAAGGCTCGGATACAGAATAAATTAACAGAAACCCAACAATTTATGACACTAAATCAACGATACGATAATCAAGCAATTTACCAAATTGCACAACAAATCAACCATAATTTATCTAGACCAAACACTCAGTCCTACTCAGTACATGACCAGTGAATAAATTCATTTATTTACCCACCTCACCCAAGCTCCACGCTTATCCGGGCATATTGGTGTAAACAATTAATAAGATTCACTCGATCCATGTACGGAGTATTTCCATGTCATTCAGCCAGACAAATCATCATTTAACACAGAAATATTTGTAGAGAATTTTACCAAACGATCAGAATATCAACGATTCAACAACGAACGATTTTACGAAATCTATTAATAACCACATTAATCAAGTGGATTACAAATTGAGGATGATTAAAAATATAGAACTCTTTGCAAAGAGATTTAAATAGAGCATATTGTATATAACCCGAATATACCTCAAAATGATTAATTCCATCACCATAAATCTGAAATTGCTCCATAGATCTCCAAAAATAGCTTTGATCAAACTTCTAAAACATAGAGTATGTATGATTTAATAAAATCTACAACTCTCAATTTATTTATTTATTTTATAAAATACTCATTTTCACTCTAAGCACTCCCGTATCTAAACTTAATATTTCTACTCTATATAATTTATGAGAAGGGGAGAACTGAATGAAGAAATGGTTGTGAGGAGCTCCCACACTCGGCTGATTTATAGAGGAAATGAAGGAATGAAAGAAGATTAAAAAAATTTAAAAGAAATGAAAAGGTTAAATGATGGAATTGGTGGGTTTTGGTGGCAAGTCAGGGAAGTAAGGAAACTGTGGGTAAAGCCCACGGTTTTGTCTTCTTTCTAATTGTATTTTTTTTTTTTTTTCACATTCTTCTCACATGATAGGGGAATGGTAAATTGATTTATTAAATAACAATATGATAGATACAAAGGAGATGAGATAAATACAAATAAATAATTTAAAATTAAATTTTTATCTAAAAATCTCACCACTAAATTAAAATAATAAATCACCAATACCACTCACTAAATATTAATACCTCAAAATACAGGGTGTTACACACCATGACACATCATCTTGGATATTTCTTGTCAACTCATCCATGACTAAAGTAAAAAGATAAAGACTTAAAGTTGATTATTGATGTAATTCCACAGTAATTGAAAATTCATTTGTCTCTTCAACCGACGATCTAATAGTGGTCATTACACCATACATATCCCTATTCACATCGATGTAGTCATTTGTCACTCATTTTCTTTTTTAACACCCACTAGATTATATCCCAAGGCACTCTATCATATACTTTCTCAAGATTGATAAAAACTATGAATGTCTATTTTCTTCTCCATATACTTTTCTATTACTCTCCTCAAAAGGTAGATTGCTTTCATTATTGATCTGTCAGGCTTAAATCCAAATTGATTCTCTGACATCTCTGTTATATCTCATAATCGATGTTCCATCACTCTCTTCCATACTTTCATTATATGACATATCAGCTTAATTCCCCTATAGTCATTGCAATTTTGGACATCTCTTGGTTCTTATAGATTGGCACTAAAATACTCTTCCTTTACTCCTCTAGCATTTTTCTAGTTAACAAAATCTTGCTAAATAACCTAATCAACCAATCATCAAGTCCTAAAGCCTTATTTGATTTCATCTTCCTAAATGCAATCTCTACTTCAAAGTTCATAATCATACAATAGAACCTATAGTTTTGGTTTTCCTTACCACTAGCTACTTCTTCCCCTTTTGACCTTTCTCCATATTCCTCATTTAACAACTTCTCAAAATAGTTTTTTCATCTCTACTTAATCTCTTCATCTTTCACCAACACCTTAGAGTCTTCACTCTTAATACACTTAACATGATTAAAATATCTTATTTTCCTCTTTCTTATCTTAACACGTTTGTATATTATCTTGTCTCTCTCCTTAATATCTAGTCTAGTGTATAGGTCATTATAGGTTTTCAACTTAGCATCTCTCACTATTTTTTTAACCTCCTAATTAGTAAATTTGTAGCTCTTAAGGTTTTCCTCAGTTCTATTCTTTTGCCACTTTTTAAAGAATTTTTTTTTTTTCGTTTTAACTACCGCTTGAACCTCATCCCCCCATCACCAAGTTTCCTTAGAGTTAGGTCCCTTTCTTTCGACTCTTCAAGGACTTCTCTTGAGATTCTCTTCATATAATTGGCCATCGAGTTGCACACATTGCTAGCATTATTTTTCAAGTCCCAAGTACCTTCTTTATCCATTCTATTCTTAAATATTTCTAGTTTATCCTCTTTTAGATTCTACCATCTCGTCCTACGACGCCTACTATCCTTCTTAACTTGGTGTTGCCCTTTAAAGCATAAATATAATACCAAAATCCTATGTTGAGATGTCAGTCTCTCTCTAAGAATCACCTTTATAGTTGCTGCATTTTAGATGGTCCACTTTCTTAATAGAAAGTAATCTATTTGATTCCTAATTGACCTACTCTTAAAGGTTATCAAATGTTCATCGCTCTTCTAATAAATAGTATTGGCTACTACTAAGTCAGAAACTAATACAAAATCTACAATACTCTTTCCATCCATATTTCTATCACTAAAAGCGTACTCACCATGCACCCTCTCATAACCTAATTTATTTTTCTCACATGGCCATTGATATCTCCACCTATAATAAGGTTCTCTTCTACGGGTATCTCCTGTAATATCTCATCCATTTGGTCCAAAAAATCTCTCTTAGTTTGATCATCTAATCTTACTTGGGGGTATATGCACTAATAACGTTCACTATATTCTCTCCAATAACTGGTTTAACTAACATAATTCTATCATCTTTGCTAATGACCGCAACTAAATTTTATACAACACCCTTAGCAACTATTATTCCTATTTCATTCCTATGTCTATCCTTACTACTATATTATAGTTTAAAACTGACATTCTCTATTTCTTTAGCTTTCTTACTCGTCCACTTAGTTTATTGTACGCAAGGTATACCAACTATCCTCTTAATCATGACATCTACTAATTTAATAGTCTTACCAGTTAAGATTCCTACAAGACTCTTACTGCCTTGGTATAATATATATGTTTTTAAATCAAAATCAAAATTTATATTTTGCAGATTTAACAATACACCCATTTGTAGACACCCTATTTTGATCAGCCTTAAGACTTGGCCGTTTACTTTTGATTACCTAATGATGAAAATAAAAATGTATTTCTCACAAAATCCTCAATAAGAAAGATGAAATTTGAGCTTTACACCCAACCTTAAGCCTGTTTTGGGCAAGTGTTTAAGACTCGTCTGACAGCCGGAGCAAAGCTGGACTGAACCGAAACAAAGTGGGCAAAATTTTCACCAACTGATCGACTGCCCGGTCGTCCGGCCAATCGACTGGTTGGTCGACCACCCAATGACAGTTTTAACTAGATTTTGGTTAGCTCAGGTAGAGCACTTCACAACCCTATTTTCTGACCCATTCAAGCATTAAATACATACATATTCAGCCACTATTGTCTAGTGCTTGATCCATTGAAGGTAATGCCCTATTTTTATATTCCATTAGCTCCATTTGTGCTCCATTTGCTCCATTGTCTTCCTCAGTGCTTCGTTCAAGTCTTCCATCATTTCTCCACTTGCATTATATAAACACATCAGATTGTTGAGAGGAGAAAGATAATAGATAGATTAGAGAAAGCTAAAGACATAGAAAGAAAGTGTCTAAGTTTTGAATTCAAGAGTTGGTCAAAATTGAGTATTAGTTGTGAACTTTCATTTTTTCAAGCTATACACTATATCTCATCTTGTATTATAAAAATCATCCAAGTCATGTTATTGTAGTCAAATTTTAGAGTTTTGATCAAAGAGAGAGTGATTGTTGTTAGTGATTGTTGTTGAAAGAGAGAAAATCAAGGAGTTCACCAATTTCCCCCTACATATAGTGCTATACAATTCAAGTCACCATTCTAGCTCAAATTCCAATCTTTTGAATTGAAGATTGAGAACATACTTCACAATCTTGAGGGTGATCAAAAGGAAGTTTGGAAATCAAGAAGCTCATCATTTATTTGAAAGGTGAATTTTTAATTTCTCTTATTTTTCTTTTATTATCTTTCTTATATTAATTTTTTTGCTTTGATTTCATATTATAAACTTGTTATAATCTAACTAGAAGTTGTTAGTTAAGCTACCTACATATTCCCTTTTTGTTCTTTCCTTGGTGTTGCAACAAAACACGTTTTGCTAGGCCTAGTTAGCTGGCCGGCCAGCTAACTTCTTCTAGACAAAACAAAGTAGTCTTCCGGCGTTGAGCATAATAGTTTCCGACAATCCTTGAGACCTACATCTTCTGTTTTATTTTCATTTGAGAGTTTTGTGAGGTTTTTATTTTGTTGTAATATTTTCTTCATCTCTCTCTTGTTCGGTTTTTAATTATTTATTCAAGTATTGTAATAATTTCTCACCTTCGCTTCTTTCTATCCCCGTTCTTTTGCTTGTTTTTCTTATTTGTAAATACGCATCATATTTTTATTTTCATCATATCCATGTTTTACATCCATGTTTCATTCATCTTGATTCGACTAAGTTTACATTTATAGATTTAATCAATTCTTATGTGAGCAATGGAAACCAGTCTAGCCCATGGACCAGTATATTTTGATATATATCCTAATTTCAGCATTGCTCTTTCTGACCAAAACTTATCAAAAGTTTTAGAATTTCGAGTTCTTACTCATGGGTATGAATATCTTCCAGGATCACCACCGTTTTCGGTAATCTCCAGCCCATGAATTGTATGAACATATTTGTATTCCTTAAAGAAGGGCAATGGAAACCAGTCTAGCCCATGAATCAATAATAAATTATAGAATACCGATAAAGAAAACATTGTTGAACAGTCAAATCCAGATTATCTTATGTTATTAAATAGAATAACATTTCAGAAATGGTATATTCGTATCACCTTCATGATTCCACCAGATTATATTATTCGTGATGCTATTGTTTTGGTTGATAGTGGTGCAGATATGAATTGTATCCAGGAAGGCTTAGTTCCAACTAAATATTTTCAGAAAACAAGCCAGTCATTAACAAGGGCCAGTGGTAATAGTTTATATATTGATTATAAACTTCCAGAAGTATTAATATGTAACCAGGGACTATGTTTGAAAACTTCTTTTGTTCTTATCAAGAACATGGCCCAAAACATAATCCTAGGTACTCCTTTCGGAGGCATTGGTTTCAACAATCTTTTTCGAATTTGGATTAGGTAAGCATAAACAAGGAAGAGTTTGAACTCTAGCTTTAATTTTCTTAACAGCTGCAGCATGTTCTGGACTCCAAGCAGGAGGATTTTTACGAAGATGACTGTATAAAAGAGCTGCATCAGTAGCAAGATTAGGATAATAATCATGGATGTAATTCAAACTACCCAAAAATCGCTGTAATTGAGTTTTATCTTTAATTTCATCAGGAAATTTAGAAGCAAATTCCATACTACGATTTATAGGAATAATAGTCCCATTATGAATATTATGTCCTAAAAATCGAACAGTTGTTTGAAAAAGTTTCATCTTTGGAGCTGAAACAACAAAACCATTTCTGGAGATAACATGCTTAAATATATTAAGATGCTTCATATGCTGGTCTATGGAAGATGAGAAAATAAGAACATCATCAATATAGCATATGACAAATTCTATATAAGGATTAAAAATATCATTCATAATATGCTGAAATTCTGAAGGCGCATTTTTTAAACCAAATGGCATAACATTCCATTCAAAATGCCCAAAAGGTACTGTAAAAGCAGTTTTGTATCTATCATTTTTTGCAATTTGAACTTGCCAATAGCCTGACTTCATATCAAATTTAGAAAATATTACTGCATCCTATAAGCGATCTAAAAGATCCTTTTTATTAGGAACTGGATATCGAATCCACTGTAAGGCTTCATTAAGAGGTTTATAATTAATTACTAATCTTTAGCTCATATTTTAGTCAAATAGCCAAAAAGTTACTAAATTAGCCTGTTTTTAAACGAGGCCTTAGTCTTATTAATTTTGAAAAAGTAAATTTAATAGATTATTTGAAAATTAGATTTATGAATATATCCTTATTTTATATATATATATATATATATATATATTTGTGTTGTGCTAGAAAGGTAAAGTACGCAATCTATGAGAATCAAATTTGAGATGAATTTTTATATCAGAATCTTTTTTATTTGGAAAATATTGCAAAATGAGTACAAAAATGACTTGAAATATGAGATTCTTAAAAAATAAAAAATAAAAAATTCTTAGTATAATTTTTTCAAACGTAACACTCTTAAAAAAAGTTCTTAGTGTAACACTCTAATGTAATACACAAAAAAACTTTTTAGTGTATTTTTCTCACACTTAACCTTTCAAAAAAATTTCTTAGTATATTTTTCTCAACCTTAACTTTTCAAAAAAATTTCTTAGTGTAACACTCTAATGCAAATCTTTAAAAAAGATGTTGCTAATTTAGCTCAACGACAGATTTTTGCCTCTTGGCAATCTGCACTTTCTGCTTTTGATTTTGATATTGAATATATTAAAGGCGAATCTAATTCTCTTCCCGATTTTCTTACTCGTGAATATTTGCAGAACTCCCGCAATGACCACTAGAGGCCGTGGCCCAGGCCGTAGGTGCCGTGGAAGGGGTTCTAACCCCTATCATACAGAATTTCCGCCATTATTCGGCCAATCCAGTACTCCAGGGGAATCATCTAGCAAAATTGCTAAAGATGTCCTTCTTGCTCCAGACACATCTTATTTCCAGAATTCTATCAAAGAGGAAACTGTCCTCTATATTGATTTTGCCGATATTCAATGGATGGTTGATCCTTGGGAGATTAAGCATCGCTATCTTGCCACTCAACATTCTCCTCCACATTTTGATCAATACCGATATGTGTACGAGCAAATTCTTACTGAACTTGCATCCGTACAATTCCAGCATACTCTGGCCGCTCCTAATCGAACTGCCAGTCCTATTAATTACAGTAAGGCCACTATCCAGACTATTTTACCCATTCAAGCTTGGGGCATTCATCCACATGTCACCCGAACCCTTGACATTCGTTCTAAAGAAACCCGCTACAGTTATTGGGATTATATAGATGCCTTTACTCAGGCATTTTATTATATGAACCCTCCTCGCAGCCATTCTTGGTTTTTTCGAGTTCTTCCTGACTTATTAAAAAATGATCTCCCCTCCTGGTTTCTCATTTGGTGGGATACATTTGGTCTCCAACTTGATGCATTTCCAGAACATGTTAGGCTTGCATTCAATGAATGGCAAGCAGCTTTCAGTAAAATTCCAGCAAATAAGGACATTTCTATGTCAAAATGTCTTGTCCATTTTGTTATCAGATTTGGAATTCCATGGATCTAGAAGTGGGATTTCAGATGTGATTTCCAGCATAAAATTCCACGCTTAAAAAGAATTTTTCTTTATAAATGGTGGATTAAAATGGATGAACCTAAGCCAAAGCAGGAGTTGCTTCAGAAAATTAAGGATCATACACAAGCTTGTTGGGATGCCTCTCCCAAGCTTATTCCAGCATCTCCAGTAAATCCTTTTATCCAGGTCCAGCAAGAACTTAGACAGCAATTTCCAGACTTATCAGAAACAGAACTTATTGTTAAAAGTATGGATTATATGAAGCAACAGTTTCTCCAATCCATGTCCAGCAAAGATTCCAGTATGAAATCAGTCTCCAGTACCCAAAGTGAGGATGACAGAGTTCCTACCGATCCTTACGATGATGAAAATGAGTTTACAGTCCTTGCAGGAGAATCCCAAGATCCACATGAAGACCCGACCGACAATGAACCAAATTTTGGAGATTTTTGGGATTCGGTTACAAAAATGATTGCTGACAAACTCATCCAAGACAAAAACAAAAGTAAAGGCAAAGGCAAAGATGACTAATACCTTTGGCCTACCTATACAGTTCTGTCTGCCATTCTAGTTAGCCACTTTTACAGCTCTACAAAACGACATACCAACTTTCGGTGCATGATTGACAACCTGGCAACCTACTTTTGGCAAAAGCAGATTCCACTATCTGCTTCCTTTCCAGCTGTCTCACGTTACCGACAAGAAGATAAAGAAGATAGGATGCTCGACTGCAACAACCATCTAGCACACGCCACCTGTCTTCGTTATCTCTCTTTCTTGTAATATAAATAGGTAGCCTCTGGATGTAGAAGGCACCACGAAATTTATTTTCTAAGTTTTATATTCTGTCTTCTCTCTCTCTTCTTTCAGTGTGTTTTTCTTTGAAGCTAGCAGTTTAATAAAAGTTTACTGGTTTGTAAGTATTTCTCTTCGTATTTCTTTTAATGTATGACTGTTTATCAACTTATTATATTAAATGATATATTAGATATTTGGACAAATAGAAAAAGAAATTTATTACATTACATAGAATTTGCACGTAATGATAATGAACTTTGGGTTCAACAACAATTAGAAGATTGTAATAATAAGATAAACGAAGTCCAGAATTTAATCAACGAACAAATCTGCCTTTTGGCAAGGGCCACTAGGCCTCCTCCTCCAGCACAGTAAATATATGGACCATATATGATGTAATTAAATTTAAATCAAATAAAACTATGTTAAATATTATTCTTGGGTTTGTGTCGTATGAGAGGTAGTATAAAGTAAGGTTGAGTGGGACGTCATTCAAGTCGCGTAGCTCTGTTTGTCCGTCTTGTGGTTAACAGTTAGGACTATCTGTAGCGTAAGTCATTGACAGACGTGCTTAGCCTATACCCTGTGTCAGTGTCAAGCACTTTTATTGGTATCAGAGCTCGAAATTCTAAAACTTTTGATAAGTTTTGGTCAGAAAGAGCAATGCTGAAATTAGGATATATATCAAAATATACTGGTCCATGGGCTAGACTGGTTTCCATTGCTCCCATGAGCGAAGCTCTCCAATTAGTACACCTACCATCTCGTAGAGTACATTGAATACTGGTATTTTGACCTAGAATAGTCAAGGGTTTTAAAGCAACTTGGACAAGTCCTATATGAACATATTTGTATTCCTTAAAGAAGGGCATAAGAATCCTATGACTCCTTATGTGATTATATGCGCTAACTCATGTTCTTGAAGTGATTCACATGTCATATGGTAGAAATCAAATCTTTATTTGCATCTCATGAGTGAATTGCATCAGGATTTTGTATATAAGATTATTTGTATTTCGCTAACTTTATTTTGTAGCTCTTCGCGAGACATCGGTAAATATGTAAGTTTGTATGCTTGAGCATTCTGCTTGTGTATGTTTTCCTAATTATGTTTAGTATCCTACCATGAGGCTACTTGCTTATTTGATGTAACTGTATGAATACCGGTGAATGGAGATTGCGTCACTTAATTTGGCATGATATTGATTTTCATGTTTGTAAACTCAATTTCTTTGAATTGCATATCTTTAAAACTATTTCAAAATATATAAAATCAAATTGTTCTAAAATGAATGACATAATCTATACTTTTTTGCTTCACATAGTAAATATTAGGATTTATTAAGTAAATCAGAATATGAATATATAAAGTTAATAAAACTCATATCATGGTTTAGTAGAGACCAATCTTTGATCAGGTGACTGGGGATGCTCAATTAAAGACCTTTCCGTCTCGTACTTAAGATTCCGAGTCAAACATCCGTAGTTATGACAAATAGTGGCCTTGGTATGAGTCACGAATTTTTTAATTTTTCAAAAATATTAGGTGATGACTCTGTGATCTGGTAATGTAGTCCATTTCTGGTAAATGTTTTGTAATAAACATGGATTTTCTATAAAAGTTGTCAAATCTGGACTCTTATTTATGTTTCACGTTGCACTCGTGAGATTATATCAAAGAAATCAAGGGTCTGATAACGCGCTTGGGAACCCCTTGGGCGATGTTACACCATTGAATAGACAAACACTGCTGTGAAAGATAGAAATCTTTTCCACAGGGAAAGTAAGATGAAGTTCTCTTTCCTTTACTCTGCAAAGAGAAACCAATTCGTCAGTGATCACTCTCGACCAGAGATGGTCGGGAGGACCCTCCGACGGTCAAGTTAGAATGATGATCTGTCATATGATCTTTTGTTAAAAAGAAAGACTTGTTTTCTTTTTTTGTTACCTTTGCTGGTTTTACTTATTCATTTTTTTATAATGTTTTTGTCTTGGGCCTCAACCGTTGGATTAGCATTTTAATTTACTTGCTACCAGACTTTGGTCGGGCAAATGGCCAGGTTATTTTGATCCTTTATCGTTAGATCATCTTGTTGCGTGCAGCTTAGATTATGTCAGGCGTTAGTGGCCAACTTGCCGATTGCTCCCCCCATCCGATTAAGTTCATTAGATGGTTGTGTCGTTTGGGTAGGCTAGACCTATGCCCTTATCTCTGGCAATTATAGTCCTCACCGTTGATTATGAATGGATCTAAGGGCATCATTGCATTCTGTAGATCTCCTTCTAGAAGGCAATTTTACTGACTCTTTGGTCATGTGACACTGTCTCTTCATCTGATGGACCAATCGATGACCTGGGCTTTTCTTTTGATTTGTTATGCTTAGTTGGGCTTGGGCTTTGGGCTAATGATTTTACCTCTGGGCTTTGACAATGTTTTTAACCCTCTACTATTGCCCCTTTTCGGCGATCTTCTGTGCGGATTGCCGAAGACATCGTAGTCGATCTAATCAGAATTTGGGTCATTACCTCTGCTAGTGACACGTGTCTTTTTTGCAGTTTTAAATTTAATGATGATGACCGTTATTTTGTCTTTCAATATGCCATTTCGTTTCTGACACATTAATTGAGGGGTTGTCCCTTGTCCTTCGCCATTTTGTTCATTGTTTTCTCAGAATCCTATACACGTTCCTCTTTGACCTTTGCCTGGAGTTCCAGTCTATAATCCTTGTAAGTTTATCCTCTTGTTTGCTTATTGTGATTTTGAATTTCTTTTTGTTTCTTCTTCTGCTGTTTTCCTTTATTTTCACTATGAATCGCTTGAGATATTTCTTTGAGTATGAGGAAAGTATTATGGAGTTTAAAACTCTATATAATATTCTTGATGATGTTGTCGTCCGTTTTTCTACTTCTGATGATAGCATCACAAAGGGATCAGAGGAACGAATTCCTCTCCTTCTGATAAACATAGTCGAGGGGGGGAGTTCGATTCCCTTTACATCCCCTCTTCAGGGAGTGCTTCATTTTTATGGGGTACCTCTTTCTTAGCTTTCGCCTAATTTTTTCTAGAATAGTTATGGACATAGTTACTTTAAACAATATCTTATGGATCAATCTAGGCCTTTTCAAGATTAGTTATTGCTATAATTTTGTCCCTACGACCAAAGAAAGGTCAAAATTTTATTTCAAGCCCAAATCGGTAAAGCATCAACTTGTTCAGATACTTTTTTGACTCTGGCAAGGGTATCAATGATGTGTTTATCATAGTAAAGGGGAACTGGGAATTTCCTCCTAGTGCCGATCGAATCTGACCTATTTCCAAGGTCACTAGCCAACCAGGTTATCCACTATCTTTCTACTAGCCTATGATGTCGTCTTTCATGATTTTTTTTTATTAATGCTTTTCTGTCACTTTTTGTAGCTTCTGAGGTCATTTTTCATCCTAGCGAGTGGGAAAATCAAGTAAACATTCCTATTCTGCAATCAGCTTGGTCATACAAAGGACCACCAGAACAACAAGGCCAAGGTTGGGCGGCTCACGTACTATTTTCTTATGTCCCTTACTACGGTACGATAATCGTGACTAACTGTGTGATAACCCTGTTTCGTATTATGCTAATTGATCCTTATTATGAATATGATTATGTGTTTGATATGATTTTGAGTACCATTTATATGAATATATGTGGTTTTGAATTTCTATCTGTTCATTGTAGGAAAATCTGTTTGACTATCAGCCACAGAAACCGAAATTGACTACGCCATTGTGATTGGCGTAATTTTTAGAGCCTACGGTGAAATTTAACTGAAAATTGATTCGGATCAAAATAATCAAATTCAAAATGACTAATTAAAGCACCATTTACTTAATTTTAAGTGATTTGATTAAGGAAGTCTATAAATAACTCACACTCATTTTGTTTTGAGTTCAAAATCTGAGTTTATACTTTAGTGAGAGAGAGAGGCCGACTCTAGAGAGAGAAAGGGGGAGAATTGTGCAATTTTGGCTCAAGGCTTGAAAATTTGAAGTCAAACTCAAAGAACTTGAGTGTTTGAAGCTCCTAGGTGAGTAATCAACCCCTAATTCATGAGTTTGAGTTGTGATTTTGTGAATTAAAGATTGAATGGTAATCAAGAACATGAATTGTGTTGATTTTGATGAGATATGCACATGCATGCATAGAATTGCTATGAATTGCCATAAATTTGCATAATCTAACATGTAGCATGTCAATTATGAAAGATTGAGAGTTGGATCATACATGCAAGCATGGTTTTGTTGAGTTTCATGGTTTTGATTATTAAAGATATGGAGCTTATATGAGGTTTGCATGCATGAGCCATGATTATATAAAGGAATGTTGATTAATTTTGAAGAATTGGACCATGATTTTGAATGATTGGCTTCATGTTGCTTACATCCATATGTTATATGATGTATTTGCATGTTTTGGACCGAAATTATGAGTTTTGGACCTTTGAAGGTCGAGTTTGAGCCTCAAGAACAATTCTGGATTTTCTAGAATTTGGCATGTCCGCTCGAGCGGGAAATGCGAACTCCCAGAAGTTTTATAGACATGGGTGTCTGCTTGAGCGAGTATATTCATGCTCGAGCGGGGAGCCATGTAGTGGGACTTTTAGCTCGAGTGCCCGACTTCACGCTCGAGCGTAAAAATGAGGCAACCAGTATTTTTGCAGACCCAAGGGGTCCGCTCAAGCGGCCAAAGCCACGCTCGAGCGGGGACCCCTGTTTCAGAAAATTTGTAAGGGAGTTTTGTGTTTTATTTTCCTTTCTCTTTCTTTTCTAAGTACTCTTAGGCATGCATTGAGCATTATGAATGAATTAAAAGGATAAAAAAGAAGCCTAACAAGAATGTATGAATTAAGAATGGATTGAATCGTTTGTGACCCATATGTGTTATGTAATGTGTAGGGTCAAGCTCAAAGGTGAATCTACCGACAGAACACTCTGTGTAATATCTTAGTAAAGATATTTTGAAACATGTTATTTGTCCAATTACTTATTTCCCTATAAGTCTTATAAGTCTGTTAATTCGAATTATGGATAAATGTTTGCTACGCCATGTGGTTGGGCCAAAGGCCATCGGATACGAATGAATGGGCCAGAGGTCGTATGACATGAATGAATGGGCCAAAGGCCGTATAACATAAATGAATGGGCCAAAGGCCGTCTGACATGAAGAATGAATGGCCAGAGGCCGTATGACACGAATGAATAGGCCAGAGGCCGTATGACATGAATGATTGGGCCAAAGGCCGTCAGACAGGAACGGTTGGGCCAAAGACCGTCGGATATGAATGAATTGGGCTCGAGGCCATTTGATGTGTTTGGAACTGCAGTCACTTGACCTATGTATGTATATATATTAGATAGAATATAAATTGGGCCCAAGGCCGTCTATTGTATATTGTTCTAGTATATCTTCTTTATTCGATATTATTCACTGGTGTCACGACCCAAACCCGTCCCTATGGGTTTAGCACCGTAACCGGCCAGGAATCCGAGATTACCGAAGGCCTGCTTAATAGTAAAACAGTAATACAGAGTACAGGGGCTGGCGGAAGCCAAAACAGTAATTAAAAAATATCCAATGAGTTGTGACAGTCTGTATGCAAAAAGACTTTTCATAACATGTTCACATTCAGAACAAAAACAGTATATACATACATCATTTACAGGCATTCAAGTTAGGGACCAAATCCCCACCATAATAGTACAGTACAAATATCATTCAGCCTATACATAACAGAGACAGATAGGGTGATTCTGAGACATCCCAAAAGCAGCCTTAGCTTGAACAGATCTGGAATCTCGAAGTGAGGCACAAAGGTTGGCTTGACAAAACAAGGGCTTAGCCTGACGCTTCTAGCAACGGTCCGGTGCTTAAACACCTACATATATATATATGAGCAGTGAGCTAAAGCCTAGTGAATAACATATGCGTAAAGAGGTTAAGAATGAATGTCCTTTCAGTATTGAAAATAGTCATTTATCAGTATATCAGTCATTCAGTTTGTGGCTCATATTTCATGCCATAACAATCATTTAGAAACTATAATAGTCATATGTGGTACATCCAATAGCAAAACAATACAGTAGGTTTTAATAGACCGAACAGTCAGTTGATAGCCATCATATTAGTAAACAGTAGTGGTTCCAGTACAGTACAGTAACAGTAAATTGCTATGGATGCCATGAATACAGTTCACAAATAGAACAAACATTTATTCAGTAAGAAATATCATTTCAGAAAGTAGTACAATTGTTTATTCAGAAAATATTCATGATTGAACATATCTTTACAACATTGTTACTCACAGAGCACTGGGCTATAAGCAGCTAGAGCATCCTCGGATGCCAACCTTACACAGTTACAGAACGAACACACACTAAGCTACACAGTTGGGAAATAATAACTTAATCCCTAATTTGCCTCGGTGTGGTTCTACATCAATATCCTCATTAAGATGCCTTAAACTAGGCCTAAGAATACCTAGGATGGAATGAGGATGCAAAGATGCACTTTAAAACACTTTTCAGAATTTTCAGAAAACAAGGGTCTCGCTCGAGCGTCCCTTTCTATGCTCGAGCGGACATGCAGACAAAGGAGCTCCGCTTGAGCGTGACTTTCATCGCTCGAGTGGACTACGAAAGTACTGGATGCATGAAATTCACGCTCGACGGGCGTTCGACCTCGCTTGAGCGTGAGATACAAGTCCTCGTTCGAGCGTGCATTCCCTCGCTCGAGCGGACTGTAAACACATGCAAAGTGCTGGATAAATGCATTTCATGCTCGAGCGTCACTTTACTCACTCGAGCGGACTGCATGAACTCAAAGTGTACGCTCGAGCGTAGAGTTCCTCGCTCGAGCGTGGGTTCAAATTCTGGAATTTCCAGATTTGAACCTCAAGCTCAAAACTCAACTTTAAAGTATCAAATTCGATCATTTTGGGCTAATTTTCTGAAAAACACTTGTAAACTCATAATGTGACATGTTTCAAAGATCAATTTGAGAAATCAAAGCCCAAAGATAGTTCAATTAAACACAATTTCAAAGAAGTTTTCATGAACATGAAGAACATATGACATGCATGAATTCTAGTGAATTCTAATGCCTCAAAACATGATCCAAAGTAAGATTAAACTCAAAATCATGATGAACTCATGGACTAGAACAAGAATGTAAACTTGCATGCAAGATTTCATGAAAATCAACTTCAAAATGCAAGAATATGTATATGCATGCATGATTCAAACTTCAATTCAACAATTTAAGCCATAACTTGGCTCTAAACTCCAACAATCCTCTAAACCATGCAAGAACCAACCCAAAATATGAACAAGAAGGTAAATTCTCTATCCTAAGTCTCTAATTTCATATGTAGAAGCTCAATATACGAGGAATCCTTCAATCTCCTAAGCCTCCAAGCCAATTTTTGGTTGAAATCAATCTATCTCCTATCCCTCTCTCTCTAGTCGATTTGGTATAAGGAAAGGGGCTGAGAATAAAGTGTCAAAAGCTCCTAATCAAGTCCTAAATATTGATGTAGAGAAAGGCCACTCAATGGCAACTAGGTAAATAAAGCCAATTTATGTAATTTAACATTATTAAATCTAATTTAATCATACCAAATCACATTTCAATTAAATATACCATAAAATTACATAAATTCTATCTAGCATAAAACATTACTCGATTTCAGATTCGGCCACCGATAAGGCCTTCAATTTACAGTTTAAAGCGCAAAACATGAACAGATCATGCAACAGTCAACAGATAGAAATGCACATAAGCTATACACTCAATCAATCAGTTCAGGATTTCAGTCAATCAGTCATTTAACATGCTTAATCATAGATTAGCACTAATCAGTGGTGAGGGTTGTCACAACTGGGCTTTCGTTCACGCTCATTCATGTGTCTGTAGGTGAGCCAAGGGAGGTCCAAACACAGCCTCAGTGAAGTTTGTGTGAAACAATCAAGGTTTTAAAGAGTCAGCCCAAACGTCTCGCGCACGAGACTTGTCTTCGCCACTTTTTTCTTTTTGTTATGGTTTTGTTATATTGGCGAAAACATTGGATCACTTTTGTATATAAACCTTGGGTTTGACCGACTTAGACTTAATGATCCTGTATGTATAGAACTTTGTGTTATTACCTATTTTGGCGTGGGTTATTAACATGTACGTATATGATTTGTTATGATGTGCCTTGTAAGCACAGCTCTATAGACAATTTGTAAGTTTGTTTCCGTTTGGCCCTTTTACTCTGATGAGTTATGTTTAGTTTAGTTTGAGGCCGTAGGTAATTCCTTGATTACTGGCCGGTTATGTCCTTAACCCATAAGGGCAGGTTCGGGTCATGACAGACTGTATAGACCTTGGTGCTGACGGTGGCTTTGATTTTTACATTCTTATACATTTTTGGGAGAACATCGAAGAAGTAGTACCTGAAGAAGAACAATCTTAAAAAGAGTCATCCAGTTCGGAGGCTACCATTTCAGGCATTATGCCTCCAAAGAATTTTTTAGAGATTGCTGCTGCCAGAAAGTGCCTAAGGGCTGGTGAGTCTGCCTCAGTGTCATGACCCAAACCCGCCCCCTATAGGTTTAACATCGTAATCGGCCATTAACCCTTGGTTTACCGAAGGCCTCTGAACAGAATAACGTATATTTAGGGGCTACAGAAGTAATTATATAAAACATACATAGTCTACTAAGCTGTGCAGACATACATTAAACATATAATAGTTTAAACTTATGTGATGTCAAACTGCCATACACATAGTATCATAAGGGATTTCGCCCAATGCACAGGTAGAAAAACCAAACGAAAACAAAAGAGCATTTTCATCAGGATCACAAAACTTGACTTCTCAAAAAGGAACCTCCTCGGGAGACACGGCGACTGGCTGACCCAAAAACTCGCCAAGCAGCAGCTTAGGCTTGGTCACATACTTGCTCACCTACATACATAATATAAACAGTGAACGAAAGCCCAGTGAAAAATAATAGAGTAAAGAGTTTTAATGAATGATGTCCATAACATATTCATAAATCAGAGTTCATATCAGAAACAGATTCATATTCATATTCTTGTTCAAGTCAATTGCAAAAATTAGAATTTATACTTAATCTTACATCCATTAGCGCTGACAGATCACATACCGAACATCGACAATCATACTTGTCAGTTCCATAGAGGAACTTCCGGTCAGGTACGGATAACTTGTCAGTTCCATAAAGGAACTTCCAGCTGGGTACAGATAACTTGTCAATTCCATAAAGGAACCTCCAGACCGGGTACGGATAACTTGTCAGTTTCATAAAGGAACCTCTGATTAGGTACAAATAACTTGTTAATTCTATAAAAGAACCTCCAGACTGAGAACAGATAACTTGCTTGAGCCCCAAATACTTGTCAAAAATTAGACAATCATTCATTGTACAGAATATAACATTTCATAGAAAAAATCTTATTTCATCATACAGAAAATAATTAAAGTTGAATTTAGCTTTATTAAGTTATTATTCATAGTTGGCTCTAAGCAACAAACGTAGTAGGCAAACCAAATATCTTGTGGCACGTGACCTACACAGATACAAAACAAATACGTACTGAATTACATACCTGGAATCCTTAACTTAGTTCTTTCTTATCTTGGTGTGTTTCTACTTCTTATCCTTATTATTATGCCTTAATCTTGGCCTAGAAATGCCTAGGATGCAATAAAGGTGCTAAAATGCGCTTGGAAACACTTAATAAAAATTGCTAGAAAATAGGGGTCTCATTTAAGCATAACTTCCTTCACTCGAGCAGACATGCAAAATATGAGTGGTCGCTCAAGCGCAACTTCTATCGCTCAAGCGGTTTGTAAACTCTGCAAAAGTATTGGTTAGGTGAATTCTCCAGTCGACGGCTACTCGACGATCACTCAAGCGTGAGACTGAGGTCTTCGCTCAAGCACAACTCTTATCGCTCGAGCGGTCTGCAAAAACATAAAATTCTGGGTGCTTGCATTTCACGCTCGAGCAAACTTTTGGTCACTCGAACGGAAGTGCAAGATCACAGAGTGGTCGCTCAAGCGGAGAGATCGAATTCTGGAATTTTCAGATTCACCTCTAAACTGCAAAACTCAACTTCAAAGCTACAATTTACATCCTTTTGGGCCCAAAACTTAAGAAAACATATGTAAACTTGGAAAACATCATGAATTCAAAACCATTTCGTAAAATCAAGGCCCAAAAGCTTGCCAATTGTGCAAAACAACACTTAATTCTTTGAAAACATAACATATAAGCTTTACCTTGACTTCAAAGTTTCCAAAACATGATCAAATGAGGTGTCTAACTCAAAAACATGTTGAATTCTTAGAACAAGGCCAAAATGAGGACATGCAAAGGAAATTCTTTGAATTCATCTACAAAATCATGAGAATTATACATGCATGCAAGATATGACTCAATTTCATTAATTCTAACTCTATCCTTGTATCATCCAACTTAATTCTCTAGAGTTCATGTCCTACACATCGTAATTGTGCAATCTAAGGGTTGAATTTTTACCTAGGCTTGTCAATGTGAGAGCTAGAAGCTTGATTCTTGTGTTTCTAAGTTCAATTCCTTCAATTTCTATCAAATTCCTCCCAATCTCAATTGTTGATATCAAACTCTCACTCTTGGTCTCTTTCTCCCTGTCTCTCACATTGTATAGGCTCAAAATGATGAGTAGAAAGTGACTCAAAGCGGTGTATAAGGCTTTTATAGGCTTGGTTAAGGAAATTAATTAATTCCACTAATCAACTGAGTATTAATTATTCTAATTATTTCGCTCCGAATCGAATTTCAATTAATCCTACCACAATGTTCTAAAAATTTTAGCTAACACATATATCAAGTCAATTTCGTGATCAATTCGCAGAACAAAACAGAAATAGAAACAGAAATAGATATTCCTACCGTAGACAGATATAAACACAAATAATTCAATGCACATGTAATTAAATCATAATTTCATCTTAATTACTTATTAGGTATAGTTAAGCATGGATTAACGTTAATCATGAATTGAGGTTATTACAGTCTTCCCCCTTAAAGAGTTTGGTCCTCCAAACTCGAATTACCATCATTTTGGAAGAATATCATATCCAAAGGAAACAATTCAGGGTATCTCCTCATCATATCTTCCTCCATTCCCAAGTTGCATAGGTCTCTCCATGGTTTTGTCAATTAAGTTTTACCAACGGTATATCTTTGTTTCTCAATCTTTTGATCTGGCGGTTCACAATTTGAATTAGTTTTTCCTCATAGGTGTAGTCATCTTTCAAAAGCACATGTATTGGTTCAATGACATGTAACGGATCTCGTAGATAGTCTCGAAGCATGGAGATGTGGAAAACATTATGCATATGTTCCATGATCAGCGATAAGGCTACCCGATACGTCACTAGGTTAATCTTCTCAAGGATTTCGTATGGTCTAACATATCTCTTTGCCAATTTGCCTTTCACTCCAAATCGCGTTTGGCCTTTCATCAGAGTTACTTTGATAAACACGTGATCCCCGACTTCATATTCTCTATCTCTTCTTCGGACATCCGCATAACTCTTTTGGCGACTTTGTACAGTTTTCAATCTTTGTTGAATCAATTTCATATTTTCTGTTGTTTCTTGCACAAGTTTCGGTCCCAATAAAGATTTGTCACATACTTTAGCCCAACAGACTAGAGAACGACATTTCCTACCGTATAAAGCTTCATACGGGGCCATACCGATACTCGAATGGTAGCTATTATTATACACAAATTTGGCCAATGGTAAGTAGGTCTTTCAATTGCCTTGAAAGTCTAACATACACATCCGTAACATGTCCTCCAATGTTTGAATAGTCTGTTCAAATTGGCCATCTGATTGTGGGTGATAAGCACTACTCAATCGAAGTTCAGTCCCTAGAGCCTGTTGCAAACTCTGCCAAAATCTTGACGTGAACTTCGAATCTCTGTTAAATACAATGGATATGGTACACCATACAATATCATAATCTTATTCATATAAATGTTAGCCAGCTTGTCCGTATTATAAATAGTTTTAACAGGTAGAAAATGAGCAGATTTCGTCAAATGGTCAACTATGATCCAGATAGAATCTATACCTCGAGAAGAGTGAGGCAATCCCACAATGAAGTTCATGGTAATGTGCTCCAATTTCCATTCCGGTATTGGAAGCGGCTGTAGCAAACCAGTGGGTCGTTGATGTTCGGCTTTAACTTGTTGGCAGTGAAAATATCCAGCCAAGTCAATTTCATGATCAAATGCTGATAAGGCCTTCAATTCACAGAACAAAATAGAAATAGAAACAGATATTTCTACTACAGACAGATATAAACACAAATAATGCAATGCACATGTAATTAACTCAGAATTTTGTCTTAATTACTTATTAGGTATAGTTAAGCATAGATTAACGTTAATCATGAGTCGGGGTTATTACACTCAGCCTTCCAAGCTGTTTCTGATTTTACTGCCACTAATCTGCCCCGTGGTCGCTAATCATGGTAATGGATATTTTTCTGCCCTCTTTTGTCGTGGCCTCTACTGAAAATGTTCATCCTCATCCATCCAGTCAGAGGTCAAGCATATGTCTTTCTGACCAAGTGATATTGGTTCGTAAAAAGATCTGATCAGATTCTTTTGTTGCTATCGATGTTATTATCTCTTTTGTAGCCTCTGTTTCGGAAACAGTGGCCGCAGGTTCGTCGATCATCTTTATACCTACCCTAAAGGATTGCTCGATAATGAACGCTGATACAACTATAGGCAGTGCCAAAGTTACATCCGCCATTATACGCAACTCTATCTTTCATACGGATGTTGCTCGGCAAGCCAAACAATCTGACGTGGCCGTTTTCTCGCAGGCCTTACACTTCTCCCTAGTGGTAAATAGTTTTGTCATTATTCTCATTGCTCTTTGGTATTTGTGGATTTCCTTTTGCTTTATATCTCTCCTCCTGTTGTTTTTGCAGGGTCTGTTTTCTACTTATGAGGCTATGGCTTATCATGATAGAATGATTAAGGCAACCGACAAGCTGAAGACTTCTAGGGATAGGCAAAATGAGAGAGTAAATGAGCTGGAGCTTTGGCTGGTAGCATCTGAAGGTAAGACAGCTGAGGTTGAGAAGAAACTTCATACAATGGATTTTGTGCTGAAGTCTTCGTCACAGGAGATTATTGCTTTGAAGGAGGAGAAAAAGTAACTTTTTGTTGCTCTTTCTGCTTCGAAGACAAGTCTTTCGAATGGGGTGAATGCTACCAAGGAGGAGGGATGTAATGAAGCCACTGCCATCTATGAAGTGTGGTTCGCCAAGTTGGAGAACATACTGTTTGAAAACGAATGGATGTCTGTAATTCTTTTGGTGGTTGGTTGTTGGTGATAAAGCGTGAGATGAACGCTTGCTGCAATTGCTTCCAGTCACTGACTGATCAGACTTCTAGTTTATAATACCATAAAAGTGCCATCTCACCTACGCTTGAGGAGAACATTCAGTACATGATTGGATCATTATTGCTTCACAATGTCATGGCTTGAGTATAATGCTGAATGTGGCTAGTCGGATTTCTTTTGCCATCATATAGGTTAAACTTTGGTGAGGTGAACCTCTCGGTGGGTTGACACTATCTATTACTCGGGAGAATAGCGAAGCTAGTTCTTATGTGAAGAGCTTTCTTCGAACGGGCTTAGAATTTCCCCATGTTCATCCATCAAGCCAACTTCTCAAGTCATTCTTCTGGTAATCCTTGGAGTCCTCTCTTCAGGTGACCTAGCGCTTTCTCTGTGTCCGATCAAGGTGGCTGCTAGCTGTTTGGCTGGCCGTTCCCTGAGGACCGGTCTTCCTGTGAATCTCGGTAGTCTTTATTTGGGTGTTGGGTTTACTTTAGGCCAAGCATAGTTCTTCTTTGAGGGCTTCGACTTGTGCCACCAACTGATCTATGAGTTGAGCTCGTTGATCTTCATTATCTGGCGAGGGGATTATTTTTTCTAAGTCTTCGGGTGCCACTTTGGAATTATGGCCGAAGTTTAGACTCGCCATATTTTCGATTGGTGTGTTTTGATGATCGCTTAGTATTTCTTCTAGAGAATGATAGGTTATCTTCTCATCCTTTCCACAGAAGGCGTCAATTGTGAAAGATAAAAATCTTCTCCACAAGGAAAGCGAGATGAAGTGCTCATTTATTTACTTTACAAAGAGAAACCAATTCATTAGTGATCACTCCCGATCAGAGATGGTCGGGAGGATCCTTCGACGGTCAAGTTAGAATGATATCCTGTCATATGGTCTTTTGTTAAAAAGAAAGACTTGTCTTCTTTTTTGTTACCTCTGCTGTTTTTACTTATTCCTCTTTTTATAATGTTTTTGTCTTGGGCTTCGGTCATTGGATTAGTATCTAAGGGCTCTACTTGCTACCAGACTTTAGTCAAGCAAGTGGCCAGGTTGTTTTGATCCTTTACTGTTGGATCATCTTGTTGTGTGTGGCTTAGATTATGTCAGGCGTTAGTGGCCAACTTGTCGATTGCTCCCTCCGTCCGATTAAGTTCATTATATGGCTGTGTCGTTTAGGTATGCTGAACCTATGCCCCTATCTCTTACAATTGTGGTCCTCACCGTTGATTATGAATGGATCTAAAGGCATCCTTGCATTCTGTAGATCTCTTTCTAGAAGGCGATTTTTATTCAAGCTTTGGTCACTTGGCACTGTCTCTTCATCTAATGGACCTATCGATAACATGGTCTTTTCTCTTGATTCGTCCTACTTGGTTGGACTTGGGCTTTGGGCTAATGTTTTTGCGTTTGAGTTTCAGATAAATATTTTTACTCTTCCACAACCACTAGTCATACTAAAAAAAGATTAAACTAGTTCATACATGTTCATCACAAGAAATAAGATGGGACATGATTAAATTGATTTAGGGAAGAGTGGTGAGAAATAATCTTGGATCACCTTGTTTGATTAATGCTGGTTAAATTTTTTATAAGAATTTTTTATCCTTATATCATAAGATTTTGAATATGCGGGAACAATTAAAGCAAGATTATTGATTTATTAGGTAGTGTTTGGTTTAGCTTTAGAATCATAATTTAATAATGGAATTGTATTTTGAGTTTGTGAGTTGTTAAATCATGATTTGAAAAGAGAAAATTTGTATGATTATGAGTTTTGAAAAGAGTTTTGAATTTTTGAAATGAAAAAAATTGTTTAGTTATGAATTTTGAAAACTTAATTTAAAAACTTATAACTCTTAACTAAACACACAATTCAAAACTTTATTGAAAATTCTATTCAAACCTCATAACCAAACTCTTTTTAAAATTTAATTCAAAAAAATAATTATTGAAAAAAATAATTTTTTTATTTAAAATATTAAAAAATATATATATATATATATATATTATTTTTTGTTTAAAAAAATATTTAGCTAGTGCTTTAAAATTACTTTTGATTATATATTTGGTTGGAATTTTTTTTAATTATTTTGTTTAAGAACAGCCTAAAAACAATAATTTTTTATATTTAAAAAATATTTAAAATAAATATAAATTTTTTGTTTTCAAATAACAAGTTACAATTGTAAAAAAAAAAAAACTGTTCTAGTCAACCAACCAGACGTCTAGAGGATGTCCGAACGGACGACCGAGAAGACCTAATCCGCAAATTCAAAATTTAAAAACTCTACTCTGCTAAACATGCATTGGAATGTGTATTCAAATGTGACTTTTGAATCAAATTTTAAAAATTTAAATCAAATATAGAATTCAAATATAAAGGTAAAATTATGCTTTGAAACTTAAACCAAACTGTTTTCCCTAGAGCATTCATCAGATACACAAATTAATCTTTGCATAAAGCTTAATGAAAAAATTATTCTGATGGAACATTTCCGAATGGTCAAATTATGTCTTAAAAATAAAATATTTAATTTAAAAATATATTTTCAGTTCATTTTAATACAAATATATTTATAAAAATCATTAAAAAAAATAGAATTTGATCTTTATAACAAAATAAATTCTGAAATTTTAATTTTATCAATTTAAATCATAATATTTTCATTTATTTTTAATTTAAATCATGTGTCTATTTTGTTAAGTAAAGTTGATAAAAAAAATATTTTAGACATTTTATATAAATCTATATTGAATTTAATGACTAAAATATAATTTTTTGTGTTGGTTTTACTTAATGAAATTAAATAAATATTTTAAATTAAAAATAAATAAAAAATTATAATTTAAATTGACAAAGCAAAGAACTTAAATTATTTTATTGTAGAAATCAAATCTTAATTTTTTAAAAAATAAAATTTTCAATATAATTATTAATGTCCAATTAACTTTTTTTCATTTTATTTTATGAATTATGCGAATTCATGCCAATAAACCAATCAAATCAATTTCAGGAAATCCAGAATAAACCGGCCATCCAATTAGCGGACTTCATAAATATCTGGCTGTCTGATGAGAGGTTATTGGTTAGTGCTGAATACCGTGCCTCTGGCCGTCTTTAATGGTGTATCAAATTATATACTTATCAGATTTAAAATTTGATAAAAATTTTTTTTTTTTTTTCTAATAGTTTCATCAAATTGATATTAAATTGAAAATTGAACAAAAATTTTACCAAATTGAGAATGGTCTGGGTCTTTCATCAAAACACTATTTATTACCGTTGTATTTTCACTACCGAATAACCCACCAGATGACCCACCGAATGACCAATTTTGAGCAAAATTTTGTACAAATTTTACACTGGGATCCACCCCCGGATGACCCTTAAGCTTGAAAATTCAATTACAGAATTGTACAGATTTTGCTCTTTCCGGTCGACCAGCCAGTTGACCGGCCGTCATCCCCCGGATGTCTGGTACGTTTTGATGAAAGTTACAGTATACCATTGGAGTGATTAATATCAGATTGAGCCAAATGCCTTTTTTTTACTCAAATTTAGGCCTTGTTTGAGAACCCTCCCTTTTAGTCAAAAAGTCAAAAAGTTACTAAATTAGCAAAAAAACCAACAACCCATACCAAAAAGTCAAAGATTCTCTTTTATCTCTACTTTTTGCACATCTTTTCGTAAAAAGTCAAAAAGTTATCCCAAACGTACTATTTTTTAGCTCATATTTTAGTCAAATAATTAAAAAATTACTAAATTAATCTGTTCCCAAACGAGACCTTAGTAAAAATTTTGTTCAACCGATGGAGATGCTCTCACTTCTCTTCTGCTGGTTAAAATTCATGACTGTGGGTTTGGTGTGAGTTTCTAATTAACTTTTCATCTTTATATTTGAATATTATGTATGGTTTTACTTTTTAAATTATGATTTTAAATTAATTTTAAAACATATTTTTGCAAACATGTTTGATAAATTAGATAATTTTTGAATTTTTGGTTGATTCAGTAATCCCCTGACATCCTCTGGATGTCCGGCTAATTGACCGGAACAGTACTTTTTCTTTTCCTTCTTTTTTTCTTTTTTTTTTTTGCAATTACCAATCACCACCTGTTATTTAAACAAAAATTATATTTTTTTGATATTTTTTAAATATAAAAATTATTTTTTAGACCAAAATGACAAATTATTTTTTTGAATTGAATTTTAAAAAGAGTTTGGTTATGAGTTTTGAATAGAATTTTCAATAGAGTTTTGAGTTGTGAGTTTGGTTATGAGTTATAAGGTTTTCAATTAAGTTTTAAAAACTCTTTTCAAAACTCATAACCAAACAATTTTTCTCAATTCATATGTCACATCAAAAATTCAAAACTCATAACCAAACAATTTTTCTCAATTCATATGTCACACCAAAAATTTAAAACTCATAACCAAACAAATTTTCTATTTTCAAATCATAATTCAAAAACTCACAACTCAAAATACAATTATATTAGTAAATCATAATTTTAAAATTTTACCAAACGCTACCTATAATTTTGTATTAAGTAATTTGAAAATATAAAAAGACATAAGAATTTATGATTAATTAAAAATATAGTAACATAATACTTTTGAACCAACCAATAATTTTTCTTGTCTATATATATATTTTTAATTTTTTTCTAAATCCTTTGACGTGTTGTTACAACACATATTTGGTTTGAGTTTTTGGATTAAATTTTTTAAAAATTGAGTTTTTTGATTTTTTGTATTTTTTTGTTTTTAATGAATATTTTTAAAATTTTAAACATTTTTTTTTTACTTTTTTAGATGTACCTTACTTAAATATATCTAAAAAGTAAAAAATTTGTGAAAAAATATTTTAAAAAATTAATAAATACATAAAAATACAAAAAAGTATTGAATTTTCGTATTTTTTTTGTATTTTTGGTATATCTTAAAAGTAAAAAAAATTGGTTAAAATATTAAAAAAATTCAACAAAAATAAAAAAATATGAAAAATAAAAAAATAGAATTTTTTGAAAAATATTTTTAAAAAAATGAAACCGACCAAGTCATGGAAAGTTATTGGTTAGTGTTAATGTCTCATTATAGAAATGTAATACATCGTAATGATTTAATTAATAATAATCAAATTAAAATATCACTTTAACTTATCTCAGAAATAAGGAGTTGTTTGAGGTGTCCTAAATAAGTGTACTTTTTATTTTTTTAGACTAAAAAGTTGAGGTTGAAAATATGAATGTTTGGGTTAACTTTTTGACTTTTTATAGAAAAATATGTATTAAAAAATTGTATAAATTAATGTGTATAGAAAAATTAATATTGAGAGTTGTGCAACCGTAATTGTTGACTTTTGATGAATAGTGATAACTTTTTTAACTTTTTGAGTAATTTTTTGACTTTTTGACTTTTTTGAGACTTTCCAAACTTGGCCTAAATAATGGGCGTGTTTAGTTTATGTTTTAAGATAATTTTTTTTAAAAAAATTTAGAGACAGAGTTTAGAATTTTTTTTAAAAATTGTTTGATTGTATATTTTGAAAATAGTTTTAGAATTTGAGAGTTTGAAATGATTTGATATTTTGTTATAGTTGAATAGATGTATATGAGAAAAAAAAAGATTGAAAAGGAGAGAGAAGAGAAAAAAGTAATTAATTAATATGTAGAACAAAAAAATTAATTAATTTTTTTTAAAACATTTAAACTAAACAAAATTTTAAATAAAAAATTTATATCTTGAGATATAAATCAAACGACTCTAATAATTTTTTCATTGTCATTAGCCCTGTTTAGTAAGACTTATTTCCAGTTTATTTCAGTTTTTAGCTTAATTTAAGCTATTTTGATTTGTTTGGTTTAGTTGAACAATACACCTTATAGTTTTTTGTAAGTCAAAAATTCATTGAGTGGGGGAAGAGAAACTTAATTTATAAGTCAAAAATCAATTTATGTTTACAGCTATAAGTTATAAACTGTTAAGTTATAAGTTATAGGCCCTGTTTGGCAGAGCTGTGGGAAAGTACTTATAGTTTATCCCTTAACCGCTTATAACTTATAATTATGAACATAAGTTGATTTCTGACTTATAAATTAAGTATCTCCTATCCCACTCAAAGAATAAACTGATTTATGACTTATAAAAAGTTATAAATTATATTATTAAGTTAAATTAAACATATCAAAATAATTTAAATTAAACGGACTGGTGGTTGAGTTTCGCCACTACAGTACGAAACCACACTCTGATAGTCTCTCTTTAACCCCTACATATTTTGCCCTTCCTTCCATCCATCCATCCATCCATCCATCCATCAATTACTTTCCCCCTATTCCATTCCCATATCCCATATCCCATATCCGTAATTACCTCCACAAAAGAGGGCATTTTATCCTCCAACACTCTCCAACACCTGACGCCGCACTGCAACTCATCAACACCGCCACCCCCAACAGTCCGTTATAGAGAGAGAAAATAAGGGAGAATCAAATTCATCAAATTTCATGCTCTGTTAAATCGATTGATTCTCGATCATCGGGATGGCGGTTCCGGAAGCCGATCGCCGCCGTACTAGGGATCGGCCGGCGGTGGTGCCGCCTGTTCGACCGAGAGTGCCTCTGAGGAAGGTGTTCAGAGTAGCCTCAGTGGCTTGCGGAATACAGTTCGGATGGGCTCTACAGCTCTCTCTCTTGACTCCCTACGTTCAGGAGCTAGGGATTCCTCACGCCTTCGCCTCCGTGATATGGCTCTGCGGCCCGATCTCCGGCTTCTTCGTGCAGCCGCTGGTCGGCCACATGAGCGATCGCTGCACCAGCAAGTTCGGCCGCCGGAGGCCCTTCATCGTTGCCGGAGCCGCTTCGATTATCGTCGCCGTTGTCATCATCGGATACGCTGCCGATATTGGATGGTTGTTTGGTGACAGAAATAGAGGCGAAGTTAAGGTGGCTGCGATCTGTGCGTTTGTGGTAGGGTTTTGGTTGCTCGATGTTGCTAATAATGTGACTCAGGGACCTTGCAGAGCTCTGCTTGCCGATCTCACAGGTAAAATCAATATACTTCTTGTTGTTGGTTGAAATTTTGGTTTTATTGTAAATATTCGTTTATTTGGTGCTGAATGAAACCCTAATCAGTGTTTCCAAGGATTGGATTGGAGAGGCTTGCCAAAAACAACTTGTTTAGCTGGTGAACCGGAATAAACCGGGTTCGATTGAACCATACGGTCCTGAAAAATCAAAATTAGCATTTAAAATCAACGCTATCTATATCCATCATTGCTTTACCAGTATCAAAAGTTACGACAGCTTCCATGTCTGTGCTTGTTTGTACCAATCGAAGAAAAAAAAAATTTATAAAAATATCACATATCACATGTGGCATGCATACCCTTACAGGGAGTGCGTACTGTAGAATTTTCCTTGGGAGACACACATGTCATGGTTTAGATACAAGAATAAATTTCACTTTAGTCCTGTGGTATAGATCATGTGCACATGATGTCATTTAGACAACCTTCTTTTTTTTTCTCGATTCAAATTTTTTATTTTTATTTTTTTGATTAAAGATGTCATTTAGATAACCATTTAATCTTCTCTGGGCGCTGCACGTTAACCACACTTACAAATTTATGTACATATCCTCATCTTCTTCTTCTCTTCTGAACTGATCCTTTCGATTTACACTTGGTAGTATATGTTATGTAGATAATTCCTTGTCATTTTGAAAATATAGGCACGTGTAATGCATTTATTGGTAATTTAGATTAAAAAATGTGACATTGCATTTTAGTCTGCAACCCACCGGGGTTGAAAATGGTTATTTTCAAATGATAGGGAGTTATGTGCACATGCCATATATAACAGAGGGAGTAATTGAAATTTGCCCTAGATATGTAAGTCTGAAAATTTTGAATTGAGAAACATAGATAAAATAAATAACTAATTACATAGATGTCACCCTGAGGTATCCGAAAATTATAGGGATCTCCACCGAGTTTTCTAAAATTACGTTATCTTCCTTATTTTATTTGTCAATATACACGAACCTTTCCTCTGTTAAGTTACTGTTAATAATTTTCATAACGTCAACCATTTTTAAGTGTTTTAGTACCAAAATTATCCTTTGCTTGTGATAGGGGGTTCGGGAGTCATTACACATAAATAAATAGATAGTGGGTTGCTTATGATGGTGATGAAGTGGTTGTTATCACACTAAAGAAGGTAATAGTGAGAATCATGACCATCCCGAAGAAAGTAGCGATGGAGGCTTTCATGTATTGTTTACAAACATGTTTAACTACCTTTTTATTTTATTTTATTGCATTTGACTTTTGTTAAAATTTTGAAAATTATGGTTATTATATTAAAGATAAAATCGCAAGTATGTGTGATATGTTAACACCACCAAACAAACTCTAATCGGGGAGTTAGTGTAATTTTAGTGATTACAAGGGTGTTTGTTCTATTTTTAATGTACCAAAGGGCCTTAGTAAGTTATCTTGTTTTTCCTTTTGTTTTTATTATATTTTGTAAGCATTATGTAATTGTGGTATCACTATCGGTAGGTCTTGCAGCCACAACTAGAACTATTGGTTGTGTCACATACCTATAGAATTTTTGTAATTGTGTAATTGCTAGCAAGCATGGTTTTAATTGTAATAGAGATCAAGGGAAAAGTTGCAATTGTAGCTAGCTAAGAAGTGCAAACACTTGTAAGAAGGTATTGTGTCTGTTTCTGACATTGACACTTGTCAAACACTTCCAAATATGTCTTATTCTTTTTTCTACTCGGTACACATTTTTCAACACTTGGGGGGACATATGTATCTTGTAAACACACATGAAACATATTATAAGTTTGAAGAAAATAACTTGGGATTGAATGATAAAAGAAAAGTAATATAGATTTACCCTTATTAATCCTTACTTATTTAGACTTTAGAAATTAGTGTTATGCTTCATTTTTTGTATTATCTTTAAATGAAATATTGATATATATGTCATATAATAAATATAGAAAATTTTATATTTTTGCAAGTGTCTCCCATGTGTAATGTGTAATGTTATGCATTTTTTGAAAATTATCATGTCAACATGTCCATGTTGCGTTTTTATGTCTGCAGTTCTTAGATATCTAGTAAACCATTAACACATTGCCAATGCACATATTTAAACACTAAAGTTTACTACTCAAAAAAATATTTCAGCACTAAATTTAAAACATTTTTAATGTTTATACTGATTATTAACAAATTTTTAGCACTTGAATATATAGTTGTTATAAAAGCATTTTATATCCTTTAATAGTTGGTGAATGGAGACACTACCATTTATTGAGGCATTGACCTCACTACATTTCATACTGAAATTGATAAACCACAACTTAATAAACTTATTTCAAAAAAATATTTCAGCACTAAATTTAAATTTTTTTTAATGTTTATAATGATTATTAGCAAATTTTTAGCACTTGAATATATGGTTGTTATAAAAGCATTTTATATCCTTTTTTAGTTGGTGAATGGAGACACGACCTTTTATTGAGTCATTGACCTCACTACATTTCATACTAAAATTGATTAACCACAATGTAATAAACTTTATCAACTTCCTTTTGGAAGCTTTGTTTTTTATGTAATCTTTAGGGGGAGAGCATAAACAAAGGTTTTTGGGTGGGCTAGAGCAACTTGTCTTCAAGTTGTACGGTAGTTTTTTTAAAGGAAATCATAATAGGGTAGGGCAGGCTCTATTTATTTTATCCTTTACCAAATAGATATTACACTAGAAGATAAGAATGATGCACCTAGCATTGATTTCTTTGTTAGAGAAAATATTATTTAGGTTATATGCAGCTTTTGTGGTTTTCTTTTGAAAAAAACGCCAGCTCCACTCCTTTGCACCAGCACATGCACTTGTCTGTTAAAAAATTTGCAAAGAAAAAATGGATGTTTGCATTCTTGAAACTTTCTTTCATTTTAGGTAACGATCAACGCAGAAATCGAGTGGCAAATGCATATTTTTCACTGTTTATGGCTGTGGGTAATATACTTGGCTATGCTACTGGATCATACAGCGGTTGGTTCAAGATTTTCACATTCACAGTCACCTCTGCATGCGATGCTAACTGTGCCAATCTCAAGTCTGCTTTCTTTCTTGACATTGCTTTCATTGCTATCACTACATATATAAGCATTTCAGCCACCGATGAGCTGCCCCTGAACCATGGGTCCTCCCACTTGCATGAACAAATGCCTGAACAGTCGAGCCATGCTGAAGAAGCTTTCTTCTGGGAACTGTTTGGAACATTTAAATATCTCTCGGGGCCCATTTGGGTTATCTTGCTTGTTACTTCTTTGACTTGGATTGGCTGGTTTCCGTTTCTTCTCTATGATACTGATTGGATGGGTCGAGATATATATGGAGGTGAGCCAAATGAAGGGAAGAATTATAATCTTGGAGTCAGCATGGGCGCATTTGGTCTGATGTTGAATTCAGTGCTTCTTGGTACAACTTCATTGCTCATGGAGATATTGTGCCGGAAATTGGGGTCCGGTGTTGTGTGGGGGATTTCAAACATCATGATGTCTCTGTGCTTTGTATTAATGATCATAATTTCCTACATTGCAAACAATATGGATAAAGTAGGTGATAATCTACCTCCAAATGGTGTTGTAGCTGCTGCAGTAGTAGTTTTTGCTATTCTTGGGATTCCTTTGGCAGTAAGTTGCTCCATTCTCCTTAACAAGATTATTGTGTCATCTTCTGGTCATTTGCTCACAGAATTTAAAGGAAAAATTTCAAAAATTAACTGCCTTCTCTTGTGGAGTTTTAAATACTTTTTACAGTACCAACATTTTCACCTATAAAAGTCTTGTTTAATTCTCAAACTAATTATTGAAAAATCTAAGAGTCCAGAATCTCCAGATATTCATTTTTAACAATTAAACATTCTCAAACTGTTTCAGTTTCTGAACCAATGAGGAGGAGGTCATAGTGAGTTTTGTTTTGTTTTGTTTTTGTTTTTTCAATCGGTAAGAGGGGAATAGGGAAAGGGGAAGTTGCATTGTGTAGCTGTTGTGAGATTTGAACCTAGACATTGGGATTGCCTTGGACTAGAGTGAGGTTGACAGTTCCGATATTTTCATCTAAATATTCTTTCAGTGGTGCTGTGAATTTTGATAGAATTCTGTTTGACCATGTGATTTGTGTTTCCTGAAACAATTCTTTGCAGATCACTTACAGTGTTCCATATGCCTTGATATCTACACGTATTGAGTCTTTAGGACTTGGCCAAGGTGGGTTATTATTGGATGCTTTTACTTTTGTCTTTGCAGATGTGGTGATTAGAGTGCTTATGTTGATGGTTTAATCTATTGCAGGTTTATCAATGGGTGTTCTGAATCTGGCAATTGTGATCCCACAGGTATATTTTACTGTTGCCTTGTTATTTTTTGGTACTGGTAATAAATATCAATCGGTTCCTTTCCTTTTTTATGCACCACAAAATTAAAATGGCATGAGTTGGCAGTCTTACAGAATCTATTTAATAACTAATTGCATGGTGAATCAAATTCATAATTTTGACAATCGTGAATTGAATTGAATTGAATTGAAAATTATAAGATATGATTATAAAAAAATAATGTTGGACAATCATATATATGAAAAAATAAAATAAATTGATTTTGGCGTATGCTATACAATAGTTCTTATATAAGGGCACAATTACACCGTCTAATTGGGAAGACGTTGCCTTCATAGCGAAGCAAATAGATAATTATAATAATTTTCATCTTTTGCCAACCCACCAAAAGCACATTGAAGCAACCTTAACATCATGCTTAGGCAATTGTATAATGACATGTTTTGATTATTTTCCAAAATAATGAGATTCACATGAAGCATGCAATTCAACTGCCCCTAGCTAGAGGACAGTGTCTTTACTGATTATGAGAGATTTTCACGATTGGTTTTCTTTATCCTTGCAATATGTTTAGCTATTGTTTTTATTGGTGCTTCTTGTTTAACCTTTCTACTACCTGTTTTAAATAAGTGAAAGGAGTGGACTTGTCTAATAGAATGTTATGTCAAAAAAGATTTCTCAGAGGAAAAGCCATCTGTAGCATATAATTGAATGTTTGTGTTTTTAGCCATTTAGGTGATGATATTTTGGTTTTTAATCACAGATTGTGGTTTCTCTCGGGAGTGGACCATTGGATCAGCTATTTGGTGGTAGTAACTCACCAGCTTTAGCTGTGGCAGCAGTTGCAGCCTTTGTCGGTGGGCTTATAGCCATCTTGGCTATTCCACGATCCAGGCCTATTAAGTCCAGGGGCCACCAATGAGGTAATTTGTTGTATCAATTTTTTGCAATTTTTTTTTTCTTTGTCAACACGGAGAGTAAAATGTGGACTAGTATCAAGAATTTTGTAAATGGTTTGTGTTATATTGATTTATAATAGTGTCATTCTTTCTGAATTTCCCTTGAGGTTTTTATTTGTTTTGTTTTTCTATGTATTCCATCATTGGAACTACCAATGAGCTGGATACAATCTCCACTTATTGGTTATTAACTTAGTAATGAGAACCCATGTGAAAAAAGCTTTAGTCCATGTGACAGATAAAGGTGTTCATGAAAAGAATTGTTTTATTATGATATTTGTACAACTATAATCCTCAGCATAGGGGAGTTCTTATTTCATTAGGCCTTCAAATCTGTAATGGTTTAAGCTCTTAAATTCAATTTTGAAATCCACATCTGAACTTCATATCTAAATTAGAGCTATTTTTCTTGAATGTTTAGTGCCCAAATATTTTCATTTTAAATCCATAAATCCAAATGCAACCTTAGGATTTTGCAACATGGATGAAGTTGACATCTGAACAAACTACTCTTACTCAACATACATACCAGACATCTTGCCACACAGTTTAAGCACAAAATGGCACTCTTAACTCATAATGCAACAGCAGTGACTGAATGTGATATGAAAGAAGTTGTCTGTGCATTTAGGCCTCGTTTGGCAAGAGGCTATTTTAGCCAATTAGCCAAAAAGTTACTAAATTAGCCAAAAAGCCAACAACCCATACCAAAAAGTCAAAGATTCTCTTTTCTCTCTACTTTTTGCACATCTTTTCATAATTAGCCAAAAAGTCATCCCAAACATACAAGTTTTTTTTACCTACCTTTTTAGCTAAATAGCCAAAAAGTTACTAAATTAGCCTGTTCCCAAATGAGGCCTTAGTGGAGAACAACTTTGATGAGGAACAAACCCATATTGTAGAAAGGTTAGCTCTATGGCTAATCACCATCTAAAAGCAAATAGATTGCACATTCTGGATTACTCTCCAGAATGACTTACCCAGATAAGTTGCTGTTGATGAGTGATTCGGATTTATTCCTCATGAAAAGTATGTGCCTTCCCTTCTGCATTGTTAATTTCCCATCAGCGGTTCAATCCAGGAGTGGACTTGTATAATAACACATTATGTCAAAAGAATATTTCTCAGAGGAAAGACCTTTAGTCATAAATGAATGTTTGTGTATTTAGCCATTTAGATGATTGATGTTTTGGTATCCTCAAACAGGTTATGGTGTCTATCAGAATTGGACCGTTTGGTGTTGGTAAGTCACCAGCTCTAGTGGTGGCAGCAGTTGCAGCCGTTGTCATTGGGCTTATAGCCATTTTGTCTATTCCATGATGCAGGTCTGATAAGTCCAGAGACCACCAATGAGGTAATTTATTGTATCAAATTTTTGCATTATTTACACGGAAAGTAAAATGTGGACAAGTATCAAGAATTTTGTAAGTATATATTGTTCTGTTGATTTATAATAGTGTCAATTCATTTTAAATTTCCCTTACTAAAGGTTTTTGTGTTGTTTTGTTATTCTGTGTGTATTTCATTATTCGAACTACTGCTGAGCTGGATACAATCTTCCTTTACTGGTTATTGACTAAGTAATGGAAACTCGCACATGAAATAATCTAGGGAAAATAACGTAACAGTGGTATTTGGGGCAAAAATTTACAAATCAGTGGGAAGGTTTTTGAAATGACAGCTAAAGTGCAATTTGCAAAGTTTTGTTAGGTTCGTGTTACTTGTGCTTAGAACAAGTGCAATATGTGAACAGCTGCAAATTTTAACTGTGCTGGGTGCAAATGCAAACTGTGTAGGGTTTTGTACACTTGTAACTTGCACCGTGCACATATTACAAACTATGGGTTGGTTTCCACTTATTTGTTTTGCAAGTTCTATTTTAGCTGTAATTCTTAAAACCTTAGCAATGATTTGTAAATATTTGTCCCAAAGACTACTGTCATGTTAATTTCCCAATAATCTTTAGTCCATGTGACGGATAAAGAATTGAGTTCAGTAATAGAGCAGCAACAACATTGTTGTCTATGTGGGATGAAAATGACTCATTTATGGGCATAATATATGTTTTTGTTGCAACTATTGTCGGGCATATGCCAACTTTGAGTTCCTGTATTTGCAGAGCAACAACAACAATAGTGTAGTTTTGTGACATAAATGATGCGTGAATGGGCATGTTAGATGTGTTTATCTCACCTGTCTTCTCATAGATTCCAAGGAATATGCAACAGAGGAAGAGGTTATCGATCGATTGTGGCCTAGTGGCATCACCCCAACATTTCTACAAGGGAGGTTGGGGGTTCAAGACTTGGCATGGTGTTTGGGGTTGTTTGGGGGGGGGGGGGGGGGGGGTTATTAGGAGGGTTATTAGGAGTATTTGATATTAGAAATTGTTTAGCTTAATGTGTTTAGTTTTTCTTTTATTTCATGTATCTTCCAAAATATATTAAATAACTGTGCCTACCAACTAATATGTTGAGAATTTCCATTTTTCCATAGGTAGATATGAAGAAAAATTTGACGCTATGATTATGGAGCCATATTCTAGTGTCCCAGCATTTAGGGGCCGTTGGATAGATGGATTTCAAATAACAGAATTTGATGTTAAATTTTGGATTTCAAATGCTGTGATTTGATGTGAAATTTCAAAAGACTCACTCCCTTTGGTCCCTAAACTATCATTTTTTCCTACTCGGTCCAATTTCAACGATTGCTGTACTTTTTTTTAATGGAAAATGACACATAACTCAGGTTGACCCAGAACTAACCCATAGCCAAGGTAAATTCACGAAAATAGAGTAAATCACACTGTTTACCACTTGAAATATGTGCCTTTTCCTACTTTCTCCTTAAAAAGAAAAAACAAAAAAATTGCCTACTTTGATTCCTAAGCCCTTGGGATGGTCATTTTAATTTAATCTGCGGGGTCCGCCCATACCCGTCCAAATAGGGTGAATTTTATTCGACTTGACACTTATGTAGGGGCAGGTATCGCCTCTACCAATCTAACAAAAATGCCTCGGACCCCCACTGGGGGTCGACCCCCAGTGAGGTGGCGGGCGGTGATTGGGCGAAAAAAAAACTGTTTTATTTATTTATTTATTTTTTTGAATTTCAACCAATGGGGGCACGCCACCTCACTGGGGGTGCGACCCCCACTGGGGGTCTGTAGCACCATTGACCAATCTAAATCTGACCCAATATAATTAATAATATATAAATAAATAATATATATATATATATAATATAATTAGATATATGAAAGGAATATTAAAAGTCTGTGATTCTGTTTAAATATAAATAAATAATAAATCAAAGAAATTATTTAGTGTGTTAAGGTTTTAAATGATTTTCAATTTTTTTGACTATTTGAAATGTGGTCGGGTATTCGCGTGGGTAGAGGCGGAGATGGGGTAGAAAAATTTCACTTGTAGCGGGGTTGGGGTGGGGGATGACAAACCCGTCCTAAATTCGTCCCATGACCATCCGTACTAAGCCCCCAAGAAATTGTTACTCAGAAAAACGAGGAAAAAAAGACTCTCACAACTTGTTGCATCATCCACTAAAATGTTCATGCAACACTTGAACCTTCCCTTCCTTTTTACTTTCTCCTTCTCTTCCCTCCTCTATGCACCTTCTCACCCTACTACACCCAACCTCCCTCCTTTTCACCATTCCCCTTGCCAACCTGCCACCTGATCTCCTTGAATGACACATCCCATTGTATTTTTTTCATTTTCGTCTTATGTGAAGTTGGTTTTTGAGATTGGCTCGGTTTGTTGATGGGTTTTGAAGTGAGATGGTTTTGAGATTAGGTTGGGTTTGGGTTTGGGTTTGGGTTTGAGTTTGGGGTTACAAACCAAAGTGGAAACTTAATTTTCCAAACTGTGCCTCAACCGTGATAGAAGTTGGTAATTGGACTAAAGTAAGAAACGACAAAGTTTAGGGACCAGACTGGAAAAATCTTTTATTTCAAGACCTAAATGAAAATTGAATCATACTTTAGGGATGAAAGTATAACTAACCCTTAAATTTTATAAAAATATAAGAGAGTTGGCTTAGTATAGATAGATCGTGAAACTAAAGGGGAAGGTAGAGTAGAGTAAGAAAAGAATTGTTTTTGTACGACTATAATCCTTAACATGAAGGATTTGGAATAACTACTTTTACATTATTATTTCAAATCAATAATGATAAAGCTCTCAAAGTCAAGCTTGAAATCCATATGTAAATTATAGTTATTTTTCTTAAATGAATAGTTCCCAAAAACTTTCGTTTCAAATCCACGAAACCAAACTCAACCTTATTCAACGTACATACCAGACATCTTGTTTAAGCACAAAAAATTGCACCCTAATTGATAATATTGCAACAGCCGTGATTGAATGTTGTATGAAAGAAGTTGTGTGCACATTTAGTGGAGAATTTCTTTGATGAGGAACAAAACCCATACAGAAAGGTTAGCTTTAAGGCCAATCACCATCTAAAAGCAAATAGATTGCACATTCTGGATTGCTTTCTAGACTTCCTTACCAAGATAAGTCGCTGTTGATAAGTGATTGGGATTTATTCCTCTATGAATAGTATGATTCTTCCCTTTAATTGATTGCTCATCAGTGGTTTAGTTGTGATGTTGTGGAATCTCATGCAGTTTGTGCATATATCTGCTGTATGGATATTTTTAATTGTGCTTGTTGGTGGGAACAGTTATGTGAAATTGTGCTGATTGAAGCCTTGATTGAGACACATCTCTTTTGTGCTTTGATTTTTTGGAAAGCTTACCTGATTTTTAGGGAGGATGATACCCTTTATTATTACTCTCTCTCTCTCTCTCTCTCACTTGAATTTTGCATTTGAACATTGGAATAAATTCTGAGTGTTTATTGCACGGAAGTATCTAGGGGAGTCTGGTTTGCCTTCAATGTTCCTATACAATGCTTGTTATCAATACCTGATAGAAACATTTAAAAATGCTGTCTTTTCTGTACGGGTTCATTCCAGAGTACTGTTAAATTTTTTAATGGAAACGCGACCGGAAGTGGAAAAAAAGAACTTCCATAGCACATTAATATGCACTGTCAGATTACCATGATGTACAATGTCATCATCCACATCCACGACATTTTCTCTCGCTATTTTTAAGATTCTTTGATTTAGAAGCCTCTTTAATTTTAAGAATAACCACTGCGTATTGGGGGTGGTTAACATGAAATGTGTATAATGTGTGAAAAATGTATAGAAATATATAAAAGTGTATGAGACTGTTGAAATGTGTATTGAATTTTTAACGTCTAATGCTCAAGCGGGCTGTCCTTGGCAGGACTCTTCTTTAACTTCTAATGGTGGTCAATTCTGATGCGAGCTGTAAACTCGAATGTTTAGGGCTTGACTTGTGCTGGTGTTTTTCAACTTCACTAATATTTGTGAATATTTGTGATTTGTGTGTTTTGGGGTTTATTTTGTAGGGATGGGTTTAAAGGGACCTTGAAAAGGTTTCCGTTTTACAATAAAAAAAATAAAATTAGCATGTTAACCAACTGGGAGAGAGAGAGAGTAGACATTATCCTTTTGCAAAAAGGAAAGGTGAGGGATAAGAGTATCTGAATCTATTCTTGTTTCCATAAAGAATAATTATCTTTGAAAGTTGCTTGACTTCTGCAGTAAATCATCATCGTTGGGTCACAGGAACGGCTAATATTGAAATTACTTTTCGCTATGAAAAGAATTTTTAGGGTTGGTTAGGTATTTTGCAATATATGTGAAAGAAAGAATAAGAATGACTTCCGGATTGGATGTTAGAAGAAGTGAATTAGGTTAGGTGCCGGTTTGATCCTTGACCTTTGTCTATTTTAATTCCTACAATTCAATGGTATATGCCTATGGTGTACCCCACTTTCCAGTTAGGATGGCAAATTCATTCATAAGTGTTATATTCAATGTATGTTTTATCACTTCTCTGTTTAGCATTCAACTGAGCAAGACAAGAACTGAGTGATGCTGTATTTAATAACAGTACACTCTTCTATATCTACCTTCTGTTCTTTTGCACAACTTATACTTGAATGAGCCAATGAGTCCATTAGTAGATTGTTCAAGTTTGACTTATTTGCTTTATGAGTCAATTTCAAATGAGTTTTAACTGAGTCGAACTCAAATAGCTTGTTTTTTTTACAGTGTGCTTCTCGAGTCAAGTAGTAAATTGTTCAAAAGTTTATGTGACTTCAGTTTGTTTACATTTTGGGCTGAGATGGCCTCGTTTGGGAATAAGTTAATTTAGTAACTTTTTGGCTATTTGGTTAAAAAGGTAGGTAAAAAAAACTTGTATGTTTGGGATGACTTTTTGGCTAATTACGAAAAGATGTGCAAAAAGTAGAGAGAAAAGAGAATCTTTGACTTTTTGGTATGAGTTGTTGGCTTTTTGACTAATTTAATAACTTTTTGACTAATTGATTAAAAAAGTAAGTCCCCAAACGGGACCTGAGTAGTTTAATTTTTTATAATGCATGTGTATATAGAGTTGAATAAAATTGTTCAAGCTTGATTTCAAAAGTAACTAATTTTGAATGAGTTTTCAACCAATCAAACACAAATTGAGTCCAAATAATTTGATTCGTTTTACAGTCTTACTCAACTAAGATTTAAAAAAAAAGAAAAAAAAAAAAAAAAAAAAGTATAAAACTTAAACTGATATAGGGACACGTGTTAGCTGACAAAGCAGGGGGGGTATGGTTTTGAAGGAAATGAATTGTTTAATATAAAGAAACAAAGAAAAAGCTTATATGATTCTTGAAATTGCCCAGTCTGTGAGTAAAGTGCTAGTTGTTGTTTGAAGGGCGAGAGTGGTGCTGATGGTAGGGGCTTCTGTTCTGTTGGGTTACAGTTTATAGACAAGATACAGAAGGGCCCCCCCACCCCCTCTCGAATCCCATTTTGCTCACACTGTAAACAAAACATGCCTTTTAATTGATTTAAAATTGCAAAACTCATAAATTTAAATGAGATAAAAATAAATAAATAAATATATATATATATATTTTAAATATATAGTTTTAGACCAATTAAATAGTATGTATTGTTCACACACACTTTGTTAGTGTGTGGACAAATTTAGTTTAGGCAGTCTCTCTCTATATCTCATCTCTCTCCGGTTATTATTGTTGTTGTTGTGAGAAAAGGGATACAAATTAAATGGTTGGAATAGGAGCACGTATTGGATTTTAGTGTTGTTGTTGCTGCTTCCTATCTTCCCATCTGCTGGTTCTCCATACAGCTATCTTTCTGTCACCCTCCCCATTAACACTTTGTGGTCCCTTGCATACAACATCTCCCACCCCCAACAAATATCCATGAAATTATCTTTTTACAAAAAAAAATTAGAAAAGAAGAAAAACAGGTAGAAAGATAAAAAGATCCATTAGATTTGACACATTTTGGCCAGCTGACATCCCCACCTCACAAGTTATGGAACAAATAAGAATACTACGTATTTAGAAAAATATTTATAAATAAAAATATCTCAAAAATTGAAACATTTAGATCAGATTCTTTCTACGTGTAATTCATATATCAGTTATGCTTCATACACCCAGTGGGGGTGGCGCCCCCAGTGACGTGGCGCACCCCCACTGGTCGGAAATCAAAAAAAAAAAAAAAAAAAAAAAAACTGTTTTTTTGGCCAACCCCCAGCTGACACCTCACTGGGTGTCACCCCCAGCTGGGGGTAGGAAGCTTTTCTGTTCATATATTTGTACCAAATTTAAAATTAAGAGCACTTTCTGTTTTCTTGATGTGTTGCATTTTTATGGAACAAATGCAAGAAAGAGAGGGTTTTGATTTTTTTTTTTTTTTTTTTTTTTTGGATTGAAAATTGGAATGTCTTAAACCAAGAACCCGGTTACCTGGGTGGATTATTGATTGGGTAGATCATAAAGTAGGGGGCCACTTGATGATTATTAGGGACCTAACTAATCCCACATATCTAAGGCCCACCAAAAAATGGCCATGTAAAGATTGATTAGACTTACTGTAATATGATGTTTCATACATTACAAGAAACTCTCTTTGATGGTGCACAAATCTTTGTATGCTCCCAACCCCATTGTCGACTTCTATTAATCAGAAAACCTTACATTACTCTCCATTCTATCTGTTTTTTCAAACAAAATAAAAACTGACAAAAAAACTGATAATCGATGGGGCCTAAGACAAATTTCAATAGGCGTGTCCACGTCTCAAATTGGGGCAAGTATTATCGTGCATTGAGTTGTCTTTTTTTTTTTTTTTTTTTTGGTAATAATTGTGCAGTACTTCTCTGTTAAATTGCAAAAAATTCAAGTCATACTTGAACTAGGGTTGCATATCACATGGGAGGTAGTGCGAGTTGTAAGGGAATTGGAACATGCATGGGTAGCTTTTGAACATGCCAACATTTAATTTCCATGGCCACAATTCATTGCCATGTCATTTCACAATACATATATAGTAAGAATAGATCAACTGAAATTGCTTATCAATTCACCCCACTTGGCATTCCAAAGATAAGTTTTTATTCTTTTTCTTTTTTGGGTATGTATCAAAACCTGAAGAGATGGGTTAAAAAGATTATCCTCTTGAGAGGGGTTACACTAATTGAGCAAAAAGTTCAATTAAAATAGAGCAAACCTACCATTAAAAAGATTATCATATAAGGCTTGTTTCTTGGTCTGGAACCGCCATAGGTAAAAAACAATTATACCCACCAATCATTTGCATGGGGGCTTCACTATTGAGATAAGATTAGAGCTTCTTTTGCCCTTTACCATGAGGCACTTCTCTTATTTTTTAAGTGAACTCCACCCATCAAAAAAAAAAAAAAATCCATCAATCTTGACAAATGTTTCAACAAAACAGAATCAAGTAAGTACGCATCGAAATGTGAAAATGTCACGTACAACAATCTCATTAATAATGTGTTTACACATCAAGTAAAATCAATTAAAATTTCATCATTGTGGAATTTGGAAAGATCAGATAGTATGAAGAGATTACTTTTACCTTTTTGGAATCCAAACTTCTTTGCTCTTCCTAACTTTGCCTCTATATAGAAGAACACAAATGTTGCAAAAAATGAAATTTTAGTAGTAGTCAGCATCCCTTCTTAGTTTTGGGTAGACGAAACCAATTATCATTCTGTTAAAACTTTTCTTCACATTCCTACCAGGTGAGATCTAGGCTTTTGTTTTTCAATGTATAATTTGAGATCATAGCATCCAAATCATAAGAATTTTTATTTATCAGTATATAAAAAGAACATAGTGTCACATCATTCTGTATAAAAAAATTGACCTGAAAAAGATAAGTAGGCCCAGAAAAGCATCACTTTAAACAAGTAACCGCTTTCCACAGCATTCCCCTTGCCATATTGACACGTTTGAGGGAAGCCAATGGAGACGAAGGTCCAATCCTTTCATGTGTATATATACTCATCTGATATCTCTTCATCCCCATTCAAAGCTCTCCAAAAGAAGAACACACACACACACACACTAATAAACCCATCCAATCTCTGCTCATTCTTTTCTTTTGCCTTCTTCAATCAACCTCCTTACCATTAAACTACTTCTCTTGTGTAGTTTTTAACAAGAAAGTTATTATCTCATATCATATCATATCATATATGTGTAAACCAAAGTCATCTTCTCCGTCATTGTTTGTCTCTTCTAACAAAACCCATTTCATAAACCCCAACAAGACCATGGATCTTCACACTGATGATGATGGTCTTGGTCTTGATCTTGATCTTGATCTTGATCTTGATGATCAACTCCATAGATGGCCAACTCCTACTGAGGTAAACACAACCCATAACAACCTTTCACACATAAAAACATATATTTATACATTAGTCCCTTTTTATCTTTAAAAAAACAAAAACAAAAAAAAAAGCCAGTATCACATTTCTCATTTTCTTGCATGTTCTTGATTGGTTTTTCTTGCATTTTAGGCCCTGGAAGAAATCAAAGCCATAGGGAAGATCTCAGGCCCAACAACCATTACAGGGCTTCTACTCTTCTCCAGAGCCATGATCTCCATGATCTTCCTGGGCTACCTCGGCGAGCTTGAGCTCGCCGGAGGCTCTCTCTCCATCGGCTTCGCCAACATTACCGGCTACTCCGTGATCTCCGGCTTAGCCATGGGCATGGAACCCATCTGCGGACAAGCTTTCGGAGCGAAACAATGGAAGCTTCTAGGCCTCACTCTACAAAGAACAGTCCTCCTCCTCCTCTCCACCTCCATACCCATCTCTTTCATGTGGCTCAACATGAAGAGAATCCTCTTATGGTGTGGCCAAGATGAAGAAATCTCATCAGCAGCCCATACTTTCATCGTTTTTGCCATTCCAGACCTTTTCTTCCTCTCTCTTCTCCACCCACTTCGAATCTACCTAAGGACTCAAAATATTACATTACCAGTAACTTACTGTTCAGCCGTTAGTGTACTCCTTCACATACCACTCAATTTCATTCTCGTAGCCTATTTCAAGATGGGTATTGCAGGAGTAGCCATAGCAATGGTCTGGACAAACCTCAATCTCTTCATTTTGCTATGTTCATTCGTATACTTGTCGGGAGTGTTCAAAGACTCATGGGTTGCTCCGAGCATGGATTGTCTTCGAGGATGGTCTTCTCTTCTCACACTCGCAATCCCAACTTGTATCTCAGTCTGTCTCGAATGGTGGTGGTACGAATTCATGATTCTTCTCTGTGGACTCCTTTCAAATCCCAAAGCAACAATCGCTTCAATGGGTATTCTAATCCAAACTACCTCTCTAGTCTACGTCTTCCCATCATCACTCAGCCTCGGAGTCTCCACCAGAGTCGGCAACGAGCTCGGCGCCAACCGCCCAACGAAAGCCCGCATTTCGACCATCGTTTCCCTAGCCTGCGCGGCGGCATTAGGCGGCGCCGCCATGATGTTCACCACCCTGATGAGGCACAGGTGGGGGAAATTTTTCACTAAAGATTCCGAGATTTTGGAACTGACTGCAGTGGCATTGCCGATCGCCGGACTATGTGAGCTCGGAAACTGCCCTCAAACCACCGGGTGTGGGGTGCTGAGAGGCAGTGCACGGCCGAGTATCGGAGCCAATATCAATTTGGGGTCTTTTTACTTGGTGGGTATGCCGGTGGCGATTTATATGGGGTTTGTAACGAAAATGGGGTTCGCCGGACTGTGGCTCGGGTTGCTTGCGGCTCAGGCGACCTGTGCTTTGCTCATGATTTTTGTCTTGTACAAAACAGATTGGAAGCTTCAGGCAGAGAGAGCTAGAGAGCTCACACAATCTTCTTCTTCTTCATTTTCTTCTGTATTACCGATATCAATGTCGCCAGAGAATGGTGTTGAGGGGATGATGAAGAAGAAGAAGAAGAAGATGAGTAATTTGGAAGATATTTTGTGCAGTGATAACAATAATGGTGAGTTGGTGAAGACAGCTTCTTCTCCGCTTGAAACAGAGCCTCTCATATCTACTACTACTGCTACGACTACCACAAAGATTGTTGTTCATTGATTAGAGTACTTGCTTGTCCATGGCCACCATTTTTTTGCCCCCACTCTTTGAAGAGTTGATGTGAAAATTGTTCTTTAAAATTAACTCCATTGTACTGTAGAGAGGAGAGCTTTTGTTTGTACTTTTTATTCCTAGCTCTCTCTTGCTTATTTGCTCTACTTTTTTTTAAAAAAAAAAAACAAAAAAACAAAAAAACAAAAAACAAAAAATTTAAGATGCTGTAATAATGTAATTGCATAATAAAAATGGAAGAACACATCTTGTGTTAGTTCTCCATACTACTGTCATTGAAAGCTGAGAGAACTCCAATGCCACTTTATAAAGTGGCATTATAAACAAATAAATAAGATACTTTGGAAAATTCTTAAAATTCAAAAGATATGAATTAGATTTATTTGGTGCGGTCGATACTTAACAAATTTTAAGTGTGTGCAGGGGTTATGATTTTAAACCACTTATCAAAAATTAACTTTTACACGATACACTAATTTTAAAAAATAATTACATGTAAAAATAGAATTTGAGACATTAATGTTATATTTTTACAAAATAAGCAAAGGTGTACACTTTTACAATCAGCAATGTTAGGTATCATGAAAAACCTTTCATGAAAATAATCATGAAAGCTTTGTGATATTTGGATTACACTTAGAATAAAGCACTACACATTAATCAAGGTAATCCAAGAATCATAAATCTTTCATGATCATTTTCATGAATTTTTTTTTATAATTCCTAACTTTTCTCCATTTACAATTGCATACTAATATACATTATGAAATCATTCACGGTAAACGAAACCTCCTGAAATGCTTGATTCATGCTGGTTGTCACAATCTTGATGTATTTGTTTCATTGTTTGATTCATTAAAATAAATACAGAATATCAACATTCCATACGAATGTTAAAAGAAAAGTCATCTGATAGACAGATTAAAAAATAATTATTTCATTCTACTTTCATTATACTTTTGTTTTTATAATATTTTATTTTTAGTTTTATATTTCTTAGAATTTTTATGAGTACATAAGATTAAGATTTGTGATAGAGAAAGTAAGACAGAGAGAGAAGAGGGAGTTTAGCTGTCGGTTGTTTTAAGGGTGAGGAGGATCCGCCTACCTTTTTTTATCGATCCCTTTCTTTTTTTTTTTTTTCCTATATTAGGCCACAACATTGACTACCCTAAAATGGAAATTAGGATAATACTTTTTTTTATCAATCTGATTTGCCAAAACAACCCCCCTCTATCTATCTTCTTTCTTTCATACATCTTTTAAAAATGAAAAATAGTATGGAAGTCTATTTTCAAGTTTAAATACTCATTTTTAAGATTCAGTGATTTGTAGAAAAGAGGATTGACTGATGATTAAAAAAATATGAGAGCGAGAGTTACCTTAAATATTTTAATAGACTGTCAAATCATTAAATTTAAAAAATAAGTCTAATTTTTAAATTAAAGTAACACTACTTTTTTTAAAATCCTTTCCTTCACCAAAATGAATTCTCCATACCCCTCCTACAAGCAGCCTTTAGCTTAGAAAACCATTCATCCCATTCTGAGATAGCTTAAACTTGTTTCTTTTTATAGTAAAAAAAATTAAAAACCTTATTAATTCATTTATCATTTAATAATAATAATTTAAAATTTGATACAGATGCTGCTTCGATAATACAATAAGTATCACATTAATAAAAAAAAATATAGCATATTTTTAATTGTTTAAAAAAGTAATGCAATGATACTCGAATAAAGTCGTGGGAAACAATTAAAATCAAAAGTTATATTTCATTGATTTAATGGGTTTTTAATTTTAAATAACAATATAGATACACAACAATAATTTATAATATTTATATGAGTGTGAGTCTCATATTCATGTAATAAATTAATGAATTAGTTTGTGTAGCAATAAATTTAAATGCATACCAATTTTTTTATACATATTGTGTATCTATTCTATTACTTAAGCTGGCTCAATTTTGCAATAAGCAGTTCATGTCAATTATAATATTAAGGGAAAATATCATTTTGGTGAGAAGTAAAAATTAATATTTACCAACTCAATGGAAAAGTTTTTGAACTGCTATTTGAATATTACAAAACTTTACATTAATCATATTTTTTCTACTTATACTGAAATGATATTCCATATTCCCACTTCCCTTTTTCACTAAATATATTTTATATAATTTTTGCCAAATGACAAAATTATCCCTTTTCAGAGATGAAAAAGGGGAAATGTAAAGGTTTGAGAAGGGGCAATTTTTGGTAGTTGACAAAAGTATAAAAGGTGTATTTGGTTTAAATGGGAGTAGGAATAGGACCACCCTATCAAAGCTTCAATAAAGCTTTTATTTTTTTTCTGTGAAAATTGTTTTCTGCATTTGTTTTTTGATGTAATAAAAAATAAAAGTCAATAAAATATTTTCGATGGTCAATGAAAAATAAATTTATTTGACCATAAAATATTATCCATGTCACCATACGACCATTACCACCACTCACCACCCTTATCATCCTACCGGCACTTGACACTCTCACCATTGGATGATGGTAAATCAGAAAGTAACTATAATAGTAAATGGAAGAAAAAATTAGTGGAATATCTCTCCAACTTTGAGTAGTAGGAGAGGTCTAATATTTTTTTGGAAAATGTCTCGTAGCTCAAATTTTGTGGCTCAAAAGTGGCTCAAATGGCCAAAACGACGTCGTTTTGGCCATTTTTATGTTGTTCTGTACTCAAAACGACGTCGTTTTGGCCATTTGAGCCACTTTTGAGCCACAAAATTTGAGCTACGTAGCATTGTCGTTTTTTTGTTAGTTGAAATTCCTCAATAATATTATTAGAAAAATTCTGGCTCGTCACAGAGAAATTTCTCTGAAGAGTTTAAATTTCTCTATAAAGAGCTAAAATTTCGCTATAAAAATATTGAGAGACTCCAATTATTATGAAAATATTACATATCTTTTATCTTATAAAATTTTAATATTGAGAAATTTAAACTAAAAATCCCTAAATGCAAACCAAATTGTTTATGCATATTATATATCTATTCTAGTACTTTCTCTTTTTCTTTTTTCCAATCATTAGAAAGAATATAGGAAAGGAAAATTTGTATAATGTAATACTCGAATTTAGACACGATGTTGGTAAAAGAGCAACTTACTAAGGACATTCCAGTCGGTTATAATATTAAAACTTCATCTAGTTTTGAACTATTTAGGATTAATTATAATATTTAGAACTTCATTTTTTTTCTTTAGTACATCAGAAATAATTTAGGACTTCATTTAGTGTTTGAGCTAGCGGCCGAGGCACACGTGATGCATGTGCAAATTTAGAAAAAAGTTATGCAATTGAGGTGATAAAAATTGAATTAAAGAAAATTGCTTTTCAATTGATAAAATTTTTAATGCATCCTCATTCAAATTTTTTTTTAATTTATATATTCAATCGCATAACTTTTTTTGAATTTGATACGATATATATATACACACTCTCATATACTTTTGCATTATCTTTGAGTTTTTTTTTTTTTTTTTTTTTTCCTGAGTTTTTAATTTTTTAATTTATTTTTTTCCTTATTTATTGAATCTCTTTAAATTAAGAATGAGGATGTATTCAGTTAAGAATATTGAAAATATTCACTTTTTTAATGTATCCTCATTATTTATTATTATTATTATTATTTTTTTTTTTTTGTGTGTGCAAATTTTTTTTTGAAAAGTTTAAAATACTATTTTTTGGAAACAGTTTGGAAGTTGAAAGGTACTTTGCCTACCTTTCAAGGAAAGATGGAAAGGAAAAAAAAATTAAAAACACAATGAATAAAAAAAATTATTACCTGTACAAGAACGAAATATGTCACGACTTAAATTCGCCCCTATGGGTTTAGCACCGTAACCGGCCAGTAATCTGAGATTACCGAAGGCCTGCTTAACAGTAAAACAGTAATACAGAGTACAGGGGCTGACGGAAGCCAAAACAGTAATTAAAAGATGTCCAATGAGCTGTGACAGTCTATATGCAAAAAGACTTTTTAAAGCATATTCACATTCAGGACAAAACAGTACTATACATACATATACAAACATTTGGGTTAGGGACCAAGTCCCTACCATAATAGTACAGTACAGGTCTATACAGTCTATATAAAATAGATATAGAAATGAAGAAATCTAAAACACTCCGAAGCAGCCTTAGCTTGGCAGCACTTGGAACCTCAAGGTGAGGCACGATGGTTAGCTTGACAAAACAAGAGCTAATCCGACGCTCCTAACTCTGGTCCGGTGCCTGAACACCTACATATATATATATATATATATATATATATATATAAGCTAAAGCCCAGTGAATAACATACGCGTAAAGAGGTTAAGAATGAATGTCTTTTCGGTATTGAAAACAGTCATTTATCAGTATATCAGTCATTCAGTTTGTGACTCATAATTCATGCCATAACAGTCATTCAGAAACTATAATAGTCATATGTAGTACATTCAATAGCAAAACAGTACAGTAGGTCTTAACAGACCGAGCAGTCAATGATGGCCATCATATCAGTAAATAGTATTGGTTCCAAACGTGGGAACCGACAGAGATCTTTGTAATAGTAGCGGTAACAGTTCAGTAACAGTAAATTGCTATGGATGCCACGAATACAGTTCACAAATAGGACAAACATTTATTCAGTAAACAATGTCGTTTCATAAAGCAGTATAGTCATTTGTTCAGAAAATAATCTCAATTGAACATATCTTTACAACATTGTTACTCACAGAACACTGGGCTATAAGCAGCTAGAGCGTCCTCGGATGCCAACCCTACAGTTACAGAACGAACACACACTAAGCTACACAGTTGAGAAAATAATAACTTAATCCCTAATTTGCCTCGGTGTGGTTCTACATTTATATCCTCATTAAGATGCCTTAAACTAGGCCTAGGAGTGCCTAGGATAAAATGAGGATTCAAAGATGTACTTTAAAACACTTTTCAAAATTTTCAGAAAACAGGGGTCTCGCTTGAGCGTGGCTTTCTACGCTCGAGCGGACATGCAGACAAAGGAGCTCCGCTTAAGCGTTACTTTCGTCACTTGAGCGGACTGTAAGCTACAGTAAAAATACTGGATGCACAAAAATTACGCTCGACGGGCGCTCGATCCACGCTCGAGCGTGAGACACAAGTCCTCGCTCGAGCGTGAACTTTCTCGCTTGAGCGGACTGTAAACACATGCAAAGTACTGGATACACGCATTTTACGCTCGAGCTCCACTTTCCTCGCTCGAGCAGACTGCATGAACACAAGGCATACGCTCGAGCGCGGAGTTCCTTGCTCGAGCGTGAGTCCAAAATCTGGAATTTCCAGATTCGAACCTCAAGCTAAAAACTCAACTTTAATGCATCAAATTCGATCCTCTTGGGCTAATTTTCTGGAAAACACTTGTAAACTCATGATATAACATGTTTCAAAGATCAATTTGCAAAATCAAAGCCCAAAGGTAGTTCAATTAAAACACAATTTCATCAAAACTTCAAGAATATGATGAACATGCAACATGCATGAATTTAATCAACTTCAAAGCTCCCAATGCATGATCAAATGAGTCAATTCACACCACAACATGATGAATTCATGGATTATAACATTAATATGGAAATGCATGCAAGAATTTATATGAAAACAACCTCAAACTTCATGATATGTACATGCATGCATGGATTAAGTTTCAATTCAACAATCTAAACCAATTCTTGACTTTAATCTCTAAACTTCCATGAACCATGCAAAATACAACTTGATTTCACAATTAAAAGGATGAAATCCTTACCTAGGTTCCTCAATTACAAGTCTAGAGGCTTAATTATGCAATTAACCTTCAATATCTTCAAGTCTCCAAGCTAAATGCCTAGATGAACTCAATTTCTCCTATCTCTTTCTCTCTCTAGTCGGTTGTGTATAAGGAAACGGCTAAGAAAGAGATATGAATTAAGTCTCAAATGTTTTATGAGATGGCCCACTAACATGGCATTTTGGTAAATAAAGCCAACTTATGTAATTTAATATTATTAAATCTAATTTAATCAATCTAAATAAAATTTTAATTAAATATATTATAAAAACACATAAATTCCAATTAGCATAAAACATTAATCAATTTCAGATTCGGCCGCCGATAAGGCCTTCAATTTGCAGTTTAAAACATAACATATGAACAGATCATTTAACAGTCAAACAGATAGACATGCATTTAAACTAACACACTCAATCAATTCGCTCAGAATTTCAATCAATTCAATTACTCATCATGATCAGTCTCAGTTTAGCAGTAATTAGTGGTGTTATCAGTAAACAGTAGTGAGGGTTGTCACAAAATAATCGTCTCGTATGATCATGTTGATCAAGTTTGCGCTCTTCTAAACATCGTCGTCGCTTTACTCCCTGAAAACACAAACGTGAGCTAGCCGACAGTTGTGTGCCGGATACCTCTCTGATGCCTAAGTCAGCAAAATAGATAAATAGATAAAAACTCTGTGTATTCGAGAATCAAAGTTGTGATACATGTGCATAGGTTATGTTGTGAGCTTTTATAACTTTTGCCTGGCACAATCCTAGTAGGACTCTTATTTCTCCATGCAGAGTCCTATTAGGAATAACACTCCTGAAAGATAATGATTATCTTTCAACACCCCCTTCACTGCTCAAACCAAGTGAGATGGTTTTACCCTGGTTGGATAACAGTATAACCGAGCTAACACCAACCCTTTGTCATACTCAATCCAGTGCCTTCACATGCAACACATGGGCTAATACCTCGGCTCTGAATACTATGACCGAGCTAATTATCACCACTCCGACCGTGGTGACTGTAACCATACTTGGACCGAGCTAACACTAAGGTCCACTTGCTAAGCCCTTTTCACCACAGCTCATCAAACGGCCTATTACTACGCCTGGGCCTAGCTCGGCCCTAATGCACATAAAAACTCCCTCTTAATTGCCCCTTAATTCCATCTGCCACGCATGATTTGAGATTACCTTTTTACCAGCCGAGCTAAAAGTTGGCCTTCAACCAAGCTAAATTGATACCGGGCTACTAATTTGTCCGGTCAAAAAACGTTTTTTCAGTCGCTGCATAACTGAATGGCTTACGATTCTCTTGGACACGTGGCAAGCCCTTATTGGTCAAATACAGCTGCCATCGCCACCTTCGTACCTCGCAAAATTTGAACAGTCTCACCCAAATTCACGCTTTACACAAAAAATCCCTTTTTTTTTTTTTTTTTTTTTGAGCAAGACACCCCACTATTCACCTTCTCTCTCTTTTTCCCTCTGAGCTTCCATTTTTCTAAACACTGTATCTGCAAAGCTTGTGCTCCCGCCTGGCATCTTCATCGCTTGGAACTTCACCCTTTTTTTCTAAGACTGTAAGTGACTCAAATCCTCATCTTTTCCGTTTATTTTGTAAATATATATAGTATAGATGTATATACTCATATATTTTACCAAAACACATTCTGTAGTTTTGATGAAATAGGTAAGAACAAATAGTACTAAAAACCAGACCCCCAAACCATAGGCTCGTGCTTAAGAACACACCCTCTAGATTCAGAAAACATGAAGTTTGAATTTAGAATCCTGGTGTAACTGAGCTAAAAACCTATTAGGCAACTCTAGGCTTCGGTACAACCGAACTAGGGAACTTGTTTGTATTTTAGGTGTGCACCCAGCCAAACTAGATAACTCCCCCAATAAGCCGAACTAAAACTTCACGCCACACCTTTAGTTTCAATCAGTCTAAGAGCCTTCCATTTCATATTGCTGAGCTAAAGTTCTTCGCCCCAACCGAACTAAGCACGGATAGTATCCCATGTAGCTGAGCTAAGCCTATACTTATTTTGCCTTCGTACTTAACACGGTCCAACGATCTGGGCTTAACACTTTTCATTTCCACTTTGCAGACTTTAACTAGGTTGGCCAGGCACTCCTCTGCACGCTCAACCGAGATACTCAACGTTATCTCAACACCGAGCTAGCACTCCGAGCTAATTTTATACATCATTTAAGTCTACATGGGCAAATATCGATTCCTAGTAAACTCACCAGGGGCTATTGCGGAATTCCGCAAGGACTACAACATCCCTGATGACGTCCACCTTTCACTCGCCGAACTAGACACAACTCCATGGGGAAAATAGGGCTTCGTTCCCTTCACCGTCCTTTCCATTGTAGAAGCCGGACTCCGATTCCCTGTCCAACCACTCCTTTGTGAATTCCTTAGGCAGACTAGAATATGCCCAACCCAATTCAGCACCAATTCTTACAGAACAATAAATGGCATCGCCGAGCTAAATCCGCCAGCTTGGCCTCAACCTCGGTCTAGCCGAGCTATCTCATCAATACTCTTTAGGCCAGAACGAAGACGGCTGGGTATACTATTTAAGAATAAGACGCCGCCGAGAGAAAATAATAAAAAACACTCCAGATAAAGACGTAAACGATGACGACTTTTTCTGAGTTTCTGGTAACTTCGAGGACCAGGAAGCCCAAATACTCGACGACCGGATTAACTGGAATAAAGGAGTAGTCGGTATATATACCTCAGCTCAGTTTTGTGCGTTCTTTACTCTGTTTATAAATTTTGCACCGTGCTAACCGTTGCCTTTTTCTTTATGCATATTTAAACCAAAAAAAGTCGCAGTACAGTTACTCCAATCTAGACGCACTCCGCGCCACGCCGCGCTGTGGTACCGCGATCGAGGTTGGGCCGAGTTACTCAATTTTGAACCGACATACAGACATAGCAGTAGGAGGAAAACTAGGGTAACAGATTTCCTCCTGGAACCTTCCCCAGAACCTGATCCATCATGACCTCAAATCAATCTTATCCCACTAACCGTAGAACAAGAGATGGCCAAACGCCGAGCTGTCCGAGCATTGATTACTGAGATGAATCAAGCCGAGGTACCACAAGCCGGCCAAACACATGAGGCCGTGGTAGCCCTTCTAACAGCCCATTCATCATCATCTCGGCCAAGTAAGTGTGCTCGCACTTCCTCAACCGAGCTACGCCTTGTTGATGAAGAAGGCCCCATACTTTCCCAAACCACGCCACCGAGCCCAGAGCCCACACGATCTGACCGGGCTAGCTCTTCAGAGTGGGCACCAAAACTGACGTATAAGAACCGAGCCATAGCGAACACTAACTCAGTGGTGGTAGATAAAGACCACTCACTTGCCTTTAATCTTGCAAAAAGTATGTGTCTGCCACCCGATATGGAACATCACGACCATCTTACTGAGCTCAATCCCATCCACTCGACCACAAAATCGATGGTGTTGGTGAGTACTTTTCTTTTTGCTTTCTAATTTTGTGCATCTGTTTGCTCGGTTTTACTCAAAATTGCTTACCGCCCTTTTGCAGGCAATACAGAAAAACCACATTGCACATAAGCGTGTGTTGAAGCTGCGCAAAATAGCGCGGCAGGCTGTGGCCGACGCCGACGCAAAGACAGCCGAACTAAAGGAAGCTCAACAAAAAACCACCAAGCTACTTTCTGACAATGCCCGACTTACCGAGCTAGTTAACGCAGCAGAAGTCGATAAGCAGAAAGCTTTAGTCGCACTAAAAGACCACTATTTGCGCGAGCTGGCCAAGCTAGAGGAAATGAAAGACACTGAGATTGCCGAGCTAAAGAAGAGTGCCGAAGACACAAAAGACCGGGGCTATAAGGAGGGGGAAGCCATCTACATTTTGCAGTGTGAGGCTGCTAAGGATATATTTTTCAAATGTGGGTGGAAGGCAGCTGTGGTGAAGCTCGGTCATGGCTAAGAGACCGAGGTTTTTTAGAACCCTCCTCCCCACTTCATCCCAAGCTATATGGCGGAGTATGCCAATGCTATTCAGCAGAAATTTCTTCAAGTTGAGGAAGAAGAAGAGGCATCCCCAGAACCCAACAACACTCCGGCCGTTGTCAATGATCCCGGTGTTCAAGTTGTTCAGTCAGCTCGGGTGGAGCTCTCGGTACCTAGTATAGTTGGAGATGCGACCGATCTTCCTGCTGAGACCGGGCTACGGAGTGATGAAACTCGAGTTGATCTTGATGTAGACCTTGATGATCTTTTTGCTTGATTTTGTACTTTTCTTCTTTTGATATTGATGGAGTTTGTAACTGGGCTACGGCCCCTCTTTTGTAATGCACTTTGGAATGAAATCTTCAATTTTTTCATCTCTTTGCTCGGTTTATTCCATACTTGCATTTATTTTTCAACTATAATTTGTATGGAGTTTAGCTTTTTCTGGCCGAGGTACTTATCTCGGTCTTGGAGCCTTGTATTTTGTTTGGTCATTCCTGCCAATTCTCTTCAGCCTAGATCCTTATTTGGGCTGAAGAGTACTCAAAGTTGGTTATTCCAGCCAACCACTCTTCAGCCTAGATCCTTATCTCGGTTGAAGAGTACTCAAAGTTGGTTATACTAGCCAATCTCTTTAGCCTAGATCCTTATCTCGGCTAAAGACAACAAATGTTGGTTATTCCTGCTACCCTCGTCAGCCTAGATCCTGATCTCGACTGAAGAGAGCTCAAAGTTGGTTATTCCTTCCAACTTTAAAGTAAAGTGTTGGTTATTCCGGCCAACTCTGCTTTCATTGCCCCTAGCTCACTAACTTTTACAGAAGAAAAGAATTATGCTGAAAAAAGGGAACTATTTGTTTTATTGAAAAGAAAAATTATCAGTACTTTAATGAAAAGCTAAAAATAAAATAGTTTGAGATTGACAGTGTTCTATGGCCTGGGAATGGCCTTGCTGTCTTCATCTTCCAAGTGATATGCCCCTTTTCCTACTAAGCCAACCACTTTGTATGGTCCTTCCCAATTAGGCCCTAACTTGCCATCTCTGGGTATCAGAGTGTTTCCCATTACTTTGCGCAACACCCAATCTCCAATCTTGAATTGCCTCGGATGTACTGTTTTGTTATATTTTCTAGATAACTCTTGCTGCTATGAGACGATGTGAACCAGTGCTCTTTCTCTTTTGCAAGGTCGAGTTCCAAGGCTATGGCTTCTCCATTTAAATTTGGATCAAAATTTTCACTTCTAATAGTGGGGAGACTTACTTCCAATGGGATTACTGCTTCCATGCCATAGGCCAAGGAAAAAGGTGTTTCTCTAGTTGACCGCCGAGGTGTGGTACGGTAAGCCTATAAAACATGAGGAAGCTCCTCGGCCCACTTGCCTTTTGTTTTCTCTAGTCTTTTCCTCAATCCATCTAAGACGACTTTGTTTGATGCTTCCGCCTGGCCATTTGCTTGGGGGTGTGCTGATATAGAATTATAGAATTCTATCTCGTACTCCTTACAAAAGCCTCTAAAAATTTTGCCATCAAACTGAGTGCCGTTGTCAGATACTGAAGCCTTGGGTATGCCGAACCGAGTGATGATATTCTGCCAGACGAACTTCTTCACATCTTTCTCCTTTATTGAGGCGAGGGCTTCTGCTTCCACCCACTTTGTGAAGTAGTCTGTTGCTGCAAGAAAGAACTTTCTGTTGCCGGGTGCCGTTGGAAGTGGTCCTACTATGTCCAAGCCCCACATTGCGAAGGGCCATGGGCTAGTTAATGGTAGAAGCTCTATGGTTGGTAGATGTATTTGGTGTGCGAACATTTGGCATTTCTCGCATCTCTTGACATACTTTTCTGAATCTGCTTGCATGTATGGCCACCAATATCCTTGTGAAATTGCTCTGTATGCCAGTGATCTTCCCCCTTGGTGGCTTCCGCATACGCCTTCGTGTATCTTGAACAAGAATGTTTTGACCTTGCTGGGATGAACACATTTCAGGTAAGGCTCTGTGAAGGATGTTTTATACAAGGCCATTGAGGGGGATAGCCAAAATCACTGTGACTTTGCTCTTATTTTGTTGGCCTCTTTTTTCTCTTCGGGTAAGACTCCGTCTTTTAAGAATACTATAATGGGATCCATCCATGAAGGGCCTAGTTCGGCACAACATGCCTCAGCCACTTCGGTTTCTTCAATGCTTGGTCTTGGTAGGTAGTCGATCAGTAACGGATGCGGGATGGATGTATCTGTCATCGAAGCAAAGCCTGCTAATTCATCTGCTCTACTGTTTTCTTCTCGGCCGATCTGTTCTATCCACATTACTTTGAATTTCATGATCTCTTTTCTGACTAACTCTTGGTACTTAGCCATCCTCTCATCTTTTGCCTCGTAGTCGCTTGAAATCTGGTTTACTACCAGTGGGAATCACTGTAGACCATTAGTTCGGTGGCCTTCATGAAGAGTACTGATTTTAGGCCTGCTAGGAGTGCTTCGTATTCTGCCTCGTTGTTTAATGCTGGGAAGCCAAGGTTGACTGCTTGTTCCACTACTAGGCCATCTGGTGAGATGATGACTATGCCAAGTCGTGCACCGTGCCTATTGGATGCTCCATCCATGAAGAGTTTCCATATCTTTCCAACGAATAGCTTCCGGCAAGTGGATGGATCGGATGATGTTTTGGGATCATGGATGTTGCCAGTGTTTTCTCCCAAGTCCATGCTGACTGTGGATGTTATATCTTCATTATCAGACTGCCTCAAATCTCTATTTTTTGATGAGTCCTCACTGGGAATGGCTTGGTTTGCCTCTTCCTTCCTTTCTTCAATTCGGTATGCCTTGGGATGTGGCTGGGCATCTTGTTTTGGGGATTGCGCAATTCCTGTGGCACTTTCCATCCCCATTTCTGTTATACTAGTCAAGTCAACTGGGCAGCTGTGATGACTTCCTGGTGTGAACTTTGCCATAAAGTCTGCCAAAGCTTGGGCTTTTATTGCGGTTTTGGGTTGAAACTTGATATCATATTGTCCCAGTTTCACCGCCCACTTCAAGGTTCACCTAGAAAAGTTCGCCCTCTCAAACAAAGCTTTTAATGAAAAAGCTGTTAGGACGATTATGGTGTGGGCGTGGAAGTAATGCGACAGCTTCCTTGAGACCATCATCAAGGCTAAGGCCAGTTTTTCCAATAGTAGGTACCTGCTTTCTGTGCCCAGCAAGGTTTTGCTAACATAAAAGATGGGCAGATGTTAGATTCCTTCCGCTCTGACCAACACTGTGCTGACTGCGTGCTGTGAAACTATTAGGTATAAAAAGAGCTCTTCTCCAGGTACTGGGGTTACTAGTAATGGTAGAGAAGAAATGTACTCTTTTAGGCTTTCTAGGGGATGATCGCATTCTTCATCCTACTCAAACTTGGCCTTCAATGCTTGGAAGAATGGTCGACATCTATCTGATGATCGACTTATGAACCGGTTGAGTGCGGTAGCTAGGCCAGTGAGATGTTGCACCTCTTTTACTGTGTTGGGCCTCTCTAGATCCTGGATTGCTTTGATCTAAGAAGGGTCTACTTCTATACCTCGGTTGGTCACTAGAAAGCCTAGGAATTTGCCTGATCCTACGCCGAATGCACATTTGGATGCATTTAGGTGCAGCTTCTTTTTCTTCAGAATTTGGAACATTTCACCTAGGTCCCTGAGATGGTCCTTCTCATCCTTGCTTTTGACCACCATGTCATCTATGTAAGCCTCCATTGTTCTGCCTAACAATGGTTCAAACATCTTGGTAACCATCCATTGGAATGTTGCCCCTGCGTTTTTTAGGCCAAAGGGCATGAGCTTGTAACAATACAATCCTCAAGGCGTTGTAAAGGATGGGACCTCCTGATCTGGTTCATACATAGCGATCTGATGGTAACCTCTGTACGTATTAAGGAAGTTAAGTCGATTGTGACCTGCCGTCAAGTCTACCAGTTAGTCTATCCGTGGTAGGGGAAAACTGTCATTAGGCATGCCTTGTTAACTGTTTTGTAGTCCACACAGACATGCCTTTTTCCGTTCTTCTTTGGCACTACTACGGTATTAGAGATCCACCTGGGATAGCATACTTCTCTGATAGCTCCTGCTTCTAGCAAGTTTCCCACTTCTTCTGCCACTATCTCAGCATGGTGTAGTGTTGATCTGCGAGTGCACTGTATAATTGGTCTGGCAATTGGGTGGACGTTCAGTTGGTGATAGATAAAGTTTGGGTCAATGCCAGGCATGTCATACGGCGTCCAGGCAAACACTTCGATGTTAGAGGTTAAGAATTCCATGACTTCTTTTCTCTTAGTGCTGGACAAAGACGAGCCGAGCAAAAAGAACTTCTCTGGGTTTTTTTCATCTATTCTTACCTCTACCAAGTCTTCTACTGCCTTCTGATCAGCTGCCTTGCCGACATCCGCAAATAGTTCATTGCTTTCTGGCTCTTCGACCATCTGTACATACCCTTTTACAGCACGGCTACCATTTACTGTGACGAAGCACTGTTTTGACATAATTTGGTCTCCAAAGACCTCTTCAATTACTCCGGTTTCGTTGGGGAATCGCAATACTTGATGGTAGGTTGATGCTACCGATCGCATGGCGTGCAACCATGTCCTCTCCAGGATTATGTTATAAGTGGAAGGGACTTTCAATACCCAGAATTCCACCTGTTTTGTCACAGTTCCTGCCTTGACTGGGAGGATTATCTTGCCCACTGGCCACTCTGGCATTGAGTTGAACCCAATTAGGGAAGATGTTGCAGGTGCCAGGTCTGTGTTCTCCAGTTTCAGTTGTTTGAAGGTTTCGTAATACATTATCTCACATGAGCTTCATTGGTCAATCAAAATTCGCTTGATGTCGAAATTCTTGACGCGTAGAGTGACAACCAGTGCATCATTATGAGGCCAGTATATCCTCGCTAAATCTTTGTCCGAAAAAGATATGACATTTGTGGCCTCTATTTTTCCTTTTTTTATGGTAGGTTATGCACTTAATACCTCCCTTAAGTTCTTAACCTTTTTTATCATTCCTCTGAGCTCACATACCCGCTCAAGTTCGAATATCCCATGTATTACGTTAACTACGCCTTGAGGTGGAGCATCGACCGGCATCCCGTTTGGGTTGTTGTGGTTCTGGGGGGCTGGCTGTGTCCCTTCTTCTATGTACTGGTCCAGGTGTCCCGCTGCCACTAACTCCTCCAAATGTTGCCTCAACGGTGTGCAATTTTCAGTGCGGTGCCCCTTTTCATCATGGAAGGTGTACCGGGACCTCACGTCATAGTCTTTTTATGCTTCTCCCAACTTAGCTGGCCATCGAATGAAAGATTCATTGCATATCTCACTGAAAATTCGGTAGATTGGTTTTTTGAACACCGTGGTAATGGCAGTGCGAACTCTTAACCTTATTTTGTCTAGGTCCTCTCTGTTGGACCGCTTACCTCGCCCATTCCTGTTTGGTTGTTCTACCATGTTGACTTTTGCAGTAGTCTTTTTATCTAGTGCCGTTGTGCCGGATTTTGCCTTAGCACGGGTGCTATCTTCCTCTACGTGAATATGTTGGTGCACTCTCTCCATTAAGGCCTCCATCGTGAGGGGTGGCGTTATAGTAATTGAGTCCCTCAATTTGTTACCGACTGACAGGCCCCGTTTGTATTGTGCAATGGCGAAGTTTGTAGGGCAATCCCCAATTTGGCTGAAGGTTTCCCAGTAGCGACAGTTGTAGGATCTCAACGTCTCCTTGTCCCCCATGTCAATGGAGAGTAGCTGATCAATCTCCACTGGTGTCTTGGTGTTCGTTCTGAACCTAGTCGTGAACGCCTCTGCCAATTGTGCCCAGGAGGCAATGCTACCTTCTGGTAGCCTTTCGAACTAGGTTAAATCTAGGTCGCCAAGGCTGGATGGAAATAGGATGCACATTAGAGCCTCGTTTCACCGGTATACAGCCATAACCTGGCGAAAGTGGCTTAAGTGCATGTAGGGGTCTGTCTTCCCCTCATAAGTGGTGAATTTGGACTGGTGGAAGTCTAAGGGTAGTGGTGCGTTCTCAATTGCCGGAACGAACGGTGAGCTTTGTAACCTTGCTAATACTTTGTTTGCTGGTTCGTAAGCAAGGTGCGGTATTGGAATTCCTACCTCGACGTTACCATGCGTCCGAAGGGCTAACTGCTGAAGGGCTGAAACTCTGTGCAGGTCGCGAGCCTTGGTGTCCTCCTTCCATTGGACCCTTTCTTCAAGCACAGTTCGCAAGTCAGATGATCTAGGCAACTCTGTGTGCCTAGATAACGTCTAGTGCGTGTGCGAGGGCCAATAGGTGCTTCCCTCAGTACATGACCTCTCAGTTCTCGTTCTCTCAGACCTAGAGTAACGAGTCCCGGAAGTCTGCGATTGAGTGTCGCATGTTCTAAGACTCCTATTTTCTGCTTGCGATGGTGTGGTATGCCTACTACGATCTTCCGAGTGGCGAGGGGGCGTGTTGCCTTTGCGCCCCTCTCCTGTCGCCACCTATTTTCCTTTTATCTGGCGCTTCATTGACTCCATGTCTGCCGTCATCCTCCTTATTAACTCGTCCTGCTCTTTCACGCGATCCTCCAGAACTTGAGGGTCCATCATCCGCCTCTGTCTTTTAGGACTTTGAGAGCGATGGGGGCTGCCGCCCTGTCTCCCCCTTGCATCCCTCCGGGGGTTCTGTCGTTGGGGTTCTAAATCCGCCATGGGAGGGATAGAAGGCAAACCTTCGCGTTTTCCACTCCCCTTCGGGGTTTGCTCGTCGATAGCTGATTGCGGCAAATCTTCATTGTGCGCTATTGCTTCCAACTAGAGAGGAAAGCTTGATCAAGAAGTTTTGTTCTTTGTGGAATTCCCACAGACGGTACCAATTGTACGAGCACGAAATAATCGTCTCGTATGATCCTGTTGATCAAGTTTGCGCTCCTCCAAACGTCGTCGTCGCTTTACTCCCTAAAAACACAAACGTGAGCTAGCCGGCGAGTATGTGCCGGATACCTTTCCGATGACTAAGTCAGCAAAATAGACAAATAGACAAAAGCTCTATGTATTCGAGAATCAAAGTTGCCATACCTGTGCATAGGTTATGTTGTGAGCTTTTATAACTTTTGCTAGGCACAATCCTAATAGGACTCTTATTCCTCCATTCAGAGTTCTCCTAGGAATCACACTCCAGAAAGATAATGCATATCCTTCAACACCCCCCTCACTACTCAAACCAAGTGAGATGGTTTTACCCTGGTTGGATAACAGTATGACCAAGCTAACGCCAACCCTTTGTCATACTCAATCCAGTGCCTTCACATGCAACACATAGCTCGGTTCTTGTTCACTTGTACTTCGATTTTGTCTATTGAGACCGAGCTAACTGCAGCAAGATTTGACCGAGCTAAAAAGAGCAAGGTCCACCATAAGAAGCCCAAATACCTCGGCTCCGAATACTATGACCGAGCTAATTATCACCACTTCGACCGTGCTGACTGTAACCATACTTGGACCGAGCTAACGCTAAAGTCCACTTGCCTTTTCACCACGGCCCATCAAACGGCCTATTACTATGCCTGGGCCTAGCTCGGCCCTAATGCACATAAAAACTCCCTCTCAATAACCAACTTTGAGCTAACACTAATGTATCCTCATTTTTTAAAATTTTTTTTTGTGTGTGCAAAATTTTTTTGAAAAGTTTAAAACACTATTTTTTTGGAAACAGTTTGAAAGTTGAAAAGTACTTTGCCTACGTTTTAAGGAAAGATGGAAAGGAAGAAAAAAAAAATTGAAAACACAATGAATAAAAAAAATTATTACCTTTTTGTTTTTTGTTTCTAACTTCTTTATTAACTTTGAAATATATATATATATATATATATTTTAAGGAAAGATGAAAAAAAAAAAAACTTTGAAATATATATGGGCGTGTATATATATTCTATCAAATATTTGAATTTAAAAAAAAAATCTAAATATCTATTTCTTTCTCATTCTTGTTTTTTTTTTTTTAAATAAGTAAATTTTCAAAATATATTTTCAACTTACTATTGTCAGCTATCAAAAAATTAATCAAAAAATTAAGGGTTTTTTTTTAAATATAGTATTATTATTATTATTTGTGTTTAAGAACATCCTCATTCTTTTTTTGTGTGTGTGCAAATTTTTTTTGAAAAGTTTGAAATACTATTTTTTTGAAAACAGTTTGAAAATTAAAAAGCAGTTTGCCTACATTTTAAAGAAAGATAGAAAGAAAAAAAAATTGAAAACACAATGAATAAAAAAAAGTATCCCTTTTTTGTTTTCTTTTTATGACTTCTTTATTAACCTGTTAAATCAATGTGCAAAAAGAAATAATAAAATTTTCTTCTAAAGAACACAAAGTCGTAAAATTTAATTTCATATATTTAAAATGTATACAAAAAAATTATATAAAAAGAATAAATTTATACTTAGAATGATAATCTATATAATTTAAATTCAAGTTTGTATTGTATTGTAAAATCCATATCTATCTATACTATGTACAAAGCATCAAAAATATATGTGCACAAAATTTATAAACAAATAAAACAAAAATATACTCACAAAGATAATATATACACAAAATATGTACTATTTTTTTTATTTTTTGTATTTTTTTAATCAACATAATGAATAAATTGAAAATGGAGTTTTTTATTTTTTGCAATGGACGTAATGAAGAAATAAAAATTATTAAAGAATTAATTTATACAAACAAACAAACAAATAAACAAAAAAAGTTTTAGTCATTGAGAATTCAAAAATAAAAATAAAAAAACTAACACTCTTAGATCACTTACCTTCAAAGAAAAACAAAAGATAAATATTGATAAGTACTTGAAAAGATATTTCTTGTGAACAACACAAAGCTGTAAAACAATCTAGAAAAAAACAAATTACGTATATAAGTTGTGAGACAACCTTTAAAAAAAAAAATTGTATAAATTTGAGTAAAACAACCTGGAAAAAGAATAGAAATACAAATTTTATAAATATAAACTCTGTATAATAACTCGTCAAATAATCAACTTTGGTATAGGTTTAAATCTTGCTTTTGTACTCTCCCTGCAAACTCATTCAAAACTTACAAATTTTGACCCCAAAAGACCTCTCTTTGAATCTCTAAATCTAATAATTGTCCTTTTTCTATTACATCTCTTTCTTCCTCAATTTCATATTATTCTTCAATCCATTTGAGCATCTTTAATAGAATCAATCTCCTTCTCTGAAAAATCAAAAAAAAAAAAAAAAAAAATCATACAGCAAAATGATTGTAAAAGGAGAGGAAAAAAAAAAACAAAAACAAAATTTATACCCAAACACAAAAAACAAATAAACAAAAGTTTTAATCATTGAGAATATCAAAATTGAAAACTCTTAGATCACTTACCATTAAAGAGAAATAAAAGATAATCTTCTATTGGTTTGTACTTCCTTTGCCATAATTGAATGAAAGACTTTTGTACTTTCTTTAAAATAGAAAACCATGGTAGAAAGAGAGGGAAAAAAGCAAAGAGTAAAAAAAGAAAAATAATAAAAGTAGGAAAATATTAGAGATCCCAAAAGATTTATCAAAATTTTTATCAAATGTCTCAAATTGGTATGTGACCCACCCCATGTGGGTCTCACACATATGTAAGACATTTGGTAGAAATTTTGATAAATCTTTTTGAGCCTCTAGCATTACTCATAAAAGTAAGTTATTACAAAGAAGAAATTATTATAGAGTAGTTATTTGAAGAATGTGATTTAGGAAAATTTGTTGAATAATCTCGAAACACCACGTGGTCATATTCTAAGTCAATCACCAATTACTTAGTCCCATATTGTTCTCTCATCCCCAATATAAATTGTGGGTCCCTACCCCTCTCTACTAATTAAAACTTTATAGATCACCACGTGTCCAGACTCCGAAAATGCTAAATAATCACCCATAATTTAATGAGAAGTTATTGTAAAATAATTTTTTTATTAATATTATGTAAATGCCACATGACAAAGACTTCAACCAACAAAAAAAACAACAATGATTCATCCCACTAAATTAGGAGTACTAATTGACCACTAATGAGGTGTAAATTAAAAAAAAAAAAAAACACGAGCAAAACATCCTGGCTTGGGATCCCCTCCTTGCAACGGCTCAGATCAGTCGTTGCAACATCTAACGGCTGATTTCAATTTCTTTATTTATTTATTTTTTTATTATGGTCGTCGGATGTTTCAACGGCTGATCTCAGTCGTTGCAAAAAGGATTGTAAGGAGGAGTTGCAAGGAGGGGATCCCACCTCAAACATCCCATCATGTAGGATCCACACCACTTTAGAGCTATTTGTGTTTCTCTTTTTAGTGGTCTCACTCATTTTTTACCAAAAAATACAGAAAATGAGTTAGAGCTACCACTAATGATGTGGTAGTGGGCACAATATGTGTTGTGTCTGTTGTTTGTTTGTTTGTTTTTTTTTTTTTTTTTTTTTTACTTTTTCACCTCATTAATAGTGAGTTTAGAGCTATCAAATTAAAAGTTTTTAGCATGATTAAAAAAATAAATACTTCCTTAATATAATAGTATAGATATCCATCATCATTAAACAAATGGCTACCATGCTGTAAAGTAATGTTTCAGCAAAACTTCTAATGAAAAACACATTGGGACCTTTACATGAGAGAGAGAGAGAGAGAGAGAGAGAGAGAAGCATTTGTTGTAGGAAGAAGAGAGGGGTGAGTGAGGGGGGCCCCTGCTTCTAATTGAAGAAACCAAATCCAAACATTATTGCATCTGTCTACTTCTCAGATGACAAAAATGGGAGCAGTGCCTCTGCACAGCAGTTTCCCCAGTCCCCCTCAACCCCACAACCCACCACCCTCACCCTGCCTCCATTGGGTCTACAGAACAGAACCGCCACAAACAACTCCACCACTAGGCTCTGTTTGGTTGTGTTTTTGAAACATGATTCTACACCTACGTTTGCAAATGATGCAAATGATTCTACACCTACACGTTTCCAAAACTCTGCAGAGAATTCTGAGGCAGATGCGATTTTCGGAATTTTTTTTTACAAAATTTGCCTAACCGGTCGTCCCACCGGTTGACCGGAATAATGAATTTTTTTTTTTTTTTTGCAATTGATATGGTAATTTTTATATATTCGAAAAAAACATTTTCTGATTTTTTTAAAAAATTTTATGTACTTTAAAATAATTTTGAGTTGTATATTTAGTTATGAGTTGTAATTTTTTGTATCAACTATCAAACGTCACATCAACAATTCTCCACTCAATTCAAAACTTTTTTCAAAACTCTTTACCAAACAAATTTTTCACACTCAAATCATAATTCCAAACCTCACAAATTCAAAATACAACTCATACTATCAAATCATATTTACAAAACTCTACCAAACGCAATATATTTAGGGTTTGGTTTATCTCATGTTGGAGATCCGACTTGAGAGAGTAGTTGGGTTTAGTGAGCTCATTATAAGTTCAATCTCAGTGATTTAAATTGTTCACTTTTTAATACTTATTAAAAAAAATATTTATTTAAAAAATTAAGATAATTAAATTTCGTTATCTATATGTTTAAATAACATTTATCTTTAAAAAATTGATGACAAATATAATTTCAAGAATAATTATCAATAAACAAATGTAATTCAAATATATAATTTCTAAAATTTAATTATCTTAATTTTTATATAAATATTTTTCTGAACAAATAATAAAAAAAAATAAACAGTTTAAATCACCGAGATTCAACTTGCAATGGCCCATTAAGTCCAAATATTCTCTCTTGGTAGATCCCCAGCATAAAAACAGTCAAATCCATATATATGTATATATATATTAGAACGGCTATATTTATATATTTATATGCATGCACTACACATATATGCTTGCGTGTGTGTTTCTCTGTATGTGTATTTACATACTAATAAATTTAAGGGTAATTGTTTACCAAAAAAAAAAAAAAAAATTAAGGGTAATTTACAAATATATCTCTAAGGTTTAATTAAAATACGAATCGTTCTCTGTGATTTTAAAAATTATATTTCACCTCCTAAGGTTTTTAATTTTATTACAAATCACTCATTTTATTAATAAATCATCAAGTCAATTAACAGTTTTTAATGATATTATAAATATATTTCAATTAATAATTTAAGTAATTTTACTATTATATAGGAAAGCAATTATGTATTTTATTTTTTTTAGTTAATTCTGTTAAATAAAAAATTCTAACAATGGAGTATTTGTAATTTTTCAAATGACAGGAAATAATCTGTATTTTAAGCAAACTTTAAGGGATGTATTTGTAATTTACCCTAAATTTAAAAACACTATTCAGGGTTTTTTTGTAGGGATAGCATAGGACGGGTTTGCCATTTCTCATCCCTGCCTCTGCGAATACCTGCAAATACCCGACCATATTTAAAATAGTTGAAAAAAATTAAGAACTATTTAAATCCTTAGCATACAAAATAATTTTTTTTGTTTCTATATATATATATATATATAACTAGTGAGACTTTTAAGATTATTATTTATTTATATTTAAACAAAATCACAGACTTTTAGCATTTCTTTCTTATATCTAATTACATTATATATATATATATATATATATATATATATATATATTATATAAATTATATTGGATCGGATTTGGATCGGGAGAGGTGATAGCCGCCCCTGCCCCACCCCCGTTGCAAGTGACCAAAATATTGGGTTGGGTAAAATTCATCTCATTTAGGTATGGGCAGGCTTCCGCGAATCGGATTAAAATGGTTATCCCTAGTTTTATGGACTAAATTTTTTTGATCTTCAAAATTGAAAATTTAAAGCAAAAAATATTTGAAGACTAATTTTTGTCGTCGCTAGGGTCGTCGTTAGAGTCGTCGCTAAAGGGTCGTTTTGAAACGTTTAAAAAATAATCATTGAAAATGTCAATAATAAATAAATTTTTAGGGACAAAACAATTTGGTACAAAAATATTTATTTATTGAGACAAAAATTTAATCCCAAAAGGATAATAATTTATCACTAAATGTTTAATTCCGTCTCTAAAAATTAAAAAAATAATAATATTTCTAACAACTAAAATATTTTATCTCTAAAAAATAATTTTGTTTTTAAAATTTTGTCTTTAAAATATTAATTTGTTACAATATCGTTGTCATCAATTTTGATAGACATACTGAAAATATATTACTATACATTAAAATATATGAAAATGTATAAAATTATATGAAAGTATTTTGAATTGTGTAAAAGAATATCTTCAAATTTTAATTTTTTGACATTTTCCTCATATATTGACAGTCCAATGAGCTGTCATTAGCGTCAAATTTAAATATCTTTTCATTTATATGTCTTGCTTGGTTGTATTTAATTACAACTTGTTTAGTATATAATTTAAAATCACATATTTAGGCAATTATACTTTATAAAGTTTAAGGTGTATGATTCTGCTTTTCAATTTCCATGGCTTTTCAGTCTAAAAAGTTCAAAATAACTTGCCAAAAAAGCCTACTCATTAAAAGCAAAGCTTTTATATGTTTTCCTTTTAATCCCAAAGTACCTTTAAAATAAAAATGGCAGTGCCTTAAAATGACCTCTCATTTCGCCTTTCCTTATTATCCCCTTGGTCAATTTATTATATAGTAATATTACATAATGGAATTTTACACAGAAACATAAACATGTAGTTTAATATATGTTTTAGATTTATTCTGTACATGAATCTCTTAATACACTAATTAAATTTCACCCACACTTCACCATTCATAATATTTTTCTGCATAATGTTTCAGACTCCACTGGGGTGACCCTTAGGACTCCCAGTGGGGTCTGATTGGCCAGAATTTTTTTTTTTTTCCCTTCTTCCAATAACCAACCCCACGTGTGTGTGAGGGTGGTGGGGTGAAGAAAACTGGGGGTCTCCATCACGTTTCATAAGTTAATTTTCTTAGTAGGTAGAGTTTTCCTTTATTATAGCATAACCTCTTTCTTTTAGGCAAGAAATTGTTTTCTGAAACATGTGTGGTTTTTCAAGATTAGCTTTGCATCAACAGCTCAGTTCAGACTCTATCTTGGTGTCATAGTTTTTGGTGTTCATTTAAAAAAAGAAATTATATCTTTATTGCTCTATTTTATTTCTCATGCATATATACACACTCCAAGTTCCAATATCCCATTTTTATAATAAAGTTCTGCAATATGATATGTATGACCTTTTGTTTTTTAAAGTTGGTTGGTCTCGACTGTAGTAAATTACTATTACAAAAATAGTAATTTGTACCAAACACCAATAAAGAAATCCAATGCAATGCATCACACAAAGTAGAGATAGAATAGCATAATACACAGTGAAAAATGGCATCTAAAACCTCCTCTCTTAGAATACAAAAATGCTTTGATGCTTAGAATTTGACTGAAATGGGAATTGGAGTGAATCAACCAACAATAATACTATACTTATCATATTTTTATTATATATATTTTTTGTCATTTTTTTTTTATTTATAAACATAGTGTTAGTATAATGGTCCCCCATAGAGTGCTTACAACTAGATTGACTAATTAGATGATAAGTTAAAGGGGCAATTACACACACAAAAAGAAAACCTCGAGGTTTGAGTTTTGTAATAAAATAAATTTTAAATTTTTAGTTCTGTCAATATAAACGCTAATTTTTTAATTTATTTTCAATTTAAATCATTTGTCTATTTTCATTAAGTAAAATTGATAAAAAAAAAATATTTTAATCATTAAACTAAATGCCGGTGTACATAAAATGTTCAAAATATCCTTTTCATTGAGTTTAATAACTAAAATATCTATTTTTTTCATCTATTTACTTAACGAAAATAGGCAAATGGTTTAAATTAAAATTTAAAATTTAAATTGATAAAATTAAAATTTTAGAATTTATTTTGTTACAGGACTCAAAGATTAGTTTTTTTTTTTTTTTGTTTTTTTTGTAATTTCTCCAAAGTTAAAATGATAGAAATAAACTATTATTGTAACATTGCTCGAACCAATGAAGTAAGAACAGAAGCATCCAATGCAATGCTGCATCACTGGTGTTTTTTCCCTTTAGAATGAAAGTCCTTACTTGTTTGGTATCATTTTGATGTTTTCTTTTCTTTTTGAAAAAATATGTTTGGTGTGAACTGTGTTTAGAAAATTGTTTTCAATTTTTTTTATTTTTTTAAAAAAAAGAACTCACTTTCTAGAAAACACTAGTTGCATTTTCATTTTTAGTTTCAATTTTTATTTTTATTTTTGGAGAAAAAAAAATTTGTTTGTCGATCTATTTTTATAAAAAGAAAATTCTAAAAACAACTCAATTTTTGGGATATACCAAAGTGATTTTTAAATTTTCAAAAATTGTTTTGTCACAAAATGAAAATGATATTAGAATAATGAATTTTCAATTTTTTTTTTTATTTTTAAAAACACGAAAAAATAAAAACTTGTTTGTCAAATAGATATAAACAAACTTGATAATGTAAATTGTCATTTTATTCCTACCTGGTCCCATATTGCCAACCAAACATTCAGCACACTTTATTCCATTTCTACATACCATACATGCATGCTCTAAGTGAAGGGAGGAATTTCCCTCCAGTCTCATAATTGGATTAGAGGGTCCAACTGGAGGATTGGAGGCTCATTGTTCGAATCATTTATTTTTTTTAGTATTTTTCAAATAGACCAAACATGCAAAAAAAAAAAAAAAAAAAAAAAAAAAGAAGGTTGATCAGATTTTTGTTGCCATATATTTGTCTTTCAAAAAATCAACATATAAAATTTGATTTTAAAAGTGACTTATTTATTTATTCAAGGCAAATATAGTTCAATTATATGATTATTGATATCATTTTTTTTACGTACGAATCTATTTAGAAAATGTTAGAACAGAGTAGATACAGACCCCCTCAGATTTTCACCCCTACCACCCCCACACACACGTGGGGGTCGGTGATGGGGGAGAAGAAAAAAAAAAAAATTTCAACCAATGAGACAGAGGGGGTCGTGAGAGTGGCTGCCCAAAGGGAGTCTAAGTCTTTTTTGAATGCTAAAAAATCAATGATTTGAATTAATGGGGTGGGCCCTAAATGGGTACGCATCCCCTCAGTTGGACTCTCAGGTGCGATTGTTGAACAGGGGGGAATCGGGTCCCTAGAGTGAAAGCCACCGTGCAATTTGGGCGGGCTCAATTCGAGTAATTTGATTCTAGTTTAAATTTTTTTAAGACTTGGATAAGATGTTTTTAAATTCGATACGGGTTTGAATAAAAATTCAAAAGTTCGAATTAAATTTGGACGGATTTGGGTAAAGACGTCAAACAACCCGAACAACTTGAAACCCGAATTATACATATATAGATATATAAAAATATTAAATATACATATAAATTATTAGCCATTACATGATATTAAAGTAATTTAGATTATCAAATCATATTGAATATGTATTATTATATATACGAATAACATAAAATCTTACTCTTTTTTTTTTTTTTTTCACTCAAAAATTGTAAGGACTACTATAGCGGTATCTCTCTTACATTATATATATTATTTGTTTTGGTGGTATTAATGATTTTCTATATAAAAAAAATGTAAATAGAGTCAAATTTTAATAATTTAATAATGTAGTTGTAAAAAAAAATGAAATTATTTACAATTCGGACAACTCGGACAATTCGGGTTTAACTCGGGTCGAGCTTGGGCAGGTAATCCCGGGTTACAATTCGGGCCTGGGCAGGTCTCAGCACAACTTAGGCTGGGCTTGGACAATCTCTCAACCCGACCGAACTCGCCCGAGTTGTACCCCTACCTACACAGGTTTCGTTTGAGATATGAATTGATTTTTTATGTTTTTAATTTTTTGGCTATTTTAATTTGGATTAAAATATTTTGTTTGGGATAGTCTTTTTAATTTTTTGAAATTTTTTAACTTTTGTGAGAAAAAAATATTATAAATTAAATGTGACATTTTATCATATTTAACTAAAATAATTTATTTTATCCTATAGGATTATTTTAACCTAAACTAGCTCCCCAAACATAGCCACAGAGTTTGCTCTCAAGGTGAATGCCAACTTTGCAAGATGTATGAAATGAACTACACTGGCTTGAAAAATTAGGAAAAATTTAATATATATACCTTTGAAAATCATGTATCATATTCATTTTTAATTATGTCACATTTTTTTTAGTTATGACTAATTTTTAGTTATAACTTATAAGCTCTTTAGCTATGTCTTATGCTGTATTTAGTTATAATATTTTTTTAATTATGACTCAAAAAATATAAAATTATGTCTTTTTAAAATATATATAGTACACTCTTTAGTATTTTTTGAAAAATTATTAGGGGATGTAGGGGAATTATATCCGCTGAAAAATGCTTGGGAGCACTAATTAGTGCTCCCACTAATTAGGTGGCAGTGGGTCCCGCCATTAATGATGTGATGTTTTGGTCTTAGAGTTGTATTTTTATTTTATTTTTTTACTTTTTTAATGCATTAGTGCTATTAGTGGTGATGTTTTTAACGGAATAAATCATTGTATATCCACTACCAGTCACCAGATACTAAACCATCATGTTGTTTTTCATGTTTAATCAAAAAATTACAAATCTCACTTTCATTATCAGTCGCAACACTTTTATAATATTATTTGATTATGTCCTAAAACCACTGAATAATTTCTCCGCAGGCTGAGCAAACGTGAGAGATCAATAATTGTTGATTGATGGTCCAAACTCAGCAGAAGAATGAATTTATGTGACTTCCCTTTCCCTCCCCTTGGTAAATGAGACAGTACATATTGTCGTGATTTAAGTGAGATATACCCCATGGAAGTACCTTTCCAGTACATAGAGGTAAATAGACAACACGAGGAATATTAGGCACCTTAAATATTTTATCAAATAATAAGGTGTGCGATTCATATGGTGTACGTCTTTTATGAGATATTTAATAAAATATTTAGAATTTTTAATATTTTCGCAACACAAATAATGATGTAACCTCTATAATAAATGTGACAAATATTGGAAACATCTTATAATTAAAAAATAATAATAATATAATTTTAATTTTTTAAGTTATAATTAAAATATATATATTATAACTAAACATGATATGAGACATAAAAAATATTTTTTATTAATAAATCTCATTTGAAAGTGTTCTAATCCAATAAGTCCACCAAGAAAAATTATAATTTAATTAGTCCCATGTATTTATACTTTTATTTCATAATGTTATTTTTTCCTGATTTGTATTATTTATTGGACTATTATACCCTTATGTTTATTATTGATATGTATCACATAGAAAAATGATATAAGCATTTCTTTTTTATTACCACATCTATTTTGATAGTTACCATTATTTACGTTTTTCTTTTGATAAGTTTCATTGATATTTGTGGTATTGTTTCATTGTGCTGGGGTTTGAAATTCTCTATTTGGTATGGTTTAAAAATACTAGTTTACACATGGTAGTGAGATAATATTATATTCTTCCATTGTTGTGGTGAAACTTTGTGTTCCTCCATTGTTACTTTGTGTTCAAAGTTCTGTGTTCGTCCATTGTTGCTCTGAGTTCAAAACTCTATGTTTCTTCATTATTGTAAGTCGAAACTCTGTTTATGTGTAGTAAATTTTGTTACAAATATATTTTTCAAATGTGGGTTTGGTTTGATTTGGATTGGTGGAATAGTGAAATTGCATGATTGTTAATGATAGTAATAGTAATAATGATAAAGATGATGATAAAGATGTGGATGTGGGTGATATTTTTATTTTTTTTAGGGTGATTGAGTTTTTTTTGGATTTCTAATTCTATTACTGCCATTGTTTCTATTTTTTTGTTAATCAGTGTAATTCACATTATTTGAAAATCAGATAGATAAGTATTGGAATATAAATATGGACATAATTATATATTTTACAAAAATTGAATGTTCACATGTCATTGGTTATTTGTTAATATACTTGTTGTTTGAACAATCATTTTTGTTACCATTAAACAATTGAAATAGTTTTTTTTTTTTTTTTCTTTTTGTTTTGTTTCATGTTGCTGTGTAAATATTCACATAGGTATGGTTTTTCTAAGGTTAGTTGTATGTTAATTGTAAACTGTGAACATTCACATTGTATTTTGGCATGAGTTTTTTTTTTAAATTTTTTTCGAAAGTTAGTTGTATTTTTTTTAAAAAAAAACTATATTTGTTGGTTGAACAATCATTTTTATTACCACTGAACAATCGAAATAGTTGATTTTTATTTTTTTCAATTTTATTTTATATTTTCACGTAGAAATGTGAATGTTCATATAGATATGATTTTTTTTTTATTTTTAAATTAGTTGTATATTAATTATAAACTGTGAACATTCATATTGTATTTTGGTATAAGTTTTATTTTTTTGAAAGTTAATTGTGTGTTTGTTGTTTTTGGTAGTATGCTTGTTAGTTGAACAATAATTTTTGTTACTATTAAACAATTGAAATAGTTGATTTTTACTTTTTTTAATTTTATTTTATGTTTTCATGTTGTAGTGTAAATGTATGCATTGGTATGAGGTTTTTTTTTTTAAAATTAGTTGTATATTAATTATAAATTGTGAATATTCACATTGTATTTTGGCATGAATTTTATTTTTTCGAACGTTAATTGCATGTTTGTTATTTATTGTAAACATTCACATTGTGCTTTAGTATGTGTTTTGTCTTTTCAAAAGTTAATTGTATGTTTATTGTTTACTGTGAACATTTACATTATATTTTGATTTTCATTCAAATTTTTTGTTACATTATTTTTAAAAAATTTAAATTATAAAAAAAGTTCAAAATTCATAATTTGAGGTTTTCTCTATAAAATGCGGGAGAGATTTTCTTTTTAGAATAAAGGGGAGATTTTCTCCATGGAATAAGGGAAAGATTTTCTTTTTAGAATAAGGGAGAGATTTTCTCTATAAAATGAGAGCCTATTGTTATGTATTAGTTTCAAAATCGAAACGTATACAAAAAATTAGAAATAATGATTTGGTTATATTACAATAAACAAGACTTAATGGAATACTAAAAAATAATATGGATTGCATGAAATAAAACACTTAGAAAGAAAATTTATTAAAAAAATGACCCATTAAGCCTCTGTTTGGGAAGTAGGTTGGCTTTTTGGTTTTTTTGACTATTTTAGCCTGGGCTAAAAAGCTTGATTTGGGAAGGACTTTTTGGCTTTTTTAACTTTTTTTGTGAGAGAAGAGTGTAATGATTATGAGTTGAATGTGATGTTCTGTTTGTTGTGGTTAAAATAGCCTATTTTGTTTTTTATAGCTAAAATAGCCAAAAAAGCCTGGAAACCTTCTTCCCAAACGAACCCTAAAAAATTTATAAGTCATAATTAAAATAATATTATAATTAAAAATATATATAATTAAAAATGAATACTCCCTCTGTCCCAAAATAATGGGCCCTTTTAAGGAATTTAACTTTTTTTGATAGTACAATTATTGTATTTGAAAAAAAGTTGATTTTCCAAAATTATCCTTTTGATAGTACATTTTTGGGGAATATCAATGTCATAATTGTACTTTTTATATTGTTTATTAATTTAAAAGAAAGGCCAAATAGGAAATTTATATTATTTTTGTACTTGATTTTTAAAGAAGAACTAATATTTTGGGATAATAAAAAATAAAATACGGGATTAATATTTTAGGACAGAGGGAGTATGGTTTTTTTTTAAAGGAATATATATTAGAATTTCCTCACAAATATAAATGCATTCAAGACTTGGCCCAAAAATAAAAAATAAAAAGAAAAAGAAAAAATAAAAGACGCCAACTTTGAAGACAAGTGGAGTGTCTCCTTCCAACATTGGTACTGTTGTCCTCAATTGGATATGTGACAACTTCACTTCTTCCAAAATTACAGTGCTGTTCAGTGTACTCTTCTCAGTGAAGGTCTGCAATCTAAAGGGTAATTTTGTCCTCCAAAATAAATTAAAGGGTTATTTTAGTGTCTATAAATACATTAGTAATGATTCAGATTCTCACAAAACATTACTTCCATAGCTTTCACTCACTTGTGATTGGTCCAAGTAAGAAAGAGAAAGAAAAAAAAATATACAAACACATTATTGGTCTACATCACTGTAAGGGTGGTGGAGATCTCCCGGAGGTCCCAAACACTTTTCATAAACACATCCTTAAAAATAAATACTCCCTCCGTCCCAAAATAATGGTCCCTTTTGGGGAATCCAACTTTTTTTGGTAGTACAATTATTGTACTTTTAAAAAGTTGGTTTTCCAAAATTACCCTTTGATAGTACACTTTTTTGAGAATATCAATGTCATAATTGTACTTTTTATATTATTTATGAATTTAAAAGAAGGGCAAAATGGAAAATTTATATTATTTTTGTACTTGATTTTTTAAGAGGGACTAATATTTTGGGACAATGAAAAATGGAATAAGGGACTAATATTATGGGACGGAGGGAGTACATAAATTCATGCACTTTTAGTTACGATTTTTATAATTTTTAGTTATGATCTATTATAGTATTAGTTATGACTTATTGTGATATTAGTTATAATGTTATCTTAATTATCATTAAAGAATTTTTTGGTTATACCTTATGTAATATATATTTATAATTCAAATATTTTTTTTTAGTTATAACTCCCATAAGATTGAATTATGACATTTGTAGAAATTAAATCCACAAATTTTATATCTTGCATATAATATACATTTTAAGAGTGTGTACCGTAACATTATTCTAAATTTAAGATATCGGCAGTGATTGAGAGTTCTAGTACTGAGCTAGCAACCCCTAAAAAAAAAAAAAAAAAAAAGACAAAACAAAGGGAAGAAAATGACAATTTAATGCCAGTTTAGAGCTACATTTTTAGAGTTCCAAAGCAATTTCCTTGAAGATATTGCATCCTTAAATTTATTTTTTTTTTTTTCTTCTTCCTTCAACACCTCAATTCATGCTAACTCCATCCCTACCCACCGACCTTTACTGTCGACTCCCGTCTGTCAACCCCTCCTCAACGCCTGCCGCCCCTTCCATTTCCCTCTCCAACTCTCCGTTACTCTTCCTCTTTTAAAATGTTTGAACAAAATCAGCTCTATATTTGTGTACCAAATTGAATTTATGAGATTGTCACCTTGTAAAATTAATGGGAATCAATACGGTTTAGACTATTACTTCCTCTCTACCTGTATACTATTTGTCCTTATTCAGGATGCCTAAAGGGGTTGCTAGAGAATTTGATAGGCTGCAAGCCTCATTTCTCTGTAATGGGTCTGATATAAGAAGAAAAGTTCACTTGGTTAAGTGAGGGGAGTTGACCAAAAGTGTGGAGCAAGGTGGCCTTGGCATAAAAAATGTGAGGGTGGTAAATGATTTTTTGCTAAACAAGTGGTGGTGAAGTTTTGGGGCTGAATATGATGCATTGTGAAAAAGAGTTATTTATAGCAAATACAAAACAGAGGTGGCAAGCTAGCTCCCTTCTCTCAATCCTAACAATGGCCATTCTACTATTTGGAAAGGTGTCATCTCCATAGCTGAATTGAGAAGCAGACTTTTTGGTTTCTATTTAAGAAATTTTGTACTAAAGGTAGGGAATGAAGTAAGAATTAAATTTTGGGAGGATAAGTGGTACTAGAACACATGTCTGAAAGATGAATTTTCTAACTGTATAGTGGTCACTGTTGAGAAGGGTACAAAAACCTTCTGAATTGGTGCGAGTTTGAAACTGTCAGAAATGAAGAGACATGACGGGAAAAGATGAATGCAGAGGCACTATTTCAAATTTGAAAATTCAAATTCAAAATTTTTTCGCAAAATTTTTGAATTAATTCATTTTAGAAAATAAAATTTTTTCATAAGAATTTGAAAATTTTCAAACTAATTTTGTCCAAAAAAATTAAAGTTAAGACCTGACCCACAACTTATACTTGGCCGGAAGGCGGTGGCGCGTGCGTGTGGTGTTGGGTTCAATGCTTGGTCCATAACTCCCCTTCCATAAAACTTGGGTGTCCTTTGGAATCCATCTCAAGTGTGTCAACTTAGAGTTTATATACTCATATAAATTCTCTTATTCTTTCAATATGAGACAATACAAATAGAATAACTCACATTGCCTTTTTCAACTTCCAACTTCACAAAGTCAAAAATGATGTCAACTCCTTGTTCACTCATAAATAATTTTGACAAAACGACTTCATGGTATGACTTATCATTTGGCAAGGAACACATCATCACTTGAACCCACCTCAAAAGATGTGTGGGTCCCATTTGAATTTGGACTCGAAATTAGTTGGCATGGTTTGGAAAGAGAGTTTGGAGGCTTTTTTGACTAAAATAGCCATAAAAAACAAAATAGGCTTTTTAGTCCAATAAAACAAAACATCACATCTAATACATAAACATTACATTATTTCTCTCACAAAAAAATTAAAAAAATCAAAAATCTTTCCCAAACTAAGTTTTTTTTGTCTCAGGCTAAAATAGTTTAAAAAGTCAAAAATCCAATCCACTTCCCAAACCATGCCAAAATCAAATTTCCAACAAGTTACTCACCAACTATGAGTGGTATTAGTTGATGATTGTGGAGGCTTATTGGTGCTAACCTAATTAGAATAGTATAGATTTATTATGATACTTGTTGCACCCTCTCTCTTTATTGATGTAAGTGATTGTATTTTGCCTAATATCCATCAATAAAAATCTTTGGCTGTGTTTGGTGTGGAGTTCTAATCATGACTGAGTATAGTGTTTGGTTACAACTTTTAAAAATTAATTCCACATCACTTTTGAAAACTTGTTTCAGGTGGGATTTGAATTTTAGAATTTGGCCTATCCGGTCGTCTTCCTGGATGTCTGGCCAGTTGACCAAAATAGTGCAAATATTTTTTTGGGGGCAATTGGCACTTGTTATTTTTTATATATTAAATAAAAAATATTTTCCGATTTTTTAAATTTTTTTATGAGCTTTGAATATAATTTTGGGTTGTGTGTTTGGTTATGAGTTGTAAGTTTTTAAATCAAATATCATATGTTACATCAATTATTCTAAACTCTTTTCAAAAATCATAACCAAATAAATTTTTCACACTCAAATCATAATTTCAAAACTCACAAACTCAAAATATAACTCTATTTTTAAATTATAATTCTAAAATTCTACCAAACGCAACCTTTATTTTTTTGCTGTTTCAAAAAAAAAAAAAAAAAAGAAAAAAAAAGAAAAAGGAGAGGGGGACCAACATGGATGTTTCTTGTTGCAACCTATATATGACTTTATTTTTAAAACGAATAAAAACAAAACTTTAAAACAACAATTGCCCCTTATTTTTCTCGAATTGGGATCCTTCCCTTGGGCCCCTCCTTCATTCCCTCCTTGCATGGGCCTTCGGGTCCACTTTGAGGCCCAATTTTGATAATCCGAACCGTTCATATTTTTAGATTTATTCAGTATATCATACCTGTAAAAAATCAAGTTGATCGAATATCATAAAGTATGTGTTCGGAAAACTGTTTATTAAAAAATAGTTTGTAGTCCCAATTTTCTGAACGCATACTTTCTGATATCCGATCAACTTAATTTTTTATAGGTATAATATACTAAATAAATCTAAAAATATGAACGGTTCGGATTATCAAAACTGGGCCTCAAAGTGGACCCGAAGGCCCCTGCAAGGTGGGAATGAAGGAGGGGCTCAAGGAGGGGATCTGGACTCATTTTTCTCACCCAAAAGAACGATTGCTCCTTACAGTTACATTGAGATTTGTGCATATATATAAAGTTAGGGTGTAGTTTGGGAAGTTAGTTTTGGTGAGTTTGGGGTTAAAATAGTTAAAAAAAATAAAATAAGTTATTTTAATCACAAAAAATAAAATATCAAATCTAACCCATAATCATTACATTCTTCTCTCACAAAAAAAGTCAAAAAAATCAAAAAGCCCTTCTCAAACTAGGCTTTTTAGTCCCAAGCTCAAAGAGTCAAAAAGTCAATCCACTTATATTTGTCATATTTTAAAAATGTGACAATTACAAAATTTTATATAAATATTAAATACAAAAATTCTACTTATATTTGTCATATTTTAAAGTCACAATACATGAAATACTTTCGCTTTATAATGAATCATTAAAGAAAATAGTTCCCCTCTCTTAAATTTTAAAAAGCATTTCAAAATAACTCATGCTATAATACATCTCTCTCAAAACATATCGTGATAAGTTGGTAACGAATAAATTCTAATCACATGTCATCACAAAAGAAATTCTATAAGCTTTTGTATTTGATTATTATGGAGTATATTAAGGGTTATTTTAAAAAGTTGGTTAAAAATTAATTTTTTGATTTTTTTGATTTTTTTTAAAAAAACATGTAAAAAAATAAAGAAATAAGGGGAACTTACTGATAAGTCCCATGTATCAAGTTCAAGATCCAGCTAATCCCAAAACAAAATACTTGCACCAATTAGTCCAATACATTTTTAATTGTTACCAAAAAATCTTTTTTTTTTTTTTTTAATTTACAGACACTGTTCGCATCTTACTACCGTCGGACTTTCATTTAACGGTAGCCGAAAACTCACCGGAATGTCTAGAATATTGCCGGAAAAAAAAAATTAAAAAACATGTTATGAAACTGTAAAATTTTACAGTTCTAAAGAATGTTATAAAACTGTAAAATTTTACAGTTTTAAACCATGATTCATTCCAGCACCAAAAAAAAATTTTGAAACTGCAAAATTTTACAGTTTTCACCGCCTGTAACTAAAACTCGAAAACTACTTGTTTAGAATTCAAAAATTTTCTCTATTAGAACAGAAAAACATAAGTGTATAGCAGAGAAAAAAAAAAGAGATCGAAGGAGAAAGGCAGATGTAGAGAGAGGATTATACTCCAACAACTATTTTTTGTTTAGAACTAGCCAAATCTGATGTAGATCTAAGTAGATCCACTCATCTTCTTCGTCGGAAATATATATCTTCGCCGTCGATGAGAGTGAAATCACGAGTTGATTTCGATGGTTGGCGGTTATCAGTGAACCCCGATCAATGGAGAAAGACATGAACACTTGCACCATCGTCTATGACGAAGACGATGAGAGAAAAATGTAGAAAAAAAGAGAAAGAAGAAAACGTAAAAAGGGAGGAAAAAACCAGAGAGATGAAGGAAAGGACTTTTGGGTGTACCCAAAAAGTTATGGGATTAAATGATATCCACATGTTCCACATGGGACCTGTGGGTAATTTCTCCAAGAAATAATAAGACTTAAAATGAATTAAAAATCAAAAAATAACTTTTAACTCTAAGCCTAAGTGACATGTGTCCCACATCTCTAATCACTTTTTCTTAACTTGGCACTCCACCACCAATAGCATCATTCTATGTGGCACAAAAAGAAGAATTAGAAGATTAAAATACAATCAAAACCGCCCCATTTGAATTTGGTGGGAGCGGAAGTGGTAGGGTTGATGCACCCACACCCACAACCACAAAAAGAAACCCAAAAAGTGTTTAGTAAGTGGGAATAACAAGATAGAAAATAAACTCTTTTTTTAAAAACAAAATTCTACACGAGTTGTTTTTATGTAATTTAAGCAAAAGAAGTGTCTTCCTTAAAATGCATGTGTTTGATTTTAATTTTTTAAATTTAATTTTTTGAAAATTAAGTTTTTTTATTTTTCATATTTTTTTCATTTTAGTGAATATTTTTAAAATTTTAAACATTTTTTTTTAATTTTTTAGATACATCTTACTTAGATCTATCTAAAAAGTAACATATTTGTAAAAAAATATTTTAAAAAATTAATAAATACACAAAAATATGAAAATATACTAAATTCTTGTTTTTTTTATTTTATTTATATTTTTGATATTTAGTGAATTTTTTAAAGATTTTTTTCACAAATATTATACTTTTTAAATGTATTTATGTTAAGTGTATCTAAAAATTTAACAAAAATAATTAAAATATTAAAAATTCAGTGAAAATAAAAAATGTGAAAAATAAAAAAATTAATTTTCTGAAAAATCAATCCTAAATCTTAAAATTAAACAAACTGATTAGTATTTATTTGTGCTTATTTCTATAACAATGAGTTTTTAAAGTCATTCTTTCCATTCATTAGACGATCCCAAGTGGTAAGTTATTCTGCTCTATTTTTAAGAGTAATGTTGAAAATACAAAATGAATTATTGAATAATTTATAAAAAATTGAGACTAAAAGTCGAAATATTTGGGGTGTGCTACACGAGCACACTTTTTATTTTTATATTTTTTTAAATCACATCACCTCTTTATTTTTCTATACATTTTTTCATAAAAAGTCAAAAAGTATATTTATTTAAATCATCTCAAATGGTGTTTTAAATTCAATTATAAAAGAATTTACATTCAAAATAAATCTTACCTTATTATTATATTTTTCATAATTAATTGTTTAGGATGTCCTAAATAAGTGTACTTTTTGACTTTTTGGACTAAAAAGTTGAGGAAAAAATTATGGTTGTTTGGATTAACTTTTTGACTTTTTACGAAAAAATATGTATTAAAAAATTGAATAAATTAGTGTGTAGGAGAAGTTAGAGAGAGTAGGCAGTACGGCCGTACCGTCTAGGCAGAGGGATTTGATATAAGAAATGGTTGCCTCCTTTTCGGGCATTGCATTGAACGGTACTGTTCAGCCCGTGGGGGAAGACTGCGGGTCCCGTTTTGCTAATCGAAATTGTATAATGTGTAGAGCTTGTCGACTACTATATGTTTGTAAAAAATCACGTTGATCGGATATCGATAGCTATCTGATCGAATTAATTTTTTTCAACCGTTAACTATAACACCATCTTTGTTTTATACAAAGTTGATTTGATTATATAGTTAGCGATATCCGATCAATGTGATTTTTTACAAACACATAGTATTCGACGATTTTCACACATTGAACGGTTCAGATTATAAAAACGGGACCCGTGATGGGCCCCCACGGGCCGAACAACATAGTGTTGTTTGTGCATCCTGCCTATGTAATTTTTCCAAAAAACTCAACAACAGTCTGTGGGACATCAGACTGAGTTGTAATAATTTGTATGTAAAATTAATTTTTTTTTATGAATAGTGATAATTTTTTAACTTTTTTAATAACTTTTTGACTTTTTAAATTATTTAAGGTATGCCAAACTAGACATTCTGTATTTTAATTTAATATTTAATATTTAAAAATTATTCTTAACTTTGGTCATTCCTAAATGAGAAAAGGTGAATAGAGAAGGCAAAGCCAAAAAGCTCATAGTAAAGTTAATGGATGTGAATGGACGGCTTTGGCCACTATAACAAGTGCTCCAAAAAGCACTCATGAGCAATTTTAACTTAGGCGAATCATATTAATCATAAATGTAATTTGACACCTATATTATTATAGTCATCAAAACTCGTTTTAAATAAGAAAAATTAAAAATATCATTACTCAATTTTAAGAGTAAAGTCATTAATTTGATAAAATATAAATTAGTTTGACAAAAATAGATGTTAAAAATTTATTTTTAAATTTTTAAAAATTATTTCTATCCACCAAAGATAAAATTATATAAAAATGATAAATCTTTTACATATTTTTTTATTTTCTTACTAAATTAATTTTTAGTATATGTTTGGATAATGATTATGTAATGAGTGATTATTTTTATTAATATTTTTCGATGGCTATCATGTAATAGATGGTTATATGTGTTGTTAACAGATATTTTTTTTATGATTATCATAATGAATGGTTATTAGGCTTTTAATGTGTAGTTGATATCTTAATATATAAAATATTTTTAGTTTTAGATTTTTTGATTTAATAGATTGGTTTAATAATGACATTAAAGTTGTCACCATGTTTAACTTTTGAAAAAATAGAAACAAATTTAATGAAAAATAAATATCAAAACAATTATTTCTACCTTTCCAGAAAATAAAATTATATAAAAATGACGTGTTTTTAATTTTTTTTCACCAATTTAATTCTTAATTTCTTAGAAAAAAAATTATAAAACCAAACCAAACAGAACTTCATAACTTAAAAAGTTTCAACATTATTCATTAAAAATGTCATTATATTTCAAACAACATACAAGTTAACCAGCATAAAATAAATTGTATAACGACTTTGCCCTTGAAATTGATCGTTTGCAAATGAAACATATTTGATTGTCCTTATTTGAAATAAGATTTAAAATTTAGAATCAAATATATGATAATTGAAAAGTCAATTAAAGTGATATAAGTCCCAAACTAAAGGACTATTGGTGTAATTCGCCCTCTTAACTTTAACTCTATTGTGTGTTATTGGTAAAAAAAATAATAATAATAAATAAATAGAAGAAAAAAAAAAACTCTAATAATATCAATCCCTACAATATGTTCCTCTTCCTACTTTTCTATGATTTTGCATTTTATTTAAGGATTAATTAATGAAAATTCCTACTATATGGTTTTGTTTTTTATTAAATTCTATTTAAAAAAAAAAAAAAAAAAAAAAAAAACCTATTGTTCCATTTAGTCCCAGCCATATATATAAAGAAAAAGGTATTTTAAAAACAATGATGGTGGAAGGAAGCTCCAAACTCCCAAACTAATTTTGTTAATTTGTATATATAAGAAAAATGGCATTTTTTAGAACAATGATTGTGAAAGTTCCAAACTCCCAAACTAATTTTGTCAATTTGTTAATTTGTTAATTTTTAAAGAAATAACAAAAAAAATCTATTGGTTAGGTCCTTATGTCAAAAATTCAAAAATAAAAAAGTTATAATTATCTGTAATTTTGAATTTTAAAAATTCAAAACAATATGATAAATCACCCTCACTCTTTCTAAAAATAATGTTGATCAAAAAAATTCAAATAAAAAATAAATGAATAAAGACATTAATTATCTATGATTTTGAATTTCAAAATTCAAAATGATATGGTAAGTCACCTTCATCCCACTCTAACTTTTTCCGAAAATAATATAAATTTAAAAATTTAAAAACTCAATCAAATTAAAAATTCAATACAATTCTCTCTTTAAAATACTCATCTTTTTTTCAGCCCGGCCAACTCCTCCCCAAATGTAATGATGCAATATTATTCTCTCTTTGCCAATTGTCCAAACTTATTTCAAGTTTGTTTGTTTGTTTGTAATTTTTTCCTTTTTTTTTTGTAAATTTATATTTTCGTGTGAGTATTTCTTTTCTCTATCTGACTTTTTTTTCCAATGTATTTTTTTTCCAACTAAATTGATAATAAATATATATTTGTTAACTATCTTTGTTTTGGGAGTTGATTTGAATTTTTTTTTTTTGGTGAATGTTTGTGTATTTTTTATATTGTTGTTATTATTTCTTTTGATATGTGTGAATTGATAATAGAGGTATGAGTGTTTTTTTTTAATTATTATTTATAGAATAAGGCGTCTTATATTGTTCTTTATGATTTGGCCATTTTTTAAGTTTCTTAAACAAAATTTTCAAATTTTTTATTTGTAAAAAAATTAAAAACATTTAATTGACTTGCCCATCAATAAATAAAATATTGAATAATAAACACTATTCCATAATTTATACATTTTAAAAAACAAAATTTAACACCCATATATGGAAGGGAAAATTGGTCTAAGGTCCCTTTCCCACTTTTCGTAATGGAAGAGATCCACAAAATTATTTTTTGATGTCTAAGGTCCCATATCAGAGAAATTTGACTGGGTTTGATCCTCTTCTTCAAAACCTCATTGCCCGATTCTTCTCTCTCTAGCAGAACCTCTCAATCTCTTTCTCTTCCTTTTTTTTTGTTTTTTCTCTGTACTTTCTAGATCTCTCAACCTGATTTCATGGATCTATAAACCCACCCACCTGCATTGTTGTCTTTCGTTTAGGGTTTATGAGCCACATGCTTCGTTCGCAATTCTCGCTCTTTCGAAGCCATGCAATTGCTTGCTTCGAGCAAAGGAGCTGATTATCAGCTCCGCCGCTGCTACCAACAGGAGATACACCGGAACCCTAGAAGCACTCGCTGAGACTCCGACGAGGCATTCGAGCTTGGCGGTCTTTGTTTCTGATGCTGGTGTGTTTGAATTTTGTTGTGAAGAAGAGAGAAGATGCGAACTCTAACGCTAGAGAAATTTCTTCAGACAACAACAATCCCCACACTTTTTCAGATAGTTACCACTGCTAAATAGAACCTTCCATAAACATTTTCTTTTCTTTTATTTTCATCATCTTTCTTACATTCCTACCAACAAAGTTAATAGAAAGGATGAATACATACAGCAAAACCCTTTGCGCACATGTTCTATGTCCTAACAACCCTGGCCAAGATATGCTAGGCAACAAATTGTACTTTCATCTATACAAGCAGAAAATACACTCCTTGTTTCATTTGTTGATCTAATTCTTTCGTCTACAATGCATATCAGTTCAAAAAATACATAAAGCATATCAATTTTTGTTTGCTGAATCTTCTTCCTCCAGAGAAATTCTGGGAATCTAGAGAAATTTCAAACCAGAGAAATTTATAGCCAGAGAAATTTCAAACCGGTCTCTCCCTTTTTTCCTCTTTACTCTCCGGCATGTAGTTGGTGCTGTACTGTGTGTTCCGGTGCTACTGGTTCTTTTGTTCCATCTCGGCGATCTCACCGTCCATGGTACTGGTCTAGTTATGTTGTTGGTTGGTGATTCAAGAAAAGAGTCCCCCCAGGAATTTCTCTGGGTTGATCCAGAGAATTTCTCTGGTTTCAACCCAGAGAAAATTCAGTTCAACACCAACCTCAACACTACGCGCAACCATGGCAGCAAGCTTCTGATCAACTCTCTCTCTCTCTCTGCAGTGTCGGATTTGAAAAATATATACATATGCATGGACCAGCTTGAACAAGGATTGGTATCTCTACTAGTTTTTTCTCCTGATGAAGTTCCATCTTCAATGGAGGATGGTTTTTCAGCTCTTCCACCTGAAGTCCCCGATGTTGGGAATCTAGGGAGTGAGATACCTGGTCTGGATTCAGCTGTTCACAGTGATGAAGTTCCATCTTCAATGGGAATTCTTCTGATAATGGAAAGTATTGTATATAATATTGTACTGTTGCCTTTCTTCCTCACATTTGAGAAGCAAGGAAGTGAGTTGAGGTAGGGGAATTCTTATGTTCAAAAAAAAAAAAAAGGGGTAGAGAAATTTACAATGGGAAGTTTAGGGAAGTTCAGATTTCTCTGGACCAATTTTCTCTGGATTGATGTTGAGAGACCTTAGACATCATGAAAATATTTGATGTCCTTTCTACTATAAAATCATAATATCAGAGACCTTAAAAAAAAAAACCCCTATATGGAATAAGAAAACCTAAAATCACGAATTTTTTTATTTTTTATTTTTAACTCTTTAAAACTCTAACGGTACCTTTTTATTTCCCCAACATTGTCTTTTTTATATTTACAAAGATAAAAAATTAGACCGGAATTGCATAATAGTTAGTGGAGGTGGTGAGCATGGCAACAATAAGGGTGATGATGAGCTTAGCCAGAGTATTGTTTGGGTGGATTTTGAAAAGGTGAATATTAAAAGAATAGTAGATAGTTTGGGTGATGAATTAATTTAGAAAATTAATGTGTGGTTAACATTAAGCGTAAATTTTACTATATAAAAATTGAATGTGGATCATATATTGTTTTTTACTATATAACTAGCATAATTACTCGTGCTATACATGGATATAAATAAATAATCAAAAATGAATTTTTAAATTGAATAATAATCTAAAAAAATTATCTACAATATTTAGCAAAAATTATTTAGAATTAATTAAATTTTATTAATTTTTATCACAGTTATATATAAGAGAATTTTTTTTTATTCTTATATCATTAATTGTGTGCTCTAAGTTCTTAATAACAAATATATGTCATAATTTAAGTGGTAAAAATTAAAAAATAAATCACAAAAATTATATTTATGATAAAATATAAATACATTTCGTCTTAAGAGTTTCGTAAATTTAATTTATCATATGATAGTGGTAAATTACATTTGTCAATATAGTAATTTATTCATGTTTTGTGAAGTCTAAAAATTATATATAATTATAATTTCTTTTGAAATTTCCCTTTAAATCTCAAATTAGTTATAAATTGAATTTGGTTAAAATTTGTTTTTGACTTCTCATCAACAAAAACTAACAATAAACACAAATTAATTTTTTGAACATTGTAAAAAAGTAAACAAAGAAATATATTATCAATAATAATAAAAAATATATATTTTTATTTATCATGTGATGTCTCACCACTGCATTGATAATAAATATTAATGATAAAATTCATTACGATAATACAACAATAATATATCAAATGATAAGTAACATGTGATTATAATAATTTTTTATAATTATACAAAAGTACCCAAAATTATAATTTTTAGACTTCACAAAACATGAAAAAATTACTATATTGACAAATGTAATTTACCACTATCATATGATAAATTAAATTTGTGAAACTCATAAAGACGAAATGTATTTATATTTTATCATAACTATAATTTTTGTAACTTATTTTTTAATATTTACCACTTAAATTATAACATATATTTATTATTAAGAACTTAGAACACACAATTAATGACATAAGAAAAAAAAAATAAAAATAAAAAACTCTTTTATATGTAGCCGTGATAAAAATAAATAAAATTTAATTAATTCTAAATCATTTTTGCTAAATATTGTAGATAAATTTTTGAGATTATTATTTAATTTTAAAAATTAATTTTTAATTATTTATTTATACCTATGCATAGCACGAGTAATTATGCCAGTTCATATATGAAGACATTAGTAGAAGTTGTAACGCCCTCAAAATAAACCCATAATTCATACATTCATGATATAAGAAATTGACAATATATTCATGAGAATAAAGTGTACACCTATTTATCAGAGTATTTATCACAAAAGTATTACATGTTGACAACAAAAGTAAATGCCCCACGGGTTTATAACTTTCCAAGCCAACACTTGGTTACAAAAAAAGAATACTAACTCACACACATTTAGCCCTCGGCCTAAATTTACATGTAATACACAAAAAGGTAAACAACAAAAAGTGATCGTCAGCCTCTAAGCCTCCCAAACTATGTCCTTGGAGGTGGCATATCGCTTGAACCTGAAAATGATGTCCCATATAGGATGAGCCAATGCCCAGTAGAGATATACTAAAGCAAGTATGAGAAATAACTAAAATAATAGCATTTGATATATGGTTGACACTTATAAACCAACTTACAACACTTTTCAATTTAATATCAAGTACATCTATTTTTCATTTCAGTTTCTTTCACTTATACAGTTTCGATTCATAATTATGGCTCAGAACCTGGACAAACAATTCAATGAGACTATAACACATATTAAAACACTTCCATACTTCACAATTCACATGAGAATATAACTCATGTTAAAACACTTCCATACTTCAACACTTCCATATTTCAAGTAATACACAGATTTGCTGTATCAGTGGAGTCCATCCCCTATCTCCTCCTAAACAGGTTTGAGAGTCCATCCTCTATCTCCTCCCAAACCATGGAGAACATCCCATATCTCCTCCCAAATAATATACATATACAATGTATTTAAACACTTATCATATACAATGATCAATCAATCCACACATTTGCTGTATTATTCCAACCGTCATATTCAATGACATATTCAATGTGATTAGTTTCAGTTTTCCCTAATCATCATACAATGTCTACAACAATCAAGACTATCCTCCACCGATAGTCCAAAGCAGTTATCTCTAAACAGATAATAAATTTATCAACAGATAAAATATCAACATTTTCATAGGTGAGTGATTAAATTATCCAACTACACCACTTGCTCCCACAATTTTCAATTTCATGAATTTCACTTTCATTTCACATTTCTCCAAATTAATTATTCAAATTAATTATTTAACATAATTAGGGCATTTTCCCCATTTTCTCATTATCAACCCTAAGTAGGAATGGCAATGGGGCGGGGCGGGACCGGGGATCACCCTCCCCGTCCCCGATCCCTGATGGCAGAACTCCCCCCCCCCGTCCCCGTTCCCATCCCCGACGGGAAACCCACCACCACCCCCACCCCTGCCCCCTACGGGGATCGGGTTTCCCCGACCCCGAAAATCCCTGGCCAAAACAACAACATCAACATCTCAGTGAGCTCAAAATGCAACATTAAGAAGATCAAAAAAAAAAAAAAACAAAAAAAAATCTGTCATAGATATATATATATATATATATATATAACAATCATCAAAAAAAATTAATCATAGATATATATATATACACAACAATCAGATCTGTTCTTCTTCATCAGATATATATACAGATTTGTTCTTCTTCTTCATATTTTCAGATCTTCAGATCTTCAGATTTAATAACAAATAACAAATACCTAAACACACCCAGATCTTCGGATTTAAACACACCCGTGAGCATCACAGTAGAGAGAGGGAGAGAGGCCGAGAGAAGAGATGGAGGAATGATGCCGTGAGGGAGAGAGGAGGAGCGGCCGACGCCGACGCCGGCGCCATCGCCGTGAGCATCGCAGCAGAGAGAGGGAGAGCATCGCAGATTCACAGCAGAGAGAGGGAGAGCATCGCCTAGAGAAGAGAGTGTGAGTGGGAGAAAGGAGTGAAATGAAATGAAATAACCTAAACACATATACTATATATATTCGGGGATACATACGGGGTGTACACGGGCCGGGGCCGGGGCCGGGGCCGGGGCGGGGTCGGGGTCGGGGTTGGGAAATCTATCCCCATCCCCGGCCCGAAAATGATCGGGGGTTTATTTTTTAATACCATCCCCGGCCCGTGGGGAGTTTTTTTCGGGGAAAAACCGTCCCATTCGGGATCGGGGGGGTCGGGTCCCCGTCGGGTCGGTTTCAAATTGCCATCCCTAACTCTAAGGTTCAATTGCATTAATTTAACAACAATAATCTCATTTTCCAAGGTCTCACATACACATGGAGTTTAAAATTTGAAAACCCCCTTTTTATAAATTACACATCAAACCCTAACTTTTCCCGAAATTACCCAATAATACCATCTAATCAAAATGACTAAAATTTATATTAAAACTCATAGAATGGAGTAGGTTATCCCTACCTCGAAGTTAGAAGCCCAAAGGAGTAGATGAAGAAAACCCAAAGTGCTCCAAATCCACTATTTTTCAGATTAAAGTGAAGCCCACACCACCCTCTATCTTTCTTACAAAGAGATTAGGGTAAAAACACTCTAGAAGTAGATGGAATCTTAGAGAGAAGGTATGTAGAGAGAGAAGGAGCAGCCGGATCTAGAGTTTGTGTAAAAGAGATGGTGAAGAAATGAAGTGTAATCCCGCTGCTGCCAACTGATATATTCAAGGCTCGCTCGAGCGAAAGAGTGGTCGCTCGAACAACCAGACACAAAGAAACCTCGCTCGAGCGTAGAAAGCCTCGCTCGAGCCAACAAATTGAAACTTCAGGTCTGCAACCCAGAAGCACGCTCGAGCGAAGAAACCCAAAACAAAGTCCTCGCTCGCTTGAGCAAAGGAAAGCTCGCTCGAGCCAAGAAATGCAACTCTCAGGTCCAGAACCAGACGCAGACGTACGCTCAAGCGAAAGAACCCTGGCTCGAGCGAATGAGCTAAAACACAAAGCTCGCTCGAGCGACAAAAGCCTCGCTCGAGCGAAGAAACAAAATTCTGGGCAACAACTATTGGTTTAAACTCACTACTAACCTGTAACAAACCTGCCAAATATATCCTAAAACTCATATACAAAGAATTAAAAGACGGAAATGAAACTTATACAACAACCAACACCCGGAACCTAAGTCCGGAATACAATAAACAATGGAGGGAAAACCGTGATCGCTATAGAAATGATGTATTGAACTTCTAGTTTATTTGTGATTTTGAGAAATTTAAATTGTCTTTATCAAATTATCAAGAATAGATGTTGATGAGAGTTTTCAAAAAAAAAATGTAAAATTTGCATAAATTCTTTATTTATCTTAGTAAAAGTTAAAAAAATAAAAAGGGCTTCTTGTTTATTTGTGTTTTTAAGAAATTTAAGTTGTTTTTATGAGACTACTAACAAACAATTATAAAATTGATATAAATTCTTTATTTATCTCAGTGAAAGTATTTCTGAAATCGCCGGACCAATTGTTTTTTAACAAGAGCACGCTCATTAACTGACTCTTTAATGCAATTTTGGTCCTCTTAATTACCCTGAATTGATTCTTTATCAAATTTTGATCTTTTTCAGGATTCTAAGCTGACTCTATTTGATGGTGATCGGACAATGGAACAAAAAGTAAAGGAAGTTTGTGACATAAACACGACTTTTACTATATTGCTAGCCTAACATGGCATGCTGATTTGGTAGTGTGGTAGGCAGAGGGAGGAGAAGAAAGAAGAAGACAAAAGTCTAAAGTCGGATTTCAAAATTGGATGATTTTACCATTCAAATATGCCAACCGTGTGTCAATAATCCAAACAATGGGACTGCAAGTGCCTCATGCCTTTGCAAAGGGCAAAGGGCCCTTCATTTTAGAAAATGTTATACATCTCAAATTTTCATGATTGTAATATTACCCTTAGTTTTATCATATGGTGCATATGTGGACCAACCCTACTAACACTATCAGAGGGCACTAAGGGACACGACATGTTTGATGACTTTTTGAGTGTCACCTTGTGGGGCATGGGTACCACTTAAGGGAACAATCCTTGTCTTTTGTAGGACTCTTTAGAACAAGGGCGATTTTATGATTTTAGGGTAATTCTTGTCTCTATAGAGGTGGAAGCGTTTTCAGCTTTTGTAAATGAGAATACGCCAAACATGCAAAGTCAAGCCAAATAGTGCTTTGAGTTTTATAAATATACATGTATATATATATATATATATATCCAAATTTGATTTATTTAAGTTTGAAGTCAATCTTCAAAGAATATTTAATTGGGTTAATTAGAAGCTGAATTTGAATAATTTAATTTCTTAAGTCTTAAAAAGGTTAATACTATGCAAGCATGATTTTCATAAAATAAATTACATGCAAAATTGTGTATTTTTTGTAATTTTTTATTTCAGTCAATACTATATATCATTGTGATTTATAATTACAAAAATATCATTATTATATTATTCTTGATGAATTTTATGTATGAAAAAAATCTACTTGCAACACACTTTTCATCTTAAAATACTTAATAATTTATTGAACTAAGCTCTAAAAATTAATAAGTTTCAAAATAAATTCAAATTAAACTTATTTATATCATGTTAATCTAAAATAATTTTTTAACAAACCAAACACAAGTCGAGGTCTAATAATTTCATATCATACCCTCACCTCCAATTTGGAATGTCTCGAAAAGATAAAATAAAATAAAACTTTATACAAACAAAGAGCTATGCTATAATCATCAAAATCACCGATCACACACAAATGTTTGCATTTAGAGAAACGCAAAATGTCACTATTTTCTTATTACTATTTGTAGATATTTTATATCACTTTTTACATAGTTATTTATGACTAATTTTTTTATTTATAGATAATTATTAAAAAAATTAATAAAAATAAATAATATTTTATCATATAATCCGATGACATAAAAAATAACATATAATAATTCAGTGCATTTTTTTAAAAAAATTTATGTGTGTACTTTTTTGAAAAAATTACAAATCAGGTGAACTTTTCAAAACTAATTACATACAATAGACAAGTCTATAATTTTAATAATTAAAGTTTATAAATTTTACCATTAATCTATAAATAAAAAAAATAAAAAATTATTTGTTATTTTTCCTACTTTTTTTGGCACAAAGCAAACAAAGCCATGGGTGGGACCCACTTTGTGTTTTCGCACTCAACCAGTAAGTGTCATTGTAGCTTCCCACAAAGTCAATCTCCAAAGCTACGACAAGAACTGGTCTCTATAGTATGTATACAAGATTAGCCATTCCTTTTCCCACTACTTCAAATGAGTGAAAGCTGATCGAGCGAGCTCTTTTATGCAAAACGCGTGGACTATTGCCTTTTTTTTTCATTAAGAAAAGAAAATTAAAAATAATAAATAATTAGAAATCATAATCGATTGCACGTAGCTTCACTTAAAAGTGAAAAGAAAAAATATTCAACTCCTCTATTGTGCTTAGTGGCCTTTGACATTTCTTCTCGTTTCTGCATTAGTATTTTGACTCGTGTGTTTTTTTTTCTTTGATGGTTTGACAATCTGTATCAGGGTCGGTGTTCAGACTTCCTCCTTGAAAATTTAAAATTTAACAAATGTTAGTGCATGTGTGTTGGTAAAGATATAGAAGAAAGGGGTCCAACAAGCCATGAATGCCATGGGGTTATTGGAGGAAAGATGCGAAACTTCTCCGGGATACATTCCCCTTTTTCTGGGTGGAGGGTTTGCAAGGGTCAAAATCCGAGAAAATGATGATGACGGTGACCACTAGGACACTGACTCAACAACAGGCAGAGATATATATATATATATATATATTATATATTCTTGAACATGCGAACAACAAAACTCATCTTCACAACATTCATACCGTACCAATTTGAAATGTCAAAGAGTGCTCATCTTAATCAAAACTATCAATTGGAATTGTAACCAAGTCCTAAGTAAGTGTATTTAACAGCCAAAGACACAGTGACTAGTCAAAAGTTTCTATCTTACAAGCCGTGAATAACAAGGTCCGCGAGTAATGTGCCACAATGGAGATTTCTATGTGGGTCAGGTTCATCTTGGGGATGTCGTAAACAGAACTCAGACAAAGTGTATGGCCTACAATGCAATTCTCACTAGGATAAGAACACAACTAGTGCTCCTCTCCCAAGTGGTTCTAGTCAAAATGCTCGTGCAGTCTCAACTTCAAAAAATGACTTTTAATGGGAGGTCAAAATTTGACTCAGGATCATCTATTCTCAAATCTCTCTCTCACTGTCTCAAAATTCTTGTGTCTGAGATTTTCACAATACCAAATCTGTTTGTTCCCATGTTTTAAGATATATGTGTTTTAAGATTCTCATATGATCTTACGAATGAGTATTAGAACAAGGGTAGAAAATCAAGATAACTTTCATCACTAGACATATTTTTAGGGCAGGGAATCGAGGCCAAAATTTGCTTTCTCGGCATGCCTAACCATCCTGTAAGAAAACAGTTTTCTATAATGTCCACAAAATGTCTTACAGAAATGCATACTGGTACAAAGTATGGAGTAGTTTTTCACATGTCCAAGAACTTTGAGAATTCTCGGCCATGTACATAAAACTAGAGGCTTAAAAGCAGGAAATTTAGACAATTCAAAGGACATGCAAGACAAAAGAAAGACAGATACAGATAGAAGAGACAATTCAAAATGTGTTCGTCATCAGGCAGAGGCTGGTGAACTCTGTTCATATATACAGAAGAAACTTGCTTTTCCCAAAAAAAAAAAGTGGACATGGCTGAGAAAATGGTACACCAAAGTTCTATAAAATTTCCTCCTGGGTTTCTGCATCATGAGCTTCAGCAAGTTCTTCTATTTCATCCACGTCACTGTCATGGTCAAAGGAACCTACACCTGTACCAATAACAAGGGTGTCATTCCCCGCAGTGTGGATGGAGGAGAGGGAAGGTGGACAAAGTTTAATATAGAAGTAACAAACTTCCAGGAACGGAAGCATCAACACAACAAACTCCAGATGAAAGTTTCAAAGAAAACAGTCAAGGAGTTTCTTACATATGAGTATCTTCACATCAGAAAGCTCATGACATACTGTAAACATGTGTACATGGAAACAAAAGTTTCTCGTATTTAAGAAGTATAAGCCACCTACAAATCTCGCATGCCTGAACTACAACAAACTAAAATTGAAGTGCATAAAGATTCGCACATTCAATTGCATCCAGACATAGGACAGTTCTGACCAAATCTAACTCTAGGACTTCGTCAAAACCAGTCCCCAAAAGCTCATAATGCAGGTCACCGTTTGGTCTTTGACACGAGAAGTTCAACTTTTAAATCAATCAATTAGGCCAGCAATGAAGTTCAACTTTGGGCCTACACTGGTCTGACCAGAATTGTCACCCAATACTTCAATAATTGCAGTAAAAGAATGGTGAAACGTATTCCTATACCTGTAGAAACAAAGGAAGCCGGACTACGGGTTTGTTCCCTTGATTCTGATGTGTAGTTGTCAAGAATATAAGGAAGTTCTAGAAACTGCAAAAAAGCTTCTGTTTGAGGGTTTCTACTATATCCTGCAAGATAAAGAAAATGAATTATAGCATATATTTTCCTAAGCATTTGATTCTTACACTGAAAGTAGCATGATACCAGTTAAAACATAATGACTCTGAATATCCACAGCATTGTTTCTCAACTTACCATGGTAGTAAGATTCCGGTAACAAAGGATAATAACAACAAAATTTCAGACATTATGCAAGGTGAAAAAAAAAATATCAAACAATACAACATATTTTGGATTCATTTAGATACAACATCTGCAGACACAACACCAATTTCGTGGAAATAATTTCCAAAGCAAAATTTAAATGTACTAAATCTATAAGCACTCTGATTTGCGGAATTATAGACTGAGCAGTTAACCATAGAAACCATCACTTAATAGAGCATAGCAAGATGAGATGGCATGTTGGATTTTCTTAATCGGTGCAGTAAGTGCATGACCATGGTTCGATCCCAAGTTGCTGACAAGCTTGCAGAGACTTTAAGCCACCTTTAACAAGATTTTCTTTATAAGAAATTCAGGAAGCTATTTATGTCAAGTAAAATAGAGCAAATAGTCCTAATATATTCAGGCAAGAAATGAGCAACTAAAATGAGTGGGAGCCATGAGAGTGAAAGTTCAAAGTCAGTATCAACAGCCAAAACTTAGGATGAACTCTGCCAAAAACCTTCATACTTGCCCTTAGACTTGAACCTGCTTTCTCAGAAGAATACATTCTTTTACTAATATCTTACTTTTTGTGAAGAAAGAGGTTAGGTCTGTCTCCAGTATTACCCCTCCCAGTATTGATTAACAAGGACCAGCAACATGTAATGTCCTTTAGCAAAAGAAAATAATCTTAAAGAAATTAATTTCTTCCAAACTGCAAAATTTGGACCTGCTAAGGACCATTATCCACAGCAAAACAGAGAAGTCCTTTGCAAACCTATCCTCCGTCAGATGCAGTTCTAGTTCTAGACAATAACACAATTCTTAATTATAAAAGTATTATAACTTGAAGTACTTGAAAGAATCAATTTCTAGTGATATTAAACAATCATTAACAGAAAACAACACATACAGTAGTTTGAATAAATTTGCATGTAATAGTTTAGACATATTCAGTTGTTCATATACAGTAGTTTTGAATAAATTTGCAGCAAGTTAGAGACAATACTTAGCAATCCAGGTTATGGTCATTATAAGTAAGAGCTCATCCAGCAAGTAGAATTAATAACGAAAACAACATATACTAAAATTGTCATTAGTTTGGACCAATTAGAAACAGACTCAGAGGGATTGCGGCACAGGACTGTCCACAAACCCACACACATTCAATTTTTTGTTTACATTTATAGTTCCATAAATGGTTTAACTCCAATTCATGCGCACCCAAGTAAGGGTCATATTGAGGGATCCTATTGATATGAGCTCATCAGACAAAACAAAAGCAACAAGAAGCATCTCAGAACATTACCCATAAAGGAACCATTAGAAACAGACTGAGAGGGATTGTAGCATGGTACTGTCCGCACAAACTCAAAAGGTTTAGCCCCTCTTGTTTGTAGCTTATTGCTGACCCATTGGCGACATTCTTGCATGTTAAATTGTACACCCCTGTAACCGAAGGACAAAAAATTAATATATGGTTATTGTAAAAGAAAGTCAAATAGACCACATCCCAAGAATGTACACACCCAAAATATGCGCGTCTGTTGGTTACAGGAAATACAGGGTTAAACTGCCTTGTTATTGCAAGCCATTCTTCATCATACTGAATCTCATAAGGTCCTGGCTCCGATTCAATTTCAATAATCTAAACCTCAGTGAATCCCACAACTGAAGACATTAGCTGCAAGCAATTATTACAATAAAGGCCACATAGACAACAAGTAAGGATGCCCAAGGATACCTGCAAAAATCTGCGTCCTGGGAGGCACTTATCAAGTGCAAGAAATTTTGTGACCATGCCTGCCTCTCCATGTTGAACTAGAGCAGCAAATTTGCAGTGTAGGTGTGCTGAAAACCAATAAGCTGGTTTCAATTTTTCCAGCAATTCTGCAGCAGGTTTACTTCCCAGGGTTCTTTCCTGTATCTGAATAAGTATGTGTTCAGGTGATCAATACAAAGAAAATCATCATATTACAATAGTATCAAGAATAGCATATAAGATGCTTAGAAAGAAAACTTGCCTATTCATATTGCATGAGAAAAAGAAAAGGTCACAAATTTTCTATGGTAGATTGGGGCAATATGTATGTTTACATCTACCTCAAAAGCCTAGTTCCCAGTATCACAGTTAAATACTATTACAGGCAGTGTTGTGAATACCAACCATTTAAATACTAAAAATCTAGACAAAAGAAGTCTACAAGATAGTTCCTTGACTCCAAAAGCTTTCTTTCTGAACTATCTATCTAAAATTTATTGAGTAAATGTTACTTTGAGGTTTTGTACGTATATGAACAAACCTCATGAATTTCTGAGAATATTTCTGGGAATTTCTAAATTGCTTCTTCAATAACCACATAGCCTACAGAGAGTAGGAAAAAGGGGGTGAGACGGGATTACTTAATTATGTCTCCTTCTTTACCACTGAAGCTGCCCTCTCCTCTCCAACAAAGTTAAATTTTTGTGACGGTCCAATTTCAACCAGCACCCATACCAAAGTCTAAGACCAAAGTCGCACCAAGAGAAGTATAGGCAAATAAAATCCAATATAAGATGCATCACTTCTCAAACAACAATCTATATAAATATAATGAAAGGAAAAAATTCCCGAGGTGGCTTGAAAACGTATGATTGTTGTTATACCATCAATTAAATCATGGAAACCTTAGTCTACCCAACTCCAAGTTTAGGAAACAGTTATCTTCCTCTTATCATTACCAGTAGGGACGTAGGATATTGGATGCATGAGTCAACTTTTGTCTTCAACGGGGCAAGCCAGCTGAGAAAAAGAGTCAACCATTACAATTGTTGATGAGCCATGGTTTTTGCATTCTTTTTTTCTTTTTAAATAATGTTCATGACTATCCACGACCCACACCCATTATTAGAAAATCATTCATAATTATTATAACTAATCAACACCATTACAAATCAAATCAAACCTTCTTAGAAGTTAGGACCAATATTAAAAAATAGATACATATGTGGACAGTAGACATATATATATATATATATATTTAAATATATAAGTTATCAACAAATTAGTGCAGCATGTCAAGACATTACCTCTTGCTTGAAAAAGGGCTTATATCGCACAAGCTCCTTCCAATTCCCGTGGTCAGTGATACCAAGAGGCCAATCATGTGAAAGGAATATATCAATTGGTTCCTCAACTTGGCTGAGCTTGTGAACATCATATTCACGTACATGATATATAGACCGGATATCATTCTCGTTATAAGGAAGCCTCTCATAATGTCCTGCTCATGAAACACCTATTTTGCTTATTTTCCTTTGATACCTAGGGACTATTGTAACATATGAAGTTACAAATCAATTAACTCAAAGGTAAGCAATGTAACAACATAACATGTAGAACAGAACACAATACTTCATAGGAATACATGACCTATTGAAGTCCACAACAATTAACCAACCTAAATGATAATGTTGGGCCTTATAAATTCCAGATAGTCCACCAATACGAATATTGCCAAATTTGACCACTCCAGCAAACCCCAAGAAGTATATATTAGGCGCCACCCAGCCTCCATAGTATCTACATAAACCACATAAATTTATGATTTACATTGGTGAACCATTTCAGTTATCAGTTCTCAAAGAACCTGCAATCCCAATAAAAATGATCTGACCACCAAAGTTGGTCATCGACATAGATCATTCATAGCACCGTGAATTATGCACCATACAAAAGCTATAGAATTCCGAGGAGAAAATCTAACAAGAGGTATGTGGAACGTGTCAAATTTTCAAGGGATATGCACAAGACGCTAGAGAAATATTAGATTATTCTTTGGGGGTTTTGAATATTGGAAGGTCCAACAAAGAGCAAAGGTACCTAAAATTGTTGACGCAGATCACTACCTTCAAGATAATTGCAAATGTATAAACTAACTTAAATGCAATTTATAAATAATTTCAAAAAAATTATTAGCAAACCAAGACATTGGAATTTTAGCAGGTACATCAGTTGCAATTTCATTTAAACATATATGCATAACATAAGAAAACCTAACAAGCAACCAATCCTCAATTAGATTTTCTCACACGACAGTTATCTGGGTTTTGGCAGTGTGTCATCATCTCAGGCAAACAAATCAACTCAAAAATATTAATAACAAGCTACTTACAGTTCCCACAGGTGATTAGATGCTTCATGATTTCCACCAATGAATATAGTTGGATATGGAGCTACTTTTTCCCCTGAGTAGTACTTCCAAAACGAGTTCATGCTACGATATTTAGGTTTCACATTTAAGCTTTCCAAATCATTCTCGTTCCTAACAGCCTGTTCTCAATTGAAAGCAACTCAAGTTTCAAAAAATAACGTGAAGAAAGAATAATAGGCAATAAATTATTTGAACAGCCAAAATCAAGTGACATAAAGCAACAACAGGTGTTAATAAAAAAAAATCATCCCTTCAAAAAATTCGCTCCTTTAACTAAAAAAAGTAAAGTACACCCAGTTTAGTCCCAATTGAATCGGGTCTGTGACGGGTAGATTGGGGGCAGACCCAACATTTGGCAATTTTTGCACAAAGTAGCTGCTCTCAAGTTCAAACCCACAACCTCAAAAGTTATTGGCTCCAAGTTTAACCTCTGAACCCTAAATTTATTATATGCAAACACAGTAAAGCTAGGAATGAAATTAACAAAAACAATAAAAGGAAACCAAAAAAAAAAAAAAAAAAATGGGACAGATCAAATAAATAAATTACTGCATTAAAACATCCAACATCAAAGAGAGTAATTGCAGTGCTTTCGTTGTATACCTGAAAGTCACCACAGCAAATAAGGAGGTCGATTTTCGTGTTCTCTACTTCTTGCAAATGCAAAAGAGTTGCGTATACATTGTCCAAATCTCCATGCATACACCCTTCCACTGCAATCTTCATATCTAATCTGTGCATTAAAAGCAAACAAACAAACACGTAAAGCTCTGAATTGTTTTTATCAAAAAAAGGGTAAAAATTTAAGGGTTTTTGTGAGTTTTTAGCAAAACCCTAATAATTATCATACATAGATACACACACAAAAATATAGTTACAGATAAAAGGAAAACTTGAATCAGTACAAGGAGAAGACTGAACCTACTTCTAAGCCCTGTTCACTATTCGGACTTAATCAATTGTCGCGATGCCCAACTTTATCATACATAGTAATGGTTTTGGCGGTTATAAATTAGGGTTTTTCCATTTGATGCACGAATACGAACAACCTACAAAAACGGAAAATTCTATTTTCACGGGCCCTTTTGATCTCCGTGTACGTAGGGCCGTTTTGTGTAACTGTTGTAACAGATTGCAGATTATACCTTAAGCTCACGAGATTAATAGTGAAATATTAATAATTTTAAATTAATGTATTATTTAATTAGATTAATATTTATTGAATTAATAATCTCACACCTACCCTATTACTAATAATTCTATAAATTTATTGGATTAATTATTCATTAGATTAATAATCTTAAACTAAAATGTTAAAACAAACATGAGATAATTAGATCCACGGATTAATAATCTCAATCACATGCTCTAATCCACCCAATCAAACATGCCCTAATAGATTATAGATTATGACTTTAATTAGAAACTGTTAATTTGTTTAGAGTAACTATTGAATTTTACATTTAAGTTGCTGAGTAATGTTTGTTAAATAAACTGTGAAATAACTTTTTCAATTGATTTTTATTTTTTGTTATTCACTACTTGTCTATATTTATCATAAATAATAATAATAATAATCTATAGTCCATATTGGTCTTTTTCTATTTTTAAAAATAAAAAAAATTAAGAGTATAACCGTAAATCAACATGTTCACAACAGAAACTGATAATCAGAAGTAAGGGATGAGCAGCTTCTTAGAATCAGTTTTTTGGACTTAAAATAAGTTGTTAGAATCAGAAACTGTTTGAAATAAGTTTAACCAACAATCCAAAATAGTTTTTCAAAAGGCAGAAGGCATATAAGTTGGCTCAAAAAAGCCCAAACAAACACCCCCATAATTTCTCAATGTACATCTTTATAAAATTAGTTTTATGATTTTATTCTCAATCCATACTTCACATATTCCAATTATACCCTAAACTAATATCTTTAGAGCATCTCCATCTCTTCCCTTATATTACCTCATTCGCCAAAATAAGGAGGTTTTTTGTCAAAACACACTCCTAGCAGTTCCCTTATCCAATCCCTCAAATATAAGTATTGCTAGTCACTGTAGCTCCCTAAATCTGATAAATTTTTATTTTATTTTGTTGAAGGCGCAAAGGGAAATTGGAGGGCACCAAAGACTCTCTGAAGAATCTCTTTCATTGGTGTATGTTGCTCTTTCTCGCCATCCACATCACCAAAGGCAATTTTTGGTATGTAATTTCTTTGTGTTGTTCCCAATCTAAACCCTACTTCCTCTATTCTATTTTCTCTCTGTGTAGTGTGCATCTCTCTCTTTGCTTCTTCACCAAAGCAAATATATGTAATGCTTTGGTTTTGGTGAGGGTAATTTGAAATTTATATGAGAATTTGTCTTAATTTACTGATTTATGGACTTTATGGTTGAATATGAATAGACATTTTATATATATGAGGGCTTTGATAATTTGATTGCAATCAATTTTACTTCCTAAAAATTGAAGAAATCAATGGATTGAAGAAATTTATGTGAGAATCTGTGACTTTTCTGGTGTATGGACTTTGTGGTTGAATAGGAATAGATATTTTACATAAAGAGTTGTTGATTAAAGGTAATGCCCTGTTAATGCCTCATGTATTTTTGAATTGGTAACTTCCAAGTAATGAAGTGATCACTTTGGTCAACATTTTGGGCTTATTGTTTTTTTGTTTCTTCCTTTCATATTTTTTTTCTTAGTTTGGGACTTGCTTCCTTGTTGCTAGGTTTCAAATCTTATTTGGTTTGTATTACTCAATTTTGGTGGATTATTATGAAATTTTGTTGATGGCCTTATAGTAGATAGAATTATTGCATATGTTACACATGAAATTGTTAAAAATAGTTAGCTCTTGTTTGAATTCTGTTTGTGTTTTCTATTCAATATGTAAGGATGGATTCACAAGGTGGCAAATACTTCACCAATCTTTTGCACGAGGATTCCAACTTTGATGATTTCATTTTTATGGATTCGCAAGATCAAATGGGTAAAAATTTAAAAGAAAATACTCAAATACCTATTAAAACAACTCAATTCTGACCTCAAATGAGATCCACTACTAAAAGATCACGTGGTGGAAACTTCACTATAAATGAAGACAATCTCATTGTATCGGCAAGGCTTAATACTAGCTTGGATGCAATGTATGGGAATAAGCAAAAACATAAGACATGTTGGTCAAGAGTATATGAGTACTTTCACAAACACAAGACCTCCAATCATGAACGTAATGTGAACTCTCTAATGCATTGGTGGTCAACCATTCAACTTGGCACAAATAAGTTCTGTGGATGTTTTGCCCAAATTGAATCAAGGCATCAAAGTGGTATAAATGAGCAAGACAAGGTAATTTTAATTTTTTTAAAAATTATACATTTTGCAATTGTTACTGTTTTTAACAAGACTTTTATTTTTTAATTTCAGATCTCTTAAGCAAAACTTTTATACCAAGAATTGTATAAAAGTTCATTTCAGCTTGATCATTGCTAGAATTTGTTGAGGTTCCAAGCAAAATGAGTGGAGGATTGTGTAGACTGCCCGAACTCGGCTCCGCGCGCGAGGGCGCGAATTGGGTTCATAGCTACTACAGTTCGGACTCCTGTCACGGTTCTGAATCTAATCTCACAAAGTGCAATGTAAGACTGATAAATCACCAAATAGTCCAAATCCGGCAAATCGTTTTGGAAAATTGACTTTAATCAAAAAGCGCCAAAACATGGACTGCTTTGCCAGATTTTAGAGTCGCCACCTAAATATTTTATTTTGGGAAATTTAGGAAACACTGACTTGTGCCTAAGGCCACGTATCCGTCATCACCAAAGTTGCCTCGGCTCGGGAACTTGGGTACGAGAGGGGAAGATCCTGAAATGAGCACCCCCACTCGCCCGATCAAATGATCGGCCTCTACTAACATGATATGTTGTTTTTGAAAACACATGTGTTCTTATTCCATTTTATTAATCTAGAATTACTATGTGATGTGCACAACATACAAGTATAGACTAAATCACTCAATTTGGAACAAAACATCTCATGTTTATTTTTCGAAAATGGTTTGAAGTTGCTACCCTCAAGTAGGCTAAAATGCGGATTCGTCACCCTCAAATGGGCTTAAAACATGATTTGCCACAAACAAGTGGGTTTAAAACGCACATTTTGATGAATTGTTTCAATTCAAGCAATGAAGCCTTCACCCACATGCATTCATGTAGTTAAACATTTAAGCAGTTAGCCTCATGGCAAGAATGCTATCATGGTAGTCACTTACACACATGCAAGGATGCTAAAGCATAAGCACTCACAGTGTACTCCGAGCCAAAACAAAAGCTAGTTAGTAGTCATGCATGATCCTAGTTACGTTAAGATGCCTAATGCAACACATGCAAAATGCGACTAAAGTAGGCTCGACTATTCTAAGATGGCATATGAATGTGACAATTGATACATATATTCAAATAGGAATTGAAATACAATGCAGTTTAAATGATGCACCGAGCCCGGTGCATGCAATACGAATGAATGATGCACGCATGCAAAGCATAAGTATGCTAATTGAAACATACTCTAAAACTAACCATCAAAAGCTAGTTAATAAAATGGAGAAAGACGTGGGGTTGGAAGACATGAACACACGCATGCACGCTTATTACAACATTTGCCCTCTCGACAGAGGGTCTGAATGAATTTCGCTAACTAGCTACGCTAATTAAACTAATTATTATAAATCAACTAATTAACTAACTTAGCTAATTAATTATTACAAACCGAATTGAATCAACTAACTATTCTAAGTTAATTAAGTACAAACCAAATAAATTAATTAAACACTTAACTAATTAATTACAAAATAACTAAGCTAATGAACTACTTTAGCTAAGCAATTTAAACAAATGGCCTCGGGAAGCGAAGGGGATATGCATGCTCGGTCGGCTTTGCTCAGAAATCCACTACTGTGCCACATGATGCCTCTATTTGCACTCTTTTGGTCTTCTGAAAATTGTGCCAACTTCTAGGTTACTTTTGACCTATCTCAGGAACATATTGAGGAATGATCGGCCAAAGATGGTGGCCCTCGGCCAGAGTTTATGGCCATCGGCCACTTTTGATAGTCGATCGGCAAACTTGAATGGCCGGTCGGCTGTTCTGGCGGCCGATCGGCCGTTTCCTCCTGCAATTTCTCCTTTTGCTGCAATAGAGCATAAACAAGGGCATGGCAGTGTATTTGCAAGGGAATGTGTGTGCAACCACACTCCTTATCATCTCTCAAGCTCAAAGGAGTGCAGTGTTCAGCTCTCGAGCCATCAATCACGCATCTCAATGCATGATAGCCAAAGAGTCAAGCTTGCATAATGTCGATGAATGCATAAATAACACATAAGACTCGATGAACCTCCATCTCATTATGCATGGCCAAAGGTGTCGGTCACCTAAGGAATGAGGCACGTTTCATCACTTTGAGTATGGAACGTCCTTCGTTCCTCGTGTTTGGATTAACGTCTGATCCAAACACAATGCTATGCAACACACATGCAAACAACACGCTATCTATCAATGCTAGAGTGGCACTCATGAGGTCCTATCATATAAGCAATGTATGCATGGCATGTTTGGGGGCTAAAGCATCAAAGCAAGTAAAGAGCATCATACAAGAGGCACGCAATACAATACTCAATGGACTAAACCAACTCTAGACAGAGCTTAAATAGGCCAAAACAGTGGCCTAAATGAACTGAAATGATGGCTTGAAAGGCAAAAAAATGATGCTCATGCAATAGCTCACATACAAGGCATAACGTACAACTCTCAAGAGCACTTAAAGAGTGAAGAACATGGAAATGTGACAACACTATATGCTCTGAAAATAACATGTCAAATGATGCCAAAACATGCAAATACCTCATGCCAAGCATGCAAAATGCCTCAAAACTCAAAGCTAGTCAAGGCTATTGCACTATAACTATACAAACACATAAGTCATATGACCAAGGCAGCCCAAAACAGTCATAAAACAGCCCAAATGGAGTTCCAAAACATGCTTGAAATAAGCTAAGAATGGCTAGATTTAGAGGCCAAAACAACAACACATGTTAGGCAATTTAGCACAATTGCACTACAAGTATACAAAGCAAAACTTGAGTGATGAAGACCACTCAAAATAGAGTTAAAGCATGCCAAAAAAACACCAAAAATGGGCTGAGACTAAACCAACACATGCTAGAATAACAAGCTAACTCATTAGGCAAGTAAGGCTAGCAAAGAGGATTTACACTACAAGTGTATAAAGCATGCAAGAGGTGAGTCCACCAATCAAAATCAAAGTTATAACATGCCCAAATAACACCAAAAATATGCTTGAACTAAGCTAATTCAAACCACAAGAGCATGCTACTTTGTAAGGCTAACAAGGCTAGTGAGTAAGATTGCACTACAAGTGCAAGAAGCATGCAAGAGGTGACCAAGCTGACCAAAAACAGAGTTATGGTAGGTCCAAAAAATCACAAAAATGTGCTCAAACTAAGCCACAAAAAGAGAGAAACACATGCTCATTTGGTGGGCCAACAACACAAGCAAACAAGACAAGAGGAAAGGGGACCACCCCCTCTTATTTTGATCCTCAAAACAAGTTTTCTATCACTGAAATTCCTTTGGAATTCAGTGGTTTTAAGGTAAAAAAGAAGTTGTTTCAAAATCTTGAAAGATAGCTCAAAAAAGGCCTTATAAGCCAAGGAGCAAAAGGGAGGAAACGCCCCCTAGCCAAACAAGGCTCAAATCAACATTTTTAGGACTGAAAAACAAAGGAAAAACAGAGGTTTTTGTAGTTCAACACCACCCCAAAAACAGCCCCAAAGTAGTTGAAAACTATGGCAAAACAATAGTGCACAAAGAGCTTAAAAGGGATGAGAAGTTACCTTTGAAGCACAGCAGCAAATCAGCCTCTTTTCTGAACCAAACAACCTTCCAATAGCCCAAAAATAGGTTCCAAGGGACCTCAGCCCAATGATATGCAACTTTGATGAAGGATGCCTAGGCAAACTAGAAGTATTTCTCTATTTCTATGCACAAAAGGGCAAGAGAGAGTGAACTATAGAGAGAGAGAGGTGGAGATTTAGCTCTGAAAATTTTCTAGAGAGAGAGGATTTTTTTAGAGAGAGAGGCTCCTAAAATTACTTCGATGTTCTAACCCTTGAAATAATATGAGATATAGCCTCCATATATAGCAAAAGCAAGAGCTTGGTCGAAAATATCTGAATTGGGACAGTTGGAGCAAGTTGGAAACAGATGGAGGAGAAATATCTTCAAAAATTCTGAGTTTGGGTCACTCTTGGCCGGCCGGCCATCTTTGGTGCCGACCTGCTACTTGTGATGGCCGACTGTGCACATTTGTGGCCAACTGCAAATTCTGCTCTGTATGTCCAACTTCAAATGGGCATAACTCCTTTATATGAACTCCTTTTCAGGTCATTTTTGTGTCTAAAATGAAGCCCTATAAGTAAGATTTCCAATGGTGGCAGCCTTGCACCAAAATTCCAACTTTGCAAAAAGTTATGTCTCTTTTAGTGAAGACTGCTCATTTCCGGCTCAATCAGATTGACGCCTAACTTCAACCAACCATATCTCCCCCATCCGGACTTGACTTTAGGAGATTATTGAGTGTAAAATGAAGCTTCGGAAGTCTTCTTTCCAACGGTGGTGGCCTCATAGCTTAAATCCAAGTATACAAAAGGATAGGCCCGATTTAGCGAGGACTACTCATTTCTCTCTTAACGATTCATACCCAACTTTTTCCTCAACTGGGTTTCTTCCCTCTTCTCTTCTTTTCCTCAACTCCAAACCCCTAAACAAGGTGTTTTGAAAGATTTTTCAAAGATTTCATCTCCCTTTTATTCATTTCCACTTTGTTCTTGCTCGGTTTACCGAAAAGCACAGCATTTAACAAAATACGAGCATCGAAACATCATAGGAACCTATTTTCAAAAATATTTTGAAAGAGAGGGTTTTAAGGTCTAAATTTTTTTGATCAAGATCATTTTGGTCCAAAAAGGGGTATGAAGTTTGGATTTGACTCTCTCATTGTTGAAAAAATTGAACCTTTTCACTGCACAACTTTCATCACCAAATAAACCATCAGTAGCGCCTAAGTCTTAAGGCAGTCAAAAATGGGGTGTCTACAGATTGTCAAAAGAAAAAACCAACAAAAAAGCCAACATTGACCACCATTCCTCCCTCTACTCCAAATATAATTAATCTAGGGGATGATGATGGATCGCTTGATGCCTTTGTAGACTTGGAGAGACCAAGAGGCAGGAAAGTTGAAAAGGAACGGATAAAGAAACGAAAGAGTGAAGATTGTATGACTTCGCCTCTTGTTGGGATACTAAACTGAGATAAAGGAAGATAATAAAAGAATAGTGAGAAGAAAATAAAAATCCTCGAGAAAGGAGGAACAAAGACTTTGACACAAGGAACAAAGACTTTTTCAAGAGGAAAGACTTCTTCATGAGAAAGAAAGACTTTTACTATGAAAAATGAAATGTTCAAAGCGGAACAACTTAAACAGGAGGAGAGAATTATGTTGATGAATACTAATGGTTTGTCTCTTATGCAACAACAATATTACAATCGTCGCCATTTGGAAATCCTTGAAAAAAGAAAGTAATTGCATAACTGCAGGTTATAAAAGTTAATATTTTGTTGTATGGGCTATGATATGGAAATTAATGTATTTTGACTCAATTCTACAAGAATTTTTTGTAATTGACCATGATATGAAAATGTAATGTATATTGACTATAGTGCAAGAATTTTGTAATTGACCATGGTATGAAAATGTAATGTATTTTTACTATAATGCAGGAATTTTGCTTATGGACCATGATGTTGGAATAGACCATGGTGTTTATGAGATCATGTTTCTGAGATAAGTTATAGATATGTTGTTTATGAGATCAAAACTAAGCTTAAACAGATGCTATTTCATGGCCAAAACAGCAGAAAAACAACAAGCAGAATAGCTACAGCAGAGTAGGCGAACATAGTAGCCCAAATAAAGGGCCGGACATCCAGGGGGATGTCTCTCCTTCTTTGTTTTCGGCTGTTTTGCTGTTGCTTTGCTACTGCTACTTTGCACTCTATTTTGGGCCTATTTTGTGCTTGATTCTTGACTTGTTTAAACACCATTTCCATTCAAAAAAAATATGGTCTAAGTGTAAGATGCATTATTGCTCCTCCATTTCCACTTAATTCTACTGCTTGTTGCTGGTAGAAGTAAACAACAGCAAAACATATACCATACGCCATTATTGCTCCTCCAAGGATGCTTCCTAACACCTGCATTATCTTATTCTGCCTCTTAACTTCTCTCTCTCCTCTCATTAGAGCCACCTTCAATCTCACCCTCCCTCACTAACACCCCAACCCTGAAGCTGTGGTTCAAGAAGTCCAGAGGTAAACATCACATCCTCTCAACACATTATCACACAAATGCTTATCTGGGTTTTGGGCAGTATAGCATTCCCTCATCTAGGTCTCCATGTTTTCATAGTGCATTTAGCTAGATCAACAGAAAACCCCATCTGGGTTTTTGTTCATTTCAGCTCTATTTGGAGTCAGAACAAAAATTATAATAATCTTCATGTGGGTTTTGCTTGTTACTATTACATTTAGGACTTGTTTCTCTGTTTTCAGACAAAATCCCTTGTCCATTTCATCTCCATTATGAGTTGGAACTATATGCTTTTACATTGTTTGCCACAAAAATTATAAAATTCTTAATCTGGGTTTTGTTGATCAAAAAACAAGAAAATAAAAAAAATCAAACATTAAGTTTTTTTAATTATAATCCATGTGTCAAAAAAAATCAAAACATAATCAAAAGCAATCATCAAAATCAATATGTCTAACACATAGCAATACAAGACTTCTTAAACTAAAATATGTGATACAATTTAAATATTTATATTAAAATAAAGTTCTAGCATGATTGTCTATGCACTTGCCACAAGTGCTCAACAAAGTCAGCTTGGAGTCGAGAATGAGTTTCCTTGCCCCTAATGAGATGATGATTTTGAATAAATTCCATAAATTCAGGTGTATGCTCGTGTGAGACCGATTTTTGTGAACTTCCATCATAATTGAAGTCTTCTGATCCATTGACATCTCGCTCATCCTCAACAATCATGTTATGCAATACCACACATGCCTTCATAACATATTTCAAAGTCTTAGTTTTCCAAAAACGTGCAGGTCGACGTACTATCACGAATCTAACTTGTAGTACTCCAAATGCATGCTTTATATCCTTTCTGGTGGACTCTTGGGCTGCAGCAAAATACTTTTTCTTGTTTCCCCATGGACATGGAATTGTTTTTTAAAATGTTGACCATTGTGGATATATTTCATCAGCAAGGTAGTATCCTATTGTATAGTCATTACTATTGATTGAGTAATTGACTGGAGGACCGTAGCCTTCAGCAAGCTCGGCAAATATAGGAGATCGATCTAGCACGTTGATGTCATTATGAGATCCTGGTAACCCAAAAAATGCATGCCATATCCAAAGATCATACGACGCCACTGCTTCCAAAATAATTGTTGGTTCATGAATTTAACCAGTATACATTCTGCTTAACGCAGTCGGACAACTTTTCCATTTCCAGTGCATACAATCTATACTCCCCAACATTCTAGGAAAACCACGACTTTCACCAACTATTAGCAATCTAGCAATATCATCGTTGTTTGATGACCTTAAGTACTTATCCGAATAAATTACTACAATAGCTTTAACAAACTTTTTCAGACTATTCAGTGCGGTGCTTTCTCCGATCCTTAGATATTCATCCATACAATCAGCCGTTATTTCATAAGTAAGCATCCTAAGTGTAGTAGTCATTTTTTGAAGAGAAGATAAACTGAGCATTCCAGCAGCACTTTTTTTTTTGGACGAAGCATGGATCATGTGCTTCTACTGCTGCTTGAATTTGGAGAAAAAGAGAACGGCGCATTCGAAATCTCCTCCGAAATAAATTGGAGGGATATACAAGCGGTTCAGCAAAATAGTCAAGAAAAAGCCTTTCATGGCCTTGACCAAAATCATGTCGAATATATTTGCGGCCTTCAAGAGAACCGCAACGTGAGCTTGATTGTCTTTCAAGTCGTTTTTCTTCTATTACAACCACTATACATATCTCTAATTGATCATAAGAGTTTTCATCATTAGTAATCATATTGATTACACGATTGCGAGCCATAGAAAAAATTTAGAAAATGAATTCGAAAGAAATTGGCTTCAAATTGAAATGGGGACATCAAATAGTGCTATTTATATATGTAAAAATTGATGTATTATTGATTTATTGTATTGATTGTATTGATATAGATACAATGATTCATGATTCCTATATATAGAAGAGGGTGAGTGTGTAGTAGGTAAGGAGTAGGTGAAGTGGAGGTGGTAGTGGTGTAGTGGGTTAGGTTTAGTGGAGTAGGTGAGGTGGTAGTGGTGTAGTGGGTTAGGTTTAGTGGAGTAGGTTTAAGTGGGTGAAGTAGGTGGAGAGTAGGTGGATTTTAACAGCCCCCCGCAAACTCAAGGGGGATAGGAACTAACCAACTTGAGTTTGGAGAGAGTAACAAAACAAGAAAATACATAAAAAGAAAAGAGGATAGGAGACACTGTATGGTCGTGTCAGACCATTGGTGAAGACACTGGATGGTGGTGTCATAACGTTGTAGAGGACACTGTATGGGGGTGTCATAACGTTGTAGAGGACACTGTATGGGGGTGTCATAACGTTGTAGAGGACACTGTATGGTGGTGTCATAACGGTGTAGAGGACACTGGATGGCGGTGTCAGACCGATGTAGAAGACAGTTTATGGGGTCATGTCGGACCGTTGTAGCAGACAATGTTGTGACAGTTGTTGTGACAGTTTCCAGAGTCTTGCTGGACCCTTGTAGAAACTAACCGGAATCAATGTCGGGACAGTTTACAGAGTCTTGTCGGACCCATAAAGGAGCTAACCGGAATCAATGTCGGGACAGTTTACAGAGTCTTGTCGGACCCATAAAGGAGCTAACCGGAATCAATGTCGGGACAGTTTACAGAGTCTTGTCGGACCCTTGTAGAAACTAATCGGAATCAATGTCGGGACAGTTTACAGAGTCTTGTCGGACCCTTGTAGAAACTAACCGGAATCAATGTCGGGACAGTTTACAGAGTCTTGTCGGACCCCTGAAGGAGCTAACCGGAATCAGTGTCGGGACAGTTTACAGAGTCTTGTCGGACCCTTAAAAAGTCACACCCTCAAAAGGTGTGCCCAATCTTTCAAAAAGCGTGCCATCAAAAGGCGTGCCCAATCCATAAAAAGACGTGCCATCAAAATGCGTGCCCAATCCATAAAAAGGCGTGCTATCAAAAGTTGCGCCCTCAAAAGGCGCGCCCACTTCATCAAAAGTCGTGCCCGACAGAAAGCGTCGAGCCATCAAAAGGTGAGCCGGAGACGCGGCGAGGCACGTGAGCGACAGAGTGGCGTGTCGGCCGCGTCGTCAGTGTCGATATAAACCAATGCGGAGGCTGTGCTTGAGGCAGAAGCGAAGACAAAAAAACCTGGGAAAAAACTTCTGAAAAACTCTTCATTTTCTGAGAGAGATATTCGTTTTTCTGAGAGATTGCCTCTAAGAGCTGCAAATCTTGAAACACTCCCCTTCCGAACATTAGCAGTCTGAAATTGCTATTTCGCTGAAACACTCAGCAACCCAAAAAACATGGCCTCTTCTTCCCGTCCAGCTAACCAGAACATGGCCTCCTCTTCCCGTGGGCTGCTTACGCTCTTTCCAGAACTGAACGAGTCCACAAGAGAAATAACTGGTGCGGTAGCCAGTGAACCTCAACCAAACACCTCTGTGTTTGCTCCGTTGAACTTTCTGATGCGGTCGGTGGAGCAAAAAATGGCGGTGCAAACTGATATTGAGGCCAATCAGTATACTTTAAAGTCATGTGTGGAGACCATGACGGCGGTCACAAACTTGTCGCACCGGCTGCAGAGTAGGACAAATGAGGTGCAGCAGTTAAACTCCCAGCTGGCTCTGCTCCAACGCATGTATAAGGATGCGCGAGCAGAGATAAGTGTGCTAAAGACAGAAAACAAGGAGCTGAAGCGGAAGGCCACCGTGATGTTCCGATTTGGAGGGCCGCCATATGCTGTAGTGGAGGAGCAGGGAGGAGGCAACTTGCTTAGCGGATTGGAAAACACGGAGGCAGCACCGTCAAGGGCCGCCCAGGACGGAGGCAAGAAGAAAAGGCCGGCGGCATAGGCGAAGAAGTGATGGCCGACTGCAGAAAAGAAAACAAAGCTGTTGGTGGTGTTTTTTTTTTTTTTTTTTTGTGTAATATTGTGATCGGGGTTGGATCCCTGACAGGAATAAAATGAGGTTGGTGTGCAGTTCTTCTTCTTCTGCTTCTTTTTTTTTTTTTTTGAAAATAAAAGAAAATAAATTGGAAGAGAAGTATGTGAATAAAATTGAAGAGAAAGGTGTGAATGTGAAAGGAAGAAAAATAAAATAAAATAAAATATGTGAATGTGAAAGGAAGAAAAATAAAATAAAATAAAATAAAAAGGAAATGTGAGATTCAAATTTGTTTGGTCGGATCCTACCAAAAAAAAATATTTTTGGATGGGTTATTTGAGAAAGAGATATTATTGTAGAGTGGATATTTGAAAGAGATTAAAAGGGAGTTGGAGAAAATAAATAAAAATAATGAAGTTAAAATCATGAGTACAGCTTATTTTCTTTTCTCAACATCTGAGGTATTGAACTTCACCAGTGGATTGGATTTACCAAGCTCCTGAGCAAGCAACTTCGTCAAGTCAATACCACCAATTTCAAATCTTCTCGAAGCAATGTGCTGAACTGCACCTTCAATTACTGGTGCGATATCTATCTTCCCATGACCAATATCAACGGTGCAGCCAGAGATACGCCCTACAGCATAAAGTGATAATACTGCTTGCTCTGACGCATAAAAGCCCGAGATGTTAAAAGTTTCAAACATCAATTGCACCAGCTGCTCTCTAACAGCCTTGGGAGTTATTTCAGTTGGTTGGAGAACGAGGGAACCAATGCTGTGCCGCCCACCTGGCTCGTGAACTTGTGGAGAACTGGCAATGGAACTGGGGTGTTCATACCTCATATTGTCAAATCCAGAAGACGGCATAAGAACAGAGGGAGGAACAATGACAAAGGAAGAATATTTTCTGGTATGTGTTTGTGGTATGTGTTGAAAAATTCCAGCGGGCAGCGAAGGCATGGTTGCCGGCCGGCTGCCCGCCGGAAAGAAAGGAATATAGGCCTAAATCTTATAGCTCTGATACCATGTAAAAATTGATGTATTATTGATTTATTGTATTGATTGTATTGATATAGATACAATGATTCATGATTCCTATATATAGAAGAGGGTGAGTGTGTAGTAGGTAAGGAGTAGGTGAAGTGGAGGTGGTAGTGGTGTAGTGGGTTAGGTTTAGTGGAGTAGGTGAGGTGGTAGTGGTGTAGTGGGTTAGGTTTAGTGGAGTAGGTTTAAGTGGGTGAAGTAGGTGGAGAGTAGGTGGATTTTAATTTTGAAAAACATAATTGTTAGGCTATTGAAAAAATGACCGTTGTTGTTTGAAGTGTTGCTACAATTTGAGAAACTGCCTATTGCCTGAACTGAAATTAATGACGTTGTTTGAAAAATTCCAAAATTTGAGTAGGAGCCCATTGCCTGAAATTGCTTGGTTGGTTGGCATGTTTTCATTATTTTATTATTAAAAAAATTTCAAATTTAAAAGAAATTGAAAAGATTATTTTAATAGAATAGAAAAAGAATAGAGAGTTTGTTGAAGGAAGTAAATGAAAAAGTGATTCCTAAAATAGAAAATGAATTTTTTAATAATATTTTAGGGTAAAATATAAGTAGACTGATAAGGATGCTCTTATACACATACCACTTAAACCATTTGTTTTACAGAGAATCAATGGTGTAGACCCATGTTTTATTCTACCCACCTTGAAAATACAGCAACATCTTTCACAAGAAATCTCTCAGCAAATCGCTTTATGAATCTTCAGATTATACAACAAACTACCTCCTTTGATTTCCAGTTACATCATCAAACTGATTTCTTCAATCAACAATCTTGTCAACATCGAAAAGTCATTAATTGGCATCGACTTATATCAACATAGATCTTGAAACAGTATCGTTTTGTATCAAACTCCATTGAAAACGTACAACTCCATCTATCTCTTATTTTTCATAAATTCTCGTTTTTTTTTTTGAAGCAATTCAATTTTGCTTATTCAGTATTGGTTATCCAAATGAAAAGGGTTTATTCGATTTTTAACTTCCGAAACATGTAAAAAAAATTGGAACTTGGTTTTCGAAATAAATTCTTAAATTCGAAAGTTAAGTTTCGAATCCAAATTCGGAACTTGATTTTCGAATAGAATTAATAATTTCGGCAGTTGATATCTGAAAAAAGTAACATGTTTTGGCACTGGTTTACCGAATTAAAATCGTGAAAAAAAAAATGCACAAAAAAACTTACATTTTCATAACTACTTTTGTTGTAACGAGGCATATTGTTAATTGAATTTGAATTTACATTGATTTGTAACTTTTCTATCACAAAAATAAGAATTATGGTGGATTCTAATGACAAAACGATATAATCAATGCAGTATAAACTTAGAGAGTAAAGTAAACAATGGAAAACTAGGATTTATTTTTTTTAACTCAAAAGGTGTAAAGATGTGTATAAAGAATTTTTCTACATAATATTATGGGTGTTACTGGATTTCTATTATGATAATTTTTATTTATGATATAATTGCCATTAAATTAATATTTTATTAAGTGTGTGTCTTGAGCTAATTAGGTGTGTGGAAATAAAATTTTCCTACAAAAACTCACCCTTGGCCGTTCATAATTTATTTTTTAAAAAAAATAAAAATTAATGATTCAAATTTATTTTATTCATAAATCTCACACTTATTAATTTAATTTTTACCATACAAACATATTCAAGTTAAGTTAGGAATCATAAGGGTGAATTCCTAGTATTTTTATGCACAAATAGAGATTTTTTACTAAAAAATAAATGATAGATACAAAAACTTGTTTTCATGATTGAAATGTGAAAAAGTTAGTGGAATATCCATCTTTAACTTTGGGTGGTAAAACATGTCTAATATATTTTTTTCTTACTTGTTAAGATCTTTCAATAATATTTATTAGAGAAAATTTAACTCATTACAAAGTTAAAATTTCTCTGTGAAATTGAAATTTTTCTATAAAAAAAATTTCTGTGAGAATTGAAAATTACACTGTGAATAAAATTTTTTGTAAAAATGTTGAAAGACCCAATCTATAATAAAAATATTACATGTTATTTATTTTATAAAATCTTAATATCAGAAACCTTAAACTAAAAACACCTTGAAATATTTCTTAATTTATTTTTAAAAATCATATTGTTTTTAAAATTGCAAATTCAAGACACTTTAAATTTGAAAATAAAAAAATATATATATTTTTTTTTTCTACAAGAAAAAATTAACTCATTGTTAAATAACAATTTTAATAAAATCTTTTTTTTTTTAAAACTCATTATTTCATTCAAATATTTAGGATGATTTACACACAATAACCAATAAATTACACAACTAAATCATTGGGAACCATACAAGCCGTACTTTTTGGGAAGAGATTTAGGTTAAAATAGCTTATTAAAAGATAAAATGGAATAAAATAACTAATAAGATAAAATGCAATATCCATTCCATAATCATTTGATTTCTTTTCTCATAACCATTAAATCAACTATATAAAAAAAATCAACTAACTTCTTAAACACAACTATTTTGGTCAGGCTAAAATAACTAATTTCTCAAACAATGCCTAAATTTTTTCGACGTCTTGTAACTTTTACCTCAACAAAATACCTTAGGCTTCGTTTGTTTAAAAAGAAACAGATGATAAAAAATGAAAATGATAGAAAGTGAAGCGAAAGGAAAAAAAAATGAAAATTTATTTTCTTGCATACATTTGAATAAATGAAAAATTTTGTAACAAAATTATGGAAAGAATGAAATTGCATAATAGGGAGTTGTGGAGAGAAAATAGGCAAAAAAGAAAATAAAATAAACTTTATCAAGATTTATGGTAAAAAATAAATTTCTCTGTATATTTTGCAAGAAATTTTTAGCCTAACTAATAAGCTAATTGTACAGAAAATTTTAATTTCCATTACTTTTTAGAACTCTCTATCTAAACAAATATATATATATATATATATATATATATAAATAAATAAATATATTTTTTCTTTTATTTTCTTATATTATCTATCTAGAGCATTAGTGAAACACACCATCTAAATGTTCAAATTTAAAATTATAGCTTGACAACAAGTTTACACACACAAAAAAATAAAATAAAATAAGAATAAATAATAATAATAAATCTCCTATAATAAGGGGATACACTTAACAAATTTTAGTAGGTATTTGGGAACCTCAAAGTAGAAAAATTATTACATGTCCCATGTACATTGTCACAAATCAATCTAAACCATTGGGGCTAATGAGACACAAACAAATGAATGGTTTAGATTAATTTGTAGCATATTATTTAAATTTTTAATATAATTCAGTTATGTGATAAGAATATGACTATAAAATGAAAATAAGAGAGGAAAATTATTCACATTTTTAACCAATGCACACTTTGTTCCAAAATTTATATCAAATTATTACTGTATTATGCTAAAATAAAATGCAGATTGTGAATGATTAAAAAGATAAATTAGCGTTTTGCATAATTGGAATCACTTAACTTTTTATATTGGTGAGAAATATGGATGATTTTTCTCTCTTATCGCCATTTTGCAGTCACATTCTTGTCATATGATTGGATTTTATTAAAAATTTAAACAGTGGAGTAAGAGAATGAGACATTGACATTTGTGTAAAAATCAAAGTGAAATTTGACTAAAAGTGCAAGGGATTGATTGTCACGATTTCATGTGCAGTGATTTAAGTAAGATTTGACCACAAGTATAGGGGGTTGATTATTATAATTTCATATGTAAGACTAAAATAAAATTGGATGCAAAATTTAAATTACCCGATATATATATAAAAAATAAGAATCATTTGTTTTGAGACATCAAAAGACGAATTTATTCTCATTCCTTTTTATGGTTGGGTGGCACATGTATAATAATTAAATAAATAAATCCCAAACACCATCACAAAAGGTTAAAAAAAAAAAAAAAACAACAACAACAACAACAAAATAGTGAAAGAAAAAAAAGAGACCTTATAAGCAATCCCCAAATAGCACCTTAGCATGGTGGCTTGGTCATTGGCAGGCATGAGCAATGTTACAACAGCCAAGTCAAAATAGTTTGCACAACCTGTGGGCGGTCTTTTCTTTAGAGCCATTGCGTGTCTGCAAGTCGCCTGTTTTTGATTGAATAGGTTAACTAATTTCATCCATTTTTCTCACCTTTTACATGGGCATTATTTGTATATATATTATAGAAATTCATATATTCAAAAAAGTAATTATACATTTAATAATTGCGGAATATCTACATGCCATTTCCCCCTCCCCCCCCCTAAATTGGATCTACATGACATTTGTTGTGTCATCCAAATAAGTTGTGAAAATTTTAGTGAAGTTAATCCGTGATAAATATAAAACATTTTAAATAAAAATAAAAATAAACATTGTAAATCAATGGAGTGTAAGTAAAAACTGTGCAAAAAATTTCACTTGCACTCCATCAATTTGTCATTTTTTTCTTCTTATTTTTCATTTAATCTAGTATTCCCCTTTTAAGATTAACAAGATTTCTAGTTCTTCAAATAGATATAGAGAAATGACAATGATAGAATTCATAAGATTTCTTGAATTTTTGTGAAAAAAATAATTTTACATATGTAAATAACTTTTGTATTATTTTCTAACAATTTTATTATTGCCAAAATATAAGATAGTTGTTTCTTATGAGGGACGGATGAGATGGTGCCATGTCACGCACTTAAAGATAGGCAATTGAGATTTGCTGAATTAAAAAAAAAAACAAACAAACAAACAAACAATTTTTTTATTTTTTATTTCAGCCTCCTTCTTCTTCACATTGTGGACCAAGTCATAGCTCAAGCTTTTTCTCCTTTGAAGATCCATGGCTTCTCCGTTTATCACCCCTCTCTACAATACTAATTCAGGGTTTTTTTTTTTTAATTTTTATTTTTATTTTTTATTAAGTGTGTAAAATAAGTTGAGAGACGGATATTGAGAGAGAACAAACTCTGTGATTCAATATATTAAGAAACTGTAAGGAGAGGCTCCATTATATAGGAGCTGCTGTACAACATCATCATGAGAGAAAAACATATAAAAGAAAAAGGGGCCGAAAGCAGCTTAAAGAAGAATCCTATTTTAATCCTATAGCTAGCTGTATGGCTATAGTGATTGCATTAATATATTATACATTAATATATACATTATACATTAACAGCCCCCCTCAAACTCAAGAAGGACAAACATCAACCAACTGGAGTTTGGAGACAAGTTCAACAAAGCGGCCAGGAGAATGAGCTTTGGTGAAGATATCAGCAGGTTGATCAACAGAAAAGATCGGATAAAGATAGACAGTACCACGAGTGACGTGTTGACGAATAAAATGGCAGTCAATCTTAATGTGCTTGGTGCGATCATGAAAAACATCATTGTGAACGATTTGAAGAGCATTGTGATTGTCACAAAAGAGGGCAGTAGCGCCAAAGGGGGTAACACCCATGTCAGCAAGAAGCCAACGAAGCCAGATAAGCTCCTGAGTAGTATCAGCAAGAGCACGGTATTCGGCCTCGGTACTGGAACGAGCAGTAAGAGATTGTTTCTTGCTGGGCCAAGAAATAAGAGAATCACCCAGGACAAAGCAGAATCCAGTAATAGAGCGGCGGTTAGTAGGATCTCTAGCCCAATCAGCATCGGAGAAAGCACGAAGCTGGAGAGAAGAGCGGGCGGAATAATGAAGACCATGAAACAGAGTGCCTTTGAGATACCGAAGGATACGAACTAATGCAGCATAATGAGGGGTACGAGGAGCCGACATAAACTGGCTGACAATATGAATGACATAGGCAATATCAGGACGAGTAACAGTGAGATAGACAAGACTGCCAACCAGCTAACGATATAGGGTAGCATCAAAGAGAAGAGTGCCATCAAGAGGTGTAAGACGACTCTGAGGCTCCAGGGGAGTGGAGGCAGTCTTGTAATCTGTAAAATCGGCACGTGTGAGAAGATCAGAGGTATACTTAGCTTGAGAGAAAAAAGAACCTGTGGAATCATGGAAGATTTCAGGACCCAAGAAATAGCTGAGAGGACCAAGGTCTTTCATCTCGAAATGATGGCTAAGAAACTGTTTAAGGCGAAGAATACCATCGATATCATCACCGGTGATAATCATGTCATCCACATAAAGCAGAAGCAAGGTGGTTCCTTGAGCTGTTTTCCGGATAAAAAGAGCAGTATCATAAGAGCTGGAGGTGAAACCACATTCATGAATAGTAGAGCTGAACTTGGCAAACCAAGCGCGTGAAGCTTGTTTTAGACCATATAAAGCACGCCGAAGTTTGCAGACTTTATGAGGTGGATGAGTAGACCGAAGGGGAGGTTGCATGTAGACCTCCTCGAGAAGAACTCCATTAAGGAAAGCATTTTTCACGTCCAGTTGATAAAGATCCCATTGTCGGGTGGTAGCAACAGCAATCAAGTTGCGAACAGAGGTGAGACAAGCAACAGAAGCAAAGGTCTCCTCATAGTCAATACCATATTCTTGGTTGAAGCCTTTGGTAACAAGGCGGGCTTTGTAGCGCTCAATAGATCCATCAGAACAAGTCTTGATTTTGTATACCCATTTGCAGCCAATGACAGTCTTGCCAGGAGGAAGATCAACAATGTCCCAAGTATGAGTTTTGTCTAAAGCCTGCAATTCATCAATCATAGCATGCTGCCAAAAAGGATTAGAGCGAGCCTTATGATAGGAGGTCAGTTCATAAGTAGAAAAGGCAGTAGAACCAACAATAAAGTCATGAAGACGAGTAGAAGGTTGGGTTACCCGGTGTGGTCGAGCAGAGGGAGGAAGAGCCAGAGGAAGAGACTTAACGGGAGGGGAGGATCCCGAGGGAGCAAGAGCAGGACCATCAGAGCGAGCAGGTGCATGGGACAGACCAGTAGGCAAGGTAGTCTCGAGAGAGACTGGCAGGGGTGGTGGAGTAAGCTCATCAGAAAACTTAAGAGAGGCTGGCAAGGGCGGTGGAGTAAGCTCATCAGAAAGCATATCTGTGGAAGGGTCAGTAAAAAACATAGAGGATGAGGGAACGGACAAACGGAAGAGAGAGAGAGAGGAAAACATTTTGTGTTCCCAAAAGACCACATGACGAGAGATACGGAGTTACTGGGAGAGAGGATCCCAACAACGATACCCCTTATGTTCAATACCATACCCCAAGAAGCAACAAAGGCGGGAACGGGGTTCAAGTTTGGTACGTTCATGAGGTTGGAGAAGAACAAAGTAGGTAGATCCAAAGACCCTAAGGTTGGTGTAAGGGGGATAGGTTCCATGCAGACGCTCATAAGGAGTGTGATTATGAATGACAGGTGTAGAGATACAATTGATAGTGTAAGCAGCAGTGAGAGCTGCCTCTCCCCAAAATGTTTCGGACAAGAGAAAGACAGAAGGAGAGTGCGAGTAGTGTCAAGAATATGCCGATGTTTCCGTTTAGCACGTCCATTTTGTTGAGACATACCGGGACAGGAACGATGAGGTTGAGAACCATGACTCTGAAGGAAGGAAAAAAAGTCAAAATCTTTATATTCCATGGCATTGTCAGAGCAAAAAAGCTTAATAATTTTAGAAAATTGTGTTTTAACCATTGCAGCAAAATTGTAATAAAGTTGTTTGAGCTCAGAGTGATTTTTCATAAGAAACAACCATGTAAAATAGGAAAAATCATCTATAAAAACAACAAAGTAGCGTGCGCCTCCCATAGTAGGAGTAGGAGAGGGTCCCCAAATATCAGAATGGATGAGATCAAATGGTGTAAGAGAAACAGAGTCACTTTTATTAAACGACAAAGCGGGTTGTTTGGCAAGTTGACAGGACACACAATCTAAAGCATCAGAACTTACAGGACCTAAATGACCACTAGAAATTAAAGATTTTAAACGACCAACAGAAAGATAGCCTAAACGACAGTGCCAAAGCTGAAAAGGAGACAAAGGAGGAGCAGTGGTAGCAGTGGTAGGAACTGTGATCTGAGAGGAATCGGGAACATGAAAGTAGAGACGTCCATGCTTACGGCCTATCCCAAGAGTTTGCCCCGTCCGAGGGTCCTGCACCAAACAACTAGTATGGGAAAAGGTAACAGTTAGACCATGCTCATATAATTGACTAATGGAGATAAGATTTAAAATAAGAGCAGGCATAAGATATACATGGGATAAAGATAAGTGAGAGGTGGAAACAGAACCAACATGACTTACAGACAGAAGAGACCCATCAGCAGTATGGATAGAAGGAACATGAGGAGTAGAAGAGAGAGGAGTAAAAATAGTAGGGCCAAAGGTCATGTGATTGCAACAAGCGGAGTCAAAGTACCAGGAAGTGTTACCTGCGGTGATAAACAAAACAGTAGATGGAGGCGTACCGAATTCTGCCAAAAATGTTGAAACATGGCTTCAACATCTGTTTGAGAGAAGACTCGAGTGAAAGGGTCTATAGGGACAGAGGAAGGTAAATCCTCTGAGGCAGCAGCAGCAGTATGTTGAGCAGACATTGTTTTAAACGGAGTCCCAGAATGGTGAGAGTTGCTGCGGAAAAAATTCCCGGTGGAAGGACCATTGAGAGAGGCACGGGCGGGATTGCGAAAGCAATCTTGCAGGAGATGACCAGGGCCAGTCTTGTTGCAAAACCGATAAAGACGAACTGGACAATTAACCAGAAGATGAGTCGACGGAAGGCTACGGCTTTGACAGTAGTTGCAGGCAGTTGACCTCTGTGGTGAAGGTGGTGAAGGAGAACTCCGAATCCGAGGAGTAGCAAGAATAGAGTCCACAGGGTGCAAATGGAGAGTACCAAACCTGGTTTCCTCTGACAGTAGTTCAGAAATTGCTTGCTCAAGAGTGGGTAAAGGAGTGCGATGAAGGAAAGATGCGCGTACTGGCTCAAAACGGGGAGTGAGAGCCATGAGAAACTGAACCAAGTGCTGTTGGTCACGGTAAGTAGTAAACAAGGCAGCATCCTCAGTATGAGGCCATGGAGGTTCAGAAAGAGCGAGCTGATCCCAAACATAATACATTTGGGAGAGGAAATCATTAATGGTATGAGTTGTATCTTGGAGCATACGGTGAAGATGACTCAGAAGTTGATATTTGTGAGTAAGGCCAGTAGTCTGATAGCGTTCTTGTAAAAAATCCTAGATGGCCTTGGCTGGAGAGGAAGCAGAGTCAAGTTGGAACCGACCAAACTGAAGGCTGATAGATGTAATAGAAGTATTGTGAAGCCAAGTGATGGTCTGATAGTTTTTACTATCCCAATCCTCTAGACGGTTGACATATTTGGCAGCGGATTCTGTGGTTTCTGGGATGGGTTTGCACACATCCTCAGTGATGATACGCCAAAGTTTCTTGCCTTTAAGGAACCTAGACATGGCTTGTGCCCATAAGACATAGTTAGTCCCGTCAAGAACAATGAAAATAGGGTGGTTAGAGGAGTCCATACGATCTATGAGGGAAAAACAGTACGATCGAGGTAGAATATGAAAAAACCGAGGGCACTAGTGAATGCAGAAGGTCCAAATTAGTGAGGAATCGGTTTGAACCGGCCAGAAAATTCCAAAAATAAGGTTAAACCGGCTTGGGAAAGGTACTGAGGCGGTTTGAGCTAAACCGGCTGGAGCCTAAGACAAAGGTGTGTGCAAGTGGCGCGAGCCGAAGGCAAAAGCGGCGCGAGGCGTGTGCGGCGCGAGCGAGTGACGTGTGTGGGAGAGACGGCTCAAGCGGACGGCTTAAGCGGCTTGCAGATGCGTATAGCGCGTGAGACGCAGAGAGAGATGGTTCAAGCGACTGGTGGACGCGTAGAGCGCGTAGGACATTGAAGGCGGAAGCGGGTGATGCGCCGGCGACAAAGATGGCGCGTGAAGGCGCGTTAGCGAGGATCTGAGGATGTCATTGGTGGCGTTGGAAGCGTGAGAAGATTTCGAGCACGTGAGTAGGCAGTGCGAAAATTTTTGAGAAAAAAAAAAAGATCTGATCAGTGATGAAGCAGAGATAACTACCAGAAAATGTGAATTTTTTTGGTTAATGAGCTGTATATTTGACGCTCTGATACCATGTAAAATAAGTTGAGAGAGGGATATTGAGAGAGAACAAACTTTGTGATTCAATATATTAAGAACTGTAAGGAGAGGCTCCATTATATAGGAGTTGCTGTACAACATCATCATGAGAGAAAAACATATAAAAGAAAAATGGGCCGAAAGCAGCCTAAAGAAGAATCCTATTTTAATCCTATAGCTAGCTGTATGGCTGTAGTGATTGCATTAATATATTATACATTAATATATACATTATACATTAACAAAGTGGAAAGCTGAAATAAACATAAACACATTTCCAAAATTCTACTTTATTTTCTCACATTATATATTTCTCAGGAAACAAACAAGGGGGTACATTATCAATTTCCCAATCACTTGCCTTAAATAATGTCTTATACATTCAAATCCACCGATTTCAAAAGAATTCAAACTCTAATACAAAAACAAAAACATTTTTATTGGATTTAAGAAACATAGGCTTGTTTTGAGAATTAGGAAAAAATCTAATTTATTGTTTTTTTTTAAACGTGAAAAAAAATAGAGAGGTGATGTGATCCGAATAAGCCAACAAGCTGGCTTTTTTCCTTGTTGCCAAAATAGGACATAAACTAAAACTACTTGAGTCGCATGGAACTTTTAACGCCCCAAAATAATTTAACATGAACTACCCACACTAATTAACATTCACTAAATCATGGCAATAAACTTCCCATCTTCACATAGTTAATAAGGGAGTTTTATACAAAAGTTTCACATGCGGATATATATTCAATGATAAAAGTACACATGAATCTATAGCATATAAAACACCTAGTCTCCAAGCAATAAAATGCCCTTAAGGGCTTACATCTTCCAAGACAATAGCTCGGTTACACAAAATGGTCTCTCGGACCCATAAAATTTAGCCCTTGGCTTTACAAAAATTTACAACAAAAATAAGAGAACTATTTACTCTTCACAAAATATTCATGCCATCAATTCGGCGGGATCACCACATCTTTACCTACACCAAATCCCATAAGGGTGAGCATAAAGCCCAGTAGAGGATTCTCATAAAGTACATACAGTTATGCAACCCTAAAAAACAATGCAAATGTCCATGCCATGCCATGTTCTTTTAAAGAAAATTTATTTCATGCTCTTCTTGAAGATTTCAATTTTTTTTGAATACAAGTGTAACAAGCCCGCGGGGGGACCTCGCTACAGCTCGGACTCGACTTTTGCAGTCACGGTTCTAAATCCGAACCAAAGAGTCCAAATCCGGCAAATCGTTTTAGGAAAACTGATTTTTGAAAGAAGTGCCAAACATGGACTGCTTTGCCAGATACAGAGTCGCCACCTAAATATTTTATTTTGGGAAATTTAGAAAACCCTGACTCGGTGCCAAAAGGCCACGTGTCCGTCATCACCAAAGTTGCCTCGGCTCGGGAACTTGGGTACGATTGGGGAAGGTCACTTCGTGAGCACCCCCGCTCGCCCGGTCATAGACCGGCCTCTACTAACCATGATATCTATTTTTGAAAACATTGTGAGTTCTTATTCCGGTTATTAGCCTAGGTTACTATGTGATGCTCACAGCATACAAGTATAGACCGGGTCGCCTGAATTGGAACGAAACATTTCATGTTTGTTTTTGAAAATGGTTTGCTACCCGCAGGTAGGCTTGAAACATTTGATGATCTATTCCAATTCAGATAACCCAACCTTCACCCACAGGCATTCAGGCAGTTATATCACATAAGCACATAGCCTCATGGTAAGCATGCTATTCATGGCAGCACTCACACGCATGCAAGGATGCTAAAGCATAAAGCTTACCGAGTACTCCAAGCCAAAATAGAAACTCATTAGAAATCATGCATGAATCCTAAGTATACAGAAATGCCTAATGCAACGCATGCAAAAATGCAACTATAGTAGGCTCGGCTATTCTAAACATGGCATATGAAATGCTACAACTATCATGTATTCAATTTTGAAATTGAAAATACAATGCAGTTAGTATGATGCGCCGAGCCCGGTGCATGCAATACAGATGAATGATGCAAACATGCTGTCATACTGTATGCTAATTTAAATATGCCCTAATCTAACCATCATAAGCTGGTAAATAAAAGGGAAGAAAGACGTGGGGTTGGAAGACATACATCACACTCACGCACACTTATTACAGTTGTGCCCTCACTCGGAGGGTCCGAATAAATAATACAGTCCAAATATTACAGTCTCCAAATAAAAGAATATTACAGTCCGAAATATTACAAAATCCTAATTAATTAAAGAATTAACTAAGAAAGCAAATAAAACTGGCGTGCAAGCCAGGGACTGCCTTGCTTCTGATGGATGATGCATGTCCGGGTTGTCTTGCGCGGAAATCCACCGGAATGCCCCAATTAGCCTCTGTTTACACCTGTTATTCTTGGAATGCGTGCCAAGTCCCGAAAAGTTGCTGATTCCTCGTTTTGCTGCAACAGAGAGCAGGAAAGGGGCATAGCAATGTATTTGCACAGATGTATGCATGTCTCGATCCTCGTGCCATCAATCACGCATACCGAGGCATGATGGCCGAGGAGTCGAAATGCACAACTCAATATAGGATGAATGCACATGAAACTACAGCTAAAACCTAACTCCATCATGGATAATCCGGAGTGTCGGTGACTGGGAAATTGAGATACATTCCGTCACTCGGAGTACGAAATGTACCTCGTTTCCCGTGCCCAGGCTAACTCCTATTCCGGACACGATGCAATATGCATGATATGCACGAAATTCAACTAAGATACAATCCTAACGTACACAATGCTATGAAATGAGATGTCTCGAAATGCGTGCACGCGGGCATGCAAACCGAGAAAATGCAGAATGCTATGAAAATGAAATGCCTCGGAGTGCGTGAACACGGGCACACAAACAGAGAAAATAATATGTGTCTCGAAGTACGTGCACGAGGGCACGCAAACCGAGGCGATGATATGTGTCTCGAAGTATGTGCACGCGGGCACGCAAACCGAGAAAATGATATGTGTCTTGAAGTACGTGCACGCGGGCACGCAAACCGAGAAAATGATATGTGTCTCGAAGTACGTGCACGTGGGCACGCAAACCGAGGCGATGACAGAATGATATGAAAATGACATGAAAATGACAAATGGGCTTATACCAACATGAGAGAGCCTCAGCCACACTCACATAGGATGCCGTCGGATAAAAAAGAAGTGCCTCGAAATGCGCGCACACGGGTACGCAAACCGAGGCAATGATGAAATGCAATGAAATGGCATGGAAATGACAAATGGGCTTATACCAACATGAGTGAGCCTCAGCCACACTCACATAGGATGCCGTCGGATAAAAAAGAAGTGCCACGAAATGCGCACACACGGGCACGCAAACCGAGGCAATGATGAAATGCAATGAAATGGCATGGAAATGACAAATGGGCTTATACCAACATGAGTGAGCCTCAGCCACACTCACATAGGATGTCGTCGGATAAAAAAGAAGTGCCTCGAAATGCGCGCACACGGGCACGCAAACCGAGGCAATGATGAAATGCAATGAAATGGGCTGGAAATGACAAATGGGCTTATACCAACATGAGTGAGCCTCAGCCACACTCACATAGGATGCCGTCGGATAAAAAAGAAGTGCCTCGAAATGCGCGCACACGGGCACGCAAACCGAGGTAATGATGAAATGCAATGAAATGGCATGGAAATGACAAATGGGCTTATACCAACATGAGTGAGCCTCAGCCACACTCACATAGGATGCCGTCGGATAAAAAAGAAGTGCCTCGAAATGCGCGCACACGGGCACGTAAACCGAGGCAATGATGAAATGCAATGAAATATGGCAAAAATGATATGCAAGCATGCTAATGGAATTTCAGCACTAAAATATGGGGGAAAATAGTCCCGAAATGAAGCGAAATGACATGAAATGCAAGGAAATGTCCCGAAATGCGACATTAGGCACCCGAAATGGCCTATAGCTATGCCAAACATGTACAATACGGACATGCAATGCAAAGAAAAAAGCTAGACAGTCCCAAAAGATGTACTTTCACAGTTATAAACATGGCCAAACAGCAAGTATAAGTAAGGGAAAAATAGCATGCAAGAATAGGGGCCAAAAGGGGGGTAATGAGGCAAGTGGTATAAGCAAAACTCAAACTGAAAAATTTCCTTCTACAACACTGAAGATGGACCAAAAATATGAACATTTACAGTATATGGTAGACCTCAAATCAGTATACAAACATGCTAAAAATGTGATGCAAAACAAGGCTCAAAAGGTGCTATAACATGAAGTATATAAAATAATCACCAAACAGGAAAAAAGTGTGAATGAAACATGAAGTATAGGCCAAAATAAGACCACTTTTAGTTCGAACCAAGGTCCAAAAACAGAAGCAAAGAGGGCTACTAATTTATGCAAAAATGGGGCCAAATAGGGGATATAACTACAAGTGACATATGGAGACACCAAACAAGGTTGAGCCCTTCCTCAATGTTGGAGAGGAGATCAAAATAAGCCTAATATCAGTTTATAACATGCTCAAAAACAGATTGCTCATGGGCCAAAAATAGCATGCAAAACTATGACATACAAGATGATCAATGAAGCAAGTATATTATGGGGGGCTCAAACAAGGTTGAGCCTTTAATGAGAAGTGAAGATGAGCTCAAAATATGGCCCTTTTCAGTTAGGGCCGGAGCTTGAAACCAAAAAGAAGTGGGGCTTAGAGATAGATCAAGGAAAAGGGTCAAAAGGGTAAAAGTGTAACTTACCCTTGAAGATTCAAGCTTTTGTTGCTTCTTGGATGGATTTACAGCCTCTTTTTCCTTCTAGAAACCTTCCTTGCTGCTGGAGGTGAGGTGGTGGTGGTAGAGCTTGGTGGTGTAGAAGGAATGAAGGTTAGGGACTTAGGGTTTTTTGAAGAATTGAGAGGGAAGAAGATGGAGTTGGCTATGGAGCTTTGAAGGATAATTTTTCTAACCCTTATGAAGAAGGCCACCAGCTGGTTATAAAGATAAAAAATGGGGTGTAAAGGTGGGGGAGAAGGAGGGCAAAACTCCCCCACAAAATATCCCCCAGATACAGAAAATATCTGGGGGATATTGCCCCACAGCTGGAAAGGGTACAGTGCAAGGAAGCAGGCCGGCCTCATACTTTTGCTGGAGGTGGCCGGCCGGCTAGGGGTCAAAAGGGTCAAGGTGATTTTCTGGCCGGCCAGCTACTGGGGAGGTACCTCTATGTGTGCACAACACAACCATGTAGTTGAAATTCCAAGAAAGTGGGCCCAAGGGGTTCAACAATGGCTCGGAAAGAGGGGGTCAAAAGGGTCAAGTTGACTTACTGGCCGGCCATGAACTTTTGGGGGCCTCTCAGATGTGTAGATCACAGATATGTGGTTCAAAGTTTAAGAAAAAAGGTCCAAGGGGTTCAACATTAGCCCGGAAGGAAGGGGTCAAAAGGGTCAGGTGACCTTAATGGCCGGCCATGAACTTTTAGGGGCCTCTCAGATGTGTAGATCACAGATATGTGGTTGAAAGTTGGCAACACTAGCTCCAAGGTATTCAACATTAGCTCGGAAGTGCGAAAAACGGGCGCCGGGAGGCTCCGGAAGAGAGATAACTGGTTGCTGCAACAATTGTTGGCCTCCCACCCTTCAGTGACCTTCCCTGTGATAAAACAGAGGTACCTGCCAAAAATGAACGAAAATCGTTGCAAAACGAACGTTCCGGGGCCAAAACACGCAGTTCGGGGTCCCGAAAATGGGCTGTTAAGCACTGAAAATGGTATTCGACCTCGAAGTGGGTTTCTTAGCCCCCAGTGTCCCTCAAAAGGGATGAAATAAGATGTATGCCAAAAATCAGAGCAATAGGAGATGGTTAAGCGGCCCTGAACCGAGGCACACGGCCTGACGGCTCCGAAAACCGGGAACCGGACTCCGAAATGGGCAAAAATGGCCTACGGCCACCAAATGTAGCCTTTGGACATTGAGAGATGGTCTACGGGACCTCTCCCTTCCCTCGGGAAAAGAAACAAAGAAAACCGAGTCTGGCTCGCAAACCGAGACAAGGCACAGAAAAGGGTTCGGAAGTCCGGAGGCAGGGCTCACGGCCGCGACTCTGAAACTTCTGAACGAGCAAATTATGCAACATCACCTAGCGCTCAATTGGTGACGTCTGAGTCTTAAGGTCGGTCAAAAATGGGGTGTCTACAACAAGCTTACAATCGCAAAACATTTCAAAACTTTCAATTTTAATCAATAGGGGCGGTAAATACAACACTAGTAATCCCTAGGCTGGTGTCTGCAAGTAGACTCTACAAGTACTACCCAATTGTCATTTTTACCGGTATTAACCGAAAGGCTCGACACATATCCGTGCGGCTTTCTGGTCTTTCACCATGGACACTCAGGCCAACTTATCAAATTCATCTACACCTTCTATCTGGACTTACCAACGTATTTACCCTTTAACACAATTCCATTATCTTCATTACAAAATATGTATATGTTCCTTTCTTGAAATAGATCTTTCCAATCTAATTACACAATGCGTTATAAGTTATTCCATGCGAATGCAATGAAATATTCTTCCATATCTCATAACATTTCTCCAATTTCGAGTAACTTGACAACAATATCAAACAAATACATTTCTCATTTCCTTTCTTCAATGCTATTTCACAAAATAACTTATATGCCATCAACTCATTGCAACAACAATTTCTCATCATGCACAATTTCCACCAAGTTAGTCTCTTCGAGACTACATGTAATGTTTTCAACATTAATCACCAAAAATTTCACAATTTTCACAATCCATAGTGCACACCAATTAGTTTACTTCTCAACTATACATGCTTATGTATTGAACATGAGTATTGAAATAATTCTTCATTGTTCATATGTCAAAAGATTGCTTTAAAACAATTTACATGATAATCTACACTCTTTCATTCATTGAACACAAGAGAGAGGAAAAATCCATAGGTTTTACCCATAAGCCCCAAAATCCCCAATTTCTAGGGTTTTTCATCATAAAATCAAACATTTCCATTTACGTGATGGAATCCCATCCAAAACATTTTTCTTAGGTTAAATAGAGGAAGCCCTCAAGGATTAACCTAGAAACTTTTGAAAGTTCAAAACCCCCCTTTGAAAAATCTCTACACTTTTGAGCCATAACTCCACTCTCAAAATAATCTCATGAGGAAAAACAAAACCAACATTTAATCTTGCAAAACATGTATATATAACTCAAGAATGTCCCTACCTCAATGCTTGATGAAGAAATGGAGATGATGAGAGGGGAAAAACCCTAGAAACCAAGGTTGTCAAAGCTTAATCTCCACCACACAATGTTGTTCTTGCTTGCTCACCAAAATAGAGAGCGATGATGTTGAATCTAGACCCCAAGATTTGCAAGAATTAAAGAGTTTTAGGGTTTGATGATGTTTTCTAGAGAGAATGGGGGAGTAAAAGTGTTTTTAGAGAGAGAGAGAGGAGTGTGTAAGAAATGAGATAGAAATAGCCCTAAATGAGATAGAAAAACAGAGCCTCGAACTGCCCAACCGTCCCGTACGTGCGGCACGTGCCCCGCACGTGCGGAGCCTCACTCCCGCACGTGCGGATCTCAACCTCGCACGTGCGGCCCTCCCGCATGCACCTGCTCCGCACCTGTAATTTAAGCAGAATACAATCCACCCAAACTCCTCTTTTCCCGTACGTGCGGCTTGGCCTCCCGTACGTGCAGCCCAGAGTTTTCTGACTTGCTATCCGGGCGCTTCGAACCTGACTCCGCATTTCTCGGAAGAAAGAAACTTTGACACCGACAAAAACAAGAACGAGAGCCTTAAATTAGAACTAATTTCCGAGGGTTTCAACCCAACGAGAACAAAAGAAAACGAAACCAAAAAGAATGAAAAGAATTAGAGAAAAAGAGACCCGGTCATCATAGAACTGTAATTTGGAAACAAATTTGATCTTGTTCTTCTCACTTCTCCATCACGCTAACTTGAACATTTTTTCCCTTAAACCTTAATTTCACATCGTCTTCCTTGAATTTAGGGTTTACCAGAGCTCTGTCGGAAAACCTCTCTAACTTTGGAGCTCTGACAGAGCATAAATCATCATTTTCATGCCACAGATCATCATTTTTTTTCAAAATGTGAATGAACACAATTCAAGCTTTAACTGATAATGCCTCGAACAGGGAGAGAGATAAGAGGGAGAGAGAGAGAGAGAGACAGAGACAGAGACAGAGAAAGAGAGAGAGATTGAACTTGCAATTGGGTTGACACAGTCGATTAGTGCAAGCCCAACTATAATTTTTTTTTTTAATTTAGCTGATCTCAACCGCCCATGTCTAAGTGGGTGACGTGGCACCATCTCAATCGTCCCCCCCTCCTCGGCAAGCAACACAATAGAGAGCTTCAAGGGAGAAATTTTTGTATGCCAATAGGATACCACGTAACACTATCTTTCACCAATCACAAATGTATATACATCTTATTATTCCTAAAACACCCAACTGTAGCTCGACTTTTTCGCGCCCCCTTTCAGAAGTTGAAATAAGCCCTACAGTATCGGACTCCTGTGGTTCTGAATTTGATTCCATAAGTGCAATGTGAAATAGATAAACACCAAAGAGCCAAATTCGGCGAATCTTTTAGAAAATCGATTTTAAATCAAATTGCCAAAAATGGACTGTTTACAGAATCGCCACCTAAATGTTTTATTTTGGAAAAATTTAGGAAACGCATGACTCATGCCAAAGGCTACGTGTCCGTTATCACCAAGATTATCTCAGTTCGGAAACTTAGGTACGAAAATGGAAGGTCATGAATTGAGCACCTCTGCTCGCCCGATCAAAGATCGGCCTCTACTAATCATGATATGAATCTTACTTTGCATTATATGTTCTTGTTCCGGTTATTAATCTAGCATTACTATGTGATGCACACATACAAGTATAGACTAACTTGCAAAAATTGGAGCACTTGAGTCATGTTTGTTTTTTGAAAAGAGTTTGAATTTGCCACTTGAAAAGTGCGCTTAAATGTGCATGGCTCAAATTATTCCAATTCAAGCAATTAGCCTTCATCCACAGGCATACAAACAGGTATATCAATTAAGCACTTAGCCTCATGATAAGCATGCTAGACATGGCAACAATCACACTCATGCAATATGCTAAAGCAAGTAAAGGCTTACCTCGTACTCCAAGCCAAAAAGACATAAGAGAGTTAGAAAAAATACATGATTCCTAACTATGCAATATGACTAATGCAACACATGCAATATACAATCTAAAATAGGCCCGGCTACTTAACATGGCATATGAATCAATTGATAGCATATGGTTTAAGCACGTATTCAAATAAGTATTAAACTAACAATGCAGTTGGAATGACGAACCGTGCCTCGGTGCATGCAATATAAGTGGATGCAAACATGAAGAATGCTAGTAATTTAAACGTGATGCCCCTATACTAACTATCATAAGTAGTTAAATAAAAGGGAGAAAGACGTGGGGTTGAAAGACATACACATTATTACAACATTATGTTCTCACGAAAGAGAGTCCAAATGAATAAACTAACAAGCTAACCATTTAAGCTAAGCTAATTAATTAACTATTACAAATCAAATGAAATAAATTAACTCACAACTAATTAACTACTTTAGCTAATTAAATAATTACAACACAAGTATAATTAAAAGAAGTAAGTAAGCTAAACAACTAATTACTCTACCTCGGGAAGTGAGGAATGTTCATGCGCATGCTCGATTTCCACCCGAAAAGCCACTGTTTTGCTTATAGAGAGCCTCTGTTGCACAATAGAACACATACACTGTTGCCCACTTCCAGAATGGCTCTACTCCGCCAAAGGAACACACTGCTGAATTTTGCATTAGTGGCCGGCCGACCGCTGGTGAGGGATGCCGGCCACTGTTGCCTAGTTCACCTTGTTGCAACAGAGGACAAACAGAGCATGCACAGGGTATTCTCTAGGGTTGTTTGCACAACTCACCCCTCCATTTCATGAACGAATCAAAGGAGAAGTAAACTTAAGCCACAAACCACTAACTCAAACAATTTCATTACATAATGGCTTGTGAATCAAAGTGTGCAAGTTCAATAAATGCAACAAAATATGACTCTAACTTCTTCCTTTCATGAATTGATCACGGAAAGTGGTGACCTTGGAAACTTAAATCATTTCATTACTAATGAGTATAAACTGCCTTAAGTTTCCATGTGTTCAATTAACGTCCGATTGAACACAACCAAATTATTATCTTGCACTATTTTAGCCTCATATTTTAGTTACTCAATTTTAAATTACCATCCGTTCTTTAATTCATTAAGTCCAATGGTGAGTTAAGTCCTCTAAATGGAAAGAAGCATCAAATGAGGAGTCGTTCTTGGCATGAGAGAGATGTAATGCCCTGGTAATGAACCTCCGAAGAGACTAAACCATTAAGCATGGAAAGTCTCTTTCACATGCTAAAAAACAACATATATGGGACATCAATTCACCACTTTCAATTAGATTACAACAATATATAATACAACAATAAATCAAAGCAAAAGATCTAAATAAGTAAGAAATGCAAGAAAATGAAAGGTTTGTAAAATTCACCTTCTAAGGAAAGAATAAACTCCTTAGGAAAGAATGAACTCCTTAGTTCACAAACTCCCTCTTGATCACCCTTAAGTGTAGGAAGTGTGTTCTCAAATCCGTAATTCGAAATTATGGAGTTTATGGTATGTGTTGGCCCAAGTTGAAATGTTTCTTTCTTTTCTCTCTAACTCTTTCTAACTCTCTTCAATTCTCTTCAGATTAGCCCCCTGCTGAGCCTCTCCCTCTTTGTCCTTATATAAGCAAAATATAATATAATAATATATGCCTCATCTATATGCTTATAATATAATAATAATATAAACATAATAATAATAATATAAATATATATATATATGCCTGATGTTTGATGTTGACAGCCGAGGGCTGACCGACATCAAATGATTTTTATTATTTATTTTTTTATAATATATATATATATATATAATAAAATATATAATTTATACCAAAATACTAAACATATAATATAATAATATAACTTTTTTTGTTATTTTCTTTTTTATATATAAAATATATAATTTATACCAATTTATATAAAAATACCAAAAATATGAACAAATATATAAAATTATGCAAAATTACAAAAATACTAAACTAATGAAATATTCAGTAGTTTAAAACAATTTGGCCATATTGGTGAATGTTGGAATTAAAGTTCAAATTCCATCTCTCTTACTGAGGATTCTGTGAGAAACATATTCTAATTGTCATCATCGGGTAATCAAAAGAAAGTGTCCAAGTCTTAGGACCGGTCAGAATTGGGGTGTCTACACCAACCTAAAATGTAGTGGACCTTATTGTTAAAACCAATCATTATAATGAAAGGTAACATATGGCACATACTCTATCCGCATATAAAAATTACTCGCCTCAAGGAGAGGATCCAAATTCTCCATTAAGTGAACAATAATGGTTGCAATACCTACTTTTTGTCATTTATCCAAAAATAAAAATAAAAATCTAGGATATTCGTATCACATAACCAGAGACAGTTTTATCTTTGAAAGTATAATAAAAACAACTATGCTACATCTCTCTAATGTAGCACTATCATTTTAACCCTCAATGAAATAGAAAATAGAGAGAATGAAGAAATAGAGAGATGATGGATAAGGAGTGTGGACTCATCCTCTCACATGGTCCATTTCATGCCATTAGAGTTGAATTAAGGTTGTTCAATTAGTGTTTCTAAGCATTTTTCGTAACATAAAATGAGAAGTTATTCAATGATTTTAACCATGGTCAAGTAGTTTCAAAAAGTGTTATGATTAATGAAAGGTGTTGGGGCTCACGTCATGACTTTGTGTTGAGATATAGAGGAACAATAAAGACTTGACATTAACGCTATATTTGGATTGAGTGATTTGGAGAGAAAAGAAAAGAAATGGAGAGATATGTATTTCTCTTACTTGTTTGGATAACTTAAGTAGAGAAAAATAGAGAGAAATAGAGAGAAACGAAAAGAAACTCATTTCTCTTATAAATTTCATTTTCAATCTTCCCAAAAGTGGAGAGATTGGGAGTGAAAAGAAACCAATATTTTCATAATAACAATTTTATCTTTGTAAAAATAAAAGAAATAAAATGATTGAAAATATAAAAAGATTATTTTGGTAATATAACATAAGATAATTTCTTTTATTTTCTCTTATGAAATCTAACTAAACAAGAAGGAGATAAATCATAATCATTTCTTTTATTTTATTTCTTACTTATCCAAACAAGAATGAGAGAAATTACAATCATTTTTTCTCTTTTCTTTTCTCTTATAATTTAAGTAATCATTTCTTTTCTTTTCCTTCCTAAGTTTGCAAACATAGTGTAAGTGATTGGTGGGGAACAAAGATATGTAATGCCTTTATCACTTATTAATTTTTCTGTAATGCTTAAGGCATTAATTATTAGGCTTACATTGACTTTGTAAACAGTAGTCACTTAAGTTGCTCCAATCATAGCATCAAGTTGATATTATACATCAATTTAAATTTTGAATCTAGAGCTTCAACTATAAAAAAAAGTTTTAGATAATTAATAAGGATAAATGCTAATAAGCGTCCTTTAGACATTATTTAATATTAAAAAGTGTAAAAGGTATCTTAAAAATATGTAAACAGATTTTATCACTTGTTAAAAGTGCATTAAATGAATTGAATTACCTCCACTATATAGAAAATTGAGAAGATAACAAATTTACTCTACTAAAAAAAATTGTTCTCTTCTTAAGAGGACTAATATACCCTTCTTATCAATATATATATATTGCAATTTTCTCAATTTTACGTTTTTGTCTGTAATAGAGCTAATGATCACCAAAAATCTTTTTTCCAAATAGTATTTTACAAAAAAAAAAAAATGCATAATTAAAAGTGAGATTTTTAATATTTAAATATGATAAATAATATATAACAGAAAATATATGCAAAATATATATGATTTGATATTTTTTTTATAAGTGAACCCACTAAAGTTTTGTCTATTGATGTGTATTTTGTGTTTGATTTTATAATAATTTCTATGGTGATATCAACATTTTTTTTAATATCTTTTAATTAAAAAAAATCTTTTTTAATCTAATTTATGAAATAGTGATATGTATGTATATAAGAACTGCTTAGCTGCTTGAGGTTCGTCTTCTTTTTTTTTTGGTTCGATTTTGCCATTTTATTTTGAATAATTTACTAATGGTGGCCTATATATTAAGTGAAGGTTTTTTTTTCATAATTAGGCGAATATTCTTGATCAATTATGAAACAGGTTTTTCTGTAATTAAGCAAACATGCTTGGTCAATTATGAAACATAAATCTTTTATTTTTCAACAAATTATAAATACACCCATAAGGTTTGTTTAAAATATGAATCGGTTCTATAATACTAAAAATTACAACTATTGTGTGTCATAAATTTTAATTTAACACAGTACTTAGGAAAAAAAAAAACTATTCTCCTATATAATAATAAAGAGCCGTGCTAAAGGCCTCGAAAAGTGAGACGCGAATTTGTCTCGAATTGTTTTTTTTTTTTGGAAGGGTGGTTATGTGTTCCCTAAACCCTAAACCCTAAAACTCCAAATCCTAAAACCCCAAATCCTAAATCTTAAACCCTAAAACCCTAAACTTTAAATCCTAAACCGTAAACCCTAAACCTCTTAAATCCTAAACCCTAAAACTCTAAACCTTAAAACCCTAAACCTTAAACTCACCCCTACACATAACCACCCTTAAAAAACAAAAATAAAAAAATCCCAACAAATAAACAAATAAATAAAAACAACCAAACCAAGAGCCTAACAAATAAAAAAAACAACCATACCAACATAGCAAAAAAAAAAAAAAAAAAACAATTCGAGGCACATTCGAGGCCTCAAATTTGAGGCCTCAATCTTTTTCCAATAATAAATTATCAAAATTTTTTAATAAAAAATATTTCTCATATCTTTAAAAATTATTAATTAACTTAATGATTTATTTATTAATAAAATGGTTAACTGAAAAATATTTTTCATATCATTCAAAATTATTGATTTACATAATGATTTACTTATTAATAAAATTGGTCATTTGTTATGCGAGTATAATTTATGTATTAATAAAATTAGTCATTTGTATATATATATATATATGTATATTCTTCTGCTTCTTTATTAGATTAGTGAATTATATTAGTAGTTTTTTTTTTTTTTTTTTTTTATATAGGAGAATTATCTTAGTATTTGTTTTATATTTATTTTTTGAGAAAAACTACACACCATAATTTTTTTTTTTTAATAAATTTGGAAGAAATGTTAAAGACTCATAAATTCACCTAAAATGATATGGTAATAGAATTAGAGTCTTGTTAGCTTTTTTGGCTTTTGAAGGTTAATATTATAATTTTAAGCGTGCCAGTAAGGATTAATCAGTCCTTACAAAAGATTAATTACCAACCCATTATCAGACAATTGTGTTTTAATTCTTTTAGCCTCAATGAAGATGACTTTTACTAGTGACTTGTTTAGGAGAATTTGGTAAATAACAATAAGTGAAGAATAATTTCAGAATTTCATTAAATAAAATGAAAAACTTACAATGATTTGACCTAACCTCGTGGAGGTTTATAGCAACAAACTATTTGAAACTACTCCTATGAATAAAGTGCAGTACAGGAGTTGAAGTATAGAAATGTAAAGAGTTGTAAAAACTGGAAGGAAAAACAAAGTAAATAAACTGGTTTTTTGATCTGAGTCTAGATGATTCATTCTGGGGCCTTCTCTGCTACTTATACTTCTCAATGATAACCATCGAAATGGGCTTCTAACCGTCGAAATGGGCTTCTAACCATCGAAATGTCCTCCCATGATTGTTGAACATGCTCTCTCACAGTCAATCCCACTATGCCACTTTTGCAGTTAGGTTTCCCTCTTGATTTTAAATTTGAACTTTGTGAGTAACCATTAGGCCACATCACCTTATATCCCTCGATTGTTCCAGTGCTACGCAGATCCATTATTATCAATATGGGCTGACACATGTCTGACTTTGGTTGGCAACTTATATTAACTCCCTAAATTGCCCTCTTCATGCCACGTGTTGAATTGTGATTGGCTTTTACAAATTATACAGCCAACATTACCCAACCCACTAATATACCAAATACTTGGTGATATTTGTGGATCAAGGCATTTTACCCATGTCCTAGGACGTGCATGGGATTTGCATCTTCTTAAAATGCAACCAACGTCCATCATTGCAATGTTTATACTGCATTAAATTCTTTTCTACGCCTTGAACATTTCCCACTATCTGAGCATTCGAAAAGGCTGATACAGTCCTTATGGCCAAGCAAACATTTTCTTACATTGATCGAACATACGAGGAGTCTATGGAAGATGATTATAGGCCTCGAAAGAATCTCATTGCATTTATTGATTACATCTATCCGCCTCTATTTATGCAAGTTATAGAAGCTTTTGCAACGTACCAACCTTTAGACCCAAAGTTTGTCAATTACGAACCTTTGGATCAAGCATTTGCAAAAATGGATCTTGGAAACTCTTCTTTTGCCTCACCATCTTTTGCATGGGACACATCCGCTTCTTCCTCTATCTTATCAACCTCTGCATGGGACATAGTTGCTCCTTCTTCCTCCAGGTCTATTAGCTGGGGAAGCTGGCCAGAACCTGATGAATCCAAACTAAGAGAGCGAATTCACCATCGATTCGTCGAATTCGCTGATCCTCTGTCTATCCCTCATTTTTCTTGGAGCTCAGTGGTTCACCCTTATGTACCTATCAATCGCCAATGTAGTCTGGAAGACAACTTACTTGTAGCGTGGTACACATCTTCCATGCCTACGACGATAGTGCGAACAACTCCTCGTCCAGAGGAAGCACAAGGATACAATCCGTCATTTTTAGCCAAGAAGGCAAAATTTTGCTCTTCTGACTGGCTTGAATGTGTGAATAACACCCAATTCTCTTCTTCCATTAGAATAGACCCTCTTGCACCTCCTCTTCCTCAGAATCCTCACTGGATGGAGGAACTGAAACTTACTCTCTTCGAGAATCAGTTTCTTTCTTCCTACCAACCTTCGGATCTTCTCACTACATTTGAGCGATACCAAGCTCAACTTTTGCTTACAGCCTTTTCTCACTTGCCCTTCAATGTTCTTGGAGATGGTATTCCTTTTAAGAACTTTCGATGGGCTTGTGACATCATGACTGGGGTTATGTCCTCAATCCCATTGCTCAAGCAGAACTTCAGATGTTTTTGGATCAACTCCCACTTCTTCTCCATTGGTACCAAATTTCTTTGGCTACCACTAATTCTTTGGATAGAATCTCAGCCCATCGAATTCAAACCCAATACAAAGAAAAGAATCTTATTGACGAATATAATGACTTCAAGAATAAAGATTTTGCATACTGGGATGATTTAGATATGGATGAGATGGAACAAGGATTGAAGGAAATGGAGTTTGAAATGAAAGCTGAACAGTTTTTCCATCAAATAAGAATATATCAACTGCAACAACCTAGCTTGGATAAGACAAAAGCAGAATAAAGAAGGAATGTAAATTCATTGACCACTGCTGGGGCAAATTTCATGACCTTGTTATTCTCTCTATTCCTTATTTTTTATGAGATTGAATTTGTAGCCAAGAAGGCTTTCTAATGTAATTATTTTCAAATCAATAAAGCTAGGTTTTTCTTTCTTTATTCGGCTTGGTCTGGTTTTATATTCCAATTGCATACTTGTGACCATTCCATTCTCCCAAATCAAACAAAATCAGAGTTTCAAATTTACCAATTTTGTCTTTTGAAACCTGATTTGAACATTTCCAATGGAATACTTGAAACCTAATTTGAATATCTCCAACATATAGAGTATAATTGACAATCTTTGCCTTAGGTCTTCTCATTCCAATCATATGGTTAACACAATCAACAACTTCGAATTAACTAATTTGCTTCGGAAAAAAACAGTCTACGTGTTTCGAAGTATGAAAACTTCCCTTAGGGATTACACTGCTTTATTCTTAAAGAGTGAGTCCTTTTGGGTTCTTTCACTACTTGACCAAATATTGGTTTTTTGCAACTTCGAGGTCTAAAGCAAACAAATTCTAGCTACAGAGTATTTCAAAGTCTACTTCCAAGGATTTTATTTTCAACAAGAAACCTAAAAGCAAGTCTTTAATCCCCTTGAAGCAAACAAAAACTCGAGCATTCTTGTACTCTTAGGTATGAAACGTGCTTCGAAGTCAACTACCCGCTTTCGAAGCCCCTGCAGGATGTTGGACATTTGGCTTTAAAGCCAAATATTTGCTTTTCGAAGCCAATCTAGATATTGAACATACGTTTCCCTCAAGAAAATTTTCTTCATTTTAAATTTGGGACCCTCCATATTTCAAAATAAGGGTTTTAATTTCACATGGACCCAAATCATAAAATAATCATTTCGGATCCACCTGACCCACTCAACTGGTTCGGGTAACTTTTGGACAGAAAGGTTTAAAAACCCCTTTCCTTCATATTTCACCTATCTACTCGCCAAAAAATTCATTTCTCTCCCTTTTGAACTTATCTGTAACTTTCGCTTCTTAGTCACCTTCCTTTTTCACCCCTTCAGTAATGACTTCTTTAAAAGTGCAAATCGTTAAGCATGTGAGTCCCTCTGTAGCTTTAAAGAGACTCATCAATGAAGAATGTGAAAAGTACAAAGTTGGTAAATGGTGTGCTATTGATAGGCATATTCTTATTCCTCGCCGCTATGTTCAGGGAGAGTACGTGCTTGGACCCATTTTCAGAGAGGCCCCTGCTCAGCTTCCTACCTTATACCTTCGTTTGGAGGATCATTGCTTACTCTACGAAGGGGCACTTGACTAGGGAAGCTGGAGGTTGAACCGACCTCACTGCTACTGGCCTACAATGAGACCTGAATGGAAAGAATGGTATGATTGAGTTGTCCCTACTAGGACACTTGACCTTCAAGAACTCTGCCTTCTTGATGCCCTTCGATTGGCCAGGTTTTCTATTCCTGAAGACCCTTTCCTTATACCTGCTGTATTATGTTTTTGGAATTCTTATTTATTTTTTTCCAATTTCGATATGGTATGATGGCCCTTACCATTCTGGATATATGCCACCTTCTAGGTTTATCCCCCATTGGCACTCCTTTTGGTCCTAACTATCCCGATCTTAATGTGTCATTTTTCATCCCTCCTTTAAACTCCTCCTTTAGTGATTTTGCACACTCTAAAAATCCAAAAGAAGGCCCTGTGACAGACAGAGAGTTCTTCTCCTTTCTTTTGTATTGGCTTTGTAAATTCTTATTTTGTACCTCTTCTCAGAGGATTATGCCTAAGTTTGCTCCCCTTGTTAAGGCTCTAGCTTCAGGGAAGAAAATAGCCTTAGCTCCATATGTTTTGGGCCATGTATATAGAGCATGCTCCCAATGTATATAGAGCATGCTCCCAATTTTGTAAAACCTTTAGATACTAATCAAGGAGGGCCACTCTGGATATTACAGCTCTGGCTTTTTGTTTATTTACCTGCTTTGCATTCTAGGTGTTTGAGATTTTTGCTATCAAACCCTACCTCTTATGGAACAAAATATGCATGAGTTTCAATTTATCACTCCACTTTTGCCTTCTATTTTACTTTCTTTTATCAACTCTCAGCTTCCACTTCTTCTCACACCTTCTTCTGTCCCTTCGAAGCCAATATTGGCCCAACCTGGTTGATGACTTTCTTGGCTGATAAAAACTGTTCCCAGCCTCAGTATAAGGATATATAGGCTTCTATTTTAACTCTCATAAAGCTTTTTATTGGCACTTTAAATCCTAGAGCTTACAAGTGCATAGCAAAAGCCTACTGCCCTGCTCAATTTGCCAGGCAATTTAGGCTTACCCAAGGGATCCCTATTCCTCTCTGCAGTCAAACCAACCCTAATCTTACCACCAGAGAGTTAAAGGTACAAAGACCCAGGTTAGAAGAGGCAACCTCCAAACTCATTCGGGACTTAATCGAATTTCAGTTCATTCCCTTCATCCCACAAGGCACTGTACTGAAAAGGTATCAAAACTAGTGGTCAGCAAATATGGAGGTGCTCCTGGCAATACCTCCCAAAGACCTGCTAGTGATACTGGACTTGCCTTCTCAGACCCAGCCCAAGGGGACGGGGCTCATCACTCCTTCTACAGCTTCTGCCATTCCAGTTTCTGCTCCTGCTGACACAAAGAGAGCTCTTTCAGCCTCTCCTCATTCTCTTAGAGTTACTAGGGCTGCTTCGAAGAAAGGCATGTATTCTTTATCTTTTTTTTTCTTCTCTTTATAATGCTTAACTCTTTTATTTATAGATTTCTTTTTTATGCAGGAGCTTCACAAGTAGATTCTCCTCAAAGGGCTCAAGCCCTAAACATTCTTAAGGACAAGCAACAACAGCAAAAGAAGAGAAAACTTGTGCTTAGTCCTGAAGATGAGGAAATATCTGAAGAACCACCACTTAAGAGGAAGAAGAAAATAACAATCTTCCATCAGATTTCGATGATGACCCTGCTCATCAAGCGGCTGCCAAGGCAATCGAGAAAGAGCAATCTAAAGAATTTGTGGTTTTTCAAAGGTCCGAGAAAATGAGATAGCAACAGATAATAAGGAATGAGACAGCTGCTGCGGATGCACTTCAAAGAGAAACTACAAGGAGACAACAAACTGCTGAACACTATGCTCTTCACAGTTCTTCAACAATCACTACTACTTTCGAGGCTGGTAATTTCCTTTAGTTTTTGTTTTTGTTTTGATAATTTCCTTTTCCAAAGTTTGAGCAATAAAACTTACCATTGCTTCTTACTTTCTGATTTACAGCAACAGTTATTTCACCTTCCCCTTCGACAAAGGTTTCCTCAATCTTATCTGAAGTTAAAAAACCATTAGAGACAGCCTCGAAAACGAGGAAGAAGGTTAACACTAATATGCCCTTAAATGTAAAACACATCCAAACAATACTTCCACCCTCCAGCTGTGCATTCTCCATACATTTTTTGAGGCAGGGTATTCCTATATCCTTATCATTTGGCTTAACTCCATATCTTCCTCATCTAACCTTTAGCTCAGCCCAATTTACTTTTCTTACAATCCTGGCTACTCCTTCCCCACCTGAAGAGATCCCAGTTATCACTTCATCTTCAGTGATAGCTGATACTCCCAGAGAAGTTACTGGTAGCTCACCAATTCTTTGTCCACCATCACTATTCAGCTCCAGTCCCTCTTCTCTTGACTTACTGGTGGCCAGGACTATGGAAACTGCTAGGAACACTTCATCCTTCTCTCCTATCCCTATGCAGCCATCTTTTCCTTCCACTAGAGCCCTTTCTACACCACCAATGTCAGTAGAAGAGATGGACATTTTTTAAGCTAGATTGGCTAGCCTTTTTGACATACCTTCTACCATTCCATCAACCAGTAATGAAGCTGAGCCATTGGTTCTGGCTGACTCTTTCTTGAAAAATTTTGAGAGCTCTTCCACCACCAGCAAGGCTTGTGTTAGTTGGTTGATGGGAATTCATTCAATCCATAAAAGATATTGCCCATCTTTCCATGGTGTTCATTAACTGCTGTCCCATGGCATCTACCAGGCCTCCTCATGGATTCATTGGCTGAGTAGATGGAACAGTGGATGGTCCAATTCCATGGTCTCATCCAATATTTTGAACATGTGGTGCATGTTCTGAATTACTGGTCTGTTCGACCATAGGTTCTGATAAGATAGGTGCTTCCATAGGATGTGTTATCACATTATCCTCTAGGTTAGGTACTTCTACCTCTCATTTCACACCTTCTTCCAAGCATTCATTTTCTCCTTATCTCCTACGTCTAGCCATTTCAATTGGTTCCATTGGGCGTGCCAAAAATATATGTTGGCTTTTTTGGCTTTCGAAGGTTAATATTGTAATCTTAATCAATCAGTCCTTACAAAAGATTAATTGCTAACCAATTATCAGACGATTGTGTTTTAGTTTTCTCAGCCTCAATGAAGAGGACATTTACTGGTGACTTGTTTAGGAGAATTTGGTAAATAACAACAAGTGAAGAATAATTTCAGAATTTCATTAAGTAAAATGAAAAACTTACAATGATTTGACCCAGCTTCGTAGAGGTTTACAGTAAAAAACCTATTTGAAACTACTCCTATGAATGAAGTGCAGTACAGAAATTGAAGTACGTAAATGTAAAGAGTCGTAAAAGCTGGAAGGGAAAATAAAGTAAATAAATTGGTTTTTTTATCTGAGTCTAGATGATTCATTCTGCGGGCCTTCTCTACTATTTATACTTCTCAATGATAACCATTGAACACTACAGGAAATATATTATTTAACGGCGTTTATTTAACGGCATTTTTTTAAACGCCACTATTTTCAATATTTAACGACATTTTATAAACGTCACATTTTGTTTTTATTAAAACGATACCGTTTAAGTAATGAAGTCGTTTAAAAAGCGCCTTTGAATGTGTTACACTGTTTCTCTCTCTCTGTCTTCAAGCCCTCAAATCTCTCACAACTTATTTGAATCTGAGAAACCCTAGAGTCTCAAAGCAACCGATCCCTCAAATCTCTCATTCTCTCTCTCTCTCTAAGCCCTTCAGTTCCTTCAACTTGATTCAACCTTCTTCAGCTCGGTGATTCATCATTCGATCGATCCAATCTCAGAATGATTTTGATTTCAAAGCTCCACCGCCACCGCCATCACCATCTGCATCTGCATCGCCTACTAACGATATGCATGATTTCGATTTCGATTTCAATCCAATCTCAGTTTCGTCGATTCTTCTCTCTCTCGATCTCTCTCTCGATCTCTGTCTCTGTCTCCCTCTCTCTCTCGATCTGTGTTTCGCAAGTATTTTCAGATTTGTGTTTCGCTCTGATCCGCTGTCCGACTCCTTCTCGGACACAATCTCTTCGGTACTCATCTCTCTCTCTCTCTCTCTCTCTCTCTCTCTTATATATATCTATCTATATATAAATCATCATATCAATTGTGATTGTTCGTGCAATTCTAATCATAAACTGTTCTTCGTTTGTGTTCAGTTTCAATAATTTGATACAAGTTTGATCGATCGATCGATTTGGTTTTCTCCGATTTCCGGTTCCGATCGATCCAGAACATACTGCTTTTTTCTCTGATCAATCAGGTGTTTTTCTCAGATCTGTATGTGTATATGTGTATGCATGTGTTTATCTATTCAATTTTAGCTCGTATAGATTCTGCATTAAGCTGATTCGCGATGTTTGCAGATTGCATGTACTTGAAGACCTTATTCATTATGCAGATCAAGAAATTTTATTTTTAAATTTTAAATTTTGTTAATCAGTTTTGAAAGGATATGCGTATGGTTGTTGTTTTCGGAGGTTTTGATTGTTTTATTAAATCTTGTTTTACGGATCTGAAGATTCTTTATGGGCAATTTTTCTTAGAAGATCTATTCATTCAATCAAAGCATACACTTTGTGTTTTGATGTAGTGTTTCTGGTGTATATTTACTTTGATTTTGTGTTGTAAAATTGTGATAGTTTACGTTTTGTCGCCTATTCGTCTGAAGACACTTTTTTTTTTTTGGAAGCCTGGTTGATGTTTTTAATTGAGTGTATCTATGACTTGTTTGTCCAACTGTTTCGGCTCGGTCATAAGGGCTTTTCTGAATTCTTGTCAAGCATATTCGACAAGTCCTATGAGATGAAAACTTATCAATAATAGTTAATTGAAAAATCAACTAGACACAAACCTAATTCGCCTTAATTTGGATGTAATGTTTTCTTTTATACTCGAATTGTATCTTCACACATTACAGCTTGAGATTTTTGCCTCTTTTAAATATGGGATAATTGAACCGAAAAAGAATCAGCTGATGGTTGTTGCTGGAGGCTGGGCAAAGGTTATATCACTTTTTTCTTTGGTGCATACATTTCCAACGTTGGATTTGTTCTGTATGTATGGGCATTAGCTAAATCTGATGCTTGCAGGTTAGGGAGCAGGGTCAACAGAAAGGAGAAGCTAGTCCTTTCTTAGCGGAACTGCTACGCCTTGAAGAGCAAGCCAAACAACAAGGGTTAGGACGTTGGAGCAGGGTGAGTCTAAGTCCTTTACTGCTGTTTATTTGTTTATTTTATTCTTATATTTGTTTTAGGATGTTGGAGTAGGGTTAGTTTACAAAATTAACGAAGGCGTGGATCAGTTGTATCTAATATTTAACATTTAAAAGAATTTTGTCTCTTCTTTCGATAGGCTAAAATTGCTTGTCTTAAATGAAGCCAAAATGTTGATTGCTACAATTAACTTCATTGATTTAGGCATGCAAGCGATGTCTAGAAAATTTGTCCCTATATTGTGGATTTACATGAGGGTTTTTTTTTTATTTATTTATTTATTTATTTATTTATTTTTTTTTTTTGGGAAGGGGAGGGGGGGGAATGACCTTCACAATCCCTTTTTAACTTCGACTAAAATGGAAAAATTGTAAGTTATATATTTCTTCGAACTTAATCTGTAATAACTTGACTTCTCATCTTCTGCAAAATGCCTTGATGTTCCTCACTTCGGGATTATTCAAACTAATTGAGATGAAAGTAAAAATGTCACGCTGACGCCTTTTTAATATTTAACTGCTGCTTGCAGGCACCAGGAGCTTCTGAGGCAGCCATAAGGAACTTACCTCCCTCAGCTGTTGGTGATTCCGGTAACTTGGATGCAATGGGCCTCCTCGCTTCAAACAAGGGTAGGCCCATGGAAGCTATTGTGGAGCAAGTTCGTGATGGAAGCACTCTTCGAATGTCAAATGAAGAGCATTTAAGTGCTATGCACACAATTGCGCATACTTATCATTAATTAGCATGTAGACATTTATACTTTAGCTGGTTTTGCTACATGCTGAACTTTTGCTGTGGTGTTTATCTGGGACATTGTCAGATTACTAGAGTACAGACTAATATTTTCGTTTTTCTTGCACTACGTAGATGGAGCTTATTGCCAAAATGAGGAATCCGTTTATTGTGGAGTATAAAGATTCTTGGGTAGAGAAGGTCAGTAGATGTTATATCTCGTATTATTGATGTTGTTCAATTGACATTAGTATTTTCTTTCATCCTTTGTTTTCTGATGGTCTAATAGGCTACCTGAATGTCTATTCTATTTGTTTTTGTTCCTTCCTTCCTGTCATGCTGATATTGCTTTCATATGCTTCATTGTTTAACCCAGTTGATCATTGGTCTTAACATTATGAAACTTTACTCATTAAATGCCATCATTTATGGATACTTCTCTCTCTCTCTCTCTCTCTCTCTTTCTATACATATATATATATATATATATATATATTATTTTGTGTAGTTCTCTAAATCCAACATGTGTTTTCCTCTGCTCACCTAGATTATGAAAGTTTTGAGAAGCTAATTAAGCAATGTCATGAATTAAAACTGTTACAGTGACTTTCCTCTTTTATTTATTTTTCTATTCACTTCAGAATAGTTGAGTGAAAAAATGAATGTATGAATCAACAGCCTTCCATAAATGAATTAACAGCCTTCCATAAATCAGAAATCAACAGCCTTCCATAAATGAATTAAAACAAATTTGATAACTTGATAAGCCATAACATGCCACCAGCAGTAGCATGGAGAAACAAGCACAAAAACAAAACCACATAAAAAAAAAAAAGGAAAAATGCAGAACATTTGTTCAAACTCAAATCACACTATAGACAATTAAAATCATAGGAACAGATGACACTGGAACGGGAAATCATTAGGCTACCGAAGGCGCTCCAATAAGGAAGAGCTGCGAAGAGCACTATATATACATATGAAACAAACTCCACAAAGCAAAAAGATAGTATTGGTTGTTAAAATGTAAAAAAAGTTGCAGATTTAGCATATGAAACTCTCAATACATTTACAACTCCTGATGAGGCTTTCAGACATGAAACTCTAGCACAAAAAATGAGCACTCTTAACAGACAACAGGGCATATACAGTCATGAATAACCATAAACCCTTAAAGCCCCCAAAAATAAAGCTTAGATCATTAATCTTGTAGTGCATGCAAATAAAGCTGAAGGACCATAACCTCACCATAGATTAGGAAAAGAAACCAAGAAAATAGATTCCAAGAAAGCTATTTTTTTTTTTTTTGAAAAAATTAAAAAATTAAAAAACAAAACAGAAGTTAAGGGAAAAAAGGAATTCCAGAAGCAATGTTTCAGAGGCTAAAATAGAAAAAGGTTACACAAAAAATACTTCAGGAGTCTACAACATTAGATGTCACAGACCCAAAACAAAGCTAGCTGGGCATTAAGAGAGCCAAAACACAACCAAAATGACCAAGATATGTTGACAGAGACCACAGTGCAGACATGCAGAGCACAAAATGCTAGAAAAGGCAGAGCAAAACTCTCTCTCTCTCTCTCTCTCTCTCACACACACACACACACACACACACACACACACAATAGAGAGTAAAAAAAAAAAAAGGACCCAAAAAGAAAAACAAATAAATAAAGAATGCAGCAAGACGACTACTTTCAAACAGAAATGGCAGAAGAATTTCCAGAAACAAACCCAAGTGAACACATCAGATCAGAAAAGGGTCATACAAGTCAACAAAACCCCATATTATAAGAAATAGAAAATTGCCTAAATGTCAGAGAAGCCACAGCTACAACACAGAGCGGAAACTTTCCCAAAACACTGAAAAGCCAAAAAAACAAAATTAAATAAAGCAAATAAACAGAGATCAAACTCAAACCCAACAGATCAACAAGAAAACATCACTACAAAGCAAGAGCACAACAACATTTTAGAGATTTCAAGCAAAAAACACAAAAAACAACTCTATAAATCACCAAAAAAAAAAACCCTTTCAAACCCATAACAGAGCTTGAAAGTAGGATCTAAACTCTGAAAATCAAAAACATGATATGAAAGAACACATATGAGTACCTGTGAAGAGCAAGAACCCTAAGTGTGTGCTTCTGTGTCAACGCTAAAAGAAGAAGAAGACGAAGAGAGTGAGGTTGAGCTATAGTGTGTGCATTCTACCTCCCACCTCTGCAGTTTTCAATTTGTATCAGCTCACAATTTCTTTGTTCACTGATACATTGATGTTAAATTGTTTATAGAAGCTGTGTAAATAGCTTGTTCAATTGCTTATGGCTCTTGACTACTTGCATGTGAATCATATTCTTCATCGAGATGTTAAGGTAAGTTGCATCTATCTGTATACTAGAGGATTTATGAATTATCCTTCTGAAATTTCTGAAATTGCATGTTACTGACAGTCTTGTTCTTGCGGTGTTCAAATATATTCTTGGCAAAAGATCAAGACATACGTCTTGGTAAGTGATATGTTTTCTTTCTTTAATAGTCTTGAGAGGTGTCAATATTTTGCTGAATCACCATTGATTAATCCTGTTGCAGGTGATTTTGGACTTGCTAAGATGTTGCCATCAGATGATCTTGCATCCTCTGTAAGTCTTGTGGTTAACTGGTTCATTTTTCAAGTTTCAACATTTGCATTAGTTTTATTGTTCAAGATTTCTTTTTCGTAACTCAGGTTGTAGGAACTCCAAGTTATATGTGCCCTGAGCTTCTTGCTGACATACCTTATGGCTCTAAGTCAGACATTTGGTCCTTGGGTAAGTGTATACACAAATGTCACATAAATACATATATAAGTTATAATGCAATCATGAATGCAAGTTGCAACTTGGCATATTTTTTATGCCTATGAAAATTTAGATTTTTCCTCGTGAGGAATTGTGTTCTTATTTGTATATTGTGGCCTTTAATTAGTGTCTTAATCTAATCCTTGCTCTATTTTTGTTTTCCAGTCAGGCCCTCATCAAAAGCATGCTGCGGAGAAAACCCAGAACTTCGGCCGAGTTTATTTCCTGTTCTTTATTCTTTTTTTAACACTTTCTGAAAATGTTTTACGTAGGAGAAGCATTAATATAAGCATACGAATGATTTGCCATTGCCTTAGATAATCTAAATGATTCCTAATTCATTAATCAGGACTCAGCTAGTTGTGGTTGTTCTAGGTAATATATTGCCATTCATAGTCATCGGCATAAGCCTTTTCTAGTAAGTTCCTCTAATAATTTTAAATCCCTGTAATGTATCTTCCACAATTCGAAGCCAAGACATTTTTAAGGTACTTATTGGTTTTATGTTTCAATTGGATTTAACTTTTGTGGCTTTGTATATAAGGTAGTAATTTTTTAATTGAGAATTGTGAATTCAATTTTTGGATATGTTATTTTGTGAAAAAATTAATGCTATATTAAATTGAATGGGAAAGTGAATTAATACCATATTTGTTATTTGAATGGGAGTTATTATTTCATATTAGTGTTATTTAGTTTTATTATTGGTGTTCTTTTAGTTCAATCACATAAAATTAGCACAATTTCAAAACCAAAAAAAAAAAAGAAAGATAAGACGGCGTTTTTCAAATGCCACTATAACGGTTGGAATTTTTAAAATTAAAAAAACCTATGAAGGCGTTTTAAAAACGTCGCTAAAATCATACTGACGTCACAGTATGGTTAGGGCAGGGCATTTGGCGGCGCCTATACTAATACAACGACGTTTTCCAAACGCCATAAAGTTATAGCGACGGCCGCGTCATCGACGTTTGGTATTAAACGTCGCAAAAAGAATTGGCGACGTTTTTGGTACCTATAGCGGCGTTTTTTAAACGCCGCTAAAAGCCTAATTTCCAACAGTGGAAGTGGGCTTCTAACCATCGAAATGTCCTCCCATGATTGTTGAACATGTTCTCTCGCGGTCAGTCCCACTACGCAACCTTTGCAGTTAGGTTTCCTTCCTGATTTTGAATTTAAACTTTGTGAGTAACCGTTAGGCCATATCACCTTATATCCCTCGATTGTTCCGGTGTTATGTAGATCCATTATTATCAATACGGGCAGACACGTATCTGATTTTGGTTGGCAACTTATATTAACTCCCGAAATTGCCTTCTTCATGTCACGTGTTAAATTGTGATTGACTTTTACAAATTATACAGCCAACAAGCCTATATCATTAGGTGTATAACAAATCAAAAAATAATACATATCATACCACATAATTCTATCATATATTTAATGATTTATTCTATTCAATTTTATAAAATAATATTTTAATTTTTAAAAAATTATAAAAACACAAAACTTAATAACCTGTGCAGGGACCTTTTTAAACTAGTGTATATGGTTGTTAATAAGAACTTATGGTGTCTGAAGAAAAAGTTAAAAACTAGATAAAAAAAAAAAAAAAGTAAGATTGAGGGAATTGTATCCAAAAAAAAATTAAAAAAAATAAAGAAGGGCATTAGTCGTCTCAGAAAAGAACAATTCAAGTACATTTATTATTTTTTCAACTTTCTATATGGTGGAGGTTGTTCGTCTCATTTATTCTTAACAAAATTATTTATAAAAATATTAAAAAATATATTAATTTAAATAAAAGTACATTGAATTTGGAAAGAAAAAAAAAATCTCGTGTTATTCAATTTTTTGATTTTTTACTAATGCCCTATGACATTTGTTAACAAGACCATTAATAAGAACTTGGATAATGTAATCAAAGAAGTATTTATGAGTGGTTTCAACTGTCACAAACCTAACCATATCCACCAAATAAAATGAGTTGTAAGTCTTTATTGCAGTTAATGATGTTTATGAGAAAGTTAACCCCTTTACTTTGTCTACATCCATTCTGTTGCTCCCTTTAATAATGAGAATGTCACCAAACAAAGCTAGAATAGACACCAGGGATTAAGAATTTAATACACAAGTTGCTAGCACCCTTTCAAAAATTAGATATTTTAGAGGTGATAATTAGACTAGCCTCATTTCTCAGAGCTGTTCCTTATCAACTTTTTTTTTTTTCTTTTTTATCTTTAAAAATTAACTATCCAAAAACAAAAATCATTTTATTTGATTTTGAATTTTCAAAAATAGCTTTTTTGGGGTGTTCAAAAATTTATAATTTCTAACACAAAATATTTGCTGATAAAATATAGGAGTAATATCAATTATAAATAATAGAAAAAGTGAATAATATTATTTAGTTAAACATTGTTTTTCATGGTTGATTAAAATATATGATCATATAATGAAAATTATTATTTTATTCATATTTTTTTTTAAATTTTAAATTTTATTTTTTACACTCAATATGATATTAGTGGTGGGGAGGGGTGAGGATAGAGGAGTGAGGAGAGGTTGGTCGGGGATAGGGATGACAATTGGAAACCTACCCTATGGGGAGTCATGGAGACGCTATCCAAATATATGAATTTTCTCCTTTTTTTCTTACCTGTTGGGTCAGGTAAGTAGTGTTTTTTAAATATCCATCAGGAATGGGTCAAGGATGGGTATGTTGGCATATTATAATCACCGAAAGGCACTTAGCATATTCTATTAGCCGAAAGTCACTAGGGTCTGTAATCATTTTTATGCACTCAGGGATCATTTTGTAATTGTCTTCCTTATAAACCCTAATCTTCATTTATAAATAAGGGATGATATTTCATCATACCCTAAGCTGGTTACTCAAGCTTCATGGTATCAGAGCATATGCTCTAGGGTTCGATCTTACCTAGGTTGGTCCTCTGCTGGGTCGTTCTCCAGTTCGTAAGCATTCGTCGCTCAGTTCCTCAATCCGTCAGTCTTCATCAGTCGCCAGCACCCTTCGCCTTCATCAGTCTTCGTCTTCGTCTTCGTCTTCATCGTCTTCGCCAGTCTTCGTCTTCATCGTCTTCGTCAGTCATCGCCTTCGTCTTCAGCTTCATCAGCTTCGGCTTAGTCGTCTTCGTCTTCATCAGTCGCTCGTCTCTGTGTATGTATGATATACCCTCTGTTGTTTTGTATACCACCGTCCTAATACATGTATAACTATATGTATATATATATATATAAATAAATAAATAAATAAAAACAAAAACAAAAAAAACAAAAAAAACAAAAAATAAAATAAAAATAAAAATAAAAATAAATAAATAAATAAATAAATATATATATATATATGATTTCTTAAATTTGTTATGATCTTATAAGTAGTCATTGTGCCTGTTCTTTCACCACCACCTTCCGGGTTTGTGATTGCCACTAGTTTGTTGCGGGTTTGGTAGTATTGTATCCATGACAGATTCCACCAGTGTGTCCTCTTCTTCTCAAACACCAAAAAGTGAGAGTCTCATTCTACCTACTACCATGACTGAGAACCCCAACCCTACTCTGAAAATCACCACCTCTCTATTTAATGGTCAGAACTACCTAGCATGGTCTCAAAGTTTGACTATGTTTTTGAAGAGCAGAGGGAAGATGGGGTATGTTGATGGCAGGATACAGGCACCTAGTACCACTGACTCAGGTTATGACCAATGGGAGATTGCCAACTCTTTGATTATGAGTTGGCTTATCCATTCGATGGTTCCAGAACTTGGTGAGGGCTACTTGTCTATGGAGACTGCCCAGGACGTTTGGGAGGCTGTGGCTGTTACCTATTCCCGCAAAGGGAATTTTTCACAGGCATTTGAGTTGCGCCGCTCTATTAAGAGCTCACTTCAGGGGGAGCAGACTGTTCTTCAGTATTTCACTTTCCTCACCAACGGCTGGAAACGCCTTGACCACCTGGAAGACTATAAGCCTGTTTGCCCTACTGATTCTATCGGGTACAAAAAGTTCATCTCACGGGAACGGGTCTTTAAATTTTTGGCCGGCCTAAATGTGGAGTATGATCCAGTTAGGGGTCGAGTTCTGAGTATGGATACTCTTCCTTCACTTCAGGAGGCATTTGCCTATGTACAAAATGAGGAGAGCCGCCAGTCTGCTATGATATCCCCTATCTCTACTGACCGTTCCGCATTACTGTCTACTCCTCGAGATGGCCTCATCCTGCCTCCTCCGTCTGCTACTAAGGAGTCTGTATTCTGTGATTATTGCAAGAAGCCACGGCATACTCGTGAGACGTATTGGAAGCTTCATGGGACTCCATCCGGGGGTCGAGGTGATCGGTCTGGTTCTCGAGGAGGACGGTCAGGCCAATCTAGAGGACGTGGTTCCTATTCCCGGGCTCATCAGTCTAGTGCCGTTGATACCCTTGATTCTAATTCCACTTCTGTTACCCAAGCTTCTGATACTGAGCTGGAGGATGCTTTGCGCCAATTGTTAGACCGCCGATCTTCTACTGCTCTCAGTACCGCTTCCTCGTCCTTTGCCCGCTCAGGTAACTTAGCATCTTCTCCTTGTGCTTTCCTATGTCATACATCTTTGCCTTGGATTATTGATTCTGGTGCCTCAGATCATATGTCTGGCTCCTCTGATCTTTTCTCTGCCTATAAGCCCTCTTCAGGTCAGGACAAAGTTAGGATTGCCGATGGAACTGTTTCTTCCATTTCTGGAAAAGGTTTAGTCCAAGTCACTCCTACCATGCATCTATCTTCTGTTCTCCATGTTCCTAAGTTTTCTGTTAATCTGTTATCCTTAAGTCGTCTTACCCAGGATTTGAATTGTTGTGTGACGTTTTTTCCTGATCATTGTCTTTTTCAGGACCTTGTCACGGGGAGGACGATTGGCAGTGGTAGTGCAGAAAATGGTCTCTACTTCCTAAATCAACCGGACAAACTTGCTTATTCTTCCACCACGTCTTCCACTACCCCCGCTGATGTATGGCTGTGGCATCGGCGTCTTGGGCATCCCTCATTTCATTTACTTAAGCATTTATTTCCTTCTAGTTTCGCAAATCATCATGTGTCTGACTTTCTTTGTGAGTCTTGTCACCTTGGAAAACAACATCAAGCTTCTTTTGCTCCCAGTTTGAATAAAAGCTTAGTTCCTTTTTCATTAATACATTCTGATGTTTGGGGTCCCTCTCGTGTTCTGTTTGTGAAAGGTCATCGCTGGTTTGTTACATTTATTGATGATTTTTCTCGTGCTACTTGGGTGTATCTCATGAAAGATAAGAGTGAAGTTTTCTCTGTGTTTCGCACTTTTCATAAGATGATTTGTACTCAGTTTGGGGCCACTATCAAAATATTTCGTTCTGATAATGGCGGGGAATACATAGATTCTGGGTTAGGACAATATTTCTCTACTCATGGCATTATCCATCAGACCTCTTGTACCAATACCCCTCAACAAAATGGGGTGGCCGAACGCAAGAATCGGCATCTTCTTGACATGGCTCGGTGCATGTGTTTTTTTATGAACGTGCCTCGACCCTATTGGGGCGACGCCGTTCTCACTGCTGCCCATCTTATTAATCGTCTCCCTACCCAGGTCTTGGACAAACAGGCTCCGCTTCACGTCCTCCTCGGTTCTCAGTCCTTGTTTTCTATTCCTCCCAAAATATTTGGTTGTGTCTGTTTTGTCCATAATCACTCTCCCTCTCGTGGTAAGTTGGACTCTCGCTCCCTCAAGTGTGTTTTCCTTGGTTATTCTCCTACTCAAAAGGGGTATAAATGTTACTACCCTCCTTCTCGTAAGTGGTTTGTGTCCATGGATGTCACTTTCTTTGAGTCCCAGTCCTATTTCTTGTCCTCTCCGGTGTCACCGTCCTCATTTCCGGGGGAGCCTTGGTGTGAAGTGAGTCCTGTGCCTCCTATGGAAGAAGTGAGTCCTGTGCCTCCTATGATAGAACCAGTCGTTCTTGCACCCCCCTCTTCTACTGGAACTATAAAACCCACTGTCACCAAGAATAAGGATGGACATGTTTATGTCCGGGACATCGACAGAAAACAAGTTAACTGGATACACGGGACCGTTTCTGCTACTCCACTACCATCTCCTGCTTCTGATGAGAGTCCAAGTAACTTTGAATCTCGTGAGTCCACTGATCTTGATGTTCCTATTGCCAAAAGAAAGGGTGTGAGATCTTGTACTCAACATCCTATCTCACAGTTTGTATCATACTCTCATTTGTCATCCTCATATAGAGCGTTTGTGTCCAATATTTCCTCTGTTAGCATTCCTAACCATTTTCAGGATGCTCTTGCTATCTCTGAGTGGAAACTAGCCATGATTGAGGAAATGAAAGCACTTAGGAAGAATGGCACTTGGGAATTGACTGAGTTACCTACGGGCAAACGACCTGTGGGCTGTAAATGGGTATATACTGTGAAACACAAAGCAGATGGGTCTATTGAGCGTTACAAGGCAAGACTTGTGGCAAAAGGGTTTACTCAGACATATGGCATTGATTATCAGGAGACCTTCGCACCCGTGGCTAAAATGAATTCAGTCAGAGTACTTCTTTCTCTAGCAGCTAATCTAGATTGGCCGCTTTATCAGTTTGATGTCAAGAATGCTTTTCTACATGGTGATCTCGAAGAAGAAGTATATATGGACATTCCTCCGGGTTTGGGGATCATCAAACAGAAGGGAAAGTATGCAAACTTCGGAAGTCATTATATGGTCTCAAACAGTCTCCAAGGGCTTGGTTTGAGAGATTCACTCAGGCTATGTTTAAATATGGCTTCAAACAAAGTCAGGCAGATCACACATTATTTGTGAAACATTCCTCATGCGGTAAGACTACAGCACTTATTGTTTATGTAGATGACATAGTTCTTACAGGCAATGATAGTGGGGAAATCCCTCTGTTGAAGAAATATTTAGCCAAAGAGTTTGAAATCAAAGACTTGGGAAGCTTGAAGTATTTTCTGGGAATTGAAGTTGCTCGCTCTAAGGATGGGATATTTATCTTACAGAGAAAATATGTGCTTGACCTGTTGAAGGAAACTGGGATGCTTGGCTGCAAGGCATGTGCCACCCCACTGGAACCCAATCAGAAATTGGGGGATGATGAAGGAGGAGAAGTTGTGGATAGGGGGAGCTATCAACGTTTAGTGGGTAAGCTCATTTACCTATCTCACTCCCGTCCTGATATTGCTGTTGCTGTCAGTGTAGTTAGTCAGTTTATGCATGCTCCTCATCAGATTCACTTTGAGGCTGTCATGAGAATCTTGAGGTATTTGAAGTCTGTTCCTGGTAAAGGTCTGTATTTTTCAAAGTATGATCATCTTCGTGTAGAAGCCTATACAGATGCTGACTGGGCTGGGTCAGTAACTGATAGGAGATCAACTTCAGGGTATTGCACATTTGTCGGCGGCAACCTAGTTACTTGGAGGAGTAAGAAACAGAATGTGGTTGCCAGGTCAAGTGCAGAAGCTGAGTTTAGAGCTATGGCACAAGGTGTGTGTGAACTTTTATGGATCAAATTATTGTTGAGAGATCTAGGTATTGCTCAGACGGACTCCATGCGGTTATACTGTGATAATAAGGCCGCCATCAACATTGCTCACAATCCAGTTCAACATGACAGGACAAAACATGTTGAGATTGATCGCCACTTCATTAAAGAGAAACTCACTAGTGGTATCATTTGTACTCCTTTTGTTCAGTCTGGTGAACAACTTGCTGACATTCTCACCAAAGGAATTGGGAATAAACCGTTTCATGACATATTAGGCAAGCTGGGCATGAGAGATATCTTCGCACCAGCTTGAGGGGGAGTGTTGGCATATTATAATCACCGAAAGGCACTTAGCATATTCTATTAGCCGAAAGTCACTAGGGTCTGTAATCATTTTTATGCACTAAGGGATCATCTTGTAATTGTCTTCCTTATAAACCCTAATCTTCATTTATAAATAAGGGGTGATATTTCATCATACCCTAAGCTGGTTACTCAAGCTTCAGGGTATCCGTTCATTTCTCTATATGTTTTCAGCCAACAGATTCTCAGAAAAGCATGCTTAAATATAAGGCAGTTTCTTCACTCTTGAGCCTCTAAAATCAAAGGCTTCCAATCAAAATTTGCTCAACCTTTACCTAGCGAGACGTTCTTCTTGTTCGTGTTTATTAAGCAACTTCTCTTTTTCAATATCATTATCAGGTTCCTAACTCATTTGTTCTTCAAATTTGTGAAGGTTTGTATTCCAACTTTGATCAACTAGAGTACAACATAAAGATTGATATTTATATATATATATATATATATATAAATTCACATATGTATATCTAAGCATTTAATCAAGTTAATGACAGTAAACTTCTATGCTTAATTTTGGATGATATATGTTGATTTGGGGTTCTTGTTGAATTGAACGACACGAGTCAAGGCTAGGGTTATGTGATATACTTAAAAGTGCATTTTGATTTTCTAAAACTTTATTGTATTTGTTATTTCTTGGTGCACAAGTTTTGTAACACCCCTTAATAATTCCAATTGTACATCGATTACATACATGCCCCGTATTCCCAAATAAATCAAAGATCAATTCCAATAATTATCTTTCTCATTGAATTATAGATTTCAACTTACAAAATTACATATTAACCGGTCACAGTTCAATAACTTAGAGAAAACTAAACCATTATCCCTGAGGTTTACACATTTCAAATGTGACCATTAAAACAAAAAGGGCATGTATGAAAAAAGAGAATAATACCAAAAGTTTAACAATTCAATTTCAAAAGATGACAAATTTAAAAATAAATAAATAAATAAATAAAACGAGTGGTCGTCTTCTCCTTTATTGACGTAATTACAATTCGCCGAGTCTTGGAATGTTGTTAGATAGAAATGAGTAATTGCCCAGTTGAGAATATATTTAACTGAGTATATAAATATTTAATTTAAAATATGCATGATCACTACCAATGCCCATGAGTACTCTGTTTCCAATTTTTCAAAACAAATACAACTTTATCTTCATTTCCACATTTCTCCGTCCTCACACAGATGGCAAGTACTTCAACCATTCTACATTTGTCGTCCTTACACGACCGGGCAAGTGGATACCTCAAAACATCCCCACATTTGTCGTCCTCACACAACTGGGCAAGTAAGCACCTCAATTTTCCCACACGGGTAAGGCCATAGCACATAACAAGCACATTCCAAAACTAATTACTTATCACAATACAAGAATCTCAATACTCTTCCAATTTACGCATCTATTTCTCTTTCTTTGTTAATCATGATCCATGAACAACATTCAGGGTTTCACAATTATTTTAGAGCTTTTCCTTTCATGTCTTTATATTCCTTTATTTATGTTTTTTACACTATCTTTCATTAGTAGATACTCAAATCTTTCACTAATATTTTGACCAAAACTCACTATCATCACTAATATCCATATATATATATCACCCATTCCTAATCATATGCCCATACCATAAGATTTACACATATTTAAACCAAATTATAGATATACAAGGATAAAGATATTCCTATCTCAAGAGTTGTGAGAGAGAGATGCAGACCCAAAAGATGAACTTCCACAATAGCAAGATCTAATCGGTTCAAAATGTAGCCCTTGATGAGATGAACAACTTTGATGAAGGAGCAAGGATGGATTCGAACTCAAAATAGATGAAATCTAGTGTTTAGATGCTAGATTTTCGTGAAAAAAAAAAGGTTTAGAGAGAGGAATGTGAAAAGAGTGTTTGAATTGAAATTTAACACTATTATCATGAACAAACCGCTCGAGCGATTCACATAATAGAAGTAGACTGCTTGAGTGAACTATCTACCGCTTAAACGGTAAACGAAGGGTCTCAGAAGTTTTGCAGAGTTACATTGAAACTACTAGAAGCTTGATATATTCACTCGAGCGACCACTTCCCTGCTCGAGCAGTCTCGCTTGCCAACGAGTAAGATACTGGGAGCTCTACTTATCCACTTGAGCGACCTATTGACCGCTCAAAACAAGTTGTTACAAGTTTGAAACAACTAGTTCGTGTTTGAATCAGACAGTTCAATGCTGTATCGTGTGAATTTTGGGAGCTTTTTTAATTAATTATTAATGTGTATTTGACTTTGTTATTGAATGTATATTTGGTTTTAAACCTTAAAATTTTTATTAAAAAAAAATTGTCAAGTTGGGTTAAGAAAAATCCAAACCCATTAGAGAATGGGGAGGTAATACCCATAGGGGATGGAAAATGGGGAATGGAGAAAAAATATTATAGGAAAATGAGGATGGAGAATTAATTTTAGCCCCATTGGCCCCCGTTGCCATCCCTAGTCGGTGAGCTAGGATTTATGGAAGAAAGAAGAAATGAGAGAAAGGAAATGGTATTCTAATAATTTTATAAAATTTGCTTGCCTTTTTTTTTTATAATCTTTATATATTTGTTAAGGGAATATTTATCAATAAATCGCATATCACAAACAAGTACTCTAATTAGTCCTAAGTTTGTTCTATTGATTTATTAAGTCCTATTAGTGGCGAGTTTCTTTCTGTGTGGTCCTATTTTTTTATTTTGGTAATGTTTTGGTAGACAACTATACCCTTTTATTAATGTGACAGGTATGATGTGATACTCTAATATGGCTGGTATTAATGTGACACTCCAAACAAATTTAAAGACTCCTTAGTATATTTTTTCTAAATATGACAACGTGGCGGGTATGATGTGACATTCTAAAACTTTTATTCCAAAAAAATTAAAAACTTGTTAGTGTACTTTTCTCAAATGTGACAACTTAGCGAGTATGATGTGACACTTCAAAAAAAATAAAAATTTCTTAGTGTATTTTTTTCAAACGTAACAACGTGGCGGCTATGAGTGACACTCTAAAAAAAATTAAAAACTCTTTAGTGTACTTTTCTCAAACGTGACATGTGACACTCCAACGTAGCGAGTATGATAAAATTCTTTAGTGTACTTTTACTAAATATGACAACGTGCTGGGTATGATGTGACACTCAAAACTTTCATTCAAAAAAAAAAAAAAAAAAAAAAAACTCCTTAGTGTACTTTTTTCAAATGTGACAATGTGACGGGTATGATATGATACTTCAAAAAAATAAAAACACTTTAGTTTATTTTTCTCAAACGTAACAACGTAGCAGGTATGATATGACACTCTAAAAAAATTAAAAATTCCTTAGTGTACTTTTCCTAAACATAACATGTGATACTCCAACATGGCGGGTATGATATGACACTCTGATAAAATAAAAAATTCTTAATGTACTTTTTCCAAATGTGATACTCTAACGTGACACCATGACATGTATGATATGACACTAAAAAAACTCTTTAGTGTATTTTTTTTTTCAGATGTGATACTCTAATGTAGCAGGCAAATAAGTCATTATACATCCAAAAGGATTAAATGGATCATAAGAAAAAATATGGGACTATATGAATTACAAATTACAAATTCAAAATATGAGACTTATTAGTCAATCTCCATTTTTAAAAATATTTCTTAAAATACAATGCATATAATATAATAAAACTATATGTGTCATCATAGGAGGACTAATGTTTAACTCACTCTTATAAAATTAAGTTTTTTTTTATTTTTATTAATTTTTTAAATATTTGATGTAAAATTTTTTTTATTTTTTAAATGCACCTAATCTATGTATACTTAAAAAATATAATATTTGTGAAAAAAAATTTAAAAATTTTACCAAATATAAAAAAATACAAAAAATATGAAAGTTTAGTACATTTTCATATTTTATTGTATTCAATGAATTTTTTAAATTTTTTGTACAAATTTTATACTTTTAAATTATATATCTAGATTAAATAGATTTAAAAAGTAAAAAAAAAATTGATTATAATATTTTAAAATATTACTAAAAATACAAATTAAAATTCAAGAAAAAACATAGTGAATGTTCCTCAAATTAGAAAAGAAAATGTTATATAAATTAATAAACTTTGATTCTCTCCATTTTATGTTTGTAATTTTCATTACATATTTAATAGGTACAAAATAAGGATAAAAATTTATAATTATTTTAAATTAAAAAAATCATAACATTTAATGTAATCAAACATTTCCATTATAAATATGTAACAATATATATTTTAAATTTATTAAATGATATATCATTAAATAAAAATAAATTTTAAAATTTAAAACAAAAATCAATTTAAAATATGATAATTGTTAGTATCTGATTTTAAAAAAAAATTTATAAAATTTATTACTTTATAAATAAAATTAAAATAATAATAATAATAATACATCACTGATTCAGAGCTCTAGTAGAGCTGCTCTAAAAGCAGCTCTACTGAGCTGGCAACCTCTTTTATATTAAAAAAAAAAAGAAGGCAAATTACATATACCCCTCGAAATTTAGCAAAATTATATATACTCTCTGAAGTTTGAGAAATTACAGATACTCTCCTGAAGGTACTTTTTACGTAACAAATTAGTGAGTAAATTGTTATGAAAATATAAATCTCAGGGGACAATTTGTTATGAAAATATAAACCTTTGAAAGATATCTGTAATTTTTGAAATCTCAAAAAGATATTTATAATTTAACTAAACTTCAAAAAGATATATATAATTTGCTCAAAAAAAAAAGAAAAAAAAGACAATTTAATACTAATTTAGAGCTACTCTTTCAGAGCTCTAAAACAATTTTCATAATAATAATCTCGAGACGCCTAGGTCCTCCGCCGATAAACACCAGGTGACACCTGGACGATGGACTACTACACCGCGCACTTTAGTCACACCCAATTCCAGCTGCCTAGCTAGTGAAGAGAGAGAGAAGAGTATAGCGCGGTCAAAAAAAAAAAAAAAAAAAAAATCGCTAGCCGCCTTTCCATTTCCATCCCATTAGAACAATCGATCTCTCGAACCTGAACAACCAAACAAACAGCACAAATTCAAATCTCACTAGACACTGCCAAAAATCTCTGAATCTCGCATCGGTTCTTCTTTTCCCAGCTCGATCACGTCAATTATTAGCTCAATTCAAATCTGTTCCCTTCTCGATTTGTCCCTCTAGGGCTTCTACTTTTGGAAATCATGTAATAGACTCTATTCTCTATGCTCTGCAATCTGATTCATGGCTTCGATCCGCAGAACTCTCTCTCCCTACCATGATCGGCCTTACCAGAACGGAGGGACTCCGTTTTCAGTTCCATCGCCGCCGCAGCACAAACTTCTCTCAACCGGAAAATCATCCACATTCGCCGCCGGGTTCCGGCGATTCCTCGGCGGCGTTTTCCTCCCACGCTACTCCCGTAAAGGTCAGTTGTTAAAGAAATTGTTCTATAGGTGCTTGTTCTTCTTCTTGCTAGGGTTTTTGTTAGGTATGACTCCGTTTGGGAGCTTTGATGACGTGCGGAGTCATGATTTCTCGTTCGAGATCAAGCCTCCTCTGGCGAATGTTCAGGAGGATGTTGATAGCGTGATTGTGGCGAGGCCTGCGAATTTCGTGGATAAGGTTGAATTAGGTGTTGAGAGGAGGTTGAAGATGAAGGCGAGGTTCGATTTTGTGCCTAGGAAAGAGTTGATTGTGGTGACTCCGACTTATAATAGGGCGCTTCAGGCTTATTTCTTGAATAGATTGGGGCAGGTGCTGAGACTTGTTCCTCCGCCGCTGTTGTGGATTGTGGTGGAGATGAATATGGAGTCGATGGAGACAGCGGAGATATTGAGGAACAGTGGTGTTATGTATAGGCATCTAGTGTGCACCAATAATTCCACTGATTTGAAGGATAGAGGTGTTCATCAACGGAACACGGCGCTCGAGCATATTGAGCATCACAAACTTGATGGGATTGTTTACTTTGCAGATGATGATAATATCTACTCGCTTGAGTTGTTTGAGTCTCTCAGGGAAATCAGGTATTTCATTTGCTTTTGATTTTTGTAATAATTTCTGTTATTTGTGATCTGATTTTATAATAATCTGGAAGTATGCTTGCATTTGGGATATGTGCATCTAATTTGAGTGAAGAATAAGTGAGGGAAATAGCTATTAGATGAGAGATGATAGGTATTAGAGCTTGATTTCATAGGATTTACTAAGACATGTTTTGTGCCCTTAATTGATAATCTTTTTTTCCATCCCTTTTGTTCATAGAAACAGTTTGCTTTACTTATATTGTATGTCTTCCTTTCTTTGTACTTGCAATACGAAATTCAGATACACGACCACTAGGGGTGTCCATGTGTGGGTGTGAGTGTATGTGAGAGAAAGAGAGAGAGAGAAGGGTGTTTGGGAAATATTATAGAGTGGCAGGGCTAAGTAACCTTTTTATGTGGTTGAGTGTATATTGTGGGCTTTTGAAAAACTCGGGGATTACAGAAAATTTTGGGTGGTAACTAATGACCACATTTACAGTGAGGGCCTAAAGCATGCTATGTTTTAGCAAGTAACGTCACTTTTTAGGAGCCAAGAATGTGAACTTCTACCCCAGAAGGGGCTGCTCCTCTTTATATGTTATTAACTAGTTACTAACTACTGTAGATATGAAAAACTTATACCAATAGTATTATCACTCTAAAAATGCACGCATATACGTTTGTACAGATACGTGCATGCAAGAGCACGTAATATATCCTAGCGCATTGTTGTTGTACGTACACGTGGATTGTTGTTGCATATATGCCCTGAATGCCTTTTACGAAAATAATGGAGACATATTTTAAGTCAACTTTAGGTTTTAAGATTTTTTATAAAAAAATTTAAATGCTTGAGAATCCTGAAAATATTTCATGAAAATGTTGTAGTTGAATGAAAGAATTGAGGAATAGTGAGATTGCATGCTCCCTGTAGCTTGTGGATTATTGATGCCTGCCACCTATAGCCTGAAATCATCCTGTTTACTTGATTTGTTGTATCTATCTGCCATTTGTTTCTTAACTTGTAGTATTGCAATTTCCGTTCTTTGAACTACTTAATTGACAAGTTTCACTCATATAACCATTGTGGTTAAATCGTGAATCGTTTTGTTAATATAGTGAATTGTAAATTTATTTAATATAATAACATTTTTTATATATACATATAAAAACACACATGTAATGTTTGATAATAGTCAGTTGGTTGAACCTAGTATCGAATCATGTGAATTGAATACTGAACTGCAAGATCTTAACAACCATGTATGTAATTGGTTTTTCCAAGGTGTGTACTCTTGAATAATGAGCTAGTATAAAAACATATAATTGAGTTGGCAATTGATTTTTTATCTGGTACTCACTCTTATTTCAACCATTTATTCGATAGCACTATTTAGATATTTCTTATGATAAAAAATTAAATAAATAGATGACCTTCAAGAAACCTTTTCAACTATGAATTGGTTTTTTATCTCTCTCTCTCTCTCTCTCTCTATCTCTCTCTCTCTCTCTCTCTCTCTCTCACACACACACACACACACACACACACACACAAACACACTTGTCTGTGTGTTAACAAATAGCATGCGAGTGTAATTTGAGGTTTCAGACATAAGTTGCCAGTTTGAGGAACATTTAATAGGAAATGGCACGAAGATTGTAAGGAAAAGCAGTTTAAAAAATTATTGTAAGTGCTAGAGACTAGTCAAATCACTAGTGAACAATTTATGGTCACAGAAGAAATGTAAGAATTAAAATCAAAACACCAATTTTTTTTATTTAATGGAATTGAACAACTGATCAACTTATTTCTTTATTTTATTTTATTCGTGTTTTATCCTTCTGCAAATTTATTTTATTTACTCTTGATTTATAGCCGTTTTGGCACATGGCCTGTTGCCATGCTTGAATCAAGCAAAAACAAAGCAATATTGGAAGGTCCAGTATGCAACGGCAGTAACTTAATTGGATGGCACACAAATGAGAAGAGTAAAAGACTCCGAAGATTTCATGTTGACATGTCAGGGTTTGCATTCAACAGCACCATATTATGGGACCCAAAGAGATGGCATCGCCCCACTTCAAATCCTATTCGGCAGCTAGACACTGCAAAGGAGGGTTTCCAAGTATACATCACATCATTGCATTTTCAGATATTATATTACACTACCATTTTAAAATTTTCTTAAAATTCTCATCTTCTGGAACTTGAAATGTGCAATTAATATTTACAACTGTTGACTTTGGCTTTCCACAGGAAACCACATTTATAGAACAAGTGGTGGAAGATGAAAGTCAAATGAAAGGTACACCCTTTGGTTGTTCAAGGATAATGAACTGGCATCTTCATTTGGAAGCTGGTGACCTTGTTTATCCCAAAGGCTGGCTGCTTCAGAAGAACCTTGACATCATATTACCGATCAAATGATCAAACTTCAACCCTTTGACCTCAATGCTGAAGAGCCAGGGAGAGGTTTGATTCATGAGTTTCGCTTATGCATTTTTCACCTTTTGAATATATACAATTCATGACCTTGTTGGTTAGGGGAACTGGGTATCTGCAGATATGAATTTGTGATTTGTTTTTTGGTTGTTCTGGGCAGTATGTGGTGTCATTTTAAGCTGGTGGGTCCCACGTCTCTGACCATACCGACAACACTGAGCGGATCGTCATGACTAGTTGTTGGCATACCCAGAATCAGCAATGCCAGATTTTATGCTGGCATATACTTTTAGAGGGAAGATCATGATTTTTATCGTAAATTTCTTTTCTTCCTCCATTAAATTCTTTGCAGAAACAAAAGTAATCGTCGCAAAGTTTTGGTGTTTGTCCACGGTAAGGGATGTAATTGCCTTCAAAATTTTCTTGAATAGAATTTGCTCCGCCTTTTCTAGTTGGTTTGGGTTTTGAATTATTTACCAAATACCAAGTGATACAGGCTTTGTATGAGATTGAGGAAACGCACAAAGTAGCTCGAAATTTTTTCTTTCTTTCATTTTTTTTTTTATGGTGAGGTATTCGTAAAAAATATCTTTGTTAATTGGTCAATTTTACTTTGTTGTTGCAACTGGGAACTTGTCAGTAGGATAATTGGTTCATCATTTATTTGATTTATTGATTTTATCATATGTACTGCATTTGATTTTTTATATTTTAAATCAAGTTCTATTCATCTGACATTAATGAAGTTAATGAAAATTGACGTGTGTGTTGCATAATATATTTCTTGCCTCAGTAGCACTATATTTTTATTAAATTCAATTTGGTCTTTTACATTTTTATGAAAATGTTACTTAAATTAAAAAATATCACATTTAGTACGAATGCCAATTTTTGTAATTTCATTATCATCAGATGAACATCAAGGTGATTGTAAAAAATTGTAAGATTAAAATTAGATCTTAGAGTACAAAATGATATCATGTTCTTCCAGCTTTGGTTTCGGAGAGTATATTTAAGTCAATCGTGTTCATGGTAGGCAATTTGAGAAAGACAAGTCCATTTCTTTTGTATGGCTCAAGTGTCAAGACGAGAACCATTCAATGGCATTGTCATACGTATATTGGTCGAGAGAATAAAATACTACCGAGTAAAAGCATTGCTCTTTAGATTTCTCAATAACACGACACAAGTAATTCAATAATATATATGATATATCATCATATGTTTAATAATACGATGCAAGTAACTCAATAATATATCACCATTTATATTGACTAGGTATATATATCTTAATTCTATTAGGCTATCTTTAACAGTTTATCAAATTGAAGTAAAAAAAATGGCGAATTTCTCAATCTAATATTAGTCACTCCAACTGTGAGTACTGTAACTTTCATTAAAAAAAACGTACTGAACGTTCAGGGGACAACCGGCCAATTGACAGGAAAGAGCAAAATGAATCAACAGAACTTCTATCAAACTTTAACCCCAAAAACAAAAATAAAAACAAATTAGGCCAAAATTTGAAGAATCAATTTTGATCAATGGAACAAAATCTCACAAGAAAACAAAGAAATACGTATAAAAGATGAGAATCAAACCATGGTATTGGCATTTTCGAAGCAGACCATCCAATAGCCTCAAACAAGTTTGGTCATCATCAACAGCAAGAACACACATACCCATAGGAAAGTTATCACTCTCATCCCTTAAATGCCCTCTAATTTCCTCTACAGTCATTTTGAAGAAATAATTTTCAAAACCTAGATAAGAACAGAGCTCAAAGAAAGAGATCACAGAACAAAAGTTTTAGATTTGAGTAATGAATTGAAAACTATGTTGTTTTGGAACTTTTTCACCAAACCCAGAAGACAAAGAAAGCCACTGATAGGAGGATTTGTGAGGGGCATCAATGAGAGAGAGTGGGTAGCACTAATGGTGACAGTTGAACATGATAACATTAGCACTAATGATCAGGCCCCGGCCTGAGATTTCTGAAATCTAAAGTCAATAATCAACTAATAAATTTTTGGGGTCCTTCATATTTTTTTTTTATTGAATGAAAAAAATGAAGATAAAAGACAAAATTTGTGGCAAAATCACAAAAAATACTTAGTATTACATTACAACAATTAATAAGTGTCATTTGATTCTCGCTCTTCTTATATATTTAGAAGCAAATAAATCAATTATACTTGCATAATCTAGTTTTTTTACAAAATCATTTTCAATGGATAACAATGCTAATTATTTTAAATGAGCATTTCAATTTTTTAATGGGTCAATTTATTTTAAGTTAGTTTGGGTCTTCCTTAATTTTTTTTAGATTTAAAATATACCTAATATATTACAATAAACTATAATAGGAGGATCATTTTTTGGGTCTATTTTCAATGAATAACAATGTTAATTTTTTTGAATGGGCCTTCTAATTTTTTAATGGGTCAATTTATTTTAAGTTAGTTTGGGCCTTCTTTAAATTTTTTTTTAACTTAAAACATACTTAATATATTACACTATACTATAATAGACGGGGCTCATTTTTTGGGTCTATTTTGAGGGGTCCTAGGCCATGTCCTTGTTGGCCCATGCCTAGGGCCGGCACTGCTTATGGTGTATAGGTAAAAAAAAAAAAATAAATAAAATAAAATATAGAGGTGGTCACCCGGGAGGTCAAACGGGCAGTCGATTGGTTAATGTAAATTTTTACAAATTATTGCCTTGAGGTAATTATCTGGAGGGACATCCGGTTGGACGTCCGGCCGGTCGTCCTATGGGTCACCACTCAACGACTATGCATAATAAATTGCTGAAAGATGCAAGACATCTTCAGTTTGGTGAAAGATTTGAAATGTTTTCAATTTGATACATATTTGATGAAATTAATAAAAACCAAAAAAATATATTTTTTTATCAAATTTAAATTTGATAATAAATTTAGTTAAACGTTGGAGATGAACTTGTGAATTATGATCACATGAAAGTTATATAAAAATGGTTAAAATGATATTGATGAATTGTTGCATTTAAAAGAGGTTTAAAACACCACGAGTCATAAAAATAAATAAACAAATAATTAAATAAAAAACCTAAAACAAGCGTTGCCCTCAATAAAATAAAAAATAAAAAATAAAAAGAGTAAATTAAACGAAATTCTTTTGAAGTTTTTAAAATATATAATAATTCACAATTTTAATATAATCATACAATTTATTCATTTTTTTTATAATTTGAGTAAATGTACCGAAAATAATGCAGTGTTGTGAAAATATATAAATAAACAATGTAAAATGTATATTTTTGTATAAAAAATATGATAATATTATTTTTTTTATTCATATAACTACCAAATTATTAATGAAAATAAAATATAAATGTTATACAAATTAAAAGAAAAATTAGTAAAATATTCCTCTCAAACTTTGTATATAGGAGAAGTTTAAGATACTTTTTTTATTAGCTAAGATTTCTCGATGAAATTTTTCGGTGATCATACTAGAAATTTTTTTAAATTTTTTCGTGATCATATCAAAGAAATTTTAAATTTTTTTGTAAAAATTGAGATTTTTTTGTGTTGGGACCAAAATTTCTTTAAGTCGGACAAAATTTCTTTGAGCCAAATTTTCTCTATGAAAATATTGAGAGACCTTAACTACTATGAAAATATTGTATATCCTTTATTTTATAAAATCTTAATATCAATACCTTAAAAAAAATCATAAAATAAAATCACAAAAAATTTAATATAATTTTATGTTATATCAAAATTTAAATTGTACCACCTTAATATATTTTCTCCAAATTTTCAAGAGTTGTGTTAGGGTTTAGGGTAGACATTTTTTACCTAATAAAAAATTAAGTGGACATTGTTTCATCACTTTGCGATCCGAACCCCAAGCCGGAGCGGCCCGCGACGGAGCGGGGTTGATGCAGAGGCTGAAGGAGGAGTACAAGGCGTTACATTCGATGTCCACTAGGTATTCGGTGACAACCTGTTCTCCTCAATTTCTATGATCAATGGTGGTTCTATATTTTATGGTATATTCTGATGGGAATTTGTGGTGGTTTTGGGTTTTTTTCACACCCTGCTTTTCAAGCCTCTTTGGGGCGAATTACTGGGATGCTTTCTGATTTGTTTCCTTCTTATTTCTTGTTAATTGAATTCCAATTTAATTCTTCGAGGTTAAAGATTAATTGGAATTTTGCACTACATTATGAATTATTAACAAAGTCCTACGTGTTCTTCACTGAATTTTGGTTGCCATTGGTTTGCAATTCTATAATACTGTTGGTTTAGTTGGTTAGAAAATGAGTGGGAAAGAGAAAAACGACAACAAGAAAAAAAAAAAAGATTTAAATTATATGTTCTATGTTGTTTGGGTTTCAATTCACGAGAGAAGTCACTTCAACTTGATCAAATTGTTGTAGTGGGCTTGACCAACTATTACATTTTCTTTTTGTCTTCTTTCATTTTTGTGAACTATTTTAGGTGCTTAATCATCGTCGAATAACTAAACTGTATTAGGTGTAAAAACTTAAACTTCAACATTTTTATTGGAATATGGATTAGATAAAAAAAGGATCAATGGTTTAAAAGGTTCTTATTGAGTCAAAGAGATTGTGATAACATGGGCACGGATACAAAACATGGCAATTTTGAAAAAAATTAGGATACGGACATGGCGGGTACGATAAAAATTTATTTATTTTTGTATATTTTTATTTGCTATGTATATGAGTATAAATTTAGGGCATAAAAATATAAGATGCATGAATGCATATGTGGCTGTACTTTTATTTTTCACTTTCCCCTCTCTTTGTTTTCATATGTATTATTTTCCCAAATCATCTTTCAAATCATCATGCCATTCTTTATTGTTTCTCTTTCCAATTTCTTCTTCATCTCCTTTTCCTAAACCCAATTCATCGAACTGAAAAACACAATTGTACATATATGTATACACATCCAAAAAAAAAAAAAAAGTTGAATTTAAATCAAATGTGCCATTTTGATGGATGTTCTAAATTCTAATATTAACCTGAGCAGCTGGTGTTAGCAAGCACTGACAAAGCACGTTCCAACATTTTAGACCTACCACTTTCTTCTTTTGTAAGCATGCCATGCACTCTTGGGGGGTAGTATGCTTTTGAGCTATGAAGCACGGACACGGATACGGATACGGACACGGGACATAGCAATTTCCAAAAAATGGGGACACGGCAAATTTTATTTTATATATTTTTATGTGTTATGTAGATTTATATTACATTCATTGTAAATCAAAATTAACAAACGCTAACATAATAACATTAATTCAACAAATATAACCACTACATTTAAACAAATTAGTAGATCATCCATTCACAAAAAAGTCATAATAAATGATAACAAGAACTAAGACGAGAAGGGGAAAACATTCAACATCCACCAATATTCTTCACAAAAGCATTAAATAAGAGAGACAAAAGAAGAAGAAAAAAAAAATAGCCCCACCGTGGCCCCTACAAAAAAACCATTAAATTAAAGGGACACACCATCTGGCATGTCCTGTACGTGTCCTCGGCGTGTCCACGTGTCGGACACTGCCACGGCACTGATTTGGAGTGTCCATGCTTCATAGCTTTTGAGTCTTGACTCACTTTGTTCTAGCTATTGAATTGAAATGATCCATTGCATGCAAATTGCTATTATATATCAATTGCTACAATTTTATAGCCAGGGATACAAGTACTTGACCAGTTAGAAACAAGAACAGTTTATGACTGTTGCAACTTGAAGTGCTTGCAGCAACATTGTGTTGCCTGCTGTGATGCTGATGATCCGATGTAGATGTATGGGACATGGGATATCTTTTTCCAGTCTGCTCCTCTGTCCTGGCATCTTTCCTCAAGGTCAGGACAATCTCTAATGGACAAATGCTGGAGTGCATTGAGACGTTCTAGACCTTTTGGCAAACACTTCATATTCTGACAATCGGTGATTGCCAATGATCGAAGAGAAATGAGGTTCTCCACCCAATCTGGCAAATCCATGAGGTTTGGACAGCTGCAAATTTCCAGGTTCTGCAAAGTCTTGACATATTGTAGTCCTTCTGGTAGAGATGCCAGTACTTGACAGCTTAATATACTAAGACTTCGGAGTGCTGAGAGATGCTGCAGTTCATCGGGTAAATAGCGCAGATTTGGACAATACATGATTGTCAGGTGCTCAAGGGCTGTTAGTTGCTTTATTCCCTTTGGCAGAGAAGCCAGGTTATTGCAGTTCTCTATAGAAAATGATCGAAGGGAATGCAAGCCCCGAATGCCTTCCTCTGGCAAAGAGACTAAACTAGTACACTCCGTGATTTCCAAAGACTCCAAAGAGGTAAGGTTTCTAATTTGCTGTGGCAGACCAGATAGTTCTTCACACCAGCGTAAAGTCAATGACTTTAGAGCTCCAAGGTTTTTCAAATCCCATGGCAGTGAACTAAGTTGTTGGCAAGAGCTGATTGTTAAAGATGTAAGAGGACTGTTCTGCAGCAATCCTTGTGGTAGGTGCAATAGCTCTGGAAAGGAGTCAATAATAAGAGTGGAGAGTGAATTTAGCTCTGCTGCTGACCTGAGTATCCTAGCATTGCAGTTTCGCAGCTCCAAATGTTGGAGAGATGGAAACTGCGGCATGGTTTCGAGTCTAGGACATGCAATGATGGTAAGTCTCTGCACGCAAGTCAAGGCATCTTGCGAATTCTCACTCTCCCATGCTTGTAAACTGGGAAAATCTTTGAGGGTTAGTTGCTCCAGTGAAGGAAATGCAGTCCCTTTGCCTTCTACACCGTAGAACTCACTACCAATGCTCACCACTGCATCTAGTCCTTGCATGTTTAGAACCTTGAGGAAAGGAAGTTGCCCGAGTGTAGGAAGCTTTTCACATCTTCTGCAGTTGTTCAAAACCAGCTCTGTAAGATTTGGAAGCATGATGTCATTCATCCATTGTGGAAATAGGACTCCCGAGTAACCATTTAGAATCAACTTTCTTAAAGTGTTGTTGGGTTTCAAGCAGTTGAGCATAGTCTCTGCGTGATTATGATTGGTATGATGCCCTTCTACAGGTTGCCTTGATGGATAATGATCTGACTTTGCGTCATCATCCCCCCATGATAATCCCAGTGAGTGAAGCTGCTTTTTCTCCAAACAAAGAACTGGTACTATACTACCAACATTCTCCAAATGCTTGATTTTCAACTCACCACGAAGATCTAGATGCACAAGTTGGAAAAGGCTCTCATCAAATGCAGGGCCAACAATAAAAACCGGCAAGGTCTGAAGATTCAGTAAACTTCTTATAGATGCTGGAGTACGGGTGAGTCTTGTGCAGTCCTTTATAATCAGATGTCTCAGGTTTGTCAGTCGTGTTATGCCATTTGGTAAATTCATCAAACTGTGACAGCCTGAGAGATCCAGCGTCTGCAAATTGCAGAGGTTCTGGATTGTATTAGGTAAAGTTTCCAAAAGGGTGTTAGAGAGATCGACATACCTCAAATATATCAACACACCAATTGATTTGTGCAGACTTCTGATCCCACACCCACTTAAATCTAGCATTCTGAGGTGTTTAAAGACTGCAGCTATGTTTGGTAGGGCTTTGACAGAGTCATTTGTCGGAGAGAAAAATCTGAGAGTTCTTAATTTCTTTGCAGCAAACAAAGCTTCAGGAACCCTAAAAGACCAAAAATTGCAGAATATTGTTGCATGGCGAGTTTGCTCAATATTACTACTTAGGTCTGATGAGTGATGAACTTGCGCCGGCTTGACAGAAGTATCATCGTGATCTAGCATCAGGAACTCATTACCAGTGACAAATTTTGCGAGGTCGTGAATGAGGTTATGCATTGTAAACTCTGTCTGATTGCTGTCATCATATTTATTTACTGCTTCAAAGAAAGACATCAACAGCAAATCGTTGAAATATTCGTTGCCAGTGTCCTCCATCTTCTTAGAAGAGAAGGTATCGTCAGAGGATTGAATCAAGCCTTCTGCAATCCACAGGCGTATCAACTTTTCCTTGCTGATCTCAAAATTCTTGGGCAATGTTGAGCAGTATGCAAAGCATCGTTTCAGATGTGATGGCAAATGGTTGTAACTCAACCTCAAAGCCGAAAAAATTCTGTTCTTTCCTTCATCCAGATTCCATAGTTCGCTCTTCTGCACATGTAGCCACTCACTTTCCTCTCTTTTGAAGCGCATCAAACTTCCAAGAATCTTGGCGGCTAAGGGCACCCCTCCACATTTCTTGACAATCTGTTTCCCTATTGGCAGCAAGTTTGGATAGCCTCCCTCTTCTCCCAACTCAAAAGCTCGTTGCTTGAACAAAGTCCAGCATTCATCTTCGCTTAGAGCTTCCAACGTGTAAGGGTGCATTGTTTTCATTATTGATGAAACTCTTTTGCTGCGGGTGGTGATTATAATTTTGCTTCCATCTGCACCATTTCTCAATGGATATCTCAATTTCTCCCATTCGTCTTGATCATCGGTCCATACATCATCCAACACAAGAAGGTATCGCTTCCCACACAATGATTCAAACAGTTGAGACTGTAGTACACCTATCTGTGAGGACTCATGGTTTTGTTTAGTTGTGTACTCCAGAATTTCATTTATGATCTTTCTTGGATTAAAATTATCATACACTGACACCCATATTCTTAGATCAAAATGACTTGCCACCCTTGGATCGTTATATGCCAATTGAGCAAGAGTTGTTTTTCCAATTCCCCCAATTCCAACAATTGGAATTACTGAAACACTGACCGTGTCAGTGTTCGTGGTGGCCAACAGTAAAATATTTACTATTGCATCCGCGTCCTTTCTTCTACCACAGACCTCTGATTCATCTATATGAGGTCCTGTTTGTCGTCGTTCTATCATATCAGACCGCTCATACACCATTCTCTCCCTGAACTGGAAGTTAGACATCTCTCTTGCTATATCATCCAACCTCTCTTGAATCGTTGTCAGCTTACGAGGCATAACATAGTAGTTTGAAACAGGCTCAAGAGCTAAGCAAACAATAGGTACCTTCTTTTTCTTCGTCTTTCTTTGGAGAAACTGGGTGGTGACCTCGTCCAGAAGGTCATCAATGTCGTAAACCACATCTTGAAGCTTTCTCAGCCAGACCTTCACCTTCTTATCCTTGAGCTGTTGTTCTTCTGCATCTTCGATGACTGCTCGAATCACAGGCAGTGTAGCTTTCAGCTTCTCGAGCTTTTTCCGGTAGTGGCTGCTGAACTGAAGCTTCATCAGAACCTGTGAAGCAAGTTTTTCGAAGATCACCTGTAGAAGGGGTGATATTACTATTTGATCCATGGCAAAGCTTTTGCAAATTTTGGGTTTTCTGTTTGGTTGCTGTGAAAACAAAAGCAAGCGATGAAGCTCTGTGATTGACAGGGTTAGTGCTATCATTCTACCAGGGAAATTGCTAATCTTCATCTTTGTAACTTCCTGGAAATTATCAATAAGGAGTATGGGATTGGTCATAATCATAAGCACCAAAGTCTTTGGACGTTGCTGGGAAATTTTAAATTTTTATTTTCTGAAGAGTAGACTTTTCTCCAGTCATGGAGGTTGATTGGACAGTCCAGTCCGTCATTTTGTCAAGAGCCGTGGTGTTGGTTTTGATGATCTGAACCGGATCATTTTTTTCACATGTATATAGATTATCCATGAAAAAAAGTCAATATGATAATCCTAGTCATATATTTTTTTATATTTGTTTTAAACCAAAAAGATAGACAGAGGTATGATTTTGATAGTATTGCTAATCTTTTTGAAAATAAATATAATGAAATCATGTGGCTATGATTACTGGATAGATAAATTTTTTTTAATGGATCTACACACAAAACTAGGAAATGATTAGATTGTATCATCAAAACCACAGATGAGGCGGTGACTGTTGCTTCTCTCCTACTGTCCGAAAGAAAGAAAACAAAATGATATATATGTTTTATAACATGAGTCTAATTGATCTCATTTGTTTTCTAAACATTCTTGAAAGTTTTCTACCATGTACAGGATATCGAAAAGACTTGGATTAAATAATATTTCGAATCATGAAATCAACTAATATATAATTTGGGTAGAAAGGGACTACAACCCATTAATAAAATCAACCAAGGAAACTTCTTTCAGCTGAAAGTCAGTACTTGAAATTGTGAGGGTTCTGTGCAGAGAAACTTTTGTGCATAAAACAAAAAAACTTTGCAATAGTCTTTGGCCAATGTTTCTGCTTATACACATTCATCGATTTTTGACTTTTTGGGATTTGGCACTCAACAGACTTGGAGCATTTAGTGAGCTCTTTTACCTAAACTAATGTTTAGCTTGCCTTCTTGTCTTTGTTGTCCAAATTAGAAACTGTATAGCACACTTGCTCTCTAAAACACAGACTTTTCTTCTTCAATGCAACGACACTTGACAAGATTTCAGAGTTCATGTATCGGAAACATCTTTGTTCCTTCTATTTTTATTTGTTTTGAAAAAACAATCTGTTCATGGTGTAATTTGTTGGATATTTTGTTGTTGATGCTAAGTAAAATTTTGAGATTGATTTGGATTTGTTATTTTTTTAAGTGAGATCTATATTTAAGTACAGGGGTCGGTTGTTCAAGCATAAATTATTATATGGACCCAAACTATCTCTTGTTTGCTCACCAATCGTTCAATAATTGTTCCGTTTTAGTTTTTTTATTGGAGTAGTGTACTACATAATTCGCTGGTAGTATATAGAATTTTTGCATAAGAATAATGTGATAATGTCATTTTTATTATTAAATGCATCTTCAATGGTCCATTTGTTCTAAATTGATAGGTTCAAGGCACGGCAATTTGAGAGAAGACACTTGCAAAGTAAGTGGGTTTTGAATTATTTTCCAAAACACCAAGTGATACAGGCTTTATAAGAGGTATTCGTAAAAAAATATCTTGCTAATTCGTCAATTTTACGTTGTTGTTACAACTGGGAACTTTGTTGGTAGATAATTGGTTCATCATTTATTTGATTTATTGATTTCATCATATGTACTGTATTTAACTTTTTATATTTTAAAAATTAAGTTGCGATATTACTTTTCTATTGATCTAGTGTTAATAAAATTGATGAAAATTAACATGTGGCATACATAATATATTTCTCGCCTCAATAGCACTATATTTTTGCTAAATTCAATTTGGTCTTTTACATTTTCATCGCAAAAAAGTTACTTAGGCCAAGTTTGGGAATACTAAAAAAGTGCACTTTTTGTCTTTTTGGACTAAAAAATTGAGGTTGAAAATATGGATGTTTGGGTTAACTTTTTGACTTTTTATTGAAAAATGTGTAATAAAAAATTGTAAAAATTGATTTGTAGGGAAAAATTTGAATTGGGAGTTGTGTAGCCGTAATTGTTGACTTTTGGTGAATAGTGTTAACTTTTTAACTTTTTGAATAACTTTTTGACTTTTTAACTTTTTTGGATCTTCCCAAACTTGGCCTTAAATTAAAACAAGGTAATACTGAAATTTGACTTCAATTATAAGAAGATGATTATAAAAAAGGGTAAATTATAACTTAACCCCCTGTGGTTTACCCAAAAAACACGGAGCCCCCCTATAGTTTCATTTGTAACACTTAAACACCTTATACTTTATACCAAAGTGCAATTTTGGACGGACGTAACAGAAATTGTAAAAAGTCTAAATTACCCTTATTTATTTCTCTAATTTTCTTCTTAATGCCATTATAAATCACCAGTCAACAAATTGAATCTATCATTGATAAGTTAACATGTAGACACTTGAGGAGAAGGATAAATGGTGAACCCAAGCTTTGACTTCTCTCTCTCTCTCTCTCTCTCTCTATATATATATATATATTATATATTTTCTCTCACCGTGACCACCATCATCACCACCATTGCCCAGCTTCGTCAAAACCAAGAACCATTTTTTACAAAATGCTATAGATGAAGCAACAGAAGAGAGTAGATGATGAAAAAGAAGAAATAGATTTTGAGATGTTTCTTTGAAATGTGTGACGTTAGTTTTCGGACAACTTTCGGCATGCCGAAACCACCCATTTCAGAAAGAAGTGAGAAAATGAGGTAGCGTAGGATGAAGTATAAAGCAAGGTGAGGAGATTGGTGAAAGAACATGATAAAACCGTTAAGAATCGCGAAAGTTATGGAGTCCGAAAGATGGGCCGAAGAAATGTCGAAAACAGGAAGAAAAAGTGGGGTTGGTTGGTATGAATCCCATCAATGCTATTTCAAAAATCTAAATGTTTACATATATTAATTATTTGAATTCATGGGTTGGATTTGTTACTAATTTGAATTATAAGAAGAAAAATGGGTTTGGATAATTTTTAGTGAGAGAAGTTGTGGTGGTGATTTTGAGTGGTGGTTTTGCATGGAATAAGAAGTTGGTTGTGGATAATTTTTAGAGAGAGAAGTTGTGGTGGTGATTTTGAGTGGTGGTTTTTCATGGAATAAGAAGTTGGTTGTGGATAATTTTTAGAGAGAGAAGTTGTAGTGGTGATTTTAAGTGATGGTTTTGCATGGAATAAGAAGTTGGTTGTGGTTTTGCATGAAATATGATGGTGGTGATGTTGGTTGGTTGTGATTTTGCATGAAAGGTGATGGTGGTGAGATAAGAGGGGAAACAAGAGGTGACGGTGCTGATGGTGGTGAAGGTGATGATGATATTGTATATTTATATAATGAGAGAGAGAGAACTTGAGGTAAATGAAACAAACAAAAGGATATTAATGCTTTAGGTAAATGGAACCCATGCTCAAACCAATGCTCAAAGGATGTTAATGCTTGAGGTAAATGAAACCCATGCTCAAACACTGAATTTTGTTTGGGGATAAAGATGTTAATGTTTCGCTAAGAATGTAATCCAAGCTCTATTGCACTACACCATTTTGTGTATATATATGGCAATAAGGGTGTTTTGATCATTTGCTATATGTTTTTGGGAGGGAAAAACTGTTCCACTCATCATTCATGATCGTGCAATACACGTTCTGTTTAAATAAATAGTTCTGTCGAAAATTGCACTTTGGTATGAAGTATAGGGGTTTAAGTGTTACAAATGAAACTATAGGGGAGCTCCGTGTTTTTTAGGCAAACCACAGGGGGTTAAATTATAATTTACCCTTATAAAAAAATGATAAAGATTAAGTAAGATCTTAAAAGTACAAGACGACATCTTCTTCCATTCCAGCTATGGTTTCGGAGAGTAGATCAAAACATCTAAGTTGTTATGAAAATTAGCTATTTCACTTAATTTTTTAATTATTTTAATAAAAAAATATATAAAAAAAAATTAATTGAATTTTTTATAATAATTTTTTAACCTTTTAATTATTTTAGTATGTTACCAAACTTGTCAATTGTCTTCCAGGCAATTGAGAACAAGATGAGTCAATTTCTAGTGTATGACTTATAAGACTAAGAGCATGTCCAGTAAGGATAGTCAAAATAGCTATTCAAAATTTTACTTTACTATTTTAGTTAGTCATTTTTTTAATATACATTCTAATAAGGCTATCTACTTTAGCTATCTTCTATTAAAATATTGTTAGAACATCTCGAGCAATCCTCACCAAATTAACTATCCAAAATTTCACTTTATTAATTTAGATAACCATTTTTTCAATACACATTCGAACAATACTCTTTACTTTAACTATCCCCTTTAAAATATTATTTCTTTCAACTTTACTCATATATACAAACACATATAAATATATTATTATATAAATTTATAAATAGTTTGATCATCAACTTTACTCAACTTTACTTTAACTATCCCCTTTAAATATATATATATATATATATATATTAATATATAGGGGCAAAGCGAAAGTTACTGATTATGCAAAAGTCATTGCGAAGCTTGAAGTTGCCAGAGCGAAAGTAAAGGTGTTGAAGAAGAAACTCAAGTTTGAATCGGAATAGAACAAGGAACAAAGTTTGAAATGGAGAGAGAGAGAGAGAGAGAGAGAGAGAGAGAGAGAGAGAAAGATGAAGATGAGATTGTATATGTATATATATGTATATGTATGTACACATATAAAGTTTGAAATGGAGAGAGAGAAAAGAAGAAGATGAAGATTGAGAGAGAGGGAGAGAATTGGGGTTCCCCTTAAATGGAGAGAGAGGGAGAGAAGAATAAAATGAAGACGGGGGTATAATTGTCAATTTTCAACTTCTGTTAGTAGAAATTAGTGTGTGTTTTAGTCCATCAACCACAAGGGGGTTATGTAGTGATATTTGAACGTTAGGAGAGGTAATCTGCAAATGGCCAAAACCATAAAGTGGTAAAGTGAAGTTTGCCCTAATATATATATATATATATTTAAATTTCAACTTTATAAATTTATAAATTTCAACTTTACTCAACTTTACTTTAACTATCCCCTTTAAATATATATATATATATATATTAATTATTTCTTTCAATGACACATAGGGAAAAAGTAATAAAAAAAAATATATAGCACAACAATAGTTCCTCGCTTCAAGTAGCTAGCAACTGTTGCTTGTATCAAATTGTTAAAGCATCTAATGAGGTTGTTGGAGGTCTTTTTTTATGATTTGGCTTGCTATTTTGGTTGAAAATAGGGTATAGCAAGGCTCTTGGAGATGCTCTTATACTTTAACTACCTTCTTTCCCATCTTCAAAAAAAAAAAAAAAAAAACTAATTTCTTTCAAATTATTATTTTTTTCATTCTTTTAAATATAATTATATTTTGGTGAAAGTTACATTTTTCTACTGTCGTATTTTTCAAACGGTCATATTTTTCTAACGGCCATATTTTTTCAACGGTCGTGTTTTTGGATCGGTCATATTTTTCCAACGGTCATGTTTTTTTACTTTTCAATTATAAATAAGATATTCCCTCTTATTTGATCTTATCCTCAACTCAATTTTTTGCTTAATCCAAACTTTCATATCTCTCTCTATGGCTTCCAATTCTCTTTATGATTTCCAATTCTCTTTATGATATGCTTGTAAATAACTCTGACTTCTTTGAATCTGATGATGATTTGGAGATGCTCAAAGCTGTTACAATGGATGAAGAACTACTAGATAGTGAGCTAGGATCAAGCTCACGTTGTGGTTCTATTCGAGGTCGTAAAGTCATTCATTGTGACATATTCAAGGTCATAAAAGGCTTTTTCTCGACTATTTTGTTGAATCGCCTGTATATCCTCTTGAGCTATTTCGAAGGAGGTTTCGGATGAAGCGTTCACTTTTTCTTCGAATTCAAGCTGCAGTTGAAGCGCACGATCCATACTTTCTCTAAAAAAGAAATTGTGCTGGAAAGCTTGGTTTGTCTTCTCTTCAGAAGATAACTGTTGCACTCAGGATGCTTGCTTATGAAGTAGCTGCTAATTTTATGGACGAATATGTGAGAATTAGAGAAAGCATTGCAATAGAAAGCTTAAAATATTTTGCTAAAGCAGTTGTTGATGTTTTTTCTAATGAGTATTTGAGGTCACCAAACAACAATGACATCGCTAAACTGCTAGTGGTTGGTGAATGTCATGGATTTTCTGGGATGTTGGGGAGCATTGATTGTATGCATTGGAAATGGAAAAATTGTCTGACTAAATTGAAAGGTATGTATACTGGTTACATTCATGAACCAACAATTATTTTGGAAGCTGTTGCATGATACGATCTTTGGATTTGGCATGCATTTTTTGGATTATCCGGGTCTTATAATGATACAACGTGTTAGAAAGGTCTTTTGTATTTACCGAACTTGTTCAAGGGTGTACTCCTGTAGTCAATTACATAATCAATGGTAATGAATATACAATGAGATACTATCTCGCCGATGGTATATATCCACAAAGGTCAACATTTGTGAAAATAATTCCTTCTCCTCAAGGAAATAAGAAAAAACTTTTTGCTACACCTCAAGAGGTGACAACAAAGGATGTAGAGCATGCATTTGGAGTGCTTCAAGCACGATTTGCAATTGTGTGTCGACCGGCACGTTTTTGGAATACTAAAATGCTTAAATATATTATGAAGGTGTGCATAATTCTACATAATATGATCATTGAGGATGAGCGGGATGACAATAGAGTAAAAGACTTCAATTATGATCAAATCGATGATAGTCCCCATGTAAAAATGTTACAGGAGAGAACTACCGAACTTGTGGAATTCATTCAATGTCATCATAACATTAGAGACAGACAAACACATTCTCATCTCTAATCGGAACTTGTCGAACACTTGTGGCAATTACACAGTGAGTCATAAAAGCTTTGAATTTAAAGTTTCATTTTATGTAGTATGTTATTAGTAAGTGTAATCGGTATATGTTTTTGATTTATGTGTAATTTTATAATTCTATATGCCTTTTAATTATATGATTTTCATTTTAATTATATGTCTTTATATATATTGTTGGCACATAAATTTTAAACCAAATTTATGTTTAAATTTCAAATACAGTCAATGACACACATAGAGCCTACAATAAGATTGTTGTAGGCAATCACTTCCCAAAATGATTAACCTGCTCCGTTGAAGTGTATAAATAAAACAACGTCGTCTCTTAACGACGTTATTCAAGATGCTCAAATGACACGTGGAGCCTACGAAATATGACACCTGTAGAGCCTACAGCAAGGACACCACACAGGATGAAACCCCAAAGATCAATCCGGTTAATCAGATATATGATTAATCAGATAGCGCTATTATTCAAAATTCAAATAGGCGCTATCATTCAATTTGAAATTCAAAATGAAGATGAAGCGTTCCTATCACCTGATGGCCCTCCATAAATATGAGGACCATCACACAAGACGGGGGATCGAAAAATCAAAAAGGGAAAAGATCAGAGAGAGAGAGAGAAAGAAATTGAGAGCTAAAGAAGTCGTTACAAAAAAAAGAAGAAGAGAAGCCTAGAGAACTGAAGAGCCTACGCTAATGGCGATGAATAGGTAAAGGGTTCCAAACCCAAACTGTATTTTGTATTCGAGGGTTCAAAACCCATAACAATCTGAATGAAATATTTCTTTTTTTTTAATTTGTCATTTGTTGTTTATTTTGTTCTTCATTAATCGGAGGTTTCATTCGTATAAAATGTGTAATTAACGATCTGAAATACAGATCGGAAATAAGAACCTGCTATTCAAATAATCAACACTGTTTAGTCCAAAAACTAAACAGTGGATATTTGTAACATAAATTTTGAAATGTGTTTAAACATTTCATGTTTTAAAATTTGTGTCTACAAATTCTGGCACGCTCAGTGGGACCTTATTTCTCCTCCCATCTTTTGAAGAACCAAAAAAAAAAAAAAATATATATATATATATATAGTTGAAACTTACTGACGTATTCTTTTGTTATAGGAATGCTGAAGCGACTGTTAGGAGACAAGCCTACACTCCAGTGGTTTTGAAATCACCAAGGTTGGAGATAACACCCATCACCCAAGGGATTCCGGAGCGAATGCTCTTGGCTGTCCCAAAGGTAGAGCCAACGAAATCCTGGAAAGATGCACTTCTTTCCCCTGCCACCCAAGGGGCTCCGGAGCGAAAGCTCTTGGCTGTCCCGAAGGTAACTGGTGTGACGAAGAAAGTCACACTTCTCCAGAAAGCTGAAAGTTTGAGAAAGATTACTGAAGATTATGTGAAAGCGTCAAAGCAGTACGCAATTGTGAGGGCCACAGCCCGAACGAAGAACTTTCTAATTCAGGCAAAGGAGGCTAATCAGTTTGCAACTACGACTTTTGTTGCAGCTTCAACGGGGGCAACAAAAAATGTTGTGGCCCAACTACTCAAAAGGGTAGAAGACTCCATTAAAATGGTGGAGTCTGCCCAGAAGAAAGCCTCTGCTGAAAACATGGCCATCATTAGGGCCATTGGGAGGCCGGTGATGACCCAAACTCTTGTTGATGGAAAAAAGGCCCCTGTTGTTGAAAAAACAGTTGTGGCCTACAAACCGATAGTTCTGTTCAGAGCACAAAATCGGTCAAACCAAATCTCAGTCAACTCTCAAGAGCCAAAGGAACACTTGTTGGCTCGACAGGGTTCGAGTGAGAAACACCCGTTGGCCCGACTGAATAAGGAACACCCGTTGGCCCGACAAGGTTCGAATAACAAACACCTGTTGGCCCAACGGGATTTGAATCAACATCAATTGGTCCACTCTAAAAATGTAGGGACTGTTTTGAAAATTCATGAGTTTGCAAAAACGCAAACGGTTCCTTCTATGCCCCGGGGGGCTCAACTTGATATGCCATTCGGTCCAGTTTCGAAAAGACAAAGGCGAAGAAGAAATAAGGCTTTAAAGAAACTGGAACTAAGAACAGTGGCAACAAATGTTATAGGAGCTATTGAAAGGGCTCTCTCGAAAGATGAACCCCAAAAACAAATTGAAAGTCCTGTCTTTGTTGGAAAATCCAAGGTGGAGGAGGGTAAGCAACCCTTGGGAAATATTTCTACTTTGGTTGAACTATCTATGGAGGGAATAAGAAAAGGGCCTGTGACAAGGTCCATAACCCGTCAGGCTCAAAACAAAGCATCGCAGTTAGATGCTTCAAATATGAATAATGTTGTGGGGGTTGATAATCCTTTATACGAACAAGATGATTCTATCTCGTTTGTTTCAACGAATATTGGAAACAATGAATTGAAAGATATCAACAAAGTCGCAGTTATGATGACTGAGGTTGAGAAAGAAGGTGAAAATTCGCAGGTCTAGCAAGACCAAGGTCTCAAGGAAAAAGTGGTGGCCCTACAGGAACAACTTGAGAGAAGAGAACGAGAAATGGCTGCTATGTTGGAGCAAATGCAACAGTTGCAGGCCCAAATGACAGGACCAGGAAGTGCACCCAAACAAATGACACAACCTGTTGTGGGAACATCTGTAGGCATACAAAGTACACTAGCCCCAGGGGGCAATGGTCCTTGTTACTCTGATCTAACCAGTGGTGGTATGAATCCAATGCTCATGGCCATGATTGATGATATGGTGAGGAGACAAGTAAAGAAAGTCAAAGAAAAAGATGATGAGAATTTTTGAATAATTACAAAACCTTACCCAGCATGGGTAGATGCTGTTCCATTCCCTTCTGGTTTTTCCCAACCAGATTTCAAAATGTTTGATGGTACAGGAGATCCAAGACAACATGTGGCTCATTTCCTTTCAAGATGCGGGCCAATAGCCCAGAATGAGGCCTTGTGCCTGCAGTTATTTGTCCAATCGCTTGAAAGGCGAAAAAACGACTACACTTCAAGGATGATGAGGTGAATGGCAGGTGTAAGTCGGATGATGAAGTATGGAAGCATTCAAGTAAACAAGCAAAGTCATCTCAAGTTGAGGATCCTAATGAAGATTGGGAACTTGACTTTTCCCCTAATGATTCACCATACACATCCCCAGCTAGGACATACGATGGAGAAAGTGTATCAAGTGACGACTTTGACTTTCCTTGTAATGTCATCAGTGTGGACGTAAATTTTGAAGAGCGAGAAATACATATCATTCGCAATCCAGGTGATGATGAGAAAGCAAAAATTGAAGCTAGAAGGGAAACGGAACATCAGGCAAAAGTAACATTCTCTTTGAAAGATGAGGGTTTTGAAGCCCATCAAAATTTGAGTATTGAAAGAAATCAAATTTTTAGACACCCTTTCCCTAATTGGGTCGAATGGGTTCAGTTCCCACGAGAATATGCAGTACCTCGTTTTCCTTTATATAATGGGAGAGGTTGTCCAAGGCGCCATTTGGTTCGTTTCCTTGCACAATGTGGAAATACAGTAAAAAGCCAGGCGTTACTTCTACGGTAGTTCGTTCTTTCTTTGGAAGGATGGGCAGCAGATTGGTACTTCAGCCTGCCACCTAATTCAATCCTAGATTGGGACACCATGGCTGATCGATTCTATAGGACATTTTATAAACCATGGCCAATAGAAATTGAGATGTCAGAACATTTGGATAACGAAGGTACATCTTCTCAAACATATGATTTCATAGAAGGCACAATTGAGGAGAAGATTGAAACTGCCCTTGACCTTCGAGAGATGGGCACTTATCGCCCAAGGGATTTGTACCCTTTATGGGTAGAGCAAACACCATTTCCTGAAGGATACGAACTTCCAAATTTTGTCCTATATGAGGGGTATGGAGATCCTCAAAAACATATTAGGCGTTTTTTGAAACAGTGTGGGGAAACAGCTCAAAATGAAGCACTTTGCCTAAAACAATTCCCCCTTTCCTTAGAGGGGATCACCTTTGACTGGTATTGCTCCCTCGATGGAGTCGTGGTGCCTAGTTGGGAGGCCATGAAGAATGGTTTTGAAGAATCTCAATGCTTTTATAGGCGTGACTCCCGGTACCTAAGAAATGGGAGAAGAATGCAGCTCCAAGAAGATGGAGAAATGACTGATGATGATGATCACCCTGCAGCTGGACCAGTTAACATGGTCCAAATAAGTGAGGGAAACAAAAAAGTTGAGGTCAACGAAAAGGCGGTTGCTGAAGTATGCCAGACTTATTTGACCTACCGGAGGAAATTTCGAAATCCTCAAGACCCTCAAACGTCAGAAGTTCCACAGGTTTTGCTGGAGGAGGAGCAAGTGAAATACGATGTGCTAGCTCATCTAAAGAAAATTCCAGCATTGTTGAGTGTATATGATGCACTGAAAATGTCTCCAGAGCTTCGAAAGTCTCTAATATATGCCCTGTCCAAGCCAGAGGATTTCCACAAAGAAATCGAGGGTAGAAATCAAGAGAAGACAACTACATGCATGGCCATGGTAACCTTTGGTGACAAAGACATGTGTGCTGAAATGACAGACCATAATCGGCCTTTGTTTATCACTGGGCTTATCCATGATGTGAAAATTTCTTGAATTCTGGTTGATGGAGGATCTGCGGTAAACCTTCTGCCTCGGAGGGCCTTAAACTTATTAGGGGTTCGAATTTCACAACTTCGCCCAAGTCGTTTGGTCATTCAAGGATTTAATCAGAATGAACAACGCCCAATGGGGAAGATTGAATTGCGAACCAAGTTTGGGGATATTGAAGAAAGCACTGAGTTCTTGGTCATTGATGTAGACATCTCTTACAATGCTTTGCTTGGGAGACCATGGATGCATAATCATCATGCAGTGCCATCAACTTATCACCAATGTATTAAGTACCCGTTGCCTTCACCTAAAAAAGAGGGGACAATTGTGGCTGACAATGATCCATTTGGAGAAGTAGAGGCCTACTATGCTGATGCTCGCTTCTATACAAAGACTTCACAAAGAAAGGGAAAAGATGTGAAGAAGTCTGAAGATACTCCGAATGTCAAAGACGCTCTAGAGTCTATTCCAGTTTCAACAAAAAAAACTTTTCGATATGTGCCAAAGTCCGAAAGGAAATTGGGGGCAAAGGCTTTAGCCCAATAAATCCAATTTTGGATCTCAAGGGTGAGTTCACGTTGCCATTAAGGAAAGACAGAATGCACTTATGTGGAGAAATATAATAAAATTGTGGTCCCTTCTAAAGGAAAAGGGTCGAAACCCATCATATTCCACTCACTTGGAGATGTTGAACAGAAAGTGAAAGTTGAACAAATGCCAGAAGAAAACATCTCGAGTTTTGAGAAGCATACCTTCAGTGCAGAAATCACACAGATGTTGGTAAAAGTTGGTTTAGATCCTGAAAAACTACCAGGAACAATGACACCCTTTGACTTTGCATTAACACCTTCACAGAGGCAGGCTATCTAGCAAGGCGGTATTATCACCGCTAGGACAGAGGGGTTAGGCTATCAGGGGAATGAGGAAAAATTTTCAGTAAACATCTATCACTTAAGATGTGTTGGAAGATGTTGACCAAGATGAAGCTCAACCTGCGCCAACAGAATTTGAAGCAGGAGGCCAAGCCACCGTGGATGACCTTTGTGAAATAAATCTGGGTGATGAAGGAGAAAACAAACCAACCTTCATTAGTGCAAATTTAAAGGAAGAGGAAGCTCGGCAATATATTTCCTTTTTAAGGGAGTATCATGACATATTTGCATGGAACTACAGTGAGATGCCTGGTCTTAATCCAGAGATTGCAGTCCATAAGCTTGCAATTCACCCTGAGAAACGGCCAGTTAAACAGCCTCAAAGGCGAACTCGACCAGAGCTTACAGCCCAAATTGAAGCCGAAGTCGACAAGCTTATCAATGCAGGATTCATCAAAGAAGTCAAATATTCAACCTGGCTAGCAAACATAGTGCCAGTCAAGAAAAAGAATGGTCAAATCAGGGTTTACATTGATTTCCGTGATCTCAATGAGGCTTGTCCTAAAGATGACTTTCCTTTGCCCATTACTGAACTTCTTGTAGATGCAACTACTGGATATGAAACCTTGTCTTTTATGGATGGATACTCAGGATACAATCAAATCCGAATGGCCCCTAAAGATGAAGAAATGATTGCATTCAGGACTCCGAGAGGAGTCTTTTGCTATAAGGTAATGCCTTTTGGCCTGAAAAATGCTGGGGCCACGTATCAAAGGGCGATGACTGTAATTTTTGGTGATATGCTCCATGACACCATCGAATGCTATGTTGATGATCTTGTCGTCAAGACAAAGGAAAAGGAAAACCATGTGGAAGATTTGAGAAAAATCTTCGAACGTTTGAGGAGGTACAAACTCAAGATGAACCCACTAAAATGTGCATTTGGAGTTTCATCAGGAAAATTTCTTGGGTTTGTGGTTCGAAACAAAGGGATTGAAATTGACCCTACCAAGATTGAAGCCATTGTCGAAATGCCTCCTCCACGAAATTTAAGGGAATTGAAGGGGCTACAAGGGAGATTGGCCTATATCAGAAGATTTATTTCTAACTTGGCTGGTCGATGTTTGCCATTCTCAAGATTGATGAAAAAGGGTGTTCCATTTGAATGGGATCAGCAGTGCCAAAATGCTTTTAACAGTATTAAGGAGTATCTTTTGAAGCCTCCAGTACTTATGAGCCCAATAAAAGGAAAACCACTTTTGTTGTACATAACAGTCTTGGATGGTTCGTTAGGGGCATTGTTGGCACAACATAATGAGCATGGGAAAGAAAATGCCTTGTATTACTTGAGTCGTACTTTGGTTGGGGCAGAGGTCAATTACTCCCCCATCGAAAAGACATGTCTTGCCTTGGTGTTCGCCTTGCAAAAACTAAAGCACTATGTCTTGGAACACGAAGTCAAGTTGATATCAAGAGCAGACCCCTTGAAATATATACTTTCACGGCCCATACTTTCAGGGAAAATTGCAAAGTGGGCTGTAATTCTCCAACAATTCGCAATTGAATATGTTCCCCAAAGAGCTGTAAAGGGGCAGGCTCTAGCAGATTTTTTGGCAGCACATCCTATACCTGATGACTCACCTCTAGTAACTGATTTACCAGATGAAGAGGTTATGCAAGTAGAAATTCAGAAAGGATGGGAGATGTATTTTGATGGAGCTTCAAGGAGTCCAGATGGCAAAAAGCAAGAAAATCCTAAAAACAATAAAGCTGGAATTGGAATTGTGTTTGTAACTCCAGACAATGCTATAATCACCCATTCTTTCGCCTTAAGTGAAGGATGTTCCAATAATGAGGCAGAATATGAAGCTGTAATTGCTGGATTAGAATTGGCATTACAAATTCCTATTGAAGAACTCTCAATTTATGGAGATTCGGAACTGGTGGTAAAGCAACTCCGTTGAGAATACATTGTTAAGAAAACAAGTCTCATCCCGTATCATGAAAGGGCTGATCAATTGCTTTCGCAATTCAGAAAAACACATTTTCCATGTGAAGAGAAGAACAAATGCTCGAGCTGATTCACTTGCAAGTTTGGCTGCATCACTCACCCTACCAGATAGCAAAACAATTACTATCACGGTAGGTGAAAGAAGGGTGTTACAACCTTTAAAAGAGGCTTCTGACTTGGTTCCAATCTTGGTTGTCACCACAAAAGGAGAAAACGAGAAGGATTGGCGAGAACCATTCATAGCTTACCTCCAACATGGTAGGCTACCTGAAGATAAAGTAAAAAGAATTGAAGTGAGACGCAGGGCTACCAAATTCGTCATGTGGAAAGATAGAACGTTATACAAAAGGTCTTTGGATGGAATGTTCATGCGGTGTATAGCCAATGAGCGTATTCAAGAGGTAATGGCAGAAATACATGCAGGTGTATGTGGGGCACACCAAAGTGGTCCTAAATTACATATGCAGCTAAAACGGTTGGGATACTATTGGCCGACTATGATTGCAGATTGCATAAATTATGTTCGAAGATGCCAAGTCTGCCAATTCCATGGGAACTTTCTCCACCAACCCCCAGAGCCTTTACATTTAACAACTTGTTCTTGGCCATTTGCAGCATGGGGTATGGACATTATTGGTCCTTTTGTACCTCCATCTTCAGCAGGATATCAATACATCCTAGCTGCAACTGACTATTTTTCAAAATGGGCAGAGGCTGTGGCTTTAAAGGATATAAAAAGCACAGTTGTCTCCGAGTTCATCCGAACCCATATCATTTACAGGTTTGGGATTCCAGAAAGTATCATCATGGATAATGGACAGCCATTCAGGAGTGATGCTTTGAACAAGTTATTTGCCAAGTACAAAATCAAAAACAACCATTCATCAAGATATCATGCACCTGCCAATGGTTTGGCAGAAGCTTTCAACAAGACATTGTGCAAAATTCTTAAGAAGATGGTGGATAAGAACAAAAAAGCTTGGCATGAAAAGTTACAAGAAGCTTTGTGGGCTTATCGAACTTCGCACAGAACTCCTACTCAAGCAACCCCTTATTCGTTGGTTTTTGGAGGAGAAGCAGTGTTACCACTTGAGGTTCAAATACCATCATTACGAGTGGCAATACAAGAGTCCTTAACAGAAGATGAAAGTGCAAGAGTGAGGTTGGCTGAGCTGGAGACCCTAGATGAAAGAAGGTTGTATGCTCAACAGAACTTGGAAATCTACCAACAAAGGATGTCAAATGCATTCAATAAAAGAGTGAGGTTTCGTTCCTTTAAAAAGGGAGACTTGGTACTAATGGTTAGAACAGCCATAGTAGTCTCACGAAGAACCAAAGGAAAGCTTGAGCCCAAATGGGAAGGACCTTATGTGATTGAGAAGGTTTATTCTAATGGGGCCTATTTGTTGATAACGATGGATGGTGACAGAATCATTCCCCCAACCAATGCAAGGTTCTTGAAGAGATATTACCCTTAAGAAAGCCTGCTAGGTTGAAAACCCGAAAGGGCGGCCTAGGCAGAAGTTAGGGCAAAAAAAAAAAAAAAAAAAAAAAACCCACCAACGATATTGTATGTGGTTAAACTGCTAAAATACCTCACCGAAATCTAAGGTGATAAAACATTAGATACTCCTGGCTCGCAAGAGTATAAACTGTGTACGGCCAAACAAAAGTCAAAAACCACCAACGGTATTGTATGTGGTTAAACTGCTAAAATATCCCACCGAAATCTAAGGTGGTAAAACATTGGATACTCTTGGCCCGCAAGAGTATAAACTGTGTACGGCCAAACAAAAGTCAAAAACCACCAACGGTATTATATGTGGTTAAATTGCTAAAATATCCCACCGAAATCTAAGGTGGTAAAACATTGGATACTCTTGGTCCGCAAGAGTATAAACTGTGTACGGCCAAACAAAAGTCAAACACCACCAACGGTATTGTATGTGGTTAAACTGCTAAAATACCTCATCGAAATCTAAGGTGATAAAACATTGGATACTCCTGGCCCGCAAGAGTATAAACTGTGTACGGCCAAAATAAGATAAATCAATGTATAAACAAATAAATCTATTGTGTACGGCTAAAATAAGACAAATCAATGTATTGTATTGAGAAATTTCATATAACAAATAAATCTATCATTGAGCGAAATTTCATAAATACATTATGTTCGGATGAATAAAAAATAAAAGTGCATTCATTCATTAAGAAAAGTCTTGGCCTTTTCAAAAGCACGTTCCACAACACTGTGTTGTCCATTCTTCTTCTTGTGTTGGCTCAAAACATTCAGAGCAGTTTGCACGTCTTCTTCTGATTTAGAAACACTCTCGGAAGCTTGTGCAAAATCACACATAAAGGATGCATGTTCCGCTTGGGTGGATGACAATTCCTCTTCAAGTTGTTTGAGTAACTCTTTGGTTTGAATAATCCTTTGATTAAGACCCGCAATGTGCTCATCCAACTTGATAATTGAAGTAGACAATTGTTCATGTTCGCTAGAAACTTTGTCGAAATGAAGATTCTTCTCATAATATTGGGCCTCAAATTCTACAGTAGACAAGTTTGAAGAATCTGCAAGTTGGGTTTTTAAAGCAAAGCACCCAAGGAATATCTTCACCTTCTCATAAAAGGAGATGAAGTCTACACCCAAACTCTTCAAAATCATGAAAACGTTGTTTGCTACAGCAATCATGCCATTAACATCCGTCATTGATTGGAGAGAAATAGTAAGACCTTTCTGAATATGGGTGGTTGCTTTGTTAGAGGAAGTTCCCAAAAGAAGGTTAGATGGAGCAAAGGGTGCTTCAAGTTTGTCGAATAATTTGTTAACCCCATTTGCTTCAAGTAAGTCTGCAAGAATTTGGGCCTCTTCTGAGGTATCAGAAGTAATTTCGTCTGTCTCTTCCAATGTGTCAGAAGTATTTTCTGTGAAAATAGAAGGAGATACTCAATGAAAACGCAGAAGGTAAAAACAATATATATATATATAGATGAATGAAGTATACCTTGGTGTACGGCTTGAAGAGACTTAGGTGGAGGAGACAAGTTGTGATTCCCACAAGTGGACCATGGATTTTGCAATGTGGCATGATCTAAAGAGAAAAGAGTTCTTTGAGTATTTATACATGATGAAATAAAATGAGGTACAAAGAAATGAATAAGAATACCCTTAAAGGTAGCCAACGGCATATGCGAGGCAGCTGGGGAAGTCCGAGGCGCAGTGTCTAAGAAAATGAAAGGTATTAAAAAAAATAATAATAAAAAAAAAGAAAAAAAAGAAAAAAAGAATTATACCTTTCTCTAATAGCTTGGATGACTCATTCGAAGGAGAAGAAAAAGCTACATTTGCTGAAGGCGATTTACTCATCTTAGTCGGTGTGCCATCTAAAAGAGGGGTGTAGTCATAAAACTCATCTTCACTCTCGCTACTTCCATTGAGAGAACAATCAAAAGATTTGGTAGGAGAAGGAATTTCAACACTCTTAATGCGAATACGACCCAAGGCAGTTAATTCATACCCATCTTCCTCAAAGAGTTCTTGAATCATATTCTCATCTTTATCTTCAAGAAAAGAGTATAAGTATGTGCGAAATTGATCCATTGGCGTTTTGGTCGCTACGGTGGGTTGGGAAGTTCTTGTACAATCACTGATAAACATAGTCTCTGGAAAAAGCTTTGCGAGATTAGAAAATTGAGGACCAGAATCTACTTGCTCAAAGCTAAATCTCATTTTAAATTGAGAATTACACATATCCTCAAAAAGATGAAGGAGATCTGAAACCGAGTAACTAGATCGAGAAGGAGCAATAAGTGGTCGACTATTATCCATTCTCTGAGGTGATGATACTTCCAGAGCAATAGGTGAAGATGATGACCTAGCTCTAGAGTAAGGAGGATTCTTCGTCTTTCGGTCTTTAATTGACATATCCAGTTTTCTCTTGCGTGAAGATTTCGGCTGGGTATGAGTAACATATTGAAGCACGGTAAAGGAAGTTCCCAACCACCAATTGGCATAAGGCATGGTTACGTGAGAAGTAGATCGGGAGCCTGGTAACTCCAATGAGACTTTTGTACCGCAACGTAGCATATGGCGCCAGTTGTAATAAAATTTAGACCACTCAGAGGGCTGCCGACAAGATACATTAAGTGGTATAGGGCATGCATGAGCAAATCCAAATTGACGATCGTATCGGTTAGGGGAGTACGGTTCAGAAATGAAATTAAATCCCATTTTAAAAGTTAAAATCCCTTGCCTCAGATATAAGATAGCCAAGGTGGAAAGGTGATATCCTTTCAGAGTCGACCAGAATGCCTAAAGGTTCACTTTCATGAGTAAGAGCCCTAAACTGACACTCCGTACGATAAGTTAGAAGAGAGTCCACAAATGGAAATTTATCAGTAAAAAACTGGGCAGCCGATTGGTTTCCAATAAACCCAAGATATGGCATGAAATGAATATCAGGAATCGGACAAATCGACTGAGGATCCCCATGAGAGTAAGTCGTGACAAAATATAGTGAAATCCATCCAAAAAGGTAATGTAAAGGACCCTGAATATTTTCCTTCCCAGGTGAAGATGATGATGCCATTTTACCAAGAGAATGATAGAGGTATGCAAGGACGGGGATAGCCAGGCTAAATAAGGTTCCACCTGCCATTTTGGTGGCTACATGAAAGGTTGTCGGACGAATTTCCCCGGAAGAGTGAGGGAAGACAAATCCGCTAAGCCAGCTTGTCAAAAAACCAGAAAGATACACATCATCAGGAATTCTATCTTTTCGTTGAAAACCACTAATTGAAGTTGGGGATTCGTCAATGAATTTGAAAGTCCAGTGGTTAAACTTCTTGGATTGACAAGAGCTGGCATAAATGTTGAAAAGCCCACGGCACGCCTTGGATGTCTGGGACGAATATAAAATGTCATTGGAGGGGGTGAACTCTTCATATGATTATTCGAATAGCAGGTTCTTATTTCCGATCTGTATTTCAGATCGTTAATTATACATTTTATACAAATGAAACCTCCGATTAATGAAGAACAAAATAAACAACAAATGACAAATTAAAAAAAAGAAATATTTCATTCAGATTGTTATGGGTTTTGAACCCTCGAATACAAAATACAGTTTGGGTTTGGAACCCTTTACCTATTCATCGCCATTAGCGTAGGCTCTTCAGTTCTCTAGGCTTCTCTTCTTCTTTTTTTTGTAACGACTTCTTTAGCTCTCAATTTCTTTCTCTCTCTCTCTCTGATCTTTTCCCTTTTTGATTTTTCGATCCCCCGTCTTGTGTGATGGTCCTCATATTTATGGAGGGCCATCAGGTGATAGGAACGCTTCATCTTCATTTTGAATTTCAAATTGAATGATAGCGCCTATTTGAATTTTGAATAATAGCGCTATCTGATTAATCATATATCTGATTAACCAGATTGATCTTTGGGGTTTCATCCTGTGTGGTGTCCTTGCTGTAGGCTCTACAGGTGTCATATTTCGTAGGCTCCACGTGTCATTTGAGCATCTTGAATAACGTCGTTAAGAGACGACGTTGTTTTATTTATACACTTCAACGGAGCAGGTTAATCATTTTGGGAAGTGATTGCCTATAACAATCTTATTGTAGGCTCTATGTGTGTCATTGACTGTATTTGAAATTTAAACATAAATTTGGTTTAAAATTTATGTGCCAACAAATGCCCCTCGTGACTTGCACAAGTGAATTTTCTTAAATGTGCGAGTCACGATAATTTGGCACTTTTATCTGGATGATCTTTAGGACAAGCCTCATTGAGATCACGGAAATCAATGCAAACCCTGATTTGACCATTCTTTTTCTTGACTGGCACTATGTTTGCTAGCCAGGTTGGATATTTGACTTCTCTGATGAATCCTGCATTGATAAGCTTGTCGACTTCGGCTTCAATTTGGGCTGTAAGCTCTGGTCGAGTTCGCCTTTGAGGCTGTTTAACTGGCCGTTTCTCAAGGTGAATTGCAAGCTTATGGACTGCAATCTCTGGATTAAGACCAAACATCTCATTGTAGTTCCATGCAAATATGTCACGATACTCCCTTAAAAAGGAAATATATTGCCGAGCTTCTTCTTCCTTTAAATTTGCACTAATGAAGGTTGGTTTGTTTTCTCCTTCATCACCCAGATTTATTTCACAAAGGTCATCCACGGTGGCTTGGCCTCCTGCTTCAAATTCTGTTGGTGCAGGTTGAGCTTCATCTTGGTCAACATCTTCCAACACATCTTGAGTGATAGTCATGTTTATTGGAAATTTTTCCTCATTCCCCTGATAGCCTAACCCCTCTGTCCTAGCGGTGATAATACCGCCTTGCTGGATAGCCTGCCTCTGTAAAGGTGTTAATGCAAAGTCAAAGGGTGTCATTGTTCCTGGTAGTTTTTCAGGATCTAAACCAACTTTTACCAACATCTGTGTGATTTCTGAACTGAAGGTAGGCTTCTCAAAACTCGAGATGTTTTCTTCTGGCATTTGTTCAACTTTCACTTTCTGTTCAACATCTCCAAGTGAGTGGAATATGATGGGTTTCGATCCTTTTCCTTTAGAAGGGACCACAATTTTATTATATTTCTCCACATAAGTGCATTCTGTCTTCCTTAATGGCAACGTGAACTCACCCTTGAGATCCAAAATTGGATTTATTGGGGCTAGAGCCTTTGCCCCCAATTTCCTTTCGGACTTTGGCACATATCGAAAAGTTCTTTTTGTTGAAACTGGAATAGACTCTAGAGCGTCTTTGACATTCGGAGTATCTTCAGACTTCTTCACATCTTTTCCCTTTCTTTGTGAAGTCTTTGTATAGAAGCGAGCATCAGCATAGTAGGCCTCTACTTCTCCAAATGGATCATTGTCAGCCACAATTGTCCCCTCTTTTTTAGGTGAAGGCAATGGGTACTTAATACATTGGTGATAAGTTGATGGCACTGCAAGATGATTATGCATCCATGGTCTCCCAAGCAAAGCATTGTAAGAGGTGTCTACATCAATGACCAAGAACTCAGTGCTTTCTTCAATATCCCCAAACTTGGTTCGCAATTCAATCTTCCCCATTAGGTGTTGTTCATTCTGATTAAATCCTTGAATGACCAAATGACTTGGGCGAAGTTGTGAAATTCGAACCCCTAATAAGTTTAAGGCCCTCCGAGGCAGGAGGTTTACTGCAGATCCTCCATCAACCAGAATTCGAGAAATTTTCACATCATGGATATGCCCAGTGATAAACAAAGGTCGATTATGGTCTGTCATTTCAGCACACATGTCTTTGTCACCAAAGGTTACCATGGCCATGCATGTAGTTGCCTTCTCTTGATTTCTACCCTCGATTTCTTTGTGGAAATCCTCTGGCTTGGACAGGGCATATATTAGAGACTTTCGAAGCTCTGGAGACATTTTCAGTGCATCATATACACTCAACAATGCTGGAATTTTCTTTAGATGAGCTAGCACATCATATTTCACTTGCTCCTCCTCCAGCAAAACCTGTGGAACTTCTGACGTTTGAGGGTCTTGAGGATTTCGAAATTTCCTCCGGTAGGTCAAATAAGTCTGGCATACTTCAGCAACCGTCTTTTCGTGGACCTCAACTTTTTTGTTTCCCTCACTTATTTGGACCATGTTAACTGGTCCAGCTGCAGAGTGATCATCATCATCAGTCATTTCTCCATCTTCGTGGAGCTGCATTCTTCTCCCATTTCTTAGGTACCGGGAGTCACGCCTATAGAAGCATTGAGATTCTTCAAAACCATTCTTCATGGCCTCCCAACTAGGCACCACGACTCCATCGAGGGAGCAATACCAGTCAAAGGCGATCCCCTCTAAGGAAAGGGGGAATTGTTTTAGGCAAAGTGCTTCATTTTGAGCTGTTTCCCCACACTGTTTCAAAAAACGCCTAATATGTTTTTGAGGATCTCCATACCCCTCATATAGGACAAAATTTGGAAGTTCGTATCCTTCAGGAAATGGTGTTTGCTCTACCCATAAAGGGAACAAATCCCTTGGGCGATAAGTGCCCATCTCTCGAAGGTCAAGGGCAGTTTCAATCTTCTCCTCAATTGTGCCTTCTATGAAATCATATGTTTGAGAAGATGTACCTTCGTCATCCAAATGTTCTGATATCTCAATTTTTATTGGCCGTGGTTTATAAAATGTCCTATAGAATCGATCAGCCATGATGTCCCAATCTGGGATTGAATTAGGTGGCAGGTTGAAGTACCAATCTGCTGCCCATCCTTCCAAAGAAAGAACGAACTACCGTAGAAGTAACGCCTGGCTTTTTACTGTATTTCCACATTGTGCAAGGAAACGAACCAAATGGCGCCTTGGACAACCTATCCCATTATATAAAGGAAAACGAGGTACTGCATATCCTCGTGGGAACTGAACCCATTCGACCCAATTAGGGAAAGGGTGTCTAAAAATTTGATTTCTTTCAATACTCAAATTTTGATGGGCTTCAAAACCCTCATCTTTCAAAGAGAATGTTACTTTTGCCTGATGTTCCGTTTCCCTTCTAGCTTCAATTTTTGCTTTCTCATCATCACCTGGATTGCGAATGATATGTATTTCTCGCTCTTCAAAATTTACGTCCACAATGATGACATTACAAGGAAAGTCAAAGTCGTCACTTGATACACTTTCTCCATCGTATGTCCTAGCTGGGGATGTGTATGGTGAATCATCAGGGGAAAAGTCAAGTTCCCAATCTTCATTAGGATCCTCAACTTGAGATGACTTTGCTTGTTTACTTGAATGCTTCCATACTTCATCATCCGACTTACACCTGCCATTCACCTCATCATCCTTGAAGTGTAGTCGTTTTTTCGCCTTTTTTACAAGCTCAGAGTCGGACCTACACCCAGTGTCTCTTTGTTCTGTTCCCCTTACATATTCTGGAGTGCTTTGATAGTACATTGGTGGTACTGGCGAATACTCTGGAGAAAAGGCTTCTGGTGTATACTCTGGAGAAGCTGGTGTATATTCTGGAGAGGTTGGTGTGTATTCTGGAGAAGTTGGTGTATATTCTGGAGAGGCTGGTGTGTATTCTGGAGAAGTTGGTGTATACTCTGGTGAGTCAGGTATACAGATAGGAGATGTAATGCAATCCCCTTCCCTAACTTTTGAACCAACTTCACCCTCATCTTCCTCGCCATCACTCAAAACAATGATGGTTAAGCAAGGGGCCAAAGTAAACTTTTCCTTCCTTCTTTTATCAAAGTATGTCTGCAACTCCACAGATTGAAATTTTGAAGGTAGAAATTCCTCCAATGTAACTGGGACAAGAGGACCTTGCTCTAACTGCTCATCAGGGACCAATTTATCCCCCTTTTCCTTCTTTGGGTTCTTTTTTCCTTTTCTCTTACTTACTTTGGCTTTTTTCTGTTTCCTAGAAACTTTTGATTTTTGCTTTTTGGAAACTTTTGGCCCTTGTGTTGTTGAATCAACCACACTTCTAGCTTTCACTGTGGCATTTTGTTTTTTCTTCATGCTTTTTGACTGATAAACAACCCATTCACCTTCATTATCATATATTTGAATTTTGAATATATGTGTGTCATTGCGGTGACGGACACAAAAGTCCTAATGGTGGAGTCTGCCCAGAAGAAAATTCAAAAGTTTCTAGGAAACAGAAAAAAACAAAAGTAAGTAAGAGAAAAGGAAAAAAGAACCCAAAGAAGGAAAATGGGGAGAAATTGGTCCCTGATGAGCAGTTAGAGCAAGGTCCTCTTGTCCCAATCACATTGGAGGAATTTCTACCTTCAAAATTTCAATCTGTGGAGTTGTAGACATACTTTGATAACAGAAGGGAGGAAAAGTTTACTTTGGCCCATTGTCTAACCATCATTGTTTTGAGTGATGGCGAGGAAGATGAGGGTGAAGTTGGTTCAAAAGTTAGGGAAGGGGATTGAATTACATCTCCTATCTGTATACCTGACTCACCAGAGTATACACCAACTTCTCCAGAATACACACCAGCCTCTCCAGAATATACACCAACTTCTCCAGAGTATACACCAGAAGCCTTTTCTCCAGAGTATTCGCCAGTACCACCAATGTACTATCAAAGTACTCCAGAATATGTAAGGGGAACAGAACAAGGAGACACTGGGTATAGGTCCGACTCTGAGCTTGTGAAAAAGGCGAAAAAACGACTACACTTCAAGGATAATGAGGTGAATGGCAGGTGTAAGTCGGATGATGAAGTATGGAAGCATTCAAGTAAACAAGCAAAGTCATCTCAAGTTGAGGATCCTAATGAAGATTGGGAACTTGACTTTTCCCCTGATGATTCACCATACACATCCCCAGCTAGGACATACGATGGAGAAAGTGTATCAAGTGACGACTTTGACTTTCCTTGTAATGTCATCACTGTGGACATAAATTTTGAAGAGCGAGAAATACATATCATTCGCAATCCAGGTGATGATGAGAAAACAAAAATTGAAACTAGAAGGGAAACGGAACATCAGGCAAAAGTAACAGTCTCTTTGAAAGATGAGGGTTTTGAAGCCCATCAAAATTTGAGTATTGAAAGAAATCAAATTTCTAGACACCCTTTCCCTAATTGGGTCGAATGGGTTCAGTTCCCACGAGGATATGCAGTACCTCGTTTTCCTTTATATAATGGGACAGGTTGTCTAAGGCGCCATTTGGTTCGTTTCCTTGCACAATGTGGAAATACAGTAAAAAGCCAGGCGTTACTTCTACGGCAGTTCGTTCTTTCTTTGTAAGGGTGGGCAGCGGATTGGTACTTCAGCCTGCCACCTAATTCAATCCTAGATTGGGACACCATGGCTGATCGATTCTATAGGACATTTTATAAATCATGGCCAATAGAAATTGAGATGTCAGAACATTTGGATGACGAAGGTACATCTTCTCAAACATATGATTTCATAGAAGGCACAATTGAGGAGAAGATTGAAACTGCCCTTGACCTTCGAGAGATGGGCACTTATCGCCCAAGGGATTTGTTCCCTTTATGGGTAGAGCAAACACCATTTCCTGAAGGATACGAACTTCCAAATTTTGTCCTATATGAGGGGTATGGAGATCCTCAAAAACATATTGGGCATTTTTTGAAACAGTGTGGGGAAACAGCTCAAAATGAAGCACTTTGCCTAAAACAATTCCCCCTTTCCTTATAGGGGATCACCTTTGACTGGTATTGCTCCCTCGATGGAGTCGTGGTGCCTAGTTGGGAGGCCATGAAGAATGGTTTTGAAGAATCTCAATGCTTTTATAGGCGTGACTCCCGGTACCTAAGAAATGGGAGAAGAATGCAGCTCCAAGAAGATGGAGAAGTGACTGATGATGATGATCACCCTGCAACTAGACCAGTTAACATGGTCCAAATAAGTGAGGGAATAAAAGAAGTTGAGGTCAACGAAAAGGCGGTTGCTGAAGTATGCCAGACTTATTTGACCTATCGGAGGAAATTACGAAATCCTCAGGACCCTCAAACGTCGGAAGTTCCACAAGTTTTGCTGGAGGAAGAGCAAGTGAAATATGATGTACTAGCTCATCTAAAGAAAATTCCAGCATTGTTGAGCGTATATGATGCACTAAAAATGTTTCCAAAGCTTCGAAAGTCTTTAATATATGCCTTGTCCAAGCTAGAGGATTTCCACCAAGAAATTGAGGGTAGAAATCAAGAGAAGGCAACTACATGCATGGCTATGGTAACCTTTGGTGACAAAAACATGTGTGCTGAAATGACAGACCATAATCGGCCTTTGTTTATCACTGGGCATATCCATGATGTGAAAATTTCTCGAATTCTCGTTGATGGAGGATCTGCGGTGAACCTTCTGCCTCGGAGGGCCTTAAATTTATTAGGGGTTCGAATTTCACAACTTCGCCCAAGTCGTTTGGTCATTCAAGGATTTAATCAGAATGAGCAACGCCCAATGGGGAAAATTGAATAACAAACCAAGTTTGGGGATATTGAAGAAAGCATTGAGTTCTTGGTTATTGATGTAGACACCTCTTACAATGCTTTGCTTGGGAGACCATGGATGCATAATCATCATGCAGTGCCATCAACTTATCACCAATGTATTAAGTACCCGTTGCCTTCACCTAAAAAAGAGGGGACAATTGTGGCTGACAATGATCCATTTGGAGAAGTAGATGCCTACTATGCTGATGCTCGCTTCTATACAAAGACTTCACAAAGAAAGGGAAAAGATGTGAAGAAGTCTGAAGATACTCCGAATGTCAAAGACGCTCTAGAATCTATTCCAGTTTCAACAAAAAGAACTTTTCGATATGTGCCAAGGTTTCAAGCCGTTGGGGTGACCGACACAGTCACTGCCAAGGACTCAAGCCGTTGGGGTGACGGACACAGTCACTGCCAAGGTTTCAAGCCGTTGGGGTGACGGACACAATCACTGCCAAGGTTTCAAGCCGTTGGGGTGACCGAGACAATCACTGCCAAGGACTCAAGCCGTTGGAGTAACGGACACAATCACTGCCAAGGTTTCAAACCATTGGGGTGACGGACACAATCACTGCCAAGGATTTAAGCCATTGGGGTGACAGACACGATCACTGCCACGGACTCAAGCCGTTGGGGTGACGAACACAATCACTGCCAAGGTTTCAAGCCATTGGGGTGACGGACACAATCACTGCCAAGGTTTCAAGTCGTTGGGGTGACGGACACGATCACTGCCAAGGATTCAAGCCATTGGGGTGACGGACACAATCACTGCCAAGGACTCAAGCCGTTGGGGTGACAGACACAATCACTGCCAAGGTTTCAAGTCGTTGGGGTGACGGACACAATCACTGCCAAGGATTCAAGCCATTGGGGTGACGGACACAATCACTGCCAAAGACTCAAGCCGTTGGGGTGACGGACACAATCACTGCCAAGGTTTCAAGTCGTTGGGGTGACGGACACAATCACTGCCAAGGACTCAAGCCGTAGGGGTGACGGACACAATCACTGTCAAGGACTCATGCCGTTGGGGTGACGGACACAATCACTGCCAAGGTTTCAAGCCGTTGGGGTGGCGGACACATTTACTGCCAAGGACTCAAGCCGTTGGGGTGACGGACACATTCACTGCCAAGGATTCAAGCCGTTGGGGTGACGGACACATTCACTGCCAAGGATTCAAGCCGTTGGGGTGACGGACACATTCACTGCCAAGGTTTCAAGCCGTTGGGGTGAAGGACACAATCAATGCCAAGAATTCAAGCCCTTGGGGTGAAAGGACACAATCACTGCCAAGGTTTCAAGCCATTGGGGTGAAGGACGCAATCACTGCCAAGGATTCAACCCATTGGGGTGAAGGACACAATCACTGCCAAGGATTCAAGCCATTGGGGTGAAAGGACACAATCACTGCCAAGGATTCAAGCCACTCATTGCCATTAGGCTAGAAGGGGCAATGATACCTGCAAACAAACTCTGACGCCTTGCGTGTTGCCTGCAAAAGAGGGAAAAAGACGTGAGCTATTGCCAAAAAAAAAAAAAAAAAAAAAAATTGTAATTCGTATAGTTACAATTCACTTGCACGAATCACGAGGGGGCACACCTTGATTAGATTAGATTAGAAAACAAAATTAATCTTAGCCAAAGAAGCCAAAGGGCAAAGCAAATTTTCGTAGCTTGGGATTTTGCTATCATTTGTCAAAAGATACAAGCAGCAAGTTCCTTGGTCATATCCACAAGTAAGGATACAGGCTAAAAAAAAAAAAAAAAAAAAAAACAGGTTGCTAGACAACAAACAGGTTGCTGCTGCTGGAAAAAAAAAAGAAGGTGTGGTTTCAATCTTTACATGCTTGTCTTGGCTTCAAAAAAGGGTCTTTGTTTGACTATTTGGGTTTGTGGTCTAGCAAAATGGACTGTCTTTATTCATATCTAGGCCATATCTGCTTAACAAACATGACAGGTGAGCGGTTCATATGGGTTATAAGAGGGCTCATGGAGAAAAATTTCCTGCTGGAAGGTAAAAATAAAAGGAAAGAAAAAAGGGGTTTATTCAGGTTTATATATGTGTAATAAAAAGAGGGACTCATGTAGAAAGAAATTTTGCTATAGGGCTAAGTAAAAAAAAAAGGTCTTAGCTTCATCAAAAAAACAAAAAGAAGAAAATCTTGTGGAAGTTAAAATCACAAGAAAAAGATACTGTTTGGTCTTAAAAAATTGTTTACATGGTTGTCCTGATTTCAAGAACTATGTAGATTTATGGGCTAGCAAAAGGAGCTGTTTTTGCCATCATATAAAAAGCACAACATTCAATGGTGAGTTCATGAAATAAATCTGCTAAATAAACAGATTGATGCTATAAAACAGCACCAGATTCTCCTGTACAAAAAAAAAAAAAAAAAAAAAAGAAGAAGAAGAAGAAGAAGAAGAAGAAGAAGAAGAAGAATGATAGAGGTACAACATGCAAAGTCCTGGATGGCCAAGCTAAATAAGAGGATGCTACCGCAAAGATATAAAGTCTTGTGATATAACATTGCGTCAGATTGTGTACAACATGCAAAGTCCTTGTGGTTTGACAAGTAGGCCATTTAAAATATATATATATATATATATATACATAAAATAGAATTTGCCAAATAGCATAGCGACAAACAAATCGATGCTATAAGATAAAAAAGAAGAAGAAGATCTTATGGAAGCTAAAGCACAGAAAAAAGAAGCTGTTTGGTCTTAAAGAAAGAAAAAATTTGGTCTCAAAGCAAACCTGATATGAGGGAATAGAGGGTAATCTTTTGTATCCTCAAAGAGCAATTGCTGCTGGAAAGTGGCTGGAAAGTTGCTGTATTTGGTCTTAAAGAAAGAAAAAAAAAAATTTTCTCAAAGCAAACCTGATATGAGGGGAATAGAGGGTAGTCTTTTGTATCCTCAAAGAGCAATTGCTGCTGGAAAGTTGTTGGAAATTTTCTGGTTTTTCTGGAAAAAAAAAATTTGCTGAAAAAAAAAAGGGTTGCAAAAAAAAAAAAAATATGAATAGGTGTTATATAAGCAAATATTTTTGCTTAAAAAAGGGAGGTAGTGATCTCCTAAAATACTTCAAAGAACCAAGAGTTTAGGTAGGATTTGAAATACTAAGTAAGAGTTTGTGTTGGATTAGAAATCCTACAGATCTTATGGAAGCTAAAGCACAGAAAAAAGAAGCTATTTGGTCTTAAAGAAAGAAAAAATTTTGGTCTCAAAGCAAACCTGATATGAGGGGAATAGAGGGTAATCTTTTGTATCCTCAAAGAGCAATTGCTGCTGGAAAGTGGCTGGAAAGTTGCTGTATTTGGTCTTAAAGAAAGAAAAATTTTTTTTTTCTCAAAGCAAACCTGATATGAGGGGAATAGAGGGTAGTCTTTTGTATCCTCAAAGAGCAATTGCTGCTGGAAAGTTGCTGGAAATTTTCTGGAAAACAAAAAAAATCTGCTGGGAGAAACAAAATCTGCAGGAAAAAAAAAGGGCTGCAAAAAAAATATATGAATAGGTGTTATACAAGCAAATATTTTTGCTTAAAAAGGGAGGTAGTGGTCTCCTAAAATACTTCAAAGAACCAAGAGTTTAGGTAGGATTTGAAATACTAAGTAAAAGTTTGTGTTGGATTAGAAATCATACCAATATCAATCCATCCTATTCCATTTAAAGACAAACTCTTAAAATATATATAGATATATATATATATATCTGCTGTAAAAAAAATCCTAAAAATAATAAGTGGCAAGTTGGAGGCCCACAAAAGAAAAAGGCCCATTAAAAAATGGTGGCCTAGAAAAGGAAAAGTCCATGATGGTCTAGAAAAATTCATGATGGCCTAGAAAAAAAATCTGCTATAAAAAATGGTGGCAAGTTGGAGGTCTACAAAAGAAAAGGCCCAATTTAAAGACAAACTCCTAAACTATATATATATATATATATATATATATATATATATCTACTGTAAAAAATCTTAAAAAATAATAAGTGGCAAGTTGGAGGCCCACAAAAGAAAAGGGCCCATTAAAAAATGGTGGCCTAGAAAAGGAAAAGTCCATGATGGTCTAGAAAAATCCATGATGGCCTAGAAAAAAAATCTGCTGTAAAAAATGGTGGCAAGTTGGAGGTCCACAAAAGAAAAGGCCAAATTTTTTTAAAAAAATGGTGGCGTAGAAAAGAAAAAGTCCATGATGGTTTAGAAAAATTCATGATGGCCTAGAAAACAATCTACTGCAAAAAAAAAAAAAAAAAAAATGGTGGCAAGCTGTAGGCTCACAAAAGGAAATGTCCAATTAAATCTTGGATTTTAATCATGACCCTTTAGGAAAAAAAATAAAGAAATAAAAAAAATAAAAAAAAATCAAGTCCACAAAAAGGACCCATGCAACAAAAGTAAAAGGGCTCATGAAAAAGCCGTCAACCCAAAAAAAAAAAAAAAAAAAAGGCTAGAGACCAAAGCAAAGAAATAATCCCATCCAAGACCTAAAGATCATCCAGATAAAAGTGCCAAATTGTCGTGACTCGCACAGTTAAAAAAATTCACTTGTGCAAGTCACGAGGGGCATTTGTTGGCACATAAATTTTAAACCAAATTTATGTTTAAATTTTAAATACAGTCAATGACACACATAGAGCCTACAATAAGATTGTTGTAGGCAATCACTTCCCAAAATGATTAACCTGCTCCGTTGAAGTGTATAAATAAAACGACGTCGTCTCTTAACGACGTTATTCAAGATGCTCAAATGACACGTGGAGCCTACGAAAGATGACACCTGTAGAGCCTACAGCAAGGACACCACACAGGATGAAACCCCAAAGATCAATCCGGTTAATCAGATATATGATTAATCAGATAGTGCTATTATTCAAAATTCAAATAGGCGCTATCATTCAATTTGAAATTCAAAATGAAGATGAAGCGTTTCTATCACCTGATGGCCCTCCATAAATATGAGGACCATCACACAAGACGGGGGATCGAAAAATCAAAAAGGGAAAAGATCAGAGAGAGAGAGAGAAAGAAATTGAGAGCTAAAGAAGTCGTTACAAAAAAAAGAAGAAAAGAAGCCTAGAGAACTGAAGAGCCTACGCTAATGGCGATGAATAGGTAAAGGGTTCCAAACCCAAACTGTATTCTGTATTCGAGGGTTCAAAACCCATAACAATCTCAATGAAATATTTCTTTTTTTTAATTTGTCATTTGTTGTTTAGTTTGTTCTTCATTTATTGGAGGTTTCATTTGTATAAAATGTGTAATTAACGATCTGAAATACAGATCGGAAATAAGAGCCTGCTATTCAAATAATCAACACTGTTTAGTCCAAAAACTAAACAGTGGATATTTGTAACATAAATTTTGAAATGTGTTTAAACACTTCATGTTTTAAAATTTGTGTCTACAATATATATATATATATATATATAATTAGCAATGCAGAGAAAATACAACACATATGATGTTTGGAAATATGGTGTTAATGTTTTAACCTTGGCAAGTGATAAAAAAATAAGTAGAAGAGCTTCAGTCAAACTCCTTAAAGGAGATTAAAGAAAGGGGAAAACATGGTTACACAATCAGTAAAGCACCAGCAAAACAGCCCAAAAACACTAGCAAAACTGCCTAAAAATACCAGCAAATATAGATTAAAAAACAGCCAAAAAATGGCAGTAACACAACATAAACAGCAACAGAACAACACAGCACAAACAGCATCGAATTAGACAACTAGCATTGCCATCATTCGTGCTAAATACCCCATTATACCCTGTTTCTACATTGTGTACCAAAACATTGCTAAGTACAACATCTATCCTAAACAAAAGCAGAACCAAAAGCAATACTAGACAAAAGCAGAGCCAAAGCAATATTAGACAAAAGCAGAACCAAAATACCATACATCAAGTTTCTAGCCTACTAGACAAAAGCCAAAATATCATAAGGAACAAATAGAGAATGAATACTAATTCATTCTTCTTTTCTTAATGATTTTCATCTGCTGAGCATGATAAAATTCTTGTTGGATTTTCGGCAAGCCACTGAGACCCATCAAAATAACTCTTTCGTTTTCTTTGAAAAGTTCGATTTCATGTTTTTCAAGTTCCATCTCATGTTTTTCTTGCATGATACGAAGCTTCACTTGTTCTTAAACGTATACTTTGTCAATCATTTCAATTTTTTTGTCAATCATTTTCTTTTTGTCTTCCTTGATGTCCTCCAAAGCTTTGTAATACTTGAATGTATGCTTTCTTTGTTCTTTCGTTTATTCAATTGCTCCTTTCAGCCTTTCTACCGGTTGGTCTCTCCAAGTCTACATAAGCATTAGGTGAGACATTGTCTTTTCTTAGATTTATCGAATCCAGAGTACAAAGAGAAGAGGTTGCCCATGTTCTTGGTCTTTTTGGTTGCTTTTTTTTCTCAGACTCTACCACCCATTTTGGTTGATCCCTTAACATAATTGTTAGGTTTTTATTCTTGGCAATCTCGTTTGACAAAACTCTATTCAGTTGTAATTTTATTCGATATTTTATTTCAGTGAGGCTATGAGTTTTAGATGCAAATCCAACCCGAATTGTGTCTTGCAGAGATGTTTCAGAAGTTAATTCTTTCATGTTTGCCACTTCGCTGACTATGTCGGAGATCGCGACCTTTTAGAAGTTTCACTCGCTTGCAAAAGTACTAGGAATTGTTTCTTTTCCGCTCAAGCGGCCATTCCTGCGCTCGAGCGTAGATCTGGTCGAGCAGCCATTTTTGCGCTCGAGCAGAGATCGCGGATCAGTTTTCTATAAATATATGGTTTCATCCGTTTTTAGAGTGATAGCTTCCAGATCTTCTTCTTGGGTATTAGGGTTTTCATCTGGAGCTTCTTTGCTTGTTTCCTTTGATATTTGTGAGAGTTTCAATTATGAATTGAGTAGATTATATCAAAGGGTTTGTTTGTTTTATTTATTCAATACAAAAGAGAGAGTTGTTCTTCGGTGGATTCCCAGGAATTTGGGCTTGAAGCTTTGGTAGATTCTGGAGTGGCTCATTATCGTGGATTTGACATCGGTGTTATGGATTCAACGTTATACAAGACAATTTTGAAATGAAGATGGGGCTGGAAGAGGCACATAGGGGTCTGTTTGATTCTAGAATCGCTAGGTAATTGATAATACACTTATGTAATTCTTTTATGTCTTCTTAGTAGATTGTTTTGTGACTTTTGCTCGTGATTTTTTATCACAATTAGAGGCGCTCCAATTGTGATTTTTTTACGTAAAATCGTTGTGTCGATTTGTCTTTGATTGTTTGATTAGGATTGCTATTTACTGGTTAAAATTGATACATAATCACAAATCAATATCTAGGGGATTTCTAGATTTTTCAATAATCCAACAGTGTTCGAATTGTAATGTAGATTTCTTGAGTTCCTTGTACATAATTTTCGCCTTCCAAATTTGAAAATTAAATAAATAAATAATATTTGGCATCTTCACAAATAATAATAATTGTAAATGTACAATATTCAATACCTTGTCATCCTCATTTATGCCACTTTGATGCAATGATTCAATTTGGGAGTAGCACCCACAAAACTTATTCATGGCAAGCTGAATGGTTGACCATCGATTCATAAGAGAATTCTTATTTCGATTAGACTCAAATTTCTTGTGCTAATGGAAAAAATCCCACACTCTTTTCCAATAGGTAGAGCGCTTTTGCTCATTCTCGTGTACATTTAAACTAATATTAAGCGAAGCCGATACAAGGAGTTTGTCTTATTTTATTGTGAAGTTTCCTTCACATTGAGGTTTCTTCGACAAAGATTCAATTTTAGCAGTAAATTGAGACTCTTGGGCAAAGACTTGAGTATTTTGATTCAAATATTGAGATTCCATTACATAATGTTCATCAATGTTGGGCCTTTCTTGTAAAAGATTGATAAAGTAAGCATCTTGTTGTGAATCCATACCTATGATTAAATAATATATAAGAATTAAAATTTAAAAAACAGAGCTTATAGCAAGCTGCAACAATTTGAATAGTATTGGATACAAGGAAGACGACTTCCATATTTTTTCAAGCTAAGAACAACTCTCAGAAAGAGGAAGAAAACATTGCTCTGGTAGTTATAGATACAAACCTGAAAACAAATTGCGAGCATGTTCCCATGAAAAAGATAAATCAAACTACTAAGGATGAACCCAAGACATAAGAGTATTTAAATAATCTCATTAAATCAAGACATAAGGCTACCTTGACAATTCAACCATTAAAAGTCCTAATGTCCAATTTAGACCCTCACTAAGTTGTCTGCTTGAAACACAAGTTACAAAAAATAAATTTGAAGAAATCAGACTATTTAATTTGTGTCTTTCACTTTTGGAGTCTATCAGTCTTGCTGGAGGAGCAGTAGTTTTTTCAAACAAAGAGGTGAATTTGCACTTTAGTGAATTCCATCATTTTCTTCTTCTTCTTCTTCTTCTTCTTCTTCTTCTTTTTGGTTGTTTTGTTTTTTGGGATAGCCAATGCTCTTTTCATAACCTTTTGGGAAAGTGGAGGCTCTCATTTGTTGTTTTCCAATAATCAGTGAAAGAAAAAATCTTTGCTCTCTTATAGCTAATAGCTCTCGAAGTTTGAACAAACCATGGCTATGCATGGGGGTTGATTTCAATGACATCTCCTTTGCAATAGAGAAAGCAGGTGCCAGAGATAGACAAAAGCCCAAAACCATAACTTTTAATGAATTCCTCTATCAATGCAAGTTTATAGATATGGGGAATAAAGAAGCTTCCTATTGCTACTGTTGCTACCAGGCATCTTGTTGCTGCTATTGGCTGCTTGCTGTTACTACTACTTTTGGAGCATAATTTGAAAGGATCAATGGAATTCATTCAATGGAGTAGAAATTTAAAGTGTTCTGTCTATATGAAACTCATCTGATGGGATAAAATAATTGGGTATATTTTACAATCTCTATTCTAACAGAAATTACAACAAACATATAATGTGCAATACAAATACATAGTATTTCCTCTTTTACAAGTAGTAAAATCATGACCTATTGGTTAAGAACATGGAGCCATAACTTGGTGCAACCATTTGTGAGATCAGATTAAAAACAAGAGAAGCCACAAAGTGAAGGAGAAAATATACATTCACATAGATTTCCTTCTATAATCACAAATGACAAATCAATGTGTAATATTTTTGCCAAAATCAACAAATAATGAAACAAGAATGCAACAATCTGAATGTTTGCTTTCATATTTTCCAATTTCTTTTCCACTATTCATGCAATAAACAAAAAGAAATGACAAAACTTATTACCTCCCTTGAGCAGAAAGTTTGAGAAAAAGATAGAAAGGATGAGAGAGTTTGTAAGTTTTGAAATGCCTTCTTTATGGATTTGTTGGGAAGGTACTGATAGAACTTTTACCGCCAACAACTGTTCGACCAAAAACAGAACTCAGGAGGCAAAAACAAATAAAAAAATTGAAACGCCTGTGAACAGTACCTCGCTTGTCCTGGCGAGGTACTATAGCTCACAACCATCTCAGTGATGCTTAAGCGAGTCTGCTGGAGCAGTCTTTCACCCTTCCAAGCTCGCTTCTATGGTTGAAAAGAGAGAATGACTATACTGCTGGAGATGCTCTAAGGTCTCGTTTGTCAATTATATATTTTAGTTAAAAAGTTAAAAAGTCATTATAAGTTGTCACATTACTCTCTTTATTTTTCTGCATATCTTTTTGTAAAATGTCAAAAAATTACTAAAATAACATGTTTCCAAACAAGAACTAAATGTCAAGTTTATTTGTTTGTTTGTTTGTTTGTTTGTTTTTTTTTTTTTTTTTTTTTTGAGAGAGAGAAGTAAATACTTTTAGTGAAAGCTCACTTCATTGGTCTTTAATAAATTTCCCAATTGTATAATAAGGGAAAATGCTATGACCCCATTTCAAAATGGAAATTGTCTGTTTAAGAGATTGAATTTGACACTGGATTTATTTGGTAACTAAAATAATTAATAAGATAAAATATTATATTTAAATTATAATTATTATATTTTTTCTCTTATAATTATCAGTTCAATTATAAAAACATTCAAAAATTATTTCAAATATAATTTTTTTAGTCTGATTACAATATTCAAATAGTCAAAAAAATCAGACTAAAATGCCATCCCAAACCAGCACTCAATAATAAATCACCATCTATATTGGCTATGTATATATCTCAATTCTATTATGAGTAGGTGAAAGTTATATAAAAATTATTAAAATGACATTTAAAAGTTGCTCAAAACACGCACTGGCTCCTTTTTCAAAATAAATAAATAAATAAAATGATAAATTACACTTATTTCTCTTAAAATTACAAAAATAAATAAAGTAAAATATATATTTTCGTATAAAAAATGACAATATTATTATTTTTTCATTCATACAATTAATAAATTATTGATAAAATAAGAATTAAGTATTATATAAATTAAAATTATAAAGGAATTCAATATAAATATGTTAAAATTATAAAATTTATGGCATTTTTTTTCAAATTTTTAAAAAAGTCGGTATAATCTACTCAATAAAAAATTAAGTAGATATTTTTTCACCTCTTAAGATTGTTTTGTATATTTATTTTTTTTAATAATTTTTAACTTTTTACTAAAAAATAAAAAAAAATAAAAAGAATAAATTGCAGTGATTTTTTAAGTAAAAGGCCAACTTTCCTTTACTCCGGTAGTTTGTGTCATATGCGATTTACTTCTTAATATTTAAAAATGATCACATAATTTTCATATAATTTGTGAATTGAAGTGTATTATTAAACATTATTAAATATTCTATCCAACTTAACAATGAATATAAAATAAGTGATAAATATAAATGACCTATATATTCATTTTCAAATTTTAAAGGAATAAACCACACATAAAATGAAGCATATGAATTAAGATTCATCTTTCAAACAAATGACAAAAATAAAGAAACATTTTAAATCAACTTCAGTCCACAAACGAGGAGGCAGGTTGTGGTGATTTTCGTTAGGGTTGGATGCAGAGGCTGGAGAAGTACAAGGCATTACTAGGTGACCCTTTTGCCCTCACTCTCTATGATCAATGCTGGTTCTATATTTTATGGTATTCTGATGGCAATTTGTGGTGGTTTTGGGGTTTTTTTTTTTTTTTTTTTTTTTTTTTTTTTTTTTTTTAAAGATGTATGGAGGAGGAGGTAAGATATGCTTCACACCGTGCATTTCATGCCGCTTTCGGGCGAATTACTGGTATGCTTTCTGATTTGTTTCCTTCTTATTTCTTGTTAATTGAATTGAATTCCAATTTAATTCTTTAATAATAGTGTTTAATTGGAATTATTCACTAATGTGTTTTTCACTGGATTTTTTATTATTATTTATTGTTATTGTTGGTCTATAAATGTAATTTAGTTTATTTCGGTTGCTGTTGGTTTGCAATTCTATAATACTGTTGATTTAGTTGGTTAGAAAATGAGTGGGAAAGAGAATATATATATATATATATATATAATTTATATATTGTATGTTGTTTGGATTTGAATTCATGAGAAGTCACTTCAACTTGATCAAATTGTTGTAGTGGGCTTGACCGACTGTTACATTTTTTTTTTCTCTTTCCATTTTAGTGATCTATTTTTGGTGCATAATCATCTTGGAATAACTAGATTGTATTAGGTGTAAACATTAAACTTCAACATTTATTTATTTATTTATTTATTTTGATTGGAATATGGATTAGATAAAAAAGGATCAATGGTTTAAAAGGTTCTTATTGAGGCAACGAGATGGTGATTACGTTTGAGCTAAGAAACATGGGCATGGACACAGGATGTGCTGATTTTGAAAAAAATTAAGATATGGCAGGAATACGATAAAAATATTTTTTCGTATATTTTTATTTGCTATGTTTATGAATATAAATTTAGTGCATAAAAATATAAGAGGCATGAATATATGTGGTTGTACTTTTATTTTTCACTTTCCTCTCTCTTTGTTTTCTTACATTTTACTTTCCCAAATCATCATGCCATTCTCTATTTTTTCTCTTTCCAATTTCTTCTTCATCTTATTTTGCTAAACCCATTTCATTGAACTGAAAAACACAATTGGACATATATGTCTACACGTCTAATTTACATCAATCACCCCCCTCCCTCTCCCTCTTTGAAAAAAAAAAGTTGAATTCAAATCAAATGTGCCATTTTCATAGATATTCTGAATTCTATTATAAACCCAAGCAGCTTATGTTAGCAAGCACTGCCAAAGTACGCTCCAACATTTTAGCTTTCTGCAGATCAGAACACCAAGGATAACAAAAGGAGAGTTCTAAAAGACCATGATTATTTGCTAGCTTAACTGCAACAGATTTAATTTTTTGTCCTCATTTGCAAATTTTATACGCACCTGATGTTAGAATATGAACTTCGGCGAGTAGAGATTGAAAGTTCTCGACTGCATCATGTGAACCCATCAACTACAACATGTTGCTTTGGTACACAATGGCATAAGCTTTTAGACATGGCACTTTCTCCTTTTGTAAGCATGCCATGCACTCGGGGGGGTAGTTGTGAGAATATTGTGTATATATGTATATATGGTAGTGTATTGTGATATATGGTAGTATGTTTTCGTTTCCTTTTTAGTCTTAGGGTTAGGAATACATCGTTTCCTTTTTTGTCTTAGGGTTAAAGAGTTCTATATAAATAGTTGTATCCTTTGTATTATGAGATCAATTGAATATACAGAATACAGAAAACCTATGAAGTACGGACACGGACACGGACACGGACATGGACACGGGACACGGCAATTTTAAAAAAATGGGGACACGGACACGGACACGGCTGGGGATACGGCAAAATTTTTTTTATATAAATATTTTTATTTTAATACAAGTTAATTATTTTATTTTATTATTATATTTTTAAATAAATATGATTCTATTAATTTTTTATTTTATTTTATTTTATCTACTTTTTTTTTTATTAATATATGTATATATGTTATATAAAATATAAGATATAAGATATGTTTTTTTTATTAATATTAAATAAATACATATATACATATATATATTATATACCTATAATAGATACATTAAACCTAATAGATACATGAATCGAATCAGATCAGAGGAGAGAGAGGGCGATCGACGCGAGAGCAAGAGAGAGCGATCGACGCGATCGATGCGAGAGCGAGAGCGAGAGACGCGAGCGAGAAGGAAGGCGAGAGAGAGGGGCGAGAGAGAGGGGCGAGAGAGAGAGAGAGACTTACTGATGGAGATCAACAGGCGAGTCAAGGTCGAGGTCATGGATGGAGGTCGATTGCGATCGTCTGGGGTGTTCGATTGACTGATGGAGCTTGGAGCTTCGATCTTCGACTGGATTCATGGAGCTTTGATCTTCGATAGGTTTGTCTCTCTTCACTCTCTTCCTTCACACTCTCTCCTTTGTCTCTTCCTACTTGCCGTGTTTCACGCCGTGTCCAGATCTGGACACGCGTGTCCCCTACAAGAAAAACAATTAAATTAAAGGGACACGGCAGATGGCGTGTCCCGTACGTGTCCCCGACGTGTCCTCGTGTCCCCGGCTTGTCCCCGTGTCCGACTCCGCCACGGCGCTGATTTTGCCATGTCTATGCTTCATAGCAGAAAACTTACATGGTATCAGAGTTACGCCCGAAACCCTAGGTCTGGCCTTGATCATTCGAAGTTCTTCTCTTTGTTCACGCTTGTTGTTTGAAGTCTTCTTTGGTCTTCTCCGAAGCCACGAATGTCTCTCTGGGCTTCTCCGAAGTCGTGATAGCCCTCTCTGTACTTCTTCGAAGTTGCGACAGACTTCTCTGGTCTTCTCCGAAGTCGCAATAGACTTCTGAAATAGCCACTCTAGTCTGGGTGTGAGGGATCTCTCTCTCTCTCTCGTGGCCTCTGCTTTGGCTCAATTTCGGGTTCTCTCTTTGTGGTTGTGTCGATTGAAGCTTTTTTGCTTTGGTTCTCTCTCTGGTCTCTGGTCTCTGTTCTCTAATTTCAGTCCACCGGTTTTCGATCCTTCTGTCCCAACTTTGGGCTATAACAGTTTGACCCCTCAAATTTATTGGGTTTTCTCATTTTGCTCCATCAGTTCCCTTCTCTTTTATTTCTGATTCATTACAATGTTGGAAGATAAAATTCAAGCTATTAAATGCAAACTTACAGGTGACAACTATGCTTATTGGTCTAGTATTATGAGAAATTTTCGTCTCGGTCAAAAAAATTGGTTCTATTCCTTGTCCATCGGATCAAAAATAAGAAGAATGTTTGATTTCTTGTGACACTTGAGATTGTGATAATGCCCAAGTTTTGACCTGGTTCCATAACTCTATGGATGACCGTATCGGGATGATGTCCTCTAACTACAGCACTGCCAAAGAGGTGTGGGATTGTAGTTTTGGAGAAGAGAAAGAGTTAGAGAATGAGTTGGACTTCATTCCCTTTTATATTGATAATATTGAGTGATTACAGGAGTGCCATACGGCATAATATAAGGAAAACACAATCACACAATTACATATTTCCTATTCTAACACTCTCTCTCAAGCTGGTGCGAAGATATCTCTCATGCCCAGCTTGTTAAGGACGCCATGAAATGATTTGCTCCCTAGCCCCTTGGTGAGAACATCGGCTAGTTGGTCTCTAGTCTTCACAAATGGAATACATATGATACCACTAGTGAGTTTTTCCTTAATGAAGTGCCTATCAATCTCCACATGCTTAGTTCTATCATGTTGAACTGGATTATGAGTTATATTGATTGCGGTCTTGTTGTCACAGTATAGTCGTATGGAGTCATTCTGATGGATTCTTAAGTCTCCTAACAAAAGTTTAATCCATAGTAACTCATATACACCCTGAGCCATAGCCCTGAATTCTGACTCAGCACTAAATCTAGCAGCCACATTCCGTTTCTTACTTCGCCATGTGATTAGGTTGCCACCAACAAATGTGCAATATCCGGAAGTTAATCGTCTGTCAGTGACGGATCTAGCCCAATTTGCATTAGTAAATGCCTCCACATTAAGATGGCCATGTTTTGAGAAATAGAGACCCTTTCCAGGAGAAGATTTCAGGTATCTCAGGATTCTCATAACTGCCTCTAAGTGGGAAGTACTCGGAGCATGCATAAACTAACTCACTATACTCACGACAATGGCAATATCTGGATATGAGTGGGATAAGTATATGAGCTTTCCCACTAGTCTCTGGTATCTCCCCCTATCCACTGGATCTCCCTCTTGATCCTCACTCAATTTCTGGCCCGGTTCTAGAGGTGTATCACAAGGTCTAACTCCAAGCATTCCAGTTTCCTTTAGCAAGTCAAGTACATACTTCTTATGGCATATGAAGATGCCATTCTTGGACCGAGCTACTTTAATGCGAAAAAAATACTTCAAATAGCCTAAGTCTTTGATTTCAAACTCCTTGGCTAAGTATTCTTTCAAACGAGGAATCTCCTCAACATCATCTTCTGTCAGAACAATATCATCAACATAGACAATAAGAGTTATGATCTTTCCATGTGAGGAGTGTTTTACAAACAAAGTGTGATCCGCTTGACTTTGCTTGAATCCGTAGTTCAGCATAGCTTGAGCAAACCTTTCAAACCAAGTCCTAGGAAACTGTTTTAGCCCATAAAGTGACTTTCGGAGCCTGCATACTTTACCGTTGGACTTAGCATCCGCAAAACCAGGAGGAATATTCATATGGACCTCTTCTGCTAGATCTCTATGAAGGAAGGCATTCTTTACATCAAATTGATGAAGTGGCCAATCCAAATTTGCAGCAAGAGAGAGTAAGATTCTCACAGAATTCATCTTAGCAACCAGTACGAATGTCTCTTGGTAATCCAACCCATAAGTCTGAGTGAAACCCTCAGCAACCAGTCTTGCTTTGTACTGTTCTATGGAATTATCGGCTTTGTGTTTTACCGCGTACACCCACTTACACCCAACTAGATTTTTTGCTTCTAAGTAACTCTACTAACTCCCAAGTGCCACTCTTGCTAAGAGCTTTAATCTCTTCCATCATGGCATGCTTCCATTTAGGAATAGAGAGAGCATCTTGAGAATTGGTAGGTAGACTCATAGAAGACACTTTAGACAGAAAAGCTTTATATGACAAAGACAGATTAGAATAAGAGACATGATTAGTAATCGGATGTTGAGTACATGACCTAACCCCCTTCCTATTAGCAATGAGAACATCAAGATCAAAGAAATCAGGAATAGGAGTATTAGAATCAAAATTACATGGACTCTCAGGACACTCATCCAGAGAATAAGTTCACAGTAAAGGAAGGAAAGTAGTCTCTTGCATCCAGATGACTTGCTGTTTGTCCTTGTCCCTAATATAAATTTTGCCTGCCTTTTCTTCAACAACTGCTGACTCATCATCCTCTATGTGGTCAACCACATGCGAAAGTGGAATAGGAATCTCTTCACACCAAGGCTCCCCCCTGAAGGGATGACGGTGATACCGGAGAGGGCGGAAAGTAAGGCTGAGACTCAAAGAAAGTGACATCTATGAAGACAAACCATTTGCGAATGGGAGGATGATAACACTTATATTTTTTGGTGACGGAATAACCCAGAAAAACACACTTAATGGACAAGGGTCTAATTTACCACGAGTGGGTGAATGATTATGGACAAAGCAAACACAGCTAAAAGTCTTAGGAGAAATGGAGAACCTGGAAGTGATAGACCCAAACAAAACTTGAAGAGGTGTTTGTTTTTGAAGGACTTCGGTAGGAAGACGATTAATCAAATAAACGGCAGTGAGAACCGCGTCCCCTCAATAGGATCGAGGAACCCGCATCTCAAAGGATAGATAACGGGCAACATCAAAGAGATGTCGATTTTTGCGTTCGGCAACACCATTTTGTTGAGGGGTATTAGTGCATGAAGTCTAGTGAATAATGCCATGAGTGGCGAAGTAAGTGGCAAGACCAGAGTCGATATATTTCCCCTTATTATCAGAATAAAGAATTTTAACAACCACCTCAAACTGAGTACAAACCATTTTATAGAAGTTTTGAAACACAGAAAACACCTCACTTTTATCTTTCATCAAATATACCCAAGTGGCCTTGGAACAATCATCTATAAAGGTAACAAACCATTTTTTACTTGTTAAAGACACAAAATGGGATGGACCCCAGACATCATAATGAATCAAAGAAAAGGGAACTGAACTTTTATTAATAGAAGGAGCAAAAGAGGCTCTGTGTTGTTTTCCAAGTTGACAAGGCTCACATTGAAAATTAGACACATTATTGTTCGCAAAGATAGAAGGAAATAAATACTTAAGTAATAAAAAAGAGAGATGTCCTAATTGACGGTGCCACAGCCAAATGTCATCCTTGGTGGATGGGAATTGAATAGTTTAATGGGCCAGTTTGTCTCTCTGATCCAAAATGTAGAGACCATGGTCCTCTCTACCACTGGCAATCCTCTTCCCTGTGATAAGGTCCTGAAAAAGACGATGATCAAGAAAAAATATCACGCTATAATTTAAGTCACAGGTAATACGACTCAAAGATAAAAGATTAACACTAAAATTGGAAACATGGAGGACAGAAGACAAAGGAAGAGAAGAGACGGCATGAATTAAACCTTTCTCTGACTCAGATGAAAAAGTACCATGAGCAATATGCACTTTGTCCTGACCAGAGGAGGGGTTATACTCTGAAAATAAATTAGAAAAGCCAGACATATGGTCAGAAGCACCATAATCAATAATCCATAGCACAGGTGTATAAGATAGCAATGCACATTGGGAGGAAGCCAAGTTACCTGAATTGGCAAAGGAAGAAGAAGGTGCACCTGGAGCAGAAGTGGAGGCTCGATGATCTAACAAGTGTCGAAGAGCAATCTCAAAATCCAAGGCAGAGAATCCTGAAACATCAGCAGCAGGGGAGACAATCGGAGATGAAGATGGTGGCTCAACTTAGTCTGAAAGATGTGCCCAAGCATTGGCCCCTCGGCCTCTAGATGAACTAGACCTACCCCCTCGAGTACCAGGACGGTCTCCTCGACCACCAGAAGGAGTCCCATACGGCTTCCAACAGGTCTCTCCTGTGTGGCAAGGTCGACAACGATAGTCATAAAAAAGATTATCTTTCTCAGAGGAAGGACGAGAACCATGAGTCACACGGTCGCCATCGCGAGGGGGTGCAGAGACCAAGGCCGAGCGATCAGCAGTGACAGAGGGAAGTATTGCAGAGCGGCGACTCTCCTCATTCTGCATAAAAACAAAGGCTTCCTGGAGAGAAGGAAGCACATCAATGCCAAGGACTCTGCTTTGCACTGGATCATACTCCACATTTAGGCCTTCTAAGAACTTGAAGACCCGCTCTTGTGTCATAAACTCCCAGTAACCCACAGAATTAGTGGGACAGACTGGTTTGTAATCTTGAAGATGATCAAGTCGCTTCCACCCATTGCTAAAGAAGGTAAAATACTGAAGGATAGTCATTTCACCTTGTACCGACCTTTCAATGAAGCGACGTAACTCAAAAGCCTGGGAGAAGTTCCCCTTCCGAAAGTAAGTAGTAGTCACGTCCTCCCAAATAACTCGGGTTCGTAATGGTGGGTGCCTGTATCCTGCCATCAACATAACCCATCTTCCCTCTGCTCTTTAAGAAAATAGTCAGACTCTGCGACCACGCTAGATAGTTCTGATGATTGAATAGAGAAGTGGTGATTTTTAGGCCAGGGTTGAGATTATCAGTCATAATAAAAGGTAGAAGGGAGCTCTCGCTCTTAAGCGACTGAGAAGTTGTTGACTCACTAGTGAACTCTGCCATGAGTATTCTACTAAAGAAACTTCAAACCCAAGGCTAATCACAAACTCGGAAGATAATAGTGGAAGGAAAGACATAACTCACGCTATGAAAGCATATAGCCTATGAAAGCATAAAGAAGAAAAGAAAACTGTTTTTTGTTGTTGTTGTTGTTGTTGTTGTATACAGAGACAACAAGAACAAAGACGACTAGTTACATGCGTGAGGCTAGCCGACCAACCAGGGAGCACTGAAGGCCCTAGTCGACCACCTAGGAAGCCACGACGGCCCTAGTTGAACAAGTTAGTGCTGTCGATGAGCCTGGGCAATCCTGCGGTGGAAGAGAGAAGCTGTCGACATACCCCTAGAAGGCTAGAGGGGTTGTCGACTAGGCCTAAGAGGCTGTCTAGAGGAACAGGGAGGCTGCTAATGGACTGAACAAGAGTGTGGGAGGTTCAGATTGACTGTAGGGGGCCTGGGTGATAGGCTCGAGAAGTCGACTGAAAGAGGTGACTGCCGACAGAGGTATGGGCTAGGGTTTTTGGCTCTAATAACATATAGTTTTGGAGAAGAGAAAGAGTTAAGGAATGAGTTGGACTTCATTCCCTTTTATATTGACAATTCCGAGTAATTGTAGGAGTGCCATACGACATAATATAAGGAAACAAAATCACACAATTACATATTTCTTATTCTAACAGGGATTACTTAAAGAGTGTTTATCAGCAATCCAACTTTGCTAAGCGGTACGAGTTGGAAGCAGCTATTCAAGGAGCTCGTCAGCGGGATCTGTCTATTCAGGATTTCTGTATTGAAATGGTAGGTCTTTGAGATTAGTTGGCTCTTATGGAACCTTCCAGCCTCAAGGTTCTAGATGCTTATATTGAGTTTTGAGAGCATGGTCATTTAGTGTAGTTCTTAACGGCTCTCTCCCTTCAATATGAGGCTATTCGTGGTGGCATCCTTCACCAGTCTCCTCTTTCCTCTGTGGATGCCACTGTTCATGAGCTTCTCTTCGAGGAAACCCGTCTTAAAACGACCAGTCAGACTTTGTCTCCATCTGTCTTCATAGCTCCTGCTCAACCTCCACTATTATCGATCCCACCGGTTCAGGCCACTGCCAAGCCCAAGAAAGGGCCATTGGCTTTAGATGAGTGTGCTTTCTACCATCAGAGGGGCCATTGGAAGCACAACTGTCCCAAGAAGGGACGTCAGACACCTCAGACACCTCAGACAAAGTTTCGCAGTCCTACTCCGAGTACTTTCCGGCCTCCTACCACTTATGCAGCATCTGCTCCTCCCGATCCTGACTTGGCTTTCTTAATTGCTCAGATTGCTCAACTTCAGCAAATTATGTCCACCTCTCAGCCATCACCATCTGCCTCCGCTCTTACCTCTTTTCATTCAGGTTTGCTTGGGTCTTCCTTCAGTATCCCTTCTTCTCTCTGGCTTTTTGATTTTGGTGCCTCTCATCATATGACTCCTCATCTTTCCTTAATTCGAAACTGTAGTCCCCTTCCTGTTTCTATTACTATTAATATTGCTAATGGGTCTGGTATGTCTGTTGTGTTGTGTGTATTGAGTTTATCTTACCCTCTGCCATGTCTGCTGTTATTATTCCCTCTGTTTTTTATGTTCTTCAGCTATCTATCAACTTATTATCTATCAGCCAACTTAATGCTTCTGGTTTTGATGTTATATTTTCTTCTTCTGTCTGTTGTGTGCAGGATCAGGTGTCCAAGAAGCAGATTGAGACCGACCGTAGAGTTGGAGATCTTTATGTGGTAGAAAACTTACATCTCCCTTTATCCACCTCTCCAGTTGCACTTTCCTCATTTTAGTTAGATTCTCAGTCGAGTCCGTTTTATTTATGGCATTCTCACTTAGGTCATTTGTTTGTCGACCGCTTATGGTCTTTAGCTCAGCCAGGATTTTTGGGTAAAGTTTCTTCTAGTACTATTAATGAATGTCAGGGATGTAAACTTGCCAAAATGTTAGCTTTACCATTCAATAAAAGTACTTCTATTTATGTTTTTCCTTTTTCTCTTGTGAATATGGATGTCTGAGGACCCTCTCCTATTCTTATTAAAGGGGATTCTGCATACTATGTGTCTTTTGTGGATGATTGCACCCACTATACTTGGGTTTACCTTATGATTCATAAATTTGACTTCCACCAAATATATTGTACCTTTCAGTTTATGATCACTACACAGTTTGGGTCTACCATTAAATTATTACGGTCTGACTTAGGTGGGAAATATTTTAAAATTGAGTTCTGTGAGTATCTGTCAAATTTGGGTACCATTCACCAAACCTCTTGTATTGATACACCCGCCCAAAATGGTCGTGCTGAGCGTAAATACCGTCATCGTCTTGAGAAAGCTAGATCTCTCCTTCTTTCTGCCTTTGTTCTAGCTCCCTTTTGGGGAGAAGCCATTCTTACAGTTGCTTTTCTTCGCAACTATATGCTTACTCCCCTACTGTCTGGTCGTTCTCCTTATGAGGCTCTGTTTTCTCAACTTCCTAATTACTTTTTCCTTCATGTTTTTGGGTTTGCGTGTTTTGTTTTTCTTTCCTGAAAAGATCGAACAAAACTCAGTGCTCGGTTTGACTTGTGTGTCTTTTTGGGTTACAGTCTTACTCAGAAAGGTTATTGTTGTTACAATCTTATTTCCCGTCGCCTCTATGTCTCCCGTCATGTTGCCTCTCTGGAACGTCTTGCTTATTTTCAATTTCCACTTCTCACTGCTCCAATTTCTAAAGAAGACTTGGTTCACATTAATCCGTTTCCTTCTGAGGTCCTCCTGCTAAGTATATCTCTATTGTTTCCCCTGAGCTTGTTCCTTTTTCTCCTCTTAACATTCCTCTTGTTGAGTCTCTCTCTATTGTACCCCATGAGTCTGTTTCCTCCTCTCCCTCTCTTCCCCTGCCGGCTCCTTCTCCTCCTTCGTTGTTAGTTTATTTGCGTCGCAAGGCTCTTCCTCTACCAGTTAACTCTGTCCCTGCTACTATTCCTCTTACTTTTGATCTTGCTCTCCGTAAGTATCCCCTTCGCATTCGTAAACAGATAGTTAAACTTAGTTTTTCTAACACATGTTTTTCTCCTTCATATTGTACATTTTTGTCTGTTATTCACTCTTTTTTAGAACCTTGGTCTTACAAGAAGGCTTGTCAGGATCCTAATTGGATTCAAGCTATGGAGGATGAGTTGTCTGGCTTACAGAAGACTAGTACTTGGGAACTGGTTCCTTTGCTTGCTGGCAAGAATCTGATTGGTTGCAAATGGGTCTATAAAATCAAGACTCATTCTGATGGTTCCCTTGAGCTCTATAAAGCTCACTTGGTTGCCAAAGGTTTCTCACAGGAGTATGACATTGATTATAAGGAAACCTTTGCACCAGTTGCTAAGATGACTATTGTCCGTACTTTGATTTCTGTTGCTGCTATTCATCATTGGCCTCTTTATCAGATGGATGTTAAGAATGCTTTTCTTTATAGCCATCTCACTGAGGAGGTATACATGTGTCCTCCCTCTGGCCTTCCTCATTCCACTGGACAGGTTTGTCAAGCAATCTCCTCGTGCTTGGTATGATTGCTTTTAGACGGCTGTTACTGAGCTTGGGTTCCATCTTGTTCCCACGACTCTGTTTTGTTTCTTTTCCACACCTCTGCTAGTTTTGTTTCTTTATTACTGTATGTGGATGATATGATTATCACTGGCTCTGACTCTTCTGCTATCTCTGAGGTCAAGCAACATATTTCCGCACTTTCGAAATGAAGAATCTGGGACCTTTGAGGTATTTTCTTGGTATTGAGATGGCTTCTTCTCCCAAGGGCTATTTTTTGTCTCGGGCCAAGTACGCTAATGAGGTTATTCACCGTGTCAGTCTTTTTGACACTAAGATTTCTGATACCCCCATTGAGCTTGATGTGAAGCTCTACACTGTTGATGGTGTCCCTCTGAATGATCCCACTTTATATCGCGAGCTTATGGGTTGCTTTGTCTATCTGATGGTTACTCGCCCTGATCTTGCCTATGCTGTTCATGTGGTTAGCCAGTTTGTTTCTGCTCCGCGCTCTGCACATTGGACTGCTTTGGTTCAGATTCTTCGCTATCTTCACGGTACTATCTTCCAAGGCTTGCTGTTATCGTTTACTTCTTTCTTGGAGTTAGTGGCTTATGCTGATGCTAATTGGGCTGGTGATATTACCGATCGAAAGTTCATTTTTGGTTTCGGTATGTTTCTTGGCAATTCCTTGATCTCTTGGAAAAGCAAAAAACAAACTGTTATTGCCTATTCTACTACTGAAGCAGAATACCGTGCTATGACTCATGTTACTGCTGAAATTGTCTGGCTTCGTTGTCTTCTCTTTGGCTTAGGCGTCCCTCAGTCTTCTCCGACTTCTCTTTATTGTGACAACTGCAGTGCTATTCAAATTGCACATAACACTGTCTTCCACGAGCGGACCAAGCACATTGAGATTGATTGTCCCTTTGTCCATTAGCATCCGCAGTCTGACTCTATCTTGTTTCCTTTCGTCTCCTCGGCTCTACAACTTGCTTTCTTTACCAAGACTCACACCACTGCATGGTTTTAATTTCTTTTTGGCAAACTCTCAGTGTTTTTTGCTAAAACACCTTGAGTTTGACCGGGGGTGTCAAAATATTGTGTATATATGTATGTATGGTAGTGTATTGTGATATATGATAGTTGAATTGTGATATATGGTAGTATGTTTTCTTTTCCTTATTAGTCTTAGGATTAGGAATACATCGTTTCCTTCTTTGTCTTTGGGTTAAGAGGTCTATATAAACAGTTGTATCCTTTGTATTATGAGATCAATTGAATATACAGAATACAAAAAACTTACAGTAGTATGCTCTTGACTTACTTTGTTGTAGCTAGTGAATTGAAATGACAAATTGCATGCAAATTGGTATCATATATCAATTGCTACAATTTTATAGGAAGGGATACAATTGCTACAATTTTATAGGAAGGGATACAATTACTTTACCAGTTAGAAAAAAGAACAGTTTATGACTGTTGCAACTTGAAGTGCTTGCAGCAACGTTGTGTTGCCTGCTGTGATGCTGATGATCCAATGTAGATGTATGGGACATGGGATATCTTTTTCCGGTCTGCTCCTCTGCCCTTGCATCTTTCCTCAAGGTCAGGACAATCTCTAATGGAAAAATGCTGGAGTGCATTGAGACGTTCTAGACCTTTTGGCAAACACTTCATATTCTGACAATCGGTGATTGCCAATGATCGAAGAGAAATGAGGTTCTCCACCCAATCTGGCAAATCCATGAGGTTTGGACAGCTGCAAATTTCCAGGTTCTGCAAAGTCTTGATGTATTGTAGTCCTTCTGGTAGAGATGCCAGTACTTGACAGCTTAATATACTAAGACTTCGGAGTACTGAGAGATGCTGCAGTTCATCGGGTAAATAGGGCAGATTTGGACAATACATGATTGTCAGGCGCTCAAGGGCTGTGAGGTGCTTTATTCCCTTTGGCAGAGAAGCCAGGTTATTGCAGTTCTCTATAGAAAATGATCGAAGGGAATGCAAGCCCTGAATGCCTTCCTCTGGCAAAGAGACTAAACTATGGCACTCCGTGATTTCCAAAGACTCCAGAGAGGTAAGGTTTCTAATCTGCTGTGGCAGAGCAGATAGTTCTTCACACCAGCGTAAAGTCAATGACTTTAAAGCTCCAAGGTTTTTCAAATCCCATGGCAGTGAACTAAGTTGTTGGCAAGAGCTGATTGTCAAAGATGTAAGAGGACTGTTCTGCAACAACCCTTGTGGTAGGTGCAATAGCTCTGGAAAGGAGTCAATAATAAGAGTGGAGAGTGAATTTAGCTCTGCTGCTGACCTGAGTACCCTAGCATTGCAGTTTCGCAGCTCCAAATGTTGAAGAGTTGGAAACCGTGGCATGGTTTCGAGTCTAGGGCATTCAATGATGGTTAGTTTCTGCAAGCAAATTAAGGCATCTTGTGAATCCTCACTCTCCCATGATTGTAAACTGGGAAAATCTTTGAGGGTTAGTTGCTCCAGTGAAGGAAATGCAGTTCCTCTACCTTCTATGCCGTAGAACTCACTACCAATGCTCGCCGCTGCATCTAGTCCTTGCATGTTGAGAACCTTGAGGAAAGGAAGTTGCCCGAGCGTAGGAAGCTTTTCACATCTTCTGCAGTTGTTCAAAACTAGCTCTGTAAGATTAGGAAGCATGATGTCGTTCATCCATTGTGGAAACACGGCTCCCGAGTAGCCATTTAGAATTAACTTTCTCAAAGTGTTGTTGGGTTTCAACAAGTTGAGCAGAGTCTCCGCGTGGATATGATCCGTATGATGCCCTTCTAAAGGTTGCCTCGATGGAGAATGATCCGACTTTGCCTCATTATCCCCCCATGATAATCCCAGTGAGTGAAGCTGCTTTTGCTCCAAACACAGGTCTGGTACTATACTACCAACATTCTCCAAATGCTTGATTTTTAACTCACCACGCAGGTCTAGATGCACAAGTTGGAAAAGGCTCTCATCAAATGCTGGGCCAACAATAAAAATTGGCAAGGTCTGCAAATTCAGTAAACTTCTCATAGATGCCGGAATACGGGTGAGTCTCGTGCAGTCCTTTATAATCAGATGTCTCAGGTTTATCAATCGTGTTATCCCATTTGGCAAATTCATCAAATTATGGCAGCCTGAGAGATCCAGCGTCTGCAAATTGCAGAGGTTCTCGATTGTATTAGGTAAAGTTTCCAAAAGGGTGTTAGAGAGATCAACATACCTCAAATATATCAAGACACCAATTGATTTATGCAGATTCCTGATCCCACACCCTCTTAAATCTAGCACTCTGAGGCGTTTAAAGACTGCAGCTATGATCGGTAGGGCTTTGTCAGAGTCCTTTGTTGGAGAGAAAAATCTGAGAGTTCTTAATTGCTTTGCTGCGTACAAAGCTTCAGGAACCCTGTAAGACCAAAAATTGCAGAATATTGATGCATGGCGAGTTTGGGCAAGATTACTACTTGGGTCTGATGAGTGATGAACTTTTGCAGGCTTGACAGAAGCATCATCCTGATCTAGCATCAGGAACTCATTACCTGCGACAAATTTTGCAAGGTCGTGAATGAGATCATGCATTGTAAACTCTGATGAATTGCTGTTATCATATTTATTTACAGCTTCAAAGAAAGACATCAACAGCAAATCATTGAAATATTCGTTGCCAGTGTCCTCCATCTTCTTGGTAGAATAAGTATCACCAGACAACTGAATCAAGCCTTCCGCAATCCACAGGCGTATCAACTTTTCCTTGCTGATCTCAAAATTCTTGGGCAATGCTGAGCAGTATGCAAAGCATCGTTTCAGATGTGATGGCAAATGGTCGTAACTCAACCTCAAAACCGAAAAAATTCTGTTCTCTCCTTCATCCAGATTCCATAGTTCGCTCTTCTGCACATGTAGCCACTCACTTTCCTCTCTTTTGAAGCGCATCAAACTTCCAAGAATCTTGGCAGCTAAAGGCACCCCTCCACATTTCTTGACAATATGTTTCCCTATCGGCAGCAAGTTTGGATATCCTCGCTCCTCTCCTGACTCAAAAGCTCGTTGCTTGAACAAGGTCCAGCATTCATCTTCGCTTAGAGCTTCCAATGTGTAAGGGTGCATTGTTTTCATTATTGATGAAACTCTTTTGCTGCGGGTGGTGATTATAATTTTGCTTCCATCTGCACCATTTCTCAATGGATATCTCAGTTTCTCCCATTCGTCTTGATCATCGGTCCATACATCATCCAACACGAGAAGGTATCGCTTCCCACACAAGGATTCAAACAGTTGAGACTGTAGTACACCTATTTGTGAGGACTCATGGTTTTGTTTAGTTGTGTACTCCAGAATTTCATTTATGATCTTTCTCGGATTAAAATTATCATACACTGACACCCATATTCTTAGATCAAAATGACTTTCCACCCTTGGATCATTATATGCCAATTGAGCAAGAGTTGTTTTTCCAATTCCCCCAATTCCAACAATTGGAATCACTGAAACACTGACTGTGTCAGTGTTCGTGGTGGCCGACAGTAAAATATTTACTATTGCATCCGCGTCCTTTCTTCTACCACAAACCTCTGATTCATCTATATGAGGTCCTGTTTGTCGTCGTTCTATCATATCAGACCGCTCATACACCATTCTCTCCCTGAACTGGAAGTTAGACATCTCTCTTGCTATATCATCCAACCTCTCTTGAATCGTTGTCAGCTTACGAGGCATAACATAGTAGTTTGAAACAGGCTCAAGAGCTAAGCAAACCATCGGTACCTTCTTTTTCTTCGTCTTTCTTTGGAGAAACTGGGTGGTGACCTCGTCCAGAAGGTCATCAATGTCGTAAACCACATCTTGAAGCTTTCTCAGCCAGACCTTAACCTTCTTATCCTTGAGCTGTTGTTCTTCTGCATCTTCGATGACTGCTCGAATCACAGGCAGGGCAGCTTTCAGCTTCTCGAGCTTTTTCCGGTAGTGGCTGCTGAACTGAAGCTTCATCAGAACCTGTGAAGCAAGTTTTTCGAAGATCACCTGTAGAAGGGGTGATATTACTATTTGAGCCATGACACACAGCTTTTGCAAATTTTAGGGTGTTCTGTTCGGTTGCTGTGAAAACAAAAGCAAGTGATGAAGCTCTATGATTGACAGGGTTAGTGCCATCATTCTACCAGGGAAATTGCTAATCTTCATCTTTGTAGCTTCTTGGAAATTGTCTATAAGGAGTATGGAATTGGTCATAATCATAAGCACCAAAGTCTTTGGACGTTGCTGGGAAATTTTAAATTTTTATTTTCTAAAAGAGTAGACTTTTCTCGAGTCATGGAGGTTGATTGGACAATCCAATCTGTCATTTTGTCAAGAACCGAGGTGTTGGTTTTGATGATCTGAACCGGATCATTTTTTAGTCATGTGTATAGATTATCCATGAAAAAAAGTCAATATGATAATCCTAGTCATATATTTCATTATATTTGTTTTAAACCAAAAAGATAGATGGAAGAATGATTTTGATAGTATTGTTAATCTTTTTGAAAATAAATATAATGAAATCATGTGGCTATGATTATTGGATAGATTTTTTTTTTTATAATTTTTTATGGATGATCTACACACTAAACTAGGAAATGATTAGATTGGATCATCAAAACCAGCAATGACGCAGCGACTGTTGCTTCTCTCCTACTGTCTGAAAGAAAGAAAACAAAATGATATGTTTTATAACATGAGTCTAATTGATCTCTCTTGTTTTCTAAACATTCTTGAAAGTTTTCTACCATGTACAGGATATCGAAAAGACTTGGATTTATAATATTTCGAGTCATGAAATCAACTAATATGTAATTTGGGTAGAAAGGGACTACAACCCATCAATAAAATCAACCAACGAAACTTCTTTCAGCTGAAAGTCAGTACTTGAAATTGTGAGGGTTCTGTGCAGAGAAACTTTTGTGCATGAAACAAAAAAACTTTGCAATAATCTTTGGCCAATGTTTCTGCTTATACACATTCATCGATTTTTGACTTTTTGGGATTTGCCACTCAACAGACTTGGAGCATTTCTAGCAATCTCAATCAAAATATCTAGTAAAAAATACCACTTCATTAAGTAGGTAGTTATTGTACACAATTATTTGAGTTAGTTTCTTGACTAGTCTTCTGGAGGGATTTTTCTTGAATTTAGTGAGCTCTTTTACCTAAACTAATGTTTAGCTTGCCTTCTTGTCTTTGTTGGCCAAATTAGAAACTGTATAGCACACTTGCTCGCTAAAACACAGACTTTTCTTCTTCAATGCAACGACACTTGACAAGATTTCGAAGTTCACGTAAAGGACACATCTTTGCTCCTTGTATTTTTATTTGTTTTGAAAAACAATCTGTTCATGGTGTAATTTGTTGGATATTTTGTTGTTGATGCTAAGTAAAATTTTGAGATTGATTTGGATTTGTTATTTTTTTAAGTGAGATCTATATTTAAGCATAGGGGTCGGTTGTTCAAGCATAAATTTTTATATGGACCCAAACTATCTCTTGTTTGCTCGCCAATTGTTCAATAATTGTTCCGTTTTAGTCTTTTTTTATTGGAGTAATGTACTACATAATTCGCTGGTAGTGTATAGAATTTTTGCATAAGAATAATGTGATAATGTCATTTGTGTTATTAAATGCATCTTCAATGGTCTATTTGTTCTAAATTGATAGGTTCAAGGCATTGGCAATTTGAGAGAAGACACTTGCAAAGTAAGTGGGTTTTGAATTATTTACCAAAATACCAAGTGATACAGGCTTCATATCAGGTATTCGTCAAAAAATATCTTGCTAATTGGTCAATTTTACTTTGTTGTTACAACTGGGAACTTTGTTGGTAGATAATTGGTTCATCATTTATTTGATTTATTGATTTCATCATATGTACTGTATTTAACTTTTTATATTTTAAAAATTAAGTTGCGATATTTCTTTTCTATTGATCCAGTGTTAATAAAATTGATGAAAATTAACACGTGGCATACATAACATATGTCTCGCCTCAATAGCACTACATTTTTGCTAAATTCAATTTGATCTTTTACATTTTCATCACAAAAAAGTTACTTAAATTAAAACAAGGTAATACTTAAATTTGACTTAAATTATAAGAAGATGATTGTAAAAAAAAAAATGATAAGATTAAGTAAGATTTTAAAAGTACAAGACGTTCCAGCTATGGTTTCGAAGAGTAGATCAAAACATCTAAGTTGTTAGACTATCTCTAACGCTTCATTAAACCTGGCATCAAATTTAAAATTTGGTGAAAAAGTCACTTTTTTGAATTACAACAGTTTCACCAAATCGATATCAAATCGAGAATTCACCAAACCTTTCACCAAAATGAGAACAAACGCAGCATTTTACCAAATCACTGTTCCTGACCGTTGGGGGAAACCAACCGGTCGACCACTAAAGGGTTCAAACAATTCAAAAAAAAAAAAGTTCAAACAGTTCAAAAAAAAAATTTTTTTTTTGCCTTATCGGTTGACCAACCGGTCGACCCGGAAAAAGGTTCAGACAGTTCACTGAAAAGATTCAAACAATTCAAAAAAAAAAAAATTTTGCCTTCACCGGTCGACCAACCGGTTGTCTCGGCGCAGATTTGATGAAAATTTGATTTGATGAACCATTGGAGCCCTCCGTATCAGAATGAGAAAAAAGTCTATTTTTTACTCAGATTTGATGAAAATTTTGATGAACCGTTGGAGATGTTCTTATGAAAATTAGCTATTTTACTTAATTTTTTAATTATGTTAATAAAAAAATATATAAAAAATAAAAAAATAATTGAATTTTTTATAATAATTTTTTAACCTTTTAATTATTTTAGTATGTTACCAAACTTGTCAATTGTCTTCCTGCCAATTGAGAACAAGATGAGTCAATTTCTATTGTATGGCCTATAAGACTAAAGAGCATCTCTAGTAAGGATAGTCAAAATAACTATTCAAAATTTCACTTTACTATTTTAGTTAGTCATTTTTTTAATATACATTCTATCAAGGCTATTTACTTTAGCTATCTTCTATTAAAATATTCTTAGAGCATCTCCAGCAATCCTCACCAAATTAATTATCCAAAATTTCACTTTATTAATTTAGCTAACCATTTTTTCAATACACATTCCAACAACACTCTTTACTTTAACTATCCCTTTTAAAATATTAGTTCTTTCAACTTTACTCATTTATGCACACACACATAAATATATTATTATATAAATTTATAAATAGTTTGTTCATCAACTTTACTTTAACTATCCCCTTTAAATAAATATATATATATATATATATATATATATATATATATATATATATATATATATATAGGGCAAACTTCACTTTACCTCCTGTGGTTTGGACCGGGTGTGATTTACCCCATTAATATTCAGAAATCACCACATAATCCCCCTGTGGTTGATGGACTAAAATGCACTGTTAACTTTTTTATCTAAGATAACAGAATGTGAAAGTCATGTGTCTCTACGGGGAGTGAGTCCATTTTTATGACGAAAATACTCTTTCTACCTCTTCAAATTTACAAAAGATGCCATTATATTTTCAACCTTCTTTTTCTTCATCTCTTCTCTCTCTCTCTCTCTCTCTCCTCCCCTCAAACCACCACCCATATCCATCCTCTCTCACAGGATGAACAAACACATCTCTGATCAATTGAACAACCACATCTTTGAACAGACACATTTTTGATCATGTGTACATATATATATATATATTTTGATCATGTGCATATATACATATACATATACATATACAAATCCAAATCTATTTAATTTTTATTTTTATTTTTGGATTGAAGAGATTTGAAATTCCTTCTATACATATACATATTTGAATACATATATTTGATCAGAGATTAAAATGGGTTTGGATTTGTATATATTTGTATACAAATACAAATCTAAACCCATTTTAAATTTTTTTTTTTTTTTTGATTGAAGAGAATTGAAATTCCTCTTGTATGGCTTGTCGATCTCCAATGAAGTGGAGAACTTCATCTATAACCCCAGCCACTTCAGAGCCATCTATTCTTGATTTATTCAAGTCTATTTTTGGGTAAAAAAATTAGGCTTTTGATTTGAGGTTTTTTTTCATGATTTCTTTCAAATTATCGTTATTTTGATTAGCCTTTTAATTTCTTTCATGTTTTCTGTGTTGATTCAGAGATGATTATTATTGACCAAATAAAATAAAATAATAGAAGATTAGAGTCACAAGTTGCTGATTATGCAAAAGTCATTGCGTAGCTTGAAGCTGCCAGAGCGAAAGTAAAGGTGTTGAAAAAGAAACTCCAAAGTCTGAATCGGAATAGAACAAGGAACAGAACGAGGAACAAAGTTTGAAATGGAGAGAGAGTAAAGGTGTTGAAAAAGAAACTCAAGTCTGAATCGGAATAGAACAAGGAACAAAGTTTGAAATGGAGAGAGAGAGAGAGAGAGAGATGAAGATGAGATTGTATATGTATATATATGTATATGTATGTACACATATAAAGTTTGAAATGGAGAGAGAGAAAAGAAGAAGATGAAGATTGAGAGAGAGAGAGAGAGAATTGGGTTTTCCTTGAAATGGAGAGAGAGAGAGAGAGAGAGAGAGAGAGAGAGAGAGAAGAACAAAATGAAGACGAGGGTATAATTGTCAATTTCCAACTTCTGTTAACAGAAGTTAGTGTGTGTTTTAGTCCATCAACCACAAGGGGGTTATGTGGTGATATTTGAACGTTAGGAGAGGTAATCTGCAAATGGCCAAAACCATAAAGGGGTAAAGTGAAGTTTGCCATAATATATATATATATATATATTTAAATTTCAACCTTATAAATTTATAAATTTCAACTTTACTCAACCTTACTTTAACTATCCCCTTTAAATATATATATATATATATATATTATTTCTTTCAATGACACATAGGGAAAAAGTAATAAAAAAATATATAGCACAACAACAGTTTCTCGCTTCAAGTAGCTAGCAACTGTTGCTTGTATCAAATTGTTGAAGCATCTAATGTGGTTGTTGGAGGTCTTTTTTTATGCTTTGGCTTGCTATTTTGGTTGAAAATAGGGTATAACAGGGCTCTTGGAGATGCTCTTATACTTTAACTACCTTCTCTCCCATTTAAAAAAAAAAAAAAAAAAAACTTATTTCTTTCATTCTTTTAAATATAATTATATTTTGGTGAAAGTTACATTTTTCTACTGTTGTATTTTTCAAACGGTCATATTTTTTCAACGGCCGTATTTTTGTATCGGTCATATTTTTCCAACGGTCATATTTTTACAACAGTCATATTTTTTTTACTTTTCAATTATAAATAAGACATTTCCTCTCATTTGATCTTATCCTCAACTTAATTTTCTGCATCATCCGAACTTTCATATCTCTCTCTATGGCTTCCAATTCTCTTTATGATTTCTAATTCTCTTTATGATATGCCTGTAAATAACTCTGACTTCTTTGAATCTGATGATGATTTGGAGATGCTCAAAGCTGTTACAATGGATGAAGAACTACTAGATAGTGAGATAGGATCAAGCTCACGTCGTGGTTCTATTCGAGGTCGTAAAGTCATTCATTGTGACCATATTCAAGGTCATAAAAGCCTTTTTGTCGACTCTGTATATCCTCTTGAGCTATTTCGAAGGAGGTTTCGGATGAAGCATTCACCTTTTCTTCGAATTCAAGCTGCAGTTGAAGCGCACGATCCATACTTTCTCTAAAAAAGAAATTGTGCTGGAAAACTTGGTTTGTCTTCTCTTCAGAAGATAACTGTTGCACTTAGGATGCTTGCTTATGGAGTAGCTGCTGATTTTATGGACGAATATGTGAGAATTGGAGAAAGCACTGCAATAGAAAGCTTAAAATATTTTGCTGAAGCAGTTGTTGATGTTTTTTCTAATGAGTATTTGAGGTCACCAAACAACAATGACATCGCTAAACTGCTAGTGGTTGGTGAATGTCATGGATTTTCTGGGATGTTGGGGAGCATTGATTGTATGCATTGGAAATGGAAAAATTGTCCAACTACATTGAAAGGTATGTATACTGGTTACATTCATGAACCAACAATTATTTTGGAAGCTGTTGCATGATACGATCTTTGGATTTGGCATGCATTTTTTGGATTATCCGGGTCTTATAATGATACAACGTGTTAGAAAGGTTTTTTGTATTTACCGAATTTGTTCAAGGGCGTACTCTTGTAGTCAATTACACAATCAATGGTAATGAATATACAATGAGATACTATCTCGCCGATGGTATATATCCACAATGGTCAACATTTGTGAAAATAATTCCTTCTCAAGGAAATAAGAAAAAACTTTTTGCTACAGCTCAAGAGGCGACAAGAAAGGATGTAGAGCGTGCATTTGGAGTGCTTCAAGCACGATTTGCAATTGTGCATCGACCGGCATGTTTTTGGAATACTAAAATGCTTAAATATATTATGAAGGTGTGCATAATTCTACATAATATGATCATTGAGGATGAGCGGGATGACAATAGAGTAAAAGACTTCAATTATGATCAAATCGATGACAGTCCCCATGTAAAAGTGTTACAGGAGAGAACTACCGAACTTGTGGAATTCATTCAATGTCATCATAACATTAGAGACAGACAAACACATTCTCATCTCTAATCGGAACTTGTCGAACACTTGTGGCAATTACACAGTGAGTCATAAAAGCTTTGAATTTAAAGTTTCATTTTATGTAGTATGTTATTAGTAAGTGTAATCGGTATATGTTTTTGATTTATGTGTAATTTTATAATTCTATATGCCTTTTAATTATATGATTTTCATTTTAATTATATGCCTTTATATATATATATATATATAAATAATTAGCAATGCAAAGAAAATACAACACAAATGATGTTTGGATAATCTATACAGCACATGATGTGTCACGACCCAAACCTGCCCCTATGGGTTTAGCATCGTAACCGGCCAGTAATCCGTGATTACCAAAGGCCTGCTTAACAGTAAAGACAGTAATACAGAGTAAGGGGCTGGCGGAAGCCAAACAGTAGATAAAAAGATATCCAATGAGCTATGAAAATCTGAATGGAAAAAGACTTTTATGAACAGAGCCACATTCATAATCAAAACATATATACATACAACATATATACATAACATCCAGGTTAGGGATCCAATCCCATCACCTTGCCTATACAGTCAAGTCTTATTCAGTCAATACAAAACAAAGACAAAAGGGTGATTTTGAAACACCCCAAAACAGCATTAGCTTGAACGGACTCGGAACCTCGAAGTGAGGCGCGATGGTTGGCTTGACAAAACAAGAGCTTAACTTGAAGCTCCTAGCTTCGGTTCGGTGCCTGGACACCTACATATAAATATAAACAGTGAGCTAAAGCCTAGTGAATAACAAATGCGTAAAGGGGTTAAGAATGAATGCCTTTTCAGTATTTAAAACAGTCATTTGCATCGGTAAATCAGTTATTCAATCAGTGGCTCATATTTCATGCCATATTAGTCATTTAGAAACTATAGTAGTCATATGTGGTACATCCAATAGCAAAACAGTACAGTAGGTCTTAATAGACCGAACAGTCAGTTGATGGCCATCAGAACAGGTAAACAGTAGTAGTTCCAAACATTGGAACTGACAGAGATCTCTGTAACAGTAACAGTAACAGTACAGTAACAGTAAGTTGCTATGAATGCTACGAGTACAGTTTACAAATAGGACAAACATTCATTCAGTAAGTAATGTCATTTAAGAAAGCGGTACAGTCAATCATTCAGAAATAATTATAATTGAACGTATCTTTACAACATTGTTACTCACAGAGCACTGGGCTACAGACAGGCTAGGCAACGTCTTCGGGTGCCAACCCTACACAGTTGCAGAACGAACACTCACTAAGTTACACACTTGGATTAATAGCTTAGCCCCTAAACTTGACTTGGTGTGGTTCTATAACATTATCCTCATTAAGATGCTTTAAACTTGACCTAGGAATGCCTAGGATGAAATGAGGATGCAAAAATGTACTTTAAAATACTTTTCAAAATTTGCTGAAACAGGGGTCCACGCTCGAGCGTGGCTTTCTACGCTCGAGCGGACATGCAGACAATGAAGCTCCGCTCGAGCGTGACTTTCTTCACTCGAGCAGGCTGCAAACTCATGAAAAGTACTGGTTGCATGATATTCACGCTCGACGGATGCTCGACCTCCGCTCGAGCGTGAGACTCAGACTCTCACTCGAGCGTGAATTCTCTCGCTCGAGCGGACTGCAAAACACATGAACTTCTGGGCATATGCATTTCACGCTCAGGCGTGACTTTCTTCGCTCGAGTGGAAGTGCATGTACTCAGAGTGTACGCTCAAGCGTGAAATCCTCCGCTCAAGCGTGGATCCAAAATTTGGAATTTCCAGATTGATTCTCAAGCACAAAGCTCAATTTCTAAAGCTTCAAACTCGATTCTTTTGGGCTAATTTTTTGGAAAACACTTAGAAACCCATAGTACAACATGTTTCAAAGATCATTTTATAAAATCAAGCCCAAATGTGTGATAATTGAACACAATTTTGCATGAAACTTGAAGAATAATGCAAGAACATCACATGCACGAGTTCCTATGAACTCCAATGCTCTAAAACGTAATCAAATGCAAGCTTGAGCTTTAAAACATGGTGAGTTATTGAACTACAACTAAAATATGAACTTGCATGTAAGAATTTTCATGAAAACAACCTCAAAATTCTATGATAAGGATATGCATGCATGAATGGACTCTTAATTTAACACATTAAGCTAATTCTTGACTTAAATCACCAATTTCTCATGAACCATGCATGTAACAACTCAAATTCATGTTCAAGAGGGTGAGTTTCCTATCTTAGGTCTTGAATTCCAAGTGTGCTAGCTCAATTTTGCCAATTCTCTTCAATTTCTCTAAGTTCAAGCAAGAATTCCAGATGAATTCAAATTTTCTCCCAATTCTCTCTCTCTCTCTCTCTCTCTCTCTCTCTCTCTCTCTCCCTTTTTTTGGTCTTGAGGATGAATGAAAAGAGGTGCCAAACACATGTGAATCAAGATTAGGTGGATGGCCTAGAAGAATCCACTTAGTGGCAAACATGTAATAAATTCAAACTAATGTAATTTAACATTATTTAATCTAATTTAATCAATCCAAATCATATTTTAATTAAACTTACCATAAAATCCTATAAATCCTAATTAGCATATAACCTTAATCAATTTCTGAATCGGTTGCCGATAAGGCTTTTAATTCGCAATTTGAAATAAAAACACGAACAGATCATTCAGTAATCAAATAGATGGAAATGCATTTAAAACAATACACTCATGCAGTCAATTCAGGATTTCATTCTAATCAGTTACTTATCATGCTCAAACACAGTTTAACATTAATTAGAGATGAGTGTTGTCACATGATGTTTGGAAATATGGTGTTAATGTTTTAACCTTGGCAAGTGATAAAAAAATAGGTAGAAGAACTTCAGTCAAACTCCTCAAAGGAGATTAAAGAACGGGGAAAAAATAGTTACACAACCAGTAAAACACCAGCAAAACTGCCTAAAAACACAACAAAAATAGATTAAAAAACAGCCAAAAATGGCAGCAACATAGCATAAACAGCAGTAGAACAACATAGCATAAACAATATCGAATTAGACAACTAGCATTGCCATCATTCATGCCAAATGCCCCAGTATACCCTATTTCTACATTGTGTACCAAAACATTACTAAGTTCAACATCTATCCTAAACAAAAGCAGAACCAAAAGCAATACTAGACAAAAGCAGAGCCAAAGCAATACTAGACAAAAGCAGAACCAAAATACTAGCAGAACCAAAAAATCATACATCAAGTTTTTAGCGTACTAGACAAAAGCCAAAATATCATAAGGAGCAAATAGAGAATGAATACTAATTCATTCTTCTTTTCTTAATGATTTTCATTTGCCGAGCATGATAAAATTCTTGTTGGATTCCGGCAAGCCACTGAGATCCATCAAAATAACTCTTTCGTCCTCTTTGAAAAGTTTCATTTCATGTTTTTCAAGTTCCACCTCATGTTTTTCTTGCATGATACGAAGTTTCACTTGTTCTTGAACGTATACTTTGTCAATCATTTCAATTTTCTTGTCAATCATTTTCTTTTTGTCTTCCTTGATGTCCTCTAAAGCTTTGTAATACTTGAAAGTATGCTTTCTTTCTTCTTTCGTTTATTCAATCGCTTCTTTTCAGCCTTCCTACTGGTTGGTCTCTCCAAGTCTACATAAACATTAGGTGAGACATCGTCTTCCCCTAGATTTATCGAATCCGGAGTACAAAGAGAAAAGGTTGCCCTTCTTCTTGGTCTTTTTGGTTGTTTTTTCTTCTCAAACTCTACCGTCCATTTTGGTTGATCCACTAACATAATTGTTAGGTTTTTATTCTTGGCAATCTCGTTTGACAAAACTCCGTTCAGTTTTAATTTTATTCGATATTTTATTTCAGTGAGGTTATGAGTTTTAGATGCGAATCCAACCCAAATTGTGTCTTGCAGAGATGTTTCAGAAGTTAATTCTTTCATGTTTGCCACTTCGCTGACTATGTCGAAGATCACGACCTTTTAGAAGTTTCACTCGCCTGCAAAAGTAATGGGAGTTGTTTTTTCCGCTCGAGCGGCCATTCCTGCGCTCGAGCGTAGAGCTGCTTGAGTAGCCATTCTTGCACTCGAGCGGAGATCGCAGATCAGTTTTCTATAAATATATGGTTTCATCCGTTTTTAGGGTGACAGCTTCCAGATCTTCTTCTTGGGTATTAGGGTTTTCTTCTAGAGCTTCTTTGCTTGTTTCCTTTGATATTTGTGAGAGTTTCAATCATGAATTGAGTGGATTATATCAAAGGGTTTGTTTGTTTTATTTATTCAATACAACAGAGAGAGTTGTTCTTCGGTGGATTTCCAGGAATTCGGGCTTGAAACTTTGGTGGATTCTGGAGTGGCTCATCATCGTGGATTTGACATTGGTGTTGTGGATTCAACGTTATACAAGATAATTTTGAGATGAAAATGGGGCTAGAAGAGGCACATAGGGATCGGTTCGAATCTAGATTTGCTAAGTAATTGAGAGTACACTTGTGTAATTCCTTTATGTCTTCTTAGTGGATTGTTTTGTGGCTTTTGCTCGTGGTTTTTTTATCACAATTAGAGACGCTCCAATTGTGATTTTTCCACATAAAATCGTTGTGTCGATTTGTCTTTGATTGTTTGATTAGGATTGCTATTTACTGGTTAAAATTGATACATAATCACAAATAAATATCTAGGGAATTTCTAGATTTTTCAATAATCTAACAGTGTTCGAATTGTAATGTAGATTTTTTGAGTTCCTTGTACATAATTTTCGCCTTGCAAATCTGAAAATTAAATAAATAAATAATATTTGGTAACTTCACAAATAATAATAATTGTAAATGTACAATATTCAATATCTTGTCATCCTCATTTATGCCACTTTGATGCAAGGATTCAATTTGGGCGTAGCACCCATAAAACTTATTCATGGCAAGCTGAATGGTTGACCATCGATTCAAAAGACAATTCTCATTTCAATTAGACTCAAATTTCTTGTGCTCATGGAAAAAATCCCACACTCTTTTCCAATAGGTAGAGCATTTTTGCTCAATCCCGTGTATATCTAAACTAATATTAAGCCAAGCCGATACAAGGAGTTTGTATTCTTTTATTGTGAGGTTTCCTCCACGTTGAGGTTTCTTCGACAAAGATTCAATTTTAGCAGTAAATTGAGACTCTTGGGCAAAGACTTGAGTATTTTGATTTAAATATTGAGATTCCATTACATAATGTTCATCAATGTTGGGCCTTTCTTGTAAAAGATTGATAAAGTAACCATCTTGTTGTGAATCCATACCTATGATTGAATAATATATAAGAATTAAAATTTAAAAAATAGAGCTTATGGCAAGCTGCAACAATTTGAATAGTACTGGATACAAGGAAGACGACTTCCATGTTTTTTCAAGCTAAGAACAACTCTCAGAAAGAGGAAGAAAACATTGCTCTGGTAGTTATAGATACAAACCTGAAAACAAATTGCTAGCATGTTCCCATGAAAAAGATAAATCAAACTACTAAGGATGAACCCAAGACATAAGAGTATTTAAATATTCTCACTAAATCAAGACATAAGGCTACCTTGACAATTCAACCATTAAAAGTCCTAGTGTCCAATTTAGACCCTTACTAAGTTGTCTGCTTGAAACACAAGTTATAAAAAATAAATTTGAAGAAATCAGACTATTTAATTTGTGTCTTTCACTTTTGGAGTCTATCAGTCTTGCTGGAGGAGCAGTAGTTTTTTCAAACAAAGAGGTGAATTTGCACTTTAGTGAATTCCATCTTCTTCTTCTTCTTCTTCTTCTTCTTTTTTTTGGTTGTTTTGTTTTTGGGATAGCCAATGCTCTTTTCATAACCTTTTGGGAAAGTGGAGGCTCTCATTTGTTGTTTTCCAATAATCAGTGAAAGAAAAAATCTTTGCTCTCTCATAGCTAATAGCTCTCAAAGTTTGAACAAACTATGGCTATGCATGGGGGGTTGATTTCAATGACGTCTCCTTTGCAATAGAGAAAGAAGGTGCCAAAGATAGACAAAAGCTCAAAACCATAACTTGTAATGAATTCCTTTATCAATGCAAGTTTATAGATATTGGGAATAAAGAAGCTTCCTATTGCTATTGTTGTTACTAGGCATCTTGTTGCTGCTATTGGCAGCTTGCTGTTACTACTACTTTTGGAGCATAATTTGAAAGGATCAATAAGCATGCTTGTTTCCACTTTTCAAAAAACACTTTTCAGAAAATTTTATTTTCTTATTTTTCGTGTTTTTTTGTTTTTACTGAATTTTTTTTAATATTTTAAGCAATTTTTTTACTTTTTAGACACACCTAACATAAATACACCTAAAAAGTAAAAAAATTATAAAAAAATCTTTTAAAAATTCACTAAATACCAAAAATACAAAAAAAAAATACAAGAATTCAGTACATTTTTTAATATTTTTATGTATTTATTAATTTTTTAAAATATTTTTTCACAAATTTTTTACTTTTTAGATACATCTAAGTAAGGTGCATCTAAAAAAGTAAAAAAAGATGTTTAAAATTTAAAAAATATTAACTAAAAATAAAAAAACACGAAAACTAAAAAAGTCAATTTTTAAAAAACTTAATCCAGAAAACTCAAACCAAACACACTGAATGGAATTCATTCAATGGAGTAGAAATTTAAAGTGTTCTGTCTATATGAAACTCATCTGATGGGATAAAATAATTGGGTACAATTTACAATTTCTATTCTAACAGAAATTACAACAAACATATAGTGTGCAATGCAAATACATAATATTTCCTCTTTTACAAGTAGTAAATTCATGACCTATTGATTAAGAACATGGAGCCATAACTTGGTGCAACCATTTGTAAGATGAGATTAAAAACAAGAGAAGCCACAAAGTGAAGGAGAAAATATATATTCACATGGATTTCCTCCCATAATCACAAATGACAAAGCAATGTGTAATATTTTTGCCAAAATCAACAAATAATGAAATAAGAATGCAACAATCTAAATATTTGCTTTCATATTCTCCAATTTCTTATCCACTATTCATGGCATAAACAAATAGAAATGACAAAACTTATTACCTCAGCAAAAAGTTTGAGAAAAAGATAGAGAGGATGAGAGAGTTTGTAAGTTTTGGAATGTCTTCTTTATGGATTTGTTGGGGAGGTACTGATAGAACTTTTACCACCGAAAACTTTACCACCAAAAACAGAACTTAGGAGGCAAAAACAAATAAAAAATTGAAACGCTCATGAACAGTACCTCGCTTGTCTTGGCGAGGTACTGTAGCTCACAACCATCTCAGTGGTGCTTAAGCGAGTCAGCTGGAGGAGTCTTTCACTCTTCCAAGCTCGCTTCTATGTTTGAAAAGAGAGAATGACTATACTGCTGGAGATGCTCTAAGGTCTCGTTTATCAATTCTATATTTTAGTTAAAAAGTTAAAAAATCACTATAAGTTGTTACATTACTCTCTTTATTTTTCTGTACATCTTTTTATAAAAAGTCAAAAAATTATTAAAATAACATGTTTCCAAACAAGAACTAAATGTCAAGTTTATTTGTTTTTTTTTTTTTTTTTTTTTTTTTTTGAGAGAGAGAGAGAGAAAAGTAAATACTTTTAGTGAGAGCTCACTTCATTGGTCTTTAACAAATTTCCCAATTGTATAATAACGGAAAATGCTATGACCCCATTTCAAAATGGAAATTGTCTGTTTAAGAGATTGAATTTGACACTGGATCTATTTGGTACGTGGGTTTAACTAAAATAGTTAATAAGATAAAATATTATATTTAAATTATAATTATTATATTTTTTCTTTTATAATCATCAATTCAATTATAAAAACATTCAAAAATTATTTTAAATATAATTTTTTTAATCAAATTACAATAGTCAAATAGTCAAAAAAATCAGACTATAATGCCATCCCAAAACAGCACTCAATAATCAATCACCATCTGTATTGCCTATGTATATATCTCAATTCTATTATGAGTAGGTGAAAGTTATATGAAAATTATTAAAATGACATTTAAAAGTTGTTCAAAATACACACTGGCTCCTTTTTCAAAATAAATAAATGATAAATTACACTTATCTCTCTTAAAATATATATTTTTGAATAAAAAATGATAATATTATTTTTTTTCATTCATACAATTAATAAATTATTGATAAAATAAGAATTAAGTATTATATAAATTAAAATTATAAAGGAATTCAATATAAATATGTTAAAATTATAAAATTTATTGTATTTTTTTTTTACAAATTTTAAGAAAGGTTAGTATAATCTACTCAATAAAAAATTAAGTAGACATTTTTTCACCTCTTAAGATTGTTTTGTATATTTAATTTTTTAATAATTTTTTAACTTTTTATAAAAAAAATTTAAAAACATAAAAAGAATAAATTGTAGTGATTTTTTAAGAAAAAGGCCAACTTTCCTTTACTCCGGTAGTTTGTGTCATATGCGATTTCCTCCTCTAATTTTTAAAAATATCACATAATTTTCATATAATTTGTGAATTGAAGTGTGTTATAAAATATTATTAAATATTCGATTCAACTTAACAATAAATGTAAAACACGTGATACATATAAAAGGCCTATATATTCATTTTCAAATTTTAAAGAAATAAACCACACATAAAATGAAGCATATGAATTAAGATTCATCATTCAAACAAATGACAAAAATAAACATTTTACTCATGTTCATTAAATCGTTAATAATCAACTTCAGTCTACAAACGAGGAGGAAGGTTGTGGTGATTTTCGTTAGGGTTGGATGCGGAGGCTGGAGAAGTACAAGGCATTACTAGGTACTCCCGGGTGACCCTTTTGCCCTCACTTTCTATGATCAATGCTGGTTCTATATTTCATGGTATTCTGATGGGAATTTGTGGTGGTTTTGGTTTTTTTTTTTATATTTTATTTTATAATATTTTTTTAAAGATGTATAGAGGAGGAGGCAAGATATGCTTCACACCGTGCATTTCATGTCGCTTTCGGGCGAATTATTGGTATGCTTTCTGATTTGTTTCCTTCTTATTTCTTGTTAATTGAATTGAATTCCAATTTAATTCTTGAATATTAGTGTTTAATTGGAATTATTCACTAATGTGTTTTTCACTGGATTTTTTTATTATTATTTATTGTTATTGTTGGTCTATAAATGTAATTTAGTTTATTTCGGTTGCTGTTGGTTTGCAATTCTATAATACTGTTGATTTAGTTGGTTAGAAAATGAGTGGGAAAGAGAATATATATATATATATATATATATATATATATATATATATAAAATTTATATATTGTATGTTGTTTGGATTTGAATTCATGAGAAGTCACTTCAACTTGATCAAATTGTTATAGTAGGCTTGACCGACTGTAACATTTTCTTTTTCTTTTTCCATTTTAGTGATCTATTTTTGGTGCATAATCATCTTAGAATAACTAGATTGTATTAGGTGTAAACATTAAACTTCAACATTTATTTATTTATTTATTTTGATTGGAATATGGATTAGATAAAAAAGGATCAATGGTTTAAAAGGTTCTTATTGAGGCAACGAGATGGTGATTACGTTTGATCTAAGAAACATGGGCATGGACACAGGATGTGCCGATTTTGAAAAAAATTAAGATATGGCAGGAATACGATAAAAATATTTTTTCATATATTTTTATATGCTATGTTTATGAATATAAATTTAGTGCATAAAAATATAAGAGGCATGAATAGATGTGATTGTACTTTTATTTTTCACTTCTCTCTCTCTTTGTTTTCATACATTTTACATTCCCAAATCATCATGCCATTCTCTATTTTTTATCTTTCCAATTTCTTCTTCATCTTCTTTTACTAAACCCATTTCATTGAACTGAAAAACACAATTGGACATATATGTCTACACGTCAAATTTACAACAAACCCCCCCTCCCCCCTCCTCCCTCTTTGAAAAAAAAAGTTGAATTCAAATCAAATGTGCCATTTTCATAGATATTCTAAGTTCTAATATAAACCCGAGCAGCTAATGTTAGCAAGCACTGCCAAAGTATGCTCCAACATTTTAGCTTTCTGTAGATCAGAACACCAAGGATAACAAAAGGAGAGTTCTAAAAGACCATGATTATTTGCTAGCTTAACTGCAACGGATTTAATTTCTTTTCCTCATTTGCAAATTTTATACGCACCTGATGTTAGAATATGAACTTCGGCAAGTAGAGATTGAAAGTTCTCGACTGCATCATGTGAACCCATCAACTACAACATGTTGCTTTGGTACACAATGGTATAAACTTTTAGACATGGCACTTTCTCCTTTTGTAAGCATGCCATGCACTCTGGGGGGGTAGTTGTGAGAATATTGTGTATATATGTATATATGGTAGTGTATTGTGATATATGGTAGTTGTATTGTGATATATGGTAGTATGTTTTCGTTTCCTTTTTAGTCTTAGGGTTAGGAACACATCGTTTCCTTTTTTGTCTTAGGGTTAAAGAGTTCTATATAAATAGCTGTATCCTTTGTATTATGAGATCAATTGAATATACAGAATACAAAAAACTTACATGGTATCGGAACTACGCCCAAAACCCTAGGTCTGGCCTTGATCGTTCGAAGTTCTTCTCTTCGTTCACTCTTGTTGTTCAAAGTCTTCTCTGGTCTTCTCCGAAGCCACGAAGGTATCTCTGGACTTCTCCGAAGTCGTGATAGCCCTCTTTGTACTTCTTCGAAGTTGCGACAGACTTCTTTGGTCTTCTCCGAAGTCGCAATAGACTTCTGAAATAGCCACTCTAGTCTGGGTTTGAGGGATCTCTCTCTCTCGCAACCTCTGCTTTGGCTCGATTTCGGGTTCTCTCTTTCTGGTTGTGTCGATTGAAGCTTTTCTGCTTTGGTTCTCTCTCTGGTCTCTGATCTCTGTTCTCTAATTTCCGTCCACAAGTTCTTGATCCTTCTGTCCCAACTTTGAGTTATTACAGTTTGACCCCTCAGATTTATTGGGTTTTCTCATTTTGCCCCATCAGTTCCCTTCTCTTTTATTTCTGATTCATTACAATGTTGGAAGATAAAATTCAAGCTATTAAATGCAAACTTACAGGTGGCAACTATGCTTATTGTTCTAGTATTATAAGAAATTTTCTTCTCAGTCGAAAAAATTGGTTCTATTCCTTGTCCATCGGATCTAAAATAAGAAAGATGTCTGATTTCCTGTGACACTTGAGATTGTGATAATGCTCAAGTTTTGACCTGGTTCCATAACTCTATGGATGATCGCATCGGGATGATATCCTCTAAATACAACACTGCCAAAGAGGTGTGGCATTGTAGTTTTGGAGAAGAGAAAGAGTTAGAGAATGAGTTGGACTTCATTCCTTTTTATATTGATCATATTGAGTAATTACAGGAGTGCCATATGGCATAATATAAGGAAACACAATCACACAATTACGTATTTCCTATTCTAACACTCCCCCTCAAGTTGGTGCGAAGATATCTCTCATGCCCAGTTTTTTAAGGATGCCATGAAATGATTTGCTCCCTAGCCCCTTGGTGAGAACATCGGCTAGTTGGTCTCCAGTCTTCACAAATGAAATACATATGATACCACTAGTGAGTTTTTCCTTAATGAAATACCAATCAATCTCTACATGCTTAGTTCTATCATGTTGAACTGGATTATGAGTTATATTGATTGCGGTCTTGTTGTCACAGTATAGTCGTATGGAGTCATTCTGATGGATTCCTAAGTCTCCTAACAAAAGTTTAATCCATAGTAACTCATATGCACCCTGAGCCATAGCCCTGAATTTCGACTCAGCACTAGATCTAGCAACCACATTCTGTTTCTTACTTTGCCATGTGACTAGGTTGCCACCAACAAATGTGCAATATCCGGAAGTTAATCGTCTGTCAGTGACGGATCTAGCCCAATCTGCATTAGTAAATGCCTCCACATTGAGATGGCCTTGTTTTGAGAAATAGAGACCCTTTCTAGGAGAAGATTTCAGGTATCTCAGGATTCTCATAACTGCCTCTAAGTGGGAAGTTCTCGGAGCATACATAATCTAACTCACTATACTCATGACAATGGCAATGTCTGGATGTGAGTGGGATAAGTATATGAGCTTTCCCACTAGTCTCTGGTATCTCCCCCTGTCCACTGGATCTCCCTCTTGATCCTCATTCAGTTTCTGGCCCAATTCTAGAGGTGTATCACAAGGTCTACCTCCAAGCATTCTAGTTTCCTTTAGCAAGTCAAGTACATACTTCTTCTGGCATATGAAGATGCCATTCTTGGACCGAGCTACTTCAATGCCCAAAAAATACTTCAAATAGCCTAAGTCTTTGATTTCAAACTCCTTGGCTAAGTATTCTTTCAAACGAGGAATCTCCTCAACATCATCTTGTGTCAGAACGATATCATCAACATGGACAATAAGAGCTATGGTCTTTCCATGTGAGGACTGTTTCACAAATAAAGTGTGATCAGCTTGACTTTGCTTGAACCCATAGTTCATCATAGCTTGAGCAAACCTTTTGAACCAAGCCCTAGGAGACTGCTTTAGCCCATAAAGTGACTTTCGGAGCCTGCATACTTCACCGTTGGACTTAGCATTCGCAAAATCAGGAGGAATATCCGTATAGACCTCTTCTGCTAGATCTCCGTGAAGGAAGGCATTCTTCACATCAAATTAATGAAGTGGCCAATCCAAATTTGCAGCAAAAGAGAGTAAGATTTTCACAGAATTCATCTTAGCAACCGGTGTGAATTTCTCTTGGTAATCCAACCTATAACTCTGAGTGAAACCCTTAGCAATCAGTCTTGCTTTGTACTGTTCTATGGAATTATCGGCTTTGTGTTTTATCGTGTACACCACTTACACCCAACTAGATTTTTTGCTTCTAGGTAACTCTACTAACTCCCAAGTGCCACTCTTGCTGAGAGCTTTAATCTCTTCCATCATGGCATGCTTCCATTCAGGAATAGAGAGAGCATCTTGAGAATTGGTAGGTAGACTCATAGAAGACACTTTAGACCGAAAAGCTTTACATGACAAAGACAGATTAGAATAAGAGACATGATTAGTAATCGGATGTTGAGTACATGACCTAACCCCCTTCCTATTAACAATGAGAACATCAAGATCTAAAAAATCAAGAATAGGAGTATTAGAATCAAAATTACATGGACTCTCAAGACACTCATCTAGAGAATAAGTTCGCAGTAAAGGAAGGAAAGTAGTCTCTTGCATCCAGATGACTTGCTGTCTGTCCTTGTCCCTGATATAAACTTTGCCTGCCTTTTCTTCAACAACTGCTGACTCATCATCCTCTATATAGTCAACCACAGGTGAAAGTGGAATAGGAATCTCTTCACACCAAGGCTCCCCCCTGAAGGGATGACAGTGATACCGGAGAGGGCAGAAAGTAAGGTTGAGACTCAAAGAAAGTGACATCCATGAAGAAAAAACATTTGCGAATGGGAGGATGATAACACTTATATTTTTTGGTGGCAGAATAACCCAGAAAAACACACTTAATGGACAAAGGTCTAATTTACCACGAGTGGGTGAATGATTATGGACAAAGCAAACACAGTTAAAAGTCTTAGGAGAAATGGAGAACCTGGAAGTGGTAGACCCAAACAAAACTTGAAGAGGTGTTTGTTTTTGAAGGACTTCGGTAGGAAGACGATTAATTAAATAAATAGCAGTGAGAACCACGTCCCCTCAATAGGATCAAGGAACCCGTATCTCAAAGGATAGATAACAGGCGACATCAAAGAGATAGCGATTTTTGCGTTCGGCAACACCATTTTATTGAGGGGTATTAGTGCATAAAGTCTAGTGAATAATGCCATGAATGGCGAAGTAAGTGGCAAGGCCAGAGTCAATATATTTGCCCTCATTATTAGAACAAAGAATTTTAACAACCACCCCGAACTGAGTACAAACCATTTTATAGAAGTTTTGAAATACAGAAAACATCGCACTTTTATCTTTCATCAAATATACCTAAGTGGCCCTGGAACAATCATCTATGAAGGTAACAAACCATTTTTTACCGATTAAAGACACAAAATGGGATGGACTACAAACATCATAATGAATCAAAGAAAAGGGAACTGAACTTTTATTAATAGAATGAGCAAAAGAGGCTCTGTGTTGTTTTCCAAGTTGGCAAGGCTCACATTGAAAATTAGACACAATATTGTTCGCAAAGACAGAAGGAAATAAATACTTAAGTCATAAAAAAGAGAGATCTCCTAAGCGACGGTTCCACAGCCAAATGTCGCCCTTGGTGGATCAGAATTGAATAGTTGAATGGGCCAGTTTGTCTGTCTGATCTAGAATGTAGAGACCATGGTCCTCTCTACCACTGCCAATCCTCTTCCCTGTGATAAGGTCCTCAAAAAGACAATGATCAGGAAAAAATGCCACGCTACAATTTAAGTCATGGGTAATACGACTCAAAGATAAAAGATTAACACTAAAATTGGAACATGGAGGACAAAAGACAAAGGAAAAGAAGAGGTGGCATGAATTAAACCTTTCTCTGACACAGATGAAAAAGTACCATGAGCAATATGCACTTTGTCCTGACCAGAGGAGGGGTTATACTCTGAAAATAAATTAGAAGAGCCAGACATATGGTCAGAAGCACCAGAATCAATAATCCATGGTACAGGCGTATGAGATAGCATTGCACATTGGGAGGAAGTGAAGTTACCTGAATTGGCAAAGGAAGAAGAAGGTGCACCTGGAGCAGAAGTGGAGGCTCGACGACCTAACAAGTGTCGAAGAGCAATCTCAAAATCCGAGGTAGAGAATCCTAAAACATCAGCAGCAGGGGAGACAACCGGAGATGAATGTGTCTGAAAGATGTGCCCAAGCATTGGCCCCTCGGCCTCTAGATGAACCAGACCTACCCCCTCGAGTACCAGGACGGTCACCTCGGCCACCAGAAGGAGTCCCATACAGCTTCCAACAGGTCTCTCCTGTGTGGCGAGGTCGACAACAGTAGTCATAGAAAAGATTATCTTTCTTAGAGGAAGAACGAGAACCATGAGTCACACGGTCGCCATCGTGAGGGGGTGCAGAGACCAAGGTCGAGTGATCAGCAGTGGCAGAGGGTAGTATTGCTGAGCGGCGACTCTTCTTATTCTGCATAAAAACAAAGGCTTCTTGGAGAGAAGGAAGCACATCAATGCCAAGGACTCTGCTCTGCACTGGATCATACTCCACATTTAGGCATTCTAAGAACTTGAAGACCCGCTCTTGTGTCACAAACTTCCGGTAACCCACAGAATTAGTGGGACAGACTGGTTTGTAATCCTGAAGATGATCAAGTCGCTTCCACCCATTGCTAAAGAAGGTAAAATGCTAAAGGATATTCATTTCATCTTGTATCGAGCTTTCAATGAAGCAACGTAACTCAAAAGCCTGGGAGAAGTTCCTCTTTCGAGAGTAAGTAGTAGTCACGTCCTCCTAAATACCTTGTGTAGTGTCCATAGAGAGATAGCCCTCTCCAATCTTTGGGACCATAGAATGGATCAACCAACCCATAATTAGGGAGTTGGTGATCTCCTACTGATCATAACTCGGGTTCATAGTGGTGGGTGCCTATATCTTGCCATCAACATAAACCATCTTCCCTCTGCTCTTTAAGAAAATAATCAGATTCTGCGACCACGCTAGATAGTTCTGACTATTGAATAGAGAAGTGGTGATTTTTAGGCCAAGGTTGAGATTATCAGTCATAATAGAAGGTAGAAGGTAGAAGGGAGCTCTCGCTCTTAAGCGGCTGAGAAGTTATTGACTCACTAGTGAACTCTGCCATGAATATTCTACTAAGGAAACTTCAAACCCAGGGCTAATCAGAAACTCAAAAGATAATAGCGGAAGGAAAGGCACAACTCACCCTATGAAAGCATATAGCCTATGAAATCATAAAGAAGAAAAGAAAACTGTTTTTGTTGTTGTTGTTGTTGTTGTTGTTGTATACAGAGACAACAAGAACAAAGACGACTAGTTACATGCATGAGGATAACCGACCAACCAGGGAGCACCGGAGGCCCTAATTGACCACCTAAGAAGCCACGACGGCCCTAGTTGAACAAATTAGGGCTGCTGATGAGCCTGGGCAATCCTGCGGCGGAAGAGAGAAGCTGTCGACAAAACCCTAGAAGGCCAGAGGGGCTGTCGACTAGGCCTAAGAGGCTGTCGAGAGGCATTGGGAGGCTGCTAATGGACTGAACAAGAGTATGGGAGGTTCGGATTGACTGTAGGGGGCCTAGGTGATAGGCTCGAGAAGTCGACCGAGAGAGGTGACTGCCGCCAGAGGTATGGGCTAGGGTTTTGGCTCTGACACCATATAGTTTTGGAGAAGAGAAAGAGTTAGGGAATGAGTTGGACTTTATTCCCTTTTATATTGATAATACTGAGTAATTACAGGAGTGCCATACGACATAATATAAGGAAACACAATCACACAATTACATATTTCCTATTCTAACAGGGATTACTTATAGAGTGTTTATCAGCAATCCAACTTTGCTAAACGATACGAGTTGGAAACAGCTATTCAAGAAGCTCGTCAGCGGGATCTGTCTATTCAGGATTTCTATATTGAAATGGCAGGTCTCTGAGATTAGTTGGCTCTTATGGAACCTTCCAGCCTCAAGGTTCTAGATGCGTATATTGAGTTTCGAGAGCATGGTCGTTTAGTGTAGTTCTTAATGGCTCTCTCCCTTCAGTATGAGGCTATTCGTGGTGGCATCCTTCACCAGTCTCCCCCTTCCTCTGTGGATGCCATTGTTCATGAGCTTCTCTTCGAGGAAACCTGTCTCAAAACGACCAGTCAGACTTTGTCTCCATCTATCTTCCTAGCTCCTGCTAAACCTCCACTATTATCGATCCCACCGGTTCAGGCCACTGCCAAGCCCAAAAAAGGGCCCTTGGCTTTAGATGAGTGTGCTTTCTACCATCAGAGGCACCATTGGAAGCACAACTGTCCCAAGAAGGGACCTCAGACACCTCAGACAAAGTTTTGCGGTCCTATTCCGAGTACTTTTCGGCCTCCTACCACTTATGCAGCATGTGCTCCTCCCGATCTTGACTTTCTTAATTGCTCAGATTGCTCAACTTCAGCAAATTATGTCCACCTCTCAGCGATCACCATCTGCCTCCGCTCTTATCTCTTTTCATTCAGGTTTGCTTGGGTCTTCCTCCAGTATCCCTTATTCTCTTTGGCTTTTTGATTTTGGTGCCTCTAATCATATGACTCCTCATCTTTCCTTACTTCGAAGCTGTAGTCCCCTTCCTATTTCTATTACTATTAATATTGCTAATAGGTCTGGTATGTCTGTTGTGTGTATTGGGTTTGTCTTACCCTCTGCCATGTCTACTGTTACTATTCCCTCTTTTTTTTTTATGTTCTTCAGCTATCTATCAACTTATTATCTAGCAGCCAACTTAATGCTTTTTGTTTTGATGTTATATTTTCCTCTTCTGTCTGTTATGTGCAGGATCAGGTGTCCAAGAAGCAGATTGAAACCGGCCTTAGAGTTGGAGATCTTTATGTGGTAGAAAACTTACATCTCCCTTTATCCACCTTTCTAGTTGCACTTTCCTCATTTTAGTTAGATTTTCAGTCGAGTCAGTTTTATTTATGGAATTCTCACCTAGGTCATTTATTTGTCAACTGCTTACGGTCTTTAGCTCAGTCAAGATTATTGGGTAAAGTTTCTTCTAGTACTATTGATGAATATTAGGGATGTAAACTTGCCAAAATGTTAGCTTTACCATTCAATAAAAGAACTTCTAATTATGTTTCTCCTTTTTCTGTTATGCATATGGATGTCTGAGGACCCTCTCCTATTCTTACTAAAGGGGATTCTGCATACTATGTGTCTTTTGTGGATGATTGCACCCGCTATACTTAGGTTTACCTTATGACTCATAAATTTGACTTCTATCAAATATACTGTACCTTTCAGTTTATGATCACTACACAGTTTGGATCTACCATTAAATTATTACGGTCTGACTTAGGTGGGAAATATTTTAAAATTGAGTTTTGTGAGTATTTGGCAAATTTGGATACCATTCACCAAACCTCTTGTACTGATACACCCGCCCAAAATGGTCGTGCTGAGCGTAAATACCGTCATCGTCTTGAGAAAGCTAGATCTCTCCTTTTTTCTGCTTCTGTTCCCGCTCCCTTTTGGGGAGAAGCCATTTTTACAGTTGTTTTTCTTCGCAACTGTATGTCTACCCCCTTACTATCTGGTCGTTCTCTTTATAAGGCTCTATTTTCTCAACTTCCTAATTACTTTTTCCTTTATGTTTTTGGGTTTGCGTGTTTTGTTTTTCTTTCCCGAAAAGATTGGACAAAACTCAGTGCTCGGTCTGTCTTGTGTGTCTTTTTGGGTTACAGTCTTACTCAGAAAGGTTATCGTTGTTAAAATCCTATTTCCCGCCGCCTCTATGTCTCCTGTCATGTTGCCTTTCTGGAACATCTTGCTTATTTTCAATTTCCACCTTTCATTGCTCCAATTTCTAAAGAAGACTTGGTTCACATTGATCCATTTTCTTCTGAGGCTCCTCCTGCTAAGTATATCTCTATTGTTTCCCATGAGCTTGTTCTTTTTTCTCCTCTTAACATTCCTCTTGTTGAGTCTCTCTCTATTGTACCCCATGAGTCTGTTTCCACCTCCCACTCTTTTCTCCCGCTGACTCCTTTTCCTCCTTCGTTGTTAGTCTATTCGCGTCGCAAGGCTCTCCCTCTACCAGTCAACTCTGCCCCTGCTACTGTTCCTCCTGCTTCTGATCTTGCTCTCCGTAAGTATCCCCTTCGCATTCGTAAACAGGTAGTTAAACTTAGTTTTTCTAACACATATTTTTCTCCTTCATATTGTACGTTTTTGTCTGCTATTCACTCTTTTTCAGAACCTCTGTCTTATAAGGAGGCTTGTCAGGATCCTAATTGGATTCAAGTTATGGAGGATGAGTTGTCTGCCTTACAGAAGACTAGAACCTGGGAACTAGTTCCTTTGCCTGCTGGCAAGAATCTGATTGGTTGCAAATGGGTCTATAAAGTCAAGACTCATTCTGATGGTTCCCTTGAGCTCTACAAAGCTCACCTGGTTGCCAAAGGTTTCTCACAGGAGTATGGCATTGATTATAAGGAAACCTTTGCACCAGTTGCTAAGATGACTATTATTTGTACTTTGATTTATGTTGCTGCTGTTCGTCATTGGCCTCCTTATCAGATGGATGTTAAGAATGCTTTTCTTAATAGCCATCTCACTGAGGAGGTATACATGTGTCCTCCCTCTGGCCTTTCTCATTCCTTTGGACAGGTTTGTCAAGCAATTTCCTCGTGCTTGGTATGATTGCTTTTAGACAGCTGTTACTGAGCTTGGGTTCCATCTTGTGCCGACGACTCTGCTTTGTTTCTTCTACACACCTCTACTGGTTTTGTTTCTTTATTACTATATGTAGATGATATGATCATCATTAGCTCTGACTCTTTTACTATCTCTGAGGTCAAGCAACATCTTTCCGCACTTTCAAAATGAAGGATCTGGGACCTTTGAGGTATTTTCTTGGTATTGAGGTGGCTTTTTCTCCCAAGGGCTATTTTTTGTCTCGGGCCAAGTATGCCAATGAGGTTATTCACCGTGTCAGTCTTTCTGACACTAGATTTCTGATACCCCCATTGAGCTTAATGTGAAGGTCTACACTATTGATGGTGTCCCTCTAAATGATCCCACTTTATATCGCGAGCTTGTGGGTTGCTTAGTCTATCTGATGGTTACTCGCCCTGATCTTGCCTATGCTATTCATGTGGTTAACCAGTTTGTTTCTACTCCTCGCTGTACACATTGCACTGCTTTGGTTCAGATCCTTCGCTATTTTCGCGGTACTATCTTCCAAGGCTTGCTGTTATCATATACTTCTTCCTTGGAGTTAGTGGCCTATGCTGATGCTGATTGGGCGGGTGATATTACCGATCGTAAGTTCATTTTTAGTTTTCGTATGTTTCTTGGCGATTCCTTGATCACTTGGAAAAGCAAAAAACAAACTGTTGTTGCCTATTCTATTGCCGAAGCAGAGTACCGTCCTATGACTCATGTTACTGTTGAAATTGTCTGGCTTCGTTGTCTTCTCTTTGACTTGGGCATCCCTCAGTCTTCTCCGACTTCTCTCTATTGTGACAATTGCAGTGCTATTCAAAGTGCACATAACACTATCTTCCATGAGCGAACCAAGCACATTGAGATTGATTGTCCCTTTGTCTGTCAACATCCGCAGTCTGACTCTATCTTGTTTCCTTTCGTCTCCTCGGCTCTATAACTTGCTTTTTTTACCAAGATTCACACCACTGCACGGTTTTAATTTCTTTTTGGCAAACTCTCAGTGTTTTTTTTCTAAAACACCTTGAGTTTGACCGGGGGTGTGAGAATATTGTGTATATATGTAGGTATGGTAGTGTATTGTGATATATGATAGTTATATGGTAGTGTGGGAGCCGAATTTTAAAGGAGGCATGCTTTAACAGACAAGTATTGCCCGGCTCTGTCCAGAACCATCAGGATGCCGAATATAAAGGGTAGATGGGCCGAATAGGGACTGAGCTATGGAGCCGAGTAAATATGAACATAATGAGCGAAAAGTGGACCTGGCCCCGAGGCCCAGGGAACGAGTATAAATAAAGGAATAGCAGACGGAGAAAGGTATGCGATAATTGTGGTGTTTAACTTAGAATACAAGTAATCTAGAACGAGAGACTGACTTGTCCGTCGGAGTGCTAATACCGGCATCCCCGACCGGAGTGTTTACTTCCTTTCAAGTGTCTATCAGTGGATCACGAGCGTCCCCCAGGATCAGAAGAGTATTTCCAAAAATCACTTCCCCACAACTGGCGCCGTCTGTGGAAATACTCAAGCACATCCATGGCGGACGCAACGAAGGACCCTCCAATAGTCGCTGATGACACCACACAGATAGACGATTTCACTTCAACAAATACGCACGGACCGGAGCCTAACCCAGTAAGACGCGCTTTGAACTTCGGTTTACCTTCGACTCTAGAACATGAGGCAATGCAGGCGATCATGGAGCAGGCAAAGCAAAACGAGCAGCAGTTAGAGAATATGATCGCTGAGAACGAGCGTCTCCGTCAGGATTTGGCATTGGAGGTGGCAAAGTCCAAACAAGCCGTGCGCCAAGACCTGGAGCGACCTCTGAAAGCAGGTGGTCGACGACCTCGAGCTCGGTAACATGACACTGATAATGACTCTGACTCACTACCTCCGGAGCCCAAAAAGAAAGGGCGACCTACAATTTCTAGCTCCTCTGAAGAGAGCCCACGTGTAAGGCATAAGCGCAGAAGAAACGGCTCAGGTGACGAGGACCAGCATAATCCTTTTGTGCGACGGATCGCAAGGGCAATCTTGCCCATAAAGTTTAAAGCTCCGTCATTTACTCTCTATGATGGCAAGTCAAACCCCACTGATCATATCCGCCACTACAAGCAAGCCATGACATTGTATGCAGATGATGAAGCCCTCATGTGCCGAATATTCCCCAGTAGTTTGGGACCACTAGCTGTCAGGTGGTATTACAAACTAGAGCCGGCTTCGATCAAAACCTTCCACCAATTACAGAAGTCTTTCAGGGCCAGATTCATCACAAATGAGGTCCAGCCGAAACAAGCCGACTCTCTCTGGGCAATGCAAATCCTGCTAGGAGAAATGCTAAGAGTATATTCGGCACGATATTGGGAATGCTTTAATCTTATAGATGATGCTTGCAATGACTCCATGGCCATCACTGCCTTCAAAATGGGACTACACCCAGATAGTGCCCTCCGCAGTTCCTTGACCAGAAGACCTCCCAAAACAGTCTGGGGGTTGATGAAGAAAGTAGAAGAATACTGCAAAGTAAAAGATGACACTTTGTGGGTTAAAGCCGGACACAGTACCACCAAAACGTCTCCCCCTAAGATTGCCTGGCCAATAAGTTTTGTACCTCCTCAGAGCCCTGAACCATGCCAGCGGACTAAACGAGATAAGAAACGAGATTCTCGCTGACCAAGCGATCATTGCTCACACAGAACAAATGAGCAACTGCAAGTTGATAATAGGCGCACAAAGCGTGCCGACAAGAAATATACGAAGCTTTCAAATTCAATCAGCTCGGTTATGTTCCAAATCTAACATCTTTCGTTTTTTAAATGGCCATCCAAAATGGTGGGATCTCCCGACACGAGAAGATGGGACAGACGGTGTGAATATCACAAAGATCACGATCATGATACGGACATTCGCTATGCTTTGAAAGACCACCTTGAGGAATTGGTGCAAGATGGTCGGCTTCAACAACACGTACGAAAGAATGCAATCAAAACTGTTGCCCTTCGGCAAGATTCGCCTCCGTTCGGCATCATTCATATGATATACGACCTTCCAAGGCCTCTTGTTGTACACGCAATTCAAGCCCCCTAGAAGCAACGCACACCATCGAAGCAGCCCCATGAAGCAGCCCCATGAAGCTCCGAGTATTATCTTCAACGATTCCGATCTTATCGGGGTAACACTCCCCCTTAGTGATCCATTGGTCATTGAGCTACACGTAAATCGATTTGTCGTTGAACGCGTCTTCATAGACCAAGAAAGCACTTCCGAGGTTATGTATTATGAAACCTTCGTCAAACTTGGTTTCAATCAATCAGACCTGTCTCCGGCTCCCCATCCATTGCTTGGCTTCAACGCGAATCTAGAGTATCCGTTGGGGAAGATCATACTACCCATTCGAGCCGGCTCCCGAATGATGGATGTAGTATTATTGGTCATCAAGCTCCCATCGCCGTATAATATCATCATGGGGCGAACTTGGTTACATGCTATCCAAGCCATGCCTAGCACCTACCATCAGCTGCTGCGCTTTCCTACCCAACACGGTATTGAGCAAATCTGTGGTTCCCGGCACTCCGCACCTGTAGCGACCCTAATTTTCTTAAGTCATTACTTATTATTTTTGTTATCTTATTTTGTTTTTGGCTTTATTAATTGTGTGATTTACATGAGAATTAATGTGTTGTTTAGTTAGCCCCCGTTTGGGAAGTGGGTTGGCTTTTTGGCTTTTTTGACTATTTTAGCCTGGGGCTAAAAAGCCTAGTTTGGGAAGGGCTTTTTGGCTTTTTGGTGAGGTGTCATCTTCTTAAAAGACCAAATTGCCCTTTTCCATTTTTTTATTTTTTAATTTGGGTTGGGATTTGGCATTATTTCCGTTTTTTTTCTTCTTTTTTTTTTTTTCAATTTTGGCTTTTTGCTTAAAATATATATATATATTTTTTGGATTTGGCATATTTTTGTTATTTTTTATTTTTATTTTTTCTGTTAGGTTTCGATTTCGCCTATTTTCCTAATTTTTGTTTTTTTTTTTTGGGTTTGGATTTCGGTTTTTTTTTTTTTTTTTTTGGTATATTGGGTGTCGATCTGCCGACTTTTGCTTAATTTTTTTATTTTTCATTTTTTTTCTTTATTTTGGGTTTGGAATTGCCATATTTTGGTTCTTCTTTTTTATTTTAATTTTTTTATGTAGGGTTTCGATTTTGCGTTTTTTTTTGTTTTTTTTTTTTTGGGGTTTCGCTTTGGCATTTTTTGCTTTATTTTTTTTGTTGACAATTTTTTCATGTTGGGTTTCGATCTCCCGAATTTTTCAAATCCAAATTTTTTATTTTTTATTTTTTTTTTGAATATATTTTTCAGATTTTGCACTAATTTTTTTTTTCTTTGAATTTTTTTATTTTGCGCTTGGATTTTTCGTATTTTGTTTAATTTTTTTTCCTGTTCTTTTTTTAATTTTGGGTTTGGATTTGGCGTATTGTGCTTAAATTTTTCGATTTTTATTTGCGAATTTATGTTTTTGTCTTTTTATTGTTTATTTTTTTTACTATAACTATGTTTTTTTTTTTTTGTCTTGGATTTTTATTTTTAAGTATGTCTTGTTTTTTTTAATTGGTATACAATAACTTTTTTTTTAATATATTTATGTGTTTCATTTATTTGTAATTTACGTCGCACATGACAATTTGTCTATTCTTTTTCTTTTCCATTTGTTTTTATCTGTTTCACATTTTTTTTGTTTTTCCAAAAGCAAAATTCATATGGATTGTTGTTTTTCAAAGTTAGGCACGTCAGCAACTGGAAGGGGTTACATTCCCGTGGAAACTCATACATATTGTACATGATAATATATTTGAATACAGTCTGTTTCACGTGTGTCATTATGTGACAACCATACGAAAATTATTTTGACTACTATATATTTCCTAACATTCCATTCTTACGCATGTAACATAATTTTTCGCGTATGTGAAGGCGGACCAATGCCATATGGGGGTCCTCATCTCCAACCATTAAACCATCCTCGTCATGTTCAACTTCTGGTATGGCATTTACTATTGTCATAGCCTCTTCCTCGTCACAGATTGGCTGAACAGTTGTTGGGTTACCTGTGTTTCGCCGTATATAATTATGTAATGCCATTGACGCACCTACTAACTAAACTTGCACATTTGCAAAGTCATACCGAGGCATGTCTCGAATAAACCCCCATCGCTGTTTCCAGGCACCGAAAGTGCGTTCCACCACACTGCGTAAGGACGAGTGCACTTTGTTAAATAATTCCCTTGGCGTGTTTGCCATCATGTTCTGTGCAATACGTCGGAATTCTTGTTGGTGGTAACGGTCACCTTTGAATGGTGCTAAGTAACCAATCCGGTTTGGATAGCCAGAATCGACAAGATAATATTTGCTTGCAGATATGACAACAATGTATGACACAAAAAACGAACATTCTGCATCATTTTCATATAACGCTTTCTGAGGAAAAAATTAATACATTATTAAATCTATTAACAGGACCATGTGTTACCTTCGTCAGGATGTGGGAATGGGACATTCTCATTTGTTAGTATCTCGTTGAATATGCGACTATCATGCATACTTCCTTCCCATCCGCAAGAAATGAATATGAAACACATGTCAAAATCGACAGCGGCCATTATATTTTGTGTGTGACAGTATTTCCTACCGAAATATGTTGCCGCATCTGGCCCCGTAACCCATGCACTGACATGTGTTCCGTCTATTGCGCCAATGCAGTCCTGTAAACATGGATCATATGTTTGTTTCGTAACTTTGTAACAAGTGTTTCAAATTTGTCACGTGCAGTTAATAACAAAAACCATATATATTGTCTTGATTTATGTGTCAATCATGTTTTGCTGAAGTACCTTGAACGGTAGGTATTTCCGTCTAGACCGCACGTATGGATGTATACGATGCTGACTGTATGTGGGCCGGCAATGGACAACAATGAACTCTTTCATGGAATTTAATACGTTATGCACGTGCCTCGACACAGTCTCTCGGAATGTTGGAACTGTTCCTGGATTTTCCGATTTTGCTTCCCTTTCAAGACATGGATAAACATCACAACGCTTTCTTCAACAGCTAAGCCATGTGGACATTGCGGGACTTGTAACCCAAAATCATTTACTAATGTCTCACACAATGCGGCAAAAACTTCCTTCGGCATGCAAACATTTTCCTCAAAGCGACCCATATGCCCCGCATATAGTTCGCATATCCATGTATTCCCGGTTAGTATAGAAGTGCGACATGGCGTTTTATTCATGTGTTTTTGGTACCATTCTGTCGCCAACTGGCATGCTTGTAGAAATGTGCAGTTCTGTTCTTGTTGCACCTGGACCGCCATTTGATTAAGCATTTCCATTATTTCATCATGGTTGCTGCCATCCTAGGGATTCATCGCGTCTTTGTTGATGCGAAACCTACAAAAGTGGTAGCCTTTCAATCAGTTGGCACGTGATTCATTGACTTAAATTATATTGAATTTTGCAATTATACAATGCCGACATTGTTTTTAATGAAAGCAATGCTGTGACCAATGTCCTTTGGAACGCATGATCATATGAATTGCACACAAAAAAAGAAGCTGTTCAACTTATGCTTTACAAGGGGGCCATGGTGGTAACAACCACAAAACTAACAAAAGAACTTGCGACATATAGGCATTCAGAAGCGTGCATCTAAAACGTAATTCCCTGTCTTAAACGTAGCGACACAAAATATTAAAACGTAAACATCCCATTCATTTCCCAAAAACGAAGCACAACCATGCCTCCGGTCCGTCAACCCATGCACTTACCTAAAACTTGTTGCTGCCCGTAGCTAGCAAGAAGAAAAAAAAAAAAAAAAAAGACAGAATGCAAAACATGCACACACCACCATCCTGTTTTAGTACATAGCCAACAGTACCATAAGTCTAAGTTTTAAAAAGGAAGAAAAGGACATGCATCTTCAACACTCGTAAGATCGATACATCACATCCGGCGACCCCCAAACAGGTTTGCAAATGGCCCCGACGTAGTACACTGGAGCTGCTTCTGTGTAAGCCATCCAATGATGTGGTCGTCATCAGGCTGGCACATCATGACCTCCCGGTAATCGACGTTATCCATAAGTGTGGAGGCGAAGTGGAATAACGACGTACTAATCAGGGATGGAATACTGCTCAGTTTATGCATGCACTCAGAAATAGTGTACAGTGATTCGTTGCCTCTGAGGTGCCTGACCGTGACCTGCTGATTCTTCGAACGCACCACATCTATCATTCTGTTCATGCTTTCCGCAGACGCACCACTTGTTGCCTTCTTCGACTTTTAGACACTTGTTGATGGCGTCTTTCTCTTTTTTGCTTTTTCAATCGGCACATGCTCCAGTGAAGAATCAGAATCCACGTCCTGTACTCCTGTGGGTATCGGATCAGCAAGTGGCTGGGCTCCTAAACTACGCACTGAATTAGATGAGTCCGTAGCAGCTTCAAGAAGGTTCTCTCCCGGGGTCCAATGGTGCTTCCCAGTAGCTGCTGCCCCCATGAAAATCGTCTCCATCAAGTCACGGTGTTCCAATGTTTTCTTCTTGAACTTCGCACATGCCTTGTTGATCTGCAGACATGTACATGTGTAAAAGAGGTAGACGTTATATTTCATATAAATAAATTTTATTGAAGTTGAATGAAGAAGTAAAAAATGTACTGGTAAATGACAATTATGAAACTTGTTTGTACATGTACTTACTGATTCCATCTTGTCCCACCACTCGTCAGGTGCCTGAAACAAACCGGTGTCATAGTCAAAGCCTATCCCGGACACTCCCTTGCTTGAATCCATCAACTTCGTCCACGCTTGCCACTCTTTTTTCAAGCTCATGTACTTATTCTTCAACTATTTCAGTCCATGTTTTTTTCCTATTTTTCTCTGAAATTTCCTTGACAACGACTTGTACCCTGCCTGGCTGAGGACTAAGAATGGCCGATTTCCTTTACTAATCTCATTTGCAATCAACTGGAGGAAAACTTGGACTGAGTTACTGTCCCATGAGGCCTTATGGCTTAACTGAGTTTGTGTCTCTTCAAGACTGGTTGACTTGTCACTGACAACGCCTTTGCTTTTCGAGTGGTTACGAGGCGAAGTGCGTGTACAAGCCATTACTAATGTACGGTTACGAAAGATTACCATCACAAATTTGGTTGTTATATACACACGCACAACAGATGACACATTAAAAACAACAAACAGAGATATATGATGCTGAAGATAAATTTGCATATACCCATTGAAAACATTTTTTACATACGTACACAGGTTCCATGGAAGTTAGTAGTGGACAAAAATATGATAGTTAGTATTACGGCTCCTATATGCGACAACATAATACCATCGTACTACAAACATACTAACTACATACTAACAACATATTGAAAACATACTAACGTCTTTGTACATACTAAGAACATGGTAACGGTGCTTACATACGGCACAACAAAATGACAACGACAATGCAGAGCACATACACAATGGTCTTAAGCACACACAAGGATTGTTGAATGTCTATGACATCAGCCCGCAATTGCATGGAAATTTCATCTCCGGGTGACGCATAGCCTTGGTTCTCATGGCTTCGTTCTTCACACCAACCAATCCAACTGACACAAGGCTGATGAGTGAAAATTATGGAACTATTAGTTTCATGGGTTGTTAATTTTCATTAAGTTATGACCGGTAAAGATTGGGTCACTCACCACAGGGCGGGGACATACAAAGTAGGAACGCCCTGGATTTTTGGTGGACCTGGAAATCCTAACAATACACGGGCCATATCCACAGGCACACATTCGTCCTGGCCATGTACTGGAAGTTGCAGTAGAGGTGAACGACGCCATGCTACGCTTTAATATAAAGTAAATTTACATGAATCAACATGAACACGATTGAGTACTCAAATTAATAAATCTATGTTGTAATATATTTTGATAATATTTTTTATGATAGGCAGCAAAATGGATTGGTGAGAATATATTTACATTTTTGAATATATTTATGATAAAGTTTTTTCATACTTACATGTAGTCATATCTGTTTAATAAAACTTTTACACTCTTTATTGTTTACCTCTAAATTTGTAAATATTAATACATTATCAATATCTGTCTAACATTTTTTTAATATATATTGAAAATAAACTATTTTTTTAATATATTTGTAATATAAATTTGATATATTTTGTAATTTGTTGGTAATATATGTACATAATATATGTAGCTTCCTTCCCAAATGTAGTTCGAAAATAGTTATGGTACTAATTAATTTATTTTTTAGAAATGAGAATTGACCATTTCGTGTTGAGTTAAAAATAAACGCAAATTAATACATCTAATCTGTAATATATTTTCAATATATATATATTTCTATTTAGAAAACATTTTGAATATATTTATGATAAAGTTTTTTCATAATTAAATGTAGTCATATCTGTTTAATAAAACTTTTACACTCTTTATTGTTTACCTCTAAATTTGTAATATATAATATTAATACATTATTAATATCTGTCAAACATTTTTGTAATATATTTTTAGTAAACTGTTATTTTTATATATTTCTAATATAAATTTCATATATTTTGTAATTTGTTGTTAATATATGTACATATATCTACCTTCCCAAATGTAGTTCGAAAATATTTATGGTGCTAATTAATTTATTTTTTAGAAATGTGAAATGAGCATTTCGTCCTGAGTAAAAAATATACGCAAATTAAGACATCTAATTTGTAATATATTTTCAATATATATATATATATATATATATATATATATATATATATATATATATATTTTTCATATTTTGAAAATATTTCTGAATATATTTATGATATAGTTTTTCATAATTAAATTTTGTCATATCTGTGTAATAAAAGTTTTACACGCATATATTTTTAACTCTAAATTTGTAATATATAATATTAATACATTATTAGTATCTTTCGAATAAGTTTGTAATGTATTTTTAATAAATTGTTTGTTTAATATATTTCTAATATAAATATAATATATTTTGTAATTTGTTGTTAATATATGTAGATAATATATCTACCTTCCTTCCCAAATTTAGTTGGAAAATATTTTTTATGTAATTAATTTATTTTTTTGAATTGAGAATTGAGCATTTCGTCTTGAGTAAAAAATATACGCAAATTAATACATCTAATTTGTAATATATTTTCAATATATTTTTTTGGCTTTTTTGAAAACATTTATTCATATATTGATGATAAAGTTTTTCATAATTAAATTTTGACATATATGTGTAATAAAATTTTTACAGTCTTTACCTTGTAAATCAAAATTTCTAATATACAATTCACATATATTTTTTTAATATCTTCGTAATATATTTTTAATTATATTGCTTAATTGATTACAATTTTTAATTTTTTCTTTTTGGACTATAAGTTATATATATTTTGACAATTTGTTGTTAATATCTCTAACTTGTAACCCAAATTGAGTTGGAATTATATTTTTTATGTAATTAAAAAAATTTCACAAATGGGAATTGAGCATTTCTATTAGGCAACAATCAGGGGAATTGAGCATTTCTGTTAAGCACAAATAGGAATTGAGCATTTCACAAATGGGAACAGCATTTCTTATTTATAAAAAAAAAAAAAATTAAGGATCTGCATTTGAAACTATAACCGAACAGATACAACAATTGTAGAACAGATTTGCATTTCCTTGATTGTTTAAACAACGGTGCCTTCATACATCTGGCCCAAATTTGTGATTCTGAACAGATATATAAGATCAATAGAGCTGATTTTCATAAATCAGACCAACTATTTGAATCAGATCAGATATTATATATATATATATATATATATATATATATATATGTATATATACAAATCTGTCCCAAATTTGTTGGATGCGAACAGATTTTGAACATGACAACAGATCTAAAAGACGAGATTTACGGATGAGACAGATCGGTGGCCGGTCTGTGTGTAATGTAAGTGTAATCAACCCAATAACAACCGTGAGCCAACATATCGGCCATGAACCGATGCTGTTATGAACATAAACTACGCAGATGGGAAGAAGAGAAAACAAATCAGATAGGCCATAGATCATCACCTGTAGATCGGTTTGAGTGTGAGAGAGTTGGTTGTTGTTCGCCGCCGCGGTTTCGATCTCTGGTTGCGGTTTCCTCTGCCAAGGTCAGTCCGACGGCCTCCAATAGCTCCGTTCTTCTCCTCTGCTTTGCAATGAGTGTGTATGAGCTCTAATGTGAGCCGCTTTTTGCAGATGGAGAGATTTTAACCTCTCGGGGCAATTCGGTAAATTCACACCACACAGCCTCGCCCAACACCCGTGAAAATCGATTTTGTCGTGAGTTGGCTGAATTAGCCTTTTTTGTCGCGACTTGGCTACTTTAGCCTGGGATTGCCTTCCCAAACGACGCCTTAATGTGATATTTAATGAATTTAATGTTATAATTAATAAATTTAATGTGTTATTTAATTAATTAAGATATTTATATATATTTTTTATTTTTTTATAAATAAAAAAAGGGAGGTGTTTTATATATATATATATCTATATTTAAACTTATATTTATATATATTATAATTATGTGTATTATATAATATAATATATTATAATAGATTATTAGGGTTAGAATAGGATTAGATTATATAATAATATAATAAGTGGTTAGGTTTTCAACAAAAGAAAAGAATGGGGAATCAGAGGCGCAGCGGAAAGGCGAGAGAGAGAGAGAGAGAGAGAGAGAGAGAGAGGGAGAGAAAAGTGAGAGACGGCGTGGAGGGAGAGGAAAGAAAAAAAAAATATTAGGGTTTTGTTTGGGTGGTTTTATTAGTTCTTCAAATAACTCTTTGATCTTTAAAAAAAAATATTGTGAGTATAAAATTTGCTTCTCTTGATTTATGTTTAATTCGTTATTTTTATTTATTTACTTTTATTTATTTGATATTAGTTTGATTTTGTATTTACATGAAGATGATAGATTGACTTTAATTATTTTGATTAGTAGTGTATATAAGGTTTAGGATTTTTAGATAATTGATTAATTTTAATTATTTTTCTTAGTTGTGTACACAAGGTTATTTATTTTATAGTTGTAATCACACTCATGATTATATAAAATTAAAATAAACTTAGAATCTATAGATATTGGTTAGATGATGGATTGATTCGTTATTTTTATTTATTTATTTTTATTTGATGTTGGATTAATTTTGTATTTGCTTGTAGATGATGGATTGATTTTATTAATTATTTTGATTAGTTGTGTATGCAAGATTTTGAGTTTTTATATGGATTTATTTTATGATTATAATCACACTCCTAGATATATGAAATTAAAATTAATTAAGAACCCATAGATAAATTCTATATACTCCACCATGACTCCATGGATTGTTGTTTTATTTGAGTGATGGTGAGAAAGAGTGTATAAAAAAAAAAGTGAGGATTATGAGATTTATTTGAATGCCTTAGGCTCGGCATTGTTATGTTTATTCTCATATGTGAGATGTTGTGTATATATATTGTTGCCTCGTTCTCATGAGTAGACGAATGCTTTGATTTACACGCGTACGTATATGCTAACCATCCGGGGAGTGTGCGTCAAACTCGGGACGATATCCCCGTGCAATTTTGGCTTCGGAGCGGTGTTAGGTATACGGGAGGCACATGTGATATATGTGTAGGCCAGAAGTGGAGGGCCGAAGTGGTGTAGTTAAGGTACAAAGAATTTAATTATGAGTTTATGAGTATAGTGTGAATTGTATTGATTTGTACATCTTAAAAAATAGTAAACGATATCGATAAATTATGAAATTTGAGCGGAGGCATGTATACGTGATTCTAGACAACTTTTGTGTTTTAGCTTTTTATTAAAAAGATCGATTATAACTTATAATCGGATGATCTTGGTTATTGTAGTTTTGATTCATTTTAAAAATGCAGATTTTAGAGGTTGTTTTAACCCACGAAACGAGCTCATTTTTATTGGTTTCGCATAAAATGAAGTAAAACATTATTCTGCACACTTTTCGTATTTTGAAATTTTTTTGAAAAAAATCATCTTAGGGCAGTTTTTGTTCGTTTTCAGTCTCAGATTTTTCGATTGAATTTCGTCTAGATTTTTATATCAAGTTTATCTCTTAACCTGTTCAGTTTCGGTTAAATTTGTTCACACTGTCTTTTAGAAAATTTGATTCTGTACAACTTTCATTCTTTGAGTTTTGATCAATTCGAATTATTTAAGTATGAAATGGTGTAATTTTATATTTTTTTTCAACAAGTTACTTATAATTAAATTATACTAACTTTATTTGTTTTGCAGGATGGTGGGTCTTACTAACTTTTTTTATGCAGGGCTGACCCACCATATTTTTATTTCTATTTTGTCTATTTTATAATCAATTTATATTTCGTTGTGTACGGACAAGAAACTAAATGCCACCGTATCTCGGGAAACTACCCATTCGTCTCGGTGCGGTTGGAACTACTTGTCTTGTCCCGTGATAAGAATTAAATGTATTTTTGTCTGCGTCTGGTGGACACGTGGGTGTTAAATATTGTACTCGTACCAGTATACCTGTATACTGACCCGTTTTGTCTCTTGGCAATTCAGGTGCGTTCTGTTTGAGCGCAGTTGAGCTTCCTTTGCAGGATTAGTTGAGGCTACGGTGGTGACGAGAAGTAACTATAGTTTTTGGGCATATCTCTTGGATTTCTTTTGTTTCTTGAGCTTAGGATTTTTAGTAGTTCATGTATTTATTATTTTTTTTTATGACTTTAGTATTGGAATAATTTGGCATGGTTTGTAACCGTACTTTATTTAAGTTATTTTGGCTAGTTGTTGCTACTTTAATGTTAGAGGTATTTGATGGTTATAAAATTATGGTAGATGTTTTGGTTGGCGTTTAGCTTTTGTTTTACCCCTAAGATTTGGATGATGGAATATTATTGGGGTTTAGTCCTAATTTAATATTTAATTGTCCGAATTTTGGGGAGTGACAGCACCAGTATTCTGTCCCCCTCCCGAAATACCGAATCGAAACATCCTCGACTAACACGGTCATTATCGAAAGGATTCCATATCGGCTCAGAAACACGTTACGGCCCTAGAACTCGAGAATTGTCATTAAACCCGACTTGTGGGGAATGATCTCAGTTCTAAAATGATTCTCCATGTACATATTCCTCCTTTGTAAATGCAAGGATTCTTGTTGGGCAGATATAATCCCATCCTCTGCAAAATCTAATTAAAAAGGGCATTCCGACCAAAAAGCCCCCTCAGAACATGACAGCTTGGGTCGATAAAGCCTCCGGATTCAGAGCGCCCTTCGTGGATATCACGATTGGCCAAGCAAAGCCTCCTAATTCGGAGCCCCCTCGGCGCATGACGCCGTTGGGACGATAAAGCCTCCGGATTCGGAGCGCCCTTCGTGGATATCACGATTGGCCAAGTAAAGCCTCCGAATTCGGAGCCCCCTCGGCGCATGACGCCATTGGGCCAATAAAGCCTCCGGATTCGGAGCGCCCTTCGTGGATATCGCGATTGGCCAAGTAAAGCCTCTGGATTCGGAACCCCCTCGGCGCATGACGTCGTTGGGATGATAAAGCCTCTGGATTCGGAGCCCCCTTGGCGCATGACGCCGTTGGGCTGATAAAGCCTCCAGGTTCGGAGCCCCCTCGACGCGTCACGCCGTTGGGCCAATAAAGCCTCCGGATTTGGAGCGCCCTTCGTGGATATCACGATTGGCCAAGTAAAGCCTCCGGATTCGGAACCCCCTCGGCGCGTCACACCGTTGGGCCAATAAAGTCTCCGGATTCGAAGCGCCCTCGGCACATAACGCCGTTGGGCCAATAACGCTTCCAAAAACCGAATAACATTCCGAATTCGGAGCGCCCTTAGTGCACATCAGAGCAGGAAAATGTAACTCGAGCCGGCACAACGGCATAAACGAAACAAAACGTGCCAACACTCGAAATAAGATGCTTAACAAAAATTCACAATGAAATACAAACTTTTAAAATAAAACATTTTATTCGATTAAACTATAATTACAAAAACACAATTTGCGTTCGAGCATTACAAAGTCTACTTTCATACAACGTCACCTTCATCCTCACCCTTCTCAAATTTCGAAGGCGAAGGAAGGGAAGTGGTCGTGAAGGTACAGTGGCAGCACCGGATCGACGCCCGTTGCCCAGAGAGCGTCTGTAGCTCGAAATTCTTCAATCTGACCGCGCTTGAACCCACAATGTTCACACCGGCGCGACAATCATCCTCAAGGTTGAGAGCCTTGACACCATAGACAATGTCAAGGCCAAGATCCAGGACAAGAAAGGAATTCCCCACGAAAACAGTAAAATTCAATAGTTGTAGCGCTACGTCGACCTCTTCCTTCCTTCGGGGTGATCTGCTTCGACGACTTGGAGGTCGACGTTCTTCCCGTTCTTTGAACGCCCCACCCCTCGCACGGGTGGGTTCCTTGCTGCGATTCATTGCAGTGTCAAGCTCAGCCAAGGTTCAAGCCCCTCTTCTGCTGTTGAAGAAAATTCCATTTGGCATTCACATTTGTCTGCCCCATGTAACAAAGTTGTTTTAAAGTAAGTCTGAACACAGTAAGTGAAATTACTAGGGCGAAAAGTCCGAGGCAATCTATTTTTACTCCTTGCGGTGACCCCGAAGCAACATCATTAATACTGAACTCCAAAAGACATATGCCGATAGATGTTGGCCATAGCCATTCCATGTACTAATTTTTGGCTTTTTTGAATTAAAATGGACTAATTATGGCAATTAAAGATGGGATGACAGTTTCTGGATTCGAAGCCCCTAGAGCATGGCACGTTTGGGCCAATTAAGCCTCCGAGTTCGGAGCCTCATCGACGTATCACGTCGACCGATACAAGTCTCCGAATTCAGAGCCTAATCAGCGGAGCGATCATGACAAGCCGGCATGTAACCGTTCGGAATTAAATGACTACTTAAGCCAGACAATGTTTATACAATGAAAACATATGCAAACACGTGTGTGCCAAATGTAGATTACAAAGAAACATTTAAAATAGGACGTTTTATTCAATCAGGCAACAATTACACAATTACATAGTATTTTTATACGGCGTCATCCTCATCCTCACTCTTCTCGACTTCAAAAGCAGAAAACGGAAAATGATTACGTTGGTAGAGTGGCAGCGCCGAATCAATTCCCGACACCTAGAGAGCTTCTGTGGCTTGAGATGCCCTGATCCAACCGTGCTTAAAGCCACGATTCTCACATCGGCAAACTTCTTCGGCGAGCTTCTCTTTGGTCTTCTGAATTCCAACCAGTCGGCCGTCATGAAAGCCCTTTTCATAGGCCACGTTTCTCGCAGTCTCGATCGCAAACATGCTCGCCGTATTACGATCGGCGATCGCATCACTAATCAGCCTTTGAGTAACCCTCTCTGCAACAATCAGGTTGGGGGGACGGCTGATTGGGGCAACGCAGGCTTGTTTCTCCTCAGCTCGAGCTCGGCCTTTTCGGCGCGAGCTTCTAACTTCCGAATGGGTTCGTCTCTCTGTTCTATGTCCCGACGAGCGGCGCGGAGACGTATACCGATCTCATGAGCCGTGTAAAGTCCCCTCACCGCCCCATGAACGCCTTCACGAAACACTTCAAAGTCCGGACGGCCCACCATCGACTGCTGAACTTCGGGCGAAAAAATCTATCGAGCAAAATCGACTGCCACATTTGGGTCTCGAATGATGGAATCTGCCTCTGTCATCGGTCTGTTACCCACGAAGACTGCAAAACTCAATGGGCGAGGAGTTGCGTCGGATTCCCTTCCAAGATGAGATTGAAGAAACTTATGTTGTGGCTGACTATCCCTTATAGGTGATCTACTTCGATGTCGAGGAGATTGGTGTCTCTCCCGACCCCGCGACGTCCTACTGCCTGTGCGTGACGGTTCACCGTTTTGATTCATGGCACCTCCCAGCTCAGCTAGCGTCTTCGCTTGACCTCTGCTGTTGAAGAAAAGCTTATTTGATATTCGCACTTGTTTCGCCTTCCTCAAAGAGCGGGACTGAGATGCTCATTTAGCACGTAAATAGGACCCTCGTTCACGAAGTACACGCCCATTTATTCCCTACAAGGGCAGCATCTCCGAGGCTACCTCATTAATAATGAAGCGTTAATAGCCCACCATGTACCGTCCTGTACCAATCCCAATCGCCTCAATCGCCGACTGAACCAAGCCCCAATCGCCCCATCAACCGCTGATATACAGCGTTCTCGGTTCATGAACCATCTGGGGCAAGGGCGGATTGATCAATTAATATGGCTCGAGTGCCCCAGCCGTTCCATGAATCGATTTTTCTGAGCACTAGTCTTGAATTCATTTTGTTTCTTACTAAATCAGATCAATATATACGGCTCGAGTGCCCTAGCCGTTCCACGAATCGATTCTTACGTGCAAAATTTATTACGTTTTATTCGGCGTTCTACGTTCGTGAACCAGTTGGGGCAAGGGCAGATTCATCAATCTGTACGGCTTGAGTGCCACAGCCATTCCACGAATCAATTCTTGCATGCAAAATTTATTACGTTTTATTCGGCATTCTACGATCATGAACTAGTTGGGGCAAAGGTAAATTCATCAATCTATATGGCTCGAGTGCCCCGGCCGTTCCACGAATCGATTCTTGCATGCAAAATTTATTACGTTTTATTCGGCGTTCTCTATTCATGAACCATCTGGGGCAAGGGCAGATTCATCAATCTATGCGGCTCGAGTGCCCCAGCCATTCCACGGCTGTGCCAATTCATTTTGTTTGACTAAATCAGACCCCTAATTTTAATCGGCCGTTAAGTCTGCCGTCTCACGCATGCTTGACATTTTGTTCTAACTGCTGACTCTTCTAACTATACGCTCACATAACAGACAATACGAAAAATAACTTGAAAGCATAATATCCACTTGCTCGTATGGAATTGGCACGGTTGATGTAGCTCCAACAACAACAACGGCTTTGAGCCACCCATGTTTGAATCCCCGATTTTCGAATTTGGAGACTTCGTCTACGTATTCCTTGAAGGCGACGCTTTTCCCAGCCTCAAGTGTCGTAGAAACTTCGGATTCGACTTTTTCCTTTGCCGCCTTCAACTCCTTCAACTCAGCCTCTGCCTTGGCAAGCACCTCCTTTGCTAACTCGAGCGATTCCTCGCTCACGTTCGCCCTATCCTTGGCTTCGGATCTGAGCTGGTCAGCAGTCTGAGCCCTTTCCATTTCCGCTTCGGCTTGTGCATTTTCCATAGCGGCCCTCATTGCCTCGAACTCGGCCCTGCTCCTTTCACCTTCAGCTTCAGACTTTAAGCGGCCAATTCTTTCGACGGCATCATGCTGCCGGCGGCCCAGTTCAGCTATCCTTCCAGCCGTCTGCAAAACAAATCGGGATCATCATATCAAGCAATATAGTGTGCAAACCAAATCAAACGACCAGAAAAGAGAATATCGTATACATACCAGAAGGGCAAACTAGGCAGCGAATGCTATAAGCTCCAAATCTGGCTCTTCTTGAAAGGTGGCCTTATCAGCCGGCAGTGAAACTGAGGCAGCCAAGCTCAACGCTACGGCCGGATTCTTTATGACGGATGCATCATTAGAGATTGGCATATTTTTGATCTTTGGTTGAACAACAAAAGGAACAACCACGTTAGATTCCTCTAAACGAGGCCTTTTGCCAACAAGACTATCCTCCAAGCTTGCGTCTCCCTCGGCATTACGTTTTCGCCCCGTTCTTTACGAACCAGTCGTTCTTCCATGACCTGCTGTTCAGTCTCCCTGTCTATCTCATCCAAAACGATTTAAGCCATTTCTTCCGCAGTAACGGGTTGTAAAGATTCAACCGATGTAGGCTCAGAACGAGCGGCCTCTGCTTTCTTTCGAGCGGCCATTCGCTCGGCATTTCTCTTTCTCGCCATCTGCGTGAGATTTTCCCCAGCCATGCCTTCAGAAAAATCGCCGGGCAGGTCCCCCAAATCCGTAAAAATGTCTTCGAAAGAAACTCTACCCGACCCGAAATGGACGGTGAGTTAGGCTGGTTAAGACCGGCAGTTTCAAATGCTAACTTCAGAGCTTCGTCGACCTCTTCGGCCTAGGTAATGAACTCCCTGGTTGATTCGGCGACCACCTCGACTTCCGGCTCTAAGTCTCGCTCCAAATCGGAAGTCTCGAGACCAATCTGTCTCAGGGACTTGAAGCTGGGGAAGATAAGAGCCGTATGGTGTTGTTCTCCGGTTGGGATCGGAATATTGTTTGCGGATGAGAACGTAGTATAGGTAGGCTCATACCTCAAAAGAATATGGACAGCTCTGCCTTGTTTCTGTACGTTTGGAGGGCAAAAATACTTTAGCGCAGTCTTAATGTCTGAAAGTACTGCGTCGTCAGCCGAGGTCAGAACCCTCTTCAACTTATTGCCTGCAAAAACGGAGGATTATATTTGGAGAAGAAGCCGAATAAAAGAAAATTCAACAAACAAGGAATCACACGACAAAATGGTTTACCCCTCCGTCTGGGAATATGGTCCAGGCGATCTTCGCCTTTGCCGAATTCCCAGTTTCCCCGAACATTGACCATTACGTCATCAACTCGTTTTCCAGAGTTGGCAAGCATGGTTACCAAGTAATGGTCAATGTCCATGGCCCTGAGAAAGTAACACCCGAGCCGACCGAAGGATTTGGCTAAAGCGTAGCAATGCCGAATCGCAAGAATGCCCAGGTTGATCCTGAGGCGCTGGTTCAATTCAACAATTCCCATTATGATTTGAAAGAAATTCACATTGAGTTACGAGGGAATTAGATCCCAGTGGCGGAGGACGGCCCTAAGATATGGATGTAGGGGAAAGCGAACGCCACCCTCCGCAATGGACAGGAGAGGGAACACGATTGTATTTGGGTCATCCCTCTCCATATCCAGGGAACTCTTCGTTACTAGAGATAGATAAACATCATCAGGAATAGAAAAATGTTTTCGGAACCCAGAAATTCGACTCTCAAAGAGGAGGTCTTCCAAATGCTTAGCCATTCTAGAGAGAACTCAAGGATATTCTAAAGCAAAAAATAAATATGGAAAGTAGGATTGCAAAGAAAAGAGAAGAAGACTTACGAGAGGCAAAGGGTACGAGAAGAAGACGGAGAGGAGTTGCAGAAATTACGTCGGAGAAGAAATACCGATAGCCGGTCTAGAAGGTTCAAAAATTCGAAAAAGTATGTGTTCGAAGGGACTTAAACTTCAAATCATAATAAATGCGAGAGAAGCACAAATGAGGCGGGAAGGCGTTACAGTGACCGAAAAGCATGTACGCGTCCTGACATGCATCGGGAAGAGGATTAATCGCCGAATTTCTGTTTTCCCAAATCAGGAACCAAACACGCCGACTAACTGATGCTAGAAGGGTGTTTGGGGGGCAATTGTGGGAGCCGAATTTTAAAGGAGGCATACTTTAACAGACAGGTATTGCCCGACTCTGTCCAGAACCATCAGGATGCCGAATATAAAGGGTAGATAGGCCGAATAGGTACTGAGCTATAGAGCCGAGTAAATATGAACATAATGAGCGAAAAGTGGACCTGGCCCCAAGGCCCAGGGAACGAGTATAAATAAAGGAATAGCAGACAGCGAAAGGTATGTGAAAATTGTGGTGTTTAATTTAGAATACAAGTAATCTAGAATGAGAGACTGACTTGTCCGTCGGAGTGCTAATTCTGGCACCTCCGACCGGAGTGTTTATTTCCTTTCAGGTGCCTATCGGTGAATCACGAGCGTCCCCTAGGATCAGAAGGGTATTTCTAAAAACCACTTCCCCACAGGTAGCATGTTTTCGTTTCCTTGTTAGTCTTAGGGTTAGGAATACATATTTTCCTTTTTTGTCTTTGGGTTAAGAGGTCTATATAAACAACTGTATCCTTTGTATTATGAGATCAATTGAATATATAGAATACAAAAAACTTACAGTAGTATGCTCTTGACTTACTTTGTTGTAGCTAGTGAATTAACATAATAAATTGCATGCAAATTGGTATTATATATCAATCGTTAAAATTTTATAGGAAGGGATACAAGTACTTTACTAGTTAGAAAAAAGAACAGTTTATGACTGTTGCAACTTGAAGTGCTTGCAGCAACATTGTGTTGCCTGCTGTGATACTGATGATCCGATGTAAATTTATGGGACATGGGATATCTTTTTCCAGTCTGCTCCTCTGTCCTTGCATCTTTCCTCAAGGTTAGGACAATCTCTAATGGAAAAATGCTGGAGTGCATTGAGACGTTCTAGACCTTTTGGCAAACACTTCATATTCTGACAATCGGTGATTGCCAATGATCGAAGAGAAATGAGGTTCTCCACCCAATCTGGCAAATCCATGAGGTTTGGACAGCAGCAAATTTCCAGGTTCTGCAAAGTCCTAACGTATTGTAGTCCTTCTGGTAGAGATGGCAGTACTTGACAGCTTAATATACTAAGACTTCGGAGTGCTGAGAGATGCTATAGTTTATCGGGTAAATAGGGCAGATTTGGACAATACATGATTGTCAAGCAGTCAAGGGCTGTGAGGTCCTATATTCCCTTTGGCAGAGAGGCCAGGTTATTGCAGTTCTCTATAGAAAATGATCGAAGGGAATGAGAGCCCCGAATGCCTTCCTCTGGAAAATAGACTAAACTATGGCACTCCGTGATTTCCAAAGACTCTAGAGAGGTAAGGTTTCTAATCTGCTGTGGCAGAGCAGATAGTTCTTCACACCAACGTAAAGTCAATGACTTTAAAGCTCCAAGGTTTTTCAAATTCCATGGCAGTGAACTAAGTTGTTGGCAAGAGCTGATTATCAAAGATGTAAGAGGACTGTTCTGCAACAACCCTTGTGGTAGGTGCAATAGCTTTGGAAAGGAGTCAATAATAAGAGTGGAGAGTGAATTTAGCTCTGCTGCTGACCTGAGTACCCTAGCATTGCAGTTTCGCAACTCCAAATGTTGAAGAGTTGGAAACCGTGGCATGGTTTCGAGTCTAGGACATTCAATGATGGTTAGTCTCTGCAAGCAAATTAAGGCATCTTGTGAATCCTTACTCTCCCATGATTGTAAACTGGGAAAATCTTTGAGGGTTAGTTGCTCCAGTCAAGGAAATGTAGTTCCTCTACCTTCCATGCTGTAGAACTCACTACCAATGCTCGCCACTGCATCTAGTCCTTGCATGTTGAGAACCTTGAGGAAAGGAAGTTGCCCGAGCGTAGGAAGCTTTTCACATCTTCTGCAGTTGTTCAAAACTAGCTCTGTAAGATTAGGAAGCATGATGTCGTTCATCCATTGTGGAAACACGGTTCCCGAGTAGCCATTTAGAATTAACTTTCTCAAAGTGTTGTTGGGTTTCAACAAGTTAAGCAAAGTCTTCGTGTGAATATGATCGGTATGATGCCCTTCTAAAGGTTGCCTTGATGGAGAATGATCCGACTTTGCCTCATTATCCCCTCATGATAATCCCAGTGAGTGAAGCTGCTTTTGCTCTAAACACAAATCTAGTACTATACTACCAACATTCTCCAAATGCTTGATTTTTAACTCACCACGTAGGTCTAGATGCACAAGTTGGAAAAAGCTCTCATCAAATGCAGGGCCAACAATAAAAATTGGCAAGGTCTGCAAATTCAATAAACTTCTCATAGGCGCCAGAATACGAGTGAGTCTTACGCAGTCCTTTATAATCAGATGTCTCAGGTTTATCAATCGTGTTATCCCATTTGGCAAATTCATCAAATTATGGCAGCCTGAGAGATCCAACGTTTGCAAATTGCAGAGGTTCTCGATCGTAATAGGTAAAGTTTCTAAAATGGTGTTAGAGAGATCAACATACCTCAAATATATCAGGACACTAATTGATTTATGCAGGCTCCTGATCCCACACCGTTTTAAATCTAGCACTCAGAGGCGTTTAAAGACCGTAGCTATGATCAGTAGGGCTTTGTCAGAGTCATTTGTTAGAGAGAAAAATCTAAGAGTTCTTAATTGCTTTGCTGCGTACAAAGCTTCAGGAACCCTGTCAGACCAAAAATTACAGAATATTGATGCATGGCGAGTTTGGGCAAGATTACTACTTGGGTCTGATGAGTGATGAACTTTTGTAGGCTTGACAGAAGCATCATCATAATCTAGCATCAGGAACTCATTACCTACGACAAATTTTGCAAGGTCGTGAATGAGATCATGCATTGTAAACTTTCATGAATTGCTGTTATCATATTTATTTACGGCTTCGAAGAAAGACATCAACAGCAAATAATTGAAATATTCGTTGCCAGTGTCCTCCATCTTCTTGGTAGAATAAGTATCACCAAACAACTGAATCAAGCCTTCCGCAATCCACAGGCGTATCAACTTTTCCTTGCTGATCTCAAAATTCTTGGGCAATGTTGAGCAGTATGCAAAGCATCGTTTCAGATGTGATGGCAAATGGTCGTAACTCAACCTCAAAACCGAAAAAATTCTATTCTCTCATTTATCCAGATTCCATAGTTTGCTCTTCTGCACATGTAGCCACTCACTTTCCTCTCTTTTGAAGCGCATCAAACTTCCAAGAATCTTGGCAGCTAAAGGCACCCCTCCACATTTCTTGACAATATGTTTCCCTATCGGCAGCAAGTTTGGATATCCTGGCTCCTCTCCTGACTCAAAAGATCGTTGCTTGAACAAAGTCTAGCATTCATCATCGCTTAGGGCTTCCAATGTGTAAGGGTGCATTGTTTTCATTATTGATGAAACTCTTTTGCTGCGGGTGGTGATTATAATTTTGTTTTCACCTGCACCATTTCTCAATGGATATCTCAATTTCTCCCATTCGCCTTGATCATCGGTCCATACATCATCCAACACGAGAAGGTATCGCTTCCCACCGAAGGATTCAAACCGTTGGGACTGTAGTACACCTATTTGTGAGGACTCATGGTTTTGTTTAGTTGTGTACTCCAGAATTTCATTTAGAGACTTTTGAAGCCTTCCAAGCTAACCACTTCACTAGACAACCTCTAAATCTCATAACTAATTGGGTGTTGCCTCTTGTAGGGAAAATCAAACTCAACATTGACGGGAGCTCAAAAGGCAATCCAGGACCAACTGGGTATGGTAGACTTTTCAGGGATGAACGAGGAACTTGGCTATATGGGTATCATGGAAAACTGGACGCAGCAACTAGTCCGGAGGGCAAGCTTTGGGTAGTCTATATAGGACTCACAATAATGCTTGAGAAAGGTATGAAGGACATTTGCATTGAAACAAATTCAGCACAAAATGTCAAGCTCATCCAGGATGCATCATCCCAACACTCTTAACATAGGGCCATGCTTGAAGATACCAAATTCCTAATGAAAAGTTGTAACTGCACCATAGCCCATATTCCCAGAGAGGGCAACACAAGTGCTGATGGATTGGCAAATATGGGTGTGAACCACCAAGAATCTTTGTTTTTCTTAATGATCCCCCCACTGAGATTGCAGATCTGCTTGTTGCAGACATTATTGGGGCTTCTTCTTATACTGTCTAAGGAAACTTTGCCTAGCACTCTATTTTTTTTCCTTCCCGTTATCCTTTTTTATGTATCGAAAAAAAAAAAAGACAGTGAAAATGCAAATGGTCTTACATTTTTGTCATTTTATTTTTATTTTTATACATTAATTTGTTTTTATTTTTCAAAAATGCTTTTTCATGTGTTTTATTTTTTTGAAATTACGTGGCAAATGCTAATTTCTGTTTTTAATTTTTTTTTTTTTTAATTTGTTTGTTTTTTTGGGAATAAGCTTTTTCATGTAATTTATTTAAAATGACATAAAAAATCATAATTTATTGAATTTATTTTGATGTCTTTTTTCCTATTTTGTTGTTTTTTATTCATTTTTTAATGTTTTTTTTTAAATGACGTGGCACATGATAATTTTGGTTTTTTTTTTTATTATTTATTTGTTTGACCTTGTTTTTGTTTTTCAAAAAGGCTTTTCTTTTTTTTCTTTTTTTCCTGTTTTTTCAAAGTTAGGCACGTCACCAACTAAAAGGGATTATTTCCCGTATAAACACATACATGTTGTACATGACAATATATTTACATATAGCCTCTTCCGCGTGGGTTACCAATGTTAGAAGCCTACGAATATTAGGTGGACTATTATATATTTCCTAACATTCTATTATTACGTAAATACACTAACTTGTCTCGTATGCGAAGTCGCACCAATGCTATATGCGGGTCCTCATCTCCAACCATTAAACCATCATCGTCATGTTCAACTTCTGGTATAGCACTTACTATTGTCATAGCCTCTTCCTCGTCGCAGATGGGATTAACAGTTGTTGGATTACCTGTATTTCGTCGTATATAATTATGTAATGCCATTGACGCACTACTAACTAAACTTGCACATTTGCAAAATCATACCGAGGCATGTCTCTAATAAATCCCCATCAATTTTTCAGGCACCGAAAGTGCGTTCCACCATACTGCGTAACGACGAGTGAATTTTGTTAAATAATCCCCTTTGGGTGTTTGCCGTCCTGTTCCGTTCACTACTTCGGAATTGTTGATGGTGGTAACGGCTGCCTTTGAAAGGTGCTAGGTAACCTACCCAGTTTGGATAGCCAGCATCGATAAAATAATATTTGCCTGCAGACAGTACCAGAATTTATGACACGAACATCGACATTGTGCTTAATTTTCAAGTAACAATGTTTGACCAAATATTATGTACCCCTATTGATTTTTCAATGCAATGCGTTACCTTCTTTAGGATGTGAAAATGGGACATTATCATTTGTTAGTATCTCGTTGAAGATACAACTATCGTGCATACTTCCTTTCCATCCAAGCGAAATAAAGATGAAACACATGTCAAAATCGCTCGCGGCCATGATATTTTGTGTGTGACAGTATTTCCTATCGAAATATGTTGCCGCATCTGGCCCTGTAACCCGTGTACTTACATGTGTTCCGTCTATGGCTCCGATACAGTCCTGCCAACAACCCAATTGTATTGTTACTCCTACGGGTATATGTAATGGTTATTTTTCATACGTCACATCCACTAAAAAAAAAATAACGGGAAGGCAAACATAATTGGGTGAGGTTTTTAAATAGTACCTTGAACGGTAGGTATTTCCATTTAGACCGCACGTATGGATGTATATGATGCTGACTATATGTGGGCCGGCAATGAACAACAGTGAACTCCTTCATGGAAGTTAATACATTATGCGCGTTTCGGGACACAGTCTCCCCTGAATGTTGGAACCATTCTTGGATTTCCCGATTTTGCAACCCTCTCAACACATGGATAAACATTGCAACGCTTTCTTCAACAGGCACACATCCGACATGGCCATGTACTGGATGTTGCAATAGAGGTAAACAAAGACATGCTATGTTTGACAAACATTCAAAAGTAACAATGAATCGTAGCAGTAATTAGTTTTCGAAATCCATATTTCAAGTTAAACATGAACGGAAGAAGTTGATGCACAAGTTTCATAGAAGGGGTATACAAACTCATTATTTTATTCATTTTAATTATTGTTATATTATAGAAAATCGGCCTAGCAATTATGGTTTCACTATCAAAGTGTTAATAAAAAGGTAAAAGTAAATTTCCTTTTCAAACCTACCAGATAAAAATTCCCATTGGTACTAAATGTTGAAAAAAATGTCAAGAGATATGCAAGGGATTTGAATAGTATGACAAATATTGACAGACATTTTTTAGCAAGATTTGGTAAGAAACATCCAATGTCAAGACTTGAAAAGAAATCAATGAAAGCAACCATGAAACAAATCAGATGACACTGGAAACAAATTGCAAACTGGTAAACAAAGGAACATATAACTGATTGATGTGAGAGAATACGTCCATCACAGACAACTACAAACATTGGGAAAGGTGACACCAAATCTGTAAAATGTAATGGGGCTAAACTGTGCTGTTTTCTTTTGTTCATTTATTTTCTTTTCTTTAGGTGGCTAAGGAGGTCACCATGACATGTACCACAAATAAAATGCCTAGTGCTCAATTTGAATTGACCCCAGAAGGATATAAAGGAAAAGGCAACACAAACAGTAACAAGAAGCAATTCAAATCAATTCAATGGGTAGGAACAAAAAATTTAAAAATAGTGAGGATAATTAGTTAGTAAGGAAGAAAACAGTACAGATAAACAAATTCCAATTGATTGGATGACACATACCTATAAAAGCTATAAGACGGGAATATCAAACAGCTCATGAAGCAATAAATGTATATGCCATTACCAAGTGTTGTGAGGGGTAGGCTGGGTAGACCTAATTCCCAATATTATGTTAAATTTTATAGCAACCATTGGCCCATCATGTTCAACACTAAGCATCAACCTAAAATAAGAAAACTAAAAGAAGGCATGTGCATTGGTTGAGGAAAAAATAAAAGAAATAAATAACTCCACCATGACCAATCCTAATGACAGACAATGCACATACTGTTGCCTAGCATTCTGTCCCAAGCAAACTCAGTCAATGAGTAAAGATCACAAATTTGAACAATAAATAAGCAAATGTAACAACTGGATCACCCTTAGTCACCAAGAAAGAATATGGGAAGCACATATAAATACAGAGACCTGTAAGAATTGCTAATAAAAATCTACAATTAGCTAAAAGAACATAACCTCAAGTAATGTCAGATCCTTGAAAACAAATAGCAAAAGCGTGTTTTTTTTTTTTTTCTATCACGACATGGAACAAACCTAGAAAAGATCAAGAAAGAAAACGTAATTAAAATTTTTTTAAATAAATTTATATAACAGATAACTTCATACCCAACTCAATCATTTACATCAAATGTAATTAAAATAGAACTAAAAAATTGGGCAATCAGACAACAGATCGAACAATATATATAAGAACAGATCAAAATCGACTCATAGTGTACAAAATAGAAAAATGTAACACTGTGTTTGGATTGAGTGATTTGGAGAGAAAAGAAAAGAAATAGAGAGAAATATATTTCTCCTCCTTGTTTGGTTATCTTAAGGGAGAGAAATGGGGAGAAATAGAGAGAAATGGAGAGAAACTCATTTCTCTCATAACTTTTATTTTCAATCTTCCTAAAAGTGGAGAGATTGGGAGAGAAAAGAAATCCACAAATGTTTATATTTTCATAATACCAATTTTATCCCTGTAAAAATAAAAGAAATAAAATGATTAAAAATATAAAAAGGTTATTTTGGTAATATAACATAAAATAATTTCTTTTCTTTTCTCTTAATGAAATCTAACCAAACAAGAAGGAGAGAAATCACAATCATTTCTTTTCTTTTATTTCTTATTTATTCAAACAAAAAGGAGAGAAATTACAATCATTTCTTTTCTTTTCTTTTCTCTTATTACTTAAGTAATCATTTCTTTTCTTTTCTCTCCTAAGTTACCAAACATAGCGAACAATCTAAAATTGGAATTATTTGACTTGATTTGGGACGTAAAACCTTCAAACCCATTTCTCAGTTTTGTGTGTATCTGTGAAAAAATCTTCACATTTGGTAATCCGTTATTCAGCAGTGGGTTTTCCACAAACAAAAAATAGACTACATTCAAATTGGAGGCAAATTTGTAATCACCCACAACAATGGATTTCACAGATGAACCCAACAGAACGGGTTGCAGGAGACGAATTTATGCCAAAAAAAAAAATCAAAACAGCAAAACAACCAGTTCTTGACGATCGTGGTGTTTTAGACGGTGAGTTATTGTTCGACGCCGCAAATGTGCACTCCGGTGGCGTTCGACTTTGGCAAGCTTTGCGAGTCTTCTTCGACGCCGTAGATGTGTACTCTAGTGGCGATCGGCTGTGGCAAGCTTCGTGAGATGTCTTCGCCATTCAGGGTCTCCTAATTGCCTCCTTCACTTCACCGTGTCTGTGTGCCCTAGAAAATGTGTTTTGTGTGGGCTGAGGCGTGCTGGTGTGAATTAGTGTGGGAGGGGTAGTTTGGTAAATTCACCGTGGCCTGGGTTGTATGCAACTTTTGTCTGCTAGTGATTAATTTAGTTTTTTTTTGGACAGTAGGAACTAAAATAGTCCAAACTTGTCATGCCAGACGGTGCCCGTATATCTCAATTCTATTATGATTAGGTGACAGTTATATAAAAATTATTAAAATGACATTTAAAAGTTGCTCAAAACACACACGGGCTCCTTTTTTTTTTTTATAATAATAATAATAAATAAAACGTAAATTACAAATACACTCTTGAAATTTATTTAAATTACAAATTATCTCTTATAGTTTTGAAAATTACATTATGCCTCCAAAGGTTTTTAATTTCATAACAAATAGATCATTTTATTAATAAATTATCAAGTTAATTAATAGTTCTTAATAATGTTAAAATTTAATTTAGATAATTTTATTATTGTATAGGTAAACAGTTAAAAATTTCACATTTTCAATTAATTCTGTTAAATAAAAAATTTTGACATGGAGGTATTTGTAATTTTTCAAACCATAGAGGATAATTCGTATTTTAAGCAAACTTCAGGGGTGTATTTGTAATTTATCCAAAAATTAAAAAATGATAAATTACACTCATCTCTTTTAAAATTACAAAAATAAATAAAGTAAAATATATATTTTCGTATAAAAAATGACAATATTATTTTTTTTCATTCATATAATTAATAAACTATTGATAAAATAAGAGTTAAGTATTATATAAATTAAAATTATGAAGGAATTCAATATAAATATGTTAAAATTATAAAATTCATTGCATTTTTTTTTTCAAATTTTAAGAAAAGTTAGTAGAATTTACTCAATAAAAAATTAAGTAGACATTTTTTCACTTCTTAAAAGATTGTTTTGTATATTTAGTTTTTTAATAATTTTTTGAATTTTTACAAAAAAAAAAATTAAAAAAATAAAGAAAATAAATTGTAGTCACTTTTTAAGAAAAGGGCAAACTCCCCTTTACACATGTAGTTTGGGGTCATATGCGATTTATTCTCTTAATGTTTAGAAATAATTACATAATTTTCACGTGATTTTGTGAAAAAAGTGTATTATTAAACACTATTAAGCATTTTGTCTAATTTAATAGTGAGTAAAACACGTGACAAATATAAAAAAATTATATACTCATTTTCAAATTATAAGGAGATAAATCACACATGAAATAAATATATGAATTAAAATGCATCTTTCAAACATGGAGGATTTGGTAATAGACCTCTTACTGTTTAATTTGTCTTTTAAAATGACAAGAATTGTATAGATCCTTTCAAAAACCCCCAATGTTTTAAAACTTCTTTATTTTACTATACTACTCTCATATATATATATATATAGATATATATTAGCTTTCCTGTAAAGTCATCCTCACGGTGTATTTCAGAATAAAATTTTACTTTGAATCCTAGTAAACTTTACTCTGATTCAAAGTAAAATTTTATATCGTTAAGCACATATATTGCCTTAAAGGTAAAATTTTACTCTCATTTTATCAAACAAAAACAAAGCACATATGAGAGTAAAATTTTACTCTAATTTTATTAAACAAAAACAGAGTACATACCAAAGTAAAATTTTACTCTTATTCTGTCAAACAAAAATAGAGGACATACCAAAGAAAAAAAAATTAGAGAAATAGAGAGATAGAGAAAGCACATATATTGCCTTAGATTTGATTCAAACCAGAGTAAAATTTTACTGTCTAAAAAATAGAGCATGATGAGGAGACAAAGAGAAAAAGAGGAAGAGGATATAGATCTAAGATGATAGATCTCAAATCTAAGATCATCAATCTCAGATCTGAAGTCTTGGACGCTAAGGATGACGATGGTGGCATCGAATGGCGCTGGTAGTTAAGATGCTAGTGGTGAAACAGTGGTGGCGGTGGTGGTGACGAACAACATCGATGATTGAGACAGTGTTGGTGAAGACGACGGAGGTGATGGAAACGATGGTAGCCATGGTAGTCATGGTAGTAGAGATGGTGATGGTGGTGGTATGGTGGTATGGTGGTGGAGAGAGCTCTTAGAAAGAAATAGAGAAAGAAAGAGCTAAGAAGGAAATGATAAACTAATGGAGAGAAAGAAGAGAAAGATAGAGAGTGTGTGTGTGAAGGAGTAAATTTGTCTCATAAAATATAAATTTGAAAATTTTTATTTTTTATACAAGACTTTATAATTATATGGGAGTTTTGAAAGTATAATTTATTTATTTATTTTTGATTCTTAAAAAAAAAAATGGGGGGGGGGGTGTAAGAGTGATTTATGACCAAATTTCCCTTCAAACAAATGACAAAAATAAAGAAACATTTTACTCCTTTTCAATCGTTAATAATCAACTTCAGTCCACAAACGAGGAGGGTTGTGGTGATTTTCGTTAAGGGTAAAGTGAAGTTTGACGAATAAAAAAATGAGATTTCTATGATCAATTAGTGTTGGATGCAGAGGCTGGAGAAGTACAAGGCATTACTAGGTACTCCTCGATGACCCTTTTGCCCTCACTTTCTATAATCAATGCTGGTTCTATATTTTATGGTATTCTGATGGGAATTTGTGGTGGTTTTAGGTTTTTTTTTTTAAAGATGTATAGAGTGTTGAATTCACCCATGTGTGAAAGAGGTGATCATCCAAGTTGGTTGGTCAACAATGGAAGGCAACCAACCAAGTCAAGCTTGGTGGCCACCATCCATGTCAAGGGTCAAGCATGGAGGCTACCCAAAGGCTCTCCCACCTACTCCCTCACCTATAAATGGAGGTTGAGAGGAGAGGCCAAAGTGTGAGTAAGTGAGTGAGGAAGAAAACCGTGAACCAAAGAGTGCGAGAGATGTGAGGCGGAGAGACCGTCTCCCTCGGTGTGAGCGAGGGAGACGGGTGAGTGGCTGAGTGAGGAGAGTGTGAGCTCCTCCTCTATTGTAATCTTTCTGTAATCTCCTCATTGGTATAGTGATAACCGGTTACTCTCCCGTGGACGTAGGCATTGGGCCGAACCACGTAAAATATTGTGTCTCCTTGTGTGTGGGTGTGTTTTTCTGCTTGTTTTGATTTCTATAAGGTCTTGGGCGGGATCCCAGATCCCAACATAGAGGAGGTAAGATATGCTTCACACCATGCATTTCATGCAGCTGTCAGGCGAATTACTGGTATCCTTTCTGATTTGTTTCCTTCTTATTTCTTGTTAATTGAATTGAATTCCAATTTAATTCTTGAATATTAGTGTTTAATTGGAATTATTCACTAATGTGTTTTTCACTGGATTTTTTATTATTATTTATTGTTATTGTTGGTCTATAAATGTAATTTAGTTTATTTCGGTTGCTGTTGGTTTGCAATTCTATAATACTGTTGATTGAGTTGGTTAGAAAATGAGTGGGAAAGAGAATACATATGTATATATATATAATTTATATATTGTATGTTGTTTGGATTTGAATTCATGAGAAGTCACTTCAACTTGATCAAATTGTTGTAGTAGGCTTAACTGACTGTTACATTTTCTTTTTCCATTTTAGTGATCTATTTTTGGTGCATAATCGTCTTGGAATAACTTGATTGTATTAGGTGTAAACATTAAACTTCAACATTTATTTATTTATTTTGATTGGAATATGGATTAGATAAAAAAGGATCAATGGTTTAAAAGGTTCTTATTGAGGCAAAGAGATGGTGATTACGTTTGAGCTAAGAAACATGGGCACGGACACAGGACGTGCTGATTTTGAAAAAAATTAAGATATGGACAAGGCAGGAATACGATAAAAATATTTTTTCGTATATTTTTATTTGCTATGTTTATGAATATAAATTTAGTGCATAAATATATGTGGTTGTACTATAAATTTAGTGCATAAAATTATAAGAGGCATGAATATATGTGGTTGTACTTTTATTTTTCACTTTCCTCTCTCTTTGTTTTCATACATTGTACTTTCCCAAATCATCATGCCATTCTCTATTTTTTCTCTTTCCAATTTCTTCTTCATCTTCTTTTCCTATACCCATTTCATTGAACTGAAAAACACAATTGGACATATATGTCTACACGTCCCCCCCCCCCTCCCCCCCCCCCCCCCACCTCTCTTCTCTAAAAGAAAAAGTTGAATTCAAATCAAATGTGCCATTTCATAGATATTCTGAATTCTAATATAAACCCGAGCAGCTAGTGTTAGCAGGCACTGCCAAAGTACGCTCCAACATTTTAGCTTTCTGCAGATCAGAACACCAAGGATAACAAAAGGAGAGTTCTAAAAGACCATGATTATTTGCTAGCTTAACTGCAACAGATTTAATTTCTTGTCCTCATTTGCAAATTTTATATGCACCTGATGTTAGAACCAGAGATTGTTTTGATCAACGAAAAATGAACTTCGGCGAGTAGAGATTGAAAGTTCTCGACTGCATCATGTGAACCCATCAACTACAACATGTTGCTTTGGTACACAATGGTATAAGCCTTTAGACATGGCACTTTCTCCTTTTGCAAGCATGCCATGCACTCTGGGGGGGGTTAGATATGAGAATATTATGTATAGATGTATATATGGTAGTGTATTGTGATATATGGTAGTTGTATTGTGATATATGGTCGTATGTTTTTGTTTCCTTTTTAGTCTTAGGGTTAGGAATACATCGTTTCCTTTTATGTCTTAGGATTAAAGAGTTCTATATAAATAGTTGTATCCTTTGTATTATGAGATCAATTGAATATACAGAATATAGAAAACTTATATGGTATTAGAGCTACGTCTGAAACCCTAGGTCTAGCCTTGACATTCGAAGTTCTTTCTCTTCATTCACGCTTGTTGTTCGAAGTCTTCTCTAGCCTTCTCCGAAGCCGCGAAGGTCTCTCTGGGCTTCTCCGAAGTCGCGATAGCCCTCTCTATACTTCTTTGAAGTTGCGACAAACTTCTCTAGTCTTCTCCGAAGTCGCGATAGACTTTTGAAGTAGCCACTCTAGATTGGGTTTGAGGGATCTCTGTCTCCCTCTCTCTCGACCTCTGTTTTGGCTCGATTTCGAGTTCTCTCTTTCTGGTTGTGTCGATCGAAGCTTTTCTGCTTTGGTTCTCTCTTTGGTCTCTGGTCTCTGTTCTCTAATTTCAGTCCACCAATTTTTTATCCTTCTGTCCCAACTTTGGGTTATTACAGTTTGACCCCTCAGATTTATTGGGTTTTCTCATATTGCCCCATCAGTTCCTTTCTCTTTTATTTCTGGTTTATTACAATGTTAGAAGATAAAATTCAAGCTATTAAACGCAAACTTACAGGTGACAACTATGCTTATTTATCTAGTATTATGAGAAATTTTCTTTTCGGTCAAAAAAAATGAGGATATGTTTCTGGTTCTATGCTTCGTCCATCGGATCTAAAATAAGAAGGATGTCTGATTTCCTATGACACTTGAGTTTTGACCCGGTTCCATAACTCTGTGGATGATCGTATCAGGATAATGTTCTCTAAATACAGCACTGCCAAAGAGGTGTGGGATTGTAGTTGTGGAGAAGAGAAAGAGTTAGGGAATGAGTTGGACTTCATTCCTTTTTATATTGATAATACTGAGTAATTACAAGAGTGCCATACGGCATAATATAAAGAAACACAATTACATTATTCTTATTCTAGCACTCCCCCTCAAGCTGGTGCGAAGATATTTCTCATGCCTAGCTTGTTGAGGATGCCATGAAATGATTTGCTCCCTAGCTCCTTGGTGAGAACATCGGCTAGTGGTCTCCAGTCTTCTCAAATGGAATACATATGATATCACTAGTGAGTTTTTCCTTGATAAAGTGTCTATCAATCTCCATATGCTTAGTTCTATCATGTTGAATTGGATTATAAGTTATATTGATTGTGGCATTGTTGTCACAGTATAGTCGTATGGAGTCATTTTGATGGATTTCCAAGTCTCCCAACAAAAGTTTAATCCATAGTAACTTACATACACCCTGAGCCATAGCCCTGAATTCTGTCTCAACACTAGATCTAGCAACCACATTCTGTTTCTTACTTCGCCATGTGACTAGGTTGCCACCAACAAATGTGCAATATCCGGAAGTTAATCGTCTGTCAGTGACAGATCTAGCCCAATCTGCATCAGTAAATGCCTCTACACTGAGATGGCCATGTTTTGATAAATAAAGACCTTTTCCAAGAGAAGATTTTAGGTATCTCAGGATTCTTATAACTGCCTCTAAGTGAGAAGTTCTCGAAGCATACATAAACTAACTCACTATACTCACGGCAATGGCAATGTCTGGACGTGAGTGGGATAAGTGTATGAGCTTTCCCACTAGTCTCTGGTATCTCCTCCTGTCCATTGGATCTCCCTTTTGATCCTCACTTAGTTTCTGTCCCAGTTCTAGAGGTGTATAACAAGGTCTACCTCCAAGCATTCCAGTTTCCTTTAGCAAGTCAAGTGCATACTTCCTCTGGCATATGAAGATGCCATTCTTGAACCGAGCTACTTCAATGTCCAAAAAATACTTCAAATAGCCTAAGTCTTTGATTTCAAACTCCTTACCTAAGTATTCTTTCAAACGAGAAATCTCTTCAACATCATCTCCTGTCAAAACAATATCATCAACATAAATAATAAGAGTTGTGGTCTTTCCATGTGAGGAGTGTTTCACAAATAAGGTGTGATCAGCTTGACTTTGCTTGAACCCATAGTTCAGCATAACTTGAGCAAACCTTTCAAACTAATCCCTAGGAGACTTCTTTAGCCCATAAAGTGACTTTCGGAGCCTGCATACTTTACTGTTGGACTTAGCATCCGCAAAATCAAGAGGAATATCCATATCGACCTCTTCTGCTAGATCTCCATGAAGAAAGGTATTCTTCACATCAAACTGATGAAGTGGCCAATTCAAATTTGCAGTAAGAGAGAGTAAGATTCTCACAGAATTCATCTTAGCAACTGGTGCAAATGTCTCCTGGTAATCCACCCCATAAATTTAAGTGAAACCCTTAGCAACTAGTCTTACTTTGTACCGTTCTATGGAACTATTGGCTTTGTGTTTTACCGTGTACACCTACTTACATCCAACTGGATTTTTGCCTCTAAGTAACTCCACTAACTCCCAAGTGCCACTCTTGCTGAGAACTTTCATCTCTTCGATCATGGAATGCTTCCATTCAGGAATAGAGAGGGCATCCTGAAAATTAGTAAGTAGACTCACATAAGACACTTTAGATAGAAAGGCTTTATATGACGAAGACAGATTAAAATAAAAGACATCATTAGTAATTGGATGCTGAGTACATGACTTAACCTCCTTCCTATTAGTAATGAGAACATCAAGATCTGAAAAATCAGGAATAGGAGTACTAGAATCAGAATTACCTGGACTCTCAGGACACTTATCCAGATAAGAAGTTGGTAGTAGAGGAAGGAAAGTAGTCTCTTGCATTCAGGTGACTTGTTGTCTGTCCTTGTCCGTGATATAAACTTTGCTTGCCTTTTCTTTAATAACTGCTGGCTCATCATCCTCTATATGGTCAACCACAGGCGGAAGTGGAACATGAATCTCTTCACACCAAGGCTCCCCCTGAAGGGATGACGGTGATACCGGAGATGGCGGAAAGTAAGGCTGAGACTCAAAAGAAAGTGACATCCATGGAGACAAACCATTTGTGAATGGGAGGATGATAACACTTGTAACCTTTTTTGGTGACAGAATAACCCAGAAAAACACACTTAATGGACCAGGATCTAATTTACCACGAGTGGGTGAATGATTATGGACAAAGCAAACACAACCAAAAGTCTTAGGAGAAATGGAGAACCTGGAAGTGGTAGACCCACATAAAACTTGAAAAGGTGTTTGTTTTTGAAGGACTTGGGTAGGAAGATGATTAATCAAATAAATGGCAGTGAGAATCGCGTCCTCTCAATAGGATCAAGGAATCTGCATTTGTGCATGAAGTCTGGTGAATAATGCCATGAGTGGCGAAGTAAGTGGCAAGACTAGAGTCAATATATTTCCCCCCATTATCAGAATGAAAAATTTTAACAACCATCCCAAACTGTGTACAAACCATTTTATGAAAGTTTTGAAACACAAAAAACACCTCACTTTTATCTTTCATCAAATATACCCAAGTGGCCCTGGAACAGTCATCTATGAAGGTAACAAACCATTTTTGACTGGTTAAAAACACAAAATGGGACGGACCCCAGACATCATAATGAATCAAAGAAAAAGGAACTGAACTTTTATTAATAGAAGGAGCAAAAGAGGCTCTGTGTTGTTTTCCAAGTTGACAAGACTCACATTGAAAATTAGACACATTGGCCTTGTTTGGTTTGATTTTGGGAGAAATTTTTGGGAAATATACTCTATAAACACTTTTTTAAGATTAATCAAACCAAACATATTTTTTCAAAAAAACTCTCAGAAATGTGTTTGGTTATCCAATTTTCAGGATTACTTTTGAAACATGTTTGCAAAAAAGACAAACCGAATAAGTTTTTGTACTTTTATCTCAAAAACTACTCTATAAAAAGGCAAATTAAACAAGTTTTTGTACTTTTTTATCTCAAAAACTACTCTACAAAAAAAACCTAAGTTATTTTAGAGAGAATATTTGGAAAAAGACAAACCAAACAAGTTTTTGTACTTTTCATCTCAAAAACTACTCTACAAAAAAAAACCAAAGTTATTTTAGAGAGAATATTTAGGAAAAGGCAAACCAAACAAGTTTTGTACTTTTTTTATCTCAAAAACTACTCTGCAAACACAAACCAAACACACCCATTATTTTTCGCAAAGACAAAAGGAAATAAATACTTAAGTAATAAAAAAGAGAGATGTCCTAAGCGACGGTGCCACAGCCAAATGTCGTCTTTGGTGGATGGGAACTGAATAGTTGAATGGGTCAGCTTGTTTGTCTGATCCAGAATGTAGAGACCATGGTCCTCTCTACCACTGCCAATCCTCTTCCCTATGATAAGGTCATGAAAAAGACTATGATCAGGAAAAAATGTCACGCTATAATTTAAGTCACGGGTAATACGACTCAAAGATAAAAGATTAACACTAAAATTGGAAACATGGAAGACAGAAGACAAATGAAGGGAAGAGGTGGCATGAATTAAACCTTTCTCTGATACAGATGAAAAAGCATCATCAGCAATACGCACTTTGTCCTGACTAGAGGAGGGGTTATACTCTAAAAATAAATTAGAAGAACCACGCATATGGTTGGAAGCACCAGAATCAAGAATCCATGGTACATGCGTATGAGATAGCAATGCACATTGGGAGGAAGCCAAGTTACTTGAATTGGGAAAGAAAGAAGAGGGTGCACCTGGATCAGAAGTGGAGGCTTGACGGTCTAGCAAGTGTCGAAGAGCAATCTCAAAATCCGAGATAGAGAATCCCAAAACATCAGTAGCAGGAGAGACAACCGGAGATGAAGATGGTGGCTCAATTGTGTCTGAAAGATGTGCCCGAGCATTGGCCCCTTGGCCTCTAAATGAACCACACCTACCCCCTCGAGTACTAGGACAGTCTTCTAGGCCACCAGAAGGAGTCTTATACAGCTTCCAACAGGTCTCTCGTATGTGGCGAGGTCAACAACAGTAGTCACAAAAAAGATTATCCTTCTCAGAGGAAGGACGAGAACCATAAGGCACACGGTTGCCATCATGAAGGGGTACAAAGACCAAGGCCGAGCGATCAGGAGTGACAAAGGGAAGTATCGTAGAGCGGCGACTCTCTTCATTCTGCATAAAAGCAAAGGCTTCCTAGAGAGAAGGAAGCACATCCATGCCAAGGACTTTGCTCCGCATTGGATCATACTCCCTATTTAGGCCTTCCAAGAACTTGAAGACCCACTCTTGTGTCACAAACTTCCGGTAACCCACATAATTAGTGGGACAGACTGGTTGGTAATCCTGAAGATGATCAAGTCGCTTCCATCCATTGCTAAGGAAGATAAAATACTGAAGGATAGTCATCTCACATTGTACAGACCTTTCAATGGAGCGACGTAATTCAAAAGTCTGGGGGAAGTTCCCCTTCCAGGAGTAAGTAGTAGTCACAACCTCCCAAATATCCTGTGTAGTGTCCATAGAGAGATAGCCCTCTCCAATCTCCAGGACCGTAGAATGGATCAACCAACCCATAAAGAGGGAGCTGGTGATCTCCCACTGATCATAACTCGGGTTCGTCATGGTGGGTGCTTGTATCCTGCCATCAACATAACCCATCTTCCCTCTGTTCTTTAAGAAAATAGTCAGACTCTGCGACCACGCTAGATAGTTCTGACTATTGAATAGAGAAGTGATTTTTAGGCCAGGGTTGAGATTATCAGTCATAGTAGAAGGTAAAAGGGATCTTTCGCTCTTAAGCGGCTGAGAAGCTGTTGACTCACTAGTGAACTTTGCTATGAATATTCTACTAAGGAACCTTCAAACCCAGGGCCAATCACAAACTGGAAGATAATAGTGGAAGGAAAGGCACAACTCACCCTATGGAAGCATAAAGAAGAAAAGAAAACTTTTTTTTGTTGTTGTTGTTTTATACAGAGACAACAAGAACAGAGATGACTAGTTGCATGCGTGAGCCTAGTCGACCAACCAGGGAGCACTGAAGGCCCTAGTCAACCACCTAGGAAGCCATGGTGGCCCTAGTTAAACAAGTTAGGGTTGCCAACGAGCCTGGGCAATCTTGCGGTGGAAGAGAGAGGCTGCCGACAGACACCTAGAAAGCCAGAGGCGCTGTCGACTAGGCCTAAGAGGCTATCGCGAGGCACAGGGAGGTTGCCAATGGACTGAACAAGAGTGTGAGAGGTTCGGATTAACTGTAGAGGGCCTAGGTGATAAGCTCGAGAAGTCGACTGAGAGAGGTGACCACCGACAGAGGTATGGGCTAGGGTTTTGGCTCTAATACCATGTAGTTTTGGAGAAGAGAAAAAATTAGGGAATGAGTTGGACTTTATTCCCTTTTATATTGATAATACTGAGTAATTACAAGAGTGCCATACGACATAATATAAGGAAACACAATCACACAATTACGTACTTCCTATTCTAACAGGGATTACTTACAGAGTATTTATCAGCAATCCAACTTTGCTAAGCGGTATGAGTTGGAAACAGCTATTCAAGGAGCTCGTCAGCGGGATCTGTTTATTCAAGATTTCTATATTGAAATGGCAGGTCTCTGGGATTAGTTGGCTCTTATGGAACCTTCCAGCCTTAAGGTTGTAGATGCTTATATTAAGTTTCGAGAGCGAGGTCGTTTAGTGTAGTTTTTAATGGCTCTCTCCCTTCAGTATGAGGCTATTCGTGGTGGCATCTTTCACCGGTCTCCTCTTCACTCTGTGGATGCCATTGTTCATGAGCTTCTCTTCGAGGAAACTCATCTCAAAATGACCAGTCGGACTTTGTCTCCATCTGTCTTCCTAGCTCCTGCTCAACCTCCACTATTATCGATCCCACCGGTTCAAGCCACTGCCAAGCCCAAGAAAGGGCCCTTGGATTTAGATGAGTGTGCTCTCTACTATCAAAGGGGCCATTGGAAGCACAACTGTCCCAAGAAGGGACGTTAGACACCTCAGACAAAGTTTTGCGGTCCTACTCCGAGTACTTTCCGGCCTCCTACCACTCATGCAGCATCTGCTCCTCCTGATCCTGACTTGGCTTTCTTAAGTGCTCAGATTGCTCAACTTCAGCAGATTATGTCCACCTTTTAGCCATCACCATCTGCCTCCGCTCTTACCTCTCTTCATTCAGGTTTGCTTGGGTCTTCCTCTAATATCCCTTCTTCTCTCTGGCATTTTGATTCTGGTGCCTCTCGTCATATGACTCCTTATCTTTCCTTACTTCGAAACTGTAGCCCCCTTCCTGTTCCTATTACTATTAATACTGCTAATAGGTTTGGTATGTCTGTTGTGTGTATTGGGTTTGTCTTACCCTCTGCCATGTCTGCTGTTACTATTCCCTTTGTTTTTTATGTTCTTCAGCTATCTGTCAACTTATTATCTATCAGCCAACTTGATGTTTCTGGTTTTAATGTTATATTTTCCTCTTCTGTCTGTTGTGTGCAAGATTAGGTGTCCAAGAAGCAGATTGAGATCAGTCGTAGAGTTGGAGATCTTTATATGGTAGAAAGCTTATATCTCCCTTTATCCACCTTTCCAATTGCACTTTCCTCATTTCAGTTAGATTCTCAGTCGAGTCAGTTTTATTTATGGCATTCTCACCTAGGTCATTTGTTTGTCGACTGCTTACGGTATTTAGCTCAGTCAGAATTATTAGGTAAAGTTTCTTCTAGTACTATTGATGAATGTCGGGGGTGTAAACTTGTCAAAATGTTAGCTTTACCATTCAATAAAAGTACTTCTATTTATGTTTCTCTTGTGCATATGGATGTCTGAGGACCCTCTCCTGTTTTTACTAAAGGGGATTCTGCATACTATGTGTCTTTTGTGGATGATTGCACCCGCTATATTTGGGTTTACCTTACGACTCATAAATTTGACTTCTACCAAATATACTGTACCTTTCAGTTTATGATCACTATACAGTTTGGGTCTACCATTAAATTATTACGGTCTGACTTAAGTAGGAAATATTTGAAAATTGAGTTCTGTGAGTATCTGTCAAATTTGGGTACTACTCACCGAACTTCTTGTACTGATACACCTGCCCAAACTGGTCGTCCCCAGCGTAAATACCGTCATTATCTTGAGAAAGCTAGATCTCTCCTTTCTGCCTCTGTTCCAGCTCCCTTTTGAGAAGAAGCAATTCTTATAGCTGCTTTTCTTCGCAACCATATGCCTACCCCCCTACTATCTAGTCATTCTCTTTATGAGGCTCTATTTTCTCAACTTCCTAATTACTTTTTCCTTCATGTTTTAGGGTCTGCGTGTTTTGTTCTTTTTTCCCGAAAAGATCAGACAAAACTTAGTGCCCGGTCTGTCCTGTGTGCCTTTTTGGGTTACAGTCTTACTCAAAAAGATTATCGTTGTTAAAATCCTATTTCCCATCATGTTGCCTTTTCGGAACGTCTTGCTTATTATCAGTTTCCACCTCTCACCGCTCCAATTTCTAAAAAAGACTTGGTTCACATTGATTTGTTTCCTTCTGAGGTCCCTACTGCTAAGTATATCTCTATTGTTTCCCATGAGCTTGTTTCTTCTTCTCCTCCTAACATTCCTCTTGTTGGGTCTCTCTCTACTGCACCCTATGAGTCTATTTCCTTCTCCCTCCTCGTCCCCCGCCGGCTCCTTCTCCTCCTTCGTTGTTAGTCTATTCTCATCGCAAGGCTCTCCCTCTACTAGTTAACTCTGTCCCTGCTACTGTTCTTCTTGTTTCTGATCTTACTCTCCGTAAGTATCCCCTTCACATTCGTAAACAGGTAGTTAAACTTAGTTTTTCTAACACATCTTTTTCTCCTTCATATTGTACGTTTTTGTCTGTCATTCACTTCTTTTTTTCAGAACCTCGGTCTTACAAGAAGGCTTGTTAGGATCCTAATTGGATTCAAGCTATGAAGGATGAGTTGTCTGCCTTGCAGAAAACTAGTACTTGGGAACTGGTTCCTTTGCGTGCTGGCAAGAATCTGATTGGTTGCAAATGGATCTATAAAGTCAAGACTCATTCTGATGATTCCCTTGAGCGCTTCAAAGCTCACCTGGTTGCCAAAGGTTTCTCATAGGAGTATGGCATTGATTATAAGGAAACCTTTGCTCCAGTTGTTAAGATGACTATTGTCCGTACTTTGATTTCTGTTGCTGTTGTTCGTCATTGGCCTTTTTATCAGATGGATGTTAAGAATGCTTTTCTTAATAGCTATTTCACTGAGGAGGTATACATGTGTCCTCCCTCTGGCCTTCCGCATTCCTCTGGACAGGTTTGTCATCTTCGACGTGCTTTGTATGGTTTGAAACAATCTCCTCATGCTTGCTATGATCGCTTTCAAACGGTTGTTACTGAGCTTGGGTTTCATCCTTGTGCCCACAACTTTACTTTGTTTCTTCTCCACACCTCTACTAGTTTTGTTTCTTTATTACTATATGTGGATGATATGATCATCACTGGCTCTGACTCTTCTGTTATCTCTGAGGTCAAGCAACATCTTTCCGCACTTTCGAATGAAGGATTTGGGACCTTTGAGGTATTTTCTTGGTATTGAGGTGGCTTTTTCTACCAAGGGCTATTTTTTGTCGCGGGCCAAGAATGCCAATGAGGTTATTCACCGTGCCATTCTTACTGACACTAAGATTTCTGATACCCCCATTGAGCTTAATGTGAAGCTCCACACTGTTGATGGTGTCCCTCTGGATAACCCCACTTTATATCGTGAGCTTGTGGGTTGCTTAGTCTATCTGACGGTTATTCGCCCTGATCTTGCCTATGCTGTTCATGTGGTTAGCCAGTTTATTTCTGCTCCTCGCTCTACACATTGGACTGCTTTGGTTTAGATTCTTTGCTATCTTCACAATACTATCTTCCAAGGCTTGCTGTTATCGTTTACTTCTTCCTTGGAGTTAGTGGCCTATGATGATGCAGATTGGGCCGGTGATGTTACCAATCGTAAGTTCATTTTTGGTTTCGGTATGTTTCTTGGTGATTCCTTGATCTCTTAGAAAAGTGAAAAACAAACTATTGTTTCCTATTCTACTGCCGAAGCAGAGTACCGTGCTATGGCTCATGCTACTGCCGAAATTGTCTGGCTTCGTTGTCTTTTCTTTGACTTGGGCGTCCCTCAGTCTTCTCCGACTTCTCTCTATTGCGACAACTGCAGTGCTATTCAGATTGCACATAATACTATCTTCCATGAGCGGACTAAGCACATTGAGATTGATTGTCCCTTTGTCTGTCCGCATCTGCAGTTTGACTCTATCTTGTTTCCTTTCGTCCCCTCGGCTCTACAACTTGCCTTCTTTACCAAGACTCACACCACTGCACTGTTTTAATTTCTTTTTGGCAAACTCTCAGTGTTTTTTGCTAAAACACCTTGAGTTTGAGCGGGGGTGTGAGAATATTGTGTATATATAGTAGTGTATTGTGATATATGATAGTTGTATTGTGATATATGGTAGCATGTTTTTGTTTCCTTTTTAGTCTTAGGGTTAGGAATACATCGTTTCCTTTTTTGTTTTTGGGTTAAGAGGTCTATATAAACAGCTGTATCCTTTGTATTATGAGATCAATTGAATATACAGAATACAAAAAACTTACAGTAATATGCTATTGACTCACTTTGTTGTAGCTAGTGAATTGAAATGATAAATTGCATGCAAATTGGTATTATATATCAATTGCTACAATTTTATAGAAAGGGATACAAGTACTTTACCAGTTAGAAAAAAGAACAGTTTATGACTGTTGCAACCTGAATTGCTTGTAGCAACATTGTGTTGCTTGCTGTGATGCTGATGATCTGATGTAGATGTATGGGACATGGGATATCTCTTTCCGGTCTGCTCCTCTGTCCTTGCATCTTTCCTCAAGGTCAGGACAATCTCTAATGGAAAAATGCTGGAGTGCATTGAGATGTTCTAGACCTTTTGGCAAACACTTCATATTCTGACAATCGGTGATTGCCAATGATCGAAGAGAAATGAGGTTCTCCAACCAATCTAGCAAATCCATGAGGTTTGGACAGCTGCAAATTTCTAGGTTCTGCAAAGTTTTCACGTACTGTAGTCCTTCTGGTAGAGATGCCAGTACTTGACAGCTTAATATACTAAGACTTCGGAGTGCTGAGAGATACTGCAATTCATCAGGTAAATAGGGCAGATTTGGACAATACATGATTGTCAGGCGCTCAAGGGCTGTGAGGTGCTTTATTCCCTTTGGCAGAGAAGCCAGGTTATTGCAGTTCTCTATAGAAAATGATCGAAGGGAATGCAAGCCTCGAATGCCTTCCTCTGGCAAAGAGACTAAACTATGGCACTTCGTGATTTCCAAAGACTCTAGAGAGGTAAGGTTTCTAATCTGCTGTGGCAGAGCAGATAGTTCTTCACACCAGCGTAAAGTCAGTGACTCAAGGTTTTTCAAATCCCATGGCAATGAACTAAGTTGTTGGCAAGAGCTGATTGTCAAAGATGTAAGAGGACTGTTCTGCAACAACCCTTGTGGTAGGTGTAATAGCTCTGGAAATGAGTCAATAATAAGAGTGGAGAGTGAATTTAGCTTTGCTGCTGACTAGGGGTGTCCGCGGTTCGGTTTAGGACGGTTTGCGGTTCGGTTTGGACCCGCCCGCATCTATGCGGTTTGGGAAAAAATCAACCCGCAACCGCCGCAATGCGGTTTGTGGTTTGTGCAGATAGGGTTCGCGGTTGTGCGGGCGGTTTGCGGATTAAACTTTTTTTTCAAAAAATTATTTTTAAACCTTTTTTTCCCCCCATTTTGTCAATCTTTATTTTAAACCTTTTTTTCTCATATTTTCTAAAATGCTCCAACATTAATAATTAATAAACTAAAACTTATAAAATAAAAAAACACAACAAATTCAATTCGTAACCTAAACAAATCATTCAAAATCTACATTCTATCATTAACTTACATTCATCCTATCCTACATTCATCATTCATAATCCAAATAAGAAAATCTTACATTAAAAATTCAACATTCATCATTCCAATCTTACATTGAAAATTCAACATTCATTATTCCTAACCTCCAAAAAAAAAAAAAAAAGAAGAAGAGTAATTTTTCATTAACTTACATTCATCCAAAATGCAAAAAAAAAATAAAAATTCATTAAGTTACATTCATCCAAAACCAAAACGCAATTAAAAAAAAAAAAATTGTTGTCAAACTTAAACTTCATTCAATACAAACCCATGAAATAAAATTAAAACACTTCTAAGATATCAAACTTCATCTTCATGAATCACATCCAATTCAACTTTCGCAAATTCCGATTCTAATTCCATGCATTTGGTTGATGAACCCTACACAAACAAATTGAAAAAATATAAACTTTAATCTTCAATTGTAGATAGTAAGAAATGAAAAAATAAACAAATGTCTATATATTGCATCTCAATATAGTAAGAAAATGTGTTGATATGAAAAAATTACCAATGAGTAAATGGATATTAGACATCAATTATAGCATCAACATTATAGGTTGAAGTTGAAGATGAGCTTGACTCCAAAGTACCTAATTAGAAGTCAAGAAGAGAAGATTAATAAAACTTACATTAGAAAATGAATAATAATACAAATTAAAATAAAGATAAATAAATTCTCATTTACCCGAGTCATATTGCTCAAATTCTTCCACATCATCCATCGCCTTTCGAAGAGAAATTGGAAGGTTGCTTCGAAGCCAATTTTGAGTACATACAAGAGCTTCAACCATAGAAGGCGAGAGTGAACTACGAAATGGGTCAAGAATACGTCCTCCCGTACTAAAAGCCGACTCCGATGCAACGGTAGAAATAGGCATGGCCAACACATCCCTAACAAGTTGTGATAACACCCTATATTTGGTTGCATTCAACTTCCAATAATCCAAAATCTCAAATGTTTGATTCTTTGCAAAATGTTCAACCTCGGATAAATATTGTTCCAATTCCGACTTAGATCCACTAGTGCATCGCCCCTCCAAATAGGAATTAAATTGGGAGTCAACTAAAGAATAGGGATCATCATCATCATCATCTTCCACCATATTCACAACTTCACTCACACTTGGAAATTTCTCATTTGAAGGATAAAGTGTGACATAATGGCTATACAAACGACTCAAGCAACTCTTAACCTTGTCTACCATCTCTTCCACCTTCCTATTATCTCCAGGAAACAAATTGGAAAAACAAAACTCCAAGTATGTCATTTTTTTGGTAGGATCAAGAACCACCGCAACATACAACAACAAATTGATTTTGCTTCCATCCCCCCAATACTTGCTAAACTTTAGCTTCATAGTCTTTGCCATTGTGCTCAAAGTATCATCCTCCTTCAAAATTAATTGGTTAATTTTGCTTTCAATAACAAACATCTCTTTGTAAAAAGCATTGGAAGTAACAAAGAGAGACCCCGAAAATTTCTTGGTTGCAACATAAAATAATTTTAGAAACCTCAAAAAAATTCTACACTTTTTCCAATCCAACTCATTCGGACTTCTTCTTATGCCACCATCAACATCCTTAAAATAAGGTTCAAAGTTGGAATCCACTAACTTCAATCGGTTAAAAGCCTTCTCATACTTTTCGGCGACCTCTAACATCAAATAGGTAGAGTTCCACCTAGTTGGTACATCTAGGCATACAAGAGCTTTTGAATCAAGTTTGAGTATGGCCGCACACTTCTTAAAAACATCATGCCTATGAGGAGAAGACCTCACATATCTCACCGCAAGTCTAATGTTGGCAATAGAATCATCCATTTCTTTCAACCCATCACTCACAACCAGATTAAGAATATGTGCACAACAACGCGTATGAATAAACTCATGTTGCAAAATAGTCCCTTTCCAATCTTTGGTTATCGTTTTCAAATATTGAATGGTAAGATTATTTGAACTAGCATTATCAACTGTTAAGGTGAATATGCTATCAATGTTCCACTCAATTAAACACGACTCAATTTTTCGACCCAATGTTTCTCCTTTGTGATCCTCAACTTGTTGAAAATTTATGATTCTTTTTTGAAGTTTCCAGTTATCATCAATGAAATGAGCAGTCAAACACATGTAACACAAATTCTGAATAGATGTCCAAGTGTCCGTAGTAAAGCAAATTCTACGACCCTTCATGGCCTTCTTTAACTTATCCCTTTCATTCTTGAATATGTTAAGCACTTCTCTAGATATGGTTTGACGAGAGGGAATTGGTGTGAATTTGGGTTGCATGACATTACAAAATCTTCTAAACCCAACACCCTCCACAAATCTAAATGGTAACTCATCAATGACAACCATCTCCGCAAGAGCCCTTTTACAAGTATCAAAATTAAAAATTGTTGCTACAACCTCAACACCCTCTTCATTTTGTTTCGGTTTAAGATTTAATGTTTGTTGACCATCTGTATCCCTATTTGGATATTCTTTACAATTGGGTGTATGACTCCTCAAATTGCTAGTCCCATGAAGTCTAGAGTCAGCCATATACTCTTTCTTACAATATTTACATATGGCTCTACGCTTCCCATCAGTCCCTACAACCTTGTCAAAATGATCCCAAACTGTGGATGGTGCTCTCCCCCCTCCACCCTCACTCTTTCTCTTTGGGGGTCTAGGAGGCTTAGGTTCAGGTTCATGTTCGGGTTCGACTAAGAGGGGATTCATTTGAGAATTAGAGGATTCCGGAGGTACAAGATTGATTGCGGGAGATTGAATACTATCCTCCATTTAAACTGGATTACAAAAACAGTCAAGGATTCAATTTTAATTCAATCAAACAGATTAATTCAACAGATTTAATCAAAAATTCCCTAAACAAACACAAACACAAACTATCAAGAAGACTATCAAGAAGACTAGATTAACTCTTCTTCCTTGCACATAACACAAACTATCAAGAAGACTTTTGAAAAGTTGAAGGTATATAATTAGGCAATCTGGATATCATATTAAATTCAAACAGGCTGTGCAATTCTGCAACTGCAATGCATTAAAAGGAAAAAGTTCACCTTCTGGAAGAAAGACATTACAGGAGTTGGAATCATCATCATAATTTATGTATTACATATAAAAAAAAGTGATCACAGAAACTTAAAATGGCCATGTATTTACATGCACTTTAAGGATGAAAACTTGTCCACAATATCAGCATTATGACTACTAAAATGCACTTTAAAATACAACTTGGTAGGCATTTATAGGCTAAAATGCACTTTTAGTCGTTTTTTATTAAAATTCAATTTTTGATTAAAATTCCCTAAAAACAGACAGATTTAAAATTCCCTAAAATTCAATAGATTTAATTAAAAATTAATTCCAAAAAAAAGAATTATTTTTAATAACAGATTGAATTCCAAATAGATCTATGAAGTTGCAAACAGATCTATGAATTCCAAAAGTGTAAACCATGCTTCTATACAAATTCAATACAGATCCAACACAGACAGATCTGTACAAATTCAATACAGATTCAACACAGACAGATTTAAATCAACACAGATAGATCTATACAAATTCAACACAGACAGATTTAAATCAAAAAATCTGTTGCTTAAATCAAAAATTAAATCAATGATTATACATTCCAAACAAACAAACACAGACAGAGATCGGGGCGAGAGAGAGAGAGAGAGAGAGAGAGAGGCTTACCTGTGAGAGAGAGTCGATCGGTGTGGATGCAAAACCAGAGAGTAAGAGACTGAGATGAGAGAGTGAGGGAGATGAGTTAGTGAGGGACACAGATCAGAGTCAGAGAGAGACAGATCTCATATGTTCGAAAAAAAACCAAAGATCGGGGAGAGAGAAACATAGACAGAGATCAGAGAGAGGGGCTTTACCTATGTGCGATGAGGTTGATCGATCGGTCGATCTTGTGAGAGAGAGATTCGATCGCTGAGTGAGTGCACAGATGAAAATCGCGAGTGAAAGTGAGAGAGAGACCGAGAGGAAGAGAGGAGATAGATAGATACAGTTCTGATGATGAGTGATGAGTGAGTGGGTTTGATTAGGTTAGGGTTTTCTTTGTTTTGGACGATCAGATTTAAAGGGGCAAAAAAGAGGTAATTTTGAACGGTCAGATCAGATCAAAAAAAAAAAAAAAATTTTATGCGGGCGGGTTGGGCGGGTGCGGGTCAAACCCGCAACCCGAAATTTACATAAAATCCAAACCGTACCCTACCCTAATGTGTTTGCGAAACCGCCCATACATGCGCGGTTCGGATCGGGTAGGGCGGTTTGGGCGATTCGGATGACCCTATGCCCAGCCCTACTGCTGACCGGAGTACCCTAGCATTGCAGTTTCGCGGCTCCAAATGTTGAAGAGTTGGAAACCGTGGCATGGTTTTGAGTCTAGGACATTCAATGATAGTTAGTCTCTGCAAGCAAATTAAGGCATCTTGTGAATCCTCACTCTCCCATGATTGTAAACTGGGAAAATCTTTGAGGGTTAGTTGCTCCAGTGAAGGAAATGCAGTTCCTTTACCTTCTATGCCGTAGAACTCATTACCAATGCTCACCACTGCATCTAGTCCTTGCATGTTAAGAACCTTGAGGAAAGGAAGTTGCCCGAGCATAGGAAGCTTTTCACATCTTCTGCAGTTGTTCAAAACTAGCTCTGTAAAATTAGGAAGCATGATGTCGTTCATCCATTGTGGAAACACAGCTCTCGAGTAGCCATTTAGAATTAACTTTCTCAAAGTGTTGTTGGGTTTCAACAAGTTGAGCAGAGTCTCCACATGAATATGATCGGTATGATGCCCTTCTAAAGGTTGCCTCGATGGAGAATGATCTGACTTTGCCTCATCATCCCCCCATGATAATCCCAGTGAGTGAAGCTGCTTTTGCTCCAAACACAGGTCTAGTACTATACTACCAACATTCTCCAAATGCTTGATTTTTAACTCACCACGCAGGTCTAGATACACAAGTTGGAAAAGGCTCTCATCAAATGCAAGACCAACAATAAAAATTGGCAAGGTCTGCAGATTCAGCAAACTTCTCATCGAAGCCGGAATACGGGTGAGTCTTGTGTAGTCCTTTATAATCAGATGTCCCAGGTTTATGAATCGTGTTATCCCAATTGGCAAATTCATCAAATTATGGCAGCCTGAGAGATCCAGCATTTGCAAATTACAGAGGTTCTCGATCGTATTTGGTAAAGTTTCCAAAAGGGTGTTAGAGAGATCAACATACCTCAAATATATCAAGTCACCAATTGATTTGTGCAGGCTCCTGATCCCACACCCTCTTTAATCTAGCACTCTGAGGCGTTTAAAGACTGCAGTTATGATCGGTAGGGCTTTGTCAGAGTCATTTGTTGGAGAGAAAAATCTAAGAGTTATTAATTGCTTTGGTGTGTACAAAGCTTCAGGAACCCTGTAAGACCAAAAATTGCAGAATATTGATGCATGGTGAGTTTGGGCAAGATTACTACTTGGGTTTGATGAGTGATGAACTTTTGCAAGCTTGATAGAAGCATCATCCTGATCTAGCATCAGGAACTCATTACCTGCGATAAATTTTGCAAGGTCGTGAATGAGATCATGCATTGTAAACTCTGGTGAATTGTTGTTATCATATTTATTTACAGCTTCGAAGAAAGACATCAACAACAAATCATTGAAATATTCATTGCCAGTGTCCTCCGTCTTCTTGGTAGAATAAGTATCTCCAAACAACTGAATCAAGCCTTCCGCAATCCACAGGCGTATCAACTTTTCCTTGCTGATCTCAAAATTCTTGGGCAATGCTGAGCAGTATGCAAAGCATCGTTTCAGATGTGATGGCAAATGGTCATAACTCAACCTTAAAATCGAAAAAGTTATGTTCTCTCTTTCATCTAGATTTCGTAGTTTGCTCTTCTGCCCATGTAGCCACTCACTTTCCTCTCTTTTGAAGCGCATCAAACTTCCAAGAATCTTGGCAGCTAAAGGCACCCCTCCACATTTCTTGACAATATGTTTCCCTGTCAGCAGCAAGTTTGGATATCCTCGCTCCTCTCCTGACTCAAAAGCTCGTTGCTTGAACAAAGTCCAGCAATCATCTTCGCTTAGAGCTTCCAATGTGTAAGGATGCATTGTTTTCATTATTGATGAAACTCTTTTGCTGCGGGTGGTGATTATAATTTTGCTTCCATCTGCACCATTTCTCAATGGATATCTCAGTTTCTCCCATTCGTCTTGATCATCGGTCCAGATATCATCCAACACGAGAAGGTATTGCTTCCCACACAAGGATTCAAACAGTTGAGACTGTAGTACACCTATTTGTGAGGACTCATGGTTTTGTTTAGTTGTGTACTCCAGAATTTCATTTATGATCTTTCTCGGATTAAAATTATCATACACTGACACCCATATTCTTAGATCAAAATGACTTTCCACCCTCGGATCATTATATGCCAATTGAGCAAGAGTTGTTTTTCCAATTCCCCCAATTATAACAATTGGAATTACTGAAACACTGACCGTGTCAGTGTTCCTGGTGGCCGACAGTAAAATATTTATTATTGCATCTGTTGGAGAAAATTTGTTGAATAAGAAATTGCCTCATAAATGTGTATATAACTCAAACATTTAAGGCTCATCAGTTTTACAAAATTGATTGGGCAGTTTTGCTAGCATTAGTTGCCAGCCTTGATGGCTAGAGGCTCCTCCCCTCTCCTCCATGGTGTATAAAAGGAGGCCATATTCCTTGAAAAGAGATATAGAATTTTTCCTTAACATCCATATACTGTCAGTCTACTTCTCCCATAATTTTCTTCCTGAGAGAGAGTGCTGCCGTTGTCTGTTCGCTAAGCTAATCAGAAGGTGCTTCTGTTGTAGCTGGTAAAAACCATCATATCCTGGGAAGTAGACGCCGGCGTACCTCCAGCACCTAACGGTGAGGCGGCGAATCTATTTTAAGGAGACTGCGGTATCACACAGGCTTCGGTTTGATTTCTTTAACCATTTTATATTTTATCTGTATTTTATTCAGCATGTTATTTTTCCTGGGATTGAAGGTTTGTTTTGTTCATCTCATAATTTTGCGATATGCAATGTGAAATTATGTAATGTGAGTAGTTTTTACCAACAAGCTTAAAATAGATTCGATGCCTATCATAAAATTAGATTAATAGATTCATAGATGTGTGTAATAATTTTGCATGTAATTGGCCACTGGTAGTACTAGCGAGTTAATTGGTTTATTAGATGCATGTACACAGGGTTAAGCCATTTTGTGTATGCTACTGTTTGGTCTTCCCATGGCATGGAATAGGCCACTGTTATCAATAGGGAAGAAGAGTTCCATTGGTGCAACGTTAATTCACTGTATTTTCTAATTAATTTATTAATTCATGGTGTACCGGTTCATGCCTTGTATTTCTAGATTTACATGCTTCTAATTCACATGCTTCTAGTTTACAATATAAATTACATGTTCATTCGGGTTTAATTTTAAGTGCAATTTACATTTCTAGCATGTTTATTAGGTAGTAAATTTTCATGTAACTTGTACCTATTAATCTTTAATTTAGGTGTGGAGTTGTAAAGTTTATAACTTGCCTATATTTAAATTCATGTTAATTTCTCTAGAATTATTTGCATGTTAATCATGTCATTTGCAATTCTTGCCTAGTAATGTGATTTAAGTATTTAGGAGTTATAAAATGTTTGTAACTTGCCTCAGTTAATTACATGTTTATTATGTAATTAATTTTTTATAGTTTTTTTTAGTTTAAATTCTAGATGTGTAACTTAAGGGTTGGTTTTAATCTTTACTTACAGTTATTTATTAGTTTGTTTGCTAGTACCCTCCCATTCAATCACTACTTTGCCAAAAGCAAAGAAAAGCTGAGGGAGGTTTTGTTGTATTTTGCTACTAACTCTTTATTGCAGGAATACCTTTGGAAATGGGAAAAAGAATTAATTTGGACTAAATATTGGAAGCAATTGTTTGCTTGAGTGTTCATTTGTGGTTATTCACCAATATGTAAAGCACGTTTTATTTGTTTGTAATTATTGTAACAACTTTGTTGTAATTGCTTGTACAGTTTGGAACTTGGTGTGTTTAACCTAGTTCATCCCTTGAAAAATTTAATTCTTAAAGTTGTTTCCCATGGACTAGGAGTCAACATGCTCTTGAAAGTTTTGTCTAAGGTTAACTGGGTTTCAAGTGGGACCGGTGTGACCCCTCCAGTCTTCCTGGAAACTTTCCTGACCATGTTCGATTCTAGGTTGCGTGGTGAGACTAGTTTTGAATTAAATTTCTAATTGTGGGATTTTCTAGTGTTAAGTTTGATTTCTAGAAATAAAGAATAATGAAAATTCTGCTGTAATTTTTCAGAAATGGCAACTGTCTCTGATGTTGCTACTGCTGCTAATGTTGGTGGGGATCCTAACCCCGGGGCGACTGGCTTGCCAACCCCTGCTGTGACCTCTGTGGTCAATCCTCCTGTTGTTACTCCAGCTATTCTGGGAGGACCACTCAATCATCACGAGCGCCCGGAGAAGTTCACGGGAGTGAATTTCAAGAGATGGCAACAGAAGATGCTGTTTTATTTGACTACTCAAAGCATTGCGAGGTTTCTGAGTGAAGATGTACCAGCCGTAGAGGAGAATGAGCAAGATAAACAAAAAGCTCATGGCTCTGGACGCTTGGAAACAAGCAGACTTCTTATGCTGGAATTACATTCTGAATGGCTTGGCGGATCCGCTTTTCAACGTGTTCTATGCCAAGAAATCGGCTAAGGAGTTATGGGATGCCTTGGACAAAAAGTACAAGACCGAGGATGCTGGGGTAAAGAAATTTATCATCGGCCGGTTCCTGGACTTCAAGATTGTCATGACCCGAACCCGCCCCTAAGGGTTAAAGACATAATCGGCCAGTAATCCTGAGATTACCTACGGCCTCAAACCTTAACAGACATAACTCATAAGAGTAAAGGGACCAAACGGAAGCACAATTTTAAAACTTTGTCCATAGAGCCGTGCTTATATGCACTCAAAACAAACCATGCACATATACGTTAATAACCCACAACAAGTACAGTATCACGAAATCCTTTACAGACAGGATCATCCAAACTGAGTCAACCCATATCAAAACTATATACAGATGTACACAAATGTCCTTGCCAACAAGACAAAATATAAATACATAACAAAATGGCAAGGATGGGTCTCGTACGTGAGACACAAGGCTGACTCTCCAAAACTCATGTTGTTCCTGGCAGACTTCACTGGGGCTGGGTTTGGACTTCCCTCGGCTCACCTACAAACACATGAATGAGCGTGAACGATAGCCCAGTGAATAATATCGAATACATAAATTACACAAGCAATATGAAGAACAACATGCACCGAACGGCCTTAGGCCCAATGCATATTTCTGCTTAACATATATACACTTATACAAAATTCAGATCAAATGACTGTAGTTCCAAACATACTGGCCTTTGGCCCAATCAGATTTCCATTCATGTCAAAACGGCCTTCGGCCCATTCATTTATATCAGAACGGCCTTCGGCCCATTCATTTTTGTCAAAACGGCCTTTGGCCCATTCATTTACATCAAAACGGCCTTCGGCCCATACATTCATGTCAAAACGACCTTAGGTCCATTCATTTATGTCAAAGCGGCCTTCGGCCCATACATTCGTGTCAAAAGGACCTTAGGTCCATTCATTTATGTCAAAACGGCCTTCGGCCCACTCATTCATGTCAAAACGACCTTCGGTCCATTCATTTTTATCAAAACGACCTTTGGTCCATTCATTTCTATCATGTCAAACTTTTGTCCACAATCCCAATTAGTAACTCATAAAGCTTATAAGGGAAATAACAATTGGACATTGACAAGCTTTCAGATATCGATATTACTCACAGTGATCGGCTTGTGGATTTGCCCTAGAGCTTGACCCTACACATTTCATGAACACAAAAGGGTCACTAACAGTTCAATCCGTTCTTTGATTCACATATTCCTCTTTAGGCTTTATTTTTATCTCATTAACTCATTTACAATGCTTAACATATGCCTAAGAGTGCTTACAAGTGAAAGAGAATGGAAAACGAAACACAGAACGAGCATACAAAATTTCAGAGAACAGGGTCCCCGCTTGAGCGTCAACTTACCCACTCGAACGGACCCTCAAGGCCTGCAAAAGTATTGGTTGCATGAAAAATACCCTCGAGCGTGGGATAGAGCGCTCGAGCGAAAGGCCTGTCTACAAAAGCTCCCCGCTCGAGCGTGAGATATCCCGCTCGAGCGTACATCTAACTCTGCAAAAAGTGCTGAGAGCACGATTTTCCCGCTCGAGCTGCTCTTCCCCCGCTCGAGCGGACATCAAAAATTTGGGTTTTTCAGATTGAGTACTTGAGCTCCAATTCGAATTTCGACCAACAAAACATGCATGTTATGGCTCAAATCTCAAATATAGTTATGCTAACATGCCATAAACACCAAAACACATTGCAATGGAGCCCAATTCACAATTAATTCACATGCATGCCCCAATCTCCCATCAACTCATTCCAATACAAACAAAATCATACATTCAAAGCTCATATCTTAATTATTCAAACATGCATGCTAACCTTGATTTCATTTCCATCCCAAACAATGCAAGTGGTGTTCATTCTCATGGAATACAACAAAAGCATGCTTGCATGTAAGATTTAACACCTTTATTTCCATGTTCAACTCAATACATGCTAGATTATGCATTTCCACAACAATCATATACATGCATGCCTTCATTGACCTTCAATTGAACACAAGTAACTCAATTCCTTTACATTCAAACTAATTCATGCTCTTGATCATCTAATAAACTTGAATTCACAAGATAATGACTATAAATGCATGAATCACTCACCAAGGAGCTCTAATCTTCCTAATTTGGCAATACTTGAGCTTAATCTCCAAAAGGTCCAAGTCTTGAACCACAAATGCAATATTCTCTCCTCTCTCTCTCTCTAACAGCCGGCTCTCTCTCAATCTCAATTGTATAACTCAGATTTTTAGTTCAATAGAGTTAAAGGAGAGTGTAGTGCTAACATACAACAAGCCCCATTAACATATTATTTTAATAAAAAATAATTGGCCACTCAATTCATCAATTTAATCAATTTAATCTGACCCGAATAAATTTTCAATTAAATTTCACCGTAGGCTCTAAAAATTACGCTAATCACAATGGCGTAATCAATTTTGGGTTCTGTGGCCGATAAGGCCCTCAATTTAATTTTCAAAGCAGATTATTCAAATAGATATTCCTACGGTGAACAGATAAAACTTCAAAATCACATATATTCATGTAATGGCACATAAAATCATGCTAAACACATAATCATACTCAAATTAAGGACCAATTAGCATACTACGGGACAGGGGTATCACAAAGATGGTGGACTCTAAAACTGTCCTGAGTCAAGTCCAAGAGTTCCAAGTGATTCTGCACGAGATACATGTAGAAGGGATGGTCCTAAGTGAGTCATTCCAGGCAGCTGGTTTGATTGAGAAGCTGCCTAACGGCTGGAAAGACTTCAAGAACTACTTGAAGCACAAATGAAAGGAGATGACAGTCGAAGAGCTTGTTGTCAGACTCCGGATTGAAGAGGACAACAGGAAGAAAGGAGGGAGTACCTCTACTGTCAAAGCCAACATGGTTGAGCATGGCGAGTCCTCGGGGGCGAGGAAAAAACCATCGACAGGCAAAAGCTCAAAGTTGGGGGCTAGAGGAGGAATCTCCAAAAGGCCAGCCTACAAGCCAAAGGAGCCTACTTTTAGGTTCGATGGCAAATGCTTTAACTGTGGAAGTGACGGGCATCGGGCAGTTGATTGTCTGAAGAAGAAACCCTATAGGAAAAACCCTCCCCAACACAAAAATTGGGCATATATGGCTGAAATAGAGGAATTGTCACACGATGTGGACAACATGCATCTGTCAGCCGTCGTGTCAGAAGTGAACATGGAGGGGTCGAACCCGAGGGAGTGGTGGGTGGACACTGGGGCCACTCACCATATTTGTGCAGAGAAGAGAATGTTCACAACTTTCGAACTGGTTTCAAACGGGGAGAAATTGTTTATGGGAAACTCTGCAACCTCAGCTGTTGAGGGTAAAGGCAAGGTGATCCTGAAGATGACTTCAGGAAAAGAACTGACTTTGAACGATGTCTTTTTTGTGCCGGACATTCGTAAGAACCTTGTCTCGGGGTCTCTCCTAAGCAAGCATGGCTTCCACATGGTGTTTAAATCAGACAAGGTCGTGTTGACCAAGGACGGGGTCTATGTGGGGAAGGGATATATGTCAGGTGGTATGTTTAAATTGAATGTAATGACACTTATCTCTAAGATTAATGAGAAATCTTCTTCTTCTGCTTATATGCTTGAGTCCCCTAATTTATAGCATGGTAGATTAGGTCATGTAAATTTTGACTCTTTACGTAGATTAATCAAGTTAGATCACATACCATCTTTCAAGATTAATCCACAACACAAGTGTGAAACTTGTGTAGAAGCAAAATTGACAAGGTCTTCTTTTCATTCTATTGAAAGAAATACCCAGCCTTTGAGTTTAGTGCATAGTGATGTGTATGACTTGAAACAAGTACTTCATCACTTTTGTTGATAATTGCACTAAATACTGTTATGTGTATTTGCTTAAAAGCAAAGACGAGGCTATTGATAAATTTATTCTTTTTAAGAATGAAGTTGAGAATCAATTAAGTCGGAAAATCAAGGCATTGAGAAGTGATCGTGGTGGTGAGTATGAACCCTCGTTTGCCGAGACTTGTGTTCAATTTGGGATTATTCACCAAACCACAGCACCTTATTCGTCTCAGTCAAACGGTGTTGCTGAGGGGAAGAATAGGACGCTGAAAGAGATGATGAATGGAATGTTGATAAGTTCTGGGTTGCCACAGAACTTATGGGCGGAAGCAATTCTCTCCGCGAATTATATTCTTAATAGAATACCACGGAAGAAAGTGGACAAGACTCCATATGAGTTGTGGAAAGGTCACAAGCCTTCATATAAATACCTACGAATGTGGGGGTGTCTTGCAAAAGTGGCGGTACCTACACCCAAGCGGGTTAGGATAGGTCCGAAAACCGTGGACTGTATTTTCATTGGTTATGCACAAAATAGTAGTGCATATAGATTTCTTGTGCACAAGTCTGATATTTCAGATATACACAAGAATACTATCATGGAATCTAGAAGTGCATCTTTCTTTGAAGATGTATTTCCGTGTCGTCCCCAAGACAGGGTTCCGAGTTCCATGAAAGAAATAGATGATCACGAAGACGATCACATAGATGATCACATGGATGATCAAACAGCTGATCAAATAACTGATCAAGTAGATGATCAAGCTGATGAAGTAGATGAGCCAAGAAGGAGTAAAAGGGCTAGAACCACAAAGTCTTTTGGTCCAGACTTCTTGACTTATATGTTAGAGGGAGAATCTCGAACGTTCCATGAAGCTAAGACTTCACCTGAAAGTCCTTTATGGAAAGAAGCAATTAAGAGTAAGATTGACTCCATCTTACAGAACCATACTTGGGAGTTGGTTGATCTACCCCCAGGCAGTAAGGCCTTGGGGAGTAAGTGGATCTTTCGAAGAAAAATGAAAGCGGATGGGTCAATTGACAAATATAAAGCTCGGCTAGTTATCAAAGGATACAGACAGCGAAAAGGCCTGGATTACTTTGATACGTATTCACCTGTGACAAAGATTACATCCATTCGCATGGTGATTGCAATAGCAGCTTTACGTGGTTTAGAAATACATCAGATGGATGTAAAGACAGCTTTCTTAAATGGAGATTTAGATAAAGAAATCTACATAGAGCAACCCGAGGGGTTTTCAGCTCCAGAAAAAAGTAAGAAAGTCTGTAAGCTTGTCAAGTCATTGTATGGTTTGAAGCAAGCTCCCAAACAATGGCATGAGAAGTTTGACAATGCTATGTTATCAAATGGGTTTTGAATCAATGAGTGTGATAAGTGCGTATATGTTAAAGACACTGACAAAGGTTATGTCATTTTGTGTCTATACGTTGATGACATACTCATTGTTGGTAACAATGATGAAATGATTAAAGCTACCAACAGATTGTTAAACTCTAAGTTTGACATGAAGGATATGGGCCTTGCAGATGTCATTCTGGGTGTTAAGATCACCAGAACATCTGGTGGTATTGTACTTTCTCAAGCTCATTATGTTAATAAGATACTTAAGAAATTTGGAAAGTCAGATACAAGTATATTTAGGACACCAGTAGACTTAAGTCTATATTTGACCAAGAATAATGGTGAGAGTGTCTCTCAACTAGAATATTCTCGGGTCATTGGGAGTTTGATGTATATGATGAGTTGTACAAGGCCGGATATCGCCTACGCTGTTAGTAGGCTGAGTAGATACACGAGTAATCCTAATGCTACTCATTGGAAGGGCATTATGCGGGTGTTGGGGTATATCCGTTACACCCTGGATTATGGGCTGCATTATACCAGATACCCAGCGGTACTAGAAGGGTATAATGACGCAAATTGGATATCTGATATATAAGATTCCAAATCCACTAGTGGTTATGTGTTTACCCTCGCAGGGGCAGCCGTGTCTTGGAAATCTACCAAGCAAACGTGTATCTCGAGATCAACGATGGAATCTGAGTTTATTGCTTTAGATAAAGCAACTGAAGAAGCTGAATGGCTTCGCCAGTTTGTTGAGGATATTCCACGTTGGCCAAAACTTGTGCTAGCTATCAGTATTCATTGCGATAGCCAATCAGCGATTGGTCGGGAACAGAGTAATATGTATAATGGAAAGTCTAAACATATCTGTCGTAGACATAATTCCATATGACAACTACTCTCAAATGGAGTTGTCTCTCTAGACTATGTCAAGTCTAAGGACAACATTGCGGATCCGCTAACCAAAGGGTTAACTCGAGAATTAGTAGAAAAGTCGTCAAGAGGAATGAGGTTAAGGCCTTTAGTAAAGATTACCGGAACGGAAAACCCAACTTAGTTGACTGGAGATCCCAAGATCTAGGTTCAAAGGGACAACCTAACTTCGTGTAATGAGTGAGTCACTGAAGAGGTAAATCCTCTTGCCCATTCCTTTATACAGTGATGCCCTGTGGGGGTGAAAAGTTAAGCTAATGCTTTTAATGACCTTAGTGATGTGGTATAATGAAATACCGTATCTAGGTCACCTATGTGAGTGCGAAGTGGGGCCGCTTCTTTAAGAATTACCAAGGCCGAATTCTTTAAAAATACTCACAGAACCAGGCTAGTGTTCCAGGACCATACCGGACACACCAGTGAGAACAAGAACAATGGTTGGACTAACTCCTGTGTGAGGTCTATTGTCTCGATTTACATAAACGGCAGAACAGTTCAAGACATCACGTTTACTGGTCAGCCAATAAATCCGATAGACTTTCACTACGAAAGGTTCAAGGCTAACAGCTACCTTTTCTGATGCAGGGTTAGTCTATGTGCTCTCTCTCTTTCCGAGTCTTTGTTGATAAGCGTTGAACGTTTGCTGTATTCGGTCAATTTTTATTCATGTGGGGGATTGTTGGAGAAAAATGGTTGAATAAGAAATTGTCTCATAAATGTGTATATAACTCACACATTTAAGGCTCATCAGTTTTACAAAATTGATTGGGCAGTTTTGCTAGCATTAGTTGCCAGCCTTGATGGCTAGAAGCTCCTCCCCTCTCCCCATGGTGTACAAAAGGAGGCCCTATTCCTTGAAAAGAGATATAGAATTTTTCCTTGACATCTATACACTGTCAGTCTACTTCTCCTATAATTTTCTTCTTGAGAGAAAGTGCTGCCGTTGTCCATTCGCTAAACTAATCAGAAAGTGCTTCTGTTGTAGCTGGTAAAAACCGTCGTATCCTGGGAAGTAGACGCCGGCGTACCTCTAGCACCCAACGGTGAGGCGGCGAATTTATTTTAAAGAGACTGTGATATCACACAGGCTTCGGTTTGCTTCCTTTAACCATTTTATATTTTATCTGTATTTTATTTAGCATGTTATTTTTTCTGGGATTGAAAGTTTGTTTTGTTCATCTCATAATTTTACGATATGCAATGTGAAATTATGTAATGTGAGTAGTTTTTCCCAACAGCATCCGCGTCCTTTCTTCTACCACAAACCTCTAATTCATCTATATGAGGTCCTGTTTGTCGTCGTTCTATCATATGAGGCCGCTCATACACCATTCTCTCCCTGAACTGGAAGTTAGACATCTCTCTTGCTATATCATCCAACCTCTCTTGAATCGTTGTCAGCTTACGAGGCATAACATAGTAGTTTGAAACAGGCTCAAGAGCTAAGCAAACCATCGGTACCTTCTTTTTCTTCATTTTTCTTTGGAGAAACTGGATGGTGACCTCGTCCAGAAGGTCATCAATGTCGTAAACCACATCGTGAAGCTTTCTCAGCCAGACCTTAACCTTCTTATCCTTGAGCTGTTGTTCTTCTGCATCTTCGATGACTGCTTGAATCACAGGCAGGGTAGCTTTCAGCTTCTCGAGCTTTTTCCGATAGTGGCTGTTGAACTGAAGCTTCATCAAAACCTGTGAAGCAAGTTTTTCGAAGATCAGCTGTAGAAGGGGTGATACTACTATTTGAGCCATGACACACAGCTTTTGCAAATTTTATGGTGTTCTGTTTGGTTGCTGTGAAAACAAAAGCAAGCGATAAAGCTTTGTGATTTGCAAGGTTGGTGTTATCATTCTACCAGGGAAATTGCTAATCTTCATCTTTGTAGATTCCTGGAAATTATCAATTAGGAGTTGTGAATTGTCATAATCGTAAGCACCGCAGTCTTTGGCCATCACTGGGAAAGTTTTTATTTTTATTTTGTGAAGGAGTAGACTTCTCTTGAGTCATGGAGGTTGTTTGGTCAGTCCAATCCTGCATTTTGTCAAGCATCGTGTTGTTGGTTTTGATGATCTGAACCGATCATTTTTTAAATCGATGTGATAATCCTAGTCACATATTTAATTATATTTGTTTTAAGTCAAAAAAATAGACACAACACAAGTATGATTTTGATAGTATTGTTCATTTTTTTTGAAAATAAATATAATGAAATCGTGTGACTATGCTTATTGGATAGATTAAGTTATTTATTTATTTATTTATTATGAATTATCTATGCACATAAAATTAGAAAATGATCGGATTGGATCAACAAAACTAGTGATGAGGCGGCTGCTGTTGCTTCTCTCCTATTGTCCAGCCCCCCCCCCCCCCCAAAAAAAAAAAAAAAAACCAAAAAAAAAAAAATTATATGTTTTATAACACCAGTCTAATTGATCTCACTTGTTTTCTGAACATTGTTGAAAGTTTTCCACCATGAACGGGATATCGAAAAGACTTGGATTAAATAATATTTCGAGTCATGAAATTAACTAATATATATATATATATATATATATATATATATATATAAATATTTGGGTGGAAAGGGACTATATAATCAATGAAGTCAACTAAGGAAACTTCTTTCACTTTGCAGAGAGCCTTTTTTGCACAAGACAATAAAACTCAGAATAGTCTTTGCCCAATGATTATTGAATTTTTGGGATTTGGCACTCAACAGACGTGGACCATTTCTAGCAATCTTAATCAAAATATCTAGTCGAAATCCCACTTTATTAAGTAGTTAGCTATTGTACACAAAATTATTTTAGTTTTTTTTTTTTTTTTGATTACTCAGCTTGAGGGATTTTTCTTGAAGTTAGTGAGCTATTTTAGCGAAATTAATGGTTAGCTTGCGTTCTTGTGGATGCTCTTAGAGCATCTCCATTGGAATTTGCTGAAGGTATCTGTTGGTATAGAACACTCGCTCACTGCACCTGCATAGTATGGAAGACTCTTTGATCATTAAAAAACAGATTTTCCTTCTTCAATCTTTATGTATGTTCTCTTTACAATCTCTTCCAACAGAATTCCAACTAGAAATTATGCGTAAATTTCTTTTTCCCTTGCAAGATTTTGATGTTTAGGTAAAGGAGACATCTGTTTGTTCCTTGTATTTTTATTTGTTTTGACAAACAATCTGTTCATTGTGTAATTTGTTGAATTTTTTGTTGTTGATGATGCTAAGTAATTTTTTGAGATTGATTTGGATTTGTTATTTTTATTTTATTTTGTAGTGAAATTTATGTTTAAGCATAGGGGTCGTTTGTTCAAACACAAATGATTATATGGACCCAACCTATCACTTGTTTGCTCACCAATTGTTCAATAAGGTATCGTTTGGTAACATTTACGTTTTCAGTTTTCTATTTATATTTACAAAAATTTAAAAAACTCAAATAAAAACTTGTTTGATAAAATTTTTGATTTATAAATCAGTGGTTTCAGTTTATAAATTTGGCTAAAAAATAAAAACACAAAAAATGTGTGTCCATTTTCAGTTTTCAGTTTTTTTTTTTTTTTTATCACCCAACATTAGCCACCACCCGCCACCATTTTCCACAACCATCTTCCGCCACCACCAACCACCCTCCACCACCACCTGCCACCACTACTCACCACCCACCTGCTACCACCCGCCACCACCACCTACCAGCCACCACCCACTTGCCACCACCACCACCACCACTACTCACTTGTCATCTACCCGCCACCACCCACCACCTGCCACTACCATTCACTGCTCGCCACCACCACCCGCCACTTACTTGCCACCACCACTCACCAGCCACCTGCCACCACCATTCACCACCTGTCACCACCAGCCACCCACCACCACCACCCACCACCCACCCACCCGCCACCACCACCCACCACCACTACCACTACCACCACCACCACCACCATCACCCACCACCCACCTACCACCACCACCACCACCACCCACTCGCTACCACCTACCACCCGCCACCGTCACCCACCCACCCACCACCACCACTACCAGTCACCCACTTGCCACCACCAACCACCACTCACCACCACCACCCACTCGCTACCACCCGCCACTGTCACCCACCCACCCACCACCGCCGCCACCACCCCCTACTCCCCACCACCTGCCATCCGCCACCCACTTGCTACAACCACCCACCACCTGCCGCCACCACCACTACCACCACCCACTCGCTACCACCCATCACCGGCCACCGTCACCCACCCACCCACCCGCCACCACCCACCCACCCGCCACCACCCGCCGCCACCACCACCACTACCCACTCGCTACCACCCACCACCCGCCATCGTCACCTACCTACCCACCACCACCACTCGCCACCTACCTGCCACCCATCACCACCCGCCATCGACCACTCACCATCCACCACCCACCACCACCCGCCATCCGCCACCCACCTACCACCGCCACCAACACCTTCCACTCACTACCACCCACCACTCGCCACCATCACCCACCCACCCACCCACCACCACCGTCACCACTTTCCACCACCGTCTTCTGCCGCCCACTTGCCACCACTTGCCATTTCTCACTCTTTTTTATATTTTTAAATTTTTTTAAACATTTTGTCAATTACCAAATGCGTTTGTAGTTTATGTTTTTCTAAAAATAAACAAAAAATAAACAAAAACTAATTTATAAAATTTTTATAAATATAAACTGAAAACGTAAACGTTACCAAACACACCCTAATTGTTCCATTCTAGCTTTTTCATTGGAGTGGTAGACTACATAATTCTTCACTGTAGTTAACTACATAATTTTTATATAGAATTTTGCCGACAATGTCATTTATTGTATTTGTCACTAATAAAATGTATGATTTAAATATTTATTTTTAAAAACATAATTGTTGTTAATTTTTTTAGTGAAAAACTGAACAAGTTACAATTTATTGGATTGGCCTATTTTTATTTTTATTTTTGTGGATAAAATACATAAAATATCTGACAAAATAAACGATTTAAATTATCAAAACGAGACCCGTAACAGGTCTTATGGGCTCAAATAACACCCTCCAGTCAACTCGAGGAGATCCTTCTCCTTATGGGTTATTCTCGAGGAGATCCTTCTCCTTATGGGTTATTAAATGGGTCTCAATAGGCTATTTGTTATAAAATTGATAGGTTCAAGGCAACGGCAATTTGAGAGAAGACAAAAGTAATTTTTTTTTTTCCGTAGTTTTTTTTTTTTTTTGGTCACATTATGCAACTCAAAATTTATTTGAAAAATTATCATAAAATAAATGGATAGATTGAATGTGACTCGTCACGTCAAGTTTGAATCTACATCACACAATTTAATTTTTTTAGCCCTTACTTTTTCAGACTCCCTAATCGTTTTTAATTTTATTTATTTATTTATTTTTTTTATAACATTAAGTTGAGAGAAAGATTGCCTCTTTCTATAAAGAAATAGAGGCTACTAGTTATATATATATATATATATATAAACACCCATAAAAATGAGGCATAAGAATAATCCAATAATTACATATTAAACTTATTTTCTCTCTTTGAATCCTCCTTCCATTCCATCAAATATCTCAGATCATTCCCATTAGAAAATTGGACCAGCAGCCAAGATCTCCTCAGTAAGATTGTTGCCAGTTCCAATCCTGTAGCTTGCAAATACTTCAAAGTTCTTCTCGAACAGACCTCCCAACTTCAACAGTGTCTCCTTGTATTTATTCTTGTCTGACCACTGCAATTCCAACACAGATTGTTTTGAGTTTGGATATCGCTTGGAACAACAGTGTGATAATGTAAAGAGAGAGAGAAAAAAAAAAATACTTACTGTGTTCACTGGATCAAGAATTTCTGATGGCACACCCTCAATTTTGGTTGGGATCTCGAGCCCAAACACCTCAGTCTTAACGTAGTTTGCATTCAAAAGAGTCCCCGAGTGTATCGCATCAATGATTTTTCGGGTGTAGGTTAGCTTGATTCGGTTGCCTGATCCATAGCTGCAAAACAAACAAAATCTCATCTCCTCAGATCCATGTATTAGCTTGGAAAAGCATTACTTGGATACAAGTTGTGAAAATTCATACCTTCCGCCTGACCAACCAGTGTTAACAAGCCATCCGGTAGCCCCATGCCTTTGCATTTTCTCAGCCAGCATGGCTGCGTACTTTGTGGGATGAAGCATTATAAATGCTGCACCAAAGCAGGCCGAGAATGTCGCCGTTGGCTCTTTTATACCATCCTCTGTTCCTGCTACCTGTTATATTATCAACAAAACACGTTTGAGAAAAATTGTTACTCCCAAATATCCAAGCCTAAACAAACTTAAAAATATCAAGTTCAATGACGGTACATACGAGAGCAGTGTATCCGCTGATGAAGTGGTACATGGTCTGGGCCAAGCTCAGCTTGCTCACAGGTGGAAGAACACCAAATGCGTCACAAGCCAGAAGGATGACATTCTTCGGATGAGGTCCAACACACGGGATCTTAGCGTTGGGGATGTACTCTATAGGATATGCCGCCCGAGTATTTTCTGCAATACAAAAAAAAAAAAAAAAAAAAAAAAAGAGTCAAAACATGAATCAGCATAGCTTGATCTCAAGATTTTCCATTTTGTGATTCAAATTGATAGTTCCACATCTGCTTCATATTCAAATCAACATAATTTACTATATGTTTACCTGTGACAGATTTATCAGAATAATCCACATCTCGAGTATGTTCATCAAACACCACATTTTCAAGAACTGCAAAAACAAGAAATACTTTGAGATCAACTCTAATGAAACAATTTTTCAATTTTTACATAAAAAGTGAAATTTTGATGGCAAAATGTTACCAGCCCCAAACTTGATGGCATTCCAAATATCAGGCTCTTTCTCCCCAGACAAATCAACACACTTTGCATAGCAACCACCCTCAATGTTAGACACACCATTCTCACTCCAACAATGCTCATCATCTCCAATCAAATACCTATTATGATCCGTAGACAAGGTAGTCTTTCCGGTACCTAAAACAAACACAAACACAAAAACACAATTCGTCAACAACAAACCAAACAAAAATTGAGTTGAAAGGTCAAAAGAGATCGAAAGAAGGCATGTATCATTTGAGTGGTAAGTTAAGGCCTCCCCTGCCTGTTGCTATGACGATCCGACGACAAATTTTTTATTACCTGACAAGCCAAAGAAGAGGGCAACGTCTCCATCCTTGCCCATATTGCAACCAGAGTGGAGGGATAGGATTTGACGCTTAGGCATGAGATAGTGCATAAGGCTGAACAAGCCTTTCTTCATTTCCCCAGCATATTGAGTGCCGAGGATGACCATTTCTCTCCTAGCAAGATTGATGTCTATGCTAGTTGAGGAAGTCATGTAGTGAGTGTAACGGTTACATGGGAATTGCCCTGCATTGTATATTGTGAAGTCCGGAGTACCAAAATTCTCCAGCTCTTCAGCAGTGGGTCGGATACACCTGCAACCGACCCAGTTATCTTACATAAACTAAACTAATTTCTTTTTACTGACTCACACACAGATTAATTTCTTGACTTATTGTCTTTAAGAATATAGCATTTGTGAAATGTCAAGAATGTACAAAAATAATAGGGAGTGAAGCGTTTTGTTTTTAGGGTCATTTACTCACATGTTGTGCATGAACAAGGAATGGTAAGCTCTGGCGGATACAATTCGAACTTTAATCTGGTGATCCGGGTCCCAATTCAGAAACTGATCGTTCACGAACACCTGAAATGGAAAAATGAAGATTAGAGAACCGGTATTTAGAATTTGTATTATGTTATTTGGTAATTAATTAGCTAGATTGACAGATATAATTCTACAGGGAACAATCACCATAAATGCGAATAAAGCTATATAAGATCTGTGCACATGCCCTGTCTCTTTGAATTCGCGGGTTGCCCCCCTTCCTACGGTTTCCCCCACGACGCATATTATGGGAAAAAATTATTTGCCATTGCATACCACTTCTCAACTGTTGACTGGGGTAAACCACCGCGGAGTGACCGCATTAATCAACAGCTGAGATGCAGTGTGAAGCATGTGTCGCATACCGAAGTGATTAACTGCTCCATATAATGATGGGTCCATGCTATTCTAAGGTTTTTGCAGGGCTCTCAAGGGTAAGAGCTTCAACTGTTCAGCAATCACCAATTTTTTGGTAATTGGGGTATCAAGCGATGGTTGGCTTTCCACTATTCGGACATTGCAAGTAAAAGGTCCTGAATTAAAAATGATTGGTCATATAAAAAAAAAAGAAAAGAGAGAGGTCTTGTCTTTCTACATTTTGGTCTAAGAGGGTCGATAAAATAAGATTTTGGATCTCACTTTTTTTTAAAAAAATTAAAAATTAAAAAATTAATTGATTATAATTCATTGGAAACTATTAAAAAAATCAAAATAAGATTTTGGATCTCACTTTTTTTTTAAAAAAAATAAAAATTAAAAATTAAAAAATTAATTGATTATAATTCATTGGAAACTATTAAAAAAATCAAAACTATCGCGGTGGTAAATTACTTCTGAACATAGTGCCAAACACTTAAAAAGTGGGAATTTTTAAGGAAAGGTGATTCTCAATCTCAAGCATGATTGCATACATCAAAACTTTTAAAATAGCTGTTGGGATGTCAACCTTTGGATATCTGGCTAAGGATCAATCAATCCCTGGCCAGTGTAAGTCGCGACTAGAAAAAAAAAAAATATATATATATATATACATGCATCTTCCTCCATCATCAAATTATTCTTAAACAATAATGTTAGAAAGACAAAAATTAAATACAGAATAGGATATAATCCTCTCGTAAAGAGTAGGCTCCACCCCTTATGAGAGGATTGTGTCTCATTATGTATTTGATTTCTTACTCATTCCCATAAAGAAAGATGGAGCTTTCCTTCTCCACTAACTAATCTTGGTGGATCCTACTTCCAGATTCTGTTGCTTCAACTTGGGGACCCATAAACCATGTGATATATATACCATAACAACAATACAATATAGATTGGATTGGAGTTTTCTCCAATTCAAATATATTACAAAATAAATAAATCAAATAATTAAATAAATTTATTTATTTATTTTTATAAATAATATATATACACATAAGATTAAAAATAAAGAAATCTAATATTATTTAAAAAGTAGCAAGTCTCATCCTATAGATAAAGGTTATGTTTACAGAGGCAGTGTGGAATGGGCACTACTCGAGAAAGAAGCCAAGAAATGAAACATCATGAAAAATTAACCATTCTTCTGATATGTATAAATGTATTGTCCCATGTCATAAACATGGTGGAGCCAATGAACATCACTCTCCATTTATTAATAGTAGTGCCACTGCATCAACCGTTGGTGCTTCTTGACAATATATGCCGATAAGTCAACATATATAGGGTTGGCAAGGAAGGGGGGATGGGTTTGTATAGTCCTATCATTATCTTGAATTGTATTGAGAGTAGGGCAAATAAAAGTATTAAGAAGGTAGCAAGACATAAATAATGATACTAATAAAAATTATTGTATAAGTAATAAGAGTTAAAAGATATGAAATAAAATAACTAAAATAATTATTAATATTTTAGAATTCTAGTCTTATTAGATTTTAAAATTTTAAATTATATATATGTATATATATATATATATAATAAATAAATCTAATAAATATAATCAAGATAAGATGGCATAAAACATGAAGGGAAGAGAAAATTCATTCCCATCTCATTTCATCATCAAGAGTGGGAAAACGTGACAGTGAAAAAAAAAAGGTAATGATAAATTAATAACCCTTGGGCTAATGGAGGGACATTAAAGGTCATCTAAGACTTTATTAAGAAAATCACGAAGTTCAAAGTTTGGGATCGTAAATGATATCATCAAAAGATTTCCCCATAAAAAATCCCAAGATTTCTAAGGTGCAATCAATTCTGGGTTAATATGGGAAAGTCAACCCATCAATTTCTGACGTGGAGCAATTCCGGAGGGAAAAAAAATTGTAAATTAAAACTTGTGAGGGCAAAGCATAAGAGAAATGCTATTTGGACCAAATTCAACATCCACAGCATAAAAACCGACTATATTTTATTTGATTCGGTCTAAATATTATATTTGATTTTACAAAAGCAACGTGGTTTCTTGGTACATGAGGAGAGAAAAATATGGAACCACTTTACTAGTTTATGTAATTTAAATAAGTAATCTTAAGAGGATATATGTGATGGGCAGTGTGAATTTTGATTTACGTAAATTTTGTGTTTTCATATATACATGTGATTTATCTTTCTTTTGTACATTTGTTCATTTGTGTGATTTGTATTTCATCAATTATGGTTAGATATTACCGAAATTTGATTACATTTGTCAATATGTAAACTATGGCTTCTCACATGTAGTGGTTCCCCCACCATGTGAGTTAGAGGTGATAGTTTCGATAGTGATAAATGTAGTATCTTTATCTTTCTTACGTATTAGATTATATATATTTATTTAATTTTAAACTAACCCAACGCAAATATCTTATTATATTATATATTTGAGTTTATAATATTGTTAAAAAAAAAAAACATAAATAAAAAAGAGGGATTAGCATGAAATACCTTGTCCAAGGAGCACAAGTAATCAACAGCTCTTTCTCTGTTGACCAAGAAAGTGTGCTCGTCCATTTCAATGTTGGGTGAGCCCCTGAGACCAATTAAATCACACCACTATATTAATAATGTATTATTTTAAAAAGGTGATTTTCATTTAGTTGAAACATAAAGGTTTTCACCAAAGTCATCTTTCTAATCAAATTTTCCACCAGTATGATGTTTTAAATTTATTTATCCAACACATTATTTTGCAAATTCTTGAATTGAAAACACGATTTTAAGATTGAAATCATGTTTAAAATATAATTTCAAAGAACACTTCAATTTGATTAAACTTATTGAAGCAAATATTAGCCAAGGGAGAGGGAAAGGGGGTGACTTACTTTCCCCACCAAAGCTCATCGGCAGTAGTTTCGTCCTTGACGACGCGCTTGTCTCTGGGTGAGCGACCCGTCTTTGCACCGGATAGGGTGGCTAGAGCGCCACTCGACGTTATGAATGATCCTTTCTCGTATTTTATGGCTTGCTCGTACAATTCTGTAGTGGTCAAAAACACACTTAGCGGTACAAATAACAATTATCATAAAAATTATAAGAGTGTAAATTTTTTAGAGAAAAAACTGGATAATAGAAGAAAGAAAAAGAAGAAAGCAACACTCAATCACTAAGATTTAATTTAATGAATTGTAGTAACAACTATCATATTCTTTATTTTAGTTTTAGAAATGCTCTAATGCATTTTTTTTAATAAAAATTTATAATTTAAGTAATATCGCCAAGTCAAGAGCTTGAGTCATTTTATTGCTTACATCATTCAAGAAGAAAGTGGTGGGAGAGAATGACTTGAAAGATTCACAAAGATGCTATATATTAGGGTAAATTACAAATATACTCTTGAAATTTGTTTAAATTATAAATTGTCTGTTGTGATATGAAAAATTATAAATACTCTCTTGTTAAATTTTTTTATTTAATAGAATTAACTAAAAAAATGAAATTCATAAATGCTCTCCTATACATGAATAAAATTATTTAAATTATTAATTGAAATATATTTTTAAAATCATTAAAAATTCTTAATTGACTTGATGATTTATTAATAAAATGAGCGATTTGTTATGAAATTAGAAATCTCAAAGGTGAAATCTAATTTCGAAAATCATAAGGACCAATTTGTATTTTAATCAAATTTCAAAGGGTGTATTTGTAATTTATCCTTTATTTTATCTAAAATTCCTCAATACTTAATCTTCCACCACAAAACTACTCGTTAATTTAGATATCAAATTTATTAAGAGATTTTTGTGAAAAATAAATAAATAAAATAGACGTCATTTTCATTTATTTTTTTAATCTTTCTTTCTTTTTGCCTTTCATATAGAACTGTCAAAATTCAATATTTAAACACAATTTAAAAGTTGCCTAACATGGTTGATTAACAGTTCAAGAATTTTGGGTTTGAATCATTAAGAGTTTAGTTCCGTAGCCAAAATGTGTGTACCTCATTAAATTAAGATATCATGAATTTGACTTTTACTCCTCTCCAATGCATTAAAAGGAATTTTGCAACAACAAATTTATTATGAGAAATAATAATGGGTTTCTTACGAAAAAAGAAATTAAAAAAAACATTAATATTTTAAAAGAAAAAATATAAGCGAAAGAGAAATCACATTGCACAAAAGTAGATTCGACCCGTTCTTCTTTCGGAAAGAGTAGAAGGGAATGGTTCAAGTGATTTTTTTTTCTTTTTTTTTTTTTTTTGAGACTTTACATACTTTATTGTAATAGACTTTAAAAAAGGAAAAATTACAAACTAATCTTATTCAGTGGACTTAAATATTTACGAGTCCGATATATTTGTTTAATGCATTAGTAAGTTTTAAAATGTCTATTTTGTTTTATTATATTGATAGATGAGAAAATGAATAAAACTTATAAATAAATAAGGGTACAGCTATTAGCATCTCATAAATTATTTTAGACCTTCTAAATTTTAGTTTTTTTTTATTATAATAATAACGTCAATTAAAATTACTACAAAGGACATAATTAATTTTGGGACACCCCATCTCACAATTAAACCTACACACCCACTACATCATGAATTAGGGTTTATGAGAGCACCTACCTCCATCATCACATATCCATCTTCCCCAAATCTCATCTTCAAAACCTACCCACCCCCAAAAGCTTGAAAACCCTTTGACGGCAATATTCTGGCGGTAACGGTGGCAGTCATTTGATTACCTACACTTCTCCGACAATGACAATGAGTGGAAGTTTTTCTGACAACCACAACTCCATAAGACGAGAGGAGTACAACAACAAAAGTTTAGAGGTGGTTCATAACTTTGATGTTGTTTTGAGTTCAGAGGAGATTGGTCTTATAAGGGTAAATTTTTTTTAAAAAAAATGGCGAAAATAATAAAATTTATTCACCATTTTTTAGGGACTAAACTCTGTAATATATTATCGAAATTTGGGAATACAAACCCGAACATTGTTGATTAGTTCGGGAACCAATAACCGAACATTTATTATTTGTTTGGAAACAGGTAACCAATTCATAGGTTCGAACCTGTTTTACTGAGAAAACTAAACTAATTATTTTAATTTCTTTTACAATATAAGAAATTATTATGAGAAAATTAAGAAATTATGTATATATATATATATATATATATATGTAGAGAGAGAGAGAGAGTAAGAGCATACTAACTGTGACAATGACAAATGAGGTAGTAGAGACAGTAATCACATTGCCTCTTCTTCTTCTTCTTCGTGGGCTTTGTTAGGATTTTTTTGGAAGTAAAATTTTTTTAGGTGTGGAGGGTGTGCATTTAATGAATGAAATATTTTTACAAGGATAATTTTGATATTATTTGGAGAATTTTTTTTTTTTTAAGAGTTTCAAATTTATAAGTGAAGATTCAAAGAAATTGAAAATTCAAAATAATTCATGGAGTGCTAATAATAGTACTCATAAATCAATATGGGTAATAAGATCAGGTTGTAATTACCCCTTTAAAAGATAAGACTTTTGACAATGAAAGTTCTTCGAAAATTTCTTAATGGGTCTAGACAGCCTGTAAAATTACCTAACGATTGATTTATTATCCATCCCATTTGATCTAGCAACAAAGAGAAAACCAAGAAGGGTATATTGCCTAAAAATTGGATCTTGATTCGTGACATCAAATTTCTTTATGAGGTACCAAAAAAAAATTTATTGACGTCAAATGCATGACTTATAATAACTTTATAAAATGTTGAGCATCAAAAAAAAAAAACAAAAAAATGAAGAGAGAAGAATTTACCAGCAGGAGAAAGGTTGTAGAGGATGTGGGTGAACTTGAGGGAACTGTCACTGGTGCTGATCGTTGGAGCGTGAAGGTGCTGTTGGTGGTGGTGGGCCACCTTCGGCGTCTCCGCGTTTCTAGCTGGGTCTCCTTTCACCACCTTTGGCCCTGTCTCTCTCGTCAGTGACGCCAATGAAGCACTGTTGTTTCACCAACCCAACATAAAAATTTTACCAAAAATTGATGTCCAAATTAGATTTAATTTTTGTACAGTAGGACCAAGTATGAAATAAAATATTTTTTTTTTTCGTTTTTGTCATTCGTTTGAACTTATACTAGTCTAATAATCCAAGGAAAAATGTTTTTAAAAAAAAAGGGACCACTCCCATTACTTCAAATAAGGCTCAAACCCGCAACCTCCTAGAGTTGGAAAACATACAAATATGACACAAGGCTATGGGTTTGAAGGGCTCGAACCCTCAACTTCCGGGAGTTGAAAAGCATACAAATAAGACACAAAGCTACGGGTGTATGAAATGAATCTCAAGTATTTATTTTTGTCAATAAATTTTCTATTTTTCTATACATAACGTTGTCTTAGGCATGTTTCCAACAGTGTTTTTCATAACAAAAAAATAAAAATAAAAATAAAGAATTAAATCTATATAATTGGATCACAAATAGACACAGCCCTCACTTTGTACATGTCTTTTTATTTTTACATAATCAACCACTGAATCAAATACCATTATCTAATATAGTTGTATGACACAAACAATGAGACCTACCCTTGAGTAAAAATTTTAGGGCAAAATTCATATTAGCTCTTTTTGATTTCGTCTCAAAACACTTTACTCACTTATAACTCAAATATAAGCAAATAATTCTTTTCTGATTTTAGATTAAAGTGCTACTTTAAAAATAATTGAAAGTGTGCCACACTCTCCAAAATTGAGAGTGGACAACGCAAAAATCATTAGTCAAAGTCAAAAATTAAATCAAATGTCAATAATACTCTTATATTTATCTTATTCTCTAAATTAAATCTTAATATTAATCAAATGTCAATAAAATGTTCTGAGGTACAATCACAAGGGTAAATTAAAATTTGTCCAAAATTTTATAATCAATTTTTGTACACATATAGTAGATTCCACTTTATTTGAGAGGATTAAATTCCCCTTTGTCAATTGAATTTAAGTTGTGATTAAAAAAAATACAAAAAGATAAAGGAAATTGTTTGGGACCTATGATCCTGGCCTTTCATATATGTGTGGGGATCACTCATGTATGTATAGGGTCCACATCATGAGTGGTTCAGATTAAATTAGTCAAAAAATTAAAAAAATCAAATTATATAATTTTATTATCAAATTATGTGGACGTAAAATAAAATAGAAAATGTTATAAATTCTAACTAATTTATTAAATTTTTTACCAAAGAAAATAGAATCCACATAAATTCACATTGATAAAAAATTTGATAGATTATTTGGTTCTAAGCATAACTCAAACAAAATTGATTTAAAAAAAGAAGTACCTGATGGACTGGAGTTGTTGCTTGTGGCGGTCTTCTTCGGACATGGCGGAGGCAAAGGCGCCCTGAGTACCTTTGATGGGGGTGGTGGGAGCAGATCTCTTCCTCTGAAGGGAATGCAACTCATCAATCGTCTTCGCCTTCACTGGGGGAGCGCTGTCATCGTGGCAGATCTCGTCCTCGTGTGTCTTCTTCATCTGTGTCTGTATCTTCGCCAGCCCATTCTTCCCTTTCGCTTTTGGACTCGACGAAGCAAAGCTGAATTCTCCTCCATTCGTCGCCATTTTTTCTCTTCAAATTCACACAAAAACAAACAAATACACTTGGGTAATAACAAATCATATTTCGTAATTAGAAATTATTAAAAAAATAAATAAAACATATATATATATATATATAAGGGTTCTTTTTCTAAAGGAAATATAAACCTTATCCAAGAACTGTTGAACACTACCTACCTACTTAGCTAAAAGCAACAAACTCTCAATATTCAAATATTTTCGAATTCAAATTTAGCGAAATTTAAGGTACAGATATGATGCTAATCTAGGTTTAACTTCAAAATGAAGAGAAATCAAATGGAAGCTTATCTAGTACTGTCCAAGAACAAAAGCAAATAGGAGAAAGAAAGAGAGCTAACCAGAAACTTGAATGGCAAAAAAGAAGAGAAAGTGATGATATAACAGTGAAGAGAGAGAGAGAAGAAAAGGGTTGAACCATTCAATAAGGTTTCGAGATGGTAAGATGTGGTGACAGGTGCCGAGGTGGGTCGGTTTTATAGGACTCGCAGGTGGCGGTGTTTTAACCCACTCCTGTGGTCAAGATAACCATGGTTAGTTGTTAACTATTGGGATCGGTGTGCTAGATAGATTGATAGACAATAAGCTGTGGTGGGGTGCGGTGAGGTGAGGGCGAAAGCGTCCAAAAATTGAATTAAACACGGAACAGAATACCGATGAGGGAACGAAGCTCGCACGAAACTTATGATGAGTCAGTGTTTCAATCTACGAGAGGTTTGTTAAGGTGCGCTACTTGGCCGGTGCATATAAGTATGTTCCCGGCACGTTTGCTCGACACGTGTACCTTTATTTGCTCCAACTTCGATAGTATGCGAGACTGAGGTCTATATAGGTCTTGTCTGAAAAGACTAAAGGCTCGTTTGTTTGGAGAGTTAAAAGGAGAATTATGATTGGTAGTGAGATATAATATATTAATATTATATTTGTTTTGAGTAATATGGAGGGGATTGATTGTGAACTCCGGATTAAGATGGGCCTCCCTAAGGAAATTTGGATGGACATCTAAGACTTGGTATTAAAAAAATAGTTCGGCGGACTACAAATTTTTTATTTTTATTTATTTATTATTTTATTTTTTACATGTCAGTCATTTTTTTTGAACATTAATGTTTAATTTTTTTGTATTTTTTGTTAAGTAAAAATCATTATTTATTTGTTATATTTTTTCCTGAAAATTTTTTATTTTATTTTTATTTTTTTAAAATTTTTTACATGTTGGACATTTTTTTTAAAACATTAATGTTTAATATTTTTTGTATTTTTTTATTTGTTTTATTATTTTATATTTATTTTATATAAAAATAATTTAACAATCCCTACACTAACAACTATCATCAAAACAAATACAATTTTACTTAATCTCTTCACTATCAATTCTCTCCATTCTACATCTGAAAACAAACAGGGCCAAAATGACTAAATAAATACCAAAAAATAAAATAGATTAATTCAGTAAAATGTGATGTTTAAATATAATTTTTTTTAATTTATAATCATCATATCCAATCCAAACTAAAAAGGTCAAAAGTCTTTCTAAACGAAATTAATTTATTCAAGTTAAATCAGCTCTTTCCAAATGAAAGCATAGTTAATTTTTTTTGTTTGGGGTGCACTAAAATAACACATTTTTTTCCTTTTTATTTTTTTGAGGCACATCATCATTTTATTTTTTTATACATCTTTTCGTAAAAAATTAAAAAATGTATTTATTTAGATTATCCCAAACAACTAATTTTTTATGAAAAGAAGTGTAAAAAATAAAAATAATGATATGACAATTTATAATGATTTTTAATTATAAACCTAACTCCCCAAACAGAGCCTATATAACTAATAATATTATAAATTGGAAAAATTACCAATCATAGCTGATGTGAGTAAGTTATTACAAATGAAATTTTTTATAATTTTAATTATTAATATTAATAAAATTTATCACTAATTTATAATTATTTTTTAGGTTTTTCACTGATTTAAATTTCCCCTTAAAAATTCATTTGAAATGAGTTTGTTATATAAGTAAGTTATATTTAAATATATTTCAAAATTAATTAATATTTAAAATTTAGTTTAAACTTGAATCAGTGAATTTATATTTGCCATAAAATTGGGTCAAAAATCAAATTGTTTCAGCCCAATTTGATTAAGTTATTTTGGTATCGAATCAAAAAGTAAACAAATTAATTTGGATATATTTTTAAAATTTAATTTTCAACCAAATTTAAAAAATATATTATTCAGCTTCACTGGATCATTCAGCTTCACTCGATCATCTATATTCTCAAGCTTGTGTTTCTAGTAGAAAACTCACTCAATAATGCTATGGCGACCGGCCGCATAGCATTGTTGAAAATCTTTTGCAAAACTAATCAGCCTGTCAGCCAACTTGGTTAGGTTTTTCAAAAAATATTTTTCAAAAAAATTTACTTTCTTTTTTTTTTTTTTTTTACTGAATTTTTTTAATATTTTAAGTTTTTTTTTTACTTTTTAGACATACCTAACATAAATATACCGAAAAAGTAAAAAAAATGTGAAAAAAAACCTTTTAAAAATTCACTAAATACCAAAAATATAAAAAAAAAATATGAGAATTCAATATATTTTTTGTATTTTTATGTATTTTTTAATTTTTTAAAATATTTTTTTACAAATTTTTTACTTTTTAGATACATCTAAGTAATGTGCATATAAAAAAGTAAAAAAAAATTAAAAATATTCACTAAAAACAAAAAAATACGAAAACAAAAAAACTCAGTTTTTAAAAAACTTAATCCGAAAAAATTTGAATGGTTTGAGTTTTTTTAATTACATTTTATGAAAATTAAGTTTTTCGTTTTTCATTTTTTTATTTTTAGTGAATATTTTTAATTTTTTTTTTTTACTTTTTTAGATGCATCTTACTTAGATGTATCTAAAAAGTAAAATATTTGTGAAAAAATATTTTAAAAAATTAATAAATACACAAAAATATTAAAAAATATACTAAATTTTAATATTTTTTTGTATTTTTAATATTTAATTTTTTCACAAAAATTATTCTTTTTAACTGTATTTATTTTAGGTGTGTTTAAAAATTAAAAAAAAAACTTATTTAAAATATTAAAAAATTCAGTAAAAATAAAAAAAATATAAAAAATAGAATTTTCTGAAAACTATTTTAAGAAAAATCACAATTTATTCTTAACTCACATTTATGAAAATTTGATATTTAAAATGGAATCACTACACTAAAGTCGGACAATTTTTTACGCTTTGGGCTCTAGTACACAAATCATTCAATAATGCTCTGGTGACCGACGCCACACCGGGGATCCTTTAGAGTGTTTTTTTTTTTAAATTTTTTAAAATGGTATATTGTGTAGTTAAGATTTAAAGTTAAAAAATTGATGTGAGTTGTTATTAAATCTCAACCACATAATGCACCACTCTAAGAAACTTTAGGAAAAAAAAAACTCTAGAGGATCCTTACTCCCGACCGCATACCATTGTTGAAAATCTTTTAACATTACAACATATTAGAGTTTTAGATATTAAATATTTTGATCTTTAAAAATAAAATTTTGTTATAAAAGATTTTTTTTTTTTTTTTTTTTGATCGGCAAAAAAAATCTTTATTGATGACAACATACAAGGTATGGAATAGTACATCAATAAAGAGGAGCTTGGAGCTAAGACAAAGTTCGAAGCGCCAGTTGATGAGGAACCAACCAAAAAGAACAAGAGGAGAAAGAGCAGGGGAAAAAAAAAACAGCAGAAAAACAGGAAAAAAAAAAAAAAAAAAAAAAAAAATTATGGATATTTTTATGAAAAAAAACAGACAAAGCTCGAAGCGCCAGTTGTTATAAAAGATATTTATGGATCAATTTTTATCGTTATGAGGATAGTCATTAAAAGGTTATCCCGAAAAGTAAGGTTGAGCAAAAAATCCATAAAATCCGTAATTCGATCCAGCCCAGTCCAATCCGATAGGTTTGGATTGGTTTTTTTAATCCATAGTTCGGTTCCGGATTGAAGAATTAAAAATCCGTAGTCCACGGATTAGTTCCGAATTGAACCCCACGGTTCCGGATTGGAACCGATCCGGACCGTATACAAATAGTCTATATTTTTATTATACATCATCTCCCATAGTATCTTCTCTTATTCTATATAAAACCTAAACTCAAACCTAAACCCCGTATAATATCTTCTTTTATTATTTTTGTTTGTTAATTTTTAATTTTAATTTATAATAGTTTAAATACTTATGGTGAAACCAATTTTCTTATGATTATTTAAATTCTAGAACATTATGTCGCTATTATAGAAAAACATGTTACTATTGTGGAACTAATATAGTGTTATGCTTATATTTTTATGAAACTAAAGTGTTATATATATATTTTTTTGTTATTTAATTATATGAATTTGTGATCTTAAACCGATCCAATCCGTGTTTAAATAGATTGGTTTGGATTGGTTTCAAGATTAAAACGGATTGGATTGGTTCTGATTTTTCAGGAACCGTAAATAACGGATTGGTCCTGGTTTTATTCCAATCCGGACCATGCTCACTCCTACCGAAAAGTAAAAAATAAGGCTTTTAGTGATAAAATTTTGAAAATGTCACTAATAAATAGACTTTTAGAGACAAAATAATTTTGTCTCAAAATGGTTTATATTTTGAGACAAAAAATTTGGTCTTAAAAGGATAATAATTCATCACTAATATCTAATTTTTGTTGTTAAAAATATAATGACGACACTTTTTGCAACAAAATTATTTGGTCCCTAAAAAATAATTTTGTCCCTAAAGTTTGGTTTCTAAAATCTTAATTTTTTGTAGTGTAACAAAAATAATAAATTTTAATTTTTTTTAAAAAAAGTCAATTTATTGACTTATTGACTTATTTAAATTACATCATCTTTTTACTTTTAGCATGTATTTTTGTAATAAGTAAAAAAGTCAGTGTTAGGTTTTTATAATTGACCATTCCGTTGGACAAAAATACATTTAATTGTATTTTTATTTGCTCTATTGTATCTGTAAGGTTATAAGAGTTTAGTTGCAAATCCAACCCTAATTGTGTCTATGCAAAGAGTTTGTGTTGACATTCCGTATCTTGATTTGAGTATTCTTGTTTGCCACTTCGCTAATTAAGTATAGGGATCGAACTGTCTGGTCAGCTCGTGAGGGTTGAGGAGGCAGCGTCCAGGCAGGGTCGAAGGACAATGCCCCTAAAACCAAGAAGAAGTCAAAGTTGTTTGACCACTCACGCGATGAAGTGATTCATCTAGTATCTTTGCTTGTATTATGAACTTTTGGAAAATATATTTTACTACTCGCTCGGTAGATGTTGTGCTCGAGCGGTTGACCTATATGTGAGTATCGACTCTCAGTCACACCACTCGAGCGATAAAGTGAACTCTCGAGCGATCTTCGCAGCTTTATTTAGCATAAAGTATGTTGTTTGCTATTTTTAAGGTTAAACTCATCTAGATTCTTAGAGAGGAAGAAAAAACAAAGTGTTCCATATTTGAGGGTGTTTATATATTGTTTTTCTTGATGATTTGAGAGTGATCGATTGATCAACAAGTTTCGTATTGAATATCATCAATGATTGTTTTGTTCTTTTATTCATATAAGCAAATAGGTGTTCGTCGGTGGATTTTGGGGAACTTGGACCTGAAACTTTGATAGATTTCGGAGTGGCTTATTGTCATGACCTAAACCCGCCCCTATAGGTTTAACGTCGTAACTGGCCAAAAATCATTAGATTACCAAAGGCCTCTGAAACAGAATAACATATAATTAGGGGTTACGGAAGCAAATATATAAAACACATTGTCCGTAGAGCTGTGCTGACGTATATGAGACAGAAATTTAAAACTTTACATACAAATATGTGACGTCAAAAATAAAGTCGTCTTACGCCACATTCATTACAGATGAAGCAAATTGGGAACTGAGCCCCATATGCAGATAAACAAAAGTTTGCTCATATAACAACAAAAAACAAAGTCTTAAACGTTTACAAAACATGGCCACAAGGCTTGACTTAATCCGAAACTTTTTCGGGAGGCACAAAATGATGGCTGACACACCAAAACTCTAAACAGCAGCTTAGGCCTAGTCACCTATATACATAATATAAACAGTGAATAAAAGTCTAGTGAATAATAATAGAGTAAAGGGTTAAATAAATGATGTCCCACCAGATTTAGAAAAATAAAACAGATTTATATTCACATTCTTGTTTGAATCATATACAGAAATCAGAATTTTATGCTTGTTCATATGTCATATATCCATTAGCGCAACAGATCAAATACAAAGCTTTAAAGGTCATACTTGTCAGTTCCACCAAGGAACCTCTAGTACTGGGAACAGATAACATACTTGTCAGTTCCATAAAGGAACCTCCAGTACTAGAAATAGATAACATACTTGTCAGTTCTATAAAGGAACCTCCAGTACCGGGTACAGATAACATACTTGTCAGTTCCATAAAGAAACCTCCAGTACCAGTTATAGATAACATACTTGAGCCATGGAATTGTTGCCACGAATACTTTTCAATATATGGACTATCATTCATTGATACAAAATATAGCATTTCATGAAAACAGATCATTTCTTATCATATCATATAAGAAAATACTTAAATGTGAACATAGTTTTACAAAGTTATCACTCACAGATAGCGCCAAAGCAAACAATAGAGCAGACAAATCAGGTAACTTGCGGTGCGTGATCTACACAGATACAAAACAAATACGTATTGAATTACACACCCGGAATTATTAACTTATTTTTTTCTTTTTAGGTATGTTTCTACTTTTTATCCTCATTATTATGTCTCAACTAGGGTTTATGAATGCCTAAGATGCAATAAGGATGCCCAAACATGCGATTTAACACTTAGTCAAATTTGTTGAAAACAAGGGTCTCATTACGCAACTTCTCTCGCTCGAGCAGACGACCAAATATGTGAGTGGTCGCTTGAGCGTAACTTTTTTCGCTCGAGCAATTTGAAAACTTTGTAAAAGTACTGGTTATGTGAATTTTCTGCTCGATGACCGATCGATGGTCGCTCGAGCATGTGACTGAGGTCTTCGCTTGAACGCAACTCTTGTCGTTCGAGCGGTCTGAAAAGATAGAAAACTTCTGGGAGCATGAATTTCACACTCGACCCAACTATTAGTTACTCGAGCAGGAGTGCAAAACACAAAGTGGTCGCTCGAGCACAGGATTTGTTGCTCGAGTGGTGAGATCGAATTCTGGAGTTTCCAAATTCACCTCCAAACTTCAAAACTCATCTTTAACCTTTCAAAACACATCATTTGGGCCCAAAACTTGAGAAAACAAGTCTAAACTTAGAAAACATAAAGAATCAAAGATCATTTCATGAAATCAAGGCCTATAAGCATGTTAATTATACAAACTCAAGTTTGAAATGTGAAAACATAACATGAACATGACATGCATGAAATGATTTGAGCTCCAAGTTTCCAAATCATGAGCAAATGAGGTGTTTAGGTCAAAAACATGTTGAATTCTTTGAATTAAATCAAGATATGGACATGCATGTGAAAGTTCTTCAACTCTAACTCTAAATGCAAGAGAATTTGCATGCATGTATGGTAACCTTCCTAATTCTCCTTTCCTAGCTCAATTCTTGTTCTAAGTTCTTTTGAATTCATGTAATACATCTCAATTACACAAGTAAAGGCTTACATCCTTACCTCACTCTTGATTTAAGCTCTAGGTTGCTACATCTTTAAGCTTCCAAGCCAATTCCCTTAATTTCCTAGCAAATCTCCTAATTGAATTCAATTCCTCTCTTTCTCTTCCTTTCTTACGTGTGTAGGCTCAAAATAATGAAGAGAGGATGACTCAAAGTGATGTAATAGCCTTATATAGGCTTGATTATGGGGTTTAATTAATTAGGTTTACCACCAATCAATGGAGCATTATTTAATTCTAATTAATTTGTTCCGAATCGAATTTCAATTAAACTTACCATAAAATTCTAAAAATTCCACAGAACACAAATACCAAATCAATTTCCTGATCGGATGTCGATAAGGCCTTCAATTCGTAGACCGAAACAAAGACACAAACAGATATTTCTACGAGAGACAGATAGAAACACCAATAATGCAATGCAAATGTAATTAATTAAGAATTTTATTTTAATTACTCATTAGGCATAATTAATCATGGTTTATCGGCTAATCATAGGTCGGGGTTGTTACACTTATCATCATGGATTCGACATCGATGTTGTGGATTCAACGTTGGGCAAAGAAATTCCAAAGTGAAGACGGTGGTAAAAGAGGCACATCGGGTTTGGTTCAATTTAGGCATGTATTTGCTAGGTAATTGAGAGTTCTCGTACATAATTTTTTTTTGTCTTCTTAGTGGATTTTTTTGTGACGTTGACCAATGATTTATTTTTATTTTTTTTATAACAATTGGAGGTCCTCCAATCGCAATTTTTTTCACATTAAATCGTTATGTCAATTTGTTGATGATTGTTTGATTGTGATTATTGTTCATTGTTTAAAATTGAAACATAATAGCAAATCAATATCTCGGGGATTTTTTAAAATTTTCAGTCAATTTTTTAGCGTCACATTACCTCTTTACTTTTAGCACATCTTTTCGTAATAAATAAAAAATCAGTATTTTTTTTTACACTACCCAAAACAACCCTTAAACTGAAATGACTACAATAACATAGTATAATAAAGACAACTGAGAGATCAATTTTTCAATTCAAACTTTTCCTATCATGCAATGAGTCTCCCTAACTTAATTGTATTGTGTAAAAAGGCCTTGGGATAGAGGAATATTGGCAGTGATGTAGTCAGAATTTTAGTTCAATGAGGTCAGTTAACAAGTAATATCAATATCATTATGACAGCACAAGCTCTCCACAACTTATATCAAAATCAAATTTTACACTATAATTTTATATCTTTTCAATTACATCAACGAAAGGTATTTTGAAAGTTGATACATTAAACAAAATCAAGCAAAGATCTACTATTACAAAATTGTTCACAAGTTTTTATTTGTAGATGTAAATAAAAACAAACAATTATGCAGCGGATAAAATAATCATATCATACCTTTCGATGATAGAACCTCGTGAATAAATCACGTGCTTCCAGAGTCTGATAAATCAATCCCAGCAGTGGGGTGATATTACAATGGTGAATATCACCCACACAAACCACAGTGCAATTGACTTGATCGTTGTATCTTGGGAGAGAGTCAGTTTATGGGTAGAAAACAAAACCTACGTTGTTTTCTCTCTTGGTTACCCATAACCATATATCAGATATATATTATATTTATCTCATTTATCCATTGGTTAAATGAGATAATATCTGATATCTATATCATCTATCCATATCATGATATGATAGATATATATCCTGAGTGGCTCATCCAAATAGGTTTGAATTCAAATTCAAAACCCATTTGGATGAGGTTCAAAAGGTTCTAAGGGTCATGCCACATGGGCGCCCAATTTCTAACATCTCCCACTCGGACATGAGTTGGCATGACACTGCCACGTCTCAATCTCAATCTCCCCAAAAATAAACAATCTCATACTAGCCACTGCACCGTGCGACTGCTGAGAACACCTGCATGTGGGAGCTCTATACTAGAAACTCAAAATGAGCCAGCATAGAGACATCAACCCAAAAAGAATAGAAATAGTGTCTCATATACCCCAGACCCATCTAATTACACCGGTCCAAAAAACATCTCTAATCCCTCAAAAAGAGCATGTTTGACCCTCTTAATTCTTGCAATATATTCACACTCAATTCGCCTCTCATACAGAGCGATGTGAGTTGCCGGCAGTGAATATACAACAGTGGTGTAATACTAGATGATCTTCCCTTTGCCCTCATGCCATTTAGTTTAGGATTGACCGCTTTCCCAGTGATGTCCCTTAAGGCCGAATCATACATGACCGCAGGCAACATACCAAAGTAGCAGAACATCAACCCCTTACCTTATGACATAGTCAAAAGTCACAAAAGGGTATATAAATGAAAGTCATATCAATAATGACTCGTAAGACTCACACGGTGAGGAAGCAGGGATCCATTCTCTCACCTCATTACTCGGTCGCTAAGCACATATAGTATGAATACATGTTACGGTGGAGTAACTCTTCCATAAAGAGTGACGTCATACTCGATACACCGTACAGATATTAGTCTAGTCGCTTTCTAGCGCCTAACCCGAATTCTCTATTTGCTCGCCTTCTAGGCGCCAAATGAGATCTCGCATCTGGCTAATCATAACAGGCACAACATGGAAAGTGGGTACTAACATCCATGTTTGGTCCTTAACACGACCTCATCTTGGTTATAACCAAGGCGACATACATAGTGGATGATTTAAGCCTCTCTTGGCTCCGAATAAAATAAACCACCAGTCTCATCCTTGCTCGCTCCCAAGCGCCAAGGGCGATTGCTCGTGTGAGTGAGCCAATCTTGCCTGCTGACATCATCATCTGCTAATCATTATGACACAAACCATAATAGTGTCAACATCCCATCATCTCAAAATAAGTGATCGATTTAAAAAAAATGACCACAGCTTGCGCAATTATGGATTCCAAACATAAGCCATATCAGCACCTCTTGCGATAAGTATATACAACGGAATCCACCATGTGCGCCTCACATGAAATGAATTAAGATCACTACCTCTTGCGCAATAACCTCTCTAAAGATATTTTTGGTGACCAATTTGCGTTCATTCTTAATGCGCTCAACTAGCGCAGATGCGCCCAACCAGCGCATTGAATTTTACAATGAGCAAATTAATATGCTTCTAATAAAGCATTTTATCCACAGTCTAATGAGCAAGGTCAAAGTCTGAACAACTCAGTTAACCATTTATCAAAGATAACACTTATCATGCCGAATACGCCCACATAGCGTACTTTAGGCTCCCACAACAAAGAAAAGATCAAGGAATATAGGTCATCTGTTTCTCCCAAAGATAATCTGAGGATTCACTCAATAGCTAAGGCTCTGGCTTTTACCGATAGGTAAGTCAATGGATTTGCAATTTTGCATCTAGAATCATTCTAAGATATTCTCTATGTAAGTCATCGAAGACAGACCGAGAATTTTCCTAAAACAATCCCTAAGGATCGTACATCCGAGCATATAAATTACATCACCCATGTCCATCATATCTAAAATAGAGGACTGCCCACCCTAGGTGGCGACAACCTTATAAATTCCTGGCTCATAATGACTAAGTAAGGAAAAACTTCTTTTGGACCATTGATCATGCCTCAGTGGTCTTCATTGATCATCGTTGGCCTATCATGGCTTGACGAAATCTAAGAACCACTGTTTGGATAACTGCTTTAGGTTGTAAAAGATTTATTGGAACCAGCAACCTTTTTGCGCTCCTAACTTTTCACCATAAAAGCAGAAGGTAAATCCCTACGGATCTACTTATCCAATTCTCTAATGAGAAATCAGGTCACAATGTCCACAAATCAATGTTCCGAACTTATGTCAATTATAGCCTAAGTCAAAATAACCTCACTCCCCAGAAGGAAGTCTTCTCATGGTCTACACTTTCCTCAATGGTGCGACCATTCGGTATCTAGCGAGCCTTATGCCTCAACAATGACTATCCAAATTACGCATAACTTTATAACAGTTTTGCGTCATAATAGAAAGTCAACCAAATTATAAAAAATGGTTAATCCTCAAAGACTTTGTCTTAAACTGCGCAACATTGATCCACTTTCAAAAAAAAAGGGGACTAGAGCCTTAGGCATTATCCTAGGCTCTTTATCATCTTGCGGAGCAATCATGAATGTTTCCCTCTCAATCACCCAGTGATGACGTGGAAAATTTTCACATTTGCTACCACGCAACTAAGAATGTAGAGTATTCTTCTCTAATGGAGTAATCCATTAGTAGGCACATCGCTCCCACTGTCCCTAGGATATTGGAAATTTCTTTCCATTCTCAACTAGGCTACATAGAGCGCTATGCTTGGAATTCTCCATCTTATAGAGTTCCGAAAACTCTATTCACGTCACCTTTACTAATAAAACTTTATGTGACTTAGTTACACTACCAAAAAGATGCTTACCTATATGCACATGACCCGGAGGGTTTGCATGACCGCATACAATAATGCGCCACACGACCCTTTGTGTTTACAAGACAGCATACAATAATGCGCTATAGAACCCTAGGTCTTAACTTCGCAATCTTATGAGAAGTAGAATAAAGATAAGCTGTTTAATGGTTACAGATCGCCCATAGATGGCTCTCTGCTAACCCATTACTCAAAATGGAGTGTAAAAACTGATATGGAGGGCACTTAGTTAGGGATATAGGCAACAAACTAGTGCAATTCCCAATTGGGAAACATTTTGCGCCATTATCTACCTAACATTAACAATATTTAATTCTTTATCTCTACTACACCAGTGTGTTGTTGAGTACTAGGAATAATCAATGTTCTAAGCATCCATCTCTCTTCACAGAGTTTTTCTGAAAAAATAACTCAAATAGATACTCGCCACCTTGGTCAAAACTAAAAGCACAAAAAAACTCTTATCTAATTGATCTCGACCTCATATGTGCAATGTCAAAAATCATCTCAAAACTTTTGACTTATGGGAGATCAAATAGTCTTGACTCAGATGCGTATCGTAATCTATAAATGTGTCGAGATTGAGGCTTAGCTATTGTACCCTCACACATATCTAGTCACAAAATATCATAGTGGACTAAATGCGCCAAAACAAATGACCTTCTGCGGCTTTCCTACTTACTTGTGCGCACCCATTGCGAACAAAGTTACACATTCACATGAGAGCAGGATGTCATAAGCGAGTGGGCCCGAGAAGGCCTACTCAAACCATCGTGTCATCATCTCATTAATGTGATTAAGTATAATAAGCCACTGGTTCATGACCAATGTCATAAACTAATTCCAATCATCTTAATGTGTGAGTTCTCGAAGACAAGTTTTAAAGGTTTAGGCCCAACTAGGTAATGACTCACGACTAAGTCATATTCACTAGATCATAAAAAGGATGTCATGGAGATATCAACTGCGCCTAAGTTGCAAATTTAACTAGTAAGTGCTAATCCCCTGCATCTTCAAGTCAATTTTATTCTCCATACACTTTAATACATCTAGTTGAAAGATGACGATACTCCTGTTGCCATCTCTATTTCTCGCTTCATAGTTACTTGTAATTAATTCTACTATCCACAAGAAGGAGAGAATAAGCTATCAACTATGATAGCTCCTGAAGTAACTTAAGCGCGAATTAGGCTAAATAGTCTAATTCAACACAATGCTCTTACAAGCGATGCGTTAAATTCTTAGAGTCATAACAACCTTGTCAGCCTTAACCTTTTCATTACTATGCTGCAACGTTTGCGCTTAGTGGTAAATGTTATTCAAAACGTTAGCCTAGTAAAGGAATCACACAAAGAAGCACCTCATCCATGTTTCACACTCAAGTGTGGAAACAGTAAGTGTCCACACTTAGACAAGTTGGCAATGCTAATAGATTTTGCAGCCACTAAGCGCTAATCTTTTCACTCAGTGTTAATAGATTTTGCAGCTTCTAAGCGCTAATCTTTTAACTTCACGTGATATTTCAACGCACACTATTATAGTGCATGAAATTTCGCTCAATCCACTCCCAATAATTGGATAGAGAGCAAAACACTGCTCGTACTGGCTACTCGTCTTACACTTAATGACTAATTTATTTAAGCTCGCATTTCTTGGATGACGTGACTCTTGAATGTTACTTCATCCAATGATGTAACATTATTTACAAGTCAAATTACAAAGTCAATCCGCGCCGCTCATTAGTCAAGATCATATACAGATCTATTGAGGGCTTATTAATTTCATAACTCCAAAACTCGCCAACCAAAACTATGTAGCGTGCCGCTAACTATAGCGCACACATTAGTTTTTATTGTGCCAAACAAGGCAACAAAAACACGGCGACTTTGAGTCATGTTTCCTTACTTTGGCTCAATTAAGGTTTGACCTAAAGTCTCCAAGACTTTTGCTCATCTAAAAAATGGGATTAGTTTGTTCACATTTGAACATCTCTACTAAGTTTAGGTCAACCAAATTAACTTTCATAAGCTAAATCAATTTAGAGAGAAATTCGCATTGGGATTAATTTGATTAGCATAATATAATTTTGCCGCAAAAATCTAAATTAAATAGTGACAATATTACACAAGTCGCAAGATCGAAAATCCGCTATGCTCGTAATCATCTCTTGCACCACAAGTGACAATTATCCAAAATTTAGTTTAATTTATACGCAAAATATTGGTTTTCGGGAGTTAATCTACAAAGATTTCTCTCAACCGAATAACCTCCCACTGACTATGGCATATACAAAGCATGATAAATTCCATACAATAGCATTTTAATGTAAATCTACAAATAACTCATGCTATATTTATTTAATAATGGAATTCTAATAAATAAATAAATAATCATGCTCTTCTAATTTCAACATATTACAAATCCAAAAAAATATGCTGTATTCAATATTCAGATTATGCCATAATTAAAGTGTACATTGTTCTGAAATATTCTGAAATTTTTCTGAAATATTCTGGAATTTTAAATGACTAATAAATACACATAAAATTAGAAATAAAAAATCCAGAAACTGATAAAATGAGACAATATTACCAGTAGATATTAAAACATTTCAGAAGTCCACAATAAAAATTTCAACCCCATAAAATTATTTATGCAATACCAGCATCATTTTAAAGCATAAAAAATGAATTATTAACACAGAATAAATATTTTTTATTTTCGTAAAATTTTCAAAATTTTACAGAATGTAGAAAAATTAATTCTGAGTCTAAGGGTACCAACCATGCTTAAAACAAAGCTATAACGAATAAATTATGGCCAATTAACGCAATTCAGAATTAAAAAACAAACAAACAGAGCCTTAGAGCCAAGCCAGGGGGAAAAACGGCTCGGCTCGCGGCTCAGCGCAACTCGGCGCGAGTCGGCGCGGCGCGGCGCATGGCGCGCGTGTGTCGCACACGTGGCGCGGCTGGAAGCGGCGCGGCTAACGCGCGCGTGTGGAAGGAAGCTGACAGATCGCGCGTGTGGCGCGTGGGGGGCGCGTGCCTAACGCGCTCAGCGCGTGGAGGCGCGTGGTGGCGCGTGGGGCTGCTGCTCGGCGTCATACAGCGCGTGAATCACACGCGCCGCCTTCCCGGGTGTTTTCCGGTCCGATTTTTGTACTGACGGACTCCATTTTTCACAATAAAAACATTTATGGCATAAAAAATAACATTTAAGCAACATAAAATTGAGGTATATCACTCTCTCAATCTAAATGGAGTTAAAATGCAAAAAAGAAAACCGTGCACTTCATCTTCCTCCTCCATTAATATTCATGCATATACATGTATATATACGCATGTAAAAATAGAAACACGAAAATATCCATCAATGGCTCTGATACCAATGTAAATAAAAACAAACAATTATGCAGCGGATAAAATAATCATATCATACCTTTCGATGATAGAACCTCGTGGATAAATCACGTGCTTCCAGAGTCTGATAAATCAATCCCAGCAGTGGGGTGATATTACAATGGTGAATATCACCCACACAAACCACAGTGCAATTGACTTGATCGTTGTATCTTGGGAGAGAGTCAGTTTATGGGTAGAAAACAAAACCTACGTTGTTTTCTCTCTTGGTTACCCATAACCATATATCAGATATATATTATATTTATCTCATTTATCCATTGGTTAAATGAGATAATATCTGATATCTATATCATCTATCCATATCATGATATGATAGATATATATCCTGAGTGGCTCATCCAAATAGGTTTGAATTCAAATTCAAAACCCATTTGGATGAGGTTCAAAAGGTTCTAAGGGTCATGCCACATGGGCGCCCAATTTCTAACAGTAGAAATCACTGTATATGTATATGATAACCATATGTTTCTTATGTTATCAAACACATTTTTTTCCCCAATATTTGTAACCAAATAATCATTGATTCAATCATCACTTTGAATAAATTAAAAAACTATCATTATTTGGTTTTTTATAAAGGGAGCTACCATTCCTATTTCACTTTACTGTAGTGCTCATTTTTTTATCCTTATTATACATAATTATATTGATACTCATTAATAAAGGGCAATTGAGTTATATGTGCAAAAATAAAAAGGCTATTAATATAACTATATATAATAAGGATAAATAAGAGAGTATATTTGGAGTAAAGTGGAATAGGAATAGCGCCTCCAGTTGTAAATTGCTTCAAACCAAAAGATCTTTTCACAATTGTAATTGTGATTGATAGAATTAATGACCATGACAATTGTAACTGTTATTTTCACTACAATTCTTTATAAATTTCTCCAAAAATTGTATTCTAATGTGTATTAAGAATCATATATGTGCAATTTTAAACAATAAAGACAATTTTTTGGAATGTATTTACAATAACATGAAATAAGAATAACAATTTTATATTACTTTAATTTCATTGGGTTCAATTTGTAAAATTCAAAATATTTTAGATAAATTTCACATTTATTCTAAAAAAATTTCAAACACATGCTTATTGACAACTCAATTGTCATATAGGCTGAATAGGTAATGTTTTAAAAAAATTTAATATGTACAACATTACTCCTTTTACTGTATTTTATGTTAAGTAATAATAATTCTAAATTTGAAAATCAAATTTTAAAGGTAAATTATAAATATATCTTTTGAGATTTGTTTAAAATACAATTTAGTCTCTGTAGTTCAGAATTACATCTCGCCCCTTAAATTTTTTAATTTTATAACAAATAATTCATTTTATTAATAAATCATCAAGTCTATTAAATATTCTTAATGATGTTAAAAAATTATTCCAATTAATAATTTAAGTAATTTTATTATTATATAAAAGAGCAGTTAAAAATTTTAATTTTTTAATTAATTTTATTAAATAAAAATTCTAATAAAAAATATTTGAAATTTTTCGAATTACATGAGATAATCTATATTTTAAATAAAGCTTAAAAAGTACTCAAATCTCATCAATTTGCCCTACTCGTGCCACTTCCCGAATTTGAACGGCTCCTATTATGATATGGATATTTATGACAAATTTTTAATCCTAGGAGGGTATCATGTGACGCCGTTAGGTGTTATTTTTGAGTTATGTTAGGGATTCCAAATAAATTATTAAATAAATTACCAAACCTCTCACATGGGTGTGGGACTCACACAAATCACATGTGTGTAGGTCCCACACCCATGTGAGAGGTTTGGTAATTTATTTGGTAATTTGTTTGGGGTCTATAGCATTTTTCGTTATTTTTTTATAAAAAATGAGTGGGAGCACTAATTAGTGCTATCACTAATGATGTGGTAGTGGGCTCCATCATAAATGATTTGATATTTTGTATTTTTTTTCTTTTTTTATTGAGTGTCATGTCATTAGTGGTCTTTTTAGAGCTCTAAAATTAGTGATCTCTATCATTATTGTTTTTTTATTAATTATAAATACAACAATGATTTAGACCACTAAAAAATACACCACTAATAGCACTAATGCATTGGGAATGGTAAAAAAAAAAAAAAAAACAAGGCATAGAAAGTGGACGGGGCCTACTGCCACATCATTAGTGCTCCTTCTAGTGCTCCCTTTTAGTGCACCCAAGCATTTTTCTTATAAATATATATTTTTTAAATATTTAACATAAATATAATAAATTTTACTATCAAATTCAATCATAATGAAAAATAATATCATGTGACATTTATCCTATTGACATCCAAAAATTTCTCAATACGGAGGCACAACAAACACGCCCGCCACGTTGTCATCGTATTCAGACATGCATACTAAATGCGTGGAATATTGTTAAATTGTGTCAACGAAGGGAGTAAATTTTGTATGCAGATAAATATATATATTTTGTGATATTTTTTTATTTATTATTATTGGTTTTAATAATAAGATCTATTATATTTATATTGGATATTTAAAAAATAATATATATATATATATATATATATATATATATTTTTGTGATTAGTAGAAAGTAGTGTCACATAATACTCTATTAACATGCAAAAATTTCTCAAACGAAGAAACTTATAAGTTTCTTCCATGATCTTAGGGTCGTTTTAGAAAAATCGTTAAAAGTTGACTTTTTGACATTTTTTTATACTTTTTATTATTATTTTATGTGAAAAGTAATATAATTTAAAATAAGTTAAAAATTAACTTTTAACTTTTTATGCATATTGTCAAAAACAACCCTTATTTCTCAGTTGACTTCTATGAGATAATCAATATTTTAAAAATTTATCATCTCAAATCTCATCAATTTGCCCTACTTGCGCCACTTCCCTAATTTGGACGGCTCCTATTATGATATGGATATTCATGACAAATTTTTAAATGCTAAGAGGGTATCATGTGATGCTGTTAAGTGTTATTTTTTTTATTAATCATAAATATATATATATATTATATTTTTTCTTAAATAGTTAACTTAAATATAATAGATTTTACTATCAAATTCAATCACACTAATAAAAAAAAGAGAGTATGAGATCCAAAAATTCCTCAATACGGAGGCACTACAAACCTACTCACCACGTTGTCATCCTAAAAGTGTTTTAAAAAGATGGTTAAAAATTATTTTTTGATTTTTTTTGTGAGAAAGGGAAATGGGTTAAAAGTTAAAAAGTGACTTTTAACATACTTCTCAAAATAAGTCCTAAACAAACATGCATATGCGTGGAATATTGTTAAATTGTGTCAACAAAGTTGGAGTAAATTTTGTATGCGGATAAAGGATATATGTTATGTGATATTTATTATTATTATTATTATTATTATTATTGGTTTTGATAGTAAAATTCATTTTATATTTATATTGAGTATTTAAAAAATAATAAAATATATATATATATATATATATATATATATATATATATATTTGTAATTAGTAGAAAGTTGCGTCACGTAATACTCTATTAATATATATAAAAAAATCAGGTGAATAAACTTATGGATTTCTTCTATGATCTTAGGCTTATTTTGAAAAGATAGTTAAAAGTTAATTTTTTGACTTTTTAGTTTCTTTCACTGTTTCATGTGAAATATAATACAAACTAAAATAAATTAAAAATTGAGTTTTAACTTTTTAGGCGTATTGCCAAAACCGCCCTTATTTCTTAGTTGACTTCTATGCAAATTTTCAATCGTGGAGATTCGTGGATAACTACGCGGCTCCACGCAATTGTTTATCCGTTGCCACTATAAAAATTGTAACATTACACATAGTTGTGGCAAAAGAAATAAATATATAAATGAATAAAAATCTCAAATCAAATTCAACAAGCAATCAAAGATTATGAATATTGGACAGCTAATTAAAAAACATTTAGGCGTCTACTCGATCAACGTGTGTAATATACGTCTGATAAGGTTATATAAATAAAAAAATTATTTAAAAATTATAAATATTGTTACAGCTACATTATTTTAGTAAAAGATTTTGCATAAAAAAATTTATAAAAATAATATTTTTTAAAAAAAATTATATGAAAAATATAGGATGTGTCAGGAAATTTTATAAATCAATTTGAACTAAAAAAAAGGGTTATTAATGATGTGGCTATGAGTGTAATAACAAGTCAATCGAAAAGTGGTCGTAGTTCCAACCCTGAATTTCGGCTTTAAAATATTGGGGGAATAATGTTCAATGTGTTCATCATGGAGATTTGGTTAATACGCAAATTGATGAATCTAATAATTTCAGGTCTGTACTCCACCCAGAAATGGGGTTGACTTGGTAACTTTCTTTTAGATAAATTACAAGCATTCTTATTAGATCACCGTTAGTTGTAAAAATTTAAATTATAAAAAAAAATCAGTCAATAGTACATTTTAAGCTCTTCAGGCACGTTTATTTTGAGGGTAGGAGAGGAGAATTGAGATTAAGCTAATTGTGAATCTCATTTAATGTGCTGTTTGTTTACAGAGTTGAGGAAGGGACTGCTAAGCCGAAAGGTTTAGGATAGGCCTTGCAGATGAGATTCGGATAGGCCTCTAGGACTTGGTATTAGAAAAATAGTCCGACGGACTAGAAATTTTTTATTTTTATTTATTTTTTATTTTATTTTTTACATGTCGGGTATTTTTTTTTTGAACATTAATTTTTAATTTTTCATATTTTTTGTTAAGTAAAAATCATTATTTTGTTTATTTTATTTTTATTTTTTAAATTTTTTTTACATGTTGGGCATTTTTTTTAAAACATTAATGTTTAATGTTTTTGTATTTTTTTTATTTGTTTTATTATTTTATATTTATTTTATATAAAAATAATTTAACAATCCCTATACTAACAACTATCATCAAAACAAACACAATGTTACTTAATTCCCTCATTATCAATCCCTTCCATTCTACCTCTGAAAACAAACAGGGCCTCAATATCTTCTGTCGCATGCAACTCACTATCAATCCCCTCCATTCTACCTCTGAAAACAAACGGGGCCTCAATATCTTCTGTCGCATGCAACTGTCTTATAAGTGGAGATGTTGATATCTAAACAATAGAATACGTTTAGTTTAGTTTTAAAATTATGATTTAAGTTTAAAATTATAATTTAAATGTGAAATTATAAGTTAAGTTTTGAAAAGAAAAAAATTGTTTGATTATGACTTCTGAAAAGAGTTTTGAAATTTTTTTTTGAATTTTGAATTTTGAAAAGAGTTTGAGTTTTTGAATTTTAAGTTTTATTTTGAATTTTTTGGATTTATTTTTTTAAAAAATTAAAAAATGTTTAAGAAATTTTTATTTTTTTATTTTAAATATATAATTTTTTTAAATATATTTTTTAAATATTTTATTTTATTTTGTAAATATTTTAAACTCAAAATACAACTTCACACTCAAATCGTAACCAAACACATAACTTAAAATTTAATTCAAAAATTATTTTCAAAACTCATAACCAAACATATTACTCAAAACTCCACACTACTTTCAAAATTCTACACTCAAATCATAACCAAACACATAATAAAAAAATTAAAATATTTAAAAATATATTTATAAAATGAAATAAAATATTTAAAATAAAAAATAGAAATTATATTTAAAATAAAAATTATATATTTAAAATAAAAATAATATTTTTTTAAAATTTTAAATATTTAAAAAAATAAAGCACATAAATGTATGAAATATAGTGCACTTTAAAATAAATAAATAAATATTTAAAATATAAAATGTTTACCTTAAAAAAATAAAATTAAGAATTTTTTTAAATATTTTAAAAAATAAACTAAAAAAATTCAAAATACAATTCAAAACTCAAAATACAATTCAAAACTCTTTTCAAAACTCATAACCAAACAAATGTTCTCTTTTCAAAACTCAATTCAAAACTCATAACTCAAAATACGACTCCACACTCAAATCATGATTCTAAAAATAATTTAAAATAACAAAATAAAAAAATATTTTTTTGAATTTTTTCTTTTAAAATATAGTTTTGAAAAGAGTTTGGTTTTAAGTTTTGAAAAGAGATTTGAATTGAGTTTTGAGTAGTTTTAAGTTGTGTGTTTGATTATGAGTTTTGAAATTTTTTGATTGGAATTGTGATTCTAAAAGAGAACTGAACATAGCTGTAAATGGTTGTTCTGAATGGTTGGTGAGTATATTCCCCACACAATTGTTCAGTATTCAACTCTTGGGATTAGACCTCAAGAAAAAAATTGCTTATCAATTCCCTAGTCCTAGCGTGGATGGTCTAGGGTTCAACTCTTGGGATTAGACCACAAGAAAAAAAATTCTTATGAATTCCCTAGTCCTAGCGTGGATGATCTACCTATGATCGTACTGAGGAGAAGATTAGTTGGGGTATGGATAAACTGATTTAAGGGTGAGCAGCGGATAACTTGATCCGTCCAAACTGACTGAACCGAACCGATCTACCGCATTTTGGACGAATGTGTGATGATGAGCGGACGGTTGTGAATTGATTTTTTTCAATCCGCCTAATTTTGGACGGATAGCGGATTTGAGATTCTTTTGGCCGTAACTGAACCGTTAAACTATGAGCACCCCTAGTACTTTGTAAGATTTTGTATTTTCAATTTGTTTAGATATTCTATTTGTGTTTTCAATTGAAAAAGAATTTAAATATTCTGTTGTATTTTCAATTTGTTTTCAACTTGAAAATCCTTTTATCAAATAACAAGTGTTAATATTTGGTATTTTTGTGTGAAAAATATAAAGCTTAATTTTTTTCATCTTTTTAAAAAATCAAATTAAATAATTTTTTGAATATAAAAAAAGTAATGAAATAATTTTGATAATACATGGTTTTCTTATATGTATTTATTATTGGTATTTGACAATTTACCTGATAATCTTTTGGTTATGTTGAGTTGGATTGTTATCCAAAAAAAAATATTGATAAGTTGTTATATCATGTTCAAAATTTGTAAAAGTTTAAACTACTAAATTGATTCGCATCCATTCGCCAATCCGCTCAATCCGTATCTATCAATGCGAATTGATTTTTTTCAATCCGCTATTTTGATGGACGGATGGCGGATAAAGGTTTTCAGACCATGACCGAACCGCGAACACCCTAAACTGATTTGGACATCTCTTACTATTGAACTAAAAAAGTATATATATATATATATATATATCTAAACATGTGAAAAAAATATAATGTATCTAACAATGTTAAAGGTTCGTTGCCTTTGTGTGATTGTTGTGGCTCTCCCACTCATCTCCACGCCCTGATTTTTATTTTATTTTTTATTTTTTTGACGTCCCTTCCTCTATGTGCCATTTTGGCAACTTAACAAAAAGCCAGCGTTTTGAGCATTGCAACAAAAACGCCAGCCATGCAAAAACGCCAAGAAGCCCATTTGGGAAGACCAACAACGTAACACCCAAATTTACCAAACTATCCTTAGAATATTTTAATTAATTAATTTAAAAATTAAAATGTGAGGATATTTTGGTCATTTTGGAGTGATGTGACACTTTTAAAAAATATTAAATCAAAAATAAAAAAAGTCAACTTTTTACTAACTTCCCAAATCACTTCTAAAAAAGCTAAAAAATTTGGTAAAAAGCCACAAGCCAGCTTTTTACCAACTTTTCAAAACAGCCTATGTGTTTTTTTTCTTTGTTAAAAAAGGAAAAAAAGAAAAAAGAAAAATAGATATAAAAAGGAAATTGGATATAAACAAATTTTAAACCCAGGATTACTCTTAATATGGGCTATAATACTATGAAAGATTATCACTAGTTCTTAAAATTTAAGAAGGCCAACAAAGCATATTAGGCTCCGCAACAGTTTTAGGGGTATTAAGAAGAAAAAAAAAATTATAAAGTAAAGAATTAAAGTAAAACTCGGGTGAATATTGTAATTTGAGCCCGATCTATAACGATTTGTCACGTGTAACGTGGATTATACGCACAAAGTCTTGCCATTCAGATTGTGGGATATATCTTGCAAGTGAGACCATCGTTGTTTGTTTTAGTTGTGAATTGATCAACTGGGATGGAGGAGAAAATATTATATAGGTATGCTTTATATCTTATTTGGTATGTCTTTTTAATTTAATTGGTCATATAACCGTTACTTTTTATTTTTTTCTTATGTTTCACGTAAAGTAATCACTTAAGCCCCCGTTTGTTTTGGGAGATAAGATGAAAGAGATTAATAATGAGGGGGTTAATAGTGAGGGGATTGTTAGTGAGGGGATTAATAGTGAGGGGATTAATAATGAGGAATTGTTAAATTATTTTTATATAAAATAATAAAACAAATAAAAAAATATAAAAAATTAAACATTATATTTAAAAAAAAATTTCCAATATATAAAAAATAAAAAAATTTCTAATTCCCTCACTATTTTCTAATATCATCTCTATCTCATTCTTATCAATCTCCCTTCCAAGGGTATTAGCAATACCAAGGGACTAATAGTCCCAAGGCTTTCTCTGCAAACAAATAAGGGCTTTAGTAATACCTTGATATTACTAGTCTCAGTACCCTCCCTATAATCCAAAACAAACGGGGCTTATTCTGTTATGTACACACAGTCACGTGGTAAGGTGGACCTACCAAGTATTTTCTGGGGGCGGAAGCAGTTGGACAAGTACAAAAAAATGAGCCAATTAAAAAAAAAAGTTTTAATAGCAAAAAAGAGAAAGAAAGAAGGAAAAAAAAAGAAAAAGAAAAGGGTTATTCGTGAGCATACCAACATGGGCACCCGTAGATCCACTCATTCCACGTATGCATTAGAATAAAAACAAAAAGAAATAAAAAAAAAGATGAAACACATATTTTAAAATGAATTTGTGTAATTTATGTCCCACACTATTATGTGGAAGAAAAATTAACAAAAAAAACAAAAATTGATAGAAAACTTGTGAGTTATTTGTATGTGGTAGGAAGTTGAAAGAAAGTAAATGATTGAAAATGGAGAGATTATTGGTTGGTCGTTATGTGGTATTTTAATAATATTTTGATTGGTGAAACGTATAAGATTCACAAATTTATATTAAGTAATTAAAAAATATAATAAAATATAATAAATTATAATTGGTGTATTATATAATCACGTAATATTCTAAAATTATCCAGTAATTTTTCTTGAAAATGACATAAAAAAAAAGGTGCTGTTATGGTGTGCAACCCCTTAAGGTTGCACACCATATGCAACCAACACAAAAGGTATAAGTGGAAGGTGTAAACATAAAACAAGACAGTAAACAGAAAAACATAAGTGTAAGGCGTAAATTACACACTTAACAAAAGTCCAAAAAAAAATGACCTCTCCGCGACAAAGATAGCGAAACTGGTGCTCGTGAGTCGTCACTCTGTGGAAGGAGCGCAGCAAGATGCTCGTGTGGGTGGACTTTTGTCAAGATTTCCCACCCCCCTCCCTCTCTCTCTCTCTCTCTCTCTCTCTCTCTCATCTAATGTATTTTGTGGCACATCTTTCAACTCTAAATGATTTATTGAATAAATTATAAATATATTTTTTAATATTTATTTAAAATATAAATTATTTCATATAATTTTAAAAATTATATTTTATCTCTTGATATTTCGAATTTTATAATAATTACTTTTTTTATTAACAAATTATTAAATTAATTAATAATTTTTAATGGTACCATAAATTTATTTTACTTATTTAGAATTATCTAAATAAGTATACTTTTTGACTTTTTATGAAATATGAGTTGGATTTGGATTGGATTTGAAGTGATGTATTAGAGAGATGATGTGACTTAAATAGAATAGTGACTTTTTGACTTTTTTGAAACTTGCCAAACAATTTAGGTAACTTTATTATTATATATGAGAGTAATTAAGAATTTTATTTTTTCAGTTAGTTTTATTAAATAAAAAAATTTGACAAAAAAATATTTATAATTTTTTAAATCGCAAGAGATAATTCAAATTTTAATCAAATATAAAAGGATGTACTTATAATTTATCATAATTTATTTTTATTACTCTCACCTACCCATGATTAATTGGTCAACTAACTGTGAGCTTCAACATTATCACTTAACACGCTTTCCCCACCCCCTTATATGAAAACCTCATTCTAGCCTAGGCCCGCCACATCTTATTATTAATATATAATGATACTAGTCTATTATTCGTGCTATGCATGAAATAATTATAGATATTTATATTTATTTTAAATTTTTTTAAAATATTTATATTTATATTTATTTATTAATATATAAATTACATTTTTTAAGATTTTTTATAAAAATAATTTAACAATTTTATCATTAATCATAGCGTATGGAAGAAGTTAAAAAGGGTACTGCAGTAATCATACACGAATTGTATCTATAATTATTTGTATGTGAGGATTTTAAATGCTGATTGGGGAATTTTGACCAAATCAATAAATGTAGGCATGTGGAAAGATATGTAGATTGAAAAAAGTTAATAAATGCTGAGTTTTTTTTTTTAAATAAAAAATTTAGAAAATTCAGATTAGAATATTGAAACTTCCACAAGCCTTAGGGGTTAAAAATCCCATTCTACTTAATATATAGTATAGATTTTATAATGAAGTCCAAAAAAAATGATATATGATTAATTTTCTAGAGTGGTGTTAATAACTCCCACCTTTTTTTTAAGGACCCCCTCTCCTCCTCATTTTTTTAACTTTCACTTAAAAAATTTTAATATTGATAAAATTTCTAAAGATCTACCACATAATTTTTTTTTGCCGCATCCAAAATATTATACACCTAAGCTGCAACCCATAATCTCATACCAATTTTTCCCCAAGTATCTCATCAGCACAGAACCATAAACAAATAAGAGTGAAGAAAAGGAAAAGAAAATCTTAGAGATTGAAACCTAGATAATGAAACAAGACTTTTTCACAGAGTGACGACGGAAAGTTTCTGGGTGTATGTACCAAAAAATAGAAAAATAAAAATTCTATCTCCAAAAATCAATAACTCGTTGGACCCCAATTATGTTGGAGAGAAAGAGTAATTACTGGCTTTATTCCGTAAAAAATATCGAAGTGTTCGCCTGGTCGGCCTATGACACTCATGGGTTGGACCCCAATTATGCTTGTCATCGACTCAACGTCCAATTAGGAGTGCGGCTGGTTGTCCAGAAGAGTAGACGGTCATCCACGTAACACACCGATGCAGTGATCGAAGAGGTAGACAAACTTTTAGCTGTTGTAGTCATTCGAGAAGTGCAGTACCCAAAGTGGCTGTCCAACACCGTCGTGGTGAAGAAGAAGAATGGCAAATAGAGAGTCTGTGTTGATTTCACTAGCCTTAACAAAGCTTGCCCCAAGGATAGCTTCCTCCTTCCACGAATAGATCAACTTGTTGATGCAACGGCTGGACATGAGCACATGAGCTTTCTAGACGCCTACAGTGGCTACCACCAGATCCCCATGTTCAGTCCTGGCCAGGAGAAAATGGCTTTCATCAGCCCTAGAGACACTTACTGCTACAAAGTGATGCCCTTCGGCTTGAAGAACGCTAGTGCGACCTACCAACGAATGGTCACCAAAATGTTCAAGGACTAGCTCGGTAAAACCATGGAAGCATACATTGATGACATGGTCGTCAAAAGCAAGTTGGCCAAGCACCATCTAAGGGACCTTGAGCAAGTGTTTAGAATTCTGAAGACTTACAAGCTTTGATTGAACGCCTCAAAATGTGCCTTTGGAGTAGGATCAGGGAAGTTCTTGGGGTATATGGTGACTAGGCGGGGCATTGAAGCCAACTCCGACCAAATCAAAGCCCTCCAAGACCTCAAGCGCCTACAAAGGCTAAGGAACTCCAGAAACTTGCTGGCATAGCTGTAGCACTTAACCGTTTCATTAGTCAGTCCTCTGATCGGATGAAGCCCTTCTTCCAACTTCTAAGGAAGAAAACCAGTTTTGAATGGGGAAGCCAGTGCTCCGAAGCACTAGAAGATTTGAAGAAGTAGTTGTCTTCTCCTCCCCTTCTATCTACACCTGTCGCCAATGAAGAGCTTTTCCTTTACTTAGCTGTTTCTGATCATGCTGTTAGTGCAGTGCTAGTCAGAGATGATGGAAATGAGCAAAAACTAGTGTATTATGTTAGCAAGACACTTTTAGATACCGAAACTAGATACTTGCCATTGGAGAAATTGGCATATGCACTATTAATTGCCTCTAGGAAGCTTGTTCACTACTTTCAAGGACATACCATCAACGTCCTCACTGAATTCCCCCTCAAGTCGGTGTTTAGTCGAGCAGATTTCTCAGGTCGAACAACAAAGTGGGCGGTGGAGCTTGGAGAGTTTGATATCAAGTTCCAACCTCGAACAGCAATCGAAGCTCAAGTCCTGGCAGACTTTGTTGCAGAATTCACCTCGGGACCAGCTGTCCCCTCCGAAGGGAGCTTGCCTTTGGTCACTATGACTGCCCAGCATAAAGGGCAATCCCCAGCCGAAGCATGAAAACTTTTTGTTGGAGATGTATGGAAGCTGTTTGTGGACGGTTCTTCTAACCAAAAAGGCTCAAGGGCAGGAGTTGTCCTTATTTTTCCTGAAGGATTCATATGGGAGCAAGCCATTCGATTGGGCTGGAAAGCTTTTAACAATGAAGTAGAGTATGAAGCTCTATTAGCCGGCCTGCGAAGTGCAGAACACTTCAATGCGGAGGAGCTACTCGTCTTTAGTGATTCCCAATTAGTGGTCAACCAATTCTCTGGAGTTTACGAGGCTCGCGATGAGCGGATGGCCACTTATGCAGAACAGGCCAAAAATTTGATCAAAAAGTTCCAAGCCATCAGAGTCAAGAAGATTGGCCGAGAGGGAAATGGTCATGCTGACGCTTTAGCTTGCCTGGGTTCCTCGGTTGACTCCAGAGACGACCACAAAATATGGGTGGAATATGTACCCCAACCAAGTATTCGACTAGTCGAAATGGTCCTCTGCACTGACTTGGGCCCCAGTTGGATGGACCCACTCTTGGCCTTCTTGAAGAATGGCACCCTTCCTGAGGACAAAAAGAAATGCACAAGACAAGGCATAGAGCTGCTCGGTTTTGGGTCTCCTCATCTGGCAAGCTTTACAAGAAGTCCTACATGGGCCCTTATTTACTCTGTGTTCATCCAAGTCTGGTGGAAGATGTGCTTTATGAGATCCATGATGGAATCTGTGAGAGTCACACTGGTGGTCGGTCTTTGGCACACCAAGCCCTAACACACAGGTATTGGTGGCCGCGCATGCAAAAGGAGGCCCAACAGTATGTCCGTAAGTGCGACAAGTGTCAAAAGTTTGCTCCTCTCATTCACCAGCCAGCCAAAGCTCTAACCTCCCTCACCAGTCCTTGGCCATTCACTCAGTGGGGCATAGACATTGTTGGACCATTAGCTAGGAGAACTGGGAATAAAAGGTTCTTCATCGCTGCAACTGACTACTTCACCAAGTGGGTGAAGGTGGAGGCCTTGTGCAAGATCAAAGAAGCAGACACTAAGAGGTTTGTTTGGCGCAATGTTGTGACTCGATTTGGCATTCCCAGAGTCCTTCTCTCTGACAACGGTATGCAATTTGATGGGAAGATCTTCAAGAGATTTTGTGCTGACTTGAAGATAGAGTTCCGAAACTCCACTTCGGCCTACCCACAAGGCAATGGCCAAGCTGAAGCGTCTAATAAGACGATCATTGACGAGATAAAAAAACGTCTTGAAAAATCCAAGGGTAAATGGGTGGAAGAGATACTGAATGTTCTCTGGGCTTACCGAACTACTTCTTGTCGGTCAACCGGTGAGACACCTTACTCTCTTACCTATGGGATGGAAGCAGTCATCCCTTTGGAGGTTGGCCTTCCTACCATCCGTTCTGAGATCTTTGAGCCAGCAGACAATGATGAAGCCATCGCCCAAGCTCTGGACATGGCCGAAGAACGTAGAGAAGCTGTCCTCATTCGATTGGCGGCTTACCAACAGCAACTCACTAAGAGCTTCAACAAGAATGTGCGTCCAAGGCAATTCCTACCAGGTGACTTGGTACTCAGGAAGATAATGGATCACAAGAAAGTTCCTGGAGAAGGGACACTCGGTGCTAACTGGGAGGGGTCCTACAAGGTTACTTCAGCACTTGGCAATGGCGCATACTATCTGGCTGACTTATCAGGGAAGGTAATCCCTAGACTATGGAACGTCGCCAACCTAAAGAAGTACTTCCAGTGATGTGATTCTTAAGATGAAGTACTTACAGTAATGTATTTCTCAGAACATGCGTTGATGTAATCAAAAGTTACAAGTATCAATGAATGGAAATTTATTTTACAATTTGTCCTTATTTACTTGTGTTGTACATTTATGCTCGATGGAGCAAATTGGCCACGGGTCTTAACTCAAGCCAATCCCGGATGCTCAACCCTTTGGTTGGAGTGGGGTGCCAAGTGGTATAACTTGGTGGAATTTCTGCCAAGTATCGTTACTTAAAGCACGGTCCATATTCACAATTCGCACTCGAAGAAGGGCAGAATTACACTCTACGAGGGGTTATATCATGCCAAAACTTGACCAAGTCAGGTGGTGGCCGAACAGCATGATAAAAAACTTTCACAATTTTTTCTCTACTAAGGCACGAAGCATGGTTTGACCGAACAGACAACCTTCTGAGCCACATAGCTCATGCTCGGCTGGGGGTATCAAAAACTCACTCAATTTTTTCTAAGGCACGAAGCCTGATCAGACCGAACAGATGGCCTGCTAGGCCACAGAGCCTCTGCTTGGCCGAGGGCAAACATTACATACAAGAAAAAATTGAAGATAAGCAGTTCAACACTTGTGAAAATGTAAGAATGAGTGCATTGAAGTGAAACTTCAATTATAAAAAGAGTTCGGCCTTACAAAAGAAGAGGTCCAGCCGATCGAACTCCATGACAAATAAAAAAGTACAAGTTGCAAGTTCAACACTTGGCAAATTTAGAAGGTACTTCTTTATAAAAGGGAGCTCGGTTTGTATCATAGCCTATCCAACCGATCATTAAAGCAAAAGTTGAAGATACTTCATTAACTTACAAGTTTCATTACAAAAGAACTACTAAAGCAGAAGTAAAAACAAAAACTCGAGGCAACCTAACAACTTACTCCTCGCGTCGTTCCTCCTCGTAGTGTCCATCCTCGCGGTGTTCATCCTCTGTAAGATTGATACTCTACCTAACTAAGGAAGAGCTCGGCAGGAAAGAAGAAATGCCAGAAGGATCAACATCCGTAGCTCCATCCATTAGCAGCCCCAAACTAATCAGATATGGACGCGTGGTAGCTCGACAGTCAAGTAAGTACATCCGTCAATGTCGAGCTTGAAGTCCAATGGCAAGACGAAGATGGAGAGAGCCAATTCACTTATTCTGCACTGTTCTGAGTCTAATAAACTCTACTTGGCAATCACAGGGTATAAGATTTTGTTGAGATGTGAGAAAATACGAAACACATTAGAGTCATGTTTAAGCCTAATTCAAAATATGGTTCATCTAGTTATGGTTGCTCAGATATCAAGAATTGTTGACGATCTTAAGGCTGCCACTTTTACATTGGAATCCTCTGAAGACGAGGCTAGAATCATTTTACTCACATTGATCCATCAAGATAGAGCTGCATCAGATTCCGCTAATATATCAGAACTCAAGGCTCTTAAACTGGCAGCTTTAAGATTACATATTACCTCCCAAATGACTATCTTAATAGAGAAAAGGTCCCTTAGAAAGCTGTTATCTAAGATCCACGATATTGATCCAAATAGGGAGAAAATACTAAAATACCTCTTGTATCTTCTGAACAAGTATGGAAAATCAATTCGGGGATACCGAACGGCGAGCATTGTATCTCAGCACGACAACTCCCTTAGTCAGTCCATTAAGCCAGTACCAAATGTGGAAAATTCAGGAGGGCGTTCTCAAGTTGATGTGTTTGATACACCCGAACCTCCTGAAGAATTCAATTGCCCTCTCTCTGCAAGACTGATGTATGATCTTGTTATAATAGCTAACGGGCAAACATTTGAAAGGGTGTGGTAGTTCTGTAAACGATTTGCGCCTTCAAATCAACAACGTATCACTTTACTCTACGGATACATTTGATTCATTGGATGCCAGTACTGAAGATGATGGTGGCCAGCCGAGCGCGACACTGAAAAGATATAACCAAGCACAAATTGGAGATCACCGAGCAGCGTGAAAGCTAGTGCGAACGAAGCTATGGAGTAACGGCAACCAACCGAACTCATTCATCGATGGCGACGAACCAAGCTAGTGACCGAGCAGTGAATTTAATGTGATGCTCCTCTAAGGCTGAGCAATGGCAAACCCATGATTGAGCAACAGTCCAACCAAACAACAAAGGCCACGGAAGAAATATGCTGCTGGATATGAAAAGAGATGACCACCAAACGAGAATGAGCCGAGCAGAAATTGAGGCAGTGTCGTGCGTAAATTAAAAAGACAGAGCTGGGTAAGTCGTGCGTAAAATAAACAGGAATTGTTCGGCCCATCATGTGTCAGAATAGGCTTGACGGAGCAGCAATCCAACCGAACAAAAAAGATGACCAAGGAAGAAAAGTGCTTCTGAATATAAAGAAAGTTGATAACCGAGCAGAGGAGATGAAAAATGAGCCGAACAATTGATTTGCCAATTATGTTCAAACAAGATGGAGCATGACCGACCAAGCACTGAGCATCACTTTTTCATTTCTTAAATGGAACCGAGCAAACAAAATTTATTGTTGCCAATCCTGGTTGGAAAATGCATTAGAGCATGTTAGACAATTAGTGCAAAAAAGTGATCAATACGTGGCCTACCAAACATTTCCATAAGCAAACTTATAAAATTTGACTTGGAGTACCAAGTTTGTAGGGCCCACATCTATTTCACCAAGTGCAAAACAATACCAAGCACCCAACAAGTAGCATTGGCATAATATTACCATGCATGGCAATCAAGGTGTGGCCCACAAGGCATTACCCATTAACATTATCAAAACAAGATAAAAGTTGGCTATGATAAGGCATGCTTGGACTGCTGTGAAGCAGATTGTATTGCTCGGTCCAATTGTTCAACTTTAGAAATATATATATATATACCCACCCAAAAAAAAATTTGTGTATATATATATTTTTAAAAATAATTTTTTTTTTGTGTGTATATATATTGTTTCAAGTCAAGCAACGACGCTTAGCCGACTGAAAGAGCACCAAGCTAGAAAATTACGAGGCTAATGAAGATACACATTTAGTTTGGGGGCATAACCGAGCTACGAAATATTGGGCAGACGCAAACGTTGGGCCGAACAATAATTTTGAATCCAGCTCACGAAGCTCAAATTAAGTTGTGATCAACCAAACTTCGAAGTTTGTGACAGAATTGGCTTTCGCTTCGCCAAAAGTAAGCGCAAGCCAGGGGCCAAATGAAGTGGGTAAAAATTAATTAAGTCTTGGTGCTAGGCCCAATGCGATGCTCACTCCGAGATTGAGCTAGGTTGGACCTCCGCCCTATGGCCAACACTTGCTCCGAAGCAAGACAATCATAGGAGCTCGGCCCAATGTACGAATGTTACTCCAAAGTGGGCCGAGCAACATGGTAGACCTCCTGGATGGGCAGCCAACCACTCCGAAGTAGGTTGAGTAACATGTTGAACCTCTTGGATGGACAGACAACCACTCCGAAGTGGGTTGAGGAACATGTTAGACCTCCTGGTTGGACAACCAGTCTAGAGTAGGCCAACTCAAAGAAGGCCAATTCATTGAAGATCTTTCTTGGGCCCACAAGAGACAAACAACTCTGCTCCTCTCCCTCTGTATGAACAGAACGTGGAGACATGGAGGTGCAGAGGGATAAGGTGCATATATGACAGACCTACATCTGAATGACAGGCGGAGTGGTCGTCCTCTTCCAATGAGAGATGTCCGCTAATGAGACAAACAAAACAGACCTGCACCCAAGTGTTAGGCGGAGTGGTCGTCCTCCTCCAATGGGAGACGACCACGAATAAGACACATTGGACAGACGGCGGAGAGAGAAGGACTTGAACGGCAAACAACCTTTTTCTATAAAAGGTGAACACTATTCACTCTCAAGGGATTCGAAAATCCACACACTCAACACATATACACTTTTAGTATTCTTTTTTCTCTTTTCTTCCTCTCCTTGAGTCCCTGATTTTACCATCGGAGGGGTTTCCGACCAAACCCCGGTCGGGCAGCCTCACTGTTTGTTATTCTGTGCAGATCTTCAATTCCGAAAGAACGCTGTTTATCCACGAAGTTCAACCCTTCTTCATAGTGCGTAAATCGCCCCCGCACATATATATACTAACATTTGATCCGTGCTATGCATGGGATAAAGCAATAAATTATTCATAAAAAATAATAATTATGACACTCATTTTTTATTATTTCGTCTCTCATTAATAAGTTTTATTTGTAAATCTAAACGTATACAACTATAAAAAAAATGGCATCAATGAATAAAGAGTATGATCTAAAAAATGAACAAAGGGCAATGCTACAAATATTACTGAATATATTACTAAAAGCACATATGTCCTAGCATTATTGGGTGTGTAAGTATTATTTTTTTTTAACAACCAATTATATTAATCTCTTGTACTTTTCATGAGAGTGTTAGTATTTATAGAATTGTTCATGAATAAATAGTTTAATACTTAGGCTTCTTTCTATTGCCTCTTCAGCCTTGGTTGTCCCATTGTCCTTCCCTGAAGTTTCAGATAACTTGAACAATCCTTGATTTGGATGAACTTTCTTTTTTTCAGTAAAGTTCTTCAATTGAAGTCCCAAAATTTTATTCAATTCACAAAAATTACCACTTTTTTGTTGATATGGGCTTAAACCTGTATTTGGAATTAAAACCATCAACAATCATGAAAACACACTAAAACATGCATAATCAACCTATAACATATGCAATCAATAATAATAAACAATTAAGAAAAAACTAAAAAAATTATTGGAGACTTAGCTAAAACAAATCACAAAATACATAAATAATTTCTCTCGTATTTGTGATTGCTTTGAAATCTCCTTCATCTGCTCTTATATAGTAGGGTTTTCAAATTCTGTAATGGCCTGCATCACAAATGATGAGGAGGTTGTGGAAAATAAATAAAACAAAATAAAAATATAGAAAAACAATAATGTTTGGTAGCTTAATTTTCATGGCTCGAATGTATCAAAACGATTACACAAATTCAAACTACTAAGCATTTTTGATAGAAAAAATAGAAAGTTTGAGATGATAGAATTACGGAAGAAGATTTCTCAAATGAAGTGAAACAAATAGGAAGAGATAGAACATTATAATGTGGAAATGTTATCACATAAGCTTTAAAAAAAATATTTCAAAGTGAAAATTTTACCAGATAAACTTAAAAAAATAATTTAAAAATTGACAATCTTGTGAGAGGATGAACATGGGAGAGTAGAAGTGTGGGAGTGAGAATGTCTACCCTCTTCAAGAGTGATCAGGCAAGGGATATTGATTCTCATTTGTTTAGCTATTTCTCTACCCTCTCGAATACGGATATTAATTCTCATTTGTTTAGCTATTTCTCTACCCTCTTCAAGAGTGATCAGGTAAGGGATTTGGCTCCTTCTCTTTCAGTAGTGGGGCATCTAGTCACTGAAGATATGAACCGGCGGTTAACCAAACTAGTCACTGACTCGGAAATCAAAGCTATTGCCTTCCAACTTGTTTCCTTAAAGACCCCAGGGCCTGATGGCTACTTGGGAGTTTTCTATCACAAATACTGGGATGTGGTGGGTGTAGATGTCTGTGAGGTAATCAAAACCTTTTTTACCACTGGTCACCTCCTCAAGGAGTGGAATCACACCAATTTAGTGCTAATTCCAAAGGTCCAAAATCCTGAGACACTTTCACAGTTTCGGCCAATCAGTTTGTGCAACTTCAAGCTCAAAATTGTGTCTAAAATTCTTGCCAACAGACTCAAACCAGTGCTTCAGAATATCATTTCGCCTCAACAGTCGGCCTTTGTTCCCGGTAGATTGATTGAAGACATTATTATTGTGGCCCATGAAGCTTTTCATCACTTGAAGCTGAAGAAAATTGATTTTAACAAGGCCTATGATCATGTTCAATGGGACTTTTTGCGAGCTATAATGGAGAAGATGGGTTTTGCTACTGTTTGGATTCAATGGGTTATGGAGTTAGTGTCCACGATCTCTTTCTCAGTGTTTGTTAATGGTCTCAAACGAGTGGTTGTAGTTCCTTCACGGGGTTTACGGCAAGGTGACCCTCTATCTCTCTACCTCAGCGTTCTCATTGCCGAGGGTCTGTTACTATCCCTATCCAGTGGGCTTCGTGAGAAGTTGCTTTCGGGAATCACAATGCAAAGAGGTTGCCCCACTATTACTCATTTATTTTTTGCTGATGATGCCCTTCTTTTCGCTAAGGCAAATAGGAGGGACTGTCAGGCTCTTAAGGCAATTTTGGATGTGTATAGCTATGCCTCTGGTCAGTGGATTAATTTTGAGAAATCAGGAATTATCTTTTCAGCAAATACACTTGACAATGTGAAGTCCAAAGTCAATGCTTTGCTGGGGATGTCTCCAAGTTCCTGAGGGACAAAATACTTGGGCCTTCCCTTGTTTTAGGGTAGATCGAAGTCAGAAGCTTTTGGTTATTTGATTAAGAAGGCAGTCACCGAGATGTAAGGCTGGAAGTAGAATTTGCTATCGCAAGCAGAGCGGAAAGTTTTGATTAAATCGGTGATTCAAGCGATCCCGGCCTATGCTATGGCCTGCTTTGCTTTTCCAAAGAAATTTTGTGTGCGACTTAACTCCTACATCAGTAACTTTTGGTGGGGGGGTGATCCACTGGACAGGGGTATTCACTGGACCAGCTGGCCTAGTTTGGCTTTGACAAAATCTTAGGGTGGTATGGGGTTCAGAGATTTTCATTCCTTCAATCTTTCCCTTTTAGCAAAGCAAGCTTTGCGACTCCTCAAGCACCCTCATTCTTTTGTGCTAAGGTGTTAAAAGGACTTTACTATCCTCAATCAGATTTTCTTTCAGGAACGAGGGGTAGAAGGCCATCGTGGTCATGGGCTAGCATTCTTCAGGGCTGTGAGCTCTTAACCAAGGGACTTCATGGGCAAGTTGGAAATGGCAAATCTATCCTTTTCTGGAAGGATAAATGGGTTCCCCAGTCCCATAATTTTCAAGTTCTCAATCCTCAGCCACGGGACTGCCATGTTCAGAGGGTAAGCGAGGTAATAAACCCGAATCTCTCGGAATGGGATTCTGTTAAATTGCGAGAGTTGGTTGGACTTGAGGAAGCTAGCTCTATCATGACCATCCCCATATCCTCAGTTAACCAAGATGACTCTCTAGTTTGGCACCACAGCAAAATTGGAAATTCCGAAGTCCAAAGTGGGTACCAGATTATTCAGCGGGAGGCTTAGTCAAAGGCAGTTTATGGGGTTTCTACTTCAGTTCAGCCCACTGAAAATTTTTGGAAACTGATCTGGTCTCTTCCAGTGCCTCCCAAAGTTCGAAATTTCTGGTGGAGGGTGTGTACTAACAGTTTAGCTACTAAAGAAAATCTCCATCGCCGGCATTGTGCTCCTTCCCCTGCTTGTCCTTTTTGTGCTGTCTATTTGGAGTCTATTAAACACCTTCTATTTCAGTGTAATTGGACTAGGCCTGTGTGGTTTGGGTGTGATCTCCGCTACTTATCGGGGTTCACTTCTTCCTCTCCTACAACACAGTGGACTCAGGCAGTTCTCGAGAGTTGTCCTAATGATCGGGATCGCAGAAAGTGTTTGGGCAAGGCTGCCACGGTTGGGTGGTGTCTGTGGAAGGCTCATAATGAGTGGGTTTTCAATCAAGCTGAAGTGGACCCAATGCAGGTTATCAGACATGCTTCTTTTCTCTGGAGGGAGGGCTGCTCGGTGGTCGCTTTGGCAGATTCTTCTCCTGTATCTGTTAATTCAGCAGTCCAGATTTGCAACAGATGGACTCCTCCTCCTCACGGTATGTTTAAAGTGAATTGTGATGCTAGCTTTGCCTCCAAAGGCAAGAAGACTTCCTTGGCAGTGATTTTGCGAGATTGGAAAGGTCGACTTATTGACGGTGTTGTCTCCATAGTCGACACATCTTCGGTCACTCAAGGTGAAGCTCGCGCTATCTGGTTAGCGTATATGTTTCTCCAGGCTCTTGGACTCTCAAATGTCCAGGTGGAAAGTGATTGCAAATCAGTAATTGACTTATGTGTTTCTGAACTGGTTCCTCCATAGGAGTGCCTTGCATACTTATCTGACATTCGGTCCATGGGCCAAGCTTCCTCATTTTCCTTCTCCTGGGTGCCTAGAGCTACTAATTCTGTGGCCCATTGGCTTGCCTCCTTAAGGATGCAGGATGTTCTCCCTAAGGATGCAGGATGTTCTCCCTTTAGATTGGATTAGGAATCCTCTTATGTATTTAAGGAACTTGCTAGTTTTTGATTCTCTTGTTGCTTGAGAGCTTTTCCAGTTCAAAAAAAAAAAAAAACTAGTGGGAATGGATTTTGTTTTGCTATTTTTTTATTATTTATTTATAACAGCTTTTGAGAGGGGAATATGAAAGCTACACAAACCAATGTTTTGTTCATGCGAATTCTTAAATGTCTATCAATGGAAGATTATGTTTCAATATACTCTCTTCATCAATATTTACATGAAACTTTTAGTGCTCACAAATAAAATTTTCAAATAATTGAATTACATTTATGAAACTAAAAAATAATAATAATGGTATAATGGGATAAAAAGAAGATAAAAATAAAGAACACAATAATATTTAAAAGTTTCAAATTTATCTTGTTACACAAAAATCTAATGTTATAGTAAAAATCTTGAATTCTTAATAAATTTTCACATTTTCTATAAAATAGAAGGACAATAAAAAATTTAAAAAAAAAAAAATTGATGCCCAATTCTTTTACTTCAATTTTGTGGTCTTCATTGAAAAAAAATAAAATATGATCCAAATCCTTAGCACAGAACGGACATGGATACTTTAACTGCAACCATCATCACCATTAATTTTTCTCCATCATGTAAATCTGTAAACAAATACATAAATCTCACTAAAATCGAAACCGAAATCGAAACCAAAACCAAAACCAAAACCAAAACCAACAGTAGAGAAAGAGAACTACACAGGGGAAAAAAAAAATATATATATATATATATATTTTTTTTTTGTGGTAGGATGTTACCTTCAACAACTTAGATCTCACTCAGCCCAAGTCGTCGGCTCCTCCACCACTGCCCACGAAATCTAGGAGTTGGAATGACTAATCAGATTATTCTTTAAATAATACTTCAAAATGGATTAATTCGTCCCATTAAGTGATTTAAGATTTATATAGATATACATAAAAATATATATAAATATATATATAGTTGAATCATAATTCAAATTTAAATATTGTCATATTTTTTTAAAATCTATATCTAAATTCTTATCTATTTTATTTATGTGCGGTTTCTATTTGTAGCATTACTCTTTTTTAAAATAAAAAAAAAAATTTAGTTACGATGTGAGTTAGAGACGTGATAAACATGTGAGTCTTATTGATTTAAATTTTGATGGTGGGAGATATTTTCAAAATAGATTTGTTTAGATAAACTTTAAATTTTTTAAAATTTAAAATTGGATATTGAGAGACAAAAGAAAGATTTTAAGTAAAATGATAGAGATCAAATTTATTAATTTTATCTTTTTGTATGTTTGATTGTTGAAAGTTTTTTTTATTATGTTTATTTAAAAAAAAAATAGAAATGAGAGAAATGAGTAAAAGAAATTCTAGAAAATGCGATGTAAGAAAGAAGAATTTCTAAGAGTTTAGTGTTAAGAGTTTAAAGGTCTCTTTCCACCCAACATTCTTATAATACATAAGATAGATATGCATAGCTCTGCTTGGTTTTGAGTTGGGTTGGGTTTGGTTCATTGAATTCAGATCCTCCACCATGACAATCATTGTGCATAAATTATCATTATCCTAATCTAAGAAAATTGACCAAAAACCGCAACGAAAATTCATAAAAATGTCCAAAACACAAGTATGTTTGGTTGAGTCTATAAAATTTGTCAGAAAGAAGATGGATTATGGAGAATGTAGGTGCTTAAGAACAAAATGAGAATGAATAAAAATGATAGACCATGGGTGTCGGGTGTTCAATTTGGTTTGATAGGGTTAGGTGTTCAATTTTAAATGTTGTTTTCATGAGGTGGGTGTTCCATTTTAATTTATGTCCATTACAGTAATTTTAATTGAAGTAATAATTGTCATTAAAAAAAATCAACAAGCTGAAATTCTTAGAAAATAGGTGAGGGCTATTAGGGCTCTCCATATTTTAATATGGTGCAAGTGTCATGAAAAGTTATTTTCAGTTAATACGGTCATTTGATAACATTGTCCTTTTTCTAACCTCTAACTAGGAGAGAAAAAAAATAAATTACTATCTACTTATTTTTTCCATTATTTTTTTCCCCAACAAATCTAAGATCCAAACTCAAACCCAACCTTAAATAATAATAATAATGTAGTGTGAGGGAAAGTTCTGGCAATGTAAGGTGTTGATTTTATAGGAATGGAAGTGGTCGTGGGAAAGGTTCTTGTGGGAGAGGTTATGAAGGTTTTTTCTTTTACGATTTGTTGTTGATAGTGATGTATAAGGGAGGGAACAGAGACGGAATTAGGATTTTATTATTAGAGGAGCCAAAGGAAAAATAATTTTTTTCACCATATATACAAAACACACATGTATGTAAAATATGATATATATATATATATATAAATTATATATACATTAAAAAAATTAAATACCATAAAAATAATTTCTAATTAGATGAAGAAGTTTTTTTGGTGTAAAATAGAAAGAGAATTCAAGATGGAAGAAGAATGACATATATATTTTTTTATACTAGGGAGGCATTTTATGTATAAAATAATATATATATATATATATATATATATATATATATATATTTAAAATTTTATGACAAACAATAATTTTCACAGAAATAATAGGGCCACAACTCTCCATAATCTTCTCGTAATTACGTTCCTAAGAGGGACTGTGAATGGAGATGAGCTGGGTTGGTGTGGCTAGGGATTGTCCATTGAGGAGAGGTATTCGAAACTGTTTTTGAAACATCACTAATTAACGCTAGACAAAATGATAAGGTCTGAAGGCCAATCTCCATCTATTCATATGGCCCAACATTTATAAAAGTGGCCTTTGGGAATAGGGTGAGATCTCATATGGGTTAAAAGATATAAAGAACAAATTCGTTGACACATTTTCTTTTAAGCTAGTTGTACTCTCAAATTTTACTTGCTTTTGAACAATTAATTACGGCACAAGACATCTCCTTTGAACTCGGGTATTATACTTTAATAACAGAGCACTTTACCCAATAAGACTATGATATGATTATAAATGAGTCAAATACGTTATTCATATTTAGTTTGAAATTTTAACAAACTTTAAAAATATGCTCGAGTTTTGTTTATTTATTTTTCAAATTGATTTGAATTAAGCTTAAAAAATATACATGGTACAAAATATGTTCAAATTTAAGTCAAACGAACTTTTGATAATCCAAAACACAAGTCGGTATCACAAACCTTGGTTTATTTTATGGCCCTATTTGGGAAACCCTTAAATCTTATGGCAGTCTTTGGGCTGCATTTAGAATAATCTTCTAGAGACAATAGGATAAGATTTGGATAATATGGATTCACTAGAGTCTCATGCATGTTTGTAGTACAATATGACCCAAACTAAAAACTGAAAAGTGGGACCTCTTAAAACTTTCAAAAGATGGCCCATTCAAATAGGCCAGACATTGGACTAGGCCTTACTGAACCCAACTTTCCAAGCCTTGTAGCTTTTCCAATTGATAAATTGGGCTGGAGCTGGGTTCAACTGAAATCTTCTAGACATAGAGGCCCATTGTTTATATAACAAAATACCTAGTTATATATTATGCATCCTCTAGGTGCACCAACAGATAATAATATTAATCATTTAATAATTTTCATAAAAAACATATATATCCATAAATGAAATTTTACTAGATTTTTGTCATATAATTAGACACAAAATTTTACTTGATCCGTTTTGGTTGCCTTTGGTTTGCAAGTCTATATTACTCCTCATTTTTTTTTTTGGCTAGGATATATTACTCTTCATTTAGTTGGTTAGAAAATAAGTGAAATTTTTTAATTTACTTATATTATATTATATGTTCTATATTGTTTGGGTTTCAATTCATGCGAGATCACTTCAATTTGATCAAATTGTTACTTGATCAAGTGTAACATTTTCTTGATCAAAAAAAAAAAAAAAAAAAGTGTGTCATTTTCTTCTTCCTTTTCCATTTTAGTGAAATATTTTAGGGGCATAATCATCTTGGAATAACTAAATTGTTGGTGATTTATTATTTGTAAAAATTACACTCCAACAATCCATTTTGACTGGAATACGGATGAGAGTGGGAAAAAAAATGGATCAACAATTTAAAAAAGTTCTTACTGACCAAAAAAGTTATCGCGATTATATTTGAACTTTTGATCTTTTGTTACTAGGTTGATTATATATTAGCAATTATTCTTAATTAACATTTAACTTGTGCTATGCATAATAATTTTAAAAAAAAATTATTTGACGTCTTTAAAATGTTAAAAATTATTTAATTATCTAAAAATTAAAATGTGTAGATCATAGTCATCACCCATATCACATAAAATATTATTTTTTTTTCCAAATCAAATCTCATAATGGGAGAAAAGATAAACATCAGCATAAAGAAACCCACATCACATAAAGTTATTTAATAGGAGAAAAATAAACATCATCACTACAAATAATATCAATTTCTCTATGTAAGAGTTAATCCAATACAATACCACGAATAATATTACACAATCATTTTATTACCTTTTTTTGACTATTGCTTCAGACACTTTAAAACACACAACATAAAATGAGGCAAATGAGTAATCCACGTCCTTATATGCCTTCTTCTGTTGAATCTTTGCTAGCCCATTCTCTCGTACCGTTCATCAAAAATTTTTCTACAAACAAAAATAATTAATTAAAAAAAATGAGAGATAAGAATGTTTGAAAATTTAACCGTCAAAGGGCATATATGACATTTTATATAAATAGTCGTGTAACCGTACTTTGGCTTTGTTTGAATTTTTTTTTTTGAAAAAATAAAACTAATTTAATAAAAATAAATATTAAAAAAGCTCTTCTAAATTTTTAAAAATATTTTTGTGACCTCGCAAGGGATACAACTATATAAAAATAAAAAGCGTTATTTATTTATTATTTATTTTATCAAATTAATTTTTAATTTAAAAAAAAATTTGAAACAAATTTCTAAAATTCGATTTAAACATGGCCTTGTTTCCTTGGCATTATAGCCACCTTAAAATATATATACATAAGCTAAAGATATTTTACCCTTAATTTTATAATAATAGTTTTTTTAAAAAAAAATTATTTAAATTAATTTTATCTCATAAATTATAAGTAAAATTTTGCCAAACATTATGACGCATACTCTCAAGGTTAAAAAAATAAAAACTATAAACAATTTAAATAAATTACAATAAATAGGATTATAGACTTATCAAAAGTAATAACACCTACAAATTTAGACTAATCTCTTATAATTATTTAATAGTCTAATTGTTCTATATTAATTTATATTTTTATAATTATTTAATTTTATTAAATTCAGCCTAACCACAGTTCGCATGCGCATAATCTATTCCATACCTCATATCCGGCCCAATCGTAGTTGGATTCCCTCCGAGCCTGTACACATATATTCACACTAACAGATTAATAACGGAGGACTTTGTTAATGTGCATTTGATGTTCGCGCCATATTTTTAAATATCATTATTGGATTCTCTGAATTATTGGATATATATTTACAGAATCCAATATGATTATATATTCTATTTTAATAATTTGAATTATTTATTTTATAGACTTTTTAGGTTTGTCTATACATAAAAAAAAAAAATGTCAATTTGATAATTAATTTTTTTTTATTTTATTACATTTATTTTTAAAAAAATGAACGACAAGTCTATTTTTTAAAGTAAACCATTTGTTTTTTAAGACAATGGTGATAAAATGAAGATGTTGCTTTTTTGCCAAAAATGCTGAGAAATGAGCAATGTGGAAGGAGAAATGAATGGCATGGAAGGCATGAGCGAGAGAAACAAAAACAGAATGAATCTGTGGGGATATGTTTTCTGAGTACCAACACGTGGTAAGGTGACGCCGATGTGCTAATCGAGGTGCCACGTGTCCTGGTCATTATGCCGAGGTTATCTCCGAAGATATCGGAATCCGAGATAAACGGATAAGGGACAAGAGTCCTAGAATGAAGAGGAGACTTAGTCAAGATGAGGATAAAGCTCTTAGGAAATTTATCTTTATCTCTTGAGGAGTCCAAAATAAGTACTGAATTGGAGTCCATAGAAGTCAGGCTTTTAGTGGGACCAGGATTGAGTTAACTATAAAAGAAAGGCACCCCCGTGGGTCTAAGGTACGCAATTTCATGCTTTGAACATTGAGTTTAGCACTTGATTTATCTTTGAGAGATATACTGACTTGATCGTCGGAGTGCCCCTAGGTGGTCGAAACCACCGCCGGAATCTTCTCTTTCTGTTACAGGTCAGCCATGTGCCATTTATTCTGCCGGTGCTCTCCAGCTGATTACTAAGCGGGCAGTGTGGTCAGAAAATCACTCACACAATTTGGCGCCGTCTGTGGGAAATTAGAAGAATAGATGGCTAGTAACGGACAGAAGGAAAAGATTGGGGACGACACTCCTGCTGGGAGTGGCAGACCAATCGACCTTGATATTGAAGGAGACAACTACAATGCAGAAACTCGTGACCAGGGCCACGGAGAGAAAGACGTCGGCCAGGAGGGCGACACTTCGAAGAAGACAGACCAAAGCAAGTACTATAACGAAGATAACCTCTAGGTATGGAGGGATAGGTGCCTGCGGAGGGATGAAGAAGTAAAAGACTTGGCAAACAAGTTGGCAGACCTGCAGTCGGTCGTCAACTTCATGATGCAAAACAATGTCATGTAGCCACCGTACCCGCTGCAGGACACGCCGATTCCAGTAACTAATGCCCAGAAGGGAGGAAAGAAAACAATCCCCGAAGCCCCTCAGCACACCAAAAACGGAAGACACTCTCACTGACCTTCTAGGGAAGTCAGACGAAAGGAGCCGAGAAGAGAGGAGTCCCGAAGGACGTATCACACGAAGGACCCAGAGCCCAAAGAACATCGGCATGTTCAAGGACAGACGCTCTGCTTTGACACAACCCATGGAGAAAGATGAAAATGGGCCCACCACGAGGCCGAAAGTAGTGTGCCGAAAAGATTGAAGTCCAAAGATAGCCAAGCTCCAGGGAGGAGTAAAGAAGACTTGAGAGATTACCTCAAGAGGAAGCAACAGAATGCTGACGCCGAGGTAACTTCCCCAGTTAAGCCGAGGACACCATTCTCGGTGGAATTGGACAAATTTGAAGCACCAAAGAGATTCAGTATGCCGAGGTTCCAAATATATGATGGTAAGTCAGATCCCAACTTTCACGTTGGACTATACCTGAATTCAATGGCATTATATAGTGGGAACGAGCCGTTGCTCTGCAAAGTATTCCCCTCATTCTTCGGGGAGATTGCATCAGATTGGTTCCATAAACTACCGAAGGGAAGCGTAAAGACTTGGGAAGGCCTGGACGAGATGTTTGTGGCCAGGTTTGTGACGAACAAACTACAGCCCTTGAGGGTCGATGCACTGATGGCTTTAAAAATCACCAAGGATGAAGGCCTTAGAGCCTACGCAAAAAGGTAGTACGAGGTGTTCAATCGAATACCCGAATGCAACCAAGAGGTGGCGGTCATGTCTTTCAAGAACGGCCTGAAAGATGACTGCCCACTACAGAAGTCTTTGGCAAAGACATTGCCAAAAAGCATGGAAGAACTCATGGCGAGAATCGAGAAGTACGCCAGAGCCGAGGAGGATATGTCGGGAAACAAAGAGACAAAGTAGAAGAAAGGAAATGGCTCGCCGAAGCGAAGTCGAGGTAACAATGGATCGATCAAACAAGAAACGGAATTGAGGGCTAAACAGGCAGTGACGACTGTGTTCTGAATCCCAGTCCACAAAGTCCTGGATCAAATACGAAACCAACCCTATTTCAGAGCACCGACAAGAGCACCAGGAGAATTTATGAGAAGAAACGTCGGTAGACGTTGTGTTTACCACAATGAAAAAGGCACCCAACTCAGGGTTGTAGAGCCCTAAAAGCACACTTAGAAGACTTGGTGAGGCAAGGCCATTTGAGAGACCTTGTCAATGAGGCCAGGACAAGGGAAGAACAAGCAAGATTGTCTCAAGCACCAGCAGCTCTGCCTCCCCAGCACAGCAACCACAGGCAGGAGGACCACGGGTGTTTAATGTAATTCACTCAAATGTGAACGAAAATGACATACGAGGGGAGACCCAGAAGGTAAAACACCTACAGCACGTAAACCAGGTCAGACATAAAAGACCTTGGCCTGAAGAATGCCAGGGACCGACGATAGCCTTTATTGAAATCGACCTAGAGATGGTCCAGCATCCACATAATGATGCCTTGGTAGTATCCCTCCAGGTTGGGGAGTGCCAAGTGAAACGCATCCTGATTGATCAAGACAGCTCTTGCGACATCATGTATGTTAGATGTTACAAGGAGCTGGGCCTTCATCCTGATGACTTGGAGCAGTCCAATGGCCCGATGATCGGCTTCAATGGAACGCCGACGTGGCCACTGGGCGCAACAAGCTTGGAAGTACAAGCCGGCACTAAGAAGATCAAGACAGAATTCATGGTGATAGACACGCCCTCGCCCTACAACATCATCTTGGGAAGGCCATGGTTGCATGCAATGGGGGCAGTTCCCTCAACGTTGCATCAATTACTACGGTTCCCAACAGAGCATGGGATTAAAGAAGTCATAGGAGATCAACTACAGGCAAAGAATTGCTCCATGGCAGCAATGAAATCCACCTGCAATATTCGAGAACCGGAGAAGGCAGAGATTGAAGACGAGGACATAAAGGTCCTAGAGGATGTCGGCAAGGAGTCAGCCACGAAGAGTGAAGAAGCACTGAAGAAAGTCCTCGTCCAAGAGGATGATGAAGAACGCTTCTTTCTTGTCTGCTCGGGCTTAGCCGAAGAAGAAGAAAGAGAATTGGAAACTTTTCTGAGAGCAAACATAGAGGTGTTCGCTTGGCCGCCTTATGAAATGCCTGGCATTGACCCCGAGGTCACATGCCATAAATTGAACGTTGATAGGACAGCTAAACCAGTAATACAACGAGCCAGAAGACCGACGTTGATGCACGTCGAAGCAGTGGAGGAGGAAGTAGACAGACTTTTGGAGGCTAGGGCCATCAGAGAAGTCAATTATCTGACATGGCTATCAAACACTGTGGTAGTAAAGAAAAAGAATGGTAAATAGAGGGTCTGCGTAGATTTTACAAGCTTGAACAAAGCTTGTCCCAAAGACAGCTTTCCTCTACCCAAGATTGACCAGTTGGTAGATGCCACATTTGGACATGGAAGGATGAGCTTCATGGATGCTTACAGGGGATGCCACCAAATAGCCATGTACCCTCCAGATGAGGAGAAGACAGTGTTTATCACCCCGAAAGGGCTGTACTGTTACAAGGTAATGCCTTTTGGGTTGAAAAACGCAGGAGCAACTTACCAAAGGTTGGTAATCAAGATGTTCAAACACCTGATTGGCCAAACAGTGGAGGTCTACATCGATGACATGGTCGTGAAGACCAAGGAACCTAAGGGTCATCTTGCCGACTTAAAAGAGGTCTTTGATATACTCAAAACATACTGGCTCCGACTCAACGCATCGAAGTGCGCGTTTGGAGTTGGATTAGGTAAGTTTTTGGGGTACCTAGTAACAAGAAAAGACATTGAGGCCAGCCCAGATCAAATCAAGGCCATCCTAGAACTAAAAAGCCCGACGTCGGCAAAACAGGTTCAGATGCTTATTGGAAGGGCCGCGGCCCTAAACAGGTTCATAAGCCGAAGCTCAGACAAATGTAAACCTTTCTTCAACCTGGTGAAGAAGGCCACGAACTTTCTATGGACTGAGGAATGTGAGGCCGCTTTGGCCAACCTAAAGAAATGTCTGACCACGGCTCCAGTCCTCTCAACTCCTGAACCTGGGGAAGAACTATTTTTGTATTTAGTAGTTTCAGAACACGCAATAAGTGCAGTGCTAATCCGAGAGGAAAAAAGGGAGCAAAAGGCTGTTTATTATGTAAGCAAAACCTTGGCTGATGCAGAAACAAGGTACCTACCACTAGAGAAATTAATGTTGGCCTTAGTAATGGCTTCAAAGAAGCTGAACCATTACTTTCAAGCGCACAAGATTATAGTGCTAACAGAGCACCCACTGAAGTCCTTGTTATAACAAGAAGACTTAATTGGAAGAATAGCAAGATGGACAATGGCTTTGGGCCAGTACGACCTGGAGTTCAGGTCGAGAACAGCAATTAAGGGCCAAGTTTTGGCCGACTTCGTGGCCGAATTCACGCCAGAATCCATCGAACATCGGGCTCCGTTGAGCCAAGATGAACAATGTCCAAGCAAACAAGGAGAAGCCCAGCCAAAGGTAAAAGAACAAAGAAAGAAAAACTCAGACCCTGCAGCATTTACATCGGCGACTCCTTTCGCCTGTTTGTTGATGGGAGCTCAAACCAGCAAGAAACGGGGGCAGAAGTAGTGTTAATATCTCCTGATGGGGAGATATTGGAACAGTCCATTCGATTAGGGTTCAAGGCCTCAAACAATGAGGTAGAATACGAAGCATTGATTGCAGGACTAAAGCTGGCAGTGGCAGCAGAAGCAGATGATGTAATAATTTTTTGTGATTCACAACTTATAGTGAATCAGACAACAGGAGGGTTTGCAACCCGAGATCAGAAAATGTCAACATACGCAAAGGAAGTCATCAGGCTGGCAGCCTTGTTTCGCAACTGCCGACTTCTTCAAGTTAGCCGATATGATAACAGTCACGCCGACGCATTGGCCAACTTGGCAAGTTCAATACAAACTGGAAAAACAAGGACAATAATGATTGACTATTTGTCAGGCCCGAGCATAGAACCACCGATCACAGAACAAGAAGCAATGTGTGTGGACTTGGGACCAAGCTGGATGGATGCAATTGTTGCATTTCTAGATGACCATAAGGAAGCACACAAGGTCAGATTGAAGTCGGCAAGATTCAATCTGACAGCGGACGGACATCTCTACAGAAGGTCCTTCACTGGACCCCTTTTAAGGTGCGTGCACCCTTTGCAGGTTGAAGATTTCCTATATGAAATTCATGAAGGGATTTGTGGAAGCCACGCTGGGGGCAGATCACTAGCTCACAGGGCCATTACTCAGGGGTATTGGTGGCCCTACATGCAAAAAGATGCAGAAGCCTACGTGAAGAAGTGTGAACAATGCCAGAGGTTCGCACCTTTGATACACCAGCCAGCTGCTAACCTGAACCCTGTGTCCAGTCCATGGCCATTTGCCCAATGGGGCATGGATCTCGTTGGGCAGTTGCCCCAAGCAACTGGGCAAAGGAAGTACTTGCTGGTAGCAACAGATTACTTCACGAAGTGGATAGAAGCAGAACCTCTTGCCAAAATCCGAGATATGGACATCAAGAACTTCACATGGAAAAACATCATCATCAGATTTGGCATTCCAAGAGCAATAGTTACCGACAACGGAACACAGTTTGACAGCAAACTCATCAAGAACTTCTGTGCGAAATTCAAGATAAAGAATTACTTTTCAACACCAAGTTTTCCCCAAAGCAATGGACAAGCAGAAGCATCCAACAAAGTAATTTTGGATGGGATAAAGAAAAGGCTGCAGGCAGCAAAAGGAAAGTGTGTAGACGAGTTGCCCAATGTACTCTGGGTATATCGGACTACGCTGAGAAGATCAACAGGGAAAACCCCATTTGCCATGGCTTACGGCACAGAAGTAGTCATCCCACTGGAGATTGGCATCCCAGGGATCAGAACCAGGGAGTAGAGAATGGGACTAATGATATACTTCTAGCCTGAGATCTGGATCTCTTAGAAGAAAGAAGGGAGAAAGCTGCAATTCAGCTCGCAGTATACCAGCAGTAGCTTGCTAGAGCTTACAATAAGAAGGTCAATCCAAGGGATTTTCAAGTCGGTGACTTAGTCCTAAGAAAAGTTGTTGGCAACAAAAAGGATCCCAGAGAGGGCAAGCTTGGCCCAAATTGGGAAGGACCCTACAGAATTACTTCGGTATTGGGCAATGGAGCATACCGGCTTGAAGATAATGAGGGCAAAGCATTGGCAAGACCCTGGAACACTTGTAATTTGAAATTTTTCTATCATTAGATGTTTCTTGTTATTTTTTGCCGACGTCATCAATAAAATCTTAGCAGAATTCTCCAAGACTTGTGAATTGATATAAGATGCATAATGTTGTTTCTGAATAATGAGAACCCAAGTGGAACTTAGGTTCACATTGGGGGCAGAGAGAAGACAAAAATGTTTAACACTTGTCGAAATTTGTTGCAATTTACAAGTTGAAGTTAAGTCGAGATTATTGTTTGTCTTCACTTATTGAAATTTGTAGCAATTTACGAGTTGAAGTTAAACCGAAGTAATGCTTAATGCTTGTTGAAATTTGTAGCAATTTACAAGTTAAAGTTAAGCCGAGATTATTGTTTATCTTCACTTGTTGAAATTTGTAGCAATTTACAAGTTGAAGTTAAACCGAAGTAATGCTTAACGCTTGTTGAAATTTGTAGCAATTTACAAGTTGAAGTTAAGCCGAGATTATTGTTTATCTTCACTTGTTAAAATTTGTAGCAATTTACAGGACAAGTACTTGCCGAGGTAAATCGTCAGGTGGCATAACTGAGGTGTGTCACCCCGAGAAGATTGCACAAAGAAGGAAGAGTACTTAAGACATGCAAAATATTCTAAGTATATAATCATGCAAGAGCAGTTAGAAGAAGACAAAGATACAAGCATTCAGAAAAAGAAAGTTGAGTTAGCATTCACAAAAAGACACATCGGCCATATGCAAAACTTACATTGTCTAAAGAAACAAAGAAGTACAAGAGTACAAAAGACGAGAAAAGAAAAGACATGACATCAAAACTAAGATTCCCCAACATCGGCAGTAGACTGGGTTTGGACGTCAGAGGACTGCTGAGAAGATACCTCGGCCGCCTTCTCCGCCGCGATCTCGGCATCAATTTGGGCAAGGGTCTCATCAATACTCTTATCAGCAAGAAGTGAATCTGATGATACCTTTGGAGGAATCACATCCTTGGGACCCTCCTCAACCTCCTCGTCTTGAGTTAAGTCTAGGACTTGCTCATTTTGAGAAGGGGACTTGGACGCAGTAGCCTCCTTTGCTTTTTTCACCAAGGCATCATCCTCTTCCTCATCTTCAGATTCTAAATCTTCATCGGACTGAGCTGGAGGAGGAGGTGGAGGGAGTGGAAGAGGAATATCATCGGCATTCCTCAGAGGCGAATCATCAGGGACATTGAGTTTTTTCAGAAGAGACATCCAATTAAGGGTGAAACCCTTGTTGCATGCCTGCTTCACTTGAAGTTCATAAGCCTCAGTAACATCGGCCATGCCTTGAGTGTACGCCTTTTCATCAGCTTCTTTGATTTCGGTGTCTTTGGTGGCCAGGGGCTCCTGAAGCTCCTTTTCGGCCTAGGCCATTTTCTCCTCAGCCTCTTTTCTCTGGGATTCAGCAACCTTCCTTATGGCCTCGGCAGAATCGGCCTTCTCTTCGGCCTCAGTCTGGGCTTTGATAGCAGCCTCAGCCTGATCCTCTAACTTCTTCATTTTTGATTGAAGGTTTTTATTGGTCTTTTGAAGGGCAGAAAACTCCCTCTTCATCTCGACAAGCCTCTCCCGGTTCTCAAAAGACTGCATTGAGAAAGAGTGGGTATGCTGGATGGCCTGAAAGAAAACAGAGGTATTAGAGAATATTCAAAGTACGAAATAAAGAGAAAGAAAGAAGAGAATTACCAAATAGAATACATCTACCTGAACGGAGTGCTGAAGCATTAGAGCGTAATTCTCATACTCACTGTACTGGGCGTTTTGCTCCAAATCACCTGGTAACAGCAGAGCAGTGCTGAGCGCAACGCCGACATTAATATCCTCAGCACTGTCACTTGCCATAACAGGCTTGTCTTCTAGAGTAATTGAGGGGGCCCAGGGGGCATCAGGTTTTTTTGATCCTGAGGTTGTTGCAGAAGAAGACCTCGGCTTTTTTGGTTTTTAGGATTCTGGTGGTTGAGACTCAGAGCGCCTCTTCCCAGCAGAAGGTTGAGATTTATCACTTTTAGCCAACTTTGAGATAGGCAAGGTGTTTTCAGATTTAACCTAAGCTATCTTAGCCTTTGGTTGAGCCTTTTTTATTCTTTTCGGCTTCGGTGGAGGTTGGGTTTGTGCTGGTTGATCGTCAACAGATAATGGAATGCTGGCTAAGAGATCTTTTGCAACTGGTTTTGGGCGGCCCATCTCGGCAGTAAGGACAAGTCGTCGCCGACGTTTTCGTTCGGATATTGGGACCAGGTATGGAGCTGAAGTTGATGGCTGATCAGCTGGATCGGATATTGATCCTTGATCTGTTCGTGATGTGGATGCAGTCAATGGAGTTGTAGCAGAGGGTGGAGAAAGGCTTTTCTTCTTCTTTTTGGGAACGTCGGGCAAAGTTGACTTATATGTTGGAATAAAATTAAGAAGCACAGGCGCTTTCCTTTTATGGACTGACAAATCCAGAAGTTTATTCAAATCCTTGCTGGGAACAAAGGATTGGCAAAAATTTTTCGATGGCTTACGAACAGCTGCAAGAAGAACAGACGTCAGAAATAGACAAAGTATTTAAGACTTTGAAAGAAAACAGACAAAGCTGAATACTGGGCTATTACTCTTGCCCTCTAAAATTGATCGATAAAGAGGGTAGAGATGGACGTCCTCGTCTGGAGCAAACTTCCAATTTCCCGAGGTAATGAAATAGTCATCTCCAGCCCCCTTGTAGGAGTCTGGGAGGTCGGCTACGATTTTGAATTCTGTAGACCTCGGCTTAAGGTAATAAATGTAGCCTTTTTCTTTCAAATTAAGGGCACACATGGTATAGCAGTACTGGATATCGGCTAGGGTGATCCTAGCATTTTCTTGTTTAGCTAAGGCAATGACACCATGGATCACTCGATAAGAGTTAATGGCCAGTTGCATGGGGTTCAACTTATAGTAGTGAAGAATCTCGCGAAAAAGGATGTTGAGTAGAAGCCGGAGTCCGCACTCAGTGAAAGCCACAATGGGAAAGGGCATTGAATCATCTGTGGGCATGATGTAGTCATCATCTCCAGCCAGCCTCAGATGGACATCGGAAGGAATGGAGAACTCTTGCCTAAAGTACTTAAGTTTAGTCGGGGTGTCTACCCTATGTCTCCACATACCCATGATACCAGCCTGAATTAGAAGGGTTGAAATTCAGAAAGAAGATGTTTTTTATTGATGGGATCTCGGCAAAAACCTAGGTAAAATACTAGTTCCAGTTTTTTCCTAAATTATGGGTTCTGCACAAACAAATCCCAAACCTAGATCTATGAAAGCAAGGGTTGAAGGCACGGATCTGGAAGACAGAAAGGCAAAGACGTGCTTTAGAATCAAGAACAGGGATGGGATGTCAAGAGCATAAAGAATACGAGAAATAAAGGGTCAAGAACAGTAACAAGAAAGCAACAAAGTGGTGAACAAAATGTATTCAAGATATGGTCAAGATCAAAACCATTTGAATAAATATGTTCAGATATGTGATTCGCAAGATTTGAAACAATAATGGTAACAACTAATGAAGAATATCAACAGAATTGAAAACGAAAGGAACAGTAGCTTACCAGAAGAAGTAAGGCCGGAATAAGGTTTGCCGAAGTCAGACGATGGTTACAGGAGTAACAGAGTAGCGAAAGCTTCACCAGAAAGACGAATGAAGACAATTGCAGAACTTGGGATTGAAACAATGGCGTATTCAAAAGCTAGAGAGAGAAAGAGCGAAGAGAAATCGAATGCAAAAGTGAAAAAATGAAGAAAGGGGGAAAGGTTTTGTCAAAAATTTGAAACGGCGGCAAAACGGAGCATTAAATACGCCTGGAACAACGCATACGTTAGACGGCGCCCACAGACGCAAGACGGATTGCAAGTACGTCATGGGCACGGTCCAATGAGGTGGAGACGCGTGAATGAAACGGTTGAGTAAATGATACGTGACAGCTTACACACGTGAAAGAGTTCACTGGAATTCTTGTTCTCTGAAGAAAACATGTCGGCCTGAAATGAATAATCTCGGCTGAGGAGTTCTTGAGTCGATGTACAGGAGGAAGTACTGATATAGGTTCCATCACCTCAAAATTTCGAAGTAATAGAACCTAGGGGGCAGTTGTGGGGATATATTTTCTGAGTACCAACACGTGGCAAGGTGACGCCGATGTGTCAGTCGAGGTGCCACGTGTCCTGGTCATTATGCCGAGGTTATCTCGGCATTGCTGAGGTTATCTCCGAAGATATCGGAATCCGAGATAAATGGATAAAGGACAAGAGTCCTAGAATGAAAAGGAGACTTAGTCAAGATGAGGATAAAGCTCTTAGGGAGTTTATCTTTATCTCTTGAGGAGTTCAAAGTAAGTACTGAATTAGAGTCCATAGAAGTCAGGCTTCTAGTGGGACTAGGATTGAGTTAACTATAAAAGAGAGGCACCCCCGTGGGTCTAAGGTACGCAATTTCATGCTTTGAACATTGAGTTTAGCATTTGATTTATCTTTGAGAGATATACTGACTTGATCGTCGGAGTGCCCCGGGTGGTCGAAACTACCGCCGGAATCTTCTCTTTCTGTTGTAGGTCAGTCATGTGCCATCTATTCTGCCGGTGCTAGGCCTAAGTTGGTGCCTAGCCGTTGGTTCAATTCATGTACGCCGTTGATTATTCTATAAGTGTTGGTGGACACTTGGGTTGGCGCTAGCCCGGTACGGCGTAAGAACTCGGTAATCAGTGGGTTGAGAGGGAAACGAAGGCCCCCTTCGACAATGGATAGCACGGTGAAGGGGCATTCCTCCCTACCCCAAGGCGTGGTCTCTTCTTCGGCCAGCTCGAGATGGACATCGGCCGGGACGCCGTAGTCCTCTCTGAAAGCGGCTAGCGCGGCCGGAGTATCCACAAGGAAGCGGAACTTCCCCATTTGTGGCCGACTTACTATAGCCCGGTTGATGGGTTGGGCACGGTGATAAATTGCTGCAGCTCAGTCCTGAGAGGTTCAGGAATGACAGGGGTCCCCTTGGACTCTGCAGGAAAAGGATGGCAAGTGTAAGTGTGTGGTTTCGTAAAGGGAGCTAGACTTCAGCTCGGTCGGTAAGGGGGCCAAACTACCTCGGTTGTTTGATTAAGGAGCTCGGTCGCCCAAGCAGACCTGATGTTAGCCCGGTTGAGCGACCAAGTCCTTTGATTATCTCGGTTTTTGCCCCGGTTAGAACAAACACGTTGTTTGCCCGGTTTGGCTGGCTTCTTGGATCAAAAAAAGGTCCAGAGCCCGGTTCACCCCAGTTCTTCGACGTTCTTCAGGAAGACGAAGAACACCAAGAACATTGGGAGGTTTAGAATGTTTTCTATGGTCTAAGCCCTAAAAGCTATGTTTTCGGGTCCTAATGTGTGCAAAATAAGAGTAAATAGCAACATAAGAGAGATTGGACATCTTACCTGTGAAGGGCCGAAGGTGTTCTTCCCAAACACGAAGAACGGCAGGATGGCAGTCGAGCTTGGGTCTGAGAATCGACAGAGATGGATGCAGCAGTAGAGGAAAAATGGAACTGGGGGGGCAAGTTTGTATAGGCGTTAGAGACCGCCCAAATTCAAATTCTGGCAAAAACGGCGGGTTGGCTGCCCGATGACCAATGGCAGACCGCCACGTGTCACCATTTATGGCTTTGGCAGGACTGAAGCGACGGGTTGACAAGACGAAGAGCCAACCGAGCTACTTTCAACGAGAAAAGGTCAGCCGAGGAATATAACCGGTCAGATCTGCGGACAATTGCGTCAACTAGCTCGGTCGAAGCTTGGCATCTTGACGACCAGATAAACGTTATCTCGGACGAGGTGAATAATCCCAGTCACGCTTCCGCGGACGGAATTAAGGGGCAATTGAGAGGGTGATTTATGCTCCGGCGTTGGGCCGAGGTATAAACCGAACAGGTTGGGGGCCCAGCAGAGCAGTGGGCCGAGATGATCGACTGTTCACCCGGAGATGGGCTACCAGAACTTGGGCCGGGCAGAGTTTGGGCTATGTGCTGCCCCGAACCGTGCAGACCAGGATGCTCGGTCCGAGGATTGACGAGATCAGACAGACCGAGAGGCCGGCGCTCGGAAAGGCGCGGTCAGCCGAGGTAGTTGACTGACCGGCGAGAAGACCGACCAAAGGAGGATCCCGGGCTAAGCTTTGCCGAGATGCCGCCTAGCCCGGTCCTTCATTCGGTTATCCGGTCGGGCGCTTAAGGTATGAAGCATGGTATGACCGAGGTAGGGCAGCTCGGCTGCCGAGCTCCAGCTATGCTGGCAGGCAGTTGAGAGCAGGTGATGAACGGCATGGTTTAAGCTGACAGATGGGATAGCAGAGCCACGTGTCAGGAGATGACAGGGAGTGGATATGGGGCACAGAAGGTATATAAGCCTGTCTGCGCCCCCCATACGCGACAGACGAACACTGTGTAAGAAAATCCTTACACTCAAACACTCTCTCCCTTCTCTCTATTCCCTCTAAGGTGTGTGCTAACTTGACCGTCGGAGGGTTTTTCCGGCCACACACCGCCGGGTAGCTCATCCTTATTGACTCGCAGGTGATCGGACATCGACGGAGCTCGGAAGAAAGGAATACGGGCACGCCGGAATATTTGCTCCCCGTACAATTGGCGCCGTCTGTGGGAATCTTGACAGACAAAACCTTGTCTTCCAGGTTCATCTGATCGCCGTCCATGGCGAACAACGACGAGTTCCCGTTGTCCGCCATCGATGGAGCCACCCCGGAGTATACCCGAAGGAGAGAGGGACCACCTGCCGTCCATCCAATGGCTGAGTTGGGGACGCCCACTGGAGGACAGTCAGGAGACGCGCGGGATAAGCGCGGAAGGAGTCATGGGCATTCACGGAGTCCAGACGGTCACCGGCGGAGAGACTCACACGCCAGGCGACTGGAAAGCAAGTTAAGGGACCAAGACGCTGTCATCAGGCGGATGGCGGCGGAGATGGAGGATCTTAAACGGCATGTCAAAGGGAAAGGTGTAGCTGGAGTGGGAGACCACAGTGAGCGCACCCTATCCCGCCGTTCAGGCGGACAGAGCCAACGACATACTCAGTCCATATCTATCACCAGAAGTTACCAGGTTGGTGATTCCGACGTACGTGCAGAAAAATCCAGCGCGCAAGACAGCACCTACAAACCCTCACGTCCGGCGACGACGTCGAGGTATTCTTATTCAGCTCAGTCAGAGGACTTACGGGCAGTATTAAGGGAGCGGGCTCGCCGGTGCGAAGCTCAGAGAATACCTGCTTTCCAGCGGCTCTCCTACGGGGTTCATGCCAGCGAGGAGGTCGGAATGCCTCCACCCCGCCAGGCAGTGCCGATATTCGAAGATACAGACTTGGCAAGGTTGAATGCCACTCCTTTCTCCCTGGAAATAGAAACAACGCCGCTTCCAGCGGGCTTCCATCAGCCTAAGTTCACACTTTACGACGGGAAGACCGATCCGTACATGCATGTGAGCCACTTCCGACAGGTTATGGCCGGACATCGGCGCAATGACGGACTTATGTGCCTAATCTTCCCGTCAAGTTTAGGCGAGCTGGGCTTAAAGTGGTTCGAGAGGTTGCCGGAAGGGAGTATACAAAGGTGGCATCAGTTGGCCGAGGCGTTTGTTACGCGCTTCAAAACCAACACAAAAACACCAAAGGAAGTTGATCACTTGCTGAGTGTCAAGATGGAACCGTGCGACACACTGAAGGCGTACAATTCAAGGTATTGGGAAACCTTCAACGAGATCTTAGACTGCCCGGTCAACCTTGCTATCACGCAGTACAAGCGCGGTCTCCCGGTCGGACATAGACTGCGGGACTCGCTTACCATGCACCAACCGACTTCCATGGGCCAGCTCATGCAGCGCATCAACGAGCACATCCGAGTAGAGGATGATGCGTCGGCTTCCACCGTGAAGGCCACTCCGGTCGGAACAGACAAGAAGACAGCAGGCAAGGTGCACGCAGTTGGGCAAGAGTCCAGCCGCTCAAATGACCGGGCAGAGGAATCAGACCGAGGTTCAAATCGAAAAAACCGGGGTAGAGGACGTCGGAATGACCGGGATGACTACCCCCGTGATGACGTTGAGGACGCAAACAGGAGAATGAAGGCAAGGACTGGCATAACCACGGTCTTTAAGATTCCAATCTATCGCATACTTAGCGAAATCCGAGACGAGGAGTATGTTCGGTTTCCTGCTAAGTTGGGCGATGGACAAAAGGGGTACAACCCGCGGTATCGTTGTACGTTTCACCGGGAGAGGGGCCACCGAACTGAGGATTGTTTGCCTTTGCGACAACATTTGGAAGAATTGGTTGCGGCCGGGCATCTGGACCTTTACATTGATGGCGGAGTGAAACCAAATCAGGCTCCGGTTGATCCCAGGGGACAGGACGACCGAGATGCACCACCACAAGGAGTCATTAATGTCATCCACGGCATCGTGGAACCGGAGCGTGTCTGCGAACTCCGGGGCATGATCAAGAAGGCAGAGCACATGAGGGAAGTTTTGTCAGTACAGCCTGCCAACAAAAGGGGGAAGACAGAGGAGAAAGACGTGATCAGTTTCACCTCAAGGGATTTAGAGCGTATCCAGACGCCGCACAACGATGCTCTTGTCGTAACACTACGCGTCAAAGAATTTGATGTTAGACGGATCTTGATCGATCAGGGAAGCTCGGTCGAGATCATGTATTATGATGCGTTCAAACAGCTCAAACTTCGTGAGACAGACTTGGCACCGGCCACTTCGTCACTGGTTGGATTTAACTCGCAGCCAGAGTGGCCATTGGGAAAGATTATCCTGCCGGTCAAAGCGGGATCCGTGGTCCAGCAAGTGGAGTTTTGGGTGCTACAAGTGCCTTCAACGTACAACCTTATCCTTGGAAGAGGATGGCTTCACGCCATGCAAGCTGTAGCATCGACCTACCACCAGGTGATGAGATTCCCCTCGGCTATGGGGGCAATCGAGGAGGTTTGGGGTGATCAGGTCATGTCCAAGCAGTGCTTCGTGGCGGTCAACGGGAGCCGGGCTGCCAAAGGATTCGTTCAAATGATCGAGGGACCGGAGGACCAGAGTGTCTTGGATGATGTTGGCACCAAAGTAGAAGACAAGGCAGTTGAAGAATTAGTTGAGGTGCGGATTGATGCCGAGCAGCCGGACAGGTTCTTCTTGCTCGGTTCAAGTCTCTCGGCCATGGAGAGAACCGAGATGATCGACTTTTTAATGGCGAACATCGAAGTCTTTGCATGGTCGCCCTATGACATGCCTGGTCTTGACCCAAGCTTTATCTGCCATCACCTCAATGTCTTCCCTGGAGCAAAGCCAGTCATCCAGCGAACAAGGCGATCGGCGCTGCATCACGCCGAGGTAGTAGCCGAGGAAGTAAAGAACTTGCTTGAGGCACGAGCAATATAGGAAGTGCACTACCCTCGGTGGATTTCCAACACGGTAGTGGTGCCCAAGAAAAATGGAAAGTGGCGAGTTTGTGTCGACTATAAGACAGTCAACCGAGCTTGTCCAAAAGACAGCTTCCCTTTGCCGCGCATTGACCAGCTAGTGGATTTGACGGCTGGACACAGTCGGCTCAGTTTCTTGGATGCATACCGCGGCTATCACCAGATTGCCATGCATGGGCCTGACCAAGAAATCACCTCTTTTACGACTCCAAGGGGACTCTTCTGCTATCGAGTTATGCCCTTTGGTTTGAAAAACGCCGGGGCAACCTTTCAGAGGATGGTGACCAAAATGTTCGCTCCTTTGCTCGGCCGGACAATGGAGGCTTACATCGATGATATGGTGGTAAAGAGCCGACATGAGGCACACCATCTGTCCGACTTAGCCGAGATGTTCGCCATTCTTAAGAAGCACAAGCTGCGCTTGAACGCCTCGAAGTGTACCTTTGGCGTGGGATCCGGGAAATTTTTGGGATTCTTAGTCACGAACCGAGGCATCGAAGCAGACCCTACTCAGATCAAAGCCGTGCAAGAATTGAAACAACCTAGCTCGGCCAAGGACGTACAGCATCTGGCCGGTATGGCCGCCGCGCTTAATCGATTTATAAGCCGGTCGTCAGATCGCTGCCGCCCTTTCTTTCAAGCATTGAAGTCAAAATTCTCATGGGATGACGAGTGTGACCGAGCTTTGGCTGAGCTCAAGGATTATTTGTCTTCCCCGCCGCTGTTGGTTACACCAGAGCCCGGTGAGGAACTCTACCTTTACCTTGCCGTCTCCCAGCACGCAGTAAGTGCGGTGTTAGTCCGGGCTGAAGGAATTAAGCACCTCCCAATTTTTTACGTAAGTAAGACCCTTCTGCCGGCTGAGACGCGGTACTTGCCGCTGGAAAAACTAGCGTTGGCACTGATGATGGCTTCGAGGAAATTGGCACATTATTTTCACGCCCATACCATCGTCGTACTGACCGAGTTCCCTCTCAAGGCCTTGTTTGAGTGCGCAGACTTTTCCAGCCGAATATTAAAATGGGCGGTCGAGTTGGGACAGTTTGATGTGAAGTTCCAGCCGCGCACCGCCATCAAAGCCCAAACCTTGGCCGATTTTGTTGCCGACTTCTCACCTGGCACTCATCCGGTATGCCCGGTCGTCATTGCCGGGGCAGATGATGAGACGCCCACAATGCCAACCGAGGAACTACTATCTGCCGAAGGTCGCGCCGTGGAGTTAGCGCGCACCATCGAAATTCCCTCAGTTTGCACGGTAGTATCTCCCGGTGTTGCGATGACGGAGTTGTGTATCACCAACCCATCCACTCTGTCCGGTACCGCATCACCAAGGGGGGAAGGAATGGTTCCACACAGCTCAGAACTTGATGATTCGCCTACGGACTTGGGCATTCTGAACCAACTTGCTGAGTCCGGTGCCGAATCCTCAAGGGGGGAAGGAATGGTTCCAGGCAGCTCAGAACCTGCGGCCGGCTTCACACCGCAACCTGGTGTTTCGCCTACGGACTTGGGCATTATGGACCAACTTGCTGAGTCCGGTGTCGAATCACCAAGGGGCACTGACTTTGAACCGGTCAACACCAAACTTGACACCGCACAGTCGAGCAGTTGTGATCCCATTGCCCTTCGCAACTCTCAGGACCCATCTGACTGCTGGAAGCTTTTCGTGGGGGACATGTGGAAGCTTTTTGTTGATGGAGCGTCCAACCGCCATGGTGCTGGCCTAGGTATTGTTCTTATATCCCCGGACGGCCTAACCATAGAGCATTCTATCACACTCGGCTTCCCGGCATCTAACAACGAGGCTGAGTACGAGGCGCTTCTTGCTGGGCTCAAGAGCGCAATCCAAATGAAGGCTGCCGAGCTTCTGGTATATAGTGATTCCCAGCTTGTGGTTAACCAAGTTTCCGGGATTTATGAAGCGAAGGACGACAGGATGGCGAAGTACCAAGCTCTGGTCAGGGACCATATCAAGCAGTTTGAGGCAATCAGAGTCCAGCAGATTGGCCGGGAAGAAAACAGCCGGGCTGATGAACTCGCCGGCCTCGCTTCCATGGTAGATAGCACATCTCCAAACCCCCTGTTGATTGACTTTCTTCCGCGGCCAAGCATTGAAAACGCCGGGCAGACGGATGTACTCTGCGCCGAGCTAGGTCCTTCATGGATGGACCCATTGATCTCGTTCCTCTGAGACCGGACTCTTCCAGCGGACAAGAAAGAAGCACACAAAATCCGGGTGAAGTCCGAGCGGTTTTGGCTCTCTCCATCAGGCGCGTTGTATAAGAAGTCCTTCACCGGTCCTTATCTCAAGTGCGTGCACCCGAACAGTGTGGAGGCCTTCTTGTTTGAAATTCATGAAGGCAGTTGTGGCAGCCACGTCGGGGGACGGTCCTTGGCTTACCGAGCTATTTCGCAGGGATACTGGTGGCCGTGCATGCAAGCCGACGCCCAAAAATATGTCCGCAAGTGCGAGAAATGCCAAAAATTCGCTCATCAGATCCACCAGCCTGCCAGGGAACTTCTTCCCCTCACCAGTCCTTGGCCTTTCGCCATGTGGGGGCTAGATATAGTGGGACCGTTGCCAACAGCACCGGGCAACCGGAAATTCTTCATCGCGGCCACAGATTACTTCACAAAGTGGGTTGAAGCTGAGCCCTTGGCAACCATCAAAGAAAAAGACGTGAAGCGATTTGTCTGGCAGAACATTGTCACGCGGTTTGGCGTCCCCAAGATTTTGATCTCTGACAACGGTACCCAGTTTGACGGTCGCCTATTCAGAGGATTCTGTGAAGATCTAAAGATAGAATTCTACAACTCCACCCCGGCCTACCCGCAGTCCAATGGTCAAGCCGAAGCATCAAACAAGACTATACTGGATGGGTTGAAGAAACGGTTGGAAAAGGCTAAGGGCAAGTGGGCTGAAGAATTACCGAGCGTCCTTTGGGCATATCGAACAACCCCGCGACGTTCGACCGGGGAAACTCCATTTGCTTTGGCTTATGGCATGGAGGCGGTCATACCCTTGGAAGTTGAAATGCCCACCCTCAGAACTGAGAGTTTTGAGCCCGAGCTAAATGCCGAGGCTATTGCCTTGGAGTTGGACTTAGCGGAAGAGCGCCGGGAGAAAGCCCTCATCCATGTTGCCGCCTACCAACAAGAGCTCTCCAAGAAGTATAACAAGACAGTGCACCCCAGACCGTTCAAAGTTGGGGATTGGGTTTTGAGGAAAATTATGGGCAACACCCTGGTGCCAGGAGAAGGCAAACTAGGGGCAAATTGGGAAGGACCTTACAAGATCACTGGTCTGGCGGGCAAGGGGGCTTACCACTTGGAGGATCTAGAGGGAAGAGCCATACCCCGGCTATGGAATGCGGCCAACTTGAAATTGTATTATTTTTAAGCTTTTTACTTTCCTCTTTTTTGTAAAGCAATTTTTTGGCTCGCAAAGCAGAATGTAATTCTTTTTGTCAAATTATGGAAGTCATTTTGCATTAGCACTCGGATTGTTCTTTTAATGTTTAAAACCGAGATGATTTGCTCCGGTTGGAAGAGTTGGTGTTTTGTCCAACTTAGGATCCCCCAACCGAGATGATTTGCTCCGGTTGGAAGAGTTGGTGTTTTGTCCAACTTAGGATTCCCAACCGAGATGATTTGCTCCGGTTGGAAGAGTTAGTGTTTTGTCCAACTTAGGATCCCCAACCGAGATGATTTGCTCCGGTTGGAAGAGTTGGTGTGTTGTCCAACTTATGATCCCCAACCGAGATGATTTGCTCCGGTTGGAAGAGTTGGTGTTTTGTCCAACTTAGGATCCCCAACCGAGATGATTTGCTCCGGTTGGAAGAGTTAGTGTTTTATCCAACTTTGGATTCCCAACCGAGATGAAGTACTCCGGTTGGAAGAGTTGGTGTTCTGTCCAACTTGGGATTCCCAACCGTGACGAAGTACTCCGGTTGGAAGAGTTGGCGTCTTGTCCAACATGGTATCTTGTCCAAACTTAGCAACAACCGAGATGGATATTTCGGTGCGTGAATTTGTTTTGTTATGCTCAAGTGCGTCGACCATGTTATGGACTCCGGTCGACCAAGTGTTCAAATGATAAGTCATACCGAGATAGTTTGCTGAAGACGGAATTAATTACTACCGGGCAAACACTTAGCGAAAATTCAAAATTTTTCATTGATAAAGAAATTCATTACAAAAGGTGGGGACAAAGCCCGGTTACATCAAGTGTATTGAAAGCAAAAATACAGAGAAAAGAAACCTAAACTAAGGGGGAAAGATTGGTGAACTCATCCTCGGCAGCATCAGCATCAAGGTTAACAGCTTGGCTTGCTTCTTGGGCGCCGGGCTCATCGTTGCCGGGCTGTTCAGGCACCTCGGCCTCTTCTTCCTCAGAATCTGTGTCATCCTCTCCATCTTCAAGTCCTTCCTCGGCCTCCGCTTGAAGCGCAGTAAATACATCATTTGCATATGGCACGAGGTAGACCGGTAGTGAAGCTTTGGGAGGATTGGCAAAAACGTCGGTGCCAGAGCCCTGGCCGAGGTGTTCACAGGCAGACTTCCAACCGGCCTTGAAGTAGATGTCTTGTGTTGCAAACACCTGCTTCTTATAGCTCTCCTCGGCCTCGTTGAACCCGGCCTTGTTGGCAGCCCGGCAAGCCTTCTTCTTCGCCTTCTTCAAAGCGTCAACCTCGGCCTGAAGCTCACCTTGTTTTTTCTCGGCTGCGCCCAGCTGACCGAGCAGTCTATTATTGTCATGATTGGCCATTTCGAGAGAAGCTTTAGCCCGGCCGAGCTCGGCTTGGAGGCTTTCAACATGGCTCGCAGTGTCGTTGGCTTTCTGCCTAAGCCGGTGGATGCGCTCTAGGACCAAATGTTGTTTTTGAATGGCCTGCACAAAGAAGCATAGTACATCAGAAAGGGGACCGAGCAAGAAGAACCGAGCAAACACTTGTGAAATGTTAAAAAGAACGCCGACTTACCCTGGCCATCGACTTCACAGAAGATTTTACCAGCCGGGTGTCAGGGACGTGGTCACTGCCTACCACGTCGCCCGGTAGGAGAAATGCTTTGGAGAGATCAAAGGCAAGCAAATGTTCTTTGTCTGCCTTGATCGATGCAGTCGTCGGGATGTCCTGTCCCCGGTGCTTCAGCTGAGGACGCCAAGCGGGCACGGGAGCAGGAGTCTCAGCAGGATGCTCGGTTGTCAGCTCGGTGACGAGCTCGACGGAGGGATCTGCCCTTGGTCTTTTTCCAGCCCGGCGCGCTTCTCTGGCAGATTGCACGGCAGCTGGAGCTGGAGAAGCAAGGGCTATAACGGCAGCACTCGATTGACCGGCAGCCGGGGAACGGGTGGTGACGCTCGGAATCTCGGCTGAGGTCGCGGTTAGGAGGTTTTTGATCCGAGATCTTTTGGCCATTTCTTGCTCGTCGGTTAACCGGATTAATGGGACGTCTGGTAGGGTTGGATCTGGAGGTGGCGAAGGAGCTCTGAGGAAGTCAGTTACTCTACTCCGGCGCGGTGCAGAATATCTGTAGGTGGGTGTGTAGCCGAGCAATTCGTTGCAGTCTCGGTGACGGTACCTAAGCACGGCCCGAATTGCCTCGACGTTGGGGAATTGGTAGTTGGCTTGCAAGGCTTGGATGGCTGCAAAAGAAACAGGGAAACCGGTTAATAAAACTAAAAGAATAAAGTTAACCGTGCAAATTTGAGTGGCTTACATGAAGAACCGAAGTCCTTGCTTATGAACCAGCCCGGCACCTCGGCTGTTTCGTAGTTGCCGGACACCCAGAAGAAATCATCATCGTGCATATCTTTGTCCGGGGTGCCGGTTACGATTTTTTCCTTGCCCGGTCTTATTTTTAAATAGTAAGCTAGGCCGTCACCGGTGTGGCCCATTGTGTATTGCCTCAATATCTCGGCTAGGCCTAAGTTGGTGCCTAGCCGTTGGTTCAATTCATGTACGCCGTTGATTATTCTATAAGTGTTGGTGGACACTTGGGTTGGCGCTAGCTCGGTACGGCGTAAGAACTCGGTAATCAGTGGGTTGAGAGGGAAACGAAGGCCCCCTTCGACAATGGACAGCACGGTGAAGGGGCATTCCTCCCTACCCCAAGGCGTGGTCTCTTCTTCGGCCAGCTCGAGATGGACATCGGCCGGGACGCCGTAGTCCTCTCTGAAAGCGGCTAGCGCGGCCGGAGTATCCACAAGGAAGCGGAACTTCCCCATTTGTGGCCGACTTACTATAGCCCGGTTGATGGGTTGGGCACGGTGATAAATTGCTGCAGCTCGGTCCTGAGAGGTTCAGGAATGACAGGGGTCCCCTTGGACTCTGCAGGAAAAGGATGGCAAGTGTAAGTGTGTGGTTTCGTAAAGGGAGCTAGACTTCAGCTCGGTCGGTAAGGGGGCCAAACTACCTCGGTTGTTTGATTAAGGAGCTCGGTCGCCCAAGCAGACCTGATGTTAGCCCGGTTGAGCGACCAAGTCCTTTGATTATCTCGGTTTTTGCCCCGGTTAGAACAAACACGTTGTTTGCCCGGTTTGGCTGGCTTCTTGGATCAAAAAAAGGTCCAGAGCCCGGTTCACCCCAGTTCTTCGACGTTCTTCAGGAAGACGAAGAACACCAAGAACATTGGGAGGTTTAGAATGTTTTCTATGGTCTAAGCCCTAAAAGCTATGTTTTCGGGTCCTAATGTGTGCAAAATAAGAGTAAATAGCAACATAAGAGAGATTGGACATCTTACCTGTGAAGGGCCGAAGGTGTTCTTCCCAAACACGAAGAACGGCAGGATGGCAGTCGAGCTTGGGTCTGAGAATCGACAGAGATGGATGCAGCAGTAGAGGAAAAATGGAACTGGGGGGGCAAGTTTGTATAGGCGTTAGAGACCGCCCAAATTCAAATTCTGGCAAAAACGGCGGGTTGGCTGCCCGATGACCAATGGCAGACCGCCACGTGTCACCATTTATGGCTTTGGCAGGACTGAAGCGACGGGTTGACAAGACGAAGAGCCAACCGAGCTACTTTCAACGAGAAAAGGTCAGCCGAGGAATATAACCGGTCAGATCTGCGGACAATTGCGTCAACTAGCTCGGTCGAAGCTTGGCATCTTGACGACCAGATAAACGTTATCTCGGACGAGGTGAATAATCCCAGTCACGCTTCCGCGGACGGAATTAAGGGGCAATTGAGAGGGTGATTTATGCTCCGGCGTTGGGCCGAGGTATAAACCGAACAGGTTGGGGGCCCAGCAGAGCAGTGGGCCGAGATGATCGACTGTTCACCCGGAGATGGGCTACCAGAACTTGGGCCGGGCAGAGTTTGGGCTATGTGCTGCCCCGAACCGTGCAGACCAGGATGCTCGGTCCGAGGATTGACGAGATCAGACAGACCGAGAGGCCGGCGCTCGGAAAGGCGCGGTCAGCCGAGGTAGTTGACTGACCGGCGAGAAGACCGACCAAAGGAGGATCCCGGGCTAAGCTTTGCCGAGATGCCGCCTAGCCCGGTCCTTCATTCGGTTATCCGGTCGGGCGCTTAAGGTATGAAGCATGGTATGACCGAGGTAGGGCAGCTCGGCTGCCGAGCTCCAGCTATGCTGGCAGGCAGTTGAGAGCAGGTGATGAACGGCATGGTTTAAGCTGACAGATGGGATAGCAGAGCCACGTGTCAGGAGATGACAGGGAGTGGATATGGGGCACAGAAGGTATATAAGCCTGTCTGCGCCCCCCATACGCGACAGACGAACACTGTGTAAGAAAATCCTTACACTCAAACACTCTCTCCCTTCTCTCTATTCCCTCTAAGGTGTGTGCTAACTTGACCGTCGGAGGGTTTTTCCGGCCACACACCGCCGGGTAGCTCATCCTTATTGACTCGCAGGTGATCGGACATCGACGGAGCTCGGAAGAAAGGAATACGGGCACGCCGGAATATTTGCTCCCCGTACAATTGGCGCCGTCTGTGGGAATCTTGACAGACAAAACCTTGTCTTCCAGGTTCATCTGATCGCCGTCCATGGCGAACAACGACGAGTTCCCGTTGTCCGCCATCGATGGAGCCACCCCGGAGTATACCCGAAGGAGAGAGGGACCACCTGCCGTCCATCCAATGGCTGAGTTGGGGACGCCCACTGGAGGACAGTCAGGAGACGCGCGGGATAAGCGCGGAAGGAGTCATGGGCATTCACGGAGTCCAGACGGTCACCGGCGGAGAGACTCACACGCCAGGCGACTGGAAAGCAAGTTAAGGGACCAAGACGCTGTCATCAGGCGGATGGCGGCGGAGATGGAGGATCTTAAACGGCATGTCAAAGGGAAAGGTGTAGCTGGAGTGGGAGACCACAGTGAGCGCACCCTATCCCGCCGTTCAGGCGGACAGAGCCAACGACATACTCAGTCCATATCTATCACCAGAAGTTACCAGGTTGGTGATTCCGACGTACGTGCAGAAAAATCCAGCGCGCAAGACAGCACCTACAAACCCTCACGTCCGGCGACGACGTCGAGGTATTCTTATTCAGCTCAGTCAGAGGACTTACGGGCAGTATTAAGGGAGCGGGCTCGCCGGTGCGAAGCTCAGAGAATACCTGCTTTCCAGCGGCTCTCCTACGGGGTTCATGCCAGCGAGGAGGTCGGAATGCCTCCACCCCGCCAGGCAGTGCCGATATTCGAAGATACAGACTTGGCAAGGTTGAATGCCACTCCTTTCTCCCTGGAAATAGAAACAACGCCGCTTCCAGCGGGCTTCCATCAGCCTAAGTTCACACTTTACGACGGGAAGACCGATCCGTACATGCATGTGAGCCACTTCCGACAGGTTATGGCCGGACATCGGCGCAATGACGGACTTATGTGCCTAATCTTCCCGTCAAGTTTAGGCGAGCTGGGCTTAAAGTGGTTCGAGAGGTTGCCGGAAGGGAGTATACAAAGGTGGCATCAGTTGGCCGAGGCGTTTGTTACGCGCTTCAAAACCAACACAAAAACACCAAAGGAAGTTGATCACTTGCTGAGTGTCAAGATGGAACCGTGCGACACACTGAAGGCGTACAATTCAAGGTATTGGGAAACCTTCAACGAGATCTTAGACTGCCCGGTCAACCTTGCTATCACGCAGTACAAGCGCGGTCTCCCGGTCGGACATAGACTGCGGGACTCGCTTACCATGCACCAACCGACTTCCATGGGCCAGCTCATGCAGCGCATCAACGAGCACATCCGAGTAGAGGATGATGCGTCGGCTTCCACCGTGAAGGCCACTCCGGTCGGAACAGACAAGAAGACAGCAGGCAAGGTGCACGCAGTTGGGCAAGAGTCCAGCCGCTCAAATGACCGGGCAGAGGAATCAGACCGAGGTTCAAATCGAAAAAACCGGGGTAGAGGACGTCGGAATGACCGGGATGACTACCCCCGTGATGACGTTGAGGACGCAAACAGGAGAATGAAGGCAAGGACTGGCATAACCACGGTCTTTAAGATTCCAATCTATCGCATACTTAGCGAAATCCGAGACGAGGAGTATGTTCGGTTTCCTGCTAAGTTGGGCGATGGACAAAAGGGGTACAACCCGCGGTATCGTTGTACGTTTCACCGGGAGAGGGGCCACCGAACTGAGGATTGTTTGCCTTTGCGACAACATTTGGAAGAATTGGTTGCGGCCGGGCATCTGGACCTTTACATTGATGGCGGAGTGAAACCAAATCAGGCTCCGGTTGATCCCAGGGGACAGGACGACCGAGATGCACCACCACAAGGAGTCATTAATGTCATCCACGGCATCGTGGAACCGGAGCGTGTCTGCGAACTCCGGGGCATGATCAAGAAGGCAGAGCACATGAGGGAAGTTTTGTCAGTACAGCCTGCCAACAAAAGGGGGAAGACAGAGGAGAAAGACGTGATCAGTTTCACCTCAAGGGATTTAGAGCGTATCCAGACGCCGCACAACGATGCTCTTGTCGTAACACTACGCGTCAAAGAATTTGATGTTAGACGGATCTTGATCGATCAGGGAAGCTCGGTCGAGATCATGTATTATGATGCGTTCAAACAGCTCAAACTTCGTGAGACAGACTTGGCACCGGCCACTTCGTCACTGGTTGGATTTAACTCGCAGCCAGAGTGGCCATTGGGAAAGATTATCCTGCCGGTCAAAGCGGGATCCGTGGTCCAGCAAGTGGAGTTTTGGGTGCTACAAGTGCCTTCAACGTACAACCTTATCCTTGGAAGAGGATGGCTTCACGCCATGCAAGCTGTAGCATCGACCTACCACCAGGTGATGAGATTCCCCTCGGCTATGGGGGCAATCGAGGAGGTTTGGGGTGATCAGGTCATGTCCAAGCAGTGCTTCGTGGCGGTCAACGGGAGCCGGGCTGCCAAAGGATTCGTTCAAATGATCGAGGGACCGGAGGACCAGAGTGTCTTGGATGATGTTGGCACCAAAGTAGAAGACAAGGCAGTTGAAGAATTAGTTGAGGTGCGGATTGATGCCGAGCAGCCGGACAGGTTCTTCTTGCTCGGTTCAAGTCTCTCGGCCATGGAGAGAACCGAGATGATCGACTTTTTAATGGCGAACATCGAAGTCTTTGCATGGTCGCCCTATGACATGCCTGGTCTTGACCCAAGCTTTATCTGCCATCACCTCAATGTCTTCCCTGGAGCAAAGCCAGTCATCCAGCGAACAAGGCGATCGGCGCTGCATCACGCCGAGGTAGTAGCCGAGGAAGTAAAGAACTTGCTTGAGGCACGAGCAATATAGGAAGTGCACTACCCTCGGTGGATTTCCAACACGGTAGTGGTGCCCAAGAAAAATGGAAAGTGGCGAGTTTGTGTCGACTATAAGACAGTCAACCGAGCTTGTCCAAAAGACAGCTTCCCTTTGCCGCGCATTGACCAGCTAGTGGATTTGACGGCTGGACACAGTCGGCTCAGTTTCTTGGATGCATACCGCGGCTATCACCAGATTGCCATGCATGGGCCTGACCAAGAAATCACCTCTTTTACGACTCCAAGGGGACTCTTCTGCTATCGAGTTATGCCCTTTGGTTTGAAAAACGCCGGGGCAACCTTTCAGAGGATGGTGACCAAAATGTTCGCTCCTTTGCTCGGCCGGACAATGGAGGCTTACATCGATGATATGGTGGTAAAGAGCCGACATGAGGCACACCATCTGTCCGACTTAGCCGAGATGTTCGCCATTCTTAAGAAGCACAAGCTGCGCTTGAACGCCTCGAAGTGTACCTTTGGCGTGGGATCCGGGAAATTTTTGGGATTCTTAGTCACGAACCGAGGCATCGAAGCAGACCCTACTCAGATCAAAGCCGTGCAAGAATTGAAACAACCTAGCTCGGCCAAGGACGTACAGCATCTGGCCGGTATGGCCGCCGCGCTTAATCGATTTATAAGCCGGTCGTCAGATCGCTGCCGCCCTTTCTTTCAAGCATTGAAGTCAAAATTCTCATGGGATGACGAGTGTGACCGAGCTTTGGCTGAGCTCAAGGATTATTTGTCTTCCCCGCCGCTGTTGGTTACACCAGAGCCCGGTGAGGAACTCTACCTTTACCTTGCCGTCTCCCAGCACGCAGTAAGTGCGGTGTTAGTCCGGGCTGAAGGAATTAAGCACCTCCCAATTTTTTACGTAAGTAAGACCCTTCTGCCGGCTGAGACGCGGTACTTGCCGCTGGAAAAACTAGCGTTGGCACTGATGATGGCTTCGAGGAAATTGGCACATTATTTTCACGCCCATACCATCGTCGTACTGACCGAGTTCCCTCTCAAGGCCTTGTTTGAGTGCGCAGACTTTTCCAGCCGAATATTAAAATGGGCGGTCGAGTTGGGACAGTTTGATGTGAAGTTCCAGCCGCGCACCGCCATCAAAGCCCAAACCTTGGCCGATTTTGTTGCCGACTTCTCACCTGGCACTCATCCGGTATGCCCGGTCGTCATTGCCGGGGCAGATGATGAGACGCCCACAATGCCAACCGAGGAACTACTATCTGCCGAAGGTCGCGCCGTGGAGTTAGCGCGCACCATCGAAATTCCCTCAGTTTGCACGGTAGTATCTCCCGGTGTTGCGATGACGGAGTTGTGTATCACCAACCCATCCACTCTGTCCGGTACCGCATCACCAAGGGGGGAAGGAATGGTTCCACACAGCTCAGAACTTGATGATTCGCCTACGGACTTGGGCATTCTGAACCAACTTGCTGAGTCCGGTGCCGAATCCTCAAGGGGGGAAGGAATGGTTCCAGGCAGCTCAGAACCTGCGGCCGGCTTCACACCGCAACCTGGTGTTTCGCCTACGGACTTGGGCATTATGGACCAACTTGCTGAGTCCGGTGTCGAATCACCAAGGGGCACTGACTTTGAACCGGTCAACACCAAACTTGACACCGCACAGTCGAGCAGTTGTGATCCCATTGCCCTTCGCAACTCTCAGGACCCATCTGACTGCTGGAAGCTTTTCGTGGGGGACATGTGGAAGCTTTTTGTTGATGGAGCGTCCAACCGCCATGGTGCTGGCCTAGGTATTGTTCTTATATCCCCGGACGGCCTAACCATAGAGCATTCTATCACACTCGGCTTCCCGGCATCTAACAACGAGGCTGAGTACGAGGCGCTTCTTGCTGGGCTCAAGAGCGCAATCCAAATGAAGGCTGCCGAGCTTCTGGTATATAGTGATTCCCAGCTTGTGGTTAACCAAGTTTCCGGGATTTATGAAGCGAAGGACGACAGGATGGCGAAGTACCAAGCTCTGGTCAGGGACCATATCAAGCAGTTTGAGGCAATCAGAGTCCAGCAGATTGGCCGGGAAGAAAACAGCCGGGCTGATGAACTCGCCGGCCTCGCTTCCATGGTAGATAGCACATCTCCAAACCCCCTGTTGATTGACTTTCTTCCGCGGCCAAGCATTGAAAACGCCGGGCAGACGGATGTACTCTGCGCCGAGCTAGGTCCTTCATGGATGGACCCATTGATCTCGTTCCTCTGAGACCGGACTCTTCCAGCGGACAAGAAAGAAGCACACAAAATCCGGGTGAAGTCCGAGCGGTTTTGGCTCTCTCCATCAGGCGCGTTGTATAAGAAGTCCTTCACCGGTCCTTATCTCAAGTGCGTGCACCCGAACAGTGTGGAGGCCTTCTTGTTTGAAATTCATGAAGGCAGTTGTGGCAGCCACGTCGGGGGACGGTCCTTGGCTTACCGAGCTATTTCGCAGGGATACTGGTGGCCGTGCATGCAAGCCGACGCCCAAAAATATGTCCGCAAGTGCGAGAAATGCCAAAAATTCGCTCATCAGATCCACCAGCCTGCCAGGGAACTTCTTCCCCTCACCAGTCCTTGGCCTTTCGCCATGTGGGGGCTAGATATAGTGGGACCGTTGCCAACAGCACCGGGCAACCGGAAATTCTTCATCGCGGCCACAGATTACTTCACAAAGTGGGTTGAAGCTGAGCCCTTGGCAACCATCAAAGAAAAAGACGTGAAGCGATTTGTCTGGCAGAACATTGTCACGCGGTTTGGCGTCCCCAAGATTTTGATCTCTGACAACGGTACCCAGTTTGACGGTCGCCTATTCAGAGGATTCTGTGAAGATCTAAAGATAGAATTCTACAACTCCACCCCGGCCTACCCGCAGTCCAATGGTCAAGCCGAAGCATCAAACAAGACTATACTGGATGGGTTGAAGAAACGGTTGGAAAAGGCTAAGGGCAAGTGGGCTGAAGAATTACCGAGCGTCCTTTGGGCATATCGAACAACCCCGCGACGTTCGACCGGGGAAACTCCATTTGCTTTGGCTTATGGCATGGAGGCGGTCATACCCTTGGAAGTTGAAATGCCCACCCTCAGAACTGAGAGTTTTGAGCCCGAGCTAAATGCCGAGGCTATTGCCTTGGAGTTGGACTTAGCGGAAGAGCGCCGGGAGAAAGCCCTCATCCATGTTGCCGCCTACCAACAAGAGCTCTCCAAGAAGTATAACAAGACAGTGCACCCCAGACCGTTCAAAGTTGGGGATTGGGTTTTGAGGAAAATTATGGGCAACACCCTGGTGCCAGGAGAAGGCAAACTAGGGGCAAATTGGGAAGGACCTTACAAGATCACTGGTCTGGCGGGCAAGGGGGCTTACCACTTGGAGGATCTAGAGGGAAGAGCCATACCCCGGCTATGGAATGCGGCCAACTTGAAATTGTATTATTTTTAAGCTTTTTACTTTCCTCTTTTTTGTAAAGCAATTTTTTGGCTCGCAAAGCAGAATGTAATTCTTTTTGTCAAATTATGGAAGTCATTTTGCATTAGCACTCGGATTGTTCTTTTAATGTTTAAAACCGAGATGATTTGCTCCGGTTGGAAGAGTTGGTGTTTTGTCCAACTTAGGATCCCCCAACCGAGATGATTTGCTCCGGTTGGAAGAGTTGGTGTTTTGTCCAACTTAGGATTCCCAACCGAGATGATTTGCTCCGGTTGGAAGAGTTAGTGTTTTGTCCAACTTAGGATCCCCAACCGAGATGATTTGCTCCGGTTGGAAGAGTTGGTGTGTTGTCCAACTTATGATCCCCAACCGAGATGATTTGCTCCGGTTGGAAGAGTTGGTGTTTTGTCCAACTTAGGATCCCCAACCGAGATGATTTGCTCCGGTTGGAAGAGTTAGTGTTTTATCCAACTTTGGATTCCCAACCGAGATGAAGTACTCCGGTTGGAAGAGTTGGTGTTCTGTCCAACTTGGGATTCCCAACCGTGACGAAGTACTCCGGTTGGAAGAGTTGGCGTCTTGTCCAACATGGTATCTTGTCCAAACTTAGCAACAACCGAGATGGATATTTCGGTGCGTGAATTTGTTTTGTTATGCTCAAGTGCGTCGACCATGTTATGGACTCCGGTCGACCAAGTGTTCAAATGATAAGTCATACCGAGATAGTTTGCTGAAGACGGAATTAATTACTACCGGGCAAACACTTAGCGAAAATTCAAAATTTTTCATTGATAAAGAAATTCATTACAAAAGGTGGGGACAAAGCCCGGTTACATCAAGTGTATTGAAAGCAAAAATACAGAGAAAAGAAACCTAAACTAAGGGGGAAAGATTGGTGAACTCATCCTCGGCAGCATCAGCATCAAGGTTAACAGCTTGGCTTGCTTCTTGGGCGCCGGGCTCATCGTTGCCGGGCTGTTCAGGCACCTCGGCCTCTTCTTCCTCAGAATCTGTGTCATCCTCTCCATCTTCAAGTCCTTCCTCGGCCTCCGCTTGAAGCGCAGTAAATACATCATTTGCATATGGCACGAGGTAGACCGGTAGTGAAGCTTTGGGAGGATTGGCAAAAACGTCGGTGCCAGAGCCCTGGCCGAGGTGTTCACAGGCAGACTTCCAACCGGCCTTGAAGTAGATGTCTTGTGTTGCAAACACCTGCTTCTTATAGCTCTCCTCGGCCTCGTTGAACCCGGCCTTGTTGGCAGCCCGGCAAGCCTTCTTCTTCGCCTTCTTCAAAGCGTCAACCTCGGCCTGAAGCTCACCTTGTTTTTTCTCGGCTGCGCCCAGCTGACCGAGCAGTCTATTATTGTCATGATTGGCCATTTCGAGAGAAGCTTTAGCCCGGCCGAGCTCGGCTTGGAGGCTTTCAACATGGCTCGCAGTGTCGTTGGCTTTCTGCCTAAGCCGGTGGATGCGCTCTAGGACCAAATGTTGTTTTTGAATGGCCTGCACAAAGAAGCATAGTACATCAGAAAGGGGACCGAGCAAGAAGAACCGAGCAAACACTTGTGAAATGTTAAAAAGAACGCCGACTTACCCTGGCCATCGACTTCACAGAAGATTTTACCAGCCGGGTGTCAGGGACGTGGTCACTGCCTACCACGTCGCCCGGTAGGAGAAATGCTTTGGAGAGATCAAAGGCAAGCAAATGTTCTTTGTCTGCCTTGATCGATGCAGTCGTCGGGATGTCCTGTCCCCGGTGCTTCAGCTGAGGACGCCAAGCGGGCACGGGAGCAGGAGTCTCAGCAGGATGCTCGGTTGTCAGCTCGGTGACGAGCTCGACGGAGGGATCTGCCCTTGGTCTTTTTCCAGCCCGGCGCGCTTCTCTGGCAGATTGCACGGCAGCTGGAGCTGGAGAAGCAAGGGCTATAACGGCAGCACTCGATTGACCGGCAGCCGGGGAACGGGTGGTGACGCTCGGAATCTCGGCTGAGGTCGCGGTTAGGAGGTTTTTGATCCGAGATCTTTTGGCCATTTCTTGCTCGTCGGTTAACCGGATTAATGGGACGTCTGGTAGGGTTGGATCTGGAGGTGGCGAAGGAGCTCTGAGGAAGTCAGTTACTCTACTCCGGCGCGGTGCAGAATATCTGTAGGTGGGTGTGTAGCCGAGCAATTCGTTGCAGTCTCGGTGACGGTACCTAAGCACGGCCCGAATTGCCTCGACGTTGGGGAATTGGTAGTTGGCTTGCAAGGCTTGGATGGCTGCAAAAGAAACAGGGAAACCGGTTAATAAAACTAAAAGAATAAAGTTAACCGTGCAAATTTGAGTGGCTTACATGAAGAACCGAAGTCCTTGCTTATGAACCAGCCCGGCACCTCGGCTGTTTCGTAGTTGCCGGACACCCAGAAGAAATCATCATCGTGCATATCTTTGTCCGGGGTGCCGGTTACGATTTTTTCCTTGCCCGGTCTTATTTTTAAATAGTAAGCTAGGCCGTCACCGGTGTGGCCCATTGTGTATTGCCTCAATATCTCGGCTAGGCCTAAGTTGGTGCCTAGCCGTTGGTTCAATTCATGTACGCCGTTGATTATTCTATAAGTGTTGGTGGACACTTGGGTTGGCGCTAGCTCGGTACGGCGTAAGAACTCGGTAATCAGTGGGTTGAGAGGGAAACGAAGGCCCCCTTCGACAATGGACAGCACGGTGAAGGGGCATTCCTCCCTACCCCAAGGCGTGGTCTCTTCTTCGGCCAGCTCGAGATGGACATCGGCCGGGACGCCGTAGTCCTCTCTGAAAGCGGCTAGCGCGGCCGGAGTATCCACAAGGAAGCGGAACTTCCCCATTTGTGGCCGACTTACTATAGCCCGGTTGATGGGTTGGGCACGGTGATAAATTGCTGCAGCTCGGTCCTGAGAGGTTCAGGAATGACAGGGGTCCCCTTGGACTCTGCAGGAAAAGGATGGCAAGTGTAAGTGTGTGGTTTCGTAAAGGGAGCTAGACTTCAGCTCGGTCGGTAAGGGGGCCAAACTACCTCGGTTGTTTGATTAAGGAGCTCGGTCGCCCAAGCAGACCTGATGTTAGCCCGGTTGAGCGACCAAGTCCTTTGATTATCTCGGTTTTTGCCCCGGTTAGAACAAACACGTTGTTTGCCCGGTTTGGCTGGCTTCTTGGATCAAAAAAAGGTCCAGAGCCCGGTTCACCCCAGTTCTTCGACGTTCTTCAGGAAGACGAAGAACACCAAGAACATTGGGAGGTTTAGAATGTTTTCTATGGTCTAAGCCCTAAAAGCTATGTTTTCGGGTCCTAATGTGTGCAAAATAAGAGTAAATAGCAACATAAGAGAGATTGGACATCTTACCTGTGAAGGGCCGAAGGTGTTCTTCCCAAACACGAAGAACGGCAGGATGGCAGTCGAGCTTGGGTCTGAGAATCGACAGAGATGGATGCAGCAGTAGAGGAAAAATGGAACTGGGGGGGCAAGTTTGTATAGGCGTTAGAGACCGCCCAAATTCAAATTCTGGCAAAAACGGCGGGTTGGCTGCCCGATGACCAATGGCAGACCGCCACGTGTCACCATTTATGGCTTTGGCAGGACTGAAGCGACGGGTTGACAAGACGAAGAGCCAACCGAGCTACTTTCAACGAGAAAAGGTCAGCCGAGGAATATAACCGGTCAGATCTGCGGACAATTGCGTCAACTAGCTCGGTCGAAGCTTGGCATCTTGACGACCAGATAAACGTTATCTCGGACGAGGTGAATAATCCCAGTCACGCTTCCGCGGACGGAATTAAGGGGCAATTGAGAGGGTGATTTATGCTCCGGCGTTGGGCCGAGGTATAAACCGAACAGGTTGGGGGCCCAGCAGAGCAGTGGGCCGAGATGATCGACTGTTCACCCGGAGATGGGCTACCAGAACTTGGGCCGGGCAGAGTTTGGGCTATGTGCTGCCCCGAACCGTGCAGACCAGGATGCTCGGTCCGAGGATTGACGAGATCAGACAGACCGAGAGGCCGGCGCTCGGAAAGGCGCGGTCAGCCGAGGTAGTTGACTGACCGGCGAGAAGACCGACCAAAGGAGGATCCCGGGCTAAGCTTTGCCGAGATGCCGCCTAGCCCGGTCCTTCATTCGGTTATCCGGTCGGGCGCTTAAGGTATGAAGCATGGTATGACCGAGGTAGGGCAGCTCGGCTGCCGAGCTCCAGCTATGCTGGCAGGCAGTTGAGAGCAGGTGATGAACGGCATGGTTTAAGCTGACAGATGGGATAGCAGAGCCACGTGTCAGGAGATGACAGGGAGTGGATATGGGGCACAGAAGGTATATAAGCCTGTCTGCGCCCCCCATACGCGACAGACGAACACTGTGTAAGAAAATCCTTACACTCAAACACTCTCTCCCTTCTCTCTATTCCCTCTAAGGTGTGTGCTAACTTGACCGTCGGAGGGTTTTTCCGGCCACACACCGCCGGGTAGCTCATCCTTATTGACTCGCAGGTGATCGGACATCGACGGAGCTCGGAAGAAAGGAATACGGGCACGCCGGAATATTTGCTCCCCGTACATTGTGTATGAGTGAAATTGAAATTGAATTAATTGTTTATTCCACTAAAATCTAATAAACAAATAAGGTAAAAAAAATAGGATAAATTTATTTATACTACTAAAATCTGATAAAGAAGGTAAAAAAAAAAAAAAATTGGCTGCCTATTTTGGGCCATCAACAATTTGTATTTGTATGTAGCGTTTCTCATTCAAGGGCCACTAACATTTTGTATATATTTTAATTTCAATTGGGCCAAATCACACTTGTAAACAAATACGAGTCGAACAAATATTTTTGAATCATTTAGATTGGTCCTAAAATAACAAAAATAATTTGGACATATTTATATTTGTAATATACTATAATACTTTTTTAAATTTGAAATCCCTATTTTAGGTTAATTTTTTAGAATCTAGTGCACATGCTTTAATGACCTTAGCCGGCCAGTTCTTGTTGATGTCCTAGATAGATAACCATGGTTTGTTATTTCACTGACTTGTTTCGCTCTAGGAAGTTTTTTTTAATATGATAGTCATATTTATCTATTAAAAGTTATTGAACGTTCTAATGTTGTTACTGTATTGGTTTAATGTATATCACTTGTAGCACATAATCAATTAAATATGACATAAAAATTTAATCATATAGATGTTATTGAATTTTTTTAAAAAACTAATAAAGTATTCTAACTGGAATATTGACATATAATAGTAAAAACTTGATATCTAAAATGGAATTGCTAGAACGGTATAAAATAGATAATTCGAAGGTCAAATTCTTTATCTTGATCCTCTCATATTTTCTTGTTTCAAGTCACATTTTTATCATATGATAGGTCTTTGTTTTTTAATTGTGTTGTGAAAATATAGCAGAGATGCAAACAAATAAGGAGAAATATCAATTCAGTCTAATTTTTTTTTTATAAATAATTACATATGAATGATGAACCATATAAATATCAAAATATTAAGTTACAAAATTCTCCATGCATATGTAAATATATCTTGAAAAGACCACTGATATGTATTTTTTCCAACAAATTATCCTTATTAACAACTCATCTGTTACATAGTGAAATTTTTTTGTAAAATTTATTAATTTGTACTCGTACCCCAAATATTGTTAAATCTATTTTTGACATTCAAACCATTTAATCGGGTCAATAAATAATGTATTTTTGTAAAAACAATTTACATTTTTTCATAAATTAAAAGATATTGTAGATAAAGTCTTTAAAATAGTTAAAAAATATAAACAACTTGTTAAAGTTAGAAATAGTGAAAATGGACAAACCATTTTAATGCAAGGGGTATAACATTACACTTTTACTCTGCTTTATATTAAAAGAAAAACAATAACAAAAGTGATTAAAATTGAATATCAAATTGATGTAGTATAAAATTTTAAAAGTTTTTTATGTTTTTGTTTTTATTATTTTCATATAGTATGTAGGATAAAATTGGCTTTGTAATTGTGTAGTACTATTTTGTGACATTGGATTGGAGATTCAAATTTGATAGACAAGAATTTAATTCGTTTTATGTTGTCCGGTTCTTGTACTAATATATACCTTATTAAATTGAAAAATATTTGAGACCAAAAACGCATCCCATAATGATTTATGCTCGTAATTTTTAACCGGTAGTCGTATGGGTCTCCCTCTACATGCAATGTTTTGTCTTTTTGAAGAGTTTCATATCTCATCAATACATTTCTTTTTATATCACCCGACTTAGAGAAATTTCGATTTCAACACAGAAAAATTTTTATTTTCTAATTTCTCTGATTTTATAGGGAAATTTCATCAAGGGACTTTAACTAAAAAAAAATAATATCTTGGACCTCTCCTATTACATAACATTGAAGACGAATGTTTCACTAATTTTCTCTACATAATACAAGAATGACTCACATAACGAAAAAAGGAAGATAAAAAAAAATTTGAGAATGATTAACCTGTTTAACCTCTTAATTGAGAGTTTGCCCAAAAGTAGCCAACTGCACTAGCCTAGTTAGTTTTATAAGTCTTGTTAACCAGTGTGTTTGATCTAATGTTTGTGCTACCATTTTGTTGTGTGAGATTGTAGGTTCATTTTTTGTGGAGAAGAGTTTAATATCTTTTGCGGTGTTTATTTCTTCCACTTATGAGACTTGTATATAGTTGTTGAGTTTGGTAATTATTAATTTTTTAATTATTATTCAATTTGATGTAATGCTTTTTATATTTATAATTAATTTTGTATGAATTGGTAGGAAAAAAAAAAAGTTTTATGATTTTTGTTACCCAACAAAAACTACGCTTTGCACTTGTCCCATGAATTACGTCCTCTTACTAGGACAAACAATTTAAAGAACAAGTAAAGAAAATACTCAGAAAAAGATAAACCATGCATATTAACGTGTGGAATATTGTGAAATAGTGCCAATGAAGATATTTGGATGCTTCTATGATCTTATTTTCTGTTGATGTTGATATAAATTATGTGTGACGATGATATTATATAGATCTCCGTGTTATTTAAAAATAATATCGCATTAGTGAATTTTAAAAAAATAATTATAAATTATCAAAAATGATTTATACATAATAATAATTAAAATTATAAATTTTTTCATAGAAGCATATTTTTTTAATTACCCCTATAAAAATTAAAAGGTCTCATATCAAAATTACACACTACACCGTCAATGAAAGACAACTGATTAAAAAACAAAAATTGACGTATGCACAATCAATGCGGTGTAATTTACTTAATAGAAAGTTCGGTATAATTTTTCTTTCAAAAAGACTATTTTATTTTATTTTTTTATGAAAAATATGGGATATGTTGGGTATTGTTTTTGAGCAATGTTAGAAATTCTAAAAAAATTTACTAAATATTCCACCTAATATCCACATGAATATAGGACTCATATCACATAAGATCCATAATTATGTGAATATTGTGTAGAATATTTAGTAATTCTTAACATTTTTAATGAAAAAAGATTGAGGTTACAATTTAACTCCCACACATGTCTATTTGGTTTTTTTTTTTTAAAAAAAAAAATTAGATGAGTTTTTGTTAGTGAATTGTTTATATTTTAATCAATTTTTTGATTTTTTTTGATGCATCAGAGTAAAATACATCTAAAAAATATAATAAATTGACTAAAATATTAAAACCAATTACTACAAACAAATAAAATTCGAATAAAATACGTATCTATTTCCAACAGCCCATGTGTGGTACACTATGACCCAAACTAGCAACTGGGAATTGAGGCCTATTCAAATTTTCAAAATATGGCCCATTTTCAAAAGCCCATAGATTGGACTAGGCCATCCTGAGCTCACTCCCAAGTCTTGTTGCTTTTCAAATTGATGGCTGCAGGAGGTTTCAAAACTGGAACCCAGATATAAAAGCCCTATTATTTCCTTGACAAAATAACTAGACGGCTAGTTATCAGGATCTGGATCCTCTCCTTCATTTTCCTCCTTAACTTCTCACTTGTTAGGTGAGTGAGTCCACTTTCGGGTCCAATTTTAATGATCCAAACTGTTCATATTTTAAGATTTATTGAGATAATGTGGAGTGCATAAGCATTAGCGAATTTAGGAATTTGATATAGGAGGGGCACTTTTTAAGCCTCATGACGGGAGCAAAATAAACCAACTACTATAAATGGTATCAAACTACTCCTCATATAAGTTGAATCCGATAAAAAGTGTCACACAACCACTAGGCTAAATGCCCTAGTTAAAATTCATATAAAAAAATTCAATAGAATGATGTGTTAATGGCATTTGTGAAAGGGTGATTATTCAGTACTCCCGGAGTATGGACACGTGGTGCTCCATAAGGTTTTGATTGGTGAAGAGATACAAGGGCCCACGATTTATGTTGAAAATGGGGGGACAACATGGGGCTAACTAATTGGTGATTGGTTTGGAGTATGGACACGTGGTGCTCCGGGAGTATTGAATAATTTCCCTTTGTGAAATTACAAGAATAATAGTAGATGTTTTAATTGAAAATGAAGGAATTACAAAATCTCAGCTCATAATGTATACAATTTTTGTGCAAGTATTATGTTTGTTTATTATCACTTCTTGTTTTTTTGAAAAAAAAAAAAAAAATCATGTAAGGGGTTCTTTTTGAAAAATAAAAAATATTAGGTACTTTAAAAAAATTTAAGAGGGATACTAATATAATTTTACAAGGATATATTAGAGATGATTTTTATATTAACAGGTACAAGTATAATTTTCAAAAAATGAGGTGGCCACGTTCCCTCCCTAGGCCTTCATTAAGCATAGTCATATTACCTTTCTCAAGCTAAAGCCTGCCTCATCTATGGAAACCCAAAAACAATTTTTCAAATCAGTATATCAGCTGGACATCTGTTTTGGTTTATCCTTCTTTGCAAATATTAATGCAAGTGTAAACATAATGCAGCTAATCAATCAACTTGGTGAAACAGTAAGGCAAGGGTGTCGGTTTTTGTTTTTTATATGTGGAATTGCCTCTCCTGAAGTTCTGAAACAAGTTGGAGGCATTTGGTGGATGTGCATATAATCCATATTTTAAGCAAACTTACCTTAATTTATTTTTATTGCTCTCACCATCCCATGATTAATTTGTCAATTAACTGTGAACTTCAACATATCCTCTCTTAACACACTTTCACTACCCCTTTATAGAATGAAAACCTCATTCTAGGCCTCCCACATCTTATATATTTTTATTAATCTAATGATGTTTTATAACGAAGTCTAATAAATTAAAATTAATAATGAAAATTAAAAAATGACATATGATTAATATTCTAATATGGTTCAAGTGTTATGAAAAATTATTTTCAATCAATACAGTCATCTGATAACGACGTCATTTTTCTAACTTCTAACTAAAAAAATAATTTACTGTCAAACTCTACCTGAAAAAATAATAATGTAGTGTGAGGAAAGTTATAGCAATGTATGGTATTGATTTTACAGGAATGGAAGAGGTAGTGGGAAAGATTCTTGTGTTGTGGGAGAAGTTATGAAGCTCTTTTCTCTTATAATTTGATGTTGACAGTGATGTATGAGGGAGGGACTGTGAATGGGGCTGAGTTGGGTTGGTATGGTTAGGGATTGTCCCATTGAGGAGAGATATTAGGAACTGTTTTTGAAACATCACTACTTAACAATAGGCAAAATGATATGGTTTGGAGGCCAATCTCCATCTATGCATAGGGCCCAACATTTATAAAAGAGGCCTCTGGGTATAGTGTGAAATCTCACATGGGTGGAAAGATCGTAGAATAAATTCGTAGATAAGTTTTTTTTTTTTACTCTTAAATTTTACTTGCTTTGAACAATTCAATTATGGCGCAAGACATCTCCTTTGAACTCGAGTATTATAGTCAATAACAGAATACTTTATTCAACGATTGTAAATAAACCAAACAAGTCATTCAAATTTAATTTGAAAATTTAACAAGTTTAAAAAATATGCTCGAGTTTTGTTTTTTTTGTTTTTTTTTTTTCAAATTGGAATTAAGCTTAGAAAATATACAAATATACATGCTTCAAAATATGTTCAAATTAGAGTCAAACAAACTATTGAGAATCCAAACACAAGTCGGTATCACAAACCCTGGTTTATTTTGTTGCCCCAGCTAGGAAGCCCTCTAATCTTATGGCAGTCTTCGGGCGGCGTTTAGGATAATCTTCTAGAGACAATACGACAAGATTTGGGTCATATGGATTCACTAGAGTCTCATGTATGTGTGTAGGATAATATGATTCAAACCAAAAACTGGAAAGTGAGATCTGTTAAAACTTTTAAAAGATGGCCAATTTCAAATAGGCTAGACATTGACTTTCCCAGCCTTGTAGTTTTCAAATTGATAAATTGGTGTAGTGTAATATGATCCAAACTAAAAACTGGAAAGTGGGACCTCTTAAAACTTTCAAAAGATGGCCCATTTCAAAAAGTCCAGATGTTGGACTAGGCCTTACTGAACCCAACTATCCAGCTTTTCAAATTGATAAATTGAGCTGGAGCTGGGTTCAACTGGAATCTGGATATAGAGGCCCATTGTTTATATAACAAAATACCTAATTATATATGCATCCTTTAGGTACTCCAACAAATAATAATTTAATAATTTGCATAAAAAATATATATACATAAATGAAATTTACTAGATTTTTATTAGACACAAAATTTTGCTTGATCTATTTTGATTGTCATTGGTTTGTGAGTCTATATTACTCTTATTTTTTTTTGGATATATTACTATTCATTTAGTTGGTTAGAAAATAAGTGCAAAATTTTAATTTATATTATATTTTATGTTCTATATTGTTTGGGTTTCAATTCATGTGAGGTCACTTTAATTTGATCAAATTGTTACTTGATCAAGTGTAACATTTTCTTCTTCCTTTTTCATTTTAGTGAAATAATTTAGGTGCATATTCATCTTGGAATAACTAATTTGTTGGTGATTTATTATTTGTAAAAATTACACTCCAACAATCCATTTTGATTGGAACAGGGATGAGATCCAAATTTTTTTTTAAAAAAATGAATCAATGGTTAAAAAGGTTAATGACTATGATCTCTCATTATGATTTAAAAAGGTTCTTATTGACCAAAAAAGTGGCCGTGATTATATTTGAACTTTTGATCTTTTGTTACCAGGTTGGTTATGTGTGTGAGTGATTTTTTGACCACACTGCCTGCTTAGTAATCAGCTGGAGAGCACCGGCAGAATAGATGGCTTCAGCAAACCTGCAACAGAAAGAAAAGGCTCCGGCGGTGGCTCTTCCACCCGGGGGCACTCCGACGATCAAGTCAGTATATCTCTCAAAGATAATCAAGTGCTAAACTCACTACTCAAAGCATAAAACTGCGTACCTTAGACCCACGGGGGTGCCTCTTTTTTATAGTTTACTCAATCCTAGTCCCACTAAAAGCTTGACTTCTATGGATTCCAATTCTGTACTTACTTTGGATTTCTCAAGAGATAAAGATAAACTCCCTAAGAGTTTTATCCTTATCTTAGCAAAGTCTTCTTTTTACTCTAGGACTCTTGCCCCTTATCCATTATCCGCTTATCTCGGATTCCGATATCTTCGGAGATAACCTCGACCTCGCCAAGATAACCTCGGCGTCACAACCAGGACACGTGGCACTTCGGCTGACACAGCGGCGTCACCTTGCCACGTGTTTGGTATTCAGAAAATACATCCCCACAACTGCCCCCTAGGTTCTATTACCTCGGCATTCTGAGGTGATGGAACCTATATTTGTATTTTCTTCCAGTAAATCGACTTAAGATTTGACAGCCGAGATCATTCATTTCTGGCCGACATGCTTTCCCTAAAAAATCAAAGATTTTTAAGGAACCTTTTACGCGCATGAGCTGTCATACACTTCAATTCAACCATTTTAGACACGCGTTTCTTTCTTACTGGCTCGTGCCTGTGACGCGTCCATAAGTCATCTCTTCTTCACATGCGTCGTCTGACGTATGCGCTCTTTTAGGCGTATTGATTGCTTTTGCCGCCGTTTTCATTTTTTGACAAAATCTTTCCCCCTTTCTTTCGTCTCTTCACTTTTGCATCTGAGTTCTCTTGCTTTTTGCTCTCTCTAAAACTCTTTCTTTCAAATCCGCCATTGCTCAAGCTTCCAAAGCTCTGTATCCTTCTCCGTTCACCCCTTCCGGCGAGATTTCCACCGGTCTTCTGCTCTTACAACCGTCGTAGGACGTCAGCAAATCCCTTTCCGGCCTTCCTTTTTCTGGTAAGCATCTGTTTCTTTCTATTCCAGTTCTTGATCTTTCCTGGAATTTCTTGTTTACTATTGCTTTTCTTAAGTAATCAATTTGTAGATCATACATCTGAATGCGTTGATTTTGTTTTTTGCTTATGCCCTGAATACATGTACTGTTCTTAGTGTTTCTTGCACGTCTTGCTACTGTTTCCTGGCCTTCAACCCTTTGTATTCTTCATGTTCTTGATAGTCCATCTCTGTTCTTGACTCTGAAACTTCGTATTTGTTTTTTATTTTTTTTGTATCTTTTCCAAATCTGTACCTTTGATCTTCATCTTCATAGCTTTAGGTTTGGGATTTGTTTGTAGAACCCATAACTTAGGAAAAAACTAAAACATGCACCTACTTTCACTGTTTGCCGAGGTCCCATCAATAAGAAACATCTTTCTGAATTTCAACCCTTCTAATAGAAGCCGATATCATGGGTACGTGGAGACATAGGGTAGATACCCCGACCAAACTTGAGTACTTTAGGCAAGAGTTCTCCATCCCTGCCAATGTCCACCTGAAACTGGCTGGGGATGACGACTCCATCATGCCTACAGAAAACGCCATGCCCCTTCCCATTGTAGCTTTTACTGAGTACGGACTCCGGCTCCCACTCAACATCCTTTTTCGCGAGATTCTTCATTATTATAAGTTGAACCCCATGCAACTGGCAATCAACTCTTATCGAGTGATTTTTGGAATTATCGCCTTAGCTAAACAGGAAAACATTAGGATCACCTTAGCCGACATACAATATTGTTACACCATGTGTGCCCTTAACTTGAAAGAAAAAGGCTTCATTTATTATCTTAAGCCGAGGTCTACAGAATTCAAAATCGTAGCCGACCTTCTAGACTCCAACAAGGGGGCTGGAGATGATTGTGTTATTGCTTTGGGAAATTGGGAGTTTGGCGCAGACGAGGACGCCCATCTCTACTCTCTTCCTCGATCAGTTAAAGAGGGCAAGGGTAAGAGCCCAATGTCAATACTTAGTTGTTTCTGTTCAAGTCTTCAATATTTTATCTGTTTCTAATGTCTGTTTCTTCTTGCAGACGTTCACAAGCCAGCGAAAAACTTCCGCCAATCTTACATTCCCAGTAAGGACCTGAAAAAACTCCTGGACTTGCCAGTTCACAAAAGAAAAACACATCTTCTTCTCAACTTTATTCCTACATACAAATTGATTTTGCCCGACGTCCCCAAAAGAAAGAAGAAAAGCCTTTCTCCTCCTACTGCCACAACTCAAACCGCCTCCACATCACGAACAGATCAAGAGTCAACATCTGACCCAACCAATCAACCATCTACTTCGGCCCCATACTTGGTCCCAATACAAGAACGAAAACGTTGGCGAAGACTTGTCAAAACTGCTGAGATGGGTCGCCCAAAGCCCGTTGCTCAAGACCTCCTTGCCGATCTCCCTGTTGACGTCGATGCTCAGCCGACGCAAACCATGCCCCCACCAAAGCCGAAACGAACCAAGAAAGCCCAGCCAAAGGCTAAAGCCACTGAAGTTGAGGCTGAGGATACCCTGACAATTTCACAATTGGCAGGGAGTGAGAAGATGGCTTCCGTTCCCAAAAAAAGGTCTGCTGAGACACAGCCATCAGAGTCCACACAATCAAAGAAGCCGAGGTCATCGTCTGCGACGACCTCGGGGTCCAGAATACCAAAAGTCCCCTGGATGCCTGAAATTACTTTAGAAGATAAGCCTGTTCTTGCCAGTGATAGTGCCCACGACATTAATGTCGATGTAGCACTCAGTACCGCCCTACTTCTCCCAGGTGATCTTAAGCAGAATGCCAAGATGAGTGAATACGAGAACTATGCCTTTATGCTCCAACGTTCTGTCCAAGTAAGTATCTTTACATGGAAACTTGTCTTCTCTTTTACTTTGTAAAATTTTGTAATAATTTTTGCCCTGTGCTCTTTCAGGCCATTCAACATGCCCACTCTCTCTCTATGCAAGCTTTTGAAAACATGGCAAAGTTAGCCGACATGAAGAGGGAGGTTTTTTCCCTTAAAAAGGAGAACAAAACTCTTCAATCAAAAATGAAAAAACTGGAAGACCAGGTTGAGGCTGCCACCAAAGCCCAAACCCTAGCCGAAGAAAAGGCTGAATCTGCTGAGGCCATCAAGAAGGTTGCCGAGGCCGAGAAGAGAGAAGCCGAGGACAAAAAGGCCCAAGCCGAAAAGGAACTTCAGGAGGCCTTGGCCACTAAAGACGCTGAAATCAAAGCGGCCGACGAAAAAGCTTATGCCCAAGGAATGGCCGATGTTACAGAGGAATACAAATTACAAGTTAAGCAGGCATGCAACAGGGGTTTTTCCCTTGGTTGGATGTCCCTGGCCAAAAAGCTCAATATTCCTGAAGATTCACCTCTGCGCAAGGCCGAAGCTATTCCTCTCCCATTCCCTCCTCCTCCTCCAAGTCAAGCTGAAGAAGAATCTGAATCTGAGTCTAAAGATGAAGAGGAAGGTGAGGATGAGGCTTTAGTAAGGAAATCCAAGGAGGCTGTTGGGCCTAAGTCTCATTCTCTGAATGAGCAGGTCTTGGACCTGACTCAAGATGATGATAGTGATGTAGTTGCCAAGGAAACTACTCCTGAACAGGCCTCATCTGACGTTCCTCTAGCCGAAAAAAGTCTTGATGAAACCCTTGCGCAGATTGGCACTGAAATCGAGGCAGAAAAGACTGCCGAAGTAGCTCTCCAGGAATCAGCCGAGATAGTTCTCCAAGAATCGGCCAAGGTCCAGTCTCAAATTGCGCCTGAAGTAGAAGAATCATAACTTTGATGTCCCTCTTTTCTTGTCTTTTGTACTTTTTTGTTTCCTGGACAGTAGAAGCTTCTCTGTACGGCCGATGTGCCTTCTGTTTGTGTTGGATATTTTAACATAACTATCTTTCTTTGAATGATTGCATTCTTTTTTGCCTTTTCTTTGACTGCCTCTGTTTGATTCTATACTTAGAATTTTTTGTATGCCTTTCGTACTTTGCCTCCTTTGTACAATCTTCTCGGGGTTACATACCTCAGGTACAATAGCTACAAAACTTTTACTTCGGCAAGATACTGACCTGCAAATTTTTCATAAATTCTAACAAGTGTGAAACATATACTACTCAATGTTAACTTTGCAAACTTTTTCTCAAGTTTCAACAAGTGTTTAAACGGTGATCTCGGTCTAGCCTACTTGTAAATTGCTACAAATTTCAACAAGGATTAACATATACTGTAACAGGGATCAACAAGGATTAACATAACAAGTGTTAGACAATAATTTATTTGTAAATTGCTACGAATTTCAACATACTTAGCTTTTTTCTCAACCTGTAAATTGTTGTAAATTTCAACAGATGATCATATGTCGGCTTAACGTTATCTTGTAAATTGCTACAAATTTCAACAACTGTTAAGCATCTTCTTTGGTTTAACCAACCTGTAGATTGCTAAAAGTGTTTAGTAATAACCTCGGCTTTGCTTCAACTCGTAAATTGCTACGAATTTAAACAAGCGAAGAGAAACAGTAATCTTGGCTTAACTTCTACTTGTAAATTGCTACAAATTTCAACAAGTGAAGATAAGGAATAGTCTCAGCTTAACTTCAACTTGTAAATTGCTACGAATTTCAACAAGTAAAGATAAGGAACCATCTCAGCTTAACTTCAACTTGTAAATTGCTACGAATTTCAACAAGTGAAGATAAGGAACCATCTCAGCTTAACTTCAATTTGTAAATTGCTGCAAATTTCAACAAGTGAAGATAAGGAATCATCTCAGCTTAACTTCAACTTGTAAATTGCTACAAATTTCAACAAGTGAAGATAAGGAACCATCTCGGCTTAACTTCAACTTGTAAATTGCTACAAATTTCAACAAGTGAAGATAAGGAACCATCTCGGCTTAACTTCAACTTGTAAATTGCTACAAATTTCAACAAGTGAAGATAAGGAATCATCTCAGCTTAACTTCAACTTGTAAATTGCTACAAATTTCAACAAGTGAAGACAAGGAACCATCTCGGCTGAACTTCAACTTGTAAATTGCTATAAATTTCAACAAGTGAAGATAAGGAACCATCTCAGCTTAACTTCAACTTGTAAATTACTACAAATTTCAACAATTGAAGATAAGGAATCATCTCGGCTTAACTTCAACTTGTAAATTGCTACAAATTTCAACAAGTGAAGATAAGGAACCATCTCAGCTTAACTTCAACTTGTAAATTGCTACAAATTTCAACAATTGAATTAAGTGTCTCTGTTTTCTCTCTGCCCCCAATGTGAACCTAAGTTCTACTTGGGTTCTCATTATTCATGTCTCCAAAAACACCAATATGTGACTTTATCAATCATATGTGTTTAAAGAAAAGAGAAAAAATTTTATTGATGACCTCGGCCAAAAATAATGCACATCTAATGATAGAAGAATTTCAAATTACAAGTGTTCCAAGGTCTTGGCAGTGCTTTGCCCTCGTTATCTTCAAGCCGATAAGCTCCATTGCCTAATACCGAAGTAATTCTGTAGGGTCCTTCCTAGTTTGGGCCAAGCTTGCCCTTTCTGGGATCCTTCTTGTTGTCGACGACTTTTCTCAAGACTAGGTCGCCGACTTGAAAATCTCTTGGATTGACCTTCTTGTTGTAAGCTCTGGCAAGCTGTTGCTGGTATACTGCGAGCTGAATTGCAACTTTCTCTCTACGTTCTTCCAAAAGATCCAGATCTCGGGCTAAGAGTATGTCATTTGCCCCGTTCTCAACTCCCTGGGTTCGGATCCCTGGGATGCTGACTTCCAGTGGAATGACTGCTTCTGTGCCATAAGCCATGGCAAAGGGGGATTCCCCTGTTGATCTTCTCGGCGTAGTCCGATATGCCCAAAGCACGTTGGGCAATTCGTCTACCCACTTTTCTTTTGCTGCCTTCAGCCTCTTCTTTATTCCATCCAAAATTACTTTGTTAGATGCTTCTGCTTGCCCATTACTTTGGGAAAAACTTGGTGTTGAAAAGTAATTCTTGATCTTGAATTTCGCACAAAAGTTCTTGATGAGTTTGCTGTCAAACTGTGTTCCGTTGCCGGCAACTATTGCTCTTGGAATCCCAAATCTGGTGATGATGTTTCTCCATATAAAGTTCTTGACGTCCAAATCTCGGATTTTGGCAAGAGGCTCTGCCTCTATCTACTTTGTAAAGTAATCTGTTGCTACCAGCAAGTATTTTCTCTGCCCAGTTGCCTGGGGAAGTTGCCCAACAAGATCTATGCCCCATTGGGCAAACGGCCAAGGGCTGGATACTAGGTTTAGGTCAGCAGCTGGCTGATGTATCAAAGGTGCAAACCTTTGGCATTGTTCACACTTCTTCACGTAGGCTTCAACATCTTTTTGCATGTAGGGCCACCAATACCCCTGGGTGATGGCCCTGTGGGCTAATGATCTGCCCCCAGCATGGCTTCCACAAATTCCTTCATGAATTTCATATAGGAAATCTTCAACCTGCAAAGGGTGTACGCACCTTAAAAAGGGTCTAGTGAAGGACCTTCTGTAGAGGTGTCCATCTGCTGTCAGACTGAATCTTGCCGATTGACTTTGTGTGCCTCCTTACGATCTTCTGGTAGCTTTCCTTCTTTCAGGAATACAACAACTGCATCTGTCCAGCTTGGCCCCATGTCCACACACATTGCTTCCTCCTCTGTGCTCTGTGGTTCTATGCTCGGGCCCGACATATAGTCAATCATAATTGTCCTTGTTTTTCCAGTCTGCATTGAACTTGCCAGGTTAGCCAACGCGTCGGCGTGGGTGTTGTCATCTCGGCTAACTTGGAGTAGTCGGCAGTTCTGAAATAGGGCTGCCAATCTGATGACCTCTTTTGCATATGCCGACATCCTTTCGTCTCTGGCTGCAAATTCTCCTGTTGACTAGTTAACAATAAGTTGTGAATCACAAAAAACGATTACCTCATTTGCTTCTGCTGCTGCTGTCAGTTTTAGCCCTGCAATTAATGCTTCATATTCCGCTTCATTGTTTGAGGCCTTAAACCCCAAACGGATGGACTGTTCAATTATTTCTCTATCTGGACATATTAGCAGTACTCCTGCCCCCGCTCCTTGTCGGTTCGAACTTCCATCGACAAACAGTCTGAATGAGTCGCTGATGTAGATGCTGCAGGGTCTGAGTTTTTCCTTCCTTTGCTCTTTTGCCTTAGGCTGGGATTCTCCTTGCTTGCTGGGACAATGCTCATCCTGGCTCAACGGAGCCCGATGTTCGATGGTTTCAGGCGTGAATTCTGCTACGAAGTTGGCCAAAACTTAGCCGTTTATTGCTGTTCTGGGCCTGAACTCCAGGTCATACTGGCCCAAGGCAACTGCCTATCTTGCGATTCTTCTTGTTAAGTCTCCTTGTTGCAACAGGGACTTCAGTGGGTGCTCTATGAGTACCACAATCTTGTGCGCCTGAAAGTAATGGTTCAATTTTTTTGAGGCCATTACTAAGGCCAACATTAATTTCTCTAGTGGTAGATACCTTGTTTCTGCGTCGACCAAGGTTTTACTTACATAATAAACAGCCTTTTGTTCCCCTTGTTCTTCTCGGATTAGCACTGCACTTATTGCGTGTTCTGACACAGCTAAGTACAAAAACAGCTCTTCCCCAGGTTCAGGTGTTGAGAGGATCGGAGCCGTGGTCAGATATTTCTTTAGGTCGGCCAAAGCGGCCTCACATTCCTCAGTCCATAAGAAGTCCGTGGTCTTCTTCACCAGGTTGAAGAAGGGTTTATATTTGTCTGAGCTTTGGCTTATGAACCTGTTTAGGGCTGCAGCCCTTCCAGTAAGCATTTGTACCTATTTTGCCCATGTTGGGCTCTGTAGGTCTAGGATGGCCTTGATCTGATCTGGGCTAGCCTCTATGCCCTTCCTTGTTACCAGGTACCCCAGAAATTTACCAGATCCAACTCCAAACGCGCACTTTGATGCGTTGAGTCAGAGCCGATATGTTTTGAGGATCTTGAATACCTCTTTTAGGTCGGCAAGATGACTCTTAGGCTCCTTGGTTTTCACGACCATGTCATTGATGTAGACTTCTACTGTTTGGCCAATCAGGTGTTTGAACATTTTGGTTACCAGCCTTTGGTAAGTTGCTCCTGCATTTTTCAACCCAAAAGGCATTACCTTGTAACAATACAGTCCTTTCGAGGTGATAAACGCTGTCTTCTCTTCGTCTGGAGGGTACATGGCTATCTGGCGGTATCCTCTGTAAGCGTCCAGGAAGCTCATCCTTCAATGTCTAGATGTGGCGTCTACCAACTGGTCAATCTTGGGTAGAGAAAAGCAGTCTTTGGGACAAGCTTTGTTCAGACTTGTAAAATCTACGCAGACCCGCCATTTACCGTTCTTCTTCTTTACCACTACTGTGTTGGATAGCCATGTCGGGTAATGAACTTCTCGAATGGCCCTGGCCTCCAGAAGTCTGTCCACTTCTTCTTCTACTGGTTCGACGTGTATCAACGTCGGTCTTCTGGCTTGTTGAATCATAGGTTTTACCGACCTGTCGACATTCAGTCTATGGCAAGTGACCTCGGGGTCAATGCCAGGCATTTCGTAAGGTGTCCAGGCGAACACCTCAATGTTGGCTCTTAAAAAAGTCTCCAACTCTTTTTCCTCTTCTTCGGCTAAGCCCGAGCCGAGAAGAAAGAAGCGTTCTTCATCTCCATCCTGGACGAGGATTTTCTTTAACGCTTCTTCGCTCTTCTCGGCTGGTTCTTTGCCGACGTCTTCTAGTACTTCCACGACCTCATCTTCAATTTCTGCCTCTTTTGGCTCTCGAACGCTGCAAGTAGACTTCATTGCTGCCATGGAGCAACCTTTTGCCTGCAGTTGATCTCCTCTGACTTCTTCAATCCCATGCTCTATTGGGAACCGCAGTAGTTGATGCAATGTTGAGGGAACTGCCCCCATTGCATGCAACCATAGTCTTCCTAAGATGATGTTATATGGTGAAGGTGTGTCAATCACCATGAATTCTGTCCTGATCTTCTTAGTGCCAGCTTGTACTTCCAAGCTTGTTGCGCCCAGTGGCCACGTCGGTGTTCCATTGAAGCCGACCATCGGGCCATTCGATTGCTCCATGTCGTCTAGGTGAAGGCCTAGCTCCTTGTAACATCTAACGTACATGATGTCACAAGAGCTGCCTTTATCTATTAGGATGCATTTCACTTGGCACTCCCCAACCTGGAGGGATACTACCAAGGCATCATTATGCGGATGCTGGACCATCTCTAGGTCAGCTTCAGTGAAGGCTATCATCGGTCCTCGGCACTCTTCAGGCCGAGGTCTTTTATGTCCGACCTGGTTCACGTGCTACAGGTGTTTTACTCTTTGGGTTTCTCCCCGAATGTCGCTTTCGTTCACTTTTGAGTGAATTACATTAACCACCCTAGGCCCCCCTCCCTGTGGTTGCTATGCTGGGGGAGGCAGGGCCGCTGGTGCTTGAGGCAATCTTGCCTGCTCTTCTCTTGTCTTGGCTTCGTCGACGAGGTCCCTCAGATGGCCTTGCCTTACTAAGTCCTCTAAGTATGCTTTTAGGGCTCTGCAACCTTGAGTTGGGTGCCCTTCTTCATTGTGGTAAGCACAACGCCTACCAACGTTCCTTTCCATGTATTCCCCTGGGGCCTTTGCTGGTGCTCTGAAATAAGGTTGATTTCGGATTTGATCCAGGACTTTGTGTACTGGGATTTGGAACACAGTCGTCACTGCCTGTTTACCCCTCAATTCTATCTCCGATTTGTTAAATCCGTTGTCACCTCGGTTTCGCTTCGGCTCGCCGTTCCCTTTTTCCTGCTTTACCTCCTTATTCCCCGATGTGTCCTCCTCGGCTCTAGCATATTTCTCAATTCTCGCCATGAGCTCTTCCATGCTTTTTGGCAAAGTTTTTGCCAAAGCTTCCGTAGTGGACAATTGTCTTTCAGGCTGTTCTTGAATGACACGACCGCTACTTCTTGATTACATTCTGGTATTCGATTGAACACCTCATAGTACCTTTTCGCATAGGCCCTAAGGCCTTCGTCTTTGCTGATCTTCAGAGCCATCAATGCGTCCACCCTTAATGGCTGCAGTTTGTTCGTCACAAACCTGGCAACAAACATCTCGGCCAGGCCTTCCCAAGTCTTTACGCTTCCCTTCGGTAGTTTATGGAACCAATTTGATGCAATTTCCCAAAGGACGAGGGGAACACTTTGCAGAGCAACAACTCGTTCCCACTATATAATGCCATTGAATTCAGGTATAGCCCGACGTGGAAGTTGGGATCTGACTTACCATCATATATTTGGAACCTCGGCATACTGAATCGCTTTGGTGTTTGAAATTTGTCCAGTTCCACCGAGAATGGTGTCCTCGGCTTAACCGGGGAAGTTACCTCGGCTTCAGCATTCTGTTGCTTCCTCTTGAGGTAATCTCTCAAGTCTTCTTTACTCCTTCCCGGAGCTCGGCTATCACTGGACTTCAATCTCTTCGGCACACTACTTTCAGCCTCGTGGTGGGCTCCTTTTGATCTCTCTCCATGTGTTGTGTCAAAGCAAAACGCCTGCCCTTGAACTTGCTGATGTTCTTTGGGTTCTGGGTCCTTCGTGTGATACGTTCTTCGGGACTCCTCTCGTCTCGGCTCCTCTCGTCCGCCTTCCCTGGAAGGTCGGTGAGAGTGCCTTCCGCTCCTGGTGTGCTGAGGGACTTCGGGGATTGTTCTTCTTCCTCCCTTCTGGGTGTTAGTTGCTGGTATCGGCGTATCCTGCAGCGGGTATGGTGGCTGCATGACATTGTTTTGCATCATGAAGTTGACCACTGACTGTAGGTCTTCCAACTTGTTTGCCAAGTCTTTTACTTCCTCATCCCTCCGTAGGCACCTATCCCTCCATACCTGAAGGTTATCTTCGTTATAATACTTGCTTTGGTCTGTCCTCTTCGAAGCGTCTCCCTCCTGGCCGACGTCTTTTTCTCCATGGCCCTGGTCATGAGTTTCTATATTGTGGTTGTCTCCTTCAACGTCAAGGTCAATTGGTCTGCCACTCCCAGCAGGAGTGCCGCCCCCAATGTTTTCCCTCTATCCGTTACTGGCCATCTATTCCTCTAAGTTCCCACAGACGGCGCCAAATTGTGTGAGTGATTTTCTGACCACACTGCCCGCCTAGTAATCAGCTGGAGAGCACCGGCTGAATAGATGGTTTCAGCAAACCTGCAACAGAAAGAAAAGGCTCCGGCGGTGGCTCTTTCACCCGGGGGCACTCCGATGATCAAGTCAGTATATCTCTCAAAGATAATCAAGTGCTAAACTCACTACTCAAAGCATAAAACTGCGTACCTTAGACCCACGGGGGTGCCTCTTTTTTATAGTTTACTCAATTCTAGTCCTACTAAAAGCTTGACTTCTATGGACTCCAATTCTGTACTTACTTTGGATTTCTCAAGAGATAAAGATAAACTCCCTAAGAGCTTTATCCTTATTTTATCAAAGTCTTCTTTTTACTTTAGGATTCTTGCCCCTTATCCATTATTCGCTTATCTCGGATTCTGATATCTTCGGAGATAACCTCGGCCTCGCCAAGATAACCTCGGCATCACAACCAGGACACGTGGCACTTTGGCTGACACGTCGGCGTCACCTTGCCACGTGTTTGGTATTCAGAAAATACATCCCCACATTATGTATTAGCAATAATTCTTTATCAACATTCAACCTGTGCTATGCATAGTAATTAAAAAAAATTATTTAATGTCTTTAAAATGTTTAAAATTATTTAATTTTTATTTTTAATTGCCTAAAAATTAAAATGTGTAGATCATAGTCATCACTCACATCACATAATGTTATTTCTTTTCCAAACCAAATCTCATAATGGGAGAAAAATAAACGTTAATATAAAGAAGCCCAAATCCCATAAAGTTATTTAATAATAGAAAATAAACTTTACTATAACAGGTATCAAATTCCTCATAAGAGTTAAATTCAAGACCATACTACGAATGGTATTACAAAACCACTAAACTAAATGGAAGTGTAACTCGCTCCTCACACACTTTCTCTGTCTACGTTTTTCTCTCCTAAGGTTGTTTGAGTGAGTGTGCTACTTGGGAGGGAGAAAGGGGCTCCGACTTCAGTCTGTCCACCTCTCTTCTCTTTTTTCTTTTATTTTTTACAAAATAAACCTTGGGAGATCGTTCTTTCCAATCTCTCCCTCCTTGTGAGGTGTTTCTTCCCCTCTAGGGTGGATGTTTTAGAGTTTTTCCTCCTCCTCTCCCAGCCAAAGCTAGATTTGCCGCTTCTCGCCGCCACCACCACACCACAATCGGATCTGCCGACCATCGCCGTTTCTCGTCGCAAAAACTATCACCTCCACGCCTCGGCCACTCTTCCACCAGATCTGATTTTTTCCTCCCCCAAATCTTTGTTTTGGTTTGCTTTTTTGTTTTTATTTCTTTTTTATTCTATATTTTGTATGTTTGGACTCCATGGGTGTGTTATTGGTAGCTTACCCTCTTTGGGGTGGAAGCTTTTGTGGTATTTCTGACTAGCCCTAGTGCTAATCTCTTATGATCATTTCTGAGTTGCAGTACGGTTAAGATCTTGGATGATCATGTCTTTGATACTATTATGGCATTGCCTATGTGCCTCTTTGTTAATTTTTCTTTTATTTAGACTAAGCTTTATTTGTGTAAGCATGGGGTCCATTGTAAGTGCCATTTAACTTATCCTTAATGAATTTTACTCCCGTTTAAAAAAAAAAAAAAATCCCACTAAACTAAATAGCGCTTCACATCACATGACATCACATAAAATTAACAAACTTTATTTTATTGCGTTTTTTAGACTATTTTTTCAGACACTACATAAAACACATGACATAAAAAATGAGGCATATGACTAATAATCAAATAGTAAATATTTTGTAAACTTATTTTCTTCCTTTTTCAATCCACTTGAAATATCGCGTCTTCGTATGTCTTCTGAATCTTTGGAGAGTACTGTTATACCCATGCAGGTCCACCACGGGTCCCGTTTCAACAATTTAAACCGTTTAATGTGTAGAACTCGTCGAGTACTATATATCTATAAAAAATCACATTGATCGGATATTGATAGCTATTTCATTGGATTAGATTTCTATCAAACGTTTATTTTTTCACTATCTATTTATTTTTTTTATATAAAAATGATTTGATCACATAACTATCGATATCCGATCAACGTGATTTTTTGCAAGAATATAGCATTCGATGAGTTGTACACATTGAGCAGTTCAGATTATCGAAATAAGACCGGTGGTAGATCCCCACGGGTCCAACAGTACCCTCCAGTTTGATTTGGGATTGGAGGGAAGCCAAATTCTTTATACAAATAGCATGTAACCGTACTTTGCCTTTGGTTTTTTTTTTTTTAAAAAAAAAAATTCAGAAATGTTTTTTGAAAAATAGAATTAGTTTAATTAAAATAAATATTAAAAAGTTATTTTTAAATTTTAGAAAATTATTTCTGATCTTCCAAGAGATAGAATTATATAAAAATAAAAATCAAACCAAAAGTGGCCTTATTTCCGTGGCATTACTGCCACCTTAAAAATATGTATAAATAAGCTAAAAATATTTTACCTTTAACTTTATAATAATAGTTTTTTTTTTTTGGTAAAATTATTTAAATTACTTTTATCTCATAAATTATAAGTAAAAATTTTGCCAAACATTATGACACATATTCTCATGGTTAAAAAGATTGAAACTGTAAATAATTCAAATAAATTACAGTAAATAGGATTATAGACTTATAAAAAGTAATAACATGTATAAATTTGGACTAATTTTTATTAGGCTAATTGTTCTATATTAATTAATATTTTTATAATTATTTAATTCTATTAAATTCAGCCAAACCCACAGTTCACAGGGGTAAAATCTGTTCCTTACCTTATCTCCGGCCCAATCCAGGGATTTGTTCCGCCCCTGCATATATACATCCACAATTATACACCAAAAACAATATAAATAATAAAGGACTTTGGTAAGTTACATATGATGTGCGCATCATATTTTAAATAGCAATGTGGGGGTCGTAATGTATTACAAATTTTATTTTGATAATTTGAATCGTTTATTTTATAAGTTATTTGTGCATATCATTTATGAAAAAATATATCGATATGATAATTATAATTTTTTTCATTTTATTATATTTGTCTCTAAAAAAATAGATAAAAAACATATTTTCGAAAATAAATTGTCCTTTTTTTTTTTAGACAAACATGATAGAAGGAAAAGAATAATGTATGTGTTTCTAATCGTCAAAATAATCAGACACCAAATGAAAGCTAGTTTATATATATAATACAGAACTTTCTAACGAGAAACAATAGGAGAGAGAGATAGAACCAGAATCTTTCTTGCCAAAAGTGATGCCAAATCAACAATGTGCTAGAAGTGTTGGAAAATAATAGTTTGGGGCAACTTTAACGTGAAATTAAAGTAGGATTCAATTGTCGGTTGAGCTGAGTTTAAGTAGTATTGTATACTCTTACGTGAAAAGATAACAATATAAGGATGATGGACTGAAACCATTGAGTTGTGAATGAAAATTGTCTCATAAAGTGAATATCAATAAAGTTGGGCTTAGATTTAGATTTAGTCTTGATTTGGACTGGGTCTAGGCTTGTACTTGTACATGTGCTGGGTTTGGTCTTAGACTTGGACCTAGTCTTAAGCTTTGGACTGAGCTGTGTTGGGCTTAGCTTGTGTATATGTTTGAGATTGGACTTGGATCGAGTTGTAACCCAACACCCGTATCCACTTTGTAACCTATCTAGTTTAATTCAAAACTTATGCATTATATACACATTATGATTTATATAATAATTTTGGAGTTTTGAACATTTGTAACTCTAGCCCTAATGGCTAGAGTTGATGACATTTGATAGCCTTTGTTAATGGCAATTGATGCTATAGCCTTTATGGTTAGAAATTCCCCTACTTGTATAAATGGAGGCATTTTCCTTCCAACTTAGAGGCATGTTTTAGAAGAGATTTTTGAGATTGAAAATAGAGATGGTATTTTGAGATCATAAACTTGGAAATGTTTTTTATACCAATTTTTTATTTATTTTTTATTTTTTTATTTTTTTATTTTTTTTAATCTTCTTTGCTAGCCCCTTCTTTTGTTCTTGTTAGAGAGAACGTGCTATTATTGTCAAGTTTGCCGAAACTATTCAGAAGGTGCTTCTGCATGAACTGGTTTCGACTGTCATATCCTAGGAGACAGACGCCGGCGTACCTCCAGCACCCATCGGGAGGTGATGAATCTGTTTTAAGAAAACTGTGATATTACACGGACTTTGATTTGCTTTCTATTTCTTGTTTCAGTTTACTATTTTATTTCAAAATATTTGTTATATATATTCCTGTGTATCAAATTGTAATCTCCTGCATAAAGAAATTATATCATTTCTTGTTCTATGATCTGAATTTAATTAAATATGAATCTGTTTCTTTTTATTAAAATATACATTTTGTACAATAAGAAGAAATGAAAGATATGAAAGATAGAATGAAGAGACATTGGAATCAATGTGTAGAAATTGTAAGAAGGTTTGGAAATAGTAAGAAGATATGTTGATGAGATAAGAGATGCCGTGTGTTTGTTTTTTTTTTTTATAGGACTCGCTGGTGGCCATGTTTTATGGTTAACCTTGATCAAGATAAACATGGTTAGTTATTTAACTTGACTAGTTTTGCGTATAAGTTTTCTTCTTCTTCGACACAATTGGGTTTGCCACTGGGACAGAGTTGGCAGCATCATTACCCTCTCCTTGCTCGCTTTAATTTACCAAGAACCCAGTCTGTTGCCCAACACCTTTTACACCCCTTCTACCTCATATCCCCTGTTGCAAACCAGTACGTCCACCCATCTGAGGGAAAACATTTCTCACCCCCAAATCTTCTCGATGACTCAAATTGCTTGCCTTAGGACTCCCCCTATCCATGCCTATTTCAGGATCTGAAAGCTTCTGAGACATTATCTCCTCATATACAATCTCCGATTCATCCAGATTGGAAACCATATTCCTAGTCCTAGCTATAATCAACCTATCAAGTAAATCCCTAAATCAGTTGATAACAGCTTTCTCATTACTCTCTTTCTCCACAATATCGGACCATCTCGACTTTAACAGGTTTAGGGTAGCCGCCGGAGTCGAAATTTCCTCCTGAAACAAAGAGGTTAAGTCTGCACGATTCACACCTGAAACATTGGCTTTCATTACGTTGAGTTTCTCTTTAAAAGCTTCTATAGACTTAGCAAAAGAACTAAGGTTCTTGACTGTCTTTCCAGATTGACTACAACTGATGGGCGATTCACCTTTCATACCCCCAAAACCCTAATTAAACAGCTTCGCAGAGTATGATTTCCCAGACCCCACAATACATCCGTCAAGAACCCCCAAAACCTCATTAGACACCGTCATGAACTCTGATCCATTTTTTCCTTCCAGTACATCTACTTTGTCTCTAGAAGAATCGACCCCATGAGTATTAAGAGAATCAACCCCATGAGTATTAAGAGAATCAACCATAATCAATAAGAGATTGATGAAACCCTAGAAACGACATGTTTCTAGAGAGAAGACAGGCATTCTCTCTAACCCATCTAACTTTTTTGTTTCATTACAACTTTCTAACTGAGTCAATAGCTTCCCACCATTGTGTTCAACTTAAAGAGGCTTTTGCTTCTTGGAGCTCTTGATGTCGATTTGGGTTTGGGTTTAGGTTTGGGTTTGATAAAGAAAGAATGAGAGAGAGTGAAGGTTTAAAGAGTATTTTCTATGTTAATGTTCTTGCAAGAGATGATGAAAGTATAAAGAGAATGAGCGATAGTGTGGCAGAGAGCGATCAAACAAAAGGCAAAAACTATTGTTCTTCACTGTGTGTATCAAGGTGTTTGGACGATGAAACCTAGATTTTTTTTTTTTTTAGATTCATGTTGGGGTTGAAAAGTTGGGGTTTTTGAAATTTTTTTTTTTAATTTTTTGGTGTTTGGGGCTTGAAATTTTTATTTTGGCGCTATTTTTTTTTTTTGGTCGTATCTTTCACGACAGCAATTGCCTGTCGTGAAAAATGTAATATTTTAAATGGCTTGCTTTTCGTGCATCATGGAAAGTGTAATTTTTAACAGCTGGCTTTTTGTGAGCCGTGAAATGTTCAATGTTTTCAACAACTGGTATATGCGTGTCGTGTATAATTGATGTATTAACGGCATGCTATATGCACATCATAGAAAGTTTTATATTTACGGTTAATATTGCAAATTGTAAAAAAATAATCGTTATTAGCATTCACGACCTATGTAATAGACACGTCGTGGTTGGGAAATTATTTACGACATGCAAAAAAAAGTAAGCCGTAAAAGTGAGAAACCATTTACTGTATGTCGTTAATGAGAAGCTGTAAAAACCCAGTTTTGTTGTAGTGACTACTAATATGATTCAAGTAGTATAAAAAAAAGAAAAAACTTTTCATAAAGTGTAAAAGGATCGAATAAATAAAGTTTATGTTTTTATGCAAATGAGTATACCAAACATTAAGTTTTAACTTCCTTGAATTGATAATGCTAGATTATGTGAAAGAATATTTCTAAACTATTAATAAGTATTTTGCTGGGACACTTATGCGTAAGCTTACCAACATAAAGTTTGATGGTATGCATAAGATGTATGAGCATGTCATTGAATTGTCTAACTTGACTACTCAATTAAAGAATTTAAGAATATTTGTGATTGAGTTTTTTTTTTTGCACAATTTATTTTGAATTATTTACCTCTTCAGTATGGGTCATTTATATTAATAGAATTCTATGAATAGTAAGTAGAAAGTTAATAAATTGACTAATATGTTTATTTAAGCAGAGACAAAACTTATGTAACTGAGATATCATTTATTGATCGTGTAATTCAAAGAGCCGAAAAGAAAGGGAGAATGCTTAAAAAAGGACATAAAAAAATAGCCACATAAAGAAAATGAGTCTACTCAAGATTTTCAGTTTCATAAGAAAGAAAAATGGCTACTCATATTTTTACAGTGCAAGATTATTTTCAAACCCATTACATTAAAACTCCAATTGAAATTATTGGATTTCATCGTTTATTTTTTGGGCATTGATCATTATTTAAATTTTGTTCAAAAATTTTATGTTTATTCTAATTTTGAAAAAAAAAAAATTATTTATTGATTTGTCTAAACTTAATTAACCTTGATGGTTATTTTCAAAATTTAAAATAAAAGTTTAATTTATTGAAAATACCTATTTTGTTAATTTCGGTATTATATATGATGGTTTGTATAAAGTAAAATTTAATGATTTCTCAAAATTTTAATTTATCTTGCATCATTATGTTAGTTCTAAATATAATTTGATAAATGAAAATTCCTCAAACTTGTGGCATAAAAGATTGTACTATTTTTCTTAAAAAAAAAGTTATAAAGACTAGTGAAAATGAGATTCTTTTGAATTTAGATTTTATTGCTTTTAGTGGGAGTGTGGGTTGCATTATGAAAAAACAATTCAATCACATTAAGTAAAATGCCATAAGATATACAAGGCTTCTTCATATTACTCAAATAGACATTAATGTGCCCTTTTGACACTTTATGTTTGGTAAATAAAGTTATTTTATCACTTTTATAAATGAATTTTTACTTTATGATTTTGTTTATTGCACAAAAGATCTATAGTAAATGGACACTATTGAGGTGTACATTATCAAGGAAGAAAGGCAATTAAACAAAAATGTGAAAACCATAAAGATAGTGCAAAGCACAAGTCTATTTACTAAACTCTATGTAAGACATAATATTTATGAATGCTTCAGCAGAATGATATAGCTGAGAAGTATTATTGTACTCTAATGAATATGGATAAGAGTATGTTAAATAATTTCTAAATACATAACAGTGTGAATGTATGTCGTTATGATCTATTGTTTTCATATAGAATCAGGTTCTTAGTAAGGCAGTTCTAAACACTCACTTTGAACTGTGAACAAAAATGAAACCGAACTTAAGACACCGGCATATTTGGAGTTGTCTACAAAATTAGAATTATTGATCCCCATGGAAAGAAATTGAATTTTAGAATAATCAGTAGTTATTTTGTTGATTATCGTGAAAATTCAAAGGGTATTAATTTTATTGTATTGGCTAGAGTACAAGAATTGCGAAAATCGATAATATCAAATTTAATAAGAATGATGAAATCAGTGGGAGTAATAAATCATGAAATGTGATTATTTAATAAGTTTAAGTACAAGTATCATTATCTATAATTTGAAAGAAATTATCGTTCCTATAGTTGTTAAACAACTTAATGTCTTGGAACAACAAATGAATAATCAATTACTCCATAATGTAATTATCACAAATGAAAAATTGTAGAAGAATCACAAAAAATAATATTAAGAAGATCTCATAATGTAAAGAGATTTGTCATTTCGAATGATTATGTAGTATATCTATAACAACCTTATTATAATATTGGGATAAGTAAAAATTTGATTTTGTTGTTACAAACTATAGAAAGTATTGATTCTATTAAATAAATTGATGTCATGAATGATGAGTTGAAATCAATGAACCAGAATGAAATTTGGGATTCCATTGAATTGCTTAAGGATACAAAAATATTTATTGTTCTAAAGGCAATATAAAATGATATAATGAGATATAATATGTGGCCAAAGATTTTATGCAAAAAGTGGACATTGATTACAATGAGATATTCCTTTTTCACTCATATCTTAAAGGGCTGATTTAGAATCATTATGGCATTAGTAACTCACTATGATATTGAGTTGTATTAAATGTATGTAAAAATTATTTTTCTGAAAAAGAGTTTAGGTGAAGATTTTTGTGTAGATCAACTCAAAGGTTTCTCTATTGAGAAAAATAAAAATGTGACTTGCAAACTTAAGAAATCAATTTATGGACTGAAACAAGCTTTTTAAAAATTGTATCTTAAATTTTATAATACTATTGTTTTCTTTGGATTTAAAGAAAATATTTTTATTAGTGTACATATCCAAAGATCTGTGGAAACAAATTTATATTTATGATTTTGTATGTTGGTGATATTTTACTTGTCAATAATGTACGTGATTCATTGCACGAATTAAGAAATTTCTCTTTAAGAATTTTGAAATGAAATATACTAGTAAGACAATCAATGTGATAGAAATTGAAATATTTCTGAACGAATCATATGAATTGTTAAGATTGTCTCAAAAGGTACATATTAAAAGTTCTATAGAGATTCGGAATGAAAGAATATTCACATAAAATTATCCATATTCCGAAAGAAAATAAATCATGTCTTATGCAAAAAAAAAAAATTATAAAATCAATTGGAATGAAAACGATTATTTATACATTTATTGTAAGAAACTTATTACTCAAATAAGGAAGTAATAAAGTAATCATAAGGAGTAAAAGATTATTTGCTCACATTTATGAGGTCTAATAATCTTGAATTGATTGGTTACTTAGATTCAAACTTTGGAGGATGCATTGATAGGTGAAAGTTCACTTTTGATTATTTGTTTTTATTATGTGAAGAAGAAATTTCATGAAAAAGTGTATAATAAACTATAATAATATCTTCTATGAAAATTGAATTTGTGGTGTGTTTTGAGATCACAATTCATGAATTGTTATTGCGGAACTTTATCTCAGGACTTGGGGATTGTCGACTTTTATTGCCAAGTCGTTGAGAAATTATTATGATAATTTAGCAATTGTTTTATTTTCTTAGAATGACAAATATTCTAATGATGTTAAACACATAGAATTTAATGTTGGAAAAAATGTTTTTTGGGGACTTTAATTTAATATTAAAGTGTGGTGACTTTAATTAAATATTAAAGTAGGTCCTAACCATTTTTTGTGTTGGGTCCAAGTGAGACAAAAACCATTGGGTTTTGAATAAGAAATTGCCAAGAAATTGCTTCATGATGTTAAATTCATGAATAGGATTTTAAAGAGTATTTAAATCTTTTTTCTTGGCTAAAGGGTGTGAATCCTTTGGGCATCCATACTTTTCATTTTGTGGAAAGGGGCTATGGAGGCTTGGTGTTTTAATGACTAGCCTTAAAGGCCGGAGGCTTTTCCTCTCTCCCCTATACATGTATAAATTGAGACCCTCCTGTCAAGTTTCAATAGAGAAATTTTTGCTTCCATTTTACAAGTCAGTTTGCTTGATAGTTCCTATTGTGAGAGAGTGCTGCCATTGTTTTGTTCGCTAAGCTAGACAGATAGTGCTTCTGCCGTAGCTGGTTTTGACCATCGTATCCTGGGAGACAGACGCCGGGTTTCCTCAAGCACTCGACCTGTGAGGCGGCGAAATCTGTTTTAAGGAAACTGCTTCCGTGCAAGCTTCGGTTTTGTCTCTTTACCCTTTATTGTTTTTTGTGTATTTCTATTGAAATTTAGTTGTAATTATCAGCATATGTTCTTGGTATATAATTTGTTTTCTTCATAAATCTATTTATTTAATTTCACAATTTTGAACAACAAGCTTAAAACAGATTTTATATATCTTTTCTATGAAATTGATCGAATAGATTTATATAGACTATTAGGTTAGCTTTGTATAATGTTACTAGGAATTGTTGCGGAATTGCTCACTATTTCAATAATTGTAAATTATGCAATGGTACTCTCTAATTGCTTAGTTTAATTAGAATGCTCTATTATAATTTGCGTACTTAATTGTATTAGTATGATCTTGTTTTATGCGTATGGTTCATCATTTCCCTACCATGATTTGCATGAATTTTAAGGTTATAAAATATAATTTATGGATGTTGCAATTTTGGCATGCTAATTCTATTCTAGTCTCAATTTGTTACATGCTTATTATTTTCTAGGCTAGATTACATAATTTAATGTATTTGGAGTTATAGAGTTTTATGAATTGTGTACATTAACTTTGAATTTGACTTATCTATTTGGAGTTATTTGTTTAAATGTTTATTATGAATTAATTTCATTCATGACTCATGAGTATTGAACTTTATTTTAAAGTTGAAATTTAATTTTGAAGTTACAAATTGTATTTTGTTTTGGTACCTTATATTAGTTGGTTACTTATATAATTAATAGTTGGCTAGATGGTTTCAATTATTTATTATAATTAAATTTTTTAGATTATTTGTTTGTATTCTGTTGTGGTTTGCTACTAACTTTCTTTGTAGGGATACCAATGCGAAAAACAAATATAAAACCAAATGAATAGAATTTGGGATGTAAAAACAAAAATGTTTGAAGCATGTTTGCTTGAGATGTAATTGATTTGTTTACCAATTTGTAGTAGCAAGTTTTATTTGCTTATATTGTTGTAGTAATGGTTTTACACTGCTTGTAAAAGTTTTGGACCCTGGTTTGCTTTAACCTAGTTCATCCCTAAGAAAATTTAATTCTTAATTTGTTTATCATGGACTAGGAGTCAACATGCTCTTAAAAGTTTTGTCAAAAGGTTAAATGGGTTTTAAATGGGACCGATGTGACCCCTCCAGTCTTCCTGGGAACTTTCTTGACCATGTTCGATTTTAGGTTTTGTGGTGAGACTAATTTTTGAATTAATTTTTCTTCTAAGGGATTTTCTAAGGGTTAAGTTTAATTTCTGGAAACACAGAAGTGATATTCTGGTGTAATTTTTCGAAATGGAAACTATCACTGATGCTGCTGCTACTGCTAATGTTAGTGGGGATTTGAACCCCGGGGCAACTGGATTGCCAACCCCTACTGCTGTGACCTCTGTGGTCAACCCTGGTGTTACTCCGGCTGTTCCGAGAGGACCGCTGAGTCACCATGAGCGCCCAGAAAAATTTGCTGGGGAAAACTTTAAGAGATTGCAGCAAAAGATGTTGTTTTACTTGACCACGCTAAACCTTGCCAAGGTTCTGAGTGAGGATCCTCCAGCCGTGGCAGAGAATGAGCCTGACAGGCATGGCGCTTGACACATGGAAGCAGACAGACTATCTTTGCCGGAACTATGTGTTCAACAGCTTGACAGACTCACTTTATAGTGTGTTTTGTTCCAAAAGCTCAGCAAAAGAATTATGGGAATCTCTGGACAAAAAGTACAGGACTGAGGATGACGGGGCAAAGAAATTTGTGGCATGGTAGACTAGGACATGTGAACTCTGAATCTTTACGTAGATTAATCAAGTTAGATCACATACCATCTTTTAAGATTAATCCGAAACACAAGTGTGAAACTTGTGTTGAAGCGAAGTTGACAAGATCTTCGTTTCATTCTATTGAAAGAAGTTCAGAACCGTTGGATTTAGTGCATAGTGATGTGTGTGACTTAAAATTTATACAATCACGTGGTGGCAATAAGTACTTCATCACTTTTGTTGATGATTGCACTAAGTATTGTTATGTCTATTTGCTCAAAAGCAAAGATGAGGCGATTGACAAGTTTGTTCTTTATAAGAATGAAGTTGAGAATCAAGTAGGCCGCAAGAATAAGGCTCTAAGAAGTGATCGTGGTGGTGAGTATGAATCTCCATTTATTGAGACTTGTGCTCAATCTGGGATTATCCACCAAACCACGGCGCCTTATTCTCCTCAGTCTAATGGGATTGCTGAGCGGAAGAATAGGACGCTAAAGGAAATGATGAATGCAATGTTGATAAGTTCTGGATTGCCACAGAACTTGTGGGGGGAAGCAATTCTCTCTGCAAATCACATTCTGAATATAGTACCCCAGAAGAAGGTGGACAAGACGCCGTATGAGTTATGGAAAGGCGTTAAGCCATCGTATAAATTCTTACGAATGTGGGGGTGTCTTGCAAAAGTGGCGATTCCTACACCCAAACGAGTTAGGATAGGCCCGAAATCTGTGGATTGTATATTCTTTGGTTATGCACATAATAGTAGTGCATATCGGTTTCTTGTTCATAAGTCTGAAATTCCAGACATACACAGGAATACCATCATGGAGTCAAGGAATGCATGTTTCTTTGAAGACATTTTTCCTTGCCGAACCCATGCAGGGGTTCCAAGGTCTTTGGAGCAATTTGATGAGCTTGCTAGTGAGGATGATCATGTTGATGATCCAGGTGATGATCAAATTGAGGTTTTAGATGAGCCCAGACGGAGTAAAAGGGCTAGGACATCCAAATCTTTTGGTCCAGACTTCTTGACTTATATGGTTGAGAACGAACCTCAAACTTTCCACGAAGCTGTGACTTCTCCTGAGAGTCCTTTATGGAAAGAAGCGATCAAAAGTGAGATTGACTCCATCTTACAAAATCACACCTGGGAGTTGGTAGATTTACCTCCAGGTTGTAAGCCTTTAGGCTGCAAATGGATTTTTAAACGAAAGATGAAGGCCGATGGGTCTATTGACAAGTATAAGGCGAGGCTCGTTATCAAAGGGTACATGCAACGAGAAGACCTGGATTACTTTGATACGTACCCACCTGTAACTAGGATAACATCCATTCGCATAGTGATTGCGATTGCAGCTTTGCGCAATCTTGAGATACACCAGATGGATGTAAAGACAACTTTCTTACATAGGGATTTGAATGAAGAAATCTACATGGAGCAACCTGAAGGGTTTTCAGCTCCAGGACAAAGCAAGAAAGTCTGTAAACTTGTCAAATCTTTGTATGGTTTGAAGCAAGCGCCTAAACAATGGCATGAGAAGTTTGACAATGTAATGTTGTCAAATGGGTTTCGAATCAACGAATGTGACAAGTGTATTTATGTCAAAGACACTGACAGAGGTTATGTCATTTTGTGTCTATATGTTGATGATATGCTCATTATAGGTAGTAACGATGAAATGATCAAAACTACCAAGAAGTTGTTAAACTCTAAATTTGACATGAACGATATGGGCATTGCAGATGTTATTCTGGGAATTAAGATTCCAGAATCTCTGGCGGAATTGTACTTTCTCAGTCTCATTATGTTGATAAGATACTTGAGAAGTTTAGTGGATCAGATACGAGTGTGTCATCGACACATGTAGACTTAAGTCTACACTTTACCAAGAATAATAAAGAGAGTGTCTCTCAGTTAGAATATTCTCGGATAATTGGAAGTTTAATGTATCTGATGAGTTGTACTAGGCCAGATATAGCTTACTCGGTTAGCAGGCTTAGTAGATACACAAGTAATCCTGATGCTTCTCATTGGAAGGGCATTGTGCGGGTGTTAAGGTATTTACGCTACACTCGGGATTATGGGCTGCATTATACTCGATATCCAGCGGTGCTTGAAGGATATAGTGATGCGAATTGGATATCAGATATAAAGGACTCAAAGTCCACTAGTGGATATGTGTTCACTCTTGGTGGCGCAGCCGTGTCTTGGAAATCTTCCAAGCAAACGTGTATATCTAGATCAACGATGGAATCAGAGTTTATTGCTTTGGATAAAGCAACGGAAGAAGCAGAATGGCTTCGCCATTTCATTGAAGATATTCCACGTTGGTCTAAACCTGTGCCAGCTATTTGTATTCATTGTGATTGTCAATCTGCAATTGGTAGGGCATAGAGTAATATGTATAATGGAAAGTCTAGACATATCCGTCGTAGACTTAATTCCATACGACAACTACTCTCGAATGGAGTTGTCTCTTTAGACTATGTAAAGTCTAAGGACAACATTGCGGATCCGCTAACCAAAGGGTTAAGTCGAGTGTTAGTCGAAACGTCATCAAAAGGAATGGGGTTAAGGCCTTTGGAAGTTACCGGAATGGAAACCCAGCCTAGTTGACTGGAGATCCCAAGATCTAGGTTCAATGGGACAACCTAATTGCGTGTAACGGTGGTATGTCACTGAGGAGGTTAAACCGCCAGCCATTCCTTCTATTAGTGATACTTGCAAGTGTAGAGGATAAGCTGAGCTTTTAATGATTCTTATGTGTTAAGCTGTTGAGCTAAGTATTGCAGGATACTTTAGTAGAGTCACCTATGTGAGTTTGAAGTGGGGCCGCTTCTAGAAGAATTGGGCAGGCCAAGATTCTTTGAAACCACTCGCTGAACCAGGCTAGTGTCCAGGGCCACACAGGGCACACTAGTGAGAACATAATGGTGGTAGGAGTAATTCCCGTGTGAGATCTATTGTCTTAGTTTACATAAACGGTAGAGCAGTTCAAGATGTCTTATTCACTGATCTGCCAATAAACTCGATAGGTTTTCACTGGGAGAGGTTCAAAGCCAAAAGCTACCTTCTCTGTTGTCGGGGTTAGTCCGTTGTACTCTCTCTCAGAGTCTTTATTGTTGAACGATGTCCGTTTGTTGAGTCATTCGGTCAATTTTTATTCATGTGGGGGATTGTTGGAAAAAATGTTTTTTGGGGACTTTAATTTAATATTAAAGTGTGGTGATTTTAATTAAATATTAAAGTGGGTCCTAACCATTTTTTGTGTTGGGTCCAAGTGAGCCAAAAACCATTGGGTTTTGAATAAGAAATTGCCAAGAAATTGCTTCATGATGTTAGATTCATGAATAGGATTTTAAAGAGTATTTAAATCTTTTTTCTTGGCTAAAGGATGTGAATCCTTTGGGCATCTATACTTTTCATTTTGTGGAAAGGGGCTATGGATGCTTGGTGTTTTAATGACTAGCCTTAAGGCCGGAGGCTTTTCCTCTCTCCCCTATACATGTATAAATTGAGACCCTTCTGTCAAGTTTCAATAGAGAAATTTTTGCTTTCATTTTACAAGTCAGTTTGCTTGATAGTTCCTATTGTGAGAGAGTGCTGCCATTGTTTTGTTCGCTAAGCTAGACAGATAGTGCTTCTGCCGTAGCTGGTTTTGACCGTCATATCCTAGGAGACAGACGCCGAGTTTCCTCAAGCACTCGACCCATGAGGTGGCGAAATCTGTTTTAAGGAAACTGCTTCCGTGCAGGCTTCGGTTTTGTCTCTTTACCCTTTATTGTTTTTTGTGTATTTCTGTTGAAATTTAGTTGTAATTATCAACATATGTTCTTGGTATATAATTTGTTTTCTTCATAACTCTATTTATTTAATTTCACAATTTTGAACAACATTTAAATACTTTGTCGTTAAAGAAGAATTTCAGAAACAGAAAGTGTCAATAAAACAATACATAACTTTTAAGTACAGACCTATTGATGAAGGGATTACTCTTAAAGACAATTAAGAAACTTGCCAATTGGGTCTTCATTGTAATCCATAACAATTGTTTATGATTGATTGTGTTATTTGAAACATTGAGATATCATTAATTGTATTGATGATATATTTCCTATTATGAAATGAGTACGTACATATATGAGAATGAATGAATGAATAATAATATGAAGTCTTTCATAAAAAGACATTATTGTTGGACCTCTTTATACTCTTCACTTAAAGGGCTATGTTGAACTAGTTACTAGAGTTGTAGTACATAGAATGGACTATATCGCACTATTAGTGTAGAATTGCCATGACTCACATTAGTGAACTATTTAATTATAGTATTATGATGATGACTAAATTAAATGTAATATTGAATATGGTTTATTGCGCGCCTAATGTTAACCTTGTTAAATCTTGACGTAAGTTATTATATGGGCCAAATGGGAGAATGTAAGATTAAATTATTTATTTAGTCATTATGTTGACTCACATGATATAGTAATATGAATTAGAGATTTAACAGGATTATAATTCCATATTTTTTGCTACAATTAATTGGTAAATAAAAAAGAGTGCTTTCCAAGTATCCTACTTTGATAGGAAAGTGGAATCATTGTTGAATAAGGAAACTAATCATCGCTCTATCTATAAAAGGACATTCAAACTACTCATCAAATTATTCTAAATTCAATATATTCTAAAGAGGGTCAAGAGAGAGAAACATTTTTCTACTAATATTATTATTAGGTTTATATTCAATCAATTTTGAGTCACTTGAAGATTTCGCATAACTGATCCGAGTATATTATTTATTTTCCACATTATGTTATTATTTGTGAAAATTATGATTGTTCATGATTTTTATTATAAAAGTTGTTTTATGCATAATACCATAAAATTATTTAAAATCTGTGTCCGACTCAAACAAATTCCCTCCCTCTCGAGCGAAAAACAATGACGATTTATGTTTATTACTTTCCATCAATGTTTTTCTCTCCTTCTGGATTCAATATTTTGTTGTTTTCAAGAGTTTCCATATCTTATCAATACATTCATATACAATAACTCTCTTTGGATAATTTAAATAATTCATTTTATAAAATTTTACGCATATATTATTTTAAAAAAAATTAAATTAATTTGATAATAGTAACTTTTTATTTTATCGTGCGCATGTCTCTGAAAAAATAAACAAACAAGTCTATTTTTGAATATAAACTATCTATTTTTTTTATACGCAAATCCGATAAAATAAAAATATTATTATTAAATCAATCTAATTTTTTTTTAATAAATAATAAACACATAAAATCTTACAAAATAAATAATCCAAATTATTAAAACAAAAACTATGATAAGCCTCATAAACCCAAACAATTGTCTCCAGAGAAGCTTAACCCTTACGGAAATATTTTATTCAAAGTTTGATCATTCAACATCAATTTCAATTTGGGTTAGGCTTCTCTTCAGTCTGAGATCTGATTAGAGCATACTGTTGGGTCCGTAAAGACCCACCACAGGTCCTGTTTCGATAACACGAACCGTTCAATGTGTATAACTTGTTGAATCCCTATAAAAAATCAGGTTAATCAAATATCAATAGCTACTTGATCGGATTAGATTTCTTTCGACGGCAAATATAATTTTCAAAATAAATTGTTAATAAAAATTTAATCCGATCAAATAATTATCGATATCCGATGAACGTAATTTTTACAAGGATAAAGAACTCGACGAACTTTACACATTGAATGGTTTAGATTATAGAAATAAGACCTGTGGTAAATCTCACAAATTCAACAGTATCATTCAATCCACAGAGTGAAGTGAAGACAAACCTGGCCCTTAGAATTTTACGGTGTAGAAAATATTAATCCAAGAGAAACTCAATAAGGAGAATCTTGACTTTGGCTTTTGTTATGTTTTTGGTCGATTAGTAGTAGGGCTGCAAATGAACCGAGCCGAGCCGAGCTTTGTAGAGCTCGAGCACGGCTTGTTTACTTATCGAGCTCGTTTATTAAGCTCAAGCTCAACTCGATAAGGAACTGGGCTCGAGCTCAGTTCGGCTCGTTAATTTTAATGAAACTCGAGCTCGGCTCGGATCGGCTCGATAAATTATTTTAATATTATTTATATTATTTAAATAAAAAATATTATTTATATTATTTAATATAAAAAAATGTATTTATATATATTTATATATTTTTAATATATAAATAATATATTTATTATATAATTTAAATAAAGATAAACGAGCCGAGCTTATGCGAGCTCGAACTCGGCTCGTTTACTAAACGAGCATAATATTCGAGCTCGTGCTCGGCTCGTTTACTAAATGAGCCAAGCCCTTAACGAACCAAATCGAGCTTGTTATAAACAGCTCGGTTCATTTGCAACCCTGATCAGTAGCCCTTCTCTTACAGAAGTATATACTTCATTAAAGCCTAGTTTTAGAAAGTGATATTTTTAGTGATTTTTAAAATTTTAAATTAAAATATAAAATAAAAAAGTTAATATTTTTAAGAAAGACTTTTTGAATTCATATGAAAAAATATACAAAATATAAAATAAATGACAATGAATTTTTGATTTTATAAAGTAAATTAGAAGGAACTTTTAATTACATTTTTTTTATGAGTTCAAATGTTATAAAAATGAAAAATGCTTGGGAGCACTAATTAGTGCTCCCACTAATTAGGTGGCAGTGGGTCCCGCCATTAATGATGTGATGTTTTGGTCTTGGAGTTGTATTTTTTTTTTTTTACTTTTTTAATGTATTAGTGCTATTAGTGGTGATATTTTTAGTGGGATGAATCATTGTATAAAAATATAACTAAACCTAAAGCAATAATATGCTCCCTTTTTTTGGGGGATAAATTAAAGTTCTATATTTTGTGCATTAATTTATCTCAGCCACACTGATTCACGTCCAATAATCTTCGGTTTCTAGAAGGATTTCTTGTAGTCTAAAATTTGAGTTGGAGGGAGTTGTCTGGACAGTCTAATATATGTTTTGTTTTGATAATTTATACAGTTTATTTTATTAAATATTTTATGTATTTTATTTATAAGAAATATTAAGTTAATTTGATAATTGTAATTTTTTTAATTTATTATTTTTGTCATAAAAAAAAATATATGATTCATTTTTTTAAAAATACAATTGTTGTTAATTTTTTTAGTTAAAAAACATAATAAATTGAACAAGTTACAGTTATCAGATCAAACTAATTTTTTTAATAGATGAAATACACAAAGTGCCCAACAAATTGAATTATTTAGATTCGAAACGAGACTTGTGTTGGGCCACACGGACCCAAATAGCTTTCTCCGATTTTGTTTTAGATTGGAGGGAATCCTACTCCTTCTTACTAATATATATCTTAACCAGGGCCAGCTCTGAGATTCACGAGGCTTAAGGCGAACTATGAAAATGAGGTCCCTCTTATAGTTTCTTCTTTCTCTTTTCATTTTCAGAACTATATTTCTTAAAAAACATGATTATAATCACAATTCAATCCACTGATCACAATCCATTGATTATCGGATAGCAAAGAAATTATGAAAAACAATTTAATGAAACAAAGTTAGGGGAAAAAATTTGGAAAAATTATTCAATTAAAACTGATAAAGATCTAAGTAAAAAAATTAGGGCAAAATTATTTATTCTACTAAAATCTGATAAAGAAATAAAGTAAAAAATTAGGATAAATTTATTTATTCTACTAATATTTGATAAAGAAATAAGGTAAAAAAAATTAAGATAAATTTATTTATTCTATTAAAATTCGATAGTGAGAGAGAGAGAGAGAGAGGGTCGCTGCCGAGTCATGGTTGATAATTTCTAATTTCTGGTCGCTGCTCTGCTCAATGCTTGGTGTGTTTCCTGAGTGAGAGAGAGAAAGAGAGAGAGATTGATTGAGAACTAGTGTGTGTAGTGCTTTTCTCATTTAATGGCTACCAACTCTTAGTTGGTATCAAGGTTTTGAAAAGCGGTTGCGGTCGCCGTAACGGTGGCGGTGGTGCAATTGCGGTTGCGGGGTGTAAAGGTCGAAGTGTAACGGTTGCGGTTACCGGAACCGTGAATTCTTTTATTTTTCGCACAATTTGTAAAAAACTTACTGATACGCATATTTTTTTTCCATGATCATATTTATTGGGTTAAAAATAAATATTGATCAATTTTTATAAATTTTTAAGTATGATCCAATAAATTTCATATTTTTAAATCACTATAAACTGAGTTTTTTACATTTTATTTTAATAATTAATAACTTTATATTATACAAAAAATCAATCATTAACTATTATATATATAAGATAAACAATGATAAAAGTAAGAGAATAAATAAGAGCCTAAATATATATATATATATATACATATTTTAACCAAGTCAAATAGATAATGACCACACTTATTATTATTATTATTATTTTCAAATAATATATAAATAGACACACACAAACAAAATGGTTGAATGATAGCAGCTGAATAGAATAGCATAGGCCTTACAGTTTTAACAAATCAATAACATGTTCTTTATCTTCTCTCTTTTCTCTTTCTATCTCTTACTCCTCCATGTTCTCTCTTTATCTTCCCTCTTCTCTCTATCCTTCTTCCCCTACTTTCAGCTTTTTTTTGTGTGTTTTTTTTCGAAAGAAACAGCTTGGAACCGTTACGTAATGGTGCATAACAAGCCGTTACGGCTGTTACGGCGCCGTTACGACCGCTACGGCACCGTTACGACCGCTACGGCGCCGTTACGACCGCTACGGCGCCGTTACGACCGCTACGGCCGACACACTTGTGAATCTCAATCACACTGCAAAAGCAGCCGTAACGGGTGGCGGTAACCGGTTGCGGCCGCTTTTTAAAACCTTGGTTGGTATATATTTTAATTTCAATTGAATTAAATCGGACTTATAAATAAATATATACGTAACAAAATATTTTTAAACCCCTTTGATTGACTTTAAAATAACAAAAATAATTTAGACCTATTTAAATTTGTAATAGACCATAATACTTTACTAAATTTGGGGGCTTTATTTTGGGTCAATTTTTTAGGCCCTAAGGCACATGCCTCAATGACCTTAGCCCAAGGTCAGTTCTAATCTCAGCCATACATTCACATCCAATAATCTCTAGTTTCTTACTAATGTATATTTTCTTACGTACCCAAATATTGCATTCAAAGTTTGATCACCTTACATGTCAATCATAATAGGTGGACTTATTGTTTAATAGGTCATATAATAATTAATGGTGTTTTTCATTAAATACTATTAAAAAGTCACTAATTGTTTATTTTCAACGACAATTTGTAAATTCTGTCACAAAGTTTTATCGATAGTGTGGGGATATAATTTTTGAATGACAACACGTGGCCGAGGTGTCACCGAAGTGCCAGCCGAGGTGCCACGTGTCCTGGTCATGAAGCCGAGATCTTCTCGGCTAAGCCGAGGTTATTTGCGAAGATACCGGAATTCGGGATAAGCGGATAAGGGACAAAAGTCTTAGAATGAGAGAGGACTTCAGTTTGAATAAAGATAAGACTCTTAGAGAGTTTATCCCAATCCTACTGGGAGTCCAAAATTAGCAGTAATCCTAAGTCCATTGAAGCTAGGCTTCAATTGGGACTAGGTTTGTGTTGGCTATAAAAGAGAGGCACCCTCATGGGTCTAAGGTATGCTTTTTATGCTCTAAATAATGAGTTAAGCACTTTTGCTATCTTTGAGAGATAACTAACTTGATCGTCGGAGTGCCCCCGGGTGGACGAACCACCGCTGGAGTCTCTTCTTTCTGTTGCAGGTCGTTTAGGCTTAATCTATTCTGTCGGTGCTTTCTAGCTGAGTACCTATTTGGCAGTGTGGTCGGAAATTGACACATGCAATTTGGCGCCGTCTGTGGGAAAGAAAGGAGAATAGATGGCCAACGACGGACAGAAAGAGAAAGTTGGGGACGACACCCCTACTGAGAGTGGGAAACATATTGACCTTGACGTTGAAGAAGACAACTGCAACGAAGAGACTCGTGATAAGAATCACGAAGGAAAGGACGTTGGCCAGGAAGGCGGTGTACCGAAGAAATTAGATCGGAGCGGGTATTATAACGAGGATGACATCCAGGTATAGAAAAATAGATGCTTGCAGAGGGACGACAAGATGAAGGGAATGGCGGACAAATTGGCGGACCTGCAAACGGTCGTCAATTTCATGATGCAGAACAACGTTTGTAGACACCCCATTTTTGACCATCCTCAAGACTTGGACATCACCGTTTGAACACTCAGTGATCATCCATGTTCGTGTTCGTTTTGAGTTCCCGGAGGTATCGGCTACGCCCCTTGCCTCAAGATCTCTCAACTTGGTTGTCTTGTGCTTGGTTGTACCAAACACTTGTTGGTTTTTGCTTTGGAAGGTAGAGAATGCCTTGTTGGCCATCCCCACGCCTCACCGGCCATGGATTGAGCCCACCGGCCGTGTCTTCTTGCCACTGGCCATTGGTGATGGCCGGTCAGCACTTTGTGTGGTCGGCCAATCATTTATTTGGCCGTTGGACTCCTTTTCTGGCCGGTACCATCTTTTTGCCTTTTTTAGGCATTATGCATGCCAGCTGCGCCAGCTGGAGTGCACAGATTTGTCCTCCATACACGTGTATAGAGGAATTTGCACCCTTTGCACTCTTTTGGTCTAGCTTCTTGGGGAAGCTTGGACCTTTGTCTTAGCTTCCTCAAGAAGCTTGGACACCTGTTTCAGCTTCCTAAGGAAGCCTTGGCCCCTTTGCCTTAGCTTCTTTAAGAAGCCTTGACCCCTTTTGTTAGCTTCTCTTGGAAGCTTAGGCCTTTTGCCTTGTCTATATAAGAGAGCCTTCCTTCTCCTTTGGAGGGGTTGAACAAATAAGACATATACATCTGATATATCTCATATATCACTCTCTCTCTATATATATCTCCCTTTCTCTCTTCATTTGTGTGTGTTTGAGGGTTCAAAAGGGTGTTTTGTTCTTAGTTTTGCACTAAGGCACCTAGTATTACACCATACTTGGGTTATTGAGGTGTTGGGAGGTTTTTCTTAGAGTTTTGAGTTGGTTTTGATTAGAAGAAAGGGGCTAGACTTGCTGTTCTTCAAGTGTTCTTCAAGGGTGAGCTAGTTACTTTATATTCTCCATTCTTGCACTAGCTTTTAACCCACTTTTCATGTTGTTTTGAGCTTTGTGTATAACTGATAAAAACTCTATTTTTTCATGCTTAAGATGTTTTATTAAGGTCACTTTGGTGTTGGGGGTCGAACTCCCCCTCTTTGGCCTTGTTTGGCCCCTTTTGTGCCTTCTTTGTTGAGCCTTTGTAACTTTTGTGTATTGGCCTTCTCACCACTAAAATCCAGAGGATTTTTAGTGGTGAAGAAGAGGTTTTGAGGTCTTGCATAGGGGGGGGACACCCCTCTCCCTTTGTGTCTCATTTGTTCATGTTTTTGGCTCATAAGGGTAGCATGCATGCCTAGTTGTTCTTAGCTTCATTTCAGAGGTTTTTGGGTGTTATTTGGTCATATTGTACCTCTGCTTTTGGTCGAATTTATTGTCCATTACATGCATCACATACTTGCTTAGTAATCCCTTTTATTATCATAACATGTGCCATGCATTTGCCCCTCCATGATTGCATGTTCTAGCTTAACTTCATCATGATTTTGGTCATATTTTGCCATGCTTAAGGTCTGTTGGGTATTGATTTGATCATGTTTGCCGTGTTTGGTATAGCCTATTTGCATTTTGGCTTGTGAGCCTTGAATGTGTGAGTCATTAGCATGCTTTAGTTGGGTTGTTTTAGTGATTTGGAATCACCTCTCATGCTATTTCAGTCCATAATCCATGCTTGGATGCTTGCATTCATCATCCCTTTCATGACTTGAAGAGTTGTTCTTTTATGCCTTGAAATGGGCCTTGGTGTATGCCTTTTTGTTTAAGACCTTGGGCTGCCATATCAGTGGGTTTTTGGGTGTATTTTGATGTATTATAACTCTGTTTTTCATCACATAATCCATGCCATGTTTGGTTGGGGTGGGTGTAGAGCAATGCTCCCTTTTGTGGCTTTGAATGCCCTTTGTTTTGGGCCCATTTCTTGGCATGTTTTGATCATGTTCTATGCATGCTTTAGTCTTGTTTAGAAATGCCCTAGGACTGTTTTTAGTCATTTTGGTCCTTTGGGGTTTGCTTGTCATAGCCATGGTTTGAATCCCCCTTGTTGGCCTCAAGTTTGGGGCCCTATTGCATGCCTTACTTGCATGTTTTGTTTGAGTTGGCATCACTCCTCATGAGATTTCAGAGTTTATTATAATGCCATATCCTCATATTCATCGCATTTCACTCATGCTTGAAGGTTGTGCATTGTGGTCTAAGTAATGGACCAATTAGTAAGCTTGTTTGCTTTGCATTTTTGTTGCCTTCACCCATCATTTCGGCCACTGTTTTGGGATGGGCTGAGTTCTGCCCTTTGCGGTTTAAGTCCACCATTGCATGTTTTGACATGTTGCATTACTTTGGTTTCATGCTTGCATTGTCTCATCTTTGCACGTTTGCATGTTGTTTAGCTAGTTGCATTCCATATCCTAGCTTGCATGATAGGTTGCATTGCATTGTATCTTGCATGTTTGGCACACTGCACTTGGCATGGTTGTTACCTTAGCCTCATATTGCATGCTTGAGATATGTTTCATACTTGAGTCACATTGCATACTTGCATTACATTTCGCTTGGTTTGGGGTGTCAAACCAAGCATGAGGAATGAGGGGCGTTCGTACTCAAAGTGACGTAACGCGCCTCAATTCTCGGTCGCCGATGTGCTTGATCTCAACATGATAGGACGTGTAGCACTCATGTGTTTTGTTGCATTCATTCACATTGAGATGCATACTTGACTTCTTGGATAATCACGCAATGAAATACGCGATTGGTGGTCCGAGGGTGGAGTACCAAACTCCCTTGAGCCCATAGCATAATTGGGAGAGTGGCCATGCACACATTGCTTTGAAATTTCCATGCCGTGCACTATCTGTCCTCTGCTGCTGTCAAAACAGGGTTCTGCAGGAAGGAATGGCCGGCCAGCCACTTACAGTGCCGACCGGCTACCAAAGTCCAGCCGGTGGTTCAATTTTTGGCCGATGGCCACATTCTCATAGCCGGTAATGCTCTATCATGGCCGGTGGCATCCCGCAATACTCAGGGAGTTATTCAGAAGGGTCTAGGAAACTTTCATAATTTTCAGAGGAGTAAGGCAGTGTAAACAGAGGCAACAGTGGCATGGTACCGGGTTTCCGAGCAAGGCGAGTCAAGCATGCATTATCCACGTATTTCGAGGCAGAGCTGCGGCAGTCTCTTTAGTTTCATATTTAGGCTTTTTTTTTTGTAATTAATTTGTTAATTAATTAGAAGTTTTGTAATAATTAATTAGCTAGGATAGTTAATTCATTATTCGGCCTGTATTATTATTTTGGACCCTCCGAGCGAGGGAAATTGTGTAATAAGTGTGCGTGCGTGTTTTCCAACCCTATTTCTTTCTCCCTTTTACTTACCTGCTTTCAATGGTTAGTATTAGGGCATATTTAAATTAGCATACCTTATGCTATTCATGCGTGCATTCATTCATTAGTATTGCATACACTGGGCTTGGCGCATCATACTAACTGCATTGTATTTCAATCTAAGTCGAATACGTGTTAGTTGTAACATCATCATGTGCCATCTTAGAATAGCCGAGCCTATTGTAGTTGCATCCTGCATGTGTTGCATTAGCCATCTTAACATGAACTAGGATCATGCATATGATTATTAACTAGTTTCTGTTTTGACTTGGAGTACTCGGTAAGCATTTATGTTTTAGCATCCTTGAATGAGTGTAAGTGTTAACATGACAGCATACTTACCATGTGGCTATATGCTTATGTGATATATCTGCCTGAATGCCTGTGGGTGAAGGTTGGGTTGCTTGAGTTGGAATAATTCGCCGAAACCCGTATTTTAGCCTACTTGCGAGTAGCAAATTTCAATCTATTTTCAAAACAAAAGGATATGCAATGTTTTGTTCTAAATTAGGCGATCTAGTCTATACTTGTGTGTTGTGCGCATCACATAGTAAATTCTAGCTAATTAACCGGAATAAGAACGCATATGTTTTCAAAACAAGATATCATGTTTAGTAGAGGCCGATCTTTGATCGGGCGAGCGGGGGTGCTCACAGCTGACCCTCCCCAATCGTACCCAAGTTCCCGAGCCGAGGCAACTTTGGTGATGATGGACACGTGGACTTGGGCAAACGAGTCAGGGTTTCCTAAATTTCTCAAAATAAAACATTTAGGTAGCGACTCTGTATCTGGAAAAATAGTCCATGTTTGGCACTTCTTTCTAAAAATCTATTTTTCAAAACGATTTGCCAGATTTGGACTCTTTGGTGATTTATCAATCTCACATCGCACATTGTGAGATCAGATTAAGAACCGTGACAATTTGAGTCCTGAACTGTAGTGAGCCCATATGAACAAAATGGGATTCCCTCTGGGACGTTCGGGGACGTCTACAACGTCATGCAACCACCATTCCCACTACAAGATACGCCGATTCCAGCGGCCAAGAAAGACGCCCAGAAAAGGGGGCAGAAAATAGTTCCTGCAGTCCCTCAACACGATAGGGCAAAAGGGCATTCTCACCGGCCTTTACGGGAGGTCGAGCATGGAGAATCAAAGAGGGCTGGAGAATGATGCTTGGGAGTTGGAATTTACAAGCTAAGGTTGGTTTAACACTTGGTGAAATTTTAAAAATTTACAAGTTGAAGTTAAATCGAGGTCATATTTAACACTTGTTGAAATTTTAAAAATTTATAAGTTGAAGTTAAACTGAGGTCATATTTAACACTTGTTGAAATTTTAAAAATTTACAAGTTGAAGTTAAACCGAGGTCATGCTTAACACTTGCTGAAATTTTAAAAATTTACAAGTTGAAGTTAAACCGAGGTCATGCTTAACACTTGTTGAAATTTAAAGAAAAATTTATAAGTTGAAGTTAAAGTGAGGTCATGTTTAACACTTGTTGAAACTTTAAGAAAAATTTACAAGTTGAAGTTAAACCGAGGACATGTTTAACATTTGTTGAAATTTTAAAATTTACAAGTTGAAGTTAAACCGAGGTCATATTTAACACTTGTTGGATTTTTAAGAAAAATTTACAAGTTGAAGTTAAATCGGGGTCATGATTAAAGGAAGGAATGATATAGGTTCCATCACCTCAGGATGCCGAGGTAATAGAACCTAGGGAACAGTTGTGGGGACATAATTTTTGAATGACAACACGTGGCTGAGGTGTCACCGAAGTGCCAGCCGAGGTGCCACGTGTCCTAGTCATGACGCCGAGATCATCTCGGCTAGGCCGAGGTTATCTGCGAAGATATCAGAATCCAGGATAAGCGGATAAGGGACAAGAGTCCTAGAATGAGAGAGGACTTCAGTTTGGGTAAAGATAAGACTCTTAGAGAGTTTATCCCAATCCTACTGGGAGTCCAAGATTAACAGTAATCCTAAGTCCATTGAAGCTAGGTTTTAATTGGGACTAGGTTTGTGTTGGCTATAAAAGAGAGGCACCCCCATGGGTCTAAAGTATGATTTTTATACTCTGAATAGTGAGTTAAGCACTTTTGCTATCTGTAGACACCCCATTTTTGACTGCCCTCAAAACTTGAACGTCATCGTTTGAACACTCGATGATCATCCATGTTTGTGTTCGTTTTGAGTTCCCGAAGGTCTCGGCCGCGCGCCTTGCCTCAGGATCTCTTAACTTGCCTGTTTTGTGCTTGGTCGTGGACCAAGAACTTGTTTGTTTTTGCTTCTGAGGGCAGAGAATGGCTTGTTAGTCATCCCCATACCTCACCGGCCTTGGCTTGAGGCCACCGGCCCTATTTTGTTGCTACCGGCCATTGGTGAGGCCGGTCGGGATTGTTTTTGGTCTGCCGGTCGTTTGTTTGGTCAATCGGCCATATTTTCTGGCCGGGGTTTCTTCTTTGCCTTTTTGAGGCATTTTTCATGCCAACTGTGCCAGCTGGAGCACACATACCTATCCTCCATACACGTGTATGGAGGATTTGCACCCTTTGCACCCTTTTGCTCTAGCTTCTTAAGGAAGCATGAACCCTTTGCCTTAGCTTCCCCAAGAAGCTTGGACCTTTGCCTTAGCTTCCCCAAGAAGCTTGAACCTTTGTTCTAGCTTCTTGAGGAAGCTTGACCCCTTTGTCTTGGCTTCTCCAAGAAGCTTAGACCTTTTTTGTTCTATAAAAGACTGCCTCCCTCCTCCTTTAGAGGGGTTGAACAAAAAATCAAAGATATATATTAGAGATATATATCACACATGCCACTCTCTCTCTCTATATCTCCCCCTCTCTCTAGATTGTGTGTGTATTAGTGTTCAAAAGTGTGTTTTTGTTCCTATTTTTGCACTAAGGCACCTAGTGTTACACCATACTTCGGTTATTGAGGTGTTGAGGGACTGGTTTAAGAGTTTTTAAGTTGATTTTGATCAGAGGAAGGGGCTGGGGTTGCTGTTCTTGAAGTGTTCTTCAAGGGTGAGCACTATTGCTTTATATTTCCCTTTTTTGCACTAGCTTTTAGCCTATCTTGCATGCTGTTTTGAGCTTAGTGCATAACTGATAAAATTTATGTATTTTCATACTTAAGATGTTTGTTTAAGGTCATTATGGTGTTGGGGGTCGTCCTCCCCCTCTTAGGCCTTGTTTGGACTCTTCTTCTGCCTTCTTTGTTGAGCTTTGGAACTTTCGTGTATTGGCCTTCTCACCACTGAAATCCAGAGGATTTTCAGTAGTGGTGAAATGGTTTTGAGGTCTTGTATAGGGGAGGGACACCCTTCTCCCTTTGTGTCTCATATGCTTGTGTTTTTGGCTCATAAGGGTAGCATGCATGCTTAGTCGATTTTGGCTCCATCTCAGTGGGTATTTAGTGATATTTGGTCATGGTTTACCTCTGTTTTGGGTTGGTTTGTTGAACCCTTGCATGCACCATACACTTGCCTTGCATTCCTCTATTTTGCTTAGAAATGCATCATGCATTTAGACCACCATGCTTGCATGTTTTGACTTAGCTTTGTGAAGTTTTTAGTCATGCTTTAACGTGTTTAAGTTCTGTTTGGTGTCAATTTGGTCATGCTTGCCATGCTTTATATAGCCTCTTTGCATTCTAGCTTGTCGGCTTCGGGTGTGTGAGTCATTAGCATGCTTCATTTGAGTTATTTTAGTGATTTGGCATCACTTGTCATCGTATTTTAGTCCATGTTTCGTGGCCATACACTTGCATTTATCACCTATTCTATGCTTTGAAGAGTTGTTGTTTCATGCTCCTTATTAGGACCATTGCATGTGCCTCCATGATTTGGTCTTTGGAAGACCTTCTCATTGGGTTTTGGGGTTTGTTTTGGTGTATTATAACTCTGATTTTATTTGCCTAAGTCATGTCATGTTCGGTTGTAAGAGGTGTAGTGTACTTGCCCTTTTGGGCCTTGTATGCGTCTTGTTTTGTGCCCTTCTTTACAGCATGTTTTGGCTTTGTTCCATATAAGTTTTAGCTTCATTTTGGTATGCCTCGGGACTGTTTTTAGTCGCTTTGACCATTTGGGGCTTGGTTGACATAGTCATGGTTCAAGTCTCGTAGCTAGCTTTGAGCTTTAACTCTATTAACGTGCCAAGTTTGCATTGTGTAGTCGATTTGGCATCATTCTTCATCTGATTTCAGAGTTTATTGTAATGCCATATCCTCATATTTATCACATCTCGCTCATGTTTGAAGGTTGTGCATTGTGGCCTAATTGATGGACCAACATGTGTGCATGTTTATCTCGCATTTTGGTGCCTTATTTTTGGTATTTTGGCCACTTTTTTGGGATTGGCTGAGGTCCTCCCATTTCGGTTTAAGTCCATCCTTGTACATAGGTGCATGTTTGGTATGTTGCATCATGTTGCATCTCGTTATATGCTTGCATTATATCATGTTTGCATGTTCTTGTTACATTAGCTTAGCTTACATGTTAGATCGCATTGCATTGCATCATGCATGCTTAGCACATTGTACATTTGCATGTTTAGGTTGCATCGCATTTGACATGCTTTGCTGACTTAGCCCCATATTGCATACTCGAACCATTTTGCATATTTGAGCCATATTGCATACATGCATTGCATTGTGTTTGGTTTGGGGTGTCAAACCAAACATGAGGTATGAGGTGTGTTCGTACTTAAAGTGACGAAATATGCCTCAATCCTCAGTCGCCGACACTCTTGATCCCAACATGATAGAGTGTGTAGCATTCATTTGTTTTCGTTGCATTCATTTTACATTGATTTGCAAACTTGGCACCTTTGGCCATCATGCATCAAAATGCGTGATTGGTGGCCCGAGGACAGAGAGCCATGCTCCCTTGAGTTCATTGCATGATAGGGAGAGTGGCTATGCACACATTGCCTTGAAAATACCTTGCCATGCACTGTCTGTCCTCTGTTGCAGCAAAACCAGTATTCTGCAGGAAGAAATGGCCGGTCGGCAATCTTCAGTGCCGGCTGACCACAAAATTTCAGCCGGTGGACCAACTTCTGGTCGGTTACCATATTTCCATAGCTGGTGGTCAGATATCTCGGCCGGTGATATCCCATAATGATTAGGGAGTAATTCAGAAGCATCCCAAGAATTTTCACAATTATCAGAGGTGCAGAACAGTGCAAACAGAGGCAACCGAGGCATGGCAACGGGTTTCCGAGCAAGGCGCTTCGAGCATGCATCATCCAATCATTTCGAGGCAGAGCTGCGGCGGCCTCTTTAATTTCATACTTAGTTTATTTTGTAATTGATTTGTTAATTAATTAAGGGTCTGTAATAATTAATTAGCTAGAGTAGTTAATTATTCATTTGGTTTGTATTATTCTTTCGGACCCTCCGTCGAGAGGGCGAATTTGTAATAAGTGTGCGTGCGTGTGTGAATGTCTTCCAACCCCACGTCTTTTTCCCTTTTATTTACTAGCTTTTGATGGTTAGTTTAGGACATGTTTCAATTAGCATACTTATGCTCGCATGCTTGCATCATTCATCTGTTTTGCATGCACCGGGCTCGGCGCATCATGCAAACTGCATTGTGTTTCAATTCCAACTTGAATACGTGTATCGAGTTGTCGCATTTCACATGCCATTCTTAGGGTAGCCGAGCCTATCTTAGTTGCATTTTGCATGCGTTGCATTAGCCATTGCTAAACATGAACCAGGATCATGCATGATTACTAACTAGTTTCTTGTTTTGGGTTGGAGTACTAGGTAAGCTTTTATGCTTTAGTATCCTTGCATGCGTGTGAGTGTTAACATGAAAGCATGCTTGCCATGAGGCTAATTGGTTAGTTGATTTACTGCCTGAATGCCTGTGGGTGAAGGATGGGTTGCTTGAATTGGAATAATTCGTCGAAACTCGTGTTTTAGCCTACTTGCGAGTAGCACACCTCAAACCATTTTCCAAACAAAACGGATATGCGATGCTTTGTTCCAAATTAGGCGATCTAGTCTATACTTGTGTGTTGTGCGCATCACATAGTAAATTCTAGCTAATTAACTGGAATAAGAACACATATGTTTTCAAAACAAAATATCATGTTTAGTAGTGGCCGATCTTTGATTGGGCGAGCGGGGGTGCTCATAGCTGACCTTCCCCAATCATATCCAAGTTCCCAAGCCGAGGCAATTTTGGTGATGACGGACATGTGGCCTTAGGCAACGAGTCAGGATTTCCTAAATTTCCCAAAAATAAAACATTTAGGTGGCAACTCTGTATCTGGCAAAGCAGTCCATGTTTGGCACTTCTTCCTAAAAATCTATTTTTTGCCGGATTTGGACTCTTTGGTGATTTATCAATCTCACATCGCACATTATGAGATCAGATTAAGAACTGTGACTATTTGAGTCCGAACTGTAGCATGAGGCCCACAGGCGCGTCTATAGTTTCTGGAAACTCTCTTGGGGATTTAGAGAACTTGACTCGAACTCATGATATCTTGTTTTGATTACACTTATGTGTTTCTTTGCATTGCATTTGCATTGGTGCGCCTAAGTCACAGTGTTTGCCGTCTGCTATTCCTGAACGGTTTGTCAGAGGCTCGCTTTGAGAAGTGTGCCATAAGGCTGACCGATTACAGGCTTTGCCATGATGGGAATACAAACCCCGGCTTTTATCGGGGCACCCTTTTTGACCATTTGACCTAGTGCATATTCAGAATCCATAGTGACTATTCCAAATTAGGACAGGTTGCTTACCCGATTCTAGGTTGTATGAAACCACTGCGTGCGTAGTGAAACCCTAGCTCCTAACAAAATAGGACAGGGAAACCCTATCCCAACATAGGGGTGTTTTGACTCTCACTTGTTTGCTATGTGCTTTTAGAGTGTGTCTCTACAGGAACGCACGTATCAGTTTACAAGTTTGGGTATCAGGCCTGAGGGCACTAGTATCGGTATTTTGGGAATCAGTCATCTGCGGGTATCAGATTCAGATTTGGGGGCAGTAATTTGGGAACACTGATCAGTGTTTGAGAACAGTGTATTCAGCTTATCAACTGTGTGTTGTGATGCCCAACTGTGTGTTGTGTGTTCATTTACGCTGTTATGCTGCCCATTTGTCTGGTTGTTTATTTCCTTATTATTGCTTTATTTATCTTTTTGCTAGGTAGTTTAGCACAATTGCTTCCGACCAAGCGGATATTCCCCAAGCACTCTGGACTAAAGGTCGCCGACTCCATCAATCTGAGGATCTGGTAGATGGACAACCAGTGTTCTATTCTTTACCCCTAGTTGCTAGACGAAGGTCAGTGAGGCACAGTGCATCGGTACCGAGATTGCTAGATCAGTGGTCTTTGAACAGTCAGGTTGGGATTTCCGAGTCTAGTATAGAGGCAGATACACCGGCAGTTCAGATAAATCAGGGCAGTATGTCAGAGATGGGGGACATGGTACGTCAGCTCCAGGAGAGCATGAAAGCCATGCAGGAAGACGCTGTTCGTCAAGCAGAATTTGCCAAATAGCAGGCCGTTGTCATGGCCCAACAGGCAGAGCTAATTACCCGACTACAACAACAAACCGGAGCATATGCTTTGCACCAAGCTCCTCTCCCACTAGGAGTTCCGACACCTGGGAAGGCACCAAATGTACAGGGAGAGACGGACATTCCGACAGGGCTAGCTCCGCCCCCAGTTCTACCCCAGCTATCCAAAACACCCACCAACCTACCGTACTTCCCTTTTGAGTTTGAGACGGATCCCACAGCATTAAAAGTGAGCAAGCTTGAAAAGCTGTTCAAGAAATCTTAGGGTGTGAAGTCCGTCCTGGACATTGAGGATGGGTATACCGACGCAGCCATGACACTGCCAGACAGATTCAAGATGCCGCATATCGACCGATTCGATGGATTCGGGGATCCCATGGTGCACCTGTGGCTGTTTTCAGACGTTCTAAGGCCAATGGGCCTCACCAGACTACAGAAGCTTTCTTTATTTGGACGGACCCTGTCGGGTGTGGCGGCCATCTAGTACGCAAAATTGGAAGACGATGTTAAAAGCAGTTGGGATAAGATGGCCGAGGCTTTTGTCGCTCAGTACTCCTATAATACACAAATCGAGATTACAACCCGAGATCTCGAGACGACCAGGCAGGAGCCTAAGGAGAGCTTTTCTGAGTTCGTAACCAGATGGAGGGCCAAGGCCTCAATGATGACCACAAGGCCCACAGACAAAGATCAGATTCGGATGATTGTGTGCAATCTCCAACCCAAGCTCATGCAGAAAATGATTGCTCTCCCCTTTCCCACCTTTCCCGATCTACATGAGATGGGAGTACAGATCGAGGATACTTTGAAGCAGGGCTTGATTGACAATGACAGAGAGCAACCCAGGAGAACCTTTAACAACCACAATACGAATGCAGGCACTAGCAGTGCTGCAGCTACCAGATCTCAGGAAGTAAGCATGGTCACCACCAACACCCTAAGAACCCTTACAGCTACGCCATTCACCGATGCATCCGGTAGTAGCTCGCAAATAGCCAGACACCCACCCAAAAGCCAAAGAACCTTCGCTCCACTATATATGTCCCTGTCCAAAGCTCTAGGGGTTTTAATCAGAAAAGGGCACTTGAAGCCCCTAGAGCCGCAACCATTGCCAGAGAAACTTTCCCCCTCCCATAACCCAGCCAAATATTACTCGTTTCACCAACAGCACGGTCATGACACCGACCAGTGCTTCCGATTATGTCATGAGATTCAGGATCTCATTGATAATGGAGTGATCGTGCCTCCGGAGAAACCCAGTGTCACAACCAACCCTCTCTCACCATACAACCAAGCTCCACCCCCCAAACTCATCAACTTTATCCAGACCGGGGTTACGACATACGACCCTAGTATATACATCACTCCTTTCCATCTACCTAAGCTGGAGGTGTTCCTTCCTGACAGCACAGACTTGTGCATGTTGGACATCTCCCGAGCCCAACCCAAACCAATAGTGGTGATCATCGAAGGTGGAACAGGGATGATTTCAGAAGAAAATGGGGCTATTGGTTCAGAATCGGAGAAATCTGGGAGTTTTGCTGAGGAGGTATATAATCCGAGTGATTACATTGTGTCAGCAGGTCAAGCTAGACCGAATCTGGAATTACCGATAGGGGGAGAAATTTGTGTGCTACAAGGGGATGAATCTGATCAGAGGATAGACGACTTAGCAGCTTTAGAAGAGGACATGGCCAACCTTCAGTTTTTCAAAAGACAAGACTCAACAGTCAACTGGTTTGGTTTTAATAAGTCAACAGAGGTTACGGGGTGGTTTGATGACCAACCAGATGTTATTGAGGAATCTCAACCGGGACAGGGCTTGATCACTTGTGGCCGGAAGGGCCGAGGACCAAAATGCATCGCCGGAGAGCGCCGGCGCCAAGAATTTCACTTAGGATTTAGGCATTTTGAATACAGGGAATTCTGAACAGCAGACTGTATTGACGCAGTTAGAACCGGAAGGAATCAAAGACACTGAAAGAGCCAGAAAAGCCAAGGCCCCTGTCGGGACTGAAAGTGCTGAGTGTACAAGAACAGATGGTGCTGCGAACACATGGACGGAAGGTACCGTAAGTACAAGGACAGTCATACCGGAGCCGGACAGGTGTCTGTCGACTGCCGAAGGAATGTGGTCGAAAGACGATGATCTATGTCTTGCCCACACGGATGAGGACTGGGGGAACAATCAACCGGTTGATACCTGGTATATCGGCGAAGTCGACCATATGACTAGGAGCGGGCGGTATTTCAAACCCCCACACCTAGATCAGCCAGAGGCGTTCGGGAAGGACAAGGAGGCAGATAAATAGAAAGAGAAGCAACTCGAAGAAGAGGCTGTGTTGAAACAGTTGAAAAAGATACAAGTAGACATCTCCATCTGGGGACTGCTTATGGCTTCTCGAGTATATAGACAAGCCATCCTTTCAGCCATGGACAAGGCCAAACTCTCGATAGACACCACGCCAGAGTAGCTAGTTGGATTGGTTTTTTCGGGAGGAGGTTCCCCGACGTTGACCTTTTCTAACAAAGAACTACTGCCTGAGGGCGCAAATCACAACAAACCTTTTTACATCTCTGTGGAATATAGAGGCAAGTGGGTACCGGTGGTTCTTGTCGACACGGGATCTGCCATTAATGTGTGCCCGTCGAGGACGGCATATGCAATCGAGTTAAAGCCCGTGGACTTCGTGCCAACTGCCCAGGTGATTCGGGCGTATGATAACACGAGCAGGGAGGTGATGAGGACTGTCAAAATTCAGACCCAGGTTGGTCCAGGACAACACGAGATCGATTTCCATGTCTTGGACGTTCCCACAACCTTTAACCTACTTTTGGGGTGACCATGGCTGCACCAGGTAAAGGCAGTCTCTTCCACCTTGCACTAGATGTTGAAATACCCCCACGGGAAGAAGGTGGCTATTGTTTTCGGGAATTCATCAATCCATCCGCCACCGGAAGCGTCTATACCAGTTTTGGAAATCGAGCACGGCACAGAGGATGTGTTCTTATCGGAGTTTACTCTGGCTGAGGCTTGAGTCGTGAAAAACATCTTGGCTGTTGATGAGGGGGTGTATGTCAGTGCGCAATCAATATACCTCATGAACAAGCTTCAACACATCCCCGAGATGGGATTGGGAAAGAGTGGCCGGAAAGACATCGCAGTATCGGCCGAAGTGCCGCACAACCCGCATACCTTTGGCTTGGGTTATCTGCCCACCAAAGAGGATTGGGTGAGGAAAGGCAAAGAAATAGCTGGAAGAGCCAGAGCAAAGAAAGAGGGGAAGCCATATGAGTTAATGCACCGACCCATTCAGGGTACCCTGAACGGACGCTTCGTCCGGGAGAAGGAGGATTTTCCATTCTGCGGCTTTCCAGAGCCATGGTTGAATGAGGAGAGGAAGCGCGTGCCAGGTTTTGAGATCTTCTTCGACCTGTAGTTATCCAGGGATGGTGTTGCCGAGGAGGAGACAGACCCATCAGCTGAGGTTGAGCAGAGTAAAAATGTGGATTCCGAGAGCGCTGAAATTGAAATGGGGGTAACACTAGCTTGTCTACTTTCAGATCCTCCGATCGTACAGAAGTGCTTGGGGGATAACTTCTCGGTGTCCATGATTGGGAATGAAACGGCTGCGGGCCTACCATCAAACATTTTGAATGCATCCATCACACCCTCTCTCATCTGGCAGTACGAGGAGGGATTTTTATCAAGCAGCACTAGGTCAGGTAGTGAGCCAGAATCTGATTCCACATAGTCTATCGAGTCAGAATCAGGTTCCAGCTCGACTGAGTCTGAGTTCGGTATTCCTGGGAGTGATAACCCGGATGCCACAGTCTTGCCTAGGTCGTCTTTTTCTTTCTCTTTTGAGTCTGTTGTAACAGAAGAATCAGACGATTTGGGTATGCTTAATGAGAATGGAATGGATGTGGTTTCTGAGTACTTTTCTGTGCCCTTGATTTATTGTATTAATCAGGACTTTCAAAATTTTGATGAAAATGACGAGGAAAAAATTCCTCCGGTTTTGCAACGCTTAATTGATCAAGAGCAGGAAAGATTTGTTAAACCTTTAGTTGATGAAATCACTACTATTAATGTTGGTACTGAGGAGGACCCGCGGCTGGTCCAGATTGGGCCCACGTTGTCTTCGGAGGAACGCGAGTGCTTAATCGCTTTATTAAAAGATTTCAAAGATATTTTCGCGTGGTCCTACGAAGACATGCCTGGAATCAATCCTGAGATTGTACAGCACCAGATCTCTCTTGACCCAGAGGCCCGACCCGTTAAACAGAAACTCAGAAGGATCCGCCCGGACTGGGCCCTCAAGATTAAAGAAGTGGTCACCAAGCAAATTGACGCAGGGTTCCTGCTGGTATTTGAATACCCAACTTGGTTGGCCAACATCGTTCCAGTGCCAAAGAAGGATGGCAAGATCCGAGTATGCGTGGATTTCAGGGATTTGAATAGAGCCAGTCCGAAGAATGACTTTCCCTTACCGCATATTGATGAGCTAGTGGACTTCACAGCGGGGCATGCTTTGCTTTTGTTCATGGATGGATTCTCGGGCTATAATCAGATAGTGATGTCACCTGAAGACCGGGAGAAGACTACTTTCACCACCCCGTGGGGGACTTACTGTTATAGGGTGATGCCATTTGGGTTGAAGAACGCTGAAGCTACATATCAACGGGCCGCGACCACAATATTGCACGACATGATCCACAAAGAGGTTGAAGTGTATGTGGACGACATGATTGTCAAGTCCAAAGAAAGAGAGGGCCACTACGCCACTTTGCAAAAGTTCTTCCAAAGGATCAGAGAATTTCGGTTGCGGCTGAATCCTCAGAAGTGTACTTTCGGTGTTACAGCAGGGAAAATGCTGGGGTTTCTGATTACACAGAGAGGTATTGAAGTCGGCCCTTCCAAAATTAGGGCCATCTTAGAAATGCCACCACCAAGGACGGAAAAGGAGGTGCGAGGCTTTCTGGGTAAAGTACAATTCATAAGACGGTTTATCTCAAAATTAACCTTGACTTGTGAACCATTTTTTGGTCTCCTGAAGAAAGGAAAGAAGTTCCAATGGGACGGCCGATGCCAAGCTGCTTTTGAACAGATCAAAGAATACTTACAGAAACCGCTCGTGTTGTCACCGCCCGAGCCGGGAAAACCGTTGATTTTGTATCTTTCAGTAACTAAGACTACAATGGGCTGCATGCTCGTACAAGAGTCTGAGGACAAGGTAGAGAGGGCTATCTACTATCTGAGCAAGAAGATGCTAGAGTATGAAACCCGCTACACACCGTTGGAAAAGGCTTGCTTAGCCTTGGTATGGGCTACCAGGAAGCTGCGGCACTACCTATTAGCTCACTCTATAATGTTGGTTTCAAGATTAGATCCCATCAAATATCTCTTCGAGAAACCAACACTTACGGGTAGGCTAGCTCGGTGGTTGCTTTTGCTTTCTGAATTCGACCTGAAATATGTGACGTGCAAGTCAGTCAAGGGAAGAGTGGTAGCGGAGTTCTTAGCCAATCATCCAGTGGAAGGAGGTGAAGCGGTTAAGCACTTATTCCCAAATGAGGCCATTTTGCATATCGAAGACGAAACTTGGACGATGTACTTTGACGGAGCGTCAAATCAATACGGGTATGGGATAAGAGTGTTGCTAATAGCACCCAACAATTTCCGCATCCCTCTAGCCTTCAAACTCTGGTTCAAAGTCTCAAACAATGAAGCAGAATACGAAGCATGCATTGCTGGTTTAGAAGCAGCCCTGGAACTAGGGGCAAGATGGTTGGACGTCATCGGGGACTCGAACCTTGTTATATCTCAAGCAAAAGGAGATTGGAAAGTCAAAGAAGAAAAGATGATAATGTATCACCAGACCTTGGACTTGTTAATTCCTCAGTTCGAGAAACTAAACTTTGCTCATCTGTTAAGAGAAAACAACAGGTTCGCAGATTCACTAGCAACTCTATCTTCCATGATAGACATCTCTTTTGGAGTCCAGATGTGTCCGATCATCATTGACCAGAAATTTGCGCCAGCCTACGAGTCGATTGTTGCCATAGATGAGGTTCAAGATGAGAACCCTTGGTACTACGATGTCTGGAACTTCTTGGAAAAAGAGGTGTATCCACCAGGGGCAAATGCCAAGGATAAAAGGACAATCAGAAGAATAGCCGTTTAGTTCATCATCTGCGGGGGTAAATTGTATAAGAGGGGTCATCTGGGGATGCATAAGCTGTGTGTTGATGCCGAAGAATTGAAGCGCCTGATGGAGGCCATCCATGGAGGAGAGTGTGGAGCACACATGAACGGGGTGATGCTAGCACGAAAGATCCTCAGACAGGGTTACTACTGGTCCACCATGGTGGAGGATTGTATCGATTTTGTTCGGCGATGCCACAAATGTCAGATCCATGCAAACCGTATGAACATCCCGCCGTTGTAGCTGTACAATATGACTTCACCATGGCCATTTTCAGTTTGGGGAATCGATGTGATCGAGACTGTCACTCCGAAGGGGTCCAATGGGCATGAGTTCATTCTAGTCGTGATAGACTACTTCACAAAGTGGGTTGAGGACCAATCTTATGCAGTGTTGAAGGCTTCACATGTCACGAAGTTCATCTGGAACAACATCATCTGTCGCTACGGGGTCCCAAACGAGATTATTTCAGATAACGGTTCCCACTTCAAGAAAGAAGTGATTGAATTGTTGGAGAAATACAACGTGGCTTTTCATAAGTCGTCTACATACCGGCCGCAGACCAATGGAGCAGTTGAGGCCGCCAACAAGAACATCAAACACATTTTACAGAAGATGGTGGAAACCTATCGAGACTGGCCAGATAAGCTGCCATTTGCTCTGTGGGGCTACCGGACTTCAATTAGAACATCTACTGGAGCGACTCCGTATTCATTGGTTTATGGGATGGAGGCCATTCTACCTATCGAAATTGAGGTTCTGTCATTATGAGTACTGGCTGAGTGTCAGATAGCCGAAGCAGATTGGCAACAGAGCAGATTTGAGGAACTTATGCTCTTTGATGAAAGAAGACTGAAAGCACTGTACCATGTTCAAGGTTATCAGTGCAGAATTGCCAGGGCTTTCAACAGGAAGGTTAAGTCCTGGAATTTGAAAGAAGGAGATTTGGTGCTCAAAGACAACCGAGCCCCCATCCATGACCCTAGGGGCAAGTTCAAACCCAATTGGACTGGTCCCTACATCATTAAGTCTATTTGGTCGGGAGGAGCTATCGTTCTGATAGACCTAGATGGCCTAGAGTTCTCACAACCGATCAACATGGACAAGTTGAAGAAATATTACCCTTGAGAGGCTCGCTAGACTGAAAACCCGAAAAGGCGACCTAGGCAAAAGTTAGAGCATAAAAAATTTTGAAATTATAAAAACTGAGCTCGCAAGGTTGAAAACCCGCAAAGGGCGGCCTTGGAAAAAGTTGGAGCGTAAAAGGTGAGGGTCAATACACGAGTGAACCTGAGCCGAACTACGTAAGGCTTGATTCCCATCTTTGGGATACGTAGGCAACTTCATCCTGAAGTTTAGCCATAAACTTTCCCCCGATCAACTTTGTCCATTTGACCATCTCGGTCATCTTTGTCTATTCAGCATTCAAAAGCTCGGTTGTGATCTCCGGTACAGTACTACTTAGACTAGGGGCAACTTTCCAGTTGTTGGGATCCGGGGTCGAGCATCTCAGTGACAGATCTTAGGTGTGTCTAGTTCTGATCCATATCGAAAATGGTTTTGAAAAGTTTTAATAAAAGTTGATTTTTCTCAAATTAATCTTTTACAACTTAGACCATTTTTGGACCAAACGGAAAATTTTCAGTACCCACAACCTTCAATTTTATTGATTTCAATACAGAGTTCTCTTGCTCTTGCATACAAATTGAAGTTTCTTTTCATTACATTCATAAAGAAAACTTGAAAGTTCTGATTAAAGCAAATAAATCTGGGGCATAGATGAGTCAGGTGTTCCTGCGCCCCCTCCCAGAACCGGTCGAAGCCTCTAATGCCAAGCTGGGCCCAATCTGCGCCTCTTCATTAAGCCAATCTATGCACTCATCAGACAAGGTGCAACTGAAAGTGAGAGCGGGGTCCAGGAGTTCTCTAGTCCTCCATGCTGCGGTATGCCGAGCAAGCTGCGCACCTCGGACCGGGAACACGGCTGGATACTCCATCTCCTCTGTCGGGCAAGTCTGATCATGGCCGAACTGGCACTGGAATTGGAATAGGAAGTAGAATACACAGTGAGTCAAGCTAATCAATTGAATCCCGGTCTGCCAGGACATGCTATAGCTCATTGGTGGCAGGTTGAGCCAGGGACACCGCCAAGCAATACGGACTGCGGACAAATTACACATCCAGTCGAACCACCATCCCTCATCTAGGGCGTCAACTAGACGACGTCGGAAGAAGTAGCCGCGAGCTGAGTACGCTGGGCAAAAGTCCACAACTTGCAACTTATCCATTAACCACACCTGGGGACGGATGAAAAATGAGAGATTAAATAATAGAGAGATGTACGATGAGAGAAAAGTGAGAAAAGGGCTTTGTAAGAAAAAACTGAGCCTGAGGGCCGAGTGATGTAAGCAATATATATGTGAGAAAAGGGTGGAAAACATTACCTGCAGCAGTAGCGGACTCCTCGCAAATCTGGTCATCTCTTGGCGATGAAAAGCATCCAAACCCATCAATGTCTCGGCCAAAGACATAGCAATGCAGCTTTTGCCCTCCTTTAAGCTTTGAGCAACCTCGATCAACCGGACACTAGATTCTCCGGAGCCTGAGGCAAGCAAGAAATGAGATAGCATGCACAAACAAAGGGCGTGTTGCCAAAAACCTTGTCAATGATGGTCACTGCGGTCACCGGCATTGGAAAACCGACAAATTAAACTCGGAACGTCCAGTATTTTGTCACAAATCAAAGATCGAGCGTCGTGCATAGTGAGTCCACACATTCGCCCTAAGGCTTGGGCGTGGCCGAAGCGAAGTTAGGGCAAGATTTTTTCGTTGCGCTCGGATTCCATCAAAGCTTGGAAATCTTCGAAGGTAGAACACACCTCTTGCCCGCCAAAGCTAAAGACATGTGTTACCGGATTCCAAAACCTTGCCGCGACATGGAGAAATGGAAAGTGTAGCGGAGTGCGACTCAGCATGAATAGTGCATTTATGCCAAAGCCTCGGAAATTCAGCTTTTCCGAGCCATCTAAGTTGGCAATCCAAGTTGTGAGATTTTGGGTAAGAAACTCCTCTATTTGGTGTAAACCAGTGTTGAAATAAGGAAAACTACGAGGCTGGGGCTTTTGTAGAGGATAAGGTGTTGAGTGGAAGACAGGTGTCAACATTCTGGAGGTCCTTACCATTTTTGGCCGGTCGACCAAAAGTTGTGCCGAACGACCATTTATTTTGGTTGATTGGCTAAAATATTGGCCGATTACCATTAATTTCGGCCGGTGATGTCTCCCTTTGGCCGATGGCCTCTAATTGTGCTCTAAGCCGAATAAGTGTTAAGCATGATGAAAAACTGGTGATTGACACCGTTTTTAATGCCTTCTGATGATATTTTATGAACTAACACCTGTTACTTCGGCTTGTTTATTGAGTTGTTGTACATCTGCTTATCGAGTTTTATTTTACATCCTTTAAGTCTTTGCTTTGCTTATTGAGTTGTATTTATAGTTTTTTAGCTTATCGAGCTCTTTGTTTTGATTATCGAGTTCTTTTTGTCCTTACTCGGTTCACTACCTGATTATTACGTTGCAAGTGCTTACTTTTCAAACAAGGGTTCAAATTGCATTTACATTGTAATGTAATGTGGTGCGATGCGATGCATGCGATGTAACACTTTTTGAACAAAATAACTGTTTCATTTCCATCATGTCTTTTGCAAAAAATACATAGTTTTGAGAAAGTAAAACTTGCCTGAGACAGTGCAATGTGCTTAAACTACCAGTAAAAAGAAAAGTAAAACAAAAGGGAAGAAGGGCAGCAGAATGTTTGGATTAATACGGGTGGCCTCCCCTTTGTGGTTGCTACACCTCCCACGCCCTTGTTCAGGCTAATTATGTGGTTTGGCACCTTCATTACTCAGGACAGTGCAAGGAATTGCACTCTTGAAACCTTAATAGATCTTCGTGTTGACCTCAGACCGTGTCTTCTATGAGCAACACTCGATACTTGTGAGGAGTATCCTTTCTCGTATCCTTTTTGTATCCTGCGAGTTCCACAAATCGCTTCAATTATGTTGTATTATGTTGCTTCGTTTTGGCTTTAATAGAGCACGCTCATTACGCGTCTTGCGTTGAGCGCTGCCTCGTATTGTTTTGAATTTGCGTCTCAACATCATGAGTAGCATGTCTTTACCATGCTTTAGTTAAATATCCACCCTTTTCGCATTGCTTTACACATTGCGTACGTTTCCACGTATGCTTTACTTACATGTGTTTATACACCTCTTTAAGTTTCTTTTATACACATTGCATGCGTCATCGCATATTGCTTTACTTATATGTGTTCAAATTCCTTTACACATTGCTCACGTTGTCGCGTGTGCTTTACTTATATGTGTTCTAGTTCCTTTATTTTCACACATTGTACATGTTATCGCATGTGCTTTACTTACATGTGTACATTTCATTCCTGCCATACACATTGCATGCGTTGTCGCGTATTGCTTTACTTATATGTGTTCAAGTTCCTCATCATACACATTGTATGCGTTGTCGCATGAACTTTACTTATATGTGTTCGAGTTTCTTTTATACGCATTGTACATGTTATCGCATGTGCTTACTTACATGTGTACATTTCAAGTCCCTCATTATACACATTGCATGCATTGTCGCGTATTGCTTTACTTATATGTGTTCAAGTTCCTGCTATACACATTGCATGCGTTGTCGCGTATTGCTTTACTTATATGTGTTCAAGTTTCTTTTATACACATTGCATGCGTTGTCCCGTGTGCTTTACTTATATATGTTCAAATTCCTATACACATTGCTTGCGTTGTCACGTGTGCTTTACTTATATGTGTTCAAGTTCCTTCATTTTCACACATTGCATGCGTTGTCGCGCGTGCTTTACTTACATGTGTATACTTATCAATTGCCTTACACATTGTACATGTTGTCGCATGTGCTTTACTTACATGTGTTCATACTTATCTTCACAATTGCCTTACACATTGTACATGTTGTCGCATGTGCTTTACTTACATGTGTACATTTTATTCTTCGCTTTTACACATTGTACATGTTGTCGCATGTGCTTTACTTACATGTGTATACTCTTCCTCACCTCCACACATTGTACACGTTGTCACGTGTACTTTACTTATATGTGTTTGTGCCTTCATAGCATTGTTATGCTTGTTTCAAATCGCATTGTTATGCACACACTCGGGTCGCGTTGTTATGCACCTCTCTTACCCGCATTGTCATGCACCCCTTCGTTTGCGTTGTCATGCACTTTTCACTTGCATTGCTATGCATGTATCTAATGATATTGTACCTGTTAAGTTCTCTTTCTTTTTCAGGCACGATATTGTATGTACTGTTCATTTGAGGCTGGCACGACCAGACGAACCGGACAGGAACGATATTGTATGTACGGTTCATTTGAAGCTGGCACGACCAGACGAACCGCACAGGTATTATATTCTCCGTGTAAAATGTGGCGAGAATTACATAATTCTCTTACATCCTTTTTGCATTATAATGTAGTTTGGTTTTTGGCTTGCTTAAAACTGTTGCATTTATTCTATGTATTTGCTTCGTTATGACTTTCTTTGGATAATCATAAGTTATGTTCGGCTTTGTGCATTGTTCTTGCATTTTGCCCCTGCCTTCGGGCGCATATCTTTATCTGTAGCTTGTATGCTTTGTCTAAGTCTTCGGCCTTGTTAAAAATGGGTCATCTCCGGGCTTTGACACTCACTCTCGTCATTTTTATAACTTTCGAGTTCTATCAAAGAGGGGCAACTGTAGACACCCCATTTTTGACCGTCCTCAAAACTTGGACGTCATCGTTTGAACACTTGATGATCATCCATGTTCGTGTTCGTTTTGAGTTCCCGAAGGTCTCGGCCGCGCGCCTTGCCTTAGGATCTCTTAACTTGCCTGTTTTGTGCTTGGTCGTGGACCAAGAACTTGTTTGTTTTTGCTTCTAAGGGCAGAGAATGGCTTGTTGGTCATCCCCACACCTCACCGGCCTTGGCTTGAGGCCACCGGCCCTGTTTTGTTGCTACCAGCCATTGGTGAGGAAGGTCGGCATTGTTGCAGGTCGGCCGGCCGTTTGTTTGGTCAATCGGTCATATTTTCTGGCCGAGGCTTCTTTTTTGCCTTTTTCAGGCATTTTTCATGCCAGCTGTGCCAGCTGGAGCACACATACCTATCCTCTATACATGTGTATTGAGGATTCGCACCCTTTGTACCCTTTTGCTCTAGCTTCTTGAGGAAGCTTGAACCCTTTGCCTCAGCTTCCCCAAGAAGCTTGGACCTTTGCCTTAGTTTCCCCAAGAAGCTTGAACCTTTGTTCTAGCTTCTTGAGGAAGCTTGAACCCTTTGTCTTGGCTTCTCCAAGAAGCTTAGGCCCTTTTTGTTCTATAAAAGAGGGCCCCCCTCCTCTTTTAGAGGGGTTGAACAAAAAATCAGAGATATATATTAGAGATATATATCACACATGCCACTCTCTCTCTATATCTCCCCCCCTCTCTAGATTGTGTGTGTATTAGTGTTCAAAAGTGTGTTTTTGTTCCTATTTTTGCACTAAGGCACCTAGTGTTACACCATACTTCGGTTATTGAGGTGTTGAGGGACTGGTTTAAGAGTTTTTAAGTTGATTTTGATTAGAGGCAGGAGCTGGGGTTGCTGTTCTTGAAGTGTTCTTCAAGGGTGAGCACTATTGCTTTATATTTCCCTTTTTTGCACTAGCTTTTAGCCTATCTTGCATGCTGTTTTGAGCTTAGTGTATAACTGATAAAAGTTCTGCATTTTCATGCTTAAGATGTTTGTTTGAGGCCATTTTGGTGTTGGGGGTCGTCCTCCCCTTCTTAGGCCTTGTTTGGCCTCTTTTTGTGCCTTCTTTGTTAAGCTTTGAAACTTTCGTGTATTGGCCTTCTCACCACTGAAATCCAGAGGATTTTCAGTGGTGGTGAAGTGGTTTTGAGGTCTTGTATAGGGGAGGGACACCCCTCTCCCTTTGTGTCTCACATGCTTGTGTTTTTGGCTCATAAGGGTAGCATGCATGCTTAGTCGATTTTGGCTCCATCTTAGTGGGTATTTAGTGATATTTGGTCATGGTTTACCTCTGTTTTAGGTTGGTTTGTTGACCCCTTGCATGCACCATACACTTGCCTTGCATTCCTCTATTTTGCTTAGAAATGCATCACGCATTTAGACCACCATGCTTGCATGTTTTGACTTAGATTTGTGAAGTTTTTAGTCATGTTTTAACGTGTTTAAGTTCTATTTGGTGTCAATTTGGTCATGCTTTCCATGCTTTATATAGCCTCTTTGCATTCTAGCTTGTTGGCTTCGGGTGTATGAGTCGTTAGCATGCTTCATTTGAGTTATTTCAGTGATTTGGCATCACTTGCCATCGTATTTCAGTCCATGTTTCGTGGCCATACACTTGCATTTATCACCTATTCTATGCTTTGGAGAGTTGTTGTTTCATACTCCTTATTTGGACCATTGCATGTGCCTCCATGATTTGGTCTTTGAAAGACCTTCTCATTGGGTTTTGGGGTTTGTTTTGGCGTATTATAACTTTGATTTTATTTGCCTAAGTCATGTCATGTTCGGTTGTAAGAGGTGTAGTGCACTTGCCCTTTTGGGCCTTGTATGCATCTTGTTTTGCGCCCTTCTTTATAGCATGTTTTGGCTTTGTTCCATATTCATTTTGGTCTGCCTCGGGACTGTTTTGAGTCGCTTTGACCATTTGGGGCTTGGTTGACATAGTCATGGTTCAAGTCTCGTAGCTAGCTTTGAGCTTTAACTCCATTAACATGCCATGTTTGCATTGTGTAGTCGATTTGGCATCATTCTTTATGTGATTTCAGAGTTTATTGTAATGCCATATCCTCATATTTATCACATCTCGCTCATGTTTGAAGGTTGTGCATTGTGGCCTAATTGATGGACCAACATGTGTGCATGTTTATCTCGCATTTTGGTGCCTTATTTTTGGTATTTTAGCCACTGTTTTGGGATTAGCTGAGGTCCTCCCATTTCGGTTTAAGTCCATCCTTGTACATAGTTGCATGTTTGGTATGTTGCATCATGTTGCATCTCGTTATATGCTTGCATTATATCATGTTTGCATGTTCTTGTTACATTAGCTTAGCTTACATGTTAGATCGTATTCCATTGCATCTTGCATGCTTAGCACATTGTACATTTGCATGTTTAGGTTGCATCGCATTTGGCATGCTTTGCTGACTTAGCCCCATATTGCATACTCGAACCATTTTGCATATTTGAGCCATATTGTATACATGCATTGCATTGTGTTTGGTTTGGGGTGTCAAACCAAACATGAGGTATGAGGTGTGTTCGTACTTAAAGTGACGAAATACGCCTCAATCCTCGGTCGCCGACACTCTTGATCCTAACATGATAGAGTGTGTAGCATTCATTTGTTTTCGTTGCATTCATTTTATATTGATTTGCAAACTTGGCACCTTTGGCCATCATGCATTGAAATGCGTGATTGGTGGCCCGAGGACAGAGAGCCATGCTCCCTTGAGTTCATTGCATGATAGGGAGAGTGGCTATGCACACATTGCCTTGAAAATACCTTGCCATGCACTGTCTGTCCTCTATTGCAGCAAAACTAGTATTCTGCAGGAAGAAATGGCCGGTCGGCAATCTTCAGTGCCGACTGACAACAAAATTTCAGCCGGTGGACCAACTTCTAGTCGGTTACCATATTTCCATAGCCAGTGGTCAGATATCTCGGCCGGTGATATCCCATAATGATCAAGGAGTAATTCAGAAGCATCCAAAGAATTTTCACAATTATCAGAGGTGCAAAACAGTGCAAACAGAGGCAATCGAGGCATGGCAATGGGTTTCCAAGCAAGGCGAATCGAGCATGCATCATCCAATCATTTCGAGGCAGAGCTGCGGCGGCCTCTTTAATTTTATACTTAGTTTATTTTGTAATTGATTTGTTAATTAATTAAGGGTCTGTAATAATTAATTAGCTAGAGTAGTTAATTATTCATTTGGTTTGTATTATTCTTTCAGACCCTCCGTCGAGAGGGCGAATTTGTAATAAGTGTGCGTACGTGTGTGAATGTCTTCCAACCCCACGTCTTTTTCCCTTTTATTTACTAGCTTTTGATGGTTAGTTTAGGACATGTTTCAATTAGCATACTTATTCTCGCATGTTTGCATCATTCATCTGTTTTGCATGCACCAGGTTCGGCGCATCATGCTAACTGCTTTGTGTTTCAATTCCAACTTGAATACGTGTATCGAGTTGTCACATTTCACATGCCATTCTTAGGGTAGCCAAGCCTATCTTAGTTGCATTTTGCATGCGTTGCATTAGCCGTTGCTAAACATGAACTAGGATCATGCATGATTACTAACTAGTTTCTTGTTTTGGGTTGGGGTACTAGGTAAGCTTTTATGCTTTAGTATCCTTGCATGCGTGTGAGTGTTAACATGAAAGAATGCTTGCCATGAGGCTAATTGGTTAGTTGATTTACTGCCTGAATGCCTGTGGGTGAAGGATGGGTTGCTTGAATTGGAATAATTCGTCGAAACCCGTGTTTTAGCCTACTTGCGAGTAGCACACCTTAAACCATTTTCCAAACAAAACAGATATGCGATGCTTTGTTCCAAATTTGGCGATCTAGTCTATACTTGTGTGTTGTGCGCATCACATATTAAATTCTAGTTAATTAACTGGAATAAGAACACATATGTTTTCAAAACAAAATATCATGTTTAGTAGTAGTCGATCTTTGATCGGGCGAGCGGCGGTGCTCATAGCTGACCTTCCCCAATCGTACCCAAGTTCTCGAGCCGAGACAACTTTGGTGATGGCGGACATGTGGCCTTAGGCAACAAGTCAGGATTTCCTAAATTTCCCAAAAATAAAACATTTAGGTGGCGACTCTGTGTAGACACCCCATTTTTGACCGACCTTAAGACTCAGACGTCACCAGTTGAGCGTTAGGTGATGTTGCATAATATGCTCGTTCAGAAGTTTTAGAGTCGCGGCCGTGAGCCCTGCCTCCGGACTTCCGAACCTTCTTATGTGCCTTGTCTCGGTTTGCGAACCAGACTCGGTTTTCTCTGTTTCATTTCCTGAGGGGAGGGAGAGGTCCCGTAGACCATCTCTCAATGTCCGTAGGCTACATTTGGTGGCCGTAGGCCATTTTGCCCATTTCGGAGTCCGGTTCCCGGTTTTCAGAGCCGTCAGGCCGTGTGCCTCGGTTCGGGACCGCTTAACCATCTCCTATTGCAACGATTTTCGTTCATTTTTGGCAGGTACCTCTGTTTTATCACAGGGAAGGTCACTGAAGGGTGGGAGGCCAGCAATTGTTGCAGCAACCAGTTATTTCTCTTCCGGAGCCTCCCGGCGCCCGTTTTTCGCACTTCCGGGCTAATGTTGAATACCTTGGAGCTAGTGTTGCCAACTTTCAACCACATATCTGTGATCTACACATCTGAGAGGCCCCTAAAATTTCATGGCCGGCCATTAAGGTCACCTGACCCTTTTGACCCCTTTCTTCCGGGCTAATGTTGAACCCCTTGGACCTTTTTTCTTGAACTTTCAACCACATATCTGTGATCTACACATCTGAGAGGCCCCTAAAAGTTCATGGCCGGCCAGTAAGTCAACTTGACCCTTTTGACCCCCTCTTTCCGAGCCATTGTTGAACCCCTTGGGCCCACTTTCTTGGAATTTCAACTACATGGTTGTGTTGTACACACATAGGGGTACCTCTCCAATATCTGGCCGGCCAGAAAAGCTCCTTGACCCTTTTGACCCCTAGCCGGCCGGCTAGGGGGTGTGGCCGGCCGGCCACCTCCAGCAAAAGTGAGAGGCCGGCCGTGTTCCTCGCACTGTGCACTTTCCAGCTGTTAGGCAATATCCCCTAGATATTTTCTGTATCCGGGGGATATTTTGAGGGGGAGTTTTCCTCTCCATCTTCCCCACCTTTTACACCCCCTTTTGGCCCTTTTAACTAGCTGATGGCCTCCTCTACAAGGGTTAGAAAAATTATCCTTCAAAGCTCCATAGCCATCTCCATCTTCTTCTCTCTCAATTCTCCAAAAAACCCTAACCCCCTAACCATCATTCCTTCTACACCACCAAGCTCTACCACCACCATCTCATTTCCAGCAACAAGGGAGGATTCTTGAAGGCTAAAGAAGCTGCAAATCAACCCAAGAAGCAACAAAAGCTTGGATCTTCAAGGGTAAGTTACACTTTGATCCTTTTGACCCTTTTCCTTGATCTATTTCTAAGCCTCATTTCTTTTTGGTTTCAAGCTTCGGCCCTAACTGAAAAGGACCATATTTTGAGCTCATCTTCACTTCTCATTAAGGGCTCAACATTGTTTGAGCCCTCCATAATACACTTGCTTCATTGATCATCTTGTATGTCATGATTTTGCATGCTATCTTTGGCCCATGAGCAATCTGTTTTTGAGCATGTTATAAACTGATATAAGGCTTATTTTGAGCCCCTCTTCAACATTGGAGAAGGGCTCAACCTTGTTTGGTGTTTCCATATGTCACTTGTAGTTATATCCCCTATTTGGCCCCTATTTTTGCATAAATTAGTAGCCCTCTTTGCTTCTGTTTTTGGACCTTGGTTCGAACTAAAAGTGGTCTTATTTTGGCCTATACTTCATGTTTCATTCACAATTTTTTTTCTGTTTGGTGATTATTTTATATACTTCATGTTATAGCACCTTTTGAGCCTCGTTTTGCATCACATTTTTAGCATGTTTGTATACTGATTTGAGGTCTGCCATATACTGTAAATGTTCATATTTTTGGTCCATATTCAGTGTTGTAGAAGGAAATTTTTCAGTTTGAGTTTTTCTTATACCACTTGCCTCATTACCCCTCTTTTGGCCCCTATTCTTGCATGCTATTTTTCCCTTACTTATACTTGCTGTTTGGCCATGTTTATAACTGTGAAAGTAAATCTTTTGGGACTGTCTAGCTTCTGTCTTTGCATTTCATGTCCATATTGTACATGTTTGGCATAGCTATAGGCCATTTCGGGTGCCTAATGTCGCATTTCGGGACATTTCCTTGCATTTCATGTCATTTCGCTTCATTTCGGGGCTGTTTTCCCCCATATTTTAGTGCTGAAATTCCATTAGTATGCTTGCATATCATTTTTGCCACATTTCATCGCATTTTGCATTGCCTCGATTTGCGTGCCCGTGTGCACGCATTTCGAGGCACCTCATTTTCTGCCATCGGCATCCGATGTGAGTGTGGCTGAGGCTCTCTCATGTTGGTATGAGCCCATTTGTCATTTTCATTTCATTTTCGTATCATTCTGTCATCGCCTCGGTTTGCGTGCCCGTGTGCACGCATTTCGAGGCACTTCATTTTCTGCCATCGGCATCTTATGTGAGTGTGGCTGAGGCTCTCTCATGTTAGTATAAGTCCATGTTGCATTTTTCATGAAATTCGCATCGCTTTCGCATCGCCTCGGTTTGCGTGCCAGTGTGCACGCATTTCGAGGCACCTCTTTTTTTTTATCCGCCGGCATCCGATGTGAGTGTGGCTGAGGTTCACTCATGTTGGTATAAGCCCACTTGTCATTTCCATGTCATTTCATCATATTCTGTCATTGCCTCAGTTTGCGTGCCCGTGTGCACGCATTTCGAGGCACCCTATTTTTAACCGCCGGCATCCGATGTGAGTGTGGCTGAGGTTCACTCATGTTGGTATAAGCCCACTTGTCATTTTCATGACATTTTCATATCATTTTAGCATTGCCTCGGTTTGCGTGCCAGTGTGCACGCATTTCGAGGCACCTCATTTTTATCCGCCGGCATCCGATGTGAGTGTGGCTGAGGTTCACTCATGTTGGTATAAGCCCACTTGTCATTCCCATATCATTTCATCATATCATATCATTGCCCCGGTTTGCGTGCCCGCGTGCACGTACTTCGAGACACATATCATTTCCCCGGTTTGCGTGTCCGCGTGCACATACTTCGAGACACATATCATTGCCTCAGTTTGCGTGCCCGCGTGCACGTACTACGAGACACATATCATCGCCTCGATTTGCGTGCCCGCGTGCACACATTTCGAGACACATATCATTTTCTCGGTTTGCGTACCCGCGTGTACACATTTCGAGACACATATCATTTTCTCAGTTTACGTGCCCGTGTGCGCGCACTTCGAGGCACCTCATTTTCATTGCATTCTTCCATTTTCTCGGTTTGCGTGCCTGCATGCACGTATTTCGAGGCATGTCATTTCCATAGCATTGAGTATGTTAGGATTGTATCTTAGTTGCATTTCATGCATATCATGCATATTGCATCGTGTCCGGAATAAGAGTTAGCCCGGGCACGGGAAACGAGGTACATTTCGTACTCCGAGTGACGGAATGTGTCTCAATTCCCCAGTCGCCGACACTCCGGATTATCCATGATGGAGTTAGGTTTTAGCTGTAATTTCATGTGCATTCATCCTATATTGAGTTGTGCATTTCGACTCCTCGGCCATCATGCCTTGGTATGCGTAATTGGTGGCACGAGAATCGAGACATGCATATATTTGTGCAAATACATTGCTATGCCCCTTTCCTGCTCTCTGTTGCAGCAAAACGCAGAATCAGCAACTTTTCAAGGCTTGGCACGCATTCCAAGAACAGGTGTAAACAGAGGCTAATTGGGGCATTCCAGTGGATTTTCGCGCAAGACAACCTAGACATGCATCATCCATCAGAAGCAAGGCGGTCCCTGGCTTGCACGCCAGTTTTATTTGCTTTCATAGTTAATTTGTTAATTAATTAGAACTTTGTAATATTTCGGACTGTAATATTCTTTTATTCGGGACTGTAATATTCGGACTGTATATTTATTCGGACCCTCTGCGCGAGGGCATAACTGTAATAAGTGTGCGTGTGTGTGTTGTATGTCTTCCAACCCCACGTCTTTCTTCCCTTTTATTTATCCGCTTATGATGGTTAGATTAGGGCATATTTCAATTAGCATACAGTATGATAGCATGTTTGCATTCATTCATCTGTTTTGCATGCACCGGGCTCGGCGCATCATACTGACTGCATTGTATTTTCAATTCCAAGTTGAATACATGTTAGTTGTAGCATTTCATATGCCATCTTAGAATAGCCGAGCCTACTATAGTTGCATTTTGCATGTGTTGCATTAAGCATTTTTGTATACTTAGGATCATGCATGATTTCTAATGTAGTTTCTGTTTTTGGCTTGGAGTACTCGGTAAGCTTTATGCTTTAGCATCCTTGCATACGTGTGAGTGAATGCCATGATAGCATGCTTACCATGAGGCTATGTGCTTATCTGATATATCTGCCTGAATGCCTGTGGGTGAAGGTTGGGTTATTTGAATTGGAATGAATCATCAAAATGTTTCAAGCCTACCTGTGGGTAGCAAACCATTTTCAAAAACAAGCATGAAATGTTTTGTTCCAATTCAGGCAATCCAGTCGATACTTGTATGCTGTGAGTATCACATAGTAACCTAGGCTAATAACCGGAATAAGAATTCACAATGTTTTCAAAAATCGATATCATGGTTAGTAGAGGCCGGTCTATGACCGGGCGAGCGGGGGTGCTCACGAAGTGACCTTCCCCAATCGTACCCAAGTTCCCGAGCCGAGGCAACTTTGGTGATGACGGACACGTGGCCTTTTGGCACCGAGTCAGGGTTTCCTAAATTTCCCAAAATAAAATATTTAGGTGGCGACTCTGTATCTGGCAAAGCAGTCCATGTTTGGCACTTCTTTCAAAAATCTGTTTTCTCAAAACGATTTGCCGGATTTGGACTATTTGGTTCAGACTTAGAACCGTGACTGAAAAAAGTCGAGTCCGAGCTGTAGCGAGGTCCCCCCCGCGGGACTTGTTATAGTTTCTGGCGACTCTGTTGGGGATTTAGAGAACTTGACTCGAACTCATGATATCTGTTTTTGACTACACTTGTGTGTTTCTTTGCATTGCATTTGCATTGGTGCGCCTAGGACACCGTGTTTGCCATCTGCTATTCCTGAACGGTTTGCCAGAGGCTTGTCTTGTCAAGGCATGACCATAAGGCTGACCGGTTGTGGGCTCTGCCAGTATGGGAACACAAACCCCGGTTTTACCGGGGCACCCTCTTTGACCATTCGACCTAGTGCATATTCGGATCCATAGTGACTATTCCAAATTAGGACAGGTTGCTTACCCGTTTATAGGTTGTCTGAAACCGCTGTGTGCGTAGTGAAACCCTAGTCCCTGACAAAATAGGACAGAGAAACCTTACCCCAACATAGGGGTGTTTTGGCTCTCACTTATCTGTTATGTGCTTTAGAGTGCGTCTCTACAGGAATGCATGTATCAGTATATGAGTTTGGGCATCAGGCCTGCGGGCATCAGTTCAGTATTGGCAATATCAGGCCTGCGGGCATCAGATCAGTATGTGAGTTTCAGTATCAAGCCTACGGGCATCAGTTCAGAATCGTCAGCATTAAGCCTGCGGGCATCAGTTCAGTCTTATGGGTATCAGGCCTGCGGGCATCAGCCAGTATTTGAGGATCAGCTATCCGCGGATATCAGATTCTGTTTTGGGGAATAGTGATACAGGGATAATAATCAGTGTTTGAGGGCAGTGTGTATTTCAGCTTATTGATTGTGTATTGATTATGCCCGACTGTGTGTCTTGCATTTTATTTTAAGCTGTTGTGCTGTCCGTTTATCTGTTTATTTATTTCCTTTTCGCTTTATTTATCTTTTGCTAGGTCAGTTTTAGCACGATTGCTTCCGACCCAACAGGCATTCCCCAAGCACCTTGGACACGAGGTCGTCGACTCCATCGATCTGAGGATCTAATCGACGGACAACCAGTGTTCCATTCTCTACCCCCTGTTACAAGAAGGAAGCAAAGAAAGCGCAGTACATCTGAATTGAGAGCACCAGAACAGTGGTATTCCCCACCAGTGGACAGTTGGACTGAGATCCCCATTGAGACAAATCTGCCAGTAGTTCAGACAAATCGAAGCAGTATGACAACACCGACAGGAGTTGAGGAAATGATACGCCAAATGCAGGAAACTATGCGGGCCATGCAGCAAGATGCCGTCCGCCGGGATGAGCTTGCTAAGCAACAAGCCGAGATTATGACCCAACAAGCTGAGCTTATCACCCGACTGCAACAACAGAGCACAGCATCTGCTTCACACCCAATTCCTCCCCCGGCCGGAGCCCCATTACCTGAGAAGGCTCCTGCTATTCAGGACGTTCCTCCAAACACCCAGAATACTGTACCGACTATCCAAAATCTGCAAGAGGACACAAGTCTTCCAACGGGGCCAGCTCCGCCCCCGATTCCACCACAACTGTCCAAAGTCCATACACCCGATCACCCGGACTCTCCATCCGAGGTCGAGGTTAATCAAACAGCTCTGAAATTGAGCAAACTGGAGAAGCTTTTCAAAAAATCCCAAGGGGCTAAGGCTATGCCGGATATCGGAGATGGATATACCGAGGAGGCCGTAACACTCCCCGATAGATTCAAAATGCCACAAATCGACCGTTTTGACGGGACCGGCGACCCCATGGTCCATATCCGACTGTTTGCAGATGTTTTGCGGCCAATGGGCCTAACACGACAACAGAAGCTCTCATTATTCGGCCGAACCCTGTCGGGTGTGGCCTCCCATTGGTACGCAAGGTTATCGGATGAGGTGAAGAAGAATTGGGATGAGATGGCTGAGGCCTTTGTCACACAATATTCGTATAACACTCAGATCGAGATCACAACCCGTGATCTTGAAACGACAAGGCAGGAGCCTAAAGAATCTTTCTCGGATTTTGTGATCCGATGGAGGGCCAAGGCGTCGATGATGACTTTAAGGCCCACTGACAGAGATCAAATTCGGATGATTGTGCGCAATCTCCACCCGAAGCTAATGCAAAGGATGATTGTGGTCCCCTTCCCTACTTTCGCAGATTTACATGATATGGGGGTGCAAATAGAAGATGCTATGAGGCAAGGTCTGTTTGACCAGGACAGAGAACAACCAAGGAGGACCTTCAATCGCAATAACAATGCAGGCCCGAGCGGCGCTGCAAATACGAGAGCCTCGGAAGTTGGTATGGTCACCACCACTCCCCCTCCTCCTCCAAGACCTATGACTGCCACACCTTTCTCCGGCGCGTCCGGAAGCAACACACAAGCCAACAGCCGATTCCAACCACGAGGCCAAAGAACCTTTACCCAACTATATATGCCTCTGACCAAGGTTCTGGGAATATTGATAAGGAAAAACCATTTAAAACCCCTGGAGCCAAAGCCATTACCAAATCCACTCCCCCCCTCTTACGACCCGTCAAGGTACTGCGCGTATCACCAACAACACGGTCATGACACCGACCGTTGTTACAGACTACGTCATGAGATTCAAGATCTTATTGACAAACAGGTGATTGCGCCTCCTGATAAACCCAATGTCACAACCAACCCTCTCCCACCACATAACCAAGCTCCTCCTCCCAAAAGAATTAACTTTATCCAGACTGGGGTCGCATCTTATGATCCTAGCATCTACGTTACGCCCACCCACCTACCCAAGCCAGAGGTGCTCCTTCCCGATTGCACTGATTTCTTGTGCATGGTGGACATCTCCAAAACCCAAACAGAACCGGTGGTGGTGACTGTCAAAGACAGGGCAGGGCAGATTTTGGGAGAGACTGAGTCTGTTGAATCTGGGACTGGGCAGAATTTTGCTGAGGGAACCTATGATCCAAGCAAGTACATCCTATCAACGAGCCGAATTGGGCTAAGTGTAGAATTGCCAGAGACCGGAGAACTATGCATGATCCGAGGGGATGGATCTGGGCTATGGACAGATGAGCCGACAACCGTAGAGGAGGACTTTGCTAACTTGCAATTTCTCGAGGACTAGGAATTGGGGGATACGTCGATTAATTGGTATGATTATGAGGAATCAGAGGAGGCCACGGGATGGCTCGAAGATCAACCAGATGCAGTGGGGGAAGCCCAATCAGAACAGAGCCCGGCAGAGGCAGAAATATCAGTTGTGGCCGGAACGGCCGAAAACCAAGTTGTACCGCCGGAGAGCGCCGGTGTTAAGAATTCCGCTCAAGACATGGGCATTATAGATACAGGAATTGTTAAACAACCAGCTGTACTGACGCAGTTGGAGCAAGGAAAATTTGAGGAAGCTGAGAGAGCCAGAAAGGCAAAAGGCCCTGAAGGGACTGAAAGTGCTGTGTGCACAAAGACAAACAATGCTGCGAGCATATGGACAGAGAGCACTGAGAGTGCGAGTAGACCGGAGCCAGACAGGTGTCTGTTGGCTGTCAGTGGAATGTGGTGGGAAGATGACGACTTGTGTCTTGCCCACACGGATGAAGACTGGGGGAATAACCAGCCGGATGATACTTGGTACCTCGATGAAGTGGACCATATGACAAGAAGTGGGCGGTACTTCAAGCCCCCACACCTGGACCAACCCGAGGCATCCGGGAAGGATAGAGAAGTGGAAAGACAGAAGGAGAAGCAGATTGAAGATGAGGCTGTGTTGAAACAGTTAAAGAAAATACAAGCAGACATCTCCATCTGGGGACTGCTAATGGCATCACGAGTACACAGAGAAGCTGTCCTATCTGCCATGGACAAGTCCAAACTCTCTATAGACACCACACCTGAACAGCTGGTTGGGCTGGTTTTTCCGGGAGGAGGTTCCCCGGCATTAACCTTTTCGGACAAGGAGCTACCGCCTGAGGGTACAAACCATAACAAACCTCTCTATATTTCTGTGGAATGTAGAGATAAGTGGATACCGGTGGTACTGGTTGATACCGGGTCTGCGATTAATGTCTGCTCGACCAGAACGGCATATGCGATCGGGTTGAAGCCCGTGGACTTCGTCCCAACCACCCAAGTGATCAGAGCATACGATAATACTAGCAGAGAGGTGATGGGGACTGTTAAAATTCAAACCAAGGTTGGTCCAGGACAACACAGCATCGAATTTCATATCTTGGATGTTCCCGCAACCTTTAACCTACTTTTGGGGCGACCGTGGTTGCACCAGGTCAAAGTAGTCTCTTCCACTCTACATCAGATGCTAAAGTACCCCCACGGGAAAGGGGTAGCGATAGTTTTCGGAAATTCGTCAATCCATCCGCCGCCAGAGGTGTCTACACCTGTCTTGGAGATTGAGCACGGCACGGAGGATGTGTTTTTGTCGGGGTTCACTTTGGCCGAGGCTCAAGTGGTGCAGAATGTCATGGCTGCGAATGAGGGCATGTATGTTAGTGCACAATCCATATACCTCATGAACAAGCTAAAGCATACCCCTGGGATGGAATTAGGGAGAAGCGGCCGGAAAGGCGTCTCAGTATTGGCCGAAGTGCCGCACAACCCCCACGCCTTTGGACTGGGTTATCTGCCCACCAAGGAGGATTGGGTAAGGAAAGGGAAAGAAATGGCCGGAAGGGCCAGGGCAAAGAAGGCCGGGAAGCCATTTGATTTAATGCACAGGCCCATCTGGGGTACCCTAAACGGACGTTTCGTCCGGGAGGGGGAAGATTTTCCATTCTGCGGCTTCCCGGAGCCATGGCTAAACGCGGACGGGACGCGCGTGCCTGGTTTTGAAATATTCTTCGACATACAATTATCTGGGGATGACGTTGCCGAAGCGCAGACAGACCCACCAACTGAGGTTGAGCAATGTGAAGCAGTGGATCCTGAGAGTACAGAGCTGGAAATGGGGGTAGCACTGGCGAGTCTACTATCAGATCCTCCGATCGGCCAAGAGTGCTTGGGGGATAACTCTTTGGTTTCTGTGATTGGAGATGAAATAGCTGCGGGCTTTCCAGCGCCGATCTTGGATGCATCTATCGCACCTTCTCTCATCTGGCAATATGAAGAAGGCTTTTTATCTAGCAGTTCCGGGTCAGGTGGTGAGCCGGAATCTGATTCTGCCGAATCTTCTACGTCAGAATCAGATTCCAGCTCGACTGAGTCTGAGTCCGGTATTCCTGGGAGTGATAACCCGGATACCACAGTCCTGTCTAGGTCGTCTTTTTCATTTTCTTTTGAGTCTGTTGTAACAGAAGAATCTGACGGCTTGGAAGTACTTAATGAGAATGATGTGGATGTGGTTTCCGAGTATTTCTCCGTGCCTTTGATTTATTGCTTAAATCAGGATTTTCAAAATTTTGATGAAAACAGCGAGGAAGAAATTCCCCCAGTTTTGCAACGATTAATTGAGCAAGAGCAGGAAAGATTTGTTAAACCTTTAATGGATGAAATCACTACTGTGAATGTTGGTACTGAGAAGGACCCGCGGCTGGTCCAGATCGGGTCCACGTTGTCTTCAGAGGAGCGCGAGCGCTTAGTCGCTTTATTAAAAGATTTCAAAGATGTTTTCGCGTGGTCCTATGAAGACATGCCTGGAATCGATCCTGAGATTGTACAGCACCGGATCCCTCTTGATCCAGAGGCCCGCCCTGTCAAACAGAAACTCAGAAGGATTCGCCTGGACTGGACCCTCAAAATTAAGGAAGAGGTCACCAAGCAAATTGACGCAGGGTTCCTGCTGGTATCTGAATATCCAACTTGGTTGGCCAACATAGTTCCAGTGCCGAAGAAGGACGGCAGAATTCGGGTCTGTGTAGACTTCAGAGATTTGAACAGGGCCAGTCCGAAAGACGACTTCCCTTTGCCGCACATCGATGAATTGGTAGACTTCACGGCAGGACATGCCTTGCTTTCGTTTATGGATGGTTTCTCAGGCTATAACCAGATAGTGATGGCACCCGAAGACCGGGAGAAGACTGCGTTCACTACCCCGTGGGGTACATATTGTTATAGAGTGATGCCATTCGGGTTGAAAAATGCTGGAGCTACGTATCAACGGGCAGCGACTACAATATTGCATGATATGATCCATAAAGAGGTCGAGGTGTACGTGGACGACATGATTGTCAAGTCCAAAGATAGAGAGGGCCACTACACCGCCTTACAAAAATTCTTTCAAAGGATCAAAGAGTTTCGGCTGCGACTGAATCCCCAGAAATGCACGTTTGGTGTTACAGCAGGGAAGATGTTAGGGTTTCTGATCACACAAAGGGGCATCGAGGTCGACCCTTCCAAAATCAAGGCCATCTTAGAAATGCCACCACCGAGGACTGAAAAGGAGGTGCGAGGCTTTCTGGGTAAAGTGCAATTCATAAGACGGTTTATTTCTAAATTAACCTTGACTTGTGAACCACTTTTTGGTCTCTTGAAGAAAGGAAAGAAATTCCAATGGGACGGCCGATGTCAAGCAGCTTTTGAGCAGATCAAAGAGTATCTACAGAACCTACCCGTGTTGTCGCCGCCAGAGCCAGGGAGACCGTTGATACTGTATCTTTCGGTAACCGAGACTACCATGGGCTGCATGCTTGCGCAGGAGTCAGAAGACAAAGTGGAAAGAGCCATCTACTATCTGAGCAAAAAGATGCTAGATTACGAGACCCGCTATACACCGCTGGAGAAGGCTTGTTTGGCCTTGGTATGGGCAACCAGGAAGCTGCGGCACTACCTGTTAGCCCACTCTGTAATGTTGGTTTCGCGTTTGGATCCCATCAAATATCTCTTCGAGAAACCAGCACTTACGGGTAGGCTAGCTCGATGGCTGCTGTTGCTCTCCGAATTTGATTTGAAGTATGTAACGCGTAAATCAGTAAAAGGCAGAGCGGTAGCGGAGTTCCTTGCCGACCACCCGGTTGAGGGGGATGAAGCGGTTGAATATCTATTCCCAGATGAAGCCATTCTGCATGTTGAAGATGAAACTTGGACGATGTACTTTGACGGAGCGTCAAACCAGTATGGGTATGGGATAGGGGTGTTGTTGATAGCGCCTGACGATTCCCGTATCCCCTTAGCATTCAAGCTCCGGTTCAAGGTTTCCAACAACGAAGTAGAGTATGAGGCATGTATTGCTGGCCTGGAAGCAGCCCTGGAACTAGGGGCAAGACGAGTGGACGTCATTGGGGACTCGAACCTTGTTGTGTCTCAAGCAAAAGGAGATTGGAAGGTCAAAGAGGAAAGGATGATAATCTACCACCAAACCTTGGATTCGCTAATTCCTCGGTTTGAAAAGCTAAATTTCACCCACCTCGTAAGAGAGAACAACAGGTTTGCAGATTCACTAGCAACTCTATCTTCTATGATAGACATCCCGTTCGGAGTCCGGATGCGTCCAGTCATTATTGATCAGAAGTTCGTGCCAGCATACGAGTCGATTTCCGCCATAGATGAGGTTCAAGACGGCAACCCCTGGTACTACGACATCTGGAACTTCTTAGAAAAGGAGACATACCCACTAGGGGCAAATGCCAAAGATAAGAGGGCTGTCAGAAGAATGGCTGCTCAATTCGTTATCTGCGGGGGAAATTTGTACAAAAGGGGTCATCTGGGAATGCATAAGCTCTGTGTAGAAGCTGAAGAGTCAAAACGCCTGATGGAAGCCATCCACGGGGGAGAGTGCGGTGCACACATGAATGGAGTAATGCTGGCCAGGAAGATCCTCAGACAGGGCTACTACTGGTCAACCATGGAGGAGGATTGTATTGGCTTTGTTCGGCGATGCCACAAGTGTCAAATTCATGCAAACCGCATGAACATCCCGCCGTCAAAACTGTACAACATGACTTCACCATGGCCTTTTTCAGTCTGGGGAATTGATGTGATCGGAGCTGTTACCCCGAAGGGATCAAACGGGCATGAGTTTATCCTGGTAGCGATAGATTATTTTACAAAGTGGGTCGAGGCCCAATCATACGCGGTGTTGAAGGCTTCGCACGTCGCAAAGTTCATCAGGAACAATATCATCTGTCGCTACGGGGTGCCAAACGAGATAATTTCAGATAATGGTTCCCACTTCAAGAAAGAAGTGATAGATTTGTTGGAGAAATACAATGTGGCTTTTCACAAGTCATCTACATACAGGCCACAGACCAATGGAGCGGTTGAAGCCGCCAACAAGAATGTCAAGCATATACTACAGAAGATGGTGGAAACCTATCGAGATTGGCCAGACAAGCTGCCCTTTGCTCTGTGGGGCTACAGGACTTCAATCAGAACTTCTACTGGAGCAACTCCATATTCATTAGTCTATGGAATGGAGGCTGTTCTACCCATTGAGATTGAGGTTCCGTCGTTACGAGTATTGGCTGAATGCCAGATAGCCGAAGCAGATTGGCAGCAAAGCAGATTCGAAGAACTCATGCTCTTTGATGAAAGAAGACTGAAAGCACTGTACCACATCCAAGGCTATCAACGCAGAATCGCCCGGGCTTTCAACAAGAAAGTTAAGTCCAGGAATCTGAAAGAAGAAGATTTGGTGCTCAAAGACAACCGAGCTCCCATCCACGACCCAAGGGGCAAGTTCAAACCCAATTGGACTGGTCCTTACATTATCAAAGCTATCTGGTCAGGTGGAGCTGTGGTTCTGATGGATCTAGATGGCTTGGAATTCTCACAACCGATCAATATGGACAAGTTTATGAAATACTATCCTTGAGAGGCTCGCTAGGCCGAAAACCCGAAAGGGCGACCTAGGCAAAATTCAGAGCACAAAAATTAGAAAATATAAAAAACTGAGCTCGCAAGGTTGAAAACCCGCAAAGGGCAGCCTTGGCAAAAGTTAGAGCGCAAAAGGAGAGTGAAAATACTCGAGCGAACCTTAGCCTGAACTACGTAAGGCTTGATTCCCATCTTTGGGATACGTAGGCAACTTCATCTTGAAGTTCAGCCATAAACTTTTCCCCGATCAACTCTGTCCATTTTGATCATCTCAATCATCTTTATCCATCAGCATTTATCGTGGTCTCCGGTACAGTGCTGTTCAAATTAGGGGCAACTTTCCGTTGCCACGACGGTGCAAAGTTACTCAGACTAGGGGCAACTTTCCGTTGCTGTGAAGTGCCGCATTGTTCTTCAGACTAAGGGCAACTTTCCAGTTGCAGGAATCTGGGGTTGTGCATCTCAGTGACAGATTTCCGGTGTGTCCAATTCTGATCCACATCGAAAATAGTTTTGAAAAGTTTTAATGAAAGTTGACTTTGTTCAAATCCATCTTTTTACGACTAAGACCATTTTTAGACCAAAAGTGGAAAATTTTCAGTACCATAACTTTCAATTTCATTGATTTCAAAATAGAATTCTCTTGCTCTTGCATTACAATCGAGATTGCTTATTTTAGTACATTCATAAAGAAAACTTGAAAATGCTAAATAAGCAATAAATTTGAGGCATAGTTGAATCAAGTATCTCTGCGTCCCCTCCCAGAGCTGGATGGAGCGTCTGATGCCAAGCTAGGCCCGACCTGTGCCTCTTCATTAAGCCAATCCACGCACTCATCAGACAAAGTACAACTGAAAGTGGAAGCAGGGGCCAGGAGCTCTCTAGTCCTCCATGCCGTGGCATATCGGGCAAGGTGTGCACCCCGGATCGGGAAAGCGGCTGGGTACTCAATCCCCTCCGGTGGACAGGTCTGATCATGGCCAAACTGACGCAGAAACCAGAACGGAAAATAGAATACGCAGTGGGTTAGACCAATCAATTGGATCCCAATCAGCCGAGACATACTATAGCTCATTGCCGGGAGGTTGAGCCAAGGACAACGCCAGGCAATGCTGTCTGCGGACAAATTGCACATCCAATCGAACCACCACCTTTCGTCAAGAGCATTGACTAAGCGCTGCCGAAAGAAGTAGCCTCGAGCTGAATAGGTCGGGCAAGAGTCCACAACCTGCAATTTATCCATTAACCATACCTAGGGGAGGGATGGAAAATGAGAGAATAAAGAATAGAGAGATGTATGATGAGAGAAAAGTAAGACAAGGGTTTTGAGAGAAAAATCGAGCCTGAGGGACGAGTGATGTGAGCAAATATATATGTGAGGTCGGGTGGGAAACATTACCTGCAGTAGCAGTGGACTCCCGGCAAACCTAGTCGCCTCCCGGCGATAGACAGAATCTAAACCCATCAATGTCTCGGCCAAGGTCATGGCAATACAGCTCTTTCCTTCTCTCAAACCTTGGGCGACTTCAATCAGGCGAATGCTAGCCCCGCCAAAGCCCGAGGAAAGCAGAAAGTGAGACAATAAACATAAGCAGAGGGCGTGTTGCCGGAAACCCTGCCAATAATGGTTACTGCGGTCACCAGCATCGGAAAAACGATGGATCAAGCCGAGGATGTCCAGCTCTCCATTGCAGATCAGAGATCGAGCGTCATGTGCTGTGAGTCCACACATTCGCCCTAAAGCCTGGGCGTGACCAAAACGGAACTGGGGCAAGATCACTTCAGAGCATTCAGACTCCATCAAAACCTGAAAATCTTCGAAAGTGGGACACATCTCTTGGCCGCCAAAGCTAAAAACATGCGTCACTGGATTCCAGAACCTTGCCGCGGCATGAAGAAAAGGGAGATGTAACGGAGTATGGCTCAGCGTGAATAGTGCATTCAAGCCGAAGCCCCGAAAATTCAGTTTTTCCGAGCCATCTAGAGAAGAGATCCAAGATGTGATATTTTCTGCGAGAAACGCCTCCATCTTTGCCTAAAACTAAGATGAAATGAATGTTCCCGAAGTTGAGGCTTTTATAGAAGGAAAAACATTATTCACGGGGACACGTGTCAAAAATCCGGTGGCTGCAGGACTGAATGGTCGGCCAGCTATTTACTTTCTGCAGAAATGGCTGGCCAGCCATTTACTTTTGCAAAAATGGCCGGCCAGCTCCCAGGGGTGGCTAGCAATGCTGCAATGTGTCTCCTCGGCCCTGTTTTACCCTTCGAGGGAGAGTTCCAAACATTTCCATGCAACGGGGAAGTCAAAGGCCTCCATCCCTCTCCATTTCGGACGCGTTCCGATGCCGAGATCGTCAAAAGTACACTTTGTTTTTGTTAAGGTGTTTTGGTTTTCGAGTTGTTGTTTTTGCTTATCGAGTTGTTTGTCGAGCGGACGTGTTTCGTGTTTTTTGAATCATTGCGCTCTGTTTAAGCAATCTTTGTTTAAGTCTGGATTATTGGTGTTGTTGCATTTTGCTTATCGAGTTGTAAACTTTCTAAGGTCCTGTTATATCTTAGTAAGTTGAGTTGTTTAGTTTGTTGCGTCGGTTCACTACCTGACTTGGTGCTTACACAATGCGCATTCCCATTCAATTTTATTTCTGTGCAAAATAAATTGATGCGATACGATGCTAAAAATACAAACATATTTTCAAAAGCTATTTCATTTCATCATGCTTTACAACAAACAAAGGTACAAGTTTTACAAAAAATAAAACTGCCTAACGATGTGCAAAGTGTTACAAACTACTAGCGAAAAGAAAAATAAAGCAGGAAATAACAACATCAAAGTCCTCGGGGGCGGGAACGAGAAGCACGCCTCGTCCTCTTTTGCGGGACGACCTCCACACCATCATCTGAGTCGGAGCCGTCATCCTCGGGGTCCTCCTCACCCTCGCCTCTGTTCCCCGAGCCAAAACCGGAGCCTCCCTCCTCAACAGATGTCTCGAACTGACGGTCGGTAGCCTCCTCCTCCTCCTCATCAAACTCCACCTCCACAACATGAGCCCTGCGTCTGCGGGCAGGCCCTCCTCGAGCTCCTCGGAAAGGCCTAGATGGCCCAGATCCTCTGGAAGGCCGAGATGGCCCAGCTCCCCAATGAGGCCCGGATGGCCTAGTCTGCGGCTGGCCGGACCATGAAGGCATCTGAAAACAAAAAGTTCAATCCAAATGCATCAGTTCAAATATATACATCAGATGCAGATACAAGCAAAGGCTACATGAAGTGGGTGCATGTAAGTACAGTGTATAAGTGGGGTGTGTGTCAGATGTGCTCTACACAAGTAGTCTATCGATGCAGTAGAAATCAGCATGTCATCAGAAGTATGATAAATGCCAGAAAACTGAAGGGTACCTGGATGCCCGCGACGGACAACTGTGCCTCCCTGCGCAGGACCATGCCCTCTAGTGTGGCCACTAGTCCAACTACCTCCTCTATGTACCCTCGCGATGGCTGCAAAATGAGCTCATAATCATCAGTGAACAAAAGAATGTCTAAACATCTGAACGATGAATGAAAACAAGTGGAGCATACCGGCGGTGAGTCCGGATAAATGGCGTATCGATCACTGGGCATCAGAGGCTCTAATGGAATCAGAGTCGGAGAGCTAGCCCCATACTGCCATGCCATCAACTCAGTCGGCATATCTGGCCATCCGACGTGAGGATGAATCGACGGAGTCGGAGGAAACGGTCTACTCCCACCTCTAGATGCGCCAGCCCTGCTAGAAGAAGGGACGTCTGTAGCTCGAGCCCGAGCCTGATCCGAGGATGACGTACCGGCAGGCCTCATCATCGGGATACGAGCTTCCGTCAATGGGGGCATCAAGTATATGTGACGGTAGGTGGTGTAGTCCCCCTCCGCAACATATAGCAAAGCATCGCTGCCCAGCATGGCGCCGACTACCTCTGAGTAAGAGAGCCCGTCAGCGGTCCGCATACTAGCTGGAGGTACTGTGGGAACATCCTGAGAAAGATACCCCCGTACCTGGCGCAGAAAGCGCTCCCCCAAGAACCAGACCCTGCCAACCGGCCCTTCGAGCAGGACCCTATACTGAGAGATGCCTGATGCTCCGGTATACTGAAGTCGGAGATCATCACCCAGGGGCGCCCAAGGCTGCCATGTAATCTGCGGATGACAAATGCATAAACCGATCAGAAATCAAGAATATACAGAGCAAATCAAAGATGAAAACGAAAAGAACTGAAAGTTCTGGAGTACCTCTGAGTGTCGCACCGTGTCGAAATACTGTCGCAGGCGAAGGAGGGTCTCTCGAGGCCTCGCCCGGTGCGGGCCCTCAAATATCAATGAATATGGAGTCACGGGAATCCCTACCACCTCCAGCTCTGGGGCTAATGATGGGAAGTATACATAAACCCATAGCTGAGAAAAGCAGTGCAAAATGTAAGTACGAAATGCTGAGAGCAAAATACAGACTGTAAAAGTGCGCTGTGGGTGCAATGTACAAATAATGAGAAGCAGAAATGTAAATCAGGGGGACAGAAAAGTACCTCCCAAGCTCTCCAGTAGCCGCCGAGTAAGTCGCCCCGCCCGCGGGAGGTCGCGCTCATGTAAAAGTAGAGGGTAGCCAGGCCAGCGCCACCCCAATCATATCTACTGACCTGTGATAGGTCAACCAGAGCGCTCAACAGGTATAGCCCAATGGTGTTCCCTCTGTCGGCGAACAGGGTAGTCCCGAAGAGAAACATCAGGAAGCCACGAGCATACTGCTCTGTTTCCTCGGGAGTCTCGGGCACCATCTCTGCCCGTCGAAAATGGGAAGAGAACCAAGTGTATCGGACTCTCCCTGAAACCCTATCAACGGGTGGGCAAGCCCCCAACAAATACATCCAGGCGGCCTCCCACTCGCCCATATCTTCGTCGTAAGGAATGGACCAACCTCCGACGTCTAAACCGGTCAATACAGCGAAATCAAAAGGGGTCATAGTCATGTCCCCGGTAGCAGAGAAATGGAAGGAATTGGTGGTGTCCCACCATCTCTCTACCAGAGCTGCCATCAAGGTCCTCCTGGCAGGACAACGTGACAACCCGGTACAGAAGGGTCCAAATCCTGCCAGATCCACTAAGTCTCTGACGCCCTCCGGGAGCTCAGCATACCAATCTCGCGCCATGGTGGAACCATATCCTCGCACACTGCGGGAACCACCCTGCATTCAGAATGAATATATGTGTCAATAATGAAATAAATGGGCTGTGTGCCAATGAGATGAAATGGGCTGTGTGCCAATAAGATGAAGGGGATTGTGTACCAATGAAGTAAAATAAGCTACATACAAATTCTATCTACCTGGGCTGCGTGTTCAGAAAATTTGAATTTTGGGCTGCGTGTTCAACTTTCAGTTAATTTGTGGGCTGCGTGTTCACTATCTACCTGGGCTGCGTGTTCAGAAAATTTGAATTTTGGGCTGCGTGTTCAACTTTCAGTTAATTTGTGGGCTGCGTGTTCACTATCTACCTGGGCTGCGTGTTCAGAAAATTTGAATTTTGGGCTGCGTGTTCAACTTTCAGTTAATTTGTGGGCTGCGTGTTCACTATCTACCTGGGCTGCGTGTTCAGAAAATTTGAATTTTGGGCTGCGTGTTCAACTTTCAGTTAATTTGTGGGCTGCGTGTTCACTATCTACCTGGGCTGCGTGTTCAGAAAATTTGGATTTTGGGCTGCGTGTTCAACTTTCAGTTAATTTGTGGGCTGCGTGTTCACTATCTACCTGGGCTGCGTGTTCAGAAAATTTGAATTTTGGGCTGCGTGTTCAACTTTCAGTTAATTTGTGGGCTGCGTGTTCACTATCTACCTGGGCTGCGTGTTCAGAAAATTTGAATTTTGGGCTGCGTGTTCAACTTTCAGTTAATTTGTGGGCTGCGTGTTCACTATCTACCTGGGCTGCGTGTTCAGAAAATTTGAATTTTGGGCTGCGTGTTCAACTTTCAGTTAATTTGTGGGCTGCGTGTTCACTATCTACCTAGGCTGCGTGTTCAGAAAATTTGAAATTTTGGGCTGCGTGTTCAACTTTCAGTTAATTTGTGGGCTGCGTGTTCACTATCTACCTGGGCTGCGTGTTCAGAAATTTTGGATTTTGGGCTGCGTGTTCAACTTTCAGTTAATTTGTGGGCTGCGTGTTCACTATCTACCTGGGCTGCGTGTTCAGAAAATTTGAAATTTGGGCTGCGTGTTCAACTTTCAGTTAACTTGTGGGCTGCGTGTTCACTATCTATCTGGGCTGTGTGTTCAGAAAATATAAAGTGTGGGCTGTGTGTTCACTTTCGAATTCGGGCTGTGTGTTCGACAAATCAGTGTTTGAACCGTGTGTTCTAATGTGGGCTGTGTGTTCGCAATTAATTGATGAGCTGAATGTTCAAGAATTCAAGTATTGAAGCTACATGTTCAAGATGTAAGCAAAGTACTATGTCATAAGCTAAACAGCATGTTCAAGCATGGCAAAGGTGCGAAATGTAAAATACAGAAGATGAGGAAAATACCTCTCGGGCATCGTGAGAGAGATGCTGCTCCGGCTCTCTGAGAAGCAGATCCATGGGTGCTCGCTCGTCAAAACTGGTAAAGTGACGGAAGACGGCACGAGGGAGGACGTGCACTGCCGGACGGTACCTCTCAGGCATGAAAGGGCGAGTCCTCGGAGGTAGAGTCATAGGATTGAAATCGTCCCCAGCACCTGAAAAACCTCCATCGTGGGGAGAATTGCCCGCCATTTTCAAGAATCTGCAAAAGGGGAACAAAAATGAGCAAAATGAGCGAAAATTGGAAAAAGTCAACAAAAGTCAACTCCCGAGAAAATATTCCAAACATTAAGATGAACTTACCTCAAGTGGTGAAAATGCAAAAAGAAGCTCCGAAGCCGGAATTTAATCGCTCCAAAGTGTTTAAAACTGAGTGTTTTTGCGAAAACAATTTGCGCGGGGCGTTGGAAAACGCGCGTAAAACTCAAATCTGGAAAGAAAAGTGTTGAAAGAGGCAAGGAATGAAGTGAGGTTCGGCTGCCATTTATAGGCCTCAAGCCTTGGGTGAAGAGGCATGCAAAAAGGAGGGAAAAAGACCAAAATGCCCTTGGGAAAAGGGCATGGCCGGCCGGCCTCTAATTCTAGCTGGCCAGCCATCTGCTTTTTGCAGAAATGGCCGGCCAGCCATCTACTTTAATGGAAACCGGTTGGCCACCTCCCCTTGGGAAGGTAAATGGCCGGCCATCATCCCCACATGCTCACCTAGCTCTCTGCAAATTTTGAGGAAGATCGGAGTTCCCGAGGCCTGAAAAAGTTCAAGAAAAGTACACTTCCGGTCGCGAAATTGCTCCGTCAGGACTTCGGTTTCAAATTCCGACATGTGTCTCATCATCATCCATCGAAATCAAAGTGTATCCTTTTCAATTGAGTCGTAACATTTCAAAGAAGCAGATCGGAGGCCGCGATTGAGTTGCCTTCACCGAAACGCGCATTTCCGTACTCGTTGTTTCATAACAAACGGGCGCCCTGATTCATGCTCATGTCACATTATCTTGCATTTTCATGAACATACCTGTATTAACATGCACGTTTCTTGATGTTTATCATACTTCTGTGCTTGAGCGTACGTTGTCACGCATGTTCTGCTTTTGCATTGCGATGCATTCACTCACCAGCACTGCGTGTGTCGAACTTTCGAAATCACATTAAATACATGATGTTAGCATATTGTGCTTGTTGCAATTTCTCTCTTTTGCAGGCACGATATTGTATGTACGGTTCAATTGAGGCTGGTGCGACCAGACGAATCGCGCAGGTATCGTATCTTCTCCGTGTGAGACGTGGCGGGGATTGAATAATCCTCCGCATTCTTAACTGCATGAAATGTAGTTGTTGCTTTGCATTCTTGCTTAAAACTGTTGCATCTATTTGCGAATACTTGCTTCATTACAGCTTGCTGCATTTGCATGATCATTGGGTTACCTTAGACTTCTTGCATATCATTTGCATTTTGCCCCCTGCCTGCGGGCATGCCTGCGGGCGCATCTCTGTTTATCCAGTATGTTTGTCTAAGTCTTCGGCCTTGTCAAAAATGGGTCGTCTCTGGGCTTTGACATTCACTCCCGTCACTTGTGACTTCCGAGTTCTGTCAAAGAGGGGCAACTGTAGACACCCCATTTTTGACCGACCTTAAGACTCAGACGTCACCAGTTGAGCGTTAGGTGATGTTGCATAATATGCTCGTTCAGAAGTTTTAGAGTGGCGGCCGTGAGCCCTGCCTCCGGACTTCCGAACCTTCTTCTGTGCCTTGTCTCGGTTTGCGAACCAGACTCGGTTTTCTCTGTTTCTTTTCCTGAGGGGAGGGAGAGGTCCCGTAGACCATCTCTCAATGTCCGTAGGCTACATTTGGTGGCCGTAGGCCATTTTGCCCATTTCGGAGTCCGGTTCCCGGTTTTCGGAGCCGTCAGGCCGTGTGCCTCGGTTCGGGACCGCTTAACCATCTCCTATTGCTCTGATTTTTGGCATACATCTTATTTCATCCCTTTTGAGGGACACTGGGGGTTAAGAAACCCACTTCGAGGTCGAATACCATTTTCGGTGCTTAACAGCCCATTTTCGGGACCCCGAACTGCGTGTTTTGGCCCCGGGACGTTCGTTTTGCAACGATTTTCGTTCATTTTTGGCAGGTACCTCTGTTTTATCACAGGAAAGGTCACTGAAGGGTGGGAGGCCAGCAATTGTTGCAGCAACCAGTTATTTCTCTTCCGGAGCCTCCCGGCGCCCGTTTTTCGCACTTCCGGGCTAATGTTGAATACCTTGGAGCTAGTGTTGCCAACTTTCAACCACATATCTGTGATCTACACATCTGAGAGGCCCCTAAAATTTCATGGCCGGCCATTAAGGTCACCTGACCCTTTTGACCCCTTTCTTCCGGGCTAATGTTGAACCCCTTGGACCTTTTTTCTTGAACTTTCAACCACATATCTGTGATCTACACATCTGAGAGGCCCCTAAAAGTTCATGGCCGGCCAGTAAGTCAACTTGACCCTTTTGACCCCCTCTTTCCGAGCCATTGTTGAACCCCTTGGGCCCACTTTCTTGGAATTTCAACTACATGGTTGTGTTGTACACACATAGGGGTACCTCTCCAATATCTGGCCGGCCAGAAAAGCTCCTTGACCCTTTTGACCCCTAGCCGGCCGGCTAGGGGGTGTGGCCGGCCGGCCACACCCAGCAAAAGTGAGAGGCCGGCCGTGTTCCTCGCACTGTGCACTTTCCAGCTGTTAGGCAATATCCCCCAGATATTTTCTGTATCCGGGGGATATTTTGAGGGGGAGTTTTCCTCTCCATCTCCCCCACCTTTTACACCCCCTTTTGGCCCTTTTAACTAGCTGATGGCCTCCTCTACAAGGGTTAGAAAAATTATCCTTCAAAGCTCCATAGCCATCTCCATCTTCTTCTCTCTCAATTCTCCAAAAAACCCTAACCCCCTAACCATCATTCCTTCTACACCACCAAGCTCTACCACCACCATCTCATTTCCAGCAACAAGGGAGGATTCTTGAAGGCTAAAGAAGCTGCAAATCAACCCAAGAAGCAACAAAAGCTTGGATCTTCAAGGGTAAGTTACACTTTGATCCTTTTGACCCTTTTCCTTGATCTATTTCTAAGCCTCATTTCTTTTTGGTTTCAAGCTTCGGCCCTAACTGAAAAGGACCATATTTTGAGCTCATCTTCACTTCTAATTAAGGGCTCAACCTTGTTTGAGCCCTCCATAATACACTTGCTTCATTGATCATCTTGTATGTCATGATTTTGCATGCTATCTTTGGCCCATGAGAAATCTGTTTTTGAGCATGTTATAAACTGATATAAGGCTTATTTTGAGCCCCTCTTCAACATTGGAGAAGGGCTCAACCTTTTTTGGTGTTTCCATATGTCACTTGTAGTTATATCCCCTATTTGGCCCCTATTTTTGCATAAATTAGTAGCCCTCTTTGCTTCTGTTTTTGGACCTTGGTTCGAACTAAAAGTGGTCTTATTTTGGCCTATACTTCATGTTTCATTCAAAATTTTTTTCTGTTTGGTGATTATTTTATATACTTCATGTTATAGCACCTTTTGAGCCTCGTTTTGCATCACATTTTTAGCATGTTTGTATACTGATTTGAGGTCTGCCATATACTGTAAATGTTCATATTTTTGGTCCATCTTCAGTGTTGTAGAAGGAAATTTTTCAGTTTGAGTTTTGCTTATACCACTTGCCTCATTACCCCTCTTTTGGCCCCTATTCTTGCATGCTATTTTTCCCTTACTTATACTTGCTGTTTGGCCATGTTTATAACTGTGAAAGTACATATTTTGGGACTTTCTAGCTTCTGTCTTTGCATTGCATGTCCATATTGTACATGTTTGGCATAGCTATAGGCCATTTCGGGTGCCTAATGTCGCATTTCGAGACATTTCCTTGCATTTCATGTCATTTCGCTTCATTTCGGGGCTGTTTTCCCCCATATTTTAGTGCTGAAATTCCATTAGTATGCTTGCATATCATTTTTGCCACATTTCATCGCATTTTGCATTGCCTCGGTTTGCGTGCCCGTGTGCACGCATTTCGAGGCACCTCATTTTCTGCCATCGGCATCCGATGTGAGTGTGGCTGAGGCTCTCTCATGTTGGTATGAGCCCATTTGTCATTTTCATTTCATTTTCGTATCATTCTGTCATCGCCTCGGTTTGCGTGCCCGTGTGCACGCATTTCGAGGCACTTCATTTTCTGCCATCGGCATCTTATGTGAGTGTGGCTGAGGCTCTCTCATGTTAGTATAAGTCCATGTTGCATTTTTCATGAAATTCGCATCGCTTTCGCATCGCCTCGATTTGCGTGCCAGTGTGCACGCATTTCGAGGCACCTCTTTTTTTTTTTCCGCCGGCATCCGATGTGAGTGTGGCTGAGGTTCACTCATGTTGGTATAAGCCCACTTGTCATTTTCATGTCATTTCATCATATTCTGTCATTGTCTCGGTTTGCGTGCCCGTGTGCACGCATTTCGAGGCACCCTATTTTTATCCGCCGGCATTCGATGTGAGTGTGGCTGAGGTTCACTCATGTTGGTATAAGCCCACTTGTCATTTTCATGACATTTTCATATCATTTTAGCATTGCCTCAGTTTGCGTGCCAGTGTGCACGCATTTCGAGGCACCTCATTTTTATCCGCCGGCATCCGATGTGAGTGTGGCTGAGGTTCACTCATGTTGGTGTAAGCCCACTTGTCATTCCCATATCATTTCATCATATCATATCATTGCCCCGGTTTGCGTGCCCGCGTGCACGTACTTCGAGACACATATCATTGCCCCGGTTTGTGTGCCCGCGTGCACGTACTTCGAGACACATATCATTGCCTCGGTTTGCGTGCCCACGTGCACGTACTTCGAGACACATATCATCGCCTCGGTTTGCGTGCCCGCGTGCACGTACTACGAGACACATATCATCGCCTCGGTTTGCGTGCCCGCGTGCACACATTTTGAGACACATATCATTTTCTCGGTTTGCGTACCCGCGTGCACACATTTCGAGACACATATCATTTTCTCGGTTTGCGTGCCCGTGTGCGTGCACTTTGAGGCACCTCATTTTCATTGCATTCTGCCATTTTCTCAGTTTGCGTGCCTGCATGCACGTATTTCGAGGCATGTCATTTCCATAGCATTGAGTATGTTAGGATTGTATCTTAGTTGCATTTCATGCATATCATGCATATTGCATCGTGTCCGGAATAAGAGTTAGCCCGGGCACGGGAAACGAGGTACATTTCGTACTCCGAGTGACGGAATGTGTCTCAATTCCCCAGTCGCCGACACTCCGGATTATCCATGATGGAGTTAGGTTTTAGCTGTAATTTCATGTGCATTCATCCTATATTGAGTTGTGCATTTCGACTCCTCGGCCATCATGCCTCGATATGCGTAATTGGTGGCACGAGAATCGAGACATGCATATATTTGTGCAAATACATTGCTATGCCCCTTTCCTGCTCTCTGTTGCAGCAAAACGCAGAATCAGCAACTTTTAAAGGCTTGGCACGCATTCCAAGAACAGGTGTAAACAGAGGCTAATTGGGGCATTCCGGTGGATTTCCGCGCAAGACAACCTGGACATGCATCATCCATCAGAAGCAAGGCGGTCCCTGGCTTGCACGCCAGTTTTATTTGCTTTCATAGTTAATTTGTTAATTAATTAGAACTTTGTAATATTTCGGACTGTAATATTCTTTTATTCGGGACTGTAATATTCGGACTGTATATTTATTCGGACCCTCTGCGCGAGGGCATAACTGTAATAAGTGTGCGTGTGTGTGTTGTATGTCTTCCAACCCCACGTCTTTCTTCCCTTTTATTTATCCGCTTATGATGGTTAGATTAGGGCATATTTCAATTAGCATACAGTATGATAGCATGTTTGCATTCATTCATCTGTTTTGCATGCACCGGGCTCGGCGCATCATACTGACTGCATTGTATTTTCAATTCCAAGTTGAATACATGTTAGTTGTAGCATTTCATATGCCATCTTAGAATAGCCGAGCCTACTATAGTTGCATTTTGCATGTGTTGCATTAAGCATTTTTGTATACTTAGGATCATGCATGATTTCTAATGTAGTTTCTGTTTTTGGCTTGGAGTACTCGGTAAGCTTTATGCTTTAGCATCCTTGCATACGTGTGAGTGAATGCCATGATAGCATGCTTACCATGAGGCTATGTGCTTATCTGATATATCTGCCTGAATGCCTGTGGGTGAAGGTTTGGTTATCTGAATTGGAATGAATCATCAAAATGTTTCAAGCCTACCTGTGGGTAGCAAACCATTTTAAAAAACAAGCATGAAATGTTTTGTTCCAATTCAGGCAATCCAGTCGATACTTGTATGCTGTGAGTATCACATAGTAACCTAGGCTAATAACCGGAATAAGAATTCACAATGTTTTCAAAAATCGATATCATGGTTAGTAGAGGCCGGTCTATGACCGGGCGAGCGGGGGTGCTCACGAAGTGACCTTCCCCAATCGTACCCAAGTTCCCGAGCCGAGGCAACTTTGGTGATGACGGACACGTGGCCTTTTGGCACCGAGTCAGGGTTTCCTAAATTTCCCAAAATAAAATATTTAGGTGGCGACTCTGTATCTGGCAAAGCAGTCCATGTTTGGCACTTCTTTCAAAAATCTGTTTTCTCAAAACGATTTGCCGGATTTGGACTCTTTGGTTCAGACTTAGAACCGTGACTGAAAAAAGTCGAGTCCGAGCTGTAGCGAGGTCCCCCCCGCGGGACTTGTTACACTCTGTATTTGGCAAAGCAGTCCATGTTTGGCACTTCTTCCTAAAAATCTGTTTTTCAAAACGATTTACCGGATTTGGACTCTTTGGTGATTTATCAATCTCACATCGCACATTGTGAGATCAGATTAAGAACCGTGACTATTTGAGTCCGAACTGTAGCATGAGGCCCACGGGCGCGTCTACACTATCTTTGAAAGATAACTAACTTGATCGTCGGAGTGTCCCCGGGTGGACGAACCACCGCCGGAGTCTCTTCTTTCTGTTGCAGGTCGTTCAGGCTTAATTTATTCTGCCGGTGCTCTCCAGCTGAGTACCTGTTTGGCAGTGTGGTTGGAAATTGATACACCCAGATAGTTTAAAAAAATTGTCACAAAAAAAGTCACTAATTTTTAACTTTCAATGACGACTTGAAAAATTCATTGTAGAAAAACGTCACTAATTTTAATGACAATTTATAAAAACTATGACAAAAAAAGTCACTAATTGTCAATTTTAATGACATATGCAAAAAATCCGCATAAAAAATTATTTTTTAGCAACGATTTTACAATGACTTATTTACAATAGAACTTGATGGGATTTAAGTTCAACTATTAACACTTATTGATAGTTTACCCAAAATAATTTATGAAATTCTAGAATGAGAATGCTTTACAAATTATTTATTTATTTATTTATTTTGGTTAATCGGTAAGAAAATATTATATTTATAAAAATTAAGAAAGTCTAGAATACATACTGGTAAGCCTAACACCAATCATAATACATTATACAAGAAAGACTCACTATAGCGATTCTAGTTTAGACTTGACCCATTTTGTATTCTGGACTAGGATTTCACGGTTTCGTCGTATTATTGTTCATGTCTTACTTCCCTTATATTTCCTTGAGTTTGGTCACTGGATTGTATTGGTTGCGTTTGGAATAGGTTAGTAGTTTGATTCAAACTTTTGTTGCCTAGAATTTTACTTCTCCTCTTGAGCATTATTTCTTGCACTCGAGCGGGCTTTGTGAATTCTCAGTACTTTTACAGGTCTGCAGAACTACTAGGCAAGTGTATTCTACGCTTGAGTGGTGCTTTTCGTGCTCGAGCGGCTATTCTTGTGCTCGAGCAACTTTTCTTGCGCTAGAACGTTAGTTTACTATCTATAAAACTACTAGAAGTATGTATTCTACGCTCAAGCGTCACTTTTTGTGCTCAAGCGGGCTGTGCGTATTTCAGTTTGTAAAAAGTTCATTTTACATCACTTTTTCATATATCTCTCTCTAAACTTTCTAAAAACCCTAAGTTAAGATCCTCTCTCTCTAAAACTTACTCTCTCTCTACAAATACACCAAGATCTACCCATTTCTCTACCCTACTCCCTTTGTTAAAAAGGTAGAGCTCACCTATAGCTCCGTTTTCATCCAAATAGAGTTACTTTTCGGCATTGTTAGAATGTTATCTCTTTTCCTTTCATCTTCTAGCTTCGAGATAAGGACTCTCTACGCTCTTTTATGATTTTTAACTTGGCTATTTGTTTTTCATAAACAATATTGTGATTTTTGGAGGATTTTGAACAAACCTAGGGTTTTGATTTAAAATCAAAACAGGGGTTTTCAAATGGTTACATGGAAATGGTTATGGGAGTGGAAATGAGTTTAAGTTGTGAACAAATCATTGATTTTGACACTTGGATTGAATTTTGAAAAAAAAAAAGGTTTTGCCCTAAATGTCTCAAATATTTATTTTGTATAAATAAATGGAATTGATGATGAAAATGTGAAATTGGATGGATGTTAATATAGATGGTGGAGTTGGATATGTATTATTACTTACCTCTTGAACTTTAGAAAGTTTATCTGTGTTGAGGATTTGATATCTGTTTAGAAATATCTGTTTTGGTTTATCGGTGGAGGATAGCTATGATTGTTGTAGAAATTGCTTTAGAATTATGTGAATTGAAACTAATTTCCCATTCATGTGCATTGAACATCTGTTGCTCATTTAATACATTGTAAATGTATATGATTTTGAGAAAAATGGGTCAATGCTGGAAAAAGGTATGTATCACCAAAATTAAGTTGGCTTGTGTGTCTAGGGTGAAAGTCCCAAAAAACGCGCGTATACATGGGTGTCAATTCCCGCAGACGAAATATCCGTAAAATGGCAATAATAGCGCTTGTATAGGCTACGTTTACATGGGTGTCATTTGACGGTTTCCTGCTGGCAAAATATCCGTGAAAGGTTGTACTGGTTTGAAAATGCCTCCTTGTTTCCTATGGTAAAGGATATGATTTGAGAATTGTGATATAAATTGAGCATGGCATGATTTTAATAAAGAAATGTAAACCTTTTTGACATGGGCATTGCATATGCATTTCATCCTTATATCTTTGTTAAGATTCATATATTGTGTTAGATTATTTCTACTGGGCTTTGGCTGACCCTATTTGGAAAAAACCATTTTTAGGTGTTGGTGATACGCCTCCACTAAGGACTTAGCTTGGGAAGACTGTGGAGCCAAAGGCTCAGTTTTGTTCTTTTGTATTCATTTTTGTACAAGCCTAGGGCTTTCTTTGTATTGAGCTTAAGACTTACCTTGATGTGCCCAAGCCTTGACTTGGAAAGATGTAAGCCTTTAGAGCATATGATTATCTGTTTAACTTTTATTTCTTTTTTTACTGCCTGATAACACATGCTGTAGATTCAAGATGTATTATTTATGAATGTATATCTCATGTGTCACCCTTTTGTACAATCGAATGTTATGTAATAGAAGTACACCATACTCTGATTCATATTGTTATTTACTTATCGCCTTGGATGATTTATTATATTTATTTTGAGGCGTTACACTAACATACTGAAAGAAAAAAAAAATTTAATTGAGAATGATTAACCTCTTTGTGGGGACATAATTTTTGAATGACAACACGTGGCCGAGGTGGCACCGAAGTGCTAGCCAAGGTGCCACGTGTCCTGGTCATAACGCCGAGATGATCGCTGCTAGGCCGAGGTTATCTGCGAAGATACCGGAATTCGAGATGAGCAGATAAGTTATAAGAATCCTAGAATGAGGGAGGACTTCAACCAGGATAAGGATAAAGCTCTTAGGGAGTTTATCTTTATCTATTTGAGAGTCCTGGATGAGCATTGAGCTAGAGTCCATTGAAGCTAGGTTTCTACAAGGATCAGGTCAATGTTGACTATAAAAGTAAGGCACCTTCGTGGGTCTAAGGTATGCTTTTTGTATTCTGAATAGTGAGTTAAGCACTTTTGCTATCTTTGAGAGATAATTGACTTGATCGTCGGAGTGCCCCTGAGTGGACGAACCACCACCAGAATCTTATCTTTTTATGACAGGTTGTTCGGGCTTAATCTATTCTGCCGGTGCTCTCCAGCTGAGTACCTATTTGGCAGTGTGGTCGAAAATTTACACACACAATTTGGTGACGTCTATGGGAAAGAAAGGAGAATATATGGCCAACGACGGACAGAAAGAAAAGGTTGGGGACGACATCCCTACTGGGAGTGGTAAGCACTTTGATCCCAACGTAGAGGAGGATAATTGCAATGAAGAAACTTGGGATCAGAATCCCAGAGAGAAAGACGTCGGCCAGGAGGGCAACGTACCAAAGAAGGCAGATTGAGGCGGGTATTATAACGAGAATGACCTCCAGGTATGGAAAGACAGATGTCTGCGGAGGGACGTAGAGATGAAGAGAATAACAGATAAATTGGTGGACCAGTAAACGGTCGTCAATTTTATGATGCAGAAGAACGTCATGCAGCCACCGTTCCCGTTACATGATATGCCGATTCCAGCGGCCAAGAAAGATGTCCGAAAAGGGGGGCAGAAAACAGTTCCTACAGTCCCATAGCACGACAAAACCAATGGACATTCTCACCGGCCTTCACGGGAGGACAGGCATGGAGAATCAACGAGAATAGAATCCCAGAAGACACGTCGAACCAAAGAAGCATGCACCAAAGAACATTGAGATATTCAAGGGAATGAACTCTGTTTCTACACAACCAATGGAGGGAGGTCCAAGAGGGCTCACAACGACGCCGGAAGCAACGCGCCGAAAAGGCTCAAATCCGAAGATAGCCGAGGTCCTGGACGGACTAAGGAGGATCTGAGGAATTACCTCCAAAGGAAGCAACAGGATGCCGAGGTAACCTCTCCGGTTAAGCCGAAAATGCCGTTCTCGGTAGAGCTGGACAAATTTGAGGCCCCGAGTAGGTTCAGTATGCCGAGATTCCAGATATACGATGGTAAGTCGGACCCTAATTTTCACGTCGGCTTGTACCTGAACTCGATGGCACTATACACCGAGAACGAGCCGTTGCTTTGCAAGGTGTTCCCCTCGTCCTTCGGGAAGATTGCATCGGACTGGTTTCACAAGTTGCCGAAAGGAATTGTGAAAACCTGGGAAGGCCTGGCTGAGATGTTCGTGGCCAGGTTTGTGACAAACAAGTTACAACCATTAAGGGTGGACTCCCCGATGGCTCTGAGAATCAGTGAGGATGAAAGCTTTAGGGCCTATGCCAAGAGGTACTTTGAGGTATTCAACCAGATACCAGGATGTAACCAAGAGGTGGCGGTCGTGTCTTTTAAGAACGGCCTGAATGATGATTGCTTGCTTCAAAAATTATTGGCAAAGATACTGCCAAAAAGTATGGAGGAACTGATGGCCAGAATTGAGAGTATGCGAGGGCCGAGGAAGACACGCTGGGGACAAAGGTGTCGAAACAAGAGAAGGGAAACGGCTCGCCAAAGCAAGGCCGAGGTAATGTCAGGTACAACAAGCAGGAGACAGGATTAAGGGCTGCGCAGGTAGTCACAACCGTATTCCTGTAGACGCGCTCCCGGGAACTCTTCGATATCTATGCGCGCGACATGGGCGTGGGGAATCTCGTTTTGTTCTGAGCTACTACAGTTCGGACTCAATGTCACGGTTCTAAATCTAATCTCACAAAGTGCAATGTGAGACCGATAAATCACCAAAGAGTCCAAATCTGGCAAATCGTTTTGGAAAACTGATTTTTATAAAGAAGTGCCAAACATGAACTGTTTTGCCAGATACAGAGTCGCCACCTAAATATTTTATTTTGGGGGAATTTAGGAAACCCTGACTCGTGCCTAAGGCCACCTGTCCGTCATCACCAAAGTTGCCTCGGCTCGGGAACTTGGGTACGAGAGGGGAAGGTCATGCAATGAGTACCCCCGCTCGCCCGATCAAAGATCGGCCTGTACTAAGCATGATATTTTGTTTTTGAAAAAAAATGTGCTCTTATTCCGGTTTAATTAGCTAATCTTACTATGTGACGCGCACAACATACAAATATAGACTAGATCGCCTAATTTGGAACAAAACATTGCATGCTCATTTGTTTGAAAATGGTTTGAAGTTTGCTACTCGCAAGTAGGCTAAATCCGGGATTTTGATGAATTGTTTCAATTCAAGTAATCCAACCTTCACCCACAGGAATTCAGGCAGTTATATCAAATAAGCAATTAGCCTCATGGTAAGCATGCTTTCATGGCAACATTAACACACATGCAGTATGCTAAAGCGTAAACACTCACAGTGTACTCCGAGCCAAAACAGAGAACTAGTTAGAAATCATGCATGATCGTAGTTCATGTTAAGATGGCTAATGCAACACATGCGAGAATGCAACTAAAATAGGGTCGGCTATTCTAAGATGGCATGTGAAATGCAACTTGATACATGTATTCAAGTAAATGTATTGAAATACAATGCAATTAGTATGATGCGCCGAGCCCGGTGCATGCAAAACAGATGAATGATGCACGCATGCGAGTATAAGGTATGCTAAACGAAATATGCCCTAAAACTAACCATTGTAAGCGGTTAAGGGAGAAAGAAATGGGGGTTGGAAGACATGTATCACACACACGCATGCTTATTACAATCATTGGCCCTCTCAACGGAGGGTCCGAATAAAGAGCTAACTAGCTAATCTAAGCTAATTAAACTAATTATTACATCACAACGAAGCTAATTAACTAATCCTAGTTAACTAACTATTACAAAACAGTTAAGCAGCTAAACACATTAACTACTTAAATACAAGCCAAAGCATAAACTAGCTAATCCCATTAGCTAAGTAAAGCAGTAAAACAAGGTCCTCAGAGGTAAAAGATTGCATGCATGCCCGGTCGCCTCGTTCAGAAATCCGTGGCGATGCTCTAACTTGCCTCTGTTTGTAGCTGTTCTCAGAACCTTGCACCAAGCTCCAGAAAGCTTCTAACTCACCTTGGGGACCTGTGGGAGGGTGGCCGACCAGTTGTTGCTTTCTCCAGCCACTGGCCAACCACTTTTTGCTACTGCAAACTAGAAAAAGTGGTCGGCCAACTAGTTTTTCTGGCTGGCCAACCAGTTGTTGCTGTATTCTTCCAATTTGCTGCAACAGAGGGCAAGAAAGGGCATGTCAATGTATTTGCAAGATATGTGTCCACAACCACCCTCCCTATCATTTCATAAGCTCAAGGGAGTGTGGTTCTCGACCCTCGGGCCACCAATCACGTATCTCGATGCATGATGGCTGAGAGACGAAGTTGCACAGTTCAATGTGAAAATGAATGCACAAGTAAACACATAAGGCCTAGAACTTTATCATGTAGGATCAAGAGCGTCGCCGACCGAGAATTAAGGCACGTTTCATCACTGTAAGTATGAAATGTCCCTCGTTTCTCATGTTTGGACTAACACCTATTCCAAACAAAATGCAACACATAACACGGCATGCACAATGCTATGTAACATGGAATATGCAAAAATACAATGCAACACAAGCATGTAAATATGCAATATGACTTGAGCATGCAAACATGCAATGCGACATAAACAACCTAACAAGGCTAATGACATGCACAATGCTAATGCATGCATACTCATGCAAGACAACATAAGCATGCAACAATATGATACAATGCAACTAGCATACACAATGCCAATGTCAACTAGCATACTCAATGCAATATGATCGTGGCATACACAATGCGAATCAAGAGCATGTCATACGCAATGCAAACAATAACATAACATGCACAATGTGATATAACATGGCATATACAATGCTCAATGGACTTAAACCGAATGTGGGTTGACCTCAGCCATGCCCAAATCAGTGGCCATAACACCAAAATAAAGGCACAAAATACAAAGCATGCATGCACAACGCATTGGCCAACCAAGTAGGCCTAAGAGCACAACCCTCAAGAGTGCTCAGAGAATGACAAATATAGAAGTGTAACAACACTAAATGTACTGAAATTAAGTAAGAAATGATGCCAAGTCATTCAAACAAACACAAGTCTAACATGCAAAGGTCCTAAAGCATGAAGGCTAATAAAGAAGACTACAAAAGAGGCATGCAATACATGGCAAATATGCATGAACCAACCACAAACAGAGCTCAAGTGGGTCAAAACATAGACCAAAACATGCTAAGTTAGGGGGCTCAAAGGCCTAGGCAAGATGGCATACATGCAGGCCATAAGTAAGGCAACAATGCATAACACTTAAAGGCATTCAAAGCATGAAAGAAGTGGGAACATAGTCATGCTATATGCTCTGAAATGAAGTATTAAATGATGCCAAATCATCAAAATAGCTCAAAGATAGCATGCATGAGTCAACAAAACACAAAGCTAGCAGGGCCAATTGCACTACAGCTATACAAAACATGAAGCATATGGCAAAGGCAACCCAAAATAGTCCTAGAACATGTCAAAATGATACTAAAACATGCATGGAAGGAAGCCAAAACAAGCTAGCATGAAGGGCATAAGACATGATGCATACAAGGCAAATAACGTGGATTACACTACACCTATTAAGACCAAGCATGGGATGACTTAACCAATAAAAATCAGAGTTATATCATGGCAAAATAACCCCAAAAACACATTGAAATGATAACTCGCAAGCTTAGGCACGAAGGCATATGCAATGATTCATGTTAAGGCATAAAGGGGCAAACCCTCCAACGCATTGAATAAGTGAAAGATGTGAGTGTATGACCATGAAACATGGACTGAAATCACATAATAAATGATACCAAATCATTCAAATAGGCCAAGCAATGCATGCTAGTGGACCCGATACACAAAGCTAACAAGCTAGAATGCACTATAGCTATACAAAGCATGGCATGCATGACCAAAACAACCAAAATCAGAGCTAGAGCATGCTAAAACACAGACAAAATCTTCTTGAAGTTAAGCCAAAAGCATGCTAGAATGACATGTTAAAGCATGATACACATTCGGCTATTTCATGGAATTGCACTACAAGTGCATCGAGCATGCAAAGGCCAACCAAACCAAACCTTAACAGAGGTATGACGTGGAAAAACATGCTGAAATGGACTCAAAGCAAGCTAGAATGACATGCTAATTCATGAAGCATACAAAGCTAGTTTATGAGATTTACACTACAAGTGCATTATGCATGCATGGAGTGACAAAACCAAGTAAAAACAAAGGTATGCCACAGAAAAATAATCCCATATACATGCTAAGATATGGCCAACATAAACTTAACAAACATGCTCATACATGAGGCATTCAAGACAAGTATTAAAGACACAAGGAGAGGGGATGACCCTCTCCTATTTGGGACCTCAAAACACTATCCCCACACTGAAATTCCTCTAGATTTCAGTGGTGAGAACGCCAAAACAAGGTGGTCCCAAAAGCTCACAAAGAAGGCACAAAAACAAGGCCAAACAAGGCCTAAGAGGGGGTAAACAACCCCAAATACAAAAGTGACCTTAAACAAAGATCTTAAGGACCAAAAATCAGAGCTTTTTTTAGTTAAGAGTTAAGCTTAAAACAACATGCAAATAGGTTCAAAATCTTAAGCAAGAATGGGGGTTTAAGAGGTTAGTTTCTCACCCATGATGACCACCTTCAAAGCTGCAACTCCAACACCCTTTTTGATCCAAAACCAGTTCAAAAACTTCAAAAACAACCTCAAGGGACCTCAGCTCCAAGAGTATGGTGTTTGAGTGTGTGTTTGAGTGTGTGTTTGAGTGTAAAAGTGAGACAAAATGACACTTTAAGGCACAAAAATGAAGCAAAGAGAGAGATATAGAGACAAGAGTGTATCTATCACTCTCTAACCCAAAACTCTAACCCTGGAGGAGAGAGGGGGAGCCTTCCTCTTATAGAGAGCAAAAGCACAAGCTTCTTCAAGAAGCTAAGGCTCAAGGCCATCCCTTCATACACGTGTATGGAGGATGGTTCTAGTGCTCTCCAGTTGTGCCAACTGGCCAAAAATATCTCCAAAAAGGTGACAAAAAGCAATCAACCACTTGAAGTGGTCAGCCAGCTAGTAAAAGTGGTCGGCCGACCACTTTAAGTGGTCTCCCACAACAAAAACTGGTCGGCCAGGGGTAGGAGAAGTCTACACACTGAAAACAAGCAAGTGGTGTGGTGGCCAACCAGAAAAGGTCGCCCAAAGACCAAGAAAGCCAGTTATCTGACCAGAAAACTGGCTGGCAGGAGGAAAAGTGGTCTCAAAGGGAAAAAACTGGTCTCCCACCATTGTACCACCTTCCAAACAAGGAAAACAAGGTTTGTACCAAAAACAAACCAAAACGGATGCAAGACGAGAGATCGGCAGGCAAAGCACGTGGCCGAAAGCCTCGAAAACTAGTCTACTGGCATCAAAAGTGGTATACGACCACAAAAGTGGTCTCCCGGACCACAATGTTCCTCTAGGCAGAGACAACAAATCATGGTTCAAAAACCACACCAAACGGAGAATGTTAAGCACTCCCGAGACAAGGCGCACGGTCGAAGGTTCCAAAAACCAAAAACTAGTCTCCAAACGGGAAAAGTAGCCTACGACCACAAAAAGTGGTCTACGACGACAAAGAGATGGTCTACAAGACCTCTCCCTCCCTTCGGGAAGAGAAAACAAGATTCAGTCGACAAACCGAGCCAAAGCACAAAGAGTTTAGAGGCCTGAAGGCAAGGCTCTCAGCCAAAACTCTGAAACCTCGAAACGAGCGCAACATGCACTATCACCGAGCGCTCAATCGATGACGTCTGAGTCTTAAGGTCGGTCAAAAATGGGGTGTCTACAGTTGTCCCTCTTTGACAGAACTCGGAAGTCATAAGTGACAGGAGTGAATGTGAAAGCCCAGAGACGACCCATTTTTGACAAGGCTGAAGACTTAGACACACATGCAAGATAACAAAGAGATGCGTCCGCAGGCTGGGGCAAAATGCAAAAGACATGCACAAAGCCGAACATAACTTATGATCATGCAAAGAAAGCTGTAACAAAGCAATTATACACAATAAATGCAACAGTTTAAACGAACAAATACAAATCAAACTACATTACATGCTGTAGACACCCCATTTTTGACCGCCCTTAAGACTTGGGCACTACAAATGGTTTACTCGGTGATGAAGGTGCGCGGGGCAAAGGTTCAGTTTCTTCGGCAAAGAGAGAGACAAATCTCAACTTCATACCCCTTTTGGACCAAAACAATCTTGATCAAAAGATTTTAGACCTTGAAACCCTCTCTTTCAAAATGTTTTGAAAATAAAGTTCCTACGATGTTCCGACGCTCGCATTTCATTAAATGTTGCGCTTTTCAGTAAACCGAGCAAGGACAAAGTAGAAATGAACGAAAGAGAGATGAAATATTTGAAAAATATTTCAAAACACTTTGTTTAGGGGTTTGGAGTTGAAGAAGAGAGGAAAGGAGAGAAGAAAACTAGTTTGGGAGAAGTTCGGCATGAATTTGGGTAGGACCAAAACTGCGCGGCTTCACCAAAATAGGCATACCTTTTTACACAGTTGGAATTTTGATGCAAGGCTGGTGCCATTGGAAATATAACTTCTGAGGCTTCAATTTGGAGACAAGAATAACCTGAAAAGGAGTTCAGATAAAGGAGTTATGGCCATTTGAAGTTGAACCTGAAAAGCAGAATTTTCCTACCGACCAGAAAAACTAGCTGGCCGACCAGAAAAGGTGGCTAGCCGACCAGAAAAGTGGTCTACAGGTCCCAAACTTAGATATTTATCCTCCAGCTGTCTTCCACAATCTCCAGCTATCCCATAGACAGATATTTTCGAGCCAACTCTCATTTTTTCTATATATGAGGCTATATCTCTCATTTTCAAGGGACAATCTTCTTGGAGAAGCTTGGGAGCTTCTCACTCTAAAAAGTCTCTCTCTCTCTCTCTACAACTTCTAGGGCTGAATCTCTGCCCCTCTCTCTAGAGCCTCTCTCCATTGCCCTTTTGTGCATAGAAGTCCATAGAAGTAGAGAAATACTTCTTGTTTGCATATACTCCATTTATCAAAGTTGATCACCATTGACTTGAGGTCCCTTGGAACCTATTTTTGGGCTTATTGAAGGTTGTTTGGCTTAGAAAAGTGATTGTTTTGCTGCTGTCCTTCAAGGTTCTTCAAGGGTGAGAAACTACCCTCTTTATTCCCCATTTTTGCACAAGCTTTTGGCCTATCTTTCATATTGTTTTGAGCTTAACTTATAATTGATAAAAGTTCTGATTTTGCATGATTTTGATCTTTGTTTAAATTCACTTTTGTGTTTGGGGTTGTTTACCCCCTCTTAGGCCTTGTTTGGCCTCATTTTTGTGCCTTTTTTGTGAGCTTTGGGACCACTGTAGACGCGCCCGCGTGGGGCCCTTGCTACAGCTCGGACTCGATTTGTGTCACGATTCTAAGTCTGAACCAAAGAGTCCAAATCCGGCAAATCGTTTTGAGAAAACAGATTTTTTGAAAAGAAGTGCCAAACATGGACTGCTTTGCCAGATACAGAGTCGCCACCTAAATATTTTTTATGGGGGAATTTAGGAAACCCTGACTCGGTGCCGAAGGCCACATGTCCGTCATCACCAGAGTTACCTCGGCTCGGGAGCTTGGGTACGATTGGGGAAGGTCAGCTATGAGCACCCCCTCTCGCCCGATCCGAAGATCGGCCTCTACTAACCGTGATATCCGTTTTTGAAAACATTATGTGTTCTTATACCAATTATTAGCCTAGAATTACTATGTTATGCGCACAGCAAACAAGTATAGACTAGATTTGCCTAATTTGGAAACAAGCATTGCATATCCGTTTGTCTTAAAAAGTACTTTGGAATTTGCTACTCGCGAGTAGGCTAAAAACATGGATTTCAATGAGTTATTCCAACTCAGGCAACCCAACCTTCACCCATAGGCATCCAAACAGTTTATCACATAAGCATCTAGCCACATGGTAAGCATGCTATCATGTTAACATTCACACGCATGCGGGATGCTAAAGCATAAATACTTACATCGTACTCCGTGCCAAAACAATAAACTAGTTAGCAAACATGCGTGATCCTAGTTCATGTCAAGTTGACTAATGCAACACATGCAAGATGCAATTAGAGTAGGCTCGGCTAACCTAAACATGGCATGTGAAATGCAACCAATTAATGCACGTATTCAATTTGGAATTGAAATACAAATGCAGTTAGCGTGATGTACCGAGCCCGGTGCATGCGGGACAAATGTATTGGATGCACGCATGCATAGCATAAGGTATGCTAATTTTAAATATTCCCTAGTCTACCATCGTAAGCAGGTAAATAAAAAGGAAGAAAGACGTGGGGTTGGAAGACATACACCCACTCACCCACACTTATTACAGATTCGTCCTCGCTCGGAGGGGCCTAAAGAATAATACAGATAATTAACCTACAAGTTAATTAATTATTACAAATTACCTAATTAGCTAACAAACTAACTAAGCTAGGAAAAACAGTAAACCGCCTCGGGAAGAGAGTTCAAAGCAATGCGTGCTCAGATCTTGCTCGGAAGTGCACCGCCATGCATAGGCTGCGTCTGTTTTCCTTTCTTTACTCCTCTGGAGGCTGCCAAAACCTCAGGATTGCTTCTCTGGATACTGGGGAATGCCATCGGCTGGGTAGAATGCCCACCGGCAGTGGCATGTGATCACCGGCCATTGGTGAAGCTATCGGCAGAGAGAGGATTGTCGGTCGGCACTTAGCACTGCCGGTCGGCAGAAAGCTCCTGCAGAATCTACAATTGGCAGCAACAGAGGGCAAGGCAGAGCATGACAATACAATTCAAGGCATATATGCACCAATCATGTCCCTTATCATGTTAATGACTCAAAGGAACATACCCCTTGGTTCTCGGACCATCAATCGCGCATTTCCATGCGTGATGGCCCAAAGGACCAAGTGTGCACGTTTTGATGTCAAATGCAATGCAAACCAACAAACCAATGGGACTCGACCTCCATCATGACTTGGTCAAAAGGTAGAGCATGCATGTCAATGCAATGTAGTCCTAATCATGCGAGCTAGCATGCAACATAGCAATGCAATGCGAGTGATGTACACTAGGCACACCAACTATGCAAACAAGCAAACAAGCATACAAGGCATGAGATAATGCCACCAACAAGTATGCAAGGCATAATGTGGGTGTTTAAGCATGTAAACAAACATGTGACTTCATTCAATCATGCAAGTTCAATTATTCAACAACTCACCAATATGCTACAACATACAAGGAGTACATGCAACAAACAAAGAGATGGACTTAAACATGATTTGGGCAGCTCTAATAAAGCCCAAAACAGTGGCCAAAGTGACCAAAATAAAGGACTAAACACATACGCACATGCACATGTTAAAGGGGCCAACACTTAGGCACAAATGGGACAACTCTCAAACACATTTGAAAGAGGGTAATCATGGACATATGGCATGCAAGGTGAGCATTGAAAATCATGTTAAGATGGTGCCAAACCAAGCAAACAAAATAGACTAAGCATGCAATAAATGGCCCAAGTACTTGAAGCAAGTCAAAGGGGCTTGAATCATGACCAAGTCAACCAAGCCTCACAAGGCTAAGAGGACTTAAAATGGGTTCAAGGCAGACTTAAACCATGCAAAGGGGCCCCCTAGATGACATCTAAGTGGCTCAAATTCAAAGGCATGTACAATGGCCAAAACATGGAACATGCTACACAAGCTTTCAAAGCATTAAAGAGGTGTCCAAGGCAAGCATACAAGCATGTCAAAGGGACTGAAATTACATGACAAATGGTCCCAACCCACTAAATTAAGGCAAGGATGCATGCTATACATTCACACATTTAAGGCCAACAAGCCAAAAATGCAAAGGGGCTATACAATGCATGCCATGGCCGACCCAAACAACTATGGACAGACCTCTAGCATGGTAAAATAAGTATAGAAGCTTCACAAAACTAGACCTAAAACAAGCTTGAACAAAGGTTTACAACCTAAGGCATGTTAAGGCCTAAACATGGCATTACAAGGTAGGTATGCTAAGCATGCATGGTGTACCAAAACCAACAATAAACAGAGGCATATTATGATATAATAGGCACAAAAAACAGCCAAGGCATGGTCAACATGAAGCTTAGCTAGATGCTCCCTCAAGAGGCCAAAAATGGTCCATTTCAAGGACAATAAGGAGAGGGGGTGGCCCTCTCCTTCTTGGGACCTCAAGGCACCATCCTCACCTCTGAAATCCCTCAAGATTTCAGTGGTGAGGAGGTCCAAACACCAAGGTCTCAGAGCTCAACAAAATAGCACAAAATGGGGCCTCTCAAGGCCCAAGAGGGGTCAAACACCTCCAAACCACAAAACACTCTAAACAAACTATTTAGAGGGCCTAAAAACAGAAATTTTTATATTATGCACCAAGCTCAAAAACAATTTTAAGATAGGTAAAAATACAATGCAAAAATGGGGAATAAAGGGACTAGTTTCTTACCCTTGAAGACCCCTTCAACAATGTGGACCAGCAGCCTCTTTTAGGTTGAAACCAGCTCCAAAACCTCAAAAACAACCTCTTAGAACCTCAGTAGCTAAGGGAAGGTGAAACACTATGTGTTTGTGTGCAATAGTAAGACACAAACACACTTAAACACACACAAAGGTAAAAAGAGAGAGGTATAGAGATAGAATGTGTATCAATCCTAACCCTAGAACTCAAAACCCTAATATGGCTGTCTAAAATCTCTAAAGTGTCTAACCCTAAGCAAGGGAGAGAAGGGCTCCTCTTATAGAGCTTCTTGTCTTGTAAAGCTTACAAGACAAGCTTCTAAAGAGAGAGATCCCTCCATACACGTGTATGGAGGAGAGCCAAATGCAAGACAGCTATAATAAAATATCTGCAAAAGTAGATGAACAGTAGTCGGCTGCCCAAAAATGCCATTTTGACAAAAGGGAGTGCCGACCGGCAACAAAGAATGCCGACTGGCAATATATATTGCCGATGGCAGCAAAACACCAGCCGGTGGCCTCTGGCCATGGCCGGTGATGTGTGGGGATGCCTCACAAGGCATTCACTGCCCCTCCAAGGCAAAACACAAGTGTTTGGTGCAAAACCATACACTAAACAGTCAAGTTCGGAGATCCTGAGGCAAGGCGCGTAGCCGAGACCTCTGGGAACTCCAAATGAACACAAACAAGGGTGATCACCAAGTGTTCCAATGGTGACGTCCAAGTCTTGAGGACGGTCAAAAATGGGGTGTCTACAATCACCGTGTATTGGCCTTCTCACCACTGAAATCCCTTTGGATTTCAGTGGTGGGGGTGGTGTTTTGAGGTCCTAAGAAGGAGAGGGCCATCCCCTCTCCTTGTTGTCTTCAATACTTGTCATATTTGCCTCACATGTGAGCACCTTTGTTAAGTTCATGTTGGCCATGTCTTAGCTGGTATTTGTGGTTATTTTTCTGTTATATGCTACTGTTTTTGCCTATCTTGGTCATTCCATGCTTGGTTTATACACTTGTAGTGTAAATTTCGCAAACTAGTCTTGTATGCTTCATGTTTGAGCATGTCCTTCTAGCTCATGTTGACCTCATTTTAGTGGGTTTTTGGGGTTTTTTTAGCATGTCATAACTCTTTCTAAAGTTGGTTTAATAGCCCTTACATACACCATGCACTTGTAGTGCATTTCCATGAAATTGCCCTAACATGCTTTGTGCTTTGAGCCTTGTTTTTAGCATGATTTTGGCTTGACCCAAAGAAGATTTTAGCCTTGTTTTACCATGCTTAAGGTCTGTTTGGTGTTTTTTTTTGGTCATGCTTGCATTGTTTTGTATAGCCATGGTTCAACCTACCTTGTTGGCATTGAATGTCCAAGTCATTAGTATGCATTGCTAGGACTATTCTTATGATTTGGCATCATTCCATATGATATATCAGTGCATATTTCATGGTCATACACTTGCATTTGTCACTCTTTCATTGCTTTGAAGAGTTGTTGTTTTGTGTTTCAAGAATGGACCATTGTGCATGCCTTTATGCTTAGGCCTTTAGGATGCCATCTCAGTGGGTTTTTTGGGCTTATTTTGACATGCCATAATTCTGATTTTAATTGGTTAAGCCATGCCATGTTTGGTTGTAGTAGGTGTAGTGTAGCACCCCTTTGTTGGCCTTGCATGCCTCATGTTTTGTGCTCACCTTTCTAGCATGTTTTGGCCACATTCCATGCATGTTCTAGCCTTGTTTTGGTCTACCTTGGGACTGTTTTGGTTCACCTTGGCCCTTTGGGGCTTGGTTGATATGGCCTTGGTACAAGCTCCTTGGCTATCTTTGAGCTTTAAGTCCATTAGCATGCTATGCTTATCCTATGTGCATGATTTGGCATCACTCTTGACATGATTTCAGAGCTTATTGCATCGTCATATTCTCATGTTTATCCCATCTTGCTCATGCTTGAAGATTGTGCATTGTGGTCTAGCTTATGGACCAATGTATGTGCGTGCATGCCTCCCCTTTTGGTCCCTTGATTTGGGTGTTATGGCCACTGAGTTGGGCATGGCTGAGGCCTATCCATCTTGGTTTAAGTCCATTGTTGCATTGTGTATGCCATGTCATAATGTGTTGTGCATGTTATGTTATTGTTTGTATCCAGCATGCCATGATCATTTTGCATTGAGTATGCCATTGTAGTTCACAGCATTGAGTATGCCATGTTGTCGCATGAATGATCATTGCATTGTGCATGCCTTGTTCATCTCATTGTGTATGCTAAGTGTCATGTGCATTGAGTATACCATTGTTAGTTCATAGCATTGTGTATGCCAGTTGCAAGTTTGCATGTTATCCCTTGCTTGTCTGCATGACTTAGTTGTATTGCATTAAGATTGCATGCTAGAGTTACATTGGTGCATGTCTTGTTTGTTGCATTGTGTTTGGGATAGGAGTTAGCCCAAACACGAAAAACGAGGCGCGTTTCATACTCGAAGTGATGAAATGCGTCTCGATTCCCGGTCGCTGACACTCTTGACTACCCATGACAGAGTTGTTGGCTTTAGGTGCTTGTATGTGCATTCATTTCACATCGAGTCATGCAATTTGGCTCCTCGGCCATCATGCATCGAAATGCGTGATTAGTGGCCCGCGGGTCGAGGACTACACTCCCTTGAGCTTATGCAATGATGAGGAGAGTGGTCGTGCACACATGTGTTGCAAATACTTTGTCATGCCTCTCTTTTTCCCTTTGTTGCAGAAAACCAGAAACCAGGAGAGGAAACTGGTCGGCCGACCAGCTTTTCTAGCAGGCTAACCACCCTTTTGGGTTTCTCCCACAAAAGGTGGTCGGTAGGTGGTCTCCAAGGCCATGAGCTGGTCGGCAGCCTTCCCATGGGGTCCCAGGGTGTAGTTTCAGCCGTCTGGAGCTTTGTGCAATTTTCTGAAATCAAGTGCAAACAAAGGCGATTTGAGGCATCGCGATGGATTTCTCTACAAGGCGACTCGGGCATGCATGCATCCTTTATCATTCAAGGCAGAACTGAGGCAATCCATTTCATATAGCTTGCATACTAGTTTATTTCCTTCCTTAATTAAATTTGTTAATTAGCTAGTGTTGTGTAATAATTAGCTGTAATTCGTTATTTATCTGGGTTGTGTAATAATTAGTTTAATTTAGCTTAGATTAGCCAGTTGGTTGTGTATTATTCATTCGGACCCTTCGAGGAGGGCAATGTTGTAATAAGTGTGTGTGTGTGTGATGCATGCCTTCCAACCCTACGTCTTTCTCCCTTTTATTTACCAGCTTATGATGGTTAGTTTTAAGGCACGTTTCAATTAGCATCCTTATGCTCGTATGTTTACATTCATTCATCTGTATTGCATGCACCGGGCTCGGCGCATCATGCTAACTGCATTGTATTTCAATTCCAAGTTGAATACATGTATCGATTGTCGCATCTCATATGTCATCTTAAAATAGCCGAGCCTATTGTAGTTGCATTTTTGCATGTGTTGCATTAGGCATCCTTAGCATAGTTAGGATTCAGGCACGATTTCTAATTAGCTTCTTTCTTTGGCTCGGAGTACTCGATAAGTGTTTATGCTTTAGCATCCTTGCATGCGTGTGAGTGACTGCCATGATAGCATGCTTACCATGAGGCTATGTACTTATGTGATATAACTGCCTGAATGCCTGTGGGTGAAGGTTGGGTTGCTTGAATTGGAATAATTCGTCGAAACCCGTGTTTTAGCCTACTTGCGAGTAGCAAACTTCAATCCATTTTCAAAACAAACGGATATGCGATGCTTTGTTCCAACTTAGACAATCTAGCCTATACTTGTATGGTGTGCGCATCACAAAATAATTCTAGGTTAATAACTGGAATAAGAGCATATGTGTTTTCAAAAACAAGATATCATGCTTAGTAGCGGCCGATCTTTGATCGAGCAAGCGGGGGTGCTCATGAAATGGCCTTCCCCAATCGTACCCAAGTTTTTGAGCCGAGGCAACTTTGGTGATGACGGACACGTGGCCTTAGGCACGAGTCAGGGTTTCCTAAATTCTCCCAAAATAAAATATTTAGGTGGCGACTCTGTATCTGGCAAAGCAGTCCATGTTTGGCACTTCTTTCTAAAAATCAATTTTTCAAAACGATTTGCCGGATTTGGACTTTTTGGTGATTTATCAATCTCGTATTGCACTTTACGAGATTAGATTCAGAACCGTGATATTGAGTCCGAATTATAGTGAGCCCAAATGAACAAAACGGGATTTTCTCAGGACGTTCGGGACGTCTACAGTTTCTAGCGACTCTGCTGGGGATTTAGAAAACTTGACTTGAACTCATGATATCTTGTTTTGATTACACTTATGTGTCTCTTTGCATTGCATTTGCATTGGTGCGCCTAGGACACCATGTTTACCATCTGCTATTTCTGAGCGGTTTGTCGGAGGCTCGCTTTGAGAAGCGTGCCATAAGGCTGACCGGTTACGGGCTCTGCCACGATAGAAACACAAACCCCGGTTGTTATTGGGGCACCCTTTTTGACCATTCGACCTAGTGCATATCGAAAACCGTAGTGACCATTCCAAACTAGGACAAGTTGCTTACCCGATTGTAGGTTGTTTGGAACCGCTGTGTGCATAGTGAAACCCTAGCTCCTGAGAAAATACGGCAGGGAAACCCTACCCCACCATAGGGGTGTTTTGGCTCTCATTTGCTTGTTATGTGCTTTTAAAGTGTGCCTCTACAAAGAATGCATGTATCAGTTTGCAAGTCTAGGTATCAGGCCTGAGGGCATCAGTATTTTGGGGGAATCCGTTTTACCTGAGAGTATCAATTTACAGACAAAATTTTGGGCAGAATTCAGTAGAGAGTGCAGTCATTTAGCTATGCTCACATCTATTCCAATGAAATTGGGCTGCGATGCTGCCTATTTTTTCTTTTGCAAGGTAGTCTTGGAACCGTAGCTTCAGAAGGCTCCAATATCCCCCGAGGTTCATCGGACTTGTGCTAATAGACTTTGTCAGGTCAGAGATTCAGTTCAAGGGAAATCAGTGTTCCTTTGCCAGAGGCAGGGTAAAAGGGCTAGTCAGGCACAGATCACCAGTTCAGCAGTTACCAGATCAGTGGCCATTATCCACCCCACCAATGAACAGTCAGGCTGCGGTCTCAGTTTCTACTGCAGGGACAGATATACCAATTGTTCAGATAAACCAACACTCTATGGCAGGTATGGAAGAGATGATGCATCAGCTCCAGGAAAGTATGCAAGCCATGCAGCAGGATGCTTCCCGTCAAGAAGAATTTGCCGCACGCCAGGCCGAGGTTATGGCCCAACAAGCAGAGTTAATCGCCAGGCTATAGCAACAAACCGGGGCATCTGCTTCACACCCAACTCCTCCCCCACCAAGAGTCCCAATACTGGGGGAGACAGTAAATGTCCAGGAAGATATGGACAGCCCAACGGGGCCGGCTCCGCCCCCAATCCTACCCCAGCTGTCCAAGGCACCCACACCCACCAACCTACCGGATTCTCCCTTTGAGTTCGAAGTGGACCCCACAGCACTAAAAGTGAGCAAGCTAGAAAAGCTGTTCAAGAAGGATGGGTGCACTGATTCGGCCGTGACTCTGCCAGACCGATTCAAAATGCCGCATATCGACCGCTTCGACGGATCTGGAGACCCAATGGTGCACCTCCACCTGTTTTCCGATATCCTGAGGCCAATGGATCTGACCACAGCCCAGAAGTTGTCTCTCTTCGGCCGAACCATGTCTGGGATGGCCACAATCTGGTATACGAAATTGGAGGACTCTGTGAAATGGAACTGAGAAGAGCTGGCCGAGGCCTTTATTGCTCAATACTCTACAACACACAGATCGAGGTCACAACTCGTGATCTCGAAGTCACCCACCAAGAACCAAATGAGGGTTTCTCAGAGTTCGTGACGAGATGGAGAGCAAAGGCCTCAGTGATGACTACAAGGCCTTCAAACAAAGATCAGATCAGGATGATTGTTCGGAATTTGCATGGCAAGTTGCTACAAAAGATGGTCATTCTACCTCTGTTTACCTTTCCAGTCTTTCATGAAATGGGGGTTCAAATCGAGGATGCCATCAGACAAGGAATCTTTGTAGAAGATGGTGAGCCTTTGCGGAAGAATGTTGTTCGCAGTTCCAATGCTACTACTGATGATAGCACAGCTGCAAAATGCTCAGAAGTAGACTCTATCACCACTTCCCTCAATGGCCAAAAACCCGCCACTTCAAATCGACCCCAAGCCCGAAAATTCTATCTTATTTACATGAGTCTCTCCCAAGCTTTGAAAAAGCTACAAGAAGAAGGGCACCTAGAACTCCTAGAACCCCAACCCCTTCCAAATCCTCTTCCACCAAGATATGACCTAGCTAAATATTGTGCCTATCATCAACAACACGGTCATGATACGAACCGTTGCATCCGCCTCCGTCATAAGATTCAAGATCTTATTAACGAAGAGACCCTAGCTCCACCCAAAGGACCTCAGGTTAGTACTGACTCGTCACCTCCTCACCTCAACCTCATCCACACACTGGCCGTCCCTTACGACCCCAGTGTATACATCACCCCAGTCCATCTACCCAAACCTGAGGTGTTCATTCCAGAAAGCATGGACTTATGCATGGTGGGTGCACCTGAACCCCAATCATCTCAAACCCGTGAACCCATTACTTCTGAGCTGATGAGGATGATTGAAGATCTTCAGAGAACAGTAGCGGATTTAGCCTGTGGAGTTTTTGCTCCATCATCAACCACATCGCCTAACAAGGATTTCAAGCCAAAAGGCTCCCCAATCTTAGGACTAGCTGCATTAGAAAAAGGCCAATCTCCTGGCAAAGTGGAGACCAGTGGCAAGAACAAGATAGGGGCGGGCATTGGTCCCCATGAACATCTTCAGTAGGCTGTTGAGGCTTTGAAAGCTGAAGGGCTAAACAAACAGCAAGTGATTGCAGTTGTTGCAAAGATTGTGGACAGCACTTTTGCCACTCAGAAAGAGAGTAGTTCGAGCTAAGAGGAAAATCAAGAGAAGGGCCATCGTACCAGAACCGTTCCTTCCAACCCTAAGTCTACACTCGGAAGAGATCAGCAAACCAGGCCAGCACCTACCAATCCCTTTGCTGGTGCGTTTAGCAAAAATCCACAAACCTTGAAGTACCAACCCCGAGGTCAGAGGGTCTTCCATGCCCTCTATATGTCTTTGTCCAAAGCTCTCTAAATCCTTGTTGGACAAGGCCATCTCAAACCCCTAGAGCCTCGGCCTCTCCCAAATCCTCTTCCAACTACGCATGATGCTGCCCAGTACTGTGCCTTATATCAACAAACCGGTCACGGCACTGACAATTGCTTTCATCTTCGCCACGAAGTGCAAGATTTGATTGACGACGAGGTTATTGCCGTGCCAAGCTCTACAAAGTCTATCGGCACTGGATCGGTGAACTTAGGGGATAATGTGACCATGTGATCGGGGGATGAACCACCTGTGGATGGCACTCAGTTCACTCCAACTGTGGAGATGGCACGCACTATTTTGAGCATTTGCGAATGCTGTTTACTTTACTTTCTGACTTAGGTATTGGGTTAGTCTTGTTGTGTTGCACAGAGTCAGTCTTTTCTTACTGAGTCAGTTGGGTCTGTCTTGTTGTACCGAGTCAGTCCTGTTTTGTTGGAGTCGGGTGATTTCGAGGGTGTTACCTTGGACATCACTTACTTGTTTTGTGTTTGTCTTTTCATTTTCTTTTGAGTCTATTTCTGCCTTGGAGCCAGTAATGCCAACAGATTTGAATGAACAACAGTGATTTTCACACTCTTGTGTTTGCTTCTACCTTATGCTAGTTGTGCTAGAAGTTCTGAATGAGATGGCAGTATTTGACTAAAAATTGTGTTTTTTTTGTGCTTTGAAATCATTACATTGACCTGAGTTTTTCAAAACTTTTTGAACATTGTGATGAAAACAAAGAGGAAGGAATTCCTCAGGATTTGCAAAGAAAATTGATCAATTGAGAGAAAGAGAGGCATGCTAAGCCCTTAATGATTGAGGTCATGTTTGTTAATGTGAGTACTGAGCAGGATCCTGGCTTGATCTAGATTGGTTCTGCATTGTCTTCGACACGAGCGATTAGTCGCTTTCTTAAAAGATTTCAAAAAATGTTTTGCGTGGTTCTACGAAGACTTGTGTGGAATCGCTCTTGAGATTGTGCAGCTTAGGATTGCTCTCAGCCTCGAGACTCAACCCCTTTGCTTCCAAACCTTGAACCTTAATTCAGAATGTTCAATGGTCAACCACAATGTAAGGCCCACATGGCCGGATCAAAAGCAGCCCATGAACTAGGGGTGAAAATATCAGATGTGATCAAAGGAAGCTTGCGAAACTAGATAAAAAGTAGCCCTTGAACTAGGGGCAAAAATGTCAGATGCGCTCGAAGAGTCAAAGATGAGTCTTTTCTGCAAACCAGGGAAGACTGGCAAGAATGCCAAATCCCAAAAGGGGGAAAAAAGAAAGTATTGCTGAAAGACAACCAAGTTCCTATCCACAACACTAGGGGCAAATTCACCCTCCATTGGATGGACTTCTACATCATCAGCGAACAACAGCCATTCTCTTAGATTCAGATGGCTCTGAGATCTCAAACCATTCAACATGGACAAAGCTAAAATTTTGCCCTTGAGAGGCTCGCTGGGCCAAAAACCCGGAAGGGCGACCCAGGCAAAAGTTAGAGCAAGAAAAAGAACAAAAAGAACAAAAAAAAAAGAAGAAGAAAAATGAAGAAAATGAAAGGAAAAGATGAAAAAGAAAAAAGAAGAAAAGAAATGAAAAGAATTCAAAAGAAAAGAAGAACAAGCTCGCAAGGTTGAAAACCCAGAAAGGGCGGCCTTGACAAAAGTTAGAGCGCAAAAGGAGAGGTTAATACCAGAGTGTACCTTGCCCCCGGAACTACGCAAGGCTTGATTCCCATGTTTGGGATACGTAGGCAACTTCATTCTGAAGTCTAGCCGTAAAACATTTCAAATTCGACTGTGTCCATGTGACGGTTCTGGTCTTTGTCTTCTCTGTATCCGAGAATTTGGTTGTAATTGTCACTATGAGGACTGGTTGCCATGTGTTGCGGCGCTATTCAGACTAGGGGCAACTTTCAGTTGCCATGCAGTGCCGTTCAGACAAGGGCCAATTTTTCATTATTTTGGATCTAAGGTTGTGCATCTCAAGAGTAAATTCTGCACTCGTTGAGCAGTGGCCATTTGTAAAAACAGTTTTGAGAATTTTTAATGAAGTTGACTAATTTTCTCGAAAATATTTTTTCAAAACTGGACCATTTCTTGGACCCAAAAAAGAAAATTTTTCAGTGCTCATAACCTGACTTGCATGATTTCAAATCAGAAAATCGAACAAACATGTTAATCTAACTCTCATTTTGGTCAAAATTGTTTTAGTAGAAAGCCAAAAACAAAAAATGGTCAAAATGATGAACTAGGAGCACAGTTGAGCCAGGTTTTCTGTCTTTTCCCCATTGCCAACATACTCGCAAAGAAGGGCACTCATACCTGCCGGAAAAGGGTACCACTGAAGCTAATCGCAAAATGGCAGAAAGCTCTCACATCCTCTAAGCAGCGAGGTATCGAGCCAAGTGCGATGCACGAACTGGAATGGATCAAGATATTCCACTCCTTCATCTAGATAGATCTGATCACGTCCAAACTCCCCAGCAGAGCATCGTCAACTGATGTCAGCTGCAGATTTGCTACACACCCAGTTGTAGCGCAACCCCTCTGTGGGAAAAATTCACTGTTGTGAACAAGAACAAGAATATGGTAGAATACCAGGGGCAAGAGCCCACAACTTCCTACTTATCCATCAACCACCCAGGGGAGGGATAAAAAATGAGAGATTGAAGAATAGAGAGATGTGCGCTGAGAGAAAAAGTGAGGAAAAGGGCTTTTTCAAAAAAACAAAGCTTGAGGGCCAAGTGATGTGAGAATCACAAGTGACAAAGGATGGGAAACAATACCCGGAGAAACTGGCTCCTCGTGCACCGAGAGGTCTCTTACCTTTATGACACAACTGAGTGTTGTGTTTGTGTGTTTTTGTTTGTTTCGATTCTTGTTTTGAGTCGTTTGAGTGTCAATAGATGTGTTTAGGTTGTTTTACCTTATTTTTCCTTTGTTGAGTTGTGTTTAGGTTGTTTTACCTTGTTTTTCTTTTGTTGAGTTGTGTCTAGGTTGTTCTACCTTTTGTTTTCCATTGTTGAGTCGTTTTGGCTGTGCTCAGTTGTAGGCTCAATACCCGGTTGAGAACCATTTTCTCATCTCACTTTCAAAAAATCGTTTTGTGCTCAGAGTGCTGTGCTATTCTCCACATTTGTGCAAAACAGAATTTGTTCTTTCATAAAACCGCTGGGTTCAACCCAAGTCATATGAGAACAGTAAAAACCAGGACCCATCTGAAGCTATGAAAGTTCCGGGCTGCAAAGCAAAAGAAAAGAGGGAAAATTTGGAGCATCTAAGCTTGTTTCAACTTCTGCAAGTTCTGTCACTACATCCCATATGTTCGGAATGAACTGTGTACCGAATAATCTGAGTATTGTGTTATGAGCTGTGTGTTCAGAGTGAGCAGTTTGCCATTACGAGCCGTGTGTTCAAAATGACCAGAATACTGTGTTATGAGCTGTATGTTCAAAAGAAACAGAGTGCAGTGTTACGGGCTGTGTGTTCAGAATGAGCAGCATGTTGTATGAGTTGTGTGTTCAGAGTGAACAGAATACTGTGTTGATTGTTTCAAAGCCAGAATGGCAATCAGATGTGCTCTTCCTGAGTACCATTCCCTGCCGGAGGCATCTTGGCTGTGTTTGCAATGAGTTACTAGGGAAAGTTATGAATATGATCAGGATGAAAAACAACATTTGTGGTTTCTACATGCAGATGTTGCTCCCTGTCAGCATTTCAGAACCTTTATACTGTGAGTTGAAGGTAAGTATTTGAAGAATACAAGAAGAGATCCCTGTCAGAGTAAAGCGGTTTACCGCCACTTACTCCATGAGGTGCTTTCTAAAGTGCCGCTTTGTCTGTTTATTGCATTCCCTAAACATCATGCTCTACATTGCTTGTAATATGTACTGTATCATCGCACTTATTGCGTTTATTTGCATCTTGTGTTATCTTGTGTCATTTATCCTTTTACATCGAGCTGCGTTTAGGATCATTGTCCTCCGGGACTTTCTCAGGTTGCGCCGAGCACGCACCTGATAGTTTGTTTCGGACCTCTTCTCACGATTTCAGCGTGGTTTAAGTGTCCCATTCCTTACGCAATTTCAGCATGTTTGAAATTTATCTCAGGACACGTGATGCGTGGGCCTGGGCGAGTTGTTGGACCCCCTCTCATGATTTAAGTGTCCCGTTCCTTATGCGATTTCTGCGTGTTTGGAATTTATCTCAAGATGCCTGATGTGCAGGCCTGGACGGGTTTTATCTCAAGGTGCATTGTAGATGCGCTGGGCAGTTTGTTTTGGACCTCCTCTCACGATTTCAGCGTGGTTTGAGTGTCCCTTTCCCCACGCGATTTCAGCGTGTTTGGAATTTGACTTAGGTTGTGTCATATGCGTGCCTGATTGTTTGTTTTTCCTCCTCTCATGATTCTAGCATGGTTGGAGTATTTTCCTCTTTGCATTCACCATTGCATTTTGCATGCATTGCATCGTGCTATCTTGCGCACCTTACCTGCACTCATTAGTGCATTGTTCGCGTTTTCTTGCGCACCTTACCTGCACTTGTTAGTGCATTGCATTGTTTGCGCTTTCGTGCGTATCTTACCTGCACTTGTTAGTGCATTGCTCGCGCTTTCTTACGCACCTCACTTGCACTTGTTAGTGCATAGCATCACACTGTCTTGTTCACTCTTTGGTCTAGGAGACCTTAAATCCTGCATCTTTATTCACACTGTCTTATGCACTCTCTAGTCTAGGAGACCTTAAATCCTCTAAAGATGCAATTCCTTTGGTGTTTGTCGTGCCCGAACGACTTCCGGTGGTCTGGTATAGCCACCTGCCTGTGTTTGCGGTGAGTTCCTAGGAGACCAACTGAGACGGTGGAAACTCGAGTTCGAATGGCTCATGCCTAAAACGCAAAGGTTCGGGATTTCTGAGACTAAAGTCTGGTTTAAATACCTAGGGGTATATCCTCGGCTTGAAATCTGTATGGCAGCCCCATAGATTGAGATAGCATGTATATGCGTCTCAATTCTAGATACTGAACCAACCTAGTCTGTCACCCTGTTGGAGAATAGGGAAAGCTGCGACCATAGTCGGGGAGAAAAGTAGTACCTGTGGTTCAACCAAGAAGAAGCGAAAGATCCCCAGCAGCATGAGGTAAGTCATTTGCCAATTGCCCCTGTAAGGTACCTTCACTTCCTAGTTATTACATTGCATTTTAGCCACTACATTACAGTGCATTGCATAAATCTTGAATTTTCAAACTAGCTTCGCTTAGCGTATAAGTCCAATTATCAAATCGGCTTCACGAAAGCGTATAAGTCCAATTATCAAACCGGCTTCGCTTAGCATATAAGTCCAATTTTCAAACCGGCTTCGCGTGGCGTATAAGTCCAATTATCAAACCGGCTTCGCGCAGCGTATAAGTCCAATTTTCAAACCTGCTTCACGTAGCGTATAAGTCCAATTATCAAAATCTTCCTGCATAGCATTTTGCATCCTGCCCCTGAACTACGTTGGTTTGATTCCTTGCAAAGGGATACGTAGGCAGCCGGCAGGTTCAACCAACTGCATTCGTATTTTGTTTATTTGTCCAAGTCTTCGGCCTTGTCAAAAATAGGTCGTCTCTGGGCTTTGACATTCACTCCCGTCACTTCTTGAATTTCGAGTTCTGTCAAAGAGGGGCAACTGTAGACACCCCATTTTTGACCGCCCTTAAGACTTGGGCACTACTAATGGTTTACTCGGTGATGAAGGTGCGCAGGGCAAAGGTTCAATTTCTTCGGCAAGGAGAGAGTCAAATCTCAACTTCATACCCCTTTTGGACCAAAACAATCTTGATCAAAAGATTTTAGACCTTGAAACCCTCTCTTTTGAAAATAAAGTTCCTACGATGTTCCGACGCTCGCATTTCATTAAATGTTGCATTTTTCGATAAACCGAGCAAGGACAAAGTAGAAATGAATGAAAGAGAGATGAAATCTTTGAAAAATATTTCAAAAAACTTTGTTTAGGGGTTTGGAGTTGAAGAAAATAGGAAAGGAGAGTAGAAAACTAGTTTGGGAGAAGTTCGGCATGAATTCGGGTAGGATCAAAACTGTGCGGCTTCACCAAAACAGGCATACCTTTTTGTACAGTTGGAATTTTGATGCAAGGCTGGTGCCATTGGAAATCTAACTTACGAGGCTTCAATTTGGACACAAGAATAACCTGAAAAGGACTTTAGATGAAGGAGTTATGGCCATTTGAAGTTAAACCTGAAAAGTAAAATTTTCCTACCGACCAGAAAAACTAGCTGGCCGATCAGAAAAGGTGGCGGGCCCACCATTTTCTCTTGAAAAAGTGGTTTACAAGTCCCAAACTCAGATATTTATCCTCCAACTATCTTCCACTATCTCCAGCTATCCCATAGACAGATATTTTCAAGCCAACTCTCATTTTTGCTATATATGAGGCTATATCTCTCATTTTCAAGGGACAATCTTCTTGGAGAAGCTTGGGAGCTTCTCACTCTAAAAAGTCCCTCTCTCTCTACAACTTCTAGGGCTGAATCTCTGCCCCTCTCTCTAGAGCCTCTCTTCATTGCCCATTAGTGCATAGAAGTCCATAGAAATAAAGAAATACTTCTTGTTTGCATATACTCCCTTCATCAAAGTTGATCACCATTGGCTTGAGGTCCCTTGGAAACTATTTTTGGGCTGATTAAAGGTTGTTTGGCTCAGAAAAGTTATTGTTTTGCTGTTGTCCTTCAAGGTTCTTCAAGGGTGAGAAACTACCCTCTTTATTTCCCATTTTTGCACAAGCTTTTAGCCTATCTTGCATGTTGTTTTGAGCTTAACTTATAATTGATAAAAGTTTTGATTTTGCATGATTTTGATCTTTGTTTAAGGTCACTTTTGTGTTTGGGGTTTTTTACCCCCTCTTAGGCCTTGTTTGGCCTCATTTTTGTGCCTTTTTTGTGAGCTTCGGGACCACCTTGTATTGGCCTTCTCACCACTGAAATCCAGAGGGATTTCAATGGTGGGGATGGTGTTTTGAGGTCCTAAGAAGGAGAGGGCCATCCCCTCTCCTTGTTGTCTTCAATACTTGTCATATTTGCCTCACATGTGAGCACCTTTGTTAAGTTCATGTTGACCATGTCTTAGCTGGTATTTGTGGTTAATTTTTCTATCATATGCCACTGTTTTTGCCTATCTTGGTCATTCCATGCTTGGTTTATACATTCGTAGTGTAAATTTCGCAAACTAGTCTTGTATGCTTCATGTTTGAGTATGTCCTTCTAGCTCATGTTGACCTCATTTCAGTGAGTTTTTGGGATTTTTTTAGCATGTCATAACTCTTTCTAAAGTTGGTTTAATATCCCCTTAGATACACCATGCACTTGTAGTGCATTTCCATGAAATTGCCCTAACATGCTTTGTGCTTTGAGCCTTGTTTTTAGCATGATTTTGGCTTGACCCAAAGAATATTTTAGCCTTGTTTTACCATGCTTAAGGTCTGTTTGGTGTTTTTTTTTTTGTCATGCTTGCATTGTTTTGTATAGCCATGGTTCAACCTAGCTTGTTGGCTTCGAATGTCCAAGTCATTAGTATGCATTGCTAGGACTATTCTTATGATTTGGCATCATTCCATATGATATATCAGTGCATATTTCATGGTCATACACTTGCATTTATCACTCTTTCATTGCTTTGAAGAGTTGTTGTTTTGTGTTTCAAGAATGGACCATTGTGCATGCCTTTATACTTAGGCCTTTAGTATGCCATCTCAGTGGGTTTTTTGGGCTTATTTTGACATGCCATAACTCTGATTTTAATTGGTTAAGCCATGCCATGTTTGGTTGTAGTAGGTGTAGTGTAGCACCCCTTTGTTGGCCTTGCATGCCTCATGTTTTGTGCTCACCTTTCTAGCATGTTTTGGCCACATTCCATGCATGTTCTAGCCTTGTTTTGATCTGCCTTGGGACTATTTTGGTTCACCTTGGCCCTTTGGGGCTTGGTTGATATGGCCTTGGTACAAGCTCCTTGGCTAGCTTTAAGCTTTAAGTCCATTAGCATGCTATGCTTATCCTATGTGCATAATTTGGCATCACTCTTGACATGATTTCAAAGCTTATTGCATCGTCATATTCTCATGTTTATCCCATCTTGCTCATGTTTGAAGATTGTGCATTGTGGTCTAGCTTATGGACCAATGTATGTGCGTGCATGCCTCCCCTTTTGGTCCCTTGATTTGGGTGTTATGGCCACTGAGTTGGGCATGGCTGAGGCCTATCCATCTTGGTTTAAGTCCATTGTTGCATTGTGTATGCCATGTCATAATGCGTTGTGCATGTTATGTTATTGTTTGCATCCAGCATGCCATGATCATTTTGCATTGAGTATGCCATTGTAGTTCATAGCATTGAGTATGCCATGTTGTCGCATGATTGATCATTGCATTGTGCATGCCTTGTTCATCTCATTGTGTATGCTAAGTGTCATGTGCATTGAGTATACCATTGTTAGTTCATAGCATTGTGTATGCTAGTTGCAAGTTTGCATGTTATCCCTTGCATGTTTGCATGACTTAGTTGCATTGCATTAAGATTGCATGCTAGAGTTGCATTGGTGCATGTCTTGTTTGTTGCATTGTGTTTGGGATAAGAGTTAGCCCAAACACGAGAAACGAGGAGCGTTTCATACTCGAAGTGATGAAACGCGTCTCGATTCCCGATCGCCGACACTCTTGACTACCCATGACAGAGTTGTTGGCTTTAGGTGCTTGTATGTGCATTCATTTCACATCGAGTCGTGTAATTCGGCTCCTCGGCCATTATGCATCGAAATGCGTGATTGGTGGCCCGAGGGTCGAGGACTACACTCCCTTGAGCTTATGCAAGGATGGGGAGAGTGGTCGTGCATACATGTGTTGCAAATACTTTATCGTGCCTCTCTCTTTCCCTTTGTTACAAAAAACCAGAAACCAAGAGACGAAACTAGTCGGCCGACCAGCTTTTCTAGTAGGCCGACCACCCTTTTGGGTTTCTCCCACAAAAGGTGGTCGGTAGGTGGTCTCCAAGGCCATGAGCTGGTCGGCAGCCTTCCCATGGGGTCCTAGGGTGTAGTTTCAGCCTTCTGGAGCTTTGTGCAATTTTCTGAAATCAATTACAAACAAAGGCGGGTCGAGGCATCGTGATGGATTTCTCGACAAGGCGACTCGGGCATGCATGCATCTTTTATCATTCAAGGCAGAGTTGAGGCAATCCATTTCATGTAACTTGCATGCTAGTTTATTTCCTTCCTTAGTTAAATTTGTTAATTAGCTAGTGTTGTGTAATAATTAGCTGTAATTCGTTATTCATCTGGGTTGTGTAATAATTAGTTTAATTTAGCTTAGATTAGCCAGTTGGTTGTGTATTATTCATTCGGACCCTCCGAGGAGGGCAATGTTGTAATAAGTGTGCGTGTGTGTGATGCATGTCTTCCAACCCTACGTCTTTCTCCCTTTTATTTACCAGCTTATGATGGTTAGTTTTAGGGCACATTTCAATTAGCATCCTTATGCTCGTATGTTTACATTCATTCATCTGTATTGCATGCACCGGGCTCGGCGCATCATGCCAACTGCATTGTATTTTAATTCCAAGTTGAATACATGTATCGATTGTCGCATCTCATATGTCATCTTAGAATAGCCGAGCCTATTGTAGTTGCATTTTTGCATGTGTTGCATTAGGCATCCTTAGCATAATTAGGATTCAGGCACGATTTCTAATTAGCTTCTTTCTTTGGCTCGGAGTACTCAATAAGTGTTTATGCTTTAGCATCCTTGCATGCGTGTGAGTGACTGCCATGATAGCATGCTTACCATGAGGCTATGTACTTATGTGATATAACTGCCTGAATGCCTGTGGGTGAAGGTTAGGTTGCTTGAATTGGAATAATTCGTCAAAACCCGTGTTTTAGCCTACTTGCGAGTAGCAAACTTCAATCCATTTTCAAAACAAACGGATATGCGATGCTTTGTTCCAACTTAGGCAATCTAGTCTATACTTGTATGGTGTGTGCATCACAAAATAATTCTAGGTTAATAACTGGAATAAGAGCACATGTGTTTTCAAAAATAAGATATCATGCTTAGTAGTGGCCGATCTTTGATCGAGCGAGCGGGGGTGCTCATGAAATGACCTTCCCCAATCGTACCCAAGTTCCCGAGTCGAGGCAACTTTGGTGATGACGGACACGTGGCCTTAGGCACGAGTCAGGGTTTCCTAAATTCCCCCAAAATAAAATATTTAGGTGGCGACTCTGTATCTGGCAAAGCAGTCCATGTTTGGCACTTCTTTCTAAAAATCAGTTTTTCAAAACAATTTGCCGAATTTGGACTCTTTGGTGATTTATCAATCTCGTATTGCACTTTGCGAGATTAGATTCAGAACCGTGACATTGAGTCCGAACTGTAGTGAGCCCAAAATAAACAAAACGGAATTTTTCCCGGGACGCTCGGGGACGTCTACACATGCAGAAAAAATGTAAGAGAATTATACAATCCTCGTTACGTCTCACGCGGAGAATACAATACCGTCCTGTTTGTCTGGTCACGCCAACTTCAAATGAACCGTACGTACAATATCGTGCCTGCATATGAGAGAAACTCAATAGGTACAATGTCGTTAGAAACATGCATAGCAATGTAAGTGAAAAGTGCATAACAATGCAACCGAAATGAGCATAACAATGCAAGGTAAACGTGCGCGACGACGCAAATAAAGTAAAGTGCATGACAATGCAACAAGTGGTGTGTATAGCAAATGCAAGAAAAGTGCAACTTCAAAAGCATGTTTGAAACAAAATGCTGAGTAAAAAAAAGTACAAACCTTAAAGAGAGCAACTCAACCGTAACCTCCGATTTACCTCTCGAAGGGGTCACAACGTACTCAAAAAGGATACACCTTGTTCTTGACGAGTAACGATGAGCCACGCATCGAAGACTTGAATTGAAGTTCCCGCAAAGATATTTTTGAGCCGAAAAGTGTACTTTTTCTTGTACTTTCTCGAGAGCTGAGGACTCCAATCATCATCAAAACACACAAGGAGAACAAAGGGACCTTGGAGACCACCCATGAGGTATGGCCGACAACCTAGGCTAGTGGCCGATCAGTTGTTGACCACCAAAGTGGTCGGCCGACCAGTTTATGAAAACAGGGGCAGTTTTGTCTTTTAATGCTCGAATCTTTAAGTACACAACTCCAAATCAGTTTTGCTCACACCTCCAGGGCCAAAATCAGCTTCTTTTCCTCCCTAGACCCTTTTCTCTCTCAGATCTGCACTTTATACACGTTTTCCAACGCCCCACGCGAAGTTGTTTCGTAAAAATTTTCGATTCTCTTCGTTTTGAACCGATTAAAAATTGTTTTCAGAGCTTCTTTCTCCATTTTCACCACTTGAGGTATGTTTGTCTCAAAGTTTAGCACCTTTTCTCGAGTGTTGACTTTTGTTGACTTTTTTGCAATTTTGGCTCATTTCGCTCATTTTTGCATCATCTTGCAGATTTCTTCAGATGGCCGACGATATTCCGTATGGTAGAGGTTCTCCATATGCAGAGGACGAGCCCGACATTATACCGTTGCCTCCGAGGATTCGGCCGTTCGACCTGGAGGAGTACGACCCGCAGGAGCACATTCTATCTCCTAGCACCTTCTACCACTTCACGAACTTCGCACGTCGGGCGCCCGCGGACCTGCTGCTACGAGAGCCGGAGTCCCATCTATCTCATTGCGGGCATGAGGTGCGTACTTTACTTATGCATTTCTTGTATATTCCATGTTTTCGCTATATATCATATCTGCTTGTTTTGAACATATTCACATACACAGCACTCCACTCATTCTGAACACACGGTTCATACACAGCATTCTGCTAATTTGGCACACAACTCACCACACAACACTTTGTTAATTCGGCACACAACTCATTTTGGCACACAGCACATTTTGGGCACACAGCTCATTTTGGGCACACAGCTCATTATACTGCTCAATCTGAACACACAGTTCATAACACATCATTCTGCTTAGTCTGAACACATAGCTCATTTGGGCACACAGCACATTACACTGCTCAATCTGAACACACAGCACATTACACTGCTCAATCTGAACACACAGTTCATAACACAACATTCTGTTTAGTTGGCACACAGCTCATAACACTGCTCAATCTAAACACGCAGTTCATAACACAGCATTCAGTTTATTGGCAAACAGCTCATTTTGCTGCTCAATTTGAACACACAGCTCATAACACAACATTCTGTTTAATTGGCACACAGCTCATTTTGCTGCTTAATCTGAACACACAGTTCATAACACAACATTCTGTTTAATCTGAACACACAGCTAATTTGGGCACACAGCACATTACACTGCTCAATCTGAACACACAGTCCATAACACAGTATACCTTTTCATAAGATAGCACACTGCTCAATCTGAACACACAATTCATAACACAGTATTTGGTTTATTGTCATAACATAGCACACCGCTCAATCTGAACACGCAGTTCATAACGCGATATACTTTTTCATAACATAGCACACTGCTCAATCTGAACACGCAGTTCATAACACAACATTCAGTTTATTGTCATAACATAGCACACCGCTCAATCTGAACATGCAGCTCATAACACGATATACTTCTTCATAACATAGCACACTACTCAATCTGAACATGCAGTTCATAACACAGTATTCGGTTTATTGTCATAACATAGCACACCGCTCAATCTGAACACGCAGTTCATAACCCGATATACTTTTTCATAACATAGCACACTGCTCAATCTGAACACGCAGTTCATAACACAATATTCAATTTATTGTCATAACATAGCACACCGCTCAATCTGAACACGCAGTTCATAACGCGATATACATTTTCATAACATAGCACACTGCTCAATCTGAACACGCAGTTCATAACACAGTATTCGGTTTATTGTCATAACATAGCACACCGCTCAATCTGAACACGCAGTTCATAACGCGATATACTTTTTCATAACATAGCACACTGCTCAATCTGAACACGCAGTTCATAACACAATATTTGGTTTATAGCACACTGCCCAATCTGAACACACAATCCATAACACAGTATACTTTTTTCTTGGCACGCAGCTCATATTTTTCATTTTGAACACACAGCTCACACTTTTCAAATTTGAACATACAACTCATACTTTTCATTCTAAACACACAGCTCATACTTTTCAATCTGAACACACAGCTCATACTTTTCAATCTGAAACTGAATACATCTGTTCATTCTGAATGCAGGTATCCTCCCGTTTCACACGAGGTTATGGATCGATCCTCGCGAGGGAGTGGTATATAGAGCTCCCAGACGCTGTCCGACATATTGTGGACGAGGCTGGGTTTGGCCTATTCTGTGCTGGATTGTCGCGTCATCTAGCAAGCAGGACCCTCTTGGGTGCACTTGTAGAGAGATGGTGGGACACCACCAACTCCTTCCATTTTTCAGCCGCGGGGGACATGACGATGACCCCATATGACTTCTCCATGCTGATAGGCCTTAACGTGGCAGGCCAGCCGATCCCATACGATGCAGATATGGGTGAGTGAGAGGCTGCTTGGATTTATCTGCTCAGAGCCCGTCCGCCGATCAACAGGTCATCAGGCAGGGTCAAGTACACCTGGTTCTCCAAGCGGTACATAGGGACTACGCCCATGGCCATCGAGGCCATACAGCAGTATGCTCGGGGATTTTTGATGTTCCTCCTCGGGACCACTCTATTCTCCGATAAGGGGAACACAGTTGGGCTTTATCTGCTCAGTGCTCTGGTAGACCTATCACAGGTCAGTCAGTATGATTGGGGTGGCGCTGGCCTCGCTACCCTTTACTGCTACATGAGCGTGACCTCTCGAGAGCGAGGGACCATAGTAGGTGGCTACTGGCGAGCCTGGGAGATACATTCTGCCCTCTTGATTTACATTTCTACTTTTCATGATCTGTACACTGCATACTGCACACACTCTACATTCTGCACTGAGCATTCTACAATTTCTGTACATACATTCTGTATTCGCATTCTGCACTCAGCATTCTACATTCTATATATCATGTATTCACATTCTGCACTCAGCATTCCATATTTTCTATACATTCTGTACTCTGACAGTCATTGTCTTGCCTTTCACTGCTGTGGGTTTACACGTACTTCCCGACATTGGCCCTTGAGCTCAAGGTTGAGGCACCTCTTGAGATCCCCTGCTCATGCAGATTTGAGGGTCGGTGTCGGCCCAGGCCTCGGGAGACTCTACTCTACCTCTGACAGTTCTTCGATATTGTACGAGCGACGGAGGTGATACAGAACTCTCGGTTCTTCATGCTTTCAGTTTTGATTCATCTTGCATATTTATGACATCTAATCAATTTATGCACTTGTTACCCGCAGGTGACCTGGCAGCCTTGGATCGACATGCCAGGGAATCCTCAATTTTTGTTTGTTAGGGCATGGGGCTCCTCCCGATATAGGGTCTTGTTTGAGAGACCGGTCGGCAGGGCCTGGTTTTTCGGAGAGCGCTTCATGCGCCAGACGATGGGCAACTCCAATCAGGACGTCCCCTCATTGCCTCCACCAGAGATGCGGTCCGTAGGAGGTCTCACACCCCGGAAGGCGGAGGACCTTATGTTGGGTATTGACACGGTCCTTTTCCTGGAGGAGGGAGATTACGCGACATATTGCCATACGTACCTGATGCCTTCGCTGTCAGGTGTCCGTACCCCCAAGAGGAGAGCTGCTGACATGCCTTCCTCAAGTCGCGCCCAAGCCGGAGACATTTCTTCGAGCAGCGGGGCCGGCACATCGAGAGGTGGGACTAGAGAGATGCCCTCGACTTGCCAGTATGCTGGATGGCCAGATCTTTCGACCGAGCTGACGGGCTGGCAGTATGGGACTTCTTACCCGATTCCACTGGAGCCTCCGATGCCCGACCATCGATACGTCAGTGACCCTGACTCACCACCGGTATGTTTTACAGTTTTCATTTATCACTCAGATATTTAGTCATTCATTCATTCACTGATGACTTGAACTTGCATCTGCAGCCTCCCAGAGAGTATACTGAGGGGTTACTCAGAGTGGTGGCCTCACTCAAAAGTATGGTTCTGCGGAGGGAGACGCTGCTATATGCCTCCAGCATTCGGGTACTTTTTTAATTTCCTTGCATTTATCATACTTTTGATGACATATGGAAACTGAACATTTCACTGCATTGATTCATTGTATGTGTAGAGCACATCTAACACATCATATTCACATACTATATCTGTATGTACCCACTCTATGTATCATTCTCGCATCTGCATCTGATATACATACTGGCTGATGCATTCAAACTATCCTTTTTCAGGTCCCACCTCTACAGACTGGGCCATCTAGGCCTTCTGGAGCAGCTAGGAAAGGAGTCTCAGCACGCGGCCGGGGGGGACACAGGGCACCTGTTAGACAGGATGATGAGTCTAGAGAGGAAGATGAGTCAGCACATCCACAGTTAAAGACATTTGCAGGCAGGGATGATGACTCTGGTTCCAGTTTAGAGGGCGGAGGCGACACCGAGGAGGCTTCCGAGGATGGTGGCTCCGATTCAGACGGAGATGCCGACGATGGTGGCACGAAGGCTGCTCAGCCGAAGAGGGTGAAGAGGGCCTCTCGGTCTTGAGCTTGATAGCATTGATGCAGATGTTCCTACTTTATTTTTCTTTTTACATGTAGTTATAGCACATTGTACAGCTTAGGCAGTTTTATTTTCTTCAAAACTTGTACCTTGTTGTAAAATGTTGTAAAAAGGAAACATGATGGAATGAAAACAATTTTTGTTCAAAAAGTGTTGTATTTGTATTCTAAGCATCGCATCGCATCATTTTGCACAAAAATGGAATTGAATGGAATTTGAACATCATGCATTGCCAAGTCAGGTAATGAACCAACGCGACAAAACGACTCAATCCTGAAAATAATAACAAGACTTTAACAGGTTTACAACTCGATAAATAAAGAGCAACAACTCGATAAACAAAAAGCAACAACTCAACAAACGAATGAGCAACAACTCGATAAACAAATGAGCAACAACTCAATAAACAAAGAGTAACAACTCGATAAACAAATGAGCAACAACTCAATAAGCAAAGAGCAACAACTCGATAAGCAAATACATTTTAGACAAACAAGGCGACGGAATGCATCCGAAACAGAGGTAAACTCGAACCTTCAGCACTCTCCGTACATAGGAAAGCTAGAGACTCTCTTCTGGAGGCAAGGAAAAGGCTGTAGACAACTTTTGCTCCATGGTCGACCACCAAAAGTGGCTGGCCGACCACTTTCTTGGCCTAGAGACCAGAAAAGTAGCTGGCCAACCAGAAAAACTGGCTGGCCGACCAGAAAAAGTGGTCGGCCGACCAGTTAGCCTGGGGACCTCCAGTTTTCTGACACTTGTCCTCCAAACAGTGCCTTATCCTTCATAAAGGTTCCAGCTTCGTGGTTCCCTCATTCCAACTCAGTTTTGCACCAAAATGGAGACATTTCTTGTCCAAAATCTCATAAATTGGATCACCAACTTAGATGGCTCGGAAAAGCTGGACTTCCGGGGCTTCGGCATAAATGCACTATTCACGCTGAGTCGCACCCCGCTACGTCTTCCGTTCCTTCATGCCGCGGCAAGGTTTTGGAATCCGGTAACTCACGTCTTTAGCTTTGGCGGACAAGAGATATGTCCTACTTTCGAAGACTTCCAAGCTCTAATAGAGTCCGAGCGCGAGGAAGAGATTTTGCCACAATTTCATTTTGGCCACGTCCAAGCCTTAGGACGCATGTGTGGGCTCACTTTGCATGACGCTCGATCATTAACTCGCGACGGAGTACTGGATATTCCAAGCTTGGTTCGTCGATTTTCCGATACCGGTGACCGCGACGACCATCATTGGCAGGGCTTTCGGCGACATGCGCTTTGTTTGTGCATGCTGTCACATTTCTTGCTTGCCCCAGGCTCTAGAGGGTTTCGCGCTCGTTTGATTGAGGTTGCCGAGACATTGATGGGTTTAGAAGCTTTCCATGTTGAGAGACGACTAGATTCGCGGGGAGTCCACTACTGCTGCAGGTAATGTTTCCCACCCTATCTCATATATATTTCTCACATCACTCGGCCCTCAGGCTCAGTTTTTCTCTCGAAACCCTTTTCTCACTTTTCTCTCCACATACACCTCTCTATTCTTTAATCTCTCATTTTTCATCCCTCCCCAGATATGGTTGATGGAGAAATTAAGGGTTGTGGACTCATGCCCAGCATATTCAACTCGCAGCTATTTCTTCCGACGATGTTTAGTCGGTGCCCCTGATGAGGGATGATGGTACGAATGGATGCGCAGTTTAACTGCTCTTGACATTGCTTGGCACTGCCCCTGGTTTAATCTACCAGTGATGAGCTACAGCATGACTCGCCAGCCTGGGATTCAGTTGGTCGGTCTGACACACTATGTCATTTACTTTCCGTTTCAAATCCGGCATCAGCTTGGACATGATCAGACTTGCCCAAAGGAAGGGATAGAGTACCATGCTGCATTTTCGATCCGAGGCGCACAGCTAGCTTGGTATGCCACGACATGGAGGACGAGAGAGCTTCTGGCCCATGCTCCCACTTTCAGTTGCACCCTCTCCGATAAGTGCATAGCTTGGCTTGATGACGAGGCGCAGATCGGGCCTACTTTGTCACCAGAGGCTTCGACCAGCTCTGGGAGGGGACGCAGGAACACCTGACTATGCCCCGAATTTATTAGCTTTAATCAGTGTTTTCATGTTTTCTTTATGAATGTAATAAAAGCAACTTTAATTTGTATTCAAGAGTAGGAGAGCTCTATACTGAAATCAATGTAATTGAAGGTTGTGGGTACTAAAAATTTTTCGTTTGGTCCAAAAATGGTCTAAGTCGTAAAAAGATTAATTTGAGCAAAATCAACTTTTATTAAAACTTTTCAAAACCATTTTCGATATGGATCACAACTGGACATGTCCGAGATCTATCACTGAGATGTACAACCCCGGATCCTCAGCAACTGAAAAGTTGCCCCTAGTCTGAATAGCACTGCATTGGAAGACCACAAACCGAGCTCTTGAATGCAGAATAGACAAAGATTACTAAACATGATCACATGGACAAAGTTGATCGGGGAAGTGTTTATGGCTGGACTTCAGAATGAAGTTGCCTACGTATCCCAAAGATGGGAATCAAGCCTTACGTAGTTTGGCTTAGGTTCACTCGTGTATTAACTCTCTCCTTTTGCACTCTAACTTTTGCCTAGGCCGTCCTTTCTGGGTTTTCAACCTTGCGAGCTCAGCTTTTATTATTTTAAATTTTCTATGCTCTAACTTTTACCTAGGTCGCCTTTTCGGGTTTTCGGCCTAGTAAGCCACTTAGGGAAAGTATTTCTTCAACTTGTCCATGTTAAATGGTTGGGAGAACTCTAGGTCATCTAGGTCCATCAGAACTACAGCTCCACCCGACCAGATGGACTTGATGATATAAGGACCAGTCCAATTGGGTCTGAACTTGCCCCTAGGGTCGTGGATGGGAGCTTGGTTGTCTTTGAGCACCAAATCTCCTTCTTTCAAATTCATGGACTTAACCTTCTTGTTAAAAGCCCTGGCAATTCATCGTTGATAATCCTGAACATGGTACAGTGCTTTCAGCCTTTTTTCATCAAGGAGCATAAGTTCTTCGAACCTGCTTTGCTGCCAATCTGCCTCAGTTATCTGACACTCAGCCAATACTCGTAATGACAGAACCTCAACTTCGATAGGCAAAACAGCTTCCATCCCATAAACCAATGAATACGGAGTCGCCCCAGTAGAAGTTCGAATTGAAGTTCGGTAGCCCCACAGAGCGAATTGCAGCTTATCTGGCTAGCCCCGGTAGGTTTCCATCATCTTCTGCAGAATGTGCTTGATGTTCTTGTTACCGGCCTCAACTGCTCCGTTGGTCTGCGGCCGATATGTGGATGACTTATGAAAAGCCACGTTATACTTCTCTAACAAATCGATCACCTCCTTCTTGAAGTGGGAACCATTATCTGAAATGATCTCATTCGGAACCCCGTAACGACAGATGATGTTGTTCCTGGTGAACTTGGCGGCATGCGAAGCCTTCAACACCGCATAAGACTGGGCCTCAACCCACTTCGTGAAGTAGTCTATCGCTACCAGATGTACTCATGCCCATTGGACCCCTTTAGAGTGACAGCCCCGATTACATTAATCCCCCAGACTGAAAACGGCCATGGCGAAGTCATGTTGTACAGCTTCGACGATGGAATGTTCATGCGGTTTGCATGGATCTGACATTTGTGGCATCGCTGGACAAAGCCAATACAATCTTCCTCCATGGTGGACCAATAATAACCCTATCTAAGGGATTTCTGAGCTAGCATCACCCCATTCATGTGCGCTCCACATTCTCCTCCATGGATGGCCTCCATTAGGCACTCAGATTCTTCAGTATCAACACATAGTTTATGCATCCCGAGATGACCTCTCTTGTACAGTTTACCCCCGCAGACGATGAACTGAGCAGCCATTCTTCGAATTACCCTCTTATCTTGGGCATTTACCCCTGGTGGATATGCCTATTTTTCTAAGAAGTTCTAGACATCGTAATACCAAGGATTCTCATCTTGTACCTCATCTATGGCAGCAATCAGCTCATAGGCCAGCACAAATTTCTGTTCAATAATGATCGGACGCATCCAAACTCCGAAAGGGATGTCTGTCATAGAAGATAGAGTTGCTAGTGAATCTGCGAACCTGTTGTTCTCTCTTAACAAATGGGCGAAATTTAGCTTCTCAAACCAAGGAATTAGCACGTCCAAGGTCTGGTGATAGATTCTCATCTTTTCGTCTTTAACTTTTCAATCTCCTTTAGCTTAAAATACAACAAGGTTCGAGTCCCCGATGACATCCAACCGTTTTGCCCCTAGTTCTAGGGTAGCTTCTAGTCCAGCAATACATGCCTCATACTCTGCCTCATTGTTCGACACTTTGAACCGGAGTTTGAGTCGGGTGCTATCAGCAACACTCCTATCCCATACCCATATTGGTTTGACACTTCATCAAAGTACATCGTCCAGGTTTCGTCTTCGACATGCAAAATGGCCTCGTCTGAGAATAGGTACTCAACTGCTTCATCCCCTTCAACTGGGTGATCGGCTAGGAACTCTAATGCCGCTCTCCCCTTCACTGACTTGCGCATCACGTACTTCAGATCGAATTCGGAAAACAGAAGCAGCCAACGGGCTAGCCTACCCATAAGTGCCGGTTTCTCAAAAAGATATTTGATGGGATCTAATCTTGAAACCAGTATTACGGAGTGAGCTAACAGGTAGTGCCGCAGCTTTCTAATAGCCCATACCAAGGCCAGACAAGCCTTCTCCAACGGAGTGTAGCGAGTCTCGTAATCCAGCATTTTCTTGCTGAGATAGTAGATAGCCTTCTCCACTTTGTCCTCGGACTCTTGTGCAAGCATGCAGCCCATTGTAGTTTCAATCACTGAAAGATACATAATCAACGGTTTCCCCAGCTCAGGCGGTGACAACACAGGTGGGTTTTGTAAATATTGCTTGATCTACTCGAAAGTAACTTGGCATCGACCGTCCCATTGGAACTTCTTTCCTTTCTTTAGGAGACCAAAGAGTGGTTCACAAGTCAAGGTTAATTTTACAATAAACCGTCTTATGAATTGCACTTTACCCAGAAAGCCTCGCACCTCTTTTTCAGTCCTTGGTGGTGGCATTTTTAAGATGGCCATGATTTTGGAAGGGTCGACTTCGATGTCCCTTTGTGTGATCAAGAACCCCAGCATTTTCCCTGCTGTAACACCAAACGTACACTTCTGAAGATTCAGCCGCAACCGATACTCTCTGATCCGTTGGAAGAATTTCTACAAGGCAGTGTAGTGGCCCTCTCTTTCCTTGGACTTGACAATCATGTCGTCCACGTACACCTCAACCTCTTTGTGGATCATGTCATGCAATATCGTGGTCACAACCCGTTGATACGTAGCCCTAGCATTCTTTAGCCCAAACGGCATCACCCTATAACAATAGGTTCCCCACGGGGTGGTGAAAGTGGTCTTCTCTCACTCTTCGGGTGCCATCAGAATCTGATTGTAGCCTGAAAACCCACCCATGAATGAGAGCAACGCATGCCCTGTAGTGAAGTCCACTAACTCATCGATATGCGACAAAGGAAAGTCGTCCTTTAGACTGGCTTTGTTCAAATCCCTGAAGTCCACACATACCCGAATTCTGTCGTCCTTCTTCGGCACTGGAACTATATTAGCCAACCAAGTTGGGTATTCAGATACCAACAGGAACCCTGCGTCAATTTGCTTGGTGACCTCTTCTTTGATCTTGAGAGCCCAGTCTGGGCGGATCCTTCGGAGCTTCTGCTTAACAGGTCGGGCCTCTAGGTCAAGAGGGATCTGGTGCTGTACAATCTCAGGATCGATTTCAGGCATGTCTTCGTAGGACCATACGAAAACAACTTTGAAATCTTTTAACAAAGCGACTAAGCGCTCGTGCTCCTCCGAAGACAACATGGACCCAATCTAGACCAGCCGCGGGTCCTTCTCAGTACCAACATTAATTTGGGTGATTTCATCAATCAAGGGTTTTACAAACCTCTCCTACTCTTGATCAAGCAAAAATTTCAAAACCGGAGGGATTTCTTCCTTGTCTTTTTCATCGAAATTTTGAAAGTCCTAATTAATGCAATAAATTAAGGGCACAGAAAAGTACTCGAAGGCCACAGCCGCATAATTCTCATTAATCACTTCCAAGTCGCCTGATTCCTCTGTTACAACAGACTCAAAGGAAAAAGAAAAAGACGACCTAGATAAGACTGTGGCATCTGGGTTGTCACCCCCAAGAATACCAGACTTAGACTCAGACGAGCTGGAACCTGATTCCGACTCTACGGACTCAGTGGAATCAGATTCCAGCTCATTACCTGACCCGGTGTTGCTTGATAAGAAGCCTTCCTCGTATTGCCAGGCGAGGGAGGGTGCAATGGATGCATCCAGAATATTTGAAGATGGGCTCGTAGTCATTTCATTCCCGATCATGGACATCGAGAAATTATCCCCCAAGCACTCATGTACGATCGGAGGATCTGAAAGTAGAAAAGCCAGTGCTACCCCCATTTCAATCTCTGTGCTCTCGGAATCCTCCTCGCTGCATTGCTCAACCTCAGCTGATGGGTCTGCTTGCTCCTCGGCAACATCAACCCCAGACAATTGCAAATCAAAGAATATCTCAAACCCCAGCAACCGTCGCCTTTCTGCGTTTAGCAATGGCTCTGGAAAGCCGCAGAATGGGAAGTTTTCTCCCTCCCAGACAAAGCGTCCATTCAGGGTGCCTTGAAATGCACCAACTCATAAGGTCTCCCGGTTTGCTTGGCTCTGGCCCTTCCGGCCATCTCTTTGCCTTTCCTCCCTCAGTCCTCCTTGGTAGGTAGATAACCTAAACCAAAGGTATGTAGGTTATGCGGCACTTCAGCCGATGCTACAACACCTTTTCGGCCACTTTTCCCTAATCCTATCCCGGGGATGTGCTGGAGCTTGTTCATGAGGTACACAGACTGTGCACTGACATATAACCCCTCGTCATTAGCTAATATGTTCTATACAACCCGAGCCTCAGCTAAGGTGAACCCCGACAAAAGCACATCCTCCGTGCCATGTTCGATCTCCAGAACCGATGTAGACACCTCTGGTGGCGGATGGATTGAAGAATTCCCAAAAATAATAGCCACCCCCTTCCCGTGGGGGTACTTCAACATCTGATGCAGGGTGGAAGAGACTACCTTCACCTAGTGCAGCGACGGCCGCCCTAAGAGTTGATTGAAGGTCGCGGGAATGTCCAAAACATGAAAGTCAATATCGTGTTGTCCTGGACCAACCTGAGTTTGAATTTGCACAGTCCCCATCACTTCTCTGCTGGTATTGTCATATGCTCGTATCACCTAGGTAGTTGGTACAAAGTCCGCGGGCTTCAACCCAATTACATATGCCATCCTCGACGAACACATGTTAATAGTAGATCCTGTGTCAACAAGAACTACTGGTATCCATTTATCTCTACATTCTACCAAGATGTAGAGAGGTTTGTTATGGTTTCCACCCTCAGGCAACAACTCCTTGTCAGTGAAGATCAACATCGAGGAAGCTCCTCCCAGAAAGACCAATCCTGCCAGCTGTTCAGGCGTGGTGTCAATTGAAAGTTTGGCCCTGTCCATCGCAGAAAGGACAGCCTGTCTTTGAACTCTTGAGGCCATAAGCAGTCCCCAGATGGAGATGTCTGCTTGTATCTTTTTAAGTTGTTTCAGCACCGCCTCCTCCTCGAGTAACTTTTCTTTCTGCTTCTTTGCCTCTTTGTCCTTTCCGGATGCCCCTGGTTGATCCAAATGCGGGAGCTTGAATTATCGCCCACTTCTAGTCATGTGGTCCACCTCTCCCACATACCAAGTATCATTCGGCTGGTTGTTCCCCCAGTCTTCGTCGGTGTCGGCAAGACATAGGTCGTCATTTTCCCATCACATACAGTCAGCCATCGACAGGTAGCTATCTGGTTCTGTTGCATCTATTCCTGTGCGCACAGCACATTCCGTTCTCGTGCTTACAGCACATTCCATCCCCACAGGGACTTTGGCCTTCCTGGCCCTCTCCAGATCTTCGATCTTTTCCTATTCAAACTGTTTCAGTGCAGCCTGCTGCTCAGTATCCTCTGTACTCAAAGTGCTTTGATCCTGAGCAAAATTCTTAACACCGGTGCTCTCCGATGGTTCTCTCTGCTCCTCGGCCACTCCGGCCACTGCTAATGTCCCCGTTTCTAACAAACCCTATTCTGGCTGAGACTGCTCAACAATATCCGGCTCGTCGCTGAGCCACCCAGTAACTTCTGCTGACCCTTCCAGATCAAACCAGTTGACAGTTACGTCATCCGAATCCTATTCTTCGAAGAATTGTAGATTCACGATATCCTCCTCGAGTTCCGCTAGGTCATCTAGCCCTTGATTAGGTCCATCCTCTCGAACTACACAAATCTCTGCCCAATCGGGAGCTTCACTCTTGGTCTAGACTGGTCCGTTGAAGTAATATAACTGCTCTGGTTGTACTCAAAACTCGCAGACCCCTCAGGCTCTGAATCCTTATTCTTCTCTGCTCCCAAAGTGATCCCTGCTCTATCTTCGATAGTCACCACCACCGGTTCTGGTTAGGTTTGGGAGATGTCCAACATGCATAAGTCAGTGCTATCAGGAATGAACACCTCCGGCTTGGGTAGGTGAGAAGAGATGATATATATGCTAGGGTCATATGACACAACCCCAGTTTGGATTAGGTTTATGCATTTGGGAGGTGGAGCTTGGTTATGCGGTGGGAGAGGGTTGGTTGTGACATTCGGTTTCTCTGGAGGCATAATCACCCTGTTGTCAATGAGATCTTGAATCTCATGACGCAATCGAAAGCACTGGTCGGTTTCGTGACCATGCTGTTGGTGATATGCGCAGTACTTCGTCAGGTTATGGGAAGGAGGAAGTTTTTCTGGTAAGGGCCGTGGCTCTTGGGGCTTCAAGTGCCCTTTCTTGATCAAAACCCCCAAAGCCTTGGACAAAGGCATGTATAGTGGGGTGAAGGTTCTTTGGCCTCGGGGGGCATATCTGGCTGTTTGTGAGCTGCTTCTGGACATACCGGTAAAGGGTGTAGCTGCAAGGGCTTTTGGAGTGGTGGTGGTGACCATTCCTACATCTGAAGATTTGGCAGCTGCAGCATTGCTTATGCCTGCATTCATACTGCGGTTGAATGCCCTCCTGGGCTACTCTCTTTCAAGGTCAATCAGACCTTGTTTCATTGTGTTCTCGATCTGCACCCCAATCTCATGTAAATCTCCAAAAGTGGGTAGGGGGAGGACGATCATCTTTTGCATGAGCTTGGGTTGGAGGTTGCACACAACCATCCATATCTGATCTTTATCAACGGGCCTGATGGTCATCATCGAGGCTTTAGCCCTCCAGCGGGTCACAAAATCGGAGAAACTCTCCTTCAGCTCTTGCCTAGTTGTCTCGAGATCACGAGTTGTGACCTCGATCTGAGTGTTGTAGGAGTATTAAGCTATGAAGACCTCAGCCATCTCCTCTCAGTTCCTCTTAACAGAGTCTTCCAGTTTTGCATACCAAATAGCTACTACACCCGACAGGGTCCGACCAAACAGAGAAAGCTTCTGCAATCTGGAAAGGCCCATCGGCCTTAGTATATCCGAGAACAGCCGCAGGTGCACCATAGGGTCCCCAAACCCATCAAAGCGGTAGATGTGCGGCATCTTAAACCAGTCCAGTAGAGTCACGGCCAAGTCGGTATACCCATCCTCTACATCCGAAATGGATTTCACACCTTGAGCCTTCTTGAAAAGCTTTTCTAGCTTGCTCACTTTTAGCGCCGTTGGATCTACCTTCAATTCAAACGGTGAATCCACTAGGTTAGTGGGCGTTTTGGATAGCTGGGGTAAGATTTAGAACGGAGCTGGCTCCGTTAGAATGTTCGTATTTTCCTGAACATTTGGCGTCTCCCCGAGTATTGGAACTCTGGGTGGGGAAGGAGGTGTGTGTGAAGCAGATGCCCCGGTTTGTTGCTGTAGTCTGACAATTAACTCTGCCTGTTGGGTCACTACCTCGGCTTGACGTGCAGACACTTCTGCCTGACGGGCAACATCCTGCTGCATGGCTTGCATACTTTCCTGAAGCTGACGCATCATTTCTTCCATACCTACCATACTGTACTGATCTATCTGAATAACCGGTATGTGTTCCCTCTCTGTGGGAGAAACAGAACTCTGATCCCTACTATACACAGGTGGGGTAGACAAAGCCCTCTGAACTGACTGTTGAACTGATATCCTCTGCCTAACTGCCCTCCGCCTAGTAACCGGGGGTAGTGAGTGGTACACTGGTTGTCCGTCTATCAGATCCTCGGATCGATGAAGTCTACGACCTCTAACCCAGAGTGCTTGGGGAATATCTGCCTGGTCGGATGCAATAGTGCTAAACTACCTTGCAAAAAGATAAATAAAGCATAATAAGGAAATAAATAACCAAAACGTGCAGTGTGCTATGTTATGAGCTGAATAAATTAAAGACAACACACAATTGGCCTGACAACCCACAGTTGGCACTTGTAAGCTGAGTACACTGTTCTCAAATGCTGTTTACTGTGTCCAAATGGCTGTCCCAAATCTGATATCCTCGGATAAAACTGATTCTCTAAACACTGATGCCCGCAGGCCTGATACTCAGACTTGCAAACTGATACATGCATTCCCTGTAGAGACACACGCTAAAAGCACATAGCAAGTAAATGAGAGCCAAAACACCCCTATGTTGGGGTAGGGTTTCCCTGTCCTATTTTGTCAGGGGCTAGGGTTTCACTACGCACACAGCGGTTTCAACACAACCTACAATCAGGTAAGCAACCTGTCCTAGCTTGGAATGGTCACTACGAGTTCCGAATATGCACTAGGTCGAATGGTCAAAAGGGTGCCCTGGTAAAAATTGGAGTTTGTGTTCCCATCGTGGCAGAGCTCGCAACCGGTCAGCCTTATGGCACGCTTCTCAAAGTGAGCCTCTGGCAAACCGCTCAGGAATAGCATACGGCAAACATGGTGTCCTAGGCGCACCAATGCAAATGCAATGCAGAGAGACACATAAGTGTAAACAAAACAAGATATCATGAGTTCGAGTCAAGTTCTCTAAATCCCTAACAGAGTCGCCAGAAACTGTAGACGCACTCCCGGGACCTTTCCGATATCCGCGCGCGCGAGATGGGCGCGGGGAATCTCGTTTTATTCTGAGCTACTATAGTTCGGACTCAATGTCACGATTCTGAATCTAATCTCACAAAGTGCAATGTGAGACCGATAAATCACCAAAGAGTCCAAATCCCGCAAATCGTTTTGGAAAACTGATTTTTTTAAAGAAGTACCAAACATGGACTACTTTGTCAGATACAGAGTCGTCACCTAAATATTTTATTTTGAGGGAATTTAGGAAACCCTGACTCGTGCCTAAGGCCACGTGTCCATCATCACCAAAGTTGCTTCGGCTCGAGAACTTAGGTATGAGAGGGGAAGGTCATGCAATGAGCACCCCCGCTCGCCCGATCAAAGATCGGCCTGTACTAAGTATGATAATTTGTTTTTGAAAACACATGTGCTCTTATTCCGATTTAATTAGCTAATCTTACTATGTGACGTGCCTAATTTGGAACAAAACATTGCATGCTCGTTTGTTTGAAAATGGTTTAAAGTTTGCTACTCGCAAGTAGGCTAAATTCGGGATTTTGATGAATTGTTACAATTCAAGTAATCCAACCTTCACCCACAGGCATTCATGCAGTTATATCAAATAGGCAGTTAGCCTCATAGTAAGCATGCTTTCATGGCAACATTAACACACATGCAGTATGCTAAAGCGTAAACACTCACAGTTTACTCCGAGCCAAAACAGAGAACTAGTTAGAAATCATGCATGATCTTAGTTCATGTTAAGATGGCTAATGCAACATATGCGAGAATGCAACTTAAATAGGCTCAGCTATTCTAAGATGGCATATGAAATGCAACTTGATACATGTATTCAAGTAAATGTATTGAAATACAATGCACTTAGTATGATGCGTCGAGCCCGATGCATGCAAAACAAATGAATGATGCACACATGCGAGCATAAGGTATGCTAAACGAAATATGCCCTAAAACTAACCATCGTAAGCAGTTAAGTAAAAGGGAGAAAGAAATGAGGGTTGGAAGACATGTATCACACACACGCACGCTTATTACAATCATTGGCCCTCTCGACGGGGGGTCCGAATAAAGAGCTAACTAGCTAATCTAAGCTAATTAAACTAATTATTACATCACAACGAAGCTAATTAACTAATCCTAGTTAACTAACTATTACAAAATAGTTAAGCAACTAAACACATTAACTACTTAAATACAAGCCAAAGCATAAACTAGCTAATCACATTAGCTAAGTAAAGCAGTAAAACAAGGTCCTCAGAGGTAGAAGATTGCATGCATGCCCGGTCGCCTCGTTCGGAAATCCGTCGCGATGCTCTAACTTGCCTCTATTTGCAGCTGTTCTCAGAACCTTACACCAAGCTCCAAAAAGCTTCTAACTCACCTTGGGGACCTGTGGAAGGGTGGCCGACCAGTTGTTGCTCTCTCCAGCCACTGGCCGACCACTTTTTGCTATTGCAAACCAGAAAAAGTGGTCGGCCAGCTAGTTTTTCTGGCTGGCCGACCAGTTGTTGCTGCATTCTTCCAATTTGCTAGAACAGAGGGCAAGAAAGGGCATGGCGATGTATTTGCAAGATATGTGTGCACAACCACCCTCCCTATCATTTCATAAGCTCAAGGGAGTGTGGTTCTCGACCCTCGTGCCACCAATCACATATCTCGATGTATGATGGCCGAGAGGTGAAGTTGCACAGTTCAATGTGAAAATGAATTCACAAGTAAACACATAAGGCCTAGAACTCTATCATGTAGGATCAAGAGCGTCGGCGACCAAGAATTAAGGCACGTTTCATCACTTTAAGTATGAAACGTCCCTCATTTCTCGTGTTTGGACTAACACCTATTCCAAACAAAATGCAACACATAACATGTCATGCACAATGCTATGTAACATGGTATATGCAAAAATGCAATGCAACACAAGCATGTAAATATGCAATATGACTTGGGCATGCAAGCATGCAATGCGACATAAACAACCTAACAAAGCTAATGACATGCACAATGCTAATGCATGCATACTCAATGCAAGACAACATAAGCATGCAACAATATGATACAATGCAACTAGCATACACAATGCCAATGTCAACTAGCATACTCAATGCAATATGATCATGGCATACTCAATGCAATATGATCGTGGCATACATAATGCGAATCAAGAGCATGGCATGCACAATGCAAACAATAACATAACATGCACGATGCGATGTAACATGGCATACACAATTCTCAATGGACTTAAACCGAATGTGGGTAGACCTCAGCCATGCCCAAATCAGTGGCCATAACACCAAAATAAAGGCACAAAATACAAAGCATGCATGCACAATGCATTGGCCAACCAAGTAGGCCTAAGAGCACAACCCTCAAGAGTGCTCAAAGAGTGACAAATGCGGAAGTGTAACAACACTAAATGCACTAAATTAAGTAAAAAATGATGTCAAGTCATTCAAACAAACACAAATATAGCATGCAAAGGTCCTAAAGCATGAAGGCTAATAAAGAGGACTACAAAGGAGGCATTCAATACATGGAAAATATGCATGAACCAACCACAAATAGAGCTCAAGTAGGTCAAAACATAGACCAAAACATGCTAAGTTAGGGAGCTCAAAGGCCTAGGCAAGATGGTATACATGCTAGGCCTAGGGGTGAGCAGCGGATATACTGATCCGCCAAAACCGACAGAACCGAACCGATCTGCTGCATTTTGGACAGATGCGTGATGACGAGCGGACGGTTGCGGATTGATTTTCTCCAATCCACCAATTTGGCGGACGGATGGCGGATTTGAGATTTCTTTGGCCGCAACCGAACCGCCAAACCACCAAACCGCGAGCACCCCTAGTAATTTACAAGACTTTGTGTTTTCAATTTGTTTAAATATTATGTTTGTGTTTTCAATTGAAAAAAAGTTTAAATATTCTGTTGAGAAAAAGTTTTCAACTTTAATATATTTTTTGAATTGAAAAAAATAAACGTATTATTTATCTATATTCACTACTAAAAAAAGTACTTTTTGCGACCGCTACAAGCCGTCGCAAATAATAAAAAAATCAGTCGCAAAAGACTTTTTGCGACGGCCCATGCGACGGCAAATGAGGGTCGCAAATGTGGGGGTGGCAAATACTTTTTGCGACCGCAAAATAGCAGTCGCAAACTATTTGCGACCGTCTAACCTGCTTATAGCGGCTGATATTTTGCCATCGCAAAAGAGTTTAAAAAAGGCCTACAATGTATTAGCGACCATCTTCTTACTGTTGCAAAAAAAAAAAAAAAAAAAAAAAAAAAACCTACAATCATATATATATATATATTCAAATATTATATACAATAAACGTAAAGGCATTTGCAAAAATCTCAACATTCATACATTATTTTCCACTTCTTCCCTCAATAAAATTCTCTTCAAAAAAAGAAAAAAAAAAGTATGCAACAATAACAAGGAGTTCTTGAAAGAATCCTACAAAGGTTTTTCATCTCTTGCAATTACAAAGAACATTTGAGGTTACAGTAGTTCTAATTCTAAGAATCCTTCATAGTCTTGTTACAGAGTCGGAAGAAGAGCAGCAACTCTTGAGATTATAGACATCTTCTGATTTCGTCATCTGCTTTAAGAGAGAGAGAGAGAGAGAGAGCAAAATAGCTCAAGTATTAACCCGGGAAACAATGGAGCTCAAGAATGCTTTAAAATAGTAACAACAATCTATATAATATCTATAAATTCATTTTAAATTCTGGCAGATGATAGTTAGGCTAAATAGTCAAAATTCACAAGCTCAAGCATACAAAGCAGATTCATTAGATTGAGATGATAGACAGTAAGAATAGATGTCTTAAGCAAATCACATCACTCAAGTTTGTAATATATGTGCAGTAGTAATAGTAAGAAATAACTACTGGTTTTATTAGTACTTAACAGCCGGAAGAAAGCCAGGAAAATACTTGACTGACAAGAACAATCTGTTGATCACGGAGCTGCAAAACAATCATATTGCAAACTGTTGTTTTTCCAGATGCAGTCCCACCAGCAACACCTTTAATTTCAACAAATCACAAACATTCTCTTAGCATTATGCCTGTATTGAATGACAAAGGATAGAAAAACTAATACTAATTATTGGAACACCAGGATAAAGAAAATATCCTAGAAATTTAATAGTGGGAAGGCATTTAAATATTTTCCCTTTCCTCTAGCAAAGGTCTAAGTTAATTTGGTGTTGCTTTCTAGTACAATTGTTAATACAACTTCCCAAAATTAGGTCACTCACTCTAAAGATAATCTGCATGGATATTAGCTTTCAAATAATAGTATCCACATTCATTTCTTAAACCTTCTAGCTAATTAACAAAACAATGAACATTAAAAAAAATTAAAATTAAAATTTAAAAATTAATCTAAATTGGAAGGATCTGAAACAACTAACATATTTCATAATAGGCCACTTGTCTCTTTCCTCATGACATTAAAAAAACAACTCCAAGTTACCATTCCCTTTAAAAATTTGCATAAGTAAGAGTTTAAATGCATCACTTTGACTAGAAATCTGCATGGATATTAGCTCTCGAATAGGTTAAAAATGGACAAACGAATAAAAGATCTTTTTACACATCATTTCCCCTTCTATATGACACAGTTCAATTTCTATTTGAATTATAAATAGAAAAATGTGTGTCAGAGCATGTTCTTTAAAAAAATAAAGAGGCACAAACACATTTTGCACCTCATTTTCATAACTGCAGAGGTATGATTAAATCCATCAAATAAAACTATCAAACATGTGAACAAAGTCAAATGAACAAAGGAGAGCTTTGAAGCACCCTGTTTTCTGGTACCTTCATCAACAACAGCATGTCTAGGAGTCCTTTTTTTAAAAAAAAGGTCTTTATTTAGTAATGCTCAGAACTGGTAAACATTTCAGAAATAGGCATTCACAGTACCAACACTAAGCAATATATTAGCAACATTCCATCTGGAGAAATTAGCAACGACCGAGGATGCTAACAGTTTTCTGGTATCCTTGCGTTTAATAAAATTAGATTGGCCATATCATGAACTTACCTCAAAAGCAAATGTACATATTATTGAAGCAGGGCTAGCAAGCACTCCAAATGAAAAAACTGTGACCCTGAAAGAGGACAAGAAGTGTGCTAAGGTAAACATGACTGCAACAATTTAATTAAGATTTACCAGACATTAAAATACATAACTTCATCATTTCACAGTAGCATTGAAAATTACATAGTTAAAAAAATTATATATCGAAAATTACATAAATTATGTCCCAACAACTATTCAACATTTTTGCAGTCTTCATTACCTTGTAAACAACATACTAGAACAATCCCAACTAGATCATCTGACATTCCCATTGCAGTAGTTTTAACAATACAACAGAAAGAATGAAAGACGAAAATACTACCACAAGGATGTCTACTAATATTGCCGATCAAAAAAAAAATGTCTACTCATATTGTATGGCTCTCTATCCATTTCAACTTTAGTAACAGGACACTAGGAAATAATATATACTACAATTGCTGGTCAGAAATTGTAGCAATACATACTGTTCTGATGATTGCTAGAAGCTTGAACTGACTTTTTTGATAATGAAGATCAAATAAGAATGCTAATAATGATGGTCTTACACTGGTTGATCAGATGCCTTTGCTCCAGCCCTTGTAAGGCAGTAGCTGATTCCACTAGTTATTGATGAAAATAAACCAACCAATACAGCATAAATATGATAGCTTCCATGAACATATGAATCACTTGTTTCTGCAGCTTTAGCTAGCCATCCTGCAGGAAGTCTCAATCATAAGGGATGCAGAATTTCAGAAATAGATCATGCAAAAAATAATAAATAAATAAAAATGGACTGTTATTTTCATTGAAGCACATGAAAAGGCTTTCTAGTTGTCGATCGTGTTCTCTCAAGTCTTAACACCTATCATGTTCTATATTTCCTGTAATAATATCAGGTTCTGTATTAAGGTTCATATTGCATACCACTTGGAATACATTTTAGTGATAAGTAGGACTTAACATTAAACTGCTTAGTAAATTATGTGACACTGATGACTATGCATTAATCTATAAATGTATGCATTAAACTACCTATCACCAATATTTGTAAGTTTCTACAAAAACTTAAACATGTATAGGTGTTTGAGCTGTTTTTCTTGATACTTGAGTTTTGCACATAAAGATTTGATATTAGTATACAAAAACTCCTCCATCTCTGTTTTTCATCACAACTAGAGAGAGAGAGAGAGAGAGAAGAGGGGGAGCTGTTTTTCTTGACACTTGAGCTTTAGAACAATGACTAATTTTCTAATTTAGCAAAGCTCTTACACCAGAAGAAGAATATGAACATATGCTAGTATTATGTCAAAATATTTTGCATTTGTTACACTACTAAATATCAAATTACGCATCTAATTGATTGGGTGCAACATTCTTGACACATATCTAGCAAAGCTGTTTGTCTGTTGTGTTTTTGTCATTAAATATGCTTGCAATGGTCCATCTGCAGTACTAGCCAGATAGCTCAATCCCTGTTCAGTTCAGTTCCCTATAGCAATGTCTAATAGTTTTATCTTTATGATCCAATTAAAAAACTGATGAACAAATTAAATTTTTTCAAAAGATTTGTGTATTTGTTAGTAAAAGTAAGCATATATTTTTTAATTTATTCTTCTCATATCTGTCTTATTTTATTTAAACACTTGGACATTTTATCTTCCAATTTCAAATTTACCAGTTCTTGCCTCAACAAATTCAAACTTGCTGATAATCAATGTAACAGCAAATTCGAAACAAATCTATGAATCAAAACTTCTCATTCAATCACAAATGCTATATATTGAACTCACAAAACAACAAAATTCACCAAATGCAGCAATAATTCACACTCAAACAAAAAAAACTACAAACAAATACATGAATCTTGTACATATATATATACATAGAGAGAGAGAGAGAGAGGGGGGGGAATACGAAAAAGTGATTGAATTACAACAAGTTTAGATGATAAGAAACAAGAGATCGAAGTACAGAGACGAAGAAGTTGAAATACGAATGAATGATTCGAAGAGAAACTGAGACGAGAGAGAGAGAGAGTTCATACCGTTGGAGGTCTCTTCTTCATACGACTATGGCGATCTATCGAGCAGGAAACAGAGAGCGAAATTGAGAGAGGGAAATCAGATTCTCTTGATTGAGCGAAATCAGATTCGGGAAATGAGAGTCTAGGGCAAGTTTTACGCAATCCCTGAGACGGTAGCTTTTTATCTTGGGTAAGGAATATCCTCTATCAAAGGTTTAAGTAAAAAGGAAAATAAATAAAAGAAAATGGAAAACATAAATTGGGCAAAAAGATTTTGCTATCCCTAATTTGCTTCGGTTGATTTGCCGTTGCAAATAATTTTTTTTGCGACCGCTAAGTAATCAGTCGCAAAAAAACAAACGCAAAAAATAATTTTTCTAGTAGTGATTTTTTGGTTTTTAAATCTAACTCTAAAAATAATAAATAGCAAATATGGTATATGCTGGTTGGTTTTTGTTTTCAAAAACATATATAGATGTAACAATAAATAGACATACAATCTCTACTACTGCTCTATTCATGGTTTTGGTGGTTTGAATTGTTATTATATTTTAAGAACCACAAATTGTAATACTTTATGTGGATGAATTATTCTGTGATTGTAATATGTGGATGAGGCATGCAATGATCGTGATATTCTAAAGTTTTAAACTAAGGCATACAGTGATTGTAATAATTTTTTAAGTCATTGACTGTAATACTTTTATTTATTTATTTAATTTTTTTTTTTTTGAGGAAGTGCACAAGTTGAATTATGTTGAAAATTTATAAAAGTTTAAACCGCCAAACCGATTCGCATCCATCCGCCAAACTGCCAATCCGCTAAATCCACATCCACCGGATTGGCAGATGGATGCGGATTGATTTTTTCCAATCCGTTAATCTGGCAGACGGATGGCAGATTGGAGGTTCCGTGGCCGAAACCGACCCACGCCCACCCCTAGCTAGGCCATAAGTAAGGCAACAATGCACAACACTTAAAAGCATTCAAAGCATGAAAGAAGTGGGAACATAGTCATGCTATATGCTCTGAAATGAAGTATTAAAGATACCAAATCATCTAAATAGCTCAAAGATAGCATGCATAGTCAACAAAACATAAAGCTAGTAAGGCCAATTGCACTACAGCTATACAAAGCATGAAGCATATGGCAAAGGCAACCTAAAACAGTCCTAGAACATGTCAAAATGATACTAAAACATGCATGGAAGGAAGCCAAAACAAGCTAGCATGAAGGGCATAAGGCATGATGCATACAAGGCAAATAAGGTGGATTACACTACGCCTATTAAGACCAAGCATGGGATGAATTAACCAATAAAAATCAGAGTTATATCATGAAAAAATAACCTCAAAAACACATTGAAATGATAGCTCGCAAGCTTAGGCATGAAGGCATGCAAAATGATTCATGTTAAGGCATAAAGGGGCAAACCCTCCAACACATTGAATAAGTGAAAGATGTGAGTGTATGACCATGAAACATAGACTGAAATCATATAATAAATGATACCAAGTCATTCAAATGGGCCAAGCAATGCATGCTAGTGGACCCGATAAACAAAGCTAATAAGCTAGAATGCACTATAGCTATACAAAGCATGACATGCATGACCAAAACAACCAAAATCAGAGCTAGATTATGCTAAAACATGGACAAAAGCTTCTTGAAGTTAAGCCAAAAACATGCTAGAATGACATGTTAAGGAATGATACACATTAGGCTATTTCATGGAATTGCACTACAAGTGCATGGAGCATGCAAAGGCCAACCAAACCAAACCTTAACAGAGGTATGACATGGAAAAACATCACCAAAAACATGTTGAAATGGACTCAAAGCAAGCTAGAATGACATGCTACTTCAAGAAGCATACAAAGCTAGTTTATGAGATTTACACTACAAGTGTATTATGCATGCTAAGATATGGCCAACATAAACTTAACAAGCATTGTCACACATAAGGCATTCAAGACAAGTATTCAAGACACAAGGAGAGGGGATGACCCTCTCCTATTTGGGACCTCAAAATACCATCCCCACCACTGAAATTCCTTTGGATTTCAGTGGTGAGAAAGCCAAAACAAGGTGGTCCCAAAAGCTCACAAAGAAGGCACAAAAGCAAGGCCAAACAAGGCCTATGAGGGGGTTAAACAACCCCAAATACAAAAGTGACCTTAAACAAAGATCTTAAGGACCAAAAATTAGAACTTTTTATAGTTAAGAGTTAAGCTTAAAACAGCATGCAAATAGGTTCAAAAGCTAAAGCAAGAATGGGGGTTTAAAAGGTTAGTTTCTCAACCTTGATGACCACCTTCAAGGCTACAACTCCAGCACCCTTTTTGATCCAAAACCAGTTCAAAAACTTCAAAAACAACCTCAAGGGACCTCAGCTCCAAGAGTATGGTGTTTGAGTGTGTGTTTGTGTGCAAAAGTGAGACAAAATGACACTTTAAGGCATAAAAATGAAGCAAAGAGAGATATATAGAGACAAGAGTGTATCTATCACTCTCTAACCCAAAAAGCTGACCCTGGAAGAGAAAGGGGGAGCCTCCCTCTTATAGAGAGCAAAAGCACAAGCTTCTTCAAGAAGCTAAAGCTCAAGGCCATCCCTCCATACACGTGTATGGAGGATGGTTCTAGTGCTCTCCAGCTGTGCCAGCTGGCCAAAAATATCTCCAAAAAGGTGAAAAAAAATAGCCAACCACTTGAAATAGGCCAGCTAGTAAAAGTGGTCGGCCGACCACTTTAAGTGGTCTCCCACAACAAAAACTGGTCGGCCAGGGGTAGGAGAAGTCTACACACTAAAAACAAGCAAGTGGTGTGGTGGCCGACTAGGAAATGTGGCCTAAAGACCAAGAAAGTCAGTTATTCGACCAGAAAACTGGCTGGCAGGAGGAAAAGTGGTCTCCAAGGGAAGAAACTGGTCTCCCACCATTGTACCACCTTCCAAACAAGGAAAACAAGGTTTGTACCAAAAACAAACCAAAAAGGATACAAGATGAGAAATCGGGAGGCAAAGCACGCGGCCGAAAGCCTCGAAAACTAGTCTATTGGCATCAAAAGTGGTATACGACCACAAAAGTGGTCTCCCGGACCACAGTGTTCCTCTAGGCAGATGCAACAAGGCATTGTTCAAAAATCACGCTAAACGGAGAACGTTAAGCAGTCCCGAGACAAGGCGCGCGGCCGAAGGTTCCAAAAACCGAAAACTAGTCTCCAAACGGGAAAAGTAGCCTACGACCACAAAAAGTGGTCTACGACCACAAAGAGATGGTCTATAAGACCTCTCCCTCCCTCCGGGAAGAGAAAACAAGATTCGGTCCACAAACCGAGCCAAAGCACAAAGAGTTTAGAGGCCCGGAGGCAAGGCTCTCAACCAAAACTTCGAACCTCAAAATGAGCGCAACATGCACTATGATCGAGCGCTCAATTGATGACGTCTGAGTCTTAAGGTCGGTCAAAATGAGGTGTCTACAATTCAGAATTCCAATTCACAAAGTCTTGGAGAAAATCCGAAATCAGCCCTATTACAGAGCACCAGTAAGGGTTTTGGGCGAATTTATGAGAAGAAGCCTTGGCAAGCACTGTGCTGACCACAATGATGATGGGCATCTGACTCACAGTGCAAAGCCCTGAAGGCACATCTAGAAGACCTGGTAAGACAAGGTCATTTAAGGGACCTTGTAGACGAGGCCAGGACAAAGGAAGAGCAAGCGAGACTGCCTCAGGCACCGGCAGCACCGCCTCCTCCAGCACCACAACCGCAAGAAGGTGGACCTCGAGTGATCAATGTGATTCACTCGAAGGTCAATGAGAACGAAATACATTGGGAGACTCGGAAGGTAAAACACTTGCAGCATGTGTACCAAGTCTGGCAGAAAAGACCTAGGGTAGACGAAGTGGTGTCCTTTACTAAAGACGACCTAGAGATGGTGTAACGTCCACACAACGATGCCTTGTTAATATCCCTCCAGATTAGAGAATGCCAAGTGAAGCGCATCTTAATTGACCAGGGCAGCTCTTGTGACATCATGTATGTCAAGTGTTACAAGGAGCTTGGCCTTCACCAAGACGATTTGGAACAATCCAATGGTCTAATGGTCGGGTTCAATGAAACGCCGACGTGGCCCCTGGGAGTAGTAAGTTTGGAGGTGCAGGCTGGCACCAAGAAAATAAAAACTGAGTTCACAATAATTAACACTCGCTCCCCTTATAATGCTATCCTGGAAGGCCATGGCTGCATGCAATGGGGGTTGTTCCCTCAACGTTGCACCAGTTGTTGCAGTTCCCAACAGAGCACGGAATTGAGGAGGTCAGAGAGGACCAAGTGCAGGCAAAGAATTGCTCCATAGTAGCAATGAAATCCACCTGCAACTACGAGAAGCAAAAGTCACAGAGATTAAAGATGAGGACATGGAAGTCCTAGATGACGTCAGCAAAGAGCCAGCCGAGAAGAGTAAGGAAGCCCTGAAGAAAGTCCTTGTCCAGCAAGGGGGATGAGGAGTACTTCTTCCTTCTCTGCTTGGGCTTGGCCGAGGAAAAGGAAAAAGAGCTAAAAGCGTTCTTGAGAGCAAACATTGAGGTGTTTGCCTGGACGCCGTATGAGATGCCTGGCATTGACATCGAGATCACTTGCCATAGACTGAATGTGGATAGGTCAGCCAAACCTGTCATCCAGCGAGCAAGAAGGCCAACATTGATGCATATCGAGGAAGTAAAAGAGGAAGTAGATAAACTTCTGGAGGCCAGGGCCATTCGAGAGGTAAATTACCTGACATGGTTATCAAACACGGTGGTTGTGAAGAAAAAGAATGGGAAGTGAAGAGTCTGTGTGGACTTCACCAGCCTGAACAAGGCTTGTCCCAAAGACAATTTCCCACTACCCAAGATTGACCAATTGGTGGATGCCACTTCATGGCATGGAAGGATGAGCTTCCTAGATGCATACATGGGGTACCATCAGATAGCTATTGACCCCCTAAATGAGGAGAAGACAGCATTTATCACCCTAAAAGGGTTGTATTGCTACAAAGTGATGTCGTTTGGGTTGAAAAATGCAGGAGCAACTTACCAGAGATTGGTGACCAAGATGTTTAGGCATCTAATAGGTAGAACAATTGAGGTATGCATAGATGACATGGTCGTAAAGACCTAGGAACCTAAGGATCATCTGGAAGACTTAAAGGGAGTTTTTGACATCCTTAGAACATATCGGCTCCAACTCAATGCATTGAAATACGCATTTGGAGTTGGGTCTGGTAAGTTCCTAGGATACTTGGTTACCATAAGGGGCATTAAGGCTAGGCCCAATCAGATCAATGCCATTTTGGAGCTAGAGAGCCCAATATCGGCAAAGCAAGTACAGATGTTGACTAGAAGGGCTGCAGCCCTGAATAGATTCATAAGCAAAAGCTTTGACAAATGTAAACCTTTATTTAACTTAGTGAAGAAAGCTACAGACTTCTTATGGACAGAAGAGTGCGAAGTCGCCTTGGCCGACTTAAAGAAGTATTTAACCACAGCTCCAGTTCTCTCAAATCCAGTACCTGGAGAGGAGTTGTTCTTATACTTGGCAGTTTCAGAGCATGCAGTGAGTGCAGTAGTAATCAGAGAAGAAAATGAAGAGCAAAGGGCAGTTTACTACGTGAGTAAAACCTTAGCAGATACAGAGACCAAATATCTACCCTTGGAGAAGCTAACACTGGCTTTAGTAATGGCTTCTAAGAAGGTAAATCATTACTTTTAAGCCCACAAAATTGTGGTATTAACTGAGCATCCCTTGATGTCCCTGTTGCAGCAAAGAGATCTGACAGGTAGGATAGCCAGATGGGCAGTGATGTTGGGCCAATACGACCTGGAATTCAGACCTAGAATAGCAATCAAGGGCCAAGTTTTGGCCGAATTCACACTAGGCGCCATCACACATCGAGCTCCGTTGAGCCGAGGTCCAGGTGAACAAGAAGAAACCCAGTCAGGGAGAGCAGAACAAAGGAAGGAAGAGAAACTCAGGCCATGCAGTATTTACATCGGTGACTCCTTCCGGCTATTTGTTGATGGGAGTTCAAACTGACAATGAGCGGGGCCAAGAGTAGTGCTAGTATCTCCAGATGGGCAGATACTGGAACAATCCATTCATTTAGGGTTTAAAGCCTCAAAAAATGAAACAGAGTATGAAACACTGATCGTAGGATTAAAGCTGGCAGTAGCAATAGAAGCTGACGAGATAATAGTCTTCTGTGACTCCCAACTTATCGTCAACCAAGCAACAGGCGAATACGCAGCCCGAGATGAAAAGATGTCGGCCTATGTAAAAGAGGTGTGAAGACTAGTAGCCTTATTCCAAAATTACCGACTACAGCAGGTTAGCCGAGATGACAACAGCCATACTGATGCTCTGGCCAACCTGACCAGTGTAATAAAACCTGGAGAGGCAAGGACGATAATAGTGGACTCCTTATCAAGTCCAAGCATAGAACCACTGAACACAGAGCATGAAGCAATGTCTGTGGAAATGGGACCAAGCTGGATAGATGCAATAATAGTATTCCTTAAACAGGGAAAAAAAAAGCCAGATGATTATAAAGAAGCACACAAGATCAGACTGAAGTCGGCAAGATTCAACCTGACAGCAGAAGGACATCTCTACAGAAGATCATTTACTGGACCCCTTTTGAGGTGTGTACATCCTTTACAAGTTAAAGACTTCTTGTATGAGACACACGAAGGAGTATGTGGAAGCCACGCAAGGGCCATGTCACTTGCTTATAGGGCCATTACTCAGGGGTACTGGTGGCCCTACATGCAGAAAAATGCTGAAGCTTATGTCAAGAAGTGTAAGAAGTGCCAGAGGTTTGCACCTTTGATACATCAACCAGTAGCGGACTTGAACCCAGTGTCCAGCCTTTGGCCATTTGCCCAATGGGGCATGGATCTTATTGGACAACTGGACAAAGGAAGTACCTACTAGTGGCAACAAATTACTTCACCAAGTAGGTGGAAGCTGAACCCCTCGCAAAGATTCGAGATGTTGATGTGAAGAGCTTCATTTGGAAGAACATCATCACTAGGTTTGGGATCCCAAGGGTAAGAATAGTAGACAATGGTACACAGTTTGACAGTAAGCTAATCAAGAGCTTCTGTGCAAAGTACAAGATCAAGAATTATTACTCTACTCCAAGCTTCCCTCAAAGCAATGGTCAAGCAGAAGCATCCAATAAGGTCATCTTGGATGGGATCAAGAAGAGGCTGGAAGCAGCTAAGGAAAGGTGGGTGGATGAGTTGCTCAGTGTACTCTGGGCATACCGGACTACGCCGAGAAGATCAACTGGGGAATCCCCATTCGCCATGGCTTTTGGCATAAAGGCAGTAATCCCATTAGAAGTCGACATCCTAGGGATCAGAACCCAAGGAGTGGAGAATGGGACTAATGATACATTTTTAGCCCGAGATCTGGACCTACTGGAAGAAAGAAGGGAGAAGGCAGCAATTCAGCTGGGGTCATACCAGCAGCAGTTTGCCAGGGCTTATAATAAGAAGGTTAACCCACGAGAGTTTCAAGTTGGGGACCTCGTCCTAAAAAAGGTCATCGGCAACAAGAAGGATCCCAGAGAGGGCAAGCTTGGCCCAAACTGGGAGGGACCTTATAGAATCATCTCGGTCTTGGGCAATGGGGCATATCAGCTTGAAGATAGTGAAGGCAAAGAATTGCCAAGACCCTGGAATACTTGCAATCTGAAGTTTTTCTATCATTAGATTTTTTGTTTTTTAAAGTTTCTTGTTATTAGCCAAAGTAGTAATAAAGTCTTAGCTTGATTTTTTAAACTTGTGTAGTATGACTGACCAATCGCTTGGCGATATTTTTGATTGAAACATAACGAATAATTTAGACTTATTATATGGCAGAGTTGAATTATACTTGCATATAATAGAGTTGAACTAAGTTGGCGATGTTTCTGATTGAAACATGACGAATAACTTAGACTTATTATATGGCAGAGTTAAATTATACTTGCATATAATAGAGTTGAACTAAGTTGGCGATGTTTCTAATTGAAACATGACGAATAACTTAGACTTATTATATGGCAGAGTTGAATTATACATGCATATAATAGAGTTGAACTAAGTTGAGTTAACCCAGACTTGCCATATCAGCAGAGTCAAACACAGATTAAAACTAAGTATATAGATTAAACAGAGAGACCAAGGTTGGTAACCTCGGCCAGTCTTTGTTTGAATATCACCTCAGCAACAAGGTCAAAGCCACATGGTTAATGAGAACCCAAGTGGAACTTAAGTTCACATTAGAGGGCAGAGGGCTGGAAGAATGCTGCTTGGGAGTTGGAATTTACATGCTAAGGTTGGTCTAACACTTGTTGAAATTTTAAGAAAAATTTACAAGTTGCAGTTAAGCCGAGGTTATGTTGAAAGAAGATTGGTTTAACACTTGTTGAAATTTTACGAAAAATTACAAGTTGAAGTTAAGCCAGGATTATGTTGAAAGAGGTATCTACGTACTTGCCGAGATTACCATGTTGCCAAGACTTGAACAATAATGGGAGACAGAAGTCTTGTTAAGTAAAAGTAAGGTGCCAACACTTATGAAAATATTTTCAAGCGGTAAGCCAAGGCCGAGATAAATAGCTGGTGGATATATCCGAGGTACTTTACCCCGAGGAGATTGCACAGTTAAGGTGTACTTCAAAGACATGCAAATTATTCTAAGTATAGAATCATACAAGACAGTAAAGAAAAGGCATGCATCCAAGCACTTAGAAGAAATGTAAAAAGAAAGTTATACTTGCATTCAAATAAGGAAGTTCAAATACAAATGGCACTTCGGCCTAAAAAGAGATTACTTGTTCGGGGTTACAAAGGTGGCACGTCGGCCAAATTAAAGTTCACATCGTTTCAAAAGCAAGGAAAAAAGTACAAGGTACAAAGAAAAACATCAAAACAGACTACTCGGCATTAGCAGCGGGCTGTGTCTCGGCTCCAGAAGACAGTTCAGAAGACTTCTCCGCAGCCTTCTCAGCCTCGAGCTCAGTATCGATCTCCTGTAGAGTTTGATCGAGGCTCTTCTCAGCGATTGGCACCTCGGAGTTTGTCTTCTGGCATCCTTTGAGACCTCACTCTCCTCATCCTGAGTCAAGTCCAAGACTTGCTCATTCAGAGTTGCAGACTTGGCCCCAGCATTTACAGCCTTCCCAAACTTATCGGCCTCAACTTCCTCCTCGGACTCAGCCTCGTCCTCGGATTGGCTTGGTGTTGAGGGGAACGGCAGGACGATTCGGCTATTTTCTCGGAGAGGAGAATCCTCGGGGACAACCAACTCTTTTGAAGCAGCCATCCAACCAAGGGTGAAACCCTTGTTGCATGCCTGCTTCACTTGTTTCTTGTAGTCTTCTTTGACGTCGGTCGCCCCCTCGGCATACGCCTTCTTATCTGCCACCTTGATCTCGACCTCTTTTGTGGTCAGGGCATCTTGAAGTTCTTTTTGGGCCTCGACCATCTTTGTTTCGACCTCTTTCTTCTCGTCTTCAAAGACCTTAGCAATGGCCTCAGCAGCGCCTGCCCTCTCATCGGCGTCGTCTTGGGCCTTTTTGGCTTCCTTGGCCTAATCCATCAAAGCCTTCATCATGCCCTCGACTTTGTTGAGGGACTTGAGCTAATTAGCAGCCTCCTTGGTCTTTTGGACCAACTCCTTCTTGATGGCAAAGGCCTGCATCCCGAAATAGTGGGCATGCTAGATCGCCTAGAAGAAATGGAAAAAACAAGTTAGTAAAACTCTCTAAGTATGAAATAACAGAGAATGAAAAGTACCAAGTGTCAGCGGCATACTTGTACGGAGCACTGCAGCATCAGAGCAAAATTTTTATACTCGCTAAATTTAGTGTTACGATTGAGATCTTTGGGGAGGAGCAAGGCAGTAGAGAGGGCAACGCCAACTTCAATGTCATCGGCGCTATCACCAGCTCTGACTAGCTTGTCCTCAATTGTGATTGAGGGGGCCCAGGGGCATCGGATTTGAGGGACCCCGAAGTGGCCACAGAGGCCGACCTCGGCCTCTTCGACTTGGTGGATTCGGATGGTTCGGCCTCGGCGGGCCTCTTCTTGGCGGCGGTGGTGGAGGTCTTCTCACCCTCGGCCAATTTGAAATTGACAAGATATCCTCAATATCAATCTGAGTCACCATTGCCTTGGCTTGGGCCTTCTTCAGCCTCTTTGGCTTTGGCTTTGGCTTAGATTGTGATGGTGAATATTGTACGGAAACAATGTTGGGGATGTCGGCCAGAAGATCATCAGCAACTGCCTTCTTGCGACCCATCTCGTCGGCTGTGGCGGCAACAGTAACTCTAGTGCCAAGGCGGATTGCTGGTAAAGCTATTGGTGGGTTGGCTGGATCGTAAGAAGACGCCTCGGCGCTTTGACGTCTTCGGCTACGGGTACTGGCTGCTGGTGCACAAAGTGGTGCACGACGTCGGCGTTAGCGCTGAGAGGGTGGAATCAATTGAGGAGCTGAAGTAGATGGCTGGTCTGCTGGAGTCGAGGTTGATCCTTGGTCAAGCCTTGATGATTAGGCTTGAGGAGTAGTTGTTGATGAAGGAGACTTGTTTTTCCTTTTTCTTGGGACGTCGGGAATAACAGATTTATACGTTGGGATAAAGTTGAGCAACAAAGGAGCCTTGCGCTGATTAATAGGCAAGTCCAGCAACTTCTTAAAATCTTTACTGGGAAAGAAGTTTTTGCAGAAGTCCTTTGGGTGCTGGGGGAGAACTGCAAAACAAAACCGAACAGACGTTAGAACATACAAAAATATCCAAGTAAAAAAGACTCGAAAGCAAGTAAAAATAACACTTAGCTCTTACCATCTCCCTCTCTAAACAGTGTACGGCTTAAAGGGTAGAGGTAGAGATCGTCATTTGGAAGGAACTCCTAGTTGCTCGAGACGATGAAATAATCATCCCCGGCGCCGTTGTTGGAATTAGGGAGGTCGGCAATGAGTTTGTATTCTGTTGACCTTGGCTTAAGGTTGCAAATATAGCCTTTTTCTGACTTAAGGCCGCACATGGTGTAGCAGTACTGAATGTCGACAAGGGTAACCCTAGCATTTTCTCTTTTTGCTAAGGTAATTATACCATTGACAACTCGATAGGAGTTAATGGCGAGCTACATTGAGTTCAGTTTGTAGTAGTGTAGGACTTCTCGGAAAAGAATATCGAGAGGAAGCCTAAGTCCACATTCTACGAAGGCTACGACTGGAAAGGGCATGGAGTCGTCCTTAGGCATGATGGAGTCCTCCTCCCCAGCAAGCCTGAGGTGGACATCGGCAGGAATGGCGAACTCCTGCCTGAAATATTCTAGTTTAATTGGGGTGTCTACCTTCCACCTCCACATACCCATGACGTCGACTTAACGGGAAGAGTATTGGGTTGCAAGAGGAAGTGGTTTTTTAAGGTTTTAAGGACCTCGACAAAACCTAAATGAATGCTGGGGCAAGGGTTTTTCGGGATCTAAACAGAATTTATTTCAATTTTTCCTAGAGTTTGGAGTTCTAAGGCAAATCACAATCCTAGAGTTACTAAAACAGGAAGATTAAAGGCAAGAATCTGGAAAAAAAAAAAAAAAAACGGCAAGAAAACATAAACAAAAATATGATTAAGAGTCAAAAACAGTGATGAACTATCAAGGACACAGTAACAAAGTGTGTACACAAGTGAGAGGCTAAGAACGGTGGCAAATTAAACAAGTGTATGAACGATGTGTGCACAAAGGTCATGAATCAAAAGCAGATTGAATAAACATGAAATTGCAAGATAGAACATGCTCAAACACATGAATGAAGAAGATAGAGACTGAAGAACGTGACTGTGTTCATCACAGCAAGTAAGCAGAGGCAACAGAGTATTAAGGACTAAAGAGGGGGAAAGTAGTAACTCACCGAAGAAAATAGAGCTGGTGTGAGATATGTCGGAGTTGAACGCAGGTGGTACGAGTAGCAAGACGGTGAATGTTTCGCTGGAGGAGACAAACGGAGTAGTTGCAGAGAGCTTTGAGAAAACGATAATGGCGGTTTAGGAGAAAGAGGCTTAGAAAGAGAAATTTTGTGCAAAATCAAAGATGTAAAGTGAAAAGACGGAAAGAGGGAAATGTTTTTTGTCAACACACGGAGAAAGCGATAAAATGGTATTGAATGTGCCTTGGACGACGTGTTTGTCAGACGGCGCACGCAAAAGTGACACGACTTGATGGCGCGTGTCAGGTACGGTTCGATGAGGAAGAGACGCCTGGCAAAAACGGTTGAAATACCGTGCGTGACAGCTCATACGCGTGTTGAAACCCTTGGAGTTCTTGATTTAATGGAACATGACCTCGGCTAGGAGGACGATCTTGGCTAAATAACTTGAACAAACTTGGTTATTTGTTCTAAAGCATTGATGGAAACAGATTACAGGTCTTGGTCGTATTGAGCTGACGAATGATGACCTCGGTAATGAAGGACAAAGTGAGCTTAGCCGACGTGCTAAATGGAGGAAATGATATAGGTTCCATTACATCAGGATGCCGAGGTAATAGAAACTAGGGGGCAGTTGTGGGGACATAATTTTTAAATGACAACACGTGGCCGAGGTGGCACCGAAGTACCAGCCGAAGTGCCACATGTCCTGGTCATAATGCCGAGATGATCTCAGCTAGGCCGAGGTTATCTGTGAAGATACCGAAATCCGAGATGAGCGGATAAGTTATAAGAATCCTAGAATGAGGGGGGACTTCAACCAGGATAAGGATAAAGCTCTTAGGGAGTTTATCTTTATCTATTTGAGAATCCTGGATGAGCATTGAGCCAGAGTCCATTGAAGCTAGGCTTCTACAGGAATCAGGTCAATGTTCACTATAAAAGTAAGGTACCCTCGTGGGTCTAAGATACGCTTTTTGTATTCTGAATAGTGAGTTAAACACTTTTGCTATCTTTGAGAGATAACTGACTTGATCGTCAGAGTGCCCCCGAGTGGACGAATCACCGTCGGAATCTTATTTTTCTATGACAGGTTGTTCGAGCTTAATCTATTCTGTCGGTGCTCTCCAGCTGAGTACCTGTTTGGCAGTGTGGTCGGAAATTGACACACACACTCTTTAACCTCTCAGTTGAGAGTTTGCCTAACGTAGCCAACTGCACTACCCTAGTTAGATTTATGATTCTTGCTAGCCAGTGTGTTTGACCAAATGTTTGTGTTACAATTTTGTAGTGTGAGATTATAGGTTCAATTTTTATGGAGATTATATAGTCTAATATTCTTTGTAGTGTTTATTTCTGCCACTTATGAAAGTAGTATATGGCTGTTGAGTTTGGTAATTATTAATTTTTTAATTGTTATTAGATTTCAATTGTCCAATTTGATGCAATGTTTTTCATATTTATAATTAATTTTGTATTAATTGGTAGGAAATAAATAAATAAATAAAGTTCTATGGTTTTTTATTCATTGGTTAATTTGAGCAGCAAAAACTACACTTTGCATTTGTCCCATAAATTACTTCCTCTTGCTCGGACAAACAATTCAAAGAACAAGCAAAAAAAAAAAAAAAAAAAAAAAATACTCAGAAAAAGATAAACCATGCATAAATGTGTGGAATATTGTGAAATAGTGCCGAAGAAGATATTTTCTATTGATGTTGAAATAATATTACGTGATGTTATATAGATCTAAGTATTATTTAGAAATAATATATATCACATTAGTAAATTTTAAAAAAATAATTATAAATTAATAAAAAATATTACACGTATTAATAATTAAAATTCTAATTTTTTTCATGAAGGTGTATTTTTTTAATTACCTCTATTATTTGAACTATAAAAATTTGTGGTAAAAAATAAAGAGATAAATGAATAGAAAAGTCTCGTATCAAAATTACACACCACACAGTCTATGAAAGACTATGAATATTAGACAGCTAATTCAAAAAATAAATAAATAAAAATAAAAAAATTTGACGTATGCACGATCAACGTGTAATTTACGTTTGAGAAATTTAGTAGGAAGTTCTGTATAACTTTTATTTATTTATTTATTTTTTAAAAACAATATTTTTTTTTATATATGAGAAATATGGGATATGTTGGGTATTGTTTTTGAGCAATGTTAGGGATTCCCCCCCCCCAAAAAAAAAAAAAAAAAAAAAAAAAAATACTAAATATTCCACCCAATACCTACATGAATGTAGGACCCATACTAAATATTCCACCCAATACCTACATGAATGTAGGACCCACGCCACATGAGATCTACAACTATGTGAATATTGTATAAGAATATTTGTTAATTCTTATAAGGTCTAACATTTTTAATTTTTTTAACAAAAGAAGATTGACATTTACCATTTAACTCTCACGTGTCTGTTGGTTTAATTTTTCAAAAATTATTTTTAGATGAGTTTTCGTTGATTTTTAGTGAATTTTTTTATATTTTAATCAATTTTTTGTTTTTAAACTTTTTAAAAACAATTACTACAAACAAATCAAAATCAAAATTTATGTGCATTTCCAATAGCCCAGGTATGTGTGTGTGGTACAATAGCACCCAAACTAGCAACTGGGAATTGAGGCCTCTTCAAATTTTCAAAAGATAGCCCATTTCCATTAGCCCAGACATTGGACTAGGCCATCCTGAACCCACTCCCAAGCCTTGTTGCTTTTCAAATTGATAAATTGGGCTGCAGCTGCTTTCAAAACTGGAACCCATATAGAGAGGCTTATTGTTTACATAACAAAATAACTAGTTGCCTAGTTATCCATGCATCCACTAATTAATTTAGGTACACAACCAAAATAATAATAATAATAATTAGTTTAGATAGCGACAATGATATAAATAAATGAATTTTTCAATCAAATGTTCTTACTACTAAATACAAATAATAGGCTCCGCTTTGTATTTATTAATGTGAGTTTCACACTACGTCTGTGTCTATTAATAAAAAAATTTGGTAAGAAATTTGTTTATTTATAACATCAACATTTAGATAATGTAGAGTGTATAAGAGCATCTCTAACGTTGCATTTTTTCTTTCATCAAATTTAAATTTAGTGAAAAGACTCTAGTTTTCCTGCTTCAACGCTATCATCAAATTAGTATCAAAACAAGAATATTTTCAACTTTTCATCAAATTGGGGATAGCTGAAACCTTTCATCAAAATACTATACATAGCCGTTGCAGATACAGAGCAGCAGCAGCACTAGACGACTGACTGGTCGTCTCCTGAACGTCCACCTTCCTTGCAATTTACAGTAAAAATTTACACTGGCCAGTCGACTAGCCGAATGTTCGTCGACGGGTAATTTGATGAAACTCCATTGAAACACTCAATATCAGATCAAGTTTTTACTCAAATTAATTTGATAAAAAAAAAAAAAAAAAAAAAAAAAAAAAAAGAAGTAAATGTTGGACACGTTCTAAGCGTAGTCATATTACCTTTCTTAACACTTTGTACATCCCTAATAAGAGCAAATGTTCTTTGCTTGCCTGTGTTTATGTCATGCTTCTTAAAATGGAATCAATACATCTAATCCTCAAATAATTTGAGCTAATATAAATCTCCTATGATGTTATTAGACCTAATTACTTTCATTTCTTGGAGTTGTTTACTTGTATAACCTTTAAATAAATCCCTTGTTTTCGTGTTAATTAATCGTGTTCATTTAACTATCCTTACTTGACATCTTAGTTATATACAATATGCGAAACAGTGACAGTCTTGATGTTCACTTCAAGACTTACGGCTACATTTTCTAAATGATATTGTACTAAACACATATTTTCGTGATTGGTCGGAAAGAAAGTTATTGATTCCACTTTCTTGAATCTTGGGGGAAAAACCAAGAGTCATGGGCCAAGAAAATGTTGGCTACAAGTTGTGCAAGTTATCTTGGGATGCATGTTAGGGTTGTACTTGAAATAGAAATTAATGAGGATTAATTCAAGCTAAAGCCTGCCTCATATGGAAACCTAATTCTAAAAACAAAGAAAGTACTATTTGGCTTTTCAAATCAGTATATCAGCTGGACATCTGTTTTGGTTTGTGCTTCATTGCTAATATTAATGCAAGTGTGAACATAAAAAGAAACAAAATAATTATATGTATAATGCAGCTAATCAATCTACTTGATGAAATCTTTGACAGTAAGGCAAGGATGTCGGATCTTGTTTTCGATATTTGGAATTGCCTGCTCCTGAAGTTCTGAAACAAGTTGGAGGCCTTTGGTGGATGTATACATACATTACACCTTGCATTATTCTATGAACTTTTAATTTAAAAAAAAAAGAACTTTCTTTTTTATTTTGCTCTTGTTTATCCATCTATGATGCGATAGAGGGCTCAATCACTTTAGTCTAACAATGTTAAGTAACTTAAACTCAAAACAACTATATAACGGCTATTATACGCGATAAAATGTATGGAATTTGTTTTATTTTTCATTGAAAATTTTTGTTTCTATTTTACCCTCTCTTTTTGATAAAGCTTAGATGACATATAAGCTTGTTTCTATTTATTTTAAATGTTTCTTTGTTAATGTTGATTGTGTAAGAACTACTACAGCCTTGAATTAGCTCCATACATACATTTGTATGCATATACCACATGTAATTATTGCAATCATGTTATTATTTTCCTTTAGGATTGAGAAGAAAAAGCTCATGTCTAATGATTTGTATTTCTATATTGTGGAGATTTTTTGTATTGTCTAATCTAAACTGACTTAGAAGTAGAATTTTTTTTTTTAAAGCCAAAGTTATAAACTATAACCAAGAGAAGCTTTGGTTCATTGCTTGCCAAGCAGATAGAGATCAAAGCAAAAGAGCAAACAATGCATGTAAAGAAGCCAGTTAAAAAATAAGTAGCTAGAAAAGAAAACAACAATGACAGCAACATTGTTCAAAACTGTATCATGAAATCCTAATATCATACAATATAAAAATCATATTAATATGGAGAGCATATCCTCTAAGGCCATGTTTGTTTGGGCGGACTGGATTAGCATTCCCATGATTAATAATCCTAAGACAACCAATCCGTTGGATTATGTATTCTATCTTAACTAATAGTAAATGTAAAATAATTAATCCGTACTTGAATTGTTTAACCAAATATCGGATTAATAATTTTATTGGACTATTAGTCCAATCCCAAGCTCATGTCCACCCAAACAAACATGGCCTAAGTGTAAGTGGGAATCTCTTCCACGGCTATCTCATAAAAGTTGTGGCAAAGAGAGGCCCAATGAAAATCTCAAGTAAGCAATCTCCATCACATATCTTCACCCTTCCCCTTTTCCCACCTTATCACTTTCTTTCATTACTTCTCTCTTTCACCATCACCTAATTTGTACTATATCTCTTTGTTTGTTTGGGTGGTTGTATTTTATTTATTTATTTATGCATTTCTTTTTATATTTGATGATACAATGAAACACAAAAATTAATTTAAAAAAAATCATGATTAATGAAAAAACAAGTTTATATTGATTGAATATATTTTTTTTATTTTTAAAACTTCACTTTAGTTTATACACTAGATAGATAGATAGGTGCCACACACTGCGGTGATAGATAGAGAGACAAATAGGTGACATAAATAAAATTAATATAATTTTTTAAATTGTTATTATCTTTGTAACAAAATAAAATAAAATTTCAGGCGATCTCTAAAAATTGTATAAATTTTTTGTTTAGTAGTGAAAAAATAGGGCCCAGGAGGAAAATTTATGAAGCCCACATTTGTAGGCCCAAAAGTCAAAATCATTGATGATTCCGATCTACACAATGTGAATAGACCCCACCGGTGAAGATCTACAGTGGGACCTGAAATTTCGTGTGGATAAAACGTGTATTCCATCCGCCAATCAGAACACAAAGAAATCTATCTCTCTCCCTCAATCAGAAATACTCCTCCTCCTCACCACACCAAACCCCACCCCCCAATCTCTCTCCCTACCAAAAAAAAAAAAAACCAAAAAACCCAACCACACAAACAGCCCCTTTTGCACTGAACTAAACAAAGCCGTTGAACATAAACCTTCCCCCCTCTCTTTCTCTCTCCTCCAATTCTCTCTCTCTAGGGTTAGGGTTTGGGAGTGTGAGGCGATTCTCGCCGGCGATGGCCGTTTCGAGTGCGTTTGCAGGGGCGAAGGTGGAGAGTCTCCTCCTCAGTAACACCGGCGGAAGCTCCTCCTCATTGTCGAGGTCGTCTCAAATTCCGGTGCTCTGCAAACCATCTCGTACCAGACGAGCCCTAATTCAGAGAGGCGGTCTCAGCATTCGTTGCGAGATTGTTTCAGAGGTCTTGGTCGATCCAAACAGGGCCTCGGTTTCTCCTTCTCCGAGCCTCTCTGCACTCGAACAACTCAAGGCATCCGCCGCTGACAGTACGTTAACATTTCTCTTACATAGTCATGATATTTTGTTTTCGTTGCGATTTGGAATCATTAACTTTTGATTTCGTTATGAATTTGGTAATTAGTAGTTTTGTTTCAGTTTTGGCTCTGGAATGTGTAATGAACTTCCAATTTAGTTAATCCTGCTTTTTTCATCCATTGATTGCACCGTTTTCTTTTTTAGTATCTGAAAAATGTTGTCTTGTTTACCTGATTGTAGGAATTTTCATAGATTACATGAGTACTTTGGTGAATTTTGGATAGCACACGTGAGATGGATTATTAGAAGAAAAGAACAAGCAAAGCCATGAGTGACTACTGATTATCTGGCTGTGATTTATGAATTTGTTTCGGGTTACATAATAGTTACTTAATTGGCTGCTAAAGTTTGAAATTTCAACAGTGCTTTCTTTATGTTAGGCGAAAAGTGAATTTGTGAATTTCATGGATAAACTGTTAAAGTCTTTCACTTAGATTGTGTAACATTTAAACTGGCAGCAGAGTTATAAACATTGGGCTACAATATTTTGTATTATTCGAAACCAATCAAAATTTGAACTAGGAATTATTCTTACATGGAAGTATGTTTTATCTGTCATTTAGCTAACCGACATCAATAAGCTATCACAAATGTATCTGATTCTATTGTTTCTTTCTTCATGAGTGCATATTCGGTACATTCTTCTTCTTTTTTTGGGTGCTATTATGCTAATTCCATTGTTCCTTTCTTGAATGACTGCATATTCTGTACAATACATATTTTTTTTTGACGCTATTATTATGCTTTTCACTTTACACTGGTCATCATTTGCATCTACCTATGTGTTGTGCGGACTATTTACTTATGTTTGCCTTTATTTGGGCATCTGCAATTATTAAAGGAGAAGTTTTAAATGGTAACTTGTGCTGTTAACAGATAAATTTTCTGATGTGCATCACTCACCTAATTTATTGCATTTTTCTTTTTAATTCATTATATATTAACTCGGTTAATAGCTTTAATTTAGTATGGCCTTGTCATTTTACTGTGGTAGCATAAAAAATCCCTCATGTCAAGTTCCATGCGTGCTTACAACGATTTGTTGATTGTGTGGTGCTTTTTGAGGTTAACATCTTCTGTAAACTACTGAGATCTTTCCTCCATAAGGGGTGCTTTTTCGACTTCTAGTATAGCTATCTAAATACAAGGAGAATTTGTCTGTGTCTAATTTTTGACAGCATGATTTTACTGTGGTAGCATAAAAAATCCCTCATGTCAAGTTCCATGCGTGCTTACAACGATTTGTTGATTGTGTGGTGCTTTTTGAGGTTAACATCTTCTGTAAACTACTGAGATCTTTCCTCCATAAGGGGTGCTTTTTCGACTTCTAGTATAGCTATCTAAATACAAGGAGAATTTGTCTGTGTCTAATTTTTGACAGCATGAGTGGTGAGTCAAATCAATAGAAGATAACCTTGTTTCAGTTTTTACCTTACCTGTTTCAGTTTGTATGGGTAATTTTGGCATTACAGTTTTCTTCATCATTACGATACAATAAACATGCAGAGTCAAACAAATGAATGTTTTCCTAGGTATCTCTGAGACTTAATATTTGATGTCATCAGGATATACAAAGGAAAGGAGCAGCATCGTAGTTATTGGGCTCAGTGTCCACACTACACCTGTTGAAATGCGTGAAAAACTTGCCGTTCCTGAAGCAGAATGGCCTCGAGCCATTGCAGAGCTGTGTAGTTTGAATCATATAGAAGAAGCTGCTGTTCTTAGTACCTGCAACAGGATGGAGATATATGTTGTAGCTCTGTCTCAACATCGTGGTGTAAAAGAAGTGACAGAATGGATGTCAAAGGTACTTTTCGTAATTTTCTATCAACATGATTTTGAGGCTGCAGAGCTGTATTTGAGGCTGCCAAGAGATACTTGTCTTTAGTCAATTTTTGTTCCTTTATCAGATAACAATTCCCTAGCATATGAGACAGTGTTTGATTTCTTAGGAGAACATTTAGTGCATCTGCATTATATGAGATACCATGCTATGCTTTTGATGGGAGTCCACTTCACGCATAAATTAGCATAGAGAATATTTAGATCATCTAAGAGTTCTGAACTGTAATTGGTGGTTATCACCATCAAACTGTTTTTCTTCTTTTCTTTTCACCCTCCCCATTTTATGGGTGTAGTTTTTTTAAAACCAAGAAGTGGGATGTCCTGAAGTATCAAGTATATTACCTTACCATGAAAAAAGGATGTGATTATTATTCCTGAGACTCTTGTGTTTTTCTTGGCAGACAAGTGGGATTCCTGTTTCAGAGATTTGTCAGCACCGGTTTTTATTGTATAATAAAGATGCCACACAGCACCTCTTTGAAGTATCAGCAGGGCTAGACTCCTTGGTCTTAGGAGAAGGTCAAATCCTAGCTCAGGTCAAACAAGTTGTCAAAGTTGGGCAAGGGATCACTGGCTTTGGCAGGAACATCAGCGGGCTGTTCAAGCATGCAATCACTGTTGGAAAACGGGTTAGAACCGAGACAAACATTGCTGCTGGGGCAGTTTCTGTTAGCTCAGCTGCTGTTGAGTTGGCCTTAATGAAGCTTCCTGAATCCTCTCATTCTACTGCTAGGATGTTGGTGATTGGAGCAGGCAAGATGGGGAAGCTTGTGATCAAACACTTGGTAGCTAAAGGATGCACCAAGATGGTGGTGGTGAACAGAACTGAGGAGAGAGTAGCTGCCATCCGCGAGGAATTGAAGGATGTTGAGATAATCTATCAACCCCTTTCGGAAATGCTACCCTGTGCTGCTGAAGCTGATGTTATTTTCACCAGCACTGCATCAGAAACCCCATTATTTTTGAAAGAACATGTAATGGATTTTCCACCTGTTGGTCAGGAAGTTGGGGGTCTTAGGCATTTCGTTGACATCTCTGTTCCTAGGAACGTAGGTTCATGTGTCACAGATCTCGACGCCACACGGGTTTATAACGTGGATGATCTTAAGGAGGTTGTAGCTGCTAATAAGGAGGATAGGCTTCGGAAAGCAATGGAAGCTCAGGCAATCATTACTGAGGAGTCAAAGCAATTTGAAGCTTGGAGGGATTCACTGGAGACTGTTCCCACGATCAAGAAATTGAGAGCTTATGCTGAAAGAATCAGAGTTGCCGAGCTAGAAAAATGCTTGTCAAAAATGGGTGACGATATCTCAAAAAAAGCAAGGAGGGCTGTTGATGATCTTAGTAGGGGCATAGTTAACAAGCTCCTTCATGGTCCAATGCAGCATCTAAGATGTGACGGGAGTGACAGCCGGACTCTTACTGAGACCCTTGAGAATATGCATGCACTAAATAGAATGTTCAGTCTTGAGACAGAGATATCTGTGTTGGAACAGAAGATCAGAGCCAAGGTCGAGCAAAACCAGAAGTAAGCTCCCATGTCAAATTTCTTTCACTATACTTCTTTCACTTCAATCTGAATAAGAGGAAAGGTTCCTCACTCAGTCATTAGTAGTGTTGCTGTTGTAACTTCGTTTGAATAGATATAGAGTACTAGGTCCTTGTTTGGGATCTTTCCAATTCATTTATCGGCGGCTGACTCTTCCTCTAATTCGGAGTTCTTTCATGTGTCTGTTGTGTGTCTTCAAGTGGCCACTCGGCTTTGTATGATGCATTTGAGGCTTGATCTGTGTACCAAAAAACTTTTAGCAAGCCTGTTTCTGAAGCACTATTAGTCCTTGTAATTAATATTTACTGATTAGTTGAACGTTGAAGTTTTCTTCTTCAACATCCCATTTGGATGAGATTTTGCTTTCCTTTCTACATTTGGAATAAATGATGTGCTGCACTTGCTGTTTATGTGCAATAATGATCTCGTTTGGGAAGTTGACTATTTTAATTTTTGGCTATTTTAGTTTTTGCCTATTTTAGTAGGTTAAATTTTGTGTTTTGGAAGATGGTTGAATTTTTTTATAGTTGGATGTGAAGTTTTTGAGAAAAAAAATAAAATAATTATAGGTTTAATGTGACATTCTCTTATTGACTATTTTAACTTATTTTGCCTTTTTATAAATTTTAACCTAAAAAACCTAAAATTCACTTGCCAAACAAGGCCAATAAAGAGAAACTTGACTGATACTTTTTGCTTCAAGCTTTCATTGTAGTGACCAGCGTATTTTTCCAGCCCTCTCACCCCCTTGAATCCATCATTCCTTTATTGTTTTGAAAATCGGACCCGTTGTCCAGTCCGAATATACTCTTTGAACCGTCAAAGTTTGAAAATCGTGCTAGAGGGAGTTGGACCCAACACCTCAACTTTGAAAGGATAATAAACTTCCATTATGTCATCATGATTCCTTGTTAATATATAAAAGGTTTATAATATTTATTGTATTTAAAATGATCTCTCTCAAACACATGTATAATTAATATTTTTACAAATAATATTAATATAAAATATATGTGAACATATATATTTGGTAAATATATATGTAAAATTATAAAAAATTAAATAAAATAATTATGATATCACGGTTTGATTTTAGTGACAGCTGAACTGGTGACCAATAATAGATCCAAGATTCGAATTTTGGAGGAGCAAATACACATATAGCTTCTTATTTTTTGAAATTACTTACTATTACTAATATAATTAATATATATAGTTTTTTACAATTTTTAGGGGTGCAACCGCACCTCCTTAGATCCATCCATGCCGGCGACTCATCTACCCAATCAATTTTCCGATTCGCTCATCAATCTGATTTTTAACCTACATTGCATTCTTCGACATTTCCCGAATATGTTTTTTTTTATATCCATTCTTTGTTCTTTTTCTTTTCTTTCTTTCACAATCCAATTTCTTCTCCACACTAAATCTCACAGCCATGACTTTCGTCTCCCTCGTATTTTGATAAGCCCACAAGTTGGCCCATTGTCGGCCAGGCCTTCGATTCCTTCTGGGCCAAGGCCGTTGGACAGGGCTTTGGGTCTTGGCAGGTTGGGGATATTCTAGAACAAGGCAGGTCGAGCAGATTTCCTCATCATCAGTAGAGAGAGAGATCTGAGGAAATGTCTTGGAGAGAGGGAGAGGTGATTCGTTGAGGTTAATAATGATGGCTGGTAAATGAGCCAAGGTTCTCTTCTTGCAGCCTCGTACTTGCGCTCGTCCTTGCAGGCCTTCGGGTCTACTTTTAGGCCCAATTTTAATAATCCGAACCGTTCATATTTTATGATTTATTCAGTATATCATACCTGTAAAAAATCAAGTTGATCGGATATCAGAAAGCATATGTTCGGAAAACTGTTTATTAAGTTCTTTAAAAAATAGTTTTTAGTTCATTTTTTCGAACACATACTTTCTGATATCCAATCAACTTGATTTTTTACAGGTATGATATACTGAATAAATCATAAAATATGAACGGTTCAAATTATGAAAATTGGGCCTAAAAGTAGACCCGAAGGCCTGCAAGGACGGATGCAAGTACAAGAGCTGCAAGGAGAGGATCCTCATTCCTGGTAAATTGTTAGTACAACTTTCAAATACATGCATATGTTGGGGCATCAAAGAAGAATCTCATGCAATATTTTTGGCCTTACAATCTCATCTTATGATTATTAAATTAATGATTCATTAACTAAATTTATTCATTTTGAATTTTCTTAAAATGAGATTCTAATCGATAAGAATTTCTCATTTTAAAGGATTTTAAAAAAATTTATCAGTGAAAGTCTTATTCAAATAAATTTGATGAGTGTAACGGCACTATATTAAATTATTACTTTTTATTATGCAGAAGTACAAAACAAAATTAAAAAAAAAAAAAAAAAGTAATGGAATTAAGTGTGGACAGCCAAAGACAGCCAAACATGTGTATTTGTTTTGTTTTTTTTTGCAATTAAAAAGTAGAAATATATATATCATTTTCACTTGATAAAATTTAGGGAGATAATAAGTGAGGTCAACTTAACCAAAAGTTTGGATAAATTACAATCACAAACTTGAACCTTTTTTTTTCAAAAATGTTTGACAGAGCTCTAAATGAGCTCTAATGAGTGCTACTCACCAATTGATTTGATGTTTTGACATCGTTTAATTTTAAAATTCTAATTGAACTCTAATGATGTGAAAATTCAAAAAAAATTAAAATTAAAATCAAAACATCACATCATTGAGTGGGACTCACTCCTAAAGCTCATATTTTAGAGCTCTCAAACATTTTTTCTTAGCTTGTCTTTTTTTCTTTTTTTTACCTTGCCACCTCATTAAAACCCTTGTTAGAATTCCAAATTTAGGATTATGTATCATTGTTTTTTCTTTCTTTTTTTAATTTTAAGGAAATCACCACCTCCAAAGACCTATTAACCCCTGAAAAAGTCTACTGTTGGGACCAGGAAAACTAAGAAATGTCTTTTGGAAATGTCTATTAATTTTTTGACTTTTTAATTTTTTTAACCAAAAGAACTAGTTTTTTTTATTCAAAATAGCTCAGTTTTTTGTCAAAAAAATCACCAAAACAGTTATAAAATCAAAAAATTAACTTTTTATCATCTTTTCAAAACACTACATAGTGTGTGACTAGATTAAATTGATATATTATGGGACTTATAATTAGAGTAAATGTGAGCCACACATTATATTTTTAAATAAAATTCTAAATAATAATTATAGGTCTGTAGAGTTTATCCATTAAGCCCCACACCACCTATTGCATGCCAACCCCTCTCTATGTACTTCCAAGACTTTTTGACACATTGTGAGTTTTTGGCTTCTTTTTTGTTTCACAAAAACATGTTGTTTGGACTAATATACAAACCATTTTTGTAGTTCCTAATTTAGGCCCGCATTAACAATTTAAATTGTTCATCCCGTAAATTTTATAATAAAAATTATTTATATAAAAAATAAATTTCATCAAAAAATTATAAATTTAAATAAAATATTTTATTTTAAAAATAAAAATTAAATGTGATTGTAAACTTAAATTATTCATTTTATAAAATTTTTTATTCTTGTATTTATAATTTTTCAATGAATTTATTCTTTTATATAAATAATCTTTATTACAAAATTTATGAGATACACGATTCAAATCTTTTATACAAATACAAATTAGAGTTTACAAGAAGAATATGAAAAAATAAAGATATGGGAGAACCTATCCTCTGTTTCACCCCCTCACAGTAGGAGAGACAGAGAGAGAGAAGGACCTATGAAAGAATTCTGTGCACTTCGTACGTAGTACTAATAAGGTCAGTGCCTGGTACCCCACTTGGGTCACATGATCTCAATTTCCATTTCTCATACATCTACATCTCAAGGTGATATTTTGTCCAACGAATGTATGACAATCATATAATCTCTATCTTACAATTATTATCTGTTGGAACTCACGCGCTCATATGCACGAGAGAGAGAGAGAGAGGGGGGGTGTTTACAACTTTGTAATTAATTAGGTCATACTATTTTTGAATAATGATTTGGGGGTCACCCCTCACCCCCTTTGTCACGTGGCAGGTAGTGATTGGAGAAGCAGGAAAAAAAAGAAAAAGAAAAAGAAAAGGTAACCAATGAAAGAGAGAGAGGGGGTCAAAGGGGGTGGGGGGAAAAGGGGGATGTATCATTGTTGAATTAATTTTTTTAAAATGGTGTGGATAATGCTAAAATCAGAATTTTCACTCAGAAAAGGTATTATTTAGAGATGTGTAATTTGAATAGTTTGAAAGTAAAATTATAAATTGATTGTTGGATTGACAGATTAACAAATTATAATTTGAGTGATTTTAGACTAATTAATGAATTAAAAAAAATTAATTAATTATCAAATATTTGTATAATATATAATACTAATTTATATAATATTATATATATATATAACACAAACTAATTTTATATAATATTTTTCATATATATAACTATTAATTTCTAATAAATTTTACATATTAAATTCTTTCGCAGTCATTTTTATTTTGATATTTCATTATAGGTTAAAATATATATATGTATCAACTATAACGGAGCGGAGCAGTTTTGAAGACAATTTATAAATTTTAAAGTTTAAACCACTATTAGCGGATAGAACTATTCAGATTGATGCAGATAGGTGCAGTTTTAGCGGATTGGACAGTATTTTGCACAATCTTAAAACTATTGAGTTGAAATCTTAACAAAAAGTATAATCAAACTTGACCTCATTTTTATTTGATGGTAGGAATAAAAAGTACTAAAATGCAAATGTTATATTTAAATATAAGTTCGAATTAACGGATCTTAATCATTTTTTGTTTTAAATTTGATTTTATGTATAATGATCACATGGTTTAAAAAATAATCACATGCCTTATAAAATGTGAAAACGAAATTATATTAAGTTGCATACACAAAAGAGATGTAGATACGAATAAAAAAAAAAATAGAGAGAAGGTGAATAAATAATACAAAGACACTACTATATATCACTTTTTTTTTTTAGTTTTGAATCATTGAATTATATAGTTGAGAAAGAATAAAAATAACCACAAGAATTATATAGGTCTAGGCATTGGCTAGTTATGGATTAGGATATGTATGACAGTTGTCAAATTCTTATCAAACACTGCATTAATATTTTATGGTATGCAAAACTCATCATGATATGAAATCTTATCAATATAGAAGTCTTAAACAACTGAAGATTGTTTGGGATAAGACTTCTAAAACATTCAAACTACTAGCTAATTAAGTCACTGGATATTATAAATAGGCAACACCTTCATGGGTTGAGCTACGCAATTTCTCTATATGAATTAATCCATTAATTATTTTGATAATATTGGAGGACTGACTTGGGCGTCGGAGGGCCCCCGGTTACGATTGGGGGTGTTTTGTCTTACAGGTAGCGATCACGTGGTGGTACTGATTATCTTCTTCGTTGGATTTCTTTACCATCAAATGTAGTATTTTTTATGTCCATACAATTGACGCCATCTGTGAGAAGGAAAAAGAAGAATTCTATAGAGCAAACGACATCATCGTTCTTGATTCAAAGTTAACCTGTTAGCATGAAAATCACCTACTGCAAAAAGAAACAGAGGAATTTTAATTTAATTTGTTTTTTCATGCATATGGCAGCCAAATTTTCCATATGGATTAGAACATATATTAATTAGTCATTGGGATAGATTCAACGTCATCTACCGTCTTACACCATTCCAAATAGGAAGATCAATATTCATGAATCAATAGGATTTATGCTGTCGCAACATGGTCAGCTATAGCAAGCGACGTGGATTACTGGACAAAGAGATGTAGTTCACGAATTCATCACCAGAGAATGCATGAATTTTATGCATTATTACTTCGCATATGAAGATATTTTATTATGGTATGGATTTTATGCATTGAGCTATGAGATATTATTATCATTATCGGATTTTTAATATCAGCGAGCACAGAGTTTATGCATTATTATTCTGACCATGAAGATATGGAGTAGCAATTATTATAACGAATTTTTATGCGGTCATGGAGATATTATTATAAGTTATTATTATCTACATAGCATGAATTTTTATACCAAAGTGGATGGAGACCGTTATTTTGGTTTGATACGCCACCGAACCTGAAAGAAGACAATTATTTTGGTCAGATATGTTGCTGGATTTAGAATATATTTGAATAAATTATTTGGGTCAAATATGCTGAGATGGAATCCGTTGTTTATGGATCACGGGGGCAAGATAAATTATGCTACTCTTTGGTTATAAACTTTATCTCATTGCCAAGCTGGATTGAGTAAAAGGTAGGTTGGCAGGTTTGACCAATAACTTTTTGCACTCTTTAACCGAGATGGATATCTCAGCCAAAACAGGTTGGCAGGTTTGACCAACAAATTTTTTTGCACAATTTGACCGAGATGGTTATCTCGGCCAATGAAGGTTGGCAAGTTTGACCAACAAAATTTTTATGCTCTTTGATCGAGATGATTATCTCAACCAACAAAGGTTCGCAGGTTTGACTAACAAAATTTTTGCCCTCTTTGACCAAGATGATTATCTCGGCCAATGAAGGTTGGCAGGTTTGACTGACAATTTTTTTTGCACTCTTTGACCGAGATAATTATCTCGACCAATAAAGGTTAGTAGGTTTGACCAACAATTTTTTTACACTTTTTGACTGAGATAGTTATCTCGGCAAATGAAGGTTAGCAGATTTGACTAACAAAATTTTTGCACTTTTTGATCGAGATGATTACCTCGGCCAATGAAGGTTGGCAGGTTTGACCAACAAAATTTTTGAACTCTTTGATCGAGATGCTAATCTCAGCCAATGAAGATTAGCAGGTTTGACCAACAAAATTTTTGCACTCTTTACCCGAGATGATTATCTCGGCTAAAGAAGGTTGGCAGTTTTGACCAACAACTTTTTGCACTCTTCGACCGAGATGGTTACCTCGGCCAAAGAAGGTTGGTAGGTTTGACCAATAACTTTTTGCACTCTTTGACCGAAATAGTTACCTCTGCCAAAGCAGGTTGATAGGTTTGACCAACAATTTTTTTAACTCTTAGACCGAGATAGTTATCTTGGTCAAACAAGGTTGGCAAGTTTGACAAACTTTTTCAAACTATTTAACCGAGATGGTTATCTCGGCCAACGTGGGTTGGCAAGTTTGACCAACATTTTTTTAAACTCTTGACCGAGATGGTTATCTCGGCCAAAGAAGGTTGGCACGGTTAGTGTAAACAGAGTTAGTCTGCTCGGCGAGACACAGAAAAAATGCCTCCTCGTACGATTGTGAACTCGAAAGTATTGGATTGTGCTTCGATGGGAAGAAGAAATGGAGCACGGGGTTTAGGGTTTGTGAATGAAGAGGGTGAACAATGGCTGAAACCGTTTAAGTGTACAAGATATATACATTGAAGGCAAAAGGGAGGGGTTGTCGAGCGGGTTTTGCTCGACAAAGTAAGTTGGTAGGTTTGACCAACTTAGAAAATCTTTGTCGAGCAGGTTTTGCTTAGCGAGGTGAATTGGCAAGTTTGACCAACTTTGAAAATCTTTACAGAGTAGGTTGGTGGTTTGCCAGCAGTGGGATTCCTTGCCGAGCAGGTTTTGCTGGTGTTTTGATAAGTCCTAATAAGGTTAGGCATTTTCGGAATAAGTCCTAACGAGGTTAGACATTCTTGAAATAAGTCCTAGTAAAACTAGGCATTTTCAGAATAAGTCCTAATAAGGTTAGGTATTTTCGAAATAAGTCCTAACAAGGTTAGACATTAGTAAGGCTAGACATTTTCGGAATAAGTCCTAACGAGGTTCGGCATTTTCGGAATAAGTCCTAACAAGGTTAGGCATTCTTGGAATAAGTTTCAGTAAGGCTAGGCATTTTCAGAATAAGTTCTAATAAGGTTATGCGTTTTGGAATAAGCCCTAGCACTCATGTATGGTTTTAACTAGGCATTATTACACGGTTATTTTTATCAGAATAACAAAAAGCTTCCACTCTTTCACTGAGTTCAAAGAGAATGAAAGCTTGGGGGCAATTGAGAGGAAATAAAAATAACCACAAGAATTATGTAGGTCTAGGCATTGCCTAATTATGGATTATCACATATATGACAGTTGTCAAATTCTTATCAAATATTGCATTAGTGTTTTATGTTATGCAAAACTCATTAAGATATGAAATCTTATCAATACAGAAGTCTTAAACAACTGAAGATTGTTTGGGATAGGACTTCTAGAACATTCAAACTACTTGCTAAGTAAATCACTAGATATTATAAATAGGCAACACCTTCATGGGTTGAGGTACGCAATTTCTCTATATGAATTAATCTATTAAATATTTTGATAATATTGGAAGACTGACTTGGGCGTCGGAGGGCCCCCAACTACGGTTGGGGTTGTTTTATCTTACAGATAGCGATCGCGTGGTGGCACTGATCATCTTCTTCGTTGGATTTCTTTATCACCAAATACGGTATTTTTTTATATTTGTACAATAGTAATATATTATTAATTGTTGTTAATTGTGTAATAAGTATCTCTAAACAAAAGAACTAATTATGAGTATTCATATAAGAGGTAACAAAAAACTCATTAACATATAATATTTTTTTAATATAAAAAATTGGTAACACATGGTAATATATTAAATTAAACAATTTTTTTTTGAAGAGAAAATATAAAGAAAATAGTAATTTTAAATTTTAATATTATATTTGAATTGATTAAATTGAATCTAATTTTTTTTACTAGAGGTAGAAATGTAATTTTTCAAAAGTTGAGGGGCATGTGCGCCTTCCCCGGTCTTTACTTGCCTCCGTCACTGCGTATACTGTATGCAAGTCATGACATTTGTGGTGTTGATCACCACAAATATCATAACTAAATTTTTTTCAATCATAATAAAAAAATAATAATGAATAATAACACTACAAGAAAAAGCACTATTGGCGACTAAAAAATCACATTTCGTCGCTGGAAGTATAGCATTTGGCGACTAAAAATGCATTAGTAGTCAAAAGTAAAGATTTTTGACGACTAAAAAAATTTAGTAGCCAAAAGTATAGGTTTTGGCGACTTAAAATCTGTTGATCACCGATATATGGCTTTTAGCGACTAAAAAAATTTTAGTAGCCAAAAGTGAGGCATTCGGCGACTAAAAATCTGCTTCGTCGCCAAAAGCGAGGCTTTTACCGACTAAAAAAATTTTAGTAGCCAAAAGTAAGGCCCTTTGGCGACTAAAAAAAAAATTAGTAGCCAAAAGTGAAGCATTCGGCGACTAAAAACATGTTTAGTAGCCGAAAGTGAGGCTTTTTGGCGACTAAAAAGAAGTTTAGTCGCCAAAAGTGGTAATTTTAGCGCAGGAAATTTTTTTTTAACAACTAAAAAATAATTAGTAGCCAAAAGTATAGAATTGGCGACTAAAATTATGTTTAGTCGCCAAAAGTGATCTCCTTTTTTTTTCTACTAAATAATTTATTTTTACATAAATTATGTTCAATGAAAAATAAATATGTTTATATATATATATATATATATATACGTTTATATTAATACAGGTCTAAGTACTATATAAATAATATATGTTGCATATATAATCATATGATATTATGGAGGCGTATTGGAAGGAGTGTGTGTATAAGGTTTATGGTGCGGGAGGTTGATGGTTCAAATCTCCACAAGAGTAATGTGTAATTTTTTTTTTTCCCGGAATGAGCTTTTGGCTACTAAATCTGTTTGGTCACCGATTCCTTGAGTATTGGCGACTAAAACATTAGTCGGTAAATGTATAATTTAAAAAAATATAATTGACTATTGGCGACTAAAAATTTAGTCGCCAAATGTATGATTTAAAAAATATAATTGACTATTGGCGACCAAAATTTTAGTCGCTAAAGACTTATTTTTTGGCGACTAAAAGTTTTTTAGTCACCAATACCTTTCCCGACCGTTTAGCAACGACCAAACCGGCGACTAAAAAATTTATGCAGGAAAACTTAAAAACCAACTTTTGGCGACTAAAAATTTAGTCACCAAATGTGTTTTTTCTTATAGTGTAACCAAACAACACAAAAGATATAACTAAAAATGTTTTATATCATAACCAACATAGTAATTATAATAGGTCATAAACAACATCACAATGAATCATAATTACCACAATAATAAGTTATAATTAAGTCATAATTAATATCACAATAGATCATAACTAAATATTACAAATGTGAATAATTCTACATATAGTAACAATATTACTAAAAATACAAATGGTCAAATGTGATTGGTTGTAAAATAAAATAAAAAAACAAAAAAATAATAATATTTAAACCTCCACTAATATTTGAGTATGTATACTTTTAATAAGATTGTTAGTAAGATTTTAATTTGATGTAGTATTGCTCATGTCATAATTAGAATATATGGTACACAGTCTAAAATGGGATAAGTATTATACAATTTCCCTAAAAAATTGAATGTATTGTAAGTTTACATGTATTTATAGAAGAAATATTACTTGTACATGTAGAACTTACTATATTTAAATAAGAGTTAAATAGATTTTTGGTTCTTTAAATATGTAATTCGTGTGATGTTGGCAACTTTCAATTGTATTAATTTAATTCTTAAAATACTAAAATGTTTGTGTACAGTGTATTTGAACCTAAACTTGACAACATCAAAGCTAATAATGAGTTTGAAGTATTTTTGAACATCTTATCCTAGGACATTATGAAAAACTTAATTTTTCTCTTTTCTTAACCCTCTCTCCCCTCATTGGTTGACCATCTCACCCCATTCCCATCCAGTGGTCACATGGTATTTTAAATATGTTGTGATTGGTGGAGAATGTAAAATTCATAATTTTGCATTGAGTAATTGAAAAATATAAGAGAATATAATGCATGATAATTTGTAAAAAATATGAACACGTGACGATTTAAAAACACCCAATAATTTTTCCATTCCCACCACAAAGCTTCATGTGACGTGGTAGTTTGTGGTGATTGGGGTTGGAGATGGTGGTGTAAATCTCAAATTAAATTATTTAAATTGTAAATTTTGATAGGCCATTAACAAAAACATAATTTGCTTTGTTTTGTTTGACTTATCTCTTTTACTCGTCACTAGTTTGAGATTATATTGTATTTGATCAAATTGATACAGTACAAAAGGTACAAATTTGAGGGATCGAAAATATAATTAACATTTTAAATATAAAAATGTTATTCATATAGAATTATTATAATGTCATCAAACAAAATAATATAATACTAACATTTGTATAAATAAATGCCACTTAAATGGATTTTTTTTTTAATAAAAAAAATAGCGAGTCCTAATGCAATCACACCACTGTTACATAAATTTTAGGAACTTTTTATTTTTATTTGTATATTGCTACACTTTAAAATATCAGTGCTCATCCATGCAAGTGTCTCACGTAGTACAAAATCAAACGTCTGGTGGGTGTAGGTAGGACATATAAATATATATATATATATATATACATATATATAATTGGTGGTTGATTTTGATTGTGGAGGAGCCACGCATTGTGACCTCGACTACACACACAGAGGTCCCTGTGAATATTTTTCATGCATTTTTTCGGTGAGACATGTCCTTCCTCTTTGCATTGAAACAGCTAAAAATTTTATCTATTACACTTTTGTTGTATATATATATATATATATAGAGAGAGAGAGAGATGAAGATGGTTGATTGATTGGACTAGTGAATGGATTAGTGTTGTGGGCTTCCATGGTTGTTGTTGCCCTCTAATTAATTTTGGTGCTACTGTGGTTACATTATTTCCTTTGTTTTGGACTATGAAGTACGGATACTTCGAAATGACTCTCGTATGTGTATCGAATACGTATCACATATGGATACATACTTGATACGGCGGGATACGTATCAGATACGGGAAAAAGAGTATCCTATTTTTTTTTTTAATTTTTTTAATTTCGGATACGTTTGGGATACGTGAGGATACTTCAAGAATACGGTTGGGATACTTTCGGGATACGGCAGGGCAAAAAAATAATTTTAAAAACATATAATAGGGGTCAAACTATAAAATAACAAAATAGGTAAAATAAAACAAAACAAAACAAAAAAAACAAATCAACGAAACCCTACCTAGTCGCGACAACAGCAGCAAAGAGGAGAGGAGAGGAGTCGTCTCTATCAAACAGCAGCTCGTCGTCTCGTCGAACAGTAGCTCGTCGATCGATCAGGTTCGTCCCTCTCTCTCTCTCCCCCTCCCTTTCACTCTCTCTTCCTCCCTCTCCCTCTCGCTCGATCTCTCTGGTCTGGATGGACAGATCTCCTTCGATCTGACTCTCTCCCTCTCTCGGTCAATCTCTCCCTCTCGCTCTATCTCTCGCTTTCCCTTTCGACCTCTGTAGACTGGCCCCATTTGATATGTATATATATATATATATATTTTAGAAGTATACTCTGTCAGTAATATTTTTGGCCCATTTGATATCATATATATATATATATATATATTAGCTTTTATATTTGTAAAATTTTTGATTATTAGTTTAAAAGAATTAAAATAAGTTGAACTTTGTAAATTAGTTTAAATTAATTTCTTATAAGCAAATAAATAAATAAATAAATAAACTTATTATTAAATAAATGAATTTTGTAAATTTTTCCCCCCTTAATTTGAATTGCATTATGGTTGTTGTTATGGGTGATGCTATATTGTTGAAATTTTATTGAATTGATGAATTTTTTTTTTTTTTATGTTCATGCCAAAAGATAACTACATTAATGAATTTGAATTGAAGTTTTATTTTTATGTATGCTACATTACTAAAAATTATAAAAAATAATATTTTTTATGAACGTATCCCCGCCGTACACCACTACAACAAAAATACATTTTAGTGACACTATACTAGTGACATGTTCTTAAAAAATGTCACAAAAAGAATATTTGGTGGCATTTTTTAGAAAAATGTCATAGAGCCACAAACATACAAGGCTCTAGTGACATTTCAATTAAAAAAAGTCACTTCACTACAACAAAAATGTCACTACAACAAATTTACACTTTAGTGACACTATACTAGTGGCATATTTTTAGAAAATACCACAAAAATAAAAATTGGCATTAAATGTTTTAGAAAAATGCCACAGAACCACAAACATATAAGGCACTAGTGGCATTTCAATAAAGAAATGTCACTTCAATTTATGGCATTTTATAAAATAATGACACAAAAAATTATGTTCTAGACATTTACCAACAGATGCCACTAAACTTTAGTAGGAATGGCATTTTTTAAAAAATGTCAGGACACTAGGTAAGTGCAAATTACTTTTTATGGCACTTAGGTAAAAAGTGTCATAAACAAATATTTTATAGCATTTTGAGAAATGCCACTAAGCCAAAAACTTTCCAAGCTTATAATGACATTTTTTAAAAAACAAAAAATGTCAATATATTTTCTAAATTTTTAAAATGCAGTAAATGATTAAAAATGAATAAATTAAACTCAATATACACTACAGGAAAAAGCACATTCGGCGACTAAATTTCCTGACCAAAAAAAATTTGGTCGCTGAAAGTATAGCTTTCTGCGACCAAAACAACATTAGTAACCAAAAGTCTACAATTGACGACTAAAACTAAGTTTGGTCGCTGATTATATAGGTTTTAGTGACTAAAAAATTTTTAGAAGCCCAAAGTAAAGCTTTATGGCGATTAAAAAAATTTAGTAGCCAAAAGTCTACAATTGGCAACTAAAAATAAGTTTGGTTGCTGATTATATGAGTTTTACCGACTAAAAAAAATTTAGTAGCCAAAAGTAAAGCTTTTTGGTGACTAAAAAAATTTTAGTAGCCAAAAGTTTACAATTGGCGACTAAAAAATAAGTTTAGTCACCAAAAGTGGTCATTTTTAGCGCGGGAGAACTAAAATCCTAAGGCGGGAATTAAATTTTTCGGCGACCAAAATTTTGGTAGCTGAAAGTGCATCTTCGGCGACAAAATCCGATTTTGGTCGGCAAAAGTTAAGTTTTTAGCAACTAAAAAATAATTAGTAGCCAAAAGTATAGAATTGGCAACTAAAAAATATTTTTAGTCGCCAAAAGTGGTCCTTTTTTATTTTGCTAGTAAATAGTTTATTTTACATAAATTATGTTCAATAAAATAATTATGTTTATACATATACTTTTATATTAATATGGATGTATGTACTATATAAATAATATATATTGCATATATAATCATGTGGTGCTATAGAGGTGTAGTGGGAAGAGTGTGGTATATAAGGTTTATGGTGCAGGAGGTTGGCGATTCAAGTCTCCGCAAGAGCGAATCAAATTATTCTACAACAAATTATCATCATGAATGGCACTTGATACCGTCACAAATAGTGCCTACCATGACATTAAAGTGTCACTGAAAGGTTTTAGTCTTGATGGTGTAATGACACTTATAAGTGTCACTAACTCTTTTTTTAATGGTGCTTGATAGTGCCACAAATAATATCTACCATGACATCAAAATGTCATTGAAAGTTTTTAACCATGATGGTGTAGTGGCACTTGCAAGTATCTACCGTGGCACTAGTATCTACCATGGCACGAATACAAATGTCTTGTTCAAAATGCCACAAGACTAAAAAATGTCATTAAACCAATAGTTTTGTGGCACTTTCAAATGTCATTAAACTAAGAAAATGTTGTAATGCCCGTATCCTAGTTTTTCAAATTTTGTCGTATCGCCGTATCCGTATCATGTCATACCCGTATCCCGTATCCGTATCCGTGCTTCCTAGGTTTTGGAAGATGTCTATCACTTTACTTTATATGAATGTTTCAAGTTTTGTTTACTGATATGTCAATCAGGTATTGGTTAATTGATTAAAAGTAGGTATTGATTTATTAATTTTTTTGTATAGATAATTTTTACTATTTCGTTTGAGAAGTGGGTTGGCTTTTTAGCTTTTTTGGCTATTTTAGTCTGGGCTAAAAAGCTTGGTTTGGGAAGAGCTTTTTGGCTTCTTTTTTTTTTTTGTGAGAGAAGAGTGTAATGATTATGGGTTGGATGTGATGTTTTGTTTGTTGTGGCTAAAATAGCCTATTTTGTCTTGAGAGACTTACCAGCCGGTCCCATGCAAACAAATTAATATCCACCAAGTCCTGCCCTATTTCAGTTTCAAATTTTACCCCTCAATGTCACACCACACGCGTGAAGCAAAGAACATATCACGAGGTCTCCCATGTGCGCATGAAACACACGCTCCTTCTCAATTGTTCTGATTTGGAAACTATTCTGAAGCAATTTGGAAACTATTCTGAGGCGATTTGCGATTTGAAAATCGAAACAAACGAAGAGATTTTCCCTGAATCTCCTATCGTTTCCAGAGAAATCACCTCTATTTCGATCTATATTCTGATTCCAAACAGATCCCTAGCAAATCCTCCACCGTTTCAATCTATATTCCCTGTTTAGTTCATCTTCAACAAACATACGAATCAAACGTGAGTCGTATTCATCTTCCATTCTTCTTTTATAACTATAATTAAGTGATATTCAATTTCATAATAATCACATCTTCATGTTCATTTGCTATACAATAACAGATTTGCTTATTTTGCCCAATTCAGTGAGAAAATTTGCTATAAGAATGATAAATTTGCTTAATCTTCTTAATTGAGTGATAAAATTTGTTATAATGATAGATTTGCTTCCCTTCTTCTTTCATAACTATAATTGAGTTATAAAATTCGACTTGAAGCTATTTTCAATGTGTATCATGCAATATTAATTTATAATTGATATTCAACTTCATAATAATCATATCTTCATGTTCATTTGCTATACAATGATGGATTTGCTTACTTTTGCTAATTCAGTGATAAAATTTGATATACAATAACATATTTGCTTACTTTGCCCAATTCAGTGAGAAAAATTGCTATAAGAATGATAGGTTTGCTTAATTTTCCTAATTGAGTGATAAAATTTGTTATAATGATGGATTTGCTTCTCTTCTTATTTCATAACTATGGATTTGCTTCCCTTCTTCTTTCATAACTATAATTGAGTAATAAAATTCGACTTGAAGGTATTTTCAATGTGTATCATACAGTATTAATTTATGAGTGATATTCAACTTCATAATAATCACATCTTCATGTTCATTTGCTATACAATGATGGATTTGCTTACTTTTGCTAATTCATTGATAAAATTTGATATACAATAATAGATTTGCTTACTTTGCCCAATTCAGTGATAAAAGTTGTTACTTTTCCTAATTGAGTGATAAAATTTGTTATAATGATAGATTTGCCTCCCTTCTTCTCTCATAACTATAATTGAGTGATACAATTCGACTTGAAGTTATTTTCAATCTGTACCATACAGTATTAATTTATAAGCGATATTCAACTTCATAATAATCACATCTTCATGTTCATTTCCTATACAATGATGGATTTGCTTACTTTTGCTAATCCAGTGATAAAATTTGCTATACAATGCCAGATTTGCTTACTTTGCCCAAATCAGTGAGAAAATTTGCTATAAGAATGATAGATTTGCTTAATTTTCTTAATTGAGTGATAAAATTTGTTATGACGATGGATTTGCTTCCCTTCTTCTTTCATAACTATAATTGAGTGATAAAATTCGACTTGAAGCTATTTTGAATATGTACCATACAGTATTAATTTATGAGTGATATTCAACGTCATAATAATCATACATTTACGTTCATTTGCTATACAATGATGCATTTGCTTACTTTTGCTAATTCAGTGATAAAATTTTCTATACAATTGTTTTCATCTTCATCGTGATACTTCATGTTCTTTTGCAATTTGGAATCTAAACTTTCCTATACAGTTATATATTTGCTTAATTTGCATAATAGAGTGATAAATTCTTCTTACTTTGCCTAGTTCAGTGATAAAATTCTTCTTAATTTTCAATGTTCATGCTCAATGTTTTTGTACAGATGTTCCCAGTCATCGTAAAAGATTACGTCGTCGAGAAACAAGTTTCTCAAAGAAAAAAAAGATTGAAAAAGTTGAGTTTGTTCTAGAGCCAACAACACATGAAAGTGAAAATCAACTAGAAGTTAAACCTGAATCCAACATTGACAATGAGGAGCCCAAATAGGAACAACTGAAACAAGCTACAGAGCTCCACAAAGCAAGAGGGAAAAAAAAAGATTGATGGAAGAAAAACTAGGACTGAACAGATACATGATAATGAAGCAAAGTATGTCTACCGTTCTAACATTCAATCTCTTATCAAATTTTTCAAGACAACAAAACTCAGAGAGGAGCATTTGACACTATTGAGAAAGACACCTTTTTCACTTCTGGTTGATACATTGAGTGAAAACAAGGTTAAAAGAAGAGATTCAATTAAATATGATGATGTGGTTGCAAAAATTTTGCAAACTTACAAAATGGATGGAATCACATTTGAAATTGCTGGGAAGAAGCTGAAGTTGAAAAGAAATGACTTCAAGTTAATTTTTAGGATTACATGTGGACAGAAGAAGATGAATCTTGCATACGGAAGAAAAAACGAGGTAGCTATGGTGCAAAGAAAGAAAATAACCGAGAGTAGAATGACAAGTGCTTCAATCCAAAAGTTGATAACGAAACTTTTGAGAAACAACAACAATGAAGATGTAGAAGATGTCGTTAGGCTTGTGTGCCTTCTGGTTTGTTTGCTTTTGTTGTATTCGGGTACTAGGACAACAATTGGTTGGGGGTTCATGAAATACCTCGAGAATATTGACGAAATGAAGTCTTATGATTGGTGTGGCGCAGCAAAACAACATCTTACAAGATCAATAGCTCGCAACATCAACCAAATTGATAGAGTGTGCGGATGTGTGATCATCTCATTGGTAAGTAAATACCTCACTTATAACTTATAAACTATAATATTTACATTTACTAAATACTAATTTATAATTTTTTTTTTCCCTCAACAGTATTGGATATGTGAGTATGCAAAGATCATCAAAGCAAATGACAAGAACCTAATCCCAAAATTTGCAAAATGGAACATTAAACATCTGGGAGAACAATTGGCAAAGTCATCCTTGCATGATCTGAAACATATTGAGGTATCCATTGATATCCTTTGTTTTGTTTAAACAAATATTAGATTTTGTTATGCAGTGATAAATTTTAGCAAGACTGATAAATTCTTCTTAATCTTCATGGTGTCACATTTGTGGTAGAAAAATTATTTAGGCATTTCATCTGTACTAGGAAATTATTCAATAAATAAGTTTTATCAATGTATAACCTTTATTTCTTTAATTGAGTGATGAATTTTGCTATGCAGCGATAAATTTTGATATGGACTGATAACTTTTTACTCACAGTTATAAATTTTCTTAATTAGCTTCATTGAGTGATAAATTTTGCTTAATGTTGTTAATTCACTGATAAAACTTGTTATCATGAACCAAATCACTAGTCTTATTATAAATTTGAATCACCGAATGATAAATTATTACTTAACTTTGCGTCATATCATTTTTTTTAATAATTTTCATTCATGTAGGAAAGCAATTTGAAAGACACAATTGAAGAACAGAACATATACAAACAATTGCAACCACAAACAGATGATGAGCATGAAGATGAAGAATGTAACTTTGAGGAACAAGAGCAAACTGAATTATCTGAAAAGGAAGAAGAACCAATTATCAGAAAGATATTCAGTCTCAGTCCAGGAAGAAATTCACCGAATCCCAAGTATTAAACAGGTGCTCAAAAAAAGAGGAAATCAACAACATTGCAATCAAAAAAGAATGCAAGAAGGAAAGCCAACTTTCAGCATGAAACTGAAGAAGGTCCAGTTCATGTGCAAAGAAATGAGCTTTTTTTTGACAACCTAGAAAATAATGAAGAAGAAACAATGATCAAACAGAAAGTTGGTCCAACAACTTCATCGGGATTCAAGCATCAAACACTGGCTAAAAAGAGGAAAGCAAAAAGAAAACTTGCCTATGAAACAAATATTTACCATGTCAAAATTAATGAACATACCTTTCAGAAACGAGAAGAGAATGTCCTGATAATCCAAAGGCTAGAAATGGAGAAGGCAAGAATCTATGCAGAAAATGATGAGCTTAAGGACCAACTCATGAAGCTCAGTAAACAAATGGAAGAACATAGCAAGAAAGCAAAGACACAAATAGAAGGGAAAGATATGGAAATAGTGCTACTTAATGAGAGAATTGCAATGTTGGTTGAATCAAATCTCTACCTGGACAGTCAAGAAGAACAAATCGCAGTTGAAGTTGAAGCCACCACTTCTAAAACATCGCCTCTTCTGAGCTCAATGATAAAAATGGTGAAAACACTACAAAAAAAAAACAGAAATGGCGACCAAAATAGGAAATTTCGTCGCTGAAAGTGCATGAAATGGCGACTAAATTGGAATTTGTCGCCGAAAAGCAGGTGTTTAGCGACTAAAAGGGTTTAGTCGCCGAACAGCATGTTTTTAGCGACTAAAAGGAAGTTTTGTCGCCTAATATACGGTTTTCAGCGACTAAAGTTTGTTTAGTAGCCAAAAGTCACGGTTTTTAGCTACTAAAATAATTTAGTAGCGAAAAGGTATGGTTTTGGCGACTAAAAACAGGTTTAGTCGCTGATTATAGCAGTTTTGCTGACTAAAAACAATTTAGTCACTGAAAGTGGGGGTTTTGCCGACGAAAATCCATTTTAGTAGCCCAAAGTAGTGGTTTTGGCGACGAAATTTCTGTTTAGTCGCCAAAAGTGCTGATTTCTAATTGAGAACTTGTTTTTTTAGCGACAAATAAATAATTAGTAGCCCAAAATAATATAATTAGCGACTAAAAAATGGTTTTAGTCGCCAAAAGTCGCCTAATTTTTTTTTAGTAAATAATTTATTTTTTGACAAAAATTATATTGAATTAAAAAAATTATATTTATAAATATTATTTTGTATTAATTGCGGTTAATATAGTATATAAATAATATATATTGCATATATGATCATGTGATGATGTACTGGCATAGTGGAGGAAGTGTTGTGCAAAGGGTTTGGCGTGTGCAAAGGGACGTCGCAGGTTCGAAACCTGTTGGGAGCAACGGAGGCAAAAAAAAAATTTTCCCTGAAAATACTTTCAGCGACTAAAGTGAATGGTCGCCAAAGGTATAAATAATAAAATAAAAATGAACTATTGGCGACTAACAGTTTAGTCGGCAAAGGTATAATTTCCAATAAAGAAATTGACTATTGGCGACGAAATCTTTAGTCGCTGAAGACATATATATTGGCGACTAACAGTGTTTTAGTCGCCAAAGGCATTCGCGACCATTTATTGGCGACAACACGGGCGACTAAACTTTTTAGTCGGGAAAAGTGAAATTTTGACATTTGGCGACTAAAATAGGACCTTTGGCGACTAAAAATTTAGTCGCCAAAGGTGTTTTTTCTTGTAGTGAAAATAGATAAACAAGAAAAGAGCACAAAGATCCAGATTTTTGGTACATAACGAAAAGACAACCAAAGCAGAACAAGACAGTTGATGAAGTAGAACCAATGGTTGAAGAAAGTGCAAAGACCAGAAAAGAAGAGCAAACAAAACATCAACATCCGACAAAACAAATTGACACTTCCTATCCAGTGTTTCACAAATTGCCAAAAAAATCAAAGATGAAACTCACTAGTCTTTGGGCAACAAAAACCACCAGGTAAGAACATGATTTGGTCCTAAAATTTCCAAATTTGGAATCTAAATTTTAGTATATAGTCATGCATTTATCAATGTATAACCTTTGTTTACTTCATTCATTGATAAATTTTGATATACAGTGATAAAATTTGCTACATAGTGATAAATTTTACTTAATTTGTTTGGTAGAGTGATATATTTTGCTAATCTTCATGGTGTCTCATCTATGGTATCAAATTATTTAGGCATTTGAGTTTGTGTTCTGTACTTCATTTCATTGTTCAGATTTGATACATCAAGTAAAATTTGATGCTCAATTTGTTCCCCTAACCTTTGTTTCGTTAATTGAGCAATAAATTTCGGTATACAATGATAAATTTTGTTTTCACATTTGCAGTTATCCAATCTTACAAGAAAAGGAAGTAGGCAGCTATTTGTACTTGGATGATATAAACAAAATAGTCAAATGCGAAGAACTTTCTGGAAATGTAAAATCAAATCCCTATTTGTGCATATATCAATTGTAATACCAAATAATAATTCTCTCATTAACCTTGTTTGCTTTTGTTTTTAAAACAGGCAATAAATGCATACAAGGAAATCTTAATGACAGAAGAGCAACCGAAACCAAAGTTCAGCCTCAGCTCGCAAGCAGGAACAACATATGTATTTACTACATCATGCCATGTAAGTAAATTACATATATATATATATATATATATTTCATTACGATATCATCCATTCCCCTTGTCTACATCAAGTGCATAAGTTCTCATTCATCCAGTCTTATAGTGATAAAATTACCATTAACGAATTACATTGTAATCAAAACTAATATATTTGCAAAACACAGTATTTGTTCACCACAAAGGATGAGGCAGAAACAAATCAATTGTTGAACAAAATGATGTTAGAAGCTGTCAAGGAAATATATCTTCTTTTCCTAATTTTCAATGAAAAGCATTGGACGTTGTTGGTACTCGATACTGAAAATGGCTCATGGAAGTTTTACAATTCAATGAGATTAAGCACAGAAACAGATAAACACTTAAATGAGGCAAATAAAGTGGTAAAACACCAATTAATTATGATACCATCCATTCCCTTATCTATATCAAATTTTATTATGCATTTCTTTGTCAAACACTAATTAATTATTAATATATTTTGCAGAGAAAGATTATTGAAAAATACCTTCAACACCACAATCCCAAACTCATTGAAGATAACAAGTTTCATAAAGAAACAGAAATTGCAAAAAATTGTCCCCAACAAGTTGATCATTCGTAAGTTTCTGAAAACCAAAACACATTACATTGATAAAATTATCATTGATGACTACTAACTTTGTTTTCCCAATGTCATCGTAGACTTGATTGTGGCGTCATAGTTTGTTACATCATGAGAGAATATGTCTGTAACAAAAACATCTTTCCCAACTTAACAAAGGAACTGTGCCAGCAAATCAGAGCAGATATCATAGATGCTTTGTTGACTAACCAACAGACAGACACCCAGCAAATCGTTGATGAGGCAATAGAAGCGGTGCTTGGAGACAAGGAGTTTTGGGACACAATAGACAATGACAACAATGCTTAAATAATTTGGGACAAAGATTATAATCATTTTGGTTCTTACTTTTCTTCAATGAATATTACAATGCTTGGTTGCTACAATGTCAAATTTGCTTAAATGAAACATTCAGTTTTTTTAACCATATTGTTACCAGATCTGGCTTTTGATATAGGTCTTGTTTTATGTAAATTTCATTCAAAAAATTGATTATGATCTGATTATTTGTGTCAAATTTAAAGCTTAATAACAGGTTTGGAGTCACTATACTGATAAATTTATTTTTTTATAGTGTTTTGTTTTCACTGATAAATTTATCCATGTTTCAACAAATTTATCACTGTAAACACTGATAAATTTTTCACTGTTTGAACAAAAAAATCAGCACCAATCTCTCATTCTTTTTTTCCAAACTCAATTAAACAAAGCACTATAAAAAAATAAAAAATTTACCTAAATTGAAAATTAAAACTCAAACACTATTACATTGTTTTGATCATTTTGGTTCTTCATTTGCTTCAATGAAACATTTAGTCTTTTTTATCCATATTGTTACCAGATCTGGCCTTTGATATCAATCTGATTTTATGCTAATTTCATTTAAAAAATTGATTATAATCTGATTATTTGTGTCAAATTTAAAGGTTAATAACAGGTTTGGAATCACTATACTGATAAATTTATTTTTTTATAGTGTTTTGTTTACACTGATAAATTTATCACTGTTCAAACAAAAAAATCAGCACCTCTCTCTCTCTCTCTCTCTCTCTCTCTCTCTCTCTCTCTCTCTCTCTCTCTCTCTCTCTCTCTTCAGACTCAATTAAACAAAGCACTATAAATAAATAAAAAATTTACCTAAATTGAAAATTAAAACACAAACACTATTACATTGTTTTGATTATTTTGGTTCTTCATTTGCTTTAATGAAACATTTATTTTTTTTATCCATATTGTTACCATATCTGGCTTTTGATATAAGTCTGGTTTTATGCAAATTTCATTAAAAAAATTAATTATAATCTGATTATTTGTGTCAAATTTAAAGGTTAATAACAGGTTTCGAATCACTATACTGATAAATTTATTTTTTTATAGTGTTTTATTTACACTAATAAATTTATCATTGTTTCACCAAATTTATCACTGTGAACACTGATAAATTTATTACTGTTCAAACAAAAAAAACCAGCATATCTCTCTCTCTCTCATTCTTTTTTCCAAACTCAATTAAACAAAGCACTATAAAAAATAAAAAATTTATCTAAATTGAAAATTAAAACACAAACACTATTACATTGTTTTGATCATTGTAAAATTTTTAAAAATAAGATATAAGTACAGTTAGAATAAAGTTGTAAAAAAAAAAAATTATTTGCAGTTACTTACACATGAGCTCAAGAATGTTGAAAAATCATATTATAATTTTACAATGCAAAATACTAATATTTAAGAATTAGGTATTATTAAAATGCTCAAGAATGCTCAAAAGTGTTCTCATGTTTATCAAATGCTCAAGAATGTTCTCATGTATTATATTTCATCTGAACATGAAAACACTGAAACATTTCCTAGACTGAAATTTTGAACAATTTAAACTGAAAATGAATTGCAAAACTCAAAATATCTTGCTATTATAGCAAGATATTTGCCACTGATAAAAAAAAAAAAAAAAAAGTACTATTGTAAAATCTCTCTCTCTTACATTTTTTTTCCCCCAATTCAAGTAAACAAAACACTATAATAAAAAATTAAAAATTTACCTAAATTAAAAATTAAAACACAAACAGTATTACATTATTTTGATCATTTTGGTTATTAATTTGATTCAATGAAACATTCAATGTTTTTTAGCCATTTGTTACCAGATTTGGCTTTTGATATCAGTATTGTTTTATGTAAATTTCATTCAAAAAATTGATTATAATCTGATTATTTGTGTCAAATTTAAAGATTAATAAAAGGTTTAGAATACATTTGTAAAAAAAAAATTAAAAAAAATTATTTGTACTTAATTACACATGTGCTCAAGAATGTTGAAAGATCATACTATAATTTTACAATGCAAAATACTAATATTTAATAATCAGGTTTTATTAATTTTAAGTTGATAGCTAATTTAATTTTTTTTAATTTTTTTTAATAAGTTTTACAAATATTTTATTTCAATACTAAATATAATATGTTTATATTTCATCTGAATATGAATATGAGAAAGCTGAAGCATTTTCTAAACTGAAATGTTGAACAATTTAAATTGAAAATTAATTGCAAAACTCGAAATATCTTGCTATTGTACCAAGATATTTGCCATTGATAAATTTATCACTGATAAAAAAAAAAGAAAATGTACTATTCTAACACAATATATTTGCCAGACAGGGGAAACAAAAGCGTGAGTCACGTGATTGAAGCCCTGTTTTTCTCATTCTCCACCGTCGGCAAATCCCTTCCACTCTCAGACGGAACAACAAACACAACTCAGGCAATTCAAACACCAAATCAACCGATTCAAACAAAAAATTCGAGGAAACATGCCTATAAAACGTAAGCAACTGAAACCCTTATTTCTCTCCCTAGTCAAACACATTTTCAAAAACCCTATATAGCGATCCCGGTTTTCCCTTCATTGTTTAATTGTATTTCAAACTCGGTTCCGTGGATGTATTGTTGTCTTTTTCCTATTTCCATCCTTTACTCTTTATATATGAGTCTTTGGTCGTGTTGGGTAGGTTTAAAACAGGTTAGTTGTGTTTGGAAACCAAGGGTTGATGTCCATTTAATTCCAACTAGTGTCTATTAAATTTTCATAATGGTTCATTCAATTCGAATTAGTGATCCATTCATATTCCATTAGTGGGATTTTATGACAAACTTGTCCATTCATATTTCTAACTAGTGTTCATTTAATTCTAGTTAGTGTTCATTTAATGCTAGTTAGTGTTCATTTAATTCTAACTTGTCCTTTCATTTTCCAATTAATGGGCTTTAATAACAACCTTTCAATATCACTTGTTCATCTCCCTTTTGATTTCAAAACCCTAGAACCATCTTCTCTCTCTCCCTACACACCTTCTCTCTAGGTTTTCATCTACCTCTAGTGTAAATCTATACTAAGTCCTTTGTAAGAAAGGTAGAGTGGGTTGAGGGCTTCATTTTTAATCTGAAAGTTTGGCGATTTAGAGCACTTTGGTTTTTGGCCTTCATCTTCTCCATTTGGTCTCTCCATTTGAGGTAGGGATTTCTTTGTTCCTTTTCAATACTCCGTCTATAGATAGACATATGGTAGTTTTGTATTGCATGAAAATCATATCCGTGTTGGATTTGTTTGAAAATCATGAGGGGAACCTAGGGTTGGTTATTTGAGAATGGTTTTGTTATCACTGACTGTGGTTTGGACTAATTAGAGAGTAAAATTAGCATGTTATTGTTGAAAGAAGAGAAAGTCCTAAATTATATTTTGATTTGGTAAAATAAAAAGGATTTACGGTTGAACAATGTTGGTAAATTTCTATTGTTAATATGAGTTGTGTAGAAGGTGTTAACAGTTAAGGGATTAATTATGGTATTGGGTTTATTTTGAAATGAACGTATTGAATCAAGTTGGGTTATGGCTTATTATCCATGGAATTGATTTTGTAAAATGAAGAGAATGTAATTGGTTTTGTGAAAAGGGAAAAGTGTTTTTGGAATAAGTGATGGAACATGTTGACTTAAGAAAATTATGAAGTTGATCTTGAAAATGGTAAATGAAATGTTAACTCTATGTGAGTCTCGGAAAATAAATTTGAGAATTAAACTATCGTATCATGAGTGTCGAATACACATATTTGGGGGTTTTATCCTTACCTATCGTACTAGTGTCGTTGTTGAGTTTAAGGTTTGCTTGAGAGTTGAGTCTCTTTTATTAGGTGTATTGAATACATGCATCTAGAGGTTTTGTCCTTGGTCATCGGTGGAGGATGACATTGGTGTGTTGAATTGTGATGTATGCGTTACACTTGTGTTGGTTAAACATTATTGAATAGTTTATGTGTATGTATTACACTTGTTATTGATGCTTTGTTGTATTGAGGAATTTGTATATGATAATTGTTTATATACATTGTGTTGTGTGGGAGGAGATAGGGGATGTACTCCACGGTTTAGGGGAAGATAGGGGATGGACCTCTAAATCGGAAACTGTTTGACATTGATACAGCACTACAATGTGTATCATTTGTGAAGTATAGAAGTGTTTTTGTTTGATATTGATACAACACCAAAATGTGTATCATTTGTGAAGTATGGAAGTGTTTTTGTCTGAGATTGATACAGGACTAAAATGTGTATCTATTATGAGGTATGAAATGTTTAAAATGAGTTATTATCTCGCTTATCGCTTTGGCATATCCTTAGCTGCTGTGCATATAGCCGGTAGAGCAGAGTTTTAATTGTTATCGTCAGTGTATCTGAGTATGTTATGGGTTACGATGGTTACAGTTTTGAAAGGCTGAGCTGCCTCATTTGTGGATTATATACATGTTGATGATTTGTTATTTCCCTTTTATTTAAGGCATGCATATATTGATATGAATGTATTAGGAACAAACCAAAATGCCATTTTGAGATTTTGGAAAGTGTGAAGGAAAGTGGGGTATTTGTGAACATGTTTTCAAAAAATGTCATTTTGTTGTAAGTACGAAAAATGGGGGAAGAGTGATGGGCTTGTTGAAATTGTTTTTTTTTTAAAAAAAAAAAAACTGTTATAGTCATGAAAGTTTGGAAAAATGGGTAATTAAAAGGAAAGAAGGTGAACCGCTTATAGCGTTGAATGAAATGGTTGTTTTCAAGAAAAGTCCATACTTATGTATATTTTGTATAAACTGTCACATTACTATTCTAGTATGAGATTGAACATTCATGATCATAGCTATCTGTAAGTTGTTATTGTTGAGGATCATGTTGAGATCTCTACTGGACTATATGTTCATCCCACGTTGTTGAATCTTTTTCAGGTGATAGCCAGGATGTGCTACAAGGTTTTGGATCTTCTTATTTGTTGGCCACGGGGCCTCTTTTGTGTTGGCGAAATGCCATTTATGTAAAAGGGTTATACCCTTCTTCTTTACTTTTAATGATGTAAGCCCAAGGGCAATTTATTTAGTGTTCTCATGTTGTATTTACTTGCATACGAATGAGAGCAATGTTATTCACTTCTACAAGTTGAATATACGAGTCTATTTCCGCATGTTATCTCTGAAATGGAATTAAGTAAATGAAATTGGTAATACTTCGAGTAATAAAAAGTGGGGCGTGACACCCTAGATATGGTTCAATTACAACTTGCAAATTTCAACAATATTAGGGCATTTTCGAAAAATAAAACTTGTGAATATGTGAAATGTTCGTTGATCAAGTGATAAGGGTGTTGGTTTTTAAGTTCAAAATTAGGTTCATTTTAAAATATAATTTTTTTTAATTTTTGATACAAAAAAAAAATTAGTTAACAAAAAATGAGGGAGTCGGTTCAAGGAATTAAAGTAGGGAGTGGGTTCAAGAGATTAAAATGAGTTGTTCACATATATAATAGTAATTAGAACGGTTCACACACTACATATGTGTAATTTTTTATAGATTAAATTTTGTGTGACTTTTGTGTAATATTTGATTGATAATAACTTGCATCCTTCTTTTGATATATTTTATTTTATTTTTTATTTGGTTATTTCACTGTGTCCAATTTCTCAAAAATTGTAATTTTTTTACACCTTATGGACTAATTTTTTGTCTGATTTTTGTTTAATATTTGATCAATTATAAACTACACCCCTCTTTTGGTAACATTTTTATAATTGATATTTTTTTTTCTTTTTTTTTTTTGGATAATGGTTGTTCGAGCAAATTTTTATACTAAAATTCCACTAAAAGAAATAGCTTAAACTGTATACAGATGTACTAACAATTGAAATACCAATTGTAAATAGAAAAAAATAACTCAATGATCTTTATCAAACTTAAATGTACAAGTCATGTTGTTGATGTAGCCTACAAATAGAAGCCTTGCAATACTTTTACCTTATAGTAGAAGTGCATCAAATCAAGGCATCTACCCTGATAAACCTTTTTTCTATTGTAGGACTCAAACCTATTTATAGATTTGATAATTAAACCATACTATAGGGTGTGGTTCTGTAACTGTTTATTCCCATAAGAGAGTAACTGACATCAAGTAAAATTTGATTAGTTTTTTTTTTTAATTATGTAAATGCCACATGGCAAAAGCTTCAACAAACCAATATAAGGGCTCACATAATATAATCGTATAGATAGTATAGATAATAATAACAATAGATACATAAATAAATATACAACTAATAAGTTTATCAAACCAACTCATAAGTTTGGTTCACATACCAAACCAACTGATAAGTTTATCACTAACACATCCATCTCCATTTCTATGTAGGGATACATTTGCAAAAATTTGATGTAGGCAGAAGATGATTGACACAATAGTCAATAGACTCACCAACTTAAACAAATTTGATCTCTTTTGGGGAAGAATTTGCCTCAGTCTATTTTTCTTCTTTTTTTTTTTATTGCTGAACTTGCCTCAATGATAAATTAGCTTAATTTTCATAATTCTTCTTATTCTTATTTGATTGTTTGAATTGTTTTGTTTGCAAACTAACAAAATGAATCCAGAGAAATTATGAATATATTCAAGTTTTATCAGTGTTTCTTTGCTTAATTAAATGATAATTTTGTCGTATATCCATAAATTTTGCATGATTTGCCTAATTCATTGATATACCTCTTTCATATAGAATTTGCGAGTTCTCGTAAGAGATTATCTAGGCCAGAAAAAGGATCTTATACTGCAAAAAGACAAAAGCGAGAAAAGGAAGACAACAATGAGACAAAAAAGCAACAAGTTAACAAAGAGAAAACCGCAAGAACAGAAACAACAAGCAAACAACAAGAAAGGAACAAAACACAGAGACAGCAGAAACATGAACCTACAAATGAAGCTGAAAAACAAGCAGAAGCAAAAGAAAGAATAAAGAAACAGCAACAATGCATTAAAGGTAAAAAACAATAGCAACTTATATAGATGTCACACGTGAATTGATGCAATGAATTCCTTCCCAATTATTGCCACATGCATCTGACCCAACCCAATTGAGTGGACTGTTTTGCTGATCATTATTAGAACTCTTCACTGTATAAGCTTTGTTTGATTAATTACGTAATAAATTTTGTCATAATTCTTCTTATACTTCTTTGATTGTTTAAATTATTTTGTTTGCTAGCTAACAAAATCAATACAGAGGAATTATGAATATATTCAAGTTTTATCAGTATTTATTTGCTTAATTAAATGATAAATTTTGCTGTATATCCATAAATTTTGCTTGGTTTGCCTACTTCATTGATATCCTTCTTTTATATAGATGTTGTGAGCTCTCTCATGACATTATCTATGCCAAAAAAAAGATCTTTAACTGCAAAAACACAAAAGCAAGAAGATAATGACAACAAAGAGACAAAAAAGCAACAAGATAGCAAAAAGGAAACCGCAAGAATAGAAACAACAAGCAAACAGTAAGAAAGGAACAAAAGACAAAGACAGCAGAAGCATGAACCTGCAACTGAAGCTGAAAAACAAGCAGAAACAAAAGGAAGAATAAGGAAACAGTAACAATGCATTAAAGGTAAAACATAATAGCAACTTATATAGATGTCACACGTGAATTGGTACAATGAATTCCTTCCTAACTGTTGCCACATGCATCTGACCCAACACCAATTGAGTGCTTTGTTTTGCTGGTCATTATTAGAACTCTTCACTGTATAAGCTTTGTTTGCTTAATTACGTAATAAATTTTGTCATAATTCTTCTTATTCTTCTTTGATTGTTTGAATTATTTTGTTTGCTAGCTAACAAAATCAATACAGAGAAATTATGAATATATTCAAGTTTTATCAGTGTTTCTTTGTTTAATTAAATGATAAATTTTGTCGTATATCCATAAATTTTGCATGGTTCGCCTACTTCATTGATATCCTTCTTTTATATAGATGTTGTGAGCTCTCTCATGACATTATCTATGCTAGAAAGAAGATCTTTAACTGCAAAAACCCAAAAGTAATAAGAGAAACAAAACAAAGAGACAAAAAGCAACAAAACAACAAAAAGGAAACCGCAAGAACAGAAACAACAAGCAAACAACAAGAAAGGGAGAAAAGACAGAGACATCAGAAACATGAACCTGCAAATGAAGCTCAAAAACAAGCAGAAACAAAAGAAAGAATAAGGAAATAGCAACTTAAAGGTAAAACACAATACCAACTTATATAGATGTCACACATGAATTGGTGCAATGAATTCCTTCCCAACTATTGCCACATGCATCTGACCCAACCCCAATTGAGTGGTCTGTTTTGCTGGTCATTATTAGAACTCTTCACTATATAAGCTTTGTTTGCTTAATTACGTAATAAATTTTGTCATAATTCTTCTTATTCTTCTTTGATTGTTTGAATTATTTTGTTTGCTAGCTAACAAAATTAATACAAAGGAATTATGAATATATTCAAGTTTTATCAGTGTTTCTTTGCTTAATTAAATGATAAATTTTATCATATATCCATAAATTTTGCATGGTTTGCCTACTTCGTTAATATCCTTCTTTTATATAGATGTTGTGAGCTCTCTCATGACAATATCTATGCTAGAAAGATCTTTAACTGCAAAAACACAAAAACAAGAATAAAAAGACAACAAAAAGACAAAAGGGAAACAGCAACAAGAGAAACAACAAGCAAACAACAAGAAAGGAAGAAAATACAGAGACAGCAAAAGGATGAACCTGCAAATGAACCTCAAAAACAAGGAGAACAAAAAGAAAGAATAACCAAACACCAACAACAGAAACAAGCAGAAACAAGAACCAAGCCCCAACAAAACAAACAAGAACCAAAGCAGCACAAACCAAAAGGCAATAAGAAAATAGAGGGAAGAAAAATAATAAGTGATCAAATTCATGACCATGGAGCAAAATATGTGTACCGCTCAAACATGTTATCCCTCATCAGATTCTTTAATGCCACGAAACTTGAAAATGAGCATTTCCAAATATTGAAAAAGACTCCATTCTTCCTTCTAGTTGACATTTTGTCAAAGAAGAAGGTGCAAAAAGTAGATTCAATAAAATATGATGATGTGGTTGCAAAAATCTTACAAACATACCAAATGAATGGAACCACATTTCAAATTGGAGGGAAGAAGCTGAAGTTGAAAAGAAATGATTTCAAGTTAATTTTTGGGATTGTATGTGGACAAAAGAAGATGAATCTTGTATATGGAAGAAAAGATGACATAGATTTGGTAAAAATAAGGAAAATAAGAGAGAATAGAATGACAAGTGCTTCAATCCAAAAGTTGATAACCAAACTTTGAGAAGTAAGAAGAAGAAAGACAGAGAAGATGTTGTGAGGCTTGTGTGGCTCTTGATTTGCTTGCTATTGTTATATCCTGGTACTAGCACTACAATTGGCTGGGGGTTCATGAAATATCTTGAGGATATTAACAAAATAAAGTCTTATGATTGGTGCGACGCAGCAAAGCAACAGCTCACAAAATCAATAGAAAGAAACATCAACCAAATTGATAAAGTGTCCGGATATGTGATGGTCGTATTAGTAAGTAAATACCTCACTTATAACTTATGAACTATAATATTTACGTTTACTAAATACTTGTTTATAACAATTTTTTTGTCTTCAACAGTATTGGATATGCGAACACACAAGCACCATCAAACCCAATGCCAAAAATGCAATCCCAAGATTTGCTAAATGGAACATCACATGTTTGGGACAACAATTGGCAAGTTCATCCTTGCAAGAGCTAAAATATATTGTGGTATGCAATGTTAACCTTTGTTTTGTTTAAACAAATGATAGATTTTCTTATGCAGTGATAAATTTTTATTCACACTGATAAATTCATTTAATTTGCCTAATTGAGTGACAAATTTCCCTTAGTATACCTAATTGTGTGATAAATTCTTTTATGCAGTGAATGTGTTTCTATTTGTCTACTGTGCATGAGTTTTGTTTCATATTTACTTTATTTGTGTTATTTTATATTCGACTAGAATTGATTAGGTTTCTATATTGATAAATTTATCCGTAAAAATGAATTGAATTAAACATTTTGTCTTATATTTACTTTATTAGCTTACTTTTGCTAATTCAGTGATAAAATTTGACATACAATGACAGATTTGCTTACTATGCCTAGTTCAGTGATAAAATTTGCTATAACAATCATAGATTTGTTTAATTTTCCTAATTGAGTGATAAAATTTGCTATGAGAAATTTATCTCTGAAATTTGTATCATATCATTCATTTTTTTTAATTTTCATCTATGTAGGAGAACAATTTGAAGCACACGAATGAAGAGAAAAAAATATGCCGAATGCTGCTAGGAGAAATTCAGGATGAAGATGAAGATGCTGATTTTCAATAACAAAATCAGGCTGAAATTTCTTAAAAAGAAGAACAAACATTGACTGAAGACAAATCCAAACATGAAACATGGGAACCAATTCCACAAAAAATATGCCCTGAAAAGAAAAAGAAAACAGTACCCTTTGAATCACAAAAGAGTGAAGGAAACAAAGTTGACAAAGAACCTGAAGTGGATCCAAATCTGGTAGAAGTACTTGTTTTTGAGAGGATAGAAGACGACATGCTCAAAATGGAAAGGTTACAAATGGAAAGGGACATGTTTCAAACTGCAAATGATAACCTGCAGCAGCAACTCAACAAGCTGAAAAAGGAAATGCAAGATCAGCACAAAACTACAAAAAATCAAATGCAAAGGAAATATGAAGAAATCATAATACTCCATGACAGAATTGCAACATTGGCTGAGGCAAACAAGTACTCGGAAGAACAACACACACAAGAGCAGCCTGCAATGAAGAAATTGAAAATTTCAAACGAAATTTTCAACATCCTACCAGAGAAATCAAGGGAAAATCTCATTGCACATTGGGCGAATACAAAGAAAAAGTAACAATCTTCTCTCTTGACTCCTGTAGTTCACTTTTGCCGACTGTTTATCATTAACTCATATTGAATTTATAAGTAACAAATATTTCAAAAATATTAATAAATTTATTATTCTAACAGTAATAACCTTTTTTTCAATGATGAGCCAGTGTGGCAAGGATCTCACCATGGAACCTATGTCTACTTAAATGACATTGACAAAATATTGAAGGGTCTAAATTTGGCAGATATTGTAAGTTGAATTTGTAACTTATTAAAATAACATTATAGTGTTTGATTTATATTAATTCCTTGTTTTGTTTTTTGTTTTCAACACAGGTAATAGATGTATATGTAGAACACTTGCTTGTGCAAAAACAAGGAACAACATCATTCGTATTCATTTCAAGTTGCCATGTAAGTAACTAGTTTGCTTAACTGAGGAACAACACTTGTTTTGTTTTTTATCAGTGTATAACCTCTGTTTGCTTAACTGAGTAACTAGTTTCAAACATATGACACTACCTTCCCTCTTCAATTGGCCCTGTTTCCTAATTCAAAGCTTGACATGTGAAACAAAAAGTCAAGCAAACCAAACCAGAATTTTTGACTCAGATTTTGTAATCACTATTATATATTTTGACCTTGTTATTGTGGCGCCACAGTATGAGTAAATCCCAGACTTTGATTACAAATTCTGGGAACTTTTATCGATTTTCGAAACTATTGCATATGATATTGAGAACGTCAACAAATATTGAGATGTGTTGAAATTGAAATAGCTTGATTATATGCTATGATGTTGCAGAACATAGTTCACTTTCATTTTGTTAGTTGTGAAGCCTCATAGAGCTCTTGTTTGATGTAATTTATTAAGTAACGGACAACTTTCATTACAACTATGGAATGGAGAAATCATGATATAAATATAAATATATATATATATATATATATTAGTAGATGTGCACACTCACATGAGTGTACTTGAAATATGCAGTATGGGTATATAGCATGTTACAGATCATCTATGAATATTTACAGAATGAAAGAGAAGCATAGTATAGATATATTAGGGGATATAAAGATCCATTTCACATGGAGGAGAAAAAAAGGCCTCAAGACACCAATAGATGTGTTCCCTTTATGTGTAGTATAGATGAATTTTGCAATGCACTGATAAATTTTGATATGGATTGATAAAATTTTGATCACAATGACAAAAAGTTTCATACTCACCACCTATTTAATTTGAAAAGGTTTAAGGTTAAATTAACATTATTTTTTTTATTTGTATTTGTTAGCACTTGTTGACTAGAAAAGATGAGGAAGCAAGAAAAAGAATGCTGAACAAAATGATGCCTGAAGCCATGAAAGCAAGATACCTTCTCTTCCCAATCCACCAAAATTTTCATTGGACAATACTTGTCCTTGACATTAAAGAAGGTTCATGGAAATTATACAATTCCATGAGACCAAGGGGAGCAATGGCTAAAGATCCACACTTCAATGTCGTAAATGAAGTGGTAAAAATGTTTTCACTATCAAACTTAACATTAATCCAATACATCAATCATGATCCATGCTCAATTATACATCAAAAATTTATACAGTAACATATTTATCATTATTTAAATCCATGGTTTCTCATTAATTGTTTCAACTGACTTTCTAATAGAACAATTATACAAATGTATATGTTACAGAGAGAGATTATTGACAAGTACATAAAGGTTGAGAAGCCAACTCTCATCCATTTTGATAAATTTCAACCGGAGACAGAGAGCGTCATCAATAGCCCACAACAAGAAGACACGTCGTAAGTTTATCAATAACAAAGCAATGTTATTAAAAAAAAAAAAAAAAAACAATGAAACCAAATTATAATATTTTGTTTTCAAAATGTTTTTGCAGGCTTGATTGTAGAATCATTGTTTGCTATATCATAAGGCAATAAGTTTCTAAAAACAACCTAATGCCTACTTTTTCCAAGGAAGAATACAATCAATTGAGAGCTAATATGTTAACTATCTTCTTGACTGACCAACAAGTTGCTCAACGACAAATACCTGATGAAAACATTGATGACTTGCCTCTGCAATAATCAACAGATCTGGAATAGAAGAAAACAAAAGGAAACACTGATTTATTTGGTTGTTAGAATGTCAATACTTCATACATTTTGCTTGTTTGCTTGTTACAGTGTTACCTGTATTTTGAAGATTTTGATTCTTACTTTCCTCCAATGAATATTACAATGCTTGGTTGTTACAATGTCAAAGTTATGGACAGTGCTTGGTTGTTATAATGTCAAAGTTATGGACAATGCTTGGTTGTTACAATCTCAAATTTGCTTCAATGAAACATTCAGTCTTTTTTAGTCATATCGTTACCAGATCTGGCTTTTGATATCAGTCTTGTTATCCAAATTTCATTCAAAATATTGATCATAATCTGAGTATTTGTGTTGAATTTAAAGGTTAATAACAGGTTTGGAGTTACTATATTGATAAATTTAATTTTTATAGTGTTTTGTTTACACTGATAAATTTATCACTGTTTCAACAAATTTATCACTGTGAACACTGATAAATTTACCACTGTTCAAACAAAAAAACCAGCGACTCTCTCTCTTTCATTCTTTTTTCCCAAGTCAAGTAAACAAAACACTATAAAAAATAATAAAAAATTTACCTAATTGAAAATTAAAACACAAGCACTATTACATTGTCCAAATTAGAAATTAAAATACTGTTACAATTTGTAGATATTCCCAACTTTGAGAATGAATGTAAGAGCATGTCATCTTTGGTGATTTTTGAATAATCAAAACCATTTGATACTTCAGTTAAACAACTCAAACATCCAAAGCTAGCTTCTGAGTGACCACAAAACAGTATGCAGACTGAGAACTTCTTGCTAAACCAGATAAACACGGTAGTTGATCTAAAATTTTTTGCTTTTTAAAGCAGTTAACACAGCAGATATGCAATTATGTATTCTAGAGATTTGATCTACACCTTTATATTGTGGAAATTTTTCCTGAGAAAACTAGATAACTCCAGACAATGATAAATTTATCACTGTAGAAAAGAACATTTGCTTGGATATGACAGTGATAAATTTATCAACCACTGACATAAATGTAATAAACCATCAACTCTTCCCACACAATAAGTGATAAATTTATCATTCTTCAAAATAACAAAATTCAAGAACCACATTAATGGTAAATTTATCATTCTTACAAAAAAATAATCCATCAACTTGTCCAAACCAACCAGTGATAAATTTATCACTTTATAAAACACCAAAAACAGTAACTACATTTAACCCAAATCAAATAATATAAATCTGTGAAACTTAATCCTGTAAAAATATCAGCAAAAAATATAATTTATGTTTAACAAATTTCTCAATCATTCGATGCGAGTACCAAAATGATACATCTTTCCAACAATACCGAATCATTCAATGCAAGTAACACCTCTCAACTCTCAACAAAGTAATTCAATTAAAATCAATACAACTAAAGCAAAGCTTCTTTACATGTCTTCCGATTATGAGTTTCCATCTTTCCACACCTACTACATCTAATTCTCTTCATTTCGCCCTTAGAAGGTATTATCTTCGTTCTTGGACGTCCAGCTGGTCTCTTACAAAGAGGAGGTAAAACAGCATCATCATCAACAACTACATTTGACTTCCACATACTAGGAACTACATAGATAGAATGTGAATAAGAATCACAATAACTACTAACACGGTAGTAATCATCAAGAAAGCAATTCAGATCCTTCATACTCCTCTTTATAGCACAAAAACCATGTTTGCAAGGAAAAGAATCAATTTCCCACAATCGACAAGAACAACAACGTTTCCCAATATCAACCATAATTGAATGATCCAATTGGATTTCATAAATGTCATCGCTACATTTCTTAACTATCCATGCTTTTGTATTATTAAAAGCTTCTTCCAACTTTTTCTCTGCAAACGGACAAACAATATGATTTCACTTATTCCCAACTTCTCTCCTTCTTGAAAATTGTTCCATTAGTTTCACCCATATAGCATCACAAGACTAGTTGAAAACAAATGGCGTTCATCCCTAATCCATGAATTAAAAGATTCCACAGCATTTGTGCACATTTCGCCATACCTCTTGCCTTGAAAATAAGCGTTACACCAACACTCATTAGGCAAATCCTCAAGAAACTTCTCAACACTACGACCATAACGACCCTTAAATTCTTCAAATAGCTCATTAAACAACTCAATAGTAAGAGCATATGCACATCTACTAAAAAGAGTAAGCAAATACTCTTTAGATTCACTACTCTTCACTGACAAATAAGTCTTCAAGTTTGTCTTCAAATGCATTAAACAAAAAGAATGAGAAGAAAAAGGAAAGATCTCAGCTAAAGCTTTCAGCAAACCTGCATGTCGATCAGTAACAAACGCAATATCCTTCTCCGGAGTCAAAATACCTAATAACTTTGACAAGAACCAATGCCAACTGTCATAACTTTCACTACCAACAATAGCAAAACATAACGGATATAAACCTACAAACAAAATATATATACACGTTATCAATAACAAATAAAAAAATTACAAAAAGAAAATCAAAACACAAAGTATATAACATATAGCACCAGCCATAGATAAATTTATCACTGTATAAATATAAAAATTTAATAAAAGTATACAGCATAAATTTATCACTAATAGATTGACTATACTCAATAATCAGCACTCTCCAGTAACAAAATGATAGAATTATCACTGTTTCAATAATAATAACAAATAGACGCAAAATATATCTTGGTTACCATCTTTTGCTGTAGCAGCCAATAAACAACCTTTGTGTCTTTATTTCAAGAAAGTTCCATCAAACATCAACACAGGCCTACAATACTTGAAACCATGAATACATGCCTCAAAAGCGAAAAACAAGCATTTGAAATGTCTTCCATTACTATCAATATCAAATTCCATATCAAAAACACTCTCCGGATTGCAAGCATTAGCGGCATCAGCATACCAACGAAGATCGTCAAATGATGATGAATAGTCACCAAAAACAAGACCCCTTGCTTTTTCAACACCCATCCAAGCTCACCGATAAGAAACTTCTGTTCCATAATAGTACTTGAAATCACAAACCACCTCACTAACCGATGTCAAAGCCTTATTACGAATATCACTTGAAATTAGCCCACCAATCATACTTGAAGTCATCCTAGCATGTTTAATTGTACGAAAAGAAGATCCACAAGTATGAACATCATCAAATTGTTTAATAACAAAAGCTTTACTATAATTTTCCACTCTAGCATGCACGCTCCATAAACATCCCAAATCAGCCCTTCTCTTACAATGAACAGTGACACAATCCTTATCATTCTTAACAAAATCAAAATTAAAACCGGAATGAATAGAATACTTTGACAACGTATCTCGAAATTCAATAACTCCTTGAGCAAACCTTTGTCTCACTCCTTTCATACAATTAACCCACCCATTGGAGAGTAAAGGTTTCCGTTGATTTGAATAAAATGAAGGCAAAAAATCAGTTTCACAAACAACACTACTATTACTACTACTAGCTTCACCATCACAAATCATATAAGCTTCACCCAAAGAACAACACTTTACAAAAACATCAATACGATGAATATCACAAGAAAGTATTAGTCCAACCATAACCTCCAAATCCTCTTCACTTTGTAGACCACAACAAGAATGTCCAGGCATTAAATACGATATATTCAAAGAACTACCAACTAACTCACTCCACTTTGCACACAATTTATATACTAAATCATTGAAATTAAATCCATCATTATACTTGATAACCAATGTCACGCCTCTAAACTTGCACATAAGAAACAAACAATTCTCCATCACTATAAATCCTGCAACAAACAACAATTATATTTCAGCAAACAACTCAAACACCCTAAAATAAAATCAAATACAGTGATAAAATTATCAACCAACTCAAACACATCCAAAAACCAACACCGATAACTTTAACAGTTAACACCACCAAAGACTAAGAACAGTGAATAAGGCTTACACTTATTAGACATGGTAACTTGATTTGAATCTTACCATTACATTATGCAACCTTTTCATCTCTTATTTCCATACTCACTCATAAATTTATCATTGTTGAAAAAGTTAATCCAACAACACCCCTAAAATACACAGTGATAAAATTATCACTGTATAAAATAACAAACCAACACATGTGTTCAATCAACACAATTTCGTAACCAAAAAAAATAAAAATCTAAAATTTAATCAGCATATACATATCTCAAAACTTTCAATATCATGATCAAAACCCAAATTCAATCGCAACAGAAACAACAAAGTAATAACAATATCACCACAAAATCAAAATCACTAACTCAAACTAAAAAGAACCAAAACATTGAAATTGAAATCAAAATCAAACATACCAGTCGACCTAACTGCACAACATCGCAAATCAGAAAATGTAACTATACACCAAAGCGAAATCGCAAATAGAAATAATCACCAAGCACGCAATCGCAAATAGAAATAATCACCAAGCACGCAATCGCAAATCACAAATTGGGCAGATATATCAAGCGCGAAATCAGAAATCACGAAGCTCCACAATAATACAGTAGCAAATCGTGAAGTTCCACAGAAATCCAAATCACAAACACAATATTTTGATAAAAAATCCAAATAGAAACGCGCCAAAACATGGGAGGGGTAAAACGGTACCAAAATAAAAAGCTCATGACCTGTTGGTGCACAAGAGCAAAACTCAGGACTATGAGGGGAATAAGTGTGAAAGGTAGGACCGGCCAATAAAAAACCCTATTGACTTTTGTGGCTAAAATAGCCAAAAAAAACCCATAAACCAACTTGCCAAACAGAAGCATAAAATTTACTAAATGAATGATTCAAATTATAGGCCTTGTTTGGCATATACTTAGGTCTAGTTTGGCATAATCTAAAAAATTTAAAAAGTTAAAAAGTCACTATCCTATTTAAGTTATATCATCTTATTTAAATCACATCATCTCTCTATCACATCACTTCAAACTCAACCCATATTTCACGTTTTTTCGTAAAAAGTCAAAAAGTACACTTATTTAGATCATCCCAAACAACCCCTAAAAAAGTCAAAAAGTCACTATCCTATTTAAGTCACATCATTTTATTTAAGTTACATTACCTCTCTACCACATCACTTGAAATCCAATCCATATTTTATAAAAGTCAAAAAGCACACTTATTCAGAACATCCCAAACAATCTCATAGTTGTGAGTTCAAAATATAACTCACAAAATGAAAGGTAAATTAGAAAAACACACCTTAAGATTTGTTTAAAATATAAATTACTCCTTTTAGTTTTGAAAATTATATTCAGTCTCTTGAAAATTTAATTTCATAACAAATAATTATTAAGTCAGTTAATAGTTTTTAATAATGTTATGAATATATTTCAATTAACAATTTAAATAATTTTAATGTTACATAAGAGAGTAGTTAAAAAAAATTCAATTAATTTTATTAAATATATAATTTTGATAATAAAATATTTACAATTTTTCAAATCACAAATGACAGTATATATTTTAAACAAAAATATATTTATAATTTATTCTAAAATAAAATATAAAAAAATTATTAGCATCAAATGTAAAGAAACCCTTTAATCGCAATTAAAAGCGTGATATGATTCATTGGAATCCTCTCTCTTTTAATTCATGATTGCCTTCGGTTTGCCTCTTTCCAATATTTTTAAATTTTTCAAAAAAAAAAAAAAAAAAAAAAGTGCATAGGAAGATCATGATCTCTTAATGATTACTAGGAATGGAAATGATTCAATCCTATACTAAACCCCAAACTCATGATAGATTCCATCCTGGTGTTATGATGGTGTTCTTTTACCTTTCACTGAATTTTAGCCTCATTTGCTACTATCATTTCACATTTGTACTTATTATATCTGCAAGCTGTAATGCATCTCACTTTTAAAGATGCATAAACATGATAAGGGTTCTAAATTTTGAATTTTTAAGAAAGTTTTAATGATGTAGTAAAAATTGAAAAATAAATAAATTATAAATATATTTTTTAAGATTTATTTAAAATATAAATTATTTTTTTATAATTTGAAAAATTATAAATATTCTTTTATTAAAATTTTTTATTTAACAGAATTAATTGAAAAAATAAAATTTATAATTGTTCTCTTATAAAATAATAAAATTATTTAAATTATTAATTGAAACATATTTTTTAACATCATTAAAAATTGTTAATTGACTTGATAATTTATTAATAAAATAGACGATTTGTTATGAAACTAGAAATCTCGTGGAATATAATTTTCAAAACCATAGGAAGTGATTCGTATTTTAATCAAATCTTAAGATGTGTATTTGTAATTTATCCCAAAAAATATTTAAAAAAAAATTAAGTCAAAACATCACATCAATTGATTGGGAGCCACCTCAAGAGCTCAAGTTTTAAAGCTCCAAAACATTTTTGATCTATTTAACGTAGGTTATTTTAGTATTTTTTAATTTTTTAATTTTATTTACATTATATCATTTCTTATTTGAATAAAGTCATTTCTTTATCACATTACACATTTTTTATAAAAATAAAAAAATATATATTTATTTAAATTATCTCAAACATTAATATATAACTCTCCAAAAAAATCAAAAATGTTATAAATTTAAAAAAAAATAGTTCAAATTTTATTCAAAAATATTAATTTATAACTTCTCATTTGCCAACTCAATCTTTTGGCCTAAAAGTTAAAAAAAAAAAAACACTAAAAAAATCAAAGATTTTTTTTCTTTATACTTTTTGCACATCTTTTTGTAAAAAGTCAAAAAGTCATCACAAACATATTATTTTTTTATCTCTTATTTTAGTCAAAAAATTGAAAAATTATTAAAATAACATATTTTCAAAGAGGTTATATTTAAATTCCATCTTATACCAATTCAATTTTCATCACACAAATGCATTATTTTATTTTATTTTTTAAAAAAAAAATTGAAACAAATTCACACTAACTTTGTGTAAAAAACATATAATTTTTTAATAACTTTTGTAACATGTTTTCACAATACCAATATCCAACCACCACTTAAAGTGGTTGAAATATATATATATATATATATATATATATATAAAAGCACATTGAAAATTTTAAATTTTCAATCCTCATTTTACCTATTGCTAGGAATGGCAATCATTCAAAATCCTACACCTTTCTTAATTCCCATGCATCAAAAATAAATAAATAAATAAATAAAAAGGCTCTTTCTCGCTTTTATGATGATGTTCTTTTACATTTTATTTGTATACTGAATTTTACAGTCCTGCTAGGGACCCCCAGCAGGAGAAGACCCCAGCACCCCCACTTCCGCGTGGGAGGCTGTGACTTGTAGATAAAAAAAAAAATTTGAACCAATTACAAAACAGTGGGGGTGCTGGGGTCATCATCACTGGGGGTCTAACTTATTTTCCTTTTATTATAGGAAAAATACCAAAAGAGTGTTATTTGAAATAAAATATATATATATATATATATTAAAAATCAATAAATAAAAAAAAAGTTTATAACATTATAATATTATTAATTAAAATTTTATACTTTTTTTAAATCTATAATTATTTTTAAAACTACCATTTATCTATATTTTCCCCTTCATTATATCCTCATTTGCTCTATCATCATTTAACGTTTCTTCTTATTATGTTTGCAGGCGGTAATGAATCCCATTGTTGGGCAATTTTTTCTATCAAAAGGCTAACAAATATGCTGATCTCCCTACAAACATGGGCAACAATATGACTCTTGATTTTCATTTCTTTAAGTTCCTTCTTGTGTTGCTAATAAACTAGTGACAGACATCGAAGGAACTTCTTGTAAAATACTTATTGAATTTTATAAGTTGTACCTTTTATCCCCCAAAAAAAAAAATCATAATAAGAATAGGCTTAGTTTATCGAATTTCATTTGTTAAATTTCTATATGGATTGTAATTACAATTCATAAATATGCTAATCACCTCGTATTATTTGATCATTAATCAACGTGTATTTAAACATACAAGCCTACATATATATATAACACGAACCAAAAAAAGGATTATTTTCTTTAATAATAATATTTTTTTTTTTTTTTTGGGGGGGGGGGGGGGGGGGGGTTCAACCTCAAAACTTGATTGAACTCCATTAAAGATGCACCTTTAACCTTACCATTCATGATTAAGAGTAAACACAATGTCAACACAAATAGAATTCTCTCTCTATATTTTTTCTTTCTCATAATGAAATGGAAAGAGTAAAGGAAGGAAGACAAGGCAGGCCCAGGCCCACACAATTCCGTGTGGGGTTACAATACTCTTTGCAGAAAGGGCCGGGCCGCCCGGTTCCCATTTGTCCCTGTTATCCATGGGCCATGCCCACCCAACCCCCTCTCTCCATGTAGTACTTCTTTGTTTCCTCTCTCTCAAGCATTTTTTTTTTTTTTTTCCAATTTCATTTAGGGCTATGCTAACATTTTTGACCTGTTACAGTTCATTTGACTACAAATTGTTGCAAATCCAATTAAAATCGAAAATGAAACGAGTCGAGTCATGAGTACTGAATTGTTTAAATTTAATTTAAAACTTTAATAAGTTTAAAAATATATTAAAATTTGATTTGTTTACCTAATAACTTGATTTTAAATAAATTTTTAATAAACTAAATAAGGGTATATTAGTTTTACAATTTTAAAAGCAATGTGTAAGTTAAACCCCTAAAGTAATGAAAAAGGCACTAAAACATGTGTAACCATTGCCCCAATTGTGAGCAGTGAAAATATTGGAGAATTTTTTTATTTTAAATAACATTAACAATATTTTGAAATTTATTATTATTTTTTAAAAAAGAATACTCAACATTTTTCGCCTATTGGAGATATAAACATGTAGGAAAAGGAAGAGGAAAGTAGAAGCCTTAAAATAAAGAATTGTGCAAGCAAAAAGAGGACCTAAAACAAAAAATGTGACAGAAGAACTTGCAATTCTAAAACATATTTCTCAACATATGAAGCAAAGTGGGTATAAAAAAAAAATATTAAAAAAAAAAAACTATGTATATTTAGCAGCACCAGGAAGACAAAATATTTTCATTTCTTTTTTTTTTTTTTCTTTCAAATAGCATCAACATTTTTTGAAAACTGATTTTATTTTGCATGAATTTAAAATCTAGCATTTTCAAAGCCGTGCAAATCGCTGACTCTGTTTAACGACTTCTTCATCATAGCCACCTTAGCCAGCCGTTCAGCGGCTCTCCAAGCCGACGTTGGAGTCAGCGGCTCCCCATTCTCATCCGTAAGCACCACCTCCCTCCGCCGCTGGATCACCTGTTGCTGCTCTAACTGAATCTGATATTGCCGCCGCCAATGAAGCTCCGCCAGCTCAACTTCCAGCCCCCGAATGAAATCAGCCGATATCGAGCTCGACTGCATTAACAAGGCTCGAGTCGAAGCCAGCAAGTGATGCGCGCTGGACAAGTCGTTGTGTTCAATTAATCGCCGAGACTCAGCAATTGCTCGCGTCGTAATGAAAAGATTTCTAAGCCGTTGGATCTTCGGCATCGATGATCGAACGGCTTGTGCGCGTGGGACCAACAAAGCCTGTTCTCTACCGTTGATCATCTCTTGAGATGCTGGGTCCCTGTAACCGCATCGAACTGAGAGCACATGGTGGGACCCAACTACAGGTGTGGGGACTCTCAACTCGACGAGTAATTCTCTCTCTTCTTCCGCGTAGAGATCGCCGAGTCGAACACGTCCAGAGCTGAGCACTGTGGGCCGTCCGTTGCAAGAATAAACGGCCGAGATCTCAGCAGGATCGGAACCGGAGGCGAAGCTGAGCTCAATACGGAGATCTTGAACCACCACGCTTAGTATGCCACCAACACACTTAGCAAAAGCGTCCTCGGCTGGCTCGTGGCTGTAGCCGCCTTTCTCTCCAAAGCCAAATGAGTGTACAGGAATTTCAATATGAGCGAAACGGGTAGACGACGCTTGAGCTGATCCGTGCCGTCGATTTCCATTCTTTGACTGGACCTTCTCATCGTGACCGTCTGATAGCAACATTATGCTGGCAACTGGATTTCTCTCACGGCGGTCTTCGAGGACTTTGGCTGCTTTTCTCAGAGCATCAGCGACGCTGGTTCCTTGGCTACAACCAAGCCGATCGATGATACGCCGAGCCGCGCTCTGTCCTTGAGCAGTCATTCTTCTGAGAGGCAACAGCCGTTTAGGGCAAGCCGAGAATGCGACTACGGAGAGCCTATCAGCCGAGCCAAGCGAGGAAATAACCAATCGCATGGCTCGCTTCAGCATCTGCAGCTTCGCTCCTGTCATACTTACGCTGACATCAAGTACCGTGACCAAATCAATAGGCGCACGGCGCGAGGGATCGAGAAAATGCGCCGAGTTGCTATTGTGAGCCTGTTGCCGCGGCGGCGGTGGTGGTGCCGGAGGAGCCTTCACCCTCATAGCCACCGCGTACGCCTCGTGAGTCCGCCCTACAGATATCACGGCAACCTCCGGCATCAGTGACACCTCCACATTCCTCAAATCTCCACTGTTGATTGCAGATTCATCGCTTGATGAAGAAACTGGATTCACAAAGAACCCCTGAAACTCTTCAACTTCGTCCTCCTCGTCTTCCACCTCCGGAATCGGAACGAATCGCCCACCAGCTGTCGGCGAAAGCAGAGGCTCGTCGTCGTCGTAAGCCCTTCCATCGGACTGTTTGGTTTTGAGATTTGGAAGCGACGGCTGTGGCGGTGGTGGTGGTGGTGGTGGTGGTGGTGGTGGCGGTGATGGTGGTGGCGGAGATGGGTGTTGCTTCGTGGAGTCGTCTTTTTGGGATTGAGTTGGGGATTGTTTAATCTTGTGAATGGCGAGAAGAGGAACGTCTTTCCAGGTAGCGCTGCAGACTGGGCAAACCAGATTACCGTTCTTGCTAACGTGCGCCGCTATACAAGGGAAGTGAAACCCATGTGAGCATTCGGCTGTGTATATAGCCATTCCTTGACCTGTCTTCACGCTCTGCAAGCACACTCCACAGCTATTCTGCAAAAACATACCAAAAATCCCGTCAAATTTCTATTCACACACACAACACACACACACAGATATATATATATATATATATATATATATATACAGACATTTTCAGAGTATATAGAATTCTTACTCTAGAGAGACGAAGACTGTTCTTCAGGATCGAAAATGGAGATCTCGGAGAAGATGGGTTCGAACCCCGAAGTCCTCTCGGTGTGGTTTTGCATTGGAGCTTGGGGCTAGCAAAGCTCTCTGTACCAGAAGAGGCTTGAACTTCTTGTACTACACTGGTTCGGCAACGCAGGCTCGGACTCGTCGGAGGCTGAGACTGCAAACGAGGAGTCGATGGGTTGCTTCCAACAGATAGAAATCTGAGTTTGGCACAGCTTCTGGGACTTGGGCTTGGGCTTTGACAGCTCTGCTGTTGCTTATCAGCAATGGCGGTTTCTCGATCTCTAGGGATCGTAGTGCAAAAAGCTCTTCTCCAACCAGTTCCCATTTCTCAGAAACCCAAAAATGTTTCAGACCTCAAAACACTAGTACACTTTTCTGTATATGCTTTTTTATGTGGAATCTGAATACTTTATAGTGGGGAAAAAAGGGATGACGAAGAAGGTGATGAGAGAGATCTGAAGAAGGCTGACAGAGAAGACAAAAGGGTGGGATTGAGAGAAGCAGAGAGGAGCATGGGATCGAAAGCAAAAACGATAGAGACAAATTGCTGAGATTAAAAAGATAGAGAAAAGCCCAACTCAGGCACTCACTCTCTCTTTCGTTCTCTCTCTTCTTCTTCTTCTTGTTATCTCTCTCTTGCTGTTTCTTTCTTTGTTTCTCTCTCCATATTGTGCTATGTATGTATTGATAGCCCCAAAAAGATACCTGCAACCAAAAAAAGGGCTAGAGATCTGCTGGTGCTTTCTCTCTCAATCTCTTTCTATTCTAGTTTTCTAGGATGATATAGACACTATTATATTATTACTTATAATTTTCAAATTTAAATCATTTTTTTCTTTAATCAAATCAATAATTAAAACATGAAAGAAAATTAGATACAAAATTACAAATTTTACTATCCACTGCTAGTACACAATAAAACACACAACTCATAATAAGGATTTGAAGTTTGGTAAGTCTTTCGTCCCTCGTCACTAATTTCTATCTATCACTATTTAGAGCATCTCCAGCAGCTTGGCTATTCTTTCCTTTTAGCCATAGAAGCGAGCTTGGAAGGGTAAAACATTGCTCCAGCAGACTCGCTCAAGGATCGCTACAATGGTGGTGAGCTACAGTACCTCGCCAGGACAAGCGAGGTACTGTACATGAGCCTTTCAATTTTTTATTTATTTTTGCCCCCTGAATTCGGTTTTTGGCGGTAAAATTTTTCAACGCTCCAATGTCTCTTCCGATCGTCGACAATGGCAGAGAGCTCTTTGCTGTCAAATTAATCGAGAGAGGCGAAAAGGTTTTTTTTTTTTTTTTCTTCTTAATTTCATGCTTTTGTTCCATCTGGGTTATCATTTTTCCCATCTGGGTCTTTTTTCTTTTTTTCTTTTTGGGTTTATTCTGAGGTTCTTTTTTTGCTGCAGATTGATGAGCATGTACAGAGGGAGATCATGAATCACAGATCATTGAAACATCCCAATATTGTGAGATTTAAAGAGGTTTGTCATTAACTTTTGTCACATACTATACGAATTTGTTATGTTTGTTATTAATTTTGTCTGCTTGTATAATTTTGGAGTTAGACTCTTCTGTTTTGGTCCATTTTGGGTATTGGGAGTGTTTGATAGTGATATATTTTTCATATTTGGAAATAATCTGTTTCACTTTTTTTACCTCTCCCTGTTTAATGAGCTTATTTTTATAGAACTAATTGTCTTGGAAATGTTTGGCTGCACCAGAAATGGATATCAATTGGCCCTCTCGATCTGTCGAATTCAAAAAAAAAAAAATTGCCTTTTCATATATGTGGAGTTTGGGCATGTATTTCAAATAATTTAAAATCTAATGTAATTTGTCTATATATTTGTATTGCACACCATGTGTTTGTTGTAATTTCTGTTAGAATATAGATTGTAATTATTTGGGTTCCATGAATGGAGAACCTAACTGAATTTATGGTATTGTAGCATAGGTGGCTGTAACATCGATTAATTGATCAAATTTTCTGTCAAATTTACTAATATATGTATTATCTCATAAATTTTGATCAAATTTCGGTAAAATTTTCTGTCAAATTCTGTCAAATTCTCTGTCAAATTCTCTTAATTTCTGTCAAATTTTCCCTCTTTAAGTTACTAATATATGGATTATCTCATAAATCCTAATTTGATCAAATTAATTATTCGCGTAACTTATGTACAGGAGGATGAAATTATAGTTGAATTGGTGGATAAGTTATGTAACTTTATCAATATTCTGTACTGTATTCTCCTTGTCTTGTTATAAGCAAATAACCATTTGATTTCTACACATGAAATATTGCAATCAAAGGAAAATTTTGCTACTGACACTATGTACAGGATTTGGAACTTCTTTATTTGTGGTTGGATTGGTTATTTGATTTGGAAATTGCCTCTATTTTGTCACCAGTTCAGTATTCTATGCAAACTTTCCCATCTCACCTCTCCTCCCCTTGAGCCAGTAGCCCAGTCATTGCTACTTGTAGCAAATGCTTTGCTTTTAATTTATATTGTTTTGTTATTGTGAAGTTTCTGTGTTTCATCCATTCCTATGGGTGTTGGTGTCCTATATTTATCTAAAAGCTGTATTTTCTGTTGGCATTAGCTCACTAGAACATATATCTAAAAGCTGTATTTTATTCCATTTCATTACTTTTTAAAATTCTTTTATCTGTGTTAGGGAATTGATGGTTTAATATTTTTGATATGCAAATGATTTCCTTTTCCTAGGTGGCATAATCACCTTAATCCAAATATCAGCAAGGAGGCCTGGACGCAAGAAGAGGAATTGACTTTGATTAGTGCCCATCAAATTTATGGGAACAAGTGGGCAGAGTTGACAAAATTTTTGCCTGGGAGGTAAATTTTATTAAACCCAATAATTATTTTTGACAAAGAGCATCTCATTAAACTAACTAAATTTTTAGTCAAATTTTAGTTAGAAAGGTACTTTTCTATTTTTAGTTGAAGTAATCTTTTATTGATGTTTCACTAGCCAATAACAAATGCTATTAATGGGCAACTATATGCATAGGAAGGTTCACTTCTATCCCAAATAACCAATTCTTCTCAGCCTCCTGTGTAGGAAGATGGATGAGAAGAAAGAATTTGTTGATTTATCTTCTATGATGCTCTTTGAGGCCACAGGTGATTCAGAGGCCATTTCTGAGCTAAATATAGCTGCAGTGGATGCAGAGCTGATGGGTGCAGCGGAAGATGATGCACTCTCATGCAGCTGTGATGACTTGATGGACTGTGAGCTTGGCAAGTTTGATGGCCTAGGGCATACCCATGTTAAAGTTTATCATGTTGCTGATCATGGTGATGAAGAGGAGGAAGATATTGATCAAGATTGGACTGATGGTGGTGATGATGAAGTGGTGATGAGCAGCACTGCAAAAGCAAGGGAACACAAGAAATTGAGGGTTTGTGTTGATTCAGCCATGGAATTGATGAATGAAGTGGTGATGAGCATCCTATTTCCAGCTGCTTTATTCTTAATTTTTTCAATTGTGAATATTTGACTTTGTAAGTTATATGTTCTTGAAGATGTTTTTGATCTGATTTTGCTGCTGATTTTGTTTGTGAGTCAACTTTGGAGCATCTGATTTTGTTTATTCTGCCTACTCCATGGCAAGTCTACAACCTTTTGTCTGCTTGCTGTTATGTACCTATTTATACTGTCAAGATCTCATTATTTTTGTTCTATAGAGCCTCCATTAGGATGCTCTGAAGTTGGAGGAAAAGAAATCTGAGAATTCTTTCTTTTTCTTCCAGTCTCCAACTTGTACATGATTTGATTTTGATTTTGATTTTTTTTTGTTTCTCCATATGCACCTTCAGAACTACACTGTTTATACAGAATTTGCATGCGAAGATTATATTCTTCTTGTGTCCTTGTGCAGGTTTTGGTCTCAGTTGTGAGCACACTATGCTTGTTTTTACTATCCGCATGTTTTGGTTTTGTTGGTATATGGATTGCTTTATCCATCTTCATGAGTTTGCGTGCATGATATTGTATAAGAATATTTTGAAAGAAGTTTGTTTGAAAGAAGTTAGTTTTTTTTTTAAAGAAGTTAGTTTTTTTGTTTTTTTAGATTGGAAAGAAGGTAGTTAAAGTATAAGAATATTTTAATAGAAGATAGCTAAAATAGATAGTCTTGTTGGAGTGTCTATTAAAAAAATGACTAGCTAAAATAGTAAAGTGAAATTTTGAATAGCTATTTTAACTAGTCTTGCTGGAGATGCTCTTACATAAAGGAAAATACATCAGACCTTAGTGGGGTTGCTGGGGTCTGTTTTGATCGGTCAAAACACTATTTTTTTTTTTTTTCTTTTCATTGGCAGCCCCCGACGTGAAGGTGGGGTGCTGGGGTCCTTCCGTACTGAGGGTCTCCCGCATCTCTCTTACATAAATAATCATAATTAGTTATCTTAATTCTATATAAAATTATTAAGAAATAACTGAAAGCAAATAGTATCCACCACGTAACCCTATGATATAATGAGGGTGTGTTGGGAAGAGTGTTGAATTAAAATAATTTATTAAAAAATAAATTGAAATAAAATAGTAAGTAAGATAAAATGTTATTTTCAACTCATAATTATTTTAATTTTTCTCTTATAACCATCAAATCAACTATATATATATATATATAAAAAAAAAGAGTAACTAACTTCCCAAATATAAGGCTCCGTTTGGGAAGAAAAAAGCCAGGCTTTTTTGGCTAAAATAGCCACAAAAAACAAAATAGGCTATTTTAGCCACAAAAAACAAAATATCACATCCAACCCATAATCATTACAATCCTCTCTCACAAAAAAAGCCAAAAAAGTCAAAAAGCCAAAAAGCCCTTCCCAAACCAGGCTAAAATAGCTAAAAAGTCAAAAAGCCAACCCACTTCCCAAACGAAGGCTTAGTTAAACTAAAATAGCTAAATAGCCAACTAAAATAATTAAGTTCCCAAACAATGCCAATATAGTGAAAATAAGTAAATGTTTGAGATTTTTAGACTGTGTTTGAATTATTAATTTTGATAGAAATTTAGAAATAAAAAAAATGGTGAATATAATTATAATTTTATTTACATTTCATCTTTTTTTTCTTTTACTTTTAAAATCTCTACTCACATTTGTGATCCAAATAAAGTCTTGTTGATACCATAAATAGTAATATTGTTATTATTACTGTTATTATTATTGCAAGACATGTGGCACTATCTTGATCAATCAGGAGTTAAGAGAAGTTACAAAGTTAATGGTCGTGTATGGTGAAACATGGAAGGCAATGTGAAAGAAATTAAAGCACATGTGAAGAATATGATGGATAAAGTGACTTAGTAGAAGACAATGAGGGATATGTGGCATTGTGAAAATGAAAATGGAAGAATAAGTAGTTTTAGGTGGTTATTTGGTAGTTATTGCTGAAAGTTTTTTCTTATAAATAGTTATAGATGGCTACATTTACAGAACCGAGAACCAAATCCAGGTCTAGAAACTAGTCATTTTTACCTTACATTTTTCCAGTTCTTTACTTATTTACTTTCCAGTTCATTACCTTCCAGTCATTTACATTCCAGCACTGAATTTTAATTTCTTAGGAGTAGTTCTAAGCTAGTCTGTTCATTACTATAATCCTCTTTGGAGCTGTGGAAGTGCGAAGGTACAATTGTAAATGCTTGTTTATTAATGAAATTTATTTTCTGACACAGTTCTCTCCCTCCTTCTTTTACTATTGTAATTAGTTCTTCTAAATATTTTCCTAAAAACAATCCACCAGTAAAAGTCATTTTCATTGAGGCTAAAAGAATTTCGAAGTAATTGTCTAATTAATTGGTTTGTATTTATTATATCTATAAGGACTTATTGATCCTTACTGACACGCTCAAATTACATTTTTAACCTTTAAAAACCAAAAAAAATCAACAAGTTTAAAAAAAATTACAATTTAATCCACAATAATGTACAAATAAGTGGTACTTTTTAATTTGTTACACATATAACACTTTTGGTGAAAACAATAAATCAATACATGGAGTTGTTTTGAGAATTAATTATTTTGGTTGTCCTTTTGATTTTAAAAAAGAAAATGTGTATAAAAAAAAAAAAGAGATAATGTGACATACTGAATGTTTAATTAAATACCACATAAATATTTATAGTTATATATAATTATGGGTGTATGTGATAATATATTATTTAATAACTAATAATAAATACAGAATCTAATTTGGCATTGGGTTATTAAATATGGAATTAATTAGGGATTATTATTTGGGGCCAAATTAATAGAAATATGGAATTATAATACTAGTTGGGCCAAATTAAAGTTAGAGATAGTAAATAAATAAATAGGTTAAATAAATAAATATGATAAATGTAATAAAAAAAATATATAGAAGTGATATCAGATATAATAAATCTTTGAATTAATGATAATATCTCATTATATTTGATTTCCTAATCTAAATAATAATGAACGTGTACTGCTAAACAAATGAATATCAGCCATTTGGGCTCTCAAGGCCTAGGAGAAGATGAGTCATCCAAATAGGATCATTTATCATCACCAGGCTGTGTGTATATATAAAGGTGGGGCGGGGCTGTGAAACGATTAGAACGGAGGGAAAAGAAAAAAAGAGAAAAAAAAAAAAAAAAGAGGAAGCGAGGGAGCAGCCGTGAGAAGTTAACAAAAATAGGAAGGAAATAATAAGACTCAATCTTAAGGTGAGTTATATTATATCTTGAGTTACCATAATATATTTTACGTATGTTTTGACTTACCATAATTTATTTTATACAAGTTGTATTTTATTAGTTATATTAATACAAGTTATGTTTCATAAATATTTCAATTACGTGTTTTAATTTCTGAACTCTATTTGTTAAAATGAAACCCATGGATATGTTTGTTTAAATTTTAAAGAATATTTGACTATGACCTTATAAAAATTATGTTTTGTAAGTACCACTACGGGAGTCCCATGCCTTGGGGGATTTAAATAACTATTGGCCTCTGTTTGACCACTTTGTGGTCCTCTATTTGTCATGGATCCATTGACATCTGTTCTGATTGTCACTTCTGTGACCTCTGTTCTGTTCTATTCTGTTTTGCACCGTAGTTATGGTTATTTATTTACATAATTTATGTTTTTCAGTTTCTACCACTTAAATGATTTATTTACCAAATTGAGTTATATAAATATTTTGGCCTAACTAACTATCCATGGTTATTTTGTATTCTCTATATTCTTGGCATAATATTTATCACTCTGTTGTGTGCTTATAGTTGTTACCCTTGCAGGTGATGAGATGTAGAGGAAACCCATAACCTCACGTAATGGAACCTGCATGAGGATTGATGTTGAACCACTATTGTGTCTTTCTTTTTGTTATATTTTTACTCCCTTTTGTTCTACTCGGGGCCGGTCACTAAATAATAAAATAATAAAAACTCCATAAATGTATTTTCTCTTATTAAAATAGTAAAATTAAGTAATTTCCTGTTTAATTATTTTTATTTCCGCTTGCGCAGTTTAATTTGCTACAAATAGAATAAGTTAGTAAGTTGCGATTTCAATTCTAAGCCCCTAGGGTTGGGTCGTGACAAAGGTAGTATCAGAGCAACAGTTTAAAAAAAATGCTATTTTAATTTGATCAGGGAGTTCGAAAAGTTATAAATAAATCTATAAATAAAACTATATAGCTAAATAAACATAATAAAATAAAATAAGATAAAATAAACATAATAATAATAAATATTTACCTGCAACGTTTGTCCTTTTGTGTAGAATCTCACGTTTAGTCTGGTGATGTAGAAATGTCAGAGATTAACCTTGATGATGTGTTTTGGGATGAGCTCGGGGCCATTAATTTAGATGAGATTTTAGCCGAGCACCCCGCCCCCGCCTCACCTGAGGGTTAGGGAGATTCAGAGGACATAATCAGAGGACTGCATCCAGGCCTTGCCCAATTAATGGGTCGGCCAATCTATATACAGGCTGATCCTACCGATGTCCCACATTTACTATGGAGGTAAAGCCGTGTCGATACACACAGACGTTTTCTTGGACCCACTCGTGTACTTGGCGTTGTCCCGGGACATGACCGCCCACAATATATCATAGGCTTTCTATCCCCAGATTTTGGGGCCAGAAGAGGGAACGTATACCTTGAGGACTATATTTTCACCATTGTCCCTAACCCGCTAAAGATAATTAATATTCAAAATGTTGACTTTAATAATGACTTGTCATATGTCGAGACACCCGGCTGGATTGTCAATCCAGTATTCTTGGGATACATACAGTCCGTCCCCATTTTCACAGTCCAGGCAGCGTGTATGTGTTTTGGTGTAGTCCAGTTAGGATGGGAATTTGAGCTCTTTATGCAACACTATTTCCCATGGTTGTTTGGCCTCTTTGACCCACCACTCTAGATTTGGTAGAAGAAAACCTTTGTGTATGCTGACCATGATGTGTTTTAATCCCTTTTTGTTGTTTTTTATTTTTGTTTATCACAGGGATAAGACACTAACATATTCTGACTTTTGAAACAAAGATGTAATATTAATTGTAAAAATAGTAAAGTTGGCATTTTATATAGATATAGATTGCGCTACACATGCTGACATATACGTTGTGTTGTGAATGTAATACCTCATTTATTACTTTGTAGAATGGTCAATAATAGTAACGGAAGCGAGTCATCAGTCAGTGGCACTGAATTAATGGAAAGAATAATGGAAAGAGCGGTTACTAGCTTTTTGCAAGCCTTGCAAACTAACATCAACAATGGGATGTCGGAACGGCGAGAAGAGCCGGTTATTATAAAACAGTTCCAGGATCTGAAATCTACCATATTTACTGGGGACCCAGACCCAATGGTAATAGACGCTTGGGTTAAAGACATGGAAAACATTTTTCGCACCCTACCCTGCACCGAAAAACAGAAGGTAACTTTCGCCATTTTCACTTTCAAAGACAATGCACAGGAACGGTGGCTTCTCACTCTAGAGAAAGAAGAAATTGAGCCTTGGGCAAGATTCTTGGAAGTATTCTACTAAAAATACTTTCCAGATTCATTGCGGGAATAGAAGGCATCCGAATTCATACATTTAAAGTAAGAAACCATGACGGTGGCCGAATATGAGAGCAAGTTCACACAACTCGTTCAGTTTGCAACATACGTCATCCCCACTAAAACTCGAAAAGCAAGAAAATTCGAAGCAGGGTTAGATGCTAAAATTAAAGATAGGCTCGAGGTCTTGAAACTGCTAACCTATGCAAGAGTGGTAGACCGAGCGTACATTGTAGAAAAGGGGATTAAAGCCTTGCGTTCAGGGGAACCAAGCCAAAAGAAGCGATTTTGGAAAAAAGACAACAGAAGACCCGGTGTTGCGCCTCCTAAAAAGGTGAATACAGACACAATCAGTTCAGGCCATCAAAGTCACACCAACCCCCGAGGTGGCACTGTTCCAATTTGTCCCACTTGTGGGAAGGCTCATTAGGGACAATGCCATCGAGACACGGGAGCATGTTTTAAATACGATCAAGTTGGCCACTTGCTGAGGAATTGTCCAAAGCTGACTAATCTTACAGCCAACCCCTTTAGCCCAGTCAGAAAACCCGCAGAACCTGGAGGAGAGAGGAATGACCAAAAACGTCAATGATGGGCTTTCGCCTTGGTACCTGGAAAACCAGAAGTTACCGAAAATGTTGTGTCAGCTACACTTTCTGTCTGTGGTCATTTAGCTTATGTCCTCATTGACTCTGGGTCAACTCATTCTTTTGTTGTACCACACATTGCTGCCAAGTTGGCATCAACACCCGAACCATTAGGATATATATTGTCTGTGTCTTTTCCTTCTGGTAAGTCTGCCTGTAGTACTGATGTATACAATCTTGTGCTATATTCCTGAAAGGCAACACCTTATATGTAGACTTGATTTCCCTCCGCATTGGGAACTTTGATGTGATCTTAGGTATAGATTGGCTGGCTGCCAACCACGCCTCTACTGATTGTAAAGCCAAAAAAGTCTTCCTCAGGTTACCAAACCAACCCGAACTTGTTTTTAATGGGACTGGAGTTTCCAACCCTCCCTATATTATATCTTCCATGACAGCCCAAGGACTTCTAAGAAAGGGCTGTGGTAGTTATATTTGTTATGTGATCGATACACAAAAAGAGGCCCCCACCATTGATGCGATCCTCGTAGTACAAGAATTCCCGGATGTCTTTCTTGAAGATCTACCCGGTATCCGGGTTGATCAGGAAATCGAGTTCACCATTGAAACCCAACCTGGCACACAACCAATATCAAAAGCTCATTATCGTATGTTGATGACAAAATTGAAAGAGCTGAAGACTCAACTCCAGGAATTCCTGGACAAAGGTTTCATTCGACCTAGTACATAATCCTGGGGAGCTCCGGTATTGTTCGTAAAGAAAAAGGATGGTACGATGAGATTATGCATCGATTTGTTAATCATATTATTTAATTTTGATGATGTCTAAAATATATTAGTTAATATACATATTATTTGACACAAATTATTATCTTTTTAAAAAATATATATATTTGTTAAATATTATTTAAATAAAATAATATTATCTTTTTAAAATATATATGTTAAATATTATTTTAAATATTTTCAAAAACTTTACTATTCACTTTTTGAAAAATAGGGTTAATTACTATTCATCTTTTGACAAATCGATTAATTATATTATTTTGACAAAAATGATTATTTTAAATATTTTCAAAAAACTTTACTATTCACTTTTTGAAAAATAGGGTTAATTACTATTCATCTTTTGACAAATTGATTAATTATATTATTTTGACAAAAATGATTGATTGGTTGTATTATTTTGACAAATTTGATATTTATGGGTTGTCTTATTTTGACAAAATTAATATGGAGTGGTAAAATACATTTAGTTTAAAATCTTTACAACATATACAATATTTTAAAGATGACATATATTTTCAGATCCATCATAAATATTATTTATAGAGATTTTTCTGTATGCAAAATTTTGATCAGAACTTATATAACATTATATGCAGAATACATCACGTGCGCTATTAAATTTTTTACACTACATTAATTATATCATATTATAATTAAACAAGAAGAACAAGATGGAGTTATGTATATATGTATATATATATATATTATAAACTAGATGGAGAAAATTATTTGTTTGTTTGAAAGTTGTGAACTTTGTATTAAATTGTCTACAAAAACGGTGGCTCCATGTTTGAAAAAAACAAGAAGAAAAAATCAATCTTATTTTTATATTTTTAATTCTTATCATTTGCTGACTATTTAAATTTAAGGAGTGTGCTTATGTAAGCAATGACATCAAGAGCCTGCTTATGTAAGCGATGACATCAGGATCGTGCTTATGTAAGCCATGACGTCAGGAGCGTGCTTATGTAAGCCATGACGTCAGCAAGGAGTGTCTAACGGGTATATTTTTGTGTATAAATAGAGGTGTTGGATGTGGAGAAGAAATCAAGAACTTGAAGAGAAAATATTTCTGTGAGCTCCAAAATTCTGAGTATTCTGCTCTTTCACTTTCAGATCTAAGTCTAGCTTTTGTTCTTACACTTTCATATCTACTCTTTGTGAGAGAATTATTGTAAAAGTGGGTTCAATTACCACTTATTCTTATTCCTTATTTTTGTGAGAGATTTTGTAAGGGTAAGGCATTTATTGTTGAGTGAGGCTCAATAGATAAGAGTAAGTCCTGTGCCAAATCCACAAGCTTGGTGGTGTATTTATTCAATTGATAGTAAAGAAATTCTCAAGGAGGTTCCTTGGGGAGTGGACGTAGGCCTGGCGTGCCGAACCACTATAAATCGCAGTGTTTGATTTTCTCTCTCTATCTCTTCTACCTTTATATTGATAATTATTATTCTGTTTGTTTTTATTTATTCAAATTCTGAATATTGTGTTATATTTAATATTGTGAAATTTTTAATAACCCAATTCACCCCCCCTCTTGGGTTGCCTAACTGGGATAACAATTGGTATCAGAGCCTAGAGTCTAGTTTTTGTGACTTAACCGTCTCAGAGTAGATCATGGCAACCCCTAGTTATTCCTTACCCGAGGGACAAGCATCTAATAGGCCACCTCTATTTAGCGGCACAAATTTTAGCTATTGGAAAACTAGGATGACCATACATATTCAATCTAATGATTATGAATGTTGGAAAATTATTTGTAATGGTCCAAAAATTCCTACCAAAACTATAGATGGACTTAGGGTACCAAAACCTGAAGATGAGTGGGATGAATCAGATACTAGAATGGCCCAAATTAATGTCAAAGCTACAAACATGTTGTACTGTGCTTTAGATGCCAACGAGTTCAATAGAATTTCCACATGTAAAACCGCTAAAGAAATTTGGGACAAGCTTATAGTGACTCATGAGGGAACCGAACAAGTTAAAGAATCTAGAGTCAGTTTGCTAGTCCATAATTATGAACTTTTTAAAATGAAGCCTGATGAAACTATTCCTCAAATGTTTACTCGTTTTACTGATATTATTAATGGTTTAACTTCTCTTGGCAAAATATATACTAATGCTGAAATTGTAAGAAAAGTGCTTAGGTCATTGCCAAAAAGTTGGGAGACAAAAGTCATTGCCATTACCGAAGCCAAGGATTTATCAAAGCTAAGTCTAGATGAGTTAATGGGATCTCTCTTAACTCATGAGCTCATAATGCAAGAAGGAAAGGAAGAGGAAGACAACAACAAGAAGAAAGGAATAGCTTTCAAATCCACCTCGAAACATCAAGAGGATAACGAAGATGATTCAGATGAGGATGAGGAAATGGCATTCATCACTAGAAAGTTCCAAAGGTTTGTGAGAAAGAAACAAGGTGTACGAAATTTTTTCAGAAAAGACTTCAACAGCAGGGATTTTCAAAGAGGAGAAAATCACAAAAAATCTGAAGTAACCTGCTATGAATGCAACAAACCTGGACACTACAAATCAGAATGTCCAGAACTTAAGAAAAAATTCAAGAAGGACAAAAAGAAAGCTATGATTGCAGCATGGGGAGAAGATAGTGATGAAAGCGACACAGAAACCGAAGTTTGCAAAAACGAGGTAGCTAACCTATGTTTAATGGCACTTGGAAATGAAAATGAGGTAAATGACGAATCCTTTACATTTGATGAATTACAATTAGCTTTTGATGAATTACATGCAGAATTTAAGAAACTTAGTTTAAAAAATAATTGTCAAAAGAAAGTAATTTCAAGTTTATCAAAAGAAAATGAATCATTGACTTCCAAGATAAATGTTTTAGAAAATGAAGCCATGAAAATGAAAAAGGAAAATGAGATTTTAACTCAAAAAGAGTCTTCAATTTCTGAAAAACATTTAGTTGTATTACAAAAAGAAAACGAGTCTTTAAAAAATGAGCAAATTATTTTGAAAGAAAATATTGAAGACTTGAAAACTACTCTTTCAAAGTTCACTCAAGGTAGAGAGACTTTAGATAAAATTCTTAAAAATCAAAACCGTACTTTTGGTAGAGCCGGAATTGGATATAAACCTTTTTCAAAAGTAAAAACTGCCAAAAATGGTTTTGTATATGCATCTTCTAATCACTCTCATCTCACATGTCATTTTTGTGGAACAAAAGGTCATATTTCACCTTCATGTCCTATTAAAAGAAATCCTTTTGCTAAAATAAAAAAGATGTGGGTTCCTAAGGATATCTCAAGGGTGTCAAATTCTAACTTTTATGGACCCAAGAAAAAATGGGTACCAATAGAGAAATCAAATTTTTGTAGGTATGTTTCAAGACAAAATCTAGTAACGATAGATGGTATCTCGACAGTGCATGTTCGAGGCACATGACTGGAAATAAAGCTATGTTCGCCACACTCCAACCAAAGGATGGCGGATATGTGACTTTTGGCGACAATAGCAAGGGTAAAATCATTGGTGTAGGAAGTATTGGTAAAAATCCCTCTCCTATTATTGAAAATGTTTTATTTGTTGAAGGTTTAAAACATAACTTGCTTAGTATTAGTCAATTATGTGATAAAGGTTATAGAGTTATTTTTGAGAAAACTCATTGCACTATTGAAAATACCTTAGAAAACAAAACTTTATTTGTAGGTTATAGACATGAGAATGTATATGTGTTTGATTTACATGATTTATCTTCTCATTTTAACATTAAATGTTTATCTGCTATAAATGATAATGGTTGGCTTTGGCATAGAAGATTAGGACATGCTCATTTTGATTTAATTTCCAAGCTTTCAAAAAATGAGTTAGTCATAGGTTTACCAAAAATTGTTTTTGAAAAAGATAAACTTTGTGATGCATGTCAATTTGGAAAACAAACTAGAATTTCTTTTAAATCCAAAAATATCGTTTCAACTACTAGACCGCTTCAATTCTTGCATATTGATCTATTCGGACCATCTAGAACATTAAGTTTAGGAGGAAAATCTTATGCCCTTGTTTGTGTTGATGATTACACTAGATATACATGGGTATTATTTTTAACACACAAAAATGAAGCTTTTTATAATTTCTCAAAACTTTGTAAAAGAATTCAAAATGAGAAAAATCTTAATATTTGTAGTATTAGAAGTGACCATGGTAGAGAATTTGAAAATGATGATTTTATTAAGTTTTGTGATGACTTAGGAATAGATCATAATTTCTCAGCCCCTAGGACTCCTCAACAAAACGGTGTGGTTGAAAGAAAAAATAGAACTCTTGAAGAAATGGCTCGTACTATGCTTTGTGGAAATAATTTGCCTAAATATTTTTGGGCGGAAGCTGTAAACACTGCATGCTATGTTATAAACCGTGCCATGATTAGACCTATTCTTAAGAAAACTCCTTACGAACTTTGGAAAGGTAGAAAACCTAATATTAGTCACTTGCGTGCTTTTGGTTGTAAATGCTTTGTATTAAATAACAATAAAGATAATTTAGGAAAATTTGATGCTAAATCGGATGAAGCTATATTTCTTGGTTATTCTATGTCTAGTAAAGCTTATAGAGTATTTAATAAAAGAACTCTACTTGTTGAAGAATCTGTGCATGTTGTTTTTGATGAATCTAACGATATTATTTCCAAGAATCTGTTAAGTAATGATATTGTAGAAAATCAACCAAGCATGGAGAGTATTTATAAAAAGGAAAATGAAGAAAATCCATTACGCAAACATGACGAAGAAATGACAATGGAGAATCTTCAAGAAATATATGCTCTTCCAGAAAATGACTCAAATCTACCAAAAGAATGGAAGTATGCTCATGGCCACCCCAAAGACCTCATCATAGGTGATGCGGCGGAAGGTATAAAAACTCGTTCCTCTGTTAGAAATATTTGTGGTAACTTGGCATTTGTTTCACAAATTGAACCAAAATCATTTTTAGAAGCTGAAAATGATGAAAACTGGATTTTAGCAATGCAAGAAGAATTAAATCAATTTGAAAGAAATGAAGTTTGGTTTTTGACCCCTCGACCTAAGGATCATCCAGTTATTGGTACAAAATGGGTTTTTCGAAATAAAATGGACGAATCTGGAGTTGTTACTAGAAATAAAGCTAGATTAGTAGCTCAAGGCTATAATCAAGAAGAGGGAATTGATTTTGATGAAACTTTTGCACCAGTTGCTAGACTTGAAGCTATTAGAATGTTACTTGCTTTTGCGTGTTTTAAAGATTTTAAATTATATCAAATGGATGTTAAAAGTGCTTTTTTAAATGGGTACATTTCGGAGGAAGTCTATGTTGAACAACCTCCCGGTTTTGAAAATCATAAATACCCGGATCATGTTTTCAAACTTTCAAAAGCCTTATATGGCTTAAAACAAGCTCCTAGAGCATGGTATGAAAGATTGAGTAATTTTCTACTTGACAAAGGTTTTTGTAGAGGAAAAATTGATACAACACTTTTTATAAAAATCAAAAAGGAAGATATGCTAATCGTTCAAATTTATGTTGATGATATCATTTTTGGTGCTACTAATGAAAATTTGTGCAAAGAGTTTGCTAAAGACATGCAGGGTGAGTTTGAAATGAGTATGATGGGGGAATTAAATTACTTCCTTGGTCTACAAATTAAACAAACTAATGATGGAATCCATTTAAATCAAACGAAATATATCAAAGATCTACTCAAAAGGTTTGAAATGGAATCATCAAAGCCTGCAGCAACTCCAATGAGCACATCGATAAAAATCGACAAAGATGAGCAAGGTAAACCCGTAGATGAGAAGAAATATCGAGGTATGATTGGTTCTTTACTTTATCTTACTGCAAGTAGGCCCGACATAATGTTTAGTGTTTGTATGTGTGCACGTTTTCAATCCGCACCGAAAGAGTCACACATCATCGCAGTCAAACGCATTTTCAGATATCTTGTCGGCACTCAAAATTTGGGATTATGGTATCCTAAGGGAACCACCTTTGAACTTTTTGGTTACTCAGATGCCGACTTTGCGGGATGTAGACTTGACCGAAAAAGCACTAGTGGCACTTGTCATTTTCTTGGACACTCACTCACCTCTTGGTTTTGCAAAAAACAAAACTCAGTGGCTTTGTCAACTGCTGAAGCAGAATACATTGCCGCCGCTGGGTGTTGTGCACAATTGCTTTGGATGAAACAACAACTTCAAGATTTTGGACTTCACTATGATCATATTCCTATAAAATGTGACAACACAAGTGCCATTAACCTTTCAAAAAATCCTATTCAGCACTCACGCACTAAACACATTGAAATAAGGCATCATTTTCTGAGAGATCATGTACTCAAAGGTGACATTGAACTCGAATTTGTGCCTACAAATTGTCAATTAGCTGACATATTTACCAAGCCTCTAAATGAAGAACAATTTTGTTATATTAGAACAGAACTTGGTATGATGAATACTCCAATATAATGTTTATATTAAAAAATAATTTTTTAATAATTAAATAAAATAAATATTGTAATTATTATTATTATTATAAAAAAAAATTAATAACAATAATAATATACATATATTTATATATATAATTTTTTCTCTCTCTCTCCCGTTCCGTCCCTATCTCTCACCCACTCTCTTCCTTACTCTCTCTTTTTCTCTTTCTCTTGGTCTCTCGCTCTCTCCTTCTTCCTCAGCCGACTCCATATCCATGTTCACCATCATCTACAACCATCTCCACCATCCACAAAATCATCCATCACTTTCATCACTACTATCATCCACCCAAATCCCTCACCAATCCACAAAACTCCATCACTTCTCTACCCAAAAATCTGCATCACCATCTTTGCCGATCCATCAAGTTCCATCGCCGATCCACCAAGATCCGTGACAGATCCATCAAGATCCATTGCCGATCTACACAAATTGCCACCGATCTACCCAATCTTCTCTATTTCTTCCGATCATCAAGGTCATCACCGATCAACATGTTAAAATTATTATTGCACTGTGTTGTATTTTTTTTCTTGTTATATGTGCTCCAAATTCTCTTGGATTTAATATTGGTTGCTTCTACCTTGATTGAAGTATTTGTTTTTATTTTTATTTTCTCCTTTTATGCTAGTGCACTTGGTGTAGTTGTTTATGGCCAGATCTTAAGGGCCTTTGGTATCATAGATTGGTAATCTATTTCTTCAATTTTATGAAATTTCTAGTGCATTAATTCAGGGGGAGACTCATATTTTGAGATTAACAATCATTATAAAAATATATATATATATATATATATATAAAAAAAAGGGCATGTGTATATTCTGTGCATAATTTTAGGGGGAGTATATATATACATTTTTTTTCTTATCTGCCATACTCCTTATCTGCACCAACAAACAATTTTTTTGTGCAAAGTCAAAATTTAAAAAAAAAAATAATAATAATAATAATAATAAATACATAAAGGAAGAAATGCTCACAATTTTATTTCAGAAAAAGAAAATATTACTCGATTACAGGTAAATTTTCAGAAGGTTTCACAGATTTTTTCTTTTTCACTTCTCTCAACAATTTTTCATGAGCCTCTGTTACATGCCTATCTCTGTTTTCGATTTCTGTGAGTCTTGGCATTATCACCGTTGCATAATACTGCACTGCATTCTCCAATTGTGCATTTTTTCTTTTCAGCTCTTTCTTCTCCTTACACATATTCACTACTTGTTGTTTTAACAAGCACACCTCATCTCTCCATTGCTGATTTTCTTGTACTCTTGCTTGTAATCGTCGCGCCATATTGGAAACTGCAGTCATGGCCTGTGTACTAAGAGCCATAGTGTGATTAATAGCATCGAAATCATTTCGATTGCCAATACCACTAGAACCCTCATTTACAGGCATAGCATGTGCCTGCGTCACTGGTACTCTCTCATTTGCTTGCATTACAGGCACCTCATGCAGGTCCGACTCATTGATAGACAAGGTAAGGAATGACATGATTATAAAATGAGCTAAAACAAATTTTTCTCTCAAACACTTGATGATTTCGTATCTTTGCTTCTGATCTGTGTCACTTTTTATACACTCCATTGCTCCATTCCTCGATGCATATCTGCTATATCTGCTCAAATCTTTTGTTTGTCCATACTTCCTGCGCTCGAGATGCTACAAAATCCCCACAATGATTCCGACAAGACAGCCGGCCCCTTATTTTATTGTTGGCCCCCCAGATTATTGTATCCCTTGTGTTTGTTTCTTATCTTCATCTTTATTTTGATGATGTCAAAGGGGGAGAAAAAATATGATTTTGAAAATTATATGTCGCAGGGTTGTCAAATATTTTGTCAAATTTATTTTGTGTCAAATCCATACATATATTGCCATCATCAAAAAGGGGGAGATTGTTAATCATATTATTTAATTTTGATGATGTCTAAAATATATTAGTTAATATACATATTATTTGACACAAATTATTATCTTTTTAAAAAATATATATATTTGTTAAATATTATTTAAATAAAATAATATTATCTTTTTAAAATATATATGTTAAATATTATTTTAAATATTTTCAAAAACTTTACTATTCACTTTTTGAAAAATAGGGTTAATTACTATTCATCTTTTGACAAATCGATTAATTATATTATTTTGACAAAAATGATTATTTTAAATATTTTCAAAAAACTTTACTATTCACTTTTTGAAAAATAGGGTTAATTACTATTCATCTTTTGACAAATTGATTAATTATATTATTTTGACAAAAATGATTGATTGGTTGTATTATTTTGACAAATTTGATATTTATGGGTTGTCTTATTTTGACAAAATTAATATGGAGTGGTAAAATACATTTAGTTTAAAATCTTTACAACATATACAATATTTTAAAGATGACATATATTTTCAGATCCATCATAAATATTATTTATAGAGATTTTTCTGTATGCAAAATTTTGATCAGAACTTATATAACATTATATGCAGAATACATCACGTGCGCTATTAAATTTTTTACACTACATTAATTATATCATATTATAATTAAACAAGAAGAACAAGATGGAGTTATGTATATATGTATATATATATATATTATAAACTAGATGGAGAAAATTATTTGTTTGTTTGAAAGTTGTGAACTTTGTATTAAATTGTCTACAAAAACGGTGGCTCCATGTTTGAAAAAAACAAGAAGAAAAAATCAATCTTATTTTTATATTTTTAATTCTTATCATTTGCTGACTATTTAAATTTAAGGAGTGTGCTTATGTAAGCAATGACATCAAGAGCCTGCTTATGTAAGCGATGACATCAGGAGCGTGCTTATGTAAGCCATGACGTCAGAAGCGTGCTTATGTAAGCCATGACGTCAGCAAGGAGTGTCTAACGGGTATATTTTTGTGTATAAATAGAGGTGTTGGATGTGGAGAAGAAATCAAGAACTTGAAGAGAAAATATTTCTGTGAGCTCCAAAATTCTGAGTATTCTGCTCTTTCACTTTCAGATCTAAGTCTAGCTTTTGTTCTTACACTTTCATATCTACTCTTTGTGAGAGAATTATTGTAAAAGTGGGTTCAATTACCACTTATTCTTATTCCTTATTTTTGTGAGAGATTTTGTAAGGGTAAGGCATTTATTGTTGAGTGAGGCTCAATAGATAAGAGTAAGTCCTGTGCCAAATCCACAAGCTTGGTGGTGTATTTATTCAATTGATAGTAAAGAAATTCTCAAGGAGGTTCCTTGGGGATTGGACGTAGGCCTGGCGTGCCGAACCACTATAAATCGCAGTGTTTGATTTTCTCTCTCTATCTCTTCTACTTTATATTGATAATTATTATTCTGTTTGTTTTTATTTATTCAAATTCTGAATATTGTGTTATATTTAATATTGTGAAATTTTTAATAACCCAATTCACCCCCCCTCTTGGGTTGCCTAACTGGGATAACAATTACCAAGAGCTGAACAAGGTCACCATCAACAATCGGTACCTTCTGCCACGAATCAATGACCTGTTTGATCAACTTCAAGTCGCTCAGGTATTCTTCAAAATCGACTTGCATTCTGGCTACCATCAACTAAAAGTCAAAACGGAAAGTATCGAAAAGACTTCCTTTAGAACTCATTACGAGCACTACGAGTTTCTTATCATGCTTTTTAGTGTCACCAATGCCCCAGCAGCCTTCATGGACCTCATGAACCGAGTGTTTAAACCTTATCTTGACGAGTTCGTCATCGTCTTCATTAACGACATCCTCATATACTCCAAGTCACTAGAGGCCCAAGAGCAACACTTGCGAACAGTTCTACAGACACTACGTAATCACAAACTTTATGCCAAGTTGAAGAAATGCGAATTCTGGATTACTAATGTACACTTTCTTGGTCACGTCATTAACAAAGATGGCATCTTGGTTGACCCCCAAAAAGTTACAACAATCGTAGACTGGCCACGACCTACTAATGTGTCAGAAATCTGAAGTTTTTTGGGTCTAGCTGGCTATTATCGACGCTTCATACAAGATTTCTCAAAGATAGCATCACCCTTGACCCAGCTAACTCAAAAGAACACTCCCTTTGAATAGACTGACAAACAAGAGCGTTGCTTCCAAGAATTAAAAAGTCGACTTGTGTTAGCTCCTATACTAGCACTCCCTATAGGAGCAGATGGGTTCGTAATCTATAGTGATGCCTCATATAATGGTTTGGGTTGCGTTCTTATGCAAAACGGAAAAGTCATAGCTTATGCATCGCGACAATTAAAGACTCACGAGAAGAACTACCCGGCTCATGATTTGGAATTGGCTGCGGTGATCTTTGCTCTCAAAATCTGGCGTCATTATCTTTACGGTGCAACCTGCGACATTTACACTGATCACAAGAGTCTTAAATATCTGTTCACACAGAAGGAACTGAATATGAGGCAACAGCGGTGGCTAGAATTTATGAAAGACTATGATGTAGAGATCCATCACCATCCAGGCAAAGCTAACGTGGTGGCAAACACATTGAGCCGAAAGACGACTAGAAGTTTGGCATGTACTCTCGTTTCCCGCAAGATCAATGGACTACTTGTCAACATAACCGTGGAACCTACATTGATTGAATAAATGAAAGCGTGCCAATGGGAAGATAAACTTTTAAAGAAAAAGTACGAGAAATAAAGGAATACGCCTGACCCTAATTTCACTATAAGAAATGGGATACTGAAATTTCAAAATCGAATTTGTATATCCGACATCCTGAAACTCAAGAAAAAGATACTGGAGTAAGCTCATAACTCGAGATTTGCAGTCCACCCTAGCAACACAAAGATGTACCATGATTTGAAGGAACACTACTGGTGGACGGGAATGAAAAGAGACATAGCAAGGCATGTCTCCAAATGTCTACATTGTCAACGTGTTAAAACAGAACATCAGAAACCTGCAGGACTACTGCAACCACTCCTTATTCCTGAATGGAAATGGGAACACATTACTATGGACTTCGTGGTCGGGCTACCACAGTCATTTTCGAAGAATGATGCAATATGGGTTATAGTAGACCGATTGACGAAGTCGGCACATTTTCTACCAATCAAAATCATGTACTCCCTTAATAAGTTTGTCACTTTATATATCAAGGAAATTATTCATTTGCATGGTATCCCAGTTTCGATCGTGCCTGACCGAGACCCCCGCTTCGTGTCTCACTTCTGGAACAAATTACAGGAAGCTTTAGAAACCACACTGAAATTTAGCATTGTTTATCACCAACAAACCGATGGACAATCCGAAAGAACAATCCAGACGTTGGAAAACATGTTACGTGTATGCGTGTTAGACCTCAAAGGTAACTAGGATAAGCACTTACCTTTAGTAGAATTCGCCTATAACAACAGCTATCAAGCAAGCATTGGAATGGCGCCGTACAAAGCTCTATATGGAAAGAGATGTCGGTCACCTCTATGCTGAACGGAACTCGAGGACAGGAAATTGTTAGGCCCCAAGATCGTGCAAGTCACAAGTGAGAAAATATAACTCATCCAACAATGAATTCGCACTGCTCAGAGCTGCCAGAAAGTTATGCAAATATACGAAGATGAGACTTGGAATTTCAAGTAATGGATCATGTATTCCTCAAAACCTCACCAACAAGTGAAGTTATCCAATTTGGAAAGCGAGGAAAGCTAAACCTACGTTATATCGGGCCATTCAAGATACTGGAAAGGATTGGTCCTGTAGCCTATCGCCTTGCACTACCACCTGAACTATCCAATGTCTACAATGTGTTTCACGTTTCAATGCTCCAACTGTACCTTTGATATCCAGAACATGTCGTCGACTATGAGAACTTGGAAGTTCAAGAGGATCTTTTTCATGAAGAGCAACCAGTGTAGATTCTCGATCGTCATGATCAAGTTCTCCGAAACAAGACCATACCAATGGTAATGGTCTTATAGCGAAATCATTGTATCGAAGAAGTTACGTGGAAAACAGAAAGTCAAATGCGAGCCAAATGCCCACACCTCTTCGAAAATTAAAGTACGTCAAGTTTGGGGACAAATTTCTATTTAGGATGGGAGAAATGTGACACCCTGAACATTTAATTAAATACCACATAAATATTTATAGTTATATATAATTGTGGGTGTATATGATAATATATTACTAAATAAATAATAATAAATATAGAATCTAATTTGGCACTGGGTTATTAAATATGGGATTAATTATGGATTATTATTTGGGGCCAAATTAACAGAAATATGGAATTATAATACTAGTTTGGCCAAATTAAAGTTAAAGATAGTAAATAAATAAATAGGTTAAATAAATAAATAAAATAAATGTAATAAAAAATATATATATATAGAAGTGATATCAGATATCGTAAATTTTTGAATTAATGATAATATCTAATTATATTTGATTTCCTAATCTAAATAATAGTGAACGTGTACTGCTGAACAAATGAATATCAACCATTTGGACTCTCAAGGTCTAGGAGAAGATGAGTCATCCAAATAGGATCATTTATCATCACCAGGCTGTGTGTGTATATAAAGGTGGGGTGGGGCTGTGAAACGATTAGGACGGAGGGAAAAGAAAAATATAAAAAAAGAAAAAGAGAGGAAGCGAGGGAGCAGCCGTGAGAAGTTAACAAAAATAGGAAGGAAATAGTAAGACTCAATCTTAAGGTGAGTTATATTATACCTTGAGTTATCATAATATATTTTACATATGTTTTGACTTACCATAATATATTTTATACAAGTTGTATTTTATTAGTTATATTAATATAAGTTATGTTTCATAAATATTTCAATTACGTGTATTAATTTCTGAACTCTATTTGTTAAAATGAAACCCACGGATATGTTTGTTTAAATTTTAAAGAATATTTGACTATGACCTTATAAAAATTATATTTTGTAAGTACCACCACGAGAGTTTCACGCATTAGGGGACTTAAATAACTATTGGTCTCTGTTTGGCCATTTTGTGGTCCTCTGTTTGTCATGGATCCATTGACCTTTGTTCTGATTGTTACTTCTGTGACCTCTGTTCTGCACCGTGGTTATGTTTATTTATTTACATAATTTTTGTAATTTAATTTCTACCACTTAAATGATTTATTTACCAAATTGAGTTATGTAAATATTTTTGCCTAACTAACTATCCATGGTTATTTTTTATTCCTTATACTTTTGGTATAATATTTCTCATTCTGATGTGTGCTTATAGTTCTTACCCTTTTCAGGTGACGAGATGTAGGGGAAACCCATAACCTCACGTAATGGAACCCGCACGAGGATTGATGTTGAACCACAATTGTGTCTTTCTTTTTTTTTTATATATTTTTACTCATTTTTGTTCTACTCAGGGCCGGTCACTGAATAATAAAATAATAAAATAATAAAAGCCCTATAAATATATTTTCTCTTATTAAAATAGTAAAATAGAATAATTTTCTATTTAATTATTTTTATTTTTGCTTGCACAGTTTAATTTGGTACAAATAGAATAAGTTAGTAAGTTGCGATTCCAACCCTAAGCCCCTGGGGTTGGGTCGCGACAGATAAAAATTTACGCTATGGTTATGTTTGGTTATGTTTGCCAAACACATTCCCACTCACTTTCATGAGTGTGGTGTTTGTTTTGAATTTTTAAATTATAATTCTATACCCACTTTTGAAAGCATTTTTCAGGCGAGAAAATTTGGCTAACCAGGATGTCTGGCCGGTTGACTGAAATAATGTTCGTTGTTTTTTTTTTTTTTTGATACCTATTATTTTTATATTGTAAAAAAAATATTTTCATAATTTTTTTAATTTTTATATGAGTTTTGAATAAAATTTTAGGTTGTATGTTTGGTTATGAGTTGTAAGTTTTTAAATCAAATAACTTTTTTAATTTCAAAAACTCAAAACTCCCTCCAAAACTCTTTTCAAAACTCATTGCCAAACAAATTTTCCACACTCAAATTATAATTCCAAAATTCAAAAACTCAAAATACAACTCTATTTTTAAATTATATTTAGAAAACTTTATTAAAGGCTACCTTGTTTTTTTAACTGTATTAACCTCATTCCAGTCAATGTAAAAAAATATTTTAAAAAAAAAAAAAGCTCTTTCTATAATAGCCCATGATATATATTTAGGGATGGTTTGGGATGATCTAAATAAGTACACATTTTGATTTTTTATGAAATATGAATTAGGTATGAGTTGGGTTTGAAGTAATGTAGTAGAGAAGTAATGTGACTTAAAAATAATATAATTTAAATAGAATAATGACTTTTTGACTTTTTAATTTTTTTTAAATTAGGACAAACAAGTCCTTATATTTGTTGCAAAAAAGTAATTTTTAGAGAATTTTTACCTGGCAGCTGGTTGGCGTTACCTTATTTGTTTTACCACATGGTCAACGGTCGCGCCTCTCTGTTCCTCTATCCGTGGCCACTTTATTATTACCAATAATTTTGATATAATAATACTATAATGCGCATCATTGATTTATTTTAAGGGCTCACAATGCTAGTGTATTTTATAGATTATGATGTGCAACCTTGCTACGCACCCCCAGTGGGTCGACCCCCAGTGACTTGGGCTTTTTTCATTGGCCAGTTTTTTTTTTTCTTCCTTCCAATCCCGCAGTGCCACGTGGCACTGGGGTCACTAGGGGTGGCTTTTACTGGGGGTCTCGCGCATTTCTGTTATGATGTGGTATGAGTGTATACGGATTGGATCGTTCTGATTTTAGAATAAATTAGGAATTGAATCGGTTCTTCCTATTTAAAAAAAATTAAAACCATAACTAAATCATTAAAATTAAAAAATTAGACCAAAACCAAACTATATTCGATTCAATTTTATGATGCAAGAGATTTTGTATTATAATAAATATGATATATATTTTATATTAGTAAACAAATAAATATATAGTTTGGTTAAGTTGATTAAAGTTTGTCAATTTTCATAATGAAAACTAGTCACCATAACCAAAGTATTCGAATCAAGAACCAGATTGGTTTAAATGGTTTCACCATTTTTAAAATCAGAACCAGAATAAAAAAACTAATAAAAACCAAACAAAATTGACGATTTAGATTGGATTAATCGGTTTATCAATTCCACCACTTTTTTTTTAACACCCCTATGATATAGATCACATTTATAATAAATGTTATATTTTTAATTTATTTTTTGAAGTAATTTTTTGAGTAAATATTATTATTATATGACCATGGATCCCCTAACAAACAAAAAAATATATCACCTTAATTTAATAACGAGATACATGATAAAATATTTATTTATTTTTATTAATTTTAAAATAAAAATTCAATCACAAAAAATCATGAAAAGGATAGACAAATTTTAATATTTGTTCACATATTTGACAAGATGTGTAAACAATACGGCAGCGTTTGGTAACGTTTACGTTTTTTGTTTATGTTTACAAAAATTTTATAAATTAATTTTTGTTTATTTTTAGAAAAACATAAATTATAAACGCGTTTGGTTTGAACAAATGTTTACAAAATTTTAAAAATATAAACTAAAAAATATGTTTGTTCAGGCCTAAAATATTTATATTTATTTTTATTATTTATAACAATGGGATCACACACATTATAATTGAAAAAAGTTAATTAAAAAAATAATTGAAAAAAAATTTAATTGGGAAAAAAAATTAATTGAAAATAAAAGATTAATTGAAAAAAAATTATTTGAAAAAAATAATTAATTTAAAAAAAATTATTTGAAAAAAAAAAAGTTAATTGAAAAAAAATTATTTGAAAAAAAATTAATTGAAAAATAATAATTAAAAAAATATTTATTTGAAAAAAAAAATTATTTCAAAAAAAATCATGCGAAAAAAATAATTGAAAATAAATTAATTGAAAACTGAAAACGCAAACTCATTTTTTGAGTTTACGTTTTTTTTCTCAAATTTATAAACTGAGACAATAATTTATAAATCAAAAAAAATTATCAAACAAGTTTTTATGACAGTTTTTCAAATTTTTATAAATATAAACTGAAAACTAAAAACGAAATAGTTACCAAACAGACCATACATGACTCTTAATTTTGGTGTGGAGTGGAGGGTGAGATGGTATGGGATAACATGGAATGGAACGAGCCTGCGGGAGTCGGGCAGGGTAAGGTTGGGGTTGGCTGGGATGGTAGGAGTGGGTTAGAGTTTGTAAGGGGAGCGAAAAGGAAAGGGAGAAGAGTTGAAGAATAATTTTAAAATTCTTTTGAGCATTTTTGGATTAGGTCATATTTTTTTTTATCAACACTTTAATTATTTTAGACTCTTTATTGTAGTGTATTGTAATTTTTTTTGTCAATCCATTTCGTGGAAGGCTGAAATATTCTTCATACAGAAAGTGAATCAAATTGTTCATTCATATACTCTACAAAAGCTGTCAATAATCATTCTCAACCAGATTTGGTCGAAAAGACCCTCCAACGATCAAGTCAATATAATATTTAGGCATATTATATTTTTCTGAAAAGAAAGACTTTATTTTCTCTTTTTGCCCTTTTCTTTCTTTGGTTCTCCCTTTTATAGTGTCAATGTCTTGTATTTCAGCCATTGGATGATTATCTTGATCTAAGGGTCTTTTTTGCCATCAGACATCGGTTGAGTAAGTGGTTAAGTTGCCTTGATTTGTTACCGTCAAATTGTCTCACTTTGGACAACTTAGATTAGTTCAGACGCTTATGTCGTTTGGATGTACTGATCCTACATCCCTATCTCTGACAGTCTTGATTTCCATCGTTGATTTACAAATGGATCCAAGGGCACTCTTTCATTCTGCAGATCTCCTTCTAAATGGCGATTTCATTCAGGCTTTGGTCACGTAACATTGTCTCTTCATCTGATGGACCTAGCGATGGTTTGGGCTTATCCCTCATTTTGGACTACTTTGGTTGGACTAAGTGTTTTGGGCCAATCATTCCTGTCTTTGGGCTTTAAGGTTAATGCATTTATCCCTCCACAGAGTTTTTTGTATTTTTTTGTATTTTTAATACAAAAATAGTTGTACAATGATGAACAATCAAAAACAAAGAAAGAAAAATACTCTCTCCGTCCCAAAATATTTATCCCTTATTTTATTTTTTATTGTTCCAAAATATTAGTCCCTCTTTAAAAATCAAATACAAAAATAATATAAATTTCTTATTTTGTCCTTCTTTTAAATTCATAAATAATATAAAAAATATAATTATGATATTGATATTTCCCAAAAAATGTACTATCAATGGGTAATTTTGAAAAATCAACTTTTTCTTAAAGGACAATAATTGTACTATCCAAAAAAGTTAGATTCTCCAAAAGAAACCATTATTTTGAGACAAATGGAGTATGTATAAAATAGTTTAGTTAAAAACAAAATCAACTTTTTTAGTTTATTTTTCTATTTAGTGAATTTTTTAAAATTTTTATATTTATATTTGTAAAGTCTTCTAGTTTAATGGAATCCAAAAATGAAAAAAAAAATCATTGAAAAACACAAAAAATAAATAAATAAAATAACTGGGAAAACCGTACAACAAAATGATCAAAGTTCCGTAGATGGTATATTCCCAGCCATTCTTAGCCGTTGAATTCATGAGCCACTGGGCATTGGGGTCATGATGATCATAAAAGGTACTACTACTACTTGGTACCATTATATAAATGCAGGGGAAAGGAGGAGGAGTGATTATTAGCTGGGTTCCTTGGGGGCGTTTAAGGAGAGATTTAGGCTAAGTGTGACATGTGATCAAAAAGTTAAAAAATTAAAAAATTACTTAAAAAGTTAAAAAGTTATTACTATTTATCAAAAGGAAAAAATTACAGCTACACAATTCTTAATTCTAATTTTTCTCTACACACTAATTTATATAATTTTTTAATACATATTTTTTCAAAAAAAGTCAAAAGGTTAACCCAAATAATAATATTTTTTTCTTAACTTTTTAGTTCAAAAAGTCAAAAAGTGCACTTATTTAAGACATCCCAAACAACCCTTTAGTGGTTGTTTGGGGTGTCCTAAATAAGTGTATTTTTTGTCTTTTTAGACTAAAAAGTTGAGGTTGAAAATATGAATGTTTGGGTTAATTTTTTGACTTTTTATGAAAAATGTGTATTAAAAATTGTATAAATTAATGTGTATTGAAAAATTAGTATTGAGAGTTTGACAGCCGTAATTGTTGACTTTTGGTGAATAGTGATAAATTTTTAACTTTTTAATTATTTGATTTTTTTGAGACTTCCCAAACTTGTCCTTAGAAAATAAAAGAGAAAAGATAGATAAAATATGAATAAAATATATTTATATTTTATTTAATGTTACATATATATATATATATATATATATATATATTTCAAATCTCTTTTTAAATCATCCAACTAAACACAGCGTAAGGCTTATTTTGAGAATGTTAAAAGTTAACTTTTTGATTTTTTTTTTTTTTTTTGTTTTGGAAAAATGTATAAAAGAATAGAAAGGTGATGTGATCTAAAAATAAAAAGCCAAAAAAAAAAGAGCTTTTAGCCTTGTTGCCAAATAAGCTTAAGTTGGGTTTTGGCAAGTGAATTGGGACTAAAAAAATATAAATGGATAAAATAATTTAAATAAATTAATAAGATAAAATATCACATCTAAATTATAATTATTTTATTTTTTTCAAAAAAAAAAACCAAAGGAGCTAAAAAAATTCAAACCAAACTAAATTGATCAAAAAGTTAAAAAATCAGGACTAAAAAAATTATTAGTAAACGAAGGTAAGGCTTTGTTTGGGAAGCCTAACTGGGGGCTTTTTTTTGACTATTTTAGTCATAAAAAAATAAAATTTTTAGTCTAATAAGACAAAAAGTCACATCGAACTTATAATTATTATATTTTTTCTCTCACAAAAAAGTTAAAAAAATCAAAAAAGCCAAAAGTCCTTTCCAACACTACAACATTTTCTTAGTTTAGTGACATTTGAAAGTGCCACAAAACTATTCTTCTAATGACATTTTTTGGTTTTGTGGCATTTTGAACAAGTGTCACTTCTATCGGTGCCACGGTAGATACGAGTGCCACGATAGATACTTGCAAGTGTCACTGCACCATCATGACTAAAAACTTTCAATGACATTTTAATGTCATGGTAGATATTATTTGTGGCACTATCAAGCGCCATTAAAAAAAGAGTTAGTGACACTTATAAGTGTCATTACACCATCAAGACTAAAACCTTTCAGTGACACTTTAATGTCATGGTAGGCACTATTCGTGACGATGTCAAGTGCCATTCGTGACGATAATTCGTTGTAGAACAATTTGATCTGCTCTTGCAGAGACTCGAACCGCCAACCTCCCGCACCATAAACCTTATACACCACACTCTTCCCACTACACCTCTATAGCACCATATAATTATATATGCAACATATATTATTTATATAGTACATACATTTATATTAATATAAAAGTATATGTATAAACATAATTATTTTATTGAACATAAATTATGTAAAATAAACTATTTACTAGTAAAATAAAAAAAGACCACTTTTGGCGACAAAATATTTTTTGGTCGCCAATTCTATACTTTTGGCTACTAATTATTTTTAGTTGCTAAAAAACTTAACTTTTGCCAACCAAAATCGGATTTGGTCACCGAAGATGCACTTTCAGCTACCAAAATTTTGGTCGCCAAAAAATTTAATTTCCGCCTTAGGATTTTAGTTCTCCCGCGCTAAAAATAACCACTTTTGGCGACTAAACTTATTTTTTAGTCGCCAATTATAGACTTTTGGCTACTAAAATTTTTTTAGTCACCAAAAAGCTTTACTTTTGGCTACTAAATTTTTTTTAGTTGGTAAAACCCATATAATCAGTGACCAAACTTATTTTTAGTCGCCAATTGTAGACTTTTGGCTACTAAATTTTTTTAGTTGCCAAAAAGCTTTACTTTGGGCTACTAAATTTTTTTTTTCACTAAAACCCAAATAATCAGCGACCAAACTTAGTTTTGGTCGCCAATTGTAGACTTTTGGCTATTAAAATTGTTTAGTCGCCAAAAACCTTTACTTTTGACTACTAATGTTGTTTTGGTTACTGAAAGCTATACTATCAGCGACCAAATTTTTTTTGGTCAGGAAATTTAGTCGCCGAATATGCTTTTTCCTGTAGTGTATATTGAGTTTAATTTATTTATTTTTAATCATTTACTGCATTGTGAAAATTTTAAAAATATATTGGCATTTTTTGTTTTTTCAAAAATGCCATTATAAGCTTGGAAAGTTTTTGACTTAGTGGCATTTCTCAAAATGCTATAAAATATTTGTTTATGAAATTTTTCACCTAAGTGCCATAAAAAGTAATTTGCACCTACCTAGTGTCTTGGCATTTTTAAAAAAATGCCATTGCTACTAAAGTTTAGTGGTATCTGTTGGTAAATGTCACGAACATAATTTTTTGTGTCATTATTTTATAAAATGCCATAAAATTGATGTGACATTTCTTTATTGAAATGCCACTAGAGCTTTATATGTTTGTGGCTTTGTGGCATTTATCTAAATGTGTCACCAAATATTATTTTTGTGGCATTTTCTAAAAACATGCCACTAGTATAGTGTCACTAAAGTGTGTTTTTGTTATAGTTTTGTGACATTTGTTCATTGAAATGTCACTAGAGCCTTTTATGTTTATCGCTTTGTGGCATTTTTCAAAAACGTGCCACTAAATATCATTTTTGTGGCATTTTCTAAAAATATGCCACTAGTGTAGTGCCACTAAAGTATGTTTTTGTTGTAGTTTTGTGACACTTGTTTATTGAAATGTCACTAGAGCCTTTTATGTTTGTCGTTTTGTGGCATTTTTCAAAAACGTGCCACTAAATATCATTTTTTGTGGCATTTTCTAAAAATATGCCACTAGTGTAGTGCCACTAAAGTATGTTTTTGTTGTAGTGCAAATTAGACTTTTTAGCCCCAGACTAAAATAGTCAAAAATACTAAAAAGTCAAAAAATTAACACACTTTCCAAACGAACCCTAAGTAGCTCTAAGATGAACACGGAACTATTTACAATAGTTGAGATGACTTTTTTTAACAAATAAGTGAGAAAAAAAATTAGAAAGTAAAAACACAACATGTCTTTTGTGAAAATTTTATATTTTATATCATGTGTTAATAAAATTACTCGTAATTATTACTTAATAAAATTACTCGTGATTATTACTTAAAAAGTGTCGAATTATTCCTCAAAATTCTAAAACAAAAATATTTAATCCCATACCTTTAACCATTAAAAAGTATAGTAACATATATGAATTTGCTCCAAAAGTATGACATAAATTTTCAAGGATCAAGGAGAGTGATCCATCATGTGAACCAATCTCCAGCGAACACTGGCCCTATTTGGAATGTGATTTTTTTTATTAAAATAATTAATAAAAACAAAATAAATTAAAATAATTAATAAGATAAAATATTATATTTAAATTATAATTATTTTTTTATAACTATTAATCTATTAAAAAAAATTCTAAATATAATTTTTTAAACTAAATTAAAATAATTAAATAATAAAAAAATAACTAAAATAATCAATTGTGAACCACTATACAGTAGCAATAGGTGGGGGAGTAGTACCACCCCAGTAGTTGCAGTTGTTGCAGTTGCAGTTGCAGTTGTTGTTGCAGTGTTCAAAGTTTGTGCATGGGAAGGCAATTATTTTGACAGCTACGAACCTAGTACACACTACTACTACACTTTCATTTCTTGATAAAGGGGCAGATTTGTCATTTCATTCACAACTCTTGAAGTCAGTGTCCCTCTTTGCGTTTCCCTATGTTCGTTAATTACCGTATCAGTCTGGAAAGTAAAAACCCATTGGATTCACTGCCCCCAAAACAAAAACATAATTTCATGCTTTGGGGTAATTTATAAAATTTAAGAAGTATGAAAAATTATTAAAAAAGTCAAAAAAAAAAAAAAAAAAATATTCATATTATTTAGAGAAGCTTGTGGATGAAAGTTTTGTGGATAAAATTATCATTTGGTCCTTTAAATTCAACTATCTAACAGTAAAAAAAAATTAAAAGTTAAAAAGGCATTAAGAGTAGAATGGTCATTTTAGGGTTTGTTTGGAGTGTCTTAAAAAAGTGTATTTTTTGTCTTTTTATGAAAAGATGTGCAGAAAAATAGAGAGGTGATGTGATAGAAAAAAGATAAAAAGATGGATTATATAGATTATGCCAAACGAGGCCTTAATTTTGCTATAATATTTTAATACATCTCTTTTCGTAAAAATTTAAAAAATTATTCCAAACATATCTTTTTTTTTGTTTACTTTTTTAGCCAAAAAGTCAAAAAATACACTTAGCCTCCGTTTGGGAAGTGGGTTGGCTTTTTGGCTTTTTGGCTTTTTTGGCTATTTTAGCCTGTGCTTAAAAGCTTGGTTTGGGAAGGACTTTTTGGCTTTTGATTTTTTTGAATTTTTTTGTGAGAGAAGAATGTAATGATTATGGGTTGGATGTGATATTTTGTTTGTTATGGCTAAAATAAACAAAAAAGCCTGCAAACCCACTTGCCAAACACAGGCTTATATAATACATCACAAACAACCCACGAATAATGTTTGGAAACTTTAATAGTAGAGTTTTAAAAGAGCTATAATTATGTGGGTCCTACAATGATAGCGATGTTTGGAGAAGCTTGTTGCGAAAGCTTAAAGGGCAAAATTTTGCCCTTTGAATTCAACTACCTAAAAGACAAAAAAAGTTAAAAAGTCAACAATGGTAGAATGGTCATTTTAATTTTATTATAATATTTTGTTACACATCTTTTCGTAAAAATTTAAAAAATTATCCCAAACATACCTCCTTTTTCTCTATTTTTTTTTAAGTCAAAAAATCAAAAAGTGTATTTATATAACGCATTCTAAACAACCCACGAATAATGTTTGGGAGCTCTAACTCCAACCACACTCTTTATTTTTTACTAGCCAAAGTACGAAAAAAGTAGACTCTTTATTTTACTTAATTACTTTAGCTATTGGATTCTCCAATCACACTCTTTATTTTAGCTAATCATTCAAACTAACTTAATTAATTTTTAAAACAAAAAATACTAATTGCTAATAATTTACTAATATAAATTTGCAACAATAATAAATTTGCCCATACAAACATACAAAACCTATAGAATAAGAAGAAAAAAATAAAAAATACAAAATAGGCTATTCTATAATTCATCAAATAGAATTGAAATAACATATAAAATTGTTACATACACATATACATATATAAAATATATAAAATCCCAAATCTACATAAATATACAAAAATCCAAGATATATAGATACATACTTGTTTGGAGAGCCTTTAGGGCTCTTCAATTGTAGTCACCAAAAAAGTACGATGGTAAAGTAGCCAGCCCATTGGAGTTCAAAATTAGAGTTACATTGGCTAAAATGCCTAACAAACTTTTTTTAACTATCCCCTTAGAGATGCTCAGTAAAGTATTAAAAGATATGTAATTATGTGTGTCCTGCAATGATAGTGATGTTTATGTCTTATTTATTTTTATTTTTTTTTCATTGCCAAATATGTAGAGCTCTATTTGTAGGGGATGTATCACTTACTTTTTTTTTTTAATTTAAATTTATTTATAATAATATGATGAGAGAATAAGATCTTATATTATTAAGCTTTGTTGGATAACTTTCAATTTTAGTAAAAAATTAAAAAATTATGATATTACTTTCTTTATTTTTCTATATATCTTTTCATAAAAAGTTTAAAAAAAAATTAAAATAATTTGTTACCAAACAAGGCTTTAGATGTATTTTAAATTAAAAGTTATGGGTGCTGATTTTTGACCTTACAACCAAATAGGGAACTTAGCTGGAGAGCATGTGGCAGAATAGATTAAACCAAGCACCTACGCACAAGAAGACAAGAAATACCGCGGTGGTTTGTCCAGCCGGGAGCACTCCGACGATCAAGTCAGTCACTTATCTCAGAAGATATCATCAACCCAAATCAAGAACTCACAACATAAATCGCATACCTTCGACCCACAGGATACCTTATTTTTATAATGATCAGTGTCCAACTTCCCCTAGAAGTCTCACTTAACATCTATCACAACTCACACTATTCAGATTAAGATGAACTTCCTCAAGAGTCACATCTCTATCCAAATAGATAGCTTGATATCATTTAAGACTCTAGTCCTTTATCTAAATATTTCGGATTCTGATATTACAACACCATAGCTCAGCACTCGGCTAACAACCTCGACCACGTGGACTAGCTAAAAAATATGTCCCCACAACTGCCCCCTAGGTTCTATGACCACGTCAACCTGAGGTGATGGAACCTACATTGTTTCATTTTCCAACATGTCGGCTAAACAACATGCTAAATATACTCTTCCGACCAAAATCATGACTTGCCAACGTAAGGAAACAATGACTCAAATATCCACTCATCAATAATCAAGAATCAATAATCAAGAACCAATAATCATCATGTTCTATCTCATCCAGATCTAACATCTCGACAGAGATCACATTAATTTAAGAACATCAAGATCCAAGTATCAACTCATCAGGAACGAAGAACAAACAAGTTCTGTCCCATCCAAATTCAACATCTTAACCAAGATCAACATCTCAACTGAAATCATCATCTCAACCAAGATCAACATCTCAACCAAGATTATCATGTCAACCAAGATCAACATCTCAACCGCGATCGTCATCTCAACCAAGATCGCACTTCTCAACTGAGATCATCATCTCTACCGAGATCAATATCTTAACTGAGATCGCACTTCTAAACCGAGATTATCACCTTAGTAATGATCATCATCTTAACAGAGATCCTTCTCAACCGAGATCGTCATCTCAACTGAGATCATCATCTCAACCGAGATCCTTCTTAACCGAGATCGCCATCTCAACCGAGATCGTTATCTTAATTGAGATCGTACTTCTCAACTGAGATCATCATCTCAACTGAGATCGCACTTCTTAACTGAGATCATCATCTTAACCGAGATCGCATTAATAGCCAAGATCGCATTAATAGCCGAGGTCATTTATCTAGGATCTGCTCACTTAGGTTCTCTTCCATCTAGTATCTTCTCATTTATGTTGAGCTTTTGTCTTCTTGGACCTACTTATTTAGGCTGAGATCTTGTTTTCTGTGATCTAGGATCTGCTCACTTAAGCTGAGCTTTTGTCTTCTCAGAGCTACTCATCTACGCCGAGATCTTGTCTTCTGGATTTGAGATCTGCTCACTTAGGCTAAGCTTTTGTTTTCTCAAACCTACTCATCTAGGCTGAGATCTTGTCTTCTAAGATCTAGGATCTCCTCGCATAGGTTGAGCTCTTGTCTTCTCAGATCTACTCATCTAGACCGAGATCTTGTCTTTTAGGATCTGGGATCTGCTTACATAGGTTGTGTTAGAATTTACCATAAACCTACCACCACTACCACCTCACCTACTCCACTAAACCTAACCCACTACACCACTACCACCTCTACTTCACCTACTCTCCACCACACTCCTATATAATAGGAATCCTTGTAATTGTAATATACACAATATCAACACATCAATCGCAAACTCAAGGAGGATAGAAATTAACCAACTTGAGTTTGAAGAAAGGAACAAAACAAGCAAATACATAAAAATAAAAGAGGATAGGTGACACTGTATGGTCGTGTCAGACCATTGGTGAAGACACTCGATGGTGGTGTCATAACGTTGTAGAGGACACTGTATGGGGGTGTCATAACGTTGTAGAGGACACTGTATGGTGGTGTCATAACGGTGTAGAGGACACTGGATGGCGGTGTCAGACCGATGTAGAAGACAGTTTATGGGGTCATGTCGGACCGTTGTAGCAGACAATGTTGTGACAGTTGTTGTGACAGTTTACGGAGTCTTGCTGGACCCTTGTAGAAACTAACCGGAATCAATGTCGAGACAGTTTACAGAGTCTTGTCGGACCCATGAAGGAGCTAACCGGAATCAATGTCGGGACAGTTTACAGAGTCTTGTCGGACCCTTGAAGGAGCTAACCGGAATCAATGTCGGGACAGTTTACAGAGTCTTGTCGGACCCATGAAGGAGCTAACCGGAATCAATGTCGGGACAGTTTACAGAGTCTTGTCGGACCCCTAAAAAGTCGCACCCTCAAAAGGTGTGCCCAATCTTTCAAAAGGCGTGCATCAAAAAACGTGCCCAATCCATCAAAAGGCGTGCCATCAAAAGGCGTGCCCAATCCATAAAAAGGTGTGCCGGACATGATGGCGAGGCACGTGGGCGCCTTGGCTTGCGCGCCCGTTGGTCGGCTGGCGTCAAGAGGCGCGCGATGCGCGTGGCTGCCTCGGCTATTTAACCAAGACGAAGCTGGGGCTGAGGCAGTGAAAAGCTGCGAAAAACCTCTGAAAAAAAAACTTCGTTGTGCTGAGAGAGAAAGTCTGAAAAACTCTTCGTTGTGCTGAGAGAGAGAGTCTGTAACACTTTGTTTTCTGAGAGAGATTTCGGAGAGAGATACTCTGTAACACTCTGTTGCCCAGAAAAATGGCTTCGTCCTCGTCTTCCCGTGGACTGCTCACCCTCTTTCCCGACCTCAACGAGTCAACAAGAGAGAGAACTGGTGCGGTGGCACTGGAACCTCAACCAAGCGCCCCGGAGTTTGCTCCGTTGAACTTTCCGATGCGGTCGGTGGAGCAAAGAATGGCAGTGCAGTCGGATGTGGAAGCCAATCAGTATACATTGAAGTCATGTGTGGAAACCATGACTGCGGTGACAAACTTGTCGAACCGGCTGCAGAGTAGGGCAAATGAGGTGCAGCAATTAAACTCCCAGCTGACTCTGCTCCAACGCATGTATAAGGATGCGCGAGCAGAGATAAGCGTGCTAAGGGCAGAAAACAAAGAGTTGAAGCGGAAGGCCACCGTGATGTTCCGATTTGGAGGGCCGCCATATGCTGCAGTGGAGGAGCAGGGAGTAGTGATCGTGCCCAGTGGAGTGGGTGACACGGAGGCAACACCGGCAAGGGCCGCCCAGGACGGAGGCAAGAAGAAAAGACCGGCGGCAGAGTAGGTCGGTGGGTGGCCGTCTGCAGAAAAGAAAACAAATATTTTGGTGTTGTGTTTTGGTTTGTTGGTGTTTTTTTTGTTTTTTTTTTTTTTGTTTTTTTGTTTTTTGTTTTTTGTTTTTTTTGTTTTTTGTTTTTTTTGTTTTTTTTGTTTTTTTTTTTGTGTAAAATTGTGATCGGGGTTGATCCCGGATAGGAATAAAACAAGTGTGTTGTGCAAACTCGAATGGGAGGTGTGGTAATGCAGAAAAAACCACTGAAATGAATGTTTTTTTTTTTTTTTTGTTTTTTTTGTGGTGAAAATAATAATAAGAATAATAATAAAAATAAATAAATAAAAAAATATTTCTTTTGCAGGGCACTAATCCATATAGGAGGGGAGAGTGGACAAACCCATGTGAGGGATGGGCCACGTCTTAAGGAAAGTGAGGGATGGGGCGGTGGAGATACATAAAATAAGCTAAAAATTTAAATTGGGTAGTGGGGAGCCGAGTGGGGTGTGGTCAGAGTATTGGAAAGAGGGTGTTTTCCGTGAATAGCTGAACTTTCTTTTCTCTGTGATTGATGTCCCTATTTGAAGCAAGTTGTAACCTACCTTGCCATCAATCCAAGTAGAGGGCATAACAGCGCAAGAACACGGCTTTCTTGCTGGTCTGGTCCCGAAGCACATGAGCAGCCCTCCGGTACTCGCGGCAGTCCAAATAGGACTTGGCCAGAAGGTAAAAGTCACGGTCTACGGCATCGTTATCGTCCTCCAGCACCGGAGTGGACACATACGATACTCCGGCGATCGGCGTCGAAGCGCTCTCATTGGTGCGAAATCGCCGGCGAATACTGGAACTTCCTCGCTGGAATTGAGTGTGAGAGGAGGTGAACTTCGCTGGATCTTGCTCGATTCCCACCAACTGTTCGGATACCCATTTGGAGTGTGAAATGAGTTTGAAAAGAGAGAGAGAGAGAGTGTGTGTGGAAAACCCTCAGAAAACCCTCGCTTTCCGGTGATCAACAGTCTCACCACCAACACCTGGCAAACCAAGGGAGATCTTCCGTGTACCCCATCTTCAGTCGGGATCCGAAAGCCATGATGATACAGATCTGCGGTCAAGAGCTTTCTTGGACCTCATCTTCCATGGGTTTTGATTCGAAATAGAAGTGGGAATGGGTCTCACTGTTTGCGAGTGCCAGTAGCATGGCTCGGTCAGCATCAAAGAGCCTGAGGTGACGAATATTCGGAGCCTTGAGGAGGGCCACAACCTGAGTTGGGCTGGGCATGTCAGAGAGGTCTGTGCCTGCAATTTTACTTTTCTCTCTACAACTTGCAGAAAGAGAGAGAGCTATTATTGGAGGAGCTTCACATGTATTTGAGCCATACGTCTTCTCAGAAAGAGAGAGCTGGGTGAACTTGGTGAGACAAGGACTGCGACTCGAAGGAGTTGGGCGTGAAGGTGGTGGATTCGAATAAATTTCAAGGTATGTGTTGAAAAACTCCAGCGGGCAGCGAAGGCAAGGTTGCCGGCCGGCTGCCCGCCGGAAAGAAAGGAGTATAGGCCTAAATCTTATAGCTCTGATACCATGTTAAAATTGATGTATTATTGATTGATGTGTTGATATTGTGTATATTACAATTACAAGGATTCCTATTATATAGGAGTGTGGTGGAGAGTAGGTGAAGTGGAGGTGGTAGTGGTGTAGTGGGTTAGGTTTAGTGGAGTAGGTGAGGTGGTAGTGGTGGTAGGTTTATGGTAAATTCTAACAGGTTGATCTCTTGTCTTCTCGAACCGACTCATCTATTTCGAGATCTTATTTTCTAGAATCTGCAATCCACTCACTTAGGCTAAGCTTTTGTCTTCTGGGACCTACCCATCTAGACCTAGATCCTGTCTTCTAAGATTCGGGATCTGCTCACATAGGTTAAGCTTCTGTCTGCTCAGACATAATCATCTACGCCGCGAACTTATCTTCTGGAATCTAGGATTTTCTTACTTAGGTTGAGCTCTTGTATTCTTGGACCTATTCATCTAGACTGAGATCTTGTCTTCTAGGATCTAGGACCTGGGATGTGCTCACTTAGGCTGAGCTTTTGTCTTCTCGAACCTAGTCATCTAGGCTGAGATCTTGTCTTCTAGGATCTGGGATTTGCTCACTTAGGTTAAGCTCTTGTCTTCTTGGACCTACTCATCTAGGCTGAGATCTTGTCTTTTGTGATCTGGGATCTGCTCACTTAGGCTGAGCTCTTGTCTTCTCGGACCTATTCATCTAGGCCGAGATCTTGTCTTTTAAGATCTAGGATATGAGATTTGTTTACTTAGGTCGAGCTCTTGTTTTCTTAGACCTACTCATCTAGGTCAATATTTTGTCTTCTGGGATCTGGGATCTGCTCACTAAGATTGAGCTCTTGTCTTCTCAGACTTACTCATCTAGGCCGAGATCTTGTGTTCTGGGATTTGAGATCTAATCACCTAGGTTGTGCTCTTCTATCTAGGATCTACTTCACCTAGGCCATACTCTTCTATCTTGAATCTGCTTTACCTAGGCCATGCTTTTCCATTTGGGATCTACTCTACCTAGGCTATGCTCTTATATCTTAGATCTGTGTCACCAAGGCCATGTTCTTCCATCTGAGATATGCTCCACCTAGGCTATGCTCTTCAATCTTGAATCTGCTTTACCTAGGCCATGCTCTTTCATCTAGGATCTGCTTCACCTAGGTCGATGTCTTTTCTACTTAAAGGTCGTCTTCATTTGCTCGGGAGCACTCATGCCTCCATTATCTTTGCATTTATTCCTTTTGGAAGGGTCTTCATTCCGTCAATGTTGACGCATTCTCCATCTTCACTGAACTCGTTGTTACTAACACGTTGATCTTACACGATGATGGTCATCTGTTCCTATTAAGTTCCCACAGACAGCACCAAATTGTGGGTGTTGATTTTTGACCTCACAACCAAACACGGAACTTAGCTGGAGAGTACGCGACAGAATATATTAAACCAAGCACCTGCGCACAAGAAGACAAGAATTACCGTAGTGGCTCGCCCACCCAGGGACACTCCAATGATCAAGTTAATCACTTATCTCCCAAGATATCATCAACTCAAATCAAGAGCTCACAACATAAATCACATACCTTAGACCCATTGCGTGCCTTATTATAATGATCAGTGTCCAACTTCCCCTAGAAGTCTCACTTCATAGGACTTTATTCTTTACAAGGATAACATCTATCACAACTCACACTATTCAGATTGAGATGATCTTCTTCAAGAGTCTTATCTCTATCTAAATAGGTGGCTTGATGTCATTTAAAACTTTAGTTCTCTATCCAAATATCTCAGATTTCAATATTATCGCACAATATCTCGGCACCATAGTCCGCCCATGTGGAACATCAGCCATGTAGACTACCCAAAAATAAAAATGCTTCAGACCCCATTTTAGTGACCCTCAAGACCGACAACTGACATGGAGGGTGTCACGTGAATGAAAGACCACGCATCCATCTCATCCACCATCTCTCTTTTCTCTCTCATCTGTGTAAACCATTCAACCCTTCTTTTTCTTTTCTCTCTCTTCACCATTGCTCCAACCACCTCCATCGCCACCACCAAAGTATCGTGACGACAACAAAGAGATCCGACCACCACCATTCGTCATCGGTCGTTGCGTCGTCGTTCGTCAGTAGAGAGAATGAGAGAAGAGCTTAGAAAGAAAGAGAGAGAGAGAAAGAGAGAGAGAGAGAGAGAGATAGATAGATAGAGAGAGCGTGTTTGTTGAGAGTGGATTTGTCATGTTTGCTGGGTTTGGTGTCAGCATTGGAAGAAGGGGTTGGGAAGGGAAATCAACAATCGGCGTCAGCGATGGATAGAAGATGTTAATCATATTATTTAATTTTGATGATGTCTAAAATATATTAGTTAATATACATATTATTTGACACAAATTATTATCTTTTTAAAAAATATATATATTTGTTAAATATTATTTAAATAAAATAATATTATCTTTTTAAAATATATATGTTAAATATTATTTTAAATATTTTCAAAAACTTTACTATTCACTTTTTGAAAAATAGGGTTAATTACTATTCATCTTTTGACAAATCGATTAATTATATTATTTTGACAAAAATGATTATTTTAAATATTTTCAAAAAACTTTACTATTCACTTTTTGAAAAATAGGGTTAATTACTATTCATCTTTTGACATATATTTTCAGATCCATCATAAATATTATTTATAGAGATTTTTCTGTATGCAAAATTTTGATCAGAACTTATATAACATTATATGCAGAATACATCACGTGCGCTATTAAATTTTTTACACTACATTAATTATATCATATTATAATTAAACAAGAAGAACAAGATGGAGTTATGTATATATGTATATATATATATATATTATAAACTAGATGGAGAAAATTATTTGTTTGTTTGAAAGTTGTGAACTTTGTATTAAATTGTCTACAAAAACGGTGGCTCCATGTTTGAAAAAAACAAGAAGAAAAAATCAATCTTATTTTTATATTTTTAATTCTTATCATTTGCTGACTATTTAAATTTAAGGAGTGTGCTTATGTAAGCAATGACATCAAGAGCCTGCTTATGTAAGCGATGACATCAGGAGCGTGCTTATGTAAGCCATGACGTCAGGAGCGTGCTTATGTAAGCCATGACGTCAGCAAGGAGTGTCTAACGGGTATATTTTTGTGTATAAATAGAGGTGTTGGATGTGGAGAAGAAATCAAGAACTTGAAGAGAAAATATTTCTGTGAGCTCCAAAATTCTGAGTATTCTGCTCTTTCACTTTCAGATCTAAGTCTAGCTTTTGTTCTTACACTTTCATATCTACTCTTTGTGAGAGAATTATTGTAAAAGTGGGTTCAATTACCACTTATTCTTATTCCTTATTTTTGTGAGAGATTTTGTAAGGGTAAGGCATTTATTGTTGAGTGAGGCTCAATAGATAAGAGTAAGTCCTGTGCCAAATCCACAAGCTTGGTGGTGTATTTATTCAATTGATAGTAAAGAAATTCTCAAGGAGGTTCCTTGGGGAGTGGACGTAGGCCTGGCGTGCCGAACCACTATAAATCGCAGTGTTTGATTTTCTCTCTCTATCTCTTCTACCTTTATATTGATAATTATTATTCTGTTTGTTTTTATTTATTCAAATTCTGAATATTGTGTTATATTTAATATTGTGAAATTTTTAATAACCCAATTCACCCCCCCTCTTGGGTTGCCTAACTGGGATAACAATTGGTATCAGAGCCTAGACTCTAGTTTTTGTGACTTAACCGTCTCAGAGTAGATCATGGCAACCCCTAGTTATTCCTTACCCGAGGGACAAGCATCTAATAGGCCACCTCTATTTAGCGGCACAAATTTTAGCTATTGGAAAACTAGGATGACCATACATATTCAATCTAATGATTATGAATGTTGGAAAATTATTTGTAATGGTCCAAAAATTCCTACCAAAACTATAGATGGACTTAGGGTACCAAAACCTGAAGATGAGTGGGATGAATCAGATACTAGAATGGCCCAAATTAATGTCAAAGCTACAAACATGTTGTACTGTGCTTTAGATGCCAACGAGTTCAATAGAATTTCCACATGTAAAACCGCTAAAGAAATTTGGGACAAGCTTATAGTGACTCATGAGGGAACCGAACAAGTTAAAGAATCTAGAGTCAGTTTGCTAGTCCATAATTATGAACTTTTTAAAATGAAGCCTGATGAAACTATTCCTCAAATGTTTACTCGTTTTACTGATATTATTAATGGTTTAACTTCTCTTGGCAAAATATATACTAATGCTGAAATTGTAAGAAAAGTGCTTAGGTCATTGCCAAAAAGTTGGGAGACAAAAGTCATTGCCATTACCGAAGCCAAGGATTTATCAAAGCTAAGTCTAGATGAGTTAATGGGATCTCTCTTAACTCATGAGCTCATAATGCAAGAAGGAAAGGAAGAGGAAGACAACAACAAGAAGAAAGGAATAGCTTTCAAATCCACCTCGAAACATCAAGAGGATAACGAAGATGATTCAGATGAGGATGAGGAAATGGCATTCATCACTAGAAAGTTCCAAAGGTTTGTGAGAAAGAAACAAGGTGTACGAAATTTTTTCAGAAAAGACTTCAACAGCAGGGATTTTCAAAGAGGAGAAAATCACAAAAAATCTGAAGTAACCTGCTATGAATGCAACAAACCTGGACACTACAAATCAGAATGTCCAGAACTTAAGAAAAAATTCAAGAAGGACAAAAAGAAAGCTATGATTGCAGCATGGGGAGAAGATAGTGATGAAAGCGACACAGAAACCGAAGTTTGCAAAAACGAGGTAGCTAACCTATGTTTAATGGCACTTGGAAATGAAAATGAGGTAAATGACGAATCCTTTACATTTGATGAATTACAATTAGCTTTTGATGAATTACATGCAGAATTTAAGAAACTTAGTTTAAAAAATAATTGTCAAAAGAAAGTAATTTCAAGTTTATCAAAAGAAAATGAATCATTGACTTCCAAGATAAATGTTTTAGAAAATGAAGCCATGAAAATGAAAAAGGAAAATGAGATTTTAACTCAAAAAGAGTCTTCAATTTCTGAAAAACATTTAGTTGTATTACAAAAAGAAAACGAGTCTTTAAAAAATGAGCAAATTATTTTGAAAGAAAATATTGAAGACTTGAAAACTACTCTTTCAAAGTTCACTCAAGGTAGAGAGACTTTAGATAAAATTCTTAAAAATCAAAACCGTACTTTTGGTAGAGCCGGAATTGGATATAAACCTTTTTCAAAAGTAAAAACTGCCAAAAATGGTTTTGTATATGCATCTTCTAATCACTCTCATCTCACATGTCATTTTTGTGGAACAAAAGGTCATATTTCACCTTCATGTCCTATTAAAAGAAATCCTTTTGCTAAAATAAAAAAGATGTGGGTTCCTAAGGATATCTCAAGGGTGTCAAATTCTAACTTTTATGGACCCAAGAAAAAATGGGTACCAATAGAGAAATCAAATTTTTGTAGGTATGTTTCAAGACAAAATCTAGTAACGATAGATGGTATCTCGACAGTGCATGTTCGAGGCACATGACTGGAAATAAAGCTATGTTCGCCACACTCCAACCAAAGGATGGCGGATATGTGACTTTTGGCGACAATAGCAAGGGTAAAATCATTGGTGTAGGAAGTATTGGTAAAAATCCCTCTCCTATTATTGAAAATGTTTTATTTGTTGAAGGTTTAAAACATAACTTGCTTAGTATTAGTCAATTATGTGATAAAGGTTATAGAGTTATTTTTGAGAAAACTCATTGCACTATTGAAAATACCTTAGAAAACAAAACTTTATTTGTAGGTTATAGACATGAGAATGTATATGTGTTTGATTTACATGATTTATCTTCTCATTTTAACATTAAATGTTTATCTGCTATAAATGATAATGGTTGGCTTTGGCATAGAAGATTAGGACATGCTCATTTTGATTTAATTTCCAAGCTTTCAAAAAATGAGTTAGTCATAGGTTTACCAAAAATTGTTTTTGAAAAAGATAAACTTTGTGATGCATGTCAATTTGGAAAACAAACTAGAATTTCTTTTAAATCCAAAAATATCGTTTCAACTACTAGACCGCTTCAACTCTTGCATATTGATCTATTCGGACCATCTAGAACATTAAGTTTAGGAGGAAAATCTTATGCCCTTGTTTGTGTTGATGATTACACTAGATATACATGGGTATTATTTTTAACACACAAAAATGAAGCTTTTTATAATTTCTCAAAACTTTGTAAAAGAATTCAAAATGAGAAAAATCTTAATATTTGTAGTATTAGAAGTGACCATGGTAGAGAATTTGAAAATGATGATTTTATTAAGTTTTGTGATGACTTAGGAATAGATCATAATTTCTCAGCCCCTAGGACTCCTCAACAAAACGGTGTGGTTGAAAGAAAAAATAGAACTCTTGAAGAAATGGCTCGTACTATGCTTTGTGAAAATAATTTGCCTAAATATTTTTGGGCGGAAGCTGTAAACACTGCATGCTATGTTATAAACCGTGCCATGATTAGACCTATTCTTAAGAAAACTCCTTACGAACTTTGGAAAGGTAGAAAACCTAATATTAGTCACTTGCGTGCTTTTGGTTGTAAATGCTTTGTATTAAATAACAATAAAGATAATTTAGGAAAATTTGATGCTAAATCGGATGAAGCTATATTTCTTGGTTATTCTATGTCTAGTAAAGCTTATAGAGTATTTAATAAAAGAACTCTACTTGTTGAAGAATCTGTGCATGTTGTTTTTGATGAATCTAACGATATTATTTCCAAGAATCTGTTAAGTAATGATATTGTAGAAAATCAACCAAGCATGGAGAGTATTTATAAAAAGGAAAATGAAGAAAATCCATTACGCAAACATGACGAAGAAATGACAATGGAGAATCTTCAAGAAATATATGCTCTTCCAGAAAATGACTCAAATCTACCAAAAGAATGGAAGTATGCTCATGGCCACCCCAAAGACCTCATCATAGGTGATGCGGCGGAAGGTATAAAAACTCGTTCCTCTGTTAGAAATATTTGTGGTAACTTGGCATTTGTTTCACAAATTGAACCAAAATCATTTTTAGAAGCTGAAAATGATGAAAACTGGATTTTAGCAATGCAAGAAGAATTAAATCAATTTGAAAGAAATGAAGTTTGGTTTTTGACCCCTCGACCTAAGGATCATCCAGTTATTGGTACAAAATGGGTTTTTCGAAATAAAATGGACGAATCTGGAGTTGTTACTAGAAATAAAGCTAGATTAGTAGCTCAAGGCTATAATCAAGAAGAGGGAATTGATTTTGATGAAACTTTTGCACCAGTTGCTAGACTTGAAGCTATTAGAATGTTACTTGCTTTTGCGTGTTTTAAAGATTTTAAATTATATCAAATGGATGTTAAAAGTGCTTTTTTAAATGGGTACATTTCGGAGGAAGTCTATGTTGAACAACCTCCCGGTTTTGAAAATCATAAATACCCGGATCATGTTTTCAAACTTTCAAAAGCCTTATATGGCTTAAAACAAGCTCCTAGAGCATGGTATGAAAGATTGAGTAATTTTCTACTTGACAAAGGTTTTTGTAGAGGAAAAATTGATACAACACTTTTTATAAAAATCAAAAAGGAAGATATGCTAATCGTTCAAATTTATGTTGATGATATCATTTTTGGTGCTACTAATGAAAATTTGTGCAAAGAGTTTGCTAAAGACATGCAGGGTGAGTTTGAAATGAGTATGATGGGGGAATTAAATTACTTCCTTGGTCTACAAATTAAACAAACTAATGATGGAATCCATTTAAATCAAACGAAATATATCAAAGATCTACTCAAAAGGTTTGAAATGGAATCATCAAAGCCTGCAGCAACTCCAATGAGCACATCGATAAAAATCGACAAAGATGAGCAAGGTAAACCCGTAGATGAGAAGAAATATCGAGGTATGATTGGTTCTTTACTTTATCTTACTGCAAGTAGGCCCGACATAATGTTTAGTGTTTGTATGTGTGCACGTTTTCAATCCGCACCGAAAGAGTCACACATCATCGCAGTCAAACGCATTTTCAGATATCTTGTCGGCACTCAAAATTTGGGATTATGGTATCCTAAGGGAACCACCTTTGAACTTTTTGGTTACTCAGATGCCGACTTTGCGGGATGTAGACTTGACCGAAAAAGCACTAGTGGCACTTGTCATTTTCTTGGACACTCACTCACCTCTTGGTTTTGCAAAAAACAAAACTCAGTGGCTTTGTCAACTGCTGAAGCAGAATACATTGCCGCCGCTGGGTGTTGTGCACAATTGCTTTGGATGAAACAACAACTTCAAGATTTTGGACTTCACTATGATCATATTCCTATAAAATGTGACAACACAAGTGCCATTAACCTTTCAAAAAATCCTATTCAGCACTCACGCACTAAACACATTGAAATAAGGCATCATTTTCTGAGAGATCATGTACTCAAAGGTGACATTGAACTCGAATTTGTGCCTACAAATTGTCAATTAGCTGACATATTTACCAAGCCTCTAAATGAAGAACAATTTTGTTATATTAGAACAGAACTTGGTATGATGAATACTCCAATATAATGTTTATATTAAAAAAATAATTTTTTAATAATTAAATAAAATAAATATTGTAATTATTATTATTATTATAAAAAAAAAATTAATAACAATAATAATATACATATATTTATATATATAATTTTTTCTCTCTCTCTCCCGTTCCGTCCCTATCTCTCACCCACTCTCTTCCTTACTCTCTCTTTTTCTCTTTCTCTTGGTCTCTCGCTCTCTCCTTCTTCCTCAGCCGACTCCATATCCATGTTCACCATCATCTACAACCATCTCCACCATCCACAAAATCATCCATCACTTTCATCACTACTATCATCCACCCAAATCCCTCACCAATCCACAAAACTCCATCACTTCTCTACCCAAAAATCTGCATCACCATCTTTGCCGATCCATCAAGTTCCATCGCCGATCCACCAAGATCCGTGACAGATCCATCAAGATCCATTGCCGATCTACATAAATTGCCACCGATCTACCCAATCTTCTCTATTTCTTCCGATCATCAAGGTCATCACCGATCAACATGTTAAAATTATTATTGCACTGTGTTGTATTTTTTTTTCTTGTTATATGTGCTCCAAATTCTCTTGGATTTAATATTGGTTGCTTCTACCTTGATTGAAGTATTTGTTTTTATTTTTATTTTCTCCTTTTATGCTAGTGCACTTGGTGTAGTTGTTTATGGCCAGATCTTAAGGGCCTTTGGTATCATAGATTGGTAATCTATTTCTTCAATTTTATGAAATTTCTAGTGCATTAATTCAGGGGGAGACTCATATTTTGAGATTAACAATCATTATAAAAATATATATATATATAAAAAAAAAAGGGCATGTGTATATTCTGTGCATAATTTTAGGGGGAGTATATATATACATTTTTTTTCTTATCTGCCATACTCCTTATCTGCACCAACAAACAATTTTTTTGTGCAAAGTCAAAATTTAAAAATAATAATAATAATAATAATAATAAATACATAAAGGAAGAAATGCTCACAATTTTATTTCAGAAAAAGAAAATATTACTCGATTACAGGTAAATTTTCAGAAGGTTTCACAGATTTTTTCTTTTTCACTTCTCTCAACAATTTTTCATGAGCCTCTGTTACATGCCTCTCTCTGTTTTCGATTTCTGTGAGTCTTGGCATTATCACCGTTGCATAATACTGCACTGCATTCTCCAACTGTGCATTTTTTCTTTTCAACTCTTTCTTCTCCTTACACATATTCACTACTTGTTGTTTTAACAAGCACACCTCATCTCTCCATTGCTGATTTTCTTGTACTCTTGCTTGTAATCGTCGCGCCATATTGGAAACTGCAGTCATGGCCTGTGTACTAAGAGCCATAGTGTGATTAATAGCATCGAAATCATTTCGATTGCCAATACCACTAGAACCCTCATTTACAGGCATAGCATGTGCCTGCGTCACTGGTACTCTCTCATTTGCTTGCATTACAGGCACCTCATGCAGGTCCGACTCATTGATAGACAAGGTAAGGAATGACATGATTATAAAATGAGCTAAAACAAATTTTTCTCTCAAACACTTGATGATTTTCGTATCTTTGCTTCTGATCTGTGTCACTTTTTATACACTCCATTGCTCCATTCCTCGATGCATATCTGCTATATCTGCTCAAATCTTTTGTTTGTCCATACTTCCTGCGCTCGAGATGCTACAAAATCCCCACAATGATTCCGACAAGACAGCCGGCCCCTTATTTTATTGTTGGCCCCCCAGATTATTGTATCCCTTGTGTTTGTTTCTTATCTTCATCTTTATTTTGATGATGTCAAAGGGGGAGAAAAAATATGATTTTGAAAATTATATGTCGCAGGGTTGTCAAATATTTTGTCAAATTTATTTTGTGTCAAATCCATACATATATTGCCATCATCAAAAAGGGGGAGATTGTTAATCATATTATTTAATTTTGATGATGTCTAAAATATATTAGTTAATATACATATTATTTGACACAAATTATTATCTTTTTAAAAAATATATATATTTGTTAAATATTATTTAAATAAAATAATATTATCTTTTTAAAATATATATGTTAAATATTATTTTAAATATTTTCAAAAACTTTACTATTCACTTTTTGAAAAATAGGGTTAATTACTATTCATCTTTTGACAAATCGATTAATTATATTATTTTGACAAAAATGATTATTTTAAATATTTTCAAAAAACTTTACTATTCACTTTTTGAAAAATAGGGTTAATTACTATTCATCTTTTGACATATATTTTCAGATCCATCATAAATATTATTTATAGAGATTTTTCTGTATGCAAAATTTTGATCAGAACTTATATAACATTATATGCAGAATACATCACGTGCGCTATTAAATTTTTTACACTACATTAATTATATCATATTATAATTAAACAAGAAGAACAAGATGGAGTTATGTATATATGTATATATATATATATTATAAACTAGATGGAGAAAATTATTTGTTTGTTTGAAAGTTGTGAACTTTGTATTAAATTGTCTACAAAAACGGTGGCTCCATGTTTGAAAAAAACAAGAAGAAAAAATCAATCTTATTTTTATATTTTTAATTCTTATCATTTGCTGACTATTTAAATTTAAGGAGTGTGCTTATGTAAGCAATGACATCAAGAGCCTGCTTATGTAAGCGATGACATCAGGAGCGTGCTTATGTAAGCCATGACGTCAGGAGCGTGCTTATGTAAGCCATGACGTCAGCAAGGAGTGTCTAACGGGTATATTTTTGTGTATAAATAGAGGTGTTGGATGTGGAGAAGAAATCAAGAACTTGAAGAGAAAATATTTCTGTGAGCTCCAAAATTCTGAGTATTCTGCTCTTTCACTTTCAGATCTAAGTCTAGCTTTTGTTCTTACACTTTCATATCTACTCTTTGTGAGAGAATTATTGTAAAAGTGGGTTCAATTACCACTTATTCTTATTCCTTATTTTTGTGAGAGATTTTGTAAGGGTAAGGCATTTATTGTTGAGTGAGGCTCAATAGATAAGAGTAAGTCCTGTGCCAAATCCACAAGCTTGGTGGTGTATTTATTCAATTGATAGTAAAGAAATTCTCAAGGAGGTTCCTTGGGGAGTGGACGTAGGCCTGGCGTGCCGAACCACTATAAATCGCAGTGTTTGATTTTCTCTCTCTATCTCTTCTACCTTTATATTGATAATTATTATTCTGTTTGTTTTTATTTATTCAAATTCTGAATATTGTGTTATATTTAATATTGTGAAATTTTTAATAACCCAATTCACCCCCCCTCTTGGGTTGCCTAACTGGGATAACAGAAGAAATAGAGAGAAAGAGAAGAAGATGAGAGAGAAGGAAAGAAAAAGAGAGAGGAAAAGAGTTTTTAGAGAGAGAAGGTAGGGAGGGTATATGTCATATGATATAGAGAGAGTAGAGAGAAAGTAGTGAAAGTGAGAGAAAGAGATCAGAAAAGTTTTGGTGTGGGGAATGCTGGAGTTTTCGGTCCATGATTGAAAGCCTTCGATGGATTACCAGCCTACATTCATTCATTCTTCATAACCGACAACTCAATTTCATTACATTTATATGATATATATGAATGCATATCACCAAATTCAATCAAATGTTGATAAGAATTCTAGCCATTTCTGAACCTTCATTGCGGATTTACAATGTATTGAAATGGGTTTTTGAAATTTCAAAAACAGCTCTTCTTTTCCTTCTCATTTTGGGTTTCGAAAAGTTAGTCTTGAATTGGAATAGAATGAAAAAAAAAAAAAAAACATATATATTGAAGGAAATAGAGAGTTGTATGTGATTTAAACATAATTCTGATTTGTGGCTGTGAGTTCTAATTTGTGGTGGTTATGGGTTTCATTTTGGGTTTGGGTTTGATTTTGAATTTGGTTTGTGGTGGTTATAGAGCTCCTCCTTCCTCTTCCTCTTCCTTATTTTATTTTTTTTTTTTTTTTGCAGTTTACAAATCTGGCGAAGATGAGGCTAGGAAGAGAAGAGAAGAGAGAGAGAGAGAGAGAGAGAGAGAGAGAGAGAGGAGATAGAAGGAGAAGACAACAGAGCACAACACTTTTTTTTTTTTCTTTCAGAACGCATGTGTTCACGCTTTGCTCATTGCAAAAGTCCAAAGCAGGTCTGATCCACAAGCCACGTCACTGGGGGCGGTGGGGGTGAACTTTTTGTGGGGGTCTGTGGTGGGACTGACCCAAAAAATATCTCCACAAAAGTTAACAATTATTATGAAGCATTATGTTTCAGACCCCCACTAGGGGGTGACCCCCAGTGGGATCTGATTCTTCTAATAACCATTACCCATGTGTGTGTGGGGTGGTGGGAGTGGGAAAAACTGAGGGTCTCTATCAGGATTCTATTATGAAAACAATTGTAAGGTTATTATTATTGTAAAAATGATTCAGACCTCTAATAGAGGTGCTCTAATGGGAGTAAGTCCTATTGTGATGTGATGTTTTGGCCTTTGTGTTTTTTTTTTTTTTTATTTACTATCACATCATTGAACTCAATTAGAGGTTCAAAATTAAAGAATTGTATCATTGCTCTTATTATTATTATTATTATTATTATTATTATTATTATTATCATTATTATTATTTTTAGATCTTAAATATTTTTTAAATAATAATAAAAATCATTGATTGCAGTATTAAGTCGTGAGAATTTATGCATGCTACTGTAGGACCAGATAGGGGCTCAGAGTCAGAATGGCCTATGCAAAAAATTAAGGAAAATGTCTCGTAGCTCAAATTTTGTGGCTCAAAAGTGGCTCAAATGGCCAAAACGACGTCGTTTTGGCCATTTTTATGTTGTTCTGTACTCAAAACGACGTCGTTTTGGCCATTTGAGCCACTTTTGAGCCACAAAATTTGAGCTACGTAGCATTATCGAAAAATTAAATGATAAATTACATTTTACCCATTTTATGTTTACTTGTTTATTTTTTTTCTACTTTGCTTCTTAAAATTATTATTATTTTTTTCATTTTAGTCTTTTATATTTCAAGTTTTTTTTAATTTATTCAAAAATTAAATTTTGTTAAAAATTAGACAAAAAATGATACATTGATAATCCCGTGATATAAAAATATTTTATTATATATAATTTACATATCTGACATAAATTTAAATTTTAATATAATAATATATTTTTTATATTATGTGATAGTTAATATAACATTTTGTGTCTAATTTTGAATTGAAGTTAATTTTAGGAGTAAACTTAAAAAAAGAAAAAAAAAACATAAAGGGTTAAAGTGTAAAAAAATAAACTTTAAGAGCTAAATTGAGAAAGTGCCCAAACATAAAAGGGGAAAAGTGTAATTTACTCAAAAAAAAAAAAAAAAAACTAGGAAAAATTATAGATCTTTTTTGAAAAATAATTTTAAATTAGTAATAAATTTTATCAACTTTAATAATTAATTTTTTTTCATGAATTTGCACATATCTTGTGAAGTTTCCACTTATTTGCAATTTTTCCAAAAATTTATGAGTGTGTCCCTTTTGCTTCGTTATGATTTTTGTGGTGTTTCATTTTGATTTATTGTAATATTAATTATTATTCAGACCTTTTGGCAATATCATAAATAATAAGTTTATTAATTTATCGATTTATTTGGATCATATCATATTTTATTTTTGTATACGTCTTTTTGGAGGTGTTTGGTGTAGATTATAGGAGGCGATTATAACTTATTTTAATTTGAAAATTTTGTTGGATAATCTTTACTGTATTTGAAAAATAAATTATGTTTGTGTACTTAACAACAAACAGAATACAAAAAAAATAAAGGAAATGAGAGAATTTGTTTGATTACAAAAATCAAACCAGAAAATAAAATAAAATTAATGTAAACATATTTTATTTTGTTACAAAAACAAAATCAAAATCTATTATAAATAAATAAAACAGAAAATAAATTAACAACTTACTTGATTAATTTCTTGAACAATATTATAATTAAGTCCAGTGTTTGACACTGTGTCCTTAAGACAGATTCGTCATTTTCATGGTGCTTTCAAAATGTGGACGTCTATCTCCCAGGATAAAATGATCAATAACAAATAAATGCAGCACTACAATTTATTCGTACAACGAACACACTTAGTGTATATACTCTTTCTTACAGAAAATTAATGCAGCAAAATGCAGAGATAAATTGCAGCAGAGAAGAACGAAAATTTGAATTAATACATCAAATGAGGGTTACCTATTTATAGATGGAGTGGTGGTTGTACAGATTTGAATAAACAGGTACGAAACCTATTTGAACAGGTGTAAGACCTATTCGGCACTGTTGAACAGATAACCAAATATGTTTGGTTTAATTTGCAAAGATTTGAATTAATTTTGGATAGATAAAATCTGTACAGTAAAATTTTAAAAAGGTGCAACAATTTTGATTTCAAAAAATTTGAAATTGGACAAAATAAAATTGAATTCAAATATTTTTGGCTCAAAAAAATTAGTATTGGGCCGGACAAGCCCAACCTTACACCACGCGCCTGCGCCCAAGCTGAGGTCGCTCGATCGACCTGATGACCGGCAGAGGCGGTGTGCGTGTTGTTATTTTTTTGGGTCCAATAGGTCTAGCTCAATTTGCCTATAACCTCTCCCTTCTACAAACTTGAGATGCCCTTGGGGCACTCTCTAAGTTATAATTCCAAGTCTTATAAACCCACTTAATGTTTTTCTACCAAATCAATGTGGGACAAGCCATTATTCAAACTTTAAGAAATTTTCACCAAAAACTCTATTTCCATGGAGGTCACTTTGGCTTCAATTTCCCATTCACCTTATAATGGTTTTGAGCAACCAAATATACCACGTGAATCACAATGTGGCATAGAACACGTTACCACTTAGACCCGCGAAATTCGGCGCATGAGTCCCACCTAAAAATTAGACCAAAGTTTAGAAAAAAATTCTATTTTTTCCATATTTTTTTTTTCTAAACCATTTCTAACAAATTTGTGCCAGACTATTTGGTGCAGTTTCTGCTTACAGCTTTTTAACCAAAAATAGCTTAAATAAGTTGAGAAAAACTATTTATTTAGAAGTTGTGGAATGGGTACTTTTGGTTTCTGCTTTCTGATTATCAGTTTGTAACTTAGGCTTCGTTTGGGAACATGCTAATTTAGTAACTTTTTAGTTATTTGGCTAAAACATGAGCTAAAAAAAACTAGTATGTTTGGGATGACTTTTTGACTTTTTACGAAAAGATATGCAAAAAGTAGAAAGAAAAAAGAATATTTGACTTTTTGGTATGGGTTGTTGCTTTTTGGCTAATTTAGTACTCCCTCCGTCCCAAAATAATGGTCCCTTTTGGAGAATCTAACTTTTTTTGGTAGTACAATTATTGTACTTTTAAAAAGTTGATTTTTCAAAATTACCCTTTGATAGTACATTTTTTTGGGAATATCAATGTCATAATTGTATTTTTTATATTATTTATGAATTTAAAAGAAGGGCAAAATAGGAAATTTATATTATTTTTGTACTTGATTTTTGAAGAGGGACTAATATTTTGAGACAATGAAAAATGAAATAAGGGACTAATATTATGGGACGGAGGGAGTAACTTTTTGACTTTTTAACTAAAAAATTCAGTTGCCAAACGAGGTCTTAGAATAAGCTGCACCAAACAACACATTTGTAATAAGTAAAAAGGTCAACTTATGAGTCATACTCAAAACAACCCTCATTGTGATCTTAGTTATGACATTTTAATTATAATTCAAGAGTTCTTTGATTATATCTCATGTAGTGTTTGATTATAATTTTTTTTTTCAAGGTTATGAATCTTATAGAGTTAAATTATGATATTTGTAAAAATTAAACCCACAAATGTCAGTTGTGTATTTTACAAACTCTTTTGAAGTTGTGTACCATACCATTATTCTAAAAATTATGGATCAATGCTATGCATACAGGATTCATATATACCTATAATATAAGAAAATTTAATATATGATTGCTGATTATATTTTTGGATAAAATTGTTTGTATAGATTTATACAATAAATATAAAGAAAGATTTTATTAATCACCGCTGAATGGGCATTGGTTAAGCTTTACATAATGTCAATAAAATTACAATTCAATATAATTTTTGTACTTTATTATATTTTGTAAAATATTTTAATAAAAACCAATTTTTACATATTTTTTAACCTTAGCCAATGTTCATTGGGTTATCTAGCATTTCTATATAAAGAAAGGGACCAAATTTAATTTATTGGTCATGTACCAAATAGGTATTGGCCTGATGGCCCACCCAACCAACCCAAGGCTTTGATGTTTTATGGAGTTCTCAATAAATTGGTTTATATGATCAAATAATTGAGATTTTAAGCTTATTTTGGTTTTATTTTTTTATTTTATTTTATTTTTGGATTTAAGAAATGGATATGCAGATAGGCTATTCCAACATATTAGTCAGGGAGTATGGCCCTTTAGCACCTACAGTATATCTGCAGGGACTCCACCGCACCTACGTCGGAGTCGAAACTTAGGCCCCTGCGTGCTCCAGGCGCTCAAGAGTATGTTTAACCCCAATAAAGGGTTATGGAGACTCAAAGTCAAGCCTTGAGCGAGGGATTCGAAAATCTTATCCACTGAACCAACCCCTGTTGTTGGTTTATTTTGGCTTGATTTGGCAACTATCTATTTTAGTTTAAAAATCAATGAGTCATTAAAAAAGTTAAAAAAATTAATAAATTATAAAAATAAAAATAAAAATACTCTCTACTTTTTACATATTTTTTCGTAAAAAGTCAAAAATTCATCTCAAATATACTATTTTTTTAAACTCTATATTATAATAAAAAGGTCAAAAGAATTACTAAAATTACTTATTTCCAAAAGAAATATTAATTTAAATATTTAAGTTGGAGTAAAGAATGCTAATTTAAGTTGGCTTGATCAATCTACTTAAAAATATTAATTTTAATTTTAATGATATTTAGTTACATAATATATTAAAAAATAGTTAAAAAGTTTAAAAGTGTAATATATACTTATGAATTAATTCAAATATTTGTTAAAAGATTCAAATTTGTACTTTCAGATTTTCTTAATGACCGAAATTCAAATAATTATCAAAATGGTCCAGTTTATATTAGTTTATGTAATGTTACTGTTATCCCCAATACAATATATGATCGTGGAAAGAAACTTTTGACTTCAAAGTAATTATGTTTTACACGCACAAAAAATAAAAATAAAAATGATGTCAAACAGTGAAAATTGCTAATCTTGAAATCTAAACGGCTCCTACATCCCTTAATTTTATAAGGGTAATAATAATAACAATAAACAAATAATTTGCATCCAAACAAGACTTTTATACAAAATATAATATTTTTAATTGGACTTGGACTCTCTAGTTGGACTAGCCAATTCAACGGTCTAGTCCGACACATTGTGGGTCATTTTTGGTTTATATTCACGATTCAAACAGTTTAATATGTATGATTTGTTGAGTATTTTATTTTTATAAAAAATTAAGTTGATTAGATATTAATAGTTATTTAATTATGTCATATTTGTGTGAATATTTTATTTTTAAAATCATAATTATCGTTGATACAAATTTAATTTAATTAAATGACTATAGATATCCAATTAAAGTAATTTTTTATAGAAATAAAACACTCAATGAATTTTATATAGGGCAAATTACATATACCCCCTCAAGGTTTAGTAAAATTACAGATATTCCCCTGAAGGTTATATTTGCATAACAAATTAGGGTGTAAACTGTTATGAAAATATAAATCTCAGGAGACAATTTGTTATGAAAATATAAACCTTAGGGAGGTATCTGTAATTTCTGAAACCTCAAGGGGGTATCTGTAATTTAACTAAACCTCAAGGGAGCTATATGTAATTTGTCCTTTTATATATTAAGCATTCGTTTAGGAGATAAGTTGATTTTTTAATTTTTTGGAACTAAAAAATCTCGTTTGAGATGAATTTTTTTGACTTTTGTAAGAGAAAAAATGAAATAATTATGATTTGAATGTGACATTTTGACATTGTTTGGCAAGTTGGATTTTAGCCTATTTTTGGCTAAAATTTACAAATAAACAAAATAAACTAAAATAGTTAATAAGATAAAATGTCACATCAAATTTGCATAATCAGTCCATTCTTTTTCTCACAAATATCATATCTAACTAAAAAAAAAATAAACTATATTTTCAAATACAAAAAATTTTAACTTAGTAAAATAATCAAAAATTAAAATAACTTACTAATATAACAATTTTCTAAACATTCAATTTAATTTATTAATTTTTTTAACTTATTTCATTTTTTATAATTATTTTAACCCAAACTTTTTAGGCTAAACACAACCTAATAAAAACTATGTAGTAAACTCATGAAAGTCTAAGGCTTCATTTGGCAAGTGATTTTTTTAGATAAAAAGTTAAAAATTTATTTAAAAAAATTAAAAAATCAATAATTTATGTTAAAAAATAAAAAAAAAATTCTATCTACTTTTACAAATATTTTTATAAAAAATTAAAAATTTATTCTAAATATATTAATTTTTTTATATTATATTTTAACCAAAAATTCAAAAAATGACTATAAAAAAAATCTGTTTCGAAACGAGGGCTAATAATACGCCCCAGTGCAATTTTAAATTGGAGAGAAGCGACTGCCTTTTTAATCGAAGGCTGTGGCCTACTTTTTTCGCTGACGTCTTTTGGTCATAGGAACCCCGCGACTTCTGGAACAACACTGTGCTTGTCATTTGTCAAAAGTCTTATCTTTCTTTAGGACTTTGGGGTGAGTGTAAAAAATCTAATCTAATCTTACTACCAATAAAGCATCAATCAATCTTCAACGTAATTTTAATATGAAAAAATTGTTAACCACTCCACCAGAATAAAAAATTATTAGTTGGTCTTAGTGATAATATTTTTTATTAGTCATAATTTATTATAATTTTTAATATATATTCGTAAATTTTATCTCTTTTACTAATTATAATATTATTCGAGCACTGCATGGTAGTATTTCAAGATGAATCAATAATTTTTTCTCATTAAAACCTTTTTTGAAAACATTTAAAATATTCAATTTATTAGCTAATTAGTCTATTTTAGCCTACTTCTTTACTTTTATGTACGTCTTTTTATAATAAGTAAAAAAATTAACTTATAAAATATATCCAAAACAACCCTAAAGTATTGACCAGTTAGGACAAGATATATATATTTAGGTTTTGTTTGGGATGTAGTTTGGTTTTTTAATTTTCTGCCTATTTTACTCTAGGGCTAAAAAGTTTCATTTGTGATAAATTTTTTTGACTTTTTATACTTTTATCAGAGAAAAAATAAAATAATTATAATTTGAATATGACATTTTTTAATCTAGAGCTAAAAAATTAATTTTATCTTATTGTGATTGGTTTAGTCCCAATCCACCCTAATCCGACTTTCCAAACCAGTGCTAGAATCTATACTAAACTTTTATTATTATTATCATTATTATTTAAACTTTAACTAAAACTCATAAGGCGATTTTTAACATAAAACTTTTAGTATTAATTTAATCAAGTTAGGAAAATGTAAAGCCCAATTTTAAGCATGTATTTATTAATTGTCTCCTTTATAAGTGTTGTTTAGGTTTCCTTGTCTGTCACCCACCTACTTTAATTGGGTACTTTTGATAAGGATGACACAAAAAAGGTTCTGATCTTTCATGGTAATTTCTATTTAGAAATAATATTAGGGTAAATTATCAATAGAATCTAATAGGGGAATTTAATTTCTATCAAGTTTTATTAAAAATAAGTTTTGGTAAAATTATCGCTAAAAATTATTTTTTGTGACAATTTTTTATGTTGTAAAAAATTGACAATTAATAATTTTTTTTTATTATAATTTTTACGAATTGAAACTAAAACTTATAATTAATAATTTTTTTTATGATAATTTTTTTTTAAAATTTATTAAATAATAAATTCACTTATTAAAATCTACGCATAAATACTCCGTAATATTATCAACAATGATTCATCGCACTAAAAACATCACCACTAATAGCACTAATGTATTAAAAAAAAAAAAAAAAAAAACACAACTCCAAGACCAAAACATCACATCATTAATGGCGAGATCCACTGCCACCTAATTAGTGAGAGCACCAATTAATGCTCCCAAGCATTTTTCTAATATTATAAGGGACCCCATTACAATGATTTTAGGACACTACCTACCCATGGTACTAATAAACATAAGAGCATCTTGAGTACAAATGTTAAATGATTTATTATTAGAGTCAAAGATCAACAGTCAGATATTATCCGTTGCAAATTTCAACTCTAATGATCCTGTGACGTGGAAAGAGTGAGGGAGAGGGTTTAGGATTTAAGCAGCTCTACATCCTAAATTTTATTCAATTTATTTTATATATGATATATATTTAAATCTTACTTTTACACTTAACACATATTGCATCTCCATTTGAACCCTCATTCATTCCATAAATTAATAAATACTTAAGGCACAAAATTAAGGTCAGGTTTTGGTAAGTTCTGAAAAATTTTAAAAGTTAAAAAATTATATAAAAAATAAAAAAATCATTTTTATTCATAAATAAAAAACATTAAAAAATATTTTATACATTTTTGTAATACAAAAGTTTTCATTACACTGTCAGTCGTACTGCCTCAACAAGATGGCAGGTCATACACTTTTTGGGCAAAAAAAAAAATTTACATATGTAAAGTCACAAAGTTTGATGGAAATGTTGGGCCCTTGGGGGCCCACTAAGGGTTCCGTTTTGATAATCCGAACCGTCAATATGTAGAACTTGTCGAGTACTATATGTTTGTAAAAAATCACGTTGATCGGATATCATTAACTATATGATCAAATCAGTTTTGTATAAACAAAACGGTGTGATAGTTAACTGTTAAAAAAAACTAATCCGGTCATATAACTATCGATATCCGATCAATGTGATTTTTTAAAAGCATATAATACTCGACGAGTTGTACATATTGAACGGTTCAGATTATTAAAATGGGACCCGTAGTGGCCTCCACGGACCAACCATCACTGTACAAACGCTTTGCCCCGAAGGAGGCAATAATTTGCTGTGTAAGACACGCTGCCCTAACAGGACAGCCGTACAACTTACTCAACTTTTTTTCCTATACACTTTATTTATACAATTTTTTATTACATATTTTTTCATAAAAAGACAAAAAATTAATTCAGACATTCATATTTTTTTCTTCAACTTTTTAATCTAAAAAGATAAAAAATACACTTATTTATTACACACAAACAACCCCAAGTCTCATTTTTAAAACATCTCGTCAATTAAAACACACATATCTACTTCTCCATTGAAAATGCCCTAATTACTAGACATATTATTGAGTCACCCCCCAAAATCTACATAAAGTGATAAAAAAAATATACAAAATTCTCTGTCTTAATTAATTGGGAAATTTATTAGAAAATCTTTTTTTAAGTGTTTATATCTCAATTAGTTCATAAGATATTTTTCTATGTTAATAGATCTTATTATTTGAACATTTGATTTATAAAATCCTAATTCTTATATTTAAAGTATTTTATGGACATTTCTACCCATATAAATATTTTTTGAACAGTTAGCAATTTGGTGATGTGAACATTTATATTTTACAATGTGGATGTTTGGGAAGTTGCTATTTTAGTAGGCTAAAATTTTTATGTTTAGGAAGATATATAGTTGGATTTTTTTTATAGTTAGATATGATGTTTGTGAAAGAAAATGTAAAACAATTATGGGTTTGATATGACATTTTGTCTTATTGACTATTTTAGCCTATTTTATCTTTTTATGGATTTTAGCCCAAAAAGCTAAAAAAAAAACTTTTGCCAGACACCCCAATGTGAATATTCACATTGATGTATGAATGTTCGCATTGACAGTGTAAACATTCATATTGACATATTCAATGCTAGTCTTGGGCATTGGCCAACAAGGCCATGGCCTAGGGCTCCTCAAAATAGACCTAAAACGGTGGCCCCCTTCTATTATGATATAGTGTAATATATTATGTATGTTTTAAGTTAAAAAAAAAAATTAAAGAAGGCCCAAATTAACTTAAAATAAATTGACCCATTAAAAAATTAAAAGGTCCATTCAAAAAAATTAAAATTGTTATCTATTGAAAATAGACCCAAAAAAAGGTCCTCCTATTATAGTTTATTTTAATATATTAGGTATATTTTAAATCTAAAAAAAAATTAAGGAAGGCCCAAACTAACTTAAAATAAATTGACCCATTAAAAAATTGAAAGGCCCATTTAAAATAATTAGTATTGTTATTCATTGAAAATGATTTTACAAAAAATAGATTATGCAAGTATGATTAATTTATTTGCTTCTAAAAATGCAAGAAGAGCGAGGATCAAGTGACACTTATTAATTGTTGTAATGTAATACTAAGTATTTTTTGTGATTTTGACACAATTTTTTTGTCTTTTATCTTCATTTTTTTTTCATGCAATAAAAAAAAAATGTGAAGGGCCTCAAAAATTTATTAGTTGATCATTGGTTTTAGGCCCCGAAAATATCAGGGCCGAGCCTGGACATGTTAACATTCACATTGACGATGTGAACATTCACATCAACGGTGAACATTCACATCACGAAATATCCATGCTGTAAATGTAAATATTATTAGGGGTATTTTGGTAACTATGTCACTCATAAAACTTATTGGAATATAAAAAAATAATATGAACTAATGGAACATAAATAGGTCAAACTGGATTTTATGAAAAAGTGCCCCTAATTAATATTTTGTTCAAATATTTATTAAGCATTATCTGTAACATGGTTTTAAAAACCAGACCGGACCGACCAGTACAACCGGTTGAACCGCCGACCGGTCGAGGTTCCGGTCCGGGTACACCCACTGAACCGGTCATAGTGGAAAACCGGTCTGTTTTGAAAGAATCGAAAAAATCGACGGTTGAACCGCCGAACCGGTCGACCCGATTCCGGTTCACCGGGTTGATTAAACGATTTTTTTGTATTTTTTGTATTCTTTCTTTTCTCTTTCTTTCTTATTATATATATATATATATATATAATAAAAATTTAATTGGAAACTCTCTTTTAAGGGAATATATATAATAAAAATTTAATTGGAAACTCTCTTTTAAGGGTCTTCTCTTGTGAGGAATCCCATTGAGAATTTGAAATTATTGTGAAAGCCTCTATCTATTTATAAGAGAAAAATTCTTCCAAAAAAACTCATGAAATTTATGTGGGATTTAATCAAATTTATTGGAGGGAAACTTAAAATTTTGATATCCCGCCAAAATTTTTGCTCTTCTTTCAATCAAATTATTTGAATTAAAATCATATGGAGGGAATATTGAATATTTGATTTCTACTTCCAAAATTAAATTAATAATATTTTTAAATATATTTTTATATTTTTTAATAAAAAAAGTATTAAGAGAAATATTTAAGATTATTAAAATTTTTAATTTTATTACTTATATTTTTATTTAAATATAATTTTAATATATTTATGACTTCACGGTTCGATTTCGGTTCAACTCGACGGTTGAACCGGTGACCCGTCCACCTGATCATTTTTTCGATTCACTCACTGATCTGATTTTTAAAACATTGATCTGTAACATTATCATAGATTTCAATCCCATTTTTTTTTACAACATTCAAACAATATCAATTATAATTACGATTTCAAGCATGGTTCAAGATTTCACAATCCAAAAGTGATGATATTATAAAAAACCTAGGTGAGTCTATGCCCCTCTAAGATCTGTTCCTCTTCTTTTTTCAACTTTGTAGCTTCAAAGATCTTTGCTGTGATATTTAAAAATTATTCAAAAGATTTGATAAGATATACATTTGACAAATGGTGAATAAAAATCTATCCAAATTCACTACTATATAAAATGAAAAGGACTGTGACTATCAAAGTTGCATGTGCCTTACTATGTGATATGAAGGATTTAAAATATAAAAAATATATATATATTATGAATTTTAGAAGCTTCCTTTATTTTTTTTTAGGTTGGAAAAGAAGTGCTCAATCAAGGCTTGCCCAGTGAAGAATGGCCCCCCCTTAGCTTTGGATGCTTTTATATTATTTGATGCTTTACTTTTAAGCTATAAGATTAATAAATAGGAAAATGATTTGGAGCCCTAAAATAATCCCCTAATCCCCTTAATTTTCATTTTGGGCAACTGTTTTCTTTTTTTTTTTTTTTTTTTACTTGATATGGAAATTAGGGGGATTAGGGGGGGTTATTTTAGGGGATGTAGCATTGCCCTAATAAATAATAGTAAAGGTTGCTTAGAATGATTTAAATAAGTATATTTTTTAATTTTTTTTTATGAAAAGATGTATAAAAAAATAAATGGTTGATGTAATCCAAATAAGTGCACTTATCTAAATAAGTGTACTTATTTATGGAATGTCAAACAAACTTTAAATTTAAACCTTCTTAAAGAAGGGTTAAGGAGATAGATTTTCTCAAGTCCGCAAAGGTTTGGATCATGTTATTTGAAACCCTAATCTTAGTTCAATAATTTGAACCGTTGATTAAACCCTCATTTGACAATTAGACTAAGCCTCCGTTTGGGAAGTGGGTTGGCTTTTTGGCTTTTTGGCTTTTTTGGCTATTTTAACCTGGGCTTAAAAGCTTGGTTTGGGAAGGGCTTTTTGGCTTTTTGGCTTTTTTGAGTTTTTTTGTGAGAGAAGAATGTAATGATTATGGATTGGATATGATGTTTTGTTTGTTATGGCTAAAATAGCCTATTTTGTCTTTTGTGGCTAAAATAGCCAAAAAAGCCCAAGAACCAACTTGCCAAACAGAGGCTAATTTGGCTTTTTGGCTAAATTAAGTCATAAAAAACTATAATAAACTAAAATTAATAAGATAAAATGTCATATCTAAATCATAATTATTTTACTTTTCTTTTCACAAAAAATAAAAAAATAAAAAATGTTAACACAAACAAATTTTTTAGCATAAATTAAAATAACTATAAAACTAAAAAGTTAAAACATTAAAAAGTTAAAAGGAAGCCTAAATGTTAAAAAAGACCAAGTTAGAGCATCCCTATATCTTCCCTTATATTACCTCGTTACTCAAAATAAGGAGTTTTTGTGTCAAAAGACATCTTCAGCAATTCCCTTATCCAATCCCCAAATATAAGTATTACTACAGTGATTCTCTATTTATAGGGAGTCACTATAACTCTCTCAAATCTACTAAATTTTTATTTTATTTAGTGTTGAAGGCGCAAAAGATGTCCTCCTAGATGTCCCCAGACATCTCCCGAATGTCTCGTGAAAGTTTTGGAGTTAAAGAAAAAAACTGTCCAAAATTAACTTGATCGGTCAACTGCCCTTGTCTTTCCTGTGCTCCATATGCTGTTGCATGTGCTATTGCATTTGCTTATTATTATTTTATTATTAAAAAAATATTTAAATTTAAAAGTAATTAAAAATATTATTTTAATAGAATAAAGAAAAAATATGAAATTTATTGAGAGAAGGAGATGAAAAAGTAATTTTTTAAATAAAGAATAAATTTTTTAATAATATTTTAAAATAAAATTTAAATAATCTGATAAAAATGCTCATATAGCAATAATAACTTGGTATGGTAGTAAATTACTTTTAACAGAAGCTGATGATAAAAAATAAAATAAAATAAAATAAAAAAATGTTTTTAACAGAAATGGTTTTAATAGTAATTGCCAAATGAATGGGTAAGTAAAGAATAATTTAAATAAGGTGCGGTCCAATCACGCTTGTTTGTTGATCTTTAAAACGTTTTTCAATGCTCTATCAGACTACTACTGTGACTCTACACTCTACTACTACACCTTCGTCCACTTAATGGAGGGTGGAGATTTAATTTTGAGTAACGTTGGAAATTACAAATTAATTTATAATAATGTAATAAAAAATTAGATTTTTAATTATTAAATATATAACAAATCATAATTTGATACTTATTTTGATATATCATATTTGTGAGTAGAATTGTGAGAATTTTTTGAGTCTCAAATATTTCCTTCAATTTTAGGATAGATTAGGAAGGCAAAATTGTAATTAAGTGGAAAGATCAAAAAAATTTGCAAAATCATAATACTTATCACTTCAATTATTAAAATTGATAAGCTTTACCATTGATTTGTAATTATTATTTTTTTCATGTTTTCATTGAATTGCAATCTTCCCAATTAGGAATACATCTTGAGATTTGTTTAAATTATAAATTCAGCCTCGCCACAGAGCCTGAAAGCCCCGATTCGAATTTGGCTCGAATTTGAGAAGGAAGAAGAAGAAGAAGAGAAAGAAGAAGAAGAAGAAGGAGAAGTAGAACTGGAGGGATTATCAAAATCGGGCTAGAGGCGGAGGCGGAGGCGGAGGCGGAGGCGGGGCTACGATGCGACGATCGGCCGACGAGCTGCGACGACTCTCTCTCGCCTCTGTTTCTCTTCTCCTGTGTTCAAAACGAAGAAGAAGAAGAAGAAAAGAAAGAAAATGAAGAAAAAAAAAAATTGAAACCCAAAACGACGTTGTTTTGGGTTTCGAGCCGAATTCGAGCCACTGATTTTGGACCCTCAAACATTTTTCTTATAAATTACCTTTTATAATTTTAAAAATCACCTCTCACGCTTTTCAAGTTTTTAACCACATAACAATTCATTTATTTGCTTAATAAATTATCAAATAATTAATATTTTTTAACGATATCAGAAATATATTTAATTAACAATTCATGTAATTTATGTAATTTTATTGTTATATAAGAGAGTAGTTAGAATTTTATTTTATTTTATTTTATTAATTCCATTAAATAAAAATTTAATGAAAGGGTATTTGTAAATTCTATAATCGCAGGGAATAATTCTTATTTTCAATAAATTTTCTATTTGTATTTATAATTTACTCTAAATTTTAAATGTTGAAACAAACATTCACAATAAATTTGAGGTACACATTGAACTTTTTGAATAACTTTTTTATTTTCTTTATAAGATTTGTAGCAGATTTCTAACAAGATTAATTATAGTTTAATGTCATATACAGAAAGTTCTATGTTATTTTTTTTCATAATGAGAAAAATTTTATTTTGAAAAGTTTAAAAATACAAAATTAAACTTAACCTTTTCATTTGAGGTGAATTCCATTTTTTTTATTTATAAATCTCACATTTATGTGAAATGATTACATTTTATTTTATGATTGGTTTATTGTTTACATTTATGATTGGTTTATTGTTTACTTTTGCTTCAAATCAAATACCTAGCAAGCTTTATAATTTAAAGAGAAATGTTGAAATTCTTAAAACAATATTTTTAAAATCTTTAATGATTTAGCAAGTGAATCAATAATTGATATAAAATCATTCACATTCCATATTTTAAAAATTTTAATTAACTTGTTATTATTATTTTAGGTAATTTAAAACTCTCACTATCAAATCAAACAAATAAAATACCATTTTTAAAATTAATTTAGTACTTAAAGGAGTCAAACTCGTCATTAATAGACATCATATCGAAAGTAATGGCGTGGAAAAGTTATTGGGAGTTGGTTTGCGGTTTGGGCTGGTATTTTAATTTTTATATTTTTTAATTATTTTAGTTTGAATTAAAAAATTTCGTTTTGAATAAATTTTTTATTTTTTTAAATTTTTGTGAGAAAAGAATTAAATGATTATACATTGGATGTGATATTTTGACTTATTTAATTAAAATAACTAATTTTGTCTTATATAATTATTTTAGTCCAAATGTGTATTCCAAATGGAACCTGGTTAGTATGGGTATTGGGTGTATTTTATAAATTTCAATTAATGTTAAAAATTTCATATGTTTTATTAATATTTTTATTAGATATTCTATATAGATTCATATGGGTGTGGATTACATATTTATTTGAAATATTAAGTAAAAATATTGATAAAATACTAAATTTCGTAATATTTATCAAAAATTTATATTAAAATTTAAAAAATCTAAGGAAGTATGAGGTATTGTGATTGGTGAGACATCAACCAATAATTTTTTGACTTCCGAGGTAGTGATTTATCGCTTACGTGCCAACGTGGCACTGGCATACCACATGCATTGTCCAATTAGGGAGTGATGACTGTGTGAATATTCTTGAAGCATTAAAGAAATTAGTTAGAAGATCTCATTAAATTTAAACTTGATGAAAAATATATATATATTTTTTTAACTGTCGTATCAAATATGTATATTAAAGTTTTTATTTTTCTTTCATCATATTAAGGATAATGTTTTTTTCATTAAATTACTATTCATTATCGTTACCGGATGTCTCTCGAATGTCTTCCGGTCATCCTTCTAGATGATCACGATCAAGGCAAAAATTTGTGAAAAAATTATATTGATCGATCGACCAGCTAGTCGTCCGCCTGGTTGACCGATAGTTTGATAAAAAACGAAAACTCTCCGTTAGAGCACTTGATATCAAATGAAGCTTTCACTCAAATTTTTACTCCTTGTTTGGCATAACCTATTTTAGTCCACCTTTTTATCTTTTTTGAGTCACATCAATCAACATCTCATCTCTATTTTTCTACATATTTTTTTTTATAAAAGTCAAAAAGTACACTTATTTAGGACATCCCAAACTACCCCTCACATTTGATGAAAAATTGATACACCGTTGAAAATACTCTTAAACAAATACTTTTATAAAAATAGTTAAATATATGAAAAATAAATTATAATATATATAAAAGTATATTTGAACCAAATATTTTCCTGATAAAAAAGAGTATCTCATTTACCAAACTAATCTTTTAATTTTATAAGAAAATTATAAATATTTTAATATTATTTTTATTTTATCAATAGCTCATAAAAATATTCTTACCGTGACTATTAATTTCAAGAGTACTTACGTATAGATTTTAGTTGGTGGATTTATTATTTAATAAGTTTTGTGATAATTAATAATATTTTTTATTGCTATTAAAAAAAGTCACTAATTATTAATTTTGAGCGATAGTTTAAAAATTTAGTCATAAAAAATATCACTAAATATAAATTTTAGCCATAATTTAAAAAAATCGTCATAAAAAAATGTCACTAATTTTTAACTTTCAGCAACAATTCGAAAATTCCTCACAGAAAAACGTCATTAATTATAAATTTTAGTGACAATTTATAAAAATCGTGAAAAAAAGTCACTAATTATCAATTTTTAGCAACATGCAAAAAATCGTTAAAAAAATTATTTTTAGCGATCATTTTACTATGAATAACTTTCAATAAGTAATAAAAATTAAATCTAATTATTATGATATATTGATAATTTATCATTGATTTTGTTCCATCTTCTCATATAAAGTCATGTGCCATATTGGGCATATTTAGGCCAAGTTTGGCATGTGCCTAAAAAGTCAAAAAGTTATTTAAAAAGTTAAAAAGTTATCACTATTCACCAAAAGTCAAAAAGTATGACTGCACAACTCTCAATCTTAATTTTTCCTTACACACTAATTTATACAATTTTTTAATACATATTTTTCCATAAAAAGTCAAAGTTTTAACCCAAACAACCATATTTTTTTCCTCAACTTTTTAGTTCAAAAATTCAAAAAGTACACTTATTTAGGACATCCCAAACAATCCCTAATGTCTTTTTTTTAAAAGAAAAATATTTATTTAAACTTAAGAGTGCTCCTAAATTATCCCATATATTTTTTTGAATTCCTATCTTTTAATAATATTTAATTATAACTTTATTTTAATATATAATTTCAACCTATACTCACTACAAGAAATAATAGTTTTGCCCACCAAAATATTAGGTGCCAAAGGTTGCATTTTTTGTCGCTGATACCAATAAGCGACTAAATTTTTTTGTCGCCAAGTTAGTCGCCTAAACCCTGTCGGTGATTGTTTTAGTGACTAAATGTGTGTTTGGTCGCTGAAAGTGAAACATTTGACTACTATTTTTTTAGTCGACAATGTTACATTTTAGCTACTAAATTTTATTTGGTCAGCAAAATTAAATGTTTGGCTACTAAATTATTGATCGCCAATAGTCAATTATATAAAATTAAATTATACATTAACCGACCAATACTCAAGGAATCGGCGACCAAACATTTTAGTCGCCAAAAGCTCATTCATGAAAAAACAAAAATTACACTCACTAGCTTCTCATCTGCTCTTGTGGAGATTCAAACCATCAACTTCCCACACCATAAATCTTATACAAGACACTCTTTCCACTACGCCTCTATAGCACCATATGATTATATATGCAACATATATTATTTATATAATACATATACTCGTATTAATATGAAAGTATATATATATATATATATATATAAAGATAATTATTTTTTATTGAACATAATTTATGTAAAAATAAATTATTTACTAGAAAAAAAATAGAGACGACTTTTGGTGCCTAAACTTCTTTTTAGTCGTCAATTCTATACTTTTGGCTACTAATTTTTTTAGTCGTTAAAAAATTTAATTCCCGCGCTAAAATTACCACTTGTGGCAACTACACTTTTTTTTAGTCGCCAAAAAGCCTCACTTTTGGCTACTAAACATCTTTTTAGTTGCCCAATGCCTCACTTTGGCTACTAAATTTTTTTTAGTTGGTAAAAGCCTTCCTTTTGGTTACTAAAATATTTTTAGTCGGTAAAAGCCTTATATCGGTGACCAAACAGATTGTTAGTCGCCAAAACTTATGCTTTTAGCTACTAAATTTTTTTAGTCACCAAAAATTTTACTTTTAGGTACTAATGCTTTTTTAGTCACCAAAACTTATACTTTCAGCAACCAAATATGCTTTTTTAGTCGCCAAAGATGCTTTTCTTGTAGTGACTTTCATCCCTAGTCTTCTATCTCTACACCAAACCAACCATCAACTCCTTCATCTTCGGTTCCACTACCACCACCTCCAGTAACACCTAACCATCCTCCTACACTCCTCAACGCCCTTTCTTCCCACCTCCCCTATTCAATGTACCCTCCTTTGCCACTCCCATCTCCACCTCCGCACCGCCCCCTCTTAGTTATCGCGACTTCCCCTCCGCTCCACCCCCGGCATAACCATAGTTACTACTGTGAATTCTTTTCAATTTTCCCTTCCTATGCTTTCACTTTTTCTTCTCTAACTTAGGGTTGGGGTTAGGAGTGAAGAGAGACAAAAGAGAAGGGAAAAGGCCTGTCGAAAGGGGGTGGCGAGAAATGGTGAGGAGTGCAGGGAAAAATACGACGGGATTTTGTTAAAGGCAGTGGCGGAGGCACATAGGACCCAGGGGGGTCACGTGCACCCCCTTGGATTTTGGGATTTTTTTTAAACATAAAGAAAATATTTTAAATAAAAAAATTTTATAAAAATATTATTTAAAGTGAAATGTCAATGACATTTTTAAAATTATGAGAACAATAATGGTTATTTTGATTGAAAATAAAGAGACTATGATAAGTCATATTATTATTTATGAAAATTTCAATATAATGGTGATATCTGTCATTATTGACATGCAAACATAATTAATTTCAATGCAGATATGAAATTTATTGGATTATTAATTACATTTGACATTTGGAGTTTGTGGAGATTATCCTCCATGTGTTTCTTTCCTTTCATAACTAAAATGACCACTATATAAATTATAATCAAGCAACACATCTTCAATTATAAAAAAAAAAAAAAAAAATTACAATAGGTCATAACTAATATCAAAATGAGTCATAACTAACTATTACTTGACATATAGTCATAACCAAAATAACAATCACAAGAAATTATAACTAAATTATATCTAACACTATAATGTATTATAACTAAAGACCATGAAAATCATAATTGCGACATATGATAGAAACTTTTTTTGCGGTATATTTTATAGAATTTATCTACTAAAATATATCATTTCTATCTCAACTTATCTTCTTTTTTAATTTTCTAATCCACCTATAAAATAGTTACTCTCCAATATTTATATAAAATTTAATCTCAAATCCTTTAATTTAAAATTTACATTTATCCAAATGAACTCTTAACATTTAAGTTTAGTAATATCTCATTATTGTTTATTATGAAAAAATAATAATTTAATGTTCTCATTAATTTGTGCCCCCTCTTTCTTGAATTTCTGACTACACCACTAGTTAAAAGTGAGAGGTGGCAAGAGTTAGGAAGAGTGGAAAGGGATTACCAGATGTGTAGTGGTAGTAGTGATAGTGATAAATTGTTAGGATTATGGTTTGAAAAGATTATAAATGAGAATAGAATTTGAATTAAGATGGGTGTTTAAGGAAAAAAAAATTCAAAATATTTGTTGGATGATGTCCAAAAACGATGAGAGGTCAAAGGAGAAAAAAAAGGTAACTCATAAATTTAAATTATTGGTTTCATAATAATTTGGAAGAACTGGTCACCCTGGTTTGGTTAGAGGACTTTGGACCCATAAAACAAGAGAAGTGGTTACAGTGATCAGTGTGGTCACCATACCAGAGCCAAGGGAGGTTGGGACACATGACATTCAATAATGGGTCTACTCTCTGATTATATGATAATGCCTGTTTTATTACAACTTGGGACCCTCTTGATCATCATCACTTCCCTCCAAACCCTGCCACCCCTGTTGTGATTTGAGGTGGACCCCACTACTGCCCCAATCAAAATCCTTCTCATCCTCATATACAGCACAACAAAAAAATTTGATATTTAAGAAATTCAGAAAATTTATTTTAAAAATTTATGTGCATATTGAAATTAATTTCAAATATAAATTTTACACACACTTTTCAGAATCTTAGAATATTTCAATGCACAAGAGTAGTAGGACTAGTGTGTCATAGCATTGTAGAGAAAATATGTTTTTCAAATGCAAAAACAAAAATTAAAAATAATAATAATGATACAAAATGATTGATTCAAAGATTTGAAATTGACCTAATGTTACATACAAATGTGGAGTGCCTTCCTTTTCATGACTGTATTTTAGTGGTTGTATGCAACAGATACATCTGCTTGTGGCCACTCTCCATCCTTTCATTCATTGAGACTAGAGTATTTTCCAAGTTCAAAGGTTGGTCTACAATATATATACTATATATATTCTTTAAAAATATAATTGAAAAAAAAAACTATAATATGAACCTGGTATTTTAAGAAAAATATTTTGTAATCTTAGTTAAAAATTATTGTGATTCAGGCTTGTTTTAGCAACGGGGTTAAAAGTAATTTTTTTGATTTTTATAAATGACATCATCTATTTATTTTTTTACACGTTTTTAAAAAAAAATTAAAAAACTAAAAAAATCAGTATTTAACATACTTTCTAATAAAACATCACCATCATATGTCTCTCATCTCATAAAACTTACTTTCCATTATCGATTTACTTTCTAACAATGAATAAAATAAAATTAAAAAAAAATTCCCTCTCTCATAAACCAAAACATGAAGTAATATTTAAAAATGAAAAAACATGAGATAGTTTACCGTTTAGGTTTATTTTGACTAAATAATTATATAAAAAATTTAAAATTCACATAATGCGATTAGAGAATTGAACACAATTTTCTTAAATGTGATGGGTCCTATTAAATATGTGAGTCCCTTGTCCAATTAATTCTTCAGTGCAAGAACTGATTTTTATAATAGATGAAAGATATATTCTGAGTAAAAAATATGATTCAATAATAATACATTTTATGAAATGTGGTTGCTGACCAAACACCATTTACCTTTTTGACTATTGGAATAAACAAAGCTAAAACAGCCCAAGATAGGATCAAGAACTTGTTTGTTTAATATTTTGTGCATACAAACAGATTATTATTATTATATATGTATGTATGCTTGCAATGTAATCAAAGAACAATGCACTTACAACTTGGTACAAAAATTTCTGTATTACCATTAGATATATATAGTTATATAATTGTAGTTTGACAGGTGTTTGTCAGAGATTGCAACTTGTATGAAGCAATTGTTTAATCAAAGGAGTGTGTACAAAAGTTTGTGAAAGTCGGCATTAGTTTGGAGTTTAAGAAATGCCCAGATAGCACATGACATTATTGAACATCCCATATGAGAGAGAGAGAGAGAAAGAGAGAGAGAGAGAGAGAGAGATCTCATCGTTTTGCAAACTCCAACTTGGGGCTGTGACACATAACGCATGCAAAATTTGAGTATTTTAGATCTAAGTTGCTATCTTTTTAACTCTAATTTAGGTTTCATTTGATTGTGATTAAAAACCCAGTTCATTAGTTAAAAAAAATTTCTTTTGTTCAAAAAGTTTTTTATTTGGAAAATTCATTTCCTTAAAGAAAAAAAAAATCACTTTAGTCATTTTAAAAAATCAAAAAGTTACAACTATACCAAATAAATTAATTTTTTTACGGTTAACTTTTTTGTAGATTTGTGTTTAGCAAACAAGATAGTTTTTTAACTAACTCTTAAAAAAGTCTTAGCACACGGATTCTTTGTACTCAAAATTTCTATTTTGATATATTCAATGAATTCTTAGTCACATTAAGATATTTACTTTTTAAAATTCCCAATACACCATGTAATTAAAAATGTACTGAGTAAAAGATAATATGAATTTTAAGTGCAGAAAAATCAAACCTAATTTAGGACGCCTACCCCAATGCGGTGACAACATTGTTCGTCTGTAATATTAAGGGGTTATTTAGGATGATCTAAATAAGTGTATTTTTTGTCTTTTTATGAAAAGATGTGCAGAAAAATAGAGAGGTGATGTGATGGAAAAAAAATAAAAAGATGAATTATATTGAAGTTGCCAAACTTGGCCTAAGAGTATCTTCTAATACACAAAGCACACCATTAATGACTTTGCATTGCCACGTTAATTAAACAAAAATAAATAAATATAAGTACTCTGATTATGAAAAAAACCCTCTAAAATGTACTTCCCGAAACCATAATCTGCAATCACCATGTGCCACTGGAAAGATGCATATGGAAATTAATGTGACTGCCACCTTGATCAAATCCTCAACAACTACACAGTTGCAGATCTCTCTCTCTCTCTCTCTCTCTCTCTCTCTCTCTCTCTCTCTCTCTCTTTTAAATTTTTTTTTTACTTTAAACAAGTATTTATTTGTTTAATCAAGTATGATCGATTCACAATCACTTAAAAGACATTAGATAATTGATATACTGAGATTGGTTTTTAATTTTAAATATAATAAAGCTTAGAATTAAGGTAGACATTCCCTTACTCCACTACTGGCCTGGATGATCTACATGGCAAAGGTGGAGATGATGAGCTGGCAAATGGCATTGCCATGTCATCAATGCTTCAAATATCTGCTGATGGTGAAGGACCCGTCATTCGGCTCCTTTGTCTCAACCAAACCAACCCTAGAAAAAGAATTCATGTTTAAACAAAATAATTATAATTTTTATAGAGGACCAAGAAAGGGACAATAATTTTTATTGGCCCACAATCGCTCTAGTCCATTTAACGGACCAGAGGGAAGCTTTGTCCCTTTTAATAATTGAGATTAGCCGTTATTAGCAGAATAATTAGTTAGAAGGGACACTAATTGAGTTGGTGCAGTCACATGGACGAGAGGATTAAAAAAAAAGGGGGGGGGGGGGGGAGGACTGAGGAGATTGGTCCTTAGAAGAGAATATATCTTTGGCAAATGAGAGAGTATTTTTAATTGAGTTTGAAAGGGAAAGCTTGGTGGTTGAGATGATGCCATTATTGGGGCACATGATTTGAACTGATAACTGCTAAGAATCCCTCAACAACCCATGTATTTTTAAATTTATAAGCATAGCAATGACCATTTTCTTAAGTTAGATCAATCATCAAAAAACAAGACATGCATGTTCATTTATCACCCAAAGAGAGAGAATGCATAAGAGTATCATTAACGTTTTATCAAATTTTTCATTAAATGTGATTAAAAATTTGATATGATATGATGCATTCCAATGATTTCATCAAATTTAGACAGTCGTCTAGTTTAGAATAAATTTTCATCAAATTCATTCTAAAACCGGCTGTTTGGGTGGATATTCAAGAGGACGTCTAATGGTCACCTACAAATTTGGTAAAAGGATAAAGTTGTCCTAATTTGATGAAAAAAGTAATTCTTTCTCTATTTAATATCACTTTGATGAAAACGTTGAAACTCATTTTTTAAAATTTTGAAATTTGATGATAGATTTGAGAAAATGTTGGAGACGGCCTAATACATGTTTATGTGAAATAGTTCTATTGTGCCTCATCACATCACTAATTAAGGTAAATGTGCAACTTTTAATTTTATTTTATTTTTAGGATGAAGAATACAAATATTTATCTAGCATATTCTTCAGGGTGTGGGAGGAGAAGTCGTCAAGTGGTAGGGGCGAGTGGAACAGATAGGAGCTAAAGATGCATTTGTACACCCCAACCTTGTCAGATACAAGGTTCACTACTGAGAATATTTTGTTGAACCTTTTCATCTCTTATATAGATCTATACAATAAACACCATCTATTCACATTGATCCTATACGTACATATGATGTTTGCTGTGTGTGCTTGAATAAAAAAAAAAAAAACTTGAATAAAAAAAAGATGTTTGCTGTGTGTGTGGATACACATTAATGTCTATCTGTGGCCAATATGATTTCGCCAAGAGTCTTTTAAACGAATGCCATTAGAGCATCCCCAGCAGCCTACTTAGATTTTTCCTTAAAATATTATTAAAAAATTCATTCCTTATTTTAGGAATCACTTTTTCATTTAGTTTTCTCAACAAACTTCCTATTTTTTTCCTAAAATATTATTAAAATATTATTTCTCTATTTTTTACTTTTTCATCTTCTTCTTGAATTTTCTGAGCTGGGATGGTGTTCACCCAGGTTCGTTCACCCAGGTTCTCTCTCATGGGTTCTTTGACAAATTGAAGTATATATACCCAAGTCCTTTGGCAAATTGATATATATACTCAAGGTCTCTCTCTCCATCTATCACTGTTTGTGTATATCTATACAATATATGCTTCAATTATTTGGTTTAGTTGAGGATAGACAGTGTAAAGCAGAGCAGTGGAGGGGGTGGTCGATCGGCCGGATGTTCGGGTGGACGACCGACAAAGCAAGTTTTGGCTAATTTAAGGGAGTAACAGTGACTCCTACAAATAGGAAGTCACTGTAGCAAATATTAGTTTAGGAAATTGTTTAGGGGTTCTGCTGGAGGTGTATAAAACGATTTCTAACTCCTTAAAATAGATAAGGGGTGGGTTTGGGGGATTGCTGGGATGCTCTTAGAACTCCCAAAAAAACAAATAAAATAAAACAAAACAAAAACAAAAAAAAAGTAAGTGTACATGACACTTTTAATTAATTTTAAACCAACTAGGCTTAACCTAGTTGGCTACCATACTTTCCTCAGGACTTAATCCCAGAGGTCATGGGGGGAGTTAGGTGTGCAAACACTTAGGCTCTTTGCCAATGGTGGAGAGATTTTTTCCCATAGATAGTAATCTAACAACTAACAACTAATATTTTCCAATAAAAAAAAACTTTTAATTAATTTAAAATACTTTTCATTGATTTTAATTTTTTTAGCATTTTCACATTTTTAATACACTTTTTACACAATTTTAATATTAAAAAATGCCTTAAGGATCATTTGCATTTACCTTTGCTAAAATATAAGGTACGGCAAATCGGTGGCGTTACATGCACTAATTTATGTACACATTAGTATGTCAACTAGTGTTATGTCATTATTAATGACCCTACCTATTATATAAATTACAAATATCCAAAACCTATAAAATTATGCCACATCATCTGTTAATATATTAATATGCCACATTGTCTATTAATATATTAGTTAGTATATTAATTAGTACGTATAGTATTATTTATGACAAATAATTGAAATAAATTGGTACCGTGTGGATAGGGACGCCCATACATAACAACAGTACCGGGGCCCCAGCACCTCCACCTCCACGTAGGGGCTGTGAGAGAAAAACTAAAAAAATAAAAAAATAAAAAAAAATGTGAGCCAATCAAAAAATAGTAGGGATGGTAGGGTCACCCACTTGAGATCTAAGGCATTTTTGCATACATAAATGCGTGAATCACAAAGGTTGGGGCCGAATATTAATGGACCTAGCTAGATGAATCATTCCAATCAAGTGACAATTACTTTTAATTTTTTTTTATAAAAAAAAAATCATTTTTATTTCGTCATAAGACAAAAAGGAAAACCAGCAAAGTAAAATCAATGTCACACTGGATAGAAAAAGCAACCAAAAAAATCAAAAACAAAAAACTCAAAAGATGATAAAACAATCTTAATAATAATGCATATATAAAAAATTGATTTGGTGGCACCAAGCGAAATTGACTTTTGGGATGAGAAATGTAGCATATGAATTCATAATTGTTGAGCTTTTCAAGAGGGCATTATATGATTCCCAATCATTTGGATATGGGATCTATGCAACCACTAAGATTATGTGAGATTTTGTAGGTGGGTCTCTAACTCTTAGGGTGCAATACACAATCATATCTCTGAAAATCACTGTTGGTTATGAATATTTTGATGTGTCATATATTTTGATTGGTCGTTATAATAATTATAACTCAAATCTCTTATTTTCAATCTGTATCATGTCTTGATTGATCAAAATAACAATTGTAAATTAGATATTTAATTCTCAAATTTTTTTGTCATTTTGTTTTAAGTTTCCTTTCTTTTCAAGATCGAATTTGGAACAAGGGACAACATTATTGTGGAATTTAACTATGGCAAATGGACCCAAAAGTGCCTAATTGATAGATGTCCATAGGACATAGCCCACTGTTAATTGGTCCTTGATGTTTCAAGGTTGGCATTAGAGCACAAATATTCAATTCCAAAACACAAAGATTTACACTTGAATTGAATTGAATTGATACAGTACTTTTTCAATGATTATAATGATTTGTGAATTCCATTTTAGCACCTTCTTTTGTTTTTTAAGCCCCACAATATTGATGAAAGGGCCTTTGCACCCACAAATGCCTATGAACCAAAAAATCTTCACCTTTTTAATGCCAAACCTAATGCTTTACTCCCACATTTAAGACAATGGGACCTAATCCAAAATTTGACATGGACAATCCTAAAGTGTGACATCCCAAATATTAAATTAAACACCATGTAAAAAAAATAAAATTATGTATACACATATATATATATATATATATATATATAATAGTTATGATTGTATGTGATAGAGTATAATTTAATTGGGGATTATATATTTTAAAAAAATGATATATAATTATTTTGAGAATTGAACCAAAGTGTAATTAAATCAAAGGTAAAGCCAAAAGGGCATATTTTATAGATAAGCATAAGTTAAATGGATAATGATTTGGATTGGACACATGTATGATTTGGAGGCAGTGTTGTGGCTTGATGCCCACGGTTGCCTCCCTATAAATGAGGAGGATCGGCTCAAATTCAAAGCAACAAAAAGGAAAAATATTGGAAAGGATAGAAACTAACAAGTAAAGAAGGCTTTTAATGGCGGAAAATAAGAGTGGGGCACTACAAGAAAACATAGCAAAAAACACGGATTTTTAGCGACGCCGCGCCCCCCGTCGCAAAAAACGGTTTTTTGCGACGGTAACTGCACCTGTCGCAAATAATACCCCTTTAGCGACGGTACTGACCCGTCGGTAATGAAACCAAGCGGAGGGGTCGGAAATGCGGAAGTATTAGCGACGGTAAATAAAACCGTCGCAAAAAATCTTTTTTTGGAGACGGCATATATCATTTGCGACGGAAATTTGCCGTCGCAAAAAATGATTAATTCAAACGGCGCCGTTTTGCCTTCTATTTGCGACGGTCTACATCATACCGTCGCAAAAAGTCCAAAAAAAAAAACCCCTTCTTTTTCCTCTTGGTTGCCGCTCGATCCTCCTCCCAAATCCCTAACTTCACCCCCAAATTCCCCAAACGGCCTACGAGGAAGACATCGGTGGTGCGGCGGCGACGGCTCCGGCGACAAGAGTGGTGCTCCGGCGACGACTCTCTCTCCCTCTGCGTACGCTCTCTCTCTCTCTCTCTCTCTCTCTCGGTCTGTGTATATATATATAAATCTGTGTATATATATATATATGCAATGTATATAAATCTATATATATATATATATATATAAATCTGAAATCTGTCTATATATATATATAAATCTGTTTATCCGAAATCTATATATATAAATCTGTCTATATATATATATATATAAATCTGTCTATATATATATATATATATAAATCTGTTTATTAATAACATACTTTAATTAAGAACATACTTTAATTAATAAATCTGTCTATATATATGTATATAAATCTGAAATCTGTCTATATATAACAGATTTGTCTCATGGTTATTAATAAATCTGTCTATATATATATATATAAATCTGTTTATTAATAACATACTTTAATTAAGAACATACTTTAATTAATAAATCTGTCTATATATATGTATATAAATCTGAAATCTGTCTATATATAACAGATTTGTCTCATGGTTATTAATAAATCTGTCTATATATATGTATATATATATATATATATATATATGTTTATTTTTTAATTATTATCAACATTTATCAATTATTATCAATTAGTGTTTTTAATTTTTTTTAATTATTTTTATGGTTGTTTTCATTTATATCTCTTCAACCATTATCATTTTTTTTTCTATTTCATCCATAAATTATCAATTTTACCATTCAATCCTTCAAGTTTTTTATTTTTTTATTTTTTCCAAATCATATGCTCTAATTAGAAATAGTTTGTCAAAATCAGTAACAGTAGCAACCTAACATAATGTGAAAAATTTTAATCTTATAATTTAGACAACCATATCATCCGGCCAAACAACTATTTTCTTATTCATATTATATTAGAGCATCTCTATCAAAATAGTTATTTTTATTTTTTTAATTAAAACAGTGATTAAATCACTAAATTTCAACTCCATTGAACTAATAACTATCAAGTTAGCTATTTTAGTTTTCGTAGTTTTGGCTCAGTAAATGCAGTTAGTAGTTTCAGCTAGTGAAACATTAAAAATATATTATTTTTGGTATTTTTTAGTTACTTGTGTTGAGTTTACGAACTTAAGAACGAAATAAATTAAACTAATACTTTAATTGTTTAAATCGTTTCAAATTATATTGGTGTGTAAGAAGATTCAATTACAAATAACCATAAGACAAACTCAATTATAAAGTTAATTTGAGACGATTAAAAAACCATGAGACAAACTCAATTACAAATAACCATGAGACAAACTCAATTATAAACTCAATTATAAAGTTAATTTAAGAAGGTTTAATTAATTTAAACCTTAAATAGGAATTTTAGACATTTCGTTAATTTGCCAAATAGGATGTCGAGTGAATATTTATGTGTAGGTATTATATTTAGAGTTACTTTGGTGAGATATTCTTGTGGATGTGTACAGATGATGGATAAGAGTTGGATTGATTTGCCAAATAGGATGTCGAGTGAATACATTAATGAGATTGATGAATTCCTTGTGTTTGCCTACACCAATAGGATTGAAGGTTCGATGATCAGTTGTCCGTGTAGGAAGTGTGAGAATCGATACTATTTTGTACGAGATGGTGTACGGGAGCATCTGATTTTGAATGGTTTTTTTAAAAAATACAAACATTGGATTAATCATGGGGAATCTTACATATCTCTGCATAGTAATCGAGAGAATGAAACATTAGCTAATTTAGACATTGGAGATGATATGATTGGAATGATACAAGGGGCTATGGGAAATCCACATGCCGGTACAAGTGTTGAGGGTGATGAACCACAGGGGCCTGATCCCCGTGCATCTGAACCCCAGCTCGGTCCAAATGCAGAGACTGCAAAGTATTTCAAACTTCTTCAAGATGCACAAAGTGAATTGTATCCGGGTTGTCAGAAGTTCACATCTTTGTCATTCATTGTTCGACTTCTACATTTGAAGGTGCTTAATCAGTGGACGGACAAGTCTGTTGACATGTTGCTTGAGTTATTGAATGAGGCGTTTCCGTTGGGTGTGAAACTCCCGGATTCATATTATAAAGCTCAAAAGGTCACAACAGATTTGGGCTTCACGTATGAGACGTGGGATGCATGTCCCAACAGTTGCATGTTGTTTCGAAACGAGGACGCCAATCTTGATAAATGTGTCATATGCAACAGTTCTAGATGGAAATCAAATGGTGATGGTGGTTCAAATGGTCCTAACACAGGCGGCAAACAAGTAGCTGCAAAACAGATGAGGTATTTTCCTTTAAAGTCAAGGTTGCAGAGGTTGTTTATGTCATCCAAGACGGCCAAGTTAATGAGATGGCATGCAGAGGAACGAACTGATAATGGTGTCTTCAGGCATCCTGCGGACTCCCTTGCATGGAAAGATTTTGACCGTCGGAATATTGACTTTAGTAATGATTGCCGAAGTGTAAGGCTTGGCTTAGCATCTGATGGTTTTAACCCATTCAGGACGATGAACATAGTTCATAGCACTTGGCTTGTTGTGCTCATTCCATACAACTTGCCGCCATGAATGTGCATGAAGCAACCATTTCTAATTTTATCGGTGCTTATTGACGGCCCGAAAGGACCTGGTGACAAGATTGATGTTTATATGCAACCGTTGATTGAGGAGTTGAAAGAACTATGGAATGAGAGTGTGTCAACATTTGATGCATCAACAAATCAAATGTTTCAAATGCATGCAGCTTTACTGTGGACAATTAGTGATTTTCCTGCATACGCAAACTTGTCAGGATGGAGCACTAAAGGAGAATATGCATGTCCTTGTTGCAATAAGGAAACTACATCGTGTTGGTTGAAGCATAGTAGGAAACAATCATACTTGGGTCATCGCAGATTTTTACCTACTGGCCATAAATTCCGGAAGGATAAAGTATTATTTGATGGTAGTTGGGAAGTCAGACTCAAACCAAAATTGTTGTCTGGAACTGAGATGTTGCTACAATTAGAATCTGAGGGTATTTTAACCCAATACAATAGGGATGACCTTAAGGAGAGGCATAGGAGACAGGTAGAGAAGGAGAAAGCTGGACATCGCACCCATAGTTGGAAGAAAAAGAGTATCTTTTATGAATTGCCATATTGGGAGCACAATCTAATAAGACACAACCTCGATGTGATGCATATAGAGAAGAATGTTTGTGACAATGTGTTGTGGACAATATTAGGGGTTGCAGGAAAATCGAAGGATGGTGTTAATGCTCGGCGTGATTTACAAGATATGAATATTAGAAAACCCCTACATTTGCAGTTAAGAGGGTCGAATAAAGCCTATTTACCACCAGCACAATTCACGATGACCAAGGATGAGAAAGATTTGTTCTTGAAAGTGTTGAAGGAAGTAAGAGTTCCCGACGGGTATTCATCCAATATATCACGTCGTGTGCGCTTACATGATAGAAGCATTTGGGGTCTTAAGAGCCACGATAGTCATATTCTGATGCAACAACTTATTCCATTGGCTATTCGCAGATCGTTACCGAAGAATGTAATTGAACCCTTGATTGAATTGAGCAATTTCTTTAGACAATTGTGTTCGAAAGTGAATCGTGCGACGGATTTGCAATATATTAAAGATCGTATCGCTGTAACACTTTGTCATCTAGAGAAAATATTTCCTCCGAGTTTTTTTTGATATAATGGAGCACTTGCCTATACATCTAGCTGATGAAGCGTTATTGGGTGGAGCGATTCAGTTTCGATGGATGTATCCAATTGAGAGGTATCTTCTTACTTTGAAGCAATACGTGCGTAATAGAGCTCGTCCTGAAGGATCAATTGCTAAAGGATATCTTATGGAAGAATGCATGAATTTTTGTGCACAATATCTCAGTGATGTGGAAACCAAATCTAGTCGACCCGTGAGGAACTATAGTGGTGCTGATAATTTGGGTCATGCTACTGGTGAAAACACAAGCTTTTATCTTGATAATACTTCTTGGGTACAAGCTCATCGGTACAACTTATGCAATACAAGCGCGGTTCAACCATTCATAAAGTAGGTTAAGTCACTCACTCAATATTTTATTATGTTTATTGAATTTTCAACTAAAATTTTTGTATGGCTAAAATTTCAATCTACACAGCAAACACCTTGAAGTACTTAAGCTCAAAATGCCTCGTGTCGACGATCATCAACTTCGGCGTGAACATTTTGAAACTTTTCACATTTGGTTCAAGGAACATGTATGTATTTAACTCTATAGATTCTAGTTACTTAAGTCGATGTACATTTTAAATTTTACATTTCGTGTTAAATAGGTCCAAACTTTGCGAAGGACTACTGATGTCATACTTTCTGAAGAGCTTATTCTATTGGCAAATGGTCCTCATAACCTGGCAAGGAGGTTCAACGGGTATATACTGAATGGGTTTCGGTATCGAGTAAAGGCCATGGATGATCGTCGAGCCACACAAAATTGTGGTGTAGCTTTGAAGGCAGATACCATAAGTTATGCTAGTCGAAAAGACAAGAATCCTCGTCTGGGGTCTGTGTACTATTATGGACAATTGACAGATATTGTTGAGATTCGATATTCCAATGAGAAGAAACATGTGTTGTTTAAGTGTGATTGGATTGACAACATTCACGGAAAGAAAGAAGATGTCTTCAATTTCACGTTGGTGAACTTCAATCATTTGTTGTACCGAGATGATCGAATTACCAATGAACCTTTCATCTTGGCGTCCCAAGCAGAGCAAGTTTGGTATGTTGCAGACCCGTTACAACCAGACTGGCAAGTCGTGGTGAAGATGTCTCAAAGAGGTTTATTTGATATGAGTTCAACTGATCCACAAATCGAGCCATACATGAGCCAACAATTGGAAGAAAATATAATGCTTCGTGATGAAGAAGTTGGTTGGGTGAGGGAAGCCGCAGAAGGGGAAACAGTTGATGTTCAAATAGGCTGATATGTAATCAACATTAGTAATTCAATTAAGGCCAAGGTTGTAGTTAATCATCAATTTCTTAATTTACTTTGTCTTTGTAATTGTATTAGTTCAAATTATGTCATATTATAGTTGATGACAAACCATTGTCTATGTTTCTAATGTCAATTAATGTTATATTGCTTGAAGATTATTATGGGAAGGAAGAGGAAGCCTGATCATCCCCGGCGCATGATGTTTGATGTGCTACATAACAGGACATCAGTAGCACCACCATTAGAGGAGGCATCACATCGGCCAGCATCGGAGGGGCCATTAGTGCCACCAGCATCTGAGGGGCCATTACCACTGTATCGACCACCATCAGTGGCACCACAGCAGCTACCATGTACTCGGCCTCCACGCCTACCATCGGTGCGTCCACCATCAATGGCACCACAGCAGCTATCATCATCAGTTTATGAGCCATCCGCAGGTATTTAAATTTGCTTTGAGTTGCATGGAAATTATTTACACATACATTTATTTATGCTCATTATATATAACTTGTTTATTCTCATTGTATTTTGCAGACCCTTCGACTTCTTCACAGCCCACATCAGGTTTATTTGATATGATTTGTATTCACATTATTTAAATTTGCATTTGGTTGTTACCATTGCATATTGTTTATTATTATTGTATATCGCAGGTCATGTTAGTTCTTCATCGACCTCGACTAGGCGTGGTAGAGGATGTGCCAAGGGCATTAAAGAGTGGGGTACTGGTAAAAAGCTGCACATACAATTTGATGGAAATTACTGCCCAATAGGGGATAACGTGGCCAAGTTAACTACTCAACTTGGCATTATTGTCCGGAATGGTAACATTGTTCCTCTTACTTTTGTTGACTGGAACAGTGTGCCTGATGATATTGTTGATGCTATCTGGAAGGATGTGAAGGTAAAAGTATATTTTTGTCCACAAATTCGAATTCCAAATTTGTGTTATACTTAGCCTTAAACTTTGTGTTTTATAGGACAATTTGAATATATGTCCAGAGGAGTACAAGCCAATCTGCATGAAAAACTGCAACAGCATATGGAAGGATCACAAGAACAAGCTTAAGGCTAAGTATTTCAAGCCTAGAAGCTCTGATCCTAATCTGAAGGATGATGTTCCTATGAACGTTGTGCCAAGCCAGTGGGAACAACTTGTAGAGTATTGGCATACTTCCGATGTTGAGGTATACAATTACGTTATATTTATGATATGTAAACATACAAATCATATTTACATACTTACATTTGTTGAACTTGTTATAGAAAATTGCAAGTAGGAACGCTAAAAATCGGCGAGCTCACGGCATAGCTCATACCACAGGGCGTACTACTTTCTCTCAGATACGGCATGAGGTTTACATTTTATTGTTTTATTTTTCTATATAAATAAACATTGTATATTTGCAAATTATTTGGATTCTAATTTTCATATTTCTAAAAAAAAATTTAGATGACCAGTAAGGGGGAGTCTACTGATAAGATGAATGTTTGACTTATGACACGTAGAGTAGATGACCCAGAGGTTATCCAGACCTTGGTAGTTTCCAAACACCTTTGATTGTATTTAAAGTTTATTTTTTGTGTGTCAACCATCTTAATTTCGCGTATACTTGTGTGTCTTATTCAATACAGGATGAGTTTAATCGTCAACTCTCTATGCTACCTGAGGATGGTCGGACTTTGGAGGCTAGGAATGCCATTTTCCATGAGTTGATAGGTCATGACAGACATGGATATTGTCGCACATACGGGAGAATCGTGCCTCGGAGAGTGGTGTATAAGGATGGTGCTGGGCCATCACAGTCAACACCCCATCCATCGACTATTGATCAGATCACGCAGCAGGTTCGTGCTGAGCTAAGGGATGAGTTGAGGGAGGAGCTGCGAGCAGAGTTCTCTACACATTTGCAGCAGATGATGTAACGCCCTCAAAATTAACCCATTATATATCATCGACATGCATTATTTAAAGAAGACATTTTATTAATTCATTCATCAGAGTATTACTAAATAATCGAATAAAATGCCCTACAGGCTTACATCTTTCCAAGCCAACACTTGGATACAAAAATACGAGTTCTAACTCAATACAAGAAAAGCCCTAGGCTTGAGTTTTTACATGTACTAACAAATAAAAGCAAACAACAGAAAAATAGTCTTCAGAATCCAAGTCCTTCCAAGCTAAGTCCTTGGAGGTAGCTTATCCCCTGAACCTGAAAATGATGTTCCCATAAAGGGTGAGCCACAGCCCAGTAGAAATATACTAAACCACATATAAGTAACGAATAAAGCAATAGCATTCAACAGATGGTTAACCAGGATAATCAATTACTTCATTTTACAGTCTCATGACACTATTGTCTAAGATACGTTTTACTTCCCAGTTTTATCAACATGGCTCAGAACCTGGCCAAACTTACAACAGTGAATTACATATATCGTATTCACATCCTTCCAATATCAACAAACAAATGAGACTCAAGCTCAAATAAATCAAAACACTTCATACTTCCAGATTGATACACATTTTAGTGCTGTATCAATAAAACACTTCTATATAAATAAGCACACATAAAAGTGATGCTAATGGAGTCCATCCCCTATCTCCTCCCAAACAAAATCCGGTTTAGAGGTCCATCCCCTATCTTCCCCTAAACCGTGGAGTACATCCCCTATCTCCTCCCACACACAAAACAATGTATGCAAATGCAATGCTCAATCAATACACTTATTCTCTATCAATGCAATAGTCAAAATTTATGACTTAACCAATGTGATTAGTTTCAGTTAATCCTAATCCACATGCAATGACTACAACAATCACGACTATCCTCCACCGATAGCCCAAAACAGTTATTTCTAAAATGAAAATAACTATGTCCACAATTCAATAGACAAATAATACAAATTATCCAATTATGCCATTTAATCAATGAATTCCCCAATTCCATGAATTACTTATACAAATCAATTCAATAATTCAACTAGGGTTTTTCCCAAAATTTACCAAAGTATTCCCAACATATTAAAACACCAAAACTTAGAACGTAACCTATAAATTGGAGTAGGAAATCCCTACCTCAGAGAAAACAACCCAAATGGTGAAGACAGAGATGAGTGCCCAAAGACCAAAATGCTCCAAATTGCCAAATGTTCAGATTAAATGAAAGCTCTTGACTCCCTCTATCTTTTTAATAAAGCAACTAGGGTTGAAACACTCTCTAAACAGATCAAACCTAAAAGAGAAGGTGAGTAGGGAGAGAGAGAGGTCGAACCTAGGGTTTGGAATCAAAAGAATATGAAAAAAGACTGATCAAATCCCGCTGCTGTGTATTTAAACTGGACAGGCTCGCTCGAGCGAAGACTTGGTCGCTCGAGCGACCAGACACAGAGAATCTACGCTCGAGCCAAGGAAGCCTTGCTCGAGCCAATAACCCAAAAGCTCGCTCGAGCGAAAGAAAGCTCGATCGAGCGAAGAACTCAAACCCTCAGGTCTGAAACCAGACTCACGCTCGAGCGAAGGAACTATTGCTCGAGCGAAGAACAAACTAACTCGCTCGAGCGAAGAAAAGCTCGCTCGAGCCAAGAATGCAAAGCTACAGGTCCAACCCAGACGCAAACTCTCGCTCGAGCTACCAAACCCCGGCTCGAGCGAAGAACCAAAACAACATCTCGCTCGAGCGACAAACTCCTCGCTCGAGCGAATAACCAAAATTCTGGACAGCAACACTTGGTTTCTAAACCCAACCAACCTGAACAAACCTGCCCAACACATCCTATAATTCCAAAAGAGAAAATAAAGAACAACAACAACAACAATTATACAATGACAGAATCTACGGAACAGTCCGGATACAATAATCAAATGGGAAAAGACCGGGGTCGCTATAGATGAGAGCTGAGATGATGGCCCTTGTGTCACAGGGGGCGAGTGTGGATCCCAACAGACAGGTTCCATATAAACATCACAATTGTTTGATAGTTCAATTTTCACTCAAGATTATGTATGAAATTCGAATATGATTAACACATTATGCATTGACTAACATAGGTTCCTGATGCATCGAGTGGCCACCGGGCATTTAGGGAATCTGCAGAAGACGAGAATCCATATACACCACCACCAGAAGATCAGGTATAAAATTTATCTTTGCATTCTAAGCTAAAATACATCTTTGTGTTTAAGAAACTAGAATTCGAGGCGTTAACGCCCCAAAATCAGCAAACGGCGTCGGTTTATGACAAAACTTGGCACACACGACAGCCTAGGCACGAGAGACTTGTGGGAGAAGACGGGGCTCGAATTGGGTTCCCGGTTTGGGAGTTAGAGTCGGATTTCACTTTAGGCAAACAACTTCCTTAAGAAACTTGAATTTGAGGAGTTAACGCCCCAAAATCACCAAACGGCGTCGGTTTAGCACGAAACTTGGCACACACGACCGCCTAGGCACGAGAGACTTGTGTGAGAAGACGGGGCTCGAATCGGGTTCCTGGTTTGGGAGTTAGAGTCGGATTTCACTTTAGGCAAACAACTTCCTTAAGAAACTTGAATTTGAGGAGTTAACGCCCCAAAATCACCAAACGGCGTCGGTTTAGCACGAAACTTGGCACACACGACCGCCTAGGCACGAGAGACTTGTGGGAGAAGACGGGGCTCGAATCGGGTTCCCGGTTTGGGAGTTAGAGTCGGATTTCACTTTAGGCAAACAACTTCCTTAAGAAACTTGAATTTGAGGAGTTAACGCCCCAAAATCACCAAACGGCGTCGGTTTAGCACGAAACTTGGCACACACGACCGCCTAGGCACGAGAGACTTGTGGGAGAAGACGGGGCTCGAATCGGGTTCCCGGTTTGGGAGTTAGAGTCGGATTTCACTTTAGGCAAACAACTTCCTTAAGAAACTTGAATTTGAGGAGTTAACGCCCCAAAATCACCAAACGGCGTCGGTTTAGCACGAAACTTGGCACACACGACCGCCTAGGCACGAGAGACTTGTGGGAGAAGACGGGGCTCGAATCGGGTTCCCGGTTTGGGAGTTAGAGTCGGATTTCACTTTAGGCAAACTACTTCTTTAAGAAACTTGAATTCGAGGCGTTAACGCCCCAAAATCACCAAACGGCGTCGGTTTAGCACGAAACTTGGCACACACGTCCGCCTAGGCACGAGAGACTTGTGGGAGAAGACGGGGCTCGAATCGGGTTCCCGGTTTGGGAGTTAGAGTCGGATTTCACTTTAGGCAAACTACTTCTTTAAGAAACTTGAATTCGAGGCGTTAACGCCCCAAAATCACCAAACGGCGTCGGTTTAGCACGAAACTTAGCACACACGACCGCCTAGGCACGAGAGACTTGTGGGAGAAGACAGGGCTCGAATCGGGTTCCCGGTTTGGGAGTTAGAGTCGGATTTCACTTTAGGAAAACAACTTCCTTAAGAAACTTGAATTGGAGGAGTTAACGCCCCAAAATCACCAAACGGCGTCGGTTTAGCACGAAACTTGGCACACACGACCGCCTAGGCACGAGAGACTTGTGGGAGAAGACGGGGCTCGAATCGGGTTCCCGGTTTGGGAGTTAGAGTCGGATTTCACTTTAGGCAAACTACTTCTTTAAGAAACTTGAATTTGAGGAGTTAACGCCCCAAAATCACCAAACGGCGTTGGTTTAGCACGAAACTTGGCACACACGACCGCCTAGGCACGAGAGACTTGTGGGAGAAGACGGGGCTCGAATCGGGTTCCCGGTTTTGGAGTTAGAGTCGGATTTCACTTTAGGCAAACTACTTCTTTAAGAAACTTGAATTCGAGGCGTTAACGCCCCAAAATCACCAAACGGCGTCGGTTTAGCACGAAACTTGGCACACACGACCGCCTAGGCACGAGAGACTTGTGGGAGAAGACGGGGCTCGAATCGGGTTCCCGGTTTGGGAGTTAGAGTCGGATTTCACTTTAGGCAAACAACTTCCTTAAGAAACTTGAATTGGAGGAGTTAACGCCCCAAAATCACCAAACGGCGTCGGTTTAGCACGAAACTTGGCACACACGACCGCCTAGGCACGAGAGACTTGTGGGAGAAGACGGGGCTCGAATCAGGTTCCCGGTTTGGGAGTTAGAGTCGGATTTCACTTTAGGCAAACTACTTCCTTAAGAAACTTGAATTCGAGGCGTTAACGCCCCAAAATCACGAAACGGCGTCGGTTTAGCACGAAACTTGGCACACACGACCGCCTAGGCACGGGAGACTTGTGGGAGAAGACGGGGCTCGAATCGGGTTCCCGGTTTGGGAGTTAGAGTCGGATTTCACTTTAGGCAAACAACTTCCTTAAGAAACTTGAATTTGAGGAGTTAACGCCCCAAAATCACCAAACGGCGTCGGTTTAGCACGAAACTTGGCACACACGACCGCCTAGGCACGAGAGACTTATGGGAGAAGACGGGGCTCGAATCGGGTTCCCGGTTTGGGAGTTAGAGTCGGATTTCACTTTAGGCAAACTACTTCTTTAAGAAACTTGAATTCGAGGCGTTAACGCCCCAAAATCACCAAACGGCGTCGGTTTAGCACGAAACTTGGCACACACGACCGCCTAGGCACGAGAGACTTGTGGGAGAAGACGGGGCTCGAATCGGGTTCCCGGTTTGGGAGTTAGAGTCGGATTTCACTTTAGGCAAACAACTTCCTTAAGAAACTTGAATTTGAGGAGTTAACGCCCCAAAATCACCAAACGGCGTCGGTTTAGCACGAAACTTGGCACACACGACCGCCTAGGCACGAGAGACTTGTGGGAGAAGACGGGGCTCGAATCGGGTTCCCGGTTTGGGAGTTAGAGTCGGATTTCACTTTAGGCAAACTACTTCTTTAAGAAACTTGAAGTCGAGGCGTTAACGCCCCAAAATCACCAAACGGCGTCGGTTTAGCACGAAACTTGGCACACACGTCCGCCTAGGCACGAGAGACTTGTGGGAGAAGACGGGGCTCGAATCGGGTTCCCGGTTTGGGAGTTAGAGCCGGATTTCGGTCCAGTCAAAATTATTTACTAAACTATCTTTCTAATTATATAGTAGTCAATTTTTTTTATATTTTTCTATAATTAAAATATTAACACATTATATGGTTTTTAATTATTTTTATCTTGTTTTTTTCAGATATTTCCTGAGTAGCAGTTGGCTTTTTCTGGAATGCGGGCGTATCAAGATTATGACTAATTTTTGTTTTTGTAACCCACGAACGAATGAAGACGAAAACTTTTGATTTTGATTTTGATTTTGATTTATGTTATTTAAATTTGGGAGCAACATTATGTATGTATTATGCGACGTTTTGTAATGGCATAATTTTTATTGTTCTGAATTTTTATTTATGTATTGCTATGAATTGAACAATATTATTAATTTTCATTATTTGTCAATTTTAGTTTATGTACGTATTTGTATTATTCTGTAATTTTTCAATTTTTTATACTTATTTTTTATCTAATACAGGTTATTTTAATTTTTTTAATAATTTATCGGCAGGGTTTTTTTTTATTTTTTGAGACGGGAGAAGAACCCGTCGCAAAAACCATTAATAGGCTTTTGCGACGGTACCAACACAGTCGCAAAAGCTGGCTTATTGAATGTACAGGACACCTTTAGCGACGGTAAACCGTGCCGTCGCCAATACTTATAGATGCCAGAGCCTTTAACGACGGTAATGTTCCCGTCTCAAAAACTCACTTTTAGCGACGGAAATTACGTGCCGTCGCGAAAAGTGATTTTCTCACCATTATTTGCGACGGGAAAAATGCCGTCGCAAAAAACTTGGCTTACCGTCGCAGAAACTAATGGCGACGGTACTTACCGTCGCGAAAAGTCTTTTGCAACCCCGTCTGTCGCGACCCCCCCTTACCGTCGCAAAAAGCCACATTACCGTCGCAAAAGACATTAGCGACGGCTTTCGGGGCATTTGCGACGGCCGTGTACCGTCGCAAAAAACAAATTTTTTTGTAGTGGGGAATCAATATTATGATGCGTAATATTATATCTTGGGTCACCATAAAACATTTTACGTATATCTTGAGTTATTACGGTTTATTTTATACAATTCATGTTTAATAATTATATTCATGTTTCAATTACGTTACTGACTTTATAAACCCTATTTGTTTAGCTTGAAACCTATGGATAAAATTGTTTAAATTTTGAAATTTATTAGATAATAATTAGATAAATATTTATTTTGTGAGTACCACCACGGGAGTTCCATATTTTAAGGGACTTAAATAACCATTGGTCTCTGACTGGACACTTTGTGACTCTTTATTGTCGTGGATCCATTGATCTCTATTTTGCTTGTTACTTTTGTGACCTCTGTTCTATTATGTTTTGTACTGTGATTATAATTACTTTATTTATATTCTGAAAATCATTTATGCTATTTAACATTATTTGTTTAGCTCAAATTCAATAATGCATAATGTTTTAGCCTAAATAATTATCCATGGTAATTTTGTGCCCTATACTCTTGATATAATATTTCTCACTCTGCTATGTGTTTATAGTTGTTATTCCCTTTCAGGTGATGACGTGTAAGGAAAAGCGATAATCTCGTATAATGGGGCTAACACGAGACCCAATGTAGTTATTTTATTTTATTTTTTTTTGTAATAATTGTCAAATTGTCTGTCACTGAGAAAAAAAAATAATAAAAGCTCGATGGGTATATTTCCTTTTATTAAAGTCATAGGCTAAGTAATCAAGTTAATTATCTATTTAATTATTGTTTTGCTTTTATTCCGCCTTCGCTTGCGCTACTTAATTTTTTTAAAGTAGAATTAGTTAACAAGTTACAATTCCAGCCCTAAGCAACCAAGGTTGGGTCGTGACAAAAGTGGTATCAGAGCAAGGTTAAAACAAAATATATACATATCTAGAGATTAATATTTGTTTGCACCATTGTTAATTGTTATGTGATGTAAGGATATTCGAGCAAATTCTCAGTGAGGCATTCTAGAATGACCTCGAAAGTTTGAGTCTAAAAGGAATCTTAGGAGAATATCACGCCCCTACCCCGCCAAAAAGATGGGGAGATTTTGAGGACATAGTCAGACAATTACACTTGGGCCTTGACCAGCTAATGGGTTGATCGATATATCTACAAGTCGATCCTGATAATTTGGCATATTTATTATGGAAACAGAGCCGTACCTATACTCGAGGACGGTATCTCGAACCTACCCACATGGTCAGGCTTGCCCCAAGACTAGACTACCCTCAGTACATAGTTGGCCCTTTGCCCCCAAGTTATGCTGAAATGAGGGAAAACGTTTTCTCCGACAACTACATACTCACCGACATCCTCAACCCCCTTGGACATTATTAATGTCCAGAATGTCGATTTCAGTAATGACTTAACATATGTCGAGACACCTTGGTGGATCATTGACCGAGCATTTTGGGGATGCCTACAGTCCGTCTCCATTTATACAGTTTAGGCAGCGTGGGTTTATTTCGGAGTGGTGTAGTTGGGATGGGAATTCAATTTTCTTATGTAGCATTACTTTCCTTAGCCGTTTGACTCTCCGATCTAGACTCTAAAGAGGAGGATCCTTTTCGTGAGCTAACTATGATTAGTTCTAATCCCTATTTTTGTACTCAAAGGATTAGACACTAACATAACTTTTAACTTTTGGATAAGGATGTAGTATTAATACCATATTTCTATCAATGGTAAAGTTGGTGTTCTATATATATATGATGCTTTGTACACATGATGTCACGCTCATTAAATTATTTTCACTAATTTTACCTTGTAGTAATGGCCAATGATAGTAACGGAACTGGGTCGTCAGTTAACAGAACAAAGTCAATGGAAAAAAATCATGAAAAGAGTAGTTATTAGCTTTTTACAAGCTCTGCAAACCAACATAAACAATGGAATGTCAGAACGCCGAGAAGAGCCGGTTACAATAAAACAGTTCTAGGATCTGAAATCCACCACATTCACTGGCGACTCAAACCCACTGATAGCAAAAGCCTAGGTCAGGGACATGGAGAAAAATTTTCGCACACTATCCTACATCGAAAGACAAAAAGTGACCTTTTCCACTTTCACTTTCGAAGATGATGCGTAGGAATGATGGCTTCTTACCTTGGAAAAAGAAAAAATCGTGACTTGGGCAAGATTCTTGGAAGTGTTTTACGAAAAATACTTTATAGATTCACTACGAGAACAAAAGGTATCAAAATTCATACATCTAAACCAAGGAATGATGTCGGTGGCCAAATATGAAAGCAAATTCACTCAACTAGCTCGATTAGCAATATATGTCATTCCTACCGAAGCCCGGAAAGCTAGGAAGTTCGAAGTCGGCTTAAATGATGACATCAGAAACAAGATTGAAGTTTTGAAGTTGCCAACATATGCAGAAGTGGTGGATCGAGCATACATTGCCGAAAAACGGATTCAAGTCTCACGTTCCGGGGAAACGAGCCAAAAGAAACGATTTTGGAAAAAAGACAACAAAAGATTTGGTGCTACACCCCCAAAGAAGGTAAATACAAGCTCAACTAGTTCAGGCAATCAAGGTCTTACTAACTCCAAAAGTGGCACCATTCCAAATTGCCCTACTTATGGAAGGGCTCATTGGGGACAATGCCATCGAAACACGGGAGCATGGTTTAAATGTGGGCAAATTGGTCACTTGCTGAGAGATTATCCAAAGTTTACCAATCCTATAGTAGGCCCCTTTGAACCAGCCCCAAAACCTGTAGTACCTGGAGGAGTGAGGAAGGACCCAAAACATCAAAGAAAAGCTTTTGCCTTGGTGCCTGAAAACCCGGAAGTTACCGAGAACATTGTGTTAAGTACATTTTCTGTTTGTGGTCATTTAACTCACGTTCTCATTGACTCTGGTTTAACTCATTCTTTTGTTGCACTACACTTTGCTTCCAAGTTAGCATCAACACCTGAACCTTTAAGATATATACTATTTGTGTCATTTCTTTCTGGTAATTCTGCCTTTGGTACTGATGTGTACAAATCTTGTGCTATACCCTTAAAAGGCGAAACCTTATACATAGACTTGATTCCCCTCTGCATTGGTAACTTTGATGTGATCTTAGGAATGGATTGGTTGGCTGCCAATCACGCCTCTATTAATTGCAAAGCCAAAAAGGTCTCCCTCCAGTTACCAAACCAACTCGAGCTTGTCTATGATGGAACTGGAGTTTAATGACTTCTAAGAAAGTTATTGTAGTTATATCTGTTATATGATCGATACTCAACAAGAGGCCCCCACACTTGATGTAATCATTGTGGTTCGAGAATTCCCAGATGTATTTCCTGAAGACCTACTTGGTACCCCAGTTGATTGAGAAATTGAATTCATCATTGAAACTCAACCAGGTACACAACCAGTATCTAAAGCTCCTTACGCATGTCAATAACAGAATTAAAAGAATTGAAGACCCAACTCCATGAACTATTGGACAATGGCTTTATTCGACCAAGTAGCTCGCCCTGGAGAGCTTTAGTACTGTTCGTAAAGAAGAAGAATAGTACCATGATATTGTGTATTGATTATCGAGAATTGAACAAGGTCACCATCAAGAATCGGTACCCTCTACCATAAATCGATGACTTGTTTGATCAACTTCAAGGCGTCCAAGTATTCTCGAAAATTGACTTGCGTTCTGACTATCATAAACTAAAAGTCAAAATGGAAAACATCGAAAAGACTGCCTTCAAAACATATTACGGGCATTAGGAGTTTCTCGTCATGTCATTTGGCATCACAAATGCTCCAGCAGCTCTCATGGACCTCATGAACAGAGTGTTCAAACCCTATCTTGATGAGTTTGTTATCGTCTTCATTGATGACATTCTCATATACTCTGGGTGTGTTTGATTGGACGGACTGGAAAATGGGGGATTAGAATCCATCGGACTTGAATCCTGGGACTGTGAATCCCCTGGACTATTTGGTCGGATTGGATATGTATCCTGTGTTTGTTTTTTCATGGGATTAGATGTCTGGATAGGACTATTTTCAGTGAATCCAACGTTTGGTTGGACGGACTGGATATGATAAATGAACAAAAGACTATTTTACCCTTTTTCAATTGTTTACTATGTAATAGCAATATTAAACATATCTTTAATATTTTAATTATTTTTAGTAAACATTAAACATACTAATGGTTAAATTTTGTTTAAAGATATTTAAACATACTAATATTGATAAAAAAATTTGATTGGTATAGATTATTTTTATTTAAACAAATAAAAATTTATTGTTGAAATTAAACATACTAATGGTTAAATGTTTAAATTTTTATTTAAACAATTAACATTGAAATTATTTTGATGTACAGATTATGTTTAAAAAATTAACAATTAACAATTAAATAAATGTTAATGTATAGATTATGTTTAAACAATTAACAAATGTTGATGTAATTAACAATTAACAAATGTAGATGTAATCAAATGTTGACGTATTAAAACATAATTTAATAGATGTTAAATAAATATACATGTTGATGTACAGATGTTGAAATAATTTAATAAACATGTTGATGTACAACTGTTTAAATGTTTAAATAAAACATAATTTAAATAAATGAAATTATTTATTGTTGAAATTAAACATTTAACTGTTCAAATAAAACATCTATTAAATTTAAACAATGAAATTAAATAAAACATAAACAAAATTTTAAAATAAAACACCAATAAAATATCTATAAAAAATTATTTTTAAAAATTAAATAAATAAAACATTAATAAAAAGTTAAATAAAATTATTTTATTTTTAAATTGAGACATTTAAATTTTATTGAATTTTATTAAATATAATACATAATTAAATAGTAGAGGGTCAAAATGGTCATTTTCGCATATAATCCAAACAGTGATTAGTCCCCCACTTTCTGTCCCACCCCCCCCCCAGGACAGGATAGTCCCCCATATGGGGGACATGGAGTCCGGCCGGACATGGAGTCCGCCGGACTAAAAAAAAATCAAACGACGGATAAGGTGCACTATTTAGATTACAATCCAAATAGTGGATAGTCCCCCCTCCTAATCCCCCCAATCAAACACACCCTAAGTTGCTAGAGGACCATGAGCAACACTTACGAACAGTCCTGCAAACACTACGTGATCACAAGATTTATGCCAAGTTGAAGAAATGCGAATTCTGGATCACTAGTGTACATTTCCTTGGTCACGTCATTAACAAAGATGGCATCTCGGCTGACCCCCCAAAAGTTACAACGATCGTGGATTGGCCATGACCTACTAACATGTCTGAAGTTCAAAGCTTCCTAGGTCTAGTCGGCTATTACCGATGCTTCGTTCAAGATTTCTCGAAGATGGTATCACCCTTGACCCAGCTGACTTAGAAAAACACACCCTTTGAATGGATTGACAAACAAGAACATTGCTTCCAAGAGTTAAAAATCAAACTTGTGTCAGCTCCTATACTAGCACTTCTTACGGGAACGAATAATTTATAGCGATACCTCATACAATGGTTTGGATTGCATTCTTATGCAAAATAAAAAAGTCATTGCATATGCCGACTCATGAGAAGAACTACCCAACCCATGATCTAGAATTAGCGGCAATGATCTTCGCCCTCAAGATCTGGCATTATTATCTCTACGGAGTAACCTGCGAGATTTACACTGATCACAAGAGTCTTAAATATTTGTTTACCCAGAATAAACTAAATATGAGACAACGACGATGGCTAGAATTTATGAATGACTACGATGTAAAGATCCATCACCATTTAAGCAAAGTTAACATAGTAACTGACGCATTGAGTCGAAAGACTACTAGAAGTTTGGCATGTACCCTTGTTCCCCGCAAGATCAATGGATTACTTGCCAACATAACCATGGAACCTACGTTGATAGCAGAAATTAGAGCACGCCAATGTGAAGATAAACTTTTGAAGAAAAAATATGAGAAGCAAATAAGTATACCCGATTTTGTCTTCACTATAAGCAATAGGATGTTAAAATTTCAAAATCGAATTTGCGTACCCGACATTTCAGTGCTCAAGAAAAAGATATTGGTGAAAGCTCATAGCTCGAGGTTTGCAATCCACCATGGCAATACAAAGATGTATCACGATCTGAAGGAACACTATTAGTGGACATAAATGAAAAGAGACATTGCAAGCCACGTTTCCAAATGCCTGCATTGACAACGTGTTAAAGCAGAACATTAGAGACCTGTAAGAACGCTACAGCCACTCCCTATTACTAAATGGAAATGGAAACACATTACTATGAATTTCGTGGTTGGGCTACCATAGTCAGTCTTGAAGAATGATGCAATATGGGTTTTAGTAGACCGATTGACAAAGTCAGCGCATTTTCTACCAGTCAGAGTCACGTACACTCTCAATAGGTTTTCTACCTTATACATCAAGGAAATAATTCAATTGCATGGCACCCCAGTTTCAATCGTGTCTGACCGAGACCCCCGCTTCGTATCTCAATTCTGGAACAAATTGCAAGAGGCTTTGGGAATCACACTGAAGTTTAGTATCGCCTATCACCCGCAAATGGATAGACAATCGGAAAGGACAATCTAGACCTTAGAAGATATGTTATGTGTCTACGTGCTAGACTTCAAGGGTAATTGGGATTAGCACCTACCTTTAGTAGAATTTGCCTATAACAACAGTTACTAAGCAAGCATTAGAATGGCACCATACGAAACACTATATGGAAGGAGGTGTCGATTACCCTTGTGCTAGGCGGAAGTTAGAGATAGAAAGTTATTAGGCCCTAAAATCGTGCAAATAATGAGTAATAAAATTTAACTCATCCAACAGCGAATTTGTCACGCCCCACTTTTTATTACTCGGAATTCATTACCAAAGCCATTATCATAAGTTCCATTTTAGAGATAGCATACAGAAGCTCATTATATTTATAAAGAATACATAAGGAAAAGTTCTCTCAAGCGAATATAAAACGAATACGACATGAACATAACTAAATAAATTGCCCACAGGCTTATATCTTTAAAGTACAAGAAAGGGTTTAACCCTTTTTACATCAAAGGCATTCCGCCTACAAATAAAAGGCCCTGTGCCCAACAGTTAAGGAAAATCCATGACCTTGTAGCACACCTCGATGTTCACCTAAAAAAGGATTAGCAATGTGGGATGAACATAAAGTCTAGTAGGTATCTCAACTTGATCCTCAGCAATAATAACTTACAGATAGCTATGATCGTGAATGCTAGTCTTATACCATATAAATAATGTGACATTTTATAACCAAAGTATACATACATAATTACTTTTCTAAAAAACGTTTAGTTTATTCAACAACACCAAGGTTCGTTTTTACTACCTATTTCCCAATTAAACAATCATTACACGATAACTGTATTTTCCATTAGTGACAAAATAACACATAATATCCATTTTATTTCTCTTTGTTTTTCCTTCTTTTGAAAGCGCGTTCACTGAATCCGAGTTCTTCACATTGTTCATGCCCATAATATAACCCAAGTTTGACTCCACACATTCATCACATTCTCAATCTTAGACTCAAAACTTAAAAAAAAAATACCTTCAATAAAATAACTCAAGGTAGGAAATTCCCGTAACACCCTTTAGCACGTCCACACATACATGAACACATCTACTCAACATATGAGGCAACTCAACCTTATTGAATCATAATCACCATAACACATAACACACTAAATATACCGAAGTAATAGTATTAAATCAATTCCACTCTACTTGCCTCAAGCACGATAAGCCAATAATACATATTCTCACAATGAAATGCCAATTTACCAAACACCAGCTGGAAGGGAATGGTACCCCTGCCAATTCTCCAGGCGTTAGCTGGAAGGGAATGGTACCTCTCATTATCAGCGCAATACACGTTACCAACCATCACAACATGATACAATACAATCAACAGGTGTAATGCATACACACAACTATCAACACAACAATGTCATCTTCCACCGATGACCAAGGACAAACCTCTAAGCAAAATGTATTAAATGCACAAAATACAATTATTCAATTCTTAAGAGGCATCAGGTCCAACAACATTTCTGATGTTCCAAGGTTTTTAACTTTTATCAAGGTTCTTTCTCAATTCACAAAAGAGTTATAATTTTCTCTACGTTCTAATGTCAATTTCCGAAATTTCTAATTCGCAATACACCAACTTTTGTACATGAGCATATATAATGAAGAGACTCAATTCATTCATTTAACCAACAGCTCAACCCACCGAATACAAAATCATAATCCGCTCAATTTCAACTCAACAAGGTTATTGCCCAAAATTCCCAATCTTATGGTTAAATTCCTTTTTTAACAATTAATCAAAATTAACCATTCATTATATTTAATTAATATCAACTCAATCACAAAGTAGATGTTTAAAAAAAAAAAGATCATGAGACCCGATTAAATTACAATAAATCACCAAATCATTAATCAACTTCTGTAATTCACAACATGATCATTTCACTATTTCAACCCCTTTTTAGCTATTAGGCATTATTACAAAATAATTAGGGTTTTATATCTCTCTAATCCTAAATATGTTAAATCACACCACAAATTAACCCAACATCAACCAATCTCATAAAAATCTCAATCTCAACACCCAAATCTTAAATCCTCTATCATGATTTTTTGAAAAATCCTCAATAATATGGTTTTTATGCAATAAAACTTACCACATGTCTATCTATAGGGGAAGCATTGAAGAAAATCAAGGAAATCCCTACCTCAAGAGAGAAGAGGAGAAAAGCCCAAAAATCAACTCCGCCGGAATTCGATCTCCACTGGTCAAGACGAAGCCCTCGACATGCTCATCATTTTGGTATAAAGGACTAGCACCAAAATCTCAATGGATTTATGGGATCAAAAGAAAATGTAAAACTTTGAGGATTTGGGTAGAGAGAGATGAGAGAAAAAGAGATAAACATTATAGAGAGAGAGTGATATATTCAGATATGGGTGAAAAAAGGACAAAAAGAGCAAAATATAGCTGAAAGCACGAAAAACGGAATAGAAAACGTGCCTAGCCACACGTGCGACGCCCTCTCCCACACTTGCGGAGCGGCTTCCCGCACGTGCGGCTACCACCCCCACACTTGCGGAGCGGCCTCCCGCACGTGCGGCTACCACCCCCGCACATGCGGTCTCCTCCGCACCTCCATTCACGCACCTGCCTTTTAGGCAGCGTGCACACAACACTCTTTCCTGCTTCCTGCACATGCGGCCTGGCCTCCCGCACGTGCAGCCTAGCCTCCTGCACGTGTGACCCTGGCCCCCAGCCTGAAAAAATCCTCGACTTCACTCCCGACACACCGGAGCCGACCCCGCACCCTCCGGAACGAGTGAAAACTCAGAACTGAGACAATCCACAACAGAAAAATATTTTAAGAAAGAATTTTCAACAACTTACCCGGCATCTAAATAACAATAATTCCAACATAGCTCACGAGAACAAAGCAAAACACGCACTAGTCATCACAGAATTTGCACGACTTAGAGCCACCAGAAAAGCTATGTAGATAAACGAAGAAGGAAATTGGAATTCCAAATAGGCGATCATGTTTTTCTAAAGATCCCACCAACAAGATGGGTTATCCAATTTGGAAAGCAAGGAAAGTTGAACCCACGTTAAATTGGGTCATTCAAAATACTAGAAATGATTGGCCCTGTGGCATATCGCCTTGCACTGCTACCTGAACTGTCCAATGTCCACAATGTGTTTCACGTTTCAATGCTTCGATGATATCTTCAAGATTCAGAGCTTGTTGTCAATTATCAGAACCTGGAAGTTCAATAAGATCTTTGAAGAACGATTAATGTAGATTTTCGATTGTGGTGATCAGGTTCTCCGAAATAAGTCTATACCTCTTGTAAAAGTCTTATGGAGAAATTACCATGTCGAAGAAGCAACATGAGAAACTGAAAATCAAATGCAGGCCAAATACCTATACCTTTTCAAAAACCAAGGTACGACAAGTTTAGGGACAAGCTTCTATTTACGAGAGAGGAAATATAACACCCCTAAATGTTAAATTAAATACCACGTAAAAACGAAAATGTATATATATAATAGTTATGGTTGTATGTGATAAAGTATAATTTAATTGGAGATCATATATTTAAAAAAAAAATAGTGTATAATTATTTTGAGAATTGAACCAAAGTGTAATTAAACTAAAGGTTAAGCTAAAATGGCACATTTTAGAGATAAGTATGAGTTAAATGGATAAGGATTTGGATTAGACATGTGTATGATCCGAGGGTAGCCTTGTGGCTTGATGCCCACGGTTGCCTCCCTATAGGGAGGATTGGCTCAAGTTCAAAGCAACAAAATGGAAAAATATTGGAAAGGAATGAAGCAAACAAGTTAAGAAGGCCTTTGATGGCGGAAATAAGAGTGAGGAATCAATATTAAGGTGAGTAATATTATACTTTGAATCACTATAATTTTACGTATATCTTGAGTTATCACAGAAAATCATCATGGAAAGCTGGTGACAAAATATTATTTGTCCATGCTGTTTTAGGCCCTTTTGTCCCATGCTATAATATTTTATGTATATTTTAGTTGCTTCGTATCAAGGAATTAGTTAACAAATTACAATTTCAGCCCTAAGCAACTAGGTTTGGATCATGACATAAAACATATAGGATGATGATGAACTATTGGCATCTAAAAACATGTGACATGAACAACCCATCCCCACCCTTTGAGCCCCCCATTTGCATCTCAAAATAAGATTGATGAGATTGTTTACTCATGAACCACTCTCGAGCTGTATCTAAATATTATTAAGATAAATTATATATTAAGTTTTTGTGACAATCGGTAATTTAACATGATTTTGAAATTTTTGATTCAAGATGTCTTTGATTAAAGTCATTGTCTGAGTGTAATAAGGACATTACCAAGTTGTACCTGTTATACTAAATATTTTCAATCTTTAAATTGAGCCAAAAATCATAAAATTATAAAATTTATTGACAGAAATATTATTCTTGTATGGCAATCAAATATGAAATGTCAATACCTGTATATATATATATATATATATACATATATATATTTGTAAGACTAAAACATTCAAAATGTTGTAGTTCAATGCCAATTAGAAATGCAAAAACTTGCTAAAAATAAATAGTAATAACAAATAAATGAATAAAAACTTGCATGCAAACCCTCCTAATATTAGAACAATTTAGTTTCTTTTTCAGATTCCATAATCAAATGTAGGGCATGCCTTACACTAATGTTGGTTTCAAATAATTGATTGCATATTTTTATTATTATAGTAATTAGTAATCATCTTTAGTGTTGTAATGGGCCACAATCATGTATTAAAAAGTCAAAACTCTCATCATGGAAGTATATGGGTGGGTGTTTAATAAAATCATCATCAATTAATCAAGAATTTCTCTGACCAATCCTTGTTTATAATGAAACCTAAATTCCAACTAACACTTACTAATTACTAACCACTCCAACTCCTTTCTAAAGAACATAATTTTCTAAAAAAATAGGGCCCACATAACCAAAAACAAAAACAATTGCACATCATTGTAACATATACCTGCACCATGCCCTCCCTTTCAATCTCTATTTTGTTAAATGAGAATTCAATTCCATTGCATATTATCAAGGAATTAACCCCAGGGTACCATCTGTACCTTCCTGACAGGTTCGAAATCTGAAGGACTATACCAATTAGGGGTGAGCAGCGGATATATTGATCTGTTTAAACCGACCGAACTGAACCAATCCGCTACATTTTGGATGGATGCGTGATGACGAACGGACGGTTGCGGGTTGATTTTTTTTCTAATCTGTCTAGTTTTGGATGGATGACGGATTTGAAATTCTTTTGGCTACAACCGAACCGTCAAATCGCGAGCACCCCTAGTAATTTATAAAATTTCGTGTTTTCAATTTGTTTAGATATTCTGTTTATGTTTTTAATTAAAAAATAATTTAAATATTCTGTTACATATATTCTATTGAAAAAAAGTTTTCAACTTGACTTAGGCACTACCAACCTAGGTTTCATTTCCTACTTCTCCTTTATTTGAAGACTTATTTTCGAAAATTATTTGACATATCTGAGACGGGTAATTACATAAATGTGAAAATCAATAAGGCAAAGCCCAAAGAGTCATATGATAACAACTAAAAGTAACAAAAAAGTGAAATACTTCTCTTTAGTAAGTATAATTGGAGAGTCACTTCGAACTCTCAAATTGTGGCTTTGTTTGGTTAGGGATTTTGGAACTAAAACGCGCAAAAAAAATAAAATAGATTAAATAAGTAAATAAGATAAAATATTATATTTAAATCATAATCATTTTACTTTTTTCTTTCGTAAAAGTCAAAAAAATTAACCCAAACAAATTTTTTAGTCCCAAACTAAAAAAATCCTAACTTAAAAAAGCCAACTAAAAATTGTTTGCTAAACAACGACTATGTCATGTTGACACTTTTGGTAAATTAAAATTTTAGATTCTGCCTATTTACTTGCAAACCCAATGCTATGTAATAAGTCATAGTAGGAAAAATTTGGGGTTTAGGGGAGTGCTCATCGTAGGTCTGAGGTTCAATTTTCATTAATAACAATAAATTTCTTAGGCCATGTTCATACAAGGTGTTTGCCCTGGTTTAAATATTGCCCCTGCGAGTGGGCGGTGGTGGGATTGGTCTCTTGGAATTAGTCGAGGTACGCATAAACTCGCCCAGATACCCAATTATTTTTCAAAAAAAATCTAAATCTTTAATTCATAAAAAGTATTGACGCACATAAACTAGACTCTTCAATCCATACCGGAGCCACAGAAACATCAAACTCAAAAAATGAAATAAAATAAAATAAAGTAATCCTAATAATTGATTGAAGGAATGGCAGGAGATCTGAGATAGGGTTTTTTCCATCAGTTTTTATGAGTTCCTTCAACAGTACTTTTATTGAGGAAACATGTAGATAGAAAGTGAGACCTTGTTGGGAAACAAGTCATTTAACAAGATCAAACCTTCTCTCTTCGATGCAGTATTAATGTACTAAAAAACAACATGAAGTTTAAGCAATTGTTGTTTGTAGATTTCTTTCCCAGCATCCAAATGGGTGTTTATGTTTAAGCCATACCCTGCTGCTGCAACCTCTTGGTGACAGTGGATATATATAGTGATCGATCACACAAAAAAACTTGTGCCAGAGGTTATGGGTATGCATGCTTCTTATATAAATTTGTTGAAGGACAATACACAATCTCAATTGATTTACTCTGTTTTTACACATGCCATTATGAACATTTTTTCTTTTCTTTTTCTTTGTTTTGGGTGGGTGGGGGGGGGGGGGGGGGGGGGGGGTGTTGGGGTGAGGAAACATGCCATTATGTAATAAGAAATATAAAGACAATGAAAAACTGGAAATTTCAAATGGGTAGTTCTCATCTGACCAGAAAGAAATTGTTACATCATCTAACAAAATATAAGAAAATGGGATGGGACCCAATTAAAATTTGGACGATTTTTTGTTGACACATCTCGATTGAAAGATCAAATAAAAAATTGACAGAGCAATTAATGAGACAAAGATTGTAATATATATATATATATATTTGTTTTGGAGTTTGCTAGGATGTCACTTTGGATAGCAAAGGCTTAAAAGTAGCTAATCTTTCGGATAATTGAGGAATTGACTAAAAGATGGAGGTTTATTTATTTATTTATTTATTTTTCAGGTCAGATTACGTGCACTTCGACTAATTTGAGACCCATGCAAAACGTTCCCCCTACGTAGATTGGATAAATCTCAGACAAAATCCACAGACGTGACCCAAAAAATTGATAGCACTTTAGTGAGAGAGCAATATCTCCAGACCCCAAACTGAAGCCACTAAATCCGCATATTGGAGTTTGGAGTCTCTCAACATACACACCAATTAATGTCAAACCATCCAAGTTGGTTTCAGAAAATAAAAGGAAAAATAAATAAAATAAAATACAAATGATTTACTTTTCTATTAATCATTGAATTTCGATGAAAGTTTTGTATAAATAAAATTTGAATATTCTCATAATGCATTTAAAAAATAAGAAAATGTAGACCCAAATTTTCTTGCAATAATTGAACACATACTATGGAAATAAAACAACTTTTCTGTCTTTTTCTTTCGGTTAAAATATAAATCATAAAATGGTTGTCATAAATCTGAATCAAGAATTAAAATTTTATTTTATTTACCATTTTGGTTAGCTTGAAAACAAAAATGTTTCAAAAACAAAAAGGAATAAGTCATTTAGTCTTGTTTGTTTAATTTTATCCTTCGTAATTTCTCTGATTCTCTAATAAATTTAAGTTTTTATTTTTATTTTTTATTTGTTCTCAATTTTTTTAACCAAAAAGAATACAAAAAAAAAAAGAGAAATGGATTTATGTTGAAACAACATGGCCCAGCTTAAGGCCCAAGACATTGAAGCAATGACTTCCGGGCCCTGTCTCATTGGAAATAGATCCCAAGCTCTTATTGTCCAAACCCCAACAAATAAAAGACCTTTTGCTCTGAAAGAAAGCCCAACAAAAGAAAACTTCCTTGGTCCAAAACTTTATTGTCCAAATTTAAAAACTTTATGCTTTAAAAAGAAAATCAAAAAAAAAATTAAAAGTCTTATTTAAAAGAGGAGAATTCTATTTAGTCCCACAACCTTTTGAATAATCTCAAAAGTTCACTACGTATTTTTCTTCTTCATTATTCTCTCTACATTCGTTCTTCTCTACCTCATTCTCTTCCTAATTTTCGATGACTGGCGACCATGTTTTATTTTTTCTCTTTCTCTTTCTAATATATAATCGCTGGCGACAAACGACCACTATTGCTTACAGTTCACCGACAACCACTAATCATCGACTTCTTATTTCATCCTTATCGACATCAAAAGAACAGGTTTTCAGCAAAGAAGATGAGTAAATATACTCAGATCTGATGTAGATTTACTCAGATCTGATGTAGATTTACTCAGATCTGCATCAGATCTGAGCAAATTTACATGAGATCCGACTAAATATAAACAAAAAATAATTGCCGGATTATAATATTCTCTCTATATCTGTTTCTCTCCTTCAATTTTTCAATTTTTCTACATTTCCTCTGTTACACATTTCTATTTTTTTTATTTTAATAGAGAAAATTTTCAAGTTCTGAACAAGTTATTTTTAAGTTTTAGTTATAGGAGGTAAAAACTGTAAAATTTTACAATTTTAATTTTTTGTGCTGAAATGAATCATATTTTAAAACTGTAAAATTTTGCAGTCATAACATTCTTTAGAACTGTAAAATTTTGTAATTTCATAACATATTTTTCAGTTTGATTAATAAGGATAAATGCTTAATAGAATTATACTTTGAAACTGTAACATTTTATAGTTTTATAGCCTGCTTTTCAATTTGATCAATATTGGAGATTATTTGAAAATAATATATACTTTTTCCTATTGTTGTTTTTTGTTGTTATGTTTTTTTTTTCCCTTTCAATTTATCAATATTTATTATATTTTGCTATGTTTTTTCACTATAATTTCTTAATTAATCTTTTTTTTTTGGCAATATTCTGGAAATTCCGGTGAGTCTTCAATGATGTTCTTGACGTTTAGTGAATATTCTGGACATTCCAACGATTTGTAGTGACATTTAGAACACTCCGGTGATACTTTGGCAAACTTCTAGCGACTTTCCAGTGATGTTGAATATTCTGACAAGTCTCTGATGGCTGTCTGATTGAAATCCGATAATGGTGGGATGTAACAACGTTTTTAAAGTTATAAAAAAAATAATTTTTTGGTAACAATTAAAAATAGAGTTAATTACATAAAAGTCCTATTTACAAATGTTATGGTAGCTCAGGTCCTATTTAAGATTTTTTGAATCAATAAGCCTTATTTAGTAAAATTGATAATATTATCAGCTTTTTCTAATTTTTAAAATTAAGAAATATACCAGATAATAGTTTCACTAGCTGAGGGGGAAAAAAAACAAAGTATGAGATTAAGGCCAAGTTTGGGAAGACTAAATAAGTGTACTTTTTGACTTTTTTTGTATTATGTGTAAAAAAAATAGAGAGAAGATGTTGATTGATGTGATCCCAAAAAGATAAAAAGATGAAATAAGTGTACTTTTTTTTGTTAGCCAAACTTGGCCTAAATATTTTTGTCATTCTACTTATTGTCTGCACATCAATGTTCCATCATCATGCCCCTTTATAGATATAAAATTTTCAATTTTACACATACACAAAAAAAAAAAAAAAAAAAAAAAAAAAAAAAAATTCTTATTTATTTTTACATAATTTGTTTTTAGTTTTTTCAATTTAAAAGTTGATAGTTTTAAAGTTTTGAAAATCAAAATGAATGTCAAATCATTATGTTGTTTTATAAAACAACAATAATTTAGACCCCCTCAAACTTCAACCCCCACCACCCCCACACACACGTGGCGGGTGGTGATTGGAGGAGGAGAAAAAAAAGAAAAAGAAAAAGTGACCAATCAAAAAAGAAATGGGGTCAAAAGGGGATGGGGAAAGGGGGTCTCAATCCTTATTCTTTATTAAAAAAAAACATAAATCATGAACAATCAATGTTTCAAGGATGATTTTGACTATTAAAAATTTAATAAGATTTTAAGGTCAAAAAAATCTTAATTAGGACTGAATGGAATATAAGCTTATAAATTAAGACTTGTGTGTAAATGCCTCTTAAAAATATGTAAGACTAATTGATGTAAATTTTTTGTTTTAAAATTAGATGAATTTTGAATTTTGTGCATTGGTAAGTGCCCCAAAAAACTTCTTCCCTGACAGGCCCAGATAAATGTTTCAAAGGCAGCCTATTATTAAAAATAAATAAATAAATAATTGAAAAACCTCTTTCTCCAAGGCCCAACAAAAACAAATTCAATTTTGTACAAATACCCTCAATCAAAAAGGATGAAAACCTCATAATCCAAAAAAAATAATTAAAAAGAAAGCTAAAAATTTCTCATTATCTGAAAGCCTCTAATAGCAAAACCCATAAATAAATACCTATACTTCAGAGAAAAATAAATTTTGCATTAAACAATTCATAATATAAAAAATAAAAAATATTATTCAAAGTTAATAAATATATATACAAGAATAAATAAATAAATAAAAGCTTCCAATTGAGGTTTTTCCTGTGTAAAAAACAAGATTGGAGATCAAAATTGATTTGCTAAAAAATTATTTGTAACATTGCTGTGAAGCCCAAGCCATGAGCATTCCTCAACAAAACCTTTAATAAAAAGTTTAAATTCTGGAAAATGGAATCTGATTGTTCATTTTCTTTGAAGAACAGACTGACAACTTATATGGAATACAGCACACATCCAATTGTGCAATGTTACTTTCAAAGCAAAAAATTAATATTAAAACTAAGGACTGAACTGACTTACCCAGTCGATCATGAATAGAAGCTGAATTTATTTGCTTCTACTTGAAGACCCGGGGACCATGTCCTGTCTCTGCCACAATGCTGATGATCCAGTGCAGACTATCTGGTAGATAAACCAGATTAGGACAGCGCACAACTGTCGAGAGCTCCAGTGCCGTGAGGTGTTCCATAAAGATTTGCAGTCTCAAATTGTTACAAATCTAAATGTAGATTTACGAATTCTTAATGTGCAATGACTGAAGTGATTTCAGGCCTCTAAAGCTTTTCTCTGGCAAAGAGTCAAGACAAGGGCACTCCACAATCTCCAAGTTCTCCAAACACGTCAATTGTAGCAATTCATGCAGCGAAGTTTCTAGTTCATGACATCCGTGGATGGTCAATGATTTTAGGGCAGCAAAGACAGCAAATCTTGGATGCAGTGAGCGGAGTTGGGGACAAGAGCTTACTGTTAAAGAAGTAAGAAATAAATTGTTTTGGAACAATGCTTCTGGTATGGAGAGTAGCTCTGGGAAGGTGTCTATAACAAGGCTGGAAAGTGAGTCCAGCTCTGCGGCGGACCCCAATATAGGTGCATTGCATTCCCGCAACTCCAAATGAAAAAGAGATGGAAAGCGCGGCATGTTTGTCAACTTTGGGCATTTGATGATGGTTAGTCTGTACAAACAAAGGAATGCTTCTGTTGAATCCATGCTTTCCCATGTTCCCAATTCAGGGAAATCTATTAGGGTTAGTTCATTTAACGATGGAAAAGATCGATTTCTGCTTTCTTTACCATAGAAATTGCCACCAATTTTCCCCACCGAATCCATTCCTTGCATGGTTAGAACCTTGAGAAACTGAAGTTGGCCAAGAGATGGAAGATTTTTGCATCCTCTGCAGTTGATAAGGACCAACTTTGTCAAGTTTGGGAGTGTGGCATGGTTCATCCATTGTGGAAACATCATACCCGAGTATTCCTTTAGAGACAACTTTTTTAAATTCGAGTTTGGTTGAAGACATCTGATCATATTCTCGACATTACTGCTACATTCTTCAACAATGTGGCCCGATGAATGATGGTCCAAATTTCCTTCATTGTCATTTCCCCATGATAGTGACAGTGAGTGAAGTTGCTTGTTCACTAAGCATAGATCCGTTACAATTTTTCCCACGTTCTCCAAGCGCTTAATTTGTAACTCACCCCGAAGCTCCAGATGCACGAGTTGGAAAAGGCTTTTCTCTAACGTGTGCCCAATGATGAAGATTGGCAGTGTTTGAAGGTTCCTTAACTTTCCAAGGTGGTCTGGCATGCTCATGAGTCTCACACAGTCCTTCATATTCAGATGTCTCAGGTTAATCAAATTTGACGTTCCACTTGGCAACTCCACAAGATCTTTACAACCTAATAAGTTCAGCGTCTGCAAATTGCAGAGGTGGCAAACAGATTCGGGTAGTCTTTGAAGAGTAGTGTTGGAGAGGTCCAGATATCTCAATAGCATCAAGTCACCAATGGACTTATGGATCAATTTAATGCCACATTCACTTAAATTAAGCACTCTCAAATGCCTGAGGTGTGGAATTAAAGTAGGAAGGGCTTTCCCAGAGTCATCACCTGGAGTCAATAAATTGAGAGAACGCAATTTCTTTGCACCAAATGAGGCTCCCAGAAGCAAAAGCGAGTTAAAATTGCCCTCCACTGATACGTGACGAATTTGTGCATGATTAGCCCAAGATAGTAACGGTGGATGATTGTGCCGCATAATCAAGATTTCATTTCTAGTTATATGTTTTGCAAGATCATGAATAAGATCATGCATTTTAAACTCAGTTATATCACCGTCATCACCTTCTCTAACAACTTGGAAGAAAGACATCGACAATAAATCTTTGAAATAATCATTGCCAGTGTCCTCCATCTTTTTACTGGAAATCCCATCCCCGGGTGATTGAATCAAGCCTTCCGCAATCCACTGATGAATCAACTTCTCCTTGTTTATCTCATAGCCTTTGGGAAATACCGCACAATACTCAAAGCAACGTTTTAGATATGGTGGCAAGTGATTGTAGCTCAGTCTTAGGATAGGCAAAATACTATGGTCACACAAATCTGAAAGTTCACTCTCTTGCACGTATAACCACTCGCTTTCGTCTCTTTTGAAGCGCATGAGCGTGCCAAGGACCTTGGCGGCCAAGGGCACACCTCTACACTTATTAACTATCTGTCTACCAATCGATACCAAATTCGGATAACTTGTCTCTTCTCCCTCATAAAAAGATTGTTGCTTGAATAAATTCCAACAGTCTTCGTCCGTTAGAGCTTCCAAAGTGTATGGGAGGGTGGTGCTCATTACATCAGCAACAACATTGTTCCTAGTAGTTACTATGATTTTACTCCCATCCGTGGCCCTCCTCGTTAACGGGTTTCTCAGCTTCTCCCACTCGTGTAAATTTTGGTTCCACAGATCGTCCAACACGAGCAAATACCTCTTGCCACGCAGCGATTCCTGCAAGGAAGATTGCAGCACACCCAATTGCGAGGATTCACATTTGACCCTAGTCGCATAATCCAATATATTGGTGATTACCTTCCTCACATTGAAGCTAAATGTATTATTGACCGAAACCCAAATCCTAAGATCGAAATGGCTCATAACCCTTTCATCATTGTAAGCCAATTGAGCTAGGGTTGTCTTACCTATCCCACCCATGCCCACAATCGAAATTACTGAAACCATCTGATCCCTACTTTGATTGAATTTAGAAGAAGAAGAAGACAATGATGATGATGATGATAATAGCATTTCAACAATCGTCTCAACATCATCTTCTCTACCAAAAACCTCAGATTCATTAACGTAAGGCCCTGTTTCTAATCTATCTCCAGTTGTATCAATTCGTCTATGAATGAAAACATCTCTCAATTGAAAATCAGAAATGTCTCTGGCAATCTCATCTAATCTCTCTCGAATATCCCTCAAATCTCGGGACATCTTCAATCGATTGAAAATGGGTTTGACAGAGAAATTCCATACCTTGTTGTTGTTGTTGTTGTTGTTTCGAAGAGCTTGAGCGGTGATCGAGTCGAGCAAGTCGTCGGCGTCGTAAGCGACGTCTTTGAGCTTCTTGAGCCAGAGCTTGACCTTGGCGTCTCTGAGTTGTCGCTCTTCGGCGTCTTCGATGACGGCTTGAATGGTGAGCCAACGGTCCTGGAGCTTCTTCATCTCTTTGTTGAATTCAGTGTGGGATTGGAATTTGCTGAGGATTGGGGAGGCTAATTTTTCGAAGACTACTCGGAGAAGAGGAGCCAAAACCAGAGACTCCATTGATAATAAAAAAGCTCTAACTAAAAGGTTTGATTAGAGAAAGCCGAGTGATGTGAGAGAATTTACAAGTGCAAATTTGCTCTGTTCCATAAGTCTACGAGCATGGAATTTCCGAGATGTTTCTTGCTGGGTTAATAACGCGTAGCACTATCGCTGCTGTGCCAACTGTTGTGCCTCTTTTGAGGTTTATTAAGCACTTATTTTTATGATTCGAATAGTTTATTTGATAATATTCATTGAATACTTTAACTTAGGTGGGTTTCTAGTTTGGTTGTGGCGACAAAATTTTTAATATACCATCTATTAGCCGATGGATGTAAGTTAGTTTGATGGTTTAAATTTTTATAAATTTTATAAAAATAATATTTTTTTTAAATAATAATTTAACTTAATATAATTAAAAAATTATTAAGTAAATTATTAAATATTAATAATAAATACATATAAAAAAATTATGTATTATCAAAATTATTTTATTATTTTTTTATATTCAAAAATTATTTAATTTGATTTTTTAAAAAAATAAAAAAATTAAACCTTATATTTTCTACACAAAAATATCAAATATTAACACCTGTCATTTGATAAAAGGATTTCTAAAATTAAAAACAGAACAAAATATTTTATCTCTTTTTCAATCGAAAATAAAAATAGAATATCTAAACAAATTGAAAACACAAAATCTTATAAATTATTAGGGGTTCTCGCGGTTTGATAGTTCGATTGCGGCCGAATGAATCTCAAATCTGTCATCCATTCAAAACTAGGCAAATTGAAAAAAATTAATCTTCAACCATCCGTTCGTCATCATCCATCCGTCCAAAATGCGACAGATCGGTTTAATTTAGGCGGATCGAAATATCCGCTGCTCATCCCTACTTAAGTATGTCAAAAATTATATTGATTGGATATCAGTAACTATGTGATCGGATTACATTTATTATAAAAAAATAAAAAATAAACAATCTTTTTTTTCTTTTAAAATAGTATAAAAAATAGGCAATCTGATCACATGATTACTAATATCCGATCAATTTAATTTTTTATATCCTTGAAGTATTTGATGAGTCCTGCAATAGAACGGTTCGGATCATAAAAATAAGCTCATAATAAATTTCAAATTGAGGCAAAATAGTTATTGCTATGCCCTTGGCACAACAGCCACCCCTCTTCCATGTTTTTATGGGTAAATTACACTAATACCCCTTGAGGTTTCTGTTTAATACAGATTCTTCCTCACATTTGAAAAATTACATTTACCCATTAGCCTTTATACATATAAAATAATAAAATAATACTGATATTTTGTTCATGTCATTTCAATAGAAATAACAATCATTTTATTTGATTTAACTTATACAAAAAATTAATTTTTTTTTATTTTTACTGATTTTTAAAAATATTTTAAGCAATTTTTTTTTTATAAATATTTTTTAGATACACCTAGATATACTTAAGAAGTATAATATTTTGTGAAAATAAAAAAAAAATTCAAAAATTTAATAATATTGTAATAAATGTGAATGACGGTGTTTGGTAATACTGTAATAAATGTTGGTGAATAGATGAGAAATAAAAACGATGGTAGAAATAAAAATGAAAATTTCTATTCATATATAAAAAATTATACAAAAAAATATCATAAAAATATTGTAATAGTGATGTTGTAAATATAAATAATGTTTATAGGTGTTTTTGTTTTAAAGTGAAAAGTCACCATTTAGTTATATTATTGTGTTTAAAAATTTTATATAAAATTTATGTTTGTATATCATCACCCAATAAGAATATGTTCAGGTAAAATTTAATAATAAAAAATTATAAAATGTAGTCATGATGATAAGAAGAATAAATGGTAGGGAAAAAAATGCAAAATGGTCATTTAGAAAATTTTAAGGTATGGCATCAATAATTCAGGGGGTAATTTGTAATGAGATTACAAACCTCATGAAGGAGAATGTAATTTTTCAAACATGAGGAGAGAATCTATATTAAACAGAAACCTTAGGGGGGGTGTTAGTGTAATTTATCCTATTTTTATTAAAATTTTATTTTAAGTGTTTTTATTTTTCGAGTAAGTTATAAACACACAACTGATGTTTGTTTAAAAAGTAGATTGTAAAAACATATTTTAATTAATAATTTATTTTATTTTATTATTATATAATAGAGTAGTTAAAAAAATTTAATTATATTAAATAAAAAATTATAACAATCAATTATTTATAATTCTAAAATTATAATCAATTCGTCTTTTAAGCAAATTTCAAGAATGTATTTGTAATTTTCTTTTATTTTTTTGTGATGATCAACCCCTTTTTATATATGAAATAGGAAATTATTACAAAAAAAATTATAGTGATTTAACTTTTGTAACAAAATAAATTGTGAATTTTTAATTTTATTTTCAATCTTAATTATTCATTTATTTTGTTAAGTGAAATTGATAAAAACATATATATGTATTAGTTATTAAACTCAATATAATTATATATAAAATGTTAAAAATATCATTTTTTTTGTTGAATTTAATAATTTTAAAAAAAGTTGTCTCTTTTATTTAACAAAAATAAACAAATACTGTACGGGGAATAATTTTCCGGCAAGCCCGTACTCCTTTCTTCCAAATTCTTTGTCTGTCCGATCGCCCTGCGAACACAACAGCGGTGAGCTACTCGGCGGTGTGTGGCCAGAAAACCCCTCCGACGGTCAAGTTAGCACACGCTCAGGTAGAGAGAGAGAAATGAGAGTTGAGTGTAAGTGTTTTTCTCACCAAATGATCATTTGTCTCAGCATGGGGGGCGCAGACATGCTTATATACCTTCTGCGCCCCAAATCTACTCCCATTAGTCTCTCGACACGTGGTGCTACTATCTCATCAGTCAGCACAAATCCAGCAATCACCACCTAACCAATCTGTTAGGGTACCTTGGCGGAGCTCGGCAGATCGGCGGAACCTCATCGGTTTAACCTGATCGCACTGCGCGGCATACCTGTATGATCCATTCGTCGTGCTCCTGTACAACCGAGCTCGGCCGCATTCCGACGAGCTGAGCCCGAGAGAGGTCGGTCAGGTTAGCCGTCGGCCCTTCTGCCGAGCTAACGCGTGTCTCCGTAGAAACCACAGAGGCGGGCGGACAGCCCAACCGCACTCCCAGTAGACCGGTTTCAGCACCAAGAAGCCAAGTAGCTCGGTCCACACATGCCCTTTGCCTTAACCAAGCAAAACCTTTTTAGACTGGCCCATGCTACCACGACCCAATTATGTTCTGCCCATAATCTGCCCAGCCGTTACCGCGGCTCAATCCAGCTCATAAATCTCCCTCTTAATTACCCCTTAATTCTGTCCGCAAAAGCGTGACCGGGATTACATGATCCGACCGGGGTAGACCCTTCCTCGGTCTTCGATTTGCAAGACGACAACCGGGCTAGTTGATACGATTGGCTTCCAAACTTGCCCGGTCGACGCCTTGACTTGCCATCTTGTCTCTTCAGTACTGATGCCGCCGTTAATAGGGACACGTGTCGCTCGCCCATTGGCCACGAGCAACCAATCATCACGTCCCTTCACATTCAAATTTTTGACGGTTCTTCACCCCTACAAACATGCCATATCCCCCTTCATTTCACTCTTAGTGACTCCCCTTCATCCTTCGACGTTCCAGAGCTCCAACCTCCATTCTTGTTCCTCTTCTCTGTTCGTGCGTGAAGACTCAGATTCAACCCCCTTCCTAGTAAGTCCTTCGAGCACTTTATTGCTATTTCATTTGATATTTCACATTTTAGGGCACTAAATCCGTAGGTTTTAGGATATACCTCCCAAAACCCTCTCCTGCCCCTATTCTCTTCAATGTTCTTCAGTCCCAGTGATGAACACATGAACACATGAGGATCTGGAGCGGACCGGGCTCCAGGTCTTCTTTTGATCCCAAAAAACATTGAGACCGAGCAACTTACAAGTTTGCCAAAACCTTAGTAGAAACCGAGGTAGACAGAGGACTTGGCCGCTTGATCGGGCTAACAACTGGTCCGCTTGAGCGACCGAGCTCCTTGGTTTGCCTTTGCGTCCGAGGTGGTCTGGCACTCTTCATGACCGAGCTAAAAGCTCATTCTGTGCGACCGCGCTTCCACTTACACCTGCCATCCTTTTACTGCAGAGTCCAAGGAGACCACAGAACAAATACTGAGGCTTTCAAAGACCAAGCAGCCATCAAACACTAGTCTGCCAAACCACCTTAGCCGAGCTAAGACCAGCTGGTCACACATGGGGTGCTACCGCTTCTTGGTCGATACACGGGCCGCTCTAGCCGCGTTTCGGGAAGAATACGGTATCTCGGACGACGTCCACCTAGAGCTCGGTGAAGAGGAAACGATCCCTTGGGACAGATCTGACTAGTGCCCTTTCACCATGCTTTCCATCATAGAAGGTGGGCTTCGCTTCCCAGTCAACCCGCTTATTTGCGAATTCTTACGGCGTACCGGGCTAGCTCCAACCCAAGTTTCAACCAACACTTACAGAATAATCAACGGGGTCCACGAGCTAAACAACCGGTTAGGAACCAACCTTGGTTTGGCCGAGATACTTTGCCAATACACCTTAGGGCACACAGGCGATGGCCTCGCTTACTATTTAAAGATCAGACCGGGCAAGGAGAAAATAGTGACCGGTACCCTAGACAAGGACTTGCATGACGATGACTTTTTCTGGGTGTCCGGCAATTATGAAACGGCTGAGGTGCCGGGTTGGTATATCAACAAAAATTTTGGCGAGACATGTAAGCCGTGCTAATTGCTCGGTTGATTTGCTATATTTCATTGCTCTGTACTTAGCATTTTTCCTTCTTCCCTTTACAGTAATCGACGCTTTGCAAGCCAACTACCGTTATCCCAACGAAGTCGCCATCAAAACCATGCTCCGCTACTGCAACCAGGATTGCCACAACCTCCTCGGTTACACTCCGACATACAGATATTCAGCTCCACGCCAGAGTAAAGTCACAGACTTTCTTCGCACTCTATCTTCACCTCCCGATCCCACGTTACCGGACGTGCCATTTATCCGGTTGACCGAGACAGAATAGATGGCCAAAAGAAGCCGCATCAAAAACCTCATCACTGCCACCTCCATCGAGATACTGAGCATCCAAACCCGCTCTCCTGCTGCCGGGCAACCCAGCGGGACCGTGGTTGCATTGGCGTCTCCCGCCGCCGGGCTGGCAAAAGGCCTCGCGTAGACCCTTCCGCCGAGCTAGTTGTGGAGCTCAACATCGAGCAGCCGGCCGTGACAGCTGACCCAATTCCGCCATGGAGGCCGCAGCTTAAGCACCGGGGAAAGGAGATCCCGGCAAACACCTCAATCAAAGGCGACAAGGAGCATCTGCTCGCCTTCGATCTCTCCAAAGCTCACCTTCTGCCGAGCGACGTGGTTGGCAGCGACCATGTGCCAGACACCCGGTTGGTGAAATCCTCGGTTAAGTCCATGGCCAAGGTAAGCATCTTAAATTTTTCATTCGAATTTCACAAGTGTTTGCTCGGTTTCCATTCTAATCAAACTTACTCCTTGCAGGCCATCCAAAAGCAGCACTTGGTGATGGAAAGGATCCACCGACTCCGGTAGAGGGCAACTAACTCTGCCAGCCAGGTTGAAAGCCTTCAAATCGAGCTCGAGCGAGCCAAGTCTTCACTAGAGATGGCCAACTCTGATAACTCTAGGCTGCTCGGCCAACATGGATCTGCCGAGAAAGAAAGAGACGCGCTCCGGGCCGAGCTAGATTCGATGAAACAATCAAGGGAAGAGGAGCTGAAGGCCGCCAACAATGCCGGTTTCCTTGAGGCTGAGGAGAGTTACACAAAGCAAGTTCGCGCCACCCAAGATATTTTCTTCAAGGCAGGGTGGAAGGCTGCTTGTGAACAGCTCGGCCAGGGATCGGGAACTGACGTGTTCGCCTCCCCTCCAGTTGCCTTCCTACCGAGCTATCTTGTGCCCTACACCAATGACGTCTTCAGTGCGTTGCAGGTTGAAGCCGAGGAAGAGGGAGGTGAAGATGCTGAGGAAAACGCGGAGGGAGAAAACCACCAAGAGCAGCCCGGCCAAACGGAGACCGGTGCCCAAGACCAAACAACAACGGTCAACCTGGAGGCAAGTGGAGATGAATTCACTGACCTTTCCCCCCTAGCTTAGTTTTCTTTTGTCTTCTTTCTTTTGTGTCTGAACATGAAACCGGGCTATCTGCCCCTCATCTTGTAGTTATTTTGCACATCAATGAAAAAGTTCAATTTCCATTTGTTTGCACGGTCTTCAAGCTAAATAACTTCAGCCGAAAAATACCTCGGACAAACTAATCATCTTGTTTAACTTACTTAATCGGAAAGACATCTTGGTTTCAAGCATAAAGTTGAGTAAATCATCAACTGTTTTAACCGGAGCAATACATCTTGGTTTAAATACAAAAGTTGAGCAAATCATCAACTCAGGCAGCCGAAATAAAGCTCCACAAAAGTTGAATAAATAATCAACCTAGTCAACCAGAGTAAAACATCTCGGCTGAAATCTCAAAGTTGGGCAAAACATAAACTCATACAACCGGAGTAAACATCTCGGTTGAGAATCTCAAAGTTGAGCAAGATATCAACTCATTCAACCGAAGTAAAACATCTCGGTTGAGAATCTCAAAGTTGAGCAAAACATCAACTCGTTCAACCGGAGTAAAACATCTCGGTTTTAATTTCAAAGTTGAGCAAAACATCAACTCGTTCAACCGGAGTAAAACATCTCGGTTTAAATTTCAAAGATGAGCAAAACATCAACTCATTCAACCGAAGTAAACATCTCGGTTAAGAATCTCAAAGTTGAGCAAAACATCAACTCATTCAACCGGAGTAAACATCTCGGTTGAGAATCTCAAAGTTGAGCAAGACACCAACTTATTCAACCGAAGTAAAACATCTCGGTTGAAATCTTAGAGTTGAGCAAAACACCAACTCTTTCAACCGAAGTAAAACATCTCAGTTGAGAATCTCAAAATTAAAAAGCAACAATCAGAATGCTAAGGCAAAGATGAGACACTTCTATATATTGACAAAAAGAATATTACATTCTGAAGTGTAAGGCAAAAAATTCATTTCCACAAAAAGAAAACAAATGCTAAAAATAGTACAATTTGAGGTTGGCCGCATTCCATGGCCGGGGTATTTCTTTTCCCTCCAAGTCCTCCAAGTGGTATGCCCCCTTGCCCGCCAGACCGGTGATCTTGTAGGGTCCTTCCTAGTTTGCCCCTAGTTTGCCTTCTCCTGGCACCAGGGTATTGCCCATGACCTTCCTCAAGACCCAGTCACCCACTTTGAAGGGTCTGGGGTGCACCGTTTTGTTGTATTTTCTTGAAAGCTCTTGTTGGTAGGTTTCCCGACGTTCTTCCACTAGGTCTAATTCTAGGGCAATGGCTTCAGCGTTCAGCTCGGGCTCAAAGCTTTCACTTCTGAGGGTGGGCATACCAACTTCCAAAGGGATGACCGCCTCCATGCCATATGCCAAGGCAAAAGGAGTTTCCCCGGTTGATCGGCGCGGGGTCGTTTTGTATGCCCAAAGAACACTTGGGAGTTCCTCGACCCATTTGCCTTTGGCTTTCTCAAGCCTTTTTGTAACAACCCTCATACTGTTTACTGATTAAGGACTGATTGATTACCGATAATCACCGATTACTGTTAAACGAAAGGGGTAATGACTGATAACTGACTGATAATTGAACTGAGTAAAATTGGAATCTGAATTAACTGAGTATATGATAGTTAATTGCATTCTATCTGTTTGATTGTCTGATTATCTGTTCATGTTTATATGTTTAAACTGCTAATTGACGGCCTTATCGGCGGCCGAATTAGAAACCGATTGATGTTCCGTGACCCTCGTAATTAATGTGATTTTATGGTATATTTATCTGAAAACTGATTAGGTATGATTAAATTAGATTAAAATAAGCCAATTAAAGAGTTCGGTTTATTTACCATATTGCCACCCTTAGTGGCACACTACCTAGTGATGCTAGAGCCTTGCACACATTGAATCAAAACATTTCCTCAGCCTTTTCCCCTCTCATTGCCGACCATAGAGAGAGTTAGGGAGGGAGAGAAGTGTTCTTGTTGATTTAGCTTGTGAATCTTGAAGAATTGAAAGTGTATTTGCATATTTGAGCTCCCTCACCTCTAATTCTACACCCAAGGTAGGACATCCATCTTCTTGTTGCTGTTCTTGAGTTCATTCTTGCACAATTCATGCCTCATTTGTAGAGCTAAGCCATGATTTGGTCCATTACTGATGGATTGAAGATCATTTCTTGCATGCATGTTGGTATTGTTGCATTTTGAGGTTGATTACATGGACATTAGTGCATGCATGCTCATATTGTTGTTATAGACCATGTTTCCATCTGATTTGAAAAGAAATGAGCTCATTTGATCAAGCTTTGGAGCTTTAATTTGGTTTAAAACTCATGCATGACATGTTTGAATGTTGTTCTTGAAAATGGGTTTGAATATGGATTTAAATGACTCACCTTTGGGGCTTGAATTCATGAATTGAGCTTTGAATCTTGTTATACATTGAATTTGGTGGTGTTTTCCAGAATTTGAGCCCAAGAGGTCGAGTTTGGAGTGGTTGAATGCTTGGTTTGAGCTTGGGAGGCAAATCTGGAAATTCCAGATTTGGCTTCCTCGCTCGAGCTAAGGATTCCCCGCTCGAGCGAGCACCTTTGTCCAGGGCTCAGCTCGAGCGACCATCGAGCGACGATCGCGCGTAAAATTTCAGCATCCAGTACTTTTACTGTTTTGCAGACCGCTCGAGCGAAGGATTCCTCGCTCGAGCGAAGCCTTTGATTTTGGACTTACGCTCGAGCGTAGAAGGTCTCGCTCGAGCGATGCCCCTATTTTCAGCAAAGTATGCAAAATGTTTTCTAAGTGTATTTTTGCATCCTCATTCCATCCTAGGCATTCTTAGGCCTAGTTTAAGGCATCTTAATGAGGATATCATTGTAGAACACACCAAGGCAAATTAGGGATTAAGTTATAAGATTTCCCAACTGTGTAGCTTAGTGTGTTCAACCTGTGAAACTGTGTAGGGTTGGCAACTGGGGAGACACGCTCTAGCATACTGTAGCCCAGAACTCTGTGAGTAACGATTGTGTAAAGATATGTTCAACTGATATCTTTTGAATACTGAACTGAACTGTTTACTGAACTGGTATTACTGAATGAATGCATGTCCTTTATTTCTGAACTGTACTGTGGCATCCTTAGTACCTACGGTTTACTGTTACTGTTACTGTTACAGAGATCTCTGTCGGTTTCCTTGTGGAACCACTACTGTTTACTGACTGATGGCCATCATTACTGTTCGGTCTTTTAAGACCTACTGTTACTGTTATGCTAATGGATGTACCACATATGACTGTTTACTGTACTGAGCAACTGAATTACTGATTGAAATGAACTGTTTTCATTACTGTAAGGACATTCATTCTAAACCCCTTTACGCTTTATGTTATTCACTGGGCTTTAGCTCACTGCTCATATATATATGTAGGTGTACAGGCACCAGACCGCAGCTAGAGGCGTCAGGGTTACTCCAGTTTTGTCAAGCCAGCCTTTGTGCCTCACTGCGAGGTTCCGAGCCTACTGTTAAGGCTTAGGGGTGTTTTAGAATTTCCCCCTTTTTGTACTGTTTCACTGTTTTGTATAGACTGACTGTTTACTGTACTGTTATACAGGGATTAGGTCCCTGTACTGTGTGACTGTAAATATTGTACTTACTGTTCTGTACTGTTTTTGTATAATGTATGAAAAGCCTTTTTGCATACAGACTGTCACAGCTCAATGGACACTATCTATTTACTGTATTGGCTTCCGCCAGGCCCTGTACTCTGTTTTACTGTATTACTGTTCTGCAGGCCTTCGGTAATCTCGGATTACTGGCCGGTTACGGTGCTAAACCCATGGGGCCGGGTTTGGGTCGTGACACTTTTCTTCAACCCATCAAGAATGGTCTTGTTTGATGCTAGTGCCTGACCATTAGACTGTGGGTATGCCAGGGTAGAATTGAAGAATTCAATCTTCAAGTCTTCACAAAATCCTCTGAATAGGCGGCCGTCAAATTAGGTACCGTTATCTGAGATCAAAATTTTGGGGACGCCAAACCGCGTTACCACATTCTGCCAGACAAATCGTTTGACATCTTTCTCCTTGATTGTCGCCAAAGGCTCAGCTTCAACCCATTTGGTGAAGTAGTCTGTGGCCGCGATGAAGAACTTCTAGTTGCCTGGCGCCGTTGGGAGTGGCCCCACTATATCTAGCCCCCATATCGCAAAGGGCCAAGGGCTGGTAAAGGGAAGAAGTTCCTTGGCTGGCTGGTGGATTTTATAGGCAAACTTTTGGCACTTCTCACATTTGCGAACATACTTCCGCGCGTCTGCTTGCATGCATAACCACCCATATCCTTGCGATATAGCCCGGTAGGCCAAAGATCTGCCCCCTATGTGACTGTCACAGGTGCCTTCGTGAATTTTGTATAGGAAGGCTTCCACGCTGCTTGGGTGCACACACTTTAAATAGGGACCGGTGAAAGACTTCTTGTATAAAGGGCCTGATGGAGAGAGCCAAAACCGCTCTGACTTAACCCGGACTTTATGTGCTTCCTTCTTGTTGGCTGGAAGGGTCCGTTCTCTGAGAAAGAGGATAGTAAGGTCCATCTAAGAAGGACCTAGCTCGGCGCAGAATACTTTTGTCTGCTCGGTTTCCTCAATGCTGGGCCTCGGTGGGAACTCAATCAGGAGAGGGCTGGGAGATGTGTTATCGACCATGGAAGCAAGGCCGGCTAATTCGTCTGCGCGGCCGTTTTCTTCATGACCAATCTGTTGGACCCTTATCGCCTGGAATCGCTTGATGTGGTCTCAGACCAGAGCTTGGTACTTCACCATTCTGTCATCCTTTGCTTCATAAACCCCAGAAACTTGGTTAACCACAAGCTGGGAATCATTGTAAACCATTATTTCGGATGCTTGCATCTGAAGCGCGCTCTTAAGCCCGGCCAAAAGCGCCTCGTACTTAGCCTCATTGTTTGATGCAGGGAATCCAAGGGTGATAGAGTGTTCGATGGTCAGTCCGTCTGGCGAAATCAGAACGATGCCCAGCTCGGCACCGTGGCGGTTAGAAGCCCTATCAACAAAAAGTATCCACATTTCCCCCACAAAGAGCTTCCAACATTTTAAAGGGTCCTGGGAGGCCTGAAGATTGACGTTACCACGGTAGCTCGGCTGTCCGGCTTTAGGTTTAATGGTGATCGGTTCCACTTCCTCCCCTTTTGGTGGTGCGGCACCGGACAGAGCAGGTTGGTTGGTGATACCCAACTCCGTCGACGCATTGCCGAGCGGAAGTGTCGTACTAGCTGAAGGTTCTCCGGCAGGGCGCGCAATGTCCGCGTCGCCAACATCGCCAAGTTATGTAATTTCGGTCGAGCCTGCATTCACCTCCTCATCTGCCACAGCAATATCCACCGAGCATACCGGATGAGTTCCAGGTGAGAATTCAGCAACGAAGTCGGCCAATGTCTGGGCTTTTATGGTAGTGCGTGGCTGAAATTTGACGTCAAACTGTCCTAATTCGACTGCATGCTTGAGAATTCGACCGAAGAAATCCGCTCGTTCGAACAAAGCTTTGAGGGGAAACTCGATCAAAACAATGATGGTATGAGCATGGAAATAGTGCGTCAATTTCCTAGAGGCCATAATCAATGCCAATGCAAGTTTTTCCAGCGGCAAGTATCTCGACTCTGCCGGTAGCAAGGTTTTACTGACGTAGAAGATGGGGAGGTGCTTGATTCCTTCTGACCGGACAAGCACCGCACTGACTGCGTGCTGAGAAACGGCCAGATAAAGGTAGAGTTCTTCGCCAGGTTTCAGTGTGACCAACAGGGGCACTGAAGACAAATACTCCTCGAACTCGGCCAAAGCTCGGTCACATTCTTCATCCCATGAGAACTTTGATTTCAGAGCTTGAAAGAAGGGGCGGCAGCGATCTGATGATCGGCTTATAAATCAGTTAAGCGCGGCGGCCATTCTGGCCAGATGCTGCACGTCCTTAGCTGAGCTAGGCTGCTTTAACTCCTGTACGGCTCTGATCTATGTGGGGTCTGCTTCGATGCCTCGGTTTGTGACTAGGAAACCTAAGAATTTTTCGAATCCCACACCAAAGGCACACTTAGACGCATTCAGGCGTAGCTTGTGTTGTTTGAGAATGGCGAACATCTCGGCCAAGTCGGACAAGTGGTCTGCTTGATGCCGACTCTTAACCACCATATCATCTATATAAGCCTCCATTGTCCAACCTAGCAGAGGAGCGAACATCTTGGTCACTATCCTTTGAAAAGTTGCCCCGGCGTTCTTCAAACCAAAAGGCATGACTCGGTAGCAGAAGAGCCCCCTCGGTGTAGTGAAGGAGGTGACCTCACGATCGGGGCCATACATGGCAATCTGATGATAACTGCGGTAGGCATCCAAGAAATTGAGCCTGTTATGTCCAGCCGTTAAGTCCACAAGCTAGTCTATTCTGGGCAGTGGAAAGTTGTCTTTAGGGCAAGCTCGGTTGACGGTCTTGTAGTCGACACAAACTCGCCACTTCCCATTCTTCTTGGGTACAACAACTGTGTTAGAAATCCACTGAGGCTAGTGCACTTCCTGAATAGCTCGTGCCTCAAGTAAGTTCTTCACCTCTTCCGCAACTACCTCGGCGTGATGCAACGCCGATCTCCTCGTTCTCTGAATGACCACCTTTGCACCGGGAAAAACATTCAGGTGATGGAAAATGAAACTAGGATCAATGCCGGGCATGTCGTAAGGCGACCATGTGAAGACTTCGATGTTTGCCATCAAGAATTCCACCATATCGGTCCTTTCTTGGGCCGTAAGGCTTGAACCGAGCAAGAAGAACTTATTTGGACTTTCTGTGTCAACCCGAACTTCCACCAATTATTCAACGGCCTTGTCCTCAGCCTTGGTGCCCACATCGTCAAGGACTCCCTGGTCTTTTGGTCCCTCAATCATTTGGACGAAGCCTTTGGCAGCTCGGCTCCCGTTGACTGCCACGAAGCATTGCTTCGACATGACTTGATCACCCCAAACTTCCTCGATTGCCCCCATAACTGAAGGGAATCTCATCACTTGGTGGTAGGTCGACGCTACAGCCTGCATAGTGTGAAGCCATCCCCTTCCAAGGATCAGGTTGTATGTGGACGGCACTTGCAATACCCAGAACTCCACTTGCTTGACCACGGATCCCGCTTTGACCGGCAGAATAATCTTTTCCAAAGGCCACTCAGGTTGTGAGTTGAAACTAACTAGTGGCGAAGTTGCTGGAGCCAAGTCTGTATCCCGGAGCTTAAGCTGTTTGAATGCGTCGTAATACATGATCTCGACCGAGCTTCCCTGATCGATCAAAATGCGTTTGACATCGAATTCTTTAACGTGGAGTGTGACCACTAAGGCATCATTATGCGGTGTCTGAATGCGCTCTAGGTCCCTTGTAGAGAAACTGATCACATCTTTTTCTTCGGTCTTGCCCCTTTTGATCGCGGGCTTGACCGACAAAACTTCCCTCATGTGCTCCGCTTTCTTGATCATACCTCGGAGTTCACATACACGCGCCGGTTCCATAATGCCATGGATAACATTAACAACGCCCTGAGGGGGTGCCTCCAAGTCATCCAGTCCACGCGGATCAACCGGAGCAAGATGCGTGGCTTTAACACCCCCATCAATGTAAAGGTCCAAGTGTCTGGCTGCGACTAGCTCCTCCAAGTGTTGCTTCATAGGCAAACAATCCTCTGTCCGGTGTCCGCGCTCCTGGTGAAATGTGCAGCGGTATCGTGGATCGCCTAACTTAGCAGGAAACCAGACGTAATCCTCGTCACGAATTTCACTAAGTATGCGATAAATTGGAATCTTAAAGACCATGGTGATGCCTGTCTTGGCTTTCAACCTTCTGTTCGCATCAGCTATGTCGTCGTGGGGGTATTCATCTCGGTCATTTCGTCGACCCCTACTCCGGTTTCGACAATTTGAACCTCGGTCAGATTCCTCGGCGCGAGCATTTGAACGGTTGGTCTCCTGTCCGACTGCGTGCACCTTGCCAACCAACCTCTTGTCTGTTGCTACCGGAGTTTTCTTCGCGGTAGATGCTGCCGCATCATCTTCTACTCGGATGTGCTCGTTGATGAGCTGCATTAATTGGCCCATGGATGTCGGCTGGTGCATAGTAAGCGAGTCCCGCAGCCTATGTCCAACAGGGAGACCACGCTTGTATTGAGTGATTGTCAGGTTGACCGGGCAATCCAAGATCTCATTGAAAGTTTCCCAGTATCTGGAGTTATATGCCTTAAGTGTGTCGCTCGGCTCCATCTTGACACTGAGAAGGTGGTCAACTTCCTTCGGCGTTTTGGTGTTAGTCTTGAAACGTGTCACGAAGGCTTCCGCCAATTGTTGCCACCCTTGAATGCTTTCCTCCGGCAACCTCATGAACCATTTCAAGCCCAGCTCGCCCAATTTGACGAGAAGATAAGGCACATAAGAGCGTCATTTCGTCTATGTCCGGCCATGACCTGTCGGAAGTGGCTTACATGCATATATGGATCGGTTTTTCCGTCGTAGAGCGTGAACTTTGGCTGGTGGAAGCTCGTCGGAAGCGGTGTTATTTCTATTTGCAGAGAGAAAGGAGTAGCGCTCAGCCTCGCCAAGTCTGTGTCTAAAAGAAGGGGCGCAGTTAGGTGGGATGGAGGCATTCCGACCTCTTCACTGGCGTGAACCCTATAGGATAGTCGCTGGAACGCTGGCACCCTCTGAGCCTCCCGCCGGCGAGCCCGTTCTTTCAAGACTACCTGCAAATCCTCTGAACGAGCGGAATAAGAATACCTTGACGTCGTCACCGGACGTGAGGGTTGATAGGTGTTGTCTTGCGCGCTGGACTTCTCTACGTGCGCGTCGGAATCTCCAACCTTGTAACTTTTGGTGATTGAGATGAACGGAGTACGTTGCTAGCTCTGACTGCCTGAACGGCGGGGTTGGGTGCACTCACTGTGGTCTCTCGCTCCAGCTACACCCTTCCTTTTGACATGTCGCTTAAGATCCTCCATCTCCGCCGCCATTCATCGGATGACGGCGTCTTGGTCCCTTAGCTTGTGTTCCAGTCATCTGGCATGCGATTCTCTCCGCCGCCGGTGACCGTCTGGACTCCGTGAATGACCAAAGCTTCTTCTGCGCTTATCCCGCGCGTCTCTTCAATGTCCTCCTGGAGAAGTCTCCAGGTCCGCCATAGGAAGGATGACGGGATGTCCTTCTCTCCGTCTGCCTGACTCCGGGGTAACTCCGTCGATGGCAGACAACGGAATCTCGTCGTTGTTCGCCATGGACGGTGATCAGATGAGCCTGGAAGACAAGGTTTTGTTTGTCAAGTTCCCACAGACGGCGCCAATTGTACGGGGAGCAAATATTCCGGCGAGCTCGTACTCTTTTCTTCCAAGCTCTCTGTCTGTCCGATCACCCTGCAAACACAACGGCGGTGAGCTACCCGGCGGTGTGTGGCCGAAAAGCCCCTCTAACGGTCAAGTTAGCACACACTCAGGTAGAGAGAGAGAGAAAAGAGAGTTGAGTGTAAGTGTTTTTCTCACCAAATGATCATCTGTCTCAGCATGGGGGGCGCAAACATGCTTATATACCTTCTGCGCCCCAAATATACTCCCATTAGTCACTCGACACGTGGTGCTACTATCTCATCAGTCAGCACAAATCTAGTAATCACCACCTAACCAATCTGTTAGGGTACCTCGGCGGAGCTCGACAGATCGGCGGAACCTCACCGGTTTAACCTAACCGCACTGCGCGGCATACCTGTATGATCCATTCGCCGTGCTCCTGTACAACTGAGCTCGGCCGCATTCCGATGAGCTGAGCCCGAGAGAGGTCGGTCAGGTTAATCGTCGGCCTTTCTGCCAAGCTAACGCGTGTCTCCATGGAAACCACAGAGGCGGGCGGACAGCCCAGTCGCACTCCCAATAGACCGGTTTCAGCACCAAGAAGCCAAGTAGCTCGGTCCACACATGCCCTTTGCCTTAACCGAGCAAAACCTTTCTGGACTGGCCCATGCTACCACGGCCCAATTATGTTCAGCCCATAATCTGCCCGGCCGTTACCGCGGCTCAATCCAGCTCATAAATCTCCCTCTCAAATACTTTAAATTAAAAATTAAATTAATAAAATAAAAAATTCAAAATTATTTTATAAAAGGTTGAAACCCTAATAATATCTTTTTAAAACAATGTCTCCCATATTAAATTAAATTGTAATGTTACATTTTTATTCATTTGAACTTAAAATGACTACATAATTCATCATCCGAGACCGATGCCAAATATACCAGAAATTGTATTTGCACTCAAATAGTAATTGAGCATGCCTAATTAAAATTTTAGTTCTTATTATACCCTAATATAAATTTACTAATAAGAACAATACACATTAAACTCTAAAATAAATATTTGTTTTTCTTGTATTACATTCCAATTACTTATACGTATTTTTCATATTTAAATATGTTCATCTTCCTTTCATTCAAGAAAAAAAAAAAAAAGTCTGTTCATCTTCCTTCCAAAATTTCAATTATTTTCTATTCATTTTCTTCCTCAATTCAAACTTCAATCCACACCACCAAAATCACCAAATTATTATCTATTCTTTCTAGCAGGGACGTATCCAAGATTATGACTTTGGGGGACTACTTTATAGTTTAAAAAATTAGGGGACTACTCTATATAATTTTAAAATTATCTACAAAAAATTTGAGAGAACAAACTCCTATAATTTTAAATTATTTTTAAATTTTTAATATAATATATGATATTTTTCAAATTTTTGGGATGCGATCTCGACCCCTCCTCCTCCTCCTTCCTTTCTAACCCTTTCAGCAAATGCCTCCAACTTGGAAGAATTGTCAATGGCGTCCGATCTCGGCAGATATATCCAAAACATTTTTTAAACAAAGCTCGGTTAATTTGCTCTCCTTCACGCTTTTGATCAATTTGTTTAGAAGATACAGTACTGTTGATTAACCAGAGTAGGAAAGATGGAAAGAATGGTGTACATGTTGACGCAATGGCAGAGATATTACGACATTCCCTTCTTTTTCTTGTTCAATCCCTTCTATTGATTTGCTCATTATTTGAATACTAGCGTATGCCCGTGCCTAAAGACACGGTGTAAATAATATTAAGATTAAAATGTAATTATAAAAATATATTTAACAGACTGTATTCCACAATTCCAAACAAATCAAATATAAAAAAAATTAAAATATCAAATAATACACACCAGCCAGTGCTCTGCAATTTAAAAGAAATTAAAACTTAAATGTACACCAGTTAGTGCTACTGCTGCTAATCAAATTATAACTACATAAGAACCAAGTTTGACTGACAAAAAATAAAAATAAATAAATAATATAAAATCCCAATCAACAAATCCAATTGTATAATTGCATTATGTCATGATTTAGAACCAAGTTTGACTTAAAGGCAACACCGCATCTCATTACCAAACTCTGGATACTAATCTTAAAATGCAAGCTCCCATAGAGAGAGTGAGAATATTTTACAAACATCATGAGCATATTTATAATTTACCCTTTTTTAAGATTTTGTGAAAATTTGAGAATGGAGAAACAATTGCTGGATATGAGTATCCTAACAATTGTTAAATGCAAAGCAAAGCGCTAACCAGCAAACTCAACTTCAGAGAAAGTTTCGGATGTGTAATGACTTCACATCAACCATCTCCTCATCGTTAAATTCCTCCCTGAAATATATTGAAGGCATTCCATCAATTAACCATAAAAAAATAATAATAATAATAAAAATAAATAAATAAAAACTATATACAAAAAATGTTAATGGTGTAGACAAATGCATAGTAATTGAAGGGGAACACTAACACACAGGGTATAATAACAGTTGGTAGAGACCCAGCCTTTCAACGCTTGAACTGGTGCACGGAGCAATATGCTATACTATTCAATTTACTTAATTCAATTCAAAGAAACATACAAATATCCCATAAACACATAAGTAACTTGACTTTCAATATATTAAGAAGTTTTAACGTTGTCCCTCTGTTAAATGCATTCACACAAACCTAACTATCTTGGCTTTGTTACGCATTTTAGGACATCAAAATAACAATGGGAAGAGTCTAAATAACATCAATATCAACTGCACAAAGAGAAAATAGTGGATTACTCAACTGCAAGGAAGATGGCTTACCAGGAACAACAGTACCAAAAATGCTCGATTGAAACTTTACAGAATTCAGATTGCGATTAAAAGACAACACCTGAAACGAAATAAAACAATAATAATAACAACAATGAGAGCAATTTCCGTGTCGCACATTGCAATTCATGAGTAGTGAAAACTAAATGACACAATGTGGAAACAAAATTAGAACAAAAATAAATAAATAAATAAAAATAAAAAATACACATACAACAGAATTAGGTCAAATTTTTATTTTTGACAGTTATTTTGATGTTAAAAAACAAATTCACTCTAGATTGAATGCAAGGCAACAAACCAGAGATCGGTGGGGAAGTCAATTTTCAAATATAAATGAGTGGTCTTCTAGAAATGATAAGATGAAATTTTTAAATGATGCCAACTTCTTTTAGATCTGTCAGCATATGCAGAAGCAAAAGCCCCATCCACGAAAAAGCAGTTCCCATCATCTACCACCACCACAGAATTATGGTATATGCCAGCATATCAATACAGAGCACTATCAAACCACAAATGGGCAGTTCAATTTTCAAATTCAAATGAGACAGTTTTCTGAAAATGATATTTGGATTCAATTTTGAAAGGATGCCAATTCTGGTCAAGCCGCTAGTAATGAAAACATGGTGACAACAGAATATCTGGAAGAAACAACTACACACAGTCACAACACAAACAGAAATATAGGGTAGGAATTACTGGAGAGATCGTAGGCCAACAAACTTCTTCATGTGGCAATTCATCTCAACACACGTCACGGTATTTGAGCAATATAAATGTAGGGAGAAGTGGCCTTTGATTTTTTATAAAGATAGAAATTTTTTTCCATGCAGAAGTTAGTTCAGTTGTAGTCTAATTCAGTGCATTTTTCAATATTATTGTCTGTCTACCATCTTAAATATCAACACATCATGAGATGATACTCACCTAATGGTCTTAAATGCAAATCTATAAGAAACATGCACACAACAGTGCCAATGAAAATCATGTCAACATTATTACTACATAATTAAGACGAATGGTAAGCCTAGCATATGTTCTTCTTTGGGATATGTTTAACTTCAAACCCAACTTCTCTCAAAGTTAAATGCATATAAAGAAAGGGGGGGGGGGGGAAGGGCCTTTCCAGGAACATAATTATGGTTAGCGCAGATACTAAAACAGAACAACAAAAATATTTCATCACATTATTTGAACCTCCAGAAAGCAACAAAAAGTTGGAGTTTTTCAGTAAACAGAACCAAATAACCACCAAACATGAACTTTGTCAAATAAAACTACACAACAGACAATTCATGTTACAATTAGCTGATAAGAGCAGAACCAATGTACCTGAACTTCAAAGTAAGTGCAGATATACTTTATGTAAAGATAATTAACAGAACTTATGTTTGCCTTGTATTATGTTGATTTCACTTCCCTGAACTTCTGGAAGCTCAGTTTTTGGCTTATGCAGTTGGGTCTCTGCACTGGAATTAAGAATTATACTGAGTTAAATTCACACTCTTAGATACCTGATTATTGATTAGGCCAATAAATCTGTGTACGAAGCAGTGGATTAACCACGTGCTAAATTTCCACTTTCCTTCACGTCCATGCAGGGACAAAGGTTAAACCGTGAACACTCCTAATGTGGAGTAGCCTGGACCTTGAAGAATTAGAGATGAACATTTACGACAGCCAGCAGGATGGATTGAAGACAGAAAAACACTTAAAAGTGAAAGGAGTGCTGGGCTTGTTGATATGGTAAACTCTACATTCTTAGAACATTTTACAACATTTTCGATCTCAAATTAATGAAGCTGTTTAATTTTTTTAAGGTTTATTTGATATGCTGTTTTCTGTTTCATGGGCATAGTCATAATCTTTTGGAGTGATTAAGGTGTTATTGGTAGTTGAATTTTTTTTCCAATTCAAGTGTATTCTTCCTTTGAGGTTCTGAAGACTTCTACCCCAACAAATTAATTTCAGGAGTCCAATTAAACAAATCGCTCTGTGTGTATTGCTTTGTCAACATAATTTCTGAAAATAAAGTTAGATCAACGTCACTTTGTTACAAACAAAATGAATTTGCGAAACTTTCTACCAAAGATATATTTTTTACCAAAGATTGCCTAAGTGCAGAACCAATATAATAACACAACCAAAAATATGTATATACACAATGAATTGAAGTACCAACCACAAAGAACAGACACAGCAGAGAGAGAGAGAGAGAAAGAGAGAGAGGAAGAAATTGCGATGCCCAAAAGAAAATTATCTGAACCAAAGCATCACCTACTATTTTCAATGGAGGTTCAGATGATGCTTTGATGATGATAAACAAAAACATTAATTTAAACCATTATAGACCTTAATTCCACCAACAAACAACAATTGGCTCACTGAGAGAGGTACCGAAGGGGGTTCGAAGCAGAGAGAGAAAGAGAAGACGACGGCGTCGAATAGAGAAAGAATCTGTGGTGGTGGTGAAGTTGGTTGTGGAACAGAGGAGCCAACTCGGTGACCTAGTTCTCAATCGGAACCCTATCTTGTGAGCAGCGAACACTGAGAGAGAAGGGGGGAGAGGGGGGAGGGTAGGAAATAAGAATAGAGAGGGAGAGAGAGAGAGAGATAAAGAGGGAATGGGGGAGGAGACGTGGGTAGGTGGGAGAGGGAGAGAGCACATAGGGTTTGGGCGGGAATAAATCATCATCCGAACCATTGATGTTTATCAAAATTGATCTCAGCCTTTAAATCTAAATGTATCTCACATACATTTTATATATTTTCAAAAACCTTCCTCCCTTATTGTAGAAATGAATTGTATTGTTGGAAGTGTTTTAAAAATGATATTTCTTTATATTTATTTCTCAATCACCCCGCCCCCCCAAAGAATTGCCAAAGCAACAATACAATTCATTTCTACAACATACAATGAGAGCAAAACAACTCAACAATACAATTCATAAGATTATTGACACCATAGGTCCATAATCATGTTTATATCAACAACCTTTACATGAAGAAAAGCAATACCTGCTCAAAATGGAGGAACCCCACATTACATAATTTCGCTTCAAAACCTTCTGGGCCATATAGTATGGACTCCCCACAATCTTTGAAAACTTCTCCCCTGAATGAAGATGTAAAGGAAGTTTAAAAAATCATCAAAGAACCCACTCAAACACCATAACATTCTCAACTAAAATATTCAAAGTGACTAATTTGTTTAGAAGATACAGTACTGTTGATTAACCATAGTAGGAAAGATGGAAAGAATGGTGTACATGTTGACGCAATGGCAGAGATATTACGACATTCCCTTCTTTTTCTTGTTCAATCCCTTCTATTGATTTGCTCATTATTTGAATATATTATAAATTATGATTTTATATTAAGGGATAATTTGTGATAAAATGTAAGGTATATTGAGTGCAAATTATAATTCTAAATAATTTAAACAGATTTGGTTAGAACTTCTTCATAATAAAATTTTAATATGTAAACGACAAGTATAAAAAAATTTCCTTAAAAGTCTCGCACATACCATTATTACCAAAATATCTTTAGTAAGTAATTTAATATTTTAAATTTTAAAATAATATAACTTTTGATTTAAATGTCAGTTTTTAATAAAATCAATCAGTGTGTTTGGTTTGAGTTTTTTGGATTAGGTTTTTTGAAAATTGAATTTTTTGGTTTTTGTATTTTTTTTTTTGTTTTTAGTGAATATTTTTAAAATTTTAAACATTTTTTTTAAATTTTTTTTAGATGCATCTTACTTAGATATATCTAAAAAGTAAAAAAATTGTGAAAAAATATTTTAAAAAATTAATAAATATATAAAAATAAAAAAAATATACTGAATTCTCATTTTTTTTTTGTATTTTTGGTATTTAGTGAATTTTTAAAAGGTTTTTCTTACAAATTTTTTTACTTTTTAAGTATATTTATGTTAGGTATGTTTAAAAAGTAAAAAAAAATTGCTTAAAATATTAAAAAAATTTAGTAAAAACAAAAAAAACAAGGAAAACAAGAAAGTAGAATTTTTTGAAAATTGTTTTTGGAAAAATAGAACCAAACAAAATAATTTTTTAGAATTCTCTTTTAAAATTTATCAAATAAGATCCACGTTAATTATGAAATTCGTATAAAAAAAATTACCTTTGAAATTAATGTATATAGTGACATATTATTCTGTTTTCAATAACATGTTACTGATTACTGGAGTAACACTTTATTGTCTTTTTAATCAGTAAAAAAAAAAATAGAGTATGAACTGAAGGAAACTCTATAAGTTCTTTCTCTACAAATTCACAAACAAATAAACAAGAGTCAACAAACTGTTGGAAAAATGGTTTAATATAGGCATATTTTTTAGCCCAAATTTGAGTGGGCCCCAAACGTTGTTTGGAGTGGGTCCGAAGAGGTGACGTGTTCCTTATCGCGTGGCAAGTCGCACGATGAAGACGGAACGTCAAAACCATTTATGAGTGAATGGGAAGTTGACGTCGTTTTCGGGTCTAACATTAATTTTTTAGATAAAATTCATTTGAATTTTTTCAATAAAAATTGTTGTGAGAATTTAATTTAATTCTGAATTCAAATTTTGGATTCCTAAGTGGCTTTCTAAAATTTGTAATTGTGAGAATTTAATTTAATTCTAAATTCAAATTTTAGGGTCCTAAAAAGTTTCTTAAAGTTTGTACCTCTTCATTTATTTATTTATTTAACTATTCCAATAGTTTAATATACATATATATATATTTGAAATAGTTTACATAATAATAAAGTTCTACAAGTTTGGAAATCTGTTTCATCAACCCACCAACGGCTACTTTTCAAAATTGTTTGGCAGGAATTCAGTTCCATGTGCAACGGGCTTAAATTAATTTTGAATAGTATTGCACCTTTTCACTTCTTTGTGAAACCTGTTCGGGGCTTAGGATTTTTGCCTATATATACTGCGTTCATTCCAGCAGTTTGGGGTCAGAAAAAATCAGTCGAAATAATTCGAAAAATCAGTCTGAATTCGGTCTCTTTGCTGTCCATTTGCTTTACTGTATTTATTCTTCATTTATTAGTTTTAGAATAATATTAAAAGAGTATAGAACACAAGGTTTGGTTCGTCGTAAAAATTTGTGTGGAGTGCTACTTCAAGTTTTTGAAGATCATTGTATCCTGGGAGATAGACGCCACTCAACCGTAAGCACCGTAGCGGGGCGAATCTGTCTTAAGGATAGAGTGTCACACACTCGACTTGGTCTTCAATTATTTATTCGGTTCAACGAAATAAATTCTATAAGATTTATTTTATTTTGTTTGATTATTTCAAGTTATTTTATTTTACACAAAAAATTGTTCCAATAATCTTAAGACAGAATCGAATTATTCTGTTTATAGAATTTTTCGTTTGTTTCCTTTTTTCATTCTTCGTAAATAATTTCGGAAGAAAAATTATTTTCTGTGTATTTACAAAATCATATTCTGGTTAGAAAAACAAATAGTGATTATATGCTATTTGACAGATAATAGTAATATGCTGTCTCTTTTCTTTGACAACAACTAGTAGTACGATACTGGTGTCATTAACAATTCAGAATATATTTTTGTGAAATTTTTTCAGAAATTAATTTTGGGTTTTAGAAATTATTTTCTGAGTTTTCTTTACTTAAAATTCCGTTTTAGTATTTTAATTATTGAAGTGCTACAGAAATTAATTTTCTGTGTGGAATTAATTTGGTTGAATAAAATTTTCTTTTATTTCCAAATTAATTGAAAAAAAAAATAAAAGTTATATTCTTATTTCTTTTATTTTACAGAATTTAATTTCCTGTGTGGAATTAATTTGGTTAAATAAAATTTTATTTTATTTCCAAATTAATTGAAAAATAAAAGTTACATTCTTGTTTCTTTTATTTTTACAGAATTTAATTATGTGCATTTGGTTTAATTTTTTGCGTAGTGTAAATTCTAATTCTAATTTTGTTTTATAAATTAGAATTGATGGCTACTGAAACTAATGCCCAAACAAGTACTACTGTGGTGGCTGTAATTGCACCAACCCCCTCTCCTGTGATGACAGTACCAATAAATCATGGAGAGAAGTTCTCAGGAACTTACTTTAAAAGATGGCAACATAAAATGTTGTAACTGTGAACTTCGCTCGTTTTCTCCGTGAAGAGGCTCCTATCCTGAAAGAGGATGAAACCGATCGGCAAGTGGTTGCTGCGGTTGATGCTTGGAAACATGCCGATTTCCTTTGCCGGAATTACGTCTTGAACGGACTTGACAACACATTATACAACGTCTACAGTCCAATCAAGACAGCAAAGGAACTTTGGGAATCGTTGGAGAAAAAGTACAGAACGAAAGATGCCGGCTCAAAGAAATTTATGGTTGGCAGATTCTTGGATTTTGTAATGGTTGATTCAAAAACTGTGATCAGCCAACCTCAAGATTTCCAACTCATTCTGCATGACATTCACGCAGAAGGCATGTCTCTCAGTGAATTCTTCCAAGTTGCAGCCTTAATTGAAAAATTACCAAAAGGCTGGAAGAATTCAAGAACTACCTCAAACACAAGTGCAAAGAAATTTCTACGGACGAATTAATTGTGCGTTTGAGAATTGAAGAGGAGAACCGCAATTCTGAAAAGCGGGCTGGTAAGCATTCTATGGAGTCTAAGGCAAATGTAGTGCAACATGCTTCAAAAACCAAGAAACGAAAGTCTTCTGGAGAAGGTTCATCACAAGGCTCTAAAGGGGGGGATAATAAAAAGTACAAGTTTAATGGCAAATGTTACATCTGTGACAAAGAGGGACATCAGGCCAAAGATTGCCGTAGCAAAAGCAAAAGCAAAAGCAAAAGCAAAAGAAGAACAAGCAAGAAGCCTGCTCAAGCCCATATAACCGAAGTGGACAATATTTCTAATGGTGTCGAAGACATCAATCTTTCTGCAGTTGTTTCCGAGGCAAATCTTGTCGGAAATCCTAAAGAATGGTGGGTGGACTCTGGTGCTACTCGCCATATCTGTGCTAACAAAAAGATGTTCACATCTTATTCTACAGTGGACAATGGTGAACAACTTTTTATGTGCAACTCCTCAACTTCCAAAGTTGAAGGATAAGGAAAGATTGTACTTAAGATGACATCTGGAAAGGAACTCACTCTCAACAATGTGCTGCATGTACCAGACATTCGCAAGAATTTAGTTTCCGGATCTTTGTTGAGTAAGAATGGGTTTAGGCTAATTTTTGAAAGTGACAAGTTTGTACTTACCAAAAACATGATATATGTAGGAAAATATTACATGTCTGATGGCCTTTTCAAATTAAATGTAATGATCGTTGTACCCTCAATTATTAATAATACATCTTTTTCTTACTTGCTTGAGTCTTCAAATTTATGGCATGGTAGACTAGGACATGTTAATTATGGATTTTTACGTAGATTAATTAATATGAAATGTTTACCTAAATTTGACATTGATTCAAATCATAAATGTGAAATTTGTGTTGAGGCAAAATTATCTAAAACTCCTTTTCATTCAATTGAAAGAAGTACGAACCACTTGAATTAATTCATAGTGACATTTGTGATTTTAAATCAATTCAAACTAGAGGTGGGAAAAAGTATTTTATCACTTTTATAGATGACTATCCTAGATATAGTTATGTTTATTTAATTCGAACCAAAGACGAAGCTTTGGAAACTTTCATTTAATATAAGAATGAAGTTGAAAATCAACTTGGTAAGAAAATCAAGAAACTTAGAAGTGATAGAGGTAGTGAATATGAATCACCTTTTGGTGAATTTTGTAAAGAACATGGAATAATTCATTAAACCACCGCTCCTTACTCACCTCAGCAAAATGGAATTGCTGAAAGGAAAAATAGGACTTTAAAAGAAATGATGAATGCCATGTTAATCAGTTCTGGATTACCTCAGAACTTGTGGGGGGAAGCAATACTTTTTGATAATTATATACTTAATAAAGTACCCCGAAAGAAAGTGAATCAAACACCTTATGAATTGTGGCATGGAAGAGTACCATCCTACAAATACTTAAAAGTATGGGGGTGTTTGGCTAAAGTGGCTATTCCTAGTCCTAAAAAGGCTAAGATAGGTCCTAAGACCATTGATTGCATTTTCATTGGTTATGCCAAGAATAGTAGTGCATATCTGTTTTTGATTCATAAATCAGAACATTCCGAAATGCATGTAAATACTATTATTGAATCTCGGAATGCATCTTTCTTTGAATATGTATTTCTAAATAAGACTGGACAAGAGACTAGTAATAAGAAAAGATATTTTGATGCTATTACTAGTAATGATCAAGAATATGATCAAGAACAAGAGTTAGATCAAAATGAGGAAGAGGAACCTAGGCGTAGTAAACGTGCTAGAACCTCAAAATCGTTTGGTCCAAATTTTCTAACATATTTGTTAGAAAATGAGCTTTTAACTTTTAAAGAGGCTATGTCCAGTCCTGAAGCTCCTTTATGGAAAAAAGCTATCAATAGTGAAGTTGAATCCATCTTGCAAAATCACACTTGGGAATTGGTGGATTTGCCACCAGGTTGTAAACCTCTTGGGTACAAGTGGATTTTCAAAAGAAAATTGAAAGCGGATGGATCAATTGAAAAATACAAGGCAAGACTTGTGGTCAAAGGTTTTAGACAAAAAGAAGGTCTTGATTACTTTGACACATACTCACCGGTTACTAGAATAACATCCATTAGAATGCTAATTGACATTGCATCTCTATATAATCTAGAAATTTATCAAATGCATGTTAAAACCGCTTTCTTAAATGGTGAGTTAGAGGAAGAAATTTACATGGAACAACCAGAAGGGTTTTTTGTTCCAGGGAAAGAAAAGAAAGTGTGTAAATTAGTTAAATCATTATATGGTTTAAAACAAGTGCCAAAGCAGTGGCATGAGAAATTTGACAAGGCAATGATGTCAAATGGATTTACTATTAATGAGTGTGACAAATGTGTTTATATTAAAAATACAGACAAAGGTTATGTCATTGTATGTCTTTATGTAGATGATATGCTCATCATTGGTAGTAATAATGATATGATTAAAACTACCAAGAAAATGTTGAATAAACATTTTGACATGAAAGACATGGGCATTGCTGATGTAATTCTTGGTATGAAAATTACCAAAACATCAGAAGGATATGCTTTGTCACAATCTCATTACATTGAGAAAATACTTGACAAATTCAGTAAAGATGATGATCATCTTGCTAGAACACCTGTAGATGTTAATTTGTATCTTTCTAAAAATGTACAGGAAAGTATTTCTCAAATAGAGTATGCCCAAATTATTGGAAGCTTAATGTACTTGATGAACTGCACTCGCCCAGATATAGCTTATGTAGTAAGTAAATTAAGTAGATATACGAGTAATCCGAGAGTAGAACACTGGAAAGCAATTATAAGGGTTCTAAGGTATCTCCGATTTACTCGTAATATTGGGCTGAATTATACTAGATATCTAGCAGTACTTAAAGGATACTGTGATGCAAATTGGATATCGGATACTAGAGACTCAAAGTCCACTAGTGGGTATGTCTTTACTCTTGGTGGGGCAGCTGTATCTTGGAAATCTTCCAAACAAACTTGTATTGCTAGGTTTATTATGGAATCTGAATTCATAGCTTTAGAGAAAGCAGGGGAAGAGGCAGAATGGCTTCGCCACTTTCTTGAAGATATTCCAATTTGGCCAAAATCGATGCCTGCTATATGCATACATTGCGATAGTCAATCAGCTATAGGTAGAGCACAGAGTCATATGTATAACGGTAAGTCACGACACATTCGTCGTCGACATAACACCGTGAGACAACTACTCTTTAATGGAATTATTTCCATAGAATATGTTAAGTCTAAAGACAACATAGCGGATCCACTAACCAAAGGGTTAGCAAGAGAGTTAGTTGAGAATTCATCGAGGGGAATGAGGCTTAAGCCTATCAAATAAGTGTTACCACAACGGCAACTTAACCTAGTTGACTGGAGATCCCAAGATCTAGGTTCAAAGGGACAACCGAGTTGTGAATGACTCAGAAGGATCACTGGAGAGTCCAACTCCTACCCATTTCTTTGATGAAATAGTGATGTCTGCAGCGTTTGGGGTTAAGTAAAATTTTAACAATTCTTATATCTAGGTAAACCTAGTGGAGTATCGCAGGATACTCTTCATAAGAATCACCTATGTGAGTGTGAACTGGGCCGGTTCTATGAGATTTGTGAAGGGCTACAATTCTCTAGAGCACTCATGAAAGACCAGGTTGTTTAGGGCCAAAATGAACACAATAGTGAGAACTAAACTATGTCTGGAAATATACTGTGTGAGTTCTATTGTCTTGGTTTACACAAACGGCTGAACAGTTCAAGACATCATGTTCACTAGTTAGCTAGTAAATCCAATAGTGTCTCACAAGGGAAGGTTCAAAGCCAAAAGCTACCTATCCTTTGCAGAATATTTTCAATTTCTGTACTCTCTGTAATTAGATCTTGTTGTTGCATTTTCTCTCCGTCAAATTCCATTCATGTGAGGGATTGTTGGAAAAATGATTTAATATAGGCATATTTTTTAGCCCAAATTTGAGTGGGTCCCAAACGTTGTTTGGAGTGGGTCCGAAGAGGTGACGTGTTCCTTGCTGGGTGGCAAGTCACACGGTGAAGACGGAACGTCAAAACCATTTATGAGTGAATGGAAAGTTGACGTCGTTTTCGGGTCTAACATTAATTTTTTAGATAAAATTCATTTGAATTTTTCAATAAAAATTATTGTGGGAATTTAATTTAATTCTAAATTCAAATTTTAGGTTCCTAAGTGGTTTCCTAAAATTTGTAATTGTGAGAATTTAATTTAATTCTAAATTCAAATTTTAGGTTCCTAAAAAGTTTCCTAAAGTTTGTACCTCGTTATTTATTTATTTATTTAATTATTTCAATCGTTTAATATATATATATATATTTAATTAGTTTAATATATATATATATATATATATTTGAAATAGTTTAAATAATAATAAAGTTCTACAGGTTTGGAAATCTGTTCCATCAACCCACCAACGGCTACTTTTCAAAATTGTTTGGCAGGAATTTAGTTTCATGTGCAATGGGCTTAAATCAATTTTGAATAGTGTTGCACCTTTTCACTTCTTTGTGAAACCTGTTCGGGGCTTAGGATTTTTGCCTATATATACTGTCTTAATTCCAGCAGTTTGGGGTCGAAAAAAATCAGTCGAAATAATCTGAAAAATCAGTCTAAATTTGGTCTCTTTGCTGTCCATTTGCTCTACTGCATTTATTCTTCATTTATTAGTTTTAGAATAATATTAAGAGAGTATGGAACACAATGGTTAGTTCGCCGTAAAAATTTGTGTGGAGTGCTACTACAAGTTTTTGAAGATCATTGTATCCGGGGAGATAGACGCCACTCAACCGTAAGCACCGTAGCGGGGCGAATCTGTCTTAAGGACAGAGTGTCACACACTCGACTTGGTCTTCAATTATTTATTCAGTTCAACGAAATAAATTCTGTAAGATTTATTTTATTTTGTTTGATGATTTCAAGTTATTTTATTTCACACAGAAAATTGTTCCAACAATCTTAAGACAGAATCGAATTATTCTGTTTATAGAATTTTTCGTTTGTTTCCCTTTTTCATTCTTTGTAAATAATTTCAGAAGAAAAATTATTTTCTGTGTATTTACAAAATCATATTCTGGTTAGAAAAACAAATAGTGATTATATGCTATTTGACAGATAGTAGTAATATACTGTCTTTTTTCTTTGACAACAACTAGTAGTACGATACTGGTGTCATTAACAATTCAGAATATATTTTTGTGGAATTTTTTCAAAAATTAATTTTTTAGAAATTATTTTCTGAGTTTTCTTTACTTAAAATTCTGCTTTAGTATTTTAATTATTGAAGTGCTACAGAAATTAATTTTTTGTGTGGAATTAATTTGGTTGAATAAAATTTTCTTTTATTTCCAAATTAATTGAAAAAAAAATAAAAGTTATATTCTTATTTCTTTTATTTTACAGAATTTAATTTCCTGTGTGGAATTAATTTGGTTGAATAAAATTTTATTTTATTTCCAAATTAATTGGAAAATAAAAGTTACATTCTTGTTTCTTTTATTTTTACAGAATTTAATTCTGTGCATTTGGTTTAATTTTCTGTGTAGTGTAAATTCTAATTATAATCTTGTTTTATAAATTAGAATTGATGGCTATTGAAGCTAATGCCCAAACAAGTACTACTATGGTGGCTGCAATTGCACCAACCCCCTCTCCTGTGATGACAGTACTCCAATAAATGATGGAGAGAAGCTAGAGAAATTCTCAGGAACTTACTTTAAAAGATGGTAACAGAAAATGTTATTCTATCTTACAACTCTGAACCGGACTCGTTTTCTCCGTGAAGAGGCTCCTATCCTGAAAGAGGATGAAACCGACCGGCAAGTGGTTGTTGCGGTTGATGCTTGGAAACATGCCGATTTCCTTTGCCGGAATTACGTCTTGAATGGACTTGACAACACATTATACAACGTCTACTGTCCAATCAAGACAGCAAAGGAACTTTGAGAATCGTTGGAGAAAAAGTACAAAACGGAAGATGCCGGCTCGAAGAAATTTGTGGTTGGCAGATTCTTGGATTTTGTAATGGTTGATTCAAAAACTGTGATCAGCCAACCTCAAGATTTCCAACTCATTCTGCATGACATTCACGCAGAAGGCATGTCTCTCAGTGAATCCTTCCAAGTTGCAGCCTTAATTGAAAAATTACCAAAAGGCTGGAAGGAATTCAAGAACTACCTCAAACACAAGTGCAAAGAAATTTCTACGGACGAATTAATTGTGCGTTTGAGAATTGAGGAGGACAACCGCAATTCTGAAAAGCGGGCTGGTAAGCATTCTATGGAGTCTAAGGCAAATGTGGTGGAACATGCTTCAAAAATCAAGAAACGAAAGTCTTCTGGAGAAGGTTCATCACAAGGCTCTAGAGGGGGGGGGGATAATAAAAAGTACAAGTTTAATGGCAAATGTTACATCTGTGACAAAGAGGGACATCGGGCCAAAGATTGCCGCAGCAAAGGCAAAAGCAAAAGAAGAACAAGCAAGAAGCCTGCTCAAGCCCATATGACCAAAGTGGACAATATTTCCAATGGTGTCGAAGACATCAATCTTTCTGCAGTTGTTTCCGAGGCAAATCTTATTGGAAATCCTAAAGAATGGTGGGTGGACTCTGGTGCTACTCGCCATATCTGTGCCAAAAAAAAGATGTTCACATCTTATTCTACAGTGGACAATGGTGAACAACTTTTTATGGGCAACTCCTCAACTTGCAAAGTTGAAGGACAAGGAAAGATTGTACTTAAGATGACATCTGGAAAGGAACTCACTCTCAACAATGTGTTGCATGTACCGGACATTCGCAAGAATTTAGTTTCCGGATCTTTGTTGAGTAAGAATGGGTTTAGGCTAGTTTTTGAAAGTGACAAGTTTGTACTTACCAAAAAAGGATGTATGTAGGAAAATGTTACATGTCTGATGGCCTTTTCAAATTAAATGTAATGACCGTTGTACCTTCAATTATTAATAATACATCTTTTTCTTACTTGCTTGAGTCTTCAAATTTATGGCATGGTAGACTAGGACATGTTAATTATGGATCTTTACGTAGATTAATTAATATGAAATGTTTACCTAAATTTGACATTGATTCAAATCATAAATGTAAAATTTGCATTGAGGCAAAATTATCTAAAACTCGTTTTCATTCAATTGAAAGAAGTACGGAACCACTTGAATTAATTCATAGTGACATTTGTGATTTTAAATCAATTCAAACTAGAGGTGGGAAAAAGTATTTTATCACTTTTATAGATGACTATCCTAGATATAGTTATGTTTATTTAATTCGAATCAAGGATGAAGCTTTGGAAACTTTTATTCAATATAAGAATGAAGTTGAAAATCAACTTGGTAAGAAAATCAAGAAACTTAGAAGTGATAGAGGTGGTGAATATGAATCACCTTTTGGTGAATTTTGTAAAGAACATTGTAGACACCCCATTTTTGACCGTCCTCAAGACTTGGACGTCACCGTTTTAACACTCGGTGATCATCCTTGTTTGTGTTCGTCTTGAGTTCCCGGAGGTCTCGGCTACGCGCCTTGCCTCAGTATCTCTCGACTCGACTATTTTGTGTTTGGATTTGCACCAAACACTTGTGTTTTTGCTTTGGAGGGCAGGGAATGGCTTGTTGGCCATCCCCATACCCCACCGGCCATGGCTTGAGGCCACCGGCTGTGTTTTGTTGCCATCGGCCAAATGTTTGGCCGTCCGGCACTCTAGATGGTCGACTGGCCATCTATTTTGGTCAAATTGCATTTTTGGCTGGCCGACTACTGTTCATCTGCTTTTGCAGATATTTTTATGCCAGCTGTGCTAGCTGGCATATACTTTGCTCCCCTTTATACACGTGTATAGAGGGATCTCCCTCTTGACTAACTTGTTTGGAGAGCTTTACGAGAGGAATTGTCTATAAGAGGGAGCCTCTTCTCCCTCCATTAGGGTTACAACATTTTTCCAGAGGGCTCTGATATTAGAGTTAGGGTTTGCATATCCCCCATCTCTATATCTCTCTCTCTTTTGTGTATAAGTGTGTGTTTGGTCTTATTATTGCACACAAACACCCACCATTACACCTTACCTTGGCTACTGAGGTGCTAGGGAGCTGTTCTTGAAGTTCTTGGCTGGTTTTGAGCTCAAAGAACCAGCTGGAGCATTGTTTGTGAAGGAGGTCTACAAGGGTAAGAACTTCACCCTTTATTCCCCATTTTTACATAGCTTTTTAACCTATCTTGTAACTATTTTTAGACTTTGTGTATAACATATAAAAGTCTTGTTTTTGCCTGCTCTAAATAGTTGTCTAAGAGTGTTTTAAGCTTTGGGGTTGTTTGACCCCTCTTAGGGCTTGTTTGGCCCCATTTTGTGCCATTTTGGTTGAGCTCCGGGACCACCTTGTTTGGGCCTCCTCACCACTGAAATCTTGAGGGATTTCAGTGGTGAGGATGGTGTCTTTAGGTCCTAGGAAGGAGAGGGCCACCCCCTCTCCTTGTTGTCTTCAAAATGTGCCATTTAAGCCTCATGTGTGAGCACCATTTTTGAACTCATGTTGGCCGTGTTTTAGTAGGTATTTGGTAGTATTTTGCCATCCTTTACCTCTGTTTTTACTTGGTTTAGACACACCATACTTGCTTAGCATACATGTCTTGTAATGCCATGAATTGCCTTAACATGCCTTGTGCTTTGAGCCTTGTTTCTAGCATATTTTTGGCTTAGCTTTGTGAAGCTTTTATGCTTGTTTTAGCATGCTAAAGGTCTATGTTTGGTCATTTGGGTTGTCCATGCCTTGCTTTGTATAGCTACCATGTAACCTCTCTTGTATGCCTTAAGCATTGACCCCTCTAGCATGCCATCCTTGCATTATTTCAGTGGTTTGGAACCACTTGCCATGCCATTTCAGTCCTTGTGGTGTGCTTGTATGCTTGCATTTGCTGCCCTTTTAATGTGTTACAGGTTTGGTGTTTCATGCTCCATTTTTGTGCTATTGTGTATGCCTCTAGGATTAGATCATTTAGATGCCATCTAAGTGGTTTTTGGGGCCTACTTTTGCATGATTTGAGACTGTTTTGATTCACTTTGATCATTTGTTTCATGTGTCACATGATCATGGTTTAAGTCATTGGGCTAATTCCAAGCTTTTATGTATGCTTTGCTTGTTTTGATTAGTTGGTTTGGCACCTCTTTTTCATGATTTTCAGAGCTTATATTGCTTGCCATATGCCCATGTTTAGCCTCTTTTAAGTGTGCTTAGAAGTTGCTTCTTTATGGCTAAGTGATGAACTATGTTTGCATGCATGATTGTATGTTTAGATACTTGATTCAAGACATTTTGTTGCATGCTTGAATGGTGTTGCATTTGGCATGCATTTCTTGCTACGTTGTCTAACATGTTATATGCCTTGCATGTGTGCATGTTGACATTAAACTTTGCATGCTTGTTAGTTGCATCCTTGCATCTTCATTTGCATGCTCATGTTGCATACTAGCTCACATGCCTAAGTTGCATGGCATTGGCATGCATGCTTTGCCTCTTGAATTGAGTATGATAGGGGTTGGGCCATTTGTTTGTTTAAGTGAATTTCATTCGACATTGAAATGGCACACTTGGTTTCATAGACCATCACACATTGAAATGCGCAATTGATGGTCCGAGAATCGAGGACCATCATTCTTTGAGTCATAAACATGATAAGGAGTGTGGTTGGTGCAAATATTGCTTGAAATACATTGTCATGCCATGTTTTGTCTTCTGCTGCTGTCAAAATAGGTTGCTGCAGGAAGCTTTGGCCGGCCGGCCATCTATACTGCCGACCGACCAATTATTGATGGCCAAGAGCTCAACAAATGGTCGATGACCATCTGGACATGGTCAGTAGGGTTTCCACTTGGTCGGTGGTGATCCACAGTGTCCATGGAGCATACCTTGGGATTTGTGCAATTTTCAGGGGAGCAGAGCAAGGAAAACAGAGGCAACTTGTGCATGGCAGTGGACTTCCGAGCGGAACCGAGCGCGCATGCATTGGGCCTCTTCCTGAGGCTGCTTTTAATACTTAATTAGCTTAGTTAATTTGCTTAACTAGTTAATTGTCTGTAATATTTAATTAGCTTGATAGTTAGTTAAATTGCATTATTCTTTCGGTCCCTTCAAGCGAGGGCAAATTTGTAATAAGTGTGGGTGTGTGTGTGCATGTCTTTTAACCCCCACTTCTTTCTCCCTTTTACTTACCTGCTTTGATGGTTAGTATTAAGGCATATTTAAATTAGCATACCTTATGCTATGCATGCGTGCATCCATACATTTATCTTGCATGCACCGGGCTCGGCGCATCATACTAACTGCATTGTATTTCAATTCCAAGTTGAAAACGTGCTAGTTGTAACATCTCACATGTCATTCTTAGAATAGCCGAGCCTATTTCTAGTTGCATTTTGCATGTGTTGCATTAGCCATCTTAAGCATTAACTAGGGTCATGCATGATTACTAACTAGTTTCTTGTTTTGGCTTGGAGTACTCGGTAAGCTTTTATGCTTTAGCATCTCGCATGAGTGTGAATGTTAACATGATAGCATACTTACTATGTGGCTAGATGCTTATGTAATATGAACTGCCTAAATACCTGTGGGTGAAGGTTGGATTGTTTGAGTTGGGATAATTCATCGAAATCCGTATTTTAGCCTACTCACGAGTAGCAAAATTCAAACCATTTTCTAAACAAACGGAAATGCGATGCTTCGTTCCGACTTAGGCAATTTAGTCTATACTTGTCTTGCCGTGCGCATCACATAGTAATTCTAGGCTAATAACCGATATAAGAACACATAACGTTTTCAAAATTGGATATCATGGTTAGTAGAGGCCGATCTTCGGATCGGGCAAGAAGGGGTGCTCATAGCTGACCTTCCACAATCGTACCCAAGTTCCGGAGCCGAGGAAACTTTGGTAATGATGGATACGTGGCCTTAGGCAAACGAGTCAGGGTTTCCTAAATTCTTCCATTAAAAAAATATTTAGATGGCGACTCTGCATCTGGCAAAGCAGTCCATGTTTGGCACTTCTTTTCTAAAAATCTGTTTTCTCAAAACGATTTGCTGGATTTGGACTCTTTGGTTCAGACTAAGAACCGTGACACAAAAGGGAGTCCGAACTGTGGTGGCATAAAGCCCGAGGGCGTGTCCACAGTTTCTGGCGACTCTGCTGGGGACTTAGAGAGCTTGACTCGAACTCATGATATCCTGTTTTGATTTCACTTATGTGTTTCTTTGCATTGCATGTGTATTGGTGCGCCTAGGACACAGTGTTTGCCATCTTCCATTCCTGAACGGTTTGCCGGAGGCTTGTCTTGTCAACGCATGACCATAAGGCTAACCGGTTATGGGCTCTGACAGTATGGGAACACAAACCCCGATTTTACCGGGGCACCCTTTTGACCATTCGACCTAGTGCATATTCGGAATCCATAGTGACCATTCCAAACTAAGACAGGTTGTTTACCCGATTATAGGTTGTTTGAAACCGCTGCGTGCGTAGTGAAACCCTAGCTCCTGACAAAATAAGACAGGGAAACCCTACCCCAGCATAGGGGTGTTTTGGTTCTCATTTACTTGCTATGTGCTTTTAGAGTGTATCTCTATAGGGAATATGCATATTAGTTTGCAAGTTTGAGTATCAAGCCTGAGGGCATCAGTATCAGTGTTTTGGGAAATCAGTTATATCTGCGGGTATCAGACTCAGTTTTGGGACAGCGATTTTGGGGAACAATGATCAGTAGTAGAGTACAGTTATTCAGTCATGTCTGTGTCTGTTCCGTCTGGGCTGAACTACTGCTTATTTTCCCTTTCAGTTTAGAGATTTGGGTTCAGAAACTTGGTGTTCTCCTTCGCTGAGGCAAGACAGATATCTAATCCGTCAGTCACCGTTCAGTTCAGCGGACTTATGATGACCCAAAGTTTAGAGGAAATTGTGGTTATGGCAGTCACGTTAGACCAAGGGATCATCTTGCAGGATGAGACCAATGTTGATGTACCGCATCCGCCCAGGTCGCCTGCTACACACCCGATCTGGACCCCCCAGTTATATCAGGCTCGTGAGCCCACCACGTTTGAGTTAATGGGAATGATCGGCGACCTCCAGAGATCCGTGGCCGATCTGGCCTATGGAATGTCGGCTTCGCCACCAGCCACATCATATGCCAAGAATTTTGTACCACAGGAGCCCCCGCTACTGGGGCGGATTATGATCGAGCTCAGCCAACCAGAGGTTGCCTCCAGCTACAGCAACGACATGTCAACAACAACCGGGTTTCGCTCTGATGTAGTAACCCAAACCCTTGATCAGGCTGAGGCTAGAGGTAAGAATAAAGTGGGAACAGATGCTGATCCCGTTGAACAAATGTTGTGGACAGTCGAGGCTTTGAAAGCTGGGGGGATGAATAAGCAGCAAGTATTTGCAGTCATGACTAAGATTGGGGATGATGCTTTCCCCACTCCAACCGAAGGCAGTTCAAGCCAGGCGAAAAATCGGGATAGGCCCCGTCAGGCCAGGACAGTTCCTTCCGCTCCTAACCCTGCTCCAGGAAAAGATCAGAAAGCCAAGGCAATGCCTGCCGACCCTTTCGCTAGTGCGTCTAACAAGAACCTTCAGACTTCGAAGTACCTGCCTCGAGGGCGCAGAGTCTTTTATGCCCTCTACATGCCTTTGTCTAGGGCATTTCAAATTTTGGCTAAAAAGGGACATCTTAAACCCCTCGAACCCCGACCTCTCCCAAAGAATCTCCCTCTTACACATGACGCTGCCTTGTACTGCGCGTACCACCAGCAAACCAGTCACAGCACCGACGGTTGTTTCCGCCTTCGCCATGAAGTGCAAGATTTGATCGACAATGAGGTCATCCTCCTACCTACCTCAGTAAAGTCTGTTACCAATAAGTTGTCGGACTTCGAGGATATTGCAAGTATGTGATCAGGGGTTGGACAACCTGCGGGCGGCGCTCGGTGTACTTCAGATGTGGCGTTTGGCACGCACTATCGGGAGCATTTGCGAATGTAGTTTTGTAATTTCTGGCTTGGGTGTTGAGTCAGTTCTTTGTTTTGTTTTGGGTCTGTCTCATTGTCTTGAGTCAGTCTTTTTGCTTAAGGGTCTGTCTTGTCGCGTGATTTCGGGGTTGTCGTCTTGAACACCCTTTTGTTTTGTAATTATCCTTTTGCTTTCTTTTGAGTCTGTCTCTGCCGTGGAGCCAGTTACAACCAGGGAATCTGAATGAAACAGCTGCGGCTATCATGTTTCCGTGCTTACTGCTATTTTGAGCTAGTTGTGCCAGAGGATTTGAATGGAATACCAGTACATTCCACCTGCTCTCTTGTACCTTGAAAATCATTGCATTGACCTAAGTTTTTCAAAACCTTTTTGAACACTGCGGTGAAAACAAAGGGGAAGGAATTCCTCGGGATTTGTAAAACTTTGATCAAATTGAGAGAAAGAGAGGCGTGCTAAGCCCTTAATGATTGAAATCATGCTTGTCAGCGTGAGTACTGAGAAGGACCCTGGCTTGATCCAGACTGGTTCCACACTATCTTCAGCGCGAGCGATTTGTCGCTTCTTTAAAAACTTTCAAAAACAAAATGTTTTGTGCGGTCCTGCGAGGACCTGTGTGGAATCGCTTTTGAGATTGTGCAGCTTAGAATCGTTCTCAGCCTCAAGACTGGAGCCATTTCTTTAAAACCTTGAACCACAATTCGGAGTGTTCAACGATCGACCATCAAGAGAGGCCTGTGTGGCCAGATTAGAAGCAACCCTCGAACAAGAGGCACCAAAGTCAGATCAAGAAGATCATATCTCATCAGAAGAAGCTTGTGAAGCTAGAACAGAAGCACCCCTCCAACTAGGGGCAAAAATGTCCGATGTGCTCGAAGAGCCGAAGATGGGTCCTTCAGCAAATCAATACAGTAGTCATTTTCCTGGATTCAGATGACTTCAGGATCTCAAAACCATTTGGCATGGACTAGTTACACTTTTACCCTTTGAGAGGCTCGCTGGGCCGAAAACCCGGAAGGGTGACCCAGGCAAAAGTTAGAGCAAGAGAAAATACAAAAAAAAGAAACAAAAAAAAAAGCAAAAGAAATGAAAAAAGGAAAATAGAAAAAAAAAGAAAAGAAAAGAATTGAAAAAGAAAAGAAGAACAAAGCTTGCAAGGTTGAAAACCTGCAACGGGCGCCTTGGCAAAAGTTAGAGCCTAAAAAGTGAAGGTTAATACCCGAGTGTACCTTAACCCGAACTACGTAAGGCTTGATTCTCATGTTTGGGATACGTAGGCAACTTCATCCTAAAGTCTAGCCCCAAACACTTTCATAGCGACTAAGTCCATGTAATGGTTTTGATCATCCTTGATTCCCATGTTTGGGATACGTAGGCAACTTCATCCTGAAGTCCAGCCACCAACACTTTCAAAGTGACTGTGTCCATATATTGGTTTTGACCATCTTCGTCTTCTCTGTGTCCGAGAGTTTGGTTGCGATCATCACTAATAAGGACTGACTACAGTACGCTGCGGCAATTATCCAGACAAGGGGCAAATTTCCGTTGCCATTCAAACAAGGGGCAACTTTCCGTTACCATTCAGCTCTCTTCAAGCAAAGGGGCAATTTTCCATTGCCTCTGATCCGAGGTTGTACATCTCGAGAGTAAGTACCGTGCTCGTTGAGCATTGACCGTTTGCAAAAATAGTTTTTGAGAATTTTTACTGAGGTTGACCATTTTCTCAAAAATTATTTCATTTTCCAAAACTGGACCATTTTCTCCAACCCAAAAAGGAAAATTTTCAGTGCTCATAGCCTGACTTGCATGATTTTCAAATCAAAAATCGCACAAGTATGTTAATCTAACTCTCATATTGATCAAAATTATTTGCGTAGAAACCAAAACAAAAAATGGTCAAAATGATGAACTAGGGGTGCAGTTGAGTCAGGTGTTCTGTCTTTCCCCCGTAGTCAACATACTTGCCAGAAGGGCACTCTATTCGCTAGAAGAAAGCACAACTGAAGTTGTCATTAAAGGGCTGAAAGCTCTCTCAACCTCCGAACAACGAGGTATCAAACCAAGTGCGAAGCACGAATCGGAACAGATCAAGATACTCCATTCCCTTGTCTGGGGCATCGACCAAACGCCACCAGAAGAAATAGCCGCGAGCTAACTGTATCGGGTGTGAACCCACAACTTCCTATTCATCCATCAAACACCCCGGGGAGGGATAAGAAAATGAGAGAATAAAGAATAGAGAGGTGTAAGTTGAGAGAAAAACCGAGCCTGAGAGCCGAGTGATGTGAGAATCACACAAATGAGGAACGGTGGGAAACAATACCCAGAGAAACTGGCTCCTCGTGATCTGAGGTCCCCCGTCTTCGTTAATACGTCTGTATGTCGTGTCTTTTGTGTTGTTTACTTTAACCTTTGTTTTGAGTCTTTTCCGAGTGTGTCTCGTTGTGTTTAGGTTGTTTACCTTTTTGTTTCCGCTGTTGAGTCGTTCTCGCTATGTCTAGTTGTAGGCTCACTACCCCAGTTTGAAAAACCCTTCTTCAATTTCAAAAATTAATCGTTTTGTGCTCAGAGTGCTGTGTCATTCTCCACTGTGCAAAAACATGATTTGGTTCTTTCATACAACTGCAGGGTCCACCCCCGATAAGTGTGAATAGAAAAACCTGGGCCTCTCTGAAGCTTTTGGGTTTCAGATTGCATCTGAGTGTGCTTTAATTTCGGCCGATTCCACCTTTGTATTCCGTCTTTTCAGATTGGACTATTTGTTTAGGATTCACTATATGCAGATTAATCCCCAGCAGAGCATGAGCCGAGGGTTCAGACTGAGCAGTGGGTTGTTTAAGTTGTTTTGTTGTTAGCTGGTTCATTACCTGGTTATTACAATACAAATGTTTGATTTTCAGACAAGAGATCAATCTCATTTACATTAAGGTGTAACATGGTGCAATGCGATGCAATATATAAAATGTACAAATGTAACAATTTTTCAGACAAAAAACTTAGTTTCACTTCATCATCTTTTTCAAGTACAAAGTTTTGGAAAAAAAAACAAAAACCTACTCGCGGCAGTACGAGGTACTCTAGCTACCAGCAAAAAAGAAAAGTACAAAAGAAAAGAAGAATAAAAGTAGCAAAAATCTGGATCAATGTCAAGCGGCCTCCGGCCTAAGGGTCTGTCCTCGTCCTCTTCCTGGACGAAGGTCCACGAGCATCGTCATCAGCGCCGTGATTTGAGCCTGAGTCAGTGCCATCTTCGGTCTCCTCCTCAGATGACTCTGTCTCTGCCTCCGCCTCCGTTTCCGCCTCGGACTCATCATCGTCAGGAACTGGTGCCCGTGAGCTACTCTCAATATGAGTGCGCCCCGCCTTGGTACGGGGGTATACTCTGCCCTCTCCATCTCCCCCTCGAACAGGAACGGATGGTCCAGCTGGAGCACCTCCTACAGTAGGAATCTGGAAGGGATGCTGAAAAGTACAAATGGCAAACGCATCAGTATGCTACAGAATGCAGTATATGAATACAGTGTGTGAATACTGTGAGCAGTGTATCAGTGCAAGATGCGGTGTATGAAAATAGTGTGTGAATACTGTGAGTAGTGTATCAGTGCAGAATGCAGTGTATGAATACAGTGTGAATACTGTGAGCAGTGTATTAGTGTAGGATGCGGTATATGTATACAGTGTGTGAATACCCTGAGTAGTGTATCAATGCAGAATGCAGTGTATGAGTACAGTGTATGAATGCCGTGAGTAGTACTGTGAACAGTCTGTGGGCTACAGTGTGTCAAATACCGTAAGGGCCGTATATCAAGTGTTGTGTCGTGCATCAGATTGTGTGAAACAGTTTGTGTATGGTTTGAGACCGTGGTCAGAAGAACATACCGAAATACTGTAAATGGCCAGAAGGTCGAGGCTCTGCTGAAGCATCCCCATCACCGAGGTGGTCAACTCCAGGGACTGGCGAGTGTACTCGGAGGAAGCCTGCAAAAGTGTTAGAAGCATCAGTATTCTGCAGAATATCAAATGAATTGAAATGAACTAACGGTGCAGAATGCAAAATGCAGTAGTACATACCGGAGGCAAGCCGTAGAACCCGACTAGCTCGTGATCAGCCGGAGGGGGAGCAATGGGGATCTGGTAAGTCGCCCCACCACGTCCTCGGCATGTCATCGTCACAGGCAGTGCTGGCCAACTAGCCCCCTGCCCTCTCCGAGCTCTGCTCCTACCACGGGCCCGAGCCACCCTCGGTGCTCCCGCTCCCGCTCCTGTTCCTACTCCAGCCGCTGACGCCGTAGGACTTTCTCTCTCTCGGCTTGACGGCCGCTGCTCAAAGGCCGTATGATATACGTCTAAATGTACTCTGAGTAGTTGCCTATGCCTCTGAAGCGTGTCGCATCTCAGCCGATCGTATAATCGGCCATCTGCTCAGGGGTGAACCTCTCGATATCCCTCATATGCTCAGGAGGGTGAACCGGGACTATCTGCTCTGGCAAACCCAGGGTCTAGCGTAGGAAACGCTCACCCAGGTACCAAGCCCGACAGACCGGCCCCTCCAGCAAGATCCTGAAGCGTGCAGTCTCCTCGGCACCGGCAAATCGCTCCCATATCGCAGCTGGGAATGGAGCCCAAGGCTGCCAGGTGATCTATAAATGGCATGCAGTTTGTTATCTACTGTAATTGAAAATACAGTGTAAAGCGAAGTTTAAATAAACTCTAAAGGTTGAACATACCTCCGTAGGGGTGATGCTGTCAAAGTAACGGCGGAAGAAGATGAAGGTCTCCCGCGGTCTCCGCACGCATCTCACGTCGAAGCGTCAGGAGAATGGAACGACAAGAGGGGTCTCCTCGTCAGGCACTGGCGCAAGCCTCGGAAAGTAGGCGTAGACCCACAACTACAGAGTAAGTATCAGTATGCTTATCAGATAAAGCGAAATGCAGAATAAAACAGAAATCACAGAGCTGTATATTGTGCAGTGTATTGAGCAGAGTGTACAGTGTACAGTCAGTGTAAAATAGAGTATATGTGTGCCGTGTGTGCAGTATACAGCCAGCATGAAGTAGACTGCAGTGTGCGCAGTGTACAGAGTACAGAAAATGTAGAGCAGAAACGAAAAACAGAAAAAGAAGACGTGCCTCCCAAGCCCGCCAGTAGCCCTCGAGCAACTGCCCGCTGCAACGAGAGGCTGAGCTCATGTATCCATACAAAGTGGCCAAGGCAGCGCCGCCCCAGTCGTAGCGCAGGATCCGCGTGACGTCTACTAGCGCACTCAACAAACAGAGAGGCACGATGTTCGCCCGATCGGCGAACATGGTCGTCCCCAGCAGAAACATCAAGAAGCCGCGGGCGTATTGCTCCACCTCCTCCTGGGTCATCGGTGCCTCCTCAGCCAAGGCTGGCTGAACCCTGAACTGGACCTCGAACCATGAATATCTGACGAAGCCGGGGCATGCGAGAGGCGACATCTCGCCGAGTAAGTAAATCTGAGTGGCCTCCCACTCGTCCATGTCGGTGTCAAAGGGGATCGGATCACCCCCTACCCAGATGCCGGTGAGCATCGAGAAGTCATAGGGAGTCATCGTCATGTCTCCCGCGACCGAGAAGTGGAATGAGTCGGTGGTGTCCCACTACCTCTCCACCAGAGCGGCAAGAAGAGGCCTGCTCGCAGTAAGCCAGGAGAGTCCTCTGCAGAAGGCGTTGAAGCCGGCCTGGTCTACGATGTGACGGACCGCACCTGGCAGCTCCATGTACCAGTCCCGAACGGCAACGTTTCCATACTCCCAGAGGCATGGGAATCTCCCTGTGATTAAGCAAAACAATTGCGAAGCAATATAAAATGTACAGTCTTGAAGAGCATTCAGAATTGGTGACAATACAGCGTGTGTGCACGTTTTAAGTTCAAACAAATATCGGGTGTCGGTGTGCTCGAAGTGAACTACGGCATATGATGTGTCAGTGTGTTTGAGTGGTGCAGTGCAGATACAGCATGTGTGCACGTTTTCAAGTTCAAACAAACATCGGGTGCCGGTGTGCTTACAGTGAACTACAACATGTGATGTGTCAGTGTGTTTGGGTGGTTTAGTGACAATACAGCATGTATGCATGTGTTTAGATTCAAACAGATATCAAGTGCAAATGTGTTCACAGTCAACTACAGCATATAGTGTATCGGTATATCCGAGTTAAGCAGTTAAAGAACAAGATCAACTATGGCAGTTAAATGTTCTATATTGCGAAAAATGAAACGGGAAAGAATATACCTCGGAAGCGCCGTATGATAGATGCGACTCCGGCTCGCACAGGAGAAGCTCTGAAGGCACCGTCCTGTCAAAACTCCAGAACTGGCAAAGTCCGTTAGGAGGAAGCACATGAATCGCTGGTCGGTAGGTCGCCGGATCGAACGGGCGGACGCTCAAGGGGAGGAGATCGGCCTCTGGATCCATCTCATGCTCTGGGGAAGTCCCACCACCTGGAATATCGTCTGCCATCTCGAAGAGAGTGTGAAAATGGCCGGGAATGCGGAAACCGAGCGAGAATGCGGAAATTCAACGGAAAGTCAACCCTAGGGAGGGTGGAAAATGGCCGGAAAAGCCGAAGTGTGGAAAAGGCATGAAAATCAAGAAAAACTTGAGGAAAACAAGCCCCGAGTGTTGAAAATCAAGAAAGAGACACCGAAACGAAGTTTCGTTCGGTTCAAAACATTCGAAACGCGATGGTCTACGCGAATCGAATATCAAAACGGGCCCTAAAAGCGAGAAAAAAACGGTGAATGGAAGGGAGAAAAATGCTCTAGAGAGAGAGGGAAAGGATTTTCGCACAAATGGGAAGTGACAAAATAGGGTTTGAGGCCCTATTTTAAAAGACCCGAGGCCAAAAGACCAAACTGCCCCGATTCAGGCATTGCCGGTCGGCCAAATTTTTGGCCGGTGAACCTTTTTGGTAGCCAATGGATAGCCGGTGACCTCCTACAATGGCCGGTGAGCCTCCTACACCCTTGTTTGGGTCGGATGTGTGGTTTGGGGCCTTCATTGCTCAAGACAGTGCAAGAAAGTGCATTTCTAAAGCTCAATCGGTCTCCGTTTTGACCTCGGACCGTGTCTTCTGTGCGTGGCACTCGAATACGGGTGCGATGTATCCTTTTGTATCCTTCTGTCTTTTACAAGATTCGAAAGTTGCCCTACATGTGTCGCTTTACAACGCTTTGATATGAACGCGCGTTGGGACATATGTCGTTTCATTCGCATCGTTATGCACATATCTCGCATTGTCATGCATGTCATCATACTTGCATTAGTATGCACATTCTTTGGGTCGCGTCGTCAAGCGTACCTCGTTTGCATTATCATGCATCAAAAGACGCGCGTTGTCGCGCATTCAAGTTCACATGCATCATCATGCATTTGCATTTCAAAAAAACACATGCGTCATTTGCATTCCAAAAAAAAAAAAAAAAAATGCATCGTCATGCATTTTCCCTTTCATGCATTTGTCATGCATTTCAAAAAACAAAAAATGCATCGTCATGCATTTTCCCTTTCATGCATTTGTCATGCATTTCAAAAAAAAATAACAAAACAAAAACATGCATTTTATTGTATATATTTCATATGTCATGCATCATTGTAAATAGTGCATATGTCATGCATTCCATTGTATAGACTGCATATGTCATGCATCCACTGTATATATTCCATCCATTGCATATTGTAAATATTACATTGTAGCTTGCATGCATTCACTGCATCACCCCCACCTACGGCTTGCGCCTTTCTAGGTTGAGCTTGGTCTGGTATGTGCCCGTACTTTTCGCGTTGAAACATAGATTTGAGACTTTCGTGTACGCGCATATTCCACGCTGGTATGTTGGTTTGAGGGTTGCGGCACCGTTTCTGTATTAAACGTTGGTTTGTATATGTGCATGCCTTTCCTAGGCAAAACAAGGTTTGGTCGCATGCCTTATCCACTGTATATATTTCATCCATTGCATATTGTAAATATTGCATTGTAGCTTGCATGCATTCACTGCATCACTCTCACCTACGGCTTGTGCCTTTCCAGGTTGAGCTTGGTCTGGTATGTGCTCGTACTTTTCACGTTGAAATACAGATCTGAGACTTTCGTGTACGCGCCTATTCCACGCTGGTATGTTGGTTTGAGGGTTACGGCACCGTTTCTGTGTTAAATGTTGGTTTGTATGTGTGCATGCCTTTCCTAGGCAAAACAAGGTTTGGTCGCGTGCCTTATCCGCTGTGAATACTACATTTGCATCCATTGCACTTCTCCCCAGCAGATTCCATTGTAAATATCCATTATATATTGTATATATTGCATTGTAGCTTGCATGCATTCACTGCATCACCCCCTCCATTTACGGCTTGCGCCTTTCCATGTTGAGCTTAGTCTGGTATGTGCCCATATCTTTCACGTCGAAGCACAGTTATGATATTATGTGTACGCACCTATTCCACACTGGTATGTTGGTTTGAGGGTGACGGCACCGTATCTGTGTTAGACGCGGCTTGTATGTGTCCATGCCTTTCCTAGGCAAGATTTGGTTTGGCCGCATGCCATATCCATTGTATATATTACATTGTAGTGTAATTTTTGCATCCAGCATTAGGATCGTTGGTCTTTCCTCGGCGGGACATTTCCCCACTTATGTCATTCCACCCAATTACTTGTTCTTGTGTTCGTCTACATCACTCATAGTTCTGCATGTGTACGCGCCTATTCTACGCTGGTATGTTGGTTTAAGGGTTGTGGCACCTTTTCTATGGTAGACGGACTTTGCATCTCCATCATCCTTTTGACATATGTGTGGTTTTGAACCGCTCATGATTTGATCATGATTCAATTGCATTGCATTCTCATTTGCACTATTATACATAGTTTTGTATATATCACATATCATTTTGCATTCATTTTGCATGTTATGCATGTTGCTAACAATGTTGTACCTGTTGAGTTTTCATTCTCTTTCAGGCACAATATTGTATGTACGGTTCATTTGAAGCTGGTGCAACCAGACAAACCGCACAGGTATTGTATTATCCAAGTGAGACATATCGAGAGTTGCATAATTCTCTTACATCCTTTCTGCATTGTAGTGTAGTTGGATTTGTGTTTGCTAGCTTAAAACTGTTGCATTGTATGATCATAAGTTATGCTCGGCTTCTTGCATTATCAGTTGCATTTTGCCCCTGCCTTCGGGCGCATATCTTTATTGTCTTGCATGCTTTGTCTAAGTCTTCAGCCTTGTCAAAAATGGGTCGTCTCCGGGTTTTGACACTCACTTCCGTCATTCTCATGACTTTCGAGTTCTGTCAAAGAGGGGCAACTGTAGACACCCCATTTTTGACCGTCCTCAAGACTTGGACGTCACCGTTTGAACACTCGGTGATCATCATTGTTTGTGTTCGTCTTGAGGTCCCGGAGGTCTCGGCAACGTACCTTGCCTCAAGATCTCTCGACTCGACTATTTTGTGTTTGGGTTTGCACCAAACACTTGTGTTTTTGCTTTGGAGGGCAGGGAATGGCTTGTTGGCCATCCCCACACCCCACCGGCCATGGCTTGAGGCCACCGGCTGTGTTTTGTTGTCATCGGCCAAATGTTTGGCCGACCAGCACTCTAGATGGTCGACCGGCCATCTATTTTGGTCAAATTGCATTTTTGGCTGGCCGACCACTGTTCATCTGCTTTTGCAGATATTTTTATGCCAGCTGTGCTAGCTGGCATACACTTTGCTCCCCTCCATACACGTGTATGGAGGGCTCTTCCTCTTGACTAGTTTGTTTGGAAAGCTTTACAAGAGGGATTGTCTATAAGAGGGAGCCTCTTCTCCCTCCATTAGGGTTACAACATTTTTCCAGAGGGCTCTAATATTAGGGTTAGGGTTTGCATATCCCCCATCTCTATATCTCTCTCTCTTTTGTGTATAAGTGTGTGTTTGGTCTTATTATTGCACACAAACACCCACCATTACACCTTACCTTGGCTACTGAGGTGCTAGGGAGCTGTTCTTGAAGTTCTTGACTGGTTTTGAGCTCAAAGAACCAGCTGGAGCATTGTTTGTGAAAGAGGTCTACAAGGGTAAGAACTTCACCCTTTATTCCCCATTTTTGCATAACTTTTTAACCTATCTTGTAACTATTTTTAGTCTTTGTGTATAACATATAAAAGTCTTTTTTTTGCCTGCTCTAAATATTTGTCTAAGAGTGTTTTAAGCTTTGGGGTTGTTTGACCCCTCTTAGGGCTTGTTTGGCCCCATTTTGTGCCATTTTGGTTGAGCTTCGGGACCACCTTGTTTGGGCCTCCTCACCATTGAAATCTTGAGGGATTTTAGTGGTGAGGATGGTGCCTTGAGGTCCTAACAAGGAGAGGGCCACCCTCTCTCCTTGTTGTCTTTAAAATGTGTCATTTAAGCCTCAAGTGTGAGCACCATTTTTGAACTCATGTTGGCCATGTTTTAGTAGGTATTTGGTAGTATTTTTCCATCCTTTACCTCTATTTTTACTTGGTTTAGACACACCATGCTTGCTTAGCATACATGTCTTGTAATGCCATGAATTGCCTTAACATGCCTTGTGCTTTGAGCCTTGTTTCTAGCATGTTTTTGGCTTAGTTTTGTGAAGCTTTTATGCTTGTTTTATCATGCTAAAGGTCTGTTTTTGGTCATTTGGGTTGTCCATGCCTTTCTTTGTATAGCTACCATGTAATCTCTCTTGTATGCCTTGAGCATTGACCCCTCTAGCATGCCATCATTGCATCATTTCAGTGGTTTGGAACCACTTGCCATGCCATTTCAGTCCTTGTGGTGTGCTTGTATGCTTGCATATGATGCCCTTTTAATGTGTTACAGGTTTGGTGTTTCATGCTCCATTTTTGTGCTATTGTGTATGCCTCTAGGATTAGATCATTTAGATGCCATCTAAGTGGTTTTTGGGGCCTACTTTTGCATGATTTGAGACTGTTTTGATTCACTTTGATCATTTGTTTCATGTGTCACATGATCATGGTTTAAGTCATTGGGCTAATTCCAAGCTTTTATGCATGCTTAGCTTGTTTTGATTAGTTGGTTTGGCACCTCTTTTTCATGATTTTCAGAGCTTATATTGCTTGCCATATGCCCATGTTTAGCCTCTTTTAAGTGTGCTTAGAAGTTGCTTCTTTATGCCTAAGTGATGAACCATGTTTACATGCATGATTGTATGTTTAGATACTTGATTCAAGACATTTTGTTGCATGCTTGAATGGTGTTGCATTTGGCATGCATTTCTTGCTAAGTTGTCTAACATGTTATATGCCTTGCATGTGTGCATGTTGACATTAAACTTTGCATGCTTGTTAGTTGCATCCTTGCATCTTTATTTGCATGCTCATGTTGCATACTAGCTCACATGCCTAAGTTGCATGGCATTGGCATGCAAGCTTTGCCTCTTGAATTGAGTATGATAGGGGTTGGGCCATTTGTTTGTTTAAGTGCATTTCATTCGACATTGAAATGGCACACTTGGTTTCTTAGGCCATCACGCATTGAAATGCGCAATTGATGGTCCGAGAATCGAGGACCATCTTTCTTTGAGTCATAAACATGATAAGGAGTGTGGTTGGTGCAAACATTGCTTGAAATACATTGTCATGCCATGTTTTGTCCTCTGCTGCTGTCAAAACAGGTTGCTGCAGGAAGCTTTGGCTGGCCGGCAAGAGCTCAACAAATGGTCGATGACCACCCGGACATGGTCGGTGGGGTTTCCACTTGGTCGGCGGTGATCCACAGTGTCCATGGAGCATTCCTTGGGATTTGTGCAATTTTTAGGGGAGTAGAACAAGGAAAACAGAGGCAACTTGTGCATGGCAGTGGACTTCCGAGCGGAACCGAGCGCGCATGCATTGGGCCTCTTCCTGAGGCTGCTTTTAATGCTTAATTAGCTTAGTTAATTTGCTTAACTAGTTAATTGTCTGTAATATTTAATTAGCTTGATAGTTAGTTAAATTGCATTATTCTTTCGGTCCCTTCGAGCGAGGGCAAATTTGTAATAAGTGTGGGTGCGTGTGTGCATGTCTTTTAACCCCCACTTCTTTCTCCCTTTTACTTACCTGCTTTGATGGTTAGTATTAGGGCATATTTAAATTAGCATACCTTATGCTATGCATGCGTGCATCCATACATTTATCTTGCATGCACCGGGCTCGGCGCATCATACTAACTGCATTGTATTTCAATTCCAAGTTGAATACGTGTTAGTTGTAACATCTCACATGTCATTCTTAGAATAGCCGAGCCTATTTCTAGTTGCATTTTGCATGTGTTGCATTAGCCATCTTAAGCATTAACTAGGGTCATGCATGATTACTAACTAGTTTCTTGTTTTGGCTTGGAGTACTCGGTAAGCTTTTATGCTGTAGTATCTTGCATGAGTGTGAATGTTAACATGACAGCATACTTACCATGTGGCTAGATGCTTATGTGATATGAACTGCCTGAATGCTTGTGAGTGAAGGTTGGATTGTTTGAGTTGGGATAATTCATCGAAATCCGTATTTTAGCCTACTCGCGAGTAGCAAAATTCAAACCATTTTCCAAACAAACAAAAATGCGATGCTTCGTTCCGACTTAGGCAATTTAGTCTATACTTGTCTTGCCGTGCGCATCACATAGTAATTCTAGGCTAATAACCGGTATAAGAACACATAACGTTTTCAAAATTGGATATCATGATTAGTAGAGGCCGATCTTCGGATCGGGCGAGAAGGGGTGCTCATAGCTGACCTTCCCCAATCGTACCCAAGTTCCCGAGCCGAGGCAACTTTGGTAATGACGGACACGTGGCCTTAGGCAAACGAGTCAGGGTTTCCTAAATTTCCCCATTAAAAAAATATTTAGGTGGCGACTTTGTATCTGGCAAAGCAGTCCATGTTTGATACTTCTTTTCTAAAAATCTGTTTCTCAAAACGATTTGTCGGATTTGGACTCTTTGGTTCAAACTAAGAACCGTGACACAAAAGGGAGTCCGAACTGTGGTGGCATAAAGCTCGAGGGCACGTCCACAAACATGGAATAATTCATCAAACCACCGCTCCTTACTCACCTCAGCAAAATGGAATTGCTGAAAGGAAAAATAGGACTTTAAAAGAAATGATGAATGCCATGTTAATCAGTTCTGGATTACCTCAGAACTTGTGGGGGGAAGCAATATTTTCTGCTAATTATATACTTAATAAAGTATCCCGAAAGAAAGTGAATCAAACACCTTATGAATTGTGGCATGGAAGAGTACCATCCTACAAATACTTAAAAGTGTAGGGGTGTTTGGCTAAAGTGGCTATTTCTAGTCCTAAAAAGACTAAGATAGGTCCTAAGACCATTGATTGCATTTTCATTGGTTATGCCAAGAATAGTAGTGCATATCGGTTTTTTATTCATAAATCAGAACATTTCGAAATGCATGTAAATACTATTATTGAATCTCGGAATGCATATTTCTTTGAACATGTATTTCCAAATAAGATTGGACAAGAGACTAGTAATAAGAAAAGATCTTTTGATGCTATTACTAGTAATGATCAAGAACATGATCAAAAACAAAAGTTAGATCAAAATGAGGAAGATGAACCTAGGCGTAGTAAACATGCTAGAACCTCAAAATCGTTTGGTTCAGATTTTCTAACATATTTGTTAGAAAATGAGCCTTTAACTTTTAAAGAGGCTATATCCAGTCCTGAAGCTCCTTTATGGAAATAAGCTATCAATAGTGAAGTTGAATCCATCTTGCAAAATCACACTTGGAAATTGGTGGATTTGCCACCAGGTTGTAAACCTCTTGGGTACAAGTGGATTTTCAAAAGAAAATTGAAAGCGGATGGATCAATTGACAAATACAAGGCAAGACTTGTGGTCAAAGATTTTAGATAAAAAGAAGGTCTTGATTACTTTGACACATACTCACCGGTTACTAGAATAACATCCATTAGAATGCTAATTGCCATTGCATCTCTATACAATCTAGAAATTCATCAAATGGATGTTAAAACCGCTTTCTTAAATAGTGAGTTAGAGGAAGAAATTTACATGGAACAACTAGAAGGGTTTTCTGTTCCAGGGAAAGAAAAGAAAGTGTGTACAAGCGCCAAAGCAGTGGCATGAGAAATTTGACAAGGTAATGATGTCAAATGGATTTACAATTAATGAGTGTGACAAATGTGTTTATATTAAAAACACAGACAAAGGTTTTGTCATTGTATGTCTTTATGTAGATGATATGTTCATCATTGGTAATAATAATGATATGATTAAAACAACCAAAAAAATGTTGAATAAACATTTTGACATGAAGGACATGGGCATTGCTGATTTAATTCTTGGTATGAAAATTACCAAAACATCAGAAGGATATGCTTTGTTACAATCTCATTACATTGAGAAAATACTTGACAAATTCAGTAAAGATGATGATCATCTTGCTAGAACACCTGTAGATGTTAATTTGTATCTTTCTAAAAATGTACAGGAAAGTATTTCTCAAATAGAGTATGCCCAAATTATTGGAAGCTTAATGTACTTGATGAACTGTACTCGCCCAGCTATAGCTTATGCAGTAAGTAAATTAAGTAGATATACGAGTAATCCGGGAGTAGAACACTGGAAAGCAATTATAAGGGTTCTAAGGTATCTCCGATTTACTCGTAATATTGGGCTGAATTATACTAGATATCCAGCAATACTTGAAGGATACTGTGGATACTGTGATGCAAATTGGATATCGGATACTAGAGACTCAAAGTCCACTAGTGGGTATGTCTTTACTCTTGGTGGGGCGGCTGTATCTTGGAAATCTTCCAAACAAACTTGTATTGCTAGGTCTACTATGGAATATGAATTCATAGCTTTAGACAAAGCAGGGGAAGAGGCAGAATGGCTTTGCCACTTCCTTGAAGATATTCCAATTTGGCCAAAACTGGTGCCTGCTATATGCATACATTGCGATAGTCAATCAGCTATAGGTAGAGCACAGAGTCATGTGTATAACGGTAAGTCACGACACATTCATCGTCGACATAACACCGTGAGAAAACTACTCTCTAATGGAATTATTTCCATAGAATATGTTAAGTCTAAAGACAACATAGCGGATCCACTAACCAAAGGGTTAGCAAGAGAGTTAGTTGAGAATTCATCGAGGGGAATGGGACTTAAGCCTATTAAATAAGAGTTACCACAACGGCAACCCAACCTAGTTGACTGGAGATCCCAAGATCTAGGTTCAAAGGGACAACCGAGTTGTGAATGACTCAGAAGGATCACTGGGGAGTCCAACTCCTATCCATTTCTTTGATGAAATAGTGATGTTTGTAGCGTTTGAGGTTAAGTAAAATTTTAATAATTCTTATATCCAGGTAAACCTAGTGGAGTATAGTAGGATACTCTTCATAAGAATCACCTATGTGAGTGTGAACTGGGCCGGTTCTATGAGATTTATGAAGGGCTACAATTCTCTAGAGCACTCATGAAAGACCAGGTTGTTCAGGGCCAAAATGAACACAATAGTGAGAACTAAACTGTGTCTAGGAATATACTGTGTGAGTTCTATTGTCTTGGTTTACATCAACGGCTGAACAGTTCAAGACATCATGTTCACTAATTAGCTAGTAAATCCAATAGTGTCTCACAAGGGAAGGTTCAAAGCCAAAAGCTACCTATCCTTTGCAGAATATTTTCAATTTCTGTACTTTCTGTAATTAGATCATGTTGTTGCATTTTCTCTCCGTCAAATTCCATTCATGCGGGGGATTATTGGAAAAATGGTTTAATATAGGCATATTTTTTAGCCCAAATTTGAGTGGGCCCCAAACGTTGTTTGGAGTGGGTCCGAAGAGGTGACGTGTTCCTTGCCGCGTGGCAAGTCACACGGTGAATACGGAACGTCAAAACCATTTATGAGTGAATGGGAAGTTGACGTCGTTTTCGGGTCTAACATTAATTTTTTAGATAAAATTCATTTGAATTTTTTCAATAAAAATTATTGTAGGAATTTAATTTAATTTTAAATTCAAATTTTGAGTTCCTAAGTGGTTTCCTAAAATTTGTAATTGTGAGAATTTAATTTAATTTTAACTTCAAATTTTAGGTTCCTAAAAAGTTTCCTAAAGTTTGTACCTCTTCATTTATTTATTTATTTAACTATTTCAATAGTTTAATATATATATATATATATATTTGAAATAGTTTAAATAATAATAAAGTTCTACAGGTTTGGAAATCTATTCCATCAGCCCACCAACGGCTACTTTTCAAAATTGTTTGGCAGGAATTCAGTTCCATGTGCAACGGGCTTAAATCAATTTTGAATAGTGTTGCACCTTTTCACTTCTTTGTGAAACCTGTTCGGGGCTTAGGATTTTTGCCTACATAAACTGTCTTAATTCCAGCAGTTTGGGGTCGGAAAAAATCAGTCGAAATAATCCGAAAAATCAGTCTGAATTTGGTCTCTTTGCTGTCCATTTGCTCTATTGCATTTATTCTTCATTTATTAGTTTTAGAATAATATTAAGAGAGTATAAAACACAAGGTTTGATTCGCCGTAAAAATTTGTGTGGAGTGCTACTACAAGTTTTTGAAGATCATTGTATCCTAAGAGATAGACGCCACTCAACCGTAAGCACCGTAGCAGGGTGAATCTGTCTTAAGGACAGAGTGTCACACACTCGACTTGGTCTTGAATTATTTATTCGGTTCAACGAAATAAATTCTGTAAGATTTATTTTATTTTGTTTGATTATTTTAAGTTATTTTATTTTACATAGAAAATTGTTCCAACACAAACAACAAATCAAATCAACAACTATACAACAACAAATCAACAATAACGATACATGTACCATCAAATATCGAAAATTGTCTCTTCTTGAAGGGCTTGTTATTGGAAATTGATTCCTTAAGCTTTTCTTAAAGAGCATAAATACTATTTTGTTTTTATTTTTTATGGCAATTTTTTCATTGTAATCTCATACATCTTTATCAAGCTCGGTTACTCTTGAATCTCAGTTAGTAGCATTGTAACATGAGGCGGTGAAAAATCGATATATTTCTTCAAAAAACTCTGGTTCAGCTCCAAAAGCAATTTCAATTGGTGAAGAGAGAGAGATTACGTGGAAGAGAGAAAGTAACAGAGAGAGCTAAGAATGGTAGAGAGCGAGAGAGAGAGAGAGAGAGAGAGAGAGAGAGAGAGAGAGACATGAATGGCTTTGTATTATTGAGGGATTGAAAGGGCAAGTTTTGTCCCAAAAAAATAGAAAAATATTTTTGTGCCCTCCATCAAGTATAGGTCTTTAGGTGAGAGGGTTTATAAAGAAAAAATTTATAGACGGTTTTTTTTTACCAAAAAATGGCCCAATGAAAGAGTTTTTGATCAAATTACTCATAATTTAATAGAAAGTATTGAAAAATTAAGGGAGCTTTTTTTGATAAATCCACTTTCTAAGAGTTTTATTCCATCCAACCCATATTCTTTTTGACTATTCCATTAGGTCCTATTTGAGATAAGAAGACCAAAATACCCCTTCCATCTACTTATGTCTCGTTTAGTTCACATTATTTTCTTATGTTTCAATAAGTCCTATAGGTGACATAATTACCAAAATACCCCTAATGTGACTGTTCACACCGTCAATGTGAATGTTCATATCGTCAATGTGTAGGGGCCCGGCCTATGTCGATCCTCATGGGTGCCCGGAAAAATTCGAGTCGGGCCGGGACGGGCTCAGCCCATTGACAATGTGAATATTCACATTGACATGTTAACATTCACATTAATAGGAGTGTAAAATTGGCCCGCGTCTCGTGGCGGCGTGAAACCCACCCGCGGCCCATGGGCGACCCGAGGCGGGCCCGGTCCGGCCCGTTGACAATGTGAATATTCACATTGACATATTAACATTCACATTGATAAGAGTATAAAATTGGCCCGCGGCCCATGGGTGGCCAAAAGCCTGCCCACAGCCCGGGGCAGGCCCGGGCCGGGCCGGCCCGTTGACAATGTGAATATTCACATTGACATGTTAACATTCACATTGATAGGAGTGTAAAATTAGCCCGCGCCTCGTGGCTGCCCGAAACCCGCCCACGGCCCGGCTCGACCTGTTGACAATGTGAATATTCACATTGACATGTTAACATTCACATTGATAAGAGTATAAAATTGGCTAGCGGCCCAGGGCGAACCCGGACCGGCCCGTTGACAATGTGAATATTCACATTGACATGTTAACATTCACATTGATAGGAGTGTAAAATTAGTCCATGCCTCATGGCTGCCTGAAACCCACCCACAGCCTATGGGTGGCCTGACCATTTTTTTTTAATTTTTTAAAATTTTTTCTACCAAACTTTTATTATTTTCCACAAAAAAAGACACTAGGCCTCGGCGCGGGCCGGGCCTCGGACCGAGCCTTGAATGGGCCTTAACCAGGTCGATGGGCCGGGCCAGGCATCAAAGTGATGGCCCAGGCCCTAGTCTAGGGTCTCGGACTAAGTTCGAGCCTGGGCCCAAACAAGCCTTTCACGGGCCAGGTTGGGCTGGCCCACAAGCCAAAAAATTAGGCCTAGGCCCTAGCCCTGGCACAAGGGTATTCGGGCTTTGGACGGGCCGATGGATCAAGCCTCGAGTCGGGCCGGTGGGCTTGGGCCTAGCCTCGAGCTTACGTCGGGCTTGGGTGGGCCTGGCCATTTTTTTTTTTAATTCTTTTTAATTTTTTCTACCAAAATTTTATTATTTTTCACAAAAAAATACATTGCGCCTCGGGCGGGCTGGGCCTCGGACTGAGCCTTAAATGGGCCTTCAGCGGGCCGATGGGCCGGGCCGGGCTTCAAAGTGATGACCTAGGCCCTAACCTATGGTCTTGGACATGTTCGGGCCCGAATTGAAATGAGCCTGTCCCGGGCCGTGGGTGAGCTTCGGGAAGCCCACGCGCCGCGGGCCAATTTTACATGCCTATCAATGTGCATTTTAACATGTCAATGTAAACATTCACATTGTCAACGGCCTAGGCCGGGCCTACCCCGTACCGCGGGCAAGCTTCGGACAACGGGCAAATTTTACACTCCTATCAATGTTAATGTTAACATGTCAATGTGAATATTCACATTGTCACGGGTCAGGCCAAACCCGCCTCGGGCTGCGGTCGGGTTTCGGGCCGCCCACGACCTACGGGCCAATTTTACACTTTTATCAATGTGAATGTTAACATGTCAATGTGAATATTCACATTGTCAACGAGGCGGGCTGGGCCCGCCCCAGGCCGCGGGCGGACTTTTGGCCATCCATGGGCCGCGTGCCAATTTTATACTCTTATCAATGTGAATGTTAACATGTCAATGTGAATATTCACATTGTCAACGGCCCGAGTCGGGCCCGCCTGGGCCGCTGACCAATTCTATACTCCTATCAATGTGAATGTTAACATCTCAATGTAAATATTCACATTGTCAACGGGTCGAGTTGAGCCCGCTCTGGGCCACTGGCAAATTTTATACTCCTATCAATATGAATATTCATATTGTTAACGGGCTGGGTCAGACCCGCCCTGGGCCAGGTCAGACCCGCCCTGGGCCACTGGCCAATTTTATATTCTTATCAATGTGAATGTTAACATGTCAATGTGAATATTCACATTATCAATAGGCCGGGCCGGGCCCGCCCCGGGTCGCCCATGGGCCGTGGACGGGTTTCGGGCAGCCACGAGGCACGGGCTAATTTTACACTCCTATTAATGTGAATGTTAACATGTTAATATGAATATTCACATTGTCAACGGGTCGGGCCGGGCCGGGCCCGCCCCGGGCGGTGAACGGGCTTTTGGCCAGCCATGGGCCACGGGCCAATTTTATACTCTTATCAATATAAATGTTAGCATGTCAATGTGAATATTCACATTGTCAACGGGCCAGACCGGGCCCGCCCATGAGCCGCGGGGGGGTTTCGCGCTGCCACGGGACGCGGGTCAATTTTACACTTCTATTAATGTGAATGTTAACATGTCAATATGAATATTCACATTGTTAATGGACCGGGCCCGCCCCGGCTCGCGGGCGGGTTTTGGCCGCCCACGGGCCAATTTTATATTCTACCAATGTGAATTTTAAAATATCAATGTTCACATCACAAAATTGCTAATCGTTCAAAAAATATTTATAGTGTCCAAGAAAATAGTGTAAATCAAGAAAAATGATTTTATGGAATAAAACTATACATACATGGGATTAAATGGATTAAAAAATTCCTTCATGGACTTTTTGGGTTAAAACACTTCTAAATGGAATTTATCAATAATTTATCCAAAAATTAAATATACTAAATGATGTTTTAAGTGCAAATCCCAAAATATACGAAACAAGCCCAAATATTCAATATTTAGGCCATCTCCTTATCCTTTTCAGGAATAAAGCCCGTACTGGGCCAAGCATTGGGCGGAAACCTTTTTGTAATCTATGACTGACAAGCCTTGGAAAGCCCAAATATTCAATATTTAGCTCTAGCCCATTTGTTACTAAAAAACCTCCTTACCCTTTACTGGGCGTAGAATTGGGCCAAAACATTTTTATAATTTATGACCAACAAGTCTGGCGGATTTTATTTATATCCAAAAAATCATTAAATATATTCAATTACTCAATACATTCTATTAAATTATTTACAATTATAATTCACTCTCACTAAATTCTTTTTTTTTTCCTCAAAATTATTATTCAAGATACACTCAAATTAGAAACAAATCAAAAAATCTCAAATTACACTACTTTGAAAAACTTTTTTGATAATTTATTTCTGAAAATTAATTTCGAAGCATTGAATTCCCTCATCAATATGTATGTGTGCAATCATGGATACGTTACCCATGGTTGATCATCCACTCATTCCCGAGATCCATCATTGAATGTTCTCTAATGATCTAATCTCATAAACATACTAATGGGCATAGTCAATAGGCTCAAAACCTCATATTTGGTCCCTAGCAACAAAATGTCGCAGGTCACCATACAGATAGATGTTTGGGTAATTAACAAAAAATTGACGTCATCAAGGAGGAAAGTTTATGTAACATATATATCAGACAAGTAACAACACAATAAGAAATAATGATATTGATGATAATGGTAAATTTTGGTAGGGTGAATTAGAGTTTTGGAGTGAGAAAGAAGATAAAGAGATTTGGATATGAAAAATACGTATAAATAATTTTGGCGTACTATGAGAAAAAAATATATATATTAGAGTTTAATGTGTATTATCCTTATTAGTAAATTTATATTAAGATATAATAGGTACTAAAATTTCAATGCTTTAATTAAGCGTATTGAATTATTATTTGAGTGCAAATAGAATCAACTAATAAGTCTTTTTTGAAAAATACTCATTGGGTGAATTATGACCAAAAGATTGCATGGGTGGTTATTTGAAGCCCAAGAGTGGTCTCATTGTCCATTTGGTACAAAAAAATAAAATAAAATAAGATATAATCACAATCATTTTTATCTCCAAACACACCCTTAGAGAGGATGTGAGTGTGTGTGGACCTCCATGTTCATGTGTAGATGTGATTACACCATTGTTGATTTGGTATGGTTTTCGTTCATGTGTAGGTGTGATTACAGCATTGTTGATTTGGTAAGGTTTTATTTTATAAAGTTTAAAATAATAATTAAAAAGAAAAATAGTATTAAAATTTTTTGACCCAATTAATTATTTAAATTATTAAAATTATTTCAACCTCATAAATTATAAGAAAAAGTAACACCAAATATTTTGACCCAATTTTTAATAAAATAAAATTATAAAAAAAAAATACGCTGTGCACCAGCTCAATAGGAAACTTCACACATATATATATATACACATAAATTCAACCTAGATTAATGGAACTAAAAGGAGAAGTTATTTAATAGTCTTGACAAAATATTCCAAATCATTTATATCGTGACATGTGTTTAACTATCTCAAAAAATTAATATAAAAATAATAAATTTTACAATTTAAACTAATAAAATAAATTTTGAACACCAAATATACTTGTCCCACAATTACAATATAATTTTTTGAACCAAGCCTTGTCACTAGCCAAGTAGGACTGGGCTGAGGCTGTCCTGGCCCACTAGATGTCCCCTCAAAACATTCACAAGTTCAATTATGATTGAGTTGGACCCATACATTCATACATTACAAAATGTATGAACAAACATTACTTTTGTGTTATTCTTTGGGTAAAAACCTAAGAACTATGAAATTTGGGGATCCAATGGAAAACACCCAAGTCTTCTTCAGGGTATTCTTGATGCATAAACACCCTTGGGACTTTGGCTAATCATTTGTGCCCTTAAAATATAAGGAAAAAACCAAATGGAACAAGTTTTATATGGACTTTTTCATTTGTATTTATTTTGTTGGGTGCATCTTTGTGTTTGGAAACATCCAAGCACCTTCCTTGATTCTGTTTGGAAATGTCTTGGCTTCTTCCTCTTGTTGTGTGCTTTATGCAACATAACTTTGCTTTTTCAATAAACATGTTCTAGTCCCTCCCTTGGATCATATCATATCAGAAGATTCACATCAATTACAATAGCCCAAAAATGAGCTCAATAATGTTGTTATATGTTTAGCTAATCTATCTCTCTTCTTTAAAACATAATTGTGCAAAGCATGTTGGGAAATGACAAAGGTCACCCACCCTGCATTTATCAAGAGAGGCCTCTGTATTTTTTTCCCATTCTAATGAATTTAAGGTTTGGTTATTTTCTATTCATTTTAGTAATTATTAAAAAACTAATACTCCTATACAAAATAATATTTTTAAAATGATAAGTCACTTTGATAGATCTTTTAATTTGAAATGAATGAATAGATAATGTTGGTTCTGTAAATGTGTACAACTAAGTGTAGTATGGTGGTGCACTAGTAAACACATCTAGGCTCTTTCTGGGCTACTAGATCACTCTAGTGTTCGAGTAATAAATCACTTAAATGAATTTTTTAATTTAAAATGTGATGATACAATGTTGTTAATGGGAGATGGGTCGGACTGATCCACGTGCTCCACATGTCTGATGGTCTTTGTTTTCTTGGTGCATGCTTACAGAAGGTTCGGTGGGGAGGCACCACAACTGGAGTGGTTTCTTCCCGTGGACTCTCCGATGATTAAGTTAGACGGAAGGTAATCAGAAATAATTGAGTATATAGAGAGTTGAGAGAGAGAAGAAGAAGGGGAAAGAGAGCATTACTTGTCACCAAAAGTATATCGGAAGCTTCCTTAAATCCCATACTAATCATTTCCTTGTCCACTCCAAACTGTTTCATTAGCCGAAAGTCTATAGTCTAGTTTCCATTGATCATGGTGATTCTGCATACTCTGACGTGAGAGGTCCTACTGCATTAAATGCCATGACGGCCTCATTTAATGGCCGATGTATGGACTCAATAACTCTGCAGGATCTTTGTTTGCTATGTGGCTGACTCCCTCTCTGACAGGTGTCCAAGCGCTATTGGACTTGGGCCAGCATCAACTTCTCCTAGCTACTGGGCTTTAACCCGCGCAACTGTCTAGGGGCTTAGGACAAAGGTGGATTGGGCCTTCCTGGGCCATGTCATGGGCTGGGCCCTCCTGGGGTGTGCCCATCAAAATGTATTATAAAACTAAAGAAAATAAAAAGAAAGAGTCACAATAGAAGAGAAAATAAAGGATCACACGTGTAATACACAATTTTTCTATATATTCATTACCATCTAAGCTCACTTATATATAGGTAGTAAAACTTTCAGTATTCACCACTATAAATCACATCATGTGGTTTACCATATGGCATACCACACTTTCCATATGGCAAAACTTTTTCCTATTTCTACTTTGGCCCAAAACTCATTAGAATTCCAATTGCATTTCTTTTGATGGTTATCCAAATATTTCACCACACTCCCCTTTAGATAACCATATATTAAGAATATGCCTCGTTAAAAACCTTACCAAAGAAAATCCAGTGGGAAAAAAACCTTTAGTGAAGGAAAAAGAGTACAAAATTCTTGTATGTGATTTGTTTAGATTGTCTCATTAAAACCTTATTAAGGAAAATCTAGTGAAAAAAAACCTTAGACGAAGGAAAAGGGTACAATCTACAAATCTATTAAAATTGATGACTCCCCTCAATGCTGCATAATAGGTCTTTACATCGCATCCCAATATTATGCACCAACTTCTTGAATGTTGCAGTCGGTAATGCTTTAGTAAATAGATCTACCAGATTATCACTTGAGTGTATCTGTTGAACATCAATATCACTATTTTTCTGGAGCTCATGTATGTAAAAGAATTTTGGTGAAATGTGTTTAGTCATGTCACCTTTGATATAACGTCCTTTGATCTGTATGATACCACAGCATTATCTTCATATAATATGGTTGGACTATTTTTTGTTGAAAACAATCCACATTTTTCTTAAATATGATGGATCATGGATCTAAGCCAAATACATTCTCGACTTGCTTCATGAATTGCAAGTATCTCTGAGTGATTTGAAGAAGTAGCAATCAATATTTGTTTTATTGATCGCCAAAATATAGCAATATGCCCAAAGGTAAAAACATATCCTGTTTGTGATTTAGCTTTATGTGGATCAGAAAGATATCCAACATCTGCATATCCGATTAACCGTGGCTTGGATTTATTTGAATAAAATAAACTCATATCAGTTGTTCCACGAAAATAACGTAATATTTGTTTTAGTCCATTCCAATGCCTTCGGGTTGGTGCGAAACTACATCTTACTAATAAATTGAAAGCGAATGCAATATTAGGCCTGGTACTGTAGCACTTGTATCCTTTAAACTATTATAGAGTGTATTTAACTCCTTTATTTTCATTTTGGGAGTCTTTGGAATTGTTGTATTTTGGTTTTGGAGGAGTACGATTCGATTTAGACTTGTTAGGATTGTTCATTCGTGCTTGTTTATGTTGAAAAGTTCTTTGGGAACTTAGAAAATTTGTTATGGGGTCGACACTAGCCTTCCTGGGGGTCGACACCACCTTATTGCCCTGTCCCTAGTATTTTTGCTAGTTTATAGGGTCGACACCATGGGCTCTAAGGGTCGACCTTTCCCTTGTTATGTTGTTCTGGGTTACATTCTGAAATTTAGGATCAACACCACTGGTTTCAAGGGTCGACCCTTGCCCTCTACACATATTAGTGTCTCAGCTTTTCTTCTTGAAGGGTCAACACCTCTATCTAAAGGGTCGACCCTTGTGAGTTAATTTCCAGATTTTTGGTTCAGTTTTGAGCTCTACTTTTTAGGGGTTTGACTTATTATTTTCTTTGACTTTAAGGCTATTATTCTACCACTACAAATAGACCCCAAAAACACTTTTCTCATTCACTTCTTTCTCTCTCTCTCTCTCTCTCTCTCTCTTCCCTCTTTAAGCCGTGAATGCCTCTCCCTCTCTTAGGAACTCACATTTTTCCACTTAGATCTCTAAATCTACTCGCGTAGAGGCATCTTTTCACCTTAGTCCTTTGAGAAAGATTGTAGATCTCATCAAGGGCTTTCTTTTGATCTAAGTTTCGTGGTTTCTTCGACTTTGGTTTTCTTTGAGTTCTCCTCTTCACTTCAAGACGTAGGGTCTATTTCTTAAACTCAATATGAGTTCGGTAGCATATTTGTGACCTATTCTGTTATGTATATTTGGTAGTCATTTGATATGATTTCTACCCTTGTTATTTGTTATTTCAAAAGATCTGTGGATTTAAGTGTTTTGGGTTAAACTTGGGGTTTGGATTTGAAATGTAAAAGAGAGATTTTCAAATGAGTTCTTGAAACAGATGATGATCTTGTATTGGTGTTGAGATATATTGACATGGTGGCTTTTATTTACTCAAAAGTGATTTCGAAAGAAAATGAGATTTTACTATAAAATCATGGATTTTGGCTTGTGTTGGAAAGCAAGCTATATGTTTTGAAAAGAGGTTTTGAAAATTCTTACAATATGTTTTGAAACATTTGCATTGTTTTGAAAAACAATATTTTGAACTACACGTGTTGTGCTATTGGAAAAAGGTAAATAAAGTGGTAAAGCTATGAAGGGGTGTTAAAGCATAATTAAGTTGGCTTGTGTGTCCATGGTGAAAGACCTAAACCCGTACGGTAGGTATCGAGCCTTCCGGTTAGCACTGGTAAAAATGACCTTTTGACTTATATAGTTACTTGTACGAACATTAGCCCTGAGATTTACCCATTTTATTTACTATCATGTTGGTTTGGAACAAGATGTTTGGAAAATGGTTTTAACAACGTATTTGTTGTTGTCTACCGATTTATTCGCGTTTGATTTAGTAATGTATTTGCTGGTTGGTATTGAGATATCTAGATTGGCTTTTGGAAAGGGATTTTATATCAAATAGATGTTTTGAACTCGAAAAACATTTTAGTTAAACATAAGGTTTTGGTAACTGGAAAAGAAAAGATTTTGTTGAGAAATCAAATAGATTTGAAATTACATTTGCGCATATTGTATATATATGTATTGCATCATGATCATTTATGCTGGTGCAGCATATTTAGTTTTTGAAATATTCTCTACTGAGCTTTATGCTCACCTTACGTGGCTAAAAATGTTTTTCAGGTGTACATGTGTAGATGCGGGTTGAGACGTAAAGCTGTGTTCGGAACTGTGATGGGTAGTTCCATTATTTGTAGACCAAGGGCCATTTATGTTATTTGTTGGTCGTGTGTCATTTTTGTAAGGGTTACACTATTGTATATGATGTAAGCCTCAAGGCATTTAATTTGATTTTATAACATCTGTATATGTTTTAGTCACAGAACATCTATTCAACTTAGATTTTGTATCTAGGAATGTATAAAATTTGATAAATACATATATTGTGTGGCTATATAATACTCATTTGCATGAGAGTTGTTATCTATTGTTCATCATCGGGTGGTTTATCCACGTGAGCCGAACCTTATTAATTCGAAGCGTGACAGGTACAATTTGCAAGATATATGAGAGCACCAATTGCACTAAGATATGGTACTTCAGGACTAAGGAGTTCTTCATTATCTTCTCGAGATCAAAAAACATCCTTTTCACATCAAGAGATCAAACAACCATAGGAGTACTCAAATGATGAGCTTTATCTATATTAAAGTTCTTTTATTGTATATGTTGATTGATGTACAAGAATCCTATTTGGCAAATATTCGATCTACAGACAGAGACAAAATTTTGTTTTGTCAAGATATTTCATTTCAAATTCCTTCTTTCATATTTTACAATTTTTGTAAGCTCTTTTATAGTTCCTACAAGATTCAAATCATCAACTTATACTGCAACAATTGCAAATCCGAATTCTGATTTCTTAATAAAAATGCATGGACAAATCGGATCATTCACATATCCTTCTTTTAACAGATATACATTGAGCCAATTATACTACATGCGTTCAGATTGTTTCAAACCATATAGAGATCTTTGTAGCTTGATTGAATAAACACTTTTGGGTTTTGAATTAGATACTTTTGGTATTTTAAATCCTCCAGGGAGTTTTATATATATATATATGTCACTATCTAGTGTTCTATATATATATATATATATATTGTAACTACATTCATTAGATGCATATCTAAATTTTATGTTATTACCAAGCTAATCAAAATCTGATTGTAATTGCATCCATTATGAGTGAATATGTTTCCTCATAATCAATACCAAGTCTCTGCGAGAAACCTTGTGCAACAAGTTGTGTTTTATGTCTTACAATTTCATTTTGCTAATTGCGTTTTGAGAACAAACACCCATTTATATCCCACAGGCTGTATCCCTTCAAAGGTTTGGACTACAAATCCAAACACTTAACGTTTTGTAAGCGAGTTTAACTATGCTTGTATTGTTTCTTTCCACATTGGCTAATCATTTCTCTGTTGACATTCCTCAACAGTTTGTGGTTTATTGTTATCATCACTTTTAATAATGTTTTCAGCATTACTTCTGGTAATGTCAAGAGCAACTTTAAACGAAAATATGTTGTTGACAACAATCTTATTTCTATCTCAAACTTCTCTTGTACTCATATAATGTATTGAGATCTCATTATTTTTAGGTACCTTTTCCATTTCAGGAAATAACTCTTCAGGAGATTTCTCTGCTGGAGGGTCTTCTTCTAGAGGTTCATAAGTAGGAGATTTTGATAGACTTATTATAGCTTGTTTTGCGGTTCTAACCTCTTCAAGGGTGTTTTCATTTATGAGTATGATCTCTCCAAGAGATCTATTTATGGTTTTTTCTAGAGTACCAACTGTTTGTTCTTGAGTTTTTCTCTTTCGAAGAATTTTGTTTTTTGCACTGATAAGTCTTCCATACTTCTAGTGTGCTTTAGACTCATTTGCTACTATGCCTACTGATTGTCCAACAGGAACATCAATTCTTGCTGGGGTATTAGCTGCTGGTATATAAGTTTTTGTCACTGATTTGTAATACTTTGCAAATGAATGATCCTTTGAACTTCTAGTTCACTTTGATTAGTATGAGAATCAAGATGAGATATCGTCAAAGTATTCTAAGTAATTTCCTATCGAGCTTCAAGCTGTGGCTTGTCTCCCCCCTAATGATGGGAAAATTGTTTCATCCAAATGACAATCCTCAAATTGTGTCTTAAACACATCATCAGTCAAAGATTCTGGACATCTAATGATTGATGAAGAATCAAACCAACATAAATTCCAAGTCTACATTGTGGGCCCATCTTAGTGCGCTGTAGAGGTGCAATAAGAACATAAACTGTGTAACCAAACACTTTAAGGTGACTAACATTCGATAGTTGACCAAATACAAGTTATAATGACGAGTACTCATGATATGCAGTTGGTCTGACACGAATCAAAGATATTGCATGCAATATAGCATGATCCCATGCTGAAACAAGTAATTTACTTTTCATAAGCAAAGGCTGAGCAATCAACTAAAGTCTTTTAATAAAAGATTTAGCCAAACTATTTTGGGTATGAGTGTATGTAACATGGTGTTTAATATCAATGCCAATGGACCTGCAATAATTATCAAATGCTCGGGATGTAAATTCACTGGCATTATCAAGACGAATTATCTTGACAAGATGATCTGAAAAATATGCTTGCAATCTAATTATTTAAGCAAGGAGTCTGACAAATGCAACATTACGTATAGAAAGTAAACAAACATGTGACCATTTAGTCGATGCATCTATTAAAACCATAAAATAATGAAATGGTCCACAAGAAGGGTGTATGGGTCCACATATATCTCCTTGAATTCTTTGCAAAAAGGATGGAGATTCAATAATTACTTTTGTAGATGGTGGTCTGGTAATTAATTTCCCTTGTGAACAGGAAGAACATGGACAATTACTTGGTAAAACAATCTTCTGGTTCTTTAATGGATGTCCATGTGAATTTGTAATTATTTGACGCATCATTATAGATCCTGGATGCCCGAGTCAGTCATGCAATAGCATAAATGTTTTTGGATCAGAGCACTTCTAGTGTATGACAATATATGACTTAATCATTTTTATTGTCGTATAATATAATTCAGATGAAAATGTAGGAAAATTTTCTAATACTAGCTTCTGGCTAGAATTAGTTGAAGTGATCAATAAATACTCTTTCTAACCTTTATTTATAGTTTCAATATGATAACTATTATGACTTATATCTTTGAAACTTAACAGATTTCTCCTGGGTCTGGTATAATACAAATCTTCATCAATGCAAATTTTTGTTCCATTTAACAACATAATAGTGGCTCTTCTAAAGTCCTTAATTAGGTTTGCAGAATCTGAAATTGTATTGACATTAGCTTTTTCCCATGATTCATTGTATAAAATATTTTGCACTACGTAAGATTGTGTGTGTGGTTGCACTATCCACTAGACATATATCATCACTAATCATTTTGGAGTTAGTCAATGTATTAATGAAAGTCATGCCTATAAAAAACTGAAATTCATTATTCTCAAAACTCAAAGCAAGAAAATCCAATCTGTTAAATCCAAAAATACAAGCTTCACTATCATAATCAAAATAGGACAATACGTTATGATATCTAGAAAATCAAGTTAATTAGTATGAACATTTCCATCACCAATTAAATGATCAATTTTTCCTTCAAAGTCTTCAAAGAAATTGGAAACATCAAGATAATTAATATTAATGGGTTCATAATGATCTGTGAAATGCATTTAAATTCATTTTCCTTTTTCTTTGATTGAGGCTTGATAAAGATCCACCAAATATTTAGGCGTACGATAGATACGCAACCAATGCCCTATTATGCCACATTTGTAACATGCATCTTCATAATTTTTAGAAGGTTTATTCTGTAAACCTTTTCCCTTTTCTTGTGATGTTCTAGAATGATTCCACTTTTGGTGGAATGACATGGTATTTTTATTTGAATAATTTTGAATATGTCCCCCACGGATCTTATAATTATTCTTACCTTGGCCATTTCCAAAACTGTGACCTCTTTTTCGTCGACGACCATGAAATGCAACCTCATTCACTTTAGGGAATAGCGCAGAACTGGTTGGACTGGATAGATGATTTCTCAATAATAATTGATTAATTTGTTCAGCCACAAGAAGGCATGAAATCAGTTTAGAATACTTTGAAAAATGATGCTCTCCATATTTTTACTGTAGGAGCACATTATCAGCGTGAAATGTGGAGAATGTTTTTTTAAACATATCTTCTTTACTAATTTTTTATCCACATAACATTAATTGGGAGATTATTTTAAATAGAGTAGAGTTGTACTTACTAACTGATTTATAATCTTGCAACATCAGGTGCAACCAATCATAATGGTCTTTTGGAAGGATTACGGTCTTTTGGTGCTCGTTTCTCTCCTTCAATTTATTCTACAAAATTAGTGGATTTTTTACCACGAGGTACTCATTTTTTAATTCTTGAATATCATTGCCCTTGTGTGATTCTGTAGGGATGTTTCATTTTCATGTTTTATAGTATCTCCAAGATTCATTGCTCAAGGTGGATCTCAACATCAAGAATCCAAGATAAATAATTTTTTCAGAAATGTCAAGAGCTGAGATTCCAATTTTGAAAGATTTGACATGTTTACTACATTTAACAAAAACAATATATTTTGTATCACGTAAATATACTAAGAAAATATAAAATTAGTTTTAAAATTTATTTATACTTATTACAACCACCCAGTAGCATGGTCTTCTCAGCTGGCTAAAATGTCATGTTGATAATGTATTATAAAACTAAAAAAAATAAAGAAAAAATAGTCACAATGGAAGAGGAAATAAAGGATCACACATTTAATACACAATTTTTCTATATATTCATTACCATCCAAACTTACCTATTTATAGGTGATAAAACTTTCAGTATTTACCATTATACATCACACCATGTGATTTACCACATGGGATATCACACTTTCCTCATAGTAAAACTTTTTTCTATTTTCACTTTGACCTAAAATTCATTAGAATTCTAATTATATCTCCTTTTATAAATATTCAAATATTTCACAATAAAATGAATGAATCTGTCGCATCATTATTTTTATATAAAATCTGTTTTCCCACTAAGAAATCGAACATCCACCACATACTTAGAAGTTGGGTCACAATGGGTACCCACTAAAATAATTTTTCTGAGATGAGGGGTAACTTGGTCTTTGAAATGGTCATTTGTTGTGCCCCATAAAATCCCAAAACATTCCCATCTCACAAAAACAAATGTAAAGAGAGGACACATTTTGTTGGACATGTGGAGAGAGAAACAAAGAAACATTGCACTAGAAAACATTTGCACTTGAATCTGACATATTATTACACAAAATAGTTCTTGAAACTGTTTTGATATAAAAAAAAAAGAAAAAAGGAACCACTTATTATTTTAGAAGGCAAAAGCACTGCAATCTCTAACTTGCAAAGCTATTGAAATTACAGAGATTCATAAATCAATCCCCTGTGGATCCATCACAAGCTCTCTCTCTCTCTCTCTCTCTCTCTTAACACTCTAATTGCAACTCTAAAGACACCTTCCTCCATAGCCTGCATTTCTAAACAATGCCTGCTTTATGTCTTCTGAACTCAACATTGCTCTCTGCTCCATTTCCTATCACCAAAACAAAATTAGGCACAAGGAAACAGTACATACATACATACATATATGTGTAACTTGTTTGTAAAAATTAGTACTTGGGTCTGTTTAGCAATAGTTTTTTTTTTTTTTTTGCTTCGTCTTTTCAAAGTTGCTTTTAGTGAGAAATTACATGTTACTCTTATATTGGGAAGTCCTTATAGGAACACAACGGAAATTATTAAAATATTGAGGATAAAATCATCCTTTTTATAAATTTACTTTAAAAAAAATATATTTTTATATGAAGAAGCATCCCGAACAATTATTATTATTATTATTATTATTATTGGCATTTTAAGCAAAAAAATTGCTTATTTTAGTTCTTTCCAGTTAAAGACTTGTAATCTAAAAGCACCCATTTTCCCATTTCAAGATAATCATTTTTTAAAAAAAAAATATTTAAGTTCCATAACTTTCACTAGACACTGACACAAATTTAAAAGAAAAGAAAAAAAAAAAAAATCATAAACAGTCTCAATAAGCAAGCATCACCAAAGTTAAATCAAAGCCAGAGCAATTGCAAGAATATGTACCTCAGAGCAAGAAGCTTGCATTGCAAAATCATTAAAACAGCTAATAACACACTGTTGAATCTCGAGGCCTAATGCTTCTAAACTAGTCACAGTTGATAGCAATAAACCGGGCTTCGCTGCACAACAGATCTCAATTCGAGTATCCACATTCCTCCTCTCCACATCAAACTGTCAAGAAAAACAACAATGCTAATTCACAAATCAAATACAATTTTGGTTTTTCTTTTCATATTTTTTATTGCCAAGTTCTTAAAAATTGAGATCATACCTTGGGTGAATTTCTGACCAAAACTTCATTAGGCTTCACATCCTTGAAAATGTTCAATAAGTTCAACTGATTTGGAGAACCCACTTCAATTTCCTCTTGCAAATTGTTGATCCTCTCCAATAGTTCTTTCATGTAGTCTATTGTGTCTCCAAGTATTGATGTCCTGTCCATCTATTAAAACAGAATTCATAAATTTTACACAATCTAACAACATTTTAACTTTAAAAAAAGGACGACTGAGATTCCAGTTTTACCTTGCTTATCTTGGGAACAACTGATCTGAGCATCGAAAGCCGGTCATTTAACCGCTTCCTCCGCCGCCTCTCCGCCATGAGGTTCTTTGATGGCTGCCCACCCACCTTCTTCACTTTGCTCTTTCTCTCTTCAAGACACAAACCCGTGTCGAAAACCGGTACTTGGGTGGATTGGATTGGCTCCAATTTGCAATTTGAAGCTTGTAACTCCAAATTGTGAAGGACATTATTCCCAACAAGGCTTTGTTCTTCATTGTTATCATCCATCATTGAGACAGAGTAGTCCTCTTGAGTTGGGAATTGTGGGGTGTGATGAAGCTTGTTTGGAGCTGAGAAGTCATCTCCAAATGGGCAGTAGAATTCAGTGAATGATGAGCAGTTTAGGGTTTGGTGATCAAGTGGCAAAGAGAAGTCTTCAAAGGAAGAATTTGGAGGTACGGGAATTGGGTTTTCAGTGAAACAATCAGTGCTCCATCCATTGTTGTAGAACCCAGTACTCATTCCTACTGTGGGGATGGTTGCTTCTAATGAGTCAGTTCTTAGAGCTAGTAACTCCTCTAAGAAACCTTGTTCATTATACTCCATCTCTTTCCCCCCTTCTCTCTCTCTCTCTCTCTCTCTCTCTCTAAAAAGGTATTTGGGCTTTTGGGGGAATGCTAATCATCCAAGAACATACCTTGATTATATATGAGGTGCACCTACTAGTGCAAGAGTAGTCATGTTGGATGCAATTTTTTGTAAGTTAAATCTTAATAATTAGAAGGGAAGTGTTTGGGTATGTAAAGTGTATATCATATATGTTTGTATAAATTGTCATAAATATAAATAAGTTATCTTATAAAATTGGATAAATTTTCACAAATATACGTAAGGTACATAAAAAATTATATGTGTAAATTTTTATAAACATATATAAGTTAACGCATAAAAAATTAAGAAATCACAACTTATGTATATTTGTAATAATTTACGCAAGTAAATATGACATACACTTGCACACTTAAAAATTGTCCTAATTGAAAATGTATGTTATTTGGTTTGGTTTATTTTAAGTGTTGTAATTACTAAATAGAAATACTTTTTTCAATTTACTTTTAGCTACTTATTGTCTCGTTATAATTTATAAGTAAAAATTATGTCAAATATTTTGACTCGTTTTTTTAGCATTAAAAAAAAAAATACAAGAATCCCAATAAGTTGTTAAGAAATTTACAAGAAATTTCTTTCTTGTGGCTTGACCCCAAGATTTGAATTATGAACAGTTATATAAAAAAGTATATCCACCAACCATTCAGAACATTCCTTACTGATGAACAAATAAAAAAGAACAAGCTTAAGTGTATATAAAAAATTTATAGAATGAAACATTACTTGACCAACCCACATGTAAAATCCTGTTCAAAAAAAAAAAAAAAAACCCACATGAAACCTACTCTGTCTCACATTTATATTTTTGGGACAATTACAAAAAATAAAAAATAAAAAAAAATATTCAAGGTTTTAGCTTTGTAAGTTTTAAATTTTATCAATTCAAATCTCAATTATTTAAATTATTTGTCTATTTTCGTTAAGTAAAATCGATGAAAAAAATATTTTAATCATTAAACTTAATGTAAGTATACATAAAATGCCTAAAATAAATTTTTCATTGATTTTAATTACTAAAATACTCATATTTCTATCAATTTTACTTAACGAAATAAATAAGTAATTTAGATTAAAAATAAATTAAAATTTTAAAATTTAAATTAATAAAGTTAAAAATTCAGTGCTTATTTTGTTATAAAACTCAAGCCATTAATATTTTTTTGTGTGGTAATCTCTCTCTTATATATATATATATATATACATTTAGGAGTTGCTTGAGATAATCTAAATAATATATTTTGACGTTTTACAAAAAAATGTAAAGAAAAATAAAAAATAATATGACCTAAATAAATACGCTTATCAAAATAAATATATCTATATATATATATATATATTTAGTTTATTGTAAATAATGCTTTAGTGAAATTATTTAGTGCTCCTAGCACAGCTAAAGCTACGAGCATTCCTTCCCAATCCAAAACTTTGAGATTTATTACTTATAAACAACTTTATGAATATCATATGTAAATAAAAGCTTATTTAAACAACTTTATGAATATCATATGTAAATAAAAGTTATATAAAAAAAAAAAACAACTATTTATTTAAATAAAAAATAAATAAAAGGACATAAACAAAAAGAGGGGGGGGGGCTAGCTCTTAATTATAAATGAATTATGGTATGCATTATGAGGGTGTTTAATAGGGGCCTAGAGAGACTAATAGACTGAAATGGAATCTGCTTTTTTTCATCTCTGTTTCTTGCTCTGGGTAATCTTATGTCTTTTTCACCGAAATCAGATATATGAAACAGTGTTACAATTTTTAATTTGGAAGTCTCTGAAAACTTTGACCCACATTTCTGTCTGAACCGAAAAGGATTGAGTTAGCATCATAGACCTTGTCAGGTTCTTTGTATGCACAAACTTCTGTACTATTTATATATAAAAAAATAATACACTATTTTTGCTTTTATCAACTTTAACAATTTTTAAATATATGGGTCTCATTAAAAAATACAGAAATGTTACCTTTCTTTAATTTAAGAATTTTAAAACAGTATTAATAATGTGAAAAATTAAAAAAAAAAAGAAGTTAAGATCAAAACATCACATCACATAAGATTCATACATTAATTAAAACTATTAAAATTCTTAATTTAGAGTTTCCAATCTTTTTTTAAAAAAATATTCTTATTACTTGATTGACGTATATTTGTCATTTGGTTAGGATTTTTTAATTGATTTTTTTGAATTGAGATTTTTTTAATTTAAGGTTAAAATATTTGTTTATGTTGATTTTTTCTTTTATTTTTGTAAAAAAAAATGATTATAATTTAGATATAATATTTTATCTTATTAATTTATTTTGTATCTAGTGCTTTTTTAGTCTCAAAAGTCCTAGCTAGACGAAGCTATAATATAAAATAAATTATTTATTTTTTAATTTAAATTACAGACACATTAGCCACTAATTTTTTTTTCCGATTTGATTCATATAAGATATTATAATGAAACCCAATAGATTACAGTTATAGTAATGAAGATAAAATACAATACAAACTTTTACGAAGAAACTCTTAAATATGGGAGAAAAAATCCCAATTAATACATGAGGAATAAGACTCATACATAGGTCGGGAGATTCGAACTATTCACCTTCTATTAGCCACTAATTTTTATTATATAATGTTTCTAAAACATGATTTTTAAAACTTAAGTGGCATACAACATATAATAATTTTTTCAGTTTTCAATTCGTATTTTTGTATTTTTAATAGTTTTTAAAATTGTTTTAATCAATTATTTTAATTTTTTTTTTTTTACGTTTTAGACTCACTTAATCTTGATGTACATTTTTTTTAAAAAAATTCATGGGTTACAACAAAATACGAAAATGTATTGAATTTTCATATTTTTTGTATTTAGTGATTTTAAAAAAAATTCACAAATATTATACTTTTTAACTGTATATAGATTATGTATATTTAAAAAATAAAAAATTTACTTAAAATATTTTAAAAAATACTAAAAAAAAAAAATAGAACTAACCAAACATGGTGATTCATGTTATTTGGGCTTCACTTATATCAATAATAAAAAACAGAAATAATGTGCCCTTCAAATATATCAATAATAAAAAAAATCATCATTTTTTTAGTTTAAAATTTAAAATTTTGTTTTTTAATATAACAATGGCTTTTAGTTCCAGTATGTATTAGAGAGTGTTGTCCAAACTTCAAAATTGTGACACATTAATTTTTTATTTATTTATAAATTAAAGGTTTAAATTTTGTTTACTATTGGCTCATTAAATATTGAGTCACTTTTTAAGTTGGACGTAACATTAATTTTGTAAACAAATAACCAAAATTTGAACCATTAATTTATAAAAACATACCGACATGACAATTGTCCATAAGCAACAGACTGTACTTCTAATTTGGAGCTCAGCTCTTTTTATTTTATTTTAATTTAATAATAATTCATTAAATTATATCATTCGTTAACGTATTGTAGAGAGAGAAAATAAGAAAGGATCCAAGCTGATTTCACAATTTCAAAGGAGTTGATGGCTCTTTTGTTCTTTCCTTCAATCTTCACTCATGTTATAGTATATGGTGTATAAATATTCTTTGATAGATCCATTAATTTTCGACAATGCTACGTACCTCAAATTTTGTGGCTTAAAAGTGGCTCAAATGGCCAAAATGACGTCGTTTTGAGTACAGAACAACATAAAAATGGCTAAAACGATGTCGTTTTGACCATTTGAGCCACTTTTGAGCCACAAAATTTGAGTTACGAGACATTTTTCATTACTTTTTAATCTATATATCCATTTGTCTTTAATTTTCCAGTTTCAGAAGTTAGGGTTGATTAGCTCTATCTCATTTACACTTCCCCTGGAAGAAATGTGGCAATTATTATATATAAAATCATGGGCAAATTACATGTACTCCCTCGAGGTTTGGCTAAATTACAAATACTCCTCTGAAGTTTGAGAAATTACAAATTTCCTCCTGGATGCTATATTTGCATAACAAATTATGGGGTAATTTGTTATGAAATTTAAACCTCAGGGGATAAATTGTTATGAAAATACAAACCTTAGGGGGCGGGATGTAATTTTCGAAACCTCAGGGAGTATCTATAATTCAGCCAAACCTCAAGGGAGATATATGCAATTTGCCCTAAAATTCATGTAGGGGACAAAGAATGCATGACACATAATTAATTAATTAAATACACAAAACTATACATATAATGTTTCTTTTATTGATCCATTTTTGGCTTATGTTTTATGTCTTATCAAGTACAAGAATATGTTGATACTAAACCAAATCAAATTAAATCTTATACTCCAATACGATGGGTCTACTATGTCATTTTTTCCCCTAATTGCACTATAGTCTCTCTATGCTTCATTTTCAATTGTTTCAATGCCTACTTGATCAATCAAGTGACTTTAGTTCAATTGATTATTCTTATACGCTCTCAAATGAGAGTTTTATCGATTAATTCTTATTGATTATCAAGTTTTTTTTTATAGTTTTTTTTTTTAATTTTTTATTATGGAGTTTTTCCTTGAATATTATGGTTATTGGTGCACTGTTGAACTTCTTAAATAATTAATTGTCTAGTGTGATTTAATTATTTTTAATATCAATAGACAAAATTAAGCAAAAACAGTTCCAATTAATCATGACATAATAAACAGAAATAAAGACTATAAAAATTACTCAGTAGATGAGACAATCCCTTATTAGGTGTGATGCTTGGGTTCAAAATTGTGCTATGCAACTTCTCATTCTTTTATTCTCTCGTACCAATTGTAAAAATAAAATATATCTAAAATAAAGTTTCTCTACCCAATAAGAATTACAAGAGATAAAAATATTGGAGAAATTATAAATCAGTATAATTCTATAAAAATAATTACAAATTAATGAAAAATTTTATCCATTTTAATAATTAAAGACATAAAATTTTCCATATATATGTAATTTCTTTTTTAAAGATATATGAAGAATAATTCTCTCAAAAACATATATCCAATCGGGTCTCAATCTAAGAGCCTTCCTTTATCTTTTAAAAAAAGTCTTTTCAATAAATTTAAACTAGCATGTGACCCGTTCTATACACAGAATAAAATAATATATTATTTATTAAAAATATAATAATTATATTTAATTTTTTTATATTTTGTTTCTCATAAATAAAATTTTATATATGAGTTTAAGAGTTTTATTTCAAATGTTCCTTTACTATAATATATAGTATAAATAGTTTAAAATTGTGGAATTAACAATTAATAATTAAAATTATGATTTGTTATAATAAAAAAAATGACATAATTCTAATATTTCACTATTTTAGGATACAAATATATGAATTTTAAAAAATTGTCATATCGGTTTTTGAAAGAAAAATAATTAAAGAAATTTTAAAAACTTAATCAGTAAGAAAAAGTAATCGTAACATATAATTTAAAATATCAAAAAAAAGTTAAAAAATGAATTAGGACAATAAAGAGATGTGATTACAATTAAAACTAATGTCATATTTATTAATAAGTATAATTTATTTGGATATCTATTTATACTTTAACATGCTTATTTAAAACAAAAATAAATAAAAATAAAAATATTAATAATTTTGAGTTTTAAAATATGATTTTATAGACTTGCTATATTAACTTTTGGAAGGAATATATTGAATTTTTTTTTACAAAAATTGAATATTAGTCATTGAACAAATCTTATAAGATTTAAAATAAAATTTATAATAGGAAGAAATTAATGATATTACAACATTTGCATTTTAACAATTTTAAATTTTGAAAAACAATAGATTAGGACTTTCAACTTTGATTATCGCACAACATATTTATTTATATAATAATATAAATAAGGATAGGTAATAGATAAATTAAAATTAATTATAAATATAGCTATATTTAAAAGGATATGGTTTTGTATACACTACAAAAAAATTGATTTTTTGCGACGGTAAAATACCGTCGCTAATACTCTTAATGCCGTCGCTAATACTTTTTGTGACGGCAAAATGACTTTTTGCGACGGCAATAGGGGGGTCGCAACTGCAGGGGTTGCAAAAGAGTTTTTGCGACGGTAAGTGCCGTCGCTAATGTTTTGCGACGGCATTTTTTACCTTTTGCGACGGAACCGTACAGTCGCTAATAACGTTTGAAATTTCTTAACTTTTTTGCGACGACCCTATTTTACCGTCGCTAAAAATGTTATTTGAGACGGTAAAAAATACCGTCGCTAATAATCTTTTTTTAAAAAAAAATTACTGTTTTTGCGACGGTGTGGTGCCGTCGCAAAAAGTATAAAAAATATTAAATTTTTTATTTTTTGCGACAGTGTAATGCCGTCGCAAAAAATATTAAAAAATAATAAAATTTCTATTTTAAATAATAAAATTTCTATTTTTTGCGACAGTATAATGTCGTCGCAAAAAATAAAACCTATAACAAAATTAATAAAAATATTAAAAATTTCTATTTTTTCCGACAGTAGTGCCGTCTCTCACTCTCTAAGAGCTGATTATTTACATTCCATTCACAAAAACATCATAACAGAAAATAAAAATAAAAATTGATTAAACCATCAAATTCAATATTTTACAAAGAATAATTAAACTGTACATGTTCAAATTCAATATTCAATTGAGTGAAATCATAACAGAAAATAAAAATAAAAATTGATTAGACCATCAAATTCAATATTTTACAAAAAATAATTAAACTGTACATGTTCAAATTCAATATTCAATTGAGTGAAATCAAGCCAGTTTTGTATGTGGAAGCTCAGGGCTGTAATCCTCTTGTCAATCCGCTCAATCAATTCCTTGCCACCACCCTCTGGTTTTAACATTTGTTGTGCACACCTCAGTGCAAAAAAGAAAAGGGCCTGGATCTCAATTGGATAACCATATATTCCCTGTTCCAAATGTAATTGAAAAACAGAAGTTATAATCTAATATATGAAAGCAAGCTAAGTGGTAATTGAGAAATGATACTGTCAATTTGCCAAAAAAGTGTTAAGACTCAAGCAAGCACCACTCCGTGCCATGCAGTTCATGCTGCCATAAAAACTCCAAAATTAGATCAGACCAAGCTCAATTAAAATTGGGTCAAACATGCTCAAATAATATTCATACAGCATGGAGAACAATAAAAACTGGATGCTCATCGCAACAGAGGCTCCAAGTGGGTTTTGTAAGGCTGAGAAATCTTTGTAAGAACCATAATGTTAACCAAAACCTGACCAATTTATCAGTCATGTTAGAAGGTTTGATACAGAACCCAAGGACCACTATAATTGGCCAACCAAAGCCTGACCCTCCTGACCTATCTACTCCATTGATTTGATATAATTCGCTTTAGAGCTGAAAAATATGAATTTTTTTCTTGTACATCGTTGAAACAAATGAATTCATAACAAATTAAAACATCATGTTGAGCCACAACACCTCACAATCAAAATTGAAAAGTTAAAAATCTAATCATTCCCAAGATTAAAATTTGTTAGATACCATATTTTCTAAGAACAAGCTTATTAAGGGGATATAAGCCCCCAGTAGGGTAGCCCTGAAACCGATTCCAAACACTTGAGTTTGGCTAATTGGGTCAGCTTCTTCCCTCTTGGAGAAGTGTTGACTGCAGCAGCCTAAAGAGATCAGAAAAAAGACATCTAATGTAGCTTCTGCATTCTTTCTCAACAAATGCAGTAAAATTGCAATCACAATAACCCATGAGACAGAGAGAGAGAGAGTAAAAAAATGTTGGCCCAAACTTACAAGTTTCAATTGCCGAGGATATGGACATGCACCAGGAGAACCATAATTAACAGCCAAGATATTAACACCGTCCTGTAATCAGACATTGAAAGAGAATATATATATATGCACGAGAACAGTGAACTTATGTCACCGTTTCTATCTGTCAAGAAGTAGAATAATGCAGATAAAAATTGAATAATAAACAATAGAAAATAAAGCAGAACATACAATAAACAAAATTACATCAAAAGGAAATATAACTATAGAAAAACAAAGACATGAAAATAGGAATGATAGTAAATTCACTGAATAATCGTTATAATACTTCAATGGTACACCTCATAAAACCAATCATGTCTCCCCATGCTTACATTTCCATACATGTGTCAACAACTAAAACTTTTCCCAACTCATCTTTATTTTTTCATTAGGCAGTGGAAACCTGTAACTTCTTATTTACTTCTTTCCTAGTATCATGTCATACATACATCTAGGGCCAGAACAAAATATCAGAACAACATTATGCAAACTATCAACTTAAAAGATGGATCTAAGGGTGGGCCTATGTTTGGATGAAGGGGGGCCATGGCCCCTCCTGGGTCTCAAAATTTTTCTTGGGCAGACTTTTTGCTTCATATAAGAGTGCTAACCCATCATTATAGGCCCAGAACGACTAGTATAAAGCAGTCCGAAAAGGTAATAATTCAGATGGAAATTGATATCAATAAACATTTAAAAGTACCTTAGATTCAGCTATGTATCCAAGCAGGGTTGCCAGCACAGGAGTGCTGCAAGGTGAAGCAACTAATGCGAATGTAAGCCCAGCCAAATATGATTGCACACCTGACATGTCAGATTTTTTAAAATGTTAGCACTTTCAAGCTGTAAGCACAGCCGAGAGCCAGCTAAACCCCAGTGATGAATTTTATAGAAATCCTGATACAGGGTGGTTCTTTTCTCTCTCCTGACCCAAAAGTATGACATATCTAGAAATCCTGAACTAAGGGCGCCTAAGGCCAACTTTAAGCCTGAATTTTATATCCTTTTCCAAATTCAAATAAAAGCTCTCCAAAAAACATAAAAAGAAAAGAATTGGATTGTGAAACTGAATTTTTAAGAAAATTGGCCAATTTTCAATGTGAAAAATCCAGAATCAGCCAAATAGTCACCAAACTTTCAGATTTTCCTGCCAAATTAATGTTGGAGAAAATGCTAGAGACCCACAATAATGAGACAAGAGAGTTGAACCTCAAGTGTGTAACAAATTAAAAGTTGACACTTATCATGCCACATCATTGTAGGTATAAAATTGGGGAAACGTTTTTAGGAGTCTCAAACATTTTCCTTGACGTCGATAATATGGAAGCAAGTTAATGACATTAGAGGTGTGTGTTGGTTGGTTCCATACCTTAGTATGTTCAAGTGCAGACTGAATGACATAATTGGCAAAAGGGTCTTGCAGCAACTGTTCAAAGTGAGGCACTGAAAGCAATTCATGGATAATTCTTGGGCGGCTCTCTTCAAAGAACTTTAAGCATTTTTCAACCACATGGCTGCTGAATTTTTGCATGGACAGGTAAACGTAGTGGCCTTCAAACTGAGAAATCAAGCTGGCAGCAGCTGAATGGGTCTTAAACTCTATAATATATTGGACAACATAATTTCTGGGATACAAAAAAGGAAATATTGAAGTCAAAATGCAGCATTATACTGTGGCTCGAAGCCCCGGATAAATAATCGCAGCAATCATTAATTGACCAGATTGGTACTTTCGTAGAGGTTTAGGGGGATGCATATAATGCAATAAATAAAAATTATCTAGTGACATGTGAGTTAACCATTAATGTACACAATTAAGAAAGCAATCACAACTATAAGATTCCAAACCCATATGTTATGAGCAGAATCACTACTGAGGCACAGGAACAGCTTGATTTCTATAAAATAAGCACACCTGCAAAAGCCTAAGAATACACAAAAAGATGGCCAAATAACAACACATTGATTGAGATCATAGAACGAAAAACTTCATGTATGGAAAAGAACTACTACATGTCATTACCAAAATAAAATTATATTGAAATAAGATTCCAATTGATGAATCTTAAAATAAGACATGTCTAATCATAATATGGAGAAAATTATTACATCCATAGCCATTGCTTGAATCTTAAAATAAGACATGTCTAATGATAATATGGAGAAAATTATTACATCCTTAGTCATTGCGTTCATTGCTCTTATTAATAACAACAATAAGTACATAAAAAGTATTTAGGTGTATAAAGTATATACCATATATGCTTGTATAAATTCTTATAAATATATACAAGTTACCTCACAAAATTACATAAATACTCACAAATATACGTAAATTGTGATTTTTCAAAATTTTATAGATCAACTTACATTTGTGAAAACTTACGCAATCTTATAAGATAACTTACGTAAATACATATGGTATGCACTTCCACAATTAAAAATTGTCCAAAAAAAATTACATGGCTATAATATTAGGAGTCCAATTCCCTCTAGTTGGTAAAGCCAATTAAACTCTGAAATTTAACATCTTTTTATATTGGTACTATTTTATCAAATATCAAGTGTTGATGTAGTCAGGTCCAGGTAATATTGTATGGAGCTCATCTCACCGGAAAATCCACTCATCTCATGGCCATAGGTTAGCTCCCGCGTGACTTTTATCATCTCTTTTATATTAAAATGTATATTTTATATATATATATATATATATATATATATTAATATGCTTTCAGACCATGCATTCCTGGAAACAGTTCATTTCATTTTTTCTAGACTTGCATATATGGCATTCATATTAATATTCATCTTTCAAAAGTACCAACTGCAAACATGATGACAGTAACACAAGTTCTACATTAATGACAAAAATAGTACTTTCACACATTAATAGCACTAACAAAGTAAAAGCCTATAGAGGTTGCAATGCGAATCCAATTAAAAACAACATAGAGAAAGAAGTTACGGACTTGTATGGGTGCTTTGGCAGCACAAGAAACATTTCCGCTTCACCGAGACTCCCAATCCTTAAGCTTCTTGCTTCCTTTGGGTTTTGCTATAGGTGCATGCATTCCGGCCATTTTTGCATTGTACTTTGCCCAAAGAGGATCATTGTATGTCCACCTGTATAACCAACCAAAGAATAATTAAGAAAAACGGTTCGTATAAATATGATCCTACAAACCAAAAATTTAACAGGATACCCTAAACATAAAAACAACCAAGAAGGCAACCTCGCTGATCAAGCCAAGCGGTGAATCAAAGTAGGTCTCTAATACCAAAATTGTGTAGAAACAAACAACACAACAATTTCCTCATTTTTAGGACATTTTGTGTGAGATGATCTGATCTGATCTCATGAGTTAACAGATATATATATATATATTTATTTATTTATTTATATTTCCCAAGATCAATTATATATATATTTATTTAACAGATCAAGAAAAAAACCAGATCATATATATATATGTAACAGATCAAAAACTCAATAAAAGATCAACTCATATATATATATATATATATATATTTAAAATAAATAAATAGAAAGGATATGTATGCTAAGCTAATGTATAATGTAAAGTTTAAAGGATAGAAATTGAAGTACTAGGCAGATCTGTATGGGAAAAACAGATGAAGAAAAAAAAACAGATCATATATATATATATATATATATGTAACAGATCAAAAACCCCCCTATATACACTCACAGATGTGTATATATATATATGTGTGTGTGTGTATGAAAACCCCCTATATCCGAAATCCCGACAGAGAGAGAGAGAGAGATACCCTTTGAAATCGGCGGTGAGGGAAGATCGCCGGTGAGGGAGGAGTGGCGGTGAGGGGCGAGCAACCGTCAACGTCGTTTGTGAGAGAGAGAGAGAGAGGGAGGCAGCAGCGGCGGTAAGGGAGGAGGATCGACAGTGAGGTACGAGCGACGGTGAGGGAGGATCGGCGGTGACGGATGATCGGCGCCGTCGTTGTGTGAAAGAGAGAGAGAGGAAGGCGAAACCCTAGATGGAGAGAGAGACAGAGAGCGAGCAGGAGGAGAGGAGACGGCCGGCTTGTTGTGTTTGTGTTGTGTGTGTGTGTGTTCTCAAATAAAAACCCTACACACACCACAAATGTTTTTTTAAGGGTCAAAAATGAGGGGCGGGAACAAAAAAAAAATAATATATATATATATATATTTTTAAGGGTCAAAAATGAAATTTAAATAACAAAATAACGCCGTCTAATTTTTTATTTTATTTTATTTTTTTTTTAGACTGGGGTTGCTATCGTCAAAAATTTTTTTTTTTTGTTAAAATATATATTTTTTCTAGTTAATGAATTTTTTAAAAAAAAATTTTTTTTTTTTAGTTACGAAGATTGAAAATTTATTTGTTTCATTTTTATTTTAATGAAAAAAAATATTATTATTTTTTATTTGGTAGAAGTAGGGGCAATATTTTAATGAAAAATATTTTAATGAAAAAAAGGTGAAAGAGAGATGGTGGTAGTGGTGGTGATATCGAAAGAAATTAGTAGTGAAGTTGTGGTAGTGGTAGTATAAATGGAGTGGCAGAGGTGAAAGAGAGGTAATGGTAGTAGTAGTGGCAAGTAGTGGTAGTAGTGGTAGTGGTGGCAGTGGAGTGGTGGCAATGGTAGTAGTAATGGTAGTCGTAGAGGTGAAGTTGGTAAAAGAGATGAGTAGTGAGAGAGAGAGAGAGATGAGTGAGAGACAGATAGAGGAGAGAAAGCGAGAGAGAGACAGAAACAGAGTGATGAGCGAGAGAGAGACAGAAACAGAGTGATGAGCGAGAGAGAGACAAAATGGTCGCTAAAAGTGCATTTTCTTATAGTGGAGAGCTCAGTAAATAGAGAAGCGATGAGAGAGAGAGTGAGTAATGTGAACACAATTTGTCGCTAAAAGTGCATTTTCTTGTAGTGGAGAGCTCAGTAAATAGAGAAGCGATGAGGGAGAGAGTGAGTAATGTGAACACAATGGGAGAGAGAGACAAACAGACAGACAGACACATAGAGAGAAAGAGAGAGAAACAAAAGAGTGAGAGACAAACAAACAGACACAGAGAGAGAAAGAAAGAGAGAAAAGTGATAAGTGAGAGAGAGATAAAGAGAGAAAGAGATATAGAGAGACAGAGAGACAAAGAGAGAAAGAGATAGAGAGAGACATATAGAAAAATAGAGAAAAACAAGAGATGAGAGAGACATATAGAAAGAAAGCGAAAAGAGATGAACGAGAGAGAGAATAGAAAAATAGAGAGATGAGAGATGAGCGAGAGAAACAAAGAGAGAAAAAAGAGATGAGCGAGAGAGACAGAAAGAGAAAAGAGATGAGAGAGATGAGCGAGAGAGACATAGAGAGAAGACAAATGAGAGAGATAGAAAGAAGAAAGATGAACGAAAGACACACAGACAGACAGACAAACAGACAGATAGACAAACAGACAGAGAAAGAAGAGTGATGAGTGAAAGAGAGAAAGAGAAGAGTGGTGGTAGTTCAATGGCATTTGCAGTAGTGGTAAATGTGGTAGAGAAGATGGGTGGTGAGAAAGAGAGATGAGTGAGAGACGACTAGAGAAAAGAGATAGAGAGACAGAGAAAGAGACAGAATGATGAGCGAGAAAGAGACAAAGTGGTCGCTAAAAATGCATTTTCTTGTAGTGGATCGATAAATCGAAAGGGAGCTCAATAAATAAAGAAGACAGATAATTCAAAACTCTTTTCAAAACTTAATTCAAATCAATTTTTTAAATATTTTAAAAATATTTTAATTTTGTGAGAGACAGATAAAGAAGAGAGATAGAGAGAGAGAGAGACAGAGATAGAGTGATGAGCGAGAGAGAGAGAGATAGACAAAGTGGTTGCTAAAAGTGTATTTTCTTATAGTGGATCGATAAATCGAGAAGGAGCTCGATAAATAGAGAAGATGGGAGTAAGAGAGTGAACAAGGCGAACATAGTGAGGGAGAAATAGACAAATAGACAAGTAGACAGAGAGAGAGTGAGAAAAGAGTGATGAGTGAGAGAGAGACAGGAAGAGAGAGATAGACAGAAAAAGAGATAGAGAGAGAGAGATGGAGAGATAGAAAAAGAGAGAGAAACAAGAGATAAGCGAGAGATAGACAAAAAGAAAGAGAAATAGAGCGAAAAGAGATGAGTGAGAGAGAGACACAGAAAAAGAGAGAGACAGAAAGAGAAGAGAAATGAGCGAGAGAGATAGAGAGAGATAGAAAGATAAGAGAGAGAGAGAAAAAAGAAATGAGAGAGATAGAGAGAAGAGAGATAGACGAGAGACACAGAGAGAATGAGAGAGAGAAACAGGCAGACATAGAAAGAAGAGTGATAAGTGAAAGAGATAAAGAGAAGAGAGAGAGAGATAGAGACAGAGAGACGGGAAGATGAAAAAATGAATGAAAAGAGAAATGGTATATCAAAAGAGTTGACGACATTATTTTTTTTAATTTTTTTTGCGACAGAAAAATACCGTTGAATTTATTCAAACCATTTTGTGACTGTATATATATGAAGCCATCTCAAAACCACAATCACTATGCTAGGTTAGAGTTTTCCAAAAACTCTTTTGAGAAAATTAAACTTTCTTGTTTTCCGTGTTATATTGTTTTTACTGAATTTTTTAAATATTTTAAGTATTTTTTAAAATTTGTAGACACACCTAACATAAATACACCTAAAAATTAAAAAAATTGTAAAAAAAATCTTTTAAAAATTCACTAAATACCAAAAATACAATAATTCAATCCATTTTTTTGTATTTTTATGTATTTATTAATTTTTAAAAATATTTTTTCATAATTTTTTTATTTTGTAGATACATCTAAGTAAGGTACATCTAAAAAAAATATTTAAAATTTTAAAAATATTCACTAAAAAAAAAACACGAAAGTCACTTTTTGCGACGGCAGAAAATGCCGTCTAAAAAAAGCAGAGTATTTGCGACGGCGCCATTTACCGTCTCAAAAAAGCAGAGCATTTGCGACGGCACTATTTGCCGTCTCAAAAAATGAGAGTATTTGCGACGGTATTTAGTGCCGTCGCAAATGCTCTGCTTTTTTGAGACGGCAAATGATGCCGTCGCAAATACTCTGCTTTTTTGAGACGGCATTTTCTGCCGTCGCAAAAAGTGACTTTTTGAGACGGCAAGTGTGCCGTCGCAAATAGTTCCGTCTCATATACCCAGTTTTCTTGTAGTGATAGCTATATTTTAAATTTCAAAATTTATTTTTTTAACTTCTTATATAAAAATATCCAAAATTTTAAATTACATATGATTTTTTTCTAAAAATATATGAACTCACAGTGGAGTAGAGAGAGAAATACCATAAATGAAGAGAGAAGTTGCACATATTAAAGATAAATAATTAAATAATTGACTAACCTTTAATAGTTTTGAAAAAATAGATTAAAAATAATATTTTCTTTTTATAGCTTTGAAAAACTATTATATGCCTTTGAAATAATATTGTGCACCAACTTTCAATTAACAAATATCATGATATCAAAAAATATTAAAAGTAAAAAAAAATTTGTATAAAAAAAGTAATGATATACAAATATAAAATCAATACAAAAAACTTATCAATAATGATTTTGTTTGGATTTTGATCTATCACTTTATAATGAGTGACATGTTTTTTATTATACAAATGGCCCTATTATGCCATTTTAGTATAAAAATTCTAGTAAAGCAATATTAACCAACAAAAAATAGTTATAAACAAAAAACAGATTATGGTTGGTAGAGAGGAGGAAGAAATGACACACAAAATATGAAATATAAAAACAAAAGATGGTCATAAATAATAAATATTAAAAAAATATATATAGAATAAGAAGAAGAAGAAACAAAAATGGCATACCTAAAAGATGAAATAGTCTGTTTAAATAATATAATAGACTAATATAAACTAACCTCTAAATTGTCTCATAACAAAAATGTAACGCCCTCAAAAAAACAACATTTAAACCCATCAATAAAGACATGCATTGATATATAAAAACTCCACATTCTTCTATTCATCAGAGTTCCATTACCAAAAAAATATTACATGTTAACAACAAAAGCAAATGCCCTATGGGCTTACAGCTTTCCAAGTTAACACTTGGTTACAAAAGAGAGTACTAACTCGGTTACATATTAAGCCCTTGGCTTGAATTTACATGTAATACATCAAAACAAATAAGACAACAAAAGTGTGTCCGCCTCTAGCGTCCCAAGCTATGTCCTTGGAGGTGGCATGCTACCTGTACCTGAAAATGATATTCCCATATAGGGTGAGCCACAGCCCAGTAAAGATATGCTAAACACAGTATGAGCAATGACTAAGACGTTAGTAATTGATAAATGTTTAATTTTCATAAACCAATTCATAATCCATTTCTATTTCTTATCAATTTCACAGTTCCCATCAATGGCTCAGAACCTGGCCAACCACTTATATGAGACCAAGACTCATATTAAACATTTTCCATTTTTACAATAGATAAACACACAGGTTATATCAATATTTGAACAGATAAGCATACAAGCTATATCCACATTTCAACAGATATGCATATTAGCTATATCAACACTTCCCATGACAAGCATATGAGCTGTATCAACTGTAACGCCCCAACCCTTTACATGTCATCGATATTTTCCGCTTTGGGTCATACCCGCACGGATTTGTTCTTCCCAGTGGGTCACCCATCTTAGAACTACTCCAGCCTAAGCACGCTTAACTGGGGAGTTCTAATAGGGATTTCACCACTTGGGAAAAGGCCTCGATGCTATATAAGGGTCCAGGTTTTTCCTGGGCTATAAAAGTAAAAACCTGGACCCTTATATAGCATCGAGGCCTTTTCCCAAGTGGTGAAATCCCTATTAGAACTCCCCAGTTAAGCGTGCTTAGGCTGGAGTAGTTCTAGGATGGGTGACCCACTGGGAAGAACAAATCCGTGCGGGCGTGACCCAAAGCGGACAATATCGATGATGTGTAAAGGGTCGGGGCATTACAAATGGTATCAGAGCCGACTCTCCGAGGTACCGAGTGTGGGCCCCTAGCGTCTCTCGGTGCATGTGGGCGGGCTTGCGAGCTGGCAGGCTACTGCACGAAGACATGCAGCCTTATGGGGGGTGGATTGTAAGGCCCCGGTGTCCCACATCGGGAATGGAGGGGGAGTTTCTGGGCTATAAAAGTAAAAACCTGGACCCTTATATAGCATCGAGGCCTTTTCCCAAGTGGTGAAATCCCTATTAGAGCTCCCCAGTTAAGCGTGCTTAGGCTGGAGTAGTTCTAGGATGGGTGACCCACTGGGAAGAACAAATCCGTGCGGGCGTGACCCAAAGCGGACAATATCGATGACGTGTAAAGGGTCGGGGCATTACATCAACACTTCCAATGATAAGCATATAAGCTGTATCAACACATTATCTAACAAGCATACGAGCTGTATCAGTGGAGTCCATCCCCTATCTCCTCCCAAACAACATCCGGTTTAGAGGTCCATCCCCTATCTTCCCCTAAACCGTGGAGTACATCCCCTATCTCCTCCCACACACAATGCATATATACACAAAGGTCATATACACAATTAATCAATACATAACGTTAATGTATTCTATCAACCGTCATACACTATGACATATCCAATTGATTAGTTTTAGTTTGCCTAATCATCATGCATTGTCTACAACAATCAAAACTACCCTCCACCGGTAGCCCAAGCAATTATTTCTAAACAGATAATAAAAGCTCCAACAGATAAAATATCAATGTTTTCAAAAGCGAGCGATTTATAAATCCAACTCCATCATTTCACAACATAATGAGCCAATTTCATTATTTTCAACTCAATTCCATAAGTTCACAATTTTTTTAAATTAATCATACCAATTAATTTTAAACAACAAATTAGGGCTTTTACCCCCAACTCTTGATATTAACCCAAAGGTCCCAATATCAACAACCAACCTCAATACCACTATTTTGAAACCCAAAATACTCATTTTAGAATCAAAATAATAAAACCCTCTTTGACATTTTGAAACCCTAAGTCCCAAAATTTCCTAACTTCAACACTTTATCAAAATCACAAAAAATCTATGTTAAGGACCATAAAAGTGAGTAGGAATCCCTACCTCAAATTCGGAGCCCAAGAGGAGAAGATGTAGAAAACTAAAATGCTCCAAACTCCAAGATTCACGGATCAAAACGAAGCCCTCGACGATCAACACAACTTTTACAAAGGGCAAAGGGAAGGAAAGTACTCTAACTAGATCAAACCCTAGAGAGAAGGGAGTTTCTAGAGAGAGAGGCTCTCAAAATATCTTTTTAGAAAGTAAAAGAGAGAGAGGAAGTGTAGAAAAGTGATTCAAAAATGCCCAGTTGCCCTCTATTATACGACATTCCTGCTCGAGCGGAAAACACAACGCTCGAGCGTCAAGAACAAAAATCTGGACACGCTCGAGCGCAATAAGGCCCGCTCGAGCGAGAAAACCAGTCCGCTCGAGCGTAGATTTCCCCCTCCCAGAAGTTATACCCAGAAGGTACTACCCGCTCGAGCGCCAACAAACCCGCTCGAGCGCCACCGCTCGAGCGTAAAGAAACCCGCTCGAGCGTAGAATTCACATCTGCAGAAGTTTTGCAGGAACACAAAATACTGGAGGTATGCAATCCTCGCTCGAGCGCAAGAAGACCCGCTCGAGCGGATCGCCTAAAAACTGAACAACAAGGAATTGAAACCAAGGTCTAACCAACCTGTAACAACCTTGTTCAAAACATCCTAAAACTCAATCAAGTGGAATTAAAGGACGACAACAAGATAGATGCCACTACCAACTTCACGGAACCGAGTCCGGAATACAACAGAGCAGTAAAGGGATAACCGGGATCGCTATAAAAAAAGTTGTAAAATAACGAGTTTCATCATTTCATGAATGTAATATTTATAGGGCGAGAAAGACATAAATGACTTAGAAAAAGTATAATGTATGATGGCTAGGTTTTTGGGTAAGAGAAAGAATTGGTTAGAGAAAGAGTGCACAAGAATAATTTTTTTCATATTTCATTTTCTAAATTATAAATCATGGAATCAAAATTAAAAATAATAAATTATGAGATTTAAATATATATATATATATATATATAGAGTATAGATATGCTTAAATTTATTTGGGAATAATTTTGTGTTTAATTATAGAATAGAGAGAATCTAGATATAAGGTTTAATTTTTGTTTTAAGTTAGGTTTAATTTTAGATTTGTATAGATCAGACTAGAAAGATATTAGCAGTATACATGTTATAGGAGGTGAGATAGTTTCCTTTTTATTAGATTTATTTTAAGAGAGAGAAGATTGCATAAGATTTATATTCTTTTAAATAAAGGCTTGATTTATTTTGAGAGGAAGAAGGGGGTTGAGAATTGTGTGGTTTTTTCTTTCATTCTTTCTTTCTCTTTTTTTTTTTTTGGGGGGGGGGGGGTTGGGTGGGTATTCACTGGTAAGATATTTGCATTAAATAATTTTGAAGGTTAATATTTATGTCCTTGGAATAGCCAATAAATGTTTAATTTTTTTTATAAAAATAAAAAATTCAAAAAAATTAGATTTAAGGTTTTGAAATACTTAGAGCCTCTAAGATGAAAAGTCACGTTGTTATAATATACAATATAGATAGATAGATTATGAGATTTAGAAAAGAGATAAATATTAGGGGAGAGATTTTAGGAACTTGTAATTCAATTATTTTTAAAAAAAATCTATAGTTATTTTATTAGCCAATATTATTATTTTTAAATATTTTAAAATTAAAAAAAATAGCAATTTTAGGTTGTTATGTTTTATTTTTATTTTTAATCTATAGTTACTTTGTTAGCCAATAGTACTATTTTTAAAATTACAAAAATTAGCAATTGTGGTTTTACGTTCGTTTTAATTTATAATTTTTTTAAAAAAAATATATAATTACTTTGTTATTAGATGAGATTTTTTTTTTTAATGTATAATTATTTTGTTATGAGATAGGATTTAAGAAATAGAGAAATATTAGGGGAGAGATTTTAAGAACCTGTAATTCAAAATTTTAAGTGATTTTTTGTTTTTTTTCTTTAATCTATAATTATTTTGTTAACCAATAGAATTATTTTTAATTTTTTTTAAATCACAAAAATTAGCAATTGTGGAATTAGACTTTGGAACTCTCACAAACCTTCTCACTAGATACCTTATTTTGCTTATATAATATATAGATAGATGCACAATAAAAATATAAACCACCTAATATATTGTTGTTACTATTTGGGAAAATTACAAATCAGGTGTAGTTTTTAAAAAGAGTAATGCTACGCTTTATGAAAGAAATATTAAAAAAAAAAAAAATATGAAGGTTCTTCACTCTTAAATTAGTTTATGGTATTTTATTGTATATTATGCAATCACATACATTAAGTTACAACTTATCAATCATAAAGCGACAAAACTAAGTTTATACTATTTGCAAACTAAGATTTCAAAATTAAAATGTACTTACAATAAGGTAAGCCGCTTTTCTTATGTTATTAACTATCACGCTAGATTATTTTTAAAAGCTTCATAAAATTTTTTTGATATTTTTTTTTTTTGTGAAACCTAATATTACTCTTTTACAAATAATTACAAACTCTTGAAAATTTTAGGATTTTAATAATAATTATTATTTTTTTCAAGCACCCCTACATTGTAACTGTTATTTTATTTTATTTTATATATATATTTGGTAGGTAGGCTTGAATCGAACAAAAAAGGTAAATTACAAATACACCCCTTAAAATTTGATTAAAATACGAATCACCTTCTATAGTTTTGGAAATTACATTCCACTCTCTGAGGTTTATAATTTCATAACAAATCGTCATTTTTATTAATAAATTATCAAGTCAATTAATAATTTTTAATGATATTAGAAATATGTTTCAATTAATAATTTAGGTAATTTTATTATTGTATAGGAGAACAATTATGAATTTCATTTTTTTAGTTAATTCTGTTAAATAAAAAATACTAACAATGAGGTAGTTGTAATTTTTCAAACTATAAGAGACAAATCTATAATTTAAGTAAATCTCAGAAAGTATATTTGTAATTTACCCAATAAAAAACCATGACTAGATGGTTGCAACATAGAGCCATGTCCATATCATTGCATATGGTGTATATTTGGTTGACGGTATGTTAATCATATACATTAAAATTCATTTATGAACCCCTGAAAATTACGATTTATTATGTGAACTGATATGTCAAGTAAATAATGCAGTGATTATACATGAATAGTAAATAAAATACGATAGATAAATGTAATTACATAATATTATTGTTTTAATTGTGAATGCAGTCAATAGTTTTTTTTTTTTTTCTTTTTCTTTCAAATTGATGGAATTTAAATTATAATTTTCGGTTCAGTGTCAGAACTCAAGACATCAATTAAATTCAACTCACAGTAAAAAAATCAAACTTTGCTCAAATACATACTTTTTTATAATTAAAAAAAAATTATTAATTACATTTTATCTCCCTTAACTATTATTGAATATCACTTTATTTCAAAAAATGATTAATTGCACTTTACCTTTCTTAACTATCACTGAGTATAAACCTTATCATTTTCAAATTTAAAATCATACATTCAGACCCTTCAACTATCAAAAACAGAATAAAAACCTCCCTTTTGGAAGGAATGAAATGAAATAAATTTGATAGTTAAGATGTCTAAATATATAATTTTAAAATTAAGAGAGTAAAATAATATTTAATAATTTATAATTGAAAGGAATAAAGTATAATTAACCTAAAAAACCAAATGAAGATAAGATTAGAGTATCCACGATGGTTTATGCAATTGATTTCACAGCATAATAAACCACCACTCTTTGTAACTATCATCATTTTCATTATCATAATTTTAATTAACTTGGAGAGGGGGCTATCATTGTTGTTTTGTTTTCATCTTGTCGAAAACTTAGCTTATTCTTAAAATATTATAGGAGGAATAATTTGATTCCTGTTCTAATTAAACTTGTGAATATGACAAAGGGAAGCTAGAGAAATATATATATATATATATATATATAATGTTTTTTTTAAGTGTGAAATGATTAGAAACACCCATTCTTTGACAAGGAGAAGAAATTCTCTTTTGGATCATTTTAATATCTTATATTTATTTATTTATTTTTTAATATGACTTTTTGTCTTATTTATGAATATTATTTTATCTTATTTATGAATCTCATTTTGTTTGGTGAACGGACGTTTGTTTTTGGTAACCTTTTGTTTTGTTCATGAATGAAGATATTAGAAGGTCATGATGGGGTTGGTAGTGGTTTAATGGTCATTATTTTTTTGATGTAATTTGTAAGGTCCTGGTGGCCTATAAATTGTTCTTCTCTTCCACTCTTTTGTACACTAACTACTTTTTACACTTGAGAGATTGCTAGCCAAAGGAGAGTGTTTTTCTTAGTAGAGCTTTAGATTCACCATCTTGTGTAGAGTTGGCTTGAATCATACGACAAGTGGTCGGACTGTTGTATCCTGGAGTGAACAAATTATAGTTTCGTGGTTGCTGCATCGGTATTTGGATTTTTTCTACCGTAGTGGGTTTGATCTCCTTAAAGAAAACGAAATATCTATACTTCAGTCTGATCTATTTGTATCTCATTTTATTTGCATTATTTATCAATAAAATACAATTTTTCTGGTATTTTTGCCAACAATTTTAAAGAGATCAATAATGAAAACTACAAGGCACATGAAGCAAAAGTGGCTTCATACAATACAGATTAGTATAAATGTCATTTTTATCTCTTAAATTACCTTACTGATCAGTTTTATGATTACTATGACACCACTTACACTTCCACAAAGAAAATTTGGAAAGTTTTACAGACTAAGTATGATACTGAAGGGGCAAAAGCAAAAAAGTATGCAGCTAGGCGTTTTTTTCACTTTCAAATAGTGGATGGCAAATCTGTTGTGGAGCAAACACAAGATTTCTAAATGATAGTTGCAGAAGTAAGATTTGAAAGCATCAAGATTGGTGACAACTTAGTAGTTGTAGGACTTGTTGATAACTTACCGCCATCTTGGAGAGAATTCCAAAAGCGCATGCGTCATAAACAAAAGGAGACTTCCTTAGAGGCGTTGATCACTCGCATCTAAGTCGAAGAGGAGGCTAGAGGCCAAGATGCATTAACAACACAAGAGGGTAATGACAATTCCACTACGAAGGTAAACTTTGTTTCATTTATATATTGTCTTCTATTAATTTTTGACATGCTTGCTTCGCTTGTGTCATATTAATAGTAAATATGTGAGAATCATGAGTAGTTTAGGATTAATTTCTAAAGTGACAAAAAATTTTGAGAAATGTGAAATTTGCAGTAAAGCAAAAATTACCAAGAGGCCTCATAAAAGTGTTGAGAAAAATACCGAATTGCTAGAATTATTTCATACTGATTTGTGTGAGTTTGAAGGAATTTTAACTCGGGGTGGTAATCGATATTTTATCACTTTTATTGATGATTTTTCAAAATACACAGACGTATATTTATTAAAAAATAAAAGTGATGCTTTTGAGAAATTTAAAGAATTCCTTTTTGAAGTGGAAAATCAATTCGGTAAAAAGATTAAGAGAATTAGAAGTGATAGAGGCTGCGAGTATGAATTTCTTGGATTTAACTATTTTGTTCAATCATTGGGAATTATTCGTGAGACTATTCCACCATATTCACCTTCATCTAATGGCGAAGCTGAAAGAAAAAATAAAACGTTAATTGACTTGACGAATGCTATGCTTATTGATTCAGGTGCTCCCTCAAATCTTTGGGGCGAGGCTATTTTGACAGCTTGTCATGTGATAAATAGAGTGTCACACAAAAAGACTAAAATTCTATCTTATGAGTTGTGGCAGGGGCATAAAGCAAATCTAGGTTATTTGAGGGTTTGGGGTTATTTAGCTTTTATAAGGCTTGCAGATCCTAAATGACCTAAATTGGGTGAACGAGTTACCACCCGTGCTTTTCTTGGGTATGCGTTGCACAGTACAACTTATAAATTTTTTGATATGGAAAATAATATTATTTTTGAATCAGGTGATGCTATTTTTATAAAAATAAATTTCCTTTCAAATCTAGAAACAGAGAGGGTAAAATAATTTCTGAAAATATTTTATCCATGCCTAGCTCTTCTACTTTATCTCAAATTTTTCAAGAACAAGAAAATTCTCAAATCTAATCAAGGAGGAGTAAACGAGCTAGAGTTGGAATTTTTTTTGGCCTTGACTATTATCTTTACAATGTGGAAGAAATTTCTCTTACGGTGTAAGAAGTTTTATCATCAGCTGATGCTATTTTTTGGAGAGAGGATGTAAATGATGAGATAAATTCACTACTTTCAAATAAAACATGAAAGCTAGTGGATTTACCTCCAGGTTGTAAAACTATTGGGTGTAAATGGGTCCTTCGTAAAAAACTTAAACCGGATAGAACTATAGATAAATAAAAAGCGAGGCTTGTCGCTAAAGGTTTTAAGAAACAAGTTGATCTTGATTTCTTTGATACTTTTTCTCCGGTTATTAGAGTTACATCCATTAGACTGTTAATAGCAGTGGCTGCAATTCATGATTTAAAAATTCATCAAATGGATGTGAAAATAACATTTTTAAATGGAGATCTAGATGGGGAGATTTACACGGACCAATCTGAGGGCTTTGTGGAGCCTGGCCAAGAAAGCAAAGAGCGTTAGCTAACTAAATCCCTTTGTGGTTTAAAATAAGCTCCTAAACAGTGGCATGAGAAATTTGATTCTTGCATGCTTGAGTGTCACGACCCAAACCCGCCCCTATGGGTTTAGCACCGTAACCAGCCAGTAATCCGAGATTACCGAAGGCCTGCTTAACAATAATACAGTAAAACAAAGTACAGGGGCCTGGCGGAAGCCAACACAGTAAATAAACAATGTCCAATGAGTTGTGACAGTCTGAATGCCAAAAAGACTTTTCATATATACAAATGCACAGTGCAGAACAGTATGTACAACATTTATAATCATCCAGATCAGGGACCTAATCCCTATTAAACAGTACAGTAACAGTCTATACAGTCTACAAAACAGATACAGAGACAGACGGGGGAAATTAAAACACCCCTAAGCCATAGCTTGACAGGCTCGGAACCTCGCAGTGAGGCACAGTGGTTGGCTTGACAAAACTGGAGCTTACCCCGACGCTTCTAGCCGCGGTCTGGTGCCTGTACACCTACATATATATATGAACAGTGAGCTAAAGTCTAGTGAATAACATAATGCGTAAAGAGGTTTAGAATGAATGTCCTTACAGTAATGAAAACAGTTCATTAAGTCAGTATTTCAGTCGTTCAGTCAGTACAGTCATATGTGGTACATCCATTAGCATAACAGTACAGTAAACAGTAGGTCTTGAAAGACCGAACAGTCAATGATGGCCATCAATCAGTAAATAGTAGTGGTTCCAACAAGGGAACCGACAGAGATCTCTGTAACAGTAACAGTCAGTAACAGTAGTTGCTAAGGATGCCACAATACAGTTCAGAATAGAGGACATACATTCATTCTATTAACAGTATCAATTCAGAAACCGTACAGTTCAATTGTTCAGAAGATAATCATTTTTGAACATATCTTTACACAGTTGTTACTCACAGAGTTCTGGGCTACAGTTAGGCTAGAGCGCGTCCCCAGTCGCCAACCCTACACAGTTTACAGATTGAACACACACTAAGCTACACAGTTGGGAAAGATAATAATTTAATCCTTACCTTGACTCGGTGTGGTTCTACATCTATATTCTCATTAAGATACCTTAAACTAGGCCTAAGAATGCCTAGGATGAAATGAGGATGCAAAGATGCACTTCAAAAGCATTTTCAGAAAACAGAGTTTCAGCTCAAGCGTCGATTACTCCGCTCGAGCGGAAATGCAGACAAAGGTCTCCGCTCGAGCTCAGACTTGGACGCTCGAGCGTACTGCAAAACAGTCAAAAGTGCTAGATAGGTGAAAATCACGCTCGATTGGACGCTCGACATCCGCTCGAGCGTAAGACACAAGATCTCGCTCGAGAGTAAATTACCTCGCTCGAGCTGACTTAAAAACAGAACAAAATACTGGGAGCACGATTTCCACGCTCGAGCGCCAGTCACCCCGCTCGAGCGTGAGTTCAAAATCTGGAATTCCCAGATTTGAACCTCGAGCTCAAATTCAACTTTCAAAGCAATAAATTCCATCCTCTTGGGCTCATTTCTTGGAAAACATTTGCAAATACATAGTATAACATGGTTCAAAGCTCAATTTGTAAAATCAAAGCCCAAGGGAAGATTAATTCAACCCAAATTAAAACCAATTTTCATGAACTTAACTTCAATGCAACATGCATGAATTTAAACCACTTTCAAGCTTTAAACACTTGCTCTAATGAGCCAATTGTTCCAAAAACAAGATGAAAACATGGTCCATTGTAAATATATGAACATGCATGCAAGATTTCCATGAAATCAAACCTCACAATGCAAGGATAAACACATGCATGCATGAATTCTAACTCAAATCAACATATGAAGCTATTTCAAGACTCAATCCACTAACTTCAACATGAATCATGTAAGAACAAGCTCAATTCATAAACAAGAGGGTAATCACACTACCTTAGGTCTTGTAGTTCAAGAATGGAAGCACAATTTTGAAATCAACCTTCAAATTATTTAGGTTCTCAAAGCAATCACAAGAAGGAACTCAATTCTCTCCCTCTCTCTCTCTTAGTCGGCAAGAACTCTCAAAATGTCTGAAGAAAATGTTTGTCTAAGTGTGTACAAGGCTCAATATGTTGAGGTAGTGGGCCACCAAGGATGGCAAGTTGGTAAATTCAAGTACTTTGTAATACAATGTTATTTAATCTAATTTAACCATACCAAATCGAATTTCAGATAAATACACCATAAAATCACATAAATTATGATGATCGTAAAACACTAATCCATTTCTGGTTCGGCCGCCGATAAGGCCTTCAATTCGCAATTTAAACACAAAGACATGAACAGATAATCAAACAGTCAAACAGATAGATAATGCATTTAAACAGATACAGTCAATCAATCAGTTTCAGATTTCAGTCAGTTAGTTCAGTATTTCAATCAGTTCAATTACTTTTCATAATCAGTTTCAGTTTAGCAGTAGTCGGTAGTTTATCGGTAAACAGTGGTGAGGGTTGTTACATTGAGAATGGCTATAAGACTAATGAATGTGATAAGTGCATATTATAAAACTTGTGAGAATGCACATATGATTATTAGCCTATATGTGGATAATCTAATTTATCTTTGGCTCTAATTTGTATATTATAAATGAGATTAAAAATATGTTTAATTGCCACTTCGATATGAACGATCTTGGTGAAGCCAATTTTATTTTGGGAATTAAAATTACCAAGACTAATGATGGCATTTTTCTTGATCAGTCGCATTATGTTGAGAAAATTTTAAAGGAAACATGTTGCTACTCCTTTTGACGCAAGTATACATTTATCTGTTGTAACAAAGGAAAAGGAAGTGATTAATCAAAAGGAATATGCTAGCATGAATGGTAGTTTGAGATATGCTACTGACTATACTAGATCTGACATTGCATATGCGTACTTAGCAGATTTACTAGCAAGCCAAGTCGAGATCATTGGATAGCAATAGGAAGAATTATGAGATATTTATCCGGTATAAAAACTATGGTTTGTTTTATAACAACTATCCTACGATACTTGAGGGATATGGTGATGCTGATTAGAATACTTTGTCAGGTGATTCTCTCTCTACCTTGGGTTTTATTTTTACCTTAGGTGGTGGTGCTATATATTGGAAATCTAAAAAACAAACTATAATTGCTAATTCTACAATGAAAGTTGAACTTATAGCGTTAGCTTCAGCATGTGAGAAAGCGAATTCGTTGAGAGATTTGTTATATGAAATCCCTTTTTAGGAAAAACCAATTCCTCTTGTGTTAATTCATTGTGATAGCACTGTTACTATTGGTAGAGTGAACAACCATTTTTATCATGGTAAATCCAAACCTATTAGAAGGAAGCATAGTTATGTGAGATCCTATTTGAGTAATGACATCATAACTGTGAATTATGTAAAATCTTGTGATAATTTTACGAATCCGTTAACCAAGGCCTTGGTGAGAGATAGGGTCTGGAATACATCGAGCGAGATGGGTTTGAAACCTATAAAATCATAAACCATGTATGAAGACGCCCAACCTAGGGACCAGAGATCCTGTAACTAGGTTCAATGGGAAGAACGAATCATATGGTGGTTGTAAAAAATGCACTCCTTAATATTTTGTTGTCCACCCCTATGATGTAAGTGTATTTGTCCTGTAATGTTGGAGGGTTGAGTTTTTATACTCTTAATGAAATTATGTAGCTCTTGTTGAGTGGGGTGTGTAAATTACAGGACCATCCTTGATAGATTTCACCTATGTGAGAATAAAAGTTAGGCCGCTTTCTATGAGAATAAGGCTTATTCTCAAATATGCTCATGAAAACTGGGATAAGCACAAGGCCGTAATGTGCTGTCTATTAAAAGCTCATGTCAACACCTAGATTGTTATGTGTGAGTAGTAATACTTTATTTCCCCTAAGTAGTCATAGTTCAAGTTTGAGAGTACTACTGACTTTGGAGTAGATGTTGCTGTTTCACTAATGAAAGTTCAATGCAGAGCACACCTTTATGATGCATACTAGTCTATCTTTATTTGGTAATCTCTCTTGTCTTTGTTGATATTAAAATGAGTGGGGGATTGTTGGACCATTTTAATATCTTTTATTTATTTTTTTAATATGACATTTTGTCTTGTTCATGAATCTCATTTTGTTTGGTGAATAGGGATTCATTTGTTTTTGGTGACCTTTTGTTTTGTTCATGAATAGAGATATTTGAAGGTCATGATGGGGTTGGTGGTGGTTTAATGGCCATTATTTTTTTGGTGTAATTTGTAAGGTCCTAGTGGCTTATAAATTGTTCCTCTCTTTTACTCTTTTGTATACCAACTATTTTTTACACTTGAGAGATTACTAGCCAAAGCAGGGTGTTTTTCTTGGTGGAACTTTGGATTCACCATCTTGTGCAGAGTTGGCTTGAACCATACGACAAGTGGTTGGCCTATTGTATCTTGAAAGAGACAAGTCATAGTTTCGTGACTGCTGCATTGGTATTTGGGTTCTTCCTACCGCAGTGGACTTGATCTGCTTAAAGAAAATGAGATATTCGTACCTCAGCTTGATTTATTTGTATCTCATTTTCTTTTTGCATTATTTATCAATAAAATATAATTATTCTGGTATTTTTACCAACATTCTCAATTTATTAAGACTTTGTTTCGATTTAAGTGAAATGATTAGAAAGACACATTCATTGACAAGAAGAAGAAAGATCTCAATTTATTAAGTTAGTATTTGAATCTCAAATTTAAAATTAGAATTTGGATCTCAGATAAATCAAAACACAACATATATATATATATATATATAATACTAGTAAGAGGTTAGTATAATGGGTGAATTGCTTTTCTATGAGGGGTGATGGTTGAGTTTCACGATGGAATTTCCCGTTTTTCTATTTTTCTCCTATCAATTGTTTAAAAAAAAACTATATAAATTATATGTATGGTGTATATAATTTGTTTTTTGTATCAATTTATTTGATTCTTAAAGTCTTAATTATATTAATTTTGTCATTAATAATTTATATTATGTCAATTTAATGCAATTGATAACATAGATTAAAAAGTTGAATAGAATTATATATTTATTTATTTATTCTTGAACAATAAGAAAATTTGTATTAAGAACTTATGGACAAAGCCCTTTGCAAGGCTATAGGGGGACATTAGACGCAATTGGAAGGCAAAAAACCCTTTAGGGACGTTCTAATAGTCCAATAGGCTGCCTCATTCACAGATCTAGGAAACCAACAAAAGGATAGGTCAAAATGTCGAGCTAAAAAATGAATATCATGTATAATAGAAGCACAAGCCCAAGAGGGATTAGTTTTAGAGACACAAAGTGTAATGGCCATTTTGTTATCCCTAATAATTTTTACTTATGAGAGGTTGAGAGCCTGGGCCATAAGGCATGCCCATCTAATTGCTAGACATTCTCCTTGCAAAGCTGAGCTAGCCTTCACCCGACGGGCTACTCCAAAAACCAAAGAGCCTTCCTAATCCCTTATTAGAATAGCAACAAATACAATTGAGGAGCCAGATTGCATGACAACATCAACGTTTGCTTTGTGGCAGCTATAAGGAGGAGGTGTCCATCCTGTAGCAGCCAACGTAGGAGGCTCACAGTTGAACTGGGTGTAGGTGGAGAAAAAGACCTTTGCAAATTCATTTCGGTCCTTTACAGCTTTGAAGATGGCCGAGTGTGGGTCCACAAGGATATGGTTAAAGACAAATCCATTCCGCTATTTTCAAATATGCCAAGCATACCAAACAATAAGTCCAAGGCGATCTCGTTGGTCCTCTTTAGGGCATTACTCAAGTTTGCACATCCAGGGGATGACCAAAGTAATATCACCAGCCTCGATCTTTGGCCCTGGGCCACCAAACCAAACAACTTGGGCCCATACATAGTCAAACAATATATGTTTTGTTGTTTCAGTTTCTTTGAGGCAAATTGAGCATGTGGGATCAGTAGAGCACCTCTGGCGAAACAAATTTTGTTTTGTGGCAAGGTAGTTATTACATACCCTCCACCAAAAGTGCTTCAACTTCGGAGGAATGGACAAAGACCAAATCAGTTTCCAAACATCTGCTGGGACGTGTAAAGAGGGCAAAGGGATATCAGAGTTCAAAAATTGAGATTTAATGGCCACATGATAACCTGATTTTACAATGTATTATCTTTTAGAATCATGATGCCATACGAGGCAGTCCTCCTTGTTGCATACCAACATAGAAATGACAGTGATTTGCTCAAGTTTCTCCTTAGATGCTGTAGACTTAAGGGCTGGTACATTCCAACTGTTGGACCTTGGGAGAAGGGCATCTTTCACTGTTGTAATAGCATAACTAGATGGTTTGTGCGATTGAATATAAAACGAATTGTAACGTCCTAAAATAACTACAATCAACCCATCTCATAATCAGTAGTATAAATGAAACGACATACTTTCCTTCATCAAAGTTTAATATACATTTACGAGGCGGAGGCATATCTCCAACACTTGAAAATGGTTTTTCTAAATAGGGTAAGCCAAAGCTTAGTAGAAACAATCTAACACAATATATAAATCTTAACAAAGACATAAATGTGATGTGTATATACAATATCGGTAACAAAATTATTTACCACTTTTTTGCAAACTATGTCATGCCAAGTTTTATATCACAACTCATTTTATCTCAGTTCATAGGTTACTTCCATTTATTACAAACAACCAAACTAAGGATACAACTCAAAGGTTCTCAATTCAATATAGTTATCACATAAATGCTTCTATTTGCCATTTTATGAAAATTTCGTCTGCGGGAATCGGCACCCATCTATACGTAATGTTTTTGGGACCTTCACCTTGGATGCACAGGCCAACTTAGTTTAATGGAGTCCATCCCATTTCTTATCCTAAACATGGAGTACATCCCTTTTCTCCTCTCAAACATCATCCATATACAATGTATTAAAACACAGTCATATTCAATGACAACCAATAAGAGATTAGTTTCAATTTACCTAATCCTCATGCAATTTCTACAACAATCATGGCTATCCTCCACCAATAGCTCAAAATAGATATTTCTAAACAGATATACAATCTCTAAAATAGATAAATTATCCAAATTTTCATAGGTGAGAGGTAATGCATGTTCAACTCCACCATTTATATAAACATTCCTCCAATTTCATGTTTCCCATACCAATTTCATTATTTATGCAAAATAATTATTCAAGAAGTTTTAGGGCAAAACCTCATTTTCATCCATGTGACGACCCCAAAATGTTAATTGTAATTATAAGTGATTAATTATGTATTGAATTTTAATTATGACATGTGCGAAGTGATTAATTGTGAATTATCTAATTTGATTCGTTGTAAATATCTGTTTAAATTGAGAAACTATCCGTTGTGAGCTCGGCTTTGAAACTAAAATTGACGACATAAATGGGTTTAGAAATCAAAATTGAGTATAAGGATATGTTAATTGGAATTTTTAGAGTTATCCAGGAAGTTCAATTAAAAATTGATTCCGTCTGATTCGCTAATTTTAATAAGTTAGAATTAAATAATTGAATAGGAATTAGAGCTTAATACACATTAGCATAAATTAATTTAGTGTAATTGAGACTTTATTGTGATGACGATTAATTTAATTTAATTAGAAATAATTTATTAATTTTGGATAAATTAAGTTTAATATTAAATGGTAATTACATGAAACTCCTACTCATCCTTTTATCTCCCTAATAAACAACAAATGAGAGAGAGAGTACTTGGTTTGGTGAAGCTATTACACAACCCACACGTAAAGAGAGGGAAGAAAAGAGAGAGTTCTTGGGTTGAACTCAACGAAAGAGAATTGAAGAAGACCTTAGGGAGAACTAGAAGATAGCTCATTAATCATCAAATTAAGGTGAGTTTTCATTCCAAATTCTTGAAATTAAGGTAAATCTACTCCTCATCTTCTAAAATATAGGTTGAATTGAGATGACTTCATGTATTAGATAGAAGTTTTGGCTATGAGAATTAGAGTTTAACATGAATATGTCTCAAATTGAAGGAATAAGATAAATTAGTTTTTAAACTTATCATGCATGGATGATTTCATGAAGATTTATTTATATACTTTGCAATTCATGCATTGGTTTTCAAAATTGAAGGAAATATCATGGATTTTGAGGATTTAAATTTAATCAAGAAGAAACCTTGCATGTTTAGAGTTGTTCTTGAGTAATTAAGGAAGAAGTTGTAGACTTTGAGCTTATCTATCTACACGCATGGCATTGATTCATGAAAATATGTTCATACAATTGTTTTTCTTGCATGGTTCTTGAAATTGGAAGAATAAACTCCATGAATTTCAAAGATTGGAACTCTAAGGTGCATGAATTATGTTTTTGCCTTGAAATTCAAGGGTTTGATCTTTTCCCATGGAATTAAGCTTCAATTTAAAGTTATGAGTTTGTTGGAAGCTACAGATGGTAAATTCAACATGTTTATGGAAGGTTTTGGGCCCTGATTTGCTTGAAATTGAAGTTGAATTGCGAAATTTATATGTTTATGAGTTTCTGATTCAGTAATTTAAACATGACTGAATAATTGTAATTTAATGTGTATGAGCCTAATTTAAGTTTAATTGTGTAACTAGTGAACTTAATAAGGGTTTGTATATGATTAGAGTCTTTATATTTAATTAGTTTGGTTAATACATGGCTAAACATGTTTTAATTAGAAGTTAAAGGAAATTAATAATCTAATTAATTCATAATTCTAGTTATCCACATTTAAAAGCTTAAGTGAACTAAATATGTTTAAGATGATTGTGTATCGTGCTATGCATATTTGTGATTGTAGGTGACGAGTCAAGGACTGCTTGACCAACCGTTCTAGAAGCCTACTGTGAGTAACATTTCTGCAAAGATATGTTTGTAAGGTATATGTTTAAACTGTTATTTGATAAGCTATGGTTTCTGAAATGTTATTTTGATACGTGAATGAATGTCTTATTTTGCTCTATTATGGCATCCACAGATAGTCCTGAGTCATGGGGGACAACATGTAAATGCGGGTCCATGACGTATATGTGATACGAGATCTTATTAGCCACATCATTGTGGTAATATGTGTTTAATCGGTATCCGGAACCGATTACTCTAGTCGTAAGACGATATGTGATATGTTCTATTGGATGTACCATTATTTTGTTTTGATCTGAGACTGATATGATTGATATGTATGGTATGGTTTTCTGTATCCATTACAATGTGGAATTTGTTCACTTACTTCTTTACTTTAATGTTATTCACTGTGTTTTAGCTCACTATTTATATATATATATATATATATATATGTATAGGTGAGCGTTCTAGAGGACAAGTCTAGAAGGAGTCTTCAGCTGAGCCATCATTTTGAAGCCTACCGCGTGGTTTTGAGTGCCTCGGAGTTGAGGCTAGGCCTAGAAGGCCGTTGTCAAGCTTTTGATTGTGAAGTACACTTTTGTTATGTGCATATGTTATGTATAAGATGTTAAGTTATAAGTTATGTACTGAATGTAGGTAAATTAACATTTTTGCTTGTAAATATTTGTTCATATAGATGCACAGCTCATTGGACTATTGGTGTTTTTGAATATTGTTTCCACTAGCCTTGACTAATTTTTTGATTTGTATAGGAAGGCCTTTGGTGATCACAGATTACTGGCCGGTTACGACCCTTAATCCATAGAGGTGGGTTTGGGATGTGACAATCCAAAATTCCTCCCAAGTACCAAAATCACTAAAATCCTCAAAACACACCCCAACTCTATTCCTATAATCATCCTTTTTGCATTTACATTACAAAACCCCTCATTAGATTTGTCACGACCCAAACCCGCCCCTATGGGTTTAGCACCGTAACCGGCCAGTAATCCGAGATTACCGAAGGCCTGCTTAACAGTAATACAGAGTACAGGGGCTGGCGGAAGCCAATACAGTAAATAGACTATGTCCAATGAGCTGTGACAGTCTGCATGCAAAAAGACTTTTTATTCAAATATATATAGTCAGACTAAACAGTATGTACACATATACAATCATTCAGTTCAGGGATCTAATCCCTATTAAACAGTGCCGTAATAGTCTATACAGTCGCACAAAACAGATACAGAGACAGACGGGGAAATTAAAAAACACCCCTAAGCCGTAGCTTGACAGGCTCGGAACCTCGCATTGAGGCACATAGGTTGGCTCGACAAAACTGGAGTTTACCCCGACGCTCCTAGTTGCGGTCTGGTGCCTGTACACCTACATATATATATATGAGCAGTGAGCTAAACCCCAGTGAATAACACAATGGGTAAAAGGGTTAAGAATGAATGTCCTTATAGTAATGAAAACAGTTCATTAAATCAGTATTTCAGTCGTTCAGTCAGTGCAGTCATATGTGGTACATCCATTAGCATAACAGTACAGTAAACAGTAGGTCTTAAAAGACCGAACAGTAAATGATGGCCATCAGTCAGTAAACAGTAGTGGTTCCAACAAGGGAACCGACAGAGATCTCTGTAACAGTAACAGTAAACAGTAGTTGCTAAGGATGCCACAATACAGTTCAGAGTATAGGACATACATTCATTCAATTAACAGTAACAGTTCAGAAATCAATGCAGTTCGATTGTTCACAAGATAATCATTTTGAACATATCTTTACACAGTTGTTACTCAGAGTTCTGGGCTACAGTAAGGCTAGAGCGTCTCCTCGGAAAGCCAACCCTACACAGTTACAGATTGAACACACACTAAGCTACACAGTTGGGAAAGATAATAACTTAATCCCTAATTTGCCTCGGTGTGTTCTACATCTATATCCTCATTAAGATGCCTTAAACTAGGCCTAATAATGCCTAGGATGAGATGAGGATGCAAAGATGCACTTTAAAAACATTTTCAGACTTTTCAGAAAACAGGGATCGCGCTCGAGCGTAGGTTACTCCGCTCGAGCGGACATGCAGACAAAGGTTTCCGCTCGAGCGTATACTTACCCGCTCGAGCGTTCTGCAAAACTGTCAAAAGTGCTGGATAGGCGAAAATCACGCTCGATTGGGCGCTCAACACCCGCTCGAGCATGAGACACAATGTCCCGCTCGAGCGTCAATTGTTCTGCTCGAGCGGACTTCAAAACAGAACAAAATGCTGGGAGCACGATTTCCACGCTCGAGCGCCAGTCACCCCGCTCGAGCGTGAGTCCAAATTCTGGAAATTCCAGATTTGAACCTCAAGCTCAAAACCAAGTTTTAAACCATAAATTTCGATCCTCTTGGGCCAATTTTCCAGAAAACACATCAAAACTCATACTTTAACATGATTCAAAGCTCAATTTGTAAAATCAAAGCCCAAGGGTGTTTCAAATAAATCCAATTCAAACCAATTTCCATGAATATGAAGAACATGCAAACCTGCATGAATTTAAACCATTTCAAAGCTTCAATTACATGCTCTAGGGAGCCAATTGTTCCAAAAACAAGATGAAAACATGGACTTAACATAACCATGAGCATGCATGAGACAATTCTTCATGGAATCAACTCAAATATTCAACAATTCAAACATGCATGCATGGAATGAGCTCCAATTCAACATTAATGAACTAAATCATGACTTAGTCCTATAATGAAGTATGAATCATGCAAGAACTAGCTCAATGACAACAATAAGAAGATGAGTTTCCTACCTTAGTCTTGTATTCGAGGTTTAGGAGCTCAATTATGAAATCAATCTTCAATTCATCAAGCAATTCTACAAGTGAACTCAATTCTCTCACTTCCCCTTTCTCTATGGCCGGTTGAATAAGGGGAATGGACTGAAGAAATGTTTTGATTCAATGTGTATACAAGGTCAAGCCTAAAATAAGGTTTGGTGTAGTGGCCCACTCAAGGGCAAGGTGGTAAATAAGTCAAACTATGCAATTTAGCTTAATTTAATCTAATTTAATCATACCAAATCGATTTTCAGATAAATATGCCATAAAATCACATAAATTATGACTAACATAGAACATCAATCAGTTTCAGATTCGGCCGCCGATAAGGCCTTCAATTCGCAATTTAACCATAAAAACACGAACAAATCAATTAACAATCAACAGATAGAAAATGCATTTAAATAGGTATAGTCAATTAATCAATTTCAGATTTCAGTCGGTCAGTTCAGTTTTTCAATCAGTTCAATTACTTCAGTTATCAATCACAATCAGTTTCAGTTTATTCAGTAATCGGTAGTTGTCGGTAAACAGTGACGAGGGTTGTTACAGTCTCCCCTCTTTAAAAAGAGTTTAGTCCTCTAAACTCGAGTTACCTTCGTTTTGGAAGAAAACAGGATTCAGTGGGAACAGTTCAGGATATCTTTTAGCCATGTCATCTTCCCTCTCCCAAGTGGCATACGCGCCACCGTGGTTTTGCCAGTCAACTTTTACTAACGGGATTTCTTTGTTTCTCAGCTTCTTGATCCGTCTGTTTACAATCTGTATAGGCCGTTCCTCGTAAGTGTAGTTGTCACTCAGCACTACATGAGTCGGCTCTATTACATAGAAAGGATCCTGGAGGTAATCCCTCAACATAGAAATGTGGAAGACGTTGTGCATATGCTCTATTTAAGGAGGAAGCGCAACTTGATACGCCACCGGATTAATTTTTTCGATAATCTCATATGGTCCGACGTCTCTCGGCGCTAACTTGCCTTTGACGCCAAAACGAGTCTGGCCTTTCATCGGTGTCACTTTCACAAACACGTGATCACCCACTTCATATTCTCTATCCCGTCTTCTGACATCAGCATAACTTTTCTGTCTACTCTGTGCGGTTTTCAGTCTCTGTTGTATCAGTTTCACTTTCTCGGTTGTTTCGTATACAATCTCGAGCCCAAGCAAAGGCCCATCTCTAACTTCTGCCCAGCAAATTGGAGATCCACATTTTCTGCCATACAATGGCTCGAAAGGTGCCATACCAATACTTGAATGGTAGCTGTTGTTGTAGGCGAATTCAGCCAATGGCAAATGGCTTTCCCAGTTTCCTTGAAAATTAAGGACACACATTCTCAGTAAATCCTCCAGAGTCTAGATGGTCCTTTCTGACTGGCCATTAGTCTGAGGATGATAAGCACTACTCAGTCTCAATTCGGTACCCAATGCAGTCTGTAAGCTTTGCCAAAATCTCGATGTAAACTTCGAATCCCTGTCAGAAACAATGGACACAGGCACTCCATGCAGTCTAACAATTTCATCAATATAGAGTATAGCCAATTTGTCTGCATTATAAATTGTCTTAACAGGTAAGAAGTGAGCAGATTTAGTCAGTCTATCAATGATAACCCAAATTGAGTCCATACCTTTACTGGAGCGAGGCAATCCCACAATAAAATCCATGGTGATATGCTCCCATTTCCACTCCAGTATCGGTAAGGGCTGCAATAAGCCTGCGGGTCGCTGATGTTCGGCTTTGACTTGTTGGCAATAAAGACATTTCGAGACAAAATCAGCAATTTCTTTCTTCATTCCCGGCCACCAGAAATTCAGTTTCAGATCTTGATACATCTTCGTATTCCCTGGATGGATAGAAAATTTTGAATTGTGGCCCTCTTGCAGAACTCTTCTTTTCAATTCAGAATCATTTGGTACACACAGTCTTTCTTGAAATTTCAGTACATTGCTTTCAAATTTGAAACCCGGTCTGGGCTTAGTTTCCCTTTCTTCGATGATCTTCTTCAAGAAGTCATCCAGTTGCTGTTTCTCTTTAATCTCTTCAATCAGTGCTGGTTGAGCAGAAATAGCAGCTAAGGTTCCACCTTGTTCTTGTAAAACGATTTCAATTTTAGATTTTTCAAGGTCAGCAATTCCTTCTGCCCGGTGAGCAAACAGGCTAAATTTCCAATCGATTTTCGGCTCAGTGCATCGGCAACGGTGTTGGCTTTTCCCGGATGGTACAAAATCTAGAGGTCATAGTCTTTAATCAGTTCTAGCCATCTCCGTTATCTCATGTTCAGTTCTTTCTGTGTGAAGAAATATTTCAGACTCTTATGGTCGGTATATGCTTCACATGTCGCCCCATACAGATAGTGACGCTAGATTTTCAGTGCAAATACTACTGTAGCAAGTTTCAGATCATGGGTCGGGTAATTTTTTTCATGCGGTCTCAGTTGTCGGGAAGCATAAACAATAACTCTCCCATTCTACATTAAAACACATCCCAAACCCTTATGAGTAGTATCACTAAATACAGTATAACCATCCGTACCTAAAGGTAGGGTAAGAACCGGTGCAGTCACAAGTTGAGTTTTCAACTCCTGGAAAGCAGATTCCCTTTGGTCAATCCAGTTAAATGATATCCTCTTCTGTGTCAGTTGAGTCAACAGTAAGGCGATTTGGAGAAATCTTTGACAAATCTTCTGTAATATCCGGCTAGTCCCAAAAAGCTTCGGACTTCTGTCACATTTGTTGGTCTAGGCCAGTTTACCCTTGTAGCCAAGAACTCTAGCAGCTCTGGACCCAAAAACCAGTCCCTTAGCCTCTGAAAATGGCCTCCAAGATGCTTAGACCGAAGGTGGAAGGGTTAGGCTAAGAGTTGTAGTGCAATGGGGCCAAGAACCTTACACTTTTTGAGCTAAAATGGAGGAGATATACAGAGAGATATATGTGTATGGAGCCTTGGCCAAAAATCTGAACATTTTCTAATGAGGGAGAGGCTCTCTCTTATAGAAGAACAAAGATCCAAGCTTCTCTTAGAAGCTTGGAGCAAAGGGCCAAGCTTCTTAAGGAATCTAAAGCAAAAAGGGTCAAGCTTCTTCAGGAAGCTAGAGCAAAGGGGTCAAGCTTCCTCAAGAAGCTAAGCTTCTCTTAGAAGCTTGAAGCAAAAGGTTCAAGCTTCTTGGAGAAGCTAGGCAAAGGTTCAAAAAGGTCAAGCCTCTCCCAAGAAGCTAAACCAAAGGTTTAGAAAGGTCAAGCCTCCCCAAGAAAAGGGCTCGGCCAGAAAAAGTGACCGATTGATCAAAACAATGGCCGACCGACCAAAAACAATGTCGACCGGCCAACACCTTTGGCCGGTAGCAAGAAAACAGGGCCGGTGGCCTCAGGCCATGGCCGGTGAGGTGTGGGGATGGCTAACAAGACATTCCCTGCCCTTAGAAGCAATCACAAAAGTATGCGGCCTTTGGGCTTCGTCTCTTATATTGTCTGCAACCCATTGCTGTATTGCTGTTGGAACGACCCATACTATGTCTGTAAATGGATGAACATACGGCAATGGTGGAGTAAATGAAATCCGGTCATAATTTGATGACAACTTGTCATAATTTAACCAGAAACACTTTGGGTCGCCATTTCGTACCAGTGCTAATGCTTCGTCCTTGGTGCCGGCTGCAAGTGCATCCCGATATATATTTTTTTTGTTATTCTAGTTAGCGCAGCGGCTCCTCTCACGGAATTCACCCCATTCCGTGTAATCCCCATGTTTGGAGATGTATTCCAGCACATTCTGTTGGTTGTAGGCCCCCTGTATATTCGGATGGAAATGACAACTATTTCGATCGTGGATAACGTCAAAGAACCGTTCATTCTGCATCTGAAAACGGTATGGAAATTGGACAAGGGCATGGAGATGTGGTTGCCCATCTTCATGTAATTCATGTGCGACCCTCACATAATTTGGTGGTCTGGTTATGAACAGCGCTCTAATTTTCTCTAACAATCTCTCTTTAGGTATAGAACACTGGGCATATGTGAGGAATATGTTCTTGTTTTGGACTCTGAAACGACGTCGCATTGATGCCATAACTCACTCTCAAATGACGTCACTTACTCTCTCGGATGACGCAAGTCACTCTCTGGAAAATTATACTGGTGGAAGAGAGTTAGGGAGTGAGTTATATAGGTGCCCCGGAGCGTCCTACTAATATTACCTAGGACGCTCCCCCCCCCCCGTGCCACGTGTCGTCCCCTGATTGGTGCTCCCTTCCGTAATTCACGGCGTGTTGTCGTTTAGGGCTTCCGCTCCGCGCCCAGATCTGCGGTCAGGATTAAAAATCTAAAAAGGCAAGCGCCGCTCCCCGATCTGCGGCCAGGATTAAAAATCAAAAAAGGCAAGCGCAGGCGGGAAATTATATAAGCCAAAATAATTGGGGGAGTTTGAATTATTTTGCAAATGGATCGCGGACATCTAGGCCAATTTCGGCGGTTGATTTTAAAATATGAACCAGATCTATTACTGCTGCATTGGTCCTTGTTGGTCGTCGGCGAAAACAACGCCATAAATTTAATCCGGCTCATCAACGCCTTACAGCGGCAAGAAGATGCTCTATTCGCCGGTCTGAAAGCGGTTTTCGAAACAGAAACCCCAGCGACGACTCCAATTATACAGACGATGGAGCAACGTGCAGATAGGTGTTCTGCCACTGATGTTTGCTACATCACCGCGCCTTCAGAAAATCAGCCTGTGCGTTCTGGTTGTGGATGTTCAGATCATAAAAATAAAATGTAAATTATTATTTTGTAACTGTTTTAATCGCAATAAAATTTGGGCCTTCCCTTTCTTCGATGATCTTCTTCAAGAAGTCATCCAGTTGCTATTTCTCTTTAATCTCTTCAATCAGTGCTGGTTGAGCAGAAATAACAGCTAAGGTTCTACCTTGTTCTCGTAAAACGATTTCAATTTCATATTTTTCAAGGTCACAAAGCAATTCCTTCTGCCCGGTGAGCAAACAGGCTAAATTTCCAATCGATTTCCGGCTCAGTGCATCGGCAACGGTGTTGGCTTTTCTCGGATGGTACAAAATCTGTAGGTCATAGTCTTTAATCAGTTCTAACCATCTCCGCTATCTCATGTTCAGTTCTTTCTATGTGAAGAAATATTTCAGACTCTTATGGTCGGTATATACTTCACATGTCGCCCCATACAGATAGTGACGCCAGATTTTCAGTGCAAATACTACTGCAGCAAGTTCCAGATCATGGGTCGGGTAGTTTTTTTTATGCGGTCTCAGTTGTCGGGAAGCATAAGCAATAACTCTCCCATTCTACATTAAAACACATCCCAAACCCTTATGAGAAGCATCACTAAATACAGTATAACCATCCGTACCTGAAGGTAGGGTAAGAACCGGTGCAGTCACAAGTTGAGTTTTCAACTCCTGGAAAGCAGATTCCCTTTGGTCAGTCCAGTCAAATGATATCCCCTTCTGCGTCAGTTGAGTTAACGGTAAGGCGATTTGGAGAAATCTTTGACAAATCTTCTGTAATATCTGGCTAGTCCCAAAAAGCTTCGGACTTCTATCACATTTGTTGGTCTAGGCCAGTTTACTACAGCTTCGATTTTCTGCGGATCAATAGAAATTCCATCTTTGCTAACAACATGCCCCAAAAACTTAACATGATCAAGCCAAAATTCACATTTAGACAGTTTAGCATAAAGTTTCTATTCTCTTAGGGTCTGTAGGGCAAGTCTCAGATGATGTTCATGTTCTTCTACACTTTTGGAGTAAATCAGTATGTCATCAATGAATACTACAATAAAGTCATCAAGGTATGGTTTAAAGATTCTGTTCATGAGGTTCATAAATGCAGCAGGTGCATTGGTAACTCCGAAAGGCATAACTAAAAATTCGTAATGTCCATACCTCGTTCGAAAAGCAGTTTTGTCAATGTCCTCTGGTTTAACTTTCAACTGGTGGTATCCTGACCTGAGGTCAATCTTAAAGAACACTTGAGCACCCTGTAACTGATCAAATAAGTCATCAATGCGCGGTAATGGGTATTTATTTTTCACAGTTACCTTGTTCAGTTCACGGTAGTCAATACACAGTCTCAGTGAGCCGTCTTTCTTTTTCACAAATAAAACAGGAGCGCCCCATGGTGAAGTACTGGGCCTGATGAACTTTTTATCTGACAGTTCTTGCAGTTGCACTTTCAGTTCAGTTGGAGCCATTCGGTAAGGAGCTTTCGATACTGGCTGCGTTCCCGGAATCACATCAACGGTAAATTCAATCTCTCTGTCAATCAAATCCCCTGGCAGATTATCTGGAAATACATCTGGGAATTCTCCGACTATAGGAATACTGTTCACGTTAGCATTATCAACAGTAGATACAGTCAATATAGAGCACAGATACCCCTTACACCCCTTTCTAATCAGTTTAACAGCTTTCAAAGATGAAATCAAATACGGAGGAGGTACTACTCCAACCCCATTAAACACAAATTCGGGTAAACCCGGTGGACGAAAAACTACTTGTTTCGTTACATAGTCTATGGTAACATGGTATTTCGTTAACCAGTCCATTCCCAATATTATGTCAAAATGATCAATGTTCAAAGGCAGTAAGTCAATAAACAAATGTGCATCTCCAACAATAATTTCACAAGCAGAGTACATATATGCACAGGTCATAGATTCCCCAATGGGCGATAATACAGCTAACAGATAATTCATGGGTTCTAATGGTCTATTTAGTTTTCGCGAAAAAGCATGCGACACATATGAATGCGTAGACCCCAAATCAATCAGTACATAAGCATTTTGAGTACAAATAGAGAGAATACGTGACACAACGGTCTCGGTATTCTGCACGTCTGCCGGTACTAGGGCGAACATTCGGCCTTGCCTCATAGGCTCTTTTTCGGTAGCTTTGGAGTTCGGTTTTGGTGCAACCGTTGATGCTGCCACGCTTGGTGCAGCTTTACTACTGGTTTGTGGAGCAGAGGGGCAGTCTTTAACCATGTGGCCCACCTTGCCACACCTGTAACAGGCTCCAGATATTTTATAACAGACCCCTTTGTGCTTCTTGCCACACTCAGAACAGGGTGGTATGAAACCACTCCCTTGGCTGGGGCTAGTTGTTGACCCCGTATTCTGTTTCTTGTTCAATGGGTTATGTTTGCCTTTCTTGAATTTAAAACTCTGCCTTTTACTACGCCATTCAGACGCTGGTGTTTCAGTTTTCAGTGCTTCGATATTCGATTCAGCCATCAAGGCTCGGTCAAGAACATTTACATAGTTCTGTAGCTTCAAAACATTTATTCTGTCCAGTATTGCAACATTAAGGCCGCCTTCAAACTTTCTGGCCTTCTTGTAATCAGTGTCCACCATATGTGGTGCATAACGGGAAAGTTCAGTAAATTTTGTTTCATATTCGCTGACAGACATTGTGCCCTGTCTTAGCTGTTCAAATTCAGTCACTTTTCTATCCCTAACACACTGAGGGAAATACTTCTCGAAGAAGGCTTCTTTGAATTGAGCCCAAGTCATAACAGTATTTTCATTACGGATAAGCATCCACCACCTTCTAGCTTCTTCCTGTAGAGTAAAGGTGGCCAACAGCACTTTATGCGCTTCAAAGCACAGAAAAACCTCAAACAATTTTTCAGTCTCAAGAACCCATGCTTCAGCTTTTAACGGTTCAAGGCCTCCCTGAAAGGACAACGGTTTCATTTTGCTGAACTTTTGGGTGAGAGCAATTATGTCCCCATCATTAACATTCACATTCTGTTCCGGTACAGCTGGAGGAGGAGGTGGGGGCTGTTGATTCTGTTGCTAGCCTAATCTTTCAGTTATCAGTTCCATCATTCGTTCCAGTCTGGACATTCTGGCCTCAGAGGATGAGGATTCAGTTTCATTTGCAGTTCTTGCATTATCCATTTCACTATAAGCAGTTATGACAGTTATCAACATAGGCAGTCATTTGTTTAAACAGATTAACATTTTAGCATGTATTCAATCATGTCATAAGCACACACTTTAACATGTTCATGCAATGCCCAAAGCACTTTTCTAGGACATCCTATAGCTCATTTGGACACGTGTGTGCGGTATAACTCGTGGTAAGTATCGCTTTGATACCACTCTGTCACGACCCAAACCCGCCCCTATGGGTTTAGCACCGTAACCGGCCAGTAATCCGAGATTACCGAAGGCCTGCTTAACAGTAATACAGAGTACAGGGGCTGGCGGAAGCCAATACAGTAAATAGACTATGTCCAATGAGCTGTGATAGTCTACATGCAAAAAGACTTTTTATTCAAATATATATAGTCAGACTAAACAGTATGTACACATATACAATCATTCAGTTCAGGGATCTAATCCCTATTAAATAGTGCCGTAACAGTCTATACAGTCGCACAAAACAGATACAGAGACAGACGGGGAAATTAAAAAACACCCCTAAGCCGTAGCTTGACAGGCTTGGAACCTCGCATTGAGGCACATAGGTTGGCTCGACAAAACTAGAGTTTACCCCGACGCTCCTAGTTGTGGTCTGGTGCCTGTACACCTACATATATATATGAGCAGTGAGCTAAACCCCAGTGAATAACACAATGTGTAAAGGGGTTAAGAATGAATGCCCTTATAGTAATGAAAACAGTTCATTAAATCAGTATTTCAGTCGTTCAGTCAGTGCAGTCATATGTGGTACATCCATTAGCATAACAGTACAGTAAACAGTAGGTCTTAAAAGACCGAACAATAAATGATGGCCATCAATCAGTAAACAGTAGTGGTTCCAACAAGGGAACTGACAGAGATCTCTGTAACAGTAACTGTAAACAGTAGCTGCTAAGGATGCCACAATACAGTTCAGAATATAGGACATGCATTCATTCAATTAACAGTAACAGTTCAGAAAGCAGTGCAGTTCTATTGTTCACAAGATAATCATTTTGAACATATCTTTACACAGTTGTTACTCACAGAGTTCTGGGCTACAGTAAGGCTAGAGCGTCTCCTCGGAAAGCCAATCCTACACAGTTACAGATTGAACACACACTAAGCTACACAGTTGGGAAAGATAATAACTTAATCCCTAATTTGCCTCGGTGTGTTCTACATCTATATCCTCGTTAAGATGCCTTAAACTAGGCCTAATAATGCCTAGGATGAGATGAGGATGCAAAGATGCACTTTAAAAACATTTTCAGACTTTTCAGAAAACAGGGATCGCGCTCGAGCGTAGGTTACTCCGCTCGAGCGGACATGCAGACAAAGGTTTCCGCTCGAGCGTATACTTACCCGCTCGAGCGTTCTGCAAAACTGTCAAAAGTGCTGGATAGGCGAAAATCACGCTCGATTGGGCGCTCAACACCCGCTCGAGCATGAGACACAATGTCCCGCTCGAGCGTCAATTGTTCTGCTCGAGCGGACTTCAAAACAGAACAAAATGCTGGGAGCACGATTTCCACGCTCGAGCGCCAGTCACCCCGCTCGAGCGTGAGTCCAAATTCTGGAAATTCCAGATTTAAACCTCAAGCTCAAAACCAAGTTTTAAACCATAAATTTCGATCCTATTGGGCCAATTTTCCAGAAAACACATCAAAACTCATACTTTAACATGATTCAAAGCTCAATTTGTAAAATCAAAGCCCAATGGTGTTTCAAATAAATCCAATTCAAACCAATTTCCATGAATATGAAGAACATGCAAACCTGCATGAATTTAAACCATTTCAAAGCTTCAATTACATGCTCTAGGGAGCCAATTGTTCCAAAAACAAGATGAAAACATGGACTTAACATAACCATGAGCATGCATGAGACAATTCTTCATGGAATCAACTCAAATATTCAACAATTCAAACATGCATGCATGGAATGAGCTCCAATTCAACATTAATGAACTAAATCATGACTTAGTCCTATAATGAAGTATGAATCATGCAAGAACTAGCTCAATGACAACAATAAGAAGATGAGTTTCCTACCTTAGTCTTGTATTCGAGGTTTAGGAGCTCAATTATGAAATCAATCTTCAATTCATCAAGCAATTCTACAAGTGAACTCAATTCTCTCACTTCCCCTTTCTCTATGGCCGGTTGAATAAGGGGAATGGACTGAAGAAATGTTTTGATTCAATGTGTATACAAGGTCAAGCCTAAAATAAGGTTTGGTGTATGTCACGACCCAAACCCGGCCCTATGGGTTTAGCACCGTAACCGGCCAGTAATCCGAGATTACCGAAGGCCTGCAGAACAGCAGTACAGTAAAACAGAGTATAGGGCCTGGCGAAAGCCAATACAGTAAATGAATAATGTCCATTGAGCTGTGTCAGTCTGTATGCCAAAAAGATTTTTCATGCATTCACATATACAAACAGTACAGTCTATACAAAATTTACAGTCACACAGTACAGGGACCTAATCCCTTGATAACAGTACGGTTAGCAGTTAACAGTCTATACAGTAATCCAAACAGTATGAAGACAGACAGGGGAAAAACAAGACACCCCAAAGCCATAGCATAGCAATTCGGAACCTCTCAGTGAGGCACAAAGGCTGGCTTGACAAAACTGGAGTCTAACCCACGCTCCTAGCTCCGATCTGGTGACTGAGCACCTACATATATACATAAACAATGAGCTAAAGCCCAGTGAATAACATAATGCGTAAAGGGGTTATGCGTAAAGGGGTTATGACTCGTGGTTAAGTATCGCTCTGATACCACTCTGTCACGACCCAAACCCGGCCCTATGGGTTTAGCACCGTAACCGGCCAGTAATCCGAGATTACCGAAGGCCTGCAGAACAGTAGTACAGTAAAACAGAGTACAGGGCCTGGCGGAAGCCAATACAGTAAATGAATAATGTCCATTGAGCTGTGTCAGTCTGTATGCCAAAAAGATTTTTCATACATTCACATATACAAACAGTACAGTCTATACAAAATTTACAGTCACACAGTACAGGGACCTAATCCCTTGATAACAGTATGGTTAGCAGTTAACAGTCTATACAGTAATCCAAACAGTATGGAGACAGACAGGGGAAAAACAAGACACCCCAAAGCCATAGCATGGCAACTCGGAACCTCTCAGTGAGGCACAAAGGCTGGCTTGACAAAACTGGAGTCTAACCCACGCTCATAGCTCCGATCTGGTGGCTGAGCACCTACATATATATATAAACAGTGAGCTAAAGCCCAGTGAATAACATAATGCGTAAAGGGGTTATGAATGAAATGTCCTTACAGTAATGAAATCAGTTCATTAAACAATACTTCAGTCTTTCAGTCAGAACAGTTATTCAGTCATATGTGGTACATCCATTAGCATAGCAGTAAACAGTAGGTCTTAAAGACCGAGCAGTAATGATGGCCATCAATCAGTAAACAGTAGTGGTCCCACGAGGGAACCGACAGAGATCTCTGTAACAGTAACAGTAAACAGTAGGTGCTAAGGATGCCACAATACAGTTCAGAAGATAGGACATACATTCATTCAGTAAACAATATCAGTTCAGTAAACAGTGCAGTTCAGTATTCAGAAGATAATCATTTGAACATATCTTTACACAATTGTTACTCATAAAGTTTGGGCTACAGTATGCTAGAGCGCGCCTCCCCAGTCGCCAACCCTACACAGTTCACAGGTTGAACACACACTAAGCTACACAGTTGGAAAAAATAACAACTTAATCCCTAATTTGCCTCGGTGTGTTCTACATCTATATCCTCAATAAGATACCTTAAACTAGGTCTAAGAATGCCTAGAATGGGATGAGGATGCAAAGATGTGATCAGAAAACAGTCTCGGAGTTTTCAGAAAAACAGAGTCCCGCTCAAGCGCATGTTCCCCCGCTCGAGCGGACATGCAACAAAGGTACACGCTCGAGCGTAAACTTTCCCGCTCGAGCGTACTGTAAAAGTACTGGATGGGTGAAATCTCCGCTCGACGCCCGCTCGAGCTTGAGACATGACTCCGCTCGAGCGCCCAATCCTCCGCTCGAGCGGACTGTAAAACAGTGCAGAGATACTGGATGCTCGGATTCCACGCTCGAGCGGCACTTCCCCCGCTTGAGCGGAAGTGCAGAATCTGGGAATTCCAGATTGCACCTCCAAGCTCAAACTCACATTCAAATGCATCAAAACCAATCCTCTTGGGCCCATTTTCTGGAAAACATTTATAAACACATAGAATATCCTAGTTCAAAGCTCAATTTTGAGAAATCAAGGCCCAAGGGTGTTTAATTCAAACTCAATTTCAAACCAATTTCATGAACAATATGAACACGCAAACATGCATGAATTCAAATCATTTGGAAGTTCCAATCTGATGCTCTAAGGAGCCAATTGATCCAAAAACAAGTTGAAAACATGGACCATTACACAATTATGAACATGCATGCACCATTTTGCCATGAACTCAACTCCAAATTCAACCAAGAACACATGCAAGCATGAATTATGCTCTATATCAACATGTATAAACTAAAACATGACTTAGCTCTACAATTTAACATGGACCATGCAAGAATTAGTTCAAACACAAGAATGAGAAGGTGAAATTCATACCTAAGGTCCTTGAATGCAAGTCTAAGGGTTCAATCTAGCAATCCACCCTTCAATTAGCAAGCAATACACCAAGCAATTCAAGCCAATTCAACAAAATGAACTCAATTCTCTCCTCCAGTCTCTCTCTAGTCGGCAAGGCAAGGAAGAAGGCTGAGGTAAACGTTTTTGGCTCAAGTATAATGAACTCAAAAGTGTATAGGTAGTGGCCTACTCAAGGGCAAGGTTGTAATTAAGGCCAACTCTGTATTTTATCAATATTTAATCTAATTTAATCATACCTAATCAGTTTTCAAATAATTATACCATAAAATCACATTAATTATGACGATCATAGGACACTAATCGGTTTCTAATTCGGCCGTCGGTAAGGCCTTCAATTAGCGGTTTAAACACAAAGACATGAACAGATAATTAATCAATCAAACAGATAGAATATGCAACACAATAGATATACTTGGCTAATTCAGTTTCAATTTCAGTCAGTCGGTTCAATACTTTTAATCAGTTCAATCATCAGTCATAATCAGTCCAGTTTAACGGTAATCGGCGGTTATTCAGTAAACAGTAACGAGGGCTGTTACAATGTAGTGGCCCACTCAAGGGCAAGGTGGTAAATAAGTCAAACTATGCAATTTAGCTTAATTTAATCTAATTTAATCATACCAAATTGATTTTCAGATAAATATGCCATAAAATCACATAAATTATGACTAACACAGAACATCAATCAGTTTTAGATTCGGCCGCCGATAAGGCCTTCAATTCGCAATTTAACCATAAAAACACGAACAGATCAATTAACAATCAACAGATAGAAAATGCATTTAAATAGGTATAGTCAATCAATCAGTTTCAGATTTCAGTCGGTCAGTTCAGTTTTTCAATCAGTTCAATTACTTCCGTTATCAATCACAATCAGTCTCAGTTTATTCAGTAATCGGTAGTTGTCGGTAAATAGTGATGAGGGTTGTTACAAGATTTTACATCCCAAACCCTAGGTTTGCTCAACATCATTCCAAGTTTCAATATTTCTTACACAACAACAAATAACTAAGTTAAAACTCATAGAAGAGTGTAGAAAGTCCTTACCTCAAAGTTAGAAGCCGAGAAAACAAGGTGGAGGCTTCAAAGATGCTTAAACACAACTCTATTCGGATAGGAATGTAGCCCTTGAGATGCTCTACCTTTTTAACAAAGGGAGTAGAGTAGAGAAACCACTAGACCTAGGTAAAAATGTAGAGAGAGTGAGAGTTTTAGAGAGAGAGGCCCTTAGATCTAGGATTTTAGTAAGAAAAGAGATGAAAAAGTGATGAAAAAGAGTATTGTTGCGAACTGATATACGCATAGTCCGCTCAAGCGCAAGAGTTGACGCTCAAGCGTCACACACAATAAGTTGTTCCGCTTCACACACAATAAGTTGTTCCGCTTGAGCGCAAGAAGTAATGCTTGAGCTGAGCCCGCTTAAGCGTAGAAAACGCCACTCGAGCATAGAATACACTCTCCTAGTAGTTTTGTAGACCTACAAAAGTACTGAGAGTTTGCAAAGCCCGCTCGAGCGCGAGAAGTGCCGCTTAAGCGGAAGAGCAAAAATCTAGACAACAACAAGTTTGGAAACTAAGCAACCAATCTGTTCCAAACGCAACCACAACAACCCAACAGCCAAACTCAAGTAAGAATAAGGGGAGAAAGACATCAATAACATTCGGAAACCATAAAACCAGAGTCTAGAAAATTAAATGGATCGGGTTAAAACCAGAATCGCTATACGAATTGGCCGAATGGACTTATTTGTCTTCCTAGAATCTGATAGAATTCCCATTATTAACTTGCCATCGTGTACCACTCTGCAGAATAACACGTCCTTTCAATAGACTGGCCCAAGCCCGAGAGGCTCTAGGACCTTTTGCAGCATGCATAAAGTCAGTATGAGGGTAGTAAATGCCCTTTAGAAATTGTGCACAGAAAGAATTGGGATATTTGATTAATTTCCATCCTTGACGAGCTAACAGAGCTTTATTGAAAGCATGACATCTCAAAAGCCCATACCACCCAGCATTTTTGGCAGAGTCATTTTCCTCCAAGAAGCCTAATGCAACCCCTTTTTCTCCAAGTCACTTTGCCACCAAAATTTACTAATCAATGAATCCATAGTATCGCATAACTTTTTTGGGAGAATGAAACAAGCCATAGCATATGAGGGGAGAGCTTGGGCCACGACTTTTATTAGGACTTCATGACCTGTTTGAGATAGCAGTTTTGGTTTCCCCTCTTGAAGTTTATCTACTACTTTTTTCATCAAGTGTGAGTAAATTTCACATCTAGATTTTCCCCAACAAGAGGGGATCCCAAAATACTTGGAATCAGGTCTAACAAAGGGCATACAGAGCAGTTTGCCAATTATCCTTTGAGATCTTGGGCTTATAGAAGATGAAAATTGAATCCCCGACTTATCGAAATTAATCAATTGGCCTGAGGCCTCACAGTATATATGTAAAATTTTGAGAACTTCCTGACATTGGAATGGATCAGCCTTGAGAAACAAAAGTATGTCATCCGTAAGCAATAAGTGTGATAGGGTTGGGCATGATCCTCTGACTTTGATTCCAAATAATTCATTAGTTAATAGGCTATGGTTCAAGAGTTTGGATAGTACGTCAACCACCAAAATAAACAAATAGGGGGACAGCGGATCCCCTTGGCGAAGTCCTCTCAATGGCTGAAAGGATGCTCTCTTTGCTCTATTAACAAAAATGGAGAAGGTGATCGTTGAGATGCAACTTCATGACCTACTAGATCCACTTTGCAGTAAAACCCATATGATGCAATAGAGCTTGTAAGAACTCCCATTGGACCCGATCAAAAGCCTTATTAAAATCCAATTTGACAGCCATATCTAAAGATTTACTCCTTTTCTAAATCCTGAAATGGTGGAAAGCTTCGTGGGCTATCAAGATGTTATCTTAGATCATTCTGCCAGGAAAGAAAGCTGATTGATCAAGAGAGATAATTCTTCTTAGAATTTTCTTCAAACGATTGGCAAAAATTTTAGTGATGACCTTAAGATGTGAAAAATCTAGAAATCCCCCCTAGATATTGATTTGTGATTATGTAACAATTTTGAGCAGTATATAACAATCCCAATCAAACAATCAAGACAAATCAACACAACGATTTTAACGTGGAAAAACCACAATTGGACACCTCCAACTGTGATTAAAAAACCACGAGCAACAGCCACAAAACAATCCACTAAGAAAATTTAAAGGAATTACACAAGTATACTCTCAATTACCTAACGAATCCACGCCTAATTGAACCAACCTCTATGTGCCTCTTCCAACCCGTCTTCATCTCGGAATTGTCTTTATGATGAGCCACCCCAGAATCCACCAAAGCTTCAGGCTCGAATTCTTCAGAATCCACCGAAGAATAACTCTCTCTTTTGTAGAACAAACAAAACCTTTGGTGTATACTCTTTAAAACATGAGTTGAATACTCAATCAAAACAACAAAAAAAACTCACAAAGTATCCCCAGATATAAACTCTAGAACCCAAAAAGAAGATCTGAAGTAGTAATCCTAAAATCTGACCCAACACGCGAATTTATAGAATCTGTCCCGCGATCTCCGCTTGAGCGCCCAACAGCCCGCTCGAGCGGCTTCAGCAAAATATGCGCGTGATATAACAGAGGTCCGCTCGAGCGCTAGAGAACTCGCTCGAGGGCGAAATCACATAGCTCAGTACTTTTACAGGTGACCAAAACTCCTGGAACCAGGGATTCTCCGCTCGAGCGGACAGCCAGCTCGATCCCCGTCATAATCAGCGAAGTGGCAATCCTGAAAGCATTAGCATCACAAACTTTTCTAAAAGGCACAATTCGGGTTGGATTCGCATCTAAACACTCATAGCGTTACTGAAATAAAAGTGCGAAAATAAATACAACTGAAATAATTTTTGTCAAACGGGATTGCCAAAAATAAAACCTAACAAGATGGAAATTGCAAAGTGTCACGACCCAAACCCGGCCCTATGGGTTTAGCACCGTAACCGGCCAGTAACCCAAGATTACCGAAGGCCTGCTTAACAGTAATACAGTACAACAGAGTACAGGGCCTAGCGGAAGCCAAAACAGTAAATAAACAATGTCCAATGAGCTGTGACAGTCTGTATGCAAAAAGACTTCTCATTCAAATATATACAGTAAACAGTACAGAGCAGTATGTACAATATTTACATACATTCAGAATAGGGACTCAATCCCTTATAGAGTAGTACAGTACAGTACTACCAGTCTATACAGTGCACAAAACAGATACAGAGACAGAAGGGGGAAATAAAAGACCCCTAAGCCATAGCATGGCAGGCTCGGAACCTCGCATTGAGGCACATAGGTTGGCTCGACAAGACTAGAGTTTACCCTGACGCTCCTAGCTATGGTCTGGTGCCTGTACACCTACATATATATATGAGCAGTGAACTAAAGCCCAGTGAATAACACAATGCGTAAAGGGGTTAAGAATGAATGTCCTTACAGTGATGAAAACAGTTCATTAAATCAGTATTTCAGTCGTTCAGTCGATACAGTCATATGTGGTACATCCATTTGCATAACAGTACAGTAAACAGTAGGTCTTAAAAGATCGAACAGTAAATGATGGCCATCAGTCAGTAACAGTAGTGGTTCCAACGAGGGAACCGACAGAGATCTTTGTAACAGTAACAGTAAACAGTAGTTGCTAAGGATGCCACAATACAGTTCAGAATATAGGACATACATTCATTCAATTAATAGTAACAGTTCAGAAAGCAGTACAGTTCAATTGTTCAAAAAATAATCATTTTGAGCATATCTTTACACAGTTGTTACTCACAGAGTTCTAGGCTACAATAAGGCTAGAGCGCGTCCACGGAAAGCCAACCCTACACAGTTATAGATTGAACACACACTAAGCTACACAGTTGGGAAAAAAATAGAAACTTAATCCCTAATGCCTCGGTGTGTTCTTCATCTATATCCTCAACAAGATGCCTTAAACTAGGCCTAAGAATGCCTAGGATGGGATGAGGATGCAAAGATGTGATCAGAAAATAGTTTCAGGATTTTCAGAAAAACAGAGTCCCGTTCGAGCTCAGGTTTCCTTGCTCGAGCGGACATGCAACAAAGGTACACGCTCGAGCGGCAAATCCCCCGCTCGAGCATACCGCAAAAGTACTGGATGGGTGAAATCTCCGCTCGACGGACGCTCGACGCCCGCTCAAGCTTGAGACACATAACTCCGCTCGAGCACCCAATCCTCCGCTCGAGCGGACTGTAAAACAGTGCAGAGATACTGGATGATCGGATTCCACGCTCGAGCGTCACTTTCCCCGCTCGAGCGGGAGTGCAAAATCTGGAAATTCCAGATTGCACCTCCAAGCTCAAGCTCAAGCTTAAATGCATCAAAACCAACCCTCTTGGGCCCATTTTCTGGAAAACTCTTATAAACTCATAGTTAAACATGATTCAAAACTCAATTTGAGAAATCAAAGCCAAGGGTGTTTAATTCAAACCCAATTTCAAACCAATTTCATGAATATGGAGAACATGCAAACATGCATGAATTCGAACCAATTCAAAGCTTCAATTTCATGCTCTAGTGAGCCAAATCTTTCAAAAACATGATGAGTTCATGGTCTCATGTAAAAATATGAGCATGCATGTACAATTTTATGAAAGACAACTTCAAAACTTCAAAATAAAGGCATGCATGCATGAACTAGGCTCCAATTCAACATACATGGACCAATTCAAGGCTGAAATCACTGGAGGCTCAAGAACTAAGCATGAACAAGTTCAAATACATTACTAGAAGGTTAAATTCTCTTACCTAAGTCTTGAATTATAGGCAAGGAAGCTCAATTATGAAATCTATACTTCAATTTCTTCAATTTCCAAGCAAAACCAAGCCAAATGAGGTGAAATCTAACTCTCTCCCTTATCTCTCTCTCTCTAGTTGGCAAAAGCAAGGAATGAGCTGAGAAAAATGTTTGTTTCAAGTATACAAAGGCTTTAACATGTTATAATAAAAGGCCCACTAACAATGGCAATAAGGTAAATAAGGCAACCATTGCAATTTAACTCCTTTTAATCTAATTTAATCATACCTAATCAATTTTCGGATAACTATACCATAAAATCACATAAATTACAATGATCATAAAATATCAATCAATTTCTGGTTCGGCCGCCGACAAGGCCCTCAATTCGCAATTTAAACATAAAACATGAACAGATAATCAAACAGTCAAACAGATAGATAATGCATTTAAACAGATACAGTCAATCAATTAGTTTCAGATTTCAGGCAGTCAGTTCAGTATTTTATTCAGTTCAATTATCAGTCATAATCAGTTTCAGTTTAACAGTAATCAGTGGTCATTCGATAAACAGTGACGAGGGTTATTACAGTCTCCCCTCCTTAAAATGAGTTTAGTCCTCTAAACTCGAGTTACCTTCATTCTAGAAGAAAACAGGGTTCAGTGGGAACAGTTCAGGATATCTTTTAGCCATGTCATCTTCCTTTTCCTAAGTGGCATACACGCCACCATGGTTTTGCCAGTCGACTTTCACCAATGGGATCTCTTTGTTTCTCAATTTCTTGATCCGTCTGTTTACAATCTGAATAGGCCGTTCCTCATAAGTGTAGTTGTCACCCAGCACTACACGAGTTGGCTCTATTACATGGAAAGGATCCCGGAGGTAGTCCCTCAACATAGAAATGTGGAAGACGTTATGCATATGCTCCATTTCAGAAGGAAGCGCAACTTGATACGCCACCGGATTGATTTTCTCGATAATCTCATACGGTCTGACATATCTCGGCGCCAACTTGCCTTTAACTCCAAAGCGAGTCTGGCCTTTCATCGGTGTCACTTTCACAAACACGTGATCACTCACTTCATACTCTCTGTCTCGTCTTCTGACATCTACATAGCTTTTCTGTCTGCTCTGTGCAGTTTTCAGTCTCTGTTGTATCAGTTTCACTTTCTCGGTTGTTTCATATACAATCTCGGGCCCAAGCAAAGGCCCATCTCCAACTTCTGCCCAGCAAATCAGAGATCTACATTTTCTGCGATATAATGCCTCGAAAGGCGCCATGCCAATACTTGAATGATAGCTGTTGTTGTAAGCGAATTCGGCTAAGGGCAAATGGCTTTCCCAGTTTCCCTGAAAATCAAGGACACACATTCTCAGTAGGTCCTCCAGAGTCTGGATGGTCCTTTCTGACTGGCCATCCGTCTGAGGATGATAGGCACTACTCAGTCTCAGTTCAGTACCCAATGCAGCCTGTAGGCTTTGCCAAAATCTCGATGTAAACTTCAAATCCCTGTCAGAAACAATGGACACAGGCACTCCATGCAGTCTAACAATTTCATCAATATAGAGTATAGCCAATTTGTCCGCATTATAAATTGTCTTAACAGGTAAGAAGTGAGCAGATTTAGTCAGTCTATCAACAATAACCCAAATTGAGTCCATACCTTTACTGGAGTGAGGCAATCCCACAATAAAATCCATGGTGATATGTTTCCATTTCCACTCCGGTATCGGTAAGGGCTGCAATAAGCCTGCGGGTCGTTGATGTTCGGCTTTGACTTGTTGGCAATGAAGACATTTCGATACAAAATCAGCAATTTCTTTCTTCATTCCCGGCCACCAGAAATTCGGTTTAGATCTTGGTACATTTTCGTATTCCCCGGATGGATAGAAAATTTTGAATTGTGGCCCTCTTGCAGAACTCTTCTTTTCAGTTCAGTATCATTCGGTACACACAATCTTTCTTGAAATTTCAGTACATTATTTTCAACCTTGAAACCCGGTCTTGGTCTAGTTTTCCTTTCTTCGATGATCTTCTTCAAGAAGTCATCCAGTTGCTGTTTCTCTTTAATCTCTTCAATCAATGCTGGTTGAGCAGAAATAGCAGCTAAGGTTCCACCTTGTTCTCGTAAAACAATTTCAATTTCAAATTTTTCAAGGTCACAAAGCAATTCCTTCTGTCCGGTGAGCAAACAGGCTAAATTCCTAATTGATTTCCGACTCAATGCATCGGCAACGGTATTGGCTTTCCCCGGATGGTACAAAATTTGTAGGTCATAGTCTTTAATCAGTTCTAGCCATCTCCGCTGTCTCATGTTCAGTTCTTTCTGTGTGAAGAAATATTTAAAACTCTTGTGGTCGGTATATACTTCACATGTTGCCCCATAAAGGTAGTGACGCCAGATTTTTAGTGCAAATAATACTGCAGCAAGTTCCAGATCATGGGTCGGGTAGTTCTTTTCATGCGATCTCAGTTGTCGGGAAGCATAGGCAATTACTCTCCCATTCTGCATTAAAACACACCCCAAACCCTTATGAGAAGCCTCACTAAATACAGTATAACCATCCGTACCTAAAGGTAAGGTTAGAACAGGTGCAGTCACTAATCGAGTTTTCAACTCCTAGAAAGCAGATTTCCTTTGGTCAGTCCAGTCAAATGATATCTCCTTCTGTGTCAGTTGAGTCAATGGTAAGGCGATTTTGGAGAAATCTTTGACGAACCTTCTGTAATACCCGGCTAATCCCAAAAAGCTTTGAATTTCTGTCATATTTGTTGGTCTAGGCCAGTTCACTACAGCTTCGATTTTCTGCGGATCAACGGAAATTCCATCTTTGCTAACAACATGCCCCAAAAACATAACATGATCAAGCCAGAATTCACATTTAGACAATTTAGCATACAGTTTCTGTTCTTTTAGGGTTTGTAGGGCAAGTCTCAGATGATGTTCATGTTCTTCTATACCTTTGGAGTAAATCAGTATGTCATCAATAAATACAACAATAAAGTCATCAAGGTACGGTTTAAAGATTCTGTTCATGAGGTCCATAAATGTAGCTGGTGCATTGGTAACTCCGAAAGGCATAACTAAAAATTCGTAATGTCCATACCTCGTTTGAAAAGCAGTTTTGTCAATGTCCTCTGGTTTAACTTTCAACTGATGGTATCCTAATCTGAGGTCGATCTTAGAGAACACTTGAGCACCCTGTAACTGATCAAATAAGTCATCAATGCGCGGTAATGGGTATTTATTTTTCACAGTTACCTTGTTCAGTTCACGGTAGTCTATACACAATCTCAATGAGCCGTCTTTCTTCTTTACAAACAAAACAGGTGCGCCCCACGGTGAAGTACTAGGCCTGATGAATTTCTTATCTAGCAGTTCTTGCAGTTGCACTTTCAATTCTTTCAGTTCAGTTGGAGCCATTCGGTAAGGAGCTTTAGAAACTGGCTGTGTTCCGAGAATCACATCAACAGTAAATTCAATCTCCCTGTCAATCAAATCCCCTGGCAAATTGTCTGGAAAAACATCTGGGAATTCTCTGACTATAGGAATATAGTTCACATTAGCACTATCATCAGTAGATACAGTCAATACAGAACACAGATATCCCTTACACCCCTTTCTAATCAATTTTACAGCTTTCACAGATGAAATCAAATACGGGGGAGGTACTACTCCAACCCCATTAAACACAAATTCAGGCAGACCAGGTGGATGGAAAACTACTTGTTTCGTTACACAGTCTATGGTGGCATGATATTTCGTTAACCAGTCCATCTCCAATATTACATCAAAATGGTCAATGTTCAGTGGCAGTAAATCAATAAACAGATGTGCATCTCCAACAATAATTTCACAAGCAGGGTACATGTATGCACAGGTCATAGATCCCCCAACGGGTGATGATACAGCTAACAGATAGTTCATAGGTTCTAAGGGTCTATTCAATTTTTGTGAAAAGGCATGCAACACATATGAATGCGTAGACCCCGAATCAATCAGTACATAAGCATTTTGAGTACAAATAGAGAGAATACTTGACACAACGGTCTCGGTATTCTGCACGTCTCCCGGTACTAAGGCGAACACTCGGCCCTGCCTCATAGGCTCTTTCCCGGTAGCTTTGGGGTTCGGTTTTGGTACAACAGTTGATGCTGCCACGCTTGGTGCAACTTTACTACTGGCTTGTGGAGCAGAGGGGCAGTCTTTAACCATGTGGCCCACCTTGCCACACCTGTAACATGCTCCAGATATTTTATAACAGACCCCTTTGTGCTTCTTGCCACACTCAGAACAGGGTGGTATGAAACCACTCCCTTGGTTGGGGCTAGTTGTTGACCCCGTATTCTGTTTCTTGTTCAATGGATTATGCTTGACTTTCTTAAATTTAAAACCCTACCTTTTTCCACACCATTCAGACGCTGGTGTTTCGGTTTTCAGTGCCTCGATGTTCGACTCAGCCATCAAAGCTCGGTCAAGAACATTCACATAATTCGGTAATTTCAAAACATTGATCCGGTCGAGAATTGCAACATTAAGGCCGCCTTCGAACTTTCTGGCCTTCTTGTGATCAGTGTCCACCATATACGGTGCATATCTCGCAAGCTCGGTGAACTTTGTTTCATATTTGGCAACAGACATGGTGCCCTGTCTCAGTTGTTCGAATTCAGTCACTTTCCTATCCCTAACACACTGAGGGAAATACTTCTCGAAGAAGGCTCCTTTGAATTGAGCCCAAGTCATAACAGTATTTTCATTACGAATAAGCATCCACCACCTTCTAGCTTCTTCCTGCAGAGTAAAGGTGGCCAACAATACCTTGTGTGCTTCAGAGCACGGGAATACTTCAAATAATTTTTCAGTCTCAAGAACTCATGCTTCAGCTTTTAACAGTTCAAGGCCTCCTTGAAAGGATGGCGGTTTCATCTTGCTGAACTTATGGGTGAGAGCTATTATGTCCCCATCATTAACATTCACATTCCGTTCCAGTACAGCCAGAGGAGGAGGTGGGGGCTGTTGATTCTGTTGTTGTTACAGTCTTTCAGTTATTAGTTCCATCATTCGTTCCAGTCTGGCCATTCTGGCCTCAGAGGATGAGGATTCAGTTTCATTTGCAGTTCTTGCATTATCCATTTCACTATAAGCAGTTATAACAGTTATCAACATAAGTAGTCATTTGTATAAACAGATTAACATATTAGCATATGTTCAGTCATGTCATAACCACACATACTTATCATGCTCATGCCCTATTTACTCTTCTAGGACACCCTACAGCTCATTTGGACACGTGTGTGCGGTATAACTCGTGGTAAGTATCGCTTTGATACCACTCTGTCACGACCCAAACCCGGCCCTATGGGTTTAGCACCGTAACCGGCCAGTAACCCGAGATTAACGAAGGCCTGCTTAACAGTAATACAGTACAACAGAGTACAGGGCCTAGCGGAAGCCAAAACAGTAAATAAACAATGTCTAATGAGCTGTGACAGTCTGTATGCAAAAAGACTTCTCATTCAAATATATACAGTAAACAGTACAGAGCAGTATGTACAATATTTACATACATTCAGAATAGGGACTCAATCCCTTATAGAGTAGTACAGTACAGTACTACCAGTCTATACAGTGCACAAAATAGATACAAAGACAGAAGGGGGAAATAAAAGACCCCTAAGCCATAGCATGGCAGGCTCGGAACCTCGCATTGAGGCACATAGGTTGGCTCGACAAGACTAGAGTTTACCCCGACGCTCCTAGCTGCGGTCTGGTGCCTGTACACCTACATATATATATGAGTAGTGAACTAAAGCCCAGTGAATAACACAATGCGTAAAGGGGTTAAGAATGAATGTCCTTACAGTGATGAAAACAGTTCATTAAATCAATATTTCAATCGTTCAGTCGATACAGTCATATGTGGTACATCCATTAGTATAACAGTACAGTAAACAGTAGGTCTTAAAAGACCAAACAGTAAATGATGACCATCAGTCAGTAACAGTAGTGGTTCCAACGAGGGAACCGACAGAGATCTCTGTAACAGTAATAGTAAACAGTAGTTGCTAAGGATGCCACAATACAGTTCAGAATATAGGACATACATTCATTCAATTAACAGTAACAGTTCAGAAAGCAGTACAGTTCAATTGTTCAGAAGATAATCATTTTGAACATATCTTTACACAGTTGTTACTCACAGAGTTCTGGGCTACAGTAAGGCTAGAGCGCGTCCACGGAAAGCCAACCCTACACAGTTACAGATTGAGCACACACTAAGCTACACAGTTGGGAAAAAAATAGAAACTTAATCCCTAATGCCTCGGTGTGTTCTTCATCTATATCCTCAACAAGATGCCTTAAACTAGGCCTAAGAATGCCTAGGATGGGATGAGGATAGAAAGATGTGATCAGAAAACAGTTTCAGGATTTTCAGAAAAATAGAGTCCCGCTCAAGCTCAGGTTTCCCCGCTCGAGCGGACATGCAACAAAGGTACACGCTCGTGCGGCAAATCCCCCGCTCGAGCGTACCGCAAAAGTACTGGATGGGTGAAATCTCCGCTCGACGGACGCTCGACGCCCGCTCAAGCTTGAGACACATGACTCCGCCTGAGCGCCTAATCCTCCGCTCGAGCGGACTGTAAAACAGTGCAGAGATACTAGATGCTCGGATTCCACGCTCGAGCGTCACTTTCCCCGCTCGAGCGGGAGTGCAAAATCTGGAAATTCCAGATTGCACCTCCAAGCTCAAACTCAAGCTTAAATGTATCAAAACCGATCCTCTTGGGCCCATTTTCTGGAAAACTCTTATAAACTCATAGTTAAACATGATTCAAAACTCAATTTGAGAAATCAAAGCCCAAGGGTGTTTAATTCAAACCCAATTTCAAACCAATTTCATGAATATGAAGAACATGCAAACATGCATGAATTCGAACCAATTCAAAGCTTCAATTTCATGCTCTAGTGAGCCAAATCTTTCAAAAACATGATGAGTTCATGGTCTCATGTAAAAATATGAGCATGCATGTACAATTTTATGAAAGACAACTTCAAAATAAAGGCATGCATGCATGAACTAGGCTCCAATTCAACATACATGGACCAATTCAAGGCTCAAATCACTAGAGGCTCAAGAACTAAGCATGAACAAGTTCAAATACATTACTAGAAGGTTAAATTCTCTTACCTAAGTCTTGAATTATAGGCAAGGAAGCTCAATTATGAAATCTATACTTCAATTTCTTCAATTTCCAAGCAAAACCAAGCCAAATGAGGTGAAATCTAACTCTCTCCCTTATCTCTCTCTCTCTAGTCGGCAAAAGCAAGGAATGAGCTGAGCAAAATGTTTGTTTCAAGTATACAAAGGCTCTAACATGTTATAATAAAAGGCCCACTAACAATGGCAATAAGGTAAATAAGTCAACCATTGCAATTTAACTCATTTTAATCTAATTTAATCATACCTAATCAATTTTCGGATAACTATACCATAAAATCACATAAATTACAATGATCATAAAATATCAATCAATTTCTGGTTCGGCCGCCGACAAGGCCCTCAATTCGCAATTTAAACATAAAACATGAACAGATAATCAAATAGTCAAACAGATAGATAATGCATTTAAACAGATACAGTCAATCAATTAGTTTCAGATTTCAGGCAATCAGTTCAGTATTTTATTCAGTTCAATTATCAGTCATAATCAGTTTCAGTTTAACGGTAATCAGTGGTCATTCGGTAAACAGTGACGAGGGTTGTTACACAAAGACTAATAGGTCTAAATTGTGATAAATTCACCGGTGCTTGGGATGAGAACCAGGGTTGTATGATTCAACTCTTTCAACATGAAACCCCTTACAAAGAAATGATTAACAGCAGCGCATACAGCAGGACCAACCATATCCTAGTATTGCTAGTAGAAAAAAAAAACCTGGATGGCCATATGGCCCAGGAGCTTTATACACACCCAATTAAAATACGGCCTCTTTAATTTCCTGATTAGACACATCTCTATTTAGTGTAAAGTTCATCTCCTCTGTTACCACGGACTGAACCACCTCAAGAGCTCCCTCTAAATCCCTCGGCCTGTTAGTTGAAAAAAGAGTAAAAAAAAGTCTAGAAGGTAACTATTAATAGCATCATCCGATTCAACCCCATCAACATTTTGTAGTTTGACTAATTGATTCTTTTAATGTCTTTGAAGTATCGTAGCATGGAAAAATGAGGAATTTTTGTCACCGTACGAGAGCCAATTTTCACGAGATATCTAATTCAAATATATCTCTTCCTTGGCCAAAAGCACTTCAATGTTGGACTTGATGGAAAGTTGTTATTGTACATTGCATTTAGTCGGGGGTTGTGCTTGGATAAGATGGAGTTGCGATTTTAGGGCCTCCAATTAAGTCTTATTGTTGCCAAACTTGGCCCTACTCCAGGAGGATAGATTATTGCGGTAATGTTTCAACTTCTGAACCATTTGAAACATGGGAGACCCTCTAACACTCTGATCCCAAGATTGCCGAATAACGATAGCATAATTATTACTAGTTCCCTATTGGGTTTCAATTTAAACAACTGGGGAACCTTCTTCGGCGGAATACAACATTAGATGATAATTAGGCAGTGATTAGACCCTATTAAGCTCTCATGTAGTACTTGGGCGTAAGGGAATAAGTTATGCCAATTCGCCGTTGCAAAGGCCTTGTCAAGTCGCTCACGAATACAAGCCTCACTAACTTGACTGTTGAACTATGTATAATCTGACACCTTAAATTCGAGGTCCATAAGTTTGCAATCGGAGAGCCATTGTTGAAAACCAATCAATTGGGTTCGATTACATTCCAACCCACTTTGTTTTTCCCACAAAGCTCCCATTTGGTTAAAATCACCCACATCTCATCAGAACCTTTTAAGCCCTGTTCCTGAGATTGCTATCAAGGAGATTAGCCAACACTCAAGCCCAATCCACCTAGGTGTGGACCCTTTTGTTGAAAGATGTATGTCCTAGATTTTCAAGACCTCTCACTCAAGCGTAAGGTTCAAGATGAGCAAAGCCCAGCTCTGGGTCCTCCCAAACTACTAAAAGAGGCAATTTCTAGGGCTTCTTGTTTTAAATCTTTTTCAAGAAAAGGGCAATCCTTATCCCTGGTCATCTAAAGATCGTCTAGTTATCGAGAAAGACCAAGGAGATACTAAACCCCCCATCCTCTGATTAATGTCTACATCTTGAGCTCTGAGAAAGAAAAGGTGGTTGTTAACTTTTTTGAAGTCCCTGTTCAACCTTTGCTAGATGAGGTGGAAGATTGTTGCTCACAGGTTGCTAGCACCTTTCCGGTGAAGGATAAAGAAACCGAAGTGGTTTAAGAATGGGCTCTGGTTGGCCCTCAACAGTCATTCTCTCCATGTTGATTCTAAGTTGGAAGTGTCAGGGGATTGGGTGACCTTGACAATCCAGATCCTCTGAGGGTTATGCTTAACCCATCGTCCTACTTGGTTTTCCTTGTTGAAACCAAAAATAATTTTTCCAAGCTCGAAAGGGTTCCTAGAAGGCTCCAATACCCCAATAAATGTTATGTTAACCTAGAAGATTCTTTGGGGGGACTTGCTCTATCGTGGATGGACGATGTAAGATTAGAGGTGAGGCTTAAGACAAAGAATCTTATCTGATGTGTCATCAACGAATTGGGCTTCGGAAGTTGGGATCTATCCCTTATGTACGCTCCTCCGTCCCGTAAAGACCAGTTAGTTTTCTGGGATGAGCTTAAAAAACTGTTTTTGCATAATTTGTATCCTTCGCTTTGTGTTGGTGATTTAAAATTTAGAGGGAGCTTTGTGGGAATGAATTATTTAAAATTGAATGTCAATCCCTCAATATCTTTTAAGAAAGTAAATTGACTATTTTTGCTCCTTAATTTCTATCCATTTTCTAAAATCACTTATTAATTTGACTTCTTTTTCTTCTTTTTTTTTTCCCCAAAATTGCATAAATGTCATTGAAATGTTAACAAAAATGTTCAGAAATAAAAGGGCATCCATCATCCCTTAACACATAAAGGAACTAACCATGAGGTGTTGTGTTTAGAATTGTGTAAAATATTGCCCAATCCGCTAAAACCACATCGATCCGCACCATTCTATCCGCTAACCGTGAATTAAATTTTAAAATTTATAATCCGCTTTCGAAAACGCTATGCTCTGCTATAGTTAATACATATATATTTTTTAACCTCTAATGAAATATCAAAGTAAAAATGAGTGTGAGAGAGATTTAAGATGTGAAATTTATTACAAATTAATAGTTATATATATAACATATTATGTAAAATTAGTTTGCGTTATATATATGAAAAATATTATGTAAATATTATTATGCAAATGCTTGATAATTTGTTAGAATATTCTTCAATCCGTCAATCCGCCCAAAACCGCCAAAATCACGATTTGTCAATCTGTCAATTCGCCATTCGGTTTATAATTTTACTCTCAAACCGCTTGAACCGCACACGCAAATCCCTAATTATGTTATCAATTTGACTAGATTGGCACAATATTACCAAATTAATAACCCAAAAAAAAAAAATTACAGGTATAATTTGTCCAAATGATAATGGAACAAATAATTAGAGTAAATTCATATAATAGTAAGTGTTGGTTTGGGAATTGACTAATTTAGTTTGTTTTTTATAAAAATACGTGTAAAAAATAAAAGAATGATATGAAAACTTGTAGTGATTTTTTGATATTTTAGTCACTCCTCAAACAAGGTCTAAGTGGATGATGTGCCAAGCCAATAATAAAAAAGTAAAGGCTTATATAGATTAAAAATATCATTAAACAAATTATAAAATATTATTAGACCAGCACACAATCTACTATCTACTACTATTATAAAAGTGTGAAGAGTTTGCTATGTTTTCTATTTTTTTTAATCCCAAATTTACCCTCTTAAATTTACTATATTTTCTAAAAGTCATGAAGAGTCTTATATAAACTAATTATCTCTTTATTTTTGGAATTGAACATTCAAAAATAATATATCTCATTCCAAGAGTTCTATATAAATATAAACAAACGGTTTCCCTTATTATCAAAAAATAAAAAAAAAACATTTTTCTATTTTTTACATTGATGATGATTAAAGAATAAAAAATAATTACTCTTTTTTATTATCCATATCTACTTTTATACTGATATACATAATATTTATAACTGTCCATCATGGATCAAATCACTATGAATAATTTTGATTGAATCTTAAAGTTATATATATTTGTTTAAATCTAGATAAAGAAAAATGCATGCGTTTTTAAAATAGTGTTTTGTGTCGCATTTCAAAATTTCACAAATTATCTTCACATTTTCTTTTTGTTTAAATTATATTTTATGAACTGTAATATTTTACATAGTACTTTAATAATTGGGTAAATTACACTTACACTTCTGGAGGTTTGACTTTAATACATATCACCCCCTGACGTTTGAAAAATTACACTAACCCCCTGTCATTGTAATTATTTAGACAGAATGAAGACATTGAATTCATGCACTGTCTTTTTTTTTGCTTTGCTTTACTTTCTCTTTTTTTTTTCCCCTTTCCTTTAATTTTTTTTAATGTAATTTCCTCTATTTTTTTGTTAGGAGTTGTTACCTTTTATATAAACAGGGGGGTTTGTGAAATGAAACTATTAATTACAGGGGTGAGAATGTAATTTTCAAAACGTCAAGGGTGGGTAGTAATTAAATCAAATCTCAACAGGTCTCAATGTAATTTATCCAAAAAAATTCTAATGACATTTTTTTAAAATAAAAAAATACAATGGAACCCCCGGTAAAAACAATCTGTTTTTTTTTTTTTTTTGGGTGGACAAATCCAAAACAAAAAAATTTGAGGATTTTGGAGCAACAATGCAAAAAAACCATAAAAATCAAATCAATCAAATGTCCATCTATGGGCTAAAAACTGAATCCATGCCCAACAGTTCTTTTCCCAATCCGGCCCAATTTTGGCAACCATATTTTATTTTTATTTTTATTTTTATTTTTATTTTTATTTTTATTTTTTAAAAAGGAAAAAAAAAACTCTTGATGGGCTACCTGTCATTCCTTGTATTCAAGTAAAACTTTCTTCTTCTTTTTCATGGGTGAATTATACTAACCACTCATATAATTTGAAAGCTGTCTTACTTTAATTCTTAATTTTTTTAATTATAATATATTTGATTTTAAATTTTGAATCTTATTTTAAATAAGGATAATTAAAGATATTTCCTTTGTAAATGATCAATTTCAAGAGTAAAGTCGTTATACAACTTATTATATATTAGTTAACTTGTATGTTGTTTGAAATGTAATGACATTTTTTAATGAATAATTCTGGCACTTTCTTAGTTATAAAGTTCTGTTTGATTTAGTTTTCAGAAATTTTTTTTCCAAAAAACTAAAAATTAAATTGGTAAAAAAAATAAAAACACATCATTTTTATATAATTTTATCTTTTGGAAGGGTAAAAATAATTTTTTTAAATTAAAATTTTTTAATATTTATTTTTATTAAATTAGTTTATATTTTTTCAAAAGTCAAATATGGCGACAACTTTAATGTCATTATTAAATCAATCTATTAAATCAAAAAGTCCAGAACTGAAAACATTTCATATATTAAACATATCGATTACACATTAAAAACTTAATAACCATCCATTACATAATAACCATCCAAAAATATTTGTTAACAACAAAAACAAAAACATCAACCAAACAATCCAAACACATACTAAAAATTAATTTAGTAAAAAATTAAAAATATAAAAGATTTATCATTTTTATATAATTTTATCTTTGGTAGGTAGAAATAATTTTTAAAAAATTCAAAAATAATTTTTTGACATTTATTTTTATCGAACTAGTTTATATTTTATTAAATTGATGACTTTGCCCCTTGAAATGAAGCATTTTCTATTTGCAAAGGAACGATTTTTTCAATTATCCTTATTTAGAATGAAATTTAAAATTTATAATCAAATATATCATGATTAAAAGGTCAAGGATTAAAATAACACAAGACTCAAACCACATACACTGTTAATGTAATTCGTCCTATTTCTATTAAAAAAACAGTTGAACTTTTTTCCATACAAAGTTAAGAAAATAATGCCAATGACTGCTCGAATTATCTCTAACAACATTAAAATATTATTCAATATGTAAAATTATATATATAAATAAGTGAAAGTGTTTTGATGGGCAGAAATAGCGAATCTTTGGTTTCATTTTTAAAATCTTTAGTAAAAAATTTTCTTAGTTGGGAACTATTTTTAAGAAGAAAATAAATAAGTTATTTTGAACAAATTTAATCGAAGCCAATTTATCCACAAATACTACCTAATAAACTCTAGCAATGCCCTTGTGGTAAGTTTGGCGTGTAACTGCACTTTGGGTGCAGTGAGGAAAAGGTCAAGAGTTCAGCTAGCGAATTAGTGGCGGTCCCTTTAAGTGATACACTTCAGTTCATTAACTTTATTAACAAATCTAATTTCCTACAACGTGACTCAAAAAAAAAAACACGCTTGTAAATAATTTCAACCATTCTCTCATAAAAATTTTACCACAGTAAACTTAATCGGGTCAAATTTTAATATAATTTTAATGGCTTTAGTTTTAGATTATGTAAGTGAGAGGGTCTGGGGATGTTGTCAGAAAATTCGAAGGTTGTTGGAAAATTCACAGGAATCTTCGAATGTTTGCTGGAAAATTCAAAGGTTGCCAGAAGCTTCAAATCTTCTAGCAATGATGAGAGATTCAGATTTTTCAACGGTTGCAATTAAAAACACAATAGCAAAAAGATGATAGAGACAAGAGATTTGGTAAAGAAGAAGACAAAGTAGTTAGAAAGAGAATAATGGAAAAACTCTTCCATGGATCTCCTACTTTCACTCTCAAGGTAGATAATGGAAAAGGAAAATTAGTTCTCTTCCAAAAATTGTCTCTCTAAAATCAACTCCTTGTAAAGCTATGTATGGGTGCTATTTATAGGCCCCTCATGGTGTAGGATGGAGCCCACACTACTAGAAAAAACACTTTCTGTGACGAACATGTTTGGTCGCGAAAAGTACCATATTTGGTCGCTAAAACCTTTTCGCGACCAAAATATGTTGGTCGCGAGTTGGTCGCTAAAGCCTCGTCACAGATAGTTTTCTGCGACCAAAAAAGCCTTTGGTCGCTAAAAGTGACCATTCGCGACCAACTTTTTTGGTCGCGAAAAGTCCAATTCATATTAGCCAAAAGTAAACTTTTAGCGACCAAAGATAAGTTGGTCGCCAAAAGTCAGCGCCTTGACCTAAAAAAAATAATTCTTTTGTGCTCCCTGGGACTTGAACTCCTGACCAAGGAGTCACCATGCACCCAATCCACTCTGCCACTCTGCCAATAATATATTTCTTGTTCATATTTGACAAAAAAAATATATAACCCATAAAAATTGGGTTATATATTATTTTATAAAACTTTTAATGCCTAAATAGAAAAATAGCATGTAATTACTGTAGTATCATTTTTTTAAAAATTTATCCCGCCATAACTTTCCGCGACCAACTTTTTTTTTTTGGTCGCCAAAGGGTAATCTTCCGCGACAAAAAAAGCCTCTGGTCGCCAATAGTAGACTTTTCGCGACCAACTTTTCTTTTTGGTCGCCAAAAGGTGATCTTCCGCGACCAAAAAAGCCTTTGGTTGCCAATAGCATACTTTCTGCGACCAACTTTTTTTTTTGGTCGCCAAAGGATAATCTTCCGCGACCAAAAAAGCCTTTGGTCGCCAATAGTATACTTTCCGCGACCAACTTTTTTTTTTGGTCGCCAAAGGGTATACTTTCCGTGACCAACTTTTTTTTTGGTCGCCAAAAGGTGATCTTCCGCGACCAAAAAAGCCTTTGGTCGCCAATAGTATACTTTCCGCGACCAACTTTTTTTTTGGTCGCCAAAAGGTGATTTTCCGCGACCAAAAAATTGTGGTCGCCAAAAGTTAAATTTTAGTCGCAGAAAGTGGACTATTTGCGACCAAAAAAAATAGGTGGTCGCCAAAAGTGTTTTTTCTTGTAGTGCCATGAGCAAGGCACATGGGGAATATTCTCCCTAACCACTTTTTCTGAGGAGGTAACCTCTTCGAGGATGAGAAAAATTTCAAAAAGGAGATCAACCTCTCAGCGAACTCTTCTTTTTAACCACACCTAACCAGTGATCCCCAATCATCCCAAAAGATTAGGGGTAGTCTTAGAGGACGCCCTGCCACAGAAGGGTTAGAAGTAGTTCAAGAGAACGCCCTGTCGCAAACATTGTTGAGTCTTAGGGACCTCTTAACTCGTGCCACCTTGACCCAGGTATAGACTAGTTTAATAGAATAGTGAATTTATCTCCACTCATCGTCCTCAGAATCGGGTCCTTTATTCAGATTTCGTCACAGCCATGGCTCTAGTACGTCCATCTCGGAAAGCTCCAAGCCTGCAACTATTCTGGAACTCATTAACGGAGCGACTTTTAGATTGTGTTTGAATCCGTTTGAAACCAAGCACTTTCAATTTCTAGGTTCGTGGATTCGAATCTTTTCGAGTTCAAGCTAAAATAAATCTCTAGGTTCGTGGTTTTGAACCCTTTCGAGACTAAGCAAATACCTCGGAGAATGGATCTCATTCGAGGTTTTTTTCTCATCTAAAAACAACGATTAACCTTTTTCGATGCTTGTATGATTTGGGCCTCCTCGGATGGGCTTGTTGGATTTTCTCTAAAGATATAAGCTTGATGAGTCCTCCTTGGCCTAATTTGTTGACTTTCTCACAGGTCCACTCAATAGAATTCATTTGAGGCCACTTAGTGATAATTTCTCCGGGCCCATTAATTTTTGGGCTTTCTAATTGGGCTTTGATTGAACCTAATTAATTTAATGGGGTCAAGTTGACCTATTATTACAAAAAGATTAGGAGTTTGAGGTCATAAAAAAAAGAGCCTATTTTGTCAATTGGATTAAAGCCAACTTTTTAGTTTTTTAACTTTTCTGAATTATATCATCTTTCTATTTATTTACGCGTTTTTAAAAAAAAAAATTATAAAAATGTCAAAAAATTGACTTTTAATCTACTTTTCAAAATAGGCTATTCAACATCTAGAATTGTAAGGCAGGCTATCATCTTACTGGGAAATTATTCAATATATACTCTCGGCGCACCACGTGTCCATACTCCAAACCAATCAACAATTAGTTAGCCCCATGTTGTCCCCCCATGTCTAACATAAATCGTGGGCCCTTGTGTCTCTCCACCAATCAAAACCTTATGGAGTACCACGTGTCTATACTCCGGGAGTACTGAATAATCACCCCATCTTACTTGTTGATTAAAAAAAATAGTGCTGATTTGGCAACGATTGTTTTAATAATTATTTTTTTTATTGTTTTTACTTTGTAAAAATAAAATTATTGTTAAAAAAACTGATGAGTTTTTTTTTGTTTAATCAGAGATGAGTTTGATAAATGTAAAAGAATTATTTTCCTATTACTTGAAAAGTTGAATATTATTATTATTATTATTATTATTATTATTATTATTCTTTCTAATGTTCATGTTAAAAATAATTACTTTTTTTTAACTCAAGTTGTTTGGAATCTACTGAAAAAAATTAAAAACGTATCATTAGTTAAAAAAACAAATGTCATGTATCAACTTTTTCACTAAAAAAAAAAATGTAGAAAGAATTACAAATCAGTTTTATCTTTTAAAAGTAATTATTGATACATGAAAAACCTTATGGTTTTAATTATTAAAATTTGAAAAGTTTGTCATTAATTTGATTTTTTTTTTAAACAAAAAATACATTGAATTGCTATTTCCCCAAAAAATACCTTTTTTTGTTTTGAAAAATTTTCAATTTCGTTAATTCTTTTAAATTTTCAGATTTTTTTTTTTTTTTTAAAAACACTTAAAAAATTAATTCCAAACAGGACAACGACTATACATACATTAAAAAACCGAAATCAAAGGCAGCCTTAATCAAGAAAAAAGATTTCTGAAAGGGTACTTGTCAATTATTTTTCTTGAAAAATTGGTACCAGACCAGTTATACATAGAGAGGAACATAAAGATCTGTAAAAAGGAAAATGAAGAAGATCAATCCAAAATGATAAGAGAAAAAAAACTGAAACTGAAGACATTATACAAACAAACCGACAAACTACATGACGCACTTTGATCTAAAAACCAAAACCAGCAGCGTTTTTTCTTTACCACCCCCCAAAAGACTCAGTCAGACCTCTGGTTTTCCTTCTCTCTCATCACACTCCTCTCTCTCTCGCTCTGTCTCTCTCTGTGTCTCTCTGTCTCTCTCTTCTACAGTGTTGCAGAAAATACAGCTGGGTCAGCCCACAATATCAACGAGAAACCGCCATTCTCTCTCTCTTGATCAGTCTTTGTCATGTAGTGTTTTGTTTGTATGCTTTCTTCATTAGGGTTTTAAATGGTATGTTACAGCGCTGTACATATAAACACATGCACAATTTCTGTAAAACCTTTTTTTATGTTAAAAAAGTGGTGAATCTAGCCTTTCTACTTGGCCTTTGTTTTAGACGTACGTATTGCTCATACTCCATATCGTTATTTAAAATCATTATAAATTATATTTTATCTTGTTCAATTATTATTGTTTTTTATTTTATCCTTCAAACTAAAAATTTCAATCTTTTATTTTTTTATTTTATGTATCTCCTTCATCTTTTAAAAAATTTCAATCTAACATTTATATGTTTTTATTCTATTAAGGCTAAGTTTGGGAAGTCCCAAATAAGCCAAAAAGTCAAAAAGTTACTCAAAAAGTTAAAAAGTTAACACTATTCACCAAAAGTCAACAATTACGGCTGCACAACTCCCAATTCAAATTTTCCTTTACAAACCAATTTTTACAATTTTTTATTACACATTTTTCCATAAAAAGTTAAAAAGTTAACCTAAACATCCATATTTTCAATCTCAATTTTTTAGTCCAAAAAGACAAAAAGTGCACTTATTTAGTCTTCCCAAACTTGGCCTAACAAAACTAACAAAAAATATATATGTAATGTGTACATGTCATATTTATGATGAAAATATCTTTTAAAAATCTATCATAAATATAACATGTGCACATGTCATGTACTTTTTTCGCCAATTTTGTTAACAATAAAGATACATAAGGGTTAGATTGAAAACTTTTAGAAGATGAAGAAGTCATTTTGGACCAAGCGCTCGACGACACAAATTGGTTGGCTAAAGTTTTTACCTACAAGCATTATACTTTTGGGGACGAAATAAATTGAGAGGAAATTATTAAAAAGTCCAAAGGAAGGAAGGTATATGAGATTAGATCCAATGAAGATTTTTTCTTGGTGAGAGGTTTATCATTTGTGAAATAGTTTAGTGAAAAATTCTTTCGTTGATTTTAGAGGATATTTTGTTTCCAATTTTACCCTTTAATTTATCTATTAACTTTTTGTTGACTATCAATTCAATTTTTTGGACTATCCATTCAATTTTTTTTTTCTATATGTTCAATTTTTTGATTATTTATTCAATTTTTTGCTCTTATTTGTTCAAATATCTATCCAAATTTTTTTATCTGTTCAATTTTTTCACTATCTGTTTGTTGATTGTTTATCTGTTCAAATCTTCGTTAAAATTCTTATTCTAATTTTTTCTTATCTGTTAAAATTTTGAAATTCTATCTGTTGAAATTCTAGTTCTAATTTTCTTACCTGTTTAAATTCACACACATATCTTATCTATTTTTTCTACTTGTTCATCATCAACAACAACAATAATCACATATACATCTATATCATAAAAAAAAAAAAAAACTATCTTATCTGTTTTTAATCTGTTGCATTTTTTTTTTTTTTTTTTTGAAAGAGAAGGCCACCAATCTATTCAAATGTTCAACAACAACAACAACAAAAAATTCATTTTTCCTAGCCCAAAAAAAAAAAAAATCCTAAAATCGCATCAAATGCCCCAAAATTCCCCAATGTTGCAAAATTTGTTGAAAAGTTATCTTGTTCCTCAACAAATTATAAGTATATTTAGTGTCTTCTTCATAGAGTAGCTTTGAAATACAAGATCTGTAACTCTACAAATATGAGTTTCGAACGCTGATTAATGAGAAAGAGGCTTGAAAATACTCAATGATGATTTGCATGTTGAACTCCATATTTGATTAGCAGTGATCAATTCCAAAGTTTGGAATGGAGAGAGAGAGAGAGAGAGTTTGGTTAGGGTTTGGTTTGGGAACAATATATATATATATATATATATATTTGGGTAGTTTGGTCATTTCATAAGAGTTTGTCTTTATGGACATATTATTTTAACGACGGAATCTTTGGACAAAAAAAATTCAAAATTGGATTTATCATCCATATGCCTATAAATTTATCCCTAAAATGCTTATTTGTTGTAGTTGTAGTGGGAGTACATTGTATCAATTTTTAGTTCGAGAGGATAAAGTAAAAAATAGTGATAATTGAAAGGGTTAAAATGTAATTTTCCCTCAAAACCATGGTTGGGAACATATTAAATTAGTAAAAAAAAACACAATAATTCAATCCACTCTTTTTACCTTTTTTTTACACTTTTTTTTTATATAAAAAATAAATAAAAAATTTATTAAAAAGTTGAATTTTTAAACCAACCCTTACTACGAACCATTTGTATGACTTTTGTTTATAATTTATAAAGTAGAATTAATTGAAAAAATGGTTATCTAAAAAAAAAAATAACTGTTTTTGATATTTATTTTTTTGATTGTACAAGACAGATGCATGAGGATGAAAGTGAATGACTACGCCCATGGCTTTCCTCGTGGAATCTTCGGTACTGACCTGTTGTGTACTCTGTCCCTTAATATTAATAAAATTAGTATTTTATAATTAAAATATATATATATATACTAGTGGGTGGCACACACGATGTGTGTGCAATTTAAATAAGTAGGAATAAAAAAAAATAATAATGAAGTTCATATTATATTATAATGTGTACTTAGTTTAAGTGGTATGAGTCGTCGTACTTAAACCCATGGTCATGGGTTCAAGCCTTGCCCATCTCTTTGTTTAACTTTTTTTTAAAAAAATAAAAAATACTGCCACATGGCATGAGGAGAGTAAAGCTTCAGGACACCATATTATGTGTTCACTTTATAATAGTACTAGTGAGTGGCACACACGATGTGTGTGCAATTTAAATAAGTAGGAATAAAAAAAAATAATAATGAAATTAATAATATAATGTGTACTTAGCTTAAGTGGTATGAGTCCTCGTACTTAAACTCATGATCATGAGTTCAAGCCTTGCCCATCTCTTTGTTTAACTTTTTTTTTAAAAATAAAAAATACTACCACATGGCATGAGAAGAGTAAAGCTTCAGGACACCATAAGAGTTTGTGTTCACTTTATAATAGTATAGATAGATAGATAATAGATATATCAATATCAAATAATATGATAAAATTTTAATTTTTATCCCTTTAAATTAAAGATTTATCAAAATTTATTTTTATTTTGAAAGTCATAATTACTTTTAAATTTGAGAAAATTACAAATCAGAGCAATTTTTCAAAAATAATTACATATACATGAAAAAATTTATGATTTTAATAATTAAAGTTTATAAATTTTACTAATAATATGAATTTTTTTTTTCAATCTTTAACTAATGTGTTATTTTCTCTTTAAATTTTACTTAAATATATATGGAAAAATAACATATCAGTGTAGGTTTAGAAAAAAAAATTAAAGATCAATGATAAAATTATAATTATAATTTTAATATTATTAATATTTTAAATATTTCTTATTCTTTTATAATTTTTTTTTACACCACTTAAATATAATTTTCTCAATATATTTTCCGACTAATAATAATGTCACGAGTCTTTTCTTTGCATGAAAACGAGGCAACCCTAAAAGCAACCATTGAAGGTTGCCTAAAGTCTAGGTACCTCTACAGCAAAACTCAGTGAAAAGCTACACATTAGTTAGGAAAAGGGGGATGATGGAGAATGTTAGAGTTAGAGTTTTAATGTTAATTCTAATTAGAGTTAGAGTTTTAATGTTAATTTTAATGATTTGGTAATACATAAAAAAAAATTGTTGTTTAGGATGTTTTAAATAAGTGTATTTTTTGACTTTTTATAAAAAGATGTGTAAAAAATAGAAATGAGATGTTGATTGATGTGATCCAAAAAAGATAAAAAGATAAAAAGTATGAACTTATTTAGGTCAAGTTTGGCATCCCTTATATAATCCATCTTTTTATCTTTTTATCTTTTTTCCATCACATCACATCTCTACTTTTCTGCACATCTTTTCGTAAAAAGACAAAAAGTGCACTTATTTAGATCATCCCAAACAACAACAATGCCTTAATATCATAAGTCAAAATATCAAATCATAAAATGAGATCCATTTTTAGAGTTCCTTTTAGAGCTCTTCATTTAAAGGTCTTAAATATTTTTGCTTGGAAAAATTACAAATCAGTGTAAGACTTAAAAAAAATTTGTAAAATCACAATAAGTTTATCATTTCAATTATTAAAATTGATAAGTTTTATCACTAATTTATAATTTATTTTAAAAACTTACATTGAATTGCAATTTTCTCATACTTATTTTTGTATGATTTAGGTTTCGTTTGGGATGTAAGTCTGTTTTTTGGCTTTTTAACCTGAGACCTGTTAGTTTGGGATGCTTTAAATAAGTGTATTTTTTGACTTTTTATAAAAAAAAATGTGTAGAAAAATAAATGGAAGATGTTGATTGATGTAACTTAAATAAATGTACTTGTGTAAAAAAGCGCACTTATATAGATTAACCAAAACAAAAAGTCTCATTTGTGTTAGACTTTTTTGCTTTTTTAACTTTTGTGAATAAAAAAAATGATTATAGTTTGGATGTGACATTTTGTCTTATTGACATTTTATTCTATTTTACTTTTTTATGACTATTTTAACCCCAACCTCATTTTAGCCTATGCCAAATGAGGGCTTATTGGGTTAACAACAATGATTCATCCCACTAAAAATATCACCACTAATAGCACTAATGCATTAAAAAAGTAAAAAAAAAAAAAAAAAAAAACACAACTCCAAGACCAAAACATCACATCATTAATGGCGGGACCCACTGCCACCTAATTAGTGGGAGCACTAATTAGTGCTCCCAAGCATTTTTCTTGGGTTAAATGCACTTCACATTTTCATTTTTAATTGATGGAAAGTATTTGAGTATTTAAGTTTCATATCATATGTACTTGCTTAAATTCTTACGAATATACATAAGTTACCTTAAGAAATTATGTAAATTTTCATAAATATACGTAATTTGTAATTTTTCAAATTTGTATGAATTAACTTATGTATATTTATAAAAACTTATACAATTTTATGAGACAATTTACATATATTGTGAAGGTGGGTTGGAAGCTTTTTTTGACTATTTTAGTCACAAAAGATAAAATAAGTTATTTTAGCCACAACAAACAAAATCATTACACTCTTCTCTCACAAAAAAATTAAAAAATCCTTCCAAAATCAAACTTTTTAACCCATGTTAAAATAGGCAAAAAAAACTAAAAAACCAACTTACTTTCCAAACCACACCTCATTTACACATTTAAAAATTGCCCTTAATGGAGATATTTATTTTTATGTCAAATTGTGTTGTCAGTCTTTTTATTCATTTATTGTTACTGAGATTAATGAAAATTAAATATTAAAAGACCAAAAGGATATTTTTTGTGAAAGTTTAAATTTTGTGATTTGCCTTTTTATGATTGTTTGTTTTTCGACTTTTTTAAGAGTTACAAAGATTAATATGTTTATAATTTTTTTTAAAAATTATTTTTTTATTAATAAAAAAATTGATATGACATTTAGTAAGTGTTTGGGGTAAACTAAAAAAATGCATTTTTTTTTTATTTACATACACTTATTTACGTCATATCAATCAACATCTTTTTTTTACTTTTTTAACTACTTTCTCTACTTTTTTTACACATTTTTTTTAATAAAAAGTCAAAAAATACACTTATTTAGAACATTTCAAATCATTCCTAATTTTTTTAAACCGAAAGAGAAAAGTGAAATTTTAGTTGAAATTTAGAAATGTTAAAGTACAATTAACCCTTTCATTTTTATATCACTTGTTAATATTTGAAATTGATATTTTTATATCACAGATTAATATTTGAAATTGACAACTTTGTTTGGAAAGTTGGATTGGTTTTTAACTTTTTGATTTTTTAATTTTTTGGTTATTTTTGGCTCAGGTTAAAAAATTCATTCGGATTGACTTTTTTAATTTTTATGAGAGAAAAAATGAAATGATTATGATTTGAATGTGACATTTTATTCCTATTGTATCTTTTTTATAATTAATTTAACTAAAAAATTAACCCACCCCAATTGGCAAACAACACCTCAATCTACAAATGCATGTGGGCCCTCCTTAGGAAAAAGAGGGTAAGCTATTGTTGCTTTCTCTTATTAGCATGTGATTAACCAAAGAGAATTGTTATCTAGGTTTAAAAATTAGATTAATTTTTTAGATTTAATAATGTGACATTCTATTAAATAGTTGAAGTTAATTCTCTCTCATTTATTCTTTAATTATTAAATAATTATTTTATTAATATATTATTGAGTCTAAAAAGCGAATTTAAAAATAGATTTGTATCAATTTTCTTTACGAAATCGAAGTGATAAGGTTTTTAATTAATGTTTTCATAACCAAATTGAATGTTGCTATTGTCAAGATGATTTTGATTTTTGTCATAATAACATGTAATTAACTTTTTAAATCCTCAAATGATTGTTGTACATGTTGTTTTGGAAGAAAGACTTGCCGTGACAACAATGCTCTCCCTTTCGTGTCATTGAGAATGTGGTGGGCTTTAATGGGTATTTCATTAGCCATTTTTTGAAATTAAATTTATAAATTTTTATTTTGAATTAAAAGTGACTTTTTGGTATATGCAAAATCATCACATGTTTTAGCTAAAAGTATGGGAAAGGGAAAAGTTATTGATTATTATATATAGTATGTCACACACGTTAATGAATAATTTTATAAAAAAAAGACATGCAGTTCAGGTTATATCCAATTGAATTAGTAGCTCAACCAAACACTTATTAGATTATTTTTATTTATTTATTAGTATTATTTTTTTTCAACAAACACTTATTAAATTACTCAATGATATTGTTAACTAGCTTGGCCTTGTTACTGGTCTAGTTTTGAGCCAATGGTTTTCTATGCTGTCATGTAGGGATAATTAACCAGTACATGATTTTTTGCAAAGGTCATCTAAATTTTGTATTTTGCATAAATTTGACAATTGTGGGGTAGATATATATAGGGGTCGATAATGACGGGAACAATGTATTGAGATGAGATGATGTTGATTAGAGAAAAGCAAAAATAATAATAAAAGAAAAGAAAATGAAATGAAAAACAAATAAAAATTTATAGAAAAAAATACGATAGGATAATATTGTTGTTATTAGGAACTATAATGATGGATTTTTTGACTTTCAATCAATACCGGCTCGAGGTTTTTGCAAGTTTAAGGCTAAACATAAAAATGTGACTTTATCTAAATCTTTGAAAAGTTAAATCCTTCGACTTTATGATTATTATTATTTTTTTGATTATTATTATTTTTTTTTTGTTGGGAGCCAAAGACGAAAGTTTAAATGACTTAATGGTTAAGCCATCTTTGTTTTCAATTAATAAATATGAGACACATTATTCTTTATTCAGTTTTATTTATATGAGATTACTTCCAATGAAATTACAAACAATCCAAGTGGCCTATCAAACATTGATTTTCAAATTTTAATAGCTTACATGTGATAGATTAGCTCTTAAATGAACATCATGTAATCCATTTATTACCTCCTTATATATTTGAAAAATATTAATACACAGAATTTTCATGTTGCCTTGTTCACAATACACAGAATTTTCTTGTAGTGTCACACATAAAGGTTGAAATTTATTTACTTGTTTTGAACATTATTGTGTGTGTTTGGTTTGAGTTTTTTGAATTAAATTTTTTGAAAAATGAGTTTTTTATTTTTCGTTTTTTTTTTTGTTTTTTGTTTTTAGTGAATATTTTTAAAATTCTAAGCATTTTTTTTTTACTTTTTTTAGATGCACCTTACTTAGATGTATCTAAAAAATAAAAAATTTGTGAAAAAATATTTTAAAAAATAATAAATACATAAAAATATGAAAAATATTCTGAATTCTCATATATTTTTTGTATTTTGGTATTTAGTGAATTTCAGGGCCGGCCCTGAGATGGGGGCCCAAGGCGACACTTCGGAAATGGGGCCCTCTTACATTGAAAAAAAATAAAAAAATTCATAGATAAAACGATAAATTACAACTTTTTTATTTGTTTGTCGCCACAAAAAAATTTAGTTGTACATATAATTATTAAAATTATAAACAAAAATTTACTTTCATATATTAAGATAGGAGGCAATCATTACAAATGCTTAAAAAAAATAAAAATCTAGTTTTGTTGCTTTATTTTGGGCCCCATGTTCAATTGGGCCTATAGTATTTGGGCCTTTTTTTTTTTTAATATCTAAAACACAAAATTATATTTGGGGGTCTCTATTTTTAGCCCAAATTTGGGGCCCAAGGACAGACCTCTCTTGCGTACCCTCAGGGCCGGCTCTGGTGAATTTTTAAAAGATTTTTTACACAAAAATTATATTTTTTATATGTATTTATGTTAGGTGTGTCCAGAAATTAAAAAAAAAATTACTTAAAATATTAAAAAAAAAATCAGTAAAAAATAAAAAAATACGAAAAATAAGAAAGTAGAATTTTTTGAAAACAAAAACAAGCAATTTTATTAGTATTTGTTTTCAAATATATTTGATTTCGAATGGACTATACAACCGACTATAAAATATTGTCACAAAATAAATTAAGTGAACCAAATTCATTACGGTTATGAGTTATTTGACCCACATAGATCACCCACTAAAAAAAAAAAATTAAAAATAAGATTGATCAGATAATCCAAGCAATATGATTTATCATATTTGTCTTTAAAAAAAAATCATTTATTTATACATACAAATGTGATCAAATGATGTATTTATAATTAATTTGATTTTTCATGTATAATTTATACAGAAAAATTACAATTTGTATGATTGACTGCACGGTCAACAGTGGACTGGAGACTGTTGTCTTATTTTTTTTGGTAGTATATATATATATATATATATTATATAAAAAAAATTAATAAATAGAAAGAAAGACACTAGAAGCTTTGTTGACAAAGTTCGATGGTATCATACGTGAAAAATCTAGAAATTCTTTAGATATTGATTTGTGATTATGTATCAATTTTAAGTAATAAATACCAATCCCAATCAAACAATCAAGACAAATCGACACACCGATTTTACGTGAAAAAATCACAAGTGGAGCACCTCCAATTGTGATAAAAAACCACGGGCAACAGCCACAAAGCAATCCACTAAGAAGATATAAAGGAATTACACAAGTATACTCTCAATTACCTAGCGAATCCACGCCCGAATTGAACCAACCCCTATGTGCCTCTTCCAACCCCGTCTTCACCTCGGAATTGTCTTGACGATGAGCCACTCCAGAATCCACCAAAATTTCAGGCTCGAATTCTTCAGAATCCACTGAAGACCAACTCTCTCTTTTGTATAGAATGAATAAACAAACCTTTGATGTATTCTTCTTAAACCATGAGTTGAATACTCAATTAAACATCAAAGAAAACTAGCAAAATATCCCCAGATATAAACCTTAATATCCAAAAAGAAGATCTGGAGAAGTAATCCTAGTTTTGGACTGAAACAAATACTTATAGAAATTTGGGACTGCGAAGCTCGCTCGAGCGAAGACTCTCTCGCTCGAGCGAGGAACCAAAAATGCGTGTTTTCCATAAGTGGCTTCGCTCGAGCCACGCACCCTTCGCTTGAGCGTACATTCATCTCTTTCAGGTTTTTACACAGACGCAGCCTTTGCTCGAGCGAGCACTTCTTCGCCTGAGTGAGCAAGGGCGGACATGCAACTTCGATCCCCGTCACAATCAGCGAAGTGACAATCTTAAAAGTATTAACATCACAAACTTCTCTGCAAGGCACAATTCGAGTTGGATTCGCATCTAAAACTCATATCCTCACTGAAATACAAGAGCGAATAAACTTACAACTGAAAGGAGTTTTGTCAAACGGGATTGCCAAGAATAAAAACCTAACAATACGTAAAAATGGGCACATGGTTTGCACGGGTGATTGTGTGTGAGTGGGCAGCCTAGTTAACGCCTCTCCTTTGTGTTATACTTTGATATCCAAATGACAATAATGTGAAATAATACAGATTTGATATATACATATATACTAGGGATGACCCTTGCCTGAAGGCATTGCCAACAATTTTTTTGGTATCACGTGCTACAAAACTCAATGGTAATAAATCAATTCAAAATGATAATATCACTCCGACTTAAAACTTCACATATAAGAAACTGAAATTGCTTCTACACATTGAATTAGCAAAAGCATTTGTAAATTTCAAATAGCAAATTTCAAAATGAAAAGTCCAAAAAATGAATTATATAATTGAATGTAGCATATGCAAAGAATCTAGAAATATTTGCTAAACTTAAAGTCTAAATAGCAAATTTTAGATTTTTATCCACGTCAGAATGACACATCTATACACTATAGCAAGTTAGAATGGGATAACTTTCAATAAAAGAATGTTATTGAATTAGGATCATAACTGGTAACCATTTCGCTTTATCAGGTTTAAATTCCTTTGAATAAAGTTCAATGAACATTTTGATACAAAAGAATCATCCTAGCTAACCCAAAAATAAATAAATAAATAATTTAACATGAGAGAGCTAACCAATGACACACCTAGAAGCAACGTAACCCAATGTTTCTAATATGGATCAATGACCTGCAACAAAACCACTCGCTTAAATTCGCTTAAAAAAACCAATAGCTATGAAAAATCACATCAAAATGCATATGAGAAATTGAAAGAAATTATAATGAAGAATAATTGCATCAAAAGAAACTGTAATATGAAAAATCGCATCAAAATACATATGAGAAATAGGATAATCAATAGCTATGAATTAAGAAGAATTGAATATAACTATTATAGTCAATTGAATTATGTCATTCAATGGCGAAGTGAGAATAGACATATGTATGCATTACTAAAGTAAACAAATGAATAGAAAAGCAAAAAATAATATAGATAGATCAATTAAGAATGCCGATAAATCATACAAACCTCCAAATAGAATTAAACTCAAATTTTGTAAGGGGAGCGAATAATTTTCTTTATTAAGACTAAGAGAGTCTTGTTATAAGGAAGAAGAATTTTTGAAGGCTGTAAAACCATACAAAATTAAAATTTTAAACAATTAAAGCTTACCTTATGTGAAGTATCCATTTTTGGATGATCATGCTCCTTTGAGTTTCCATCCCTGTGATAATGCATAACTCATTTTCTAATTGAAGCATTATGTATAACAATTAGTAGGGAACCAAAAAAGAATCAAACTTGAAATCAATGTTAATGGGCAAATCTAACTAAAATTAAACCCAAGGTTCATTAAATAAAATTAAGTGTACTATTTTTTTAAACAAAGATTACAACCAAATACTTATAAAAGATATTTGCCACAACTGAAGAATGAAAGAGAGAATGAAACTGAATTAAACATAATTAAGTAGAGAAACAAAACAGTTAAAAAGAGAATGAGAAACACATAATTAATACTCTAAATGATATAAACAAAATAGTTTCATAGGAGAACTAAATTAAACAAAATAAAGATAAGTTTATGAAAATCAATGCATGAAAATTGATTTTAGAAACCCATTCAAAAACCCATTTTAATAATTGTGCTGGTTCATTTATCATTTTAATATTTTTGGAATCAAAACCATTTATAAACACATTTAAATCTAACCCATTTTAAAAAATCATTACATGAAGATGGGTTTCTAAAATCTAAACCATTTTAAAAAAATCATTACCTGAAATTCACGGCAACATGTAAAATGAAGCCTATCTAATAAAAATTTAAGATTCTTAATTTTCACATGTAAAATGAAGCCAAATTGAACAATAGATAAGCAGCAAATTATTGACAAATCCATCAATGGAAGGCAGACCAATTACCTAATCAACTATTGCGGCAAACAAAGTCACAACAACTTTTTATGAGTTAATCAAACACTCCTTCAAGCCAAGGCATATGTACCTGAAACAAAAGGAAGAATTGAAAATATAAGCAAGCAAGCTCCATTATTCAAAATCAACCCCTTAAAAATTGCCCATTGTTTGTTGTTAAAAATAAGACCCAACTCCCACTGTTTGATTCACCAATTTGAATATACATGTTTTTATAGAGGAGCCAATTTGAGAGAGAATAGACAAATGCATACTCTATACAACTGTCAATTAGTAACCAAACAAATGTGACATTTCAATCCACAAATATGAGTGCCAAAAAGCATGAAAAATCATTTCTATGAATATATGAAGAAGCAAACCAAGCTGCTGAAGGTAGTAAATAGCAATTAAGCACAATCACTGTTTCAACCTTCCATACTGCGTGGCAATTTTTGAACATGAAAGATCCATTCATAAAAAAAGACCTATCTCATCATAGAAACCCATTTCATTGAAAAAGACTTATGTCATCTCATAGTAACCTATTTCATATTCATATAAATGAAATCAAAACCATAAAGAAACACAAACAATTATGCCCAACTTCTCTGCACTCCTCTTTTAGTTATCCATAAAGAAATTGAAGGAAAAAAAATTTAATCAACACTACATAAACAAACCTGCTATAAGAAATTAGTAAATTTAACAATATTAGAAATGAGTAAATTTATTTCAGTAACTTACAGATAACAATATTAAATTTAAAAAAAAAATCATAAACTAAAAATAGATTGAACAATTTAATTCCCAATGAAAGCCAAGCATCCTATTAAATAATTAGGATACCTTTTGTACGGGAAAGAAATAAATCTTCTCGTATAATCCTGTTGATCAAGTCTGCGCTCCTCTGTACGTCGTCGCTTTGTCACCTGAAAACACAAACGTGAGCTAGCCGGCGGGTGTGTGCCGGAAACCTCTCCGATGCCTAAGTCAGTAAGCTTGACAAATAGACAAAAGCTCTGTGTATTCAGAAAGCAAAGTTGTGTGTTCCCTCTCCAAAGGTGATGTTTGTGAGCTCTTATAGGTTTCGTATGGCACAATCCTAGTAGGACTTTTACTTCTCCATGCAGAATCCTCCTAGGATTCATACTCCTGAAAGATAATGCTTATCCTTCAACACCCCCCTCACTGCTTAAACCAAGTGAGATGGTTTTATCATGGCCGAACTCCAATATGACCGAAGTAAACATGACTATGCATAGCCGCAGAATAAGCCGAACTAGCTCTTCCTTTTACTGCTCTTACATCGGCTTCTCCTGCACAACCCATGGTGTGGTTAGACCGAACTAACATGTCATCACCGGTGTAACTCCAAGACCGGTCTAACTCCAAAGTACCGTTAGACCGATCTAACTTCGATCTTCTATCGGACCGGACTAGCTTCACGGCCTTAGGACCGGACTAACTTCAAAATATCCACATGACCGGAGTAACTTACATGGCCATTTAACTCGGCCCTTTATACTGCGGCTCATAACGGCCCATTACCCAACTCGGCCCAATTTTCACATAAATTACCCTCTCAATTGCCCCTTAATTCCATCTGCCTAGCATGATTGGGATTATCTGTCAACTAGCCGAGCTATAGATTTTTAGCCTATCCAGCCGAGCTACTTTCACACCGAGCTCTGGTTGTCCGGTAGTAACGTCTCTTCAATCATAGAAACTGAAACGCTTTCCATTCTAATGGCACGTGGCATGCTCTGATTGACTGAGGACGGCTGTCACGCCGTCTTCGTACTTCGTGAAATTTGAACAGTCCCGCCTTTTTCCCTTTACCTAAAACGAGCCTCTTCATTTTGACACACTTTGCAACTTTTCCCTCTCTGAGCCTTCATTGCTTCTTCAACTTTCTAAGCTCGTGTTCTCCATAGCTGTTATTCTCTCTACAACTCTTGCCTCTTCATCGGGTAAGCACTGTACATCTACTTTGTTTTCGTATTTTGTTTTCTGTGTTTTTGCAAAACATATTTTTCCATTTCGCTTTGCTCTGTACTTTTCTGGAAAAAACTTAACAATAGAACACATGAGTACATGCAATATCCTGTAGAAAACTGGTTTTCGATCCAAAATCATGATGCAACTGAACTAGGACACTGTTTAAGCTAGGTAAAAGTCTAGTCAGTTTACACCAGTAGTTTTAATAAGTCAAACCACCTCTTGCGTTACCTCAGCCGAGGTAACCAACCGAACTAAGTTTGCACTTAGCATACTAAGATACCTGAACTCCAACCGATCTAGGCCTTTGGGGCTAAACCAGCTTTCTTAGTTTTTTAGACGGAACTCAGAAAGTTGCCCCTAGACGATCAACCGGTCAAACAGAACCGTTTCCACAACCGAGATATCGAGATGCTTGCCAAGGCCGAGCTAATAAAAGCCCTGCTCAAACCGAGCTACCAATCACCTTGCAGAAACCGAGACAGAACCTGTAGCATCCCACACAGTCGAAGTAGGACTTCTTTTTATCTTGCTTTTAATTTGTAGCACAGCCTAATGATCTGTGCTTAACACCTTTGTTCTTCACTTTGCAGACTTAGGTTGCCCAGGCACTCCTCTGCGCGCTCAACCGAGCTACTGAGCACAATTTTTGGACCGAACTAATTTATTCATAACTTATAAAATAAATGGGGAAGTATAGATTTTTAGTAAATACTCCGGGCGGTCTAGCCGAATTCCGAAAAGATTACAATATACCCGATGACGTCCACCTGATCTTAGCCGAAAAAGATGTCATACCTTGGGGCAATGAAGGCTTTGTCCCCTTCACCCTCTTGTCCATAATTGAAACCAGACTACAATTTCCAGTCCAACCCTTAATTTGTGAGTTTCTTAGGCAAACCAGACTATGCCCAACCCAACTATCCACCAATTCATACCATATAATAATGGGAATAGCCGAACTAAATCGCCAAGCCGGTCTCAACCTCGGTCTGGCCGAAATCTTTCACCAATACTCCATTGGTTCGAAGGAAGACGGCTGGGTGTACTATCTTAGAATACGCCGTCGACGCGAGAAAATAATAAAAAACACACCGGATAAAGACTTGAATGACGACGATTTTTTTTAGGTGTCTGGGAACTTTGAGGATCACCAAGCCTAGATTCCTGGCCGAAGCATCAATTGGAAAAAAGGAACACCTGATATAATTACTTCGGTTTTCTTGTGTGTTTTACAATATTTCGGTTTTTAATTTTTCAGCCGAACTAACAGTTGTTTTCTTTCATAGATTCTGCCCACCTCCATTCTCTATACAGCTACCCAAATCTAGCGACCTTGCGCGCCGCACTACAGTATCCAGAACGTAGTTGGGCCAAGCTGCTAAAGTTTGAACCGACCTATAGATACAGAAGCCGCCGAAAAGCGAGAGTGACCGACTTTCTGCTAAAGGAGGCCCCAGAACCGGACCCAACCTTGCCAGAAATCAGACTAATCCCACTGACCGCTGAAGAAGAAATGGCCAAGAGAAATAGAGTTAGAGCGCTATTGACCGAAACCAACAAACCCGAAGTACTGCCACCAAGCCAAACGCAACAGGCCGTTGTGGCCCTTCCTTCTCAACAACCTTCTTCATCACGCCCATCCAAGCGCTCCCGGTCTACCCCAACCGAACAGCGTCTAGTGGATGAGCACGAAACCACGCCTTCACCAATTCCACAATCGGAACCTTCTGACCGGGCTGGCTCTTCCAGGTGGGCACCGAAGTTAAAATTTCAGAACCACCTTATTCAAGATACCGATTCGGTGGTTGCTGAGAAGGATCACTTGATGGCCTTTAATCTTGCCAAAAGTGTGTGCCTTCCAGCAGACATGGAACATTATCAGAACCAGACCGAGCTAAAGGCCATCCGATCGGCCACTAAATCCATGATCCTGGTAAGATGCCCTTCGTCTCTAAATTTTTTTTTTTCTAACTTTCAGTTCGGTTTCGTCATTGATTTCTTTCCATTCATTTCAGTCTCTTCAGAAGAGCCAAATTGCCCATCAAAAGGTATTGGAGCTCAGGAAAACGGCTAGGCAGGCTCTGGCAGAAGTTGAAGCAAAAACAACCGAGCTGAAGGAATCCTACCGAAAAACGGCCGAGCTAGAGGTTGAGGTAGCTCGTCTAACCGGACTAGTTACCTCGGCTAAAGCTGACAAACAGAAGGCGTTGATCGTAATGAAAGACAAGTACCTTCGTGAGCTAGTTAAGCTTGAAGGGAAAAAGGACGTCGAAATAGCCGAACTGAAGAAGAAGGTGGGAGATGCCAACGCCGAAGGTTTCAAGGAGGCAGAAGGCCTCTACATTCCACAATGTGAGGGAGCGAAAGACTTATTCTTCAAGTGCGGCTGGAGAAGTGTTATGGACCAGCTCAGCTGTGGGCCCGAAACCGAGGTCTACAATGCTCCTCAGTATTTCATTCCGGCCTCACTAGCGGAGTATGCTGCTTCCGTCCAACAACAATTTTTGCAGGGTTCAGATGATGAAGATGAAGAAAACGAACCAACTGTTACTCCGGTAGTCAACGAGCAAGGCAACGATCAATCAGCCCGGTTGAAGCCAACGGTTGAAGACCTGACTGTTGAGCCGTCGACTGACATCGTTCTGCCAGTTGCTACTGAGACTGATCTTCCATCTGCAACCGGTGTTCAAGTTGATATTGACGCCGACCTTGAAGACCTTTTCACTTGATTCTGTACTTTCTTTTCGTTGTTACTTTTTGCTTTTGTAACCGGGCTATGGCCCCCCCTTTGTAATTGCTCTTTGATGAATGAAAAAAAAAAATTGTTTTGAACTCTTATTTCGGTTGATCCGTATGTTTGTACTTGCAATGACTTTTCCATGATCTTTTCACTTCCAACTGTTATCTCGGTTTAAATTCCTGTTTGAGCTTGCCTTCTTAATAGTATTGTGGCCGAGATACTTTAATTTGGTCTCAGCTGAGTAATCTGACTGAGCTATCCAGCTAATCACTCTTTAGCCGATGTACTTATTTCGGCTAAAGAGTACTAAGAGTTGGTTTAATCCAGCCAACCACTCTTTAGCCGATGCTCTTACTTCGGCTAAAGAGTACTAAGAGTTGGTTTAATCCAACCAACCACTCTTTAGCCGATGTCCTTTCTTCGGCTAAAGAGTAACAAGAGTTGGTTTAATCCAGCCAACCACTTTTTAGCCGGTATCCTTACTTCGGCTAAAGAGTAATAAGAGTTGGTTTAATCCAGCCAACCTTAGAAAAAAAATTTTGGTTATTCTGACCAAATGTCCTGCAGCCTGGATCCTTATCCTGGGCTTAGGAGGGGTGTTGGTTTAATCCAGCCAACCTCTAAGTTAGTTTTTCCGCCCAACTTAGAATAGAATGTTTGGTTATTCCGTCCAAACGTCCTGCAGCCTAGATCCTTATCCTGTGCTTAGGAGGGGTGTTGGTTTAATCCAGCCAACCTCTAAGTTAGTTTTTCCAGCCAACTTAGAATAGAATGTTTGGTTATTCCGACCAAACGTCCTGCAGCCTGGATCCTTATCCTGGGCTTAGGAGGGGCGTTGGTTTAATCCAGCCAACGTCTAAGTTAGTTTTTCCAGCCAACTTAGAATAGAATGTTTGGTTATTCCGACCAAACGTCCTGCAGCCTGGATCCTTATCCTGAGCTTAGGAGGGGTGTTGGTTTAATCCAGCCAACCTCTAGATTGGTCTTTCCAGCCAACCTTACTTTTGATGTCCCTAACTTACTAATACAATCTCATATAGAAAATAACTATGCTGAAAAGAATTGACTTTTTTTTATTGAGAGAAAGGAAAATTACACATACTCGTAAAAAAGAAAAACTAAAAATAAAATAGTTTGAGATTGGCAGTGTTCCATGGCCTTGGAATGGCTTTGCCGTCCTCATCTTCCAGGTGGTATGCCCCTTTGCCAGCTAATCCGACCACTTTGTAAGGTCCTTCCCAATTTGGCCCTAACTTGCCATCTCCTAGTATCAAGGTGTTTCCCGTCACTTTGCGCAATACCCAATCTCCGATCTTGAATTGTCTTGGATACACCGTTTTGTTGTATTTCCTAGATAACTCTTGTTGGTATGAGGCAATGTGAACCAGTACTCTTTCTCTTCTTTCTTTTGCAAGGTCAAGTTCCAATGTTATGGCTTCGCTGTTTAAGTTTGGATCAAAATTTTCACTTCGAATTGTGGGGAGGCCAACTTCTAATGGGATTACTGCTTCCATACCGTAGGCTAAGGAGAATGGTGTTTCTCCTGTTGACCGCCGAGGTGTGGTGCGGTAAGCCCATAAAACATGAGGAAGCTCTTCCGCCCATTTGCCTTTGGCTTTCTCCAACCTTTTCTTCAACCCATCCAAGACTACCTTGTTTGAAGCTTCTACCTGTCCATTTGCTTGGGGATATGCCGGTGTAGAATTATAGAACTCTATCTTGTACTCTTCACAAAAGCCTCTGAAGATTCTGCCATTGAACTGAGTGCCATTGTCTGAGATTAGGGCTTTTGGTATGCCAAACCGAGTGATGATGTTTTACCAGACGAACTTCTTCACATCTTTTTCCTTGATTGATGCTAATACTTCTGCTTCCACCCACTTTGTGAAGTAGTCTGTTGCTGCGAGAAAGAACTTCCCGTTGCCGGATGCTGTTGGAAGTGGTCCTACTATGTCTAAGCCCCACATTGCGAAAGGCCATGGGCTAGTCAATGGTAAGAGTTCTCTAGCTGGTTGATGTATTTGGTGTGCGAATTTTTGGCATTTCTCGCACTTCTTCACATATTTCTTTGAGTCTGCCTGCATGTATGGCCACCAGTATCCTTGCGAAATGGCCCTGTAAGCTAGCGATCTTCCTCCTTGATGGCTTCCGCACACCCCTTCGTGTATCTCGTATAAGAATGCTTCCACTTTGTTGGGGTGGACACACTTTAGATAGGGTCCTGAGAATGACTTTTTGTATAATGCCAGAGATGGGGAGAGCCAAAATCGCTGTGACTTTGCTCTAATTTTGTTGGCTTATTTCTTTTCTTCCGGTAGGATGCCCTCTTTTAAGAATAGTAGAATGGGATCCATCCATGAGGGACCTAGATCGGCGCAGCATACGTCTTCTGCTTCGGGGTCTTCGATGCTTGGTCTTGGTAAGTAGTCGATGAGCAAGGGATGAGGGATGAATGTATCTGCTATTGAAGCAAAGCCTGCTAGTTCGTCTGCTCTGCCGTTCTCTTCCCTGCCTATCTGTTCTATCCTCACTACTTCAAATTTCTTGATCTCTGTTCTGACCAATTCTTGGTACTTGGCCATCCTATCATCCTTTGTTTCATAGTCGCCAGAAATTTGGTTTACCACCAGCCGTGAGTCGCTGTAGACCATTAATTCGGTGGCCTTCATGTAGTATGCTGATTTGAGTCCTGCGAGAAGTGCTTCATACTCCGCTTCATTGTTTGATGCTGGGAAGCCAAGGTTGATTGCTTGCTCCACAATCAGGCCGTCGGGTGAGATGAGGACTATGCCAAGTCCTGCACCATGCCGGTTGGATGCTCCATCCACAAAGAGCTTCCACATCTCACCAACGAACAACTTCCAGCAAGTGGAGGGGTCGGATGATGTCGTGGGGTCAAGAATGTTGCTGGTGTTTTATTCAAGGTCCATGCTTGCTGTCTGCCCCTCGCTACTTGATTGTACCAAGTCTTTATTTGTTGGTGAGTCTTGGTTTGCTTCTTTCTTGCTGTCTTTAGTCTGGTCTGCCTTGTAGTCTGACTGAGCACCTTCTGCTAGGGGTTGTGCTATTCTGGCCTCAACTTCCATCCCTAGTTTGGTTGTGTCAGTTAGGTCGACTGGGCAGATATGATGACTTCCAAGAGTAAACTCTACGACGAAGTCTGCCAAAGATTGGGCCTTTACTGCGGTTCTAGGTTGGAACTTGACGTCGAATTGTCCCAACTCTACTGCCCACTTCAAAATTCGCCCAGAAAAGTTCGCCTTCTCAAACAAAGCTTTTAGTGGGAAAGCTGTGAGGACGACTATGGTGTGGGCGTGAAAATAGTGTGCCAATTTCCTGGAGGCCATCATCAAGGCTAATGCCAGTTTTTCCAGTGGCAAATACCTTGTTTCAGCTCCCAGCAATGTCTTGCTGACATAATAGATGGGCAGATGTTGAATTCCTTCCGCACGGACTAACACTGCGCTAATTGCGTGCTGAGAGACTGCCAGGTATAGGAAGAGTTCTTCTCCTGGTATTGGGGTGACCAGCAATGGTGGAGAGGACATGTATTCTTTCAAGCTTTCCAGAGCTTGGTCGCATTCTTCGTCCCATTCGAACTTGGCTTTTAGTGCATGGAAGAATGGTTGTAGTCTGTCTGATGAGCGGCTTATGAACCGATTGAGCGCAGCTGCCATGCCGGTGAGATGTTGCACTTCTTTCACTGAGTTTGGTCTCTCCAAATCCTGGATTGCTTTGATCTGGGAGGGGTCTGCTTCTATACCCCGGTTGGTCACAAGGAAGTCCAGGAATTTGCCAGATCCTACTCCGAATGCACACTTGGTTGCATTGAGGCGCAACTTGTGCTTCTTCAGGATTTCAAACATCTCTTCTAGGTCCTTGAGATGGTCGTTCTCATCCTTGCTTTTGACCACCATGTCGTCGATGTAAGCCTCCATCGTCCTTCCTAATAATGGTTCAAACATCTTGGTGACCATTCGTTGGAATGTTGCCTCTGCGTTCTTCAGGCCAAAGGGCATGACCTTATAATAGTATAGTCCTCTCGGAGTTGTAAAGGATGTGACCTCCTGGTCTGGTTCATACATGGAGATTTGGTGGTAGCCTCTATATGTATCCAGAAAGCTAATTCGGTTGTGCCCCGCCGTTAGGTCTACCAGTTGATCTATCCGTGGTAGAGAAAAGCTGTCTTTTGGGCACGCCTTGTTGACTGTTTTATAGTCGACGCAGACACGCCATTTGTCATTCTTTTTTGGCACTACGACTGTGTTAGAGATCTATCTTGGGTAGTGCACTTCTCTAATTGCTCCTGCCTCCAGCAGGTTACCTATTTCTTCCGCCACTATCTCGGCGTGGTGGAGTGCTGATCTGCGTGTGCGTTGGATGATTGGTCTGGCAGATGGATGGACATTAAGTTGGTGACAGATGAAGTTTGGATCAATGCCTAGCATGTCGTAGGGCGTCCAGGCGAACACTTCGATGTTAAAGGTTAAGAATTCCCAGACCTCTAATCTCTCAGTGCTGGACAACGACGAACCGAGCAAAAAGAACTTATCTGGGTTCTTTTCATCTATTTTTACCTCTACCAAGTCCTCCACTGCTTTCTGATCCGCCGCTTTTGCCGATATCTGCGAATAGCTCATTGCTCTCAGGTTCTTCCACCGAATGAACGTATCCTTTGGCAGCGCGGCCGCCATTCACCGTGACGAAGCATTGGTTCGACATGATCTGATCTCCATAGACTGCTTCAATTACCCCAGTATCGTTGGGGAACCGCATTACTTGGTGGTAGGATGACGCCACTGATCGCATGGCATGCAGCCAAGTTCTGCCCAAGATGATGTTGTAAGTGGAGGGGACTTTCAATACCCAGAACTCCACTTGTTTCGTCACGCTTCCAGCTCTGACTGGAAGAATTATTTTACCGACAGGCCATTCTGGCATGGAGTTGAATCCAATTAGGGGAGATACGGTAGGCGCCAAGTCTTTGTCTTGCAGCTTCAATTGTTTAAATGTTTCGTAGTACATGATTTCACATGAACTACCCTGGTCAATCAAAATCCGTTTGACGTCAAAATCCTTGACTCGGAGAGTGACGACTAGGGCATCATTATGAGGGCAGTATATTCGTTCCAAGTCTTTATCCGAAAAAGACATGACGTTTGTTGCCTCTGTCTTCCCCTTCTTGATGGCAGGTTGGGCACTTAACACCTCTCTAAAGTGCTCAGCCTTTTTGATTGATCCCCTGAGCTCGCATACACGCTCAGGTTCAAAGACTCCATGTATCACATTGATAATGTCTTGAAGTGGGGCGTCGACTGGCATCCCGTTAGGGTTATTATGGTCCTAGGGGGCTGGTTGCGTCTCTCCTTCAATGTACTTATCCAAGTGTCCTGCTGCCACCAGCTCCTCCAGGTGTTGTCTCAATGGCGTGCAATTCTCAGTGCGGTGCCCCTTTTCTTTGTGGAAGGTGCACCGTGATCTTTCGTCATAGTCCTTCTGCGCTTCCCCTAGTTTGGCTGGCCATCTGACGAAAGGCTTATCTCTTATTTCACTTAGAATTCAGTAGATCGGTTTCTTGAATACCGTGGTTATGGCCGTGCGGACCCTCAACCATCTTTTGTCTGGGTCCTCTCCATTGTCTCGCTTGCCACGTATGTTTCTGTTCTGTCGATCTACTGTATTGACCTTTGCTGAGGTCTTCTTTTCTGGTACTGTAGTCGTGCCAGATTTTGTTTTGGCACGTGCGCCATCCTCTTCCACCCTAATGTGCTGATGCACTCTTTCCATCAAGGCTTCCATGGTGAGGGGTGGTGTCATGGTGATTGAGTCCCTTAGTCTATTCCCGACTGGAAGGCCTTTTTTGTACTGTGCAATGGCGAGATTGGTAGGGCAATCGCCAATTTGGTTGAATGTCTCCCAGTAGCGACTATTGTAGGACCTTAGCGTCTCTTTTTCACCCATGTCGATGGAGAGTAACTGGTCAATCTCCACCGGGGTTTTAGTGTTTGTTCTGAACCTTGTGACAAACGCCTCTGCTAATTGCGCCCCGGAGGCTATGCTGCCTTCTGGAAGTTTTTTAAACCAAGTCAAGCCTAGATCGCTAAGGATTGACGGGAAAAGGATGCACATTAGAGCCTCGTTTCGCCGATATACCGCCATAACCTGGCGGAAGTGGCTTAGGTGAATGTAGGGGTCCGTCTTCCCCTCGTACATAGTGAATTTGGGCTGAAGGAAGCCTATAGGTAGGGGCGCGTTTTCGATTGCCAGAACGAACGGCGAGGTTTGCAGCCTTGCTAATACTTTGTCCGTCGGTTCGTAGGCAGGGCGTGGTAATGGCATTCCAACCGCGACGCTTCCATGCGATCAAAGAGCCAATCGTTGAAGGGCAGAAACTCTGTGAGGGTCGCGCGCCCTGGTGTCCTCCTTCTATCGTGCCTTTTCTTCCAGCATGATCCGCAAATCGGATGATTTTGGCAACTCCGTTTGTTTGGATGATGTCTGGTGCGAGTGCGAGTGCGAGGGTCGGTAGGTACTTCCCTCTGTGTAAGACCTCAATGATCTCGTTCTCTCAAACTTGGAATAACGAGTTCTGGAGGTTCTAGACTGAGTATCGCTTGTCCTGAGACTTCTACTTTCTGCTTGTGATGGTGTTGAATGCCTTGCATGGTCTTCTGAGCGGCGAGGGGGCGTCTTGTTTTTGCGCCCCTCTCCTGTCGCCACTCCTTTTCCCTTCATCTGGCGTTTCAAGGCTTCCATGTCGGCTGCCATCTTCCTTATTAATTCGTCTTGCTCCTTCACACGGTCCTCTAGAACTTGAGGATCAACCCTCCACCTTTGCTTGTCAAGACTTTGTGAATGAGAGTGACGGGGGCTGTGAGTCCGCCTTCCCCTAGTATCTCTCCTGGGGTTATGTCGTTGGGACTCCAAGTCCGCCATGGGAGGGATAGAAGGTAATCCTTCACGCCTTGCACCCCCATCTGGAGTTTGCCCGTCGATGGCGGACTGTGGCAATTCTTCAATGTGTGCCATTGTTCCTAAAGAGGTAAAGCTTGATCAAAAGGTTTTGTCCTGTCTGTTTTTCCCACAGACGGCGCCAATTGTACGAGAAAAAAATAAACCTTCTCGTATAATCCTGTTGATCAAGTCTGCGCTCCTCTGTACGTCGTCGCTTTGTCACCTGAAAACACAAACGTGAGCTAGCCGGCGGGTGTATGCCAGAAACCTCTCCGATGCCTAAGTCAGTAAGCTTGACAAATAGACAAAAGCTCTGTGTATTCAGAAAGCAAAGTTGTGTGTTCCCTCTCCAAAGGTGATGTTTGTGAGCTCTTATAGGTTTCGTGTAGCACAATCCTAGTAGGACTTTTACTTCTCCATGCAGAGTCCTCCTAGGATTCATACTCCTGAAAGATAATGCTTATCCTTCAACACCCCTCTCACTGCTTAAACCAAGTGAGATGGTTTTATCATGGCCGAACTCCAATATGACCGAAGTAAACATGACTATGCATAGCCGCAGAATAAGCCAAACTAGCTTTTCCTTTTACTGCTCTTACATCGGCTTCTCCTGCACAACCCATGGTGTGCTTAGACCGAACTAACATGTCATGACCGGTGTAACTCCAAGACCGGTGTAACTCCAAAGTACCGTTAGACCGATCTAACTTCGATTTTCTGTCGGACCGGACTAGCTTCACGGCCTTAGGACCGGACTAACTTCAAAATATCCACACGATCGGAGTAACTTACATGGCCATTTAACTCGACCCTTTGTACTGCGGCTCATAACGGCCCATTACCCAGCTCGGCCCAATTTTCACATAAATTACCCTCTCAATGGGATAACATGGTGCACTGAAATGCTAAGAACAACAATTGCAAAATAAAAACATAAATAAATAAAACAATCAAATAGCTCAAATTATTGAAATCCACCCATAAGCAAAATATGAAACCAACCTTTTGAATCCATTTAATTTGCTCATGGGAAGCAGCCAAGCCAACCCATTGCCACACAAAAAAAAAAAATTAGATTAAAATTTTTTTTTGATTCCCAGCAGAAGCCATCGAAACCATCTCATACTGTCAAAGACACACACTCACACACATCACATAACATAACAGATTCCTAGGCAAAGACACACACACACACACAACATCACATAACATAACATATAATATTGTCAAATTTTAGTTCCAAAACTTAATCTAAATTCATCAGGTGGACTACAACCTCTTCCTTGAGAACAACAACTGCAAAATAAATAAATAAATAAATAAAACAATCAAATAGCTCAAACTATTCAAATCCACCCATAAGTAGAATGTGAAACCAAACTGCAATGCCTTTAATCAAAAGAAATTTAAATGAAAAAAAACAATATTACAACAGGAACCATTGCAATCAAAAGCAACATTATTAAACATCATTATACTATTTAATCAAAAACAAAACCAGCCAACATCATTATACTATTATTTTATTTTTTAAAAATCCCTATTTCAATACCAAGAAAATGGCATAGGCAAACAACCATTGTCGAGCTTTGGTAACCCACCATGAAACAAACTCAGAAACATCTATCTAGCTATATATTATATAAGCAAAAACGAGTTTTTGTGAGGAGTTTTGTGAGAACTCCAAAATTTTATAATAAATTTGTGAATTTATCAAATTAAAAAATAAATTTAATTTAGTGTTGGGATTACAATTATACTCTAATCCTAACATTATTTACACCGTGCCTTCAGGCACGGGCATACGCTAGTATATATATAAATCAACAACCGAACATTCCTTGAGTGAGAAAACACTAAATCCATCAATCTAAACTGCCATCAATCTAAATGTATTAACACTAAATCCATCAATCCACATATAGAATAGACGCAATACACAAATTAACTGCCATCAATCTAAACTGTAAAATTAAATATAGCTATAGGACAGCAGCAATCTTTTTATGGTCCTAATTCAAATCATATTAAATAAACCCTCCAACGAAGCTTAATAATTAAATAATGAATTTACCTTTATAACTATAACTCATGCCTCAATTTGGAAGTGCCGACACTGGTAAATAAAAAATTATAAACTTCAATCAATGTGAATTTTTTCAAAGAAAATGAGCATATCCAACCAACAGTGATTGAGTATTTAGCATGAATAAGGAAGAAGATTAAAAAAGCAAAATTACTTTATGAACATGACATGTTTCAAAAAATTACTTAAGAACATAAAGTCTAGATAGAAGTATTTAGGAACATGACATATTTTCTTAGAAATAAGTAGAAAATTTAAAATTTACTTAGCAAAAGTGTCACCCTTCAAAAATATATAAAAACAACACCCAAATAGTACACATTAAAATTCATTTAAACTTCTAAAACAACTGTGCCACTTAGAATGCTATTTAGGATAAAGATGAAAGAGAAATGTACTTTCAGACATTATCATATCTTTTCAAACAAATTGAACAAAGTATGCACAATTTGTTGCACACACGAGATTGTCACTTTTTCAATATTTTAGACAAAGTATGCACAAAGTGCACATTTAGTTTAGACATCTCTAGCAATATTTTAACTCCAACAACAATAAATACAAAATCTTTAGAGAGATAAGAAAAAAACTTAAAATAATGTAGACCTGTAAAAAGAGAGCCGATATTACAATTTGCTTCTAGTCTTCATTCACTTGTAAATATAGAAAATATATGAAAATTAAAAGAGACTACCCAATTCAAAACAAATACACGCATTGTCACACTAATAAAAGGTTTTTCATAGACCATCCAATTCAAACTAAACACAAACGTTGTTGCACAATAATAATAGGTTACCCAATGCAAACACTACCAACAAACACAACACATTGTCAACACAGATACAAATTAATGACTCATAAAAATATTAATTTACAAAAATAATCCATATTTTTCTTGGGTTTTATTTTTTTCAACTATTTCTTCTTGGAACTTTAAGCCCATTTATTATATCAGTTTAGTCCCATCAGTTTTGTGTATGTAACACTCCATCATCTTCTTCAATCTTCACCTACACCCATTCAAATTCATTTTGCTTCCAACCTTAAATAAATTTGGAATATTTGTTAAGCAATACATGACCAATAAGCAAAATATCAAATCAACCCCATTTTGAATCCATTTGGTTAGCTCATGGGCAGCAACCAACCCCCTGCCATAACAAAAACAAAATTTTGATTTAAACTAAATAAACTATAAGACTAAACTGATACAATAAAATTCAATGGATAAAACAACAAATGAACAACATATAGTAAGGGGACAATTGTTTACAGGGTCTTAAAAAAGTAATAGGCAATGCTGAAACTATATTTATTTTTTATCATAGTTTACTAATCCCCACTCCCAAATAAAGAAAAAAAAAAAGAACGAAAGAATAGAAAAACACAAAGAATCAAACCTTTCATGAATTAGCAAACTCAAATCAGTATTTATTTCATGAATTAGCAAACTCAAAAAATAAATATGTGAACGTGTTTTGGAATATGTGAAAAGTGTATTGGGTTGGAATTATAAATTATTTGGCATTTTGTGCTCCTCATTGACAGCCCTAAGGCCATCTTTTGCAAGACCTTCTATAAAAACACAATTACATTAGATGGAAAAATCACATAGTTTGGAAATAACCAAAGAGCATGAAGCAACTTTATAAAGAAATCACGGTCACAAAATACAAGGTGGGCCTTTGTAAAACATTTCAACTGAACCAAAGAAAACCATAACAATAATTACACGGTAAGCTAAAATACAGTTGGCACTGTATTATTGCTTCAGTTAATTTCCAAGTAGAACTTAGTGCAACACTATAATTACCTTGATTTTGTTAAACCCTTTGAAAGATCACCATATATTTGGATAGTACTGAACCACACCATCATTGTCATCCAAAACTAATGGCACTTCTGCACCATAAACGCTCCACTCCTTAAATGACTCCCACAAATCACCGAGCATGAAGTATGGTTGAAATTCCACATCACAAGTCCTCCACCCCCTCATAGTTGTCTGTCATCACATTCATTTCAATTTCAACAAACAAAAAGAAACAACATTTAGCAACCAATAATTTCACTTTTATCCCCCTTACAATATCATTATTTTTCTACTTCATCTCTAAACTATCAATTTCATCTATTTAATCCTAAAAAATTCTGACCTTTGTTCATATGGTTCAAACACCCATTAAATTTGTTGTGGGTGTAATTTTGTTCAAAATAGTAGAAAAATTGAGTGTATCCCCACTCCCATATCAGTATTTCAAGAGTATTTAGCAAACTCAAAAGTATTTAGGACCCATTTCATGAATTAACACCCATTTCCCATTAAAGAATCAAACATTTCATAAATCAAAACCATGTCAGAAATCAAACTGAAATAAACACCCATTTAAAAAATGAAACCCATTTAAACTGAATCTAAATTGGGGCATCTTCAGATTTAACTAATGAAACCCATGGAAACCCATTTAAAAAATGAAACCCATTAAAACCCATAACATCACAAATTCCTGCAACATCTTCTCTGGCATAGCTATTTATTTCAAATCTATTATTGGGGCTTTTTACCTTATGAAGAATAGCTTCGTTGTCGGCGGCGATGGAACAGGGCGTCAACATCAGCGTCGACTGGACAGGATGACGATGTCCTCCTCTTTCTCTCTTCTCACTTAATCGAAGATTTTTTTTTTAATTCCTTCGCCAAAATGGCAAAAGAAGAGGGTGAGAAAAGAGAGTTGGTGGTCGAGAGAAAGGACAACAAGAGGCGATGAGAGATGGTCGGTAGTCGATGAGTGGCAGTGTCGTCATGAGAGGAGAGGCAGAGAAGAGAGATAGAGAGAGAAGAGCATATGAAAGAGGATGGATTTGGGCAAAGATGAAAGAGGGGAGACAGAGAGATGGGCGGGAAAAAAATTGATCTCAGCCGTTTATTTTTGTTTGGAAAGATCTATACCGTTAATACCAAATGTATCTCTCATACATTTTATACATTTTCAAAAACTATTGTGTCTTATTATATAGATATGTATATATAATGCAATATTAATATGATGATTATATTTGTGAATAATTAGTGAAAAATTGTGTATTTTACAATGATAAATTTGTCACTGCAAGTTAAAGTAGGATTTTTTGATAAATAAATCCAATTTACAAGCTAAACTCATAACTGCCCAAAAAGATAATTACCAAATTGCACCCGAATCATGGCACTAGCATAGATAGGTCAATATTTGGCTGCTCCTTCCAACCTAATGTCGCCATTCTTCATATGCACATCATCAAAGTGTTCAAGCATAACATAGTACTATTTGATTTATTATTATTATTATTATTATTATTATTATTATTATTATTATTATTATTGTTATTATTATTTTTTTATTTTTTATTTTTTATTTTGGGTTAGGTATTAAAAAATGACATAAACACCGAGGTAGTATTTGGTAACGTTTACGTTTTTTGTTTATGTTTACAAAAATTTTATAAACAGGTTTTTGTTTATTTTTAGAAAAATATAAGCTACAAACACGTTTGATTTGAACAAAATGTTTAACAAATTTTAAAAATATAAACTAAAAAATATGTTTGTTCAAGCCTAAAATATTTATATTTATTTTTTATTATTGATGACAATGGGATCATAAACATTATAATTGAAAAAAAAGAAAAAAAAGAAAAAAAAATGAGGAAAAATTGGTCTAAGGCCTCTCTCCCATTTTTAGCAATTGAAGAGATCCACAATATCATTTTATGATATTTAAGGTCCCTCAATCCTATACCCTATATCACAGAGAAATTCTCCCAAATCAAATCTCATTTTTCTCTCTCACACTCTAAACTCTCTCTTCCTCTTTGCTAAATCCAACTCAACCATGAACATCACGGTCACCTCGTCCTCAACCATCACCTCTCTCTCCCTCTCTCTCTCTCTCTCTCTGTGAAGTGATTTTTTCCTCCAAATTGATTCTTATTGATAAGCCCATATGGCGATGGACGCATTACTAGAAACGACGTTATCAAGTTCTTTGGCATGTCCAATTTGCCTCGACTTGATCTCAAGCAGGCCGCTCTCTCTCCCTCTCAGTTGTTTCTTTTTCTTTTTCTTTTTTGGGTTATTTGATTGATGTTATCTGTTTGGTTGTTGAGAAAAAGAATTGCTAATTTGTTCTCACAGTCAAGTAGTGGTGTTATTCTCTGGAAAGAGGTGATTTTCTCTAGGAAGAAATTCTCCAGAATTTCTCTTGACCAGAGAATTTCTCTGGACTCTGGATTGAATTTTCTTTGGCTTGGACTAGAGAATTTCTCTGGATTGAATTTTCTCTAGCTTCTTTTTCCTTCTCAGTTGTTTCATTTTTTTTTTGGTTATTTGATTGATGTTATCTGTTTGCTTGCTGAGAAAAAGATTTGCTAATTTGTTCTCACAGTCAAGTAATGGTGTTATTCTCTGGAAAGAGGTGATTTTCTCTGGAAAGAAATTCTCTAGAATTTCTCTGGACTTTAGATTGATTTTGTTCCATTAATACTTCATTTCGTTGTTTGTCTTTTGGAACTTTCTATCCTGTTAATGTACATGATACATCAACTGCTTGTGATTCAATATATATTAAATAATATATTCTGATTTGGAGCGATCCATTTTGGATTTGGAACGGTGTATTGAGTTATCCAATCCCCGAGACTCGATTCTCGTATTTTCCAATTAGGTCTCAAATTCTATACTCCCATTCGACGATTCCACTTACATTTTTGTTCTCAGAGCCTGTGCTTGATCAAACATGGGTTTTTGTTGAATCTGATGATCCAAACCACTGCTATACATTTCTCTGCGAGTAATAAGGATGTTTTCACAGCACACCAAGTGTTTGATGAAATGTCTGTGAGAAATAGTATTACTTGGAATGCAATAGTAAAGGGCTATTGTTCACAGAAATTGAGAGTTTGTGAACATGCCGGCAATGGATTATTATTGTTTAAGGACATGTTAGTTGATATCCGTGGATTGAAACCAACTGATATAACTATGATTTGTGTTCTCTCCGCAGCTTCTCAATTGGATGTTTTAGTAACCAGTGCTTGTGCTCATGGGTATGACTATGATATGAATCTGTTAAAAACGAACTTTCCTTCATTCTTTTGGTTATGTTTTATAGAAAATGTTTATTCTGTATTAAATTCCTATCCATATATGATTTTCTGGTTTTGTTTTATTAAAAATCAGATTATGTTATTCAGAAATTACAGATGGGTGAGGAACTGTTGATTTGATTAGTTATCATAATGTTCATGTATGGATATGATGAAGAGATGTCATCTATAGACATTATTGATTTTATAATTCCTTGTGATATGATGTCTTTAATTAATATTTTTTATGTATCAATTTTATAGTGCATTATAAATAGTCTATTAAATTATTTTTCAAAGTGTTGATGGGCACGTAGACTTATGTGCTTTGACATAATAAGAGTAATTCTAAATTTTATTTGGATTAGTGACTGTGACATTGGTGTGGTGACCAATGACTCCATTATAAAATATTACATGGGTTAATATATTTCATGCGTGAATGACGTTTTGGTAAGCATCAAGATAGTCACCAATACCAGAGAGAAGACTAAACATGATGGTTTATGTCGTTTTATTTAATTATGATGGATTTTGAATTTTGAATTTTGAATTTTGAATAATAAATCCAATTTTTGAGTATGCTTTACATGAGTCTTCTGCATAAAACTTGGTATTTTGACAAGTTTACTGTTATTATGATTGAGACTAACATGTAATGTTGTCTTGAAGGTGAATGCAATAGTGAGATCTTATATTTCATATTGAGATTGGAATTAAAGAAAAAGAAATAATGCATGGCTAAATAAATGTTAGTTGACAAAGTGTTGTGGCCATAACCAATATTAGTTTTTTTTTTCCCTTTGTACTGCAAAAGAAAGTTATGAAGTCTAACTTTATTTTAGACAAATTAGTATTGTGATTATATCACAAAGCAATTTACATCTTGTTATTTAGTTCAAGCATGCCTATTAATGATATATTATGATTTATCTCAGAATTGTGGAGGTGTATTAATATTTTTGTATAATTATACACCAGTAAGAGAAATTAAGTTTCCTTGGAATGCTTAAAATGTGAGGGTGCTTGGAAGGTTTTACCAAAGTAATGGTTTCAATAATAAGTCTACAAAGAATCTTAAGTCTTTCTATAGGACAAAGTTTGAGTAGAAGCAAAAATGGTTTCATTAACTCCTAAGGAACAACTCTATGTTTATTATTTAAATTTGAAAATATGAGTGACATAGAGTAACGGTAAGTCTCGAAGTAATCAAAGACTTAATATCCTAAGACATTTGCTTTCAGTTGAACATATTGTCTAAGGATAATATAGTGAATCCACGAACTACTCAATAATATATAATTGAGACAGTCAAATGGAAAAATAACGGCCGCTAAACAAAAAGTTTGGCCAGAAAGCAAATGAGGGAAAGTTCATCGAGGGAAATGTGATTAAAGCCTATTACATCAGAGTCATCATAATGGTAACCCTACTTAGATGACTGGAGATCCCAAGAACTAAGTTCAAAGGGACAACTAAGTTATGTGTGGCTCGCTAGAAATCACTAAAGGAGTCTATCCCCTATCCAGTCCTATGATGAGAGTGATATCTGCAACATGTGTTGTATGTAGGGGACTTAGGGTAAGCTATGCTTTCAATGATCACTTATATCTTGAAAACCCTAGAGGGGTATCTTTCAAGAGGAGTATTTAAGAGACTCGAAATAAGGATCACCTATATGAGCGTGAAGGGGCTCCTTCTATGAGAATTGTTAAGGTTAAATTTTTTAAAGCACTCATGAAACACCAGGACTTGCCCAAGGCCAAAATAGGCATAACCGTGAGAACAAAATTGTGTCTGGAGATATTCTGTGTGAATTCTATTGTCTTGACTTACACAAACGGCTGAACAGTTCAAGGCATCACGTCCACTGATTAGCTAGTAAGTCCGATAGGCTTTCACTAGGGAATGTTCAAAGCCAAAAGCTACATATCCCGATGCAGGGTATTTCCTTAATGTACTCTCTCTTTGTCTACATGTTGTTGCATGTCCTTTCTGTAAATTTCATTCATGTGGGGGATTGTTGGAAAATTTGAATTTAAATTTACTCCAATGGTTGTGTCTCTTGAGATGGAAGGGTGTGTTCTTTTAAAGGGTCACAACCTTTCTAAAAAGTCATGGAGGAATCTATAAATTCCATCCCCCTCACTTCATTTTGGAATATAGAATTGCAATTTTCTTCTTCACTTTGCATTTATTCTTCATACTTTCTGAATCTAATTTTCCTATAAAGAGAGTACATGCATTGCGAAGTTTGCTAAGCTTGCAATAGTAGTGCTACTACTGCAAGACATTAATCATTGTATCATGGGAGATAGACGTCCATTGAATCCTAAGTACTGGTGGGAGGACGAATCTGTCTTAAGGAAAGAGTGTCACACACTCAACTCGATCAAGTTTTATTTATTTATGTACTGTAAGTTTTGTTCCGTTGTTTTGTCAATTTATTTCAGTTTTGGTTTTGCCCAAAAACCATTTACATATTTTTAAATTATATTTTCCTTATAGTTTGGTACTATTTTTTCTAACAGGTTGAACCCAAAGTTTCATCACATACACCCTTTATTTCTTTGTTTGATAATCTCACACAACAACAAAACCTTCTTCTTTTTGTTTTTTTTTTTTTTAACTCTAAATTTCTCTCTCCCTTGAGTTAGTTTTTTGTGAGCTACAAATAAGCGAGGTAAAAGGCTCAATTTATAGGCAAGGAGACCTGGTGGGCAAGAAAAAGGTTTCTTGGAGGAGAGGAAACTTAGTGAGCAAGTTTTCTTGGTGGGCAAGCAAACTTGGAAACTTGGCGGGAAAGAAAAGCTTGAGCACACATTATAATCTATAACACATTATAATATTAAAATATCTGCTAACTTACCCCCATCTATTTTAATATTATAGGTAACAAAATCTGAGATTATTTAGGCAAAAAATGATATTATGCATCATGGTAAGCGTGCTCTGCATTGGACCTCCATCAGTGAAATAATAATATCTACTCCAGAGCCAATAGTATGCTTAGCATTAAACTATAACTGCTTAAGGGAAATAAATAATTATTGCACACACATAATATTTTAGGTGTTCACATAAGCTTTAATAGCTAGCACATTACGGCCTTGTGCGGTCTCAGGGTTTATGAGTGCATTTGAGAATTAGCCCAAATCTCATAGGTAGAGGCCCGCTACCACACTCACATAGGTGAATTCTGTCAAGAGTGCTACTGTAACAATGACACCCCACTCAATAAGAGTTACATAAATTCATTAAGAGTTTTTTTTTTTTTTAATAACTCAACCTCTACAATGTTACAAGATAAATGCACTTACATCATAGGGATGGGTAAAAATTAATTTAGTGCATTTCTCACGGCCATCATATGATCGTTCTTCTCATTAAACCCAGTTACAGGATCTTTGGTCCCTGGGTTGAGTATCCTCATGCATGGCTCCTGCTATATTCAATGGGTTTCAACCTTATCCCCCTCGATGTATTCCAGACTCTATCTCTTGCTAAGGCCTTAGTTAATGGATTTGCAAGATTATCACCAGATTTAATATAATCTACATTTATGATGACATTATTCATATACGATCTCACAGTACTGTGTTTTCTTCTGAGAGGTCTGGATTTACCATTATAATAACGGTTATTAACTCGACCAATTGCTGCAGTGCTATCATAATGAATCAATATAGGTGGCATCGATTTTTCCCAATAAGAGATTTTATTTAACAAATCTCTTAACCAATTTTCTTCTTCACTAGTTGTAGCTAAAGCAGTAAGTTTGGCCTCCATTGTTGAATTAGCAATAATGATTTGTTGTTTCGATTTCCAACTTATAGCACCACCTCCCAAGGTAAATAAATAACTAGTGGTTGATAATGAATCACCTGACAAGGTATTCCAATCGGCATCACTGTAACCTTCAAGTATTGCAGGATACTTATTAATAAACAACCAATATTTTATGGCACCAGATAAATATTTCATAATCTGCTCAACAACTAGCCGGTGATTACGGCCAGGCTTGCTAGTAAATCTGCTAAGTACTCTGACTGCATAGGCAATGTCAGATCTAGTACAGTTAGTTGCATAACGCAAGCTACCAATCATACTAGCATATTCCTTTTGATTAATTACATCCTCATCATTTTCAATAGAAAATAAACGCACATGAGGATAAAAAGGAACATGCTTGCACTTATAAAAATTATATTTTCTCAAAATTTTCTTAACATAATGCGACTGATCAAGAATTATACCATCAAAGGTTTTGGTAATTTTCATTCCCAAAATATAATTAGCCTCACTAAGATCTTTCATATCAAAATGGCTGCTAAGCATATTTTTAGTTTCCACGATGATATGCAAATTGGAGACAAATACAAGTAAATCATCTACATAGAGGTTAATAATGACATGTGAATTTTCTTCAGATTTACAGTAGATGCATTTATCACATTTATTAGTTTTATAACCATTCTCAATCATGGAGGAATCAAATTTCTCATGCCACTGTTTAGAGGCCTGTTTTAAGTCATATAGGGATTTAACTAGCTTGCACGCTTTGCTTTCTCAATCGGGTTCCACGAAACCCTCAAGTTGATCCATATAGCTTTCTTCATCCAGGTCTCCATTTAAAAAAGCTGTTTTAACATCCATTTGATGAATTTTTAGATCATGAATTGCAGCCATTGCAATTAATAATCTAATGGATGTAACTTTAGTAAACAAAAAAAATGTATCAAAAAAGTCAAGATTTGCTGCTTGTTAACACCTTTTGCAACAAGTCTTGCTTTATATTTATCAATAGTTCCATCCGGTTTAAGTTTTTTTCTCAAAACCCATTTACAGAAAATAGTTTTACAACCTGGTGGTAAATCTACTAATACTTAATTTTTATTGGATAATAATGATTACATCTCATCATTTATAGCCCCATTTCAAAAAACAGAGTCAGGAGATGCCAAAGCTTCTTGTAAAGTTAATGGAGTTTCCTCCATATTAAAAACATGATAATCAGGGCCAAAATCTTTTTGTAATCTGGCTTTTTTACTCCTTCTAGGTTCAAAAACTACAGTGTCTTGGTTTTGTAAAAGAGGAGTAGAAGAACTGGTTTCAAATAAAACATTTTCTTGATAATTTTGACCCTTACCATTTTTAGATTTAAAAGGAAAATTTTCTTTATGAAAAATTGCATCACCTGATTCAGAAATTATTTTGTTTTCAATATCAAAAAATCTATAGGCTGTACTATTTGTTGCATATCCAAGAAAAGCACAAGTGGTAGCTTTCACACCTAATTTAGGTCTTTTAGGGCTCACAAGTCTAGCAAAAGCTAAACAACCCTAAACCTTCAAATATCCCAAATTTAGCTTATGCCCTTTCCACAATTCAAAAGGTGTAACGTTTGTTTTTTTATGTGGCACTCTGTTCAAAACATAACATGCAGTTAAAATTGCTTCTCCCCACAAATTTAAAGGAGCACCTACTTCAATTAGCATAGCATAGTAGTTTCATGGATTATTCCCAAAGACTGAGCAAACAAGTTGAATCCAAAAGATTCATTCTCCCGGCCTTTATCACTTTTATATCTTTTAATCTTTTTATCGAATTGATTTTCAACTTCAAGAAGGAATTCTTTAACTTTTTCAAAAGCATCACTTTTATTTTTCAACAAGTATGCATAAGTGTATTTTGAAAAACCATTAATAAAAGTGATAAAATATCTATTTCCACCACGTGTTAAAATTCCTTCAAATTCACATAAATCAGTGTGAATTAATTCTAGCAATTCAGTATTTCTCACCACACTTTTATGAGACCTTTTAGTTATTTTTGCTTGACTACAAGCTTCACATTTCTCAAATTATTTGTTAGTTTGGAAATTAATCATAAACTACTCATGACTCTCACATATCGGCTATTAATATGACACAGACGAGCATATCAAAAATTCATAGAAGACAGCATGTAAACAGAAACATGTGTTTTCTTATTCTCAACATTTAATTTAAACATTCCATCACATGCATATCATTTTTCCACAAATATGCCTTTTTTAGTGATTACATATTGGTCAGATTCAATAATCTGCTTGAAACCAGCTTTGTTGAGCAAATAACTCAATATCAAATTTTTCCTCATGGACGGTGTGTATAACACATTTTTTAAAACAAGCACATGTCCAGAGATAAATTTCAGCTCAACATCTCCACACCCGAGCACTTTGGTTAAACTAGAGTCACCAAGCATAACAGTTCTCTCCTCATTAAAAGGATTAAAATCTTTAAACCAATCTTTATCATAACAGACATGCTTATTGGCACCAGAGTTTGCCCATCACCCTTCCACAGATTGAACCATAAAAATATCTGTAATCATAGCCACAAATGGTTCCTCGGTAACATTAGCCTGTGGTTGAGACTATTGTTTCCGAAGTTTGCAAGTTCGAGCAATATGCCTACTTTTGCCACGCACAAAACATGTCACATTTGTTAGATCTTGTAAAGGAGATTCTTAGTTCCATTTCTTTTGCCTCAGGCAATTTTTATTTTGTGGCCTTCCAATATTTTTCCAGATTTTCTTAATTGGCTTCAAGTGACTGTTTTTATGAAATTGACCTTTAGGTAAAGTATTTCCAGAAGTTAAATTTACTTTTGCAGTGAAATGCTCTTGTATCATAAGCGCATCTTGTCTTCATGTTTCCTCCTTTATTCAAATCCGTGTGATTAGAGTCTCCAAGGACATCTCTTTTTGCTTGTGATGCATTGACTTCTGAAACTCCTTCCAAGATGATGGTAGTTTACCAATAATAACTGCCACAACAAGATTGTCATCTGATAGTAGAAAAATGGCTTGTAGCATATTTTTTAGCATCTGCCTCTTCAGTGTCATATTTATTCTGCAAAGGTTTCCAAATTTTCTTGGCAGTGGTATAAGTAGTATCATAATAATTATAAAATTGATCTGAAAAACAATTCAAAAGATAATACCGACATTTATACTCATCTGTGTTGTATTTCTCTATTTTTTCAATATGAGTGGCATACTTCTCGTCGGTTATCTCTTCAGTGGGGACTTTGTTCGAATTTTTCTCGGTCAGGATATAGGGCACCTTGAGGAGACTGAGGTAGAAAAGCACCTTACCTTTCCATCTCTTGAAATGGGCTACTTTGAACCGGAAGAGCTTGTTTAGATCGCCAGTATTCTCGTTAGGCTTCTCCATTACTGGCTCTATGAATTTTACTGTTTGAATCTCCTTAAAATTGTTAGTCATAATTACAAATAAAACACTAGAAAAATACAAATAATAAAAATTACAAACTATTGAAAGGGCTGAGTCGCGGGAATTCACTCTCTTTAAGGGGATTCAAGCCCTCTGTGGTTAGGCAAAGCCTCACACCGGTACAGCAGAAAAAACCTTGACTTTCCCCCCAGGATACAACAACCCATCTAAGTCATATAGTTCACCAATACTGCACAATTGGCTGAACCTAAAGCTTCATCACATACATCCTTTATTTCTTTGCATGATAATCTCACACAATAAAAAAACCTTTTTCTTTTTGTTTTTTTTTTTAAACTCTAGATTTCTCTCTCTCTCTTGAGTTAGTTTTTTGTGAGTTACAAATAAGAAAGGTGAAAGGCTCAATTTATAGGTAAGGAGACTTGGTGGGCAAGAAAAGGGTTTCTTGAAGGAGAGGAAACTTGGTGAGCAAGTTTTTTTGGGAGGCAAGCAAACTTGGAAACTTGGTGGGAAAGAAAACCTTGAGCACACAATAATATCTATAATACATTATGATATTAAAATATCTGCGAACAAATGTGATCAAACGATGTATTTATAATTAATTTGATTTTTCATGTATAATTTATACAAAAAATTACAAAATGAATGATTGACTGTACGGTCAACAACGGACTGGAGATTGTTGTTTTATTTTTTTGGTAGTATATATAATATTATATATAAAAGGGTAAATTACACTGACCTCCCCTAAGGTTTACCTTAATTACAGGGACCTCCTTTATAGTTTCAAAAATAACACAAACTTCCCTTTTTTTTGAAATTAATATACAAATAACCCCCTCTGTTACTTACCCATTCAAATTCAAACAGATTTGGCTGATGTCATCCAAAATCCTTCTTCAAATTCCAATACCACCCTTACCTCCACATACACACATACACACACACACATATATATATCACTGTATGGTTCTTCCCTATCTCTTTATTTCTTTCTTTCCTCTGTACTCTGCCCCTCTTCCCTTGTCGTCTTCTGCTTTCTCTTCCTGCTTAATGCCACCACTACCATACCGAACTCCTCTCTTTCTCTCAGTGATGGCGGTTGCAGTGATGGCAGATCGCGATGATGATCATGGCGATTGCGATGGTTGAGAGAAATAGAGATATATATATATACATATATATCACTGTACGGTTAAAACCCTAGCCATTCTATCTCTCTTCCCTCTCACTCTCTGTGTGTGCTCTGTCTCTCTCCCTCCCTGCAGACCGTCGCCTCTCTCTCTCTCTCTCTCTCTCCTGCGATCGTTGCTGCAAAATGATTTCTCTTGCGAACGATGATGACCGGAGAACCACAACCTCAACATCACTTCCTCTGCCATAGCACCTCATTCTCCGTTGTCTGTCACCCCCAAAGACCTTCATATCGCCTCATCGAGGTCAATCACTTTGCAGCACTTTCTGGAAAAAATTTCTGATCATTGAGGTCAGTTAGTTGATCACTGTACTAACTCCATGATTTCTCTTTTCTAATTCTCTCTTGTAAGTGAATTTATGTTCTTCTTGTTGCAGTGGAATTATCAAAAATTTTAGTTATGCTGAGGAATGGATCAATAGATTCGATCCCAACCTCTTCGACTATACAAAACCAAATCATCGTCAAAGTCTTCATGTTCGATTTCTTTTTCTGTTTGTTTCTTGGTCTTGTTTGTTCAGCAAGAACAAGAATCGATTGATTCAATTATCATCATAAATAGCATGCAAACCATCAACAGAAGTTAATGCAACTGATTTCTAGTGTGCGTGTGTGTGTGCGCGTGCGTGTGTGTGAATTTCTGCTAGTGGGTTTTGAATGTTGTTAACAATTAAATTTGCTGAATTTCTCACTTTTTCTCACTTTCACTCTGCAAAATTGACACGAAAGAGGGGTTATTGTTGGTTTGGGTTTTTGATAAGAGAGGTTTGGGAAGAGAGTGTGAGGAAGACAATGGCAGAAGGGTATTATGGTCAATTCCACTATTAAGTTAACATCATTAAGACTTTTTTGACGGGAAGGGGGTCTTTGTATATTATTTTCAAAAATAATGGAGGTCTGTATTATTTTTGAAATTGCATGAGAGGTCCCTATAATTAAGATAAATCTCAGGAGAGGTCAATATAATTTGCCCTATATAAAAAAATAATAATAAATAGAAAGAAAGGCACTAGAAGCTTTGTTGACAAAGTTCGATGGCATCATACGTAAAAATGGGCACATGGTTTGAAGGGATGATTGTGTGTGAGTGGGCATGTTAGTTTACCCTTCTCCTGTTGTGTTAATACTCTGATATCCAAATGACACTTAATAATGTGAAATAATACAGATTTGATATATATATATATATATATAATGCAGTATTAACATGGTGATTATATTTATGAATAATTAGCGAAAAATCCCGTTACATGTAGTTATATATTATACAATGATAAATTTGTTACTGTAAGTCAAAATAGGATTTTTTGATAAATAAATCCAATTTACAAGATAGACTCATAACTGCCCTAAAAGATAATTACCAAATTGTACCCGAATAATGGCACTAGTATAGATAGGTCAATATTTGGCTGTTCCTTCCAACCCAATTTCACCATTCTTCAGATGCACATCATTAGAGTGTTGAAGCATAACATAGTACTGTTTGATTTATTATTATTATTATTATTTGTTTTGGGTTATATATTAAAAAATGACATAAACACCGAGTGAACAACCGAAGCCAATATATGTGTAGTTAAAGGCCCAATGGACCACTATTGGGCTGGTGTTTTGGAACTTATGGTCTAGGCCTTTGATACAAGCTGAAGGTTAAATGAAAATGCTGCAAAAAGCTTGTTTGATTGGTAGACCAACTTGGGCCTCCAATGTGAATCATCGAATATTCAGCACATATTATGGAGCATGTTCTAAAAAATAAATTTCCGCCCATAAAATATAGATTTATGTATCAATGGAAACAGTACATAATAAAAATATGAATACACAAAAGAAACACATAATATTTAACATAATTTAACTCAAATGCCTAGATCCATTATATGTAGAAAATAGAGTGTGTGGGGACGTATTTTCGAGGTCGTACCATGTGGCGGAGTTGTGACCAAGGTGTTGGCCGAAGTGCCTCGTGAACGAGCCAAATTTTCGATATAATTATGGTATTGCTGAGATTTGGTGTTATAATATTGGAATCCGAAATATTTGGATAGGAAATAAAAGTCCTAGATAAGTGATGCTCTTAGTTCGAATAAAGGTGAGACTTTTGAGGAGTTCATCATATCTAACTAAGAGTCCAAGATAAGTATTGTGCTGGAGTTTTATGAAATGAGACTTTGTAGGGGATGAGGGCACTATTGGCTATAAATATGAGGCACCCCGTAGGTTTATGGTTGTTTTGAGTTATGGACTGAATATTTGTTTGATATTTTTGAGAGACAAGTTGACTGCTTTGATCGTCGGAGTACCTCACGTAAACGAGCCACCAAGATATTCTTGTCTTCTTGTGCATAAGCGTTGGTTTAATCTATTTTGTCGCATGCTCTCCACCTAAATTCCTTATTTGATTGTGAGGTAAAAAATCAACACCCAAAAAAAAAAATATATATATATATATATAAAATATTCATAAAATATTCAAAGAACACATCACTGTGAAAATAATTGAGTCCTTACCTGCCCAATGCCCTATGATATTTTTTCTCATCTTAAACATCTCATCATTCCTCTCCTCTTATGCCCTCTCAACTCATCCCATGTATCTGTATTTATACATTATACAAAATAGTTGAGAAAATATACAAAATAAAATATACTTTTTGATATTTCCAAAATCTTGGTTGCCGAGAGCCAATCAATGCCCTTACATTACAGAGGAAAAATATTTTGGATTTCTAATTTTTGAACTCTAAAGTCGGATCCAATGAGCTCGCAATAGGCCTCACCCGTTGTAATGTATCATGTCATTATGCTCTATTAGAATACCAAAATTCTTCCTCTAAATCATTTTTGTTACACAAAATTAGTTTCTGGCAAGTGGGTGTTTGATTTTTTTTGGTTAAAATTTATAAAAAGAGAAAACAAATTAAAATAATTAATAAAATAAAATATCACATTAAATTTATAATTGTTTTATTTTTCTCTCATAAATATTACATCTAACTATAAAAAAATATAACCATCTTTTTAAATATAAAAATTTTATTTATTAAAATAATTAAAAACTAAAATAACATACTAAAACGACAAATGCTATATATCTCAAATTTTCTACTAAAGAAATAACCAAATGTCTTAGGGGTTGTTTGGGGTGTCCTAAATAAATGCACTTTTTGACTTTTTAGACTAAAAAGATGAGAAAAAAAATATGATTGTTTTGGATAATTTTTTAACTTTTTACGAAAAAATATGTATTAAAAAATTGTATAAATTAGTGTATAGGGGAAGATTGAAATAAAATAGGTTGTACGGTGGGATGAGGTAAGGGACAGCGTGCAGTGTATAGGCTAAGAGACGATTCTCTCCTTTTCGAGCATTGAATAGACGATGTCGTTCGACCCGTGGGGGCCCACCACAAGTCCCGTTTTGCTAATCGGAACCGTTCAATATATAGAACTCGTCGAGTACTGTATGCTTATAAAAAATCACATTGATCGGATATCGATAGCTATCTGATCGATTAATTTTTTTCAACTGTTAACTATAACACCATCCTTTTTTATACAAAACTGATTTGATCATGTAGTTAGCGATATCCGATTTACGTGATATTTTATAGACGTATAGTACTCAACGAGTTGTACATATTGAACGGTTTAGATTATCAAAACGGAATCTATGATGGCCCCCACGGGCCGAACAGCACTGTGTTGTTTGTGCACTCTGCCTGTACAATTTTTCCCCAAAAGTCAGCTCGTGCTTGTGGGACATCAGTTCAGTTTGTAATAATTTTGTATAAAATAATTTTTTTTATATTTTTTTTGGTGAATAGTGATAACTTTTAAATTTTTTTAATAATTTTTTTACTTTTTAAATTATTTTAAAGATCTCAAATCAGACCTTACATGAATATAGAGCCCACAAAATTATAAAAATTATGAACGCTCATCTATATGAAACATTTAATTTTTATTTAATAAAAAATTTAATAACTCTAACATTACTCCCCTAAAACAGTTCATTTTTCAAACAATGTCGGCAGGACCATTCTAAGGACAAGAAACCACGATGTTAACACAGCCATTGCATAATTGCAGCAATAGTTGGCATTCCCAAAGCCCACCACGCATACACCAAACCAAGTCCACATGCCTCCAAAAAAACACCAATTCCATTAAATATATTTTTCTATTGACAGAAAAATCCCAACAACACTTACCTTGGATCTTGTAACGTAATTCTTAATCTATACACACTATAGAATAAAATTATTTAGGGGGTAATTACAAAAAAAAAAAAAAAAATCAGACTTTGAATTTCATAATAAAATAAATTTTAATTTTATAATTTTATTAATTTAAATCTTAATTTTTTAATTTATTTTTAATCTAAATCATTTGTATATTTTCATTAAGTAAAACTGACTAAAAAATAATATTTTAGTCATTAAACTCAATAGATGTATACATAAAATGTCTAAAATATTTTTTATGAGTTTAATGACTAAAATATCTATTTTTTCATTGATTTTACTTAACTAAAATAGACAAATAATTTTGATTAAAAATAAATCCAAAATATAAGGTTTAAATTAATAAAATTAAAAACTCATAATTTATTTTGTTACATAACTCAAACTCTAATTTTTTATTTTTTGGATAATTTGGCCAATTATTTATGCAATAGGTAAACGAGCGTGGTATATTGGTAAAAGTAACTTGGGCCTTTTACTTTAGAAAATAAAACAAACAAAACCTTCTTCTTCTTCTTTTTTTTTATTTTATTTTATTTTTATTTTTTTATTGTAGTTAATATGACTGTCACAGTTGTCATGAATAATTTTAAAGATTTTAAATTTTTATAATTTATATAATGCGTAGGGGTGATAATGTTAAAATGGCAATCTTTGTCTGTGATACAAAGTCCCTATTGCATCATTACGTAATTTATCTAATATAAAACTAGGTAAAGTAGGATAGATAACAAAGCCTTCATCCAATGAGCTGTCTTCCTTCCTTGACCAAGATATTTGCGCAGCCATTTGCTTCACAGAAGATGTGCCTCACTTCTGTCACTCCTAACTGATCTATGAGGAACCTGCAATCAATTATAGGGTTGCTTAATTGATGGTGTTGAGGAACAGGTTTGTTTAGAGCATCAATTTCCACATCTATGTGGCATAGATTCAGATCAAAGGCCAGTTGTAAACCATCCCGCAAGGCCCCACAATTCTGCAGCCACACTATTTGAGAAGCCAATAATGTTTCTTCTGAAACCACACACCCAGTTACCCAAGGAGTTTCTAATAAGACCACTCGCCAAAGCTTCTCCCGGATAACCCTTTGCAGCACCATCAGTGTTAGGTATACATGTCTGGGAGGTTCAGGAGGTTTCCAACTGACAAAGGAAAGGGATTTGTTCCTGGATGGATGGGGGTAATTTGAGATGAATTGCCAATCCATGGCTTTGGCCACAATGTTAAAGTGATAATATCATAACATATGTTGATACACTGTCGCACCACTGATAACCATTTATTTTAAAAATAAATATGATTCATTGCAGTAGGACTCTAAAAACGATCCGACTAAAGTAAAATGAAAGCTAATATTGGACACTATTTCTCTCTTGAAAAATTATTTGCGGTTCACGAGCATCAATTAATGAGCCATGACTCCTGCTATTCTCTAATTAGTCAACATAAATATATTATGTTACTTTCTAATTATTCAACACAAAATCGTAAAATTTACCATCTCTACTAAACACAATAAAGTACCTTATTTGTTTATCATATATAATGGGCGGATATGAGAGGAACTGGATATAACATGAGGTAGATCCCACATGTTTTATTGTCTCTCTATATCCCATGTTTGGTTGCTCTAGATATAAAGAGTCCCGATAATATATGGTGCAAAATGGGAATATGCAATACCAACATGGGTATTGTATATATCTACCGTTGGATATAGAGAATCTTTCATCTAACGATTAAAAATAATTACTCTTCTTATATCCTATCTTAACTAAACATAATATAAATAATCTCACAGTATAATTCATCTCATATTCCACAACATATTATATCACATTTTTATCTTTAAACATTACATATTTTTCTTGAACTTTTATATTTAATATCAACAATCAAAACTGCCCTAAGATACTATTCTCCACGACCACCAAATAACTTTTTCCTTTTGCATGTGTGGTCTGGTCTGGTCCGCCCTCGTCGTATCAGTGAACTTCTGCTTTTAATGTGTGTTCTGGTCCTACTCGTATAAGCGAACTTGACAATCGTCCGAATTTTATGTGGACCGTGATTACTAGGTGTCTTCTATTGCGTCAAAATATGCAGTCAAGTTCGCACAAAATACAAATAGGAGGTGGCTTACCCTGGTCCACCATCTGGAGGGCCTGTGGGCCATAAAATTTATTAGGGATATTTTTATGACAATTTAAATTATTTATTTTATCAAATTCTTTATATATATATATATATATATTATTTTTTAAAAAAATTAAACCAGTTTAATAATTATAATTTATTTAATTTATTACATTTATTATAAAAAAATAAATGATATAATTTTAAAAATACAATTATTGTCTTTTTTTATTATAAAAACTATAATAAATTAAATAAATTATAATATACATAAAATAATCAATAAAATGAACGGTTTCAAAAAAACAAAATCCTCATAATAAATCCTACGAATCCAAACAACGGAAGGATAATTAAGTAATGGTGTGTTAACTTCTAAAGAAATATAACATAAAAGTATATTTGTGACTAATAAATATTTCAAGGTGCACACACTAGACTTTCAATCAAAGATTTTATTATATTAGTTTGAAAAAATAGTATTATTATTTAAGACAAAAAATTAGATTAAATTTTTAAGTTTAATAGTGTGACAAATCAATTAGGATATTAAAAAGTAACATTTTATCTCATATAGCCTTTAATTATCAATTAATCGTGCCACTTATATACCATTAAATTTAAAAAATAGATTTAAAAAAAAAATAAAATAGTTACGTTGGTTCATGGAACAAATAGGAGAGAGAGAGTCGTTGGAATCGAAACAGATACCTGGAATAAACTAATAATAATAATAATTTGAGAACCCCGAATCAGAGGGGCGAAGTAAGTAACACACGGCGCACGCCAGCCTCTCTCACCATGACTCTCTTAACCAAATTTTCTTCTTCTAACCACTTCAATAACCCCTCCCCATTTCCACCTTTATTAACCACCTCCACCTCCTCTTCCTTTTCCATTTCTCCCAAACACCACCTCCATCATCGTCCCTCCCTTCTCGGAGCCACACCGCCTCCGGTTCGTCTCTGTGTTCTCTGTTCCTCATCCCCTCTCTCCGGTTGGTAAACATTTCTCAATGCTCTCTCTCTCTCTCTCTCTCTCTCTCTGTATATGCGAGTGTTTTGTTTTCTGTGCATATGTGTATTTGTTTTTGTATGTATTGAACTCTGTTATTTTTGATGGTTCTAGATCTTCCGTTCATATGAGTCTCTGACCTGGATGTTTACGAACGATTACCTTGTGTTGTAGATTTGAAATGTGTTGGTTGTATTAATGTATTAGATGTTGTTTTCTGATTATTGGTGGTTTTTGCCGTAGATTAGATTCGTTTTTTGTGCATTTTGGCTTGATCTGAGTTCGTTGGCGTTATAATAGACCCTACGATACGATTCCCCTGTGTTACTGGCTTTGCCTGTGTATATCTGAATTCGCTTTCTGGACTTCTTTTGGCTCGGACATTTCTTCAAACATGTAGAGGAAAAGTTATTGAATATACGAATTTTACTTATTAGAAATGAAGGCCAAAGTGGGCATTGTAACAGACAATAAGTTTTTTTTTTATAAATTTTATAGGGCTGCTTAGGGTAGGCAGACTTACTGGATACTTATTAAGGACACATTGGGGGCCAATTGACTAGCAGATGCACAAACAGATGATGAGCAAAGCATGTACAACTAATTTGGGTGAAAATTCTTTGCATTTACGACAATATCACGTTTACAAATTGTGTACATTAGAATGGATTAAATATATTGATTATGAAATTAAAAACACATAACATAACTCACTTAACAGAGGTTGAAAGCTACTGTTGCAATACCATAATCTCTCTGTTTGCATAATGGATTTTACCGAACATCAATAGGAAGCTAGTTTTTTGTTTTGTTTTGTTTTTTTTTTTTTTTTTTGAATTGTGTGGAGACGATTTCAAAACCTTTCTCCATTTTCTAAATTTTGTTAGGCTAACATTGCATGACCTCATTCTGAACTTGCTACTCTTGAAATGTAACTGTAAAATTTTAGTGATGGGACGGCAGCTGAAGATTTGGGATAGAGTAGTTAGAATCCAAATTACACCTAGTTCAAGGTGCCCACTTCAGCACCTCATTCCAATCAAAATTTCCATGCAGAACTTTCCCCTACACCCATGCTTGAGGGCGAAAGACTAGCCTTCTGCAGAATGAACCAAATCAAACCAAAAGCCTTGTGTCCTAAACGAGTGGGGTCGACTACATGACTTGGAATATGGTAGTATAAAAGGATATGAATTCATGTATGTAGCCGACCCCACTTGTCCAAGTAGGCTATGATGTAACCTCGCCTGTGTATATATTTAATAGATTTAATAAACAAGTTGCCATGATGTGCAAGTAGCCAGCATGCAAACCTAAATAGCAGTAAATGTTTTGCATCACCTTTACACAATATTTTAATGGAATTAGTTTCTCAAAAAGCACAAGACTGTGGGAATGGCCAGTTAAATATTGGAACTATTTATATGTAGTAAATTTTGGACCATCTACTTCAGCTAGTTTTAGTGTGTTTTATATTTCATTTGAAACAAAAGACCAATAAAAGACCAATACTTAGTTGGGTTAGATTGGTGTTTTTTCATTGATTATGCTTCTCTTATGCGATAATTAAGAAAACATAAAGCCTCAGTTATTTCTTCGTAGGCAAAACACATTTTTTTCTTCATTTTTTTTTTCCCTGTTATTTGATGAAGAGAGGCTTCAGATTGTCTAATAGATGCTGTATGTGCAGAGGAGATAGTGGATCATCCTCTGATTCATTGTGATGTGGCTGCAGAGTCATGGCATTTGCTATTTTCTGTTTTAGATGTTAATTGGGTGATGCCAGTTCTGTTCTTAAGCTGTTGAAGTAACCAAAAAACTCTGGAAGTGATGTCGCTTACCTGTTAGATTAAATGTTACTTATTATCAGATCTGTATAATCATTCATATGATTTTTGGAAGTTGACAACTAAAGCTATGTTGTTTGTGTTGCTTGGGGTGAGATTTTTCCTTGACTCTTTGATTTTGGTAGTAAATGCACATATTTAATAAATTCTCTCTGACATAAATTGCATGTTCTGTCTTTGAGTCCTGAATTCAGACATGTGGTTGTTACTTTTACTCAATCCCTTTATTTGATAGGCATTTTCTAAAGTTGATATGTTGATTACCTTTGTAAATAATCTCCCATTTCTTCGATGTTAACTTGCAGATATGGATTCCACTGGGGGCCTGAGCTTGTTTCCATTGCACCGTTGTAAAACAATTCACCTGGTTTGTGCCATTTTTGTCCTTCTTTTTGGCTTTTCCTTTTCTCCTTTGTCCAGTGGTAAAAAAGAGGTCTGATGATCTGTGGATCTGAAACTGCCACAGACTTGGCTTTCCATTTGCACGGTCCAATGCATTTTGGTCTTAATACCCATTTATGTAGGTGAGGCATGCACAAGGCATCCACAACGTAGAAGGAGAAAAGGACCATAGCGCATACTTATCAGATGAGCTCTTTGATGCACACCTCACACCTCTTGGCTGGCAGCAGGTAATAAAGATATGGTTTTGTTATCAGTTGACTCAGTAGGCAATCCTACCATCTTATGCATCAGTTTTATTAAGAGTGGATTTTTTCTTTTGGCAGTTCTGATTAATTGTCTCTTCAAGTGAAGAGAGAATTTTTCGATATGGTTTTCCAGAAACTGTTTGATTTTAGTTTTCTTATATGGTCGTCGTACAAAATGTTTGGTCAACAAAGCAGTACAGTTTTGATTAGAAATTTATTATACCTTTCTTTCCATTTCATATATTAGTATTAAAGAATGCTTCAGAAGAACTTTGTGGTTGTAACAGGTAGATAACCTACGGAAGCATGTTCATACATGTGGGATTTCCAAGAAGGTCGAATTAGTCGTAACTTCCCCTTTGTTAAGGTATGAGTTTGTCATAGTTTCTGTCCACACTGAAGCCTTTATGTTATGAACTATACAAAGTTTTCTACCTTAGTTCTCTATGTCATCCAGCAAGCTTGTGATTGTTGTGTGTAGGGCTGACCGCGGGTCGGTTTTGGCTGGGTGCGGGTCAAAACTGACCCGACCCGCACACATGCGGGTTAGAGAAAACAGACCCGCAACCACCCACAGTGCGGTTCGCGGGTTGTACGGCTGGGTCAGTTGGTTGTGCGGGTGGGTCAGTTGGTTGTGCGGGCGGGTGCGGTTCGGTTTGCGGTGTGGGTTTTTTTTAAATTGGGCTTAGTTATGATATTAATTTGAACAAATTTGACATGTTGGGCTACTTTTTAAGCATTTTTTTTATTATTTATGGAAAAGTTATAAATTAAATTTCATGATAACATAAATGCCCATATAATGATATAATAAATTTTACGTTCTTCCAAAATACAAAAATAATTGATAAAACTAATTACAAACTAAAACATTAAAATTCACACTAAAATCAATCTCCATCCATTCATAATCCAAAGCTTACCTAAATTTTACATTCATCCAAAATGCAAAAATAATAATAATAGCTAGTTATCTCCATCCATCCATAATCCAAAGTTTACCTAAATTTTACATTCATCCAAAATGTAAAAATAATAATAATAACTAGTTATCTCCATCCATCCATAATCCAAAGCTTACCTATTAATCCAAAATGCAAAAATAATAATAGTAACTAGTTAGAAACTAAAATAAATTAGTTTTCATCCATCCATCCATCCATCCAAAATCTAAAGCAAGCTTACCTAAAATTTAGTGCTCCAATTAATTTTACATTCATCCAAAATAAAAATAATAATAATAAACATTAGTTACAAACTAAAATAACATTGTCTACAAACTTCATCCAAAATAATTTCAAAAGGTGGTATCCATCCAAGGCTTCACTAAACTCTTTAGGTCCATCTTCCAATGTCCAATCTCATCCAACAATCTGCCAAAAAAAATTCCAATGAGCCAAATTAGTAAATATAAATAAATACATATGAATAAATAAACATTAAGCTGATCTCAACTAATTAGAAAAATCTCACACATGAGCCAAATGAACATTAAAGTTCAATTATAGCATCTACATTAGACTTTGGGGTTGAAGAGGAACATGGCTCCAAAGTACCTAAAAGCATGAGTCAACAAGAGAAAATAAATAAACTTGCATAGTAAAAATAATAATAGAATTAAAAATGAAGAGATATTCACATATTACCCGAGTCGTATTGCTCAAATTCCTCCACATCATCCATTGCTTTTCGAAGAGAAATTGGAAGGTTGCTTTTAAGCCAATTTTGTGTGCATACAAGAGCTTCAACCATGGAAGGGGCAAGTGAACTACGGAATGGATCAAGGATACGTCCCCCGATACTGAAAGCCGACTCCGAAGCAACGGTAGAAATGGGCATGGCCAACACATCCTTTGCTATTTGAGATAACACTCTATACTTTGTTGCATTATTCTTCCAATATTCCAATATCTCAAATGTCTGATTTTTTGCAAAATGTTCAACCTCGCCCAAGTACTTGTCTAATTCCGACTTGCTTCCACTAGTGAAGCGCCCTTCCAAATATGAATTAAATTGGGAATCCATTTGAGAATCCAAATCATCCTCATCAATCACCATTGTCTCCACTTCAGTCACCCTCGAGACACTCTCATTTGATGAATAAATTGTGGCATAATGGTTGTACAAACGAGTCAAACAAGAAACAATTTTGTTCACCATCTCATCCACCTTCCTCTTTTCTCCATGAAATATATTTGTAAAACAAAACTCCAAGTATGCTATCTTTTTTGTAGGATCAAGAGCAACAGCAACATACAACATCCATCCCCCCAATATTTGTTGAACTTTTGCTTCATACTCATAGCCATTGTACACAAAACATCATCATTGTCCAAAATTAATTGATTAATTATGCTTTCAGTTTTAAACATCTCTTTATAAAATGCATTGGAAGTAACAAAAAGGGACCCGGAAAATTTCTTTGTTGCAAGGTAGAATAGTTTCAAAAATCTCACAAACAACCTACATTTTTTCCAATCCTCCTCATTTGGAATCCTCCTAATCCCACCATCAACATCCTTGAAGTAAGTTTCAAAATTGGAGTCTTCATACTTCAAACGGTTAAAAGCCTTCTCAAACTTTTCAGCGGCCTCCAACATTAAATATGTGGAATTCCACCTTGTTGGTACATCTAGGCATACAAGAGCAGTAGTCACAAGTTTTAGATAGGCCGCACACTTCTTAAAAGCATCTTGCCAATTAGGAGAAGACCTCACATACCTAACCGCAAGTCTAATATTTGCAATAGAATCATCCATTTCCTTCAATCCATCACTCACAACAAGGTTTAGAATATGTGTACAACACCGCATATGCAAAATCTCATGCTCCAAAATGGTCCCCTTCCAATCTTTGGTATTCCTTCTCAAGTATTGAATGGTAACATTGTTGGAACTAGCATTATCAATAGTTACAGTGAAGATACTATCGATGTTCCACTCAAGCAAGCACAACTCAATTTTTCTACCCAAAGTTTCCCCCTTGTGATCTTCAACTTGTTGGAAGTTTATGATTCTTTTTTGTAGTTTCCAATTATAATCAATGAAATGAGCCGTTAGACACATGTAACACAAATTTTGAATAGAAGTCCAAGTGTCCGTAGTGAAGCAAATTCTACGACCTTTCATCAACCTCCTCAATTTATCCCTCTCGTTGTTGAATATGTTTGTCACCTCTCTTGCTATGGTATGACGAGATGGGATTGGTGTGAATTTAGGAACGGCAACATTACAAAATCTTTTAAACCCAACTCCCTCCACAAATTGAAAAGGTAACTCATCAATAATCACCATCTCGGCAAGAGCCCTTTTACAAGCCTCAAAACTAAAACTTGTTGCCACAACCTCAACACCCTCTTCGGCATTTTGTTTTGTTTTAAAACTCAATGTTTGTTGCCCATCTTTATCATTGTTTGGAAATTGTTTGCAATTAGGGGTATGACTTCTCAAATTACTAGTCCCATGAGTCCTAGAATCGGCCATATACTCTTTAAAACAATACTTACACACTGCTCTACGTTTCCCATCTTCTCCTATAACCTTATCAAAATGGTCCCAAACCGAGGATGGTGCTCTCCCACCACTACTCTCACTCTTTCTTTTGTTCGGGGGTTTAGGAGGCTTAGATTCAGATGGGGAAACATTAGTTTGAGAATTAGATGATTCTGGTGGAACAATAGGGCTTCCGGTAGATTCAAAACTAGCATTGTTATCTTTATCCATTCAAACTGGTAATAAAAAATTAAAAAAGTATGAGATAACAATTAAGTCATGGATGGTATTAATAATTGAATCTAAACCATAACAATTCTAGCAAAAGCATCAGCTATTTTCAACATGAAAATAAAATAAATACAATCTTATAAACTTGAGTCTTATAAAATAAACCATCCACATCTCATTCACCATTTTTGTTTTCAAATTTCTACTCAAGTTTATAAATCAAATAAATACAGTCTTATAAACCTTATTAATATTATGAATGTGACCTACATGCTACCAATTTTAAATTCACAATATACAGATGAATTATGTATGTTATAGTTTTTTATTTGTCGAGAATGAGTATTCAATAATTTTCCTACTTTCATGGATTAATCATTATGGTTCTTTCTCCTATTTATAAAAATGATTTAGAATAATTCCAATGGTAAATGTAAAAATAATTTTGCTAAAGTGTAAAGAAAATATAACCAATTCTCATTTTTGGCTATTATCAATTTTTATTTTATTTTATGATATTGATTAGTTGTGTTGATGTGCAAAGATTAAAGTTGTGCAGGGATTTGCGAAAAAATAACAAAATAAAATAAAGTAAAGAAAAAAATTATATGAACAAAGGAATGGATACAAAATACAAACAAGATTTAAAGAATTTATTAATGAATTAAATTTTAAAAAAAATTATTCAATTACATGCATTAGGTGTCTGATTTTTCTCTTCCTAATAATTTTTTTGAAAAAAAAGAGATGGGTACCTAAGCTTCAACCGCAGCTTTGTGAATTCGTATATCCTTATAAACCTTATTAATCTATTCATCTTTTGAAAAGAGAGGGAAAAAAAAAATAGAATCCCAAATTAGAAAACAAAAATGGTAATGGAAAAAAAAAAGATCAGGGAAGTGAGGTTTTATTTTTGTTTCAGGACATGAAGGATTCCAGGAACAGCCTCAGAAGATACGATGCATCTTTAAAATTGTCATCCACATCTCTTTTTCATATTATTTTATTTTTGTTTGCAAAAACATAAAATACAAGTTTCAGATCCACATCTAAGTTTCAAAAATCTAAGTTTCTGCAGATCCACATCTAAGTTTCTGCAGATCCACAAATTTCAAAAATCTGGCACACCCAAGTTTCTGCAGATCCACATCTAATTTCAAAAATCAAATGAAAAAGTGAGAGAGAGAGAGAGAGAGAGAGAGAGCGAACCGTATAGGGCTGTGTTGCTGCCGATCGCCGGTTGATTTGCTGCTGCCGATCGCCGGTTGCTTTGCTGCTGCCGATCGCCGGCGTCTCGCCTCGCCGCTGCTGTTGCTGCTGTGCTGCTAGGGTTAGCGGCTGCTGCTAGCTAAGAAGGGAAAATACAAAAGGGGGAGAGAGGAGAGAAATAGATGGGCTGGGTGGGTTCAGGCTGCCCTAGTATAATAAATAAAATAAAGGTTTATTTTGTAATATATTATATATATATATATAAATATTAAAAAAAATTATAATAATACGCGGGTCGAGGGTCGGGTCGGGTCAGAACCGCAACCCGACCCGAACCCGATTTTTGGCAGAATTCTTGACCCGCACCCGCCCACCTACCTATATCGAAACCGCCCAAAAGGCTGCGGGTAGGGTAGGGTCGGGCGGTTTGTGCGGGTGGGTGGGTTCTGTGCCCAGCCCTAGTTGTGTGTGGATGTATGCACATGTTCAGCCAAAGAAATAAATTAAAATAGAAAAGGAGAAGGAGAAGAAAGACAAGATTGCAAAATATACTATTTTTCAAGGTTGACTTGCTTGCATATATAATCGTGACTTTTGAACTGCCTTGGTTGTGGTTTAATTATATTAATCTTATTAACATATTTGAATTCATTTGAAGCTGATTTTTATTTATTTATGATACCTTATTGTGTTGCATGTTTAAAGGTTTTGTAATTTGAAACTACATTGGTTTCATCCATGTACCACACCACATAAATGAATACTACGCAAGGCATTTTTGTTCATCTATGGCATGCTTTTTTTCACTTAGTTAGGCTGTCTACAATATTTCTTTTCCGTTTTTTCCTTTGTTCATTTAATGGGCAACATAACTAATTTATCTAGAGTGGCAAAATCTTGATGGTTAGGAGTAGCACCAATAGAAGATAAGTTGAGAGATAATCGATTGAGATGGTTTGGTCATATTCAACGGAGACCAACAGAGACAGTAGTGAAGAGATACGACGCAGTAACGGTAAATGGAAGTGTTAAGGACCGGGTAGTCCTAAATTAACGTTGGTTGGCGTTGTAAATAGAGATATGAATCTACTTAATTTAACTAACGAAATGACCTTTGATAGAATTGCATGGAGAAGAAGGATTCATATAGCCGACCCCATTTGATGGGGCTTAAGACTTGGTTTGGTTTGGTTTGGTTTGGTTTGGCAAGGTCTTGATGGAGCATAATATTTTAAAAAAAGGCCAAATATCAAAAGACATAATAAGAAAGAAGTCCATATATGAATTTCCATATGATTTGTGAATTGGAATTGGTTGAAACGTTTTGATATAGGACAAGTAGGGATTATTTTCCTTCAAGTAGTGAGTCTGGATTAAGTATACTGGCAACAGCAACAATAGACTTATAGGGTTGGATTTGGTGAGATTTTGTGGTTGCAAAAGTATTTTTAAAAATATAAGTTTAAGAGTTTGCAAAGACGTAGGGTTTTGGGAGTAAAAATACAAGTGTTCAAGAGCTGTTGGGTGCCTATGCTAAGCACTGTGAACAATGACATGAACTACCTTGCTAGAGAGAGAGAGAGATGTGCTTCACCCTCACAAGGGATAAGCCAATCACACAAACACAATCTTAAATTTTTATAATATTAACTCTTCTCAATCATTAAGATTACACAAATTTATAGGCTAAAGACTCTCCTAATTCTATAAGGAGTATAACTCACATTTGGAAACTAAAAATATTTAGCAACTACTAATATTCAAGACCAACTATGACTTCCAATTCTACTTCAATCATAATAGGAAACTTTAATGAATTCTAATTCTACTTCAATATTAAAATAGAAAACTTGGACTTTTAACCACTAAGATTATTTTAGAAATAATAAAACACATATATAATGACCCATTTAATAACTTGGCCCAAAATAATAAAACTCATGGGCGACCCTTACAATCCATGTCCAACAATTATTGGAATTAATATTATACTCTTAATTACTAAAACCTACTCTAATGACTTTTGTTATCAGAATCTTACGATTTACGATTTGCGATTCGATTCACGATTTAATTCGCAATTTTTGCAAAATTGATACAAATCTACGGGAGAATCTCTTTTGGAAGTGAATCTATAGTGAATCACATGATTCACAATCGATCCACAATTCGATTCACTTTTTACAATTCATGCAATTCTTGAACCTATCGTGTCCAACATATTTTTGACTATTTTTTTCTCCATCTTTTTAGTAAAAATGAAAAAATTCAAGTGTTCAGGGGCTGTTGGGTAGCTGTTGTAAGCACTATGAACAATGACGTGAACTACCTTGCTCTAAAGAGAGAGAGAGAGAGGTGCTTCACTCTCACAAGGGATAGGCCAATCACACAAACACAATCTCAAATTTTCATAATATTGACTATTCTCAATCATTGAGATTACACATATTTATAGGTTAAAGACTCTCTTAATTCTATAAGGACTATAACTCAAATTTAGAAACTAAAAATATTTAGCAACAACTAATATTCGAGACCAACTATGACTTCCAATTCTACCTCAATCATAATATGAAACTTTAATGACTTCTAATTCTACTTCAATATTAAAATAAGAAATTTGGACTTTTGACTACAAAGATTATTTTAGACATAATAAAACACATATATAATGATCCATTTAATAACTTGACCCAAAATAATAAAACTCATGCGTGACCTCTACAACCTATGTCCAACAATTATTGGAATTAACATTATACCTTAATTACTAAAACCTACTATAATGACCTTTGTTATCAGAATCTTATGATTTGTGATTCGATTCACGATTTGATTTACAATTTTTTCAAAATCGATACGAATCTACAGGGAAATCTTTTTTGGAAGTGAATCTATAGTGAATCACACGATTCACAATCAATCCACGATTCGATTCACTTTTTACGGTTCATGTAATTCTTGAACCTATCGTGTCCAACATATTTTTGATTATTTTTTTCTCCATCTTTTTAGTAAAAATGACATAATACAACTTCTAATAGCGTTTCGTACCAAAATAACAAATACATATACATGATTTGTTATTATTTTAGTAATCATGGAGTTTTTAATAAGATCTAATTAGATTCAGTCACACCAACATGTTTTTAAGCTTCTCATTTTTTTTCTTAAAAGTTTATAATATATCTTCTTTAAGATTAAAGTAACTTATACCATGAATTATCTATTACTATTTTATTAAATTAAATATAGTTGAATATTACATAAGTGAGGCCAATTATACCTTTATCCTAAATAATTCTATTATTTGGCCATTGTTACTTGGAAAAATATGTATGCTTATTGTCTAAATATCAATATTGTTGCTAAATTATTATTACTTTGAAAATTGAGAGTTTGTCTTTACGTACTATCTTTTTTAAGAATGGTTAATAAGAAATATCTAAAAAAAGCAAAGCTAAGATGGTGATCTTACATAGGAACCTTTGTTAACTTCTTACCTATTAAACTATGTAACTGTCATTCAAAACAACATTTTTATTGATTTAAGTCATATATGTCATATTCATAAAATATATTTAACATCCAAGGGTATAAATATATTTTTCTAAGTAATTTAGAAAAAGTGACCAAATCTTTGCGATTCACAATTCGAATCCCGATTTGACAACTATGATAATGACATGAAGACTTGAAATTATTCCAAATCTTTAATTCTTGATGCCTTGAATATGCTTTATGTGAAATTCCAAATTGTTTTTTCTTCTTTCTATGATCTTCATCATTCTCCCCTACATTTGAAAAAATTCAACCTGTGTTTTATAATGTTGGAGTGTAAGGATTATGGACCTTACACTTGCCACCATTCAAATTGATTGTTTTGAACGAACAATGAGAAAATCAAAAAGTTCAATGTTGTCATCACTCCATTGACCACATCGAATTTATTAGGAATAATAAATTCAATGTGAACTTTATTTTTCGCGTGAAAAGCAGAAAGTTTAGTTGCATTCTCATCATTTTCTTTGGCTTCCTTGGCTTTAGAACCCTGATCATGATGATCTTTCATGCTTTCTTTAGTAAGTAAATTAATTTTCGCCTTCGTTTCTTCAACATCCTCAATACTAGCAACATGTTCATCTTGCTCTTTCATATTTTCTTCAAAATCTTCAACACTATCATCCTGTTGCTCCTGGATAGTAGTCTTCTCTAAAACAGCAGCCAACAATCTTTCCATGAAAGCTTTCAATCCATTCAAAGTTATTTTGATAGTATGCACATCACTCTTTATTATTTCAACATCCTCCTTAATTATCATAAAATCCTCCTTTAACATCACAACATTTTTCTTAGTAGCTCTATAACTTCAAACTTCCAATTTAATTCAATGCTTGTCAACATTGTAATGAAGAAAGCAATTTCATCAACAGATTGGTAAGGAACAAAGTAGGATCTTGAATCCCTGATACCAAATTGATGTAGGACAAGAAGGGATTACTTTCCTACAAGTAATGAACCTGGGTTAAGTATACTGACAGCAGCAACAACACACTTATAGGGTTGGATTTGGTGGGATTTTGTGGCTGCAAAAGTATTTAAAAAATAGGAGTTTAAGGATTTGTAAAAGGGTAGGGTTTTGGGAATAGAACCACAAGTGTTTAAGGGCTATTGGGTAGCTGTTCTAAGCACTGTGAACCGTGACATGAACTACCTTCCTATAGAGAGAGAGAGAGAGAGAGAGAGAGAGGTGCTTCACCCTCACAAGGGATAGGCCAATCACAATCACACAAACACAATATCTCAAATTTTCATAATATCAACTCTTCTCCTCAATCATTGAGATTACACATATATTTATAGGCTAAAGACTCTCCTAATTCTAAGGACTATAACTCAAATTTAGAAACTAAAAATATTTAGTAACTACTAATATTCGAGACCAACTATGTCTTCCAATTCTACTTCAATCATAATAAGAAACTTTAATAACTTCTAATTCTACTTCAATATTAAAATAGGAAATTTGGACTTTTGACCACTAAGATTATTTTAGACATAATAAAACCCATATATAATGACCCATTTAATAACTTGATCCAAAATAATAAAATCCATGGGCTACTCGTATAACTCATCTCCAACAATTATTGGAATTACCATTATACCCTTAATTTCTAAAACCTACTAAAATGACATGAAGACTCGAAATTATTCCAAATCTTTAATTCTTGATACTCTAAATGTGCTTCATATGAAATTCCAAATTTGCTCTTTTTCATCTTTCCATGATTTTCATCATGTTCATTGTAGGATGGGATCTTCATGCTAATGGCTGAAGTATTTTAGCATATATGTACGAGTGTGATTACTAATGGCTGCATTGTAGGACCATGCAAACAGCAGTTGGAGTTTTTGGGGGTGAAGGTTACATGGATGGGATTGATGCACCTCCTTTAATGATGGCAAATACTGGGAAAAGTAGCCGTCCTGCATTCTCAAGTCTAAGTTGCCCACCATTCATCGCAGTTGAGCTTTGTCGTGAACATTTGGTATGTGACATTTAATGTCTGAACTTTTTTTTTTTCCTGCAATGAATATATAATATAATGGGTCTATTTCTTACTCTCAATTATCTTTGTCTAATTACTTTGGTTCTCTTAGTTTCTATATAAGGTTAATACTTTGAAGATCCACATGAATCATTTCTGATATTATCTGTTGCATCCACATCTACATTAAATTGTTATGATCATCAGGTACTCTATTCTTATGACTTTGTAGCTTCTCAAAGACTTTTGGTCTACTACCTTGGTTGATTTTCAGCATTTCTGAGTCCAGATACGCTAGTGCTTTTTTTTTTTTTTTTTTTTACTAGTTAATTGACAGGGGGAAGAGGAAAGTATGCTACTGTTTTGAGTTTGACTTACCTCATTTGATTGTTGTCTAGAATTTTACAGCACAAAAATGTTGTTTGGCTTGTTGATGTTCTTGCCTGTTGACAGAGATGTGTGTTGTTCCTTAGGTGCTAGTTTATTGTCTGCCTGTAGCACAGTTCTTAAACTTGAAGGGACTTTGGTAGACATGTTTTGTATTTAACATTTTAGGGTCACAGACTATCCAATGTGGAGTTAGGACGAGTACGTACAATTTGAAGGCCTTACAAGGACAAAATGTGAGTATAGAGAATACAGGTTTATGGTTTAATGGATGATTAGATCACTATTTTGAGTTGTATAGTGAAAATCATCTGGGCTGCCTACTCCCAGGATTTTGGGTTTTTGCAATGTTGACTTTGGGGCTTGCCCAATAAGAGAAGGGAATAAAATTCCCTACGGCTTAAGTGATGAGGACTGGGGAGTAAAAGTACATTCTTCATGTCATTTGTTTGCAATGAAATCCTATTGGTGTTGCTTCGTTTCACAATGCAGTACACTTCAGAATGTGTCAGAAAAATTCAAACCAATGTAACATAAGTGGTGTTCAACTCTCTTTTATACTTGTTAAATATAAATGAAACTCGAAAGGCTTGTGTTGCATTTTATAACTCATCTTGCAAGTAGTAAAATGCCTTCAGCTTTTGCACTTTGGTAAATATTGGGTTCTCTATATCAACTGGTTTGTCCTTTCAACTACTGGTTTCATATTAGTAACTATAATTGAACTCCATCTGAATAAGAATTAATAGGAGTTTCTGGGATTTACCTTTAATTCCATTGTGAAGTAGCATTCCATTAGGTAATGTGATCTTTAAGGAAATTATTTTTCATTTTTATGTTGGCCTTTTTAACTGTTGCATATCATGTTTTAGTTGCTTTTAAGTATATATCCTGCAGGGCCATTGTTTTGCCACACTTGTAACTACAGACTCATAGTTAATTGAGGCTTCCCACTTCTTCTTTTTTTGCTTTTTGCTTTCTCCCCTCCCCTTTTCTAAATGACACTTAAATCCTTGGGTAACTGATTTCACATCTATGTTATAATGCAGGGTGTTCATCCATGTGATAAGAGGAGAAGCATTAGCGAATATAAACCTCTTTTTCCAGCTATTGATTTTTCACTGGCAAGTGCTTTTTTATAATTGTCATTTACGGTAGTGGAAAATTGGCCATGGGTTATGTATATGAATACGTGCATCTATGTATACCTTTTGAGGGGGGGAGCAACTGTCTGCTCCTCTGCAGGGTTACCTCTGGGTCCCACTTGCCTCGTCTTTTGTCGACAAAAAAGAATAATACTTTGTTTGTACTTCTCTTCAGATTGAAAATGATGCTGACATTTTGTGGAAGCCTGACATCAGAGAGAAGAATGAAGAACTTGCTGCAAGGGGAATGAAGCTTCTGAACTGGTGATTCCTTATCTCTGCTGTTAGTATATCTAGGCCTAAAATTTGATGTTCCTACTGAAAGAATTCTGGTGTTAAAAACTGAAATTTTGTTTTCTCAGCTAGAAGTGGTTTAATTTGTTCATGGACAGTCTTTCATCATTATTGAAGATTCCATTTTTTTTTTTTTTCTTCTTCCTTTTGCTTTCCTTTCCCTTTTTTAAAAGTGATCCCATTAAGCACATTGGTGTCGTTGAACATCAAGGAAAAGCCAGTTGGTTTTTTTATTTTTTATTTTTTAATTTATAGGACATAAATTGGCCTCCTAGTTTTTTATTTTTTACTAATTGTGCTTCCTTTTGCATTCCTTGCGTGTTTTCCATTTTGTTATTACTGTTGAGTAAGAGGTGTTTGAAACTTCATTACACATTTGGCCACTGGGTATTGCTAGCAGGTATGCCTTGATTAAAAGTTTAATATGTTTTTTTTTCTCTAAATACGAATCGAATATTTTAGCACATAAATAGCACTCTCATATATCTAATTTATATATTTTACCTATTGGCCACTGGGTATTACAAAGTTTGATATGACAGTTGGCAATTTCTTCTTTTCATTTATAATATATTTGTTTTCATTCTGTCTAGGTTGTGGACACGTAAAGAGAAGGAGATTGCAGTTGTTACCCACAGTGGATTCTTGATTCATACCCTAAGTGCATTTGGCAATGATTGTCATCCGGACATAAAGAGTGAACTATGCACACCGTAAGTGTCATTGACTTACTAAGTTTTACTTCTAGAGGGCAACATATTCGCTATCTGATTGAACATCTACATCAAGCAACCAATTAAAGGAAATTCTTTACTCCCATTAATTATTAATAGTTCGTTCATAAAGTTTTCGGACTATTCTTTGACTGGTTCTTGAACGTGTAGTTAACACCTTATCAATTAATACCAAATTCTTTGCCACCCAATTGGTGACCAGAGAAGGGCCTGCCACAAGCTTTCACGAACACTAGTTGGTGTGGAGAGAAACCTTACTGTCCTATCCTGTTGTCAATCCATTTCAAACTCATGATTTAAAGAGGATGGACTTCAACACCAGTAGACTAGTATGCCCTCCTAGATGAAGAGGAAGAAGGCTGACTTCTATACGCCGAATTGGTTTTTCCCTAGGCATTTAGCCATCTAAGAGCTAAAACATACAAAACATGCAACACAAACGCACACAGGTTGTGCACTGCCAGAATTAGTTTATAAGCTCCTTCCTGGTGTGTACTTTTTTGTTTTTTGTCTGCCTAACTCCCACTCCTTATCTCCTTATCTCCATGTAGCCGACCCCATTTGATGGGAGGCTTGGTTTGGTTTGGTTTGGAGGAGATATTTGGGATGCTCTAAATAAGTGCACTTTTTGACTTTTTATAAAAAAATGTGTAGAAAAGTAGAGAAAGTAGGTAGAAAAGTAAAGAGGAAATGTTAATAGATATTGATTGATGTGACCCAAACAAGTGTATGTATGCAAAAAAGTGCACTTTTTTAGTGCATGCCAAACAAGCACTTGTTGTTTCTGGTAAGAATAGTCTTGAGTGGATTTTGCCTGTGTGTGAATTTCACATTGATAGAATCAGTGCTCCGTGATTGAACATAGTGATCACTCTTGCTTGCAGTGGGGCATCTCCAGCCAAACCCCAACAAGGCAGCACTCTGGTTGATTGCAGATCTCTGATTCTATTGTGTGAAATTCACCCACACACACTATTTATAGATTTAGATATGCTTAAATTGTTCTAATTTTCCTCTGAATATGACAATGCTTGTCCATTGAGTGTAATGAATTATGAACTTTCGATGCTGGACAGATGTAAATTTAAGTTTGCATACATAAAAATTATGGATTGGCTTAACAGATATCGTACATTTTGCACACAAGCTCATTGATGACTTCCTTGCTTCATTGTTCTTCACAACTGATCGAATGTTATCTGCGATCATCCTTATGTATAATTGATCAATTGTTGTCTGTGATCTGTGTATTCAGGTTTAACAACTGTGAGCTTCGTTCAGTGGTCATTGTTGACAGAAGGTAAGCCTGTCATTACTGTAACCAGGAGAATTTACACATTCTCCTTATTTTTTATTTTTTAAATCAACTAATTTATTGGTTCTGCAATGCAATCTGCAGTATGATAGGGTCAGATTCGTCAAATACCAACTATCCTGGAAAAATCCCTGCTGGGCCTGATCTTCCCAGTGATGCTGCAAATTAGAAGCAATCCAGGCATTGAAGTTGCCTAAATAATCATTTCGCTGTTTTGTGGGAAAACTCTATTACTCAGTTTGATATTTAGGACGACGCAATTCTTCAGAAGTTTTTGAAAGGGGGCTATATCCAAGGCAAGCTTGCAAAAGAAATGCTGTTGACTGTTCTTTTATTGAAGACTTGCAAGACATTAATTCAAGAACTACTAAATTCTTTTGTTGTCTAATAAATTATTATTTTTTTTTTTTTGGGTTGAAGGATTACATTTTGATTTAATGCTCTATTCATTGTGAGAATAATACTAGTTTTCCCTGCCCCTTTGGGATTCAACTAAACCTCAACAAATGTGTCTATTTATTTATGGAAAAATGACTTAGACCCCCAATGGGGTGACCCCCACCACCCCTACTGATTTTTTATTGGCTGAAATTTTTTTTTTTTTTTTTTTTTGGAGGGGGTGTCTTCCTCTCACTGCCCCCCACGTGTATGTAAGGATGCTGGGGTCACCCAGTGACCTCACTGGGAGTATGGAGCACTGTTGTTATTTATGATATGCTCAAAAATAAAAATAAAAATAAAAAATTATTGTAATTTAACTGAAATTTTGCATGGAAAAAAAATATATCAACATTGCGTAACTCCTTTTAGCAGGCCAATATTGCTTTTGTGACCAATAAAAAATAAAATTTTAGTTCATTTTTCACAGTAGTTTAGTTTCAAATTCTCCATCAATCAATCAATCTGGCAGTCACAGCAGCGGTGCAAATATGTACACAAGATTAGCCCCTTGGTAGATTAGAGATTTAAATTAATGGAGGGAGAAAAAAAAAAGTAAAAAAAAGTTTTTTATTTTCTATCTTTTCACCATTTAAACATTGATATGAATGATTCATTACAACTCGAAATTAATTTTTTATGGACCTACCTGGCCGTGTGTTTCTTTGAATTGGAATACGACAAATATATAAAATAACTCAAAGAAATCACAAAAGACTCCAGCAAACTCCGAAATGCCACCACAGTAGAACTAACAAGTTAAGCCCAAGTAATCTGTTACAATGCCCTGACCATATATAGAACGAGCCCAACTAAAATGGCGAAGATAAGAACCAAAACAGCAGCCTTGATGTTAAAATCCGCTGACTTTGTAGATTTACCATCATTTCCATTGCTCGTAACAGTTCCACTCTCCTTTGAAGTGGAAACATCTTGACTAGAAGTAGAAGTTGAACTGAATGGGGCAGCCGCATTCCAGAAAGATTTAGTGCTCAAAGCAAGGGGTTCTACCTCGGGTTCCAAGATTGTTGAGGAATCTGTTGGAGCTTCCATGGACATCAATTCAACACAGTGATCTTTAAGAACCTGAGTGAGCATGAAGAGCACAATCAACAAGAAGGAATAATATGCTCAAAACAATTTTGATTTTGACTATTGTTCAGTGTTTATAAAATAAGATTTCATTCATTGGATCTTCAGTGCATCCGAGATACCGTTTATCAAAATTTCATCAAAGGGGTTGTCATGCCAGATGTACAAAACATTGCCTTTTTGATTGTTAGTAGTGGTAATCGGGATTACTTTTAACTAGAACATTGAAATGTTTGAATGTTATCAGTAGTAGTAACAACTATCGCAAATGATTTGATGAAAACTTAAATGGATTTAAACAATCAGCATTACTTTCATAAGGATAACCAAGGTGCAAGCATATAATTGGGAAAAGTGTGTACAGACGCAAGATTAGATGCACACCAAGGAGCTAATGAGATAAAGAATTCCATTTTCAATAAGGAATAGTCTCTAAAATGTATAGAAATTAAAGAAAACACCATGCCAAAAAATGTATTCTAATAACAATAGCAGATTAATTCACTAACGCAAGAGTAAAGCTATGCATGCACGAGTCTAGAAGACAGCTCTGCTTCTCATGTACTGTTTTCCAATGATACCAAATAGCTAGATGATTGGTTTGTCAAAGTAAGGAGTGCCAACCTCAATCGTCTCAGAGGGTTGTAGATAGTCACAGATATATGTACCCGCCAACCAAGGAACAAAGACTCTTCGTGGAAATGAAAGACTGCATTGTTTTCTGTTTGCAAATGCATAAAATAACAGATCTAATCAGTTAATAACTCGAAAATTATGTTTCAGCAGCAGACACTAAGTAAATTATATCCAAATAATAAGTGCTCCAATATGTAAGCTAACTTTTCCGACTTTCAACCTTGTGCAATATAAGAAGAGAGATGACACCCTGCAGTTTTGAAGGGAAAAAGCGAACTAGAATGCAGACAGAAGTATAATTCTATTAAAAAAATAATGAAATTCGATAAACAATAGAAGTGGCAACACAGACTTAATTTGGTGTCATAACAATAATCCCCTTCAACGGTTACTTTGCTAAGGCAGAGACAGTGAACATGCATACAATGGTATCACAGGTATATATGCGGGAGAAGGGTCATCTGTCCCAAGGAAAAAGCATCCAGTTCAAGCACAACCACTCCACAATGCCAATTGCGAATTCTCAAGAAAACACAATTTGGTAACCACCAATGGAGTACAAATAATTTTTTTTAAAAAAAAGAGCACATACAGTATAATATTCAATTTCTTGCACTGATGACTCCATAGACTGATTGTAATTTAAATATCTCAGGCAGGTAAAGCCTAGGTTCAACAGGGAACTTCTGACATCCAAGAATAATCTGGGCAGTGTGTCATGTGGTATATCTTAATCTTAGTCTCTGCAATTTATGCACTTAGAAACATTCTGTGACATCAAGACAGTATGGAAGCATTAAATCAATCCATAGAATTAAGACAAACAGACGAATTATCAAATAGCACTAGCCACTGCTTCTTTTTTTTTTTTTGATAAATAATGTGTTTTATTGAAAAAGCATCAAGAAGATGCAAGAAATACAAAACGACCAAGAGATAGAAAGAAAGCTCGCCTAACCAATTACATCATCCAAAAAATCTAAGAAAGAAAAAAGATCCGGCTCAACTTTACACTCCAACCAACTATACAAGGTAACTAAGAACCGATCATCCAACCAAGCCACCGAATGCTCAATTTCTTGGAAAATTCTCTTATTTCGTTCCAGCCAAACCAACCACATCAAACAGAAAGGCACCAAGGTCCACACCCGCCTCCGACCCATCCCAACCCGAGCCCCCCTCCAACTCCACAACATATCCACCACCCCCTTTGGCTGCACCCATGAAATCCCAAAAAGAGAACAAGCCAACCCCCAAAGGCGAGAAGTAATCGAACAATGGAGGAATAAATGTTCAACTAGCTCCGCATCAACACAAGACATGCAACAACGGTTGACTAACACATGCCCTCGACAAACCAGATTATCAATGGTAAGATTACGACCTAAAGCAGCTGTCCACAAAATGAAGACCACCTTAGAAGGCACTAGCCCCTGCTTTTCACATAAACAATAAATACCAACTAGCCGAGTTCTGGTGCAATATGATTGACAATTACATGATTTCATAACCTACATATGCAGAAACTTTTCCACCAACAGATTGGAACAAACTGGAAAAGTGATATTTCCTTTTTGGAATGGTAATATGCATATATTGAAGATACCGCACCTCAATGAATGCAGATTGAGTTGGAGAAAGGGTTCTCCTGTTGTTAACTCATCACCCACTTCCTTTCCGCCATTAACAGTCAGGCTTGATTCTCCATCTGCCTCATCACAGCAGATATCCAACCTACTTAGCAGGCTCTCGATGATGTCTCCCTAAACACAAAAAAGCAATCAATCATTGCACTGAACAAGAGGTATAACCAAGTGTAATTTACAAGTTGAGCTGCAAATTTTATAAATTTCTGGGTGATACAAAGAATAGAATCTGTAAGCACAGTGGTGGAAAAACATTTGATAGTAAGTAATCAATTTTATTCCTATCACATTTAGAAATCAATGTTTTAATTGACAACTAGGCAAGTATGTAAACTACTATTGCAGTTTAGAATCCAGTTTATCTGGTTAATGATTACATGCGTTCAATATTTAAAACCAGATTGCACATGCAGTTACTAGTAATCAGCACCAGTGATTTCCAGACTCAAATTATTTCACCAACTGCAAAGCAAAAATAAATGATCAACAAAAGATCAAAAGCAACACCAACATTATTTATAACTTCATACCTTTAAATCAGCCAAAGCTTGTGAAAGTGGTTCTTTTGAATTTAAGTATGCAAAAGAACATACTGAGCCACTAAAGACAACAATACCAACCACCTCTTTTTGGCTGCATGCTTTACCAAAAGAAAAATTAAGTACATCAAAGTATAAATGTTAGAAACAAAAAGTAAAGAATGTTTAATGACAATCTAACCCAAAATGAAAAAGAGCCAACAGACCTTCAACAAATAAATCTTTCATAAATGGTAGAAGAAATTGCACTTCATGTAAGCCATCTGACACACATGACTCCTCCTCATCAACCACCTAAAATGTATGGACAGAAAAGGAAAAAGTCCTTATGCAAAACCAGACTTGTAGATAGCTGCTAACAATCATGTTCAGTTATAATATTTGAGCAAAAAACACAAAAAAAAAATATTTCTGCTTTACCAGCAGATAGATATAGTTGCATTTGGCATCAGCAATAATTCCTATTGCTATCAGTTAAAATAGCATAATGCATTTCATATAGAATCCAATCAACTGAAATAGCATAAGGCATTTCATAAAGAAAAAACTGCCATAAGAGTTCCCTCTTCCCTCTTGTCTTTTCTTTTCTTTCTCATCTTTTTTTCCCCCCCGTAGGCAATTGAAAAGAGAGGGAGAGAGCGAGAGAGAGCTCCATTTCAGTTTGGCTGCATATGCATGCCATTAATTCTGCATCTAGGTCGACTTGACGTCTACATGACAATGGTAAAAGCTCTAGGTTTTACAGATTGGGCACACATGTGAGCCCTTGCTGAAGGTTGGTGTCCATGTCAGTAATTCTGCAAAGCCCATGGACCATAAGGGCACCTTTGCAGTATGCTTGCCCATCTTAAATTTCTCCCTTTTTAACAAGGCACACTCTAATAATACAATCAGTTAATGCATACAAGTAAAACCAAATCAACAATAGGCATAAAGCGTTATACTCCTATTTTGGAATGTATAAATTACATACATACATACACACACACACACACACATAAAAACTTGTGATGGAAAGGTTGTGCAGGCATGACTCTACTTTTATCTTCCATCACATTATCAACTATACCAACTTCAGAAATCCCTCAAATGATCACATAATTTAGATGCTCCAAAGTAATGGCCCATGAAACAACTACAGATTAAAATGTTCAAACTTATACATGCATGAAACATGTCCTTGTTCAAACCACAGACAATGATAAACTCCATTACAAATCCTTCAAATATTTTTCAACATACTAGACTATCAGAAACTGGGGGTTCATTGTATAATGTGGCTCCAAATATAGACTATTCCAGAAATCTAAGAGATTATGGACAATACTACCCATTTCTTCAAAATGATCTCATAAGAGCATACATGGTGTTCAAAAATGAAACATAATTGATGATCACAAATAATATTCACATTCTTACCAAATTGCCGTCAATAATGGCCTTTGCACCTTTAAGCTCCTTAGCATGACTTGAAATTCCATGACGAAGAATGTCAGCCAACTTTCTGACATTTGATCCACTCTCATGACATATGGGCAATCTGCAAAGAGACGGTATGACTCATGAACAGAACAACCCAAAATAGCCTTCCAGAGCTAGCAGTCGAACCATTTTTAAAAAAAAATACACCAGTACCTAAAGTGCTTGCGAATAAAGTCACAATTGAAAATTTTGAAAGTTGCTCAAATTAGTAATTACTAGTCATTGCTCCAACACATTGAAAAAAAAAAAAAAAATCATAAAATAAATATATATATATATTAATGATATTGTGAATCAAATCATTCATTCACTTGTAGCTTTAAGCATTATGTAATGTTCTTTATATCAGGTATATTGTTGGTATAGAAAATATGAAATGCACTCCAAAATTCTAAAAAGTATAGTGCCAAGAAAATCTACATTTTTTTTATTTAAAAAAAAAAATCCTATTTTCCCCCCTTAGCCTGGACATCTTGTCAGAATGATCTTGAGGCATTAAACATCATAAATTTAGTCATTGCAGTAATTGGACAAGATTGAAATGGTAAAAAGATGAAAATGTTGGCTTATGATATAAGAGAGGTGGTAAATCCTCACACTTCATGACAAAATTAGTTCAACCAAGTTGCGTTGAAAGTGGTGTCTGATGACTAGAGGAAGCAATGGCCTTTGGAGAACTGTACTAAAGCTGACTACTGCAAAAAATACATTCTAATATGTTCATGCAATTGAAAGTTCACAGACAATTGATGAAACAAGCTGCTAACATTAAGTTGCATTGCATCAGAGCTTCTGATCTTTATCCTTACCCCATTTGGGACCAGAAGTTTGCCATTTTCTACCCTATAATAAGCTGGCTGTTCAAAAAAATAGACTGTTTGGACTTTGGGCAAGCACAGTGTTGCTTATGTAGAGGATACAAACCTTCACTTGTTGGAAGTGGATGGTTAGGTGTCAAAGCAACATTTGCTCGGTAAGTTCACCTCCTCATTCACTAAGTGATTCAAATATAAATTGACTTGATAATTGTTGTAACTTCCCACTTGGCAGATATGATAGGAATAAAGGAGAATACAAAACAAATCAATGGCGGTTCATTCTCAACCCCAGCAAATGAAAAACTGGTCACTCTGAAACAGTTGCGGAGCCACAGCAGGCCTAAGGGAATAACGGGCCCCCCCTCAGTTTTGATTTTTTTTTTTTTTTTTTCTTGCATTGTTCACACACAATATGTAGCATGGTTTTTAAAATCGCGATCCGGATCATAGGATCGTACGATCCTACGATCCTACTTTGCCAAAACGATCTAGATCGTTGTAGGATCGATGTTACAATAGGATCGCAAGTAGGATCGTGTAGGACCGCATGGGATCGTGTAGGATCGCATGGGATCGTGTAGGATCGTGTAGGATCGTATAGGATTGCAAGTAGGGTCGTAGATTTTATGATTTTTCACCTTATTTTTAATATATAGCATTTTAATTTTAATTTTTATCTTTTTTTTTAATAGAAAGTAGGATCTTATGATCCTCGATCCGATCCTACGATCCGATCCACCAGACCCTCTCACCGATCCTATTTAGGATCCCGATTTTAACAACCTTGATATGTAGTTTATTTAGTACTCTTGGAGCGCCATATGGTGTTATTTATGTGGTGGTCTAAATCAATAATAAAGTGTCAAATTTTATGAATAGAATATAGGAACTCATTATTGTTAGGCAATTGGAAGATAATAGATGAATCACTTAGTGTGAGTTACGATTTCTTATATCCAAAGTACCACGTCATCAACACCACATAGGCGCTGTTTGGGAAGCCAGAAATGAGCCTATTATAGACTATTTTGAGAAAAAAGTCCAAAAACAACACTGTTGGAAGCTTTTTCAAAAAAAAAAATATATATATATAGGCTGCACAACCGGCAGTGTAGGCACAGCCTACACTGTCAGCTACAGCACTTGTTCCATCAATAAGTAAATTACGATTTTACCCCTTGATATCAATTAAAAAATATATATATTTTTAGGGACAAATTTGTCATTTTAAATTTAAACATCATTTCAACACACTTTCCAATACAACAACTCAACTAAAAATTCATCTTATCTTCCCAAACACAAAACTAAAATAGCCTACTAAAATAGCCAAAAAGCCAAATAGCCTACTAAAATAGCCACTTCCCAAACGAGGCCATAATATTCTAGGATTAGCTAATAATTTCTATTCAAAACACATTTTTATAATCAATACTATCTCTTTAATATTTTTCTATCAAATAAAAATTATAGAAATTTTATAATGATTTGTGCTATAAATGATTTGCTTCTATTCTCTAAAATTAAGAATTTTAATTTGTAATTTTTTGTGCTAAAATTGCATACTTATATTGTTATTGTGTTCGAGTTATTCCACATTATTATAGAATTTTAATTAGTTGCTATTAATAATAAATAATTAAAATTTTTAACTTAAATTTAGCTCATAAAATTATTATTATTTTATTATTGATCACCAAAAAAAATTAAAATTATAAAGTGTCCCCTCTACCTTAATTTCTTGGCTCCGCTACTGGTCTGAATTCATAAGGCAAAACAGAAAACAAAAACATAAATCACGGACAAGCAAAGGTGCCGTTTGGTAACACTTAGTAAACCACCTCATAAAGTTAGTTTCACCTTGTAGGTTAGGAACAATTTCATAATTCAAAAATCAAGTAAACGAGTTTCAAAATAAAAATAAACCATAGTATAACGTACAAAAGAGTAACAACCAATGAAAATATTACCTTAGATCAAAGGCATAAGTGCACCTAAACGTCTGAAGGGAAGCTAACACTCTGCCCATTTTGAAATCACAAGGCCGTAGACTGCTGGATGAAATATTTGAAGCCACTGCGCAATTTCGACACGTCCATCTAAAACAATAAATTTTAGGCCACCAGGTCAGTAAAAGGATTAAAATTATTTGGATGGTGCAACTCAAAAGAAAAGACCAAATGAACTTGAACAAAAAGACCTCCTTGGACTGTAACTGATGTGTATAAGCAATCTCTCATCCCAATCAGTTTCCAATAATGGTGCTGCTTCAGCAACTCCCTTTACAGTCTGCAAAGAGCCATTCTGTTGATAAGATGTCTGCTCACTACTAACAAAATGAACATAGGAATATTGCCATTCATCACAGAAAGTAGGGCTAATGAGGTAAAATCACACCCACTGTATGCTACATATGGGTTTCATCTTACTACTGCTGTAACTAGAGTGTGAGGACATGGGCACCAGGCTACAAGAGCTTGAGCCAGGTAAGAACTGTATTCACTTAAAATTGAATTTCATTTTTTTTTTTTTTTCCCTCCTTGAGTTTAAGCTGGTAACAACTTGCAAATTTTGAATGAAAGTAGATGATAAAACCTGGCAAAGTATAATGGTTGAATTCTTGAATGAGCCTTCACTGATCCATATATAGATGCCAAGCACCTTTATGCCACCCAGCAGCATTCTGGAGACCTAAAAGCACATAATGATAATGCCAAGAATGAAGTTCAACTCAGATTTCAACCCATAAAAATGAACCTGTATAAAAATGACTAGAGATTTTTTTTTAATTTTCCTTTCTTTTGACAGAACATGGCGTTGAAAAAAAGACAAAGAAGGGGCGGGAGGTGTAATTCAGCAAAATTAACTAGATTCTTATCTTTTTTTTTTTGTTTAGGTTAGGAAAATGAATATATATTTTCTAAAAAAATCCAAATTTCATTTCCTTTCCCTTTAATAAATCCAAGATCTGAACATTGCATTAAGGTAATTGGAATCAACAGCCAGTCCAATTCAAACAAACAGGTCGAAGCTTCACAACATATGGAAGATGGTACTATGGCAGGCTACAGCCCTTTGCCAGGTTGCAATCCTTGAGCATGGCAAACATATTCAATATCTATTCTCTCTCATGAGTTGGGTGGGTCATATGCACCAGCCATTTCAACATGTAGATGTAATCAGTAAGAAAACATATCAGTATGCCACAGTGGTGTAACTACATGGAGCAGTTTCTGACCCTATTTAACTGTTTCAATTCGTAACTGTCAGTCTAATTGTTTCACTCGAGCACACGTAGTGTGTGCTAACACTTCTAGTTATTAGATATGTCTTGTTTACAGTATAATAGCACATAGAACCCAACAACCAGTAGAACTTACACAAATCCTCAGAAAATAGAACCCTTACGCTGTGTTTGGTTTAAGGATTTGGGAAGAGATCTGAAAACAGAAAGGGAAAAAATTGTGTACAACTCGGTGAAATGTACGTATATTTTACATTTTACCAAACTTTTCCGTTTTTGTTTCCATTTCCAAATCTCTTCCCAAATCCCCCACCCAAACACACCATTATAGAACCAGAAACCAATAAATCCCCTTCCTATCCAACAACTCCCCAAATGGTATCAAGTTCTAGCACAGAAAACCCAAGCATACAAAGGAATGTGATAACAATCCACAACAAAAAAATAAAATAAAATAAAAAAATGCAGAGCTGAATCATATTACAAATTTACGCTCCATTTTAGAAATTTCAAACGAATCACATTCTGCATTATGAACAATGAAAAATAGGATCATGTTTATCCTACAAACCACTTGCACATAGCGACCTAGAACTTCAATGGATTGAATCAAAATCACAATGTAAATCAAAACAATTAGTTCTCTCTTCTGAGTGTGTATAACACTATACCTGACGAGCGTGTTCGGCGACCCAATCCTTATCGATGAAGAGAGATGAAGAGTCGGACTGAGATTTGCTTTTCGATCCTTTCTTCTTATCGTCTCTGACGCTCTCAACGAGCGAACAAGCCGGTTCTCCAGCATCGTTTGTTGGAGTGGGAACCAAATCGAAGACCAAACCTCGATCAGAGCTTGAACTAATCTTCCCTATCACAAGCCCTACCTGAATTGGCCATCAATACCTATGTTCAGAAACCCTAAACCGAGTGTAAACTACTTACAAACATGAAGAGAGAGAGAAAGACCTCAGAGGGTATGGCGGAGTGGCTGAGACGATCCTCGGCCAATTGGAGTCGGCTTTCTTCTCCGACAACAGCTTTCACCATAACTCTCTCGCCGATCAAGCTCTGAAACAACAATTTGGAGTTGAAATTCAAACTTTGAAAGCGCTGATCACTTCTTCTCCGTTGCGAGACGACGACGAGCTTCGATTCTGCGATTTGGGCAGTGGCCTGTTTGGGTCCTGTTTAGGCTTGGAGGAGAAGTCCTACAGTACAGTGTTTAAAAATCCGGACAAACCGCTAATCCGAGTCGAACTGGACTGAATCATACGATTTGGTACGATTTGAATCGGTTCTATTAAGTGGTGTTTGGTTTTCAGTTTTCTGTTTATATTTATAAAAATTTAAAAAATTTAAATAAAAACTTGTTTGGTAAAATTTTTGATTTATAAATAAGTGGTCTCAGTTTATAAATTTGATCAAAAAATGTGTTTCCATTTTGAGTTTTCAATTTTTTTTTTTTTTACCACCCAACACTAGCCACCACCCGCTACAATTTTCCACCACCACCCACCTCCCACCACCACCTCCACCACCACTCACCACCCACCTCCCACCACCACCCACCACCCGCCACCCGCCACCACCACCCACTCGCCACCACCACCCCCTTGCCACTACTACCACTACCACCACCACCACCACCACCACCCACTCGCCACCACCACCCCCTTGCCACTACTACCACTACCACCACCACCACCACCACCACCACCACCCACCACCTACTTGTCATCCACCACCCATCACCCGCCACTACCATCCACCGCCCGCCGCCACCACTCGCCACCTACTTGCAATCACCACCAACCACCCACCTGTCATCCACCACCCGCCACCACCATCCACCGCCCGCCGCCACCACCCGCCACCTATTTGCCATCACCACTCACCACCCACCTACCACCACCATCGACCACCTGCTACCACCAGCCACCCACCACCACCATCGACCACCTGCTACCACCAGCCACCCACCACCACCAGCCACCTGTCACCCACCCACCCACCCGCCATCACCACCACCCGCCACCCACCACCACCATCACCCACCCGCCACCTACCTACCATAACTACTCACCACCACCCACTCGCTACCACCTACCACCTGCCACTGTCACCCACCCACCACCAACACCACCCGCCACCTACCCGCCATCACTGGCCATCCGCCACCCACTTGCCACCACCAACCGCCACCCGCTGCCGCCGCCGCCACCACTACCACTACCCTACTCGTTACCACCCGCCACCGTCACCCACCCAACCATCGTCACCACCCACCACCCACCACCACCTGCCATCCGCCGCCCACCTGCCACCACCATCCGCCACCGTCACCCACCCACCCACTACCACCACCCACCACCTACCCGCCACCACCCACCACCACCCGCCATCCGCCACCCACCTGCCACCACCACCCACCACCCGCCACTGCCACCACCTACTCGCTACCACCCACCACCTGCCACCGTCACCCACCACCAGCTACCCATCACCCACCGTCACCACTTTCTACCACCGTCTTTCGCCGCCACTTGCCACCACTTGCCATTTTTCACTCTTTTTTATATTTTTTAAATTTTTTAAACATTTTGTCAATTACCAAACGCGTTTGTAGTTTATGTTTTTCTAAAAATAAACAAAAACCAGTTTATAAAATTTTTGTAAATATAAACTGAAAACGTAAACGTTACCAAACACACCCTTAAAAATTAGTTTGACTTCAAATTAAAAAATATTAAAATCATAAAAACGGTTAGTTAATAGATTTTATGAAAAAAAATGCTGGTTAAATCGAACCGAACTGAATCGAAACGAATTTTAAAAGAGATATATATATATATATATAATATCAAGTTTTATTTTTATTAATTGATTTTTTATAATTTTAATGATATTAAGATGGTATAGATATGTAATATTAAGTAATGCCTTAATATTATTAGTTTTTATCTTGAGTTCAATGTAATTAGTTTGAGTAATTATTTTGTTAATAATAATAATTTATTTTTGTAAATATAAATATTTGGAACCGTAAACCAAATCGAAAACGAACCGTTTTTTTTAGTTTAATTCTAGTCCGATTTTACAAGTGTAATGGTCTGATCTGATTTTCAAAATCACAGAACCGTTAAGATCGATTCAGTTCTTAGATTTTCTCAAAATCGAACCAATGCAAACCATGTAAACCCCTAAGAAGCCCAAAGCCTCAAGACGAGATGCGGTGATTGTCCAAACCTAATTTGATTGAAATTATTAAGCCCAAACACAAGCCAAGCCCAATTTATATATGTATACATAGTAGGGGGTTTCTATTTAAAGATTTTTACGAGTCAGTCCTATTTTCAAGAGTTATTATTCAACAGGTCCTTAATAGAAATTTTTTTATTTATAAGTCCTGAACATTTTTATTTATTCCATTTTTACCCTTATATTGTTATACTCAGATCTAGAGATGAAAAAAAAAACTCTCTCTCCAGATTTATGAATCCAAATCCAGAGAGAGAGAGAGAAAATTCGCCATGAATGGTCGGCAGGGAAGAGAGAGAGAGAATCCGCCACCATTTTCTTGCCGTCAAGATCGATCGCGAAGAGCTTCATGATTCGATGAGAGACTTTCTTGGATGATGATGATGATAAAGAGGATGATGAAGCAAATGATCAGGTGATTATGGCTTTGGAGGAGAGAAAGAGTGAAGGGTTTCGATATAATTGGGATGTGAGTCTTTGTAAACCTGCAATTGCCATTGTTGAGATTTCGACGAGGGTTCGAGAAAAATAGCAAAAGTTACAAAGCTATGGACAAGAATGTGATAAATCTGTTTAAACCAGTGATAAATTTGTTTAAATCAATGATAAACTTGTTTAAACCAGTGATAAATTTGTTTAAATCAATGATAAATTTGTTTAAACCAGTGATAAATTTGCAGTGTTGAGCCTAGGGGTAAAAATGAAAAACACAATTTGAATTTTTTGGGTAGGACTCGCTGGGTGATAAGACTGGCCCATAGGACCGGCCCGTAACCCCCTCTTTTATTTACACTAAAAATATATATAGTAAATCTAATTTTTTAGTACACCCTATTAAATTATTTAGAATTATAATTTATTCTCAATATATTCTTTCTTTTTTTCCAAATTACACCCAAATAAAACAAATTAAAAATTTTAAATTACTTTTGAAAAATATTTTTTTGTTCACGTATATACATGGAACACAATTAGCGAACCCGACATTGTTGAAGGAGAACAGTGAAGGAGGACAGAGATTATTTAGGCTGTTTTTTGTGCTTATTGTTTGGACTTTGAAAACCAAATAAATTCACTTTGTTCAGCTATACACTGCCAAACAAAGTAAAATTGTTCAGTTATGGAAGTCCAAACAATAATGACGAAAAACAAGTTGAATGTTTGTTTTTATATAATAAAAAATATAGAAATCAATAATTGTACTTTGATATTTATGTAAATACTTACCTCATCTTTAATGAATTGTTTCAAAAAATTATTTTGATTATTGTTCTCATCAATTGTTTGATTTTGTTAAAAAAAAAATTTATTTGCAAGTAATAATATAATAAAAAAATAATAATATTGATGATGCTGGCGAGTTTTGATAGGGTGGATTGGAGTTTTGGAGTGGAAAAAAAAAAAGAAAAAAAAAGAAAATAATTAAAACTTGGAGAAGAAGATTAATGGATTTGAATAGAAAGAATAAGTATAATTGATTGGAGTGTACCGAGAGAAAAAAAAATTTTAATATTTAATATGTGTTGTCCTTATAATAAATTCATATTCAAGTATAATAAGAATTAAAATTTTAAAATTTGAGTTGGGCTGAAATAATTTTTAGATTCAAATAAAAAGGCCCACAAAATAATTATTTTAACTTTGAAAAAAAAATTTAGAAAACTAAGCCCAAGATAAATTCTGCGAGATAAGGATTTTGTTTTGTTTAGTTTTCATAATTTTTTTTGAGAAATTTTTTTTTAAGTTAAAAATTAATTTGATAAATAAGTAAAAAATTCTCATCATTTTTATATAATTTTATTTTTTTAGAGGGTGTAAATAATTTTTTTAAATTTAAAAATATATTTTTAATATTTATTTTTGTCAAACTAATTTTAATTTTTTCAAAAAAAAAATAATTTGCTTGATTTGGATTTTCTAAAAACACTTTTCAAAAAATTCTACTTTTTTGTTTTTCCTATTTTTATTTATTTTTTTGTTTTTACTAATTTTTTTTTAATATTTTAAGTAATTTTTTTTAATTTTTATACACACCTAACAGAAATACATTTAAAAAGTATAATTTATATGAATTTTTTTTTAAAAAAAAATTCACTAAATACCAAAATTACAAACAAAAGAAAAGAAAATTTAGTATATTTTTCATTTTTTTGTGTATTTATTAATTTTTTGAAATATTTTTTCACAAATATTTTACTTTTTAGATACATCTAAGGTGCATCCAAAACAGTAAAAAAAATGATTAAAATTTTTAAAATATTTACCAAAAATAAAAAACTTAATTTTTAAAAAAATTAAATTTAAAAAATTAAAACCAAACACACTAAATAGTTTTAGAAATCAAACCAAATGGGACTGGAGATTTTCGAGTTCCAAGTCTCGCGCTGTTACTTGACAGTTATCCCCTTTCCCTATTCTTCATCTATCAATAAAATTTTTAATATATATATTCGAAAAAAGTATTAGTAAGTTAGATTATTATAGAGGTTTGATATTTGTCCACAAATTCAAATTTCAATGTTTTTTTAAAAACCAAGGATGACAAATCAAATCTTATTATTACATTTTCCTCTCTTCTTTCATTTGAATATATTTATAGCCATATATAAAAGCCTACAACTATGTTATAAGGCACTCACTTCCTAGAGCGTGAAAATCATATGGTAAATCTAATGTTTCATATGATTTCAGTATCCTCAAAACTTTTTCAAATTACTTGGTTCACCCACCGCTATTTATGCAAATCTAAACCCATATGGGCTTGCAATCTATCGGCCACGTGGTCTCACGAAAGACAACTGACAGTGTCAATGGTGTGCTAATATGTTTTAAGATTCTTGTATAATTTGTGTAATTAACTAAAATAAATAAATTCATAATGGATCAAATTAAATTACAAAATAAGAAAATATGCTAGAATTTATAATGATATTGCACAGACATACACAATACAATAAAATGGTAAAGAAAGCACAAGTCGAAGCCTGTGTGATACTACAATCTCCTTAAAACAGATTAACCATCTCATTGTAAGTGCTGAAGATATGTCAGCTTCTGTCTCCCAAGATATGGCAGTTTAGACCGGCTAAAGTAGAAGCACCTTCTAATAGTTTTGGCAAATCGACAATGGCAATACTCTCTCATACAGGAAGAATATATTATAGGAGACTGACTTGATTATAATATGAGAGCAAAATTTTCTGTAACAAACCAAGGGAGATGAGCCTTCTTTTATACACAATGGGGAAGAGAGGAGGAGCCTCCAATCATCAAGGCTGGCACCAAATGCAGGCATTACTCTGACAAAACTACTTAAATAATGCACCAAAAACTTATAGGCTAATTAGTATATGAGTAATATACTCTGTATACATGTGTTAGACTAATTTATTTTGATGATTTATTTAATTATATTTTAATTTATTTGAAAGAGAAAAATGAAATTCAAAATTTATTTTAATGATTTATTTAATTGTGCTTTAATAGAATCCAAAATTTATTTTGATGATTTATTTAATTATGTTTTAATTTATTTGAAAGAGAAAAATAAAATCAAAATTTATTTTGTCCCATTATTTCTCACCTAAGCTTTTATCCTAAATATTGTTTGAATGTATTTAATATTTGTTTAAATCAAGAGTTCATTTCAACCCAAAAATAATGCCCAAACCAGAGGTTCAAACAACCTAAAACAAAAGTTCAAACAGTTCAGCACAACAGTAGGCCAAAAGGTTCAAGTGGAAGATATTCAAATGAATACAATGGCTGTAAACGACTATAAATTCAAATGAATACAACGGCTATAAGTTTCATTATATATACCAAAGTCTCTAATATAAACAAGTTACAAAAAAAACTAGAAAATATTCTTTGATCTATAATTACTCACATTTATTCTCTAAAAATTCTCTGAGAAGTGTTATTCAATTTTTGTTTACATCATCTTTCAGAAATTATACACTGAGGCGTATAGCTTTAAGCCTATCTTTCCTGTGTGAGGTTTACAGAAAAATCAAAACTTCATTTTTATATCTATCTTTAAGAGATAATTCTTGTAGCTTTCTTTGAAAGCAAAAATACCTTCTTTTCAACCTTGTAAGAGTGTAGTACACTCAATGTTCTTGACTTAGAAAGTATGTGTAAAATCTGTGGAGGATTGCTCCATCTGTGAAAAGGTTGCTAGCACCCTGTAAAGCTAGAGTATAGTGGAAAATCTTAAGCGAAGCTTGAGGAGTGGACGTAGGTCGAGTTAAAGCCGAACCACTATAAATTTGTTTGCTTCTCTCTCCCTTATCTCTTTATTTTATTTAAATTGCCATAGCTATATTTCACATTTTCACTGTGCTAAAATCATTAACTGACATAGTTGCTAGAACATTTGTTTTAATTTTTTTTATGTCATTAACTATATTTATCTATTGTGCTAGTCATAATTTTTATTAGGGTATTATTATTTTTATTTGTAAAAACCTAATTCACCTCCCCTCTTAGGTTGTCTTTTAGGTAACAACATGTATGTATATCTGCAGTGGACTTGGTCCAAAAAAATTAAGTTGGTGGACCACCAATCCGACCCAACCCAAACCTAACCTCAAGCCTCAAGCCCAAGATGCACAACCTTACCCGAGTGGTGCACGTACGTGGCAATTTTGGCATAACCAACTTGGACCATAGTCTTAACCCAAGCCTATCCTTGAAGCATCCATAACTTCCTTCCTTCGAAAAATTTGGATGTCTCAAAAGGCTCATGCCCTTATCAAAATTTTGAGGTTTAAATACCCATCAAAGTTTTTATCTACAATCAATATGGGATTAGTAGTTATACATAATTCTCAATACCTCATTCATGATATCAACTTTATGAGACAATTTCTTATTCAATTCCTACTTTAATTTCACATTAAAGTCACCATAAAATCATTTTTTTCCAACACATAAATGACTCATCCTCATCAGTCAAAGAACAAATATAGAGACCTGCTCGTCCACAGCCATTGCCATCACCATCACCATCACGGATTCACAGTATTTGATTTACAATTATAGGCGTACCTTGTTTCCCCCCCCTCTCTCTCTCTCTCACACACACACACACACACACCCTTGATTTAATTTAAATCATTTTTTTTATAAACAAGATTGATTTTAAATTATGACTATTGCTAATTGATTTTTGGGGTTTCATGTGGCAATTGATTCATGGATGGGATTTAACTGTTAAATTGCAAAGAGGTTATGGAATATGGCTGATGAGTTTTTTCTTACTTGAATTTAAAGTTATGTACTTAAGCACGCTATTAATTTCTAACTTCTTTTGACCACCATGTGCTAGACTATATGCTCAAATGAAAGACATATAGAACCACCATCACCACCTGTACTTATGTGGTTTTGTGTTGAAAGTGTAACAGATTATTGGGAATTTTTTTTTTTTAATTTTATATTATGATCTTGAGGATAAGTTTCACGCACATGTAATTTATCTAAATTGATGTCTTTAATCATAGTGAAATTCTATGCAAATAATAAGGACAAAATAGTAGGAACAAAAGTAGGATAGTGAGAAAGATTAAAATAATTAAAAAGGCAAAATTAAAACTTTGAATAACTCTAGTTAAATCAACTAGCTCAATTCATTTTTGTTGACCAAAATCAAAGAACAACAAATTTTAACACTTACGACAAAAAATTAAACCCACAAATAATATACAACAAAACTAGACAAGAGAGCTCATATTATTAATATCTGTATAAATAAACACACATCTACACGAAATTGACAAGTTCATAAGCTGGTGCACTTATAACCATGCACAAAAAGAATCACAAATGGAAACTTTTATTAAGTTACTCTTGACTTAAGGAAGAAACTAAATAAGATGAAACTTAATCTCAGTTTTAAGTTGTCTTATTTTTGAGAGGTAGTAAGCCTCTTGGGTCGTTTCCTTGTGTATCCTTTGGACATGTGTCTTGAGCTTTATTGTATATTCCTTTTTCTTTGATGCAACACAACACCATATATAGCCTTATCTAATCTTTCATATGCCACAGAGTTATCTATCTTATAGTTTGTCCATGTAAACACTACCCTTAAGTATAGAATATCGACAAGATTATACTTTCCCAGAAAGTTCACTGGCAACTCTTTAGAATTTCCCTCTCAAGTTACTCTTTTACTAATTTGTAGAACTTGGTTGAAAACTCCAATCATTATCATACGCAAATGTGTTACCTTCTAAGAACTTGATTAAAATCTCTAATCACTACATGTGAATAAAGAATTTCAAAATCACTTTTCTCATTACTACATATTAATCAATTACTTTTTTCTCTCTCATCTCTCTTCTTTTATCTTTCATTCTCAATAACTTTTTTTCTCACACTAATCTATTCAACTACAAAAAAAATATCAAATTATCCCAAATTCTGAAATTATTTTCAAAATCAACAATGATTCATCCGTTTAAAACTAGAGCTCTAATTGAGCTCTAGTGAGACGGAAAGTTAAATAAAAAAAAAAAAAAAGGCCAAAACATCGTATGTGTAAATCAAAACACAAAACATGCAGCGGATAAAATAATTGGATCATACCTTCTTGATGATAGAACCTCGTGGATAAATCACGTGCTTCAGAAACTGATAAAACAACCCAGCAGTGGAGTGATATCACAGATTGAATATCACCCACACAACTCACAGTGCAAAGGACTTGATTATTGTTTTTGGGAGAGAGACAGTATATTGGTAGAAACAGATCATACGTTGTTTCTGATTTAATCACCCATAACTATATATCAGATATATAATATATTATTATAATCTATCCATATCAGTTAAAACTGATAATATCTATATCCTGAGTGGTTATCCTAAATAGGTTTGAATTCAATTTCAAAACCTATTTGGATAAGGTTCAAATTCAAATGGTCATGCCACATGGGCGACCATTACTAACATCTCCCACTCGCACATGAGTTGGCATGACACTGCCACATCTCTATCTCAATCTCCCCAAAAATGAACAATCTCATACTAGCCAATGCACCGTGCAACCGCTGAGAACACCTGCATGTGGGAGCTCTATACTAGAAACTCAATATGAGTCAGCATAGAGACATCAACCCAAAAAGAACAGAAATAGTGTCTCATGTACCCAGACCCATCTAGCTACATCAGTCCAAAAACATCTCTAATCCCTCAAAGAGCATGTTTGACTCTCCTAGGTCCCACATTATATTCACACCCAATCTGCATCTTATAAAGAGTGATGTGAGTTGTCGACAGTGAATATAGAGTAGAGATGTAGAACTAGATGATCTTCCCTTCACCCTCATATCATTCAATTTTAAATTGACCGCTTTCCCAGTAATGTCCCTTAAAGCCGAATCATACATGACCGCAGGCAACATACCAAAGTAGCTGAACATCAACTCCTCATCTTATGACATAGTCAAAGGTCACAAAAGGCACAAAGTGAAGTCATTTAGGAAAAAAAATGACTTTTAGGACTCACATGGTGAAGAAGCAGGGATCCATTCTTTCACCTCGCTAACGGGTCGATAAGCACATGCAGTATGAATGCATGTTATAGTGGAGTTACTCTTTCAAAGAGTGATATTAAACTCACACACCATATAGATCTTAGTCTAGTCGCTCTTAAGTGCACGAGTCGCTTCCTAGCGTCTAACTCGAATTCTATATTTGCTCGCCTCTCAGGCATCAAATGAGATCTCGCATCTGGCTATCCATAACAGACATATCATGGAAAAGTGGGTACTCTCATATCCATGGTCGGTCTCTAACAAGACCTCATCTTGGCTCCAACCAAGGCGACATAGCTAGTGGATAATTTTAGCTTCTAGTCTCATCCTTACTCGCTACCTAGCGCTAAGGGCGATTGCTCGTGTGAGTGAGCCAATCTTTCCTGCTAACATCAATTTAATTATTTTGTGTATGCTAATTCACAGACCATTACTAAAAGTAGTAAACATAAATGTGTAATAGAAACAAGTATGAATACTAATGGCATAAATATCCCCAAAAAAAAAGAGTTCAACTGAATACACATAAAAAAATATCACCACCTACGTAGTCCTAAAGCCCTAACATGAGTAAGATAAACATCTCTAGCAATGGGCTTAGTCAAAGGGTCCACAACCATGCGACTCGTAGGGATGTGCTCCAGGATCACTTCTTTCTGCGCCAAAATGTCTCTGATAAAGTTGAACCTCACATCAATGTGTTTGGTTCTGCCATGGTATTTAGGATCCTTAGCATAAGTGAGTGCAGCCATGCTGTCACAATGGATAGTTACGAGGTCTGAAGTGTGTGTGACAACATCCAAATGCTGAAGGAACCTCCTCAACCATATGGCTTCCTGAACGGCAGATGAACAAGCCACAAACTCAGCCTCCATAGTCGATAAGGTGATATAGGATTGCTTCTTACTGCTCCAAGAAATAGCACCATCGCTAAGCATGAAAGCATATCCTGAAGTAGACTTACGCTCATCTAGGTCTCCTCCCCAGTCAGCATCACAATAGCCAACTAGATGTAGATCTGAACTCTGGTAGCAAAGTGTGTAATCTGCAGTTCCTTTAAGATATCGTAATATCCTCTTAACTGCTTTCCAATGAGCTGGTCCTGGGTTGGATTGGTAACGACTCACCAATCCGACTGCATAACAAATGTCAGGACGTGTACACATCATAGCATACATCAAGCTTCCAACAGCATTTGCATAGGGAACACGGGCCATCTTTTCATTTTCTTCTTGAGTCTTAGGACCCATATCAAGGCTTAGGCTCTCGCCTTTTGCAACAGGAGTGTCAATGGGTTTGCAGCTCTGTATCTGGAACCGCTCTAGAATAGTCTTAATGTAAGTCTCTTGAGACAAACCAAGAAGTCTTCTAGAGCGATCCCTAAGGATCTTAACACCGAGCACATAGCTCGCCTCACCCATGTCCTTCATTTCAAATGTAGAGAACAACCACATTTTAGTGGCGACAATCATCTCCTTGTCATTTCCAGCCAATAATATGTTATCTACATATAATGACAATATCAGAAAAATGTCCTTGGACCGCTTAACGTACACACAGTGATCTTCATCAATCATCGTAAACCCATTCGAAACAACGGCTCGATGAAATCTCAGATTCCACTGTCTGGATGATTGCTTTAAGCCATAAATAGATCGTTGAAGCTTGCAAACTTTGCGCTCCTGACCTACTGCCACAAAGCCTTCTGGTTGATCCATATAGATCTCTTCATCCAATTCTCCATTGAGAAATGCAGTTTTAACGTCCATCTGATATAGCTCTAAGTCCAACTGAGCTACTATGGCCAGGATTAGGCGAATAGAGGCAAACCTTACAACTGGTGAAAAAGTTTTCTCATAGTCCACACCCTCTCGTTGGGTGTAACCTTTCGCCACTAGGCGAGCCTTATACCTTTCTATGGAACCATCCGCCTTGCACTTGATTTTGAGAACCCATTTGTTCCCAATAGTCTTGCGCCCTAGCGGCAAATCAACCAAGTCCCAGACATGATTTTTCTTCATAGACTCTATTTCTTCATCCATTGCAGTACTCCATTCTTTACTAGCAGGGGATGAGAGAGCCTCTTTGAGATTCTTAGGCTCCATCTCATCACTCGGAGAAATCATGAATGCTTCCCCTTCAATCTCAAAACGACGACGGGGTATAGCTCCACGTTTGCTTCTACGTAGTTGAGAATCCTGAGAATCCTCATCCATTGGATCTAATCCATGGGTAGGTAGATCGCTCCCACTGTCCCTAGGAGCTTGAGGAATTATTTCCTCATTCTCTACTAAGCTACTAGGTGCGCCTTCAAGTGGATCCTCCATCTCGTAGAATTCTACTTCTTTAGTTACCTCACCTCTGCTAGGGAAATCCTCCTCTAGGAAATCCACATCTCGCGACTCAATTTCAGTCACACTTCCATCCGGATGCTCCCCAATAAACACATAGCCCTTAGAATGCTCACTATAGCGAATGAAGATACACTTCTTTCCTGTAGGGCCCAACTTCCCAAACTTATGAGAAGCGTTGTGTATGTAAGCTGCCGAACCCCAAGGCCGCAAATTGCCCAAATCAGGCTTTTTGCCAGTCTATATCTCATATGGGGTGGAAGGAACTGATTTGGAGGGCACACGGTTAAGGACGTAGGCAGCAGTCAACAAAGCATCTCCCCAATAAGAAATTAGAAGATTAGCTTGCACCATCATTGATCTAACCATGTCAAGCAATGTGCGATTCCTTTTCTCCGCTACATCGTTTTGTTACGGAGTCCTAGGAATTGTCAATTGCCTGATAACTCCTTTTTCCTCACAGAGCACTTTAAATTGCTCAGATAGATACTCACGTCCTCGGTCAGTCCTTAGAGCTTTAATGCTCTTGTCTAATTGATTCTCAACCTCATTAACATACCGTCTAAAGCAATCCAATGCTTCTGACTTGTGAGAAATTAGATAGACATGACCAAAACGCGTGCAATCATCTATAAATGTGATGAAATAAGGGGCTCCATGCCTTGCCCTCACATTCATTGGTCCACATATATCAGAATGAATAAGTTGCAATGGGATAGATGCCCTTATGGCTTTCCCAAATGGTTTCCTTGTTGCCTTTCCAGCAAGACAGTGCTCACAAGTAGGCAAAGTGACTCTAGCGAGTGGGCCTAAAAGACCTTCTCTAGCCAATCTAGTCATCTTGTCTTGCCCTATGTGGCCTAATCTAGCATGCCATCTCATAGAATCATTATCACAAAAAGATGCAATATTAGAAATAGAGCCATTGGCATTTTTATTAATACTAGAATCATCCACATCCAAAACTAAAAAACCATTTGAAAGATAACCAAAACCATAAAAAATTGTTCCCAAATAAATGCTAACACCATTATTCTCAAAACAAAAACTAAAACCAAGACTCATCATACTAATAACTGAAACTAAGTTTCGCCGAATATTCGGAGCATAAAGAACATCATGAAGATACAAGGTGCGCCCTTGTCGCATTTCCAGCTTGAATGTGCCAATGCCAAACACCTCCACACTGGACTCGTTCCCCATGTAAACTTTTCTGCTTCCAGCAGGTACTCGGCGATACTCAACGAACCCTACTCTGTCCCTCGCGATGTGGTCTGTTGCTCCGGAGTCTACAACCCGAAAATGAGGAGAATGAGCAATTAATGCTTGACTAGACACAAAGCATTGAATGCGAGAAATTAAGTAAGGGAGTACCTTCTTCTGCTCAGGGCAATCCCGAGCGAAGTGTCCTTCTTTGTTACAGTTAAAGCATGTCAATTTAGCCTTTGCTTTCTTACCACCTCTCTTGCCCCTACGCTTGAAATTTCTAGCGCCATTGGGCTTAAACGCAACTGCTGCTTGCTTCTTAGGGGCACCTTTTGCTTTTCCACGTTTGAACTGAGAAGTCCTACGTGAGCTTGACTCAACCACCATAGCAGAACCATCAGACTTAGCCGCCTCAAGGCGCTCAGCCTCTAGCTCCAAATGACGCGATATGTCTTCGAATGTTTTCACACTCTCATTATGCATCATGTTCTGCTTCATCTACTCCCAAGAATTTGGCAGAGAGCGTATCATAGCCTGTACTTGCTGCTCTTGAGTCAAATTATGCCCAGCAGCCGCAAGCTCACGTATCATGGCTGACATGACTCTCAAATGCTGCTTCATCAAGTGATGCGCCCTTTTCTGATATGAGTCAAACTTCATAGTCAGCCCACGTAGCTTTGCCAAAGAGGTAATACCAAACTTTTGCTTGAGAGCTTCCCACATCTCAAATGCAGTCGGGCAATGCTCAAACTCACTAATCAAGTCGTTGTGCATGCTGCTCAACATAGTAAAGCGCGCACACCGATCTTTGTTACGCCAAGTTTGAAAGGCTTCAAGATCACGACGATGTTGAGCTGTATTGCCCTGCTCTGGCTCAACCATCACTTGTTCAAGTGTGGTCAACACTTCTTGCTCATTGAGGAGGTATTGGATCTTACGGCGCCATATATCATAATTGTCGCCATCCAATTTCTCTCCCTTAGTTAAGTCTGTCACCACTGTCTTAGCAGCCATTTCTACATACAGAGTAAATAAATGCGCAGGGGATATTAATGATAGCAACACAAAACAAAACAAAATATTTTGCAGCAAAAGGAATCTAAATTAAATAATGATAATTTTACACATGTCTCAAGATCGAAAATTTGCTATGCTCGTAATCATCTCTTGCGCCTCTAGTGATAATTATCAAAATTTAATTTCATTCCATGCGCAAAAAACAATCAAACAATCTCCCACTACTTATGGCATATACAAAGCATGATAAATTCCATACAATAACGTCTCAATATAAATTTATAAACAATTCATGCTATATTTATTTAATGATGGAATTCAAATAAATAAATAAATAAATAATCATGCTTCTTTAATTGCAACATATTAAAAACCCAAAAAATATGTTTTCTTCAATATTCAAATTATGCCATAATTAAAGTGTACATCATTTTTGAAATTTTCTGGAATTTTTCTGAAATTTTTCTGGAATTTTAAATAACTAATAAACACACATAAAATTAGAAATAAAAAATCCAGAAACTGATAAACAGAAACAATATTCAGATTATGCCATAATTAAAATGTACATCATTCTGAAATATTCTGAAATTTTTCTGAAATATTCTGAAATTTTAAATGACTAATAAATACACATAAAATTAGAAATAAAAAAATCCAGAAACTGATAAAATGAGACAGTATTACCAGTAAATAATAAAACCTTTCAGAAGTCTACAATAAATATTTCAACCCCAGAAAATTATTTATGCAATACCAGAATCATTTTAAAGCATAAAAAATGAATTATTAACACAGAAAAAATATTTTATATTTTCTGAAAATTTTCAAAATTTTACAGAATGTAGAAAAATTAATTCTGAGTTTAACAGTACAAGCCACGCATAAAACAAATATGTAATGAATTAATTATGACCATTTAACGCAATACAGAATTAAAAACAAAACAAACAGTGCCTAACACGCCAGCAGCCAAGCCAGCCGAGCCGGCGGAGGAAAACGGCGCGGCTCAGCACGCGGCTCGGCGAGCAGCCCAGATCATGTCTCGGCGCGCGGCTCGGCGTGCGGCTCAGAGCGCGGCGCGCGTGCGTGGCCAGCGCAGCTGACGCGCGATTGGGAGCGCGTGGCTGCGCGTGGGAGCGCGTGGAAACGGCGCACGGCGTCAGGTGGCGCGTGCAGACCACGCGCCGCCTTTTCAGGGTGTTTTCTGGTCCGATTTTTGTACTGCCGGACTCCTTTTTTTCAAAATAAAATCGTTTATGGTATGAAAGAAGACATTAATGAACATAAAAAAAATATTTATGCTCTTAATCTAATCAAAGTAGATTTTTTTTCTCCTTTACAAACATTCATATATATAATATAAACATACACATGTAAAAATATACACATGATTAAAGGAAACACGAAAATATCCATCAATGGCTCTGATACCAATGTAAATCAAAACACAAAACATGCAGCGGATAAAAATAATTGGATCATACCTTCTTGATGATAGAACCTCGTGGATAAATCACGTGCTTCAGAAACTGATAAAACAACCCAGCAGTGGAGTGATATCACAGATTGAATATCACCCATACAACTCACAGTGCAAAGGACTTGATTATTGTTTTTGGGAGAGAGACAGCATATTGGTAGAAACAGATCATACGTTGTTTCTGATTTAATCACCCATAACTATATATCAGATATATAATATATTATTATAATCTATCCATATCAATTAAAACTGATAATATCTATATCCTGAGTGGTTATCCTAAATAGGTTTGAATTCAATTTCAAAACCTATTTAGATAATGTTCAAATTCAAATGGTCATGCCACATGGGCGACCATTACTAACAGTATGAGATGGGCTCCACATACACATTAGAGCTATTGGAGCTCACAAATTTGAGCTCCAAAACATTTTTGTTTTAAAACATACAAGTAACAAATTTTCTAATATTCTAAACTCTTTTCAAAAAATTATTTTTGAAATAATATTTCAAAACACAAACCAAACAAGGCCAAAAAGTTAAGCCAGGTATTTTTAAATGAAATCATATCTTCTTCTTTTTTAATACACTAGTAGTTGGGCACGTGCGTTGCACGTGTCACGTGATTTTTTTTTATCAATTGTTAGTATTGTAATTATGGGTCTCTCAAATTGGTATGTGATATGTATACAAAGTATGAAGACTTGTATGAATAAATTGATTTATATCCAAAATAACTAAGTAAGAAATGAATACATACTCGGATAAAGAATTTAAATAATAAATAACAAATTTTATAAATATAAACATTAATTTATAGTTAGATTATTGAGATTATAATCTTATCTTAAATAATAAATAATAAGCATGTCCTTTTAAATATATAGTATTATAAAAATATTTTTCTATTAACTTCTTTCAATTTTTCATAATTCGTACCTGTAATACAATTGAAGGTATGAAATTAATTGCACAATGACACAATTTTGTTTAATAGTTCATCTCATAATACAAATTCATTAAACCCACTATTGCCTTATCTGCATACTATTAGTGTAAGAATGTAGTAATATCAATATGCAATATATTTCTATACATCAAGAATTGTTGAATCTCGTTTCCTATGCCACGAATATCTTGCATGATGAAAAATATAATATTAGTCATTAGTATATTTTCATTTATGTAGAAAATATGGAATAGTTTTTCCAAGAAAATTAAATGATATTGTAACTTAATATTTTGATCGATATAAGAATTTCATGTTTGTTTCAAGATATTTATATATCCATACTTGTAAGTGTTTGTAAGGTCACTTTCATAAAATTGTCGAGTTACATAATTTATTACGACATCCGTAAGTAATCAATATATAACAAAAATTGATTGAAACTTTTTCTTTGATGTACCTACTTTCTGCATTATTGAATTGCTGCGATAATATTTGAGCATCATTTGATTTTTTTTCTTGTAATTTGACTAAAATGTGTACATGAGGTATGCTGTTTTTCTTGAACTTCACAACAGATAGGACAATTCTTGTTTCAGCTTGTTTAATTTTGCTTGGAGAATATATTGCAATAAATCTCTTGTAGTTTTTGTTTCACCATTTTCTTGTTTTTCTTTTTACTCACCATTATAACTCATTGTAATAAAAATATTTTGATGATAAGAGTTTGAAGCGATATCAAATTATTATGAATTTCAAAATTATTTTCCCTTAATAATGTGATTTTTTCTTTCTGGGAGGGAAAAAAAATACAATTATTGTCGTGATGGAGGTGTTTTGCAAAGTCTTATTTTATTATTGAAAGTGTTTGTTGTGGACACTTTTTTGTATGACATGTATGTACATATGTATTGAACATAAGTTGATAAGAGAACAATATACAATTTCACAAATTTTTTTCCTAACAAATATAACTATATTATTAAAACGATACATGTTATAAAATTAAATTATTTAATGGTAACATAGCATTATAGATTGACAATGTATGAATACAGTAATATATAACTTTGCATCTATATATATTTTTATATATTTATATTTATAAACATTGACGTATATGAGATATCACAAAAATATATGAAATCTTTTATAACAATATAATACAGGTAATAATGAGAAATTAATTATTCATAATTAAATAGTTTGTCATAATGTAGATGTTTAGTATTACATTTTGGGTTTATGTATCATTTTTTAATTAGATTATTACATTCACATAAAAATTGAAATGAATTTGTGAATAATTTGTGTAAAATTAGAGATTAGTGAAGAAAGATTTAAAAATAAATAAAAAAAAAGCAAAAAGAAATTTAGTGTTTGGTTTGGTTTATTTTTTCAAACTTTTGTTTTGAATTTTATGGTTTTCATATTTTTTGTCTTTGATATTTTTTTAATAACTCTTTTATTTTATTTTTAGATTTACTTAATTTAATACTTTTTTAATTTTATTTTAGATTTAGGTTCACTTTATCTAAATACACTCGGAAGATAATTTGTTATGTGTTGTTTTTCGAACAAAAATTATTTAACATTACATAACCATTGGCGGATGCCAAGAAGGATGAGGGGGTCACGTGCCCCTTCCTTAGTTTTGAGAATATATATATATATATATATATTTTTTGTCATATATAAATGTTTTTTTTTTCTCAACATGTTTTTTGGTTAACGATTTTTTGTATTGTTCATAACAAGTAATTATTTGATACTTTAAGAGCACTGTGGTATTATTTATATAATAGTTTAAACCAATAGTATAGCAAAAAATCTTATAGATTGTATATAATGAACTCATTATTTTCAAGCAGTTGACAGAGTGCTAAGTGTGATTTATGATTTCTCATGCTTTGAGCATCACATAGGCAATACTATATGGTATTCTAAGACTGTTTAATAATTTTCATTCAAAACACATCATTTATAAGTAATGTCATCTCTTTAATATTTTTCTATCAAATAAAAATTAAATAGATTTTATAATAATTTGTGCTATAAACGATATGTTTTTATTTTCTAAAATTAGGAATTTTGATCCATAATTTTTTGTGCTAAAATTACAAACTTACATCACCATTCTGCACCGAGCTATTCTACACTATTATAGAATTTTAATTTGTTCCTATTAATAATGAATATGTAATTTTTTATGCTTAAATTTAGCTCATAAAATTATTATTATCTTAATGTTCATCATGATTTAAATAAAAAATTATAATTAATAGTGCCCCCTCTCACTCAATTTCTTAGCTCCGCCACCATACATAACAATAATAATAATAATAATAAATTAGTGTATGTTTGAATTTATAATTTTTTTTACCAATATTTTCCTTTTTAATTCTATTTAGACTAGATATTAGATTTTCATATAAAAGTATAATTTAAATATAAAATATGAAAAAACTCCAGTGTCTTTAATCATCAAAATTGAGAAAAAAAAAATAAAAATTTGAAAAATAGATTTAAAAATAAAATTAACGAAAGTGGTTAATGTTTAGAATTTTTGACATCATACCTTGGTTATTAAAGTATCATGTAAAAATTACACTTCATAAAATATATTTTAAACAAAAAGAAGGTGTATGAAGATAAGTTATGAATTTTTGAGATGTAGTACAAATATCTGTTTTAGAAACGCATGCACTTTCCTCTATCTAAATTCGAACGAATGCATTTAATTTTAAGATTCAACCACAATTATTTACAATGATATGGTCCATGATGGACAATTGTAAATATTATGTATATCAAAATAGAAGCAGACACAGAAAATTAAAAAAAATAGTTATTTTTTGTTCTTCAATCATCATCAATGTAAAAAATAGAGAGGCAATTTTTTTTTTTTAAATTTTATTTTATAAGAAGGGAGACAATTTGTTTATATTTATATAGGACTCTTGAAAACAGATATATCATTTTTTAGTGTTCAACTCTAAAAATAAAGAGATAGTTGATTTATATAGGACTCTTTATGACTTTTAGAAAATATAGTAAATTTGAGATTTAAAAAAAAACAAAAAACATTTCAGGCTCTTCACACTTTTATAATAGTAGTAAATTATTCTTTTTGTTTGTTTGTTTATTTATTTTTTCAGATATAATTTATTTATTTACTTATAAGAATATACTTTTAGACAAAGATTTAAAATTTAAAAAATAAAAATTAAGTTACTTAAATATTTATGATTCCTTAATACATGTTTCTTAATTTTGCTATTAACGTTGATCACAAAAAAATTGTTAAAAAATTGAATAAATTTGGATTTGTATAATAAGTGGTCAATCATAGAATTCTTGACACATAAGAATTCTTACATAATTAATTGAAGAAAAACCTTTGTCCTAAAAGGAGACCATTAATCATACCCATTTATTTGCCAATAAATATGAAAGTTTCTTTGGACGTAAGGCCATTCATGCGATCATAGCCTGGGTGGGAGCAATTGTCCGATTCTGTTCTCCTTGTTTAAGGTTAGTGCAATCTTCCAAATCAAAGTGGTTTGATGAATGTTTGAAAATTCATTAATATAATAATTAATTGTTACTAGCATTGATCGAATTTTAGCAAATTTCAATTTTCCCATTGTATTTTGGTAATCAATTAAATCATATTAGATCGATCATACACTAACCATGGATAATGGTACATATGGTTATAGTTGTTGGCGGCATGATGGTATTATACCGAATGATATGATGATTTCATTTTCAATATACATATTTGTAAGAAACTCGAGAAACCTAGAGACAGCAACGTACCTGGCAACGGGGATGATGTTGTAGTGGTGGAGGCACATCAGAATGTTCGTTGGCTGAGACGCATTGATTTACTACAAGTCGAGGAAATAGAATTGGAACATTGGTTGTCTTGCTTTCTATACTGTGCGCATTTACCAGTCAACGTCGAGGACTTAATCATGTGGGTCAGGGTCGGGGTCGAAGACGAAGGCATATGGGATTGTTGTTGATGTTGTCGTTCGAATATTGCAAAGTCCGGATGAGTGAGGACGAGGCGATTACTGGGGCTATTAGGGAATCCATGGAAGTTGTCAGTTTTGTGGCTGCCACTAAATTATCCATTGAAGCATTAGAGAAATTGCATCCCCCCCTTGACAATTATTTGGTTAAACAGTGTGTGATTTGCTTGGAATTGCTTTCAGTAGGGGAAGGGGTAGAAGAAGAGGTTATTCGCATGCCGTGCTCTCATATATATAATAACATATGTATTGTCAGTTAGGGGTGCCTCTGTTTACATACCACGTATCATCTCAAGACACACTAATACTTAATTCACACCTTTAATAATTTAATAAATAATAAATTTGTTCAGTACACACACAATGTTCCATTTTTACCCTTAATTACACACCCCGCCACCGCCACCGCCACCGCCACCGCCACCGCCACCACTTGCAACCTAGCTCTGTCGCCGGTGCCGATGTTAGCCCCTCCCCTTGCCCTCTCTTCTTCAAGCCACCATTGCAATCTGCCCTTCAACCTCCCCCACTTCGGATCTAAGGTTTCAGAGGCGAAGGGAAAATGAAGAAGAAGAAGGGAAAGAATGGTGGGAGAAGGGTATCGGAGGGAGGGGATTGGAGAGGGAAGCTGACGGGAGAGGTGCTGCAAGGGTGGCGCAGAGGGGTGGAGAGGATGGCACGAAGCTAGTGGAGTGGCGGCGTCATCACTGGCATCGGCTAGGGTTTGCAGTGGCATCATAGATCTTCCATCCCCTCCCCATCGCCACCAAAACCCCCTTCCACAAAAGCATGAGAGAGAGAGAGAGTGAGCGAGAGATGTGCGATTTATCAGAAGATAAGATCGCGAAATCTAAGTTGTGGGGGAGTGCTTGCGACGAATGGAGAAGGCGAGAGAGACGTTGGTGGCTGCGGGAGGATGCGGGAGAGAGGTTGACAGCGGCAGGAGATGGGGAAGTCACTGGCGGCAGCGAAAGAAGAAGCTGCTGGTTAGGGCTTCAGAGGAGAGAGAAAAGAGAGATAGAGAAGAAGAGGATATTTTGGTAATTCTCTTTATGGACAGAATAATAATTAAAAAAATGGAGTGGGATGAGTAAATTACTGGTGTGTAAATAGGCACCCGTTAGTTAGTTGGAGAATAGTCACCTGTGTTTGCTTTGCCGTTTTGCAATGCACCATTGATTTTTGGATTAATTACTTAAAAGTCCTACTTACATATTTGGTGGTAGTTTAGGTCCTATCAAAAAGTTTTTGAACTAATAAGTCCCATTTATAGGTAAAAAGACGTTTGCCCTTTAATCCCCAAATTGAGAATGTTCTCAATTTCAAAACTGAAAATGTTCTCAATTTATAATTATCAAAACTAAGAAATTTCTTAATTTTTTTCCCCCTAATATGAGCTGAGAATATTATCAAAACTATCGAAACTAAGAAATTTATAATTATCAATTTTGACAAATTTTTCAATTTTTTCATAATTAAAATTGAGAATATTATAAACTGATAAAGTTCTCAATTTCAAAAAATCCTAGATCTCTCTCTTTCTCTCTCTCTTAGCTATTTTGTGACTCTCTCTCACTCTATATTAAGGCCTCGTTTGGGAACCTTCCCTTTTAGCCAAAAAGTCAAAAAGTTACTAAATTAGCCAAAAAGCCAACAACTCATACCAAAAAGTCAAAGATTCTCTTTTCTCTTTACTTTTTGCATATCTTTTCGTAAAAAGTCAAAAAGTCATGCTAAACATACTAATTTTTTTTAGCTCATATTTTAGCCAAATAGCCAAAAAGTTACTAAATTAGTCTGTTTTCAAACGAGGCCTAAGAAACACAGTCACTGAAGCCTCTTCATACCCATCTTGCGAACTTTGCGTGGGCTTTCATGGTCGTCTCGTCCTCCTCCGCCGTGAACACACGGTGCTCCACCTGAGGTGACAACTGGTTGCACTACCGTAACCGGCACGATTTGCCGGATCAACCCGGAATCTATTTGCTGATCAGCAACTAGTTCCTTGGCCCGTGCCTCTGCACCAGGGTTTGCAACAATTCATCCTCTTCCGGACTCCACGGACCCTTGATCCGAACCACATCCTTCCTACACAATGACGCCACAGATTCAACCCCTCAAAAAACCTAAAATTTCGGCAACAAATGGGCTACAATCGCTCAACTCCTCTCGAGTCGTACCGACAACGCGATCAAGAACCACTGGAACTCACTCTATTCTCAGAGCAAAGGTGAGGCCCTGCCTCTCCCCCATTAGAGCACCCACCAAGCTACTACAGCACGCCTGGAGCTTGTTGAAATGGTAAATTGGTCTATTAAAAATTAGTGGGACTTAAAAGGAACAAATAATTTTATCTAAAACTTAATGGATTATAAATTCACAAAATGGGACTTGTATGTAAATGGCCCTTGATTTTTTTATTTTAGAAAGTAATGCACCATGGATTTTCATCTATATTTTTTGTTACTTAACTTGATTAACCATTTATCATTGTTTCTTAGCTAGGTTTTTTTCTTGGTACAAGGAGATCCATTTTGTTAAGAGTTGAGTTTTGATAAAAGTTCTTATGATTGAATCTTAAAATATATATTTTGAATAACAAAAAACTAAAGCACATGCATGTTACACAAAACATTAATATAGTTATATTTTAACTAGAATTATTGATTTAAAAAATGTGGGATTAAGTTTTGATCAGCTCGATTCCTAATCCCACCCTTGAAAAATGTCCTCACATATGCCAAGTGAAAAACTATATATAATTTTTATTTTTTTTATTATAGGCCTCGTTTGGCAAGTAACTTTTTTAACCAAAAAGGTAAAAAAATTACTAAAAAAACCAAAAAGCCAACAACACATACTAAAAAGTCAAAGATTTCATTTTCTCTATTTTTTGCACATCTTTTCGTAAAAAGTCAAAACGTCATTTCAAATATACTAATTTTTTTTACATTACATTTTAGTCAAAAAGTTACTAAAAAAACCTGTTCCCAAACGAGGCCTAAGTATATATAAGTTGAAAATTCTAAATTTCATAGCTTATGTATTTAACCAACTTCAAAGTAAAGATTACAATGGTCTTTACAACCACTTATTAGTGCCATTCTATTAACTCGCATGCTATTCCAAAAAAAATATAACCACCCAATACTACTTTTGATTCATCTGCTTTAATTTCAACTGCAAACAAACAAACAATCCAATCCATGTCTTGAATTGTCGTGTGAATTTCCAGTCTGGCCAGATGTTCTCTCGTTAATCACATTTCAACAGATACAAAATGCTCCAAACCTTCCAACATTACAATATGCTTCCCCAAGGGCAATATCCTTGTTCCGTTATCATCCACGATGCTAAAATGCTTGCATGGGTCTACCTGTATGCTTGTTTCAGCAGTTGTCAGTAATTTTGAAAGAACCCCAGTAAATCCAATTAGAGTTTTTCGAGGGGCTCCTCTAATCCTTCTTGCCAATCGAGTGAACAGCATTACAACATGATTCCCATCCATACCTTCATTGTTAAACACAGTGATGACTGCTTGAAATCTCAACAAATTACACGACGTAATCTTATCAACATCTACATAATCAATCCCATCCGCTGTCTTGTTGACCGTGGTCATAGTTGGCAAACTCACTTTGTCTGGTAAGGATGCAAATTTGCAAGTGTAATTGGAATAACTCAAACCATGTCCAAATTCATACACCACATCCCCCGTGTAGAACCGGTAAGTTCGTCCTGGGTAGCCTCGCGAAGGGTTGGATCGTAAACTCATATCATTCATAGGCACATTGGTAAAAGATTCTGGATACCATGTCATTGGGAGCCGCCCACCTGTTTTTCTTAGAAGGTGAACATCATTCTCCATTTGATACAAATAATTGAATCCTAGGCTTCACAATAAAATTATAGTCGCTCACTACTAACCTGGATTGAACTTTCCAAAGATGACTTCTGCAATCGCTTGTCCGCCAGCCTCGCCCGGGTATCCTATCCAAAGAATGCTTGCAATTTCTGGGTTCTCTTTTGCAAAAGATACATCAATAGGTCCACCTCCCATTAAGATAAGAATAATAGCCGCTTTATTTGCAGAGGAAACAGCAGAGATTAGATCCATTTGTCGACCGGGCAATAGGAGGCTCACCCTGTCACGCCCTTCGTTTTCTTGAGACAAATCAAGGCCCGCAATCACAATGACCACATCAGATTCTCTGCTAACATGAACAGCTTCCGCAAAGCCGTCACTCGAATTGCATTGTATGTTACTACAACCACTAGCATATAAAGTTTTTGATACATAAGGCCAGAATCCCTCAAAGAGGCTCCTTGAATTACAAGGCACACCTACATAGCATTGAAAAGAAAAAATAAAAGAAGTCCACAAATATGCAATTTTCAAAGCATTCAACTTAATATGAAGTCAATTATGCTACGAACACAAAAATAAACAGAGAATGCAATGTGAATGGACAAGATTTTATAGGATTTGTTGGCGGTGTTCACTTCAAAAAATCGCTGTCCATATATGATGGCTAATGAGGCATATGAAGCAGACTTATTCATATGAAGCATACCTGTGTAGTCTCCACCAAGTTGGCTGGAATCATTTGCTAAGGGTCCAATGATGGCTAATGAGGCTATAAGCTTCTGATTTAATGGTAAGAACTTATTGTCATTTTTCAAAAGTACAATTCCTTGCCTTGCTGCTTCCAATGCCAATTTCCTGTGTTCTGCAGAACAAACGTCCGGAGGACCCAGATTTGCAAATGACCCCTTTCCAGGCTCTCCGTTGAAAAACCCCAGGCGAAATTGAACTGAGAGCAAGTTCAAAAGAGCTCTGTCGATGTCATCCTCTTGAATTTTTGATTGCTTAATTGCTAATTGAGTATACTGAAGAAAATATGTACCACAGTTCATATCAACTCCTGGCCATCAAGATTGAGTAAAACATTTATCAGAAAATTTAGGGCACGACTTAGCTTTAAGGGGTCCCTAAGGCTGTACATGAGTGGTCTAAGGACATAATATGAACAATCGCAGAAGGTCTTGAGCTAGGAAGCACGGATACAGATACGAGATACGGATACAACATGATACGGATATGGCGATACGACAAAATTTGAAAAACTAGGATACGGGTACGGCGGGGATACGTTCGTAAAAAATATTATTTTAACAATTTTTAATAATGCAGTATGCATAAAAATAAAACCTAAAGCAAAAGACAACTTGATAAAGAAGAAAGATTCCTATAAAACTAAGAGTCTTCAAGGTCAATAGTTTCAACTTGTTCCCCTTCATCAGTGAATATCACAAGACCTTAGCTAAAGCCAAAAAACCATTCTTAAATAAAAATTTCAGCAAATATACTTTTTTAAGTCATCAATGATAGCCTAGGAAGCACGGATACGGATATGGTGATATGGGGATGTGGATATGGCGATATGTCAAAACTTGAAAAAGTATGATACGGGTACAGCGGGGATACATTCGTAAAAAATTTTTTTTTTTATAATTTTAATAATGTAATATGCGTGAAAATAAAACTTAAAGTAAATTAATAAATAAAGAGAGGGATTCCTATTTAACCTAAAAGTGCTCAAACATTCATAAAACATCCAAAACTAAAAGCAAAAGCAAATGCAAATGTAAATGCAAGTTAAACATCATCCTTACATGCCAACATCAAAAAAAGAATGAGAGCAGAGAGAAGAAACGTGAGAGAGTGAGAAAGCGAGAGAGAAGTGAGAGAGACAACAAGGATATATCAATTTGACAAATTCTATTACTTTAACTCTCACTATATTCCTCTTATCAAAGAACTAAACAAAATATTATAAGTAATATGTAACTTCGAGTATTCGATACTTCAAAATTAAGTATCCGATACTTCAAAATTAATAAAAAATTAATTAAGAAGTATCCGATACTTTTAAGAAGTATCCGATACGTATCCGCGAGTATCCGAAGAGTATCGGTATCCGATAAGTATCCGATACGGATACGTCACCCTTTTTGAAGTATCCGTGCTTCATAGGTCTTGAGAATGGGAAGACTAATAGGCTTTCTCCTTTGATTGGGAAGTAGGAGTAGAGAGGTGGGAGAGTTATAAGATCGCAAATCCCCTCAACTAGGAAGCATTGACATGTCAAAATGAGTGAATGTAGCAGATACTGACACACAACAGACATGGGAGTCCATGTGTTGGAGTGTTAGTTTCTTCAACTATTATTTTTTGTAGGATACATTGGGACACTTCGCGAACATGTTGTCCTGTGTTTGGACATGCCTCAAACACCTTTGTTTGTGCGTGGTTTTTTTAATATTTTAAAAAGCTTATTTCGAATCAAAGGAAAATAAAAAAAAATAAAGAGAGGAGAAAGTACAAAAAAAATAAAAATACACCCATATTGTAGAGACCCTAATTTTTTTTTGTCATTACACTTGAAACCCTGAGCCTTAGGCTAATAGCATTTTAGCCCTAGTTTCGTAAAAGTCTACGCAAGGTCTCAAGTAAATAATAACTTCTCAGTGTGTTACCATAATTAAATCATAGAACGCCACTTTATGATTGGAACTATCCTAAAACTTGGTTTTATTTATTTTGCCTCATAATTTCTAAATTAATTCACACATTTTATTTTATTTCTATTTTTTTTTTGTTTTTGTTGTTCTTTCATTTATTATTTATTTGAATGGAATACTATTGTTTATTTGGATATATACATAGTTTAAATATATACATATATATATATATATATATATATAATATGTTGGTGGAAAAGTGATTGGATAACAACAAACAAAAATAAAATAAAATAAAATAAAATAAAAACTATCTAGATATTTAGTTATCTTAGCCATTAAGCTACCTTATATTATATAAATTGAGGGCTTGTCCAAATCCACTCCCACGTTTTTCTAAAGCCCAAGGAGAGGGTGAGAGAGGGAGAGTTGGCTCAAGGGAAGGGAGGTAGAGAAGTAAGAAGAAGAAGAAAAAAAAAGGGGAAAGAGAAGGAATTCTTGAAGGTAAGAACATACCTCTTCCTTATTTTCTCCAATCCTTTCATCATCTCATTCTATGGTCTAGTATGCCTCATGTTACAAATTGATGGTAAATAGGGTGTTTTTTGGTGTGTGTGAAGGTGTAGGTATGAAATAGTATCATAGTCTTGCAAACTTGTGAAATTAGGCACTGCTTCAACTTCTCTAATTTAAAAGAAATATCAAATCTATCTAATTCTCAAATCTGAATTTATTGTCGGATATTTTATGTGTTTAGAGCTTGTGAAAATTTTATTAGCTCCTAATTGTGTGTTTTTAGGGCTTGGATAATTTGTTGAAAAATCTGGTCCTGAATCTCTGAAACAGTCCACTTTTAGCAATTTTATAAAATTCTAGAAAAATCATCTTGTGTTGGTTCTTCTGTCAAAATTTAGAACTCTGAGTCCTCTTTCCAACAGATTTTATTTGAGTGAAAACCATCGGGTAGATTGAGAGAAAAGTTAGTTTTCCCAAAGGGTGACAAATCTGGACAGATTTTCGAACATAGTTTGTAGATGAATTTGTGGAGGGGCTGTGCAACTTTTGAAAATTGGAACTGAAACTAGACAGATTGAATATTGTTTCCGTGCAATTTCAGCCCCTAATTTGGCCTAGAAGTATTTTTACCAAAGCGTTCTTGTTAGCCCTGCAGAACCGAACAGTGCTGGAAATTGTGTTATATTATGTTATTTGTCTCTAAATGTTTCAAAGCCTTTTTAATGTTATTTTCTTGCCTTACTATACTTATGTATGATGACCATGGACTATATTTCCTCTAGTATGTTTTTCCCATACTCGTTTAAATGACCGAATTACCGAATGTGACTAACTTATCTAGCAAAAGATCTAATAAACGGGAAATGATAAGGGGTTGGCAATGGGTGACGTTTATCTTAGTGTTTTAGAACAATTTTATACATATGCATGACATGAATTAGGATGGGATTAATACCAAATGAGTTAAGTCTTGCGTAAGCAGTTTAGGCGAGCCCCTAGGTTGACCCGGATGTATTCAGACTCTATGCGGTGGATTCAGGGTGTAAGCGAGCCCTAAGCACGAATTGGTATGGTATGTGCAGGGTGTAAGCGAGCCCGAGGCACGATTTAGGTGTAAGCGAGCCCACTTGTTGGCCGTCCCTTTTGAGGTCCATCAATGCCACTGACAGGTAAATAACCGGGAGGTGGGCATGGGTGGTAAGGTCTGCAAAGCAGCAAAAGGGGGAGTTCTGAGTAGTCCGGTGTTTAATCTTGTGGTTGGGTAGAAGGATCTCTTTGGGGGGATTCTAAATGCCTAGTCTAACTACTAATTTACAAAACCTTAATGGAAGTATGTTATGTTATCTGATTTGTTTTGTGTATGATTGATTGATAGAAGATATGGGGGTGTGTGTGTTTTTATTGGGCATTCCAAGCTCATGGCATGTCATGTCAGGTGAAGAAGCAGCTTACGACGGGGAAGGTGATCCCGAAGGCAATCAAGATGAAGTTTTAGAGCCGTGGTTCACTTGAAAACTTGGACTAGTAGTTTGTTTTTGTGTTCTCTCTTCTTTTACCTTTTGGTTTGACAATGTTTGTAAACCTCTAGTGGAACTCAAATCAGTTATCTATGTTATAACTTTGCTTGTATGTGTATATTAACATATTGTGGTTATCTCTTTTGTTTGAGTTGTACTTTATATATTTCTCTTGCGGTCTCAAAACTTTGGGGCGTGACACATATATACATTGATATCTCTTATATCTCAGTATTCTAAATTTATATTCATATACATAGTAAATAATTTTTTTTTGTGCCCCATGTTTGTATCCGTATCTATGTCCATGCTTCCTAGCCCCTCAAGCTCACATAGTCACACCTCACAAGGGAACACTCACATAAGGTGTATCCCTCACATCAAATTATTGGACAGACACAAGTAGTTCCAAAGGTATACACTATATGGAAATCAAAATTCATTTTTCTACTTAAATTCAGATGAGCTCTTTTCTTTTTCTTTCATGCTCTGCTTTATTTACATGCATACATGAGAAAATGCAGTGACAACCTGTCCTCATTTCAACCCTTTCAATATGTTTGTCCCATCTCTCTCTTTTTTAGCTATTTCAAAATTTTAAAATGAAAGGTCATTGGGGCATAAGCCTTGTCCGCGGATGTTGAAAACAGTAATAACCCCTAACATTTAATTCATTTTTAGAAAAATGAAGGGCATGAAAAAGCTCTAGAATCATGCTTTAAATTTTAAGCCTTCAACATTGGAGCAACAACCTAACCTGCTTTAATAACATCAGCAACGGCATCTTCAGGAGCCTCGGAGTATCGCTGATATTCATATATCACAGCAACGGCATCACAGTCTGTGGTGATATATCTGTATATGCATTCACAAAGTCAATCCAAACAATATTTGCCAGAAACTGTTTTTGGAAACAGTTTGTCAAACTAAGTTTTCTGTGTTTTTTTGGCAAATGAAAACGAAAAATCATCCTCAACTAGCAGAGTTAGTGGCTACCCTTGAAACCCCCATTCAATTCGAGCTTTCTGCAAGAGATTTCTGTGTGCACATGAAGGCACTCCATTGACCTGATTATAGGCACACATCAAGCAGCTGGCTCTGCCTTCTTCAACACAACTCTGAAATGGAGGCTGATAAGTATCCTCCAAATCCTGCCTAGTCACCTGGTCACCAAAGAGTGAAACAGAATAAAGAACAAAAAACCTAATTCTTCTTCCTAAACATCAGCATCACAGACAAAATTGACTGTGTGGACGGACCATTAATTTTTATTATTTTTGGAAACTAACTGTGTCCATATGGCCATGCTTGTGGTTATGTGTGATTGTAATAATGGCTAGTTATACTAATTAGGTACCCAAAAAATGTGATTGTAATAATGGCTAGCTATGCAAATTAGGTCACATTTAATATGAACTGTAAAAGATAAACGTTAAATTTTGGAATGCAAAAACCAAACAAAAATTGAACAAAAGAAATGGTGAGGGTTCAAGTCGCTCTATCCCCAAAAGCCAATTTGACTCCTTTCACTATTGATCCTTTGGAACAACTCAATGAATTTAGTCTATCCTAGGAGGCCCCAATGACACATATCAAACTCATCCAATTTTTATAGTGCGATGGTTGGTTATTCACGGACTAGCTATACCTACTGTTTATTTTTTGGAGTCAATATCAGCAATGCAATTATAAAGTTCATATCCTAGGTGTATCAAAAAAACTTTCTTTCCCCTAAGTTGAGTGGACGGGTCCACCCTGAAACAAATCTTTTAAAATTTTCTTCTTTCATATGTTTCTAATTTGATTTATGTATTCCTAAACTTGACCAATATTGTTCAAGAGTGTTATTCACATGTATGTATGCAAAAAAGTCAAATCAAATCTTACATCATCATTATTACCTACATTTTCTTGCTACAAGAAACAGTAGTTACTCAAGTATATAAAATTGTGAATGAAAATTAGGTAAACCACAACATGGGTTGTGGTGAATTTGGTCTTACCATAGCATTGAAGCCAAAACTAGTGAAATTCCCCCAATTCTCCAAATCATAAGCAATGAAATGCTTGCAACAAGCAGACACCATCAAACCACCATCACCACCACCACCACCACCAAATCCCTCCCCCTGCAAACCCCTCACATACTCTACAGCATACTCCGCCGCCACCATCGGATCCTCGCCGGGCGTTTCTTGGCCCCTCCCCCACCTAGGATCCCTAAAAACATTCACATTAGGGGCCCAAAAGGTCAACCCAGCCTGACCCACATTGTACATTGCCCTAGCCTCCACCCCAATAGCTTTCCCAATCAAAAACCAGAGACTCCGATTAAAAGAAGCTGTAGTGAGCAACACTTGAGGGAAAACAGTGGCGGAGGAAACAGGGCCAGTGAAAGTAACCCCGGGGCCATTGGAGGCGAGGCCGTGGAGGGACTCGGACCACCACTCGTAGGCGGAGATGGAGAATCTGGAGATGGGTGTGGCGTTGTTGGCTAAAAGGTTGATTTTTTCTTGGAGGGTGAGGAGAGAGAGGAGGTTTTGAGCCCTGGTTTGGATTGGGACAGAGGTGTTGCAAAAGAGGAGGTGAGAGTTGTGGAGTGGTGGTGTACATGGAGATTTGAGAGGTGGGTTTGGGGGTTTGGAGGAAGGTTGTTGGAGGAGGAAAGAGAGTGGGGAGAGGGTGGTGGTGGTGAGGAAGAGTTTGATGAGGAGGATAGACAGGAGGATTGGTTTCCATCTCCGCCATAGCCACCTTAGGACCATTTTTGTAACTGAGGAAGGGTCATGTCATGCCATTTGGTCAACTTTTAACAGATTTGTACTGCGCTTTGACCTTCTTTGTGACGGTCTGGGACTACGAACTAGAGTGGGATCCTGATCTCCTGAATTGTAAAAATCCAACGGTTAAAAATAAAATTAACTAAAATAATATCGTTTTGATTAGTAATTTAAAAAAATTCAGTTTTAATTCAAAATTTCCTCCGTACGCAGATATAGTGTACGCAGATATAGTAGAAGTAGTAGTAGAAGGTGGGAGTGCGAGAGAGAGAAGAAGAGAGAGAAGAGAGGCGGGAGTATCGCCGCCCCGTCATTGCCATAGTCCAACCGTCACCGCTGTCACTGAGGTGAATAACATTTTATTCATCTAATTTTACTTTTCTATATTGTTGATTTGTGCATAAATTTTGAATGAAGATCTCTCTCGCTCGCTCTTTTTACATAATATCTCTAGGTATTTCATTACTCTCTTCATATTCATTGTTTATTTGATTAAAATCTAAAATTTCTCTTTTATCAAAAAGAAATTCATAACATCAATTTGAGTTTAATATTTTGTTTTTTCATAAGCTCAAGTTTTTTGGATGTAGATTGTGTAATCTGCATAAACAATGCCGTGAGTTTTAATTTTTAGTTTTTATTTAAATTTTGTGAAATAGAACCATCTGTGTTGTTTTATATACATCTCATTATTTATTCAAATAGAAGATGTATATAATAGTGGCTTGTTAAATAGGCTTTAAAATCTTTGATATCTAAACATTGCATTTATATTTTTTTTGTACAAACATATGATTATTAACCCCATAGATTTACAGTCTAGGCATTTAAACTCCAAGAATTTAAAATCCTTTCTCAAATCCAAATCTAGGTTCCCAACCACAATTTAAGAGACCAATTGAGAACTACTTAATCTGCAATGTCATGTTTAAAATATATGGACTCTGGTACTGATGATTGAGCTATAGAATTGCAGATTAATTTCTTGAAAGATTTGGAGGAATTATATTAGTATTCGTACATATCTGAAGTAACATAGTTCATTTAACTGGCCTAGCAAGCAGGTTTTGAAAGAGAGGCGGGACCCTTATCCTCTATTACAATAGCTTGTTCTTCAATAACATGGTTTCCCTTTGTTTATATAATCTAATATGAGTCAATTCTTGTAGTGTTTTTATTCAGTTTGTATTATTTTGCAAACATAATTTATAGCTTTTATGCTAATATTGAGCACTTTTTTATTTTTTAAGTGACTTGGCACATTGATATGGAACCTAACAATGTTGAGAATGACAGGGGTGATTGTGATTGGAAGCTTTGAGTTCACATGACATTTGATACAGAACAAGAAGCATATAATTTCTATAATGCTTATGGAGGAAGGCTGGGCTTTAGTATTAGAAGGGATTATATAAACAAGAGCAAGGAGAGGCAAATCACTTCAAGGCTATTTGTTTCTAATAAGGAGGGGTTTTGGGTTGTTGACAAGCGAGATCCATTAACAAAAAAATCCTAGGCAGGAAGTGAGGACTGGTTGTCAAGCCCAACTTATCATTAAGTGAGATAGGAATACTCATAAATTTTTTGTTGGCGATTTTGTTGAACAACATAATCATATCTTTGTACCAGCAGAATGTACGCATATGTTACCATTCCAAAGGAAGATATCTGCATCACAGGCAACCGAAATAGATTTAGCTGAAAAATCTAGAATCCGTCTTAATGCTGCATTTGAGCTCATGGGTAATGAAGCTGGTGGAAGGGAGTCACTTGGGTTCACAAAACTGGATCAAAAAAATTATTTGAGAACGAAGAGGCAAAAGAGTTTAGCATATAGAGAGGCAGGTAGCATTTTGCAATATTTTAGTAAGAAAACATTGGAGAATCCATCTTTTTTTACTCGATAGCGAGGAGCAGATTACAAACATATTTTGGGCCGATGCTTAGATGATCATGGATTATGGGCAATTTGGTGATGTTGTGACTTTCGACACTACTTACAAGTTAAATATTGCATATAGACCATTTGCATCTTTCGTTGGATTTAACCATCATAGGGAAACTGTTATATTTGGCGCAATTTTGATGTATGATGGGATTGTCGATTCTTTTATATGGCTTTTTAGAAGATTCTTGGAGGCAATGTCAAGTAAGGCTCCAAAAACAATTTTTACAGATCATGATGTTGCAATGGCTAAGGCCATACCTATTGTCCTGCCTAACACAAAACACCGCCTTTGCACTTTGCATTTGATGCAAAATGTATTAAGGCATGCAAATTCCATCTTCAAGGATAAGAAGGTGAAGGATAAAGGGATAAAGAGTGTTTTATCCAAATTTATGTATGACATTCAGGATGAGGATGATTTTACGTTAAAATGGGAGGAAATGCTTGACAAGTATGAAGTACAAGATAATCATTGGTTGAAGTTAACATTTGGGATCAAGGAAAAATAGGGTTGGCCATATGTTAAAAATGCATGGGGTGTGGATATGAGTAGCACCCAACTTAGTGAATCCTTTAATGCATTCTTGAAGGATTTCATTCAGTCTGATCGTAACTTAATGCAATTTTTCATGCATTTTGATCGAGTTCTTTGTGAGAAGAGATACAAAGAGTTACAAGATGAATATGCTCTATGCCAAAAGTTGCCAAGGGTGAATATTAAAGTGAAGATTATAGAGCAAGCTGCAGATGTTTACACAAATAAATTTATGAAGAATTTCAAGATGAGTATGTCAAGTCCCTTGAAGTAAACATTGAAGAAACTGAACATGATGGTGAGAGTACTGTGTATACAGTTCTGGATAGTGATGGTGTAAAGGTGAGGAAGGTAAGAGTAGAGTGTGATGGTTCACTCACTTGCAATTGTAGGAAGTTTGAAATGAAAGGCATTTTGTGTAGTCATTATTTGAAGATCCTTAGAGACACCCTCAAATTCAAAGAGATTTTTTTCCAATATATTTTCAAGAGATGGACTAACAAAGCAACAGCTGAAAATGTGAAAGATAAGTATGGGCATGATATTAAGGTTGATGTAAGATTGCATCAAACTTCACGCTATAGATCATTGATGGCAATTTTCAAAGCAATAGCGTGTAGAGCTTCCGAAAGTGGGGAAACATATAACTTGACGGTAGAGAAAGCGGATGAATTAATTGCAAACATTGAAAGCATGTTAAGCTCAAACTATTGGAGATTTCCTAAAGCTTCAAAACTTTATTTTTTATTTTATTTTGTTATTATTATTTGTATTTATTTATTTATTTATTTCTTTTAATAGCATTATTTGTTTGAATTTTTAAACTTGTATTTGTTTTCAAAATGAATGGATGTGTCTCTTCCCAACAGACATCAATGAGTCTATTTAAAAGATGACTCTTACTTAGAAAAAAAAAAAAAAAACATATTCTGATTACATACTCTTTCTCTTCTTGGCTATATCTTCCATATTTCTGGGCAATTGAAACAGACTTGGCAAATTCTTCTGGTGCAACTGTGCATTGTGTCAGATTCCTGTGAATTCTTGGATTGTATCTTGGAGTCGTTTGTGATCATTAGAACCTGCACAGAGGGAGAGCATAATGACTTTAGGATAGCGTCTTTGACGTGCCTCTCCGAATCACACTGGCTATTTTCTTTATGTTCTTCTTATTCTATATATATGTATATATAGTTTATATTGACTTGTTAAAACCTATTTTTTCAGAATCTGTTTTGCTTTCAATCTTATTCTATAAAGTTGATTTAAAATAATTGTTATTCAATTCCCATAACAATCTAAAGTCGTTATGTTTTTTTAAAAAAAAAAAAAAAATATTACGTTCTGTATAAATTCAATTCTTACCATTCTGTACAAAACCCTATTTTCATTGACTTGCATAGTTTATTTCTTTTGTTAATCTTACTAGGCATGAACATTGTTGTTTTGATTAACTTTTATTATTTAATCCTAAGTCCCATTAACATACCATTAATATTAATTCTTTAATTTGTTGACTCGTTTTTTTTTTTTTTGCCCGAAACCTCATATTTTTCTGAAAGCAATCCGTGTAAACTATTGTATGAAAAATTGTTTGTTTGTTGCATGAAATTCTGTGTAAACCTATTTGTTTTTTTCCATGTTTTTATGATTTAAGATCTAATAAAATAAGAGGAAAATAATAATAAAATATTTATATCACAGGTTTAATTTGTATCAAAATTTTGTCTTTATCATCTTTTATACATATATATTATTGAGTTACTGGATGTTAATTGTCAATTACAAATTTAATAACATTTGTGATTGTTTGATTATTATTTATTTATTTTTTGTTATCTCTCATAGGTTCTATAATTATTTGCTCTCTTGTACCTTAACTAATTTATTTTTATGACTAATTTAGAAGAAACTGTTAGTGTGAAACCTGAAAAATTTAATGGGAAAATTTTTGAAAGATGGCAAAAACAAACAAAATATTGGTTGACCGCGTTGGGTCTTATGTCTGCCATAGAAAATCAGGACTTTGTTGGATCTTGGTTGTCACCCGAACAAATAGAATTTCATTATTATAACAGAATCTTTAGTGTGTTGTCTGACCATTTATATGATGTGTATCAGTCAACCACCTCGACTGCAAAAGAACTTCGGAAAACCTTAGAGGCTGAATATAGAACTGTAGATGCTGGTATTGATAGGTTCGTTGTCTCTAATTTTAATGGGTATAAAATGAAAGATGACATACTTGTAGGAGACCAAATTCATGAGTTTCAAGAACTACTTAGAAAGGTAGAAAAGAAAGGGACAACTTTTAGTGATGAGTTTAAAGCGTCTTGCCTTATCGATAAATTACCTCCATCTTGGAATGACTTTGCTAAGCATCTTAGGCACAAACAAGGAGATCTGTCATTAACTCAACTAATCAATACACTTCGGGTGGAAGAGAAGCATAGATCAAATCTAGAAATTGGAAAAAAGAAAACGCCTAAGGTAAATGTGGTGGAGAATGGGAATAAGAATAGTTCTAACAATAAGAATAACTTTCGACTTAAAAGTAAAATTTTCAAGAACAATCTTAAGTTTAAATCTAGAGGTCAAAATGGAAAACACCATAATAACAACTACCAAGCCAATACTAATCATTTTAAGGAACAAGGGAGTGGCAAAAGGTTGTGCTATGTATGTGGAAGAACCAATTATTATGCTAAGGATTGTTTTTTTAAGAAGACTAATGAGTATAAACCAAGGTTCAACAATAAGTAAAGAAATCAAGGTCATAATGCTCAAGTGAATATGATTTTGGAGAAAGAAGAAATTGCTGGACCATCTTTTAAGTATAATCCTGAAATTAATTCTACTTTTGAATATCAAGATTGGTGGTTAGATTCTGGGGCTAATATACATGTGTGTTTTCATTATGGTTATTTTAAAACTTTCCAGAAATCAAGTGGAGGAAGTGTAACTTTGGGAAATGGATCAATTGCACCAATACTTGGCATTGGAGATATAGATTTGAAGATGACTTCAGGAAAAATCTTAAGTTTGAGAGATGTGCGATATGTTCCTGAAGTTAGACGAAATCTTATTAGTGGATCGTGCTTAGTACAGTTGGGTTACAAAATTGTAATGGAATCGAATAAAATTGTAATCAGTAAAAATGATATTTTTATTGATAAAGATTTTGTATGTGATGGTTTATTTAAATTGAATGTATCTTTTGAAATTAATTATATCTCTCATAATATTTTAAATATTGAAGTTTGTGATTTGTGGCATAGAAGACTTGGACATGTGAATTTAAGGAAAATTAGAAAAATGGTGGATTTAGAATTAGTACCTAAATCATCTATTGATGTTAAACGCAAATTTGAAATATGTGTGCAAGCAAAACAACCTAAGAAACCTTATGAATCTGTAGAAAGAAATTCACAACTCTTAGACCTTATACATAGTGACGTTTGTGATTCTAATAGACCACTAACTAGAGCAGGAAATAAGTATTTTGTAACCTTTATAGATGATTGTTCAAAGTTTTATTACTTATATTTAATTAAAACCAAAGATGAAGTGTTTAGTAAATTTAAAATTTATAAAGCTGAAGTAGAAAATCAATTAGAAAGAAAGATAAAGAAACTTATATTTGATAGAGGAGGCGAATATAATGTAGGTACCTTTAGTGCTTTTTGTGAAGAACATAGAATTATTCATGAAGTAACCCCACCTTATTCTCCGCAATCTAATAGGATAACTGAAAGGAAAAATAGAACTTTAATGTATATGATAAATGCAATGCTTATTAGTTCTGGTTTACCAGAGAGCTTGTGGGGGGAAGCGATACTCACTGCTTGTGTTATATTAAATAGAGTAATTGTGAATGATAATGATAAAACACCTTATGAAATCTAGAAAAAATGAGTACCTAATCTTAAAATGTTAAAAGGTATGGGGGTGTTTAGCAAAAGTAGCAATTCCAGAACCTAAACGTAAGAAAATAAGACCTAAAACTGTTGATACCGTTTTCTTAGGATATGCTCAAAAATAGTAGTGCTAATAGATTTCTAGTAATAAATTCTGAAATTAGTGCAATTACTAATAATACAATAATTAAATCTCATGAAGCTACATTTTTTGAAGATATTTTTCCATGTAAAACTAGGATCTCAAATCAAGTCGTAAATAGAACTTCTACTATCAGTACTAGTGTTATTCCTTTGAGAGATGATTCTGAACATCTAAACATAAAACCTAGAAGAAGTAAGAGAACTAGAATAGAGAGAACCTTTGGAGATGATTTTTATACTTTTTTAACTAAAGAATAACCAAATACTTTTATAGAAGCTATGTCATCTTTAGATGCACCATTCTGGAAAGAAGCCATTAATAGTGAATTTGAATCTGTACTTCAAAATAATACTTGGGTGTTGACTAATCTACCTCTTGGGAGTAAAGTTATCGGTTGCAAATGGGTATTTAGGAAGAAATTAAAACCTGATGGAAGTATAGACAAATATAAGGCAAGATTAGTAGCCAAGAGATTTACACAAAAGAAAGGAATAGATTATTTCGATACCTATTCACCTGTTTCTAGGATTACAAGCATTAGAATCTTTATTGCTCTAGCATCCATTTATAATTTAGAAATTCATCAAATGGACGTTAAAACTGCCTTTTTGAATGGAAATTTAGATGGAGCAACCTGAAGGTTTTGTGGTTAAAGGACAAAAACATAAAGTTCGCAAGTTGGTTAAATCTTTGTACGAACTTAAGCAAGCTCCTAAACAGTGGCTGTCACGCCCTGAAAATAATCCCACATAACTATTACATCCATTCACTTCCAAGATGAGATATTAACCAGTTTCATTTACAAAATTCCAAATGTTTGCAAAAGTATTCTCACATGCCCTTATACATTTATTTACAACTAGTACATGAATCTATAGCATGTAAAAGAAATCATTGAATCACACGAATAAGGCCCTTAAGGGCTTACAAGTTCCAAAGCAATAGCCCGGTTACACGTAATGGTGTCTCGGACCCGAACACATTAGTCCTTGGCTTACAAAAAAATATCACAACAAAATAAGAGTTAAACTACTCTTCTCCAAAACATTTCCACGCCTTTAGCTTGGCGGGGTCACCACATCCTTACCTGCACCAATTCCCATAGAGGTGAGCATAAAGCCTAGTAGAGATTCCTCACAAAGTATATACAGCTATGGCAATTCCATCAACGTTAAAAAAAATGCATATGGAATGCCATGCAAGTGCCAATATTGAAGGAAAATTTTATTTCAATGCACTATTTCAAAATCATTATGTTCTCAATAATATTCAATTCAACATTTTAAAATCACCATGTTCTCAATAATATGTAGCAATCTCATAAATTTCAAACTTCCAATATTTAAATCAACAGGGGCGGTAAATACGACACTGGTAATCCCTAGGCTGGTGTCTGCAAGTAGACTCTACGAGTTCTACCAAACTATCATTTTTACCGGTATTAACCGGAAGACTCGACACCTATCCACGCGGCTTTCGAGTTTTTCACCCTGGACACTCAGGCCAACTTAACAAATTCATCTACACCCCCTATCCAGATTTACCAACGTATTTACCTCATACACATTTCCAGAGTCCTCATTACAATAACATTTTTCGTCATGATGTAAATCTCTTCAATTTTGATTCACAATGCACAATGATAAATGAAGTAACATGCAATGCAATAATCTTTTCTATACCTCATAACATTTCTCCATTTTTTGAATACCTCTACAACAATGTCACATTCACATTCTCATATTCTCCTCCCAATGTTCATTCACAAGATTAACATGTATCATCAACACACAGTTACAATTTCTCGTTTCACATGCCATAACAATTTAGTCTCTTCAAGACTACAAGTGACATATTTCAAATATAAATCCCCAATGTTTACAATTTCCACCATCTATGGTTTTCAACAATTAGTCACACCACAACCTTACTTTTTCAAGTATTAGCAAGATATTAAATTAACACCTCATTCTCACATATCAAGTAAATTTTCCATTTTGCTAAACATTGAAGAAACTCACTCTTATTCATCCTTTTAACATGAGAAAATAAAGAATTTCAAAGACATTTCCCATTTTACCAAAATCCCTAAATTTCTAGGGTTTTTTATTAACAACAAGTTTTCCTCATCTCCTAAGAGAAACTCCCTCAAAATCATCCTTCATGAGTCTAATAGAGGGAAAAACCCTCAAGAAGTTGTAAAATAGCTTGAGATACAAACCCACATGCAAAAATCTCTATAATTTAAACAAAATCTATATTTGACACAAAACTCAAGAACACTTTTAAATCAACATTAATATGAAAAAACTTGTATATATAACTCAAGAAATCCCTACCTCAAAGCCTTTGAGAAGATGGAGAAGAGAAACCCTAGCTTAGATGGATGAGAGAGCTTTGATTTCTACCCACCAAGTGAAGCCCTAGCCTTGGATCTTCAAGATTTGAGGGGAAATGTTGATGATCTTGCTCCAAGAATCACAAGAATCAAAGAGTTTTGGGTATTGAGGTGTTTTCTAGAGAGAAGGATGAGAGAAATTAGGTTTTGGATGAGAGGAAAATGAGTTAGAGATGATATATATTCGGACCAAAACGTTATAAGAAAACAGGGCACAGACTGCCCAGTTGGCCGCTCGTACAGCCTTCTCTACCACTCGTGCGGCCACCTTGACTGCTTGTGCAGCCCACTTATCCGCTTGTGCGCTCTAGACAGAATTGAAAATTCTAGGTGCCAAGCTTGACCGCTCGTGCGGCCCCACCCACCGCTCGAGCGGCCCCTCTTTGCACGTGCGGCCTTGGGCCCTGTATGTGCGGTCCAGGCCCAGTAGCTCAAACTTCCAACTTCGCTCCCGGCAACCCGGAATCACCTGCGCACCCTCCGGAACATCCGAAATTTAACAACAAATGAAAATACGAACTAGAAAATCATTCCAGAACATTTCAAATCCAACATGGATAAAAGGAAATGAAGCGAAAAGGAAAAAGAAAAGGAGGAAAGGAACCGGTCGTCACAGTGGCATGAAAAGTTTGATAAGATAATTCTAGAATTTGATTTTAAGATCAATGAACATGATAGATGTGTATACTATAAAGAAGATAATGGGGAATGTATTATTTTATGTTTGTATGTTGATGATATCTTGTTATTTGGAACAAATTTAGAGATAATTAAAAATGTGAAATCTTATTTATCTTCAAAATTTGATATGAAAGATTTAGGAGAAGCTTATATAATTTTGGGTATGAAATTAGAGAAAACAACCAAATGTATTACATTGAATCAATCTAGAATCCTAGAGAAAATGTTAAAAAAGTTTGATTATTATAATCTCAAACCTGTTTCAACTCCTTTTGATCCTAGCATGAATTTGAAGAAAAATAATGGTAGACCTGTATCTCAAACTTAGATATTCTCAAATTATTGGATCATTTCTTTATATTGCTAATAAGACTAGACCTGATATTGCCTATGCTATTAGGAGATTAAGTAGACATATCCATAATCCTAGTAAAGGTCATTGGATTGCTGTGGAAAGAGTATTTAAATATCTAAGAGGAACTCTAGATTATTCACTTTGCTTTAGTGGTTTTCCTAATGTGGTGGAAGGTTGTAGCGATGCTAATTGGATAATAGATAACTTAGACGTTAAGTCTACTACTGGGTATATATTTATGTTAGGTGGAGCAGCAATATCTTGGGGTTCTAAAAAACAAACCGTTATCTCTAGAAGTACAACAGAATCAGAACTTATAGCCTTAGATACTACATGTACTGAAGCTGAGTGGATTAAAAATTTACTCCTTGATATTTAGCTTGTGAAAAATCCTATACCTGCTATTTCCATATATTGTGACAATAGAGCTGTAATAGAACTTGTGAGACAAGCACATACTAATAAAAAGATGAATAGGCATATGCAAGTGAGGTATAAATCTATAAAAAGTTTGGTGAATAAAAATGTTGTATATTTGAATTTTGTGAAATCTGAAAAGAATATTGCTGATCAGTTAACAAAAGGTTTATCTAAGAGTTTAGTCTTAGATTTATCGAGGGGAATGGGTCTAAGCCCATAGGAAGTCAACTAAGGAAGTAACTTGACTTCTGTGATTGGAGATCCCATGAAGGAAGTTCAACGGGTAGGAACAATCCTTATAGTGTGACTCGTATTCCAGCACTTTAAAGAAGGAGACTTTATTAAATTTATTATTTATATTCTCCTGCTCATCCCTAAGATATCAGTGCTGATGTAAATGTGATGGTTAAGGAAAAGTATTTACTCTTAATGAAACTGAGGTGGGCATAATCTCGCAAGATAGACATCCGTCACTTCTATCTTTGGAGGATTCACCTAAGTGAGAGCATCGTGAAGTCGCGAGCGTGGGAATAGGGCTATTTCCTAAAACTCTCATGAGAATCAAGATTGAGCACATGGCTGCTAATAGTGCTAATCCGCGCCATAGTTATGTTTCATACCATACGTGTGGCATGTTGAATTCTGGTAAAAGGGATTTAGTTCAAGACCTGATTTACTAAGATTCTTTCAGAATGAAACTGTTAACACTAAGTGAGGTTCAAGTTTGAAAAACACCTACACCCATTGTATGGTTTTAAAGTTGCTCATATTATTGTTATTATTATTTTTATTTTATTTATTTGACGATTTTACAAAGTTTTGAATCTTGTGGGGGATTGTTGAAGATTTCCTAAAGCTTCAAAACTTTATTTTTTATTTTATTTTGTTATTATTATTTGTATTTATTTATTTCTTTTAATAGTATTATTTGTTTGAATTTTTGAACTTGTATTTGTTTTCAAAATGAATGGGTGTGTCTCTTCCCAACAGACATCAAAGAGTCTATTTAAAAGATGACTCTTACTCAGGAAAAAAAAAAAACGTATTCTAATTACATACTCTTTCTCTTCTTGGCTATATCTTCCATATTTCTGGACAACTGAAACAGACTTGGCAAATTCTTTTGGTGCAACTGTGCATTGTGTTAGATTCCTGTGAATTCTTGGATTGTATCTTGGAGTCATTTGTGATCATTAAAACCTGCACGGAGGGAGCGCATAATGACTTTAGGACAGCATCTTTGATGTGCCTTTCCGAATCACACAGGCTATTTTCTTTATCTTCTTCTTATTCTATATATATGTATATATAGTTTATATTGAATTGTTAATACCTATTTTTTCAGAATCTATTTTGCTTTCAATTAATTATTATTCAATTCCAACAACACAAACATGTTGCTGAAATAGTGTTGAATTTTGGCTAAAATCGTGCGAATTTTGGCTAAAATCGTGCAGATTTTGTTGCTGAAATTTGTGCTGAATGTTGATGGAATTTGGCAGATTTTTTTTCTGAAATTTTGGTTGAATTGTTGTTGGAATTTTTGTTGAAATGTTGCTCAAACATGTTACTGAATTTTGGTTCAAATGTTGCTGAAATAAAGCAGATTTTGTTGCTGAAATTTGTGCTGAATGTTGTGCTAAATTTTGGTTCAAATGGTGCTGAAATGGTGCTGAATTTTGGTTCAAATGTTGCTGAAATTTGTGCTGTATTTATTTATTTATTTTTGTGAGATGGCAGATAGAACCATTGATTCATGGAATGCCATGCTTTCCTCTAAATCCAAATGTATTCTAAACCTAAGATATGATAAGTAATCATGGGTTTAGGGTTCACTGGACTGTAGAGCTTGTGGAGCTCTCCATCAATAAGTTACTACTACTAGAGCCAGAAAACTATGAACACCATGTCCTTTTCCAGCAAGCAATTGTGACACTTCAATGCTAACAGTGAAAAAAGTTGGCGTATGAATGATACAAAAATTCAGCACTTCAAAAGAACACCAAACACCCTGGTCACTTCTAAAACCAAACAAAAATTGAGCACTTCACTAGAGATATATATAAGTTAGCATATGAATGGTACAAAAATTGAGCACTTCAAAAGAACACCAAACACCAAACACCCTGGTCACTTCAAAGAACCCAAACAAACAAACAAACAACCATCCTTTCAAAGCAGCTTTTTATATATATCAATTGAGCACTTCAAAAAGTCTACTAACACAATCTAACCCAGTTATCAAAATATTTAGTTCAAGTCAACAACCAACTTAATTTACACTTAATATTTAGTTCACAAAAGAAGAAGTCCAAATCCGAATTTCATATACACTTAATATTTAAACAACAAAAGAAGAAGTCCAAATCTAATTAATACTATTACAATGGCGTAGTGTAACTTTTCCCGAAGTTGTCTAATCTCTACAACCATTTGTTTACTTTCATTCCTAAACTTTGTAACCATCTCTTTCAACTCATCATTGGATACAATCAGTTCGTTGACCAAAGGGTTAATATTACAATTTTTGTCGCTTTCCTCCCTTGTCATCTTCAACTATTGACGCTGCTTATGTAAAGGTATCCACCACTCAAAGAAGCCGCATCTATTGGTGTTGTTAAAAGGGCAAGCAAAGTATGCCATCCCTGGATTTTCCTTTGACTTTGAAATCCTAAACGCTGCTCTCGCCCCGCAACGACATTTTCGATTTCTATATTGAATTTCACTAGTATCACTCATTGATGCATTTGATGTTGACATTTTTTTACCTGAAATAACAACAATGGAACAATAATAGAACAACAATGGAACAACAATATCTAAACCCAACAATTTCAAAAAATATCAAATAAGAATATTGTACAAAGCATAATTCTAATACACAAACAGTATAATAAATTTTCTATTTCGAACAAAACAATTACAGGCAGTGAATTGAAAATTTATAAAACAAACAGATTTTTTTTGGTGAATAAAACAAACAGATTTAACAACAATAAAGACAACAATGAGCAGGACTCAAATGCTAAATCACATCAAATGGGTAATGGGAGTGAATCCCATTTTAGGCATCAATCATCAAGATTAGCATAAGTTTGAATGCTTCCATCTATAATCTATATCTCATTAACCCGTTGTTCAAATGCAAAATCACATCAAATGAATAATGGCAATGAAGCCTACTTTAGGCATCAATCATCAAGATGAACATAAGTTTAAATGTGCTGTTAATTTCTCATCTATAATCTCCATCTCATTATCCCATTCCTCAAATGATAAATCATATCAAATGGGAAGCCCATTTTAGGAATCAATCATCAATATCAACTTAAGTCAGATCACAACTTGGCACAAAGAGGAAAGACCCACTACTTCTTAATATTATTCGAAGAAACATAAACACATAGTACCCACATACTGAAATTGATCAATAAAAATCACTTGCAACAATCCCATGCTAAAGAAAATAAATCAAATCAGACATATAAATATAAGTGTCTGTGTATATAATAATCAATTTATATCATTTTATTTGTTAATTGTAATTTAAATTTTAAAATTTAAGGTAAATTATAAATACATTTTAGATATTTGTTTAAAATATAGATTATCTCATTGCTCAAATGTTAAATTCCTACAATAACAACATTTTTTTGTTGCCTATTTAATAGTGCCCTATATGGACATTGCACACCACAAGACTGATTTCATATGACCACAAAGAAATCAAAGCAAGATGGAAAAATTGATTCTGAAGCATCTATTTAAAAAGTCCTAGATCAAAACCCTAAGAACATATTTTTTACTTCGAAGTTCAGATTTTTACTCTATAAAGATAGTCAAGTTCAGATTACGGCTTATTTTTACGTATCTATACAACCAACCGCCTAAACAACAAATGCCTTCAAAGAAAATCCTTCAATCTGGTTTTTTCCCTAATTTTTGGATTCAAAACCCTAATATTTTAAGTTTAGAGGATGAACAAACCTGTGGTTTTTTTCCTTCAATCTGTTGGAGTATGGCGGGCAGCGACGCGTCGGGGATGGGTGGGAAGAGCTCTTTCTCTGTACCCTTCTCTCTCTCTCTATAATGCTTCCTATCTGCAGATGTTTTGAATTAAAGCTGTAATTTTTTTTTAAATTTGAAATTACTCACCAAAACGACGTCGTTTTGGTGAGGTTTATTTTTAGCCGTTGGGTCTTTCACTTTAGGAGATCACTTCAGGGATCGATTCTAGAGGATCTTGATACATAGGAACTTTCAGATTAAGCAAGTCCACATCAATGGTAACCCCACAGAGAGAAGTTACTTTATTTAAATAATGAATTTAATTTTTTTTTTAAAAATGAAAAATTAATTTATTTAATTCTTATTTAGATTTATAATCTAAATACAAACTTAGAAAAAGATTATAGTACATATCTTTCAAAATGTGTATATAACTACAAAAGAAAAAATAGCATAATTTCATATTTTTTTAATCATAACAAAAAAATTTCATAACCAAACACAAAAAAAATCATAATTAAATATTTAAAATAATGTCATAATTAAAGGAAAAAATAACGCAACTAAAGATACATATGATATAAAGGTGTGTATAATAGTGTTCTACACATGTATTATCTCTCAAAACTTTACATAAAATTATTGATCTTTATGATTTAGATCAACAATAACTTATAACACCTAGACTTGCTTTAATAGCATGCAAATGTCAATATATGTATAAATATATATATATATATGAAGTGGGTAAAAAAATTAACTAAGTCTTGGTGCTTGGCCCAACACTAAATCCACTCCAAAGTGGGGCAAGCTTGAGGCTCGCCCAATGACCAAACACTTGCTCCGAAGCAAGGCAATGAAGGTAGCTCGGTCCAATGCTGGGCCCACTCTAAAGCAGACAAGCTTCCGAGCTTGACCTGACATGTAAGGCTTGCTCTGAAGTAGAACGAGCAACATATTGGTGTGGGAAAAGTTATAAAGGCAGTGGTGAATTGAAATAGACTCCATTTGAACGAAAGAGTACAACCTTTCATAGTGTCTTTTTGTTTTAAAGGAAGGGTCAACCCTTCATTTGAATGAAAAGGGCCACCCTTGCATGGTGTCTCTTTATTTTAAAAGAAGGGTCATGTCCCTTTTTCATGCCTTTTCTATTCAAACTGAAATATGTGCCAACAAAATCTATATAAAGGTAGCCCCATTCCAATTTTATTCATTCCAAAATTTCTCAAATTCAAGCCTTCTTTTTATATTTTTCATACTAGTTTATAGAGATTTTAAAGAGTTGCAGAACATAGGTTTGATTCGCCTTACAAATTATTTGTAGTGCTGCTATAATCTGCGTTTTCTGATCATTGTATCCTACGAGATAGACGTCGACAACCCGTACGCACCTGTGCGGTGACAAATCTGTCTTAAGGACAGAGTGTCACACACTCGACTTGATCAAATTTTTCAGTGATTTTACTGTTCTCAAATTTCGAAACCAGAACGTCCTATAAGTAATTTATTTATTTTATTTTAGTATTTATTTCTCTACACAAAAGATTGTTCCAACAATGTTAAGACAGATTCGAATTATTCTGTTTATACAGAATTTTTTGTTTGTTTCCTTTTCTCCGTTCGTTAGAGAATTTATTTTATGTGTGGGTTTTTTCAAGATTCAAATTCTGATTTTTCCGAAAATAAAATTCTAGGTTTGTTCAATAATTAAAATTCTAATTTTCAGCTTTCTAAATTATTGACATTGGATTTGGTTTTGCATAATTTATATTCTATAAAGTAATATTCTGGTTGAAAAATACAAATAGTAGTAATATACTGTTTGATAAATAGTAGTAATATATTGTTTATCATTAGTTTTTTCCAGAATATTAATTTGTGATTATTTTGTTCTGTGTCAAAATTGGTCAGAAATTAATTCTGTTTTTTAAAAATAATATTATGAGTTTTCATTAATTAAAATTCTATTTTAAGTATTTTAATTTTTGAAGTTTACAGAAACAATTTTTTGTGTGGAATTAATTTGCTTAAATAAAAATTTATTTTCAAATTAATTTGAAATAAAAGTTATAATTTTGTTTCTTTTATTTTTCACAGAATTAAATTACGTGTTTTATGGTTTAATTTTCTGTGTAGTATAAAATTCTAATTCTAATTTTGTTTTATAATTTAGAATTCATGGCTATTGAAATTGCTCAAACCTCTAATCTGACTGGTGTTGTAACTGCTCTGATCCTTCCCGCTGTTGTGATAGTCCCGGTAAATCACGGGGAAAAGCCAAAAAACTTCCAGAGAATTGACTTTAAAAGATGGTAATAGAAGATGCTGCTTTATTTTACTACATTGAATCTGGCACTTTCCTTCATGATGATACTCCTGTGCTAAAAGAGGATGAAATCGATCAACAAGTGGTTGCTGTGGTCGATACTTGAAAACATGCGAATTTTCTTTGCCGTAACTATATCTTGAATAAGCTTGATAATACACTGTACAACATAAATAGCCCCATCAAAACGGAAAAGGAATTATGGGATTCATGTGAGAAAAATGTAACAACCCCGACCTGTGATTAGCTGTTTAACCATGATTAATTATGCCTAATAAGTAATTAAGGTGAAATTTTGAAGAAATTGCATGTGTGTCACATTATTTGTGCTCATATATGTCTAATGTAGAAATATTTGTTTGGATTCCTATTTTGTCTAGTGAATTGAAGACCTTATCGGTATCTAATCACGAAATTGACTTGGCTTTTGTGTTAGTTGGAATTTTTAAGAATTTTATGGTAGGTATAATTAAAATTTGAATTGGAACGAATTAATTAGAATAATTAATGCTCAATTAAGCCTAATTAAAGAATTTCTTAATCCAAGCCTATATAAGGCCTATACACACCACTTGAGCCACTTTTTTTTCTCATCATCTTTGAGCTTTCATGAGACAAACGTGAGAGACGGAGAGATAGGAGAGATTGAGCTCAACCAAAGAATTTGCTAGAAATTGAAGGAATTGGACTTAAAACAACAAGAATCAAACTTCTAGCTCTCCCATTGACAAGCTAAGGTAAGAATTCAAGCCCTTGATGTTGTTCTTGAGTTGGTGAATTTATGAATCCAAGAGAATAGAGTGATTTATTATGAGAAGTGAGCTAGAATGAAGGAACATAGATCATACCATGCACGCATGTTCATTTGAGTGCAATTTGAGGTTGTTTTCAAAGAATCTCTTCTTGCATGTCCTTATCTTGACCTTCTTCTAAGAATTCAACATGTTTTTGAGTTAGACACCTTATTGGATCATGTTTTGAAAGCTTGGAACTTACACCTTTACATGCATGAAATGTAATGTTATGTTTCAAAGATTTGGGTTTTGTTTTGGACAATTGGTAAGCTTTTGAGCCTTGATTTTGTGGAATGATTTTGAATTCACCATGGTTTCACCATTTGCAAGTGATTCCTATAGTTTCCTTAAGTTTTTGGCCTAAAAGACCATGTTTTACAACTTTGAATTTGAATTTTGAGCTGAGAAGAGCAATCTGAATTTCCAGAATTCTATTTTGTTCTCTGTTCGAGCGGCGGAACTAGCGCTCGAGCGACCACTCTGTGATCCTGTACTTCCACTCGGGCAACCAGAAGTCCACTCAAGTGTAAAATGAGAGCTCCCAGAAGTTTCATGTTTTTGCAGACCGCTCGAGTGACAAGAGTTGCGTTCAAGCAAGGACTTGAGTCTCACGCTCGAGCGACCGTTGACCATGAAAATCACACAACCAATACTTTTTCAAAGTTTGCAAGCGAGGGAAGATGCGCTCGAGCAACCACTCACATTTTTCATGTCTACTCGAGCGAAGGAAGTTGCGCTCGAGCGAGACCCCTGTTTCCAACATTTTTGACCAAGTGTTTTCAAAAGCATTTTTGCACCCAATTACATCCTAGGCATTCCTAGACCAAGATTAAGACACAATAATGACGATAAGACTTAGAAACACACTAAGAACGAAACTCAATGACTGTAAAGAATTCCGAGTGTGTGTTACAATGTGTACATGTTATATATTGTTGTAGGTCATGCGCCGTAAGCTATCTGATTTGCCAATACCATCTGTTTGCTTTTGGAGCCCTCTGTGAGTAATAACTTAGTAAAGTTATGTTCAACTTTATTTATTTTCTGTATGATGAAATAAGATATGTTTTCTGAAATGTATATTCTGTACAATGAATGATTGTCCAATTTCTGACATGTATTCATGGCATCCTTAGCATCATGTGATATCTGTTAGCTGTTACCCGGTATCGGAGGGTCTATTATGAGACTTATTATGTCTGTCATCTGTTACCTGAATCTGGAGGTTCCTTTATGGAACTAGTACTCATAACCACTATCTGTTTTGTATCTGTTTTGTTAGTGCTAATGGATGTACCACGTATGATTAAGCATGAACTCTAATTTTTTTATATGATTTGAACAAGATTATGAGTATGGATTTGCTTCTGTTTCTGGAATAAATATGAATCTTTTTTTTGAATTTGGTGTGGACATCATTCATTAAATCCTTTACTACGTTATTATTCACTGGGCACCCGCTCACAATTTATATTATGTATGTAGGTGATCAGACACGTGACCAGGCCCAGAGTTGACGGCCTAAGATTCTCTTTTGTCAGCCAACCACTGTGTCTCCCGAGGAGGTTCTTTTTGAAAGGTCCATGTCAAGGCTTTATTTGGTTTTGTTTTGTTTATCTGTACTTTGGCTAAGTTCCCTTTTTACTTTATCTGTGTAAATGGGTGACGTAAGACTATTGTATTTATGACGTCACATGTATATATACTAGTGTATGCCCGTACCTGAAGGCACGGTGTAAATAATGTTCGGTATAAATCATATTGGGATTAAAATGTAATTATAATTTATACGTATCATATTAAAATTCATGAAGTCTGTAGCATTTTTGATAAAGATATTAAAAAAATATTAAAAAATATATTCTTCTTAAGAATTTGTAACAATTTTACTTGTACCTTACGTTGTACATAACTCAAATAAAATAATAACTTCCCCTAGTCTTAATGCAAATTAATAAACAAATATATAAGATTTATAATGTTCCTCAATATTACAAATCAAAATATAAAAGCAAGTCAAAAAAAAAAAATGTAAACACTAAACGAAATATACAAATGAAAGATATTATACAATTGTTAACGTTCTATAATAATAATAAAAAAATTACTAAACACCAAATAAAACATACCAGCAAGTGCTTTGCATTCTCAACAATTTAAATTAAAAATTAAATATCAAATAATGCATACCAACATGTACTTTACAATGCCAAAAAAATCAAATATAAAAGAAAATTAAATACCAAACAATGCACACCAACCAGTGCTCTGCAATTTTAAAAAAATTAAAATTAAAATGCACACCAGCTATAGGGAGTTGATATTACAGTTCGGTGAAGTCTCCATTCACCTATGAAGTATGAGAAAAAAAAAAAAATTCATTAGAAGAAAATTAGATATGATAATTTAAAAAAGAAAAAAAAAATGATCAAAAATAGTGATATTGTCTATAACTGTTGTAGTTCAACCTAAGTGTCTAGTCATATAATTTTAAGCACCAAGAAACAAAAAATTAGCAATACTAAATTACTTGTACATTCTCGAGAATTTTCATAGAACCTCAAAAAATTTACCATTTCTGCAATCAATTTACCATTTCTTTTGTCAATTTACCATCATAACTGCCATTTGAAAACAAAAAAATTCAAAATCTCAATTGTATTTCAAATTTCAAATGAATTTTGTAAAATTACTCAGGCATAATTTTGTAAGAATATGTCGGGTGGATAACAAAGTTCTTGGTGCTTGGATGGGTTTAATTAATTGTGGAGAATGGAATTAAAATGTATGTACATAATCTTGAAGCCTCAAGATTCTAAATGACCCACAAAGAATTGAAGAACTGAAGAAAAACCTCAGTTGAGGTTGAGCATAAAGAACTGAGATTGAGCTAATTCATGTGTAGCAACAATGCTGTACAATTCTGTCCACAACTTTCAGGACCAAAGAGAGAGAGAGCAAATACTACACACCCAAAAAAATTTCCTATAAAAGAGCAATATTATGGTTGAGATTAATTGCAAGTGTGAATCCCACAACAAAGACTTATATTACAACACACATCAATGAGAACAATTGAGACTAACTACTTCAGACTTCAATGAGAATAGCTCACAAACACATAGTTATAGATGTTCATCATAATTGCAATAAATTTACCATTTTCCTTTTGTCAATTTACCATCATAACTGCCATTTGAAAACAAAAAATATCAAAACCTCAGCTGTATTTTAAATTTCAATTGAATTTTGTTTAATTGTGAAGTTTCATTGACAAAGTGGTAGTGGTGCATTGGCAGTGAAAAGACAGGGGTAGTGTCTACATGGACAAAACCCCAAATTCAAAGAAAGAGAAATCAAAGAAATTTGGAACAAAGAGGGAATAGGAAGATCAAAAACATAACAACAATTAAACCTTGATAAACAATCAAACCATTATAGACTAATGTATTCAAATCTATCCAGAAATTGAAATCAAAGACAATCAAACCATTATAGATTGATGTATTCAAATCAGAGACATGGGTAGTATTGCATGAGAGAGAGAGAGAGACTGACCTCACCTGGGAAGGTCCTGTTCTCTTTCTTAATGCTAGGTCCTGTTCTCTGCTGTCATTTTGTTCTTTATAGCTATCTAAACTGTCGATCAACAACTGCAAAACATATCTGTCACATGAGTTGAAGAATTGCCACTTTTTACTTTCATCTCATAACTACCTCTTTATGCCTTTAATTGGAAAAAAATTAACTGGGGAAAAAAAAATTACAACAGGAATTTGAGCATAAAAAGGAACACTATAAAATGATAATTCTATTTAATCAAAAATAGAAATTTAGAAAGTTTAATATACAGATTTATATGGGAATCCAACTACTAACCATACCTACTATAGTGGTGCATTGGCAGTGAAAAGACATGGGTAGTGTCTACATGGATAAAACCCCAAATTCAAAGAAAGAGAAATCAGTAGGGAAAAAAATGAAGAAGTGTTTTGCCCCAAACTCAAACCACAATGTGAGTTGTGCCGCCAAATAAACCTTGGAGTTGGAACACATACCTGAGTCCCAGTGGCATAAGTCTGTCTGATAAATCATCATCAAGAGAAGTGTTTTGCCCAGGCTCAGTTTCTCCCTGTATTCCAGTCAGTCAAATTTGGCTATCAAGTGGTATCCAGAAAATGCACAACATCATTTGGCTAATAGGCAAGATAAACATCATTTTTGGAGTATGTCAATAGACTAAACGATAAAGATACCGATGACAATAGGTGTAGGCACACATCTTGTACAACTGATTGGCTATTTGCACTCTCACAAATAAAATTTCCTCCATATGCCATGCAACATCAAGTAATAACCCTAGTATATACTGTTATACAGTATGTTTTAGACTGTGAAACTATCAACCTGATGAAAAATACTTCACATCCACCTTGAAGACTGCAAGTCCAGCTGGGAATTGTCACTGAAGTCCCAAAATTTTGTATGATCAAGACAGAAACTGATGACAGATCATATATTAACGGACCCAGGGAAAGGGCTACAAACGTATATATAGTGCATAGCTCTAAAAAAATAGTAATAATAATACAAAGCAAACTTTGTATATAGTAAACAGGTCTGGTCAAAGCTAACACTCGCTTGTAGCATAAAGAGCACAATTTAAAAATCAAATAAGCTTGAAATGCTAACCTAAGGAGACCATCTTGTACTTATGGGCATTCCAGCCAAATTTACAACAGCATTTGAACATTGAATACAGTCTTTCCACTTTGGCTCCTCTGCAATCACAATTCCTGCAAAGTCCCTGACTATAATTGCAAGGACACAGAAGAAGGAAATGATGAGAATCAAGCAATAATTCCAGCTATAAGAAGAAATACAAACACAAAAAAAAAAAAAAAACTTAGTTATTGTGTTAACACAAAAAATAACAGTTTTAAAACTTTAAAAATAAATAAAAGAAAATCTTTATGTGGTGGAACTTGAGAAATAGCACACTGCAATGCAAGATAAATGAGACCAAATGTACTCTGCCTACAGCAAAATCAGATGTTAGTATATGACATTAGTGATCTAGATCTCCGCTTTTATTTATTTATTTTTGGACGGGTGGTGTTCATCCATCACAACGTAATCAGTTCGTCAACTGTGTCTCTGGTTTCTTGCTCTAACCCAATATGTGCTTCTGTAGTTCAAGCTGCAACTGCTGAATGCTCTTCACAGAGTAATCAGTGTGGTGACTCTTTTCAGTATGGAGATGGAAGAGGGACATCTGGTTATTATTTAACTGATTTGCTGTATTTAAAACTTTTACACAAATATGGGGGCCTCTTTAGTCGCTAACTCTTCTGCTCCAACTGTTTTTGGGCAAGTTGTTAATGTTAATACTATTTGACACACAGAAAGTCCTTAATTTTTACCAAATATTACCAAAAATGTTCTTAGGTCATAATAAATGAAGTTAAACATTGATATAAAACTAAAACTAAAAATCAATCAAGCTAAACATTAAATCAATCATTTAGTACAAAAGCAGACAACCCATATGAGAATCAAGCTAAACATTGATATAAAACTAAAAAAACCAAAATCAAAGATCTAACAAAACATAACACACCAATTCCCAATTCAAATGAATTGATTGAGCTAGGATACCAAAACAGAGAGGGAGAAACTGTAACGCCCTCAAAAGTAACCCATTATATATCATTGACATGCATTATTTAAAGAAGACAATTTATTAATTCATTCATCAGAGTATTACTAAATAAAGCATTACATGTAACATCGAATAAATTGCCCTACAGGCTTACATCTTTCCAAGCCAACACTTGGATACAAAAATATGAGTTCTAACTCATTACAAGAAAAGCCCTAGGCTTGAATGTTTACATGTAACAATAATTAAAGACAATTAACTAAGGTAGTTTTCTCCAATCCAGAAGCCAAACCCTCCCAAGCTAAGTCTTTGGAGGTAGTTTATCACCTGAACCTGAAAATGATGTTCCCATAAAGGGTGAGCCACAGCCCAGTAGAAATATACTAAACCACATATAAGTAATGAATAAAGCAATAGCATTCAACAGATGGTTAACCAAGATAATCAATTACTTCATTTTACAGTCTCATGACACTATTGTCTAAGATACGTTTTACTTTCCAATTTTATCAACATGGCTCAGAACCTGGCCAAACTTACAACAGTGAATCACATATATAATATTCACATCCTTCCAATATCAACAAACAAATGAGACTCAAGCTCAAATCAAACACTTCATACTTCCAGATTGATACACATTTTAGTGCTGTATCAATAAAACACTTCTATATAAATAAGCACACATAAAAGTGATGCTAATGGAGTCCATCCCCTATCTCCTCCCAAACAAAATCCGGTTTAGAGGTCCATCCCCTATCTTCCCCTAAACCGTGGAGTACATCCCCTATCTCCTCCCACACACAAAACAATGTATGCAAATGCAATGCTCAATCAATACACGTATTTTCTGTATCAATGCCAAAGTCAAAATTAATGACTTAACCAATGTGATTAGTTTCAGTTATTTCTAATCCACATGCAATGTCTACAACAATCACAACTATCCTCCACCGATAGCCCCAAAACAGTTATTTCTAAACTGAAAATAACTATGTCAACAATTCAATAGACAAATGATACCAATTACCCAATTACGCCATTTAATCAATGAATTTCCCAATTCCATGAATTTAACCCTCTTTTCCCAATTCCATGAATTACTTATACAAATTAATTCAATAATACAACTAGGGTTTTTCCCAAAATTTACCAAAGTATCCCCAACATGTTAAAATACCAAAACTTAGAACAAAACCTATAAAATGGAGTAGGAAATCCCTACCTCAAAGAAAACAACCCAAATGATGAAAACAGAGATGAGTGCCCAAATTCCAATGTGCTCCAAATCACCAAATGTTCAGATTAGAATGAAGTCCAAGCCGCCCTCTATCTTTCTTACAAAGAACTTAAGATGGATTCACACTAGAAGTAGATGAACACCTAAAGAGAAGATGAGTTTTGAGGGAGAGAAGTCGGACCTAGGGTTTAGAACCAAAAAGAATAAGAAAAGACTGATCAAAACCCGCTGCTGGGTATATAAACTGGACAGGCTCGCTCGAGCGAAGACTTGGTCGCTCGAGCGACCAGACACAGAGAAACTACGCTCGAGCCAAGGAAGCCTTGCTCGAGCCAACAACTCAAAAGCTCGCTCGAGCGAAAGAAAGCTCGATCGAGCGAAGAACTCAAATCCTCAGGTCTGCAACAAGACACACGCTCGAGCGAAGGAACTATTGCTCGAGCGAAGGACGAACTCACTCGCTCGAGCGAAGAAAAGCTCGCTCGAGCCAAGAATGCAAAGCTACAGGTCCATACAGGACGCCAACTCTCGCTCGAGCGACCAAACCCCGGCTCGAGCGAAGAACCAATACGACATCTCGCTCGAGCGACCAACTCCTCGCTCGAGCGACCAACTCCTCGCTCGAGCGAAACACCAAAAACCTGGACAGCAACACTTGGTTTCTAAACCCAACCAACCTGAAACAAACCTGCCCAACACATCCTATAATTCCAAAAGAGAAAATAAAGGACAACAACAACAACTATACAATGACAGAATCTACGGAACCTAAGTCCGGATACAATAATCAAATGGGAAAGACCGGGGTCGCTATAGAAACACAGAATCAAAGAGAGATCAGAGTCAATGAACACTCACTCGAACCTGTAGACACCCCATTTTTGACCGTCCTCAAGACTTGGACGTCACCGTTTGAACACTCGGTGATTATCCATGTTTGTGTTCGTTTGGAGTTCCCGGAGGTCTCGGCTCGCGCGCCCCGCCTCAGGATCCCCGAACTCGACCGTTTAGTGTCTGGTTTTGCACCAAACACTTGCATCTTGCCTTTGAGAGGCAGGGTGGGGCTTGTAGACCATCCCCACCCATCACCGGCAGTGGCTAGATGCCACCGGCTGGTTTTTGCTGCCACCGGCAATATAGTTTGCCGGCCGGCACTCTTTGTTGCCGGTTAGCACTTTTTTGTGCCGGTCGGCACTTTGTTTGGCCAAGATGGCATTTTTTGCCGGCCGATTGCTGTTCATCTGCTTTTGCAGATATTTTTGGACAGCTGTATAACTTTTGCTCCCCTCCATACACGTGTATGGAGGGATCTCCCTCTTGCAAAGCTTGTCTTGTAAGCTTTACAAGAGGCTTATAGGGAAGAGCTCTCTCTAAGGCAAAAAAGGAGGCTTAGACATTTTTGAGAGAGGAAAATACAGAGAAGAGCTCTGGTTTTCTAGGGTTAGGGTTAGACATACACAATCTATCTCTCTTTCCCTTTCATTTTGTTCACTAGGTGTTTTGTGCCTTACTATTGCACACAAACACCTAGTGTTTCACCTTCCTCTAGGAGCTGAGGTTCTAAAGAGTGTGTTTTGAAGTTTTGGTCTTGGATTCAAGCTCAAGGAGGCCATTGGAGCATCTTTGTTGAAGAAGACATCAAGGGTGAGAAACTAGTCCTTTTTTTCCCCTTTTTGCATCAATTTTCTACTAGTCTTAGAGCTGTTTTTGTGATTATTGTATAACATAAAAAAGTTCTATTTTTAAGCCCTCTTTATTGTTTATTAAGAGTGTTTTGTTGTTTGAGGGGTGTTGACCACCCTTAGGCCTCAAAAGGCCTCATTTTGAGCCATTTTGTGTTAGCTCCGGGATTTTGGTGTTGAGGTCTCTTCACCACTGAAATCTTGAGGGATTTCAGTGGTGAAGATGATCCTTTGAAGTCCCAAGAAGGAGAGGGCCATCCCCTCTCCTTGTTGTCCTTGAAAAGGACACATTTTGGCCTCTTAAGGAAGCCTATGCTTAAGTGTGTGTTCAGCATGTTTGGTTTGTTTTTCATGCTTATATATCCATGATATAACATGATTTAAAGTTGGTTTTGGAACTTCATGCATGTTTAGCATAGTTGCCTTGTAATGCCATGTTTGTGCCTTGACATGTCTAGGTTGTTAGCCTTTGTTGGAGCATGTTTTAGGCTTGTATTTGTGAAGATTATATGCTTATTTTGCCATGTTTTAGATCTGTCCATAGTCGTTTGGGTTGATCTTTGCTTGCATTATATGGCTCCTTTGCATTTGGGCTTGTTGGCCTTGAGTATGTGCATGTGTAGCATGACATCTTTGCATGAATTTGATGAATTGGGGTCACCTTGTATGCCATTTCAGTCCTATTTCCATGCTTGTTTGATTGCCTTGCATGCCTCTTTAATGCTTTGAAAGCATGTGTTGCAATGCTCCATGTTTTGGTCATGATGTATGCCTTTGAATTTGGGCCACTTAGATGCTATCTAAGGAGTCCTTTGGCCTTGTTTTAACATGCTAAAAATCTGTTTTTAGTTGTTTAATGCATGCCATGTTTGTTGTGGTAAAACATGCTTCAAAGCTTCATGATTCGCCTCAAGTATTTAGACCATGTTTGGTGCATGCTTGGCTTGATTTGTTGCTTGGTTTGGCATCATTTTATAACATGATTTTAGGGCTCATGTTGCATGCTAATTGTCCATGTTTCCTCCCTTTCAAGTGTGCTTGAGGGTTGTTTAAATGGTGCCCAAGTGTAGGCCTTCCATCATGTGTATGTGTGCATGTGTTTTGGCTTCTTGTTTTGGTCATTTTGGCCACTGTTTTAGGCCTATTTTAGAGTTGCCTAATTCATGTATAAGTCCATCTTGCCATCCATTTGCATTGCTCTATGTATGCTTGCATGATTGCATAAGTGCCTTGCCATGTCATGTTGCATTCCTAGCTTGTATGCCTAGGTTGCATTGCATTTTGCATGCATGCCTTGTTCCTTGAATTGGTGATAGGAATTGGGCCTGATTTGTCTGATTGGTTTGCATGCATTTGAAACCAAAGTTGCATGCTTGGTTCCTCGGGCCATCATGCATGGAAATGCGTGATTGGTGGTCCGAGAACCGAGGCACATGTCCCTTTGAGTCATTACAATGATAAGAGACATGGTTGGTGCATACATGCCTTGAAATATGCTGCCATGCCTTGTTTTGCCCTCTGTTGCTGTGAGTTGCAGGTTCTGCAGGAATACTCTGCCGACCGGCAGTGTAATGTGCCGACCGGCACTATTTTCTCTGCCGACAGCTTCAACTTTGTGCCGATGGCCATACAACACTGCCGGTGGAAGTTTCATTCAGCCGGTGATGATCCCCTCTGTCCAAGGATGTAGTCCTGAGGTTTTGACAGCCTCCAGAGGAGGAAAAGGAGGAAAACAGAGGCAGCTTGCGCATGGTGGCGCGTTTCCCGAGACGTTTTCCTGCTTTAATTAATTTGTTTAATTTTTTAATTAGATTAGGCAATTTGTAATATTAATTAGCTTGCGTAGTTAGTTAATTTGTAATATTTATTCGGTCCCTCCGAGCGAGGGCAAATCTGTAATAAGTGTGTGTGGGTGGTGTGTATGTCTTCCAACCTCACGTCTTTCTTCCCTTTTATTTACCTGCTTATGATGGTAGATTAGGGCACATTTATTTCAGCATACCTTATGCTATGCATGTGTGCATCCATGCATTTGTATTACATGCATTAGGCTCGGTACATCACGCTAACTGCATCAGTACTTCAATTCAAAAATTGAATATGTGTTAATCGTGCATTTTCACATGACATGTCTAGGATTAGCCGAGCCTATCTTAGCGACATTTTGTATGCGATGCATTAGGCACTTAACATGGACTTGGATCATGCATGTTTGCTAACAAGTTCTTTGTTTTGGCATGGAGTACTATGTAAGTATTTCCGCTTTAGCATATCACATGAGTGTGAATGTTACCATGACAGCATGCTTAACATGTGGCTAGATGCTTATGTGTTAAACTGTTTTGAATGCCTGTGGGTGAAGGTTGGATTGCTTGAGTTGGAAAAACTCGTTGAAATCCGTATTTTAGCCTACTTGTGAGTAGCAAATTCCAAAGCATTTTCAAACCAAACGGATATGCAATGTTTATTTCCAAATTAGGCAATCTAGTCTATACTTGTTTGCTGTGCGCATAACATAGTAATTCTAGGCTAATAAATGGAATAAGAACACGTAAAGTTTTCAAAAAACGGATATCACGGTTAGTAGAGGCCGGTCTTCGGACCGGGCGAAAGGGGGTGCTCATAGCTGACCTTCCCCGATCGTACCCAAGCTCCCGAGCCGAGACAACTCCGGTGATGACGGACATGTGGCCTTCGGCACCGAGTCAGGGTTTCCTAAATTATCCCATAAAAAATATTTAGGTGGCGACTCTGTATCTGGCAAAGCAGTCCATGTTTGGCACTACTTTTTCAAAAATCTGTTTCTCAAAACGATTTGCCAGATTTGGACTCTTTGGTTCAGATTTAGAACCGTGACACAAATCGAGTCCGAACTGTAGCATTGAGGCCCCTCCCCGGGCGCTGTCTACAGAACCCACTTGTTTGACTCTTATGGACATATTGTCAAACGGATGGTGTGCGAAATTTGTGAATGCAATAACAAACATCAAGACAATACAGAAACATAAAAATCTAATATCAAAATCTCTACATAGAAAAAAAGAAACAAATTGCAAACCAGAAAATCATGTACTCCGGTTTGAGAGCTGATATCACATAAAATATATATGGTTTTATAGAATCGGTCATCGACTCACCGCCATAGAAAGCTCTGTAGCCAGATGATCTAGAAGTTATACTCGGCACACTTTGCAGATTTCTTTTCCAGCAGACGTGATCGACCTTCAATTTTCTTACAGCAACAACGCCGAGAAATCCCATGTTTGCTGCAGGAACACATGGCATGGAAAACAAAATCCCCTACTGTTCGAAGTCTCCGACGAAGTCTCCAAAAACTCCACCCACGGCTTCGATTTTCACCTCCTCTCTCTCTGTCTCTTGCGGTTAGGGCTTTTTGAACGTGAGAAAATAAAACACTGAGAATAAAAAAAACAGAGGAATATCTGCATTCCAAAGGTAATAAAAGTGAACAGTTGTCGGTGTTGCAATGGCGGTGGTCGTTGCAAGGAGAGGTGGTCAGTGGTTGGTGGTCGCGATGTGTGTAGGAGAGAGAGTAGCGTATGAAAGTATGAAAGAGATAGGAGCAACAGAGGAAAGTTGAGGGGAGAGATAGAGAGAGAGGGAAAAGGTTCTGTTCAAGAAGAAGAACAAAGGGGGAGAGAGAGAGAGAGAAGAGAGGGAATGGGGGAGGAGACGTGGGTAGGTGGAAGGCTGAGGGGAACAAATGTTTGGGCGGGAATGAAAGTCATCTCAACCATTGGCATTTAAAAGAATTGATCTGAGCCATTCAAATAAAATGTATGTGTGATACATTTTGTATATTTTCAAAAACTTTCTTGCTATATTATATAGATATATATAAGTTTGTTTTGAAGATTTTGTCTCATATACGTCATCATAGCTCAATGGACTATATATGTTTATATATTGGTTCTGCACCCCCTAATTATATGTGATACTGTTAAGAGGCCTTCGGTAATCCAAGGATTACTGGCTGGTTATGACGTTAAACCTATAAGGGTGGGTTTGGGTCATGACAAAAAAGTACAAAACAGAAGATGCTGGCTCGAAGAAATTTGTGGTGGGCAAATTTATGGACTTTGTGGTAGTTGATTCAAAGATTGTGATCAGTCAAGTTCAAGATCTCCAACTCATTCTGCATGACATCCATGCAAAAAACATGTCACTAAGCGAGTCCTTCCAAGTCGCTGCTCTAATTGAAAAATTACCACAAGGATGAAAAGAATTAAAAAACTATCTTAAGCACAAATGTAAAGAAATGACTTTGGAAGAATTAATTGTGTGACTGAGAATTGAGGAAGACAACCAGACTTCTAAGAAAAAGGTTGGCAAGCATCCTATGGAGTCAAAGGCTAATGGGGTGGAACATGCTCCAAAAACAAAGAAATGAAAATTTTCCGGAGAAAGTTCATCACAAGGTTCTAAATGAGGGGATACCAAGAAATTTAAGTTTAATGGCAAATGCTACATTTGTGACAAAGAGGGATACCAAGCCAAAGATTGTAGTAGCAAGCGCAAGGGTAAAGGAAAGTCAAGTAAGAAACCTGCTCAAGCCAATGTCACCAAAGTGGATAGAATCTCCATTGGTGTCGATAACATAAACCTTTCAGCCGTTATTTTCGAAGTCAACCTTGTCAAAAATCTTAAAGAATGGTAGGTGGATACTAGAGCCACTTGTCATATCTTTGATGACAAAAAGATGTTCTCTTGTTCAGTGGTCGACAATTGAGAACAACTATTCATGGGCAACTCCTCGACTTCTAAAATTGAAGGACAAGGAAAGGTAACTCTTAAGATGACATCTGGAAAGAAACTCACTTTTAATAATGTGCTGCATGTACCGGACATTCGCAAGAATTTTGTTTTCAGATCTCTATTGAGCAAGAATGGGTTTAGGTTAGTTTTTGAAAGTGACAAATTTGTACATTCTAAAAATGAGATGTATGTAGGAAAAAGTTACATGAATGATGGCCTCTTCAAAATGAATGTAATGACAATTGTTTCTCCTGTGATTAATAAAAATACATCTTCTTCTTATTTGTTTGGGTCTTCTAATTTATGGCATGGTAGATTAGGACATGTTAATTATGGATCTTTGTGTAGATTAATTAATATGGAATATTTGCCTAAATTTGAAATTGATCCAAATCATAAATATGAAATTTGTGTTGAGACAAAATTAACCAAAACTCCTTTTCATTCAATTGAAAAGAGTACGGTACCATTTAAATTAATTCATAATGACATTTGTGATTTTAAATCAATTTAAATTAGAGATAGAAAAAAATATTTTATCACTTTCATAGATGACTATACTAGATATAGTTATATTTATTTGATTCGAACCATGAATGAAACTTTGGAAACTTTCATTCAATATAAGAATGAAGTTGAAAATCAACTTAGTAAGAAAATTAAAATTCTTAGAAGTGATAGAGGTGGTGAATATGAATCACCTTTTGGTGAGTTTTGTAAAGAACATAGAATAATTCATCAAACCACCGCTCCTTACTTACCTCAGCAAAATGGGACTGTTGAAAAGAAAAATAAGACTTTAAAAGAAATGATGAATGTCATGTTAATAAGTTCTAGATTACTTCAAAACTTGTGGGGAGAAACAATACTTTCTGCTAATTATATTCTTAATAAAATACCCCGAAAGAAAGTGAATCAAATACCTTATGAAATATAGCATGGGAGAGTACCATCCGACAAATACTTAAAAATGTGGGGGTGTTTGCCTAAAGTGGCTATTCCTAGTCCTAAAAAGACTAAGATAGGTCTGAAAACTATTGATTGCATATTCATCGGTTATGCTAAAAATAGTAGTACATATCCGTTTTTGATTCATAAGTCATAACATTCAGAATTGAATGTAAATACTATTATTGAATGCATCATTTTTTAAACATATATTTCCTAATAAGACTGAATAAGAGACTAGTACTAACAAAAGATCTTATGATACCATTACTAGTCATGATCAAGAACAAAATCAAGATCAAGAATTAAAGCAAAAATTAGATCAAAATGAGGAAAAGTAACCTAAGCACAATAAACACACTAGAGCCTCAAAATCTTTTGGTCCAGATTGTCTAACTTTTTTATTAGAAAATGGGCCTTTAACTTTCAAAGAAGCTATGTCCAGTCTTGAGGCTTCTTTATGAAAAATGGTTGTAAATAGCAAAATTGAATCTATCTTGCAAAATCACACTTAGGAATTGGTGGATTTGCCACTGGGTGGTAAATCTCTTGGGTACAAGTGGATTTTCAAGAGAAAAATGAAAGTTGATGGATTAATTGACAAATACAAGGCAAAACTTGTCGTTAAAGGATATAGATAAAAAGAAGGTCTTGATTACTTTGACACATGCTCACCAGTTACTAATATAACATCCATTACAATGCTAATTGCCATTGCATCTTTTTACAATCTAGAAATTGATCAAATGAATGTGAACATAACTTTCTTAAATGGTGAGTTAAATGAAAAAATCTACATAAAATAACCAGAAGGATTTTCTGTTCCAGGAAAAGAAAAGAGAATGTGTAAATTGGTTAAATCATTATATGGTTTCAAACAAGCGCCAAAGCAATGGCATAAGAAAATTGACAAGGCAATAATGTCAAATAGATTTAAAATTAATGAATGTAACAAATATGTTTATATTAAAAACACAAACGAAGGTTATGTTATAGTATGTCTTTATGTGGATGATATACTCATCATAGATAGTAATAATGACATGATTAAAATTACTAAGAAAATGTCGAATAAACATTTTGACATGAAGGACATGGGGATTGCTGATGTAATTCTTGGTATGAAAATTACCAAAACATTAGAAGGATATGCTTTATCACAATCACATTAAATTGAGAAAATACTTAACAAATTTAGCAAAGATGATAATCATCTTGCTAAAACACCTGTGGATGTTAATTTGTTTCTTTCCAAGAATGTACAAGAAAGTATTTCTCAGTTAAAGTATGCCTAGATTATTGGAAGCTTAATGTACTTGATGAACTGCACTCGCCCAGATATAGCCTATGCAGTAAGTAAATTAAATAGATATATGAGTAATCCAGGAGTAGAACACTAGAAAGCTTTTATAAGGGTTCTAAGATATCTCTAATTTACTCGTAACATTGGGATAAATTATACTAGATATCCAGCAGTACTTGAAGGATACTGTGATGCAAATTGGATATCGGATACTAGAGACGTAAAATCCACCAGTGGGTATGTCTTTACTCTTAGTGATGCGGCTGTATTTTGGAAATCTTCCAAATACACTTGCATTACTAGGTCTACTATGGAATTAGAGTTTATAACTTTAGATAAAGCTGGGGAAGAAGTAGAATGGTTTCGTCATTTCTCTGAAGATATTCCAATGTGGCCAAAACTGGTGCCTGCTATATGCATATATTGTGATAGTCAATCAACAATAGTTAGAGCACAGACTCATATGTATACTAGTAAGTTACGACACATTCGTCGTTGACATAACACCATGAGACAACTAATCTCTAATGGAATTATTTTCATTGAATATGTGAAGTCTAAAGACAACATAGCGGATCCATTAACTAAAGGGTTAATAAGTGAGTTAGTTGAAAATTCATCGAGGGAAATAGAACTTAAGCCTATTAAATAAGAGTAACTACAACGGCAACCCAACCTAATTGACTGCAGATCCCAAGATCTATGTTCAAAGGGACAATTGAGTTGTGTATGACTCATAAGGAGCAATGGGGAGTCAAACTCTTACCCATTTTTATGATGAAATAGTGATGTCTGCAGCGTTTTAGGTTAAGTAATATTTTTAATGATTCTTATATCTAGGAATACCTAGTGGAGTATGGTAGGATACTTTTCATAAGAATCACCTATCTCAGTGTGGACTGGGACAGTTCTATGAGATTTGTGAAGGACCACAATTCTTTAGAGCACTCATAAAAAACCAGGTTGTTCAGGGCCAAAATGAACACAATAGTGAAAACCAAACCGTGTCTGGAAATATGCTGTATGAGTTCTATTATCTTGGTTTACACAAATGGCTAAACAGTTCAAGACATCATATTCACTGATTAGCTAGTAAATTCGATAGTGTATCACAATGGAAGGTTCAAAACCAAAAGCTACCCATCCTTTGCAGAATATCTCCAATTTCTATACTCTCTGTCAAAACATCATGTTGTTGCATTTTCTCTCCGTTAATTTCATTCATCTGGGGGATTATTGGAAAATTAATAAAGGCAGTGGTGAATTGAAATAGACCCCATTTGAATGAAAGGGTGCAACCTTTCATTGTGTCTCTTTGTTTTAAAGGAATGGTCAACCCTTTATTTGAATGAAATGGTGAAACCCTTTCATGGTATCTCTTTATTTTAAAAAAAGGGTCATGTCCTTTTTTCATGCCTTTTCTATTCAAACTAAATAGGTGCCAACAAAATCTATATAAAAGGTAGCCCCATTCCAATTTTATTCATTCCAAAATTCCTCAAATTCAAGCATTCCTTTTATATTCTTCATACTAGTTTATAGAGATTTCAGAGAGTTACAGAACATAGGTTTGATTCACCTAGCAGATTATTTCTAGTGCTGCTATAATCTACGTTTTCTAATCATTGTATCCTGGGAGATAGACGTCGATAATCTGTAAGCACTTGTGCGGCGGCGAATCTATCTTAAAGACAAAGTGTCACACACTCAACTTGATCACATTTTTTTGGTGATTTTATTGTTCTCAATTTTCAAAACCAGAATGTCCTGTAAGTAATTATTTATTTTATTTCAGTATTTATTTCTCTACATAGAAGATTGTTCCAAAAGTTGGACCTCTAAGTTGGACAACCACTCTGAAATGGACCAACTTGGAGATGGCCAACACACCGAAGATTTATCTTAAACTCACAAGTGACAAACAACTCTACTCTTCTCTCTTTGTTTGAACAGAACGTGGAGACATGAAGGTGTAGAAAGACAAAGCTCACATATGACAAACCTGCACTTGAGTGTCAGGTGGAGTGGTCGTTCTCCTCCAATGGGAGACGATCACGAATGAGATAAACAGGACAGACCTGCACCTGAGTGTCAAGCGGAGTGGCCGTCCTCCTTCAATGGGAGACGACCACGAATAAGACAAATAGGACAGATGGTGGAGAGAGAAGGTCTTGAAGAACAAGCAACCTCCTCATATAAAAGGTGAGCACTATTCACCCTCAAGGGATCCGAAATTCACACACTCAACATATACATTCTCGTAGAATCCTCTCTTCTTTTTCTCCCCTAGTCCTTGACTTTACCATTGAAGGGGTTTCCGACCAAACCCCGATCGAGCAGCCTCACCGTTTGTTACTCTGTGCTGATCTTCGCTTCCCGAGCATACTGTTCTTCTATGAAGTTCTACTCTTCTTCATAGTACGGAAATTACCCCCGCACAATATATATATATATATATATATATTTTGGTGTTTCGGAAATGTTAAAAATAAAACAAACCAATTACAAAGTTTAAATAACAGAGTACACAAAATAAACAATAGCAAAGATCTAAGATCTTTGGTACTCTCTTCCAAGAAGATCAGCCACCACTAAGCTCCTGACATTATCTGAGCGTCTTCCATGACAGCCAAATGTACGTCTTAACTTGCACCTAGACTCGCCAGCTTACCTACACATGTTGCTTTCTCTTACAATGTGTTGAATAGAACAACGGCACCGACGCATGAGATGTTTCGTGTCTTCCACGAGACTTCTCAGATCACCATTTACTGCAGATTTGGATTGTATCAATTCTATAGCTTCAGTTGAATATGATTCTATTAGAAGATCGATGTAACCTTTCTCCAGAATAATTGTAAGCCCTCTATAGATGCCCCATAGCTCAACCTCTAGACTTGTGCACTCCTCCAATTTGCCGAAGTATCCATATAGCCAAATTCCTGTGTCAGCTTTGAATAATGCCTCTAGAACCTCCTTGTCCTGGGTCTCCACGAGCACATCTATCGTGTTTAATTTAATTCATCCTACAGGAGGCATAGACCATTTAAATAGCTTAGTATTGCACATGGGGTAATAAATGTTCGAAAAGCTTCAAAAATTTCTGATGAATAAAAATGAATGGGATAAAAGCTTTTTTGCCAAGGAATCCAAATGTTATCAAAGACCCTTGAATTTCTAGCTTTCCAGGCATGCCAAAGTGAAACAATAAAAATAGTCTTGCCATTAGGCATAGAGATAAAAGAAGATTTCCCTTTCAGAGTTTGCTCAATCCAGAAGTTGGAAGGATAGCCTCTATTTTTCATTAATCACTAATAATTGAAGAGATTGTTGCAGATTTCTCTGAATAAGTGGTCCAAATCTCCATTATCATTGTCACAACACGGACATCCTGCATTGTTAGTTAGGCTTCTAATCATCCTCATCCGATTAGTAAGAAGTTTGCCATATGTAGAATAACAGATAAGAATCCCTTACGATGTGTTTGGTGGGAGGTTTTGGAAAGAGATTTGGAAAGGAAAAGGGAAAAGATGTGTGAAACTATGTGAAATATAAGTATATTTTATTCACATTTTACTTATATTTTTCTTTTCTTTTTTCAAATTCCTTTTCAAATTCCCCAATCAAATACAACAGTAAAATTTTGGGAGATTTTCAATTTCCAGAGCCACAACCAGTTAGACTCTGGAGCAATTTAGAAACTTGGTAAAAAGCCTCCTAAAAAAGCCACCAAAAAAATCAAAAAAATCAAAAAATTAACTTTTTATCATTTTCCCAAAACACCCTTTGGATTGTTTTGATCAACAAATGATGTCATAAGCAGTAGATGTGAGGTGGTGCCCTTCCACATGGAAGTGGTACCCTTCCACATGGAAGTGTCAGCTAACAGAACAAATTAAGAACAAAAGAAGCAGCTTCCGTAGGATGCCTATGTTTAGCAGAAGCAATATCCCAACCTCCATCATCATCTAATAAGTTGTCAACATTCGAAGAAATAAGATTAGAGTTATGTTAGGGATTCTAAATAATCAAACATTTTATATAGGTGTGGGATCTATACATATATAATTTGTGTAAGTCCTACACCCATATAAAAAATTTAATAAAAAATTTAATAACTTATTTGGATCCCGTAACATTTTCCATAAGATTATGGTTGGAATAAATAAAGGTCAGAAAAAACACTTTTCCCCGCACCTCCAATCATTCATGTCTATTTGATTTGACCCACCAAAAAAGAGTTTAATGTGTTTTTTTTTTCTTTAGAAATTACAATTTAATGACTTTTACAAATTAATTATAAATTTATGAAAAAATTTATAATTTTAATAGAGTTAAACTATAGATTCATAAAGTTTACTACTTATCTAAAATTAGTTTTAAAAAATTACACTTTAATTGTAGTTTCTCTATTTTTTTAGTCACAATGTTAATAGGTTAATAAAGTTAAACTATCATTTAATTGATTCCAACTTGAAATATCAATTCACTACACTTAAATACCCTCTCATGGGGGGTTACAACCCAAATTCAATTATGGCCTTCTTTGTCAATTTTTTGTTAATAGTCATTTTTCAAAATTTAAGTTATTATTAAAAGAACTAATCACCTTGTTTAGTTCTAATTTTTTAAAATCTAAATTTTTTATTTTTCATATCTTTTTATTTTTGGTGATTTTTTTAATATTTTAAGCAAATTTTACTTTTTAGATGCATCTAATCTAATTGTACCTACAAAATAAAATATTTTTAAAAAATCAATAAATATACAAGAATACGAAAATATATTGAATTTTCATGTTATTTTTTTTATATTTTTGATAATTAGTGAATTTTTTAAAAATTCTTTTCACAAATATTATACTTTTCAATTGTATTTATATTAAGTGTATCTAAAAATTTTAAAAAAAAATTGCTTAAAATATTAAAAAAATTCACTAAATATAAAAATATACAAAAATTGAAATAAAAAAATTAGAACCAAATAAGGTTAATGCATTTGGTAATCATTATTGTTCTTTTATTTTCAGGAAAGTTCAGGTGGGGTTAGAAAAATTTTTTAGATCTTAGTGAAATATTTCTAAAATTTAAAATTTTTTTTTTACTTTTTAGATTGACTAAAATAAAAATATAATAAAGTGATTTTTTTAACATGTGCCAAATAAGATGGATTTGGTTAAAAAAATTACTTTTTTTAATTATTAGCTAAATAAGCTCAAATTATATAGCCAAAATATATTTAGCCCATTTATGATAAGATGCACTCTAATAGACAAACTCATATTTAGCGTTTGTTTGGTATAAGTTAAAATGGAGTTTTTTTGTCTAAAATAATCATAAAAAGACTAAATAGGTTTTTTAGTTTAATAAGATAAAATGTCACATCCAAACCATAATTATTTTATCTTTTTCTCACAAAAGTCAAAAACCTATTCCAAACGAGGTTTTTTAGTCCCAGACTAAAATAATTAAAAAGTCAACTCACATCACAAACGAATCTTTAAGTATAAAATATGAGTAAATACTTTACTAATGACAGTTCTGTAAATTTGAGAATGACAAAGCAACCTTAAAACATGGTAAAATATTAGTGCAACTTATTTTTATATGAGTTTAAATAAAGGAGTAGAGAGGATTTTGAGAGCTTTTCTTGCTCAAATTTATAATTTATATGGTAAGGGGTGGCATCTCCGTTTTTATTTTTACTCAAATTTAAGTAAAAAAATTGCCCCATCTATATCAAACATTTTAATAGACAAAAATAAAATTTTAACATAACTTTAAGAAACAGAAAATATTATAAATTCCAAATAATCTATTAGATTTTCTATCAAATCTCTCATATAAGTGTATATGTGTGGGTCTCATACCCATGTGAGAGGTTTGATAGAAAATTTAATAGATTATTTTGGATCCCCAACATAATTTTTAAGAAACAACTTCATTGCAAATCTAGAGTTAACGTTAGAGTCTCTTGATAAGTAAAAAAAATAAAAAAAATAAAAAATATTTGAGTAAAACTCATTTTGATATGAGTTGAGTAAAACATGGAAATTGTTTCCGGATTCTTACATTCAAGTTTTGGGAAATTGTTTGGGGATTCTTACATTTAAGTAAAAAATACAAAAAATAAAATTTTTAATTTTCAAAAAATTGAATTCAGAAAATTAGAACCAAATAAGGTTAATGCATTTGGTAGTTATTATTATTCTTTTATTTTCAGGAAAGTTCAGGTGGGGTTAGGAATATTTTTTAGATCATAGTGAAATATTTTTAAGGGCGAATTACACTAATGATCCTTATTATTTGGGACTTATATCACTTTAGTCTCCGACTTTTCAATTGTAATACATTTGACTTTGAATTTTGAATCTTGTTCTAAATAAGGACAATTGAAGATACCATTACTTAATTTCAAGGGCAAAATTATCAATTTGATAAAATATAAACTAATTTGACAAAAATAAATGTTAAAAAAATGTTTTTGAATTTTTAAAAATCATTTCTACTCATTAAAGATAAAATTATGTAAAATTGATAAATTTTTTAGACATTTATTTATTTATTTACCCAATTAATTTTTATTATGTGTTTGGATGATGATCATGTAAATTTCTTTTGTGTAAAAAATATTTTTATTGACATTTATTTGTGTCAAATATTTAAACATAACTTTAAGAAAAAGCTTTATTGAAAATCTAGAGTTAACATTAGAGTCTTTTGATAAGTAAAAAAAATAAAAAAAATAAAACTCATTTTGATACACTAAAGGAATTTTCATTTTTCTCTGACAAAAATAAATGTTAAAAAAATGTTTTTGAATTTTTAAAAATCATTTCTACTCATTAAAGATAAAATTATATAAAATTGATAAATCTTTTAGACATTTATTTATTCATTTTACCCAATTAATTTTTATTATGTGTTTGGATGATGATCATGTAAATTTCTTTTGTGTAAAAAATATTTTTATTGACATTTATTTGTGTCAAATATTTAAACATAACTTTAAGAAAAAACTTTATTGAAAATCTAGAGTTAACATTAGTCTTTTGATAAGTAAAAAAAATAAAAATCATTTTGATACACTAAAGGAATTTTCATTTTTCTCGATCAATTTTGTCGACTAATTTTTATTTAGTCGCAATAAGTTTTCATTTGGCAAATAAATAAAAATTTGGTAGGCAAAGGTTTGGAGTTTTGCTGACTAATATTTTTTTAGTCGTCAAAATTTTGTAGCCAGTTGCCCCGGGATTCTGATCCCCACCAACATTAGCAGCAGCTGCATCGGCAACAATTGCCTTTTCCAAAAAAAACAACAGAATTTTATTTTCTATGTTTTCAGAAATTAAACTTAACATTAGAAAATCTCACAGTTGGAAATTTAATTCAAAACTAGTCTCACCACTTAACCTAGAATCGAACATGGTTAGGAATGTTTCCAGGAAGACTGGAGGGGTCACATCTGTTCCACTTAAAACTCAGTTAACCTTTTGACAAAACTTTCAAGAACATGTTGATTCCTAGTCCATGGGAAACAATTTTTAGAATTAACATGCAATTTACAAAAAATTGCTAACAAATTACAAGTAATGTAAAAAATTGCTACAACACTTATAAGTAAATAAAACTTGCTTCTACAAATTGGTAAATGAACCAAATTAAAACTCAAGCAAACAATTACTTCAAACATAGTCTAAAAAATTCCTTTACGTGCTTAGGTACTTTTGTTCAACATAAAAGGTTAGTAGTCATATATATATATATATATATTTGTTTTTTCTCTGCAATCCCAAACTTTATTCATTTGGATTTTTATTTTATTTTTTTTTCCATTCCCTTTCACATACGTATTTCTGTAAAGAAGATTAACAGAAAACCACAACAAAATACACAACAAAAAATCTAAAGAAACTGTAAAATAATAAATTCATTTAATAGCTTATAACTCCCAAACAAATTGCAAACCGCAAACAAATTACAAACCTTATAACTCTAAAAATTAAATTAAAATTTAAATGACAGGAGTTAAATGAAATTATTACACAATAATCATATAAATAAATATATAATTAACACTTTTAATTGGGAAGAGTTACAAAATATAACTATAAATAAGAATTAAATTAAAAGTAATTTCCATGAGTTATAAATGAATTTAATTCACAAAAAAACATGTAAATAATTCTAGCAATTAAACATGTAACCTGCACCAAAATCTAAAAAATAAAGAACATGGAAATTATTTTAAAATTGTAGAAAATAATGAACATGTATATTATATTAGAAAAGTAGTAACAAATTAGCATGTCCATTTTAACTAAAACAACTAGAGGTTCAAAAGCATGCAAATTAGATTATACAAGAAATTACATAGTGAATACAACCACACTAGCATGTCAAATTAAACTAGAGATCAAAACATGCTTTTGAAATTTAAAACTCAGAATTCAAATGCTAAACTTTTTTTTTTTTTTTTTTTTTTTTTTGATCAGGAAGAAATTTCATTACTGAAGCCAAACAGCATTTACACATGAATCCATCCAAGAAAAGGCTTACACTAAGCTAAGAAAAATCATATCAAACAAGCACACGGGTAGAGAAACTATGAGAATCTCAAACGCACAACAAGTGCTCGCGCTCGTACTGCAAAGCAGAGGTCAAATAAAATCAACTGTGGAGCGTGTCTAAGATAGGTCGTAGATTGTAACCACAGAGTGAGTAAGCCACCTAAAAGCTCTGATGGATTCTATACAAACACACCCAAACAAGAAAACAAAAAACTAGAAAACACACCTCATACTCGGAGGCAACCAGATCTGATTTGTGAACAATGGAGGCAAACAGATCCAAGGCAGATCTGGTTGAGGGTAGGGGAAGACAGCGACGGTGAACAACGGAGCAGAAGACCAAGGTAGAGCTGACACCGGTGGGAGGAGGAGCAACCCAGCAAAGCTTCCACCAAGGGGAAGAAACGCCTCACAAAGAGGGGGAGGTTGGGAATAGAGGACTCCCAAGGTTTATTAAGCAGTAAAGGAGGAAAGAAAAAAATAGGGGAGAGAGGAGAAGGGTGGCCAGAGGCCGGAGCCCCCTCCCGCTCCCAAACTGCGCTGACTATGAAAAGCCCTAAAGAAAGAGTCTAGAGAGAGATGCTCTCGTTTAGAGGAGAGAGAGTTGTAAAACACTTTTAAAATGCTAAACTTAGATCATGCATAGTTTTGTTTTGTTTCCAATTAATTAAGACAAACAGTTGCATGCTATAAAATTATAAACTATTTTAAAAATACTCCAATAGTAGCCTATTATGCATTTGTAGGTACAAAAAAAAAAATTATATATATAAGACAGAACAAAAATTTTCCTATGAACAGCGAGTAACCGTAATCCTCCCACTAAAATAAATACACATGCAATTGAAGCAAAACATTGGACCAGTTTTCTTCGGATGAACAAATCAACAGAGTGTACAATTATAGGGAAACACATATATTTACTCTGATTAAACAAGACAAATAGATTCATGATTTATCAAATTAAATTATAGACGTAGAACATATGCTGGAATTTACAATGATATTACATAGAGATACACAATACGACAAATGGTAAAGAAACCAAACCAAAGCCTATGTGATATCACAGTGTCCTAAAAATAGATTAGCCGCCTCATCCTGGGTGCTGGAGGAACGTCAACTTCCGTCTCTCAGCGAAATGACAATGGCAGCACTCTCTCAACACAAGAAGAAAATTATGGGAGGAAAATTGACTGTATAATTCTAGAAGGAAAAAATATGTACCAAAGCCAAGGGAGATGGGTCTCATTTTATATACCATGGGGAAGAAAGGAGGAGCCTCCAGCCATGAAGGCTAGCAACCAATGCCCATTACTCCTACAAAACTGCTGGATTAATGGACCAAAACTGATGGGACAATAATATTTGAGATATATATTCTGTATACACAAGTGTGTATATCTGCAGCAGACTTGCCCCAAAAAAATTAGGTTAGTGGACCAATAATCTAGCCCAGCCCATTCCAGCAAGCCTCAAGCCCAAGATCCAAGATCCAAGATCCACAACCCACGGATCACGGACCTGGATCTAGCCCTGTCTAGGCGGCGCGCGCGCGGGGGGCAATTTTTCCAAAACCAACTTGGACCATAGTCTTGGCCTAAGTCCATCCTTGAAGTATCCATAACTCCCTTCCTTTGGAAAATTTGGATACTCCAAAGAGCTCATGCCTTTATCAAAATCTTGAGGTTTAAATACCCATCAAAACTTTCCTTTACAATCAATGTGGGATTGGTAGTTATACACAATTCTCAATACTTCATTCATGAGGTCATCTTTATGAGACAATTTCTCATTCAATTCTTAATGGTTTTTGGTCATTCTTTTTGTGGTGTAAAGACCTTCTTACAAAGAATCTAAACCCATTTAATCCCACCTCAACCATTTTTACAAAGAATCTAAACTCATTTAATCCCACCTCAACCAATGTTTGAGACCTACTTTAATTTCACATTAAAGTTACCAAAAAACCCATTTTTTCCAGCACACATACCCTGTAACGCCCTCAAAATAATAACATTAAACCATCAATATAAACATGCATTGATATATAAATGCTCCACATTCTTCTATTCATCAGAGTTCTATTACCAAAAGTATTACATGTTAACGACAAAAGCAAATGCCCTAAAGGCTTACAGCTTTCCAAGTTAACACTTGGTTGCAACAAAAGAGTGCTAACTCATTTACACATTAAGCCCTTGGCTTGAATATACATGTAATACATCAAAGAAACTACACAACAAAAGTCTGCCCGCCTCTAGCCTCCCAAGCTACGTCCTTGGAGGTGGCATGCTACTTGTACCTGAAAATGATATTCCCATATAGGGTGAGCCACAGCCCAGTAGAAATACATTAAACCAAATATGAACAATGACTAAAAGATTAGCAATTGATAGATGGCCAACACTGATACTTTCCCTTATCACACTCTACGGTTTCATGACATACAAGTCCATGTTACAATCCATTTTCCAATTCTTTTCAATTCTCAATTTATAACCATGGCTCAGAACCTGGCCAAACAACTTATATGAGACAGTAACTTATATTAAGCACTTTCTCATTTCATAATAGATAAGCATATTAGCTATATCACACACCAACAGATAAGCATACAAGCTATATCATCACTTCCATAGATATGCATAAGAGCACTATCACACTTCCAAAGACAAGCATATGAGCTATGTCAACACATTACTAGATAAGCATATGAGCTCTATCTATGGAGTCCATCCCCTATCTCCTCCCAACAACATCCGGTTTAGAGGTCCATCCCCTATCTTTCCCTAAACCGTGGAGTACATCCCCTATCTTTCCCTAAACCGTGGAGTACATCCCCTATCTCCTCCAACACGACACAATGCATATAAACAATAATTATACACATCATCACACAACACATAAATTTAATGTATTCTTTCAACCGTCATACTCAATGACACATTCCAGTGATTAGTTTCAGTTTGCCTAATCATCATGCATTGTCTACAACAATCAAGACTATCCTCCACCAATAGCCCAAAGCAGTTATTTCTATACAGAAAATAAATGCAACAATGGATATATAATCAACATTTCAACCAGGTGAGTGATAAATAATCCAACTACACCCCTTAATTCCATACATTTCCAAATCAATTTCTCATTCCTCACAATTAATTATGCGAATTAATTAACCAATGTAATTAGGGCATTTTCCATAATTAACATTACAATCCTTAGGTTCCATTTTCATTAATGTTTTAACATTAATTTCACTTTTCATGCCAAACATGCATCTAGGTTTTATATAGCTAAAACCCCAACTTTTGTAAATTTACACAAAAGCCCCAAACTTTCACAAAATCACCAAACCAACCCCAACATCTCAAAATACTAAAATTTAAAGACAAAGCCCATAGTGAGGAGTAGGTTATCCCTACCTCAAAGAATGACACCCAACTAAGAAGATGATGGAAACAAAAATGCTCCAAACCACGAACTTTTCGGATCAAAAGATAGCCCTCGACGATCAACAACTTTTTTGTAAAGGCCAAAGGTGAGGAAATCACTCTTACTAGATCAATACCTAGAGAGAAAGTAGAGCTCTAGAGTGAGAAGCTCAACAATGGTGTTTTTGGAAAAGTAAGAGAGAGAAGAGAAGTGGAAAAAGTGATTTAAAACTGTCCCACAGCCAACTGATATACGACATTCCCGCTCGAGCGGAAAACACAACGCTCGAGCGTCAAGAACAAAAACTAGGTCCGCTCGAGCGCAAAAAGCCCCGCTCGAGCGCCAAGACACAAGAATAAAGCACATCCGCTCGAGCGTAGATTTCCCCCTCCCAGAACTTATACCCAGAAAGTACTACCCGCTCGAGCGCCAACAGACCCGCTCGAGCGCTACCGCTCGAGCGTAAACAAACCCGCTCGAGCGTAAAAACCACATCTGCAGAAGTTTTGCAGGAACACGAAATACTGGAGGTGCGCAATCCCCGCTCGAGCGCAAGAAGACCCGTTCTAGCGGATCGCCTAAAAACTGGACAACAAGGAATTGAAACCAAGGCCTAACCAACCTGTAACAACCCTGCTCAAAACATCCTAAAACTCAATCAAGTGGAATTAAAGGACGGCAACAAGATGGATACCACTACCAACTTCACGGAACCGAGTCCGAAATACAACAGAACAGTAAAGGGGCAACCGGGATCGCTATAACCTCCCCCCCTTAAAGAATTTCGTCCCCGAAATTAAACACAAGTTTTTTTTTTTTTTTTTTTTTTTTTTTTTCAAAAACAGGTTTTCTCCATTCTCAATAATATTATGACATAATATTAAACACTTCGACCCATTACCGGTCAATTCCATCTCTTTTCAAGAGGCAAAACACAACATATATTGCAAATGCATTATCAACATGCAATTTTCTTCCATTTCCAACCATTTCCAACATACATGGTTCACAGTTCATATCATAATCAATATACATGATACAACTCCAATTCTACAATATAGCCAACATATGTAATATCATAATCAACTCCCATATCAAGGTAAGTTCTACAACATACTTCCATTAAACCAAAACATTACCAATGTTTTACAACTTAAGACATATATAAAGCTCTTAAGTCCAACAACATTACAAAATCTAAATACAAGATTACTCATCAATAAACAAGTTCGGATATTTCTCGCGGACCTCCAACTCACGTTCCCAAGTGGCTTCCTCCACTCCGTGATGTTTCCACAAAACCTTTACCAAAGGGATGGTCTTACCACGCAGGACTTGATCCTGCCTATCTAAGACCCGAACCGGTCTCTCCTCATACGAGGCATCCTCATTTACCTCTAAGTCGGTCCAATCTAATACATGCGATGGATCCGGCTCATACTTCCGAAGCATACTCACATGAAGCACGTCATGAACTCCGGACAACTGCGGCGGTAAGGCTAAACGATAAGCAACCTCGCCAATCCTCTCAAGGATCTCAAAGGGACCAATAAATCGAGGGGATAACTTCCCACTCTTCCCAAACCTCATCAACCCCCGCCTAGGTGATATCTTCAGAAAGACATGATCACCTATCTCAAATGCCAAAGGTCTCCTCCTACGGTCAGCATAACTCTTTTGGCGACTCGGGTTGTAACAAGTCTTCTACGGATAAGCTCAACTTTCTCCGTCGTCTCTCTAACCAACTCCGGACCTAACAAAGGTGCATCACCCACCTCGGCCCAACACACTGGAGACCTACACGGTCGGCCGTGCAAGGCCTCAAACGGTGCCATATCGATACTAGACTGAAAGCCGTTGTTGTAGGCAAACTCTACCAATGGTAAGTTCCTCTCCCACGTCCCACTAAAGTCAAGGACACAACCCCGAAGCATATCCTCAAGGATCTGAATAGTACGCTCGGACTGCCCGTCAGTTTGAGGATGATAAGCCGTACTAAAGGTCAACTTAGTGCCCAAGGCACTGTGCAAACTCTACCACAACCTAGCAGTAAAACGAGGATCTCTATCTGAGACGATCGTCACTGGGACCTCGTGCAATCTCACTATGTCCCGAATATACAAGTCGGCGAGATGATCTACCGAATCTCTCATGCGCATGGGAATGAAGTGTGCCGACTTAGTCAACCTGTCTATAACCACCCAAATAGCATCACTACCCCGCTGAGTCCTCGGAAGACCTACAACGAAGTCCATAGTGACATGCTCCCACTTCCACTCGGCAATAGGCAAGGGTTGCAACAAACCCGCTGGCCTCTGATGCTCGGCCTTCACTTGCTGGCAAGTAAGGCACTTCGATATGAAAACAGCCACATCTCTCTTCATACCCTGCCACCAAAATTGGCGACCCAAATCCCGATACATCTTAGTACCTCCGGGATGCACCGCAAGACATGAATGATGAAACTCTCGGAGTACTTCCTCTCGGCAAGACTCCGGCACACATAGACGGTCTCGGTATCTCACACTCAGGTCGGGATACACCGTCAGACCCTTCTCATCCTTTCCATTTGAGATTTTCTCTCGGAGGGATTCTACCTCAAGGTCACCTCTCTGTGCCTCTAATACTCGAGTCACAAGTGTGGACTGCGCAACAACAGAAAATAAGGCCGCAGCCTCAACAGATTCGCTCAGATGCAAATCAAACTCGCCAAGTGCACCCAACATCTCCCATTCTCGGATGGCTATACAAGCTACATCACTAATAGATTTCCTACTAAGGACATCGGCCACAACATTGGCCTTCCCCGGGTGATAGTGCAACTCAAAATCATAGTCCTCAATGAACTCCATCCATCTCCTCTGCCTCAAATTCAAGTCTCTCTGTGTAAACAGATACTTCAAACTCTTGTGGTCCGAGAACACCTCGAACCTTTCACCATAAAGGTAGTGTCTTCAAATCTTCAAGGCAAAGATCACTGCTGCTAACTCTAGGTCGTGTGTAGGGTAATTCTTCTCGTGTATTTTCAACTGACGTGAGCCATAAGCTACCACTTTCCCTTCTTGCATCAACACACAACCCAAACCCTCTCGTGAGGCATCACAATAAACCGCATAACCCAACCCTCTCTCTGGAATAATCAAAACCGGAGCGGTGATCAATCTAACCTTCAGCTCTTGGAACGACTTTTCACAAGTCTCACTCCACATAAATCTAACTCCCTTCTGAGTCAGTCTAGTCAACGGCGAAGCTAGCCTGGAGAAATCTTTCACAAACCGACGGTAATACCCAGCTAATCCCAGAAAACTGCGGATCTCAAACACACTCTTAGGCTGTGCCCAATCCTGCACTGCGTCAGTCTTGGATGTATCAACAGACACCCCTTCCTTGGAAACCACATGGTCTAAGAACTTGACTTCTCTTAGCCAGAACTCACACTTCCCAAACTTGGCGTATAGCCTATGGGCTCTAAGCAACTCAAGCACCACTCTCAAGTGTTCCTCGTGCTTCTCATCAGAAGGTGAATAGATAAGAATGTCATCCACGAAAACGACTACAAATTGATCCAAGAATTCCCGGAAGATCCGATTCATCAAGTCCAGAAAGACTGCCGGTGCATTGGTAAGCCCGAATGGCATCACCAGAAACTCATAATGGCCATACCGCGTACGGAATGTCGTCTTAGGAATATCCTCCTCCCTGACCCTCAACTGGTGGTAACCCGATCTCAAGTCTATCTTAGAGAAACAACGGGAACCCTTCAATTGGTCGAACAGATCATCTATACGGGGCATAGGGTACTTATTCTTGACCGTAGCCCGATTCAACTTTCGGTAGTCGATACACAATCTCAAGGCACCATCTTTCTTTTTAGCAAAGAGGGTCGGTGCTCCCCACGGCGAAACACTAGGGCGAACAAAACCCTTATCTAGCAATTCCTAGAGCTGAACTTTCAACTCAACCAACTCTGCTGGAGCAAAACGGTAAGGTGCCATAGAAATTGGCGCCGTGTCGGGCACTAGATCAATAGAGAACTCTATCTCTCGGTGAGGTGGCAAACTAACAAGGTCCTCAGGAAAGACATCCGAATACTCACAAACCACCCTCGGCAACACAAGCTGGGTCTCACCACACTCACCACTTTCAAAGCTAGTAAGTAGACCACTAAGCTCACTCCGCCCTCGCGAATCATACCCCGGTGGCAAAACACTACCAACCCGGTCTCCCAAGAAATGGAACCACTCCCCGCTCAAGGTACATAACGTGACCCTCTGGGGGTAGCAATCGATAACAGCCTGGTATGACGATAGCCAGTCCATACCCAAAATAACATCAAAACCCTTCATGGGCATGACAGCAAAAGGAAAAGGAAGCCTATGGTCGGCGACCTCTATATCACAACCTCTAACACCTTGTTTCAAGATCAACTCACTGCCAATAGGCGATACCACACAAATAGGAGATGCTAACTCCAACTCCAAAACAGATGCAAATGCAGCAGATACAAAAGAATGAGATACACCCATATCAATCAACACATTAGCAACCGAGTTGCAAAACAAAAAGGTACCTCTCACTACTGATGGAGCCGGTACTAGATCCTACGCGGTAACAGCATACACGCGCCCCGTAGGCCCCTGATCCACCTGCTCACCCCTCGGAGCATACGACTGCTGCACTGACTGGGATGACGAAGCTCCCGGATTGGCCTTCAAGGCCTGCACAGATTGAGCTGGCTGATAACTCTGCGTCTGCCTAGAACCAGACGCTCCTGGAGTAGTACTCAACTGCAGGCAATACCTCTTCAGTGCCCAGGCTGACCACACTGATAGCAAGACAAGGGCTGGCCCCTGCCCTGACTCTGGCCCTGAGGTCTAGCTGAAAAAGAAGCAGCTCGCTGACCCCCTCCCTTCTGTGGGCAAACCAAAGACTTGTGACCCAGCTGGCCACATGCAAAACAAGTCAAGCCTCCCTGACTGCCTCTCCCAGAGCCTGCACTCGGCACCGGAAAGGTCGATCTAGTAACTCCACCCTAAGACTGCTGAGGGTTATAACCCCTCTGTCTCCTGCCATCACCCTGACCCTCCTGGCCCCTTTTGGAGTCTCTATGTTTCTCCTCGTCCTCCTCCTGTATTATAAGCTCCATATGAGCTACAGCATCCACTAAATGTCTATACTCTCGGATGTAAGACCCACCAACCCTCAACTTGAGGCCTCGCCTCAACTTCCGTTCAAACTCATAGCAACGGCGTTCTTCAGACGTCACCAACTCAGGTGCAAACCTGGACAAACTAGTAAAAGTGGCCTCAAACTCTGCCACAGACATACTCTGCTGATTAAGCCGGCTAAACTGATCCCTCAACTTCTCCCTAGCCACTGTAGATAAGAACCTCTCCTGGAAAGCATTTACAAATGCCTCCCATGTACCACCAACACGAGCCTTCTCGTACTTCCGCCATTGACCCGCATCTCCCTTCAGCTGGAAGGATGCCAAGGTCACTTTCAATGCTCCGTCCTCGATGCCAAGCATCTCGAATGTCTTACTCATTTGTTCTAACCACTCGTCAGCCTTCAGTGGTTCCTTCGGATCTCCAACAAACTCGTCCGGATTAGACCGGAAGAACTCCCTCTTCAAGAAAGAAGGCCCTGCCTCAGTCGCCTGATTTCCTGCTCTGAGAATACCCAAAGCTCCTGCTATCTCTCGGGCTAAGGCACTCATAGCCTGCTGACCCGCTGGCTCGGCCACATTGGCCTGGCCAACTCCCTCCTGTACTGCCGGAATATCATCCGGTAAAGGTACTTCCTGTCTCACAGGCCTACCACGCCTAGCACCTCTTCCTCGTCCTGACATCCTAATAAAGGTAATACAGAACGTTAGCACATTCACAAATGTGCCAAAACTAAACACTCACGTCCTAATGCATGGACAACTGTAATTCATTCCACGTAAGCACATCAACACATAAGCACTTACGAATTTCATTTCCGGATAATGATAGTCCCGAGGCGTTACTAGAGTTCCGGTTAGAAACAGCATTGATCAAGTGCCTTTCCAACAAGACTCACAGAAACCCAAGGATCCAATCAACATCCTAGAAACTAAATCCCATACCCATATAGTCACATAAGCATGTTATCAATTTAGCACATAGCATATAACACTACATCTAAGTCTCTATCAAGTGAGACAAACCCATTGTGATCCTAATCACTTCCCACGTACCCAAAGTATTCGAACCCGGTACGCTCTGATACCAAGTTGTAACGCCCTCAAAATAATAACACTAAACCATCAATATAAACATGCATTGATATATAAAAGCTCCACATTCTTCTATTCATCAGAGTTCCATTACCAAAAGTATTACATGTTAACGACAAAAGCAAATGCCCTAAAGGCTTACAGCTTTCCAAGTTAACACTTGGTTGCAACAAAAGAGTGCTAACTCATTTACACATTAAGCCCTTGGCTTGAATATACATGTAATACATCAAAGAAACTACACAACAAAAGTCTGCCCGCCTCTAGCCTCCCAAGCTACGTCCTTGGAGGTGGCATGCTACCTCTATCTGAAAATGATATTCCCATATAGGGTGAGCCACAGCCCAGTAGAAATACACTAAACCAAATATGAACAATGACTAAAAGATTAGCAATTGATAGATGGCCAACACTGATACTTTCCCTTATCACACTCTACGGTTTCATGACATACAAGTCCATGTTACAATCCATTTTCCAATTCTTTTCAATTCTCAATTTATAACCATGGCTCAAAACCTGGCCAAACAACTTATATGAGACAGTAACTCATATTAAGCCCTTTCTCATTTCATAATAGATAAGCAAACAAGCTATATCACACACCAACAGATAAGCATACAAGCTATATCATCACTTCCATAGATATGCATAAGAGCACTATCACACTTCCAAAGACAAGCATATGAGCTATGTCAACACATTACTAGATAAGCATATGAGCTCTATCTATGGAGTCCATCCCCTATCTCCTCCCAACAACATCCGGTTTAGAGGTCCATCCCCTATCTTCCCCTAAACCGTGGAGTACATCCCCTATCTCCTCTAACACGACACAATGCATATAAACAATAATTATACACATCATATCACAACACATAAATTTAATGTATTCTTTCAACCGTCATACTCAATGACACATTCCAGTGATTAGTTTCAGTTTGCTTAATCATCATGCATTGTCTACAACAATCAAGACTATCCTCCACCAATAGCCCAAAGCAGTTATTTCTATACAGAAAATAAATGCAACAATGGATATATAATCAACATTTCAACCAGGTGAGTGATAAATAATCCAACTACACCCCTTAATTCCATCCATTTCCAAATCAATTTCTCATTCCTCACAATTAATTATGCGAATTAATTAACCAATGTAATTAGGGCATTTTCCATAATTAACATTACAATCCTTAGGTTCCATTTTCATTAATGTTTTAACATTAATTTCACTTTTCATGCCAAACATGCATCTAGGTTTTATATAGCTAAAACCCCAACTTTTGTAAATTTACACAAAAGCCCCAAACTTTCACAAAATCACCAAACCAACCCCAACATCTCAAAATACTAAAATTTAAAGACAAAGCCCATAGTGAGGAGTAGGTTATCCCTACCTCAAAGAATGACACCCAACCAAGAAGATGATGGAAACAAAAATGCTCCAAACCACAAACTTTTCGGATCAAAAGATAGCCCTCGACGATCAACAACTTTTTTGTAAAGGCCAAAGGTGAGGAAATCACTCTTACTAGATCAATACCTAGAGAGAAGGTAGAGCTCTAGAGTGAGAAGCTCAACAATGGTGTTTTTGGAAAAGTAAGAGAGAGAAGAGAAGTGGAAAAAGTGATTTAAAACTGTCCCACAGCCAACTGATATACGACATTCCCGCTCGAGCGGAAAACACAACGCTCGAGCGTCAAGAACAAAAACTAGGTCCGCTCGAGCGCAAAAAGCCCCGCTCGAGCGCCAAGACACAAGAATAAAGCACATCCGCTCGAGCGCGAAAACCAGTCCGCTCGAGCGTAGATTTCCCCCTCCCAGAACTTATACCCAGAAAGTACTACCCGCTCGAGCGCCAACAGACCCGCTCGAGCGCTACCGCTCGAGCGTAAACAAACCCGCTCGAGCGTAAAAACCACATCTGCAGAAGTTTTGCAGGAACACGAAATACTGGAGGTGCGCAATCCCCGCTCGAGCGCAAGAAGACCCGTTCTAGCGGATCGCCTAAAAACTGGACAACAAAGAATTGAAACCAAGGCCTAACCAACCTGTAACAACCCTGCTCAAAACATCCTAAAACTCAATCAAGTGGAATTAAAGGACGGCAACAAGATGGATACCACTACCAACTTCACGGAACCGAGTCCGGAATACAACAGAACAGTAAAGGGGTAACCGGGATCGTTATACACCCACACCCACACCCACACCCATGCAGAACAGAGTTTATAAATGAGGCAAACAGAGGAGGAAAGAAATACTTTTATTGATGTGATGATGATAATAATACTTCACTTGACACAAGCCTTTTATAGGCAAAACCATCAACAGAAACTTACTAAAAAATAGGAACAACAAGATAACATGTGCAGTAACATGTTGCAACAACCTCCCTAAGACTAGGGCAATTCCTAGCTTATTGAAAAACTGAACAAAGGCATATCTAAAAAAAAGCAAACTTGACTTGTTCAACACATCCTCACAGTCACATGCTGATGTTGATAAATCTAACACTCTCCCTCAATATCAGCTTCCAAACTCTTTATCATACCGAGCTGATGACAAAAGCTTTCAAACTTGTTGCCATTCAGACCTTTTGTGAATAAGTCTGTGACTTGGTCTTCTGATTTAATTCGCCTCATCTCAATCTCTTCTTCCAGAACCTTTTCCCTGATAAAATGATAATGCACTTCCACATGTTTTGTCCTTGCATGAAAGACTGGATTCTCCGCCAACGAACTGCCGACTGGTTGTCACAGTACAATGGAATGTCATAGTCCACTAGTTGATGTAGATCGTTCATCAGCCGTATTAGCCAAGTACTCTTTTGAGCTGCCATTGCTGCTGCTCGGTACTCTACCTCCGTTGTTGACAGAGATACTGTCGGTTGTCTCTTGCTACACCATGAAATTGCTCCTGATCCAAGCATAAACACATACCCGGTAGTTGATCTATGGGTGTCGTGATCTCTTGCATAATTAGCATCACAATAGCCAACTAGCTTGCAATCTTCACCTTTCTTGTACATTAGACCAAAATCAATTGTATCCTTCACATATCTCAAAATTCGTCGAACTGCATCCAAATGAGGCTTCTTTGGTTTTTGCATGTATCGACTCATCACACCAACTGCATAAGAGATATTGAGTCTAGTTGAAGTTAAGTAAAGAAAACTACCCACCAATTGCTGATACATTGTTGCATCATTCAAGTCTTTGCCTTCGTGTGCACACATCTTAGCATTTTGTTCCATCGGTGTTGAGATCGGTTTACATTCGAGCATCCCGAACTTTTTCAACAAATCTTTGGCATATTTCTGTTGACAGAGAAATATCCATTCCTGTGTATGATCCACCTCTAGCCCAAGAAAGTGCTTAAGTTGTCCAAGTTCTTTCATTTGGAAACGAACTGACAAGTTCTCCTTCGTTCGGAAAATTTCCTCAACATCATCTCCAGTGATGATCAGATCATCTACGTATACAAGTACAATAGCTAACTTTCCTCCATTAGCTTTAACAAACAAGCTGGAATCTGCAGGTGCTCTTGAATACACACTTTGAGTTAGAAATTCAACAATCTTACCATACCATGCCCTGGGTGCTTGTTTCAATCTGTTGAGTGCCATCCGCAACTTACACACATATTTAGGATAACCTTGACTCTGAAAGCCCATCAGTTGATTTATATAGATCTTCCGATCCAACTCTTCATGTAAGAATGCATTCTTCACATCCATCTACCACAAGTTCCAATCTTTGTTAGCTGCAAGTGCAAGTAAGACTCGTACAGTTGTAAGCTTTGCAACTGGACTAAACATTTCATCATAGTCTAGTCCATATTGTTGAGAGAATCCTTGAGCTACCAAACGAGCCTTGTGCCTTTCAATTGATCCATCTGTGCGACGCTTTATCTTATAAACCCATTTGCATGAAATAAGTTCTACATCTCTTGGCTTTGGCATGAGCTCCCAAGTTTGATTTCATTTTAATGCTGCAATTTCCTCTTCCATAGCTTTATTCCAGTCTGGATTCTGAAATGCTTCTTCAAATGTCTCTAGTTCTTTTGTGTTTGCATTTTCTACTATGGAAACATTGGCATATTTGGGATTTGGTTTCTTGGTTCTTGCTGATCTTCTAAGTGGAATTGGTGCTTCAACTTCACTAGGCTCACCTTCTTCGCTTGGTTGTCCATGCACACCAGTTTGCCAAGGACTTTGAGTTTCAACATCTTCGATATCATCATCAACTGTATTTTCAGTTTCACTAAGCTTAATTGGATTTGAGCATATTGCAACTCATCCTTAAAAACATCTGAATATGGTAATATCTTCTTTTTTGAGGACCACCATGAAGATGATTCATCAAACACCACATTCCGAGATGTGTAAGACTTTCCAGTTGTAGGATCGCAGCATCTCCACTCTTTTCATTGACTATCGTATCCTACAAAAATACATCTAACAGCCTTCTTGTCCATCTTGCTGCGTAAATAGCTAGGTACAAAGACATAACAAACACAACCAAAGACTCTAAAATAGCTAGCTGTAGGCTTTATGTTCTACAATTTTTCAAAGGGTGCTGAAAAACTTAACCTTTGTTGAGGAAGCCTATTGATTACAAAAGTTGCAGCCTTCATTGCTTCTGCCCAAAACCGTCCTGGGACATTCTTTGCATGAAGCATACTTCGACAGATTTCTACTAGGTGCTTGTTCTTTCTTTCTGCTACGCCGTTTTGCTGTGGAATGCTGGCACATGTGAACTGATGGCGTACTCGGCATTCTCGGAGAAAGTAAAGAAACTCATCCGAGGTATACTCTCCCCTATTGTCAGTACGCAGGCAATGGATTCTTTTATCAACCTCTACTTCCGTCATTTCCTTGAATTCTTTAAACTTTGAGAAAGTTTCAGATTTTTCTTTCATAAAATATACCCACACGTACCTGGAAAAATCATCAATAAAGGTCACCATGTACTTCATCCCACTAAGCGAGGCTTGCTTAACAAGTCCAAACACATTAGAATGAATTAGCTCTAACGGCCCCTTTGCTTTCTGTTTTAACTCTTCATATGGCAACTGATGCGCTTTGTTGTACTGACATCCTACGCAAATTGTATCTTTTTTTACTTCAAGTTGTGGAAGTCCCTTCAGCATTAACTTTTTTATCATCACAGTTAGTTTGGAGTAACTAACGTGACTTAATCATATATGCCGTAGATCTGCTGTCTCATTCTTTCTGGTCTTGTCTACATATGTAGTTACTACAGACATTACATAGATTGACTCTAGTCTCTGTCCTTTTATCACCGGCTCTTCCATAATCTCAAGGTCACGATAAACTTTCACATCTTGAGGGCCAAACAGAACAAGATGACCTGAAGATGTTAATTGTGTTACCAAGAGAAGATTTTTCTTCATACCTGGGATGTGATAGACATTTTGAAGTGACACATCATTAGTATTATATTGGGGAGAGATTACCGTATTACCAATGTGAGCTATTGGTAGCTTTAAGTTGTTCGCTGTGACCACCACATGTCTTCCCTTGTACTCCGACAAATCCTGCAACTTTTCTTTATCACCCGTCATATGATTTGAGCAGCCTGAGTCAATGATCCAATCTTTCTCATAATCAATCTGTTCAGACGTTGTTGCTGTAAAAGCTGATTCTTCTATTACAGCAAAAGATGCCTGAGCGTCCCACTCATCTTCGCTTTTGGAAGTAGCAGCATTACTTTCCACAAGCCCTTTTTTTCGACCAACAATCTTTTTCCATGTGACCCTTCTTCCCGTAATTATAACACTTCTCTTCAAATTGTTTCTTGGTGCCGGGATTCTTCGAATCTCTCTCAACACGGGTGCTCTTTTCACCTTGATTACTTTTTGCCTTGTCCTCATTCTTTTTAGTTTTGCCGACAGTGTACTGCTTGGAATTCCACATGCCTTTATAAACATAAAGCGCTTCCTTTTTACCCTTGAGTGAAAACCCCTTCCATTTGTTTAGCCAAAGCTTCCTGACCAGCAAGCAAGTTCTCAAACTCAACAAGTGATGGTTGGTTTTGCCATCCCTGTACTGCAGCAACAAAGCCTCTGAATTCTAGTCTTAAACCATGAATGATTATTCTTGTCACCCTGGTTTCACCGATTTGAGCTTCTGGATCCAACTCGAAAATTTCCCGACATAACAACTTCACCTTGTGAAAGTACTGAGCGATCGTCAAGTCACGTTGTGCTACTGACAACAACTCGCTCTCTAGAAGTTGGAGCCTCGTGTCATTCTTCTTTGAGAACAGCTCGGCAAACGTACTCCAAGCTTCGTGAGGGATTTTGGCATCTCGAACGTGCTCTAGCACATCTTCTTTGACCGTCGTTTTCAAAGCAAACATCACTTTGCCCGCCTTGATCTTCCATTTCTGCAGTGTACCATTCGCATCCTCAGCCTCCGGTTGATTCGTTTCGCTTCCGTTCACAACCTCCTACAAGTCTTGGCCTTGCATGTACGACATCATTCATGTTGACCAAGTATTGTAATTTTGGTTGTTGAGCTTTTTGATTCCGCCAATGACTTGAAGATCACCCATCTTACTCTCTCTTTTCCTCACGTGTTTTACTCTCACATACTCTCAACACTCCCTCTTCAACTTGGCTCTGATACCAAATGTAGAACGGAGTTCATAAATGAGGCAAAAAGATGAGGAAAGAAATACTTTTATTGATGTGATGATGATAATAATACTTCACCTGACACAAGCCTTTTATAGGCAAAACCATCAACAGAAACTTACTAAAAAATAGGAACAGAAAGATAACATGTGCAGCAATATGCTGCAACAACCTCTCTAAGACTAGGACAATTCATAACTTACTAAAAAACTGAATAGAGGCATATCTAAAAAAAACAAACTTGACTTGTTCAACACATCCTCACAGTTAAATGCTGATGTTGATAACTCTAACAACCCACACCCACACTCTTGATTCAATTTAAATCATGACTATTGGCAATTGATTTTTGTGGTTTCATGTGGCAATTGATTCATGGATGGGATTTAACTGTTGAATTGCAAAGAGGTTATGGAATATGGCTGATGATTTTTTTCTTACTTGAATTTAAAGTTCTGTACTTCAACATGTTATTAATTTCTAACTTCTTTTTGCCCACCATGTGCTGGACTATATGCTCAAATGAAAGACACATAGAACCACCATCACCACTGGTACTTATATGGTTTGTGTTGAAAGTGAAATAGATTATTGGGGAAAAAAATTATATTATGATCTTGAGGATAAGTTTCACTCACATGTAATTTATCTAAATTGATGTCTTTAATCATAGTGAAATTCTGTGCAAGTACTAAGGACCAAATAATAGGAACAAAAGTAGGATAGTGAGAAAGATTAAAATGATTAAAAAGGCAAAATAAAAACTTTGAATAACTCTAGTTAGATTAACCAACTCAATTCATTTTTGCTAACCAAAATTAAAGAACAACAAATTTTAACACTTGCGATAGAAAATTGCGCCCACAAAAAATATACAACAAAACCAAATAAAAGAGCTCATATTATAAATATATGTATAAATAAACACCCATCAGCATCAAAATGACAAGTTCATAAGCTGGTGCATTTATACACAAAAAGAATCTCAAATGGAAACTTTTATTAAGTTACTCTTGATTTAAGGAAGAAACTAAATAAGATGAAACTTAATCTCAATTTTAAGTTGTCTTATTTTTGAGAGGTAGTGGGCCTTTCGGGTCATTCCTTATGTATCTTTTGGACATGTGTCTTGAGCTTTATTGTATATTCCTTGTGTAACACCCAGAAAGAAATGATAATAAAACCATCTCACATTATTAATTAAATGACAACATGTGTCAAAGTATTATCTTTCATTTATATGATCCCATTGTACAAAAGGTTACATATGCAGTTATACATGTGTCTTGAGCTTTATTGTATATTCCTTCTGTAACACCCCGAAAGAAATGATAATAAAGCCATCTCACACTATTAATTAAATGACAACATGTGTCAAATTATTATCTTTCATTCATATGATCTCATTGTACAAAAGGTTACATATGTAGTTATACATTCACAAGTCCTAAGCCTGAATCTATAGCATGTGCCACGAGTTACTTGGTATGAAATAAAAGTTAAATAGATATATAAATGCCCTAATGGCTACAGGCTTTCAAGACAATACTTGGTTACAACAAAAGTGAGTTTGAAACTCAATACAAATAAAGCCTTAAACTTGTACAGAATAATTGCAACAATAGCAAAAAGAAGCTCTTGGTTCCAAGTCCTCCCAAGCTACAGCTTTGGTGGAGACATATCATTAGCACCTGAAAATGATTTTTTACATAGGGTGAGCCAAAACCCAGTAGATACTCTAACACAGTGTATAAATCTTAACAAAGTTATAAAGTGAATGCATATACAATGCTTGTATCAAAACATTTTATATCTCTTTCCAAAAACCATGCAATGCCAAATTATATCACAATTCATGAAATCACTTTCTTTACAATAGAAAACAAGGCAGAGGATACAACACCGAAAATCTCTAGGTACGTGTCTACCAATAGACTATACAAACACTACCAATGCCATTTTTACCGGTACTAACCAAAAGGCTTGACACCTAACTGCGCAGGTTTCTCAACTTTCACCAAGGACACACAAGCCAACAATATTACCACAACTAGACCCCCAACCCAGATTCACTAAGATATTTATCCATTTTTTTCAAAACAATATACATTTTCAATGTGTTAAGTATGCACGATGCTCAATGCAAATGGATGAGAAATTAGTTTCAACTCTCCTAATTCTCATGCAATTTCTATAACAATCATATCTATCCTCCACCAATTGTCCAAAATAGATATCTCTAAACAGATAGATAATTTCCAATAAAGATAAACTTTTCAAATTTTAAGATGGGAGTGATAATGCATATCCAACTCCACCATCATCATTATCATCATCATTCCAATTTCATAAAATCCAACATCATTTCCATTTCCTCTTTACAAAATCAAATATCACATTTTAGGACAAAATTCCTTTTTCTTCATAAATCAATTCCAAGGATAAAAATCCACCATTTTATCACAACTCAACCGCATTCACAAATCCACAATCATTTCTAAGAAACCATTTTGAAAACTCCTTTTTTGATTTTTATCCAAAATTTTCCAAATCACAATATTGTTTAGAAAAGCAAATAACCAAGTTAAAAACCATCTAAAAATGTGGAGAAATCCCTATTTCGAAGCTAGAAGACAAGGAAGAGAGTGGAGAAACCTTGACGAAGTCGAAAGCCAACTTTGCTCCGATTAAAATGAAGCTTTAGGTGAGCCCTACCTTTTTATCAAATGGACTAAGGTGTAGAGATCAATAGATTGAGAGTATTTGGAGGTTGAATATGAGTTTTAGAAAGAGAAAGTCTAGATATAGGGTTTTGAAATATTTAGAAAGAGAGATACGAAAAAATGACTTAAAAAGTGATTTTTCGAAACTGATATACGGGCAGACCGCTTAAGCAACCAAAACACCGCTCGAGTGACTAGACACAATAAGTGAGACCGCTCGAGCCACCAGACACAATAGGTGAGACCGCTTGAGTGAAGAACACTACCTCCCAGTACTTTTGCAAGCCTGCAAAAGTACTGAGAGTTCACAAAGACCGCTCGAGCGTGAGAAACACCGCTCGAGTGAAAAAACACCCTCCTAGTACTTTTGCAGACCTGCAATTGTAGGTGTTTGGGAAGTGAATTTTTTTGTAGGTTTTTTTAGTTTTAGGATATTATTGGAGAAATTTTTTTTTGTGTTTGGGAAGATAGATGATTTTTTTTGTAGTTGGATATGATATTTGTGAGAAAAAAAGTGAAATGATTATGGGGTTTGATGTGATATGTTGTTTGGATTTGGCTTTTTTTTTTTGGTTTTGTAACCAATTTGTCTTTTAGTGAAAAAAACCAAAAAAAATTCTTTCCAAACAGCACCATTATATTAGAAGTTCTCAAAAACCGCTTGAGCAACCAAAACACTGCTCAAATGAACAGGCCAAAATCTAGGCAACAATTCTATTAAAAAACAAACTCTCGACCTGTTCCAAATGCAACAAAGACATCCAAACAACCAAACGCAATCAAGAATAAGATGAATAAGGATATAAATAACCAAATAAGACAAGGAATCCCGAATCCAAAACAATAAATGGGTCCGGTCTAAACTAGAATCGTTATATCTTTTTCTTCGAGCAACATAACACCATATATAGCCCTGTCTAATATTTCATATGTCAAAGAGTTATCCACCTTATAGTTTGTCTACGTAAACACTACCCCTAAGTATGGAATGTCGACAAGATTATGGTTTCCTAGAAAATTCACTAACAACTCGACACCCATAATTCTCCTTCTCAAGTTACTCTTCCTCTTATTCATTTGTAGAACTTAGTTGAAAACTCCAATCATTGTCATACGCAAAAGTTGTAATGCCCTAAAAAATACTACATATTAACCCACATTCTTGACATACATAGACGTAAGAGAATAAAGCATATTTCTATTTATCAGTGTATTCATTACAAAAGTATTACATGTTGACAACAAAAGTAAATGCCCTATGGGCTTACAACTTTCCAAGCCAACACTTGGTTACAAAAAGAGAGTACTAACTCATACACATTAAGCCCTCGGCTTGAATTTACATGTAATACCAAAAGAGCAAAACAACCAAAAGAGTCTTCAACTTCCAAAATCTTCCAAGCTATGTCCTTGGAGGTGGCATGTCACCTGAACCTGAAAATGATGTCCCATATAGGGTAAGCCACAGCCCAGTAGAGATATACTAAACCGAATATGAGTAATGACTAAAACAATAGCATTTGATAGATGGTTAACACTTATAAACCAATTTATATCACAATACAGTTCCATGACAATCATGTCCATGTTATATTCCACTTTCCTTTACTTATCTAAATCATTTCATAAACATGACTCAGAACCTGGCCAAACAATTTAATGAGGCTATAACTCATATTAAAACACTTCCATACTTCACAATTTACATGAGATTACAACTCATATTGAAACACTTCCATACTTCAAATGATACACATATTTGCTGTATTAATGGAGTCCATCCCCTATCTCCTCCCAAACAGGTTTGAGAGTCCAGCCCCTATCTTCCCTCAAACCATGGAGTACATCCCCTATCTCCTCTCACACAATACACATATTCCAAGTATATAAACACTCATCATATACAAGGATCATTCAATACACATATTTGATGTATTATCTCAACCGTCATATTCAATGACATATTCAATGACATATTCAATGTGATTAGTTTCAGTTTTTCCTAATCAACATACAGTGTCTACAACAATCAAGACTATCTTCCACCGATAGTCCAAAGCGGTTATTTCTAAACAGAAAATAAATGCATTAAACAGATATAATATCAACATTTGCATAGGTGAGTGATTAATTTATCCAACTCCACCATTTAACTTTATAATTTTCCAATTTCATAATTTCCAACTTAATTTCATATTCCCACAAATTAATTATTCAAATTAATTTATCACATAGCTAGGGCATTTTTCCCTAATTCTCAATATCAACCCTAAGGTTTAATTTCATCAACATAACAACAATAATTCCATATTCTAAGGTCTCATATACACATGGGATTTAACATTGGGAAAACCCCCTTTTTATAAATTACAAATCAAACCCTAACTTTTCCAAAAATTACCCAACAACACCAACTAATCAAAATGACTAAAATTCATGTCAAAACCCATAAGATGGAGTAGGGTATCCCTACCTCGAAATGAAGAGACAAATGGAGAAGATGGTGAAAACCCAAAGTGCTCCAAATCCAAGATTTTTCAGATTAAAGCGAAGCCCTCCCAAAGCTCTACCTTTTCTACAAAGGAACAAGGATAGAAACACACTAGAGCTAGATCAAACGTTAGAGAGAAGCTATGTAGAGAGAGAAAGAGCTGTTGGTCTAGGGTTTGTATAAGAGAAGAGATGAAAAAGTGAAGGAAGAAGAAGCTACTGCGAACTAAAATATATGAAGCTCGCTCGAGCGAAGGAGTAGTCGCTCGAGCGACAAGACACAAGGAACCCTCGCTCGAGCGTAGAAAGCCTCACTCGAGCCAACAAATCGAAGCTTCAGGTCTGCAACCAGAAGCACGCTCGAGCGAAGAAAAGCTCGCTCAAGCGAAGAAACCCAAAACATACAGCTCGCTCGCTCGAGCGAAAGAAAGCTCGCTTGTGCCAAGAAATGCAACTCTCAGGTCCAGAACCAGACGTAGACGCAAGCTCGAGCGCAAGAATTCTCGCTCGAGCCACCAGACACAACACCCAACTCTCGATCGAGCGAAGGAACCCTGGCTCGAGCGAAGGAACTGAAACAAAGAACTCGCTCGAGCGAAGAAGCAAAATTCTTGACAGCAACTATTGGTTTAAACTCATAACCAACCTGTAACAAACCTATCCAACACATCCTAAAACTCAAATATATGGAATTAAAGGATGACAACAAGATATATACAACAACCAACTCCACGAAATCTAAGTCCGGATACAACAACCAAATAAGGAAGAATCGGGATCGCTATAAAAGTGTTACCTTCTAAGAACTTGGTTAAAATCTCCGTTCACTACTTGTGAATCATCCCATACTACCTGTTAACCTTCACTTTGACCAGTGCAATCTACACCTGTCCAGTACTTAAATCCCATTGGTAACCCTCCGACCACTGTAATTTCCATATTGGTCTCCATTGGAAATTGCAGATTTAATTTATGAGACCGGGTCAAAGATTTGACTGTTGGAATTGTCAAAGGATGACCCCATCTCTAAGTAATAGTAGCATCAAATCAAAGATTATGAAAATTCTTAACATCTAGTATTATAATAATAAATGCATATTGGACTTGGCAAGATAACTTATTAGCTTGTAAACAACCATCAACCTAGGATGTTATAATGCAATTTGATAAATAAAAAATAAAAAAACTTTACAAATCAAAAAATATAGGTGATAAAGGTCAAGGCAGTTGAGGTGGAAAAACTATCTAAGGGCTATTTGATTAGCAGATTAATAATGAGAAATTAACAGTTAATATATATAAATGAGATGATTAATGTAGGATTGATTTATCCAGCTAGATTAGTGAGATACATAATGGCCATCTATCTGTACAAGTTTATTTTGCAATAGATATCCCAATTATATGTATGTTTTGTTTTGTAGGATTACAAAAATCAATCAATTTTGATGGATAGAATGAGCATTGGAATCTAATAATGAAATTTGCAACCCAACATCCAATCCATGGATTAAGAAATCAAACAAGTCCTAAAAGTTCAAACAAAAAGGGCACAATGAATTCACAGCACAGGCTATCAATGAGAAACCAAAGAAAAGCCCTAACTTTTTACCAAACAAAAAAATATATATATATATCCTTGATTTGGTACACACTTAAATTTAACCATGAGATAGTTTACCTTATATACACCGAGAAGGTTTGTCAATCTACAGAGAGAGAAAGAGAAAGAGAGAGCGCGAGCTTGGAGTTGGAGTCGATGAGTAGCACTGTGTATTCCTCAAGCTCGAAAGAAGTGTGTTTTTGATACGATAAAGAAGAGGAGTTGAGACTGGGCCTGTGCTTGCTTGATCTTCAAATCTAATCCTAATTACTCGAAGACCCACCACCCGGTTGAGATCCACTCAGGTTGGGTCCAAATTCCAGTCAAGATGGATCGCCCCGAGTGAAATTGGGCCTATTCTTGGGCCTTATGTCTGAAATCCAGTTCTTTAATTTTTTTTTTTACAATTATTTTGGGGAACTTACTGATAAGTCTCATGTACCAAGTTCAAGATCCAGCTAATCCCAAAACAAAACACTTGCACCAATTAGTCCAATACATTTTTAATTGTTACCAAAAAATCCTTTTTTTTTTTTTAATTTACAGACACTGTTCACATCTTACTACCGTCGGACTTCCGTTTAACGGTCGCCGAAGACTCACCGGAATGTCTAGAATATTGCCGGAAAAAAAAATTAAAAAACATGTTATGAAACTGTAAAATTTTACAATTCTAAAGAATGTTATAAAACTGCAAAATTTTACAGTTTTAAACCATGATTCATTCCAGCACTAAAAAAAAAATTTGAAACTACAAAATTTTACAGTTTTCACCGCCTGTAACTAAAACTCGAAAACTACTTGTTCAGAATTCGAAAATTTTCTCCATTAGAACAGAAAAACAGAAGTGTATAGCAGAGAAAAAAAAAGAGATCGAAGGAGAAAGGTGGATGTAGAGAGAGGATTGTACTCCGACAACTATTTTTTGTTTAGATCTAGCCAAATCTGATGTAGATCTACTCAGATCTGATGTAGATCTGATCTACATCAGATCTGAGTAGATCCACTCATCTTCTTCGTCGGAAATATATATCTTCGCCGTCGGTGAAAGTGAAATCACGAGTTGATTTCGATGGTTGGCGGTTATCAGTGAACCCCGATCAATGGAGAAAGACATGAACACTTGCACCATCGTCTATGACGAAGACGATAAGAAAAAAATGTAGAAAAAAAGAGAAAGAAGAAAACGTAAAAAGGGAGGAAAAAACCAGAGAGATGGAGGAAAGGACTTTTGGGTGTACCCAAAAAGTTATGGGATTAAATGGTGTCCACATGTTCCACATGGAACCTGTGGGTAATTTTCCCAATTATTTTTTATGCTCTAAAATATTACTCCCTTTGTGCCAAAATAATAGTCAATTTTTGGTGAATCTAGTTTTTTAAGCAATTATTATTGCATAATATACTTTCAAATTTTCAAATTTGCCCCTTAATAATTGCTTTACTCACTCATGGTAATGATAACAATAATACTCAGGGCAAAAAAAAGAAAAAACTATTGGAATTTGGCGGGAAATCAATTTTGAAATTCAAAATATCAATGTGTGTAGTTTTTTATTTGACCAATTGTAATGTTATTTTTTGAAATTATTATTTTAATTCAAAAAAGAAAGAGCAAAATGGGAAAATCACATAACTTTATTCATTGACTTTTCAAAAGAGATATTTATTTTGTGACATTCAAAAATGAAAAAATGGATTAACAAAGTAGGACGGAGAGAGTATTTGTTAACCAGAGTCAAACTCTAATACGATATATGCAATAATAAATAATCTTACATTAGTTAATCTAGCTTCTTTTTTTTCTTGAATAATTGAATTCTTATGGCTACAAGAATGTGACTGTAGAGCATTTTATAAAGATATAGGGTATTTTCAGTTTGTCTTTCAAAATATATTTTTGGAGAAAAAAATTTCAAAAGCATGTTTGGTTAAAAAAATTTCAAAATAATTTTTATTTCTATTACACATCAATCAATCACTTTTTCTCTCTCTCTTCTCTCCTCTCTTAGTCTCTATTATTTTTTCTCTCACATCCATCTATGCAACTAAACCAAACCAAACCAAGCCTTAAGTCCCATCAAATGAGATCGGTTACATGAATCTTTTTTGTAATGCCCTCAAAATAATAACATTAAACCCATCAAATAAGACATTCATTGACAAATAAAATAACCACATTCTTCTATTCATCAGAGTTTCATTACAAAAGTATTACATGTTAACAACAAAAGCAAAAATGCCCTACGGGCTTACAGCTTTCCAAGTTAACACTTGGTTACAACAAAAGAGTGCTAACTCATCTACACATTAAGCCCTTGGCTTGAATATACATGTAATACATCAAAAAGGAACTAAAACCACAACAATCTGCTCGCCTCTAGCCTCCCAAGCTATGACCTTGGAGGTGGCATGCTACCTGTACCTGAAAATGATATTCCCATATAGGGTGAGCCACAGCCCAGTAGAAATATACTAAACCAACCATGAACAATAACTAAAAGATTAGCAATTGATAGATGGCCAACACTGATACATCCACATAAATCACATTTTATGTCATCTGACTTATGAGTCCAAGTTACTTTTCATTTTCCCTTTTTCAACAGATGAGCATATTAGCTTTATCATCATCTCAACAGATATGTATAAAAACTATATCCCACATTCACAGATAAGCATATAAGCTATATCCACATTCCCAACAAATATGTATAACAACAATATCCCACATTCACAGATAAGCATATAAGCAGTATCCACACTTCACAAAGATAAGCATATAAGCTCTATCTTCACTTCTCTAGACAAGCATATGAGATGTATCTACGGAGTTCATCCCCTATCTTCTCCCAATACTATCCGGTTTAGAGGTACATCCTCCATCTTCCTCCTTTACACATAACGTATACAAACACATTGGTTTTATATACAATCACTCAATACATACAGTTAATGTATTCTATCAAATTCCATGACACATTCCATTGATTAGTTTTCGTTTGCCTAATCATCATGCATTGTCTACAACAATCACGACTATCCTCCACCGATAGCCCAAAACAGTTATTTCTAAACAGAAAATAAATGCACAAATGGATATTCAATCAACATTTCAACTCGATGTGTGATAAACAATTCAACTACACCCTTTAACCCCATGCACTCCCAATCTCAACAATTCCATTTCATTTCCTCATTTCTCACAATTAATTACCCCAATTAATCAATCAATGTAATTAGGTCATTTTCAATAATTAACATTACAACCCTTAGGTCCCATTTTCATCAATGATTCAACATTTATTCCATTCCTCTATACCAAACATGCATCTAGGTTTATTATAAATAAAACCCCAACTTTTGTAAAATAACACAAAAGCCCCAAACTTTCACAAAATTACCAAACCAACCCCAACATCTCAAAATACCAAAATTTAAAGACAAAATCCATAGAGAGGAGTAGGATATCCCTAGCTCAAATTCGGAGCCCCAAGGGAGAAGATGACAAAACCCAACGTGCTCCAAATCCCGAAATTTTCAGATTAAAATGTAGCCCTCGACGATCAACAACTTTTTTGTAAAGGCCAAAGATGAGCAAATCACTCCTACTAGATCAAAACCTAGAGAGAAGGTAGAGTTCTAGAGTGAGAGGCTCAGCAATGGTATTTTTGGAAAAGTAGGAGAGAGATGAGAAAGTGAAAAAGTGATTTGCAAAGTCAAAACTCGGAACTTAAACCCAGTCGCCCCGCTCGAGCGTCAAACACCCCACTTGAGCGTCACTCACAGACTCTCGCTCGAGCGTCAACAATCCCGCTCGAGCAGCGGATACACACTCCCAGAACTTTTACAGAACTAGGTCTCCGCTCGAGCTTCCAACTCCCCGCTTGAGCGGCACTCACACAACCCCGCTCGAGCGGCCAACTCCACGCTCGAGCGTCCAACACTGCACAGGAAATACTGGATGGGTGCAATTCCCGCTCGAGCGCCAGAACCCCCGCTCGAGCGAACAGGTCAAAATCTGGGCAGCTAGTTTTGGTTTCTAAACTCAACCAACCTGTAACAAACCTGCCCAACACATCCAACAACTCAAATACGAAGTAAAAAGGATGTAAACAAGATAATAATCAACTACCAACACCCACGGACACATGTCCGGATCACTGTACAACAAGGGTAAATCCGGGATCGCTATAACCTCCCCCCCTTAAAGAATTTCGCCCCCGAAATTAAGCACAAGTTTTCAAAAATAAGTTTTCCTCCATTTTAAACAATGTTACATTTTAACATTCAACAATTCGACCCATTATCGGTCACCCCCTCCCTTTAACAAGAGGCATTTCACAATATGTAAACAACATATGTACTTTCAACATGCATCAACATTACGCATTTCCTTTCCAATTTCAACAATATATTCAACATATATAATGTTATATTCAATTTTCATATGAGGCAAGTTCCAAAACATACTTCCAATAAACCAAACATTTTCAATGTTTCACAACTTAAGACATATATAAAAGCTCTTAAGTTCAACAATAGTTCAAAATCTAAATACAAGATTACATATCAACAAACAAGTCCGGATATTTTTCGCGGACTTCCAACTCACGTTCCCAAGTGGCTTCCTCCACTCCGTGATGTTTCCACAAGACTTTCACCAAAGGAATGGTCTTGCCACGCAGGACCTGATCCCGCCTATCCAAGACCCGAACCGGTCTCTCCTCATACGAGGCATCCTTATCTACCTCTAAATCGGTCCAATCCAACACATGCGATGGATCCGGATCATACTTCCGAAGCATACTCACATGAAACACGTCATGCACCCCGGACAACTGCGGCGGTAAGGCTAACCGATAAGCAACCTCGCCAATCCTCTCAAGAATCTCAAAAGGACCAATGAACCGAGGGGATAACTTCCCACTCTTCCCAAACCTCATCAAGCCTCGCCTAGGTGATATCTTCAGAAAGACATGATCACCTACCTCAAACGCCAAAGGCCTCCTCCTATGGTCAGCATAAGATTTCTGACGACTCTGGGCTGTAACAAGCCTCCTACGGATAAGCTCAACTTTCTCCGTCATCTCCCTAACCAACTCCGGACCCAACAAAGGTGCATCACCCACCTCGGCCCAACACACTGGAGACCTACACGGTCGGCCATATAAGGCCTCAAACGGTGCCATACCGATGCTAGACTGAAAGCTGTTGTTGTAGGCAAACTCTACCAAGGGTAAGTACCTCTCCTGAAGCATATCCTCGAGGATCTAAATAGTACGCTCGGACTGCCCGTCAGTATGAGGATGGTAAGCCGTACTAAAGGTCAACTTAGTGCCCAAGGCACTCTGCAAACTCTGCCACAACCTAGCAGTAAAACGAGGATCTCTATCTGAGACGATCGTCACTGGGACCCCGTGCAACCTCACTATGTCCCGAATATACAAGTCGGCAAGATGATCTACCGAATCTCTCACGCGCATAGGAATGAAGTGCGCCGACTTAGTCAACCGGTCTACAACCACCCAAATAGCATCACTACCCCGCTGAGTCCTCGGAAGACCTACAACGAAGTCCATAGTGACATGCTCCCACTTCCATTTGGCAATAGGCAAGGGTTGCAACAAACCCGTTGGCCTCTGATGCTCGGCCTTCACTTACTGGCAAGTAAGGCACTTCGATACGAAAACAGCCACATCTCTCTTCATACCCCGCCACCAAAATTGGCGACCCAAATCCTGATACATCTTAGTACCTCCCGAATGCACCGCAAGGCGCGAATGGTGAAACTCTCGGAGTACTTCCTCTCGGCAAGACTCCGGCACAAACAAACGGTCTCGGTATCTCACACTCAGGTCGGGATACACCGTCAAACCCTTATCAACCTTCCCAGTGGAGATCTTCTCTCGGAGGGATTCTACCTCAGGGTCACCTCTCTGTGCCTCTAACACTCGTGTCACAAGTGTAGGCTGCGCAATAACAGAAAACAAGGCCGCAGCCTCAACGGATTAGCCCAGTAGCAAATCAAACTCGCCAAGTGCTCCCAACATCTCCCATTCTCGGATGGCTATACTAGCTACATCACTAATAGATTTCCTACTAAGGGCATCGGCCACAACATTGGCCTTTCCCGGATGATAATGCAACTCAAAATCATAATCCTCAATGAACTCCATCCACCTTCTCTGCCTCAAATTCAAGTCTCTCTGTGTAAACAGATACTTTAAACTCTTGTGGTCCAAGAACACCTCGAACTTCTCACCATAAAGGTAGTGCCTCCAGATCTTCAAGGCAAAGATCACAGCCGCTAACTCTAGGTCGTGTGTAGGGTAATTCTTCTCGTGTATTTTCAACTGACGTGAGCCATAAGCTACCACTTTCCCCTCTTGCATCAACACACAACCCAAACCCTCTCGTGAGGCATCACAATAAACCGCATAACCCAACCCTCTCTCCGGAATAATCAACACCGGAGCGGTGGTCAATCTAACCTTCAGCTCTTGGAACGACTTTTCACAAGTCTCACTCCACACAAACTTGACTCCCTTCCGAGTCAGTCTAGTCAACGGTGACACTAACCTGGAGAAATCTTTCACAAACCGGCGATAATACCCAGCTAATCCCAGAAAACTGCGGATCTCAAATACACTCTTAGGCTGTGCCCAATCTTGCACTGCCTCTACCTTGGATGTATCAACAGACACTCCTTCCCTGGATACCACGTGGCCTAAGAATTTGACTTCCCTCAGCCAGAACTCACACTTCCCAAACTTGGCATACAGCCTATGGGCTCTAAGCAACTCAAGCACCACTCTCAAGTGTTCCTCGTGCTTCTCCTCAGAAGGCGAATAAACAAGAATGTCGTCCACGAAAATGACTACAAATCGATCCAAGAATTCCCGGAAGATCCGGTTCATCAAGTCCATAAAGACTGCTGGTGCATTGGTAAGCCCAAATGGCATCACCAGAAACTCATAGTGGCCATACCGCGTACGGAATGCCGTCTTCGGAATATTCTCCTCCCTGACCCTTAACTGGTGGTAACCCGATCTCAAGTCTATTTTAGAAAAACAACGGGAACCCTTCAACTGGTGAAACAAATCATCTATACGGGGCATAGGGTACTTATTCTTAACCGTAGCCCGATTCAACTTCCGGTAGTCTATACACAATCTCAAGGCACCATCTTTCTTTTTAGCAAAGAGGGCCGGTGCTCCCCACGGTGAAACACTAGGGCGAACAAAACCCTTATCTAGCAATTCCTGGAGCTGAACTTTCAACACAGCCAACTCTGCTGGAGCAAAACGGTAAGGTGCCATAGAAATCGGCGTCGTGCCGGGCACTAGATCAATAGAGAACTCTATCTCTCAGTGAGGTGGCAAACTAACAAGATCTTCGGGAAAGACATCCGAATACTCACAAACCACCCTCGGCAATACAAGCTGGGTCTCACCACTCTCACCTCTCTCAAAACTAGCAAGTAAACCACTAAGCTCACTTCGCCCTCGCGAATCATACCCCCGTGGCAAAACACAACCAACCCGGTCTCCCAAGAAATGGAACCACTCCCCGCTAAAGGTACATAACGTGACCCTCTGGCGGTAGCAATCGATAACAGCCCGGTACGACGATAGCCAGTCCATACCCAAAATAACATCAAAACCCTTCATGGGCATGACAACAAACGGAAAAGGAAGCCTATGGTCGGCGACCTCTATATCACAACCTCTAACACCTTGTTTCAAGATCAACTCACCACCCAAAGGCGATACCACACAAATAGGAGATGCTAACTGTGCCAACTCCAATTCTAAAACAAATGCAAATGCAGCAGATACAAAAGAATGAGATGCACCCGTGTCAATCAACACACTAGCAACCGAGTTGCAAAATAGAAAAGTACCTCTTACTACCGATGGAGCCGGTACTAAATCCTGCGCGGTAACAGCATACACGCGCCCTGTAGGTCCCTGGTCTACCTGCTCACCTCTAGGAGCATACGACTGTTGCATTGACTGGGACGACGAAGCCCCCGGATTGGCCCTCGAGGCCTTCACAGACTGAGCTGGCTGAAATCCCTGCGTCTGTCTAGAACCAGACGCTCCCGAAGTGGCACTCAACTGCGGGCAAAACCTCTTCAGGTGCCCAGGCTGTCCACACTGATAACAAGACAAGGGCTGCCCCCTGCCCAAACTCTGACTCTGCGGTCTAGCTGAAGAAGAAGCAGCTTTCTGACCCCCACCCTTCTGCGGGCAAACTAAAACCTTGTGACCCAGCTGGCCACACTTGTAACAAGCAAAGTCCCCCTGATTGCCTCTCCCCGAGCCTGCACTCGGCACTGGAAAGGTCGATCTAGAAACTGCACCCTGAGACTGCTGAGGGTTATAACCCCTCTGCCTCCTGCCATCACCCTGGCCATCTTGGCCCCTCTTGGAGCCCTTCTGCTCTTCCTCCTCTTCTTGCATCATAATTTCCATATGAGCAGCGGCATCTACCAGGTGTCTATACTCTCGGATGTAAGACCCACCAACTCTCAACTTGAGGCCCCGCCTCAACTTCCGCTCAAACTCATAGCAACGGCGTTCCTCAGATGCCACCAGTTTAGGTGCAAACTTGGACAGACTGGTAAAAGTAGCCTCAAACTCGGCCACTGACAAGCCCTGCTGTTTAAGCCTGCTAAACTGATCCCTCAGCTTCTCCCTAGCTGTTGCAGACAAAAACCTCTCCTGAAAAGCATTCACAAACGCCTCCCATGCACCACCAACACGAGCCTTCTTGTACTTCCACCATTGACCCGCATCTCCCTTCAGTTAGAAGGATGCCAAGGTCACTTTCAGTGCTCCGTCCTCGATGCCAAGCATCTCGAACGTCTTACTCATTTGCTCTAGCCACTCATCAACCTTCAGTGGCTCCTTCGGATCCCCGATAAATTCATCCGGATTAGACCGGAAAAACTCCCTCTTCAAGAAAGAAGGCCCTGCCTCAGCTGCCTAATTCCCAGCTCTAAGAATACCCAAAGCTCCTGCTATCTCTCTGGCCAAGGCACCCATAGCCTGCTGACCCGCTGGCTCGGCCACATTGGCCTGGCCAACTCTCTCCTGCACTGCCGGAATCTCACCCGGTAACGGTACTTCCTGCCTCGCAGGTCTACCACGCCTAGCACCTCTTCCTCGTCCTGACATCCTAATAAAGGTGATACAGAACGTTAGCACATTCACAAATGTGCCGAAACTAAACACTCATGTCCTAATGCATGGACAACTGTAATTCACTCCACGTAAGCACATAACACATAAGCACTTACGAATTTCATCTCCGGATAATGATAGTCCCGAGGCATTACTAGAGTTCCGGTTAGAAACGGCATTGATCAAGTGCCTTTCCAACAAGACTCCCAGAAACCCAAGGATCCAATCAACATCCTAGAAATTAAATCCCATACCCACATAGTCACATAAGTATGTTATCAATCAAGCACATAGCATATGATACTACATCTAAGTCTCTATCAAGCGAGACAAACCCATTGTGATACTAATCACTTCCCACGTACCCAAAGTATTCGAACCCGGTACGCTCTGATACCAAGTTGTAACGCCCTCAAAATAATAACATTAAACCCATCAAATAAGACATTCATTGACAAATGAAATAACCACATTCTTCTATTCATCAGAGTTTCATTACAAAAGTATTACATGTTAACAACAAAAGCAAAAATGCCCTACGGGCTTATAGCTTTCCAAGTTAACACTTGGTTACAACAAAAGAGTGCTAACTCATCTACACATTAAGCCCTCGGCTTGAATATACATGTAATACATCAAAAAGGAACTAAAACCACAACAATCTGCTCGCCTCTAGCCTCCCAAGCTATGACCTTGGAGGTGGCATGCTACCTGCACCTGAAAATGATATTCCCATAAAGGGTGAGCCACAGCCCAGTAGAAATATACTAAACCAACCATGAACAATGACTAAAAGATTAGCAATTGATAGATGGCCAACATTGATACATCCACATAAATCACATTTTATGTCATCCGACTTATGAGTCCAAGTTACTTTTCATTTTTCCTTTTTCAACAGATGAGCATATTAGCTCTATCATCATCTCAACAGATATGTATAAAAACTATGTCCCACATTCACAGATAAGCATATAAGCTATATCCATATTCCCAACAGATATGTATAACAACAATATCCCACATTCACAGATAAGCATATAAGCTGTATCCACACTTCACAAAGATAAGCATATAAGCTCTATCTTCACTTCTCTAGACAAGCATATGAGCTGTATCTACGGAGTTCATCCCCTATCTTCTCCCAATACTATCCGGTTTAGAGGTACATCCCCCATCTTTCCCTAAACCGCAGAGTACATCCTCCATCTCCTCATCTACACATAACGTATACAAACACATTGGTTCTATATACAATCACTCAATACATACAGTTAATGTATTCTATCAACCGTCAAATTCCATGACACATTCCATTGATTAGTTTCCGTTTGCCTAATCATCATGCATTGTCTACAACAATCACGACTATCCTCCACCGATAGCCCAAAACAGTTATTTCTAAACAGAAAATAAATACACAAATAGATATTCAATCAACATTTCAATTCGGTGTGTGATAAACAATTCAACTACACCCTTTAACCCCATGCACTCCCAATCTCAACAATTCCATTTCATTTCCGCATTTCTCACAATTAATTACCCCAATTAATCAATCAATGTAATTAGGTCATTTTCAATAATTAACATTACAACCCTTAGGTCCCATTTTCATCAATGATTCAACATTTATTCCATTCCTCTATACCAAACATGCATCTAGGTTTATTATAAATAAAACCCCAACTTTTGTAAAATAACACAAAAGTCCCAAACTTTCACAAAATTACCAAACCAACCCTAACATCTCAAAATACCAAAATTTAAAGACAAAATCCATAGAGAGGAGTAGGATATCCCTACCTCAAATTCGGAGCCCCAAGGGAGAAGATGACAAAACCCAACGTGCTCCAAATCTCAAAATTTTCAGATTAAAATGTAGCCCTCGACGATCAACAACTTTTTTGTAAAGGCCAAAGATGAGCAAATCACTCCTACTAGATCAAAACCTAGAGAGAAGGTAGAGTTCTAGAGTGAGAGACTCAACAATGGTGTTTTTGGAAAAGTAGGAGAGAGATGAGAAAGTGAAAAAGTGATTTGAAAAGTCAAAACTCGGAACTTAAACCCAGTCGCCCCGCTCGAGCGTCAAACACCCCGCTCGAGCGTCACTCACAGACTCCCGCTCGAGCGTCAACAATCCCGCTCGAGCGGCGGATACACACTCCCAGAACTTTTACAGAACCAGGTCTCCGCTCGAGCTTCCAACTCCCCGCTCGAGCGGCACTCACACAACCCCGCTCAAGCGGCCAACTCCACGCTCGAGCATCCAACACTGCATAGGAAATACTGGATGGGTGCAATTCCCGCTCGAGCGCCAGAACCCCCGCTCGAGCGGACAGGTCAAAATCTGGGCAGCTAGTTTTGGTTTCTAAACTCAACCAACCTGTAACAAACCTGCCCAACACATCCTACAACTCAAATACGAAGTAAAAAGGATGTAAACAAGATAATAATCAACTACCAACATCCACGGACACATGTCTGGATCACTGTACAACAAGGGTAAATCCAGGATCGCTATATTTTTTCTCCATGCGACCCTATCAAAGGTCATTTTGTTAGTCAAACATCCATCTATTCAACTACAAAAAAAAAAAAGAAAAAAAAAGAATCGCAAATTCCAAATTCCAAAACTATTTTCAAAATATACAACCAAACAAATTTTAAACTCTTTTTAAAAAATTATTTTTGAAATAATATCTCAAAACACAAATCAAAAAAGGCCAAAAAGTTAAGCCAGGTATTTTTGAATGAAATCATATCTCCTTTTTTTTTTTTAATACATTATTCTTTTTGTTTGCTTGTTTATTTATTTTTTCAGATATAATTTATTTATTTATTTATAAGAATATATTTTAGACAAAGATTTAAAAATTAAAAAAAAAAATTACCTAAAATATTTAGGATTCCTTAATACGTGTTTCTTAATTTTGCTATTAACCTTGATCACAAAAAATTTGTTAAAAAATTGAATAGATTTGGGTTTGTATAATAAGTGATCAATCAAAGATAAGAATTCATACATAATTAATTGAAGAGAAACCTTTTCCCTAAAGGAAAATTAATCCTACCCCGTCTATTCGTCAATAAATATGGGGGTTTCTTTGGACTTAAGGCCATGAATGCGATCATAGTCTGGGTGGGAGCAATTGTTCTGTTCTCCTTGTTTAAGGTTGGTACAATCTTCCAAATCAAAGTTGTTTAATGAATGTTTGAAATTTGATTAGTATAATAATTAATTGTTACTAGCATTGATCAAATTTTAGCAAATTTCAATTCTCACATTGTATTTTGGTAATAAATTAAATCATATTAGATCGATCATACACTAACCATGGATAATGGTACGTATGGTTATAGTTGTTGGCATAATGATAGTATTATACCGAATGATCTTCGAGAGCCATATGATGGCTTCATTTTCAATATACGTATTTGTAAGAAACTTGAGAAATCTAGCGACAGCAACGTACCTGGCAACGGCAATGATGTTGTAATGGTGGAATCACATCAGAATGTTCGTTGGCTGAGACGCATTGATTTACTACAAGTCAATGAAATAGAATTGGAACATTGGTTGTCTTGCTTCCTATACCGTGCGCATTTACCAGTCAACGTCGAGGACTTAATAATACACGAGGTGCATAGATTGGCCCATTCAACATTGAATAATCATGTGGGGTCAGGGTCAAGGTCAGGGTCAGGGTCAGGGTCGAGGTCAAAAACGAAGGCATCTGGGATTGTTGTTGCTGGGGCTATTAGGGAATCCATGGAAGTCGTCAGTTTTGTGGCTAAACAGCGTGTGATTTGCTTAGAATCGCTTTTTGTAGGGGAAGGGATCGAAGAAGAGGTAATTCGCATGTCGTGCTCTCATATATATCATAACAAATGTGTATTGTCAGTTAGTTGGAGAATAGTCACTTGTGTCCGCTTTGCCGTATTGCAATGCCCCCATTGATAATATATATTTTTATTTTTTATTATTATTTTTTTAATTTTAGAAAGTAACGCCCCATTGATTTTAATCTATATTTTTTGTAACTTAACTTGGTTAACCAATTATCATTGTTTCTTAGCTAGGTTTTTCCTTGGTACAAGGAGATCCATTTTGTTAAGAGCTGAGTTTTAATAAAAGTTTTTATCATCGTATCTTAAAATATATATTTTTGATAACAAAAAACTAAAGCACATGCATGTTACACAAAAGGGAAAAGTTAGGGATCATGAAAATTTTTTCATGAAAATGATCATGAAAAATTTATAATCCTTGAATTACCTTGATTAGTGTGTGGTGTTGTATTCTAAGTGTAATCCAAAGGTCACAAAGCTTTCATGATTATTTTCATGATACCTAGTATTGCTGTACACAAAATATTAATATAGAATTAGTGAGTTTTAATCAACTTACTAATTGATTTTATTTATAGTAAGTATATATGAGTTGAAAATTCTAAATTTCATAACTTATGTATTTAACCAATTTCATAGCTTATGAAATTTACAACCACTTATTAGTGCCATTGTATTAACTCATTTACACTACTTCAAAAAAAAATATAACCACCCAATACTACTTTTGATTCTTCTGCTTTAATTTCAACTGCAAGCAAACAAACAAACAATCCAATACATGTCTTCAGTTGTCATGTGAAGTTCCAGTCTGTCCAGATGTTTTCCCTCATTAGTCAGATTTCAACAGATATAAAATGCTCCAAACCTTCCAACATTACAACATGCTTCCCCAAGGGCAATATCCTTGTTCCGTTATCATCCGCGACGCTAAAATGCTTGCACGGGTCTACCTGTATGCTTGTTTCAGCAGTTGTCAGTAATTTTGAAAGAACCCGAGTAAATCCAATTAGAGTTTTTCGAGGGGCTCCTCTAATCCTTCTCACCAATCGAGTGAACAGCATTACGACATGATTCCCATCCATACCTTCATTGTTAAACACAGTGATGACCGCTTGAAATCTCAACAAATTACACGACGAAATCTTATCAACTTCTACATAATCAATCCCATCCGCTGTCTTGTCGACCCTGGTCATAGTTGGCAAACTCACTTTGTCTGGCAAGGATGCAAATTTGCAAGTGTAATTGGAATAACTCAAACCGTGTCCAAATTCATACACCATGTCCCCAGTGTAGAACCGGTAAGTTCGTCCCGGGTAGCCTCGTGAAGTGTTGGATCGTAAACTCATATCATTCATAGGCACATTGATAAAAGATTCTGGGTACCATGTCATCGGGAGCCGCCCACCTGTTTTTCTTAGAAGTTGAACATCGTTCTCCATTTGATATGAATAATTGAATCCTAGGCTTCACAATAAAATTATAGTCGCTCACTACTAACCTGGATTGAACTTTCCAAAGATGACTTCTGCAATAGCTTGTCCGCCAGCCTCGCCTGGGTATCCTATCCAAAGAATGCTTGCAATTTCTGGGTTCTCTTTTGCGAAAGATACATCAATAGGTCCACCTCCCGTTAGGATAAGAATAATAGCCGCTTTACTTGCAGAGGAAACAGCAGAGATTAGATCCATTTGTCGACCGGGCAATAGTAGGCTCACCCTGTCACGCCCTTCGTTTTCTTGTGACAAATCAAGGCCCGCAATCACAATGACCACATCAGATTCTCTGCTAACATGAACAGCTTCTGCAAAGCCATCACTCGAATTGCATTGTATGTTACTACAACCACTAGCATATGAAGTTTTTGATACGTAAGGCCAGAATCCCTCAAAGAGGCTCCTCGAATTACAAGGCACACCTACATAGCATTGAAAAGAAAAAAAATAAAAAAAAGTCCACAAAAATGCAATTTTCAAAGCATTCAACTTAATATGAAGCCAATTCTGATATGAACACAAAAATAAACAAAGAATGCAATGTGAATGGATAAGATTTTACAGGATTTGTTGACAGTGTTCACTTCAAAAAATCGCTGTCCATATATATTGTGTCTGGTTCTGTGAGCGGTTTATGTGTTCCTAGACTGATTCATATGAAGCATACGCATACCTGTGTAGTCTCCACCAAGTTGGCTGAAATCATTTGCCAAGGGTCCAATGATGGCTAATGAAGCTATAAGCTTCTGATTTAATGGTAAGAACTTATTGTCATTTTTCAAAAGTACAATTCCTTGCCTTGCTGCTTCCAATGCCAATTTCCTGTGTTCTGCAGAACAAACGTCCCGAGGACCCAGATTTGCAAATGACCCCTTTCCAGGCTCTCCATTGAAAAACCCCAGGCGAAATTGAACTGAGAGCAAGTTAAAAAGAGCTCTGTTGATGTCATCCTCTTGAATTTTCGATTGCTTAATTGCCAAATGAGTATACCGAAGAAAATATGTACCGCAGTTCAGATCAACTCCTGGCCATCAAGATTCAGTAAAACATTTATCAGAAAATTTAGGGCACAACTTAGCTTTAAGGGGTCCCTAAGGCTTTATGCCTTCATGAGTGGTCCAAGGACATAATATGAACAATCACAGAAGGTCTTGAGAATGTGAAGACTAATAGACTTTCTTCTTTGATCGGGAAGCAGGTGTAGCGAGGTGGGAGACTTATAAGATAGCAAATCCCCTCAACTAGGAAGCACTTACGCTTCAAAATGGGTGAATATAATAGATACCGACACACCACAGACATGAGAGTCCATGTGTCGGCATGTTAGCTTCTTTAATTATTATTTTTTGTAGGATACATTGGGACACTTCGGGGAGCACGTTGTCCTGTGTTTGGACATGCCTCAAACACCTTTGTGTGTGTGTGTGTGTGTGTGTGTTTAATATTTTAAAAAGCTTACTTCGAAAGTAAAATATAAAAAATAAAGCGAGGAGAAAGTACAAAAAAAATAAAAATACACCCATAAATATACATTGATATCTCTTATATCTCCGTATTCTAAATTTATATTCATATACATAGCAAATAATTTTTTTATTGTGCCCCATGTCTATATCCATGTCCGTGTCCGTGCTTCATAGTCACACTTCACAATGGAACACTCACATAAGGTGCACCCCTCACATTCAAATTATTGGACAGACACAAGTAGTTCCAAAGGTATACACTATATGGAAATCAAAATTCATTTTTCTACTTAAATTCAGATGTGCTCTTTCCTTTTTCTTTCATGCTCTGCATTATTTACATGCATACATGAGAAAATGCAGTGACAACCTGTCCTTATTTCAACCCCTTCAATATGTTTGTCCCATCCCTCTCTTTTTTAGCTATTTCAAAATTTTAAAATGAAAGGTCATTGAGGCACAAGCCTTGTCCACGGATGTTGAAAACAGTAATAACCCTAACATTTAATTCATTTTTAGAAAATGAAGGGCATGAAAGAGCTCTAGAATCATGCTTTAAATTTTAAGCCTTCAACATTGGAGCAACAACCTAACCTGCTTTAATAACATCAGCAACAGCATCTTCAGGAGCCTTGGAGTATCGCTGATATTCATATATCACAGCAACAGCATCACAGTCTGAGGTGATATATCTGTATATGCATTCACAAAGTCAATCCAAACAATATTTGCCAGAAACTGTTTTTGGAAACAGTTTGTCAAACTAAGTTTTCTGTGTTTTTGGGCAAATGAAAACAAAAAATCAGCCTCAACTAGCAGAGTTAGTGGCTACCCTTGAAACCCCCATTCAATTCGAGCTTTCTGTAAGAGATTTCGGTGTGCACATGAAGGCACTCCATTGACCTGATTATAGGCACACATCAAGCAGCTGGCTCTGCCTTCTTCAACACAACTCTGAAATGGAGGCTGATAAGTATCCTCCAAATCCTGCTTAGTCACCTGGTCACCAAAGAGTGAAACAGAATAAAGAACAAAAAACCCAATTCTTCTTCCTAATCGTAAGTATCTCAGACAGAATTGACTGTGTGGACAAACCATTAATTTTTATTATTTTTGGAAACTAACCGTGTCCAAATGGCCATGCTTGTGGTTGTGTGTGATTGTAGTAATGTAATAATGGCTAGCTATGCAAATTAGGTCACATTTAATATGAACTGTAAAAGATAAACATTAAATTTTGGAATTCAAAAACCAAACAAAAATCAGGCAAAAGAAATGGTGGGGGTTCAAGTCCCTCTATCCCCAAAAGCCGATTTGACTCCTTTTACTATTGATCCTTTGGAACTACTCAATGAATTTAGTCTATCCTAGGAGGCCCCAATGACACATATCAAGCCTATCTGATTTTTATAGTGCAATGGTTGGTTATTCACAGACTAGCTATACCTACGGTTTCTTTTTTGGAAAATGAGTGAGACCCCCTTTTTGGAAGACCCCTACAACCAAGGTTCTGAAAAGCAGTTGCGGTCACCGTAACAGTGGCGGTTACGCGGTTGCGGTTGCGGGGTGTAAAGGCCGTAGTGTAACGGTTGCGGTAACCGGAACCGTGAATTTTTTTATTTTTCGCACACTTTGAAAAAAACTTACCAATACGCATTTTTTTTTTCCATGATCATATTTATTGGGTTAAAAATAAATATTGATCAATTTTTGTAAATTTTTAAGTATGATCCAATATATTTCATATTTTTAAATAACTATAAACTGAGTTTTTTACATTTTATTTTAATAATTAATGACTTTATATTTTACAAAAAATCAATCACTAACTATTATATATATATATATACATATTTTAACCAAGCCAAATAGATAATGACCACACTTATTATTATTATTATTTTCAAACAATATATAAATAGACACACACAAACAAAATAGTTTAGTGATAGCAGCTGAATAGAATAGCATAGGTCTTATAGTTTCAAAAAATCAATAGCATGTTCTTCATCTTCCCTCTTCTCTCTCTATCTCTTGCTCCTCCATTTTCTCTCTTTATCTTCCCTCTTCTCTCTATCCTTCTTCCCCTACTTTCAGCTTTTTTTTGTGTGTTTTTTCGAAAGAAACAGTTTGGAACTGTTACGTAACGGTGCGTAACAGGCCGTTACGACACCGTTACGACCGCTATGGCAGCCACTACAGCCTACACACTTGTGAATCTCAATCACACTGCAAAAGCGGCCATAACAGGTGGCGGTAGCCGCCAAAACCGTTACGTAACGACGTTACGTAACGGTTGTGGCCGCTTTTTAAAACCTTGCCCACAATCCTCATAGTGATCCACACCATTCATGATGTGGGGCCTACTACACATCCATGAGTAGGCCCCACACATCATGAATGATGTGGATCACTGTAGGGGTTGTGGGGGTCCTCCAAAAAGGGGGTCTCTATCATTGTTCAAAGTCAGATAAAATCTTATATCATCATTAATACCTACATTTTCTTGATACAAGAAACAATAGTTACTCAAGCATATGAAATTGTGAATGAAAATGAGGTAAACCACAACATGGGTTGTGGTGAATTTGGTCTTACCATAGCATTGAAGCCAAAACTAGTGAAATTTCCCCAATTCTCCAAATCATAAGCAATGAAATGCTTGCAACAAGCAGACACCATCAAACCACCATCTTCATTCCCATCACCACCACGACCCAATCCCTCCCCCTGCAAACCCCTCACATACTCCACAGCATACTCCGCCGCCACCATCGGATCCTCGCCGGGCGTTTCTTGGCCCCTCCCCCACCTAGGATCCCTAAAAACATTCACATTAGGAGCCCAAAACGTCAACCCAGCCTGACCCACATTGTACATTGCCCTAGCCTCCACACCAATAGCCCTCCCAATCAAGAACCACAGACTCCGATTAAAAGAAGCCGTGGTGAGCAACACTTGAGGGAAGACGGTGGCGGAGTAAACAGGACCATTGAAGTTTACCCCAGAGCCATTGGAGGCGAGGCCGTGGAGGGACTCGGACCACCACTCGTAGGCGGGGATGGAGAATCTGGAGATGGGTGTGGCTTTGTTGGCTAAAAGGTTGATTTTTTCTTGGAGGGTGAGGAGAGAGAGGAGGTTTTGAGCCCTGGTTTGGATTGGGAGAGAGGTGTCGCAAAAGAGAAGGTTAGAGTTGTGGAGTGGTGGTGTACATGGGGATTTGAGAGGTGGGTGTGGCGGTGGTGGTGGTGGTGGTGGCGGTGGTGGTGGTGGTGGTGGTGGTGGGTTTGGTAGTTGTTGGAGGAAATAGAGTGGGGAGAGGATAGTGATGAGGAGTTTGATGAGGAAGAGAGAGAGGAGGATTGGTATCCATCTCCGCCATAGCCATCTTAGGACCATTTTTGTAACTGAAGGAAGAAGGGTCATGACACGAGTTTGCCTGAACTGAAATGTGTCAATTCCCCACCAAAAAAAAAATTGGGTCAACTTTATAAGATTTGCACTCCGGTTTGACCTTGTTTGTAACGGACAAGGAACTTTCGAGCAAGTCCACGTCAATAGTAACCCCCACAACAAAGTTATGAAAAATGTTAAGAATTTTAAATATTTTATTAATATTTTTATCAAATGTTTTAAAAAAATTATGAAATTTATATTATGTGAGTCTTACATCTATACGAGATATTTAATAAAAATATTGACATAATATTTAGAGTCTCTACTATTATTCAAAAGTTATTCCTCAATAATACTTTAGCCTCTATTTTTAAATCATCACTATCAACAAAAAATAAATAATATCATGAATATCAACAAAAAATAAATAAAAAATAATTTATATGTTATTTTTTTTTCTTTTTCTTTTCTAATTTTTATTTAAGTTTGTGATTCAAATTCAAACTTAATATATTACTAGTGAGGGGGCTACGTGCAAACGCTAGCTGATGCTCATTCAAATGCCCATTAATGAAAGAAGATAATAATATAATTTTGTTAATAAATTTGGTTTTTTGAATGAATGGATGAACCATGGATGGAAAAAATAAAATGGAATATTAAATGAAAAACATTATGGACTATTAAATGTGACAACAAATGAGGGGCATCTTGCATTCATGTTATTTATTTGTATAAATCTGCAAATATGGGAGGAAGACAAGGACTTAGCATGTTTTCAAGTTTGCAAGGAATGAACATGTGGAAAGTTCAATAGCTTTTGAGATGCAACAACTTCAAGTTTGTGATCCGTAAAAACAATCAACACAAATCATATTTTTTTGATTTTGAGAATAGTACTATAAAAATTAAGTCCAAACTATTCATGCAGAAAGAGGATAGGAGTTGTAGCTATATGTGGGGTAGCACCCATTATAAGTAATATTGGATAATTTAATTGCATAAACAGTAAGATATATTACAAAAGTAATATTGAGTTGTGTCTAGCACATTGTAGTTCCAAACTGGCAACAACAAAAATATGTTACAAACCAAACTACCTGAGCCATACCAAACCAAAAATATGTCACATTGTAGTAACCTGTTACAAAAATATTATAATGTAAAGTGTTCTTTCTATAGAGATTTTGTAGAGGGTACACTTGTTGCAGCATAAATGTCAGAAGCAGAATTTGTACCAATAGTAGCAGTTGAAATATCAGAAGCAACATTTGTACCAACAGTTGATGGAAACAGTTTTTTCTTTGCTTTGGGTTCTATTTGGACAGATGGTTGATGTGGTTTCGAAGCAAGAGTTATGATGGAGGGTTCTGCATCATCATTGTTCACTGATGTGATGACATGTTGAAGCATAACTTGTCCACGAAACTGATATTGACAAGGCTTTAGTTGCATAATGTGATATTCTGGCACATTCAATTTTAGAAGGGCTTCATTTGAAACATTTCCATCCTATGTAATATATGTAGAATATTTTAAAAATTAGGAACGAAAATAGTGAATTTGAAGATGAAGTATGTTAATTTATTTTACCTGCATTGTATACTTCATTAGGTCAGTAGATGAAATTGAAAAGAACTTTTTGGCATGATCCTAGAATATTGTTACCATTATTGAACCTGAATTATCTTTGAGTTCAACTTGGAATTTGACTCTGTTTGTTTGTAGTAAATTATATGTTAGTTTTATTATATAAAACATTAGTTATATTAAAAGGTGAAGGGTTAGTCTGTTCTTACCTCGGTTCTGCAATAACTTTTTTTCTTTTTCTTTTTTTATAGTGGAAACAATCAAAAACAGTTTGATATTTTGCATTTATGCATTTGTAGCAATTGTTGCAGCTCATATACCAAAAAGATTGATCAAGTGAGGTGATGGACATAGTTGCTTTGACCCAGTACATTTTCTAGTAACAAGTGATTAGCAATGTTTACTAATGATATATTTAAGATGCTTAAAGAGAAGAAGAATGTGTATGAAGTTTACTGCATTTGGAGAAGATGGAATGCTGCTGATGGAAATGATTTTATCTACTTTAGGACTTGGAGTTGTGATGTTTCGAATACGAGTTTCAAGTGGAGAAGGTAAAGTTCTAATGACTTATTCATTTTGAATGCACATACATCAGTTTATTTTGATATTAGTGTTTGTGAGAAATTATTATTTGAGTTAAAGTATTTGAATTAGATGGCACCAATTGTGAAGTTGGTGTGCAACTTTGAATTTGTGGTTGAGCACAAAAGCTGATGTTGGTTTTGTTGATAATGATTGTCCTGCAAAAAATCAATTAAAAAATTATATGTTTTATATACTTTTAATATTTAGTATAATGTGGTAAAATTATAATTACCGCGAAATGATGAGACTTTAAGCCTGACCGCAATTAGAGTTGGGAAGGATTGAGCAATGGCTTGCAACTTCTCTTATTCATTAGTGACAAATTGACCCCACAAAGTTAAAACTGTTGGCATTAACCTGCTACAATTAAGAGAATTTGTTAGCATTGAAATCAAGTTATACTAAACGCAAGTATACAAAATACTTACTTTTCATTAATGAATACAATTTCTTGAGCAGTTGTGGTTCCATTTTCTGTTGTGATTGTTTTTGGTGGCTTAATTTGAACAACTGTTGCAAGAATATCTATTATAGATACAAAAACAATAAGAGTATATAATGAAAAAGTAAGTTGATAATTATTTATGTTGATCTAAGAAAATTACCTATGGATGATGTTTCATTGCCAAGGTGGTCAGAGAATTCATTGAATGGTACGAAGTGATATGTTGGGGCATTGTTATCTTCATTACTGTTTTCAACATTTCGAATAAGTATGCTGGCAGTGATTGTCCATTGCCATTGCCATGACTGTGGTGTGATACGGTATTTTTCTTGTAGCAACTTCACAGTAGCATTTGAGACATAGTATGAGTTAAAAACTTTCAGTGTATCTTCGAACTGTTCTATTTGATCCTCATAAAGTATAGCTTGAACTTGTGTACCCTATATAAGTGGTGTGTACAACATAAGTCAATAAGGCAGTGGATTATGTAATTATGAATTAAATGAAAATTGTTATTGTTAAGAACCTAAAAAATGAATATGGTAAATATGGCATATATTTGAAAATAAGAATTTCAAAGTGTAACCTCTGCATCAGCCAAAATGAGTCTTTGATATCTTGTTGCGCCTGTTTTTGGGATTCATGGATTCCATTTTTCCAAAACACGAATCTTTGTTGTCCATTCTTTAGTTGTGCTAGTTATTTTCTTGATGGGTGTTATGTCTTCATTCATCTTGCAAAATTTGTTATAAGAAACAATTTAATAAGAACTTAATATAAGGATAATAGATAATTATAATAAATACAAATAAAATTAAAATTACATTACATAAGAGGAAATTTACCAAAAATTTTCAACAAAAAAATGAATTATATACAGCCTGCAAGTGTTAGTAGTTCTTCATAAACAACATTTTTTGTGGTATTATTATCCAAAGCATGTTGATTTGTTGGTGGAATGAGAACTTTAACATCTGCAACAGTTGTAGCTCGTGATAGAGCAACATAAAGTTGTCCATGGGAGAATACTGGCTCTTGTAGGTAAAGACCTACTTTTTGTAATGTCTGGCCTTGCACTTTATTTATTGTCATGGCAAAACACAACTTTACTGGGAATTGTGTTCTAGTAAACTGAACTTGGTATTTTTGTTGATCTAAGGGTTGCAATGGTATTCGTGGTATGAAAACCATTTGTCCTCTCCGATCCCCAATTGTAATTTTAGCACAAATGATGAAATCTTTGAGATCTCGACAAATAAGTCGCGTTCCATTGCACAAGCCTATTGAAGGATCTATGTTTCTTAAAGTCATGATTGGACTATTGATTTTCAATTCTAAATGATGAAGTGGGAGACCATTTGGTTCAATAGAATTCAAGAAGTCTTCATATTGTCCTTGATCATTTGTATCAATTGTCTTGTCGATACTTGTATATAATCTACCTTTTGTTGGGAATTGTTTGATCAACAAATCATTTATTTATTGTACACAATCATTTTTTGGAGTGATTACAATAGAATTAATCATTGAAATTGGTTCTTCTGAGTAGTTCCTGAGATTTGAAAACACAGTTTGAATCAAGTCTTCAATAAAATTTTCAGCATTTGAAAAATTGTTGGAAATTATCATAGATGCTGGTAATTTGACTTTGTTTTGATCATTGACCGATTCAGATCCATTGCCAATGCGCAATAAGTAATTGCTGAAGGAAGGATCATGCCTTGCTCGCATATTTTCAGTCAACTTTATTTTCTCAAAATATTTCCATAATTCTAAATTGACCAAGCTAGCATCAATTGAATCATATTTTGTTCCTTTGGGAATCACTGGTGGTATTTGTTGAAAATCACCACCCAAAACTATCACTTTGCCTCCAAAGAGTAACTCTGACTCATTGATATCCTTTAACATATCATTCAATGCCTCAATGTTTTGCCTCTTGGCCATAGTGCCTCATCCCAAATGATTAGTTTTGTAGTTCTCAAAAGATTTGCAAGCCCAGTTTGTTTACCTATGTTGCAAGATTTATATGTATCAACATCTATAGGTATTTTGAAACGAGAATGGGCTGTGTGGCCTCCTGGGAGAATAGAGGCTGCTACTCTAGATGTTGTTTCAAGAACAATGTAATTCTTGGATCTAATTGCTACCAACAATGCCTTGTATAAAAAGGTCTTAGCAGTGCCTCTAGGACCATCTATGAAAAAACACCCTTGATTTCCTGAGAAGACCCTATTTAAGATTTTGTCAAATGCTACTTTTTGTTATGAGGATAATAGGGAAATAGACTGGTAATCAGCTTCATAAACAACAATATTCATTTTTTCTTCAATTTCGCGGCAAGTATCTTGATTATCAAATGAGATCATGTTGTCAGAGCAAATATTGAAATCTTTGATATCTTTGCCCATTGATTGAAGAGTTGAATTTATGCTTTGTAGAACTTTTTTGAAAATTTCTTCTTTTGAAAGATTTGTTGTTTTGGCATAATCCTCTACCATGTAGTCTTTGAATTTTTTCCACAGCTGCTTTGGAGTATTAGGAGCACAATGAATGAGAATGGTTGCAAACGGTCTTCTTAGAGAGTAAGGCATTCGATAATAGATTGCTTCTTCTAAGCATTGTTCAAGATTATTATCTGATTGTAAGACACCACAGAGAAGGGTAGCTTCTCGAAAAGTTTTTGCTTTTCTTCCATTTGTGGTTCTCAAGGATTCAAATGATATAGGCCCTCTAATGTTGTTCAGAAGTAACCTAAGGTAATATCTTTCACCTTGTGCAAGATATGCTGTAACAATGCACCCAATAACATTGCCCTTTTTTCACTCAGTCCACATTCTATCTTGTTGCCACCAAACAAAATGTTCAGGGAATTCCTTATATAAATATTTTTCAAGCTTTGCCTTTTCATTTGACTTGTTCATCAAAAAGAATTCAGTCAACATTGTTTTCGAATAGATGGGATCATTTAACACAGAAGTTAGGTCATCTGAAGGATTGAAAGTAACAAATTGTTGGTGTTCAAGGTAGATTTGAAGATGGATTACTGATGGGTATATGTCATTCAAAGAGAATGCATAAGTTCTCCATATTGCCTCTGGAGGTGAAATCCATCTTGCGAACTGAAATTGTTGGATTTCGTCTATGATTTTTGATTGATTTTCTTGAACAATATGGGATGCAATTTTATCTTGGCCTTGGTAAATATACTTGTACAAATATTTGACAGCTTTGATTGTTGAACAAATTTCCACATTAATGTGGCAATCATATTTGGCAAGAAGATATAGATTGTATGGAACTACCCAACGGTTATCCAAAATTTGCTCTCTGATTTTCACTTGATTACCATCAGCACGACGCTTGCATATTGGGTGTGAGTCTTTGGAAGAGCTTATTATAGGTTCAAAATTTTTAGGATAATGATTTTTGAATTTTTCATTCTTCATGCAAATGTTGTTTGGATTCATTTCACCACAAGGTCCATACATCATGTGTTTTACCACCATAGAAAACAAATGAGGATGTTTTTTTGACCAGGAAGTTCAGCAGATACGATTGAATCATAAGTATCAAGAGACAAAGGCTTTTGTCCAGGTGCTAGAATTAACAATAGATGCGTATGTGGAAGATCTCTCTTTTGAAATTCAATGACATAGACATATACAATGACTTTCCCAAAGATTTGATGTTTTATGATGTCATCCTTAAGTTGTTCCATTTTTTCTCTAAAAACACAAGAGGTTAAATCTGGTCAATTTTGAGCTTCCTTATTAGATCCTAACTCAGCTTTAATCTCTGGCCATGTTGGATTACAAGTCATTGTAAGAAAGATATTAGGTTTGCCAAATCGCTGGACCAAAGCCATTTCATCAACATATCGACGTCTAAGATCTCTTGGACTACCTATGAGTAACGGTAGTAGTATAACCCTGTGACCAATCTTTGAACCTCTACTTTCGCCTGTTGTGACACTGTCTATGATTCCTTGATACAAATCAACCCTAATTTCTCTTTGTTTGTTTCGAAAGAACTGAAGTCTAGATGTTTCAATCTTGACATACATATCAACACAATACTGCTGAAAGAGATGACCAGAGCGAAGTAAGATTGAAGAATCATTGGGTCGTATTTGGAGCTTGTAGAAGTAGTATTCACAACAAGAAATGGTAATTTTCTTATTCTTTTGTTTCTGAAACACTAAAATAAATTTTTTTAGTTAGGAGTAAAAATTTTTGAATGCTATTTAATTGATAAGGAGAGGATCTATTTACCTTGGACTTTTTTTATGAGAAGGTCTAAAGCAATAGTAGCTTGATGAACACAAAGAATAGATTGTTGATGGTATGTGATTTTTGTTTGATTTTTGTCAACTCTCTTAATACCATAATGCCATCCAAATTCACCATATGGAAATAACAATGGATATTGTAATGGGTCATAACATCCAAAATACCATTGAACTTTTTCACTATGACCAGAAATTCGATGAACAACAATATCTCTTGAGATTTCTTTGGTTAAGACATCATTTTTAGACCAAATTGCTGCCACTTGTGAGATTGAAGGTTGATTGTAGACTCTCTGATCTAAAGATACATCAGATCTAATAATAATTTGTACAAAGTTCAAATGATCTATGTGTTCTAATCTCCTAAAGTAGATTGAATATGGATTTAGATGTGAAATCTTTATAAGCCTTTCAAGAATAACAGGATTTAGCTTTTCTGAAGATTTCATTTTGTTTTGGATTTCACGATCAGTGTCATAAAAATAGAGCTGTAGATGTGTAACGCCCCAAAAATTGGGCAGGGTATATCTATTTATGTAACAAAACCCACCTGATAGACAAACACATATATATAGCTAACTATTCCATACATCCATTTCCACTAAATCCCAAATGCCAAATACATATTGTTCACATCTCAATGCCCCAGTTCCAATCCCAAGCATGCATTTTACAACAAGTATGAAATGGAAACCAAACAGATAATAAGTGCCCTACAGGCTTACAAATTTATCCAAGAACATTCTTGGTTACACAAAATGGAGTTTCAACTCAACGCAAATACAGCCCCGGGCTTACATTCAACAAATAACCATAAAATAAAAATAAAGCTCTGTGAATCTTTAGGTGAGTGTCTGCAAGTAGGCCCTAATGCACTACCACTGTCATTTTTACCAGTAAACTGGAAGTCTCGACACCTAACCGTGCGGTTCTACACTTCCTATCTAGATTCACCAAGTATTCATCTTTTCGCAAACAGATACATTTCTAAACATTTCTCAAAAACATATACATTTCCAATGAAATGAATGTAATGCAATGTCCGATGCAACAAATGAGGAATGTGGTTCAATTTACCTAAGTCTTATGTATTTCTACAACAATCATGGTTATCCTCTACCGATAGCCCAAAACAGATATTTCTAAACAAATATTTAAACAATTATATTCTAAAAATTCTGATAAATGCAATCTATTCCACATCTCATCAAATATGAACAATTACACTAGTTTTCATATCACAATCACATCCGATAACTTCTCAAGGTCATTTCTAATCGTGTCGGTTTTATTCCAGCAGGTACATAAAGCAAAATAATACCGTTAATGCCCAAGAAAACATCATTTTCTTTCCAAACTCATTCTCCAAGCATTATTCAACTATGACATTCTATTTTGATTAAAAGCCTCAAAAGTTAAAAATAATTCCTTTGTTTTCTTTAAAAATGCTCTTTTGGTCGCAAACCGGTAAAAATTTCAAAACCGATCGAATTGAAGTCCGTTTTTGTTCAAATTTAAAACATAGCTCTTTCATAACCTTACCAACATATTCCTAATTTACACTTTCGCAATTTGGGCATCAACTCTTTATTTTTCTCAAAATTTCTCTTTTAAGCAATTAAATCACAACTTTTCCAAAAATTCTAATTAAATTATATACAACTCTAAGCTCCATATAATTAAGTAAAAGTGTATAAAGAAGTGTAGGAGAAATCCCTACCTCGATCCAAGAACTTCCAAGAAAATAAAAATTTTCGCCGACAAAAATTCGATTCGTTCAAATTAAATAGGAGCCCTCAGAACCCTCTACAATTTGATCTATGGAACTAGGGTCTAAAACCTAACAAGTTTTGATGAATCAAGGATTTTATATAATAAAAATAACCAAAGAAAAAAAAATTCAGAGGGACAGAGAGATAACCGAGAGATATGAGGGAGAGCATACTATTACTCAATAATAAAGAAAATGAGAAGGTAATGCAATGGATATGGAGGGAAAAAGGCCCACGTGATTGCTGCTTTGCTGTTTCCCTTCTTCTTCTTTACTATTATTTTTTTTTTGGTTTCAAACAAATATCTACCTATACATATACACCTATATATATATATATCAACTAAAAGTACATTTCAACATCTTTAATGACAAAAGTAGAAATAATATTTTCTTACCAGAAAATATATTTCGTCTAATGGTACACATCATAAATATTCACAACTCTTTTATGGTAACCAAATAATAATAATAAAACTACAACAATATTACATGGTTACTAACGGGTCACGATTCAATCAATTGGGTTCAAAATGAATGAAGTTTAATAATTTAAAATAAATCCCCAACTAAGACTAAAGTATAAATTCAATTTGATTCAACTCGTTACAAGATGACTAAGATTTTCATCAGAAAATGTAAGCTCATTAATGAAGTGATAAACTTGACCTTGTATCTTGAATGTATAGATTCCTTTATTTCTCCGACACAATTCCTTGTCATATTTGACTCCAAAAGATGTGAAAGCAAAGGAATTGTTATATGTTCGAACATAGGTATGAAATTCTTTTGCTTCCTTAGAGTTAGATGTATACAACCAGTCAAGTTATGGAGGACACTTACTGGAAACCAAAGGTACTTGTCCACCCATACAACAAAAGCTATTAGGCTCAAGGTAAAACTTCTTCGCACCACAGAAGTTGCAAGGTCTTTGTAGTGGTAAGATAGTGGGTTTAGTTGGAATGCCGTCTGTTTTTTTGTTAGAAGCCTTCCATATTCGTGAACAACAATTTTCTATAAAGCGGAAGATATAATTTTGTCATTTAGAAAGTTTAGCAAAGAAATTAATTTGTAAAAGAATTTAAATTTAGAATCAACCTGCATCAGATTTTGAGCAATGATTTGCTCCGGAAGTAGAACCTATGAAAATTAATTTACGTTAACGTTAGATTTGTTGCTATAATTCTATTAGATGATTTATATAAAAAGAATAATATTCAAACTTTTTTCATAAATACCGAAATAACTTATGTGGGATTTCCCTCTGTTGTCATGACATGTAACAAAGTCGGTTTGAACGATTGAAATATGATTTCCTAATAAAAATAAAAAGAAAAAGAAAGAAACTAAATGAAATGTTTATCATATGATTTTAAAATTATTATGTTATTATGTAATCACATTAAATATTTTTTGTTATCAGTTACCTATATGCATGCAACGCCCTCAAAATAATAATATTAAACCCATCAAATAAGACATTCATTGACATATGTAATAACCACATCCTTCTATTCATCAGAGTTTCATTACAAAAGTATTACATGTTAACAACAAAACCAAAATGCCCTACGGGCTTACAGCTTTCCAAGTTAACACTTGGTTACAACAAAGAGTACTAACTCATTTACATATTAAGCCCTAGGCTTGAATTTACATGTAATACATCAAAAGTAAAACGACAAAAGTATGTCCGCCTCTAGCCTCCCAAGCTATGACCTTGGAGGTGGCATGCTACCTGTACCTGAAAATGATATTCCCATATAGGGTGAGCCACAGCCCAGTAGAAATACACTAAACCAACCATGAACAATGACTAAAAGATTAGCAATTGATAGATGGCCAACACTGATACATTCACATAAATCACATATTTATGTCATACGACTTATGAGTCCAAGTTACTTTTCATTTTCCCTTTTTCAACAGATAAGCATGTTAGCTCTATCATCATTTCAACAGATATGTATAAAAACTATATCCCACATTCACAAATAAGCATATAAGCTATATCCACATTCTCAACAGATATGTATAACAACAATATCCCACATTCACAGATAAGCATATAAGCTATATCCACATTCTCAACAGATATGTATAACAACAATATCCCACATTCACAGATAAGCATATAAGCTGTATCCACACTTCACAAAGATAAGCATATGAGCTCTATCTTCACTTCTCTAGACAAGCATATGAGCTGTATCTACGGAGTTCATCCCCTATCTTCTCCCAATACTATCCGATTTAGAGGTACATCCCCCATCTTCCCCTAAACCGCGGAGTACATCCCCCATCTCCTCCTCTACACATAACGTATACAAACACATTGGTTCTATATACAATCACTCGATACATACAGTTAATGTATTCTATCAACCGTCAAATTCCATGACACATTCCATTGATTAGTTTTCGTTTGCCTAATCATCATGCATTGTCTACAACAATCACGACTATCCTCCACCGATAGCCCAAAGCAATTATTTCTAAACTGAAAATAAATGCACGAATGGATATTCAATCAACATTTCAATTCGGTGTGTGATAAACAATTCAACTACACCCTTTAACCCCATGCACTCCCAATCTCAACAATTCCATTTCATTTCCTCATTTCTCACAATTAATTATCCCAATTAATCAATCAATGTAGTTAGGTCTTTTTTCCTAATTAACATTACAACCCTTAGGTCCCATTTTCATCAATGATTCAACATTTATTCTATTTCTCTATACCAAACATGCATCTAGGTTTATTATAAATAAAACCCCAACTTTTATAAAATAACACAAAAGCTCCAAACTTTCACAAAATTACCAAACCAACCCCAACATCTCAAAATACCAAAATTTAAAGACAAAATCCATAGAGAGGAGTAGGATATCCCTACCTCAAATTCGGAGTTCCAAGGGAGAAGACGACAAAACCCAACGTGCTCCAAATCTCGAAATTTTTAGATTAAAATGTAGCCCTCGACGATCAACAACTTTTTTGTAAAGGCCAAAGATGAGCAAATCACTCCTACTAGATCAAAACCTAGAGAGAAGGTAGAGTTCTAGAGTGAGAGGCTCAACAATGGTGTTTTTGGAAAAGTAAGAGAGATAAGAGAAAGTGAAAAAGTGATTTGAAAAGTCAAAACACGGAACTTAAACCCAGTCGACCCGCTCGAGCGTCAAACACCCCACTCGAGTGTCACTCACAGACTCCCGCTCGAGCGTCAACAATCCCGCTCGAGCGGCGGATACACACTCCCAGAACTTTTACAGAACCAGGTCTACGCTCGAGCTTCCAACTCCCTGCTCGAGCGGCACTCACACAATCACGCTCGAGCGGCCAACTCCACGCTCGTGCGTCCAACCCTGCGCAGAAAATACTGGATGGGTGCAATTCCCGCTCGAGCGCCAGAACCCCCGCTCGAGCAGATAGGTCAAAATCTGGGCAACTAGTTTTGGTTTCTAAACTCAACCAACCTGTAACAAGCCTGCCCAACACATCCTATAACTCAAATACGAAGAAGAAAAAGGATGCAAACAAGATAATAATCAACTACCAACATCCACGGACACATGTCCGGATCACTGCACAATAAGGGTAAATCCGGGATCGCTATAACCTCCCCCCCTTAAAGAATTTCGTCCCCGAAATTAAGCACAAGTTTTCAAAAACGAGTTTTTTTCTCCATTTTAAACAATGTTACATTTTAACATTCAATAATTCGACCCATTACCGGTCACCCCCTCCCTTTAACAAGAGGTATTTCACAATATGTAAACAACATATGTACTTTCAACATGCATCAATATTACGCATTTCCTTTCCAATTTCAACCATATATTCAACATATATAATGTTACATTCAACTTCCATATGAGGCAAGTTCCAATAAACCAAACATTTTCAATGTTTCCCAACTTAAGACATATATAAAAGCTCTTAAGTTCAACAATAGTTCAAAATCTAAATACAAGATTACATATCAACAAACAAGTCCGGATATTTTTCGCGGACTTCCAACTCACGTTCCCAAGTGGCTTCCTCCACTCCGTGATGTTTCCACAAGACTTTCACCAAAGGAATGGTCTTGCCACGCAGGACCTGATCCCGCCTATCCAAGACCCGAACCGGTCTCTCCTCATACGAGGCATCCTCATCTACCTCTAAATCGGTCCAATCCAATACATGTGATGGATCTGGCTCATACTTCCGAAGCATACTCACATGAAACACGTCATGCACTCCGGACAACTGCGGCGGTAAGACTAACCGATAAGCAACCTCGCTAATCCTCTCAAGAATCTCAAAAGGACCAATAAACCGAGGGGATAACTTCCCACTCTTCCCAAACCTCATCAAGCCTCGCCTAGGTGATATCTTCAAAAAGACGTGATCATTTACCTCAAACGCCAAAGGCCTCCTCCTACGGTCGGCATACGATTTCTGACGACTCTGGGCTTGTCACGACCCAAACCCGGCCCTATGGGTTTAGCACCGTAACCGACCAGTAATCCGAGATTACCGAAGGCCTGCTTAACAGTAATACAGTAAAACAGAGTACAGGGCCTGGCGGAAGCCAATACAGTAATTAAACAATGTCCAATGAGCTGTGACAGTCTGTATGCCAAAAAGATTTTTCGTGCATTCATACATACACAAACAGTACAGTCTATACAGAATTTACAGTCACACAGTACAGGGACCTAAGCCCTTGATAACAGTACAGTTAGCAACTGACAGTCTATACAGTAATCCAAACAGTATGGAGACAGACGGGGGAAGCAAACAAAACACCCCAAAGCCATAGCATGGCAACTCGGAACCTCGCAGTGAGGCACAAAGGTTGGCTTGACAAAACTGGAGTTACCCTGACGCTCCTAGCTCCGATCTGGTGCCTGTTCACCTACATATATATATGAGCAGTGAGCTAAAGCCCAGTGAATAACACAATGCGTAAAGGGGTTTAGAATGAATGTCCTTACAGTAATGAAAACAGTTCAATTCAATCAGTATTTCAGTTGTTCAGTACAGCAAACAGTCATATGTGGTACATCCATTAGCATAACAGTAACAGTGGGTCTTAAAAGACCGAACAGTAATGATGGCCATCAGTCAGTAAACAGTAGTGGCTCCACGAGGGAACCGACAGAGATCTCTGTAACAGTAACAGTAACAGTAAACAGTAGGTACTAAGGATGCCACAGTACAGTTCAGAAATAAAGGACATACATTCATTCAGTAATACCAGTTCAGTAAACAGTTCAGTTCAGTATTCAAAAGATATCAGTTGAACATATCTTTACACAATTGTTACTCACAGAGTTCGGGGCTACAGTATGCTAGAGCGTATCTCCCCAGTCGCCAACCCTACACAGTTCACAGGTTGAACACACACTAAGCTACACAGTTGGGAAAGATAACAACTTAATCCCTAATGCCTCGGTGTGTTCTACATCTATATCCTCAACAAGATGCCTTAAACTAGGCCTAAGAATGCCTAGAACGGGATGAGGATGCAAAGATGCACATTTAAAAGCATTTTCAGAAAAACAGAGTCCCGGTCGAGCGCACGTTTTCCCGCTCGAGCGGTCATGCAACAAAGGTACACGCTCGAGCGTAAACTTCCCCGCTCGAGCGTGCTGTAAAAGTACTGGATGGGTAAAATCTCCGCTCGACGCCCGCTCGAGCTTGAGACTAGACTCCGCTCGAGCGCCCAATCCTCCGCTCGAGCGGACTGTAAAACAGTGCAGAGAGATGCTGGATGCTCGGATTCCACGCTCGAGCGGCATTTCCCCCGCTCGAGCGGAAGTGCGAAATCTGGAAAACCCAGATTGCACCTCCAAGCTCAAAACTAAGTTCAAAAGCATCAAAACTCGACCTCTTGGGCTAAATTTCCAGAAAACACATGTAAACTCATAGTTAAACATGATTCAAAACTCAATTTGAGAAATCAAAGCCCAAGGGTGTTTTATTCAAACCCAATTTCAAACCATTTTCCAAGGACAATCCTCAAACATGACATGCATGATCTTTAAATCATTTTAAAGCTTTAATGCTGTTTCAAAAGAGCTCAAGCCTTCAAAATAAGATGAACTCATGGAGTATGATCAGAGGATGGACATGCATGTGAGGAAACATGGACTACAACCTCAAAACTTCAATATATGTACATGCATGCAACAATTAAGCTTCAATTCAACATCTAAACCATGTCTTGGCTCTACACTCCATCAATATGACATGAACCATGCAAGAGTCAACTTAAAGCATGAACAAGAAAACAATGGAGCTACCTTTAGTCTTGTAGTTCAAGAAGGGAGCTCAAATTAACAATCAACCTCAACAATTTCTTCAATTTCCAAGCAATTCCTCAAGATGAAAACCAATTCTCTCTCTCTCTCTCTCTAGGTCGGCTAAGCACAATGAGAAATGGCTGATGAAATGTTCTTCAAGTGTGTACATAAGGCTCAAATGTGTGTATTGAGTGGGCCACTAAGGGTGGCAAAATGGTAAATAAATCAAACTATGCAATTGATCAATATTGATCTAATTTAATCATACCTAATCAATTTTCAGATAATTATACCATAAAATCACATTAATTCTGAGGATCATGGAACATCAATCGGTTTCTAATTCGGCCGCCGATATGGCCTTCAATTAGCAGTTTAAACATATAAGCATGAACAGATAATCATACAGTCAAACAGATAGAATGCAATTTAACTAACATATACTCAATCAATTCGGTTTCCAATTTCAGTCAGTCAGTTCAGTACCTTAATCAGTTCAATTCTCAGTCAGTTATCAATCATTATCAGTTCCGTTTAATAGTAATCGGTGATTATTGGTAATCAATCAGTCATTAATCAGTAAACAGTATGAGGGTTGTTACAGTTGTAACGAGCCTCCTACGGATAAGCTCAACTTTCTCCGTCGTCTCCCTAACCAACTCCGGACCCAACAAAGGTGCATCACCCACCTCGGCCCAACACACTGGAGACCTACACGGTCGGCCATACAAGGCCTCAAACGGTGCCATACCGATGCTAGACTGAAAACTGTTGTTGTAGGCAAACTCTACCAAGGGTAAGTGCCTCTCCCACGTCCCACTGAAGTCCAGGACACAACCCCGAAGCATATCCTCGAGGATCTGAATAGTACGCTCGGACTGCCCGTCAGTCTGAGGGTGAGAAGCCGTACTAAAGGTCAACTTAGTGCCCAAGGCACTCTGCAAACTCTGCCACAACCTAGCAGTAAAACGAGGATCTCTATCTGAGACGATCATCACTGGGACCCCGTGCAATCTCACTATGTCCCGAATATACAAGTCGGCTAGATGATCTACCGAATCTCTCACGCGCATAGGAATGAAGTGCGCCGACTTAGTCAACCGGTCTACAACCACCCAAATAGCATCACTACCCTGCTGGGTCCTCGGAAGACCTACAACGAAGTCCATAGTGACATGCTCCCACTTCCACTCGGCAATAGGCAAGGGTTGCAACAAACCCGCTGGCCTCTGATGCTCGGCCTTCACTTGCTGGCAAGTAAGGCACTTCGATACGAAAACAGCCACATCTCTCTTCATACCCCGCCACCAAAACTGGCGACCCAAATCCCGATACATCTTAGTACCTCTCGAATGCACCGCAAGGCGCGAATGGTGAAACCCTCGGAGTACTTCCTCTCAGCAAGACTCTGGCACAAACAAACGGTCTCGGTATCTTACACTCTAGTCGGGATACACCGTCAAACCCTTCTCAACCTTCCCACTGGAGATCTTCTCTCGGAGGGACTTTACCTCAAGGTCACCTCTCTGCGCCTCTAACACTCTAGTCACAAGTGTAGGCTGCGCGACAACAGAAAACAAGGCCGCAGCCTCAACAGATTCGCCCAGTAGCAAATCAAACTCGCCAAGTGCCCCCAACATCTCCCATTCCCGGATGGCTATACAAGCTACATCACTAATGGATTTCCTACTAAGGGCATCGGCCACAACATTGGCCTTTCCCGGATGATAATGCAACTCAAAATCATAGTCCTCGATGAACTCCGTCTACCTCCTCTGCCTCAAATTCAAGTCTCTCTGTGTAAACAGATACTTCAAACTCTTGTGGTCCGAGAACACCTCGAACCTCTCACCGTAAAGGTAATGCCTCTAGATTTTCAAGGCAAAGATCACAGCCGCTAACTCTAGGTCGTGTGTAGGGTAATTCTTCTCGTGTATTTTCAACTGACGTGAGCCATAAGCTATCACTTTCCCCTCTTGTATCAACACACAACCCAAACCCTCTCGTGAGGCATCACAATAAACTACATAACCCAACCCTCTCTCCGGAATAATCAACACCGGAGCGGTGGTCAACCTAACTTTCAGCTCTTGGAACGACTTTTCACAAGTCTCACTCCACACAAACTTGACTCCCTTCCGAGTCAGTCTAGTCAACGGTGACGCTAACCTGGAGAAATCTTTCACAAACCGGCGGTAATACCCAGCTAATCCCAGAAAACTGCGGATCTCAAACACACTCTTAGGCTGTGCCCAATCTTGCACTGCCTCTACCTTGGATGTATCAACAGACACCCCTTCCCCAGATACTACGTGGCCTAAGAATTTGACTTCCCTTAGCCAGAACTCACACTTCCCAAACTTGGCATACAGCCTATGGGCTCTAAGCAACTCAAGCACCACTCCCAAGTGTTCCTCGTGCTCCTCCTCAGAAGGCGAATAGACAAGAATGTCGTCCACGAAAACGACTACAAATCGATCCAAGAATTTCCGGAAAATCCGGTTCATCAAGTCCATAAAGACTGCCGGTGCATTGGTAAGCCCAAATGGCATCACCAGAAACTCATAATGGCCATACCGCGTACGGAATGCCGTCTTAGGAATATCTTCCTCCCTGACCCTCAACTGGTGGTAACCCGATCTCAAGTCTATCTTAGAGAAATAACGGGAACCCTTCAACTGGTCAAACAAATCATCTATACGGGGCATAGGGTACTTATTCTTGACCGTAGCCCGATTCAACTTCCGGTAGTCAATACACAATCTCAAGGCACCATCTTTCTTTTTGGCAAAGAGGGTCGGTGCTCCCCACGGTGAAACACTAGGGCGAACAAAACCCTTATCTAGCAATTCCTGGAGCTGAACTTTCAACTCAACTAACTCTGCTGGAGCAAAATGGTAAGGTGCCATAGAAATCGGCGCCGTGCCGGGCACCAAATCAATAGAGAACTCTATCTCTCGGTGAGGTGGCAAACTAACAAGATCTTCGGGAAAGACATCCGAATACTCACAAACCACCCTCAGTAATACAATCTGGGTCTCATCACACTCACCACTCTCAAAGCTAGCAAGTAGACCACTAAGCTCACTTCGCCCTCGCGAGTCATACCCCGGTGGCAAAACACTACCAACCCGGTCTCTCAAGAAATGGAACCACTCCCCGCTCAAGGTACATAACGTGACCCTCTGGCGGTAGCAATCGATAACAGCCCGGTATGACGATAGCCAATCCATACCCAAAATAACATCAAAACCCTTCATGGGCATGACAACAAACGGAAAAGGAAGCCTATAGTCGGCGACCTCTATATCACAACCTCTAACACCCTGTTTCAGGATCAACTCACCACCAAGAGGTGACACTACACAAATAGGAGATGCTAACTGTGCTAACTCCAATTCCAAAACAGATGCAAATACAGCAGATACAAAAGAATGAGATGCACCCGTGTCTATCAACACATCAGCAACCGAGTTGCAAAACAGAAAAGTACCTCTCACTACCGATGGAGCTGGTACTAAATCCTGCGCGGTAACAGCATACACGCGCCCCGTAGGCCCCTGGTCTACCTGCTCACCTCTAGGAGCATACGATTGTTGCACAGACTGGGACGACGAAGCCCCCGGATTGGCTCTCGAGGCTTGCACAAACTGAGCTAGTTGAAAACTCTGCGTCTGCCTGGAACCAGATGCTCCCGATGTGGCACTCAACTGCGGGCAAAACCTCTTCAGGTGCCCAGGCTGTCCACACTGATAACAAGACAAGGGCTGCCCCCTGCCCAAACTCTGACTCTGCGGTCTAGCTGAAGAAGAAGCAGCTCTCTGACCCTCACCCTTCTGCGGGCAAACTGAAACCTTGTGACCCAACTGGCCACACTTGTAACAAGCAAACTCCCCCTGATTGCCTCTCCCCGAGCCTGCACTCGGTACTGGAAAGGTCGATCTAGAAACTGCTCCCTGAGATTGCTGAGGGTTATAACCCCTTTGCCTCCTGCCATCACCCTGGCCATCTTGGCCCCTCTTGGAGCCCCTCTGCTCTTCCTCCTCTTCCTACATCATAATCTCCATATGAGCAGCAGTATCTACCAGGTGTCTATACTCTCGGATGTAAGACCCACCAACTCTCAACTTGAGGCCCCGCCTCCACTTCCGCTCAAACTCATAGCAACGGCGTTCCTCAGACGCCACGAGTTCAGGTGCAAACCTGGACAGACTGGTAAAAGTAGCCTCAAACTTGGCCACTGACAAGCCCTGCTGTTTAAGCCGGCTAAACTGATCCCTCAACTTCTCCCTAGCTGCTGCAGACAAAAACCTCCCCTGAAAAGCATTCACAAACGCTTCCCATGTACCACCAACACGAGCCTTCTCGTACTTCCACCACTGACCCGCATCTCCCTTCAGCTGGAAGGATGCCAAGGTCACTTTCAGTGCTCCGTCCTCGATGCCAAGCATCTCGAACGTCTTACTCATTTGTTCTAGCCACTCATCAGCCTACAGTGGCTCCTTCGGATCCCCAATAAACTCATCCGGATTAGACCGGAAAAACTCTCTCTTCAAGAAAGAAGGCCCTGCCTCAACTGCTTGATTCCCAGCTCTAAGAATACCCAAAGCTCCCGCTATCTCTCTGGCCAAGGCACCCATGGCCTGCTGACCCACTGGCTCGGCCACATTGGCCTGACCAACTCCCTCCTGTACTGCCGGAACCTCCTCCGGTAACGGTATTTCCTGCCTCGCAGGTCTACCACGCCTAGCACCTCTTCCTCGTCCTGACATCCTAATAAAGGTAATGCAGAACGTTAGCACATTCAAAAATGTGCTGAAACTAAACACTCACGTCCTAATGCATGGACAACTGTAATTCACTCCACGTAAGCACATAAACACATAAGCACTTACGAATTTCATTTCCGGATAATGATAGTCCCGAGGCGTTACTAGAGTTCCGGTTAGAAACAGCATTGATCAAGTGCTTTTCCAACAAGACTCCCAGAAACCCAAGGATCCAATCAACATCCTAGAAATCAAATCCCATACCCACATAGTCACATAAGCATGTTATCAATCAAACACATAGCATATGATACTATCTAAGTCACTATCAAGTGAGACAAACCCATTGTGATACTAATCACTTCCCACGTACCCAAAGTATTCGAACCCGGTACGCTCTGATACCAAGTTGTGACGCCCTCAAAATAATAATATTAAACCCATCAAATAAGACATTCATTGACATATGTAATAACCACATCCTTCTATTCATCAGAGTTTCATTACAAAAGTATTACATGTTAACAACAAAAGCAAAATGCCCTACGGGCTTACAGCTTTCCAAGTTAACACTTGGTTACAACAAAGAGTACTAACTCATTTACATATTAAGCCATAGGCTTTAATTTACATGTAATACATCAAAAGTAAAACGACAAAAGTATGTCCGCCTCTAGCCTCCCAAGCTATGACCTTGGAGGTGGCATGCTACCTGTACCTGAAAATGATATTCCCATATAGGGTGAGCCACGGCCCAGTAGAAATACACTAAACCAACCATGAACAATGACTAAAAGATTAGCAATTGATAGATGGCCAACATTGATACATTCACATAAATCACATATTTATGTCATACGACTTATGAGTCCAAGTTACTTTTCATTTTCCCTTTTTCAATAGATAAGCATGTTAGCTCTATCATCATTTCAACAGATATGTATAAAAACTATATCCCACATTCACAGATAAGCATATAAGCTATATCCACATTCTCAACAGATATGTATAACAACAATATCCCACATTCACAGATAAGCATATAAGCTATATCCACATTCTCAACAGATATGTATAACAACAATATCCCACATTCACAGATAAGCATATAAGCTGTATCCACACTTCACAAAGATAAGCATATGAGCTCTATCTTCACTTCTCTAGACAAGCATATGAGCTGTATCTACGGAGTTCATCCCCTATCTTCTCCCAACACTATCCGGTTTAGAGGTACATCACCCATCTTCCCCTAAACCGCGGAGTACATCCCCCATCTCCTCCTCTACACATAACGTATACAAACACATTGGTTCTATATACAATCACTCGATACATACAGTTAATGTATTCTATCAACCGTCAAATTCCATGACACATTCCATTGATTAGTTTTCGTTTGCCTAATCATCATGCATTGTTTACAACAATCACGACTATCCTCCACCGATAGCCCAAAGCAATTATTTCTAAACTGAAAATAAATGCACGAATGGATATTCAATCAACATTTCAATTCGGTGTGTGATAAACAATTCGACTACACCCTTTAACCCCATGCACTCTCAATCTCAACAATTCCATTTCATTTCCTCATTTCTCACAATTAATTATCCCAATTAATCAATCAATGTAGTTAGGTCTTTTTTCCTAATTAACATTACAACCCTTAGGTCCCATTTTCATCAATGATTCAACATTTATTCTATTTCTCTATACCAAACATGCATCTAGGTTTATTATAAATAAAACCCCAACTTTTATAAAATAACACAAAAGCCCCAAACTTTCACAAAATTACCAAACCAACCCCAACATCTCAAAATACCAAAATTTAAAGACAAAATCCATAGAGAGGAGTAGGATATCCCTACCTCAAATTCGGAGTTCCAAGGGAGAAGACGACAAAACCCAACGTGCTCCAAATCCCAAAATTTTCAGATTAAAATGTAGCCCTCGACGATCAACAACTTTTTTGTAAAGGCCAAAGATGAGCAAATCACTCTTACTAGATCAAAACCTAGAGAGAAGGTAGAGTTCTAGAGTGAGAGGCTCAACAATGGTGTTTTTGGAAAAGTAGGAGAGAGAAGAGAAAGTGAAAAAGTGATTTGAAAAGTCAAAACACGGAACTTAAACCCAGTCGACCCGCTCGAGCGTCAAACACCCCGCTCGAGCGTCAACAATCCCGCTCGAGCGGCGGATACACACTCCCAGAACTTTTACAGAACCAGGTCTACGCTCAAGCTTCCAACTCCCTGCTCAAGCGGCACTCACACAATCACGCTCGAGCAGCCAACTCCACGCTCGAGCGTCCAACCCTGCGCGGAAAATACTGGATGGGTGCAATTGCCGCTCGAGCGCCAGAACCCCCGCTCGAGCGGATAGGTCAAAATCTGGGCAACTAGTTTTGGTTTCTAAACTCAACCAACCTGTAACAAGCCTGCCCAACACATCCTATAACTCAAATACGAAGAAAAAAAAGGATGCAAACAAGATAATAATCAACTACCAACATCCACGGACACATGTCCGGATCACTGTACAATAAGGGTAAATCCGGGATCGCTATAATGCAATTGTTGCTGATTTGAGTTGCTCCCTTGAATCAATAAATCTCTATTTTTTATTGATGATGTGCATTTCCTTTTTTTTTGTTCCGGATGTCTATGGAATGTACCAGTAATTAATTTGGAAAATATGTTAGATTTACAAGAGATGATATTGTTAAGCTAAGATTAGTAGTAAGATAACTAACCTTGATTTAAAAGAAAAATCAATACCAACAGAGTTTTCAGCTTGTGAAAGTAGATATTGTTTCTTTTTAGCATATGCCTCTCGCAGTCTTCTATTTTTTTCATGTCTTTGTTTTTCTGTAAGTAGAGGAATAAAGTATATATATGTAAAAGGTTAGTATTTTAATATTCTTTTCTTTTATATAAGTTATGGGTAAATATGTGTAGAACGAATGTTTGAACAGAAGTTAAAAGTTTTAAAGTAAATTGTTTTGTACTTTTAACCAAAGATTGATCTGCATCTTTCTGGTAAGCACATAATCTTCGTTTTCGCATTTTTGCGTTGCACAACTACATACTAAAATTACATAAAAGAAGAAGTTCATTTTTGTATTAGTAGAACAAAGGGATTGTATTGAGCTATGTTCTATGTTTAACAATACTATTTATATGAAAAAACATTAAATGGTAGTAACTGACATATATATATATATATATATGTATATATATCATAACATTCTAAAGATAAATAAATTAAAGAATGATAATTATTTGGAATATAACATGCAAAAAAATTATGAAAGGAACAAATTTCTAATTGTAGCTAAAGAGTTTAAGCAAAGACAGAACCTGGAAAAGATCAATTAACTTGGTAGGAGAGTGTGCAATTGTGACTACTGCAGATACAAAAAGAAAGGTAGTTTAGAAATTGAAAATAGCCAAATGGTTTGGATTCGATAGAAATCAAAAGATTGATATTTAAATTAAGGAAATTGAAAACTTAGATTTTTTTTGTTATAAGGCTCAAATAGTGGATTTTTTTTTAATTGTCCTTTATAATTATTAATAATGCTGTAAAAATGAAAATTTCAATTTTAATGAAAAGCAAAAACCATATTTTAGCAAACAATAGTTATGGAAAGAAAAAAAAAAGTAACATTTTATTTTAAGGATTTGTAAGAGAAATTTATAGAAGTTTAATATGTGTATTTATTTTATATCAACTAATTTTAGAAAAATAGTTTTACTTTGAAAATTAGCACTAAATGCTAGAATTATACAAGACATTTCTGAGATCATTAGTATAAGTAAATGAATAAATCATTGACAAAAAAGTATTTGTTGATGTAGTTTACAATCATGTGAAAGTTGTAATATAAGGATAACAATAATGAGCAAAATGCAAATTGTCTTGGTTAAAAAGGAAAAGAATGTCTTTGACAGTGAAAATGTCCTTGATTTGATGAAAAATTTAATTCTCTGTTGATTTTATACAAGTTTGATGAAAGGATTTGACCTAATTTTCACAAAAAAATTCATCAAATTTTAGGGTTTGGTGAAGAATTGGAGATGCTGTAAACAATTCAAAATTAAAGAGTAATAAATATAACTGAAAACTTACAATTCAATGCTGAATACTGAAAAGAAGAGCTCCTTTGAATTTGCTTTGTAAGAACTAAGTACAAACTTCATTTGCAGCAGAAGTAATTAAAGTAACTGTAAACAAGTTGTGATTGATTTTGCTTCTTAAATATGAATATAATAAAACAAATAGGACTGTGCATGGTAGTGATCATGACAGATGTATGGCATAGATGTAAAATGGTGAATTTTTTATTTTTAGTTTTATTTAGGTAGGGGATTTCTTTGAAAGTAAAAGGGTAAAAATGTAAAATAGTAATTACTGATATCAAACCTTACAAATGAAGATCTTTAATCTATAAATTGATTGGACATATATTTAATGCAAAAAAAGCATCAAAAGGAATATATTTTCATGAAAGTATACTGGTAAAAAAGTGAAGCAATTGGAGATTAATTTTATTTTGACACCACTCAAGCTTTTAGTATATATCACAAATGTGATTCAAATATAAATTTATAAAGAAAAATCAAATATTTAAATATAAAAAATTTGTGCAAAAAAAGTTGTTGAGATGTAAACAATTGAATATAATGTATATTTGAATAATTTATTATTGTTGATAACTTAAAATCTGAACATTTAACTTTTATTCAGAATTTATATCTAAATACCATTTATGATGTTTATTGAAAATTTGTATGGTGTGCAAATAAAATTCCCTAAGTGGAGATGATTAATTTGTGAATTGATTTGACATTAATTTTAATGCAAAAATCAGTAATAAGGGGAGTATATTTCACTTGGATCACAAAATTATGAAGATTATCTTTCTATCAAAATAAATAAAAGGGTAAAAGAGTGAAGGGTCTTGATAAGTATGAGATTCTCTGAAAATATAATGGCAAAAAAAATCAAATAAGAATTTGAAAGAGTCAAAAATTATAAGTGGAGATGATCAATTCATAAATTGATTTGACACATATTTAATGGAAAAACCAGCACTAAAATGGCTATATTTCACCTGTGGCTACAATGGAAAGGATTTGGCACACTAAAAAAATTAATGATTAATTTCCATTTATTGATTGAACACCAAATGCACAATGTAACATGATAGCTACTATATTCTATTTTATATAATATATAAGGAAAAATATTGTAGTTTATACAAATTATAATGTATATATATAAACAACAATTAAAAATAATTTGGTTGTGCATTTTATTAATATAAGTATTAACATTTAATCTAATGCATAAATTTAATTAATTGTTTTTTTTTTTTGGGGGTATATATATGATTGAAATTTATCTTATTTATTTGCTTTTGGATATTTTATATTTTTTTAACTCAAATAGTAAAATAACAAGGTTTAATTTAATGTATATTCTCATAAATATTATAAAACATCTTGGTTCAAAAGGGCAAGATTAGAACTTCATTTTATAAATATTATATATTTGGTGCAAATTAACGATGGTATAGCAACAACTCACTGCTCAAACCTTCGAAAAAAAACATAGCATAGCCAAAATGAGACAATATCACATGCAAATCAATAGGAATTTTAATAATATGTTAATCTAAGAAAAAAAAAATTAATTAAGCATATGAAATCTAGAAGGAAAATTTATATGCACTAAACTTAGCACAGTGTATGAGAACCTTAATAAAAGGTAACTTTGTACTTCAAAAAGTTTAAATGCCATTGAAGTAGGAGACTATTAGAAAAAGAAAAAATCATAAATACAGAGAGTAGAAAAAAAAAAAAAAAGAATGCATGCAAAAAAGTAGTACAACTTTTTACATATGCATAAATACAAAAGCCAACAACTATAATTGTTTAAAATATTTGAAAATTATGTTTGGATCTTAATAACAAGTACACTGAACAACATGCAATATATATAAAGAACTACATAATACAAAAATCTAGGTCAAAACTAAGATGAGGCACTACTTTCATCATAACGCAACTCAAATTTAGAACCATCATATCTCTTTATAAATTCTTCTTCTTTTTTAGCAATATTTTCTGAGATTTTTTTTTCATATTGAATAAGTAGCTCTAGCTTTGAATATTCGGTGAGTAGAGCTAGTAGAGTTCCAGTTGATGCCTTGTTATAATAGATCTCCTCCCTCTTAAACTGTCGAAAGAGCTCCTCAATTTCTTGTTTTAACTGAACAAATTCATTGATAGGTTCACTTGATATAGATGGCTTGGAAATCTCAGAACGATCAGGATTAAGGGCAACACAACAAGTTAGTTGATGGAGAAAATGCAGCCTTTTGCTTACTATTGTCTCCAGTAAGAGGCCATGAATGACCTTTCATATTTAATATATGATTTCTAGAAGCAAGATGAAAAATAAACAAAAGAGGTAAATATGAATATTTTGAAAAAATAGTTAAAAATAAAATGAATTTAAATAAACAACATTCACATTAGTTTTTGATGTCATGTTTTTTCAACCAGGACATTTTAATGAATATGAATGCGATTCCAAGGCAATAAGTTTATCAAAGAATATTTCTTTCACAGTGGGAAAGAAAAAGGGAAAAAAGAAAAGATAAACAATTCATTCCTATGTTTGGTTGTACATTTTGAAATACACATTCATTCCTATGTTCTGAGCACGTTTATTCAAGTTTTTTTTTTTTTTTATTATCAAAACCAGTCCACCAATGTCACCGCCCATTAATAGTCCCAGGTATAACCCATTGAACCCCCCAACATCTCATAATTTTAGACCAAACCACCCATCCAAAGAATTTGGATATAATAAAAATAATCTTACAATATACATAATTCATCTCATATCCTAAACATATTATATCCCATTATAGCCAAATCCAATTCGGACAACTAAACAGGAGTTGTAACGCTCTCAAAACATGATATAATTCAACCCAAGAGATTCATAAATAAAATAGAAATGTTATACTTTCATTCATCAAATTCCTTCTTTACAAAGATAATACATGCATTACATTTTCATAAACATTTATCTTGAAACTAAAGTATGTAACTCTAACTGATAACACAAAATAAATACCCCATGGGCTTCCAGCTTTCCAAGATATAACTTGGTTACAACAAAAGAGAGTCATAAACTCTTTACATTTAAAGCCCTTGGCTTAAAAGGAAAACATATAAACATGGAAATAAACAAAAATAGAGCCTTCCGCCCCGAAGCCTTCCAAACTATGTCCTTGGAGGCGGCATATCGCCTGTACTTGAAAATGATTTCCCAAGTAGGGTGAGCCAAAGGCCAGCAGAGATACACTAACACAATATATGTAGTCTAACTAAGGTATATGCATTTGATATATGCTCAAAATTCATAGCCAATTTTACATACTAACCACGACCATCCAACATTAACATTAACTTTTCAATCTACTTCTATTCATTCATTTCCAATCAATTCATGAGTATAGATCATTTCTATCAAATAAGCCCAAGTTGAGACTGCAACTCAACGATTCACCATTTAGTATAAACACATCTATTTAACACTTTTATCTGTAGACACCCCATTTTTTACCGTCTTCAAGACTTGGTTGTGCTTACAGGTACATCCAACAAGAAGTTTGATTGTCGCGGCGGAACGTCGCAAGTTTGAGCTTTCCAAACCTTGTATCCTTTCTGCCCCATTTTTGGACCATGTATTGGCCCTTCCAGCTTGGTTCTCTTGGCGCACTGCCGGCCACTGCCTGCCACTGCCTGCCACTGCCTGCCACTGTCTCCCCTTGCCTGCATTGCCTTTGTTGCTGCCGGCCATTGATGAAGCCTGCCGGCCATCAATGAGCCACTGCCGGCCACCACTGATGGCCAGCAAAACCCTTGTCTCAGCAGGTTTCACGCCAGATCTTTTGAGCCAGCTGGTTTCCACTCATTTCCCCTCCATACACGTGTATGGAGGGATGAAACTCTTGCCAAGCTTGTTCAACAAGCTTCGCATTGCTCCATTCTACATAAGGAGAGGCCCTCCCTCTCTATCAGAGGTTGAAGAACATTTTTGGAGAATTTATATCTCTCTCTCTCTATATATCTCTCTCTATATATTGCATAGAATAGTGCTCTAAAGTCCATTTTTCTTGCACTTTTACACTACAACACATAGTGATACACCACCATCTTTGAGCTGAGGTTCTTGGGAGTGTTACTTGAGCTCTAAAACTTGGTTTTTAGCCTTAGAGGTTGCTGGTTTCGAAGTTGATCTTCAAGGGTGAGCATATTTCCCATTTTAGCATTTATTTGTATCTCATTTTGGTCATCCTTGCATATTGTTTTAGGCCTTTCTTTCAACTAAAAAAAGTTCTGTATTTGAGTGCTTTTGATGATTGTTTAAGGCCTCTTTGTTGTTAAGGGTGCACAACCCTCTTGTTTGGCCTTGTTTTGTGCCATGCTTTAAGGCCTTTGAGGTAGTCTTGGTTTGGCCTTTTAGTCACTGAAATCTAGTGGATTTTCAGTGGTAGGAATGTGGTTTTTAGGCCTAAAACCAGAGGGGGGGTGACCCCCTCTCTTTTTGTTTTGTTTGCTTGAGTTATTGGCCTATCAAAGGAGCATGTATCCCTTTACTTTTGAGGCTTAGTTCAGGCACTTTTTTGTGACTTTTAGGACCTGCCTTAAGTCTGTCCATGGCTAGTTTGGTCACCTTGTGCATGCATCTTACATGTGTAGTGTAATCCCATTTGTGGCTCTTCAAAGTAGCATGTCTTGTTAGCATGTATTGACTCCATTTTAGTGGGTTTTTGACCATCATTTGGCATGTCATAACTCTATAAAAAGATGTTTTGGTTGTCTCTTGAGTGGCTCATATATTTGTAGAACAAATCTTGCTTACTAGTCTTGTATGCATGTTGTTTTGGCTCGTCATTCTAGCATATTTTGGCTATGCTCCAGCATGATTTTATTCATATTTTGGGCTATTCTAGGACTATTTTAGGCTTTCATGGTCATATCACTCATGTTTTGTATAGCTATAGTGCAAATGCTTTGACTAGTCTTGAGCTTTGAAGAAGCTTGCATGCTTAACTTGTGGTGTTTTCATGCTTTGACATCATTTGAAGTGTTATATCAGTGCATGTTTCATGGTCATACACTTACTTTATCCATGCTTTCAATGCTTTGAAGAGTTGGTGTTTTATGCCTTATGAATGGATCATTGTGCATGCCTATATGCTTAGGTTTTCGAGATGCCATCTCAGTAGGTTTTTGGGCCTATTTTGACATGATGTAACTCTGTTTTATGCTGTCCAAGTCATGCCATGTTTGGTTTTAATAGGTGTAGTGTGACACCCCTTTTGTAGCCTTGCATGCTTCATGTTTTGGCCCTTTGTTCTAGCTTGTAATAGCTAGGTTCAAGCATGTTTTTAGACTCACCTTGACTTGTCTTGGGACTGTTTTTGATGCCCTTGCCCCTTTGGGGCTTGCTTTGTATAGCCATGGCTTAAGTCCCTTTGCTAATTTTGAGCTTTGAGCTTTCTTGCTTGCTTTGTTTGTCTTGTTAGGGTGGTTTGGCACCATTCCATGCATGTTTTCAGAACTTGTGGTGCTGTCATATATCCATGCTTGTCACTCTTTAAGTGTGCTTAAGAGTCTTTTTTTTTTATGCTTTGATCCTTGAGCCAATTGGCACGCATGATTTGCCTTGTATTTTTATGCTTTTCATACCATCTTTTCACCACTAATGGCCACTGATTTGGAGCATGACAGAGGTCTACTCTTTTGGTTTAAGTCCATTGTGTATGTTATGTATATTGCATTGAGTATGCTACCATTGCATTAAGCATGCTAATTAGCATTAGCATTGTGCATACCATTAGCTTTGTTAAGTTAACCATATTATCTTGCATTGCGTATGCCATGTATTTGCATGTTTGCATGCTTAGGACATTTTGCAAGTTTGCCATGCTTGTGTTGCATTGTTGTTTGGATTAAGTATTAATCTGAGCACGAGAAACGAGGGACGTTTTATACTTCAAGTGATGAAACGTGCCTCAATTCTCGGTCGCCGATGCTCTTGACAATGCTTGATAGAGTTCTAGGCACTTATGTCTTTATTCATGCATTCATTTCACATTGATTTGCACAAATTGGATGTTTGGCCATCATGCATCGGGGTGCGTGATTGATGGTCGTGGATCCGATTATGCCTCTCCCTTGATGTTTTGAGATGATAGGGGGTGACATAGTGCGTACATACCCTTGGGAGACCCTCCCTTTTCTCTATGTTGTGCTCTGCTGTAGCTTGGTGTCACAGCAGCCCAGTGGCCAGCAGTGCCTTGCAGATGGTGTCACGCCCCAAAATTTGGACAATAAAATATTAAATTAGGACTAAACCCCAATCAATATTCCATCATCCAAATCCTAGGGGTGAAACAAAAATCTAAACATTCTAGTCTCAATAAGGTAATTAACAAAACACCAATCATACCATGCACCATAATTTCATAAACTGTCTAATATATCCAACGTTACAGTCACAATAAATACTTCAAAACAACTTAAATAATGTAAGGTTACAACCCAAGCCAAATTTTCCAAATTACTAAGGTCATTAAAAAAAATAATAATTACATAAATTAGTATCAACCCTAAGCTCAAGAAAAATAAAAGAAGTCCAAACGACAGGTCCTACGATCACGGTTATTTCTTGTCACCACCAAAGCCCCTACTAATCCTGCAAAGGAAGCTCAGCTGCGCTCCAACAGAACGCACCCGAGTTGCCAAGAGACAAAACTGGTCAGTATACAGGTATACTGGTATGAGTACAAGAATTGACACCCACGTGTCCACCAGACACAAACAAAAAGTATATTATTTCTTGTTATGGAACAAGACAAGTAGTTCCAACCGTACCGAGACGAATGAGTAGTTTCTCGAGATACGATGGCATTTAGTTTCTTGTCCGTATACAACGAAATATAAATTGATTATAGAATAGACAATATAGAAATAAAAATATGGTGGGTTAGCCCTGCATAAAAAGTTAGTAAGACCCACCATCCTGCAAAACAAATAAAATTAGTATAATTTAATCATAAGTAACTTGTTGAAACAAATATAAAATTACATCGTTTCATACTTAAATAATTCGAATTGATCAAAACTCAAAGAACGAAAGTTGTACAGAATCAAATTTCCTAAAAGACAACGGCTCCGAAGCCAAACTTGCACGGGGATATCGTCCCGAGTTTGACTCACACTCCCCGGATGGTTAGCATATACGTACGCGCGTAAATCAGAGCACTCGTCTACTCATGAGAACGAGGCAACAATATAAATAACATCTCATCAACATCATGAGACAAATATAACAATGCCGGGCATAAGGCATTAAACAACTCTCATAATCCTCACTTTTTTATACACTCTTTCTCCCCATCACTCAAATAAAACAACAATCCATGGAGTCATGGTGGAGTATAAGGAATTTATCTATAGGTTCATAATTAATTTTAATTTCATATGACCATGAGTGTAATTACAACCATAAAATAAATTCATATAAAAATCATAAACATGGCATACACAACTAATCCAAATAAGTAAAATCAATCCTTCATTTACATGCAAATACAAAATTAATCCAACATCAAATAAAAATAAATAAATAAAAACAACGAATCAATCCATCCTCTAACCAATATCTATGGATTCTAAGTTTATTTTAATTTTATATAATCATGAGTGTGATTACAATCATAAAATCAATCCATATAAAAAAAACCCTAAACCTTGCATGCAACTAATCAAAATAATTAAAATCAATCAATCATCTAAAAACCCTAAACCTTACATAAACAACCAATCAAAATAATTAAAACCAATCAATCATCTATAAACCTTAAACTTTACATACACCACTAGTCAAAATAATTAAAATCAATCTATCATCTTTGTGTGAATACAAAATCAAACTAATATCAAATAAATAAATAAAAACAAAGAATTAAATATAAATCAAGGGAAGTGGATTTTGTACTCACAATTATTTTTGAAGATCAAAGAATCACTCAAAGAATTAATAAAGTCACCCAAAATAAAACCTTAAACCTTGCATACCCAACTAATGCAAATAATTAAAATCAATCAATCATCCAAAAACTCTAAACCTTACATACACGTCTAATCAAAATAATTAAAAATTAGTCAATCATTTAAAAATTCTAAACCTTACATATCCAACTAATTAAAATAATTACAATCAATTAATTTTCTAAAATCTTAGACCTTACATATACATCTAATCAACATAATTAAAATTAATCAATCATCTAAAAATCCTAAACCTTACATACTCAATTAATTAAAATTATTACAATCTATTAATCATCTAAAAATCATAAACCTTACATATACGTCTAATCAACATAATTAAAATTAATCAATCGACTAAAACAATCTCAAACCTTTCATACTCAACTAATTAAAATTATTACAATCTATTAATCATCTAAAAATCCTAAATCTTACATATACGTCTAATCAACATAATTAAAATTAACCAATCGTCTAAAAAAAATCCCAAACCTTTCATACCCAACTAATTAAAATTATTACAATCTATTAATCATCTAAAAATCTTAAACCTTACATATACGTCTAATAAACATAATTAAAATTAATCAATCATCTAAAAATCCTAAACTTTACATATACATCTAATCAAAGTAACTAAAATTAATCATTCATCTAAAAACCCTAAAGTTTACCTACACAACTAATCAAAGTAATTAAAATCAATCACTTATCTAAGAACCCTAAACTTTACATATACTACTAGTCGAAATACTTAAAATCAATCTATCATCTATAACCCTAAATCTTATATCCACAACTAATCAAAATAATTAAAATTAATCTATCGTCTTTATGTAAAACAAAATCAACTAACATCAAACAAATAAAAATAAATAAATAAATAAAACAGCGAATTAAACATAAATCAAGGAAAGTGGGTTTTATACTCACAATATTATTTTGAAGGTCAATAAAATATTTGGAGAACTAAAAGAGCCACCAAAACAAAACCCTAATCTTTCTATTTTTTCCCTCTTCCTTCACCGTCTCTCTTTTCTCTCCCTCACGGTTTGCACTGTTACACAGCCGCACACAGAACTTCTCTTCTTTTTGATAAATCTCTCTCTCTCTCTCTCTCTCTCTCTCTCTCTCTCTCTTCCCCGAAGCTGCTGCCAGAGTGAATCTTCTTTACACACAAACTTTTGTGGTTCAACCCTAGTATATTATATAATAACCTAATAACATTATATAATATTATGTTATATACATTCAACACAAATAAACATATATAAATATATTTTATAAAATCAATACATGTAACACCCTTTTTTTTTATATATAAAACAAATATAAATATTTAGATTAATTATATATAATTAAATACCACATTAAATTAATTAATTACCACATTAAATTCATTAAATAACACATTAAATTCTCATGTAACCTACACAATTAATAAAGTCAAAAATAAAATAAGATATAATAATCATAATAATAAATAAATGACTTAAGAAAATTAGGGTCGCTACAATATACACACCTCAAAAGAATCTCGTCCCGAGATTCGATCAGAAAGAATAGTAAAGAAAAAGCTCCGGGTGCAATTCCCGACACTAAGTCATTGCACAATTCTACTACCCGTCGGGGAGGAGGTCCAGGTATCTATTGAAAGACATCCTCAAACTCACGCACCACATCTACCTCACTAATATCCTGCTTAGAGATTTCTACCGAGCACAGAAGACTTGTCCTCACTAACACTCTTCTACCGCTATAAGTGTGGATAAGCCATGACCTACTAGTAATATCTATATTTATAGTCCTTCTAGCACCATCTAGAGTTACAAAATGCTTTCGCAGGCAATCCGTACCCAAAATAATTACAAACCCCGCAAGCCCTAACATAATTAAGTCTGCATACAAGACTCTACCCGCAAAATCAATCTCAAAATCTTTACACATCCCATAAGGAGTAACTGCCCCTCCTAAAGGGGTTTCAACACAAATAGGTCTAGACAAATGAGGTAGTAACAAGGTGTTCTCTTTCTACAAACTGCCTAGATATGAAACAATGAGAGATACCAGTATCAAAAAAAAAATACTATAATGGGTTCTAAAAAAAATTTAAAGATACCTTCTAGCCATCACCTTCAAGTTAAACACACAAAAAGAATTTGTTAATAAATACTTAGAATAAACTCAACCACCAAACTAAACCAGCTAACCCATGTTTCCACAATCCGAGGATCACCTAAACTCTCACAAGTCTAGGGTAACCTATAGCTCTGATACCAAACTGTCACACCCCAAAATTTGGACAATAAAATATTAAATTAGGACTAAACCCCAATCAATATTCCATCATCCAAATCCTAGGGTTGAAACAAAAATCTAAACATTCTAGTCTCAATAAGGTAATTAACAAAACACCAATCATACCATGCACCATAATTTCATAAACTGTCTAATATATCCAACGTTACAGTCACAATAAATACTTCAAAACAACTTAAATAATGTAAGGTTACAACCCAAGCCAAATTTTCCAAAATACTAAGGTCATTAAAAAAAATAACAATTACATAAATTAATATCAACCCTAAGCTCAAGAAAAATAAAAGAAGTCCAAACGACAGGTCCTACGATCACGGTTATTTCTTGTCACCACCAAAGCTATAGCGACCCCGGTCTTTTCCCATTTGATTATTGTATCCGGACTTAGGTTCCGTAGATTCCATCATTGTATAATTGTTGTTGTCATTCATTATTTTCTTATTTTGAGTCTTGGGTTGTGTTGGGAAGTTTTGGAGCAGGTTGGTTGAGCTTAGGAACCAAGTCTAGTTGCCCAGATTTTGGCTTGTCCGCTCGAGCGGGGGTTTGGACGCTCGAGCGGGGAATACACCCATCCAGTATGTCCTGTGTAGTGTTGGCCGCTCGAGCGGGGGATTGGACGCTCGAGCGGGAAGTCGTGAGTGACGCTCGAGCGGGGAGTTGGGCGCTCGAGCGGGGACCTGTCTGCAAAAACTTCTGGGAGAGTGCATTCGCCGCTCGAGCGGGAGTTTGGCCGCTCGAGCGGGAGTCTGTGAGTGGCGCTCGAGCGGGGGTTTGGACGCTCGAGCGGGGCGACTGGTATAAAAATCCGAGATCCGACTTTCAGGATCATTTTTCATCTCCTTTTTGATTTTAAAACCCTAGAACCGTCTTCTCCCTCTCCCTACTTACCTTCTTTCTTAGATTTGATCTACTTAGGGTGTGTTTCTACCCTAGATCCTTCATTAAAAAGATAGAGGGAGTCGAGGGCTTTCATTTAATCTGAACATTTGGCGATTTGGAGCACTTTGGTATTTGGGCACTCATCTTTGTCTTCACCATTTGTGTTGTTTTCTTCGAGGTAGGGATTTCCTACTCCATTTTATAGGTTTTGTTCTAAGCTTTGGTAATTTGATATGTTGGGGATACTTTGGTAAATTTTGGGAAAAACCTTAGTTGTATTATTGAATTAATTTGTATAAGTAATTCATGGAATTGGAAAAAAATGGTTAAATTCATGGAATTGGGGAATTCATCGGTTAAACAGCATAATTGGGTAATTGGAATCATTTGTCTATTGAATTGTTGACATAGTTATTTTCAGTTTAGAAATAACTGTTTTGGGCTATCGGTGGAGGATAGTCGTGATTGTTGTAGACATTGCATATGAATTAGGAATAACTGAAACTAATCACATTGGTTAAGTCATTAATTTTGACTATGGCATTGATACAAAAAAAATACGTGTATTGATTGAGCATTGCATTTGCATACATTGTTTTTGTGTGTGGGAGGAGATAGGGGATGTACTCCACGGTTTAGGGGAAGATAGGGGATGGACCTCTAAACCGGATTTTTGTTTGGGAGGAGATAGGGGATGGACTCCATTAGCATCACTTTTATGTGTGCTTATTTATATAGAAGTGTTTTATTGATACAGCACTAAAATGTGTATCAATCTGGAAGTATGAAGTGTTTGATTTGAGCTTGAGTCTCATTTGTTTGTTGATATTAGAAGGATGTGAATATGATATATGTGATTCACTGTTATAAGTTTGGCCAGGTTCTGAGCCATGTTGATAAAATTGGAAAGTAAAACGTATCTTTGGCAATAGTGTCATGAGACTGTAAAATGAAGTAATTGATTATTTTGGTTAACCATCTGTTGAATGTTATTGCTTTATTCATTGCTTATATGTGGTTTAGTATATTTCTACTGGGCTGTGGCTCACCCTTTATGGGAACATCATTTACAGGTTCAGGCGATAAACTACCTCCAAGGACTTAGCTTGGGAGGGTTTGGCTTCTGGTTTGAAGAAGACTACCTTTAGTTAATTGTCTTTATTTATTAGTACATGTAAACATTCAAGCCTAGGGCTTTTCTTGTTTTGAGATAGAACTCATATTTTTGTATCCAAGTGTTGGCTTGGAAAGATGTAAGCCTGTAAGGCATTTTATTCAATGTTGCATGTAATGCTTTATTTAGTAATACTCTGATGAATGAATTAATAAATTGTCTTCTTTAAATAATGCATGTCAATGATATATATAATGGGTAAATTTGAGGGCGTTACAACTTGGTATCAGAGCGTACCGGGTTTGAATACTTTGGGTACGTGGGAAGTGATTAGTATCACATTGGGTTCGTCTCATTTGATAGAGACTTAGTGTAATGTTATATGCTTATGTGATAACATGTTTATGTGATTATGTGGGTATGGAATGTAGTTTCTAGGATGTTGATTGGACCCTTGAGTTTCTAGTAGTCTTGTTGGAAAGGCACTTGATCACTGCTGTTTCCAACCGGAACTATAGTAATGCATTGGGGCTATCATTATCCGGGAATGAAATTCGTAGGTGCTTATGTGATTATGTGCTTACGTGGAATGAATTATTGTTGTCCATTGCATTAGGACGCGAGTGTTTAGCTTCGGCACATTTATTAATGTGCTAATGTCTTTGTCTCCTTTATTAGGATGTCAGGACGAGGACGAGGACGCGGTAGGCGTGGTAGGCCGGGTAGGCAGGAGGTGCCGGTGCCAGAGGAGATTCCGGCAGTTCAAGAGGGTATTGGCCAGGCCAATGTGGCCGAGCCAGTAGGCCAGCAGGCTATGGGCGCTCTAGCCCGAGAGATAGCAGGGGCATTCAGGGAGTCAGTAGGCATTCTCAGAGCTGAGAATCAAGCTCAGGCTGTTATTGCGGATGCAGGACCTTCCTTTCTGAAGAGGGAGTTCTTCCGGTCTAATCCGGATGAATTTGTGGGTGATCCTAAAGAGCCGCTTAAGGCAGATGAATGGCTCGAACAGACAACGAAGACGTTTGAGATGCTTGGCATCGAAGACGAGGGGTTGAGAGTGACCTTGGCATCTTTCCAGTTGAAGGGGGATGCAGGTCAGTGGTGGAAGTTTACTAAGGGGCGTATAGGAGGTACGTGGGAGGCTTTTGTGAATGCTTTCCAGGAGAAGTTCTTATCTCCAGCAGTCAGGGAGAAGTTGCGAGACCAGTTTTGTCAGCTTAAGCAGGCGAGTTCTTCAGTGGCTGAATTTGAGGCTGCATTCACTAGTTTGTCCAGGTTTGCGCCTGAGTTGGTGGCGTCTGAGGAACGCCGTTGTATTGAGTTTGAGAAGAAGTTGAGGCGTGGCCTCAAGCTGAGAGTTGGGGGAACTATGATTCGGGATTATGGGCGTATGGTTGATGCTGCAGCCCACATGGAAATCATGATGCAGGAGGAGGAGGAAGGACAGAAGGGCTCCAAGAGGAGTCAGGATGGTCAGAGTGATGGTAGGAGACAGAAGGGTTTTAATCCTCAGCAGTCTCAGGGTAGCTTTTCTAGATCGACTTTTCCTGTACCGAGTGCTAGTTCGGGGAAAGGCAGTCAGGGAGACATTACTTGTTTCAAGTGTGGCCAGCTGGGCCACAAGTCTCCAGTTTGTCCTCAGAGGGGAGGAGTTCAGAGAGCAGCATCTTCTTCGGCTCGATCTCAGAGCCAGAGTCAAGGTAGAGGTCAGCCACTCTCGTGTTATCAGTGTGGTCAGCCAGGGCATATGAAGAGGTATTGCCCGCAGTTGGGTGGCACATCTGGTGCATCTGGTTTGAGGCCGATTCAGGGTCAGCAGCCAGCTCAGTCGGGTCAGGCCTCGAGGGCTAATCAGGGGGGAGCTTCATCGTCTCAGTCGGTGCAGCAATCTTATGCTCCTAGGGTTGAGCAAGTTGATCAGAGGTCGTCTGGGCGCGTGTATGCTGTTACCGCGCAGGATCTTGTGCCAGCACCATCAGTTGTGAGAGGTACCTTCTTGTTTTGCAACTCGGTTGCTAATGTTTTGATTGATACGGGTACATCTCATTCCTTTGTGTCTGCTGCATTTGTATCTGTTTTGGAGTTGGAGTTAGCACAGCTAGCATCTCCTATTTGTGTAGTGTCACCTCTTGGGGGTGAATTGATTTTGAAACAAGGCGTTAGGGGTTGTGATATAGAGGTTGATTATCATAGAATCCCATTTTCCTTTGTAGTTATGCCTATGAGGGGTTTCGATGTTATTTTGGGTATGGACTGGTTATCGTCATACCGGGCAGTTATTGATTGCTACCGCCAAAGGGTCACTTGTTGTACTGTGAGCGGGGAGTATTTTCATTTTCTGGGGGACCGGGTTGGTGATGTGTTGCCACCGGGGTATGTTCCGCGAGGACGGAGTAAGCTTAGTGGTCTACTTGCTAACCTTTCGATTAGTGAGGAGGTTGAGACTCAGATTGTGTTGCCAAGGGTGGTTTGTGAGTACTCGGACGTCTTTCCCGAGGATCTTGTTGGTTTGCCACCGCATAGGGAGATTGAGTTCTCCATTGACCTAGTGCCCGGCACGTCGCCGATTTCGATGGCACCTTATCGTTTTGCCCCAGCTGAGTTAGTTGAGTTGAAGATCCAACTCCAGGAGTTGCTAGATAAGGGCTTTATACGTCCTAGTGTTTCGCCGTGGGGAGCACCAGCCCTCTTTGTTAAAAAGAAAGGAGGCGCTTTGAGACTTTGTATAGATTACCGGAAATTAAATCGGGCTACGGTTAAGAATAAGTACCCTATGCCTCGTATAGATGATCTGTTTGACCAGTTGAAGGGTTCCCGTTGTTTCTCTAAGATAGACTTGAGATCGGGTTACCACCAGTTGAGGGTCAGGGAAGAGGATATTTTGAAGACGGCATTCCGTACGCGGTATGGCCACTATGAGTTTCTGGTGATGCCATTTGGACTCACCAATGCACCGGCAGTCTTTATGGACTTGATGAACCGGATCTTCCGGGAATTCTTGGATCGGTTTGTAGTCGTTTTTGTGGACGACATCCTTATCTATTCTCCTTCTGAGGAGGAGCACGAGGAACACTTGAGGTTGGTGCTTGAGTTACTTAGAGCCCATAGGCTGTATGCCAAGTTTGGGAAGTGTGAGTTCTGGCTGAGGGAAGTCAAATTCTTAGGCCACGTGGTATCCGGGGAAGGTGTGTCTGTTGATACATCTAAGGTGGAGGCAGTGCAGGATTGGGCACAGCCTAAGAGTGTATTTGAGATCCGCAGTTTTCTGGGATTAGCTGGGTATTACCGTCGGTTTGTGAAAGATTTCTCCAGATTAGCTTCGCCTTTGACTAGATTGACTCGGAAGGGAGTCAAATTTGTATGGAGTGAGACTTGTGAAAAGTCGTTCCAGGAGTTGAAAGTTAGACTGACCACTGCTCCAGTCTTGATTATTCCGGAGAGAGGGTTGGGTTATGCAGTCTATTGTGACGCCTCACGAGAGGGTCTTGGTTGTGTGTTGATGCAAGAGGGGAAAGTGGTTGCCTATGGCTCACGTCAGTTAAAAGTTCACGAGAAGAATTACCCTACGCATGATCTAGAGTTAGCAGCTGTGATATTTGCCTTGAAGATTTGGAGGCATTATCTTTATGGTGAGAAATTTGAGGTATTCTCGGATCATAAGAGTCTGAAATATTTGTTTACACAGAAAGATTTGAACTTGAGGCAGAGGAGGTGGATGGAGTTCATAGAGGATTATGACTTTGAGTTGCATTATCATCCGGGAAAGGCCAATGTGGTGGCCGATGCCCTTAGCAGAAAACCTGTTGGTGTCATAGCTAGTATAGCCATCCGAGAGTGGGAGATGTTAGGTGCACTTGGAGAGTTTGATTTGCTTCTGGGCGAATCCATTGAGGCTGCGGCCTTGTTTTCTGTTGTTGCGCAACCTACACTTGTGACTCGAGTGTTAGAGGCTCAGAGGGGCGACCTTGAGGTAGAATCTCTCTGTGAGAAGATTTCCGGTGGGAAGGTTGAGAAGGGTTTGACGGTATATTCCGACCTGAGTGTGAGATACCGAGACCGTCTGTTTGTGCCGGAGTCTTGCCGGGAGGAGGTACTCCGAGAGTTTCATCATTCACGTCTTGCGGTGCATCCGGGGGGCACTAAGATGTATCGGGATTTGGGTTGCCAGTTCTGGTGGCGGGGTATGAAGAGAGATGTGGCAGCTTTCGTATCTAAGTGCCTTACTTGTCAGCAAGTGAAGGCTGAACATCAGAGGCCAGCGGGTTTGTTGCAACCCTTGCCTATTGCTGAGTGGAAGTGGGAACACGTCACTATGGACTTCGTTGTGGGTCTTCCGAGGACTCAGCGGGGTAGTGATGCTATTTGGGTGGTTGTAGACCGGTTGACTAAGTCGGCGCACTTCATTCCTATGCGCGTGAGAGATTCGGTAGATCATCTTGCCGACTTGTACATTCGGGACATAGTGAGGTTACACGGGGTTCCAGTGACGATTGTCTCGGATAGAGATCCTCGTTTTACTGCCAGGTTGTGGCAGAGTTTGCAGAGTGCCTTAGGCACTAAGTTGACCTTTAGCATGGCTTATCATCCTCAGACTGACGGACAGTCAGAGCGTACTATTCAGATACTTGAGGATATGCTTCGGGGTTGTGTTCTAGACTTTAGTGGGTCGTGGGAGAGGCACTTGCCGTTGGTAGAGTTTGCCTATAACAACAGTTTCCAGTCTAGTATCGGTATGGCACCATTTGAGGCCTTGTATGGCCGACCGTGTAGATCTCCTGTTTGTTGGGCTGAGGTGGGTGATGCACCTCTGTTGGGTCCGGAGTTGGTGAGGGAAACGACGGAGAAAGTTGAGCTTATCCGTAAGAGGCTTGTTACAGCACAGAGTCGTCAGAAATCTTATGCCGACCGTAGGAGGAGACCCTTGGTGTTTGCGGTGGGTGATCATGTCTTTCTGAAGATATCACCTAGACGGGGTTTGATGAGGTTTGGGAAGAGTGGGAAGTTGTTCCCTCGGTTCATTGGTCCGTTTGAGATCCTTGAGAGGATTGGCGAGGCTGCTTATCGTTTAGCTTTGCCGCCGCAGTTGTCCGGAGTACATGACGTGTTTCATGTGAGTATGCTTCGGAAGTATGAGCCAGATCCATCACATGTGTTGGATTGGACCGATTTAGTGGTTGATGAGGATGTCTCGTATGAAGAGAGACCGGTTCGGGTCTTGGATAGGCGGGATCAAGTTTTGCGAGGCAAGACCATCCCTTTGGTAAAAGTTTTGTGGAAACATCATGGAGTGGAGGAAGCCACTTGGGAGCGTGAATTGGAAGTCCGTGAAAAATATCCGGACATGTTTATAGATTTGTAATCTTGTATTTAGATTTTGTAATATTGTTGAACTTAAGAGCTTTATAAATGTCTTAAGTTGTAAAATACTGAGTATGTTTTGGTCAATGGTTATATTTTGGAATTGAATTCGATATGGGAATTGCTAACATTGGAAGGAATAATGCACAATAGTAATGCAGGTTGAAATATATGTTGTTTTATATATATTGTGAGATACCCCTTGATAAAGAGATGAAGTGACCAGTATTGGGTCAAGTTGTTTATTGTTGTTATACAATATCTTTGAGAATTGAGAAAAACTTGTTTTTATTTACAAACTTATGCTTAATTTCGGGGACGAAATTCTTTTAAGGGGGGGAGGTTATAGCGACCCCGGTCTTTTCCCATTTGATTATTGTATCCGGACTTAGGTTCCGTAGATTCCGTCATTGTATAATTGTTGTTGTCATTCATTATTTTCTTATTTTGAGTCTTGGGTTGTGTTGGGAAGTTTTGGAGCAGGTTGGTTGAGCTTAGGAACCAAGTCTAGTTGCCCAGATTTTGGCTTGTCCGCTCGAGCGGGGGTTTGGATGCTCGAGCGGGGAATACACCCATCCAGTATGTCCTGTGTAGTGTTGGCCGCTCGAGCGGGGAATACACCCATCCAGTATGTCCTGTGTAGTGTTGGCCGCTCGAGCGGGGGATTGGACGCTCGAGCGGGAAGTCGTGAGTGACGCTCGAGCGGGGAGTTGGGCGCTCGAGCGGGGACCTGTCTGCAAAAACTTCTGGGAGAGTGCATTCGCCGCTCGAGCGGGAGTTTGGCCGCTCGAGCGGGAGTCTGTGAGTGGCGCTCGAGCGGGGGTTTGGACGCTCGAGCGGGGCGACTGGTATAAAAATCCGAGATCCGACTTTCAGGATCATTTTTCATCTCCTTTTTGATTTTAAAACCCTAGAACCGTCTTCTCCCTCTCCTTACTTACCTTCTTTCTTAGATTTGATCTACTTAGGGTGTGTTTCTACCCCAGATCCTTCATTAAAAAGATAGAGGGAGTCGAGGGCTTTCATTTAATCTGAACATTTGGCGATTTGGAGCACTTTGGTATTTGGGCACTCATCTTTGTCTTCACCATTTGTGTTGTTTTCTTCGAGGTAGGGATTTCCTACTCCATTTTATAGGTTTTGTTCTAAGCTTTGGTAATTTGATATGTTAGGGATACTTTGGTAAATTTTGGGAAAAACCCTAGTTGTATTATTGAATTAATTTGTATAAGTAATTCATGGAATTGGAAAAAAATGGTTAAATTCATGGAATTGGGGAATTCATCGGTTAAATAGCATAATTGGGTAATTGGAATCATTTGTCTATTGAATTGTTGACATAGTTATTTTCAGTTTAGAAATAACTGTTTTGGGCTATCGGTGGAGGATAGTCGTGATTGTTGTAGACATTGCATGTGAATTAGGAATAACTGAAACTAATCACATTGGTTAAGTCATTAATATTGACTATGGCATTGATATAGAAAATACGTGTATTGATTGAGCATTGCATTTGCATACATTGTTTTTGTGTATGGGAGGAGATAGGGGATGTACTCCACGGTTTAGGGGAAGATAGGGGATGGACCTCTAAACCGGATTTTTGTTTGGGAGGAGATAGGGGATGGACTCCATTAGCATCACTTTTATGTGTGCTTATTTATATAGAAGTGTTTTATTGATACAGCACTAAAATGTGTATCAATCTGGAAGTATGAAGTGTTTGATTTGAGCTTGAGTCTCATTTGTTTGTTGATATTGGAAGGATGTGAATATGATATATGTGATTCACTGTTATAAGTTTGGCCAGGTTCTGAGCCATGTTGATAAAATTGGAAAGTAAAACGTATCTTTGGCAATAGTGTCATGAGACTGTAAAATGAAGTAATTGATTATTTTGGTTAACCATCTGTTGAATGTTATTGCTTTATTCATTGCTTATATGTGGTTTAGTATATTTCTACTGGGCTGTGGCTCACCCTTTATGGGAACATCATTTACAGGTTCAGGCGATAAACTACCTCCAAGGACTTAGCTTGGGAGGGTTTGGCTTCTGGTTTGAAGAAGACTACCTTTAGTTAATTGTCTTTATTTATTAGTACATGTAAACATTCAAGCCTATGGCTTTTCTTGTTTTGAGTTAGAACTCATATTTTTGTATCCAAGTGTTGGCTTGGAAAGATGTAAGCCTGTAAGGCATTTTATTCAATGTTGCATGTAATGCTTTATTTAGTAATACTCTGATGAATGAATTAATAAATTGTCTTCTTTAAATAATGCATGTCAATGATATATATAATGGGTAAATTTGAGGGCGTTACAAAAGCCCCTACTAATCCTGCAAAGGAAGCTCAGCTGCGCTCCAACAGAACGCACCCGAGTTGCCAAGAGACAAAACTGGTCAGTATACAGGTATACTGGTATGAGTACAAGAATTGACACCCACGTGTCCACCAGACACAAACAAAAAGTATATTATTTCTTGTTATGGAACAAGACAAGTAGTTCCAACCGTACCGAGACGAATGAGTAGTTTCTCGAGATACGGTGGCATTTAGTTTCTTGTCCGTATACAACGAAATATAAATTGATTATAGAATAGACAATATAGAAATAAAAATATGGTGGGTTAGCCCTGCATAAAAAGTTAGTAAGACCCACCATCCTGCAAAACAAATAAAATTAGTATAATTTAATCATAAGTAACTTGTTGAAACAAATATAAAATTACATCGTTTCATACTTAAATAATTCGAATTGATCAAAACTCAAAGAACGAAAGTTGTACAGAATCAAATTTCCTAAAAGACAACGTGAACGAATTTAACAGAAACTGAACAGGTTAAGAGAAAGGCTTGATTTAAAAATCTAGACGGAATTCAATCGAAAAATATGAAGCTGAAAATGAACAAAAACTGCCATAAGATGATTTTTTTCCGAAAAAGTTCAATACATGAAAAGTGCGCAGAATAATGTTTTACTTTAGTTTACGCGAAACCAATAAAAATGAACTCGTTTCATGGGTTAAAACAGCCTATAAAATATGCATTACCAAAGTGAATCAAACCGACAATAACCAAGGTCATCCGATTATAAGTTCTAATCGATCTTTTTAATAAAAAGCTACAACACAAGAGTTGTCCAAAATCACGTATACATGCTTCTGCTCAAATTTCATAATTTATCAAGATCGTTTACTATTTTTTTATCATGTACATAACAGTACCATACACAGTATTCTAATAAATTCATAATTAAATTCTTTGTTCCTTAACTCCACCACTTCGGCCCTCCACTTCTGGCCTACACATATATCCCATGTGCCTCCCGTATATCTAACACCGCTCCGAAGCCAAACTTGCACGGGGATATCGTCCCGAGTTTGACTCACACTCCCCGGATGGTTAACATATACGTACGCGCGTAAATCAAAGCACTCGTCTATTCATGAGAACGAGGCAACAATATAAATAACATCTCATCAACATCATGAGACAAATATAACAATGCCAGGCATAAGGCATTAAACAACTCTCATAATCCTCACTTTTTTATACACTCTTTCTCCCCATCACTCAAATAAAACAACAATCCATGGAGTCATGGCGGAGTATAAGGAATTTATCTATAGGTTCATAATTAATTTTAATTTCATATGACCATGAGTGTAATTACAACCATAAAATAAATCCATATAAAAATCATAAACATGGCATACACAACTAATCCAAATAAGTAAAATCAATCCTTCATTTACATGCAAATACAAAATTAATCCAACATCAAATAAAAATAAATAAATAAAAACAACGAATCAATCCATCCTCTAACCAATATCTATGGATTCTAAGTTTATTTTAATTTTATATAATCATGAGTGTGATTACAATCATAAAATCAATCCATATAAAAAAAACCCTAAACCTTGCATGCAACTAATCAAAATAATTAAAATCAATCAATCATCTAAAAACCCTAAACCTTACATAAACAACCAATCAAAATAATTAAAACCAATCAATCATCTATAAACCCTAAACTTTACATACACCACTAGTCAAAATAATTAAAATCAATCTATCATCTTTGTGTGAATACAAAATCAAACTAATATCAAATAAATAAATAAAAACAAAGAATTAAATATAAATCAAGGGAAGTGGATTTTGTACTCACAATTATTTTTGAAGATCAAAGAATCACTCAAAGAATTAATAAAGTCACCCAAAATAAAACCTCAAACCTTGCATACCCAACTAATGCAAATAATTAAAATCAATCAATCATCCAAAAACTCTAAACCTTACATACACGTTTAATCAAAATAATTAAAAATTAGTCAATCATTTAAAAATTCTAAACCTTACATATCCAACTAATTAAAATAATTACAATCAATTAATTTTCTAAAATCTTAGACCTTACATATACATCTAATCAACATAATTAAAATTAATCAATCATCTAAAAATCCTAAACCTTACATACTCAATTAATTAAAATTATTACAATCTATTAATCTTCTAAAAATCATAAACCTTACATATACGTCTAATCAACATAATTAAAATTAATCAATCGACTAAAACAATCTCAAACCTTTCATACTCAACTAATTAAAATTATTACAATCTATTAATCATCTAAAAATCCTAAATATTACATATACGTCTAATCAACATAATTAAATTAACCAATCGTCTAAAAAAAATCCCAAACCTTTCATACCCAACTAATTAAAATTATTACAATCTATTAATCATCTAAAAATCTTAAACCTTACATATACGTCTAATAAACATAATTAAAATTAATCAATCATCTAAAAATCCTAAACTTTACATATACATCTAATCAAAGTAACTAAAATTAATCAATCATCTAAAAACCCTAAAGTTTACCTACACAACTAATCAAAGTAATTAAAATCAATCACTTATCTAAGAACCCTAAACTTTACATATACTACTAGTCGAAATACTTAAAATCAATCTATCATCTATAACCCTAAATCTTATATCCACAACTAATCAAAATAATTAAAATTAATCTATCGTCTTTATGTAAAACAAAATCAACTAACATCAAACAAATAAAAATAAATAAATAAATAAAACAGCGAATTAAACATAAATCAAGGAAAGTGGGTTTTGTACTCACAATATTATTTTGAAACAATAAAATATTTGAAGAACTAAAAGAGCCACCAAAACAAAACCCTAATCTTTCTATTTTTTCCCTCTTCCTTCACCGTCTCTCTTTTCTCTCCCTCACGGTTTGCACTGTTACACAGCCGCACACAGAACTTCTCTTCTTTTTGATAAATATATCTCTCTCTCTCTCTCTCTCTCTCTCTCTCTCTTCCCCGAAGCTGCTGCCAGAGTGAATCTTCTTTACACACAAACTTTTGTGGTTCAACCCTAGTATATTATATAATAACCTAATAACATTATATAATATTATGTTATATACATTCAACACAAATAAACATATATAAATATATTTTATAAAATCAATACATGTAACACCCTTTTTTTTTATATATAAAACAAATATAAATATTTAGATTAATTATATATAATTAAATACCACATTAAATTAATTAATTACCACATTAAATTCATTAAATAACACATTAAATTCTCATGTAACCTACACAATTAATAAAGCCAAAAATAAAATAAGATATAATAATCATAATAATAAATAAATGACTTGAGAAAATTAGGGTCGCTACAGATGGCCGGCAGACCTTCATTTTTAGCCGGCAGATGGTCGATAGTAGCTCCTAATGGCCGGTAGGCCACTGGTGTATTCCCCAGCCTTGATTTCGTAAGGTTCAGCAGGAATCCCTTGAGGACACCCTGCAGACAGAGCCTTTAAAGAGCATTCGGAGAGCTTTTCGGGATGGGAATCGAGCATGCATCTTCACATTCTTCAAGGTTGAGCTGAGGCGACCTAGTCCATATATTTTAATGCTTTATTTGTCAATTAGCATTCAGTTTTGTAACTTAATTAATTTGTTAATTAGTTTAAGTTTTATAATAATTAATTAGCTTGTTAGTTAGTTAATTAGTGGGATTGTATTATTTATTCGGACCCTCCATTGAGAGGGCATATGTTGTAATAAGTGTGCGTGCGTGTGTGCATGTCTTCTAACCCCACGTCTTTCTCCCTTTTACTTACCGATTACAATAGTTAGTTTTAGGGCATATTTCAGTTAGCATCCTTATGCTATGCATGTTTGCATCCTTCATTTGTATTGCATGCACTAGGCTCGGCGTATAATACTAACTACATTGTACTTTCAATACATTACTTGAATATGTGTTCAACAGCATGTTATCAAGTTGCATTTCATATGCCATTTTAGAATAGCCGAGCCTATCTAGATGCATTTTCGCATGCGTTGCATTAGCCATCTTAACATGAACTAGGATCATGCATTGATTACTAACTAGTTCTTTGTTTTGGCTCGGAGTACATTGGAGTGTTTTTGCTTTAGCATATCGCATGAGTGTGAGTGTTGCCATGATAGCATGCTTGCCATGAGGCTAACTGCTTAGTTGATATAACTGCCTGAATGCCTGTGGGTGAAGGTTGGATTACTTGAATTGGAAAAATTCTTTGAAATCCTCAATTTAGCCTACTTGCAAGTAGCAAAATTCAAACCCTCTTTCAAACAAACGGATATGCAATATTTTGTTCCAAATTAGGCGATCTAGTCTATACTTGTGTGTTGTACGCATCACATAGTAAGATTAGCTAATTAAACCAGAATAAGAGCATATGTGTTTTCAAAAACAAGATATCATGCTTAGTACAGGCCGATCTTTGATCGGGCGAACGAGGGTGCTCATAGATGACCTTCCCCAATCGTACCCAAGTTCCCGAGCCGAGACAACTTTGGTGATGACGGGCACGTGGCCTTAGGCACGAGTCAGGATTTCCTAAATTCTCCCAAAATAAAATATTTAGGTGCCGACTCTGTATCTGGCAAAGCAGTCCATGTTTGACATTTCTTTACAAAAATCAGTTTTTCAAAACGATTTGTCAGATTTGGACTCTTTAATGATTTATCGGTCTTGCAATGCACTTTGTGAGATTAGATTCAAAACCGTGACATTTGAGTCCGTACTGTAGTGGCAAGCCCGATTCGGGGCGCGTCTACACTATTTTTGCCATTTTACGAAACTTTCATTCGAGGGAACCGGCACCCATATACACAAGATTTCAGGACTTTCACCCTGGACACTCCGGCCAACTTAATTTTAAACGGAGTCCATCCTCTATTTTCTCCCAAACAATGGAGTACATCCCCTATCTCCTTTCAAACAGAGATACATATGCAATGTATTTAAAAACGTATATACAATGACAAACCAAATCACACATTCAACAATTTAACCAAACCGTCATATTCAATGACATAATGCATATGATTAGTTTCCATTTACCTAATCCTCATGCACTTTCTACAACAATTACAGCTATCCTCCACCAATAGCCCAAAACAGATATTAAATCCATCAACAGGTAATTGACCAAAATTTTCGTAGGTGAGTGATTTATCAAATCCAACTACACCGTCTATTTACGTAGCCTCCCAATTTCATATTTCCCATATCAATTCCATTATATATTCAAAATAATAATTTAACCTGACCTAGGGCAAATTTTCTCTTATTCCAAAATAATAATCCATATGCTCAAAACTCATCATTTTAACATTAGGGAACTTCATATACAAAGCCCCATAGTTATTTCATAGGCTAACACAATAACCCCTCTTTTAATTTAGAACCTAAACCCTAACTTCACCCAAATCATAACCAAATCCCTCTATATATTCAAAATGACAAATACTTAGGTTAGACAACATAACAAAGTATAGAACATCCCTACCTCAAATGTAGAGCTCGAAGAGAAAGAAGGAGAATCTTGAAAATGCCCAAAATCAAGCTTTACTCGGATGAAATGGAAGCCCACAAGGTGCTACACCTTTTTCTCAAAGGATGTAGGGTAAAAACCCTTAGATTCAAAGGGGTTTGTAGAGAGAAGTTGGATTTGTGAAGAGAAAGCCAACCGATCTAGGGTTTCGAGTGAGAAGGAGTGCAAAAAGTGATAAAGGACATCGCTATTGCGAACTGATAGATGCGACATTCGCTCGAGCGAAAGAGTTGTCGCTCGGGCGACTAGACACAACAGTAACCTTGCTCGAGCGCAAAAAGTGTTGCTCGAGCGTAGAATGCAAAGTTTCAGGTCTGCCATAGACGTAGACGCACGCTCGAGCACAAGAAGTCTCGCTCGAGCAAAGAAACAATTTCACAAGGCTCGCTCAAGCGACGCACTTTCACCTTCCCAGAAAAGCTGCGTCTGGAAGAAAAACCTGAAGACCCTAATTTCTCGCTTGAGCTCAAGATACCTCGCTCGAGCAAAGAAGCAAATATATAAGGCTCGCTCGAGCACAAGAAGCTTTGCTCGAGTGAAGAGACCAAAATCTGGGCAACAACCATTTATACCAATTAACAACCAACCTGTTCCAAACTCGCCCAACAAATCCCAAAACTCAAATTCAAAGAATTAAAGAAAGGAAACAAGATATAGACAACAACACACAATCACGAAACCCGAGTCCGGAACATAATAAAGGTCGGGGTAAAACCGGGATCGTTATAAATAGGGCCTATATGGTTAGAACCAACCAACCAATAGAGTAATCCAGTTTACAACTTAATTATTGGACTACAATTAACTACAAAACAAAGTTAACAATGCAATTAGAATTCAATAGCAATGAGAATAAATTTGCAAAAGAATGAGATTAATCTTGGATTTCAAAGATGATAATTTGAATAATTCTTTTCAAAATGAATTTTTTTAGTGTACTGAAAAAAAAATCTCAGACTTGTTCATAATAATAATTATGAATGGAAAATGGTGTATTCCTCTGTTATATGAACACCTAACATGCAAAATGTAGTAATATTAAGCCTCAAGTTCAACTAAACAAACAACTAGGGAAATTGAAGGATTGTATTATATATACTGTTAGGAGACTTCACAATTGTTAACAAAAAATACACATTATAAACACGACATTATCTGTTGCAAGTTGAAGATAAAGTCATTAAATGAGTAGAGGCCAGCCCCCCTTTGGAGTTATATTTGACCCACATAGTTCTCTTAACCCAAAGTTCTCTTAACTCAAAGTTTGGTTGTACACTTGAAACACACATTCATTCCTATGTTTTGAGCACAATCATTCAATTTTTTTGTGATCAAAACCAGTCCACGAATGTAACAGCCCATCAACAATCCCAAGTATGAAATACACATTCAAGTGCTTTTTAAAATGTATTTCAAAACAAAGAACAAAATAAATAAATGGGCAGTCAACATTAAGCATGAAAATTTAATCAGTATTACTGAGTTTGCATATTAATTTAAGATATTTGGCAGAAGGAAAAATAAAAATAATCAATTGTGAAATAACTTCTTCCAAACATCACATTTCTCTTTCCCACCTCCCAGCATGTAGACACAAAACAAAACATGTATTTTAAACATAATTAGAAATGCACTGGATAGAAAAAAAAATGAAAACAAAAGTGCAATTGTGAAATTATACCAAATGTTTTAGACTTGATCATTCGAAATGCAAACATTTGTTTGTTAAAATTAACAAATTGTTTTCTAACTCAAAAGTAGCCTACTTCATAAAAGGTACACTTTTTGTTGTATAATTTATTCAATGCAGTTTTTGTTTTGTCTAAGTTGAAATAATGAACATATAATGTTCGAGATCATTATAACGATTATTTGAAACATTATGTGTAACGCCCTCAAAATAATACATAAAACTCGTCACTAGACATGCAATTATATAAAAAAAAACAACCATTTATATTCATCAGAGTAGTTCTTACAATAGTATTACAAGTTAACAACAAAAGCAAATGCCCTATGGGCTTACAGCTTTCCAAGTCAACACCTGGTTACACAAAAGAAGAGTACTAACTCTATACAAAATAAGCCCTTGGCTTGATATACATGTAATACAAACAAAATAAACAAAAGAGTCTCCAACTCTCATCATCATCCAAGCTACGTCCTTTGAGGTGGCATACTACCTGTACCTGAAAATAATGTCCCATATAGGGTGAGCCAACGCCCAGTAGAAATATGCTAAACACAATATGAGTAATAACTAAGACATTAGCAATTGATAAATGTTCAAGTTCCATAAATCAATTCATAATCCATTTCCATTTCATGACCGCTATGTTCATGTTTCATTTCAGTTTCCATTTCTTATCAATTTCTCAATTTACATCAACGGCTCAGAACCTGGCCAACCACTTATATGAAACAGTGACTCATATTAGACATTTCCCAATTTGCAATAGATAAACCTACTAATTGTATCAACATTTCAATAGATAAGCATACAAGTTGTATCCACATTTCAACAGATACGCATATTAGCTATATCAACACTTCCAGAGATAAGCATATGAGCTGTATCAACGCTTCCATAAATAAGCATATAAGTTGTATCGACACGTTAACTGACAAGCATATGAGCTGTATCAGTGGAGTCCATCCCCTATCTCCTCCCAAACAACATCCGGTTTAGAGGTCCATCCCCTATCTTCCCTTAAACCGTGGAGTACATCCCCTATCTCCTCCCATACACACAACGTATATACACATGGGTCATATACACAATCAATCAATACATAACGTTAATGTATTCTATCAACCGTCATACTCTATGACATATCCAATTGATTAGTTTTAGTTTGCCTAATCATCATACATTGTCTACAACAATCAAAACTACCCTCCACCAGTAGTCCAAGCAATTATTTCTAAACAGATAATAAAAGCTCCAACAGATAAAATATCAATGTTTTCAAAAGTAAGCGATTAACAAATCCAACTCCACTATTCTACTATATAATGAGTCAATTTCATTATTTCCAACTCAATTCCATATAACCACAATTTTCCCAAATTAATCATACCAATTAATTTATACAACCAATTAGGGTTTTCTACCTCATTTCCCAATATTGACCCAATGGTCTATATTTCAACAACCAACAACAATATCATTATTTTGAAACTCATAATACACATTCTTGGAATCAAAATAACAAAACCCTCTTTTAACATTTCGAAACCCTAAGTCCCAAAATTACCCAACTTCAACACTTTATCAAAACAACCAAAAATCTATGTCAAAGACCATAAGAGTGAGTAGGAATCCCTACCTCAAAATCGGAGCTCAAGGGAAGAAGATGAAGAAACTCAACGTGCTCCAAAACTCAATATTCTCGGATCAAAGTGTAGCCCTCGACGATCAACCCAACTTTTACAAAGGCCGAAGGAAAAGGAAACACTCTAACCAGATCAAACCCTAGAGAGAAGGGAATTTCTAGAGAGAGGAACTCTCAAAATGTCTTTTTAGAAAGTAAGAGAGAGAGAGAGAGAGAATGTAAAAAGTGATTTTAAAATGCCCAGCTGCCAACTGATATACGACATTCCCGTTCGAGCGGAGAACACAACGCTCGAGCGTCAAGAACAAAAAACTAGGTCTGCTCGAACGCAGTAAGGCCCGCTCGAGCGCCAAGACACAAGAATAAAGTACATCCTCTTAAGCGCGAAAACCAGTCCGCTCGAGCGTAGATTTCCCCCTCCCAGAACTTACACCAAAAAGTACTACCCGCTTAAGCGCCACTGCTCGAGCGCAAAGAAACCCGCTCAAGCGTGAAAAGCATGCTTGCAGAAGTTCTGCAGAGCACCAAAATACTGAGAGCGTGCAATCTCCGCTCGAGCACAAGAAGACCCGCTCGAGCGGACCTCCTAAAAACTGGGCAACAAAGAATTGAAACCAAAGCCCAACCAACCTATAACAACTCTGCCCAATACATCCTAAAACTCAATCAAGCGGAATTAAAGGATAATAACAAGGTATACCACCACCAACATCATGGAACCCAAGTCCGGAACGCAACAGAACAGTAAAGGGACAACCGGGATCGCTATATTATGTGTGCAAATTATCAAGTAACAATTACCTTTAATTTGTGGTTTCAGAAATTATGATAGCTAAAAATTAGAAGGTACTCACCTTGATCTTGTTAATTCTATGTATTTGACAAACTATATTGTTGTCACAAAATCCATTATTTCCCTGCAATAGAGACCGAGAAAGTGTAATCTTAGCCTACAACAACTCTCTCAAATCCCATATTTGTGCACTCATAACCAAAGAAAGGAGAAATGCATATCCATGTCTAGATGATTGTTGTTATACACCTAGAATTTGTTTAAATGCTACACAAATGAAATAATAATAATAATAATAATAATAATAATAATAATAATAATAATAATAATAATAATATGAAGCAAGTAACAAAATCTACTAAAGGTTACAGAGGAAATTATAAAACTTATTGCAAACTCACATCACAAAGAAATATGAAACCACTAAATATGAAGCAAACCATTGGCCAAGACTCCAATGGCTATGTGTAATTTTCCTCACATTTCTATTTAACCCTCCATAGTGGCCCAAGGCACTAACCCCCAATCAAATTAAAACATGATTCATGCTAATATGGTATAATTCTCTTTTATGAATGAAACTCAAACAAAAGTCATTTCCAAACCCCCCCTCCAAAAAAACAAAAAAAAAAAAAAAAAGAAGAAGAAGAAGAAGCAATGAATAGAAAAGATTGGACCTTTAACAATTCAAATCGACATTTAAAAGTGATCTTAAGGAATTATCGAGGTTTATTGAACTTTTCACACAGATGATATATTTTTCAATTTAATCAAAGGAATAAAATTAGTAATAAATTTTTTTCAAAAAAGTCTGGCAACTTTTTGCAAACCCATTTCACAAAAGACACCTAATGAGGCAAAGAAAACCATTGGTTAAAACTACAAGTTGCACCGTTTTTCCATACCCAAAACTCAACATCATTTAACCTAAGAGTGGAATAAATAAAAAATTATTTAAAAAAAAAAACCAAGAAAGGAGAATACTTAATACAATAACAATTAAAGATAAATTTTGTTGCCCAAAACAAATCCCAACATAGGTTAGGAATTTCAACAAAGCACAATCAAATATGTATAATATCATAGGTATCATAAAACATCATGGTTAAAAAAAAAAACATAAAGTTTATCTACTACATATTATTTCAGTAGGTTAGGGATTTCACAAAGCCCAATCAAATCAACATTTCATAATATTTTAGGCCATTAAAAATCCACAACAATGAAAAACAAATCAATGAAACCCTCTTTTACCCAAAATGAATAAGCCACAAAATATACACACAGTAAACATTGTGCAAACAATAATAAAAAGAACAAAACCCTAACAAATTAACAGAACCAAAGAAAATTAAAACACTTTACAAACCCTAATTGGATCAAAAGGAACCTAAAATCGAAATACCTAACATTCTTCATCTATGTCTTTACCTTAATAGAAGCTTGTATCGTATTCTTCCATCCTTGGGCTCAATTTCCGTTTGATTCGTTGGTGAATACTATGAATACCCACAAAATCAAACAAATTGGCACCACATAGGAGGAGATGTCATCGACTGTCGCTAGAGGAGAGAGGAGATCGGTGAGATGAGAGAGGAGATTGATAAGAGGAGAGAGGAGGTGGTCGAATATCGTGGTCGGTGGAGGGAGATCACCATTGAGAAGAGAATGGAGGGTTCTCTAAGACAGATTATAGAGAGAGAGTGGGTATACTATGGATCCTTTGATAAACAGTTGTAAGCAATTTGAAGCTAGTTTTCCATTAATACCCTTGCATCTAAAGAAGAAAAGCTAAGCACAAGGGCTAAATCAACTTTTCAACTATTCAAAAAACACTGTTCATATTTGGATGAAACTACTGTTCACTTTGCATCCATGCTTTATATATATTGTATAGATTATCTCCCAAAACACTAACATAAAATTGATGATCTTTATGATTTGACCAACAACTATTAATTTAAAAAAATACCTTACTTTAAGGTCTTGTTTGGCAAGTAACGATTTTAGCTTAAAAATCAAAAAGTTGTTAAAAAATCAAAAAGCCTATAACTTATACCAAAAAATCAAAGATTCCCTTTTCTCTCTACTTTTTGCACGTCTTTTCGTAAAAAACTAAAAATTCATTCCAAACATACTAATTTTTTTATCTCATATTTTAGTCAAAAAGTCAAAAAGTTATTAAAATAGTCAATCACCAAACAAGGCCTAAGGATATACGAATGTCCGATGATTTAACCCACCGAAAAGAGTATAATTATGTGGGGGTTTTTTTTTTTCAATCACAATGTTCATAGGTTAATAGTCTTAAACTATCATCTAGGCCTTGTTTGGGAACATGCTATTTAGTAATTTTTTGGTTATTTGACTAAATAATGAGATTAAAAAAATTAGTATGTTTGGAATTACTTTTTAATTTTTTATGAAAAGATGTGTAAAAAGTAGAAAGAAAATAGAATCTTTGACTTTTTGGTATAGGTTATAGGCTTTTTGATTTTTTTAGTAACTTTTTGACTTTTAGACTAAAATATGTGTAGCCCAAACGAGGCCTTAAATTGTTTTGAGTATAACTTATTTTTAAATTTTTTTTTACTTATTATAAAAGTATAATATATATATATATATATAAAAGTGATATGATAAAAAATCAACTAATAAATAACTTGGGGGTGTCGTCCCCAAAAAAGACCTTAATCGACTTGAAACTGAAATATCCTCTCACCGCCACTTAAATGCCCTTTTTGGTCTAAAATTATTCCCAAAAAATCAATTGATTCTTTTTCTAATTCAATCTTTTTTGGTGATAACATAATTCTATATTTTTAGAATTTTTCACAAAGTAATTTTAAATGTTTCTTATGCTCCTCCTGGGTTATAGAGAAGATAAGTATATCAATAATACAAACTACACAATAATCTTTAAGATCTTTAAAAATTGTATTCATCTACCGTTGAAATATCTGTAGTCCTATATTTAACCCAAAAGGCATAACATTCTAGTGGTAATGTCCTCTAGGTATACTAAAAGCTGTCAATTTTTTTTATTCTTCAGTCAATTGAATTTGTCAAAATCCACTCTTACAATCGAATTTGCTAAAGATTTTTTATCCTTTGGTTAAGTTAATCAAAACATCTTTTCTTGGAATAAAATATCCATCAAATTCTAAATTTTAATTTAGCCGTTTATAGTTGATTACCATTCATGCTTTTCCTCTTTTAATTTCAACATGGTTTCTTACTATAAAAGCTGGACTAGAGTGAGGGCTTCTAGTTTTTTCAATTAACTTTTTGTCTCAAAGTTCCTGAAGTTGAACATCAAATACATCTATATCTTGTCTAGTATGGATCATTGGTCTTACTCTAATGATAACATTAGGGTCTTTTAATTTCAAACTACAATAACGCGAACTACGTTGCCATGGTTTTAATGAATTTTCACTAAAATTTTCTTTCAAAAATTTATAAATTCAATGTGATTCATCGATAGTTTTGATGATGGGAGTTAAATCACCACGCGAAACGGGCGTAAACTCTTTATTATAAATATATTTATGTTGTTCGAATAATGGAATATGAATTAAGACATTGTTTATGCTTAATGAAATGGTTTTTTCCTATATTTGCATGGGAATGTATTTATATATAAAATTATTTCCAAAAAGAAAATCTCCATGCATATAAGAAAAACATAGAATTTTTGGTATAATGAACTTGCTATCATTTAACCAAATAGCTATATTTTTAGCTTTGAATTGTATAGAAGTATGGTTTCCATCAATTCCAATAACCAAAATTTAATATTTCATTAATGTCCATTTTTTCTTTTGGTATGGTATTCCATTTACATGAACTGATTGTAGCTCATGTGTCTATGAGAACACTGAGGCTATAGGGTTTATAACCTGCAAAATTAAATGTTCCCAATATATATGCGTATCTTCTTTTTCCTTGGCTAGGATAAAAAATAATATCATCATTTTTTATTTGAAAATGATACATATATGCAGACTTAAAATGTTTAGATTGTATTCTTGTTCCTGGAAAAATAGGAATCTGAACATTGTTTGCAGTAATAGATTTTTTATTAGAATTATTACTCGATTCACCAATGCTTAATTTTGAAATTGATTTGTTAGGAAAATCTTTTTCAAATACAGAAGTTGATCTTTTAATTTTTGGAACTGTATTTTCAACATATAATCTTTTTTTCTGATGCTTGCATTTGTATTTGTGCAGGATTTTTTGTTTTAGAAAATTCTCCTTGTCACTAGGTCATGGATTAACCATTGTCGAGAGACTTCTAAATCGCTTCAATTCATTAGACGGGGTTGGATTACCGTGTCAAATGGTCTTGGTTCAAAGATTTCAATGATTTTATTATCGTTTGATCTTGTTTTTGTTTCAGGAAATTTGGTCAATTCGTGAATTGTTTTCCAACGAGTAGCCAAATCATGTGAATTAGATTTCATTCCTAATCCTTGTGTTTTAATTCTTATTCTGACTGTGTCTTCAAAATTAGGATCATTTATGGAAATAAAGAAATTTGATCTAACATTAAACCAAACCACTCCATTAGCTAAATTAGATTGAATTCCTCCAATGATTGCTTGCATTGGGTCAGAAAATCTTTTATAAAAAATTACTGCCAAAATAGGAGCATCTATCCCTTGGCGGAATAAGGCTATTATGGTTACCTGTATTAATCCAATATGAATATATTGAATTTCAAGATATTTCTTTTTCCATTTTACAACCTTTTTCTTATCAAAAAAAAGGAATATCAATATTTCCTTCTTCTGATCACTTTGCTTGAGTGTTGCCACTGTATTGTTCAAACACTCTTGCTGAAAAGAAGTTGAATTTTGAAAGTTTATAAATTTCTAGCACCACAACTTCTTGCATTTTTTCGAATTTTGTTAATTCTTCTTCGGTAAAAGTTTTTTCTTCTCCGACTACATCTCCAAGTCGAATGGCTTGTAATTCTTCTGAAGATATACTATCTGCTTCTTGAGATATTTTTTGAATATTAGTCATCATGAAGATTAGTTCTTCATCTGAACTTTCTTCATCACTTAGAAATTTCGTACAAAATTTCTTCTTCATTAGAAATTTCTTCGCCATATATTATTTCAAAATCTTGCTCTTCAAAAACTTTGATTATTTTCTTTGCCTTTTTGGGCATTCAGGTGCATAGTGAGCTTCCTCGTTACAAATGTACCATTTACAAGTATTCTTTTTTGAAACACTTGTTGGTTTTTTTTTTTTGAATATACTTTTTTTTTTTGAAAAAGTTTTGTTCTTTTTTCAAGGTTTCCATTTATATTTTCTATGTTTTTTTAGAAAATTCTTTTCGATTGGGAAATGTATTACAACAAATTTTCCAATTTTCTTTCAAAACTTTATCATAACATTTTTTACCATATTGTGAGCTAAAAATTTGATTTTTTATTTGTTTTTTCGCTTTTACTTCTAGACACCAATATGCTATCAGTCTCAGAACATAATTAATGCGAAAACTAAGATTATCATATTCTTGTTTCCCTTTTTTTTTTTTTTTGAGAAAATCAGGATATATTTTAATAAATAACTCATCCCATGGATTGGAGAAAAATTGATCTAACCAGAGTTGATTTGCTGGTCGATCAATAAGATAATAATATTTTTTTAAAATTTGAACATAGTCTTCAAAAAGACAAATATTACATAATTCTAATTTAGTCAAAATATAATTTGCATCTGCTTGCAAATTAGAGTCTCCTGCAAAACCACATAATTTTTCTTTTATGATTTTTGCAAATTCAGCAAGATTGTGTCAAGTGTGAGAAAATTTGCCAACAAAGCTGTTTTTTGACTTTTTCCAATTTCAGATTTTTCCCACTGCCTTAACCATTGCAACACATCTCCTTGGAGAGTTGCTGCAATATAATTAAGGAATTTTTCCTTTGATCAACTATTTTTATAATTGGTAATAATGATGGACAACGATTGTGCCCAATCATCAATTGCTTGTGGCTGGTCCTTAAATGTGACAAAAGACAAGTCTAAATAAGTACCATTTTGAGCTATTGGATACTTATGGTTGTTACCTTTTTTAGATATTATTGGCTCAGGTGTAGGATTGGAGGTACTTTCAGTGTTAGTGTCATTTTTAACTTCATTTGTTTGAATAAAGTCGAAATTTTCTCCATCTCCCTATGTGCCAAATAATTCGGAATCAATTAGCTATTTTGCCTTTCTTTTTCCTTTATTTATTTCTGGTGAAACATCTTGATCTATTGTTTCTTCAGATGAGGATGATTGACTATCATCATCATTAGTTGACATATTAATATCATAATTAAAGTGTTGTAAAAGGGCTTCATGTTCTAGATAAGTTTCTCTTATATGATCTAGTAGCCTATTTCTTTCATTAATACCTAAATCTAGATCTTTATATAACTTTTTCCAATAATCCAATATTTCAACAATATTTTCATATTCAGTCCTATTATAGGTATTGGTTTGAAGTACCGTAATATCTTTTGTACCATAAAATAGCCTAGGAATGGAGTTATCTCCTGGACTATTCATTCCATCATTATTTATGAAGGATATAGTTTCTAATTTTGTTACCAATTTGTTTATTTGGGTTTTTGCTTCTTTGCTTAAGTCATTATTTATTATAGAACCCAAATTGTCTATTTTTCATTTTATAGACTCCACTTTGGATTCTAGATAATTTTGATTTATTTTTTGATTTTTATCTAATTTAGAAAACCAAGAACACACAATATTAGTAATATTATTTAAACTAGAACGCACTATTTTTATTTGCTGGCTCTTTAGTATTTTGCAAACTATGGTCATATTTATTATTAACATTATTTTTTATATTTCCAAAGCACATTATATCTTCAGGGTTAATTGCCATTATAATTTGTTGTTGGTACCTAAGACCCTCCTAGTGTATTTATTTGGTGCCTAAAATCTCTCTTTATGATCTTAAAGACTTAATTATGGTCAATAGTCAAAAGATCTTAATAAGTATATGGGTTTCGACATACACTAAGCATATAGGTTTTACAACAACTATAAATGAAATAAATAATTATGAAGATATAAAATATAAAGGATACACAATTAAAAACTAAACTAGACTAATAAATTTTTTTTATTTATTTTTTATTTTTTATATATCATTAAGCACACCAAACACACTTATCAAAATTTATACGTAGATAAAAATACTTAAATAACTTGATCTTGCTTTCAAAAACTTTTCACCAATCTCTAATACCAATTACAATAACAAAGGAACGTAGCTTTCTACTATCTCTATTATACTATTTTTATCAAGTTGAGTAACAAAAACAGAGCAAGGAAAGGAGAAGTTTTGACAACGAAAATGGAGAGAATTTACATTACTTCATTATGTTGGCATCAATGCTAATTCATAGATTACAACTTTGTAGATACAAACAAAAAAGTCATCAAGCCTAATCGTAGGCATTTTTGGTTTTCCAAAGGCTAGAAAAAAAGTCCTAACATAATAAATACAATGGATCCAAAAAGTCTAAACAATAAATAATTATAAGGACTTTTTATAAGCCAAATTCAATATGGTCTTGTTTGTCAAATTTTTGTTAATAGTCATTTTTTAAATAACAAAAATTAAGTTACTGTTAAAAAATGATGTATTTGGTAATTATTATTATTATTATTATTATTTTATTATCAGTAGAGTTTAGGGGTTTTTTTGTGAATATTCTAAAAAATTTAAACTATTTATAAAAATAACTAATTTTTCAAACTATTTATCAAACTAACTGACTTTTTAAATCTCAAGTTGAAAATATGATTTTATGGTGAAATTGTATTTTGAACGTGCGATTTCATATTGACATGATCTACATCTACGCACTAGTTGGCTATGTTGAATATGCGATTTCACCATGAAATCTCATTTTGATCATACGATTTCATGTTGTTTAATATATATATATATATATATGCGATTTCATGATGAAGTCACATTTTGAACTTGAGTTTCTTAAAATAAAATAAAAAAAAGTAAGCCTTCATTTGGCGTACCAGGTTTTTGGGCTTTTTGGCTAAAATAGTTACAAAAAAACAAAATAAACTTTTTAGTCCAATAAGATAAAATGTCACATTCAAATCATAATCATTTCATTTTTTTCTCTCATAAAAGTCAAAAAAATCAAAAAGTCTATCCCAAACGAGACTTTTTAGCCTCAGACTAAAATAACTAAAAAACCAACCCACATCCCAAATGAAACCTAAGTTAGTTTGATAAATAGTTTAAAAAGTGGACTACTTGAATAAATAGTTTAATTTTTTACAATATTAAGATAAATAATAAATAAATAACTCAAAGTTTAGGTGGGTTTAGGAAAGTTTTTATTTTATTTTATTTTTTAGATTAACATCAAAAAATAATAATGTGATTTTTTTAACATTTGTCAAATAAGATGATTCTATTAAAGAAGTTACTTTTTTAAATGTTAGCTAGTTAAGCTCAAAATAAGTATATTTAAGTATAAATCTGTGTAAATACTTTACTAATGGCAGAGCTTTGTAAATTTGAGAGTCACAAAACAACCTTACAAAAATGTGTATAGTCTTCTCCGAATTTAGTTAAAATATTAGTAAAATTTATTTTAATAGGTGTTTAAATAAAGGTGTAGAGACTGTAGAGTTAACATTCGAGTTTTTGTTTTATGAGTAAAACTTTTTTTGACATTAAATGAGTTTAAAATGGAGATTGTTTTGAGATTTTTGTATTCAAGTTTAAATTTGATACGGTAGAAGTGCAATTGTTAGTGTTACTATATCTAAGAGAGAGAAAGAATGAATATTATATTGTGTATATATTTAATATTGTATTGAATAATTATGTAACAATGTATAGAAGACTTTTTATATAGAAGGAGAGAAACCTAAGTATAGCAATTCTAAGTATGGTAATGAATGCCTCCGTTTGGGAAGTGGGTTGGCTTTTTGGCTTTTTGACTTTTTTAACTATTTTAGCCTGGGCTAAAAAGTTTGGTTTGGGAAAGGCTTTTTGGCATTTTGGCTTTTTTAGCTTTTTTTGTGAGAGAAGAATGTAATGATTATGAATTGGATGTGATATTTTATTTTTTGTGGCTAAAATAGTCTATTTTGTCTTTTGTGGCTAAAATAGCTAAAAAAGCCCCGTTTAGCTCTTGCCAAACGGATATGATATGTATGTATGATAATTCTAATGCAAAGATAGTTTAAGGTCGTGTCAGACTGTTGTAGAAATTGGTCGGAACTAATGTTGGAACAGTTTAAGGTTGCTTCAGACCGTTAAAGAAGAATTAGATGTTGAACTAACAAACGTGGCACACACATAATTTATGACGTTGTGCTGAACATTGATAGCAATATATGACATTATGCGCCAAGGGACGACTTATAAGAACGTGCGCCAGGGGGCAACTTGGGTTGTGCGCTAGAGTGAACAGTTTGGATTGTGCGCAAGAGGGAATGGCTTGGATTGTGCACCAGAAGGGATAGCTTGGTTGTGCGTTAGAGGGGGAGACTTGGGTGGTGCACCAGAGGGTGACTTATGAGAAAATGTGCCAAGAGGTTGTTTGGGTTGTGCGCCAAAGGAGACAAATTGGATTGGAACCATGTGCGCCAAGGGTGACTTGGAAAGGAGTTATGTGCACCATGAGGTGGCTTGGAAAGGAACAAAATGTGCCAATGGAGCAGCTTAGGGAGTGTGCAAAGGGGCAACTTAGATGGTGTGTCAGGGGGCGGCTCAGGAAGTATGTCAAGAGAGGACTTAGGGAGTGCGCCAAGGGGGCGACTTAGGGAGTGCGCCAAGGAATAACTTATGTAGTACACCAATGGACGGCATGGGTGGTTTGCATAGTGTATAATCATGCTCACTATGATATAAGTATAATACCCCCTGAAAATAAAAATCTAATTGAGATTGAAGTAAAGGGAAATACAAAGTGGATCAGAAGCACAAAAAAAAATGGTTTGCGAGAAAAAAAAATACGATAGTGATATTTGGAATAGGAATAAACTAGCAGACAAAGTAAGAGATCACCACGAAGCGATATTGAGGAAAAATAAGGCAGTGAAATGGGTTCATATTCGATGAGCAGCCAAGGCAAGGTTTTCTCCAGTCAATAAGGCAAAGAACACTAAGAGTTTAACTTATATCTCTGATACCATGTTACAACAGAAAGAGAGAATATTATATTATGTGTATATTTAATATTGTGTTGAATAATTATGTAATACCGTATACAAGACTTTTTTATATAGGAGAAGAAAAACCTAAGTATGGTAATTCTAAGTATGGTAATGAATATATATGGTCATCATCCAAACACATAATAAAAATTAATTTAGTAAAAAAAAATGTCTAAAAGATTTATTAATTTTACATAATTTTATCTTTAGTAGATAGAAATAATTTTTAAAAATTCAAAAAATATTTTTTTGACATTTATTTTTGTCAAATTAATTTATATTTTATCAAATTGACGTCTTTGCCCTTGAAATTGAATAATGATATCTTCAATTATCCTTATTTAGAATAAAATTCAAAATTCATGGTCAAATATGTCACAATTGAAAAGCCAATGATCAAAGTGATACAAGGCGCAAACTATAGGGATCATTAATGTATTTTGCCCAAAGTTTTTTATAATTGGCATATAATAATAATAATAATAATAATAATAATAATAATAATAATACTATCATTTTGTTTTTTACCACTACCAAAATTTAAATAATATGAAAATGAAAAATAAAATAAAAAATATCACAAAACAAGAATTCGATTGAATTTTGACTAATTGAGGGATTGTGAGCCCAAATTTTAAATTTCTACCATACATGGTAAAATATTGGAGTATTAAAACAAAAAGAAAAAAAAGAGAGAGATAAATGAATATAAGCCATGTTTGTTTGGCTCGTTGGGAAGAGATATTGGAGTAATAATACGTAGAACTCACCTAAATAGTGTTTGGTTTGAGACATGAGTGAGGGGATTAACTATTCTATTGGACTAATAATCACCTCATGTGGTAGGACAAAACAAAGTCATTGGAGGGTTAGGATTAGAAATTGAATAAGGGGATTAGTATATTTTTAAATAATTTGTAAACAAAAATTATATTTTTTAGAACAAAAAAATAATTATAATATTAAGAAAATACTGAAAATTAAAAAACATTAATTTTATATATTAACACTATCTATATTATTATTAATCTAGTAATGTACAAACAAATACTCTTTATCCTATATCTCTAATCTAATATCACCATACTAATAATCCTCTCACTCAATTCAATCTTATTCTTAATTTCCTCTATCCTATGGAGCCAAACAAACGTGGTCAAAATATTCAATATCAATAAATATTTTTAAAATATGTATAATATATATTCAATAAATAAAATACTTAAAATTTGAATATGCAAACTTAGATTTAGAATTAATGGCGGATATTATGAAAAATAATGATAAAATATTAAATTTTTATTTTACTATCAATAGCAAAAGAATAGAACGTGAAATTACGTCAAAAATTTAAACTTGAACATCATGCGTATTTAAAAAGAATCTAATTCAATATTTCTAATCTTTTCCGTGCATTGATATCTCGAATTCAACAGTGGGGTGTTTGAGAAGAGGTTTGGGTTAAAAGGTAAAATAGTTAATAAAATTAAGGTCTCGTTTGGCAAGAGGTTATTTTAGTCAATTAGTCAAAAAGTTATTAAATTAGTCAAAAAGCCAACAACTCATACCAAAAAGTCAAAGATTCTCTTTTCTCTCTACTTTTTGTACATATTTTCGTAATTAGCCAAAAAGTCATCCCAAACATACAAGTTTTTTTTACCTACCTTTTTAGCCAAATAGCCAAAAAGTTACTAAATTAGCCTGTTCCCAAACGAGGCCTAAATATCACATTTAACTTATAATTATTTTAATTTTTTTCTTACAATTATCAAATCAACTACTCCCTCTGTCCCAAAATATTGATCCCTTTTGGGGAATCTAACTTTTTTTGGTAGTACACTTATTGCATTTGAAAAAAGTTGGTTTTCCAAAATTACCCTTTTGATAGTACATTTTTTGGGAATATCAATGTCATAATTGTACTTTTTAAATTGTTTATTAATTTAAAAGAAGGGCAAAATAGGAAATTTATATTATTTTTGTACTTGATTTATAAAGAGGGACTAATATTTTGGAATAATGAAAAATGGAATAAGGAACTAATATTTTGGGACGGAGGGAGTATAAAAAAATAATCAACTTTTCAAATACAACTATTTCAATCCAACTAAAATAATTATAAAAAAAAATTAATTAACTAAAATAGTCAACTTATCAAACAAGGCAATATTTGTATTTCCTAATAACTTTTGATAACATTAATAATTCCAATATAAAAACCTTAACGTGAAATTGACCGTTAATATTTGACCACCATGTCCATCACTTTGATTTAATTGAATTTTAATTTTTTATGATATTAATGACAAATTCTCATATAATGTCAGAGATGAAAGTTTCGTTTCGACAGTTAGGTTTATACTAATCAATACTTTTTTTACGTATATTTTCATAAAAAAATTAAAAAATCAAATAAATTACTCAATTCCCAAACATAATTAAAAGAGGAATATATGAAATACTAGTAGTTCTTCTTGAGAATTTAATTTTTTTTAAGTATAATTATTACACTTTAAAAATATTAATTTTTCAAAACTAATCTTTGGTAGTAAGTTTTTTTTTTGAAATATTAATTGTCATAATTATATTTTTCGGATTGTTAATAAATTTAAAAGAGGAATAAAATAGAAAATTCATATTCTTTTTCTCTTAATTTTAAAAAATAGATTAATATTTTGAAACAATAAAAATAAAAAATTAAAGTAGTGTTTGGTTTAATTTTTTAATTAATATTTGGATCGAAAAATCATAAAAATATATTTGGTTAACAAAATTTTAAAACTCTTTTCAAAATTATTTTTTCTTTCTTCTCATCTTCTTATTTATTTATTTATTAATAAATCAATCAACAACTTTCTCTCTCCTTTCTCTCCTCTCATTTTCTCTCAATTTACATATTAATCAATTAAATTTTCTTCAACTATCAAAAAAAATATACAAATCATTCCAAAATTATTTAAAAAACTCATAACTAAATAATTTTTTAATTTTCAACACTGTTTTTAATAATTTATCTTTTAAAATATAACTTGAAATTTTAATTTTTTAAAAAAAAATTAAATAAAACAGAGCCTAATATTTTAAGAGGTAGGGAGTAAATAATTATAGATTAACATACTACACGCCGAGGTTTGACAAAATAATGATATTGTTAAAAATGTGTTCAATAAAAAATGAGGTGCAAATAACAACTGTATGGTCGTCCTCACCCTTGAGTCAATCGCTCTCGAAGCTTCCTTCCACGTCATAGCTAAGCATTATCTCTCTGCTACGCAATCTCACAAACAAGAAAAAGAAAAATGCTGCTCCCACTAATTAGGTGACAGTGGGTCCTGTCATTAATGATGTGATGTTTTGATCTTGGAGTTGTATTTTTTTTTTTAAAAAAATTTTTAATACATTAATGCTATTAGTGGTGATGTTTTTAGTGAAATGAATCATTGTTGCACAAACAATGCCTGGGTCCCACACAGCCCACCTACACCACTATTCCACCTCATATATATCTCTCCTCTCCTCTCCCTTGAAAGCCGCTTTCTTCCTCAGGTGCTTCAATGTACCAACAACACAACTGCCTTCTTTCCTAAACCTAACCCTAAATCCCCAAAACCCAAAAATGGAGAATCACTCTTACTCTTCCTACCCAGACTCCGGCAATTCATCGCCTCGATCTCGAGAAATCGACTGCGAGAACGCTTCTTGGGACGAGCCTCTTTCTTCCAACTACAAGGTCAAGTTCATGTGCAGCTATGGCGGCAAAATCCACCCTAGACCTCACGATAACCAGCTCACCTACGTCGGCGGCGACACCAAGATCTTGGCCGTTGATCGCAGCATCAAATTCTCTGCCTTAATTTCTAAGCTATCTGCTTTGTGCGATTCTCAGGTCAGTTTCAAGTATCAGTTACCTGGTGAAGATCTCGATGCGCTGATTTCGGTGACGAATGATGAAGATCTCGAGCACATGATGATGGAGTACGATCGGCTGTGCCGTGCGTCGGCCAAGCCGGCGAGGTTGAGGTTGTTTATGTTTCCGCTGAATCATCCTCCGGCGACGGGGTTTGGAACGGGTGAGACGAAGTCGGAGCGGCAGTGGTTCGTGGACGCGTTGAATTCGGTGCAGATCCAGCCTCTGGATGTTTCTTCGCCGCCTTCTGCGGCCAATCCGGACTTTCTGTTTGGTTTGGAAAAAGGACACGCGCCGCTGCCTACGGCGGCGAAAGTGCAAGATCTGCCGCCGCCGCCGCCGCAGATGGTTCCTGAAACTCATGCCGTATTGGAGGAGGATCGGCATGTGATTGGAGAACCGGTGGTAACGCCGGCGGACTACCAGAGGCAGATTCAGGAATTTCAGAGACTGCAGATTGGTGGACATGAACAAGGGATGTACCAGAGAAAAATTGATGAAGCAAACCCTAGGGCATATGCTGGAGATTATTACGCACAGAAACTCCCGGAGAAACTTCCTCCGCCGCAACCAGTGACAGCTCCGGCGTCGTACTGGCAGGAAAGGCATTTGACCACCGGAGGTTACCCCGTCGCCGCTGCAACAGGACCGGAACCACCGGTTTACCTCATCCAAACGCCGTCTGGGGTTTACCAAACTCCGGTGATGCGACCGCTGACCGGCCAAGCATTCTACGGAATACAAAGGACAGTACCGGAGATGTACCGGGAGCAGCCGGTGTACAACGTTCCACCGCCGTCGATTCAGCAACCTAAGGTTGGAGGTTACAGCGAAGCCATAGGAATGGTACGGCCGCCACCACCGGCTGCGGCGGCGGTTGGTGGAGTTGGGGTGGCGGAGCCGGGATATTCGACGGTGACTTATGACGGAGGAGTGCGGCAGGTGTACTATACCACGCAGGGAGGGGTGGTGCAGCCGTATCAGGCGGTGAGTGCGGTGGCTGCTCCGTCCGTTGATGGGAGGCAAGGCGGTGGTGGTGGCGGCGCGTGGAACCCAGAGGGTGGTAAGGTGGTTGCCAGTGCCTCACAAACTCCCCCAGTGTGATTTTTGTTATATTTTTCATTTCTTTTAAATCAATAAATAATTTTGTTATTCATAGATTTTTGTGCATGTGGTGTGGATTATGGTATTTGGTTGGCAACATTTTTTGTGAATATATATGATCTTATGTTCTCGATAGATTATTGGAAATTATTTTTACCATAAAAAAAACGATTATTGGAAATTAACAACTATTGCTCCCCTTTACTCTATGTATCTTGTTATAAAATGTGTAATTTTGTAATTTTATTATATATTAACGGAGCTAAATGTATTTTAAAAAATATTTTGAAAAGTTTTAGGTATCATTTGGCAGAATTTTTTAAATATAATTTAATAATAGAATTATATTTCAAGTTTATGAAATTTAGAAGTATAATTTAAGTGTAAAAAATTTATTTAGTTATGAGTTTTGAAAATAATTTTAAATTGAGTTTTAAGTTGAGTGTTGAACTGAATTTTTAATGTTTGATGTGATATGTGAAATAAGAAAATTTATTTAATTATGAATTTTGGAAAGAATGTTTAAATTGTTATAACTCATAACTGAACACATTATTTAAAATTCTATTGAAAATTTTGATTAAAACTTATAAACAATTTTTTTTTAAAATTCAATTAAAAAAATTAATTATTAACAAAAAATGATATTAATCAATTTTTTTAATTAAAAATATTATAAAGGAAATAATTTTTCTTTTCAAATAAACATTCAGTTATTGATTTAAAATAATTTTGATTGTATATTTAGTTTGAATTTTTTTTAATACTTTTCAGTTAAAATAATTTTATATTTTTACTGTGGCAAATTATTTATTATTTATTGTATTATTATTTTCAAATAAATAACTAAAAAAATTATCAGATATTATCTATGTAGGAGTTAAAAATAATTAAGATATCTTTTTGTTAACATTTACGCAATTTATTACATACAATTTAATTTTATTCAAATTATTTTTATTTATTAATTTTTATTAATTTTACTTCGTTATTTATATCATCCGTTCAACCATCAACTTTTATATCAGTCACCAATAACTTCACTATCTTTCATAATTAATTTTATAACTTACAAATTCACTCTATATATGGGTAGATGTTCAACCACCAACTTCTCTTCTTTGCTTTCCGTTGGGAATTGCCCCACGCACACAAACAAAAAATAAAAATCACTGTAACATTCAACCAGAGGACAATTGAATAGACTTAAAAATTCAAAAAATTGTACGAAAAAATTGAGAACTTTAGCTTGAAAGTTTGTTTTAGAAAGAGTTCGGCCAAACATAAAACAAAAATATATTTTAAAATATGGTAAAATTAATTTTTAAAAATCCCATTCAAACGATTTATTCAAGTGAATGAGTGAAATTATGTGATGATTTGAGATGATTTAAATAAGTATATTTTTTGATTTTTTATGAAATATAAGTTGGATATAAGTTATGTTTGAAGTGATGTGGTAAAGAGATTATGTAACTTAAATAAAATGATATAATTTAAATAAGATAGTAATTTTTTAAGTTTTTAATTTTTTAAAATTATAACAAACAAAACTTATGATTAAAAAATTTTACCAAATACCGCCTTAATTTTTGTTTTTTGTTTCTCCAAAACAATCAAATGGGAATAAAGTTCATTTATATCTTCTTCCTTCACCTCCTAATACCTAAGTTGTTTATGATAGCAATAAAAAATGTGATGCCTTTTTTAACCAACCAATTATGATAAAGCTAAGGTTTCGTTTGAAAAATTAAGAAAGTCATAAAATCGAATAAAATATGAATACTCTAGTGCTGGTCCAGTCATGCGAAACAGACAAGCAACTCTCTACTTTATTTTTAATTAGGGCCTTCTTTATTGTGTTCCATTTGTGGTAAGAATCAATTTTGCATGTCTACTTTTTTTTCTTTTTCTTTTTTTAAATGCTTTTGTTTTTTTGGGGACTAAAATCAGACGAAGTTGCTATTTTTAATGGTGCACATCACAATTTCAATGCAAGTAAAAATATTCTCCACTTTTTAGTACACTTTTACCTAACTAAGGCCAAGTTTGGAAAGACTAAATAAGTGCACTTTTTGTCTTTTTGGACTAAAAAATTGAGGTTGAAAATATGGATGTTTGGGTTAACTTTTTGACTTTTTATTGAAAAATGTGTAATAAAAAATTGTAAAAATTGATTTGTAGGGAAAAATTTGAATTGGGAGTTGTGCAGCCGTAATTGTTGACTTTTGATGAATAGTGTTAACTTTTTAACTTTTTGAGTAACTTTTTGGCTTTTTGACTTTTTTGGAACATCCCAAACTTGGCCTAAGAGCTAGTTTGACATGTACTAAATAAGTCAAAAAGTCAAAAAATCACTATCTTATTTAAGTCACATCATCTTATTTAAATCACATCACCTCTCTAACACATCACATCAAACCCAATCCAAACCCAACTCAAACCCACCAATAAATCAAAAAGTGCACTTTTTTAGATTATCCCAAACCAACCCTAAATATTGTTCATGGGGTCAGCAAGACTAAAGGCCATTTTGGTTTTGTCTGCCATTAGTGTAGTGCACTTGCTTGAAGTCTTATCCACAACATTCAAAATTCAATCAGTTTGTTTGGTTTCATTTTTTTAAAGACAGTTTTTAAAAAAAGTTTGTCTTTTTATTTTTTGTATTTTTTATTTTTAATGAATTCTTTTAATAGTTTAAGTAATTTTTAAAATTTTTAGATATACCTAACATAAATATACCTAAAAAATAAAAAATTTGTGAAAAAAACCTTTTAAAAATTCACTAAATACCAAAAATATAAAAAAAAAAACTAGAATTTAGTATATTTTTTGTATTTTTATGTATTTAATAATTTTTTAAAATATTTTTTCACAAAATTTTTATTTTTTAGATGTATCTAAGTAAAGTATATCTAAAAAAATATAAAAAAATGTTTAAAATTTTAAAAATTTAAAAATATTCACTAAAAATAAAAAAATATGAAAAATAAAAAAATTCAATTTTCAAAAAATTTAATTTAGAAAACTCAAACCAAACGCACTGAATGGTTTTTGTTGGTTCATGAAGCAGTGGGAATTATCATCATCTTTTTTTTTTTTTTTTTGAACAAAAAAAAAAGATACTCTGAGGTGTTATCACGGCATCCGTAAGCCTAGGCCCCGGGGTAATTGGTTGCCAGCTTGATTTAACCCAACTCATAGGAAGGGACCCACCACCGAAGCACCAATGGAGCACAACCTACATACCACAGATAAATCTAGATTTCGATCGGAATACAAGACGAGGTCTTTGTTGAGAACCAATTGCAAAGCAACCTTTGTTGCCCCCTCCCCCTCCAAGGAATCGAACCTGGGTCAAGCTTGGGGAATGGGAAGCATTCATCATCTCATTACCTATATTTGTACAATGAAAAAAGTTTTTACAAAAAATTTATATCGAATTTATGAGTCGTATGATGTGAGGGGTATTTTTATAATTAACGATTATCTTGATAGTTTTTTTGTTTAGAGGTGATAGGTTTATAATTAATTTATATTATTTTATACATTTTTTTGTTTGTATAAACGTTACTATTTATATCATTTAATTCATTTATTTGCTTGAAAAGAAAAGGTGTGAAGCCGCTATTAGAGTTTAAAGAGATTTTTTTGCATTATGAATTCATGAAGCTCGAGTCAAATAAACCATTACAATAATTCTACAGACACAATAACATTAATCACAAAATCCTCTTGGCAGTGAGATTTATAACCGTATGTGTATTTTGTGTGATTAGTTTTATGGTTGATTATGTATCGATAGAGTAATTATTGTTACTGTTGTATCAGCAAAATGAAAAATAATGCAGATATAGCAAACGATGACAGGGCAACACCCTCAATCTGTTAATGTCTTCATCAGTAAACAATAATCATTTCAAGAATTAGGGCCGAGTAAGAAATCCGTGAAATCCGTAATCCGATCCAATCAAGTCCAATCCAGTAGGTTTGGATTGATTTTTTGAATCCGTGGTTCGGTTCCGGATTGAAAAATTAAAAATCCGTAGTTCACGGATTGGTTCCGAATTGAATCCCACGGTTCCGGATTGGAACCGATCCGGACCGTATACAAATAGTCTATATTTTTATTATACACCCTCTTGCATAGTATCTTCTCTTATTTCATATAAAATTTAAATCCAAACCTAAACTTGCATAGTATCTTCTTTTATTACTTTGTTTGCTAGTTTTTAGTGTTAATTTGTAATGGTCTAAATACTTATGGTGGAACTAGTTTCTTTATGGTTGTTTAAATTCTAGAACAGTTTGTCGCTATTATGAAAAGACATATTGCTATTGTGAAACTAATATGGTGCTATATTTATATTTTTATAAAAATAAAGTGTTATATATATATTTTTGTTATTTAATTATATAAATCCGTGGTCCTAAACCGATCCAATCCGTATTTAAATGGATTGGTTCGGATTGGTTCCACGATTTAAACGGATTGGATTAGTTCCAATTTTTCAGGATCCGTAGATAATGGATTGGTTCTGATTTTACTCTTATCCGGTCCAATCTGTACCATGCTCACCCCTATCAAGAATCATGGGCTTTTTCAAGTTCATCAGAACAATGAGAGTAGTTTCAAGTTCAGAACAATGAATTAGCAAAGACTGAGGAAACCAGATTTCTAGTTCAACAACAGCTGAAACCCAGAAAAGTAGGCTGTCTTTTTCGATTTATCAACTGAGAGCCAACTTGAGGTTGTTTAGCATTTCACTTGAAACGCCCATTTGCATCATAATATACAGTTTTTAATTTAAAAAAAAATGACAATATCATTTTTTTCATTCATACGAATAGCAAAGAAACTAAATGTTGTGTGAATTAAAATCTTATCGTTATGCCAAACTTGTGGGCTTAATGTATTTTCTTCAAACTTTAATACAGATTAATTTAATTAGCCAATTTTTTAATACTTCAAACAAAACTGCTTGCATTACAGGTGAAATGTTGAGCTCTTTCTGTAACTTGTTTTTTTTTTTCCATTTTTGTTGCAATGTTAACTAATAAGCAATTGAAACTAGGGGAATGGAAAGTTGGAAACCATTCAATGTCCTTACTTTTGCCATCAACTTTCTTAAGCAGAAACATGATTTGGCGACAAGAAGCATCTTTGCTCTCTTGAATCAAAGCCACTTTATTAGCTTTGAACTTTGAAGCAAATCATGCTTTGGATTTTCCTTTTCAGTTTTTACTGACCATCTTACCACTAAACATTCCAGCTCCATAGCCGTAGATTTTAGCTTTTGCTTTTCCTTTGTCTTTCTTGCCAACCAAACAGAACAAAAGCTGATCAACTCTGTCTGTGGAATAATTATTTAATGGTCTAACTAAAATTTTGCGGTCTTTCTTGCCAACCAAAGAGACCAAAAACTGATTCTGTAGAAAAATTATTTAATGATCTAACTAAAATTTTGCAGTGTTTCTTAGGCCTCGTTTGGGAACCTTCCTTTTTAGTCAAAAAGTTATTAATTAGTCAAAAAGCCAACAACTCATACCAAAAAGTCAAAGATTCTCTTTTCTCTCTACTTTTTACACATCTTTTCGTAAAAAGCTAAAAAGTCATCCCAAAAATACTAATTTTTTTTAGCTCATATTTTAGCCAAATAAATAAAAAAATTACTAAATTAACCTATTCCCAAACGAGACCTTAATACTAACTCATTTCTATTATGTTGCTGAGGATACGGGGAACTTAGTCATTGTCCATCGGACACAGTCGGGTGAGTCCTTGGGCGTTGTGATTGGCGGAAGGAAGGGGTTCACGAATTTGTGTTTTGGGCATGGAAAACAAAGGCGGCCATACTTTTTGGTGATTTGTGGGGTGACATAACCACGTGGTGCTATAAGGGCAACGGATAATTTTTTTAAAAGATAACTCACCTAATGTATTGTGTAACTCTTTATTGGGTTTTAGACACTTGATAAGAATGCATTATCTTCTTAAATCACCTCCACTACTATAGAAAAGATGAAAGACTATAAATATGTCTTTCTAGGGACTAAACTACCACTTCCAATTCCCTCTATTTTAACATTATATATAATAGAGTTTTTTTTTTATTTTTTATTTTTATCATAAAAATAAATTCCTCACGAATTGAAGATTCCTACTCTCATCCCAGTCTTTTCAGGCCACCTCGGCGTCGAGCTTTTGGACCAGACTAGGGACTCTTTTGGTGGTGCTTGTTTATTCTACTTTTATTTGTACTCATGTTTACTATAACTTGTAATGTTGTTATCTTGCTTATTAATCTATGGTGATTTCATCGTTCTCAAAAAAAAAAAAAAAAAAAACATTTCATGAATTTCACTTTAAAATTTCCTTGTTTTTGGTTTTCCAAAAATACATTTCAAAAAATTCTATTTTTTTTTATTTTTCGCTTTTTTTTTTATTTTTACTGAATTTTTAAAATATTTTAAGCAATTTTTAAAATTTTTAAACACACCTAACACATAAAAAATATAATTTTTGTGAAAAAATCTTTTAAAAATTCACTAAATACCAAAAATACAAAAAAAAAATATAGAATTCAATATATTTTTCATATTTTTATGTATTTATTAATTTTTTTAAATATTTTTTCACAATTTTTTTTACTTTTTAGATACATCTAAGAGCATCTCCAATGGTTAACCTTTTCTTTCATCAAATCTGAGTAAAAAAAGAATCATTTTCTCAATCTGATATAGGCTGCTCTAATGGTTTTCATCAAAGGCAAGGGCCGACCGGCCGGTCGACCTATAAGGCAAATATTTATTTATTTATTTATTGTTACTTGTTTGAACTTGAATATTTGAACTGTTTGAACTTTTTACCGATTAACCGGTTGGTCGACCGGCCGGATGTCCAGCAAGTTGACCGTGGCCCCACTTGCAACGTTACAGCACAGTGAATTGGTGAAAGCTCCCGCAAATTCTCAATTTGATGAAAAATTTGTTCCGTTCTCAGTTTGATATCGGTTTGGTGAAACCATTAGAGCAAAAAAAGTGACTTTTTTCATCAAATTCAAATTTGATATTGAATTTGGTTCACCGTTGGAGATGGTCTAAGTAAGATGCATCTAAAAAAGTTTAAAAAAAAAAAAAAAAACTTAAAATTTAAAAAATATTCACTAAAAACAAAAAAATAAAAAAAAAAAACACGAAAAACAAAACACTCAGGTGCTGTTTGGTAACATTTATGTTTTCAGTTTTCTGTTTATATTTACAAAAATTTAAAAAATTCAAATAAAAACTTGTTTGGTAAAATTTTTGATTTATAAATCAGTGGTCTCAGTTTATAAATTTAGTCAAAAAATGAAAACACAAAAAATGTGTTTCCATTTTGAGTTTTCAGTTTTTTTTTTTTTTTATCACCCAACATTAGCCACTACCCGCCACCATTTTCTACCACCGTCTTCCGCCACCACCACCCACCACCCGCCACCATTTTCCACCACCTCCCTACCCCCCACCACCACCTGCCACCACCACTCACCACCCACCACCCACCACCCACCACCAGCTACTACCATCTACCGCGCCGCCGCCACCACCCGCCACCTACTTGCCATCACCACCCACTACCTACCTGCCACCACCATCCACCACCAGCTACCTGTCACCCACTCACCCGCCACCACCACCACCTGCCACCCACCACCACTACCATCATCACCCACCCGCCACCTACCTACCACCACTACTCACCACCATCCACTCGCTACCACCTACCACCCGCCACCGTCACCCACCCACCACCACCACCACTCGCCACCTACCAGCCACCAGCCACCACCATCCGCCACCAACTTGCCACCACCACCCACCACCTGCCGCCGCCACCACCACCACTACCCACTTGCTACTACCCACCACCCACCACCCGCCACCGTCACCCACCTAATCACCATCACAACCCACCCGCCACCACCTACCACCACCTTTCATCTGCCACCCACTTGCCACCACCACCCACCACCTGTCACCACCACCACCACCTGTCACCACCACCACCACCATCCACCCCTCGCCGCCACCACCCGCCACCTACTTGCCATCACCACCCACCACCCACGTACTACTACCATCCACCACCAGCTACCCACCACCACCAGCTACCTGTCACCCACTCACCCGCCACCACCATCACCCGCCACCACCATCACCCGCTACCCGCCACCACCACCACCACCATCACCCACCCGCCACCTACCTACCACCACTACTCACCACCACCCATTCGCTACCACCTACCACCCGTCACCGTCACCCACCTACCCACCCACCACTACCACCACCCGCTACCTACTCGCCACCACCCACCACCACCCGCCATCCGCCACATACTTGCCACCACCACCCACCACCTGCTGCCGCCACCACCACCACTACCTACTCGCTACCACCCACCACCCACCACCGTCACCCACCCAACCACCATCACCACCTACCACCCACTCGCCACCACCTGTCATCCGCCACCCACCTGTCACCACCACCCACCACCTGTCACCACCACCACCCACTCGCCACTGTCACCCACTACCACCACCTGCCACCTATCCGCCACCACCCACCACCACCCGCCATCCGCCACCACCACCCGCCACCGCCACTGCTACCGCTACCACCCACTCGCTACCACCCACCACCCGCCACCGTCACCCACCCACCTACAACCGTCACCTACCACCAGTTACCCACCACCTGCCGTCACCACTTTCCACCACCGTCTTTCGCCGCCACTTGCCACCACTTGTCATTTTTCACTATTTTTTATATTTTTAAATTTTTTTAAACATTTTGTCAATCACCAAACGCGTTTATGGTTTATGTTTTTCTAAAAATAAACAAAAAATAAACAAAAACCAATTTATAAAATTTTTGTAAATATAAACTGAAAACGTAAACATTACCAAACACACCCTCAATTTTCAAAAGATTTAATCCAAAAAATTCAAACCAAACACACTTTATTTTTTTAATTTTTAAATGAAACTAAATTAAAAAAACAAATAAAGAAAGAAAATCAAAATGAAACAACAAACAGACCTGTAAATTTACATATTTGACCAATCAAAAGTACAGTATATGTCCCCATCATTTTACAAAATTTAAAAGAGTAATGCTAGAGATTTCAAATGTTTTACCAAATGTTTTCCTAAATGTCTCACATGGATGTGGGACCCACACCACATCCATGTGATATATTGGTAAAACATTTGAGACCTCTAGCATTTTTCAACTCAAAAACATACATATGTGGGCAACAACATTAAACAGAGTACATAACAGACTCATACAAATCAAACAGAATATAGAATTCAAACATAGTTTCTAAAACACCAAGCAAACACAGCTCGAAAAATGCTACATGTTCTGATAGAACCAAATATGAAGTAGAAACTTACACGGCTTGGACCGCCACTTCAAACTCACTCCAGGCCCATACGGCAAACTGAACAGCGAATTGTCTCCTGCCATAGCACGCCTAAAATGTTAAATGCTTTGATGGGGCAAAAAAAAAAGAAGAAAAAAGAATGTGAACCAATATAATTTACGGAGGACTTACGAATTTCTTCTCAAGTTTGGCCTTATCCTCTTCGTAAGAAGCAAGTGTAGCTTGGAAATGTGAAGTGTCTTCCTTGAGCCTTGCAATTTCTTGTTGCATGTGTAAAACTTCAGTCGAATTAGTGGAGCTCAACTGCCGCAGAAACTGTAAAACCAAATATAAAATGAGGATTATAGAGCTGGTGATAGAGATAGCGTTTCAAGAGTAATGTTCAGGAAGGTATGGCATGGCCCTTTACTCATTACAATTAATATTCTAAAAACTCAGATATTTTACTAATTAAATAACCAAAACAAGATTCTTACCATTTCCTCCATTCCCATCCTGAAAATATCAGAAGAAAACAAGACAGTTAATCAGAAAACAATTTAAAAGCTACAAAATATCTCTCAAGGAATGAATGATTACTTGTAATTATAGCAAGCATTTGTGAAGTCTTATTTATTTCACAAATGTGTGAAGCTAGGAAACAAAAACCAATTAACTAGGTTTTAACTTACACATACTTATTCTTTGGATCATCTAAATTTGTAAATACTGTTAAATAAAGATAGTCGCATCAGATTAAGAACTAAGCTGACAATTTGTGTTCATCCCAAAGTTTTGCACTGAGAACTTATCATAACATCAAATCCATGAACTGGAGGAATAATTAAAGCAAGCATTTAGTATATTTCTTCTTTATTTATTTATTTTTTTTGGGGGGGGGGGGGGGCGGCACCAAACCTCCAATTATGTCTCCATTAGTATGAAATGAAAACAGCCTTAACAAGGGTTCTTTCGAAAAGGCAAACACTCTCGCCACCTTGCCCCTCGTAATGCTCCAAACCCTTATGTGTCTTGGCAAGCCAATGGCCACAAAAGAATCTGTTATAAGTTGAGCTTTACCTTTCTAATCTAGAGATCTAGGAGTTATAAAGGTTGAGTCCTGGACAAGGGAATACATTGCAATAATGCTTCTATAAAAGAAGCTTGCAACTCTATGAAGATTCTCAATTTTGGAGGTACCATTATTGAAATGAATCTAATAATTAGCATATGTATTTTGTTACAGAATGTTTTTATTTTTAAGCACTTCATAATTAGAGTAAAATTTTACAATAATGTTTGAGTTGAAAAAATTTAAAAGCATGGACGAAACTTTGACCCTATAGTACTTTAATCCGTGTAAATGCACTGGTCTTACCCTTTAAGCAGAAAACAAATCTAATATAATCTCTACACCACTCCAAGCACGTGGTTGGAAGTGGATTTTGTTTTTATTGTTGAGTAAATTTTGGCAAAGTTAGTAGGACACTAGGTATACAGTTTAAGGTTGTCAGGATCAAGAAACGATAAAGGTAGATTTCCTGCTAAAATATAGAAAACATGTTTTAATCGAAATCACATTTTCTATTACAAAATTTCTATGATATGTACTGTATGTCATTCAGCTATAAAAATAAATTTTTATGAGTATTACTTGCTTGGTTCAAGGCTAGATTCCTGAAGTCTAGACTTGACTTCTTCTATAGCATGGAGGAAATGGTTCATTGTTACTTTGATATCCTTCTCGACATGCTTCCCTAATCCCCTATCTCCTGCCTGGACCACAGCATATGAATGTGCACGAGTGACTAAAGATGCAAGGGCAGAGCCACTACAGTCGCCATCTGTCCCGCAAGCTGTGCAAACAATCACATGCATAATCTCATCACATAAATGATGCATTGATGTTTCCACTTACACAACAATATTGTTCAAACAACTTTACCAATTTCTTGAAGATTCACATCTTCGTCAAGTACAAAAGCTTGTCTCATGTTCCTTGTGTTGATGTCCAAAATTTGCAAGCGCCCTTGCTCATCTGGGTACTCTACTTTGACATGTAGTTCAATTCTACCTTCCCTACAAAACAAATACAATATAAACTAGATTTCTTTTCTTTTTTTTTTTAATTGAGTTGGGAAAATGAGAATAAAATAAATAGCTATATACATTTGTTTGGTTACCCATAAAAGGAAACTATGTATAAATAATTTCATTTTTCTCAACTTAGATAAATTCAAATTTTGAACATACCTTCTGGAGTTCAAAAAATGTGAGATATCGTTGAAAATAAAAAAGAAATCAACAAAGAACAACACGAGGGAGAGAATGTTACCTCAGCAGTACTTCATCGATGAGCTCCTTTCGATTTGTACTAGCAATAATAAAAATGTTGTTCAATACTTTCATGCCATCAACCTGAAAGGCATGCAAATTTTCAAGTATTTCCTAGACAAGGAGAAACAATAAAACGAAAAAATTGAAAAAAGAAATATGAGAGATATTGACCATCGTAAGTAGTTGGTTTACAAGCCTATCATCCATATGGTTTTGTCCCATACCTACCCCTCTATTCTACACAAAATCAAAAATGCATTTAAGACATGATTTGGAACATACATATGGAACCAAAAAAGACCACTCTCACCCAAGCTTGGTTCATATAGTCTAGAAGGCCATTTCACCTATTGCCAATTGATTTTGGGTTAGATGTCTTCTATATTATAAGAACCCACAACACAAATAACCTTAATAAAGAATCTTTGGGATTGCACAAAACTCTTTAATCCTTTTTGGTCTAACATTGCTTCATGCTTTATTTTGTTAAGGATCTTTCTTAGCTCCTTGTATTAGGAAAAAAATCGAAGTTCTATATGTGCTTGTGTGTGTGTGTGATTTCAGGCAACATGAGCTAGTAAGGGAGCTATCTAGGAACTATGGCGGAGGCTGAGATGACACTACATCATCAGATACTAGCCAGGCCAAAGCAAAGATGGCTTTGGGAAAAGAAAGAGTGAGGAGTTGTTTTAGAGGTCTAGAAGTGAATAACCAAAAAGCAAGAGATGGAGATGGTTAGATCTTCTTTATGCATGAAGACGGAGGCTATATTTATAAGGATTGGGTTACATAGGCCAACTCACCTAGTGGCCTCAGTAGTTGGAATGGTGGTCAAGTGTACTCAGCTATGAAAGTCAATAGCACTCCAGATTGGTAGTAGTGATGTCTCTTTATTCCATGCTTTTAGTGATGTCTCTTTATTACATAGGCCAACTCACCTTGTGTGATGTCTCTTTATTCCTTATTGGTAGTAGTGATATGTACTCCAGATTAGTAATTGTAACTCATCTTTTGAAACATTGACAATAAGATACAAGGCTTGAGTTTCATGCTTCTATATCAATATGCTTTTGTAAGACAAGCACTCACTATTGAGTGTGTAGTCCAGATTAATTAGCATTGCTTTCAAGTTATTTCTATGCCCTATGATTTGTGATTTCAACTTGTCATCCACTTTTAAATGTTTTTATTAATTTAAACAACCTACGCTTTTAATCAGTGTGAACAATCAACATAGAAATGCTATTCTATATGAAAAGGGTTGCTCATGGCTTAAAGTTTTGAATTCTGAAAGGCAGTGTATCTTATCCGAAGACTCCAAAGGTAATGGTCACCTAGGCAAGAAACCATTTTTCTAGAAAGTGGTTCCTAAACAATAAACACTCAATTGTTTTGTGCATAAATACAGAAAGCACTTGACTAACCTTAGGTAATAATCACATCTGCATGTACTTCATAGCTTCTCCATGACAGTTGTATTGAGCATGGGATCCCTTTATCCCAAAACCTCTAGCCACCAGACATGTAGCATCTCTCATATTAAAATTGAAGGAGTCTATCTCCGGGGAGCCTTGCAGGTGCACTTGGCCTTCCTTCCAAGAATAAGGGGACTGTACACCTGGGTGCGCTTCTATCCACTTGAGCCATCACACTTGGTTTCCATCTCTTATATGATTCTACACTTGTTTTCCAGTCACCGTAATACACTCATGCCATTCTACGTCAGATAGAAGAGCCTCGGGACACCTTTGGGTTTGGTGCCACGGTTATGGGGCACCCAAGAGACCTCATGACTCTACATGAGATCATAGGAATTTTGGACTTGGTATATTGGAAATGAAGATTTGTTGAGATGCCTCGTACTAGACTCGTTAGGGGGATCTGCACTAGACCGACCTTGGAGAGATCTCGACAGGAAGAGAACTCTAGAGTGTGACAAAGACAAGTGACTTGTTCATATCTGAGTACACTTGACCACCATTCCAGCTATTGAGACCACTAGGTGAGGTGGCCTATGTAACCCAATCCTTATAAATATAGCCTCCATCTTCATGCATAAAGAAGATCTAACCATCTCCATCTCTTGCTTTTTGGTTATTCACTTCTAGACCTCTAAAACAACTCCTCACTCTTTCTTTTCCCAAAGCCATCTTTGCTTTGGCCTAGCTAGTATCTGATGATGTAGTGTCATCTCAGCATCTGCCATAGTTCCTAGATAGCTCCCTTACTAGCTCATGTCGCCTCAAATCACACACACAAGCACATATAGAACTTCAATTTTTTTCCTAATACAAGGAGCTAAGAAAAATCCTTAACAAAATAAAGCATGAAGCAATGTTAGACCAAAAAGAATAAAAGAGTTTTGTGCAATCCCAAAGATTCTTTATTAAGCTTATTTGTGTTGTGGGCTGTTATAACGTTGAAGACATCTAACCCAAAATCAATTGGCAGTAGGTGAAATGGCCTTCTAGACTATATGAACCAAGCTTGGGTGAGAGTGGTCTTTTTTGGTTCCAAAATCAATTGGCAATAGGTGAAATGGCCTTCTAGACTATATGAACCAAGCTTGGGTGAGAGTGGTCTTTTTTGGTTCCATATGTATGTTCCAAATCATGTCTTAAATGCATTTTTGATTTTGTGTAGAAAAGAGGGGTAGGTATGGGACAAAACCATATGGATGATAGGCTTGTAAACCAACTACTTACGATGGTCAATATCTCTCATATTTCTTTTTTCAATTTTTTCGTTTTATTGTTTCTCCTTGTCTAGGAAATACTTGAAAATTTGCATGCCTTTCAGGTTGATGGCATGAAAGTATTGAACAACATTTTTATTATTGCTACTACAAATCGAAAGGAGCTCATCGATGAAGCACTACTGAGGTAACATTCTCTTCCTCGTGTTGTTCTTTGTTGATTTCTTTCTTATTTTCAACAATATCCCACATCTTTTGAACTCCAGAAGGTATGTTCAAAATTTGAATTTATCAAGATAAGAAAAATGAAATTATTTATACATAGTTTTCTTTTATGGGTAACCAAACAAATGTATATAGCTATTTATTTTATTTTCATTTTCCCAACTCAATTAAAAAAGAAAAGAAAAGAAATATAGTTTATATTGTATTTGTTTTGTAGGGAAGGTAGAATTGAACTACATGTCAATGTAGAGTACCCAGATGAGCAAGGGCGCCTGCAAATTTTGAACATCAACACAAGGAACATGAGACAAGCTTTTGCACTTGATGAAGATGTGAATCTTCAAGAAATTGGTCAAGTTGTTTGAGCAATATTGTTGTGTAAGTGGAAACATCAATGCATCATTTATGTGATGAGATTGTGCATGTGATTGTTTGCACAGCTTGCGGGATAGATGGCGACTGTAGTGGCTCTGCCCTTGCATCTTTAGTCACTCGTGCACATTCATATGCTGTGGTCCAGGCAGGGGATAGGGGACTAGGGAAGCATGTTGAGAAGGATATCAAAGTAACAACGAACCATTTCCTCCATGCTATAGAAGAAGTCAAGTCTAGAGTTCAGGAATCTAGCCTTGAACCAAGCAGGTAATACTCATAAAAATTTATTTTTATAGCCGAATGACATACAGTACATATCATAGAAATTTTGTAATAGAAAATGTGATTTCAATTAAAACATGTTTCCTATATTTTAGCAGGAAATCTACCTTTATCATTTCTTGATCCTAACAACCTTAAACTGTATACCTATTGTGTCCTACTAACTTTGCCAGAACATATAATCCATGGGAATACGAAAACACCAAAATGATGTCAAACCCAAACAGGGAAAAAAATATTTGAATTATGTCAAAAACCTTTAGTCTGATATCGTGAAATTAACACACGCACATATATATAACACGAATTGTAGGTAGCACAACTAACAGCATTTAGAAGGAGCAAATGTTGCATCTATGCTCACCTTAGCAATGGAATCAATTTCATCAAATATGATGATGTGTAGGTCACTTTTAGCTCCTAAAAGAAAAGATTAAATGATCTCACTATAAAAGCACAATGAAGTGAATTTAGAATGAACATACGTACGCATCTTTACCAAAATGTTTTTCATCCTCAACGGCTGCTTTAAAGAGTGACCTTATTTTCCTCTCTGACACACCTTGGAATGCATCTAACACATCCGATCCATTTATAATCTGCATGAATGGGAGGAGAAAAAGAAGTGTCAAAATAAGATTAAAAAAAGTGGAGAGAGAGAGAGACAGAGAGAGAGAGACCAGGGGCTCTTTTGCATTTAGAAATTTGCAAATGCTTTGTGCTATCAAGGTTTTTCCAGAACCTTGTGGCCCATATAGAAGCATTGCTCTTACATGCTTCAAATTCAGCCTAGCACAAGAAAGTCAATAGTTAATAACTTATAGTAACTAGATTTAGGGAGGGGGGCCATGTATCATATGTTAAATAGGCTGGCCATCAAAAAACGGGAAGCCCACCAAGACTAGTTCAAATTCCCGCAAGCATATGGAAGCAGATTTGGTCATGAAAGGACCCTACAAGCTTGAGATGTCCCCATGAAAATGAGTCTTGGGTATATTTCCAGTGTGTAACAATCTAAAGGTAAAAGAGATACCTTTCTATGGATTCTTGCCCCTTGTGGCAAAGAGGTGGAAACAGTGGACCACTTCATTTTGCTCTTTGTCCATGTACAAAGAGTGTGGCCTGTATGCCCTTTAGTTCTTTCATTTTTTTAGGGACTACTGTCTGTCTCGCAGCTACCCAAATATGGGAAATATCTAAATGGCCTAAGGATGTTCTTTGGAATCTGCTAGTATAGTAGGCAGTAGTAGGTGGCATATTTGGACGGCATGTAATACAAGTAGTGTTTGAGGAATAAGCTAGAGAGTTCAAATTACATAAATCCTAACCCGACTGTTCAGCCCATTCATCCTATTAGTTTATATTTAAATAAAATTTATACTAAAATTACCCTCTAATGATGGAATGAGTTCGCAATTACTACCACAAAAAAGTTGCCCCATCATCACTTACTGTTATCTATTCTTGGATTCTAGGGGGAATTCACAACATTTTGTTCTAGTGTTCTTTTCTATTGATTAAGAGGTGACCACGTTATTTATCCAAAAAACAAAAAAAAAGAGGTGACCTCGTTCTTTTCATTCATTTGTGGGAATATCGCCTTTGCATCCTAACACTTCACTGCAGCTATTATCAAATCCTTCACCTCTATCTTTCATACCCAACAACTTCAACCTATTTTACTTCACTTTGTTGTACTTTTCAATAATAAACTTGCTATAATAAATTTAGAAATATTAAAATAATTATGTTACTAGTTAGGATTCATAAGAATTATTATTTTTTTAATATCAAAATCCTATCAAAGTAAGGGATAGACCTGGGGTTTATGGCTTGGAGCTAAAAAATTCCTTTTCATACAAAAAACTAGCAAAGGTTTCACAATAAGTTCCAATGGGGTATATTGAAACTACTCTTTTTCTTTCGCTTGTTAGCATACAAAACTATTTTCAAAGCATTTTTACAAAAATATATATATATATATATTAAATTTAAAAACATTTTCACACACCTCTATACTCCTATACATATACCGAGATTATTGACAGCTCAAAAGGCGTTAGCATTTTCCTTATTGAAATATGAAGTAATTTGAATGAATAGCTAAATTACCAAAGGAAGCAACTATACTATAAGAGCCGGTTTGAATGGGCAGATTATAACATAGGATTAAGATTATTAATCCATGGGACTCACGTTGCATTGTTTGGTTGCAATTTTTGTTATCTGGATGATGAACACTTTATCCAAAAAAATTGACCGATTAATCCTACAACTAATAATGCAAAACAAATATATATTGCAAAATAAATGTGAATAAGAAGGAATTATCTATCTCAATAATTCAGCAGAATAAGCAATCTTACAATAATTATGAATACCTCTTTACTACATAAGGAGGAACCATCCGCGAGCCGAATGCAGACTGCAGTATTTGAGCAAATTGGGATGTCATGCCTCCAATACCAAGTGATATCAGCACTTCTTCCAGTGATTCCATATTGAAGCCTTCCCTAAATATGCTTTTACATGTTTCAGCTCCCCGGATTAGGGTACCCTGTGATCAACCATGCCAACAACTTTGAATAATTCTTATTATTCACAAAAACATATATATATATGGGCTCTCTATATAGGTAGGTGTGTGCATCTATTACAGATCTAGCTGTACCCGGAGCTTCTGAAGACATGGCCACCGACGATTAGCCTGAGCACAGCGAGCACTCGGCGGCCGGGGCACAGTGTTGAAACTCAGATCGGACAGTTGGAACGGACTACAGATTCCGCCCATACATCCTCAAATTCCGCCGTCCGGATTGACGCCTCCGGCTGAGAAGAGGAAGACACATGTGTTGTGTTTGGTTCATGATTTGGGTAGAGATTTGCAAGGTGGAAGAGAAAAGTTAGGTTATATTTCATTCATATTTTATATATATATTTTTTTCGTTTTTCAAATCTCAACACATAGAAGGAGAGGGAGGGAGAGAGAGGGAGAGGGAGAGAGAGAGAGAGAGGGAGGTGGTTTCGGCCATGGGGCTCGTTGCAGAGAGATAGAGGTATGAATGAATAAAGCAGAGATGGATTGGGGGGGGGTGTCTGTGGAATCAAGGTCTCTCCTTCAACCCCCTACTTATTAGATTATTGGACTTGATTTTGGGTTCAATTTTATGATTTTAACGGTTGACATTTTAAGATTTATTAAATACGTTATATTTGTAAAAAAATTAAGTTGATTGAATATCAAAAATTATATATTTGGATCATCAAATTAAAAATTATTTTTTTAAAAAATTTAATGAATAATTTTCCGAACACATACTTTCTGATATCCAATTAACGTGATTTTTTACAAGTATGATATACTTAACAAATATTAAAATGTGAACGATTCGAATCATTAACATTGGGCCTAAAAATGGGCTCAATGACCGAACAAGTAGGGAATTAAGGAGATAACTTAAGGAGAGGATCGTAATTCGGGTTGTGTGTCGGGTAATTGGAAAGTATGATTGGCTTAGGATATGCTCATGTTTGAAAAGTAATGTTAAAGATTTTAAAATTTTATTATAATTTTTATTAAAGGGCCGTTTTGGCATATTGTAAAAAAGTTAAAAAGTTATTAAAAAAATAAAAAAATTCATACTATTCACCTATTTTTTGGAAGGAAAACTGTCCAAAAATAAATAAATAAAATAAAATAAAATAAATAATCCAACACAGGTCAGGCTGTGCAGCCACTGCCGCATCAGCCACAATTTCTCATAAAAGTGCGAAAACGTGGCACAAATTATGTAAGCCACACTTACATTTAAAAAAAAAAAACAAAAAACGAAAGGAGAGAGAAAGTCAGCGCAGTTACACTAGTCTAAGACATAGGGGTAATTTTGTAATTTTATTATTTTATATAATATTTTATTATACATTTTTTCGTAAAAAGATAAAAAATTATCCCAAACAACCATTTTTTTCTTAATTTTTTAGTGCACTTATTTAGAATACCCCAAACAATCCCTAAATATTTTATATATGTATAAGATTTATATAATATGAGTTTCATGTAGATCTCACACATGTAAGATATTTGATAAAATTTTTAATAAAATTTTTAAAATTTTTAACATTTTTGGTTTGAGAAGTCTTTTTTGTTTTTTTATTTTGACTTATTATAAAAAAAAATATATGTAAAACGTAATAAATAATGTAATTTAAATAAGTTAATAAATTAAGGTGGTGTTTGGTAGAATTTTCTAAATATAATTTGAGAATAGGAGTTGTATTTTGAGTTTGTGAGTTTTGGAATTATGATTTGAATATGAAAAATTTGTTTGGTGAATGGATTTTGAATTGAGTGGCGAATTTTTGATGTGACATATAATATTTGATACAAAAACTTACAACTCATAACCAAACACACAACTCAAATTCTATTTAAAGCTCATAAAAATTTTAAAAAATTCGAAAAATATTTTTTATTGAATATATAAAAATTAACATGTGTCAATTGTAAAAAAAAAAAAGAAAAAAGAAAAATGTACTGTTCCGGTTAACCGGCCGGACGACCAGTTAGCTCAAATGTTTTCGCCTTAGATAGAATTTTCAAAATTAAATATGAAATTAACTTTTAAAAATCGTAAACAAATGTCAAACACAAATAAAAAAGTAAAATTATAATTTGAAAACCGTTCCAACCACGGCCTAAATTTTTTTTCATCTTTCTCGTGAAGAGATTTTAGTGCCCAGGACCTAATTTTTCAGCATAAAGGCAGTTTTCATAAATAATAATAATATAATCTATAACAAATAGAGAAATGTCAGAGACAGGACGAACAAGTAATGAAGTAAGGATCCATGGCCGTACATTCCTGCGGCCCTCCCTGCCGCCTTCTCCAAAACGACGTCGTTTTGTTTAGTTTTTTTTTTTTTTTCCAAAAATTTGAATTTCCCGCATGTTTATTTCATCTTCATCTTCGTCTCTGTGTTTAGCCCTAACCATTGCGACATACACAGCTGGACAAAGAGAGAGAAGAGAGGCGTAGAGAGAGAGAGATGATCGACGAAGACCGCAAGACGATTGGAGACCGGAGACACGATCTGCTGGATCTGGGAAGAAACGAAATGTGAGAGATAGTGGAGGGAGGCGACGGTGATGGATAGAGGATGGCGGAGGGACGCGAGTCCGGCGGTGACGTGACGACGTCAAGTCGACATTGTAGCCATGACGAGGTCCATTTCATCTCTGTTTCATTTATGGGCCGCTATATACGTATATATAATTTATATATAATTTTTCCTTGAATGGTATGGAACTAATTTTTCCTTGGAGGGGGTTGTTGTTCCTATAATTTTTCCTTGGGGGGGGACTGTTGTTGATGAATGGTATGATGGTCCGCTATATACGTATATATAATTTATATATAATTTTTCTTTGAATGGTATGGAACTGATTTTTCCTTGGGGGGGCTGTTGTTCCTATAATTTTTCCTTAGAGGGGGGCTGTTGTTGATGAATGGTATGATGGTTATGGACCTCTGTTGTCAAATAAAACAGAGACCGTTAAGGTTTCCTAGGAAACTAAGTGGGTGCACAGAAATTAGCAATTTGCATGCTTGGCCAATTTTATGGATGGAAAAAATGATGTATATATGTATAAAATAATGTCAAAATGAAACATAGATTAAATGACACACAGATGAAATGGAACACAGATGAAATGGAACAAAAATTAGCAATTTGCATGCTTGGCCAAATTTTATTTTGGATAAATTACATTCACTCTCTTGAGATTTAAAAAAAAATTAATAAATCTTATAATTTTAACATAATTACATTGAATTTTTATAAAATTTAAATTGATATAACACTTAGCTTCCTTAATAATTTATTAATTATATGGATGGAAAAAATGATATTACCATCACTTTTATATGAAAATGTATAGTTCACGTTGTTTATTTTTTATTTTTGCACTAGAAAGTTGGTAAATGTTGATGGATTACTGATGTAACTAAACTAAAAACAGAGAGGTACTTTATTAAATTAGAAATACAGAGGTACAAAATTAAACATCATCATACCTGTCCAAAAAAATCCAAGTCATAGATCCAAGTAATATAAATTGATTCATTGAACCTATAAATCGAATTGCAGGTAATCGAAGAAAATAATGTTGTTGATGAGTTGGCTAATTGTGGTTGGAAACTGAAATTAGGCATGTCATTTGACTCTGAACAAGCTGCATATGATTTTTACAATAACTATGGCGGAAAGGTGGGCTTTAGTATTAGGAAGCTATATGAGAAGAGGTATAAAGAATTGGAAGCCGAGTATAATTTGTCTCACAAATTGCCAATGATTTTCATTCCAACTGTGATGTTAAAGCAAATGACAGATATTTACACCAATTTTTTTTTTTGAGGATAGAGATGACAGATATTTACATCCATTGAAGCGTCCATTGTAGGCACTATTCATGATGGTGAGAGTACTATATTCACAATTCAAACGGACGTAGATGGAAAAAAAGATAAGAATGTGACAATGGATAGAGATGGTTTTTTGAGTTATAGTTGCAAGAAGTTTGAAGTGAAGGGCATAGTGTGTCAACATTGTTTAAAGGTGCTTAGAGAGATAATCAATGCAAAGGACCTTCCTGCACAATACATACTAAAACGATGGACTAAAAAAGCAAGGGCTGAAAGTGTGAAAGATAGGCGTGGGTATGACGTCAAAGCTGATGTGAAACTACATCAAAGCGACCGATATAGGTCATTGATGAATATGTTTAGAGCAATAGCAAGTAGAGCCGCCGAAAGTGAAGAAACTTATCGTTTGTCACTTGCAAAAGGTGAAGAACTGAGTGTCATGGTTGAAGACAAATTAAGTGTGCACATTTGTGGTCAAGTGGAGATCACCGAATTGAGAAATTCCTCAGCTAACACATGCCCACAGAGTGAAGAAGTAGATTGTCCAATCCAAGCCAAGGGACTGAAGAACAGACAAGCAACTAGTAAGGGAAGAAGGAGGATCAAGGGCGGGATGGAAAAATCTATTGCAAAGAAAAAAAGAATGCAATCTAATCAGGTAATTACACAAAATTATTGCATATGATTAAATGATATTTTGCATATGTGTGTTGGAAAACTAATGAATTAAAGAAATTGGTCATTTGTAGGGTGATGCTTTTTGTACTCCCGAAAATCAATTTGAGCCTCGTACCACCATGGGTTATAATTGTATTCAGGCAATATTTACTTTGCGTGTAACCTTGTATTAATCTTGTTGGATTGGTTATTCTTGTAATCTAGTAGGGTGATATTGATTATTTTGGTATTTTTTTATGCATGTAGGATGGTTCTTTTTGTGCTTCTCAAGGTCAATCTCAACCTTTTTCGACCATTGGTAATCATTCAATACAGGTAAACATTTTTGTGCTTCCCATACTTTGAGTTAGTTGCTTATCACATATTTTTTATTATGAGAATTGTGTAATTTGGAAGTAATTTTTAGATTTTTCTTATAATATGAAATCATGGGTTGTATAGGGTGTTACTGTTTATACTCCCCAAGTTCAATCTCAACATCCTTCGGCCATTGGTAATCATTCAATACAAGTAAATTGAACCTTTGACATGCGTAGACTTTAGGGAAATTGAACCTCATACAGAACCATTGTTTTACTTTATTAATGTTGTTTTACTTTCTTGCATTGGTTGTATAGGGTGTTACTGTTTATACTCCCCAAGTTCAATCTCAACGTCCTTTGGCCATTGGTAATCATTCAATACAGGTAAATTGAACCTTTGACATGCATAGACCTTAGGGAAATTGAACCTCATACAGAACCATTGTTTTACTTTATTAATGTTGTTTTACTTTCCTACATTGGTTGTATAGGGTGTTACTATTTATACTCCCCAAGGTCAATCTTAACCTTCTTTCATCATGGGTAGTAATTATGTTGAGGTAATGATTCATATTGTGTGGTTTTTTAAAATGATAATGCATTAAGGATTCACATATGTTTATTTGGTTTATGTTGGTTTATTTTAGGGTCATCGTCATGGTGTCTATAGTTCTCAATCTCGACCTGTATCTCAATCTCAACCTCTCATGGTTCAGACAAGTGTTCATCATGTCACGTATCCTATATATGATGTGAGTTATAATTGCTTACATATTTTACTTTGAAATGGTAGCATACATTGTATCAATATTTTAATAAATTTAGCACTATTGCAGGGAAGTAACACGCCTCAGTCAATGCCTTCAGTCTATCCCAGTAAGACATCGTTTCAGGAGTTGCTTCGAGGCACTACAGTTCAACACTTTCCAGTCCAAATGTCACAAGCCTCACATTGTCCTGTTGACAGTCATGTACATGGACATCCTTGAACGAACGATGATGTTATTATATTTTTTAGATTTGGGTGTATTTTTTTATGTTGTCCAAATTTGGGTCATTATTGATGTTATTTTTTGCAATGGGAACAATGTTTGGAAATGATATGTTTGGGAACAACGGGAACAATGTTTGCAATGGGAACGATGATGTTATTTTTTGTGTTTTGATTATACACTGTAATGGACATGTTACACTTTGTTTCTATTTGATTAGACCCTGTAATCAATAGATTATGCTTATTTCCTGTTTTCATTACACCTTTTAATGGACAGATTATACTTAATTTTTATTTTGATTACACCTTAGGGAAATTGGACAGGTTACACTTATTTCCTGTTTTGATTACACCCTGTAATAGACAGGTTACACTTATTTCCTATTTTGATTACACCATGTAATGGACAGATTACACTTATTTCCTGTTTTGATTACACCCTATAATGGACAGGTTACACTTATTTCCTGTTTTGATTACACCCTGTAATGGACAGATTACACTTATTTCCTGTTTTGATTACACCCTGTAATGGACAGGTTACACTTATTTCCTGTTTTGATTACATCCTATAATGGACAGGTTACACTTATTTCCTGTTTTGATTACACCTTGTAATGGACAGATTACACTTATTTCCTATTTTGATTACACCCTGTAATGGACAGATGCTGGGAGAGGTTCAACATAACCATAACCATACAAAGTGAACAACACAACCATACAAACTGATTACACAGATTACACAGCTCTGTTGGACAAAATGAACAACATAACCAAGTGCCATCACATAACCATATAACCATACAAAATTAACAAGTCCAGTTAACTATACAAATTTTTTTTTACAAACATAACCACATAACCATACAAACTGCCACCACCTCCCATGGGTCGCAAAGATTACAAAACTAATACATTTTTATAACTAACACGATACCAATTACAAGCAAGATACACAACCCATAAATACGACTCGAATTTGGATTTATGTCTGTTTCCAACTTAAGCATCTTTGCCCTCATAAATTGAAGTTCTTCGCTTTGAAATCGAAGTTGTTCGTTCATAAGTCGAAGTTGTTGTTCGGTGACAGTTGACATATTTCTATTTGCACTACTCCTTCACCTCTAGCTTGTGAATTTGTAGGCAAGAACCATCCAATAAAATCGCCGCAATTTTGACAACAATAAAATAATTTGTTTCTGTTTCGTTCCATCTCCGAAATTCGAATAGTTGCTTTCTTATGACATTTAGGACAATTTCTGTTGCAAAACGTCAACTGATCTGAGGTACCTCCGTTAACACTTGAACTTGACATCTGCAAAATTATGTACACAATTCATAGGTAAAATTATATACACATTCAACTTCAATTATATCATTCCTACATATTGCTATATAAATTGGTCTATGTTACACATGATAGATTGACAAGCCTTTCATCTACTCTTGTTTCGATTAAAGTTCCAACTCAAAACAAATTGCTTTATAAACAAATTGGTTTCATTACATTCGCAATAGTTCATCTTCATGCATATGATTATAATGAACATCAAACGAAACAAATTTGAAAATCACCATAATCATAAATGTTAACAATTTTAAAGTACATGCTGTTTTACATGCTCATTTAAGTAAACATATGGGCATGCTTCTTCAATAAGTTCATCTACAATTCAAAGTAAAATGAAACGTAGTTCAACTATGTAGTGGCTGATCTGTTCAAAGGAAATTGGCATACATCCAGATACTTACACCATACACCCAGATTTTCCAAACTTAGTTCAACTTATGAATGTCTTGTTTATTGGCTTTTCACAAAGGAATCTGTTATCTGTAGGAAATTCTATTCTCACATTCACAAAACAGATGTCTGCAGCAATCCAACATTCACACATGAAGAATATTTGAAGCCAATTAACTCATCACAAAGATTTTCCAAAGCTAATTCTATTCTGAACTAGAACAATATTTGAGAATTAAATTTAAGAGAACTAAAGGGATTAAGGATCACATTCTATCACATTTACAAAACAGATGTAGGGATCTATCATTTGGAGTTAGTCAAATGAGAATTGGAATTATGCCAAATAGATGTGTCCATTTTATCACATTCTATCACATTCTGTTCTCACATTCTCTGTGTCCATTTTATTTGGCTAATGATCATCATCTATTTTATTTGGAATTATGCCAAACTGTACATTTGAAGAAACTCAAATTACTATCGTCTTGTAGATGAAATGAAATATACTACATTACGTGGAAAGTTTCAAACTTTAACATAATATTCTCTTTTCTAGTAAGTGTTTTCCTACATTTTCTCAGGAAACAAACAGAACAATAGAAACCAAACTATTCCAAATCTCTCCATTCAAATTAAAACATCGCATCACATAATAAGATTCACTATTAAAATTTATTTTCTAAAACTCTCAATCTTTATTCTGGGCTAATTATCATAAAGAAGGATAGGGGGTTTTGGGGGTGATTTTGCTTTGCTGAAACCACCCACTAATACCAACCAATCCTTGCCACAGAGACCACCACTTATTTTGGTTGGGTGAAATCATGTCAAAATCAGTGAAATCCTGTTATTATTATTATTGGGGGAAGACTTCAAATGTGTGTGTGTGAATTTGCTATAACAAGATGAGCAAATTGTCAAAATCAGTATTTTCAAACAGGGATTGGGTCAAATGGTTTAACAATTTAAAACCATTAACAGACTTTCACAAATTATTCCAAATCTCTCCATTCCAAATCTCTCCATTTAGAATGTGGCTGGTCTTTACACAAATTTACCTCGTCACCCTCTTTTCGTCTCTCGCCGACTTTGTCTGTTAGTCTCTCGCGCTCCAGTCGCCTCACTGCCGCCTGTCCTCTGTCGCCTCACCTCTCTGTTCGTCGGCTCAGACTCTTGTCCAGATCGTTGCCTCCATCGGTCTCTCCTCCAGATTCGTCGCCTCCGTCGATCTGTCTAGGGTTCAAAATAGGAAAGGGGAAAGCAAAATAAGAAACGAAGGAGAAAGAAAAAAAAAATTAATACAAAACGGTGTCGTTTTGTAGTGTGGTAGGGAGGGCCGCAGGCTTGTGCGGCTGAAGATCTGGACTCACAAGTAATGAAGGTGACAATTCATTAATCTACCAATAATTGTGGAACTTCAACTGTGACTTTTGTGCGCTTACGGATCATCCCTTGCTTTGGGGTGGTCTAGGCTATGTAGAAATTTCCACAACACTGCAGACATATGAGCTTCCTTTATATGCAAATACTAGTCTCTGATATTCAGTAAAAATTTGCACACTCAGAAACTCCTCAGAGTTGTTTTGAAAAGATAGTTAAAAATTAATTTTTTAATTTTTTTAATTTTTTTTTAAAAAATATATAAAAAATATGAAAGATGATATCCCAATTAAAAACTAAAAACTATCTTCTCAAAATAGTCTCAATTTCAATTGTGTATAAAACCATTTCCAATTATTTATCAATTCTATCATAAAAATATTTTTAAAAATTCTCTCATATTCCAAATTTCACTAAAGAAAATTATCTTCAATGTTGTATCTTTTTAAATTTTCATTACATTTAAATTTGATAAAGGATTTAATAAGAACTCTTTGATTAAAAAAAATAGTTCTCTATTGATTTGATGAACATTTGATGAAAAAATTGAAAATGATTTTTGAACATTTTTTAAAATCAAATTTAGGCCTCGTTTGGGAATAAACTATTTTAATATTTTTTTAATTTTTTACGAAAAGATGTAAAGAAAAGTAGAGAGAGTGATGCGACAACTTATAATGACTTTTTGACTTCTTAACTAAAATATATAGTTACCAAACGAGGCCTTAGATTTGATAAAAGAAAATGCGAATATTAATTAGAGATGCTCTAACAACGTCTCCAAACCTTCATCTTTATTTTCATCAAATTTAAATTTAATGAAATTGTATTCAAAAAATTATCTCCAATCCTTTCATCAAATGTTCATCAAATCAAGGGAGAGTCATTTTTTTTTCCATCAAATTGAGAAATCATCAAATCCTTCATCAAATTTGAATTTGACGAAAATTTAAAAAGATGAAGTATTGGAGATGATTTTTTTTTATATCAAATTTGATGAAAAGTAAAATTTGAGATGAAGATAATTTTTTAAAAGATTTTGATGAAAATTTGATGAAATGATTGGAGTAGTTCATATTCAGTCAAATTTTTAACTTAAATTTGAAATCAAATTAGATGAAAATTTTGATAAATGTTGGGAGATGGTCTAATGCATCAACAACTAGTACTTAAAAATAAATAAATAAAATCTCTCAAAAAACACCTGATGATGGAATGTCTTTATAAATTCTCTCCCTAGGGTCGAAGCCATTATCTACAGAAGAATGAAATTTGATCAGTGATAATTTATTAAAAAGGTCAGCTGCTAAATACATTCATTCTTAATACAGAATTGCATACCAGTTGAGTCGAACTAGAACTTTCAGGATGTAATTCTACCATGATTCTCAATACATCCACATCAAACCCATTCAATGGTGGAACAAACCCATATAAATCAATAATATACTACTTTTTAAAATGAAATTGCAGAATTCATGTAAATATATCTATGTAGGCTACGGCACACAAACACAGTATAAGTAGATTGAACTTACACTTTCAAAAGGATGGTGTCTCCCAATGAAACATCAAAAGATTTGCGATTCTCTTGATTTAAAGATATGTGGCCCTTTGGAACTTTCTCATCCTCTGTATTCTTTATTAGTTAAGGTATAGCTATAGCAGCAATACCCAAAACAAAAACAACCCAAATCTCTGCTTTCGGTTTTTCACCACAAATTTTAACAAAATTGTTTTCAATGATAATAAAAAACAAACAAACAAATAGACCACAAACAAACTAATCCAGTTAGTCTAATTGCCGTGGAAAAACGCCAGAACTCTCAACTCTTTTGAGGATATTGAATGGTAAATACCATCGCGCCATTGACAAGAGCAAGGTAGAGCTTCTTTCTTGTAGTGAAAGGCCATGAAAGTCCTCGTCGAAGGCTCACAGCAAATTGGTTTAGATCTTCTGGACAACAGTAACATAAATTGGTGAAACACTGCTCTGTAGTAATATTCTGTACAACAAATGGAACACTACTACTAGAAGACATGGACGATGAAGAGGAATACGGTGGCCTACACGCGAAGGATGTGTTTATATAATACATATAGGCCTGTTTTAGTGGGGTTTTTTTTTTTTTTTTTTTTTTTAATTGATAATAAAAAAGTAAAAGTTAAAAGTATTTTTATCTCAGTTTTCAAATAATTAATTTTTTTCAACTTCTTTAAGTTATTTATACCTAATAAATTATAAACAAAACTACACCAAATAATTTAATACAAACTTTCAAATTAAAATAAATTATAATCACCACTCAAAAATTATAATAAACAGTCTCAAAAAGCCTCATAGGTCAATTTCATTTGATGGTCATAGAATCTTTGTCAACCCCAAAGCGGCCATGTGACCGCCATTAGCCCAAGTGCTCAGAGAAATTTGTCAAGATCATGTTTAAATTTTTTTATTTTTTTATTCGAAGGCAGTCCAAATGAATGAACGTGATGGAATTCACATTAGACCTGTTCTACTCACTGGCCAAGAATCTTGTCAACTTCATATGGCACTTCGGTGTCAATTGAAACTTTGAAGAAAATTTGGGTACATGTTGAATTTTATCCAAATGTTTAGAGATTTAATAAATTGACTCTGGAATTAAGGGGAAAAAATAATATTTGAAATTTTATAAATTGAATTATTACAGATTCACAATAAATCAACCATCATTACAGGTGTAAGCAATTTGATTCAGTTGGGATTGAAAAAAAATTAATACAAAATCGAATTCTTCAACCTGATTAGTTTGATTGAGATAGAAACAACGACAAAGTAAGAGGGGATGAATTGTAATCTATGTGAAAGAAAATGCTACTTATACAGAATTTATATATAAATTTTGTCAGCCAGTGGCAATCTTAGTAGGCATTCCAATGCAGGTACATCATTCAAATTGCGGTGAAAGGCCACTAAGTGGGTCCTGTACCAAAGGATGTGCAAGGTCGAAAGATTTTGATCATTTTCATTCCATGTATATAATGGAAAATTTTTATTTATATATCTTGTATGGGGAGGAAATAATTCTCCTCGTATAATCCTGTTGACCAAGTCCACGCTCCTCCGTACGACGTCGCTTTATCACCTGAAAACACAAACGTGAGCTAGCCGGCGGGTGTGTGCCGGAAACCTCTCCGATGCCTAAGTCAGTAAGCTTGACAAATAGACAAAGTTTTATGCTCTCAGAAAGAATTATGTTCAATTACCTCCTTCTAGGTGATGTTTGTGAGCTTTTATAAGTTTCCCGTGGCACAATCCTAGTAGAACTTGTATTTCTCCATGCAGAGTCCTGCTAGGATTCATACTCCTAAGGATAATGCTTATCCTTTTACACCCTCCCCCACTGCTTAAACCAAGTGGGATGGTTTTCCCTTTGGCCGAACTACTATATGACTGAAATAAACTTGACTACGCAGAGCTACAGAGAAGGCCGAACTGTCCTTAGCTCGGTCTTCTCCTACAACTCCTTATCTCGGTTTTCCATGTAGAACCCATAGTACGGTTTTAGACCGAGCCAACGACTTTCGACCGGTATAACAACAAGACCGGCACAACTCCAAGTTGCTCTCGGACCGAAGTACCTCTATAGTCACTGTGCCGAAGTAACTTTGTCCCTCTTATGCCGGAGTAGCTTTGCCTCTCCTCGGCCGGAGTAACCCTGTCTCTCCTGGGGCGGAGTAACCATACCTCTCCTGGGCCGGAGTAACCTTGCGGCCTTTTCACCAAGTCCTTGGCACTTTGGGCCATGAAGCCTATCACATAGCTCGGCCCAATTTTTACCAAAAATTACCCTCTCAATTGCCCCTTAATTCCATCTGCATAGCATGATTGGGATTACCAGTCCACCAGCCGAGCTGGTGTCGTTTCAAGCTTTTCCAGCCGAGCTAAAAATACTTTAGCCTCTCCAGCCGAGCTAAAAACTCTCGAACTTTTAGGCCGAGCTAATTTTACTACGGGCTCCGTTTTGTCCGGTCAAAAAACGTCTCTTCAATCATAGCGTCTGTAACGCTTCCCATTCCAGTGACACGTGGCAAGCTCTGATAAGCTGTGGCCAACTGTCACGCCGCCCTACAGAAATTTTGTACAGTTCCCGCCTTTTCTCTCTCTCTTATTTCACAAAACACTTTTTTCTTTTTTGAACCATTCACCCATTCTCTTCACCTTCTCTTCTCCCTTGTTTCCTGAGCCCCTGAGTTTTGAGCTTGCTGTGTTCGTGCCTCCATTGCTGCCATTGCCTCCATCTTTTAGCTTCTCTCTTACTCGGGTAAGCAAGCCTATCCTTCTTGCTCTTTTGCCTGTTTTATCATCTGTTTTTGTTTTGTATGCTTTTTGCAAACACTTTTCTCCATTTGTTGCTTTGCTTTTGTACTTTCACGAAGAAATAGTAGCAGAGTTCATGTGTGTATGAACTTCTATAAAAAACTAGTCTTAGATCCAGAATAATGTAGCGACCGATCTAGGGTACTGTTTGTCTAAATAAGCAAATTACTTCAGTCAATAGCCGAACTATAACTTGTAGAAATGACAGTAGCTTCAAAAAATAACCTTCTGATTCACTTTAGCCGAAATAAGATCACCGAACGAAGTCTGAATACATTGACCTAAGAACCTTAGTCTTCAACCGAGCTAAGCCTTTGGGGCCAAGCCAGCTTTCTTAATTCCTAAACCGAACTCAGAAAGCTGCCCCTAGAGGCTTAACCGAAGTAACTTTATTCATACTACAACCGATTTAGGCCTTTGGGCCAAACCAGCTTTCTTAGTCTTTTAGACCGAACTCAGAAAGCTGCCCCTAGACGATAAACCGGTCTAACGAGCAAACTGCTCAAACCGAGCTACAAAACCTTTTGATGAACCGAGATAGAACCAGTTTTTCTTGAGGCCGAAGTAGGGCTCTTATACCTTGCTTTTAAATTGTAGCACGGTCCAATGATCAGTGCTTTAACCCCCTCTGTTTTCTACTTTGCAGACTTAGGTTACCCAGGCACTTCTGCGTGCGCTCAACCGAGCTACTGAGCACGATTTTTGCACCGATATAAATTATAAGTAAATTATTCATCAGATGGGTAAGTATAGGTATCTAGTTGAGACCCCTGGTGGTATGGCCGAATTTAGGAAAGATTACCAAATTCCTGATGACGTCCATCTGACGTTGGCCAAAAAAGATGTTATTCCTTGGGATAATGAAGGCTTCGTCCCTTTTACCCTTCAATCCATAATAGAAACCGGACTACGGTTTCCTGTCCAACCGTTGATCTGCGAATTTCTTAGGCAGACTAGGTTATGCCCCACCCAACTGTCCACCAATACATACCGCATTATTATGGGAATAGCCGCACTAAACCATCAAACCGGACTAAACCTTGGTCTGGCCGAAATTTTCCACCAATACTCCATCGGCTCAAAAGATGCTGGGTGGGTTTATTACCTTAGGATTCGCCGCCGCCGAGAGAAGATAGTTAAACACACACCGGACAAAGACCTTAATGATGATGATTTTTTCTAGGTCTCTGGAAACTTTGAGGATTTTCAAGCCCAAATTCCTGGTCGGCCTATAAATTGGAAAAAGGGGGAGCCCAGTAATATGACTTCGGTCCTCTTCCTTGTATTTTATTTCGGTTTGTTTGTCAATTAACCAAACTAACAGTTCTCTTTTTGCAGATTTCGCCCACCTCCGTTCCCTATATAGCTATCCCAACCTTGCAATTTTGCGAGCCGCACTACGGTGTCAAGAAAGGAGTTGGGCTAAGCTTCTAAACTTTGAGCCGACCTATCGGTATAGCGGTCGCCGAAAAGCAAGAGTAACCGATTTCCTTCTTGAGGAAGCACCAGAACCGGACCCAACCTTGCCCGAAATACGACTTGTCCCATTAACTGCTGAAGAGGAGATGGCAAAGAAAAGCAGAGTTAGGGCCCTTCTGACCGCAACAACCAGAGCCGAAGTACCACCAACTATTGAGGCGCAGCCTGCCGTTGTGGCCCTCCCCTCTCAACGGCCTTCTTCATCTCGCCCTTCCAAGCGCGCCCGATCTACATCGACCGAACAGCAACTTGTCGATGAGGTTGAATCCATCCCCCAAAGTCCTCAACCTTCCCCCCAACCGGAGCAAACTGACCGAGCCGAATCTCCGAAGTGGGCTCCGCCGCTGACCTTTAACGACCGAGACATCAAAGCTACTGACTCGGTCGTGGCTGAAAAAGATCACCAATTGGCCTTTAACCTGGCCAAAAGTGTGTGCCTCCCCAAGGACATGGAGCACCACTTAAAGCAATTGAACACCGAAATGAAGTCAATTCGGTCTGCATCCAAGTCCATGATTTTGGTAAGTAGCTCTGTCCGTTTCCTTTGTCTAATTTCCAACTTTTACTTCGGCTTAAGAGAAGTTTTTGTTTTGTCAGGCCTTACAAAAGAACAACATCACATACAAGAAAGTCCAAGAGCTTAGAAAAACCACAAGGCAGGCCATGGCGGAAGCCGAAGCAAGGGCGGCCGAGCTAGAAGAAGCGGAAAAGAAAATGGCCGAGATGCAAGCTGAGAACGGCCGGCTTGCCGATCTGGTTAATTCGGCTGAAGCGGAGAAGCAGAAAGCCACCATCGTTATGAAAGACAAGTATCTGCGGGAGTTGTTGAAGCTTGAGAAGAGAAAAGACACCGAAATAAGCGAACTAAAAAAGAGCGTGGAGGTGGCCGAAAAGGAGGGGTACAAGCGAGGTTACAAGGAGGCAGAAGACGCCTATGTCAAACAATGCGACGCCGCCAAGGAGCTTTTCTTCAAGTGCGGCTGGAGGGCGGCTGTGGAGAAGCTCGGTCATGATCAACAGACCGAGGTCTTCGAACCTCCAGCTTACTTTATACCGAAGTCCCTTGTGGCGTATGCAGACGCCTTGCAATAAGAGTTTCTGGAGGACTCAGACACTGATGACTCCTCTGCTCCTGAAGACATTCCGGTTGTTGGTGCAGACCCATCACTTCGGTTGGAACCCATGGTGGAGGACCTTCCTATCGAACAGCCAAATGAAAACGTGGTTCCCACCGAAGGAATCCTGGCAGCCGAGAGTGAGCTTCCTCTTGAAACCGGTCTTCAAGTTGGTGGTGATGCGGCTTTTGATGCTGAAATTGATGAACTTTTTTCCTGATTTTTTCTCCTTTTTTTTTTTTTGTTACCTTGTCTTTGTAACCGGGCTGTGCCCTTCTGTAATGACTTTTTAATGAATGAAAAATTTGCTTCAACTCTTATTCCGGTTCTGATATGTATGCCTGTACTTTGTAATGCCTTTTATTACACCAACTTCTATTTCGGTTTTGGATGGTTAAACTATACTTGCCAGCCAACCACTCCTTAGCCGATATGCTTACTTCGGTTGAGAAGTACAAAGTGTTGGTTTATTCCAGCCAACCACTCTTCAGCCATGCACCTACTTCGGCTGAAGAGTAACAAGAGTTGGTTTATTCCAGCCAACCACTCTTCAGCCATGCACTTACTTCGGCTGAAGAGTATCAAGTTTTGTTTTATTCCAGCCAACCACTCTTCAGCCATGCACTTACTTCGGCTGAAGAGTATCAAGTTTTGGTTTATTCCAGCCAACCACTCTTCAGCCTTGCACTTACTTCGGCTGAAGAGTAATAAGTGTTGGTTTATTCCAGCCAACCACTCTCCAGCCTTGTACTTATTTCGGCTGAAGAGTAACAAGTGTTGGTTTATTCCAGCCAACTACTCTTCAGCCATGCACTTACTTCAGCTGAAGAGTATCAAGTTTTGGTTTATTCCAGCCAACCACTCTTCAGCCTTGCACTTACTTCGGCTGAAGAGTAACAAGTGTTGGTTTATTCCAGCCAACCACTCTTCAGCCTTGCACTTACTTCGGCTGAAGAGTAACAAGTGTTGGTTTATTCCGGCCAACCTCTAAGTTAGTTTTTCCGGCTAACTTATAGTATTTGGTTATTCTGACCAAATGTCCTGCAGCCTGGATCCTTATCCTGGGCTTAGGAAGGGTGTTGGTTTATTCCAGCCAACCACTCTTTAGCCATACCCTTACTTCGGCTGAAGAGTAACAAGTGTTGGTTTATTCCAGCCAACCACTCTTCAGCCTTGCACTTACTTCGGCTGAAGAGTAACAAGTGTTGGTTTATTCCAGCCAACCTCTAAGTTAGTTTTTCCGGCTAACTTATAGTATTTGGTTATTCCGACCAAATGTCCTGCAGCCTGGATCCTTATCCTGGGCTTAGGAAGGGTGTTGGTTTAATCCAACCAACCTCTAAGTTAGTTTTTCCAGCTAACTTAGAATAGAATGCTTGCAATATACATAATCTTTACTAAAGCTAACTTTTACAAGGAATAATTTCTGCTAAAAAGAATTCTTCATTTTATTGAAGGAAGAAAGAATTACATATGTTTGAAGAAAGAAAAGCTAAAAGTAAAATAACTTGAGATTGGCCGTATTCCATGGCCTAGGGATTGCCTTGCCATCCTTGTCTTCTAGGTGGTATGCCCCTTTGCCTGCTAACCCAACCACCTTATAAGGACCTTCCCAATTTGGGCCTAACTTGCCGTCTCCTGGGATCAAGGTGTTTCCCATTACTTTGCGCAGTACCCAATCTCCAATCTTGAATTGTCTTGGATGGACCTTTTTGCTGTATTTTCTGATTAACTCTCGTTGGTATGAGGCGATGTGGACTAGTGCTCTTTCTCTTCTTTCTTCTGCAAGGTCGAGTTCTAAGGCTATGGCTTCTCCATTTAAGTCTGGATCAAAATTTTCGCTTCGAATTGTGGGGAGGCCAACTTCCAGTGGGATCACTGCCTCCATTCCACAGGCTAAGGAGAATGGCGTTTCTCCAGTTGATCGCCGAGGTGTGGTGCGGTAAGCCCATAAGACGTGAGGAAGTTCATCTGCCCACTTGCCTTTTGCTTTCTCTAGCCTTTTCTTTAGTCCATCCAAGACGACTTTATTTGATGCTTCAGCTTGCCCATTTGCTTGAGGATATGCCGGTGTGGAATTGTAGAACTCTATCTTGTACTCTTCACAAAAGCTTCTGAAGATTCTGCCGTCGAACTGAGTACCATTGTCTGAGATTAGTGCTTTTGGTATGCCAAACCGAGTGATGATATTCTGCCAAACAAATTTCTTCGCGTCTTTTTCTTTGATTGACGCCAATGCTTCTGCTTCCACCCACTTTGTGAAGTAGTCTGTTGCTGCGAGAAAGAATTTTCTGCCCCCGGGCGCTGTTGGAAGTGGTCCTACTATGTCCAAGCCCCACATTGCGAAAGGCCATGGGCTAGTTAATGGTAGGAGTTCTCTTGCTGGTTGATGTATTTGGTGCGCGAATTTTTGGCATTTCTCACACTTCTTCACATATTTCTCTGAGTCTGCTTGCATATATGGCCACCAATATCCTTGCGAAATAGCCCTGTAAGCGAGCGACCTTCCCCCTTGATGACTTCCACACACCCCTTCGTGTATTTCGAACAAGAATGCTTCTACTTTGCTGGGATGAACGCATTTGAGGTAAGGACCCGAAAATGACTTCTTGTATAATGCCAAAGATGGAGATAGCCAAAATCGCTGTGATTTTGCCCTTATTCTGTTGGCTTCTTTTTTCTCTCCTGGTAGGATGCCATCTTTTAGGAACAGGATGATGGGATCCATCCATGAAGGGCCTAATTCTGTGCAACATACTTCTTCTGCTTCGGGTTCTTCTATGCTTGGTCTTGGTAAGAAGTCGATGAGTAATGGATGAGGGATTGATGTATCTGCCATTGAGGCCAGGCCTGCTAGTTCGTCCGCTCGGCAGTTTTCCTCCCTGCCAATTTGTTCTATCCTTACTACATCAAACTTCTTGATCTCTGTTCTGACTAACTCTTGGTACTTGGCCATTCTGTCGTCCTTTGCTTCGTATTCGCCAGAAATCTGGTTTACCACCAGTAGAGAGTCACTGTATACCATTAGTTCGGTTGCTTTCATGAAGTGTGCTGACTTGAGTCCTGCGAGAAGCGCCTCATACTCCGCTTCATTGTTGGATGCTGGGAAGCCAAGGTTGATTGCTTGCTCTATAACCAGGCTGTCTGGAGAGATGAGGACTATGCCAAGCCCTGCACCATGTCGGTTGGACGCTCCATCCACAAAGAGCTTCCACATCTCTCCAACGAATAGTTTCCAGCAAGTGGAAGGATCAGATGATGTCGTGAGGTCAAGAATGGTGTTTTCTTCAAGGTCTATGTTGGCTGTCTGCCCTTCGACTTCTGTTTGAACTGCTGGTGAGCCTTTGTTTGTCTCCTTCTTGTTGTCCTTAGTGTAGTTTGTCTTGGTGTTTGATTGACTACCTTCTGCTAGGGGTTGTGCTATTCCGGCGTCAACTTCCGTCCCTAGTTCGGTTGTGTCAGTTAGGTCGACTGGGCAGGTACGATGACTTCCAGGAGTAAACTCTGCGACGAAGTCTGCCAAAGATTGGGCTTTTATTGCGGTCTTGGGTTAGAACTTGATGTCGAATTGTCCCAACTCGACTGCCCACTTCAAAATTCGCCCACTAAAGTTCGCCCTTTCAAACAGAGCTTTTAGTGGAAAGGCTGTGAGGACGACTATGGTGTGGGCATGAAAGTAGTGCGCCAATTTTCTAGAGGCCATCATTAATGCTAATGCTAGTTTCTCCAAGGGCAAGTACCTTGTTTCGGCTTCCAACAATGTCTTGCTGACATAAAAGATGGGCAAGTGTTGTATTCCTTCTGCACGAACCAACACTGCGCTGACTGCGTGCTGAGAGACTGCCAGGTACAAAAAGAGTTCCTCACCAGGTACTGGAGTAACAAGTAGTGGTGGGGAAGACATGTACTCCTTCAAGCTTTCCAGAGCTTGGTCGCATTCTTCATCCCACTCAAATTTGGCTTTTAAAGCTTGGAAGAACGGTCGTAGTCTGTCTGATGACCTGCTTATGAACCGGTTGAGCGCAGCTGCCATACCAGTGAGATGCTGTACTTCTTTGACTGAGTTTGGTCTCTCCAACTCCTGGATTGCTTTAATCTGAGAGGGGTCTGCTTCTATACCTCGGTTGGTCACCAGGAAGCCCAAGAATTTGCCAGATCCAACTCCGAATGCGCATTTGGACGCATTGAGGCGCAACTTGTGTTTCTTCAGGATCTGGAACATCTCGCCTAGATCTTTAAGATGGTCATTCTCATCCTTGCTTTTGACCACCATGTCGTCGATGTAAGCCTCCATTGTTTTGCCTAACAATGGTTCAAACATCTTGGTGACCATCCTTTGGAATGTCGCCCCTGCGTTCTTTAGGCCAAAGGGCATGACCTTGTAGCAATATAACCCCCTTGGTGTTGTGAAGGATGTGACCTCCTGGTCTGGTTCATGCATGGCGATCTGGTGGTAGCCTCTGTATGCATCCAGAAAGCTAAGTCGGTTATGTCATGCCGTTAAGTCCACCAGTTGATCTATCCTTGGTAGAGGAAAGCTATCTTTTGGGCACGCCTTGTTGACTGTTTTGTAGTCGACGCAGACACGCCATTTACCATTCTTTTTTGGCACTACAACTGTGTTGGAGATCCATCTTGGGTAGTGCACTTCTCTTATTGCTCCTGCCTCCAGCAGGTTGCATACCTCTTCTGCCACTATTTCGGCGTGGTGGAGTGCCGATCTGCGTGTGCGTTGGATGACTGGTCTGGCGGATGGGTGGACATTGAGTTGGTGACTGATGAAGTTTGGGTCAATACCCGGCATGTCGTAGGGTGTCCAGGCAAACACTTCGATATTAGAGGTCAAGAATTCCAAGACCTCTAATCTCTCAGCGCTGGACAATGATGAGCCAAGCAAGAAGAACTTATCCGGGTTCTTCTCATCTATTTTTACCTCCACCAAGTCCTCCACCGCTTTCTGATCAGCCTCTTTGCCGACGTCCGCGAATAGTTCATTACTTTCTGGTTCTTCCACCGAATGAACGTATCCTTTGGCAGCTCGGCTTCCATTTGCTGTGGCGAAGCATTGTTTTGACATGATCTGATCACCATAGACTTCTTCGATTATGCCGGTGTCGTTGGGGAACCGCATTACCTGATGGTATGATGACGCTACCGAACGCATGGCATGCAGCCATGTTCTGCCCAAGATGATGTGTATATGGAGGGGACCTTCAATACCCAGAACTCCACTTGTTTTGTTATACTCCCTGCTCTGACTGGAAGGATTATTTTGCCGATAGGCCACTCTGGCATGGAGTTGAATCCAATCAGGGGAGAAACTGCAGGCGCCAAGTCTTTGTCTTGCAGCTTTAGTTGCTTGAATGTGTCGTAGTACATGATCTCACATGAATTACCTTGGTCGATCAGAATCCGCTTGACGTCAAAATCTTTGACTCGGAGAGTGACAACCAGAGCATCATTGTGAGGACAGTATATTCGATCCAGGTCTTTATCCGAAAAAGACATGACGTTTGTTGCCTCCGTCCTCCCTTTCTTGGTGGTAGGTTGGGCACCTAGCACTTCCCTAAAGTGCTCAGCCTTTTTGATTAACCCTCTGAGCTCGCATACGCGCTCAGGTTCAAAAACTCCATGTATGACATTGATAATACCTTGAGGCGGTGCATCAATTGGCATTATGTTGAGATGGTCATTATGATCTTGGGGGGCCGGTTGCGTCCCTCCTTCAATGTATTTGTCCAAGTGGCCTGCTGCCACCAATTCTTCCAAGTGCTGTCTCAGTGGCGTGCAATTCTCAGTTCGGTGCCCCTTTTCTTTGTGGAAGGTGCACCGTGATCTGTCGTCGTAATTTTTCTGAGCTTCCCCTAGTTTGGCTGGCCACTTGACAAAAGGCTCATCTTTTATTTCGCTCAGAATCCGATATATTGGTTTTTTGAACACCGTTGTTATGGCAGTGCGGATTCTCAACCATCTTTTGTCTGGGTCCTCTCCGTTATCTCGTTTGCTACGTCTGTTCTTGTTACTTCGGTCAACCGTGTTGACCTTCGCAGAGGTTTTCTTTTCTAGTACTGCGGTCGCACTTGATTTTGCCTTGGCACGTGCGCCATCCTCTTCTACCCTGATGTGCTGATGCACTCTCTCCATCAGGGCCTCCACGGTGAGGGGTGGCGTCATGGTAATTGAATCCCTTAGTCTGTTCCCTACTGGTAGGCCTCTTTTATATTGCGCAATGGCTAGATTGGTGGGGCAGTCTCCAATCTGGTTGAATGTCTCCCAGTAGCGACTGTTGTAAGATCTGAGGGTCTCTTTTTCACCCATGTCGATGGAGAGTAACTGGTCTATCTCCACCGGTGTTTTAGTGTTTGTTCGAAACCTCGTTACGAACGCTTCTGCCAACTAGGCCCAGGAGGCTATGCTGCCCTCTGGGAGCTTTTCGAACCAAGTCAAGCCTAGGTCGCCAAGACTTGACGGGAAGAGTATGCACATTAAGGCCTCGTTTCGCCTGTACACAGCCATGACTTGGCGAAAGTGGCTCAGGTGTGAATACGGGTCCGTCTTCCCTTCATAGGTAGTGAATTTCGGCTGAAGGAAGCCTGATGGTAAGGGCGCGTTTTCGATTGCTGGAACAAACGGCGAAGTATGTAGTCTTGCCAACGCCTTGTCCGTTGGTTCGTAGGCCGGTCGCGGTATTGGCATTCCAACCTCGACGCTTCCATGCGTCCGAGAAGCCAACTGTTGTAAGGCCGAAACTCGGTGTGGATCCCTTGCCCTGGCATCCTCCTTGCATCGTGCTTTTCCTTCGAGCACGGTTCGTAAGTCGGATGACCTGGGCAGCTCTGTTTGTCTAGATCTGGTTTGGTGTGAATGTGAAGGCCAATACGTGCTTCCTTCAGTGTATGATCTTTCGGATCTCGTCCTCTCAGACCTGGAGTGACGAGTCCTGGAAGATAAGGAATGAGTGTCGCCTGTCCTGAGGCTTCTGCTCTCTTCTTGGGAGGGTGTAGTGTTCCTACTACGATTCTCTGAGTGGCGAGGGGGCGTCTTGTGCTTGCGCCCCTCTCCTGTCGCCACATCTTTAGTCTTCATCTGGCGTTTCAAAGCCTCCATGTCCGCCGCCATCTTCCGAATTAGTTCATCTTGCTCCTTCACGCGATCTTCCAGGGCTTGAGGATCAATCCTCCTCCTTTGCCTGTCAGGACTTTGAGAGTGACGAGGGCTGTTATTCCGCCTTCCCCTGCCACTCCTCCTGGAGTTATGTTGTTGGGGCTCCAGATCTGCCATAGGAGGGACAGAGGGTAATCCTTCTCGCCTTGCGCCCCCGTCTGGAGTTAGCCCGTCGACGGCGGACTGCGGTAGTTCTTCAATGTGTGCCATTGATTTGAGAAAAAGGAGAAGCTTAGTCAAGAGATTTTTGTTCTTGTCTGTTCTTCCCACAGACGGCGCCAATTGTACGGGAAGGAAATAATTCTCCTCGTATAATCCTGTTGACCAAGTCCACGCTCCTCCGTACGACGTCGCTTTATCACCTAAAAACACAAACGTGAGCTAGCCGGCGGGTGTGTGCCGGAAACCTCTCCGATGCCTAAGTCAGTAAGCTTGACAAATAGACAAAGTTTTATGCTCTCAGAAAGAATTATGTTCAATTACCTCCTTCTAGGTGATGTTTGTGAGCTTTTATAAGTTTCCCGTGGCACAATCCTAGTAGAACTTGTATTTCTCCATGCAGAGTCCTGCTATGATTCATACTCCTAAGGATAATGCTTATCCTTTTACACCCTTCCCCACTGCTTAAACCAAGTGGGATGGTTTTCCCTTTGGCCGAACTACTATATGACCGAAATAAACTTGACTACGCAGAGCTACAGAGAAGGCCGAACTGTCCTTAGCTCGGTCTTCTCCTACAACTCCTTATCTCGGTTTTCCATGTAGAACCCATAGTACGGTTTTAGACCGAGCCAACGACTTTCGACCGGTATAACAACAAGGCCGGCACAACTCCAAGTTGCTCTCGGACCGAAGTACCTCTATAGTCACTGTGCCGAAGTAACTTTGTCCCTCTTATGCCGGAGTAGCTTTGCCTCTCCTCGGCCGGAGTAACCCTGTCTCTCCTGGGGCGGAGTAACCATACCTCTCCTGGGCCGGAGTAACCTTGCGGCCTTTTCACCAAGTCCTTGGCACTTTGGGCCATGAAGCCTATCACATAGCTCGGCCCAATTTTTACCAAAAATTGCCCTCTCAATATATCTAATAACTATAAAATAAGAATATAAATTTATAATTAATTTAAATTAAAAATAATTATAAATTAAAAAGATCATTACATTTGTCATTGGATGATGAAATATAACCTCCCCATTATAAAAATGCGATAAAGGGAATCACAATCCGGGGCGAAATTACACTCCCTTCGATTCTTTTTGAAGATTTATTATTATTATTATGGAGAAGTGGTTCGGAAATACTCTTTGGATCCTGTAGGACACTCGTGATCCTCAGCTAGTCACCTAAAAAGGAATGAACACTCTGGTCGGGGGTGCTGGAATTAGCACTCCGACGGATAAGTCAGTATATACTCTTTTGATTGCTTATATCTCAAGTTAGATTTTTTCTCACATCATAATGGGGATTATAGAGTCGAACCGACGTTTTAGGATTAACTTAGGTATACCTGCAATTCGGCATTGTTATGCCTTAGCCAAGTCTACTGGCCGGCTGGGACGCTATTTTCTTAGGGCCAAGGATATCGATCATCACTTAGTGCCTATGCTTGCCAGCTCTGGCAAGCGTGTTGACGGCGTGATGGTCATTGTCCGAGGCAACTGGAAATTCGACGAGGGTGAAGATCGCCTAGATCCCGTGCCAAGGCGAAAAGGCGAACCAGGTAGCCGTATAGCTCATTTTCGTTTCTGTTATTACCATATATGTATTCGGCTCTCGCCTCCGGATTCAGAGCCCCATCCGTGCATGACATGTTGGACCGAATAAGACTCCGGATCTGGAGCGCCCTTCGTGGATATCACAATTGGCCAAGTTAAAAGCCTCCGGATTCGGAGCCCCATCCGTGCATGACACGTTTGGGACGAATAAGACTCTGAATCTGGATGCTTTTAACTTGGCCAATCGTGGTATCCACGAAAGGCGCTCCGGATCCGGAGTCTTATTCGGCCCAAACATGTCATCAGGTAGCAGCTAATTTCTTTCTTACTCAGCAACCTTGATGTATTCGCGTGGTCATCGTATGAAACACCGAGGGTGGATCCATCTGTTTCTCAGCACTGTTTAAATGTTGACCCTAAATGTAAACCGATTGTTCAGAAAAGCTGGCGGTCAGCCGCAGAACACACTGCTGCCGTTGTTGAAGAAGTTGACCGGTTGCTTGATGCCAGAGGGATTCGGAAAGTGACCTATCCCACATGGCTGTCAAATACTGTGGTTGTAAAGAAGAAAAATGGGACTTGGCGTGTTTGTGTGGATTTCATGGACTTAAACAAAGCTTGTCCCAAGGATTGCTTTCCCATCTCCAGAATAGACCAACTCGTAGATGCCACCACACATCATCAACGTATAAGCTTCATAGATGCCTACAAAGGCTACCATCAAGTTGCCATGCATTCGGAGGATCAAGAGAAAACTGCATTCGTCACCTCAAGAGGAACCTATTGCTATAAGGTTATGCATTTCAGGCTGAAGAATGCGGGGGCAACTTACCAAAGACTAGTCACTGCCATGTTTAAGGAGCAACTCAGCCGTACTATGGAAGTGTATATTGATGATATGGTGGTCAAGTCCAAAGAAGAGCAAACTCATATGGCCGATCTGGAAGAGACATCCGACATTCTACGCAAGTACAAAATGAAGCTGAACACCTCCAAATGTGCATTCGGGATCGGATCCGGCAAATTCCTTGGCTTCATTGTTAACCACCACGGAATCGAAGCCAACCTGAGGCAAATCATAGCAATCCTAGAACTCGGCTCTCCTCAGTCGGTCAAAAAGGTTCAAAAGCTGATGGGGATGGCCGCCGCACTCAACAGGTTCATCAGTCATTCTACAGATTGCTACCAACAATTCTTTCATACCCTTCGGCAGGGTAAAGCGCTTGAATGGACCTCCGAGTGCGAAGCCACTTTGAACGGTTTGAAGACTTACCTCCGATCAGTTCCACTCTTGACAACACTTTCGGTAGGTGATTTGCTCATTTTATATCTGGCAATTTCTGACCGGGCTGTCAGCGCCGTACTAATAAAGGAAGAACTTGGGGAATAGCGACCGATCTATTATGTGAGCAAAGCAATGGTTGACGCCGAAACACGTTACCTTCCGTTGGAGAAACTCATCCTTGCTCTCGTCATGGCAACAAGAAAATTGATGCATTATTTTCAAGGGCATACCATTGGGGTACTCACGGACTACCCCCTCCAGTCAGTACTCCGTAGTGCAGAAGCATCAGGGCGCGTTTCAAAATGGGCTCTGAAATGCGTTTCAAAATGGGCTCTGAAACTCAGCCAGTATGATATTCAATTTCTGCCCAGAACCTCGATCAAGGTGCAAGTGCTCGCCGACTTTGTGGCCAAATTCATTGGATGCCTCGCCGACTATAAGTCTGATCAAATTCAACCTAAGCCAAATTGGAGAATTTATGTGGGGGACATTTGGTAGTTGTACTGTGATGGATCATCTAACCAACGTGGCAGTAGGGCGGGTGTAGTGATCATGGCTTCCGACGTGGCAATTATCGAGCAAACAGTCAAACTCGGCTTTGAAGCATCAAACAACGAGGCCGAATATGAAGCACTGCTAACCAGCTTACGGAATGCACATCTTTTGGGTGCTCGGCGTCTGCTTATCTTTTGTGACTCAAAGTTAGTCATCAATCAGTTAAAGGGGGAATACGCGGCCAAAAACGACCGTATGACAGCTTACATGAAAATGGCGAGTTCCTTGCTTGGAAAATTCGACCATCATGAATTGAACCAAATAACCTGAGATCAGAATACGCATGCAGACGCCCTGGCTTGCTTAGCCTCTGCTATCAACTCAGAGATTAAATGGACAATTAAAGTAGGGTTCATCCCTAAACTGAGCATCGGCACTTCGGAGTTTGTCCAGATCAATGTTATAGGACTAGGACCGAGTTGGATGGACCCTATCACTGCATTCTTATCTTCCAAACAGCTCCCGACAGATAAGAAAGAAGCACACAAGCTGCAAAACAAAGCCCTATGATATTACTTGGATCCGCAAGGAAAGCTCTACAAGAAATCCCTTTTTGGTCCATACTTAGAATGCGTTCATCCGGATAAAGTCGAGGAACTCCTGACTGAAATACATGAAGGTAGTTGTGGAGCCCATTCTGGTGGATGCTCTTTGGCTCATCGCGCTGTGACACAGGGATATTACTGGCCGACAATGAGAGCAGATGTTGAGTGTTACGTCAAGAAATGTGAGCAGTGCCAGAAGTTTTCCTCTTTAACCCATTTGCCTGCTGAAGAGTTAAGCTCTATAACCAGTCCTTGGCCGTTCGCCCAATGGGGACTTGACATCGTCGAACCATTACCTCGAGGCCCCTGGCAGCAAGCAATTTTTGATTGTCGCAATGGATTACTTCACAAAATGGGTCGAAGCGGAGGCACTAACACACATTCGAGATACAGATGTGAAGCGTTTTGTATGGAGAAATATCATAACACGATTCGGCATTCCAAGAGCACTTATTTCCGACAACAACACCTAGTTTGATTGCAGCGTCTACCGAGAATTGTGCAGCAAGTATAGTATTCGGCCCTACTTCATCACCCTGGCCTATCCACAAAGCAATGGTCAAGCTGAAGCCTCCAACAAAACCATTTTGGACGGCACCAAGAAGAGGTTAAAGAAAGCTAAAGGTAAATGGGTCGAAGAACTGCCGAGTGTGTTGTGGACTCATCGCACTACTTCGAGGCGGTCCACTGGGAAAACGTCGTTTGCTTTGTGCTTCGGAACCCAGGCAATCATCCCCCTAGAGATCAGCCTCCCGACCTTGAAATCAAAAGTTTTTGATATGGGCCGAAATGACATGATTTGGCTCTGGATTTGACTTTGATTGAAGAACGAAGAGACCGTGCCCTGGCATCCGTGACACGGTACCAACAGCAGCTTGCTAAGTCGTATAATCAGCGAGTTCAGCTACGCCGCTATGCACCAGGAGAATTGGTCCTGAAGGAAGTACTTCCAGCTGCCAGGAATCTGGCTGACGAAAAATTGGGTCCCAACTGGGACGGTCCCTATCAGATTGAGTCAATCACTGGCACAGGGGCATATCGGCTCAAAGACATGTCTGAGAGAAATCTGCCACGTCCTTGGAACTCCACGCACTTGCGTAAATTCTATTATTAACCCGACTTGTGGGGAATGATACTTGTTTTGAATGTTCACCGTGTACAAATTTGACTTTTACAATGCAAAGTTTCTTATTCCCTTACCAAGAAATTCAATTCGCTAAGTTAAAAGCCTCCGGATTCGGAGCCCCTTCCGTGCATGACACATTTAGGCTAAATAAGACTCCGGATTCGAAGCGCCCTTCGTGGATATCACGATTGGCCAAGTTAAAGCCTCCGGATGCATGACAATTTGATGGTAGCCTTTGTAGGCATCCAGGAAGCTCATACGTTGATGATGTGCGGTGGCATCTACGAGTTGGTCTATTCTGGGGAGAGGAAAGCAATCATTAGGACAATCTTTGTTTAAGTCCGTGAAATCTACACAAACATGCCAAGTCCCATTTTTTTTCTTTATAACCACAGTATTCGACAGCCATGTGGGATAGGTCACTTCCCAGATCGCCTCGGCATCAAGCAACCAGTCAACTTCTTCAACAACGGTAGTAGTGTGTTCTGCGGCTGATCGCCGACTTTTCTGAACAATCAGTTTACATTTGGGGTCAACGTTTAAACGGTGCTAAGAAATAGATAAATCCACCCCTGACATTTCATACGGCGACCACGTGAGGGACGAGTTGAAATCTCCACCTCTTCTGAAGGAAGTCCGCGTGCACGGAATAAGCGAAGAAGAAATGATTCAGACGAAGAGGATCAACATGACCCCTTTGTGCGACGGATTGCAAGGGTAGTACTACCCAAAAAGTTTAAAGCTCCATCGTTCACCCTATATGACAGGAAATCGGATCCCACTGACCACATCCGTCATTATAAGCAAGCTATGACGCTGCATGCAGACTACAAGGCCCTCATGTGCTGAATATTTTCAAGCAGTTTGGGACCATTGGCCGTCAGATGGTATTATAAATTGGAACCGGCATTGATTAAGAGCTTCCATCAACTCCAAAAATCCTTCAGGGCAAGGTTCATTACCAATGAGGTCCAGCTGAAGCAAGCCGATTCTCTCTGGGCAATGCAAATCCAACCAGGAAAAACCTTACGTGCGTATTCGGTATGCTATAAAGAATGCTTTAATCTTGTACATGATGCCTGTAATGACTCCATGGCCATCACCGCCTTTAAAATGGAGTTGTATCCTAATAGTGCCCTCCGTAGTTCCTTGGCCAGAAGGCCCCTTAAAACAGTCTGATCGTTAATGAAGAAAGTTGAGGAATACTGCAAAGTGGAAGATGACGCTTTGTGGGTCAAAGACGGGCACAAGGCCAACAAGACGGCCCCATCTAAAATCGTTCAGCCGATAAATTCTGTACCATCACGGAGCCCTGAACCACGAAATTGGACTAAACGAGACAAAAGACGAGATTCATGTCAATCAAACGACCAATGTCCACCCTGAGCTAATGAACAACTTCAAGTGGATAGCAAGCGCATAAAGCGCGCGGACAAGAAATCTATGGAGTTGTCGGAGCTGATCAGCATGATAATGTCTAAGGTTCAACATCTGTCATTCTTCAAATGGCGACCCAAGATGGTGGGACCTCCCGATACGAGGAGACGGGATAGGCGGTGCGAATATCACAAAGACCATGATCATGATACCGACAACTGCTATGCTTTGAAAGATCATCTTGAGGAGTTGGTACAAGACGGTCGGATTAAATAACACGTGCGAAAGAACAACTCAACCAAAACAGTTGCTTTACGGCAGGATTCACCTCCGCTCGGCGTAATCCATATGATATACAGCTTGCCGACAACATCCGCCATACACACAATTCAATCGTATCCTAATCCCCATAAGCAAATCACTCCAGCAACACAGCCCCATGAAGCTGCGAGTATTACTTTCGATGATTCAGATTTGGCCGGTGTAACGCTCCCCCACATCGATCCCTTGGTCATCGAACTACGCATAAACCGATTCACTATTGAACGTGTTCTCATTGACTAGGGGAGCACTTTGGAAGTTATGTACTACAAAACCTTTATCAAACTCGGCTTCACTGAGTCAGAACTATCTCCAGCTCATTATCCATTATTCGGCTTCAACGCTAATCCAGAATATTCGTTGGGCAAAATCATATTTCCAGTCCGATCGAGCTCCCGATCAGTGGATGTGAAATTTTTGGTTGTCAAGCTTCCTTCACCGTATAATCTCATCATGGGACGAACTTGGCTACATACCATGCAGGCCATGCCAAGCACCTATCATCAACTACTTCGCTTCCCAGCTGAACGCGGCATTGAACAAATTCGTGGTTCCCAGAAATCGGCACAAGCATGTTATCTTCTTGCCGTAAAAACACCAAGAGAGCTGGAAGTGAATTCTATTGAGGTGCCGGATCGAGAGAGCCTCGACAATGTTGGGCGGCTCCCAAGTGAAAAGGCAACCGAGGCCCTGGATCAAGTTGAAATTGACGGGAATCCTGACAAGTTCTTCATGGTCAACTTTATTCAGGGTAACGCCAAGTATATCACGATTGATGGATATCACGATTGGCCAAGTTAAAAGCCTCTGGACTCAAAGCCCCTTCTATGCATGACACGTTTGGGCCGAATAAGACTCCACGATCCAGAGCGCCCTTTGTGGATATCACGATTGGCCAAGTTAAAAGCATTCGGACTCGGAGCCCCTTCTATGCATGACACGTTTGGGCCGAATAAGACTCCAGATTCGGAGGGCCCTTCGTGGATATCACGATTGGCTAAGTTAAAAGCCTCCGGATTCAGAGCTCCTTCTGTGCATGACATGTTTGGCCCGAATAAGACTCTAGATCCGGAGTGCCTTTCGTGGATATCACGATTGGCCAAGTTAAAAGCCTTCGGACTCGGAGCCCCTTCCGTGCATGACACGTTTGGGCCGAATAAGACTTCGAATTCGGAGCACCCTTTGTGGATATCACGATTGGCCAAGTTAAAAGCCTCCAAATTCGGAGCCCCATCTATGCATGACACGTTTGGGTCGAATAAGACTCCGGATCCAGAGTGCCCTTTGTAGATATCACGATTGGCCAAGTTAAAAGCCTCCAAATTCGGTGCCCCATCCGTGCATGACACGTTTGGGCCGAATAAGACTCCGGATTCGGAGCGCCCTTCGTGGATGTCACGATTGGCCAAGTTAAAAGCCTCTGGATTCGGAGCCCCATCCGTGCATGACACGTTTGGGCCGAATAAGACTCCGGATTCGGAGCACCCTTTGTGGATATCACGATTGGCCAAGTTAAAAGCCTTCGGATTCGGTGCCCCATTCGTGCAGGACATGTTTGGACCGAATAATACTCCGGATTCGAAGCGCCTTTCGTGGATATCACGATTGGCCAAGTTAAAAGCCTCCGGATTCAGAGCCCCATCCGTGCATGACACGTTTGGGCCGAATAAGACTCCGGATTCAGAGCACCCTTCGTGGATATCATGATCGACACGAAAGAGCGTCCTAATTCGAAGCCCTCTTCATGAATTTTATGATTAACATGCATAAATGACGTCGACATAAAATGGAAGATGATCTTAGCCAAATCTACAAACATAAATCGAAATAACGAACAAACTTTAAAAAAAAAGAAAAATAATAATAACATGTTTCATTGAATTAATCCATAATACATAATTCATTTTTAATCTACTTTAGAGCGGGGTACAACATGTTCCGTTTTATCCGGCATCCCCCTCGCTGTCGCTCTTCTTGACTTCGAAAATCGGTAAGGGAAAGTCGTGACTTCGATATAACGGCGACGCCGAATCAACGCCTGCTGCCTAGAGAGCCTTTGCGGCTTGGAGAGCCTTAACCCACCCGTGCTTGAATCCCCGATTCTCGCATTGGCAAACCTCCTCGGCGAGCTTTTCCTTTGGCTTATCTATCCTAACTTTTCAACCGTCGTGGAAGCCTTGTTCATAGGCCCTGGTCATTGCAGTCTCTATCGCAAACATGCTTGCCGTATCTCGATCGGCAATCGCATGACTTAACAGTCGTTGGGTCACCCTTTCCTCCACAACTGGGTTAGCTTGGCCTGCTGAATTTGTCTCGGCAGTTTTGGTCATTCTCAGTTCACGCTCGGCCTTCTCCACGCAAGCTTTTAAATTCCGAATGTGTTCATCCTTCTGCTCTATCTCCTGCCGCGTGGTACGCAGATGCATGCCGATTTCATAGGCGGTATACAGCCCTTTCACCGGTCCATGGATGCCCTCCCGAAACACTTCAAAGTCTTGTCGACCGACTATCGACTGTTGGACTTCTAGTGGAAAAATCTGTCGAGCAAAGTCAACTGCCACATTTGGGTCGTGAACAATTGAATCTGCTTTCATCATCGGTTTGTTCCCTACAAAAATCACAAAACTCAACGGGCATGGTGTCGCACCAGATTCTCCTCTCGAGCGCAGTTGAGGGTACCTAGTTGTTGTTTTTTCCTTCTAGGAGACCTACTTTGACGACGTGGGGACTGGCGTTTTTCCCGCCCCCTCGACGTCTTACTTCCCGTGCGTATAGGCTCGCCACTTTGATTCATTTCCACGTCTAGCTCAGCCAATGTCCTTCATTCTCCTCTGCTGTTAAAGAATAACCTTCTTGCCATCTACAAATTGTCCATACTACTCTTTCCCTCCCTAAATTTATTGACTCTGAACGCAACAATGACCCCTCCGCGCACTCACCACCCGACCCATTTATACCTTATAGGTGCAGCACCCCCGAGGCGACATCATCAATGCTAAATTTCAACACTTGGTGCTGATCACAACATGTGCCCCAGCCCCGCCATAAGCTAATGTTATTCGGCATCTCAGTTTATGCACCGCCTGGGGCAAGGACAGATTCATTAATCTAATTGGCCATAAGGCAAGCCCTTGTGCCGATCGGGTTGAGTGCCCTAGCCGATCCATGAGCTAATCTCATTCGGCGTCCCAGTTCATGCACCAGCTGGGGCAATGGCAGATTTATTAATCTAATCGGCCATAGGGTAAGCCCTTGCGCCGATTGGGTTGGGTGCCCTAGTTGATCCAAGAGCTAATCTCATTCGGCGTCCCACTTCATGCACCAGCTGGGGCAAGGTCAGATTCATTAATCTAATCGGCCATAGGGCAAGCCCTTGCGCTGATCGGGTTAAGTGCCCCAGCCGATCCAAGAGCTAATCTCATTTGGCGTCCCAGTTCACGCACCAACTGGGGCAAGGGCAGATTCAGTAATATAATCAGCCAGATGCCGAAGCCTTAAGCCGTTTTACTTAGTCTATCGAATTTTCATGCACCTTTCCAACTTGTTAACTACTGATTCTTTTAGTTATTCGGCTAAAGAGCAAAGAGGTAGAGGATGTTTAGTTAATTCGGTTAACCTATCAGATAGACTATTTACTCATAGTAAACAGAAAAACATAAGAAATTGTCATTAATGAATTAAAGACAAATAGTACATACAGTAAATTTGAGAGCATAGAAAATTTTCATTTATAAATTGAACGCTAATAGTAGTCATTTTACATATGAAAATTAGCTTACATTTAAAGAAATGAAAATCTACTAACAAAAACCTAAGAAAACTATGCATCTAAGATGCCTACCAAAAACCAAAATATGCCTTAATCAATTTTCAGGGTTAGATGCTAGCGACTCAATGTCTACCTGCTCGTATGGAATCGGTTGCGCCAATGTCACATTCATAGCAGTGAGGGCTCTGACCCAGCCGTGTTTGAAACCCCGGTTCTCGAACTTCGGCACTTCTTCCACGTAGTTTTCCAGGGCGGCATCCTTCCCAACTTGGAACGCTTTGGAAATCTTGGAGTCGGCCATTTCCTTTGCCTTCTTCGATTCTTCCAAGTCGGCTTCCAGCTTGGCGATCACCTCCTTGGCTAACTTGAGCGTGTCTTCGCTCGCCTTTGCCTTCTCCTCGGCGGCAAGCCTCAATTGGTCAGAAATCCTCGCTCACTCTGCCTCAGAGTCGGCTCTCGCTCGTTCCTCCGCTGCTTGCGCTGCCTCATGATCGGCCCTTTGAGAGGCTACCACAACCTTGTTCTTTTCATTGTCAATTTCGGCTTTCAAGAAGCCGATCTATTCTATCGCGTCATGTTGACGGCGGCCGATCTCAGCTATCCTGCCCACCATCTACAAAACAAGGAAATAGAGTTACAACAAAAAAATAATAAGAAAAATATTTATATATATATATATATGTATTTAAACGGAAGACTGCAGATAAGGCAAGTAATGTACCGATAAGGCTGACTAAGCTGCCAAAGCAATTAACATTAGATCTGGCTCCGCGCGAAATGTGGCTCTGTCAATCAGCAAGGATATTGAGGAGGCCATGCTTAAGGCCACAGCTGGGTCCTTCAAAGTCGACGCATCAGAGGCAATCGGCATATCCTTATCCTTGGTTGAACAGTAAACGGAATAGCCAAGTTTGATTCCTCAATGCGTGGCCGTTTGTCGCTTTGGCCCTCATCGTGCACGGCTTTTTGCTCGGCGGGGCGCTTTTCCCCCCTTTGCTCAGCTTCATCCGCCCGTTCTACCTGCTCCATCTTGGCGGTTTCAGTTTGAACCGTTTCTTCCGTAATAACAGGCGGAGAAGACTCAACGACCGTGACGGGTGGAGTTTCTGATCGGACGGCCTCGGTTCTCCTCCTGGCGGTCATCCTTTCGGTATTTTTCTTTCAGGCAAGTTGCATGAGCGATTCCGCAGCCATATACTTAGGATAAGCGCCGGGAAGGTCTCCCAAATTTGCGAAAATGTCTTCGAAGGAGACGTCCCCTTGGCCTGATGTGGATAGAGGGTCAGACGAATTGAGTCTGACTTCCTCAAAGGCCGAGTTGAGAGCTTCATCTACCTCGGCTTCCAACTGGTTCGGGTCCTCAGTGACCTGTTCGGTTGCTCGTTCTTTCACGTGTTCCGAATCGGAGGCTTCTAAACCAATCTGTCTTAGGTTTTTGAAGCTGGGGAAGATAAGGCCTATAAGATGATCTTTGCCTCTCGAAATTTGAATGTGGTCTACCACCGAAAACGTTGTGTAAGTCGGCTCGTACCGCAAGAGAATGTGGACCGCCCTCCCTTGTTTCTGAAGGTTTGGACGACCGACGAACTGTAGTGCGATTTTAATTACCACAAGTACAGCGTCATCGGCTGAAACCAACACTTTCTTTAAATCGTTGCTTGCATAAACAAAACGGTAAGTACATGGAAGGAGAGCCGAGTACATATATAGTAATAACAGAAATGAAAATGAGCTACACGGCCACCTGGTTCGCCTTTTCGCCTTGGCACAGGATCTAGGCGATCTTCACCCTCGCCGAATTCCCAGTTGCCTCGGACAACAACCATCACGTTGTCAACACGCTTGCCAGAGTTGGCAAGCATAGTCACTAAGTGATGATCGGTATCCTTGGCCCTAAGAAAATAGCGTTCCAGCCGGCCAGTAGACTTGGTTAAGGCATAACAATGCCAAATTGTAGGTATACCTAGGTTAATCCTAAGACGTCGATTCAACTCTATAATTTCCATTATGGTACGGAAAAAATTCACGTTAAGCTGGGAAGGAATTAGACCCCAGTGTAAAAGGATAGCTCTTAAAAATGGGTGAAGGGGAAAACGGACTCCGCCCTTAGCAATCGATAGGAGAGGAAAGACAATTGTACTCTCATCAGTCTTCTCCATATCAGTGGTGCTGTCTGCCAAGAGTGACAGATGGACGTCATCGGGGATGGAGTAATGGCGTCGGAAGCTGGAAATTCGATCTGTAGAAGGGAGCTCTTTCAAATGTATTGTCATCCTAGCCAGCCTAAGGATTAAGAAAAACTAAAAGTAAACAAGGAAACAGATTGGAAGTGAAGGAGAAAAAAACTTACAGGAAACAGAATGGAAAATGAGAAACAGGAGGAAGTTGCAGAGGTCGCGAAGTGAAGGAGTTGCACTAGAAAGCGAACCAGAAACTTTTGAGTATTCAAAACATACATTTGAAGAGCCAAAGTTTTAAATCACATTAAATGGAGGAAGCGTATGAATGGGCAGGAAATTGTAATGATGACCAAAAAACGTGTGCGTTCTGACACACGTTGGAATAAGGTTAACCGCTGAATTTTTGACTTTCCAAGTTCAAAACCAAACACCCCGACTAACTGGTATTAGTGGGGTGTTTGGGGGGAAATTGTGGGAGTCGAATATCAGGGGACGCAGATAGGCCGAGTACATATTTAGAAAATTCGGGTATATACTATATTCACCCCCGTCTTGTACGTTCTAGATGCCGAGTATCCTAATCGGCCATAAAGCCGGTTGAGTAAGGAGCTGAGTGAAAGTTGGAATATGACAAAAAGGAGGGCCGAGTGAACAATCACATGACGGATTAAGAGTGGGTCCTACCCTGAGGACCAGGAGCGTATATAAATAGAGGAACAACAGCCAAAGAGAGGTATGTGAGAAAAAATCTAACTTGAGATATAAGCAACCAAAAGAATATATACTGACTTATCCGTCGGAGTACTAATTCTGACATCCCCGATCGGAGTGTTCATTCCTTTTCAGGTGACTAGCTGAGGATCACGAGCGTCCTACAGGATCTAAAGAGTATTTCCGAACCATTTCTCCACAATTATCTATGCATTATGAGTATTTGTAAAATATATATTGAGATGATTCTTTAATTTTATAAAAATCACTTTACTAATTCACTATTTCATTATGTTTCATCCCATGTTAATGATATGATCTCCACTTATTTGCTAATTTGACCTTTTCATATGGTATAATCTTTAAGCTTCCCACTTATTGAGTTGTAACTTGCAAGTCCACAGTCATACTTATCTATTTATGGGTGAATTACTGTTATATATTATTTACTAAAAACAATAATAATCTTTATATTTTTTTTTGCTTTGTTTCTTTTCTTGATTCCCACATTAAAATCTAAAAGAATCTCTACACTTTCATTGGAGAGAATTTAATATTTCATTTTCCCTCCATTCACTTGGAATTTAAATTTTTTAACTTGGTTCCCACATAGAAATCTTGAACAAATGAATGTGCTCTCATCTACTACAAATAGAGGAAGGACTTTTTATATTCCTTCAAGTTTCCATTGGAAGTCTTCCATTGAAGATATCCATGAGATGAAACTTCAAGTTTATATATATATATATAGAAATAAATAAATAAAATATTCAAACAAACAGTTTGGGACCTTTTGAATAAATCAGTTTAAAGATTTTGAATTCAGACATCTTAACCACTAGTTGGTTTATGGACGTCGAGAAATAGTTTCAACTTTTGAATTTCCTAAGTTGGTGTCTGTTCAAGTACCATATAAGGAACTCTCTTTAATGGCCCATACTTAATTTTTCCCTTCAAGTTTTCTTCACTGTTTTCATTATGAGTTTTTTGGGTTAAGGTTTTGAGCAGACACAAGCTTGCCTCCAAGCTCCTTGGATCACATTTCATGGCGAACAACGATGAAGTGCCATTGTCTGCCATCGACGGTGTCACCCCCGAATCAGTCTGACGGAGAGACGAACTTCCCGCCATTCCGAATATGGCAGACCTCGAGGCTTCCCCAGGAGGTCTTTCGAGAGATGCACGTGATAGGCGCGCCAGAAGCTTTGGTCACTCGCGGAGCCCAGACGGACACCGGCGACGAAGAGAGTCGCACGCTCAACACTTGGAGCACAAGTTGAGGGACTAAGATGCCATCATCCAGAGAATGACGGCAGAGATGGAAGCTCTCAAGCGTCAGGTCAGAGGGAAGGGTGCTGTTGGAGTGGGAGACCACAGTGAGGGCACCCAACCCCACTGTTCAGGCAGCAAGAGCCAGCAGCACATGCCCTCTTTTTCTATCACCAGGAGCTATAGGGTTGGAGACTCAGACACTCCTGCAGAGAAGTCTAGCGTGCAAGATAGTACCTACCATCCCTCACGTCCGTCGATGACGTCGAGATATTCCTACTCCGTTCGTTCGGAGGACTTGAGGGATGTCCTGAAGGAACGAGCTCGTCGACGGGAGGTTCAAAGGGTGTCGGCGCTCTAGCGGTTATCCTACGGAGGTCACGCCAGCGAAGAGGTCATAATGCCACCGCCCTGCTTAGCCGTGCCTGTTCCTCTGGACACAGATTTGGCGAGACTGAACGCCACTCCCTTCTCCTTCGAGATAGAGACCACACCTCTCCCAGAGGGCTTTCACCAGCCTAAGGTTACGCTTTATGACAGAAAAACCGATCTGTACATGCATGTAAGCCACTTCCGGCCGTTCATGGCCGAACACAGGCGTAATGACGCTCTCATGTGCCTTATTTTCCTATCGAGTTTGGGCGAGTTGGGCTTGAAATGGTTTGAGAGGCTTCTGGAGGAGAGCATTGAAAGATGGCAGTAGTTGGCGGAAGCATTCGTGACTCGATTCAAAACTAACACCAAAACGCCAAAGGAAGTGGACCACCTCCTGAGCATCAAGATGGAGTCGAGCGACAACCTAAAGGCATACAACGCTAGGTACTGGGAAACCTTCAACGAGATCTTGGATTGCCCGACCAACCTGGCAATCACCCAATATAAGCGCGGTCTCCCGGTCGGACATAGACTGAGGGACTCGCTCACGATGAATCAACTGACTTCCATGGGCCAACTAATGCAACACATTAACGAGTACATCCGAGTAGAGGATGATGTGGTGGCGTCCATTGCGAAGACAAATCCGGTGACAACAGACAAAAGGGTGGCTGGCAAGGTACACGCGGTCAGACAGGAGACTAATCGTCCAAATGATCGCGCTGGGGAATCTGACCGTGGACTAAATTGTAGAAACTGGGGTAGAGGTCGCTGCAATGACCGAGCAGAATATCCCCGCGATGGCGCAGTTGATACAAACAGAAAGTTAAATGCTCGAACGGGCATCACCACGGTATTTAAGATTTCGATTTATCGCATACTTAGTGAAATTCGCGACGAGGATTACGTCCGGTTTCCCGCCAAGTTAGGTGATGCGCAAAAGGGTTTCAATCCGCGGTACCGCTGCACATTCCATAGAGAGTGAGGGCACCGGACAGAGGACTGTTTGCCCCTAAAGCAACACTTGGAGGAGTTGGTCACAGTCGGTCACTTAGACCTTTACATCGAAGGGGGCGTTAGAGCCGTGCACCACGCCCCGGCTGATCCGAGTGATTCGGATGACCTAGAGGCGCCCCCTCAAGGAGTGGTCAATGTGACCCACGGCATAGTGGAGCCAGCGTGGGTATGCGAGTTCCGAGGGATGATAAAAAAGGCGGAACATATGAGGGAAGTTTTGTCAGTCCAGCCCGCGATCAAAAGGGGCAAGACCGAGGAGAAAGATGTGATTAGTTTCTGAACTAGGGACCTAGAGCGCATTCAAACGCTGCACAACGACGCCCTAGTAGTCACCCTCCACGTCAGAGACTTCGATGTCAAGCGCATTTTGATTGACCAGGGAAGCTCGGTTGAGATTATGTACTACAACACCTTCAAGCAACTCAAACTCCGGGATACAGACTTGGCTCCGGCAACTTCGCCACTAGTTAGTTTCAACTCACAACCGGAGTGGCCTATGGAAAAGATAATCTTACCAGTCAAAGCCGGATCCGCGGTCAAGCAGATGGAGTTCTGGGTATTGAAGGTGCCGTCCACATACAACCTGATCTTAGATAGGGGATGGCTTCACGCTATGTAGGCGGTCGCATCAACCTACCACCAGGTTATAAGGTTCCTCTCGGCTATGGGGGAAGTTGAGGAAATTTGGGGCGATCAAGTCATGTCGAAGCAATGTTTCGTGGCAGTGAATGGGAGCCGAGCTGCCAAAGGCTTCGTGCAAATGATTGAAGGTCCAGAAGACCAAAGTGTCCTTGATGACGTGGGCACCAGGGCCGAGGAAAAGGCTGTTGAAGAGTTGGTGGAAGTGCGGATTGACTCCGAAAGTCCAAACAAGTTCTTTTTGCTAGGATCAAGCCTGATCGCCCAAGAAAGGACCGAGATGGTAGAGTTCTTGATGGTGAATATCGAAGTCTTCGCATGGACGCCGTATGATATGCCTGGCATTGATCCAAACTTTATTTGCCACCAACTCAATGTTTTCCTGGATGCACGCCTTGTCATTCAAAGGACGAGGAGATTGGCTCTTCATCACGCTGAGGTAGTCGTGGAGGAAGTGAGGAATCTGCTGGAAGCAAGGGCTATCCAGGAAGTGCACTACCCTCGGTGGGTTTCAAACACGGTCGTAGTGCCTAAGAAGAATGGGAAATGACAAGTTTACGTTGATTACAAGACTGTTAACCGGGCCTGCCGTAAAGACAGCTTTTCTCTGCCCAGAATAGACTAGCTAATGGATCTCACAGCCGGGCATAACAGACTCAGTTTCCTGGATACCTATCACGGTTATCACCAGATCGCCATACATGCTCTCGACCGCAAGGTAACCTCTTTCACTACCCCAAGGGGACTGTTCTACTATCGAGTCATGCCTTTTGGTTTGAAGAACGCCGGGCGACTTTCCAAAGGATGGTGACTAAAATGTTCGCTCCTCTGCTGGGCCGGACAATGGAGGCTTACATCGATGACATGGTGGTCAAAAGCAGGCGGCAGGCTGACCACTTATCCGACCTAGCCAAGATGTTCGCCGTTCTTAAACAACACAAGCTTCACTTGAATGCGTCAAAGTGTGCCTTCGGCGTGGGATCCAGGAAATTCTTGGGTTTCCTAGTCACAAACCGAGGCATCGAAGCGGACCCCTCACAAATCAAAGCCATACAAGAATTGAAGTAGCCCAACTCGGCAAAGGACGTGCAACATCTTGCCGGTATGGCAGCCGCGCTTAACTGATTCATAAGCCGGTCATCAGATCGCTGTCGCCATTTCTTTCGCGCCTTGAAGTCCAAGTTTTCATGGGACGAGGAATATGACAGGGCTTTGGCCGAGCTCAAGACTTATTTTTCTTCCGTCCCATTATTGGTGACATCCAAGCCCGGCGAAGAACTCTACCTTTATCTGGCAGTTTCTCAACATGTAGTTAGCGCGGTGCTTGTCCGGTCAGAAGGCATCCAGCATCTCCCTATCTTTTACATGAGCAAGGCCCTGCTACCGGTAGAGTCAAGGTATTTTCCGCTGGAAAAACTTGCTTTGGTGTTAATAATGGCCTCCAGGAAATTGGCGCACTACTTTCATGCTCACACAATCGTCGTGTTGACTGAATTCCCCCTGAAAGCCTTGTTTGAGCGGACGGATTTCTCCGATCGAATTCTAAAGTGGGCAGTTGAATTGGGGCAATTCGACGTCAAGTTTCAACCCTGAACAGCCATAAAAGCACAAGCCTTGGTAAACTTCGTTGCTGAATTCTTGCCGAGAATTCACCAGGTATGCCCGGTGGATCTTACCGCGGTAGCCGAGGTGGAGAATGAAGGCTCAACGAAAATTACACAACAGAGTAATGTTGGCGACGCGAAACTTGTGTGCTCGTTCATAGAACCTCCAGTCAGAATTGTACTTCAGCCTAGCAATGCAACGATGGACTTGGGAATAACAGACCAACCTGTTGGGTCTGAAGCTGCATCGTCGAGGGGGGATGAAAACGTGTCTGTTGAAATAGACAGCAGTGAACCCTAAGCCGAACAACCGAGCGACCGTGATCCCATCAACTTTCAAGCCTCCCAGGACCCCTCAGAGTGTTAGAAACTCTTCGTCGGTGAAATGTGAAAACGTTTTGTCGATGGCGCCTCAAATCGACACGGCGCCGGGCTGGGCATAGTTTTGATCTCGCCAAATGGTCTGACCATCGAACACCCTATTACATTAGGATTCCCTGCATCAAACAACGAGGCTGAGTATGAAGTATTGTTGTCCGGGCTTAAGAGCGCGCTCCAGTTGCGCGCATCCGAGCTGATGGTTTACAGCGACTCCCAACTAGTTGTTAACCAAGTGGTTGGGAGTGTACGAAGCCAAAGATGACAGAATGGCCAAGTACCAAGCTCTGGTGAGAGAGCACATCAAACGATTCCAAGCAATAAGGGTCCAACAAATTGGTCGTGAAGAAAACGGCCGAGCGGATGAGTTGGCCGGCCTAGCTTCCATGGTCGACAGTTCAACTCCCAGTCCTCTCCTAATTGAGTTTCTTCCAAGGCCTAGTATTGAGGACTCCTTGCAGACGGAAGTACTCTGCACCGAGCTTGGCCCCTCTTGGATGAACCCCATCATCTTTTTCCTAAAAGAACGAATTCTTTCGGCCGACAAAAAAGAAGCACATAAAGTCCGGGTGAAGTCAAAGCGGTTTTGGCTCTCTCCATCTGGTGCTTTATACAAGAAGTCATTCATAGGTCCGTACCTCAAGTGTGTACATCCAAACAGTGTGGAAGCTTTCCTGTACGAGATTCATGAAGGCATATGCGGAAGTCACATCGGGGGGAGATCTTTGGCCTACCGAGCTATCTTGCAAGGATATTGGTAGCCATGCATGCAAGTGGATGCTCAGAAATATGTTAGAAAATGTGAGAAGTGCCAAAAGTTTGCCCACCAAATTCACCAGCCGGCCAGAGAACTTCTTCCCCTCACAAGCCCTTGGCCTTTTGCGATGTGGGGGCTAGACATAGTGGGACTACTCCTAACGGCACCAGGCACCCGGAAGTTCTTCATTGCGGCTATGGATTACTTCACCAAATGGGTTGAAGATGAGCCCTTAGCGACTATCAAAGAGAAAGATGTCAAACAGTTTGTCTGGCAGAATGTGATAGCATGGTTTGGCGTCCCCAAGATTCTGATTTCTGAAAATGACACCCAATTCGACGGGCACTTATTCATAGTATTTTGTGAGGAATTGAAGATAGAATTCTATAACTCCACTCCGGCTTAGCCGCAGTCCAATGGCTAAGCCGAAGCATCAAACAAGACCATTCTCGATGGGTTGAAGAAAGACTAGAGAAAGCCAAAGAAAAATGGGCCGAGGAACTCCCAAGTGTCCTTTGGGCATATCGGACGACCCCGAGGCAATCCACCGGGGAAACTCCTTTTGTCCTGGCATATGGCATGAAGGCGGTCATCCCATTGGAAATCGGCATGCCCACCATCCGCAGTGAAAATTTTGAGCCCGAGTTGAACTCTGAAGTAGTCGCCCTAGAATTGGACCTAGCCGACGAGTGCCGAGAAAAAGCTTTAATCCACGTGGCCGCATACCAACAAGAATTGTCTAGGAAATACAACAAAACAGTGCACCCCAGACCGTTTAAAGTAGGTGACTGGGTTTTAAGGAAGGTCATGGGCAACACACTAGTGCCAGGCGAAGTCAAGCTAGGGACAAACTGGGAAGGGCCTTACAGGATAACCGGTCTGGCGGGCAAGGGGACATACCACTTAGAAGATTTGGATGGTAAAGGCGTACCCCGGCCATGGAATGCGGCTAACCTCAAACTGTACTATTTTTAGTATTCATCGTTTTTATGTAATTTTTTGTGGAAGGAGTTGTTTTCCCTACACTTCTGAATGTAATACTCTTTTTGCCAATGTAATGGAAGTGAATTATCTTTGCTGAAGTAATGTAGCGATTGAGGGGCATACTCTTGTGTTTTAGCCGAGATGCTTTACCTCGACTAAAGGAGTTGGTGATTTGCCCAACTCAAAAGGTTTAACCGAGATGCTTTACCCCGGCTAAAGGAGTTGGTGATTTGCCTAACTCAAAAGGTTTAGCCGAGATGCTTTACCCCGGCTAAAAGAATTGGTGATTTGCCCAACTCAAAAGTCTTAACCGAGATGACCTTGTCCGGCTAAGCGAGTTGGTGATTTACCCAATTCAAAGATTTCTAGCCGAGATAATCTACCCTGACTAGAAGAGTTGGTGATGTGCCCACCTCAAAAGGTTTAGCCGAGATAACCTAACCCGGCTAAAGGAGTTGGTGATTTGCCCAACTAAAAAGTCTTAGCCAAGATGACCTAGCCCGACTAGACGAGTTGGTGATTTGCCCAACTCAAAAGTCTTAGCCGAGATGCTTTACCCTGGCTAAAAGAGTTGGTGATTTGCCTAACTCAAAAAGTTTTAGCCGAGATGCTTTACCCCGGTTAATAGAGTTGGTAATTTTCCCAACTCAAAAAGTTTTAGCCGAGATGCTTTGCCCCGGCTAAAAGAGTTGGTGATTTGCCCAATTCAAAAGTCCTAGCCGAGATGACCTAGCCTGGCTAGACGATTTGGTGATTTGCCCAACTCAAAGGTTTCTAGCCGAGATGATCTACCCTGGCTAGAATAGTTGATGATGTGCCCAACTTAATAGGTTTAGCCGAAATAATCTAACTTGGCTAATAGGGTTGGTGATTTATCCAACTCCAAGGTCCTAGCCGAGATGATGAAAATGTAGTACAACAAGCAATGCAACAGTAAACAAAACGAAACCTTTTCATTGATGAAGAAATGTACATATGGTGGGGCAAACAACCCAGTTACATTTTTTTAAAAAAAAAAAGAAAAAAAATAGGGAGAACTAAACCAGGGGAAAAGGTCAGCGAAGTCATCCCCGGTGCCCTCCGCAACTACCTCCAGGTCAACCGAGGTGATGGTTTTTCTGGTGTCAGAATCAACCTAGCCAACCTCCTTTGGGCGGCCCGCTTCCTCCACGTCCTCCTCTGCGTCGTGCCCGGTTACTTCTTTGGCCTTCGCTTGCAAGGAATCAAAGACTTCGTTCGCGTATGGCACCATGTAGGCCGGCAGGAAGGCAACGGGGGGAGAGGAAAACACCTCGGTTCCAGATCCTTGGTCGAGCTGTTCACAAGCAGCCTTCCAGCCGGACTTAAAGAATATGTCCTTGGTAGCCTCGACTTGTTTGGTGTAACTGTCTTCGGCCTCCTTGAAACCGAGATTGTTTGCCGCATCCATTTTATCTTTCCTTGATCGCTTTAACGCTTCCAGCTCGGCCTAGAGAGCGTCTCTTTCATTCTCGGCGGACCCAAGTTGACCGAGCAATTTGGAGTTGTCAGCGTTTGCAATCTCTAAAGAAGCCTTTGACCATCCCAGCTTGGTTTCAAGGTGCGTGACCTGGCTGGCGACGTCAGTCACCTTTTGCCAGAGTCTATGAATTCGGTCCATCACGAGATGTTGCTTCTGAATGGCCTGCAAGAGGACGCGTTAAGTGTTCAGAAAAGGAGAGTAACTGTGCAAACACTTCAACAAATTTGAATGAAACATGCCGAATTCTTACCCGGGTCATAGACTTCGCCGAGGACTTCACGAACCGGGTGTCGGGCACGTGGTCGCTGTTGGACACGTCGCTCGGTAAGAGTAAAGCCTTTGTCAAGTCGAAGGCCAGCAGATATTCTTTGTCGTCGTTGACTGAGGCGTTCGCCGGGATCTCCTTACCCTGGTGCTTGAGCTGTGGCTGCTATGGGGGAGTTGGTGCTGAGGCTTCAGCTGGCTGCTCGGTGCTCAGCTCAGCAATGAGCTCGGCTGACGGATCGACAGACCGGGGCCTTTTCCCTGCTCGGCGACTTTCTTTACTGACTTGCGCTGCAACAGTCGATGCCAATGCTATCACCATCCCAGATGTTTGACCGGCATCCAGGGCACGGCGAGGGATGCTCGGCAGCTCGGTGGATGTAGCGGTGATGAGATTTTTGATACGACTCTGTTTGGCCATTTCCTCTTCTTCGGTCAGCCGGATTAGGGGGCACGTCCGGCAGTGTTGGATCGGGTGGTAGAGATGGTGCTCAGAGTAAGTCTGTAACTCTACTCCGGCGGGGAGCTGTGTATCTATAGCTCGGTACGTAGCCGAGAAGGTCATGGCAGTCTCAGTTGCGATACCGCAGCGCGGTTCTAATGACAGCCTCGTTTGGGTTGAAGTAGTTCGCTTGCAAGGCTTTGATAGCTGCAAAGAGAAAAAGAAGAAAAGACATTAGTGTAGAATAGTAAAGTGGTTTGACCGAGTAGTGAGCACGGCTTACATGTCGAACCAAAGTTCTTGCTGGTGAACCAGCCAGGTACATCGGCTGTTTTATAATTTCTAGACACCCAGAAAAAGTCATCGTCGTGCATGCCTTTATCTGGGGTGCCAGTTACAAGCTTTTCCTTGCCCGGCCTAATCTTCAGGTAGTAGTTTAGCTCGTTGCCTGTATGCCCGAGGGTGTACTGGCGTAGAATCTCTGCTAATCCTAGGTTCAGGCCCAATCGGTTGTTCAACTCGGCTACCCCGTTTATTATTCTGAAGGTGTTGGTTGAAACTTGTGTTGGCGCTAGCCCAGTGCGCCTCAAGAACTTGTACATTAGAGGTTGAACCGGGAAGCGAAGGCCGCCTTCGATTATGGAAAGCACGGTGAAGGGGCATTGGTCCAGTCTACCCCATGGGGTGGTGTCCTCAGCGCCGAGCTCTAATTGTACGTCTGCAGGGACGTGTAGACGCGCCCGCGTGAGGCCTTCGTGCTATAGTTCGGACTCAATTTGTGTCACGGTTCTTAATCTGAATCAAAGAGTCCAAATTCGACAAATCGTTTTGAGAAAACAGATTTTTAGAAAAAAAGTGCCAAACATGGACTACTTTGCCAGATACAGAGTCGCCACCTAAATAGTTTTTAAGGGGGAATTTAGGAAACCCTGACTCGGTGCCAAAGGCCACGTGTTCGTCATCACCAAAGTTGCCTCGGCTCGGGAGCTAGGGTACGATTGGGAAAGGTCAGCTATGAGTACCCCCTCTCGCCCGATCCGAAGATCGGCCTCTACTAACCGTGATATCCATTTTTGAAAACGTTTATGTGTTCTTATTCCGGTTTTTAGCCTAGAATTACTATGTTATGCGCACAGCAAACAAGTATATACCAAATCGCCTAAATTGGAACAAAACATTTCATGTTTGTTTTGAAAATGGTTTGTTACTCGCAAGTAGGCTAAAATGCAGGTTTTGCCACCCTTAAGTGGGCTTTAGAAAAGATGGTTTTGCCACTATCTAGTGGGCTTAAAACTCACAGTTTTTAGTGCATTATTCCAATTTAGGTAATTCAACCTTCATCCACAGGCATTCAAGCAGTTATATCATATAAGCAGCTAGCCTCATGGTAATCATGCAATTATGGCAACACTCACACGCATGCGGTATGCTAAAGCAAAAGGACTTACAGAGTACTCCAAGCCAAAACAGAAACTAGTTAGTAATCATATGCATGATCCTAGTTCATGTTAAGATGGCTAATGTAACACATGTAGGATGCAGCTAGAATATGCTCGGCTACCTTGAACATAGCATGTGAAATGCAACAGATAACACGTATTCAATTTGAAATTGAAATACAAATGCAATTAGAATGATGCGCCGAGCCCGGTGCATGCAAAAAGAATGAATGGATGCAAACATGCTATCATACTGTATGCTAATTGAAACATGCCCTAGACTAACCATTGAAAGCTAGTAAATAAAAGGGAAGAAAGACGTGGGGTTGGAAGACATACACACACTCACGCATACTTATTACACAATTGCCCTCGCTCGGAGGGTCCAAATAAATATTACAGTCCGAATAAATAATACTAAATTAATTATTACAGAACTTCTAATTAATTAACAAATTAAATGCAAAAGGAAGGGGGCCACAGCCCTGCCTCGGAATGCGTGAATGATGCATGCTTGACCCATCTCGCCCCGAAACTCGCTGCCATAGCACTGTTGCCTCTATTAACACTGCCCTGCTCCTCTGGGGACTGCCAAAGTTCAAGAGTATGCTCTCTGGATGTTAGGGAATACCACCGGCTAGGACAAAATTCCACCGGCCGAATGGGATGATCACCGGCTGCCTTTTGATCTATCGGCCACAGATTACTGGCCGGTCGGCACTGTATTTAGCCGACCAACCAAATCTTCCTGCAGAACCTGCAATTGACAGCAGCAGAGGGCAAGCAGTGTATGGCATGGAATTTTTAGGCAAATATATGCATGGACACACTCCCTATCATGTAATGGACTCAAGGGAGCATGGCCCTCGACTCTCGGGCCATCAATTATGCATTTTGATGCATGATGGCCTAAGAGGCCAAGTTAGCAACTTCGATATCAAATGGAATGCACACACAAAACACATCAAAGGCCCCAACCTCTATCATACTTGATCAAGAGGCAAGGGATGCATGCACAATGTAATGCAACCTAAGCATGCAAGCAAGGCTAATGCAACATGATTATGCAATGCATCTAATATGCAATAGGCACACAACTTAAACATGTAAGCATACATGGCATACAACAACATGCGATGATGGACTTAAACTAACATGGATAGCTCGCAAGCATGCCAAAATTAGTGGCCATTAGATGAAAATGAGACAATCGAAATGCGTGCACACATGCACGCAAACCGAGGACCGATCCTAAGGCACAAATGCCACTCTAACAAGGCATGGAAAGGCATGAAATATGGCATACAAACATACAAGTTTCAGCACTGAAATGTGATGCAAAATGATCCCGAGACATGGAAACATGGCACCCAATGCATGGAATGGCCCCGAAACACAAAACTAGGCATACCCATTGGCCTATAGCTATACAAAACATGCATTACTTTATCATGAAGCATGAAGACAGATGCAAGACAGTCCCAAAAAATGCATATTTCCAGTTTATAACAAGCCTCAAAGATGAACACAAATAGGGCTAATCTATCATGCAAAAATGGCCCTAAAAGAGAGATTAAACACAAAGGGACAGCAGCTGGCACCAAATGGCAAAGAGCCCTCAACAAAGTTGAAGAGGGTCTCAAAAAAAGGCACTTTACAGTTTACATCAAGCCACGAAAATAATCACAAATAAGGCTAAACTATCATGCAAGAAAAGGCCTAAAAGAGGGGTAAAGAGACAAGTGGCAGCTTCTGTTCTCAAATAGAGGAGAGCCCTTCAACAATGTTGAAGAGGGGCTCGAAACAAGATATTTCAAATTTTATGGAATGGTCCAAAACAGCTCACAAATAGGCCTAAAATACTATGCAAAGATAAGGCCTAAAAGAGAGTTAAAGAGGCAAGTGGTAGCTGCTGGCCTCAAACAGAGAAAGACCCTTAATCAAACATGAAAAGAACCTCAAAATATGACTATTTACAGTTTGGGTTGGAGCCTAAAAATGCTAGCAAGTATGGCTTAGATACAAAGTAAAACAAGGCAAGAAAAGAGGAGGAGAATGCTCACCCTTGAAGACCAATGAACCAGTAGCTTTTGGTTGAAGAAATGGCACTCCTAACCTCTGGAAATAACCTCCAAGTTGCTAGAATGGAGTATGGAGGTGTGGTGCTATGAGGTGGTGTAGAAATGGTCCAAGAACAAAGGTGTTTTGAGGCTTGGAAGAGAAGGAGATGGAGGATGAATGCAAGAGCTCAAAACCAAATCTTGTAACCCTAAAAAATGGAGCTGGGGGGTTTGGTTTTATAGAGGGAGGAGTGGAGGAAAAGGGAGGGAAAACCAATTCAAATTTCCCCCCCAAAAGGGCAGACCCTCGGGCAGGGGTTTTGGTGCAAAACAGCTGGCACAGTTGGCATCCACTCAACCTGTAGAATACTCCGGAAGGTTGTCGGCTAGCAAAATTGGTTGGTCGGCCATCTATTTGGCCAGTCGGCCATCTGTTCTAGTCGGTCGGCCATCTATTTGGTCGGTCGGCAGAATGTTTGGTCGGCCGGTAGGAAAAATCTGCTCTGCAGGTCCAACTTCAAACGAGCATAACTCCTTCATATGAACTCCTTTTCAGGTCATTCTTGTGCCCAAATTGAAGCCCCAGAAGTAAGATTTCCAATGGTACTAGATTTGCATCAAAATTCCAACTATGAAAAAAGTTATTCTTATTTTGGTGAAGGTTGCTCAGTTTCGGTCCAACCGGGATGATGCCCAACTTTAACCAATCATATCTCCCCCATTCAGACTCGGCCTTAGGAGATTCTTCAGTGCAAAATGAAGCCCCAGAAGTCTTATTTCCAACGGTGGTGGCCTCATAGATTAAATTCATTTGTATAGACAGATAAGCTTGATTTAGCGAGAACTGCTCGTCCCTATCTTAGCGATTCTTGCCTATCTTCTTCTCCAACTTGGTTTCTTCTCTCTTCCCCTTCTTTCTTCAACTTCAAACCCCTAAGCAAGGTGCTTTGAAAGATTTTTTAAGGATTTCATCTCTCTTTTATTCATTTCCACTTTGTCCTTACTCGGTTTATCGAAAAGCGCATCGTTTGACAAAATGTGAGCCTCGGAACATTGTAGAAACTTTATTTCAAAAATGTTTTGAAAGAGAGGGTTCTAAGATCTAAAAACCCTCCAAAATAACTTTGGTCCAAAATGGGGTGTGAAATTGAGATTTGTCTCTCTCTTTGCCGAAGAAACTGAACCTTTGCCCTACACACATTTCTCCACCAAGTAAACCATCAGAAACGCCCAAGTCTTAATGGCGGTCAAAAATGGGGTGTCTACAGTTGCCCCTCTTTGACAGAACTTGAAAGTCAAGAAGTGACGTGAGTGAATGTCAAAGCCTAGAGACGACCCATTTTTGACAAGGCCGAAGACTTGGACAAACAAACAAAATACCGATAAATAAATGGTTGTGCCCACAGGCTGCCTACGTATCCCTTTGCAAGGAATCAAACCAGCATAGTTCAAGGGCAGGATGCAAATGATATGCAGGAAGACTTTGATAATTGGACTTATGCGCTACGCGAAGCCGGTTTGAAAATTGTGAAATCCTCACGAACATGTGCGATAGATATACAAAGTGAGTAAGCATGTGCAATAGATACACTAAGTGAGCATAGTGTGATAGATACTCAAAGTAAGTATAGTGTGATAGATACACAAGGTGAACAAAGTGTAATAGATGCATTAGGTAAGCGTGTGATAGATACACAAAGTGAAGCGAGTGTGATGGATACACTATATGAAACAAAGTGTGATGGATACACAAAAGGTGATGAAGTGTGATTGATACACTAAACATGGACACAAAGTGTGATAGATGCACCAAGTGAACAAAGTATGATTGATATACTAAATGTGAACACAAGTGTGATAGATGCACTTAGTGAACAAAGTATGATAGATATACTAAAGGTGAACACGAAGTGTGATAGATGCACTTAGTGAACAAAGTATGATTGATATACTAAAGGTGAACACAAAGTGTGATAGATGCACTTAGTGAATAGAGTATGATAGATATACTAAAGGTGAACACAAAGTGTGATAGATGCACTTAGTGAACAAGTATGATGGATATACTAAATGAATGAAGTGTGATTGATACACTAAAAGCGGACACAAAGTGTGATAGATGCACTAAGTGAACAAAGTGTGATTGATACACTAAAAGTGAACACAAAGTGTGATGGATGCACTAAGTGAACAGAGTATGATAGACACACTAAAAGTGAACACAAAGTGTGATAGATGCACTATGTGAACAGAGTATGATTGATATACTAAAGGTGAACACAAAGTGTGATAGATGCACTTAGTGAACAGAGTATGATAGATATACTAAAGGTGAACACAAAGTGTGATAGATACACTTAGTGAACAAGTATGATGGATATACTAAATGAATGAAGTGTGATTGATACACTAAAAGTGAACACAAAGTGTGATAGATGCACTAAGTGAACAGAGTGTGATTGATACACTAAAAGTGAACACAAAGTGTGATAGATGCACTAAGTGAACAGAGTATGATAGATACACTAAAAGTGAATACAAAGTGTGATAGATGCACTATGTGAACAGAGTATGATTGATATACTAAATGTGAACACGAAGTGTGATAAATGCACTATGTGAACAGAGTATGAATGATATATTAAATGTGAACACGAAGTGTGATAGATGCACTTAGTGAACGAGTGTGATGGGTACACCAAATGAACACGAAGTGTGATAGATGCACTTAGTGAACAAAGTATGATTGATATACTGAATGTGAACACAAAGTGTGATAGATGCACTATGTGAACAGAGTGTGATAGATACACTAAATGAACACGAAGTGTGATAGATGCACTTAGTGAGCAGAGTATGATTGATATGCTGAATGTGAACACAAAGTGTGATAGATGCACTATGTGAACAGAGTGTGATTGATATACTAAATGTGAAGTGTGATTGATACACTAAATGAACACGAAGTGTGATAGATACACTAAACGAGAATGTATGTGATAGATACACTAAAGTGAATATGTGCATGGTAGATACACAAAATGAGGATGTTTATGATAGATACAGAAAATGAGAATGTGTGTGATGGATACAGAAAATGAGAATGTGTGTGATAGATACACTAAAGTGAATATGTGCATGGTAGATACACAAAATGAGGATGTGTGTGATAGATACAGAAAATGAGAATGTGTGTGATAGATACAGAAAATGAGAATGTGTGTGATAGATACACAAAATGAAAGAAGTGTGATTGACACACTACGTGAAGAGAGTGTGATTGATACACTAAATAAATGAAGTGTGATTGATACACTAAGTGAGTGAAGAAAGTGAAGTGTGATTGATACACTAAGTAAATGAAGGAAGTGAAGTGTGATTGATACACTAAGTAAATGAAGTGTGATTGATACACTAAGTAAATGAGGGAAGTGACGTGTGATTGATACACTAACAAATGATCTCAAACGAAACTTCTTTGAATGAACCATACATACAATATCGTGCATGAATGAGAAAGAAACTTGATAGGTACAATGCATTACAATGCATGATGCTTAAGGAAAGCAATAAATGGACAAAACAGTGCTTTAGAAAGCACCTCATGAGGTGAGTGGCGGTGAACCGCTCTGCTCCGATGGGGATCTTCCCCTGTGCTCTTCGAACACTTACCTTCAACTTACAGTACAAAGGCTCTGAAATACTGACAAGGGTTCTACGCGTAAAACACTTTGGATGCCACCTTTCTTCCTGATCATATTCACAACTTTCCTTATTCTCCAACGGGGTGACAGACTAGGTTGGTTCAGTATCCAGAATTGAGGTGCATACACGCTGTCTCAACCTATGGGGCTTCCATACAGATTTCAAACCGGGGACACACCCCTGGGTATTTAAACCAGACTTTAGTCTCGGAAATCCCGAACCTTTGCGTTCTAGGCAACAGCCATTCGAACTCTAGTTTCCACCGTCGCAGTTGGTCTCCTAGGAACTCATTGCGAATATAGCCAAGATGCCTCTGGTAGGGAATGGTACTCAGGGAGAGCACTTTTGATCGTCATTCTGACTTGAAGAAGACTTGATCTTGAGTTTGAGGTAGAGGCACACTCATACTTCGGAGCATTGGCAAGACCTGAAGAGGTACACACGGAATGTAGTCTCGGAACTTACTGAAGTTGAAACAAACTCAGATGCTCGACATTTCCTCTTTTCTTTTGCTTTGCAGTTTGGAAGCCATATAGCTTCAGATAGGTCCTGGTTTTACTGTTCTGACATGACCTGGGTTGAACCCTACGGTTTTATGAAAGAACGAATCTTGTTTTGCACAGATGTGGAGAACGGCACGGCACTTAGAGCGCAAAACGATTTTATTTTGAAATTGATAAATGAGTTCTCGACCGGGTATTGAGCCTACGACTGAACACAACGCACTACGACTCAACAACGGAAAACAAAAGGTAAACAACGTAAACACAAATACAGACACTCAAAAAAAATGACTCAAGACAAGAATCGAGGTAAAACAAAAAGACACGACACTCAGACGCGCACAGGGAGCCTATTTCTCTAGGTATTGTTTCCCACCCTTTTTCATTTGTGATTCTCACATCACTTGGCCTTCAAGCTCGGTTTTTCTCACAAAACCCTTTTCTCACTTTTCTCTCATCGTACATCTCTCTATTATTTATTCTCTCATTTTTATCCCTCCCCAGGGTGGTTGATGGATAAACAAAAAGTTGTGGGCTCTTGCCCCTAACACTCAGCTAGATTCTTCTTTTTCTGCGCGCAGCTAGTGAGTTCCTCCCACATAGGGGTTGTGCTGCAACTAAGCGTGTAGCGAATCTGCAGCTGACATCGGCGGTCGATGCTCTGCCGGGGAGTTTGGACGTGGTTAGATCTGTCCAGATGAGGGAGTGGAATATCTAGTCCCATTCCGGTTCGTGCTTCGCACTTGGCTTGATACCTCGTTGCTTGGAGGATGAGAGAGCTTTCAGCGCTTTTGTTGACAGTTTCAGTTGTGCCCTTTCTGGTAGGGAGAGTGCCCTTCTTGGCAAGTATGGTGCCCTTTCTGGCAAATTCATTGGCAACGGAGAACAGACAGGAAGCCTGACTCAACTGTGCCCCTAGTTCATCATTTTGACCATTTTTGTTTTTGGCTTTCGACTAAAACAATTTTGACCGACATGAGAGTTAGATTAACATACTTGTTCGATTTTCTGATTTGAAATCACGCAAGTTAGCTTATGAGCACTGAAATTTTTCCTTTTTTGAGTCCAAGAAAAAGGTCCAGTTTTGGAAAAATGGAATAGTTTTCGAGAGAAACTCAGTCAATCTTAGTAAAAATTCTCAAAAACTATTTTTGCAAACGGCCACTGCTCAACGAGCATAGAACCCACTCTCGAGATGCACAACCTCAGATTCGAAGGAAAATTGCCCCTTACTTGAAGGGAGCTGCATGGCAACGAAAAGTTGCCCCTTGTTTGAACGGCGCCACGGTGCATTGAATGGCAACGGAAAGTTGCCCCTTGTTTGAATAACGCTATAGCGCGTGGTATGGCAACGGAAAGTTGCCTCTTGTCTGAATGGCACTGCAGCGCATTGCAATCAACCCTCAGGGTGATGATCACAACTGAATTCTCGGATACAGAGAAGACAAAGATAACCAGAACCATCATATGGACACAGTCGGATTTGAAGTGTTTTACGGCTGGACTTCAGAATGAAGTTGCCTACGTATCCCAAAGACGGGAATCAAGCCTTACGTAGTTCGGGATTAAGGTACACTCATGTATTTAACCTCTCATTTTACGCTCTAACTTTTGCCAAGGCCGCCCTTTGCGGGTTTTCAACCTTGCGAGCTCAGTTCTTCTTCTTTCTTTTTTTTCATCTTTTCTTTTTATTTTCTTCATTTTTCTTCTTTTCTTTTCTTCATTCTTTGCATTTTTTTTTTCTTCTTTTTTGTTCTTTTTCTTCTTTTTCTTGCTCCAACTTTTGCCTGGGTCGCCCTTCTGGGCTTTCGGCCCAGCGAGCCTCTCAAGGGTAAAGGTGCAGCTTTGTCCATGTCAAATGGTTTTGAGATCCTGAAGTCATCTGAATCCAGGAGAATGGCTGTTGTTCGCTGACGATGTAGAAGTCCATCCAATGGAGGGTGAATTTGCCCCTAGTGTTGTAGATAGGAACTCGGTTGTTTGGCATTCTTGCCCCTTCTGGGGTTTGGCATTCTTGTCGATCTTCGTCTTTGACTTCTTCGAGCACATCTAACATTTTTGCCCTTAGTTTGAGGGGTGCTCCTGATCTAGCTTCACAAGCTTCTTGATCTGACTCTTCTTGCCCCTAGTTCGCGGGCTGCTTCAAATCTAGCCACACATCATGATTGGCCTTGGAACATTCTGAATCCAAGTTCAAGGTTTTGAAATTAAGAGGGGTCGAGTCTCGAGGCTGAGAGCGATCCTAAGCTGCACAATCTCAAGAGTGATTCCACACAAGTCTTCGTAGGACTGCGCAAAATATTTTTGAAATCTTTTAAGAAAACGACTAGTCGCTTGCGCTGAAGACAATGTTGAACCAATCTGGATCAAGCCAGGATCCTTCTCAGTACTCACATTAACTAGCATGATTTCATTCATTAAAGGCTTAGCGTGCTTCTCTTCCTCTTCGTTTTCACCATAGTGTACGAAAAAGTTTTAAAAAACTTAGGTCAATGCAACAATTTCAAGGCATAGAAGAGCAGGTGAAAAGTACTGCCGCTCTATTCAAACTTTCTGGCACAATTGTCGCAAGGCAGAAGCAAACACAAGAGTGTGAAAATCACTGCTGTTTCATTCAAATCTGGTGGCACAACTGGCTCCCCAGCAGAACAGACTCAAAAGAAAACAAAAGGACAAACACAAAACAAAATAGTGATATCCGAAGTAACTCCCCCGGAATCACCCGACTCTAACAAAACAAGACTGACTCGATACAACAAGACAGACCCTAAACAAAAAGACTGACTCAAAACAAAGAGACAGACTCAAAACAAAACCACAAAACTGACTCAACACCCAGGTCAGAAGCTACAAAAACTAGTATTCACAAATGCTCAAAACAGTGCGTGCCACACGCCACATCTGGAGTAAACTGAGTGTCGCCCGTAGGTGGTTCATCCCTTGATCACATCACATTATCCCCCACAAGTTCACTAATCAAGTGTCGATAGACTTTGCTGAGCTGGTGCGGCGATGACCTTGTTATCAAACAGATCTTGTACATCGTGGCGAAGACGAAAGCAACTGTCAGTGTCATGACCGATTTGTTGATGGTACGCACAGTACTTAGTCTGGTCCTGCTTTGGAGGGAGAGGATCGGGTAGAGGCCGTTGTTCCAATGGTTTCAGGTATCTCTTTCGGAGTAAGGCCTCTAGAGCCTTTGACAAAGGCATACAAATTGGGGTAAAAACCCTCTTGACTCGAGGCAGATATTTGGTTTTTTGTGAACTACTTCCGGACGCACTGGTGAATGGGGTAGCTGTTTTTGATGCGGTGGTGGTAACCATGCCCACTTCAGAAGATCTTGCAGCTGTATCACCACTGGTGGTCGCATTCGAACTGCGGGAAAACGGCCTCCTGGGCTGCTCCTTCTCCTGGTCAAGAAGGCCCTGCTTCATAGCGTCCTCGATCTGCACTCCCATCTCATGTAAGTCTGAAAAGGTAGGGAAGGGGAGAACGATTATTTTCTGCATAAGCTTGGGCTGGAGATTGCGCACAATCATCCGAATTTGATCTTTGTCAGTGGGCCTAAGGGTCATCATCGAGGCCTTGGCCCTCTAGCGGGCTACGAAATCAGAAAAACTCTCCTTAGGCTCTTTCCTTGTTGCCTCAAGATCACGGGTTGTGACCTCGATTTGCGTGTTATATGAGTACTGCGCAACAAAGGCCTCGACCATCTCATCCCAGTTTCGTTTGACATCGTCTTCTAATTTTGCATACCAGATAGCGGCCACACCTGACAGGGTCCGGCCGAATAATGAAAGTTTCTGCAGCCTGGTGAGGCCCATCGGCCTTAGTATGTCCGAAAACAAACGGAGATGCACTATGGGATCGCCATATCCATCAAATTGGTCGATGTGTGGCATCTTAAATCTGTCCGGCAGCGTCACAGCTGCGTCAGTATACCTGTCCTCAATGTCCGGAATAGATTTTACTCCCTGAGATTTCTTGAACATCTTTTCCAGCTTGCTCACCTTCAGCGCTGTAGGGTCTAACTCGAACCCAAAGGGTGAATCCGGCAGGTTGATCGGTGGTTTAGACAGTTGGGGTAAGATTGGAGGGGGAGCCGGTCCTGTCGGAATGTTCGTATCTCCCTGGACATTTGGTGCCTCCTCGGGTGCTGGAACTCCTGGTGGGGGAGGGGCTTGGTGCGAAACAGATGCTCCATTTTGCTGTTGCAGCCTGGTGATTAGCTCAGCCTGCTGGGCCATGATCGCAGCCTGCTGTTTGGCAAATTCCGTCTGTCGGGCAGCATCTTGCTGTATGAGTTTCATACTTTCTTGGAGTTGACACATCATTTCCTCCATCCCTGCCATGTTCTGCTGTTCCGGCTGACTGACTGGTGATGTGACTAAAAACTGATAAAAACTGAGGCCTCAGCATGACTATTCACTGGTAGGGTAGATAAGGGCCACCGATCTGGTAACTGCTGAACTGGTGATCTATGCCTGACCGGCCCTTTTACCCTGCCTCTGGCAAAGGAACACTGATTGCCTTTGAACTGAATCTCTGACCTGACAAAGTCTATCAGCACAAGTCCGATGAGCCTCGGGGAATATCGGAGCCTTCTGAAGCTATGGTTCCAAGACTACCCTAGCAAAAGAGAAAACATGCAACATCTTAGCCTGATTTCACCTGAACAGATATGAGCATAGTTGAATGAGTGTGCTCTCTACTGAATTCTGCCCAAAATTCTACCGATGAACTGATACCCTCAGGTAAAACTGATTCCCAGATACTGATGCCCGCAGGCCTGATACCCAGACTTGGAAACTGTTACATGCATTCCTGTAGAGACGCACTCTAAAAGCACATAACAAGCAAGTGAGAGTCAAAACACCCCTATGTTGGGGTAGGGTTTCCCTGTCCTATTTTGTCAGGAGCTAGGGTTTCACTACGCACGCAGCGGTTTCAAACAACCTATAAACGGGTAAGCAACCTGTCCTAGTTTGGAATGGTCATTATGGATTTCGAATATGCACAAGGTCGAATGGTCAAAGGGGTGCCCCGGTAAAAACCGGGGTTTGTGTTCCCATACTGTCAGAGCCCATAACCGGTCAGCCTTATGGTCATGCCTTGACAAGACAAGCCTCCGGCAAACCGTTCAGGAATGGCAGATGGCAAACACGGTGTCTTAGGCGCACCAATGCACATGCAATGCAAAGAAACACATAAGTGCAGTCAAAACAAGATATCATGAGTTCGAGTCAAGTTCTCTATTATCCCCAGCAAAATCGCCAAAAACTGTAGACGCGCCCGCGTGAGGCCTTCGTGCTACAGTTCGGACTCAATTTGTGTCACGGTTCTTAATCTGAACCAAAGAGTCCAAATTTGGCAAATCGTTTTGAGAAAACAGATTTTTAAAAAAGAAATGCCAAACATGGACTGCTTTGCCAGATACAGAGTCGCCACCTAAATATTTTTTAAGGGGGAATTTAGGAAATCCTGACTCGGTGCCAAAGGCCACGTGTCCGTCATCACCAAAGTTGCCTCGGCTCGGGAGCTAGGGTATGATTGGGGAAGGTCAGCTATGAGCACCCCCTCTCGCCCGATCCGAAGATCGGCCTCTACTAACCGTGATATCCGTTTTTGAAAACGTTTATGTGTTCTTATTCCGATTTTTAGCCTAGAATTACTATGTTATGCGCACAGCAAACAAGTATATACCAAATCGCCTAAATTGGAACAAAACATTTCATATTTGTTTTGAAAATGGTTTGCTACTCGCAAGTAGGCTAAAATGCAGGTTTTGCCACCCTTAAGTGGGCTTTAGAAAAGATGGTTTTGCCACTATCTAGTGGGCTTAAAACTCATAGTTTTTAGTGCATTATTCCAATTTAGGAATTCAACCTTCATCCATAGGCATTCAAGAAGTTATATCACATAAGCAGCTAGCCTCATGGTAATCATGCAATTATGGCAACACTCACACGCATGCGGTATGCTAAAGCAAAAGGACTTACAGAGTACTCCAAGCCAAAACAGAAACTAGTTAGTAATCATATGCATGATCCTAGTTCATGTTAAGATGGCTAATGTAACACATGCAAGATGCAGCTAGAATAGGCTCGGCTACCTTGAACATAGCATGTGAAATGCAACAGATAACACGTATTCAATTTGGAATTGAAATACAAATGCAGTTAGAATGATGCACCGAGCCCGGTGCATGCAAAACGAATGAATGGATGCAAACATGCTATCATACTGTATGCTAATTGAAATATGCCCTAGACTAACCATTGAAAGCTAGTAAATAAAAGGGAAGAAAGACGTGGGGTTGGAAGACATACACACACTCACGCACACTTATTACACAATTGCCCTCGCTCGGAGGGTCCAAATAAATATTACAGTCCGAATAAATAATACTAAATTAATTATTACAGAACTTCTAATTAATTAACAAATTAAATGCAAAAGGAAGGGGGCCACAGCCCTATCTCGGAATGCGTAAATGATGCATGCTTGACCCATCTCGCCCCAAAACTCGCTGCCATAGCACTGTTGCCTCTATTAACACTGCCCTGCTCCACTGGGGACTGCCAAAGTTCAAGAGTATGCTCTCTGGATGTTAGGGAATACCACCGGCTAGGACAAAATTCCACTGGCTAAAGGGGATGATCACCGACTGCCTTTTGATCTATCGGCCACAGATTACTGGCCGGTCGGCACTGTATTTAGCCGACCGGCCAAATCTTCCTGTAGAACCAGCAATTGACAGCAGCAGAGGGCAAGCAGTGTATGGCATAAATTTTTAGGCAAATGCATGCATGGACACACTCCCTATCATGTAATGGACTCAAGGGAGCATGGCCCTCGACCCTCGGGCTACCAATTATGCATTTTGATGCATGATGGCCTAAGAGGCCAAGTTAGTAACTTCAATATCAAATGGAATGCACACACAAAACACATCAAAGGCCCTAACCTCTATCATGCTTGATCAAGAGGCAAGGGATGCATGCACAATGTAATGCAACCTAAGCATGCAAGCAAGGCTAATGCAACATGATTATGCAATGCATCTAATATGCACTAGGCACACAACCTAAATACGTAAGCATACATGGCATACAACAACATGCGATGATGGACTTAAACTAACATGGATAGCTCGCAAGCATGCCAAAATCAGTGGCCATTAGATGAAAATGAGACAATCGAAATGCGTGCACACATGCACGCAAACCGAGGACTGATCCTAAGGCACAAATGCCACTCTAACAAGGCATGGCAAGGTATGAAATATGGCATACAAACATGCAAGTTTCAGCACTGAAATGTGATGCAAAATGATCCCGAAACATGGAAACATGGCACCCGATGCATGGAATGGCCCCGAAACACAAAACTAGGCATACGCATTGGCCTATAGCTATACAAAACATGCATTATTTTATCATGAAGCATGAAGACAGATGCAAGACAGTCCCAAAAAATGCATATTTCCAGTTTATAACAAGCCTCAAAGATGAACACAAATAGGGCTAATCTATCATGCAAAAATGGACCAAAAAGAGAGATTAAACACAAAGGGACAGCAACTGGCCCCAAATGGAAAAGATCCCTTCAACAAAGTTGAAGAGGGGCTCAAAAAAATGCACTTTACAGTTTACATCAAGCCACGAAAATAATCACAAATAAGGCTAAACTATCATGCAAGAAAAGGCCTAAAAGAGGGGTAAAGAGACAAGTGGAAGCTTCTGTTCTCAAACAGAGGAGAGACCTTCAACAATGTTGAAGAGGGGCTCAAAACAAGATATTTCACAGTTTATGGAAAGGTCCAAAACAGCTCACAAATAGGCCTAAAATACTATGCAAAGATAAGGCCTAAAAGAGAGTTAAAGAGGCAAGTGATAGCTGCTGGCCTCAAACAGAGAAAGACCCTTAATCAAACATGAAAAGGACCTCAAAATATGACTATTTACAGTTTGGGTTGGAGCCCGAAAATGCTAGCAAGTATGGCTTAGATACAAAGCAAAACAAGGCAAGAAAAGATGAGGAGAAGGCTCACCCTTGAAGACCAATGAACCAGCAGCTTTTGGTTGAAGAAATGGCACTCCTAACCTCTGGAAATAACCTCCAAGTTGCTGGAATGGAGTATGGAGGTGTGGTGCTATGAGGTGGTGTAGAAATGGTCCAAGAACAAAGGTGTCTTGAGGCTTGGAAGAGAAGGAGAGGGAGGATGAATGCAAGAGCTCAAAACCAAATCTTGTAACCCTAAAAAATGGAGCTGGGGGGTCTGGTTTTATAGAGGGAGAAGTGAAGGAAAAGGGGGGGGAAACCAATTCAAATTTCCCCCCCAAAAGGGCAGACCCTCGGACAGGGGTTTTGGTGCAAAACAGCTGGCACAGTTGGCATCCACTCAACCTGTAGAATACTCCGGAAGGTCGTTGGCTAGCAAAATTGGTCGGTCGGCTACTTTAACTGGTCGGTCGGCCATCTGTTTTGGTCGGTCGGCCATCTATTTGGTCGGTCGGCAGAATGTTTGGTCGGCCGGCAGGAAAAATCTGCTCTGCAGGTCCAACTTCAAACGGGCATAACTCCTTCATATGAACTCCTTTTCAGGTCATTCTTGTGTCCAAATTGAAGCCCCGGAAGTAAGATTTCCAATGGAACCTGCCTTGCATCAAAATTCTAACTATGTAAAAAGTTATTCTTATTTGGTGAAGGTTGCTCAGTTTCGGTCCAACCGGGATGATGCCCAACTTCAACCAATCGTATCTCCCCCATCCGGACTCGGCCTTAGGAGATTCTTGAGAGCAAAATGAAGCCCCGGAAGTATTCTTTCCAACGGTGGTGGCTTCATAGCTTAACTTCATTTGTATAGACAGATAAGATTGATTTAGCGAGAACTGCTCATCCTTCTCTTAGCGATTCTTGCCTATCTTCTTCTCCAACTTGGTTTCTTCTCTCTTTCCCTTCTTTCTTCAACTTCAAACCCCTAAGCAAGGTATTTTGAAAGATTTTTCAAGGATTTCATCTCTCTTTTATTCATTTCCACTTTGTCCTTACTCGGTTTATCAAAAAGCGCATCGTTTGACAAAATGTGAGCCTCGGAACATTGTAGAAACTTTATTTCAAAAATGTTTTAAAAGAGAGGGTTCTAAGGTCTAAAAACCCTCCAAAATAAATTTGGTCCAAAATGGGGTGTGAAATTGAGATTTGTCTTTCTCCTTGCCGAAGAAACTGAACCTTTACCCTACACATCTTTCTCCACCAAGTAAACTATCAGTAACGCCCAAGTCTTGAGGGCGGTCAAAAATGGGGTGTCTACAGGACGCCATATTCCTCTCAGAACACGGCTAGTGCACCTGGCATGTCAATGAGGAAGCGATAATGCCCCATGTGAAGCCAGCTGGTTTTAGCACGACTATGATTGGATTGGGAAACTTTCGTTTGATGGCTGCTCGGCCTTTGAGAGCCTCAGTGTTGGTGCCTGGTCCCCTAGGACTCCGCAGTAAAAGCCAAGTGTAAGTGGTAGCGCGGTAGCGTAAATGAGCTCGGTTTTAGCTCGGACACAGGAAGCGTAGCAGCACCTCGGTCACTACTGTGCACCCAGAAGCTCGGCCGATTGAGCAGACCAGATATTAGCCCGGTTGAGCGGTCTAGCGTTCTGTTGGATTCCCACCAGTCTCACAAACTTTCAACTTGCTAGGTTTTATTATTATTTTGGGATCAAATAAGGTCCAGAAGCCCGGTCTGCCCCAGATCCTCGCGTGTTCATCACAGAAAATGAAGAATAGTTGAGGGAGAAAGGGTTGAGGTGGTTTTTGAGGGGCTACATCCTTAAACCTACTGTTGTCGTGCCCTAGACTTAGCTACAACAATCATAAACCTAGAAAATATGAGTATCAAATGAAGAACAATGGAAGTTTGAGAACTTACCAATTAGGGCACTGACGGTGGCTCGAAGCAGTGGGACGGAGACCCTCAGCGTCAATGACGATGTGGAACGTGCTTGCGTAGGCGCTCTGATCTCAATAGAATGAGTAAGGGCGAGAGTACTCGATCGCAGGTTAGTTTTTACAGAAGGAGATGAATAGCGAAGAAGAAACGAGTAAGGGGCAAGTAACAGCTATAAGAAGGGAAAATGAGCGCCAAAATTCGAATGTGAAGAGACGGCATGGGGTGGCCGTTCGAAGCCAGTGAGTAAGTGACGCATGTCCGTCATGATTACAGCATCAGTATTGAAAAGACGGGTTGGTAAGTCGAGGCGCTAATCGAGCAAGTCAAAGATCGGGCATGGGACTTGACGCGGTTATTGTTTTGCGGCATGCGGCCGGGCAGGGGGACGACCACGACCGGAGCGTGTAATCCCAGTCACACTAGTGCGGACGGAATTAAGGGGTAATTGAGAAGGAGATTTCATAATCCCGCCTTGGGCCGCGGTTTTGGCCAAGTTGAAAGAGGTCCAAGCATGTTTGGGCCGAGCTGGGCCAGGCCGTGCCGGGGGAAGTCTGTTCGATTGAAGTTCCAGACCTTATCCGGCCGAGATGATTCTCTGTTAGCCTGGTCTCCATCGGTCGCACATTCAGATCGGCGAGTGAGGTCCTCCGCGGATCCATTCAACTGAACACGAGCTCGGCCGTAGCGGAGTGGTACTAAGCTCGGTCGTAATGAAGCCTGGCGAGGAGCATTGGTCATCTCGTATAGTAGCATGGTCGAAGGAGGCAGGGTTATGGCCGCCGGGCTGCCCATTCGCGCCAACGCCGTTTGGCGGTTTGATTAGGTGGTGTTTAGCTGAATTTGCACTGACACGTGAGAAAGTCAGCTCCACACGTCGATATGTGAATGGACGCAGAGGTGAGCGCAGAAAGTAAATAAACAGGACTGCACCCCCCATGCTAGGGATGGAACAGAAATTGGTGAGAGAAACTTTAACATAGGTTCAGCTTCTCTATCTCCCTCTCTCAGAGTGTGTTCTAACTTGACCGTCGGAGGGGTTTTCCGGCAACACACCGCTGGGTAGCTCACCGCCGTTGTGTTTTCAAGTTGATCGGATAGACACGGAGCTTGGACGCGAGGAGTACGGACAGCGACGAATATCTCCTCCCCGTACAATAGCCCATACTTAATTTTTCCTTTCAAGTTTTCTTTACTGTTTTCATTATGAGTTTTTTGGATTAAGGTTTTGATTTAGAAAACAACTAAGGAATATAGCCTTAGTATTATTTTCTAAAATAAGGCATTGTATCCTGAAGATATAATTTCATTTTGAGTTTTCTGGATTAAGGTTTTGATTTAGAAAACAACTAAGGAATACAACCTTAATATTTTTTTCTAAAATAAGACATTGTATCATGCAGATATAATTTTCAAGAGACCTTTCTATATAATAAAGAGGAAATTACTATATTAAAAAAAGTCATCCCAGATGTGCCTTGCCTTTGAGTGTTCTACTTTTCTTCTTTAGTGAATATGTTTTTCCTTTTATACACAGTTTATTTATTTTTTTATATAACAATTACATTGACACTTTCTAAGGTTTGGTCCGGTTATATTCCACCCCTTGATGTTATGGAAATTACATTCTCACCCCTGTGATTAATAGTCTCATTTCACAAACTCTCTGTTTATATAAAAGGCAACAACTCTTGGTAAGAAAATAGAAAAAATTACATTAAAACAAAAAGTAAAGCAAAGGAAAGAAAAAAAAAAATAGAAGAAGTAAAGCAAAACAAGAAATGATAAAGTGTATGAATTTAATATCTTTTTTATACTAACGTTAATTCCGTCTAAATAATTATAATGACAGATAATCAGTGTAAATTTCCAAACGTCAAAGAGTAATATATATTAAATCCAAACATTAAGAGATGTAAGTGTAATTTATCCTTTATTTATTTATCAAAAGGTGGCCAAATGGCCAAATGAAGAAATCTACTCACTCTATAGGAACAAGAGAACAAGTGTCCAAATAATTATTGTAAAGAAATGGGGTATGGCTTCTGTCCAGTCTGATATTGTTGGGCCTTTAGGAGCTCACCACGGGTCCCATTTTGATAATCTGAACCGTTCAATGTGTAGAAATCGTCGAGTACTATATGCTTGTAAAAAATCACATTGATCGGATATCGATAGCTATGTGATCAAAACAGTTTTTTGTCAACCGCTAATTTGTTCACCGTTCAATTTTTATAATACGAAACTGATTTGAACACATAGCTATTGATATCCGATTAACGTGATTTTTTACAGGCGTATAGTACTCGACGAGTTCTACATATTGAACGGTTCAGATTATCAAAACAGGACCCGTGGTGGGCCTCCACAAGCCCAATAGCACGATCCAATCTGATCCCAGACTGAATAGAAGGCATACCCAAAGAAATGTTGCAAGACCACCAAGTAACTTCTCCCTCGTTTCAATAACTTCAGTACATGGAAAGTTCAATTTGCTTCCCTTGGAGAACGACTCCTTTGAATTTAGAAGGACGAATTCAAAACACTTCCTTAAAAGTAGGGAAAAATTTATTTTACTATCAAATTATTATTTAAAAATCAATTCAACCTACATCTTTTTAATTATAATAATTTTATATCTAAATTATTTAATTTTGTATTAATTTTATTATTACCATCAATTATCGTCTATAATCAAACAAAATTATTGATGTGGCTCTAATACTTCATTTTATCACAAGCTATTTCTGAAAATCAATTACACTTATGAATATATTTTTGTGATACTATGTGGTAATGTTCATTGGAATGAAAGTCAAATGAAATGATCCTCTAACCAGAACAATCTGGGAGGAAAAAAAAAAAAATTGTATACAAGTTGTAAGACAATAAAATATTATGTATGTTAGTCTACCTTTGAAAAAAAAATTGTATAAATTTGTGTAAAATAATCTAGAAAAAAAAGAGATAGGAATACAAATTATATAAATGTAAATCCTGCGTAATGACTTATCAAATGGCCAACTTTTGTATGGGTCTGTACTTTACTTTTACATTTCATTTGCAAATCCAATCAAAACGTTCGAATTTTGGCCTCTAAAGACCTCTTTCTCAATTTCTAAACCTAATAATTGTTCTTCTACTATTACATCTCTTTCTTTCTCAATTTTCCTTTTTCTTCGATCTATTTGGACATCTGTAATAGACTCAATCACATTCAATTATTGATAATATAAAAATTGAAAACTCTTAAGGTTTCGTTTGGGAAGTCAAGTTTGGCGCTTTTTTGACTATTTTAGTCACAAAAAACAAAATAGACTTTTTAGTTCAATAAAACAAAATATCACATCCAACCCATAATCATTATATTTTGTCTATCACAAAAAAGTCAAAAAAACTAAAAGCCATTCCCAAACGAACCTTTTTAGCCCCATGATAAAATAGTTAAAAAAGTCAAAAAGTCAACCCACTTCTTAAACAAATCTTAAATTACTTACCGTCAAAGAGAAACAAAAAATAATTTATTCCTTTGCCATAATTGAATCAAATACCTTTAGGGTGTGTTTGATTGGGGGGATTAGGAGGGGGGACTATCAACTATTTGGATTGTAATCCAAATAGTGCACCTTATCCGTCGTTTGATTTTTTTTTAGTCCGGCGGACTCCATGTCCGGCCGGACTTCATGTCCCCCATATGGGGGACTATCCTGTCCTGGGGGGGGTGGGACAGAAAGTGGGGGACTAATCACTGTTTGGATTATATGCGAAAATGACCATTTTGACCCTCTACTATTTAATTATGTATTATATTTAATAAAATTCAATAAAATTTAAATGTCTCAATTTAAAAATAAAATAATTTTATTTAACTTTTTATTAATTTTTTATTTATTTAATTTTTTAAAATAATTTTTTATAGATATTTTATTGATGTTTTATTTTAAAATTTTGTTTATGTTTTATTTAATTTCATTGTTTAAATTTAATAGATGTTTTAATAGATGTTTTATTTAAACAATTAAATGTTTAATTTCAACAATAAATAATTTCATTTATTTAAATTATGTTTTATTTAAACATTTAAACATTTGTACATCAAAATGTTTATTAAATTATTTCAACATCTGTACATCAACATGTATATTTATTTAACATCTATTAAATTATGTTTTAATACGTCAACATTTGATTACATCTACATTTGTTAATTGTTAATTACATCAACATTTGTTAATTGTTTAAACATAATCTATACATCAACATTTATTTAATTGTTAATTGTTAATTGTTTAAACATAATCTGTACATCAAAATAATTTCAATGTTAATTGTTTAAATAAAAATTTAAACATTTAACCATTAGTATGTTTAATTTCAACAATAAATTTTTATTTGTTTAAATAAAAATAATCTATACCAGTCAAATTTTTTTTATCAATATTAGTATGTTTAAATATCTTTAAACAAAATTTAACCATTAGTATGTTTAATGTTTACTAAAAATAATTAAAATATTAAAGATATGTTTAATATTACTATTACATAGTAAACAATTGAAAAAGGGTAAAATAGTCTTTTGTTCATTTATCCTATCCAGTCCGTCCAACCAAACGTTGGATTCACTGAAAATAGTCTTATCCAGACATCTAATCTCATGAAAAAACAAACACAGGATACATATCCAATCCGACCAAATAGTCCGGGGGATTCACAGTCTCAGGATTCAAGTCCGATGGATTCTAATCTCCCATTTTCCAGTCCGTCCAATCAAATACTTTTTTTAAAAGAGAAAAATATTATAGAAATAAAGAAAGAAAGCAAATTTTTTTTTAAAACAAATGATAAAATAAGTTAGTGGAGAAAAGAAGAAATTATAGAATATTTATTTAAGAAATGTGATTGAATAAGAAATTATTATAGAAAAAATATTGTAGAGTAATTTTTTTTTTAAAATTATATAAATGGTACATACGAAAATTTCAAGAAATGACGATGGAGGTGCTAGATTGGACTTTTTCTCTGCTACACCTTGTCAACATCAAAGGCCGGGAGAGTCCTCCGCTAGACCAAAAATGTTGTCAACTTAATCCAGTTCCGCACTAGTCCTTCTCTCCAAGTGTCTCTCGGGTCGATGGGCAAGATTCGGCCACATCATCCATTACAAAACTTGCGAAAAAGTTGAATTTCATTCAACACGCAGCACTTGCCACTCTCTGTCACGTCAAGTCCACCATTCACAGTCTCACACGCTCTCTCTATCTCTCTCTCTCTTCTAATAAAAAATTAAAAAAATTATTTTAATGTTCAATAAAATTTGATACCTCTAATTAGAAGTGTTACGTGAAAATGAATCGAAAAAAAGAAAAAGAAAAACTCATTACTGTTTGTTTTGTTTGTTTTATTTTTTTTTTATTTTCACCTCACTAGTAATGAATTTAGAGCCCAATATTTAAAATTCTAAGTTATTACTGTTTAATCTTTTTAATTTTATTTTCATAATATATATAATTTTTAATATAAAATTTTAATTTTATAGAATTAATATCATTAAAAAATACCTTTAAAATGAGACTAATATAAAATATATTTAATAAAAAATTAAAATAAATAAAAAATAATTACTATGTTTAGTTATGTTTTGAAATTATTATTTTTTAAATATAAAAATTAATTTGATGAAATAAACACAAAAAAATCATATATTTTTAAAATTCTCAAAAATAATTTTCATTTCGAAAAAAAAAATCATATGAAAATAATTTTTTTAAAGGAAATAAAAAACACACAAATCTAATTTTTGCATTAAAAAAAATAACACACACAAATCTAATATGTGTATAGGTGTAAATCAAATACAGCATGTTTTTTTATTTTCATACGATTTTTTTTAAACGAAGATTGTTTTTGAAAATTTCAAAAATATATGATTTTTGTGTGTTTATTTCATCAAATTAATTTTTATATTTAAAAAATAATAATTTCAAAACATAACTAAACATAGTAATTACTTTTTATTTATTTTAATTTTTTATTAAATATATTTAATATTAGTCCCGTTTTAAAGGTATATTTTCAATGATATTAATTTTGTAAAATTAAATTTTTATATTAGAAATTATATATATATATATATTATGAAATAAAATTAAAAAAATTAAAATAGTTTTTTTAATTTTTTATTAGAAGAGAGAGAGTGAGTGAGTGAGTGTGTGTGTGTGAGTGGTGGACTTGACGTGGGACAGAGAGTGTCAGACGTGGATTGGATGGAATTCATCTCTGTTTTTTTTTTTAGTTAATCTAAGCCGTAAATTTTATTTTGGGTGACGTGGCCGAATCCTGTCTATTAACCGGAAGGAGAGCTGGAGAGGAGGGCTGGAGTGGATATGGACTCCAACATTAAAGGCCACGGAGGGAAATGGGGATGCATGTGCACAACAACAATTGTTGAGCATACCGTGTTGTTTGGAGTTTTTTGTTTATTTTATTTTTATTTTTGTGTGATTGTATAAAATGGTATTGGACTTTTGAAAGTATTTCTTGGAACAAAGTTTGGTTGTAGTTTTTTTTTAAAAAAAATTGGACAAATCACCCAAAAAAAAAAAAAAACTGAGAGTTTGACCATGGTAATAAAATAAATCTTTTAGTTTTAATTTTTTTTTATTTTAAACCCTTATTTTTTTAAAATCTAAATTATTTGTCTATTTTTATTAAATAAAACAGATAAAAAAAGTGTATTTTAGCCATTAAACTTAATGTAGATATACAAAAAATGTCTAAAATATTATTTTTTTATTGAGTTTAATTACTAAATATTATTTTTTTTTGTTGGTTTTACTTAATATAAATGGATAAATAGTTTAGACTAAAAACAAATCAAAAAATTAGGAGTTAAATTGACAAAATTAAAATCTAAAGGCTTATTTCGTTATAAGGGTCAAACCCCAGTTTTTTTTTTTTAAAATAATTTTCCCAAAAAACTTTAATCAAATTATTATTGATTTTCTTATTGGTTGTATTTTAAAAAACTAGGCTATGAATTGTTAAAAATTAAATAATGTTCAAAAATTAAAATTTTAATACACATTTTACATATTCTTAAGCACTTTTAAATATTTTTATACATATTTTACATTTTAAATATAATTTATATATATATATATATTTTTAAATATGTATTAAAAATTTTAATTTTTCTAACATTATTTGATTTTGATTTTGAACAAATACTCAGAGAGGGGCTGAAAGCATATTATTTTTTAATAACCAATAAGAAAATCTGTAATATTTTGATCAAAAGTTTTTTCTTTAAATAAATGAAACCAATAAGAAAATTAATGAAATATTTTGCCACAAGAAATATTTTAAAAAGTTTTGGTTTGAGTTTTTTAAATTCACTTTTTAGAAAATTAAATCTTTTTATTTTTTTTGTGTTTTTAGAAAATTTAACCGCATGTGGAACTTTATCCAAAAGTTCAGACATTTTATAAATTAACTACTATCGAATTATAAAACACTTTGCTTGGTTACAGTTTTTCAAAAATACCTTTCAAAAAAATTTTACTTTCTTATTTTTCGTATTTTTTTGTTTTTACTGATTTTTTTTAATATTTTAAGCAATTTTTTTTACTTTTTAGACATACTTACCATAAATATACCTAAAAAGTAAAAAAAATTGTAAAAAAAAAACCTTTTAAACATTCACTAAATACCAACAATACAAAAATTCAGTACATTTTTTAATATTTTTTTATGTATTTATTAATTTTTTAAAATATTTTTTTATAATTTTTTTACTTTTTAGATATATCTAAGTAAGGTGCATCTAAAAATTTTTTTAAAAAATTAAAATTTAAAAAAAATTCACTAAAAACAAAAAAATATGAAAACCAAAAAATTCAATTTTTAAAAAACTTAATTCAAAAAATTCAAATCAAACACACTGAATAATATTTAAAATTTTATAAATTGACGTAATGGAGTTAAGGGGAAAAAATCCTACTACATACCTACAACAAAATATTGAATACTTTACCAACCATCATTAGAGACATAGGGTTCGTTTCGGAAATGAGTTGACTTTTTAGATTTTAGATTTTTTAGTTATTTTAGTCTTAGACTAAAAAGTCTCGTTTAGGATAGGCTTTTTGGTTTTCTTAACTTTTTGTGAGAGAAATAAAATAATCATTATAGATTGAATGTAATATTTCGTCTTATTGAACTAAAAAAATTATTTTATTTTTTTGTAACTAAAATAACCTCAAATCCAACCCAACCCAAATTGCCAAATGAAGGCATAAGCTATTCAGTACAATAGGAATTGACAAAATTTTAAAACCGAACCGCATTTTTCGATTCTGTTAGTTAAATAAAAAAGATGAGTCCAGGACAAAGTAAGAGGGTAAGAGGGGATGAGTTGAAATATGTATTATAGTGAATTATTTTCATGAAGTTTTGTTTTTTTTTTTTTAATACAAACTGGGTGTGTTTGATTGGACGGACTAGAAAAGGAGGGATTAGAATCCATCGGACTTGAGTCCTGGGACTGTGAATCCCCCGGACTATTTGGTCGGATTGGATATGTATCCTGTGTTTGTTTTTTCATGGGATTAAATGTCTGGATAGGACTATTTTCAGTGAATCCAACGTTTGGTTGGACGGACTGGATAGGATAAATGAACAAAAGACTATTTTACCCTTTTTCAATTGTTTACTAAGTAATAGCAATATTAAACACATCTTTAATATTTTAATTATTTTTAGTAAACATTAAACATACTAATGGTTAAATTTTGTTTAAAGATATTTAAACATACTAATATTGATAAATTTTTTTGACTAGTACAGATTATTTTTATTTAAACAAATAAAAATTTATTGTTGAAATTAAACATACTAATGGTTAAATGTTTAAATTTTTATTTAAACAATTAACATTGAAATTATTTTGATGTACAGATTATGTTTAAACAATTAACAATTAACAATTAAATAAATGTTGATGTACAGATTATGTTTAAACAATTAACAAATGTTGATGTAATTAACAATTAACAAATGTAGATGTAATCAAATGTTGACGTATTAAAACATAATTTAATAGATGTTAAATAAATATACATGTTGATGTACAGATGTTGAAATAATTTAATAAACATGTTGATGTACAAATGTTTAAATGTTTAAATAAAACATAATTTAAATAAATGAAATTATTTATTGTTGAAATTAAACATTTAATTGTTTAAATAAAACATCTATTAAATTTAAATAATGAAATTAAATAAAACATAAACAAAATTTTAAAATAAAATATCAATAAAATATCTATAAAAAATTATTTCAAAAAATTAAATAAATAAAATATTAATAAAAAGTTAAATAAAATTATTTTATTTTTAAATTGAGACATTTAAATTTTATTAAATATAATACATAATTAAATAGTAGAGGGTCAAAATTGTCATTTTCGCATCTAATCCAAACAGTGATTAGTCCCCCCAAAACAATCCCACCCCCCCAGGATAGGATAGTCCCCCATATGGGGGACATGGAGTCCGGCCGGACATGGAGTCCGCCGGACTAAAAAAAAATCAAACGACGGATAAGGAACACTATTTGGATTACAATCCAAATAGTGGATAGTCCACCCCCCTTATCCCGCGAATCAAACACGCCCACTGGGTAAGTTGTTTATCCTTATTTAGGGCTTGTAACATGATTTAAGTATGATTAAAATATATATATCAAATAGATAGAGCAATCAATAGTAAATTAGATAATTATAAATTTGTATTGATGTGAACAAAAAAAAAAAAAAAAAAAAATTGTATTGACTCATAATTACTTTTAACGAATCACATATTGAAATTATTTGTATCTTCCTTCCTTCAACAATAACCAATTTTCCAATGGTTAAAAAAATTATTAATAAATACGGGGATATTTGGAAAGTGTATTTTTTTGTAGATTTTTTTAATTGTAGAATATTATTAGAGAAAAAAATTTTGTGTTTGGGAAGATAATTCACTATGCTTGGTTATCATTTTTCAAAAACACTTTTCAGAAAATTTTACTTTCTTATTTTTCTTATTTTTTTGTTTTTATTGGAATTTTTAAAATATTTTGAACAATTTTTTTAATTTTTAGACATACCTAACATAAATATACTTAAAAAGGAAAAAAATTGAAAAAAACCTTTTAAAAATTCACTAAATACTAAAAATACAAAAAAAAATACGAGAATTCAGTACATTTTTATATTTTTATGTATTTATTAATTTTTAAAAATATTTTTTCATAAATTTTTTACTTTTTAGATACATCTAAGTAAGGTGCATCTAAAAACGTAAAAAAATGTTTAAAATTTTAAAAATATTCACTAAAAACAAAAAAACACGAAAATAAAAAAATTCAGTTTTCAAAAAATTTAATTTAAAAAACTCAAATCAAACACACTGATTAAGTTTTTTTGTGGTTAGATGTGATGTTTGTGAGAAAAAAAATGAAATGATTATGAGATTTGATGTGATATTTTATTTGAATTTATTTTTTTTAATTTTGTAATTAATTTGTCTTTAAGTAAAAAAAAAAAAAAAAAAACAATAACCCAACTTCCCAAACAGATATAAAAGATACCTCAATTTTATGGGAACTTTTAATATATATATATATAGCCAAAAAATCATCACATCAACATCACCAGCAGGCATGTTCCCCTCCCACGTTTTTTTACTCGTCACGACATTCACGGTGGTATAGTTCAAATTATTTATTAAAATGTGTATTATATGATAAAAAGTGATAAACATAGGGTTCAAAAATATTTGTTAAGATGTGTTAACAGTTTGTTAATTTTAGAGAGTGAGTGGTGGTGCAATGGATGTGTTAAGATGTGTGTTAAATATATATATATATATATATGTGTGTATATATTAAATTAAATAAATAAATAATTTAGTTTAATAAAAAATTTCAAGCCCAAAATTAAATTTTAAGTCCAAAAAAAAATCCCAATAAGTAAAAAAATATATATATATATATTTTGTTGACCGAGTCAACCGGCCGGTCAACCCGGAAGACAAAAAAAACACTTCTCTGCGCTAGGTAAAGCGCTAGCCGCAGTTAACAAACCATTTAGCAATTGACGCTAACGAAACCCAGTAACACACGCACTAACAACTCCATTACAACCCCAAATACACACCACTATTAGTCAAAACTTGACAATTGACACTAACAAACACGGTAGTGTGTCCATTATGGATGTTCTTAAACTCCTGCCTCATTATCCACGGCACTGAGGGACACGTGCCCTCCCTCCTGTGACATTTTTTTTTTGTAAGTCTGGGTTAAATGCTAGCACACAACGCCAAATCAAACATTCACATTCCACGTCTTGACTTTTCAAATTTTTTTTTTAAGTCATAGATTCCTAATTAAACACTGACGCACAAACACTGATAAACATTAATACAGTCTCCTCCCGTCCTCCAATTTTCAGAGTCTTGACTGTTTTCTTTCTCTTCTTCTTAATTTTTTTTTTAAAATTTTTTTTAATTCTTAACTTGCTGGGCGACGGTAAATCTAAAAAAAAAAAATAAAAAAAATTATTGGGCAAGACTTTCATCGACAATTGGTAAGATCTTTAAAATTTTAAAAGTGTATCAAATTTTTTTATTTTTTTATTTATTCACATTACTTATTAACTGTTTTTGTATTTTCTTTATCTTCTTTGTCTCCCTTTGTTATTTTATAATTTACCAACTCACGATTTACACAAAATATAGATTGGGACTACACTACAACTTTAGTGTCTTCTCTTCATTGTTTATAGGTAACTTTATTTATTATTTTTTATTTTTAAATAAAAATTATGAGTATTAATTTATAGTTATTTGTTAAGTTTTGATTTGTAAAAAAAAATTTATTTGTTATTATTTATGTTAAAATAAGAAATTTTGATATGCTAAAATTATGAATCTTAATTGGTAGTGATTTATATTAAAATTAAGGATTTTGATTTATTGTTATTTGTGTTAAAATTAAGGATTTGATTTTTGCTAAAATTAAAAATATTATTTTTTCCTAATATTAATTTTTTATGTTTAATATTAGCTCGAAAAATTATTATTATGTTATTATTATTAATTAAGAAAGAAAAAATTTAAAATTATAATTAATAGGTGGCCTTCTATCTTAAATTTCTGACTTTGGCATCGCAGCTCAATGGGTCCTGTCCTGTGAGACATGGAGGCTAATTTATTTATTTATTATTATTTTTTACGTAGAGAGGAATTGGCAATGTTCAAGACACAAATAAATTTGATTGAGTTTTTTTTTTTTTTTTTTAATCTATTTAATTTTATTTTTATACAAATTAGTTTGATAAAAAATAAAAACTTATTTCACATAGTTCTCTTTTTTTAGGGCAAAAATAACTTTAAAAAATTTAAAATTATCTTTATTAGTGCTTATTTTTGTTAAACTTAGTTTGGTTCTCTGTCCTTCGTTCATCTTCCACTTACCAGGGTATGCTCAAAACCGAACTATCTTTTTACCGAGATATAGACCGATCTAGTTTAGCTGCGCCATGACCGGTATACGTTCAAAGCATCCTTCAACCGAGCTAATCGCCAAGAGTCCTTCGGACCGGTCTAACTTCTGGCCTTAAGACCGGACTAAATTTAAACCTCTTCAAGACCGGAGTAACTTTTTGGCCTTTTTACTCACCTTTCACACCGAGGCCCATAACAACCCAGCTCGGCCCAATTTGCATATAAATTACCCTCTCAATTAGTGTTTATTTTTGTTAAACTATACATCTATATCTATACTATCTATTAAGTGAGGCCCAATTTTAATCTTTTAAAACTTTTGTCACCTGTAAATTAGGTAATAAAAAAAATGCTAAATCTACACATTCTGTAGTTCCCGCACTAAACTACCCAATTACATTTTTTTTTTTTTAAGTTTCTTCCCTACACCTGCACGTTATCTTTCAATTTCTAGCTTTACTTTCATTTTACTGTTCCATACCTACACGTGTCTCATTTAACTGCTCAATTATTATTATTTTTTAATTTTTTGTTAAAGTACGTCCTCCCTACACCTACACCTACACCTACACCTACACCTTCTCTCTCAATGGAAAAAGGTTAAGATCCCTCCTTTTTATTTTTTTTTGACCCCCACCACCTGCAATGTATTAAAATTGATCAACTTTTTGTTTTTTTCTCCCCTCCCATCACTCATTGACATGTGTCTGTAAGAATTGTGAGAGGTCAAGAAAAAATGAGTCTCTTTCATTTTTGTCTCTCAATTTTTAGGTTTTCTCTCATTTTATTCAAAGGTTTTCTTCCCATCAAATCATTGACACGTTTTATTATTTCTGTTGTTTTTTTCTTTTTGGTTGGTTTGGGATGTCCTAAAAAAGTGTACTTTTTGTCTTTTTACGAAAAGATGTGCAGAAAAATAAAGAGGTGATGTGATGGAAAAAAAGATAAAAAGATGGATTATATAGGTTATGCCAAACCAGGCATTAAAGTTGCTCACTTTAATTTTCATATTGTTGTTTTTATTTTTAAACTCAACCATTTTGTTAATTTTAGAAGTGACTTTTCTTCAAGCAAAAGTATAAAAATAAGCATTATCAGGTATATTTTTTTTATACAGTTTATTTTAATGTTATTGATATGTAGAACATGAATTGAGTACTGTAAAAAAAATTCTTCCTCCAATTCTCTCTCAATTTCTTTTTAACTGAAACTCTTTTCTTCAATTTTTCTCAATTTTTTTTTAAAAATTTATTTCTTTATTACGATGTATCATAAAAATTGTGATGAACCAATTCTCCTTCTCTTAACTTTTTTTTTATTTGTTTGAAATATGTAAAACATTGGTGGATTAATGCAAAGTTCTTTAATTGAATTTTTTTTTTGAAAACAAACTAGGGCTAATTATTGTCTCTTTTCACCCAGTTCTCTCTCTCTCTCTGAAATTCTTTATCTTGGTGTATCAATTATTTATTTTTATTTTCTAATATTTTTTTAAAAAGTTATAAATAATAACTGTAACGCCCTAACCCTTTACATGTCATTAATATTGTCTGCTTTGGGATATTCCTGTATGGATTTGTTCTTCCCAGTGGGTTACCCATCCCAGAACTACTCCAGCCTATGCATGCTTAATTGGGGAGTTCTGCTAGGGATTTCACTACCCGGGAAAAGGCCTTGATGCTATATAAGGGTTCAGGTTTTTACTTTTATAACCCAGAAACTCTCTCCCCATTCTTGATATGGGATACCGGGACCTTACAATCCACCCCCATTAGCGTTGCACGTCCCCGTGCAGTAGCCTGCTAGCTCGCAAGCCCGCTCATATGCACCGAGAGATGCTAGGGGCTCACACTCGATACTCCGGAGAGTCGGCTTTGATATCATTTGTAACACCCCAACCCTTCACATGTCATCGATATTGTCCGCTTTGGGCCATGCCTGTATGGATTTATTCTTCCCAGTGGGTCACCCATTCCAAAACTACTCCAGCTTATGCATACTTAACTAGGGAGTTTTGCCAGGGATTTCACCACTCGGGAAAAGGTCTCGATGCTATATAAGGGTCTATGTTTTTACTTTTATAGCCCAAGAACTCCTCCTCTATTCCTGATATGGGACACCGGGACCTTATAATAACACTCTAAAAGATATTTAAATATATATATATATATATATTTATGATAGGTGTCGATGATAATTTCAAAGTTTTGATTAAGTAAATAAAATAAAAGAATATTCCAAATGAAACTTTGAAGAAAATTTGGGTATTTTATCCAAATGTTTAGAGATTTTATAAATCAACTCCATGGAATAATATATATATATATATTTGAGAACGAAACAAACATCTATATATCAAACCCTTAAGTATTAGTAGTTACATTTTTAGTCAGATTATGCGTTGGCTGAATTACATTTCTTGCTACCTTACTAATACAAACATAGTTCAACACTTAGTATAGCTAGAATATCATTAATAATAGTAGTAATCTACCAATCCTCCTAGCTTCCTTGCTACTGAAGCATCTTGACCATTACCAGGCAGTCAGTGTGCATAGTTATGTTTTTCAAACCATGTTGTACAACCCATTAGATTGCATCCAAGCATGCATGCGCCTCAGCTAGTAAAGGATGTTGTAATGATGTCTTTACCACAACCTGCCTTGTGATCTGCTACTTGTTGTCCAAACAAATCCATGCAATTCCAGCATCATCTGTTGATGATTTCCATGATCCATCTATGATGAAATTCCAAGAAGCTATTGCACTGCTACTGTCCATAACATTCTGCACAATGCATAGGTTAGATGTGTTATTGTCTATATCAATTGCAGAAGTAAATTATTTTCCATTTCCATTTTTATTAAGAGTTGAAGTCATAGCAAAGAGTTTCCTAGCTTCCTCTAATGTACTCTCAATATTTGGGAAATTCTGATGGAAGACCACTTGATTCCTTTGTAACCATATAGCCCAAATAATGGCAACTAATTGGATTACAATTTGAATGTTTTTGATTTGTTCAATCCAATCTTCAAACCATTGAAAAAAAGACACAGGCACTCCAATGCTAAAATTCAAGCCCAAAGTAGATCCCCTCCACACCCTTTGTGCCCATTCACACTCAAAAAACACATGTTCAATTGTTTCATTGTCATTGTTACACCTAGCACATCTAGTGTTAGCATTCACACCATGTTTTTTTTAATTCCCATTGGACTGGAAGTATTCTATGAAGACATTTCCAAATGAAGACAGTCCATTTTGGAGATAAGCCTATATTCCATAGCTTTTTCCATACCGCTTGTGTAGAGGTAGTCTTGTAAAATAGAGGATAAGTACGAATCAAGGCTTGTTAATACCCAGATTTCACTGAGTAAACTCCATTTTTTACTGGGCTCTAGACTAGTTTGTCTTCATAAGGGTAATTTCGAATGTGAACCGATAGAATAGCTCTTATACGCTCCATCAAGAAGAACAATCTTAGCAAATTCTCCCTCCAACAGCCCTGCTCCCAATCTATAAGATGTTCTACCCGCATGCCTCGAAGAAGTCTTGTAACATCCCTCCCTTGTAATGGATTGGGTGTATAAGGTATCCATTGATCCTCAAAATGTCGAATTTGTTATCTATTCTCCATTACCCAATGAAGACCTGGCTTTAGTAGGTCTCTACCCCAAAAAATACTACGCCACCCCTAGGAAACATTAGAACTCAGATTAACAGTTAGGAATGGGTACTTATGACAGTACTTACTCATTAATACCTTTGTCAATAACCCCTTGGGGTTATGAATCAACCTCCACGCCTGTTTGGTTAAATAGAGCTTGATTAAAGCACTTTAAATCCCTAGATTCCAATCCACCCCAATCTTTTGGAAAGCACAAATGCATTCGTTTTTTCCAATAGATACCCCTATCACCATTGGAATGCCAAAGGAAGTTTCTTATTATTTTAGAGATTTTGCCCAAAAAAGAATTTGGCAGTTGGAATATCGACATTAAGTATATCAGTATTGAATGTAGCATATGTCTAACCAAAACTTCTCTTCCTGCAAAATTTAACATCTTACGTTTCCACCATTGCAACTTACTTTTTATTTTCTCTAAAATTGAATTGAAAATAACCCCTTTTAATCTTCCCAAAAACCCCAAATTCGCTCCTAAATAAATGCCAGAATGAGTCCTAGCTTTAACACACAAAATTGATTGAAGACTGTGTTTATCAAATTCCAACATATTTGGGCTAGGGAAAAATTCCAATTTTTGGTAATTAATACGAAGCCTTTACTGGGAGCAAAAAGCATTCAAAAACCATTGTAAACACCAAACGTGGGATAACTCAAAGGTTTGAAAGATGAAACAGTCATCTGCAAATAGGAGATGATTTACTGATGGAGCTTGTCTACAAATAGTTATCCCTTTACAGAGTCCTTGATTAGCAAGATGAGCAAAACCATCAGATAAGGCTTGCATTACCAATAAGAACAGATAAGGCGACAAAGGATCACCCTGCCTAAGACCTATTGATGATTGAAAAAATTCAGATTAGCTTATATTAATCAAAACAGAAAAGGAAACCGTAGAGATATATTGTTCAATCAACCTAAGCCAGTGTTGGGAGAACCCCATTTTCCTCATTATTGCTATTAAAAACTCCCAACGGACCCTATCATAGGCCTTGTTCATGACTAATTTCAGCCCAAACAATGATTTTCGACACTTTTTGTGCTTCTTAATATATTCTACTATTTCATGTGCCAATAAAATATTGTCAGAAATTAAACGCCCCTTCAAAAACGCGCTTTGATTAACAGAAATCAAATTTGGCAAAATTTCTCGAAGTCGATTAGCGAACACTTTGGCACCTATTTTATACAATACATTACACAAACTTATTGGTCTATAATCATTCACAGTGAGTGGATATTTCTTCTTGGGGATTAGACATAAAAATGGGGAATTTAAATTCCTAAGCAAGTTTCCCGAATTTAAAAAGCTAAGCACACACTCGCCAACCGATTGTCCCACTTCTTTCCAATATATTTGGTAAAAACCCGCTATAAACCCATCAGGCCCTGGAGTCTTTAGTTTTCCCATTTGAAAAACCGCACTTTTGACTTCAGTAGGGAAAAAGGTTGATCAAGTGTCACAAGTTGTTCAGAATTTAAATGACAATTTACAACATTTAAAACATTAAAATGAGAAGGAAATAAATCTGGATTCGAAGAATCCCTAGTTGTTGTTTGAGTTGTTGTGAACAATTTTTAGAAATGATGCACAAAACTTTTTTGAATCTCAGCTGGCTCTGTGATTATGTTACCTTAGTCATCCTGGATGCAAGAAATGTGATTTCTCATCCTTCTCCATGATGCCATTTGATGAAAAAATCGATTGTTTTGGTCTCCAAGCTGTAGCCATACTTGCTTTGAACGTTGAGCCCAATATAGTTCTTACTTATTCAGAAGAGTACCCAATTGTTGTCGCAATTCCAATTCTCTATCAATCTGCCCATGTTGGTTAACATGAACGTGAACCCATTGGAGCTCATTTTGAATGTCATTTATCTGGTCTTGAATGCTTTGGAAAGTAAGGGAATTCCAATTCCTTAGGTGCTTCATCAAAGCATCTTGTTTGTGTACTATTGAACCATTGTCCCCACGCCATACTTTTTTAAGAATTTGCTTCGTTGTCTCATTTGTTAACCAAGTTGCTTCAAACCTATTCCATTTCGACCCATGCAGGATATAGTACTCTGGAACTAGCAGTATGGGATTGTGATTAGAACATTGAATTAGAAGGGTAGTCAGTGAGCTATGATGAAAACTGGCAACCCAGTTCACCGAAGTTAAGACTTGATCCAACTGTTCATACACCACAGCCTCATTTTTTCGATTATTGCTCCATGTATATCTAACCCCTTCACTAGGTAAATCAACTAATTGGCTTCTAAAAATCAACTCATTGAACTCCCTTGCTCCCTGGTTTGGTCTGCGAGTTTTGTTTAGCTTTTTAGTCCAACCCCTTACCTGATTAAGATTGCCCATGATGATAAAAGGTTGTTGCAGGTCAGTTGTTATTGCTTCTACTTGACTCCACACCTCACCTATTCTGGAAACTTGGGGATGGCCATACACAAATACTATCACCCAATTGCCTTTACGTACTTCTTGATTTCCAACACTATAAAATGAGTTGTACACTCTTTGATCAAAACGGACACACCCTCCGTCCATCATACCCATAACCCTCCCATATTGCCTTTACTATCATATCAACTGCTATTTTTGAAACCCAACATATATCCAATGTGACTAGCTTGCTGAACGGATTTTTTTTGTTTCCATAAGAAAGCAGATATTAGGATGATACTTACGGGTCAAAATCTTTGCTGCTTGAACTGTCAGGGGATGACCCAAGCCCCTGCAGCTCCAGCTTAAAATTTTCATGGTGACTTTGGAGGTTGTTGAGGGACAACTTCCTACAAAACCCCCTTTTGCCAAGCCTCCATAGACTCAATAGATAGTGTTTTAATTCTTTGGGCTTCCTATTCAATATAGAACCTTTCCATGGCTACTCTATCAAGACTGCCCCACCGATATTGCTTATGAGATTTATAGGAACTAACATTCACATCGTATCTGGATTCCGAGCCTTGGGTCACCTTGGTACTTTTCCGATTAGCCACACCTAATCGTCGTTTTCTTCCTCCTCAAAAACTCAACTCCCCACTGCAGATTATGTGCCTATGCATAGAGACTGTAGAATTCCAATTGGTGCAACAACTTCGACGTAATCGTCCTATACCCTTTTTGACACTGAAAGTTGTGTAGTCGTGAGGCTGCCTTGATACCACACCAGTGGCTATGCGATCTTTCTTTTCAACCTGCTATGTCGTCGCCGCTGAAAATATCCCAGATGGTGTGCGTAACTTGCTGAGTCCGACTGTCCGCCAACACCATAGGAAAATGCAGAAGCTTGCATGTCCCATAGTGGGCCTCCAAATTCATCTATACTCTCTGTTAAAACTACTCCACTTCACCTACTCCACTACACAACTCCACCTCCACTTCACCTACTCCACTACACAACTCCACCTACTCCACTACACCTACTCTCCACCCACATCTCCTATATAAAGGAGACCAACCATGTACATAATATGTATCAATAATACAATCAATAATAACATCGATAGATACATTATTTTCCCTGTATTTCTCTCTTTATACATTGATTCTAATATGGTATCAGAGTCAAGTTAACAACTTAGTAATTCCGCTTCACCGGCGGGCGGCAACCTCGCCTTGGCCGCCCGCTGGACAAACCCAAATTTCCTTAATTTCTTCTTCAATGGCAGATTCTTCAACAACACTTCACTATCACATCACCAGATCCGGTCACAGCCGGAGGACCATCACCATCTGCGCCGTCGACAACACCAGATTGGCAGATCTGCTCTCCAAGCATTTCTCCGTCTCAAGTCACAATTTTCAATTCTCACGACACTACTACTACTACTGCAGAGGAACGTGCTCTGGTTGCTTCCAAGAATCACAAAGAAGCTGAGAAACGCCGTCATCAAAAGATCAATTCCCATCTCGACAAACTCCGAACTCTCATTCCCTGCAATTCCAAGACAGACAAAGCTTCGCTACTTGCAAAAGTGATTCAACGCGTGAAGGAGCTGAAACAACAAACCTCAGAGCTCAATCTCCAGACCTTCCCTTCCAAGACCGATGAAATCTCAGCGTCACGCCATCAGCCGAACGCGTCGGTGACCTCTAAAAACTCACCAGCAGCAGGTCCAAGAACAAGATGATCAAATTTCTTGGTTTGTTTTTGTGTGCAGATCTTCTATAGTTAAAGTTGCTTGATTCCTCAGAGAGTGTTGAGGCCTGATCAAACTATGCATTCATCAACTCTCTCTCTCGGTCGCCATGCATGACCACAGAGCAACACACGGCTCTCCCTCTCTCTTCTTGGCTTGACTTTCAACCCAGATTACCAACTCCCTCATTGCAACAAGATTCACAGGCATTGCTCGCACTTGGAGATGCCAAGGGCAAAGAATTGGCCTCTGGGTTGCCTCTTTTTGGTGGGCCATTGCTTGCCATGTTGATCATAGCTATTTCTTTAATTAAACCCACACAACCCCACATCTCTCACAGACACCCACTCCACACTTCATAGCCTCGAAAAAAAAAACCAGACTTTCAAGTGCTTTTAGCATCAAAACAGCCCAGAAAAGGAGCCAAATCTCCTATTTATCGCCACCATTCTCTTCTCTCTCCTCCTCTTCCCCACCGGAAAACCAGACCTCACCGCCGATAGAGCAGCGCTTCTTGCCCTCCGCTCCGCCGTGGACGGCAGATCCCTTCTCTGGAACCTCTCCGAGCGCACCCCATGCTCGTGGCCTGGCGTCATCTGCGACTCCGGCCGCGTCACCGCACTCCACGTCCCCGGAATGGGACTCTCTGCTACAACTGCTTCTCTCTCTGCATTATGTGAAGAAACTCGCTGGCCTTTGTCCTATTGTTTCAAGGCAAACAACAAGGTCTATACCAGTCTCAGTTCCGTATACCTCATGGTAAACAATTCCCATGAAACTCTGCCCTCAGCAAAGGCTCCTGCCCACATGGTCTTGTTCCCTTTTCTTATCAAAAAAAAAAAAAAAAAAACACATGCTCATATGCATACCCAGTTCTCTCTCCACTTTATCACATGGGCTTGTCCCCATTCTCCCCTCATATTTTAAACTTTTCTTTAAACTTTTCCCAAAGTGTTTGATCTGCCAAAGACGTGGCCACCAACAAATACCACACACACTATTTTCACTAAACTTTTCTTTACACTCATCTTCTCCACTACCCATTTTTATTTTATTTTATAATCAACATACCCATCATTCTTTTACACTCTCTCGTTTTGATTTCAAATATATTAATATTATTTCTTTCTTTATTTATTTTTCCTTTCACCTTAGTTTTTAATCTTTTTTTTCCTTATTCTTTTTGCTCCCTATTGTGTCATTCTTGCCATACGATTTGCACAAAAAAAAAAAAAAAAAAAACTTCGTTTTATTCATGACATGGATCAACCCCGCTCACATTTCTACACCAAAACACAAAAAAAAAAAAAAAAAAAAACCAACAACATCAAAGACCACCATCACAACAACAAAAGATTTGAAATCTTTTCTGCAGACAGCCACCCACCGACCTCACTTCTTCGCCTCTTCTGCCGGTCTTTTCTTCTTGCCTTCGTCCTGGGCGGCCCTTGACGGTGCTGCCTCTGTGTTTCCCGTGCCGCCGAGCCCGTTCACTCCCTCCTGCTCCTCCACTGCAGCATATGGCGGACCTCCAAATCGGAACATAACGGTGGCCTTCCGCTTCAGCTCCTTGTTTTCCGCCTTTAGTACACATATTTCTGCTTGCGCATCCTTATACATGCGCTGGAGCAGAGCCAGTTGGGCGTTTAACTGCTGCACCTCATTTGTCCTACTCTGAAGCCGGTGCGACAAGTTTGTGACTGCCGTCATCGTCTCCACACATGACTTCAATATATACTGATTGGCCTCAATATCTGATTGTGCTGCCATTCTTTGCTCCACAGACCGCATAGGAAAGGTCAACGGAGCAAACTCAGGGGCGCTTGGTTGAGGTTCAAGGGCAACCGCACCAGTTATCTCTCTTGTGGACTCGTTGAGGTCTGGAAAGAGAGTGAGTAGACCACGGGAAGAAGAGGCCATGTTTTGGGTTGATGAGTGTTTCAGAGCAGCAGCGATTTTCGACTGGTAATGTCAGAACGGGTTGGTTACAGAATGTTTCAGAATGACAATGCTCAGAGGTTTCAGCCTGGTTTGGTTTACACAGCCTCCGCATTGGTTTATATCGACAATGACGACGCGGCCGACACGCCGCTCTGTCGCTCACGTGCATCGCCGCATGTCTGGCGCGCCTTTTGATGGCTCGCCGCTCGATGCTTCTGTCGGGCACGGCTTTTGATGCAGTGGGCGCCCCTTTTGAGGGCACGACTTTTGAGGGCTTGATATATATATCCATGTATCTATATTTGGGCAGCCTATATACACCATCATACAGTGTATTCTAAATCGGTCCGGCATGACCCCATAAACTGTCTCGACATTGATTCCGGTTAGCTTTTTACAACGGTCTGGCATGACCCCATAAACTGTCCCGACATTGATTCCAGTTAGCTTCTACATCGGTCCGGTGTGACCTTGTAAACTGTCCAGACATTATCTCCTACAACGGTCTGACACGACCCTACCGTGTCTCCTATCCTATTTTATTTTATTCATCAGTTTACTTTCCTGTTTTATTACTTTCTCCAAACTCAAGTTGGTTAGTGTCCATCCTCCTTGAGTTTGAGAGGGGCTGTTAAAACTACTCCACTTCACCTACTCTACTACACAACTCCACCTCCACTTCACCTACTCCACTACACAACTCCACCTACTCCACCTACTCCACTACACCTACTATCCACCCACATCTCCTATATAAAGGAGACCAGCCATGTACATAATATGTATCAATAATACAATCAATAATAACATCAATAGATACATTATTTTCCCTGTATTTCTCTCTTTATACATTGATTCTAATACTCTCCAACACCTCTGTGTCGTATACCATAAGAAGGTCTGAGTCCACATCAATGATTCACTTTTTAGTTGGACGTCCATTTGAGGCCCTATTGAACTCCTCTACCATGTGTGAACCTGTCTCTGACCCAATATTGTTAATAGAGTCCATTACCGGTAGTATGAGCTGGGTAATATTATTAAGAATTGGGCTCAAGTGTTTTGAAGGCCCAGTCGTGTTTCTGTGAAAAACTTGATGTGGAATTTGGGCCTCACCCAGAGATATGATGGCCTTAAGCCCACACCTTTTGCTTTAAGCCCACGAATCACTATTCCATCTTCCTCATTAATAACTGGCCGGGTTTCGGATCTTTGAGGATCCGTTGACGGCCCCGGTCGGTCGGTAACAGCTGCATTGAAGCCCCCACCCTGAGGTTGGCTGGTTTAATGGCTGACGTACATCTTGCACGATAGACTCTGGAGTGATTCCTTACACCCAATCTTTTTTCCAGTGCGCCGTAAACTGGTCCATATCCACCATTTGCATAACTTCATCATGCCATGCTGCGAAATTAGCAAAGCTTCTGGAATAGGAACTTGGGCCTGTGTCTGGAAAACTCGAGTAGTTCATCGATCTAGATGATGAGCATTGGCACGTATCCTTGATGTATACATGGGTTGATTGGCTTGATGCATAACTGACACACCTAAACAGCTCGCCATTGAATCTATATGTGCATTGATCATGCGTTGAGCTTCATCAAAAGTTAAAGAGCAATGTTCTTGCGTATGACCCACCCTACCACAATTTCGGCAAACTCAACAAAGTCTTTCATGTTGGGAGAAAAACAAACAAAAGTCCAATTCGAAATATTCGAATCCGGCACAAAAATAGCGGAAGTAGTTTATCCTCCCTCTTTGTATGAACCTACTAGGAAGCAATTTAATAGAGCACAATATATTATGAAAATAATCTAAAAATTATGATTCAACAATCACACAATAAGGCAACAACAATTTTTAACGTGGAAAACCTTCCGGGTGTGGGAAGGAAAAATCACGGGACTGTAGTCCACCAAATATCTCCACTATCAACAAATAATGGGTATACAAGGGTTCTCTCTAGATAGAACTAGAGGCAAACAATCAAGAACAACTTAGAAATAAGTTTCCTTGGCAACTAAAGATCAAAATACAAAGTTTAGGAAAGATCTTACCAAAACAGGTACTGTTCATGGGCCAAAAACCAACAGTAGAATACTCCAAATCTGATCTCCACCGTCTAGAATTTATAGTCTTGAGTTGTGAACTCGTCTACCAAATTTCAACTCAATCGGACAACAAATGCATGTCGATCGGATAGCTTGATCAAAGCTGGACAGAATTTCTCCAAAACCTTGGCCTCTCCTTTCCTCTCTGTTTTGGTGGCTGCTGCTACATCTCTTCTCTAAGTTATAGAGAAGGGTTTGTAATACTACACTCATGGGCCAGATCATTTCAAAAACATAACCTCTCCATGTGGACTTTGGAACTCACATGGGTTTTACTAAATATTTTGGGCCATCCTCTACATAGAAGGGAAACCCAACCCAACATTTCATAGCTACATGTGATCCATTGATGATGGCCACCTCTTAACTTTAAAAAAAAACCGCTAATTAACGGCTGATCAATGGAATCCACACCCTAATACGTAAGAAACGAATATTAGGAGGCATAAAGGTATTATGATCAACCTTACATACTTTACCAATCTCTTTCCCTAAGCGAAAACCAGCTTCTTTTGTAAAACATTCTAATGGTGTTGGCTTTTTGGCTTTTGAAGGTTATTTTTGTAATTGCGAGCGTGCCAGCAAGGATCAATCAGCCCTTACAGAAAATTAATTGCCAACCAATTATCAGACGATTGTGTTTTAGTTCTTTCAGCCTCAATGAAGAGGACTTTTACTGGTGGCTTGATTTAAGAGAATTAAGCAAGATAACAATTAAATGAAGAACAATTGAAGTATTTCATTAAAATGAAAACTTACAATGATCTAAACTCAGCCTCGTAGAGGTTTATAGCAACAATCTACTACTTGAAACTACTCCTATGAACGAAGTGCAGTGCAGGAATTTAAAGTACAAGAATGTAAAGAACAGGAAATGTAAAACTGGAAAGGAAAATAAGTAGAATAAGATTGGTTTTTTGGATCTAAGTCTGGGGGCTTTTTCTGGGCCTTCTCTGCTATTTGTACTTCTCAAGGATGACCATCGAACTGCATTTTCAACCGTCGAACTGCTCCTCCATGATCGCTGATCATGTTGCCTTATAATTAGCTCCACTGTGCCATCACTTGCAGTTAGGCTTCCCTCATAAATTTGAATTTAAATGTGAGTAACCGTTGAAGCCACATCACCTTGCATCTCTTTGTTGATCCACTGCTACTCAGATCTCGTAATAACCAATACTAACTGCCACCTGTACGATCAGGATCGAAGACTTGAATAGTCTTCCTGTATTACCCTTATTTTGCCACGCGTCGAATTGTAATTGGCTTGTACAAAATATGTAGCCAACATTACCCCTCGCACTAATATACCCAATACTTGGTGATATTAGTGGATCAAGGTCTTTTATCCACGTCTTAGAACGTGCATGGGCTTTGTATTCTTCCAGAAATGCAACTGTCATTCATCATCTGCATTAAACTCTTCTTCAGTCTTTTGAACACCCTCACCACCTTAGTATTCGAACAGACTGATACATTTTTTATGGCCAAATCAATTTTCTTCTCCATTGATCGAGCACACGAAAAGTCATCTGATGATGTTGTTCCTCCTCGAAAGAACCTCCATGCATTAATTAGCCACCTTTACCCACCTTTCTATATTCAGGTCATGGATGCCTTTGCAAATTATCAACCCTTGGACTACGAACACATTGCCCTTAATCCTTTGATTCAGAAACTTAGAAATATGGACATGGGAAGTTCTTCTTCTGACTCACCCTTGGACTACGAACAAATTGCTCTTAATCCTTTGATTCAAAAAGTCGCAAATATGGACATGGGAAGTTCTTCTTCACAACCCTCTGCATGGGATAAGGCTGCAGCTTCTTCTTCCTCTGGGGCTTTTGACTGGACAAGCTGGTCAAAACCTGAGGCCTGTGATTTAAAGGAGCGAATCAACCATCACTTTGTCGAGTTTACTGACCCTTTAGAGTTCCCTTCTTGTGCGTGAAGCTCGATGGTCTATCCTTACGTGCCCATCGACCGTCGACGCAGTTTGGAGGAGAATCTGCTTGTAGCATGGTACATATCCTCCATGCCTACAAAGATAGTGCACACTGGCCGACGCTCCGAAGAGGCACAAGGGTACAATCCATCGTTCTTAGCCTAGAAGGCGAAGCTTTTCTCTTCTAACTGGCTCGATTATATTAATGCCCTTATTCCTTCTACCCTTGCTCCTCCTCCTGAAGTGGAGGCTTCCATACCTTCTCCTCCGCCAACTTCTTGCTGGACAGAGAGACTGAGGCTTGCCCTCTCCCCGGATAAGGTCTTTCCTTCTTACAAGCCTTCACCTCCCCCTACTCCAGTTGAGCGAAAGCAAGCCCAATTCCTGCTTGCGGCCTTCTCCTACTTGTCTTTCAGTGTTCTTGAGGACGAAGTCCCTCTCAAGAACCTTCGATGGGCTTGTGATATTCTGACTCGGGGTCATGTTCTCAATCCCCTCGCCCAAGCAGAGCTTCATATGTTTTTGGACCAACTTCCATTGCTTCTCCACTGGCATCGGACCTTTATAGCCACAACTCAATCTTTTGGACCAACTCTCGTCCCTTCGAGTTCATGCCTAGTATGAAGCGGAGAACTTCATTGAAGAATTCGAAAACTTCAAGAATAAGATTCTGCGTACTGGGATGACTCGGATATAGATGAGTTGGAGCAAGGATTGAGAGAAACAGCATTCGAAATAAAGGCTGAAGAGCTCTTTTATGAAGTGAGAGCACATCAACTTATGCAGCCAATCCTTGAAGAAATAGAGGATAGAATAAAGAAAGAACAGAAATTCATTGATCATAATTGGACCAAATTTCACAATCTTGTTATTTATTCTATTCCCTACTTTTATGAGCTTGAATTTGTACCCAAAGAGGGCCGTTCAATGTAATTGCTTTTGCTTTAATACAACTAAGACTTTTTCTTTGTTTGGCATTGTTTGATCTTGTCTCCGTTTGTCTTTAAAAGCAAATTTAGGACTTCGAACTGAACAATCTTATCCTTCGAATCTGGACTCAATCGTTTTAAATGAAACACTAAAAAGAACCAATATGAACTTTTCCAATCTATGGAATATAGTTGACAATTCTTGCTGATTTTCATTTAGAATCAGTGTTTCGAATTTAACAATTTTACCCCTTAAAGCTTATTTTAATCATAACCAACATATGGTCATGGTTAGTATGATCAATCAGTCTTAAATTGACCATTTTTGCTTCAAACAACAGTTCATGCTGTTTTAGTTCAAAAGACAATCTCTTTCTGTATATATACAAACCAACTATTGGTTTTGATGTTTCGAACACCAATTCCCATCCTTAAGGGGTCTCAAGTTTTGCTTCGAAGGACATTATTTTCATTAAGAAACCTAAAACAGGTCTTTAATCCATTTGAAGTAAACAAATACTTGAGTATTCTTACATCTTTAAGTATGGAATGTGCTTCGAAGCCGACTTCTCTGTTTCGAAGCCGTTGTTATTTGACTTTTGGCGCCAAAATCTGGTTTTGAAGCCAAATATTTTACTTCGAAGCTGGCCTCAACATCTGGGAGGTGTTTTTCCCTCAAAAAGTATCAATATTGAAGGAAACTCTTTGTATATGTACTTTTAGTACTTAACGAATTATGCGATACATTTTCCAGACACAAAGGTTTTTAAAACCCTTTTTAGTTCGTGTTTTGAAATCACTCGCTCGTTTAACACACAAACCCTTTATCTCTACAGACCTTCCACTTCTCTCTACTCCCTTTCCCAACTTCGTCCTCTGAGAAAGCTTTCAATCAATGGCTTCTTCTTCATTAAAAGTACCAGTTGTAGAGCGCGCGAGCCCGTCTGTAACCCTGAAAAGGATCATTGAGGCAGAATGTGAAAAGTACAAGGCCGGTGAGAAAAGCACCATCGATGGACACATCTTCATCCCTCGACGTCATGAGCAACAGGACTATGTGCTTGGGCCCATCTTCAAGGAGATTTTTACTGAGCTTCCAGCGTTATATCCACGTCTAGAAGACCACTGTCTCCTTTACGAAGGTGGTCTTGACTGGGGAACCTGGAGGATGAACCGTCCCCACCGATGCTGGTCCACGGTGAGACCGGAGTGGCAAGAATGGTATGATCGGGTTGTCCCTGCTAGGACTTTGGACTTTCAAGAGCTCTGCCTTCTCGATGCCCTTCGACTATCCAGGTTTACCATCTTAGAGGACCCTTTCCTAATTCCTACTACCCTTTGCTTCTGGAATTCTGCTTTTAACTTTTTCCAATTCAGATGTGGGATGATGGCCCCTACTGTTATTGATATTTGCCATCTATTAGGATTGTCTCCCATTGGTACCCCCATTGGACCAGATTATCCTGACTTGCCAGTCCCCTTTTCCCTCCCCTCCCTTAACTCATCCTACAGTGACTTTGTTAAGGCTGAGAATAGAAGGGAGGGCCCTGTAACTGGTAGGGAATTTTTTTCTTTCATACTATATTGGCTTTGCAAATTCCTTTTTTGCACTTCTTCTCAAAGAATCATCCCTGAATTTGCCCCTCTTGCCAAAGCCCTTGTCCTACAAAAAAAGGTGGCCTTAGCGCCATATGTTCTAGGTCATGTATATAGAGCTTGTTCTCTTTTTTATGAGAAACCCTTAGATGCCAATCAAGGAGGTCCATTTTGGATACTTCAGCTTTGGCTTTTTGCTTATTTTGCTGAGCTACAGGCTAAGTGCCTTAAATTTTTTAAGCCAAACCCTCCTACACATGGCATGAGGCTAGCCAATGCTTCACTTTATCCTTCTACCTTTGCTTTTTACTTCTCTTTCTTCCACCAACTTCCAGCTTCCCTTCCTTCTTACAGCTTTCGTCCCTTCGAACCCATTACTATTGGCCCATCTTGGTTGAAGAATTTTCTAAGTGATAGGCTCTGTGCTTCGCCTCCTCATAAGGATATATGGGCTTCTATTCTGATCCCCAGAGAGCTATTTATTTGGACTATGAACCCCAGAGTCTACAAATGCATTGCTGAGCCTTATTGTCCTGCTCAATTTGCTAGACAATTTGGCTTCTCACAAGGGGTCCCAATACCTCTCTGCAGTAACACCAATCTGAGTCTTACTAGCAGGGATTTAAAGGTTCGAAGGTCCACACTAGAAGAGGCAACTTCTAAGTTTATACAAGACTTGATCGATTTTGAATACATCGCTTTCATTCCTCAAGGTAACCTGTTGAAGAGGTACCAAAACTGGTGGGTGACCAACATGGAAGTATACTTGGCCATTGCTCCTCAAGACTTATTAATGGTGCTGGATGTGCCCCAATCCAAGCCTAAACGAGTTGGAGTTGTCACTTCTTCTATTGCTCTTACCACTTCAGTTTTTGTGCCTGCCACCACACAATTTACTCCTGCTTCTTCTACTCCTCCTAGAGTTACTCGGGCTGTCTCGAAGAAAGGTATATATCCTTGTTTTTTTTCCTTTTGCCTTTTATAATGCTTTTTAGCCCTATCTTTAGTTCTTCTTTTGTGAAGGTGGTGCGGGTGCTTCACAGGGAGATTCTCCTCAGAAGACCCAAGCCTTAATTCTTCTCAAGATTAAGCAGCAGAAGAAGAAAATGAAACTTTTGCTTGATCCTGACAAGTAAGCACCTAAAGTTCAGGTAATAGAAGAAGAAGAAGTAGAGCAAGAGCAAGAGACACCCTTAGAAAGAAGAAAGAGAGCGGCTGTCTCTTCTTCTGATTTGGTTCAAGATCTCACTTATGAGACAACTGCCAGAGTAGTAGAAGAAGAACTCACTTCTGAGGAATCTGAATCCCAGATTAAAGAGAGAGAAATTGAGAAGGAGCAGGCAATACCAATATAGAGAAAAAAGAGAAGTAAGGTGACTGTCTCCCCTTCTGATTTGGTCAAAGACCCTATTCACGAGGCAGCTGCGAAGGCAGTAGAACAAGAACATTCTAAGGCCATAATTGTTTTTCAGAGAGCTGAAAAAAGACGGCAGCAACAACTGTTAAGAGATGAAGCTTCTGCTGCTGCTGCAATCCAAAGAGAAACTGCAAGGAGACAGCATCTTGCTGAGCATTATTCTCTTCGCAGCCCTTCCATTGTTGCCATCACTTCTGAAACAAGTAACTTCTTTCATGGCTCTATTCTTTTCCCCTTGTCAATTTCTTGGTATTGAGACTTGATATTACTTTGTACTTCTTCTTTTGCAGCAACAACTACTGAGCCTATTCTTCCAATAAGAACTTCCTCAGTTTCAGTTGAAGTGGAACAAATTCGAGATGTGGAAACCATTCAAATAATTCTGCCACTTCCAGGCCCTATGTTTTCTATACCCTTCCTAAGGCCAAGTATTCCTGCTCATTTTCTTTCTGGTTTAACCCCATATCTCCCTTATCTGTCTTTTGATTTTTCTCAATTTAGTTCTCTTTTGAGCCTTACTTTCCCTTTCCCTCCTAAGGAAACTTCAGCTACTACTTCCTCTTTAATGGTAGTTGATTCTTCTATAGAGGGTACTAGTAGCTCTCCAACTCATGATTTATCACCTCTACCTAGTTCCAGCCCCGCCTCCCTCGATCTATTTGTGGTTAGAACCATAGAAACTGCTGAAGATGCTCCACCCATTTCTCCTATCCCTATGCAGTCCTTTGTGCCTTCCACTACAGCTCTTTCTGCACCTTTCATGTCCATGGATGAGGTAGATATCTTCGAAGCAAGACTAGCCAGTCTCTTTGACATACCTTCTACCTCTCCAATAGCTAATGATGAGACTGAGCCATTAGTTCAGGCCGATTCCTTGCTAAAAATTTTTGAGAGCTCTTTCTCTAGTAGCAAGCCTTCTTCACCTCTGATGGACTTAAATAGCTGTCTGGAGCTGTTGACATCTTTTTCAAGGATTCCTTTTGAGGCCTCAGAGAGACCTATAATAAGAAATGGCTTCCTTCAGTGTTGCAAAGTTGTTGAGCAATCCAGCATGACTGTCTCAAGTCATTTATCTCAGGCAACAGTTACTATTGACTTTTACATCAACATTTGCCATGTTGCCAAGGCTGCAAAGGAGAAATTGGTTAAAGATCAGAGCTTTGATTCCACAGTGCATACTGAAGTATTAGAACTAAAGGAACAACATTCTTCTGTCTCCTACTTTCGAACTCAACTACTGGAGAAGAAGGCTCAACTTGAGGAGGAGCTATCTGCAGTGAACCAGGCCTTAATCCGAACTGACACCAAACTGCAGATCACCAACCAAGGATTGACTGACCGAAAGCAGGAAATGACCATAGCCATCCAGTTGTTCTCATCATTTAAGAATATAACATCTATTGTAAAAGAATAACTGAGACATTGTAATGATTTCTGGGCCAATTTATGGCAGAATGTATTCAACTCTTTATGAAAAAACAAATTCTTATTTATCATTTGAGTATTCTTGTGTTCTTGTACTTAGTGTTTATTTTATTCCTTGTGTTTCCCAAATGGTTGGGAAATAAGGCTTCAAATATCTGCCATTAATCTTTTTGGGATGTATATATCCATTCAAATTTCTCAAATGGTATGCTCCAAAAGACAGGACTCTATGAATTTGATATGGTCCTTCCCAGTTAGGTGACCATTTGCCAAAATTATGGCTTTTAATCCCTATTGGGAGTATTGTCTTCCATACCAAATCACCTTCATCAAAACGTGTTTGACTTTCTTATTATAATTTTTGGCTGCTTTTTTCTTTTGGAAAAGAATGTTATTTAATGCCAGAATTCTAGCTTCATCTATGCTTTCTAATTCCAAGCACATACTCTGATGGTATTGCTCAGGATCTAACTGGTCTTGGCATCTTACCCTCAAGAACTTAACATTAATCTCCACAGGTAACACTGCATCATGCCCATATACTAAGGCATAAGGAGTGACTCCTGTGCGTGACCTTGGGGAAGTCCTATAAGCCCACAATACATCCAACAATAAGTTATGCCAATCCCTAGGATTGCCTTCCACAACCTTTTGTATCCCTTTTTTCAAGGACTTATTGGATGATTCAGCTTGACCATTAGCTTGTGCATAATAGGGGGTGGAATTAACAAGGCTAATTCCAAACTCTGCCACAGAAGACTTTATCATCTTCCCATCAAATATAGTCCCATTATCAACAGTTATAGTCTGTGGGATACCAAATCTATGGATTAAATCCTTAATGAATCCAATGACCTCAGTCTGGTCTACAGCCTTGTATGGCTTGGTTTCGACCCACTTAGTGAAGTTATCAGTGGCCACTAAAATGAAACAATGATGCTTCGAAAAAGGTGAGTGTATTTTTCCCATCATATCCATGGCCCATCCTTTAAATGGCCAAGGCTTCACTACTGCATGCAGGTCAGTTATGGGCACATGCCTTATTATGCCATGCTTTTGACATGCCTGGCAACCTTTTGTATATTCTATGTAGTCTTTAAGGATAGTTGGCTAATAGTAAGAATGTCTTCGAAGCAACCATCTCATTTTCACACCAGGCTGATGAGCACCACAGATGCTTTCATGAACCTCAGCGATAGCTGTTAATGCTTCTTTTGGGCCTAAACATTCCAGCAATAAACCATCTCCCCCTCTTTTGTAGAGAGCATTACCATACATCATGTATTGCATAGATTGTAATTTAATTTTTCTGCTGGCCTTCGAAGATGGGCCAGCCAGGTACTGCATTATTGGATGCCTCCAATCTTGCTCTTGTAAGTCATTATGATTGACTTCTAGGACCACATTCCTTTTATTTAAGGGTGGTATTAATTTCTGATATGTTGTTTGGCTTATGTCCCTTTGAGCATTATCCTTTCTCTTGAAATTCGAAGCTTTCTGAGCCACATCATTAGCTCTATTATTCAAGAATCTTGGGACATGAGTTACATTTGCTATTTGAAATTGAGAAAGCAGATGTAATGCAACAACATAGTATGACAACATACTTATACTTTGACATTTGAAAATCCCTTTCACTTGGTTAACCACTAATTGTGAATCTCCAAATATGTCAACTGCATGCACTTGTAATCCAATGAGAATTTCCAGTCCTATTATTAAGGCTTCATATTCAGCTTGATAATTGGAGCAAGTAATTTCATCCACTCTGAAACCATGTGTGGTTTCTATTCCTTGTGGTGACTTAATTACCACACCAATTCCAATTAGACCATTGGCTTTTGATCCATCAAAACCACATTTGCCATGGTTCAACACTAGCCATACCAAGTTCCATTATCTCTTGGCTTTCTGTTTGAGACGGATGGTCTACCAAAAAATTAGCTAAAACTTGTCCTTTTACTGCGTTTTGGGGAACATATTCTAAATGAAATTCTGATAAGGCTAGTATCCATTTGCCAATTCTTTCCCTCAACATAGGTCTAGATAACATATACTTAACCAAATCTGTGGTTGCAATTACCAAGACAGTTGTAGGCAAAAGATAGTATCTTAATTTCATTGCAGCAAAATATAATGCAAGGCACAACTTTTCAACAACTGAGTATTTATATTCACAAGAATTTAGAAACCTACTAAGGTAATAAACAGCTTACTCCTTGCTTTCTTTATTGTCTTGGGCTAAGAAAGCCCCCAATGAATCTTCTACTGCAGCTATGTACAACTTCAAGGGCTTGTTACCCTTTGATGGCATCAGCACTGAAGGGTTGGCCAAGTAGGCTTTGATTCTTTCGAAAGCAATTTGATGCTCTGCTGTCCACACAAATTCCTCTTCATCTTTTAGCCTTAACAAGGAAGAAAATACTTTAGTTTTACCTGCAGTATTAGAAATGAATCTTCGAAGGAAATTAACCTGTCCCAAGAACTTTTGTAATTCTTTCTTACTTGATGGAGGTCTGGCTTCAATGATGGCTTTGGCTTTATTCTGGTCAATCTGTATTCCTTTCTTGTGTACTACATAGCCTAAGAAGTTTCCATATGATATGCCAAAAGCACACTTAAGAGGATTGAGTTTCAACTTGAACTTTCTCATTCTTTCAAAAGCTGCTTCTAAGTGAAACAGATATTCCTCCATGGATTGGGATTTCACTATAATGTCATCAATATAACACTCCAAATACCCTCCAATGAGGTCATGAAAGATAGTGTTCATAGCCCATTGATATGTAGCCCCAGCATTCTTCAGGTCAAATGGCATTTTAACCCATTCGAAGGTGCCAATATTCCCAGGACATCTAAATGCTGTCTTGTGAACATCCTCTTCTGCAATGCAGATTTGGTTATAACCAGAGTGCCCATCCATCATTGATAAAATTTGATGCCCTGTTGAACTGTCTACCAACAAATCTACTATAGGCATATGATACTCATCTTTGGGAGTTGCTAGATTTAAGTTTCTGAAATCAATGCATACCCTCATTTTACCATTTTTCTTAACTACAGGCACAATATTGGATAGCCATTCAACATACCTAGCTGTCCTAATAAAGTCTGCCTTGAGTAGTCTAAGAATTTACTCCTTAACTTTCTGAATCACTTCTGGACTCATTCTTCTTGGTTTTTGCTTGTATGGCTTGAAGTTAGGCCTCATAGGGAGCCTATGTTCCACTAATGACCTATCCAATCCTGGTAGTTCATTATAAGACCATGCAAAACAATCTTTATATTTCTTCAGAACAACCAACAACTGGTCTCTGTCCAAAGCATTCAAACAAGCACTTATATAGGTGGGCTGTTGTATAGAACCTTCCCCTAAATTTATTTCTTCTAAGGGGTCTTGTGTCTGAGAACTTACTGATGCTTCTTCTTTGATTCCTTCTGCTTTCGAAGCAATCTTCTTTCTTTGTTCTGCTCTCAGGTTCCTTAATTCAACATCTTTACCCTCCTCTTCATAGATAAAGTCTGTCCATAAGGCGTCTTCTTCCTGTATCTCCTGGACTTTTGTTTCAATGTCCAATGCACAGTATTTATCAAGGGCCAAAACTCTGGCCTGTTGCTGCTCCTGCTTGCAGCCAATTATCATGGCTTCTTTCTCTTGCTCTTGCACTTTCTGGACTATTGATTTTACATCCAATATTGAGAACTTAATTAGAGCCAAAGACTTGGCTTCTTATGCTTAATCTCTTTGCCTACAACCAAGCATCATTGTCATCCTTAACGACAACCTCTTCATCAGCACTTTCCTGGACTAAGTGCTTCAGGTGTGTCACTTCCTCATCAGCCGTCACTTCGGCTGAGCCATCAGGTTTCCTCAGTATACTGAGTGGTGTCACTCCCTCAATATACAATTTGGCCACTGCAAAATCTGCACAGGCTATGAAGGGTTGAGGATCTACATCAATTTCCTCTGTCTCTCCATTGCCCAAGGCCATCATTATTTTCTGATGCAAAGAGGAAGGCACACACTTGTTAGTGTGAATCTAATCTCTACCAAGTAAAGCATTGTACTTAGCATTGCTGTCGATAACGAAGAATGCCGTCATGCAGTTTCTGGTTCCCACACTCAGGTTGATGGGCAGAATTCCCCGAGCTATCTGTTTGTCTCCAGCGAAACCAGCAATGGTTGTGCTAGTTGGGATTAACCTGAGGTTCCTTTTCCCTAGTTTCTTCAAGGAAGATTTCGGTAGTAAGGTCACCGCTGCCCCATTATCCACCAAGACTCGGTTCAATTGTATCCCATCGAAGAAGGCCTTGATATACAAAGGCTTGACATGCTGTGTCATAGAGTTCGAGGGAGACTCAAAAGGATATGAGAGGTTGATACTCACCTCTTCTTCACTCTCGTATTCAGTTTCCATTGAGGTAGCCATTCCGGATTCATCTTGCACCATACTCACTTGTGAGTCTTCACCAGAGACTGGAATTGGGTCAATTTCTTGACCCTCTTGGTTCTCATCTTCAGCTTGGAATTCATGCGGTAGTATATGTACCACATTTACTGATACTGGAGGAAACGAGCCAAATTGGATGGCTGGTTGTGCCTGTTTCTCCTCTTGGCCACCTTGTTCAGTTACTTTAGAAACATCTTCCATGCTGTATTCTGGCACTTCATTACTAACAAACTCCTTCGAATGGTCTTTTTTGACTGGTTTTTCAACCAAAAACGTCTGTTCAGCCATGAAGGTTTCAAACATTTCTTCTTCAACCATTCCTTTCTTTTGGCCTAGGTCAATTTCTTCTTCTGTCTCGCTATCACTCTCCATCAAGGCCTTCTCCAATCCTACTAGACTGGACTTCTCTCTGGCTTTTAGTTCAGAGTGAACTTTAGCCAATTGTTCTCTACTATAACCCATTTTGTCTTGTAAAGTTGGTTTTGGAGTATGGTCTGACTTTGGATTCTTTTTTCCTTATGTCTGGACCAATGATGAGCTTTCTCCATTTTCTTTCAGGTCTTTCTAGTACTGAGTATACCTACGCTGAATCTTCCTTCTTTGTGATCTAGAAATTACGGGGACCATATCTGGTTCCTTTGTTTTTGGGTGTTTAAGCAATACCAAATTGTTTGGAGCCACCAAAGGAGGTTTGACCATCCTACCTTAGTTTCCAACAACATCTCTCTGGGTGGACACTTCCCTAGGTTTGTTCTGCATCACAAACCAATCTGGAACTCCAGGTACCCACAAACCTACTGACTCAGCTGTTAAACTATTTATTTCCTCCTTCAAAGCTATCTTCGAAGCTGGCTGTGAAGGCCACTGTTTGGCCCTGACTTCATGTTTTGGGCTTAACTCAGACCTTTGATGAAGGTAGCCACTTTCTGTCCTGCGTGATGCTGGTCTAAGGGGCCAATCTCTGGCTTTGATCCCATAAACTGAGCCCCTCTTCGACCTCCTTTCAGAATGACTGCTCTCCATTCTGTAATAATTAGGTAGCCTGGACTCATATAAAGGTCTCTTGTCTTTAGAATGCATTCTATCAATTGTTGGCTCAACCATTAATGGCTGCTGCCTAACACTAGTTGGGTATGGCCTTTTGTTTTGAGCACTGGTTGGTTTAGGACGTCTCCGCGCATCCCTGTAGTATTGCTTCCCATCAATCGGGAGCCCTTTCAGCCACTTATAGCTCAACCTACACCTGGGACACATTCTTTGGATAACTGCTGCCTCCAAGGAATCATCATCCAGTGTTTCTTCATCAGAGTCTTTTCCCTGACTTGTAGAGCCTTGTCCAATAACTGGCAGACTTCTAGTGTCTTTCTTAACAGTAGCCTGGCTGGCAACATACATTTGCACATTGACCTCTTCCAATTCCTGCAGAGATAAATTCTGGAAGTCTAGTACAACAACATTAGTTGCACTTTCTCTAACTTCTGGAAATGGATTACTGTCGATCCTCATGGCCTTTTCTGCTTTAGCTGGGAATTTTAGACTTCCTTTCCGAATTTGTTCTTGGATCCTGTCTCGAAAAACAATGCAGTTTTTAGTCGAGTGAGACCAAGAATTATGCCATTTACAATATATTTTTCCTTTAAGTTCATCTGGAGATGGAATTTTGACTCTTTTTGGTAACTTAAGGAAGTTGGCCGCAAGCAAATGATCAACAATGTCATCTGCCTTAGTTAAATCGAAAGAGTATTTCCTATGAAGGTCTTTCTTTTTAAACTGTTGGTCAATTGTTGTATCCTTATGAATTAATGCTTCACAGATCACAGGTTCTTTCCTCACAATCTCTGCTGCATCGATCTCATAATTAGGATCTCTATAATATGTCTTGTACGATGCATTATTTCGATCTTGTTCCTCCTCTAGTAATGCTTCGTACCTAGACACCTTATAAGTGAGTTCCACTAAGTCTCTGAACTCAGTTGAGTCAAACTTCTTTCGAAGCCTAAACTCTAAGCCATTTTGAGCCAATCTCACGAATTCTGGCTCTAGTAGGATGACTCTACATTTATTTTGAGCCCTTTTAAATCTGGCAATAAACTGAGTAGCCTTCTCATCAGGCCTTTGACTCAATCTTGACAAGTCTGCCATGGAAACCTCTGGCTCCGATTGGAAGAATTGAGCATGAAATGCCTCTTTCATTTGTTGCCAAGTTTAGATAGAGCCAGGTGTAAGGTTAATATACCATACAAATGCTCCCCCAGTTAGGGAATTTGGGAATAACCTTAACTGCATATAGTCATTATTAGTAAATTTACCGCATTGAGCAGCAAACCTAGCAATGTGCTCCACTGTTGATTGGTTTCCATTCCCATAAAAAAGGGCAAAATCTGGTGTCCTGAAACCTCTTGGGTATTCATGTACCCTGTCTACCCATTCTGGCTATGATTTCCTGTACACAGGAGTCTGGACCCCCCCGAGCCATCGGTCCACACATCTCTCTAACAATATCAGCAATTTGGTCCCTAGGGACCATATTTTGTGCCTGCTGAACCACTACTGGAGGAAAAAACACAAGATTTGGTGGGCAAACTTGTGCCTGTGGTCCTCTTGGTCCATAAGGTGGTATATTTGGGACTGGTTGTCCCTGTGGTGCAGGTTACTGTTGCGGGTGTGGGTAACCCCTTTGAGCCTGTCCTGCGAAAAGACCTGCGAAAGGTGCTAGAACTGGTGTTGTGTCTCTTCCATTTATAGGAAAACCTTCCAACCCCCCGGGTATAAATTCGAATAAGGGATTAGTGAACCCCCTCGTGCCAGGTATGGCTTCGAACATTGGATTTGGAGCCATTCTTATGCCATTTTCTTGTACTGGGCTAGATCCACCAATTTGCATGGCTTCACTGTTAAGCACTGAGGCATTTTGACCTGCTATAGGCCTCGAAATAGGTTCGTACCAAGACTGAGGTAATGATCTTTCATAGTTTTGATTACTAATTTGACCATTAGAATGTCCATTAACTTGCATAGGCTGTTTATCTCTAGCCAATCTTTGCTGAGGGACATTTGAAACTTCCTCCATGTGTCTTGCATTTGTTGGTTGGTGGGTATTCATTCGATCCAAAAAGGATGCTGCCTATCTTTCCATTGTGTTCATTAACTGCTGTCCCATAGCATCTACTAGGCCACCCCATGGATTTATTGGCTGAGTAGATGGAACAGTGGATGGTCCAATTCCTTGGCCTCGTCCAATATTCTGAACATGTGGTAGTTGTTCCGAAGTGCTGGTCTGTTCGACCATAGGTTCTGATGAGCTGGGTGCTTCCACAGGATGTGTTATCACATTATCCTCTGGATTAAGTATTTCTACCTCTCCTTCCACGCCTTCTTCCAAGCGTTCATTTTCTCCTTGTCTCCTACGTCTAGCCATTTCAATTTGTCCCACCAGGCGTGCCAAAAATATATGTTAGCTTTTTGGCTTTTGAAGGTTATTTTTGTAATTGTGAGCGTGCCAGTAAGGATCAATCAGTCCTTACAGAAAATTAATTGCCAACCAATTATCTGACGATTGTGTTTTAGTTCTTTCAGCCTCAATGAAGAGGACTTTTACTGGTGGCATGATTTAGGAGAATTAAGCAAGAAAATAATTAAATGAAGAACAATTGAAGCATTTCATTAAAATGAAAAATTACAATGATCCAAACTCAGCCTCGTAGAGGTTTACAGCAACAATCTACTACTTGAAACTACTCCTATGAATGAAGTGCAGTGCAGGAATTTAAAGTACAGGAATGTAAAGAACATGAAATGTAAAACTAGAAAGGAAAATAAGTAGAATAAGACTGGTTTTTTGGATCTGAGTCTGGGGGCTTTTTCTGGGTCTTCTCTGCTATTTATACTTCTCAAGGATGACCATCGAACTGCATTTCCAACCGTCGAACTGCTTCTCCATGATTGCTGATCATGTTGCCTTATAATTAGCTCCACTGTACCATCACTTGCAGTTAGGCTTCCCTCATAAATTTGAATTTAAATGTGAGTAACCGTTGAAGCCACATCACCTTGCATCTCTTTGTTGATCCACTGCTACTCAGATCTCGTAATAACCAATACTAACTGCCACGTGTACGATCAAGATCGAAGACTTGAATAGTCTTCCTGTATTATCCTTATTCTGCCACGCGTCGAATTGTAATTGGCTTGTACAAAATATGTACCCAACAAATGGCAAGCCAAATTATTTAACCCATACAACCATCTCCATTACGAGGTTTTCCATAATCATGTTTGGTTTTCAATAATCGACCACTAACAATGTACCATCAATTGCATATGGTTCGTTCTCCGCAATACGATGCATGTCTTGGTCATGTTCAAAAAAGAACACAAAGAAATTTTTGCTCCATCCATAAACAAAGACAGCTCCTTCCAGGTTCCATATATCATTTATGTGCAGTTGCATAACGTAAAAGACAAAATGGCGAACATCAAGAACATATCCGATTAAACATCGTTGAAGATCAGGTGTTTCAAGATCCCACGTCGACTCCTCCATATCCATACCTAGCCCACTCCTACTGTGATAGCAAGCAGGAGGCCCAAATACTTGACCTTGTAGGTGACTTCGTCTTTCCTCTGAAAATTCTCTTCCAACTTCAGTGCCATTGCTATTCGTCCATCCTCCTTCACACAATAAAGGGTAAGCCATGACGAGCAAGGATTCTCTCCTTAAATTCTCTCATTGACTTCTTATTTGATGGGTTATTGAGCTCATTTTTTGGTCCAATTTTGATTATCCGAACTATTCACATTTTAAGATTTGTTATGTATATTATACCTGTAAAAAATTAAGTTGATCGGATGTCAAAAATCACGTGAACTAAAGATTTTATTAAACAATAAAACTGTTTATTAATTTTTTTTTTAATAAACGGTTTTTAGTTCATTCGATATTCGATCAATTTGATTTTTTATAGATATGATATATATGACAAATTTTAAAATATGAACAGTTTGAATTATCAAAATTAAGCCTACAAATAAATTCAATAACCCATCAAAATAAGAAGTTAAGGAGAGAATTCAAGGTGAGAATCCTTGCTCAGCCATGACCCCTACCACTACAAGAAAATACAGAATTGGCGACCACTTTTACTGACTAAAAATATTTTGGTTGCCAAAAGTTGTGGAATTGGCGACCAAAAATTATGTTAGTCGGTAAAAGTACAATATTCAACTACTAATCTTTTTTAGTCGGGGTATATTAATTTTTGGCGACTAAAAAAAAATTTAGTCGCTAAAAATCTCACAGTTGGCGACTAAAAAAAATTTAGTCGCTAAATTTGCCACAATTGGTGACTAAAAAAATATTTTGGTCGGCAAAATAAAAATTTATCTTTAGCGACCAAAAGTTTGGTCGGCAAAACTTTAATTTCAGCGACTAAAAAATATTTTGGTCGCTGTATATATAGTTTTGGCAACTAAAATAATTTTGCCGCTAAAAGAAAAATAAAAATTTATTTTTTATCTTTCGCGACTAAAAGTTTGGTCGACAAAACTTTAATTTCAGAGACTAAAAAATATTTTGGTCGCTGTATATATAGTTTTGGCAACTAAAATAATTTTGTCGCTGAAAGAAAAATAAAAATTTATTTTTTATCTTTCGCGACTAAAAGTTTGGTCGACAAAACTTTAATTTCAGCGACTAAAAAATATTTTGGTCGCTGTATATATAGTTTTGGCAACTAAAATAATTTTGTCGCTGAAAGAAAAATAAAATTTTATTTTTTATCTTTCGCGACTAAAAGTTTGGTCGGCAAAACTTTAATTTCAGCGACTAAAAAATATTTTGGTCGCTGTATATATAGTTTTGGCAACTAAAATAATTTTGTCGCTGAAAGAAAAATAAAAATTTATTTTTTATCTTTCGCAACTAAAAGTTTGGTCGGCAAAACTTTAATTTCAGCGACTAAAAAATATTTGGTCGCTGAAAGAAAAATAAAAATTTATTTTTTATCTTTCGCGACTAAAAGTTTGGTCGGCAAAACTTTAATTTCAGCGACTAAAAAATATTTTGGTCGCTGTATGTATAGTTTTGGCAACTAAAATAATTTTGTCGCAAATTGTCACATTCCGCGACCAAAAAATTTGTTTAGTCGCTGAATGAAAAATGAAAATTTACTTTTTTATCTTTGGCGACCAAAATTTTGGTCGGCAAAATTTTAATTTCAGCGACTAAAAAATATTTTGGTCGTTGTATATATAGTTTTGGCAACTAAAATAATTTAGTCGCTGAATGAAAAATGAAAATTTATTTTTTATCTTTGGCGACCAAAAGTTTGGTCGGCAAAAATTCAGTTTCAGCGACAAAAAAATATTTTGGTCGCTGTATATATAGTTTTGGCAACTAAAATAATTTAGTCGTTGAATGAAAAATGAAAATTTATTTTTAATCTTTGGCGACCAAAATTTTGGTCGGCAAAAATTGAATTTCAAAAATATTTTAGTCGATGTATATATATTTTTGGTAACTAAAATAATTTAGTCGCTGAAAGAAAAATAAAAATTTACTTTCACTCATCACTCTTTCTTTCTCTTTCTGTCTGTCTCTCTCTTTCTCTATGTGTCTCTATCTGTCTCTCTCTTTCTCTCTGTGTCTCTGTCTCTCTTCTCTTTCTCTCTCTGTCACTCATCACCCTTCTCTGTCTGTTTGTCTTTCTCTTTCTCTCCGTGTCTCTGTTTTTGTCTCTGTCTCTCTTCACTTTCTCTCTCTGTCTTTTTTTTACTTTCACTTATCACTCTTTCTCTCTCTTTCTATCTGTTTCTCTCTTTCTCTCTGTGTCTCTGTCTCTCTTCTCTTTCTCTCTCTGTCACTCATCACTCTTCTCTGTCTGTTTGTCTTTCTCTTTCTCTCTGTGTCTCTATTTTTGTCTCTGTCTCTCTTCTCTTTCTCTCTCTCACTCATCAATCTTGCCTATCTGTCTGTCTCATCTCTATGTCTCTCGCTCATCTCTCTTCTCTCTGTGTCTCTCGCTTATCTCTCTTCTCTTTATCTCTCTCGTCTCTCTTCTCTCTCTCTTTTCTCTTTATCTCTCTCGCTCATCTCTCTCTGTCTCTCTCTCGTTTATCTCTTTTCACTCTTTTTCTCTCTCTCTCTCTCTCTCTCTTTGTCTGTCTCTTTTTACCCATCTTTTCATCTCTCTTTCTCTATTCTCTTTCTCTCTCTTACTCATCACTCTTCTCTCTTTGTCTCTCTTGCTCATCTCTCTCTCTGTCTCTCTTGTTCATCTCTCTTCTCTCTATGTCTCTCTCGCTCATCTCTCTTCTCTCTATCTCTCTCTCGCTCATCTCTCTTCTCTCTATCTCTCTTTCTGTCTCTCTCGCTCATCTCTCTTCTCTTTATCTCTCTCTCTATCTCTCTCGTTCATTTCTCCTCCCTGTTTGTCTCTTTTTCTGTCTCTCGCTCTCTATCTCTTTCTCTCTTTGTCTCTCTCTCTCTCTCTTTCTCTTTCTCTCTCTCTTCTTTTTCTCTCTTTCACTCATCACTCTTCTTTGTCTGTCTGTCTTTGTCTCTGCCTTTTTTTCTTTTTGTCTCTCGCTCATCTCACCTCTCTCTATCTTTCTCTATCTCTATATCTCTCACTCATCTTTCTTCTCTCTATCTCTCTCGGTCATCTTTCTTCTCTCTCTATCTCTCTTTTTTTCTATGTTTTTCTCTCGATCATCTCTTTTCAATCTCTTTCTTTCTCTCTTTGTCTATCTCTCACTCATCTCTTGTTTCTATCTCTATCTGTATCTCTATCTCTTTTTCTCTCTGTCTCTCTTTCACTCATCACTCTTCCGTCTCTATTTCTCTATCTATGTCTGTCTGTCTCTCACTCTTCTCTCTCTTTCTCTCTATGTGTCTGTTCGTCTGTTTGTCTCTCTCCCCCATTGTGTTCACCTTGCTCACACTTTCCATTCCTTCTTCTCTATTTACCGAGCTCTTCACTACAAGAAAATGCACTTTTAGCGATCACTTTGTCTCTCTCTCGCCCATCACTCTATCTCTGTCTGTCTCTGTCTATCTCTCTTCTCTATCTGTCTCTCACTCATCTCTCTCTCACCACCCATCTCCTCTACCATATTCACTACTACTGCAAATGTCATTCCACTACCAGCATTATTACCATTGTTGTCATTCCACCTCTACGACTACCATTCCTACCACCATCGTTACCACTCCACTACCACTACCACCACTACTACTACTATTACCTCTCCTCTACCATCGCCACTGAATATTTTGTTTTTCGGGTTTTTTTTTTAGTGAATATTTTACCATTCCTACCACCATCGTTACCACTCCACTACCACTACCACCACTACTACTACTATTACCTCTCCTCTACCATCGCCACTGAATATTTTTTTTACTTTTTTAGATGTATCTTACTTAAATGTATCTAAAAAGTAAAATACTGTACAAAATATATTTTTAAAAATTAATAAATACACAAAATACGAAAAATATATTGAATTTTAATATTTTTTTTTGTATATTTTTGGTATATAGAAATTTTTTTAAAGTTTTTTTTTACGAAAAGTTCTAGCTACAAGATGTTTTAGCCATATATGCGTTATTTGCTGACAAATAACCAATTTAGTCAGTAAATTGGTCTAAAACTTTGCGGGGGAAAATACTTTTAATATTCGCGCCCTCTTCCATTCTCGTTTTGAACAAACACAAAAGTCCTCTCTCTCACACATCACCACCAAACCTCACCCCACCTCATCTCAGCACAGTCCCTCACCACTGTCGCTCACCGTACGTCGCACATCACCACCGCCGCAGCCGCAAATCACCACCGCCGCAGCCGCAAATCACCACCGCCGCAGCCGCAAATCACCATCGCCACCGCCGCAGATCACAGGTTCTCTCTCCCTCTCTGTCTCGGTCGTGTTCTCTGTCTCGCTCACTCTCTCTCTGTTTCTCTCTCTCCCTTCCTCTATTTCCCAACTATCAACACTTGCTATAGGGTTTTATATGATTTATACTAAATAATTTTGTGTTGATTTCTTAAACTGGTTTGATTTCTAGAGCTTTATGGGTTTGATCTCGTAAATGGGTTTGATTTCACTGGTAAAATTTACTTTCGCCCTCTTTTTCCTTTCTCTCTCATTACTTTCAAAGCCCTAATCCATTGATTGCGTATGTATTTGCATGTATGGCTGCTCATTGATTGTGTATGTACTCTCATGTGTTCTGATTGTTTGAATTGAAATTTGATTCTATGATTGCAATAGTAAATAATTTATTGGCTTCCCTTTGATAATTATTTCTCAGATTTTGGGCAATACTCCTCATTTTGCCAGTTTTCAGGAGGCTTCTCAGTCTCACTCAATGGTTTTGCTACATTTGTTTTCTTAGATCTTCTGTAGCCTTGGATTTGGCGTTAGAGTAATAGTGTAATTCTCTGAGATATAAATCTGGTTTTGCTCAAGCTAATATCTTTATTTATTGACCTACTTAAGATCTATATGTTAAACATATCAGGAAGTCTAACTTATTATGTCCTCTTATTCACACTCTCCTTTTACAGAACCCTAGAAAATAATTTTGCATGTCCAGGGAGGTTTTACTTTTTAATTTAAAATTTCAAAATGGCAACTTAATTTTAATTTATGACTTTTGAAAATTATTCACTATCAATTGTTTCTCATGATTTGTGTGAAGTAATTTTATATGCACAAAAAGAAGAATATTGAAGTGAGATTATTGGTTAGTCTTAGGGAGTGGCAATGCCACTATAGTTGTTGCTTCCTAATGGCCATGTCTGCAACTATAACATTATTTTCTACTAATATGGAAGAGATAAGCACTGCATGACATAGTCCATTTGTTTTGTTATGGCATAGAAGATGGGAAAAAACTAAAACAGAACAAACACATAAGTATACACGGATTTACGTGGTTTGACAATAATCATACATCCATGGGGAAAGAATGACGAAACAATTTCACTATGAATATAGAGATTACAATAAGCTGGCTCTCTCTCTCTCTCTCTTAAACCTTAGTTGACAAGATCATAATTCATCCTAAAAATCCAAATTAACCCAATATATACTAGAATTTGAATGTAGCAAACTGGGTCAAAATAGACCCAAAAACACAAATTCCGGGTCAGACCTTTCATATTAATCAGGTCGAGCGTGCCACAAATGGATAGCAAACATCATCTGGATTGAATTCAAGATGCACCCACAGCATGTCTTTTATGAAATATGATATAGGAACAGAACTTTTGTAGAGAATGATGTGATTTCTTCTACTCTCTTCATTTTCAATCAAAACCTCCATCATTGGCCCCATAATTTCAAAAATGTCATTTACATATCATTTTGGATGTGATTAATGCTATAAATTTTATGTTTGCAAATTATTTTCTGTCATTTATTTATTATTTTTCTGTTAATCAAGCAGAAGTTACATTGGCATGCAATGTCAATTTTCAAGGACATGAATTTGATAGCCAATATCTTAATTCCTTGGTGCACTGTGAGATAATATGCAAACCAGGCACCGGTGCATATAATGCAAGAGGTTTCACAAATCTGGGTTGTTCTGCAACCAGAAATTGTTTAGGTTTCAAATTTATCATCTATTTAGTGAACATATGACACCACTAATACGTAACTTTAACAAGTATCTAAAACATATATGGGTTGACAAGGAGACAATTACCTCTAGCTTTTTGAAGGAAATAGATAAATTTAACACAATTGAAGCACGTGCCAAAATCATTCAAAAAATTGACAAGAATATCCAATATTCAATGAGCAAGTGTGAATTTTGAAGTGAAGTCAACTTCCAAAAGTGAAGGCACCTTAGAGGTTTTATAAATTTTTTAACAAGTGGAAATACAGAAGCCATACAATGAATCGATATTTGAACAAGCACTTTGCATATTATAAGGAACATTATGCTTTATAGTATAGTTTATATTTAAAAAGATTAACCAAGGGGGATGAACCAATTCAAGATGACTGCTAGAATGATTTACTTTTTAAATTGATCAACATTAGTGATTAGTATAATATGTAAGTGTGATATTAGTATAAGAAAATGTTGGAGTGAGAAAAGAGTTCAACTTCTAGCAATCCAATCTTCATTACAGCAGCCTTTTAAACTTAATTGATTTCAAAGTGACAAAATCAATCATCTGAAAAATTGAATAAATAGAGAAAAGCCAGCTATCGAAATTGAACATCTCTTTCTTCTGTCGAAATAATAACGATATAATGTTATAAAATAATCTGGCAAGATGATAAATGATATTTGGATCAATGAAATATATGAATAGGAAGTTTACAGTCAAAAATAAAGATATGGCAAATAAATTAATTAGACTATTGTCTTAAAGAAAATAAAATAACAAGGAAAGTAGACATAAAAACATGGAGAAGAATCTTCAAATTAAAAACTATATATTTATTCTAGGTGCACTAGACTCTCACCACTACGAAGTTTGATAAGAGTTAGATATTCGTAGTCTTACCCTAGCATGTAGAGATGTTTTTGTGGTTTTAACACCTAATGCCCAGGCATTCTAGATCTGCTCCAAGATTTCTTCAAGGCAAGCAATTTAATGTAGAGTATTTTATGAATATTCTATCAAGAGGTACCTAGGGTTTCCATGGACAATTTACTAAACAAAGATAGGAAACCAATTATCAGGATACATAAACATGGACCATTTATGCTATTGTTTTTCGTAGGTTCGAGCTAAACACAAGGAAGTTTGTCTTAAAAAAGATAGTCCCCTGGGAGAAACAATCCTTGTATGTTACAATTGTGGTTGTCGAAATGCTTTCCTTCTTGGATGCATCTCTGCCAAGACAGAGAGTGTTGTCGTTCTTTTGTGCAGAGAGCCTTGTCTCAGTGTCAATGCATTGAAGGATATGAATTGGGACCTGAGTCAGTGGTGTTCCCTTATATATACCTTTTTCCCAAAGTTTCTAAACTTGTACACTTTGTTAAAGCTAAAAGTACACTTTATGTTGTAGGCAGATAGTGAGTTGCGTCTTGTACCTGGTGATGAGTTGCGGCTACGCTATTTAGGAGATGCAACTCATGCGGCAGTCAGTAGGGCATGTGGTAAGCACTTTTTTTTAATATAATTTGTTATTTCTTTTGCTTGTCATCTTTAGTTTTTGATTTTGTTTTAATTTCTCTTGGTTAATTTTTCCATTGAGAAGTTTTCATATAAAATGTTGTCCTCACCCCACCTCGCCTCACCATCTGCTGTCCAAACACCGCCTACTGGTGTTTCAGCCTCAGCTGCGAAGAACAAGGGGATGGATAATTACAAACAGGGGAAGTATGCTGATGCCATAAAGTGGCTTTCTTAGGCTGTGATTCTTCTTGAGAAGACTTGTGATGGTGCTAACCCTTGTAAGTTTATTTGTGATTGGAAGTCAACTTGTCTGTAACCCTTTTGAGTGAAGTGTGGTTTTGAATGGTACGAATGACAGACTTATGTCTCTGCTCTGCTCGTTAATGTTCTTCTTACCTTTAAGTGGAGAAGAAGTAGACTGATATTTTTTTTCTTTGATGATATTATTATAATGGACGCTTGATGTTTTCAATTAAGTAAACTTATTTATGTGCACATGTTTATAAGTCTGACTATGTTATCCTTTGTTATATTTACCGTTTTGTCTTTCGAGCAATTAATCCAATGCCTATAATGCAAAATCATGATTTATAGACCATTCATGAAGCATTCAGTAAAACCTCTTCAACACGGCTTATAATGTTATTAGAGGATTCACATAACCAGCATCCAGTATATGTGATTTGAAGTCATATTGAGTGGATTTTCATATGGGCTGTGCTTGTATGTTTGTTAGGTAGACTGCTAATGTTTTTTGTCCCTATAACTCATGAACATGCATTCTGAAATTTATGGCAAAGAAGGGTTCATTGATTTGTGTAGAAAACCTATGTAATTGGGGTTTAAGGCTTGTGTTGGATGCCCACTACATGCATTAGTTTCTGAAACAATTAATGGGTCAGGACATTTTTAAATCCTGCCCCTACTGTGTGCCTCTAGTCTTCGAATAAATTACTAAGTGATGATTTAAAAATGGTCTTTGATATTCAGTTTAATTAAGCAATCTTAATAAAATTTGAAGCTTAAACAGATTGACCAAAAACATACATTGGATTTGCCCCCCTTTTCATTTTTGGTTCATGAATAATACTCATGATGTTGGCTAAGCTTTCATGTGTTATATCTATTCATGTATCTCCTTTTGATGGCTATATTTAAAATTTGTTAATTGCTCTTTGGTAGCCTTCGATTGTACAATCATAATTTACCCAAATTCATACAAATTTTTATGCTAAAATTGCTTGTATGAAGTGTACTATTCTTTGGTCTAATTTTTCTCCACCATTGTGTTGTAGGATCAAATCAACTTGGCTGATGTCAAGTACCCACTGGAGCATTTTAAGGTAGGTTAAAACCTGTTCATTTATTTGATACACAAATAGAATTTTAAACAGAATGACATTTGGTTTCTTTTTGGGTATCAGGGAGCCCTTTGTTTAAAGGAGTTCCTCTTTTTTTAATTGCAGCAGATTGGGGGGCAGATTGTGATATGTAGTGCTTTGTTTTGGTTTTGAATTTTTTTCGTTTTGTTTTTTCACTTGTACCCTTTTTCTGTGGATGCCTCATCGTCCTATCTTTGGCTCTGTGCCTTAATAAAATTCTAAAAAAAAATTTAAAAAAATAAAAGAATTTTCATTCTTGGGCCTTTGTTAAGAGTGAACTTTATTACTTTGACACATTGCCATCACTTGAATTTGTAAAGAGATGTTTGTCAATATGTAGAGTGAATTATAGTTTTTATGTCATAATATTTGGTTACATCTCATTATTCAACTAGTTAAAGCTTTGGACTGCTGGAAACATATTTTTCACAGAGATCTGTGTTCTCAAGCCCTTTGCATATACATAAGTCAATTTCACTTATTGGTTACAGTTGGAATGTAAAATGAAGGAATTTAGGGTTGGGATTTAGGAGGAAGAAGAAGAAGAATAAGAAGAAAGAGAAATTTTATATATATATTGGCGCTGTTTGGGAAGTTGGAGGATCCAACTGAGAACAGGAGGGGAGAGAACCAGCAGAATCGCAGGGTTCCAGAGTCAGCTATGAATGCCAATGCCGATGGGCATGCCAACACGAAGACAAATATGATGGATTTGAATATGCAGCCACATCAGATACATGAACAGGCTTCAAATAATCAGGTTAGATTGTCTCCGTTGTTTGTCTATCAGAAACAGATTTTGAATTTTGTTTTAATTTAAACTCTATTAACAGATCAGTGTCCCAGTGGAATGGTTACACTTTGCATTAGCATTTGAATGCACTTATTGTTCATATCAATTGGACCGCACTACTCCATTCAAATGTATAAATCATGGACAGGTTTAAAATGATATATCTGACAACTGAAGATATCAGAATAAGTTTTCTAAATGGATCAATTTGGTGTGTAAAACTAAACTAAGCCTGGTGTTCCAATCAAGTAGAGTTAGCTACATGAATCTTTTGTCACCGTCCTGCTCTGTCAAAGGCTATATCTTCAATTAAATTAATTAAATTTTTATCCTTTTTTTACTACCACATCCCATGTCATAATAGGTCATTCCCTTCCCTTAACATTTCCATTTATGGTAATCATATTGCTCCTCTTTACCTTTGCATCTATAGGTATTTGTTGCATCCATGGTGTGTGTATATATAAATAGTGGTGGTTAGACTGAGAATCTCAAGTGTATTTGAAATGGATTAAAAATATTTGAAAAGGAAAATTAAAAAAAATAAAAATTTGAAGTAAATACAAGATATCAAGGACACTTGAAGCATATAATTTCTTGTTGTAAATGGGCTTAGCAAAAGGAGAGAGAAACAAAAGCAACTAAAGATTTGAGACAGAGAATAATAGAACATGTAATATTTCACTCATGTTCAATTATATATTTCAATTATATGCTGCAAAGGTTCATCTACAAGACGTTATTGTTTCTTGCAGAACATCCTTGTTGTCTCAAAGTATTACTGAAGGATTACCTTGGCGAGACTTGCTGAGCTGCTTTGTCTCATTGTTTAGGTATGCCAATACTTAATTGTGGTATAGTCATCATCAAATGTTTGTAATGTAATCATATAAAGTTTTTGCCATATGGTTAATTTTTTTTTATGAGAATACTTCATTTTGGATGTTTTTCTGGATTCTAACTTTTCTTATTTTATTTGTAGGTGACTTCCAAAAACGATCAATCACAAGGCTGATGCTTCAAAACCATATATATTCCTTCCTGTTTTAGAATTTTTTTTGGATTCCTTCATTGATTTTGCTTTTAATTTTTGTTCAATTACTTACTGGTTTTCAATGGATGGATATTTAAAACTTGTCTCAATTAATGTTTTGAATGGAATGATTGTAAAGTTTGGGATTGAGCAGGAAAATATGATGAATTTTAATGTTATATTTAGGTTGGGTTGAATGAATTTTGTTCAATATTGGATTGAATGTTTATAAACAAAAATTGATTGTTCAAAAAAAAAAATTGGATTGAATGTTGGATTGTGTCGAATGTTAATGAATTATGTATTGTGTCGAATGTTAATGATTCAGTTGATTTGTATGATGCTTTAAAATTATAAGTTTATTATGGATTGAATGAATTATTAGGAATTACAGGTGTATTGTTTTCTTGCTTTTGGCGACCAATTTATTAGTCGCGACAAATAAATAATTTTTTTTCGCAAAAAATGACAATTGCCGACCAAGAGTTTTGGTCACAAAAAATACATCTATTGCCGACCAAAACAACACTTGGTCGTGGAATCTCACTTTTGCTGACCAAAAGTTTTGGTCGCGAAAAGTAACAAATAGCGACCAAATTTTTTGGTCGTAGAAACTATTATTTAGCGACGAAGAAGTTTTGGTCGTGGAATGTAATTTTTGCCTACCAATTTTGTTGGTCGTTGAAAGTAATTTTTGCCGACCAATTTTGTTGGTCGTTGAAAGTAATTTTTGCCGACCAAATTAGCGACTAACATGTATGGTCGTTGAATGTAATTTTTGCCGACCAAAGTCTTTTCGCGACTAAATAGGTTAGTCGCGATAATTATATGTTTAGCAACCAACAATTTAGTCGCCAAATAGAACGTTTTGCCGACTAAAAATCTTTTTAGTCGCCAATTACTTTCCGCGATCCTCAATTGCCGACCAACTTGGCGACCAAAAAAATTGGTCGGGAATATGTTTTGCCGACCAAAAATGGACTTTTAGCGACCAATTTTTTGGTCGACAAATGTGTTAATTCTTGTAGTGTACCAACATCCAACTGGACCAACTTTAATATTCTTGCTGAATGAAGGCCAACAACTTGTAGAAGTGAAGGAAAACCCCACCCGTAACTTTCCTTTGACTTACAGATAAAGGGTAAGCCATGGTTTTGTATTTGTTTTTTCAATTCTTTTCGTATAGGTATTTTTGTAAAGAAAATTAGCCAAAAAACACAAGAAAATACACACCAACTAATCTAAAGAAACCGTAAATATAATAAATTACTTGAAACCATCTAGCAAACTATTTAATAATAAAATTAACTAATCAATTAAAATGCTCGATAAGTTACAAAATCAATCTTTAACTCTAGGAATTAAATTAAAAGTTAATAGTCAAGAGTTATATACATAAAATTATTACCCAAGTTACAAAGCTTTACACCTCCTAAATAATTAAAATTCTAACCATGAGTTACATATGAATTTAATTCACAATAAACATGTAAATAAATATTGACAAGTTACAAAAATAAAATTTATAACTCCACAATTACAATTTTTAATTAGCAAAAGTTAAATATGAACTTATTACACATTAAACATGTACATACGTATAGACAATCAACATGTAAATAAATAGTTTTAGAAATTATAAAACAACTAACATGCAAATTACACTAAAAAATCAGAAAGCAATTAACATGCAAATTAGATTATAATAGAGGTCCAAAAAAAAAAAACATTCTTATAAACTCGAAAAATTAAAATGTAACATTTCAAATATTAATTCCAATCATGCATTCTCAGAAAAAAAAAGAAAAAAAAAAAAATAGGCCATACAATTCTTTGAAACAGTTCCGGTTAAATATGAATTAATATTTTATATTCATCCACTAATAATAACAGCAACTACTATGCAATAATAGGCAATAAAGATGATAACAATGGCATTTAAATTATATGGATTTCATATTCCAATCATGGCTATCATTGAAGTTGTGGGCAAAAATTATATTATAAAATAAAAAGTCATACAAATCATGGTAGAAATTATGAATCAAACTCTTAAAATACATTGATTCTAAAACATTCTACTAGAGATCTAGAAATAAAAGTAGTCTAATTAATCTGAACAATAAAAACATAACATTACATTAATTTACATATGAGATAGAGGTAAATTAAATTGAATATCTAACAGAAAATTGAAACAGTGGGCTACAGGTGGTTCGGTTTCAATGGATGAGAAAGCAAACAGCAGCATGCAAATGATATTCAAGTTTCATGACATCCTCACAGAATACCATATAGCAACAACATGTATATATATATTTATATATATTAATATTAATGACAGTTACTCTCCTAACATGAATCTTCCAAACAGTGGCTATTATATAAATATATTATCCTCCTAATCATGCTGGAGATTGAACTTTATATAGGAATACACAAATTTCTAATCATGACTAGAATGGACCTTTGAAACAGTGTATATACATCAAATGAATTCAAGAATGCTATCTCATAAAACAGTAGCTCAGATTCATGAAATCATGGGAAACAAAACTTCTCAAATTTAAATATGAATCTAATTATGTAATTTATGATAAACATATAAGTTGCTTTAAGATTGTTGTATAAATTATGTAATTAAAAAACAAATAGATTCATATTTAATCAATTAAATTATAGAAATTAACAGAAATACATATGGAACCAAAATAATGAAAGACAAGGAAAGTATTACAGTCTCCTTAAAACAGATTAGTCGCCTCACCGTAGGTGCTAGAGGTACGTCGACTTTTGTCTCCTAGGATACGACGGTTTAGACCGGCTAACGCAGAAGCACCTTTTGTTAGCTTTGGTGAACCGACAATGGCAACACTCTCTCACACAGAAAGAATAAAAATTCTAGAGGAAAACTTTGAACACAAAGAGAGAGCAAACTTTCTGATGTAGAAGAATGAAGGAGAGGGTTTCTTTTTATACAAATGGCGGGAGAGAGGAAAAAGCTCCTGCAACAAATGTAGGTTTTAATTTTGCAAAACTCCCAAGACATAAATTGCAAAATTGATGGCTTTAATCCATCATGAACGCAAAGGAGTTACCAGGTTTTATACATATGTGCATTGTGTATAATCTTGCAACCACCTTTTCCAACACCTCTTTTATCACGACCCAACCCTAGGGGTTTAGTGCTGGAATTGTAACTCACTACTTTATTCTAATCGTGGCAAATTAAATGGTGCAGGCGAAGGCAAAAGGAAATAAAAATAATTAAATAGAAAATTTACTTCATTTGACTATTTTAATAAGAGAAAATATATCTGTAGGGTTTTTATTATTTTATTATTCAGTGATCGGCCCAGAGTAAAAATAAAAGCAAACAAAAATAAAATAAATAAATAAAAAAGAAAGAAAAGAAAAACAAAATAATGGTTCAACATCAAATTCTCGTGCAGGTTACACTACGTGAGGTTATGGGTCTCTTTTACATCTCGTCATCTGAAAGGGTAACAGCTATAAGCATACAACAGAGTGAGAAATATTATGCCAAGAGTATAGGGACACTACAACAAAACTAACTATTTACCGCATCATGTTTATGGCATGCATTAAATGCATATCGTGATTAGTACATTCTATGACATTTTTTGTTTTGCAAGTTGTTAATGCTTTGTCAATAACAACATACATACCATGTAAGTCGTTGATTCATATATTTATGGCATGCAAAAGTATGCCGTAAAAAATGTATATTTTTACGACTTACAAAAATTTGTCATAAAATATTTGCATTTAAGATGACATAAATTTCATTTCATAAAATATTATAACTTTACATGGCATGCATTAGCATGTCGTGAAAACTTCTACTGAAAAAAATTTTAAATCAATTTTTTTTTATGGCATGCAAAAGTGTGTCATAAAAAAATATATTTTCACAACATACAAAAATATGTTGTAAAATATTTGCACTTAAGACGACATACATTTCATGTCGTAAAATATTATAACTTTACATAGCATGCATTAGTATGTCATGAAAACTTCTACTATAAAAAATTTCAATTATTGTGTTTGATTTTTATTTTCTAGATTCAATCTTTTGAAAATTAAATTTTTTATTTTTTATATTTTTTTTGTTTTTAGTGAATATTTTTAAAATTTTAAATAATTTTTTTAATTTTTTAAATGCACTAATTTAGATGTATCTAAAAGCTAAAATATTTGTAAAAAAATATTAAAATTAATAAATACACAAAAATATGAAAATATATGTACCAAATATATGTATATATATATATATATATATTTTTAGTATTTAGTGATTTTTTTTTTAAAAAAATCATATTTATATTAGGTATATTTAAAAATTTTAAAAAAAATTATTTAAAATATCAAAAAATTCAGTGAAAATAAAAAAGCATGAAAAATAAAAAAATAATTTTAAAAAATAAATTTTGAAAAAATAAAACCAAACAAGCTAACTCCATTTTTTTTTTAAATTAAAAAAAAAAAACAATTTCCAACCAATCCCTCATTTACCACCAGGGTTGGTGGTTTGGTGGAGAATGCAGTGCATTCTCCAGCACTGAGCCAGGGTCGATTCTTAGGAGAGGATGTTTGAAATCTCTTCAGAGAATACGCTTTGTATTTCCCTCGGCAACCTGTCCTCTGCTGGGGCGTGTGGTTGCGCTCCATTGGTGCCCTGGTGGTGGGTCTTGGTGGGGGTTAATTCAGAGGGGCGTGTGGTTGCACTCCATTGGTGCCCTGATGGTGGGTCTTGGTGGGAGTTAATTCCTGACTGACAATCAATTATCCCGAAATCAAGGCCCACCAGATCGTGATGACACTACAAGGCCTTTTTTTACCTTAAAAAAAAAAACAAAAAAAACCAATCGCTCATTTAACTTCGAGGCAAGACAGTCTTCTCCGGTTTGCAATCCATTTTTTTTTAAAAAAGAAAAAAACTTCTTAGCACATTGGTATAATTATTAGTACTAGCATATCACCCGTGCTATGCACGGATTGTGTTTCACCACTTTGTCTTTTTTTTTTCTTTTTTTATACTATATTAAAATTTAATATTTTGATACTAATCATATGTGTTGGACTTTTCAAGGAATTTATATGTGATGGACTTTTCAAGGAATTTTTGTCATGCTTATTCTTAATGCATTAAAATGTTATTATGAGGGATAATAATCATGTGTTGGATTTTTCAAGGAATTCATATGTACTTCACAATTATTTCTATATATATGAATTGTGATTTTTAAATGTCTTTTTTTTTTTAAATGTCTTTTTTTTTTAATATATTATATTAAAGTGTAATATTTTGATAATAATCATATGTGTTTGACTTTCAAGAAATTTATATGTGTTAGACTTTTCAAGGATTTTTTTTTTATGATTGTTCTTAATGTATTAAAGTGTTATTATGAGGCATAATAATCGTATGTGTCGGGACTTTTCAAGGAATTCATATATGTTGGACTTTTCAAGGAATTTTTTTTTATACTTGGGGTTGGGAGAAGTTAATAAATGCTAAGGTTTTTTTTTTATAAAATAAAAAATTAGGAAATTTAGATTAGGATATTGAAGCTCCCACATGACTTGGGAGATTAGAAACCTCATTTTTCTTAATATATATATATATATATATAGATAGATAGATAGATAGATATATATTTTTATTTTTTGATTTTTGTGTGGTTTCTATTCGGGTATTTTTTTTCAATTTATTTGAGATGGAGTTGTGGATATTTTTTTTTTTAATTTAATTTATTTGTGGTTTCCATTTGTTTTTAATTATTATTATTTGGGTAAGTTATGATGCGAGTTAGATATGTGATAGACATGTGAGTTTTATTTATTTAAAGTTTATTTAGATAAACTTTAAAGATTTTTTTTTTAGTTTTTTAGTTTTTTAGTTTTTTTTGTTATGTTATAATATAATATATAAAATATAGGTAGATATCTACAACTTTAATAAAAAATATTATCTGATTTTTTGGAGAAGAGAAAAGGAATGCAAGTTTTAATATTTTTTTTGAAAATTTGTGAGAGAGATTAGGAGGGAGACATTATGAAATATTTTTGTTATTAAATAAATAAATCAGTCAATAGTTTTTTTAATCTATTTTGTAAATTAAAAATCAATAATTTTGGAAAATTGATTAATTTGTCCCATTAAGTGATTTAAAATTTTGATAGATATACAGAATAAAAAATATATAATTATATTATTAAATCATAATTCAAATTTAGACGTTATATCTTTTTAAGATCTATAGCTAAATTCTTATCTTTTTTTTTTTCTAAGGTTTTTTTTTTTATAAAATAAAAAATCAAGAAATTTAGATTAGGATATTGAAGCTCCCACATGACTTGGGGGATTAGAAACCCCATTTTTCTTAATATATATATATATATATATATATAGATAGATAGATAGATATATATTTTTATTTTTTGATTTTTGTGTGGTTTCTATTCGGGTATTCTTTTTCAATTTATTTGAGATGGAGTTGTGGATATCTTTTTTTTTTTTAATTTAATTTATTTGTGGTTTCCATTTGTTTTTAATTATTATTATTTAGGTAAGTTATGATGTGAGTTAGATATGTGATAGACATTTGAGTTTTATTTTTTTTTTTTAGTTTTTTTTGTTATGTTATAATATAATATATAAAATATAGGTAGATATCTACAACTTTAATAAAAAATATTATCTGATTTTTTGGAGAAGAGAAAAGGAATGCAAGTTTTAATATTTTTTTTTGAAAATTTGTGAGAGAGATTAGGAGGGAGACATTATGAAATATTTTTGTTATTAAATAAATAAATCAGTCAATAGTTTTTTTAATCTATTTTGTAAATTAAAAATCAATAATTTTGAAAAATTGATTAATTTGTCCCATTAAGTGATTTAAATTTTGATAGATATACATAATAAAAAATACATAATTATATTATTAAATCATAATTCAAATTTAGATGTTATATCTTTTTAAGATCTATAGCTAAATTCTTATTTTTTTTATTTTTTATTATGTGTAACCATAGTGTATGGGAGAAATTGAAAGGGTATTGCAATAATTATGAGAGAAGTCAAAAGGGATTGTGGTTTGAGAGAAGTCAATAAATGCTGAGGTTGGATTGGGAGAAGTCAATAAATGTTAATTTTTATTTTTATTTTTAAATCAAAAAATTAGAAAATTAGGATTAGGAGATTGGAACTCCCACAAGCTTTGGGTTAAAAACCCCATTTTGCTTAATATATATATATATATATATATAGTATAGATACGAAATGAACTCTCTCTCCTCTTTCATACATTCAGACTTCTTGTTAGAGCATCTCCAATGCAATACTCTTACTAAAAGGATGAAAATAATGTTTTTTATTCAAAAAGTAAATATAGAGGAGGTCATTATTCATTCAAACTCCAATCACAAACCTTCATTTCCTTCATTCAAACTCTATTCAAAAAGTAATTTTTATTCATTAATAAATATTTAATTTTAAAATTTTTGTAAAATATATTTAATATTATACTCATTTTAAAGGTATGATTTTATACTTTTTAATGATGTCAATTTTACAAAAATTAAATTTATAAATTAAAAATAATTTGTAATATAATAAAAAATACAAAATAAATAATGTTTCGGAGATATCCTTCATTTTTTCATCCTCCCTTTAAATATCAAGGATGAATGAATTCATTCCCCTCCCAAATGCAGATGAATTTGAAGGGTGGGTTGGAGGAGACCTCCTTCATATTTGAAGATATATTTGAAGATATGAAGGATGGGTTAGAGATGCTCTTATGTTAGCTAAGATCAATCAAAACGAACCTCTTCTTTTTCTCTATCGTCGTCTCTGCGAACCCTAGCTTTTCACTCTCTCTGTGCTTCGATCAAAGCTCGCATTTTTAAACTTTGAGCATGGCTTCTGGATCATCGGGTCGTAACAACTCTGCTTCGAAAGGGTTTGATTTCACCACCACCGATGACATTGTTTGCTCGTACGAGGACTACGACAATCAGGATAATTATAATGGAAGGCACGCCGATTTCGTGATCGGATCCAATTCTGCTAAGGTATTGTTCTCATATGCTCGCTACTTATTGGTTTGATTTCGAGTCGAAATTGTATTGTGTGACTGGTAGTTTAGGGTTTTTGGATTTTGATTTGGATTAGTGAAATTATACTTTCTGTTTCATTTACTTGAATGGAGAAAACTCTTGTTGAATAACAATTAACATGGTATACCGTGGCAGAATTGGATCTGATCGCGAAATCGGAGTGACTTCCATCAGAATTATCTTGATTTGTGATGGAAGATAGTATCTGTCAGATTCCTGTTTAAAACAATATACAGAAATGCAATAATCAGCTTAAAACTTGTGGCAAACAGGCTTATATGTTTGTGGTTCAAAATTTGTTACTTTCTGTAGTAACATGAAAAATATATGCTATAATTCATGCTTATGTTTATGCATACGTATTTGTTGATGTGGTTTATTTCCCCTTAAACCTAAGCATGTGTTAGGTTTCTTTGGTCTTTGTTACTAATATGTCTAAATTTATCATAACGTTTTTGGTTTTAATTTGCCTATGACCTGTGTATGCATGTGGTATTTGTGATTAGCTTTGAAGAACAATGCAGTGGTCCAGAGAACAATGCAATGACGAAAGATACAGGAACATTGAGTTATCAGGTCTGTGTTCTACTCATGTTTACAAGCTTTGCTTTTTTGTCTTTTGTCTTTTGTCTTTATATTTTGTTCAGAGAGTCAACCAATAATGCTACTATTGATGTCACTCAAGTTGCCTTGTGAAATATCTAGACTTGTGAACCTATCAACCTGTAGGGAGGTTGGAAGTTGGATGATGATTCCTGAGTTAGGCTTCTGTGCCCTGATTTTGCTTTGCTTGAGGTGTTGAGCAGTGGTCATGTACATATTCAAAAAAAAAAGAAAAAAAAAATTTCCAGTTGTTTATGGATAAATTTTATAGGACCCATGTTAGTGGACTATACTTGGATAAATTCTAATTTTCTTCAGCACAGTTTTTAATAAAGTATTAACATCTAAGTGGATAATATACTATTAGTTTAATAATTTTTGTTTCCTTTGCGTCCTCTCTTTATTTGGTTGTTGTCTTCACCCTTTTTGATGAGGCGTATTTATTGCATCTGACTGTTTGAAAACCCATAACTGGCTCAATTGATATTGTGCAACGGCTTTTGGGAAGTGCCTGCGTGGATTGAGTGCTCTTAATATTGATGCACTTGGCTTCCATGAATATACCTAGTTGATTTTTTAAATGAATCGGTATAGAGCTGATTTATTGACACTAGGCAAGTGAACTAGGATGGGCTTTGATTTTGTTGAAATCACTGCTTGGGAAACTATGCACAAGAATTCAATAGGGATTAGAAACTTTGTTCATAAAAGCATGGATAACCATTACATTTGTGTCACCTCGATGACCATTAATGAGCCCTAGGTTGATGATGTTAGTACCTCAGACATCTTGTTCGTCTATTTCTTGAATTTATGCCAGTAATTTTTATTTAGTTTGACATTTACTATTGGACAGGATTTTGTTCTGTGATGAAAGCCAGGATACACCACACTATGAAGTCCTTGCCAAGCTTGGTTTTCAATTCTTGTTGTAATGAAAGTTCTAAATTTACCACAGCATTTTTAGTTTTGCAATGGGTTGCAGTCACATCTACTTTTGAGACAGCAAAAATGTTGTGTTTGGTGTAAGTTGTGAAAAACTTGCTTGGGAAAATATCGGGTATGTTTGGTTTTGTTTTGGGAGAGTAGTTTTTAAAAATTTTTTTGGGGAGAGAGTTTAGAAATTTTTTTGGTTTGTTTGGTTGTGTATTTTGAAAGTAGTTTTGGAGTTTTGGAGTTTGGAATGATTTGATATTTTGTTATAATTGAGTATATGTGTGTGAGAGAAAAAGTGATTGAGAATGAGAGAGGAGAGAGAAAAAGTGATTGATTGATTGATAGGTAAGAGAGAGAGTGATTTTGGAAAATTTGCAAACCAAACAAATTTTTTAGAAAATTTTTCCCAAAATCACTCTACAAATCCAAACAAAACATACCCATCGATTTTGGTAAACATGAAGTGTGTATAGCTAAGAATTGAGGGGTTATCTTTAAATCTTTAATTTGCTTTGGTAGAATTTATGCATTAGTCCATGCTTCCACTTCCTTCTGTGATGGTTTGGTCCTATTCTTGTTGGCTTGCTAAACTAATTGCTCTTATTTTGCATTAGAGTGGGAGAGGTGGATCAGATCATTCTCAAAATGTTCCTAATGAGGAGATAGGCGTTGGACATGGAGGGTCTTCTGGTAGAGGTTATGGGCTTTCGGCTGTTGGAAATGGTCCATCTGTCGAATCTTATCGCCGTCAGCATGAAATTACTATTAGTGTAAGCATCTAATAAGATTTGTACATTAGGTTGCTTACTTATAATCTGCAATACTTTTGCTTCTCAGGCGTTCCGTTTGATTGAACATTGGGTTCTGTATTTTACTTTCAATAGTTCAATCCTTGGGTCATCGCGCATGATGCTTTCTTTGATGATTATGAAGACAGAAAGGTTCTCAAGCAGAACAATCTTGTTTTCAGTATAGAATATTACAATTAAATTTAGTTTATTAGTTTAGACTTCGCTTGCTCTTTATTGGAATTCTTCTGGCTCATGCCTTTTACACTAGACATGCATTTGGGAAATTCAGAAGTGTGGCATTATTTCATTGTCCATGGTGTTTTAGGATCTCCTTCAATTTTCCACTATGTTTTCTTTTATATTTCCGTTGTGCAGTTTATATTGTTGTAATGGATTAGGGTGTTATTGTTTCAATTTTCATCAGGGAGATAATGTACCCCCTCCTTTAACATCATTTGAAGCTACTGGTTTTCCTTAGGCCAAGTTTGGCATGTCTTGAAAAAGACAAAAAGTCAAAAAGTCACTATCCTATTTAAGTCACATCATCTTATTTAAGTCACATCACCTCTCTAACACATCGCTTCAAATCCAACCCGAACCCAACATATATTTCATAAAAAGTCAAAAAGTGCACTTATTTAGATCATTCCAAATAACCCCTTAGTTGGTATTAATTCTTCATTTTAACATTGCATTTTTAATTCATAGTCAAGTTTTTACATTTGAGAACCAAATGAAGCCTTTATATTCTCCCTCATTTATTATTGTTGCCTTGAAACATTTAGAGTATTGAGAATTTCATGTGATTTCAAGTCTTGCTACACACGGTAATATTGTTCCTAGTTTTATTTTTTCTAGTTTAGCCAAATAAGTGAAATTTGAAAAGTAACCTGTTATTTAGGAAGTTAATTAATGTCCTTTGAATACCAAGGAAAATGAGCAGCTATCTAAGTATGGTGACACTAAAACAGCTCGTAGCATAATGTTGATAGAGCTTAAAAAACTTATAGAAGCAAATCCTCTTACCCGTGAAAAGCTTTTTTCCCCTACTTTAAAGTCATCAAGATTGTGGACTGTGATCAATCAAAGGTAATGTTGGTTGCCTTGTGAATTCATTACCAATGGTGCTCCTCTTGCCAGGTTACATATCCAACATCTCGTCAACATGCCACTTGGTCCTTGGATGACTTGCCAAGAACAGTAGCTTGTACCATGCATCAAGGATCTACTATCACTAGCATGGATTTTCATCCTTCTCATCACACATTGCTTCTTGGTATGATGGTCTTTGATCAATGATTTATGATTTCAATGGTTGAGCTCCTGCTAAATAAATATACGAGTTCTTCCTTTTCTTTCCTTTGTTTGACGTAGATTCTCTTTTAAACAGTTGGTTCTGCTATTGGTGAAATAACGCTCTGGGAAGTGGGGATGCGAATAAATTGGTTTCAAAGCCATTCAAGATATGGGACATGGCAAATTGTTCTATGCCGCTTTAGGTACCTTTTCATCTCTTTGTGCTGCTTCATTTTTATTACTTCCCTTTTCTTAAACCTTGTTGCTTGTTATCTTAGCATTCTATGATGTGATATATACCTATGACATGAGATATCTACGTAGGTTGTAAACAGCATGTATAAATTAATTGTGACCGGATTATTTATTGCTTGATTTGGGGACATTTATAATACTAATCTTCAACTAGCTGTTGTCAAATATTAAATTTTTTTTTTTTTTTTTTTTTAAAATTCCCATTTGGAATGTTGAGATCAAAGTGATAATTTGGAAAAGAAGTCTCCAATTGATGCTAACATGCAGGAACCCTAATCTTTGTGTGTTGGGCATTTATAATACTAATCTTCTGTAGGTTGTTGAGTTTGCCCTGGCTTTGCAGGAAGCTGGGTGCTTTTCTGTTGTTCTAAAATGTGTGTTTGCACCTGTTGCTGCTGCTGCTGCTGTTGCTGTTGCTGCAACATCTGCTCTTCGAATTCCTACCATTGGTATTGGTGCAAGGACTTTCTGTAGTGGCCAAGTTAATTGATTCTTTAGCTTTCTGTAGTACTTCGAATAATGAATTAGACTTGACATGTGTGTTTGCACCTCCTCCTGCTGCTGCAACATCTGCTCTTCGAATCCCTACCATTGGTATTGGTGCAAGGACTTTCTGTAGTGGCCAAGTTAATTGATTCTTTAGCTTTCTGTAGTACTCCGAATAATGAATTAGACTTGACTGGTTTGTGTTGTGTATAATCTTTTTACTTTCATTTGTACATATAATTTGCTATTTGATCTTGTAATTTGTTTTTCAAATACTAAAATGGGTATTTTAATGATATCATGTGTTTATATATTGAGTTTACTCATATAATAAACTTTGAATTTACTCTCTCTCTCTCTCTCTCTCTATATATATATATATTAAAAATAACATTCTACGACATATAAAATTATGTCACGAAAAGTATAATGATTTATGACATGCAAGAAAATGCCGTAAAAAATTATATACGGCATACAAAGTATGCCATAAATATATTAAAAATGACCTTCTACAGCATACAAAATTATGTCGTGAAAAGTGTAATGATTTATGACATGCAAGAAAATGTCGTAAAATATTATATACGATATACATAGTATGCCATAAATATATTAAAAATAGCTTTCTACGATATGCAAAATTATGTCATGGAAAGTATGATGATTTATGGGGTGACAAATATCGTAAAAAATTATATAGGACATACAAAATATGTTATTAATGTTTAATTTATTACTTTTTACAACTTTACCTGTATGTCATAAATGATGCTCAACTTTTCACGACATGTCATATAACGGCATTTGTGTGCATGCTGTGAAAGAGTTTTTATGGCATACATTGCAAGCCATAAAAATATAATTTTGTTGTGGTTGAAATACCAAATAATCATGGATAGTTATTTAAGTTAAAATAGTAACAGAACTTAATTTGGATAAACGAATGATTTAAAGTGGCAGAAACTGAAATACATAAATTATGTAATTAAATAACGATTTAAAGTGGCAGAAACTGAAATACATAAATTATGTAATTAAATAACCATAATCATGGTACAGAACAGAGGTCATTGGAGTGACAGTCAGAATAGAGGACAATGGATCTATGACAAACAGAGGACCACAAAGTGGCCAAATAGAAGCCAATGGTTATTTAAGTCCCCCAAGGCGTGGGACTCCGGTGGTGGTACTTACAAAACATAATTGTTTATAAGGTCATTGTCAAATACTTTCTAAAATTTAAACAAACGTATCCATGGGTCTTATTTTAAACAAATAAAGTTCAGAAAATACTCACCTTAATATTGACCCTTAGCATTTACTTTCCACTATCACAAACCTTCTTACTATAAGTTTCCTACCTCCAGTATCTTGCGTGTTTTTTTTTTTTTTTTCTTCCTCTTGTGTTTCACATTTCTCTTGCACAACTCCTCCCTATTTATAGGGATGCAAATGTGCCCTCAGGCCAACACATGGCCACAACTTAAATCCCCTTAGATTTGATCATAAATCTCATAGATTGATACTTATCTAATGAATATTTGTAGCAATTATACTTTGGCCCAGTTCTTTAACATAATTATATAAACCAACTAATCCCTAATTAAATTACACTTTATCGTATACCAACAGAAAATTAATTATTTATTTTACTATCACACCCACTATTATTATTATTATTATTATTATTATTATTATTGGTTGTGGTATTAATTAAATATTTAGGGTGTCACATTTCTCCCCTTCTAAATAGAAGTTTGCCCCCAAACTTGACGTACTTTAATTGTCAAAGAGGTATGGGTATTTGGCTTGCATTTGACTTTCTATTTCCCACGTAGCTTCTTCAATACGATGATTTCACCATAAGACTTTTACCAGCGGTATAGTCTTATTTTGGAGAACTTGATCACGACAATCGAGAATCTGCACTGGTTGCTCTTCATAAGAGAGGTCCTCTTGGACTTCCAAGTTCTCATAGTCGACAACATGTTCTGGATCTCAGAGGTACCGTCGGAGCATCAAAACGTGAAACACATTGTGAACATTGGACAGTTCAGGCGGTAGTGCAAGGTGATATGTTACAGGACCAATCCTTTTTAGTATCTCGAATGGTCCGATGTAACGTGGGTTTAACTGCCATTGCTTTCCAAATCGTATAACTCCTCTTGTTGGTGAGATCTTGAGGAACACACGATCCCCTACTTGGAATTCCAAGTCCCGTCTCCGTGTATCTGCATAACTTTTCTGGCGGCTTTGGGCAGTGCGAATTCGCTGCTGGATAAGTTGGATTTTATCACTTGTGATTTGCACGATCTCGGGGCCTAACAGTTTCCTGTCCCCAACTTCCGTCCAGCATAGAGGTGATCGACATCTCCTTCCATACAGAGCATCGTACGGCGCCATTCCAATGCTTGCTGGATAACTGTTGTTATAGGCGAATTCCACTAAAGGTAGGTGCTCATCCTAGTTACCTTTGAGGTCCAATACGCATACACGTAACATGTCTTCCAACGTCTAGATTGTTCTTTCGAATTGCCCATCAATTTGTGGGTGATAAGCAGTGCTAAACTGCAGTGTAGTCCCCAAAGCCTCCTGCAATTTGTTCCAAAAGTGAGACACGAAGCGGGAGTCTCAGTCAGACACGATTGAAACTGAGGTGCCGTGCAAACGAATAATTTCCTTGATGTATAAGGTGGCAAACTTATTAAGGGAGTACAAGATTTTGATTGGTAGAAAATGCGCCGACTTCGTGAATCGGTCTACTATAACCCATACTGCATCATTCTTCGAAAATGACTGTGTTAGCCCGACCACGAAGTCCATAGTGATGTGCTCCCATTTCCATTCAGAGAGTGGTTGCAGCAGTCTTGCAAGTCTCTGATGTTCTACTTTAACACGCTGACAATGCAGACATTTGGAGACATGGCTTGCTATGTCTCTTTTCATTCCTGTCCACCAGTAGTGTTCCCTTAGATCCTGGTACATCTTTGTGTTGCTAGGGTGGACTGCAAATCTCAAGCTATGAGCTTCCATCAATATCTTCTTCTTGAGTTCTGGAATGTCGGGTACGCACATTCGATTCTGAAATTTTAGTATCCCATTGCTTATAGTGAAATCAGGATCAAGCGTACTCCTTTTCTCCTCGTACTTTCTCTTCAAAAGTTTATCTTCCCATTAGCGCGCTTTAATTTCTTCAATCAATGTAGGTTCCACGGTTATCTTGGCGAGCAATCCATTGATCTTGCGGGAAACGAGAGTACATGCCAAACTTTTGATCGCCTTTCGGCTTAGTACGTTTGCCACCATGTTAGCTTTGCTTGAATGGTAATGGATCTCTACATCATAATCTTTCATAAATTCTAGCCATCGTCGTTGTCTCATATTCAATTCCTTATGTGTGAACAAATATTTAAGACTCTTGTGATTAGTGTAAATTTCGCAAGTTGTACCGTAAAGATAATGATGCTAGATCTTGAGGGCAAAGATTACCGCAGCCAATTCCAGATCATGAGTTGGGTAGTTCTTCTCGTGAGTCTTTAGTTGTCGCGAGGCATAAGCAATGACTTTTCCGTTTTACATAAGAACGCAACCCAAACCATTGTATGAGGCATCACTATAAATTACGAACCCATCTACTCTAGTAGGGAGTGCTAGTATAGGAGCTGACACAAGTCGACTTTTTAATTTTTGGAAGCAACGCTCTTGCTTCTCTGTCTATTCGAAGGGTGTGTTCTTCTGAGTTAGCTGGGTCAAGGGTGATGCTATCTTCGAGAAATCTTGCACGAAGCGTCGGTAATAACCAGCTAGACCCAAGAAGCTTCATATTTCTGACATGTTAGTAGGTCGTGGCCAGTCCACGATTACTGCAACTTTTTGGGGGTCAACCGAGATACCATCTTTGTTAATGACGTAACCGAGGAAGTGTACACTAGTGATCCAAAATTCGCATTTCTTCAACTTGGCATAAAGTTTGTGATCACGTAGTGTTTGCAGAACTATTCGCAAGTGCTGCTCACGGTCTTTTGGTGATTTGGAGTATATGAGGATGTCATCAATGAAGACGATGACGAACTCATCAAGATAGGGTTTGAACACTCGGTTCATGAGGTCCATGAAGGCTGCTGGAGCATTTGTGACGCCAAAAGGCATGACAAGAAACTCGTAGTGCCCGTAACGGGTTCTGAAGGCAGTCTTTTCGATGCTTTCCGTTTTGACTTTTAGTTGGTGATACCCCGATCGTAAGTCGATTTTTTAGAATACTTGGGCGCCTTGAAGTTGATCGAACAAGTCATTGATTCGTGGCAGAGGGTACCGATTCTTGATGGTGACCTTTTTCAGCTCCCGGCAATCAACACATAACCTCATTATGCCATCTTTTTTCTTTATGAATAGTACTGGAGCTCCCTAGGGTGAGGTACTAGGTCGAATGAAACCTTTGTCTAGGAGTTCTTGGAGTTGAGTCTTCAGTTCTTTCAATTTCGTCATTGACATGCGGTAAGGGGCTTTTGATACTGGTTGAGTACCAAGTTGAGTTTCAATGGTGAATTTGATTTCCCGGTCAACCGAGGTACCAGATAGATCTTCAGGAAAAACATTCGGGAATTCTCGTACTACGAGGATCACATCAACAATGGGGGCCTCTTTTTGTGTATCGATCACATAATAAATATAACTACCACAACCCTTTGTTAGAAGTCGTTGGGCTATCATGGAGGATACAATACAGGGAGGGTTGGAAACTCCAGTCCCATCAAAGACAAGCTCGGGTTGGTTTGGTAACTTGAGGGAGACCTTTTTGGTTTTACAATCAATAAAGGCATGGTTGGTAGCCATCCAATCCATACCTAAGATCACATAAAGTTTCCAATGCGAAGGGGAATCAAGTCTACATATAAGGTTTTACCTTTTAGGGATATAGCACAAGATTTGTATACATCAGCACTAAGGGCGAAATTACCAAAAGAAAAAGACACATACAATATATATCCTAAGGGTTCGGGTATTGATGTTAGCTTGGCAGCAAAGTGTGGTGCAACAAAAGAATGAGTTGACCCAGAGTAAATGAGGACGTGAGCTAAATGACCATAGACAGAAAGTGTACCTGACACAACGTTTTCGGTAACTTCTGGTTTTCCAGGTACCAAGGCAAAAGTCCTTTCTTGGCTTTTTTGGTCCTTCCTCTCTCCTCCAGGTCCTGTGGATTTTTTGACTGGGCTAGAGGGCCTGGCTGTAGGATTAGTTAGCTTTGGACAGTCCCTCAGCAAGTGGCCCACTTGACCGCATTTAAAGCATTCTCCTGTGTCTCGATGGCATTGTCCCCAATGTGCCTTCTCACATAGGACAAATTGGAATAGTGCCACCTCGAGGATTGGTAGGACCTTGATTTCTTGAACTGGTTGTGCCCGTATTCACCTTTTTGGGAGTCGCAACACCGGGTCTTCTGTTGTCTCTTTCCTAGAATCGCTTCTTTAGGCTTGGTTCCCCGAAACGCAAGGCTTTAATCCCATTTTCTACAATGTACGCCCGGTCTACCACTTCCATATAGGTTGGCAGTTTCAAAACCTCAAGCCTATCTTTGATTTCAGTATCCAATCCTGCTTCGAACTTTCTTGCTTTTCGAGCTTCGGTGGGGATGACATATGTCGCAAACTAAGCGAGTTGTGTGAACTTTCTCTTGTATTCGGCCACCGTCATGGTTCCTTGCTTTAGATGTATGAATTCTGATGCCTTCTATTCTTGCAATGAATCTGGAAAGTATTTTTCATAAAATACTTCCAAGAATCTTGCCCAAATCGCAATTTTTTCTTTCTTCAAAGTGAGAAGCCACCATTCCTGTGCATTATCTTTGAAAGTAAAAGTGGTGAAAGTTACTTTTTGTCTTTCGGTGCAGGGTAGGGCGCGAAAAATCTTTTCCATGTCTTTAACCTAAGCGTCCGCTACCATTGGGTCTGGACCACCGGGAAATGTGGTGGGTTTCAGATCCTGGAACTGTTTTATGGTAACCAGCTTCTCTCGCCATTCCGGCATCCCATTGTTGATGTTAGTCTGCAAGGCTTGCAAAAAGGTAGTAACCGCTCTTTCCATGATTCTTTCCATCGATTCAGTGCCACTGACTAACGACTCGCTTCCGTTACCATTATTGGCCATTCTACAAAGTAATAAACGAGGCATTACATCCATAACGTAGCATATATATAAGCATGTATAGCGCAATCTATATCTATACAAAATACCAACTTTACTATTTTTACAATTAATATTACATCCTTGTTTCAAAAGTTAGAATATGTTAGTGTCTCATCCCTGTGGTACAACAAAAACAAAAAACAAAAAAGACAACAAAAAGGGATTAGAACACATCATGGTTAGCGTACAAAAAGGTTTTCCTCTACTAAATCTAGAGTGGTGGGTCAAACGGGCCAAACAACCATGGAAAGTAGTGTTGCATAGAAAGCTCAAATTCCCATCCTAACTGGACCACACCAAAATACATCCACGCTGCTTGGACTGTGAAAATGGGAACGGACTGTATGTATCCCAAAAATGCTTGATCAACAATCCGGCCGGGTGTCTCGATATATGATAGGTCATTACTAAAGTCAACATTTTGAATATTAATAATCTCTATCAGGTTAGGGACAGTGGTAAAAATGTAGTCCTCGGGGTACACGTTTCCCTTTCTTGCCATAAAATCTAGGGGCAAAGGGCTTATGATGTAGTGCGGGCGGTCATATCCCGGGGCAATGCTGAGGACACGAGTGGGTCCAAGAAAGCGTCTGCGCGTATAGGCACGGCTTTGCCTCCATAGTAAGTATGGGACATCAATAGGATCAGTCTGTATATAGATTGGCCGACCCATCAATTGGGCAAGGCCTGGATGTAGTCCTCTAATTATATCCTATGAGTCTCCCCATCCTTCAAGTGAGGCAGGGACGGGGTGCTTTGCTAAAATCTCATCCAAATTAATGGCCCCGAGCTCCTCCCAAAATGCCTCGTCAAGGTTAATCTCAGACATTCCTACATCACCAGAAGAAACGTGAGATTTTACATAAAAGGACTAACGTTGCAGGTAAATATTTATTTATTTTTATTTTATTATGTTTATCTAGCTATATAGTTTTATTTATAGATTTATTTATAACTTTTCGAACTTTCTTATCAAATTAAAATAGCTTCTTTTTTTTTTTTTTGAATGAACCATTGCTCTGATATCACCTTTGTCACAACCCAACTCCAGAGGCTTAGGGCTGGAATTGTAACTCACTATTTTATTCTAATCGTGGAAAATTAAATGGCGTAGGCAAAGGCAAAAGGAAATAAAAATAATTAAAAAAAAAATTTACTTCATTTTACTATTTTGATAAGAGAAAATACATCTATAGAGCTTTTATTATTTTATTATTCAGTGATCGGCCCTGAGTAAAAACAAAAGGAAACAAAAATAAAATAAATAAAAAATAAAAGAAAAGAAAAACAAAATAATGGTTCAACATCAAATTCTCGTGTGGGTTCCACTACGTGAGGTTATGGGTCTCCCTTACATCTTGTCACCGGAAAGGGTAACAGCTATAAGCACACAGCAGAGTGAGAAATATTATGCCAAGAGTATAGGGAATACCAAATAACCATGGATAGTTATTTAAACTAAAATAGTAACAGAACTTAATTTGGATAAACGAATGATTTAAAGTGGCAGAAACTGAAATACAGAAATTATGTAATTAAATAACCACAACCACGGTACAGAATAGAACAGAACAGAGGTCACTGAAGTGACAGTCAGAACAGAGGTCAATGGATCCATGACAAACAGAGGACCACAAAGTGGCCAAACAGAGGCCAATGGTTATTTAAGTCCCCCAAGGCGTGGGACTCCCGTGGTGGTACTTACAAAACATAATTGTTTATAAGGTCATTATCAAATACTTTCTACAATTTAAACAAACGTATCCATGGATTTTATTTTAAACAAATAGAGTTCAGAAAATAACCCTCAAAATTGAAATATTAGTATAATTTACAAGTCAAAACATACGTAAAATATATTATGGTGACTCAAGGTATAATATAACTCACCTTAATATTGACCCTTAGCCTTTACTTTCCACTATCACAAATCTTCTTACTATAAGTTTCCTACCTCCAGTATCTTGCGTGCTTTTTTTTTTTTTTCTCGCTTCCTCTTGTGTTTCACACTTCTCTTGCACAACTCCTCCCTATTTATAGGGAGGCAAATGTGCCCTCAGGCCAACATGTGGCCACAACTTAAATCCCTCTAGATTTGATCATAAATCTCATAGATTGATGCTTATCTAATGAATATTTGTGGTAATTATACTTTGGCCCAGTTCTTTAACATAATTATATAAACCAACTAATCCCTGATTAAATTACACTTTATTGCATACCAACATAAAATTAATTATTTATTTTACTATCACACCCACTATTATTATTAGTATTATTATTATTATCATCATGATTGGTTGTGGTATTAATGAAATATTTAGGGTGTCACATCTTTCATGAGGCCAACTTAATGAGTCAATTTCTTATTCAAATCTTAATAGTTTTTCGTTAAGTTACATTTTATCCCAACTAATTCCTAATCCCTAATTAAATTACACTTTATCCCATTGGCCCGCTTAAGGCCCACTCAAGACCCGGCTCGCCCGAGGCCTAGTGTTTTTTTTAGTGAAAAATAAAAAAAAATAAAAAAATTTGTTCAGGCCCGCCCAAGCTCGAGACTAAGCCTCGGCCCATCGGCTCACCCAAGGTCCGAATACCCCCTAGCCCTAGGCCTAATTTTCTGGCCCGTGGCCCGGCCCGACCTGAATTTTGGAGGGAGCCTGTGAGGCCCAACATGGGCCGGCCTGGGCTGGGCCAAATTCATACCCCTAGATATGGGTGGGTTTTTTGACTTTCAACAGCGATTCGTAGCTTGAAAGTTACACAGCTTGAATGGCTCAAAAATGCAAAACGACGTCGTTTTGCATTTTTTTTTTCTTCTTCTTTCCGTCTTCTTCTTCCTTTTCCATCTTCGTCTCTGTTATCTCTCTCTGCTTATTTTCTTATATTTCTTTTGTTGTTTTCTGAAGTTAAATCTTCATTTGGGTTTTAATATTTAATAAATTTATTTCTTATTCCTCTAGATGTTTCGATTCAAACTTGGTTGAGAAACCTGTGGAGGTGGAGACTCCTGACCATCATTATTATCATGTATGGATCTCAGATACTTCTGCACATCCTTCTGCCTCTGGCCAAAACCTCCTTCATCTTCTTCTTCATCTACTTTCTTTCCCTAAAAACTACCAAACCCATTACAAAATTGAAGCAAACCCACTTTCTCTCTCTAAAAACTATGAAACCCATCACAAAACTGAAATCAAAATCAAAATCAAACCCATCCACCCATCGATCAAACACAAAAATCAAACCCACCAACAAAAAATCAAACCCACCCACTGAGAGAGAGAGAGAGAGAGAGAGAGAGAGAGAGATCTTCCCAAGAGATATACACACAGATACAAGAGGGATCTTCCCCCTCCATTATCATCATCAACACACACATACACAAGAGATACACACATAGATCTTCCCCTCCCTCTTCTCTCTTCCTCTCTTCTCTCTCTCTCTCTCTCTCTCTCTCTCTCTCTCTCTCTCTCTTTTCAGCAATATAAGAGAGAAAGGGAAAAAAAAAAACCCAAAACGACGTCGTTTTGGATATTCGAGCCAATTCGGGCCACGAGTTTCTCGAGCTACCAAGGATTATTGTTTGACTTTTTGGTTTTTTGGCTATTTTAGCCTGGGGCTAAAAGGTCTTGTTTAGAATGGGCTTTTTAGTTTTTTTGACTTTTATGGGAGAAAAAATAAAATGATTATAGTTTAGATGTGACATTTTATCGTATTAACTTTTTAGTGTATTTAATTTTTGTGTGACTAAAATAACTAAAAAAACCCATGCCAAACATAACTTGAGATGATTATTTAATTTTATAAAAATCACTTTACTGATTTACTATTTCATCCCATTATAATGATATAATCTCCATTTATTTGCTAATTTGACCTCTTCATATGGTATCATCTTTGAATTGCAAGTCCACTGACAAATGAAAAAAATTTAAGCCTCGTTTGGCAACTGCATGTTTTAGTTAAAAAGTCAAAATGTAACTATAAGTTATCACATCATTCTCTCTACTTTTCTGCACATCTTTTCGTAAAAAGTCAAAAAATTACTAAAATAGTTTATTCTTAAACGAGACCTTGTTCACGCTATAGGACTTTCTCTCCAACAGACCAAGAATCTTATCAACATCAAAGTCCATTGAGTTCTCATTCAGGGACTCAATATTTTAATTAAAAAATTAAAAATTTATTAAAAATTATTATATTAATTTTTTATTTTTTTATATATTTTTTCGTAAAAAATTAAAAATTATTTAAAGAATCTGTTTCTAAACGAAACATGAGACCTATTTTGAGAAGTGACTTATTAATAAATCAATAAACCAATAAGTTGGCTTTTTATTTTATTTATTTATTTTTTATTTTTTTTTATACCTTGACGAAAGAGGCTTGGGAGCTTGTTCAGAAAGTTGACTATTTTAGTTGATTTTTTTGATTATTTTAGCCTGGTTAAAAAAGTTGTGTTTAGAAAAATAATAGATTTTTTTTTTGTGGTAATTAATTTGATAGTTATGAAAGCAAAAATAAAATTATTATGATTTGAATGAAATATTTTATCTTATTAATTATTTTAATTTATTTTATCTTTATTGACTATTTTAACCCAAAACTTACTTTTCAAATAGAACCGGAAATGATTATAGCACTAAATTCTCGTGATGGGAGCTTCTACACATAAGTGATTACATTTAGTGAATAATCAGTTGGTTGTCACTTTCAATTTCCGCAACTTGTCTTAAGTTTGAGATCAAGACCAGATCGTCTAATCCGGCCCATGTGCTCATTTTTTAGTCTCATTTCGATAATCCAAACCTTTTGAGTCTCATTTTGATCAATATGTAAAATTCGTTGAGTACTATATCCCTGTAAATAATCACATTGATCGGATATCGATAACTATTTGATTGGATCATATTTGTATAAAAAAAAAAGACAGTGAAAAAATAAATATTTGACAAAAATCTGATCCAATTAGGCCCAGGCCCAAGCCCATCTCGGGACCCTGGGCCTGGGCTTTGGCCATCATTTTGAAACTCGGCCCGGCTTGCTAGGTTGGCCCATTGGCTTGCTCAAAACCCGGCCTGAGGCCCGGCCCATCCAAGGCCCAGTGTCATTTTTAGTTTAAAAAAAAAAATTGGTGAAAAAAATAGGAAAAAAAAAAAAATTGTTCAAGTTCTACCCTAGGCTTAGGTCTAGCCCGCCCAAGACCTGAATACCCCTAGGCATAGGCCTAATTTTTTGGCTCGTGGGCTGGCCTGAATTTTGATTGAAGCCCGGGAAGCCTAACATGGGTCAGTTCGAATCCGAGCCCAAGCCCAGATAAGTCAGGTCAGGCCAAATTTACAGCCCTAACTTATGTTGAGATACGAGACTGCAGATATCCATAATGATAGCACTTAAATTCCCATGAAGTGTCCGTATTTGAAACAAATAAGGGAATAATCTAGTAGCCTTTGATAGAGTTTTCTAATTATAATTTGAGAAAAGAGTTGTATTTTGAGTTTGTAAGTTTTGAAATTATGATTTGAGTGTGGAAAATTTGTTTGGTGAATGAGTTTTGAATTGAGTGTGAAATTTTTGTTGTGACATATGATATTTGATTCAAAAACTTACCACTTATAACCAAACACACAACTCAAAATTCTAGTCAAAGCTAATAAAAAAAATTAAAAATTTCGGAATTTTTTTATTTAAAATATAAAAAATAACAGGTACCGATTGTTTAAAAAAACAAATTCAGGAGGACGACCGATTGGCCCAAATTTTCCTGTCTTGGAAAGAGTTTTCAAAAGTGGGTGTAGAATTAATTTTTAAAAACTCTAAACAAACAAGAAACTCAAAACAAGGGATGGAAATGTGTATGGAGAGCTTTTCCAAACACAACACTTAGGTTGCATTTGGTAGAGTTTTAAAATTTTGATTTGAGAATAGAGTTATATTTTGAGTTTGTGAGTTCTGAAATTATGATTTGAAAAGAGAAAATTTGTTTGGTTATGAGTTTTGAAAAGATTTTTGAATTGAGTTCTGAATTTTTGATGTAACATATGAAATGAGAAGATTTGTTTGGTTATGAGTTTTGAAAAGAGTTTTCAAAACTTAATTCAAAAACTTATAACTCATAACCAAACACACAACTCAAAACTCTATTGAAAATTCTATTCAAAATTCATAATCAAATTGTTTTTAAAATTCAATTCAAAAAGATAATTTATTATTTTGGTCTAAAAAAAATATTTTTTACGTGTAAAAAATATCAAAAACAAATATATATATATATATATTTCCAAATAACAGGTGGCGATTGGCAATTACAAAAAAAAAAAAAAAAAATTACACTATTTCAATCAATCGGCCGGATGTCCGGGGGGACGTCCGGGAGGATGACTGGGTAGACCCAATGATTAAGGCCGAATTGTGCAGCACTGATGCCATTAATTAGGATCTCTTTACTTTACTTGCTTGTCAAACTATACATTTTATGCCTTTTTAATGTCAATCAGGTTAAAATGAGCGAAAATGTAGAGAAAATTGCTTCCCGTACGTGTGGAGGACCATTCCTATATGTGCGGCCTTTACCTTGCAGCCAAACAAGGCCTAATCTTCCTGCATGTGCGAAGGGTTTTTTCCGCACCTACGGCACCCTTTCCGCAAGTGCGGTGACCATTCCCGCATGTGCGATCGTACCTCGGAATTTGTGTTGCTGTTTTAAACATGTTTGAAAGACAGTAGCGATAAAATAAAATAAAAAGAAGGGAGAAAATAGGCTGGATTAGGGTTCTAATATTTTTTCAAGAAGAGAGAGGATAAGGTTTGGAGAAAAATAACTTAAAGCTTGAAGAAGGTCTCCCATGGTGGCTTCTTCCTCTTCCACCTCTTCCTACTCCTCCATGAGTGGCTAGGCTCATCTTTCTAGGGTTTTGATGAACCCTAGCCATGTAAATAGGTTTTCTTTTATGTAATGGTTTGAACAATTGTATGGTGTTTAAGAAGTTTCAAAAATATATTTTCCATTATTTCTTTGAGTATTCAGTTTTTTGTGATTGTTGAATGCTTTCCATACAATGATTTTCTTTTCTTTCATATTCAAGATATGAGATGAGCCATACTAAGAGGGACGAGCCGTTTTGTTACCCTAATTTGGAGCAAACGGCTCGTACCACTTGAGATGGTTCATGCCTATACATTGAACGTGATAACTCTCTTGATCAATGCTTCAAACTTATAGTTGCGAAGTATTATTCAGTTCGAACCGTACCATAATTGGTTTTTAAATTGAAACCTTATTTATGTAACTAGTGATGAATTCATTACCCTAAGTTTATCCACAATCAGTAATTCCAATTTTAATTTTAATCGCTAGTTTAATCGCTTTGTTTAATTTAATTATTATTAGGTTATGAACAATCATCTTTTTCATCAAAATTAATTTAGGAATTTAGCATTTAAATTAGTTTAATTTCACAATTGTCGCTGTGGATCGATACCTGGACTTACCATTATTTTAAGGAATTTGGTACAATTTAGTGTTTATTTTTGGTGTGTGAAATGACCCATCAAATTTTGGCGCCATTGTCGGTGACTTCTGGTGAAATTAATTAATTTAAAGTTACATTCTTATTTTAATATTTAGTTTAGGGTTTTATAATTTTTTTAGTGTTGCCAAGTGTGTAGAGTGTTTGAAAGTGGAGCTATCACCGAAGTGCAAGCGAAGCGCAACCGAGCTTTAAAAACAAACCGCATCACTAAAGTGCTAAAACAAAAGAAGCAAATACTCGCAAGCAAAGCACCAAAGTGCTAAAAAGAAAGACAGAGCTCAATTGGAGGTTGGAGACAACGTCTACAAGTCAAGTACCCGTAAGACAAGTAAAGCGTTTTCGTTAAATCGCTATGAGTATTTTATTCTTTAGTATTTTGCTTTCATAACTTAGTGCACAAGAGTCGGAACTTAGTGTGTGCGTGTGTGTGTGTGAGTAGTGTATGCATGAGAGCCGTTCTCGTCACCTTGAATTGTGAATGTTGGACCTTGAACTAGAAAGGACTCTCAGGAAACTTAGACCCTCTGCCTGTGTTCCTAGGCTTGAATATTCATATCAATACTTCGAGCCATTAGAGATGGCGAACTCGAATGGCCTAAATGGGCCCAGCCGGACCCTTAAGGATTATTTCACACCCATCGCATATACATCACCATCATGCATCTAGTTACCTAACACCACTGCTGCTCATTATGAGATTAAGTCCAGCACCATCCAAATGCTCCCATCATTCCATGGACTAGCTCATGGTGACCCTTATAAACATCTGCATGAATTTCTAAAAATTTGCTCTATAATGAGGATCCAAAATTTCACCAATAAGGCCTTAATATTGCAACCGTTCCCATTTTCACTGAAGGACAAAGCCAAACATTGGCTGAACTCTTTACCTACTAACTCTATCATAACTTGGGACCAATTACAATAGAAGTTTTTGGAGAAATACTTTCCCATTGGTAAGACAAACCAACTCAGGCGAGCCATCAACAATTTTGATCAAATTGATTGCGAGCAATTTCATAAGACATGGAAGAGACTTCGTGACCTTCTCCAACAGTGTCCCCACCACCAAGTGCCTGATTGGCAACTTGTTCAGACCTTTTACTATGGCTTAACTGAGCCTCACTGCCAGATGGTGGATTCTTCTTGTGGTGGGACATTCATGTCCAAAAATGACGCCGAGGCATGGCAATTATTTGAGAACCTAAGTGATAATTCCCTTCACCATGCCTCCACAGCCCGGCAAGTCCGACAATCGATAATTGAAGCCTTGAAAAGAGGGGAAATTTATGAGTTAGGGCAAAACCTAGAGTTAGCCCAACAAGTATAGGCATTGTCCCACAAAATGGACCAATTGTTAGTTTCGGGAGATGGCCATACACAATAAGATCAGCCTCAATTTCACGAGGCATGTGCTATTTATGCTAGCCTTGCTCATGACTTGAGTGAGTGCCCTTCAGCATCACAATTTTTGGAATTAGTCCAAGAGCATATGAATGCGGCTCAAGGATTCTCCAACCTGGGTAATGACCCATATTCCAACACATACAATCTGGGATGGAGAAATCACCCTAATTTTTCATGGAGACCTCTTTCACAAGGCACTTCTTACAATCCTCCACTACCAAGGAAGAATTTTAATAATTTTGCTAACCAATCTTCCTACCGACCACCACAACCTTATCGACCCCCACAACCTTACCGGCAACCACAACCCCCCTTGTTCTTCAAGGCAACTCTGCCTTTGAGACTCAGGTGTTAGAAGTTCTCTTAGAACTTAAGGGGTTAGCACCACTAGTTCACTCCTATACTCACTTTTTGCCATGCTAGAGGCCCAATTAGGTCAAATGGCTAATAACATGAATAAGAGAGAGGAGGGAAAATTACCGAGTTAGACTGTGGCCAACCCTAAGGGTCAATATGGGGTAGAAGGGTTGGGTGGGAATGGAAAGCACCATGAACAGGTGCAAGCTGTGATTACCTTGAGAAATGTGAGGGAGTTAGAGCCTCGACCAGTTGCGTTTGATGCAACTAAGGCTAAGAAGGGTGATCACGGTGGTCAAACCAAAGAAAACAAGGGTGAAGGAGAAACACCTAAGGGGGATGACTTAGCCCCTAGCACTTCACATGAGCCTAAGGCACCATATGTGCCTAAGGCACCCTTTCCCCAATGCCTTGATATACCGTCTCCTTTTAATAAGAAAGCGACATCCATGGAAGCTATGATGGAGGTATTTAAACAAGTTAAAATCAACCAACCCCTGTTGGAGGCGATTAAACAGTACCCTTCTATGCTGAATTTTTGAAGGACCTTTGTACGCAAAAACGTAAATCTAAGACACACGAGTCCCAAAAGGTCATATTCACGGAGCAAGTAAGCTCCATCTTATTGAGTGACACACCCCCAAAGCTTAAAGACCCAGGTGCCCCAACCATTGAATGCATTATAGGGGACCCTTTCATTGATAGGGCCTTGTTAGATTTAGGGGCTAGTGTCAATTTGTTGTCGTACTCTCTGTACAAGGAATTCGGGCTTGGCGAGTTGAAGCCCACTATTGTTACTCTGTAGTTGGCTGACCAGTCCCTCAAAATGATTGAGGATGTGATAGTAAAGGTCGACAGGTTTTATTTTCCTGTTGACTTTTTGGTTTTAGATATGGAACCGGTAGCCAGCTCTAGGAAACAAATCCCGATGATCTTAGGTCGACCTTTCTTGGCTATGGTCAATAAATGCATAAATTGCTGTACTGGGGTTATGGATGTTTCATTTGGAAATATACAAGTCAAACTTAATATTTTCCAAGCATCCCAACAACCCCATGAAAGAAAGGAGTGTTTATTCGTTGAGGGGATTATGGAGGAGGCTTTACCCTCTATTCTTGTAGAGGACCCTCTAGAGGCTTGTCTAGCTCATTTTGGGTTCGAGAATTTTGATATAGACGGATCAATTGAGGAGGTGAATGCCTTACTTAATTCTTCTTCTATATCGGATTTTCTTCCGTGGAAAGCCCGGTTTGAGTCCCTTTCTCCTCTGTCTAGAGAGCTTGCCATACTATCCCTAGTCACTCCGCCTACACTTGAGTTGAAACCACTCCCGGCCACACTTAAGTATGCATTTTTAGGGCCAAAGGATATTTTACCTCATCATTGCATCTAACTTAATTGTAGAGCAGGAAAGTCAGTTAATGAGTACTCTTGTGGCACATCGAAGTGCTATAGGGTGGTCAGTGGCTAATTTGAGAGGAATAGATCGCTTAATGTGCATGCATCATATACATCTAGAGGGGGACGCCAAACCTTCTCGGGAAATACAATGGAGACTTAACTCCAACATGAAAGAGGTTGTAAAAAGTGAGGTTTTGAAATTATTAGATGCGGGTATTATATACCCCATCTCGGATAGCAAGTGGGTGAGTCCCACACAAGTGGTGCCCAAGAAATCAGGCATCACTGTTGTAGAGAATGAGCAATGAGAGTTAGTCCCCACACAAACTACTACTGGGTGGCCAGTGTGTATTGATTATAGGAGATTGAATTCCATGACTAGGAATGACCATTTTCTTTTGCCATTTATTGATCAAATCTTGAGAGGTTAGCAAGGCAGGGTTTTTATTATTTTCTTGATGGTTACTTGGGGTATAATCAAGTCCCTGTGTACCCCGTTGACCAAGAAAAGACTACATTCACTTGCCTTTTTGTCACTTTTGCCTACAGGCGCATGCCCTTTGGGCTATGTAATGCACCGGCGACTTTTCAACGGTGTATGATGACCATTTTCTCCGTTATGGTAGAGAAATTTCTAGAGGTGTTCATGGATTTGGAGGAATGCCTTAGGAATTTGACTAGAGTGTTAAAATGATGTACTGAGGCAAACCTGATTTTGAGTTGGGAGCAGAGCCATTTTATGGTTCGTGAGGGTATAGTGTTGGGACACATTGTGTCCCCTCGAGGTATAGAGGTAGACAAAGCTAAAGTTGACCTCATTGCAAGCCTTCCTCCACCTACTTCTGTGCATCAAGTCTGATCTTTTTTAGGGCATGTAGGTTTTTACCGTAGGTTTATTAAAAACTTTAGTAAAATATCCCGTCCTTTGTGTAGTTTACTTGTTAAGGACGCACCTTTTATCTTTGATGAGGCATGTTTGAAAGCCTTTGAAACACTGAGAGTGGCCCGTACTACTGCCCCAATCATGAAATCACCAGATTGGTCGCTTCCCTTTAAAATCATGTGTGATGCCTCAGATTATACTGTTGGGGTTGTGTTGGCCCAAAGGGTCAATAGGGCACCATATGCTATATACTATGCTAGTCGCACTCTCTCGGATGCACAATTGAATTACGCTACCGCAGAGAAAGAGTTGCTAGCTGTGGTCTTTGCCTTAGATAAATTCCAATCCTATCACCTAGGTTCCAAGGTTATAGTCTTCACTGATCATGCCGCTTTGCGGTAATTATTATCAAAGAAAAAGACCAAACCTAGGTTGATTAGATGGATTTTGTTGCTTCAGGAATTTGACCTAGAGATCCAAGATAAGAAAGGATCTGGGAATGTGGTGGTGGACCACTCTCCCGAGTCCTTGTTGAGTATATTGGTGACCCTTTAACTTTACATGATTCGTTCCAGGACGAATAACTTCTTGTGGTGTCATGAGTGAGCCCCCCGTGGTTTGCACATTTTGTGAATTACTTGGCCATTGGGAAAATTCCTAAAAATTGGTCTAAGCAAGACAAAGACTGATTCTTTTCGCAGGTCAAGCATTATTTTTGGGAGGATCCGGAGTTGTTTAAATATTGCTCCGACCAAGTGATTCGACGATGTGTGCCAGAGAGTGAGGTGCATAGTATTCTTACATTTTGTCATTCTTCTGCATGTGACGGTCATTTTAGTGGACATAAAATGGCCGCCAAGGTTTTACATAGTGGGATTTATTAGCCCACCATTTTTAAAGATGCCCATCAATTTTGTAGAACTCGTTTGTGCTGTCAGCAAATGGGTTCGATGTCTCGTCGTGATATGATGCCAATGTCCCCTATTCTTGTGGTAGAGATCTTTGATGTTTGGGGGATTGATTTCATGGGTCATTTCCCGTCGTCATTCGGGTTTGAATATATTCTCTTGGCAGTGGATTATGTTTCTAAGTGGATGGAGGAGATAGCTACCCGAACAAATGATCATAAAGTAGTAATCAAATTCTTGCATAAAAACATCTTTAGTCCCTTTGGGTTTCCTAGGGCCATAATAAGTGATCAGCGTACGCATTTTTGTAACCGTATCTTTGAGTCGGTAGTTAAGAAATATTCTATCACTCATAAAGTTGGCACTCTATACCACCCTCAAACTAGTGGCTAAGTGGAAGTCTCTAATAGGGAGGTGAAACACATAATAGAGAAAACGGTGAGGCCAGATAAGAAAGATTGGTCAAAACGTTTGATTGATGCATGATGGGCCTACCGCACTGCTTATAGACACCTATTGGGATGTCACCATATAGGGCGGTGTTTGGCAAAGCATGCCACCTCCCGATTAAACTTGAGCACTGAACATTGTGGGCCATAAAGAAGTTTAACTTCTATATAGCCGCAACTGGGCTCAACCCGAAATTGCAACTCAATGAGTTGGAGGAAATTCAAAATGATGCATATGAGAGTTCAAGAATTTTTAAAACTCGGACCAAGGAATTCCATGATACGCACACTAATAGAAAATCCTTTGAACCCGACCAAAAAGTATGGCTTTTAAACTCAAAATTAAGACTCTTTTCGGGTAAGCTTAGATCAAGATGAGATGGTCCTTTTGTGGTTGTAGAGGCATTTATTCATGGTGCCATTGAGGTGCAAGATCCAAGGAATGGCCACACTTTCAAAATGAATGACCAAAGACTGAAGTCGTATATAGAGGAGATTGGGAATGAGGATATGATTGAGTCCATTACTTTGATGGACCCTTTTTACTTTGATTGAGAGATTGATGTCTTGTTCTCTTTTCTTTCCTTTATATTCTATTCTATTTTTATTTATTCTTGCCGTGCTTTACTTGATGTCTAGGAGACTTTAAATCCTCTAAAGGTGTAATTCCTTTGGTGTTAACTGTACCCGAATGGCATTTGGTGGTCTAGTATAGCCACCTAACTGTGTTTGTAATGAGTTCCTAGGAGACCAACTTAGACGGTGGAAACTACAGTTCGAATGGCAAAGCCTAGAACGCAAAGGTTTGGAATTTCCGAGACTAAAGTCTGATTTAAATACCTAGGGGTGTGGAGATTGCTTCAAAACCACCTCAGCTTAAACTTTGTATGGCAGCCCCATAGGTCGAGTTAGCTTTATGCGCCTCGACTCTGGATACCGATTCAACCTAGTTTGTCACTGTACACCGCCCGAACTCTCTCCGCGCGCCCCCCTTTCGGAGAGGGCACGGATTTGGGTTCTAGCTACTACAGTTCGGATTCCTGTCACGGTTCTGAATCTAATCTCACAAAGTGCAATGTAAGACTGATAAATCACCAAAGAGTCCAAATCCGACAAATCGTTTTGGAAAATCGATTTTAATCAAAAAGTGCCAAACATGGACTGTTTTGCCAGATTACAGAGTCGCCACCTAAATATTTTATTTTGGGAAATTTAGGAAACCCTGACTCGTGCCTAAGGCTACGTGTCTGTCATCACCAAAGTTGCCTCGGCTCGGGAACTTGGGTACGAGAGGGGAAGGTCCTGAAATGAGCACCCCCGCTCGCCCGATCAAAGGATCGGCCACAACTAAGCATGATACGTTGTTTTGAAAACACATGTGTTCTTATTCCGATTTATTAGCTAGCTTACTATGTGATGCGCACAGCATACAAGTATAGACTAAATCACTCGATTTGGAACAAAACATCTCATGTTTGTTTCTCGAAAATGGTTTGAAGATGCTACTCGCAAGTAGGCTAAAACGCGAATTTGCCACCAAACAAGGTGGGCTTGAAACAACATGATTTGCCACCCTCAAGTGGGCTTAAAACTCACATTTTGATGAATTGTTCCAATTCAAGTAATGAAGCCTTCATCCACAGGCATTCATGCAGTTAATCAAATAAGCACATAGCCTCATGGCAAGCATGCTATCATGGCAGTCACTTACACACATGCAAGGATGCTAAAGCATAAACACTCACCGAGTACTCCAAGCCAAAACAGAAAACTAGTTAGAAATCAATGCATGATCCTAGCTATGTTAAATGCCTAATGCAACACATGCAATAATGCAACTGAGTAGGCTCGGCTACCTAAGATGGCATATGAATGCAACTTGATAACATGTATTCAAATAAGTATCGAAATACGATGCAGTTTGTATGATGCACCGAGCCCGGTGCATGCAAGACAAATGAATGGATGCAAACATGACAGCATAAGAATGCTAATCAAAACATGCCCTAAAACTAACCATCAAAAGTTGATAAGTAAAAGGGAGAAAAAAGTGGGGTTGGAAGACATACACACACACGCACGCTTATTACAACAATACGCCCTCGCGAAGGAGGGTCCGAATGATAAGCTAACTAGCTATGCTATTTAAGCTACTTATTACAACACGACTAATTAACTATGCTAAGCTAATTAATTACAAACCAAATTAAAAAAAACTAGCTATGCTAAGCTAGTTAGTTACAAACCGAATTAATGAATTAGCTAATCTAAGCTAATTAGAATATTTACAAAATGAACTAAGCTAAGATAATTGCAGCTCATGTAATCAATTTCAACTAGTCAATAAAGCGACAAAATGGCCTCGCGGATGAGGGAGGCATGCATGCTCGGTCGCGTCCTCCCGGAAATCCACTACCTTGCCTCTAAGTGCCTCTGTTTGCACATCTTTGGATCTCTGAAAATTATGCCAACTTCCAGAATGCTTCTGTCTGATCTTAAGAACACTCTGGGGGATTATCGGCCAGAGTTGGTGGCCATCGGCCACTTCTGATAGCCGGTCGGTAGCCTTGGTGGCCGGTCGACTGGCTTTGATAGCCGATCGGCCACTGCTTCCTACAATTTCTCCTTTTGCTACAACAGAGTACAAACAGAGGCATGACAGTGTATTTGCAAGGGAATGTGTGTGCAACCACACTCCTTATCATGTCTTAAGCTCAAAGGAGTGTAGTGCTCGGCTCTCAAGCCACCAATCACGTATCTCAATGCATGATGGCCAAAGAGTAAAGCTTGCACAATGTTGATGAATGTGCACATAAGACTCAAAGTGTCATCACTCTATCATGTATGATCAAGAGTGACGACGACCAAGAAACGCAACACGTTTCATCACTTTGAGTATGAAACGTGCCGCATTCCTTGTGTTTGGATTAACGTCCGATCCAAACCCAATGCAATGCATACAACATGCTTATCTACCAATGCTAAAGTGGCATGCACAAGGCTCTATTATGTAAGCAATACATACAAGTCATGTTAAGAGACCAAGAGCACTAAAGCAAGCAAAAAGCATAACACTATAGGCATGCAATACCAAGCACAAATGATCAAACCAATCCCGGATAGAGGTTAAACATGCCAAAATAGTGGCCTAAACATGTTGAATCTTAATCTCAAAAGCAAGAGAAACATGTTCATTTGATGGCTCACGAGCAAGGCACAAAGCTCAACTCTCAAAAAGCACTTAAAGAGTGAAAAATATGGAAGTGTGGTAGATATATATGCTCTAAAATAACGTGCCAAACGATGCCAAAACATGCAAATACCACATGCACCACATGTTAAAGGCCCCAAAACTCAAAACTAGTCAAGGCCCTTTACACTACAACCACATTAAGCAATGCTCAAATGACCCTAACCACTCAAAACAGATCTAAAGCAGGTCAAAACAGTAGCAAAAACATGCTAGACTCGCAGCATAGATGGCAAAAAAAATATGCTCATGTATTAGCTCACAAATAAGTCATAAAGGCACAACTCTTAAACACAATGAAAGAGCGATAAACATGAGAGTATGATAGAAGTTTATGCTCTGAAATTACATGAGAAGTGATGCCATATCACACAAACATCATAAATAAGGCATGCTAGGAGTTTCAAAACACAAAACTAGCAAAGCCAATTACACCATAGCTATACAAAGCAAGCCCCAAGAGGCCAAGACCACTCAAAATAGTCCTAAATCATACTAAAACAATGCCAAAAACATGATGGAGTGTAGCCAAAACAAGCTAGAATTATAGGCTAAGACATGAGGCATGTTAAGCTAACAAGTAGGATTTACACTATAAGTGTATGAAGCATGCAAGGGATGACCAAACCAGCCAAAAATAGAGTTATAGCAAGTCCAAAATGTCACAAAAACATGATCAAACTAAGCCTCAAGAGGGTAGAAACATATGCTCATTTGGTAGGCCAACAACACATGCTAACAAGACAAGAGAAGGGGGGACTACCCCCACCTATTTGGGACCTCAAAACTCACTTTCCACCACTAAAATTCCTTTGGAATTCAGTGGTTAAAAGGCCAAGAGAAGGCGATCTCAAAGGCTTTAAAAGAGAGCTCAAAACAAAGCAAAATAAGCCACAAGTGGGGGTAGACCACCCCTAACTCAAACAAGGCTTCAAACAACCATTTTTAACACTTAAAAACAAAGGTTTTTTTAGTTCACAACCAAGCCTAAAATAGCATGCAAAGGTGGCTAAGATGGTATACAAAAATAAGCTTTAAAAGGGAATATGCTCACCCTTGAAGAACAGCAAAAACCAACAACTTTTCTGAGTCAAAACCAACTTTAGGATGTCCAAACAAGCCTTATGGAATCTCAGCTCTAAGAACAAGATGATTGGCTAAGGGGTTGTAGGCAAAATATGTGAAGAACATTCACTTTCAAGCAATATATATATATATATATAGAGAGAGAGAGAGAGAGTTCTAGAGGGAGAGTCAAAATTTGTCTCTAAATTTTCTGAACCCTCTACAAGGGGGAGGGGCCTCCCCTTATATAGAAATACAAGCCTCAAGCTTGTTTCACAAGCTTAGAGCTTGTTCTAATCCCTCAATACACGTGTATGGAGGATGGCCTCAATGCCCAACAGCTGGAACAGCTGGCACCAAAAATATCTGCAAAGGCAAAAAAAAAAAAAAAAAAGGCTTCGGCCAACACATGTGGCCGACCGGCCATTAAAGAGGCCGACTGGCCATCTGTGAGGCTGACCGGCCACCACTTATGGCTGATGGAAAAAAGGCTAGGCCGATGGACATAAGGCCTGGCCGATGGGCTGTAGGGTTGGCCAACAGGCCACCCTCTTCCCTCAGAAACAAAGCCACAAGCTCTTGGTATGCAACCAAGTACAAAACAGACAAGTTAAGAGATCCGAAGGCGAGACCCTCCACCAAGACCTTCAGGTACTCAAAACGAACACGAATATGGATAATCATCGAGTGTTCAAACGATGACATCCAAGTCTTGAGGACGGTCAAAAATGGGGTGTCTACAGTCACCCTGTTGGAGAATAGGGAAAGTTACAAACATTGTTAGGGAGAAAAGTAGTACCCGTGGTTTTCGCGTGAAGATTATACCTTTGTTGAGCATTTAGATGTTTTCATTGTGCTATATTTATTTCGAATGTGAAATAAAGGTAGAAATGGTTTGAAATGTTTTGGGTGGTACTCATGTTAAGAAATGGTTTAATTTCTAGGGGAAAAAAAAAATCCCACACGTGTGGCGCAACCCGCCGCACGTGCGGAACAATTTTCAGTCCACAACTTGGACACTACTTTATATGCAAGTGCGTGGGGTGGTGTGGCCCAGTCACCGCACATGCGGCCTGGGTCCCGCACGTGCAGGAATTTTGCCTAATAGCATTGCATTGCTTGCTTTATATGCAAGTGCGTGACCTAGTGCGGGTGTTCCACCGCACGTGCGGGGCACTATCCCACACGTGCAGAATGAGGTTAAAAATTAAATTTAAAAAAAAAAAATCAGATTTCAAAAAAAAAAAAAAAAGAATCATATTTCTTTGTTCATTTTTTTTTATTATTTTTGTTTTTGAAAACAAAAAGGGGGTTATACAACCCTAGACCCACTTCAATCACTCTCACAGATTCTCTCTCTCTCTCTCTCTCTCTCTCTCTCATTTTCTTCCCTCACTGTCTTTCTTTCTCTCTCTCTCTACACTCCATAACCCCACAAACCTATCACACCCCACCATCACTAACCCTTCAAGTCACAACCTTTCCTCTTTCTTCCTCACCACCATCAGCCCTTTTCTTTCCGTCCATCGAATCTCTGGCGACCACAATTTTTTCCGGCAGAGCTTTTTTTATTCTCTCTTTCTCTTTCACTAATTCAAGGTAAATCCTTATTTTTGTTTAAACTTTATATTTCTTCTTTCAATCTTCCATTGTAGTGAGGTTTAGGGATAGTTTAATAGAGATCTATTGTTCATCCTTCAAAAATAAATAAATAAATAAATCTGGGTAGTAAGAAGATGACCATCGCACGTGCAGCCATCTCCGGTGCACGTGCAGTCCTTCAAAAAAAAAAAAAAACCAATGCTTAGCTTTTCTAATTCTTTTTATTTCATAGGTTGTTTATTTATTTATTTAGTTGTTTATTTTATTATTATTATTTTTATTTATTTAGTTTAATTCATTCCTTGTTAGTGTAGTTTGTTTTTATTTGTTTAGTCATTAGTTATTTAAATAAAATGTTAATGTGTTTAATTATACCATAGTTAAGTAAATTTACATGCATATGTCTAGTTTAGTTCGTTTTTTTATTTTATTTTAGGTTACCTTTATAACAAAAAAAAAAAAAGGAAAAGGAAAGAGGACAAGAAAAAGAAAAATGATGAGACTTGCATGTGGTACATCAATGGGCAGACTTGTGCTTTAATATCTTACTTTATTCTCATACTGGTTCTACAGGTATATGTGTATGTTTTTGGTGTGTGTAGGATATGAGTCGACGAATATCCACTCGGACCTCCAAAAAGACCAGAGGTTCGTTCCACCGCCACCACCGTCACCATCATCGTTGCCACCACCACCGGTTGAGTTGCCACGACCGGAGTGGGCTTCACGCCCTCTTCACAAGCTTACACAATTGAACATCAACTATTTTCAAAATGACCCAGTCACCTCTTGGACCATTGAGCAGCTCCACCTCTGGCAACAATTGGGTCTTTACATTGTTACGGCGCCCACTTATCCTCATCTAGTACGGCTCTTCTACCAGAACATGTACGACTCGCTCACTGATGTAGGACTTCTGTCCATTATTGATGGCCACATCGTCAGTATCCATGATTGCCCAAATGTTAGGGTTCTTTTCCAAGCCGGACCACTAGCCCTTCCCAGAAGTTGAGGGTCGACAACCCATACACCACCTCATCCAAGAGTACTTCCCGGGGGCCTACGGTGATGTAAGTTACACATGCTTGTGATAAAGTAAGTTGCCTGGCCGTTTGTTATTCATTGACTCGGTGATACATAAGAATGCCCTTCCACTTGGGCATAAAGCTGAGCGCCGCATGGAGTTTGTCTAGGTCCTACATGGTTATCAACATGGCTATCAGGTACCGCTTGTGCACATGATTTGGATACATATGCGCAAATTTCTATAGGAGGTCGTTCAACCTCAACCTATGCAGAACCTGACTTGGCCCCTACCATTTGCCAACTTGCTCACACTTCTCTTCGAGCTGAATAGCCTCCCAATTTATCTGACTGAGGAGATTGACACTACTTGTCTAAATTTCAGGCAGCAGGAATGGAAACATAGCCTATCTCGCATCCCACAACAAGTTGGCGCCCCGATTAATGAGGCTAATGATCCCATGCCCGACCAACCACATCTTCCTGCCTCTCTTGTGCCTCCCTAAGGGGATCCATTATACATGACTCACGAGGAGTATTTAGAGCTTCAGCACTCTGTGAATCAGGTCCACAGTACTCTTCACGATCACCACTAGATCCTTATAAGGTTGTGCACAAATTTTCAAGCGCATTGGGACTATGCTCAGGCGGCTTTCAACTAGCTCAACGCCCGCCCGCTCGACATTTAGTAGTCAGTTACCTCACTGCACACTGAATTTTATACATATCAAGAGTCGAGCCAGCAGCGTTTTGACTAGCTCGGCGCCTGGGTTCAGGATGAAGCATTTGAGACGCGGTCATTGATGAATGCCTTGTTTGCCCAGCATTTCCCCCACCGTCGCCACCAGATTCTCAATAGTCCCAGACTATCTTTTTCTCTGTCTCTTTTATTTCGGTATGTACTTTTCTTTTTTTCTCTTTCTCTTTTCAAAAAAAAAAAAAAAGTGTGTGTGCATGTGTTACTCTATGCCTACCTGGATGTGCACCTACAATCTCAAGTAATATTCTCTCTGTTCTATTTACTTAGCATTTGGTTCCATTGAGGACAATGCCATATTCAAGTTGGGGAATGCGGATATTTTCTTTTGTGCATTTCTATTTGGCTCATAATTTATGCTTATACCTGCTTCATTTGATTGCACTACTTCACTTGATGTTGACTTGTGTGTAGTAGGGTGATGATATTTGCATATGTTAATTGGGGAGTATAGTAGACTTGTATGAAAAGGGTTTATTGGGTAAACACTCGCATGTGATGTTTGCACTAGGATAATTATTTTTGGTTGTGGTATTAGTACACTTATCATAAGTATGCCTTGATTCCCATGAACACACTATCATCGCGGTGACCTCTTTATTATAATCCCTAGTATACATCATTGATAATTGCTAGTGTTGCAGAAAAGAATAAATGACTAGCCTTAATTCTCAAAATAAAAAAAAATAAAAAACGCTTGACTTGTTTGGGTTCGTAACCTCTTTAACTTGAGTTATTAAGCCTGTAGGGGTGTCTCTACACCTAGTGTCCTAAAACCATTTGGTTTGGGAGTCATTGGCCCAATACTTGCTACATAAGTAAATTAGAAAATTTAAGGGACCTAGACGTTGCACAGTTAAGGAAAAATAAGGAAAATGACTTGCTCAGATTCGTAGCCTTTTCAGCTCGAGTTATTAAGCCCGTAAGGATGTCTTCACACCTAGTGTCCTAAAACTGTCTAGTTTAGGAGTCATTGGCCCAATTCTTGTTACATGGGTTGATTAGAAAACTTAATGGATTAGGACATTGCACAGTCTTTTCATCTGAAGAAAAAAAAAAAAAAAACATTTTGAGAATCTTGGTTACAAAAGTTTAATCTTGTCTGTATATGTTTGAGGTGGTTAGTTAACTAGTTATGGAGATTGCATGTTACACCGAGGTTATTGATGATGTGTTCTACTAGCATTCACAAGTACATAGAACTTTATTTGTGTAATACTAATATGCGGTCTCTACTCAATAGATTTCTTCATGCTTGTCTACTGTGCCTTCAATGACTTATCGTGTCTTAATATTGCACTATAGTGGAACATAAGTTAATTCTTGAGTGGTGTGGTGTGATTGATTATTGCTGGATAGATATGAATATGTTAATGTTTGTGAGTATCATTTCTGGAAACCCTCACGAGACTTTACTCGTCCACTTGGGGCAATTTTGTGGTTTAAAAGCTTGTTGCATATGTTAAATGCAACTATTCTTGTAACAACCCCGACCTGTGATTAGTTGATAATCTATGATTAAGTATGCTTAATACGTAATTAAGAAGAAATTTAGGGGTAATTACATGTGCATAGCGTTATTTGTGTTTATATCTGTCTGTTGTAGGAATATCTGTATGTGTTTTTGTTTTGTTCTACAAATTAACAACCTTATTGGCATCCGATTACGAAATTGACTTGATTTTTGTGTTAGAATTTTTAGAATTTTAAGGCAGGTTTAATTGAAATTCAATTTGGAACTGAATAATTAGACTAATTAAAGCTCATTTGTTTAGTGGTAAACTTAATTAATTAAGTTTCTTAATCAAGCCTATAAAAGGCTTATACACCACTTGAATCACTTTTCCTTCATCATTTTTGAGCTCAAAACATGAGAGAGAAAAAGAGAGCTAGAGATTGAGATCAAGGAGGAAGAGTAAGGAATTAGCTTGGATTTGGCTATAAATTGAGGAATTGACTTGAAAGCTCAAAGACATAGCAATTTAGAACTCAGTCAAGGATCTTAGGTGAGTAATTGATTCCTAATCTTTGTATTCAATACATAAATGGTTGAACTTAATAGGGTTAAGTGTTTAAGTTTGAGAATGAAGCTTATGTAGATGAATTTCATGCATGCAAGCATGTATCATAGCATTTTGAGTTTGCATTTCAAACTAATCCCACATGCATGTGTCTATCTTGACTTTGTTTTAAGAATCCATCACATTTCCTATCAATTGACCTTAATTGATTATGTTTTGGAAGGTTAGAATACATATCAATGTATACATGTTACGTTCTTTACACTTTAAGCTTGAATTTGCACAAATGACTTACTCTTAGACCTTGATTTTGCGAAATGGTTTTGAATTCATGGTATTTTCCAAGTTTACACAAGTTTCCTTGAGCATAAAATTCATGCTCCCAAAAGTTGACACATTTTGCAGGCCGCTCGAGCGACAAGAGTTGCACTTGAGCGGAGACCTCAGTTACGCGCTCGAGCAACCGTCGAGCGACCATAAAATGGAAAATTCACACAACTACTACTTTTGTAGAATTTACAGACTGCTCGAGCGAAGGAAGTTACGCTCAAGCGACCACTCACATTTTGACCCTTTGCTCGAGCGAAGGAAGTTACGCTCGAGCGAGGCCCTGTTTTCAACATTAATGCCTAAGTGTTCTCAAGTGCACTTTTTGTTTCCTCACTGCATCCTAGACATTCTTAGGCCATGATTAAGACATAATAAGGAGGATAAAGACTTAGAAACACACTACGAACGAAATGAAATAAGTTAAGTATTATCCGAGTGCGTGTTTCATTCTGTGTATCTGTTATGTTTATGTAGGTCACGCGCCATAAACCATTTGATTAGTTTGCTCTGTCTGTTTGCAACCGGAGCCATCTGTTAGTAACGACTTTGTAAAGCTATGTTTGATTATAAGTGTTTTCTGACTGAAATGATACGATCTGTTTTCTGAAATGCTATTTTATAAATCATGAATGAATGTCCATTTTTTTGAAATATATTGGTGGCATTCTTAGTTCACGCGGTCCTCGCCCGGGGTAATAATATCGTGGCCAATATGCATGTGGCCCACTCCCAGGGGTAACAATACTGTGGCTTATATTCATGTGGCCCTTGCCTAGGGGTAACAATATCGAGGCCTATGTTCACCTGACCCTCACCTGGGGATAACAATACCATGGCTACTTGTACACAAGATGTGGAGCTATGTGGTCGTCGGTACCGATTATGCAAATTTGATATGATATGACAGCTAAATGGATGTACCACATATAACTGCTAAGATTTCTGGTCAAGTATGTGAATCTGAATTTGTTTTTGATAGGGTTGAGCAACGAATCCACCGACCCGCCAAATCCATCTAGCCCAACCCGACCCGATGCCAAATGGGTGGATGCGTGGAACTTGGCGGACGGATGTGGGCCAAGATTTTACATTCTGGCGGATTTGGGTCGGGTGGCGGGTGGTCCACCATTATATCCATGTAACCTGACCTGCCGTTGTCTCCAAATTTTTTTTTGTACGCCCTCCCTCTTTTCTGATCTCATCATCAAAAGACCTAACCCTTTCTTCTTCTTCAACAGTACTCTCTCTCTTCTCTCTCTCTCTCCCTCCCAAAACTCTACCCATCTACCGACGACGACTTTCTCATCATCCGACGATCTTCTCCATTGGTGATCGAAGATCTGCTCTTTTTCTTTTTTGCTCCATTTTCTGAGAATCTCATATTAAAACCCTAACGGTTAGGGCCTACCCCTTTCTTCGACTGAAAGAGGATCGCTGATCATGGTGGTGGTGAGTTCTGTTTTGTCTCCATCTTTCCTCTTCTTGTCTTCTTCTCCTAAATCTCTAATTGTTTTTATTTTTTTTATTATTTTTTTTTTGTTTTGTTATAGTTCTGAAAGCAAAGGGATGGTGAGATTAGAGTGAGGGTTCTACACACACAGAGAGAGAAGCTTACAGAGAGAAGAAGCTTACAAAGAGTTCGAAAACCAGAGGTTTGTGATTTTGATTTTATATATGTGTTTGTGATTTTATATCTGTGTCTGTGTGTTTCTATCTGTGTCTATCTGTGATTTTATATCTGTGTTTGCTCTTCTTCTCTCATCTTCTTCTCTTCTCCTTATTCTTTTCTCCTGTTCTCTAGTATGTCACTCCATACTCTGGTTTGTCTCTTGTTCTCTGGTATTCATTGGGTAATGTTTATTGGTTGATACTCCACACAAATTGTTGATTACAAACTGGTTGAAACACAAATGGTTAGGCCATGCTCTGTTGCATACTCTGTAATTTATGGCCAAGCTATGAAACACAATACCCAATTTTTTGTTGAATATTTTGCTCTGGATCTATTAATTGGCAGTGATGGTATGTTAATGTATATGCATTCTCATTTACCTCGTAAAATGATTTATGGTATGTTAATGACTTGAGCAATTTGTGTTATAAACTGATTTAGAACTGCTTGGGAAATGAATGCTTTAGGAACTACTTGGGAAATGAATGATTTAGGATCATATTTATCAATTTGTGTTACCCAATTTCTTACTTTTTCATATTTGTCATCTTTTTTATGTATTAGTCCTTCATGTATTAGCCTTTCTCTCTGTTTTCAAATTTGATTTGTATTACTTTTTCATGTATTACTACTGTAGACCATGGATTGAAATAGACCATGATGTAGTCCTTCATGTATTTTTAGTCCTTGCTATAGTCCTTCATGTATCAATTTGGTGTTAGGGAAAAATAGCAGGTTTCATAGATGTTGAATTATGCACAATGTTTTCCAAGTTTCATAGACGTGAATGAATAAATATTTTGAATTATGCCCATCGTAATGAATTTTGCATTGCTCAGGTTACACTGTCCAAGTTGTTTCATAGATGTGAATGAATAAATATTGCATTGTCTAGGGTTTTTTTTTTTTTTTGTATGTTGAAAATTTGTAAAATTTCAAATCGCCAAACCGATTCGCATCCATCCGCCAATTCGCCAAATCTGCATCCGCCGGATTGGCGGACGGATGTGGATTGATTTTCTCTAATTTGCCAATTCGGCGGACAGATGGCAGATTGGAGGTTTTGTGGCCACAACCGATCCGCGCCCACCCCTAGTTTTTGATTTGAAATCTGCTATAAGACATCATTCATTAAAATTTTTACTCCGTTATTATTCATTGGCCTTCCGCTCACTATTTCTATTATGTATGTAGGTGAGCAGATGCGTGACCAGGCTTAAGCTACTGCCTGGAGAGTTTTATTTTGTCAACCAGCCACCGTGCCTCTCGGGGAGGTTCCTGTTTGTCAAGTCAAGTTTTGTGAATCATGTAAATGATGTTTTTGTTTTGTTTTTGTCTATCCGTACTTTGAGCTAAGTTCCCTATGACTCAATCTATATATATATAGTGATACATGACGTGTGGAAGTTTGATATTATATATATATAAGTTTCAAATCTTTTCTGTCCCATGTATGTCTACACAGCTCTATGGACATTGTATTTTGTATATTTGCTTCCACAACCCCTCATATTTTTTTATCCTGTTCAAAGGCCTTTAGTAATCCCAAGATTACTGGCTGGTTACGATGCTAAACCTATAGGGGCAGGTTTGGGTTGTGATAGAGTGGTATCAGAGCACATGTTATACCGCACACACAAGTCCATATGAGTTATAGGATGTCCTAGAAAAAGATTTAGGGACATCCCAGCTGCATGTGTGAGTGTGTGTGTTAATTTTCTATAAATGTGAAAACTGAACCTAACCATGAACACATGAAATTGAAATGAATGAACTGAATGGACTATTTGCCTATTTTTGTAAGTGCTCTATTTACCTATAGCAAAAGGAAAATACAAGAAGTGACGGTACAACTGAATCCTCAGAGGCTCGCATGAGCCGAATGGAACAAATGCTTACAGCCCTAACTGAAGCAATGATACAACAACAAAGACAACAACCTCTGCCGCCTCCGCCCCCTCTAGTCCAAGTGGAGCCGGATAACAATGACATTATAAATCTAACGCAGAAGTTTATGAAGATGAAGCCGCCGACTTTCCTAGGTGGTATTGAACCCTTAAAGGTAGAGAGATGGTTACTTGAACTGGAGAAACTATTTGAAGTATTCCCTTGCTCTGAGACACAGAAGGTTTTATTGGCCACGTATACTTTGAAGGATGAAGCCCGAAGATGGTGGTTGTTAATCCAAAATAGTAATGGGAGCATGACATGGGCTCAGTTCAACGAGATCTTTGATGATAAGTACTTTCCTCGGTACTTCTGGGATCGAAAGGTTACTGAATTCCAGGAACTTAAACAAGGGAAGATGTCCATAGCTGAGTATGAAGCTAAGTTTACTGAGTTAGCCAGATTTGCTCCTCATGTGGTTGATAGATTACAAGAAGGCTCGAAAATTCGAGGGGGGATTAGATCTGGATGTGTATGACCAAGTGGGCGTATTGAAGTTGCCTACATACGTAAAAGTGCTTGATAGAACATTGATGGTAGAGGCCATTTTGGAAGCAAAGAAACAAGCTCCAGCTCTAATAACTGAATGGAAAAGGAAAAAGATTCGGATTCAATTTGAAGAAGGTTCGGTCATTTTCAAAAAGGCAGAACACGGGATCCTCTAGTAGCTCGAGTCAGAATAGTGGATCTATTCCAAATTGTCCCAATTGCGGAAGAAAGCATAAAGGCACATGTTACCGTGCATCAGGTGCTTGTTTTCGGTATGGCAAGACTGGCCACATGGTTAGAGATTGTCCACTAAGATCCGACGATGCTAATTGTCCTACAACAAGTTCAGCAGGATCTGCTTCTGGATCAAGAACAAATGTGAGAGCTAATGTGGGGAGAGAACCTTTGAGACAAGGTCGAGTATTTGCACTAGTGCCTGGTGATGTACAGAACACCGAGCCAGTGGTGTCAGGTATGATCTCTATTTATGCTCAACGTGCCTACGTGTTGATAGATTTTGGTTCCATACATTCCTTTGTATCGCATGCTTTTTCCTAGAAATTAACTAGACCACTAGAGCCTAAGAATTATTTTTTATCTGTCTTTACATCATCTGGAGGTTTTATGGTATGCGCGTAGGTATATTTGGCATGTGACATTGTGATTGGTGATATGACATTATATGTTGATTTATTGCCATTGGGTCTTGATTATTTTGACTATATACTTGGTATGGATTGGTTGACAAAGTATTGTGTAACTATTGATTGTGTGAATAAAACTGTTGTGTTTCGACCGCTTGGCATGCCTGAGTTTGTGTTCGTTGGAAATGGGATAGTTCCTTCGCCATACTTGATTTCATTTATGAAAGCCATGAAGATGTTGAGAAAAGGGTGTCGGGGCTACTTATGTTGTGTATTGACTGTATCTTCTGATAGTACTAGTGTGGAAACCATCCCTGTTGTTTGTGAATTTCCTGATGTGTTTCTGAATGAATTGCTTGGGGATTTAATTAATAGAGAAATCGAATTCACTATTGACATAATACCCGGGACACAACCAATTTCTAAAACCCCATACCACATGTCAACCTCTGAATTGAAAGAATTGAAAACTCAATTACAAGATTTGTTAGACAAGAAATTCATCCGCCCGAGCACTTCACCTTGGGGTGCTCTAGTCCTATTTGTTAAGAAGAAAGACGGGTCCTTGAAATTATGTATAGATTATCAGGAATTGAATAGAGCAACTATCAAAAATAAATATTCGTTACCTCGAATAGATGATCTGTTTGACCAACTCCAGGGAGCCCAAGTCTTTTAAAAAATTGACCTTAGATCCGAATACCACCAATTGAAAGTTAAAACAAAAGACATTGAGAAAACTGCCTTCCAGATTAGATATGGGCACTATGAGTTTTTGGTAATGCCCTTCGGGGCAACTAATGCACCAGCGGCTTTCATGGACCTGATGAATAGGGTTTTCAAACAATTTTTGGATGAGTTTGTAGTTGTGTTTATTGATGATATTCTGATTTACTCCAAAAGTAGAGAAGAACATGAGAACCATCTGAGAATTGCTCTACAGATTTTGAGAGAAAAGAAGTTATACGCAAAATTGTCCACATGCGAATTCTGGCTTGATAATGTAGCATTTCTGGGGCATGTAATCAACAAGGAGGGTATTTCTGTTGACCCACAGAAAATTGAAGCTATTGTGGACTAGCCTAGACCGACCAATGTATCAGAAGTTAGAAGTTTTCTGGGCTTGCTGGCTATTATAGAAGATTTGTGAAAGACTTCTCCAAACTTTCCATGTCATTGACACAGTTGACGCAGAAAAATGTGCCATTTGATTGGACTGATCACGTTGGTCTTTCAAGAACTAAAGACCAGGTTAGTAACTGCACCAATTTTGACTTTGCCTAATGGTACTGATGGGTTTCAAATTTACAGTGACGCTTCATATAAAGGTTTGGGATGTGTACTAATGCAAAATGGTAAGGTGATTGCTTATGCCTCATGACAACTCCGACCACATGAAAAGAACTATCCGACCCATGACCTTGAACTTGCAACTATGATTTTTGCACTAAAGATTTGGCGCCATTATCTGTATGGAGTGATTTGTGAAGTGTGTACTGATTATAAAAGCCTCAAATACTTTTTCACCAAAAAGAACTGAACATAAGACAGAAAAGATGGTTAAAGTTGATTAAAGACTATGATCTGCAAATTTTGTATCATCCAAGGAAGGCAAATAGAGTCGTAGATGCCTTGAGCCGAAAATCTATTGGAAATTTATCATGTTTGCTCACTGGCCAAAGAAGATTGTTATGAGACCTAAAGAGGAATGAAATTGAGATAGTCTTGCGTGAGCAAGGTGGAATCCTAGCTGCCATTTCTGCTCAGCCTGCAATCATTGAAGAAATTAGACAGAAACAACTTGAAGATGAGTGCTTGAAGAAAATTGTTGAGGAGATTGACTCAAAACCAAGGCCAGGATTTGTGCTTGACAATAAAGTGTTGAAATTCCATAATAGACTTTGTGTGCCGGATTGTTCTGACTTGAGGAAATGTGTTATGATTGAAGCACACAATTCTAAATTTTCTATGCATCCAGGGAATACGAAGATGTATCATGAATTGAAACAGAATTTTTTGTGGCTTGGAATGAAGAAAAACATTGCTGATTTTGTGGCTAGTTGTTTGCATTGTCAACAAGTTAAAGCTGAACATCAACGACCTGCCGGATTGCTTCAGCCACTTCCAATATCGGAATGGAAATGGCAACATATCACAATGGACTCATTGTGGGATTACCTCACTTTTTTCAAGGTATGGATTCTATTTGGGTCATAGTTGATTGTTTAACTAAGTCTGCCCATTTTCTGCCTGTTAAAACCTTTTATAATGCGGATAAGTTGACTAATATTTATGTGAATGAGATTGTAAAATTACACGATGTGCCAGTATCTATTATATCTAACAGAGATCCTAAGACCACTTCAAGATTCTGGCAGAGTTTACAGCAAGCTTTGGGAACTGAGTTGTGACTGAGCAATGCATATCACCTATAAACAGATGGTTAATCAGAAAGAACAATACAAACTCTAGAGGATATGTTTAGAATGTGTACCCTGGATTTCCAAGGCAATTGGGAAACCTACTTACCATTGGCCGAATTTGTGTATAACGATAGCTATCACTCAAGTATTGGGATGGCTTCATATGAAGCTCTGTACGGTAGAAAATGTCATTCATTGATCTGTTGGGCCGAGGTAGGTGATAAGTCCTTGTTGGGCCCAGAACTTGTACAAGAAATCACTGAAAACGTGAAATTGATTCAACAACGATTGAAAACTGCACAAAGTCGCCAAAAGAATTATGCGGATGTCCGAAGGCGAGATAGAGAATATGAAGTCGGGGATCACGTGTTCATAAAGTGACTCCAATGAAAGGTCAGACACAGTTTGGTGTAAAGGGCAAGCTAGCACCGAGATATGTTAGGCCATATGAAATTCTTGAGAAGATTAATCCGGTGATGTATTGGGTAGCCTTACTGCCAATCATGGAACATATGTATAATATTTTTCATGTCTCAATGCTTCGGGACCTTCTGCGAGACCTGTTACATGTTATTGAACCAACACATGTGCTTTTGAAGGACGACTACACCTATGAGGAGCGGCCAATTCAGATTGTGAACCACCAGATCCAAACATTAAGGAATAAAGAAATCCCTTTGGTGAAAGTGGATTGGAAAAACCATGGAGGGACATATGCAACATGGGAAATGGAAGAGAATATGATGAAGAGATACCTTGATTTGTTCCATTTGGACCTGATATTCTTCCGAAATAAAGGTAATTCGAGTTTGAAGGACCAAACTCTTTAAGAGAGGAAGACTGTAACAACCCCAACCTGTGATTAGCTGATAATCTATGATTAAGTATGCTTAATATGTAATTAAGAAGAAATTTCAGGGTAATTACATGTGCATTGCATTATTTACGTTTATATCTGTTTGTTGTAAGAATATCTGTTTGTGTTTCTGTTTTATTCTGTGAATTGACGGCCTTATCGGCATCCGATTACGAAATTGACTTGATTTTTGTGTTGGTTAGAATTTTTAGAATTTTATGGTAAGTTTAATTGAAATTTGATTCTGAACTAAATAATTAGACTAATTAAAGCTCATTTGTTTAGTGGTAAGCTTAATTAATTAAGTTTCTTAATCAAGCCTATGAAAGGCTTATACACCACTTGAATCACCTTTCCTTCATCATTTTTGAGCTCAACATAATGTGAGAGAGAAAGAGAGAGCTAGAGATTGAGATCAAGGAGAAAGAGTAAGGAATTAGCTTGGATTTGGCTAGAAATTGAGGAATTGACTTGGAGGCTCAAAGACATAGCAATTTAGAACTCAATCAAGGATCTTAGGTGAGTAATTGATTCCTTATCTTTGTATTCAAGACATAAGTGGTTGAACTTAAGAGGGTTAAGTGTTTAAGTTTGAGAATTAAGCTTATGTAGATGAATTTCATGCATGCAAGCATGTATCATAGCATTTTGAGTTTGCATTTCAAACAAATCCCACATGCATGTGTCTATCTTGACTTCGTTTTAAGAATTCATCACATTTGCTATCAATTGACCTTAATTGATCATGTTTTGGAAGGTTAGAATGCATATCAATGTATACATGTTATGTTCTTTATACTTTAACCTTGAATTTGCACAAATGACTTACTATTGGACCTTGATTTTGTGAAATAGTTTTGAATTCATGATATTTTCCAAGTTTACACAAGTTTCCTTGAGTTTTTGGCACAACAGAGCATGATTTGCAGCATTGAATTTGAGTTTTGAGCTTGGAAGAGCAATCTGGAAATTCCAAAATTCTGCTGTCCGATCGAACGCACTTGAGCGACAGAACCTGCGCTCGAGCGACAGAACTTACGCGCGAGCGACCACTGTGCGTTTTGAACCTTCGCTCAAGCGACCAAACGTTGGCTCAAGCGTAAAATTCATACTCCCATAAGTTGACACATTTTGCAAATTGCTCGAGCGACAAGAGTTATGCTCCAGCGACAAGAGTTATGTTCGAGCGAAGACCTCAGTCACGTGCTCGAGTGACCGTTGAGCGACCATCGAGCGGAATATTCACACAACCAGTACTTTTGTAGAATTTACAGACCGCTCGAGCAAAAGAAGTTGCGCTCGAGTGACCACTCACATCTTTGACCTTTCGCTCGGGCGAAGTAAGTTACGCTTGAGCGATGCCCTGTTTTAAGTGTTCTCAAGTACACTTTTTGCATCCTCACTGCATCCTAGGCATTCTTGGGCTATGATTAAGACATAATAAGGAGGATAAAAACTTAAAAACACACTAAGAACAAAATGAAACAAGTTAAGTATTATCCGAGTGTGTGTTTCATTATGTGTATCTGTTATGTTTATGTAGGTCACGCGCCATAAACCATTTGATTAGTTTGCTCTATCTATCTACAACCAGAGCCATCTGTGAGTAACAACTCTGTAAAGCTATGTTTGATTTTAAGTGTTTTCTGACTGAAATGATATGATCTGTTTTCTGAAATGCTATTTTATAAATCATAAACGAATGTCCATTTTTCTGAAATATATTTGTGGCATCCTTAGTTCACATGGCCCTTGCTTGGGGGTAACAAAACCGTGGCCAATATGTATGTGGCCAACGCCCAAGGGTAACAATACTGTGGCTTATATTCATATAGCCCTTGCTCAGAGGTAACAATACCGAGGCCTATGTTCACGTGGCCCTCGCTTGGGGGTAACAATACCATGGCTACTTGTGCACAAGATGTGGAGCTATGTGGTCATTGGTACCGATTATGCAAATTTGATATGATATGACAGCTAAATGGATGTACCACGTATAACTGCTAAGATTTCTAGTCAAGTATGTGAATTTGAATTTGTTTTTGATTTGAAATCTGCTATAGGACATCATTCATTGAATTTTTTACTCTATTATTATTCACTGGGCTTCCGCTCACTATTTCTATTATGTATGTAGGTGAGCAAGCACGTGACCAGGCCTAAGCTGCTGCCTGGAGAGTTTTGTTTTGTCAGCCAGCCTCTGTGCCTTTCAGGGAGGTTCCCGTTTGTCAAGTCAAGTTTTGTGCATCATGTAAAGGATGTTTTTGTTTTGTTTTTGTCTATCCGTACTTTGGGCTAAGTTCCCTATGACTTAATCTATATCTGTTAGTGATACATGACGTATAGAAGTTTAATATTATATATATATATATATATATAAGTTTTAAATCTTTTCTGTCCCATGTATGTCTATATAGCTCTCTGGATATTGTATTTTGTATATTTGCTTCCGCAACCCCTCATATTTTTTTATTCTGTTCAGAGGCCTTTGGTAATCTTAGGATTATTGGCCAGTTACGTCGCTAAACCTATAGGGGCAGGTTTGGGTTGTGACAGTTTTTCCTACGAAAGAAGAGATAGTTAGATTTTGTTTAACTTTATTTTTCTTTCTTTATTCCTTGCTTGAGGACTAGCTAGTTATAAGTTAAGGGGATGTGATTAAGGCCGAATTATGCAACACTGAGGCCGTTAATAAGGATCTCTTAACTTTACTTGTTTGTCAAACTATACATTTTATGCTTGTTTAATGTCAATCAGGTTTGTACACAGTGGAAGCATAAAATGAGCAAAAATACAGAGAAAATTGCGTCCCGCACGTGCGGAGGCCCATTCCCGCACTTGCGGCCTTTACCTCGCAACCAAACAAGGCCTAATCTTCCATGCACGTGCGGAGGGTTTTTTCCGCACGTGCGGCACCCTTCCCGCACATGCGGCTCTACCTCGGAATCTGTGCCGTTATTTTAAACCTATTTGAAAGGCAAAAGAGATTAAAAAAAATTTAAAAAAAAGAGAGAGAGAGAGAGAAAATGGGCTGAATTAGGGTTCTGATATTTTTCCAAGAAGAGAGAGGCTAGGTTTAGGGAAAAATAACTTAAAGCTTGAAGAAGGTCCCCCATGATGGCTTCTTCCTCTTCCATCTCTTCTCACTCCTCTATGAGTGACTAGGCTAATCTTTCTAGGGTTTTGATGAAACCCTAGCCATGTAAATATGTTTTCTTTTATGTAATGGTTTGAACAATTGTATAGTGTTTAAGAAGTTTCAAATATATTTTTTCTATTATTTCTTTGAGTATTTGACTTTCTATGATTGTTGAATGCTTTCCATACAATGGTTTTCTTTTTTCTCATATTCAAGGTCTGAGACGAACCATACTACAAGGGGCGAGTCGTTTTGCCACCCTAGTTTAGAGCAAACGACTCGTACTACTTGAGATGGTTTGTGCCTATACATTGAACGTGATAACTCTCTTGATCAATGCTTCGAACTTGTAGTTACGAAGTATTATTTAGTTCGAACCGTAGTTGAATTGAATTTCAAATTAAAACCTTATTTATGTAATTAGTGGTGAATTCATTACCCTAGATTTTTCCACAATCAGTAATTCTAATTTCAATTTTAATCGCTAGTTTAATCGCTTTGTTTAATTTAATTATTATTAGGTTATAAACAACCATTTTTTCGTCAAAATTAATTTAGGAATTTAGCATTTAAATTAGTCTAATTTCACAATTGTCCATGTGAATCGATACATAGACTTACCATTATTTTAAGGAATTTGGTACAATTTAGTTTTATTTTTGGTGTGTGAAACGACCCGTCACGCAAAATTCAAACGCTCCTCGGCAGAAAACGAAATGTAGAAGACGAAACGTGAAAGAAAAATATGTTTTGAAACTTCCATCCAAACACGAAAGAGAAAATTGTTTTGAAATGTTAATGGAATCACATTTTCAAGATTCCATCCAAACGGAGGGATGGAATCATAATTTCAAAACCACACCAAACACAGCCTTTTGTCACTTTCAATTTCCATAGGCGATATAATTACGGAATTTGCAACTTTGAAACAAAAAAATTTAATTGCATGGGGAACTTTATCCAAAAGTTCAGACATTCTACAAAGGGTATTTACATGTAGGTCTTAATACGTGGATTTATTATTTAATAAGTCCTATGAAAAAAAAAAATTGTCACAAAAAAAGTCACTAATCATAAGTTTTAGTGCAAATTTATAAAAATCATGACAAAAAAAGTCACTAATTATCAATTTTTAGCGACATATAAAAAATTGTCAAAAAAAATTATTTTTAGCGACAATTTTACTAAAATTTATTTTCCATAGGACTTGATGAGAATTAAATCCAACTATTAAGACCTATTGATAGTTTATCCTCTACCCCCTACTTCTACCCTTACAAATTGACTACTATCGAATAATTTTAAAAAAAATAATATTTACAATTTTGTAAATTAACATAATAGAATTAGGGGGGAAAATCCTACAATAAATTATTGAATATTTTACCAACCATGATTAGAGACGTAAGCAATTCTGTTCAAAAGGAATTGAAAAAAATTTAAAACCGAACCGCATTTTTCGATTTTGTTAGTTAAATAAAAAAGATAAGTCCAGTATAGAGAAAGAGGGGATGAGTTGAAATATGCATTACTGTATTATTGTCATAAAGAATTTTTTTTGTTTAATACAAACAGTGTCCCAATGTCTCGTTCTTCATAAGTTGCCACATGTCCATCAATAGATGTTAATTTCATACCGTTTAACCTCTGTCAACAAAATCACTCCGGCAAAACGGTCTTCCTTCTCTTTCTCCCAATTTCTATTTTCTTTCACCTTCATGTCTGATCACACTACACAATCAACAATTTCTATTTTCTTTTACCTTCGTCTTTTGACCACGCAACAGAATCAAATCGACCACCTCTTTACTTTCTTCTAAAAGCTCATCTGTCTCCTCTGCCTTCCCCTCTCTTTTCTCCTCTCTTATAATTTAAACCCAAAAGTAAATCCAATGAAGTGGTCGGATTTATGCTTTGTATTGCATGATAATCCAATTGAAAACATTGCATCTCATACCCAGCGACCAAGATTCCCAATAATGGATGCATTCAATACCCATAGAAGCGTAAGTCCAGCCAATAGCCAAGATTACCCGAGAGCCTAGCAATGTTGTCGTCAACATCTTTATCCATGCTTTCTTCGAAGAACAACTATCGCTGTCTAGAAACCCCCTAATCTGTCTATCCATCTTCTTATTTATTTATTTATTTATTTTTAAAAAATTTGATTTTATTGATATGGATCATTCAAAAAAGACAAAAAATATTAATAAAAAGTGTACATATATATAGTATTTCAAATTAAGTTTCTTTTTCTTTTTCTTTATTAAAAAAAAAAAGGTTTATGTTTTCGGTCTTATTTGGGTTTGAAAAAGAGCCAGAGAGCGTGGCTGTGACGGCAGAGTGAAAACTAGAGTTGAAGGGGAAAATAAGTCATTCGTCGACGATGATTTGTGGGGTGGAAATGAAAGTAGATGAAACAATAGTAAGGGGTTGTTTGGGATGAGCTAAATAAGTGCACTTTTTATCTTTTTATGAAAAGATGTGCAGAAAAGTAGAGAAGGGATGTGATGAAAAAAAGATAAAAAGATAAAAAAATGAATTATTTTAAGGATGCCAAACTTGGCCTAAGAAGAAGAAAGGAGGAGAGAGCGAGAATCCCTTACAGTGGTTTAACAGAGGTGGGCAGGGGTGATATTTTTTTGAGTAATGCTAGGGACACCAAATTTTCTACCAAACAAATGACCAAATGTCTCACATGGGTGTGGGGTCCGCAATTTTGTGGGCCCCACACCCATGTGAGACATTTGGTCATTTATTTGGTAGAAAATTTGGGACCTCTAGCATTTTCCTATTTTTTTTTTAATTAATGGACACATGGCAGCTTAGGAATCACGGGACAGTAAGTTGGGACAGAAAATAGGTACAGGTGATCTCAACCCGTTAAACAGAACTCAACAACTCTACCGCGCTGCGCTACCTCAACGTCATCACATTTTGCATCCAAAAAATAAAAACAAAGGCCTCTTTTAGGGAAAAAAAATAAAAATAAGAAAGAAGAAAGTTAAAAGTGAATTTTTAATTTATTTTAAATTATATCATTCTTTCTATTTTTTTTATACATTTTTTAAAGGGAAAATTAGTCTAAGGTCCTTCTCCCACTTTTAGTAATGGAAGATATCCATAATGTTATTTTATGATTTCTAAAGTCCTTCAAGCCCAAACTCATATATCACGGAGAAATTTAAGAAGAAACGAAAGGCTTCAAAACTAAGTTTGGTCTCTCCCTCTCTCTCTCCCCTACATCAATGGCAGCTGGGTTAGTATCCAACAACGATTTCTTTGTTGCAAAGTCTTCGGCCGTTAACCAGCCGTGTTGTCTCTGTTTACAGCGAGATTCAAGGTCGTCCATGGCCTCCTAGCTTCGCTGGCGGTGACCCCAACTCTTTCGTCTGCTCCGTCTGCTTCACCGCCACTGCTTCTATCTCCTCTCACCTCACCAAACCTCCCTTTACTTCCATCATCAAGCCCTTTGTTGAATCTCTTTTTACTGAACAAGATCACAGTTCACAGATCACAGTTCACAACTGTTTGAGCATGTCACCTTGTGTTCTTGTGTCTGGGAAGTTTGGTTGGTCTGCAAATATAGAGAGGTGAAGTGGATTATTCATGCTTCATAGGTGTTATAGTTTTAACAGTTTCTTCTGACATTCTTGACACATAATTGAATTCCTTGCAGGCTGATGAAGGCTCAAACAGTTGGTGACACCACTAGCCTGGAATTCATGAGAGGAAGAAGGGTGTTTGAGATCAATCCTCAACACCCAATCATTAACACCTTGAATGTATGACGATTTGATCAATAATTAGAAATTTTCCATTTTCATTCTTCGTTGTACCAATATAACCCCAGCAGAATTTCTCTAGAGAGAAATTTCGAAGTGCAGAGAAAATTGGTCAAACACAGAATCCAAAGAAATTTAGAATTTCTCTGGAGAGAAATTCCGAAGTGTAGAGAAAATTGGTCAAACACAAAGAATCCAGAGAAATTTGTTTAAAACACAGAGAATCTAGAATTTCTCTGGAGAGAAATTCCGAAGTCCAGAGAAATTTGAATTTCTCTGGACTAAAATTTCTTTGAAGAGAAATTCTCTGGATTGAATTTTCTCTAGATCAATGTTGAGAGACCTTAGACATTATGAAAATATTTAGTATCCTTTACGCTATAAAATCTTAATACCAGGGACCTTAAAAAAAATTCATTTTTTAAAACAAATCAAATCAATTTTTAATCAATTTTTCAAAACGACCCAAAATCATCACATCAACAACACCAGCAAGCATGGTCCTCTCCCATGTTTTTCTACCAAAAATGTTTAAGAGCACTAAAAATTGAATTTTAATGAGAGCTTTATTTATGTGATAGTGGGTCCCACTCATGAATGATTTTTGAGTAATGTTACGTATCATGAAAAAAATATGGGAAATGATTTGGAGCCCTAAAAACATCCCCCTAATCCCCTTAATTTCCATTTTAGGCAACTTTTTCCTTTCTTTTTTTTTTTTTTTTACTTGATATGGAAATTAGGGGATTAAGGGGATGTTTTTAGGGGATGTAGCATGACCCAAAAAATATTATGAAAATGATCATGAAAGATTTTCCACCGTTAGATTACACATACAAGAAAACACTATATACTAATCAAGGGATGAAAAATTTTCATGAAACATTTTATGATATTTTTTTCATAATCCTTATGATTATTCATCTTGTTTTTTTTTTTTTTTTTTGTTCTATACCACATCATTAGTGTCATTGTTAAATTTTTAAATTAGAACAATGAATCAGGGTGATTATTCAGTACTCTCGGAGTATGGACACATGGTATTCTATAAAGTTTTAATTGGTGAAGAGACACAAAGATCCACAATTTATATTAAAAATAAGAGAACAACATAAGATTAATTAATTGATAATTAATTTAAAATATGGACACGTAATGTCCTATTGAATAATTTGCCAATGAATCATTGCTCCGTTTTCTACCCCTTACGGTCCTGCCTTATTATCCACCTCATACTCAGTAGGTCCTGTCCGGTGAGACATGGACGCTAATTTTTTTTTTTTTTTTTGTTTTTAAGTAGAGAGGAATTGGGCAATGCTCAAGACATAAATAAATTTGATGGAGTTTTTTTTTTTTTTCAATCTATTTAATTTAATTTTATTTTATTTTTTACAAATTAATTAGGTAAAAAAATAAAACTCATTATTTCACATTGTTCTATTTTTTTTAGGGCAAAAATAATTTTAAAAAATTTAAAATTATCTTTATTGGTGTTTATTTTTGTTAAACTAAATATATTTTTAAAAAATGGGGGAAAAAAGTTTTTAAAATTAAACAAACAAGTAGCGTTTGGTAACGTTTATGTTTTTTGTTTATGTTTACAAAAATTTTATAAACTGGTGTATGTTTATTTTAGAAAAACATAAATTATAAACGCATTTGGTTTGAATAAAATGTTTAAAAAATTTTAAAAACATAAACTAAAAAATATGTTTGTTCATATCTAAAATATTTAAATTTATTTTTATTATTTATGACAATGGGATCACACACATTATAATTGAAAAAAATTAATTAAAAAAATAATTGAAAAAAAAATTAATTGGAAAAAAAATTAATTGAAAAAAATTTATTTGAAAAAAATGAAAAAAATTAATTAAAAAATAATTGAAAAAAAATTAATTGGGAAAAAAATGAAAAAAAAATTATTTGAAAAAAAAATAATTGAAAAAAAATTATTTGAAAAAAATTGTTTGAAAAGAAATGAAAAAAATTTAATTAAAAAAATAATTGAGAAAAAAAATATTTGAAAAAAAAATTAATTGAAAAAAAAAATTTGAAAACTGAAAACGTAAACTCATTTTTTGAGTTTACGTTTTTTCTTCAAATTTATAAACTAAGACAACTATTTATAAACAAAAAAAAAATTATCAAACAAGTTTTTATGATAATTTTTAAATTTTTTGTAAATATAAATTGAAAACTAAAAACGAAATGGATACCAAACAGACACTATGCCGTTTACAAATCCAGTCCCGGTAGAGAGCCCGAAAAGGGCAAAGGCTCGAATGGCTCGAATTTGAGAAGGAAGGAGGAAGAAGAAGAAGAAGAAGAAGAGGAGGATGAAGAAGGAGGTGAAGAGGAACTGGAGGGGCCATTAAAATCGGGCGGAGGCAGAGGCGGCAGAGGCGGGCGGAGGCGGGCGGGGGCAGAGCAGAGGTGGGCGGAGGCAGAGGCGGAGGCGGAGGCGGAGGCGGCGATGCGAAGATCGGCCAACGAGCGACGATCGGCCGCCGAGCTATGACGCCGACGATGACTTGCGTTCTCTCTCTCGCCTCTATGTTCTCTCTCTCTCTCTCTCGCTTCTGTGCTCAACTCAACGAAGAAGAAGAAAGAAAAGGAAGAAAAGAAAAAAAAAAAAAAAAAAAATTCGAAGCCCAAAACGACGTCGTTTTGGGCTTCGAGCCGGATTCGAGCCAAGCATTTCGGGCCCTCAAACATTATTCTTACAAATCTTATAACGATCAGATGTATTAAGCTATGAACCAAAAACACCAACATCACTCTCCAATCACATGCTGTCTTGGTTTTAAAATATTAGTTTTTTATTTTATTTTTTATTGTTTTAAAATATTAATTTCTTTTTAAAAATTAAGAACTAAAATAATATAAATTTCTTATTTTGTCATTCTTTTAAATTTATTAACAATACAAAAAATATAATTATGACAATTGATATTTTCAAAAAAATATACTCTAGAGGATAATTTTAAAAAATTAATATTTTTAAAATATAATAATTGCACTATTAAAAAAATTTAAATTTCTCAAAAAAGTTTAACACGGAAGAAGTATTTGAAGTTTAAATGGACATGATTCACCAGATGAAAACGACAAGAATGATCTGAGCTACTTCACTATGATGTGCTTGACCATGAAAATTGCAGTGAGGGAAAACTATGGGTTCGAGGATGATTTAGCTTGGCTAAATTAGTTTTATTTGGAAAGAATTTTTTGATTTTTTTATAAAATAAAAAAATAAAATGATTATAATTTGGATGTAACATTTTGTTTTCTTAACTTATTTAGCCTATTTTATCTTTTTATAATTTTTTAATCTCAATCCACCGCCAACCCACTTGCCAACCGGCAACAATGTATATTTTGATTTTTTTTTTTAAAATAGTGAAATTTGGTTAAAATTCTTTTATAATAAAATTTTAATGTATTAAGGATAAACATAAAAAAAAATTCTTGAAAAGTCCAACACATATTATTATTACCAAAATACTAAATATTACAATAATATAAGTTTTGATCTAAATGTATAGTTTTAATAAAATTAGTATTTTTATAATTCTGTTGTCACGATCTAACTCCGGTACCCAGAGGTTAGATGTCGCAACAAGTCAATAACTCAGGTCATCAAAGGTCAAATCAAAATTAAATAAATTTATAACATAGCAGAATAAAATAAAAGCATACCTACATATTTATTTTATTAAAAATATACATTAGAATTTTTATTTATTTACATTCCCAGAGTTAGACTATGATTACAAAGTATCGTGTGCTTACCTCATGCACTGGTCCTGCTACTTCCAACTTATGAACAAGGGATTAACACTCCTCCCTAGGTCACATCACTTGAAAGTGTTTAACAGTTATAAACGCATAACAGAGTGAGAAATATTATAGAGAGTATAAAGATATAAAAATCACTATGGGTAATACAGTAAATAGTTTGGTTCGAATAATTAAATTGTTTTAAATAGCAAAACAAAATGCAGAAATCATATAGTAAAATAATCATAAACACGGTACAGAACAAAACGGGAGTCAATGGATCTATAACAAACAGAGGATCACTAAAGCAACTAATCAGAAGGCCAATGATTATTTAAGTCCCCAAAACATAGGACCTCTATGGTGGTACTTATAAAATAATGGCTCAAAAACACGTTTAATAAACATTTATATCAATGAATTTCTTTTTTTAAGAAAATATAATTTATTTAACAAATAATATACCCTAAAAACTAATATAATTTACAAATCATAATTTATAGTAAGTCAAAATATAATAAAACTCATCTAAATATCGATTTCTAATTTATCCTTTTTTTTTTTTGGTAAACTAGAACTAATAGATAAATTAAATAGAATAGTACAAAGTTCTGGGATAACTAATCCCGCGAGCATCATCATACAGTTGATTAGCAATACATGGGGGAGCAAAGTCAAAAATATGTAAGCTATCGACTATAGGGGAGGCCTGATTTGCTAAAATATCCGCATAGCTATTCCCTTCGCGGTAGATATGATTAAGCATTTGGACGCCCGGTTGTTTTAAGAGGAACTTGCAATTATGAATTAAATTACTCAAGTGGTGATTAGCATTTTCTTTACCCATGATGAGTTGTTTGACAAGCAAGGAGTCGGTTTCCATTTCAATGTTTCTGTAGCCTTTATCAAGAGCCAAATTTGGGCCATCTCGGAGAGCCCAAAATTTGGCTTCGAGACTTGAAGCAATACCAATGTTTCTGCAAAAACCCATAACCCATTGGCCCCATTTATCTCAGATAATTCCTCCTCTAGAGGCAGGCCTAGGACAGCCCTTGGCTGAACCATCAGTGTTCAATTTGTAGTTCAAAGATGGGGAGGGTGCCAAGAGATATGTTCGATGGATTGAGTTCGAGTAGTTACCAATGGGTTAAAAGTGTGCTGCCATTCAAGAGCTAAGGCAGTGACAAGTGAAGGGTTGAAAGGGGTGGGGTTGGTTGGAAAAAAGCAATGGGAATTTCTAGCTTTCCAAAGAGACCAACTGACAATAGGGAAAATAATGGACCAAGCAACATTGGTGGGATGGGGTTCTACAGAATGACAATTGGTGCGGATCCAATCCGTGAAGGCAAGGTTGAAAGAGTCCTTGAGAGGTGGAGATATCCCAATGGAGTTCCAGTGATCTTATGAGATTGGGCAATCTCGAAGAAGATGGCAAGTGGTTTCGGGTGCAAGCGAACAAAAGGGGCAGGTATCGTCGATAGTGATGTTTCAACAAAAAAAAGGAGGGATTTAGTGATGATACGTTGATGAAGACAAAGCCAAAGGAAGTGGGTTATTTCGGGACTAGCATGGATGTGCCAGATCCAATCTCAATTAGACAAAGGGGGGGATGTGATGAAATTTTTTGTAAGAAGGTAGGTAGATTTAGATTGAAAATCGCCATTCATAGAAAAGTTCCAAACAGCTTGATCGACATCTGAAGAAAACCAAGGAAGAGTGATACTTTTGACCTTGTTACCAATGGAGGGGGAGAGAACAAAAGAGATGGTGGAGAGGTCCCATGAATTATTGCACCAACAGTCACTAATTTTCAAAGACTCTTCGTCCATAGTGAGAGGACCGGAAATAAGATTCCTAAGTATACCAATTCCCGACCAGTTATGCAACCAAAAAGAAGTGTTCAAGCCATTCCTAAGAAGGATTTCGATTCCTTTTTCGATAATCCTGTTACCTTTTTGGATACCTCTCCAAGTCGGTGAAGCTATTGGTTCTAAGGTTGGGATTGTTGTACTTTGCACCAAGAACTTTGACCCACAAGGCTACTTTATTGCGTTGCAAGCACCAACTTAATTTAGCCATCGCAACATAGTTAAGGAGGTTAGTTCCTTTACTGATTGACTATATTTTTCGTTTGCTGTTTATTTTAGTTTTCCTTGCTTTCATTCCCAGCACAAACTCACATATTTACAAGTGATCCTTCTACAACTTCTTGGTGCCAAAACTTTACCCAAGGCATATCCCCTAGGTAACTCTTTATATCTATTTTCACTTGGGCCATATCCTAAAATAATTATATTAACATCTCTCTTGGTAGCATATAATTTCTAATTAAATTATACTTTATCACATATAATCATAATATTAAATATTTTATTATTATTATTATTATTATTATTATTAGTTGATATTAACGTGGTGTTTAATTAAATATTTACGGTGTCACATTTCTCTCCTTTTAAATAAAAGTTTATTCCCAAAACTTATTAATTATATTCTTTTCCAAGCATTAATTTAACTATTTTATATAATAAAATAACTAATTTGACTTAAGGCATTCAAAAATAGATAATAGTATGATTTTTGTAAATAGTATTATTCAGGGTGTTATATCTCCCGTCAAGATATGTTAAATAAGATCCATGTTGACCATGAAATTCTTAAAAAAAAAAATATTACCGTCGAAATTGATATAAACAATAACATGTTACTTTGATTCGCAGTAACATGTTACTCTGATAATATTGTCAAAATATATATATATATATATATATATTTTAGTTTATCCTTACTCAATTATGTGTTTCCTCCTTAGGGGCTTTATGAAACAAAATAAATTAGACTGTCTTTTTCACTAAATAAGGATCCAATATAGGGATTTTGACTAAATTTTTCTTTTAAAATATTGCTCCACGTCTATCTTAAAATGAGACAAAGAAAGGTAGTAAGTCCCACTAATTCAATCAATCAAATCAAAATTTAGGGTAAAATATAAATAAACTCTTAATATTTGTTTAAAATATGAATGGCCTTATGTAATTTTAGAAATTACAAATACCCGCATATCATAATTTTTTATTTAACAAAATTAATAAAAATAAAATAAAATTTCTAATTACTCTCCTATATTATAATAAAATTATTTGAATTGTTAATTGAAATATATTTATCACATTATTTAAAACAGTTAATTACCTTGATAATTTATTAATAAAACATGTCATTTATTTTGCGATTAAAAATTTTAAGAAGTAAAATGTAACTTTTAGATAAATAATCCATATTTTAAACAAATCTCAAAAAATATATTTATAATTTATCTTAAAAAAAATTAACTTGCTAAAAAAACACCAAATGATTTTCCGTATATTTCACTCACTGCGAATGATTCACAACCCCATGTCCTGTGCATGGGCAGTAGGAATGGCAACGGGCCAGGTCGGGGATTACACTCCCCATCTCCAATCCCTGAAGGCAAAAAAATCCATGTCCTCACTCCTGATCCCCGGCTGGGAAACCATTACCTCCCGCTCTTGCCCCCTAACGGGATCGGGTTTCCAAGACCTCGAAATATCCCCAACTTTTTTTTTTCTTTTTTGAATTTTGTTCAACACAAGAATAAAAAAAAAAAATTTAATCTGTTTTATGTTTCATCATCATTGTACGAGCACGAAATAATCTTCTCGTATAATCTTGTTGATCAAATTTGCACTCCTCCAAACGTTGTCACTTTGAGCTAGCCGGCGGGTGTGTGCCGGATACCTCTCCGATGCCTAAGTCAGCCAATAGACAATAGACAAAAAGCTCTGTGTGTTAGAGAGTAAGAATTGTGATACTTGTACATAGGTCCTATCATCAGCTTTTATAGATTTTGCCTGGCACAATCCTAGTAGGACTTCAACTCTTTTTAGTAGAGCCCTCCTAGGAATTCCAAAGATAATGCTTATCTTTCTATACCATTCTAGTGAAGAGTGTCTGTCCTGATAACACTCTACTTACTACCAACCAAGTAAGATGGTTTTCTCCTTTGTCTAAGCCGGTGCAACCTAACCGAGCTAGATTATTTCGGTTATGCTTTCAACTAAACAATGATGTAGATGGCATTCGACCGAGCTACACCTAGCTCGGCCTTCTTTCTTACAAACACCTCGGCTAGCCACCAAGCCTAGTTTTTAGGTAGCTCGGTCAAACCCCTCTGCCCAGTTTGGTACCCAGACAACATGGGACCGAGCTACTCGAAGCCTATACCTCGGCCCTTAGTCCGGCCCAAAATAGAGATTAAAGGATCGTAGCTCGACCCAATTTTTCTTTATAAATTACCCTCTCAATTGCCCATTAATTCCATCTGCAAAGCATGTTTGGGATTATCTTTCTCCACCCGAGCTAAAACACTCACGCAACCGAACTAAAATAAGCAACAACACCGAGATTAAAATATTCAATCCCACCAAGCTGGGTTAGCTCGGTCCTTAGTACCGTGCCTGTTACAGCCTGTCATTTCACATACATGATATCATGTCCTATCTGTCACACGTGGCACCTATCCATTGTGTCTCTATTCTGTGACAGCCGTCACACACTTACCAAAAAATATTTGAAAAGTCCTGCCGTTTTTGTGCCTCCTCAAAACCCATTACTTGAATCAAACCCTCACTGTTCACCTTCTTTCCTTCTGCACTTTTGAAACTTGCTATTGTGCCTCCTGCACTCCAGTCCTTTCCTCTTCACTTGCTCTCTTGTTGGTTGGATTTTGCTCTCACGCTTTAACCTGTAAGTTGCTTTAATACTTCTTTCTAATGTTCATTTGTACTCATTTCTATATTTGTAGTATTTGACCTCTATATACGCGTGTTTAAAATGAACAAACACCATGAACTCAAAAACCTTACTCCCAAGCTTAAAGGCTCACCAACTAGTTTTCAAAAACATGTTTTTTGATCCAAAGTCGCTCTGAGACCGAACTAGGTACTTGTTTGCGACTTCTAGGTTTATTCTTAACCGAGCCATAAACCTTGAGTCGGTCCCGATTTACGACCGAACTGAAAACTGACCATAACCCAGATGTAGCCGAGCTAGGTTTACTTTACTCTGCCTGTTTACTTAGCTCGGTCCAGTTATCTGGGCATAACACTTTATTGTCACTTTGCAAACTCAACTAGGTTGGTCAGGCACACCTTTGCACCCTGCCCCTAGATGGCTTTGCTCAACCGAGCCAACCAAAGCGTCAGCCACGTCGAGCTAGGCTACTGTGAACAATTTGACAAATATTAAGTTAACATACGTAAATATCGGTTTCTAGTGGACTCCCCTGTGGCCATAGCTGAATTCCGAAGGGACTACCAAATTCCTGACGGCGTCTACCTCTCCTTAGTCGAACTAGAAACAACACCCTGGGCAAACCAGGCTTCGTCCTGTTTGTCATGATATCGATCGTAGAAGCCGGCCTTCGGTTTCCCGTTCAACCACTCATATGTGAATTCCTTAGGCAAACAAGAATCTGCCCAACCCAACTCTCCACAAATACTTATAGGATAATAAACGGCATCGCCGAGCTAAACCGCCGGCTTGGCCTCAACCTCAAATTGGCCAAACTATTCCACCAATATTCACTCGGCCAAAATGACGACAGTTGGGTGTACTATTTAAGGGTAAGAAGAGGCCGAGAAAAAATTATAAAAAACACACCGGATAAAGACTTAAATGATGACGACTTCCTTTGGGTTTCTGGAAATTTTGAAGACCAAGAAGCCCATATATTGGGCTACAATATAAACTGGAATAAAGGGGCTACTGGTAAGAATACCTCAGTTTAATTTTCTATTTTTGCTTTGTTGTTCCAGGCTATAGTTTTACGTCGTGCTAACCGTTTCGCCTTTCTTTTGTGCAGACTTAAACTAGCTTAAATCACATTACCTATACGCCAACTAAGACGCTCTTCGTGCCGCGCTTCGGTACCGTTATCGTGGTTGGACCGAGCTGCTTAACTTTGAACCAACCTACCGGTATAATGGAAGGAGGAAGACCAGGGTGACTGACTTTCTCCTGGAACCATCACCTGAATCGGACCCAAACTTGTCCCAAATCAACCTTATTCCCCTCACTGAAGAACAGAAAATGGCCAAGCGCTGTGCTGTTCGAGCCCTGATCACCGAACAAACCACAACTCCAACAGCCGAAGTTCAAACAGAGGCACCGCAGGCCGGTTAGGCACACGAGGTAGTGGTGGCCCTCCCTACAACCCGAGCTTCGTCATCTCGGCCAAGCAAGCGACCACGCACACAACGCTTGAGGGATGAGGATGATACCGAGCCATTCAAAATCGGGCTTCAAGAAGCAACTCACTCCTAAGGTCGCGACCGACCTAGCCCTTCAAATCCTCCCACACTGCTGGTGTGGGCACTATCTGTCACTTTCTGGGGTCGCGCCATAACGGCCCCTGATTCCGTTAGCGCCGAGAAGGATCACCTGTTGGCCTTCAATTTAGCGAAGAGTGTCTGCCTGTCTGTCGACATAGAGCGGCATGATGGTTTGACCTAGATGAAGGCCATTCGCTCGACCTCTAAATCGATGATACTGTAAGCCCCAAAATCCCTAAAACTTCAACAAACGACATTTGTTACGGTCCCAGTGCATTGGTTGTCCACTAACCATTCTGAGCTATGCAGGCCCTGTAAAAGAGCCAAGTGGCTTATAAACGAGTACTTGAGCTTAGGAAGATGGCGCGGTTAGCCGTCACCGAAGTAGAATCCAAGGGAGCTGAGCTAAAAGAAGCTCAGGCCAAACTAGCCGAACTAGAGACCGAAAACCTGAGGCTAGCCGAACTGGTCAGTACGGTAGAGGCTGACAAGCAGAAGGCCTTAGCCGAGAAAAAAGACCGCTATCTACGTGAGCTGGCCAAGCTGGAGAAGAAAAAGAATGCCAAGCTGGAGGACGTAAAGAAAAAAATGCAAGACGCAGAGGACCGAGGCTTTAAGAAATGAGAGGAGACTTATGTCCAACAGTCCGAAGCCATCAAGGATATTTTCTTCAAGTGCGGTTGGAAAGCCGCTGCTGCAAAGCTCAGTTACGAACATGACTCTGAGGTCTTCTTGAATCCCCCTCTCCACTTCATACCGGGCTATATGGCGGACTATGCTAACGCGGTCCAACAAAAGTTCCTTCAAAAGGGGGAGGAGGATAAGGTCCCTGCTCCACAAAATGCTTCCAACACTCAGCTCGGCCGCCAGTCTGCCTCACCTACTCCAGTGGACTCCAGCCCATCCTTGCACAGGGCAATTAACGAGGCTCCTGTGATCGAGCCCAACCAAGGGGCTGATACTGTAGCCGAGCTACCTTTGGGCAAAGTCCGGGTTGAATTGGATGCTAACTTGGATGATCGTTTTGCTTGATTTTTTTTTTCTTTTGATGTTTGCTTTCAGTGAAATTGTAACCGGGCTCAAGCCCCTTCTCTCGTAATGAACGTTTCAAAATGGAATGAAATCTGCTATTTTTCCCAACTTTTTGTTCGATTCATACCCCACTTTTTATGATTATCTTCCAATTTTAATTGCAAAAAGTTTGAACTCTTTGCTCGGTTGTTACGTTTTAATGTTTTTGCATCATGCCAAGCCAGACCAATTTAGCTAGGTCTTACCTAATCCTGCCAACCTTTTTTTGGCTGAGATAGTTATCCCGGTCCAAGAGCCAGGTAAAATGTTGGTCATACCTGCCTACTTTCTTCAGCCTAGATCCTTATCTCGGTTAAAGAAGAGAACTAAATGTTTGGTTAATCCTGCCAACCTTCTTCAGCCTAGATCCTTATCTCGATTGAAGAAGAAAACTAAATGTTGGTCAATCCTGCCAACTTTCTTTAGCTAGATCCTTATCTCGGTTGAAGAAGAGAACTATGTGTTGGTCAATCCTACCAACCTTCTTCAGCCTAGATCCTTATCTCGGCTAAAGCGAGCTAAATGTTGGTTATACCTGCCAACCTTCTTCAGCCTAGATCCTTATCTCGGCTAAAGAGAGCTAAATATTGGTCATACCTGCCAACTTTCTTCAGCCTAGATCCTTGTCTCGGCTGAAGAAGAGAACTAAATGTTGGTTAATCCTGCCAACCTTCTTTAGCCTAGATCCTTATCTTGGCTGAAGAAGAGAACTAAATGTTGGTCAATCCTGCCAACTTTCTTCAGCCTAGATCCTTATCTCGACTGAAGAAGAGAACTATGTGTTGGTCAATCCTGCTAACTTTCTTTAGCCTAGATCCTTATCTCGGCTAAAGTGAGCTAAATGTTGGTTAAACTTGCCAACCTCCTTCAGCCTAGATCCTTATCTCGGCTGAAGAGAGCTAAATGTTGGTCATACCTGCCAACTTTCTTCAGCCTAGATCCTTATCTCGGCTGAATAGAGCTAAATGTTGGTCATACCTGCCAATTTTCTTCAGCCTAGATCCTTATCTCGGCTGAAGAGAGCTAAATATTGGTCATATCTGCCAACTTTCTTCAGCCTAGATCCTTATCTCGGCTGAAGAGAGCTAAATGTTGGTCATTCCTGCCAACTTTCTTCAACCTAGATCCTTATCTCGACTAAAGAAGATAACTAAATGTTGGTTAATCTTGCCAACCTTCTTCGGCCTAGATCCTTATCTCGGCTGAAGTAAGCTAAATGTTGGTCAAACCTACCAACCTTCTTCAGCCTAGATCCTTATCTTGGCTGAAGAAGAGGACTGAATGTTAGTCAAACCTGCCAACCTTCTTAATTGCTCCTAGCTAGCAATGACTAAGAACAACTTTTACAGTAGAAAAAATTATGTTGGAAAAACTACTTGTTTTATTTGAAAAAAGAAAAATTACAAGTATTTTGAGAAAATAGTTTGAGATTAGCAGTGTTCTATGGCCTAGGAATAGCTTTGTTGTCTCCATCTTCCAAGTGATATGCCTATTTTCTTGCTAAACCGACCACTTTGTATGGTCCTTCCCAGTTAAGTCCTAACTTGCCATCTTAGGGCACCAAAGTGTTGCCCATTACTTTGCGCAGTACCCAATCTCCATTCTTGAATTGCCTCAGATGCACTGTTTTGTTATATTTTCTGGATAACTCTTGCTGGTATGAGGCAATAAAACTAGTGCTCTTTCCCTTCTCTTTTCTACAAGGTCGAGTTCTAAGGTTATGGCTTCTTCATTCAAGTTTGGGTCAAATTTTTCACTTCTAATAGTGGGGAGGCCTACTTCTAGTGGGATTACTGCCTCCATGCCATAGGCTAAGGAAAAAGGCATTTCTCCAGTTGATCGCTGAGGTGTGGTACGATAAGCCCATAAAACATGAGGAAGCTCCTCAGCCCACTTGTCTTTTGCTCTCTCTAACCTCTTCTTCAAACCGTCTAAGACGACTTTGTTGGAAGCTTCTGCCTGGCTATTTGCTTGGGGGTATGCTGGTGTAGAGTTGTAGAATTCTATTTTGTATTCTTCACAAAAGCTCCTAAAGATTTTGCCATCGAACTGAGTGTCGTTGTCGAATATTAGATCCTTGGGTATGCCGAATCGAGTGATGATGTTTTGCCAGATGAACTTCTTAACGTTTTTCTCTTTTATAGATGTGAGTGCTTTTGTCTCCACCCACTTTGTGAAATAGTCTGTTGCTGCGAGAAAGAACTTTCTGTTGTCGGACGCAATTAGAAGTGGTCCCACTATGTCCAGGCCCCACATTGCAAAGGGCCATAGGCTAGTCAATGGTATAAGTTTTCTGGCTGGTTGATGTATTTGGTGTGCGAACTTCTGACATTTCTCACAGTTCTTGACATATTTCTCTTAATCTGCTTGCATGTATGGCCACTAATAACCTTATGAAGTTGCTCTGTAAGCTAATGATCTTCCCCTTTGGTGGCTTCAACAAACGCCTTCGTGTATCTCGAACAAAAATGCCTCGACCTTGCTGGGATAGACGCATTTCAGGTAAAGTCCTATGAAGGATTTTTTGTACAATGCTAGTGATGGAGAGAGCCAAAATTGCTATAATGTTGCTCTAATTTTTTTGGCTTCTTTTTTTTCTTCAGGCAAGATGCCGTCTTTGAAAAATACTATGATGGGATCCATCTAGGATGGTCCTAGTTCGGCACAACATGCCTCGGCTGCTTTGGGTTCTTCAATACTTGGTCTAGGTGGGAAATCGATCAGTAATGGGTGTGGGATAGATGTATCTGCCATTAAAGCAAAACCTGCCAGCTCGTCTGCTCTACTATTTTTCTCTCGGCTGATTTGCTCTATCCAGACTGCTTCGAACTTCATGATCTCCTTTCTGACTAACTCTTGGCACTTAGCCATCCTATCATCTTTTGCCTCGTAGTCGCCTCAAATCTGGTTGACTACCAGCTGGGAGTTACTCTATACCATCAGCTCAGTGGCCTTCATGTAAAGTGCTGATTTTAAGCCTGCTAATAGTGCTTCATATTCCGCCTCGTTGTTGGATGCTGGGAAACCAAGGTTGACTGCCTATTCAATTGTTAGGCCATCCGGTGAGATGAAAACTATGCCAAGTCCTGCACCGTGCCTGTTGGATGCTCCATCCACGAAGAGTTTCCACATCTCTCCGACGAATAGCTTCCAACAAGTAGAGGGATCGAATGATGTCTAGGGATCATGGGTGTTGCTGATATTTTTTTCCAAGTCAATGTTCGCTGTTGGGTTTTGATCTTCATTGTCTGACTGCTTCAAGTCTTTACTCTTTGGTGAGTCCCCACTGGGAATAGCATGGTCTGTTCCTTCTTCCCTGTCCTCAAACCTGTATGGCTTGCTATGTAGTTAGGCATTTTGCTTTGGGGGCTGTGCAGTTCCCGCGGCACTTTCCCCCATTCTTTCGGTTGTATCGGTCAAATCGATTGGGCAGACATGATGACTTCCTGGCGTGAACACGGCCACAAAGTCTGCTAAAGCTTGGGCTTTTATTGCGGTTTTTGGTTGAAACTTGATATCGAACTGCCCCAACTCCACTGCCCATTTCAAGATTCATCCAGAAAAATCTACCCTCTCAAACAAGGCCTTTAAGGGGAAAACCGTTATGACGATCACGATGTGAGCATGGAAATAGTGTGACAACTTTCTTAAGGCCATCATCAAAGATAAGGCCAGCTTTTCCAATGGTAGGTACCTTGTTTCAGCGCCCAACAAGGTCTTGCTAACATAAAAGATAGGTAGGTGTTGGATTCCTTCCGCTCTGACCAACACTGCGCTGACTGCATGCTGTGAAACTACTAAGTACAAAAAGAGCTCTTCTCCTGGTACCGGGGTTACTAACAATGGAGGAGAGGTCATGTAGTCTTTCAAGCTTTCTAGGACGCGGTCACACTCCTCATCCCACTCAAATTTGGCCTTCAGTGCCTGGAAGAATGGTCGACATCTATCTGACGACCGACTTATGAACCAGTTAAGTACGGCTACTAGGCCAATGAGATGTTGTACCTCTTTCACTGTGTTGGGCCTTTCAAGATCTTGGATGGCTTTGATTTGAGAGGGATCAGCTTTTATACCCCGGTTGGTCACTAGAAAGCCCAAGAATTTTCTTGACCCTACGCCGAATGCGCACTTAGATGCGTTTAGACGTAACTTGTGGGACTTCAAAATTTGAAACATTTCATCTAGGTCCTTGAGATGGTCCTTCTCATCTCTGCTTTTGACCGCCATTTCATCTATGTAAGCCTTCATTGTTCTGCCTAACAATGGTTCAAACATTTTAGTGACCATTCATTGGAATGTAGCGCTTGCGTTTTTCGGCCAAAGAGCATGATCTTGTAACAATATAGTCCTTTGGGTGTTGTAAATGACGTGACCTCCTAGTCCGGTTCGTACATAGAGATTTGATGGTAACCCCGATACACATCCAAGAAGCTAAGTCAGTTATGCCCTGCTGTTAGGTCCACCAGTTGGTCTATCCGTGGTAGGGAAAAATTGTCTTTTGGGCATGCCTTGTTGACTGTTTTGTAGTCCACGCAAACGCGCCATTTGCCGTTCTTCTTTGGCATTATTACAATGTTGTAGATCCACCCGGGATAGTGCACTTCTCTAATGGCTCCTGCCTCCAGCAAATTTCCCACTTCCTTTGCCACTATCTCCGTGTGGTGGAGTGACGATCGGCGAGTGCACTGTATAATTGGTCTGGCAGTTGGATGGACATTAAGTTGATGGCAGATGAAATTAGGGTCAACACCAGGCATGTCGTACGGTGTCCACGCTAACACTTCGATGTTAGAGGTTAAAAATTCCATGACCTCTACTCTCTCAGTGCTGGACAAAGACGAGCCGAGCAAAAAGAACTTTTTTGGGTTCTTTTCATCTATCCTTACCTTAACCAAGTCTTCCACTGCCTTCTGTCCTACTGCTTTGCCAACATCTGCAAACAGTTTGATTCTTTCTGGCTCCTCTATCATTTGTACAAACCCTTTTGCAGCACGGCTACCGTTTACCGTGACGAAACACTGTTTCGACATGATTTAGTCTCCTAAGACTTCTTCAATCACTCCGATTTCGTTAGGGAACCGTAATGCCTGATGGTAGGTTGAAGCCACCGAACGCATGGCGTGCAGCCATGCTCTTCCCAAGATTATGTTGTAAGTGGAAGGAACCTTCAATACCCAAAACTCCACCTGTTTTGTCATTGTTCCTGCCTTGACTAGCAGAATTATCTTACCCACTGGCCATTCCGGCATTAAGTTGAAACCGGCGAGAGGAGATGCTGCAGGCGCCAAGTCTTTGTCCTCCAATTTTAGTTGCTTGAAGGTCTCGTAGTACATTATCAGAATCCGTTTGATGTCGAAATTCTTGATGTGCAAAGTGACCACCAGTGCGTCATTATGTGGGCAATGTAGCCTTGTTAGATCCCTGTCTGAGAAGGATATAACGTTTGTAGCCTCCGTTTTTTCCCTTTTGATGGTAGGTTGTGCACTTAGTACCTCCCTCAAGTGCTCAGCCTTGTTGATCATCCCTTTGAGCTCACATACTCGCTCAGGTTCGATGATCCCATGTATAACGTTGATTATGCCTTGGGGTGGACCGTCGACCGGCATCCCGCTTGGCCTGCTGGGGTCCGGGGGGCCTAGTTGTGTTCCCCCTTCTATATGTTGGTCCAGGTGACCAGGGACTACTAACTCCTCCAGACGTTGCCTCAATGGTGTACAATTTTCAGTTCGGTGCCCCTTTTCATCATGGAAGGTGCAGCGGTACCTCTCATTATAACCTCTTTGTGCTTCTCCTAACTTGGTTGGCCGCTGAATGAAGGGTTCATCGCGTATCTCGCTGAGAATCCGGTATATAAGTTTATTGAATACTATGGTAATGGCATTGCGGACTCTTAACTTCCTTGTTTGGGGATCCTTTCTGTTGGTTCGCCTGCCTCGCCCATTCTTGCTTGGTTGTTCTACCATGTTAACTTTTGCTGCAGTCTTTTTATCCGGCATCGCTGTTGTGCCAGATTTTACTTTAGCGCGGGCACTATCTTCTTCTACCCAAATATATTGATGCACTCTCTCCATTAGGGCCTCCATCGTGAGGGGTGGCATCATTGTCATTGAATCCCTCAACTTGTTACCGACCGGTAAACCTTGTTTATACTATGTGATGGTGAGATTTGTAGGGCAATCCCCTATCTGATTGAAAGTCTCCCAATATTGACTATTGTAAGACCTCAATGTTTCCTTCCCGCCCTTGTCAATGGAGAGTAGCTTGTCAATCTCCACTGGTGTCTTGGTATTCATTCTGAATCTAGTCATAAACGCCTCTGCCAACTACGCCCATGAGGCTATGCTTTTTCAAACCATGTTAGACCCAGGTCACCAAGGCTGGAAGGAAACAGGATACACATAAAAGCCTTGTTTCGCCGGTATACCGCTACAACCTGGCGAAAGTGGCTTAAGTGCATGTAGGGATCTGACTTCCCCTCATAAGTGGTGAATTTGGGCTGGTGGAAACCTGAGGGTAGCGGTGCGTTCTCAATTGTCGGAATGAACGGCGAGCTTTATAACCTTGCTAGTACTTTATCTGCTAGTTCGTACGCAAGGCGTAGTATTGGCATCCCTACCTCGACACTCCCATACGTCCTAGGAGCCAATCGTTGTAGGGTTGAAACCCTATGAGGGTCGCAAGCCCTGGTGTCCTCCTTCCATCGAACTCTCTCCTCTAGTACTGTTCGTAGGTCTGCTGACCTAAGCAAAGTCTGTGTGCCTGGATGTCGTTTGGTGCGTGTGCGAGGGCTGATAGCTACTTCCTTCGGTATACGACCTTTCAGTCCTCGTTCTCTCAGACCTGGAGTAACGAGTCCTGGAGGTCCTTGATTGAGTGTTGCCTATTCTGAGGTCCCTACTTTCCGCTTGTGATGGTGTGACTTGTCTATCACGATCTTCCGAGTGGTAAGAGAGCATATTGCCTTTGTGCCCCTCTTCCGTCGCCACCTTTTTTTCTTTTATCTGGCGCTTCATTGTCTCCATGTCTGCCGCTATCCTCCTTATTAACTCGTCTTGCTCCTTCACGCGATCCTCCAGAACTTGAGGATCTAACCTTTGCCTCTGCCTTTCAGGACTTTGAGAGTGACGGGGACTGGTGCCCCATCTCTCCCGTGTGTCCCTCCCGGAGTTCCGTCGCTGGGGTTCTAATTCTACCATGGATGGGATAGAAAGCAAACCTTCGCGCCTCCTGGCCCCCTCCAGGGTTTGCCTATCAATAGCAGATTACGACAAATCTTCATTGTGCGCCATTGATTTCGACTAAAGAGGAAAACTCGATCAAAAGGTTTTGTTCTTTGTGTTTTCCCATAGATGGCGCCAATTGTACGAGCACGAAATAATCTTCTCGTATAATCTTGTTGATCAAGCTTGCACTCCTTCAAACGTTGTCGCTTCGCTTCTTAAAAACACAAACGTGAGCTAGCCGGCGAGTGTGTGCCGGATATCTCTCTAATGCCTAAGTCAACCAATAGACAATAGACAAAAAGCTTTGTGTGTTAGAGAGTAAGAATTGTGATACCTGTACATAGGTCCTATCATCAACTTTTATAGATTCCGCCTGGCACAATCCTAGTAAGACTTCAACTCTCTTTAGTAGAGTCCTCCTAGGAATCCCAAAGATAATGCTTATCTTTCTATACCCTCCTAGTGAAGAGTGTCTATCCTGATAACACTCTATTTACTACCAACCAAGTAAGATGGTTTTCTCCTTTGTCTAAGCTAGTGCAACCTAACCGAGCTAGATTATTTCGGTCATGCTCTCAACTAAACAATGATGTAGATGTCATTCGACCGAGCTACACCTAGCTCGGTCTTCTTTCTTACAAACACCTCGGCCAACCACCAAGCCTAGTTTTTAAGTAGATTGGTCAAACCCCTCTGCCCAGTTTGGTACCCAGACAACATGGGACCGAGCTACTTGAAGCCCATATCCCGGCCCTTAGTTCGGCCCAAAATAGAGATTAAAGGATTGCAGCTCAGCCTAATTTTTCTTTATAAATTACCCTCTCAATCATCATCAACAACAATTTGAGCATGATATATATATATATATATATCTGAGCATGATGGTGGAAGAAAAAATAAATCTGTGTTCTTATCTATTCAATTTGAACATAAATTGATCTGTGTTATTATCTATATGATATATATACAAATAAAATTAAAATATATATACATTTTTACCCATTTCCTCAAATTGCACCCCTAGATTTCATCTACAAGAAACCCAACAGTAATGGAAACAAAAACATACAAGAAACCCATCTCATCACAGTTACAGAGATAAATCGAGGTATAAAGAAACAACGACAATCATCAAAAAAAATATATATATATACAAGAAGCCAGATCCCCTCCTCCCAAAAGAAATAATACAATATTTGAGAAAGAGAGAGAGAGATTCATTTCTTTCAATTTCTATAAGCAACCAGACACAAAATCAATTAGCTTCTACGACCAGTATTATGTAGATTGGAGAGATATGAAGGAGATTGGAGAGATCCAAAGAGATTGGAGAGGTCGGAGAGAAATGAAGGAAATCGAGGATCTAGCGGCACTAAAGGCATGAGGAGTGAGATCCAAGCCGTGTGAGGCAGATCAGAGATGAGCACACTACGACAAGGAGAGAGATGAAGAAGATCGACGGTAAGGAACTGGTGATGCGGTGGTTAGCGGTATAGATCTGTGCGATTCACCAATAGAGATCGAAAGAGAGGGGGAGACAACAACCCTAAAATAAGTCAACAAAATAGAGAAACATATATATATATATAGGGATAAAATAGTAATTTTACTTTGGGGACAAACGGGGACGGAGACAAGGACGAGGACGGGGATGAGGATAGGGATAGGGACAGGGACAGAGACCGGGAGCGGGGTCGGGGCTTGGGCTTGGACACTTATCACCATCCCCGGCCCGAAACTGATCGGGGATTGATTTTCAAATACCATTCCCGTCCCGTCGGGGGTATTTTTTGAAAAAAAATCGCTTAAATTAAAGTCAGGGGACGGGCCTATCGAATCGGTTTTAAATTGTCATCCCTAAAAGGCAGAGGCAAAACAGTGAAGGGACCACATGGTTTTGAAAATTTAAACTTGTCATTTGACCCTGTAACGGGATCCTCTATCATATTACCTCAGTTACAATACGAATATGCATAATATTTTCCTTCACATGTGCACCTATACATTGTTATATGAATTATTTATTTTTTTATTTTTTTAGTTGAAATTATAGGTTAACATGTTATGAGAAAGACAAACAGATAAACAATCACATGACATGATAATACCCCCCCAAAAAAAAAGAAAAAGAAAGTTCGGTTAATATTTAGATGTATTTGTAATTTATTTTAAAATTTATCATTATCAAATGCGGTAAAGAATTTCAATCAAGAGTAATAGGAACGAATGATAATTATTCCTAATAAAGGATTATTTGGGATGTCCTGTATAAGTGTATTTTTTAACTTTTTAGATTAAAAAGTTTAAAACACCAAAAATGATGATTGTTTGGGTTAAGTTTTTGATTTTTTGCGAAAAAATGTGTATTAAAAAATTGTATAAATTAGTGTATAGGAAAAGTTTGTGCATTGTAAGCTGTACGGCAGGCAACAAGGTTTGCAGATGGTAGTATAGGAGATGCTTGCTTCTTTTTCGGGCATCGAATTGGACGATATTGTTCGGCTCAGGGGCCCACCATGGGTCCCGTTTTTCTAATCGGAGCCGTGCAATGTGTAGAACTCGTTGAGTACTATATGCTTGTAAAAAATTACGTTAATCGGATATCAATAGCTATCTGATCGGATTAATTTTTTGTCAACCATTAACTATAACACCATCCATTTTTTATACAAAATTGATTTGATTATGTAGTTAGAGATATCCGATCAACGTGATTTTGTATAAGTATATAGTATTCGACAAATTCTACACATTGAACGATTCAAATTATCAAAACGGTACCCATGATGAGCCCCCATGGACCGAACATCACCTTTCCGGGTTAATTTTTTTTGCACCCCGCGTTGTAAATTTATACCACTGACCAACACTTCAATATGTATAACTTGTACTTGGTGCATATGTATGCTTGTACTTTGTTCCTGTGTAATTTATTTTTTTTATATATATTTTTTTAATGAATAGTAATAACTTTTTAAAAAATAATGGTGCTGGGACCCGTAGCACCCCAGTAGCCCAATTTTTTTTTTTTTTTTCTTTCCATTCACGCGGTGTCACGTGACACTGGGGGAGGGAGGGGTCTTAAGCTTTATTCTATAAATAATTTTTTAATTATTTATCTTTTTCAGTGTCTGTCCCGCCTAAATAATGGACAGGCTTGGGTGGGCTTCAAGGCCTATGTCCAGCCTAAGTTGGCACCCAAGCAATGTCCGTTAATCACATCAGAAAGGGAATGTACTTCTTTCAGGCTTTGTAAAGCAAACATTCTTACCACCATTATCCCTCTAATGCTCCAAACGCTAGAAAGGGAATGTACTTCTTGCAGGCTTTGTAAAGCAAACATTCTTGCCACCATTATCCCTCTAATGCCCCCAAACCCTTTTGGGGAGCGTTTGTTTAAAAGGATTCAAGTATAAGATAAAGATAGGATTAATAATTTATTGTTTGATTTAAAATTTTTACACCTAAATTCATCTGGATTATGAATCTTAAATTTATAAAATTGTTCTATCCTATGGAGGGTGGGACACAATTCATAAGATAATTCATCCTATGAGATTAGTTAGTGAAAATATATTTTTGACCATCTATTATTTAATATCTTTTTAAAAATAAAATTGATTTATTAATTTTTTTATTACATTATTTAATAAATTATTTATTAATTTTTTTTACTTAATAAATTTTATTTATTAAATTATTTATTTTAATAATCATATGGTATTAATTATACTTAGTAAAGAAAAATAAAATTTAAAAATCTCAATTACAAATTAAAATAAATTTATGTAATTTTTATTAATATTCTATTTATTTAATTTTTTAAAAGTTCTACTAAAAATATTAAATAAAATTTATAATTCAAATTTAATATTCCTATTATTAAGTAAATAATTCAAAAGGACAAAATAGTCTTTTGAACATTTATCATTCATGACAAACATAAGATTCAATAGAATAGTCCAATTCAAAAATCTAATTCTATGATTAAACAAACATAAGATACAAATTCAATCCAATCAAATAGTCCGGAAATAATGTATCCTAGGACTAACAGTACGTTGGATTACAAATCCCCTTATCCAATTTGCCCAAACAAACATGCTGTTTGGGTCTTGGGAAGCCTAAAAAAAAAGTCCCCCCCCCCCAATAATGGTCAAAAGTATTTTCTTTTTTAAACAAAAAAGAGAAAGAAAATCAAAATGACTGAACATTAAATAGTCTGATCATTTTACAACACTGAACATACACTGTTAAACAGAGTTTACATAACAAATTCATACACAACCAAACAGAGTTTTCGAATTCAAACATAGTTTCTAAAACAGTAAGCAAACAAAAATGCCAAACCGAAGTGTCTCCTACACAAAGAAATCATACATGCACTGACATCGACGACCACTTGAAACTCATATATGGTCAAGTGCACAGCGAAGTGTCTCCTGCCATACCGCATCCAAAATGTTAAAAGCCTTGATGAAAAAGAAAAACGAATGAGAACCGATATAATTTACAAAGAAGAGGACTTACAAGTTCCTTCTCAAGTTTGACCGTATCCTCTTTGTAAGAAGCAAGTGTAGCCTGAACATATGCACTGTCCTTCTTGAGCCTTGCAATGTCTTGCTGAATGTGTAAAACTTCAGTCAAATTACTGGAGCTGAACTGCTGTAGAATCTGTAAAACAAAATATAAAATGAGGAGGATTATAGAGCAGGTGATAGAGGTAGTTTTGAGAGTAATATTCAGCAATGTTACCAATTAAAATTATGATTCTATAAAGTTCAGACACTTTTACTGATCAAAATAACAGAATCAAGAACCTTACCATTTCCTCCTTTTCCATCCTGAAACTACCAGAAGAAAGCAAGAAAATTAATCAGAAAACAAAAATAAGAACAATTTTCTTCTACCTAACAAAGTTACAAAATCTCTCTCAAAGAATGAATGATTACTTGTAATTATATCAAGCAATTATAAAGTCTTATTTGTTTAAAGAGGAAATTATACTTATCTTCCCGATAATTTGCCTCCCATGTCAATTTGGTTCCTATAATTTCATTTGTATCAATTTTGACTCGTAAATTTTCACATTATATCAATTTGGTTCAATTGATAACATCGTTTAAGAAATTGGACAGAAATTAAGGGCTACAAGGTCCATTCAAACGGGAATGAACTATTTTAAATTGGATGTCAACCCCTTAATCACTCTGAAAAAAATGAATTGAGTATTTTGCCCTTCATTTCAGTCAAACTTTTTAATTAACGTTATCAATTGGATTAAACTAACACTACGTGAAAAATTCAAGGGTAAAATTGATGCAATTAGAACTACATGGAACAAATTGACACAAGAGGCAAACTACAAGACTACCAACATTTGCCATTGTTCAAAGAATGTAAATGAAGAGGGAACAAAAACCAATAAACTAGGTTTTCACTTGCGCATACTTATTCTTTGGATCATCTAGATTCATAAATACTAATAAATAAAGATAGTTACATCAGATTAAGAATTAAGTTGACAATTTGTGCTCATCCCAACGTTTTGCACCATGAACATATAATAACATCAAATCAAATCCATGAACTCGAGGAATAATTTGAGTCAGCGCTTAGTGTATATCTTTTTTGCACCAAATCACAAAACAAACCTACAATAATGTCTTCATTAATATCAAAAACCAAATGAATGCTGGTAAAATGAGAACAACCTTAATAAGGGTTCTTTTGTAAAGGCAAACACTATTGCCACCATCACCCCCCATAATGATCCAAAATTCTTTTGTGTCTCGTCAAGCCAGTGGCCACAAAAAAATCTGTTATAAGTTGAGCTTTACCTTGATAATCTAGTGATCTAGGAGTTGTAAAGGTTGAGTCTGGGACAAGGGAATACATTGCAAATAATGCTTCTATAAAAGTAGATTGCAACTCTTTGAAGATTCTCAAATTTTGAGGTTACCATTATTGAAATGAATCTAATAATAAGCATATTTATTTGAGGAAGCATGATTTTATTGGATGGGAAATCTATGATGTGCACCCCTAAAGTGGAAGATATACTTTCTGTGGTGAGCAAAACCTTGTAATACTTTTCTTGATGAGAAAAGTTATGTCATTTTCTGGTTTATGTCACAAAATCTGTGGGGTTGTTATGAAGGGCATACCATATGCACCCTTTTAGGGGTGCACACAGTAGTGTCTCCCTTATTGGAGAACACTTCATAACTTGAATAAAATTTATAGGATATTGTTCAAGTTGAAAAAATAGAAAGGCCTGGAAAAAATTTTGACAATATAAACTTCTATCTGTGTAAACACACTTGTTTGAAGTATTCTTGCAGCTATAATGTATATGACCTTTAAGCAGAAAACAAATCTTTAACAGGTGGTTGGAAGTGGATTTTGTTTTCCATTGTTGAGAAGTCAATTTTGACAAAGTTAGAAGAAAACAATAGGTATCCAGTTTTAAATAATTAAGGTTGTCGGGACTCAGATCAAGAAAGAATAAAGGAAGATTTCATGCTAAAATATAGGAAACATGATGTTTTAATTGAAATAAAAATTTCTATGATATGAACAATATGTCATTCAGTTACAAGAATTAATTTTGATGTGTATTACCTGCTTGGTTCAAGGCTAGATTCCTTAAGTCTAGACTTAATATCTTCTATAGCATAGAGGAAGTGGTTCATTGTTACTTTGACATCCTTCTGGACATGCTTCACCAGTCCCCTCTCCCCTGCATGGACCACAGCATATGAATGTGCACGGTTGACTAGAGATGCAAGGGCAGAGCCACTACAGCCATCCGTCATGCAAGCTGTGCAAACAAACACATGCACAATCTCATTTCATAATGATGAATTGATGTTTCCACTGCACAACATTCTTGTTCAAACAATTTACCAATGTCTTGAAGATTCACATCTTCATCGAGTACAAATGCTTGTCTCATGTTCCTTGTGCTGATGTCCAAAATTTGCAAGCGCCCTCGCTCATCTGGGTACTGTAATTTGACATGTAGTTCGATTCTACCTTCCCTACAAACAAATACGATAAACTACATTTCTTTTTTTCATTGAGTTAGAAAAATGATAAGTTAATAAATAGCGATTTATATATATTTGTTTGGTTACCCATAAAAGATGAATGTGTATACATAATTTAACTTTTCTTTACTTTGATAAATTCAAATTTTGAACATACCATTCGAGTTCAAAAAATGTAAGATATTGTTGAAAAAGAACAAAGAAATCAGCAAAGAACAACACAAGGGAGGGAATGTTACCTCAGTAGTGCTTCATCGATGAGCTCCTTTCGATTTGTAGTAGCAATAATAAATATGTTGTTCAATACTTTCATGCCATCAATCTGAAAGGCATGCAAATTTTCAAGTATTGCCTAGACAAAGAGAAATAATAAAAGGAACAAATTGAAAAAAGAAATATGAGAGATATAGACCATGGTAAGTAGTTGGTTTACAAGCCTATCATCCATATGGTATTGTCCCATAGCTACCCCTCTTTTCTGCAAAAAACCAAAAACATATTGAAGACATGATTTGCAATATAGATATGGAACCAAAAAATACCATTCTCACTCCCTCTTAATGCTTATTATTAATATTCTCATTGTTGTGACCTCTGCCCTTTATTTATGTCGCAAACATGTCCTAAATCGCCTTTCTAAGCCACTCAAGCTTGGTTCATATAGTCTAAAGGGTTCTTCCACCTATTGTCAATCAGTTTTTGTTTGGATGCCTCCAGTATTTTTAACATGGTGTTAGAATTGAGTCTTGAGTAATTTATTGCGGGCCAAGTCTCCACTCCAGGTGTCTTTCTTTGGTTTCTCTCATCTCCACTTGCAGTTGGACCGCATGTTCAAGAAATGTTAAAATTCGGCCTCGTGTTCGAGAAGTTGTCCCAAATTGCCTCTCTAAATCACCAAAGCTTGATTCATATTGTCAAGAGGGCCCCTTCACCTATTGCCAATTGATGTTGGGATGGATGCCTCCAATATTCTAACAGTCTACAAGAAGATTGTGCTTAATAAAGAATCTTAGGGCTTGCACAAAACTCTTAAATTTTATTTTTTTTACCTCCATGAGACTATGTCGCATGTGCAAGAGTGTTCGGGACTTGTCCCACATCACCTCTCTAAGTCACCCAAGCTTAGTTCGTATAGTCTATAGGGCCCTTTCACCTATTACCAATCGATTTTGGGTTAAATGCTTCCAATAATATAACAATATACAACAAGATTGTGCTTAATAAAGAATCCTAGGGATTGCACGAACTCTTTAATTCTTTTTAGTCTAATATTGTTTCATGCTTTATTTTGTTAAGGATCTTTCTTACCTAGTATTAGGAAGAAAATTGAAGTTCTATATGTGGTTGTGTGGGTGATTTGAGGCTACATGAGCTAGTAAAGGAGCTTTCTAGGTGAAAGCAAAGACAGCCTTCGGAAGAGAAAGAGTGAGTGAGTTGTTATAGAGGTCTAAAAGTGAAGAGCCAAAACTATAAGCAAGAGGTGGAGATAGTTAGATCATCTTCATGCATGGAGGTGGAGGCTATATTTATAGATTGATTGGGCTTATATGGGCCAACTCACCTAGTGGCTGGAATGGTGGTCACGCATGCTTGGATATGAAGCACTCACTTGTCTTTATCATGTTCTAGAGTTGACTTCATGTTGAGATCTCTCTAAGGTTGGTCAAGTGTAGATCCCTCCAACAAGAATAGGGTGCGACATCTTGACAAATATTCAATGCCAATAAACCAAGTCCAAAATCCCTATGAGCTCATGCGATAGTCATGAGGTTGCTCGGATGCCTCGTAACTGTGGCACCAAACCCAAAGGTGTCCCTATGCCCTTCTATCGATCTAGACTGGCATGAGTGTATTAGAGTGATGGGAAAACAAGTGTAGAATCATATAAGAGATGCACGTTTAGATGCAAACTTGGCTTGCCCAAGGGGGCCCAAGTGGATATGAGAGTGCCTAGGTGAAGAGCCCTTAATCTTTGGAAGGAAGGCCAAGTGCACCCACAAGGCTCTTTGGAGATAGCCTCCTTTAATTTTGATATTAGAGATGCCACATTGTGCAGTGCATAGAGGTTTTGGGATAAAGGGATCACATGCTCAATACCACTATCTTGGTGAAGTTATGAAGTACATGTAGATGTGATGATCACCTAAGGTCAGTCAAATGCTTCCTATATGACAAGTTACTTTTTATGTGCAAAACAATTGAGTGCCTATTGTTTGGGAACCACTTTCTAAAAAAATGGTTTTTGGGTGACCATTACCTTTGGGGACTTCAGATAAGATATAGTGCCCTTCTTACCTGTTATTTCTGAATTCAAGACTTTTAACAATGACCAACCTTTTTCATATAGAATAGCATTTCTATGTTGACTGTCCACACTGATTAAAGCATAGTTTGTATAAGCCAATAAAAAATTTAGAAGTGGATGACAAGGTGAATTGCAAATCATAGGGCATAGAAAATAATGTGAAAACAATGCTGATTAATCTGGATTACACACTCAACGGTGAATGCTTGTCTCAGAAAAGCATATTGATGTAGAATCATGAAACTCAAGCCCTGTATCTTATCTTATTCTCAATGTTTCAAAAGATGAGTAACATTACAATTGGTAAGTCTGCAGTACAGATCACTACTACCAAGAAGGAATAACAAGACATCCCACAAGCAACAAATTGACCAGGTTATGACATGGGAATGGAATGGAGGAACAGAACATATAATACATGTGAATACAAGGAAACCAATATGACGTAAAAGCTTAACAGGGAAAAAAAACTAGAATTATGTAGAAAACCTAGGTCTGATATTGTGAAATTCACATACGTGTAACACAAATTGCAGGTTCCACAACTAACAGCACTAAAGGAGCAAATGTTGTATATGTGCTCACCTTAGCAATCGAATCAATTTCATCAAATATGATGATATGCAGGTCACTTTTAGCTCCTGAAAGAAAAGATTAAAATGATCTCACTATTAAATGCACAATGAAGTGAATTTACAATTATGATATGAACTATGCAACTTTACCATATCTATTTTCATCCTCAATGGCTGCTTTAAAGAGTGACCTTATTTTCCTCTCTGATACACCTTGGAATGCATTTAACACATCTGGTCCATTTATAATCTGCATGAATGAGAGGAGAAAAAGAAGTGTCAGAATAAGATAAACAAGTGGAGAGAGAGAGAGAGAGAGAGAGAGAGGGAGAGACCACGGGCTCTTTTGTGTTTAGTAATTTGCAAATGCTTCGTGCTATCAAGGTTTTTCCAGAACCTGGTGGACCATATAGTAGCATGCCTCTTACATGCTTCAAATTCAACCTAGCACAAGAAAGTCAATAGTTAATAACTAAAAGCTAAGAAGCATAGAAACGGACACAAGACACGCTGACACATAAATTTGTAAGAATTGTAAGACATGACCCGTGGGGACACACACAAGATATATGATTTTATATATTATGTCAAATATATTTCATTCAAATTTATAATAAAAAAATGCAGCATAACACTAATATCTAAAGTTTAAAAGAGGGATTAGTAATATGTATCCTCTAGGTTATTTTGTTCAAATGTGTATCCACCCAAGTGTCCAAAGCGTCTTTTGAGCCTAAAAAATAAAAATAAATAATAGGACACAATAGGACACTTTCCACAAGTATCCCTTCACAACTTTATATTGATTTCAATACACTTGCACTACAATTCTACTACAGCCTACTAATAACCAAGTTAACAATTACTAATCATTCTTTTATAGGAGCTGCTACAGTGTGCACTTTTAAAAAGAGACATACTGTATGCACCCTACCCCAACATACGTAACATAACCATAACATTTTGTGACAAACACCAGAAAATGTGTAACTTTTCTCATCAAAATGATTTGTAACATTTCTCACCAAAAATATTTCATAATATTTTCAACACACCGTTCATAACATAATCACAACATTCCTAACATATCGACAACGGTTTGCAACTTTCACTTTAGGAGTATACATGATACATTCGCTATTCCTAACTTTTACCACAAAGTAGTTTATGATAGAGAGTGTGACTATGAAGCACGAACACCTCTCCGAGGGCTCCGTACCAGTGTCAGACACGGACACACGGTGGACACGTGTCCGACACGCAGCAGAGAGTGTCCCTTTTTTTTCTTTTTTCTTTTTTTCACATCCGGACACGTTATAGACACTTTCGGGGGGTAATTTCACAATTTACAAAAAAAATTTGGGGTCGATTTGTAAATAAGTAAAAACAGATCAGTCCTAATCTACTTCGATTAGAACAGAAACAGCAGAGAAAGGGTGAGAAAGAGAGGAAAAGAGAGGACCTGATCGATTCGTCGTTCATCGTTCGTCTTCTCTTCTCGTCGGTCGTCAGTCGTCTCTCGCCCTTCGTCGTTAAGGTACACGCTGCTATTCTTCTTCTTCTTCGATCTTCATTCTTCTTCGTCTCTTGTCGATTGTCAGTCGCTCTCTCTCTCTCTCTCTCTCTCTCTCTCTCTCTCAGCCTCTAATTTCATTTTATTTTTTCTTTTATTTTATTTTCTCTAATTTTATTCTGATTTTATTTTATTTTTTCTTTTCTTTTATTTTTTTCTTTTATATTCTGATTTAATTTTTTCTTTTCTATTATTTGAGTATATAATTTTAATAATGTATGTTTATTAATTTTATTATAGGAACCAATTTTTAATTCTGAAACAATGGCTACGGGTGGTAGTTCTAATGATATGTTATGTATTGATGGAATGCAATTTTATGTTATTTGTGAATGATATATATGATGTTAAATCAGTTAAATGTTTATTTTTTATAATTTTAATAGTGTTATTTTGTATATTTTATTACATTTTAATAATTTTTTTTAATAATTTTATGACATATGATAAATAAAATTAATTATATATATTGAACGTGTCCCCAGCGTGTCGTGTCCCTTATTTTTTGAAAATTTACGTTTTTGCGTGTCCGCATCGTGTCGCGTGTCCGTGCTTCATAAGAGTGTGCCTAGTAGCATTTTCCTTCTTTTATAGCAATACAATTTCTATACATTTCAAAACCTCGTACAAACAAACTTTTTGCAAGGAACTACTAACCGGTAATGCTAGTGAGTTTGAAAAAATAATTTAAAAAATTGTCAAAAAAATGAAATATGTGAACTAGAGACCACATCACACAAAGTTTGTATCTGCACCACGCATTTATTTATTTATTTATTTATTGTTTTGTACAATGTTTAAAAAAAAAAAGAAAAGGTAATTATATAATTCTCTTTTGCTAGAACTTTACTCTCTCGAGTAAGGCAGGCAGGCAGCCTCTGTTTTAGGGCAACCGGATGAATATTGATTTGGATTATAATTTGAATGAATATTCGAATTACCAAAGAAATCAGACAACTATACTATATATACCATAAATAAAATTAGAAAAGAAACTCAGAAGTGGTCAGATTATATTATACCTCTTTGCTAGAGAAGGAGGAACCATCCGTGAGCCAAATGCTGACTGCAGTATTTGAACAACTTGGGAAGCCATACCTCCAATACCAAGTGATATCAGTACTTCGTCCAGTGATTCCATATTGAAGCCTTCCCTAAATATATTTTTAAATGTTTCAGCTCCATGGATTAGGGTACCCTGTGATCAAACATGGCAACAACTTTTAAAATTCACAAATCACATTGATAGATACTAGATAGATACCAGATAGATACATATGGAATCTTTATATATCACTGGTAAGAAATAGATACGTATGGAATCTTCATGTATCACTGGTAAGAAAGTAGCTAATAATCATCATATTGGTTGGAGTTTTCAAAATTTATTATAAAAATAAAAAATAAAAAAAGGGCCAACAGACTCGACAAACGCTCCCAAAGAGGCAAAGATCAGCAAACCATACACTCCATCACCCAGCCGTTAGGGCACACTGTTGAAACTCAGATCGGACCGTTGGCAGGCAGACGAGGAAGACGGAACGGACGGAGCAATCTTCATCCATTCTATCCTCAAAATCCCCGACGTCCAATCCTTCCAGGTTGACGCCTCCGGCTAAGCACATTTTGCCGCCGCACCCACAGCAGATCCGAACTAGAAGAACACACATCACATTGGGGGAATTTTCTATGGTACACAAAAATGGTTTTTATGTATCATACATAAATTAATTTTAGGAAAATGCTAGAGGTCCCAAATTTTCTACCAAATAAATGACCAAATGTCTCACATGGGTGTGGGGCCCACAAAATTGCGGACCCCACACCCATGTGAGACATTTGGTCATTTGTTTGGTAGAAAATTTGGTGTCCCTAGCATTACTCTTAATTTTAGCCATTAGATTCAAGTCAGCAGAAACCCAGACCATTCATTGGTAATGATTAAAGTCAAATTCAAAAAACAAGATAGTTTGGTGAAAAACGAGATGATTTTTAGAAGAAAAATGCTCCGGACCCATTGGAGGTCGACCCTCAGTGAGGTAGCGCGTTTTGATTAGATAAAAAAGAACTATTTTACTTTTTTTTTTTTTTTTTAGTTTCAATCAGTGGAGGCTCGCCACCTCACTGGGGGTGCGACCGCCACTAAAGGTCTACAGCATGGTTGTTTTTAGAAAAACAAGTAAACGGTAATTTATATGGGATGTGAATATTATTTGTGAACCATAAGAATAATAAATAAAAAAGCGTATAAATAAATTAAATTTTATTAAAAATTTATAAAAATAAATTAGTTAATAAGTTAAATATGTATTATCCACTAATTGTGAAACAAAAATGTGATTTTTCAACTTACCACAATAATTAAGCAAACTTATCACTTATATGATCATACTTACTATTCCACAAAATTCGCTCATGTATTAGCAAAATTCACCCAACTTACTTTTTAGGTAGTTGGTAAACTAGTAGTATTAAATTATAAAAATTTTTGAAAACTTCTAAAATAAATATGAAATTTATAAAGTAGAATGTAAAAAAAATGTGAATAATAAATATAAAATTTTACATTTTTGTTTAATAATTTGAGTTCCTTAATTTTATTTTATTACTTATAAATTCTGTATACTTTATATAATTTATATGAATTTCATATCAAATTTTTTTTTTGAAATTGTAATTATTTCACAATTTTTTATGAATTTACTGTGCACAATTAGATATCTCTATTTTATTTTGACCTTCTATGATGTTTTTAATTCAATTTTAAGATTTTGTTATAATAGCATTTCATCTAATTAAAGAAAAATTATGAGGTTTTACTAAGTCATAAGAAAAAGAAAATATGATGGAATAATTAGCAGAGTGTGATTGAGTAGTAAAGTATAGTTTAAATGAGTAATAAATCTAGTATGATAGAAGAGTAAGTCATGTTTAATTGAGTAGTTAGTGGATTTTTTTTTTTTTTTTTTTAATAACTTTAAAACCAATTGTAACATTACTTACCACTTATTATAATAATACTTACAACTTATTGAGACAATACTTACTATCTATAAACACAATACTTACCATCTATTCTTATTGTACTTACCATTCATTCAGACTTACCAGTTGTTTTACTTAGAGCATCTCCAACGGTTTAGTATTTTTTTCATCAAATTTGAGTAAAAAAGGAAGATTTCCTCAATCTGATATGAGTGGCTCTAACGGTGCAATGTAGCTTTCATCAAATCTAAGTGGACGTCCGGGGGAACGACTGGGCAGTCAACCGGAAAGTGAAAATGAAAGACACATACATAACAGAGAGAGTTGCGTTTGGTTTCTATAAATTCTTCTTCCTTTCTCATGGATCTGAACCTGGTAAACTTCAATCACCTCCACTACTCTCTCTCTCTCTCTCTACACTATCGTGTTATTTATATCAATGCACGAATTCGTGTGATTTCATTTTCTGCAAATTCATTGGATATGTATCGATCGGTGATAATTGATGGTAAATCTGGTTATGTATGTCATTTCTTATATATTTCGATCTTCGTTTGTGATTAATTCAACTTTGTATATTACAAATGGTGTTGGTTTTCCACTATGAATAGCTCCAACTGAGGTATACTGTCTTTCTCTCTTCCTCTATTTTTTTTTTTTTTATTGAGAAACCAAAGAGGTGGTCGACCGAGGGGTCAACCGGGTGGTCGACCAGGGGGTCGACCTCCCAGTGTAAAATTTTCACAAAATTTTGCTTGAGGTTGTCATTCGCGAGGATGTCCGGCCGATCGTGTAGTGGGTCCACAAAACAACAGCTATGCACAGTAATTTGCTTAAAGCTGTAGCACATTTTCAGTTTGGTGAAATTTTTGGGCAATTCTCATTTTGATATCAGTTTGATGAAACTATTGGAGCCAAAAAAAGTTACTTTTTTAACAAAATTCAAATTTGGTGATGGTTTTGCTTAATCGTTGGAGATGGTCTTACCACTCAATAGTAAGTGGAATCTTATTAAGTAATTATTCGAGTCTAATAGAGTAGTAAGTAGACATTTTAATTTACTTTAAAACCAATTGTGACATTACTTTTCACTTATTATAACAATACTTACAACCTATTAAGATAATACTTACAATCTATAAACATAGTACTTGCTATTTGTTCTCATTTTACTTACCACTCATTGTGACTTTACTTTCTACTTATCTCTTAATAATAAGTGAAATCTCATTAAGTAATAAGTTAAGTCTAATAAAATAGTAAGTAGACATTTTAATTACTTACAACTAATTATGACATTATTTACCACTTATTATAGCAATACATACAATTCATTGATATAATACTTATTATTCATAAATACAATATTTACCATTAGTTTAATTGCATTAACCATCCATTGTGACTCTATTTACCATTCGTTCTTGTCACAACCCCACCTCACCCCAGTACTCAGAGATTAGACATCATAACCAATTGATAACTGAGGTTAACAAATGCCATTTCTTAAATTAACAAATTAATAACACATTGGAGTAAAATAAAATGGTATCTAACTAAGTAGTAAGCCAAGTTTAATAGAGTAATAAGTGGAGTCTCATTGAGTAGTAAATGTCATTTAATTGAGTAGTAAGTCAATTCTAATTGTATGTGGGGTTTGATTGAAAACTAAGTCAACTTAATGAAGTAGTAAATCAAGTATCATTGAATAGATAAATAAAAACCTTTGATTAGTTTTTATAAATTCAAATCATTTTAAAAATACCTAACATATCCAAAACAAAATGTTTGATTATTTGACAGAGTAATAAATGGGGCATTATTAAGTAATAAGTGGACTCATATTTAATCATTATCGCTACCAAGATAGATTGTAAAACTCAATGTCGAAATCATACTTATCATTCAAAAATATATAATATTTACTATTTGCTGTGATTCGATTTATCAATCAATAGTAAAGAGAGTTTTATTGAGTAGTAAGTGAGTTTCATTGAATAATAAATCAAGTCTGATGTAGTAATAAATGGAGTCTGATTGAATAGTAAGTAAAGTATCATTGATTAGTAAGTAATGTATGATTAAGTAATAGTAAAATATCATTAAATAGTCAGCATTTATAAACGCAACACTTACAATTGGTTTTGATTCTATTTACCACTAATTGTGACTTTACTTGCCATTTAGTATTTTACATTTTTACAAATTTTAAATACTTACAATTGGTTAGCAATCTACGTACTATTTATCTTTAGAACGTGTACCATATACAAGTTATGACATAATCACTTTCAGTTATAACTAAAAACAAAATATAATGGGTCATAATTAAACATCAATTAAGGTATAACCAAAGACTTTTTCGGTTATAATCAAAATAATAATCACAATATATCATATCATCATATCTAACATCACAATGAGTCATGACCAAATGTAATAACTAAACACCACTTTAGACATAATCAAAAACCTTTTAGTTATAATCAAAATAAAAATTAAAAGAGGTCATAATTAAAAACCACAGGAGATTAGTCATAACTAACATCACAATGTGTCATAATCAGCACCTCAATGAATTATAATTAAATATTATAAAGGTCATAACTGGGTATACGGTATAGACCAAAAAAAGTATTTATTATAAAATTTTCCGGTAAACACAAGCATAAATAACAATAAAATATATATTTTAATATTAAAGAAATAACATCAGTTTTATTTAACATAATTTTGTCAATTTTATGATATTCATATTTTTTAAATCTTAAAAAACATTAGTGTAACTTTTTTTTTTTTTTTTTTTTTGATAGGGGAAATAAACAATCAACATGTAGTTAAAATTTTTTTTCAAATTCATGATAAAATTTACAAAATTCAATTATGAAAGTCATGAGTTTTTTTTTTATAAATATATAAATACTTTTGAAAACTACAACTAATTTGTATATATATATATATATATATATCTATTTTTATAAATAATTTAATGAGAAATATTGCATAATAAGGTCACATGGCTTTTAGTTTAAAAAAAAAAAGATAAATTATAAATATACACCCTGAAGTTTGATTAAAATAGAAATTATTCCTTGTGATTCTGGAAATTAAGGCCTATTTTGGGAAGTGGGTTAAAAGCCACGTCCCAGCTTTTAACCCACTTCCCTCTCTCACAAAGAACTAAAAAAATGTTAAAAATTAGCTTTTAACCATCTTCTCAAAACATCCATATATTTCACCATCTGAAGTTTCTAATTTCATAACAAATCACCCATTTTATTAATAAATTATCAAATCAATTAACAGTTTTTAATGATGTTAGAAATATATTTTAATTAATAATTTAAGTAATTTTATTATTGTATAAGAAAGTAATTATGAATTTTATTTATTTTTAATTAATTCTATTAAATAAAAAATTATAACAAAGAGATATTCGTAATTTTTTAAATCACAAGAAATAATTTATATTTAAAAAAAATCTCATGAATGTATTTATAATTTACCAACCAAATAACGTCACCGCACAACCGGTTACTACCGGTGACCCAAGTTGTTAGGGTAGTATTTGACTTTTTCAATCACTATCTTTACCCCCATTCCTTACAAACACGTGACGAGTGATAATTGGAGGAGAAGGAAAATAAAAAAAATAAAAAAAAAATCTAACAAGGGGAGTGGATTGGGGGGAGGGTTTTCTAAGTCTTTTGCCGTACAAAAAAATCATTTTATGTACTATATATAGTTTGACCCCACATTGGTAGGGCACATCATTAATAAGGATGATGCGTGTTTCCGGCCATGAGAGATATGATAAGTTGATGTGAGGGTAAAACTGTCATTTGGGTGGCATAAATAAACGCGGCTTCCGTCTAAGGGAGCTTCTATTTACACCTCCACCTTCCCCTCTTTGCACACATTTCATAAAAATTATTTTTATTATAAATTTTTTTTCAAGTGAAATTATTATTATAGACATCAAATAAACACATTCGGAAGTTGAATATCGAAAAAATAATAAAAATTCAGAAATCTACTTCCGAACCAATTACTCCCTCCGTCCCAAAATATTAGTCCCTTATTCCATTTTTCATTGTCCTAAAATATTAGTCCCTCTTTATAAATCAAGTACAAAAATAATGTAAATTTCCTATTTTGCCATTCTTTTAAATTAATAAACAATTTAAAAAGTACAATTTGATATTGATATTCCCAAAAAATGTACTATCTAAAGGGTAATTTTAGAAAATCAACTTTTTCCAAATGCAATAAGTGTACTAGCAAAAAAAGTTGGATTCCCCAAAAGGGACCAATATTTTGGGACGGAGGGAGTATTTATTTTCGGAAAACAACTTTCGAACCAATTACTTATTTTCAAAAATCTACTTCCAAACTAATTATTTATTGAAAAAGATATGTAAAGAAAGGAATAAGTGTGTGTAAATAGAAGCTCCCCCGTCTAACGTTGAGATTAGGAGTTTTGTTCCAATTAAACATAATTTTTTGGGCGGTTATGCTACAGACCCCCACTGGGGGTCGACCCCCAGTGAGGTGGCAGCCCCTCATTCGTCCAAAACACAAAAAAAAAAAAAAAACACAAATTTTTTTTTAACCAATGGAAAGAGCCTATGGAATTACTTTAGTCCGATTCTATGGCCTTTGACTAAAACTAACGTTATAGAAAATATATATATACACAATAATATAATTTATTGTAAAACTTTTGCTTCAAAATAAAATATAATTAAAAATTAAATTATTTACAATAATGGTTAATGTCATATTATTTGTGTCAAGTTTTATTTTATGAATTTTATATATCAATAAACAATTTCCTCAACAACTAGCAGGTGTATGTTCATCAATATCAATAGCTGTGCATTAAATTTATAAAATATAAAGTTAATTTTGATTTAAAAATATATATGTTATGTATTACTCAAGTGATAAAAGATGAGACTCTTGTATGGTGTACACCCCTCGTGCAGTGCATACCATACACATTCTTATCACAAAATGTTTAATTTTACCATAAAATTTCATAACACCAACTATAACAAATTAGTGTAAAAAAAAATATCCTACCTAAGTCACAAATTTTTGCAGCATTAACCACAAAGTTGTGGATATTTTTTAATGCTAATTTGTGACAATATTATATATTTTGTGATTAATATTACAAAATTCTATAACAAAATTATATATTTTGTAATAGGATGCGGACCGTAACATTTTTTAAAAAGATGTTTATCAAACCAAATTCTTGGTTCCCATTTAGAGGTGGTTTGGAATGATTTAAATAAGTGTACTTTTTGAATTTTTATGAAATATGAGTTGGGTATGGGTTGAATTTGAAGTGATGTGGTAGAGAGGTGATATGACTTAAATGATGTGACTTAAATAGGATAGTGACTTTTTAATTTTTTGATTTTTTTAAGTTATGACAAATAAGGCCTTACTATTGTGTCAATATCATAGAAAGTTTTCATTTTATAATTATATAGATAAGGGAAATGTTTTGGTGTGCACACCATATGTACTCTTAGGCCTTGTTTGGCGAGTGGTGATTTTAGTCAAAAAGTTAAAAAGTTATTAAAAAATTAAAAAAACCAACAATCTATATTAAAAAGTCAAAGATTCCATTTTCTTTCTACTTTTTGTACATCTTTTCGTAACAAATTAAAAAGTCATCCCAAACATATTAATTTTTTTTACATCATATTTTAGCCCAAAAATAAAAAAATTATTAAAAAAATATGTTTCCAAACGAGGCCTTAATATAAAATTATATAATTTTGCACGAGTTTGTATTCAATAATTTTTTGTTACGATCACATATGATATTCATTAAATACCCAAAAAAATTCTGTATAGATAGATATTGATGTTTACCAAAAAAGAAAAGAAAAGAAAAGATAGACATAGATAATATAATATTAAAGAATAAATCAGAGACACGACACACACGGGCAATACTAAGGCCCCGTTTGGGGACTTACCTTTTTAACCAATTAGTTAAAAGGTTACTAAGGCTCCGTTTGGGGACTTACATTTTTAGCCAATTAGCCAAAAAGTTACTAAATTAGCCAAAAAGTCAACAACTCATACCAAAAAGTCAAAGATTCTCTTTTCTCTCTACTTTTTGCACATCTTTTCGTAATTAGCCAAAAAGTCATCCCAAACATACAAGTTTTTTTTACCTACCTTTTTAGCCAAATAGCCAAAAAGTTACTAAATTAGCCTGTTCCCAAACGAGGCCTAAATTAGCCAAAAAACCAACAACTCATACTAAAAAGTCAAAGATTTTCTTTTTTCTCTACTTTTTGCACATCTTTTCGTAATTAGCCAAAAAGTTATCCCAAACATACAAATTTTTTTACCTACCTTTTTAGCCAAATAACCAAAAAGTTACTAAATTAGCATGTTTCCAAACGAGGCCTAAGAATACAAAAACAAAAAACAAAAAAAAGCAAAACAAAAAAAAATCTATTATACACTAGTATAAGTATTTGATAAATATTTTAATAAAATATTTGGGACGTAGCATTTTCACACACATAACCATTGAGAATGATTGAATGTGAGATTTATTTAGGATTCATCATTACCAGTGATTGTGGTGGGACTTCAACTATCACTTTTGTGCGCTTTCGGATCATCCCCTGCTTTGGGCTTCTCAGAGATTCACTCTCCTCATTCTCACCGAGAGAAATTTCCACAACACTGCATGCATATGAGCTTCCTTTATATGCAAATAGTACCCTCTGATATTCAGTAAAAACCTGCACAGCCAAAAAAGTGCTCACTTTTAGTAAAAGCCAGTGATTCTGCATTAACTAATTACTACTACTAAAAAAAATTTCCCTCAAACAGCACCTGGTGATAGAATGTTTTTATAAATTCTCTTCCCAGGGTGGAAGCCATTATCTGAAGAAGAATGAAATTTGATCAGTGATAATAACTTAAAAATTTCGCTGTTAAACTAGATTCATTTTAGATGCTGGTTATATATGTAGGGACAAATTCAGGATTATAACTTTAGGAGAGTTACTCTATAGTTTAAAAAATTTGGAGGCTATTCTCTATAATTTTGAAATTATCTAAAAATAATTTGAGAGTGCGAACTCATATAATTTTAAATTATTTTAAATTTTTTAATATAATATATGGTATTTTTCAAATTTTTGAGAGTGCGGCCCCCCTAGATCCATCATTGTATATATGGAATTGCATACCATTTGAGTTGGACTTGAACTTTCAGGAAGTAATTCTACCATGATTCTCAATACATCCACATCAAACCCATTAGAAGGTGGAGCAAACCTATAAAAATAAAATAAAAACAATTGCAGAATTCATTATATATGGAGCAGAAACACAACACAACAACAGTAGATTGAACTTACACTTGCAAAAGGACGGTGTCTCCCAAAGAAACATCAAGAGATTTGCAATTCTCTGGATTTAGAGATATGTGGCCCTTTGCTACTTTCTCATCTTCTGTATTCTTTATTAGTTAAGGGGTATACTAGCAACATTACCCAAATTTAAAACAAAAACAGAGGAAAACTAATCAAACAAAACTTCACTATTTTAAGGATATTGAATGCTAAGTACATTCTTGCCATTGAGGGTAGCAAGATAGAGCTTCTTCTTCTTCTTCTTCTGGATTATAGTGAGAGGCCATGGAGGTACTCGTCGAAGGCTCACAGCAAATTGGCTCCGATCGTCTGGACAACAGTAACATAAATTGGTGGAACAAAGCTCCGAACTAGTATGCTCTTCAACAACAAATGGAGCACTACTACTCGAAGCCATTGAGGATGAAGAATATGGCCACTGCCCGTTATATACATAATTTTGTTGACACATTGGAATTAACGAGGAAAGGTTGTCACCACGTGGATGGCTCAGATCCGATTTCGATTTTTCCTTCATCTGGATTTATTATTATCTTATTTTTATTGTGTGCGGTAATGGATCGAAGACCGCATGCATGACAGTCGTAGTTGGCAAGTCATATATGTACTTTCCACCCCACGCATCGAGTGTTTCTGTGACAAATCTGAGCCCTTGATCTTCAAAATTGTTAGAATGGAAACAAATCTGGGCCATCCATTTAAAATCGCTAAGTTGGAAGCAAATCTGAGCCACCTTTCTAACATGTTGACGTAGATTCCTCGTCCACCCCAGACCGGGCGGCCAAGATCACATCAGATCATTTGTTTATTCACATTTCTTGCTCCATCTTCTCTAACATTTTCTAATAATATTTATTTCTTTTGAAAAATGTTATATATATATATATACGATTTAACTCTCACAATTTATTTACAAGTAGTAGTTAACACATATGATTTGTGTGTAATTTAAAATATTTATTATATATATGAAAAATTATTGTATGCTATTCAAATAGTAAAGCCTCGTTTGGGAAGTGGCTATTTTAGTAGGCTATTTTAGTTTTTGGCTATTTTAAGTAGGCTAAATTTTTTGTGTTTGGGAAGATGATTGGATTTTTTTATGGTTGGATGTGATGTTTGTGAGAGAAAAAATGAAATGATTATGAGTTTGATGTGATATTTTGTCTTATTAGCTATTTTAGCCTATTTTGTCTTTTTGTAATTTTTAGCCTAAATTTAGCTATTTTTTTTCTTCCCAAACGAATTTTTTTTAATAAATCGAAAGTTAAAAGTTCAAGTCTCATTCCTCCTATAGATAATATGACAATGTGACAAGAGAGTTAAGTCTAAAATAATTAAGTTTGTAACAAATTAGAAGTTAATATATAATTTGTCATGTCATTGTAAATAAAATTTTAAATTTAAAAAAATAAAAAATAAAAAATTTAGCCTGTGTTTGGCAAGGGCTTTTTCAGGCTTTTTTAGCTATTTTAGCCACAAAAAACAAAATAGGCTATTTTAGCTATAACAAACAAAACATCACATCCAACCTATAATCATTACATTCTTCTCTCACAAAAAAAGTCAAAAAAGCCAAAAAGTCAAAAAGTCCTTCCCAAACCAAGCTTTTTAGCCCAGGCTAAAATAGCCAAAAAAGCCAAAAAGCCAAAAAGCCAACCCACTTCCCAAACGGAGGCTTATTTTGTTTTAAAAAATAAACTATTTAAAAAACTAAATTCTTAACTGACCATGTATTGGGGTTGAGAAAAAATAAAATAAAAAAAAAAATCTGAATATAGAGCATAATTAATTGTCAACTTAGATAAACTTCTTTGACTTGGTTCGAAGGATAGAGCAATTCGTGTAAACAAAAAACAGAAGGAATATTCGGTACCCCATGCCATTCAACTCTTCATTATAAATGGATGGCTCAGATTTGTTACCATTCTAATGATTTTAACATAGATCCCTCGTTAAGCCAACCAGACGCCAAGATCATCTCTGGCCCTCTGGCCAACAACTAACCCCTACCCTACCCACCCCTCGACATTACATCAGATCATTTGACATTACATCATACATCAGACCCCCCCCCCCCCCCCCCAAACAGCATCTTCTCTAACATTTACTAATATTATTTATTTCTTCTGCAATATGTTACCTATCAACAATTTTACTCTCACAATTTATTTACTAGGCTATGTTTATTTGGCTGTTTTGGATTGGATTAATAATTTGTGAAATTTATTCAAAAAGCGTTTGATTGGGGATATAAGTGAGAGGATTAATTATCTTCTTAGACTAATAGTCCCCTATATGGTAGGACTAACAAATTCATAAGAGGGTGGAGATTAGAAATTGATTGAGGAAATTAGTAAAATTTTAAATAATTTTTAAGCAAAAACTATATTTTTTAGAATAAAAAATAATTATATTATTAAAAAGATACTAAAATTTAAAAAATATTAATACTATTTATAATATTACTAATTTGATAGTATACAAACAAACAACATTTATCTTACATGTCCAATTTAATATTGCTACACTAATAATAATTTTTTCGCTCAATTTACTTTTAGGGTTGGTTTGGCATAAACTAAATAATACAAAAAGTCAAAAAGTCTCATCTTATTTAAATTATATCACCTCTCTAATACATCACATCAAACCCAACCCATATAAGCCAATAAGTCAAAAAGTACATTTTTTTAGAACATCCCAAACCAACCCTTAATCTCTTTCACTCTATGAAACCAAATAAACATGAACATATGATTCGTGTGCAATTTAAAATATTTATTATATAAGAAAAATTATTGTATGTTACTCAAATTGTAAGATTTTTTTTTAATAAATCGAAAGTTAAAAATTCGAAACTCACTTCTCTTATAAATTATATAATAAGAGAGTTTATAATTAATTAAAAATTAATATATAATTTGTTATGTTATTATAAATACAACTCAATCTATTCACTATACTCAAATGGTAAGTCTCACTTCTTGGAAAAATTCTTGATATGTGCTACGAGAGTAGGGTGGTTTGCACTACACGCATATTCACGTCACAAATTCGTATATATGATCCGTAAGTGTCACGTGGACCCACACACACATATTCACAAATCTATTTATATTCACAAATTCGCAAGTGTGCCGCCATATTCACAAATCTGTCATATACGATCCGTAGGTGTGCCGCCATATTCACGAATCCCACAAATATTTTTAAAAATAAAAATAAAAATTGACAATTTTAATTTTTAAATTTTAAAAAGAGTTTGAATAATATATTAAAGGGCGGTGATTGAGGGCCCGAAATGGAGAGCCCTGAATGGCTCGAAATTTCATTTCGGGTAAAAAGAAAGAAAAAAAAAAAGAAAAAAGAAAGAAAAAAAAAAAACAGTTTCCAAAATTGGAAATTAGGGGTATTAGGGGCAACTTTTTTAGGGCTCTCAATCATTTTCCTATATTAAAATGTAAAATTCACATGTAATGCGATACATATATCTATATATATAGAAATTTTTATTGATAAATTTTAATTAGAAGTGTTTTAATTTAAGAAGGTTATGAAAGAATTTTTTAACCCATTTAATCCCATGTATGTATAGTTTTATTTCATAAAATTCTTTTTCTTGATTTACATTATTTTCTTGGACACTTACGCCCTTATATTTAATTTTGATACCCTTATAAATATTTTTTGAACGGTTAGCAATTTTATAATGTGAACATTCATATTTTAAAATCACATTGGTAGGAATGTAAAATTAGCTCGTGGGCGGCCCGAAACCCGCCCGCGAGCTGAGGCGGGCCCGATCCGTTGGCAATGTGAATATTCACATTGACATGTTAACATTCACATTAATAGGAGTGTAAAATTGGGACGCGTCCCGTGGCAGCGCGAAACCCGCCCACGACCCATGGGCAACCCGGGGCGGGCCCGGTCCGGTCCGTTGACAATATGAATATTCACATTGACATGTTAACATTCACATTGATAAGAGTATAAAATTGGCCCGCGGCCCATGGGCGGCCAAAAGCCCGTCCGCCGCTACGGGGCGGGCCCGGCCCGGCCTGTTGACAATGTAAATATTCACATTGACATGTTAACATTCACATTGATAGGAGTGTAAAATTAGCCCGCGCCTCGTGGCTGCCCGAAACCCGCCCACAGACCATGGGCAGGCCGGGGCGGGGCCGGCCCGGCTTGTTGACAATGTGAATATTCACATTGACATGTTAACATTCACATTGATAGGAGTGTAAAATTGGCCAGCGGCCCAGGGCGGGCCCAACTCGGCCCGTTGACAATGTGAATATCCACATTGACATGTTAACATTCACATTGATAAGAGTGTAAAATTGGCTCGCAGCCCGTGGAGGGCCCGAAGCCCGACCGCAGCCCGAAGTGAGCTTGGCCCGACCCGTGACAATGTGAATATTCACATTGACATGTTAACATTAACATTGATAAGAGTGTAAAATTTGCCCGCTGCCCGAAACTTGCCCGCGGCCCGGGGTTAGCCCGGCCCGGCCCGTTGACAATGTGAATATTCACATTGACAATAATGCACATTGATAAGAATGTAGAATTGGCCCGCGGCCCGTGGGTTGCCCGAAGCCCGCCCACGGCCCGGGGCAGGCTTGTTTCGGTCCGGAGCCGAGCATGTCCGAGACCCTAGGTTAGGGCCTAGGTCATCACTTTGAAGCTCGGCCCTGCCCATCGGCCCGCTTAAGGCCCATTCAAGGCTCGGTCCGAGACCCAGCTCGTCCGAGGCGCAATGTATTTTTTTGTGAAAAATAATAAAATTTTGGTAGAAAAAATTAAAAAGAATTAAAAAAAAATAGCTAGACCCGCCCAAGCCTGACCTAAGCTCGAGGCTAGGCCTAGGCCCATCGGCCCGACCCGAGGCTCGATCCATCGGCCCGTCCAAAGCTCGAATACCCTTGTGCCAGGGTTAGGGCTTGGGCCTAATTTTTTGGCCCATGGGCCGGGCCGACCCGGCCCGGGAAAGGTTCGTTTGGGCCCAGGCTCGAGCCTAGCCCGAGACCCTAGGCTAGGGCTTGGGCCATCACTTTGAAGCCCGGCCCGACCCATCGGCCCGTTAAGGCCCATTCAAGGCTCGGTCTGAGACCCGACCCGCGGCGAGGCCTAGTGTATTTTTTTGTGGAAAATAATAAAATTTTGATAGAAAAAATTAAAAAGAATTAAAAAAAAATGGCCTGGCCAGGCCCGCCCCGGGCCGCCCACGGGCCGTGGGTGGGTTTCGGGCAACCACAAGGCACGGGCTAATTTTACACTCCTATCAATGTGAATGTTAACATGTCAATGTGAATATTCACATCGTCAACGGGCCGGGCCGGGCCCGCCGTAGGCCGCTGGCCAATTTTATACTCTTATCAATGTGAATGTTAATATGTCAATGTGAATATTCACATTGTCAACAGGCCGAGTCCCAGGCCGCCCACAGGCCGTGGGCGGGTTTTGGGCAGCCACGAGGGACGAGTTAATTTTACACTCCTATCAATGTGAATGTTAACATGTCAATGTGAATATTCACATTGTCAACGGACCGGACCGGGCCCGCCCCGGGCCGTGGGCGGGCTTTTGGCCGCCCATGAGCTGCGGGCCAATTTTATACTCTTATCAATGTGAATGTTAACATGTCAATGTGAATATTCATATTGTCAACGGGCCGGACCGGGCTCGCTCCGGGCCGCCCATGGGCCGCGGGAGGGTTTCGCGCCGCCACGGGACGTGGGCCAATTTTACACTCCTATTAATGTGAATATTAACATGTCAATGTGAATATTTACATTGTCAATGGGCCGGGCCCGTCCCGGCTCGACTCAAATTTTTCCGGGCATCCACGAGGATCGACATGGGCCGGGCCCCTACACATTGACGATATGAACATTCACATTGACAGTGTGAATATTCACATTAAGGGTATTTTGGTAATTATGTCACCCATAGGACTTATTGAAACATAAAAAAATAATAGGAATTTAAATGGAACATAAGTAGATGAAAAAAGTATTTTGGTCTTCTTATCTCAAATAGGACATAATGGAATAGTAAAAAAGAATATAGGTTGGATGCAATAAAGCTTTTAGAAAGTGGATTTATCAAAAAAGCTACCATATATACATATATATATTTTTTCTTATCACATTATTAAAACTTTTTTTAAAATTTTAAAATTAGAACTCTCTTGATTTACAAATTTGTATGAAAAATGTTTTAGAATTCTAAAGCAAGGGCCTTAGTGATGTAACAGTTATGTAACAGTTATGTACGGTCCACCTTAATGTGATATTTTGATTTAAACTTCATTTTACTTTTTTTTATTTTTTTTATTTTTATAAAACCTGCCAACTCAATAAAGTTCTGTAGATTATCACTGAATTCGTAAATATAATCCGTAAGTGCGCCGGGCGGGACATAGCGTCATCAACACAATTATTATTATTAGATATTGTAGTTGAATATGAAAAACTACAAATAGAAAATTACAAGAAGGAAACATCTTTTATTAAGGGTTGGTTTGAGATGTTCTAAAAAAGTGTATTTTTTGATTTATTGACTTATATGAGTTGGGTTTGGGTTAGATTTGATGTGATGTGTTAAAGAGGTGATGTGATTTAAATAAGATAATGTGACTTAAATAAGATAGTGACTTTTTAACTTTTTATATTATTTAGTGTACCCCAAACCAAGCCTAAATAAACGACTTGGATGATTAATAGAATATATCAAAGTAATCCACGACACGCTTGCTTGGTTTAGTGGAACTTACTAAATTGAAAATTATAAAATATTAGTTTGTGTCCGTATTTAAAGACACTATAAATAAATTGAAATAAAAACGTAATTTATCCTAAAATATACCAAAAATTGAGATATTGAAAAATATAAGGAAGGATAAAATCGTGCGTGCTCCTGTTTTTAGTGAAGGAAGAACAAAATTATAAGTGTCTCGTGATACAAAGTGAATTATATCTTGATGCGTACTAAGACAATTGGGATGATCTGCACATTAACTGTAGGAAAAATATATTTAAACTAAATAGTAAATTGTGTGTATTTAATTAAAACGTGACTGGAAATAAAATTTTAAAGCTAAATTTCATAATGTAAATTTTAATTTCCAAAACTCAAAAAATTGTGTTTGGTAACGTTTACGTTTTCAGTTTATATTTACAAAAATTTTATAAACTGGCTTTTGTTTATTTTCTGTTTATTTTTAGAAAAACATAAACTACAAACGCGTTTGGTAATTGACAAAATGTTTAAAAAACTTTAAAAATATAAAAAAGAGTGAAAAATGACAAGTGGTGGCAAGTGGCGGCGAAAGACGGTGGTGGAAAGTGGTGACGGTGGGTGGTGGGTAGCTGGTGGTGGGTGGCGGTGGCAGGTGGGTGGGTGACGGTGATGGGTGGTGGATGGTAGCGAATGGGTGGTGGTAGTGGCGGCGGCGGTGGTGGTGGTGGCGGGTGATGGTGGCAGGTGGGTGGCGGATGGCGGGTGGTGGTGGGTGGTGGTGGGTGGTGGTAGGTAGGTGGCAGGTGGTGGTAGTAGGTGAATGGGTGACGGTGGCGAGTGGTGGGTGGTGGGTGGTGGTGAGTGGGTGGTGGTGGTGGTGGTGGCGGATGGTGGGTGGTGGTGGTAGGTAGGTGGCGGATGGCAGGTGATGGTGGGTGGTGGCGGGTGGGTGGTGGGTAGTGATGGTGGTTGGGTAGGTGACGGTGGCGGGTGGTAGCAAGTGGGTAGTGGTGGTGGTGGTAGCAGCGGCGGCGGGGGGTGGTGGTGGCAAGTGGGTGGCGTGTAGGTGGTGGGTGGTAGTGGTGGGTGGGTGGGTGGGTGGGTGCCGGTGGCGGGTGGGTGATGGTGGTGGTGATGGGTGGCGGTTGGTGGTGCTGGCGGGTGGGTGGATGACAGGTGGCTGGTGGTGGTGGGTGGCTGGTGGTGGCAGGTGGGTGGTGAGTGGTGATGGCAAGTAGGTGGCGGGTGGTGGCGGAAGGCAGTGGATTGTAGTGGCGGGTGGTGGGTGGTGGATGGCGGGTGGGTGGGTGGTGGGTGGTGGGTAGTGGTGGTGGTAGTAGTGGCAGGGGGTGGGTGGAGGTGGCGAGTGGATGGCAGATGGGTGGTGGTGGCGGGTGGCGGGTGGTTGGTGGTGGTGGCAGTTGGGTGGTGAGTGGTGGATGGTGGTGGCAGTTGGGTGGCGAGTGTTGGCGGCAGGTGGTGGTGGAAAATGGTGGCGGGTGGTTGCTAGTGTTGAGTGGTAAAAAAAAAAAAAAAACTGAAAACTCAAAATGGAAACACATTTTTTGTGTTTTTATTTTTTGGCTAAATTTATAAACTGAGACCACTGATTTATAAATCAAAAATTTTATCAAACAAGTTTTTATTTGAGTTTTTTAAATTTTTGTAAATATAAACAGAAAATTGAAAACGTAAGTGTTACCAAACAGCACCTAAATGTTTCTGAAAACGAAGGAAGGAAATAAATTTCTTGTTCAAGTCTGAAACTAGAATAAGAACACACACTGAAATAATACATAATCAATTTACATACAAAACAACTTACAGATTATTGCAATATAGAAATGTAGAAAAAAAGACAGTCAAGGCGTGTGTTGGACACACTTTTCTCAAAATCATTACGTTCTCGCTACGGTGCTAAAAAACAGATAGCACCGACCTCCTAAGACGCAACGACTATGTCTCAGAATTACAGCACTACAATCTGGGTCTGGTGAACAAACTGCGTTGTATCTCTCTCTTACAGAAAATATAATAATTATATGCAGAAGAGCAATATAGAGAAATGGAGAAAAAACAAATGAGATAATTGGTTGGAGAAGATCTGAATTTATAAGCAAGAATGTGACTGTTCGAATAGGTTTGGAACCTGAAAATAGCCGGAGAGAAGAGAGGTGACTGGAGAAGGAAGGAATACCACTGCTTAGTTTTGAATTTTAAAATTTGGTGCAAATGTTTGAATTTTACCCATTAGGAATTCAAATTTTCTCGCAAAAATTGTGGGAAAAAAAATTAAAAAATAAAAAAAAAACTCAAACAAATTTTGTCCAAAAATTAAAAGTTAGGACCGGACCCAACCCACAACCCGCGCTCGGTCGGGCGGACGGCGGTGAGCGTGTGGTGGTTTTGGGCCAAGCCCACTTTGTTCATAACTCCCCTCCTTACAAAACTTGAGGTGTCCCTTGGGGTCCAACCCAAGTGTGTCCACCTAGAATTTATATACTCACACTAACTAAAGTTTCAATGTGGGACAACTAAATTAAGAAAACTCACATTTGACTCTTAAACTTTTCATTTCATGAATTCAAAAAACGACGTCAACTTCTCATTTACTTATAAATAATTTTGATGAACTGTCTTCACCATGTGACTTGTCACACACGGTAAGAAACACGTCACTTTTTTAAACCTATCTCAAAAGATATGTGAATCCCACTCAAATTTAAGCTCAAAAGTAACCTAAAAATAAACCTAAGAAAAACCATAATATCCACCATTATCTATCTCATTGAACTGAGCCTAAGGGAAATTATCTGTTTGTAATCCTTGACCCAAAGGACGGCAGCGGGGCAGGTAGGCACGGCACGGTGTCCACTAGGGGTGGGCGCGGGTCGGTTGCGGCCACGGAACCTCCAATCCGCCATCCGTCCGCCAGATTGGCGGATTGGAGAAAATCAATCCGCATCCGTCCGCCAATCCGGCGGATGTGGATTGAGCGGATTGGCGGTTTGGCGGATGGATGCGAATCGGTTTGGCGGTTTAAAATTTTACAAATTTTCAACATAATTCAACTTGTGCACTTTCTCAAAAAAAAAAAAAAAGAAGATAATATTACAGTCAATGACTTAAAAAAATATTACAATTACTGTATGCCTTATCTAAAGAAAGAAAGTTTAAAACTTTAGAATATCACGATCACTGCATGCCTTATCCACATATTATAATCACAGCATGATTCATCCACATAAAGTATTACAATCTGTGGTTCTTAAAATATAATAACAATTCAAACCACCAAAACCATGAACAGAGAAGTAGTAGAGATTGTATGTCTCTGTATTGTTACATCTATATATGTTTTTGAAAACAAAAACCAACCAGCATATATCATATTTTCTATTTATTATTTTTAGATTTAGATTTAAAAACAAAAAAATATAGATAAATAATATGTTTATTTTTTTCAACTAAATATTTAAACTCTTTTTCAATTGAAAACACAAACATAATATTTAAACAAATTGAAAACACAAAATCTTATAAATTACTAGGAGTGCTCGTGATTTGGCGGTTTGGCGGTTCGGTTGCGGCCAAATAAATTTCAAATCCGCCATCCGTCCGCCAAATTGGCGGATTGGAGAAAATCAATCCGCAACCGTCCGCTCATCATCACGCATCCGTCCAAAATGCGGCGGATCGGTTCGGTTCGGTCGGTTTTGGCGGATCGGTATATCCGCTGCTCACCCCTAGTGTCCACGACACTTGCTCGGATTTGTGTTGTATGTTTCTTTTCTTCTTCTTTTTTTCATGGGAGAGATTTTTTTTTTTTTTAATTGGAGAGAGAGAGCGCTTAAAGTCTTTTTTATTTTTATTTTATTTTTATTTTATTTTTATTGATCAGAGCTTAAATCAAAATTTGTTTTGACTAAACTTAAATCAAAGTTTTGTAGGATAATTTTTACTGTATTTAAATTAATTAAATTCTGTTGTGTACTAAACAACAATCAGAATATAAAGAAATAAAGGAAAGGAGATAATTTGTTTGATTACAAAAATCAAACTCGAAATAAAAATAAAAATAAAAAAATAAAAATAGATTTTATTTTGTTGCAAAAACAAAATTAAAATCTGATTTAAATAAATAATAATAACATTGAAAATAAATTAAATAACTTACTTGATTTAATTTCTTCGAATTATAATCTGATCAAGTCTAGTGTTTGACACTGTGTCCTTAAAACAGATTCGTTCTCTCCACGGTGCTTTCAGAATTTGGATGTCTATCTCCCAGGATGAAATGATCTACTACAAACAATAGCAGCACTACAAATTGTTTGCCTTACGAACACACTACGTGTTTACACTCTTTCTTTCAGAAAATAAATGCAGCAAAATACAGAGATTTATAGCAGCGGATGAAGTACGAAAATTGGAGTTAAATCCAAATAGGAGGCTAGTCTATTTATAGATGTAAAGGTGGTTGAATTGAACAGGTATGAAACCTGTTGGTTTTGAATTCAAACAGATTTGAATCTGTTGGGTTCATAAATTAAACAGATACAAAAACGGGAATAGCCCTGTTTGGATGTATGTTAAAAACCAGACTAGTTTATTTCGGGAAAGGCCCTGTTTGGATGTGCAGTAAATAAAATAAAATAAAATTCAAATGTTTTTGGCCCAAAAAGATTAGTATTGGGCCGAACAAGCCCAACCCAACCTCACACCACGCACCCGCGCCCAAGCCCAGGCCCAGCCCAGCCCAGCCCAGCCCGCCCGCCCGCCCGCCCGACCGGACGGACGGCGGCGGTGGTGCGCGCGTGTGTGGTGATTTTTGAGTTCAACGGGTCTAGCCCATTTTGCCCATAACCTCTTCCTCTAAAACACTTGGGTACCCCTTGGGGTATACCCCAAGTACCAAACCCAAGTCTTATAAACTCATTCAAAACCTCCCACCAAATCAATGTGGGACAAGCCATTTTACAACCTTAAGGAATTTCCACCAAAACTTCATTTCCATGGAGCACACTATGGCTTCAATTTTCCATTCACTCGGTAATGGTTTTGATTAACCAAATATACCACGTGAATCACAACGCGGCATAGAACGCGTTATCACTTTGACCCGCGTAAATCTACGCACAGGGCCCACCTAAAAAATAGACCAAATTTAGGAAAAAATTCTGGTTTTACCCAGAATTTTATAACAATTTCCAACAATCCCCCACATGAATGGAATTTGATGACAACGGAAATACAACAATATGCAGACTTTATCGAAAGAGTATAAGTCGAAAATATTTTGCATCAGGATAGGTAGCTTTCGGCCTTGAACCTTCTCTAGTGAGAACCTATAGGTGATTCTTATAGCCTTTTGCATTCTCATAGAACCGGCCCCAGTTCGACACTCATATAGGTGATTCTTATTGTGAATATCTTTTCATACTCGTCTTGAGTTTATGCCTTAATCAAGATATAAGTTATCATTAAAAGCAAAGCTTATCCTTATACCCTTGCATACAACATATGTTGCAGATATCACTCTTACCATAAGAATGGGTAGGAACTTAATCCTTTGGTGATTTCTGGCGAGCTATACATAACTTAGTTATCCCTTTGAACTTAGTTCTTGGGATCTCCAGTTATATAAGTAAGGTTACCATTATGACGACTCTTATGTAATAGGCTTTAATCCCATCCCCTCCGATGAACTATACACTAGCTCTTTTGTCAAACATTTTGTTAACGGATCCGCAATATTCTCTTTAGATTTTATATAATCTATTGAGATTATTTCGTTTGACAACAACTGCCTAACGGTATTATGTCGACGACGAATATGTTGTGACTTACCGTTATACATATGATTCTGTGCCATGACTATTGCAGATTGACTATCACAATGAATGCAAATAGCTGGCACAGGTTTTGGCCACATTGGAATGTCTTCTAAGAAGTGACGAAGCCATTCTGCTTCTTCTCCTGCTTTGTCCAAAGCAATGAACTCGGATTCCATTGTGGATCGTGCGATGCATGTTTGTTTTGTGGATTTCCAAGAAACAGCAGCGCCTCATAGAGTAAAGACATATCCACTTGTGGATTTTGAATCTTTAGTATCCGATATCCAATTTGCATCACAATAACCTTCAAGTACTGCTGGATATTGAGTAAAGTTCAAACCATGATCACGGGTGAATCTTAGATATCTAAGAACCCAAATGATCGCTTTCCAATGGTCTTCTCCGGGGTTACTAGTGTACCTACTCAATTTACTGATAGCATAAGCTATATCAGGACGAGTACAATTCATTAGGTACATTAGGCTTCCAATGATTTGGGAGTATTTTAACTGAGACACTGCATCACCTTTATTTTTCGATAAATAAAGGTTGACGTCTACAGGTGTTCTAGCTAAATTCATATCATCCTTGATAAATTTACCAAAAATTTTCTCAATATAATGTGATTGAGATAATGCATATCCGTTAGATGTTTAAGTAATTTTCATTCCTAATATAACATCTGCGACCCCCATATCTTTCATAGCAAATCTTTTGTTAAGCATTTGCTTAGTTGATTTGATCATGTTTTGACTGCTTTCAATGATAAGCATGTCATCCACATAAAGACAAACTATGACATATCCTTGGTCAGTGTTTTTAACATAGATGCATTTGTCACATTCGTTTATCTTAAACCCATTAATAAGCATTGCATGATCAAATTTTTCATACCGTTGCTTAGGTGCTTGTTTTAATCCATAAAAAAGATTTTACAAGTCGACAAACTTTCTTTTCTTGTCCTGATACTACAAACCCTTCGGGTTGCTCCATATAGATCTCTTCATTTAGATCACCGTTTAAGAAAGCTGTCTTAACATCCATTTGATGTATTTCTAAATTAAACAACGCTGCTATAGAAATAAGCATGCAAATGGATATTATTCTTGTCACAGGGGAATATGTGTCAAAATAGTCCAAACCTTCCTTTTGCCTGTAACCTTTAACTACAAGTCTTGCTTTATACTTGTCAATTGAACCATCTGCTTTCATTTTTTTCTTGAATATCCATTTATATCCAAGAGGTTTAGAACCTGGTGGAAGATCCACCAATTCCCAAGTATGATTTTGCATAATGGATTCAATTTCATTATTGACAGCCTCTTTCCACAAAAGTGCTTCAGTACCTGTCATTGCTGCCTTAAAGCTTTGAGGTTCATTTTCTAACAAGTATGTCAGAAAATCTGGACCAAAGGATTTTGATGTTCTCGCTCTCTTACTTCGTCTTGGTTCATCATCAATTAAATCCTGTTGGTCGAGACCATTACTAGTCTCTTGTGTTTGATTGTCATTAGTTTCGTGACTTTGTGTACAATCATAAGTTCTTTTCTATGAACTTAATTCCTGTCCTTTCTTGTAAGGAAAGACATGTTCAAAAAACACAGCATTCCTTGACTCTATAATAGTGTTCACATTTATATCAGGTATTTCTGATTTATAAGTCAGAAACCGATATGCACTACTATTCTGAGCATAATCAATAAACACACAATCTACTATTTTTGGTCCAATCTTAGCCTTTTTAGGAACAGGAACTTCAACTTTTGCTAAACACCCCCACACTTTTAAGTATTTGTAGGAGGTGGTCGACATTTCCACAATTCATAAGGAATGCTTTTGGTTTTCTTGTGGGGTATTCTATTAAGAACATAATTAGCAGACAATATTGCTTCCCCCCACAAGTTCTGTGGTAAGCCTGAACTTAGTAACATGGCATTCATCATTTCTTTTAGGGTTCTATTCTTCCTTTCAGCAATTCCATTTTGCTGTGGAGAATAAGGGGCTGTAGTTTGGTGAATAATGCCATGTTGTGCACAAAATTCATTTAATGGTGCATCATATTCACCACCCCTATCACTTTTAACCATTTTAATGGTTTTACCAAGTTGATTTTCAACTTCTGTTTTGTAGAGTTTAAACATTCTAAGGCTTCATCTTTACTTCTAAGTAAATAAACATAACAATACCTTGTGCAATCATCGATAAATGTTATGAAATACTTTTTGCCTCCTCTAGTTTGAATAAATTTTAGATCACATACATCAGTATGAATTAATTCTAGAGGTTCGGTTTTTCTTTCAACCGATTTAAACGGAGCTTTAGTTAGTTTCGCTCCTACACAAATTTCCCATTTACGATTAGGATTAATTTCAAACTTTGGTATATAATCTAAACCAATTAATCTACGCAAAGCATCAAAATTCACATGTCCTAATCTACCATGCCATAAATTTGACTCAAGAATATAAACAAAAGATGTTATTCTTATTCATAGCAACTTTCGGTACAACTGTCATTACATTCAACTTAAAGAGACCATCACTCTCATGTATCCCTTACCAACATACATACCACTCTTTGTTAATACAAATTTATTAGACTAAAAAACAAGCTTAAAACCATTTTTACTTAATAAAGACCCCGAAACTAAATTCTTCCGGATGTCAGGTACATGCAGTACATTGTTGAGGGTCAGTTCTTTTCCTGATGTCATCTTCAAGATCACTTTCCCTTGTCCAGCCACAGTAGAAGTAGAAGAATTTCCCATAAAAAGTTGTTCACCATTTGCGGCCTCATTGTAAGTAGTGAACATCTTCTTGTCCGCACAAATGTGACGAGTTGCTCCAGTGTCAACCCACCATTCTTTGGGATTTCCAACCAAGTTCATGATCCTTCTTAGGGCGGCGGCAGCCAGAAGCTCGATGTCCAGTCTTGCCACAGTTATAGCATTTTTCTTTGAACTTTTTGTTGCCATTGTTGTCGCCTTGTTTAGGACCATCTCCAGTAAACTTCCTCTTTTTGTTATGTGGTTTATGAACTTGTTCAACCACATTAGCCTTGGACTCAATGGGATTTTTCCATTCCTCTTTTCAGCCTTTCGGTTATCTTCCTCAATTCTTAATCTTACAATCAACTCATCCATGGTCATCTCTTTGCGTTTATGTTTTAAATAATTTTTGAAATCTTTCCAAGCCGGTGGTAACTTTTCTACTAAAGCAGCAACTTGGAAAGACTCGCTAAGAGACATACCTTCTGAATGAATATCATGCAAAATTATCTGAAAACTTTGAACTTGAGATATTACCGTTTGGGAGTCTACCATAACAAAGTCCAGAAATTTGTTACCGACGATAAATTTCTTCGTGCCGGCATCCTCTGTCTTGTATTTCTTCTCCAAAGAATCCCACAATTCTTTTGCTGACTTCAAAGGACTGTATACATTATACAGCATGTTGTCAAGGCCATTGAGGATGTAGTTTCTGCACAGGAAATCTGAATGTTTCCAAGCATCTACAGTGGCAACAACTTGCCGATCACTTTCACCCTCTTTAAGTGCTGGAGCCTTTTCATGGAGAAACCAGGCCATATTAAAAATTGTAAGATAGAACAGCATTTTCTGCTGCCATCTCTTAAACTCGGTACCGTTAAATTTTTTCGGTTTTTCTCCATGATTGATTGGTACATGAACATGGTTCTGGATAGGGACCGGTGTTAGTGTAACAATAGGAGTACCACTACCAGATGTAGTTTCAGTTGCAACAGCCATAATCTCTAATTACAAAAATCAGAAAAAATTAAAACACAAATTAATTTTCTAGTTACTAAAACCAGAAAATACATTTATAAAACAAAATAATTTTATTTCCCTTGTTACTAAAACTAGAAAAATAAAATATCACAATAATTTTCTGTAACACAATTAATATTCTGCAATTGTTAATGACACCAGTATATTACTACTAGTTGTCAAAGAAAAGAGATAGTATATTACTACTATCTGTCAAATAGCATAAACACTATTTGTTTTTCCAACCAGAATATGTCTTTATGAAATCAGAAAATTAAATACAATGAAGATACCAAAAAAAAAAAAACGAATCTGTCTTAAGATTGTAGGACAATCTTCACTGTATTTAAATTAATTAAATTCTGTTGTGTACTAAACAACAACCAGAATATAAAGAAATAAAGGAAAGGAGAGAATTTGTTTGATTACAAAAATCAAACTCGAAATAAAAATAAAAATAAATAAATAAAAAAAGATTTTATTTTGTTACGAAAATAAAATTGAAATCTGATTTAAATAAATAATAATAACACTGAAAATAAATTAAATAACTTACTTGATTTAATTTCTTCGAATTATAATATGATCAAGTCCAGTGTTTGACACTGTGTTCTTAAGACAGATTCGTCCTCTCCACGGTGCTTTCAGAATTTGGACGTCTATCTCCCAGGATGAAATGATCTACTACAAACAATAGCAGTACTACAAATTGTTTGCCTTACGAACACACTAAGTGTTTACACTCTTTCTTTCAGAAAATAAATGCAGAAAAATGCAGAGATTTATAGCAGAGGATGGAGTACGAAAATTGGAGTTAAATCCAAATGGGAGGCTAGTCTATTTATAGATGTAAAGGTGGTTGAATTGAACAGGTATGAAACCTATTGGTTTTGAATTCAAACAGATTTGAATCTGTTGGGTTCATAAATTAAACAGATACATAAAGGGGAAACAGATACAAAAAGGGGAAGGGCCTTGTTTGGATGTATGTTAAAAACCAGACTAGACTAGTTTATTTTATACAAAATAAAATTAAATTCAAATGTTTTTGGCCCAAAAAGATTAGTAGCGCGTGTGGTGATTTTTGGGTCCAATGGGTCTAGCCCATTTTGCCCATAACCTCTCCCTCTAAAACACTTGGGTACCCCTTGGGGCACACCCCAAGTACCAAACCCAAGCCTTATAAATCCATTCAAAACCTCCCACAAAATCAATGTGGGACAAGCCATTTTACAACATTAAGGAATTTTCACTAAAACTCTATTTCCATGGAACACACTTTGGTTTCAATTTTCTATTCACTCGGTAATGGTTTTGAGCAACCAAATATACCACGTGAATCACAACGCGGCATAGAACGCGTTACCACTTTGACCCGGGTAAATCGACGCACGGGGCCCACTTAAAAAATAGACCAAACTTAAAAAAAAATTCTGATTTTATCCAAAATTTTATAACCATTTCCAACAAGTTTGAGAGCTCAAATTTTGATTCTCCAACTCAGGGCAACATCTCCACCTGCTTCCTTAAACATCAACATCATTTGTCCCTGGTGCCCTTAAAGAAATGGTTAATTATATTTTTAGGCCTAGTTTGGGAAGATTGAAAAAAGACAAAAAGTCAAAAAGTCACTATCCTATTTAAGTCACATCATCTTATTTAAGTCACATCACCTCTCTAACACATCACTTCAAACCCAACCCAAACCCAACCCATATTTCATAAAAAGTCAAAAAGTGCACTTATTTAGTCTTCCCAAACTAAGCCTTAGTCTCAAAATATGTTATGTGTCAATGTCGTCTTCCATGTATAAAAAGTGCTACAATTTAGTCATCCCAAACTAATTCTATCAATATACTCTGTTAAAATTAAGGATGAATTTGTAATTTTAGAGAATAAATGATAGAAATCATATATTTTGAAGACTAAAAAAGTAATTTTCGTAGTGAATTTTTACCTTAATGATGCATAACATATATTTTTGAAAAGTGAAAGTGCAATTTTTTAAGTGAATTTTCACAAGAAGTCACATATTTTAATAACTAAATGTGTAATTTTGTAAGTGAATTTTTACATTTATCGTTGTTTTTAATGATAGCTATTAACACAATATGCTTGAGGACCAAATTAAAAATATTTTTTTATATATCAAGAATTAAATTAACACAATTTAAATATTATATATTAAAATAACACAAATAACATAATTTAGAGATTAAAAATACAATTAATCTTACAAAAAATTATTTGTTCCTGCCACCCTCTCCACCTCACTGCAACATTTCATTTTAGAGAGAGGCTTGTGTTGTTGGGTCCTGTGCACCTTGTTATGAGTTGTATTTGAATAATCTTAATTATTTATTTTATAATTAATACACTAGTCATATAAATAAATAATGTTATCTATTTTTTTTTTTATACAAAAATATATATGTTATCTTGTTTGTAGGCGTCTTCATATTGTCAATGTTAATTTTGATCAATTTAACTTTGTTAAAATAAAAATAATTGTAATTATGTCAAAATATAAGATTTTTTCTTTTAAGTCTCAAGGAAGGTCATACGTATGTATGGGATAGGGTGGACAAACGTCGGTCTAGGTTGGGTTCGAGTTAGGCAGACATTACATAATAAGAGATTTTATGTTAATCCAAGCCCGATTGGATTGTAATATTTGGTCTTTATATCTATCCAAGCCCGGTTAAAAAAATAATTATAAATCTCAAACTCACTCATCGGGCTATATGTTGAAAAAAATTAAAACATTTCTTAATTAAATTTAATCACACATTATATTTTTTAAATAAATATATTGATATCATTATAAATTCAAAGATTTTGTGTATAAATTGAAGGATTTCTTAAATAAATTCAATCATGCATCACCACAAATGTGAGTTTCAATAAAATCAACAAAGATAAAATCTAGATCCTAACAAAAAATATATATTTTAATATGTTATAATTAATTAATTAATTTAATAGATGGTCGAGCTAGGTTGAAAGAATAAATCCCAAGCACATCTCATTAATATTTTGGGCTGAAAATGTTAGTCTAGCCTGATCCTATGGGCTAAAATAACCTTTCCAAGCCCTAGAAAAAATAAGACTCGATCAGGTGGGTTGAGCGAGCCAACGGGTCGATGCCCATCCCTGGGATTGTATTCACCTTTCTTGAGATTTAAAGAAAATGCAATAAATCTTACAAGTTTAGCATAATTACATTAGATTCTCTTAAGGAATGTGCATATCAACTGTTTGATGAAATCATTAAATGACCATTTCAATTTTTTTTTTCCCTTTTTTGGTAGGCCCGTTTGAAGTAGGTGGGTTATGAGGTGGTGGGATGGAAGAGGAATGTGTGACAGTGGTTATTGGTGAAGGGTGGCTAGGTGAGAGCTAAGTGGGTGGGATAAGGTACAACTATTTGGTGTGGTTTGAGCGTTGGATATAGTGGCTTTGGCTAGTGGCATGGCAATGGGGCAATGGGGCAATGAGAATTGAGGAATGACTGTTTAGATGTTGGGGCATTGATGAATGGATGTTGTTTGCTGTTGTTGTTGTGAGAGTTGTGAGAGGTGCTCTATAAAGGTGGCTGTTGTGATGGTATATGCATGTGCGTATCAACTGTTTGAAGAAATGATTATAAGACATGGGTAAATATTGTGTTAGATAATAGAGGAATCTGTTAAGGGTATTTATGGCATTTTAAGAAAATTACATGATGACATAAGTAAAATCTGTTAGTTGACTTAACTATCAACTAATGAAGGGAGGCTTTTGTACTGTGAGTATAAACCTCAGGGAGGGGGATGTATTTTCTAAAATCACAAGGGTACTAATGTATTTGCTTGAAACCTTAGGAGATGTAGGTGTAATTTATCTTTCTTTTTATTATTTTGATAATATCAAAAAAAAGAGAAAACAATTATATATTACAAGATTAATTTATACATGTTAAAAAAAATTCAACATGTTTAATAAAAATATTTTTAAAAAAATAAAAGAAAGAAATATTATAGTTGAGGGTCAATTTCGTCATTTAAGTAGCCAATTCGGAGGTTGTCTCAATCTGTCCATTTCTAGCGCACACCTCCCGTGAAATAAAGTTATCCCACATATGGGGAACTATTAATCCGACCTTCGTTTTTCTATCCAAATGTTGGACTAATTATTCCATTGGAGATGGAGTCCAATCCCATGTTCTATGCCACCAAACAAACACCTATATGAATGAATAAATGAGATTATTATCTCTTTTATATTGAAATATATATTTTATAATATTTATTTTTGTATCTTCAAATCATTTATATTAGTTTCGGTCTTCTTAACCCTACTAAAAGAGTTATCAATGTAATTATAACAAAATTAAAATACATTTTCTTCGAACTTCAGGAAGATCTATAGCGATCCCGGTTGTCCCTTTACTGTTCTGTTGTATTCCGGACTCGGTTCCGTGAAGTTGGTAGTTGTATCTATCTTGCTGTCTTCCTTTAATTCCGCTTGATTGAGTTTTAGGATGTTTTGGGCAGGGTTGTTACAGGTTGGTTAGGCCTTGGTTTCAATTCCTTGTTGCCCAGTTTTTAGGCGGTCCGCTCGAGCGGGTCTTATTGCGCTCGAGCGGGGTTTACACACTTCCAGTATTTCGTGGACCTGCAAAACTTCTGCAGGTGTGTTTTCTACGCTCGAGCGGGTTTATTGCGCTCGAGCGTGTCGCACTCGAGCGGTATTGTTGGCGCTCGAGCGGGTAGTCCTTTTTCCTGTAAAGTTCTGGGAGATGAAAATCTGCGCTCGAGCAGACTGGTTTTCACACTCGAGCGGATGTGTTTTGCTTTTTTTTCTTGGTGCTCGAGTAGTTATCTGTGCGCTCGAGCGGGACCAGATGTTTGCGCTTTACGCTCGAGCACTCTATTCTACGCTCGAGCGGGTCATGCGTATATGAGTTATCCACTGGGTCATTTTAAATCACTTTTTCCCTTTTCTTCTCTCTTTTACTTTCCCAAAAACCCCATTGTTGAGCTTCTCACTCTAGAACTCTACCTTCTCTCTAGGTATTGATCTAGTAGGAGTGATTTCCTCACCTTTGGCCTTTACAAAAAGGTTGTTGATCGTCGAGGGCTATCTTTTGATCCGAGAAATTCGTGGTTTGGAGCATTTTCGTTTTCTTCACCTTCTTGGTTGGGAGTCATCTTCTGAGGTAGGGATAACCTACTCCTCACTATGGGCTTTGTCTTTAAATTTTAGTGTTTTGAGATGTTAGGTTCAGTTTGGTAATTTTGTGAAAGTTTGGGGCTTTTGTGTAAATTTAAAAAAGTTGGGGTTTTAACTATATAAAACCTAGATGCATGTTTGGCATGGAAAAGTGAAATTAATGTTAAAACATTAATGAAAATGAAACCTAAGGGTTGTAATGTTAATTATGGAAAATACCCTAATTACGTTGGTTACTTAATTCGCATAATTAATTATGAGAAATGAGGAATTGATTTGGAAAGATATGGGATTAAAGGGTGTGGTTGGATTATTTATCGTTCACCTAGTTGAAATGTTGATTATATATCCATTGTTGCATCTATTTTCTGTGTAGAAATAATTGCTTTGGGCTATCGGTGGAGGATAGTCTTGATTGTTGTAGACAATGCATGATGATTAGGCAAATTGAAACTAATCACTGGAATGTGTCATTGAGTATGATGGTCGAAAGAATACATTAAATTTATGTATTGTGTGATGATGTGTATAATTATTGTTTATATGCATTGTGTCGTGTTGGAGGAGATAGGAGATGTACTCCACGGTTTAGGGGAAGATAGGGGATGGACCTCTAAACCGGATATTGTTGGGAGAAGATAGGGGATGGACTCCATAGATAGAGCTCATATGCTTATCTAGTAATGTGTTGGCACAGCTCATATGCTTGTCCTTGGAAGCGTGATAGTGCTCTTATGAATATATATGGAAGTAAGGATATAGCTTGTATGCTTATCTGTTGGTGTGTGATATAGCTAGTGTAACGCCCTCAAAATAATAACATTAAACCCATCAAATGAGACATTCATTAACATATGAAATAACCACATTCTTCTATTCATCAGAGTTTGATTACAAAAGTATTACATGTTAACAACAAAAGCAAAATGCCCTACGGGCTTACAGCTTTCCAAGTTAACACTTGGTTACAACAAAAGAGTACTAACTCATTTACACCTTAAGCCCTTGGCTTGGATTTACATGTAATACATCAAAAAGTAAAACGACAAAAGTATGTCCGCCTCTAGCCTCCCAAGCTATGTCCTTGGAGGTGGCATGCTACCTGTACCTGAAAATGATGTTCCCATATAGGGTGAGCCACAGCCCAGTAGAAATACACTAAACCAAATATGAACAATGACTAAAATATTAGCAGTTGATAGTTGGTCCACACTGATTCTTTCCTTTATCACACTTTACATTTTCATGACATACAAGTCCATGGAACAACTCATTTTCCAATTTCTTTCAATTCTCAAATTTCAACCATGGCTCAGAACCTGGCCAAACAACTCATATGAGACAATAACTCATATCAAACACTTCCCATATCATATTAGATAAGCATACGAGCCATATCACACAATAACAGATAAGCATACAAGCTATATCATCACTTCCACAGATATGCATATGAGCACTATCACACTTCCAATGACAAGCATATGAGCTCTGTCAACACAATAATAGATAAGCATATGAGCTCTATCTATGGAGTCCATCCCCTATCTCCTCCCAACACATCCGGTTTAGAGGTCCATCCCCTATCTTCCCCTAAACCGTGGAGTACATCCCCTATCTCCTCCAACACAACACAATGCATATAAACAACAATTATACACATCATCACACAATACATAAATTTAATGTATTCTTTCAATCGTCAATCTCAATGACACATTCGAGTGATTAGTTTCAGTTTGCCTAATCATCATGCATTGTCTACAACAATCACGGCTATCCTCCACCGATAGCCCAAAGCAGTTATTTCTAAACAGAAAATAAATGCACAAATGGATATTTAATTAACATTTTCACTTCATTTCCTTATTTCTCACAATTAATTATCCCAATTAATCAAACGGTGTAATTAGGTCATTTTCCATAATTACCATTTCAACCCTTAGGTCCCATTTTTACCAATGATTCAACATTTATTTCACTTCTCTACGACAAACATGCATTTAGGTTTATTATAAATAAAACCCCAACTTTTGTAAAAATAACACAAGAGCCCCAAACTTTCACAAAATTACCAAACCAACCCCAACATCTCAAAATACCAAAATTTAAAGACAAAATCCATAGAGAGGAGTAGGATATCCCTACCTCAAATTCGGAGCCTCAAAGGAGAAGATGACAAAACCCAACGTGCTCCAAAACTCGAAATTTTCAGATTAAAATGTAGCCCTCGACGATCAACAACCTTTTTGTAAAGGCCAAAGATGAGCAAATCACTCCTACTAGATCAAAACCTAGAGAGAAGGTAGTATCTAGAGAGAGAGGCTCACCAATGGTGTTTTTGGAAAAGTAGGAGAGAGAAGAGAAAGTGAAAAAGTGATTTGAAAAGTCAAACCACGGAACTTAAACCCAGTCGCCCCGCTCGAGCGTAAAACACCCCGCTCGAGCGTCACTCACAGACTCCCGCTCGAGCGCCAACAATCCCGCTCGAGCGGCGAATGCACACTCCCAGAACTTTTACAGAACCAGGTCTCTGCTCGAGCTTCCAACTCCCCGCTCGAGCGTCACTCACACAACCCCGCTCGAGCGTCCAACACTGCACAGGAGAAACTGGATGGGTGCAATTTCCGCTCGAGCGCCAAAACCCCCGCTCGAGCGGACAGGTTAAAATTTGGGCAGCTAGTTTTGGTTTCTAAACTCAACCAACCTGTAACAAACCTGCCCAACACATCCCATAACTCAAATACCAAATAAGAAAGGATGTAAACAAGATAATAAACAACTACCAACATCCACGGACACATGTCCGGATCACTGTATAACAAGGGTAAACCCGGGATCGCTATAACCTCCCCCCCTTAAAGAATTTCGTCCCCGAAATTAAGCACAAGTTTTCAAAAACAGGTTTCTCCTCCATTTTAAACAATGTCACACTTTAACATTCAACAATTCGACCCATTACCGGTCATCCCATCCCTTCAATAAGGGGCATTTCACAGTATGTAAACAACATATGTACTTTCAACATGCACCAACATTACGCATTCCCTTTCCAATTTCAACAATATATTCAACATATATAATGTTACATTCAACTTCCATATGAGGCAAGTTCCAAAACATACTTCCGATAAACCAAAACATTTTCAATGTTTCACAACTTAAGACATATATATAAAAAGCTCTTAAGTTCAACCATAGTTCAAAATCTAAATACAAGATTACATATCAACAAACAAGTCCGGATATTTCTCACGGACTTCCAACTCACGTTCCCAAGTGGCCTCCTCCACTCCGTGATGTTTCCACAAGACTTTTACCAAAGGAATGGTCTTGCCACGCCGGACCTGATCCCGCCTATCCAAGACCCGAACCGGTCTCTCCTCATACGAGGCATCCTCATCTACCTCTAAATCGGTCCAATCCAACACATGTGATGGATCTGGCTCATACTTCCGAAGCATACTCACATGAAACACGTCATGAACTCCGGACAACTGCGGCGGTAAGGCTAACCTATAAGCAACCTCGCCAATCCTCTCAAGGATCTCAAAAGGCCCAATAAACCGAGGGGATAACTTCCCACTCTTCCCAAACCTCATCAGGCCTCGTCTAGGTGATATCTTCAGAAAGACATGATCACCTACCTCAAACGCCAAAGGCCTCCTCCTACGGTCAGCATAAGATTTCTGACGACTCTGGGCTGTAACAAGCCTCCTACGGATAAGCTCAACTTTCTCCGTCGTCTCCCTAACCAACTCCAAACCCAACAAAGGTGCATCACCCACCTCGGCCCAACACACTGGAGACCTACACGGTCGGCCATACAAGGCCTCAAATGGTGCCATACCGATACTAGACTGAAAACTGTTGTTGTAGGCAAACTCTACCAAGGGTAAGTGCCTCTCCCACGTCCCACTGAAGTCCAGGACACAACCCCGAAGCATATCTTCAAGGATCTGAATAGTACGCTCGGACTGCCCGTCAGTCTGAGGATGATAAGCCGTACTAAAGGTCAACTTAGTGCCCAAGGCACTCTGCAAACTCTGCCACAACCTAGCAGTAAAACGAGGATCTCTATCTGAGACGATCGTCACTGGGACCCCGTGCAATCTCACTATGTCCCGAATATATAAGTCGACAAGATGATCTACCGAATCTCTCACGCGCATAGGAATAAAGTGCGCCGACTTAGTCAACCGGTCTACAACCACCCAAATAGCATCACTACCCCGTTGAGTCCTCGGAAGACCTACAACGAAGTCCATAGTGACATGCTCCCACTTCCACTCGGCAACAAGCAAGGGTTGCAACAAACCCGCTGGCCTCTGATGCTCGGCCTTCACTTGCTGGCAAGTAAGGCACTTCGATACGAAAACAGCCACATCTCTCTTCATACCCCGCCACCAGAACTGGCGACCCAAATCCCGATACATCTTAGTGCCTCCCGGATGCACCGCAAGGCGCGAATGGTGGAACTCTCGGAGTACTTCCTCTCGGCAAGACTCCGGTACAAACAAACGGTCTCGGTATCTCACACTCAGGTCGGGATACGCAGTCAAACCCTTTTCAACCTTCCCACTGGAGATCTTCTCTCGGAGGGACTCTACCTCAAGGTCACCTCTCTGTGCCTCTAACACTCTAGTCACAAGTGTAGGCTGCGCAACAACAGAAAACAAGGCCGCAGCCTCAACAGATTCGCCCAGTAGCAAATCAAACTCGCTAAGTGCTCCCAACATCTCCCATTCCCGGATGGCTATACAAGCTACATCACTAATGGACTTCCTACTAAGGGCATCGGCCACAACGTTGGCCTTTCCCGGATGATAATGCAACTCAAAATCATAATCCTCGATGAATTCCATCCATCTCCTCTGTCTCAGATTCAAGTCTCTCTGTGTAAACAGATACTTCAAACTCTTGTGGTCCGAGAACACCTCGAACTTCTCACCATAAAGGTAGTGCCTCTAGATTTTCAAGGCAAAGATCACAGCCGCTAATTCTAGGTCGTGTGTAGGGTAATTCTTCTCGTGTATTTTCAACTGACGTGAGCCATAAGCTACCACTTTTCCCTCTTGCATCAACACACAACCCAAACCCTCTCGTGAGGCATCACAATAAACCGCATAACCCAACCCTCTCTCCGGAATAATCAACACCGGAGCGGTGGTCAATCTAACTTTCAACTCTTGGAACGACTTTTCACAAGTCTCACCCCACACAAACTTGACTCCCTTCCGAGTCAGTCGGGTCAACGGTGACGCTAACCTAGAGAAATCTTTCACAAACCGACGGTAATACCCAGCTAATCCCAGGAAACTGCGGATCTCAAACACACTCTTAGGCTGTGTCCAATCTTGCACTGCCTCAACCTTGGATGCATCAACAGACACCCCTTTTCCGGATACCACATGGCCTAAGAATTTTACCTCTCCTAGCCAGAACTCACACTTCCCAAACTTGGCATACAGCCTATGGGCTCTAAGTAACTCAAGCACCACTCTCAAGTGTGCCTCGTGCTCCTTCTCAGAGGGTGAATAAATAAGGATGTCGTCTACGAAGACGACCACAAACCGATCCAAGAACTCCCGGAAGATCCGGTTCATCAAGTCCATAAAGACTGCCGGTGCATTGGTAAGCCTGAATGGCATCACCAGAAACTCGTAATGGCCATATCGCGTACGGAATGCCGTCTTAGGAATATCCTCTTCCCTGACCCTCAACTGGTGGTAACCCGATCTCAAGTCTATTTTAGAGAAACAACGGGAACCCTTCAACTGGTCAAACAAATCATCTATACGGGGCATAGGGTACTTATTCTTAACTGTAGCCCGATTCAACTTCCTGTAGTCTATACACAATCTTAAGGCACCATCTTTCTTTTTAGCAAAGAGGGCCGGTGCTCCCCACGGTGAAACACTAGGGCGAACAAAACCCTTATCTAGCAATTCCTGGAGCTGAACTTTCAACTCAACCAACTCTGCTGGAGCAAAACGGTAAGGTGCCATAGAAATCGGCGTCGTGCCGGACACTAGATCAATAGAGAACTCTATCTCTCAGTGAGGTGGCAAACTAACAAGGTCTTCGGGAAAGACATCCGAATACTCACAAACCACCCTCGGCAACACAAGCTGGGTCTCACCACTCTCACCGCTCTCAAAGCTGGCAAGTAGACTACTAAGCTCACTTCGCCCTCGCGAATCATACCCTGGTGGCAAAACACAACCAACCTGGTCTCCCAAGAAATGGAACCACTCCCCGCTCAAGGTACATAACGTGACCCTCTGGCGGTAACAATCGATAACAGCCCGGTATGACGATAGCCAGTCCATACCCAAAATAACATCAAAGCCCTTCATAGGCATGACAACAAACGGAAAAGGAAGCCTATAGTCGGCGACCTCTATATCACAGCCTCTAACACCCTGTTTCAGAATCAACTCACCGCCAAGAGGTGACACCACACAAATAGGAGATGCTAACTGTGCTAACTCCAATTCCAAAACAGATGCAAATGTAGCAGATACAAAAGAATGAGATGCACCCGTGTCTATCAACACATTAGCAACCGAGTTGCAAAACAGAAAAGTACCTCTCACTACTGATGGAGCCGGTACTAAATCCTGCGCGGTAACAGCATACACGCGCCCCGTAGGCCCCTGGTCTACCTGCTCACCTCTCGGAGCAAAAGACTGTTGCACAGACTGGGATGACGAAGCTCCCGGATTGGCCCTCGAGGCCTGCACAGACTAAGCTGGCTGAAAACCCTGCGTCTGCCTAGAACCAGACGCTCCCGAAGTAGCACTCAACTGCGGGCAATACCTCTTCAGGTGCCCAGGCTGACCACACTGATAACAAGACAAAGGTTGGCCTCTGCCCTGACTCTGGCCCTGAGGTCTAGCTGAAGAAGAAGCAGCTCGCTGGCCCCCTCCCTTCTGCGGGCAAACTGAAGACTTGTGACCCAGCTGGCCACACGTAAAACAAGTCAGGCCTCCCTGACCACCTCTCCCCGATCCTGCACTCGGTACCGGAAAGGTCGATCTGGCAACTCCTCCCTGAGACTGCTGAGGGTTAGGACCCCTCTGGCTCCTGCCATCACCCTGGCTATCTTGGCTCCTCTTGGAGCCTCTCTGTCCCTCATCCTCCTCCTGCATCATGAGCTCCATATGAGCTGCAGCATCCACTAGGTGTCTATACTCTCGGATGTAAGACCCACCAACTCTCAGCTTGAGGCCCCGCCTCAACTTCCGCTCAAACTCGTAGCAATGGCGTTCTTCGGACGCCACCAACTCAGGTGCAAACCTGGACAAACTAGTAAAAGTGGCCTCAAACTCTGCCACAGACATGCCCTGCTGATTAAGCCGGCTAAACTGATCCCTCAGCTTCTCCCTAGCCACTGCAGATAAAAACCTCTCCTGGAAAGCATTTACAAACGCTTCCCATGTACCACCAACACGAGCCTTCTCGTACTTCCACCATTGACCCGCATCTCCCTTCATCTGGAAAGATGCCAAGGTCACTTTCAATGCTCCGTCCTCGATGCCAAGCATCTCGAACGTCTTACTCATCTGTTCTAGCCACTCGTCAGCCTTCAGTGGCTCCTTTGGATCCCCAACAAACTCCTCTGGGCTAGACCGGAAAAACTCTCTCTTCAAGAAAGAGGGCCCTACCTCAGCTGCCTGATTTCTAGCTCTGAGAATACCCAAAGCTCCTGCTATCTCTCGTGCCAAAGCACTCATAGCCTGCTGACCCGCTGGCTCGGCCACGTTGGCCTGACCAACACCCTCCTGCACTGCCGGAATCTCATCCGGTAAAGGTACTTCCTGCCTCGTAGGTCTACCACGCCTAGCACCTCTTCCTCGTCCTGACATCCTAATAAAGGTAACACAGAACGTTAGCACATTCACAAATGTGCCAAAACTAAACATTCACGTCCTAATGCATGGACAACTGTAATTCACTCCATGTAAGCACATAAACACATAAGCACTTACGAATTTTCATTTCCGGATAATGACAGTCCCGAGGCGTTACTAGAGTTCCGGTTAGAAACAGCATTGATCAAGTGCTTTTCCAACAAGACTCCCAGAAACCCAAGGATCCAATCAACATCCTAGAAATTAAATCCCATACCCACATAGTCACATAAGCATGTTATCAATTAAACACATAGCATATGACACCACATCTAAGTCTCTATCAAGCGAGACAAACCCATTGTGATCCTAATCATTTCCCACGTACCCAAAGTATTCGAACCCAGTACGCTCTGATACCAAGTTGTAACGCCCTCAAAATAATAACATTAAACCCATCAAATGAGACATTCATTAACATATGAAATAACCACATTCTTCTATTCATCAGAGTTTGATTACAAAAGTATTACATGTTAACAACAAAAGCAAAATGCCCTACGGGCTTACAGCTTTCCAAGTTAACACTTGGTTACAACAAAAGAGTACTAACTCATTTACACTTTAAGCCCTTGGCTTGGATTTACATGTAATACATCAAAAAGTAAAACGACAAAAGTATGTCCGCCTCTAGCCTCCCAAGCTATGTCCTTGGAGGTGGCATGCTACCTGTACCTGAAAATGATGTTCCCATATAGGGTGAGCCACAGCCCAGTAGAAATACACTAAACCAAATATGAACAATGACTAAAATATTAGCAGTTGATAGTTGGTCCACACTGATTCTTTCCTTTATCACACTTTACATTTTCATGACACACAAGTCCATGGAACAACTCATTTTCCAATTTCTTTCAATTCTCAAATTTCAACCATGGCTCAGAACCTGGCCAAACAACTCATATGAGACAATAACTCATATCAAACACTTCCCATATCATATTAGATAAGCATACGAGCTATATCACACAATAACAGATAAGCATACAAGCTATATCATCACTTCCACAGATATGCATATGAGCACTATCACACTTCCAATGACAAGCATATGAGCTCTGTCAACACAATAATAGATAAGCATATGAGCTCTATCTATGGAGTCCATCCCCTATCTCCTCCCAACACATCCGGTTTAGAGGTCCATCCCCTATCTTCCCCTAAACCGTGGAGTACATCCCCTATCTCCTCCAACACAACACAATGCATATAAACAACAATTATACACATCATCACACAATACATAAATTTAATGTATTCTTTCAATCGTCAATCTCAATGACACATTTGAGTGATTAGTTTCAGTTTGCCTAATCATCATGCATTGTCTACAACAATCACGACTATCCTCCACCGATAGCCCAAAGCAGTTATTTCTAAACAGAAAATAAATGCACAAATGGATATTTAATTAACATTTTCACTTCATTTCCTTATTTCTCACAATTAATTATCCCAATTAATCAAACGGTGTAATTAGGTCATTTTCCATAATTACCATTTCAACCCTTAGGTCCCATTTTCACCAATGATTCAACATTTATTTCACTTCTCTACGACAAACATGCATTTAGGTTTATTATAAATAAAACCCCAACTTTTGTAAAAATAACACAAGAGCCCCAAACTTTCACAAAATTACCAAACCAACCCCAACATCTCAAAATACCAAAATTTAAAGACAAAATCCATAGAGAGGAGTAGGATATCCCTACCTCAAATTCGGAGCCTCAAAGGAGAAGATGACAAAACCCAACGTGCTCCAAAACTCGAAATTTTCAGATTAAAATGTAGCCCTCGACGATCAACAACCTTTTTGTAAAGGCCAAAGATGAGCAAATCACTCCTACTAGATCAAAACCTAGAGAGAAGGTAGTATCTAGAGAGAGAGGCTCACCAATGGTGTTTTTGGAAAAGTAGGAGAGAGAAGAGAAAGTGAAAAAGTGATTTGAAAAGTCAAACCACGGAACTTAAACCCAGTCGCCCCGCTCGAGCGTAAAACACCCCGCTCGAGCGTCACTCACAGACTCCCGCTCGAGCGCCAACAATCCCGCTCGAGCGGCGAATGCACACTCCCAGAACTTTTACAGAACCAGGTCTCTGCTCGAGCTTCCAACTCCCCGCTCGAGCGTCACTCACACAACCCCGCTCGAGCGTCCAACACTGCACAGGAGAAACTGGATGGGTGCAATTTCCACTCGAGCGCCAAAACCCCCGCTCGAGCGGACAGGTTGAAATCTGGGCAACTAGTTTTGGTTTCTAAACTCAACCAACCTGTAACAAACCTGCCCAACACATCCCATAACTCAAATACCAAATAAGAAAGGATGTAAACAAGATAATAAACAACTACCAACATCCACGGACACATGTCCGGATCACTGTATAACAAGGGTAAACCCGGGATCGCTATAGCTAGTATGCTTATCTATTATGAAATGGGAAAGTGTTTAATATGAGTTACTATCCCATATAAGTTGTTTGGCCAGGTTCTGAGCCATGGTTATAAATTGAGAATTTAAAAGAATTGGAAAATGGACTGTAACATGGACTTGTATGTCATGAAACTGTAAAGTGTTATAAGTGAAAGTATCAGTGTTGGCCTTCTAACAACTGCTAATCTTTTAGTCATTGTTCTTATTTGGTTTAGTGTATTTCTACTGGGCTGTGGCTCACTCTATATGGGAACATCATTTTCAGGTACAGGTAGTACGCCACCTCCAAGGACATAGCTTGGGAGGCTAGAGGCGGACATACTTTGGTTGTCTAATTTCTTTTGATGTATTACATGTAAATTCAAGCCAAGGGCTTAATGTGTAATTGAGTTAATACTCTCTTTTGTAACCAAGTGTTAACTTGGAAAGCTGTAAGCCCGTAGGGCATTTGTTTTTGTCGTTAACATGTAATACTTTTGTAATGAAGTACTCTGATGAATTGAACATGTGGATCTTTTGTATATAAATGTATGTTTATATTGATGGGTTTAATGTTATTATTTTGAGGGCGTTACAAGATCAATATAATTTACCATATACATGTATATATTGGAGGCATAACTTATTTCATTTTATATTTTTATTTTTTGCTATATAAAAAAAAAAAGAAAGAAAACTTACTTTTGAAGTTTATTTTAATGTATCAATTTGGAGGACACGATTAAGACCTTATTTGGAAATATACTATTTTAGTAATTTTTTAACCGTTTACAAAAAATGTGCAAAATAGTAGAGAGGGTGATATGATAATTTATAATATTTTTTTAACTTTTTAACTAAAATATGTAATTTCGAAACGAGGGCTAAATAGTTTTTATATATTATTTTAAAGTTCCACTTTTGAGGGCATGGTTAGCTCTGAAGGGGATACCAACTTATTTTTTAAGATTATTCTAATGTATCAATTGGGAGGACATGACTAAGAAGTTTATGTAGTTTGATTTAATGTACCACTTTTGAGGGATGCCAAACTTATTTTTTAAGTTTATTTTAATGTATCAATTGGGAGGACATGACTAAGTAGTTTATATAGTTTGATTTAATGTACCGCTTTTGAGGGCTGCCAAACTTATTTTTTAAGACCAGCGAGGGTGGTGGCCCAGTGGTGAAGGCATTTCCTTCCCACAGCTATGAGTCAAGTTCGACTCTTGGGGAGCGTGAAAATCTTGGATTTTTCAGGAGCTCTCTTCTGAGACCTCGCGCTGTATTCCGATCGAAATTTGGCCATGGCTGGAGCGGTTGATGAGCTCCACTGGTGCCTCGGTGGTGAGTCCCTTCCTTTGAGTTGGGTTAAATCAGGCCGGCAACCGGTTACCCCGGGGCCTGGGCCTATGGATGTAGTGATGCCCCCACAGAACATCCTTTTCTCCAAGTTCAAAAAAAAAAAAAGAAAAAACTTATTTTTTAAGTTTATTTTAATGTATCAATTGGGAGGACATGACTAAGCAGTTTATTTTAAGTTTATTTTGATGTACCACTTTTGAGGGCATGATTTGCGTTTTTTTTTCTTCTTTGAACTAGAGGGCATGATGAGGTTATTTAAATATTTGGTAATTTTATTTATATACCACTAATCTTCTTAGTACACATCATTACTTAGTACATATGTAAAATAATTTTTTGAGTTTAAAAATATCTTAATTCACTTCTTAACTTTCTATTACTACCCTATGGTAACACACCACTTGTTTGTTTCAATACACACTATTACACACATCAAAAACTCTTCATCTTCACCATTACACAAACCAAAAACTCTCAATCTTCAAAATAGAGGCCATCATCATCAATATTGATCTCTATTGTCGCTATTGAACTCTATCACTGGCAGGGGGTTTTATTCAGCCTCCATCGTTGCCGGTGTTGAACTCTCGTCATGTCTTGTCTCGTCATTTCAAATCGCTAACGGAGAGTTTCATTCGGCCTTTATCTTTACCGGTGTTGATCTTCATTGTTGGTGTTAAACTCTTGTCATCGTTTCAGATTGTCATTCTCACCCTTGACTCACTTGTGTAGTCAACAACACAATCAATTTAACATTACTATATTGTGTGGGTATAAAATTTCATAAAAAATTTAACCAAAAAAAAAAAAAAAGATTAGTCTTGTTCATGAATACGGAGTTGAACAAACTTAATGTTTTCAAAAAACAAAGAATAAAAGTTTAATTTATTTTAACTGAGCTAAGTTAAAATATTCAATTTTTTATGTATGAATGTTTAATATTTGGTTAATCTTAATAATTTGAACAAAATTATTTTGTACAGTTTGGGGTACACTAAATAATATAAAAAGTCAAAAAGTCACTATCCTATTTAAGTCACATCATCTTATTTAAATCACATCACCTCTCTAACATATCACATCAAACCCAACCCAAACCCAACCCATATAAGCCAATAAGTCAAAGAGTGCACTTTTTTAGAACATCTCAAACCAACCCTAAATAATCGAACATTGTGCAAAAATTCAATTATGGTTATCCGAACATATGATGAACAAATTCATCTTCCCAACATACGAATGAGATAAACAAAAAAACAAAAAGCTAAGTCATAATAACTAACCTTTTTAATGTTCAAATAAACCTTTTCAATATTTATAATCAACAATCTCAGTGTCATGCATGGTGTGCAAATCTTCAAAACTAATTAATTTCAATATTCTTAAACCCTAAATCTTCAAAGGCAATAATGTTTTGAGTTTGGAAAACAAGTATAACAGGAAAGAGAATGAAGTAAACTTATTGATAATAGTAAATGATATCATGAGTGTTGTGTGTTAATGGTGAAGATGATGAAGAAATACAGTATTTATATGTTTAAACCCTAACCCCATAAGTGATGATGGTGTATGAATAGTATTTTGTGTTTTTAAATATATATTTTTTGAATAGATAGAATACACCCTCATATTGTCCTTAATGATCTTTTCATTTGAGAATATCATTAAAATATAAATTTAATTTGTTGATGGTGTGTATTAAGAAAATTAGTGATGTGCAAATAGAACCGCCCTTAAGTATTATGCACACAACATCAATTTGGGGGTGTGACCTTGTAGTCCGATGATCTCATCATTGATGCGTAGACTCGTTCGAGTCACATTTGTTAGAAAATTAGTAAGATTTTTTTTAAAAGAAATTGTTGTTGGCTAGAAATAATAGCCAATGGAGAGGTGGCATATATTTAAGATTTATGTAATTTAATAAGTACTTTTTTTTATACAAATTTTATTCCAATCTCATTAGATACTTTGATGAATTTTGACCATGATACTATAAGATGTTCAAAAAGTTTAAGTAGGCAAAGATGAAATACAAAACACTACACATTAGTTGAGATAGAGCACAAGAAGGTCGATCTCCAAAAAAAAAAAAAAAGTGTAAGGCATATTTTCATAATTCAAATGCATACAAGTATCTTTGATTTTTCCCAGCATCACGTAGAACCACCAAAATAAGTTCTACATAATTTATGTTTGCATCTAATCTCAAACATTGAACAAAACTCAATGTAGAAAAAATACTTGCTGATCAGAGTTCAACATACCACCCATTCTGAGCTTGAAATAGAAATAGTATGCTGCTTTTCTCAATCCGATTGGAGATTTTAAAATTTTCAAAGTCTCATCAATGATTCGAAAATGCAATATGAAGTGAATGGCAAGAGTTTACATACAACATTTGGAACAGTTCCTCGCAAACCATTGATATCAATGTAGAGAAGAAGAAAAGAATAGCTTGAGTTTACTCAAATATTAAGAACAATTCCTTATGAACCATGTGAAATTGTCAATGCTGAAACTAAAAATTGTATGGAAACGTTGACATTTTGTCTCACACCATTGACATTTTGATATCAATACTGAAACAAAAAATACATGGGGGCCTTATCTCTTTTGAATACATTGCTAATCATCAAAGTCGTGAGCAAGCTAATAATACAAATTTACTAAAGAGTAACATTGTCTCAAAGACCAACATAGAATTCACTAATGAAGTGTGCACCATGTATTTGGGTGTCATAGAATGGGCAGGCGCGCGCGCGCACACACATATACACAAAGTTCAAATATAGCACAAAGATGAGGTTTGGCATGCATTTATATGTTTTTAATTTAAGTGGAAAATTTTTTGTTGATTATGTGGTTTTCAACTGGAGTGAAGATTTTATAATTCCCTTGGCTATGGCAACAATTCGTGGCCTCATTGTACCCACTTTTTTTCTTCTAACTAAATGGTTAATCTGTTCAAATCCCAACTTACCTGGGATTAAAAAACATTGCACAATCAACTGCTTTTTAAAGCATTATACTTCAGGAAAGGAAATGACTTCTATTGATCAAGATTGTAATGCCCTCAAAAATATACCCATTGTATATATCATTGACATGCATTATTTAAAGAAAAACACTTTAATAATTCATTATAATATCCATCAGAGTCTTACTAAACAAAAGCATTACATGTAACATCAAAGTAAATGCCCTACCGGCTTACATCTTTCCAAGCCAACACTTGGTCACAAAGTATGAGTTCTAACTCAAATATAAATAAAGCCCTACGCTTGAGTGTTTACATGTACTAACAAAGAAAAACAAACAACTAAAAATAGTCTTCAAAATCCAAGTCCTTCCAAGCTAAGTCCTTGGAGGTAGCTTATCACCTGAACCTGAAAATGATGTTCCCATAAAGGGTGAGTCACGGCCCAGTAGAAATATACTAGACCACATATAAGCTGTAACGTCCTCAAAATAAACCCATTATATACATTTCATTGACATGCATTATTCAAAGAAAACAATTTATTAATTCATTCATCAGAGTATTACTAAACGAAAACATAACATATAACATCAAATTAAATGCCCTACAGGCTTACATCTTTCCAAGCCAACACTTGGATACAAAAATATGAGTTCTAACTCAATACAAGGAAAGCCCTAGGCTTGAATGTTTACATGTACTAATAAATAAAGACAATTAACTAAGATAGTCTTCTTCAAAATCCAGAAGCCAAGCCCTCCCAAGCTAAGTCCTTGGAGGTAGCTTTTCACCTGAACCTGAAAATGATGTTCCCATAAAGGGTGAGCCACAGCCCAGTAGAAATATACTAAACCAAATATAAGCATTGAATAAAGCAATGGCATTCAATAGATGGTTAACCAAGATAATCAATTACATCATTATTCCGTTTCATGATATTAATGTCTAAGATACGTATTACTTTCCAACATTATCAATATGGCTCAGAACCTGGCCAGACTTACAACAGTGAACTATATATATCAAATTCACATTCTTCCAATGTCAACAAACAAATGAAACTCAGACTCAAATCAAAACACTTCATACTTCCAGTTTGATACACATTTTAGTGCTGTATCAATAAAACACTTCAATATAGATAAGCACACATAAAAGTAATGCTAATGGAGTCCATCCCCTATCTCCTCCCAAACAAAATCCGGTTTAGAGGTCCATCCCCTATCTTTCCCTAAACCGTGGAGTACATCCCCTATCTCCTCCCACACAAAATAATGTATGTAAACACATAACATATACAACACACAATCAATACACATAATGGCTGTATTAATTTAACTGTCAAAAGTGATAACTTAATCAATGATTAGTTTCAGTTCTCCCTAATCCACATGCAGTATCTACAACAATCATGACTATCCTCACCCGATAGCCCAAAACAGTTATTTCTAAACAGGAAATAAATGAATCAACTAATATAATTCCAACATTTTCATAGGTGAGTGATTTAAATTATCCAACTACACCATTTAGTCAATGAATTCCTCAATTTCATGAATTTAACCCAATTCCCCAATTTCCTTAAATTAATTATACAAATTAATTTATTAATACAACTAGGGTTTTTCCCACAATTATCAAAGTAACCCCCAACATATCAAAATACCAAAACTTAGAACAAAACTTATAAAATGGAGTAGGAAATCCCTACCTCAAAGAAAATAACCCAAATGGAGAAGATAGAGATGAATACCTAAATACCAATGTGCTCTAAATCTCCAAATGTTCAGATTAGAATGAAGCCCAAGCCGCCCTCTATCTTTCTTACAAAGAACTAAGGATGGATTCACACTAGAAGTAGATGAACACCTAGAGAAAAGAGGAGTTTTGAGAGAGAGAAGTCGGACCTAGGGTTTGGATACTAGAAGTGGATGAAAAACTGATCAAATACCCGCTGCTGCTTATTAAAACTGGAAAGGCTCGCTCGAGCGACGAATTGGTCGCTTGAGCGACCAGACACAAGAAGTACTCGCTCGAGCAAAGAAAATCTCGCTTGAGCCAAGAATGCAATACTACAGGTCTAAACTAGACGCAAACTCTCGCTCGAGCGACCAAACCCCGGCTAGAGCGAATAACCAAAAACAACAGCTTGCTCAAGCGACCAACTCCTCGCTCGAGCGAAGAACCAAAATTCTGGACAGCAACACTTGGTTTCTAAACCTAACCAACCTGAAACAAACCTGCCCAACACACTATAACTCCAAATAAAAAAATAAGGGACAACAACAACAATTATACAATGACAGATTCTACAGAACCTAAGTCCGGATACAATAATCAAATGGGAAAAGACCGGGGTCGCTATATAAGCAATGAATAAAGCAATAGCATTCAACAGATGGTTAACCAAGATAATCAATTACTTCATTTTACAGTCTCATGACACTATCGTCTAAGACACATTTTACTTTCCAATTTTATCAACATGGCTCAGAACCTGGCCAAACTTACAACAGTGAATTACATACATCATATTCACATCCTTCCTATATCAACAAACAAATGAGACTCAAGCTCAAATCAAAACACTTCATACTTCCAGATTGATACACATTTTAGTGCTGTATCAATGAAACACTTCTATATAGATAAGCACACATAAAAGTGATGCTAATGGAGTCCATCCCCTATCTCCTCCCAAACAAAATCCGGTTTAGAGGTCCATCCCCTATCTTCCCCTAAACCGTGGAGTACATCCCCTATCTCCTCCCACACAAAACAATGTATGCAAATGCAATGCTCAATCAATACACGTATTTTCTGTATCAATGCAATAGTCAAAATTAATGACTTAACCAATGTGATTAGTTTCAGTTATTCCTAATCCACATGCAATGTCTACAACAATCACGACTATCCTCCACCGACAGTCCAAAACAGTTATTTCTAAACTGAAAATAACTATGTCAACAATTCAATAGACAAATGATTCAAATTATCCAACTACGCCATTTAATCAATGAATTCCATGAATTTAACCATCTTTTCCCAATTCCATGAATTAATTATACAAATTAATTTAATAATACAACTAGGGTTTTTTCTCAAAATTTACCAAAGTATCCCCAACATATCAAAATACCAAAGCTTAGAACAAAACCTATAAAATGGAGTAGGAAATCCCTACCTCGAAGAAAACAACCCAAATGGTGAAGACAGAGATGAGTGCCCAAATACCAATGTGCTCCAAATCGCCAAATGTTCAGATTAAATGAAAGCGCTCGACTCCCTCTATATTTTTAATAAAGCAACTAGGGTAGAAACACCCTCTAAATAGATCAAATCTAAGAAAGAAGGTGAGTAGGGAGAGAGAGAAGTCGGACCTAGGGTTTGGAATCAAAAGAAGATGAAAAAGACTGATCAAAACCCGCTGCTGTGTATATAAACTGGACAGGCTCGCTCGAGCGAAGACTTGGTCGCTCGAGCGACCAGACACAGAGAAGCTACGCTCGAGCCAAGGAAGCCTTGCTCGAGCCAACAACCCAAAAGCTCGCTCGAGCGAAAGAAAACTCGATCGAGAGAAGAACTCAAACCCTCAGGTCTGTAACCAGACACACGTTCGAGCGAAGGAACTATCGCTTGAGCGAAGAACGAACTAACTCGCTTGAGCGAAGAAAAGCTCGCTTGAGCCAACAATGCACAGCTACAGGTCCAAATCAGACGCAACCTCTCGCTCGAGCTACCAAACCCCGGCTCGAGCGAAGAACCAAAAATAACAGCTCGCTCGAGCGACAAACTCCTCGCTCGAGCGAAGATCCAAAATTCTGGACAGCAACACTTGGTTTCTAAACCCAACCAACCTGAAACAAACCTGCCCAACACATCCTATAAGTCCAAATGAGAAAATAAGGGACAACAACAACAATTATACAATGACAGAATCTACGGAACCTAAGTCCGGATACAATAATCAAATGGGAGAAGACCGGGGTCGCTATAACCTCCCCCCCTTCAAAGAATTTCGTCCCCGAAATTAAGCATAAGTTTTTGAAAACAGTTTTTTTTTTTTTTTTTTTTTTTGACAATTCATTAGTAAACATCTTGACCCAAAACTGGTCATTTCATCTCTTTATCAAGAGGCATCTCACATTAAATATATAACACAACATATATCTCAACTTGTATCATTATTATGCATTATTCCTTTCAATGTTAACAATTCCCATATCATATTCAATCGCATGATATATACAACCCATTCAACAATGTACTCAACAGATGCAATATTACACTAAACTTCTATAATGAAGCAAGTTTCAAGATACACCCATTTACCAATACAAACTCAATGTTTTACAACTTAAGACATATATAAAGCTCTTAAGTTCAACAATATAACAGAATCTAATTATAAGATTACAAATCAACAAACATGTCCGGATATTTTTGGCGGACTTCCAACTCACGTTCCCAAGTGGCTTCCTCCACTCCGTGGTATTTCCACAAAACTTTGACCAAAGGGATGGTTTTGCCTCGCAAAACTTGATCCCGCCTATCCAAGACCTGAACCGGTCTCTCCTCATACGAAACATCCTCATCAATCACTAAATCAGTCCAATCCAACACATGTGATGGATCCGGCTCATACTTCCGAAGCATACTCACATGAAACACGTCATGTACTCCGGACAACTGCGGTGGTAAAGCTAAACGATAAGCAGCCTCGCCAATTCTCTCAAGGATCTCAAACGGACCAATGAACCGAGGGGACAACTTCCCGCTCTTCCCAAATCTCATCAAACCCCGTCTAGGTGATATCTTCAGAAAGACATGATCACCCACCTCAAACACCAAGGTTCTCCTCCTACGGTCGGCATAAGATTTCTGACGACTCTGTGCTGTAACAAGTCTCTTACGGATAAGCTCAACTTTCTCTGTTGTTTCCCTCACCAACTCCGGACCCAACAGAGGTGCATCACCCACCTCGGCCCAACAAACAGGAGATCTACACGGTCGGCCATACAAGGCCTCAAATGGTGCCATATCGATACTAGACTGGAAGCTGTTGTTGTAGGCAAACTCCACCAACGGCAAGTGCCTCTCCCACGACCCACTAAAGTCTAGAACACAACCCCGCAACATATCCTCAAGGATCTGAATAGTACGCTCGGACTGCCCGTCGGTCTGAGGATGGTAAGCCGTGCTAAAGGTCAACTTAGTGCCTAAGGCACTCTGCAAACTCTGTCACAACCTGGCAGTAAAACGAGGATCTCTATCTGAGACGATCGTCACTGGAACCCCGTGTAACCTCACTATGTCCCGAATGTACAAGTCGGCAAGATGATCCACCGAATCTCTCACGCGCATAGGAATGAAGTGCGCCGACTTAGTCAACCGGTCTACAACCACCCAAATAGCATCACTACCCCGCTGAGTCCTCGGAAGACCCACAACGAAGTCCATAGTGACGTGTTCCCACTTCCACTCGGTAATAGGCAAGGGTTGCAACAAACCCGCTGGCCTCTGATGTTCGGCCTTCACTTGCTGACAAGTAAGGCACTTAGATACGAAAGCTGCCACATCTCTCTTCATACCCCGCCACCAGAACTGGCGACCCAAATCCCGATACATCTTAGTGCCTCCCGGATGCACCGCAAGGCGTGAATGATGAAAATCTCGGAGTACCTCCTCCCGACAAGACTCCGGCACAAACAGACGGTCTCAGTATCTCACACTGAGGTCGGGATACACTGCCAAACCCTTCTCAACCTTCCCACCAGAAATCTTCTCACGGAGGGTTTCTACCTCAAGGTCACCCCTCTGAGCCTCTAACACTTGAGTCACGAGTGTAGGCTGTACAACAACAGAAAACAAGGCCGCAGCCCCTACGGATTTGCCCAGAAGTAAGTCAAACTCCCCAAGTGTACCCAACATCTCCCATTCTCGGATGGCTATACTAGCTATGACACCAACAGGTTTTCTGCTAAGGGCATCGGCCACCACATTGGCCTTTCCCGGATGATAATGCAACTCAAAGTCATAATCCTCTATAAATTCCATCAACCTCCTCTGCCTCAAGTTCAAATCTTTCTGTGTAAACAAATATTTCAGACTCTTATGATCCGAGAACACCTCGAACCTCTCACCATAAAGATAATGCCTCCAAATCTTCAAGGCAAATATCACAGCTGCTAACTCTAGATCATGCGTAGGGTAATTCTGCTCGTGAATTTTCAACTGACGTGAGCCATAGGCAACTACTTTCCCTTTTTGCATTAACACGCAACCCAGACCCTCTCGTGAGGCATCACAATAGACTGCATAACCGAACCCTCTCTCTGGAATAATCAATACTGGAGCGGTGGTCAGTCTAACTTTTAACTCCTGGAACGACTTTTCACAAGTCTCACCCCATACAAATTTGACTCCCTTCCGAGTCAGTCTAGTCAACGGTGACGCTAACCTGGAGAAATCTTTCACAAACCGACGGTAATACCCAGCTAATCCCAGAAAACTGCGGATCTCAAACACACTCTTAGGCTGTGCCCAATCCTGCACTGCCTCAACCTTGGATGCATCAACAGACACCCCTTCCCCGGATACCACGTGGCCTAAGAATTTGACTTCCCTCAGCCAGAACTCACACTTCCCAAACTTGGCATACAGCCTATGGGCTCTAAGTAACTCAAGCACCACTCTCAAGTGTTCCTCGTGCTCCTCCTCAGAAGGCGAATAGATAAGGATATCATCCACAAAAATGACTACAAACCGATCCAAGAATTTCCGGAAGATCTGGTTCATCAAATCCATAAAAACTGCCGGTGCATTGGTAAGCCCAAATGGCATCACCAGAAACTCATAGTGGCCATACCGTGTACGGAATGCCGTCTTCGGAATATCCTTCTCCCTGACCCTCAACTGGTGGTAACCCGATCTCAAGTCTATCTTAGAGAAACAACGGGAACCCTTCAACTGGTCAAACAGATCATCTATACGAGGCATAAGGTACTTATTCTTAACCGTAGCCCGATTCAATTTCCGGTAATCTATACAAAGTCTCAAAGCACCACCTTTCTTTTTAACAAAGAGGGCCGGTGCTCCCCACGGCGAAACACTAGGACGTATAAAGCCCTTATCTAGCAACTCCTGGAGCTGAATCTTCAACTCAACTAACTCGGCTGGGGCAAAACGATAAGGTGCCATAGAAATCGGCGCCGTGCCGGGCACTAGGTCAATAGAGAACTCAATCTCTCAATGCGGTGGCAAACCAACAAGATCCTCGGGAAAGACGTCCGAGTACTCACAAACCACCCTTGGCAACACAATCTGAGACTCATCATCCTCACTAATCGAAAGGTTAGCAAGTAGACCACTAAGCTCACTCCGTCCTCGTGGAACATACCCCGATGGCAACACATTACCCACCCGGTCCCCCAGAAAATAAAAATACTCTCCGCTCACGGTACAACAAGTGACCCTCTGGCGGTAGCAATCAATAATTGCCCGGTATGACGATAACCAGTCCATACCCAAAATAACATCGAAACCTCTCATAGGCATAACTACAAAGGAAAATGGGATTCTATGGTAATCAATCTCTATATCACAACCCCTAACACCGTGTTTCAAAATCAATTCACCCCCAAGAGGTGACACTACACAAATAGGAGATGCTAACTGTGCTAACTCCAACTCCAAAACAGATGCAAATGTAGCAGACACAAAGCAATGAGATGCACCCGTATCAATCAAAACATTAGCAACCGAGTTGCAAAACAAGAAGGTACCTCTCACAACTGATGGTGCCGGTACAAGATCCTGCGCGGTAACAGCGTACACGCGCCCAGACGACCTCTGATCAACCTGCTCACCCCTAGGAGCATAAGATTGCTGCACTGACTGGGACGATGAAGCCCCCTGATTGGCCCTCGAGGCCTGACCCGACTGAGCTGGCTGCTGACCCTGAATCTGCCTCAAACCAGATGCACCAGGTGTGCCACCCAACTGCGGGCAATACCTCTTCATATGCCCTGGCTGACCACATTGATAACACGAGAGTGGCTGGCCTCTACCCTGACTCTGGCTCTGAGATCGAGCCGAAGATGATACTGCTCTCTGCACTCCTCCCCTCTGAGGACAAACTGGAGACTTGTGGCCCAGCTGGCCACACTTGAAACAGGTAATGTCTCCCTGACTGCCTTTTCCCGAACTGGCACTCGGCACAGGAAAAGTCGATCTAGAAAAAATACCCTGAGACTGCTGAGGATTAAAACCCTTCTGTCTCCTACCATCACTCTGACCAGCCTGACTCCTTTTGGAGCCCTTCTGTCCTTCCTCCTCCTCCTGCATCATAATTTCCATGTGGGCTGCAGCATCAACCATATGCCCATAATCCCGAATCATAGTTCCCCCAACTCTCAACTTGAGGCCACGCCTCAACTTCTTCTCAAACTCAATACAACGGCGTTCCTCAGACGCCACCATCTCAGGTGCAAACCTGGACAAACTAGTAAATGCAGCCTCAAACTCGGCCACTGAAGAACTCGACTGCTTAAGCTGACAAAATTGGTCTCTCAGCTTCTCCCTGACTGCTGGAGATAAGAACTTCTCCTGGAAAGCATTCACAAAAGCCTCCCATGTACCTCCTATACGACCCTTAGTAAACTTCCACCACTGACCCGCATCCCCCTTCAACTGGAAAGATGCCAAGGTCATTTTCAACCCCTCGTCTTCGATGCCAAGCATCTCAAACGTCTTCGTTGTCTGTTCGAGCCATTCATCTGCCTTAAGCGGCTCTTTAGGATCACCCACAAATTCATCCGGGTTAGACCGGAAGAACTCCCTTTTCAGAAAGGAAGGTCTTGCATCCGCAACAACAACCTGAGCTTGATTCTCAGCTCTGAGAATGCCTACTGACTCCCTGAATGCCCCTGCTATCTCTCGGGCTAGAGCGCCCATAGCCTGCTGGCCTACTGGCTCGGCCACATTGGCCTGGCCAATTCCCTCCTGAACTGCCGGAATCTCCTCTGGCACAGGCACCTCCTGCCTACCCGGCCTACCACGCCTACCGCGTCCTCGTCCTCGTCCTGACATCCTAATAAAGGAAACAAAGACATTAGCACATTAATAAATGTGCTGAAGCTAAACACTCACGTCCTAATGCATTGGACAACAATAATTCATTCCACGTAAGCACATAATCACATAAGCACCTACGAATTTCATTCCCGGATAATGATAGTCCCAATGCGTTACTATAGTTCCGGTTGGAAGCAGCAGTGATCAAGTGCCTTTCCAACAAGACTACTAGAAACTCAAGGGTCCAATCATCATCCCAGAAACTACATTCCATACCCACATAATCACATAAACATGTTATCACATAAGCATATAACGTTACACTAAGTCTCTATCAAACGAGACGAACCCATTGTGATACTAATCACTTCCCACGTACCCAAAGTATTCAAACCCGGTACGCTCTGATACCAAGTTGTAACGCCCTCAAAAATATACCCATTGTATATATCATTGACATGCATTATTTAAAGAAAAACACTTTAATAATTCATTATAATATCCATCAGAGTCTTACTAAACAAAAGCATTACATGTAACATCAAAGTAAATGCCCTACCGGCTTACATCTTTCCAAGCCAACACTTGGTCACAAAGTATGAGTTCTAACTCAAATATAAATAAAGCCCTAGGCTTAAGTGTTTACATGTACTAACAAAGAAAAACAAACAACTAAAAATAGTCTTCAAAATCTAAGTCCTTCCAAGTTAAGTCCTTGGAGGTAGCTTATCACCTGAACCTGAAAATGATGTTCCCATAAAGGGTGAGCCACAGCCCAGTAGAAATATACTAGACCACATATAAGCAATGAATAAAGCAATAGCATTCAACAGATGGTTAACCAAGATAATCAATTACTTCATTTTACAGTCTCATGACACTATCGTCTAAGACACGTTTTACTTTCCAATTTTATCAACATGGCTCAGAACCTGGCCAAACTTACAACAGTGAATTACATACATCATATTCACATCCTTCCTATATCAACAAACAAATGAGACTCAAGCTCAAATCAAAACACTTCATACTTCCAGATTGATACACATTTTAGTGCTGTATCAATAAAACACTTCTATATAGATAAGCACACATAAAAGTGATGCTAATGGAGTCCATCCCCTATCTCCTCCCAAACAAAATCCGGTTTAGAGGTCCATCCCCTATCTTCCCCTAAACCGTGGAGTACATCCCCTATCTCCTCCCACACAAAACAATGTATGCAAATGCAATGCTCAATCAATACACGTATTTTCTGTATCAATGCAATAGTCAAAATTAATGACTTAACCAATGTGATTAGTTTCAGTTATTCCTAATCCACATGCAATGTCTACAACAATCACGACTATCCTCCACCGATAGCCCAAAACAGTTATTTCTAAACTGAAAATAACTATGTCAACAATTCAATAGACAAATGATTCAAATTATCCAACTACGCCATTTAATCAATGAATTCCATGAATTTAACCATCTTTTCCCAATTCCATGAATTAATTATACAAATTAATTTAATAATACAACTAGGGTTTTTTCCCAAAATTTACCAAAGTATCCCCAACATATCAAAATACCAAAGCTTAGAACAAAACCCATAAAATGAAGTAGGAAATCCCTACCTCGAAGAAAACAACCCAAATGGTGAAGACAGAGATGAGTGCCTAAATACCAATGTGCTCCAAATCGCCAAATGTTTAGATTAAATGAAAGCCCTCGACTCCCTCTATATTTTTAATAAAGCAACTAGGGTAGAAACACCCTCTAAATAGATCAAATCTAAGAAAGAAGGTGAGTAGGGAGAGAGAGAAGTCGGACCTAGGGTTTGGAATCAAAAGAAGATGAAAAAGACTGATCAAAACCCGCTGCTGTGTATATAAACTGGACAGGCTCGCTCGAGCGAAGACTTGGTCGCTCGAGTGACCAGACACAGAGAAGCTACGCTCGAGCCAAGGAAGCCTTGCTCGAGCCAACAACCCAAAAGCTTGCTCGAGCGAAAGAAAACTCGATCGAGCGAAGAACTCAAACCCTCAGGTCTGTAACCTGACACACGCTTGAGCGAAGGAACTATCGCTCGAGCGAAGAATGAACTAACTCGCTCGAGCGAAGAAAAGCTCGCTTAAGCCAAGAATGCACAGCTACAGGTCCAAATCAGACGCAACCTCTCGCTCGAGCTACCAAACCCCAGCTCGAGCGAAGAACCAAAAATAACAGCTCGCTCGAGCGACAAACTCCTCGCTCGAGCGAAGATCCAAAATTCTGGACAGCAACACTTGGTTTCTAAACCCAACCAACCTGAAACAAACCTGCCCAACACATCCTATAAGTCCAAATGAGAAAATAAGGGACAACAACAACAATTATACAATGACAGAATCTACGGAACCTAAGTCCGGATACAATAATCAAATGGGAGAAGACCGGGGTCGCTATAATCAACTAGTGAATCATTTGAAGAAGAATTAGTACTGTCTAACTCAATTAACAATTCTTTTTCCATTTCATGATTATTAGCATCTTTAATAGTCAAATGTTCATAATAAATTGCATGAGAAACAAAATAGATTTTATAGCCTTACTACCCTTCATAGCTTTACTATTCATGGGATATCCGACATAAACAGATTTTATAGCTTTACTACCTAACTTAGGCCTTTTATGTGAAACATCTAAAACATAAGCAATGCAACCCTAAACCTTAAAATAATTAATATTTTGTTTATGATTTTCCAGAATTCATAAGGAGATTTAATTTTATTTTTATGTATGATTCCATTAGAAATATGGCAAGTTGTATATAAAGCCTCACCCCAAAAGCTATTAGCACTAACCATTTCTAACAAGGTTCTATTTTTTCGTTCTGCAACACCATTTTGTGGAGGAGAATGAGGGCCTGTTTCTTCTCTAACTATTCCATGTGTTTACAAAATTGAATATAATCATTAAGTCGATATTCACCACCCCTATCGGATTTAATTTTTAAATTTTCTTTTCAAGTTTATTTTCAACTTTTGCCTTAAATATTTTAAAATTTTCAAAAGCTTCATCTATTGTTCTGAACAAATAAACATAAGTAAATTTAGAAAAATTATAAAAAGTTATGAAATATCTTTTTCCTCCTCTAGTAATATATCTTTATTATCACATATGTCACTATGAATTAATTCTAACAAAGTAGTAGATCTATTAACAGATTTAAAAGATTTTTTAACAATTTTTACTTGAGCACAACATTCACAATTATGTGTAGTTAAAACATGACTATTTTTAGGACCATAACCGTGTGAAATCATGCGAGTCATAGAATTGCTACCAATATGTCCTAATCTATAATGCCAAACAGAATTAACATGTGAATCAAGCATATAAGCAAAAATAGAAACGTCTTTATTAAGACTAATAGAATACATATTGTCTTTAGCATAACCCTTCCCAACAAAGGATCCTTTCTTAGGGTTGATCACTTTTTGGGAATCACATACAACTCTAAAACCATGATCATCAAGCCTCTTAACAGACACAAGACTCTTCCTAAGTCCAAGAATGTGATACACATCTTGCAAAGTAAGGACTTTGCCGGAAGAGAGAGGAAGTTTCACCGTTCCTTTGCCCAAGATAGCACTTGTAGAAGAATTTCCCATGAAGACATCTTTTTCACCACTAACTTCATTATAGGAATGAAAAGCATCCTTATAGGGAGCAGCATGATAGGTTGCACCGGAATCAATCCACCAACCATCTTCCATGTTGACCATGTTGATTTCAGTAAGCATGGCTATCATGTCTTCATTAGCGCTCATCATGTTGGTCTCATTTTTGTGTCCCTTGTGGTGGCGACAATCTTTAGCATAATGTCCCTTTTTACCACACAAAAGAAGAACCAAAACTTTTATTTTTGACAAACTCCTTTTTAGTGTAGTTGCCTTTCTTCCTCTTAAAAGATTTTTTCTTGTTAGGAAACTTGACAGCATGTTTATTAGAGGTAGATGCTGGTTCTTCAACATTATGAACTTTTTCAGTCTTCCCCGGATTTTCAAGATTATCATGTAATCTTGCTTGATTTTCTATTTGAATGTGTTGAAGCAACTCATCCAAATTTAGAGATTTTTTCTTTTGTTTTAAAATTGTTTGGTAATCTTTCCACATAAATGGAAGCTTACCAATAATAGTTGAAACTTGAAAAGTCTCTGAAATTGGTTCTCCAGCATCAACACATTCAGTATCAATGTCATTTAGATCATTAACTTGATCTATAATAGACCGAGTATCATCCATTTTAAAATCAATATTTTTTGAAATTAAGAAAGACCGATTATTGGCATCTTCATTAACATACTTGCGTTGTATCGCATGCTAGAGTTCCAATGCTGTTGTATACTTGTGCAAGATGTTGAACAGTGCATTTGTCAGTGCATTGAGAATGGTAAAACGACACACATAATCATCCTTCATCCATTTCTTCTGAGTTTCTGTCAAGGCTCCTTCGGATGTATTAGTACCATCAGTAGCATTGATTTCATTAGTTATAGGAGACACTTTTGTTTGAGGGTAAGCAACCAAAAGCACATAAGCAACCTTTGCAACAGTAAGTTGGAAAAAGATCTTCATACTCCAACGTTTGTAATTAAGTCCATTGAAACATTCAAGCCTTTCAACTTCATGAATCTATGTCTTGATCACCGTTTGTGGGATTCATAATTACTATCTTAAAATTGTTGTATAAAACTAAATGAACTATGTATAAAAGAAAAAACATATTTAGTAAAGAAGAAAAGTAGAACACTCAAAGGCAAGGCACATCCAGGATGCTTTCTTTAAGATAGTAATTTGTTCTCTATTACACAGAAAGGTCTCTTGGAAATTATATCTCCAGGATACAATGCCTTATTCTAGAAAATAATACTAAGGCTATATGCCTTAATTGTTTTCTAAACTAGAACCTTAACCTAGAAAACTCAGAATGAAAACAGTGAAGAAAACTTGCAGGGAAAAACTAAGTATGGGCTGTTGAAGAGAGTTCCTTATATAGAACTCGAACAGACACCAACTTAGAGAATTCAAAAGTTGAAACTGTTTCCCAACGTTCGTAAACCAACTAGTGGTTAGGATCTTTGAATTTGAAATCTTAAATTGATTTATTCAAATGGTCCCAAACTATTTGTTTGAATATTTTATTTATTTCTTTATTTCTTTCTTTCTATATATATATATATAAAAGAACTAGAAGTTCCATCTCATGGATATCTTCAACGGAAGACCTCCAATGGAAACTTGAAGGAATATAGAAAGTTCTTCCTCTATTTATGGTAGATGAGAGCACACTTATTTGCTCAAGATTTCTATATGGGAACCAAGCTAAAAAATTTAAATTCCAAGTGAATGGAGGGAGAAATATTGAATTCCCTCCAAATGAAAGTGTAGAGATTCCTTTGGATTCCGATGTGGGAATCAAGAAAGGAAACAAAACAAAAAAACATGGAGATTATTATTGTTATTAGTAAATAATATATAACATAGTATACCACTTATCCATATTAACATTCTTGTTTCAATTGCACTCTTTTTTTCAGCATGTTTTTTCAACCACCCAACTTTCTGAACCATATTAAAGAAGGGAAATGAAAATGTTGGTGCTATAAAATTAGGGTTTACCTACATTTAAAAAAAAAACACACTAAAAACTAACAAGACAAAATAGGCCACTCTGTAATTTGTTATTATGGTTACTCATCTTAATGTTATATGTATACAGTCCTGCTTCTGACTACTGTTTCAGTCATTAACTATGAGGGCTCAAGGTTGTTGTTCACTATGTATTTGGTTAGCATGTTGCTCATCTTCAAGTTTTATTTCTTGCAACTATTGTTTGCAGATAGAGAAAGCGGAGTTTTCATGTTCATCATGGTTTCCATCAGGAGTAAAATCTTCAATACATCGAATTTTGGATCCAAATCCTGAAACTGTAAGTATTTGCTTTTTGACTGACATTAGTTGTTGGATGTCATTTTGCACACTGCCCTGGTTGCTTTATTATCACATAAAGCAGGACAGAAAATGAAATTTGTGGTCTTGGTATCCAGTGTTTTAAAAGGCACGCACGCGAGGTGCAATAAGGCACAGATTTGTGCCTTGAACAGGTCAAGGTGAGGCGCAATACGCAAGGTGGAGCTTATAGCGATCCCATTTTTCCCTCCATTGGTTATTGTATTCCGGACTCGGTTCTGTGGATGTCTGTTGTTGTTTATGTTGTATTTCCATCCTTTAATTCCTTGTATTTGAGTTTTGGGATGTGTTAGTGTAGACGCGCCCGTGGGGGCCTCATGCTACAGTTCGGACTCGATTTGTGTCACGGTTCTTAATCTGAACCAAAGAGTCCAAATCTGGCAAATCGTTTTGAGAAACAGATTTTTGAAAAAGTAGTGCCAAACATGGACTGCTTTGCCAGATACAGAGTCGCCACCTAAATATTTTTTATGGGAGAATTTAGGAAACCCTGACTCGGTGCCGAAGGCCGCATGTCCGTCATCACCGGAGTTGTCTCGGCTCGGGAGCTTGGGTACGATCGGGGAAGGTCAGCTATGAGCACCCCCTTTCGCCCGGTCCGAAGACCGGCCTCTACTAACCGTGATATCCGTTTTTGAAAACTTTATGTATTCTTAAACCAATTATTAGCCTAGAATTACTATGTTATGCGCGCAGCAAACAAGTGTAGACCAAATCGCCCAAATTGGAACAAAACATTTCATGTTTGTTTTGAAAATGGTTTGCTACTCGCAAGTAGGCTAAAATACAGAATTTGCCACCCTCAAGTGGGCTTTTAGAGAAGATGATTTTGCCACTATCTAGTGGGCTTAAAACTCACAGTTTTAATGCATTATTCCAATTTAGGTAATTCAACCTCCATCCACAGGCATTCAAGCAGTTATATCACATAAGCAGCTAGCCTCATGGTAATCGTACTGTCATGGCAACACTCACACGCATGCGATATGCTAAAGCACGAAAGCTTACCTAGTACTCCGAGCCAAAACAGAAACTAGTCAGTAATCATATGCATGATCCTAGTTCATGTTGAAAATGGCTAATGCAACACATGCAAAGATGCAATCTAAACAGGCTCGGCTAACCCTAAAATGGCATATGAAATGCTGCAAGTAACATGTATTCAATTTGGAATTGAAAAGTACAATGTAGTTTGTATGATGTACCGAGCCCGGTGCATGTCAACAAATGCATGAATGCACGCATGCATAGCATAAGGTATGCTAAAATAAATGTGCCCTAATCTACCATCATAAGCAGGTAAATAAAAGGGAAGAAAGAAGTGGGGTTGGAAGACATACATCACACGCACGCACACTTATTACAGACACGCCCTCACTCGGAGGGACCAAAATAATAATACAAATTAATTAACTACGCAAGCTAATTAAATATTACAAATTGCTTAATTAATTAACAAATTAACTAAACTAAAGAAAAACAGTAAACCGCCTCGGGGCGAGGGCCAGATGCAACACATGCTCGGGACTGGCTCGGAATCGCACTGCCATGCGTAGTTTGCCTCTGTTTTCCCTGCTCTGCTCTTCTGAAAACTGCCAAAGTCTCAGGGATGCCTCTCAGGACACTGGGGGATATCATCGGCTGACCAGAATTTCCACCGGCAGTAGCATTTAGTCACCGGCACAAAATAGATCCACCGGCCATCTATTGACTGCCGGTCGGCACTAAATACTGCCGGCCGGCAATCAATTCCTGCAGAACCTTCAACTCACAGCAGCAGAGGGCAAAATCTTGCATGGCAATGCAATTCAAACAATTTATGCACCAATCACATTCCTTATCATGTTAATGACTCAAAGGAGGATGTGCCCCGATTCTCGGACCACCAATCACGCATTTTCATGCATGATGGCCCAAAGAATCAAGTGTGCAACTTCAATTTCAAAATGCATGCAAGCCAAATAAACACACAAGGGGGCCTAACCTCTATCATACTCATCTCAAGAGGCAAGGTGATGCATGCAAGATGCAATGCAACTTAGGCATACGAGCTAAGGATGCAACATGCCGATACAAGCAAACATGCAAGGTGAGCATGCAAATAAGCAAAGGATGGTCTTAAACATGTATTAGGCAGCTCTAGTTAGGCCCAAAACAGTGGCCAAAATGCTAAGTGCATGGAGGCAAATGACATGCAAACATGCATAGATACATGGTCCAAGACTTAAGCATAATGAAGCAACTTTTCGACGCATTTGAAAGGCACAAACATGGACAATTCGCATGCAAATTTCAGAGGCGATAGGTGATGCAAAACAGCCCCGAAACATAACGAAACAACACTCACCGCATGGAATGAATCCCGAAATGCAAAATTAGGCACATGAAATGGCTTACAGCTATACAAAGCATGCATAATATGGACATGGAGCATGAAGACAGAAGCAAGGAAGCCTTGAGATAAGCATTTTTACAGTTTATGGCATGACCAAACAGCAAGCAAAGATGGGGCTAAAATGGCATACAAAAACGGGGCTACCACATGGATTTCAAAGCAAGTAGCACATAGAGTATCCAAACAGTGTTGAGCCCTTCTTTAATGTTGAAGAAGGGCTCAAAATAAGCAACTTCACAGTTTATAACATGCCTCAAAACAGATCACACACAAGCCAAAAATATTATGCAAATTATGGCATAAAGAGGGCTAATGAAGGAAGTGCTAGCTACTGTCCTCAAACAGCAAGAGGTCCTCAATCAAACATGAAGAGGACCTCAAAATATGATGATTTGAAGTTTGGGTCGGAGCCCAAAGATGTAACCACAAGGGGCTAAGATATAGGCCAAGAAAATGCACAAAAGAGGGAAAGTGGGACTCACCCTTGTAGAACCAATCTTTAGCAACCTTTGGACCGGGTTTGGGAGCTTTTAACCTCTGGAGGAAAGCCTCAAGCTGCTGGAATGGGCGTTGGATGCCTTGTGCTATGAGTTGATGAAGAAATGGCCCAAGAACAAGGGTGTTTGATGGTTGAATGGGAGAGATATAGAGAGAGATCAAGGGTTGTGTGTATGTATATCAGATATATCTATATATCTCTGGTTTTTTGTTCCAAAAATCCAACCTAAACAAAGGAGGAGGAGAGGTGCTTATATAAGGCAAGGAAAGCACTTAACTTACAAGCTAAGTAAAGGGAAAGGGGTCAAAGGGGTTCAAGGCTTATTGGAGAAGCTTGGACAGCTGGTAGGCTTCTTGAGGAAGCCAAGATAAGGGGTCAAGGCTTCCTCAAGAAGCCTTGAGCAAAGGGTGCAAAAGAGGGGTCCAAAGGTGGTCAAGGGTTCAAAATAGCAACATATATGCACGGGGGAGTGTGCTGGTGCATTCCAACTGGCACAGCTGGGATGCACCAAGCTTGGAGAGTGCAAATGGTGCAAACCGGCCAGAAAATTTGGTCGTCGGCCAAAATAAAGTGCCGGTCGGCATAATATTTTGCCGGTCGGCAAAATAGATTGCCGATAGATGATTCCAATGTCAAAAAATGGCCGGTGGGTATGCAAATTGAAGCCCCGGAAGTTAGCTTTCCAATGGCGCAAACCTTGCATCAAAATTCCTCCTATGCAAAAAGTTATGCCCTTTTTTCGTGAAGCCGCGCAGATTCGATCCAACCGGGATGATGCCCGACTTCAACTGATCATATCTCCCCCACCCGGACTTGGCTCTAGGAGATTCTTGAGTGCAAAATGAATCCCCGGAAGTAAGATTTCCGATGGTGGTGGCCCCATAGCTAAACTCCAAGTGTATAGACAGATAAGCCCGATTCAGCGAGGGCTGCTCGACTCGCTTCTACCCGGATTCATGCCGAACTTCTCCCAAACTAGTTTTCTCCTCTCCTTTCCTCTTTTCTTCAACTCCAAAACCCTAAACAAAGTGTTTTGAAAGATTTGCCTCTCTTCTAGCCGAAGAAACTGATTCTTTGCCCTGTACATCTCTCAACACCGAGCAAACCATCAGTGGTGCCCAAGTCTTAAGGGCGGTCAAAAATGGGGTGTCTACAGTTAGGCAGGTTTGTAACAGGTTGGGTGTGTTTTGAAACAAATGGTTGCTGCCCAGTTTTTGGTATCTTCGCTCGAACGAGCTCTGTGTTTTAGTTCCTTCGCTCGAGCCAGGGTTCCTTCGCTCGAGCGTACGTCTACGTCTAAGTTTGGACCTGAAGGTTGTGTTTCTTGGCTCGAGTGAGCTTTCCTTCGCTCGAGCGAGCGAGCTGTATGTTTTGGGTTTCTTCGCTCAAGCGAGGACTCCTGCGCTTGAGCGTGCTTCTGGGTTGCAGACCTGAAGCTTCATGTTGTTGGCTCGAGTGAGGCTTTCTGCACTCGAGTGAGGTTTCTTTGTGTCTGGTCGATCGAGCGACCACTCCTTCGCTCGAGCGAGGATCGATTATATCAGTTCGCAGTGGCAGCTTCTTCCTCACTTTTGATTATCTTTTATCTTCAAACCCTAGATCTGACTACTCTCTCTCTCTACATACATCTTCTCTCTACAAATACATCTAGTTCTAGTGGTCTTCTACCTTAGCCTCTTTGTAAGAAAGGTAGAGCTTGGTGTGGGCTTCATTTCAATCCGAAAAAGTTGGTGTTTGGAGCATCTTGGGTTTCCACCTCCATCTCCCTTGAGTCTCTTCTCTTGAGGTAGGGATAACCTACTCCTCTCTATGAGTTTTGACATAAATGTTGGGTATTTTGTATAGATGGTGTTGTTTGAGAATTTTGGAAAAGTTAGGATTTGATTTGAAGTTATAAAAAGAGGGGGTTTCAATTGTTAAACTCCATGTGTATGTGAGACCTTAGAAAATGGAATTATTGTTGTTAAATTGATGAAATTGAGTCTTAGGGTTGATATTTGAAAAAGGAGGAAAATGCCCTAATTATACTTGAATAATTAATTTGGGGAAATATGAAATTGAGTTGAAAATCATGAAATTGGGAAATTATGAGATTGAATGGTGTAGTTGGATTGATTAATCACTCACCCATGAAAATGTTGATAATTTATCTGGTTGATGAATTTATTATCTGTCTAGAGATAACTGCTTTGGGCTATTGGTGGAGGATAGTCTTGATTGTTGTAGACACTGTATGTTGATTAGGGAAAACAGAAACTAATCAAATGGTTAAGTCATTGAATATGACGGTTGAATTAACACATTAAATATGTGCCTTGATTGATCATTGTATATGATAAACTATTTAAATACGTTGCATATGTATCTTGTTTTGGAGGAGATAGGGGATGTACTCCACAGTTTGGGAGGAGATAGGGGATGTACCCTCAAACCTGTTTGGAAGGAGATAGGGGATGAACTCCATTGATAACTAAGTTGACCGAAGTGTCCAGGGTGAAAGTCCCGAAATCCTAATTACGTTTGCATAACGTAGATAATTGAAGTATTGAAATGTTTTAATATGAGTTGTAGTCTCATTTAATTGTTTGGCTAGATAATGACCCATGTTTATGAATTTGAATTGGAAAAATAAATGAGAGTAGGATGAAACACGGATGTATTTGTCATGGAATTGGAAAGTGTTGTAAATTGGTTTATAGGTGTTAATCATTTATCAAATGCTAATGTTTTAGTTATTTCTCATATTTGGTTTAGTATATCTTTACTAGGCTTTGGCTCACCCTTTATGGGACATCATTTTCAGGTGCAGGTGATATGCCACCTCCAAGGACGTAGCTTGGGAGGCTTAGAGGCTGAAAGATCTTTTTGTTGTTATCTTTTTGTATTACATGTAAATCAAGCCAAGGGTTTATTTTGTATAAAGAGTTAGAACTCTTCTTTTGTTGAACCCGAGTGTTGACTTGGAAAGTTGTAAGCCCGTAGGGCATTTACTTTTGTTGTCAACATGTAATACTTTTGTACTTAATACTCCGATGGATGGAATATGATATCTCTTTCTTGTATCATGAATATATGATTTATGGGTTTATTTTGAGGGCGTTACAGAGCTTAGGCGCTGAGGTGCAAGGTGTGGGCTTTATGGCACTACAAGAAAATACATTTTTGGCGACTAAAAAAAATTTAGTCACCAAAAGTTACGGAATTGGCTACCAAAAATAAAATTAGTCGGGAAAAGTCAAATATTTAGCTAGTAATTTTTTTTAGTCGGGGAATATTGATTATTGGCGACTAAAAAAAATTTAGTAGCTAAAAATATTACAATTGGCGACTAAAAAAAATTTAGTAGCTAAAAATATCACAATTGGCGACTAAAAGAAATTTAGTCAGCAAAAATGCCAGAAATTGGCGACGAAAAGTAAATTTAGTCACCGTAGGTATAGATTTGGCTACTAAAACCTTTAGTCGGCAAATGTAAAATAAAATATTAGTCGCCAAAAGTTGATTATTGGCTACAAAAAGTAAATTTAGTCGTCGAAGGTATAGATTTGGCTACTAAAACCTTTAGTCGGCAAATGTAAAACAAAAAATTAATTTTTATCTAAGGCGACTAATATTTTAGTTGCCAAAAGTTGATTTTCAGAGACGAAAAATAAATTTAGTCGCCGTAGGTATAGATTTGGCTACTAAAACCTTTAGTCGGCAAATGTAAAATAAAAAATTAATTATTATCTTTAGCGACTAATATTTTAGTCGCCAAAAGTTAAAATATTTGGAGGGAGCTATTTTAAATTGTAGAGGGATTTGAAAAATTAATTGGCGACTGAAAAGTTTTAGTCGCTAATGGTGTGTTATATATAAATATATATAGCATTCGCTCCTGTTCTCTATTTATTCTCCTTCACCACACGAAACCTCACCCCACTTCACATAACCATAAACCACCGCCACCGCCTCAGATGGCAACGGCCACTGCCGCAGATCGCCGTCGCCGCCACCACCTCTGCAGATCGCCATCGCCATTGCAGCAGAGCACAGGTTCTCTCTCTCTCTCTCTCTCTCTCTCTCTCTCTCTCTCTGCGCGCTCGCTCTCGCTCTCTTGCTCTCTCTTTCGATCGAGCTGTGTCTCTGTGGTATAACTTAAATTCTTAATTTCTCAAAAACAAAATATAAGAACTTGGGTCAATTGAAACCCCGATCAATTTATATGACAATGTTATTTTCACAGTTTGCCCTAATTTATATGATAATGCTGTTTACACAGGTTGGCCTCACTAATATATATATATATATATTATTGAACTTTGTAAATAAATTACTTATAAGAATATATGCATGAGTAGCTAAGAGTGTGGAAAGACTAAAATGTGACACATTGGTAGCCTGGTAGGCCAATAAAGCTCACAATCAATAAATTAGTGAAATAGAAATTGATATCTTGTAGTGATTCTTAACATAATAAAAAGTAAAAAAAAAAATAGATTTTAAACTTGTTTGTGGAGTGTTACCATTGCACCTTGTTCACTCATCCTTGCTTCTTTCTCATTTCTCCGAAAAGGGTCAAAATTTTTGTTCTTTTGTTTTCTTTTTTCTTTTTCTTTTTCTTTTTAAAATCTCTTTTTGGTAATCTGATTTGAAGTTCTTGAATTTGTGGATATATTATGATGGATAAGGTGTAAAATTAATAGTATTGTGTATGAAAATACATGCATCACATGGAAAACATGTGTCCAACAGTGAAAACTTAGATGTACCAATTATCTAAAGCTAAGATTGGTGCAGAATATGGTGAATCAAAATGTTTTTCCTATTTTGGATATTCAAAATTAAATGAAATAAAAGTGACATTGATTTTAAAAACCAATCTATATTCCATTTGGCCCAAACCTGTTTGCATGTTCTCTACCTGCCAATCTACTTGGATTCATTTAAAGGCTTAACACTTGAGCAAGCAGCTAGGTTTTTGTGTTGAGCAAGAAATCAAGATTACTAAAATCAAACAAACCATCTCTCTTTTCTGTTGGGAATGTGTAAATATCATCTCTTTCAAATTAGAAGTTAGGTATAGTATTGATAAGACTATATGAGGCTCAAGCCAAAATGAAGATTAAAAGGTAAAGCAGTGTTTGGTTTACTGAAATGATTATAAATAGGAATAGAATATATGAGGCTCGAGCTGTGTCTCTGTGTCTCTATCTCCCTTCCTCTATTTCTTTCAATCTTGACAGGCCAGATTTCTTCAAGTTGTTTTTTGTTCACATCTACATTTTTTTTGCTCACCAACTGTTCGACATTTGGTCTGTGACATGTAGAAATGAATTGTTTAAGTATATATGGACCCCAAAGCATCTCTAGTTTGCTCACCAACTGTTTGACAATTTATTTATGATACATAGGAATGATCTGTTGGAGCAATTTTAATTATGTAGTTTTGTGGATTTTTGTTAATTGTTTCTATTGATACTAATGTACTCAATAGTAATCTGCTAGAGCAATTTTTTGCTGGCAAGATTGATGCAGATGGTTGAGCAATTTTTTGCTGGCAATTTTAATCTGCTTGATAGTAATCTGTTGGAGCAATCTATTGATACTAATGCTCTGTTTGAAAATTGGTTTGTGATGCATAGTAATCTGCTGAATTTTTGTGATGCATAGGATTTTTTTTTAAGATGAACAAGTTCTGTACTTTTAATCAGCAGATTCGACCTTCATTTCATTACACTTTTGGACACAAGAGATGAAGGAGATGAAGGTCAAAAATAAAGAGAAGGCTGGAGGAGATGAACAAGTTCACATCTTCATGTCATTATTGTGTTTGGTATGCAATTAGGTGCTAAGCTTTCCTCTGTTCTTTCTTTACACTACCATTGAGAATATGCTCATTTTTCTTTCAATTCCTAGATAATGAAGAACAAGAAACCAGCTAAGCTCCCAATGAGGCTACTAGGCACTGTTTTTTTCTTTTTCTTTTTTCTCTATGCAAAAACCTATGACCTTTGAGAATCTGTATCAGATTCTCTCATATTTAGAGGGAAAAGTGGAATTTATCTAGATTTATCTAATAACTGTATTAATGTGTTTTCTATCCAAACTCGGATCGGATAGATGTTAGTTGTTGCTGTAAAGTGAGAAAATTAGAAAGATTAAGAAAGACAAAATACTTAAACTTAAGAAGGACAAAGTGTAATTTACTCTTTTAAATATTATATGCTGACATAAACATTTAGTAAGAAAGTCTAATAACATATTAATATATGCATACAACAAACTGTTTAAGAGTACATTTTAAACTCATCCTAATAATCTAAACACAACTGTGCTTGAAATAGGGTCTAATCTACACTCCAACCATAAAACAGTGGTGGAAAACTTACTTCTTACGTATCATTATATTTAACAATAAGCACTTGAAAATTGTTAGCCGGCCTAGAGTAGTAGACTTCTTCAATTCTATGCTTCCGCTGATTGGGAAATACTTGAGGTGTTTTGGGTTATCATGCTTGCCCCGAGAATGATCCTTACCTTTATCTGTTAAAGCCAATAAAATATGTAGGCATTGAAGTTTGGCAAGTAAGAATTGTGCCTCACATTTGAATAGAAATCAGAATTCTATTATTTAGATGGTTTTATATATATTCTATCAACATAATTGTTGAATTAATCATTGAGAAATGAGTTATAATTGATAATGTAAATAGAGTCTTAATGCTCAAATGACTAATGACATTCATGGCAAGGTAATATGCGAAGTGCTTTATGTATCATTCAATTTGGATTTACCTGTGGAATGGAGTCCATGTTTTGATCTGTACAAGGAGTGTTATTATGTATTATAATACTAGTGAACTAATCAAGGAGGAAAAGGATTTTTATTTTTTAATAGAAAAAAAACTTACTGATGCATAGTCTCCTCCTAACTATTAATGCTTACTGTTAATTTTCTAGTCAGATACATTATATGTTTGGTTCCAGTTGGCTTGCATTGCTTGATTGAATTTTGAATGTCATTAAATTTTGCAACAATCTCTATTCATGGTTTCATGCCACTACTATTCATGGAGATAGGACACAGCAGGTGAGTTGGAAAGAATTTTGTGTATATTACTATCTTGTTTAATTTTTTAATTTTCAGCATGCTTGTTAACATAATCATCATGCTGCCTAAATATGCCATTGCAGCTGTGTGCTACTATGTGATAGTTTATCTTCTTGTCTTCCCTCAATTATGTTCATAGGAACTAATTTAGTGACAATTGGTTGGTTACAAGTTAAAACTGGAGATGTGAAAGGCAATGCAGAGCTACGGGTGGAACTTCAAGAACGTCGAATTGCTTGTGAACATCTCACACAATGCGCTCTAGATGCTCAGGTTTATTTCATTTAGTAGTTATACACTATTTGACTAACTTCTTAATACTTTTGCACTTTTAGATACTTATTATCAGATGTATGTGTGGAATTAATATTACAGGTTGAAAAAGATACAGACAAGAGTATTAAGGGGAAATTAGTCTAGAGTGTGCCATATGTGCAATAAGCATGGAGCATGCACATGCACTTGATCAAAATGAATGAATGATGGAACTGTTGGGTCAGGGAAGCCTAGATTAATGATAGGTAAATGATCTGTGAATTGTTTGTGTGACATCTTGATCTAATATGTCTTGCAGGAGATCTCTACCCCAGTTGTTGACTCAAACGATACAGTAACTGGTCACATTATTTCCACGACCATTGGTGGCAAAAATGGAGAACCCAAACAGGTAATACCACCTTCTTGAATACCCTTTTGACTTGCTCTGAACAAGTTGTGTTATTGATTCATGCATACATACATATATAATTTTGTGCATGGTGCACACATTTAATAAAATTAAAATTTTCACTAGAATGACATGAAACCATGGCTTCTCATTTGATCGGGTCGTGAAATCAACTGGAATTCAGTCTATACATATTTGCATTTCTTTTTTCTTTTCTATATATATAAATTTTGTGACATGTATTTGTGAATTGTTAATCATAACACAATCATTAACTATTCAATAAGATGTAAATGTTTTAAATGCTTACCTGTTAATATCCCTTATGTTTTGACTTGATGATATTTTCTCGCAAGTGGAGTGTAAGGCTAAAAGTGTTGTGTGAATATCATTATTTTTCTATTGTTTCTTTGAGACATTTAATTTTATAAATTGTTTCTCTCTCCTTATTTTAACTAAAATGTAGAGTTAATTTGTGGAACTGATATCTCAACATAGAAGTGTTATAGGTAAGAATATCTATGTCATTAACAGGGAAAGCTTTTAAGCCTTCTTAACATTTTATAGGCACCAAACTAATGAATTTTTTTCTTTTTTTTTTCTTTTTTTTTTTTTTGCAGATGATTTTGGACATACAAATGTGGATATACAATTTTTTGACAATTACGGGAGGGCATTGTTTTTATACCTCTATCCGTATATATAGTGGTTCGAACAAATTAATTTGGTTATTCATGTATTATGTATGGATTTAAATTATTGACGTTGGATTAGACTTTGAGTGTATGAAATTTGTATTAGATATAGAATTGGACATTCAAGATTAATTTTTTGGATGCTTGGAACTGAAATGTGTGCACGTTGTTGAATGCTTTAATGATTGATAATATATTTTAGTGTTGATGGATTATATTGTTTATACATGGTACATGTTGTAATATAAATGAATACAGGTTGTTTACAATTTTTTTTTTTTTTTTAAAAACAAAAAATTATTTGGCCACCAAATGTTTTGGTAGCCAAATAGGTAATCAAAAGTTTTGGCTACTAATAATTTAGTAGCAAAAACATAACCCAAAACGTTTTTGCCACAAAATAATTAGTAGCTAAAAAATTTAAAAAAGAGAGAAAGAAACTATTGGCCACTAAATTTTTTAGTCACGGAAAAAACGGTATCATTTGGCGACTAAAACTTTTGGTGGCAAAAGTAAAGAAATGAATCTTAATAGGTTTTTGGCTACGAACAGTTTTAGTCGGCAAAAGTCACCACGCCTAAGGTAGAACTTTTAGTGACTAAAAATTTAGTAGCAAAAAGGTCACATTTGCCGACTAACGAAGGATTAGTAGCTAAATGTTCACTTTCAGTGACCAACGGTTTTAGTGGCGAAAAGATACCATTTGCCTACCAAAAGAAATTTAGTAGGGAAATGTTTCATTTTTTGGCGACCAAATGAAGTTTAGTCGCCAATACTATCGCCGACGGGGTATGGGCGACGAACTTGGCGACAAAAATATTTGGTCGGTAAATAGTTTCAGCGACCAAATTTATGCCTTTTGCCGACCAATAGTTTAGTAGCCAAAAGTGACATTTTTTGTAGTGTGGGTTTTACCTATTTTTCTACTTCAACTGTTGATTAAATGCTTTTTTTGTGGACATAGCCATAGGGATTCAAAACTCTTCAATATAACATGATCAAACGTGGTCAAAAGAGAGAAAAAAGTGATAAAAGATTGAATATTATGCTCTATATCTTTTGTTGGATTGAATATTATGCTCTATATCTTTTGTTGGATATTGTATTTCTAGTTTTTAGAAGATTGAATGTTATGTTTAAAGATTATCGGAAATTGTTATGATTTTTGAAATTTATATATATTTGTTATGCTAAAAAGTTTATTTTATAATTTTGCTTTTCTTCTACTACTTGCACTTTGCTTTGGTGAGGCTCGCACCTCGCAACTCGTGCCTCGTGCTTAGGCTATAGGAGACTTTATCACCACAGTGCGTCTAGAGCCTTTTAAAACACTGTTGGTATCTGATGCCAACATGATTTGTGTGCCTTTCGAATACTGTTGAAAATCGAAATGCAATATAACTACGCAAACAAACACGTTATATTACTTAATATGTATGATATGGAAAAGATTACTCATGTTGGTTATTGTAAAATATAATGGCTCAAATATAGTTGCTTTGATTACGGTTGTCACTGAGAACTCCTTCCCTCTCTGTGCAGCGTATTCAAATTGAAGATATTAGGAATGATGAGTGGTTTATAAGGGGTTATGTTCCTGTCAAACTTATTGAATATGAAGATGTTAACATGGATGACGTTAATGCAGTTTTTGATGGTCTTGAGGTTCGTGTTACTTTTAATTTCTGCTTCTCTTACATATCATTTGGAATTCTACTAAATAATTGAAAGGGTTCCATAATTTGTGCTTTAAGGAAAAATTAGTGCCAGCAGTAATTTGCTCCTAGTAATGAATCTTCCTTCTCTAGGTTGCTTCTGCCCTGAATCCACAAATTGGCTAATTAGGTGTTAAACATTCTCCAATCTAGGTCTTCTCTGTTCAGTGTAATGTTTTAAAACTTGAAAGATAGTGTGTTGCCTATCAACTTCAATACTTCTGAACAATCTGTAGGATGTGGTTGTCTGCATAGAATTCTCTCACAATACAACAGCTTCAATGACCACCCACAACCCTTCACAACGCTAAGTTTTTGCTTTGCAATGCAGACTAAGTTTTCATTTATTGACAACTGTGCATAAGCACATATGAGATAATATATATGTGAGAATATATATATATATATATATACAAATTTGACCATTAGAAATGCGCCAAAATTTAAAATATTGATATACCTGTTTGCATGCATACAAATGGCTTTTAGAAGTCCAAGTACTTTAGAGAACAGTTATCTCATGTTTACACCATCACTCTGGATCTTTCTCCCTTTACACAGGTCATATTGTTTTATATAATCTAGATGTCAAATTATTTTAGGCTGGTGATTTTATGCCTTCTTGTATAAAATAAAGGAGGACAACTGTGCTGCAGGTTTTTTGTTGAAAGTCGCTAGTATTTACTATGGGTTTGCCTAACATTTACCATGCATTCATGGCTTTTTTTGTAGGAAGAACCAATTGATGAGCCATGCAGGAATGAGGATGTGCGCCCTTTGGCTCTTAATGCCTTCGACCTAATTATTCTTTCTCAAGGCTTAAACCATTCAGCACTTTTTGACCGTCGACAGGTATGAGTTATAAGTCTGTTAATTCCATTTGAGTCATTTGTATTTGATTACCAAGCAATCTCACCTTTTCATTTCATTGATGACCAAACTTGTGGTTTGTTGTTTTCTACATCTAATGTTCCACTAGTTGTCAACTGCCAATATTTTTCAAACTTGCGTACTCTTGGTACTGCCATTAGGAGTGTGTTGCCGTCTCATCTCACTTTTGTCACGTTAAACACTCATGAGCCCAATTTTCAATGTCATCCTGTATTCCTTTCATGATTTCATTTTATACAGATTCATAATTAGTTCATATGTTTGAATTTCTTGCCCTTCTTGGCAGGACTATACGCAGCATCAAACACGCTTTGTTTCCCAAAAACCAGCAAAAGTGGTTTGTTAAGTATGGAAGTTGTTGCACAATTGATAGGTTTTAAGAAACATTCATAATTACAAGGTGGACCACTTGGGAGTTACCTATGGTAATCTTGTTTAGAACTTTGGTAAACTTGACCAATTTCATGCTAATTGCCTCTTATTTTGATGCCTCAAGGAATTGATTTACTGTCTAATTAACATTTGGAGAGGAGTCCATGCTATATTTTATTGTCTTATTTCTTCTTCATTCCATGGGTAGCAATCTCACCAAAGTAGTCCTAAAAATATTGAACAGAAGCTCCTTTTTTTTTAAAAAAAAAAAAATTAAGATGAGGGTGGAAGGCCTTTCAGCAAACAAAACTTTACATTTTTCAGTCATTCTCGAAGTACGTTCTCACTGCCGAACCTCTGTAATCATTTTTTCCCTAACATTTTATAGTTTCTAATTTTTTTTAAACAGGTATTTCAAGTCGCTCCTACATTCTTCATGGTTGATATTCAAAAAGCATTGGGAGATGCTAGTGAATACCTCAAGGTCAGTTGCTCCATTTGTTCCTGTTTCTAGATGTGATTCACCACCAAAAACTGAATATATTTTGCACATAAATATAGCTCACATTTTTTAGCTTGTCCTTGCTCAACATGATTATCATGAAAAATGAAAGAGTAGGTTATTTTAGTCTCGGAGATTCAGATAATTGAGTTTTACAATCTTCCGTGTTCAGTTTTACAAGAATTTTTGTGAAAAATCTCAAGGATATCATCGGGAAGCCGCCTAACGAATCCTGTAAATCAAGGATTACCAAGACTAAGAGAAAAAAGGCGTTAACTTAGTTTTCTACCACATTAACGAGTAAATTATGTTTGATGTTATACAGGGTGATCTATGTCTTCCAAAAACTACCATCGGGTGTTTCAACCTTGAGGTTGCAGCGTCGATTAGGATTACATAGCCTCATTGGCCACGATCTCCACCCTCTGAAAGAAAAAAGAGAAATAGTATCTTAATCTTTCTATATTAGGGTTGTAAATCCCTTTTGAGCTGAGTTTTCCCAATTCTTACCATTGTAATACAATTTTGTAGTTTGACATGTATGACTGAACTGTTCTGCCTACGGTGTTTCCAATTCTTACAATCATAATACCATTTTATAGTTTGAAATGCACGAGTTTACAATATTGCTATTTTGCTATTGTTTAGATGAAATTAAGCTTTTACTTTAAATTCTTCTACCAATGTCTGTTATAATTTATTTTTTATTTTTTTATTTTTGAATGTTACCTTAGTAGTTTCATCGAAATATATGTTGAATGTTTGTTTGTTTTTTTGTTTTTTTTTTGTTGATAAATAAGCACACTTTATTGAGAAAGCATCATGACGATACAAAGAATTACAAAAACGAGCCTAACAATCTGAAAACTGCCAAAATAGAAATTGCATGAAATAACACGACAAGAACAAAAGACGTATTGAGTCAAGTCCTCTACAAAATCAACAAAAGACAAAACATCTAGGTCCACTGTCAAAGTTATCCAACTGTATAACACAATGAACAAACGCCGCTCCAAACAAGCCGTGGAACGCATCTCCCAAAAAAAACCCCGCCTATTACACTCCAACCAAACTAGCCACATAAGACAATGGCCAGTCAATATCCAAGCCTTCCATTGTCTCTTCCCAACCCTCTCCCCAACCCAACTTTGTAACACCACCCTTACTATCCCCGGTTGAACCCAAGCCAAATCGAAGATAGCAACTATAGACATCCAAAGGCGTGAAACAACCGGACAGGAAATAAGCAAATGGGCCACTGTCTCTGCAACTCCACAACACAACAACACCAATTGGCCAAAATATGCCCACAATGAATCAAGTTATCAATCTTCAAAATATGTCCTAACACTGCTGTCCACACAAAGAAAGCGACTTTTGACAGATAACCCACCACCCAAACACTCTTCCATGGGAATGGCACCCCATCCCCTCTCAAAAGCCTATGATAAAAAGAAGATACAGAAAAAACCCCTTTGGACTTGGGGCATTCCCACCTCATAGTATCCTCTCCAAATCTGCCAAACCAAAGCCCATACAAAAAACCCAACAGATCCAGTAACTGTCCAACCTCCCAATCCTGCATTTCACGTCACAACCCAACATTCCACACCACCATCGGGCCTTGCACTTGTGCATAAGAATCCATTGTCACCTCCCGGTCAATCACAATGCGAAAAATCAATGGAAACATCACCTCCAATGGGACCTCTCCACACCACCTATCTCTTCAAAATCGAACCCGGTCCCCCACCCCTACCCTAAAACTCACACTCTTCCAAAACCTCTCCCAACCTAACCAAATTCCTTTCTACAAACTTCGCCCATGCGACTATATAAGCTCCTTTGTACACCAATCCCCCCAACCTAACCCAACCCATATTTTGCCCATACCACCTTTCTCCACAACCGCTCACTCTCTACTCCAAACCTTTACAACCACTTCCCCAAAAGAGCCAAATTGAAAGAAACCAAACTCCGAACCCCCAACCCCCCATCGCCTTAGGAGAACAAATCTGATCCCATGCTACTAGATGATAATGAAAAGATTTAGACCATCCACCCCATAAAAAACCCCTCTGTAACTTCTCTAACCTCCAAGCGACAGACACAGGAATAATATGAAGTGACATGAAATAAATCGAAATGCTGGAGAGGACACTCTTTATTAGTGTGACGCGTCCCCCTTTCGATAAATATTCCCGCTTCCACCCTGCCAAAGATGCTGCATCTTGTTCACCACCCTACCCCACACCCTAGTTTCCTTAAAAGAAGCACCCAAAGGTAACCCCAAATAAGTTGTGGGCAAAGCCACTATCTTGCACCCCAAAATAGCCGCCAATGTGGAAATATGCGCTACGTGACCTATCAAAATCATCTCTGACTTTCCCAGGTTCACCAGAAGCCCCAAAACTGCCTCAAAACAGAGAAGAACACACCTCAACTAGCCAACCAAACCATCCGCCGCTCTGTAAAAAATAAGAGCATCATCTGCATAAAACAAATAAGACACCACTAAGCTAGTATTCCGATCCCTACCCACCTCGAAGCCTGTCAACAAACCCCTCTGAACTGCATTAGATAACAGTCGCCCCAAAGCCTCCATAATCAAAATAAACAATAATGGAGACAAAGGATCTCCCCGCCGCAAACCCCTATGAGTCGGGAAAAAACCTGCCGACACCCCATTCACTAGGATAGACATCTGAACCGTTGAGATACAAAACTGAATCCACTGTTGCCAACGAGCCCCAAACCCCATTCGCTCCAACATATACATCAAAAACCGCCAATCCACATTATCATACACTTTCTCAATGTCTAAATTACACATAAGGCCAGCTTTCCCCTGGCGAATACGTAAGTAAACACACTCATTTGCTACCAGCATAACATCCAAAATCTGATGCCTACCCATAAAGGCATTCTGGGACTCGGACACCAGCCCCTCCAAGACACCTTGCAGTCTATTAGCCAAAACTTTCGCTAGAAGCTTGTACACACTTCCTACAAGCTAATGGGATGAAAATCCCTTATATCGGCCCCGTTTGGTGTAGCTGTTAAAACAGCTTATAGATTATAGCTTAACAGATTATAGATTATGACTTTAATCAGAAGTTGTTAATCTGTTTGGTGTAGCTGTTGGATTATAGATTTAAGTTGCTGAGTAGTGTTTGTTAAATAAGCTGTGAAATAGCTTTTTTAATTAATTTTTATTTTTTGTTTGTCTACATTTCTCATAAAAAATAATAATAATAATCTATAGTCAATTTGAGTCTTTTTCTATTTTTAAAAAAATAAAAAATAAAAAAATTTAAGAGTATAACCATAAATTAACATGTCCACAGCAGAAGCTGATAATCAGAAGCAAGGGGTGAGCAGCTTCTCAGAATCAGTTTTTTTGAGTTAAAATAAGCTGTTAGAATCAGAAGCTGTTTGAAATAAGTTTAATCAAACAGTCCAAAATAACTTTTTCAAAATTAAAAGTCATAAGTTGGCTCTAAAAAACTGAAACAAACACCCCAATCCTCCGCCCATCCTTTCTTAGGAATTAACGCTATGAAAGTTGCATTAAGACTCCTTTCAAATTGCCCTGTCTAATAAAAATGAGCAAACAAGGCTAACACATCCGTCTTTACCACTTCCCAACACCGTTGGAAGCTAGGAAGCACGAGTGCGGGTACTAGTATGGTACGGGTACAAGTGTGGGTACACCGATACGGTAAAACCCCAAAAAAGTATGATATGGGTACGGCTGCGGTACGTCGATATATTTTTTTATAATTATGGTTAAAGGATCCAACCTACAAATTAAAATTAAATATCAAAACTAAAAAGAGAACTATAAAACTAAAAGACAAATATTAATATATTTCAATTCAACATAACCAACACCAAAGGAAAAATTAACATTCTTGTATTGAGGAATAATTTTGTTCTAATTAATTTTTTTTATTATTAACATTATGTAAGTATGATTGATTATTAATTTTTTTGTTCTATTTTTTTTTTTGTTCCAAATATGATTGAATAACTTGGTTCTACCTCTCTAATTTTTTTTTGGTTCTACCTCTCTGACCAAGTTCTACCTCTCTTAAGAAGAAACAAGAAACAAGAAGAAAAAAATAAAAATAAATACAGATGAAGACAAAGAGATGAAAAAATAAGGAGATGAAGAAACAAAATCTAACCAGCTGTTTGTTGTTTGCTGATATGCAGGGGCACCCAAAAATTCTGACCAGTTTCTCACTGGAAGGAAGACAAAGAGATGCAACAAGGGACAAAACCAAATGCCTGCTGATCTCTACAAAACAAAAAAATATATGAGATGAAGAAGAAGAAACGAAGAAGACGATGGTGGAAGATGTAACAAAGAAGAAGAAGGCGAAGAAGAAAGCGAAGAAGAAGATAAAGAGCACTCACCGGAACTCCTTGCGTCGCTGTCGCCGGAGGCCTTCGAAGGGAATGGATGGGTCGTCGTCGCCTCTTGCTGCTGTGTTACTGAAGTGATGAGATTAGGGCAAAACAAACATCATTTGTGTATATTCCTTTTTTTTTTTTTTTGAATTTTTTCTTAATATTGCTCCGGTACCCCTCAATTCTCCTGAAAATTTGATTTCTGCCCCGACGTACCCAAAACGCACCAAAGGCGTACCCATGTCGTACCCGATTGAACCAAATGTACTGGACTCCTTTTTACTGTACTCGGTACGCATGCAGCCGTACCGGTTCACGTTCTCGCACTTGGTAAGTACCCAGTATGTGTACGACACTATTTTTGGAGTACCTGTGCTTCATAGGTTGGAAAAAAAGCAAAGTAAAACCATCCGGGGCTGCGCCATGTCCCCAAACATTTTTTGAACAGCCCTAGAAACCTCCTCACATGAGAATGGCCTCTTGAGTAGCTGCCTATCCGCTGTTGAAATAGTCTCAAACTGAACACCATCCAACCCTGGCCTCTAAGACTCATCATTTCCCCAAAACAAATATTGATAGAAGCGCACTATGCCCTACCTCACCTCCGCCTCGGATGATAACAACACACCATTAAGCCACAGCTTCCCAATCTGATTAACACGGCGATGAGCATTCGCCATATGGTGAAAATATTTTGTATTCTGATCCCCATCTTTCAACCATAAACATCTCGATCTCTGTCGATAACTAACCTCCTCCATGTGAGCCGCCTGGCCATACTTCTTTCTTACCCCCTCACGGGCCACCAAATCCTCAGTAGGCAACCTACCCTCAACTTCCTTTTCATCCAACTCTTGCAACACTTCCAAAAGATTAGTCTTCTGAGTTTCTAACTGACCAAACACCTCCTTATTCCACCTCCGCAAATCTCCCTTAAGAAGTTTTAATTTCTGAACGAACCGGCAGCTTGGATCTCCTTACACATTATAACCTACCCATCACGACCAAACTGTATCCACAAACCCTTCTGATTGCAACCACATATTTTCAAGTCGAAATGGCACTGGACCACTTCTAATCCCACCACTATCCAATAACACTGGCCAATGATCTAAAACAGGACGATCCAATCTTTCCTGAACCACTTTAGAAAAGTGCTCCTCCGGATCCCCAGAAATCAAAAATCGGTCCAAACACAAACATACCTAGCCTCTAGACCAAGTAAAGCTGCCTTCTTGCATCGGCAAATAAATTAACTCTAGATCATCAATCAACGACAAAAAATCCCGCATAGATCCCACTACTAGGCCCAATCCTAACTTCTCATTTGCACAACACACCACATTAAAATCTCTCCTACACACCATGGCGCCGACCACCAAAAAGCAATACTCTGTAATTTGGCCCAAAATAAAGACCGCTCTGACCTTCTCACAGGCCTATAAACTCCCGTAAACACTCATCGGAAATCATCTCCAACACAACGAAAAAGACATGACAGGGAGAAACTACCAACCTCCTGTCCTCTTTTTCAACCACCCTCCGATCCCAGCACACTGGAATCCCCCCAGCCACCCCAACAGCTAGCAAGTATGTCCAATCCCCATACCGACCCCCCCCACACCTCCCTAACCACCTCCCGGTCTATGTCTTCCAGCTTGGTCTCCCCATACCGACCCCCCCCCCCCCCACACCTCCCTAACCACCTCCCGGTCTATGTCTTCCAGCTTGGTCTCCTAAAAACATACAACATCCCCTTTCACCTTCCTCAAAACTGCTTGGACCGTCACCCTCTTTCCTCTATCATTAAGATCACACACATTCCAAGATAAGATTTTTAACCGCATGGCAACAGTGATTGGCTTATACGTTCCTTCCTCATAGCCCTACCCCCTTCTTGAGACTGCCGATCATAATTAATAGTGCATTGTAAATTCTGCAACTCTCTAGCACTCTTCCCTATTTGCCCAACAACATGTATTTGTTTCCCCATCGGAGCACTCCCCCTCCATGATGCCTCTATGGCTGAAAATAGTCTCATTGCCTAATCCTCATGCCCAACAAAAGAAACCCCAAGCAAAGAACTGACCTCCTGGATCTGTGACAACACCCAAGTAGACAACTCCCCTAGAGTTGGAGGAGCATCGCTTGCAAAATTAGATGTTGTTGTGTCTCTATCAACCCCAACCCCACCGGTATCAAACTCCATAGGCTCCATTGCCAACAGTTGCAAAACTAGAGGTGAAACTACACCCTCATTAGGTGTTGTTATCTCGCTGTTAGCCCCAACCCCGACAGTATCAGACTCCATTGTCTTCATTGCCAATGGATGCAGAACCAAAGGCAAAAGTTCACCCTTATCAGCCCATCGATCGGCGTTAGTGCCAGCGTCCAAGCCAATGCCAGAGTTGACGTGATAGCCCAACCAATCTCCTTCCTCTTCGCAAACTTCAGACCTCAGAACCAGCGACTGACTGAGTGCCGAAGATAACCTCGGCTCGTCTCTACCCTTTGACGAACCGGCCTTGGACTGACATCGCGAAGGCCCAGTCTCCGTCGTCTAGTGACACATCGATGACCGCCGTTGTTCCTCCCTCGCTGTGGAAATCCCCTCTATTGATTGCAAAACCACAGTCTAACGTAGTAGCTGAAGAACCCGTTGCACAGGTGGATCCTCCAATTGACCTGTCAACTACACCTTTGACCCCTTAGAAAATGGGTCCACCCCATCCCCAAAACCATGGGCCAAAGAAGGCTCTCCCAAGGCACACCCTTTAGTCATACTCGAAGCCCATCTGCATCGCTCTCTGTATAGGCCACAGATTGGGCCTGACGCATTTTCGGGCGATTCGGTTGGCCCACCTCGTGCTGGGTCTGTGGCTACCAGGCCTACCTAAGCCCATTTCCTATAAGACCATGCCTCTGTTGATCCCCACCCCTATTTTCCCCAAATCTCTAAGAATTAGGTTGAAATCTCCTCCACCCTCCGAATCTCTGCAGCTGAACTATTCCTCGAGATCCTTGCCACACCTTCCGTGCTTGATTTGCGCCTTCCATATCCGACAGATTCGCAGCCCAGGAACCACCCGTCACCGAAGCACCCACCACCACCGGTCTAGTTTCCAACCAGATAGGAAGCATATAATGCCGCAAACCTTCAACCGAACACACCCCAGCATCTCCATCAACTCATCAGTTGTCTCAAATCCACCGCATCTATTGCCAATCTCACGATACACCCTAGTGCTTTGAAGGTGGATCGAAAGACCCAATATCTATATCCAGTTATGGCATGCCAAGGCTGGTGCCCTTCCATCCACACACAACGAATTCGGTGACCACCAATTGAGAACTAGATCATGGTCAGCGATCGTCCACCTCCGACGTACCACACTCTCCGTCTCACGCCTCGATCGGAAGACAAATAAGTAAAATTGGCCTCCAATTCCATGAACCTCCACTTCCCCCGACAATTGCGACCATTGATGCACCCAATTTGTGACAACCATTGTGTCCAAACCTTTTGCCTCCCATATCCCCATTCTCCCTACTACTGCTCTGTCCAACTTCTGAAACCACCATCCTTCAGTTCTTTCCTGTACCACAACATCCCCCCCATCCCCATCCCGAGGTACTGCCACAACCGCCAGCGGTGGTCCCCCTAATGCAACCACCTGGGTGGGCTTTGCTTGCGTTTGGCCCACCTATCGCCAAAGGGAAAACCCTCTAGGACCAAAGCAAACGCCTTTCATCTATCACCAAAGTCAAATTCTGGCACGAAAATCTATTCCCGTCTTCCACTCGTCATGGCCACCAACTGAAATGAGGACCTGTCATCCTCCTTTCTTCGAATCCACACTCCCACACTCCGATATCCCCGGGTCACGTAGCCCAAGTAAGCCAGGCAGCCAGGTTCCCGCAAGGCCCTTTGAAGCTTCTGACAACACCAACTGACCTCATGCCCGCAAAGAACAATCACTCTACGAAGGCCCTGCCCGCACTCTACAATCGCCAAACACTGTCATTCGATCTGATCAACCCCTTCTTCTTCAATCTCAAAAGAACGACCTCCTAAGAAAACAATCCTCTGGCGAGGAACGTCCCTTCAACTTCATAGATCTCACCTTTCATATGCATGTTAATTTGAAATCGATGAGAGGATTTTGAAAAATAAATTTTATTTCAAATGTACATCTAAAAAAATTCATTATATGAAAGTTCTGAAACAATTTTAAATCAAAAAGTTGTGTAAAACACTCGACTCTGAATATATACAAGGACATTTATGCCATTTGAACTATGTTTCTCTTTTTTGAGAACCATGTTTATTTAAGGAACCTTCCATGTAAAACTTATATTTGTATAAATCAATAAAATCTTATAATGAGGGAGTTTGACACTCTCATAGATTAACTCCCATGGTACAACTGATAACGGTCAATTAATTTTTTTTTTTTCCTTTTCAAAAACAAATAAATAAAGAAATCAAAATGAAACAGTGAACAGAGTTGTAAATTTACATATTTGACCAATCAAATGTACAGTATATATCCCAATCATCTTACAACACTACACTCAATATACATATGTGGGAACACCATTAAACAGACTCATATACAATCAAATAGAGATTAGAATTCAAACACAGTTTTTAAAACACCAAGCAAATAGAAACCTGTAACATGTTCTAATAGAACCAAATATAAACTAGATACTTCCATGACTTTGAACACCACTTGAAACCCAATCCAGGCCCTTACTTTAAAAGTTCACAGCGAAGTGTCTCCTGCCATAGTGCACCAAAAATGTTAAAGCTTTGCCTATGATGGGGGGGGGGGGGAGGGGGAAAGAAAAAGAAATGAGAACCAACATAATTTACATAGGACTTACGAGTTTCGTCTCAACTGTAGCCTGAAAATGTGCAGTGTTCTCCTTGAGCCTTGCAATTTCTTGTTGTGTGCGTAAAACTTCAGTGCTGAACTGCTGTAGAATCCACAAAAATGAAATTCAAAGTGATAACGATTATAGAGCAGGTGATAAAGATTCAGCCAGGTAAGACCTTTTATTAATTAAAATTAAGGTTCTAAAAGTTTAGACACTTTTACTGACTAAAATAACAGAATCAAGATCCTTACCATTTCCTTCGTTCCCATCCTGAGACGACTAGAAGAAAACAAGAAAACTAATCAGAAAACAAAAATAAGAATAATTTTCATCTCTAATAATAACTAAAACCAGTGAATGTTGGTAAAATGAAAATTGCCTCAAGGGTTCTTTTGTGAAGGCAAACACTCTTGCCACCATTGCCCCTTGTAATGCTCCAAACCCTTTTGTGTCTCAGCAAGCCAGTGGCCACAAAAGAATCTGTTATAAGTTGAACTTTACCTTTCTAATCTAGTGATCTAGGAGTTATAAAGGTTGAGCCTGGGAGGGAATACATTGCAAATAATGCTTCTATAAAAGAAGTTGGCAACTCTTCGAAAATTCTCAAGTTTGGAAATACCATTACTAAAATAAATCTAATAATTAACATACGTATTTTGTTGAAGAATGATTTTATTAGAAAGCACTTAATAATTTGAATAAAATTTATACAATATTGTTCAAGTAGAAAAAATTGGAAGTCGTGGACGAAATTTTGACCATATAGTACTTTTATCTGTGTAAACGCAATCTAATATAATCTCTACACCACTTTAAACAAGTGGTTGGAAGTGGATTTTGTTCTTATTGTTGAGGACTAAATTTTGACAAAGTTAATAGGACACATGTGATGGGACTTAAGGCTTGGTTGGTTTGGTTTTTAATAGGACACATGTATCTTGTTTTAAATAATTGAGGGTGTAGGGAACAAGAAAGAATAATGATAGATTTCCTGCTAAAATATAGGAAACATGTTTTAATTGAAATCACATTTTCTATTAAATAAATCTACAATATGTAGTTTATGTCATTCAGTTACAAAAATAAATGTTGATGTGTATTACTTGCTTAGCTCCAAGTCAGATTCTTGAAGTCTAAACTTAACATCTTCTATAGCACGGAGAAAGTGGTTCATTGTTACCTTGAAATCATTCTTGACATGCTGTAGTAATCCATTCTCCCCTGTGTGGACCACAACATATGAATGTGCACGAGTGACTAGAGATGCAAGGGTAGAGCCACTACAGCCATTTGTCCTGCAAGCTGTGCAAACAAGTACACGCACAATCTCATTTCATAAATGATGATTTGATGTTTCCACTTACACAACAATATTGCTCAAACAACTTACCAATTTCATGAAGATTCACATCTTTATCGAGTACAAAATTTTGTCTCATGTTCCTTGTGTAGATGCCCAAAATTTGTAGGCGCCCTTTCTCATCTAGGTAATCTACTTTGACATGTAGTTTGATTCTACCTTCCCTACAAACAAATACAATAAATAAAGTACTTTTTAAATTTTTTTTTCTTGAGTTAGGAGAATGAGAATAAAATAAATAGCTATTTTTAAATATATATATATATATATATATTTGTTTGGTTACCCATAAAAGATAAATATGTTTAAATAATTTCATTTTTCTTTACTTGATAAACTCAAAATTTCAACATACCATTCGAGTTCAAAAAATGTGGGACATTGTTCAAAAAGAATCAAGAAATCAGCAAAGAACAACACAAAGGAGAGAAGGTTACCTCAGCAGGGCTTCATCGATGAGCTCCTTTCAATTTGTAGTACCAATAATAAAAATGTTGTTCAATGCTTTCAGGCCATCAATCTAAAAGGCATGCAAATTTTCAAGTATTGCCTAGACAAGGAGAAACAATAAAAATAAAAAATTGAAAAATGAAATCTGAAAGATATTAACCATTGCAAGTAGTTGGCTTACAAGCCTATCATCCATATGGTGTAATCCCATAGCTGCCCCTCTTTTCTGCAAAAAAAACCAAGAACATATTTAAGACATGATTTGCAATATACATATGGAACCAAAGAATACCACGCTCACTCTCTCTTAATGCTTATGATTACTTTCTCATTGTTGCCTCCTTTACATTGTTAGGATTTTTTATCCTAAAGAAATTTAAGATTTATGTTTTGGCAATACCTCTCTTGACAAAATTTAATATGATGATTTTTTATTCAAAGTGTTTTTGTTTTTATTATTTTCTTGTTCATTATCTTCCTATACATTAACATGATTCATGATGCTTCTCAAGATATGGAGATAATGTTGTTGAATTTTCGAGTTTGAAAATGGCAACTTTGGGATACTCAGATTGGCTGTTTGTCTCAGCTTTTTGGTGTCAACACATGTGTGAAAGGATAAAGCTTCACATGTGTGGACATTTTGTGGATTTTGTTGGATCTTCATTGATAACAAGCATGAGGATAAGACTTTGACAAAGGGATGGACTTTACAGAGCTAAATGGTGGCTTAGGGAGGCTGTTTGTCTGTGGGATAGGCTAACAAAGCGTGGAGCAAAACGTGCAAGAAATATGAAGCAAAGAGTCAGAAAAAGCTGCTCAACCGCATGCATCATCACGCCCGTGAGAAGCACCATCGCGCCCGCAAGAAGCACACAGGACAGTTGCGCCCGTAACCAGGCTTTGCCCAAACGACCAGCTCCCAAAAGTTTGCTCTGCAACCCACGAAAGGGACACGACAGCCATGACCAAGGCTGACCACGCCCACAAAAGTGCCCTGCCTCAAGTCTATTTAAAGGACCCTTTGCTCATTTGTTGAGTCAACTCTCCAAGACCATTTTGGCATCTATCCAAAACATTTTCTATATCTCCCAACACTCTCTAGAGCTCAACATTTCCAAACTTAGAGAGAGTTTATTTTGAGAGAAATATATTTTGAGAGAGATCATGCTTTATTTTGTTAAGGATCTTTCTTGCCTCCTTGTATTAGGAAAAAAATTGAAGTTCTATATGTGGTTGTGTGTGATTTGAGGCTACATGACCTAGTAAGGGAGCTATCTAGGAACTATGGAGGATGCTGAGATGACACTACATCATCATATACTAGCTAGGTCAAAGCAAAGATGGCTTTGGGAAAAGAAAGAGTGAGGAGTTGTTTTAGAGGTCTAGAAGTGAATAACCAAAAAGCAAGGGATGGAGATGGTTAGATCTTCTTTATGTATGACGATGGAGGCTATATTTACAAGCATTGGGTTACATAGGCCAACTCACCTAGTGACCTCAATAGATAGAATGGTGGTCAAGTGTGCTCAGATATGAACAAGTCACTTGTTTTTGTCACACTCTAGAGTTGTCTTCCTGTCGAGATCTCTCCAAGGTCGGTCAGGTGCAGATCCCCTCAACGAGAATAGTACAAGGCATCTCGACAAATCTTCATTTCCAATGTACCAAGTCCAAAATTTGTACGATCTCATGTAGAGTCATGAGGTCTCTTGGGTGCCCTGTAATCGTGGCACCAAGCCCAAAGGTGTCCTGAGGCTCTTCTATCTGATGTAGAATGGCATGAGTGTATTAGGGTGATTAGAAAACAAGTGTAGAATCATATAAGAGGTGGAAACTCGACTTGCCCAAGGGGGCCCAAGTGTGATGGCTCAAGTGGACACAAGCGCACACAGGTGGACAGTCCCCTTAATCTTGGAAGGAAGGCCAAATGCACCTGCAAGGCTCCCTGGATATAGCCTCCTTCAATTTTAATACGAGAGATGCTACATGTGCGGTGGGTAGAGGTTTTGGGATAATGGGATCCCATGCTCAATACAACTGTCATGGTGAAGCTATGAAGTACATGCATATGTGATGATTACCTAAGGTCAGTCAAGTGCTTTTTGTATTTATGCGCAAAACAATTGAGTGCTTATTGTTTAGGAACCACTTTCTAGAAAAATGGTTTCTTGCCTAGGTGACCATTAGCTTTGGGGTCTTCGGATAAGATGCACCGCCTGCTATTTTCAGAATTCAAAACTTTCAGCCATGAGCAACCCTTTTCATATAGAATAGAATTTCTATTTTGATTGTTCACACTGACTAAAGCATAGGTTGTTTAAATTAATAAAAACATTTAAAAGTGGATGACAAGTTGAAATCACAAATCATAGGACATAGAAATAATGTGAAAGCAATGCTAATTAATCTGGACTACACACTCAATAGTGAATGTTTGTCTTACAAAAGCATATTGATATAGAAGCATGAAACTCAAGCCATAGAAGCATGAAACTCAAGCCTTGTATCTTATTGTCAATGTTTTAAAAGATGAGTTACAATTACTAATCTGGAGTACATATCACTACTACCAATAAGGAATAAAGAGATATCACACAAGCAACAAATTGGCCACGTATGACATGGGAATGAAATGGGAGAAACAGAACATATAACCATGGGAATACAAAAACACCAAAATGATGTCAAACCCAAATAGGGAAAAAAAATACTTGAATTATGTCAAAAACCTTAAGTCTGATATCGTGAAATTGACACACGCACATATATATAACATGAATTGTAGGTAGCACAACTAACAGCATTTAGAAGGAGCAAATGTTGCATCTGTGCTCACCTTAGCAATGGAGTCAATTTCATCAAATATGATGAGGTATAGGTCACTTTTAGCTCCTGAAAGAAAAGATTAAATGATCTCACTATAAAAGCACAATGAAGTGAATTTAGAATGAACATGTGTACACATCTTTACCAAATTTATTTTCATCCTCAACGGCTGCATTAAAGAGTGACCTTATTTTCCTCTCTGATTCACCTTGGAATGCATCTAACACATCTGGTCCATTTACAATCTGCATGAATGTGAGGAGAAAAAGAACTGTCAAAATAAGATTAAAAAAAGTAGGGAGAGAGAGAGAGAGAGAGAGAGAGAGAGAGAGAGACCAGGGGCTCTTTTGCATTTAGAAATTTGCAAATGCTTCGTGCTATCAAGGTTTTTCCAGAACCTGGTGGCCCATATAGAAGCATTCCTCTTACATGCTTCAAATTCAGCCTAGCACAAGAAAGTCAATAGTTAATAACTTATAGTAACTAGATTTGGGGAGGGGCGGGGGGGCATGTATCATATGTTAAATAGGCTGGCCACCAAAAAAAGGGAAGCCCACCAAGACTAGTTCAAATTCCTGCAAGCATATGGAAGTAGATTTGGTCATGAAAGGACATTACAAGCTTGAGATGTCCCCATGAAAATGAGTCTTGGGTATATTTCTAGTGCGTAACATTCTAAAGGTAAAAGAGATACCTTTCTATGGATTCTTGCACCTTGTGGCAAAGAGGTTGAAACAGTAGACCACTTCATGTTGCTCTTTGTCCATGTACAAAGAGTGTGGCCTGCATGCCTTTTAGTTCTTGCATTTTTTTTAGGAACTATTGTCTGTCTTGCAACTAAACATGGCAAATATCTAAATGGCCTAAGGATGTTCTTTGGAATCTGCTAGTATAGTTGGCAGCAGTAGGTGGCATATTTGAAAGGCGTGTAATACAAGTAGTGTTTGAGGAGCGAGCTAGAGAGTTCAAATTACATAAATCCTAACCCGACTGTTCAACCCATTTATCCTGTTAGTTTATATTTAAATAAAATTTAGACTAAAATTACCCTCCAAAAATGGAATGAGTTCGCAATTACTACCACAAGAAAGTTACCCCGTCATCACTTATTGTTATCTATTCTTGGATTCTTGGGGGAATTCACAACATTTTTTTTCTAGTGTTCTTTTCTATTGATTGAGAGGTGACCTCATTATTTATCCCAAAAAAAGAAAAGAAAAGAAGAGGTGACCTTGTTCTTTTCATTCATTTGTGGGAATTTGATAATCTATCGCCTTTGCATCCTAATACTTCACTGCAGCTATTATCAAATCCTTCACCTCTATCTTTTATACCAAACAACTTCAACCTATTTTACTACACTTTGTTGTACTTTTCAGTAATAAACTTGCTATAATAAATTTAGAAATATTAAAATAATTATGTAACTAGTTAGTATTCATGTTATTGAGTAATCACAAGACAATAATATATTTAAAGGTTATAATGTCTTTTAATTATAAAAATACCACCACTACATACGGTAGTTGATGAAAAGATTATGCATAAGAATTCATAATAATTATTATTTTTTTAATATCAAAATCCTATCGAAGTAAGGGATCCACCTGGGGTTTATGGCTTAGAGCTAAACAATTCCTTTCCATACAAAAAACTAGCAAAGGTTTCACAATAAGCTCCAATGGGGTATATCGAAACTACTCTTTTTCTTTCACTTGTTAGCATACAAAACTATTTTCAAAGCATTTTACATATATACATATATTTTAAATTTAAAAACATTTTCACCCACCTCTATACTCCTATACAGATACCAAGATTATTGACAGCTCAAATGGCGTTAGCATTTTCCTTATCGAAAATATGTAGTAATTTGAATGAATAGCTAAATTACCAAAGGAACCAACTATACTGTAAGAGCCTGTTTGATTGGGCAGATTATAACATATGATTAAGATTATTAATCCATGGGACACACATTGCATTGTTTGGTTGCGATTGTGTTATCTGGACGATGAACACTTTATCCAATAAAATTGATAGATTAATCCTACAACTAATAATGCAAAACAAATATATATTGCAAAATAAACGTGAATAAGAAGGAATTATTTATCTCAATAATTCAGCAGAATAACCAATCTTACAATAATTCTGAATACCTTTTTGCTACAGAAGGAGGAACCATCTGCGAGCCGAATGCAGACTGCAGTATTTGAGCAAATTGGGATGTCATGCCTCCAATACCAAGTTGTAACCCAAAAGACAACCTAAGAGGGGGGGGGTGAATTAGGTTTTTACAATTAAAATTAATAATACCCTAATAAAAATTATGACTAGCACAATAGATAAATATAATTAATGAAATAAAAATAATTAAAACAAGTGTCTTAACAACTAGGTCAGTTAATAATTTTAGCACAGTAAAAATGTGAAATATAGCTATGGCAATTTAAAATAAAATAAAGAGATAAGGGAGAGAGAGGCAAACAAATTTATAGTGGTTCGGCTTCAACTCGGCCTACGTCCACTCCTCAAGCTTCACTTGAGATTTTCCACTATCTTCTAACTTCAAAGGGTGCTAGCAACCTCTTTACAGATGGAGCAATCCTCCACGGATTTTATACAAACTTCACAAGCCCAAACCCTTGCAAATCTTAGGTGATTCACAATCACTCTCAAGATTTCAAGAGCAAAGTGTTTGCAACACTTTTACAAGATGAAATGGTATTTTTGCTTTCAAAGAAAACTTACAATAAATATCTCTCAAAGATAGATATATAAAATGAAGTTTTGATTTTTCTGTAAATCTCACACAGGAAAGATGGGCGTAAAGCTATAAGGCTCAATGTATAATTTCTAATAATAGATGTGAGTGGTTATAGATTAAAGAATATTTTTAGATTTTTTTTGTAACTTGTTTACATTAGAGGCTTTGGTATATATAATGAAAGTTATAGCCGTTTATAGCCATTGTATTCATTTGAATTTATAGCCGTTTATAGCCGTTGTAGTCATTTGAATTTATAGCCGTTGCATTTCCATCATTACCAATTTGAATATCTTCCACTCCATCATTACAAATTTGAATATCTTTCACTTGAACCTTTTGAACCTTTTGGCCTTTTGAACCTTTATAGTCGTTGTACTTCTATCATTACTAATTTGAATATCTTCCACTTGAACCTTTTGGCCTGTTGTTGTGCTAAGCTATTTGAACCTTTGTTTTGGGCTGTTTAAACTCCTGATTTATTCTAATATTAAATATATTCTAACAACATTTAGGATAAAGGTTTAGGTGAGAAATAATGGGACAAAATAAATTTTGATTCTATTTTTCTCTTTCAAATAAATCATCAAAATAAATTTTGGATTCTATTTTTCTCTTTCAAATAAATTAAAACATAATTAAATAAATCATCAAAATAAATAAGTCTAATAATCTCTCCCTTTTTTATGATGGCACGTAATGATGTTTTGATTTGATTTGATTTGGGAGTAACAAGGGCTCCCCCTCAAGTCATGCTCCCTGAATTCATTTCTAAATACATAGGTTAACACATGTGTAATAAATAAGTTTTAATCAATAACATGATATAAGATTAAGATATTAAACTATAAATACATTAAATCAGATTAGTTTGAAAATAATACCATAATACATAACATCATATAATTTTCTCCCCCTGTGACATTATCAAAAGGAAATTGTGGCTTAGAATCTGGAGGAGGAGAAGGAAAACGATAGTGATAAATGGCATCAAAAAATAGATAATCAAAATAGATATATACATATATATATATATATGTATATATGATTCGCCCGCGTCTCTTTTTTGTTCGTCAAAAATCGCGTCGGACAGGCGTCCTCACTTTTGTGTCAGCCGACCGACAAAAGCGAAACGAGTCAATTAGTCAATCAGCTTCCTCGGCTCTCTCTCTCTCTTGTCGTCTTCTTCTTCGTCTTTTTCTTAATCACTTTCTTCGCCTTCGTCTTCCTCATTCGCTTCGTGAGAGAGATAGAACAGAGAGGCTGAGCAGAGCAGAAAGGTTGCCAAAAACTACTCTCCTTTCGAGTACATCTCTCTCTCCTACTACATGGCCTCGTCTCGTCCCCTTACTCTCTTTCCGAACCTGAATGATCCCGGAAGCACTGCTGGGCCGAGTGCCCCTACTCCTACTCTTCTTGTTCTCCTCTGCCTAACCTTCCTATGATGTTGATTAAGCAAATCATGGCAGCTCAATCAGACATTGAAGCCAATCATTTCACACTGAATGGAGACGGTGACTGCGGTCACAAAATTGGTTCACCGACTGCAGAATAGGATGAGTGAGCTCCATCAGGTCAACGCCCAGCTCGCTCTGCTCCAGCGCATGTACAAGGATGCGTGCAGCAGAAATAGGCGCACCGAATGCTGAAAATAAAGAGCTTAAACGGAAGACCACCTCCATGGTCCGATTTAGAGCAACGTCGTTCTTAGCCTTTGATAATCAGTAGGGAGTTGTCGCTCTCGACGAAAGCACGGAGCAGGGGCGTGAAGGGTCGCCCAAGGTGATAAAAAGAAGAAGAAAATGATAGAAGAGGCGAATAAGTAAGATCGGCGTATGGCTGAAAAAAATGAAGGTTTTTTTTTTTTTTTAATATTTACTTTGATCGGCGTGTGGCTGTAAAAAAAATGAAAGATGTGTTTTTTTTTATGTAAATATTTTTATTTTATTTTTTTTTGTTTTTATGTTTAAGTACTAAAAAATGAAATTAAAAAGCAGAAAAAAATAAGAAAATTAAGCCCAAACAAAAAATAATAATTAGAAAAAAATAAAAATAAAAGAAATTAAGCCTAATAGCAAAATAAAAATAAATAAATAAATAAATTAAAATATAATAATACCAGCAGAAATTAAACTTAATGGGACGTTGGTGTTGCTGGAATAGTAATGAAAAAAAAAATACCATTAGTGTTTAAAAAAAATCAATGTATGAAAAGTTAATTTTACCTCAAGATGTAGAACCCAAAGAAAAATTACACAGTTGAGAATAGCAAACTGTGAAGGAGAATAAATGTATGAAGGACTTGAGAGCATGCAACTGATATAAATGTTTCCATATCAATGTAGCAATACACATATATCATTTTAATAAAAATTCAAGTTCCACAGTCATAACAAAACTTTTTAAGTAGAAATCGACATTCCAAGCTCGCCACAAATAAATTGAAGCGATTCTCACTTATCCACCAATTGCTTGTCGGTATTTACAAATTCAAGTATAATATCCCCTTTTTGAACATGATCTCTTAAAAAATGATGTCGAATTTCAATATGTTTTGTTCGTGAGTGTTGAACCGGATTTTTGCTTAAATTGATGGCACTAGTATTATCACATTTAATAGGGATATGATCATAATGCAAATCAAAGTCCTCCAATTATTGTTTCATCCAAAGTATTTGGGCACAACAACTTCTGGAAGCTATTTATTCAGCTTCGGCCATTGATAAAGCAACAGAATTTTGCTTTTTGCTATACCAAGATATTAATGAGTTACCAAGAAAGTGACAAGTGCCACTGGTGCTTTTTCTATCAAGTTTGCATCCGGCAAAATCGACATCCGAGTAACTAATTAAATCAAATGCAACACCTCTAGGATAAAACAATCCCAAATTTTGAGTGTCAACAAGATATTTAAAAATTCTTTTAACAGGACTGAGATATGATTCCTTAGGATTTGATTGATATCTAGCACACATACAAACACTAAACATAATATCGGGTCTACTTGCAGTTAAATAAAGAAGTGAGCCGATCATACCTCGATATTTTGTTTGATTAATGGACTTACCTTTTTCATCATTGTCTAGCTTAATGAATGTGCTCATAGGTGTTCCAGCTATTTTTGAGGCATACATACCAAACTTTTTGAGTAGTTCATTTGTGTACTTAGCTTGGTTGATAAAAATTCCTTCCTTACATTGCTTGATTTGAAGTCCAAGGAAATAATTTAGCTCCCCATCATGCTCATCTCAAACTCACCTTGCATACACTTAGCAAATTCCTTACACAAGGTTTCATTAGTAGCACCAAATATAATGTCATCCATATATATTTGCACAATAAGTAAATCATCATTTTTAGTTTTAACAAAAAGTGTTATGTCAATGTTCCTCTAGAAAAATTATTTTCAATCAAAAATTTACTTAATCGTTCATACCATGCACGAGGTGCTTGTTTCAAACCATATAAAGCTTTTGATAGTTTAAAAACATGATTTGGAAAAGCATGATCTTCAAAACCTGGGGTTGTTTAACATAAACTTCCTCATTTATAAAACCATTAAGAAATGCACTTTTTACATCCATTTGATAAAGTTTGAAATCTCTAAAACATGCAAATGCAAGTAACATGCGAATGGCTTCTAATCTAGCAACCGGAACAAAGGTTTCATCGAAATCAATACTTTCTTCTTGATTGTATCCTTGTGCAACAAGTCTAGCCTTGTTTCTTATAATTGTACCGAATTCATCAAGCTTGTTTCGAAAGATCCATTTGGTACCGACAATGGTATGATCTTTAGGTTTTGACACAAGTTCCCACACTTTGTTTCTCTCTAGTTGGTTAAGCTCTTCATGCATAGCTATCATCCAATGCTCATCGAATTCGGCTTCTTGAAAGTTTTTTGGCTCAATCTGTGAGAGAAAAGCCAGGTTACTACAAATGTTTCTAAGTGAAGAGTGAGTTTCAATACCTTTTGTAGGGTCACCTAGGATTAAATCCTTAGGGTGATTATGAACAAAATTTCATTCTCTTGGCAAATCATCATTGTTTCCTCCTTCTTCTTGAGGTGAGAGAATAGGTTGCTCAATCTCTTTGTTCAACTTACATGGTTGTTTCTCTTCTTTGTAGATACTTGAATCTTCCACATTTGGTTCCAAATCTATATTATCACTAACAATTTGCTTTTGAGCAGAGATGTTAGTTTCATCAAATGCCACATGTATAGATTCTTTAACAACAAGAGTTCTTTTATTAAAAACACGATAAGCTTTGCTAGTTAAGGAATAGCTAAGAAAAATTGCATCATTAGATTTTGAATCAAATTTACCTAAGTTATCCTTACCATTATTATGCACAAAACATTTACAACCAAAAACATGCAAGTGACTAATGTTGGGCTTTCTATCATGCCAAAGTTCATAAGGAGTCTTTTTGAGAACAGGTCTAATTAATACACGATTTAAAATATAGCATGCGGTGTGAACGGCTTCGGCCCAAAAATATTTAGGAAGATTATTTTCGCAAAGCGTTGTTCTACTCATCTCTTCTAAAGTTCTATTCTTCCTTTCTACTACACCATTTTGTTGAGGGATTCTATGTGCTGAAAAATTATGTCCAATACCATACTCATCACAAAACAATTCAAATTTCTCATTTTCAAGTTCTCTACCATGGTCGGTTTGAATATTAGTAATAAGAAATTCTTTTTCATTTTGAATTCTACGACAGAGTTTTGTGAAAAAAGAAAAGGTTTCATCTTTGTGTGCTAAAAACATAACCCAAGTAAATCTTGAATAATCATCAACAATAACAAGACAATAATGTTTACCACTTAGACTAGATGTCCTTGAGAGACCAAATAAATCCATATGCAATAGTTGTAAAGGTCTAGTTGTGGAAATATGAGATTTTGATTTAAATGATATTTTAGTTTGTTTTCCTTGTTAACAAGCACTACAAAGATGATCTTTTTTAAATTTAATTTTTGGAAGTCAAATGACCAAATCCTTTCTCAAAAGTTTAGCAATTAAATCCATATGAGCATGACCAAGTCTTCTATGCCATAACCAACTATTTTCATTATTAACATATAAACATTTAACATCACTAGCATAGAGATCATTAAGATGAAAAACATAAACATTATCACGGCAATTACCAAGAATAAAGCTTTATGATCATTTGTGCTTTCAATTGTGCAATGTGATTTATAAAAAATAACTCGATTACCTTTATCACATAATTGACTAATACTAAGTAGGTTATGCTTAAGTCCATCAACAAGTAAAATATTTTCAATAGAAGGGCTAGGAGAAATACTGATACTACCAATACCGATGATTTTTCCTTTCTTGTTGTCTCCAAAAGTAACAAATCATCCATCTTTCGATGATAGTTTAGTAAAGAATGATTTATCTCCGGTCATGTGTCTATAACATCCACTATCAAGGTACCACTTCCCTTCTTTAGCTTTGGACTTAAAGCAAACCTACAAGATGACAATCAAGTGTTGGTTTTTGGTACCCATAGTTTCTTGGGTCCTTCTTGGTTAGTTTTGTTAGATCCCTTAACAATCCAAATCTTTTTAATTCCCATGTTCATATTCTTTTTGAATGGACAATAAGATATAATGGCCTTTCTTTCTACAATAATGACAAGTAATATGAGGGTATGTCATGAGAGGTGCATTTTCAGAAATTGTATTGAGATTCTTTTGTTTCTCAATAGGGTCATATGCAATACCCGCTTTATCAAAAATACATCTTTGATTTCCAAGAAGCATGTTGAGGTTATCTCTACCTTTTACAAAATTTTCAAGTGTTTTTGTTAAATCATCAACATTGTTTTTTAAAGTAGTTTTCTCATTAGAGATAGTATCAAAATCATTTTTCAAAATAATTTTTTCTTTCTTTAATTCTTCTACATTAATAGATAAAGATGCAACAGATTTCTTCAATACCTTATTTTTGGCACAAACTTTTCTAAATTCATTTGATAGTTCATGGAATGCACTTTCAAGTTCTTCATAAAGAGTAGTTACCTCATCTTGAGTAGAGTCTTCATCTTCAAGAGCCATGAGACATAAGTTTGCTACTTCATTTTCAATTTCATCACTTGAGCTTTCATCTTCACTTTCTCCCCAAGCTGCTACCATGGCCTTTTTGTTTCTTTTGTAGTCTTTTCCATGATACTTCAATTTTGGACAATCCATCTTCATATGTCTAGGATTTTTGCACTCATAGCAAATAATAAGCTCTTTCTTGTTATCTTTGTTGTACTCTTTCTTGAAAGGTCTTCTTCCACCATAATTGTTTTTCTTGAAGTGCTTTTTGAGATTTCTACTAAACATAGCATAGCTTTCATTCTCACTGGAGTTTTCATGTTCTTCTTCATTTGATGAGGCTTTGAATGCAATTCCACTTTTCTTTTTGTTTTCAACATCCTCATATCATTTCATGGTGATCTCATGAGTCATAAGGGAACCTAAAAGCTCATCCAATTCAAGTGTGGAGAGATCTTTGGCTTCTATAATGGCGGTGACCTTTGCTTCCCAATTCTTTGGTAAACACCTGAGAATTTTTCTTACCAACTCACTGTTAGTATAAATTTTTTCAAGAGATTTCAAAGAGTTTACAATTTTAGTAAATCTAGTAAACATACTTGAAATAGATTCATTAGAGTTCATTTTAAACAATTCATAACTATGAACAAGCATAACAATACGAGATTCCTTCATTTGATTTGTTCCTTCATACGTTACCTCTAGTTTGTCCCAAATTTCTTTTGCCGAATCACAACTTAAAATTCTATTATACTCCTTAGAGTCTAATCCACAAACAAGGGTGAGTTTGGCTTTAGCATTAGCTTGCAATAATTTGTGATCCTTCTCATCACATTCATCTTCTGTTTTAGGTACACTAATATTGTTTACTAATTTGGTAGGAATTTTTGGACCTTTGGTGACAATAATCCACATGGCATAATCAGCGGCTTGAAGGTATAGGGTCATCTTATCTTTCCAATGGCTATAGTTGTTTCCATCAAATAGTGGTGGCCTATTGGTGGCTTGTCCTTCGGCAGTGCTAGCTAAGGTTGCCATAGATCGAAACTCTCAGATGGTTAAATCTAAAACAAGAGTCTAGGCTCTGATACCAATTGTTACCCAAAAGACAACCTAAGAGGGGAGTAAATTAGGTTTTTACAATTAAAATTAATAATACCCTAATAAAAATTATGACTAGCATAATAGATAAGTATAATTAATGAAATAAAAATAATTAAAACAAGTGTCTTAACAACTAGGTCAGTTAATGATTTTAGCACAGTAAAAATGTGAAATATAGCTATAACAATTTAAAATAAAATAAAAAGATAAGGGAGAGAGAGGCAAACAAATTTATAGTGGTTCGGCTTTAACTCGGCCTACATCTACTCCTCAAGCTTCACTTGAGATTTTCCACTATCTTCTAGCTTCACAGGGGTGCTAGCAACCTCTTTGCAAATGGAGCAATCCTCCACGGATTTTATACAAACTTCATAAGCCCAAACCCTTGCAAATCTTAGGTGATTCACAATCACTCTGAAGATTTCAAGAGCACAATGTTTGCAACACTTTTACAAGATGAAATGGTATTTTTGCTTTCAAAGAAAGCTTACAATAAATATCTCTCAAAGATGGATATATAAAATGAAGCTTTGATTTTTCTGTAAATCTCACACAGGAAAGATGGGCTTAAACCTATAAGGCTCAGTGTATAATTTCTAAGAATAGATGTGAGTGGTTATAGATCAAAGAATATTTTCAGGTTTTTTTTGTAACTTGTTTACATTAGAGGCTTTGGTATATATAATAAAAGTTATAGCCATTTATAGCCGTTGTATTTCCATCATTACCAATTTGAATATCTTCCACTCCATCATTACAAATTTGAATATCTTCCACTTGAACCTTTTGGCCTTTTGAACCTTTATAGCCGTTGTACTTCTATCATTACTAATTTGAATATCTTCCACTTGAACCTTTTGGTCTGCTATTGTGCTAGGATATTTGAACCTTTGTTTTTGGCTGTTTGAACTCCTGATTTAATCAAATATTAAATACATTCTAACAACATTTAGGATAAAGGTGTAGGTGAGAAATAATGGGACAAAATAAATTTTGATTCTATTTTTCTCTTTCAAATAAATCATCAAAATAAATTTTGATTAAAATATAATTAAATAAATCATCAAAATAAATTTTAGATTCTATTTTTCTCTTTCAAATAAATTAAAACATAATTAAATAAATTATCAAAATAAAAAAGTCTAACACAAGTGATATCAGCACTTTTTCTAGTGATTCCATATTGAAGCCTTCCTTAAATATGCTTTTACATGTTTCAGCTCCCCGGATTAGGCTACCCTTTGATCAACCATGCCAACAACTTTGAATAATTCTTATTATTCACAAAAACATATATACAGATGGACTCTCTATATAGGTAGGTGTGTGCATCTATTACAGATCTATTTGTACCCGGAGCTTCTGAAGACATGGCCACCGACGATTGGCCTGAGCACAGCGAGCACTCGGCGGCCGGGGCACACTGTTGAAACTCAGATCAGACAGTTGGAACGGACTGCAGATTCCGTCTATCCATCCTCAAATTCCACCGTCCAGATTGACGCCTCCAGCTGAGAAGAGGAAGACACATGTGTTGTGTTTGGTTCATGATTTGGGTAGACATTTGCAAGGAGGAAGAGAAAAGTTATGTTATATTTCATTCATATTATGTATATTTCTTTTTTCATTTTTCAAATCTCAACACATAGAGAGAGAGAGAGAGAGAGAGAGAAAAAGGTGGTTTCGGCTATGGGGCTCGTTGCAGAGAGATAAAGGCATGAATGAATAAGGTATAGATGGATTTGGTATATGTGTGTGTGTGTGTGCGCGTGCGCGCATTGAGGGGGGTTAAGTCTCTCCTTCACCCCCGGCTTATTAGATTATTGGACTTGTTTTTGGGTTCAATTTTAATGATTCGAACCATTCATATTTTAAAATTTATTGAGTATATTATATTTGTAAAAAATCAAGTTGATCGAAACTACGTGTTCGAATCATCAAACTAAAAATTATTTTTTTACAATTTTTCGAATACATACTTTTTGATATCCAATTAACGTGATTTTTTACAGGTATGATATACTTAACAAATCTTAAAATGTGAACGATTCAGATCATCAAAATTGGACCCAAAATGGGCCCAATGACCCAACAAGTAAGAAATCAAGGAGAGAATCTTAATTCGGGTTGTGTGTCGGGTAATTAGAAAGTATGATTGGCTTGAGATATGATGGTGTCTGAAAAGTAATGTTAGAGATTTTAAAATTTTATTAAAAGTTTTATTAAGGGCTAGTTTGGCATGATATAAAAAAGTCAAAAAGTTACTTAAAAAAATAAAAAAGTTCATACTATTCACCTATTTTTTGGCGAGAAATCTGTCCCAAAAACATAAAATAAAATAATTCAACACAGGTCAGGCTATGCAACAACTACCGCAGCAGCCACAATTTCTCATAAAAGTGCAAAACATGGCACAAATTATGTAAGCCACACTAACATTAAAATAAAAATAAAAATAAATGAAAGGAGAGAGAAAGTCAGCGCAATTATACTAGTCTAGGACATAAGGGTAACTTTGTAATTTTACTATTTTATACAATATTTTAATACACATTTTTTTCGTAAAAAGACAAAAAATTGTCCCAAACAACCATCTTTTCTCTCTCTATTTTTTAGTCTAAAAAGTCAAAAAGTGCACTTATATAGAACACCCCAAACAACTCCTAAATATTTTATGTGTATAAGATTTATATAATATGAGTTTCATGTAGATCTTACACATGTAAGATATTTGATAAAATTTTTAATAAAATTTTTAGAATTTTTAACATTTTTGGTTTGAGAAGTCTTTTTTTTTTTTCACTTATTAGAAAAATATATATATATATATATATATATATGTAAGACGTAATAAATAATGTAATTTAAATAAGTTAATAAATTAAGGTAATGTTTGGCAGAGTTTTCTAAATATAATTTGAGAATATGAGTTGTATTTTGAGTTTGTGAGTTTTGGTAAATGGGTTTTGAAAAGAGTTTTGAATTGAGTGGGAAATTTTTGATGTGGCATATGATATTTGATACAAAAATTTAGAACTCATAACCAAACACACAACTCAAAATTCTATTCAAAGCTTGTAAAAATTTTAAAAAATTCGAAAAATATTTTTTTATTGAATATGTAAAAATTAACATGTGTCAAATGCAAAAAAAATAATGTACTGCTCCGGTTAACCAGACGGTCAACTGGCCGGACAACCGGTTAGCCCAAATTTTTCCTCCTTAGACAGAGTTTTCAAAATTGAATGTGGAATTAACTTTTGAAAATCGTAAACAAATGTCAAACACAAATAAAATGGTAGAATTATAATTTGAAAAGCGTTCCAAACATAGCCTAATTTTTTTTTTCATCTTTCTCATGAAGAGATTTTAGTGCCCACGACCTAATTTTTCAGCATAAACGCAGTTTTCCTAAATAATAATGTGCTCTTTTGGAAAGCTGGTAAGAAGTCAATTTCCAACTTTTTATTAATTTTGGGTCACATCATCTCTCACATAGTTTACCCATAAAAAGAAAAAATAAGTTAAAAAAGTAAAAAAACTTTTTTACCAACTTTCCAAAACATCCCAATGATAATCTATAACAAATAGAGGAATGTCAAAGACAGGACGAACACGATAATGAAGGTGTCAATTCATTAATCTACCAACAATTGTGAAACTTCAACTATGACTTTTGTGCACTTACCGATCATCCCTTGCTTTGGGGTGTAGACGTCCCCGAACGCCCCGGGAGGATGAGTCCCGTTCTGTTCATTTGGGGTTACTACAGTTCGGACTCGATTTGTGTCACGGTTCTTAATCTGAACCAAAGAGTCCAAATCTGGAAAATCGTTTTGAGAAACTGATTTTTGAAAAAGTAGTGCCAAACATGGACTGCTTTGCCAGATACAGAGTCGCCACCTAAATATTTTGAAATGGGAAAATTTAGGAAACCTTGACTCGGTGCCGAAGGCCACATGTCCGTCATCACCGGAGTTGTCTCGGCTCGGGAGCTTGGGTACGATCAGGGAAGGTCAGCTATGAGCACCCCCTTTCGCCCGGTCCGAAGACCGGCCTCTACTAACCATGATATCCAATTTTGAAAACGTTATGTGTTCTTATCCCGGTTATTAGCCTAGAATTACTATGTTATGCGCACAGCAAACAAGTATAGACTAGATTGCCTAATTTGGGAATAAACATTGCATATCCGTTTGTTTTGAAAATGCTTTGGATTTGCTACTCGCAAGTAGGCTAAAACACGGATTTCAATGAGTTCTTCTAACTCAAACAATCCAACCTTCACCCACAGGCATCCAAGCAGTTTATAACACATAAGCATCTAGCCACATGTTAAGCATGCTGACATGGCAACATTCACACTCATGCGATATGCTAAAGCGGAAATACTTACATCGTACTCTGTGCCAAAACAAAGAACTCGTTAGCAAACATGCATGATCCAAGTCCATGTTAAGTGCCTAATGCATCGCATACAAAGTGTTGCTAGAATAGGCTCGGCTATCCTAAACATGGCATGTGAGAAATGCACAACTATCACATATTCAGTTTAGAATTTGAAGTACAAATGCAGTTAGCATGATGTACTGAGCCTAATGTATGCAATACAAATGTATGGATGTACGCATGCATAGCATAAGGTATGCTAAATTAAACGTGCCCTAATACTAACCATCAAAGCAGGTAAGTAAAAGGGAAGAAAGAAGTGGGGATTGGAAGACATACACACCACCCACGCACACGTATTACAGATTTGCCCTCGCTCGGAGGGACCAAATAAATATTACAAATTAATTAACTACGCAAGCTAATTAATATTACAAATTAATTAATTTAATTAACAAATTAAATAAATTAATTAAAACAGGAAAATCGCCTCGGGAAACGCGCCACCATGCATAGGCTGCCTCTGTTTTCCTTCCTTCACTCCCCTGGAGGCTGTCAAAACCTCAGGATTACATCCCTGGACACTGGGGAGTACCATCGGCTGAGTGGAATTACCACCGGCAGTGGTATGTGGCCATCGACACAAACTGAATCCATCGGCAGAGGATTGATTGCCGGCCGGCACCTTACACTGCCGGTCGGCAAAGAAAGCCTGCAGAACCTGCAACTCACAGCAACAGAGGGCAAAATAAAGCATGGCAGCACAATTCAAGGCATGTATGCACCAACCATGTCCCTTATCATGATAATGACTCAAAGGGGCATGTGCCTCGATTTTCGGACCACCAATCACGCATTTACATGCATGATGGCCCAAAGACCAAGTATGCAACTTTGATTTCAAATGCAATGCAAACCAATCAAACAAACAAGGCCCAATTCCTATCACTAGTCAAGGAACAAGGCATGCATGCAAGATGTAATGCAACCTAGGCATACAAGCTAAGGATGCAACATGGCATGGTAACAAACTTATGCAAGCATACAAGCATACATATAGCAATGCAAATAGATGGAAAGATGGACTTATACATGGATTAGGCAGCTCTAATAAGGCCCAAAACAGTAGCCATAATGCCCAAAAACGAGGGCTAAACATACATGCACACATACACATGTTAAGGCCCAACACTTAGGCACAAAGCAAGCAACATTCAAGCACACTTGAAAGAGGCAATCATGAACAATTGGCATGCAACGCGAGCTCTAAAATCATGTTATAAAATGATGCCAAGTCATATTAAACAAGGCAAGCAAGTGCATGCAAGCATGGTCCAAGTACTTGAAGCAAGTCATGAAGCTTTGAAGCATGTTTATCACAACAAACATGGCATGCATTAAACTACTAAAACAGATTTTTAGCATGTCAAAACAAGGCCAAAGGACTCCTTAGATGACATCTAAGTGGCTCAAATACAAAGGCGTACATAGACACCAAAACATGGAGCATTGCTACACAAGCTTCCAAAGCATTAAAGAGGCATGCAAGGCAATCAAACAAGCATAGAAATGGGATTGAAATAACATGTGGAGGGACCCCAAATCACCAATTCGATGCAAAGATGTCATGCTACACATGCACATACTCAAGGCTAACAAGCCCAAATACAAAGGAGCTATATCAAGCATGCCAAAATCGACCCAAACACTTATGAACAGACCTAAAACATGGCAAAATAAGCACATAATCTTCACAAGACTAAGCCTAAAACATGCTCCAACTAAGGCTAACAACCTAAGACATGTTAAGGCATAAACAAGGCATTACATGGTAACTATGCTAAGCATGCATGGAGTACCAAAACCAACTTAAAATCATGTTATATTATGGATATATAAGCATGAAAAACAACCTAAACACGCTCAACACACAATCAAGCATAATGCTCTCTCAAGAGGCCAAATCATGCCCTTTTCAAGGACAACAAGGAGAGGGGGTGGCCCTCTCCTTCTTGGGACTTCAAGGCATCATCTTCACCACTGAAATCCCTCAAGATTTCAGTGGTGAAGAGACCCCAACACCAAAATCCCGGAGCTAGCACAAAATGGCCCAAAATGAGGCCTTTCAAGGCCTAAGGGTGGTCCACTACCCTCAAACAACAAAACACTCTTAATAAACAATAAAGAGGGCTCAAAAACAGAACTTTTTTTATGTTATACAATAAGCACAAAAACAGCTCTAAGACAGGTAGAAAATCAATGCAAAAATGGGGAAAAATGAGACTAGGTTCTCACCCTTGTAGACCTCTTCACAAATGGTGCTCCAATGGCCTCCTTTAGCTTGGATCCTACACCAAAACTTCAAAACCAGTCCTTTAGAACCTCAAGAGCCAAAGGAAGGTGAAACACTAGGTGTTTGTGTGCAATAGTAAGACACAAAACACCTAGTGCACAAATGAGAGGGAAAGAGAGATAGAAAATGTATCTAACTCAAACCCTAGAACAAGAGCTCAACAATGGCTGTTTTTGCTCTCAAAATCTCTCAAGGCTCTAACCTAAGTCCTCTCTTTTTTGTTACAACAGAGAGCCTCTCTCTATATGTCTTGTAAAGCTTACAAGACAAGCTTTACAAGAGGGAGATCCCTCCATACACGTGTATGGAGGGATGCAAAAGCAAGACAGCTGTCTAAAAATATCTACAAAAGCAGATGAACAGCAATCGGCTGGCCAAAAATGCCATCTTGGCCAAAAAGAGTGCCGGCCGGCAATATACATTGCCGGTGGCAGCAAACACCAGCCGGTGGCCTCTAGCCACTGCCGGTGGTGGGTGGGGGATGGTCTACAAGCCCTACCCTGCCTCTCAAAGGCAAGATGCAAGTGTTTGGTGCAAAACCAGACACTAAACGGTCAAGTTCGGAGATCCTGAGACAAGGCGCGCGAGCCGAGGCCTCCGAGAACTCCAAACGAACACAAACATGGATAATCACCGAGTGTTCAAACGGTGACGTCCAAGTCTTGAGGACGGTCAAAAATGGGGTGTCTACAGTTGCCCCTCTTTGACAGAACTCGAAAGTCATAACAATGACGGGAGTGAATGTCAAAGCCCAGAGACGACCCATTTTTGACAAGGCCGAAGACTTAGACAAACATGCAAGACAATCAAGATATGCGCCCGAAGGCAGGGGCAAAATGCAAGACAATGCACAGAGCCGAGCATAACCTATGATCATGCAAAGAAAGCTGTAATGAAGCAAACATGCGACAGTTTTAAGCTAGCATACCAAACTACACTACAATGCAGAAAGGATGTAAGAGAATTATGGAATTCTCAATACGTCTCACTCGGAGATATAATACCTGTGCGGCTCGTCAGGTTGCACCAGCTTCAAATGAACCGTACATACAATATCGTGCCTGCAAAGAAAACAAACTTAACAGGTACAATATTGTTAGCAATATGCATGTCAATGCAAAATGGACGCAAAACGATATGCAATATATACAAAACAATGTATAAACAATGCAAATGAAGATGCAATGTAATTGAAACAATGCAAGCTACATGCGAAGCATTTGAATCATGATCCAATCATGAACGGTTCGAAACCACACCTATGTCAAATAGATTGATGGAGATAACAAGTTTGTCTGCCATAGAACGATCAACTGAACTATGAGCATTGTAGACAGACGCAAGAACAAGTATTGGTGGAATTGACATAAGTGGGGAAACGACCCGCTGGAGAAAGGACTACGATCCTAATGCCGGATGCAAAAATTACACTACAATGTAATACATGAATATGGCATGCGGGCCAAACCAAATCTTGCCTAGGAAAGGCATGTACACATACAAGCCATGTGTAACACAGAAAAGGTGCCGCAACCCTCAACCAACATATCAGCGTGGAATCGGCGCGATACACATGCAGAACTGTGTTTTAACATGAAAAGTAAGGGCACATACCGAACCAAGCTCAACCTAGAAAGGCGCAAGCCATAGGCGGAAGGCGATGCAATGAATGCATGCAACCTACAATGCAATATGTACAAATATGCAATGGAATGGATATGGATACAATGGATATGGCATACAAGCCAAACCAAATCTTGCCTAGGAAAGGCATGTACACATACGGGCCATGTGTAACACAGAAAAGGTGCCGCAACCCTCAACCAACATATCAGCGTGGAATCGGCGCGATACACATGCAGAACTGTGTTTTAACATGAAAAGTAAGGGCACATACCGGACCAAGCTCAACCTGGAAAGGCGCAAGCCATAGGCGGAAGGCGATGCAATGAATGCATGCAACCTACAATGCAATATGTACAAATATGCAATGATGCATGACAATGCAACTATTTACGATGATGTATGACAATGCATGTTTTTGTTTGTTTTTTTTTTTTGTTTTTTTTTGAGATGCACATGATGCATGGAATGCGCGACTACACGCGGCTTAAGATGACGCAACTTATCAAAAGTCGTTCGGGCACGACAAACACCGAAGGACTTGCACCTTCAGAGGATTTTGGGTCTCCTAGACCGTGCGCATTTAAGGTCTCGCCAGACCATGCGTGTTTAAGGTCTCGCCAGACCGTGCGTGTTTAAGGTCTCGCTAGACCGTGCGTGTTTAAGGTCTCGCCAGACCGTGATGTTACAGGACGGTGTGATGCGCAAAATAGCGCGAATGGATACATGCAAGATGCAAGTGAGGTGCACAAAACAGTGCGATGCGCAAAATAGCGCGATTGAAATATAATGCACAAAACAGTGCGATGCGCAAAACAGCGCGATTGAAATGCACAAAACAGTGCGACGGCTTGAAATGCACAAAACAGTGCGATGGTTTGAAATGCACAAAACAGTGCAATGGTTTGAAATGCACAAAACAGTGCGATGGTTTGAAATGCACAAAACAGTGCGATTGATATGCGATATACATGGGGCAACTTTTGGACCTTGTAAAAAGTCAAAAGGATACGAAAAGGATACACCTTGCATGGGTTGAAGTGCTACGCACAGCAGATGCAGTCCGAAGTCAGAACGGAGGCCGGTTGAGCGTCGGGAATGCACTTTCTTGCACCTTCTTGAGCTATGAAGACCAAAAACTCCTCATATGGCCTAAACAAGGCTGTGGGAACATCACCGGCCGGGAGGGGAGGTCACCGGCTGTCCACCGGCTGCAAAACAATTCCATCGGCACAAAAAAGTGCCGGCCAGCACAAAACATTGCCGACCGGCAAACAGTTGCTGAGTCGGGGCAGATTCGACTTTTCACCCTGGGTGTTTTAAAATAGGGTTTCAAAACCCTATTCCTCACTTCTCCACCGCCAAAAACTCTAACTCTCTCTCTCTAGAGTGTTTTCTTCTTTCCGTTTCTCTATTTCTTCACGTTCTACGCCCATTTCGTCGTCGGATTCACGATTTCCTTCGCGTTTCGGACATTTTCAACCGATCGCATTTTTGTTTCAGTGCCTCGTTTGGCGTTCCCACCTTTTCGGGGTTTGTTTCCCTTGTTTTCCTCTTCATTCCTGTGCCTTTTCACATTCCGGCCTTCCCGGCCATTTGCGACCCTCTCAGGAGTCGACTTTTCGGTTGACTCTTCGTATTCTGGCCCGGTTTTCCTTCCTCCGGCCATTTTCTCATCATTTCTGATATGGCGGACGATATTCCACGTGGCGGGACTCCCCCGGACCACGAGATGGATCCCGGGGCCGAGCTCCTACCACTGAGCGAGCGCCCGTTCGACCCGGCGACCTACCAGCCGGCGATCCATGTTCTGCCCCCCGACGGCCTGCGTCAGTTCCGGAGTTTCGAGAGGCACATGGCGCCTGAGCTACTACTGCGTGAGCCTACCTCCCACCTTTCATTCGGCACTTCCGAGGTAATTCTTTGTCTTTTGCTTTACTTTCCGCAATGTAGGATACAAAACTGTCATAGTTAGTCGTACCCTTTAACTGCTTGAATCTGATATATCGTAGACTGTAGTTGACTGTAAACATACATACAACTGATATCTGCTTGAGACTGACACATGCACACACACTGCACTAGCCCTGAATCACTCAAACACACTGCACTCATTGTATTCCACTGCATACACACTGGCACCCAGTATTTGTCTGAATCAGTTAAATTTGCACACATGCTATATCTGTTCTGAAACACCCAAACACGCTGACACATCACACGTATTTCACTGTAAGCACACCGGCACCCGGTATTTGCCTGAATTTGACAAACTTGCATACATGCTATATCTGTTCTTTCAAAACTGCATTTTGAATGTTGTCTTGCAATTGTTATTTTCTGTTTACAGGAGGGTTCCCATACCATCCGCGGGTATGGGAATACTGGTGCACGGGAGTGGTATGATGAGCTCCCCGACGCAGTCCGACGCATCGTGGATCGAGCGGGTTTCGGCGCCTTCTACCGAGGACTCTCCAGGCTCTCCACTTGCAGACCTCTCCTTGCTGCTCTGGCGGAGAGATGGTGGGACACCACCGATTCTTTTCATTTCTCTGCTGCAGGGGATATGACGATGACCCCTCATGATTTCTCGATGCTCACAGGCATCGGGGTGGGGGGTGATCCGATCCCATTTTACATCGCGATGGATGAGTGGACCGCCGCTCAGGTCCATCTACTGGGGGAGGCGCCACCCCTAGCTCGCCCAGGTTTCGTTCGATATTCCTGGTTTGAGGTCCAGTTTCGGGTCCAGCCCGCATTGGAGGAGGAGGCGGAGATGACATCGGAGGACGTGGAGAGGTATGCTCGTGGCTTCCTCATATTCCTGTTCGGGACTACCATCTTCGCCGACCGGGTGAACACCGTGCCTCTCTGTCTTCTCAGCACACTGGTGGACGTCCGGGACATTCTGCACTATGACTGGGGCGGCGCTGCTCTGGCCACCCTTTATGGATATATGAGCTCGGCTTCGCGCGGCAGCGGCCAGCTACTCGGAGGTTACTGGCGGGCTTGGGAGGTACATTTCTTCTCCGCTTTTTTTCATTTCTGTCTCGTACTTTCTGTACTCTGTACACTGCACACACTGTAGTCTGCTCTATACTTGCTGTATACTGTACACACGGCACACACATACATTCTGCTTTACACTGACTGTACACTGCTCACACTGTACACTGCACACAATACACTGCACAACACACGGCTCTGCCATTTCTGCTTTATTCTGCATTCTGCTTCAACTGATAAATGCATTGGTATTTATCTTGCAGTTGTGGGTTTACGCCTACTTCCCTAGGCTCGCTCTTGTGCCAGTTGCGGAGACTCCTCTGGCCGTCCCCTTTTCAAGTCGCTTCGACGGGAGATGCACCCGGCGACCACGGGAGACATTCGGCTTCTTCCACCGATATTTCGACACCATCACCCCCGCGGAGGTATGCTTTACTTTCAGTTCATTTAAGCTTCTCTTTCCAACTGTATATTTCAATAACAGTAGATAACAAACTGTCTGTCATTTTCAGATCACATGGCGGCCGTGGGCTCCTATGCCGGCAGCGATGCGGGGTCGGTTCCCTGGTGTGGAGGAGACCTCGCGTTTTCGGATTTTGCTTGAGGGCCCGGTCTGTCGGGCTTGGTACCTGGGGGAGCGTTTTCTACGCCAGACCCTGGGGTTACCTGAGCAGATAGTCCCGGTTCCCCCTCCTGCAGATATGAGGGAGACCGAGGGGCTCACCACTGAGCAGCTGGATGATTACTCCATCGGCTGGGAGGAGGTCGGCTTCCGAGGCACTGGAGACTATCAGGAGTACGTGCGGACGTACCTGATACGCCCCTGAGCGGCCGTCGAGCAGAGGGGGCCAGGCCTGTGGCATCGGCGGCTGGGGCCGGAGCGGGAGCAGGGGTTGGATCTTCGAGGAGGGCCCGGGTCCGTGGTAGGGACGGAGTGTAGGGAAGACGGGGAGCTGGCTGGCCTGCCCTGCCTGCTGTACTGACTTTCCAGGGGCAGGGTGGGGCGACCTATCAGATCCCCTTCGCCCCTCCACCGGCTGGTCACGAGTTCATTGACGTCCCCGACTTACCTCCGGTATGTTCTACTGCATTTTGTACAGTTATTCATTTCAGTTTACTTGATATTCCACAGAATATTGATGCATCTGATACTTTTGCAGGCTTCTTCTGGGTACACCCGTCAGTCGTTGGCGATGAATGCCTCGATGATGGGGATGCTTCAGCGGACATTCGATCTCCTGGCCCTCTACAGCATACCGGTATGTCCTTCTGACACTGGCCTCAAACCATTCATACACTGCTTTACATAATCTGACGCACGGCACAACACTCGATACACTGATCTCACAGCATCTGACATACTGCATACACTGCATTCTGCACTGTTAAACTGCTCACGGCATTCCTACACTGTACTATGCATTGCATTCTGCACTGATAAACTGTCTACAGTATACTGATACATTTCCCTTTTGTGTACCTTTTTAGCCTCCTTTCCAGATTCCCATGGCAGGAGGTGCTCCAGCCGGACCTTCTGTCCCTGCTCGGGGGAGAGATGAGAAGGGCAAGATATTTCCCCGTACCAGGGGAGGGCGTACTCATGTCGGGAGTAGCTCGCGAGCTCCAGTCCCGGATGATGACGACGACAAGGAGTCAGAGGCGGAGGCAGAGGCGGAGTCCGAGTCATCGGAGGAGGAGACCGGAGACGGTTCTAGCTCGGGCTCTGACGACGACGCTGATGATGCTCCTGGACCCTCGTCCAGGAAGAGGACCAGGACGGGCTGACAGCCCTTGGAGTGCTCGACACAGATGCAGATTTTTGTTATCTTTCTTCCTTCTTGTTCTTTTCTCTTTGTTGGTAGATAGATTACCTTGTACTGCCGCAGGCAGATTTTTGTTTCCAAAACTTGTACATTTGAAAAGATAATGAAATGAACAGATTTTTGCTTAAAAAGTGTTACATTCACATATCTCATGTATTGCATCGCATTCCATCATGTTACACCTCAATGTAAATGAAATTGATTAGCTGTCTGAAAATTGAACACTTGCACTGCAATAATCAGATGACTAAACAGCCAACAGCAAAATAACCCAAGCAACCCACTGCCTGATTCCGGATACACGGCCCTTACACTGTTGGGGATTAATCTGTATTCAGACCATAGCACAGCATTCGGTTCATTCTGCACACGGCAAATTCTGAACAAACGGCCCAATCTAACAGGATGGACCTCAAAGATGGAACTAGCTAAGGTTGAAATATGCTCGAATGTAGAGAATGGCACAGCATTCCGAGCATAAATGATTTTTGAAATTGAATGAGGGTCTTTCAAACCGGGATATCGAGCCTACAACTGAACACCGCGGGGAGGACTCAAATATAAAGGTACCCAACCTAAACACAACGAGACATGCTCGGAAAAGGCCTAAAACAAAGGTTGAGATAAACAAAACCAAAGACACGACATACAGACGCGTTAGCGAAGATGGGGGACCTCAGACCATGAGGAGCCAGTTCAACCTGGGTATTGTTTCCCACCCTTTCTAATTTGTGATTCTCACATCACTCGGCTCTCGAGCTTGGATTTTCTCTCAAAACCCTTTTCTTCACTTTTCTCTCAACTTACACCTCTTTATTCTTCATTCTCTCATTTTTCATCCCTCCCCGGGGTGATTGATGGATAAAAAAGAAAGGTGTGGATTCATGCTCAACATCGTTAGCTCACAGCTATTTCTCCTGGCGGGTAGAGCGCCCTTCTAGTAAATACGTCGATGACGGGGAAAGACAGAACGCCTGACTCAACTGTGCCCCTAGTTCATCATTTTAACCATTCTTTGTTTTTGCTTTCTACTAAAACAGTTTTGATCAAAATGAGAGTCGGATTGACGTACTTGTTTGATTTTTGATTTGAAAAGCATACGAGTCAGGCTGCAAGCACTGAAAATTTTCCTTTTTTGGGTCCAAGACAATGGTCCAGTTTTGGAAAATGGAATAGTTTTCGAGAAAATAGTTAACCTCAGTAAAAAAAATTTCAAAAAACTATTTTTCAAACAGCTGATGCTCAACAAGCATGAAACTTACTCTTCGAGATGCGCAACCTCGGATCGGAGGCAATGGAAAATTGCCCCTGGTTTGAAGGGAGTGGGAGGCAATGGAAAGTTGCCCCTAGTTTGAATGGCGTCTCACGACGGCTTGTGGCAACGAAAAGTTGCCCCTTGTTTGGGATGGTGCCGCAGCAATCTGCAGACAGTCTTCATTGGCGGTGGTCGAGCTCTTGGACACAGCGATGGCGAAGACGGTCACAACACATATATGGACACAATCACCTTGAAGAGTGTTGGCCACTGGACTTTGGGGATGAAATCGAAACCATTGCATGGACTGAGACGCTATGAAAGCGTTGGGGGCTGGACTTCATGATGAAGTTGCCTACGTATCCCAAACATGGGAATCAAGCCTCACGTAGTTCCGGTTAAGGTCCACTCGGGTATTTTAACCTTCACTTTTCTTAGGCTCTTACTTTTGCCAAGGCGCCCAATGCGGGTGTTCGACCTTGCGAGCTTCTTTTCATTTTCTATTTCTTTTTTCTTTCTTTTTTTTCTCTTCTTTTTTGTCTTTTTCTTTTCTTTTCTTCTTTTTTTTGTATTTTTTTTTCTTTTCTTTTCTTTTTTGTATTTTTTGCTTTTTGTATTTTTCTCTTGCTCTAACTTTTGCCTGGACCGCCCTTCCGGGTTTTCGGTCCAGCGAGCCTCTCAAAGGGTAAAAGTGTAGCAAGTCCATGCCAAATGGTTTTTTTTGAATTGAAGCCTCTTTGTGTCTAGGAGAACGACTGTTGCACTGATTTGCGGAGAATCCATCCCGGTTACTCCACGAGCTTCTTCAGCGAGATCTACTCCTTCCGATTCGGCTTTGGTGCCTCTTGCTCGAGGGCTGCTTCAAAACTGGCCACACGGGCCTTTCACAGCGTTTGTCCGTTGAACTTTCTGAATGTTCTGAACAGGTTCAAAGTCAGAAAACAAATAGGTTGAATCTTGAGGCTGGGAGCGATCCTAGGCTGCGAGACCTCAAGAGGGATTCCACACAAGTCTTCACAAGGCCGCGTAAAACATTTGCTTTTGAAAGTTTTTAAGAAAGCGATAAATCGCTCGCGCCGAAGATAGTGTGGAACCAATCTGGATCAGGCCAAGATCCTTCTCAGTACTCACGCCGACAAGCATGATCTCACTCATTAAAAGGCTTAGCACGCCTCTCTTTCTCTCAAAATGATCAAAATTTTGCGAAACCCGAGGAATTCCTTCCTCTTCGTTTTTATCACCGCAGTGTTCAAAAGGTTTGTTTTTTGAAAAACTTAGGTTAATGCAATGAGTTTGGCACGCAAGGGAGCAGGCAAGGTGTACTGTCAACCCGATCAAATTCTCTGGCACTTATGCTGAAAACAAGCATGAAGTTTAAGATAGCAACAGCTGTTTCATCCGGATCTGTTGGTGCAACTGGCCCCTCGGCAGAAACAGACTCAAAAACCAAAACAGGTAATTCCAGAACAAAACGGTGTTCGAGGCAACAACCCCAGAATCACCTTGTATTATATACAACGGGGACTGACTCGATACAGCCAGACAGACCCTTAAGTAAAAAAGACTGACTCAAGACAAAGAGACAGACTCAAAACAAAAGACTGACTCGATATCCGAGCCAGGATTTACAAAACTCGGCTTCACCGATGCTCAAAAAAATGCGTGCCAGACGCTACATCCAAAATACACCAAATGTTGCCCGCAGGCGGTCCACTTTACATACTCGCAGTATCTGAACCCTCGAAATCCAACAGTTGAGTGGTGACGGGCTTGCCTGAGGTGGGTGGTAGGATAACCTTGTTATCAATCAAATCCTGCACTTCATGACGAAGGCGGGAACATCCATCGGTACTGTGACCGGACTGTTGGTGGTACGCACAGTACAAGGTAGCATCGTGCGTGGCGGGGAGATTCTTCGGGAGTGGCCGGGGCTCCAAAGGCTTAAGATGCCCATTCTTCGCCAATATTAGCAATGCCCTAGACAAAGGCATGTGGAGGTCGTGAAAGACCCTGCGCCCTCAGGGCAGGTACTTTGAAGATTGAGGATTTTTGCCAGATGCGCTAGCGAAAGGGTCGGCCGGCGCTGCCTTGGCTTTTTGAACCTTTCCCGGTGCAGGGTTAGGAACTACAGGAATTGTCGAGGCATGACGGGGCCCATCCCGGTTTTCTGCCTGGCTTGAATTGCCTTTGATCGGAGCGGGGAAAGCATCATCCACAGCTTTGATCACGATCACAGATGTTTGTTGCTTGTTTATCCCTCTGGCTTTCAGAGCCTCGACTGCCCACAGCAGTTGTTCAATAGGATCGGCGTTTACCTTTGCCTTGTCTTTTCCTCTGGCCTCAGCCTGATCAAGGGTCTGGGTTGGTGCTGGCATGTCGCGGCTGTAGCTGGAAGCCACCTCTGGCTGGCTGAGCTCTATCATAATCCGCCCCAATAGCGGGGGCTCCTGTGGTACGAAATTCCTGGCATACGGCGCCGCTGGCGGTGAAGCCGATATTCCATAGGCCAGATCGGCCACGGACCTCTGGAGGTCACCTATCATTCCCATCAATTCAAAGGTGGTGGGCTCACGAGCCTGATATAACTGGGGAGCCCAGACCGAGTGCACAACAGGCGACCTGGGTGGGTGTGACATACTGATGCTGGCGTCACTCTGCGGCGCGGTCCCCTGCTCCAATGCAGCCGTCATAACCACAACTTCTTCTGAATTTTGTGCCGTCATAAATCCTGCCTCAGCAAGGGGGGACACTGGCTATTCTGTATCAACTCTGCGACTCTCTGAACTGAAAGGAAAAACAGGCAGCATTTCAGTCCAAACTGATCAAACACTGGCGTAGCCAAACAACTATACCCTACTGCTGATCACTGTTCCCAGATTTCTGTTCCCAAAAACTGAACCCGATACCCGCAGATAACTGATTCCTGATAACTGATTCTCAACAATACTGATTCTGGTGTCCTCGGGCCTGATACTCAAAATCGCAAACTGGTATATGCGTCCCTGTAGAGATACACTCTAAAAGCACATAGCAAGTAAGTGAGAGCCAAAACACCCCTATGTTGGGGTAGGGTTTCCCTGTCCTATTTCGTCAGGAGCTAGGGTTTCACTACGCACACAGCGGTTTTCAAACAACCTAACATCGGGTGAGCAACCTGTCCTAGTTTGGAATGGTCACTATGGATCCGAACATGTACTAGGTCGAATGGTCAAAAAGGGTGCCCCGGGAAAAACCGGGGTTTGCGTTCCCATGCTGTCAGAGCCCATAGCCGGTCAGCCTTATGGACATGCCTTGACAAGACAAGCCTTCGGCAAACCGTTCAGGAATGGCAGATGGCAAACACTGTGTTCCTAGGCGCACCAATGCACATGCAATGCAAACAAACACATAAATGAAGTCAAAACAGGATATCACGAGTTCGAGTCAAACTATCTAAAACTCCCCAGTGGAGTCGCCAGAAACTGTAGACGTCCCCGAACGCCCTGGGAGGATGAGTCTCGTTCTGTTCATTTGGGGTTACTACAGTTCGGACTCGATTTGTGTCACGGTTCTTAATCTGAACCAAAGAGTCCAAATCTGGCAAATCGTTTTGAGAAACTGATTTTTGAAAAAGTAGTGCCAAACATGGACTGCTTTGCCAGATACAGAGTCGCCACCTAAATATTTTGAAATGGGGAAATTTAGGAAACCCTGACTCGGTGCCGAAGGCCACATGTCCGTCATCACCGGAGTTGTCTCGGCTCGGGAGCTTGGGTACGATCGGGGAAGGTCAGCTATGAGCACCCCTTTTCGCCCGGTCCGAAGACCGGCCTCTACTAACCATGATATCCGATTTTGAAAACGTTATGTGTTCTTATCCCTGTTATTAGCCTAGAATTACTATGTTATGCGCACAGCAAACAAGTATAGACTAGATTGCCTAATTTGGGAATAAACATTGCATATCCGTTTGTTTTGAAAATGCTTTGGATTTGCTACTCGCAAGTAGGCTAAAACACGGATTTCAATGAGTTCTTCTAACTCAAACAATCCAACCTTCACCCACAGGCATCCAAGCAGTTTATAACACATAAGCATCTTGCCACATGTTAAGCATGCTGACATGGCAACATTCACACTCATGCAATATGCTAAAGCGGAAATACTTACATCGTACTCCGTGCCAAAACAAAGAACTCGTTAGCAAACATGCATGATCCAAGTCCATGTTAAGTGCCTAATGCATCACATACAAAGTGTTGCTAGAATAGGCTCGGCTATCCTAAACATGGCATGTGAGAAATGCACAACTATCACATATTCAGTTTAGAATTTGAAGTACAAATGCAGTTAGCATGATGTACCGAGCCTAATGTATGCAATACAAATGTATGGATGTACGCATGCATAGCATAAGGTATGCTAAATTAAACGTGCCCTAATACTAACCATCAAAGCAGGTAAGTAAAAGGGAAGAAAGAAGTGGGGATTGGAAGACATACACACCACCCACGCACACTTATTACAGATTTGCCCTCGCTCGGAGGGACCAAATAAATATTACAAATTAATTAACTACGCAAGCTAATTAATATTACAAATTAATTAATTTAATTAACAAATTAAATAAATTAATTAAAACAGGAAAATTGCCTCGGGAAACGCGCCACCATGCATAGGCTACCTCTGTTTTCCTTCCTTCACTCCCCTGGAGGCTGTCAAAACCTCAGGATTACATCCCTGGACACTGGGGAGTACCATCGGCTGAGTGGAATTACCACCGGCAGTGGTATGTGGCCATCGGCACAAACTGAATCCATCGGCAGAGGATTGATTGCCGGCCGGCACCTTACACTGCCGGTCGGCAAAGAAAGCCTGCAGAACCTGCAACTCACAGCAACAGAGGGCAAAACAAAGCATGGCAGCACAATTCAAGGCATGTATGCACCAACCATGTCCCTTATCATGATAATGACTCAAAGGGGCATGTGCCTCGATTTTCGGACCACCAATCACGCATTTACATGCATGATGGCCCAAAGACCAAGTATGCAACTTTGATTTCAAATGCAATGCAAACCAATCAAACAAACAAGGCCCAATTCCTATCACTAGTCAAGGAACAAGGCATGCATGCAAGATGTAATGCAACCTAGGCATACAAGCTAAGGATGCAACATGGCATGGTAACAAACTTATGCAAGCATACAAGCATACATATAGCAATGCAAATAGATGGAAAGATGGACTTATACATGGATTAGGCAGCTCTAATAAGGCCCAAAACAGTAGCCATAATGCCCAAAAACGAGGGCTAAACATACATGCACACATACACATGTTAAGGCCCAACACTTAGGCACAAAGCAAGCAACATTCAAGCACACTTGAAAGAGGCAATCATGAACAATTGGCATGCAACGTGAGCTCTAAAATTATGTTATAAAATGATGCCAAGTCATATTAAACAAGGCAAGCAAGTGCATGCAAGCATGGTCCAAGTACTTGAAGCAAGTCATGAAGCTTTGAAGCATGTTTATCACAACAAACATAGCATGCATTAAACTACTAAAACAGATTTTTAGCATGTCAAAACAAGGCCAAAGGACTCCTTAGATGGCATCTAAGTGGCTCAAATACAAAGGCGTACATAGACACCAAAACATGGAGCATTGCTACACAAGCTTCCAAAGCATTAAAGAGGCATGCAAGGCAATCAAACAAGCATGGAAATGGGATTGAAATAACATGTGGAGGGACCCCAAATCACCAATTCGATGCAAAGATGTCATGCTACACATGCACATACTCAAGGCTAACAAGCCCAAATACAAAGGAGCTATATCAAGCATGCCAAAATCGACCCAAACACTTATGGACAGACCTAAAACATGGCAAAATAAGCACATAATCTTCACAAGACTAAGCCTAAAAAATGCTCCAACTAAGGCTAACAACCTAAGACATGTTAAGGCATAAACAAGGCATTACATGGTAACTATGCTAAGCATGCATGGAGTACCAAAACCAACTTAAAATCATGTTATATTATGGATATATAAGCATGAAAAACAACCTAAACATGCTCAACACACAATCAAGCATAATGCTCTCTCAAGAGGCCAAATCATGCCCTTTTCAAGGACAACAAGGAGAGGGGGTGGCCCTCTCCTTCTTGGGACTTCAAGGCATCATCTTCACCACTGAAATCCCTCAAGATTTCAGTGGTGAAGAGACCCCAACACCAAAATCCCGGAGCTAGCACAAAATGGCCCAAAATGAGGCCTTTCAAGGCCTAAGGGTGGTCCACTACCCTCAAACAACAAAACACTCTTAATAAACAATAAAGAGGGCTCAAAAATAGAACTTTTTTATGTTATACAATAAGCACAAAAATAGCTCTAAGACAGGTAGAAAATCAATGCAAAAATGGGAAAAAATGAGACTAGGTTCTCACCCTTGTAGACCTCTTCACAAATGGTGCTCCAATGGTCTCCTTTAGCTTGGATCCTACACCAAAACTTCAAAACCAGTCCTTTAGAACCTCAAGAGCCAAAGGAAGGTGAAACACTAGGTGTTTGTGTGCAATAGTAAGACACAAAACACCTAGTGCACAAATGAGAGGGAAAGAGAGATAGAAAATGTATCTAACTCAAACCCTAGAACAAGAGCTCAACAATGGCTGTTTTTTCTCTCAAAATCTCTCAAGTCTCTAACCTAAGTCCTCTCTTTTTTGTTACAAGAGAGAGCCTCTCTCTATATGTCTTGTAAAGCTTACAAGACAAGCTTTACAAGAGGGAGATCCCTCCATACACGTGTATGGAGGGATGCAAAAGCAAGACAGCTGTCTAAAAATATCTACAAAAGCAGATGAACAGCAATCGACCGGCCAAAAATGCTATCTTGGCCAAAAAGAGTGTCGGCCGGCACTAAATAGTGCTGACCGGCAACAAATAGTGCCGGCCGGCAATATACATTGCCGGTGGCAGCAAACACCAGCCGGTGGCCTCTAGCCACTGCCGGTGGTGGGTGGGGGATGGTCTACAAGCCCTACCCTGCCTCTCAAAGGCAAGATGCAAGTGTTTGGTGCAAAACCAGACACTAAACGGTCAAGTTCGGAGATCCTGAGACAAGGCGCGCGAGCCGAGGCCTCCGGGAACTCCAAACGAACACAAACATAGATAATCACCGAGTGTTCAAACGGTGACGTCCAAGTCTTGAGGACGGTCAAAAATGGGGTGTCTACATGGGGTGGTCTGGGATTCACTCTCACGTAGTGAAATTTCCACAACACTGCAGCCATATGAGCTTCCTTTATTTGCAAATACTAGCCTCTGATATTTAGTAAAAATCTGCACACCCAAAAACTCCTCAAAGTTGTTTTGAAAAGGTAGTTAAAAATTAATTTTTTAATTATTTTTAGTTTTTTTTTAAAAAAAAAATATATAAAAAATATGAGAGATGATATCCCTCAAAATTGGTTAAAAACTAAAAACTATCTTCTGAACATAGTACTCAATTTCAATTGTGTATAAAACAATTTCCAATTATTTATCAATTCTATCATAAAAATATTTTTGAAAATTCTCTCATATGCCAAATTTCACTAAACAAAATTATCTTCAATGTTCTATCTTTTTAAATTTTCATTACATTTAAATTTGATAAAGGATTTAACAAGAACTCTTTGATTAAAAAAACTAGTTCTCTATTGATTTGATGAACATTTGATGAAAAAATTGAAAATGATTTTTGAACACTTTTTTTTATATCAAATTTAGGGCTCGTTTGAGAATAGACTATTTTAGTAATTTTTTTGATTTTTTATGAAAAGATGTGAAGAAAAATAGAGAGAGTGATGTGACAACTTATAGTTACTTTTTGACTTCTTGGCTAAAATATATAGTTACCAAACGAGGCCTTAAATTTGATAAAAGAAAATGTGAAGATTAATTAGAGATGCTCTAACAACATCTCCAAACCTTTATCTTTATTTTTATCAAATTTAAATTTGATGAAATTGTAATCAAAAAATTATCTCCAATCCTTTCATCAAATGTTCATCAAATCTAGGGAGAGTCATTTTTTTTCATCAAATTGAGAAATCATCAAATCCTTCATCAAATTTGAATTTGATGAAAATTTAAAAAGATGAAGTATTGGAGATAAATTTTTTTTTTTTAATCAAATTTGGTGAAAAGTAAAATTTGAGATGAGAAGATAATTTTTTAAAGGGCAAATTACATATACCTCCCTCGAGATTTAGCTAAATTACAGATACTCCCCTGAGGTTTAGAAAATTACAGATACCCCCCCGAGGTTTATGTTTTCATAACAAATTGCCCTTGAGATTTATATTTTCATAACAAATTGCCCCCCTAATTTGTTATGCAAATGTAACCTTCAGGGGGGTATCTGTAATTTCTCAAATCTCAGGGGGGTATCTGTAATTTTGCTAAACCTCAAGGGGGTATATGTAATTTGCCCTTTTTAAAAATATTTTGATGAAAATTTGATGAAATAATTGGAGCAATTCATTTCCAGTCAAACTTTTTACTCAAATTTGAAATCAAATTAGATGAAAATTTTGGTAAATGTTTGAAGATGGTCTAATGCATCAACAACTAGTACTTAAAAATAAATAAATAAAATTTCTCAAAAAACACCTGATGATGGAATGTCTTTATAAATTCTCTCCTTAGGGTCGAAGCCATTATCTACAGAAGAATGAAATTTGATCAATGATAATTTATTAAAAAGTTCAGCTGCTAAATACATTCATTCTTAATATAGAATTGCATACCATTTGAGTCGAACCTGAACTTTCAGGATGTAATTCTACCATGATTCTCAATAGATCCACATCAAACCCATTTAATGGTGGAACAAACCTATAAATCAATAATATGCTACTTTCTAAAATGAAATTGCAGAATTCATGTAAATATTCACAAACACAGTATAAGTAGCCCTTTGCAACTTTCTAAAATAAAATGAACTTACAGTTTCAAAAGGATGGTGTCTCCCAATGAAACATCAAGAGATTTGCAATGCTCTTGATTTAAAGATATGTAGCCCTTTGCAACTTTCTCATCCCCCTGTATTCTTTATTAGTTAAGGTATAGCAACCCAAAATTTAAACCAAAAAAACAAAAACAACCCAAATCTATGTTTTCGGTTTTTCACTTTCAATGATATTAAAAAACAAACAAACAAACAGACCACAAACAAACTAATCAAGTTGGTCCAATTGCCGTGGAAAATGTAACAACCCAGATTTTTAATTATTCTGTAAAATTTATACTAATATTATTTAATCTCGGTTCAGAAAATATATAATTTATTATATATTATTATGTGTAATTTTTGTAAAATGATATAATTATTAAAAGTTTAGGGGTCAAAATATAAATAATAATAATAATAATGGACATAATAATAAAATAAATAATTAATTTTCTGTTAGTATGTGATAATGTGTAATTTAATTAAGAATTAATTAATTTATATAATTATATTAAAATATTGGGTCAAAAGGTAATTATCTTAAATATCTATTAAAGATAAGATCAAATCTATGAAATTAATTAAATGAATCTACGGAATGATTCGGCCTGGCCACGTGTTGGCCAGGCGTTGCGTCTATCTCCCTATATATAGGGAGAGGGTAATCTGAGTGAAGGAAGAAAAGGAAAAGAAAGAAGAAAAGAGAAAGAAAGAAAGAAAAGAAAGAGAGGAAAAGAAGGGAGAAATAGTGGAAGGTAGCCTTTGATAGTGGAAAGAAAGTGTAAGGTTGTTGGCTTTTTGACTTTCAAAGGTTATTCTTGTAATTATGAGCGTGCTAGCAAGGATCAATCTGTCCTTACAGAATTGTAATTGCCAACCAATTATTCAGACGATTGTGTTATAGTTCTTTCAGCCTCAATGAAGAGGACTTTTACTGGTGGCTTACTGGTAGCTTGATTTAGGAGAATTTAAACATAAGAACAGTTAAATAAATTGAAGCATTTCATTAGTATGAAAAACTTACAATGATCTCAGCCTCGTAGAGATTTACAGCGGCAATATACTCGAAAACTACTCCTACAAATGAAGTACAGTGCAGGAATTTAAAGTACAGAAATGTAAAGAACAGGAAATAAAACTGGGATATGTAAAGTAAGACTAATTTTCTTTAGATTTGAGCCTCCCTTTTCTGATGTCCTTTATGCTATTTATACTCCCCAAAGATAACCATCGAACTGCACTTTAAACTGTCGAACTGCTCCTCTATAATCACTGATCATGCTGCCTTATGAATAGTTCCACTACGCTTTCACTTGCAGTTAGGCTCCCCTCCTATATTTGAATTTGAATGTGAATAATCGTTGAAGCCACGTCACTTTGCATCTCTTTGTTGATCCACTGTTACTCAGATCTTATAACAACCAATTTTAACTGCCACGTGTATGATCATGATCGGAGACTTGACTGGTTTCCCCATATTGCCCTTACCTTGCCACATGTCGAATTGTCACTGGCGTGTACAAAATATGTAGCCAACATTACCCCCCGCACTAATATATCCAAGACTTGGTGATATTAGTGGATCAGGGTCGTTTCCCCACGTCTTAGAACGTGCATGGGTTTTGCATCTACCCAGAAATGCAACTGTCACTCACCATCTGTATTAAACTCGCGTTTAATCCTTTAAACGCTTCCACTGTCTTAGCATTCGAACAGACTGATACATTTCATGGCCGAATTAATTTTTTCTTCCAGTGATCGAGCACACGAAGAGTCATATGTCGATGTTGTTCCTCCTCGAAAGAACGTCCATGCATTTATTAGCCACCTTTACCCACCTTTCTATATTCAAGTCATGGATGCCTTTGCAAATTACCAACCTTTGGACTACAAACATATTGCTCTTAATCTTTCGATTCAGAAAGTTGCAGGTATAGTCATAAGAAGTTCTTCCTCTAACTCACCCTTACAATTCGAACAAACTGCTCTCAAACCTTTGATTCGAAAAGTTGCAAATATGGACTTAAGAAACTCTTCTTCACAAGTCTCTGTATGGGATAAAGCTGCAACTTCTACCTCTTCTGAGGGTTCTGACTGGACAAGCCCGTTAACATCTGAGACCTGTGATTTGAAGGAGCGAATCAACCACCATTTTGTTGAGTTTACTGACCCTTTAGAGTTTCCTTCCTATCCCTATGTGCCCATTGACCATCGACGTAGTCTAGAGGAGAATCTGCTTGTAGCATGGTATACATCCTCTATGCCTACAAAGATAGTGCACGCTACCCACCGCCCAGAAGAAGCACAAGGGTACAACCCATCATTCTTAGCCTAGAAGGCGAAGATTTGTTCTTCTGACTGGCTTGATTATATTAATGCCTTTGTTCCTTCTGCTCCCGTGTCATCTCCGAAAATAGAAGCGTCCACACCTTCTTCTCCGTCTCCCGAAATTGAAGTATTCATACCTTCTCCTTCACCAACTCTTTGCTGGACAGAGAGACTGAAGCTTGCCCTATCCATGAAAAACGTCTTCCCACCTTATAAACCTCTACCTTCTCCTACTCCAGCTGAGCGGAAACAAGCTCAACTTCTGCTTGCAGCTTTCTCTCACTTGCTTTTTAATGTTCTTGAGGACGAAGTCCCTCTCAAGAACCTTCGATGGGCTTGTGATATTCTGACTAGGGGCCATGTCCTTAATCCCCTTGCCCAGGCAGAACTTCATATGTTTCTGGACCAACTTCCATTGCTTCTCAACTGGCATCGAAATTCTGTGGCTACTACACAGTCTTTAGACCAACTTTCGTCTCTTCGAATTCATGCTCAGTACGAAGCAGAGAACTTCATTGAAGAATTCAGCGATTTCAAGAATAAAGATTCTGTGTATTGGGATGACTTAGACATTGACGAATTGGAACAAGGATTAAGAGAGGTGGCTTTCGAAATAAAGGCTGAAGAGCTCTACTACGAAGTGAGAACACATCAACTTATGCAGCCAATGCTAGAAGACTTAGAAGATAGAATAAGGAAAGAACAAAAGTTTATTGATCATTGTTGGACTAAATTTCATGATCTTGTTATTTATTCCATTCCTTATTTTTATGAGCTCGAGTTTATACCGAGATAGGGTCATCTGATGTAATCGCTTTGGCTTTAATATAAACAAAATTCTTCTTTATTTGGCATTGTTTGACCTTGCTTTCACTTGTGTTTTAAAAGTTAATTTAGAGCTTCGAATTGAACAATTTCATCCTTTGAATCTGGACTTAATTGTTTTAAATGAAACACTAAAAGAGCCAATTATGAACTCTTCCAATTTGTGGAATAAAGTTGATAGTTTTGGCTGATTTTCAATTAGAAATAGTGCTTCGGATCTAGCAATCTTATACTTAAAGTCTGTTTTGACCATAATCAACATCTAGTCATTGTCATTATTGCTTTTGATGTTTCAAACACCAAGTCCCATCCTTAAAGAATCTCAAGTTTTGCCTCGAAGGACATTACCTTTGTTAAAAACCTAAAAGAAAAACAGGTTTTTAAACCCTTTGAAGTAAAATAAACACTCGAGTATTCTTATATTTTGGGTATGGAAACCTGCTTCGAAGCCGGCTTCTCTATTTCGAAGCAGTTGTTTTTTTGGCTTTTGGCGCTAAAACTTGGCTTCGAAGCCAAATATCTTACTTCGAAGCTAGCCTCAACATCTGGGCTTTGTTTTTCCCGCCAAAAGTATCAACATTGAAGGAAGCTTTTGTATTCGCACTTCTAATACTTAACAACTTACGCAATATATTTTCAGACACAAAGGCTTTAAAAACCTTTTTGTTTCGTGCTCTGAAACCACTTGCTCTTTTAACGCACAAACCCCTCTTTCTACCGATCTTCGGCCTCTCTCTACTTCCTTTCTCGGTTTCACTTTCAAGAAAAGCATATTGTCAATGGCTTCTCCTTTAGTATCGATCGTAGAGCGTACGAGCCCATCTGTGGCCCTGAAGAGGATCATTGATGCAGAATGTGAGAAGTACAAAGCTGGGGAGAAAAGCGCTATTGATGGACGCATCTTTGTCCCTCGTCACCATGTGCAGCAAGACTACGTACTTGGGCCCATATTCAAAGAGATCCTTACTGAGCTCCTAGCCCTATATCCCCATCTGGAAAACCAATGTCTCCTTTACGAAGGTGGTCTTGACTGGAGGAACTGGAGGATAAATCGTCCCCACCGATGCTGGCCCACGGTGAGACCAGAGTGGCAAGAATGGTATGATCGGGTTATTCCTGCTAGGACCCTGGACCTTCAAGAACTCTGCCTTCTCGATGCTCTCAGATTATCCAGGGTAACTATCTCAGAGGACCCTTTCCTTATTCCTACTGCCTCGTGTTTTTGGAATCCTATCTTTAACTTTTTTTCAATTTAGATGCGGGATGATGGCCCCTACTGTTCTTGATATTTGCCATTTACTAGGACTATCCCCCATTGGTATCCCATTTGGACCGGATTACCCGGATTTCACAGTCCCTTTCTCTTTTCCCTCCCTTAACTCATCTTATAGTGATTTCGCTAGGGCTGAGAATAAAAGAGAGGGCCCTGTAACTGATAGGGAATTCTTTTCTTTCTTATTGTTGTAGACGCGCCCGTGGGCCTCACTACAGTTCGGACTCAATTTGTGTCACGGTTCTTAATCTGAACCAAAGAGTCCCAATCCGGCAAATCGTTTTGAGAAATAGATTTTTGAAAAGAAGTGCCAAACATGGACTGCTTTGCCAGATACAGAGTCGCCCCCTAAATATTTTTATGGGGGAATTTAGAAAACCCTGACTCGGTGCCAAAGGCCACGTGTCCGTCATCACCAAAGTTGCCTCGGCTCGGGAGCTTGGGTACGATTGGAGAAGGTCAGCTATGAGCACCCCTCTTGCCCGATCCGAAGATCGGCCTCTACTAACCGTGATATCCCTTTTTTGAAAACGTTATGTGTTCTTATCCGGTTATTAGCCTAGAATTACTATGTTATGCGCACAGCAAACAAGTATAGACCAAATCGCCTAAATTGGAAGAAAACATTTCATGCTTGTTTTGAAAATGGTTTGCTACTCGCAAGTAGGCTAAAATGCAGGTTTTGCCACCCTTGAGTGGGCATTTAGAAAAGATGGTTTTGCCACTATCTAGTGGGCTTAAAATTCACAATTTAAATGCGTTATCCCAATTTAAGCAATTTGACCTCCATCCACAGGCATTTAAGCAGTTATATCACATAAGCAGCTAGCCTCATAGTAATCACGCTATTATGGCAACACTTACACGCATGCGGTATGCTAAAGCATAAAAGCTCACCTAGTACTCCAAGCCAAAACAGAAACCAGTTAGTAATTACATGCATGATCCTAGTTTGTATTTGAAATGGCTAATGCAACACATGCAAAGATGCAATCCAAATAGGCTCGGTTATCCCAAACATGGCATGTGAAATGCTGCAACTAACAAATACTCAACTTGGAATTGAAATACGAGTGCAGTTAGCATGATGTACCGAGCCTGGTGCATGTAAGACAAATGTATCGATGCACGCATGCTAAGCATAAGGTATGCTAATTTAAATATGCCCTAGTCTACCATCATAAGCGGGTAAATAAAAAGGAAGAAAGACGTGGGGTTGGAAGACATACACACACTCACGCACACTTATTACACAATTGCCCTCACTCGGAGGGTCCAAAAAAATAATACAATCCAACTAATGAATTACTTATCCTAGCTAATTAATTGTTACAGACCCTCAAATTTAACAAATTAAATGCAGAATAGAGATGGCCGCAGCCATGCCTCGGGATACGCGAATGATGCATGCTCGATCCATCTTGCCCGGAAACCCATACCATGCCACTGCTGCCTCTGTTAATGCTGCCCTGCTCCTCTGAAAATTGCCAAAGTCTTGGAATATGTTCTCTGCACACTGTAGAACACCATCGGCTAAGGGAAATAACCACCGGCCATGGGAAATTTCCATCGGCTGCTTTCAACTCTATCGGCCACATATTCTTTGCCGGTCGGCACTAAACACTGCCGATCGGCCACAAATTCTTGCTGGGACCTGCAGTTGACAGCAGCAGAGGGCAAAGCAGTACATGGCATGGAATTTTGAGCAAATGTGAGCTTGGTCACACTTCCAATTATGCAAGAGACTCAAGGGAGCGTGACCTTGACCTTCGGGACATCAATCGTGCATTTTTTGTACATGATGGCCTAAGAGGCCGAGGTTGCGATTCAATGTAAAATGCATGCAAACAAAACACATGAATACCAACACCCTATCATATTGGAGTCAAGGGGATTGGCGACCGAGAGTTGAGGCGTGTTTTGTCACTTGAAGTACAAACACTCCTCAATCCCCATGCCCGGTTTGACACCCCAAACCAAGCAATGCAATGCATATATACGAACTTGGCTCAAATGCACAACGTGAGGTTAAAATGCAAAACATGCCAAATGTAATGCAACCTAAACATGCAAACTAAGTTAGTGCATTCTAAATGTGCCAAGTATGGTACAATGTATATGAGATGCAACTAGATAAATGCCATGCAAACATGCAAGTATGATACAATGTAAACATGAGGACCAAAACAATGCAACATGATCATGCAATGGTGGTGCTAAACCATGAAGGGCAGACCTCAGTCCATCCCAAAACAGTGACCAAAAAGTGTCCAAAATGGTGAACAAGCACTCATGCCAACATGCAAGCCAAAGGGGGCCCAAAGCTAAGGCACAAACAAGGGGCATTCTACTATAATCATCATGACCACTCATGGCATGGACTAAGCGACCAAAAACAGATGTTCAATGCAGCAAAATACACCCAAAAACCCGCTGATATGGCAGCCCCAAAATGTCTTAAACATACAAGCATGCACAATGCCCATTTCAAGGCACAAAACTACAACACCTTAAAGCATGGGAAGGGACACAAATGACAATATAAGACCACCTTACATGGACTGAAATATGATCTTAAATAATGCCAAATCATGAGGATAGTCTAAGTTAAGCATGCTGGAAGTCAAAATACTCGAAGCCTACAAACCAAAATGCAAAGCAACTACATCAAGCATGTCAAACATGACCAAAACAGTGGCCAACAGATCTTAAGCATGACAAATCATGACCGAAAGCTTCAACAAGCTAAGCTAAATCATGCAAGCATGGAAGCTTAAATAGAAGATGCATTTCTACGCAAAAGGGAGGGATACAAAACAAGGGTATTATGCATGCAAAAGACCACAAACCTGACCAAAGATAGAGATATATTATGATCAAAAGACACCTAAAAACCTCTGAAATAGGGCCAAAATCAGTCAAGCATGCATGTTGCCCTTTAAGCCAAAAACAAGGATAAAAGAGAGACAAAGGGGAGAGGGGTGTCCCTCCCCTATGCAAGACCTCAAACCATCTTCTTCACCACTGAAAATCCACTGGATTTCAGTGGTGAAAAGAGCAATACAACAAAGCCAACATGGCTTAAAGAAAAGGCACCAAAAGTGGCCAAAAGAGGCCTAAGAGGGGGAGTTCGACCCCCAATGCCAAAATGATCTCAATGAGATGTCTTAAGCAGGAAAATATAAGACCTTTTTATGTTATACTCAAAGCTTGAATCAATATGCAAGACAGGTCAAAAGCCAATGCAAGATTGGGGAAACTAAAGTGAAAATCTTACCTTTGAAGAACACTTCAAGAACAGTTGGTCCAGCCACACTCTTCTGAGCAAAATCATTCCAAAATCTCAAAAAACAACCCTCAATGCTTCTCAATCTCGGAGCAAGGTGTAATGGTGTGTGTATTAGTGCAAAAGTAAGGTCAAAATGCACTTTTAGGCCAAGAAAACACACACAAGGGAGGAGAGAGAGGGAAATATAGAGAGAGTGTGTGTGTATAAGATGTATATGTATATAAGCTCTGGTTTTTATGTTCAAAAAAACTCCAACCCCAACAATGGAAGAAGAGAGGTGCTTAAATAGGCAAAGGGCAATGATTTAAGCTTCTCAAGGAAGCTAAATGAAAGGGGCAAAGGGGGCAAGGAGGTCAAGGCTTCTTGAGGAAGCTAAGACAGCTGGCCAAGCTTCTTGAGGAAGCTTTGACCAAAGGGTCAAGCTTCCTCAAGAAGCTTTGACCAAAAGGGGACAAAAGGGGCAAAACAGCAACTTCATGCACGGGGAGGAATGTTGGTGCATTCCAGCTGGCACAGCTGGCATGCACCAAGTCTGAAGGGTGCAAAAGGGTCACACCGGCCAGCAAAAAAAGGTCACCGGCCAGAGAAAAGTGCCGATCGGCAAAATATAGTGCCGACCGGCCATTGGTTTTAAGAAACCACTGCCGGTGGCACCAATAAACAGCCGGTGGTGTGAGGGGACAGCCGGTGGGGTGTGGGAATGGCCAACAAGCCATTCCCTGCCTCTTAAGGCAGAAACACAAGTGTTTGGTGCAAAACCAGGCACCGCAAAGTCGAGTCGAGAGATCCTAAGGCGAGACGCGCAGTCGAGACCTCCGGAAACTCGAGACGAACACAAGCACGGATGATCACCGAGTGTTCCAACGGTGACGTCCAAGTCTTGAGGACGGTCAAAAATGGGGTGTCTACGGTTGCCCCTCTTTGACAGAACTCGAAAGTCATAACAATGACGGGAGTGAATGTCAAAGCCCAGAGACGACCCATTTTTGACAAGGCCGAAGACTTAGACAGACATGCAAGACAAGCAGGATACGTGCCCGAAGGCAGGGGCAAAATGCAAAACAATGCACAAAGCCAAACATAACTTATGATCATGCAAAGAAAGCTGTAACAAAGCATAACATGCGACAGTTTTAAGCTAGCATACACCAAACTACACTATAATGCAGAAAGGATGTAAGAGAATTATGTAATTCTCGATACGTCTCACTCGGAATATACTACACCTGTCCGGTTCGTCGGGTTGTACCAGCCTTAAATGAACCGTATATACAATATCGTGCCTGCAAAGAAAACAAACTTAATAGGTACAATATCATTAGCAACAAGCATAATAATGTACTTGAAATGCGTAACAACGCAAAGCAAGTGGGAAGCATAACAACGCTGTGAAGGCATAGACATGTAAGTGGAGCACGCGGTCTACGCATGCAACGAAACTGATCATAAGCATGCGGTCTACGAAAGCAATGAAATTGGTTTCAAACGTGCGGTCTACGCAAGTAGAACATGCGGTTTTCATAAGAATACGGTCCACGCAAGCAGAACATGCGGTCTACGCAAGCAAAACATGCGGTCTACGCAAGTAATGAAATTGATTACAAACATGCGGTCTACGCAAGTAACGTAATTAATTATAAACATGCGGTCTACGCAAGCAAAACATGCGGTCTATGCAAGTAATGAAATTGATTACAAACATGCGGTCTACGCAAGCAAAACATGCGGTCTACGCAAGTAATGAAATTGATTACAAACATGCGGTCTACGCAAGCAACATAATTAATTATAAACATGCGGTCTACGCAAGCAAAACATGTGGTCTACGCAAGTAATGAAATTGATTACAAACATGCGGTCTACGCAAGCAAAACATGTGGTCTACGCAAGCAAAACATACGGTCTACGCAAGTAAAACATGCGGTCTACGCAAGTAATGAAATTGATTACAAACATACGGTCTGCGCAAGCAAAACATGCAGTCTACGCAAGTAATGGAATTGATTACAAACATGCGGTCTACGCAAGTAACGTAATTAATCATAAACGTGAGGTCTACGGAAGCAAAGCATGCGGTCTACGCAAGTAACGTGTATGAGAAGAGTTGAATGTACACATGTAAGTAAAAACATGTTATTCACAATACTGGAATGTAAAGTACTGTAACACAGCATAATTTGAAACGATTTGTGGAATCCACAAGACATGAAAAGGATACGGGAAGGGACGTTCTTCGTACGTACCGAGCATCGCTCGTAGAAGTTGTGGCCTAAGGTCAACTCGAAGGTTCACGTTTCAAAAGTGTGCTTCCCTGCATTGTCTCGAGTGATGAAGGTGCCAAACCATGTAGTTGACCCGAACAAAGGTGCGGAAGGTGCGTTGACCGCCAGGGGAGTTTTACTGGTATCAATTTTGACACTTTGCTACCCTGCCATTTTATGCTTTTCTTTTCTTTTTACTGGTAGTTTAAGCACATTGCACTGCCTCAGGCAGGTTTTATTCTTTATCAAAATTACATATTTTGCAAAACACGTGATGGGAATGAAACAACCATTTTGTTCAAAAGATGTTGCATTTGTAAATTTTCTATGCATCGCATCGCAAGGTATCACACCACAATATGAACGAAATTGAACCTGTTTTGATCATTGAGTACTTGCATCGTAATAATCAGGTAGTGAACCGACTTACAACTCGATAATCAAAACAAAAGCATGATATAACCAATCAAGTGTGAGTACAACTCGATAAACATATCAAAGACTCAAAGAGAGTGAAATACAACTCGATAAGCAAATGTACAATAACTCGATAAGCAAACAGGTGTGAATCCGCAAGAATCGATCACCGGGGGGGGATTAGAGGTGGTGGAGTTCCCCAATACCTAGCATAAACAGCTCAGGGAACAAGGAGGAAGACCATCGGCCAGGGGTAGAGGCCATCGGCCACAAGAAATGGCCATCGGCCAGAAATTTGTTCGGTCGGCAAAAAGTGATGGCCGGTCGGCACAATATTTGGCCGGCCGGCCATGAATGAAGGAACCACCAGAATGTTGACACCTGTCCTCCACCCAACCTTATCTCCTACAAAAGACCTCAGCTTCGTAGTTTTTCTCAATTCCACACTGATTTGCTCTAATGGAAGAGTTTCTTGCTCAAAATCTCACAGCTTGGATTGCTAGCTTGGATGGCTCGGAAAAGTTGAATTTCCGGGGTTTCGACATAAATGCACTATTCACTCTGGGTCGTACCCCGTTGCACCTTCCGTTTCTCCATGCCGCGGTGAGGTTTTGGAATCCGGTGACGCATGTCTTTAGCTTTGTTGGGCAAGAGATATGTCCTACCTTCGAAGATTTCCGAGCCTTAATGGAGTCCGAGCGCGATAAGGAGCTCCTGTCCCAACTTAATTTTGGCCATGCCCAATCCTTAGGGCAAATGCGTGGACTCGTTATGCGTGACGCTCGGTCTCTGATTTGTGACGGGATGCTGGATATTCCAAGTTTGATCGATCGGTTTTCTGATGCCGGTGATCGCAACAACCATCATTGGCAAGGCTTCTGGCGACACGCCCTCTGTTTGTGCATGCTATCTCATTTTCTATTTGTCTCAGGCTCTGGAGGGTCTAGTGTCCGGCTGACCGAGGTTGCCCAAGGCTTGAAGGAGGGTAAGAGCTGTATTGCCATGACTCTGGCTGAGACGTTGATGGGCTTAGACGCCTTTTATCGTTGTGAGACGACCAGATTAGCAGGGAGTCCACTACTACTACAGGTAATGTTTCCCACCCAATCTCACATATGTATCGCTCACATCACTCAGCCCTCAAGCTCGGTTTTTCTCACAAACCCTATTCTCACTTTTTTCTCATCATACATCTCTCTATTCTTTATTCTCTCATTTTTTATCCCTTCCCAGGTATGGTTGATGGACAAACTGCAGGTTGTGGACTCTTGCCCAACATATTCAGCTCGCGACTACTTCTTCCGGCACCGTCTAGTCAATGCCCTTGATGAGGGATGGTGGTTCGCTTGGATGTGCCGCTTGTCCGCAGACCGTATTGCTTGGTGGTGCCCTTGGCTTAGCCTTCCGGCAATGAGTTACAACATGTCCCGGCAGACTGGGATTCAATTGATTGGTCTTACTCACTTTGTATTGTACTTCCCATTCCGGATTCGACGCCAATTTGGCCATGATCAGACCTGCCCGCCAGAGGGGATAGAGTATCTTGCTGCATTCCCAGCCCGAGGCCCACAGCTTGCTCGACAGGCCACTGCGTGGAGGACGAGAGAACTCCTGGCCCCCGCTCACACTTTCAATTGCACTTTATCTGATGAGTGCTTGGATTGGCTTAATGAGGAGGCACAGGTCGGGCCCATCTTGGCATCAGAGGTTTCGACCGGCTCTGGGAGGAGGCGCAGGAGCACCTGACTTGACTATGCCCCGGATTTATTGCTTTATTAGTACTTTCAAGTTTTCTTTTATGAATGTAATAAAACGCAACTTCAATTGTATGCAAGAGCAGGAGAACTCTGTTTTGAAATCAATAAATTTGAAGGTTGTGGCACTGAAAATTTTCCGCTTTGGTCCAAAAAATGGTCTTAGTTGTAAAAAAGATTATTTTGAACAAAATCAACTTTTATTAAAACTTTTCAGAATCATTTTCGATATGGATCAGAACTAGACACGCCTAAGATCTGTTACTGAGATGCACAACCTCAAATCCCTGCAACTGGAAAGTTGCCCCTAGTCTGAAGAGTACCGCGGCACTGCATAGCAACGGAAAGTTGCCCCTAGTCTGAATAGCACTGCACTGGAGATTCCAGTGGATGCTGATAGACAAAGATGACTGAGATGATCGAATAGACAAAGTTGATCGGGGAAAAATTTATGGCTGAACTCCAGGATGAAGTTGCCTACGTATCCTAAAGATGGGAATCAAGCCTTACGTAGTTCAGGCTTAGGTTCGCTCGGGTATTTTCACTCTCCTTTTACGCTCTGACTTTTGCCAAGGTCGCCCTTTGCGGGTTTTCAAACTTGCGAGCTTAGTTTTTATATTTTCCAATTTTTTGTGCTCTAACTTTTGCCTAGGTTGCCCTTTCGGGTTTTCGGCCTAGCGAGCCAACTTGTCCATGTTGATCGGTTGGGAAAATTTCAAGCCATCTAGGTCCATCAGAACCACAGCTCCACCTGACCAGATAGCTTTGATGATGTAGGGACCAGTCCAATTAGGTCTGAACTTGCCCCTTGGGTTATGGATGGGAGCTCGGTTGTCCTTGAGCACCAAATCTCCTTCCTTTAGATTCCTGGACTTAACTTTCTTGTTGAAAGCCCAGGAAATTCTGCGTTGATAACCTTGAACATGGTGCAGTGCTTTCAGTCTTCTCTCATCAAAAAGCATGAGTTTCTCAAATTTGCTCTGCTGCCAATCTGCTTCGGCTATTTGACACTTAGCCAATACTCTCAATGACGGAACCTCAATCTCGATAAGTAGAACGGCCTCCATCCCATAAACCAATAAATATGGAGTCGCTCCGGTAGAAGTTCTAATTGAAGTCCTGTAGCCCCACAGAGCGAATGGCAGCTTATCTGGCCAATCCCGGTAGGTTTCCACCATCTTCTACAGTATGTGTTTGATATTCTTGTTGGCAGCCTCGACCGCTCCGTTGGTTTGCGGCCGGTATGTGGATGACTTATGAAAAGCCACGTTGTATTTCTCCAACAAGTCAATCACTTCCTTCTTGAAGTGGGAACCGTTATCCGAAATAATCTCATTTGGGACCCCGTAGCGACAGATGATGTTGTTTCTGATAAATTTTGCGACGTGTGACGCCTTCAATACCGCGTATGATTGGGCCTCGACCCACTTTGTGAAATAATCTATCGCGACCAGGATGAACTCATATCCATTCGATCCCTTCGGAGTGACAGCCCCGATCACATCAATTCCCCAAACTGAAAACGGCCATGGTGAAGTCATGTTGTACAGCTTCGACGACGGGATGTTCATGCGGTTTGCATGGATCTGACATTTGTGGCATCGCCAAACAAAACTGATGCAATCCTCCTCCATGGTGGACCAGTAGTAACCCTGTCTGAGGATCTTCCGTGCTAGCATCACTCCGTTCATATGCGCACCGCATTCTCCTCCATGGATGGCCTCCATCAGGCGCTTCGATTCTTCGGCTTCGACACACAGCTTGTGCATTCCCAAATGACCTCTCTTATACAACTTACCCCCACAGATGATGAACTGAACGACCACTCTTCTGATCGCCCTCTTATCCTTGGCATTCGCCCCTGGTGGATACGTCTCTTTCTCCAAGAAGTTCCAAATGTCGTAATACCAGGGGTTTTCGTCCTGAACTTCATCTATGGTGGCGATTGATTCATGCGCTGGCACAAACTTCTGATCAATAATAACCGGACGCATCCGGACTCCAGACGAGATGTTTATCATGGAAGATAGAGTTGCTAGAGAGTCTGCGAACCTGTTGTTCTCTCTTACTAGATGAGTGAAATTTAGCTTCTCAAACCGAGGAATTAACAAGTCCAAGGCCTGGTGGTAAATTATCATTTTTTCTTCTTTGACTTTCCAGTCTCCTTTTACCTGAGATACAACAAGGTTCGAATCCCCGATGACGTCTAACCATCTTGCCCCTAGTTCCAGGGCTGCTTCTAAACTGGCAATACATACCTCATATTTTGCTTCGTTGTTCGAGACTTTGAACCGGAGCTTGAAGGCTAGAGGGATACGGGAATTGTCGGGTGCTATCAGCAACACTCCTATCCCATATCGTACTGATTTGACGCTCCGTCGAAGTACATCGTCCAATACTCGTCGTCGACGTGCAAAATGGCTTCATCTGGAAATAGGTATTCAACTGCTCCACCTCCTTCCACTGGATGATCGGCTAAGCACTCTGCTACTGCTCTTCCTTTTACTGACTGACGCGTCACATACTTTAGACTGAACTCAGAGAGCAACAGCAACCAACGAGCTAGCCTACCCGTAAGCGCTGATTTCTCGAAGAGGTACTTGATGGGATCCAGTCGTGAAACCAACATTACGGAGTGAGCTAACAGGTAGTGCCGTAGCTTTCTGGTAGCCCATACTAAGGCCAAGCAAGCCTTCTCCAACGGTGTGTAGCGAGTCTCATACTCTAGCATTTTCTTGCTCAGATAGTAGATGGCTCTCTCCACCTTGTCCTCTGACTCTTGCGCGAGCATGCAACCCATCGTGGTCTCAGTCACTGAAAGATACAATATCAACGGTCTCCCCTGCTCTGGTGGCGACAACACGGGCGAGTTCTGTAAATATTCTTTGATCTGTTGAAAAGCAGCTTGGCATCGGCCGTCCCATTGGAATTTCCTTCCTTTCTTCAGGAGACCAAAAAGTGGTTCACAAGTCAAGGTTAATTTTGAGATAAACCGTCTTATAAATTGCACTTTACCCAGAAAGCCTCGCACCTCCTTTTCAGTCCTCGGTGGTGGCATTTCTAAGATGACCTTGATTTTGGAAGGGTCGACTTTGATGCCCCTTTGTGTAATCAGAAACCCTAGCATTTTTCCTGCCGTAACACCGAACGTACACTTCTGAGGATTCAGCCGTAACCGGAATTCTCCGATCCTTTGAAAGAACTTTTGCAAGGCGGTGTATTGGCCCTCCCTTTCTTTGGACTTGACAATCATATCGTCCACATACACCTCCACCTCTTTGTGGATCATGTCATGCAATATCGTGGTCGCGGCCCGTTGATATGTAGCTCCGGCATTCTTTAACCCAAACGGCATCACTCTGTAACAGTATGTCCCCCACGGGGTGGTGAAAGCAGTCTTCTCCCAGTCTTCGGGGGCCATCACTATCTGATTGTAGCCTGAGAAACCATCCATAAACGAGAGCAAAGCATGCCCCGCTGTAAAATCCACCAACTTATCAATATGTGGCAAGGGAAAGTCGTCCTTCGGACTAACTCTGTTCAAATCCCTGAAATCCACGCATACTCGAATCTTGCCATCCTTCTTCGGCACTGGAACAATGTTGGCCAACCAAGTCGGGTATTCGGATACTAACAGGAAGCCGGCGTCGATTTGCTTGGTGACCTCTTCCTTAATCTTGAGAGCCCAGTCCGGGCGGATCCTCCTGAGTTTCTGTTTGATCGGTCGGGCCTCGGGGTCGAGAGGGATCCGATGCTGTACAATCTCAGGATCAATTCCAGGCATGTCTTCGTAGGACCACGCGAAAACTTCTCCAAAAAAATAATACAATCCAACTAATGAATTACTTATCCTAGCTAATTAATTGTTACAGACCCTCTAATTTAACAAATTAAATGCAGAATAGAGACGGTCGCAGCCCTGCCTCGGGATACGCGAATGATGCATGCTCGATCCATCTTGCCCGGAAACCTGTACCATGCCACTGCTGCCTCTGTTAATGCTGCCCTGCTCCTCTAAAAATTGACAAAGTCTTGGAATATGTTCTCTGCACACTGTAGAACACCATCGGCTAAGGGAAATAACCACCGGCCATGGGAAATTTCCATCGGCTGCTTTCAAGTCTATCGGCCACATATTCTTTGCCGGTCGGCACTAAACACTGCCAATCGCCCACAAATTCCTACTGGGACCTGCAGTTGATAGCAGCAGAGGGCAAAGCAGTACATGGCATGGAATTTTGAGCAAATGTGAGCTTGGTCACACTCCCAATTATGCAAGAGACTCAAGGGAGCGTGACCCTCGACCTTCGGGCCATCAATCGTGCATTTTTTATGCATGATGGCCTAAGAGGCCGAGGTTGCGATTCAATGTAAAATGCATGCAAACAAAACACATGAATACCAACACCCTATCATATTGGAGTCAAGGAGATTGGCGACCGAGGGTTGAGGCATGTTTTGTCACTTGAAGTACAAACACTCCTCAATGCCCGGTTTGACACCCCAAACCAAGCAATGCAATGCATATATACGAACTTGGCTCAAATGCACAACGTGAGGTTAAAATGCAAAACATGCCAAATGTAATGCAACCTAAACATGCAAACTAAGTTAGTGCATTCTAAATGTGCCAAGTATGGTACAATGTATATGAGATGCAACTAGATAAATGCCATGCCAACATGCAAGTATGATACAATGTAAGCATGAGGACCAAAACAATGCAACATGATCATGCAATGGTGGTGCTAAACCATGAAGGGCAGACCTCAGTCCATCCCAAAACAGTGACCAAAAAGTGTCCAAAATGGTGAACAAGCACTCATGCCAACATGCAAGCCAAAGGGGGCCCAAAGCTAAGGCACAAACAAGGGGCATTCTACTACAATCATCATGACCACTCATGGCATGGACTAAGCGACCAAAAACAGATGTTCAATGCAACAAAATACATCCAAAAACCCGCTGATATGGCAGCCCCAAAATGTCTTAAACATACAAGCATGCACAATGCCCATTTCAAGGCACAAAACTACAACACCTTAAAGCATGGGAAGGGACACAAATGACAATATAAGACCACCTTACATGGACTGAAATATGATCTTAAATAATGCCAAATCATGAGGATAGTCTATGTTAAGAATGCTAGAAGCCAAAATACTCAAGGCCTACAAGCCAAAAGCAAAGCAACTACATCAAGCATGTCAAACATGACCAAAACAGTGGCCAACAGATCTTAAGCATGACAAATCATGACCGAAAGCTTCAACAAGCTAAGCTAAATCATGCAAGCATGGAAGCTTAAATAGAAGATGCATTTCTACGCAAAAGGGAGGGATACAAAACAAGGGTATTATTCATGCAAAAGACCACAAACCCGACCAAAGATAGAGATATATTATGATCAAAAGACACCTAAAAACCTCTGAAATAGGGCCAAAATCAGTCAAGCATGCATGTTGCCCTTTAAGCCAAAAACAAGGATAAAAGAGAGACAAAGGGGAGAGGGGTGTCCCTCCCCTATGCAAGACCTCAAACCATCTTCTTCACCACTGAAAATCCACTGGATTTCAGTGGTGAAAAGAGCAATACAACAAAGCCAACAAGGCTTAAAAAAAAAGCACCAAAAGAGGCCAAAACAGGCCTAAGAGGGGGAGTTCGACCCCCAATGCCAAAATGACCTCAATGAGATGTCTTAAGCAGGAAAATATAAGACCTTTTTATGTTATACTCAAAGCTTGAATCAATATGCAAGACAGGTCAAAAGCCAATGCAAGATTGGGGAAACTAAAGTGAAAATCTTACCTTTGAAGAACACTTCAAGAACAGTTGGTCCAGCCACACTCTTCTGAGTAAAATCATTCCAAAATCTCAAAAAACAACCCTCAATGGCTCTCAATCTCGGAGCAAGGTGTAATGGTGTGTGTATTAGTGCAAAAGTAAGGTCAAAATGCACTTTTAGGCCAAGAAAACACACACAAGGAAGGAGAGAGAGGGAAATATGGAGAGAGAGAGTGTGTGTATAAGATGTATATGTATATAAGCTCTGGTTTTTATGTTCAAAAAAACTCCAACCCCAACAATGGAAGAAGAGAGGTGCTTAAATAGGCAAAGGGCAATGATTTAAGCTTCTCAAGGAAGCTAAATGAAAGGGGCAAAGGGGACAAAGAGGTCAAGGCTTCTTGAGGAAGCTAAGACAGCTGGCCAAGCTTCTTGAGGAAGCTTTGACCAAATGGGGGTAAAAGGGGCAAAACAGCCACTTCATGCACGGGGAGGAGTGTTGGTGCATTCCAGCTGGCACAGCTGGCATGCACCAAGTCTGAAGGGTGCAAAAGGGTCACACCGGCCAGAGAAAAGTGCCGGTCGGCAAAATATAGTGCCGACCGGCCATTGGTTTCAAGAAACCACTGCCGGTGGCACCAATAAACGGTCGGTGGTGTGAGGGGACAGCCGGTGGGGTGTGGGAATGGCCAACAAGCCATTCCCTGCCTCTCAAGGCAGAAACACAAGTGTTTGGTGCAAAACCAGATTACAATGGTGACGTCCAAGTCTTGAGGACGGTCAAAAATGGGGTGTCTACAATTGTATTGACTTTGCAAATTCCTCTTCTGCGCCTCCTCTCAGAGAATCATGCCTGAATTTGCCCCTCTTGCCAAAGCCTTTGTTTTGCAGAAAAAGGTAGCCTTAGCCCCACATGTTCTAGGTCACGTATATAGAGTCTGCTCCCTTTTCTGTGAGAAACCCTTAGATTCTAATCAAGGAGGGCCATTCTGGATTCTTCAGTTTTGGCTTTTCGCCTATTTTACTGAGTTACAATCCAAATGCCTTAAATTTTCTGAGCCAAACCCTTTTACTCATGGCGTAAGGTTAGCCAATGCTTCACTTTACCCCTCTACCTTTGCTTTTTACTTCTCTTTCTTCCACCAACTCCCAGCCTCCCTTCCTACTTACCGTTTTCATCCCTTCGAACCCACCATTGGTCCATCTTGGTTGAGGAATTTCCTAAGTGACCAGTCCTGTACTTCATCTATTCACAAAGATATATGGGCTTCCATTCTGATTCCTAGAGAGTTATTTATCGGGACTTTGAACTCGAAGGCCTACAAATGCATTGCTAAACCTTACTGTCCTGCTCAATTTGCTAGACAATTTGGCCTCACACAAGGGGTCCCAATACCTCTCTGTAGCAACACAAATCTCAGCCTTACTGGAAGGGATCTGAAAGTCCGGAAGTCCAGGCTAGAAGAGGCAACTTTTAAATTTATAGATGACTTGGTCAATTTCGAGTATACCCCTTTCATTCCTCAAGGTACCGTATTGAAGAGATACCAAACTGGTGGGTGACTAACGTGGAGATCTACTTGGCCATTCCACCTCTAGACCTACTAACGGTGTTAGGTGTGACCAAGCCCAAAGAAGCTGGAATTGTCACTTCTTCCACTGTTTCAGTTGTAGCACATGCTACAGCACAATCTGCTCCTGCTGCTTCAATTTCTCCTAGAGTTACTCGGGCTGCCTCGAAGAAAGGTATATACCCTTGTCTCTTCTCCTTTTGTCTTTTTATAATGCATTTTGCCTTGTCTTTAATTCTTCTTTTGTGGAGGTGGCCAACCACAAAAGAAAATGAGGCTCTTTGAGCTTGAGAAGGAAACATCCGATATTCAAGGAGAAGAAAAAGAAGAAGCAGATCAAGAGGAAGAGTTACCCTTGAAAAGAAAGAAGAGAGTGATCATCTTTTCATCTGACTTGGTTAGGGATGAGACAACTGTCAGAGAGATGGAAGATGAACTCATTTCTTCGAAATCCAGATCTCAGCTTGAAGAAGTTGAGAAGGAAATTGAGAAAGAGCAAACCCTGCCAATACAGAGAAAAAGGAAAAGAAACGTGACTGTCTCTCCTTCTGATATGGTCGAAGACTCTGATTCCAAGACAATTGCCAAAGCAATGGAAAAGAGAAAAAATATGTCTGCTTCTGCTCCTATCTTGGTTGAAGATACCATCCATGAAGCAGCCGTCAAGGCAGTAGAACAAGAACATTCTAAAGCCATGATTGTCTTCGAGAGAGCTGAGAAGAGATGGCAGCAACAATTTCTGAGAGATGAAGCTGCCGCTGCTGACATACTACAAAGGGAAACTGCAAGAAGGCAACAAACTGCCAGACATTACACCCTTCGTAGTTGTCCCGTCATCGCCGATACTTCTGGAGCAGGTAATTCTTTATACTCCTGCAGTTTTTCCTTTGTCAGCCTTTGGTATTGAAGTTTAACATTGCTTTACATTTCTTCCTCTTGCAGCAGCAACTTCTGAGTACATCTTTCCAATGAGACCTCTCTCAGTTTCACTTGAGGTTGATCAAATGCAGGATGTAAGGGATATTCAGACCATACTTCCACTTCCAAGGTCTACACTTCCTGCACTTTTCCTGAGGCCAAGCATTCCTGCACTTCTTTCTCTTGGTTTGACTCCACGTCTTTCCCACTTGACCCTTGACTTTCCTCAATTTACTTCTTTATCGAGTCTTACTCCTCTTTCTCCTTCCAAAGAGATTCTAACTGCTGCCCTATCTCTGATGGTAGTTGATTCCCCTATTGAGGGTGCTGGCAGCTCTCCAACTCGTGACTTATCACCTTTACCTAGCTCCAGCCCTCCTTCACTTGATTCATTGGTGGCTAGGACCATAGAGACTGTTAAAGATGCTCCACCCATTTCTCCTATCCCTATGCAGTCTTCTGTGTCTCCCATGGCAACTCTCTCTGCGCCCCTCATGTCTAATGATGAGGTTGATGTCTTCGAAGTAAGATTAGCTAGTCTCTTTGACATCACCTCTACTTCTCCGACATTCGATGAGGAAGCTGGGCCATTAGTTTTGGCTGATTCTTTGCTGGAAATTTTTGAGAGCTTTCCTTCTTCCAGCAGCCAGCCTTCTGTACCTTTGATGGACTTAGACACCTGCCTGGACCTGTTAATTTCCTTTTCGAGGATTCCCTTCGAGGCTCTACAAAGGCCTATAATTAAAAATGGGTTTCTTCAGTGCTGCAAACTTGCTGAGCAGTCTGGTATGGATGTCTCAAATCACCTATCCCAGGCAGCAGCTACTATTGACTTCTACATCAGCATCTGTCATGCTGCCAAGGCTGCGGATGAGAAATTGGTTAGAGACCAAAGTTTTGTTTCTCAAGTGCATGCTGAAGTATCGAAGCTTAAGGAACAACACTCCTCTGCCTCTCACTTTCGAACTCAACTACTGGAGAGGAAAGCTCAACTCGAAGAGGAGCTTTCTGCAGTGAATCAGGCCTTACTCCGAACTGACATCAAACTGCAAATCACCAATCAAGGACTGGCCGATCAAAAGAGAGACATGGCTGCAGCTATTCAACTATTTTCGTCATTTACCAATAGGAAATCTGTTGTACAAAAACAACTAAAACATTGTAATGATTTTTGGGCCAATTTGTGGCATGATGTGCTTGACTCTTTATAAAAAAACATTTTCTTGTTTATCATCTTATGTTCTTGTACTCAGTGTTTATTTTATTCCTCGTGTTTCCCAAATAGTTGGAAAATAAGGCTTTAAATATCTGTCATTAATCTTTTTAGGATGCACATAACCATTCAAAATTTTCAAATGGTATGCTCCAAAAGGCAAAACTCTATGAATTTGATATGGTCCTTCCCAGTTAGGTGACCATTTGCCAAATCTATGGCTTTTAATTCCTATTGGAAGTATTGTCTTCCACACCAAATCACCTTCATCAAAGCCAACGTGTTTGACTTTCTTATTATAATTTTTGGCTACTTTCTTCTTCTGAAAGAGAATGCTATTTAATGCCAGAATTCTAGCTTCATCTATGTCTTCTAACTCCAAGCACATACTCTGATAGTATTGCTCAGGATCCAACTGGTCTTGGCATCTTACCCTCAAGGATTCAACATTGATCTCCACAGGTAATACTGCATCATGCCCATAAACTAAGGCATAAGGAGTGACTTATGTGCTTGACCTTGGGGAAGTTCTATAAGCCCACAATAAATCCAACAATAAGTTATGCCAATCCCTAGGATTATCTTCCACAACCTTTTGTATTCCTTTTTTCAAGGACTTATTGGATGATTCAGCTTGACCATTGGCTTGTGCATAATATCGGGTGGAATTAACAAGGCTAATTCCAAACTCAGACACAAAAGACTTTACCATTTTCCCATCAAAAACAGTCCCATTATCAACCGTTATCATTTGTGGGATGCCAAATCTATGGATCAAATCTTTAATGAACCCAATAACCTCCGTCTGATCTACAGCTTTGTATAGCTTAGTTTCGACCCATTTGGTGAAATAATCAGTAGCTACCAAAATGAAACAATGATGCTTCGAAGAGGGTGGGTGTATTTTCCCCATCATATCCATGGCCCATCCTCTGAACGGCCAAGGCTTTACTACTGCATGCAGATCAGTTATGGGCACATGCCTTATTGTACCATGCTTTTGACATGCCTGGCAGCCCTTTGCATATTCTATGCAGTCCTTAAGGATAGTTGGCCAATAATAGGAATGTCTTCGAAGCAGCCATCTCATCTTTACACCAGGCTGATGTGCACCACAGATGCCTTCATGAACCTCAGCCATAGCTGTTAATGCTTCTTTTGGTCCTAAACATTCCAACAATAGACCATCTCCCCCCCCCCCTTTTGTAGAGATCATTGTTATATATGATGTATTGCATAGATTGCAATTTAACTCTTCTGCTGGCTTTTGAGGATGGGCCAACCAAGTACTGTATTATTGGATGCCTCCAATCTTGTTCCTGCAGATCATTATGATTGATTTCCAGGACCACATTCCTTTTATTTAAGGGTGGTATAGATTTTTGGTATGTTGTTTGGCTTACGTCCCGTTGGATACCATCCTTTCTCTTGAAATTCGAGGCTTTCTGAGCCACATCATTAGCTCTATTATTCAAGAATCTCGGAACATGAGTCATATTTACTATTTCAAATTGAGAGAGCAAATGTAATGCGACAACATAATATGGCAGCATACTTATACTTTGACACTTGAAAATCCCTTTTACTTGGTTAACGACCAATTGGGAATCTCCAAATATGTCAACTGCATGTACTTGTAATCCAATAAGAATTTCCAATCCCACTATCAAAGCTTCATATTCAGCTTGATTATTAGAAGAAGCAGTCTCATCCACTCTGAAACCATGTGCGGTTTCTATTCCTTGTGGTGACTTGATCACTATACCAATTCCAGTTAGGCCATTGGCTTTCGATCCATCGAACCACATTTGCCATGGCTCGACACTAGCCATACTAAGTTCCATTATCTCTTGACTCTCTGTTTGAGATGGATGGTCTGCCAAAAAATTGGCTAAAACTTGTCCTTTCACTGCCTTTTGGGGCACATATTCTAAGTGAAATTCTAACAAGGCTAATACCCATTTGCCAATCCTTCCCCTCAACATAGGTCTAGATAACATATATTTAACCAAATCTGTGGTTGCAATTACCAAGACAGTTGTAGGCAAAAGGTAATATCTTAATTTCATTACAGCAAAATACAGCGCAAGGCAAAGCTTTTCTACAGCTGAATATTTACATTCACAAGAATTTAAAAACCTACTAAGGTAATAAACAGCTTGCTCCATGCCTTCCTCATTGTCTTGGGCTAAGAAAGCTCCCAATGAATCTTCTGCTGCAGCTATGTACAACTTCAAAGGCTTAACGCCATTTGGTGGCATCAGTACTGGAGGATTGGCCAAGTAGGCTTTGATTCCGTCGAAAGCACTTTGATGCTCCGTTGTCCACACAAATTTCTCTTCATCTTTCAGCCTTAATAAGGAAGAAAAATTTTAGTTTTCCCTGCAGTGTTAGAAATGAATCTTCGAAGAAAATTAACCTGTCCAAGGAACTTTTGTAATTCTTTCTTACTTGATGGAGGTCTGGCTTCAATGATGGCTTTGGCTTTATTCTGGTTGATCTGTATTCCTTTCTTGTGTACTACATAGCCCAAGAAGTTTCCAGATGATACGCCAAAAGCACACTTAAGAGGATTAAGCTTCAATTTGAACTTTCTCATTCTTTCAAAGGCTGCCTCTAGGTGAAACAGTTGTTCCTCCATGGATTGGGATTTAACCACAATGTCATCAATATAACACTCTAAATACCCACCAATAAGGTCATGAAAGATAGTGTTCATAGCCCTCTGATATGTGGCCCCGGCATTCTTTAGGCCAAACGGCATTTTAACCCATTCGAAGGTCCCGATATTCCCAGGGCATCTAAATGCTGTCTTGTGAACATCCTCCTCCGCAATGCAAATTTGGTTATAACCAAAGTGCCCATCCATCATTGATAAAATCTGATGTCCTGCTGAGCTATCCACCAACAAATCTGCTATAGGCATAGGATATTCATCTTTCGGAGTCGCCAGATTTAGGTTTCTAAAATCGATGCATACCCTCATTTTGCCATTCTTCTTAACTACAAGCACAATATTAGATAGCCACTCAACATACCTGGCTGTCCTGATAAAGCCTGCCTTGAGTAGTCTAAGAATTTCTTCCTTAACTTTCTGGATCACGTCTGAACCCATTCTTCTTGGTTTTTGTTTGTATGGCTTGAAGTTAGGCTTCATGGGAAGCCTATGTTCCACTAATGACCTATCCAATCCTGGTAGTTCATTATATAACCATGCAAAACAATCTTTATATCTTCTCAGAATAACCAACAACTGGTCCCTATCAAGAGAATTCAACCAAGCACTTATATAAATGGGTTGTTGTACAGAATATTCCCCTAAATTTATTTCTTCTAAGGGGTCTTGTATCTGAGTACTTACTGGGACTCCTTCTTTGATCCCTTCAGACTTCGAAGTAGTCTCCTTGCTGTGTTCTGTTTCCAAGCTCTTTGATTCCTCCTTTTTATTCTCCTCCTCATAGACAAAATCTGTCCACAAGGTTTCTTCTTCTTGTATTTCTTGGACTTTCGTTTCTATGTCTAATGCACAGTATTTATCAAGGGTCAAAATTCTGGCTTGTTGCTGCTCCCGCTTGTAGCCAATTGTCATGACTTCTTTCTCTTGCTCCCGTACTTTCTGGACTATTGACTTTATATCCAATATTGAAAACTCAATTAAAGCCAAAGACCTGGCTTCTGGTGCTTCATCTTGCTGCCTATAACTAGGCATCATTGTCATCTTTAACGACCAGCTCTTCATCAGCACTCTCCTGGACTAAGTGCTTCAGGTGTGCTACTTCCTCATCAGCCGGTACTTCAGCTGAGCCATCGGATTTCATCAGTATACTAAGTGGTGCCACGCCATTAATATACAACTTGGCTTCTGCGAAATCTGCACAGGCTATGAAAGGTTGAGGATCTGCATTAATTTCCTCCGTCTCCCCATTGCCTAGAGCTATTATCATTTTCTGATGCAAAGAGGAAGGCACACATTTATTAGTGTGGATCCAATCTCTACCAAGTAAAGCATTGTACTTCGCATTGCTGTCGATGACGAAAAACGCCGTCATGCAGTCCTTGGTTCCCACACTCAGATTGATGGGTAGAATTCCCTGGGCCATCTGTTTGTCTCCAGCAAAACCAGCAATGGTTGTACTAGTTGGGATCAACCTGGGATTCTTGTTTCCTAGTTTCTTCAAGGAGGATTTCGGTAGTAAGTTCACCACTGCCCCATTATCCACTAAGACTCGGTTTAACTGTATCCTATCGAAGAAGGCCTTAATGTACAAAGGCTTAACATGCTGCGTCATAGAATTCGAGGGATATTCAAATGGATACGAGAGGTTAATACTTACCACTTCTTCACTCTCATACTCAGCTTCCATTGGGGTAACCATTCCGAAATTATCTTGTACCATAATCGCTTATGAATCTTCACTAGAGATTGGAATTGGATCAATTTCTTGCCCCTCTTGGTTCTTATCTCCAGCTTGGAATTCCTGCGGTAGTATGTGTACCATGTTTACTGATACTGGGGAAAACGAGCCAAACTGGATGGCTGGTTGTACCTGTTTCCTCTCTTGGCCACCTTAGTCAATTGCCTCAGAAACATCCTGCATGCTGCATTCTGGTATTTCATTGCTAACAGGTTCCTTCGAATGATTTTCCTCGGCTGGTTTTCCAACCAAAAATGTTTGCTTGGCCATGAAAGCTTCGAACATTTCTTCTTCCACCATTTCTTTCTTTTGGCTCATGCCAATTTCTTCTTCTGTCTCGCTACCACTCTCCATCAGAGCTTTCTCCAACCTTGCTAGGCTATCCTTCTCTCTGACTTTTAGTTTAGAATGAACCTTGGCCAACTGTTCTCTGCTGCAACCCACCTCATTTTGTAGAACTGGCTTTGGAGTATGGTCTGACTTTCGATTCTTCTTTTCTCCAGTCTGGATCAATGAAGAACTCTCTCCACTTTCTTTCAGGTCTTGCTGGTATTGGGTGTACCGACGCTGAATTTTCCTCCTTTGTGATCTGAAAATAACGGGGAGCATAAAGGATCTGAAAATAACGGGGACCATATCTGGTTCCTTCGTTCTTGGGTGTTTCAGCAATACCCAGTTATTGGGGGCCACCAAAGGAGGCTTAACCATCCTATCTTGATTTCCAACATTCCTTTGGGTATGCATTTCCCTAGGTTTGTTTTGCATCACAAACCAATCTGGGACCCCAGGTACCCACGAACTTACTGACCCAGACGTTGAACTGCCCTTTTCTTCCTTCGAGGTCACCTTCGAGGCTGGCTGTGAAGGCAATTGTTTGGCCCTGTCTCCAAGCTTTGAGCCTGATTCAGGCTTTCGATGATGGTGATCATTTTCTGTCCTCCGTGAAGCTAGTCTAGGGTGCCAATTTCTGGCTTTGATCCTAAAACCTGAACTCTTCTCCAATCTTCTTTCAGAATGACTACTCTCCATTCTGTAATAGTTAGGTGACCTGGTCTCATATAAGGGCCTCTTGCCTTTAGCATGCATTCTATCAACTGCAGGCTCAACCACTAATGGCTGCCGCCTAAGATTAGCCGAATACGACCTTTTATTATAAGCATTGGTTGGTTTGGAACGCCTCTGCACATCCCTGTAATATTGCTTCCCATCAACTGGAAGGCCTTTCAACCACTTATAACTCAGTCTGCACCTGGGACACATCCTTTGCATTACGGCTGCCTCTAAGGAGTCATCATCTAGTGCTTCTTCATCAGAGTCTTCCCTCTAATGTGAGAAATCTCGTCCAGTAGCTGGTAGATTTCTAGTGTCTTTTTTGATTGCTGTCTGGTTGGCCACATGCATCTGTACATTGACTTCTTCCAATTCTTTCAAAGGCAGGTTCTGAAAGTCTGACATAATGACATTGGCTGCCACCTCTCCAATTTCTGGAAATGGATTGTTGTCGATCCCCATGGCTTTTTCAGCTTTGGCTGGGAATTTCAAACTTCCTTTCTGAATTTGTTCTTGGATCCTGTCTCGAAAAACAACACAGTCTTTAGTCGAGTGAGACCAAGAATTATGCCATTTACAATATACTTTTCCTTTAAGTTCATCAAGAGATGGAATTTTAACCCCTTTTGGTAACTTAAGGAAGTTGGCCGCAAGCAAATGATCAAAAATGTCATCTGCCTTAGTTAAATCGAAAGAATACTTCCTGTGGAGATCTTTCTTTTTAAACTGCTGGTCAATTGTCGTATCTTTATGAATTAATGCTTCATAGATCATAGGCTTTTTTCCCACAATCTCTGCTGCATCAATCTCGTAATTAGGATCTTTGTAGTATGTCCTATATGATGCATTATTTCGATCTTGTTCCTCTTCTAGTAATGCTTCATATCTAGATACTTTGTGAGTCAGTTCTACTAAATCCCTGAACTCTGTTGAATCAAACTTCTTTCGAAGCCTGAACTCTAAGCCATTTTGGGCCAATCTTACAAATTCTGGTTCTAGCAAGATTACTCTACATTTATTTCGAGCCCTCTTAAATCTGAAAATAAACTGAATAGCCTTCTCTTCAAGCCTTTGACTCAATCTTGCTAAGTCTGCCATGGAAACTTCTGGCTCTGATTGGAAGAATTGGGCATGAAATGCCTCTTCCATTTGCTGCCAAGTCTAGATGGAGCCAGGTGGAAGGTTAATGTACCGTACAAATGCTCCCCCAGTTAGAGAATTTGGGAATAGTCTCAACTTCATATAGTCATGATTTGTAAATTCACTACATTGAGCAGCAAACCTAGCAATATGTTCTACTGTTGATTGGTTTCCGTTCCGAAGAAAGAGGACAAAATCTGGTACCTTGAAACCTCTTGGATATTCATGTATCCTGTCGACCCATTCTGGGTATGGTTTTCTGTACACAGGAGTTTGGACCCCCCGAGCCATTGGTCCACACAGCTCCCTAACTATATCAGTAATTTGGTCCCTAGGGACCATATTTTGTGCCTGCTGAACCACTACTGGGGGAACAAACACAGGATTTAGTGGACAAACTTGTGCTTGTGGTCCTCTTGGTCCATAGGGTGGTACATTTGGGACTGGTTGTCCCTGTGGTACATGTTGCTGTTGGGAGTGTAGGTAACCTCTTTGAGCCTGTCCTGCAAAGGGACCCACGAAAGGTGCTGGAACAGGTATTGTATCCCTTCCATTTGTAGGAAAACTTTCCAACCCCCCGTGTAGAAATTCGAATAAGGGATTATTGTACCCCCTAGTGCCAGGTATGGCTTCGAATGTGGGGTTTGGAACCATTCTTATGCCATTTTCTTGTACTGGGCCAGATCCACCAATTTGCATGGCTTCACTGTTGAACATTGAGGCATTCTGGCCTGCTACAGGCCTCGAAATGGGTTCGTACCAAGACTGAGGTGGTAATCTTTCATGAATCTGATTACTGGTTTGACCATTAGAATGTCCATTAACTTGCATAGGCTGTTTATCTCTAGCCAATCTTTGCTGAGGGACATTTACTTCCTCCATGTGTCTTACATTTGTTGGTTGGTGGTTATTCATTCGATCCAAAAAGGATGCTGCCCACCTTTCCATTGTGTTTATTAATTGCTGTCCCATGGCATCTACTAAGCCACCCCACGGATTTACTGGCTGAGTAGATGGGACATTGGATGGTCCAATTCCTTGGTCTCGTCCAATATTACGATCAAATGGTATTTGCTCTGAAGTATTGGTCTGTACGACCATGGGTTCCGATAAGATAGGAGTCTCCACAGGATTTGTTATCACATTATCCTCTGGATTAGGTATCTCTACCTCTCCTTCCACGCCTTCTTCCAAACATTCATTTTCTCCTTGTCTCCTACATCTAGCCATTTTAAATATTGTCCCACTGGGCGTGCCAAAAATATATGTTGGCTTTTTGGCTTTCGAAGGTTATTTTTGTAATTATGAGCGTGACGGCAAGGATCAATCAGTCCTTACAGAATTATAATTGCCAACCAATTATTCAGACGATTGTGTTATAGTTCTTTCAGCCTCAATGAAGAGGACTTTTACTGGTGGCTTACTGGTAGCTTGATTTAGGAGAATTTAAACATAAGAACAGTTAAATAAATTGAAGCATTTCATTAGTATGAAAAACTTACAATGATCTCAGCCTCGTAGAGATTTACAGCGGCAATATACTCGAAAACTACTCCTACAAATGAAGTGCAGTGCAGGAATTTAAAGTATAGAAATGTAAAGAACATGAAATAAAACTGGAATATGTAAAGTAAGACTGATTTTCTTTAGATTTGAGCCTCCCTTTTCTGATGTCCTTCCTGCTATTTATACTCCCCAAAGATAACCATCGAACTGCACTTTAAACTGTCGAACTGCTCCTCTATAATCGCTGATCATGCTGCCTTATGAATAGTTCCACTACGCTTTCACTTGCAGTTAGGCTCCCCTCCTATATTTGAATTTGAATGTGAATAACCGTTGAAGCCACGTCACTTTGCATCTCTTTGTTGATCCACTGTTACTCAGATCTTATAACAACCAATTTTAACTGCCACGTGTATGATCAGGATCGGAGACTTGACTAGTTTTCCCATATTGCCCTTGCCTTGCCACACGTCGAATTGTCACTGGCGTGTACAAAATATGTAGCCAACAAAGGTATTAAAGTTAAGGTGAGTTATATTATGCCTTGAGTCACCAAAATGTATTTTACGTATGTTTTGACTTACCAAAATCTGTTTTATACAAGTTATGTTTTTAATAAAAGTTATGTTTTATAAAGGTTTCAGTTACGTGGTTTATCTTCTGAACTCTATTTGCTTAAAATGAAACCCATGGATATGTCTGTTTATATTTTAAAGAATATTTGATTATGACCTTATAAACAATTATGTTTTGTAAGTACCGCCACGGGAGTTCCACGCCTTGGGAGAACCATTGGCCTCTGTTTGACCACTTTGTGGTCCTCTGTTTGTCATGGATCCACTGACCTCTGTTTTGTGCGGACCAAAGTGCTGTGCGGAACTAAGTGCTACACTATTGTGGGAGCCACCTCTAGAATCCGTACGAGCCACCTCTTGAATCCGTACCTCTGTTCTGTGCGGACCAAAGTGCTGTGCAGAACTAAGTGCTACACTATTGTGGGAGCCACCTCTAGAATCCGTACGAGCCACCTCTTGAATCCGTACCTCTGTTCTGACTGTCACTTCTGTGACCTCTATTCTATTCTGTTCTGTACCGTGGTTATGGCTATTTACTTACATAATCTATGTATTTCAGTTCTGCTATTCAAATGATTTCTGCTACTCGAAGGATTTATTTATATAAATGTTTTGGCCTAATTAACTATCCATGGTTATGAACCATATTTGCTTAAAAGAAAACCCATGGATATGTCTGTTTATATTTTAAAGAATATTGGTTATGACCTTATATAAATTATATTTTGTAAGTACCACCACGGGAGTCTCATGCCTTTGGGGACTTAAATAACCATTGACCTCTGTTTGGTTACTTTGTGGCCCTCTGATCCATTGACCTCTGTTCTGTGCGGACCAAAGTGCTGTGCGGAGCTAAGTGCTACACTATTGTGGGAGCCACCTCTAGAGTCCGTACGAGTCACCTCTTAAATCCGTACCTCTGTTCTGACTGTCACTTCTATGACCTCTGCTCTGTTCTGTTCTGTTCTGTACCGTGGTTATGGTGATATATTTATATAATATCTGTATTTCAGTTTCTGCTACTTAAATGATTTCTGCTACTCAAAGGATTTATTTATATAAATGTTTTGGCCTAATTAACTATCTATGGTTATTTCGTGTCCCTTATACTTTTGGTATAATATTTCTCACTCTGCCCTGTGCTTATAATTTTTTACCAATTTTCAGGAAACAATGCAATTCAGAAATAGCTTATGGAAAGTCTTAGATGCGGGACTGCAGAATAGACACACACAGTATTTTTATGATATTATTTATATGTAAATATCGACCTTTTTGGTCAATAATTTTGTAATAAAAATAGAAGCTCCGATGATTATTTTGGTACCCTCATTTAAATATTACTTCCGCTAGCGTTATTTGATTTGTTTATGAATTGGCCGTAGGTAACCTCAGTTACTGGCCATCACAATGCTTAACCCTTGGGTACGGGGAGCGGGTCGTGACAAGAAAAACGCCAAAACTCTCAACTCTTTTGAGGATATTGAATGGTAAATACCATCGCGCCATTGACAAGAGCAAGGTAGAGCTTCTTTCTTGTAGTGAAAGGCCATGAAGGTCCTCGTCGAAGGCTCACAGCAAATTGGTTTAGATCTTCTGGACAACAGTAACATAAATTGGTGAAATACTGCTCTGTAGTAATATTCTGTACAACAAATGGAACACTACTACTAGAAGCCATGGACGATGAAGAGGAATGCGGTGGCCTACACGCGAAGGGTGTGTTTATATAATACATATAAGCCTGCTTTAGTTGAGTTTTTTTTTTTTTCTCCTTTTTTTAAAGTTAAAAACTGATAATCAGAAAATAAAAGTTAAAAATATTCTTATCTCAGCTTTTGAATAATTAATTTTTTCAATTTATTTAAACTATTTATGTCTAATAAATTATAAGCAAAACTACAGTAAATAGTCTTGTACAAACTCTCAAATCAAAATAAATTATAACCACTTTTCAAAAATGGTAACAAACAGTTCCATAAAGCCTGTAGGTCAATTTGATTTGATGGCCACAAAATCTTTGTCAACACCAGAGCGGCCATGTGACCGCCATCCGCCCAAGTGTTCACTGAAATTTGTCAAGATCATGTTTAAATTTAAAATTTTTTTTTTTTTATTCGAAGGCAGTCCAAATGAATGAACGTGATGGAATTCACATTAGACCTGTTCTACTCATTGGCCAAGAATCTTGTCATCTTCATATGGCACTTCGGTGTCAATTGAAACTTTACATGTTGAATTTTATCCAAATGTTTACAGATTTAATAAATTGACTCTATGGAATTAAGGGGAAAAAATAATATTTGAAATTTTATAAATTGAATTATTACAGATTTATAATAAATCACCATCATTACAGGTGTAAGCAATTCGATTCAGTTGGGATTGAAAAAAAAAAATACAAAATCGAATTCTTCATCCTGATTAGTTTCATTGAGATAGGAACAAAGGCAAAGTAAGAGGGGATGAATTGTAATCTTTGTGAAAGAAAATGCTACTTATACAGAATTTATATATAAATTTTGTCAGCCAATGGCAATCTTAATAGGCGTTCCAATGCAGGTACATTATTCAAATTGCGGTGAAAGGCCACTGGCTGGGTCCTGCACTAAGGGATGTGCAAGGCCGAAAGATTTTGATCATTTTCATTCCATGTATATAATGGAAAATTTTTATTTACATATCTAATAACTATAAAATAAGACTAAAAATTTATAATTAATTTAAATTAAAAATAATTATAAATTAAAAAGATCATTACATTTGTCACTGGATGATGAAATATAACCTCTCCATTATAAAAATGCGATAAAGGGAATCACAATCCGGGGCTAAATTACATTCCCCTCGATTTTTTTGAAGATTTATTATTATTATCTATGCATTGTAAGTATTTGTAAAATATATATTGAGATGATTCTTTAATTTTATAAAAATCACTTTACTAATTCACTATTTCATTATGTTTCATCCCATTTTAATGATATGATCTCCACTTATTTGCTAATTTGACCTTTTCATATGGTATAATCTTTGGTATAATCTTTAAGCTTCCCACTTATTGAGTTGCAACTTGTAAGTCCACCCTCATACTTATCTATTTATGGGTGAATTACTGTTATATATTATTTACTAATAACAATAATAATCTTTATATTTTTTTTTGCTTTGTTTCTTTTCTTGATTCCCACATTAAAATCTAAAGGAATCTCTACACTTTCACTTGGAGAGAATTTAATATTTCATTTTCCCTCCATTCACTTGGAATTTAAATTTTTTAACTTGGTTCCCACATAAAAATCTTGAACAAATGAATGTGCTCTCATCTACTACAAATAGAGGAAGAACTTTTCATATTCCTTCAAGTTTCCATTGGAAGTCTTCCATTGAAGATATCCATGAGATGAAACTTCTAGTTTATACATATATATATATATATATAGAAATAAATAAATAAAATATTCAAACAAACAGTTTGGGACCGTTTGAATAAATCAGTTTAAAGATTTTGAATTCAGACATCTTAATCACTAGTTGGTTTATGGACGTCGAGAAATAGTTTGAACTTTTGAATTTCCTAAGTTGGTGTCAGTTTGAGTAACCATATAAGGAACTCTCTTTAACAGCTCATACTTAATTTTTCCCTTCAAGTTTTCTTCACTGTTTTCATTCTGAGTTTTTTGGGTTCAGGTTTTGATTTAGAAAACAACTAATGTATATAGCCTTAGTATTATTTTCTAAAATAAGGCATTGTATCATGAAGATATAATTTCATTTTGAGTTTTCTGGGTTAATGTTTTGATTTAGAAAACAACTAAGGAATACAGCCTTAATATTGTTTTCTAAAATAAGACATTGGCCTCGTTTGGGAAGTGGCTATTTTAGTAGGCTATTTGGCTTTTTGGCTATTTTAGTGACTATTTTAGTTTTTGTGTTTGGGAAGATGAGATGATTTTTTAGTTGAGTTATTGTATTGAAAAGTGTGTTGAAATGATGTTTAAATTTAAAATGACAGATTTATCCCTAACTTTTTATTTTTAAAATTGATATAAAGGGGCAAAATGGTAATTTTACCCTTGATGTTACACTTTGCAGCTGTGACAGTGTAGGCTGTGCCTACACTGTCCCGTGCCTGAGCCTATTTTTTTTTTTTTTTTTTTTTTTTTTTTGAAAATCAGAGAGACAGTTGCACAGTAGGGGCTTATGGGCTACTATCCCAAAAGAGGCTATAATAGCCTGCCAACCGTGATGCCAAACACTGCCATTGTATCCTGTAGATATAATTTTCAAGAGACCTTGCTGTATAATAGAGAGGAAATTACTATATTAAAGAAAGTCATCTCAGATGTGCCTTGCCTTTGAGTGTTCTACTTTTCTTCTTTAGTGTATATGTTTTTCCTTTTATACATAGTTTATTTTTTTTTTTATACAACAATTACATTGACACTTTCTAAGGTTTGGTTCGATTATATTCCACCCCCTGATGTTATGGAAATTACATTCTCATCCCTGTGGTTAATAGTCTCATTTCATAAACTCTCTGTTTATATAAAATGCAACAACTCCTGATAAAAAAATAGATAAAATTACATTAAAAAAAAAAGTAAAGCAAAGGAAAGAAAAAAAAATAGAAGTAAAGCAAAACAAGAAAAGAGAAAAATGTATGAATTTAATATCTTTTTGATACCAACGTTAATTTCGTCTAAATAATTATAATGACAGGCAATCAGTGTAATTTTCCAAATGTCAAAGAGTGATATATATTAAATCCAAACATCAAGGGGTGTAACTATAATTTACCCTTTATTTATTTATCAAAAGGTGGCCAAATTGCCAAATGAAGAAATCGACAGGCAATCAGTGTAATTTTTCAAACGTCAAAGAGTGATATATATTAAATCCAAACATCAAGGGGTGTAACTGTAATTTACCCTTTATTTATTTATCAAAAGGTGGCCAAATTGCCAAATGAAGAAATCTACTCACTCTATGGGAACCAGAGAACAAATGTCCAAATAAATATTGTAAAGAAATGTTGCAAGACCACCAAGTAACTTCTCCCTCGTTTCAAGAACTTCAGTACATGGAAAGTTCAATTTGCTTTCCTTGGAGAACAACTCCTTTGAATTTAGAAGGACGAATTCAAAACACTTCCTTAAAAGTAGAGAAAATTTTATTTTACTATCAAATTATTACTTAAAAATCAAATATCTTTTTAATTATAATAATTTTATATTTAAATTATTCAATTTTGTATTAATTTCATCGTTCTCATCAATTATCATCTATAATCAAACAAATTTGTTGATGTGGTAAAACTTCATTTTATCACTTAAGCTATTTCTGAAAATCAATTACACGTCTGAATATATTTTTGTGATACTATGTGGTAATGTTCATTGGAATGACAGTCAAATGAAATGATTCTCTAACCAGAACAATCCGGAAATTTTTTACTTTTTTTTATATAAGTTGTAAGACAATAAAAAATTATGTATGTTAGTTATAAGATAGCCTTTGAAAAAAAAAATATTTGTATAAATTTGTGTAAAATAATCTAGAAAAAAAAAATAGGAATACAAATTATATAAATGTAAATTCTACATAATGACTTATCAAATGGCCAACTCTTGTATGCGTCTATACTTTGCTTTTATATTTCATTTGCAAATCCAATCAAAATCTCCGAATTTTGGCCTCTAAAGACTTCTTTCTCAATTTCTAAACCTAATAATTGTTCTTCTACTATTTCAACTCTTTCTTCCTCAATTTTTCCTTTTTCTTCGATTTATTTGGGCGTCTTTAATAAACTCAACCACATTCAATTATTGATAATATAAAAATTAAAAACTCTTAAGGCTTTGTTTGGGAAGTCAAGTTTGGGACTTTCTTGGCTATTTTAGCCATAAAAAACAAAATAAATTTTTTTAGTCTAATAAAACAAAATATCACATCCAATTCATAATCATTATATTTTTTCTCTCACAAAAAAGCTAAAAGTTCTTCCCAAACGAGACTTTTAGCCCCAGGCTAAAATAGCTAAAAAAATAAAAAAGTTAACCCACTTCCTAAACAAACCCTAAATTACTTACAGTCAAAAGAGAAACAAAAAATAGTCTATTCTTTTGTCATAATTGAATCAAAAGCTTTTGTACTTTTTTTGAAAGAGAAAAATATTATAGAAATAGAGAAAGAAAGCAAAAAAGAAAAAAATTTAGAAAATGATAAAATTAAATTAGTGGAGAAAAAAAAATTATTATAGAGTATTTATTTGGGAAATGTGATTGAGGTTTGATTTGGCATCCTAAAAAAAATTTAAAATGTCAAAAAATTACTAAAAAAGTTAAAAATTTATCACTATTCACAAATTAAAAATATTAATTTACACAATATTAGCATACAAAGACGCGACTGGCGGTACCCGTGGTGGCAGTGCACTTTATTGGGCTGTCAATGGGGTAAAAAAAATTAGGTATATCTATTCATTAAATTAGAGGGTAATATTGGGCCAGTGAGGGCCATCACAGGTCTCTTTTTGATAATCTGAACTGTATAATGTGTAGAACTCGTCGAGGACTATATGCCTGTAAAAAATCACGTTAATCGGATATCGCTAACTATATGATCAAATTAGTTTTGTAGAAAAAAATAGATGGTGTTATAGTTAACGGTTGACAAAAAACTAACATGATCAAATAGTTATCGATATCCGATCACCATGATTTTTTACAAACTTATAGTACTCGACGAGTTCTACACATTCAACGGTTCTGATTAGCAAACCGTGACCCGTGGTGGCCCCCAAGGGTCGGACAACACCGCCAATTTAAGCCCGAAAAGGGGACAATAATTTCCCATCTCCTAATCTACCACTGCTCTGCCAGACTGCTGTACGGTCTATCACTAACTTCCCTTATACACTTTTTTATATAATTTTTTAATATATATTTTTTCATAAAAAGTTAAAAAATTAACTCAAATATTCATGTTTTTTTCAACTTTTAGTCTAAAAAAATAAAAAATATATTTATTTAAGATACCTCAAATAATTCCTGAACATGAAATTATTATAAAAAATTATTGTAGGGCAATTTTTTTTTTTAAATTATATAAATGGTACAAAACGAAAATTTCAAGAAATGACGATGGACGTGCTAGATAGGACTTTTTCTCTGCCACACCTTTTCAACATCAAAGGCCGGGAGAGTCCTCTGCCAGACTAAAAAGAGTAATGATTCATCCCCTTTTTTCCCCACCCCTTTGACCCTTTCTCACTCTCATTGGTTACCTTTTCTTTTTCTTTTTCTTTTTTTTCCTGCTCCACCAATCACCTCCTGCCACGTGGCAAAGGGGGTGAGGGGGTGACCCCAAAAGGGGATCCCAAGCATTATTCGACTAAAAATTGTCAACCTAATCCAGTTCCGCGCCAATCCTTCTGTCCAGGTGTCTCTCGGGTCGATGGACAAATTCGGCCACATCATCCGTAACAAATCGTAGTGCATCTCCAACCCAACACCAAGGATCCTCTAGAATTTTTTTTTTCTTAAAGTTTCTTAAAATGATGTGTTATATGGATAAGATTTAATGTTAAAAAATTGATGTAACTTGTCATTAAATCTCAACCATACAACACACCATTCTAGAAAATTTTAGAAAAAAAAAACTCTAGAGGATCCTTACTCCCAACCCAATCCTCTCACTAAAAAAGTTGAAAATAAATTTTTTTATTTAAAAAATAAATATATAATATGCCACTATTTATTCAAACTTCAATCATAAAGTTTCATTTTCTTTTGGATGGGTGTTATGAACAGCAATTTTTTTTTTTTTTGGTTCATTAACAAATATTTAAATTTTTTGTTATGAACAGTAAAAAAGGTAAATAATTTTTGTTCATTAACAAATATTTAATTTTGAATTTTTTGTAAAATATATTTAATATTATACTCATTTTAAAGGTATAGTTTCACTCTTTTTAATGATGCCAATTTTATAAAAATTAAATTTACATATTAAAAGTTATTTGTAATATAATAAAAAATATATAATGAATAGTATTTTAGAGGGATCCTCTATTTTACATCATCTCTCCAAATATGGAGAATCAACCCATTCACCTTTCAAATAGAGATGGATTTAGAAGATGGATTGAAGGAACAAATCCTTCAAATATGAAGTTATAGAGAGAGGGTTAGAGATGCTCTTACCGAAAAGTTGAATTTCATTCAACACACAGCACCTTGACACAGTCTGTCACGTCTGTCACTCTGACATTCTCTCTTTCTCTCTCTCTTTTAATTAAAAAATTTTAAAAATTATTTTAATCTTTTTAATTTTATTTTCATAATATGTATAATTTTTAATATAAAAATTTAATTTTATAGAATTAATATCATTAAAAATATACCTTTAAAATGAGACTAATATTAAATATATTTAATAAAAAATTAAAATAAATAAAAAATAATTACTATGTTTAGTTATGTTTTGAAATTATTATTTTTTAAATATAAAAATTAATTTGATGAAATAAACACACAAAAATTATATATTTTTGAAATTCTCAAAAACAATCTTCATTCCAAAAAAAATCATATGAAAATAATTTTTTTAAAGGAAATAAAAAAAAAACAAATCCAATCTTTGCATTAAAAAAAAAACACACATACAAATCTAATCTATGTATAGGTGCAAATCAAATACAGCGTGTTTTTTTATTTTCATATGATTTTTTTTTAAATGAAGATTGTTTTTGAAAATTTCAAAAGTATATGATTTTTGTTTGTTTATTTCATCAAATTAATTTTTATATTTAAAAAATAATAATTTCAAAACATAACTAAACATAGTAATTACTTTTTATTTATTTTAATTTTTTATTAAATATATTTAATATTTGTCTCATTTTAAAGATATATTTTTAATGATATTAATTTTATAAAATTAAATTTTTATATTAAAAATTATATATATATATATATATATATTATGAAAATAAAATTAAAAAGATTAAAACGGTTTTTTTTTAATTTTTTATTAGAAGGGAGAGAGAGTGTGTGTGAATGTGTGTCTGAGTGGTGGACTTGACGTGAGACAGAGAGTGTCAGATGTGGATTAAATGAAATTCAACTATTTTTTTTTGTTTAGTTAATCCGTGAGTTTTTTTTTATGAGTGACGTGGCCGAATCCCATCCGGAGGGAGAGTTGGAGAGGAGGGCTAGGAAGGATCTGGACTCCAACATTAAAGGCCACGGAGGGAAATAGGGATGCACATGCACAGCAACAATTGTTGAGCATAGTTTAGTGTTGTTTTGAGTTTTTTGTTTATTTTATTTTGTTTTTGTGTGAGTGTATAAAATGGTATTAGACTTTTGAAAGTATTTTTTGGGACAAAGTTTGGCTGCAGTTTAAAAAAAATTAAAAATTGAGAGTTTGACCATGGTAATAAAATAAATCTTTTGGTTTTAAATTTTTTTATTTTAAACCCTTATTTTTTATTTTTTTAATCTAAATTATTTGTCCATTTTTATTAAATAAAACTAACATAAAAAGTGTATTTTAGCCATTAAATTTAATGTAAGTATACATAAAATATCTAAAATATCATTTTTTTTATTGAGTTTAATGACTAGAATATTTTGTTGTTGTTGTTGATTTTACTTAACATAAATGGATAAATAGTTTATACTGAAAACAAATCAAAAAATTAGGAGTTAAATTGACAAAATTAAAATCTAAAGGCTTATTTTGTTATAAGGGTCAAACCCTAATTTTTTTAAAAAAAATAATTTCCCCAAAAAACTTTAACCAAATTATTATTGATTTTCTTATTGGTTGTATTTTAAAAAAAAAAAAAACTAGTGTCTTCTCTTCATTGTTTATAGGTAACTTTATTTATTATTTTTTACTTTTAAATAAAAATTATGAGTATTAATTTATAATTATTTGTTAAGTTTTGATTTGTAAAAAAAAAATTATTTGTTGTTGTTTATGTTAAAATAAGAGATTTTGATATGCTAAAATTATGAATCTTGATTGGCGGTGATTTATATTAGGGCTAATTTATTTATTTATTATTATTTTTTAAGTAGAAAGGAATTGGGCAATGCTCAAGACACAAATAAATTTGATTGAGTTTTTTTTTTTAATCTATTTAATTTTTTTTTTCAAATTAGTTTGATAAAAAATAAAAACTTATTATTTCACATAGTTCTCTTTTTTTAAGGGCAAAAATAACTTTAAAAAATTAAAATTATCTTTATTGGTGTTTATTTTTGTTAAACTATACATCTATATCTATACTATCTATTAAGTGAGGCCCAATTTTAGTCTCTTGAAACTTTTGCCACTTGTAAATTTGGTAATAAAAAAAAAAGAATAATGTTTTAGAGCACTAAATTGGGAGCTCTAGAGCATCACTAATGATGTGGCACAGTGGCCCCCACCAAAGTGATGTGATGTTTTGGCTTGAGTTTGTTTTTTTTTTTTTTAAGCTCATTAGAGCTATTAGTGGTCCAAAAATTAGTGGGGATAAATCACCACTCAAAAAAAAAAAATCCTAGACCTACACATTCTGCAGTTCCCTCACTAAATTGCCCAATACCATTTTAAAAAAAAAAAAAAAATTCTTCCCTACACCTACATGTTTGGGGTGTTTGTTTGGATTTTTTTGAGCCAATTTATGGCTTCTAGCTTTTGAAAAGTTATTTTGAACTGTTTGATTAAACTTATTTCAAACAACTTCTGATTCTAACAACTTATTTTAAGTCAAAAAAATTGATTCTAAGAAGCTGTTCACCTCTTGCTTCTAATTATTAACTTCTGCTTTGGTCATGTTAAGTTACGGTTATACTCTTAGATTTTTTTTGTTTTTTATTTTTAAAAAAAAAAAACCCAAATGGATTATAGAATATTATTATTATTTTTTATGAGAAATATAGACAAGTAGTGAATAATAAAAATAAAAGTTAATTGAAAAAGTTATTTCACAGCTTATTTAACAAACACTACTCAGCAACTTAAATCTGTAATTCAACAGTTATACCAAACAGATTAACAGTTTCTGATTAAAGTCATAATTCATAATCTGTTAAATTATAATCTATAATATATTTTAACAGTTGTATCAAACGAGGCCGTTATCTTTCAATTTCTAGCTTTACTTTCATTTTACTGTTCCACACCTACACGTCCCTCATTTAACTGCTCAATCATTATTTTTTTTTTATTTTTTTTTTGTTAAAGCACTTATTCCCTACACCTACACATTCTCTCTCAATGGAAAAAAGTTGAGACCCCATTTTTTTCTTGACCCCCACCACCCCCAATGTATTGAGATTGGTCAACTTTTTGTTTTTTGTTTTGTTTTGTTTTGATTTTTTTTTTCTCTTCCTATCACTCATTAACATGTGTTTGTGGCGGTTATGGGTGTTGAAAAAAAAGGAGATCTCTATCATTTCTGCCTCTCAATTTTTAGGTTTTCTCTCATTTTATTCAAAGGTTTTCTTCCTATCAAATCATGGACAAATTTGATTATTTCTATTGTTTTTTTCTTTTTAAAGTTGCTCACTTTAATTTTCATAACCAAACTATTGTTGTTTTCATTTTTAAACTCAACCATTTTGTTAATTTTAGAAGTGACTTTTCTTCAAGCAAAAGTATAAAAATAAGCATTATCAGGTATATTTTTTTTTATACAGTTTATTTTTATGTTATTGATATGTAGAACACAAATTGAGTACTATAAAAAAATTTCTTCCTCCAGTTCTCTCTCAATTTCTTTTTAACTAAAACTCTTTTCTTCAATTTTTCTCAATTTTTTTTTAATTTTATTTCTTTATTACGATGTATCATAAAAATTGTGATGAACCAATTCTCCTTCTCTTAAACTCTTTTTTTTATTTGTTTGAAATATGTAGAACATTGGTGGATTAATGCAGGGTTCTTTAATTGATTTTTTTTTTGAAAACAACCTAGGGCTAATTATTGTCTCTCTCTCTCTCTCTAATTCTTTACCCGGTTCTCTCTCTCTCTCTCTCTCTCTAATTCTTTATCTCGGTATATGAATTTATTTATTTTTATTTTCTAACATATTTTTAAAAAATTTATAAATAATAACTGTAATGCCCTAACCCTTCACATGTTATTGATATTGTCTGCTTTGGGCCATGCCCGCACGGATTTCTTTTTCCCAGTGGGTCACCTATCCCAGAACTACTTCAGCCTATGCACGCTTAATTGGAGAGTTCTAATAGGGATTTCACCACTAGGAAAAAGGCCTCGATGCTATATAAGGGTTCAAGTTTTTATTTTTATAGCCCAGGAACTCTCTCTCTCTATTCTTGATGTGGGACACCGGGACCTTACAATTCACCCCCTTTAGCGATGCATGTCCTCGTGCAGTAGTCTGCCAGCTCGCAAGCCCGCTCATATGCACCCAGAGGTGCCAGGCGCCCACACTCAGTACTACGAAGAGTTGGCTTTGATACCATTTGTAACGCCCCAATCCTTCATAAGTCATCGATATTGTCCGCTTTGGGTCATGCCCGCACGAATTTATTCTTCCCAGTAGGTCACCCATCCCAGAACTACTCCAGCCTATGCACACTTAACTGGGGAGTTTTGCTAGGGATTTCACCACTTGGGAAAAGGTCTCAATGCTATATAAGGGTTCAGGTTTTTACTTTTATAGCCGAAGAACTCCTCCTTCATTCCCGACATGGGATACCGGGACCTTATAATAACACTCTAAAAGATATTTAAATAAATATATATATATATATATATATATGATAAGTGTAGAAGATAATTTCAAAGTTTTGATTAAGCAAATAAAATAAAATAAAAGAATATTCCAAATGAAACTTTGAAGAAAATTTGAGTATTTTGTCCAAATGTTTAGAGATTTTATAAATCGACTCCATGGAATAATATATATATACATATATATATTTATTTTTTAGAACAAAACAAACATCTATATATCAAACCCTTAAGCATTAGTAGTTACATTTTTAGCTAGATTATGCGCTGGCTGAATTACATTTCTTGCTACCTTACTAATACAAACATAGTTCAAACACTTAGCATAAGCTAGAATATCATTAATAATAGTAGTAATCTGCTAAGCATCTTGACCATTACCTGGCAATCAGTGTGCACAGTTATGTTTTTCAAACCATGTTGTACAGCCCATCAGATTGCATCTAAGCATGCATGTGCTTCAGCTAGTAAAGGATGCTGTAATGATGTTTTCAACACAGCCCGTCTTGTGATCTGTTACTTGTTGTTATCCAAACAAATCCATGCAATTCCAGCATCATCTATTGATGATTTCCATGATCCATCTATGATGAAATTCCAAGAAGCTATTGCACTGCTACTGTCCATAACATTCTGCACAATGCATAGGTTAAATGTGTTATTGTCTATATCAATTGCAGAAGTAGAGCCTTTTCCATTTCCATTTTTATTAAGACTTGAAGTCATAGTAAAGAGTTTCCTAACTTCCTCTAATGTACTCTCAATATTTGGAAAATTCTGATGGAAGACCACTTGATTCCTTCGTAACCATATGGCCCAAATAATGGCAACTGATTGGATTACAATTTGAATGTGTTTGATTTGTTCAATCCAATCTATAAACCATTGAAAAAAAGACACAGGCACTCCAATGCTAAAATTCAAACCCAAAGTATATCCCCTACATTCCCTTTGTGCCCATTCACACTCAGAAAACACATGTTCAATTGTTTACTTGTCATTGCTATATCTAGCACATCTAGTGTTAGCATTCACACCACGTTTTTTTAATTTCCATTGACTAGAGTATTCTATGAAGACATTTCCAAATGAAGACAGTCCATTTTGGAGATAAGCGTATATTCCATAGTTTTTTCCATACCCCTTGTGTAGAGCTAGTCCTGTAAAACAGAGAATAAGTACGAATCAAGGCTTGTTTATACCAAGATTTTACTAAATAAACTCTATTTTTTACTGGGCTCCAGACTAGTTTGTTTTCACAAGAGTAATTTGGAATGTGAACCGATAGAATAACTCTTATACAGTCCATCAGGAAGAGCAATCTTAGCAAATTTTTCTTCCAATAGGCTTGCTCCCAATCTATAAGATGTTCTACTCGCATGCCTGGAAGAACTCTTGTAACATCCCTCCCTTGTAATGGATTGCATGTATAATGTATCCATTGATCCTCAAAATGTCAAATTTGTTATCTATTCCCCACTACCCAATGAAGACCCGACTTCAGTACGTCCCTACCCCATAAAATACTACGCCACCCCTAGGAAACATTAGAACTTAGATTAACAGTTAGGAATGGGTACTTATGACAGTAATTACTCATTAATACCCGTGTTAATAACCCCTTGGGGTTATGAATCAACCTCTACGCTTGTTTGATTAATAGAGCTTGATTGAAGCACTTTAAATCCCTAAATTCCAATCCATCCCAATCTTTTCGAAAGCACAAATGCATTCATTTCTTCCAATAGATACCCCTATCACTATTGGAATGCCAAAGGAAGTTTTTTTATTATTGTAGAGATTTTGTCCAAAAAAGAATTTGGCAGTTGGAACACCGACATTAAGTATATCAGTATCGAATGTAGCACATGTCTAGCCAAAACTTCTCTTCCTGCAAAATTTAACATCTTACATTTCCACCATTGCAACTTATTTTTTATTTTCTCTAAAATTGAATTGAAAATAACCCCTTTTAATCTTCCCAAAAAACCCAAATTTGCTCCTAAATAAATGCCAGAATGAGTTCCAACTTTAACACACAAAATTGATTGGAGACTGTGTTTATCAAATTCCAACATATTTGGGCTAGGGAAAAATTCCAATTTTTAGTAATTGAACGAAGCCTTGCCTGGGAGCAAAAAGCATTCAAAAACAATTGTAAACACCAAACGTGGGATAACTAAAAGGTTTGAAAGATGAAACAGTCATCTGCAAATAGGAGATGATTTACTGATGAGGTTTGTCTACAAATAGTTATCCCTTTACAGAGTCCTTGATTAGCAAGATGAGCAAAACCATCAGATAAGGCTTGCATTACCAATAAGAATAGATAAGACGACAAAGGATCACCCTGCCTAAGACCTGCTGATGGTTGAAAAATTTTAGATCGGCTTTCATTAATCAAAACAGAAAAGGAAACCGTAGAGATATATTATTCAATCAACCTAAGCCAGTGTTGGGAGAACCCCATTTTCCTCATTATTGCTAATAAAAACTCCCAACTGACCCTATCATAGGCCTTGTTCATGTCTAATTCCCGCAGTGAGTGGATATTTCTTCTTGGGAATTTAAAAACTCCCAAGCCTCGGCCTATCGGTCCGCCCAAGGCTCGAATACCCCTTGGCCCCGGGCCTAATTTTCTGGCCCATGCCTCGGCCCGACCCGCCCTGAATTTTGGCAGGAGCCTGTGAGGCCCAACATGGGCTGGCCTAGGCTGAGCCAAATTTATACCCCTAGATATGGGTGGGCTTTTTGACTATTTTACCCTATGGCTAAAAAGTCTCGTTTAGAATGGGCTTTTTTATTTTTTTTGACTTTTATGAGAGAAAAAATAAAATGATTATAGTTTAGATGTGACATTTTGTCTTATTAACTTTTTAGTCTTTTTAATTTTTTTGTGACTAAAATAATTAAAAAAAAACCCATGCCAAACATAACCTGAGATGATTATTTAATTTTATAAAAATCACTTTACTAATTTACTATTTCATCCTGTTATAATGATATGATCTCCATTTATTTGCTAATTTGACCTCTTCATATGGTATCATCTTTCAATTGCAAGTCCATCGACAAATGAAAGAAATTTAAGCCTTGTTTGGCAATTACATGTTTTAGTCAAAAAGTCAAAATGTAACTATAAGTTAACACATCATTCTCTCTAGTTTTCTAAACATCTTTTCGTAAAAAGCTAAAAAATTACTAAAATAGCTTGTTCCTAAACGAGGCCTTACTCACGCTATAGGACTTTCTCGCCAACAGACCAAGAATCTTGTCAACATCAAAGGCCATTGAGTTATCATTTAGGGACTAAATATTTTAATTAAAAAAATAAAAATGTTATCATAAATTATTATATTATTTTTCAATTGGTTGTCACTTTCAATTTTCACAACTAGTCTCAGGTTTGAGATTAAGACTAGATCGTCTAATCCGGCCCATGGGCTCATTTTTGAGTACCGCTTTGATAATCCAAACCGTTCAATATGTAGAATTCGATGAGTACTATATCCTTGTAAAAAATCACATTGATCAAATATCGATAGCTATTTGATTGAATCAGATTTGTATAAAAAAAATAGACGGTGAAAAAATAAATAGTTAACAGAAATCTGATCCAATTAGGCCTAGGCCCGAGCCCATCCCGGGAGCCTGGGCCTGGGCTTGGGCCATCATTTTGAAACTTGGCCCGACCTGCTAGATTGGTCCATAAGCCCGCTCAAAACTCTGCCTGAGGCCTGACCCGTCCAAGGCCTAGTGTCATTTTTAGTGGAAAAAAAATAAATTTTTGGTGAAAAAAATAGAAAAAAAAAAAAAAAGTCTAAGTCCTAGCCCAGGCTCAGGTCCACCGCCCAAGACTCGAATACCCTTGGGTATGTACCTAATTTTCTAGCCCGTGGGCTGGCCTGAATTTTGATAGGAGCCCACGAGGCGCGACATGGGCCGGTCCGAATCCGAGCCCAGGTCCAGATAAATCAGGTCGGGCGAAATTTACACCCCTAACTTGTGTTGAGAGGCGAGACTACAAATATCCATAATGATAGCACTTAAATTCCCATGAAGTGTCCTTATCTAAAACAAATAAGGGAATAATCTGGTAGCGTTTGATAGAGTTTTGTAAATATGATTTGAGAAAAGAGTTGTATTTTGAGTTTGTGAGTTTTAAAATTATGATTTGAGTGTGGAAATTTCTTTTGGTGAATGAGTTTTAAAATGAGTTTTGAAAAGAGTTTTGAATTGAGTTTTGAATTGAGTGTGTAATTTTTGATGTGACATATGATATTTGATACAAAAGCCTACCGCTCATAACCAAACATACAACTCAAATTTCTATTCAAAGCTCATAAAAAAATTTAAAAAATTCTGAATTTTTTTATTTAAAATATAAAAAATAACAGGTGCTAATTGTAAAAAAAAAATTAAAAAAAAAATAGCACTTTTCCGATCAACCTGCCGGACGTTTGGAAGGATGACCGGTTGACCCAAATTTTCCTGTCTTGGAGAGAGTTTTCAAAATTGGGTGTAGAATTAGTTTTTGAAAACTCTAAACAAACAAGACACTCAAAACAAGGGATGGAAATGTATTTGGAGAGCTTTTCCAAACACAACCCTTAGGTTGCGTTTGGTAGAGTTTTAGAATTATGATTTGAGAATAAAATTGTATTTTGAGTTTGTAAGTTTTGAAATTATGATTTGAAAAGAGAAAATTTGTTTGATTATGAGTTTTGAAAAGATTTTTGAATTGAGTTTTGAATTTTTGATGTGACATATGAAATGAGAAAATTTGTACTTATAACTCATAACCAAACATTCAACTCAAAACTCTATTGAAAATTCTATTGAAAATTCATAACCAAACTCTTTTTAAAATTCAATTCAAAAAGATAATTTATCATTTTGGTCTAAAAAAAATATTTTGTACGTGTAAAAAATATCAAAAAAAAAAATATATATATATATATATTTTATATATTTTTCCAAATAACAAGTGGCGATTGGCAATTGGAAAAAAAAAATTTACACTGTTCTGGTCAATCGGCTGGATGTCCGGGGGGACATCAAGGAGGATGACCGGGTAGACCCAATGATTAAGGCCGAATTGTGCAACATTGAGGCCGTTGATTAGGATCTCTTAACTTTACTTGCTTGTCAAACTATACTTTTTATGTCTGTTTAATGCCAATCAGGTTTTTATACAGTGGGAGCATAAAATGAGCAAAAATGCAAAGAAAATTGCTTCTCACACGTGCGGAGGCCCATTCCCGCACGTGCGGCCTTTACCTTGCAGCCAAATAGGGCCTAATCTTCCCGCATGTACGAAGGGTTTTTTCTACATGTGCGGCACCCTTCTTGCACGTGCAATGACCATTTCCGCACGTGCGGCCATACCTTGGAGTTTGTGCCGCTATTTTAAACCTGTTTGAAAGACAGCAGAGATAAAAAAATAAAAAAGAAAAAAAAATTAGAGAGAAAATAGGCTAGATTAGGGTTCTGATATTTTTTCAAGAAGAGAGAGGCTAGGGTTTGGGGAAAAATAACTTGAAGCTTAAAGAAGGTCTCCCATGGTGGCTTCTTCATCTTCCACCTCTTCCCACTCCTCCATGAGTGGCTAGGCTCATATTTCTAGGATTTTGATGAAACCCTGGCCATGTAAATAGGTTTTCTTTTATGTAATGGTTTGAACAATTGTATGGTGTTTAAGAAGTTTTAAATATATATTTTTCATTATTTCTTCGAGTATTCGGTTTTCTGTGATTGTTGAATGCTTTCCATACAATGATTTTCTTTTCTTTCATATTCAAGGTATGAGACGAGCCATACTATGAGGGACGAGTCGTTTTGCTACCCTAGTTTAGAGAAAACGACTTGTACCACTTGAGATGGTTCGTGCCTATACATTGAATATGATAACTCTCTTGATCAATAATTCGAACTTGTAGTTACGAAGTATTATTTAGTTCGAACCGTACCATAATTGATTATCAAATCGAAACCTTATTTATGTAACTATTGGTGAATTCATTATCCTAGGTTTTTCACAATCAATAATTCGAATTATAATTTTAATCGCTTTGTTTAATTTAATTATTATTACATTATGAACAGTCATCTTTTTCATCAAAATTAATTTAGGAATTTAGCATTTAAATTAGTTTAATTTCACAATTGTCCCTATGAATCGATACCTAGACTTACCATTATTCTAAGGAATTTGATACAGTTTAGTGTTTATTTTTGGTGTGTGAAACAATCCATCAAATTTTGGCACCATTGCCTGGAACTTCTGGCGAAATTAATTAATTTAAAGTTACATTCTTATTTTAATATTTAGTTTAGGATTTTATAATTTTTTTTAGTGTTGCTAAGTGTGCAGAGCATTTGAAAGTGGAGCTATCACCGAAGTGCAAGTGGAGCACAACCGAGCTTTAAAAACAAACCGCATCACTAAGCAAATACTCGCAAGCAAAGAACCAAAGGGCTAAAACGAAAGACAGAGCTCAATTGGAGGTTGGAGACAACGTCTACACGTCAAGCACCCGTAAGACGAGTACAGCGTTTTCATTAAATCGCTATGAGTATTTTCTTTTTTGATATTTTGCTTTCATAACTTAGTGCACAAGAGTCGGAACTTAGTGTGTGTGTGTGAGTAGTGTGTGCATGAGAACAGTTCTTGTCACCCTAAAATGTGAACTTTGGACCTTGAACTAGAAAGAACTCTCAGGAAACTTAGAGCCTCTACCTGTGTTCCTAGACTTGAATATTCATATCCATACTTCGAGCCATTAGAGATGGCGAACCCGAATGGCCTAAATGGGCCCAATCGGACCCTTCAGGATTACTTCACACCCACCGCATATACATCACTATCATGCATCTTGTTACCCGACACCACTGTTGCTCATTATGAGATTAAGACCAGCACCATCCAAATGCTTCCATCATTCCATGAACTAGCTCATGGTGACCCTCATAAACATCTGCATGAATTTTTGAAAATTTGCTCTACAGTGAGGATCCAGAATTTCACCAATGAGGCCCTAATGTTGCGACTGTTCTCATTTTCATTGAAGGACAAAGCCAAACATTGGCTGAACTCCTTACCTGCTAATTCTATGTTACAACAGAAGTTTTTGGAGAAGCACTTTCCCATTGGTAAGACAAACCAACTCAGGCGAGCCATCACCAAATTTGCTCAAATTAATGGCGAGCAATTCCATAAGACATGGGAGAGACTTCATGAGCTTCTTCAACAGTGTCCCCACCACCAAGTGCCTGATTGGCAACTTGTTCAGACCTTTTACTATGGCTTAACTGAGCCTTATCGCCAAATGGTGGATTCTTCTTGTGGTGGGACATTCATGTCCAAAAATGACGTCGAGGCATGGTAATTATTTGAGAACCTAAGTGATAATTCCCTTGACCATGCCTCTGCAGCCTGGCAAGTCTGGCAACCGGTAGTTGGAGCCCCAAAAGGAGGGGACATTTATGAGGTAGGGCAAAACCTAGAGTTAGCCCAACAAGTAGAGGCATTGTCCCACAAAATGGACCAATTGTTAGTTTCGAGACAAGGACCTACACAGTAAGATCAACCTCAATTTCATGAGGCATGCGCTATTTGTGCCAGCCTTGCTCATAACTTGAGTGAGTGCCTTTCGGCATCACAATTTTTGGAATTAGTCCAAGAGCATGTGAATGCGGCTCAAGGATTCTCCAACTTGGGTAGTGACCCATATTCCAACACATACAATCTGGGATGGAGAAACCACCCTAATTTTTCATGGAGACCTCCTTCACAAGGCACTTCTTACAATCCTCTACTACCAAGGCAGAATTTTAATAATTTTGCTAACCAATCTTCTTACCGACCACCACAACCTCATCGACCCCCACAACCTTATCGGCAACCACAACCCCGACTTGTTCCTTAAGGCAACTCTGCCTTTGAGACTTAGGCGTTGGAAGTTCTCTTAGAACTTCAAGGGTTAGCACCAGTAGTTCACTCCCATACTCACTCTATTGCCAAGCTAGAGGCCCAATTAGGTCAAATGGCTAATAAGAAAATTACCGAGTGAGACTGTGGCCAACCCTAAGGGTCAATATGGGGCAGAGGGGTCGGGTGGGAATGGAAAGCACCATGAGTAGGTGCAAACTGTGATTACCTTGAGAAGTGAGAGGGAGTTAGAGCCTCTACTAGTTGCATTTGATGCAACTAAGGCTAAGAAGGATGAGCGAGAAATACCTAAGAGGATGACTTAGCCCATAGCACTTCACATGAGCCTAAGGCAACCTTCCCCCAATGCCTTGATATACCGTCCCCTTTTAATAAGAAGATGACATCCATTGAAGCTATGATGGAGGTGTTTAAACAAGTTAAAATCAACCTCTCCCTATTGGAGGCGATTAAACAAGTACCCTCCTACGCTAAATTTTTGAAGGACCTTTGTACGCAAAAATGTAAATCTAGGACACACGAGTCCTAAAAGGTCATACTCACGGAGCAAGTAAGCTCCATCTTATGAGTGACACACCCCCTAAGCATAAAGACCCGGGTGTCCCAACGATTGCATGGATTATAGGGGACCATTTCATCGATAGGGCCTTGTTAGATTTAGGGGCTAATGTCAATTTGTTTCCGTACTCTCTGTACGAGGAATTCAGGCTTGGCGAGTTAAAGCCCACTACTGTTACTCTCCAGTTGGTTGATCGGTCCCTCAAAGTGTCACGTTGCATGATTAAGGATGTGCTAGTAAAGGTCGATAGGTTTTATTTTCCTATTGGCTTTTTGGTTTTAGATATGGAACCAGTAGTTAGCTCTAGGAAACAAATCCCGGTGATCTTATGTCGACCTTTCTTGGTTATCGCCAATGCATGCATAAATTGCCGTACTGGAGTTATGGATGTTTCATTTGGAAATATACAAGTGAAACTCAATATTTTCCAAGCATCCCAACCATCCTATGAAAGAGAGGAATATTTATTCATGGATGGGACTGTGGAGGAGGCTTTACCCTCCATTATTGTAGAGGACCCTTTAGAGGCTTGTCTAGCTCATTTTGGGTTCAAGGATTTTGATATAGACAGATCAATTGAGGAGGTGAATGCCTTACTTAATTCTTCTTCTATACCAGATTTTTCTCTGTGGAAAGCCCGGTTTGAGTCCCTTCCTCTTCTGCCTCAAGAGTCTGCCATATTATCCCTAGTCACTCCATCTACACTTGAGTTAAAGCCACTCCTGGCCACACTTAAGTATGCATTTTTAAGGCCAAAGGATACTTTACCTGTCATCATTGCATCTGACTTAACTGCAAAGCAGGAAAGTCAATTAATGAGTGTTTCTATGACACATCGAAGTGCTATAGGGTGGTCGGTGGCTGATTTGAGAGGGATAGATCCCTCAGTGTGCATGCATCATATACATCTAGAGGGGGATGCCATACATTCTCGGGAAATGCAACGGAGACTTATCCCAACATGAAAGAGGTTGTAAAAAGTGAGATTTTGAAATTGTTAGATGCGGGTATTGTATACCCCATCTCGGATAGCAAATGGGTGAGTCCCACATAAGTGGTGCCCAATAAATCGGGCATCACTGTTGTAGAGAATGAGCAAGGAGAGTTGGTCCCTACACAAACCACTACTGGGTGGTGAGTGTGTATTGATTATAGGAGATTGAATTCCATGACTAGAAAGGATCATTTTCCTTTTCTATTTATTGATCAAATCTTGAGAGGTTAGTGAGGCAGGGTTTTTATTGTTTTCTTGATGGCTACTCGGGGCATAATCAAGTCCTGGTGTACCCTGCTGACCAAGAAAAGACTATGTTCACTTGCCTTTTTGGCACTTTTGCCTACAGGCGCATGCCCTTTGGGCTATGTAATGCACCGGCGAATTTTTAACAGTGTATGGTGGCCATTTTCACCTATATGGTGGAGAAATTTCTAGAGGTTCATGGATGATTTTTCGGTGTTTGGACCGTCTTTTGAGGAATGCCTTAGGAATTTGACTAGAGTGTTGAAATGATACACTGAGGCAAACCTGATTTTGGTTGGGAGAAGAATCATTTTACGGTTTGTGAGGGTATAGTGTTGGGACACATTATGTCCCTTCAAGGTATAGAGGCAAACAAAGCTAAAGTTGACCTCATTGCAAGCCTTCCTCCACCCACTTCTCTGCGTCAAGTCCAATCTTTCTTAGGGCATGTAGGTTTTTACCGTAGGTTCATCAAAGACTTTAGTAAAATATCCCGTCCTTTGTGTAGTTTACTTGCTAAGGACACACCTTTTATCTTTGATGAGGCATGTTTGAAAGCCTTTGAAACACTGAGAGTGACCCTGACTACTGCCCCAATCATGAAATCACTAGATTGGTCGTTTCCCTTTGAAATCATGTGTGATGCCTCAGATTATGCTGTTGGGGCTATGTTGGGCCAAAGGGTCAATAGGGCACCATATGGTATATACTATGCTAGTCGCACTCTCTCGGATGCACGATTAAATTACACTACCATCGAGAAAGAGTTGCTAGCTGTGGTCTTCGCCTTAGATAAATTCCAGTCCTATCTCCTAAGTTCCAAGGTCATAGTCTTCACTGATCATGCCGCTTTGTGGTAATTACTATCAAAGAAAGAGACCAAACCTAGGTTGATTAGATGGATTTTGTTGCTTCATGAATTTGACCTAGAGATCCGAGATAAGAAAGGATCTGAGAATTTGCTGGCGAATCACCTCTCCCGAGTCCTTGTTGAGTATACTAATGAGCCTTTAACTTTGCATGATTCGTTCTCGGACGAACAACTTCTTGTGGTGTCATGAGCAAGCCCCCCGTGGTTTGCACATATTGTGAATTACTTGGCAATTAGGCAAATTCCTAAAAATTGGTCTAAGCAAGACAAAGACTGATTCTTTTCGTAGGTTAAGAATTATTTTTGGGAGGATTTAGAGTTATTTAAATATTGCTTCGACCAAGTGATTCGACGGTGTGAGCCAGAGAGTGAGGTGCATAGTATTCTTACATTTTGTCATTCTTCTGCATGTGGCGGTTATTTTAGTGGGCATAAAACGACCGCCAAGGTTTTACAAAGAGGGTTTTATTGGCCCACCATTTTTAAAGATGCCCATAAATTTTGTAGAACTTTTTTGTGCTATCAACAAATGGGTTCGATATCTCGTGGTGATATGATGCCAATGTCCCATATTCTTATGGTAGAGATCTTTGATGTTTGGGGGATTGATTTTACAGGCCCTTTCTCGTCATCATTCGGGTTTGAGTATATTCTCTTGGCAGTGGATTATGTTTCTAAGTGGGTGGAGGCGATAGCTACTCGAGCAAACGATCATAAAGTAGTAATCAAATTCTTGCATGGAAACATCTTTAGTCGTTTTGAGTTTCCTAGGGCCATAATAAGTGATTAGGGTATGCATTTTTGTAACCGGTTCTTTGAGTTGGTAGTTAAGAAACACTCTATCACTCATAATTTGGCACTTCATACCACCCTCAAACTAGTGGCCAAGTGGAAGTCTCTAATAGGGAGGTGAAACACATAATAGAGAAAATGGTGAGGCCAGATAGGAAAGATTGGTCAAAACGTTTGATTGATGCATTATGGGCCTACCGCATTGCTTATAAGACACCTATTGGGATGTCACCATATAGGGCGATGTTTGGCAAAGTTTGCCACCTCTCAGTTGAACTTGAGAACCGAACGTTGTGGGCCACAAAAAAGTTTAACTTCAATATGGCCGCGGCTAGGCTCGACTAGAAATTGTAACGCAATGAGTTAGAGGAAATTCGAAATGATGCATATGAGAGTTTGAGAATTTTTAAAGCTCGGATCAAGGAATTCCATGATAAGCACACTAATAGAAAATTCTTTGAACCGGCCAAAATGTATGGCTTTTTAACTCAAAATAAGACTCTTTCGGGATAAGCCTAGATCAAGATGGGATGGTCCCTTTGTGGTTGTAGAGGCATTTATTCATGGCGCCGTTGAGGTGCAAGATCCAAGAAATGGCCACACTTTCAAAGTAAATGGCCAAAGACTGAAGTCGTATATACAGGGGATTAGGAATTGGGATATGATTGAGTCCATTGCTTTGATGAACCCTTTTTACTTTGATTGAGAGATTGATGTCTTGTTCTATTTTCTTTTCTTTCTATTCTATTATATATATTTTTTTTATTCTTGCTGTGCTTTACTTGACGTCTAGGAGACTTTAAATCCTTTAAAGGTGTTATTCCTTTGGTGTTAGCCATGCCCGAATGACATTTGACGGTCTAGTACCTAACTGTGTTTGTAGTGAGTTCCTAGGAGACCAACTTAGACAATGAAAACTAAAGTTCGAATGGCAAAGCCTAGAACAAAAAGGTTTGGAATTTCCGAGACTAAAGTCTGGTTTAAATACCCAGGGGTGTGGAGATTGCTTCAAAACCACCTCAGCTTGAACTCTGTATGGCAACTCCATAGGTCGAGTTCGCTTTATGCACCTCGACCCTGGATACCGAATCAACCTAGTCTGTCACCCTGTTGGAGAATAGAGAAAGTTACAAACATTGTTAGGGAGAAAAGTAGTACCCGTGATTTTTGCGTGAAGATTATACCTTTGTTGAGCATCTAGATGTTTTCGTTGTGCTATATTTATTTCGGATGTGAAATGAAGGTAGAAATGGTTTGAAATGTTTTGGGTGGTACTTGGGTTAAGAAATGGTTTAATTTCTAGGGAAAATAAATAAATAAATAAATAAATCCCGCACGTGTGGCACAACCCACTGCACGTGAAGAACAATTTTCAATCCACAACTTGGACACTGCTTTATATGTAGGTGCATGGAATGTGTGGCCCAGTTGTCGCACATGCGGCATGGGTCCTGCACGTGCAAGAATTTTGCCTAATAGCATTACATCGCCTGCTTTATATGTAGGTGCGTGACCTGGTACGGGTGTTCCACCGCACGTGCGGCGCACTATCCCACAGAATGAGGTTAAAAATAAAATCATATTTCTTTGTTCATTTTTTTTTAATTTTTGTTTTTCAAAAAAAAAAGGGTTATACAACCCTAGACTCACTTCAATCACTCTTACAGATTCTCTCTCTCTCTCTCTCTCTCTCTCTCTCTACCTTTCATTTTCTTCTCTCTCTATCTTTCTTTCTCTCTCTCTCTACACTCCATAACCCAACAAACCCATCACACCCCACCATCACCAACCCTTCAAGTCTCAACCTTTCCTCATTCTTCATCACAATCACCTCACCACGGGAAGCCCTTTTCTCTTCGTCCGTCGAATCTCCGGCGACCACCATTTTTTCCGGCGGAGCTTTTTGCTTTCTCTATTTCTCTTCACTAATTCAAGGTACATCCTCCTTTTTGTTTAAACTTTATATTTCTTCTTTCAATCTTTCCTTGTAGTGAGGTTTAGGGATAGTTTAATAGAGATCTATTGTTCATCCTTTTAAAAAAAAAAAAATCTAGGCAGTAAGAAGACGAGCACCGCATGTGCAGCCATCTTCGACGCACGTGCGGTCCTTCAAAAAAAAAAAAAAACTAATGCTTAGGTTTTCTAATTCTTTTTATTTCATAGGTTGTTATTTATTTATTTAGTTGTTTATTTTTTTATTATTATTTTTATTTATTTAGTTTAATTTATTCCCTGTTAGTGTAGTTCGTTTTTATTTGTTTAGTTATTAGTTATTTAAATAAAATGTTAATGTGTTTAATTATACCATAGTTAAGTAACTTGTTTAATTTAGATGCACATGTCTAGTTTAGTTCCTTTTTTTTTATTTAATTTTATTTTAGGTTACCTTTATTACAAAAAAAAAAAAAAGAAAAAAAAAGAAAGAGGACAAGAAAAATAAAAATGATGAGAATTGCATGTGGTACATCAGTGGGCAGACTTGTGCTTTAATATCTTACTTTATTCTCATGCTGGTTCCACGGGTATATGTGTATGTTTTTGGTATGTGTAGGATATGAATCAACGGATATCCACTCGGGCCTCCAAAAATTCCAGAGGTTCGTCCTCCTCGGCACCACTGCCACCACCGTCACCGCCACCACCACCGATTGAGTTGCCACGACTAGAGTGGGATTCACGCCCGCTTCACAAGCTTACAGAGTTCAACATAAACTATTTTCAAAATGACCCAGTCACCTCTTGGGCCGTTGAGCAGCTCCACCTCCGGCAATAATTGGGTCTTTGCACTGTTACGGCGCCCACTTATCCTTATCTGGTACGACTCTTCTACCAAAACATGTACGAGTCGCTCACTGATGTAGGATTTCTGTCCATTATTGATGGCCACATCGTTAGCATCATGACATCCATGATTGCCCAAATGTTAGGTTCTTTTCCAAGCTGGACCACCAGCCCTTCTCGGAAGTTGAGGGTTAACAACCCATACACCGCCTCATCCAAGAGTACTTGCCGGGGGCCCACGATGACGTAAGTTACACATGTTTGCGCCGAAGCAAGTTGCCTGTGTCATGACCCGAACCCGCCCCTATGGATTAAGGTCATAACTGGCCAATAATCATGAGATTACTTACAGCCTCAAACCTGAATAAACATTTTTCAATAGAAATAAAGGGGCCAAAACGGAAGCAGACTTAAAATTTTTGTCCAATGAGCTGTGCTTATATGGCATAGCAAAATTATTCCAAAAGCATTCCATAATAACTCACACATATAGGCAAAATTAACATCTTGTACGTCCAGGAACTTTAAACATGTAGTCAGCTAAACAAAAGGTTATATACATGGGTGATCTGACGTATTCACCAAGATAGCAAAAAGAGTAAATAAAAGAACAAAAACAAGTCTTGTGTGTGAGACGTTCGGGCTGACTTCACAAAAACTTAGATTTCTCTCACATCCTCCACTGAGGTTCACTGAGGCTGGGTTTGGACATCTCTTTGCTCACCTACATACATATAGATAGGAGTGAGCGAAAGCCTAGTGAATAATACCAAGGTAAAGAGGTTACATGAATGCAATTCTTAACAAACGTATCAAACAGCCTTAGGCCTATTCATATTCCTATCCAATACATCAAACAGCCTCAGACCCAAATATATCAAACGGCCTCTAGCCCATCATATCAAATGGCCTCAGGCCCAATTCATTCATGTTAGACGGTCTCGGCCCCAATTCGTTCTTATCAAACGACCTCAGGCCCAATTCATTCATGTTAGATGGCCTCGGGCCCAATTCATTCAGGTCAGACGGCCTTAGGCCCAATTCATTCATGTCAGACGACCTCGGGCCCAATTCATTCATTGGTATAGTGAATACTTGTTCACAATTCAAATTAACAAATCCATGAAACTTATTTAGAAGTAAGCATTTGGAAAGTAGCATATTTGAAAATATCTTTACTAAGATATTACTCACAGTGTTATACTGATGGATTTGCCCTCGTGCTTCACCCTACACATTTCATAACACATTAGGTCACAAACAATTCAATCCATTCTTAACTTATTATTTTTCTTAGGCCTCTTTCTTATCCCTTTTGTTCATTTATAATGTTCAATGCATGCTTAAGAGTGCTTAGAAATGAAAGAGAATGGAAAATGAAACAAAAAACAACTTTTCAAAATTTCTGAAGCAGGGCACTCTACTCGAGCGTAGCTTTGGTCACTCGCAAAACTTTGTAAAAGTACTGGTTGCATGAATTTTACGCTCAAGCGAGATTTTTGACGCTCGAACGAGGAGTCTTGCAAAACAGGGTTCACTTGAGCACAAGGGTTGCCGCTTGAGCTACCATGCAATTCTTTGTAAAACTTCTAGGAGCTTGACTTTCACGCTCGAGCGACACTTTCCTCGCTCGAGCGGATAGGTCGAATTCTGGAATTTCCAGAATTCTATTTAAAGTTCAAATCACAATTCCAAAGGTCCAATTCATGCATAAAACACTCAAATATGCAAGTGCACTCCCAAAAACATATATTTGAAGATAACTTGCAACCATAGTTCAAAATTCCATGGGTTTAACAAATTTTAAACCATAAACTTTATATATACACAATTCATGTTTTGTATCTTGCATGGACAAGCTCCTAGGCTTGAAATTAAGCTTCAATACATAAAAATTCTTATATGCATGTGTCAAACAACCCTCAATTCAACATGATCAACATGCTTCGCATTCAAATATGCAAATTTATGGCTAATTCTTACATGCATGTACATATTAACTTCAAATTCATTATCATCAACTCAATTATTGTTCTTAATTACATATCTTGTTTGAATTCACTTAATTATAAACTTAAACCCATGAGTTTAAGTTCAATTATGCACCTAGGAGCTCCAATCTTCCAAATTCTAGCTATTTCTTGAGTTAACCTTCTCGAATTTTACGCTTCTTGCTTAATTCTATAATTTTTTCCTTCACTCTCTCTCTAGAACTGTCCCTCTCTCTAGAGTGTAATCTCAACCAAGTAAAGTGAAATGAGCTCAAAAGGTTTAGCATAGGTGTAAATAGGTCACTTATATATGCTTGCCCAATCAATTTTGATTAAGGCTAATTAATTGAGCTTAAATTAATCAATTTAATCTAATTAATTCAGTCCGAATCAATTTTTAATTAAATTTCACCATAGGCTCTAAAAATTACGCTAATCAAAATGGTGTAGACAATTTCAGTTTCTGTAACCTCTACGGTCTTCAATTTTCAAATTATAGCAGTAAGTTGGATAGATTTTCCTACGGTGAACAGATATAGTTTCAAAAACATAAATAATCACACAATTATCACCAAAATCATATTAAGCATATAATCACAATCATAATTAAGGCTAATTAACATAACACAGAACAGGGTTATCACAGTCTGGCCACTTGTTATTCATTGACTCGATGATACATAAGAATGCATTTCCACTTGGGCATAAAGCTGAGTGCCGCATGGAGTTTGTCCAAGCCCTACATGGTTATGAACATGGCTATCAAGTACTGCATATACACGTGATTTGGATGCATACGCGTAAATTTCTACAGGAGGCCGTTCAGCCTCAACCTATGCAGAACTTGACTTAGCCCCTACCATTTGCCAACTTGCTCACACTTCTCTTCGAGTTGAACAGCCTCCCAATTGATCGGATTGAGGAGATCAACACTACTTATCTGACTTTTGGGGAACAGGAATGGCAAGATAGCCCATCCCGTATCCTGCAACAAGTTGGTGCCCCAGTTGATGAGGCCCATAACGCTATGCTCGACCAACCACCTCATCTTGCCTCTTTTGTGCCTCCCTAAGGGGACCCATTATACATGACTCACAAGGAGTATTTACAGTTTCAGCACTCTGTGGATCAGGTCAACAGTACTCTTCACGATCACCACCAGATCCTCATAGGGTTACGCACGAATTTTCAAGTATATTAGGACTATGCTTAGGTAGCTTTGGACCAGCTCAACGCTCGCCAGCTCGACATTCAGCAGTCTGTTGCCTCACTACACACTGACTTTTATACATATCAAGAGTCAAGCCAGTAGTGTTTTGACCAGCTCGGCGCCCGAGTTCAGGATGAAGCATTCGAGACGCGGTCATTGATGAACGCCTTGTTTGCCCAACATTTCCCCTCATCGTCGCCACCAGATTCTTAGTAGTCCCAAACTATCTTTTTCTCTGTGTCTTTTATTTCGGTATTTACTTTTCTTTGTTTCTCTTTCTCTTTTTGAAAAAAAAGTGTGTGTGTGTATGTATTACTCTATGTCTACCTAGATGTGCACCTACAATCTCTAGTAACATTCTCTCTTTTTTATTTACTTAGCATTTGCTTTCATTGAGGACAATGACATATTCAAGTTAGGGGCTGAGGGTATTTTCTTTTGTGTATTTCTATTTGGCTCATAATTCATGCTTATTCCTACTTCACTTGATTGCACTACTTCACTTGATGTTGACTTGTGCTAGTAGGGTGATGATATTTTCATATGTTAATTGGGGAGCATAGTAGACTTGTATGAAAAGGGTTTATTGGATAAACACTCACATGTGATGTTTGCACTAGGATAATTGATTATGGTTTTGGTATTAGTAGACTTATAATAAGTATGCCTTGATTTACATGAACACACTATCATCGCGGTGACCTCTCTATTATAATCCCTGGTATACATCATTGATAATTGCTAGTATTGCAGAAAAGAATAAATGACTAGCCTTGATTTTCAAAATTAAAAAATAAAAAAAAAACACTTGACTTGTTTGGGTTCGTAGCCTCTTTAACTCGAGTTATTAAGCCCGTAGGGGTGTCTCTACACCTAGTGCTCTAAAACTGTCTAATATGGGAGTCATTGGCCCAATACTTGCTACATGGGTTAATGAGAAAGCTTAAGGAACCTAGACATTGCACAGTTAAGGAAAAATAAGAAAAATGATTTGTTCAGATTTGTAGCCCTTTGAGCTCGAATTGTTAAGCCCGTAGGGATGTCTTCATACCTAGTGCCCTAAAACTGTCTGGTTTGGAAGTCATTGGTCCAATGCTTGTTACATGGGTTGACTAGAAAGCTTAATGGATCAATACATTGCACAGTCTTTTCATCTTAAAAAAAAAAAAACATTTTGAAAATCCTGGTTACAAAAGTTTAATCTTGTCTGTATATGTTTGGGGCTATTATGAGTTACACTGGACTATTATAGGGGTTAGTTAACTAGTTATGGAGATTGCATGTTACACCGAGGTTACTGATGATGTGTTCTACTAGCATTCACAAATACATAAAACCTTATTTGTGTAATACTAATTTGCAGTCTCTAAATAGATTCATTCATGCTTGTCTATTGTGCCTTCAATGACTCATCATGTCTTAATATTGCACTATAGTGACACATTAGTTAATTCTTGAGTTGTGTGGTGTGATTGATTGTTGCTAGATAGATGTAAATATGTTAATGTTTGTATCATTTTTGAAAACCCTCATGAGACTTTACTCGTCCACTTGGGATAATTTTGTGGTTTAAAGGCTTGTTGCATATGCTAAATGCAACCGTTCTTGTAACAATCCCGACCTGTGATTAGCCGATAATCCTTGATTAAGTATGCTTAATACGTAATTAAGAAGAAATTTCGGGGTAATTACATGTGCATTGTATTATTTGTGTTTATATCTGTCTGTTGTAGGAATATCTGTTTGTGTTTCTGTTTTGTTCTACGAATTGACGGCTTTATTGGCATCTGATTACAAAATTGACTTGATTTTTTTTGTTAGTTATAATTTTTAGAATTTAAGGTAAGTTTAATTGAAATTCGATTCGGAGCAAAATAATTAGACTAATTAAAGCTCATTTGTTTAGTGGTAAGCTTAATTAATTAAGTGTCACACCCCAAAATTCGAACAATTAAATATTAAATTAGGATTAAACCCCAATCAATATTCCATCATCCAAATCCTAGGGGTGAAACAAAAAAAACTAAACGCCAACCAAACCATCTACCATAATTTCATAACTAACCAATACCTCCAACGTTAAAGTAATAATAAATAGTCAAAATAACTTAAATAATGTACGGTTATAAACCATGCCAAATCATCCCAATACTAAAGTAATAAAAAAAATAATAAATATATAAACTAATTTCAACCCTAAGCTCAAGAAAGCAAAAGAAGTCGAAGAGATATGCCCAAAAACTATGGTTACTCCACGCCACCACCGTAGCCCCAACTAATCCTGCAAAGGAAGCTTAGCTGCGCTCAAACAGAACGCACCCGAGTTGCCAAGAGACAAAGCGGGTCAATATACATGTATACTGGTATGAGTACAAGATTTAACACCCACGTGTCTACCAGACACAAACAAAAATACATTTAATTCTTGCTACGGGACAAGACAAGTAGTTCTAACCGCACCAAGACGAATGGGTAGTTTCTCGAGATACGGTGACATTTAGTTTCTTGCTTGTACACAACGAAATATAAATTGAGTATAAAATAAACAAAATAGAAATAAAAATATGGTGGGTCAGCCCTGCATAAAAAAAATTAGTAAGACCCACCATTCTGTAAAAAAAAAATAAAGTTAGTATAATTTAATCATAAGTAACTTGCTGAAGAAGTATAAAAATACACCGTTTCATACTTAAATAATTCGAATTGACCAAAACTTAAAAAACAAAAGTTGTACAGAATCAAATTTCCTAAAAGGTATTGTGGACAAATTTAGTAGAAACTGAACAGATTAAGAGAAAAACTTAATAGAAAATCCTAAACAAAATTCGATCGAAAAATCTAGAACTGAAAACGAAAAGAAACTGTTGTAAGATGAATTTTTTCGGAAAATTTCAAAACACAAAAAGTGTTCAAAATAATGTTTTACTTCAGTTTACGCGAAACCAATAAAAATGAGCTCGTTTTGTGGATTAAAACTGCATCTAAAATCTGCATTGCTAAAATGAATTAAAACTACTATAATTAAGATCATTCGATTATAAGTTATAATCGATATTTTTAATAAAAAATTTAAACACAAAAGTTGTCTAGAATCACATATACATGCCTCTGTCCAAATTTCATAATTTATCAAGGTCGTTTACTATGTTTCAAGATGTACAAATCGATACAATTCACACTATAACAATAAACTCATATTTAATTCTTTGTACCTTAATTCCACCACTTCGGTCCATCACTTCCGGCCTACACATATATCCTATGTGTCTCTCGTATACCTAACACCACCACGAAGCCAAACTTGCACGGGGATATCGTCATGAGTTTGACCCACACTCCCCGGATGGTTAGCATACACGTACGCTCGTAAATCAAAGCACCTGTCTACTCATGAGAACGAGGCAACAATATACACATACAAAACATCTCACTCATGAGAATAAACATAACAATGCCAAGCCTAAGACATTCAAATAAATCTCATAATCCTCACTTTTTTTTTATACACTCTTTCTCACCAACACTCAAATAAAACAACAATCTATGGAGTCATGGTGGAGTATAAGGAATTTATCTATGGGTTCCTAATTAATTCTAATTTCATATAACCATGAGAAACACCATTCTCCTTAGCCTACGGCATGGAAGCAGTAATCCCACTGGAAGTTGGCCTCCCCATAATTAGAAGCGAAAATTTTGATCCAGACTTAAATGGAGAAGCCATAGCATTGGAGCTCGACCTCGCCGAAAAAAGAAGAGAAAGAGCACTGGTTCACATTGCTTCATACCAACAAGAGTTATCTAGGAAATACAACAAAATAGTGCATCCAAGGCAATTCAAGATCGGAGATTGGGTGCTGCGCAAAGTGATGGGAAACACTTTGGTACCAGGAGATGGCAAGTTAGGGCCTAATTGGGAAGGACCTTACAAAGTGGTCGGATTAGCTGGCAAAGGTGCATACCACCTGGAAGATGAGGACGGCAAAGCCATTCCTAGGCCATGGAATACTGCCAATCTCAAACTATTTTATTTTTAGCTTTACTTTAAAATACTTGTAATTTTTCTTTTCCCCAAATAAAACAAGTAGTTTTCCTTTTAGCATCAGTGTTTTTATTTTGTAAAAGTTGTTTTAGTAGGCTAGGGGCATTGAAAGCATAGTTGGTCGGAAAAACCAACTTAGAAGTTGGCTGGAAAAACCAACACCCTTCCTAAGCCCAGGATAAGGATCCAGGCTGCAGGACATTTGGTCGGAATAACCAAACACTTTACTCTAGGTTGGCTGGAAAAACCAATCCAGAGGTTGGCTGGAAAAACCAACACCCCTCCTAAGCCCAGGATAAGGATCCAGGCTACAGGACGTTTGGTCGGAATAACCAAACATTTTATTCTAAATTAACAAAGATAATCGATTTAGAGGTTGGCTGGATTAAACCAACTCTTGGTACTCTTTAGCTGAAGAAAGGACATCGGCTAAAGAGTGGTTGGCTAGATTAAACCAACTCTTGGTACTCTTTAGCCGAAGAAAGGATATCGGCTAAAGAGTGGTTGGCTGGATTAAACCAACTCTTGGTACTCTTTAGCCGAAGAAAGGACATCGGCTAAAGAGTGGTTGGCTGGATTAAACCAACTCTTAGTACTCTTTAGCCGAAGAAAGGACATCGGCTAAAGAGTGGTTGGCTGGATTAAACAAACTCTTGGTGGTCTTTAGCCGAAGAAAGGATATCGGCTAACGAGTGGTTGGCTGGACTGAACCAACTCTTAGTACTCTTTAGCCGAAGTAAGGACATCGGCTAAAGAGTGGTTGGCTGGATTAAACCAACTCTTAGTACTCTTTAGCCGAAGTAAGGACATCAGCTAAAGAGTGGTTGGCTGGATTAAACCAACTCTTAGTACTCTTTAGCCGAAGTAAGGACATCGGCTAAAGAGTGGTTGTAGACACCCCATTTTTGACCGTCCTCAAGACTTGGACGTCACCGCTCGAACACTCGGTGATTACTCATGTTTGTGTTTCGTTTTGAGTTCCCGGAGGTCTCGGCTACGCACCTTGCCTCAGGATCTCTCAACTCAACTGTTCTGTGTTTGGTTTTGCACCAAACACTTGTGTTTTTGCTTCTAAGGGTAGAAAGTAGCTTGTTAGCTACCCCTGACACCCACCGGCCTTGGTTTGAGGCCACCGGCCATGTTTTGAGACTACCGGCCATTGGTGAATTATACCATTAGCCGGTCGGCACTCAGTATGGCCGGCTGGCCATCTGTTTGGCTGGTGACCTCCTTTTCTGGTCGGTAGCACCTTTTTACCTTTTTCAGGCATGGTGTATGCCAGCTGTGCCAGCTGGAATGCACCAAACCTGCCCCGGGGCATATATGTGGTTGTTTTTCCCTTTTTGCACCCTTTTGGTCAAAGCTTCTTGAGGAAGCTTGACCCTTTGTCAAAGCTTCCTCAAGAAGCTTGCCAACTGTCCTAGCTTCCTTTGGAAGCCTTGCCCCCTTTGACCCCTTTTTTTTGTTTAGCTTCTTTGAGAAGCTTCAAACCTTTATTTTGTCTATATATAGAGCCCCTCCTCCTCCTTTGTTAGGTTCAGCAAAAAACCAGAGCTATACACATATATATCTGATATATATCATCCTCTCTCTATATCTCCCTCTCTCTCTTCATTTCGTGTGTGTTTGAGGGCCTAAAGTGTGTGTTTGTTCTTAGTTTTGCACTAAAACACATAGCATTACACCTTACTTCGAATTTGAGAGGCTTTGAGGGTTTGTTCTTGAGGTTTTGGACTGGTTTTGATCAAAAGAAGAAGGCTACACTTGCTGTTCATCAAGGGTTCTTCAAAGGTAACTCTTTTACTTTAGATTCCCCAATCTTGCACTAGACTTTTTCCTATCTTGCTCATTGTTTTAGACTTTGTGTATAACTGAAAAAAAATCTTGTATTTTCATGCTTAAGATACTTCATTAAGGTTGTTTTGGTGTTGGGGGTCGATCTCCCCCTCTTAGGCCTTGTTTGTCCCTTTTGGTGCTCTCTTTACTAAGCTTTGATTACCCTTGAGTATTAGCCTTCTCACCACTGAAATCCAGTGGATTTTCAGTGGTAAAGAAGAGGTTTTGAGGTCTTGCATAGGGGAGGGAGACCCCTCTCCCTTTATCTCTCTTTTGCCCTCATTTTTGGCTCATAAGGGTAGCATGTATGCTTGGTTGTATTTGGCCCCATTTCAGAAGTTTTTGGATGTTATTTGGTCACTTATTGCCTCTGTTTTTGGTCAGATTTGTGGTCCCTTACATGCATAGTATACTTGCCTTGCATTCCCCCATTTTGCCTAGAAGTAAGCCATGCATTTAGGCCATGATTCTTGCATGCTCTAGCTTAACTCCATGAAGGTCTTAGCATTATTTTTCCATGCTCAAGGACTGTTGGGGGTTGTTTTAGTCATATTTTCCATGTTTAGGGTAGCCTTTTTTCATTTTGGCTTGTGAGCCTTGAGCATGTGGGCCTCTAGCATGCTTAGCCTAGCTTATTCTCATGATTTGGAATCATTAGGGACCATGTTTCAGTCCATAAATCATGCTTGTATGCATACACTCATCATCTCTTTCATGCTTTAGGGGAGTTGTTTTGTTGTGCCTTGGAATGAGCATTGTACATGCCTATGTGTTTTAGGCTTTAAGTTGCCATAACAGTGGGTTTTGGGATTTATTTTGGTACATTAAAACTCTGTTTTTGGTTGCATGATGCATGTCATGAGTGTTTGGGGTAGTTGTAGTAGAATGCTCCTTGTTTTGGGCCTATTAGTATGCATGTTTGCGTGAACACTTATCCATCCTTTTTGGCATTTTTGGTTACTGTTTTGGGAGTGGGTTGAGGTCTGCCCTTTGTGTCTTAGGTCCACCATTGCATGATCATGTTGCATTGGTTTCATGTTTGCATTGTATCATACTTGCATGCTTGCATATTATTAGCTAGTTGCATTTCATGTCTTAGCTTACATGTTTGATTGCATTGCACTGCATCTTACATGCCTAGCATTGTACATTTGCATGTTTAGCTTGCATCACATTTGGCATGTTTTGCATCCTAGCCTCATGTTGCATCTTTGAGCCAAGTTTGTATACATACATTGCATCATTTGGTTTGGGGTGTCAAACCAAACTTGAGGGGTGAGGAGTGTCCGTACTCCAAGTGACGAAACACATCTCAACCCTCGATAGCCAATGCCCTTGACTTCAATATGATAGGGTGTTGGCACTCATCTCTTTTGTTGCATTCATTCACATTGAATTGCAAACTTGGCCTCTTAGGCCATCATGCATCGAAATGCGCAATTGATGGCCCGAGGGTCGAGGGTCATGCTCCCTTGAGTCCCTTGCATGATAGGGAGTGTGTCCATGCTCATATTTGCTCAAAAAATTCCATGCCATACACTGCTTGCCCTCTGCTACTGTCAACTGCAGGTTCTGCAGGGAATTTTGGCCGGTCGGCTACCAAGAGTGCCGACCGACCAATAATTTGTGGCCGATAAGCTTAATCAGTGGCCGGTGACCATCCCCTTTGGCCGATGATGTCCCCACTCGGTCGGTGATGCTCCCTAGTGTCCATATAAGCATCCTTGGTGTAGACGCGCCCGCATGAGGCCTTCGTGCTACAGTTCAGACTCAATTTGTGTCACGGTTCTTAATCTGAACCAAAGAGTCCAAATCCGGCAAATCATTTTGAGAAAACAGATTTTTAGAAAAGAAGTGCCAAACATGGACTGCTTTGCCAGATACAGAGTCGCCACCTAAATATTTTTTTTTAAGGGGGAATTTAGGAAACCCTGACTCGGTGCCAAAGGCCACATGTCCGTCATCACCAAAGTTGCCTCGGCTCGGGAGCTAGGGTACGATTGGGGAAGGTCAGCTATGAGCACCCCCTCTCGCCCGATCCGAAGATCGGCCTGTACTAACCGTGATATCCGTTTTTGAAAACGTTATGTGTTCTTATTCCGGTTATTAGCCTAGAATTACTATGTTATGCGCACAGCAAACAAGTATAGACCAAATCGTCTAAATTGGAACAAGACATTGCACGTTCGTTTTGAAGATGGTTTGCTACTCGCAAGTAGGCTAAAATGCCGGTTTTGCCATCCTTAAGTGGGCTTTAGAAAAGATGGCTTTGCCACTATCTAGTGGGCTTAAAACTCATAGTTTTAATGCATTATTCCAATTTAGGCAATTCAACCTCCATCCACAGGCATTCAAACAGTTATATCACATAAGCAGCTAGCCTCATGGTAATCATGCTATTGTGGCAACACTCGCACGCATGCGGTATGCTAAAGCATAAATACTTACAATGTACTCCGTGCCAAAACAATAAACTAGTTAGCAAACATGCGTGATCCTAGTTCATATTAAAGTGGCTAATGCAACGCATACAGAATGCAATTAGGATAGGCTCGGCTAATCCTAAAATGGTATGTAAAGTGCGGCAAGTAGCATGTATTCAAGTCAGATTTGAAATACGATGCAGTTAGCATGATGCACCGAGCCCGATGCATGCAATACTGATGAATGATGCACGCATGCATAGCATAAGGTATGCTAAAGTAAACATGTCCTAATACTAGCCATCAAAGCAGGTAAGTAAAAGGGAGAAAGAAGCGGGGGTTGGAAGACATGCACACACGCACCCACACTTATTACATGATTGCCCTCACTCGGAGGGTCCGAAAGAATAATACAGTCTGAATAACAAACCAACTATCCTAGCTAATTAATTATTACAGACCAACTAAATTAGTTAAGCAAATCAACGAATCTAAGAAAGCGATAAATGGCCTCAGGAAAAGAGCCCAATGTGATGCATGCTCGGTCTTGCTCGGAAGTCCACTGCCATGCACAAGCTGCCTCTGTTTTCCCTGCTATACTCCTCTGAAAACTACCAAAGTCTCAGGATATTCTCACTGGATGCTGGGGAATGCCACCGGCCAAAGGGGATCATCACCGGCTGTGATTTGGTGGTCATCGGCTAAATATGAATCCATCGGCCACCGATAGATGGCCGGTCGGCACTCTGTGTAGTCGATCGGCCAAAAATTCCTGCAGGACCTGTTTGACAGCAGCAGAGGGAAAAGCTTTGCATGGCAATGCAATTCAAGCGAATGTGTGCACCGACACATCCCTTGTCATGTTTGTGACTCAAAGGGATATGGCCCTTGGTTCTCGGACCACAAATCGTGCATTTCAATGCGTGATGGCCCAAGAGACCAAGTTGTGCATTTTCATTTAAAATGTCATGCAATGCACATAAACAGACAAATTGAACTCAACCTCTATCACAAGCAATTCAAGAGGCCAAGCATGCATGCTAGTACAATGCAACCTAAGCATGTGAGCCTAAGCGTGTAACATGGAGATGCAATGCACAATGCTCACTAGGCATGCAATCCATGCAATCTAATCAAGTATGCAATGTGCAACTCAACCATGCAAACATGCAAGTCATACAAATATGCTAACAACTTGGCCAAGAGGATGCATACCCAATGCAAGTGATTTTAAGCATGCGACACATGCAACCAAAGCATGCAACCATGGAATAATGTAATGACATTTGAATGGCATGCAAGGAAGGGACTTACACTAATTGGACATCCCTAAACTGGGTCCAAAACAATAGCCAATGCTTATGGAAATGAGGGCCAACACACACACACACACATGCACATGCTAATGGGCCAACACTCAAACATCAAACATGCGACCTTTAAGCACACTTAAAAGTGACAAAACACGGATTAATGGCATGCACATAAAGCTCTGAAAAACATGTTATAAAGGTGCCAAACCAAGTAAATAAGGCAAGCCAAACATGCAACAATGGTCCAAGACTTAAGGCAAGCCAAAGGGGAGGTAAACCAAGGCTAGGTCAACCAAGCCTCACAAGGCCAAAGGGACTTAAAATAGGTCTAATGCAGACCTAAACAAAGCTAAGGATGTACTTAGATGGCATCTAAGTGGTCTAAAAATGCAAGCATACTCCAAGGCCTAAACAAGGGGCATAAGGCAACAACATTTAAACACATTGAAGGGGGATGAAATGCAAGCATATGGGCACATCATGAGGTCTGAAATAACATGTCAAGTGGTTCCAAACCACTGAAACAGAGCAAGAATGGCATGCTAGAAGGGCCGAAGCTTAAGGCATACAAGAGGGATTACATGGTAGCTATACAAAGCAAGGCATGGATGACTCAAATGACTTAAAACAGTCCCTTAGCACATCAAAATATGCATATAAGCTTCACAAAGCTTGGCCAAAACACGAAAGCATGATAGTCTAAATGCTATGCATGTATTGAGGCAAATCATGGCATTACAAGGTATGTATGCTAGACAAGCATGGTGTACCAAAACCAACACACAACAATGCTATATTATGACATAATAAGCTTGAAAATCAGTCAAGGCATGGTCAATACATGCTCAAACTATATGCTCCCTCAAGAGGCTAAAAATGGCCCTTTTCAAGGACAACAAGGAGAGGGGGTGGCCCTCTCCTTCTTGGGACCTCAAGGCACCATCCTCACCTCTGAAATCCCTCAAGATTTCAGTGGTGAGGAGGCCCAAACACAATGATCTTGGAGCTCAACCAAAATGGCACAAAATGGCACAAAATGGAGCCTTTCAAGGCTTAAGAGGGGTCAAACAACCCCAAAGCTTGAAACACCCTTAAGCAACTACTTAGAGCAAGTAAAAACAAAACTTTTATATGTTATACACTAAGCTCAAATACAGATGCAAGATAGGCTAAAAGGGTTTGCAAAAATGGGGTAAAAAAGGACAAAAGTCTTACCCTTGTAGACCCTCTTCACAAATGGTGGACCAGCAGTCTCCTTAGGTCCAAACCAGCTTCAAAACTTCAAAAACAACCCTCTAGAACCTCAGTTCGAAGAGAAAGGTGTAGTAGTAGGTGTTTCTGTGCAATACTAAGGCTTAAAACGCACACAAATACACCAAGAAAGAGAGATATAGAGATAGGATATATACAAACCCTAACCCTAGAACTCAAAGCTCTGAAAAATAATGCCTAACTTCTCTAATTTTGTCTAACCCCTAAACAAGAGAGAAGACCCTCTCTTTTGTAGACAAAATGGTCTTGTAAAGCTTCCAAAGGAAGCTAACAAGAGGGCAATCCCTCCATACACGTGTATGGAGGGGGGGAAAGTGTATGCCAGCTGCACAAAAATATCTGCAAAAGCAGATGCACAGTAATTGGCCGGCCAAAAATACAATTGACCAAAAAAAGATAGCCGGCCGGCCATCTATAGTGCCGGCCGGCCAAATATTTGGCCGGTGGAAGCAAAACACAGCCGGTGGCCTCAAGCCCTGGCCGGTGATGTGTGGGGATGGCCCACAAGCCACTCCCTGCCCCTCCAAGGCAAAGCACAAGTGTTTGGTCCAAAACCAGACACAAAACAGTCGAGTCGAGAGGTCTTGAGGCAAGGCGCGTAGCTGAGACCTCCGGGAACTCAAGACGAACACAAACATGGTTGATCACCGAGTGTTCGAGCGGTGACGTCCAAGTCTTGAGGACGGTCAAAAATGGGGTGTCTACAGTTGCCCCTCTTTGACAGAACTCGAAAGTCATAACAATGACGGGAGTGAATGTCAAAGCCCAGAGACGACCCATTTTTGACAAGGCCGAAGACTTAGACAAACATGCAAGACAGACAAGATATGCGCCCGAAGGCAGGGGCAAAATGCAAGACAATGCACAAAGCCGAACATAACTTATGATCATGCAAAGAAAGCTATAATGAAGCATAATATGCGACAGTTTTAAGCTAGCATACACCAAACTACACTACAATGTAGAAAGGATGTAAGAGAATTATGCAATTCTCGATACATCTCACGCGGAGGATATAATACCTGTGCGGTTCGTCTGGTTGCACCAGCCTCAAATGAACCGTACATACAATATCGTGCCTGAAAGAGAAAGAAAACTTAACAGGTATGATATCGTTTGCAACATGCATAACATGAAAAATGAATGTAAAATGATATGCAATATATACAAAACTATGTATAGTAATGCAGATGAAAATGCAATGCAATTGAATCATAATCAAATCATGAGCGGCTCGAAACCACACAAATGTCAAATAGATTGATGGAAGTAACAAGTCCGTCTACCATAGAAAAGGTGCCGCAACCCTCAAACCAACATACCAACGTGGAATAGGCGCGTACACATGCAGTACTATGAGTGATGTAGACGGACACAAGAACATGTAATTGGGTAGAATGACATAGGTGGGGAAACAACCCGCTAACGAAAGGACATGATCCTAATGCAGGATGCAAAAATTACACTACAATGTAATATGTATGATGGATATGGTGCACGGACCAAACCAAATCTTGCCTAGGAAAGGCATGGACACAAACAAACCACGTCTAACATAGAACGGTCATACAGAACTATGAGTGTATAGACGTGAAAAGTATGGGCACATACCATACCAAGCTCAACAAGGAAAGGCGCAAACCCTAGATGGAGGTGATGCAATGAATGCATGCAAGCTATAATGCAATATCTACGATATGCAATGGAATGGATATAGTGGGATGCATGACATATGCACCATATACAATGATGCATGACATATGCACTATCTACAATGATGCACGACATATGCACTATATACAATGATGCACGACATATGCACTATCTACAATGATGCATGACATATGCACTATTTACAATGATGCATGACATATGCATGTTTTTTTGTTATTGTTTTTGAAATGCAAATGCATGATGATGCATGATTTTGAAGTGTGCGACAACGCGCGTCTTTTGAGATGCACGTGAACTTGAATATGCGACGACGCGAGTCGCTTGAAATACATGTATAATGCAACTTATCAAAAGTCGTTCGGGCACGACAAACACCAAAGGACTTGCACCTTCAGAGGATTTAGGGTCTCCTAGACCACCGTATGTACAGGACGGTGTGATGCGCAAAATAGCGTGATGGAATGCATGCAAAATGCAAGGGGATGCGCAAGATAGCGCGATTGAATGCATGCAAAATGCAATAAGATACGCAAAACAGCGCGATGCGTTTAGACAACGCGAGTGCACAAGACAGTGCGATGCGCAAGATAGCGCGATGGAGTGCATGCAAAATGCAATGAGATGCGCAAATAGCGTGATGCGTTAGACAACGCGAGTGCACAAGACAGTGCGATGCGCAAAATAGCGCGATGGAATGCATGCAAAATGCAATGGGATGCGCAAAATAGCGCGATGCGTTAGACAACGCGAGTGCACAAGACAGTACGATGCGCAAGATAGCGCAATGGAATGCATGCAAAATGCAATGGGATGCGCAAAACAGAGCGATACGTTAGACAACGCGAGTGCACAAGACAGTGCGATGCGCAAGATAGCACGATGGAATGCATGCAAAATGCAATGGGATGCGCAAAACAGCGCGATGCGTTAGACAACGCGAGTGCACAAGACAGTGCGATGATTTGAAATGCACAAGACAGTGCGATTGACATGCGTATGATACTTACAAGATATGTGCGCAACAATGCGAACTAGATAACGCATAACCAGCGCGCGTTCACGACAAAGCGTCGTAATGCAATGCATGTAAGGCAACTTTCACACCTTGTAAGGGACAAAAGGATACAAAAAGGATACTCCTTGCACATATTCGAGTGCCACGCATAGAAGACACGGTCTGAGGCCAAAACGGAGGCTGGTTGAGCTTCAGAAATGCACTATTCTTGCACTGACTTGAGCAATAAAGGCCCCAAACTACAGATCTAACCCAAACAAGGTTGTAGGGGGCTCACCGGCCGGAAGGGGGAGTCACCGGCTGTCCACCGGCCATCAAAACACATCACTGGCCAAATATTAGGCCGACCGGCCAAAAATGCCTGAATCGGGGCAGTTTTGACTTTTCACCTCGGGTCTTTTAAAATAGGGTTTCAAACCCTATTTTCTTACTTCCCTCTAGTCGAAATTTCATCCCCTCTCTCTCTAGAGCATTTTCCCCTCTTCCCTTCTCCGTTTTCTTGCATTTTATGCCCGTTTCATCGTTGGATTCGCGAAGTTCTTCGCGTTTCGAACATTTTGAACCGAACATTTCTTTGTTTCGGTGCTTCCTTTGCCATTTCCACTTTTTGGGGTTTGTTCCCCTTGTTTTCCTCTTGATTCCTATACCTTTTTCACTTCCCGGCTTTTTCGACCATTTTCCACCCTCTCGGGGGTTGACTTTTCGTTTACCTTTCACGTTCCAGCCTGATTTTCACTTTTCCGGCCATTTTCTCACGACCATTGACATGGCGGATGATATCCCACAGGGCGGGACTCCCCTGGATCACGAGATGGACCCCGGGGCCGAGCTCCTCCCCTTGAGCGTCCGCCCGTTCGACCTGGCGACCTACCGGCTGACGATTCACATCCTGCCTCCTGATGGACTGCGCCAGTTCAGGAGTTTCGAGAGGGGCGTGCCTCCAGAGCTTCTCTTACGCGAGCCAACATCTCATTTGTCCTTTGGCGCTTCCGAGGTAACATTCTTCCTTCTGCTTTACTTTTCGCAATGTAGAACACCTAGTTGCCATAACTGATTATGCTCTTTAACTGCTTAGCCCAAATGCACTGAGGCACTATACACTGTAATCGACCGTGAACACACTTGCAACTGTTATCTGTTCGAATCTGAGCGCGCGCACACACACCGCACTTGCCCTGAACCACTCAAACAAACTGACACACCAGTCACTGTAGTTCACTACGAGCACACCGGCAATGAAAACATGTACACATGCTATACTTGCATGGAACCATTCAAACACGCCGACACATCACACGTTGCAGTTCACTATAAGCACACCGGCACCCGGTATCTGTTTGAATCTGAAAGACTTGCACACATGCTGTATTTGGCTGAGTTCTGAATGCCTTTCAAAACTGGTATATTTATCATTGCTTCGCAATTGTCTGTTCGAAAACAGGGAGATGCCCATACCGTTCGGGGGTATGGGAACATCGCCGCTCGTGATTGGTACGCAGAGCTACCTGATGCGGTCCTCCACATCATGGACCAGGCCGATTTTGGTGCATTCTGCAGAGGGCTGTCCAGACTTACTACGAGCAGGCCTCTCCTTGCTGCTCTAGCGGAGAGGTGGTGGGACACCACCGACTCGTTTCATCTTTCTGCGACGGGAGACATGACGATGACTCCCTATGATTTCTCGATGCTCACAGGCATCAGGGTAGGGGGTGATCCGATCCCCTTTGATACTGATATGGACGAGTGGACGGTTGCTCAGATCCATCTGCTCGACGAGGTGCCGCTTCTTGCGCGTCCTGGCTTCGTCCGATATTCGTGGTTCGAGGTCCAGTTCAGGGTCCAGCCGGTTTTGACCTAGGAGGCTCTGATGACCTAGGAGGCAGTGGAGTAGTACGCCCGCGGCTTTCTGATGTTTCAGCTGGGGACTACCATTTTCGCCGACCGGGCGAACACCGTGCCCTTTTGCCTGCTCAGTGCACTGGTGAATGTCAGGCAGATTTTGCACTATGACTGGGGTGGTGCCGCTCTGGCCACCCTCTACGGGTACATGAGCTCAGCTTCCCGCGGCAGTGGACAGTTGCTCGGGGGCTATTGGCGCGCTTGGGAGGTACATTTCCTTTTTCTTCTTCACATTTCATTTCTGCTTTCTATCATCTATACTCTGTACTGTACTCTATACACTGCACACACTGTGGCCTGCTTTATACTGACTGTATACTGTACACACGGCACACACATACTCTGCTTTACACCGACTGTACACTGCTCACACTGTACACTCTGCTTAACACATTGCACACGGCTCTGCTATTTCTGTTTTATTCTGCGTCCTGCTTTATCTGATGATCATATTGGTATTTGGTTTGCAGTTGTGGGTCTACGCTTACTTTCCCAGGTTAGCCCCAGTACCCGACGCGGAGACCCCTCTCGTCGTCCCGTTCTTACGCCGCTTTGACGAGAGGTGCGTGCGGAGGCCCCGGAAGACATTCACCTTTTTTCGTCGCTATTTTGACACCATCACCCCCTCGGAGGTATGTTCGACTTTAGAGTTTATTTGAGCTTCGCTTTTCACTGTATGTTTTCAATAACAGTAGATAACAAACTGCATTTCATTGTCAGATCACCTGGCAGCCTTGGGCTCCGTTGCCAGCAGTGACCCGGGATCGGTTTGCCGGGGCAGAGGAGACTGCACGCTTTCGGATCTTGCTGGAGGGCCCGGTCTATCGGGCTTGGTACCTAGGCGAGCGTTTCCTACGCCAGACCCTGGGTTTACCAGAGCAGATAGTCTCGGGTCCACCTCCTGCCCACATGAGAGATACTGAGAGGTTCACCGCCCAGGAGATGGCCGATTACACGATCGGTTAGGATGCGGAGGACTTCAGGGGCGAGGGCGACTTCAGAGAGTACGTCCAGACCTACATTATGCGGCCTCTGAGCAGTGGCCGTCGAGCTGAGAGAGGGAGACCGGTGGTGCCAGCAGCCGGAGCTGGAGCTAGGGCAGGGATGTCGAGGACGGCTCGTGTCCGTGGCAGGAGCGGAGCTCGGAGGGGTCGGGGGGTTAGCTGGCCGGCGCTACCCACGACGATGACATGCCGAGGGCAGGGTGGGGCGACGTACCAGATTCCCTTTGCTCCTCCTTCGGCTAACCATGAGTTGGTCGGGTTCTATGACTTACCTCCGGTATGTACTACTTCATCTCGCATCTTGCATTGTCATTTTATTTCAGTTTATTTTGATATTCCGCAAAATACTGATGCCTTTGATACTTTTGCAGGCTTCTTCCGAGTATACCCGGCAGTCCTTGGAGCTGAATGCCTCCATGATGGGGATGTTGCAGCGAACTTTCAACCTCTTGGCCCTCTACAGTATTCCGGTATGTTCTTTTGATCACGGCCTCAAACCATACTCATAAGCTATTTCACATAATCTGGTGCACAACACAACACTTGATAAGCTGCTCACGTCATTCGTACACTGTACTCATACACTGCATTCTGCACTGATAAACTGCTCACGGCATTTGCACACTGTAGTCATACACTGCATTCTGTACTGATAAACTGCTCACGGCACTCGCATGTTGCATTGCATTCTGCATTGATAAACTGCTCACGGCACTCGCACACTGTACTGCATACATTGCATTCTACACTGATAAACTGCTCACGGCATACTGATGCGTTTGCCTCTTATACTTTTTAGCCTCCTTTCCAGATTCCCACTGTGGGAAGTGTTCCAGCTGGACCTTCTATTCCTACCGGAGGAGATGGCAGAGCATACCCCCGCACCAAGGCGGGGCACACTCACGTTGGGAGTAGCTCACGGGCACCCGTCCCTGATGCTGATGATGAGGAGTCGGAGGCGGAGGTGGAGGCAGAGTCGTCGTCGGAGGAGACCGGAGACGGCTCGGACTCGGACTCAGATGACAGCGCTAATGATGTTCCTGGACCTTCGTCCAGGAAGAGGACAAGGACGGACCCCTAGACCCACGGCCTTTTGTCATTGATCCAGACTTTTGCTATTTTTTTTTTCTTTTGTACCTTTTGCTGGTAGCTAGAGTACCTTGTACTGCCGCAGGTAGATTTTTATTTCCAAAACTATGTACTTGAAAAAGATAATGAAATGAAACAAACCTTTTGTCTGAAAAAAAAGTGTTGTATTTGTACATTCCATATATTGCATCGCATTGCATCATGTTGCACCTCAAACAAAATGAAATTGATCTGTTGTCTGAAAATTGAACATTTGCATTGTAATAATCAGATAACGAACCAGTCAACAGCAATAACAAACCATACCAACCACTGTACATTCTGAACATTCGACTCATACTCTATTGGGGATTAATCTGCATACAGCTCATAACACAGCGCTTGATTCATTTTGCACACAGCGGATCCTGAACAAACAGCCCAAATCTGACAAGACGGACCATGAAGGTTGAATCCACTAAAGTTGAAGCACACTCAGATGCGATCTGAAACCCAGAAGCTTCAAGGAGGCCTAGGTTTTCCTATTCACACTTATCGGGGGTGGACCCTGCAGTTTGTATGAAAGAACCAAATCATGTTTTTGCACAAATGTGGAGAATGACACAGCATTCTGAGCACAAAACAATTAATCTTTGAAAATGAGAAAAGGGTTCTCAACCGGGTATTGAGCCTACAACTGAACACAGCATACTGTGACTCAACAAAAGGTACACGACCTAAACACATCGAGTAACACTTGAAAAAGACTCAAAACAAAAGTTGAAGTAAACAAGACAAAAGACATGACATACAGACGTGTTAACGGAGACGGGGACCTTAGATCACGAGGAGCCAGTTTCTCTGGGTATTGTTTCCTACCCTTTCTTATTTGTGGTTCTCACATCCCTCTGGCACTCAAGCTCGATTTTTCTCTCCAAACCCTTTTTGCTCACTTTTTTTCCTCAACTTACACCTCTCTATTCTTTATTCTCTTATTTTTATCCCTCCCCAGGATTTTTTTTTAATGGATGAATAGGAAGTTGTGGGTTCACGCCCAACATTGTTAGCTCGCGGCTATTTCCTCCGGGGATGTCTGGTCGATGCCCTGGATGAGGGAATGGAGTGTCTTGATCCATCCCGATTCGTGCTTCACACTTGGTTCGATACCTCGTTGCTCGGAGGTTGAGAGAGCTTTCAGCCCTTTAATGACAGCTTGAGTTGTGCCCTTCTTGGCAAGTATGCTGGCGATGGGGGAAAGACAGGAAGCCTGACTCAACCGTGCCCATAGTTCATCATTTTGACCATTTTTGTTTTGGTTTTCTACTAAAACAATTTTGACCAATATGAGAGTTAGATTAACATACTTGTTCAATTTTTGATTTGAAAATCATGGAAGTCAGGCTATGAGTACTGAAAATTTTCCTTTTTTAGGTCCAAAACGGTCTAAGTTTTGGAGAAATGAAATAGTTTTCGAGAAAATAGTCAACCTCAGTAAAAATTTTCAAAAACTATTTTCGCAAACGGCCGCCGCTCAATGAGCGCGGAGCTTACTTTCGAGATGCACAACCTCGGATCAGAGGCAATGGAAAATTGCCCCTTGTTTGAAGGACGCTGCACGGCAACGGAAATTTGCCCCTGGTTTGAACGGCGACTCATGGCAACGGAGAGTTGCCCCTTGTCTGGATAATGCCGCAGCATATTGTAAACAGTCCTCACTAGTGATGATCCCGACTGAACTTTCTCGGATACAGAGAAGACGAAGATGGTCAAAACCAATATATGGACACAGTCACTTTGAAGGTGTTGGGGGCTGAACTTCGGGATGAAGTTGCCTATGTATCCGGTTGTCACAACCGAACTATCGGATTCGGGGAGGGCAAGAATAATCAAAACCATTACATGGACTGAGGCGCTATGAAAGCGTTGGGGGCTGGACTTCAGGATGAAGTTGCCTACGTATCCCAAACATGGGAATCAAGCCTTACGTAGTTCCGGTTAAGGTACACTCAGGTATTTTAACCTTCACTTTTTAGGCTCTAACTTTTGCCAAGGCGCCCGTTGCGGGTTTTCGACCTTGTGAGCTTTTTTTTTATATATATATTTTTTCTTTGTTTTTGTATTTTTCTTGTATATATATTTTTTCTTTTTTTTCTTGTATTTTGCTCTTGCTCTAACTTTTGCCTGGGTCACTCTTCCGGGTTTTCGACCCAGCGAGCCTCTCAAAGGGTAAAAGTGTAACAAGTCCATGCCAAATGGTTTTGAGATCCCGAAATCATCTGAATCCAGGAGAATGGCTGTTGCATTGATTTGCAGAAGGATCCGTCACGGTTGCTTCACACGCTTCTTCCGGTGAGATCTAATCTTCTTGATCTGATTTTGGGGCCTCTTGTTCGAGGGCTGCTTCTAATCTGGACACACAGACCTCACATGGCGGTTGACCGTTGAACTTTCTGAATGGGTTCAAGATTCGAAAATGAACGGGTTGAATCTTGAGGCTGAGAGCGATCCTAGGCTGCACAATCTCAAGAGCGATTCCACACAGGTCTTCACAAGGCCGCGCAAAACATTTGTTTTTGAAAGTTTTTAAGAAAGCGACAAATCGCTCGCGCCGAAGATAGTGTGGAACCAATCTGGATCAAGCCAGGGTCCTTCTCAGTACTCACGCTAACAAGCATGGTTTCATTCATTAAAGGCTTAGCATGCCTCTCCTTTTCTCAAATTGATCAAAGTTTTGCAAAACTCGAGGAATTCCTTCCTCTTTGTTTTCACCGCATTGTTAAAGAGGTTTTGAAAAACATAGGTCAATGCAATGATTTTCAGGGAACAAGAGAACAGGTGGAATGCACGGCCGTTCGATTCAAATCCTTTGACACAACTAGCTCAAAATTAGCAATAAGCATGGAAACATGATAGCCGTAGCTGCTCCATTCAATTCCCTGATTGTAACTGGCTCCACAACAGAGACAGACTCAAAACAAAAGGGTATTTACAAAACCAAAACGGTATTCGAGGCAACAACCCTAGAACTACCTGACATCCTATACAACGGGACTGACTCGGTACCACAAGACAGACCCAAAAACAAAAAGCCTGACTCAAAGCAAAGAGGCAGACTCAAAAAAAAAAAACAGAGAACTGACTCAAAACCCAAGCCAGAAGCTACAAAACTGCATTTACAAATGCTCAAAAAGTGCATGCCAAACGCCACATTTGAAATACACCGAGCGCCGCCCGCAGGTGGTCCAACCCCTGATCACATACTCGCAGTATCCTCAAAGTCCAACAGCTCGGTGGTAACAGACTTCGCTGAGGTAGGTGGAAGAATGACCTCATTATCGATCAGATCCTGCACTTCATGGCGAAGGCAGAAACAGTTGTCGGTGGCGTGACCGGTCTGTTGGTGGTACGCGCAGTACAAAGCAGCATCATGTGTGAGAAGGAGATTCTTCGGGAGAGGCCGAGGTTCAAGGGGTTTGAGGTGCCCCCTTTCGGCAAGAATCTGAAGTGCCTTAGACAGAGGCATGTAGAGAGCATGAAAGATCCTGCGCCCTCGGGGCAGGTACTTTGAAGTCTGAGTATTCTTATTAGACGCACTAGCAAAAGGGTCGGCAGGCACTGCCTTAGTTTTCTGATCTTTCCCAGGTGCAGGGTCGGGAATAGGAGGAACTGTTCTGGCATGACGGGCCTATCCCGATTTTCTGACTGACTTGAACTACCCTCAAGTGGAGTGGGGAAAGCATCCTCCACAGTTTTTGCCACAACTGCGGATATCTATTGCTTGTTCATCCCCCTGGCTTTCAAAGCCTCGACTGCCCGCAGCAGTTGTTCAATGGGATCGACATCTGCCTTCATTTTGTTCTTGCCTCTGGCCTCAGCTTGATCGGGGGTTTGGGTTACTACATCAGAGCGAAGCCCGGTTGTTGCTGACACGTCGTTGCTGTAGCTGGAGGCAACCTCTAGTTGGCTAAGCTCTATCACAATCCACCCCAGTAGCGGGGGCTCCTGTGGTATGAAATTCCCGGCATATGGTGCTGCTGGCGATGAAGCTGACATTCCATAGGCCAGATCGGCCACGGATCTCTGGAGTTCGCCTATCATTCCCATCAATTCAAATGTGGTGGGCTCACGAGCCTGATACAACTGGGGGGTCCAGACTGGGTGCGCGACAGGCGACCTTGATGGATGCATTACATCGACATTGGTCTCATTTTGCAGAGTGATTCCTTGATTTGATGTGGTCGTCATAACCACAATTTCCTCTGAATTCTGCGTCATGATAAGTTCGCTGTACTGAACGGTGACTGACGAATCAGATATCTGTCTTGTCTCAGCAAGGAGGAACACTAGCTATTCTGTATCAACTCTCTGAACTGAAAGAGAAAACATGCAGCATTTCGACCAATCAGAACGGACGCTAGTATAGCTGAATAACTATACTCTACTACTGATCACTTTTGCCCGAAATCACTGCCCCCAAAATACTGAATCGAATACCCACAGATATAACTGATTCTCATAAACTGACACTAATGCCCTCAGGTCTGATACTCAAACTTGCGAACTGATATGTGTGTTCCCCTGCATAGATACACTCTAAAACACATAGCAAGTAAAGAGAGCCAAAACACCCCTATGGAGGGGTAGGGTTTCCCTGTCCTATTTTGTCAGGAGCTAGGGTTTCACTATGCACGCAGCAGTTTTCAAACAACCTAACATCGGGTAAGCAACCTGTCCTAATTTGGAATGGTCACTATGGATTTCGATATGCACTAGGTCGAATGGTCGAAAAGGGTGCCCCGGTAAAACCAGGGTTTGTGTTCCCATACTGTCAGAGCCCAAAACCGGTCAGCCTTATGGCATGCTTTGACAAAGTCAAGCCTCCGGCAAACCGTTCAGGAATGGCAGATGGCAAACACGGTGTCTTAGGCGCACCAATGCACATGCAATGCAAAGAGACACATAAATAAAATCAAAACAGGATATCACGAGTTCGAGTCAAGCTCTCTAAACTCCTCAGCAGAGTCGCCAGAAATTGTAGAGTCGCCAGAAACTGTAGACGCGCCCGCGTGAGGCCTTCGTGCTACAGTTCGGACTCAATTTGTGTCACAGTTCTTAATCTGAACCAAAGAGTCCAAATCCGGCAAATCGTTTTGAGAAAACAGATTTTTAGAAAAGAAGTGCCAAACATGGACTGCTTTGCCAGATACAGAGTCGCCACCTAAATATTTTTTTTAAGGGGGAATTTAGGAAACCTTGACTCGGTGCCAAAGGCCATATGTCCGTCATCACCAAAGTTGCCTCGGCTCGGGAGCTAGGGTACGATTGGGGAAGGTCAGCTATGAGCACCCCCTCTTGCCCGATCCGAAGATCGGCCTGTACTAACCGTGATATCCATTTTTGAAAACGTTATGTGTTCTTATTCCGGTTATTAGCCTAGAATTACTATGTTATGCGCACAGCAAACAAGTATAGACCAAATTACCTAAATTGGAACAAAACATTTCATGCTTGTTTTGAAAATGGTTTGCTACTCGCAAGTAGGCTGAAATGTAGGTTTTGCCACCCTCAAGTGAGCTTTAGAAAAGATGGTTTTGCCACTATCTAGTGGGCTTAAAACTCATAGTTTTAATGCATTATTCCAATTTAGGCAATTCAACCTCCATCCACAGGCATTCAAGCAGTTATATCACATAAGCAGCTAGCCTCATGGTAATCATGCTATTGTGGCAACACTCGCACGCATGCGGTATGCTAAAGCATAAATACTTACAATGTACTCCGTGCTAAAACAATAAACTAGTTAGCAAACATGCGTGATCCTAGTTCATATTAAAGTGGCTAATGCAACGCATACAGAATGCAATTAGGATAGGCTCGGCTAGTCTATAAATGATATGTGAAAATGCACAAGTAGCATGTATTCAAGCTAGATTTGAAATATTTATGCAGTTAGCATGATGCGCCGAGCCCGGTGCATGCAATACTGATGAATGATGCACGCATGCATTGCATAAGGTATGCTAAATTAAACGTGTCCTAATACTAACCGTCAAAGCGGGTAAGTAAAAGGGAGAAAGAAGTGGGGGTTGGAGGACATGCACACACGCACCCACACTTATTACAAATTAGCCCTCGCTCGGAGGGTCCAAAAGAATAATAAAATTAACTAACTATCAAGCTAATTAATTATTACAGACCAATTAATTAATTAACAGGTTAACTAATCTAATGAAAGTAGTAAACGGCCTCGGGAAGAGGGCCCAATGCAATGAGCACTCGGCTCGGCTCGGAAATTCACTGCCATGCACAAGTTTGCCTCTGCTTCGGCTGTTCTGCTTCTCTGAAAATTGCACAACTCCCAAGGTTGCTTCTCTGAGTGTTGTGAGACACTACCGGCTGAGTGAGAACTCCACCGGCCATGGAGAATGGTCACCGGCCACAAAATCATGCTCTTGGCCAAAATCGTTTTGCCGGTCGGCACCAAACATTGCCGGCCGGCCAAATATTCCTGCTGAATCTGTTTTGACAGCAGCAGAGGACAGGAATTGGCATGGCAATGTATTTCAAACAATGTATGCACCAATCACACCCCTTATCATATTCATGACTCAAAGGGATATGGTTCTCGATTCTCGGACCACCAATTGCGCATTTCCACGCATGATGGCCCAAAGCATCAAGTGTGCATTTCGATTTCAAATGAGATGCAATGCACATAAACAAACCAAGGGGGCTTTCAACCTCTATCATGGCTTGATCAAGAGGTGAAGCATGCATGCCAATGTAATGCAATCCTAAGCATGTTAACTAGGCATGCAACATGGTAATGCAAACAAGCATACAAGGCATGTGACAACTATGCTAGTTACTCAAGCATGCAAGTATGCAAAGCATGCAACATGTTACGCAATTCCAACTAAGAGAAATGCATGCCAAATACAAAGTCACTTAAACATGCCACAACACGTGATAGGCCAAGCATGCAATCAACACACAAGGTAAGCATGTCACAACATGCAAGAATGGACTTAGACTAATTCAGGCAGCCCTCAAACTAACCTAAAACAGTGGCCAAAATTATGGAATGAGGGGCAAATACACATACAAACATGCATGCAAATGGACCAACACTTAAGCATCAAAGAGACAACTTTTAAGCACACTTAAAAGAAGATAAACACGGATTAATGGCATGCACATAAAGCTCTGAAAAACACGTTATAAAGGTGCCAAACCAAGTAAATAAGGCAAGCCAAACATGCAACAATGGTCCAAGACTTAAGGCAAGCCAAAGGGGAGGTAAACCAAGGCTAGGTCAACCAAGCCTCACAAGGCCAAAGGGACTTAAAATAGGTCTAATGCAGACCTAAACAAAGCTAAGGATGTACTTAGATGGTATCTAAGTGGTCTAAAAATGCAAGCATACTCCAAGGCCTAAACAAGGAGCATAAGGCAACAACCTTTAAACACATTGAAGGGGGATGAAATGCAAGCATATGGGCACATCATGAGGTCTGAAATAACATGTCAAGTGGTTCCAAACCACTGAAACAAAGCAAGAATGGCATGCTAGAAGGGCCGAAGCTTAAGGCATACAAGAGGGATTACATGGTAGCTATACAAAGCAAGGCATGGATGACTCAAATGACTTAAAACAGTCCCTTAGCACATCAAAATATGCATATAAGCTTCACAAAGCTTGGCCAAAACACGAAAGCATGATAGTCTAAATGCTATGCATGTATTGAGGCAAATCATGGCATTACAAGGTATGTATGCTAGACAAGCATGGTGTACCAAAACCAACATACAACAATGCTATATTATGACATAATAAGCTTGAAAATCAATCAAGGCATGGTCAATACATACTCAAACTATATGCTCCCTCAAGAGGCTAAAAATGGCCCTTTTCAAGGACAACAAGGAGAGGGGGTGGCACTCTCCTTCTTGGGACCTCAAGGCACCATCCTCACCTCTGAAATCCCTCAAGATTTCAGTGGTGGGGAGGCCTAAACACAATGATCCCGGAGCTCAACCAAAATGGCCCAAAATGGAGCCTTTCAAGGCTTAAGAGGGCTCAAACAACCCCAAAGCTTGAAACACCCTTAAGCAACTACTTAGAGAAAGTAAAAACACAACTTTTATATGTTATACACTAAGCTCAAATACAGATGCAAGATAGGCTAAAAAGCTTTGTAAAAATGGGGTAAAAAGGGACAAAAGTCTTACCCTTGTAGACCCTTTTCACAAATGGTGGACCAGCAGTCTCCTTAGGTCCAAACCAGCTTCAAAACTTCAAAAACAACCCTCTAGAACCTCAGTTCGAAGAGAAAGGTGTAGTAGTAGGTGTTTCTGTGCAATACTAAGGCTTAAAACGCACACAAATACACCAAGAAAGAGAGATACAGAGATAGGATATATACAAACCCTAACCCTAGAACTCAAAGCTCTGAAAAATAATGCCTAACTTCTCTAATTTTGTCTAACCCCTAAACAAGAGAGAAGACCCTCTCTTTTGTAGACAAAATGGTCTTGTAAAGCTTCCAAAGGAAGCTAACAAGAGGGCAATCCCTCCATACACGTGTATGGAGGGGGTGAAAGTGTATGCCAGCTGCACAAAAATATCTGCAAAAGTAGATGCACAGTAATCGGCCGGCCAAAAATACAATTGACCAAAAAAAGATAGCCGGCCGGCCATCTATAGTGCCGGCCGACCAAATATTTGGCCAGTGGAAGCAAAACACAGCCGGTGGCCTCAAGCCATGGCCGGTGATGTGTGGGGATGGCCCACAAGCCATTCTCTGCCCCCTCCAAGGTAAAACACAAGTGTTCGGTGCAAAACCAGACACAAAACAGTCAAGTCGAGAGGTTCTGAGGCAAGGCGCGTAGCCGAGACCTCCGGGAACTCAGGACGAACACAAACATGGATGATCACCGAGTGTTCGAGCGGTGACGTCCAAGTCTTGAGGACGGTCAAAATGGGGTGTCTACACTTGGGGCTTGTGAGAATTTTCAGAGGAGCAGGGTAGTGCAACCAGAGGCAACAGTGCTATGGCAACGAATTTCCAGGCGAGACGAATCAAGCATGCATCATCCGCGCACCTCGAGGTGGGGCTGTGGCCACCTTCTTTCTGCATTTAATTTGTTAATTAATTTAGTATTATTTATTTGGACTGTAATATTTATTCGGACCCTCCGAGTGAGGGCAATTGTGTAATAAGTGTGCCAACCCCACGTCTTTCTTCCCTTTTATTTACTAGCTTTCGATGGTTAGCCTGGGGCATGTTTCAATTAGCATACAGTATGATAGCATGCGTGCATCCATACATTTGTCTTACATGCACCGGGCTCGGTGCATCATACTAACTGCATTTGTATTTCAATTCCAAAGTTGAATACGTGTTAATTGTAGCATCATCACATGCCATCCTGGAATAGCCGAGCCTATTGTAGTTACATCTTGTATGTGTTGCATTAGCCATCTTAACATGAGCCAGGATCATGCATTGATTACTAACTAGTTTTTGTTTTGGCTCGGAGTACTAGGTAAGCATTTACGCTTTTGCATACCGCATGCCTGTGAGTGTTGCCATAATAGCATGATTACCATGAGGCTAGCTGCTTATGTGATATAACTGCTTGAGTGCCTGTGGGTGGAGGTCGAATTACCCAAATTGGAATAATGCATTAAAACTGTAAGTTTTAAGCCCACTAGATAGTGGCAAAACCATCTTTTCTAAAGCCCACGTGAGGATGGCAAAACCTGCATTTTAGCCTACTTACGAGTAGCAAGCCATTTTCAAAACAAGCATGAAATGTTTTGTTCCAATTTAGGCGATTTGGTCTATACTTGTTTGCTGTGCGCATAACATAGTAATTCTAGGCTAATAACCGGAATAAGAACACATAACGTTTTCAAAAATGGATATCATGGTTAGTAGAGGCCGATCTTCGGATCGGGCGAGAGGGGGTGCTCATAGCTAACCTTCCCCAATCGTACCCAAGCTCCCGAGCCGAGGCAACTTTGGTGATGACGGACACGTGGCCTTTGGCACTGAGTCAGGGTTTCCTAAATTCCCCTATAAAAAATATTTAGGTGGCGACTCTGTATCTGGCAAAGCAGTCCATGTTTGGCACTTCTTTTTTTAAAAATCTGTTTTCTCAAAACGATTTGCCGGATTTGGACTCTTTGGTTCAGATTAAGAACCGTGACAATTTGAGAGTCCGAACTGTAGTGAGCCCAAAATGAATAGAACGGGACTCGTCCTCCCGGGGCGTTCGGGGACGTCTATAGTTTGGCTGAATTAAACCAACTCTTAGTACTCTTTAGCCGAAGTAAGTATATCAGCTAAAGAGTGGTTGGCTAGTAAGCTCAGTCAGATTGCTCAGCTAAGACCAGAATAAAGTATCTCGGCCGAAAAATATTATGTTTCATTCAAGCTGCAGTTAGAAAGCAAGCACAAACAGGAAAGTAAACCGAGATAAAAGTTGGAGCAAAAGAATTCATTGAAAAACTCATTACAAGTGCAAGCATACAGATCAAACCAGAATAAGTGTTGAATACAGAAGATGATTTTCATTGATCAAATTCAAAGCAAATACAAAGGAGGGGCCTCAGCCTGGTTACAAGACCAAAAGGGAAAAAGAAAATACTGAAAACAAGCAACAAGAAAAGAAAGTACAGAATCAGTTAAAAAGATAATCTATTTCGGCGTCAAGATCAGCTTCAACATCAGCCTGAAGACCGGTTTCAGACGGAAGCTCGGCTTCGATCGGAAGTATGGTCTCTGTTGGAAGCACGGTATCAGTTGGCTGCTCAGTAGTCAAGTCTTCCACTGTGGGCTCCGCCCGAGCTAACTGATCGGCAAGATCATTGACGACCGGGGTGTCGTTAGGCTCGGTTTCATCATCATCTGAACCCTCAAGGAATTGTTGTTGAAGGGTAGCAGCGTACTCCGCTAGTGAGCTTGGTACAAAGTATGAAGGAGGATTGAATACCTCGGCTTCAGGTCCATGACCGAGCTGCACCATGGCCCCCCTCCAACCGCATTTGAAGAACAAATCCTTAGCTGCCTCACATTGTTGCATGTAAAGGGCCTCCCCCTCCTTGAAACCTGTAGTATTCGCATCATCCACCTTCTTTTCCAGCTAGGCGATCTCTGCATTTTTCTTTCCTTCGAGCTTGGCTAGCTCACACAGGTACTTGTCCTTCATCACGGTCAGGGCCTTTTGTTTGTCAGCATTAGCTGAGGTAATTAGTCCGGTTAGACGGGTTACCTCGGCCTCTAGCTCGGCTGTCCTCTGTTGGAAGTCTTTTAGCTCGATGGTTTTTGCTTCGACTTCAGCCATGGCTTGCCTTGCTGTTTTACGAAGCTCCAACACACGCTTGTGCGCAATTTGACTCTTTTGCATGGCCTGAAAAAGAATACAAAGAAACTAATGACAAAACCGAACAGGAAGTTGGAAAAATTAGAGAGACAAGAGGAGCTACTGACCAGGATCATTGATTTTGTTGTCGACCGGATGGCCTTAAGCTCGGTCAATTGCTTGTGATGCTCCATGTCTGGGGGCAGACATACGCTCTTAGCCAGGTTGAAGGCCAGCATATGGTCTTTGTCAGCCACCACAGAGTCAGTATCACATATAGCACGGTTTTGGAAAGTCATTCTTGGAGAGCATTTGGAGGAGCTAGCTGGGTCGGCACACTCCGGTTGCAGACTTGGTGGAGGGCTTGTTGGAAGACTGACTTCATCTTCATCAGCAAGGCGTTGCTCGGTTTGGGCAGTCCGGGCGCGCTTGCTTGGGCGTGATGAAGAGGGTTGTTGAGATGGGAAGGCCACCACGGTTTCCTGAATTTGGTTCGGTGGTGGTACCTCGGCTCAGTTTGTTTCGGTGAGAAGGGCCCTTACTCTGTTCCTTTTGGCCATCTCTTGTTCGGCAGTCAAAGGGACAAGATTGATCTGGGGCAAAGTGGGGTCCGGTTCAGGGGCGTCCTCTAGTAAAAAATCTATTACTCTGACTTTGCATCGGCTGCTATATCGGTATGTCGGCTCAAAATCCAGAAGCTTGGCCCAACTTCTTTCAGGGTATCGTAGTGCGGCTCGAAGTGTGTCTAGGTTGGGGTAACTGTATAATGACTTAAGGTGGGCTGAATCTGCATAAAGAAGACAACTGTTAGTTCGGTTCAGAAATAGGAAGCTGAAATAAAAGAGAAGCAGTCAAAGAAACCAAAGTAATTATACCGGGGGTTCCTTTCTTCCAATTTATACTATGGCCAGGGATCTGGGCTTGGTGATCTTCAAAATTCCCAGATACCCAGAAGAAGTCATCGTCGTTCAAGTCTTTATTTGGTGTGTCCTTCATTATTTTCTCTCGGCGACGACGTATTCTAAGATAATAAACCCAGCCATCTTCTTTTGAGCCTATGGAGTATTGATGGAAGATCTCGGCTAGATCGAGGTTAATGCCAGCACGGCGGTTTAGTTCAGCTATACCATTTATTATACGGTATGAGTTTGTGGAAAGCTGGGTTGGGCAATTTCTGGTTTGCCTAAGGAATTCACAAAGCAAGGGTTGAACAGGAAATCATAGTCCGGTTTCTACTATGGACAGAAGGGTGAAGGGTACAAAACCTTGGTTCCCCCATGGAGCAATATCTTGTTTGGCTAAGGTGAGGTGGACATCGTCAGGGATGTTGTACTCCCTTCGGAATTCGGCCAAACCACCAGGTGTCTCTAATAAGAATCTATACTTCCCCATTTATGTCTTAAGTTATAAATAAATTAAAGCCGAGTGTCAGATCGATCGAAGATACGAGCTGAGTAGCTCGGTTGAGCACTCAAAGGAGTGCCTGGGCAACCTAAGTCTGCAAAAGTGAAAAAAGGAAAACAAAGGTGTTAAGCACAGACCGTTGGACCGTGCTAAAGAGAAAATAAAGGCAAGATACATCAAGTCCTAGCCTGGCTATGTGAAACACTACGTGTTTTAGCTCGGTTTGTGCAAAGTGCTTTATTATCCCGGTTTAGGCAAGGTACTCAATAAGTTCGGTATGTTCAAAGACATTTGCTATCTCGATTTGCACAACGGATTTATTATCTCGGTTTGCGCAAGGATTTGTTAGCCCGGTTGAGCTTTTAGGGGCAACTTTCTTAGTTCGGTCTAAAAATTAAGAATGCTGGTTTAGCCCCGAGACATAGCTCGGTCGGAATTAAGGTTTCCCAGTACACTATTGTACAGCCCTAGTCCAGTTCATTAGCTCGGTTAAGGAGAGTATTGTACTTTGGCTTGTTGAGACTAATGGGGTAGCATCAAGTTTTAAGTTCGGTTAGATAGTCTGCCTAATTCAGCATTAACTACAAACAACTTTCTAGTCCGGTTGCATCATGATTTTAGATCGAAAACCGGTGTTCTACAGGATATTACATGTATTCGAGTGTTTTATTGCCAAGTTTTTTCAGAAATATACAAATCAAGTAGAAAGAAAGTGTTTAGCAAAAACACAAACCTAAAGCTGTGGATTAAACAAATGCGAAAAACAAGGAAAACAAGGCAAGTTTGAGTAGCTTACCAGGTCAAGAGAGGATGAGAGAAGCGGTAGCAAAACCACGAAGCTTCTTCGAATACAGATCAAAGAACTCAGCAAGCTCAGGAATGAGAGGGAGAGAAGAGGAAGTGAATAGTGCAGTGTTTGATCCAAATAAAGAGTTTTTGTTTTGATACAAGGGACAAAGGCGGGAACAGTTCAAATTACGCGAGGTTCGAGGGCGGCGTGACAGCTACCTTTAGCCAGTCAGAGCGTGCCACGTGTCATTGAAATGAGAATCGATTCAGTCGCTGTGATTGAAGGGACGTTTTGACCGGACAAGCTGAGCCCGGTATGGAATTTAGTTCGGCTGGAAAGACTAAAGGGTTTTAGTTCGGCTGAAAAGGCTGAAACTTTTTTAGCTTGGTTGTGGACAGGTAATCCCTATCTTGCTTTGCAGATGGAATTAAGGGGCAATTGAGAGGGTAATTTATATGAAAATTGGGCCGAGCTAGGTAATGGGCCGTTATGGGCCGCAGTGCGAAGGGCTGAGCAAAGAGGCCATAAAGTTACTCAGGCTTAAAAGAGGTATAAAGTTACTCCGGCTTAAAAGAGGTATAAAGTTACTCCGGCTTAAGAGAGGTATAAAGTTACTCCAGCTTAAGGGAGGTGTAAAGTTACTCCGGTTCGCGAGAGACCTGAAGTTACTCCGGTCCCAAAGAGCTTACGGTAATTCGGTCGTCACTCGCAAAAGTTATCCCGGTTTGGACCGGAGTATTGGTTATTCCGGTCTAGACATACCGTGGTTATCACTAAGAAGAGCCAAGGTAAGAGCAGTGAATGGAAGTGCCGAGCTAATGTTATCTCGGCCTAGTCTGCGGCTTAGCATAGCCATGCTTACCTCGGTCATGGTGAAGTCTGACCATTGTAAAACCATCTCACTTGGTTTATGCGGTGAGAGGGGTGTTGAAGGATAAGCATTATCTTTCAGGAGTATGAATCCTAGGAGGACTCTACATGGAGGAGTAAAAGTCCGACCAGGATTGTGCCACGCGGAACCTATAAAAGCTCATAACATCACCTATGGAGAGGTAAGACGACTTTGATACACAGCTTTTTGTCTTTGTCTATTTTGCTGACTTAGGCATCGGAGAGGTATCCGGCACACACCCGCCGGCTAACTCACGTTGTGTTTTCAGGGAGTAAAGCGACGACATTTGGAGGAGCGCAGACTTGATCAACAGGATTATACGAGAAGGTTTATTTCTTTCCCGTACAACAACCATAAAATAAATTCATATAAAAATCCTAAACCTGGCATACACAACTAATCAAAATAATTAAAATCAATCAATCAACTAAAAACCTTAAACCTTACATACACAACTAAACAAAATAATTAAAATCAATCAATCATCTAAAAATCATAAACCTTACATACACAACTAATCAAAATAATTAAAATCGATCAATCATCTACATACAAATATGAAATCAATTCAATATCAAATAAATAAATAAAAACAACGAATTAAATATAAATCAAGGGAAGTAAGTTTTGTACTCACAACATTTTTTTGAAGATCAAAGAAATATTTAAAGAATTAATAGAACCACCGAAACAAAACTCTAACCCTTTCTTTTTCTTCCCTCTCATTTTTCTCTCCTTGCCGCCGTCTCTCTGGCTGCCACAAAGCCCTCTCTTTTTTTTCTTTGTTTAATCTCTCTCTCTCTCTCTCTATCTGTGTGTGTGTGTGTGTGTGTGTGTGTGTTCAATCCCTCTCTGTGGCTTCTTCTTCTCTTGGAACTTCACTTTTGTGTTTAAACCTAGGTATAGTACATTATATATAGCGATCCCGGGTTTACCCTTGTTATACAGTGATCCGGACATGTGTCCGTGGATGTTGGTAGTTGTTTATTATCTCGTTTACATCCTTTCTTATTTGGTATTTGAGTTATGGGATGTGTTGGGCAGGTTTGTTACAGGTTGGTTGAGTTTAGAAACCAAAACTAGTTGCCCAGATTTTAACCTGTCCGCTCGAGCGGGGGTTTTGGCGCTCGAGCGGCAATTGCACCCATCCAGTTTCTCCTGTGCAGTGTTGGACGCTCGAGCGTGGGATTGGCTGTTCGAGCGGGGTTGTGTGAGTGACGCTCGAGCGGGGAGTTGGAAGCTCGAGCGGAGACCTGGTTCTTTAAAAGTTCTGGGAGTGTGCATTCGCCGCTCGAGCGGGATTGTTGGCGCTCGAGCGGGAGTCTGTGAGTGACGCTCGAGCGGGGTGTTTTACGCTCGAGCGGGGCGACTGGGTTTAAGTTCCGTGGTTTGACTTTTCAAATCACTTTTTCACTTTCTCTTCTCTCTCCTACTTTTCCAAAAACACCATTGGTGAGCCTCTCTCTCTAGATACTACCTTCTCTCTAGGTTTTGATCTAGTAGGAGTGATTTGCTCATCTTTGGCCTTTACAAAAAGGTTGTTGATCGTCGAGGGCTACATTTTAATCTGAAAATTTCAAGTTTTGGAGCACGTTGGGTTTTGTCATCTTCTCCTTTGAGGCTCCGAATTTGAGGTAGGGATATCCTACTCCTCTCTATGGATTTTGTCTTTAAATTTTGGTATTTTGAGATGTTGGGGTTGGTTTGGTAATTTTGTGAAAGTTTGGGGCTCTTGTGTTATTTTTACAAAAGTTGGGGTTTTATTTATAATAAACCTAAATACATGTTTGTCATAGAGAAGTGAAATAAATGTTGAATCATTGGTGAAAATGGGACCTAAGGGTTGAAATGGTAATTATGGAAAATGACCTAATTACACCGTTTGATTAATTGGGATAATTAATTGTGAGAAATGAGGAAATGAAGTGAAAATGTTGATTAAATATCCACTTGTGCATTTATTTTCTGTTTAGAAATAACTGCTTTGGGCTATCGGTGGAGGATAGTCGTGATTGTTGTAGACAATGCATGATGATTAGGCAAACTGAAACTAATCACTCGAATGTGTCATTGAGATTGACGATTGAAAGAATACATTAAATTTATGTATTGTGTGATGATGTGTATAATTGTTGTTTATATGCATTGTGTTGTGTTGGAGGAGATAGGGGATGTACTCCACGGTTTAGGGGAAGATAGGGGATGGACCTCTAAACCGGATGTGTTGGGAGGAGATAGGGGATGGACTCCATAGATAGATCTCATATGCTTATCTATTATTGTGTTGACAGAGCTCATATGCTTGTCATTGGAAGTGTGATAGTGCTCATATGCATATCTGTGGAAGTGATGATATAGCTTGTATGCTTATCTGTTATTGTGTGATATAGCTCGTATGCTTATCTAATATGATATGGGAAGTGTTTGATATGAGTTATTGTCTCATATGAGTTGTTTGGCCAGGTTCTGAGCCATGGTTGAAATTTGAGAATTGAAAGAAATTGGAAAATGAGTTGTTCCATGGACTTGTATGTCATGAAAATGTAAAGTGTGATAAAGGAAAGAATCAGTGTGGACCAACTATCAACTGCTAATATTTTAGTCATTGTTCATATTTGGTTTAGTGTATTTCTACTGGGCTGTGGCTCACCCTATATGGGAACATCATTTTCAGGTACAGGTAGCATGCCACCTCACTACTACAAAAACAGATAAAGATCACACTTTTTTTGTGTGATGTATGTTATTTAATCACACCTTTTAAGTTTTATTAAAGTGTGATCTTTGGGAGTGTGATTAAAAGTGGTCATTTTTAATCACACTTTTTAAGTGTGATTAAAAATATTTAGATCACATCTTTTAAGTGTGATTAAAAATATTTAGATCACACCTTTTAAGTGTGATTAAAAGTATTTAGATCACACCTTTTAAGTGTGATCTTTGGAAGTGTGATTAAAAAGGGTCATTTTTAATCACACTTTTTAAGTGTGATTAATAACATTTCGATCACACCTTTTAAGTGTGATTAAAAATATTTACATTACATCTTTTAAGTGTGATTAATAACATTCACTACTAAAAAAAATACTTTTTGCGACCGTCACATGCCGTCGCAAATAATAAAAATACAGTCGCAAAAGACTTTTTGCGACGGCCTATGCGACTACACATGGGGTCGCAAAAGACTTTTTGCGACAGCTATTTTGCCGTCGCAAAAAAAAATAAAAAAATAAAAAAAACACTTTTAGCGACCATTGTTTTACTGTCGCAAATAATTATTTATTAAAAAAAATCATATATGGGTTTGCTACAACAAAAAAATCAATTACAAGCACCAAACAATTTTTTGTAAATGAAAAATAACAAAATTAACAAATTAATTAAATTTATAATAGACATTATCCATTAAGCATCTTTAAATACACTGTACTAAAAAATTCAGGTCTTCAAAAAAAAAAAAAAAAAAAAAAAAAAGAAGAAGAAGAAGAGCAACATAATCTTTGGCTCCCAACATCAACCGCTCGATCATATCAACTATTCCCTCAACAAAATCTGCAAAAACATATATCAAACTTGACTTGAAAATTTAATGCACTTAAATGTGTTAGTTTAGCTTAAAATAATCAAAATAAAACTATGTCAATGACCTATCTCTATGGCAGATCAGTGATTTGCAACAAGAGTTTCAATTACCTTAAGAGCAACTTCAAGCTTAACTATGGGATCACTTAATTATGGCGTTCGGAATTATATAATAGTATTGTGGCGAGAGATTTCCCTAAGAACTCCACCATCACCACCACCTACAACCCCAAAACCTGCATCAAGTAATTCAATTAAATTTAGCACAAATACCTGACAAACAGAATAATTATAGATTGCATAAACATGAAGAGCAGAAGATAGCTAGCTCTACCAACAATGTTTTCCTCAATCATTAGCAACTTAAATTACAAGTTCTCTTTCTACTTGTAAATATGATGAATTGAGGCTGAGAGTACATAGAAATATTATTTGTTCACAATTTAACAATGAGACAAAAAAAAGGTGAGTCTTATATTCAATTCTAGAATTAAATTTGTCATACAATGCCTTCAATCTAAATTGCCATTCTCGATAAATTCATAGACTAGAAAAAGAGAGCCCTCTACGCAATACCCAATCAAACGCACCTACATTAGATGCCAATGTAAGTTACAATGTCTATATAAATACATATATGTATATATACTTAACATCGTCCTTTATATTTCAAAGATCAATCAGTTAGAAGATAAGAAAAAGTCGCTTAATGATATCACAATCAAAATTAGAAGACAATTGGACCCTCAAGTTTCCATCAACAACAAAATTGTACTGTAACAACCAACCTACTGAAATTCCATATGATAATACACTTTAAATATTCATCTCCTACCATAGAAGACTAAACCTGTGAATACCTCAACCACAGAGACTTTTAAACAATCAAAAAAAAAATCATGATAAATTAAATGGCGCAATGTAAATATATTGGTCATCAAATTACCATGAAATGATAAATTCTGGAGGATTAAAAATAAAAAGGATTCCCCAAAATGGAAGTAAATATCAATCAATTCCAATTACTCCAGGTTCTAAATGTCAGTGAAGTCCATATCAAATCAACAGAAGTGCATGTGCATATATTTACTAACAAGATAACCACATCTTAGATTTAAGCATGATGGTGTGTCTGCAAAAATCTGTGGTACACGCACAAAATATCAAATCATGCAATGACAATAGAGAACAGACTAACCCAACCAAGACAATTAAACAATATCTTTCACACTGGTGAAGTGAAACTTAAAACTAGTAAATTGCCAAAAAGTCGCAACATCAGGAATGACATGAATGCTCAACCTCAATGGCTTAGCCTATTGGCTTGAGACCTAGGCTTAGCGGTCTATTCCTCTAGATCTTAGGTTCAATTCTCCCAACCAATATAAAACCTTTAAGGGCACGGATCACAAGGAAACTTGTTTTGGAATGCTTGTTTGAGCTATAAGTATTTAGTCTGATGCCCAAAAACTAGCCAAGGATACCCAACATAATCAAAAAAAAAAAAAAGAAAAGAGGTAAATTACACTAACACCCCCTAAAGTTTGGTCCAATTATATCCCACGCCCTGACGTTCTGAAAATTATATTCTCACCCATGTGGTTAATAGTCACATTTCACAAATCATCTGCTTATATAAAAGGTAACAACTCCTATTAGAAAAATAGAGGAAATTACATTAATTTTTTTTTTAAAATAGTAAAGTAAAGGAAAGGAAAGAAAAGGGGAAAAATAAAAAAATAAAGGAAGTAAAGCAAAATAAGAAAAGAGAGAGTGTCTGAATCCAATATTTTCATTCCGTCTAAATAATTAGAATGATAGGGGAGTTAGTGAAATTTTTCAAACGTCAGGGACTGATATGTCTGAATTTCAAACTTTAGGGGGTCTAAGTGTAATTTATCCACAAAACAAATGACATGAATGCTCAAGAAAAAAAATAGAAGAGAATTCGATGCAGTATTTTTTTATAAATGTTTATAAAAATTGTGAGGGTCATATGAGATTTGATTGTTTTCATAATTTTTTAAATGGTGAAAAAAAAATTAATTTATTTGAGAATAATTTTTTTATTTGTATGGAAAAACATGAGTAGTTGACGAGCTTGACTTAATTTTTAAAGATATATTTTTTTACTCTTTTGGCTATTTAATTTTTATTTTTATTTTGTATTTAATTTTTGACTCTTTTAATTTAAAAGCCAAGTTGCTAAACGATCATTGAGAATCGTGACATGTGTTGTTTTGAGTAGAATAGTGTCATACAAACTAACAAATCCTTTAATTTAATTTAATTTATTAATTTATTTATTTTTTTAACTTATTAATATGACACTTGTCACATTATTGAAATTGGTCATGTTATCTAAAGTTTCTTATTGCCTAGCACATCAAAATTATTAATTTTTGGATGAAAAAGTATTAGACTTAATATATTACATATTCGATAATAAATCGTTAATTAAATTATATTGAAGTACAAAATAGATTCTGAAATAAATAAAGAGAACCTCTATGCAAAGAGGATACACATAAGGAGAAAAATAAACCTCTATGTAAGGAGGAGAAAACCTCTATGAAATGAGGAGAAAACTTGTAACGCCCCCAAATTATTTAAAAACATAACAATATTCAACATGAAAGATATATATATGATAACAAACAGTGATTTCAAGATTAGTCCTAATGATTCTATTTCTCATTGAACTACAAGTTGAGAGTCATCAATTACATGTTGAGTTTTCACAGTTCAAAAAGTTAGAGAAAATCATAACAAATGTCCTATGGGCTTACAATCTTTAAGGCAAAGCCTTCATTGAACAAAATGAATCATGGTCCCAAAACTAAACAAAACTTCAACAAAAGATTGATCCCCTTCTACTTTATTTGGGTTGTTGATACTCACCAAGTCTTTAAATTTATTAGATAGGAATGAGCAAGTACCCAGTATTGCGATCCTGCTATAATATTGATTTTACAATGATTTAGATCATTTTGACAATTTTTAAACTTGTGATCCATATATATATATATATATATATTCTCATCAAGTTGGAATGTATCCCATATGCTAAAATTAACAAATGGTTTAAAATCTCTTGACCAAACCATGAGACAGACATAAAGGTTCGGGAAGCTTCACATAACTGCTTATCCACAAAAGAATCAATCAACTTACAAACTGAAAACAATTATATGCGACTCTTAAGGTCATAATTGAGTGCACACGATTAGAAATGGTACAGGAACTCCACCATCCAGTATCACCACATTAAGTTAGTTGTTTAACTATGACCTATGCCCCCAGCAGCCAAGGACTGGCAAGTCCCTGCATTATATCAGTCAGCGCATGCACAAAAAGCCATACCAATATCTAAGAAAAAGCCAAAAACAGTTGCATGCTCTCCAATGTGCCTACAAATCATTATTCGCAATTTGTTAACAAGCATCAAGCCATCAATTATCCTTCTGGTTTTTCACTTCCTTAGATGTTTTGAGATAAGCCCATAACCTAGTGGGATTATATTGATATTGTCTCCAAAAAACAACCATTTTTAAAAGCCCCTTTCTTCAAAGATTCATAATTTAATTCTCTTTCTTATTTTTCTTTTCATATTTAAAATTAAAATGTTACTAGGCTGAAAAGTACATGATTGAAATAACAAACGAAAAAGATAAACAGTGATCCAACTCTTTCTTTTGATAACTAACCATGATCCAACCTAACCAAGAAAATTTTGAGTCAAGCAAAAAGTAATTAAAAAATCAAACGGTGACACTGAAAAGGAAACGCCATAAATCTATATCTATATCTCATCTTACTACTACAAAAGGTCTCTCTAAAGGTGTAAAACAATTTTAGGAAAACAGTACCCTCTATAGCTCCAACAGATTGTTGGAAATGAAGATTAAGCATGGCGCAATAACAGCTATCATCAATTGTAATGCCAAACTATCATAAAGCCTACAAGATAATTGCATCTCATAAAAATTTCATGTGAGAGTGCTTATAAGTATCCTGGTGTTAGTCTCTCCAAATCAATGGTCTATTTTATCTGATGTTAAAATATGGATGTTTAATAAACCCGAGAAGAAACCACGTAAAGGGTCCATGGTTCAACCGTTGGATTGACCAGAAATGAACCATCACATCATAATCATATCATTAATACATTACAAATAATAGTTAGAAATGAAATAAAATAAAACATAACCAAGACACAACATAACAATTTTCTTCATTCTTTCCTTAGTGTGTGCAAAAATTTTCATTGGCTTACCTAGTCCATGTGAGCAACTACAGATGACAATTTGTAGAAAACAGATATGGTCTATTGTATAAACATAGATTTGTAACCATTAATTTCATTTTCATGAAGGTTCGATTAGGCTCTGTTGCAGCATTTGAAACAGTTGATGAACCAGAGTCTCAATGTTGACACCCAAACAAACCCAACACTCAAATAGATCCAACAACCCATAACATTAATCCATCGATCAAAATTCTACAAACCCATAATCGAAATTGCAATTTAAAACACCAAATAATCGAACAAATATGGAGTGAATGTGTGTGTGTGTGTGTGTGTGTGTGTGTGAGAGAGAGAGAGAGAGAAGGGCAGAATCCGAACATACCTCAAGAATCGAACTGATACTTTTTTTGATCGAAGAGAAGAGAACGAAACCCTTCCATCGTCGCCGCCGCCCAAGCAGTCTCGCCGCCGAAGAGAGAGCACTGTTTCCAGGTTGAAATCTCGCCGCTGCCGAAGGGGTCAGAATCATAGGCAAACTGATCGTCTGGATGTTACTCGGCCTCTCAAACTTCATCTCCACATATAAACCCTTCAACAGTCGATCGATCGATAGAGAGGGAGGGGTAAGAAGAGACTAGAGTTTTTTGGTTTTGGGCGGGCGGCGGAGCGGGAATGAAAAAAAAAGGGAGGGGGGAGGGGGGGAATCAAAATCTTTTTTTAAAAAAAAAATTTTAAACAATAAAATAACACACGGTTTAATTTATTTATTTTTTGCGATAGGGGTTGTTGTCGCAAAAAAAAATTTATTTTTTGTTAAAATAAAATTTTTTAAAAAAATTATTTTATTATGGTTACTAATTAAGCTTGAAAATTTATTTGTTTCATTTTTTTTAATAAAAAAAAATTATTATTATTTTTTATTTGGTAGAAGTAGGGGTAATATTTTAATGAAAAATATTGTATTGGTTGTCGTAGTGGTGAAGTGGTGACCGTGGTAGTAGTGGTGGTAGTGAAATGGCGTTTGCAGTAGTAGTGAAGGTGGTAGAGAAGATGGGTGGTGAGAGAGAGAGATAAGTGGGAGACAGATAGAGGAGAGAGAGACAGAGACAGAGACAGAGACAGAGACAGAGACAGAGTCAGAGCGGTGAGCGAGAGAGAGACAAAGTGGTGCTAAAAGTGTATTTTCTTGTAGTGGATCGATAAATTGAGAGGAAGCTCAGTAAATAGAGAAGACGGAAGGGAAATAGTGAGCAACGCGAATACAATAGGGGAGAGAGAGAGAGAGAGAGAGACAAATAGACAAATAGGGAGAGAAGAGTGATGAGTGAGAGAGAGAAAGAAAAGAAAGAAAGAAAGATGAAAAATAGGTGAAAAGATATATATAGAGAGAGAAAGAGCGAAAAGAGATAAACGAGAGAGAGACAGAAAGAGATGAACGAGAGAGCGAGAGAGAAAAGAGACAGAGAGAGAAGATAGATGAAAGAGATAGAGAGAAGAGAGATGGACGAGAGATACAGAGAAAAACAGAGAGGCAGATAGACAAAGAAAAGTGATGAGTGAGAGAGAGAAAGAGAAGAGAGACAGAGACACAGAGAGAATGAGAGAGACGGACAGACAGAGAAGAGTGATGAGTGAGAGAGAGAGAAGAGAGACAGAGACACATAGAGAAAGGGAGAGACAGACAGAGGAGATGGAGTGGCAGTGGTGGAGGAGAGGTAATGGTAGTAGTAGTGGTAGTAGTGGTAGTGGTGGTAGGGGAGTGGTGGCGATGATGGTAGTAATGGTAATCGTAGAGGTGGAGTGGCAACAGTGGTAGTAGTGGTGGTAGTGGAATGGCATTTGCAATAGTGGTAAATGTGGTAGAGGAGATGGGTGGTGAGAGGGAGAGATGAGTGAGAGACAGATAGAGAAGAAAGATAGAGAGATAGAGACAAAGTGATGAGCGAGAAAGAGACAAAGTGGTCGTGAAAAGTGCATTTTCTTGTAGTGGATCGATAAGAAAAATGCCCTAGACCCCCAGTGGGAGTGACCCCCACCGCCCCCACTGTTTTCTGATTGGTTCAAAAAAATTTATTTATTTATTTATTTTCACTCTTGCTCTCACAGCCCCCCACGTGGAAGTGGGGGTGCTGGGGGTCACCGCTCACTGGGGGTCTCCAACATGGTTGGATCGATAAATCGAAAGGGAGCTCAATAAATAGAGAAGAGATGAGGGAGAAAGTGAGCAAGGCGAACACAGTGAGGGAGAGAGAAAGAGACAGACAAACAAACAGACAGGTGGACAGAGAAAGAGAAGAGTGATGAGTGAGAGACAGAGAGAGAAAGAGATAAAGATAGACAAAGAGAGAAAAAGATAGAGAGAGAGTGAGACAGAAAAAGATAGAGAAACAAGAAATGAACAAGAGATAAACAAAAAGAGAGAGAAAAAAAGCGAAAAGAGATTAACGAGAGAGAGAGACAGAAAAAAGAGAGAGAGAGAGAGAGAGAGAGAGAAGAGAGAAAAACGAGAGAGACAGAGAGATAGAGACAGAGACAAAAAAAAAAGAGAAACAAAAGATGCTCGAGAGATAGAGAAAGAGAGAGAGAGAGAGAATAGCAAAAATAGATAAACGAGAGAGAGACAGAGAAAGAAGAGAGAGGAGCGAGAGACACAGAGAGAAAGAGAGACAGACAGACAGAGAAGAGTGATGAGTGAGAGACAGAAAGAGAAGAGAGATAGAGACAGAGACATAAAGAAAGAGAGACAGACAGAGAAGAGTGATGCGTGAGAGAGAGAAAGAGAAGAGACACAGAGAGAAAGAGAGAGACAGACAGACAGACAGAGAAGAGTGATGAGTGAGAGAGAGAAAGAGAAGAGAGACAGAGATAGAGACAGAGAGACAGGAAGATGAAAAAATTGATGAAAAGAGAAATGCTATATGAAAAGAGTAAGACGACGTCGTTTTCTTGTAGTGTTACTTAAAAAGTGTAATTAAAAGGTAGTGGTGTATATATAATCACACTTTAATTAAAAAAACGTGATTAAAAAATATATAAATAATCACACTTTAATTAGAATGTGTGATTAAAAAATATATATATAATCACATTTACTTAAAAAGTGTGATTAAAAAGTAGTAGTGTATATACAATCACACTTTAATTAAAAAGGTGTGATTAAAAAATATATAAATAATCACACTTGTTTAAAAAGTGTGATTAAAAAGTAGTAGTGTATATATAATCACACTTTAATTAAAAGGTGTGATTAAAAAATATATAAATAATCACACTTTAATTAGAATGTGTGATTAAAAAATATATATATAATCACACTTACTTAAAAAGTGTGATTAAAAAGTAGTAGTGTATATACAATCACACTTTAATTAAAAAGGTGTGATTAAAAAATATATAAATAATCACACTTTAATTAGAATGTGTGATTAAAAAATATATATATAATCACACTTGTTTAAAAAGTGTGATTAAAAAGTAATTGTGTATATATAATCACACTTTAATTAAAATGTGTGATTAAAAAATATATAAACAATCACACTTTAATTAGAATGTGTGATTAAAAAATATATATATAATCACACTTTGTTTAAAAAGTGTGATTAAAAAGTAGTAGTGTATATATAATCACACTTTTAATTAGAAGGTGTGATTGAAAAATATATATATAATCACACTTAATTGAAAAGTGACATAAAAAATAAATATTATCACACTCAATCAAATTAAGTATGATTAAAATATCAATATAATTTTTTTTATCACACTTCCAATAAAAGTGAGATCTTTTTTTTTGTCAAAGTGTGATCTTTAACTATTTTTGTAGTAGTGCCTCCAAGGACATAGCTTGGGAGGCTAGAGGCGGACATACTTTTGTCGTTTTACTTTTTGATGTATTACATGTAAATCCAAGCCAAGGGCTTAAGGTGTAAATGAGTTAGTACTCTTTTGTTGTAACCAAGTGTTAACTTGGAAAGCTGTAAGCCCGTAGGGCATTTTGCTTTTGTTGTTAACATGTAATACTTTTGTAATCAAACTCTGATGAATAGAAGAATGTGGTTATTTCATATGTTAATGAATGTCTCATTTGATGGGTTTAATGTTATTATTTTGAGGGCGTTACATTATATATAAGTGACTACTATATTTATATTATAAAAATACAAAATAAATACAATATATATAAATATAAATATGATATATATTTTATTTTATTAAATAACTACAACATATATAAACATACTATACATTTTATCAATATATAAAACACTTTTTTTATACTAAATATATAAATATATAAATATTCAGATTAATTATATAATTAATTATCACATTAAATTAATTAAATACCATATTAAATTCTCATGTAACCACACAGTTAATAAAGCCAAAAATAAAGTAAGATCATAATAATAATAATAATAATAAATAAATAAAGGCTTACAAAAAATTAGGGTCGCAACATTAAGTTTCTTAATCAAGCCTATAAAAGGCTTATACACCACTTGAATCACCTTTCCTTCATCATTTTTGAGCTCAACGTAATGTGAGAGAGAAAGAGAGAGCTAGAGATTGAGATCAAGGAGGAAGAGTAAGGAATTAGCTTGGATTTGGCTAGAAATTGAGGAATTGACGTGGAGGCTCAAAGACAGAGCAATTTAGAACTCAATCAAGGATCTTAGGTGAGTAATTGATTCCTAATCTTTGTATTCAAGACATAAGTGGTTGAACTTAAGAGGGTTAAGTGTTTAAGTTTGAGAATTAAGCTTATGTAGATGAATTTCATGCATGCAAGCATGTATCATAGCATTTTGAGTTTACATTTCAAACAAATCCCACATGCATGTGTCTATCTTGACTTTGTTTTAAGAATTCATCATATTTCCTATCAATTGACCTTAATTGATCATGTTTTGGAAGGTTAGAATACATATCAATGTATATATGTTATGTTCTTTACATTTTAAGCTGGAATTTGCACAAATGACTTACTTTTGGATCTTGATTTTGTGAAATGGTTTTGAATTCATGATATTTTCCAAGTTTACACAAGTTTCCTTGAGTTTTTGGCCTAAGACAGCAAGATTTGCAGCATTGAATTTGAGTTATGAGCTTGGAAGAGCAATATGAAATTCCAGAATTTTGCTCTCCGCTCGAGCACCTCTGCTCGAGCGACCAAACATTGGCTCGAGCGTAAAATTCATGCTCCTAGAAGTTGACACCTTTTGCAAACTGCTCGAACGACAACAGTTGCGCTTGAGCGAAGACCTTAGTCACGCGCTCAAGCGACCGTCGAGCGACCATAAAGCAGAAAATTCACACAACCAGTACTTTTGTAGAATTTACAGACTCATCAAGCGAAGGAAGTTACGCATGAGCGGCCACTCACATCTTTGACCCTCCGCTCGAGCGAAGGAAGTTGCACTCGTGCGAGGCTCTGTTTTCAACATTAATGCCTAAGTGTTCTCAAGTGCACTTTTTGCATCCTAAGCATTCATAGGCTATGATTAAGACATAATAAGGAGGATATAGACTTAGAAACACACTAAGAACGAAATGAAACAAGTTAAGTATTATCTGAGTGTGTATTTCATTATGTGTATTTGTTACCTTTATGTAGGTCATGCGCCGTAAACCATTTGATTAGTTTTGCTCTGTTTTTCTGCAACCGAAGCCATCTGTTAGTAACAACTCTGTAAAGCTATGTTTGATTATAAGTGTTTTCTGACTAAAATAATATGATTTGTTTTCTGAAATGCTATTTTATAAATCATGAATGAATGTCCATTTTTTTTAAATATATTTGTGGCATCCTTAGTTCACGTGACCCTCGTCCGGGGGTCACAATACCATAGCCAATATGCCCGTGGCCCATGCCCAGGGATAACAATACTGTGGCTTATATTCATGCGATCGTTGCCCGGGGGTAACAATACCAAGGCCTATGTTCGTGTTGCCCTCGCCTGGGGGCAACAATACCATAGCTACTTGTGTACAAGATGTGGACCTATGTGGTCGTCGGTACCAATTGTGCAAATTTGATATGATATGACAACTAAATGGATGTACCATATATAACTGCTAAGATTTCTGGTCAAGTATGCGAATCTGAATTTATTTATAATTTGAAATCTTCTATAAGACATCATTCATTAAAATTTTTACTCCATTATTATTCACTGGGCTTCCGCTCACTATTTCTATTATGTATGTAGGTGAGCAGACGCATGACCAGGCCTAAGCTGCTGCCTAGAGAGTTTTGTTTTGTCAGCCAGCCACCGTGCCTCCCAGGGAGGTTCCTATTTGTCAAGTCAAGTTTTGTGAATCATGTAAAAGATGTTTTTGTTTTGTTTTTGTCTATCCGTACTTTAGGCTAAGTTCCCTATGACTCAATCTATATCTGTATAGTGATACATGATGTATGGAAGTTTGATATTATATATATATATATATATATATATAAGTTTTAAATCTTTTATGTCTCATGTATGTCTACACAGCTCTATGGACATTGTATTTTATATATTTGCTTCCACAGCCCCTCATATTTTGTTATTCTATTCAAAAGTCTTTGGTAATCCAAGGATTACTAGCCCATTACGACGCTAAACCTATAGGGGCAGGTTTGGGTCGTGACAGAGTGGTATCAGAACACGTGTTATACCGCACACGCAGGTCCATATGAGCTATGAGATGTCCCAGAAAAAGATTTAGGGACATCCCATCTACATGTGTGAGTGTGTGTGTTAATTTTCTGTAAATGTGAAAACTGAACCTGACCATGAACACATGAAATTGAAATGAATGAACTGAATGGACTATTTGCCTATGTTTATAAATGCTCTGTGTACCTATAGTAAATGGAAAATACAAGAAGTGATGGTACAACTGAATCCTCAGAGGCTCACATGAGCCGAATGGAACAAATGCTTACAGCCCTAACTGAAGCAATGATACAGCAACAAAGACAACAACCTCTTCCTCCTCCGCCCACTTCGGTCCAAGTGGAGCCAGATAACAATGACATTATAAATCTAACGTAGAAGTTTATAAAGATGAAGCCGCCGACTTTCCTAGGTGGTATTGAACCCTTTAAGGCAGAGACATGGTTACTTGAACTGGAGAAACTATTTGAAGAATTCCCTTGCTCCGAGATGCAAAAGGTTTTATTGGTCACCTATACTCTGAAGGATGAAGCCTGGAGATGGTGGTTGTTAATCCAAAATGGTATTGAGAGCATGACATGGGTTCAATTCAACGAGATCTTTTACGATAAGTAATTTCCTCAGTGCTTCCAAGATCGAAAGGTTACTGAATTCCAAGAACTTAAATAAGGGAAGATATTCATAGCTGAGTATGAAGCTAGGTTTACTAAGTTGGCCAGATTTGCTCCTCATATGGTTGACATAGATTACAAGAAGGCTCAAAAATTCAAGGGGGATTAGATCTGGATGTATATGACCGAGTGGGCGTACTGAAGTTGCCTACATACGTAGAAGTACTTGATAGAGCATTGATGGCAGAGGCCATTTTGGCAGCAAAGAAACAAGCTCCAGCTCCCATAACTGAATGAGAAGGTAAAAGATCCGGATTTAATTTCAAGAAGGGTCTGTCATTTTCAAAAAGGCAGAACACAGGATCCTCTAGTAGCTTGAGTCAGAATAGTGGATCTATTCCAAACTGTCCCGATTGTGAAAGAAAGCATAAAGGCACATGTTACTGTGCATCAGTTGGTTGTTTTCGGTGTGGCAAGACTGGCCACATGGTTAGAGATTGTCCGCTGAGATTCGATGATGCTAACCACCCTACAGCAAGTTCAGCAGGATCTGCTTTTGGATCAAGAACAAATATGAGAGCTAATGTGGGAAGAGAACATTTGAGAAAAGGTCAAGTATTTGCACTAGTGCCTAGTGATGTACAGAACACCGAGTCAGTGGCGTCAGCTATGATCTCTATTTGTGCTAAACGTGCCTACGTGTTGATAGATCGACCAATGTATCAAAAGTTAGAAGTTTTCTGGGGCTTGCTGGCTATTATAGAAGATTTGTGAAAGACTTCTCTAAACTCGCCATGCCATTGACACAGTTGATGCAAAAAAATGTGTCATTTGATTAGACAGATCAACGGGAGTCAGTCTTTCAAGAACTAAAGACCAGGTTAGTAACTGCACCAATTTTGACTTTGCCTAATGGTACTGATGGGTTTTAAATTTACAGTGACGCTTCATATAAAGGTTTAGGATGTGTACTAATGAGAAATGGTAAGGTGATTGCTTATGCCTCACGACAACTCCGACCACATGAAAAGAACTATCCAACCCATGACCTTGAACTTGCAGCTGTGATTTTTGCACTAAAGATTTGGCGCCATTATCTGTATGGAGTGACTTATAAAGTGTATACTGATCATAAAAGCCTTAAATACTTCTTCACCCAAAAGAACTGAACATGAGACAGAGAAGATAGTTAGAGTTGATTAAAGATTATGATCTGCAAATTTTGTATCATCCAAGGAAGGCAAATACAGTCGCAGATGCCTTGAGCCGAAAATATATTGGAAATTTGTCATGTTTGCTCACTGGCCAGAGAGGATTGTTATGTGACCTAGAGGGGAATGAAATTGAGATAGTCCTGCGTGAGCAAGGTGGAATCCTAGCCGCCATTTCTACTCAGCCTGCAATCATTGAAGAAATTAGAGAGAAACAACTTGAAGATGAGTTCTTGAAGAAAATTGTTGATGAGATTGACTCAAAACCGTGGTTAGGATTTGTGGTTGACAATAAAGTGTTGAAATTCCAGAATAGACTTTGTGTACTAGATTGTTCTAACTTGAGGAAACGTGTTATGACTGAAGCACACAATTCTAAATTTGCTATGCATTCGGGGAATACAAAAATATATCATGACTTGAAATAGAATTTTTGATGGCCTGGAATGAAGAAAAGCATTGCTGATTTTGTGGCTAGATGTTTGCATTGTCAACAAGTTAAAGCTGAACATCAACGACCCACTGGATTGCTTTAGCCATTTCTAATATTGGAATGGAAATTGGAACATATCATGATGGACTTCATTGTAGGATTACCTCGCTCTTTTCGAGGTGTGGATTCTATCTGGGCCATAGTTGATCGTTTAGTAAGTCTGCCCATTTTCTGCCTATTAAAACTTTTTATAATACGGATAAGTTGACTAATATTTATGTGAATAAGATTGTAAAATTGCACAGTGTGCCAGTACCTATTGTATCTGGCCGAGATCCTAAGTTCACTTTAAGATTCTAGCAGAGTTTACAGCAAGCTTTAGGAACTGAGTTGCGACTGAGCAGTGCATATCACCCACAAACAGATGGTCAATCAGAAAGAACAATACAAGCTCTGGAAGATATGCTTAGAATGTGTGCCCTAGATTTCTAAGGCAATTGGGAAACCTACTTACCATTGGCCGAATTTGTGTGTAACGACAATTGTCATTCAAGTATTGGGATGGCTCTGTATGAAGCTCTGTATGGTAGAAAATGTCGTTCACTGATCTGTTGGGCCGAGGTATGTGATAGACCCTCGTTGGGCCCAAAACTTGTACAAGAAACCACTGAAAACGTGAAATTGATTCAGCAACGATTGAAAACTGCACAAAGTTACCAAAAGAGTTATGCAGATGTCCGAAGGCGAGACAGAGAATATGAAGTCGGAGATCACGTGTTCATAAAGGTGACTCCAATGAAAGGCCAGACACAATTTGGTGTAAAGGGCAAGCTAGTACCGAGATGTGTTGGGCCATATGAAATTCTTGAGAAGATTAATTCGGTGACATATCGGGTAGCCTTACCGCCAGTCATGGAACATATGCATAATGTTTTTCATGTCTCAATGTTTCGGACTGTCTATGAGACCCGTTACATGTTATTGAACCAACACATGTGCTTTTGAAGGACGACTACACCTATGATAAGAGGCCAATTTAGATTGTGAACCACCAAATCAAAAGATTGAGGAATAAAGAAATCCCTTTGGTGAAAATGGATTGGCAAAACCATGAAGGGACATATGCAACATGGGAAACGAATGAGAATATGATGAAGAGATACCCTGATTTGTTCCCTTTTGACCTGATATTCTTCCGAAACGAAGGTACTTCGAGTTTGGAGGACCAAACTCTTTAAGGGGGGAAGACTGTAACAACCCCGACTTGTGATTAGCCGATAATCTATGATTAAGTATGCTTAATACGTAATTAAGAAGAAATTTTGGGGTAATTACATGTGCATTGCATTATTTATGTTTATATATGTCTGCTGTTGGAATATCTGTTTGTGTTTTTGTTTTGTTCTGTGAATTGATGGCCTTATTGGCATCCAATTACAAAATTGACTTGATTTCTGTGTTAGTTAGAATTTTTAGAATTTTATGGTGGGTTTAATTGAAATTCAATTCAGAACGAAATAATTAGACTAATTAAAGCTCATTTGTTTAGTGGTAAGCTTAATTAATTAAGTTTCTTAATCAAGCCTATAAAACGCTTATACATCACTTGAATCACCTTTCCTTCATCATTTTTGAGCTCAACGTAATGTGAGAAAAAAAGAGAGAGCTAGAGATTGAGATCAAGGAGGAAGAGTAAGGAATTAGTTTGGATTTGGCTAGGAATTGAGGAATTGACTTGGAGGCTCAAAGACATAGCAATTTAGAACAAAATCAAGGATCTTAGGTGAGTAATTGATTCCAAATCTTTGTATTCAAGACATAAGTGGTTGAACTTAAGAGGGTTAAGTGTTTAAGTTTGAGAATTAAGCTTATATAGATGAATCTCATGCATGCAAGCATGTATCATAGCATTTTGAGTTTGCATTTCAAACAAATCCCACATGTATGTGTCTATCTTGACTTTATTTTAAGAATTCATCATATTTCCTATCAATTGACCTTAATTGATCATGTTTTGGAAGTTTAGAATACATATCAATGTATACATGTTATGTTCTTTACATTTTAAGCTGGAATTTGCACAAATGACTTTCTCTTGGACCTTGATTTTGCGAAATGGTTTTGAATTCATGATATTTTCCAAGTTTACACAAGTTTCCTTGAGTTTTTGGCCTAAGAGAGCATGATTTGCAGCATTGAATTTGAGTTTTGAGCTTGGAAGAGCAATCTGGAAATTCTAGAATTCTGCTCTCCGCTCGAGCGACAAAACCTGAGCTAGAGCGACCACTCTGTGTTTTGAACCTCCGCTCGAGTGACCAAACGTTGGCTTAAGCGTAAAATTCATGCTCCCAAAAGTTGACACATTTTACAGACCACTCGAGTAACAAGAGTTGCGTTCGAGTGAAGACCTCAGTCACGCGCTCGAGGGACCATCAAGCTACCATCGAGCGGAAAATTCACAAAATCAATACTTTCGTAGAATTTATAGACCACTTGAGAGAAGGAATTTGCGCTAGAGTAGCCACCCATATCTTTGACCCTCCGCTCGAGCGAGGCCCTGTTTTAAGTGTTCTCAAGTGCACTTTTTGCATTCTCACTGCATCCTAGGCATTACTAGGCCATGATTAAGACATAATAAGGAGGATAAAGACTTAGAAACACACTAAGAACGAAATGAAACAAGTTAAGTATTATCCGAGTGTGTGTTTTATTATGTGTATCTGTTATATTTATGTAGGTCACACACCGTAAACCATTTGATTAGTTTGCTCTGTCTGTCTGCAACCAGAGCCATCTGTGAGTAACAACTTTGTAAAGCTATGTTTGATTATAAGTGTTTTCTGATTAAAATGATATGATCTATTTTCTGAAATGCTATTTTATAAATCTTGAATGAATGTCTATTTTTCTAAAATATATTTGTGGCATCCTTAGTTCACGTGGCCCTTGCTCGGGGGTAACAATACCGAGGCCTATGTTCATGTGGCCATCGCTTGGGGTTAACAATACCATGGCTACTTGTGCACAAGATGTGGACCTATGTGGTCATCAGTGCCGATTATGCAAATTTGATATGATATGACAGCTAAATGGATGTACTACATATAACTGCTAAGATTTCTGGTCAAGTATGCGAATCTGAATTTGTTTTTGATTTGAAATTTGCTATAGGACATCATTCATTAAATTTTTTACTCTGCTACTATTCACTGGGCTTCCGCTCACTATTTCTATTATGTATGTAAGTGAGTAGACGTGTGACCAGGTCTAAGCTACTTCTTGGAGAGTTTTGTTTTGTCAGCTAGCCACCGTGCCTCCCAAGGAGGTTCCCGTTTGTCAAGTCAAGTTTTGTGAATCATGTAAAGTATGTTTTTGTTTTGTTTTTGTCTATCCATACTTTGGGCTAAGTTCCCTATTATATATATATATATATATAAGTTTTAAATCTTTTTCTGTCCCATGTATGTCTACGCAGCTTTATGGATATTGCATTTTGTATACTTGCTTCCGTAGTCCCTCATACTTTGTTATTTTGTACAAAGGCCTTTGGTAATCCCAGGATTACTAGCCAGTTACGACGCTAAACCTATAGGGACAGGTTTGGGCGTGACAGTTCTCCCCACGAAAGAAGAGATAGTTAGATTTTGTTTAAGTTTATTTTTCTTTCTTTATTTCTTGCTTGAGGACTATCAATTTATAAGTTGGGGGAATGTGATTAAGGCTGAATTATGCAACAGTAAGGCCGTTAATTAGGATCTCTTAACTTTACTTTCTTGTCAAACTATACATTTTATGCCTGTTTAATATCAATTAGGTTTGTACACAGTGGGAGCATAAAATGACCAAAAATGCAGAGAAAATTGCGTCCCGCACGTACGAATGCCCATTCTCGCACGTGCGGCCTTTACATCGCAGCCAAATAGGGCCTAATCTTCCTGCACGTGCGGAGGGTTTTTTCTGCACGTGTGGCACCCTTCCCGTACATGCGGTGACCATTCCCGCACGTGTTGCCATACCTTAGAATTTGTGTCGCTGTTTTAAACCTGTTTAAAAGACAGTAGAGAGAGAGAGAGAGAGAGAGAGAGAGAGAGAGAGAGAGAGAGAGAGAGAGAGAGAATAGGTTGAATTAGGGTTTTGATATTTTTCCAACAAGAGAGAGGCTTGGGTTTAAGAAAAAATAACTTAAAGCTTGAAGAAGGTCTCCCATGGTGGCTTCTTCCTCTTCCACCTCTTCCCACTTCTCTATGAGTGGCTAGGCTCATCTTTCTAGGGTTTTGATGAAACCCTAGCCATGTAAATAGGTTTTCTTTTTGGTTTTCTTTTATGCAATGGTTTAAACAATTGTATGGTGTTTAAGAAGTTTCAAATATATATTTTTCATTATTTCTTCAAGTATTTGGCTTTTTGTGATTGTTGAACGCTTTCTATACAACGGTTTTCTTTTTTTTCATATTCAAGGTATGAGACGAGCCATACTACGAAGGGCGAGTCGTTTTTCTACCCTAGTTTAGAGCGAACGACTCGTACTACTTGAGATGGTTCGTGCCTATATGTCATGACCCGAATCTGCTCCTATGGATTAAGGTCATAATCGGCCAGTAATCATGAGATTACCTACGGCCTCAAACCTGATTAAACATAATTCAATAGAATTAAGGGGCCAAAACAGAAGTAGACTTAAAAATTTTGTCCAATGAGTTGTGCTTACATGGCATAGAAAATTACCCAAAGTATTTAATAATAACTCATACACATAGGTAGAATTACCATCTTTGTACATCCAGGAACTTTCAGACATACAACCAACCAAACAAAAACTTATGTACATAGGTGATCCAACATGTTCACCAAAGTAGCAAAAGAGTAAACAAAAGGTTAAAAGAACAAAAACAAAGTCTCGTGCGTGAGACATTCGGGCTGACTCTTCAAACTGACTTCCTCTCACATTCTTGATTGAGGTTGGGTTTGGACCTCTCTCTGCTCACCTACATGCACATAAATGAGAGTGAGTGAAAACCCAGTGAATAATATCAAAATAAAGAAATTACATGAATGAAATTCGTAACGGATATATCCAATGACCTAAGGCCCATTCATGTTTCTATCTAGTATATCAAACAGCCTCATTCTTATCAAATGGCCTTGGGCCCAATTCATCCATGTCAAACGGCCTTTGGCCCATTCATTTATATCAAACAACCTTTGGCCCAATCATTTATGTCAAACAGCCTTTGGCCCAATCATTTATATCAGACGGCCTTTGGCCTAATCATTTATGTCAAATGGCCTTTGGCCCAATCATTTATATCAAACGGCCTTTGGCCCAATCATTTATGTTAGACGGCCTTTGGGCCAATTATTCATGTTATGTGCATTTCACACTTGAAATCATAAGCATATCGTAATCATAATCATATTCCAACGTCTTTATTCAATCATTGGCATTCAATTTAACAACTCCATAGAACTCATACATAAGTGAGCATTTGGAAAGTAGCATACTTCAACACATTCCTATTAAGATATTACTCATAGTGTTCTGCTGATGGATTCGTCTTTACGCTTGGCCCTACACAATTTACAACATATCAGGTCACAAGCGATTCAATCCGTTCTTAAATTGTTTATTTCTCTTAGGCCTCTTTCTTATCCCTTTAACTCATTTACAATGTCTATGCATGCCTAAGAGTACTTAGAAATGAAAGAGAACGGAAAAAGAAACGCAAAATAACTTTTCAAAATTTCTGAAACAAGACTCTCCGCTCGAGCGCAGGATTAGTTGCTTGAGCGGACTACAAAACTCTGAGAAAGTACTGATTGCATGCATTTTATGCTCGAGTGAGACTTTTGACACTCGAGTGAGGAGTCTTGCAAAACAGAGCACGCTCGAGCGTAGCTTTGGCCACTCGAGCCACTGTGCAATTTCTACAAAACTTCTGAGAGCTTGACTTTCAGGCTCGAGCGACACTTTCCTCGCTCAAGCGGACAAGTCGAATTCTGGGTTTTCCATAACTCTGTCTGAAGCTCAAATCACACTCCCAAAGGTTCCAAAGTTTGCAAATCATGGCCAAATCATAGAAAAACATCGTGTATCATAAGAACTTGGATAATTTGAAACCAATTGTTCAAAATTATAGTCCATTTCCAAATCTATTCCAAATTTTCTTTATAAATTTTAAAACTCATGCATTCAAACTTCATACAAACTTCATATCTTCATGAATGATGCATGCATGTTGATTATTGACTCCAATTCTATTCCAAATGGCACATATGATGCCTAAAATCATGAAACTCAACAAAATTATGCATGCATGTAAGCTTTGATGCTCAATTCTTCATATTTAACATGCCTTATGCTAGATCATGCAATTTATATGAAAATTCATAGCAATTCTATACATGCATGAACATATGGACTTCAAATTCTCATATTACTCTTGAATTCCTCAACTATAGATTTACACTCATGGTTTTGAGTTCAACTACTCACCTATAGTCTCCAATCTTTCAAAATTAGCTAATTTCTTGAGTTTAGCTTCCAAATTCCCTAGTTTTGAGTCAAAATCCACAATTTGTGCCTCTTCTCTCTCTAGAACCGACCCTCTCTCTCTCTCTCTCTAGAGTATTTTCAGATTTTGAGCTCAAATGGGGAGCTTAGGTGTTAGAGGGCCTATATATATATATATATATATATGTGTGTGTGTGTGTGTGTGTGTTTGCCTAATCAACTTTGATTAAGGCTAGTTAATAGCGCCTTAATTCAATCATATTAAATCTAATTATTTTGATCCGAATCAATTTTTAATTAAATTTCATCGTAGGCTTTAAAAATCTTGCTAAATATAAAATATAGTCAATCTCAGTTTCTGACGTCTCTACGACCTTCAATTAAATTTTATAGCTGAAAATCAAACATATTTTCTTACGGTAAACAAGTAGAAATTCAAAAGCACACATAATCATATAAATGGCACTCAAAATCATGTTAAGCACATAACCACAATCATAATTAAGATTAATTAATATAACACGGGACAGTGTTATGATACTATACATTGAACGTGATAACTCTCTTGATCAATGCTTCGAATTTGTAGTTGCGAAGTATTATTTAGTTCGAACCGTAGCATAATTGATTTTCAAATTGAAACCTTATTTATGTAATTAGTGGTGAATTCATTACCCTAGGTTTTTCCACAATCAGTAATTCCAATTTCAATTTTAATCACTAGTTTAATCGCTTTGTTTAATTTAATTATTATTAGGTTATGAACAACCATCTTTTTCATCAAAATTAATTTAGAAATTTAACATTTAAATTAGATTAATTTCACAATTGTCCAAGTGGATCAATATATAGACTTACCATTATTCTAAGGAATTTGATACAATTTAGTTTTATTTTTTGTGTGTGAAACGACCCATCACCCAAAATTCAAAAACTCCTCTGCAGAAGACAAAGGCCTGGTTTAGGATCTTTAAAAAAATCCAAAAAACCAAAAACTTACTAAAAAAGTTAAAAGGTTATCACTATTCACCAAAAAAAATATAAAAAATTAATTTTACACAAAATTATTACAAACTGAATTGACGTCCCACGGGCACGAGCTGACTTTTTGGAAAAAATTGCATAGGCAGGGTACACAAACAACACGGTGTTGTTCGGCCCATGGGGGCCCATCATGGGTCCCATTTGATAATCTGAACCGTTCAATGTGTACAAATCGTCGAGTACTATATGCCTGTAAAAAATCACATTGAACAGATATCGCTAACTACATGATCAAATCAGTTTTGTATAAAAAATGGATGGTGTTATAGTTAACGGTTGAAAAAAACTAATCCGATCAAATAGCTATCGATATCCGATCAATGTGATTTTTTACAAGCATATAGTACTCGACAAGTTCTACAAATTCATCGGTTCCGATTATAAAAAAAAGGGGACCCATGGTGGGTCTCCACGGGCCGAACAACACAGTCCATTCAATGCCCGAAAAGGAGGGAATCATCTCTTAGCCTATACATTGCACGCTGTTCTTTACCTCAACCCACCGCACAGCCTATTTTATTCCAATCTTCCCCTATAAACTAATTTATACAATTTTTAATACACATTTTTTCGTAAAAAGTCAAAAAGGTATCCCAAACAATCATATTTTTTTCCTCAACTTTTTAGTCCAAAAAGTCAAAAAGTGCACTTATTTAGGACACCCCAAACAATCCCGAAATGTAGAAGATGAAATGTGAAAGATAAATATGTTTTGAAAACTCCATCCAAACTTGAAAGAGAAAATTGTTTTAAAATGTGTAAAGGAATCACTTTTTCAAGATTCCATCCAAACAGTGATGCAAACGGAGGGCTGGAATCATAATTTCAAAACTACACCAAACACAACCTTTTGTCACTTTCAATTTCCACAGGTGATATAATTACGGAAATTGTAACTTTGAAACAAAAAAAATTTAACTACATCTAAAACTTTATCCAAAAGTTCAGACATTCTACAAATTGACTAATATCGAATAATTTTTTAAAAAATAATATTTATAATTTTGTAAATCAACAAAATGGAATTAGGGAGGAAAATCCTACTAAATACTACAATAAATTATTGAATATTTTACCAACCATGATTAGAGACATAAGCAATTCGGTTCAATAGGAATTGAAAAAAATTTTAAACCGAACTGCATTTTTCGATTTTGTTAGTTAAATAAAAAAGATAAGTCAGGATACAGAAAGAAGGGATGAGTTGAAATATGTATTAGTGAATTATTTTCATAAAGAATTTTTTTTTTGTTTAATACAAATAATGCGAACTGGGTCCAAATCCCCTGTCCCTATTTCCTATCCCAAGTCCCTGTCCCGTTCTTCATAGGCTGCCACGTGTCCATCAATAAATGTTAAGAAAAATGTTTTAGACCTCTAAATTGTGAACTCTAGTGAAGCTCTAAATTGTGGGTCTCACTGTGTGAATTAATATTTTAGCCTTTGCTTTGTTTTGTTTTATTTTATTTTATTTTTAGAAGTTGCCACATCAGTAGAACTCTTATTAGAGCTTTACCATTAGAGGTCCTAATCACCACTATAAATGTTAATTGCATACCATTTGACCTCTGTCAACAAAATCACTCTAGCAGAACGGTCTTCCTTCTCTTTCTCCCATTTATATTTTCTTTCACCTTCATGTCTAATCACATTACACAATCAACAATTTCTATTTTCTTTTACCTTCATCTTTGACCACACAATACAATCAAATCGACCACCTCTTTACTTTCCTCTAAAAGCTCATTTGTCTCCTCTGCCTCCCCCTCTCTTTTCTTCTCTCTTTTAATTTAAACCCAAAAATAAATCCAATGCAGTGGTTGGATTTATGCTTTGTATTGCATGATAATCCAATTGAAAATATTGCATCTCATACCCAGCGACCAAGATTCCCAATAATGGATGCATCCAATACTCATAGAAGCATAAGTCCAACCAACTGTTCATCCTTATTTAAGGCTTGTAGCATGATTCAAGTATAATTAAATATATATATATATATATATATATGTGAAGAAGTGCTTTGGAAATACTTTTTGGATCGAAAGGGACGCTCGAGATCCTCAGCCAGTCACCTGAAAAGGAATGAACACTCCAGTCGGGGGTGCCGGAATTAGCACTCCGACGGACAAGTCAGTGTATACTCTCTTGGTTGCTTATATCTCAAGTTTAGACTTTTTCTCACATACCTTTCTCTGGTTAGTGTTCCTCTATTTATATTCTTTTTCTCGGGTCTTAGGGTCGGGCCCACCTTTGCTCTGTTGCACGTCTATTTATTTGGCTCTTGTTCTGCTGGCTGGGATGCCGATTATCCTATCCAGCTCTTAGTTCGACTACGATCAATGCTGAATACAAGATCCGCCCTTGATCGATCTCATACTTATACCCGACCTTATTGGCACCCGGAATACTCGGCTCCCATAATCGCCCCCCAAACATCCTATTAACGCCAGTTATTTGGCATGTTTGGTTTCGAACAACATTTTTATTTTTGAATTTGAGAAGTCAAAGAAAGAATGGCGGCTAACTTCATTCCAATGAATGTCAGAGCAGACACTTTGTAGGCATTATTACATCTTCCCGCCTCTTCGTACGCGTTCTTCATTTAATGCGATTTGAAACTATGTTGTCCCTTCGTGTGTAAGTTCTTTTTGAATACTCAAAGCTTCTGGTTTGCCTTTCGATATACCTCCGTTTCATGACTTTGCTTGAGGGGAGAAACCAGTGCGACTCTGCGCCCGTTGAGTTTCGTGGTTTTTGTGGGAAACAAACCGATGACGGAAGCGGATTCAATTGTGCATGACCCAAATGTGGCAGTCTAGTTTGCTCGGCAAATTTTTCCACCAGAGGTCCGGCTGTCGGTGGTCGGTTGACCTAATTTTGAAGTGTTTCGGGAGGGCATCCATGGAGCTGTGAAAGGGCTGTATACCGCCTATGAAATCAGCATGCGTCTTCGCGCCACGTGGTGGGAGATAGAGTAGAAGGTTGAATGCATACAAAGCTTAGAAGCTCGTGCGAAGAAGGCCGAGCGCGAACTAAGAAAGGCCAAAACCACCGAGACACAATCGGCCAGACAAGCTAACCCGATTGTGGAAGAAAGGGTGACCTAACGGCTGATAAGTCATGCGATTGCTGATCACGATACGGAAGCATGTTTGCAATAGAGGCCGCAAAGGCCAGGTCCTATGAACAAGGCTTCCACGATGGTCAGAAAGTCGGGATACAAAAGACGAAGGAAAAACTCGCCGAAGAGGTCTGTCGTTGTGAGAACCGTGGATTTAAGCACATGTGGGTCAAGGCTCTCCAGGCTGCAGAGGCTCTTCGGGTAGCAGGCATGGATTCGGCATCGCCGTTATATCAGAGTCATCATTTTTCCTTCGCGGCTTTCGAAGTCGAGAAGAGTGACGATGAGGGGGATGTCGAATGATACTGAAGATAAAACATTGTACCGCTCTAACATGGATTGGGAGCGAATTATGTATTATTGATTAATTTAATAAAATTTATTATTTTCAACATTTGCATGTTGTTTTAATTTCTCTTAATCGATATATTTGGTGTACCGAACATATTCTTTGAATTACATGCTGCTAGTTACTGTTGCGTATGCGATCCCCTGATCTTTAGCTCATGTGTAATTTAACAAATTCATATACGAGATGTTGGGTTGTTTGAATTCATAATTGTACTGGAGTGGTTGAATTCAGTCAGAATGATTTTTCTCTTTTGCATAATGTGCATGCTTGTTTAGTTTCTAGTATAAGGTGGGTAACAACGCCGAATAAAGCTAAAGACAAAATACTATTGATCTTCCTCCATTTTTTTATCAACCGTGCTTATGCTTGTTATTCATAATATTCATAAAAAGCGTGCCGAATTAAGAGTCGTTTTGCCTTGCCCCATTGATGGGGCTCTGAATCCGGAGGCTCACTCGACCCAAACGTGTCATTCATGGATAGGGCTCCGAATTTAGGGGATTTTTATCTTAGCCAGTCGTGACATCCACGAAGGGCGCTCTGAATCTGGAGGATTATTCGGCCCAAACGTGTCATGCACGGATGGGGCTCCAAATTTGGGGACTTTTTATCTTGGCCAATCGTGACATCTACGAAGGGCGCTTCGAATCCGGAGGCTTATTTGGCCCAAACGTGTCATGCATGGATGGGGCTCCGAATTCAGAGGCTTTTTATCTTGGCCAATCGTGATATCCACGAAAGGCGCTCAGAATCCGGAGCCTTATTCGGCCTAAACGTGCCATGCACGGATGGGGCTCTGAATTCGAAGGCTTTTTATCTTGGCTAATCGTGACATCCACGAAGGGCACTCTGAATCCAGAGGTTTATTCGGCCCAAACGTGTCATGCACGAATGGGGCTCCGAATTCAGGGGCTTTTTATCATGGCCAATCGTGACATCCACGAAGGGCGTTCCAAATCCGGAGGCTTATTTGGCCCAAACGTGTCATGCACGGATGGGGCTCTGAATTCGGAGGCTTTTTATCCTGGCCAATCGTGATATCCACGAAGGGCTCTCCGAATCCGGAGGCTTATTCGGCCAGAACGTGTCATGCACGGATGGGGCTCCAAATTCAGAGGCTTTTTATCTTGGCCAATCATGACATCCACGAAGGGCGCTCCGAATCCGGAGCCTTATTCGGCCCAAACATGTCATGCACGAATGGGGCTCCGAATTCAGAGGCTTTTTATCTTGGCCAATCATGATATCCATGAAGGGTGCTCCAAATCCGGAGGCTTATTACTTCCAACTACAATTCCATACAGTAAGATAAGAAGTCTTGGTTTATAAAAGTGAAAGTTGTACACGGCGTACATTCAAAACAAGTCATCATGCCCCACATGTCGGGTTAACGATAAAATTACACAAATGCGTAGAATTCCAAGGACGTGGCAGACTTCTCCCAGACATGTCTTTGAGCCGATATGCTTCCGTTCCCGCGATTGAATCAATCTGATTGGGGCCGTCCCAGTTAGGACCCAGTTTTCCGTGAGCTGGATTCCTGGTAGCCGGAAGTACTTTCTTGAGGACCAATTCTCCGGGTGTATAGCGGTGTAGCTGAACACGTTGATTATACGACGTAGCAAGCTGTTGCTGGTACCGTGCCATGGACGCAAGGGCACGGTCTCGTCGTTCTTCAATCAGAGTCAAATCCAAGCCTAACATCATGTCATTTCGGCCCATATCAAAAAATTTTGATTTCAAGGTTGGGAGGCCGATTTCCAGGGGGATGATTGCCTGGGTTCCAAAGCATAATGCAAACAGCATTTCCCCATTGGATCGCCTCGGCGTAGTGCGATGAGCCCACAACACACTCGGCAATTCTTCGACCCATCTGCTTTTAGCTTTTTCCAGCGTCTTCTTGATGCCATCCAAGATGGATTTGTTGGAGGCTTGGGCTTGACCATTGCTCTGTGGATAAATAATCAAATTACCGTGCCATGGAGAAATAAGGCCGAATACCATACTTGCTGCATAGTTCTCTGTAGACGCCATAATCAAATTGGGTGCCGTTGTCTAAGATCAGTGCTCTTGGAATGCTGAATCGTGTTATGATATTTCTCCATACAAAACGCTTAACATCAGAATCTCGAATGTGCGTTAGTGTCTCTGCTTCGATCCATTTTGTGAAGTAATCCATTGCAATAATCAAAAATCACTTATTGCCCGGGGCACGAGGTACCGGTCCGACGATATCAAGTCCCCATTAGGCGAACGGCCAAGGACTGGTGATAGAGCTTAACTCTTTGGCAGGCAAATGGGTTAAAAAGGAAAACTTCTGGCATTGCTCACATTTCTTGATGTAATATTCGGCATCAGCTCTCATTGTCGGCCAATAATACCCTTGTGTCATAGCTCGTTGAGCCAAAGAGCGCCCACCGGAATGAGCACCACAACTACCTTCAAGTATTTTAGTCAAGAGTTCTTCGACTTTGTCCGGATGAACACACTCTAGATATGGACCTAAAAGGGATTTTTTGTAGAGCTTTCCTTGCGAATCCAAGTAATATCACAGGGCCTTGTTTCGTAGTTTGTGTGCTTCTTTCTTTTCCATTAGGAGCTGTTCAGAAGATAGGAATGCAGTGATATGGTCCATCCAACTTGGACCTGACTCTGTGACATTAATTTGAATTGACTCTGAAGGGGCAATTCTCGACTCTGGGATAAATCCCACTTCAATTGTCCATTTGATCTCTTAGTTGATGGCGGAGGCTAGGCAAGCCAGGGCATCTGCATGTGTGTTCTGATCCCGAGTTATTTGATTTAGTTCATGATGGTCGAATTTTGCCAGCAAGGAATTTGCCGTTTTCATGTAAGCTGCCATACGGTCATTTTTGGTTGCGTATTCCCCCTTCAATTGGTTGATGACTAGCTTTGAATCGCAGAAGATAAGCAGATGCCGAGCACCAAGGAGATGTGCATTTCGTAACCCGGTTAGTAGTGCTTCTTATTCGGCCTCATTATTCGGTGCATCGAAGCCCAGTTTGACAGCCTGCCCGATTATTACCCCGTTGGGAGCCGTGATCACTATGCCTGCCCCATTGCTGCATTGATTAGATGAACCATCACAGTACAATTGCCAAATGTCCCCAACATAAATTCTTCAATTCGGCTTAGGTTGAATTTGATCAGACTTGAAGTCGGCAAGACCCCCAGTGAATTCGGCCACAAAGTCGGCAAGCACTTGCCCTTTGATTGAGGTTCAAGGCAGAAACTGAATATCATACTGGCCAAGTTCGAGAGCCCACTTTGAAACGCGCCCTGATGCTTCTGCACTACGGAGTACTGACCGGAGAGGGTAGTCCGTTAGTACCCCGATGGTATGCCCCTGAAAGTAATGCATTCTTGCTGCCATGATGAGGGTTAGGATAAGTTTTTCCAATGGAAGGTAACATGTTTCGGCGTCAACCATTGCCTTGCTCACATAATACACTGGCCGCTACTCCCCAAGCTCTTCCTTTAACAGTACAGTGCTGACAGCCCAATCGGAAACTACCAGATATAAAATGAGCGGGTCACCTGCCGAAGGTGTTGTCAAGAGTGGAACTGATTGGGGGTATGCCTTTAAACCATTGAAAGCGGCTTCGCACTCAGAGGTCCATTCAAAAGCTTTACCCTGCCGTAGGGTGTGAAAGAATTGTCGGCAGCGATCTGTGGAACGACTGATGAGCCTATTGAGTGCGGCGGCCATCCCCATCAACTTTTGAACCTCCTTGATCGATCGAGGGAAGCTGAGTTCCAGGATTACTGTGATTTGTCTTTGGTTAGCTTCAATTCCTCAGTGGTTAACAATGTAGCCCAGGCATTTGCCAGATCCGATCCCAAATGCATATTTGGAAGGGTTCAACTTCATTTTGTACTTGTGTAAAATGTCGAATGTCTCTTCCAGATCGGCTAGATGAGTTTGCTCTTCTTTAGACTTGACCACCATATCGTCAATGTACACTTCCATAGTACGGCCAAGTTGCTCCTTGAACATGGCAGTGACTAGTCGCTGGTAAGTTGCCCCTGCATTCTTCAGCCCAAAAGGCATAAACTTATAGCAATAGGCTCCTCTTGGGATGAGGAATGCAATTTTGTCTTGGTCCTCCAAATGCATGGCAATTTGATGGTAGCCTCTGTAGGCATCGAGGAAGCTCATACGCTGATGACGTGTCGTGCCATCTACGAGTTGGTCTATCTTGGGGAGGGGAAAACAATCCTTAGGGAAAGCTTTATTTAAGTCCGTGAAATCCACACAAACACGCCAAGTCCCATTTTTCTTCTTTACAACCACAGTATTTGACAGCTATGTAGGATAGGTCACTTCCCGGATTGCCCCCGCATCAAGCAACCGGTCAACTTCTTCAATAACGGCAGCAGTGTGTTCTGCAGCTGACCGCCGATTTTTCTGAATAATCGACTTAGATTTGGGGTCAACATTTAAACGGTGCTGAGAAACAGATGGATCTACGCCTGGCATCTCATATGGTGACCATGCAAATACATCAAGGTTGCCAAGTAAGAAGGTAATTAGCTGTTGTCTGTCGACTTGATTCAGGGAGGCGCCGACCATGAAGAACCTGTCAGGATTCCCGTCAATTTCAACTCGATCCAGGGCTTCTGTGGCCTTTTCACTTGGGAGCCATCCAACATCGTCAAGGCTCTCTCGATCTGGCACCTCAATAAAATTCACTTCCAGCTCTCTTGGTGTCTTCGCGGCAAGAAGATAACTTGCTTATGCCGATTTCTGAGAACCACGAATTTGTTCAATGCCGCGTTCGGTCTGGAAGCGGAGCAGTTGATGATAGGTGCATGGCACGGCCTGCATGGTATGCAACCAAGTTCATCTTATGATGAGTTTATACGGTAAAGGTAGCTTGACAACCAAGAATTCCACATCCATTGATCGGGAGCCCGCTTGAACTGGTAGTGTGATTTTGCCCAATGGGTATTCTGGATTAGTGTTGAAGCCGAATAACGAATAGTGAGCTGGGGACAGGTCCGACTCAGTGAAGCCGAGTTTGATGAAGGTTTTGTAGTACATAACTTCCGAAGTACTGCCCTGGTCAATGAGAACACGTTCAATGGTGAATCAGTTTACGTGTAATTCGATGACCAAGGGATCAATGTGCGGGAGCGTTACGCCGACCAAATCAGAATCATCGAAAGTAATACTTTGAGCTTCATGGGGCCGTTTCGCTGGTGTGATTTACTTCTGGGGGTCAGGGTGCAACTGAATTGTATGTACCGCGGATGCCGTCGGCAAGCTATAAATCATATGGATTACACCGAGTGGGGGGTGAATCTTGTCGTAAAGCAACTGTTTTGGTCGAATTGTTCTTTCAGACGTGTTGCTTAAGCCGACCGTCTTGCACCAACTCCTCAAGATGATCTTTCAAGGCATAACAATTGTCGGTATCATGTTCGTGGTCTTTGTGATATTTGCACCGTCTATCCCGTCTCCTCGTGTCAAGAGGTCCGACCATCTTAGGTGGCCATTTGAAGAACGGAAGATGCTGAATTTTAGGCATAACCATGCTAATCAGCTTCAACAGCTCTGTATATTTCTTGTCCGCGCGCCTAATGCGCCTGCTATCCACTTGAAGTTGTGCACTAGCTCGTTGTGGACATTGGCCACTTGATTGGCGAGAATCTCATCTTCTGTCTCATTTGGCCCGATTCTGTGGTTCTGGACTCCGTGAGGGTACAGAATTTATCGGCTGAACGATCTCAGATGGGGCCGTCTTGTTGGCCTTGGGCCCGACTTTAACCCACAGGGCGTCATCCTCCACTTTGCAGTATTCCTTGACTTTCTTCATTAGCGACCAGACTGTTTTGGGGGGCCTTCTGGTCAAGGAGCTACGGAGGGCACTATCGGGGTGCAACCCCATTTTGAAGGTGGTGATGGCCATGGAGTCATTACAGGCATCATCTATGAGATTAAAGCATTCCCAATAGTGCGCCGAATAAGCATGTAGGGTCTCCCCTGGTTGAATTTGCATTGCCTAGAGAGAATCGGCCTGCTTCGGTTGGACCTCATTGGTGATGAACCTTGCCCTGAAGGATTTTTGGAGTTGATGGAAGCTCTTAATTGATGCTGGTTCCAATTTATAACACCATCTGACGACCAATGGTCCCAAACTGCTGGGAAATATTCAACACATGAGGGCCTCGTCGTCAGCATACAGTGTCATGGCTTGCTTGTAATGGTGGATGTGATCGGTAGGGTCTGATTTTCCATCATATAGGGTAAACGATGGAGCTTTGAACTTTTTGGGTAGTACCACCCTTGCGATCCGTCGCACAAAAGGGTCATGTTAATCCTCTTCGTCTGAATCATTTCTTCTTCGTTTAGTCCTTGCACGCTGTAGACATCCCATTTTTGACCGTCATCGTTTGAACACTTGGACGTCATCATTTGAACACTTGATGATCATCCATGCTCGTGTTCGTTTTGAGTTCTCGAAGGTCTCGGCTGCGTGCCTTGCCTTAGGATCTCTCAACTTGTTTATTTTGTGCTTGGTTGTGGACCAAGGACTTGTGTTTTGCTTCTGAGGAAAGAGGGTGGCTTGTTGGCCATCCCTGCAATCCATCGACTAAGGCTTTGTACCATCGGCCATAAGTGTTGGCCGATCGGCACTCTTTTTGGTCGATCGACCATATTTTTGAGCCGAGACCTTTCCATCTACTTTTTGTAGATATTTTCTGCCAACTGTGACAGCTGGTGGCCATAATTCTCATCCTCCATACACGTGTATGAAGGGATTGCATTCAAGACTCAAGCTTGTTCAACAAGCTTGAGAATTGAAATTCTATAAGAAGGGAGGCCCTCCTTCCTTTCCAGAGGTTGAGAAAATTTGAGATACAAGTTCTATATCTCTCTATATATAAATTTTACCTCTTTCTCTTGTTTGGCCCTTGTTTGTGCTCAAAAGTGTGTTTTCTTAATCCTATTGCACACAAACACCTACTAGAACACCATCCTTTTGTTGTTGAGGTACTAGGGAGTTGATTTTGGTGTTCTTGGACTAGTTTTGTTCAGAAGAGGCTGCTGGAGTTATGTTCTTGAAGGTGTTCTTCAAGGGTGAGTCAACTACCTTTTAATCCCCCATTTTGGCTTAAGCTTTTAGACCTATTTTCATGCTGATTTAAGCTTAACTTTCTACTATAAAAAGTTCTGATTTTTCATGCTTGTGATGTTTGTTTAAGGTCACTTTTGAGTTAGGGGTAGTCTACCCCTCTTAGGCCTTGTTTGGCCTTGTTTTGTGCCTTCCCTTTTGAGCTTTGGAACCATCTTGTTTTGACCTTCGCACCACTGAAATCCAGAGGATTTTCAGTGGTGGAGAGGTGGTTTTGGAGTCTTGAATAGGAGAGGGACACTCCCCCTCTCCTTGTGTTTCATTTGCTAGTATAAATGGCTCATATTGGTAGCATGTTTTCTTAACATGTTTTGGCTACATTTCAGCAAGTATTTAGTGTTATTTTGCCATGATATAACTCTGTTTTAAGTTGGTTTGATAGCCTCTTGCATGCATCATGTACTTGTAGTGTAATCCTCTCTATTGCCTTAACATGCACCTAGCATTTGGGTCATCATTCTTGCTTGTTTTGGCTCAACTCAAAGAAGCTTTTAGTCATGTTTTACCATACTCTAGCTCTGATTTGTATTGTCTTGGTCATGCATGCATTGTTTTGTATAGCCTTGGTTCAATCTAGCTTGTTGGCTTTGAGTGTCCAAGTCATTAGCATGCATTGCTTAGACCATTTTCATGATTTGACATCATTGCATATGAGATTTCAGTCCATATAGTGTGGTCTTGCATTCACATTTGTCACCTTTTCCATGTATTGAGAGGTTGGTGTTTTATGCCTCAAAATTGAGTCATTGTGCATGCTATCATACTTAGGCTTTTGGGATGCCATCTCAGTGGGTTTTTGGGCTTATTTTGACATGCCATAACTCTGTTTTTCATTGGTTAAGTCATGTCATGCTTGGTTGTAAAAGGTGTAGTGTAACACCCCTTGTTAGCTTTGCATGCCTCATGCCTTTTGGACTTTTGTTCTAGTTTGTTTTGGCTTTGGTCCATGCATATTTTAGACTCATTTTAGTATGCTTTAGGACTGTTTTGGTTCGCTTAGGCCATTTGCTTCATGTTTTGCATAGCCTTGGTGTAAGTCCTTTTGCTATCTTCAAGCTTTGAGCTTTCTTGCATGCTATACTTGTTTTGCTTGGTTGATTTGGCATCATTCCATGCTTAATTTCAAGGCTTATAGTATTGTCACATGTTCATACTTTTCACTCGTTAAGTGCTCTTAAGAGTTGGTATCTTCATGCCTTATTTGTGAACCAAAGTGTATGCATGTTTGTATGTGCTTTTGTCTTCCTTTTCACTGCATCTTGGCCACTGATTTGGACATGGCTGAGGTCTGCCCATTTTGGTTTAAGTCCATCTTTTCATATTGTTGCATGCTTGACCTGTTGCATGTTGTTGCATGCTTGCTAGTTTGCATGTTGTTGCATGCTTGTCCATCTTTGCATGCCATGCATGTTTGTATGTTTAGGTTGCATTTTGTATGGTTGCTAGTTTGCATTTTGTCACATGCTTGTTTAGATTGCATTGCATTTGGCATGCTTGTTACCTTAGCCTTGTGTGCATGTTTGAGTCATATTGCATTTGGCATGCTTATGTTGCATTGCATAGTTTTTCCATGTTGCATGCATTGCATTGTGTTTGGTTTGGGGTGTTAAGCCCAACACGAGGAACGAGGGACATTTCATACTTAAAGTGATGAAACGTGCCTCAATCCTCAGTTTCCGACACTCTTGATCCAACATGATAGAGTTTAAGGCATTATGTGTTTTTGTGCATTTCATTCACATTGAATTGTGCGACTCGACTTCTTTGGCCATCATGCATCGAAATGCGTGATTGATGGCTCGAGAGTCGAACACTACACTCCTTTGAGTTCCAAACATGATAAGGCGTGTAGTTGCACAACATTATCTTGCAAATGTATTGCCATGCCCTTGTTTGTCCTCTGCTGTAGCAAAAGGAGTAGTTTGCAGGAAGAGATGACCGATCGGTTATCTGGAGTGCCGATCGGCTAACAATTTTTGGCCGATAGACTAAAAAGTGGTCGATGACCCATTTCCCTTGGCCGATGGCCTCTCAGCATGTCCATGAGGTGGTTCAGAAGCATCACAGAGATTTTCACAGTTTTCAGAGGTGCAAAACAGTGCAAACAGAGGCAACATGGGGCATGGCAACGGATTTCCGAGCGAAGCCAATCGAGCATGCATTTGTCCCTCTTCTCGAGGTCGTTTTAACTGTTTTGTAACTTAATTAATTTGCTTAATTAGTTAAGATTTTTGTAATAATTAATTAGCTAGGATAGTTAGTTAATTAGTTGATTTGTATTATTTATTCGGACCCTCCGTCGAGAGGGCGAATTTTGTAATAAGCGTGCGTGTGTGTGATGCATGTCTTCCACTCCCCATTTCTTTCTCCCTTTTATTTACCCGCTTTCGTTGGTTAGATTAGGGCATATTTCGATTAGCATCCTTATGCTTGCATGCGTGCATCCATTCATCTGTCTTGCATGCACCGGGCTCGGCGCATCATACTAACTGCATCGTATTTCAATACCAATTTGAATACATGTATCAAGTTACATTTCACATGACATCTTAGAATAGCCGAGCCTATTTTAGTTACATTTTTGCATGTGTTGCATTAGCCATCTTAACATGAACTAGGATCGTGCATGATTTCTAACTAGTTCTCTGTTTTGGCTCGGAGTACACTGTGAGTGTTTATGTTTTAATATCTTGCATGCGTGTAAGTGTTACCATGTTCAACATGCTTGCCATGAGCCTAACTGCTTAAATGTTCAATTGCATGAATGCCTGTGGATGAAGATTGGATTGCTTGAATTGGAACAATTCATCGAAATGCGAGTTTAAAGCCCACTTGAGGGTGACAAAATCATGTTTTTCTAAGCCCACTTGAGGGTGGCAAATCCACGTCTTAGCCTACTTGCAAGTAGCATCTTCAAACCATTTTCAAACAAACAAACATGAGATGTTTTGTTCCAACTTAGGCAATCTAGTCTATACTTGTATACTGTGAACATCACATAGTAATTCTAGCTAATAAACCGGAATAAGAACACATGTGTTTTCAAAAACAAACATATCATGATTAGTAGAGGCTGATCTTTGATCGGGCGAGCGGGGGTGCTCATTACATGACCTTCCCCTCTCGTACCCAAGTTCCCGAGCCGAGGCAACTTTGGTGATGACGGACACGTGGCCTTAGGCACGAGTCAGGGTTTCCTAAATTTTTCCAAAATAAAATATTTAGGTGGCGACTCTGTATCTGGCAAAGCAGTCCATGTTTGGCACTTCTTTACAAAAATAAGTTTTCCAAAATGATTTGTTGGATTTGGACTCTTTGGTGATTTATCAGTCTTGCATTGCACTTTGCGGGATTAGATTCAGAACCGTGACATTTGAGTCCGAACCGTAGTATGCTAATGAACAAAACGGATTTTGTGACATTTCGCGCGCAGAGCCGGGACGTTCGGGCACGTTTACAGTTTTTGCGAACTCCCTTCGGAAGAACTGGAGACTGCGACTCGTCCTTCTTTTTGGACTCTGGGGATGATGAGTCAGAATTACTGCTACTGCCTTGTCTCTGAATTCGAGGTCGTCGACCACCCTTTCTCAGAGGTCATTCTGGATCTTGGCGTGCGGCCTGTTGGGATTTTGCCACCTCCAAAGCCAAATCCTGTCGAAGACATTCATTCTCTTCTATCATGTTTTCCAACCTCTGTTCGTTTTTCTTCGCCTGATCCATAATTGCTTGCATTGTCTAATGTGCTGATGTCGAGGGTGAGGTCTGGGTAGCTGAGTCGAAGTTCAAGGCTCTTCGTACGTTAATGTTTTCTGGTCCAAGCAGGTTGCTTGGAGTGGTATCTACTCGTGGTGTAAGGTCGTCAGCGACTACCGGAGGATCTTCCGTCACGCCCTCCATGGATGTGCTGGAGTATTCCCACAGACAGCGCCAATTGCGGAGAAGTGGTTTGGAAATACTCTTTGGATCCAATGGGATGCTCGAGATCCTCAGCCAGTCACCTGAAAGTGAATGAATACTCTGGTTGGGGGTGCTGGAATTAGCACTCCGATGGACAAGTTAGTGTATACTCTCTTGGTTGCTTATATCTCAAGTTTAGACTTTTTCTCACATACCTTTCTCTAGTTGGTGCTCCTCTATTTATATTCTTTTTCTTGGGCCATAGGGTCGGGCCCACCTTTGATCTGTTGCACGTCTGTTTATTCGACTCTTGTTCTGCTGGCTGGGATGCCGATTATCCTATTCGGCTCCCCCCAGAATACTCGGCTCCCATAATATATATATCAAATAAATAGAGAAATCAATAGTAAATTAAATAATTATAAAATTTTCATTGATTTATAATTACTTTTCATGAATCACATTTTGAAATTATTTGCATCTTCCTTCATTCAACAATAACCAATTTCAAATGGTTAAAAAAATTGCTAATAAGTATATGCTAGATACCTGAATTTTATTGGTAATAATAAAATTTATCACTTTTTATATAAATAAAAAAATTTAAACAATTAAAAATAAAAATAAGAATAAACAAAAAATGAAACAGATCTAGCTTCCATAGGATGAATGGATGCTGGAAGGCCATCAAAAATAAATAATGCATTGGATCACTTTGAATAGGTATCTGTGTGTGCTATTTTCTGACCACACTGCCAAACAGGTACTCGGCTAGAGAACATTGGCAGGATAGACTGCCCGAACGACCTGTAACAGAAAAAAAAAAGACTCTGGTGGCGGTTCGTCCACCCGGGGGCACTCCGACGATCAAGTCAATTATCTCTCAAAGATAGCAAAAGTGCTTAACTCACTATTTAGAATACAAAAAGCGTACCTTAGACCCACAAGGGTGCCTTACTTTTATAATCAACACGGACCTGATCCCTGTAGAAGCCTAGCTTCAACGGATTCTGGCTCAATGCCTATCCAGGACTCTCAAATAGATAAAGATAAACTCCCAAAGAGCTTTATCCGTATCCAGGCTGAAATCCTCCCTCATTCTTAGGACTCTTGTAACTTATCCGCTCATCTCAGATTCCGGTATCTCCGCAGATAACCTCGGCCTAACCGAGATTATCTCGGCGTCAAGTCAAGGACACGTGGCACCTCGGCTGGCACTTCGGTGCCACCTTGGCCACATGTTGCTATCCAAAAAATATGTCCCCACAACTACCCCCTAGGTTCTATTACCTCGGCATCCTAAGGTGATGGAACCTATATCTTTTGAACCTATAGCACATCGGCTAACTTGCTCTATCATTTGTTACCGAAGTCATCATTTGTCGGCTCCCTATGACCAAGATCTGTGACCTGTTTTCACCAGTACTCTAGAACCAGTTTACCAAGTTTGTTCAAGTTTATTTAGCCGAGATCGTCCCCTGGCTGAGGTCTTTGCTTCATTAAATCAAGAACTCCAAGAGTTTCATCACGCATATGAGCTGTCAGACACAGTATTTTAATCGTTTTTGCCATGCGTCCTTTCCCTATCGAGCCGTACCTAACACCCGCCATCAAGTCGTGTCACATTTGCGTGTGCCGCCTGACGGGCACGTCCTCCAAGGCTCATTCAATACCATTTTTCCACCTTCTCCGTGTTTTGACAAAAAACCCTTTCCCTCTTTCCGTCTTTTCACTTTACATCTTTGATTTTGCACAAATTTTCTCTCTGTAAGCCTCTTCTTCCCAAACCGCCATTATCGTCTTCTCAAAGCTCTCTGCAACTACTATGTTTGTCTCCTCCGGCGAAACACTCATCGTCTTGCTACTCGTACCACTTGCATTCAACTCCAGTGTACCTCACACCGGCCTCATATTCTCTGGTAAGCCACTGCTTCTCCCTCTAATCAATCTGTGTTTTCTTTCAAATTTTTGCTATGTTTGTATACGGTCACTGCAAATCTGTTCATGCTCTCTAAACAGTCATTTGTGTGTTAAATTTCCCATTTGCCATCTGTTTTCATGATTCTATGTTTGTATAATCTAGTTTGCTTATATACACACACGCACATATACACATGTTGTCATATACTTTGACGCTCTTGTTAGCTTGTCACTATTCTTGTTCTTGTGCACATTTGTATTTCATGCAATGTTCTTGAACCCTTTCTATTTTTCTTGAGTCTGAATCTCTATTCTTCTCTGTTTTCTTGCTGTTTTTTCCAGATTCGTGCCTTTAATCCTCCTGTTTTAGTAATTCTAGGATTGGGATTTGCTTTAGAACTCCAAACTCTAGGAAAAATTGAAACAAAAGTCCATTTAGATCCTCAAAAACCCTTGCCCCAGCATACGTTTAGGTTTTGCTGAGGCCCTTGAAACCCTAACAAACCACTTCCTTTTGCAATCCAAAACTTTTTCCCCTTAAGCCGACGTCATGGGTATGTGGAGGTGGAAGGTAGATACCCCAATTAAGCTAGAGTACTTCCGACAGGAGTTCGCCATCCTTGCCGATGTCCACCTTAGGTTGGCTGGGGAGGAGGACTCCATCATGCCTAAGGACGGCTCCATGCCCTTTCCAGTCGTAGCCTTCGTAGAATGTGGACTTAGACTTCCTCTCGATATTCTCTTCCGAGAAGTCCTACACTACTACAAACTGAACCCAATGCAGCTTTCCATTAACTCCTACCGAGTTATCAATGGTATAATTGCCTTAGTCAAAAGAGAGAATGCTAGGATTACCCTCACCGACATCCAGTACTGCTATACCATGTGCGGCCTTAAGTCAGAAAAAGGCTATATTTACTGCCTTAAGCCGAGGTCAACAGGATATAAAATCATTGCCGACCTCCCTGATTCCAACAAGGGCGTCGGGGGGACGATTATTTCATTGTCTCAGGCAACTGGGAGTTCCTTCCAAATAACGATCTCCATCTTTATCCTTTAAGCTGAACATTGTTCAGAGAGGGAGATGGTAAGAGCCAAGCATTACTTTTACTTGCTTTCAAGTCTTTTTCACTTGGGTATTTTTGTATGTTCTAATGTCTGTTTGGTTTTGTTTTGCAATTCTTCCTTAGCCTCCAAAGGACTTCCGCAAAAACTTCTTTCCCAGTAAAGATTTTAAGAAGTTGCTGGACTTGCCTGTCAACCAGCGCAAGGCTCCTTTGTTGCTAAACTTTATCCCGACGTACAAATCTGTTCTTCCCGACATCCCAAGAAAAAGGAAAAGCAAGTCTCCTCTATCAGCAATAACTCCCCAAGCCGAGTGATCAAGGCCTGACCAAGGATCAACATCTGGTCCTGTGGAATAGCCATCAGCCTCTGCTCCACAACTAATTCCACCTTCTCAACGTCAACGCCGACGTCGAGCTTCACTGCAAGCTCCAGAAGGCAGGACTCGAAGCCAAAGATGCCGCAGTGTTGAGGCGTCATCATACGATCCAGCCAACCCACCAACAGCTCTACTAGCAATTCACCTTGGTACTAAAGTTACCATTGCCATCTCCTCTAACAAAATGGGGCGACAAAAGGCCGTTGCCAAAGACCTTCTTGCCAATATCCCTAATGTCACCACAGTCCAATCCCCATCTTCTGAATCTTAGCCAAAACCAAAGCCAAAGAGGCTGAAAAAAGCCCAGCCCAAGGCAACGATGACTCAGATTGACACTGAGGACACCTTGCCAATCTCAAAACTAACCGAGGGCGAGAAGACCTTCTCCGTCGCGGAGAAGAGGCCCGCCGAGGCCGAGCCCTCCATCTCCACCAGGTTAAAGAGGCCGAGGTCGGAATCTGCCGCAACCTTGGGGTCCCTAAAATCGGATGCCCCTTGGGCCCTTCCAATTACAATTGAGGACAAGCTAGTTAGAGCTGGCGATAGCGCGACTGATATCGAAGTCGGGGTTGCCCTCTCTACTGCCTTGCTCCTCCCAAAAGACCTCGAACGCAACGCCGAGGTCAACGAATATGAAAACTTCGCTCTGATGTTACAGCATTCCGTTCAAGTAAACCCCTAACATTTGGTAATTTTCATCCTCTGCTTTTCCATACTTAGAGAATTTTTTTACTAACTTTTTGTTTTATCCATTTCTTCTAGGCAATCCAGCAAGCCCACTCCTTCGCGATGCAAGCTTTTGACATCAAGAAGGAGTTGGTCAACAAGACCAGAGAGGCTGCAAACTTGTTGAAAATAGTCAATACGGCCGAGGCCAAGATGAAGACTCTGTTGGATCGGGCCAATGCGGCCAAAAAAGCTCAATAGGAGGCCGAGGAGAAGGCAGGAGCTGCTAAAGCTGTCGCTAAGGTCCTCGAAGCTGAGAAAAAAGAGGCCGAAGCAAAGACCGCCAAAGCCGAAGCTGAGCTCATTGCTGCCCTGGACACAAAGGCTACCGACATCAAAGCGGCAGACGAGAAGGCGTATGCCGAGAGGGCGGCCGACGTCAAAGAAGATTACAAGAAACAAGTCAGGCAGGCATGCAACAAGGGTAATACCCTTGGTTGGATGGCTGCTCTGAAAGAGTTGGCTGTCCCCGAGGACTCGCCTCTCCGAGAAGATAGCCGCATCATCTTGCCATTCTGACCCACTCCAAGCCAATCCAAGGACGAAGCTGAGTCTGAGGAGGAAGCCGAGGCCAAGGAGACTAAGGAGTCCGAAGCTGCTGGGGACAAGTCCCCAACTCTAAATGAGCAACTTTTAGACTTGACTCAGGATGAGGAGGACGAAGTCCAAAAGACCACTTTTGAGGCCGAGGTCGAGGCTGCCAACAAAAGTATTGATGATACACTTCGTGAAATCAACACCAAGGTCCTAGTCGACAAATCTCCCCAGCTGTCTGCCCAGGCTGACACAACGCCAACTGCCGAGGCAGGGCTGACTGTGGAAAATGCATAATCTTTTGGTTTTTCCTTCTTTTAATACTTGCTCTCTTTTGGACAGATGTAAATCTCTTTTGCTTTGAACAATGTTAATTTTGTATTTGGCCGATGTGCCACTTTTATAGTCTGAACAAGTAGTTTCTTTGTCGGTCGAAGTGCCTTTTTTCCCTTTGAATGAAAATCCTCTTTTTTGACCAAGTGTTTGAACGCTTGTCTTTTCTTTACTGTCTTGCATGCTTCCATACTTAGAATATTTTGCATGTCTTCAAGGTACACCTTAACTGTGCAATCTTTTTGGGGTAAAATACCTCAAATATATCCACTGGCTTGTTCATCTTAGCCTTGGGTTAACACTTGAAAACATTTTGTAGAAATATTTTCACAAGTGTTTATCTTGGTACTTCACTTTTAGTTAACAAGACTTCCTTGGCAAGTACGCAGATACTTCTTTCAGCATAACCTCGGCTTAGTTTCAACTTGTAAATTTCTCTTTAAAATTTCAACAAGTGTTAAACCAATCTCTCTTTCAACATGACTTCGGCTTAACTTCAACTTGTAAATTTTTCTTAAAATTTCAACAAGTGTTTAAACCAATTTTTGCATGTAAATTCCAACTCCCAAGCATTATTCTCCAACTCTCTGCCCCCTAATGTGAAATTTTTACTTATGTTCACATTAAGTATGGACCTATGATCTTGCTGCCGAGATATGACTCGAACAGAGACTGGCCGAGGTTGTCAACCTCTGTCTCTGTTGATCCAGCTGATATGTATTTGGTGTCAATCAAAGTTTTCATTCTACTGACATAGCAAATCTAGGTTAATTCAACTTAGTTCAACTTGATTATATGCAAATATAATTCAACTATGCCATCTAATAGGTCTAAGACTTTCGTCATGTTTCAATCAGAAACATCGCCCAGTTAGTTCAACTCTATTATGAGCAAGTATAATTCAACTCTGCCATATAATAAGTCTAAGCCATTCGTCATGTTTCAATCAGAAACATCACCGACTTAGTTCAACTCTATTATATGCAAGTATAATTCAACTCTGCTATATAGAAGTCTAAGCCATTCGTCATGTTTCAATTAGAAACATCGCCGACTTAGTTCAACTCTATTATATGCAAGTATAATTCAATTCTGACATATAATAAGTCTAAGTCATTCGTCATGTTTCAATCAGAAACACTGCTAAGTGACTGGTCAGTTGCTAAGCTAAGATTTTATTAATTACTTCGGCTAATAACAAAAGAATTTTAAAAACAAAAGGAAATCTTAATGATAGAAAAACTTTAGGTTGCAAGTATTCCAAGGTCTTGGCAATTCTTTGCTTTCACTGTCTTCAAGACGATATGCCACATTGCCCAGGACCGAGATGATTCTATAAGGTCCTTCCCAATTTGGGCCAAGTTTGCCCTCTTTGGGATCCTTCTTGTTGCCGACAACTTTTCTCAAGACAAGGTCCCCAACTTGAAACTCTCATGAGTTGACCTTTTTGTTGTAAGCCTTGGCAAGCTGCTGCTGGTATGCCCCCAGCTGAATTGCTGCTTTCTCCCTTCTTTCTTCCAATAAGTCCAAAGCTCGGGCTAAAAATGCATCATTAGTTCCATTCTCTACTCCCTGGATTCTGATCCCTGGGATGCCAACCTCCAATGGAATTACTGCCTCTGTTCTATAAGCCATGGCAAATGGGGATTCCCCAGTGGACCTTCTCGGTGTAGTTCGATATGCCCAGAGTACACTGGGTAACTCATCCACCCACTTTTCCTTTGCTGCTTCCAGGCTCTTCTTGATCCTATCCAAGATAACTTTGTTGGATGCTTCTGCTTGTCCATTACTTTGAGGAAAGCTTGGGGTGGAATAGTAATTCTTGATCTTGTACTTTGTACAGAAGCTTTTGATTAGCTTACTGTCAAACTGTGTTCCGTTGTCTACTATAATTGCTCTTGGGACCCCAAACCTAGTGATGATGTTCTTCCATATGAAGTTCTTCACATCAATGTCCCGAATCTTTGCAAAAGGTTTAGCTTCAACCCACTTGGTGAAGTAATCTGTTGCCACTAACAGAAACTTCCTTTGTCCAGTTGCTTGAGGCAGTTGTCCAACAAGATCCATGCCGCATTGAGCAAATGGCCAAGGGCTGGACACTGGGTTCAAGTCTGCTGCTGGTTGGTGTATCAAAGGTGCAAACCTCTGACACTTCTCACACTTTTTGACATAGGCTTCAGCATTTTTCTGCATATAGGGCCACCAGTACCCCTGGGTAATGGCCCTATGAGCAAGTGACCTGCCCCCAGTGTGGCTTCTACACACTCCTTCATGTATCTCATACAAGAAGTCTTCAACTTGTGAATGATGCACACATCTGAGAAGGGGACCAGTAAAAGATCTTATGTAGAGATGCCCCTCTGCTATCAGGCTGAATCTTACGGACTTCAGTCTGATGTTGATGATCATCTGGTAGTTTTCCCTTTTTAAGAAATACTATTATTGCATCCATCCAGCTTGGTCCTATCTCCACACACATTGCTTCATGTTCTATGTTCAGTGGTTCTAAACTTGGTCCTGGCAAGTAGTCAACCATTATTGTTCTCGCCTCTCCTGGTTTCATTGCACTAGCCAGGTTGGCCATGGCATCGGCATGGCTATTGTTATCTCGGATGACTTGCTGTAGTCGGCAATTTTGGAACAATGCCATCAGTTTGCCGACCTCCTTTACATAGGCCACCATCATTTCATCTCGGGCAGCGTATTCACCTGTTGCTTGGTTGACGATAAGCTAGGAGTCACAGAAGACCATTACCTCGCCGGGTTCCATCGATGCTGCCAACTTTAATCCTGCTATCAATACTTCATACTCTGCTTCGTTGTTTGAGGCCTCAAACCCCAAATGAAAGAATTGTTCTAGCATCTATCCATCTGGTGATACCATCACTACTCCTGCCCCTGCTCCTTGTCGGTTTGAACTCCCATCAACAAACAGATGGAAAGAGTCGCCAATGTAAATGCTGTAGGGCTTGAGTTTCTCTTATTTTCTCTATTTGGCTATCCCCAAATGGGTTTCTTCTTGTTCATTTGGGCATCGCGTACCTTGTCTCAACGGAGCCCAATGTGTGATGGCGCCTAATGTGAATTCGGCCACGAAGTCGGCCAAGACTTGGCCTTTGATTGCTGTTCTGGGTCTGAATTCTAGATCGTATTGGCCTAACACCACTGCCCATCTGGCTATCCTACCTGTCAGATCTCTTTGCTGCAACATGGACTTCAGAGGATGCTAGGTTAGCACCACAATCTTGTGGGCTTGAAAGTAATGATTCAGCTTCTTGGAGGCCATTACCAAAGCTAGTGTTAGTTTTTCCAAAGGTAGATGTCTGGTCTCTACATCTGCTAGGGTTTTACTTACATAATAAACTGCCATCTATTCTCCCTTGTCTTCCCTGATTATTACTGCACTTACTGCATGCTCTGAGATCGCTAAGTATAAGAACAGCTCCTCTCCAGGTACTAGATTTGAGAGAACTGGAGCTGTGGTCAAGTACTTCTTCAAGTCGGCCAAGGTGACTTCGCACTCCTCTGTCCATAAGAAATCTATGGCTTTCTTTACTGGACTGAAGAAAGGTTTGCATTTATTAGAACTTCTGCTTATGAATTTGTTTAGGGCTGCAGCCCTTCCAGTTAACACCTGCACTTATTTTGCCGACATTGGGCTCTCTAACTCTAGAATGGCCTTGATTTGATCTGGGCTTGCCTCAATGCCCTTTCTGGTGACCAAGTATCCCAGGAATTTCCCTGAACTAGCTCCAAATGCACACTTCGATGCATTGAGTCGGAGTCGAAATGTCCTTAGGATGTCAAAGACTGTCTTTAGGTCAGCCAGATGATCTTCAGGTTCCTTGGTCTTCATAACCTTGTCATCAATGTATACCTCCAAAGTTTTACCAATTAGATGTCTGAACATCTTAGTCACCAATCTTTGGTAAGTTGCTCATGTATTTTTCAACCCAAAAAGCATCACTCTGTAGCAATACAACCCTTTTGGGGTGATAAATGCAGTATTCTCCTCATCTAGGGGGTATATGGCTATCTAATGGTACCCTCTATAAGTATCCAGGAAACTCATCCTTCCATACCCTGAAGTGGTATCCACCAATTGATCAATTTTCGGCAGTGGAAAACTGTCTTTGGGACAAGCCTTGTTCAGGCTAGTGAAGTCTATGCAGACTCTCCACTTCCCATTCTTTTTCTTCACAACCACAGTGTTTGACAACCATGTTGGGTAATTTACCTCCCGAATGGCTCTGGCCTCTAGAAGTTTATCTACTTCCTCTTCTACGGCCTCAACATGCATTAATGTCGGCCTCCTTTCTCACTGGATGACAGGTTTGGCCGACCTGTCCACATTTAGTTTATGACAAGTGACCTTGGGGTCAATGTCAAACATCTTGTATGGTGTCCATGCAAACACCTCCAGGTTTGCTCTCAGGAATGCCTTTAACTCTTTTTCCTTCACATCGGCCAAGCTTGAGCCGAGAAGGAAGAAGCGCTCTTCATCCCCTTACAGGACAAAGATTTTCTTCAGGGCTTCCTCACTTTTCTTGGCTGGTTCTTCGCCGACGTCCTTGAGGACCTCCATGTCCTCATTTTCAATTTCTGCTGCTTCTGCTTCTCAGATGTTGCAGGTGGACTTCATTGTTGCCATGGAACAATTCTTTGCCTGTACTTGATCCCCTCTAACCTCCTCAATTCCATGCTCTGTTGGGAATCGCAACAAGTGGTGTAATGTTGAGGGAACAGCCCCCATTGCATGCAGCCATGGCCTTCCCAAGATAGCATTGTAAGGGGAAGGAGTGTCAATTATTGTGAACTCAGTTTTTACCTTCTTGGTGCCAGCCTGCACCTCCAAACTTACCGCCCCCAGGGGCCATGTCGACGTTCCATTAAACCCGACCATAAGACCATTGGATTGCTCTAGATCATCTTGATGAAGGTCAAACTCCTTGTAACATCTGACATACATGATGTCACATGAGCTGTCCTGGTCGATCAGAATTCTTTTTACTTGGCACTCTCCAATCTGAAGGGATACCACCAAGGCATCGTTGTATGGATGCTGCACCATCTCTAGGTCATTTTCAGTAAAGGACACCACTGGTCCTTGGCACTCGTCTGCCCTAGGTCTCTTCTGCCTGACCTGATACACATGTTGCAGGTGTTTTACCTTCTGTGTTTCTCTACGTATCTCGTTCTCATTGACCTTCGAGTGAATTACATTGATCACTCGAGGTTCGCCTGCTTGCGGTTGTGGTGCAGGTGGAGGTAGTGCTGCCGGTGCCTGAGGCAGTCTTGTTTGCTCTTCCCTTGTCCTGGTCTCATCTATCAGGTCTCTTAAATAACCCTATCTTACCAGGTCTTCCAGATGTGCCTTTAGGGCTCTGCACCCTTGAGTTAGATGCACATCCTCATTGTGGTAGGCACAATGTTTCCCCATACTTCTTCCCATAAACTCACCAGGAAGCTTTTCTGGTGCTCTGTAATAGGGCTGATTTCAAATTCTTTCCAAGACTTTGTAGATCGGAATTTAGAATACGGTTGTGACTGCGTGTGCAACCCTTAGTCCTGTTTCTGGTTTATTATATCTACCATTACCTCAGCCTCGCTTCGGTGAGCCGTTTTTCTTCTCTTGTTTCGACGCCTTTGTCCCCGGCGTGTCCTCCTCAGCCCTGACATACTTTTCTATCCTGGCCATAAGTTCCTCCGTACTTTTTGGCAATGTCTTTGCCAGTGACTTTCGAAGCAAGCAATCATCTTTCAGGCCATTCTTAAAAGACACGACTGCCACCTCTTGGTTGCATCTTGGTATTCGGTTGAACACCTCATAAAACCTTTTGGCATAGGCCCTAACGCTTTCATCCTCACCAATTCTCAGAGCCATCAGGGCGTCTACCCTCAATGGCTGTAATTTGTTTGTACAAACCTGGCCACGAACATCTCGGCCAGGCCTTCCCAGCTTTTCATAGTTCCTTTCGGCAACTTGTGAAACCAGTCCGATGCGATCTCCCCAAAGGATGAGGGGAACACCTTGCAAAGCAACGGTTTGTTCCTGGTGTATAATACCATTGAGTTCAGGTACAAGCCGATGTGAAAGTTAGAGTCTGACTTACCGTCATATATCTGAAATCTCGGCATATTAAACCTCTTCGGGGCTTCAAATTTGTCTAATTCTACCAAGAACGGTGTTCTCAGCTTGACTGGTGATGTTACCTCGGCATCTTGTCGCTTCCTCTATAGGCAATCCCTTAGATCCTCCTTGGTCCGTCCAGGAGCTCGACTATCAATGGACTTCAACTTCTTCGGTGCACTACTCCTAGTGTCATTATGAGTTCTTTTGGACCTCTCTCCATTAGTTGCATCAAAATAGAGTTCCTTCCCTTGAACATGCCGATGTTCTTTAGGGTCAGCCTCCTTGGTACGATGTGTCCTCCGAGAATCTCCCCTTCTTGACTCTCCTCGCCCGACCTCCCTTGAAGGCCGGTGAGAGTGTTCCTCGGCCCTGGTATGCTGGGGGGAATGTAGGGACTGTTTTCTGCCCTCCCTTCTGGGCATTGTTCTTGGCCGCTGGAATCGGCGTGTCTTGCAACGGGAACGGTGGCTGCATGACATTGTTCTGCATCATGAAATTGACGATCGATTGTAGGTCCGCCAATTTGTTCGCCAATCCTTTCATCTCGCCGTCCCTCCGTAGGCATTTATCTTTCCATACCTGGAGGTCGTCCTCGTTATAATATCCGCCTCGGTCTGACTTCTTTTGTACGTCGCCCTCTTTACCGACGTCTTTCTCTCTGGGATTCTGATCCCAAGTTTCTTCGTTGCAGTTATCCTCCTCCATGTTAGGGTCAGTGTGCTTACCATTCCCAGTAGGGATGTCGTCCCCAACCTTTTCTTTCTGTCCATCGTTGGCCATCTATTCTCCTTTCTTCCCCACAGACAGCGCCAAATTGTGTGTGTTGTTTTCTGACCACACTGCCAAACAGGTACTCAGCTGGTAAAACATTGGCAGAATAGACTGTGCCTGAACGACCTGTAACAAAAAGAAAAAGACTTCGGCGGTGGTTCGTCCACCCGGGGGCACTCCGACGATAAAGTCAATTATCTCTCAAAGATAGCAAAAGTGCTTAACTCACTATTCAGAATACAAAAAACATACCTTAAACCCATGAGGGTGCCTTACTTTTATAATCAACACTGACCAAATCCCTGTAGAAGCCTAACTTCAACGGATTCTAGCTCAATGCCTATCCAGGACTCTTAAATAGATAAAGATAAACTCCCAAATAGTTTTATCCTTATCTAGGATGAAGTCCTCCCTCATTCTTAGGACTTTTGTAACTTATCCGCTCATCTCGGATTTCGGTATCTCCACAGATAATCTCGACCTAGCCGAGATTACCTCGGCGTCAAGTCAAGGACACGTGACACCTTGGCTGACACTTCAGTGCCACATTGACCACGTATTGCTATCTAAAAAATATGTCCCTACAGTATCTTGTCTAACATAGCTCAACAACTCTACAGCCATACCTCAACATCATTTTTTGTTTGTTCAAATACCACATCATTTTTTATTTTTATTTTTTTTATCAAATACCTCAACAAGCATGTTTTTATTTATATCCATTACTTCTGACATTCCAGCCTCATTGTCCACCTAAGTGAGTCTTGTCTTGTGAGACGCGGAGGCCAGTTTTTTTTTCTTTTTTTTTTTGAGAGGAATTGGGCAATGTTCAAGACATAAATAAATTTGATTGAGTTTTGTTTTTAATCTATTTAATTTTATTTTTTTGCAAATTAATTTGGTAAAAAAATAAAAATTTATTATTTCACATAGTTCTTTTTTTAGGGCAAAAATATTATTTCACATAGCAAAAATTTTGAGCTACTTCTCTATGATGTGCTTGACCATGAAAATTGCAGTGCGGGCAAACTATGATGGGAAATTCTAATGTCCACCTCTTTAAAAATGGTGTAACTTTTAATTATGTCATTTTTTTAAAATTATGATCAATTTTTTTAATTATATCTCATGTTGTCGTTTAATTATGATATTGTTTTTAGTTATGATTCCAAAAATTAAAATTATGTTTTTTTTTTCAATTATAAAGTGCATATGGTGTTGCCCAACTATGTATATCTCGATTTTTTTTTTTTTTTTTGAAATATTGCTCCACGTCTATCTTAAAGTGAGACCAAAAAAAAAAAAAAAAAAATTCAATCAATCAAAATTAGAATAAAATATAATTACACCCGTCATATTTATTTAAAATACGAATTATCCCGTAATTATGAAAATTATAAATATTCCCTTATAAAAAAAAATTATTTAACAAAAAAATTAATTTTTAACTACTTTTTTATACAACAATAAAATTATCTGAATTGTTATTTGAATTATATATTTATCACATCATTTAAAACACTTAATTGAGTTCATATTTTATTAATAAAATATGTCATTTGTTATGTGATTGAAAAAACTTAAAGAAGTGAGATGTAATTTTTAAAATTATAAGACAATTCATATTTTTGGTAAATCTCAAAAAATATATTTAAAATTTATTCTAAAAAATCTCAACTTAACTTATAACAAATTAAATCCTGTAAAGGGATCCTACTCTGTCTATGTTTGTCATCTTACCTCAGTTAACATACGAATATGGATATTAGTTTCCTTCACATATCCACCTATACAAATGTAAAAGGGAAATTATCTAAAAAAATAAAAAATAAAAAATAAAAAATCTCAAGGTTTGACTGTTATAATAAATTAAATTTTAATTTTTATATTTTGTCAAATTAAATTTTAAAGTTTTAATTTGTTTTCAATTTAAATTATTTGTCTATTTTCATTAAGTAAAATCGATATAAAAAATAATATTTTAGTCATTAAACTCAACAAAAAAGAGTCTTTTAGACATTTTATATATTTACATTGAGTTTGATAACTAAAATACTCTTTGTTTTTTGTAGGTTTTACTTAACAAAAATAAGCGAATTGTTTAAATTAAAAATAAATCAAAAGTTTAAAATTTAAATTGACAAAATTAAAAATTAAAGATTTTTTTTTTTTTTTGGTAATTGTCCCAAATATAAATGTATGAGTAATGTTATATGAAAATTATTTTTTATTAATTTTTTTTTTTTTTTTTTTTTTTGAAATGATAGGTTAACACGCTATGAAAAAGATGGATAAACAATAATATGATATGATAACACGAAAAAATAAATAAATTCCGTTAATGTTTAGAGATGTGCTTGTAATTTATTTTAAAATTTAAAAAATATTTTTTCTCTCTCTAAAAACCTCTCTTTTCCTTCTCTAAAAACCTCCTTCTCCGGCCTCTTTTTTGGGCCGGTTGGCCGCCGCCTTTGGCTATGGCGGTCGGCTGGCCTAGCTCGTGTTTTCCTTTGTCTTGTTAGTTTTCTTTTCAATAAACTTGAGTCCCCCGTTTCTACCCACCTAGGAGTGTTTCGTTGTTGCGGGCGAGTGTTTGGTGTATCCAGGTTTTGTCATCAGTTTGTACTCATGTGTTTTCACCTTGCCGTAGTAGCTGGTTCACCAGGGGCGTCCTGGTATTTTACTCGCGCGCTCTTTGGCGAGTAGGAGTTTGAGGGGTGCGCTTTTTGGGCGGTAACAAGGGGATCGTAGGCGGTCCAGTTCTGTCCGGTTGTCACTCGAGCGCTCCTCCTCGAGTGAGAGTTTGAGGGGTGAAGTTCTACCATTTGTATGGAAGTGTCCCAGTGGGTGGTCGGTGCTCGGTGCTCGGTGGGTGTGCGGATCCGCGGCGTGAGTTGGAAGACCTGTTGGTTATGGAGTTTCGCAGAAGGTATTGGGTGTGAGTTAGAAGGAGACCTGATGTAGCAGAGGAGGTGTAGTCTTCCCGGTAGTGGCGTTGGTGTTTTATCGGCCGGAGTGGGCGTTGGGAGTGGGAGGCGTGGGGTATTTTTAAACCTCAGCCGTTAGGATTTGTTTTAGGGAGAGGAGTAGTAACAGCATGGTGTGGGCTTTGGGAGTTTGGCAGAGGGTATTGGGTGTGAAGACCTGTTGAAGCAGTGGAGTTGATGTAGCAGAGGCATGGGGAGGTGAGGTTTTCATGCGGCAGTAGAGTTGATGCAGCAGTGGAGCTGAAGTTTTCTTCCCGGTGGTGGAACTGGTGTTTTCTCGGCCGGAGTGGGTATTGGGAGTTGGGAGGCGTGGGGTGGTGTAGTAGCCGAGACGTGGGGAGTTGTAGCAATTGATGCAGCAGAGGCGTGAGGCATGGGGAGTTGTAGCAGCTAAGCCGTGGGTCTTGGCAGATTAGACGTGGGTTGCTGATTGGACGTTGGTTGGAGGGCTTTGGGCTGCTTGGGTGTTTAGTTTAGTTCTCGTTATTTAGTTTGTTTTAGCAGCTGTGTTGTGGGTCTTATTTTGTTTCTTTAGTTTGTTTTGGGTGTTTTTGTGGGGACTCATGTATTTAAATTTCTTAGTTAAGTTCTTCTTAACTTATAATTTAAAAAATCGAGAGGCTTAGGGGTTGGTTGTATGGATGCGAGTAGCAGTAGTAGGGGTATTTTTATACTTTCGAATCTCTCTCGATGCATCTCATCTTCCTGTACTTTTAATTTCATGCTGTTTAATGAAATTTTTCTTTGCTGATCAAAAAAAAAAAAAAAAAAAAAAAAAAGTCATCAAGGACCATGTTGGTTTTATCGAGGACATGACAACATTTGTTAGAAATTTGTTTGTCAAAAGAACATTAATACCTGTGTTGAAATTTTTATTTTAACTTATCTGTTTAATTTTTGAAACTCATCTGTTCAAATTGTATTCATTTGTTGAAATTCATCAAGTTATTTTTTTCTATTGGTTGAAATTCATTAACCTTTATTTTCCTATCTGTTCAATTTTTATTCTATCTGTTCAAAATCTGATACACACAAATACATAAGGAGAGAGGAGAGAGAGCCGTCCTATCCTATCTGTCAAAATCTTTTTTGTTTAGTGTTCAAAACCCAACTCTCTCTCTCCACAAACCAACTTTCTCTCTCTCTCTGTTCAAATAGTGGAGCTATTGGATGAACTACTGCTTTTGTGCATAAAACTTCAGGAATCTGCAAGTACGGAGAGAATTTCCAATATTCTACATTATGGCGAGCTATAAAGGACACCACACTAACAGGTTGCTTCGAAGATATTAATGAGAAAAAAGTCATTAAACAGACTAGTCAGGTTATTTAGAATATTGGATTCTTTAACCTTATGGTCATAAGTATGACATTTGAATTTAAAATGCACAGATTCTCAAGATGCAAATCCTTAAGATTGAAAATATCTTAGAAGGACCCATACAAGCAGGTTACATTACATGTAATATATGGCACTGCTGTTAACGTGGACGACCCAAGCATCAATAAAAAAAATGGAGAGAGAGAGAGGAAAAAAAAGGGGTTCCACGGTGGACCGGAAACCACCACCATCACCTACTCCCACCGCCACCGATCCATGGTAGTTTCATGGCAGCAGCAGCACCACCAGTCCGATGGCAGCTTCGGCAGATCTGTAGTCACCTCCACCGCCTCCCTCGGATTCGTTACTCCTTACCTTTCTTTTCTCAAATCTGCCGTTGCCGCCTCCCTCAAATTCGTCTCCAAAGCAAGAGTCAAAGATCTTTACCTGAAATACCTCTCTTCCACCAGCTCTGCAACATCGCTCATCGTCACAGTCGCCAGAAGGACTAAGTAAAACATTTCCATGGGAAGAAGGAAAGTAGAGTTGTCGGCAGCGGCACTCGAGCTCCTCGTTGGCAGAGAGTCCAAGAATGTGGTGACCAACCTTGAAATGGGTTGAGTCACAGATGAAGTGTCCTGGATTCTCTACCATGAGTTCAGCTGCTTTGACAGGTCTTGGGAGGGCAAAGATGAAGAAGAAGAAGAAGAAAAAGAAGAAGAAGTCAGAAAGCAAATCTGGAGGTGAGCGAGAGAAAGATGGAGAAGAGATTAAAAAAATGGATTTGGAGAGAAGTCATTTGAACAGATAAAAGGGGTGTGAATCTAAACAAATAAAAAGGGGCGTGACTGTCTTTATCAATGTGGGCTGTCCTTGTGTGAACTTAAACAATAAGCTCATGGCTTTATGACCCTACAAATGTCTAAAATGGACCCATATTTTGGGAAATTTTATTCAAAATATGTTTCTGTACACTTAATTTAAATTTATAAATTTTAACTCTTCCTATATTTTAATATAAATTTATTAATAAGAACAACACATATTAAATTTTAAAATATTTTTTTTTCTCATGGTATATTCTAATCAGTTATTCCTATGCAAATCTTAGTATCTTATTTTTCAAGAGGTCAAAGTTATTTCTTCTTCTTTTTCTTCTTCTTCCTCTCTCCAAAACTCCAATTCACCTCACCAAAACTCACCATCATCATCAATATTATTGTTTTTTATTATTTTGAACCTTAAACCCTAAAAGACAGTTTGAACAAAATCAAATAATAGATGAGAGTAATAATCAAAATGGTTTTTTGAAACAATCCATCAAAAAGGAGATAAGTATTCATATAAAGGGGTTTCACAAATTTTGTAAAGTACCATTAATTATTTTCTATATCACTTTTTTGACAAAAAATTAAAGTGCCCAATAGGTAGATTAATAATAACATATTATTGGAGTTGTTCTTATTTATAAGTTTGATTTTTTACGTTTTCACGAGCATTCTTGTGGATAATATATAATGTATTTTTTTTTTTTTGTATTGAAAAGTTTTATAATGCTTATGTAAAAGTTTGATTTTTTTTTTTTTTTTGTATTTATAATGCTTATGTGCTTATAAGTTTTTAATTTTTTTTTTTTGTCTTTGAAAATTATTTTCTATATTGAAAAGTTTTTGAAATAATTTAGTTTTTTAGTATGTTTATTATTTATTATTTCAATTTACATTGAGGGTAATTTGAAAAAAATAATAGGGTGCAATGAGAGTAAAATAAAATTTAAATAATTAAATAAAGTGTATCTAAAAATTGAGATTACTTAATGATTTTTTGAGTGTAAATAGAATCCCCCTATATTTATCATGATCAAAAACGGCAAAGAATTTCACTAGTAATGGGAACCGATGATAATTATTGGGGGAGTTGGGGGCCGGTCCTATGGACCGGTCTTATTACCTAGCAGATCTTACCCAAAAAAATCGAACAATATTTTCCATTTTTACTCCTAGACTCAACACTGTAACTTAAAATTTTCAGTGATAAATTCACAAAAACAAACTTATTTAAACAGTGATAAATTCACAAAAAAACAAACTTACCTTTGGTTTAAACAATGATAAATTTACAAAAACAAACTTATTACTAGTTTAAACAAATTTATCACTTGTTTAAATAGATTTATCACTGGGATATTCCTTCAATATACAGAGAGAGAAGACCTGATGGCAAAGAACCCAGATCCTAAATCTAGAGGTGGAGGCAACGACAACAATGGAGGTGGAGGCGGCGGCAATAGTCGGCAATGACGGTGGAGGTGGAGGTGGAGGTGGAGGCGGAGGCGAAGACGTTGGTGGCGATGAAGGCAAAGACGTCGGTGAAGATGAAAGCAATGGTGAAAGTACAAGAAGATGCCGGTTGAGGTCACCGGTAATGACGACAGTGGAGGCGGCGGTGGTCGGCAACGGTGGAGATGGCGATGGTCATTGATGGAGAAATGTGTAGAGAGAGAGAGCTTCTTCTTTTCTTTTCTTTTCTTTTTTTTTTCATTTTCGATCTTTCATCTCACAGATCTGAGTATAAAACATGAGGGCAAAAATAAAATAAACAAAAATGTTTAGGACCTATAGGTAAAAAAGTCTCCATTACGAACCTGTTGGGTAATAACCCTTGAACATAGGACTGATCAGTAAAAATCCCATAATTATTCTTAATAAATAATGGACTAGCTTGAGTGGACTTCAGGGCCTAAGTCCAACCCACCCACGCAATGTCCGTTAATCCCATCAGAAAAGGAATCTACTTCTTGCAGGCTTTGTAAAGCAAACAAACATTCTTGCCACCATTATTCCCCTAATGATTCAAACCCTTTCAACATGTTTGTTTGGAGAGATTGAGCCATGTGATAGGATTTATATTTGGTGAATTGAATAGGGGAGATTCTATTTATTCCAAAAAAAATTATTAAGTATTCCCTATTTCTAATTACATCTTTTTCATCAATTATTTAAAATTTTATATTACTCTGAATACACCCTATAATTTTTCCTAAGTTACCTTTAATGAACCCAAATAATAAATAATAAACAAATTAAAAAAATAAGCATTTGAAAAACCTTTCAAACTGATACAGGAGTAACAGAAACAATAAAATAAAATAAAAAATTCCTGAACAAACATAAAGTTCGATCGAAAGAAAGAGTAAAAAGACCACAAATTTTTTTTTATTAAAAGGTGTCGCATTGTCATGACCCGAACCCGCCCCTATGGATTAAGGTCATAACCGGCTAGTAATTAAGGGATTACCTATGGCCTCAAACCAAACAAAACATACTCCATCAGAGTTAAGGTGCCAAACGGAAGCAATTTAAAAAATTTGTCTATAGAGCCGTGCTTACATGGCACATCATAACATTTCACATACATTCGTTAATAACTCACATCAAAAGGAAAGTTCTATACATACAGGATCATTCAAGTCCAAGTCAGTTAAACCCAAAGTTTATATACAAAAGTGATACAACGTTTTCGCCAATATATCAAAATTATAACCAAAGAACAAAAGAGGCGAAGACAAGTCTCGTGCGTGAGCATTGTTGGCCTCATACTTGAGCATGCTCTTTTACTCTTTTATGACCTAGCTTGGGCTTGTTTTTGTGACATGTTGGACCTTCCTTAGCTCTATTTTTGGTTGGTTTGGTCATTGGTTGCTTGCTTCTTACACTTGTAGTGTAATCCTTGCAAACTAGCCTTGTATGCTTAATGCTTTGGTCCATTATTGTAGCATGTATTGGCTCCATTCCAGCATGTTTTTGGTCATTATTTAACATGCCTTAACTCTGATTTTGGTTGGTGGAGTCACCTCTTGTTTGGTTTTTGTACTTGTAGTGCAATCCTCTTTGTGGGCCTAACATGCATCATGCATTATGCCTCAAATCCTAGCTTGTGTTAGCTCTATCTCAGCATGTTTTAGCCATCATTTTAGCATGCCTTAGCTCTATTTTGAATAGTCTTAGCCATGTGAGTCTTGTCATGTATGGTTGTAGTGTAAGTGGCTTTGACTAGTTTTGAGTTTCAAAGTCCCTAACATGTTGTGCTTGTGGTGATTGCATGCCTTAGCCTCATTTCTCACATGTTTTCAGTGAATATAGCATAGTCACACTCTCACATATTCCACTCTTTCATTGTGTTTAAGAGTTGTGTTTTGCGCCTCGTTTATGGACCAATACGTATGCATGCTTGTTCAAGCTCTTGATCTTCCATCTCAGCATATTTTGGTCTTTTTTTTTTTGGACCTAATTGAGCTCTGTCCATGGCTGGTTTAGTCATTTGTGCCATGTATTGCATGCCTCTTGTGTAATGCCCCTTACTAGCCTTGTGCCTTAGGCCTTCTAGTATGCCTTATTTGTGATGTTTATGTGATATGACATCATTTCTCACATGATTTCAGAGCATATAGGTTTGCTAAACTCTTATGTTTATCACTCTTTAATTGTGTTTAAGAGTTGTGTCCTTATGCCTTGTGGATGAGCCAATGCATGAGCATCATTATCTTGCCTATCATGTTATCATTTTAGAGTGTGTTGGTCACTGTCTTGGCATGCTTGAGGTCTGTTTAGGGCTGGTTTAGTCCATTGAGCATTGTACTAGATAGCCCTAGTGTTGTGTACTTCACTAGCTTTCATACTTAAGTCCTTTAGCATGCCATACTTGTGTTGTTAGCATGATAAGTCATCATTTCGCATATGATTTCAGTGCTTGTACCTTTGTCATGTTCTCATATATGTCATTCTTTCAATGCGTTTGACAATTAAGCTTTGTGTCTCGCTTGCGAGCAAACCAATGAGCATGCGTTCTTTGCTTTTTGTGTTTAAGTCCTAGTGTATTTTGGCCATTGTTTTGAGGTGTCTTAGGTCTGTCCATATGTGGTTTGACCATTTGAGCATTGTGGTGCATACCTTATGAGCAATACATTTCACTAATTTTGATGCCTTAGCTTCTAAACATGCCATGCATGCATTGCTTGTATGATAGAACCTTGTGCATGCCATATTAGCATCCTATTTGCATTGCATTGTGTTTGGATCGGACGTTAATCCAAACACAAGGAATGTGACACATTTCATACTCAAAGTGATGAAACGTGTTGCGTTTCTTGGTCGCCAACCCTCTTGATCATGCATGATAGAGGTGGGGACTCTTATGTGTTGTTTGTGCATTCACTAATAGTGTGCGAGCTTGGCTCTTTGGCCATCATACATTGAGATGCGTGATTGGTGGCTTGAGAGTCGAGTACTACGCTCCTTTGAGCTTGAGAAATGATAAGGAGAGTAGTTGCACACACATTTCCTTGTAAATGCATTATTGTGCCTTTGTTGATCTCTGTTGCAGTAAAATTGAGGTTCTGGAAAAGGAAGTGGCCGGCGGCCACTTGCACTAGCCTGTCGGCCAGTTATAGTGGCCTGTCGGTCAGTTGTAGTAGCCTGCCGACTAATTGAAGTGGCCAGCCGTCCACTTGCAGCAAATTTTTCCAAAATGCTTTTGTTTTGAAGCAGATGCAACCTGAAAATGTGTTCGATGCTCCGAGGTCACTGCGAGTGCAAACAGAGACAACTTATGGCAAGGCAATGCATTTCCGGGCAAAGCGAACCGAGCATGCATTTCACCCTCACCCTCGAGGCCATTTAACTGCTTTATTTAGCTAGTTAGTTTGTCAGTTTTGTAACTAATTAGTTAATGTATTTAGCTAATTTAATTCATTATTGTAATTTCTTAATTAGCTTGGCATAGTTAATTAATTGGTTTGTAATAAGTAGCTTAGCTTAGCTCTTATTTATTCAGACCCTCCGTCGAGAGGGCAAATGTTGTAATAAGGGTGCGTGTGCGTGTGCGTGTGTGTGTGCATGTCTTCCAACCCCATTTCTTTCTCCCTTTTATTTATCGTCTTTTGATGGTTTGTTTTAGGGCATGTTTCAATTAGCATACTTATGCTTTGCTTGCGTGCATCATTCATTCGTACTGCATGCACCGGGCTCGGCGCATCATTCAAACTGCATTGAATTTCAATACTTACTTGAATACGTGTTTCAACGCATGTTATCTAGTGTTGCATTCATATGCCATCTTAGAATAGCCGAGCCTATTTAGCTGCATTTTGGATGCGTTGCATTACACATCTTAACATAGCTAGGATCATGCATTGATTTCTAACTAGTTTTCTTTCTTTGGCTCGGAGTACACTGTAAGTGTTTTTGCTTTAGCATCCTTGCATGTGTGTAAGTGATTGCCATGATCTCATGCTTGCCATGGGGCTATTTGCTTAAGTGTTTAACTGCATGAATGCCTGTGGATGAAGGCTTTATTACTTGAATTGGAACTATTCATCAAAATGTGAGTTTAAAGCCCACTTGGAGTGGCAAATCATCATGTTTTAAGCCCACTTGAGGGTGGCAAATCCGCGCTTTAGCCTACTTGTGAGTAGCACTTTCAAACCATTTTCGAAGACAAACATTGAATTGTTTTGTTCCAATTTAGGCGATCTAATCTATACTTGTATGCTGTGCGCATCACATAGTAAGTAAGATGAATAACCGGAATAAGAACACATGTGTTTATAAAAATAACACATCATGTTTAGTAGAGGCCGATCTTTGATCAGGCGAGCGGTGGTGCTCATTTCAGGACCTTCCCCTCTCGTACCCAAGTTCCCGAGCCGAGGCAACTTTGGTGATGACGGACACGTGGCCTTAGGCACGAGTGAGGGTTTCTCAAATTCCCCAAAACAAAATATTTAGGTGGCGACTCTAAAATCTGGCAAAACAATCCATGTTTGGTGCTTTTTGATTAAAATTGATTTTTCAAAACCAATTGTCGGATTTGGACTCTTTGGTGATTTATCAGTCTTACATTGCACTTTGTGAGATTAGATTCATAACCGTGATAGGAGTCCGAACTGTAGTAGCTAGAACCCAATTCGTGCCCTCGCGCGGAGAGAGTTCGGGCGGTCTACACAAAGTCATCAAGGTAGGTCTTAAAAATCTGGTTCATTAGGTCCATAAAAGCCGCAGGAGCATTAGTCACCCCAAATGGCATAACAAGAAATTCATAATGGCCACACCTTGTTCGAAACGCAGTTTTCTCAACATCTTCTGCCTTTACTTTCAATTGGTGGTATCCAGATCTCAAATCAATTTTGAAAAACACCTGTGATCCCTGCAATTGGTCAAACAAGTCGTCAATACGTGGTAAGGGATATTTATTCTTTATTGTCACCGTGTTCAGTTCTCGATAGTCAATACACAAGCGCAAGGTTCCATCTTTCTTTTTCACAAATAGCACAGGTGCACCCCATGGTGAAGTACTGGGCCGAATGAACCCTTTGTTAAGTAAGTCTTGCAATTGTTCTTTCAGTTCCTTCATTTCAGCTGTAGCCATTCTGTAGGGAGTTTTAGAAATAGGCTGAATGCCTAGCACAAATTCAATAGTAAACTCTATCTCCCTGTCTACCAATTCCCCTAGCAATTCATCTGGGAACACATCTGGAAATTTGCTAACAATAGGGATACTACTCAATTCAACATTCACAGATTGTTCAGATAGCACATAACACAAGTAACCCTAGCACCCTTTTCTGATTAATTTGTATGCTTTCATTGCAGATATCAAATGAGGTGGAGGCACTACCCCATTACCCACGAACACAATTTTTTCCTATTCTGGTGGTTTAAATATAACCCGTTTAGTTACACAATCAATAGTGACACAGTATTTAGTTAGCTAATCCATGCCCAGAATTACATCGAAATGTCTAAAGTTCAAGGGCAATAAGTCTACATACAGAATAGCATTCCCAATACGCATGTCACAAAACCGATATACAGATGCACACAGCACAGATTCCCCAGATGGAGCACACACACATAGCAAATATGGTAATGGTTCTAGAGGTCTACTCAGTCTAGATGCAAACGCACAAGTTATGAAAGAGTGTGTTGATCCAGAGTCAATTAACACAAAAGCATCCTGATTGCATATAGGAATAGTACCTGAGACAACGACGTCAGCATTCCGTGTATCGCCCGGAACAAGCGCAAAAACTCGTCCTTGCCTCACGGTATCTCCGGCAGTAGTAGATCTCATAGTATTTCCTGGTGTTGGGATTGACGCTGTTGAGCTAGCAGCTAACTTTCCACTGTTTTGATTGCAATCTCGGGCCATATGCCCCATTTTACCACATTTAAAACAAGTCCCTGACACACGATAACAAACTCCACGATGCCTTTTGCTACAAATATTGCACATTGGAGAGGTATCTCGGGAAGAGTTAGAAGTACTTGAGGTGCCTGTATTTTGCTTCTTTGAAAATTTCTTCTTTGAAAAGAAGCCTTGTCTTTTATTACCTTTTCAGTCAGTTGTGGATTTGGCCTGTCTAGCTATGTTAGCTTCTGATATTATGGCCCGATCTAGCACCCCAATATAGGTTTCCAGCTTGAGAACATTCACCATTTCTAAAATGTCACTTTCAAGCCCACCTTCAAAATGCATTGCTTTCTTATAGTCGGTATCGATCACATGTGGTGCAAACCTGGCCAATTCAGTGAATTTGGCCTCATACTCAGCTACTGTCATATTGTCTTGTTTCAGTTCCATGAACTCCGATACTTTCCTATCACGGACACACTGAGGGAAGTATTTATCGTAGAAAACTTCCAGGAATCTCACCCAGCCAATGTCTTTATGATTCACACGCATTAACATCCACCATCTTCTTACTTCATCTTCTAGCATAAAGGTGGCTAAAAGTACTTTCTGTGTCTCTGAAAAAGGAAACACCTCAAATAGCTTTTCAATACCGAGAACCCATGCTTCAGCCTTCAACGGATCTAATCCCCCATGAAACTGTGGCAGTTTCATTTTCTTAAACTCTTTGGTGAGAGCTATTATTAGGTCATCATTCTTATTAGACTTGCATTATACTTTATACAAAGGGATTCACAAGTATACATCTACTAAAGAGCACACACATTCAAATAATTCGGAATGCAAGCAAATCACAAACTTATAGCACATAATCGTTCACTTTGAAACATTTAAGTATATTCTTGATGTTTTCAGATTCATACTTATCACATGAATGCATCCTAGATCTTTTCTAGACGCTTATTGCTCATTTGGACAAGTGTGTGAGATATTAACTCGTGCTCTGATACCACTCTGTCATGACCCGAACCCGCCCCTATGGATTAAGGTCATAACCGGCCAGTAATCAAGGGATTACCTACGGCCTCAAACCAAACAAAACATACTCCATCAGAGTTAAGGGGCCAAACAGAAGCAATTTAAAAATTTTGTCCATAGAACCGTGCTTACATGGCACATCATAACATTTCACATACATTCGTTAATAACTCACATCAAAAGGAAAGTTCTATACATACAGGATCATTCAAGTCCAAGTCAGTCAAACCCAAAGTTTATATACAAAAGTGATCCAACGTTTTCGCCAATATATCAAAATTATAACCAAAGAACAAAAGGGGCAAAGACAAGTCTCGTGCGTGAGCCATTTGGGCTGACTTTTCAAAATCTTGACTATTCCTCACATTACTTCACCGAGGCAGGGTTAGGACATCTCTTGGCTCACCAACATATACATGAATGAGAGCGAGCGAAAGCCCAGTGAATAATATCATATAAAGAAAGTACACGAATGAGATTCGAAATAGGTTCACATGTTCCGACGGCCTTGGGCCCATTTAAAATCCTATCTAGTACATTGGGTGATTTGCAAACCCGAACATATCAAATGGCCTCCGGCCCACTTCGTTCTTAACATACGGCCTCAGGACCAATTCATTCATGTCCGACGGCCTTTGGCCCAATTATTCAGGTCAAACGGCCTTCGGCCCATTCATTCATTCATGTCAAACGGCCTTCGGCCCATTCATTCATGTCAAATATCCTTCGGCCCATTCATTCATTCATGTCAAACGACCTTCGGCCCAGTCAATTGTATCCAACGGCCATATGGCATAACAAATATTTGTCCACAATTCAATTTAACAAACTTATAAGACTGATATGGAAATAAGCAATTGGACAAGTGACATACTTCAAATATCTTTACTAAGATATTACTCACAGTGTCAACCGGTGGATTTTCCCTAGAGCTCGACCCTACACATTACATAACACATATGGGTCATAATTGATTCAATCTGTTTTTAATCTATACATCCCTCTTAGGCTTCTTTCTTATTCTTTTAATTCATTCATAATGTTCAATGCACGCCTAAGAGTGCTTGGAAGTGAAAGGGAACGGAAAATGAAACACAGAACACCTTTACAAAATTTCTGAAATAGGGGTCCCCGCTCGAGTGTGGGTTCCGCCGCTCGAGCAGACCCTCATGGTATGCAAAGTACTGGTTGCCTCATATTCACGCTCAAGTGCTAGCGCTCGAGCTGAGGGTCAAACATACACCTTGGACGCTCGAGCGGGTTGCAATGTCTGCAAAACTGCTGGGAGCTAGCATTTCACACTCGAGCGGCCATTACCCCACTCGAGTGGACATGCCGAATTCTAGAATTTCCAAAATTCTTTTTGAGGCTCAAACTTGCATTCGAACTAATATATCTTGCATTTTATGATCCATAGCTCACATATACATCTACTAACATGATACCAACACCAATTCACCACATTATGAAGCTCAAATCCCATGAATTAATTACATGCATGCCCTAAATTACACCAAACTTATTTTCGACATAACAAATTCATGTATTCAAAACTCATACTCCTATGAATTGTACATGCATGTGAGATATAGCTCCCATTCTCAATTTAAATGAGGAAGAGATGATCAAAAGCATGAACTTCAATCAAAGATTCAACATAGATCATGTATTTCATGCTCAAACATACAAATTCATGGCAATTCCTTTCATGCATGCATTCTTTGACTTCAAATTCATCAATTGCAATGCAATTCCTGTTCTTGGTCACATATTCTCTTTGAATTTACATGATTACAAACTCAAATTCATGAATTAAGGATTGATCACTCCCCTAGGAGCTTCAATTCTTCCAATTATAGCTAATTCTTGAGCTAATTCCCTTAGTTTCTTGAATTCTCTAGCAATTCTTCAATGTTGGCCCCTGTCTCTCTCTAGAGAGCTAATCTCAGCCAAAATGAGTGAAATGGGCTCAAAACCAAATGAATGTTAGTGTAATGCCCTTTTTTTATAGTCTCCCACTTAATCAAATTGATTAAGGTTAATAATGGTACTTAATTCAATCAATTTACTCGAATTATTTTGATCTGAATCAATTTCTAATTAAATTTCATTGTAGGCTCTAAAAATTATGCTAATCACAATGGCGCAATCAATTTCGGTTTCTTTGGCCGATAAGGCCTTCAATTTTTCAGTTTTTAACAGTAAGTTGAACAGATTTTCCTATGGCAAACAGATAGAAATTCAAAACCACATATATTCATAGAAATGGCACTCAAAATCATATTAAACACATAATCACAAATATAATTAAGATCAATTAGCATAATACGAAATAGGGTTATCACATGCATCATATAGAAACCAATTTTTGTCATGGTCATTGAATCGGAAGCTGTAATGCTATTTATGTGACTGTGAAAATTGAAAGATTTAACATTGTAATGGGACATGTGAAAAAGTACAAAAATTAATAATTGTATTTTATTTTTGTATGAATGTTTACCTCCTTTTTGATGGGCTACTGTAAAAAATTATTTTGATTATCACTTTCATTCATTGTTTGATTTTGTTCATACTTTCTTTTGAGGTTTAGGGTTTTAAAATAATAAAAAACAATGATGTTGATGATAATAGTGAGTTTTGGTAAGGTAGATTGGAGTTTGGGAGTGAAGAAAAAGAAGAAAAAGAAGAAGACGACAAAATAACCACTACAGGAAATTACATTTTTCACGACCAATTTTGCAAACTAACTTTTATTCAATCACAAAAAAATTTCATTTGGCGACTAAATAAAAATTTGGTTGGCAAAGGTTTGGAGTTTTGTCGACTAATATTTTTTAGGTGCCAAAATATAATTTTCTGCGACCAAAATAAAAATTTGGTTGGCAAAAGTTGAAGAGGGAAGACCAGAAAAAAAAGTGGGAATGAAAAACTTTTTAGCGACTAAAATATTTTGGTCACAAATAATAAAACTATGCTGTATTGGTGATATTGAATTAAATTTTGGCAAATACCAACTAAAGTTTGGTCTTAATTTAGGTTTTAAGCTACTAAATATTTTTAGTCGAGAAATATTACTTTTTGCTGACTAAAATTTAATTTGGTCGGCGTTAATTCATGTTTTGGCTACTAAATAATTTAGTCGTCATATATTAACATTTTCCGATTAAACAGTTTAGTCGGTAAAAACGGTGACAAAAACAATGACTAAAATTATTTTAGTCGGCAAATTGTGTATACAAATCTAGTGGGAAAATTTTAAGATTGTTGCCCAAATTTTGCCATTATTTTTTTTTATTTTTTATTTTTGTATATCAGTCTCTTTAGTCCTTCACAAGCAAGCAGGTTCTCTCTCTCAAATCAAGATACTTCTTGTATTTCCTCATTGCATTTCCTACTTGCAGGACCATTGAGCCTACTTTTAGGCCCAATTTTGATAATCCAAACCATTCATATTTTAAGATTTGTTCAGTACATCATACCTGTAAAAAATCAAGTTGATTGGATATCAGAAACCATGTGCCCGGAAAACTGTTTATTAAATTCTTTAAAAAAATAGTTTTTAGTTCGAGTTTTTCGAACACATGCTTTCCGATATCCGATCAACTTGATTTTTTACAAGTATGATATACTAAACAAATCTTAAAATATGAACGGTTTGAATTATCAAAATTCGGCCTAAAAGTAGGCCCAATGGCCCTGGAAGTATGAAATGCAAGGAGAGGATCCTATTCCTCTCCTACCCTAATTTGTGAACCCTAGCATTTTTTTTCCTGTAGTGTTGCTGTTACTCTTAGCCACCACGGTTTCCACCATTAGCAGCTAGCTTTACCCCCTCAACTAACTCAATCACTCTCATGCCCTCTTTTTCTTGCTCTCTGATTTGTGATTTTCAATTTTTTTCTCCTTTGAGGAGCTTAATACGTTAATAAAAAATAGTTAGATTCTTTAATAGTAGAACTTTGTTCTCTCAATATTTTAGGTATTTTCTGTGATTGGTGGTTCATTCATTCAGTTTTTAGCTTGTTGGAGGCTTATGGTTCAACATTCTATCTTTTGCTATATCAGTTTGAGGTTGTCAAATTGAATTTCTATTGCACATTGTTTGGGTGATTGCCATGAAGTAGGAAAAAGGAAACACTCTAATCTTTATTATTTTTAAACAATTGGCATACTATCTGTGGCATCATTTATCACTTGGTTGCTCCTCGCTTTGTGCAATATGTGGATGAGAACAATTTGTTGATTCTTAAGATTGTCAAGAGCCAGAATTCGGCGAAACTAAGCATGTGTGCAGAGTAAGAGTGATCTGTTCCTCTCTCTCTCTCTCTCTCCACCTTTGATTCTAATCTTTTGCAATTTAATATACAATAGCTTCCCATTCTTAAGTAGTTTTGTTTTATTATTTCTCTACAATTCAATTTAAGTTAATGTTCTGCGAACCATAGCTGTTAGATTACTGCATCTCTTACATGTCTAACGATGTTTTGACTTTGTCAGTAATTGGTTGGTCAAGTATTTTAGATATAGCTATTTCATTTTGATGAAAGTGCACAAGAATGGGTAGATTTTTCATTTTTTCTGAAAATTTAGAAGGAAAAAAAAAGGGCAGGAAGTGGTGTGCTAGTTAGCAACGGAAAAGTCAAGAAGAATTTGGCTTTCAAAAATCCTATGGATTTTCTTATGGATATAGAAAATAGTCCATCAATTTTCAGTTATGTTTGCTAGGATTTATTTCAATGGGCTTAAACCTTTCCTAAAACTGACCTGGTCCTGCATACTCTCTCTTCATTTCTCATGTTCAGGTAAATTTGGTCCATTTGATGTTGATCTAATAAATTAAAAACCCAATAGTGTTCATTTGGCATGATTTTTAATGTTTTTAATATTAATTTATTTCTTTTTCCTTAGAATAGTGTTAATTGTTAAGTTTTCCTTCGTATATCCACTACAAGAAATTACACTTAAGCCGACCAAGCTAATAGTTTTCAACAAGTTCATTTTGAAATACAAATAGAAATGGATCAAGTATACATCACAAGCAACAACTGCAAGTAGATCCCAAAAAATAAAACAGAAAATGTACTATTCATTCAATCATAAATATGAAATTTACCACATTTGCAAAATAGGGGACCCACAGTAGAACTGTAATGCCCTCATTCCAACCCTTAACAATACTATTCATTCCACATCAATTAGGTAAGAAAAGTTTTTCAATTATATATGTGAGCTTACATCTTTTTCTAATAATGTGTTTTAAAGTTGAGACCTCTTATGAAAATTTGACTATTTTTGGTATGCAAATTTGCATTATCTTTCCTTATTCATTTTGGCATTTATAGATTTTAGAAACTTTAAGGTTTCTTTGTTAGAATATTTAACCACATGTGGTCTGAGCCCTGGACAGGTCGCTACATGACAATGCTTTTGATAGACCCCAAACCTGGAAAGATGCTAATACTTAGTGTTGTATTCAATTGCCTGGACCCAGTGCTGACTGTCATTATTGGTCTTAGTGTCCGAGATCCATTCTTAACACCAATGAACAAGAAGGATGTAAGTCAGGCTTCCTATCTTTGTATGATTAGATGACGGTCACGTACTTTTTCTTGGATAGGTTCAGGTTCAATGATTCATTCTCTTATTTAGATGTTTTTCATAGCTTGCACTTGTAGCTACACTATTGTATGTTTGAACTCTTCGGTTTAGTTGAATGGATTCACCATAGATGCTTGTTTGGCTTATTTAGATTCTTCTAGGAAAGACTGGCACCCATTTAGAAATGTGGCCTTTCTATTCTGTACTCTTGTTCCCCCCTATTGTAGCAATAATTGTATTGAGCAGATTAATTGCTATTGCTATGGATTTGGTTGTGATCTTTGTTGTGAGGTGAAATGATGATTGTTTTGAACCACCTCAGTTACCCTCTTTGGGTAAGCTTTGATTCACTTAGACTACTTCAATGACAATACAGACTTGCATGATGGGTTAGTGTTGTTTTACTATTTGTCTTATTTTTTCCTCGTTTTTGGGGGTGTGGAGTAGTACAGTGAGTGATTGGTTGGAGAACCAACCTAAGATAACCAAATTTATACATCACATGAATGAAATTCTCTCTGCTACAGTCCTATAATAAGTCGTTAATAGCTTCAAGATGATGCCAACCATTCGCTCATGTACAAACTTTGATTGGCAATTTATTTGGTTCAGGTATATAAAGCTTTTCTTAACCTTTTAGCATTTTGAATATTATATAAATAACTAGATTAAAAAGTCATCTTGTGGCTTCTCACTCACAGTGCTTGTGTTCATGTTCAACTAGTAGTGTCTTCACATCAAATCAAGCTACTCGTCATTAGTGAGGACTGTTCTGATCTGAAAAATATTTATTGGTTCCTTATAACTCTTGCAAATGCATTCATCAAATTGTTTTTTTTTATGCTACTGTTATCATCCTCAAGATAGTTACCTCTCATCCCTATGAACATCATTGTTCAAGTTATTTTCATTTCTTTGCACATTCTTCTTCTGACGCACAAAAGATGTACTTGAGGTTGAACCATGGTGTAAGCCTCTTGAGATTGTTAACTTTGTTCTACTTTATGCATTTTCACGTTATCATTGGGACTTGCTACATTGAGCATTTTCTCATTTATATTAATATATCTAGTTGGCAATCCCTATTTTTTGGGGGGCACAATACATCATCTTAGTAGGAGCCTATGATCTTTAAGTCCATAAACAGCTTATAGAGACGCCTTTTGTTTCTTTGTAAAAATCTTTACATTTGTTCATCCATATGTTTTTGGGTAGTTTGGTTTAGAACTTATAGTTGCAATGGTGTGATACTTTGTTAATGACTTCTTCTTAGAGGGTGAGGTTAGTTGTTTGTTGGGCTGGTTATGAGATGGGGTGGTTAGGGAGTAATAGGTCGTTGGATCTGGGGTTTGCATCTAATTTTGATAGTTGGTTTTTATCCACTTAGGTATGATATAATGAAATTGAAAAGCATAATACAAGTATTAATATTACGTAAGCTCTTGTTTTTGCACATCTACAATGTTGCGTTTAATGTATACTTATCCAAAAAAAGAGGGGCAATTGATTTGTGTGTCTTTCTCTTTGTAGCTAGCAGAAGCAGCAAAAGCACAATTTTTACGTGATTACAGTGACCACCTTGCTCTTGTCCGAGCTTATGAGGGCTGGAAAGAAGCTGAAAAAGACCTAGCTAGATATGAATACTACTGGAAGAATTTTCTTTCTACTCAATCAATGAACGCTATTGATGCTCTGCGAAGGGAGTTGTACTCTTCACTCAAGGATATAGGCCTTGTTGATAGCAACAATGCCACCTGCAATGCATGGAGTTCTGATGAGCATCTCATTCAAGCTGTTATTTGCTATGCCTTGTATCCTGGAATTTTCTCTATTGTGGTAAGCCATAACATCCATGACTCTTGCACTGATCATATTTTTCTTTTTCTTTTTTGGCATCCCAATCATGTGGCTTAAAATGGAAATGCTTTTGATGCCTAATCTGCTTGATTCATCTCCTGGAATCATTTTGTACTATGCAAGAAAGTGTGCATCTGTTTTGTTAATTTAGTAAATGAAAGATAAATAGGGATTTAACTATAGTTTTCATAACTTGATGGAATGATTCGGAAAGATTTCTGTGTATAATTTTAATTACTTCATGCAATCTATGTGAGTGTTGACATATATGCATTGGCAGCACAATGAAAAGTCATTCTTGTTGAAAACAATGGAGGATGGTCAGGTGCTCTTGTACTCTGTAAGTTTATTCTTCTTTATGTGACTACTTACTGAAGTCCTCCATCTTCCTCACTCCCTTGCATGTCTATCATGTTGTGATTTTATTATTTTTTATGATGATTTGGTGGTATCATTTTCTTGATTTTACAGGGCGACCACTTAAAAATGTTAGGAGGATACTTGGAGTTCTTCATGAAACCTACCCTCGCAGAAATGTACCAAAGCTTAAGGAGAGAGCTTGACGATCTAATTCAGAACAAAGTAAGTGATGCTTCTGTTCATGTTGCAAGCCTACTAAATATTTGAGAAATGTGGATTTGTCTCTTTTGGTTAATTATGGGAAAAACTACACTTTTGCCCCTTGAACTATTACTTACTATCTCACTTTACCCCCCTCAACTAAAAACATTACACTTTGTCACATTGAACTATCAATGTGGATCATTGTGAACCTTAATTTTGTTAAAAGATTAATTACTTAAATAAAAAGGAAAAATTGATATATATTTCAAACATTGTGAAATGCTTACAATAACCTTATTTACTTTTTTCCTAATTTTCTTCTACCCACGGTAGCACCTATAGTTGCTGATGTGGCTAGGAGAAAAGAGGGAAGGTGAAAGAGAAAAGAAGGGGAGAAAAGAACAAGGTCATTTTAAACATTTTGCAATATATGATATGTCATGTATATGGCACATAATATCTCATATAGGCAAAAACGGCAATAGGATAAAAAAAATAGTCAAAAACAGGTCGTTTGGCGCAAAAAATTGGAAATTGCTCGAAACAACCCCGAGATCATAACGGTCAGCTCGGCCTAGATTAAAAACAACGTGTAAGAGCAAGTGGCGCATCAATCGGATGCACGGTTAGATATTTAGACAAAAAAAATGTGATGAAAAAAGGCAAAAACAAGTTGTTTGGAGGCAACAATTGGAAACAGTCTTGATATCATTATGGTCACCTCGTCCTAGATTAAACAAATTTGTGAGAGCAAGTGTGTCACGACCCCAAACCGCCCCTAGTAGTTTGGTGTCGTGATAGCCAGTAATCCGAGATTACCGAAGGCCAACTTTCAAAATTCACACACAATCAGAGTAAAAATATATGGGGCTCACAAGTGCGGAAGCAATAATCTAAAATACAAGTGGTCCATAAGAGCAGTGCATAAGTCAAATGGAATGGCATACATCTTTACATAGCTTTACAACTTGAGTACAAATAGAAATGAAGTACAAAGATACATATTACATCTTGGAAGAAGGCTTCTCAAGCCGACATGTTCAAAATACATAAGCTTCAAAATAGCCGACATAAACAAAAACACTTGAGCCACAAAATCATGAAACATAATCTTCTATTTGGCCGACATCCTCACTGCCGACATAACATGCATACAAAACACACACCTCGGCGTAGCCGACTTCTTGGTTGTTACCTACACACATACATAGGGAGGGTGAGCTTGGATACTCAGTGAATGGTATAAGTAATAAAGGGGTTAAATGAATGATTCCCGAGATCTTTTCAAAACAATACATAGTATATCCTTGTCAAAACCATACATAACATAGCTTAGCTTGACTTGAAACAAAACGTCAATTGAACCTTGGTCTTTCAAAACAAACAAAGGTGCCACGAAAGCTTAGAGTCCCCTGGCACGTACGAACTTCACATGTGTGCTACTAATGCTTATAGTCCCTTAGCACGTACGGACTTGTGCCACAAATGCTTAAAGTCCCCTGGCACGTACGGACTTCACATGTGTGCTACTAATGCTTATAGTCCCTTAGCACGTACGGACTTGTGCCACAAATGCTTAAAGTCCCCTGGCACGTACGGACTTTCAAAGATTGACATCAAAACAAAGCTTACTTGATGCATTTCCATCCAAAACAGAGTTTATACTTGGTACATAAAATAGGGATATCATTCATGCTTAACAAATACTTTTATCAAAACAAGGCAAAGCTTTATCAAAACGCTATAACATAACTTTATTAAAAATACCACTCACATAGTTCTTGGGACGTCGGGATCAAGGCAAAGGTCCAAGTCCTACAAACACATGGCAAAGTCTATTGAATGTACTCTTAAGAACAAGCTTTACATGAATGCAAATGATCTAGGGAAAACATGCTGGAAAACATCTAGGGAAAACATGCTAGAAAACATCTAGGGAAAACATGCTGGGTACTAACCAAGTCTTTGCCGAGGTCCCACACCTCCTGGCCGAGGTGTGGCTACCTAGGCTTCGGCGTGCGGCTGCATGCCGAGGTGCGCACAAGACAAACTAAGGGTGTAAGTGATTATGCAAGGTAGGCCAAGGTGAGATATGATGCCTGGCCTAAGTGTGGGGTCTAGGTAAGAGTGATCTCGGCGACTACACTTAGGGAAGTGAGGTCTGGAGATTTGGGTTTCCACCCGTGAAGAACAAGAAGAACATGAACATGAAGATTATAAAGAACATGAATGCTAAAATCATAACTCCTTTATTTACAAAATCTGGGATTTCATGCTATGAGTTCGAAAACATGGACCTGGGTACCCATACTTGAAAATCATATGAAAACAAACACAAAAACATGAACCTAGGCAAGAGCTTTCGGATCAAAACATGACTTTCCTTGAAGAACACATGAATGCTACTTTCTCTTTCTAAAACCGAACTTCAAAGCAATGCATGGCTTACAAATCATGTTCAATCATGCAATGCAATAACATAAACATAAAGAACGACGAGAGCAGATTAAGAATCTAACCTTAGAACACGGATCTAACGGTTCGATCTCAAGGAATCAAGCTTAGAAATCCACTCTCTCTCTCAAGAACTCTTCTTCCTCTCCTAGAGCTTCTCTCTCTTCTTCAAAACAAGTATACAACAAAATGATGGGTTCTCTCTCTCTATCGGCTAACTTAGTTCTCAGCTCGGACACGTGGCAACGGCTGGTTGGTTCTCCTAAAAAAGTGATAGATTGACAAGACAAGACTATGACAAAGTGTATCTAACAAGCTACTCGGAATGGCACTCCGGCAAGTGGTGACATCGGCTAAGGACAAAGCTTCGGCAACTAAGGTGACAATGACCTCGGCTAGGAAGGACAACACTTGACTAAGCTATGCCACGTCTTGGCCTAGATGTGCCACACCTCGGTCTAGGTCATACCACTCCAAGACAAGATCACTCAGGTGCAAGGGTAACATCTCGGCCTAGATGATACACATCTCGGCCTTGGTGATTCACACCTCGGCTTAGACAATGACATCTCGGCCAATATGCCAGGGCGAAGGCGGAGGTCAAACAAAGGGGTTCCAAGACACTTCTAGACTGAAGATGACCTCGGCTTGGAATGATCTAGGCTTAACATAACCTAGGCTTGGCATGACCTAGGCTTAACATAACAGGAAAGGGACAAAGCATGCATACAATACTTAGACAAATCACATAGACATCAAAACAAGGCATGGATCTTACTTAGGCAAAACAAGTCATAAACATGCAAAGGCAAGCTTAACGAGTCATAATCATACCAATGTTCATGAACGTGACTAAGACATAAATGTGGGTTGTTAGAAAGTGACCCGTCGATAGGACGTACGGTTAGATATTTAAACAAAATAATGTGATAAGAAAGGCAAAAACAGGCTGTTTGGGGCCAAAAATTGGAAACAGCCTCGAAACGCCCTCGATATCATAACGATCAACTCGACCTAGATTAAAGAAACTTGTGAGAGCAAGCGGCGCGTCGATAGGATGCACAATTAAATATTTAGACAAAAAAATGTGATGAAAAAAGGCAAAAATGGGCTGTTTGAGGGCAACAATTGGAAACAGCCTCGAGAAAGCCCCGATATCATAACGGTCACCTCATCCTAAATTAAACAAACTTGTGAGAGCAAGCGGTGCATCAATAGGACGCACCGTTACATCTTTAAACCAAAAAATATGATAATCCCAACCTCATATCTTCCACTCCCCGCTCAGACTTAGCCTCCTCCAAGTAAAAGTTAAACCAAAGAATTTTGAACTCAGAATTAAAAGGCCTCGTTGCAGCTCCAAGAACCCAACATATGAAGGCCCTCTATATACAAGAAAGGAGTACAAAATATTCTCTTCAAACCTGCAGTGAAAAAGAAACTACTAAGTAAATTCATTTCCACTGATTCTTTAATAAATCTCAATGAAAGCAAAAGGAGTTACACTGTGAAAACAAGGAAAAAACAAAACCTTTGGACCAAAGTATAGTGGTATAAAGGATATAAAACTACAACTAAATTATGAAAACATATAGCTCCAAATTTTAACTTAGTTTCCATTGTCGAAGCACAAGTCAATATTGGCAAATTGTGGACCAATTGCTAGAATTGTAATGTTTATTAGATATATACATATGAATGATGTTGCTTTAATTACAAAATGATAATGATAGTCATTTAATTTGTTCATGTTACCTTTACTTTCCATAGACATTCTTCATTTTTTGTCCAATTTTACAATAATGTAATGTGCAAATATTTTCATAAAAAAATTACCTGACATTATTTCTCTTTTTCTTTAGTATAGATGGATGAACTTGTGCACGAAGCTAAATTATACAAGACTAATTGGCACTATAAGCATTTTTGGAAGGATTATATATTTTTTGATAGATGTGTATGGAAAATATTTTGGTAGAAGTTATATTTTTGGATAGACTAGTAGTTATATTTTTGAATGGATGTGTATGGAAAATATTTGGTAGACTACTAGTTATGTTTCTTGAATGATGTGCATGGACAAAAATTTAAAACATAATAACAAGTACTTGTTATATTTTAAATTTTAATGCTAGATGGATGTGAATTGCATGATTATATAGATTACAAGCAGATTTTTAATTGAAGAAATATGTAGTTTGGAATTACTTGTGGATGAAAACTTATAATAGTTGCTGACTTTAATTAAATATGTTTAGGATTGGATGATTTATATATTTTGTTGAATGTTCATGATTCAAGTGAATTGTTAGTAGTTTGAATGACTATTGCAAATTACATATTGTATTGAATGGATTAGATGGATTATTATGAATTACAGGTTTATTTTGTTGGATGATGGCGCAAACATTCCTTTTGGCGAACAAGCTTTTTTGCCGTGGAATGTGATAATTGGCGACCAAACTTTTTGGTGGTAAAATGTCACAATTGGCGACCAAAATTTTTGGTCGTGAAATGTCATAATTGGTGACCAAAAATATTTGGTTGTAGAATGTGATAATTGGCGACCAAATTTTTTGGTCGTAGAATGTGACAATTGGCGACTAACATATTTGGTCGGGAAAATATCACTTTTTGCGACCAAAGTGTTTTACCTACTAAATGGATTAGTCGCAGTACTGATATATTTAGCGACCAAAAATTTAGTCGGCAAATCCAACTTTTTCCCGACTAACAAAAGTTTTAGTCGCTAATTACTTTTGCCAACCCTCAATTGGCGACCAAAAAAATTAGTCGCTGATAACTTTTGCCGACTAAAAATAAACTTTTGACTACTAAATTTTAGTCGGCAAAAGTGCGATTTCCTTTATGTTGTGTTTGGAAAGGGAAAGGGAAAAGATGTGTGAAATTATGAGATATTTAGGCATATTTTATTCTCATTTTACCTACCTTTTCCATTTTCCTTTCCAAATCTCTTCTCAAATCCCCCAACCAAACACAACATTAGTGAACTTTCATCTTTTAGGGAAGAAGATGTAAAGATTTGAATATGAATAATGGATTAGGATATACCATGAGAAAATATATATATATATATATATATTAGAATTTAATATGTATCGTCTTTATTAGTAAATTCACATTAAGATATAATAAGAATTAAAATTTATAAATTTAAATTAGGCTTATTGAGGTATTTTTTGGGTTCAAATAGAATGTCCCATTGAATAGTCTGTTATTTGGTTAAAAAATTTTTACACTAGACTAATAAACCATTCAGACTAGTAATCCCAAATATATTGAATTGTTCTATCCCATGGGGGAAGGTGGGACACAAATCCTAAAATGACTCATCCTATGAAAGTAGATGGTAAAATTATATTTTTGACTCTCTATTATTTAATATCTTTTTAAATATAAAATTTATTTGTTAAATTATTTATACTTAGTAAAGTATAAATAATTATTTATTTAAATAATTATTTATTTTAATAATCATATGGTATTAATTATACTTAGTAAAGTAAAATAAAATTTAAAAATTTCAACTACAAATTAAAATAAATTTATGTAATTTTTATTAATATTCTATTTATTTAATTTTTTAAAAGTACTAGTAAAAAAATTAAATAAAATTTATAACTCAGATTTAATATTTCTATTATTTCGTAAACAATTCAAAAGGACAAAAGAATCTTTTAAATATTTATCATTCTCCATAATATCTTAAACAAACATATAATTCAATAGAGTAGTCCAATCCAGACATCTAATCCAAAGACTAAACAAATCTAAGATACAAATCCAGTCCAACCAAATAGTCCAGGAATAATATATCTCAGGACTAACAGTTCAGTAGATTACAATCCTCTCTTATCCAGTCTATCCAAACAAACACACCATTTTGTGTCTTGGGAAGCCTAAAAGAAAGTTTTGTTTTTATGCTCAATAATGGTCAAAATTACTATTTTTCTTAAAATAAAAAAGAGAGAATAAAAATGACTGAACAAAGTCGTAAATCTTTGGCCAATCAAAATTTAGTATATATTACTGATTATTTTACAACACACGTGGGAACACTATTAAATAGAGTTTACATAACAAATTCATACACAACCAAACAGAGTTTCGAATTCATACTTTCTAAAACAGCAAGCAAACAAAAATCGCAAACACCACTTGAAACTCACGTACAGTCAAGGGCACAAGGAAGTGTCTCCTGCCATACTAGATCTAAAATTTTAATACCTTGATGAAAAAGAAAAAGAACAAGAAAAAGAAATGAGAATCCGATATAATTTACAAAGAAGAGGACTTACAAGTTCCTTCTCAAGTTTGATTGTATCTTCTTTGTAAGAAGCAAGTGTAGCCTGAAAATATGCACTGTCCTCCTTGAGCCTCGCAATGTCTTGTCGAATGTGTAAAACTTCAGTCAAGTAACTGGAGTTGAACCGCTGTAGAATCTGTAGAACAAAATATAAAATGAGGATTATAGAGCAGGTGATAGAGGAGAGTTTCGAGAGTAATATTCAGCAATGTAAGATCCTTTACTAATTAAAATTATGATTCTAAAAGTTCAGACACTTTTACTGATCAAAATAACAGAATCAAAATCCTTACCATTTCCTCTTTTTCCATCCTGAAACTACCAGAAGAAAACAAGAAAATTAATCAGAAAACAAAAATAAGAACAATTTTCTTCTATCTAACAAAGTTACAAAATCTCCCTAAAGAAATGTGCGATTACTCGTAATTATATCAAGCACTATGATATCTTATTTATTTAAACGGAAAATTATACTTGTACCAACCAACCGACCAAACCAAGCCTTAAGTCTTATTAAATGGGATCAGCTACATGAATCATTTTTCTCCACTCGACTTTATCAATAGCTATTTGGTACGGAAAATTATACTCATCTTCCCTATAATTTGCCTCCTATGTCAATTTGGTCCCTATTATTCCAATTGTATCAATTTTGACCAGTAATTTTTCATATTGTATCAATTTAGTTCAATTGATAACATCAATTAAGAAATCGGACAAAAATTAAGGGCTAAATGGTTTGTTCAAAAGGGAATGGACCATTTTTTTTATTTGATAAGTGGGAATGGACCATTTTAAATTGGATGTCAACCCCTCAATCACTCTGAGAAGAGTGAATTGAGTATTTTGCCCCCTTCATTTCAGTCAAATTTCTTCATTATAAGGAACAAATTGATGGAAGAGGTAAACTACAAGGACTACAAGTATAATTTGCCATTGTTTAAAAAATGTAAATCAATAGGGAACAAAACCAATAAACTAGGTTTTAACTTATGAATACTTATTCTTTGGATCATCTAGATTCATAAATACTGATAAATAAAGATAGTTACTTCAGATTAAGAATTAAGCTGACAATTTGTGTTCATCCCAACATTTTGCACCAGGAACTTATCATAACATCAAATCCATGAACTTCAGGAATAATTGAAGTCAGCACTTAGTGTATATCTTTTTGTACCAAATCAGAAAACAAACCTACAATAATGTCTCCATTAATATAAAAACCCAAATGAATGCTGATAAAATGAGAACAGCCTTAAGAAGGGTACTTTTGTAAAGGAAAACATTCTTGCCATGCTCCAAAATTCTCATGTCTCGGCAAGCCAATGCCCGCAAAAAATCTGTTATAAGTTGAGCTTTACCTTTATAATCTACTGATCTAGGAGTTGTAAAGGTTGAGTCCAGGACAAGGGAATACATTGCAAATAATGCTTCTATAAAAGTAGCTTGCAACTCTTTGAAGATTCTCAAGTTTGGACATACCATTATTGAAATGAATGTAATAATAAGCATATGTATTTTGTAGAGGAATAATTTTATTGGAGGGGAAATCTATGATGTGCACCCCTAAAAGAGTCACATCATAAAAAAGTTACGACTTTTTGTGGTGAAAGTCACGAATGTTTGTGGTGTGTTATGTCAATTTGAGGTAAAAATTACTCTAAAGTGGAAGACATACTTTTTGTGGTGAGCAAAACGTTATACATTCCGTGATGAGAAAAGTTATTTCATTTTCTGGTTTATGTCACAAAATAAGTGGGGCTGTTATGAAGGGCATACCATATGCACCCTTTTAGGGGTCACTACAACAAGTTGGGCCTTGAGTGACGAAATTTTTTTGTCTTCAAAGAGCTAATTTCGTCACTATAGATATTTGTGAGGAAATATTTTCGTCACCGGTTTCGTCATTGAATGTTTGTCACTAAAAACCAACGTGACGAAAAATAATTTCGTCACCAATGAAATTACTTCAGCGACGAAATTTTTTGTCACCAATAAAACAACATTTTGTCGCCAAAAATTCTCATTTTCGTCACCAAATAGTTTTTTAATACCATATTCATAACTTTAGTTGACGAATAAATTTGTCATGCATGTTGATCATTGATGAGGAAATAATTTTGTCACAATAAGATGTAAAGATGACGAAATTTTTCGTCTTCAAAAGTCATAATTTTGTCACCAATAAAACAATATTTTGTCGCCAAAAATTCTCATTTTCGTCACCAAATAGTTATTCAATACCATATTTATAACTTTAGTTGACGAATAAATTTGTCCCGCATGTTGATCATTGATGAGGAAATAATTTCGTCACAATAAGATGTAAAGGTGATGAAATTTTTCGTCTTCAAAAGTCATACATGGGTGACGAAATATATATATACGTGACGAAATTTTTAGTCACCAAACAACAAAATAAATAAAAACTTTCATATATAAACTACAGTAAATTTTGTCACAAAAAAAGTTTATTGGTGACGAATAATCACTTTGTCATAATAACAAGTACAAATGACGAAACAAATTCATCACTAAACTTGTTCCATATTTTATATTTAATCTAAATTATTATTTCACAAATATCCCTGCTCATATCCCAATAGCCTTTTAATTATACTAAGAAATCCAGTAGCTATTATACAGCACTCCACAAAAAAATTCACTAAACAATTTATTTTATAAATCAAAATATATCCATCAAACAACCTTAATAATAATCCATTAAGTATCAACAAAAAACCATCAAAGTAAATCCCAAAATAAACTAACGTGGAGTCCACCAAAAAAAATCAACATTCAATCTTAATTTGCAACTACAACTAAGCATCAGTTTAGGAAAAAAATTCAACAGTTGATCTTCATTTGCAAGTATGCTTCCGAACGCCATCAAAACCAACCTACAAAAAAAATAAACAAGGCAAACATTAGCATAGAATGTATATATATAAAGTTTACTAGCAGCTGAGGCACACGCGATGCAAGTGCAAATTCAGCAAAAAATTATATTATTCTTTTATTATATTTTTTAATAATAATATACATATGAATTATAAGTGTAATGTAATGCAAGCTAAATATTTCTAACTATGTGTAATATAACATTTACTTGGTATATATTTCAAACAAAAATATGAACAATATAATATACACAAATCTATTCTAGTACAAACTATCATACTGTACATCTGTAATGTAAAACCCTAGAAATCACTCAGACGCGAAGAAGACTCGCACGATCATGTCAAATAACTACACAAAAGATTGCAATTCACAAATTTTCAGTGCAAAAATAAAGCAAAAATACAGTGTCAGTGTTACAGAATCATTGAATTGTCTATAAAATTTTGACCCAAACAACACCCAATCAATAAGAAAAAAAAAAAAACTAAAAACCCACTCATCCCACACTCAAAAAACCTAAATTTCAGCCCAGTCCAATCACAGTTGACAAAATTTCAAAAGAACATAAACAAAAATAAATAAATAAATAAGATCAGATACTGAACAATCAAATTTCTAATTTCAAAACATATAATTAACCAATACACACACCAAAACCCCAAAATTTCAAAAATTCTGACAACAAAACCACAAAAAAGCAAAAAATTGAGACATGGATATGAAAGAAGAGATCAGTACGTTGAAGAAGAAGGACCAAAGAGAGGATTTTCATTCAAGGGTTGAAAAGAAAACCGGCCGAGAAACCTCGCGACGCACTTGCCATCAGTTCCCAATTTGTGTTTAGGACAATCGTTGATGTACATAGCGACAACGAACAAAGCAACGTTGACAACAACAAACATAGGGATCAACCATGATGCCCACTGTGCATCTCTCTCTTCAATCACATACGAAGAAACAGAACTGGCGTTGTTGTTCCCACCACTGATTTTCGCTCCCCTGCTCTCCAAATCTTCCCTCGACATGGCTTTTCTCGAGAAACAAACAAATCAAAGAAAAGGGCTTCTTTTAAGTGGGTGGTGGAGGAGAGAGAAAGTGAGGCGTTTTAGAGAGAGAGAGATATAAACAGAGGAGAAGTTGTTGTTGTGACTCAGTGTGAAGATGACGAAGAGGTGCGAAATTCATGTGGAAGTTACCCAGGACTTTCAAACGAAAAACTGACCAATGTTTGATTGCCACGTCAATTAAATTGGTTTTTGATTGGTTAGTTTGGAGTAATTGGTTGAGATATGTGAGGGAACGTGGGTTGGGTTGGGTGGGGTGGGGTGGGGTGGGGTGGATGTGGATATATTTATTTATTTATTTATTTTTATTATCTAATTACAGGTGACAAAAGCTGGAGATAAAAGTTGGGCTTCATGACACCAAAATTGGTGTTGGCTTTTAATAATAGAATAGATTATAATGGCAAAGTTTTATTATAAACTTAAAGCCAAATATCAGAAACTTAACAAATATACAGAACTGTTCTCAAGATCACAAGCTTGAAGTTATTTGAATAGAAATTAACAGAGATTAACTAAAAAGATGAATACCATGCTCATTCCCACCCATGGGCTTTGCAATGATCACCTTAACATGGCAATTCACTGTATCCCTAGAATTATGCTCGGATCAAAAACTGGCTGTGACCCACGGACAGCAGCCAAACCAGTTATAACACTACAACATCTCATGGTAAGAACCAAAGCATGCAGTCAATGAGAATGGGAAGGAACAAATATTGTGGCTGCTGCACAAATGGGATTTAAAAAAATTTTGAAGAGAGAGAGAGAGAGAGCAACAACCTACAATGCAAAAAATGGAAAACTGGACCATTAGCTTGGTGAGTTGTGACAGCAATGACCAAAATGGATGTAGATAATAAGCTTATTATTTTTAACATTTGCAGCAATTATACTCCCATCATTCATGGTAAATGAATGTTCTAAATAAAACATAATGTCAAATGCAGTATTGACCACTAGAAATAAAAAACAGTTGCTGAGGGCCACAAAGGGTCCAGGAATGTTAACTACAAGAATTCTTCTTCTGTAGTTAAAGTGGAATTGAGTGATTGACTTACTTAACATACAGAATGAAAAAGTCTTCCACAATAAACTTGCCATCCATCACAGATTGTTGGAAGTCTATATATAGTTGCCCGAAGTGTTTTGCCCTGCCCAATTAGATACATTTATGTATTATAGGATGTAAGTTGAAAGTTGTGCACACCAAGGAAAAAAAGCTTCAACGCCCTAAGCCATGCTTTCTGTGTAGCATCTACTCTGTCTGAAACTCTCTGACATTTAGAAATTATTGAGTGCAGATGTTAGGCCAGTATATAATTACCCGGAATTTCATAGCGTGTAAAGATAATTATCCAATTTAAGAATAAAAAGTTACAGATCTCTTGGCAAAAAGATTTGTTTTCCTGGATAAATATACAATCACTACCTTATATCCAAGTGCAAGAGAAACCCCAGCAATGAAAAGGAAGAAAGGCATCACAAAGTTTGCCAAGTGTACACCATTCCATGGGGAATGAGCAATGATTGGAAAAATTGAGCCACCATAATCCACGAGCATCATAAGCTGAAAGCAAATGATACAATATATCATAAATTCCATGAGCTGAAAATATCAATATCAACTGAGTGGTCAGTTGTTATGCTTATGTTTTAAGGCTTGAGTTGAATTTTGGAGGCATTTAACCCAAAATCAAATGGCAATAGTTGCAAACTTGCAGAGGTTTCTAGATTATATCAACTAAGCTTGTGTGTCTTAGAAAAGAGATATAAGGCAAGTCTCTAACAATTCTCTGATTGGCCTCCCATGTAGGTGATAGAGTGATGAACAAAACCTAACAACAGATCCAGGATACAAACTTACATGCCAAGTAGTAAATCAAAATCTGCATTAAAATACAGATAGTAAATTCATATTCAAAATTTAAAAACTTATGTCTTTACCAAATATAAGAAATGAAAGCATCATGGGGAATAAATCTGGATTACTTTCATTCTCATTTTATTCATGCAATGCAAGAACCTCCCTGCTTGTAACTCTGCTTTCTCTTCTGATTTAGCTTCACTTCTTCACTAGAAGTTAAAAAAATGCAGATCTAAGATCTGAGAACTCTAAGCTCATCAATAATTAAAATATATAGAATTGATCAATTCTATTGTCAGAATCATCGCATTACAAGTTTATTAATCGTTAAAATACACGTTAATGTGTGATGCAATTCACATCTGTATGGAAATCTTACAAGTTGACTTGCTACTAGTACTGCACACAGAAAAATTGAAAAAATGAGAAGTTGCTTTGTTTTGAGAAGTTGACTTGAGTTTTAGATCTGACAAAAAAACTGAAAAAATCTTAAATCAATATCATCTAGACCAAACTATATGATTTGGTTTGAATTTCTCAATGTACAATTCAACCTTTAATCTTAAAATTGGTGAAATGTACGTCATGATTTGGTCCATGATTATATTTACGGTTTCGATTTGGAGCCGAACTAGACTACAGATATATACATACATATATAATTTGTTACTTATCAGTACTTTGATCTTTAATTTACTCCTAAACCGAATCATGCTTGAGCTTAACCCCAAAAATACGGGGCATGCGACGATTTTTAAGAAAAATAAGAAACAAATAATGACATGACCACGTGTTATCAGACATGCACACGGTCACACTGGAATTTTTGACCTTATTCTCTATCAGTACAATACTGCATGAACCTCCTTTTTCATCACCATCATGGCTTTTATTATTAGTGCACCCAATGATCCCCTCAATCATGCCATTTATAAACTTCTTCCCCTCCCACTCCTCCTCTGCAACAACAACCAACATTACTACCTTTCTCTCCAAAATATACATTTCTCTTTGTCTCCAATGGCCTTTTTTCATAAAATAAAACTTCTCCATAAATTAAATAAAACTTCTCAAAACAAGAAATAAAACTCAACCCCAGTAAATATGTCTATAGAAGTTATCTTAGTGCTAACTTTTTGTGTCAATTCGATTACTTTATTTTATGGTTTGGGTCCAGCACTTGATTCATGCTTTTGTATGTATATAAATTGATCTAGTGTTTTAAGGTGTGTTCTTTAAATATTGTTTTGGAAATGTATAGTAAATTGGGGGATGACTTGAAAACCAATTACTCTATTTGGTTGATCAATGACTAATTAGATTGAAATTGCACCAATATGCCCAATACATATTGTTCTAACTCTATCAACCAAAACACCTAGAGCATCAAAACCATCAACCAGGACTCAGGGATCTAGGGTAATACATCCATGATCCTAGTCAGCATTCCTAGTAGCAGAAAACCCAGAAAATTGCTCTGAACAGGACTCGATGAACAGATCCTGAAAAAATACCCATTCTTGCTGAAAAACAGAGAAATGAAGAAAATATATATCTAGACAGCTTAGATTAAAAGATGAAAAATGAAAAATATAAGAAGAATCAGCTCTCCTAGTTGATCATGGAGAGCAAAAAAATTACATTACAGCAGTTTTGGTTGTATTCCAAAAACACCAAATTCAAAGCTTTGATACCAAGTTGAATATGGTGTAAAACGAGAAGAGAGTGGAAAAGGAACACATTATTGAGATGAGAGAATAATAAAAATTATGGATTCTCTCCCTTAACCCTCATATTCATACTAGTTTTGTACAAATTACCCCTCTGACTAATACAAGGAAGAATTGTAAATAAATTACAATATTTCAGTTTAAAATTCTTTCTTGTCTGCCACCATTTACTATACCCAAAAAAATAAAAAATAAAAAAAATAAAAAAGAAAGAAAACTGCATCATACAAACAAGAAACTATGCACACCATTTTAATCTGGCTAACAGACTGCCACTTTTAATAGCATTTCCAAAAATATGACTGCAAAATACACAGTTTATAGTCTAAATCAAGAGAACTGCGCTAAAGGAAATCAAAGCCACTAGCTGAAACTAAGAGTCCCACTGATGAAGAACACTTTAAGGAAAGAGAAGAGAGAAGAAAGAAGAAAGAGAGGTGAGGAAGAAGACCACCACAACCCTAACACAAAAAGGCTACAGCCTAATATCTCAAAATTCTCATTAATAGTTTGCTAATTGTTTTGGGTTGTAGATTCACTTGATGGGTTTTTCCTAAACAAAATAATCTGCAAGCCAAATTCCATGAACTGAGATTCACATAGATGAAACTCCCTAGTTACTCTGTTTTCATGTTGAGAAAGAGTAAGAAAGATAAAACAAGGTCTATAATCTTTCATCTGATTCTACAATTCCATGAACTGTAATCTCCAATTTCAACTACCCAACCAATTATTGACTCTTTATCATCATGATGGTCAGAAAAATGATAGAACAGAGATTCACAAAGATAAAAATCCTAGTTAATCTGTTTTCTTGTTGAGAAAAAAATTCATAATCTTTCATCTAATTATACGATATTCGTACATTTTCATCATTCCAATGCGTGTGAAAGACAGTAAAACAAAGACCATTGTTGCAAATGATTATCAGGATACATAGTTCAATCTATCCTCCTAACCAAATACAGCAATATATATATATATTAAAAAATACTTGATGGAATGTGTTTAAGAATATGCCTCAACCATTGTTGCAAATGATGGTAAACCAGAACCACCACCATGGTTCAATCAAGTGTCTTTTGTTCTCTAAATTCATATTACTTTTTGAAGATACTTTTATTATATTTATGTTTTCTGAATTCATATTACTTTTGCAGATATATTATATTATATTATATTATATTATATTATATTATTATATATTCTACACTTGGTTAACAATCAAAATGTGTGAAATAGCAAGTCCAGTTTATAATTTTGTTGCAATCCCACTTGCAAGAGACCTAGGCTGGACACCTGCCACTCATTCACTCGCACACTTTCCAGGAAAATATTTGCATTGGCCTTTTAGAACCTTACATTGTTATACATTTTAGTCCTAATTAATTAACGACTTCTACAATTCATTTGAATTAAAAAGGGTTTGGTTCAATTGCATTTTATGTATAACTCTGCAAAAGTCACAAGAAAATAGATAGACAGTAAATAAATTTCATCTTCCACATGAGAAGTCAAAGTTAACAATTTTCAAATGCTTCATAATTCACAACTGATTTAAATCCATAGCTTTTGTTTAATTGCATTTTATGTATAACTCTGCAAAAGTCCCAAGAAAATAGATAGATAGTAAATAAATTTCATCTTCCACATGAGAAATCAAACCTAACAATTTCCAAATGCATCATAATTCACAAATGATTTAAATCCATAGCTCTAAACAAAATTGAGTTAAAATTTCCAAGAATTAAAGCAACTCTGTGAAGCTAACTGTATTTTTTGCCGATTGATGCGTAAATCTCTTCGACAGGTTTCACCAATTGCAAAAGAGTGCCACCAGCGTCCAACAACAATGCATCATATGCTCTCTTAACCAACCTCCCTGAGAAAGGGGGGAAACCTAAACAGTGTTGTTTGGAAGTTGAGAAAGTGATAGAAAAGGAAAAGGAAAAGAAAAAAAAATAATAATGCAAATTACGACGGGAAAATACACAAAACAAGAGTGGAAGAGAAGGAAGAGGATCGAATAGATGAATTTGTCAACACAAACAGAACAAGAGAACGAGATAGAGAAACTCACCACGCCGGAGAACCACCGTGGTAACGCCGATGGAGATCGCCGCCGCTAGATCGTTGCCTTCGCAAATCCAATGGAGATCATAGCCTTCGCAAATCCGATGCAGATCGTTGCCTTCGCTGCTATGTGAGAGTGAGAATGAGATTGAGAAGACCGTGAGATTGAGAACCCTAAACACAACATATGGGTGGGGAAATGGGAAATGAGCGGGTACCCATTCCCAACTCATATCCTATGGGTTTTTAAAAAATCCCGCTTAATTAATCCGATGGGTAAAAAAAATAGGGAAAATCCATATATGTGGATAAGATCCACATGAATACCTATAGGGTAGGATCCCATTGCCACCACTAAATCTGTGTTTTGTTTTGACAGAGAGAGAGAGGCAGAGACGAGAGAGAAACTAATAAACACAAAAATAAACAAGAGGGAAAAATTGTAGTCTATTTTTTTTTCTCACTGCCTAATATTGCAAAATTTTCTTCCCAAAATTAGTGACAAAATAATATTCTCACTAAAAGGTCTTAAAATATTAAAATTTATTAGTGATAAAAATATATTTCTCACCAAATGGTCTTAAAATATTTAAAATCAAGTTTCTAAAAAATATATATATTTAAAATTATTGGTGACGAAAATATATTCCTCAAAAATTAGTTTATAATTGGTGACAAATATTTTTTTTTACCAAAAGTGTCAAAATTTTGGCGTCATCCAAAAAAATTAGCGGAAAAAATTTTCGGTGACGAAACTTAATTTTTTTCTCACCTAAAAGGAAGTATTTATTGACGAAAATAAATTTCGTCACCTATTATTTTTATTTTTTTATTATACATGACAAAATTTATAATTCCTCATAGATTATTCTTATTTAGTGACGAAATGTGTTTTCTTCACTAATTTATTTACCAAATCAACAACAAAGCTAGATTATAAGCTAAAAAAATTGTGAAGATTGAAAACTCATAAAAAATTTGAAACAACTCAATTAAGTTGATGCAATACAAGAAAAAAATAGAGAAAAAAGAACCCGGGTTTGATGCAGAGAGTGGAGTCCTATGTATACAAGAAGGGCCAACAGTTGTGTAGGCGTTGAAGGTGGAGTAGCGAGGGTAAAGAGCGATGACAGAGAGGTAACGTGCGTGTGTTTTGAGATAGAGAGAGAGAGAGAGAGATGATAAACAAAAAAAAGGGTTAAAAAATTAATGCCCTATGTTTTTTTCATTGTCGCTCAATACATCAAAATTTTCTCACCAAAATTGGTGACAACATTATTTCCTCACCAAAAGATCTCAAAAATATTAAAAATTATTGGTGACGAAAATATATTCCTCACAAATAATTTTATAATTAGTGACAAATTTTTTTCTCACCAAAAGTCCAAAAATTTTGGCGCCACCCAAAAAATTTAGTGGGAAACTTTTTGGTGACGAAACTTAATTTTTTTCTCATCTAAAAGGAAATATTTAATGACGAAAATAAATTTTATCACCTATTATTTTTATTTTTTTATTATATGTGACAAAATTTATAAATTCCTCACGAATTATTCTTATTTAGTGACGAAATTTATTTTCTTCACTAGTTTTCGTCACCATATATTACTTTTGTTGTAGTGGGTGCACATAGTAGCGTCTCCCTTATTGGAGAACACTTCATAATTTAAATAAAATTCATTGGATATTGTTCAAGTTGAAAAATAGAAAGGCGTGGACGGAATTTTGACAATATAGTACTTCTATTCTATCTGCATAAATGCACTGGTTTGAAGTATTCTTGCAGCTATAATGTATATGACCTTTAAGCAGAAAACAAATCTCCACACCACTCCAAACATGCGATTGGAAGTGGATATTGTTTTCCATTGTAGAGAAATCAATTTTGACAAAGTTAGAAGGAAACAATAGGTATCCAGTTTTAAATAATTAAGGTTGTTGGGACTCGGGATCAAGAAAGAACAAAGGAAGATGGGAGACAGATCCTTTCAATGAGCAATGTTTGTTGAAGGGATATCCATATAATCCGATCGATTGCATAAAGCCCGCGGTAGCAACGGAACCAGGGAAAGGATACAGAAAAGACAGTTTTTTTCTATTCTATTAGCCTTTTCTATTAGATTAGTATTAGTTAGTGATCCCGGCAACACTTCATAATATGAATAAAATTTATAGGATATTGTTCAAGTTGAAAAATAGAAAGGCGTGGACGAAATTTTGACAATATACTACTTATATTCTATCTGTGTAAATGCACTGCTTTGAAATATTCTTGCAGTTATGATGTATGTGACCTTTAAGAAGAAAACAAATCTCTACACCACTCCAACCACATGGTTGGAAGTGGATATTGTTTTCCATTGTAGAGAAGTCAATTTTGACACAGTTAGAAGGAAACAATAGTTATCTAGTTTTAAATAATTAAGGTTGTTGGGACTCGGGATCAAGAAAGAACAAAGGAAGATTTCATGCTAAAATATAGGAAACATCATGTTTAATTAAAATTAAAATTTCTGTCTATGATATCAACGATATGTCATTCAGTTACAAGAATTAATTTTCATGTGTATTACCTGCATGGTTCAAGGTCAGATTCCTGAAGTCTAGACTTAGTATCTTCTATAGCATGGAGGAAGTGGTTCATTGTTACTTTGACATCCTTCTGGACATGCTTCACTAGTCCCCTCTCCCCTGCTTGGACCACAACATATGAATGTGCACGAGTGACTAGAGAGGCAATGGCAGAGCCACTACAACCATCCGTCCAGCGAACTGTGCAAACAAGCACATACACAATCTCATTACATAAATGATGAATTGATGTTTCCACTTACACAACAATATTGCTCAAACAACTTACCAATTTCTTGAAGATTCACATCTTCATCAAGTACAAAAGCTTGTCTCATGTTTCTTGTGTTGATGTCCAAAATTTGCAAACGCCCTCGCTCATCTAGGTACTCTAATTTGACATGTAGTTCGATTCTACCTTCCCTACAAATAAATACAATAAACTAAATTTCTATTTTTGATTGAGTTAAAAAAATGAGAAGTTAATGAATAGCTATTTTAATATATATATATATATACTTATACATATATTTGTTTGGTTACCCATAAAAGATAAATATGTATAAATAACTTCATTTTTCGTTACTTGATAAATTCAAAATTTGAAAAACATTCGAGTTCAAAAGATGTGGGATATTGTTGAAAAAGAATAAAGAAATTAGCAAAGAACACAAGGGAGAGAATGTTACCTCAGTAGGGCTTTATCAATGAGCTCCTTTCTATTTGTAATAGCAATAATAAAAATGTTGTTCAATACTTTCATGCCATCAATCTGAAAGGCATGCAAATTTTCAAGTATTGCCTAGACAAGGAGAAACAATACAAAGGAAAAATTGAAAAAAGAAATATGAGAGATATTGACCATTGTTAGTAGTTGGTTTACAAGCCTATCATCCATATGGTATTGTCCCATAGCTACCCCTCTTTTCTGCAAAAAACCAAAAACATATTTAAGACATGATTTGCGATATAGATATGGAACCAGAAAAATACCATTCTCACTCTTTTAATGCTTATGATTACTATTCTCATTATTGTGTCCTTTGCCCTTTATTTATGTTGCAGACTTGTCACAAATAGCCTTTCTAAGCCACTCAAGCTTGGTTTAGAGGGTTCTTCCACCTATTGTCAATCAGTTTTTGGTTGAATGCGTCTAGTATTTTTAACATGGTATTAGAATTGAGTCTTAAGTGATCTATTGTGGGCCAAGTCTCCACCCCAGGTGTCTTTCTTTGGTTTCTCTCATTTCCACTTGCAATTGGACCGCATGTTCAGTAAGTGTCAAAATTCGGCCTCGTGTTCAAGAAATGTTAGAGACTTGTCCCAAATCGCCTCTCTAAATCACCAAAGCTTGATTCATATTGTCAAGAGGGCCCCCTTCACCTATTGCCAATTGATTTTGGGATGATGCCTCCAATATTCCTACAATTTACAAGAAAATTGTGCTTAATAAAGAATCTTAGGACTTGCAAAAAAACTCTTAAAATTCTTTTTTTACCTCCACAAGCGACTGTGTCGCATGTGCAGAAGTGTTCAGGACTTGTCCCACATCACTTCTCTAAGTCACCCAAGTTTGGCTTGTATAGTCTAGAGGGCCCTTTCACCTATTACCAATCAATTTTGGATTAAATGCCTCCAATATTATAACAATATACTACAAGATTGTGCTTAATAAAGAATCTTAGGGATTGCACAAAACTCTTTAATTCTTTTTAGTCTAACATTGCTTCATGTTTTATTTTGTTAAGAATCTTTCCTACCTCCTAGTATTAGGAAGGAAATTGAAGTTCTATAAGTGGTTGTGTGGGTAATTTGAGGCTACATGAGCTAGTAAAGGAGCTTTCAGGGAAGAATGACAGATTCTCAGATGACACTAGGTCATCAGATACTAGCTAGGTAAAAGCAAAGACAACCTTGGGAAAAGAAAGAGTGAGGGAGTTGTTATAGAGGTCTAAAAGTGAAAAACCAAAACTATAAGCAAGAGATGGAGATGGTTAGATCATCTTTATGCATGGAGGTGGAGGCTATATTTATAGAAGGATTGGGCCATATGGCCAACTCACCTAGTGGCTGGAATGGTGGTCACGTGTGCCCGGATATGAATCAATCACTTGTCTTTATCATGTTCTAGAGTTGTCTTCATGTCGAGATATCTCTAAGGTTGGTCAAGTGTAGATCCCTCCAACGAGAATAGGATGCAGCATCTTCACAAATCTTCAATTCCAATAAACCAAGACCAAAATCCCTACAAGCTCACGCGAGAGTCATGAGGTCACTTGGGTGGCACCAAACCCAAAAGTATCCCTAGGCTTTTATATCGAGCTAGACTGACACGAGTGTATAAGGGTGATGGGAAACCAAGTGTAGAATCATTTTAAGAGATGTATGTTTAGATGCAAACTTGGCTTGCCCGTGGATATGAGCATGCCAACGTGAAGAGCCCTTAATCTTGGAAGGAAGGCCAAGTGCATCTACAAAGCTCCATGAAGATAGCCTCCTTCAATTATGAGAGATGCCACATAGTGCGGTGTGCAGATGTTTTGGGATAAAGGGATCATATGGTGAATACAACTGTCTTGGTGAAGTTGTTAAGTGCATGTAGATGTGATGATCACCTATGGTCAGTAAAATGCTTCCTATATGACAAGTTACTTTTTGAAAAATGGTTGAGACCTCTAAAAGAGGAGCTCTAAAGGAGCATTAAATTGTCTTTTTCCTCTTTATGTTTTGTCTTTTACCCCCCCCCTTTTTTTGGCGTAGTGCCAGCTCACTAGAGCTGCTTTTAGAGTAGCTCTATTAGAGCTCTCTATCAAAACTGTTACTTTTTATGTGCAAAACAATTGAGCGCCTATTATTTAGGAACTACTTTCTAAAAAATGGTTTCTGGATGACCATTACCTTTGGGGTCTTCGGCTAAGATACACTGCCCCTCTTACCCGTTATTTTCTGAATTCAAGACTTTTAATCATGAGAAACCTTTTCATATAGAATAGCATTTCTATGTTAACTATTCACACCGATTAAAGCATGGGTTTTGTTTAAACCAATAAAAAAATTTAGAAGTGGATAACAAGGTGAATTGCAAATAATAGGGCATAGAAAATAATGCTAATTAATCTAGATTACATACTTAATGGTGTGTACTCAATCTTTCCCCTCTCAAACACAAATTAATGTGTACTATGTAACAACCCACATTTTATGTCCTAGTCATGTTTGCATGCATTTGTATGTTTTGTCATGTTAAGATGCTGTAGCAACCCATATTCATGTCATGGTCATGTTCATGTTCATTTACATAACTTCATCTTGTTAAGTTTGCATTCATGAATCTTGTCTTGTTTGCTTAAGTGTTGTGTGCATGCTTTGTTCCTTCCTTGATGTTAAGCCTAGGTCATGCCAAGCCTAGGTCATGTTAAGCCTAGATCATTCCAAGCCGAGGTCATCTTCAGTCTAGAAGTATCTTGGAATCCCTTTGTTTGACCTCCACCTTTGCCTTGACATATTGGCCGAGATGTCATTATCTAGGACGAGGTGTTAATCACCAAGGCCGAGATGTTACCTTTGCACCTAAGTGATCTTGTCCTGGAGTGGTATGACCTAGACCGAGGTGTAGCACATCTAGGCCAAGGTGTGGCACAGCTTAATCAAGTGTTGTCCTTCCTAGCCGAGGTCATTGTCACCTTAGTTGCCGAAGCTTTGTCCTTAGCCGATGTCATTACTTGCCGGAGTGCCTTACCGGGTAGCTTGTTAGATACACTTTGTCATAGTTTTGTCCTGTCAATCTATCACATTTTTTAGGAGAGCCAACCAGCCGTTGCCACGTGTCCGAGCTGAGTGTTAAGTCAGCCGGCAGAGGAAGAAAGCCTATTATTTCTATATCTTTGTTTTGAAGAAGAGAGAGAAGCTCTAGAAGAGGGAGAGGAGTTCTTGAGAGAGGAGTGGATTTCCAAGCTTGATCCCTAGAGATCGAACCGTTAGATCCGTGTTCTAAGATTAGATTCTTGATCTGCTCATGTTGTTCTTTATGTTCATGTTATTGCATTGCATGATTGAATATGATTTGTAAGCCATGTATTGTTTTGAAGTTCAGTTTTAGAAAGAGAAAATAGCATTCATGTGTTCTTCAAGAAAAGTCATGTTTTGATCCGAAAGCTCATGCCAAGATCCATGTTTTTGTGTTTGTTTTCACATGATTTTCAAGTATGGGTACCCAGGCCCATGTTTTCGAACTCATAGCATGAAATCCCAGATTTTTGTAATAAAGAAGTTATGATTTTAGCATTCATGTTCTTCATGACCTTCATGTTCATGTTCTTCCTGTTCTTCACGGGTGGAAACCCATATCTCCAGACCTCACTTCCCGAAGTGTAGTCGCCGAGATCACTCTTACCTAGACCTCACACTTAGGCCAAGCATCGTATCTCACCTTGGCCTACCTTGCATGATCACTTACGCCTTTAGTTTGTCTTATGTGCACCTCGGCATGCAACCGCACGCCGAAGCCTAGGTAGTCACACCTCGGCCAGGAGGTGTGGGACTTCGGCAAAGACCTGGATGGTACCCAGCATGTCTTCCTGACATGTAAAACAGTGTTTTGACTTCCCAGCATGTCTTTCCCTAGATGTTTTCCCACAATGTTTTCCCGAGATCATTTGCATGCATGTAAGACTTGTTTTGAGAAGTGCATTCAGTAGACTTTGCCATGTGTTTGTAGGACTTGGACCTATGCCTTGATCCCGACGTCCCAAGAACTACGTGAGTGGTATTTTTAATAAAGCTATGTTATAAGGTTTTGATAAAGCTTTGCCTTGTTTTGATAAAAGTATTTGTTAAGCATGAATGATATCCCTATTTTAGGTATCAAGTATAAGCTTTGTTTTGGATGACATTCTTGGAACCGTCCTTTCGTGTTAGGGGACGTTAAGCCTAAGTAACACCGTCCTTTCGTGTTAGGGGATGTTAAGCCTATGTAACATAGTCCTTCTGTGCTAGGGGACTTTAAGCCTATGTAGCATAGTCCTTCCCTGCTAAGGGACTTTAAGCCTATGTAGCATAGTCCTTCCGTGCTAGGGGACTTTAAGCCTATGTAGCACCGTCCTTTCGTGCTGGGGGACGTTAAGCCTAAGTAGCACCCTTGTTAGATATCGGCCACTGACGGACTATGAACGGGTGTGCTCGATGCCGAGGTTATGCTTTTGCTTTGCCGGAATGTCATCACCCCATGTTTTAAGTTGACGTATGTTAAGTGAGTAAGTAAGTTTTGAAAGACCAAGGTTCGATTGATGTTTTATCTCAAGCCAAGCTAAGCTATGTTATGTATGGTTTTTGACAAAGATATACTATGTATGTTTTGCAAAGATCTCGGGTATCATTCATTTAACCCCTTTATTACTTGTACCATTCACTGAGTATCCAAGCTCACCCTCCCTATGTATATATGTAGGTAATAAGCAAGAAGTCGGCTTCGCCGAGATGTGTGTTTTGTATGCATGTTATGTCAGTAGTGAGAATGTCGGCAATTTAGAAGCTTATGTATTTTGAACATGTCGGCTTGAGAAACCTTTTATCAAGATGTAATACGTATCTTTGTACTTCATTTTATTTGTATTCAAGTTGTAAAGCTATGTAAAGTTGTATGTCATTTCATTTGATCTATGCACTGCTCTTATGGACTAATTAGATTTGTATATTTTGCTTCCGCACTTGTGAGCCCCATATATTTATACTCTGATTGTGTGTGAACTTTGTAAATTGGCCTTCGGTAATCTCGGATTATTGGCCATCACGGCACCATCCTACTAGGGGCGGTTTGGGGTCGTGACACACTAATTGGGCGTTGTTAATCTAGATTACACACTCAATAGTGAATGCTAGTCTAGAAAAGCATATTGATATAGAAGCATGAAACTTGAGCCTTGTATCTTATCTTATTCTCAATGTTTCAAAAGATGAGTTACATTACACTTCCTAAGTCTGGAGTGCAGATCACTACTACCAAAAAGGAATAAAGAATAAAGAGACATCCCACAAGCAACAAATTGGCCAGGTTATGTCATGGGAATGGAATGGAGGAACAGAACATCTAATACATGTGAATACAAGGAAACCAAAATGATGTAAAACCTTAACAGGGAAAGAAGACTTGAATTGTGTAGAAAACCTGAGTCTGGTATTGTGAAATTCACATATGTATAACACAAATTGCAGGTTTCACAACTAACAACACTCAGAAGGAGCAAATGTTGTACATGTGCTCACCTTGACAATCGAATCAATTTCATCAAATATGATGATATGTAGGTCACTTTTAGCTCTTGAAAGAAAAGATTAAAATGATCTCACTATGAGTATAAATGAACTGCACAATGAAGTAAATTTACAATGAAGATATGAACTATGCATTTTTACCATATCTGTTTTCATCCTCAATGGCTGGTTTAAAGAGTGACCATATTTTACTCTCCGATACACCTTGCAATGCATTTAACACATTCGTTCCATTTATAATCTGCATTAATGGGAGAAGAAAAAAAAGTGTCAGAATAAGATAAACAAGTGGAGAGAGAGAGAGAGAGAGAGAGAGAGACCAGGGGCTCTTTTGCATTTAGTAATTTTCAAATGTTTCATGCTATCAAGGTTTTTCCAGAATCTGGTGGACCATATAGTAGCATGCCTCTTACATGCTTCCAATTCAACCTAGCACAAGAAAGTCAATAGTTAATAACTAAAAGATACGAAGCTCAAACACGGACACAAGACACACTGACACGTTAATTTTTAAAAAGTGTAGCATAACACTAATATTTAAAGTTTAAAAGAAGGATTAATAGTATGTATCCTCTAAGCAATTTGTTCAAACTTATATTATGTTTCATGTGTCTAATTGATAGACATGTGTCCCCCCCCCAAAAAAAAAAAAAAAAAAAAGTCCAAAGCATCATTGAGCCTAAAATAAATAAATAAATAAATTATATCACACATTAGGACACTTTCTACAAGTATCCCTTCACAACTTTATATTGATTTCAATACATTTGCATTACAATTCTACCATAGCCTACTAACAACCAAGTTAATAATTACTAATCATTCTTTTACAGGAGCTGTTACAATGTGCACTTTTAGAAAGAGACATATTGTATGCACCTACCACAACATACATAACATAACCATAACATTTTGTGACAAACACCAAAAAAAAGTGTAACTCTTCTCACCAAAATGATTTGTAACATTTCTGACCAAAAATGGTCCATAATATTTACACATAATCACAACATTCATAACATATCCACAATGGTTAGTAACTTTCACTTTATATTCGCTATTCCTAACTTTTACCACAAAGTGGTTCACCACAAAAAATCATAGCTTTTTTTAATGATAGAGAGTGTGCCTAGTAGCATTTTCCTTCTTTTATAGCAATACAATTTCTATACATTTCAAAACCTCATACAAACAAACAAACTTTTGGAAGGAACAACTAATTGGTAATGCTAGTGAGTTTGAAAAAGTAATTTCAAAAAATTTCAAAAAAAATGAAGCATGTGAACTAGTGACCACATCACACAAAGTGTGAATCTGCACCACACATTTATTTATTTCTTTTTTCGTACAATTTTTTAAAATATAAAAAAATAAAAAAAAGGTACTCATATAAGTCTCTTTTGATAGAAATTGATTCTCTAGCAAAGTTGGAAGCCTCTGTTTTACGAAAAATAGAAGAATATCAATTTGGATTATAATTTGAATGAATAGTTGAATTACCAAAGGAAATATTATACCTCTTTGCTAGAGAAGGAGGAACCATCCGTGAGCCGAATGCTGACTGCAATATTTGAGCGAATTGGGAAGTCATACCTCCAATACCAAGTGATATCAGTTCTTCTTCCAATGATTCCATATTGAAGCCTTCCCTAAATATGTTTTTAAATGTTTCAACTCCATGGATTAGGGTACCCTGTGATCAACCATGCCAACACCTTTTAAAATTCACAAATCACATTGATAGATACTAGATAGATACATATCACTGGAAATAAAGTAGCTAATAATCACCATACTGGTTTGAGTTTTCAAATTTTATTTTTTTAAAAAAAGGCCAACAACAGACTCAACCAACGCTCTCAAAGAGGGAAAGATCAGCAAACCGTACACTTCTTCATCCAGCGGTTAGGGCGCACTGTTGAAACTCATATCGTACCGTTGGTGGGCAGACGAGGAAGACGGAACGGACAGAGGCCTACAGAGATGGGCCTCCATCATCCATTCCATCCTCAAATCCCCGCCATCAGATCCTTGCCGCCACCACCTCTCTCCTCCACCGCGCCCGCAGCATACCCGAACTAGAAGAACCCACATCACATCACAGGTGGCATGTCATGAATGCTGAGGGAAGGTTTCGGCCATGAGAGATATGGGAGCATAACTCCATTTCTATCTTTCAGCTATCTATACTATTACACTAAATTAGTTTGGTGAATTTTTTTTCTCTTATACTTATCACTTAAATAACATATTTATTATGGTATTAAAATTTTTATTATTTATTTTTAATATTAATTATCTAAATTATATACGCATCGCATATATCGCCCGTTAATTATACTTAAATCATAGGCCAATTTTGTGGAGTGGTTTTTTTTCTTTTTTGATTTATTTTTTTTTTTTGAAAAAATATATAAAAAAATAAAGAGATTATGTAGCTTAAATAAGCTAATGTGTTAATTCTTTTTAGTTGCCAAAATAAGCTTATGTACACACTTTTCAAATGATTGTACTGTATATACACTTTATAATTAAATAAAAAAGTTTACATAATTTCATGTTTTTTTAGTCATAACTAAAAAAAGAAAAAAAGAAGAAGTCATAACTAAACCTAACGTGGAACATAACTAAAGAAATTTTGAATTATAATTAAAATAATGTTATAATTAAAGAAAAAAATTAATCGTAACTAAAGAAGAAATTGATATAATTAAAAGTATATATAGTACAACATTTTTAAGGTGTGCATATTAGAATTTTCATATAATAATACATAATTTGTCAAAAGAAAAATTATATGTTAAAATCAATCTATTAGTCTATTTCTTGAAATCACCATATTTCTTGAAATCACCAAATTTGTCATTCAACACTCTATCGATTGAATAACACATATTTTTTTACCTCAACTACTGCCACCGGCCGCCACTTACCATCGCCGGTAACTTTTCTGGCGATTTTTCTAGTCAATTTTTCTACAAAATTTTCAACATGTCTTGATCACAAAGTAAAATTTTATCTTGAATCAAATGTTTTATACTTTATTTAAATAAGGTTTTCCACCAATTTTCTCTAATAATAAGTGGTCATGTGGGTGTTAAATTTGTAAAATATAAAATTTAATTTTAATTGAAGCATATATGTTTATTATTATTCAAGTGATAAAAAAAATATTATTTTCTAAATCAAAAGTTTTGGGTTCCAATTCACTGGGATTGTGTTTGTTACAACTTAAAAAAAACTAATTATAACTTATTTTAATTTAGAAGTTTGTACCAGTCTATTTGGTATAACTTTTACTTATAGTTTATTGGATAGACATAGATTTTTGAAAAAAAAAAAGGCTAATTATCTAAAAGGGGAGAGTGATGTACTTTTAACGCACTATTGTGTCAATACGATAGGAAATTTTCACTTCAGAATAGATATAGATAATAATAGAGAAATGAATGTGCCAGAGACATGGAGACAAACACAAAAGTGCGAGTGACAATGAATGAATGTGTGATTTATTTACCAGTGATTGTGTTGGGACTTCAACTATCACTTTCGTGCGCTTTCAAATCATCCCCTACTTTGTGCTCTTCAGAGATTCACTCCCCTCATTCTCACTGAGAGAAATTTCCACAACACTTCATGCATATGAGCTTCCTTTATATGCAAATACCACCCTTTGATATTCAGTAAAAACCTGCGCAGTCCAAAAAGTGATCAATTCAGTAAAAACCAATGACTCTATATCAACTAATTACTACTCCTAAAAAAATTCCCTCAAAAAACACCTGATGATGGAGTGAGTTTCTAAATTCTCTCCCCATAGTAGAGGCCGCTATCTGCAGAAAAATGAAATTTAATCAGTATATTTACTTCAAAAGTTTCGCTGTTAAACTATATTCATTTTAGATGTTGGTTATATGGAATTGCATAACATTTGAGTTGGAGTTGAACTTTCCGGAAGTAATTCTACCATGATTCTCAATTCATCCACATCAAACCCATTAGGAGGAGGAGCAAATCTATAAAAATAAAATCAAAACAACTACAGAATTCATTATATATGTAGACTATGGAGCCAAAACACAACACAACAGTAGATTGAACTTACACTCGCAAAAGGATGGTGTCTGTAACGCCCTCAAAATAAACCCATAATAACCATAACATTAACATGCATTTATAAAAGAAAACGAGTCATTTGAGTTATTCATCAGAGTATTCTTATTGAAAGACATCACATGTAACATCCTGCAACATCAAAATAAATGCCCTAAGGGCTTACATCTTTCCAAGCTAATACTTGGACACAAGAAGGATGAGTACTAACTCTTTTACAAGTTAAGCCCTAGGCTTGAATGTTTACATGAAATCTCAAAAATAACAAAATAAAACATATAACTAAAGACAAGTCTTCAAAATCCCAAACATCAAATCCTTCCAGGCTAAGTCCGTGGAGGTAGCTTATCACCTGAACCTGAAAATGATGTTCCCATAAAGGGTGAGCCACAGCCCAGTAGAAAAGTACTAAACCAAATATAAGCATTGAATAAAGCTATCGCATTCAATAGATGGTTAACCAAGATAATCAATTACATCATTTTACAGTCTCATGACAATATTGTCTAAGACACGTTTTACTTTCCAACTTTATCAATATGGCTCAGAACCTGGCCAAACTTACAACAGTGAACTATATATATTATATTCACATTCTTCCAATGTCAACAAACAGATGAGACTCAGGCTCAAATCAAACACTTCATACTTCCAGTTTGATACACATTTTAGTGTTGTATCAAATAAAACACTTCAATATAAATAAGCACACATAAAAGTGATGCTAATGGAGACATCCCCTATCTCCTCCCAAACAAAATCCGGTTTAGAGGTCCATCCCCTATCTTCCCCTAAACCATGGAGTACATCCCCTATCTCCTCCCACACAAAACAATATATATGCAAATGCAATGCTCAATCAATACACGTATTTTCTGTATTAATGCAATAGTCAAAATTAATGACTTAACCAATGTGATTAGTTTCAGTTATTCCTAATCCACATGCAATGTCTACAACAAACACGACTATCCTCCACCGATTGCCCAAAACAGTTATTTCTAGACTGGAAATAAATATATCAACAATTCAATAGGCGAGTGATTTTAATTATCCAACTACACCATTTAATCAATGAATTCCTCAATTTCATGCATTTAACCAATTTCCCCAATTTCCTTAAATTAATTATACAAATTAATTTATTAATACAACTAGGGTTTTTCCCAAAATTACCAAAGTACTCCCAACATATCAAAATACCAAAACTTAGGACAAAACTTATAGGATGGAGTAGGAAATCCCTACCTTGAAGCGAAGAACTCGAATGGAGAAGATGACGAAAACCAAAGTGCTCCAAACCCAAGATTGTTCAGATTAAACGGAAGCCCTCGACCCACTCTATCTTTTTAACAAAGGGCTTAGGGTAGAAATACATTCTAAGTAGATCAAACCTAAGAGAGAAGGTGTGTAGGGAGAGGGAGAAGACGGTTCTAGGGTTTTAAAATCAAAAAGGAGATGAAAAATGATCCTAAAAGTCGGATCTCGGATTTTTATACCAGTCGCCCCGCTCGAGCATGGAAACCCCCGCTCGAGCGCCACTCACAGACTCCCGCTCGAGCGGCCAAACTCCCGCTCGAGCGGCGAATGCACTCTCCCAGAAGTTTTTGCAGACAGGTCCCCGCTCGAGCGCCCAACTCCCCGCTCGAGCGTCACTCACGACTTCCCGCTCGAGCGTCCAATCCCCCGCTCGAGCGGCCAACACTACACAAGACATACTGGATGGGTGTATTCCCCGCTCGAGCGTCCGAACCCCTGCTCGAGCGGACAAGCCAAAATCTGGGCAACTAGACTTGGTTCCTAAGCTCAACCAACCTGCTCCAAATCTTCCCAACACAACCCAAGACTCAAAATAAGAAAATAATGAATGACAACAACAATTATACAATGACGGAATCTACGGAACCTAAGTCCGGATACAATAATCAAATGGGAAAAGACCGGGGTCGCTATAACCTCCCCTCCTTAAAAGAATTTCGTCCCCGAAATTAAGCATAAGTTTGTAAATAAAAACAAGTTTTTCTCAATTCTCAAAGATATTGTATAACAACAATAAACATCTTGACCCAATACTGGTCACTTCATCTCTTTATCAAGGGGTATCTCACAATATATATAAAACAACATATATTTCAACCTGTATCATTATTATGGATTATTCCTTTTAATGTTAACAATTCCCATATCATATTCAATCGCATGATATAAACAACGCATTCAACGATGTACTCAACAGATGCAATGTTACACTAAACTTCTACAATGAAGCAAGTTTCAAGACACACCCATTTATCAAAACATACTCACGTTTTACAACTTAAGACATATGTAAAGCTCTTAAGTTTAACAATATTACAAAATCTAAATACTAGATTACAAATCGACAAACATGTCCGGGTATTTTTCGCGGACTTCCAACTCACGTTCCCAAGTGGCTTCCTCCACTCCGTGATGTTTCCACAAAACTTTGACCAAAGGGATGGTTTTGCCTCGCAAAACTTGATCCCGCCTATCCAAGACCCGAACCGGTCTCTCCTCATACGAAACATCCTCATCAACCACTAAATCGGTCCAATCCAACACATGTGATGGATCCAGCTCATACTTCCGAAGCATACTCACATGAAACACGTCATGTACTCCGGACAACTGCGGCGGCAAAGCTAAACGATAAGCAGTCTCGCCAATCCTCTCAAGGATCTCAAAAGGACCAATGAATCGAGGGGTCAACTTCCCGCTCTTCCCAAACCTCATCAATCCCCGTCTTGGTGATATCTTCAAAAAGACATGATCACTCACCTCAAACACCAAAGGTCTCCTCCTACGGTCGGCATAAGATTTCTGACGACTCTGGGCTGTAACAAGCCTCTTACGGATAAGCTCAACCTTCTCCGTCGTTTCCCTTACTAACTCCGGACCCAACAGAGGTGCATCACCCACCTCGGCCCAACAAACAGGAGACCTACACGGTCGGCCGTATAAGGCCTCAAACGGTGCCATACCGATACTAGACTTGAAGCTGTTGTTGTAGGCAAACTCCACTAATGGCAAGTGCCTCTCCCATGACCCGCTAAAGTCAAGAACACAACCCCGAAGCATATCTTCAAGGATCTGAATAGTACGCTCGGACTGCCCATCAGTCTGAGGATGATAAGCTGTGCTAAAGGTCAACTTAGTACCTAAGGCGCTCTGCAAGCTCTGCCATAATCTGGCAGTAAAACGAGGGTCCCTATTGGAGACGATCGTCACTGGAACCCCGTGCAACCTCACTATGTCCCGAATATACAAGTCGGCAAGATGATCTACTGAATCTCTAACGCGCATAGGAATGAAGTGCGCCGACTTAGTCAACCGGTCTACAACCACCCAAATAGCATCACTGCCCCGCTGAGTCCTCGGAAGACCTACAACGAAGTCCATAGTGACATGCTCCCACTTCCACTCGGCAATAGGCAAGGGTTGCAACAAACCCGCTGGCCTCTGATGTTTGGCCTTCACTTGCTGACAAGTAAGGCACTTAGACACGAAAGCTGCCACATCTCTCTTCATACCCCGCCACCAAAACTGGCGACCCAAATCCCGATACATCTTAGTACCTCCCGGATGCACCGCAAGGCGTGAATGATGAAACTCTCAGAGTACCTCCTCTCGATGAGACTCCGGCACAAACAGACGGTCTCGGTATCTCACACTCAGGTCGGGATACACCGTCAAACCTTTCTCAACCTTCCCACCAGAAATCTTCTCACGGAGGCATTCTACCTCAAGGTCGCCCCTCTAAGCCTCTAACACTCGAATCACAAGTGTAGGTTGCGCAACAACAGAAAACAAGGCCGCAGCCTCAACGGATTCGCCCAGAAGCAAATCAAACTCTCCAAGTGCACCTAACATCTCCCACTCTCGGATGGCTATACTAGCTATGTCACCAACAGGTTTCCTGCTAAGGGCGTCGGCCACCACATTGGCCTTTCCCGGATGATAATGCAATTCAAAGTCATAATCCTCAATAAATTCCATCCACGTCCTCTGCCTCAAGTTCAAGTCTTTCTGTGTGAACAGATATTTCAGACTCTTATGATCCGAGAATACCTCGAACCTCTCACCGTAAAGATAATGTCTCCAAATCTTCAAGGCAAATATCACAGCTGCTAACTCTAAATCATGCGTAGGGTAATTCTTCTCGTGAACTTTTAACTGACGTGAGCCATAGGCAATCACTTTCCCCTCTTGCATCAACACACAACCAAGACCCTCTCGTGAGGCGTCACAATAGACTGCATAACCCAACCCTCTCTCCGGAATAATCAAGACTGGAGCAGTGGTCAGTCTAACTTTCAACTCCTGGAACGACTTTTCACAAGTCTCACTCCAAACAAATTTGACTCCCTTTCGAGTCAATCTAGTCAAAGGCGAAGCTAATCTGGAGAAATCTCTTACAAACCGGCGATAATACCCAGCTAATCCCAGAAAACTGCGGATCTCAAACACACTCTTAGGCTGTACCCAATCTTGCACTGCCTCTGTCTTGGATGTATCAACAGACACCCCTTCCCTAGAAACTACATGGCCTAAGAACTTCACCTCCTCTAGCCAGAACTCACACTTCCCAAACTTAGCATAAAGCTGATGGGCTCTAAGTAAATCAAGCACCACCCTCAAGTGTTCCTCGTGCTCTTCCTCTGAAGGTGAATAGATAAGGATGTCGTCCACGAAGACGACTACAAAACGATCTAGAAATTCCCGGAATATCCGGTTCATCAAATCCATAAATACTGCCGGTGCATTAGTGAGCCCAAATGGCATCACCAAAAACTCATAGTGGCCATACCTCGTACGGAATGCCGTCTTTGGAATATCCTCCTCCCTGACTCTCAACTGATGATAACCTGATCTCAAGTCTATCTTCGAGAAACAACGGGAACCTTTCAACTGATCGAACAGATCATCTATACGGGGCATAGGGTACTTATTCTTAACCGTAGCCCGATTCAATTTCCGGTAATCTATACAAAGTCTCAAAGCACCACCCTTCTTTTAACAAAGAGGGCCGGTGCTCCCCAAGGCAAAACACTAGGACGTATAAAGCCTTTATCTAACAACTCCTGGAGTTGGACCTTCAATTCAACTAACTCAGCTGGGGCAAAACGATAAGGTGCCATAGAAATCGGCGCCGTGCCGGGCACTAAGTCAATAGAGAATTCAATCTCTCGATGCGGTGGCAAACCAACAAGATCCTCGGGAAAAACGTCCGAGTACTCACACACCACCCTTGGCAACACAATCTGAGTCTCACCGTCCTCACTAATCGAAAGGTTAGCAAGTAGACCACTAAGCTCACTCCGTCCTCGCGGAACATACCCCGGTGGCAAAACACTACCAACACGGTCCCCCAGAAAATGAAAACACTCACCATTCATGGTACAACAAGTGACTCTCTGGCGGTAGCAATCAATAACTGCCCGGTATGACGATAACCAGTCCATACCCAAAATAACATCGAAACCTCTCATAGGCATAACTACAAAGGAAAATGGGATTCTATGGTAATCAACCTCTATATCACAACCCCTAACACCGTGTTTCAAAATCAATTCACCCCCAAGAGGTGACATTACACAAATAGGAGATGCTAACTGTGCTAACTCCAACTCCAAAACAGATGCAAATGCAGCAGACACAAAGGAATGAGATGCACCCGTATCAATCAAAACATTAGCAACCGAGTTGCAAAACAAGAAAGTACCTCTCACAACAGATGGAGCCGGTACAAGATCCTGCGCGGTAACAGCATACACGCGCCCAGATGACCTCTGATCAACCTGCTCACCCCTAGGAGCATAAGATTGCTGCACCGACTGAGACGATGAAGCCCCCTGATTGGCCCTCGAGGCCTGACCCGACTGAGCTGGCTGTTGACCCTGAATCTGCCTCAAACCAGATGCACCAGGTGTGCCACCCAACTGCGGGCAATACCTCTTCATATGCCCTGGCTGACCACACTGATAACACGAGATTGGCTGGCCTCTACCCTGACTTTGGCTCTGAGATCGAGCCGAAGATGATGATGCTCTCTGCACTCCTCCCCTCTGAGGACAAACTGGAGACTTGTGGCCCAGCTGGCCACACTTGAAGCAGGTAATGTCTCCTTGACTGCCTTTTCCCGAACTAGCACTCGGCACAGGAAAAGTCGATCTAGAAAAGCTACTCTGAGACTGTTGGGGATTAAAACCCTTCTGTCTCCTACCATCACTCTGACCATCCTGACTCCTCTTGGAGCCCTTCTGTCCTTCCTCCTCCTCCTGCATCATGATTTCCATGTGGGCTGCAGCATCAACCAAACGCCCATAATCCTGAATCATAGTTCCCCCAACTCTCAGCTTGAGGCCACGCCTCAACTTCCTCTCAAACTCAATACAACGGCGTTCCTCAAACGCTACCAATTCAGGTGCAAACCTGGACAAACTAGTAAATGCAGCCTCAAACTCGGCCACTGAAGAAATCGACTGCTTAAGCTGGCAGAACTGGTCTCTCAGCTTCTCCCTAACTGCTGGAGATAAGAACTTCTCCTGGAAAGCATTCACAAAAGCCTCCCATGTACCTCCTATACGCCCCTTAGTGAACTTCCACCACTGACCCACATCCCCTTTCAACTGGAATGATGCCAAGGTCACCTTCAACCCCTCGTCTTCGATGCCAAGCATCTCAAACGTCTTCGTTGTCTGTTCGAGCCATTCATCTGCCTTAAGCGGCTCTTTAGGATCACCCACAAATTCATCCGGATTAGACCGGAAGAACTCCCTCTTCAGAAAGGAAGGTCCTGCATCCGCAACAACAACCTGGGCTTGATTCTCAGCCCTAAGAATGCCTACTAACTCCCTGAATGCCCCTGCTATCTCTCGGGCTAAAGCGCCCATAGCCTGCTGGCTTACTGGCTCGGCCACATTGGCCTGGCCAATTCCCTCATGAACTGCCGGAATCTCCTCTGGCACCAGTACCTCCTGCCTACCCGGCCTACCACGCCTACCGCGTCCTCGTCCTCGTCCTGACATCCTAATAAAGGAAACAAACAAAGACGTTAGCACATTAATAAATGTGCCGAAACTAAACACTCGCGTCCTAATGCATTGGACAAAGAATAATTCATTCCACGTAAGCACATAATCACATAAGCACCTACGAATTTCATTCCTGGATAATAATAGTCCCGAAGCGTTACTATAGTTCCGGTTGGAAGCAGCAGTGATCAAGTGCCTTTCCAACAAGATTACTAGAAACTCAAGGGTCCAATCAACATCCTAGAAACTACATTCCATACCCACATAATCACATAAACAGGTTATCACATAAACATATAACATTACACTAAGTCTCTATCAAACGAGACGAACCCAATGTGATACTAATCACTTCCCACGTACCCAAAGTATTCAAACCCGGTACGCTCTGATACCAAGTTGTAACGCCCTCAAAATAAACCCATAATAACCATAACATTAACATGCATTTATAAAAGAAAACGAGTCATTTGAGTTATTCATCAGAGTATTCTTATTGAAAGACATCACATGTAACATCCTGCAACATCAAAATAAATGCCCTAAGGGCTTACATCTTTCCAAGCTAACACTTGGACACAAGAAGGATGAGTACTAACTCTTTTACAAGTTAAGCCCTAGGCTTGAATGTTTACATGAAATCTCAAAAATAACAAAATAAAACATATAACTAAAGACAAGTCTTCAAAATCCCAAACATCAAATCCTTCCAGGCTAAGTCCGTGGAGGTAGCTTATCACCTGAACCTGAAAATGATGTTCCCATAAAGGGTGAGCCACAGCCCAGTAGAAAAGTACTAAACCAAATATAAGCATTGAATAAAGCTATCGCATTCAATAGATGGTTAACCAAGATAATCAATTACATCATTTTACAGTCTCATGACAATATTGTCTAAGACACGTTTTACTTTCCAACTTTATCAATATGGCTCAGAACCTGGCCAAACTTACAACAGTGAACTATATATATTATATTCACATTCTTCCAATGTCAACAAACAGATGAGACTCAGGCTCAAATCAAACACTTCATACTTCCAGTTTGATACACATTTTAGTGCTGTATCAAATAAAACACTTCAATATAAATAAGCACACATAAAAGTGATGCTAATGGAGTCCATCCCCTATCTCCTCCCGAACAAAATCCGGTTTAGAGGTCCATCCCCTATCTTCCCCTAAACCGTGGAGTACATCCCCTATCTCCTCCCACACAAAACAATATATATGCAAATGCAATGCTCAATCAATACACGTATTTTCTGTATTAATGCAATAGTCAAAATTAATGACTTAACCAATGTGATTAGTTTCAGTTATTCCTAATCCACATGCAATGTCTACAACAAACACGACTATCCTCCACCGATAGCCCAAAACAGTTATTTCTAGACTGGAAATAAATATATCAACAATTCAATAGGCGAGTGATTTTAATTATCCAACTACACCATTTAATCAATGAATTCCTCAATTTCATGCATTTAACCAATTTCCCCAATTTCCTTAAATTAATTATACAAATTAATTTATTAATACAACTAGGGTTTTTCCCAAAATTACCAAAGTACTCCCAACATATCAAAATACCAAAACTTAGGACAAAACTTATAGGATGGAGTAGGAAATCCCTACCTTGAAGCGAAGAACTCGAATGGAGAAGATGACGAAAACCAAAGTGCTCCAAACCCAAGATTGTTCAGATTAAACGGAAGCCCTCGACCCACTCTATCTTTTTAACAAAGGGCTTAGGGTAGAAATACACTCTAAGTAGATCAAACCTAAGAGAGAAGGTGTGTAGGGAGAGGGAGAAGACGGTTCTAGGGTTTTAAAATCAAAAAGGAGATGAAAAATGATCCTGAAAGTCGGATCTCGGATTTTTATACCAGTCGTCCCGCTCGAGCGTGGAAACCCCCGCTCGAGCGCCACTCACAGACTCCCGCTCGAGCGGCCAAACTCCCGCTCGAGGGGCGAATGCACTCTCCCAGAAGTTTTTGCAGACAGGTCCCCGCTCGAGCGCCCAACTCCCCACTCGAGCGTCACTCATGACTTCCCGCTCGAGCGTCCAATCCCCCGCTCGAGCGGCCAACACTACACAAGACATACTGGATGGGTGTATTCCCCGCTCGAGCGTCCGAACCCCTGCTCGAGCGGACAAGCCAAAATCTGGGCAACTAGACTTGGTTCCTAAGCTCAACCAACCTGCTCCAAATCTTCCCAACACAACCCAAGACTCAAAATAAGAAAATAATGAATGACAACAACAATTATACAATGACGAAATCTACGGAACCTAAGTCCGGATACAATAATCAAATGGGAAAAGACCGGGGTCGCTATAGTGTCCCCCAATGAAACATCAAGAGATTTGTAATGCTCTGGATTTAGAGATATATGGCCCTTCGCTACTTTCTCATCCTCTGTATTCTTTATTAGTTAAGATATATACTAGCAACATTATCCAAAATTCAAAACAAAAACAAAGAAGAGCTAATAATACAAAACCAAATCTCTCTCTGTTTTTGGAATCTGAATTAATGCAAGAATTAAGTAAGTAATTGAGCAAAACTTCACTCTTTGGAGGATATTGGATGCTAAATACGTTCTTGCCTTTGAAAAGAGCAAGATAGAGCTTTTTCTTCTTCTGGATTGTAGTGAAAGGCCATGGCCATGGCCATGGAGGTCCTCGTCGAAGGCTCACAGCAAATTAGAGAGTGTCGTCTGGACAACAGTAACATAAATTGGTGAAACTGCTCCGAACTAGTATGCTCTACAACAACAAATGGAGCACTACTACTCGAAGCCATGTACGATGAAGAGAATGGCCTCCACCCTTTGCTCTGGTTATAATACATAGAAAATGGGAGATTATTCAGTAGTTCAGGGTATGGTCACATGATACTCTATAGTAGTATGATTGGTAGAGAAAGTAAGATATTATAAAAAATGATATACAAACTCATTTTCTAAACTTATTTTCTAAACCTAATGATGTGTAAGTGATATGATTAGTTGATAGTTAAAAAGATATGAGAGTGAGTGTCACTTTAAATATTCTAATTGATTCTCACATCATTAGTCTTGAAAATTGAGTCTAACTTTTAGATTTGTATGGCAATACGTTATAATTATTTGTATTGAATGATTGAAAAATATATTTTCTCTATCCCAAAATAATGGTCTATTTTGGGGAATCTAACTTTTTTTCGATAGTACAATTATTATATTTTAAAAATATTAATTTTTCAAAATTATTCTTTGATAGTACATTTTTTTAGAATATCAATTGTCATAATTGTACTTTTTGTATTATTAATGAATTTAAAAGAAAAGTAAAATCATAAATTCATATTATTTTATTCCTTAATTTTTGAAAAAGAACTAATATTTTGAGATAATAAAAAATAGAATAAGGGACTAATATTTTAAGACAGAAGGAATAAGAGATATAATAAATAATAATTAGTAAGAGAGTATGACCACGGGTATTATGCTTTTGTTTGAGATGTGAATTGGTTTTTTAATTTTTTAATTTTTTTAGTTATTTTAGTTTGGGACTAAAAAGTCTTATTTGGGATAAACTTTTTAACTTTATGACTTTTGTAAAAAAATAATTATATTTTGAATGTGACATTTTATTTTATCAACTTTTTAATTTATTTTATTATTTTATAATTAAAATAGTCAAAAAAAAAATAAAATCACCCCTAACATAACTTACGTGTAATAATTTATCCAGCAATGCTAGGTATCATGAAAAACCTTTCATGAAAATAATCATGAAAGCTTTGTGACCCTTTGATTATACTTAGAATAAAGCACCACACACTAATCAAGGTAATCCAATGATCATAAATCTTTCATGATCATTTTCATGAAATTTTTTTCATGATCCTTAACTTTTCTCTAATTTATCACAGAAAATAATCATGTGTCAGTAGGAAAGGTCACCAAGTGGCATAAGGATCCTCTAGAGTGTCTCCCTGCAGTGATGTGGTAAAACGAATTAAGCAGAGTGCGACACTTGTCTCACTAGAAGAACCAAGGGTTAAGATTAAAACCTCACCAAAACGTCGTCGTTTTGGTGAGTAAATTTTAAAATAAAAAATAAAAATCAAATTTCCCTTCGTTTCTTAGTCATTCAACAACGAAGGTGAGAGAAAATGAGAGAAAGAAGGAGAGACAGATGAGAGGGTGAAGAAGAAGCTCCAAGAAGCTGTAAGAAAGCAGAGATAGATGAGGGGGTGAAGAAGAAGCTCCAAGAAGTTGTTAGTCAAAAAACTTCAACAGATTCAAAAAAACTTTAACAGATCCAACATATTCAAATTTCCATATGTTTTGTTTTTGTTTGAAATCAAACAAAAACAAATTGGGTCATCAATTTGTTTAACATCAAACCTCTCTCTTTGTTTCTAGTTCAGCAAATTTGATGTAAATCTCCACCATTTGTTTTATCTTTATATTGATTTAAAAAAGCCTCATCTTGCTTAAAACACACTCAATAAATTTTGAAATAATAAAACTTTCAGATATAACAACTTACGAGACTAAGAAAACCAAATGCTAAATGCTAATGAAAGTTATCTATCTAATAATAGCTCCGTGGTATGAAGACAACTCTTCAAAAGGTTTTCTGTTACAAGTTTTTCATGCATGTCCACCAAACCCAGATTGGGTCATCAATTTGTTTTTTTTTTTATTATTCCAAATTTGAAAAATTGAAATCAAACCCAGATTCGGTCATCAATTTATTTTTTTATTATTTTCCGACCAAAATCAAGATTTGGGTTTTCATTTTGTACTACTTTTTGAATTGGGTTTTCAACTAATTTCAGTTTAAACCTTTTTTGCCTTCTTTGATTTGAACGTAACTGTAAGTGAGAGAGAGGAGAAGGAGGAGAGAGAGGAGGGGTTGAGCAAGAAACCCACCAACAAAGGAGTTCGCCGCCTTACCTCCCCACTGCCGACGAAACCCATTGAACACTATCTCCTCTCGATATCAGAATGAAAAACTACCTTGATAATTTTCTTTTAAAAAAAAAACAGGGGTTCGAGAGAATATGAGATTGGTCACCAAATCAAACAAGGTAAAAAGATTTAAACTGTAAATAATAAAGACACACCAAATCAAAGAAGGCAAAAAGAAACTCAAAAACAACTTGAAAAACCTCATCTTCTCTCCTTCTCTCCGCCCTCTTCTTTCTCTCTCTCTCTCTCTCTCTGTCTGTCTTCAGGAACAACTTGAAAAGAAACCCAGAACAAGAATTTTTTTATTTTTTTTTTCAATTTACTCACTAAAACGACGTCGTTTTGGTGAGTTAAAATCTCAGCCTTTGGAGTGTGAGTGGGACACGTGTCGCACATCCTTTCATCACTTTAAGAGATCACTTTAGGAAACCACTCTAGAGGATCCTTACGCCACCAAGTGAATGGCATATTTCGATTTTTCCTTCATCTTTTATTGTGCGCAGAAAGCTATGCCATGATGTGTCAAAACAAAAATACCTGAAACTTTCTAAGTTGGGATCTACATAATCATCAAAATAATATGGATCGATCATATATTCTTATTATTTTTTTGTTTTCTTTTCTTTTGAACCAATCATTGGTAAGTGAGAATTATGGTCATGTTTGATTCACAATACTAATAGTGAGCTATTAATAATCCTATCAAATTAATATGGTATTAACTATCCTACCCCTACCCCTACCCCATTACTAATAATCCTATAAATTTGTTAGATTAATTATCCATTGGATTAATAGTCCTAAACCAAAATGTCAAAACAAACCTAGGATGATTGGGCTCACGGATTAATAATCCTAATCCCATACTTTAATCCTTCTAATCAAACATGCCCTATGAAAATTATGTTTTTTTAAGGCCATGTTTGATTCACAACATTAATAGTGAGGTATTAATAATCATATTAAATTAATGTGGTATTAGTTATCCCACCCCTACCCCATTACTAATAATCCTACAAACTTGTTGGATTAATTATCCATTGGATTAATAATCCTAAACCAAAATGTCAAAACAAACATAGGATGATTGGGCCCACGGATTAATAATCCCAATCCTATGCTTTAATCCTTTCAATCAAACATACCCTAAGGGCATGTTTGATTGGAAGGATTAAAACATGGGATTAGGATTATTAATCCGTGGGCCCAATCATCCTATGTTTGTTTTGACATTTTGGTTTAGGACTATTAATCCAATGGATAATTAATCCAACAAATTTGTAGGATTATTAGTACTGGGGTAGGGGTGGGATAGTTAATACCACACTAATTTGATAAGATTATTAATACCTCACTATTAGTATTGTAAATCAAACATGACCTAAGAGTCTACAACATTATTAGCGTTAAAAAGTGTTTTCTATGATAAATCGGAACCATTCATTACAAATAAATAGGATTGCTCACATTTGTCTGTTTTACTTTATTTTATTTCTTTCACCGAAGTCTTAGAATTGTTTTGCTTTACTGTATTTGGTTTCTTTGTGATTTTTTGCGATTTTGGCATTTAGCTGGAGCCTACGTCACCGAAGTCTTAGAATTGTTTTGCTTTAATGGATTTGGTCTCTTTGTGATTTTTTGCAATTTTGGCATATAGCTGGAGCCTACGTCACGAAAGTCTCAGAGTTGTTTTGCTTTCAATAATGATTCATCCCACTAAAAATACCACTACTAATAGTACTAATGCATTAAAAAAAAAAAAAAATACAACTTCAAAGACTAAAACATCACATCATTAATGACAGGACCCACTACCACCTAATTAGTGGGAGCAGGCATTTTTCTTTTGCTTTACTGTATTTGGTTTCTTTGTGATTCCTTGCGATTTTGACATATAGATTGATCTCTTGTCGCCAACAGTGGCGGAGGCATAAAAGGTGGATTACGTGTCCTGAGTTTTGGAAAAAAATTTCAAACATATAGAAAATATTTTAAATAAAATAATTTAGAAAAATATTATTTGTAATGAAATATCAATGACATTTTTAAAATTATGATAATAATAATGGTCGTTTTAATTGAAAATAAAGATATTATAATAAATCATAAAATTTCAATATAATAGTGATGTCTATCATTATTGACATATAAATATAATTAATCTTAATGATGATATATAATTTATTGGATTGCTAATTATATTTGACATGTGGAATTTATCCTCCATTTGTTTCTTTACTATTGATTGGTAATATCACATGTCAATGATGATGTGGTATTACTATTATATTGAATTTTTACTCAAATTTTGTGTTTAAAAAATTACTTTATCATATAATTTATTTTAAAACTTATATCCATAACTTTTTTTTTATATATATTATCCATAATACACTAGTTACAAAAATATTAATTTTTTTTTTATTTCTTGAAATCAAGTAAAAATTTATGTAAAATTTTTTTATAATTTTTTTTAATATTATAATTAACAAATGTTTCTTTGTCAACTCTGTCACTAAGCACCAAAGTGTTTTCTTTGACAAATCGGTGCCATTCATTACAAAGGATTGCTTAGAATTGTTTTGCTTTACTTTATTTTGTTTCTTTGTGGTTTCTTTCTTGCAATTTTGACATAGAGATGGATCCCTCGTCACGAAAATGTTTTCTCTGACAAATCTGAGCCATTCATTACAAAGAATTGCTTAAACTTATTTTATTTTATTTTATTTTGTTTTGTTTTGTTTCTTGTGTAGTTTCTTGCGATTTTGATATATTAGACCCCTTCCTCGTCACCGTTCCGCAGGGCAACGACTAACCCCCACCCTACCACTTCTCTCGACACCACATTAGACAATTTGTTTGCTCACATTTCTCGCCCCACCTCAGAATCTTTTTTTTTTTTGGGTGAATTCACCTCAGCATCTTCTCTAACATTTGCAGTTACCACACTAATACATATGTAATTTAAATAATTTAAAATATATATTATGTGTTATTTAAGTAGTAAGAATTTTTTTTTAATAAATCAAATATCAAAGGTTCGAGCCTCACTTCTCTAATAATGCATCAACTAATTAGTAGTACTAAAAAAAATCCCTCAAAATACACCTAACGGTGGAATGTACTTATAAATTCTCTCCCCCAGTCGAAGCCATTATCTACACAATAATGAAATTTGATCAGTGATAATTTATGAAAAAGTTTGGCTCCTAAATGTAAATACATTCATATAGAACTGCATACCATTTGAGTCGAACTTGAACTTTCAGGAAGTAATTCTTCCATGATTCTCAATACATCCACATCAAACCCATTCAATGGTGGAACAAACCTATAAATCAATAATATAGTACTTTTTAAAAGAATTCATGTAAATATATCTATCCACGTCACACAAACACAATAAGTAGATTGAACTTAACACTTTCAAAAGGATGGTGTCTCCCAATGAAACATCAAGAGATTTGCAATGCTCTTGATTTAAAGATACGTTGCCCTTTCCAACTTTCTCATCCGTTGTATTCTTTAGGGAGTAATGAAAGCTATGCAACAATGCTACAATAAATGGCAAGATCAAATGAAAAAGTTGAGTGTGAAGTCAAAGAAGGAACCAAAGGAAAAGCCTACGAAATTTGTGCTAGGAGAGTCAAGCAATTCTAAGCAATGTAGTAAGTTTTGTCCATTATGTTCAACATGTCACAAGTGACATAGGGGGTTGTGTCATCGACTTACGAGAGTATGTTTGGGCATCTAGTAAAAGACTGTTCTAAAGCCCAGGAGAAAACTCAATGATTTTGTTGGTTAAAGGTTAGTACTTGATTATAAATTAGGAAATTAGTAGGAATGTTTTGAATACATGTATAGAAATCTAAGGTTAAAATTACATATATAAAATTTTATGTATATAAATCTAAGGTTAAAATTTTATATGGGAAGGTGGTGTGGCCTACATGGATACATCGTCAGGCAAACCGACAAGTAGATCTTCAACCACAGCTGGTTTTGCGACCCAACTCTTTGGCAGTGGCTGCAACGGTCACACCGATTCCACAGTTGATTGCGGGTAGGGCAATGGGAAGATTCGCCGGATTGGAGGCCGACGAGTTAGAACCTCGACGTCTGTGACTTCAGGTCCGATCGACGGATGCGTTTGAAATACGACGTCAGCGTCAGCGCTGAGATAGTGGAATGAGCTGGGGAGCAGCAGAAGATGACACCTGCTCTACAGGGTCAGAACTGAAGGCCTGGTCTGGCCTTAGAGAAGAGGCAGCTGGTAGAGTTGAGGCAGATGGAGGAGTCTGGCTCCTTCTAGGAATGTCAGGGAGCGGAGACCAATACGTCGGCATGTAATTCAGTAGGATTGGGGCCTTGCGTTTTGCAATGGAAAGGTCCATGAGTTTTTTCAGATCTGGGCTTGGAATGAAGGATTGCCGAAATGACTTGTTCAACTGAGGCAAAACTGCAAAAAACCAGAGGAAAACATCAGAATTGATAGAAGAAATAAACACACAAAATACAACAAAGTGGGACTTTAACTAAATTCTTACCCTCATCCTCTCTAAAAACTCCTCGGCGTAGAGGGTAGAGGTGAAGATCATCGTTCGGGGCAAACTCCCAATTACCCGAGACAATCAGGGAGTCGTCTCCAGCGCCTTTATTAGAATCAGGCAGGTCAGTAATGAGTATGTATGCGGTGGATCTTGACTTGAGATAATAGGTGTAACCGTTGGAAGACTTGAGACTACATAATCATCAAAATAATATGGATCAATCATATATTTTTTTTTTTTGTTGTTGTTTCTTTTGAACCAATCATTGGTAAGCGAGAATTATGAAAATTATGTTTTTTTAGGAGTGTGTAACATTATTAGCGTTAAAAAGTGTTTTCTGTGATAAATCTGAACCATTCATTACAAATAAATAGGATTGCTCACATCTGTTTGTTTTACTTTATTTTATTTCTTTCACCAAAGTCTTAGAATTGTTTTGCTTTATTGTATTTGGTTTCTTTGATTCCTTGCGATTTTGACATAAAGATAGATCTCTTGTCACCAACAGTGGCGGAGGCATAAAAGGTCCAGCAGGATTACGTGTCAAGTTTTGGAATTTTTTTCTTAAACATAATGAAAATATTTTAAATAAAATAATTTATAAAAATATTATTTAGTATGAAATATCAATAACATTTTTTAAATTATGAGAATAATAATGATTGTTTTGACTGAAAATAAAAAGATTATGATAAGTCATATTATTATCTATGAAAATTTCAATATAATGGTGATATCTATCATTATTGATATACAAATATAATTAATCTCAATGAAGATATATAATTTATTGGATTGTTAGCTACATTTGACATGTGAAGTTGATCCTTCGTGTGTTTCTTTACTATTGATTGGTAATATCACATGTCAATGATGATGTGATATTACTATTATATTGAATTTTTACTCAAATTTTGTGTATAAAAAATTACTTTATCATATTGTGGACGTCCCCGAACGCCCCGGGAGGATGAGTCCCGTTCTGTTCATTTGGGCTTACTACAGTTCGGACTCTCAAATTGTCACGGTTCTAAATCTGAACCAAAGAGTCTAAATCCGGCAAATCATTTTGACAAAACAGATTTTTAGAAAGAAGTGCCAAACATGGACTGCTTTGTCAGATACAGAGTCGCCACCTAAATATTTTTTTATGGGGGAAATTTAGGAAACCCTGACTCGTTTGCCTAAGGCCACGTGTCTATCATCACCAAAGTTGTCTCGGCTCGGGAACTTGGGTACGATTGGGGAAGGTCAGCTATGAGCACCCCCGCTCGCCCGATCCGAAGATCGGCCTCTACTAACGATGATATCTAGTTTTGAAAACATTATGCGTTCTTATTCTGGTTATTAGCCAAGATTTACTATGTGATGCACGCAGCAAAACAAGTATAAACTGGGTCGCCTGAATTGGAACAAAACATTTCATGTGTGTTTTGAAAACTGTTTGCTACCCGCAAGTAGGCTTAAAATGCAGATTTTGGCACCTTCAGGTGGGCTTAGAAAACATGATTTTGCCACTGTCTAGTGGGCCTAAAATCACAGTCGATGCATTATTCCAATTTAGATAAGCCAACCTTCACCCACAGACATTCAGGCAGATATATCACATAAGCACATAGCCTCATGGTAAGCATGCTGTTATGTTAACATTCACACTCATGTGAGATGCTAAAGTATAAATACTTACATTGTGCTCCGTGCCAAAGCAATGAACTCGTTAGTAATCATGCATGATCCTAGTTCAATGTTAACAAATGGCTAATGCATCGCATACTGAATGTCATTAGAACAGGCTAGGTTAATCTAAGGATGACATGTGAAATGCGACAACTCGATGCACGCATTCAAGTTTGGAATTAAAATACTATGCGGTTAGCATGATGCGCCGAGCCCGGTGCATGCAAGATTGATGAATGATGCACGCATACATAGCATAAGGTATGCTAAATTAAATATGCCCTAATACTAACCATCAAAGTACGTAAGTAAAAGGGAGAAAGAAGTGGGGGTTGGAAGACACGCACACACACACCCACACTTATTACAAATTCGCCCTCGCTTGGAGGGACCAAAAGAATAATACAATTTAATTAACCTACAAGCTAATTAAATAATTTACAGACCACCTAATTAATTAACAAATCAATTAAATTAAGGAAAGCATTAAAAGGCCTCGGGAAGAGGGATGCGCATGTGCTCGGATTGGCTACGCCAGGAAATCCAATGCCATGTACAAGCTGCCTCTGTTTTCCCTGCTCTGGTCCTCTGAAAATTGCAAAAGTCCCAGGGAGCACTTTATGAACACTGGGGAATGCTACCGGCCATAAGGAATCATCACCGGCCATGGTAGGGTGGTCATCGACCATCCATGGAGCTATCGGCCATCCATAATTGGTCGATCGGCACTGTATGTGGTCGACCGGCCAAAGCTTCCTGCAGAAACCTGTTTTGACAGCAGCAGAGGGCAAAACATGGCATGACAATGCATTTCAAGCAATGTTTGCACCAACCACACTCCTTATCATGTTCATGAGTCAAAGGAGTTTAGAACTCAACCCTCGGACCACCAATCGCGCATTTCAATGCGTAATGGCCAAAGAAGCCGAGTTGTGCATTTTGATTTCAAATGCAATGCAAACCAAATAAACACATAAAGCCCAACCTCTATCATGCTCAATTCAAGAGGCGAAGCATGCATGCTCAATGCGATGCAACCTAGGCATGGAGACTAAACATACAATGTGAGCATATGGGCAAGTATACAAGCTAGCAAACATGCAAAGTATAATCTTAACCATGCAAGCATGCAAGATGCAACATGGACAACATGTTAAGTACAATGCATGCCAAATGCATTACAACCTAAGCATGCAAATGTGTAATGTAATAAGCATGGAACAAGGCCAAATATGCAACAACACATAAGGCAAGCATGCAACACATGCGAAGGATGGTCTTAAACTAATTTAGGCAGCCCGTAAACAAGCCCAAAACAGTGGCCAATGCTAAGGAAATGGGTCCAAATGCACATACAAGCATGCATGCATACAAGGTCCAACACTTAAGCATATAGAGACAACTTTTAAGCACACTTAAAAGAGGAACATCATGGGTACATGGCATGCATATTAAGCTCTGAAAAACACATGAGGATGGTGCCAAACCAACCTAAACAAAGCAATCAAAGCATGCTAACAAGCCCAAAGCTTGAGACCAACCAAAGGGCTCAAACCATGGCCATGCCAACCAAGCCTCAAAGGGCCAAGGGGACTCCAAACAGCCCCAATGCAGGTCTAAACAAGACCAAAGACACACCTAGATGGCATCTAAATGGTCTAAACATGCAAGCATACAAAAGGGTCCAAATATGGGGCACAAGACAACAACCTTTTAACACATTAAAGGAGCATTAAATGTAAGCATACAAGCACACCAATAGGACTGAAATGGCATGGCAAGTGGTCCCAAACCACTGAAACAAAGCAAGGATGGCATGCTAGAGGGGTCAATGCTCAAGGCATACAAGAAGGATACATGGTAGCTATACAAAGCGAAGCATGGATGACCCGAATGACTAAAAATAGACCTCAAGAACACTAAAACAAGCATAAAAGCTTCACGAAGCTAGGCTGAAACACATGAGCATGGTAGTCTAAATGCTATGTACATGTTGAGGCAAATCATGGCATTAAAAGACATGTATGCAAGGCAAGCATGGTGTGTCTAAACCAAGTAAAAGAAGTTCTATATCATGACATAATAAGCACAAATAACACTTAAGACATGGCCACCACGCACTTAAAAATAGTGCTTACACACGAGGCTAAAATGGCACATATTGAAGACAACAAGGAGAGGGGGGTGGCAATCTCCTTCTTAGGACCTTAAGACACCATCCTCACCACTGGAATCCCTCAAGATTTCAGTGGTGAGGAGGCCTAAACAAGGTGGTCCCGGAGCTCACCAAAATAGCACAAAAATAGGGCCTAACAAGGCCTAAGAGGGGTCAAACAACCCCAAAGCTCAAAGAAACCTTAAACAACTATTTTCAGCAAGTAAAAACAAGACTTTTATATGTTATACACTAAGCTTGAAACGGCAAGCAAGGTAGGCAAAAAGACTATGCAAAAATGGGGTAAAAAGGCCAAGAATCTTACCCTTGAAGACCTTCTTCGCAAGGATCACTCTTCGCAAGGATCACTCCAGCGGCTTTCTTAGCTCCAAAACAGCTCAAGAACTTCAAGGATAGCCCCCTAATGCCTCAGCAATCAAGGTAAGGTGTAATGGTAGGTGTCCTAGTGCAAAACTAAGGACAAACACACACTTAGAGCAAAAGAGAGGGAGAAATAGAGATAGAATATATACACTATGCTAACCCTAGAACCAGAGCTCTCTGGAACTTTTTTGTAACCCTAGAGGAGGGGGGAGAAGCCTCCTCTTTATAGAGTTTCACTCTTGCAAAGCTTACAAAACAAGCTAAGCAAGAGTGAAATCCCTCTATACACGTGTATGGAGGGGGTGCAAAGTGTATACCAGCTATCACAACTGGCCTAAAAATATCTGCAAAAGCAGATGCACAGTGATCGGCCAGCCAAAAATGCCAAATACATGGTCGACCGACCACAAAGAGTGCCGACCGACCAAACATATGGCCGATGGCAACAAAACACTGGCCGGTGGCCTCAAGCCATGGCCGGTGATGAGTGGGGATGGCCCACAAGCCATTCCCTGCCCTCCAAAGCAAAAACACAAGTGTTTGGTGCGAAACTAAACACAAAACGGTCGAGTCGAGAGATCCTGAGGCAAGGCGCGTGGCCGAGACCTCCGAGAACTCAAGACGAACACAAACGTGGGTGATCACCGAGTGTTCAAATGGTGACGTCCCAGTCTTGAGGACGGTCAAAAATGGGGTGTCTACACATATAATTTATTTTTAAACTTATATCCATAACTTTTTTTTTTTTATATTATCCATAATACACTAGTTACAAATAATATTAATTTTTTTTATTTCTTGAAATCAAGTAAAAATTTATGTAAAATTTTTTTATAATTTTTTTTAATATTATAATTAATAAATGTTTCTTTGTTAACTCTGCCACTGAGCACCAAAGTGTTTTCTTTGACAAATCAGTGCCATTCATTACAAAGGATTGCTTAGAATTGTTTTGCTTTACTTTATTTTGTTTCTTTGTGGTTTCTTTCTTGCAATTTTGACATAGAGATGGATCCCTGGTCACGAAAATGTTTTCATTGACAAATCTGAGCCATTCATTACAAAGAATTGCTTAAATTTATTTTATTTTATTTTGTTTTGTTTCTTTGTAGTTTCTTGCGATTTTGACATATTAGACCCATTCCTCGTCACCGCTTCGCTGGGCAACTACTAACCCTTACCCAACGACTTCCCTCAACATCACATTAGATCATTTGTTTGCTCACATTTCTCACCCCACCTCAGAATCTTTTTTTTTTTGTGGTGAATTCACGTCAGCATCTTCTCTAACATTTGCAGTTAGCACACTAATGCATATGTAATTTAAATAATTTAAAATATTTATTATATATTATATGTTATTTAAGTAGTAAGAATTTTTTTTAATAAATCAAATATCAAAGATTCGAGCCTCACTTCTCTAATAATGCATCAACTAATTACTAGTACTAAAAAATATAAATAAAAAAAATCCCACAAAATACACCTGATGGTGGAATGTCCTTATAAATTCTCTCCCCCGGGTCGAAGCCATTATCTACACAATAATAAAATTTGATCAGTGATAATTTATTAAAAAGTTTGGCTGCTAAATGTAAATACATTCATATAGAACTGCATACCGTTTGAGTCGAACTTGAACTTCCAGGAAGTAATTCTACCATGATTCTCAATACATCCACATCAAACCCATTCAATGGTGGAACAAACCTATAAATCAATAATATAGTACTTTTTAAAAGAATTCATGTAAATATATCTATGCAGGCCACGACACACAAACACAATATAAGTAGATTGAACTTGCACTTTCAAAAAGATGGTGTCTCCCAAACAAACATCAAGAGATTTGCAATGCTCTTGATTTAAAGATATGTGGCCTTTGCAACTTTCTCATCCGCTGTATTCTTTATTAGTTAAGGTATAACAGCAATACCCAAAATTTAAACCAAGAAATCAAAAACAACCCAAATCTTTGTTTTCGATTTTTCACCACAATTTTGAGGAAAATTGTTTTCAATGAGATTAAAAAACAAACAAATAGACCAACAAACTAATCAAGTTAGTCTAATAGGCATGGAAAAAGGCCAAAACTCTACTCTTTTGAGGATATTGAATGGCAAATGTGGGGAAGTATTTTATGAGTGACGGCACGTAGTTAAGGTGATGCCAAAGTTTCAGCTGAGGTGCCACGTGACCTGGTCATGCTAGCTGAGATGATCTTGGCTAGGCTGAGTTTATCTGTGAAGATGCTAGAATCCGAGATAAACGGATAAGGGATAAGAATCCGAGATAAACGGATAAGGGATAAGAATCCGAGATAAACGGATAAGGGACAAGAATCCTCGACGAAAGAGGGTTCTAGTCAGGATAAGGATAAAACTCTTAGGGAGTTTATCCCTATCTAGCTGAAAATCCAAGATGAGCATTGAGCCTGAGTCCACTGAAGTGAGGCTTTTAAAGAGATCAGGTCATTACTGGTTATAAACGCAAAGCACCCTCGGGGGTCAAAGATAAGTTCTTTCTTGTGAGTTTAAGTACTATTTGCTATCTATGAGAGATCAAGGTTTGCTGACTTGATCGTCGGAGTGCCCCTAGGTGGCAAACCACCACGGTATTCTCATCTTCTTGTTACAGGTTGTTGGGCTTAATATATTCTACCTGTGCTCTCCAGCTGAGTTCTCTCTTTGGTTGTGTGGTCAAAAATCAACACTTATAATTTGACGTCGTCTGTGGAAACTTAAGGAGAATAGATGGCCAACAATGGGCAGGAAGAGAAGATAAAGGACGACATCCATAGTGAGAATGAGGAGCATATGAATCCTAATGCCAAGAAGAAAACCGTAATGATGGAGTTCAGGAATGAAACCTCAGGGAAAAGGATGCTGGCAAAGAGTGTAACGTCCCGAAGAAGGGAGGCCGAGATGAGTATTACAATGAAAGCGGCTTTCAGATATGGATGGATAGATGTCTGAGGAGGGATGAGGAGATGAAAGGAATGCCAAAAAAGTTGGCAGACCTACAATAAGTGGTCAACTTTATGATGCAAAACAGCGTGATGCAACCACCATTCTCATTACAAGACACACTGGTACCAGCAACTAAGACTGATGCTCAGAAAGGGGGACAGAAAACGATCCCAGTAATCTTGCTGCATGGCTAGGGATAGAAGTACTCATATCGGCCTTCACGGGATGTCGGGCGAACAAAGTGAGTACGAGGTGAGTCGCAGAAGACACCACGAACCAAGGGGACCTATGTTAAAGAATCTCGACATATCCAAGAGAAGGGCCTTTATTTTGATGCAGTGGACGAAGGGAAGTCCAAGAGGAATCACAATTACACCGGGAGCAGCACGCCAAAGAAACTGAAATCTATTAATAGTCGAGCTCCCAGTAGGACGGAGAAGGATGTGAGAGACTACCTCTAGAGAAAGCGACAGAACGCCGAGATGACATTTACTGTCAAGCTGAAAACGCCATTCTTGGTGAAATTGGATACGTCCGAGGACCCAAAGAGATTCAACATGCCGAGGTTTTAGATCTATGATGGTAAGTCTGATCCAAACTTTCATGTTGGTTTGTATTTAAACTCAATGGCTTTGTAGAGCGGGAGTGAGCAGCTACTATGCAAGGTATTCCCCTCATCCTTTGGGGAGATAGCATCAAATTGGTTCCATAAGTTGCTGAAAGGAACTGTGAAGAGTTGGGAAGGCCTGGTCGAGATGTTTGTGGATAGGTTTGTTATGAACAAATCGCAGTCACAGAAGGTAGAATCCCAATTGGCTTTGAAGATCAACGATGGTGAAGGCCTCAGGGCTTATGCCAAGAGATATTACGAGGTGTACAACCAAATTTTGGGTGTAACCAGGAGCTGGCGGTCGTGTCTTTCAAGAACAGCCTGAATGATAAATGCTCACTGTAGACACCCCATTTTTGACCGTCCTCAAGACTTGGACGTCACCGATTGAACACTCGGTGATTATCCATGTTTGTGTTCGTTTGGAGTTCCCGGAGGTCTCGGCTCGCGCGCCTTGCCTCAGGATCCCCGAACTCGACCGTTTAGTGTCTGGTTTTGCACCAAACACTTGCATCTTGCCCTTGAGAGGCAGGGTAGGGCTTGTAGACCATCCCCACCCACCACCGGCAGTGGCTAGAGGCCACCGGCTGGTGTTTGCTGCCACCGGCAATGTTTATTGCCGGCCGGCACTATTTGTTGCCGGTCGGCACTCTTTTTGGCCAAGATGGCATTTTTGGCTGGCCGGTTACTGTGCAGTTGCTTTTTGAGATATTTTTAGGCAGCTGTATTGCAGTGACTTTCCCTCCATACACGTGTATGGAGGGATGGCCCTCTAGTTTGGCTTAACTTGTAAGTTTTGCAAGTTTGGTTGCATATATAGAGAGAGGCTCTCTCTTGTTAGAAAGGGTTGGAGATTTTGGACATTGGAGGGGGAGAAAAACACAGACCAAGCTCTGGTTTTAGGGTTAGGATTAGATACACATCCTATCTCTCTCTTTTTTCCCTCTTGTGTGTGTAAAATAGTGTTTAGTTCATACTATTGCATACAAACACCTAGTGTTTCACCTTCCTTTGGCTCTTGAGGTTCTAAGGGACTGGTTTTGAAGTTTTGGTGTTGGATCCAAGCTAAAGGAGGCCATTGGAGCACCATTTGTGAAGGGGTCATCAAGGGTGAGAATCTAGTCCCATTTTCCCCCATTTTTGCATTGATTTTCTACCTATCTTAGAGCTGTTTTTGTGCTTATTGTATAACATAAAAAAGTTCTGTTTTTAGGCCCTCTTTATTGTTTATTAAGAGTGTTTTGTTGTTTGAGGGTTGTTGACCACCCTTAGGCCTTAAAAGGCCTCATTTTGGGCCATTTTGTGCTAGCTCCGGGATTTTGGTGTTGGGGTCTCTTCACCACTGAAATCTTGAGGGATTTCAGTGGTGAAGATGATGCCTTGAAGTCCCAAGAAGGAGAGGGCCACCCCCTCTCCTTGTTGTCCTTGAAAAGGGCATATTTTGGCCTCTTGAGAGAGCATTATGCTTGGGTGTGTGTTGAGCATGTTTAGGCTGTTTTTCATGCTTATATATCCATAATATAACATGACTTTAAGTTGGTTTTGGTACTCCATGCATGCTTAGCATAGTTGCCTTGTAATGCCATGTTTATGCCTTAATGTGCCTTAGGTTGTTAGCCTTTGTGGGAGCATGTTTTAGGCTTAGTCTTGTGAAGATTATGTGCTTATTTTGCCATGTTTTAGGTCTGTCCATAAGTGTTTGGGTCGATTTTGGCATGCTTGATATAGCTCCTTTGTATTTGGGCTTGTTAGCCTTGAGTATGTGCATGTGTAGCATGACATCTTTGCATCGAATTGGTGATTTAGGGTCCCTCCACATGTTATTTCAGTCCCATTTCCATGCTTGTTTGATTGTCTTGCATGCCTCTTTAATGCTTTGGAAGCTTGTGTAGCAATGCTCCATGTTTTAGTGTCTATGTATGCCTTTGTATTTGGGCCACTTAGATGCCATCTAAGGAGTCCTTTGGCCTTGTTTTGACATGCTAAAAATCTGTTTTAGTAGTTTAATGCATGCCATGTTTGTTGTGATAAACATGCTTCAAAGCTTCATGACTTGCTTCAAGTACTTGGACCATGCTTGCATGCACTTGCTTGTCTTGTTTAATGTGATTTGGCATCATTTTATAACATGATTTTAGAGCTCGCGTTGAATGCCAATTGTTCATGATTGCCTCTTTCAAGTGTGCTTGAATGTTGCTTGCTTTGTGCCTAAGTGTTGGGCCTTAACATGTGTATGTGTGTATGTATGTTTAGCCTTCATTTTTGGGCATTATGGCTACTGTTTTGGGCCTTATTAGAGCTGCCTAATCCATGTATAAGTCCATCTTTCCATTAGTTTGCATTGCCATATGTATGCTTGTATGCTTGCATAAGCTTGTCACCATGCCATGTTGCATCCTTAGTTTGTATGCTTAGGTTGCATTGCATCTTGCATGCATGCCTTGTTCCTTCACTTGATGATAGGAATTGGGCCTTGTTTGGTTTGATTTGGTTTGCATGCATTTGAAATCAAATTTGCATACTTGGTTCTTTGGGCCATCATGCATGGAAATGTGTAATTGGTGGTCCGAGAATCGAGGCACATGCCCCTTTGAGTCATTATCATGATAAGGGACATGGTTGGTGCATACATGCCTTGAATTGTGCTACCATGCTTTGTTTTGCCCTCTGTTGCTGTGAGTTGCAGGTTCTGCAGGCTTTCTTTCCCGACCGGCAGTGTAAGGTGTCGGCCGGCAATCTTTCCTCTGCCGACAACTCCATTTTGTGCCGATGGCCACACACCAGTGCCGGTGGTAATTCCACTCAGCCGGTGGCACTCCCCAGTGTCCAGGGATGCAGTCCTGAGGTTTTGACAGCCTCCAGAGGAGCAGAGGAAAGAAAACAGAGGCAGCCTATGCATGGCGGCGCGTTTCCCGAGGCGATTTTTCTGTTTTAATTAATTAATTTAATTTGTTAATTAAATTAATTAATTTGTAATTTTTAATTAGCTTGCGTAGTTAATTAATCTGTAATATTTATTCGATCCCTCCGAGTGAGGGTAAAGATGTAATAAGTGTGCGTGAGTGTGTGTATGTCTTCCAACCTCACGTCTTTCTTCCCTTTTATTTACCTGCTTATGATGGTAGATTAGGGCACGTTTAAATTAGCATACCTTATGCTACGCATGCGTGCATTCATGCATTTATGCTACATGTATTAGGCTCGGTACATCACGCTAACTGCATTTGTACTTCAAATTCTAAACTGAATATATGACAGTTGTGCATTTCTCACATGCCATGTTTAGGATAGCCGAGCCTATTCTAGCAACACTTTGTATGCGATGCATTAGGCACTTAACATGGACTTGGATCATGCATGTTTGCTAACGAGTTCTTTGTTTTGGCACGGAGTACGATGTAAGTATTTCCGCTTTAGCATATCGCATGAGTGTGAATGTTGCCATGTCAGCATGCTTAACATGTGGCTAGATGCTTATGTGTTATAAACTGCTTGGATGCCTGTGGGTGAAGGTTGGATTGTTTGAGTTGGAAGAACTCATTGAAATCCGTGTTTTAGCCTACTTGCGAGTAGCAAATTCAAAGCATTTTCCAAAACAAACGGATATGCAATGCTTGTTTCCAAATTAGGCAATCTAGTCTATACTTGTTTGCTGCGCGCATAACATAGTAATTCTAGGCTAATAAATGGAATAAGAACACATAAAGTTTTCAAATACGGATATCACGGTTAGTAGAGGCCGGTCTTCGGACCGGGCGAAAGGGGGTGCTCATAGCTGACCTTCCCCGATCGTACCCAAGCTCCCGAGCCGAGACAACTCCGGTGATGACGGACATGTGGCCTTCGGCACCGAGTCAGGGTTTCCTAAATTTCCCCATTTTAAAATATTTAGGTGGCGACTCTGTATCTGGCAAAGCAGTCCATGTTTGGCACTACTTTTTCAAAAAATCTGTTTCTCAAAACGATTTGCCAGATTTGGACTCTTTGGTTTAGATTAAGAACCGTGACACAAGTCGAGTCCGAACTATAGTAACCCCAAATGAACAGAACGGGACTCATCCTCCCGGGGCGTTCGGGGACGTCTACACTCACTTTGGAAATCACTTGAAAAAACCTTACTGAAGAGCATGAAAGCGCTCATGGCACGGATTGAGAAGTATGCCAGAGCAGAAGAAGATACACAAGGAATGAGGACACCAAAGGAAGAAATGAGGAATGGCTCGCCGAAGCAGGACTAAGGAAATACCAGTGTTGACAGGCAGGAAACATGAGCAAACGCTCTGTAGACAGTCAGCACTATGTTCAGGATCCCGATCTATAAAGTTTTGGAGAGGATCAGGAACCAGCCATATTACAGAGTGCCGAAGAAGATCCCGGGGAAGTTCATGGGCAGGATCATTGGGAAGTGTTGTGCCTACCATAATGAGGATGGATACCTAACTCAAGGATGTAGGTCTCTGAAGTCACACTTGGAAGATCTAGTTAGACAGGGGCACCTGAGAGACCTTGTAGATGAGGCGAGGACAAGGGAAGAGCATGCAAGGTTGCCCCAGGCACCGGCAGCACCACCTCCACCACCACCACCACCACCACCACCATCGCAGTAGGCAGAGGGACCTCGAGTAATCAATGTGATTCACTCGAAGGTCAATGAGAATGAGGTTCGAGGGGAGACCTAGAGGGTAAGGCACTTACAACATGTATATCAGGTCTAGCAAAGAGAAGCCCAGAATAAACGAATATCGGGGACCGATGATTTCTTTCATTGAGGCCGATTTAGATATGGTGCAGAATCTATACAATGATGCCCTGGTAGTAACTCTAAAGATTGCAGATTGCTAGGTGAGGCGCATACTGATCGATCAAGGCAGCTCTGGTGACATCATGTATGACAGATGTTACAAGGAGCTTGGCTTTTACCCAGATGATTTAAAGCAGTTTGATAGCACCATGGTAGGATTCGACGGGACGCCAACATGGCCTCTTGGAGCCACGAACCTAGAAGTCAGGCAGGAAGCAAAAAGGTAACAACTAAGTTCACTGTGATAGATACACCCTCCTCGTACAATATCATTTTGGGACGACCTTGGTTGCATGCAATGAGGGTTGTTCCCTCCACGCTACACCAACTGTTGCGATTCCCGACTGATAAGCACATTGAAGAAGTAAGGGGGAACCAAGTACAGTCGAAGAATTGCTCCATGGTAACAATGAAGTACACCTGTAATGTAGGAGAAGAAGAAAGTGCAGAAATTGAAAGCGAAGACCACGAGATCTTGGATGATATTAGCAAAGAAACTGTCGAGAAGAGTGAAAAACCACTGAAGAAGGTTCTAGTACAAGAAGGGAATGATGAATGTTTCTTCCTTCTCTGCTCTACCTTAGTCGAAGAAGAAAAAAAAGAATTGGAGGCTTTTTTGAGGGAGAACATAGAGGTGTTTGCCTGGACACCTTATGAAATGCCGAGGATCAGCCCCGAGGTCACTTGTCACAGACTTAACGTGGACAAGTCGGCAAAACCAGTCATTCAGAGAGTAAGAAAGCCGACATTGATACATGTGCAAACAGTTGAGGAAGAAGTAGACAAGCTATTAAAGGCACAGGCCATCAAAGAGGTAAATTATCCCACTTGGTTGTCTAATACAGTAGTGGTAAAGAAGAAGAAGAAGAATGGGAAGTGGAAGGTCTGTGTGGACTTCATGAGCTTGAATAAGGCTTGCCCAAAGACAATTTATCACTGCCTAAGATTGATCAACTGGTAGATACCACTTCAGGGCATGGCAGGATGAGTTTTTTTTACGTATATAGAGGCTACCACCAGATAGCAATATGTGCCCTAGATGAAGAGAAGACGGCATTCATCACCCTTAAAGGACTCTATTGTTACAGAGTAATGCCTTTCGGTTTGAAGAATGTAGGAGCGGCCTACCAGAGACTGGTCACCAAGATGTTCAAACATCTGATTGGGAAGACAGTAAATGTTTACATAGACGATATGGTTGTGAAAACCAAGGAACCTGGGAACCATCTGGCCGACTTGAAGGCAATCTTTGACATCCTGAGATCATAGCGGCTTCGACTCAATGCCTCGAAATATGCATTTAGAGTTGGATCCGGTAAGTTCCTAGGATACTTGGTCACTAGGAGGGGCATCGAAGCAAGCCTAGATCAGATCAAGGCCATCATTGAGTTGAAGAGCCTGACAATAGCCAAGCAAGTACAGATGTTGACTGAAAGGGCAGTGGCCTTGAATAGGTTCATTAGTCGAACTTTTGATAAGTGCAAACCATTTTTTCAATTGTTGAACAAGGCCACAGATTTTTTGTGGACAGAAGAATGCGAAGTCGCCCTGGCCGACTTGAAAAGTTACCTAACAACAGCTCCAATATTATCAAATCCAATAGCAGAAGAAGAATTATTTTTGTACCTGGCAGTGTCAAACCACGCCGTGAGTGTCATGGTCACCCGAGAAGAAAAAGGAGAGCAGAAGACAGTATACTATGTCAGCAAGACCCTAGCAAGTGCAGAAATTAGGTACATGCCTTTGGAAAAATTGACGTTGGTCAACTAGGGCCCAAGAACCCCACACCAGCAGAGTAGAAGGAGGAAGAAAAACCAACATCCTGCGATATTTACATTGGGGACTCCTTCCGGCTCTTCGTCGATGGTAGCTCCAACTGGCAGGGAACGGGGGCAGGAGTAGTGTTGGTATCGCCAAATAGGCAAATGATAGAGCAGTCTATTCGTTTGGGGTTCAAGGCCTCAAATAACGAAGCGGAGTATGAGGCATTGATTATAGGATTGAAACTAGTAGCAACCATGGAGGCCGACGAGGCAATAGTCTTCTGTGACTTCCAGCTCATTGTAAATTAAGCAACGGGCAAGTATGCAGCCCGAGATGAGAGGATGATAGCCTATGTCAAGGAGTTTGTCAAGTAATTAACATGTTTTCAGAATTGCTGGCTACAGCAAGTTAGCCGAGATGATAATAGCTATGTCGACGCCCTGGCTAACCTGGTCAGCGTAATGAAATCAAGTGAAACAAGGACAATAATGGTAGATTATTTGTCAGGCCCAAGTATAGAGCCCTTGATAATAGAGTACAAAACAATGTATATAGAGATGGGTTCAAGCTGAATGGACGCTATAATTGTGTTCCTCAAAGATGGTAGGTTACCAGCAGACAGAAAGGAAACACACAGGGTCAGATTGAAGTCGGCCAGGTTCTGCCTGTTAATAGAAGGTCATCTCTACAAAAGGTCCTTCACTGGGCCCCTTCTGAGATGTGGAGGAATTGCCCAATGTCCTATGGGCATATTGGACTACGCCGAGAAGGTCCACTAGAGAATCTCCTTTTGCCATGGCATATGGCACTTGGCATCCCTGGCATCAGAACCTAGGGAGTGGAAAACAGAACAAATGAGGCACTTCTTGCTCGAGATCTTAATCTACCAGAAGAAAAAAGATAAGAACAACAATTCGGCTGGGAGCATACCAGCAGCAGCTTGCTAAGACCTACAATAAGAAGGTCAATCCAAGGAAGTTTCAGGTTGGGGACCTTGTCCTTAGAAAAGTTATCGGCAATAAAAAGGATCCTAGGTAGGGCAAGCTTGGCCTAAACTGGGAATTGCCATATCGAATCAACTCGGTCGCCGGCAATGGCGCGCATCGACTAAAATACACTGATGGCAAGGAGTAGCAAAGACCTTGGAACACAAGAAATTTAAAATTTTTCTACCATTAATTTATGCTTTTAAGATTTACGTAAAGATTTTATTAGCCAAAGTATTAATAAAATGCTAGCTCAATTTTGTTTTTATGAATTCTTGTTGAAACTTGTGCAATAGGACTGAATAGTCTTATAACGATGTTCCCATGGTGAACATGACGAATAACTTAGACTTTCCATGATGGTAGAGTTGAACTAAGTTGGCAATGTTTCAAAATGAAGCATGATGGATAGCTTAGACTTGCCATGATGGTAGAGTTGAATTAAGTTTGCGATGTTTCCGAATGAAACATGACGAATAACTTAGACTTTCCATGATGGTAGAGTTGAACTAAGTTTGCGATGTTTCTAAATAAAACATGACGAATAACTTAGACTTTCCATGATGGTAGAGTTGAACTAAGTTGGCGATGTTTCCAAATGAAGCATGAAGAATAACTTAGACTTTCCATGATTGTAGAGTTGAACTAAGTTTGCGATGTTTCCGAATGAAACATGACGAATAACTTAGACTTGCAATGATGGTAAAGTTGAACTAAGTTGCGATGTTTCCAAATGAAACATAACGAGTAACTTAGACTTGCCATGACGGCAGAGTTGACCTAAGTTTGATCTGGTCAGATTGCAAGAGACCTCAAGGTAGAAAACCTCAGCCATAATTGTCTAAGTCAGACCGTGGCAACAACAGGAGATGCATCCTAAATGTGAACATAAGTGGTACTTAGGTTCACATTAGGAGACAAGAAAAAGGAATAGGCATAACACTTGTGAGAATTTTGGAAAAATTTTACAAGTTTAAGTTAGCCGAGGTAACTACAAGAAAAGACACCCGATGTATTTCTTGTTCGAGATACCCAATCAGGTTATTAGACTTAGAAGGGTGAAGTCTAGCTAGAAGGCAGCAAGTACAAGTGAAACAACACTTGTAAAAATTTTGATGAAATATTTTGAAGTGTTGTTTGGCTGAGATAGATAGCAATAGTTGTTATCCGAAGTGATTAGTGTGTTCAACTCCGAGGTGAGAATATATCTGAGGTCTGGGGATCCAAGATAAGGAGTCAAGCTGTCAAACTTGGAAAGATCAGAAATATTAGTATGGAAAAAACATGCAAGGCATAACAGCAAATAAGTAAGCATACATGAAGAAAGCATACAACACTTAGAAGAGAAATGAAGACTTGTATTGATAAAAGTAAGACTTGCATTCATAGACAAAGTTTGATTATAGCAAAAAGCACATCGGCCCGAAAAAAGAGTAAAGTGTTCAGTAGACATGGTTCCAAAAACAAACAAAGCTCAAAACAAAGAAAAAAATCTTAAGGGCATGGAGCTTCAGTGATTTCCTCAGACTGTCTTGCCTTGGTAATTGGCGTTGTTTCAGCCTCGGTAGTCCGCTGGGCAGATTGCTCGGCCTCAACCTCAGCATCAATCTCAAGAAGAGTTGCCTTCAGTCTTTTCTTGGTAACTAGAACCTCGGCATTAGTATGGGCAGATGAGGTACTCTTGGAAACCTCATCCCCATCCTGGCGATGTTTCCAAATGAAGCATGAAGAATAACTTAGACTTTCCATGATTGTAGAGTTGAACTAAGTTTGCGATGTTTCCGAATAAAACATGACGAATAACTTAGACTTGCAATGATGGTAGAGTTGAACTAAGTTGGCGATGTTTCCAAATGAAACATAACGAGTAACTTAGACTTGCCATGACGGCAGAGTTGACCTAAGTTTGATCTGGTCAGATTGCAAGAGACCTCAAGGTAGAAAACCTCAGCCATAATTGTCTAAGTCAGACCGTGGCAACAACAGGAGATGCATCCTAAATGTGAACATAAGTGGTACTTAGGTTCACATTAGGAGACAAGAAAAAGGAATAGGCATAACACTTGTGAGAATTTTGGAAAAATTTTACAAGTTTAAGTTAGCCGAGGTAACTACAAGAAAAGACACCCGATGTATTTCTTGTTCGAGATACCCAATCAGGTTATTAGACTTAGAAGGGTGAAGTCTAGCTAGAAGGCAGCAAGTACAAGTGAAACAACACTTGTAAAAATTTTGATGAAATATTTTGAAGTGTTGTTTGGCTGAGATAGATAGCAATAGTTGTTATCCGAAGTGATTAGTGTGTTCAACTCCGAGGTGAGAATATATCTGAGGTCTGGGGATCCAAGATAAGGAGTCAAGCTGTCAAACTTGGAAAGATCAGAAATATTAGTATGGAAAAAACATGCAAGGCATAACAGCAAATAAGTAAGCATACATGAAGAAAGCATACAACACTTAGAAGAGAAATGAAGACTTGTATTGATAAAAGTAAGACTTGCATTCATAGACAAAGTTTGATTATAGCAAAAAGCACATCGGCCCGAAAAAAGAGTAAAGTGTTCAGTAGACATGGTTCCAAAAACAAACAAAGCTCAAAACAAAGAAAAAAATCTTAAGGGCATGGAGCTTCAGTGATTTCCTCAGACTGTCTTGCCTTGGTAATTGGCGTTGTTTCAGCCTCGGTAGTCCGCTGGGCAGATTGCTCGGCCTCAACCTCAGCATCAATCTCAAGAAGAGTTGCCTTCAGTCTTTTCTTGGTAACTAGAACCTCGGCATTAGTATGGGCAGATGAGGTACTCTTGGAAACCTCATCCCCATCCTGGCGATGTTTCCAAATGAAGCATGAAGAATAACTTAGACTTTCCATGATTGTAGAGTTGAACTAAGTTTGCGATGTTTCCGAATGAAACATGACGAATAACTTAGACTTGCAATGATGGTAGAGTTGAACTAAGTTGGCGATGTTTCCAAATGAAACATAACGAGTAACTTAGACTTGCCATGACGGCAGAGTTGACCTAAGTTTGATCTGGTCAGATTGCAAGAGACCTCAAGGTAGAAAACCTCAGCCATAATTGTCTAAGTCAGACCATGGCAACAACAGGAGATGCATCCTAAATGTGAACATAAGTGGTACTTAGGTTCACATTAGGAGACAAGAAAAAGGAATAGGCATAACACTTGTGAGAATTTTGGAAAAATTTTACAAGTTTAAGTTAGCCGAGGTAACTACAAGAAAAGACACCCGATGTATTTCTTGTTCGAGATACCCAATCAGGTTATTAGACTTAGAAGGGTGAAGTCTAGCTAGAAGGCAGCAAGTACAAGTGAAACAACACTTGTAAAAATTTTGATGAAATATTTTGAAGTGTTGTTTGGCTGAGATAGATAGCAATAGTTGTTATCCGAAGTGATTAGTGTGTTCAACTCCGAGGTGAGAATATATCTGAGGTCTGGGGATCCAAGATAAGGAGTCAAGCTGTCAAACTTGGAAAGATCAGAAATATTAGTATGGAAAAAACATGCAAGGCATAACAGCAAATAAGTAAGCATACATGAAGAAAGCATACAACACTTAGAAGAGAAATGAAGACTTGTATTGATAAAAGTAAGACTTGCATTCATAGACAAAGTTTGATTATAGCAAAAAGCACATCGGCCCGAAAAAAGAGTAAAGTGTTCAGTAGACATGGTTCCAAAAACAAACAAAGCTCAAAACAAAGAAAAAAATCTTAAGGGCATGGAGCTTCAGTGATTTCCTCAGACTGTCTTGCCTTGGTAATTGGCGTTGTTTCAGCCTCGGTAGTCCGCTGGGCAGATTGCTCGGCCTCAACCTCAGCATCAATCTCAAGAAGAGTTGCCTTCAGTCTTTTCTTGGTAACTAGAACCTCGGCATTAGTATGGGCAGATGAGGTACTCTTGGAAACCTCATCCCCATCCTGGCGATGTTTCCAAATGAAGCATGAAGAATAACTTATACTTTCCATGATTGTAGAGTTGAACTAAGTTTGCGATGTTTCCGAATGAAACATGACGAATAACTTAGACTTGCAATGATGGTAGAGTTGAACTAAGTTGGCGATGTTTCCAAATGAAACATAACGAGTAACTTAGACTTGCCATGACGGCAGAGTTGACCTAAGTTTGATCTGGTCAGATTGCAAGAGACCTCAAGGTAGAAAACCTCAGCCATAATTGTCTAAGTCAGACCGTGGCAACAACAGGAGATGCATCCTAAATGTGAACATAAGTGGTACTTAGGTTCACATTAGGAGACAAGAAAAAGGAATAGGCATAACACTTGTGAGAATTTTGGAAAAATTTTACAAGTTTAAGTTAGCCGAGGTAACTACAAGAAAAGACACCCGATGTATTTCTTGTTCGAGATACCCAATCAGGTTATTAGACTTAGAAGGGTGAAGTCTAGCTAGAAGGCAGCAAGTACAAGTGAAACAACACCTGTAAAAATTTTGATGAAATATTTTGAAGTGTTGTTTGGCTGAGATAGATAGCAATAGTTGTTATCCGAAGTGATTAGTGTGTTCAACTCCGAGGTGAGAATATATCTGAGGTCTGGGGATCCAAGATAAGGAGTCAAGCTGTCAAACTTGGAAAGATCAGAAATATTAGTATGGAAAAAACATGCAAGGCATAACAGCAAATAAGTAAGCATACATGAAGAAAGCATACAACACTTAGAAGAGAAATGAAGACTTGTATTGATAAAAGTAAGACTTGCATTCATAGACAAAGTTTGATTATAGCAAAAAGCACATCGGCCCGAAAAAAGAGTAAAGTGTTCAGTAGACATGGTTCCAAAAACAAACAAAGCTCAAAACAAAGAAAAAAATCTTAAGGGCATGGAGCTTCAGTGATTTCCTCAGACTGTCTTGCCTTGGTAATTGGCGTTGTTTCAGCCTCGGTAGTCCGCTGGGCAGATTGCTCGGCCTCAACCTCAGCATCAATCTCAAGAAGAGTTGCCTTCAGTCTTTTCTTGGTAACTAGAACCTCGGCATTAGTATGGGCAGATGAGGTACTCTTGGAAACCTCATCCCCATCCTGGCGATGTTTCCAAATGAAGCATGAAGAATAACTTAGACTTTCCATGATTGTAGAGTCGAACTAAGTTTGCGATGTTTCCGAATGAAACATGACGAATAACTTAGACTTGCAATGATGGTAGAGTTGAACTAAGTTGGCGATGTTTCCAAATGAAACATAACGAGTAACTTAGACTTGCCATGACGGCAGAGTTGACCTAAGTTTGATCTGGTCAGATTGCAAGAGACCTCAAGGTAGAAAACCTCAGCCATAATTGTCTAAGTCAGACCGTGGCAACAACAGGAGATGCATCCTAAATGTGAACATAAGTGGTACTTAGGTTCACATTAGGAGACAAGAAAAAGGAATAGGCATAACACTTGTGAGAATTTTGGAAAAATTTTACAAGTTTAAGTTAGCCGAGGTAACTACAAGAAAAGACACCCGATGTATTTCTTGTTCGAGATACCCAATCAGGTTATTAGACTTAGAAGGGTGAAGTCTAGCTAGAAGGCAGCAAGTACAAGTGAAACAACACTTGTAAAAATTTTGATGAAATATTTTGAAGTGTTGTTTGGCTGAGATAGATAGCAATAGTTGTTATCCGAAGTGATTAGTGTGTTCAACTCCGAGGTGAGAATATATCTGAGGTCTGGGGATCCAAGATAAGGAGTCAAGCTGTCAAACTTGGAAAGATCAGAAATATTAGTATGGAAAAAACATGCAAGGCATAACAGCAAATAAGTAAGCATACATGAAGAAAGCATACAACACTTAGAAGAGAAATGAAGACTTGTATTGATAAAAGTAAGACTTGCATTCATAGACAAAGTTTGATTATAGCAAAAAGCACATCGGCCCGAAAAAAGAGTAAAGTGTTCAGTAGACATGGTTCCAAAAACAAACAAAGCTCAAAACAAAGAAAAAAATCTTAAGGGCATGGAGCTTCAGTGATTTCCTCAGACTGTCTTGCCTTGGTAATTGGCGTTGTTTCAGCCTCGGTAGTCCGCTGGGCAGATTGCTCGGCCTCAACCTCAGCATCAATCTCAAGAAGAGTTGCCTTCAGTCTTTTCTTGGTAACTAGAACCTCGGCATTAGTATGGGCAGATGAGGTACTCTTGGAAACCTCATCCCTATCCTGGCGATGTTTCCAAATGAAGCATGAAGAATAACTTAGACTTTCCATGATTGTAGAGTTGAACTAAGTTTGCGATGTTTCCGAATGAAACATGACGAATAACTTAGACTTGCAATGATGGTAGAGTTGAACTAAGTTGGCGATGTTTCCAAATGAAACATAGCGAGTAACTTAGACTTGCCATGACGGCAGAGTTGACCTAAGTTTGATCTGGTCAGATTGCAAGAGACCTCAAGGTAGAAAACCTCAGCCATAATTGTCTAAGTCAGACCGTGGCAACAACAGGAGATGCATCCTAAATGTGAACATAAGTGGTACTTAGGTTCACATTAGGAGACAAGAAAAAGGAATAGGCATAACACTTGTGAGAATTTTGGAAAAATTTTACAAGTTTAAGTTAGCCGAGGTAACTACAAGAAAAGACACCCGATGTATTTCTTGTTCGAGATACCCAATCAGGTTATTAGACTTAGAAGGGTGAAGTCTAGCTAGAAGGCAGCAAGTACAAGTGAAACAACACTTGTAAAAATTTTGATGAAATATTTTGAAGTGTTGTTTGGCTGAGATAGATAGCAATAGTTGTTATCCGAAGTGATTAGTGTGTTCAACTCCGAGGTGAGAATATATCTGAGGTCTGGGGATCCAAGATAAGGAGTCAAGCTGTCAAACTTGGAAAGATCAGAAATATTAGTATGGAAAAAACATGCAAGGCATAACAGCAAATAAGTAAGCATACATGAAGAAAACATACAACACTTAGAAGAGAAATGAAGACTTGTATTGATAAAAGTAAGACTTGCATTCATAGACAAAGTTTGATTATAGCAAAAAGCACATCGGCCCGAAAAAAGAGTAAAGTGTTCAGTAGACATGGTTCCAAAAACAAACAAAGCTCAAAACAAAGAAAAAAATCTTAAGGGCATGGAGCTTCAGTGATTTCCTCAGACTGTCTTGCCTTGGTAATTGGCGTTGTTTCAGCCTCGGTAGTCCGCTGGGCAGATTGCTCGGCCTCAACCTCAGCATCAATCTCAAGAAGAGTTGCCTTCAGTCTTTTCTTGGTAACTAGAACCTCGGCATTAGTATGGGCAGATGAGGTACTCTTGGAAACCTCATCCCTATCCTGGCGATGTTTCCAAATGAAGCATGAAGAATAACTTAGACTTTCCATGATTGTAGAGTTGAACTAAGTTTGCGATGTTTCCGAATGAAACATGACGAATAACTTAGACTTGCAATGATGGTAGAGTTGAACTAAGTTGGCGATGTTTCCAAATGAAACATAGCGAGTAACTTAGACTTGCCATGACGGCAGAGTTGACCTAAGTTTGATCTGGTCAGATTGCAAGAGACCTCAAGGTAGAAAACCTCAGCCATAATTGTCTAAGTCAGACCGTGGCAACAACAGGAGATGCATCCTAAATGTGAACATAAGTGGTACTTAGGTTCACATTAGGAGACAAGAAAAAGGAATAGGCATAACACTTGTGAGAATTTTGGAAAAATTTTACAAGTTTAAGTTAGCCGAGGTAACTACAAGAAAAGACACCCGATGTATTTCTTGTTCGAGATACCCAATCAGGTTATTAGACTTAGAAGGGTGAAGTCTAGCTAGAAGGCAGCAAGTACAAGTGAAACAACACTTGTAAAAATTTTGATGAAATATTTTGAAGTGTTGTTTGGCTGAGATAGATAGCAATAGTTGTTATCCGAAGTGATTAGTGTGTTCAACTCCGAGGTGAGAATATATCTGAGGTCTGGGGATCCAAGATAAGGAGTCAAGCTGTCAAACTTGGAAAGATCAGAAATATTAGTATGGAAAAAACATGCAAGGCATAACAGCAAATAAGTAAGCATACATGAAGAAAGCATACAACACTTAGAAGAGAAATGAAGACTTGTATTGATAAAAGTAAGACTTGCATTCATAGACAAAGTTTGATTATAGCAAAAAGCACATCGGCCCGAAAAAAGAGTAAAGTGTTCAGTAGACATGGTTCCAAAAACAAACAAAGCTCAAAACAAAGAAAAAAATCTTAAGGGCATGGAGCTTCAGTGATTTCCTCAGACTGTCTTGCCTTGGTAATTGGCATTGTTTCAGCCTCGGTAGTCCGCTGGGCAGATTGCTCGGCCTCAACCTCAGCATCAATCTCAAGAAGAGTTGCCTTCAGTCTTTTCTTGGTAACTAGAACCTCGGCATTAGTATGGGCAGATGAGGTACTCTTGGAAACCTCATCCCCATCCTCACGAGTCAAGTCTAAGACTTGATCATTTAAGGTAAGGTAGGGGATTTGACCTCAACAGCAACCTTAGCCTCTTCGGCTTCTTCTTCATCGGCCTCGTCCTCTTCGGCATCTTCGTCAAATTGGTTGGGTGAGGGAGGAAAAGACATGTTGAGACAGTAGATATCTTAGAAAGGCTAGTCGTCGGGTAGAGATAGCTCCTGGAGTGCAGCCATCCAGCCGAGGTAGTAACCGTTGTTACAGGCTAGATTGACCTGCTGCTTATACTGATCATGCACTGCGGCTTGCCCCTCCTCAAACGCCTTCTCGTCGGCAGCCTTTACCTCAGCCTTCTTTAACTCAATGGCCTTTTTGAGTTTGGCCTTAGATTCTGCTTCTTTGACCTCGGCAGCCTTAGCGTCGGCCTTGGAAGCTTCGATAGTAGCCTTAGCGGCTTCGGCTTTAGCCTCGGCTTTTTCTTTAGCATTTTTGGTAGCCTTTGTTTTGTCCAGTAGGCCCCGCACGCAGATCTTGGTGTCGTGGAGTGAAGCAAGGAGAAGTGCAGCTTCCTGCGACTTCTTGACAAGATCTTTCTTCATCATCTCGGCCTTGATTGCGTAGGAGTAGGCATGCTGAATGGCATACAAGAAAAAGTACAAGTTAGAAAACTTTGATTAAGTGTTGGAAGGCTAACTGGAAATAGTAGGGAAAAAGTCAAAGAAACTTATCAAGACTGAATGCTACATCATTAAGGCAAATTTTTTGTATCCGTTAAGCTCGGCCATTTGGTTCATGTTGGTCGGCGCATGACCGTAGAAAGAGCGATGCCGACCTCCATGCTTTCAATAACGCTGTCACCAGCTTTCAGGGGCTGATCTCCAACCATGACCTTAGGTGCCCAGGTCTGGTCGCCCAGGTTTGGCAACTTTTGTTTTGTCCAACAGGCCCCGCACGCGGATCCCGGTGTTGTTGAGTGAAGCAAGGAGAAGTGCAGCTTCTTGCACCTTCTTGACAAGATCTTTCTTCGTCATCTCGGCCTTGATTGCGTGAAAATAGGCATGCTGAATTTCTTGCAAGAAAAAAGTACAAGTTAGAAAACTTTGATTGAGTGTTGGAAAGCTAATTGGAAATAGTAGAGAAAAAGTCAGAGAAACTTATCAAGACTGAGTGTTGCATCATTAAGGCGAAGTTTTCGTATTCGTTAAGCTTGGCCATTTGGTTCATGTCGGTCGGAAGGAGCACGACCGTAGAAAGAGCGGTGCTAACCTGCACGCTTTTAATAACACTGTCACCAGCTTTCAGGGGCCGATCTCTAACCATGACATCGGGCGCCCAGGTCTGGTCGCCCAGGTTTAGTAGCCTTTGTTTGTCCAAGACCCCCAGATCTCGGCTTCTTTAGCGGCGGTGCATCGGATGAATCAACCTCAGCCGGCCTCTTCTCGGCATCGGCTAGTTTGGATATCGAAATGGAATCCTCTAGGTCCTTCACGGAGTCAGAAGGAATATGGGTGACAGTGGCCTTGGCCTTGGTCTTTTTGACCATTTTTTGCTTAAGCTTAGGCTGGGAAGGCGGTGTGGACTGCATGAATACAACGTCGGGCAAACCGACAAGCAGATCTTCGGCTACAGTTGGTTTTGCGACCCATCTCTTTGGCAGTGGCTGCAACGGTCACACCGATGCCAAAGTTGATTGTGGGTAAGGCGATGGGAGGATTCGCCAGATCGTAGGCCAGTCAGAACCTCGACATCTGTGACTCTAGTTCTGACCGGCGGGTGTGTTTAAAACACGACATCGGTGTCGGCGCTGAGATAGTGAAATGAGCTGGGTAACAGCAGAAGATGAAACCTACTCTACAGGGTTAGAACTGGAGGCCTAGTTTGGCCTTGGAGAAGAGGCAGTTGGTAGAGTTAAGGCAGATGGAGGAGTCCGGCTCCTTCTAGGAACGTCAAGGAGAGGAGACCGGTATGTTGGCACGTAATTCAGTAGGATGGGGGCCTTGCGTTTTGCAATGGAAATGTCCAAGAGTTTTTTCAGATCTAGGCTTGGAATAAAGGATTGCCAAAATGACTTGTTTAGCTGAGGCAGAACTGCAAAAAACTAGAAGCAAACATGATAATGGATAGAAGAAATGAACACACAAAATACAACAAAGTGGGACTTTGACTAAATTTTTACCCTCATCCTCTCTAAAAACTCCTCAGCATAGAGGGTAAAGGTGAAGATCATCAATCTGCGCAAACTCCCAATTGCCCGAGACAATCAGGTAGTCATCTCCAGCGTCTTTATTAGAATCAAGCAGGTCAGCAATGAGTTTGTATGCGGTGGATCTTGACTTGAGGTAATAGGTGTAACTATTGGAAGACTTGAGGCTACACATTTTATAACAAAACTAGATATTAGCCAAGGTGATCCTAGCATTTTCTCTGCGTGCCAATTCAAAAATACCATTGATAACCCTAAATGTGTTGACAGCTAGTTGTATGGGGTTAAGCTTGTAGAAGTGTAAGATTTCTCTGAAGAGGATATCCAGAAGAAACCTAATTCCACCCTCAATAATGGAAACTACGAGGAACAACATGTAATCCTTCCCATGCATGATTGAGTCCTCCTTCCTTGCTAACTTGAGGTGGACGTCGGTTGGGATAGAGAACTCTTAGCGAAAATATTCCAATTTGGTTGGGGTGTCTACCCTCCACCTAAACATTCCCATGATGTCGGCTTGAAGTAGTTGGTACTAGATCTCAGAGAAAAGAGTTGATAAAGGTGTGTAGACCTCGGCAAAACCCTAGATGAGCACTAGAGGAAGGGTCTTTGAAGACCTAAAAGCGGAGTTTGTTTTAATTTTCCTAAATGATTCCTAAATCAAATCCCAAACCTAAGATCTATGTAAGTGAACAATATTCGAAGGTAGAAATATGGAAACAAAGTAAGAAAAGTAGAAAAAAAAAAAACACAATTCATAATCAAGAAGTGCAAAACAAGAGGCATTGACATGTTTGTGAGCATTAATTCATGACATTTAACAAAAAGTACAAGGCAGTGTACATGAACGATGAAGAAAAACATAATATAAGTGTGAATATAGATTCAAAGACAAGAATTAACTCACAATGTCTAGAGCATGAAAAATGGCAAGCAAATCAAGGAATAAAGAATATTGGGGAATAAACAATTCACAACAGTGTCATACTTAAAGAATAGTAGAAAATTGAAAGTGGAAAGAAGAAATCAAAGGCTTACTGAATGAAGCCGAAGAAGTGGACGCCGGGATGAGGTTCGCCGAAGTCAGATGACGATGATGAATGGAATCAAACAATGAAAAACTCGCCGGAGAAGACAAATGAAATAGTTGCAGAGCTTTGAAGGGCTTGAAAATGGAGTTTAGAGACAGAAATTTTAGAGAGAGTGTCAGAGATGAAGAGAGAAACTGAATTTGCAAAAGTGAAGAGACAAGGAGAGAGAGAGAGAGTTTTGTGAAAAACATGGAAAAATGTCAAAACATAATGAGGGTTCCTTGGACGACGTGTCTATCAGGCGGCGTGGGCAGAAACGATGCGACCTATTAGCGTGTGTCAAGTATGAACCAGTGAGAATGGGTTATGTGGAAGAAACGGTTGGAACAACTGTGTGTGACAGCTCATGCGCACTAGGAACACATGTGTGATTCTTGAAATTCTTGAGTAATGAGGTTGTGACCTCGGCTATAGGTGCAATCCCGGTTGAGCTGATTGAAAGAACAGTGGTGCTTGGTTCTTGGTACCGTAGGCACCTGAATTTTGATTGTTGAAGCCGACGAGTCATGATCTAGATCGAAGTTGTATGGTTGTTTTGAATGATTGAACGATTTAGGTTCCATTACCTAAGTTTGCTGAGGTAACAGAACCTAGGGGTAGTTATGGGGAAGTATTTTATGAGTGACAGCACGTGGCTAAGGTGATGCCAAAGTGTCAGCCGAGATGCCACGTGGCCTGGTCATGCTTACGGAGATAATCACAGCTAGGCCGGGTGTCACGACCTAAATCCATCCCTATAGGTTTAGCGTCGTAGCCGACTAGTAATCCTGGGATTACCAAAGGCCTTTGAACAGATCATCACATAATAAGGGGCTGCAGAAGCAAATATATGAAACATACATAGTCCATTGAGTTGTGTACACATACATGGGACATAAATTTTAAAACTTATGTACATATCTGTGATGTTACTAACACATTGGTCTTATGTCATCATATCCACAATACAAAATATTTAGTCAAAATATAAGAAATATAAAAATCCCAAACATCGATCATAAACACTTGACCACGACAAAACGAGAACCTCCCTGGGAGGCATAGAGGCTAGCTGACCAAAACAATTTAGGCCTGCTCACCTACATACATAAATAATATAGTGAGCTGGAGCCCAGTGAATAATAACAGAGTAAAGATTTTAGTGCATGATATCTATAACAAATTCATAAATCAGAGTTCAAATCTCTTGTCAAGACAGAAACATAATCATGTTCATATTCATATCAGAAACAAAGTCATATTCATATTCATATTCAAATCATGCAGGGTACATCCATTGGCGTTAACAAATCACATTGGTCATTCATATCAAGTTCCACAATGGAACCTCCGGTACCGGGTATCATATAACATATGTAGGCCACTGTATTGTTTCCCCCGGGTGAGGGCCTCATGTCATGGTATTGTTTCCTCCGGGAGAGGGCCTCATGACCATAAGCCACAATATTATGTCCCTTGGGTGAGAGCGTTTGCTAAAGATACCACAAATACAATTAAAAGAATTGGGCCATCATTCATGTAATTTCAAATTAACATTTTGTAGCATTCTTTTCAGAAACTGATCATATCATATCATAATGTTCAGAAAGTATTTCATATTGAACATAGCTTTACAAAGTTATTACTCACAGATAACTTCAATAGCATAACAAATGGATCAAATAATTCACGGCGCGTGACTTACACAAACATATAATAGATACACATATTGAAACACACACTCGGATAGTACTTAACTTATTTTGTTCCATTTTTAGTGTGCTTCTTGCCTTTATCCTCATTATTATGTCTTAATTAGGGCTTAAGAATGCCTAAGATGCAATAAGGATGCCAAAATGAACTTCAAAACACTTAGTCAAATTTTCAAAAATAGGGCAGTCCGCTCGAGCGCAACTTCGGTTGCTCGAGTGGCATGTAAGGTCTGTAAAAGTACTGGTCGCATGAATTTTCTGCTCGATCAATGCTCGATTATTGCTCGAGCGTAAGACTGAACAAAAAGGGGTCTCCGCTCAAGCGCAACTTCGATTGCTCGAACGGTATGCAAAAGTCTGTAAAACTTCTGGAAGCTCTCATTTTACGCTTAAGCTCAACTTATGTCGCTCGAGCGGAGGGTAAAAAACAAAGGTGGTCGCTCAAGTGCAAGCTCTGTCACTCGAGCCAATGTCACGACCCAAACTTGCCCCTATAGGTTTAGTGTCGTAACCGGATAGTAATCTGAGATTACAAAAGGCCTTCCTGTACAATAAAAAATAATCGAGGCTAGCGAAAGCAATATTCAAAAACACCAATAGTTCAATGAGCTGTGCATCTATATGAACAAATATTTACATGTAAAAACGTTAATTTACCCATTTACATTACATAACGTAGAACATAATATAACATCTTATACAAACATATGCACGGGTCAAAAGTGTACAACATGATCAAAAGTTTAACAACGGCCTTCCAGGCCTAGCCCCAACTCGGAGGCACACAAAACAACTCAATAGGCTTGAAAACGGTGGCTCGGCTAAAGACCCCTCCTAGGCTTGTCCTCCAGAGCGCTCACCTATACATATACATAAAAACAGTGAGCCAAAGCCTAGTGAATAACATTAAAGTAAAGGGGTTAGTGAACGAATTCTAAATATATCATACCCATAAAACAAATCATGACACAATCATTCATATCAGTCTCATATCAGAACATAACATAATGGTACGCCTCACAGAACATATCACATATCGTCTTCCAACTAAAGTAATCGGTTCCGGATACCGATTAAACACATATCACCACAATGAAGTGGCTAACGAGATCTCGTATCACATATATGTCATGGACCCGCATTTACATGCCGTCCCCCATGACTTGGGACTATCTGTAGATGCCATAATAGATTCGCAAATAGGACATTCGTTCACATAATCAAAATAGCATTTCAGAAATCATAACTTATCGCATAATAGTGGAAACATAGTTCATATCACCATATCTTTACAGAAATGTTACTCATAGTGGGCTTCCAGAACGGTTGGTCAAGCAATCCTTGACTCGTGACCTACAATCACAAATATGCATAGCACAATACACAATCATCTTAAACATATTTAGTTCACTTAAACTTTAAGCTTTTAAATATGGATAACAAGAATTATGAATTAATTAAATTATTAATTTCCTTTAACCTCTAATTAAAACATGTTTAGTCATGTATTAACGAAACTAATTAAATATAAAGACTCTAATCATATACAAATCCTTATTAAGTTCACTAATTACACAATTAAACTTAAATTAGGCTCATACACATTAAATTACAATTATTCAGTCATGTTTAAATTACTGAATTAGAAACTCATAAACATATCAATTTCGCAATTCAACTTCAATTTCAAGGCCCGAAACTTCTTCAAAAACACTTTGAATTCACAATTTCTAAGTTCAAACAAAAATCATGAGTTTAAAATAACCTCAAATTGCCATGAAGAAATCAAACCCTCACTTTGTTATGTACACGTATGTAAATGTATAAAACATGCAAGTGTGAGCTCTAAAACTCAAGCTCCCATAGAATTCCCTCTCAATTAAAGACCCATGCAAGAATTCAAATGAATAAAAACAAATTTCCATAAAAATCAGGCCACACATGTAGCTATATTAAGTTACATCTTTCATTTTGTCCATTTTAAGCCATGCATGTATTAACTCTTTATTATATGAGCAAAACTTCTAATTCTTCATCAATTCATTCTAATTTAAACTTTAAACTTGAAGATGATGTATATACAAGTTTCTGTTCCAAAAATTAGTTTGTAAAGCTTACCTTGTTTTCATGGGTTGTTAGAATTCAAGACAAATATCTAGCTTCTTCCTTAATTCTTCTTCTTCTTCTCTACCTCTCTTCCTTGTTGAGCTCTCTCTCTCTCTCTCTCTCTCTCTCTCTCTCTCTCTCTACGTGTATAGTGCAATATAAGCCCACTAGTCTCTTCTTAATCAATTGATGAGTAGAATATTTGATTCTTATATTCTTATTCTTCAAAATTAACTTAGGCTAATAATGAATCACATTAATCGATATAAATCAAATTCCCTTAAATTAAATTAATCTTCATCATTTATAATCTTAATGACACTAAATTAAATTACACTAATGTGTATTAAGCTCTAATTCCTATTCAATTATTTAATTCCAACCTATTAAAATTAGCGAATCAGACGGAATTAATTTTTTCATTAAGCTTTCCAGATAACTCTAAAAATTCCAATTAACATATCCTTATACTCAATTTTGATTTCGAAACCCCTTTATGTCGTCAATTTCAATTTCAAAGCCGAGCTCACAACGTATAGTTTCTCAATTTAAATAGATATTTACAATGAATCAAATTAGATAATTCACAATTAATCACTTGTCACATGTCATAATTAAAATTCAATACATAATTAATCACTTATAATTACGATTAACAATTGGGAGTCGTCACAGCCAACCCCCAAGCTCTGCAAAAGTACTGGGAGCTCACATTCTCCACTCGAGCGCAAACTCCACCGCTCGAGCAGAGGGTGCAAATTCTGGAATTTCCAAATTGCAGTTCTAAGTTCAAAACTCAAATTCAAAGCTTCAAAACACATTCTTTGGGCCCAAAACTTGAGAAAACATGTCTAAGCTTGTATAGCATCATACTTTAAAGATCATTTCACAAAATCAAGGTCCAAAAGCATGCCAATTGTTCAAACTCAAGCTTGAAATTTAGAAAACATAACATGCATGAGTTGATATGAACTTCAACCTTCCATAACATGATCAAATGAGATAAAAGGATGTAAAACATGACGAATTTCCAAAACCAAGCTATGATTAATGAGATCAGATACAAGGCTTGAGTTTCATGCTTCTACATCAATATGCTTTTCTATGACAAGCATTCACCATTGAGTGTGTAATCCAGATTAATCAATATTGTTTTCACATTATTTTCTATGCCCTATGATTTGCAATTCACCTTGTCATCCACTTCAAAATTTCTTATCGATTTATACAAAACCTATGCTTTAATCAGTGTGGCAGTCAACATAGAAATGCTATTCTATATGAAAAAGGTTGGTCATTGTTAAAAGTCTTGAATTCAGAAATGCCAGGTAAGAAGGGCACTGTATCTTATCTGAAGTCCCCAAAGGTAATGGTCTCCCAGAAACCATTTTTTTAGAAAGTGGTTCCCAAACAATAGGCACTCAATTGTTTTGCACATAAAAAGTAACTTATCATATAGAAAGCATTTGACTGACCTTAGGTGATCATCACATCTACTTCATAACTTCACCAAGATAGTGGTATTGAGCATGTGATCCCTTTATCCCAAAACCTATACGCACTGCACGATCTGGCATCTCTCATATCAAAATTAAAGGAGGCTATCTCCAAGGAGCCTTGTGGGTGCACTTGGCCTTCCTTCAAAGATTAAGGGCTCTTCTCCTAGCCACTCTCATATCCACTTGGCCCCCCTTGGGCAAGCCAAGTTTGCATCTAAACGTACATCTCTTATATGATTCTACACTTGTTTTCCCATCACTCTAATACGCTCATGCCAGTCTAGATCAATAGAAGGGCATAGGGACACCGTTGGGTTTGGTGCCACGATTACAAGGCATCCGAGCAACCTCATGACTGTCGCATGAGCTCGTAGGGATTTTGGACTTGGTTTATTGGCATTGAATAGTTGTCAAGATGCCGCATCCTATTCTTGTTGGAGGGATTTGCACTTGACCAACCTTAGAGAGATCTCGACATGAAGACAACTCTAGAACATGATAAATACAAGTGAGTGCTTCATATCCGAGCAAGTGCTTCATATCCGAGCACGCATGACCACCATTCCAGCCACTAGGTGAGTTGGCCCATATATCCCAATCAATCTATAAATATAGCCTCTACCTCCATGCATAAAGATGATCTAACCATCTGTACCTCTTGCTTACAGTTTTGGTTCTTCGCTTTTAGACCTCTATAACAACTCCCTCACTCTTTCTCTTCTGAAGGTTGTCTTTGCTTTCACCTAGCTAGTATCTGATGACCTAGTGTCATATCATAATCCACCATACTTCCCAGAAAGCTCCTTTACTAGCTCATGTAGCCTCAAATCACCCACACAACCACATATAGAACTTCAATTTTCTTCCTAATACTAGGTAAGAAAGATCCTTAACAAAATAAAGCATGAAGCAATGTTAGACTAAAAAGAATTAAAGAGTTCGTGCAATCCCTAGGATTCTTTATTAAGCACAATCTTGTTGTGTATTGTTATATTATTGGAAGCATCTAACCCAAAATCGATTGGTAATAGGTGAAAGGGCCCTATAGATTATAGAACTAAGCTTGGGTGACTTAGAGTGGTGGTGTGGGACAAGTCCCGAACACTCTTGCACATGCCACATAGTCTCTTGTGGGGGTTAAAAAAGAATTTTAAGAGTTTTGTGCAAGCCCTAAGATTCTTTATTAAGCACAATCTTCTTGTAGATTGTTAGAATATTGGAGGCATCCATCCCAAAATCAATTGGCAATAGGTGAAGGGGCCCTCTTGACAATATGAATCAAGCTTCAGTGATTTAGAGAGGCTATTTGGGCCAAGTCTCTAACACTTCTCGAACACGAGGCCGAATTTTAACATTTCTTGAACATGCGGTCCAACTGCAAGTGGAGATGAGAGAAACCAAAGAAAGACACCTGGGGTGGAGACTTGGCCCGCAATGAATTACTTAAGACTCAATTCTAACACCATGGTAAAAATACTGGAGGCATCCAACCAAAAACTTATTGACAATAGGTGGAAGAACCTTTTAGACTATATGAACCAAGCTTGAGTGGCTTAGAAAGGCGATTTAGGTCAAGTTTGCGACATAAATAAAGGGCAGAGGTCACAACAATGAGAATATTAATAATAAGCATTAAGAGAGTGAGAATGGTATTTTTTGGGTCCATATATATATATTGCAAATCATGTCTTAAATATGTTTTTGGTTTTTTGCAGAAAAGAGGGGTAGCTATGAGACAATACCATATGGATGATAGGCTTGTAAACCAACTACTTACCATGGTCTATATCTCTCATATTTCTTTTTTCAATTTTTTCCTTTTATTGTTTCTCCTTGTCTAGCAATACTTGAAAATTTGCATGTCTTTCAGATTGATGGCATGAAAGTAATGAACAACATTTTTATCATTGCTACTACAAATCGAAAGGAGCTCATCGATGAAGCCCTACTGAGGTAACATTCTCTCCCTTTTGTTGTTCTTTGCTGATTTCTTTATTCTTTTTTCTTTTTCAACAATATTCCACATTTTTTGAACTCGAATGGTATGTTCAAAATTTGAATTTATCAGAGTAAAGAAAAATTAAATTATGTACACATATTCATCTTTTTTTTTTTTTTATAAATAATAACTTTATTAAGAAAGCATCAAGAAGATGCAACAAAACCAAGACAACAAAGGAAGAAAACCAAACTTGCCTAACCAATTACATCATCCAAGAAATTTAAGAAAGAAAATATATCCGGATCCACTTTACATTCTAACCAACTATACAAAGTAACCAAGAAACGATCCTCCAACCACAAAAATATGTGTATATGTACACATATTCATCTTTTATGGGTAACCAAACAAATATATATAAATAGCTATTTATTAACTTATCATTTTTCTAACTCAAAGAAAAAAAGAATAATAGTTTATCGTATTTGTTTGTAGGGAAGGTAGAATCAAACTACATGTCTAATTAGAGTACCCAGATGAGCGAGGGCGCTTGCAAATTTTGGGCATCAACACAAGGAACATGAGACAAGCTTTTGTACTCGATGAAGATATGAATCTTCAAGACATTGGTAAATTGTTTGAACAAGAATGTTGTGCAAGTGGAAACATCAATTCATCATTATGAAATGAGAATGTGCATGTGTTTGTTCGCACAGCTTGTATGACGGATGGCTGTAGTGGCTCTGCCCTTGCATCTCTAGTCGGCTGTGCACATTCATATGCTATGGTCCAGGTAGGGGAGAGGGGATTAGTGAAGCATGTCAAGAAGGATGTCAAAGTAACAATGAACCACTTCCTCCGTGCTATGGAAGATATTAAGTCTAGACTTCAGGAATCTGGCCTTGAACCAAGCAGGTAATACACATCAAAATTAATTCTTGTAACTGAATGACATATTGTTCATATCATAGAAAGTTTTATTTCAATTAAAACATCATGTTTTCTATATTTTAGCATGAGATCTTCCTTATTCTTTCTTGATCCTGAGTCCCGACATCCTTAATTATTTAAAACTGGATACCTATTGTTTTCTTCTAACCTTGTCAAAATTGACTCCTCAACAATGGAAAACGAAATCCACTTCCAACCACCTGTTTGGAGTGGTGTAAAGATTTGTTTTCTGTTTAAAGGTCATATACATTATAGCTGCAAGAATACTTCAAACAAGTGCATTTACACAAATAGAAGTATTATTTTGTCAAAATTTTATCCACGCCTTTCTATTTTTACAATCTGAACAATATCCTATAAATTTTATTCAAGTTATGAAGTGTTCTCCAATAAGGGAGACACTACTATGTGCGCCCCTAAAGGGGTGCAAATGGTATGCCCTTCATAACAACCCCACTCAAGCTTGGTTCATATAGTCTAAAGGGTTCTTCCACCTATTGTCAATAAGTTTTAGGTTGGATGCCTCTAGTATTTTTACCATGGTTAGAATTGATTCTTAAGTAATTTATTGCGGGCCAAGTCTCCACCCCAGGTGTCTTTCTTTGGTTTCTCTCATCTCCACTTGCAGTTGGACCGCATGTTCAAGAAATGTTAAAATTCGGCCTTGTGTTCGAGAAGTGTTAGAGACTTGTCCCAAATCGCCTCTCTAAATCACTAAAGCTTGATTCATATTGTCAAGAGGGCCCCTTCACCTATTGCCAATTGATTTTGGGATGGATGCCTCCAATATTCTAACAATCTACAAGAAGATTGTGCTTAACAAAGAATCTTAGGGCTTGCACAGAACTCTCTTTTTTTACCTCCACAAGAGACTATGTCGCATGTGCAAGAGTGCTCGGGACTTGTCCCACACCACCTCTCTAAGTCACCCAAGCTTAGTTCTATAGTCTATAGGGCCCTTTCACCTATTACCAATCGATTTTGGGTTAGATGCTTCCAATAATATAACAATACATAATAAGATTGTGATTAATAAAGAATCCTAGGGATTGCACGAACTTTTTAATTCTTTTTAGTCTAACATTGCTTCATGCTTTATTTTGTTAAGGATCTTTCTTACCTAGTATTAGGAAGAAAATTGAAGTTCTATATGTGGTTGTGTGGGTGATTTGAGGCTACATGAGCTAGTAAAGGAGCTTTCTGGGAAGTATGGTGGATTATGATATGACACTAGGTCATCAGATACTAGCTAGGCGAAAGCAAAGACAACCTTCAGAAGAGAAAGAGTGAGGGAGTTGTTATAGAGGTCTGAAAGCGAAGAACCAAAACTATAAACAAGAGGTGGAGATGGTTAGATCATCTTTATGAATAGAGGTAGAGGCTATATTTATAGATTGATTGGGCTAAATGGGCCAACTCACCTAGTGGCTAGAATGGTGGTCATGCATGCTCGGATATGAAGCACTCACTTGTATTTATCATGTTCTAGTGTTGTCTTCATGTCGAGATCTCTCTAAGGTTGGTCAAGTGTAGATCCCTCCAACAAGAATAGGATACGGCATCTTGACAAATATTCAATGCCAATAAACCAAGTCCAAAATCCCTACGAGCTCATGCGACAGTCATGAGGTTGCTCGGATGCCTTGTAACCGTGGCACCAAACCCAACGGTGTCCCTATGCCCTTCTATCGATCTAGACTGGCATGAGCGTATTAGAGTGATGGGAAAACAAGTGCAGAATCATATAAGAGATGTACGTTTAGATGCAAACTTGGCTTGCCCAAAGGGGCCCAAGTGGATATGAGAGTGGCTAGGTGAAGAGCCCTTAATCTTGGAAGGAAGGCCTAGTGCACCCACAAGGCTCCTTGGAGATAGCCTCCTTTAATTTTGATATGAGAGATGCCAGATCGTGCAGTGCGTAGAGGTTTTGGGATAAAGGAATCACATGCTCAATACCACTGTCTTGGTGAAGTTATGAAGTAGATGTGATGATCACCTAAGGTCAGTCAAATGCTTCCTATATGACAAGTTACTTTTTATGTGCAAAACAATTGAGTGCCTACTGTTTGGGAACCACTTTCTAAAAAAATAGTTTCTGGGTGACCATTACCTTTGGGGACTTCAGATAAGATACAGTGCCCTTCTTACCTGGTATTTCTGAATTCAAGACTTTTAACAATGACCAACCTTTTTCATATAGAATAGCATTTCTATGTTGACTGTCCACACTAATTAAAGCATAGGTTTTGTATAAACCGATAAAAAAATTAGAAGTGGATGACAAGGTGAATTGCAAATCATAGGGCATAGAAAATAATGTGAAAACAATGCTGATTAATCTGGATTACGCACTCAATGGTGAATGCTTGTCTTAGAAAAGCATATTGATGTAGAAGCGTGAAACTCAAGCCTTGTGTCTTATCTTATTCTCAATGTTTCATATCATAAAAACATCATGAACTTCCAAAACCAAGCTCCTGAAAGAAAAGATTAAATGATCTCACTATGAAATGCACAATGAAGTGAATTTACAATTATGATATGAACTACGCAACTTTACCATATTTGTTTTCATCCTCATTGGCTGCTTTATGTGACCTTATTTCCCTCTCTGATACACCTTGGAATGCATTTAACACATCTGGTCCATTTACAATCTGCATGAATGGGAGGAGAAAAAAAAGTGTCAGAATAAGATAAACAAATGGAGAGAGAGAGAGAGAGAGAGAGAGAGAGAGAGAGACCAGGGGTTCTTTTGCGTTTAGTAATTTGCAAATGCTTCGTGCTATCAAGGTTTTTCTAGAACCTGGTGGACCATATAGTAGCATGCCTCTTACAGGCTTCAAATTCAACCTAGCAGAAGAAAGTCAATAGTTAATAACTATAAGCTAAGAAGCATAGAAACGGACACAAGGCACGCTGACACATAAATTTTCAAGAAGTGTAAGACATGACCTGTGGGGGACACACACAAGATATATAATTTTATATATTATGTCAAATATATTTCACTGAAATTTATAATAAAAAAATGCAACGTAACACTAATATCTAAAGTTTTAAAGAGGGATGAATAATATGTATCCTCTAGGTTATTTTGTTCAAATGTGTATCCACCCAAGTGTCCAAAGTGTCTTTGAGCCTAAAAAATAAAAATAAATAATATGACACATTAGGACACTTTCCACAAGTATCCCTTCACAACTTTATATTGATTTCAATACACTTGCACTACAATTCCACCACCGCCTACTAAAACCAAGTTAACAATTACTAATCATTCTTTTATAGGAGCTGTTACAGTGTCCACTTTTAAAAAGAGACATACTGTATGCACCCTACCCCAACATATGTAACATAACCATAACATTTTATGACAAACACCAGAAAATGTGTAACTTTTCTCACCAAAAATATTTCATAATTTTTTCACCACACCGTTCATAACATAATCACAACATTCCTAACATATCCGCAATGGTTTGTAACTTTCACTTTAGGAGCATACATGAGACATTCGCTATTCCTTACTTTTACCACAAAGTGGTTTATGATAGAGAGTGTGCCAAGTAGCATTTTCCTTCTTTTATAGCAATACAATTTCAATACATTTCAAAACCTCACACAAACAAACAAACTTTTTGCAAGGAACTACTAACCGGTAATGCTAGTGAGTTTGAAAAAGTAATTTAAAAAATTGTCAAAAAAATGAATATGTGAACTAGTGACCACATCACACAAAGTTTGTGTCTGCACCACACATTCATTTATTTATTTATTGTTTTGTACCATGTTAAAAAAAAAAAGGTACTTATGTAATTCTCTTTTGATAGAACTTTACTCTCTCGAGTAAGGCTGGCAGCCTCTGTTTTAGGGCAACCAGATGAATATTGATTTGGATTATAATTTGAATGAATATTTGAATTACCAAAGGAAATCAGACAATCATACTATACTATAAATAAAAGTAGAAAGAAACTCAGAAGTGGTCAGATTATATTATACCTCTTTGATAGAGAAGGAGGAACCATCCGTGAGCCAAATGCTGACTGCAGTATTTGAGCAAATTGGGAAGTCATACCTCCAATACCAAGTGATATCAGTTCTTTTTCTAGTGATTCCATATTGAAGCCTTCCCTAAATATATTTTTAAATGATTTAGCTCCATGGATTAGGGTACCCTGTGATCAAACATGGCAACAACTTTTAAAATTCACAAATCACATTGATAGACAGTAGATAGATACATATGGAATCTTCATATATCACTGGTAAGAACGTAGCTAATAATCATCATATTGGTTGGAGTTTTCAAAATTTACAGAGAAAAAAAAAGGCCAACAAATAGACTCAACCAACGCTCCCAAAGCGGCAAAGATCAGCAAACCTTACACTCCACCCAGCGATTAGGGCACACTGTTGAAACTCAGATCGGACCGTTGGTGGGCAGACGAGGAAGACGGAACGGACGGAGCCCTACAGAGATGGGCCTTAGAGCATTCCATCTAAATTTTAATTTAAAATATTATTAAAAAATTCATTCCCTATTTTAGGAATTATTTTTTTTCTACCTCTTCCAACAAACATTTTATTTTTTTTCTATTCTATTAAAATAATCATTTAAATTATTTTTAAATTTGAATATTTTTTTAATAATAAAATAATTAAACAATATGGATTAAAATAAAAAATAAAAGCTAAAGGCATAAGAAAGCAGCAGAAGCAATATGAATTAAAGTTCAAAACAGAAGAAAGTAGCAGAAGCAAAAGTCAGGGGCCGAACGTTCGGGAGGTCGACCGGCTAGACGTCCGGGCGGACGACCGATGAAGTAAGTTTTGTGGGACATCTGAGTAGACGACCCCTGTCAGATATAAGGGAGTTACAATGACTCCCTACAAATAGAGAGGGACTGTAACAATTCCAAATTTAAGAGATTCTATAAAGAATTTGGTGGAAAAGGATTTTAGATGAATCAATCCCTTATAATAGCAAAAAGCTATTTTAAGAAAATTGATAGCAATGCTCTTAATTTTCATCCATTCTATCCTCAAATCCCCGACGTCCAATCCTTTCGGGTTGACGCCTTCGGCTGAGTGCATTTTGCCGCAGCACCCACGGTAGATCCGAACTACGAGAACACACATCACGTTGGGGGGGGGGGGGGTAGGGGGGTGGTGGACATCATTAATAAGGAATGATGATGCGTGGTTTCGGCCATGAGAGATATGATAAGTTGATGTGAGGGTAAAACTGTCATTTGGGTGGCATAAATAAACGCAGCTTCCGTATAACGTTGAGATTAGGAGTTTTGTTCCAATTAAACATATTTTTTTGGGAGCCCATGTGATGGTAAAGCTGTCATTTGGGTGGCATAAATAAACGCAGCTTCCATATAAAGTAGAGACTTGTTCCAACCCAACACAATTTTTGTGGAGCCTATGGAATTACTTAGTCCAATTCTATGGCTTTTTGACTATAACTAAAACTAATGTTATAAAAAGAAAAATTATATATAATAATATGACTTATTGTAAAACTTTTGCTTCAAAATAAAATATAATTAAAAATTAAATTATTTACAATAATGGTTAATGTCATATTATTTGTGCCAAGTTTTATTTTATGAATTTTATATATAAATAAAAATTTTCCTCAACAACTAGCAGGTGTATGTCCATCAATATCAATAGCTGTGCGTTAAATTTATAAAATATAAAGTTTAATTTTGATTTAAAAATATATATGTTATGTATTACTCAAGTGGTAAAAACTGGGACTCTTGCATGGTGTACACCCCTCGTGCGGTGCATACCATATACATTCTTATCACAAAATATATAATTTTACCATAAAATTTCATAACATCAACTATAATAAATTAGTATAACAAAAAATATCCTACCTAAGTCACAAACTTTTGCAGCATTAACCACAAAATTGTGGATATTTTTTTACGCTAATTTGTGACAATATTGTACATTTTTTAATTAATGTTACAAAATTCTATAATAAAATTATACATTTTGTGATAGAATGCAAACCATAGCATTTTTTAAAAAAGATGTTCATCAAACCAAAGTCTTGGGTTCCCATTTACGATTGTGTCAATATCATAGAAAGTTTTCACTCTATAGCAATATAGATAAGGGAAATGTTTTGGTGTGCACACCATATGTGCTCTTAGGCCTCTTTTGGCGAGTGGTGAATTTAGTCAAAAAGTTAAAAAGTTATTAAAAAAATAAAAAAATCAAAAATCTATATTAAAAAGTCAAAGATTATCTTTTCTGTCTACTTTTTGCACATCTTTTCGTAACAAATCAAAAAGTCATTCCAAACATATTAGTTTTTTTACATCATATTTTAACTAAAAAATTTAAAAATTACTAAAAAAACATATTCTCAAACGAGGCCTTAATATAAAATTATATAAATATTCGCGAGTTTGTATTAATCTACATAATTTTGTGTTACGATTACATATGGTATTCATTACATACCCAAAAATTTCGGATAGATAGATATAGATGTTTACCAAAAAAGAAAAGAAAAGATAGACATAGATAATATAATATTAAAGAATAAATGTGTCAGAGACACGACACACACGAGCAATACTAAGAAAAAAAAAATTATCAAAAAATCTATTATACACTCGTATAAGCATTTGATAAATATTTTAATAAAATATTTGGAGTGTACAGCATATTCACACACATAACCTTTGACAATGATTGAATGTGAGATTTATTTAGGATTCATCATTACCAGTGATTGGGGCGGGACTTCAACTATCACTTTTGTGCGCTTTCTGATCAGCCCCTGCTTTGGGCTCCTCAGAGATTCACTCTCCTCGTTCTCACCGAGAGAAATTTCCACAACACTACATGCATATGAGCTTCCCTTGTATGCAAATAGTACATTATGATATTTAGTAAAAACCTGCACAGCCCAAAAAAGTGCTCACTCTCAATAAAAACCAGTGATTCTGCATTAACTAATTACTACTACTAAAAATAAAAAAATTCCCTCAAACAGCACCTGGTGGTAGAATGTCTTTATAAATTCTCTCCCCAGGGTGGAAGCCATTATCTGAAGAAGAACGAAATTTGATCAGTGATAATAAGTTAAAAATTTCACTATTAAACTAGATTCATTTTAGATGTTGGTTATATATGGAATTGCATACCATTTGAGTTGGAGTTGAACTTTCAGGAAGTAATTCTACCACGATTCTCAATACATCCACATCAAACCCACTAGAAGGTGTTGCAAACCTATAAAAATAAAATAAAAACAATTGCAGAATTCATTATATATGAAGGCTATATATGGAGCAGAAACATAGCACAACAACAGTAGATTGAACTTACACTTGCAAAAGGATGGTGTCTCCAAATGAAACATCAAGAGATTTGCAATGCTCTGGATTTAGAGATATGTTGCCCTTTGCTACTTTCTCATCCTCTGTATTCTTTATTAGTTAAGGGGTATACTAGCAACATTACCCAAAATTTAAAACAAAAACAGAGAACAACTAATCAAACAAAACTTCACTGTTTTGAGGATATTGAATGCTAAATACATTCTTGCCATTGAGGAGAGCAAGATAGAGCTTCTTCTTCTTCTTCTTCTTCTTCTGGATTATAGTGAAAGGCCATGGAGGTCCTCGTCGAAGGCTCACAGCAAATTGGTTTAGATCGTCTGGACAACAGTAACATAAATTGGTGAAACACTGCTCCGAACTAGCATGCTCTACAACAACAAATGGAGCACTACTACTCGAAGCCATTGAGGATGAAGAATATGGCCACTGCCCGTTATATACATAATTTTGTTGACACCTTGGAATTGCCGAGGAAAGGTTGTCACCACGTGGATGGCTCAGATCAGATTTCGATTTTTCCTTCATCTGGATTTATTATTATTGTAACAATCCTCATTTTGACTTAGTCATACTTGCATACATTTATGGATGATCTTGTGCAATTGCAATCTTGTCTTGTTTTTCTTGAATGATTTCTTACATGTTTTGTTCTCGTCTGGTGCGTTGCCGAGGTCATCTTTAGCCTAGTCACCTTCGAGACCTTTGTCACTTAGAACTATCTTAGAACCCCGTTGGTTGACCTCCGTCTTCGCCCGGGCATATTGGCCGAGATGTCACCATCTAGGCCGAGATGTGCACAATCTGGGCCGAGATGTTAATATCTAGGCGTTCTAGATCCTTGATCCTTGCATGAGTGATTTTGTTCCTGGAATGGTATGACCTAGACCGAGGTGTGGCACACCTAGGCCAGGGTGTGGCACAGTTTAGTCAAGTGTTGTCCTTCCAAGCCGATGTCCTTGCACCTTGATTGCTGGAGTCTTGTTGTTGGCCGATGTCGTTACTTGCCGGTGTGTTCGTGCCGCCTAGCTTGCTGAGTACGCTTTGTCTTGGTCTTGTCTTGTCAAGTCAGTCATCTTTTTGAGTTGAGCGAATTAGCCGATGCCACGTGTCCCGACAGAGGGATTAGGTCAGTGTTTGTCGTGTGCAGCATATCATTTTTTGTATCAATCTTGCCTTTTAGAGAGAGAAACTCTAGTGAGAAGGAGGAGAAGTTTGAACTAGAGAGGGTGACTTCCAAGCTTGATCGATAGAGCTTGAGCCGTTAGATTTGAGTTTTGAGGTTAGAATCTTAACCTATTCTTGTTGTTCTTACTCGTCATCTAGCTGCATTGCACGATCAAACCTGTTTTACACACCATTCATCGAATTAAAGTTGGTTTTAGAAAGAGAAAACAGTTTTCATGTGTTTTTGAAGAAAAGCCTCGTTTGATCCGAAAGTTTGCATCGAAGCTCATGCATTTGTGTTTGTTTTGATAAGATCCTTGAGTGTGGATACCCAGGTCCACGTTTTCGTAATTATAGCATGAAATCTCAGCTTTTGTATAGCAAGTTTTGATCTTTGCATTCATCTTCCTCATGTTCATGTTCTTCAAGTTCTTCATGCTCATGTTCTTCATGTTTATCAAGAGGGAAACCCAGATTTTTCCCGACTTCACTTTTGAATGTGGCCATCGAGGCTACACCTCGGCAAGGAGGTGTGGGACCTCGGCCTAGACCTGGTAGTTGCCCAGCGTGTTTTTCCAAGGATAAGAAACTGTGTTTCAACTTGATTGATTTAGTTTTTTAAGAATGCCGAGGTCATTTGCATGTAAGCTGGACTTGTTTTGGGTAGTGCATTCAGTAGACTTTGCCATGTGTTGTAGGACTTGGACTTGCCTTGACCCCGACGTTTGAAGAACTAGGTGAGTGGTATTTTTGATAAAGCTATGTTATATGTTTTGATAAAGACTTTGCTTTGCTTTGTTTTGAAAGTATTTGTTAAGCATGAATAATTGTCCCTGTTTTGTATACCAAGTATGTTCTTGCCTTGATGACCTTCTCGGAAAGTCCCTCATGCTGAAGGACTCTAAACTTTCGCAGCACATCTTGTCTTGAAAGTCCCTCGTGCTGGAGGACTCTAAACTTTCGCAGCACACCTTGTCTTGAAGGTCCCTTGTGTTGGAGGACTCTAAACTTTCGCAACACATCTTGTTTTGAAAGTCCCTTGTGCTGGAGGACTCTAAACTTTTGTAGCACCCTTGATTTGTACTCTAGTGTTAAAGGGCTACGGGCCTTTGTAACATAGGTCCCTCGTGCTGGAGGACTCTAAACTTTCGCAGCACATCTTGCCTTGAAAGTCCCTTGTGCTAGAGGACTCTAAACTTTTGTAGCACCCTTGTTTGAGATACCTCTTTTGCTTCATCTTGTTTTGCCACGGACGATTTACCGCGTGGATACGTTTGCCGGAATGTTATTATTTGTAATATATGATGCTAGTAAGTGTCCCTTGAAGCCTTGAAGATCTGTTAGATGGACGAGGTCCATTCCTTGTTATATATATCAAGTTTTGTCTTATGATGTTTTGAAAGGACTTCGGCTATTATTCATGCGACCCCTTTATTATCTATACCATTCACTGAGTATCCAAGCTCACCCTCTCTATATATATGTAGGTGATGAGCAAGAAGACGGTGACGCCTAGATGTGAATCTGGAGCTTATTTTGGATTTTGATTATGTCGGCCTAACCTGTAATTACGTCGACAGTCTTGAAAATTATGCTTCTCGATTTGTAATACTTGTATGTTGCATACGTCGGCTTGAGAAGCCTTTTGATCAGGATGCGTGTTTTGTATACTTGTTATGTCGGCAGTGAGGATGTTGGCAATTCTTAAGATTTTGCTTCTAGCTGTATTTCTTGTATTCGTTCATGTCGGCTTGCGAAGCCCTTTTGTTAATATGAAAGATGTCATTTGTACCTTATTTCGTTTGTAATCGAGTTGTAACCCATCTGCAGATGATTGCTATCTCATTTGACGTATGCACAGCTCTTATGGACTAATTTCTTAGTATAAATCGCTTCCGTACTAGTTAGCCCCATATAATTGTACTCTGATTGTGTGCTTGTTTTGGAAGTTGGCCTTCGGTAATCACGGATTACTGGCCATCACGGCACCAACCTACTAGGGGCGGTTTGGGGTCGTGACAATTATCTTATTTTAGTTGTGTGCGATAACGGACCGAAGACTGCATGCTTGACAGTTGTAGTTGGCAAGGTCATATATGTACTTTCCACCCCACGCATCGAGTGTTTCTTTGACAAATCTGAGCCCTTGATCTTCAAAATTGTTAGAATGGAAACAAATCTGAGCCATCCATTTAAAATCGTTAAGTTGGAAGCAAATCTGAGCCACCTTTCTAACAATGTTGACATAGATTCCTCGTTAACCCCAGACCGGGCGGCCAAGATCACATCAGATCATTTGTTTATTCATATTTCTCGCTCCATCTTCTTTAACATTTTCTAATAATATTTATGTCTTTTGAAAAATGTTATATATCTATAATTTAACTCTCACAATTTATATGTTTAAACCCTAACCCTATAAGTGATGATGGTGTATGAATAGTATTTTGTGTTTTTACATATAAATTTTTTGAATAGATAGAATACACCCTCATATTGTCCTTAATGATCTTTTCATTTGAGAATATCATTAAAATATAAATTTAATTTGTTGATGATGTGTATTGAGAAAAGTAGTGATGTGTAAATAGAACCGCCCTTAAGTATTATGCACACAACATCAATTTGGGGGTGTGACCTTGTAGTCCAATGATCTCATCATTGATGCGCAGACTCGTTCGAGTCACATTTGTTAAAAAATTAGTAAGATTTTTTTTTAAAGAAATTGTTGTTGGCTAGAAATAATAGCCAATGGTGAGGTGGCATATATTTAAGATTTATGTAATTTAATAAATACTTTTTTTTATACAAATTTTATGCCAATCTTATTAGATACTTTGATGAATTTTGACCATGATACTATAAGATGTTCAAAAAGTCTAAGTAGGCAAAGATGAAATACAAAACACTATACATTAGTAGAGATAGAGCACAAGATGGTCAAACTCCAAAAAAAAAAAAAAGTGTAAGGCATATTTTCATAATTCAAATGCATACAAGTATCTTTGATTTTTCCCAGCATCACGTAGAACCACCAAAATAAGTTCTACATAATTTATGTTTGCATCTAATCTCAAACATTGAACAAAACTCAATGTAGCAAAAATACTTGCTGATCAGAGTTCAACATACCACCCATTCTGAGCTTGAAATAGAAATAGTATGTTGCTTTTCTCAATCCAATTGGAGATTTTAAAATTTTCAAAGTGTCACCAATGATTCGAAAATGCAATATGAAGTGAATGGCAAGAGTTTACATAAACATTTGGAACAATTCCTCGCAAACCATTGATATCAATGTAGAGAAGAAGAAATGAATGGCTTGAGTTTACTCAAATATTAAGAACAATTCCTTATGAACCATGTGAAATTGTCAATGCTGAAACTAAAAATTGTATGGAAACGTTGACATTTTGTCTCTCACCATTGACATTTTGATATCAATACTGAAACTAAAAAATACATGGGGGCCTTACCTCTTTTGAATACATTGCTAATCATCAAAGTCGTGAGCAAGCTAGTAATACAAATTTACTAAAGAGTAACATTGTCTCAAAGACCAACATAGAGTTCACTAATGAAGTGTGCACCATGTATTTGGGTGTCATAGAATGGGCGGGCGCACACACACACAAACAAAAAGTTAAATATAGCACAAAGATGAGGTTTGGCATGCATTTATATGTTTTTAATTTAAGTGGAAAAGTTTTTGTTGATTATATGGTTTTCAACTAGAGTGAAGATTTTATAATTCCCTTGGCTATGGCAACAATTTGTCACCTCATTGTGCCCACTTTCTTTCTTCTAACCAAATGGTTAATTTGTTCAAATCCCAACTTACCTGGGATTAAAAAACATTGCACAATCAACTGCTTTTTTTAAGCATTATACTTCAGGAAAGGAAATGACTTCTATTGATCAAGATGCTGTTGGTATTTTTTCCATAATAATATTAGAAAAATATACAAAATAAAATCAAATAGAAATGACAAAACAATTATTTTTTTGTTATTAAATAATGAAATATAGAATAAACTACACAACTAAAAATACAAGAATGAACTAGATTATATCATGAAACATATTACAAGATGGATTCACATGGACATACAAAATAATATACGAAAAATAGTTTAAATTTAAAATTTTGAAGAATAAAAGACAAAGGATGCAAACCAAAGCTTGTGTAACCACAGTTTCTTTAAAATAGATTCACCACCTCCCCGATGGGGGTTAGGGATACGTTGGTGTCTGTCTCCCAATATACGACAATCGAAACTAGCTAAAGCAGAAGCACCTTCTGAATTTTTTCAGCGAATTAGACAATGGCAACCCTCTCTCTCTAACAAGAACCAAATAAGGGGCTAGCAAAACGAAGATAAGAAAAATTTTCTTTGGTGTAAAAACCATCTCCAACTTTATTATTTCAAAACACCATATCCATTTTCCATCTCAAAAATCTCTTTAAAATATCCTACTAAGTTGGAGGAAAAAAACTTCTATTTATACAAGTATAGGGAGTCCCCAGCCATAAAGGCTATCATTATGAGGGCCATCAAATGCCATTAACCAAGGCCATTAACTTTAGCCATTAAGGCTAGAGTTACAAAGTTTAAAAATTCATAACCACTCCATTATCAAAAGATGAGAGTTTACAAAAAGCCTAAAACTCCTATGTACTTAATATAAAAAAAAAAACCCCAATTAGTACACATTAATGTGTGTTTGAGAGGGAAAAAATTGAGCATACACCTAACCTTTGGCATAATGCATAAAGTTGTGGCTCCAAGACTTGAACCCATAACCTCAAGGTTATTAGGCCAAGTCTTAACTATTGAACCAATGATGTTTGAATAATTCAAACAGATGGGTCGCAAAATGAATACGGATGTTAGGTGACAACCCAATCCAAGCCCAATGTCAAACACATGCACAAGTTAAGCTCAACACAACACAACTCAGTCCAAGCTCAAGACTAAGTCCAAGTCCAAGTCCAAGACTAAACCCAGCACATGCACAAGCCCAAGCGTAGGCCTAGTCCAAACCAAGACTAAATCTAAATCTATGCCCAACTATTATTGATGCCTCACTTTATGAGACAATTTTTGTTTACAACCTAATGGTTTCGGCTTATTATTTTTGTGTTGTAACCTTCTCACTTAAGAGAATACAAATTGAGTCTTACTTTAGTTTTACATTAAAGTTGTCAAAAAACCATTACTTTCCAACAAATGCACCATTAAATTAAGCTATTGTGGTCTCTAATTAGTAGAAACTGTGATATTAACCATCACTGTACAATGAAAGCAACAAGGTAGTGTTGGAACATTTTCATAATATATTTATATATATTTAAATATATAATATAGTTATATGTATTGTTGGACCATTTTAATATCTTTTATTTATTTATGTATTTATTTTTGTGATTTTTTTTTAGTTTTGTTCATGAATCTTATTTTGTTTGGTGAATGGAGATTCATTGTATTTTGATGACCTTTTGTCTTGTTCATGAATGGAGATTAATTGGAAGTTCATGGACTTAGTGATGAGTTAATATTTGGAGACTCTCCATTTTCTCTAGTTTAATGGTCATTATTATTTTTTGGTGTAATTTGTAAGGTCCTAATAGCCTATAAATAGTTCCTTTCATCTACTCTTTTCTACACCAACTATTTTTTTATACGTGAGAGATTATTAGCCAAAGAAGGGTGTTTTTTCTTGGTGGAGCTTTGGGTTTACCATTTTGTATAGAATTGGCCTGAACTATACGACAAGTTGTCGGGCTGTTGTATCTTAGAGGGAACAAGTCATAGTTTCGTGACTGCTGCATCGGTATTTGGGTTGTTCCTACCGCAGTGGACTTGATCTCCTTAAAGAAAACGAGATATCCGTGTCTCAGCCTGATCTATTTGTATCTCATTTTTTTTTTGCATTTTTGTATTTTTTATTAATAAAATATAATTTTTCTGGTATTTTCACCAACAATTTTAAGGAGATCAACCATGAAACAAGTACCAAAAAAAACCAATGATGGAATTGGAGATCTCAACAAGCCTTTCAATTTCAAGGGAGTTCATTTTAAGAGGTGGAAAGAAAAAGTTCTTTTTTACCTCAGCCTTTTGAAAGTTGCTTGTGTTCTTACCAAGAAGAACCCAAACAAAATCTCAACTGAGGAGATGAATGATGAAGACTACGAGGCACATGAAGCAAAAGTGGCTTCCTACAATACAGATAAGTATAAATGTCATTTTTATCTCTTAAATTTTCTTGCTGATTAATTTTATGATTATTACTACAACACCACTTACACTTTATTTTCTATTAATTTTTGGCATGCTCGCTTGTGTCATATTAACAGTAAATATGTGGGAATCATGAGTAGTTTAGGATTAATTCCAAGAATGACAAAAAATTTTGAGAAATGTGAAGTTTGCAGTAAAGAAAAAATTACCAAGAGGCCTCATAAAAGTGTTAAGAAAAATACCGAATTGCTAGAATTATTTCATACTGATTTGTGTGAGTTTGAAGGCATTTTAACTCATGGTGGTAACCGATATTTTATCACTTTTATTGATGATTTTTCAAAATATACAAACGTATATTTATTAAAAAATAAAAGTGATGCTTTTGAGAAATTTAAAGAATTCCTTCTTGAAGTGGAAAATCAATTCGGTAAAAAGATTAAGAGAATTAGAAGTGATAGAGGCCAGGAGTTTGAATCTCTTGAATTCAACTCTTTTGTTCAGTCCTTGGGAATTATTTATGAGACTACTCCACCATATTCACCTTCATTTAATGGCGTAGTTGAAAGAAAAAATAGAACGTTAATTAACTTGACGAATGCTATGCTTATTAATTCAGGTGCTCCCTTAAATATTTGGGGCGAGGCTATTTTGACAGCTTGCCATGTGATAAATAGAGTACCACACAAAAAGACTAAAATTTTATCTTATGAGTTGTGGCGGGGGTATAAACCAAATTTAGGTTATTTGAGGGTCTGGAGTTATTTAGCTTTTGTGAGGCTTGCACATCCTAAACAACCTAAATTGGGTGAACGAGTTACCACTTGTACTTTTCTTGGGTATGCGTTGCATAGTACAGCTTATAGATTTTTTGATATTGAGCATACTATTATTTTTGAATCAAGTGATGCTAGTTTTCATGAAAATAAATTTCCTTTCAAATCTAGAAATAGTGGGGGTCAAATAATTTCTGAAAATATTTTATCCATGCATAGCTCTTCTACTCCATCTCAAGTTTTTCAAGAACAAGAAAATTCTCAAATCTAACCAAGGAGGCGTAAACGAGCTAGAGTTGAAAAAGATTTTGGCCTTCACTAATATCTTTACAATGTGGAAGAAATTCCTTTTACGGTGCAAGAAGCTTTATCATCACCTAATGCTATTTTTTGAAGAAAGGTTGTAAATGATGAGATAGATTCACTACTTTCAAATAAAACATGAAAGCTAGTGGATTTACCTCCAGGTTGTAAAACTATTGGGTGTAAATGGATCCTTCGTAAAAAACTTAAACCGAATGGAACTATAGATAAATATAAAGCGAGGCTTGTCGCTAAAGGTTTTAAGCAACAAGTTGATCTTGATTTCTTTGATACTTTTTCTCCGATTACTAGAGTTACATCCATTAGACTGTTGATAGCAGTGACTGCAATTCATGATTTAAAAATTCATCAAATAGATGTGAAAACAACATTTTTAAATGGAGATCTAGATGAGGAGATTTACATGGACCAACCTGAGAGCTTTGTAGAGCCAAGCCAAGAAAGCAAGGTGTGTAAGCTAACTAAATCCTTTTATAGTTTAAAACAAGCTCCTAAATAATGGCATGAGAAATTTGATTTCTGCATGCTTGAGAATGACTATAAGACTAATGAATGTGATAAGTGCAGATATTATAAAACTTGTGAAAATACACATGTGATTATTAGCCTATATGTGGATGATCTACTTATCTTTGGGTCTAATTTGCATATTATAAATGAGACTAAAAATATGCTTAATAGTAACTTTGATATGAAAGATCTTGGTGAAGTCAATTTTCTTTTGGGAATTAAAATTACCAAGACTAATGATGGCATTTTTATTGATCAATCGCATTATGTTGAGAAAATTTAAAAGAAATATAATTTTGTAGACTGTAAACATGTTGCTACTCCTTTTGATGCAAGCATACATTTATCTATTATAACAAATGAAAAAGAAGTAATTAATCAAAAGAAATATGCTAGCATGATTGGTAGTTTGAGATATGTTGCTGACTATACTAGACTTGACATTGCATATGCTGTTGGAGTACTTAACAGATTTACTAGCAAGCCAAGTCAAGATCATTGGCTAGCCATGGGAAAAATTATGAGATATTTATTTGGTACCAAAAATTATGGTTTGTTTTATAACAAGTATCCTACGGTACTTGAGGGATATGGTGATACTGATTGGAACACTTTGTCAAGTGATTCTCTCTCTACCTTGGGTTTTATTTTTACTTTGGGTAGTGGTGCTATATGTTGGAAGTCTAAAAAACAAACTATAATTGCTAATTCTACTATGGAAGCTGAACTTATAGCATTAGCTTCAGCATGTGAGGAAGCAAATTGGTTGAGAGATTTGTTACATGAAATTCCTTTTTAGGAAAAACCAATTCCTTTTGTGTTAATTCGTTGTGATAACATTCCTGCTATTAGTAGAGTGAACAATCATTTTTATAATGGTAAATGTAGACCTATTCGAAGAAAACATAGTAATATGAGATTCTATTTGAGTAATGACATCATAACTGTGAATTATGTAAAATCTTGTGATAATCTTGCGAATCTGTTAACCAAGGCCTTGGCGAGAGATAGGGTTTGGAATACATCGAAGGGGATGGGTTTAAAGCCTATAAAATCATAAACCATGTATGAGGACACCTAACCTAGGGACCAGAGATCCTGTAACTAGGTTCAATGGAAAGAACGAATCATATGGTGGTTGTAAAAAATGCACTCCTTAATATTTTGTTGTACATCCCTATGATGTAAGTGCATTTGTCCTGTAATGTTGGAGGGTTGAGTTTTTATACTCTTAATGAAATTCTGTAGCTCTTGTTGAGTGGAGTGTGTAAATTACAGGAACATCCTTGACAGATTTCACCTATGTGAGCACGGAAGTGGGGCCACTTTCTATGAGAACAACGCTTATTCTCAAATATGCTCATGAAAACTGGGATAGACACAAGGCCGCAATGTGCTGGCTATTAAAAGCTCATGTCAGCACCTGGATCATTTTGTGTGAGTAATAATACTTTATTTCTCCTAAGTAGTCATAGTTCAAGTCTGAGACCACTACTGACTCTAGAGCAGAGGTTGCTATTTCATTAATGAAGGTTCAATGTAGAGCACACCTTCATGATGCATACTGTCTATCTTTGGTTAGTAATCTCTCTTGTCTTTGTTGATATTAAAATGAGTGGGGGATTGTTGGAAAATTTTGATATTTTTTATTTATTTATGTATTTATTTTTGTGATTTTTTTGGTTTTGTTCATGAATCTTATTTTGTTTGGTAAATGGAGATTCATTGTTTTTTGATGACCTTTTGTCATGTTCATGAATAGAGATTAATTGGAAGTTCATGGACTTGGTTGTGAGTTAATATTTGGAGACTTTCTCTAGTTTAATGGTCATTATTATTTTTTGGTGTAATTTGTAAAGTCCTAGTGGCCTATAAATAGTTTCTCTCATCTACTCTTTTCTACACCAACTATTTTTTATATTTGAGAGATTACTAGCCAAAGAAGGATGTTTTTTCTTGGTGGAGCTTTGGGTTCACCATCTTGTGTAGAGTTGGCCTGAACCATACGACAAGTAGTCGAGCTGTTATATCCTAGAGGGGACAAGTCATAGTTTCGTGACTGCTGCATCGGTATTTGCGTTCTTTCTACCGCAATGGGCTTGATTTCCTTAAAGAAAACGAGATATTCGTGCTTCAGCCTGATCTATTTGTATCTCATTTTTTTTTGCATTTTTTTATCAATAAAATATAATTTTTCTGGTATTTTCACCAACATGTATGATTAAAGAGATGTGACTTTTGAGTTTAAATCAAAGGGTGTAACCATTGAGTTTAAACAAAAATGTGTGTCTTTTAAATTTAAATCATGGGGTGTAACCATTGGATTTAAATCAAAAGACATGACTCTTAGATTTAAAGGGTGTCACTTTTAAATTTAAAGGACACAGCCTTTGATCTAAGGGACATAAACCCATGCCTATATAAAGGAAAAATGGGTTGGAAATTGGATAAAAATGATCCATATGAAATCTATAGAATATCTATTGAATTTCTCTCTAACATTCATATTGTTATTTTCCTCTATACTTGGTGGATTAGAAAAATCCAAAAGTATTCAGTATCTGATTTCGTTTGTGCATAACGCAGTTACACATCAGCCTTTGGACTGGGCTTCATTGTATCCTGGAGGCGGATTCGCGGGTAACCCAGTGCACACCATATTCGACAGAATTGGTGGGGGCAAATATCGTCTTAAGGAAAGCGACGTTGTAACGCGCCTTGAAGCAATACTAATTATTTTCTGTTTTATCTCTTTCCATCTCATTAACCAAATTTGCACCAACAATCTTAAGATGATATTCCTAAGAGATGGAAGCACATTAATGTGTATTTGGAATTATGTACAACAAGTAAGGCTGAATTCAATTTTGTTTATGGTATAAGATGGATTAAGAAATGAGGTATGCCTTTCTATATATGTGCAATTTTATATGATGATGTTAATGAAAATTAGATTGGCAGATATGAGTTATTTTCTATTCTGTTTTTGAAATTAATATTATATGAATAATTGCTTGCCTATATTTGTTGTTTCTTACTAAGAAAGTGTGTGTTTATAAGTGACACATAATTTTCAAGGAAAATATAATATTCACATGCCATGAAAGAAACTGTTATGAACAAGTTATGTGTTTTAATTATAATTGTTGCTTTCAGTTTTGCTTTCTCTATTGCATGATAAATATAATTTTTGTAGGTATGTGTTTACAATCAATGTGGTGTAATTTAGGAAATAAGATCTTTGTGACTTTCTGTGTTTGGTGATCAGAACTTGAGTCAACTATAATTTCTACTGTGTTTTGCATGTTATTTTTAAAGCACGTGATTTTTTTGTTTATATCTATTATCAATATACATCGAACTTTAAGTTTTGCAAGAATTACATGATATTGTTAATAAGATTTGTTTGAAATTTTTATTAAAACTATTTATATAGGTAGGCTTTATATTTGTGTATATATTTGAAAATTGATATGCATATTTGTGTATATATTTGAAAATTGATATGCATCATCTTTTCATAACTAGAAGTTGGAAAAGGAAAATTGAGAAACTTTTCTTATTTGAAAATTTTGAATATTTTTGTATGATCTTGACTGTTGCTTGTCGTCAAGAATTTATTAAATATATACATGTATATATATGTGTGTGTTTAGGACATTGAAGTTTCCCGATATCTTGGGATGATGGCTTTGTTTTGGTGAAAATCTATAGTGTGGTTTGTCTAGAGTGATGTAACCCACAATGAAATAATTTGAATCACTCAGATTCACATAAGAGTTGAAGTTCTTCAATAAATCTCATCGGTTCAATTTCTTGTGAGGTAAATTTTTTTGGCATTGTCAAAGGATTTGTAATAATTTTTATGTGGGTTATTGTACTTCATGCAAAAATAACAATCCATTTGAACATGACAATAATGTTCTGCATCGCCGGAGTAGTTGTGGGATAAACTATCAGCGTGATGGTTCGATTCTGAACAGGTATGTCGGTTATTTGACCAACTTTGGTGTTTAGTTTGTTTGGCCACTGGTTTCTTTTTTTATTTAATTATTATTATTATTGGTTCAATGCCCGCAAGATTCATTCCCAGATTCCATGTGGTATAAATTTGATTTGTTTATTGAAATGGGCCCATGAGAAGGACCCATCACAATGGGCATCTTGGGGGCCCAATGTAATGAATTTTTAGTTATTTGGGTCACTTGGGCCTATATTAGTTAATCAGTTTTGAATTAAATGGAAAAGGCCCAAATCCATTTTGAGCCACAAGATCAAAGTTCGAACTTAAAATCCTGGTTTTGGATTTTAGGAAAAATCCACAAGTATTAGAATATATTTTGTGGAAGTTTCAAGAATGTATCTTAAAATCAAATTTTGATTTTAATTATAAAAATTATGTATGATTTTTGATTTGTGAACTCTTGAAACTTGAGAAAATATAGAGTATATATATTATATACTTGGTAAATTTTCTTGAGAAAGTATAGAGTATATGTTATATACTTGGTAAATTTTCTGAATAAATAAATTAGAATTTCTAATTTATGTAACTTGTATTTGAATGAAAATTTTATATTGATTGGTCAATTTATGATTCAAAACAAATACAAGCACAAATCACGAAACTTATGATATAAGAAAGTATTAATTCTAAATATCTAAAGTATTGATTGTTTAAGTCCAGCAATTTAATTTCTCAAAGTTATTGAAAATGGTTAGTTTATATGTTAAAATGGGTATCCTGTTATTTGAAAGGATACATAGGCGCCTGTTTAAATACTTAGCATTAAAACTATGACTTAGAGTGAATAAAGATTACGCTTGGTGGGGATTTATCTCTTAGAATTGAAGAGATGGTTCTTAGTCTCTCGTAACAAAAGAGATGGAGTGACATGGTATTTTTGTCACGGATTTTTCTTGAATTTTTGAAGATGCAAACTCATCATTAATATGAGTTGATAGCTATGATAATGATTGTTAGTCCAGACATGCTGATCATGTCATAAACTGTGGTAATACATAGCTACGTAAGAATTTTATCCACATGACTATAAATTATCTTAAGAAATACTTGCAAGGGATTTGATGTGAGATCATCAAAGGGATGGGTCTTAAGCCCAAGTAATATATCACTCCTGGTGGAAACTCGACTCAACGCTTGAAGAAACATCAAGTCCTTGAGTTCAATGAGCCCAAGTACACCATATGTTGTGATTGCAAGCACTTAAATTTTTATTTTTATAACCATCCCAAGGTATAAAGTGCTTGGGACCCGTAATGCAAAAGAGGAGGTTGAGCTACTTAGCTCTTAATAAGTTTACAATGGTGAGTTACAGTACTTTAGTTACAAGGGTACTCTCGGTAAACTTACCTATATGATTGTAGGAGGTGGTGCCGCTTCCTATGAGTCCAAGGGCTTGACTCTAGAGTGCTTATGAAATATGTAACGCCCTCAAAATAATAACATTAAACCCCTCAAAAGACATTCATTGACATATGAAATAACCACATTCTTCTATTCATCAGAGTTTCATTACAAAAGTATTACATGTTAACAACAAAAGCAAAATGCCCTACGGCTTACAGCTTTCCAAGTTAACACTTGGTTACAACAAAAGAGTGCTAACTCATTTACACATTAAGCCCTTGGCTTGAATTTACATGTAATACATCAAAAATAAAACGACAAAAGTATGTCCGCCTCTAGCCTCCCAAGCTATGTCCTTGGAGGTGGCATGCTACCTGTACCTGAAAATGATATTCCCATATAGGGTGAGCCACAACCCAGTAGAAATACACTAAACCAACCATGAACAATGACTAAAAGATTAGCAATTGATAGATGGCCAACACTGATACATCCACATAAATCACATTTTATGTCATACGACTTATGAGTCCAAGTTACTTTTCATTTTCCCTTTTTTCAACAGATAAGCATATTAGCTCTATCATCATCTCAACAGATATGTATAAAAACTATATCCCACATTCACAGATAAGCATATAAGCTATACCCACATTCTCAACAGATATGTATAACAACAATATCCACATTCACAGATAAGCATATAAGCTATATCCACACTTCACAAAGATAAGCATATGAGCTCTATCTTCACTTCTCTAGACAAGCATATGAGCTGTTACGGAGTTCATCCCCTATCTTCTCCCAATACTATCCGGTTTAGAGGTACATCCCCCATCTTCCCCTAAACCGCGGAGTACATCCCCCATCTCCTCCTCTACACATAACGTATACAAACACATTGGTTCTATATACAATCACTCAATACATATAGTTAATGTATTCTATCAACCGTCACATTCCATGACACATTCCATTGATTAGTTTCCGTTTACCTAATCATCATGCATTGTCTACAACAATCACGACTATCCTCCACCGATAGCCCAAAGTAATTATTTCTAAACAGAAAATAAATGCACAAATGGATATTCAATCAACATTTCATTTCGGTGTGTGATAAACAATTCAACTACACCCTTTAACCCCATACATTCCCAATCTCGACAATTCCATTTCATTTCCTCATTTCTCACAATTAATTATCCCAATTAATCAACCAATGTAATTAGGTCATTTTCCATAATTAACATTACAACCCTTAGGTCCCTTTTTCATCAATGACTCAACATTTATTCCATTTCTCTATACCAAATATGCATCTAGGTTTATTATAAATAAAACCCCAACTTTTGTAAAATAACACAAAAGCCCCAAACTTTCACAAAATTACCAAACCAACCCCAACATCTCAAAATACTAAAATTTAAAGACAAAATCCATAGAGAGGAGTAGGATATCCCTACCTCAAATTCGGAGCCCCAAAGGAGAAGATGACAAAACCCAACGTGCTCTAAATCCTGAAATTTTCAGATTAAAATGTAGCCCTCGACGATCAACAATTTTTTTGTAAAGGCCAAAGATGAGAAAATCACTCCTACTAGATCAAAACCTAGAGAGAAGGTAGAGTTCTAGAGTGAGAGGCTCAACAATGGTGTTTTTGGAAAAGTAGGAGAGAGAAGAGAAAGTGAAAAAGTGATTTGAAAAGTCAAAACACGGAACTTAAACCCAGTCGCCCCGCTCGAGCGTCAAACACCCCGCTCGAGCGTCACTCACAGACTCCCGCTCGAGCGTCACTCACAGACTCCCGCTCGAGCGTTAACAATCCCGCTCGAGCGGTGGATACACACTCCCAGAACTTTTACAGAACCAGGTCTTCGCTCGAGCTTCCAACTCCCCGCTCGGGCGGCACTCACACAACCCCGCTTGAGCGGCCAACCCCACGCTCGAGCGTCCAACACTGCACAGGAAATACTGGATGGGTGCAATTCCCGCTCGAGCGCCAAAACCCCCGCTCGAGCGGACAGGCCAAAATCTGGGCAACTAGTTTTGGTTTCTAAACTCAACCAACCTGTAACAAACCTGCCCAACACATCCTATAACTCAAATACGAAGTAAAAAGGATGTAAACAAGATAATAATCAACTACTAACATCCACAGACACATGTCCGGATCGCTGTACAACAAGGGTAAACCTGGGATCGCTATAAAATAGGATATAGACAAAAGGCCAATCCATGTGTTGGCTTTTTGAATTACCTGAGGAGAAGAAAATTTGTGTGTGATACGTGTCTGGTTAATCATACAAGATTGCTAGTTCAAAGACAAGTCTACTATGCCATCTTGATTAATTTTGATGTGTTTTCACTAAGTGAATGATTCAAATCGAAAGATATCTTCATTTATGCATAAATTTTCCTAATCTATCCAAGTTTTTATTTTCATATATTTTGAAAATGGGGAAGGGGGATTGTTGGAACATTTTCATAATATATTTATGTATATTTAAATATGTAATATAGTTATATGTATGATTAAAGATATGTGACTTTTGGATTTAAATCAAAGGGTGTAACCATTGAGTTTAAACAAAAAGGTGTGTCTTTTGGATTTAAACTATGGAGTGAAACCATTGGATTTAGATCAAAAGACATGACTCTTGGATTTAAAGGATATCTCTTTTGAATTTAAAGGACACGACTTTTGGTCTAAGGGACATAAACCCACGCCTATATAAAGGCAAAATGGGTTGGAAATTGGGTAAAAATGATCCATATGAAATCCATAGAATCTCTATGGAAATTCTCTCTAGCATTCATATTGTTATTTTCCTCTATACTTGGTTGATTAGAAAAATCCAAAAGTATTCAGGATCTGATTTCATTCATGCATAACGCATTCAGATATTAGTCTTTAGACTAGGCTTCATCGTATCCTAGAGGCGGATTCGCAGGTAACCCATATTCGACAGAATTGGAAGAGGCAAATATCGTCTTAAGGAAAACGACATTGTAACGTGCCTTGAAGCAATACTAATTATTTTCTATTTTATCTCTTTCCATCTCATTAACCAAATTTGCCCCAACAGGCAGTTTTATATACTAAGCATTTTATTCTTGTAATGTATACATTATATTTTCAACACTTAATAAAAGCATTTTTCAGAATTTGCATCATTATTTAGTTTGAATCCATTTAATCATGTACCTTTTTATTGGAATTGGCTATATATAAATGTAATCACAAAATCTAGAAGTTAGAAATAAAAAAGAAAACCTGAGAAGAAAAAAAAAAGGAAGCACCAAAAAGCTATCACTATTGGCTAATTCGCAATCAATGAACCGTAAGCACATGCATTATTTAGGAAGTTGGGATGTTTATAGAATTGGTTGTTAAAGACAGAGAATTAGAGATTTATTAAATTTTCAAAATCAACGAGAAAATGAGATTTATAGACTAATGTAAAACCATTTGGTACAAAATTCTAAGGCTTGGATAGCCAAATAACATGCCATCAAAAAGATGCAAAAATTTTGAGAAAGATGCAATCTCCGTGTAAGAAGAACAAGAAAAATAAATTTAAAAAACTACATGCCATCAAAAACTTTTGATTGATAGTGGTACAATAAGGTGGCATTGTGTGTGGAGCTTTGTGTGTGCATGTACGTGTCTCAAAATCATAAATGAAAGGCTTCTCCATGCTTAATGATGCTTTTAGTAGGCTGGTATTATTTTTAGAGAGAAAAATATTCAAAGTGAGAAAACAAGAAACCCACCACCACATGTACACTTAAACCATTAGACACCATAATTGAAAGCTTACTGGAATTTGGACATTTATAACCATCTATATTTGGTTGGCAATAGTAATTTTATGTATATAACTATTGTTGTTGTAATTGTGAATGCTAAAATGTTTGGTGATTCCATTTGGTTTAATTTTCATATTAAGTTCACTGGTTGTAATTGAATTTGTCGACTCGATAACTCTATCTCCTTCAGCTCCTTATTGTTTTTGTTGCTATTTGTGCAAATTTGGTGATAGAATGAGCATATCTTCAATAGCATTACAGAAATACGTTCACAACTAAGGCATCTTGGGGCCTGCTCTTAACAACATGTGATGAAGAAGCAGAAAGAGATTATGAATTTTAAAATCTTGACAATCTGTAATTGGCAATTTATCAATTCAGTAAATCATATGTAAACATCAATTGGCATCTCAAAATCGCAAAGAATAAGCAACAATGCATATTAACAAAATAAGTTGTCTCTCATAGGAATATTGTCAAGCACATGGTGTATAAGTTATATAATAACAAACACCATAAGAATACACGACCATATAAAAGGCAACGTGGATAAAAATCCCAAGAAAGCCAAAATACAGTCCTAATCAGTAAATTTCCTATGTTAATTCACATACAACTCACACAAAAAAAAATAATAAATAAAAATAAAATAAAAACCTACTGAATTGAATTCATTATATTGTTTTGGTACTTTCACCATCAAATAATAAGTAGGATTTGAATTATTGAGACCCATTAATTTGTTGGTTTATAAATTGGGTTTGGCTTAATCAGACAGCTAGTCAAGCATTTTGTTAAGCATATAGTGTGCATAATTTGTCTATTACACTAACAAACACCAATAAATAGAAATCAGGTATCCATATCCCAATATAAGACAAACAAACAAGCAGAAGATTACTCACCAAAAACATATAGAGCTGGATACAAAATACCTATATCTTCATCTCTGCAGCACGGCGACTATGGTGACGAAGCGTGGGTAGCTGGTGTAGGCGTTATACCTCTAGTGATTTGCTCTCTTAATAGGCGATGGTGAGAGCAGTGGCTGATGATTTCGTTCAAATAGGACACATCGAATAGGAAATTTCTAGGAGGGAGAGATGGTGGCCTCCGGTTGGTTGGCCGATTAGGAGATGAAGTAGGTCACTACAACCATGTGGACAGGACAATGAGACTAGGGATGGCAATTTGAACCCGGCCCGACGGGAACCCGACCTCCCGACCCCGAATTAAATGGTTTTTCCCCACAAAATACCTTCGATGGGCCGGGGATGGTATTTAAAAATAAATCCCCGATGATATTCGGGCCGGGGACGGGGATACATTTTCCAACCCCGGACCCAGCCCCGCCCCGTTTACCCCCCCGACATTGTTTATATATATATATAAATATATATGTATGTGTTGTGTGTTCATATATGTGTGTGTGTGCTGTGTGTTCATATGCATCTAGCCTCCCTCTCTCTCTCTCTCTCACTCTCACTCTCACTCTCACTCTCTCACACACAACCGCAGCTCCCTCACCGCCAGCTCCTTCTCTCGTTCTCACCGGCAGCTCCCTCACCGTCAGCTTCTTCTCTCTTTCTCATCGCCGATGTAACGCCCTCAAAATTAACCCATTATATATCATTGACATGCATTATTTAAAGAAGACATTTTATTAATTCATTCATCAGAGTATTACTAAATAATCGAATAAAATGCCCTACAGGCTTACATCTTTCCAAGCCAACACTTGGATACAAAAATACGAGTTCTAACTCAATACAAGAAAAGCCCTAGGCTTGAGTGTTTACATGTACTAACAAATAAAAGCAAACAACAGAAAAATAGTCTTCAGAATCCAAGTCCTTCCAAGCTAAGTCCTTGGAGGTAGCTTATCCCCTGAACCTGAAAATGATGTTCCCATAAAGGGTGAGCCACAGCCCAGTAGAAATATACTAAACCACATATAAGCAATGAATAAAGCAATAGCATTCAACAGATGGTTAACCAGGATAATCAATTACTTCATTTTACAGTCTCAAGACACTATTGTCTAAGATACGTTTTACTTCCCAGTTTTATTAACATGGTTCAGAACCTGGCCAAACTTACAACAGTGAATTAAATATGTTGTATTCACATCCTTCCAATATCAACAAACAAATGAGACTCAAGCTCAAATAAATCAAAACACTTCATACTTCCAGATTGATACACATTTTAGTGCTGTATCAATAAAACACTTCTATATAAATAAGCACACATAAAAGTGATGCTAATGGAGTCCATCCCCTATCTCCTCCCAAACAAAATCCGGTTTAGAGGTCCATCCCCTATCTTCCCCTAAACCGTGGAGTACATCCCCTATCTCCTCCCACACACAAAACAATGTATGCAAATGCAATGCTCAATCAATACACGTAATTTCCATCAATGCAATAGTCAAAATTTATGACTTAACCAATGTGATTAGTTTCAATTAATCCTAATCCACATGCATTGTCTACAACAATCACGACTATCCTCCACCGATAGCCCAAAACAGTTATTTCTAAACTGAAAATAACTATGTCCACAATTCAATAGACAAATGATTTCAAATTATCCAATTACGCCATTTAATCAATGAATTTCCCAATTCCATGAATTTAACCATCTTTTCCCAATTCCATGAATTACTTATACAAATCAATTCAATAATTCAACTAGGGTTTTTCCCAAAATTTACCAAAGTATTCCCAACATATTAAAATACCAAAACTTAGAACATAACCTATAAATTGGAGTAGGAAATCCCTACCTCAGAGAAAACAACCCAAATGGTGAAGACAGAGATGAGTGCCCAAAGACCAAAATGCTCCAAATTGCCAAATGTTCAGATTAAATGAAAGCTCTTGACTCCCTCTATCTTTTAAATAAAGCAACTAGGGTTGAAACACTCTCTAAACAGATCAAACCTAAGAGAGAAGGTGAGTAGGGAGAGAGAGAGGTCGAACCTAGGGTTTGGAATCAAAAGAATATGAAAAAAGACTGATCAAATCCCGCTGCCGTGTATTTAAACTGGACAGGCTCGCTCGAGCGAAGATTTGGTCGCTCGAGCGACCAGACACAGAGAATCTACGCTCGAGCCAAGGAAGCCTTGCTCGAGCCAACAGCCCAAAAGCTCGCTCGAGCGAAAGAAAGCTCGATCGAGCGAAGAACTCAAACCCTCAGGTCTGAAACCAGACTCACGCTCGAGCGAAGGAACTATTGCTCGAGCGAAGAACAAACTAACTCGCTCGAGCGAAGAAAAGCTCGCTCGAGCCAAGAATGCAAAGCTTCAGGTCCAACCCAGACGCAAACTCTCGCTCGAGCTACCAAACCCCGGCTCGAGCGAAGAACCAAAACAACATCTCGCTCGAGCGACAAACTCCTCGCTCGAGCGAATAACCAAAATTCTGGACAACAACACTTGGTTTCTAAACCCAACCAACCTGAACAAACCTGCCCAACACATCCTATAATTCCAAATGAGAAAATAAGGAACAACAACAACAACAATTATAAAATGACAGAATCTACGGAACAGACCGGATACAATAATCAAATGGGAAAAGACCGGGGTCGCTATAGCCGACTCCTCACTCCCTCTCACGGTATCTCCGTCTCTCTCTCTCTCACACAGATCTCCTTCTTTCTCTCTCTCCCTTTCTTGTTTTTTGCTTTTGTTCTTCAGATCTGGAAAATGATGGAGATGAAGATGAAGATGTAAATGAAGATCTATTGGTGATGAAGATCGTTTTCAGGAGCTAATTTTTTTTTTTGATGTTGTTGATGTTGGTGAAGATCTGTGTGTGTTGTGATCTATTGGTGTTGTGATAGTTTTTTTTTTTTTGAAGATCTGTTGGTGATGTTGTATTTGAGCTCAAGTGGGTTGTTGATGGCCGGGGATTTTCGAGGTCGGGGAAACCCGATCCCCGTTAGGGGGCGGGGGCGGGGGCGGGGGCGGGGGTGGGGGCGGTAGTGGGTTCCCCCGCGGGGATCGGAGTCGGGGACGAGGGAAGTTCTGCGATCGGGGATCGGGGACCGGGGGGTGATCCGCGGCCCCGCTCCGCCCCATTGCCATTCCTAAATGAGACCAGCTTATCTCTTTACAAAGAGAGTTTCTTTTCCAGCACATGGGATCAACCTTCAATCATCAAACGGTGCGAACAAGATAGCCACCTGGTTCAACTAATATTCTCTTTGCACAAGAATGGTGAAATGGACAATAACATAGCATAGCATTAGATTCAAGGGTAAATTACACTGACAACCCATAAGTTTCTGTTTAATACAGATTTTCCCCTCACATTTGAAAAATTACATTTACCCCTTGTTAGATTAATAATATATTTGCCCCTTAACCTTTATGCATATAAAATAATAAAATAATACAGAGATTTTATTCACGTCATTTCAAAGAAAATAACAATCATCTTCTTTGATTTAACTCACACAAAAAATTAAGTTTTTTTATTTTTATTTTATATTTTGTATTTTTTTTTAATATTTTAAGTAATTTATTTTTTATTTTGTAGATACACCTAATCTAAATATACTTAAAAAGTATAATATTTTGTGATTTTTTTAAAAATATAAAAATACAAAAATTCAATACATTATCTTGTTTTGTTGTATTTAATGGATTTTTTTAAAAAAAAAATTTGCACAAATTTTATATTTTTTAAATATATCTAAATTAAATTGATCTAATCTAGATATAATGGTGGAAATAAAAATGAAAAATTATATTCATATATAAAAAATTATACAAAAAATATCACAAATATGTTGTGATAATGATATTGTTATAAATATAAATCATGTTAATGAGTGTTTTATTTTAAAGTGAAAAGTCATTATTTAGCTATATCATTGTATTTGAAAATTGGGTTAATTACAAAAAAAACCCTAGGGTTTCTCGTGTTTTTCAATTTAAATCCTAGAATTTCAATTTCGACAAATTAAACCCTAGAGTTTCATTCGTGTTTCAATCTGGCCTCTCCGTCCATCTCCGTCATATTAAATTAACGGAAATCTGGACAAAATTTCATATTCAAACCCACATGTTCAAACACTTGTATCTCCCTCGTCATAACTCTGCTTCGCTTCATTTTTGCGTCGTTTGATTCACTTCATGACCTAGTTTTCATTCCACTTTTCATATGCCTTGTTCCACATCTTTTTATTTTCCATTGGAGCTCCGAAAGTTAGCCAAAAATAAGATTTTTCTTTCTTTGGACAAAATTTTTAGATTCAAATCCACATATTCAAGCAGTTGTATCTCCCTCGTCGTAACTCCATTTCACCTCATTTTTGCGTCACTAGATTCAACTCATGGCCTAAGTTTTATTCCATGCCTTGTTTCATCTCTTTTTGCGTGCTGTCGGATCTCCTAAAGTTGAGCTTTTCCCCCCCCACTTCTTCTTCCTCCTCCTCCTCCTAGCTTGCTGCTACTACTGTTGTTGCTTTATCATCATTATTTGCAAAATGAGGTGGTGGTGGTAATGGTGGTGATGTCGTCGAGTAGTGATAAGTATACAACTACACATAAAAATCAAAAACCAAATGGATTGGTGAGCATGTTAGGACACCTTGGTTTCCAATCAAGCATCATCCATTGTATTTCCATTGCCAAGAATATTGTTGCGATAGGAACAAAAAAAAACAAACGAGAGAGAGAGAGAGAGAGAGAGAAATCTTATTTTTGGCCAACTTTCAGAACTCCGACGGCATGCAAAAAGAGGTGAAACAAGGCATATGAGGAGTGGAACAAAAATTAGGCCACGAGTTGAATCTCATGACGCAAAAATGTTGTGAAGCGGAGTTATGATGAGAGAGATACAAGTACTTGAATATGTGGATTTGAATCTGAAAATTTTGCCCAAAGAGAAAAAAAGGGCTATGTTTGGAAGAGCTTTGGAATTGTGATTCCAGCTCTTAGTTTGCATATGGTGTTTGGTTGTGGCTTTCAAAAATTAATTCCACACTCACTTTTGAAAACTCGGTCGAAGGCAGGAAAATTTGGGCTAACCGGTCGTCCGACCGGAACAGTGCAATTTTTTTTTTTTTTTTTTTGTAATTGACACATGTTAATTTTTATATATTCAATAAAAAATATTTTCCAATTTTTTTTTGAGCTTTAATAGAATTTTGAGTTGTGTGTTTGGTTATGAGTTGTAAGTTTTGTATCAAATATCATGTCACATTAAAAATTCTCCATTCAATTCAAAAGTCTTTCACCAAACAAATTTTTCTCACTTAAATCATAATTTCAAAACTCACAAACTCAAAATACAACTCTATTCTCAAATCATATTTAGAAAACTCTACCAAATGCAACCCTTATTTTTGGCCAACTTTCAGAGCTCCGACGACAAGTAAAAAGATGTGAAACAAGACGTATGAAGAGTGGAATGAAAATTAGGCCATGAGGTGAATCCAACGACGCAAAAATGAGGCGAAATAGAGTTATGACGAGGGAGATACAAGTGTTTGAACATGTGAGCTTGAATCTGAAATTTTGCCGAAATTTTCGTTAGTGTAATATGACGAAGATGGATGGTGGGGCTAGATTGAAACACGAATGAAATTCTAGGGTTTAATTTGTCAAAATTGCAATTCTTGGGTTTAAATTGAAAAACACGCGAAACCCTAGGTTTTTTTTTTTTTTTTTTTTTTTTGTAATTAACCCTTGAAAATTCTATATAAAATTTGTGTTTGTATATCATCACTCAATAAAAATATGTTCACATAGAATTTAATGATAAAAAGTTGTACAATGTAATCATGAAAATAGGAAGAAGAAATGGTAGAAAAAAGGGTAAGATGATCATTTAGAAAATTTTAGAACATGACATTAGCAATCCAAAGGACAATTTGTAATGAGATTACAAACCCCAGGGAGGGGCATGTAATTTTTCAAATGTGAGAGAGAAATCTATATTAAACAGAAACCTCAAGGGTGTCAATGTAATTTACCCTTGATTTAATTGACATGTATGCTTCTTTTCTTTTATATAATACTAGTTGGACCCCAAGCTTCTTTTATATAATGCTAGTTGGATGCATCATAGTTTGTTAACACTAAACTAGCAATTGTCACTCCATTTTTTTTTTAAATTTTTTTCACATAAATGAAACCCATCCACAACAAGAAAAGCTATGCTCATGAGTTGTGTATAGACAAACATACAAATATTGAAGGAAATTAATTACAAGGTTTTGCAACTCCATCCCAACCAAATAACATGTTAGTGGTATGCCCAACGCTTCAAGATGTGAAGTGTCCAAATCAATGTGATCTAGTCTTCAATTTCCAAATTCATGATCAGTAAGAAAATAGGAAAAAGTAATTAAAAATATGAAAGCAAGAGAAGATAGAAACTTGAATGGAAAATTTTGCATGTCGCAGGTTGTATCTTCTAATTTTCATTTTAATTTGCAAAGTAAAATAACTTATCCAACCAAGAGCACTAAAACTAAACGAAGTGATTCCAAAAAGTGCCAAATGACAAAACAGCAAAACATAGGAGTCATGGCTATAACACAATGGCAGCTAGTTGATAAATAAAAAATATAGTTCTTACTAATAAAGAGATTGGTAATCTAGACGCACATTTTCATTAGTGTACATTCTTTACAAACAACTTAAAGGAAATATTTCTTTGGGATTAAGAAGAATTTGAAAGAACAAATCACTGAACAAGAGGCCAACAACAAATATTGGAGTGAAGTAATACAAAGAAAGCACAAATGTTGACCAATTTTTAACACAATACTTTTAACCCCCCAAAATCAACATAATAAATTATGCTAAAAGTGGCACCAAGGGGGTGCAAACCATATAAGAGAATAGACTAACATCTCAATTTTCAAAATTCAAATCAAAAAATTCATTATGTAGTGTCTTGAAGACTGGAAAACCTAGATGCAATGAACAAGACGATATGAGGGAACGATTTAAATGATAATGACAAAAGGTTGCTTATGCACATGTTTAGTTGCTAATGTTGCCATTTGCTCCACCTCTGAATTTCTTAACTCCAATGTATCCAAGTGAAATCCAAGAAAAATGAACCCCTGATGAACCTTCTATGAAATCAACAACTGATTTAGAATTAGAACCCATTTGGTGAGCCCTCCTATACTTTAAATGTATGAAGAATAGTCAAACCAGGCAATAGAAGGCAGTGATCGCCTATGAAATCAACAACTGATTTAGAATTAGAACCCATTTGGTGAGCCCTCCTGTACTCTGGATGTTTGAAGAATAGTCAAGCCAGGCAATAGAAGGCAATGATTTCATTGCTCATTGTTTTCCAAGTTACACAAAACTTTTTCAGATGTAAGAAAGCCATTCATCAGAGAATAAGAAAGTGACATGCAACTGTTGTTCTCCGTCTCCATTCTTTTAATTTGGCTACTTAAAACTTCAATTTGCCCTCGTTTTCATCAAATAAATCCCTAGGCACTTATCTTGGAAAATAATCTTCCAAATTCTATTATACAATTTCACAAAGATAACATATGGCCACCTATATCATTGTTTCTGGTCAAGTTCAAACTAACAAGCACCTCTACTCTTTCAAAAAAATTCACTCATTCATATAGATTATAGAAATGAAAACATTGATCAATATATCAGATTGTGGCATAAATTAAATAGAATAATGCAAAGAAACTCCATAATGCATAATTGAACACAGACAATGAAAATGATTTATCTCTCGCATATAAGAGCAAGTAACATGAAAATCAAACCAGTTTGTATTCATATAAGTAGAGTATGCAAATCCAATGGAGTGAATGATCATAAGCCAATCACAATCCTAAGGTTCAATCTGACATCGCAACAAGTTAAAGGAATGTAAACAATCATCATAAGTGTAGCACAGACTAAACTTTATGCATATAAACACATACATTCGTACATATATACATCAAAATGTAGAATCATGAAATATACCTTGGGACTGGATTTCAGATTTGGAGAGTATGGATTGACAAAAATGTATGGATATTGTAAATATATAAGCCTTTGGGGCCCTTCCTTTTTTCCTTCTTTGTTTACATGCATTTATGTCTATTCTGAAATGTTCATAGAGCATGTAGTAAGGTTTAAATCAATTGAGTATTCAACTTTTTAAAAGTCTTGTTTAGAGAAAGAACTGAGTTTTAGATATATGCATAAGGAAAGTCGTGTGCAACAAAAAATACAATCATATGTTAATTGAAAAAAAATAAAATAAAATTGGGGGGTAATTAAAACACAATTTATTTGATTAAAAATGCAAAATCATAATTCATATCACCAGCTTTACCTTTTCCACGTGTTGAATGAGAAGATAAATTGCTTTCTCAGTGTCCACTGTTTGAGTTTCTCTTGCAACAGATATTGTCACTGCTACTGCAAGGCTTGAACTCCAAGAAATCAATCTCTGCGTTGAATTCCCACCCGCTATCATTAGTCAAGTTTGAAATGATTGTACATTATTTATAAAATGTACAACTATTTGATATGATCTCCTTCTGGAAACATATGTTTGATATTTCCATAGAGGTTTCCATTGGTAACACGTATAATTCCGAGCTACAAAAAAAAGAAAAGAAAAAAAAAGAAGCATTTTAAAAGAGTGAAGTTCTGATTTCAGAATTATTGTTACAACCACTTTTAAATATGAAAAATGTATCATATTTAAATGATTAAAGTATCAACACTCCTTCTATATCTCATTATTTGTCATTGAGAAATGTTTTAGAGAGACAAAACCTAAGTAATTTTGTATTTGATTAGTGTGAGCCAAGCATTGATCCCTCAATCATGGAAAATTAGACAAATAGCATGATGTATGTAGGATGTCCACATATATTGAAATGCTTATTTTAGTTTATGTGTCTTGTTCGTAAAACCAAAACATGGAGAAAACAGATTCACCAGGTCTGTTTCACAATTCGCTAGCTATCTCACGACAATTACTATCAACCACATCAATTCAATGGGGGCTTTTCCCAAAATAAGCCAAAATACCAAGCTATTTCTCAAACTAGGCCGTGTTTGGACAAAATTCCCAAAAGAACGTGGTTACAAACCACACTTTCACCGTTTTTGTGGCGTTGCCGTTGAAAATTTGTAAAATTGTAAAAGCGTGATACAAACCACGCTTTTAATTAAGAAAACGTGGTTCCAATTCACGCTTTTAAGGAAATTAAGAAAGCGTGGTTCCAAACCACGCTTTTAAAATATATAATAAAATATTTAATAAAAAATATATTTAAAATATTAAAACAAATATAATTTTATTTTTTATTTTAAATATAATTTTTATTATAAATATTAGTTTGCAAAACAAATGTTTTACTTTTTTTGATAAAAAAAAAATTACATAATAAATATATAAAGTATAGAGTAAGTAGAAGGGGGAAAAATTGAATTGAATTTGGGAAAAACAAGAGTTTGGAGATATGAGGGATTGAACCCCATACCTCTCCTATGAAAAGGAGGAGCACTACCAGTTGAGCTACCTTCTTACTTGACTTATATTTTGGTTACAAAACAATTTTATTTAAAAGCGTGGTTTCTAACCACGCTTTTTTCACAAAAACATATTTCCTTAAAAGCGTGGTTTGGAACCACGCTTTCTTAATTTCCTTAAAAGCATGAATTGGAACCACGTTTTCTTAATTAAAAGCGTGGTTTGTAACCACACTTTTTCAATTTTACAAATTTTCAGTGGCAGGGCCACAAAAACGGTGAAAGCGTGGTTTGTAATAGCGTTTTAGCTTATTTTGGAAATTCTGTCCAAACTAGGCCTAGTTTCGGAAATAGCTTGATATTTTGGCTTATTTTGGGAAAAGCCCCAATTCAATGCTTTGTTTTTTAATTTATTGTAGTGTTTTTGAATCTACAAATCCAGCAATTTTGTTCAGGTATATATTGTATGCCCAACACAGATGGCTAATGTCCAAAGAAATAAGCATCCAGGTTCCCTTATGAACATATTCACAAACACCTCGTAAGCCTATAATCAATCCATATATCACAAAGCAACCATCACAAAGAAAACATGTTCCAAGAAGGGCGACCATGAAACCCAAACCTTAGGGGGCGGACGTTCGGCCAAGGTACCTTCGCAAAGGTGAAGTTCGCTCAGACACAGAGACCGGCGACAGTGTCGCAATAAAGGTTCTCGATCGCAGCACTATCCTCAACGGCAAGATGTTCGACCAGGTCTCTATATACCTACATACACACATACATATCATCATCCTATTTTAGAAAATTGTTTCGATTCACAGAATCAAAGTGACAAAGTTTAAAATAATCAATCTGATAATCGAGAGCTTGTTTTCATCTTTTGAATTATCTGTTCCAATCGATCAGATCATGCGTGATATAATTAACATTGTACGAGCACGAAATAATGTCCTCGTATAATCCTGTTGATCAAGTTTGCGCTCCTCCGTACGTCGTTGCTTTACTCCTTGAAAACACAAACGTGAGCTAGCCGGCGGGTGTGTGCCAGATACCTCTCCGATGCCTAAGTCAGTAAAATAGACAAATAGACAAAAGCTCTGTGTATTCGAGAATCAAAGTTGTGTTACCTCTACATAGGTTATGTTGTGAGCATTTATAGGTTCTGCATGACACAATCCTAGTAGGACTCTTATTCCTCCACTTAGAGTCCTCCTAGGAATCACATTCGTGAAAGATAATGCTTATCCTTCAACACCCCCTCACTGCTTAAACCAAGTGAGATGGTTTTACCATGGCTGGATGACAGAACGACCGAGCTAACATGGCCATGCTAAAGCGTCAGATTTGACCGAGCTTCAACTAGCTCGGTCCTCCCCTTTATTGTTCTTAGCTCAGTCTGGCATACTCCAACTGGGCTAATTACTTAAGATCGAGCTAACTATGCCGAATGGAATCCGTATCTCAGCGCGACTATACATGACACTTAGCTCGGTCTGAACCTCAACTTGGCCCAACTAGCTAGCTCTTAGACCGTGCTGTATCATCTCTTACCTCGACCTAATGTGTGGCCCAACTTACAAAGAAAGCAATACCTTAGCTCGGCCCAATTTGTTTATAAATTACCCTCTCAATTGCCCCTTAATTCCATCTGTGCAGCATGATTATCTTTCTATCTGCCGAGCTAAAAAGTGGCCTTCAACCGAGCTAAATTCACACCGGGCTACTAATATGTCCGGTCAAAATGTCTTTTCAGTCACTGTAACTAAATCGCTTTCTATTCCATGGACATGTGGCCGGCTCCCATTGGCCCAGCGTAGCTGTCACCGCCGTCTTCGTATTCCGAAAAATTTGAGCAGTCCCACCTTTTTCCTTTGCCTTATGCAAAAACCCTCATTTTTGAATCAAAGACACTCATGTTCACCTTCTCTCTCACGCTCTCTGAGTTTCTATCTTTCCTCAACACTGCATCTGCAAAGTTCTTCCTTGTGATCTCGATCTTCATCCTCTCGTCTTCATACTGTAAGTAACTCAATCCCATTTCCTCTTTGTTTATATAGTTTCTGAAGTATGTAGCATAATACTCATACGCTTTTCAAAACACATATATCATTTTTGCTTCCATTTTTCTAGAAAAAAACCATGTAATAGAACCACTGTATTCATGAATAATCTGAAGAATGACCCGTTTGATCCAAAATAGAATTCCAACCGAGCTAGGAACCTGTTTATACTTAAGGTGTGCACCCAGCCGAACTAGATTAAGTTCCAATAGGTCTTACCTTCTGCTTCACTTAGCTGAACTAAGGGACTGTATTAGGTGTGTGCATTACTGAACTAGAAAGCCTTAACCAACGACCGGGCTATCACTTGGGATCAAACCAGCTCTGATTTAGTCAAAACCGAACCAAGAATGCCACACCCTAAGCTTCAACTGGGCTAGGAACCTTTCGTTCCACTTAACCGAGCTGAAGTCCTTCATCTCAACCGAGCTAAGAACAGACTGTATAATACGTAGCCGAGCTAGGACTCTATTTATTTTGCCTTTGTTTCTTTTAGCACGGTCCAACGATCTGTGCTTAACACTTTTCCTTTTCACTTTGCAGACTGACTAGGTTGGCCAGGCACCCCTTTGCACGCTCAACCGAGATACTGAATGTCATCTCAATACCGAGCTAAATTATACATAATTTAAGTCCACATGGGGAAGTATAGATTCTTAGTAAACTCCCCAGGGGCTATGGCCGAGTTCCGAAGGGACTACAACATCCCTGACGATGTTCACCTTAGTTTAGCCGAACTTGACACCACTCCCTGGGATAAACCGGGCTTCGTTCCCTTCACCCTTCTTTCTATTGTAGAAACCAGACTCCGATTCACTGTACAGCCTCTTCTTTGTGAATTCCTCAGACAAACAAGACTTTGCCCAAACCAGTTTTTCACAAATTCATACAGAATAATAAATGGCATCGCCGAGCTAAACTGTCGGCTTGGCCTCAACCTCAGTTTAGCCGAGCTTTTTCACCAACACTCCCTCGGCCAGAATGAAGATGGCTGGGTATACTACTTAAGAATAAGACGCCGCCGAGAGAAAATAATAAAAAATACCCCAGATAAAGATGTAAATGATGATGACTTTTTCTGGGTCTCGGGCAATTTCGAAGACCAGGAAGCCCAGATCCCGGGCGACCGAATTAACTGGAATAATGGAGTAGCCGGTATAAATATCTCGGCTCAGTTCCTTGTGTTCTTTACTCCGTTTGTAAGTTTTGAACCATACTAACCGTTGTCTTTTTCCTTTATGCAGACTTGAACCATTTAAAGTTGCAATATAGCTACCCCAACCTAGACGCACTTTGCGCCACACTATGATACCGCGAACGAGGTTGGGCCCAACTACTAAATTTCAAACCAACATACAGATAAAACAGCAGGTGGAAGACCAGGGTGACAGACTTCCTCTTGGAACCCTCACCAGAACCAGATCCAACACTTTCTCAAATCAATTTGATTCCACTAACTGCAGAACAAGAAATGGCCAAGAAGAGAGCAGTAAGGGCCCTTATCACCAAAACAAATCAAGCCGAGGTACCACCAGCCGGTCAAACATAAGAGGCTGTGGTAGCCCTTCCAACCCATCAGCCTTCATCATCTCGGCATAGCAAGCGTGCTCGGACTTCCACAATCGAGCCACGCCTTGTAGACGAGGGCAAAACCGTGCTTCCTCAAACCATACCACCGAGCCCGCAACCAGAGCGCTCAGACCGAGCTAGCTCCTCTGATTGGGCCCCAAAACTTACGTTTAGGAACCGAGCTATACAAAATACAGATTCAGTTGTAGCAGACAAAGATCATACACTCGCCTTTAACCTGGCTAGGAGTGTCTGCTTGCCCTCTGACATGGAACACCATGACCATTTGACCGAGCTAAAGGCCATCCAATCTGCGACGAAGTCAATGGTGCTGGTAAGTGCTCCTTCTGATCATCTTTTCATTTTATACAATATGTTTTCTCGGTTTTTATTCACAATAGCTATCTCTTCTTTTGCAGGCCATGCAAAAGAATCACGTCGCTTACAAGTGGGTGTTGGAGCTACGTAAGACCACGTGGCAGGCCGTGGCAGGGGCCAATGCTAAATCAACGGAGCTAGAGGAGTCCAAGAAGAAAATGGCTGAGCTACAAACTGAACTAGCTCGACTCACTGAACTTGTCAACTCGGCTGAAGCAGACAAGCTGAAGGCTTCGGCCATATTGAAATATAAATATCTACGTGAGCTGGCCAAGCTCGAGAACAAGAAGAACGTCGAGATAACAGAGCTTGAGAAGAAGATGGAGGACGTGGAAGACCGCGGTTACAAGGAGGGCGAAGCCAAATATGTCTTACAGTGTGAAGCTACCAAAGAAATTTTCTTCAAGTGTGGGTGGAAGGAAGCCGTCCTTAAGCTCGGTCAAGGGGAAGAAACCAAGGTATTCTAGAATCCCCCTCCCCATTTCATCCCGAGCTATATGGCGGAGTATGCCAACGCCTTTTTGGAAAATTTCGGCAAGTTGATGAAGAAGAAGAGTCCCCAGCACCCAACAATGCCCCGGTCGTCGAAATTGATCCCGTTGTTCAGTCAGCTCGGGTGGAGCCACCAGTGGAAGACTTGTTTGAAAATGTAACCGAGCTACCTGCTGAAACCGGGCTTCGAGTTGAACTGGACGTGGATCTTGACGACCTTTTTACTTGATCCTGTATTTTCTTCTTTTTACTTTTGGAAAGAATATCTAATCGGGCTGAAGTCCCACTCCTTTGTAACTCTTTTGCATCTTGAATGAAATCTTTTTTCTTTTTGCTCGGTTTATTCCATACCTGCAATTATTTTTTAACTATGATTTGTATGAAGTTTAGCTTTTCCTGGCCGAGGTATTAATCTCGGTCTTGGAGCCTTGTGTTTTGCTTTTGCCATTCCTACTAATTCTCTTCAGTCTAGATCCTTATCTGGGCTGAAGAGTACTCAGAGTTGGCTATTCCAGCCAACCACTCTTCAGCATAGATCCTTATCTCGGCTGAAGAATACTTAAAGTTGGTTGTTTCATCCAACCAATCTTCAGCCTAGATCCTTATCTCGGTTGAAGAGTATTTAAAGTTGGTTATTCCAGCCAACCACTCTTCAGCCTAGATCCTTATCTCGGCTGAAGAAAAGAAAGTGTTGGTCATACCTGCCAACTTCTTGTAGCCTAGATCCTTATCTCGGGTTAGGAGAAGTAAGTGTTGGTTTTTCCAGCCAACCTCTTCAGCCTAAATACTGATCTTGGCTGAAGAGAGCTCAAAGTTGGTTATTCCTGCCAACTTAGAGTGAAGTGTTTGGCTATTCCTGGCAAACTTCCTGCAGCCCAGATCCTTATCTCGGCTTAGGAGAAATAAGTGTTGGTTTTTCCAGCCAACCTCTTCAGCCTAGATCTTGATCTTGGCTGAAGAGAGCTCAAAGTTGGTTATTCCTATCAACCTTGAGCGAAGTGTTTGGTTATTCCTACCAAACGTCTTGCAGCCTAGATCCTTATCTCGGCTTGGGATAAGTAAGTGTTGGTCTTTCCAGCCAACCTCTTCAGTCTAGATCCTGATCTTGGCTGAAGAGAGCTCAAAGTTGGTTCTTCCGGCCAACTCTGCTTTCAATGCCCCTAGCTCACTAAAACAACTTTTACAGAGGAAAACAATTATGCTGAAAAAGGAAAAATTACAAGTACTTTAAAGAAAAGCTAGAAATAAAATAATTTGAGATTGGCAGTGTTCCACGGCCTGGGAATGGCCTTGTTGTCTCCATCTTCCAAGCGGTATACCCCTTTTCCTGTTAATCCTACCACTTTGTAAGGTCCTTCCCAATTAGGCCCTAACTTGCCATCTCTGGGTACCAGGGTGTTTCCCATCACTTTATGCAACACCCAATCTCCAATCTTGAATTGCCTCGGATGTACTGTCTTGTTATATTTTCTGGATAATTCTTGCTGGTATGAAGCGATGTGGACCAGTGCTCTTTCTCTTCTTTCTTTAGCTAGGTCAAGTTCTAAGGTTATGGCTTCTCCATTCAAGTCTGGGTCAAAATTTTCACTTCTAATTGTAGGGAGGCCAACTTCCAGTGGGATTATTGCTTCCATGCCATAGGCCAAGGAAAAAGGTGTTTCTCCAGTTGATCGCCGAGGTGTGGTACGGTAAGCCCTTAAAACATGTGGAAGCTCCTCCGCCCACTTGCCTTTTGCCTTTTCCATCCTTTTCTTCAGTCCATGTAAGACGACTTTGTTTGATGCTTCTGCCTGGCCATTTGCTTGGGGGTATGCTGGTGTAGAATTGTATAATTCTATCTTGTACTCTTCACAAAAGCCTCTAAAAATTTTGTCATCGAACTGAGTACCGTTGTCAGATATTAGAGCCTTGGGTATGCCGAATCGAGTGATGATATTCTTCCAGACGAATTTCTTTACGTCTTTTTCCTTTATTGACACGAGTGCTTCTACTTCTACCCATTTGGTGAAGTAGTTTGTTGCTGCAAGAAAAAACTTTCTGCTGCCGGGTGCCATTGGAAGTGATCCTATTATGTCGAAGCCCCACATCGCAAAGGGCCATGGGCTAGTTAATGGTAGAAGGTCTCTGGCTGGTTGATGTATCTGGTGTGCGAACTTCTGACATTTCTCGCACTTCTTGACATACTTCTCTGAATCTGTTTGCATATAAGGCCAACAATATCCTTGTGAAATTGCTCTATAGGCCAGTGATTTTCCCCCTTGGTGGCTTCCGCATATGCCTTTGTGTATCTCAAACAAGAATGCCTCGACCTTGCTAGGATGGACACATTTCAAGTAGGGACATGTGAAGGATTTTTTGTACAAGGCCATTGATGGGGAGAGCCAGAATCGCTGTGACTTTGCTCTTATTTTGTTGGCCTCTTTCTTCTCTTCGGGTAAGATGCCGTCCTTTAAGAACGCTATAATGGGATCCATCCATGAAGGGCCTAGTTCGGCACAAGATACCTTAGCTACTTCAGGTTCTTCAATGCTTGGTCTTGGTAGGAAGTCGATCAGTAATGGATGTGGGATGGATGTATCTACCATCGAAGCGAAGCCTGCTAGTTCATCTGCTCTGCTGTTTTCTTCACTACCGATCTGCTCTATTCGCACTACTTTGAACTTCATGATCTCCTTTCTGACTAACTCTTGGTACTTAGCCATCCTCTCATCTTTTGCCTCATAATCGCCTGAAATCTGGTTTACTACAAGCTGGGAGTCACTGTAAACCATTAGCTCGGTGGCCTTCATGAAGAGTGTTGATTTAAGGCCTACTAAGAGCGCTTCATACTCCGCCTCGTTGTTTGATGCTGGGAAGCCAAGGTTGACTGCTTGTTCTACTAAAAGGCCATCTGGTGAGATGAGGACTATGCCAAGTCCTGCATCATGCCTGTTGGATGCTCCATCCACAAAGAGCTTCCACATCTCTCCAACGAATAGCTTCCAGCAAGTGGAGGGGTCAGATGATGTCTTTCGGTCATGAGTGTTGTTGATGTTTTCTTCCAAGTCCACACCTACTGTTTGCCCCTCACTATCTGACTGTACCAAGTTTTTACTCGCGGATGAATCCTTACTAGGAATGGCATGGTTTATTCCTTCCTTCTGATCCTCAAGCCTCGATGGTTTGCAATGTGGCGGGGTATCTTGTATTAGGGGTTGCGCATTTCCTGTGGCACTTTCCGTCCCCATTTCGGTTGTACCAGTCAAGTCAACTGGGCAGATGTGATGACTTCCTGGTGTGAATTCTGCCACAAAGTCTGCTAAAGTTTTGGCTTTTATCGCGGTTCTGGGTTGAAACTTGATATCAAACTGTCCCAATTCCACTGCCCACTTCAATATTCGCCTAGAAAAGTTTGCCCTCTCAAACAAAGCTTTTAATAGAAAAGCTGTTAGGACGACTATGGTGTGGGCGTGGAAGTAATGCGATATCTTCCTTGAGGCCATCATCAAGGCTAAGGCTAAGGATAATTTTTCCAATGGTAAGTGCCTGGTTTCTACGCCCAGCAAGGTCTTGCTGACATAAAAGATAGGCAGGTGTTGGATTCCTTCCGCTCGAACCAACACTGTGCTGACTGCGTGCTGTGAAACTGCCAGGTACAAGAAGAGCTCTTCTCCAGGTATTGGGGTTACTAGCAACAGTGGAGAAGACATGTATTCTTTCAGGCTTTCTAGGGCATGATCGCATTCTTTATCCCACTCAAACTTGGCCTTTAATGCTTGAAAAAATGGTCGACATCTGTCTAACGACCGACTTATGAACCGGTTGAGCGCAGCTGCCATGCCAGTGAGATGTTGCACTTCTTTTACTAAGTTGGGCCTCTCTAGATCTTGAATTGCTTTGATCTAAGAGAGGTCTGCTTCTATACCTCGGTTGGTCACCAGGAAGCCTTGGAATTTGCCAGATCCTACGCCGAACGTACACTTGGATGCATTGAGGCGTAACTTGTTTTTCTTCAGGATCTAGAACATTTCACCTAGGTCCCTGAGATGGTCCTTCTCATCCTTGCTTTTGACCACCATGTCGTCCATGTAAGCCTCCATTGTTCTGCCTAACACTGGTTCAAACATCTTGGTGACCATCCGTTAGAATGTTGCCCCTGCGTTTTTTAGGCCAAAAGGCATGACCTTGTAACAATACAATCCTCTAGGCATTGTAAATGATGTGACCTCCTGGTCTGGTTCATACATAGCGATCTGATGGTAACCTCTGTACGCATCAAGAAAGCTAAGTCGATTGTGTCCTATTGTCAGGTCTACCAGTTGGTCTATCCTGGGTAAGGGAAAACTATCCTTTGGGCACGCCTTGTTGACTATTTTGTAGTCCACGCAAACACGCCATTTTCTATTCTTCTTTGGCACTACCACGGTATTGGAGATCCACCTGGGATAGTGCACTTCTCTGATGGCTCCTGCTTCCAGCAAGTTTCCCACTTCTTCCGCCACAATCTCGGCATGGTGGAGTGCTGATCTGCGAGTGCGCTGTATAACTGGTCTGGTAGTTGAGTGGACGTTCAGTTGGTGACCGATGAAATTTGGGTCAATGCCAAGCATGTCATACGGCGTCCAAGCAAACACTTCGATGTTAAAGGTCAAGAATTCCATGACCTCTATTCTCTCAGTGCTGGACATTGATGAACTGAGCAAAAAAAACTTTTCTAGGTTCTTTTCATCTATTCTTACTTGTACCAGGTCTTCCATTGCTTTCTGTTCAGGGGCCTTGCCAACATCCGCAAACAATTCATTGCTCTCAGGTTCTTCCACCATCTGTACATACCCTTTGGCAGTGCGGCTGCCATTTACTGTGACGAAGCACTGTTTGGACATAATTTGGTCTCCAAAGACCTCTTCAATTACTTCGACTTCGTTGGGAAACCGTAATACTTGATGGTAGGTTGACACTACCGATCGCATGGCATGTAACCATGTCCTTCCCAAGATTATGTTGTAAGTGGAACGAACATTCAATACCCAGAATTCCACCTGTTTCGTCATGATTCCTGCTCTGACTGGGAGGATTATCTTGCCCACTGGCCACTCTGGCATTGAGTTGAATCCGATCAGGGGAGATGTTGCAGGTGCCAAGTCTTTGTCCTCCAGTTTTAGTTGTTTGAAGGTTTCGTAATACATTATCTCACATGAGTTCCCTTGGTCAATCAAAATCCGCTCGATGTTGTAATTCTTGATGCATAAAGTGGCAACCAGTGCGTCATTGTGAGGGCAGTATTGTAGACACCCCATTTTTGACCGTCCTCAAGACTTGGACGTCACCGTTTGAACACACGGTGTTCTTCCATGTTTGTGTTCGTTTGGAGTTCCCGGAGGTCTCGGCTCGCGCGCCTTGCCTTAGGATCCCCGAACTCGACCGTTTAGTGTCTGGTTTTGCACCAAACACTTGCATCTTGCCCTTGAGAGGCAGGGTGGGGCTTGTAGACCATCCCCACCCACCACCGGCAGTGGCTAGAGGCCACCGGCTGGTGTTTGCTGCCACCGGCAATTTTTATTGCCGGCCGGCACTTTTTGTTGCCGGTCAGCACTATTTTGTGCCGGTCGGCACTCTTTTTGGCCAAGATGGCATTTTTGGCCGGCCGATTGCTGTTCATCTGCTTTTGCAGATATTTTTAGACAGCTGTCTTACTTTTGCATCCTGTGTATGGAGGGATCTCCCTCTTGTAAAGCTTGTCTTGTAAGCTTTACAAGACATATAGAGAGAGGCTTTCTCTTAAAGGGAGAAGAGGACTTAGGGTTGGAGATTTTGGACGTTGGAGGGAGAGAAAAACACAGACCAAGCTCTGGTTTTAGGGTTAGGATTAGATACACATCCTATCTCTCTCTTTTTTCCTTCTTGTGTGTGTAAAATAGTGTTTAGTTCATACTATTGCACACAAACACCTAGTGTTTCACCTTCCTTTGGCTTTTGAGGTTCTAAGGGACTGGTTTTGAAGTTTTGGTGTTGGATTCAAGCTAAAGGAGGCCATTGGAGCACCATTTGTGAAGGGATCATCAAGGGTAAGAAACTTACACATTTTTCCCCCAATTTTGCCTTGATTTTCTACCTATCTTAGAGCTATTTTTGTGCTTATTGTATAACATAAAAAAGTTCTGTTTTTAAGCCCTCTTTATTATTTATTAAGAGTGTTTTATTGTTTGAGGGTGGTTGACCCCCCTTAGGCCTTGAAAGGCCTCATTTTAGGCCATTTTGTGCTAGCTCCGGGATTTTGGTGTTGGGATCTCTTCACCACTGAAATCGTGAGGGATTTCAGTGGTGAAGATGATGCCTTGAAGTCCCAAGAAGGAGAGGGCCACCCCCTCTCCTTGTTGTCCTTGAAAAGGGCATATTTTGGCCTCTTGAGAGAGCATTATGCTTGAGTGTGTGTTGAGCATGTTTGGGCTGTTTTTCATGCTTATATATCCATAATATAACATGATTTCAAGTTGGTTTTGGTACTCCATGCATGCTTAGCATAGTTGCCATGTAATGCCTCGTTTATGCCTTAACATGTCTTAGGTTGTTAGCCTTTGTTGGAGCATGTTTTAGGCTTAGTCTTGTGAAGATTATGTGCATATTTTGCCATGTTTTAGGTCTGTCCATAAGTGTTTGGGTTAATTTTGGCATGCTTGATATAGCTCCTTTGTATTTGGGCTTGTTGGCCTTGAGTATGTGCATGTGTAGCATGATATCTTTGCATCGATTTGGTGATTTGGGGTCACTTTATATGTTATTTCAGTCCCATTTCCATGCTTGTTTGATTGCCTTGCATGCCTCTTTAATGCTTTGGAAGCTTGTGTAGCAATGCTCCATGTTTTGGTGTTTATGCATGCCTTTGTTTTTGAGTCACTTAGATGCCATCTAAGTAGTCCTTTAGCTTTGTTTTAACATGCTAAACCTCTGATTTTGGTCCTTCCTTTCATGCCATGTTTGGTCTTGTTAAGTGTAGTTCAATGCTCATTGGCTTGCTTTGAACATTTGGATCATTTTGCATGTGAATGTTAGCTTATCTTGTTGCTTGGTTTGGCACCATCCTAACATGACTTTCAATGCTTATGTTGCATGCTTTTGGTCCATGAATGCCTCTTTCAAGTGTGCTTGAATGTTGCTTGCTTTGTGCTTAAGTGTTGGCCTTCAATTAGGTACATGTGTGCATGTGCTTTGGTCTCCATTTTTGGGCATTAATGGCTACTGTTTTAGGCCTATTTAGAGTTGCCTAATTCATGCATAAGTCCATCTTTGCATCCATTTGCATGCCCCTATGTTTGCTTGTATGCTTGCATAAGCTTGTCACCATGCCATGTTGCACCCTTAGTTTGCATGCTTAGGTTGCATTGCATCTTGCATGCATGCCTTGTTCCTTGACTTAATGATAGGAATTGGGCCTTGTTTGGTTTGATTGGTTTGCATTGCATTTGAAATCAAAGTTGCATACTTGGTTCTTTGGGCCATCATGCATGGAAATGCGTGATTGCTGGTCCGAGAATCGAGGCACATGCCCCTTTGAGTCATTATCATGATGAGGGACATGGTTGGTACATATATGCCTTGAATTGTGCTGCCATGCTTTGCCTTGCCCTCTGTTGCTGTCATTTGCAGATTCTGCAGGAACATTCTGCCGACCGGCAGTGTAAGGTGCCGGCCGGCAACAATTTCTCTGCCGACAGCTTCATTTTGTGCCGATGGCTACACACCAGTGCCGGTGGTGATTCCACTCAGCCGGTGGCACTCCCCAGTGTCTAGGGATGCAGTCCTGAAGTTTTGACAGCCTCCAGAGGAGTGAAGGAAGGAAAACAGAGGCAGCCTATGCATGGCGGCGCGTTTCCCGAGGCGGTTTACTGTTTTTATTTAGCTTAATTTAATTTGTCAATTAAATTAATTAATTTGTAATTATTAATTAGCTTGCGTAGTTAATTAATTTGTAATATTTATTTGGTCCCTCCGAGCGAGGGCATATTTGTAATAAGTGTGCGTGCATGTGATGTATGCCTTCCAACCCCACTTCTTTCTTCCCTTTTATTTACCTGCTTATGATGGTAGATTAGGGCACATTTATTTTAGCATACCTTATGCTATGCATGCGTGCATTCATGCATTTGTTGACATGCATCAGGCTCGGCACATCATGCTAACTGCATTTGTACTTTAATTTCAAAATTGAATACGTGCATCAATTGATTGCATCTCACATGCCATGCTTAAGTTAGCTGAGCCTACTTCAATTGCATCCCGTATGTGTTGCATTAGTCAATCTAACATGAACTAGGACATGCATGTTTGCTAACTAGTTTATTATTTTGGCACGAAGTACGATGTAAGTGTTTATGCTTTAGCATCCCGCATGCGTGTGAGTGTTGCCATGACAGTATGCTTAACATGTGGCTAGATGCTTATGTGTTATAAATTGTTTGAATGCCTGTGGGTGAAGGTTGGATTGTTTGAGTTGGGAAAAACTCGTTGAAATCCGTATTTTAGCCTACTTGCGAGTAGCAAATTTCAAAAGATTTTCCCAAAACAAACGGATATGCAATGTTTATTTCCAAATTAGGCAATCTAGTCTATACTTGTTTGCTGAGCGCCTAACATAGCAATTCTAGGCTAATAACCGGAATAAGAACGCATAAAGTTTTCAAAAACGGATATCACGGTTAGTAGAGGCCGGTCTTCGGACCAGGCGAAAGGGGGTGCTCATAGCTGACCTTCCCCAATCGTACCCTAGCTCCCGAGCCGAGACAACTCCGGTGATGACGGACATGTGGCCTTCGACACCGAGTCAGGGTTTCCTAAATTTCCCCATTTTAAAAATATTTAGGTGGCGACTCTGTATCTGGCAAAGCAGTCCATGTTTGGCACTACTTTTTCAAAAATCTGTTTCTCAAAACGATTTGCCAGATTTGGACTCTTTGGTTCAGATTAGGAACCGCGACAACAAAAATCGCGAGTCCGAACTATAGTAGCACGAGGCCCACGCGGGCGCGTCTACAGTTTCTGGCGACTCTGCTGGGGATTTTTAGAGAGCTTGACTCGAACTCATGATATCCTGTTTTGATCTCATGTATGTGTTTCTTTGCATTGCATGTGCATTGGTGCGCCTAGGAACACAGTGTTTGCCATCTGCCATTCCTGAACGGTTTGCCGGAGGCTTGTCTTGTCAAGGCATGTCCATAAGGCTGACCGGCTATGGGCTCTGACAGTATGGAAACACAAACCCCGGTTTACCGGGGCACCCTTTTTGACCATTCGACCTAGTGCATATTCGGATCCATAGTGACCATTCCAAGTTAGGACAGGTTGCTTACTCGATGCTAAGTTGTTTGAAACCGCTGTGTGCGTAGTGAAACCCTAGCTCCTGACAAAATAGGACAGGGAAACCCTACCCCAACATAGGAGTGATTGAGCTCTTTTTACTTGCTATGTGCTTCTAGAATGTGTTTCTACAGGAAAAGCACATGTCAGTTTGCAAGTTTGAGTATCAAACCAGGGGACACCAGTATCAGTATCAGTTGTGAGAATCAGTTATCCGCGGGTATCGGTTCAGTTTTCGGGAACAGTGATTTCTGGGAACAGTGATCAGCAGTAGGGTACAGTTGTCTGGCTACACCCGTGTTTGATCAGTTTGGGCTGAAATGCTGTCTATTTTTTCTTTCAGTTCGGAAAGTTGCAGAGTTGATACAGAATAGCCAGTGTCTCCCCTTTGCTGAGGCAGGATTTATGGCGGCACAAAATTCAGAAGAAATTGTGGTTATGACGGCTGCATTGGATCAGGGGACCGCTCCGCAGAGTGAGGCCAGCATCAGTATGTCATACCCGCCCAGGCCTCCCGTTGTGCACCCGGTTTGGGCTCCCCAGTTATACCAGGCTCGTGAGCCCACCACCTTCGAGTTGATGGGAATGATAGGTGACCTCCAGAGGTCCGTGGCCGATCTAGCCTATGGAATGTTGGCTTCACCGCCAGCGGCGCCATATGCCGGGAATTTCATACCACAGGAGCCCCCGCTACTGGGACGGATTGTGATAGAGCTCAGCCAGCCAGAGGTGGCTTCCAGCTACAGCCGCGACGTGCCGACACCGACCCAGACCCTTGATCAGGCTGAGGCCAGAGGAAAAGACAAGGCAAAGGTAGACGCCGACCCTATTGAACAACTGTTGTGGGCAGTCGAGGCTCTGAAAGTCAGAGGGATGAACAAGCAACAAACATCTGCAATCGTGATCAAAGCTGTGGATAATGCTTTCCCCGCTCCAATCAAAGGCAATTCAAGCCAGGTAGAAAATCGGGATGGGCCCCGTCATGCCCAGACAATGCCTGTAGTTCCCAACTTTGCATCGGGAAAGGTTCAAAATGCCAAGGCAGCGCCAGCCGATCCTTTCGCTAGCGCATCTGGCAAGAATCCTCAAACTGCAAAGTACCTGCCCCGAGGGCGCAGGGTCTTTCACGACCTCCACATGCCTTTGTCTAGGGCATTGCTAATATTGGCGAAGAATGGGCATCTTAAGCCTTTGGAGCCCCGGCCACTCCCGAAGAATCTCCCCGCCACTCATGATGCTACCTTGTACTGCGCGTACCATCAACAGTCCGGTCACAGTACCGATGGATGTTCCCGCCTTCGTCATGAAGTGCAGGATTTGATTGATAACAAGGTTATCCTACCACCCACCTCAGGCAAGCCTGTCACCACTCAGTTGTTGGATTTCGAGGGCTCAGATACTGCGAGTATGTGAAGTGGACCGCCTGCGGGCGACATTTGGTATATTTTGGATGAAGCGTCTGGCACGCATTTTTGAGCATCGGTGAAACCGAGTTTTGTAAATCCTGGCTTGGATATCAAGTCAGTCTTTTGTTTTGGGGTCTGTCTCTTTGTCTTGAGTCAGTCTTTTTTGCTTAAGGGTCTGTCTGGTTGTATCGAGTCAGTCCCCGTTGTATATAATACTAGGTGATTCTGGGGTTGTTATCCCGAACACCGTTTTGTTTTGAAATTATCTTCTTTTCATTTTGAGTCTGTTTCTGCCAAGGAGCCAGTTACACCAACAAAGCCGATTGAAACAGCTGTTGCTATCTCAAACTTCATGCTTGCTTTCAGCATAAGTGCCAGAGAATTTGATTGGGCTGACAGTACATCTCGCCTGCTCTCCTGCGCGCCAAACTCATTGCATTAACCTAAGTTTTCCAAAAACAAACTTTTTGAACACTGCGGTGATGAAAACGAAGAGGAAGGAATTCCTCGGGTTTTACAAAATTTTGATCATTTTGAGAGAAAGAAAGGCGTGCTAAGCCTTTTTATGAATGAAATCATGCTTGTCGGCGTGAGTACTGAGAAGGATCCTGGCCTGATCCAGATTGGTTCCACACTATCTTCGGCGCGAGCGATTTGTCGCTTTCTTAAAAACTTTCAAAAGCAAATGTTTTACGCAGCCCTGTGAAGACTTGTGTGGAATCCCTCTTGAGGACGCGCAGCCTAGGATCGCTCTTAGCCTCAAGATTCAACCTATTTGTTTTCCGACTTTGAACCCGTTCAGAACGCTCAGAAAGTTCAACGGACAAACGCCGCGAAAGGCCCGTGTGGCCAGTTTTGAAGTAGCCCTCGAGCAAGAGGCACCAAAATCCAAATCAGATGGAGTGGATCTCGCCGGAAGAAGCTCGTGGAGCAACCGGGATGGATTCTCCACAAATCAGCGCAACAGCCGTTCTCCTAGACACAGAGAGGCTTCAACTTCAAAAAAAAAACCATTTGGCATGGACTTGCTACACTTTTACCCTTTGAGAGGCTCGCTGGGACGAAAAGCCAGAAGGGCGACCCAGGCAAAGTTAGAGCAAGAGAAAAATACAGAAAAGCAAAAAATACAAAAAAGAAGGAAAAAAAAATGCAAAGAAAAGAACAAAAAAAAAAAGGAAGAAAGAAAAAAAAGAAAAAGAAAAATAAAGAATGGAAAAGAAATAGAAAATGAAAAGAAGCTCGCAAGGTCGAAAACCCACATTGGGCGCCTTGGCAAAAGTGAGAGCCAAACAAAGTGAAGGTTAAAATACCCGAGTGTACCTTAACCGGAACTACGTAAGGCTTGATTCCCATGCTTGGGATACGTAGGCAACTTCATCATGAAGTCCAGCCCCCAACGCTTTCATAGCGTCTCAGTCCATGCAATGGTTTCGATTTCATCTCGAAGTCCAGTGGCCGACACCCTTCAAGGTGATTGTGTCCATATATGTGTTGTGACCGTCTTCGTCATCGCTGTGTCCAAAAGCTCGACCACCGCCAATGAAGACTGTTTACAGATTGCTGCGGCACCATCCCAAACAAGGGGCAACTTTCCGTTGCCACGAGCCGCCGTGAGCCGCCATTCAAACTAGGGGCAACTTTCCGTTGCCTCCCACCCCCCTTCAAACCAGGGGCAATTTTCCATTGCCTCCGATCCAAGGTTGCGCGTCTCGAAGAGTAGGTTCCATGCTTGTTGAGCATCAGCTGTTTGAAAAATAGTTTTTGAAAATTTTTATTGAGGTTGACTATTTTCTCGAAAATTATTTCATTTTCCAAAACTGAACCATTGTCTTGGACCCAAAAAAGGAAAACTTTCAGTGCTTGCTACCTGACTTGCATGCTTTTCAAATCAAAAATCGAACAAGTACGTTAATCCGACTCTCATTTTGATCAAAACTGTTTTAGTAGAAAGCAAAAACAAAGAATGGTTAAAATGATGAACTAGGGGCACAGTTGAGCCAGGCGTTCTGTCTTTCCCCCGTCATCGACGTACTTGCCAGAAAAGTGCTCTATCCGCCAGAAGAAATAGCTGTGAGCTAACGGCATCGGGCGTGAACCCGCAACTTCCTGTTCATTCATCGGTCACCCCAGGGAGGGATGGAAAATGAGAGAATGAAGAATAGAGAGGTGTAAGTTGAGAGAAAAGTGAGGAAAAGGGTTTTTGAGAAAAAAATCCGAGCTCGAGAGCCGAGTGATGTGAGAATCACAAATCAGAAAGGGTGGGAAACAATGCCTAGAGAAACTGGCTCCTCGTGGTCCGAGGTCCCCCATCTTCACTAATGCGTCTGTATGTCGTGTCTTTGGTTTTGTTTACCTCAACCTTTGTTTTAGGTCTTTTCCGAGCGTGTCTCGTTGTGTTTAGGTCGTGTACCTATATTTGAGTCCTCCCCGCTGTGTTCAGTTGTAGGCTCGATATCCCGGTTTGAAAAACCCTCATTCAATTTCGAAAATCATTTATGCTCAAGAATGCTGTGCCATTCTCTACATTTGAGCGTGTTCCGACTCCAACTGGTTCCACCTTTGGGGTCCGTCCTGTTAGATTGGGCCGTTTGTTCAGAATTTTCCGTGTGCAGAATGAACCGAATGCTGTGTTATGGACTGTATGCAGATTAATCCCTAACAGAGTAAGGGCTGTGTGTCCAGAATCAAGCAGTGGGCTGCTTGGGTTATTTTGCTGTTGGCTGTTTTAGTTATCTGATTATTACAGTGCAAGTGTTCAATTTTCAGACAACCAATCAGTTCCATTTACATTGAGGTGTAACATGATGAGATGCGATGCAATGCATGAAATGTGTAAATGTAAACACTTTTTTCAGATAAAAAGTCCGTTTCATTTCATTATCTTTTCAAATGTACAAGTTTTGGAAACAAAAATCTACCTGCGGCAGTACAAGGTAATCTATCTACCAACAAAAAGAAAAGTACAAGAAAGAAGAAGATAGCAAAAATCTGCATCCATGTCAAGCACTCCGGGGGGCCGTCAATCCGTCCTAGTCCTCTTCCTGGACGAGGGTCCAGGAGCATCATCAGCGTCGTCGTCAGAGCCCGAGCTAGAACCGCCTCCGGTCTCCTCCTCCGATGACTCGGACTCCGCCTCGGCCTCGGCCTCTGACTCCTCGTCATCATCATCGTCCGGGACTGGAGCTCGCGAGCTACTCCCGACATGAGTACGCCCTCCCCTGGTACGGGGAAATATCCGGCCCTCCTCATCTCTCCCCCGGGTAGGGACAGAAGGCCCAGCTGGAGCATCTCCTGCCATGGGAATCTGGAAAGGAGGCTGAAAAAGTACACGAAAGGGAAATGCATCAGTATACTGTAGACAGTTTATCAGTGCAGAATGCAGTGTATGAGTACAGTATGAGAATGCCGTGAGCAATTTATCAGTACAGAGTACGGTACAGAATGCAGTGCGTGCAGTGTGTCAGATACTGTGAGACCAGTGTATCAGGTGTTGTGCCGTGCATCAGATTATGTAAAGCAGTGTGTGAATGGTTTGAGGCCAGTGTCAGAAGGACATACCGGTATGCTGTAGAGGGCTAGGAGATCAAAAGTCCGCTGAAGCATCCCCATCATCGAGGCATTCATCGCCAACGACTGACGGGTGTACCCAGAAGAAGCCTGCAAAAGTATCAGATTCATCAATATTCTGTGGAATATCAAGTAAATTGAAATGAATAACTGTACAAAGCGCAGTAATACATACCAGTGGTAGATTGGGGACGTCAATGAACTCGTGACCAGCCGGTGGAGGGGCGAAGGGGATCTGATAGGTTGAGCCACCCTGCCCCTGGAAAGTTAGTACAGCGGGCAGGGCAGGCCAGCCAACTCCCCGACCTCCCTGCACTCCACCCCTGCCACGGACCCGGGCCCTCCTCGCAGCCCCTACTCCAACTCCCGCTCCGGCCCCAGCCGCCGATGCCACAGGCCTGGCCCCCTCTGCTCAACGGCTGCTCAGGGGGCGCATCAGGTACGTCCGCACGTACTCCTGATAGTCTCCAGTGCCTTGGAAGCCGGCCTCCTCCCAGCCGATGGAGTAATCATCCAGCTGCTCAGTGGTGTGCCCCTCGGTCTCCCTCATGTCTGCAGGAGGGGGAACCTGGACTATCTGCTCAGGTAACCCTAGGGTCTGGCGTAGAAAACGCTCCCCCAGGTACCAAGCCCGACAGACCGGGCCCTCAAGCAGAATCCGGAAACGCGTGGTCTCCTCCGCACCAGGGAACCGACCCCGCATCGCCGCCGGCATAGGAGCCCACGGCCGCCAAGTGATCTGAAAATGACAGACAGTTTGTTATCTACTGTTATTGAAATATATAGTTGGAAAGCGTAGCTTAAATGAACTGAAAGTAAAGCATACCTCCGCGGGGGTAATGGTATCGAAGTATCGGCGGAAGAAGCCGAATGTCTCCCGTGGTCGCCGGGTGCATCTCTCGTCGAAGCGACTCGAAAAGGGGATGGCCAGAGGAGTCTCCGCAACTGGCACAGGAGCGAGCCTAGGGAAATAGGCGTAAACCCACAACTGCAAGATAAATACCAGTACATTTATCAGTTGAAGCAGAATATACAAAATGAAACAGAAATGGCAGAGCCGTGTGTTGTGCAGTGTATTGTGTGCAGTGTACAGTGTGAGCAGTGTACAGTCAGTGTAAAGCAGAATGTATGTGTGTGCCGTGTGTACAGTATACAGCAAGTATAAAACAGACTACAGTGTGTGCAGTGTACAGAGTACAGAAAGTATGAGACAGAAATGAAAAAAGCGGAGAAGAAGTGTACCTCCCAAGCACGCCAGTAACCTCCAAGTAGCTGGCCGCTGCCGCGCGAAGCCGAGCTCATGTACCCGTAAAGGGTGGCCAGAGCAGCGCCACCCCAATCATAATGCAGAATGTCTCGGACGTCCACCAGTGCGCTGAGAAGACAGAGAGGCACGGTGTTCGCCCGATCGGCGAAGATGGTAGTCCCGAACAGGAACATGAGGAAGCCGCGAGCATACCTCTCCACGTCCTCTGGGGTCATCTCCGCCTCCTCCTCCAACACGGGCTGGACCCGATACTGGACCTCAAACCAGGAATATAGAACGAAACCTGGGCGAGCTAGGGGTGGCACCTCTCCCAGTAGATAGACCTGAGCGGCGGTCCACTCATCCATCGCGATGTCAAAAGGGATCGGATCACCCCCCACCCCGATGCCTGTGAGCATCGAGAAATCATGAGGGGTCATCGTCATATCCCCTGTAGCAGAGAAATGAAAAGAATCGGTGGTGTCCCACCATCTCTCCGCCAGAGCGGCAAGGAGAGGCCTGCATGTGGAGAGCCTAGAGAGTCCTCGGCAGAAGGTGCCGAAACCCGCTCGATCCACGATACGTCGGACCGCGTCAGGGAGCTCATCATACCACTCCCGTGCACCAGTATTCCCATACCCGCGAATGGTATGGGAACCCTCCTGTAAACAGAAAATAACAATTGCAAGACAACATTCAAAATGTAGTTTTGAAAAAGCAGATAAAGCATGTGTGCAAGTTTGACAAGTTTCAGGCAAATACCGGGTGTCGGTGTGCTTGCAGTGAAATACGTGTGCTGTGTCAGCGTGTTTGGGTGTTTCAAAGCACATATAGCATGTGTGCAAAGTTAACAGATTCAGACGAATACTGGGTGCCAGTGTGTATGCAGTGAAATACAGTGAGCGCAGTGTGTTTGAATGATTCGGGGCTAGTGCAGTGTGTGTGCATGTGTCAGTCTTAAGCAGATATCAGTTGTATGTATGTTTACAGTCAACTACAGTCTACAGCATATCAGTTTTCAACAGTTAAAGAATACAACTAACTATGACAGTTTTTGTATCCTACATTGCGGAAAGTAAAGCAGAAGACAAAGAGTTACCTCGGAAGCGCCGAATGAAAGGTGGGAGGTAGGCTCACGCAGCAGTAGCTCAGGCGCCACGTGCCTCTCGAAGCTCCAGAACTGACGCAGGCCGTCAGGGGGCAGAACATGGATTGCCGGCCGGTAGGTCGCCGGGTCGAACGGGCGCTCGCTCAGTGGTAAGAGCCCGACCCCGGGATCCATCTCGTGGTCCGGGGAAGTCCCGCCACGTGGAATGTCGTCTGCTATATCGAAAATGATGAGAAAATGGCCGGGAAAAGGAAAACCGGGCCGGAATGCGAAGAGTCAACTGAAAAGTCAACTCCCAAGAGGGTCGGAAATGGCCGGGACGGCCGGAATGTGAAAAGGCACAGGAATGAAGAGGAAAGTGGGGGGAACAAACCCCGAAAAGGTGAGAACGCCAAACGAGGCACCGAAACAAGAATGTGATCGGTTGAAAATGTCCGAAACGCGAAGGAAATCGCGAATCCGACGACGAAACGAGCGTAGAACGCGAAGAAACGGGCGAAAAGGGAGAGAGAAACGCTTTAGAGAGAGAGAGAGCAAGAGATTTCGGCGGAGGAGGAATGAGGAAATAGGGTTTAAAACCCTATTTTAAAACACCCAAGGTGAAAAGTCAAAACTGCCCCGCATCAGCAACTGTTTGCCGGTCGGCAATGTTTTGTGCCGGCCGGCACTTTTTTGTGCCGATGGACTTATTTTGATGTCGGCGGCCAGCCGGTGGCCTCCCCTCCCGGCCGGTGATGTTCCCACAGCCTTGTTTAGGCCATGTGAGGAGTTTTTGGTCTTCATAGCTCAAGAAAGTGCAAGAAAGTGCATTCCCGACGCTCGACCGGCCTTCGTTCTGACTTCGGACTGCATCTGCCGTGCGTAGCACTTAAACCCATGCAAGGTGTATCCTTTTTGTATCCTTTTGGCTTTTGTAAGGTCCAAAAGTTGCCCCATGTGTATCGCATATCAATCACACTATTTTGCGCATTTCAAAATTGTTCGCGCTGTGTTGCGCGTCGCACTGTTTTGTGCATTTCAAAATTGTTCGCGCTGTGTTGCGCGTCGTACTGTTTTGTGCACTTCAAAATTGTTCGCGCTGTTCTGCGCATCGCACTGTTTTGTGCATTTCAAATCGTCACACTGTTTTGTGCATTTCAAATCGTTGCACTGCTTTGTGCATTTCAAATTTCGTGCTATTTTGCGCATCTCATTGCATTTTGCATGCATTCCATCGCACTGTCTTGTGCACTCGTGTTGCCTAACGCATTGCGCTATTTTGCGCATCATACCGTCGTGCAATACGCCGGTCTGGCGAGACCTTAAACACGCACGGTCTGGCGAGACCTTAAACACGCACGGTCTAGGAGACCTTAAATCCTTGGAAGGTGCAAGACCTTTAATGCATTGGTGTGCACACTATTGCTTTGTACATGTCTTAAGCCGCGTGTTGTCGCGCATTCCATGCAACATGCATTTCATACATCATGTGCATCTCAAAAAGAAAAAAAAACAAAAAAACAAACAATCATAGTGCATTGTCATGCATTTGCATTGTAGATTGCATGCATTCACTGCATCGCCTTCCGCCTATGGCTTGCGCCTTTCCAGGTTGAGCTTGGTTTGGTATGTGTCCTTACTTTTCATGTTAAAACACAGTTCTGCATGTGTATCGCGCTGATTCCACGCTGATATGTTGGTTGAGGGTTGCGGCACCTTTTCTGTGTTACACATGGCTCGTACGTGTACATGCCTTTCCTAGGCAAAATTTGGTTTGGCTTGCGTGCCATATCCATTGTATCCATATCCACTTCATTGCATATTTGTAGATATTGCATTGTAGATTGCATGCATTCATTGCATCACCTTCCGCCTATGGCTTGCGCCTTTCCAGGTTGAGCTTGGTCTGGTATGTGCCCTTACTTTTCATGTTAAAACACAGTTCTGCATGTGTATCGCGCCGATTCCACGCTGATATGTTGGTTGAGGGTTGCGGCACCTTTTCTGTGTTACACATGGCTTGTATGTGTACATGCCTTTCCTAGGCAAGATTTGGTTTGGCCTGCGTGCCATATTCATGTATTACATTGTAGTGTAATTTTTGCATCCGGCATTAGGATCGTAGTCCTTTCTCCAGCGGGTCGTTTCCCCACTTATGTCGATTCCACCCAATACTTGTTCTTGCGTCTGTCTACAATACTCATAGTTCAGTTGACCGTTCTATGGTAGACAGACTTGTTATCTCCATCAATCTATTTGGCATAGGTGGCGTTTCGAACCGCTCATGATTGGATCACGATTCAAATGCTTTGCATGTGGCTTGCATTGTTTCAATTACATTGCATCTTCATTTGCATTGTTTATACATTGTTTTGTATATATTGCATTTCGTTATGCATCCACATTTGCATTATCATGCATGTTGCTAACAATATTGTACCTGTTAAGTTTGTTTTCTTTGCAGGCACGATATTGTATGTACGGTTCATTTGAAGCTGGTGCAACCAGACGAGCCGCACAGGTATTGTATCCTCCGAGTGAGACGTATTGAGAATTGCATAATTTTCTTACATCCTTTCTGCATTGTAGTGTAGTTTGGTGTATGCTAGCTTAAAACTGTCGCATGTATGCTTCGTTACAGCTTTCTTTACATGATCATAAGTTATGCTCGGCTTCGTGCATTGTCTTGCATTTTGCCCCTGCCTTCGGGCGCATATCTTGATTGTCTTGCATGTTTGTCTAAGTCTTCGGCCTTGTCAAAAATGGGTCGTCTCTGGGCTTTGACATTCGCTCCTGTCATTGTTATGACTTTCGAGTTCTGTCAAAGAGGGGCAACTGCAGACACCCCATTTTTGACCGTCCTCAAGACTTGGACGTCACTGTTTGAACACACGGTGATCTTCCATGTTTGTGTTCGTTTGGAGTTCCCGGAGGTCTCGGCTCGCGCGCCTTGCCTCAGGATCCCCGAACTCGACCGTTTAGTGTCTGGTTTTGCACCAAACACTTGCATCTTGCCCTTGAGAGGCAGGGTGGGGCTTGTAGACCATCCCCACCCACCACCGGCAGTGGCTAGAGGCCACCGGCTGGTGTTTGCTGCCACCGGCAATTTTTATTGCCGGCCGGCACTTTTTGTTGCCGGTCAGCACTATTTTGTGCCGGTCGGCACTCTTTTTAGCCAAGATGGCATTTTTGGCCGGCCGATTGCTGTTCATCTGCTTTTGCAGATATTTTTAGACAGCTGTCTTACTTTTGCATCCCTCCATACACGTGTATGGAGGGATCTCCCTCTTGTAAAGCTTGTCTTGTAAGCTTTACAAGACATATAGAGAGAGGCTTTCTCTTAAAGGGAGAAGAGGACTTAGGGTTGGAGATTTTGGACATTGGAGGGAGAGAAAAACACAGACCAAGCTCTGGTTTTAGGGTTAGGATTAGATACACATCCTATCTCTCTCTTTTTTCCTTCTTGTGTGTGTAAAATAGTGTTTAGTTCATACTATTGCACACAAACACCTAGTGTTTCACCTTCCTTTGGCTTTTGAGGTTCTAAGGGACTGGTTTTGAAGTTTTGGTGTTGGATTCAAGCTAAAGGAGGCCATTGGAGCACCATTTGTGAAGGGATCATCAAGGGTAAGAAACTTACACCTTTGTTTTCCCAATTTTGCATTGATTTTCTACCTATCTTAGAGCTGTTTTTGTGCTTATTGTATAACATAAAAAAGTTCTGTTTTTAAGCCCTCTTTATTGTTTATTAAGAGTGTTTTATTGTTTGAGGGTGGTTGACCCCCCTTAGGCCTTGAAAGGCCTCATTTTAGGCCATTTTGTGCTAGCTCCGGGATTTTGGTGTTGGGGTCTCTTCACCACTGAAATCTTGAGGGATTTCAGTGGTGAAGATGATGCCTTGAAGTCCCAAGAAGGAGAGGGCCACCCCCTCTCCTTGTTGTCCTTGAAAAGGGCATATTTTGGCCTCTTGAGAGAGCATTATGCTTGAGTGTGTGTTGAGCATGTTTGGGCTGTTTTTCATGCTTATATATCCATAATATAACATGATTTCAAGTTGGTTTTGGTACTCCATGCATGCTTAGCATAGTTGCCATGTAATGCCTCGTTTATGCCTTAACATGTCTTAGGTTGTTAGCCTTTGTTGGAGCATGTTTTAGGCTTAGTCTTGTGAAGATTATGTGCATATTTTGCCATGTTTTAGGTCTGTCCATAAGTGTTTGGGTTGATTTTGGCATGCTTGATATAGCTCCTTTGTATTTGGGCTTGTTGGCCTTGAGTATGTGCATGTGTAGCATGACATCTTTGCATCGATTTGGTGATTTGGGGTCACTTTATATGTTATTTCAGTCCCATTTCCATGCTTGTTTGATTGCCTTGCATGCCTCTTTAATGCTTTGGAAGCTTGTGTAGCAATGCTCCATGTTTTGGTGTTTATGCATGCCTTTGTTTTTGAGTCACTTAGATGCCATCTAAGTAGTCCTTTAGCTTTGTTTTAACATGCTAAACCTCTGATTTTGGTCCTTCCTTTCATGCCATGTTTGGTCTTGTTAAGTGTAGTTCAATGCTCATTGGCTTGCTTTGAACATTTGGATCATTTTGCATGTGAATGTTAGCTTATCTTGTTGCTTGGTTTGGCACCATCCTAACATGACTTTCAATGCTTATGTTGCATGCTTTTGGTCCATGAATGCCTCTTTCAAGTGTGCTTGAATGTTGCTTGCTTTGTGCTTAAGTGTTGGCCTTCAATTAGGTACATGTGTGCATGTGCTTTGGTCTCCATTTTTGGGCATTAATGGCTACTGTTTTAGGCCTATTTAGAGTTGCCTAATTCATGCATAAGTCCATCTTTGCATCCATTTGCATGCCCCTATGTTTGCTTGTATGCTTGCATAAGCTTGTCACCATGCCATGTTGCACCCTTAGTTTGCATGCTTAGGTTGCATTGCATCTTGCATGCATGCCTTGTTCCTTGACTTAATGATAGGAATTGGGCCTTGTTTGGTTTGATTGGTTTGCATTGCATTTGAAATCAAAGTTGCATACTTGGTTCTTTGGGCCATCATGCATGGAAATGCGTGATTGCTGGTCCGAGAATCGAGGCACATGCCCCTTTGAGTCATTATCATGATGAGGGACATGGTTGGTACATATATGCCTTGAATTGTGCTGCCATGCTTTGCCTTGCCCTCTGTTGCTGTCATTTGCAGATTCTGCAGGAACATTCTGCCGACCGGCAGTGTAAGGTGCCGGCCGGCAACAATTTCTCTGCCGACAGCTTCATTTTGTGCCGATGGCTACACACCAGTGCCGGTGGTGATTCCACTCAGCCGGTGGCACTCCCCAGTGTCTAGGGATGCAGTCCTGAAGTTTTGACAGCCTCCAGAGGAGTGAAGGAAGGAAAACAGAGGCAGCCTATGCATGGCGGCTCGTTTCCTGAGGCGATTTACTGTTTTTATTTAGCTTAATTTAATTTGCCAATTAAATTAATTAATTTGTAATTATTAATTAGCTTGCGTAGTTAATTAATTTGTAATATTTATTTGGTCCCTCCGAGCGAGGGCATATTTGTAATAAGTGTGCGTGCGTGTGATGTATGCCTTCCAACCCCACTTCTTTCTTCCCTTTTATTTACCTGCTTATGATGGTAGATTAGGGCACATTTATTTTAGCATACCTTATGCTATGCATGCGTGCATTCATGCATTTGTTGACATGCATCAGGCTCGGCACATCATGCTAACTGCATTTGTACTTTAATTTCAAAATTGAATACGTGCATCAATTGATTGCATCTCACATGCCATGCTTAGGTTAGCCGAGCCTACTTCAATTGCATCCCGTATGTGTTGCATTAGTCAATCTAACATGAACTAGGACATGCATGTTTGCTAACTAGTTTATTATTTTGGCACGGAGTACGATGTAAGTGTTTATGCTTTAGCATCCCGCATGCGTGTGAGTGTTGCCATGACAGTATGCTTAACATGTGGCTAGATGCTTATGTGTTATAAATTGTTTGAATGCCTGTGGGTGAAGGTTGGATTGTTTGAGTTGGGAAAAACTCGTTGAAATCCGTATTTTAGCCTACTTGCGAGTAGCAAATTCCAAAACATTTTCCCAAAACAAACGGATATGCAATGTTTATTTCCAAATTAGGCAATCTAGTCTATACTTGTTTGCTGCGCGCCTAACATAGCAATTCTAGGCTAATAACCGGAATAAGAACGCATAAAGTTTTCAAAAATGGATATCACGGTTAGTAGAGGCCGGTCTTCGGACCGGGCGAAAGGGGGTGCTCATAGCTGACCTTCCCCAATCGTACCCTAGCTCCCGAGCCGAGACAACTCCGGTGATGACGGACATGTGGCCTTCGGCACCGGGTCAGGGTTTCCTAAATTTCCCCATTTTAAAAATATTTAGGTGGCGACTCTGTATCTGGCAAAGCAGTCCATGTTTGGCACTACTTTTTCAAAAATCTGTTTCTCAAAACGATTTGCCAGATTTGGACTCTTTGGTTCAGATTAAGAACCGCGACAACAAAAATCGCGAGTCCGAACTGTAGTAGCACGAGGCCCACGCGGGCGCGTCTACAAGTATATCCTTACTAAATCTTTTTTCTGAAGAAGATATGACATTTGTGGCCTCTGTTCTCCCCTTTTTGATGGCAGGTTGTGCACTTAATACCTCCCTCAAGTGCTCAACCTTTTTGATCATTCCCCTAAGCTCACATACCCGCTCAGGTTCGAATACCCCATGTATTACGTTAATTACGCCTTGAGGTGGGGCGTTGATCGACATTCTGTTTGGGTTGTTGTGGTTCTAGGGGGCTGGTTGTGTCCCTCCTTCTATGTACTGGTCCAGATGCCCAGCTACCACTAACTCCTCTAGATGCTGCCTCAACGGTGTGCAATTTTTAGTGTGGTGCCCCTTTTCATTATGGAAGGTGCACCGGGATCTTTCATCATAGTCTTTTTGTGTTTCTCCGAACTTAGCTGGCCATCGGAGGAAAGGTTCATCGCGTATCTCACTAAGAATTCAGTAGATTGGTTTTTTGAATACTGTGGTAATGGCGGTGCGGACTCTTAACCTTCTTTGGTCTGGGTCCTCCCTATTGGCCTGCCTGCTTCGCCCATTCCTGTTTGGTTGATCTACCGTGTTGACTTTTGTCGTATTTTTTTTATCTGGCATTGCCGTCATGCCCGATTTTGTTATAGCACGGGTGCCATCCTCCTCCACGCGAATATGTTAGTGCACTTGCTCCATTAAGGCCTCCATCGTGAGGGGTGGCATCATAGTAATTGAGTCCCTCAACTTGTTTCCGACTCGTAGACCCCTTTTGTATTGCGCGATGGCAAGATTTGTGGGGCAATCTCCTATCTGGTTAAAAGTCTCCCAATAACAACTGCTGTAGGATCTCAACGTCTTCTTGCTGCCCATGTCAATGGAGAGTAGCTAATCGATCTCCACTGGTGTTTTAGTGTTCGTTCTGAACCTAGTCACGAACGCCTCTGCCAATTGTGCCCAGGAGGTGATGCTGCCTTTTGGTAGCCTTTTGAACCAGGTTAAACCCAGGTGGCCAAGGCTGGATGGAAACAGGATGAACGTTAAAGCTTCATTTCACCGGTATACTGCCATAACCTGGCGAAAGTGGCTTAAGTGCATATAGGGATCTGTCTTCCCCTCATAGGTGGTGAATTTGGGCTGGTGGAAGCCTGAAGGTAGGGGCGCATTCTCAATCGCCGGAACGAATGGCGAGCTCTGTAACCTTGCTAATACTTTGTCTGTTGGTTTGTAAGTAAGGCGCGGTATTGGCATTCCTACCTCAACGCTCCCATGCGTCTGAGGGGCCAACAGCTGGAGGGCTGAGACTTTACGCGGGTCGCGCACCCTGGTATCCTCCTTCCATCTTGCCCTTTCTTCAAGCACAGTTTGCAACTCAGATGATCTAGGCAACTCCGTGTGCCTGGATGAGGTCTGGTGCGTGTGCGAGGGTTGATAGGTGCTTCCCTCAGCATATGACCTCTCAGTTCTCGTTCTCTCAGATCTGGAGTAACGAGTCCTGGTAGTCCTTGATTGAGTGTCGCCTGTTCTAAGGCTCCTACTTTCTGCTTGCGAAGGTGTGGTACGCCTATCACGATCCTCCGAGTGGCGAGGGGGCGTGTTCCCTTTGCGTCGCTCTTCTGTCGCCACTCATTTTCCTTTCATCTGGCGCTTCATCAACTCCATGTATGCTGCCATCCTCCTGATTAATTCGTCTTGCTCCTTCACGCGATCCTCCAGAACTCGAGGGTCCATCTTCCGCCTCTATCTTTCAGGACTTTGAGAGCGACGGGGGCTGTTAGCCTGCCTCCCCCTTGCATCCCTCCGAGGGTTCTGTCGCTGGGGTTCTAAATCCGCCATGGGAGGGATAGAAGGCAAGCCTTCCCGCCTTCCACCCCCCTCCGGGGTTTACCCGTCAATGGTAGATTGCGGCAAGTCTTCGTTGTGTGCCATTGCTTCCAATTCGAGAAGTAAGCTTGATCAAAAGGTTTTGTCCTTTTTAGAATCCCCACAGACGGCGCCAATTGTACGAGCAGAAAATAATGTCCTCCTATAATCCTGTTGATCAAGTTTGCCTTCCTCCGTACGTCGTCACTTTGCTCCCTGAAAACACAAACGTGAGCTAGCCAGCTGGTGTGTGTCGGATACCTCTCCGATGCCTAAGTCAGCAAAATAGACAAATAGACAAAAGCTCTGTGTATTTGAGAATCAAAGTTGTGTTACCTCTACATAGGTTATGTTATGAGCATTTATAGGTTCCGCATGGCACAATCCTAGTAGGACTCTTATTCCTCTACTTAGAGTCCTCCTAGGAATCACATTCCTGAAAGATAATGCTTATCCTTCAACACCCCCCTCACTGCTTAAACCAAGTGAGATGGTTTTACCACGGTTGGATGACAGAACGACCGAGCTAACATGGCCATGCTAAAGCGTCAGATTTGACCGAGCTTCAACTTGCTCGGTCCTCTTCTTTATTGCTCTTACCTCGGTTTGGCATACTCCAACTGGGCTAATTACTTAAGACTGAGCTAACTATGCAGAATGGAATTTGTGTCTCGGCGCGACTATACGTAACGCTTAGCTCGGTCCAAACCTCAACTTGGCCCAACTAGTTAGCTCTTAGACCGTGCTGTATAATCTCTTACCCCGGCCCAATGTGTTGCCCAACTTACAAAGAAAACAATTCCTTAGCTCGGCCTAATTTGCTTATAAATTACCCTCTCAAACACATACATATTTAGTTGGGGATTTTCACCAAGGTTAAGAATTCTTTCGGTATTTAGTTGTGGGGTCATTCTATATGTTTTGATGGTTGGATATCTCCCATTTGACGAAATTGATCTCACCACATTGTCTAGTAAGGCATGAACTATTTTCTTTTTAGATTGTAATATTTTGTGCATGGAAAAAGGGCTTTCCAGTTGCCTTTTGACTTGTTCTATTTATTTACGTGAACTTTCCTAATGACAGTGAAGATTCAAACTAAAGCTATTATTAGGCAATGTATTATTGGCATGTTAGCTTTTTAAAATGATGTTTAGGTTTGTCTTGGTGTTAGAATTGGACATTTATAGAAAACTATTATATTTATTCTCAACGATCCTTTGTCGCAATTATTTGAGATTTGCTACATGGATCCATTCTTTCAAGTTGCCTCAATTAAAAGTCATACCCATGGTTAGGTCTAACACAGTCATGTTCTTTCATATTTCTGAACTCGTGTCCTCATTGGTCTTCCTTTATTTCTATTAGCATCCTTAAGCTAAACAAAGAACTTCTCCTTACAGGTGTGTAGCTGCCCTACATTGCATATGGATGTACCATCTCAAATGGCTTTCTCTCATTTCATCCTCAATTGGTGCCCCTTCTAACTTCTTCTGAATGCACTTATTTACTAGTCACTCATTTCTTGTAATACTAGTATGTTGTATAAAAATAAATAAACTGTGTATAAAAGAAAAAACAGATTCAATAAAGAAGAAAAGTAGAACACTCAAAGGCAAGGCACATCCTTGATGCTTTCTTTAAGATAGTAATTTCCCCTCTATTATACAGAAAGGTCTCTTGGACATTATATCTCCAGGATACAATGACTTATTGTAGAACACAATACTAAGGCTATGTTCCTTAGTTATTTTCTAAACCAGAACCTTAACCTAGAAAACTCAGAATGAAAACAGTGAAGAAAACTTGTAGGAAAAAACTGAGTATGGGCTGTTGAAGAGAGTTCCTTATATGGAACTCGAACAGACACCAACTTAGGGAATTGAAAAGTTGAAACTATTTCCCAACATCCGTAAACCAACTAGTGGTTAGGATCTCTAAATTTGAAATCTTAAACTGATTTATTCAAACGGTCCCAAGTTGTTTGTTTGAATATTTTATTTATTTATTTGTTTCTATATTATATATATATATATATATATAAAGAACTAGAAGTTCCATCTCATGGATATCTTCAATGGAAGACCTCCGATGGAAACGTGAAGGAATATGGAAAGTCCTACCTCTATTTATAGTAGATGAGAGCACACTCATTTGCTCAAGATTTCTATATGGGAACCAAGCTAAAAAATTTGAATTCCAAGTGAACAGAGGGAAAACAAAATATTGAATTCCCTCCAAATGAAGCTGTAGAGGTTCCTTTAGATTCCGATGTGGGAATCAAGAAAGGAAACAAAACAAAAAAATCCCCCACTAATTTACTAATAAAACATGGAGATTATTCTTGTTATTAGTAAATAATATATAACAATCCCCCACTAATTTACTAATAAAACAAAAAAATAAAAAACCAACAAATAAACTCAATAAAAATAAAAATTAGGTATTTGTATAGCACATACTCTTAAGTGGACAAGACTTGAACTTAGAGTTGAATACGACCTTTGAGATTCAAACAACTAAGAGAACTATGTCTTGATCTTAGTGAATTCAAAACTCAAAACAACCATATTTGCACCGTACATTGGTTCATTGTTCACCATGGCAGCGCATTAATTCGGCCTTGCACAAATCCCTATTAGCAAGTACTCTAGGATTAAACCGGTAATCCATAAGAAGCTGCGCTTACTTCTATAATTGCAAAGGCAAACTCATCTAGAACGTTCCACAACCTCTCTATTGTCCCACCGAAGCTATGAGTCATGTTAAGGATTTAAAAAATCTAACCTTCTAATTGTGGACTATTGAGTGCATTACTTAGATATGGAACTTTGTTTGGAATAGCATTAACCCCCATTATTCACAAGTTCATAAATGCACTTGAAATAAAATCTCTCATTATATTTCATACTATAGATTTTAATTAAAAACCTTTGAACTCTAAAATAATGATTATCTGAGTTATACAGACATCAACTAATTAGAGTAGGCTACCCAAGAAAAGAAAAAAAAAATCTAATTTTTAAGTAACGGGTGATAGTCCCATATCTCTCATAATTTTATTGATCCTTTCACCACTAAGTGGCTTTGTAAGAGGATTCACAAGCATTTGATCAATAGGTAGTAATATTTTATCTTTCTTCACAAGTTTTCTTATGTGATTATATCTCATGGCAATGTGTTTGCTATTATTTGAAATTCTCATATTTTTAATATTATGAATTGTTGCTTGATTGTCACAATACAAAGTAATAGGCGCTCTAGGCACTTCGATAAATGGAATACATCTTATAAAATTTTTCATCCAAATTAAATCTTTACTTGCCAATGACATAGCAACATATTCAAATTCCATAGAAGACAAAGCAATACATGATTGTTTTTTAGAAGACCATGCAACTATAGCACCACCAACAGTAAATAACTATCCACAAGTAGATTTAGAATTAGTTCTATCATAAGCCCAATTAGCATCACTATAACATTCGAGAGTAGGATTTGTGCAAAAATAATGTAAACCATAATTCATGGTATATTTTAAATATCTCAAAACTGTACTAAGTTCCTTCCAATGTTCAATACTAGGATTACTTAGTAAACCTACTCAACATACCAACAACACATGCAATATTAGGTCTAGTATAGTTCATAGCATACATTAAACTTCCTATAATACGAGCAGTCTTCTTGATTAATAGAAGCGGCCTATGTGGCACCAATTTATTACTAGGATCAATAGGAGTTTTACTAGGTTTACAAAGTGATTAAATTTCCTTAACACTTATTCTATATAATGAGATTGAGTCAAAATAAATCCATTATTCTTTTTAATAACTTTAACACCCAAAATAACATCCACATGACCCAAGTCTTTAATGTCAAAAGTTTGTGCCAAAAAAGTTTGTCTTATTTATACAAGCCATATTAGAACCAAAAATTAATAAGTCATCAACATAAAGAGTTATAAGAACTTTATAATTTTTTGTTACTTTAAAGAAAACACAACTTTCTACTTTAAAGCTTTTCAAATCAAGATTCTTAATTTCTTTCTTAAATTTTTCATACTGTTGTCTAGGTGCTTGTTTAAGACCATACAAAGACTTATTTAATTTACAAACTAAATTTTCTTTACCTTTAATAACATAACCTTCAGGTTGATTAACATAAATTTCTCCTTCAAGAGTGCCATTAGGAAAGCAGTTTTTACATCCATTTGGTGTACTTAAAGATTATAAACAAAAGAAATAGCAAACATAATTCTTATGGAAGTTATTCTAGTAACTAGAGAAAAGATTTCAAAAATGTCTATTCCTTCTTTTTTACTACATCCTTTAGCAACTAATCTTGCCTTATATTTATCTATACCCCCATCAGTTTTATGTTTCTTTCTTAACACCCATTTACATCCTATTGGTTTTGTATTAGGAGGAAGATTAGTTAAAGTCCAAGTGTCGTTATGATGAATAGATTTAATTTCATCATCCATATCAATTTTCCATAAATTAGCATCATGCAAAGACATAGCCTCATTAAATGTTTTAGGATCTTGATCATGATCTAATAAATAACTAAACATTCCAGGACCAAAATCTTTTTCAATTCTTTGTCTTTTACTTCTTCTTAACTCAATAGATTTATCTACTATTTCAGTTTCCTTATTATTATCACTAACATTAGGCAACCCATTATCAACTAGTGAATCATTTAAAGAAGAATTAGTATTGTCTAACTCAATTAACTATTTTTTTTCCCATTTCATGATTATTAGCATCTTTAATAGTCAAGTGTTCATAATAAATTGCATGAGTTGCTTCAAATACACTATTCGAATTAAATTCAAAAATCTAGAAGCTTTACTATTCATAGAATATCCAACAAAAACAGATTTTATAGCTTTACTGCCTAACTTAGGCCTTTTATATGAAACATCTAAAACATAAGCAATGCAACCCCAAACCTTAAAATAATTAATATTTGATTTATGATTTTTCCACAATTCATAAGGAGATTTAATTTTATTTTTATGTATGATTCCATTAGAAATATGACAAGTTATATATAAAGCCTCACCCCAAAAACTATTAGCACTAACCATTTCTAACAAGGCTCTATTTTTTTGTTCTGCAACACCATTTTGTGGAGGAGAATGAGGGCCTGTTTCTTCTCTAACTATTCCATGTGTTTCACAAAATTGAATATAAATCATTAAGTCGATATTCACCACCCCTATCGGATCTAATTTTTTGAATTTTCTTTCCAAGTTTATTTTCAACTTCTGCCTTAAATATTTTAAATTTTTCAAAAGCTTCATCTTTTGTTCTTAACAAATAAACATAAGTAAATTTAGAAAAATCATCTATAGAAGTTATGAAATATCTTTTTCCTCCTCTAGTAATTATATCTTTATTATCACATTTGTCACTATGAATTAATTCTTAACCAAAAAAAAAAAAAATTATTAATTCTAACAAAGTAATAGATCTATTAACATAGTTAAAAGGTTTCTTAACAATTTTTGATTGAGCACAGCATTTACAATTTTGTGTAGTTAAAACATGACTATTTTTAGGAACATTACCATCTGAAATCATGCGAGTCATAAAATTGCTACCAATATGTCCTAATCTATAATGCCAAACGGAATTAACATGTGAATCAAGCATATAAGCAAAAATAGAAACGTCTTTATTAAGACTAATAGAATACGTATTGTCTTTAGCATAACCCTTCCCAACAAAGGATCCCTTCTTAGAGATGATCACTTTTTGGGAATCAAATACAACTCTAAAACCATGATCATCAAGCCTCTTAACAGACACAAGACTCTTCCTAAGTCTCGGAATGTGATAAACATCTTACAAAGTAAGGACTTTGCCGGAAGAGAGAGGAAGTTTCACTGCTCTTTTGCCCAAGATAGCACATGTAGAAGAATTTCCCATGAAGACAGCTTTTTCACCACTAACTTCATTATAGGAATGAAAAGCATCCTTAATAGGGAGTAGCATGACAGGTTGCACCGGAATCAATCCACCAACCATCTTCCATGTTGATCATGTTGATTTTAGTAAGCATGTCTATCATGTCTTCATTAGTGCTCATCATGTTGGTCTCATTTTTGTGTCCCTTGCGGTGACAATCTTTGGCATAATGTCCTTTTTTACCAATCAAAACAAGAACCAAAACTTTTCTTTTTGACAAACTCCTTTTTAGTGAAGTTTCCTTGCTTCCTCTTAAAAGATTTTTTCTTGGTAGGAAACTTGACAACATGTTTATTAGAGGTAGATGCCGGTTCTTCAACATTATGAACTTTTTCAGGCTTCACCGGATTTTCAAGATTATCACGTAATCTTGCTTCACTTTCTATCTGAATGTGTTGAAGCAACTCATCCAAATTCAGAGATTTTTTTCTTTTGTTTTAAAATTCTTCGATAATCTGTCCACATAGATGGAAGTTTACCAATAATAGTTGAAACTTGAAAAGTCTCTGAAATTGGTTCTCTAGCATCAACACATTCAGTAGCAATGTCATTTAGATCATTAACTTGATCTTTAATAGACCGAGTATCATCCATTTTAAAATCAATATATTTTGAAATCAGGAAAGACCGATTACCCGCATCTTCATTAACATACTTGCATTGTATCACATGCTACAGTTCCAATGCTATTGTATACTTGTGCAAGACGTTGAACAGTGCATTTGTCATTGCATTGAGAATGGTAAAATGGCACACATAATCATCCTTCATCCATTTCTTCTGAGTTTCTGTCAAGGCTCCTTCGGATGTACTAGTACCATCAATAGCATTGATTCCATCAGTTGTAGGAGACACTTTTGTTTGAGGGTAGGCAACCGAAAACACATAAGCAACCTTTGCAACAGTAAGTTGGAAAAAGATCTTCATACTCCAACATTTGTAATTAAGTCCGTTAAAACATTCAGGCCTTTCAACTTCATGAATCTGTGTCTTGATCACTATTTGTGGGATTCATAATTACTATCTTAAAATTGTTGTATAAAAATAAATAAACTATGTATAAAAGAAAAAACAAATTCAGCAAAGAAGAAAAGTAGAACACTCAAAGGCAAGGCACATCAAGAATGCTTTCTTTAAGATAGTAATTTCCCCTCTATTATATAGAAAGGTCTCTTGGAAATTATCTCTCTAGGATACAATGCCTTATTCTAGAAAATAATACTAAGGCTGTATTCCTTAGTTATTTTCTAAACCAGAACCTTAACCTAGAAAACTCAGAATGAAAACAATGAAGAAAACTTGCGAGGAAAAACTAAGTGAGTATGGGTTGTTAAAGAGAGTTTCTTATATGGAACTCAAACAGACACCAACTTAGGGAGTTCAAAAGTTGAAACTGTTTCCCAACGTCTGTAAACCAACTAGTGGTTAGGATCTCTGAATTTGAAATCTTAAACTGATTTATTCAAACGGTCCCAAACTATTTGTTTGAATATGTTATTTCTTTCTTTACATATTATATATATATATATATATATAAAGAACTAGAAGTTCCATCTCATGGAGATCTTCAACGGAAGGCCTCCAATGGAAACTTGAAGGAATATGGAAAGTCTTTCCTCTATTTATAGTAGATGAGGGCACACTCATTTGCTCAAGGTTTCTATATGGGAACCAAGCTAAAACATTTAAATTCCAAGTGAATGAAGGAAGAAATACTGAATTCTCTCCAAATGAAAGTGTAGAGATTCCTTTAGATTCTGATGTGGAATCAAGAAAAAAAAAACAAAACAAAAAACATGGAGATTATTATTGTTATTAGTAAATAATATATGACATAGTATACCACTTATCCATCTTAACATTCTTGTTTCAATTGCACTCTTTTTGCAGGATGTTTTTTCAACCACCCAACTTTCTGAACCATATTAAAGAAGGAAAATGAAAATGTTACTGTTGTAAAATTAGGGTTTACCTACATTAAAAAAAAAAACACTAAAAACTAACAAGACAAAATAGGTCACTCTGTAATTTGTTATTATGGTTACTCATCTTAATGTTTTATGTATATGGTCCTGCTTCTAACTGTTGTTTCAGTCATTAACTATGAGGGCTCAAGCTTGTTGTTCACTACGTACTTGGTTAGCATGCTGCTCATCTTCAAGTTTTATTTCCTGTGAGTATTGTCTGCAGATAGAGAAAGCGGAGTTTTCATGTCCATCATGGTTTCCATTAGGAGCAAAATCTTTAATACATCGAATTTTGGATCCAAATCCCAAAACTGTAAGTATTTGCTTTTTGACTGACATTAGTTGTTGGATGTCATTTTGCACACTGCCCTGGTTGCTCTATTATTACATAAAGCAGGACAAAAAATGAAATTTGTGGTCTTGGTATCCAATGTTTTAAAAAGCGCGCAAGTGAGGTGCAATGAGGCGTAGCCTTGCGCTTCGAACAGGTCAAGGTGAGGCACAATACACAAGGCACAACTTAAGCGTTGAGGCGAGGGCATTTTTTGAGGCACGAGGTGTGGGCTTTATTGTCTTTACCTATTTTTCTACTTCAACTGCTGATTGAATGCTTTTTTTTTTTGGCATACTCACGATGATTCAAAACTCTTCAATATAAAATGATCAAACGTGGTCAAAAGAGAGTAGAAAGTAATAAAAGATTGAATGTTATGCTTTATATCTTTTGTTGGATATTGTATTTCTAGTTTTTAGGAGATTGAATGTTATGTTTAAAGATTATCATAAATGGTTATGATTTTTGAAATTCTATATATTTTTGTTATGTTAAACAGTTTGACTATTTTATAATTTTGCTTTCTTCTACTACTTGCGCTTCGCTTTGGCGAGGCACGCGCCTCGCGCTTAGGCTATAGGAGACCTTATTGCCTCGGTGCGCCTAAAGCCTTTTCAAACACTGTTGGTATCTGATGCCAAAATGATTTGTGTGCCTTTTGAATACTGTTGAAAACCGAAATGCAATATAGCTACGCAAACAAACACGTTATATTACTTAATATGTATGATGTGGTAAAGATTACTCATGTTGGTTACTGTAGAATATAATGGCTCAAATATAGTTGCTTTGAATGCGGTGTCACTGAGAACTCCTTTCCTCTCGATGCAGCATATTCGAATTGAAGATATTAGGAATGATGAGTGGTTTATAAGGGGTTATGTTCCTGCCAAACTTATTGAATATGAAGATGTTAACCTAGATGACATTAATACAGTTTTTGATGATCCTGAGGTTCGTGTTACTTTTAATTTCTGCTTCTCTTGCATATCATTTGGAATTCTACTAAATAATAGAAAGGGTTCTAGAATTTGTGCTTTAAGGAAAAATTAGTGCCAGCAGTAATTTGCTCCTAGTAATGAATCTTCCTTCTCTAGGTTGCTTCTGCCCTGAATCCACAAATTGGCTAATTAGGTGTTAAACATTCTCCAATCTAGGTCTTCTCTGTTTGTCTTCTCTGTATCCAAGAATTCGGTTGTGGTCACCACTTTGAGAACTGGTTAGAGTGTGCTGCGGTACTATTCAAACAAGGGGCAACTTTCCATTGCCATACAGTGTGCTGCGGTGCAATTCAAACAAGGGGCAATTTTCCATTGTCATACAGGGTCGTTCAGACAAGGGGCAATTTTCCATTGCTTCCGATTCCAGGTTGTGCATCTCAAGAGTAGGTTTCATGCTCATTGAGCAGTGGCCATTTTCAAAAATAGTTTTTTGAGAATTTTTACTGAGGTTGACTAATTCTCTTGAAAATTATTCCATTTTTCCAAAACTAGGCCATATCTTGGACCCAAAAAGGAAAATTTTCAGTGCTCACAATCTAACTTGCATGATTTAAAATCAAAAAATTGAACAAACATGTTAATCTAACTCTCATATTGGTTAAAATTGTTTTAGTAGAAAGCCAAAACAAAAAATGGTCAAAATGATGAACCAGGGGCACAGTTGAGTCAGGTGTTTTGTCTTTTCCCCATTGCCAACATACTTGCCAGAAAAGGCACTCTACTTGCCAGAAAAGGCATCGTATTCGCCAGAAAGGGCAAAACTGAAGCCAATAACAAAGGGTTGAAAGCTCTCAACATCCTCCAAGCAACGAGGTATCAAGCCAAGGGCAAAGCACGAACTGGATTGGATCACGATATTCCAATCCCTCGTCTGGGCACATCTGATCACGTCCAAACTCCCCAGTAAAGCACCGTCAACCGATGTTAGCTGCAGAATGGCTACACTCCCAGTTATAGCGTGGCCCCTCTGTGAGGGGAGTTCATTGTTGTGAGCAGAAGAAGAAGAATTTAGCGGAATGCTAGTGACAAGAGCCCGCAACTTTCTGCTTATCCGTCAACCACCCAGGAGAGGGATAAAAAAGAAAAGAGATTGAAGAATAGAGAGATGTGCATGGAGAGAAAAGTGAGAAATGGCTTTTTTAGAGAAAAAAAAAAATAGAGCCTGAGGGCCGAGTGATGTGAGAATCACAAATGAGAAAATGGTGGGAAACAATACCCAGAGAAACAGGCTGCCTGTGTGCGTCTGAGTGTCGTGTCTTTTTGTTTTGTCTCGATTCTTGTTTTGAGTCGTTTCAAGTGTTTCTCGATGTGTTTAGGTTGTTTACCTTTTGTTTTCCTTTGTTGAGTCGTGGTGCGCTGTGTTCAGTCGTAGGCTCAATACCCGATCAAAAACTCTTTTCTCAATTTCAAATTGTTTTGTGCTCAGGAGTGCTGTGCCATTTTCCACATTTGTGCAAAACAAGATTTGTTCTTTCATAAAACTGTAGGGTTCAACCCAGGTCATGTGAGATAGGGGTGGGCGCGGGTCGGTTGCGGCCACGGAACCTCTAATCCGCCATCCGTCCGCCAGATTGGCGGATTGAAGAAAGTCAATCCGCATCCGTCCGCCAATCCGGCGGATGTGAATTGAGCGGATTGGCGGTTTGGCGGATGGATGCGAATCGGTTTGGCGGTTTAAAATTTTATAAAATTTCAACATAATTCAACTTATGCACTTCCTCAAACAAAAAAAAGAAAAAGAAAGTATTACAATCAATGACTTAAAAAAGTATTACAATCACTGTATGCCTTATCCAAAGAAAAAAAGTTTGAAACTTTAGAATATCACGATCACTGCATGCCTCATCCACATATTACAATCACAGCATGATTCATCCCCATAAAGTATTACAATCTGTGATTCTTAAAATATAATAACAATTCAAACCACCAAAACCATGAACAGAGCAGTAGTAGAGATTGAATGTCTCTATATTGTTACATCTACATATGTTTTTGAAAACAAAAACCAACCAGCATATATCATATTTTCTATTTATTATTTTTAGAGTTACATTTAAAAACTAAAAAATATATATGAATAATACGTTTATTTTTTTCAATTCAAAAAATATATTCAAGTTGAAAACTTTTTTTCAACAGAATATTTAAACTCTTTTTTAATTGAAAACACAAACATAATATTTAAACAAATTGAAAATACGAAGTCTTATAAATTACTAAGGGTGCACGCGATTTGGCGGTTTGGCGGTTCGGTTGCGGCAAAAAAATCTCAAATCCGCCATCCGTCCGCCAAATTGGCGGATTTGAGAAAATCAATCCGCAACCATCCGCTCGTCCTCACGCATCCGTCCAAAATGCGGCGGATCGGTTCGGTTCGGTCGGTTTTGGCGGATCGGTATATCCGCTGCTCACCCCTAATGTGAGAACAGTAAAAACCAGGACCTATCTGAAGCTGTATAGGTTCCAAGCTGCAAAGCAAAAGAAAAGAGAGAAAATTTGGAGCATCTGATTTTGTTTCAACTTCTACAAGTTTCGTCACTACATACAGTATGTTCAAAATGAGCTGTGCATTTAGAGTAAGCAGTGTGTTGTATGAGCCGTGTGCAAAATAAACTGAGTACTGTGTTATGAGCTGTGTGTTCAGAGTGAGCAGCACCCCGTGTGAGCTATGCGCCAAATAAACCAAGTACTGTGTTATGAGCTGTGCGTTCAGAATGAGCAGTGTGCTGTACGAGCTGTGTGTTCAAAGTCAATCAAATACTGTGTTGACTATTTCAGTATCAGAATCACGATTAGAAGTGCTCTCCCGAAGTACCAATCCCTGCCAGAGGCATCTTGGTTGTGTTTGCAATGAGTTCCTAGGAGATCAATTGTGATGGTGGAAACTAGAGTTCGAATGGTTGTTGCCTAGAACACAAAGGTTTGGAATTTCCGAGACTAAAGTCTGGTTTGAATACTCAAGGGTATATCCCCGGCTTGAAATCTGTATGGAAGCCCCATAGGTCGAGGTAGCGGGTATGCATCTCGATTATGGATACTGATCCAACCTAGTCTGTCACCCCGTTGAAGAATAGGGAAAGTTGTGAGTATGATGAGGAAGAAAAGCGGCATCCGTGGTTTCCCCAGCAGATGTCGCTCCTTGTCAGCATTTCAGCACCTTTGTACTGTGGGTTGAAGATAAGTGTTCGAGGAACACGAGGGGGGATCCCCGTCAGAGTAGAGCGGTTTATCGCCACTCACCCCGTGAGGTGCTTGCTGAAGCGCCACTTTGTTTGTTTGTTGCATTCCTTAAACATCATGCATTGTGTTGCATTTTTACCTATCTATTTTCTTTCCCGTTCGTGCATGGTATTGTATGTATTGTTTATTCAGGGACGTTCCGGTTCAGTTTAACTGATACCTTTCTCCTCTCGCATTTGGCATGCGTTTGGACCTATCTTTCTGCTCTCACATTTGACACGCGTTTGGATGACTGCGCTTTCTTGCACAGTCCTTTCCTCTCTTGCGTATGATACGCCGAGAGGTTTTCTTCTTTCCGAAACACGGGGATATGTCCCTATGTTTCTCCTTCTTCCCAAAACATGGGGATGTCTCCCTATGTTTCTCCTTTTCTGGTTTAGAGCATTTGGAATACGTTCTAATGCCCGTACCATTTCGAAACATGGGGATATGTCTCTATGTTTCCTTCTTTTTCCGAAACAGCGGGGATATGTCCCTATGTTTCTCCCTGTCCCCATTCCTTACACGTTTTCAGTGTGTTTGGAATTTATCTCAGGTTGCGTTTTGAACACACCTAGGCGGGTTGTTTTAGACCTCCTCTCGCGATTTCAGCGTGGTTTGAGTGTCCCCATTCCTTACACATTTTCAGCATGTTTGGAATTTATCTCAGGTTGCGTCGTATGCGCACCTGGGCAGGTTGTTTTGGACCTCCTCTCATGATTTCAGTGTTGTTTGAGTGTCCCTGTTCTTCACACGATTTCAGCGTGTTTGAAATTTATCTCAGGTTGTGCTTTGAGCACACCTGAGTGGGTTGTTTTGGACCTCCTCTCACGATTTTAGCGTGGTTTGAGTGTCCCCATTCCTTACACATTTTTAGCGTGTTTGGAATCTATCTCAGTTTGTGTTTTGAACACACCTGGGCGGGTTGTTTTGGACCTCCTCTCACAATTTCAGCGTGGTTTGAGTGTCCCCATTCCTCACATGATTTCAGCGTGTTTGGAATTTATCTCAGGTTGTGTTTTGAACACACCTGGGCGGGTTGTTTTGGACCTCCTCTCACGATTTTAGTGTGGTTTGAGTGTCCTCATTCCTCACACGATTTCAGCGTGTTTGGAATTTTTCTCAGGTTGCGTTTTGAACATACCTGGGCGGGTTGTTTTGGACCTCCTCTCACAATTTTAGCGTGGTTTGAGTGTCCCCATTCCTCACACGATTTCAGCGTGTTTGGAATTTATCTCAGGTTGCGTTTTGAACACACCTGGGCGGGTTGTTTTGGACCTCCTCTCACGACTTCAACGTGGTTTGAGTGTCCCCATTCCTTACACGTTTTCAGCGTGTTTGGAATTTATCTCAGGTTGTGTTTTGAACACACCTGGGCGGGTTGTTTTGGACGTCTTCTCACGATTTCAGCGTGGTTTGAGTGTCCCTTTCCTCACATGATTTTAGCATGTTTGGAATTTGACTCAGGTTGCATTGTATACGCGCCTGATTGTTTGTTTTTCCTCCTCTCATGATTCCAGCATGGTTGGAGTATGTCACCCTTTTTGTATCTACTATATTATCATTTCATTGCATTGTTTTGTGCAGTTTACCTGCATTTTGCATTGCATTCGCGCTATTTTGCGCACCTCATATGCACCTGTTAGTGCATTGCATTTTGCATCATTAGCGCTATTTTGCGCATCGCACTTTTTGTGCACCTTACTTGGATTTTGCATGCATTGCTTTTCATTCGCACTATTTTGCACATCACGCTATCTTGCACACCTTATCTGCACCTGTTAGTGCATTGCATTTCATTCACGCTGTTTTGTGCATCACGCTATCTTGTGCATCGCGCTGTCTTGCGCACCTCATTTGCATCTGTTACTGCATTGCATTTCATTCGCGCTATTTTGTGCATCGCGCTATCTTACGCACCTCATCTGCACCTGTTAGTGCATTGCATTTCATTCGCGCTATTTTGCGCATCGTGCTATTTTGCGCATCGTGCTATTTTGCGCACCTCATTTGCACCTGTTAGTGCATTGCATTTCATTCGCGCTATTTTACGCATCGCGCTATCTTGTGCACCTCATCTGCACCTGTTAGTGCATTGCATTTCATTCGCGCTATTTTGCGCATCGCACTATCTTGCGCACCTCATCTGCATCTGTTAGTGCATTACATTTCATTCGCGCTATTTTGCGCATCGTGCTATCTTGCGCACCTCATCTGCACCTGTTAGTGCATTGTATTTCATTCGCACTATTTTGCGTATCGCGGTATCTTGCGCACCTCATCTGCACCCGTTAGTGCATTGCTCGCGCTATTTTGCGCACCTTACCTGTACTTGTTAGTGCTTTACATTGTTAGGAACACTTCATTTGCATTGTCATGCATGTCATATACCTTGCGTTGTCTCACACGTCATTTGCATTGTCGTGCATTTCATTACATGCGTTGTCTCGCACATCATTTGCATTGTCATGCATGTCATATACCTTGCGTTGTCTCGCACGTCATTTGCATTGTCATGCATTTCATTACATGCGTTGTCTCGTACGTCATTCGCATTGTCATGCATTTCATTACATGTGTTGTCGCGCACGTCATTCGCATTGTCATGCATTTCATTACATGCGTTGTCTTGCACGTCATTTGCATTGTCATGCCTTTTCCTTACCTTGCGTTGTCTCGCATGCTTCATTTGCATTGTCATGCATTTCATTACATGCGTTGTCTCGCATGTTTCATTTGCATTGTCATGCATTTCATAACTTGCATTGCCTTGCTCGTTATTTGCATTGTTTTGCATCCCCTATAACTTGCATTGTCTTGCTTGTTATTTGCATTGTTTTGCATCCCCTCTAACTTGTGCATTGTCTTGCACTTCCCCTCTAACTTGTGCATTGTTTTGCACCCCCACTAACTTCTGCATTGTCTTGCACTTCCCCTCTAACTTGTGCATTGTCTTGCACTTCTTCTCTAACTTACGCATTGTCTTGCACTTCCCCTCTAACTTGTGCATTGTCTTGCAGCCCCACTAACTTGTGCATTGTCTTGCACTTCCCCTCTAACTTGTGCATTGTCTTTCACCCACTAACTTGTGCATTGTCTTGCACTTCCCCTCTAACTTGTGCATTGTCTTGCACCCACTAACTTGCGTTGTTTCGCACCAATCTAACTTGCGTTGTTCCGCACCCCATCTAACCTGCGTTGTTTCGCACTTCTCTAACTTGCGTTGTGTTGTACACCATCTAACTTACGTTGTTTCGCACTTCTCTTACTTACATTGTTATGTACATCTTTAACTTGCGTTTTGTCGCACGTTACTTGCATTGTCATGTACCCCATTCACCTGCGTTGTCACGCACTTTTCACTTGCATGTGCTATGTATGTTTCTAACGATATTGTACCTGTTAAGTTTCTTTCTTTTGCAGGCACGATATTGTATGTACGGTTCATTTGAAGCTGGCACGACCAGACGAATCGGACGGTATTGTATATTCTCTACGTGAGGCGTGGCGAGAATTGTATATTTCCCTTACATCCTTTCTGCATGTAATGTAGTTTGGTTTTTATTTGTTTGCTTAAAACTGTTGCATGTTATGCTTCGTTATAGCTCCCTTCGGATGATCATAACTTATGTTCAGTACCGTGCATGTCCCTTGCATTTTGCCCCCGCCCGCGGGCACATATCTTGCTATCTTGTATGCTTGTAGGTCTTCGGCTTTGTCAAAAATGGGTCGTCTCTGGGTTTTGACATTCACTCCCGTCATTTTTATGACTTTCGAGTTCTGTTAAAGAGGGGCAACTGTAGACACCCCATTTTTGACCGTCCTCAAGACTTGGACGTCATTGTTTGAACACTCAATGATCATCCATGCTCGTGTTCATTTTGAGTTCTCGGGGTCTCGGTCGCGCACCTTGTCTCAAGATCTCTCAACTTGTCTATTTTGTGCTTGGTTGTGGACCAAGCACTTGTGTTTTTGCTTCTGAGGGAAGAGGGTGGCTTGTTGGCCATTTTCCCAACCCATCGGCCTTGTTTTCTTACCATCGGCCAAAAGTGTTGGCCGATCGGCACCTTTTTTGGTCGGTCGGCACTTGTGTTAGTCGATCGGCCATATTTTCTGGCCGAGCCCTGTTCATCTGCTTTATGCAGACATTTTATGCTAGCTGTCATAGCTGGCATGCACAATTCACATCCTCCATACACGTGTATGGAGGGGTTTGATTCGATTGCCTAGCTTGCTCAACAAGCTTAGGAATTGAACTTCTATAAAGAGGGAGCTCCTCCTCCCTTTCCAGAGGTTCAGAAAAATTAGGGTTAGAGTGATAGATATAGTTTTGTATATATTTTTCCTTGATTCTTCATTTTGTGCTTCAAAAGTGTCATTTTGTCTTACTATTGTACACAAACACACACTAGAACACCATCCCCTTAGAGCTGAGGTCCCTTGAGGTTGATTTTAGTGTTCTTGGGCTGGTTTTGATTAGAGAAGGCTGCTGGAGCATTGTTCTTGAAGGTGGTCTTCAAGGGCGTTTTCCTTGGTTTTAAACCCCCATTTTGTTTTAGCTTTTAGACCTACTTGCTTATTGTTTCAAGCTCAAATCATAACTGATAAAAGTTCTATTTTTACATGCTTTAAATCTTTGGTTAAGGTCACTTTTTGGTTAGGGGTCATCTCCTCCTTCCAACGCCTTGTTAGGCCGTGTTTTAGGTGGGTTTAGTTGGCTCTGTTTTGGGTGGGTTTAGTTGGCTCTTACATGCTTCGTGTACTTGTCTTGCAATCCTCTCATTTCCCTTAACATTCATCATGCCTTAACATGTCATTCTAGCACGCTTTTGGCTTAACTTCAAGAAGCTTTTGTCCATGTTTTAGCATGCTCTAGCTCTGATTTAGGTTGTTTTAGTCATGCATGACTTGCTCTGTATAGCCATGGCTCAATCTAGCTTGTTAGCTTTGAATATTGAGTCCACTAGCATGCATTACTTGGCTCATTTCAATGATTTGGCATAATTTGTTATGTTATTTCAGTCCATGTTTCATGCTCATACACTTGCACTTATCACTCCCTTGATGTTTTAAAGAGTTAATGCTTTATGCCTCATGAGTGGACCATTGCGTATGCCTCCATACTTACGTCTTTGGGATGCCATCTAAGTGGGTTTTTGGGCTTATTTTGATATGCCATAACTCTGTTTTTTATTGGACAATTCATGCCATGTTTGGTTTTGATAGGTGTAATGTAACACCCCTTTGTAGCCTTGCATGCCTCATGCCTTTTGGAGTTGTATTCTAGCTTGTGTTGGCTAGTTTCGAGCTTGTTTTTGGTCTTGTCTTGACCTGCCTTGGGACTGTTTTGAGTGCCCTTGGCCCTTTGGGGCTGGCCTTGCATGGCCATGGTTTGAGTCCCTTGGCTAGCCTTAAGCTTTGGGCTTTCTTGTATGCTTTGCTTGCTTTGTTTGGTTGGTTTGACACCTTTCCATGCATGATTTCAGAGCTTATAATGTTTGTCACATGTCCATATTTGTCCCCTTTTAAGTGCTCTTGAAAGTTGCCCTCCTATGCCTAGGTATCGAACCATTTACATGTGCATGTTTGTTTTGCATTTTCATGCTTCCAATTCATAACTTTTGTAACGCCCTCAAAATTAACCCATTATATATCATTGACATGCATTATTTAAAGAAGACAATTTATTAATTCATTCATCAGAGTATTACTAAATAAAACATTACATGTAACATCGAATAAAATGCCCTGCAGGCTTACATCTTTCCAAGCCAACACTTGGATTCAAAAATATAAGTTCTAATCCCAATACAAGAAAAGCCCTAGGCTTGAATGTTTACATGTACTAATAAATGACAACTATTAACTAAAGGTAGTCTTCTTCAATTCAGAAGCCAAACCCTCCCAAGCTAAGTCCTTGGAGGTAGTTTATCACCTGAACCTGAAAATGATGTTCCCATAAAGGGTGAGCCACAGCCCAGTAGAAATATACTAAACCACATATAAGCAATGAATAAAGCAATAATATTTGACAGATGGTTAACCAAGATAATCAACCACTTCATTTTACAGTCTCATGACACTATTGTCTAAGATACAATTTACTTTCCAATTTTATCAACATGGCTCAGAACCTGGCCAAACCTACAACAGTGAATTACATATACCATATTCACATCCTTCCAATATCAACAAACAAATGAGACTCAAGCTCAATTCACAACACTTCATACTTCCAGATTGATACACATTTTAGTGCTGTATCAATAAAAACACTTCAGTATAATAAGCACACATAAAAGTGATGCTAATGGAGTCCATCCCCTATCTCCTCCCAAACAAAATCCGGTTTAGAGGTCCATCCCCTATCTTCCCCTAAACCGTGGAGTACATCCCCTATCTCCTCCCACACAAAACAATGTATGCAAATGCAATGCTCAATCAATACACGTATTTTCTGTATCAATGCAATGGTCAAAGTTAATGACTTAACCAATGTGATTAGTTTCAGTTATTCCTAATCCACATGCAATGTCTACAACAATCACGACTATCCTCCACCGATAGCCCAAAACAGTTATTTCTAAACAGGAAATAAATGTATCAACTAACATAATTCCAACATTTTCATAGGTGAGTGATTAAACTAACCAACTACACCATTTACTCAATAATTTCTCCAATACAATGAATTTAGCCATATTCCCCAATTCCCTTAAATTAATTATACAAATTAATTTTAATATTACAACCAGAGTTTTCCCAAAAATTACCAAAATAACCCAACACATCAATATACCAAAACTTAGAGCAAAACCTATAAAATGGAGTAGGAAATCCCTACCTTGAAGAAAACAACCCAAAAGGAGAAGACAGAGATGATACCCCAAATACCAAAGTGCTCCAAATCGCCAACTATTCAGATTAAATGGAAGCCCTCAACTCACTCTATCTTTTTAATGAAGGATCTAGGGTAGAAACACTCCCTAAGTGGATCAAATCTAAGAGAGAAGGTGAGTAGAGAGAAAGAGGAGTCGGACCTAGGGTTTGGAATCAAAATAAGATGAAAAAGACTGATCAAATCCCGCTGCTGTGTATATAAACTGGACAGGCTCGCTCGAGCGAAGACTTGGTCGCTCGAGCGACCAGACACAGAGAAACCACGCTCGAGCCAAGGAAGCCTTGCTCGAGCCAACAACCCAAAAGCTCGCTCGAGCGAAAGAAAGCTCGATCGAGCGAAGAACTCAAACCCTCAGGTCTGTAACTAGACACACGCTCGAGCGAAGGAATTATAGCTCGAGCGAAGAACGGACCAACTCGCTCGAGCGAAGAAAAGCTCGCTCGAGCCAAGAATGCAAAGCTACAGGTCCATACAGGACGCCAACTCTCGCTCGAGCGACCAAACCCCAGCTCGAGCGAAGAACCAAAACGACATCTCGATCGAGCGACAAACTCCTCGCTCGAGCGAACAACCAAAAACCTGGACAGCAAGACTTGGTTTCTAAACCCAACCAACCTGAAACAACCCTGCCCAACACATCCTATAATTCCAAAAGAGAAAATAAAGGACAACAACAACAATTCTACAATGACAGAATCTACGGAACCTAAGTCCGGATACAATAATCAAATGGGAAAAGACCGGGGTCGCTATAACCTCCCCCCCTTCAAAGAATTTCGTCCCCGAAATTAAGCTTAAGTTTTTGAAAACATATTTTTCTCAATTCCCAATGATATTATAAAACAATAATAGACAGCTTGACCCAATGCTGGTCACTTCATCTCTTTATCAAGAGGCAACTCACAACATATATAAAATAACATATATTTCAACCTGTAACAATATTATGCATTATTCCTTATCATATTCAATTGCACGATATATACAACACATTTAACAATGCAATCAACATATGCTATGTTACACTAAACTTCTATAATGAAGCAAGTTTCAAAATACACTCTTTTACCAAAACAAACTCAATGTTTCACAACTTAAGACATATATAAAGCTCTTAAGTTCAACCATATTACAAAATCTAAATCCAAGATTACAAATTAATAAACATGTCCGGGTATTTTTCGCGGACTTCCAATTCACGTTCCCAAGTGGCTTCCTCCACCCCATGATGTTTCCACAAAACTTTTACCAAAGGGATGGTCTTGCCTCGCAAAACTTGATCCCGCCTATCCAAGACCCGAACCGGTCTCTTCTCATACGAGACATCCTCATCAACCACTAAATCGGTCCAATCCAACACATGTGATGGATCTGGCTCATACTTCCGAAGCATACTCACATGAAACATGTCATGTACTCCGGACAACTGCGGCGGTAAAGCTAAACGATAAGCAGTCTCGCCAATCCTCTCAAGGATCTCAAACGGACCAATGAACCGAGGGGACAACTTCCCCCTCTTTCCAAACCTCATCAAACCCCGTCTAGGTGATATCTTCAGAAAGACGTGATCACCCGCCTCAAACACCAAAGGTCTCCTTCTACGGTCGGCATAAGATTTCTGACGACTCTGTGCTGTAACAAGTCTCTTACGGATAAGCTCAACTTTCTCCGTCGTTTCCCTCACCAACTCCGGACCCAACAGAGGTGCATCACCCACCTCAGCCCAACAAACAGGAGATCTACACGGTCGGCCATACAAGGCTTCAAATGGTGCCATACCGATACTAGACTGGAAACTGTTATTGTAGGCAAACTCCACCAACGGCAAGTGCCTCTCCCATGACCCACTAAAGTCTAGAACACAACCCCGAAGCATATCCTCAAGGATTTGAATAGTACGCTCAGACTGTCCGTCAGTCTGAGGATGATAAGCCGTGCTAAAGGTCAACTTAGTGCCTAAGGCACTCTGCAAACTCTGCCACAACCTGGCAGTAAAACGAGGATCTCTATCTGAGACGATCGTCACTGGGACCCCGTGCAATCTTACTATGTCCCGAATATACAAGTCGGCAAGATGATCTACCGAATCTCTCACGCGCATAGGAATAAAGTGCGCCGACTTAGTCAACCGGTCTACAACCACCCAAATAGCATCACTACCCCGCTGAGTCCTCGGAAGACCTACAACGAAGTCCATAGTGACATGCTCCCACTTCCACTCGGCAATAGGCAAGGGTTGCAACAAACCCGCTGGCCTTTGATGCTCGGCCTTCACTTGCTGGCAAGTAAGGCACCTAGACACGAAAGCCGCCACATCTTTCTTCATACCCCGCCACCAAAACTGGCGACCCAAATCCCGATACATCTTAGTGCCTCCCGGATGCACCGCAAGGCGTGAATGATGAAAATCTCGGAGTACCTCCTCTCGACAAGACTCTGGCACAAACGGTCGGTCTCGGTATCTCACACTCAGGTCGGGATACACCGTCAAACCCTTCTCAACCTTCCCACCGGAAATCTTCTCACGGAGAGATTCTACCTCAAGGTCACCTCTCTGAGCCTCTAACACTCGAGTCACAAGTGTAGGCTGTGCAACGACAGAAAACAAGGTCGCAGCCTCAACGGATTCGCCCAAAAGTAAATCAAACTCCCCAAGTGCACCCAACATTTCCCATTCTCGGATGGCTATACCAGCTATGACACCAACAGGTTTCCTGATAAGGGCATCGGCCACCACATTGGCCTTTCCCGGATGATAATGCAACTCAAAGTCATAATCCTCTATGAACTCCATCCACCTCCTCTGTCTCAAGTTCAAGTCTTTCTGTGTAAACAAATATTTCAGACTCTTATGATCCGAGAATACCTCAAATCTCTCACCATAAAGATAATGCCTCCAAATCTTCAAGGCAAATATCACAGATGCTAACTCTAGATCATGTGTAGGGTAATTTTGCTCGTGAATTTTCAACTGACGTGAACCATAGGCAACTACTTTCCCTTCTTGCATTAATACACAACCCAGACCCTCTCGTGAGGCGTCACAATAGACTGCATAACCCAACCCTCTCTCTGGAATAATCAACACTGGAGCGGTAGTCAGTCTAACTTTCAACTCCTGAAACGATTTTTCACAAGTCTCACTCCATACAAATTTGACTCCTTTCCGAGTCAATCTAGTCAACGGTGATGCTAACCTGGAGAAATCTTTCACAAACCGACGGTAATACCCAGCTAACCCCAGGAAACTGCGGATCTCAAACACACTCTTAGGCTGTCCCCAATCTTGCACTGCCTCTACCTTGGATGTATCAACAGACACTCCTTCACCGGATACCACATGGCCTAAGAATTTGACTTCTCTCAGCCAGAACTCACACTTCCCAAACTTAGCATACAGCTTATGGGCTCTAAGTAACTCAAGCACCACCTTCAAGTGTGCCTCGTGCTCCTTCTCAGAAGGTGAATAGATAAGGATGTCGTCCACAAAAACAACTACAAACCGATCCAAGAATTCCCGGAAGATCCGGTTCATCAAGTCCATAAAGACTGCCGGTGCATTGGTGAGCCCGAATGGCATCACCAAAAACTCATAATGGCCATACCGCGTACGGAATGCCGTCTTCGGAATATCCTCTTCCCTGACCCTCAACTGGTGGTAACCCGATCTCAAATCTATCTTAGAGAAACAACGGGAACCCTTCAACTGGTCAAACAGGTCATCTATACGGGGCATAGGGTGCTTATTCTTGACGGTAGCCCGATTCAACTTCCGGTAATCTATACAAAGTCTCAAAGCACCACCTTTCTTTTTAACAAAGAGGGCCGGTGCTCCCCACGGCGAAACACTAGGACGTATAAAGCCCTTATCTAACAACTCCTGGAGCTGAATCTTCAACTCAACTAACTCCGCTGGGGCAAAACGATAAGGTGCCATGGAAATCGGCGCCGTGCCGGGCATCATGTCAATAGAGAACTCAATCTCCCGATACGGTGGCAAACTAACAAGATCCTCGGGAAAGACATCCGAGTACTCACAAACCACCCTTGGTAACACAATCTGAGTCTCATCATCCTCACTAATCAAAAGGTTAGCTAGTAGCCCACTAAGCTCACTCCTTCCTCGCCGAACATACCCCGGTGGCAACACATCACCAACCCGGTCCCCCAGAAAATGAAAATACTCTCCGCTCACGGTACAACAAGTGACCCTCTGGCGGTAGCAATCAATAACTGCCCGGTATGACGATAACCAGTCCATACCCAAAATAACATCGAAACCCCTCATAGGCATAACTACAAAGGAAAATGGGATTCTATGATAATCAACCTCTATATCACAACCCCTAACACCTTGTTTCAAAATCAATTCACCCCCAAGAGGTGACACTACACATATAGGAGATGCTAACTGTGCTAACTCCAATTCCAAAACAGATGCAAATGTAGCAGACACAAAGGAATGAGATGCACCCGTATCAATCAAAACATTAGCAACCGAGTTGCAAAACAAGAAGGTACCTCTCACAACTGATGGAGTCGGTACAAGATCCTGCGCGGTAACAGCGTACACGCGCCCAGACGACCTCTGATCAACCTGCTCACCCCTAGGAGCATAAGATTGCTGCACTGTCTGGGACGATGAAGCCTCCTAATTAGCCCTCGAGGCCTGACCCGACTGAGCTGGCTGCTGACCCTGAATCGGCCTCAAACCAGATGCACCAGGTGTGCCACCCAACTGTGGGCAATACCTCTTCATATGCCCTGGCTGACCACACTGATAACACGAGAGTGGTTGACCTCTACCCTGACTCTGGCTCTGTGATCGAGCCGAAGAAGATGCTGCTCTCTGAACTCCTCCCCTCTGAGGACAAACTGGAGACTTGTGGCCCAGCTGGCCACACTTGTAACAGGTAATGTCTCCCTGACTGCCTTTCTCCGAACTAGCACTCGGTACAGGAAAAGTCGATCTAGCAAAGCTACCCTGAGACTGCTGGGGATTAAAACCCTTCTGTCTCCTACCATCATTCTGACTATCCTGACTCCTCTTGGAGCCCTTCTGCCCTTCCTCCTCTTCCTGCATCATAATCTCCATATGGGCTGCAGCATCAACCAAACGCCCATAATCCCGAATCATAGTTCCCCCAACTCTCAGCTTGAGGCCACGCCTCAACTTCTTCTCAAACTCAATACAACGGCGTTCCTCAGACGCCACCAACTCAGGTGCAAACCTGGACAAACTAGTGAATGCAGCCTCAAATTCGGCCACTGAAGAACTCGCCTGCTTAAGCTGACAAAACTGGTCTCGCAGCTTCTCCCTGACTGCTGAAGATAAGAACTTCTCCTGGAAAGCATTCACAAATGCCTCCCACGTACCTCCTATACGCCCCTTAGTAAACTTCCACCACTGACCTGCATCCCCCTTCAACTGGAAAGATGCCAAGGTCACTCTCAACCCCTCGTCTTCGATGCCAAGCATCTCAAACGTCTTCGTTGTCTGTTCGAGCCATTCATCTGCCTTAAGCGGCTCTTTAGGATCACCCACAAATTCATCCGGATTAGACCGGAAGAACTCCCTCTTCAAAAAGGAGGGTCCTGCATCCGCAATAACAGCCTGAGCTTGATTCTCAGCTCTGAGAATGCCTACTGACTCCCTGAATGCCCCTGCTATCTCTCGGGCTAGAGCGCCCATAGCCTGCTGGCCTACTGGCTCGGCCACATTGGCCTGGCCAATTCCCTCCTGAACCGCCGGAATCTCCTCTGTCACAGGCACCTCCTGCCTACCCGGCCTACCACGCCTACCGCGTCCTCGTCCTCGTCCTGACATCCTAATAAAGGAAACAGAGACATTAGCACATTAATAAATGTGCCGAAACTAAACACTCGCGTCCTAATGCAATGGACAACAATAATACATTCCACGTAAGCACATAATCACATAAGCACCTACGAATTTCATTCCCGGATAATGATAGTCCCAATGCGTTACTATAGTTCCGGTTGGAAGCAGCAGTGATCAAGTGCCTTTCCAACAAGACTACTAGAAACTCAAGAGTCCAATCAACATCCTAGAAACTACATTCCATACCCACATAATCACGTAAACATGTTATCACATAAGCATATAACATTACACTAAGTCTCTATCAAACGAGACAAACCCAATGTGATACTAATCACTTCCCACGTACCCAAAGTATTCAAACCCGGTACGCTCTGATACCAAGTTGTAACGCCCTCAAAATTAACCCATTATATATCATTGACATGCATTATTTAAAGAAGACAATTTATTAATTCATTCATCAGAGTATTACTAAATAAAACATTACATGTAACATCGAATAAAATGCCCTGCAGGCTTACATCTTTCCAAGACAACACTTGGATTCAAAAATATAAGTTCTAATCCCAATACAAGAAAAGCCCTAGGCTTGAATGTTTACATGTACTAATAAATGACAACTATTAACTAAAGGTAGTCTTCTTCAATTCAGAAGCCAAACCCTCCCAAGCTAAGTCCTTGGAGGTAGTTTATCACCTGAACCTGAAAATGATGTTCCCATAAAGGGTGAGCCACAGCCCAGTAGAAATATACTAAACCACATATAAGCAATGAATAAAGCAATAGTATTTGACAGATGGTTAACCAAGATAATCAACCACTTCATTTTACAGTCTCATGACACTATTGTCTAAGATACAATTTACTTTCCAATTTTATCAACATGGCTCAGAACCTGGCCAAACCTACAACAGTGAATTACATATACCATATTCACATCCTTCCAATATCAACAAACAAATGAGACTCAAGCTCAATTCACAACACTTCATACTTCCAGATTGATACACATTTTAGTGCTGTATCAATAAAAACACTTCAATATAATAAGCACACATAAAAGTGATGCTAATGGAGTCCATCCCCTATCTCCTCCCAAACAAAATCCGGTTTAGAGGTCCATCCCCTATCTTCCCCTAAACCGTGGAGTACATCCCCTATCTCCTCCCACACAAAACAATGTATGCAAATGCAATGCTCAATCAATACACGTATTTTCTGTATCAATGCAATGGTCAAAGTTAATGACTTAACCAATGTGATTAGTTTCAGTTATTCCTAATCCACATGCAATGTCTACAACAATCACGACTATCCTCCACCGATAGCCCAAAACAGTTATTTCTAAACAGGAAATAAATGTATCAACGAACATAATTCCAACATTTTCATAGGTGAGTGATTAAACTAACCAACTACACCATTTACTCAATAATTTCTCCAATACAATGAATTTAGCCATATTCCCCAATTCCCTTAAATTAATTATACAAATTAATTTTAATATTACAACCAGAGTTTTCCCAAAAATTACCAAAGTAACCCAACACATCAATATACCAAAACTTAGAGCAAAACCTATAAAATGGAGTAGGAAATCCCTACCTTGAAGAAAACAACCCAAAAGGAGAAGACAGAGATGATACCCCAAATACCAAAGTGCTCCAAATCGCCAACTATTCAGATTAAATGGAAGCCCTCAACTCACTCTATCTTTTTAATGAAGGATCTAGGGTAGAAACACTCCCTAAGTGGATCAAATCTAAGAGAGAAGGTGAGTAGAGAGAAAGAGGAGTCGGACCTAGGGTTTGGAATCAAAATAAGATGAAAAAGACTGATCAAATCCCGCTGCTGTGTATATAAACTGGACAGGCTCGCTCGAGCGAAGACTTGGTCGCTCGAGCGACCAGACACAGAGAAACCACGCTCGAGCCAAGGAAGCCTTGCTCGAGCCAACAACCCAAAAGCTCGCTCGAGCGAAAGAAAGCTCGATCGAGCGAAGAACTCAAACCCTCAGGTCTGTAACTAGACACACGCTCGAGCGAAGGAATTATAGCTCAAGCGAAGAACGGACCAACTCGCTCGAGCGAAGAAAAGCTCGCTCGAGCCAAGAATGCAAAGCTACAGGTCCATACAGGACGCCAACTCTCGCTCGAGCGACCAAACCCCAGCTCGAGCGAAGAACCAAAACGACATCTCGCTCGAGCGACAAACTCCTCGCTCGAGCGAACAACCAAAAACCTGGACAGCAAGACTTGGTTTCTAAACCCAACCAACCTGAAACAACCCTGCCCAACACATCCTATAATTCCAAAAGAGAAAATAAAGGACAACAACAACAATTCTACAATGACAGAATCTACGGAACCTAAGTCCGGATACAATAATCAAATGGGAAAAGACCGGGGTCGCTATAACTTTGGCCACTGATTTTTGGCATGGCTGAGGTCTGTCCATCTTTAGTTTAAGTCCATTTACCATGTTGTTCAAAGTTGCTACTTTACATCATGCTTACATGCTTCTTGCATGCTTGTCACATTGCATGTTGTCACATGCTTGCTACATGTTGTTGCATGCTCATCCATTTTGCCTTGCATGTTGTCGCATGCTTGTTACATATTTAGTTCCATTGCATGTTGTTGCATGCATAAGTTGCATAGCATTGTGTGTGCATTGCCTTGCCTCTTGATCACACATGATAGAGGTTAAGGTCCCTTGTGTGTTTTGTGCATTTCATTTCATATTGAATTGAACACTTGACTTTTTTGGCCATCATGCATTGAAATGCGCGATTGATGGTCCGAGGGTCGGGAACTACACTCCTTTGAGCCTTAAACATGATAAGGGGTGTAGTTGTAAACATTGTCTTGTAAATGCACTGCCATACTCTGTTTGTCCTCTGCTGCAGCAAAAGGAGCAATCTACAGGAATAGATGGCCGATCGGTTATCTTCAGTGCCGGTCAGCTACAAGTGTTTGGCCGATGGCTTCATATTCTGTCGATGACCTGTTTATCTTAGCCGATGACCATGATTTTTGGCCGATGGCCTCCCACAGTGCCCATGGGGTGAATCAGAAGAGTGTTGGGAATTTTCACACTTTGCAGAGGTACAGAGCAGTGCAAACAGAGGCAACGTGAGGCATGGCAACGGATTTCCGAGTGAAGCTGACCGAGCATGCTTTTGTCCCTCTCCCCGAGGCCTATTTACTGTTTTTCGTAGCTTAATTAATTCGTTAATTATTTAAGTGTTGTAATAATTAGTTGTAGCTAGTTATTCATTCGATGGTGTAATAACTAATTAGCTTGTTAGTTAGTTAGTTAATTAGATGGTTTGTATTATTCTTTCGGTCTCTCTCTCTCGAGAGCCAATTGGTGTAATAAGCGTGCGTGTGTGTGATGCATGTCTTCCAACCCCCATTTCTTTCTCCCTTTTACTTAACCGCTTACGATAGCTAGTTTTAAGGCATATTTCATTTAGCATACCTTATGCTCGCATGTTTGCATCCATTCATCTGTATTGCATGCACTAGGCTCGATGCATCATACTAACTGCATTGTATTTCAATTCCTACTTGAATACATGTATTGAATTGCCGCATCTCATATGCCATCTTAGAATAGCCGAGCCTATTTCTAGTTACGTTTTGCATGTGTTGCATTAGCCATCTTAAACATAGCTAGGATCACGCACGATTACTAACTAGCTATTGTTTTGGCTCGGAGTACTAGGTAAGTGTTTATGCTTTAGCATCTTACATGTGTGTGACTGTTAACATGACAGCATGCTTGCCATGAGACTAATTGCTTATGTGATATAACTGCCTGAATGCCTGTGGGTGAAGGTTGGATTACTTGAATTGGAACGATTCATTGAAATCCGTGTTTTAGCCTACTTGCGAGTAGCAAACTTCAAAACCATTTGCAAACAAACGGATATGCGATGCTTTATTCCAAATTAGGCGATCTAGTCTATACTTGTGTGTTATGCGCATCACACAGTAATTCTAGCTAATTAACCGGAATAAGAACGCATGTGTTTTCAAAAACAAGATATCATGCTTAGTACAGGCCCATCTTTGATCGGGCGAGCGGGGGTGCTCATTGCATGACCTTCCCCTCTTGTACCCAAGTTCCCGAGCTGAGGCAACTTTGCTAATGACGGACACGTGGCCTTAGGCACGAGTTAGGGTTTCCTAAATCCCCCCAAATTAAAATATTTAGGTGGCGACTCTGTATCTGGAAAAGCAGTCCATGTTTGGCACTTCTTTCTTAAAAATCAATTTTCCAAAACGATTTGCCAGATTTGGACTCTTTGGTGATTTATCGGTCTTGTATCGCACTTTGCGAGATTAGATTTAGAACCATGACATTGAGTCCGAACTATAGCAGCTAGAGAACATAACGAGATTTTCTCGGGAGTTCTCCGGGCGGTCTACACCACCTAAATGGCTTCACTACCCCGTTGAGTCCTCGGAAGGCCCATAACAAAATCAATCGTGATATGCTCCCACTTCCACTCGGTGATAGGCAAGGGTTGCAACAAACCCTCTGGCCTCTGGTGCTCAGCCTTCACTTGCTGACAAGTAAGGCATTTCGACACAAACACAGCTACATCCTTCTTTATACCACTCCACCAAAACTGACAACTCTGGTCGTGATACATCTTTGTGCCTCCTGGATGCACCGCAAGGCGTGAATGGTGAAACTCTCAGAGTACTTCCTCTCAGCAAGACTCTGGCACAAACAAACGGTCACGATACCTCACACTCAGGTCAGGGTACACATTCAAACCCTTCTCTACCTTCCCACTAGAAATCTTTTCTCAGAGGGATTCTACCTCAAGGTCACCCTTCTGCGCTTCTAACATGCAGTTCACAAGCGTAGGTTGTGCGACTGCTGAAAACAAAGCCGCAGACTCAATGGACTCACTCAGGTGTAGGTCAAACTCCCCAAGAGCACCCAACATTTCCCATTCCCGAATGGCGATACAAGCCACATTACTAACAGATTTCCTACTCAAGGCATTGGCCACAACATTGGCCTTCCTCGGATGATAATGCAACTCAAAATCATAATCCGCTATGAACTCCATCCACCTCCTCTGCCTCAGATTTAAGTCTTTCTGAGTAAACAAATACTTCAGACTCTTGTGATCAGAAAAAACTTCGAATTTCTCACCATACAAATAATGCCTCCAAATCTTTAAGGCAAAGATCACCGCTACTAATTCTAAGTCGTAAGTAGGGTAATTTCTCTCATGTGTTTTCAACTGCCACGAGCCACAGGCTACTACTTTCCCCTCTTGCATCAATACACAGCCCAAACCTTCCCGTGAAGCATCACAATAAACTAAATAGCCCAAACCCCTCTCCGGAATAATCAAGACTGGAGCAGTGGTAAGCCGAACCTTAAGCTCTTTGAACGACTTCTCACAAGTCTCATTCCATACAAATTTAACTCCTTTTCTCGTCAGTGTACTCAAAGGTGAGGCTACTCTAGAGAAGTCCTTCACAAACCAACGGTAATACCAGGCCAACCCCAAGAAACTACGGATCTTAAAAACATTCTTAGGCTATGCCCAAGCTTGCACTGCCTCTATCTTGGATGAATCTACAGCACCCCTTCCCTGGATACCACATGGCCTAAGAATTTTAACTCTCTTAGCCAGAATTCACACTTCCCAAACTTAGCATACAACTTATGAACTCTAAGCAACTTAAGCAGTACCCGTAAGTGTTCCTCATGCTCTTCCTCAGAAGATGAGTAAACCAAAATGTCATCCACAAAAAACGACCACAAAATGGTCTAAGAACTCTCGGAAGATTCGGTTCATCAAATCCATAAATACGGCTGGGGCATTGGTTAGCCCACAGGCATCACCAGAAACTCATAATGGCCATACCGTGTACAGAATGTCGTCTTTGAGATATCCTCCTCCCTTACCCTCAACTGATGGTAACCCGACCTCAAGTCTATCTTAGAGAAACAACAAGATCCTTTCAACTGATCAAACAGTTCATCTATGCGAGGCATTAGGTACTTATTCTTAACAGTAACCCGATTCAATTTTCTATAATCAATACAAAGTCATAATGCTCCATCTTTTTTTTAGCAAAGAGAGTCAGTGCACCCCAAGGTGAAGTATGAGGGCAGATAAAACCCTTATCTAACAATTCCTGGAGTTGAATCTTTAACTCACTCAACTTAGCGGGTGCAAATCGGTACGGTGCCATAGAAATCACTGTCATACCAAGCACTAAATCAATGGAGAACTCTATCTCTCGGTGAGGTGGTAAACTAGTAAGGTCTTTAGGAAAAACATCGGGGTATTCAAATACTACCCTTGGCAACTCAACCCGGCCTTTATCACACTCACTACTCCGAAAGCTAGCAAGAAGACAACGAAGTTCATTCCGTCCGCATGGATCATACACCGGTGATAAGACTCTATCCACCCTGTCCCCCAAGAAATAAAAATAATCACTGCTCAAGGTACATATAGTAACCCTCTGACGGTAGCAATCTATAACAGCCCGGTATGATGATAACCAATCCATATGCAAGATAACATCAAAACTAGTCATATCAAGCAAAACAAATGCAAATGGAAGTCAATGACCGGCGACCAAAATAACTTCACCACCAATTGGCGACACCACACAAATGGGAGATGCTAACTGAGCCAACTCTAACCCCAAAACCGATACAAATGCAGACGAAATAAATGAATGGGATGCACCCGTATCAATCAACACGCCAGTAACTGAATTGCAAAACAAAAAGGTACCTCTCACAACAGATGGAGCCGGTACAAAATCAGGCACGGTAACAGCATACACACGCCCTGTATGCCTCTGATCCACTTGCTCACCCCTTGGAGCATTGTAGACGCGCCCCGAGGGCGTTATGCTGTGCTACAGTTCGGACTCAAATGTCACGGTTCTTAATCTGATCTCACAATGTGCAATGTGAGATTGATAAATCACCAAAGAGTCCAAATCTGGCAAATCGTTTTGGAAAACTGATTTTTGTAAAGAAGTGGCAAACATGGACCGCTTTGCCAGATACAGAGTCGCCACCTAAATATTTTATTTTAGGAAATTTAGGAAACCCTGACTCGTGCGTAAGGCCACGTGTCCACCATCATCAAAGTTGCATCGGCTCGAGAACTTGGGTACGAGAGGGGAAGGTCATGCAATGAGCACCCCCACTCGCCCGATCAAAGATCGGCCTGTACTAAGCATGATATCTTGTTTTTGACAGCACATGCGTTCTTATTCTGGTTAATTAGCTAGAATTACTATGTGATGCACACAACACACAAGTATAGACTAGATCGCCTAATTTGGAACAAATCATCTCGTGTTTGTTTGTTTGAAAATGGTTTGAAGGTGCTACTCGCAAGTAAGCTAAGACGTGGATTTGCCACTCTCAAGTGGGCTTAGAAAACATGATTTTGCCACTCTCAAGTGGGCTTAAAACTCGCATTTCAATGAATTGTTCCAATTCAAGTAATCCAACCTTCACCCACAGGCATTCAGGCAGTTATATCACATAAGCAAATAGCCTCAAGGCAAGCATGCTATCATGGCAACACTCACACTCATGGAAGGATGCTAAAGCATAAACACTCACCGAGTATTCATAGCCAAAACAAAAACTAGTTAGTAATCAATGCATGATCCTAGTTCATGTCAAGATGGCTAATGCAACACATACAAAACGCAACTAGAAGTAGGCTCGACTATTCTAAAATGTCATGTGAAATGCAACAACTGATACATGTATTCAACTTGGTATTGAAATACAATGCGGTTTGTATGATGCGCTGAGCCCGGTGTATGCAAGACAGATGAATGATGCAAACATGCATAGCATAAGGATGCTAATTGAAAATGACCCTAAACTAACCATCAAAAGCAGGTAAGTAAAAGGGAGAAAGACGTGGGGTTGGAAGACATTCACACACTCACGCACACTTATTACAACATCCGCCCACCCGACGGAGGGTCCGAAAGAATAATACAAATTGACTAATTAACTAACTAACTAGCTAATTAATTATTACACAACACTTAACTAATTAAATAAATTAATTAAGCTGCTAAAGCGGTAAAGAGGCCTCGGAAAGAGAGACAAATGTATGCATGCTCGGCTCCGCTCGGAAATCTATCGCCATGCTCATGCTGCCTCTGTTTACTGCTTTACACCTCTGAAAACTGCTCAAGTCTCAAGGATGCTTCTGAATCATCTTCTAGGTGCTTTGAGAAGCCATCGGCTAAGTGGAAAGGCCATCGGCCAAGGGGAACTAGTCATCGACCAATAATGGAGCCCTAGGCCATAAATTGGTAGCCGGCCGACCCTGAAGATGGCCGACTGGCCATCTTTCCCTACAGAATGCCGTTTGCTACAGCAGAGGACAAACAGAGCATGACAATGCATTTTCAAGGCAATGTGTGCACAAACACCCTCCTTATCACGTCATGAACTCAAGGGAGTATGGTTCTCGACCCTCGGGCCATCAATTACGCATTTCAATGTATGATGGCCAAAGGAGCCAAGTGTGCAAATCAATGTGGAATGAATGCGACAAAAAAAAAAAACATATGAATGCCTAGAACTCTATCATGCTTGATCAAGAGCGTCGGCAACCGAGGATTGAGGCACGTTTCGTCACTTCAAGTACGAACGTTCCTCGTTCCTCGTATTTGGTTTGACACCCCAAACCAAACACAATGCAATGCATGCAACCAAGTACAATGCAACATAGAAATGCAAGGCAATGTAACATGAGCATGGAAAATGTAATGCAATGCAACCTAGTCAAGCATGTGACAAAATGCAAACTAGCAAGCATGCAAAATGCAACCTAAACGTACAAACATGCAATGTAATAGGCATGCGACAACAATACCAACAACAAGGATGCGACAACATGCAATGCGATAAGCATGCAACGACACACAAACCGCATAATCCATGGACTTACACTGAAAATGGATAGGCCTCAGCCACACCAAAACAGTAGCCAAAATAATGAAGTGATAGAATGAAACGCACAATGAGCATGTACATGCAATGGTCCAAGAGTTAAGGCATAAGGTCACAACACCCAAACATGAGCGAGGGGTGACAATCATGGTAGTATGGTGACACCATAAGCTCTGAAATTATGTTAAGAGTGATGCCAAATCAAACACATAACACAAGCAAGGCATGCTAATGGACTTCAAGTTCAAAGCTAGCCAAGGTACTTGAACCATGGCCATATCAACCAAGCCCCAAAGGACCAAGGTGACCCAAAACAGTCCCAAGGCAGTCCAAAACAAGGCTAGAACAAGCATGGGATGAGGCCAAAACATGCTAGAAAGGTGAGCACAAAACAAGACGCATACAAGGCCAAAAGGGGCAATTGCACTACACCTATTACAACCAAACATGGCATGACTTAGGCCAATAAAATCAGAGTTATGGCATGTTAGAATGAGCCCAAAAACCCACTTAGATGGCATCCCAAAGTCCTAAGTATGATGGCATGCACAATGACCTATTTTTAAGGCATGAAACACAAATCATCCAAAGCATGGAATAGGTGATAAATGCAAGTGTGTGACCATGAAACATGGACTGAAATTACATTTCACATGATGCCAAATCATGAAAATACTTCAAGTAACACATGCTAATGAACTCAAGGCACAAAGCCTACAAGCTAGAATGAACCAAGGCTATGCAAAACAATGCATGCATGACCAAGACAACACCGAACCGAGTTTAATCATGGTAAAACATGAGGGAAAGCTCCTTGGAGTCGACCCAAAACATGCAAGAATAGTGGTCCAAACACAAGATGCATGTTATGCAAACATGCAAGATTACTCTATAAGTATGTGAAGCATGCAAGATGCCGTCAAACCAACATGGAATAGAGTTAAGGTAGGTCCTAAAAGCCACTAAAAAGTGCTGAAATAGAACCAAGACATGCTAAGTAAACATGCTACTCTTATAAGCCAACAACACAAGCATATAAGACATACGGAGAGAGGGGTGTCCCCCTCCTATACAAGACTCCAAAACCACTTCACCACCACTGAAAATCGTCTGGATGTCAGTGGTGGGAAGGTCAAAATAAGATGATCCCAAACCTAAAAAGTGAAGGCATAAAACAAGGCCAAACAAGGCCTAAGAGGGGGTAGACAATCCCCAACCAAAAAGTGACCTTAAGCAACCATAACAAGCATACAAAATCAGAACTTTTTGTAGTTTAGAGTAGAGCTTGAAACAATATAGAAGTATGTGTAAAAGCTTAAGCAAGAATGGGGTATCTAAAGTTTAGAATCTCACCTTTGAAGAACAACATCAAGAACACAAGACCAGCAACTCTCTCTGATCAAAACTAGCTCAAGAACCTTAAAACCAACCCCCTAGTACCTCAGCACACAAGGATGGTGTAACTCTAAGTGTTCTAGTGCAAAAGTATGGACAAAATGCACTTTAGAACACAAATGCAGACACAAATGTAGAGAGAGAGAGAGATATTGAGATAGATAGATATATAACTTCTCCTTAGATTTTTTCTAACCCTTTAGAAGGGAGGAGGAGCTCCCTTCTTATAGGAATCCAATTCCAAGGTTTCTTGAAGAAGCTAACACAAGGTGCAAATCCCTCCATACACGTGTATGTAGGGAATGAAATGTGCATGCCAGCTGTGACAGCTGGCATAAAATATCTGCCAAAAGTAGATGGAAAGGGGTCGGCCGGAAAATATGGCCGATTGACCAACAAAGGTGGCCGGTCGACCAAAAACAGTGCCGATCGGCCAGCACCTTTGGCCGATGGCTTCATGCCTTGGCCGATGGGTTGAGGAAATGGCCAACAAGCCACCCTCTTCCCTTAAAAGCAAAAACACAAGTGCTTGGTCCACAACGAAGCACAAAACAGTAAAGTTAAGAGATCTTGAGGCAGGGCGCGTGGCCGAGACTTCTAGGAACTCAAAACGAACACAAGCATAGATGATCATCGAGTGTTCAAACGATGACGTCCAAGCCTTGAGGACGGTCAAAAATGGGGTGTCTACAAGCATAAGCCTGTTACACAGATTGAGCCGAAGAGGCTCCCTGATTGGCCCTCGAGGCTTGTGCTGACTGTGCTGGCTGGTGACTCTGTGTGTGCCTCGAACCAGATGCACCAGGTGTGCCACCCAATTATGGGCAAAATCTCTTCAAGTGCCCAGCCTGACCACACTGATAGCAAGTGGGCGGCTGCCCTTCACCCTGACTCTGGCCCAAGAATGAGTCGAAGATGAAGCTGTTCACTGCCCTTCTCCTCTCTGCGAGCAACCTAGAGATTTGTGGCCCAGTTGACCACACTTGAAACAAGTCACATCTCCCTGACCACCTCTCCCAGAACTCAAACTCGACACTGGAAAGGTAGACCTCGAATGCACTCCTTAGGACTGCTGAGTGTTAGAACCCCTCTGCCTCTTACCGTTCCCGTTACTATCTTGACTCCTCCTGGAGCCCCTCTTTCTCTCCTCCTCAGCCTGAATAATAGTCTCGAGATGGACTGCAGCCTCCACAAGGCGCCTATAGTCCCTAATCATGGATCCAGCCACTCTAAACATGAGTCTGGTCCTCAACTTCTTCTCAAACTCTAGGCATCGGTGCTCCTCAGTCGCCACTAACTTTGGTGCAAACCTCGACAAACTGGTGAAGATGGCTTCAAACTTGGCGACTGGTGTATTCAACTGCTTGAGCTGACAAAACTGATCCCTCAACTTCTCTTGGAAAACGTCAATGAAGGCCTCCCAAGTTCCTCCAATGCGTCCCCGTGTATGCTTCCACCACTGATCCAAGTATCCCTTCAACTGGAAGGATGCCAAGGTTGCCCTCAAACCTCCGTCTTTAATGTCAAGCATCTCAAACATCTTCGTCATCTGCTTTAGCCACTCGTCAACCTTCAGTGGCTCCTTAGGATCACCCAAAAACTCGTCCGGATTCAACCGGAAGAATTCTCTTTTCAAGAAAGATGGCCCTGCTTCAGCTACTTGAGCCTGGACTTGATTCTCAGCCCTGAGAATGTCCATGGATTCCCTCAATACTACAGCCATTTCACGGGCTAAGGCGCCCATGGCTTGTTGACCTACTGGTTCGACCACGTTGGCCTGACCAACACCCTCCTCTTGTGCCGGAATTTCATCTGGTATAGGCATCTGTCGCCTACCACGCCTACCACCACCACGTCCACGTTCTGACATCCTAATGGAGGTAACAAAAGAAATTAGCACATTCACAAATGTGCCGATGCTAGTTCACTTGCATCCAAATACGGTGGACAACAGTAAATCACTCCACATAAACACGTAATCATGTAAACATCTACGAATTTCATTTTTGGATAATGACCGTCCTGCGGCGTTGCTAGAGTTCCAGTTAGAAACGGCAGTGATCAAGTGCCTTTCCAACAGGACTCTCAGGAGCCCGTGGACTCGATCAGCATCCTAGAAACTAAATCCCATATCCATATAACCACATAATCATGTTATCATATAAGCACACATCGTCTATATTTTAAGTCTCTAACATGTGAGACAAACCCATTGTGGTACTAACCACTTCTCATGTACCCAAAGTATTCAAACCCGGTACGCTCTGTTACCAAGTTGTAGCGCCCTCAAAATATAACCATAAATATAACCCATAAGCGTATATAAAGGAGGCAACATACATCAGAGTAAACAGTTCTCTCATTATACAAAGTTAACATTACAAGAGAGTTTAACATAAATAAATGCCCTTCGGGCTTACACCTTTCCAAGTCTTAACTTGGTTACAACAAAAGTGGGACTAGCCCCTTACAATTAAAGCCCTAGGCTATACAAAATGTGAAACAAAACGAGAAGCACTCATGCTTCCCAAATAACCCTCCGATGTTATTGCCTTGCTAGAGGCATGCCATCATTACCTGAAAATGTTTTTCCCAAATAGAGTGAGCCATAACCCAGTAAAGATAATCTAACAGAGTATATGGGATTTAACAAAGATATAAGTATAGTATGCATAAACAACGTCCGGGAAATAACATTCATACCCTTGCACACATTCATGAATTTCCAATCCTACATTCCATTTCATTCTCTTCCATTTCATCTCAGTACATGAGCCAATTTCGTTACTTTTCACTAACCCAAATGAGATTACAACTCAATGGTTCAACAAATTTCACACTCAATGCATAACACTTCCGAAGTGCCATTTTACGGATATTTCATCCGCGGGATCGGCACCCATGTATAGATTTCAGAACTTTCACCCAAGACACTACAACAACCTTAATTATAATGGAGTGCATCTACTTTCTCCTTCCAAAACAAACATACATATGCAATGTAATAAAAAACACATAATTACACATGGAGTACATCCCCTTTCCACTTCCAAATAAAAACATATATACAATGTACTTACAACATAATCACATTCAATGATAATCAACCATGGGATAGTTTCAATTTACCTAATCCACATGTAATCTCTACAACAATCAAAGCTATCCTCCATCGATAGCCCAATACAGATATTTCTAAACAGATATATATATTCCAAGTTTCCAAAGATGAGACACATCATCAATTTCATGTTCACAACATCAATCTCATTTATTTATACAAAATAAATATAATATTCATTTTAGGGAAAATTTTCCTTTTTTTCGAAATCTCAACCAAGCACCAAAACCAACTATTTTGATGCAACAAGATTTCATTTTCAAACCCCATAATCAATTGTTTCATTTCTACCAAAAACCCCTCTTTCACATTTTACCCGAACCCTAGGTTTGTGTTTCAAAATACTCCCAAACCCACCTGTAGCTCGCCTTTTTCACGCCTCTCTTTCAGAAGGTTTGAAAAGAAGGCCCTACAGTTCGGACTCATGTGGTTCTGAATCTAATCTCACAAGTACAATGTGAAATTGATAAACATCAAAAGAGTCCAAATCCGGTAAATCATTTTGGAAAATCGATTTTAGAATAAAAAGTGCCAAAATTCATCCTCGGGTGCAAATCGTGCTCGGTTTCCACCCAAAGAACATCCTCTGTTTGCCCCCAGATGCTTCTGTTTGCACAACCCTTGCACCATTTCCTTCTCCAGATCGACTTTGCCCTGCCTCACAAGCACACTGCACAAAATTCATTGGTGGCCGGCAGGCTAGAAGTGGTGGGCGGCCAGCCACCATTGAGGGGTTGTCGTCCAACAATGATGGCCAGTCGGCCAGTAACAGTGGCCGGCCGACCACTAGTGATGCACAATCCTATGCTGCAACAGAGAGCAAACAGGGCCAAAATAGGGTATTCTCACAGGTTGTATGTACTGTGTACCTCTCCTTATCATCAAAACAAGCTCAAATGAGTGATACATTTGGCCCTCAAACCATCAATCAAGCAATTTCCATGCATGATGGCTAAGGGACCAATTTGTACAAGTTCAATAAATGAAAAACAAGACTCAAATGCCATCACCCTATCATGCATGATCAAGGGCAACGAAGACCTAGGAAAGTGGCACATTTCATCACTTTTGAGTATGAAATGTCCCATTTTCCTTGTGTTCAAATTAACGTCTGATTTGAACACATGCAATGTAACACAAAGAAATGCTTATCTTGCCACTTTTACTTGCCAATTTTGTTTACACATTTTAGTTACCAAATCATTCTTTAGCCAATTTGTCCATTGGTGAGTGGCCTCTAGGATGAAAGAATTGTCAACCAAGGGATAATGTAAGGCAAAAGAGAGATCATGTCGTTGATAATGAACCCTCGAAGAGGATTAAACCATTAAGCATAACCTCAATCTCAAACTTAAAGGATCCCAAGCTTGAAACAACCCTCAAAAGCAAATGAAAGAGTGAAGCAAAAAGGGAGGTCGCAAAGATTATAGTGCTAAAATGGAGTGAAATACAACACCAAAAGATTCTATCAACTCAAACAAGAGGTGTGTAAGACCCTAGAACACCAACTTGTGAAGACTATTACACTACAACCATGTAAAACAAGACTCAAATGGACTAACTAGCCCCAAACAGAGCTAAAGAAAGCTATTTTAGAGGCTAAAACATGCTGGGCTTGAGCTAAGTTGAGCTAAGTTAAGCTAGAAAAACATGCTAACATATAAAGCTAACTAAGTATGCAAACAAGACACAAGGAGGGAAGGCTAACCCCTCCAAATTTGGACTCCAAAATGAGTTTTTTTTCCATTGAAAAACCTCTGAAATTCAGTGGTTAAAAGGCCAAAAAAAATTGGTTTGAAAGTGGTGAACAAAGGTACAAAAGCTTTACAAACAAAGGAGTAAGTAGGGTAAACCGCCCCCTAACTGAAAATGGCCTCAAACCACCACCTTTATGCCACAAAAACAGAGTTTTTACAATTCAAAACCAGCCCAAAAATAGTAGAAGAAGATGGAAAAGCAAGTATGTTAAACAAGCTAACAAAGCAAGTGCTATACCTCTTGAAGCCAAGGCATAAATTAGGCAACAAAGCAAGCCTCAACCACCTTCTAAAGCTCAAAGAGGGTCTCAAGTAACCTCAGCCCAAAGAGAAGCAACTTTGGTCAAGGGAGTGTATGCAAAAGTATAGGATTTGTGAGCAAATGTATAGAAAATTGCAAGAGAGAGAGAGAGAGAGAGAGAGAGAGAAATTTAGAGAGAGAGACTCCCAAAATTTTTTCTAACCTTGAAAACAATAGAGAAGGTCCTCTATATATAGCAATATATGAGCTTCAGGTCGAAATATCTATATAGGGACAGGTGGAGCAATCTAAAAACATCTGGCAATAGTTGGCATGAAACTATCTGAATTTTTGCACCAATGGCCTGCCGGCCATCACTGGTAGATGGAAAAATACATTGGTGGACCCCCCCCCCCCAAAAAGTAAGTCAATCAACTCAAAAAGTGGTCAAAATTTTCACCAATGGCCAGTAGGCCACTATTTGTGGCCGGCCACAAAAATCTGCTTTTTGGCCCAATTTCAAACAGGCATAACTCCCTCATCCGGACTCCTTTGCAGGTCATTCTTGAGTCTAAATTGAAGCCCCGAAAGTCTAATTTCTAATGGAGATAGCCTCATATCTAAATTCTAAGTGTGAAAATAGATATGCCTATTTTAGTGAAGGCTACTCAGTTTTATCCTAACTGGATTCATGCCTAACTTCTCCCAAACTAGTTTTCTTCTCTCCTCTCTTATTTTCTTCAACTCCAAACCTATAAATATGATGTTTGGAAATATTTTTTAAAGAGTTCACCTCTCTTCCATTTATTTCCACTTTGTCCTTGCTCGGTTTACCGAAAAGCGCAACATTTAACGAAATGCAAGCCTCGGAACATCATAGAAACATTTTCAAAAATATTTTGAAAGAGAGGATTTCAAGGTCTAAAATAATTTTGGTAAAAAATGGGGTGTAAGGTTGGGATTTGGAAGCTCTCCTTGCTGAAGAAATCGAATAGTTTCATAGCACAACTTTAATCACCGAGTGATCAACCTGAGGCACCCAAATCTTAAGGGCGGTCAAAAATAAGGTGTCTACAGTTGCCCCTCTTTGACAGTGCTCAAAGTCATGAAATGACGTGAGTGAATGTCAAAGCTCGAAGACGACCCATTTTGACAAGGCCGTAAGACTTGGGCAAACAAAAAAAATGCAGATGCAGTTGGTTGAACCAAAGGGTTGCCTACGTATCCTTTTGCAAGGAAACAAACCAGCGTAGTTCAGGTGCAGGATGTAAAACGATATGCACAATGCCACTTTGAAAGTTGGACTTACACGCTACGCAAAGCTGACTATTTTGAAATCTTATGATCATGAGAGATAATGCAATAAGCAATAACAGACGCAATAAGCAACATAATAACATATGAATGAGCAGCTTCAAGCTTTCATGCAAAAAAGCTGTAAAACAAAACTCCAACCACGCCAAAACACAAGACGTGGAAAGAAAACCCCGCTCAGGGTAAACTGAGAAACTCTACTCATGCTGAAATTGCGAGAAGAGAAGAAAAACCGCTCGGGTTCGTGGTTCATGCGTCCCAAGTTAAAACACGTCCAAGCTCGCGTGTCATGCATCCTAAGATACTCTGATCATGCTGAAACCGTGAGAAGAGGTCCGAAGAAAAATCCTAAACACGCTGAAATCATGTGACGAAAGGTCCTAAGAAAGCCCTCAGGGGCGCGTTCCACGTGTCTTGAGATAAATTCCAAACACGCTGAAATCGTGAGAAGAGGTCCTACGAAAAACCATCAGGGGTGTGTTCCACGCATCCTGAGATAAATTGCAAACACACTGACATCATGTGAGGAAAAGAACACTCAAACCGCACTGAAATCGTCAGAATAGGTCCTAAGAAAAACTACTCAAGGGCACGTTCCACGCATCCTGAGATAAATTCCAAACACACTGAAATCGTGTGAGGAAAAAAACACTCAAAGCACGCTGAAATTGTGAGAAGAGGTCCTAAGAAAACTACTCAAGGGCGCATTCCAGGTGTCCTGAGATAAATTCAAAACACGGTGAGAACGTGTGAGGAAAGGAACACTAAAACCACGCTGAAATCGTGAGAAGAGGTCCTACCAAAAACCCTCTGGGGCACGTTCCACGCATCCTGAGATAAATTCCAAACACGCTGACATCGTGTAAGAAAATGAACACTCAAACCACGCTGAAATCGTAAGAAGAGGTCTAGAGAAAAGTCCTGGGGGACAACGATCGTAAACGCTGCTCAGTGAAAAAGGATAACTGATACAAGATAATGCAAAATGCAAAGAAATGCAAGAAGTGCGATGATAGATACATGTTACAAGCAATGTAGTGCATGATGTTTACAAAATGCAATAAAAAAACAAAGCGGCGCTTTAGAAAGCACCTCATGGGGTGAGTGACGATAAACCGCTCTACTCTGATGGGAATCTCCCTTTTGTGTTCTTAGAACTCTTACCTTCAACTCATAGTTCAAAGGTCCTGAAATGCTGACACGAGGTAGCATCTACACGTAGACGTGATGGATGCCGCTGATCATATTCGCAGCTTTCCCTATTCTCCAACAGGGTAACAGACTAGGTTGGTTCAGTATCCAGAATTGAGGCGCATGCATGCTATCTTAATTTATGGGGTTTCCATACAGATTTCAAGCCGAGGATACACCCCTAGGTATTTAAACTAGGCTTTAGTCTCAGAAATTCCAAACCTTTGCGTTATAGGCATTGCCATTCAAACTCTAGTTTCCACCATCGCAGTTGGTCTCCTAGGAACTCATTGCAAAACACAGCCAAGATGCCCTTGGCAGGGAAATGGTGCTCAGGGAGAGCATTTCTGATCGCCATTCTGGCTTGAAGCAAGCTTGAGCTTATGCTTGAGGTAGAGGTACACTCATACTTTGGAGCATTGACAAGGCCCGAGGAGGTACATCCATAATGCAATCTCGGAATTTTCTGAAGTTGAAACAAACTCAGATGCTCTGATTTTCCTTCTTTTCTATTTCTTTGCAGTTCGAAACCTACGTAGCTTCAGATAGGTCCTTGTTCTATTGTTCTCACATGACCTGGGTTGAACCCTGCTGTTTATGAAATAAAGAATCCTGTTTTGTACAAATACGGAGAATGGCACAGCACTTTGAGCACAAAACGATTTATTTTTGAAATTGAAATTGAGAAATGAGTTCTTAAACGGGTATTGAGCCTACGACTGACTACTGTACACCACGACTCAACAAAGAGAAAATTAAGCTAAAACAACCTAAACACATCTATTGACACTCGAAACGACTCAAAACAAGAATCGAGACAAACAAAAACAACAAATACATCACTCGAATGTGTTCCAATGGCGAGAGACCTCTCAGTTCACGAGAAGCCTGTTTCTCCGAGTATTGTTTCCCACCCTTTCTTATTTGTGATTCTCACATCACTATGGCACTCAATCTCTATTTCTCTAACAAGCCCTTTCCTCACTTTTCCTCACAGCTCACATCTCTTTATTCTTTAATCTCTCTTGTTTTTTATCCCTCCCTTGCATGGTTGATGGATAAGAAGGAAGTCGTGGGCTCTTGCCTCTGGCATTCTGTTAAATTCTCTTTCTTTCGCTTACAACTAGTGAGCTTCTCCCACAGATGGGTTATGGCGTGACTGGAGGTGCAGCAGATCTGCAACTAACATCGGTTGACGATGCCCTTGGCCAGTTTAGATGTGATCAGACCTATCCAGATGAGGGAGTGGAATATCCTGCTCCATTCTAGTTCGTGCTTCGCACTTGGCTTGATACCTCACTGTTTGGAGGATGAGAAAGCACTTGGCCCCCTGCTGCTAACTTCAGCTGTGCCCTTTCTAGCCAGTACATTGATAATGGGAAAAAGACAAAATCCCTGACTCGACTATGCCCCTAGTTCATTATTTTGACCATTTTTTGTTTTTGGCTTTTTGCTAAAACAATTTTGACCAACATGAGTGTTTGATTAACATGCTTGTTCGATTTTTTGATTTGAAATCACGTAAGTCAAGTTGTGAGCACTGAAAATTTTCCTTTTTTGGGTCCAAGATATGGTCTAGTTTTGGAAAAATAGAATAATTTTCGAGAAAATTAGTCAACTTCATTAAAAAAAATCCTCAAAACTATTTTTGCATATGGCCACTGCCCGACCAACGAGAAATTTACTCTTGAGATGCACAACCTCAGATCTGAACTGGAATTATCTTGCAGCTAAATCTTCTAACGGAATAGGACAACCAAATTTGAACGAGGACGAGACAATTTGCACATGGATAAGATAGCCAAGTTTGAAGAACGATAAGTCAATCAACATGGATGAGACCAGCAGGTTGAAAATGGTTAGGGCTGAACTTCAGGATGAAGTTGCTTACGTATCCCAAAGATGGGAATCAGGCCATACGTAGTTCCGGGGTTGAGGTTCACTCGGGTGCTGACACTCTCCTTTTGTGCTTTAACTTTTGCCAAAGCCGCCCTTCCGGGTTTTCAACCTTGCGAGCTATTTTTTTTTTCATTTTTCTTTGTATTTCTTTTTTCTTTTCTTTTCTTTTTCTTTGTTTCCATTTTTTTCATTTTTGTTCTTTTTTCTTTTTTGTTCTTTTCTTTTCTTTCCTTTTCCTTTTCTTTTTCTTTTTCTTTTCTTTTTCTTTTTCTTTTTTTTTTCCTCTAACTTTTGCCTGGGTCGCCCTTCCGGGTTTTCGGCCCTGCAAGCCTCTCAAGGATAGAAAAGTTTAACTTGTCCATATTGATCGATTTTGAGATCTCGAAGCCATCTGAATCCAAGAGAATGGCTGTTATCCGCTGATGATGTAGGAGTCCATCCGATCAGGTCTGAATTTGCCCCTAGTGTTATGGATAGGAACTCAATTGTCATTTCAGCAATAAATTTTTTGCTTTCAAATTCTGGGATTGGGCTTTCTTGCCAGTCTTCATTGGTTTGAGAGATGACCCAATTTTGAATCTTTGAGCATATCTAACCTTTTTGCCCCTAGTTCAAGGACTATTTCTTATCCAACCATGCAAGCTTCCTTTGATGACATCTGACCTTGTTGCCCCTAGTTTAAGGGCTGCTTCCGATCCGGCCATACAAGCCTCATGTTTTGGTTGATCGTTGAACAATCTAAAACAAAGTTCAAGGTTTGAAAACAAGGGGGTCAAGTCTCAAGACCGAGAGTGATCCTATGCTGTACAATCTCAAGATCAATTCCAAGCATGTCTTCGTAAGACCACACAAAACATTTTTTGAAATCTTTTAAGAAAACAACTAGTCACTCGCATTGAAGACAATGCAGAACCAATCTAGATCAAGCCATGATCCTTCTCAATACTCACATTAACAAGCATGTTCTCATTCATTAAGGGCTTAGCATGCCTCTCTTTCTCTCAGTTGATCAAATTTTTGCAAATCCCTAGGAATTCCTTCCTCTTTGTTTTCACCACAGTGTTTGAAAAGTTTTGAAAAACTTAGGTCAATGCAATGACACAGAGGTATAGAAAAAAAAAGGTAGGTGAAAATGTACTGTCATTTCATTCACAACTTTTGGCTCAACTAGTTCCACGATAGAAACAGACTTAAAAGAAAGAGCGAAAAGACAAACAAAACAAACAGGGAAGTGATGTCCGAGTTAACACCTCCTAAATCACCAACCTTCGACATGACAAGACTAACTCGACTAACTCAATACAACACAACAAGACTGACCCAATACCCAAGTCTGAAAGTAAAATAAATAGCATTCGCAAATTGCTCAAAACAGTGCATGCCATCCGCCATATCTGGGATAAAATTAGCGCCATCGGCAGGTGGTTCATCCCCGATCACATAGTCACATTATCTCCCAAGTTCATCGATCTAGTACCGATAGACTTTGCAGGACCTGGTGTGTCGATGACCTCGTTGTTAATCAGATCCTGAACTTCATGGCGAAGACGATAACAACCGTTAGTGTCATGACCGGTTTGTTGATGGAAGGCACAGTACTTGGCAGCATTATGCATAGCTGGAAGGGGATCTGGGAGGGGTTGAGGCTCAAGGGGTTTGAGATGGCCTTGTCCTATAAGGATTTGGAGAGCTTTGGACAAGGTCATATAGAGGGGATTGAAGGTGCGGTTACCAGTTTTGATAGGCTTGATAGAGGGCTTGACAGGTGTTAACTAGGCTTGATGATCTCTTATGGGTGTAGGCTTGGAGCTGAAAAGGGCGTTTCTTGTACGGCATCCCTTTTTTCGACTTGCCCCTTGATTCAAAATACTCTCATCCTGAGTGGCAAAAGTGTCATCCACAGTCTTTGCAACAACTTGGAGCACTTGCTATTTGTTTAGCCCTTCGGCTTTCAAAGCCTCAACAGCCCACTGAAGATGTTCATAGAGACCAATGCATGCCCCTACCTTGTTCTTGCCATTTGTCTCCACTTTGCTAAGGGATTGGCCTTCTTCCAATGCAGCTCGTCCCAAGATCAGGGAGCCTTTTGACATGAGATTCCTGGTATGTGATGTAGTCGATGACGGAGCCAATATCCCAAAGGCTAGATCTGTCATAATTCTTTGAAGATCTTCAATCACGCTCATTAGCTCAGAAGTATTAGGTTAGTGGGTTTGAGATAATTGGGATGCAAGTCCAACCATCATACACAAGTCCATGCTTTCTAGAATGAACACCTTAGGCTTAGGTAAATGGGCAGGGGTGATGGATATGCTGGGGTTGTAGGTTGATGGTAGTGTATGGATTTGATTGAGATGTGGAGGTAATAGGTTAGGGGTGGGCTGAGGTCCTTTTGGTGGAGCCATGATCTCTTCGTCAATAAGATCCTGAATCTTATGATGGAGGCGATGCAACAGTTTGTATCATGACCATGTTGCTGATGATAGACACAGTATTTAGCTGGGTCATATCTTGGTGGAAGAGGATTTGGAAGGGGTTAGGGTTCTAGGAGTTCTAGGTACCCTTTTTCTCGCAGCATTTTCAAAGCTTGAGAGAGACTCATGTAAAGAGGATGGAAATTTCGGGCTTGGGGTCGAGTTGAAGTGGTTGGAGAGAAATGAAAAATAAGAGAGATTCAACAGAGGAGCAACTACTTGCAGTTTATCCATAAGGAGCAGCTACTTGCAGTTTCGGGCCAAATACTCAGGATAAGGAGCAGCTACTCGCAGTTTATCCATAAGTTATACCTAGGGAGAAATGAAAAATAATAGAGATTAAAGACTAGAGAGGTATACGGCGAGAGAAAAGTAAAGAAAGGGGTTTTAAGAGAAAAACAGAGAATGAGAGTTGAGTGATGTAAGAATCATAAATTAGAAGGGTGGAAAATAATACCTGGAAGAGTAGCGAACTCCCAGCCAGTCGGGTGGCCTCTCCTAGGTGGAAGACATCTAAACCCATCAAGGTTTCGGCCAGTACCAAACCCATGCAACTCTTACCCTCTTTCAGACGTTGAGCTACTTCGATCAACCAGATGCTAACTCTACCGAAACTAGGGGCAATGAGGAATTGTGCAAGAAGGCATAAATAGAGAGCATGTTGCTGGCGACCTCGCCAAAGAAGGTCACTCTTGTCTCCAACAATGGAAAATTGATGAACTAAACCGAGATCTAGCTCCCCATTATGTACCAAAGACCGAGCTTAATGTAATATTAATCCACACATCCATCCCAAAGCTTGGGTATGGCCAAAATGGGGCTGCAGTATGATTTCTTCGTCGCACTGGAACTCCATCAAAGCTTGAAATTCCTAGAGTGTTGGACACACCTCTTGATATCTAAATTGAAACACATGCGTGATCGGGTTCCAACATCGAACAGCGGCATGAAGGAATGGAAAGTAAAGAGAAGTGTAACTCAGAGGAAAAAGGGCATTTAGGGAAAAACCGTGAAAATTCACCTTTTCCGAGCCATCCAAAGTGACTATCTAGTCTTAGAGCCTGTTGTTGCACAATGTCTCCATTTTGAGAGCAAAATATCAAAGACTTGTTATTCTGCTAGAAAAATAGCATGGGAACAATATTTATAGAAGATGAGAAGGAGCAGTTTATGACAGCTGGGCAGCACTGACCGACATCACATTGAGGCTCGGCCGTGCATATTTAGGCCCGGCCAAGTCTAAATGATGGCTCAGAGCAGTGCAGTTGCAGGAAAGGCCAACTTTTGCCTTGACATACCACAGTTATATTTTGAGTACTGTTTTGTTTGTACCAAGTGTTTTTTGATATTTTCGAGTTGTTTTTATTTTGTTTTCCTGTTATCAAGTTGTATTTCACAATTTTGTCCGGTTATGGGTAGTTATCCGATTCAAATGAATACAAGAGCAAGTCTTATGTAAAGTTATCATGCAAGGGTTATGTCATTCATCACATGCAAATACCATTCATCACATTGTACAAGGAAATCATTCAACAAAAACTTGTCTTTTATAACTGGCGGGTCCAACCCCGATCATTGTTTTACAGAGTAATAAACAAAAGAAAATCTTTCAAACAAAACAAAATGATCTATTTGAAGCTAGTTTTAACTACAAAGCAAAAGCAAAAAAAACAATTAAAATGAAATTGTCGCTCTCATTAATAGCCCATCATCACCCTCTTCCTCCTCGACTACGGAGGAGGTCCATCACTGTCGTCACTAGGGCTGCTACACTGCAAGTCAACCTCCTCTCCCTCGTCTTCGGGGGTCATAGACTTGTCAAAAGACTCCTCGGAAGGTGAGCGTTGCCTCGCTCGGCTTCTTCCTTGATTGGCTCCCCCTCGGCCCCTCACTGGGCCCCGTCTCTGTCTACTTGTTACGAAAGGTTTTGCAGACACTGTTAACGTCGACTCAAGCTGAAAACAGTACAGGTATCAGTATGAACTAACAAGAGAGTACAGTATGGAAATAACAGTAAGCTACAGATAGTATGTACCTCGATCCTATGGATGACTAAGGTGGTCTGCCTCCTCGGTACCATGAGGAGAAGTCAGTCGATCATACGAAGGAGGTCATCGGCATACACCCAGGGTACCAACAAAAGGAACATAATCTGAGAATGGAAGATAGAAGTAATAGAGACTAATGAACAGAAATGGTAGAAAACAAGACAAATTGCAATAAGTAGAAGCACAAAGGAATGTGTACCTGCACGATACTAGGAACAAACACTAGTCTGTGGTCCCTCTTCTCGATGCGCTCAAGTGAGATCTACTCGATCATTCCATCTGGACACATGTGCATGATCTCAGTGGGGATCAAAGGAAATCTAGGAATGGGAGAAACAGTAGGGGCACCTCCAGCAGATACATCACCAGCCGCAGCAACAGTAGCAGCAGCAACCTCGAGCACAGCTCGAGCCATGCCCGGGGTAAGAGACACCATCAGCCAGGTGTGTAAGAAGGTAGTGAAGTCACCAGGCTCATGATGATGATCGCCATCCTCGCCTAACATCAAGAGGTTGATCTGAGGATCGTCCTGCAGCTCATCAACTACCCTCATAATCAGAGAAGGGATATGTGGGATGCCGGGGTCAGCAGCACCCCGCGTCTGGCCGATGAACCTCTCCCCCAGGTAGTACGCCCTGCCAAAGGGGCCCTCGAATAGATTCTGCATGGTGGAGGCATGTCATGCAGTGGCGTAGGTCATCCTCGATGCCTAGGGATGTTCGCCCAAGGATGCCAGTCAACCTATGAAATCAGTGTAGCGTTAGATCAGTGCAATGTTAGAAATCAGTGCAGTATAAGAATGGTAGTGCAGTGTTAGATGGAATTACAGTGTGAGAAATTAGTGCAGTGTTAGATCAGTGCAATGTCAGAAATCAGTACAGTATGAGAATGATAGTGCAGTGTCAAAAATCAGTACAGTGTCAGAGATCAGTACAGTGTGAGAAATCAACAGTATGAGAATGACTGTGTAGTGTGGGAAACAATGCAGTATGCTCATAGTATGTAACAGTTAAGGTCGGTATTTTGTTAACTGATCCGTAGTGATCGTGTCAAAGAAGCGGCGGAAGTAAGGGAAGTCTCGAGCTACATGACGACAACGCTCAAATGGGGAGTTGTAACTGTGAGGGAGGTACCAACAACTTTATCCGCCTCACCGGGACCGGAGCTAGAGAGGTGAAGTATGTGTAAACCCAAAGCTGTAAATAGAAAATGATCGATAAAGTAAATGAGCAGAAAATGAAATGCAAAATGAACAGACTGAATAGAAAAGATAAGTGTGAGGCATACCTCCCAGACTCTCCAATAGCCGCCGAGTGAATCCGCCTTACGGTAGGAGACGGACCTCATATAGCAATATAGGATGGCCAGACCAGTGCCACCCCAATCGTACTCTGCCACCTGAGGGAAGTGCACCAGTGCCCCTAGAAGATATAACCCATGGTATTTTCCCTATTCGTAAATAGGGTAGTACCGAGGAGATACATAAGGAAGCCGCGGGTGTACTGGGCGACCTCATCTGGAGTGGTGGGTTGAAAGTCAAAGAAGTACTTGAAGAACCAGCTGTACCTCACCATCCTATGGCTGGTAGTGTCTGGGATCGCTCCAAGAAGCCGACGCTATGTGGCTCTCCACTACGTCATGTCAGGATCACATAGGATCAAACCGCAAACTCTAACCCATAAGCCGGTGAGCATCGCAAAGTCGTACAGGGTCAGAGTCATCTCCTCGATCAATGAGAAGTGGAATGAGTCTGTGGTGTCCCACCATCTCTCGACCAGGGCCCCGTACAGCAGTGACTCGACTCTCATCTGTATAAGCCCTGAGCAGAAGCGTCTAAAGCCAACTGCGTCAACTAGTGTGCAAACCTCCGCGAGCAGTCTCTCATACCAGCGTCGGGCCCTGGATATGGATCCGTATCCGCTAATCCTCCTGGCTATCACTTGTAAATGGGAAATGTAATGGCATTTAACTAGTGGGCTACTTGTGAGATTCAACAATACATCAAAACAAAGAGAAGTTACTTAGCATAGAGGCATCAGCGGACAAGTGCTCTGTGGGCTCTCACAACAAGATATCCTTGTCTATCTTGGAAATGAGGCCCTCAAATCTCAAAATCCCACCCGGAGTGAAGCATGTGTGCATGGTCGGTATGTGGTTGCGTCAAATGGCCGATCAATGAGGGAGGTAACATAGGAGCGTTCTCGGCCTCCATGTCTATGCCTAGGGCAGCCCAGTACCAATGGCGGGGTCCAGAATGGGAACTTTGTCACTACTTATGGAGAAGAATGGAGGAAATGAATAGAAAGCAAGAAAATGTAAGGGCCTAAACCCTAGGAGAGATGAAATGAGAGGGGAAAGTGAAAACATGAGAGTAAGTCTCCAAAACCACAGAAAACTCGTGAGAAACAAAGTAAAAACAATGAGAAGCCCAAAAACTTGGCCGAATCAAAATCCAATCGGTTCAAAATTTAGAGGAGATGAAGGGTTTCGAAGAAAAAAGTGGCGAGGTTTGTTGATAAACGCAAGGAAAAGAGGAAATCTAGAGAGAGAGAGAGAGAGAGGAAAGCTAGAGAGAGAGAGAGGAAGTGATTTCGGGCAAGGTGTGAGGAAATAGGGTTTCGATTTATTTTAAACACATAAGTTGTGAGAAAAGGCCAGAACTGCCCCTGTCGCTATCGAGGCCCGGCCGGCTGTTTCAATGCCCGATCGTGCTTCATTGAGGTCCAGTCGGCCCTCAATGACAACACAATATAGTTTTGTTCTTTCCCTCTTTCTCTTCCTTTCTATTATTTATTTCTTGTTTTATGGAGTTGGAAATAAGAGGGTTCAAAACAAAAAACAAAAAAAAAATGAATGAAAAGAAAAAGAAAAGAAAAGAAAAAATAGTGCAAGAAAAGAAAAGAAAAGAAAAAAAAACAGTAAAAAAAAAAGGAAGAAAGAAAGGCAAACAAAAAAGAAGGAAGAAAGAAGAAAATAATAAATAATAAGAGAGTGAAAAAGAAAAGAAATGATTTTTTTCATATGAGTGCCTCTGTGTTTGATTCTTGATTTAATTTGTTTAAAGTTTACTTAAACTCATTTTTTCAAAACTTTTAATTTGTTTAAACTATTCGAGTAGTTTATAATTTGCTTTGTCTAAAATCGTAGTTCCTTCTGTTATTATGTTCTGTAACTAGATGATATTGTATATACAGTTTATTTAGAGGAGCTCTAGATGAAATCATTCGTGCCATAGTAAAATCATCATCCATTTCACAACCACATTTAAGCACGGTGTGTTGAGTTCATTGTTTCAACACATTGGTAAATTAGCTTTCCCACTGCCTTGATTGTTTTGATTTTTACGCCTCTCTGTTTAGAATCCATGTTTATTTCTAATTCCTACTTATATGATTTGTTTGTTCTTTTATCCAACTGACCTTTCCTCTTCTCGCGTGTGACGCATTAGGATTGTACCTTTGGTTAAAAACATCAAGTGCGCCTGGTGTTCACACCACCTTTCCTCCTCTCACATATGATGCGTTAGGATTGTACCTTTGTTTAAAAACATTGGGTGCACCCGGTGTTCACACCACCTTTCCTCCTCTCGGGTGTGCCACGTTAGGATTGTATCCTCAGTTAAAAACATCGGGTGCACCCGGTGTTCACACCACCTTTCCTCCTTTTGCGTGTGACACGTTAGGATTGTACCCTTAGTTAAAAACAGCAGGTGCGCCTGTTTGTTCACACCACCTTACCTCCTCTCGCATGTGATGCGTTAGGATTGTACCCTCAGTTAAAAACATCAGGTGTGCCTGGTGTTCACACCACCTTTCCTTCTCTCGTATATGATGCATTAGGATTGTACCCTTCGGTTAAAAACATCAGGCGCGCCCGGTATTCACACCACCTTTCCTCCTATCGCGTGTGACGTGCTTGGATCTCGGTTGAGACCTTGGGTGCACTCGATGGTTATGTCGCCCTTCCCCCTTCCTACGTAAGGCGTAGTTAGGTCTGCATTTTCTTACATCCTTTCTACGTGAGACGTCGGTTGGTTTGTGCTTTCTTTGACTTTTTCACACGAAACGTGCCTATTTATTTACTTTGGTCTGATGTGAAACACGACGAGGTCTATTTTTCTTTGATTTGCATTGTCATTCAAATGTTGCATACTTGTCTAGATTGTGATGTTATTTCATTGCTTTATTTGCATTGTGTTTCATTGCATTGCTTCATTGCATGATTATAAGTTATTTGTTACATTTTGTTTTTACATTTTGCCCCTGTTAAATTTTTGCATTTAAGTCTTGATTTCTTGCCTGAGCCTTACGGCCTTGTCAAATGGGTCGTCTCTGGGTTTTGACATTCACTCATGTCACTTTATGACTTCGAGCTCTGTCAGAAAGGAGCAACTATGGACATCCCATTTTTGACCACCCGCAAGGCTCGAGCGCTTTACTCGAAACACTCGATGATGAAAGTGGTATTATGCGTGCTTCGAGGTTTCAACAAAGGAGTCTTGTTCAAGCTTCGAAACTACCTCAAACCTTCCATATTCCCATTGATCATACCCAAGAAATCCCTTTTTACAGCTTGCGCCACCCTGTGTTGAGGTCGAAATAGAAAAACAAGGAATTCATTGAGGCCGGACCATGCCTCATTGAGGGTTGGCTGTGGCTATTAAGGGTCGGCCAGGCTTTAGTAGCGAGAAACACTATTTATCACCTTTTGTGCTCAAATTCTATAAATACGACCATATACCTCTGTTTTGGGGGTTGAAAATTGAGAAAAAGCCTATACACATAGAGAGAGCTCCTTCTTCCTCCTTCTTCCATTGCAAGATACCTTTGAATTAACCTACCAACCTTTGTATCATCTACATACACCATACACAACCTTGCCTCGTCATCTTAGAGCCTTGGTTGACCCTTGAGAAGCATAATTCAAGCTTGAGAGTGTGTCAAGAGTGAGTTTGATCATCAACCAAAGCTTACTCCATTTTGAGAGGTATAAGCTTTTGACTTTTGTTCTTGCTTTTGCTTAATTCATTTCTATCTATTTCTTTTGTTCTTGGGCAGTTTTACATCCATTTTAAGTGTTGGAACTTAGGTTTGGATAAGCTACCAAAGGTTGTAAGGTTAACACCCTTACTTGCACCTATTTTGATAGCTCAACCCTTGGTTCCTTTACACTCTTTTTCTTTGATTTTTGAACTGATTTTCAGAGTTGAACTAAGGCCAAAAAACATGATTTGAAGTCTTGAAATTGGAGGGGTTGGCCACCTCTCCTTATTTTTGCTTACATAGCTTTATTATCTTTACCTTTTTGTTTAGCTTTTGAGCTTTTTTCTTACATTTTGAGCCACTGTTTTTGGCTTATTAGAGGTTGTTCTAGGGCTGTTCTAATCTATTTAGTTGATTCAAGCTTTGATTAGTTCTTTCATTGTAGCATTGGTCTTTGTACATAGCTTGTATTATATTGTTCTTAGCCTTTCTTTGTCTACCTTTCATGGTAATAACCTCATTTTAAAAATCAACTTGTCACTCATTTCTTTCATTTGAGAGTTGTTTCAATCGGTTGATGGTTATTCAACACATGAACTAGAGATTCACGCTTAATGGTTTAATCTCTACGGAGATTCATTGTCAACAGCAAAGTCTCTGTTTCATGTTGAGAATTACTTTCCATTTGATGCTTCTCTCCTTTTAGAGGACTTAATCATCACTTTGGACAAATGGACTGAAGAATGGAAATGACTAAAAGAATTGGTTTAAAAGCAACCAACACACATAAAGAAAATGAGTCACCTTGCTTAGGCTTGGCTGGACGTTATGCCAATTTTATCGAGTCAAGAGTGATCATGCGCTAATTCATGGCATTTTGATGATTCTTGAAGCGTCTCTACCTCCCTCTTTGAGTTCACTCTATGACTGGAGGGAGGAGTGGTCATATTCATTACATTAATTGATTTTTGTCCAAAATTGTATCTGGAATCATCAAGTAATCAATTTGCTCAATGATGGCTTTGGAAACAATTCTAACATTCTCTCAAGGATTTTCCATGACAGAGAAGGAATAAAGGGACAAACAGAGCTTGAACAACTCTATCTGCACTGTTTTCACTTCAGAACACAAAATAGAGTTTTGCACAAAATTGAGGCATGACTGGCCTTCTTTAGGCCCGACCGGGCTTCATTGAGGGCTGGTCGGCCCTCAATGTTTGGTCAGTAGTGTATTTTTGCAGAAAACAAAGGGCAGTGGCTGAGGTGAAACAGAGCAACCCTGGGGCAGACAGAGTTGTTCTTGAACATTATGCATGTGCATGCATGCAATTCTTGCGCATCCTCGCTTACATTATGATCATTGTAATTAATTAATTTAATATTGTTTGTTGTAATTAGTCTCGTTAATTATTAAGTGTTGTAATAATTATTATTGTCTCGTTGTCATTGTTATAGTTAATTAGTTTAAATATTGAGTTTAATCCTTGTTGTAGTAGCATAGTTAGCTAGTTAATTAGCCTCGCTTATTTATTCATTTTGTTTTGTAATAATTAGTTAAATCTGGAATTTTGGACTTTAATTTGCACCCTCTTGCATGAGGGCAATGTTGTAATAATGTGTATGTCTTCCAACCCCACATCTTTCTCCCTTCTACTTACTTGCTTATGACGGTTAATATAGGACATCACATTTCATTTGCATACTTCATGTTTTGCATCCATTCGTCTTGCATCCATATAAGGTTCAGCTCATCATGCTAACCTGATATCAAATGTTCAAAATTCATTGCTCGACTACGTGCTTTATCGCATGTCTTGAATGAAATCATACGCCATGCTCATAGCCGGGCCTATAAAAATACATAATGCATGTGTTGTATTAGTCATATTGCATAAGTTAGGAACATGCATATTTTTCTATTTATTTTGCTTTCTTTTGGCTCGGAGTACGAGGTGAGCTTTTATTGCTTTAGCATGTTGCATCGAATGTTTTTATTGCTATGTCAAGCATGAATACCATGAGGCTAATTGCTTAAATGATATAATTCCTTGAATGCCTACGGATGAAGGCTAGTTATTTTAACTGGGTTGGTTTGATCAATGTCCATTTTAAGCCCACTTTTTCAAGTGGCAAATTCACAAAACAATTTTAAAACAAAACATGAGATCAAGTGTTCTGATTCTTGCAAACTAGTTTATACCTTGTGTACGCATCACATAGTAAAATAGCTAACAAATCCGAACAAGAGCATATAATGTAAATAAGAAACACATCATGATTAGTAGAGGCCGATCTTTGATCGGGCAAGTGGGGTGCTCAATTCATGACCTTCCCCGCTCGTACCTAAATTCCCAAGCTGAGACACTTTGGTGATGACAGACTAATGGCCTTTGGCACGAGTCTCGAGTTTCCTAAGTTTTTTAAAAATATTTAGGTGGCGACTCTGTAATCTGGCAAAGTAGTCCATTTTTGGCATTTGATTCAAACATTGATTTTCCAAAAAGAATTTCCGGATTTGGACTCTTTTTGTGTTTTCATTATTTCACATTGCACTTATGAAATCAGATTTTGAACCACAAGTGGAGTCCGGACTGTAGGGCTTTTCACCTTCTGAAAGGAGCACGAAAAGTCGAGCTACAGCAGACTATGCAGCAGGGTCACTCCCTCGCTGTCAAAACTGATGCGTTTAAGAAAGAGTTGGCAAAGAAGACCAAAGAGGCGGCCAAACTTCTTACTTCCCTGAATCAAGCCGAGGCTTGCATCCGAAGTTTACTGGACCAGGACAAAGCTATCCAACTGCCCAAAGTAAAGCCGAGGATCGTGCTGAAGCTACCAAGAACGTTGCAGAGGTGACCCAAGCCGAAACAAAAGAAGCAAAAGAGAATGAGGCCCATGCCCAAACCGAGCTGCAAACGACACTTGCCACAAAAGAGGCCTACCTCAAGTCTGCCAACGAGAAGGCCTACGCCAAAGGGGCAGCCGACGTCCGTGATGCCTACAAGAAGCAAGTCAATCAAGCATGCAACAAGGGTTACACCCTTGGCTAGTTGGTTGGTTTAAAGGAGTTGACCATCCCAGACAACTCGCCTCTTTGGGATACAAGCCAACTCATCGTGCCATTCCCTCATACTCCAAGCCAATCTGAAGATGAAGCTGAGGGTAAAGAGGAAGCTGAGGCCGAAGCCGATGTTAAAGAATCTACTGGGGCCAAGTCCCCAACTCTGAATGAGCAAGTCCTGGACTTGACTTAGGACGAAGAGCAGGATAAGGTCCCCAAACATATCTCTGCTAAGAAAGCCACATTTGAGGCCGAGACTACGACTGTTGAGAAGATCTTGGACCAAACTCTCCTTGAGGTTGATGCCAAGATCGAGGCTGAGAAGTCAAAGCAACTGTCCGCCGAGGCCGACACAACGCCAATAGTCGAGGCTGATTAGTCTAAGACCATTGCCAAAGATCATAGTGCTTAGCTTTTTTCCTTCTTTCCTTTGAACTTTTTCTCTTTTCAGTACTTTTTCTTTCACTTTTGAACACTTGTAATAGTTTGTTTGCTTGGCCGAAGTGCCATCTCGTATAGTTGGACAAATAGTCTTTTATGCCAGGCCAATGCTTCTTTTGTATCTGAACAAGTTTCTTCTTTGAATGCATGCTTCTTTTTCTTCGAATGCTTCTTTTCATGTATGCTTACTGCTGTCCTTCTATGCCTTGCATGTTTCCACACTTAAAATATTTTTACAATTTTTCAAGTACATTTGAACTGTGTAATCACTTCAGGTTAGAATACATCTAATATGTATCACCTTCGATCCACTTCATCTCAGGTGCACCATTAGTTGGTCACCTCGGACCAACTTACCTTGGAGTTCACCTTTTACTGTAATCTTGGCCAAACAACACTTAAAAACATTTCATTCAAACATTTTTACAAGTGTTATTCCTTCACTTGTACTAGCTGTCCTTTAGCAAGACCTCATCCTTTCAAAGATAGACTAACCTAGTTAGTGATCTCGAGTAACAAGCAATTCAAGTATCCCTTATCTGGATACCTCAGCTGACTCTAACTAGTAAATTTTTTTCAAAAATTTCAACAAGTGTCAAGCCTATTCCTCATTCCTGCCTCCTGCCTCCTAATGTGAACCTAAGTACCACTTATGTTCACATTAATCATGCGACTCCAATTCTTGCCGATGTCTGATTCAAACAAAGATTAGTTGAGTTTTACGACCACGGTTTGTCTGTTAATCTAACTAGATCAAACTTAGTTCAACTCAGCCATAGTGGCAAGTCTAAGTTACCGGTCACGTTTTAATCGGAAATATCGCAACCTTAATTCAAATCTATCATATGGCAAATATAATTCAACTCTACCATATGATGACTCTAAGTTATTCGTCATGTTTCAATCGAAAACATCACAAACTTAGTTCAACTCTATCATATGGCAAGTATAATTCAACTTTACCATATTGTAGCTCAACTTTTCGCGCTCCTTTCGGAAGACGACTAGCCCTCCCGTGGTTCTGAATTTGATTCCACAAGTGCAATGTGAAATAGATAAACACCAAATAGTCCAAATCTAGCAAATCTTTTGGATAATCGATTTTGAATCAAATTGCCAAAAATAGACTACTCTGCCAGATACAGAGTCGCCACCTAAATGTTTTTGGAAAATTTAGGTAACCCATGACTCGTGCCAAAGGCCATGTATCTGTCATCACCAAGACTGTCTCAGCTCGGAAACTTAGGTACGAGAGGGGAAGGTTATGAATTGAGCACCCCCGCTCGCTCGATCAAAGATTGGCCTCTACTAATCATGATGTAATTTTGATTTACATTATATGCGTTTGTTCTGATTATTAGACTAGCTTTACTATGTGATGCACACACAAGTATAGACTAATTTGCAAGAATTGGAACACTTGATTTCATGTTTGTTTCGAAAATTATTTCGAATATGTACCACTTGAAAAAGTGATCGCATATGATCATTACTCAAATTATTCCAATTTAAGCAACTAGCCTTCATCCACAGGCATTCAAACAGTTTATTAATTAAGCAATTAGCCTCATGGTAAGCACGTTAGTCATGGAAACAATCACACGCATGCGATATGCCAAAGCAAATAAAAGCTCACCTAGTACTCCAAGGCAAGCCGAAAGAAACAAAAGAGTTAGAAAACATGCATGCTCTTAACTAATGCAACATGACTAATGCAACACATGCGAGATGCAATTAATAGGCCTGGCTACTAATTATGATATGTGAATCAAGCATGCTATTTAATACGTATTCAATGAAGTATGTAAACTATAATGCTTTGTTAGAATGATGAACTGAGCCTCGGTGCATACAAAACAAGTGGATGCAAATCATAGAGTATGCTAAAAGAAACATGATGTTCTAAACTTAACCATCAGAAGCAGGTAAATAAAACGAAGAAAGATGTGGGGTTGGAAGACATACACATTGTTACAACATTTGCACCCTCATCCAGGAGGGTCCGAATAAACTAACTAGCTAAGTTAATTTACTAGCTATTACAAAACGAATTAACTAATTATTACAAACCGAATAAACTAACTATTTTAGCTAGTTATTACAAAAATAATTAATTAATTAACTATTCTACGAACTAACTAATGAATTACAACTTAATTATTACAACATGAATATAATATGAGAGAAGTATTAGGCTAACTACTCTAACTACTTCGCCTCGGGAAACAAGGAATGCTCATGCATGTACACAGATTTCCACCCGAAAAAGCCACTGTTCTACTGCCAGGAAACCTTTGTTGCACAGTTAAAACATTTGCACTATTTTTTTTAGCCTCAAAATCAGCTTTGTTCCATTTCAAAAAGCCACTGCTGGGTTTTGCAAAGGTGACCGGCAGGCCAAAAGTGGTGGCCTGCCGTCCACAAAAGATGGTCTGTTGTCCAAAAATAATGGCCTACCGGCCACTGATGCTTGGTTCTTTCCACTGTAACAGAAAGTAAACAGAGCAAGAACAGGGTCTTCTCAAGGCTTATTTGCACAACTTACCCCTCATTATCATCAAACAACTCAAAGCAGCAGAAAATTTGATTCAAAAACCATCAATCGATGCAATTTCATTGCATGATGGCCTATGAACAAAAAGTGTGCAAGTTCAATAAATGCAACAAATAAAGACTCTCAAACCCCCTCCCTATCATGAATTTATCAAGGAAAGTGGTTGACATTGACTCTTGAACGGTTTACATCATTAACAAGTATGAAATGATTCAAGACTCAAGGGTTCAATTAACGTTTGTTTGAACCCTAACCAAGTTATTAATTACCAACCATTCCTTAGTCAATTAAGTCCAAAAGTGAGCTTTAAGTGCTCTAATGGAAAGAAGCATCAAACCAAGAGTTGTTTTAGTCATGAGAAAAGTGTCATGCCGTTAGTAATGAACCCCCAAAGGGTTTAAACCATTAAGCACAAGACCTCAATCTCAAGCTTAAACAAACAGGTGGCTTGAAACAATTTTCAAAGCAAAGCAAAAGCCAATAAAGGAGGGAGGTTGCAGAGGTGATTAAAGGTGATCACAAGTATGGAAAGCCATAAAGAAATGCTATCAACTCAAATAGATTGGTGGCTAAGGCCTAGACCACCAGCCTATGAGGACAATTACACTACAAGCATACAATACAAGGCTCAAATACAATGAACCACTAAAAATAGTTCTAAAATAGTGCTAAATCAGTCCAAAAATATGCTGAAATTAAGACAAAAATAGCTTGAACAATAAGCTAAAACATGGAGCTATGTAAGCTAGTAAATAAAGCATAAGGAGGGGAAACCAACCCCTCCATTTTTGGACTTCAAAAAAACATTTTAGCCACTGAAAAAGCTCTGAAAATTAATGTTTAAAAGCTCAAAAAAAAAAGTATTGTAAAGATGGGAAACACAAGGGTAAAGGCTAGAGAAGTAAGGTGGAAAGAAAGGTGAACCACCCTTCCATCCTTTAAGGCCTTAAACGACAAGTTTCAACCCAAAATTACAGAGTTTATACAGTCCAAAAATAGTAGAAAAACAGTTGGAAAAGAAGCAAACAAAGCAAGGAAACAAGCTAAGCCTTATACCTCTTGAAGAGGAGAACACTTCTAAGCAAGAATTTAACACATACACACCCTTAAGAGCTCAAAGTAGGCTCAAAAGTACCTCGGCTCAAAGATAGCAAGGTTTAGTTTAGAGTGTATAGGTAATGGCTCAAAAAATTTGCAAGAGAGAGAGAGAGAATTGTAGAGAGAAAATATTTTGCTCCAAAATTTTTCATCCTTGAAAGCAAGAGGGGAGGTCCTCTATATATAGAAAAACACCAAACTCCCTCAGAAATATCAATACATACACGTGTAAGCAAGTGCATGCACCTGTGACAACAACTAGGACAACTGGCAAAAATATCTTCCAAAACACACTTGTGGCCAGCAAGCCACTAATTCTGGCCGACAGGTCCCAAGGTTTTTCTGGCTTGAAGAACTATAGTTGTGGTCCAAAACAAGGAAAGAGATGTATAGGGTTTGAAGGCTTAAAGCTATGGCATCCTGGTGAGAAATCCGAGCACTTGACAAGCATATACACATTTATCATTGGATGTGCAAGTGGTGACGTCCAAGTCGTAAGGGCGGTCAAAAATGGGGTGTCTATAGTTGCCCCTTTTATACAGAACTCAAAGTCATGAAATGATGTAAGTGAATGACAAAGCCCGAAGATGACCCATTCTGACAAGGCTGTAAGACTTGGACAAACATTCAAGACATAAATTAAATGGTTGCGCTCGCAAGCTGCCTACGTATCCCTTTGCAAGGAATCAAACCAGTGTAGTTTAGGGGCAGAATGAAAAATGATACACAATGCAACAAAATAATGTAATGATATACAATGTAACAAAATAATCAAACCACAAGTAGTGCAAAACCACACAAATACCATAAAGGGATGGAGATGCAAAATCAAACTACATTTTATATAGAAAAGAAGGGCGCACAGCCAAACGACGCCTAACACAGGCTAAGTGCCTACATCCTCAATACTAGCCTCAGCACAGCATAGAAGGGTACACATAACAAAATCATGTTTCAACGTGAAAGGGGTGCGAGCGCATGCAAAACTATGTTTTTCATAGAAAGAGTACAAGTAATTGGGTTGTATGATATAAGTGAGGAATGATTTGCTGGGGAAATATAATGTTGAATGCTGAATGCAACAAGACAAAGTACGATGCAATAGATGCAATGAATGCAGTGAATAAAAGGCGCAGGCCAAACTATATCTTACCTACAAAAGAAATGGAGACAAAACAGACCACGTCTAATATAGAAAAGGTGTTGATACCCTCAATGTCAGCCTCAGCGCAGTATGGGTAGTTACACATGACAGAACTATGTTTCAATGAGGGAAAGGTATGAGCACATGCCAAACTAAGCTTAACATGGAAAGGATGCAGATGATAAAATGGTATGATGTAATGAATACAATGGATAGTGTAGTAGATGCATGCAATAAATTCTATATGCAATGCGATAGAGGTACTATATAATAATGGATATGACGTAACAGCTAGGAAATGGAAGTACCTTATAGGCGCAATTGACGATGACTCACCTTATGCTGCTGTGGATTTTTCCTTTTCTTCTTGGTTGCACTTCCAAACCACAGGTACTACTTTTCTCCCTGGCAATGTTAGTAACTTTCCCTATTCTCGAACAGGGTGACATACTAGGTTGGTTTAGTATTCAGAATTGAGGCGCATACATGCTACCTCAACCTATGGGGCTGCCATACAAATTTCAAGCCGAGATACACCCCTGGGTATTCAAACCAGACTTTAGTCTCAGAAATCTCGAATCTTTGCATTCTAGGCCTTGGCCATTCGAACTCTAGTTTCCACCGTTTCAGTTGGTCTCCTAGGAACTCATCGCAAACACAGCCAGGTGGCTATACCAGACCACCTGAAGCCATTTGGGCATGATAAATACCAAAAGAATTGCACCTCTAGAGGATTTAAGGTCTCCTAGACCCAGGGAGTGCACAAGATAGTGCGGGTGAGGTGTGCAAAACAGTGTGAGCCGAGTGTGCGAATGCACAAAACAGTGCTATGCAAGGTGTACAAACAGTGCAATGCAAGTTGCGCAAGAAAGTGTGATATGGTGAATGCACAAAACAGTGCTGTGCAGGTGCGCAAGACAATGCGATGCAAGGTGCACAAAATAGTGTGATGCAAGTTGCACAAGATAGTGCGACATGGGTGAATGCGCAGTATAGCGCAATGCAGGTGCACATGACAATGCGAGTGAGGATGCATAAGATACTGCGATGTGAGTGGAATGCACGAAATAGATGAGAATGCACAAGACAGTGCGATACGAGGTGCACAAGAGAGTATGATGCAAGTGCACAAGACACTGCGAGGTGGGTGCACAAGACAATGTGATGCAAGTGAATGCACAAGATAGTGCTGTGGAAGGTGAGGTGTAGGTTAAATACAAAAAACAATGCGATGCAAGCTTGCACAAGACAGTGTGATATGGGGTGAAATGCACAAGATAGTGCGATGCAAGGTGCACAAAATAGTGTGATACAAGGTAGGATGCACAAGATAGTGCGATACAAAATGCACAGGACAATGCGATATAGGGTGCACAAAACAGTGTGATGCAAGGTGAATGGTATGCAGAGGGAAATGAGTTGTACATAGAGTAGTGCATCATGTACCTTATGACATGAGTGTAGGGCAACTTACCACAACTCATTGAAATATAACACAAAGGGAAGCAACTCGACAAAACTCTGTTAAGTGCAGAATAAAGTCAAGAGCAAGAGCAGCCAATCATGCAATTCAACTCAACCAGAGTGTATAAACATGCAGGCATAATCCACAGCACATGTATTAATCATAGAAAAGATGTCAATCCCAATAGAGTTTTGAAATGGTCGGAGACAATTTTTGAAAGCTAAATCACATCAAAATCAACAAGGGGGTAAACTACCCTAATCCAGGGAAAGGTCCCAACAAAAGGCTTTGAATGGACTGAGGGAAAGGTTAGGTTCATGCCCCTTGTTCAGATAATGACCCAATCAGATACATTGAAAATTGCCCCTAGTGTCCAATCATTGGCCACTGGTTGGGTTCATGCCCCTTGTTTAATTGATGACGTGGTCAGATGTGCTGAAAAGCGCCCCTAGTGTCCAGTTACTGGTCACCTTTTCAACATTATGCAGGCATGTGTGATGGGGATCATCAGATCCTGGAACGGTTGCCAACCAATCAGACTCATGCTTCTCTTCTTTCCCGACATGTTGAGAACTTACTCCAGTCCCCTCCAAAACAGTGATGGATTCCTCATACACACTTTGCTATGATCATGAACGCGATGCCCCTTGTATGGGCACTATCAGCTCGTTTATGAATTCCACACATGGACTTGCTTTTAAGTTTGGGGCGAACATTCATGTATGGAATTTTGACCATGCCACTCTTTTGAACTTTGAGCGACAGACTCGCTATGGTGACTCGATGAAGAGTTCTTTTGAGCGACAAAAACATTATGTTGACTCAATGAAGAGTGACAGGCTATGGTGACTCGATACAGAGCGCAGACTGAGACAAACACCAAGCATGACACAAAAAAACTTACAACTGACCCAAAAGCATAAAAAAGACTCATGGTAACTGATCATTTATAGTGCCTCTAGTATTACTTATGCTCCCTTTAAAATTCAATTCGCAAAACTCGAGTTTCCATTCCTTTTTTGCTCATGATAGAGATTCTACTGATAAGTTCAAGTATTGAAAATTTCTCTACTTGTTGATTCAAGTTAGTTCTTCCTTACCCAAGGCAAGCATATGATATACACAACAGTCGGTGTAGCTTATGGATCAATGAAAAGCTAACGATGCAAAGTCGAGATGAATGAGATAGATATGGTTGAGGCCGAACTTCATGATGAAGTTGCCTGCGTATCCCAAGAATGGAAATCAGTTCAACGTAGTTCACGGATGAGGTTCACTCAGGTATTGACACTCTCATTTTGCACTTTAACTTTTACGCTTTAACTTTTGCCAAAGTTGCCACTTCGTGGTTTTCAACCTTGCGAACTATATTTTTTTATTTCTCATTTTTCATGCTCTAACTTTTGCCTAGGTAGCCCTTTTGGGTTTTCGCCCTAGCAAGCCTCTCAAGGATAGCGTTACAACACTTGTGGTGAATTTGATCAATAGTCATCCTTGCCCTAACACTGCAATTGGCTTCACCATGATTTGAGCTTGGTTTTCCATTCTTTTATGCATGTCTTCCTCCTTTCTTTTGCTCCATTCTGAAAGTTGGTTCTTCCCGCAATGTGGTACCTTCTGGCATTTGTTTCCCCGAATTCAGACAAAAATTTCTTTCCTCAAAATTGATTGGATTTCAGTCTAATGGATGCCCCTGCCATGATAATTGACTTATTTTCCCCTTTTTTTTCTTTTTCTTCTCTTTTTCTATTGTTTTTTTTTCTCTTTCTCTTTCTTTTCTTCTTTCTTTTTTCCTCTTTTTCTTCTTTTTTCCTTTCTTTAGATTTCTTTTATCCTTTTCTCTTTAAAATAATGAAAACACTAAGGGAGAAAATTCTATGATTTGTGAGGTCTGAAAGTCGCCTTGTCCTTGTAGGTCTGAAAACCGCCTTATGTTTGCCACATTGTTCGCCTAATGGCGAAGAGAATCCCTAGGACAATGTAGAATACCACGCACAATTCTGAACCTATCTTTGCAAGTTTGTAATTCTGAAATCATGAACGACTTTGCGCTGATAAGTCAGAATTCACTCAAACCATTCGGGGGATCCTTCTCAACACTTGAGCTTATTAATAGAATCTCATTCAAAAAAAAAATTCAAAGCCTTTTTTCTATTTGTAAAAGGTCACACATGCATCACTTTAGGCACAATAAAATGATCAGAAACTTGAATCCCAATTTCTTATAAAGATGAAGACCTGAGGGTATACGAGAGAGACTCAAAGGAAAAGGCTCAACTGACGCAAAAATGCAAGAAAAGATAGAAAATAAAACTCAAAACACAACTATTTGCAGGACATAACTCAAAACAAAATAAGCATTTTTGAGACAAAAATGGGGTTTTCCTTCTCCAAGTCCATCTGCAGAATTTCAAAAACAACTTTAAGTAGCCCATGGGAAGGTCCAGACCTGCCTTCAGTTCAACAATACTAACATCCACACCTAGCAGGATTGATTTCTGACTTTCAAATCGGGTCTCACAGATTGAATCTCATAATTACGTTGTCCCCACACATCTTCTTGACCGAAACAATTGTTTCTTCACACCATGCGCCTAGTTCAGAAGGTCCTTTCCAAATGCATTCCCCTAGCTGAGACTGCGATTCATCATTCCAACCACTAGTGCTGGCATCACTGCTTCATCAAGCTTGAACTCACCAAGATTAAGTAAACTTTTCATCTCTTCAAAGATTTTAGTCCTTGTGCTCAGATCGGAATTAGAAGATTCAGGAATGAACACAATGGGTTTGGGCTCATTAGTGGGTATGATGTGTTGGCTAGGGTAATGGTTTATTGGTGGCAAGCTGTGTATGGGTCATATATTATGGAATGGCAATCTATTGTGGTCAGGGAGAAGGTTATTGATAGCTTTAGGATTTTCAGGTGGGGTAATGACCTTTTTGTCAATCAGGTCTTGAATTTCATGGCGAAGGCGGAAGTAATAGTCAGTATGATGACCGTACTGCTGATGGAATGTGCAGTATTGGGTAGAGTCATGTTTAGGTGGGAGAGGGTTAGGGAGAGGTCGAGGATTGAGCGGTTTGAGATACCTTTTCTCCATCAGTACCTTCAATGCGCAGGTTAGGCCCATATGGAGTTGGGCGAAGGTTCCTTTTTTGGAGGAGGAAGCATTAGGTTTAGAAATATTAGCAAAGGGATTGGCAGGTATTGGCCAGGTATTCGTGGGCTTGGGATTGTAATCAAGATGGGTGTTTCTCGTAAAGCATCCCTTTTCACAGCTTGCCCCCTGATTTAAAATGCTCTCAACCTGAGCAACAAAAGTGTTATCCACAGTCTTTGCAACAACTTCAAGCACTTGCTGCTTGTTTAACCCTTTGACCTTCAAAGTCTTAATAGCCCACTGAAGTTGTGCGTAGGGATCAATACTTGTCTCGGCTTTGTTCTTGCTACTTGCTTCAGCTTGGCCAAGGGATTGGATGGCTATATCGAAACGAGGCCCATTTGTTGTTGATCTATCATCAGCCAGACTTGAGATAGTTTTGGGTTGGCCCTTTTCAACTGCAGCTCGCCCCAAGATTGGAGATCTTTACGACGAGATTAAAACCCCAAATGTTAAATCTGCCACCGTTGTTTGAAGGTCTTCATTCATTTCCAACATTGGTTCGGTCATTTGGCGCTCTTGGCATACCAGAAATGGATTGGGTGCATCCATCATGCACAAGCCAGTGCTTTCTGAAATGAACACCTCAGGCTTCGGTAAATGGGCATGGGTGATGTAAGTGTTGGGGTTAAAGGTAAATGGGAGTGTGTGGATGAGGTTAAGGTGAGGAGATGGTACTTGGTAATGGATGGGAAGTGGATTGGTGGTAACATTGGGTTCTTGAGGTGGGGTTATCATTTGGTTGTCAATGAGATTCTGGACCTCATGATGAAGATGGTAGCAACGATCGGTACCATGACCGCACTGCTGATGGTACACGCAGTATTTAGTGGGGTTATGTCTAGCAAGGAGTGGGTTAGGAAGTGGTTGGGGATCAAGGGGTTTGAGATACCCTCTTTCCATCAGGATTTTTAGTGCACTGGTTAGGCTCATATGGAGGGGGTAAAAGTTCTACCTTGAGCTTAGGTTGGGCCGGCTGTTGGTGGGTTGGTATTAGCAAATGGGTCGGTAGTTTTTGGACCAGTGGTGACGGTATTGACTTCAATGGGTTTGGGAATAGTGCTACTACTAGCATGGGTACTCCTGGAAAAAACCCTCACTGTTGGTTCGCTTGTTCTAGGAATAATCCCTTTGTTAAATACACTCTCAATCTACACCCCTAATTCATGCAAATTTTTGAAAGTGAACAGTGGAGCGACTATTAACTTTTATAACATGTCATGCTCAAGGTTCGACACCATTATCCGCACTTGGTCCTTCTTACAAGGCCGATATGTCATTTGTGCTTCCTTTGCTCTCCACCTTGCAACAAATTCCACAGAAGGTTCTTTAGGGTTCTGGTGGGTTGCTACAAGCTCTTGGGTGGTCATTTTAATTTGGGTATTGTAAGAATACTGATCGACGAATGCCTCAGCCAAATCTTCCCAATTCTGCTTCACTGTATCCTCTAACATGGCGTACCAAGTGGTTGCTATACCCGGCAGGGTTCTTCCATACAGAGAGAGTTTCTGAGGCTTAGTCAGACCCATCGGTTTCAGGACGTCCAAGAAAAGTCGGATATCTACCATAGGACCTCCAGACCTGTCAAAACGGTCAATGTGTGGCATTTTGAATCTCTCTGGGAGCCTTACGGTAGCCTCGATACACCCATCCTCAATTTCAGGAATGGAGTTAAGTCCCTATGCCTTTTTGAATTGCTTCTCAAGGTTAGCAATTTTTAACAAGGTCGGGTCGAGATCATTAGTTTCAAGGGGATAAAGCCCATCATTAGGCTGCACTAGGGGTCTAAAAACTCGAGCTTGAGTCAACCCTTTTCGAGGATCTAGACCCTGCAAATCTTCAAATGGCGGAGGTAGGTCAAAGTTGGCTTGGGGCTCAAGACTGGAAGTGTGGTAGATACCCAAGATGGGGATTGCATTTCAACATCAGTCTCATGCTACATGGTAATTCCCTAGTTTAACGCCACTATCATGACCACAACCTCTTTTAGACTCTGTGTCATCATAGGTCTGCTGAGTTGCCAATTGCGGAAATACATGGGTGTAAGTTGATAGTTGACTTCTACCCGGTTATATTTAATGGATTTGAACTGGATTGGTTAAGAAGGGTTTAACTGGAATGGGTTGTTTAGAATGGGTCTTTCAGTAGTGGGTGGATCTTTGCTGAGTTGGCCTTTGGGGACCATATGGACTGGGCTCTTGCTGAATAGGTTTTTTCTATGATTGGATGGATTACAATGTGTTAAGGCGGGTACTGCTCCTTCTCTGGCTCAGACAAACCTGGCATTGAAAACAAATGCCTCATCAAATCAGGAACCAAGTATGCCAGTCAAAGCAAAGCAAGATGCAATTTTTTGGCCCTGGTTCCGGTTTTGCTAATATTTCACCCATATCAAATACAAACCCCTGGATTTTGACCCAATTTCTGATTCTGATATGACTCTCAAGTTTGAAAAGAAATGCCTTAAGATTAAAACTCTCCCAAGATTGCATCACATATTTCCAAAGATTTCACATTTTTTACAAAAGCATTCAAAACACCCCTATGAGAGGTTTAGGGTTTCCCTGTCCTACCTTTGGAGTGATTTACAGCTTTACTACTCAAACAAGTGGTATCACATCATCCTGCATATGGGAGAGTATCCTGTCCTAGTTTGGAACAGCCTCTATGGCTTTCTACATGCAACTAGGCCAAATGGTTAAAAAGGGTGCCTCAGCAAGCCTACCTAATATACCTCTCACACCTAACACCGAAAAATGAAAGGAGGAGCAAATGGTATGGTGGTAGTCCAGATCTAAGGGTTGTGTTCCTAACATTGCAGAGCCCACGACCGGTCAGCCTTTTGGCAAGCTTTTGGGCAAGCCTTCAGCAAATCATCCAGGAATAGCAGTCGGCAAACACAGTGACTTAGGTGCACCAATGCAAATGAAATGCAAAGAACATATAAGTGTAGATAAAATTTCGCATCATGAAGTTCAAGTCAAGTTCTCTAAATCCCCAGCAGAGTCGCCAGAAACTGTAGCTCGACTTTTCGCTCTCCTTTCAAAAGACGACTAGCCCTACAGTATCAGACTTCTGTGGTTTCGAATCTAATTCCACAAGTGCAATGTGAAATAAACAAACACCAAAGAGTCCAAATCTGGCAAATCTCTTGGAAAATCGAATTTGAATCAAATTGTCAAAAATTGACTGTTTTTCCAGATACAGAGTCACCACCGAAATGTTTTTGGGAAATTTAGGAAACCCATGACTCGTGCCAAAGGCCACGTGTCCATCATGACCAAGATTGTCTCAGCTCGGGAACTTAGGTACGAGAGGGGAAGGTCATGAATTGAGCATCTACTAATCATGATGTGATTTTTATTTACATTATATGCTCTTGTTCTGATTATTAGACTAACTTTATTATGTGATGCACACACAAGTATAGACTAATTTTCTAGAATTAGAACACTTGATCTCATGTTTGTTTTGAAAATTATTTTGCATATGTACCACTTGAAAAATTGATCGCATATGATCATTACTCAAATTATTCCAATTCAAGCAACTAGCTTTCATCCACAGGCATTCAAACAGTTTATTAATTAAACAATTAGCCTCATGGTAAGCACGTTAGTTATGGCGACAATCACACGCATGCGATATGCTAAAGCATATAAAAGCTCACCTAGTACTCCAAGGCAAGCCGAAAGAAACAATAGAGTTAGAAAACATGCATGCTCTTAACTAATGCAACATGACTAATGCAACATATACAAGATGCAATTAATAGGCCCAGCTACTAATTATGACATGTGAATCAAGCATGCTGTTTAACATGTAGTCAACAAAGTATGTAAACTACAATGCTTTGTTAGAATGATGAACCAAGCCTCGGTTCGTACAAAACAAGTGGATGCAAATCATGGAGTATGCTAAAAGAAACATGATGTTCTAAACTAACTATCATAAGTAGGTAAATAAAAAGGAGAAAGACGTGGGGTTGGAAGACATACACATTATTACAACATTTGCGCCCTCACGCAGGAGGGTTCGAATAAACTAACTAGCTAAGCTAATTAATTAGCTATTACAAAACGAATTACCTAATTATTACACACCAAATAAACTAACTATTCTAGCTAGTTATTACAAAACTAATTAATTAATTAATTAACTATTCTATGAACTAACTAATGAATTACAAATTAACTAATTACAACATGAATATAATATAAGAGAAGTATTTGTCTAACTACTCTAACTACTTCGCCTCGGGAAACGAGGAATGCTTATGCATGAACGCGGATTTTCACTCGAAAAAGCCATTGTTCTGTTGCCAAGAATCCTCTGTTGCACAATTAGAACGCTGGCTCTATTTTTTTTTACCTCAAAATCAGCTCTATTCCATTTCAAAAAGGCACTACTGGGTTTTGCAAAGGTGGCCGGCAGGCCAAAAGTGGTGGCTTACCGTCCACAAAAGATGGTCTACTGTCCAGAAATAGTGGCCTATCGGCCATTGATGCTTGGTTCTTCCCACTGTAACAGAAAGCAAACAGATTAAGAACAGGATATTTTCAAGGGTTGTTTGCACAACTTACCCCTCATTATCATCAAACAGCTCAAAGGAGTAGTAAATTTGATTCACAAACCATCAATTGATACAATATCATTGAATGATGGTCTATGAACCAAAGTGTGCAAGCTCAATAAATACAACAAATAAAGACTCTCAAACCCCCTCCCTACCTTGAATTCATCAAGGGAAGTAGTTAACATTGACTCTTGAACGGTTTACATCACTAACAAGTATGAAACGATTCAAGACTCAAGGGTTCAATTAGCGTCTGATTGAACCCTAACCAAGTTATTATCTTGCATTATTTTTAGTCCTCATTTTATTACTCCATTTTAATTACCAACCATTCCTTAGTCAACTAAGTTCAAAAGTGAGCTTTAAGTGCTCTAATGGAAAGAAACATCAAACCAAGAGTTGTTTTAGGCATGAGAGAAGTGTCATCCCGTTAGTAATGAACCCCTAAAGGGATTTAACCATTAAGCACAAGGCCTCAATCTCAAGCTTAAACAAACAAGTGGCTTGAAACAACTTCCAAAGCAAAGCAAAAGCCAAGAAAGGAGGGAGGTTACAGAGGTGATTAAAGGTGATCACAAGTATGGAAAGCCATAAAGAAATGCTATCAACTCAAATAGGTTGGTGGCTAAGGCCTAGACCACCAAGCCTATGAGGACAATTACACTACAAGCATGCAATACAAGGCTCAAATGCAATGAACCACTAAAAATAGTCTTAAAACAGTGCTAATCAGTCCAAAAACATGTTGGAATTAAGACAAAAATAGCTAGAATAATAAGCTAAAACATGGAGCTATGTAAGCTAGTAAACAAAGCATAATGAGGGAAAACCACCCCCTCCATTTTTAGACTTTAAAACAATATTTTAGCCACTGAAAAAGCTCTGAAAATTAGGGTTTCAAAGCTCAAGAAAAAGTAGTGTAAAGGTGGGAAACACAAGGGTAAAGGCTAGAGAAACAAGGTGGAAAGAAAGGTGAATCACCCCTCCACCTTTTAAGGCCTTAAACCACAAGTTTCAGCCCAAAATTATAGAGTTTATATAGTCCAAAAACAGTAGGAAAAGAAGCAAACAAAGCAAGGAAACAAGCCATGCCTTATACCTCTTGAAGAAGAGAACACTTCTAAGCAACAATTCAACACATACACACCCTTAAGAGCATAAAGTAGGCTCAAAAGTACCTCAACTCAAAGATGGCAAGGTTTGGTATAGAGTGTATAGGCAAAGGCTCAAAAAATTTGCAAGAGAGAGAAAAAGAAAATATTTTGTTCCAAAATTTTCCAACCTTGAAAGCAAGAGGGGAGGTCCTCTATATATAGACAAACATCAAACTCCCTTAGAAATATCAATACATATACGTGTAAGAAAGTGCATGCACCTGTGACAACAGTTAGCACAGTTGGAAAAAATATCTGCCAAAACACACTTGTGGCCGACAGGTCCCAAGGTTTTTCAGGCTTGAAGAACTATGGTTGTGGTCCAAAACAAGGCAAGAGGTGTATAGGGTTTGAAAGCTCAAAAATGTGGTATTCTGTTAAGGACTCCGAGCACTTGACAAGCATATACACATTCATCATTGGGTGTGCAGGTGGTGACATCCAAGTAGTAAGGGCGGTAAAAAATGGGGTGTCTACACATATGATAAGTCTAAGTTATTCATCATGTTTCAATCGAAAATATCACAAACTTAGTTCAACTATATCATATGGCAAGTATAATTTAACTCTACCATATGATAAGTCTAAGTTATTCGTCATGTTTCAATCGGAAACATCGCAAACTTAGTTCAACTCTATTATATGGCAAGTATAATTCAACTCTACCATATGATAAGTCTAAGTTATTCGTCATGTTTCAATCAAAAACATCGCTGTAGGACTACTTCAGTCCTATCACACAAATATCAACAGTAATAAAAACAAAATCAAGCTAGTGTTTTATTAAAACTTCGGCTAATTACATAAATCCCAAAAAGCTAATGAAAGAAAAACTTCAAGTTGCAAGTGTTCTAGGGTCATGGCAATTCCTTGCCATCACTGTTTTCTAGCTGATGTGCTCCATTATCGGCAATCGAGATGATTCTGTAAGGTCCTGCCCAGTTTGGCCCAAGCTTGCCCTCCCTGGGATCTTTCTTATTGCTGACAACTTTCCTTAGGACGAGGTCCCCAACCTTGAATTCCCTTGGGTTGACCTTCTTGTTGTAAGCCCTAGCTAGTTGGTACTGGTATGCCCCTGCCGAATTGCTGCTATTTCTCTTCTTTCTTCCAGGAGATCGAGATCCTGGTCCAAGAATACCTTGTTGGTCCCATCTTCCACTCCCTGGGTTCTGATTCCAGGGATGCCGACCTCCATCGGGATAACTGCTTCAGTGCCATAAGCCATGGCAAAAGGAGACTACCCAGTTGATCTCCTTGGCGTAGTCCGATATGCCCAGAGTACATTGGGCAACTTTTTCACCCATTTTCCCTTTGTTGTTTCCAGCCTCTTCTTGATTCCATCCAAGATGGTCTTGTTGGATGCTTCTGCCTGACCATTACTCTGGGAAAAACTAGGAGTAGAGTAATAGTTCTTAATTTTGTACTTGGCACAAAAGCTCTTAATCATTTTACTATGAAATGGGTGCCATTGTCTACCACAATGGCTATCGGAATCCAAAACCTAGTGATTATGTTCTTCCAATTGAAATTATTTACATCCACATCTCTGATTTTGGCCAAGGGTTCTACCTCTACCCAATTTATGAAGTAGTCAGCGGCTACTAACAAGAACTTTCTTTGTCCAGTTGCTTGGGGCAATTGTCCCACTAGGTACATGCCCCATTGGGCAAACGGCCAAGGACTGGACACTAGGTTCAGATCTGCTACTGGCTGATGTATCAAAGGTGTAAACCTTTGATACTTCTCACATTTCCTCACATAAGCTTCAGCATCTTTCTGCATGTATGGCCACCAGTATCCCTGGGATATGGCTCTGTGGGCCGGTGATCTACCCCCAGCATGGCTTCCACATACACCTTCATGTATTTCATACGGGAAGTCCTCAACCTGGGAGAGATACACACATCTCAAAAGGGGCCCAATAAAGGACCTTCTGCAGAGGTGGCCTTCTGCTGTCAGGCTGAACCTGGCCGACTTTAATCTGGTCTTATGCGCCTCTTTTCAGTCATCCGACAACTTACCATCCCTGAGGAACATTACTACTACACCCATCCAGCTTGGATTTATCTCCACACACATTTCTTCGTACTCTGTGATCAATGGTTCTACACTTGGGCTTAACAGATAATCAACCCTTATTGTTCTTGCCTTCCCTAATTTCATTGCACTAGCTAGGTTAGCCAAGGCATCGGCATGATTATTATTATCTCGTCTAACCTGCTATAACCGCAAATCCTAGAAAAATGCTAGCAGTCTGACAACCTCTTTGACATAGGCTATCATTCGTTCATCTTGGGCTGCATACTCGCTCGTTGCCTGATTCACAATAAGTTGGGAGTCACAGAAGACTACCACTTCATCGGCTTCTATTGCTGCTGCTCACTTCAACCCTACAATCAGTGCCTCATACTCTACTTCATTGTTTAAGGCCTTGAACCCCAAACAAATAGACTACTCTATCATTCGCCCTTCTGGCGATACTAACACTACTCCTGCCCCTACTCCTTGATGGTTTGAACTCTCATCAACAAACAGGCGGAAAGAATCACCGATGTAGATGTCGTAAGGTTTTTCTTGCTCTGGCTTTTTTTGTTTTGCCGGCGTGGTGTCCTTTGGCCCTAGTTGAGTTTCTTTTGGTTCTCATGGACAACCTAAGCTGCGGCTCACCAGAGCCCAACGTGGGATGGCACCAAGGGTGAACTCGACCATAAAGTTGGCTAGAACCTGGCCCTTAATCGTTGTTCTAGGCCTGAATTCCAAGTCATATTAGCCCAGCACCACTGCCCATCTGGCTGCTCTGCCTATCAAATCTCCATGCTGCAACAGGGACTTCAAAGGATACTCAATCAGCACCACAATCTTATGGGCTTGGAAGTAGTGATTCAATTTTTTCGAAACCATCACCAGGGCCAGTGTCAATTTCTCCAAGGGTAGGTACCTGGTTTTTGCACCTACTAGGTCTTACTTACATAGTATACCGCCTTTTGTTCTTCCTCCTTTTCTTGGATTACTACCACGCTCACTACGTGTTTTGAAACTGCCAAGTATAGGAACAATTCTTCTCCAGGTACTGGATTTGACAGAACTGGAGCTGTTGTCAGGTACTTTTTCAAGTTGGCCAAGGCGACTTCACACTCTTCTGTCCACCAAAAATCTGTGGCCTTCTTTAACAAACTAAAAAATGGTTTACACTTATCTGAACTTCGGCTAATGAACCTGTTCAGGGCTGCTGCCTTGCCGGTCGAAATCTAGACCTGTTTGGCTAACATCGGGCTCTTTAAGTCTATAATGGAGTTTGATTTGATCTGGGCTTACCTCAATGCCCCTTCTGGTGACCAAGTATCCCAAGAACTTACCAGACCCGACTCCAAATGCACATTTCGAAGCATTAAGTCGGAGCTGATATGTTCTTAGGATATTAAAAACTACCTTTAAGTCGGCCAGATGATTCCCAGGCTCTTTGGTCTTCACGACCATGTCATCAATGTACACTTCTACTGTCTTGTCAATCAGATGTTTGAACATCTTGGTCACCAACCTCTGGTAGGTTGCTCCTTCATTTTTTAACTCGAAAGGCATCACTCTGTAGCAGTACAGCCCTTTTGGGGTGATGAATGTAGTTTTCTCCTCGTCAGGGGGATACATTGCTATCTGGTGGTATCCCCTGTAAGCATCCAGGAAGTTCATCCTTTCATGCCCTAAAGTGGCATCCACCAGTTGATCGATTTTAAGTGAAGGGAAGCTATCTTTGGAACAAGCCTTATTTAGGCTGGTGAAGTCCACACAGACCCTCCACTTCTCGTTCTTCTTTTTCACAACTGTTGTGTTGGACAACCTGGTTGGGTAGTTCACCTATGAATGGCCTTGGCTCCCAACAGCTTGTCCACTTCTTCCTCTACTGCCTCCATATGAATCAATGTCGGCTTTCTTGCCCGTTGGATGACAGGTTTAGTCGACCTGTCTACATTAAGTCTATGGAAAGTGACCTTGGGGTCAATGTGAGGCATCTCGTATGGTGTCCAAGAAAACACTTCTATGTTTGCTCACAAGAAAGCCTCTAACTCCCTTTCCTTCTCCTCGGCTAAGCCTGAGCCGAGAAGAAAGACGCGCACTTCATCATCCTCTTTTACTAAAACCTTCTTTAAAGCTTCCTCACTATTGTCAGCTGGTTCTTTGCCGACATCATCTAGGACCTCCATGTCCTCATCTTCAATTTCCACTGTCTCTACTTCTTACACATTATAGGTGGACTTCATTGTTGCCATGGAGCAATTTTTTTCCTGCACCTAATCCCCTTTGACCTCCTCAATCCCATGTTCAGTTGGGAATCGCAACAACTGGTGCAATGTTGAGGGAACAACCCTTATTACATGCAACCACAGTTGGCTGAAGAAAACATTGTAAGGGGAAGGGGTGTCAATTACCGTGAACTCTGTGGTTACCTTCTTCGTACCTGCTTGCACCCCCAAATTTGTGGATCCTAGAGGCCACGTCGGCATTTCATTGAACCTAACCATCGGGCTATTGGACTGTTCCAGATCATCTAGGTGAAGGCCAAGTTCCTTGTAACATCTAACGTACAAGATGTCACAAGAATTGCCTTGATCAACCAGTATGTGCCTTATCTGGCACTCCTCAATCCTCAACGTTATCACCAAGGCATCATTGTGTGGATGCTGCACCATATCCAGGTTTGCCTCATTAAATAAGACCATTGGTCCCTGGTACTCATTGGTCCTAGGTTTCTTTTGCTGGACATGATACACATGCTACAAGTGCCTCACTCTTTGAGTCTTCCCCGGCACCCCATTCTCATTGACCTTTGAATAAATCACATTGATCACCCGAGGTCCATTTGTGTCATGACTCGAACCTGCCCCTAAGGATTAAGGTCATAACCGGCCAGTAATTATAAGATTACCTATGGCCTCAAACTACTTCAATATTCAGTTTATAACAATAATGGGGCTGAACAGAAGCAGACTTAAAAATTTTATCCAAAGAGTTGTGCTTATATGGCACATCACAACATCTCACATATATTCATTAATAACCCACACCAAAGGAAAAAAACTTAGAATCTTGTATATACAGGATCATTCGAACTTAAAGTCGGCCAAACCAAGAGTTTATATACATGGTGATCCAATATATTCATCAAGATAGCAAAAGGGTAAACAAAAGAACAAAAACAAAATCTCGTGTGTGAGACATTCAGACAGACTCCACAAGACTTGACTTCCTCTCACTTTCTTCACTAAGGCAGGGTTTGGACATCTCTTTGCTCACCTACATACATATAAATGAGAATGAGTGAAAGCCCAGTGAATAATATCAAAATAAGGAAGTTACATTAATGTAATTCGAAACAGACATAAAGGGCGGCCTTAGGCCCTTTCATGTTTCTATCTAGTACATCAAACGGCCTCAGGCCCAAGTATATCTAACAGCCTCGGGCCCAATTCCATCTTATCAAACAACCGCTGGCCCAATTTGTTCTTATCAAACGGCCTCAGGCTCAATTCGTTCATGTCAAACGACCTTTGGCCCAATCATTCATGTCAAACGACCTTTGGCCCAGTCATTCATGTCAAATGGTCTTCGGCCCAATCATTCATGTCAAACAGCCTTTGGCCCAATCATTTGTGTCATATGGCCTTTGGCCCAATCATTCGTCTCAAATGGTCTTTGGCCCAATCATTCGTATCAAACGGCCTTTGGCCCAATCATTCGTCTCAAACAACCTGTGGCCCAATCATTCGCATCAAATAGCCTTTGGCCCAATCATTTCTGTCAAATAGCCTTTGGCCTAATCATTTATATTCATGCGCATTTCATACTTGGGATCATAAGCATATCATAATCATAATCATATTCCAACGACCTTATTTAATCATTGGCATAACAAATATTCAATTCGAATTAAAAAATCTGTAAAACTCATACAGAAGTGAGCATTTGGAAAGTAGCATACTTCAACACATTCTTACTAAGACATTACTCACAGTGTTCTGCCGATGGATTTGCCCTTGCGCTTGACCCTACACATTACATAACATATCGAGTCACAAGTGATTCAATCCGTTATTAATTTATTTACTTCTCTTAAGCCTCTTTCTTATCCTTTTAGTCCATTTACAATGCTCAATGCATGCCTAAGAGTGCTTAGAAATGAAAGAGAACGGAAAACGAAACACAAAACAACTTTTCAAAATTTTTGAAACAGGGTTCTCCGCTCGAGCGCAGCTTTGGTCGCTCGAGCGAACCCCTTTGGTCTGCAAAAGTACTGGTTGTGTAATACCCCTGTTCCGTAATATGCTAATTGGTCCTTAAATTGACTGTGATTATGTGTTTACCATGATTTTATGTGCCATTATGTGAACATAGGTGATCTTGAAAGTTTTATCTGTTCACCGTAGGAATATCTGTTTGAATAATCAGCTTTGGAAATTAAATTGAGGGCCTTATCGGCCACAGAACCCGAAAATAATTACGCCATTGTGTTTGGCATAATTTTTAGAGCCTACGGTGAAATTAAATTGAAAAATTGATTTGGACCAGATTAAGTTGATTAAGTTGGTAAAATGGGTGCCCAATTACTCTCTACTATTATATTGTGACTTAGTGGGGCTTGTTGTATATGAGCACTACTCAATTAAACTCCCTCTCTAATTCTCACTTGGCTGATATACATTCTAAGGAGAGGAGAGGGCCGGCCATTAGAGAGAGAGAAGAGAGAAAAATTTGTGTTTGATCTTGAGGGCTTGGAATCTTGAAGTCCAACTCAAATTGGACCATAGATTGAAGAATTGGACTTCTAGGTAAGCCATTGACTCTTGAAACTATGAATTGAACTTGTAATCTTATGAGTTCAAGAGTTGTTTGTGATCAAGAGCATGTAACAAGTTGATTCTTGTTGAGTTTGAAGTCTTAGAACTCATGCATGTAAGAAATTACCTTGAATTTGCATGTTTGAGCTTGAAACACATGATTCATGTAGAGTTTTGGTTGAAACTCATGTTTTGATCACCATTTGTGTTATCTAAGTTGAGAATGTGGCTAATTCATCACATGCATGTGCAAATTAAGAAGATATGAGCTTGAATGCATGAATTTGTTATATTGATGTTGAGTTTGACATATTTTGGGACATGCATATGGATAAATCAAGAAATTGAGCTTCATAATGTTATAATCTTGCATTGATGCCATGTTAGTATGATTATATTGAGATTCGAGCCATTGCATTCAAGTAATGTAGCTGGAAAACCGATTTGGAGCTCAAGAACACATTCTGGGAAACCCAGAATTTTGATGTCCGCTCGAGCGGGGTAATGGCCGCTCGAGCGAAAAAATCGTGCTCCCAGCACTTTTGCAGAGTTGGATGTCCGCTCGAGCGGGATACCTCACGCTCGAGCGTGGAGTTTTGTAGACGGGCCTTCAGCTCGAGCGCTCTATTCCACGCTCGAGCGCATTTTTCATGCAACCAGTACTTTTGCAGGCCTTAAGGATCCGCTCGAGCGGCTAAGTTGACGCTCGAGCGGGGACCCTGTTTTCTGGAATTTTGTCCATGCGTTCTATGTTTCGTTTTCCGTTCTCTTTCACTTGTAAGCACTCTTAGGCGTATGTTAAGCATTGCAAATGAGTTAATGAGATGGGAATAAGGCCTAAAGAGGAATATGTGAATTAAAGAACGGATTGAATTATTAATGACCCTTTTGTGTGCATGAAATGTGTAAGGTCAAGCTCCAGGGCAAATCCACAAGCCGATCGCTGTGAGTAATATAACTATTCGACAGCTTGTCAATGTCCAATTGTTTATTCCCTTAAACCTTATGAGTTGTTAATTGGGATTGTGGACAAAAGTCTGACAGGAATGAATGGATGGACCAAAGGTCGTTTTGATATAAATGAATGGACCAAAGGTCGTTTTGATATAAATGAATGGACCGAAGGTCGTCCTGATGTAAATGTATGGACCAAAGGTCGTCCTGATGTAAATGAATGGACCAAAGGTCGTTTTGACACATGTGAGTGGGCCGAAGGCCGTTTTGACATGAATGAGTAGGTCAAAGGCCGTTTTGACATGAATGAGTAGGCCAAAGGCCGTTTTGACATGAATGAGTAGGTCAAAGGCCGTTTTGACATGAATAAGTAGGCCAAAGGCCGTTTTGACATGAATGAGTAGGCCAAAGGCCGTTTTGACATGAATGAGTAGGCCGAAGGTCGTTTTGACATGAACGAGTAGGCCGAAGGTCGTTTTGACATGAACGAGTAGGCTGAAGGTCGTTTTGACATAAATGAATGGGCCGAAGGCCTTTTTAACAGAAATGGATGGGCCGAAGGCCGTTTCGACATAAGTGAATGGGCCGAAGGCCGTTTTGCCATGAATAGGAGTATGAATTGGGCCCAAGGCCGTTTGGAACATGTTGTTCTACATTGTTATGTAATTTCTGCATTTGATATTATTCACTGGGCTATCGCTCACGCTCATTCATGTGTTTGTAGGTGAGCCAAGGGAAGTCCAAACCCAGCCCCAGTGAAGTCCACTAGGAAAAATTCGAGTTTTGAGGAAGTCAACCTTGCGTCTCACTCTTGAGACCTACCCTTGCCTTTTTGCTATGTAATTATGTTTTGTCTTGCCGGCAAGGACTTTATGTATATCTGTAAATAGTCTGTCATAGGTTGACTCGTTTTGGTTGATCCTGTCTGTAATGAATTTTGTGAAACTGTACTTTTGATGTGGGTTATTAACGTATCTGAGTATGGTTTGTTTGATATGCATATAAGCACGGCTCAATGGACAAAGTTCTTATTTATTGCTTCCGTTTGGCCCCTTTACTCTGACAGGTTATGTCTCTTTTGGTCTGAGGCCGTAGGTAATCTCAGGATTACTGGCCGGTTGTGTCCTTAACCCATAGGGGCGGGTTTGGGTCATGACAGAGTGGTATCAGAGCACGAGTTAATAACTCACACACTTGTCCAAAAAGAGCAATAAGCGTCTAGATGAGATCCAGGATGCATTCAGGTGATAAATACGAGTTTGGAAGCATTGATCCTATTCTTAAATGTTTTGTTATGAATAATTATATGTGTAAGTTGTGAACTACTTGCATTGCGAATTATCTGGAAATATGTGCTTCTTAGTGCATGCATACTTGTGTACCTTTTGTATGAAATATAATGTAAGTTTAATCAGATGGTGAGAACCAGAGGTGATGAGTTAGAGGAATCTTCTACTGCCAGACTGGACAGAATGGAAAGACTGATCCAAGAAATGGCAGAAGCTTTGAGACAGCAACAGGAGTGGCAACAACAGTGGCAGCAACCACACCCGCCACCTCCACCTCCGGCACCACCCATGCCAGACGATCAAAATGATGACCGGATAATAGCTCTCACCAAGGAATTCAAGAAAATGAAACCACCACAGTTCCATGGCGGACTAGATCCTTTGAAAGCTGAGGCTTGGGTTCTTGGGATCGAAAAACTGTTTGAGGTGTTTCCGTGCTCGGATACACAGAAAGTGCTTCTGGCCACCTTTATGCTAGAAGATGAAGCGAGAAGATGGTGGATGTTGATGAGGGAAAACCACAGAGATGTGGATTGGGCGAAATTTTTGGAAATCTTCTATGACAAGTACTTCCCGCAGTGCGTCCGGGACAGGAAAGTGGCAGAGTTCATGGAACTCAAGCAAGACAGCATGACTGTAGCTGAGTATGAGGCCAAATTTACTGAGTTGGCCAGGTTTGCACCACACGTAATTGATACTGATTATAAGAAGGCAAGGCATTTTGAAGGAGGGCTCCGAAGTGACATCCTAGAGCGGGTGAATGTCCTGAAGTTGGAGACCTACATCGGGGTGCTTGACCGGGCCATCATATCAGAGGCTAACATAGCTAGACAAGCTAAGCCAACAACAGAATGGAAAGGCAACAAAAGACAAGGCTTCTTTCCGAAGAAGAAATTTTTGAAAAAGCAAAACACGGGCTCCTCCACTACTTCAAGTTCTTCCCGAGACACAGCTCCCATGTGCAACATTTGTAGCAAAAGGCACCGTGGAGTCTGTTACCGTGCATCGGGAGCCTGTTTTAAGTGTGGAAAACAAGGGCATATAGCCCGAGATTATAATCAGAATAGTGGGAAGATAGCTGCTAGCTCCACTGCATCGATCCCAAAGCCAGGAAACACTTTGAGATCTGCTACTACTGGGGATACAGTGCGACAAGGGAGAGTTTTTGCACTCGTTCCGGGCAATACACGGGGCGCCAATGCCGTTGTCTCAGGTACTATCTCAATATGTAATCAGGATGCTTTTGTGTTAATTGATTCTGGATCAACGCACTCATTTGTGACATATGCATTTGCATCTAGACTGAAAAGACCCCTAGAACTGTTGCCATATTTGTTGTGTGTGTCTGCTCCATCGGGGGAATCTGTGTTATGTGACTATATATATCGGTTTTGTGATATGCATATTGAGGATGCTACCCTATATGTAGATTTGTTGCCCTTAAACTTTAGACACTTCGATGTAATTTTGGGCATGGATTGGTTGACCAAATATTGTGCCACTATAGATTGTGTGACAAAGAGGGTTGTGTTTAAACCACCAGAACAGAAAGAAATTGTGTTTGTGGGAAACGGGGTAGTGCCTCCACCATATTTGATATCTGCAATGAAAGCATGTAAATTGATCAGGAAGGGGTGCCAGGGTTATTTGTGTTATGTATTGACTGAACAATCAGTGAATGTTGAATTGAATGATATTCCCATTGTTAGAGAGTTCCCAGATGTGTTTCCAAATGAATTACCAGGGGAATTGGTAGACCGGGAGATAGAGTTTACTATTGAGACCGTGCCAGGCACCCAGCCTATTTCTAAAACTCCCTACAGAATGGCTACTGCCGAAATGAAAGAATTGAAGGAACAGTTGCAAGACCTTCTTGATAAAGGGTTTATCCGGCCTAGCACTTCGCCTTGGGGTGCACCAGTGTTATTTGTAAAGAAGAAGGATGGTACTTTGCGCCTGTGTATTGATTACCGGGAATTGAACAAGGTAACGATAAAGAATAAATATCCCTTACCCCGTATTGATGACTTATTTGACCAGTTGCAGGGATCACAGGTGTTTTCTAAGATTGATTTGAGATCCGGGTATCATCAGCTGAAGGTTAAGGCAGAAGATGTTGAGAAAACCGCATTCAGAACGAGGTATGGTCATTTTGAGTTTCTTGTTATGCCATTTGGAGTGACTAATGCTCCGGCAGCATTTATGGACTTAATGAATAGAATTTTTAAAACCTACCTTGATGAGTTTGTTGTTGTCTTCATCGATGATATTTTGATATACTCTAAAGATAGACTTGAACACGAACATCATTTGAGGGCTGTTTTACAAATACTTCGGGAAAGGAAACTATTTGCTAAGTTAAAGAAATGTGAGTTTTGGTTGGATGAGGTTATTTTCTTAGGGCACGTGATCAACAAGGAAGGAATCTCAGTGGACCCGCAGAAAATAGAAGCAATTGTGAATTGGCCTACACCAACTAATGTGACAGAAGTTCGCAGTTTCATGGGCTTAGCTGGGTACTACAGAAGGTTTGTAAAAGACTTTTCGAAATTAGCTGTGCCTCTTACCCAATTGACACGTAAGGGACAACCATTTGAGTGGAATAGTGAAAGAGAATCATCCTTTCATGAATTAAAGACAAGATTGACCACTGCACCAATTTTGACACTACCTTCAGGTACGAAAAATTTTGTGATTTTCAGTGATGCATCTTATAAGGGTTTGGGTTGTGTGTTAATGCAGAACGGAAAGGTTATTGCTTACACCTCCCGACAGTTGAGGCCACATGAGAAGAACTATCCAACACATGACTTAGAATTGGCCGCAGTTGTTTTTGCCTTGAAAATCTGGCGGCATTATTTGTATGGGGCAAAGTGTGAAGTCTACACAGATCATAAAAGCCTAAAATACCTCTTCACGCAGAAAGAGTTGAATATGCGTCAGAGAAGATGGCTAGAATTGATAAAAGATTACGACCTAGAAATTCAGTATCACCCCGGGAAAGCTAATACAGTGGCTGATGCCTTGAGCAGAAAATCAACAGAGAGTATAGCTTGTTTGCTTACTGAACAAAGGGAGATTTTGCAAGACTTTGAAAAGTCTGAAATTGAAGTGGTGGTATGTGAACAGGGCGGATTGATAGCCGCTATTACAGCCGAACCGACAATTATTGATGAAATCAAGCAGAAACAGAAAGAAGATGAGTTCCTCAGAAAGGTAATTGATGAATTTGAAGTAGGCCCAAAGGCGGAGTTCGGTGTCGAGAATGGAATGTTGAAATTTCGAAAACGAATATGTGTCCCAGATATCACGGAACTAAAGAAGAGGGTCTTAGATGAAGCCCACAGATCCGTATTTGCTATGCATCCAGGTAACAATAAAATGTATCGGGATTTGAAACAAACCTATTGGTGGCCTAAAATGAAGAAAGAGATTGCAGAATATGTGTCCAAGTGCCTTCAGTGTCAGCAAGTTAAGGCTGAACATCAGAAACCAGGCGGTCTACTTCAACCTCTCCCCATTCCTGAGTGGAAGTGGGAACATGTGACTATGGATTTCGTTGTTGGCCTACCTCGGACTTCCCGAGGTATGGATTCTGTTTGGGTTGTAGTTGATAGACTGACTAAATCTGCACATTTTCTGCCTGTCAAAACTACATTTACTGCTTACAGGTTGGCTACTATTTATGTTGATGAAATTGTCCGCTTACATGGAGTTCCAGTATCCATTGTGTCGGATAGAGATCCGAAGTTTGTATCTAGATTGTGGAAGAGTTTGCAGGAAGCTATGGGAACAGAACTAAGGTTCAGCACTGCATTCCACCCACAGACAGATGGGCAGTCAGAACGAACAATACAGACTTTGGAAGATATGCTTCGCATGTGTGCTTTGGATTTTCAGGGGAGTTGGGAAGATTACTTGCCACTTGCAGAATTTGCCTATAATAATTGCTTCCACTCCAGCATCGGTATGGCACCATACGAGGCTTTGTATGTTTAGGAGGTGTAGATCACCTATTTGTTGGACAGAGGTCGGAGACAGAGCTTTGCTTGGGCCTGAAATTGTACAAGACACCTCTGAAAAGATCAAAACTATTCGGCAAAGGCTCAAAACAGCTCAAGACCGACAGAAGAATTATGCAGACGTTCGGAGAAGACCTCTTGAGTATGAGGTCGGCGACCATGTGTTCATCCGAGTTTCTCCGATGAAAGGCCAAGTCAGGTTTGGGAAAAAGGGCAAGTTGTCGCCCCGTTACATTGGGCCGTTTCAGATTTTGGAGAGGCTTCGCCCAGTTGCTTATAGAGTTGCTTTGCCACCGGGATTCGAGCAAATCCATAACGTATTTCATGTGTCGATGTTGAGGGGTTACCTCCGAGACCAGTTGCATGTGATTGATTATCACCGGGTTGCTATTGATGAAAATATGGAATATGCTGAATGGCCGGAAAGAATTGTTGACCGACAAGTGAAAGAATTGAGAAACAGATCCATTCCAATGGTGAAAGTGGAATGGAAGGAACACTATGGGACGGATGCTACATGGGAAAAAGAGGAGGAAATGCGTCTACGCTATCCACATTTGTTTCCCGACGAAGGTAAATTAAGTTTGGAGGACCAAACTTCCTAAAGGGGGGAAGACTGTAATACCCCTGTTCCGTAATATGCTAATTGGTCCTTAAATTGAGTGTGCTTATGTGTTTACCATGATTTTATGTGCCATTATGTGAACATAGGTGATCTTGAAAGTTTTATTTGTTCACCGTAGGAATATCTGTTTGAATAATCAGCTTTGGAAATTAAATTGAGGGCCTTATCGACCACAGAACCCGAAAATGATTACGCCATTGTGTTTGGCATAATTTTTAGAGCCTACGGTGAAATTAAATTGAAAAATTGATTTGGACCAGATTAAGTTGATTAAGTTGGTAAAATGGGTGCCCAATTACTCTCTACTATTATATTGTGACTTAGTGGGGCTTGTTGTATATGAGCACTACTCAATTAAACTCCCTCTCTAATTCTCACTTGGCTGATATACATTCTAAGGAGAGGAGAGGGCCGGCCATTAGAGAGAGAGAAGAGAGAAAAATTTGTGTTTGATCTTGAGGGCTTGGAATCTTGAAGTCCAACTCAAATTGGACCATAGATTGAAGAATTGGACTTCTAGGTAAGCCATTGACTCTTGAAACTATGAATTGAACTTGTAATCTTGTGAGTTCAAGAGTTGTTTGTGATCAAGAGCATGTAACAAGTTGATTCTTGTTGAGTTTGAAGTCTTAGAACTCATGCATGTAAGAAATTACCTTGAATTTGCATGTTTGAGCTTGAAACACATGATTCATGTAGAGTTTTGGTTGAAACTCATGTTTTGATCACCATTTGTGTTATCTAAGTTGAGAATGTGGCTAATTCATCACATGCATGTGCAAATTAAGAAGATATGAGCTTGAATGCATGAATTTGTTATATTGATGTTGAGTTTGACATATTTTGGGACATGCATATGAATAAATCAAGAAATTGAGCTTCATAATATTATAATCTTGCATTGATGCCATGTTAGTATGATTATATTGAGATTCGAGCCATTGCATGCAAGTAATGTAGCTGGAAAACCGATTTGGAGCTCAAGAACACATTCTGGGAAACCCAGAATTGTGATGTCCGCTCGAGCGGGGTAATGGCCGCTCGAGCGGAAAAATCGTGCTCCCAGCACTTTTGCAGAGTTGGATGTCCGCTCGAGCGGGATACCTCACGCTCGAGCGTGGAGTTTTGTAGACGGGCCTTCAGCTCGAGCGCTCTATTCCACGCTCGAGCGCATTTTTCATGCAACTAGTACTTTTGCAGGCCTTAAGGGTCCGCTCGAGCGGCTAAGTTGACGCTCGAGCGGGGACCCTGTTTTCTGGAATTTTGTCCATGCGTTCTGTGTTTCGTTTTCCATTATCTTTCACTTGTAAGCACTCTTAGGCGTATGTTAAGCATTGTAAATGAGTTTATGAGATGGGAATAAGGCCTAAAGAGGAATATGTGATTTAAAGAACGGATTGAATTATTAATGACCCTTTTGTGTGCATGAAATGTGTAGGGTCAAGCTCCAGGGCAAATCCACAAGCCGATCGCTGTGAGTAATATAACTATTCGAAAGCTTGTCAATGTCCAATTATTTATTCCCTTAAACCTTATGAGTTGTTAATTGGGATTGTGGACAAAAGTCTGACAGGAATGAATGGATGGACCAAAGGTCGTTTTGATATAAATGAATGGACCAAAGGTCGTTTTGATATAAATGAATGGACCGAAGGTCGTCCTGATGTAAATGTATGGACCAAAGGTCGTCCTGATGTAAATGAATGGACCAAAGGTCGTTTTGACACATGTGAGTGGGCCGAAGGCCGTTTTGACATGAATGAGTAGGTCAAAGGCCGTTTTGACATGAATGAGTAGGCCAAAGGCCGTTTTGACATGAATGAGTAGGTCAAAGGCCGTTTTGACATGAATGAGTAGGCCGAAGGTCGTTTTGACATGAACGAGTAGGCCGAAGGTCGTTTTGACATGAACGAGTAGGCCGAAGGTCGTTTTGACATAAATGAATGGGCCGAAGGCCATTTTGACAGAAATGGATGGGCCGAAGGCCGTTTCGACATAAGTGAATGGGCCGAAGGCCGTTTTGCCATGAATAGGAGTACGAATTGGGCCCGAGGCCGTTTGGAACATGTTGTTCTACATTGTTATGTAATTTCTGCATTTGATATTATTCACTGGGCTATCGTTCACGCTCATTCATGTGTTTGTAGGTGAGCCAAGGGAAGTCCAAACCCAGCCCCAGTGAAGTCCACTATGAAAAATCCGAGTTTTGAGGAAGTCAACCTTGCGTCTCACTCTTGAGAGCTACCCTTGCCTTTTTGCTATGTAATTATGTTTTGTCTTGCCGGCAAGGACTTTATGTATATCTGTAAATAGTTTGTCATAGGTTGACTCGTTTTGGTTGATCCTGTCTGTAATGAATTTTGTGAAACTGTACTTTTGATGTGGGTTATTAACGTATCTGAGTATGGTTTGTTTGATGTGCATATAAGCACGGCTCAATGGATAAAGTTCTTATTTATTGCTTCCGTTTGGCCCCTTTACTCTGACAGGTTATGTCTCTTTTGGTCTGAGGCCGTAGGTAATCTCAGGATTACTGGCCGGTTGTGTCCTTAACCCATAGGGGCGGGTTTGGGTCATGACAGGTTGTGTGTAATTTATGCTCGAGCGAGATTCTCGACGCTCGAGCGAGGAGTCTTTGCAAAATACGGTTCACTCGAGCGTAAAGTCTGCCGCTCGAGCCACTATGCGATTCCTGCAAAACTTTTGGGAGCCAAATTTTCACACTCGAGCAAGGCTTTCCTCACTCAAGCGGACTGGTCGAAATCTGGGTTTTTCAGCAAGCTGTTTGAGCTTCAAAACACAACCCCAAAGGCTCCAAAGTTTGCAAATCAATGCCAAAACATAAAAAAAAACATTGTGTAACATAAAAACTTAGATTGTTTGAAACCAATTGTCCCAAAATCATGGTCCATTTCCAAAATCATTCCAAATTCTTTGCCAATTTCAAGACTCATGCATTCAAGCTTCATACCTTCATCAATCATGCATGCATGTTAATTATTGACTCCAATTCTACTTTATATGGCACAAATAATGTTTAAAATCACGAAGCTCATCAAAATTATGCATACATGTAGACTTAGGTGCACAAATCTTTCATGTTTAACATGTCTTATGCTAGATCATGCAATCTCATGGAGATTCATGGCAATTCTATACATGCATGAACATATGGACCTCAAATTCTTCATAATATCTTTGAATTCACTCAACTATAGATTTACACCCATGGTTTTGGGTTCAATTACTCACCTAGGAGCTTTCTCCCTTCTAATTTTAGCCAATTCTTGAGCCAATCCTCTTTGTTCTTGAATTCCTTTGCAAAATCTTTAAGAATGACCCCTCTCCCTCTCTCTCTCTCTCTCTCTCTCTCTCTCTAAATTTAGCTCACTCTCTCTCTCTAGAGTGTATATCTCATATTTTGAGCTCCAAGAATGGTGAGCTGAAATGTAATTAGGTCCATATATACACTTGCCTAATCAACCTTGATTAAGGCTAGTTAATTGTGCCTATATCAATCAATTTAATCTAATTAATTTGGTCTGAATCAATTTTTAATTAAATTTCACCGTAGGCTCTAAAAATTATGCTAATCGCAATGGTACAAACAATTCTAGTTTTTGAAACCTCTACGGTCTTCAATTTTAAAATTATAGTAATATGTTAGACAGATTTTCCTATAGTGAACAGATATAGTTTCAAAAACATGAATAATCACACAATTACCTCTAAAAATCATATTAAGAATATAATCACGATCATAATTAAGGCTGATTAACATAACACAGAACAGGGTTCTCACAATCTGCTTGCTGTGGTAGCGGTGGTGGAGGTGGTGCTATCGGTGCCTGGGACAGCCTTGTCTGTTCTTCCCTTGTTATGGCCTCATCTACTAGGTCTCTCAGGTGACCCTGTCTAACCAAATCCTCTAAGTGTATCTTCAAAGCCCTACATCCCTATGTCAAGTGCCCATCCTCATTATGATAAGCACAATGCTTCCCGAGGCTTCTTCCCATAAACTCGTCGGGGACCTTTTCCGGCGTTCTGTAATATGGTTGGTTTCTGATCCTTTCTAGAACTTTGTAGATCGAGATCCTGAATATAGTAGTGACTGCATGTGCAGCCCTCAACCCTGTTTCTTATCTGTTAAAACCAGTGTTACCTCGATCTCGCTTCGGCTAGCCGTTTCTCTTCTGCTGTTTTGGTGCCTTTGCTCCGTACGTGTCTTCCTCCGCTCTGGCATATTTCTCAATCCGTGCCATAAGCTCCTCCATACTCTTTGGTAGAGTTTTTGCAAGTAACTTTCAAAGCAAGCATTCATCCTTCCGGCCGTTTTTGAAAGATACGACAGCCAGCTCCTGGTTGCATGCTAGTATTCAGTTGAACAACTCATAATACCATTTGGCATAAGCCCTAAGGCTTTCACCATCGCTAATGTTCAAAGCCATAAGGGAGTCTACCCTTAGTGGATGCAACTTATTTGTTACAAACCTGGCCACAAACATCTCGGCCAGGCCTTCCAAACTCTTCACAGTTCCTTTCGGCAACTTGTGGAACCAATCCGATGTAATTTTCCCAAAGGATGAAGGGAGCATCTAGCACAACAGCTGCTCATTCCCACTATACAACGCCATTGAATTTAAATATAAGCTGACATAAAAGTTCAGATCAGACTTACCGTCATAAACTTGGAACCTCGGCATATGAAACCTCTTCGAGGCCTCAAACCTATCCAAATCTACTAAGAACGGCGTTCTCAGTTTGACAGGATGTGACCTCGGCATTGAGTCGCTTCCTCTGGAGGTAGTCTCTCAGGTCCTCTTTTGTTCAACTGGGGGCTCGACTATCAACAAATTTTAGCCTTTTTGGTGCGCTACTCCTGGCGTCGTGGTGTGTTACCTCTTGGATTTTTCTCCATTCACTGTGTCAAAGCAAAGTCCCTTCCCTTGGAATGTCGATGTTCTTTGACATAGGTTCCCTTGATGCAAGGCGTCCTCTACAACTCACCTCTCACTGACTCTACTCGCCCGACATCCCGTGAAGGCCTATATGAACGTTCCTTCTCCTTGTCATGCTGAGGGACTACTAGGATTGCTTTCTACCCCCCTTTCTAGGTATCAGTCTTAGCCGTTGGTATCGACGTGTCCTACAATGGGTACGGTGGTTGTATTATGTTGTTCAGCATCATGAAGTTGACAACTGATTATAGGTTTGCTAACTTTTTTGCCATTTCCTTCATCTTGCCATCCCTCCTCAGGCATCTATCCTTCTATACCGGGAGCTCGCTCTCGTTGTAATACTCATCTCAACCTACTTTGTTTTGGGCATCTCCCTCTTTGCCGACGTCCTTCTCCCCAGGATTCTGATCCTGTGCTCCTTCATTACGATTTTCTTCCTCGATGTTAGGATCGACATGTTTACCACTCCCACCTGGGACGTCGTTCCCGATCTCTTCTCCTTGCCCGTTGTTAGCTATCTATTCTCCTTGAGTTGCCACAGACGGTGCCAAATTGTGGGTGTTGATTTCCAATCACACAACCAAAAGGGGAACTCAGCTAGAAAGCACCGACAGGATAGATTAAGCCCAACAACCTATAACAAGAAGATAAGAATCCAACAGTGGTTCGTCTACCCGGGGGCACTCCAACGATCAAGCTAGTAATCAATATCTCTCAAAGATAGCAAATTGTGCTTAAACTCACAAGAGAGAACTTACCTCTGACCTATGAAGGTGCCATGGTTTTATAACTAGCAGTGACCTGATCCCCTTTGAGGCCTTACTTCAATGGACTCAGGTTCCATACCCATCCTGGACCCTCATCTAGATAGAGATGAACTCTTCTTGAGCATTATCTCTATCCAGAAAGAGATCCTCCCATGTTCTAGGACTCTTGTCCCTTATCTGCTTAACTCAGATTCCGATATCTCCACAAACAACCTCGGCCTAGCCGAGATCATCTCAGCGTATGACCAGGCCACATGGCACCTTAGCTGACACTTCGGCGTCACCTTTGCCACGTGTTGTCATTTAACAAATGTGTCCCCACAATATCAATAGTATTGGTAATCTCTCTATCTCTTAAATGCTGAGGGTGAGTAAACTTGCAATAAATAACAAGTAAAATATATAAAATACAAGCCATTGACATATTATTGGTAATCACATCTCGTTCTACTTAAAAATAATCTATCTTTTTAACTTTGTGCTATATCTTTAATTAAATAATTTCATGTATATAATTCTGTCTAATAACTATTATCAATCAAGCCCTTAATCTGATTTTATTAGGGGGACTTACGTGTAGGTTTTAATAGATAGACTTATCGTCCAATAAATCCTATGAGAATTAATAGTGTTTTTCATTAAATACTATTAAAAAAAGTCACTAATTGTTAATTTTCAGCGATAATTTAAAAATTGTCACAAAAATATCAATAATTATAAGTTTTAGCGATAGTTTAAAAAAATTACAAAAAACGTCACTAATTTTTAACTTTCAGCGGCAGTTTACAAAATTTGTCACAAAAAAAACATTACTAATTGTAAGTTTTATAATTTATAAAAATCGTGACAAAAAAAGTCACTAATTGTCAGTTTTTAGCGACATGTAAAAAATTGTTATAAAAAATTATTTTTAGCGACAATTTTACAAAAAAATTATTTTTAATAGGATTTTATGAAAATTAAATCTAATTGTGAAGATTTTTTTAATAGTCTACCTATGTCATTATCCATTCTCATTATTCATTTTGGAGGACAATCTTATGGAAGTTGCACACTTTTTAAAACTACTCAAGAAATATCGTGTAGGGCTTAATTGGGCGGATTACGTTATTTTGATTCATCAATATGTGATGAAGAACAAAAAAGAATGGGCAAAGTGAGATATGGGCCTAGTATTGGCTTGCCCCAAAAGGAGAAGTGAGTGAGTTCAACTGAAATCAACTAGAGAGGTTTTATTTTCATATTAAAAGATTAAAAATCCATAGAGGTTATTTTGAAATAATTAATCTTATTTTGATGATTCGAATTATTTTTTAGATATATAATTAAATTAAATTAAATTTATTTTAAAAAAATTAACGTTTCTTCATAAACTGAAAAGAATCGAGCATTTTATTATAGAATAGAAATTATGACTGAACTTAGTATTTAAGACTTTTTTTTCTCAAATTTAATTCACATTATAATGGGGTTTTGAAAAATTACTCAGTCCCTACTAAAATTTAAATTATAATTTTAACTTCCATAAATTACTTTGGGCGATCTCACAATGATGCTGCATATGGAAGTTGAATATTGGATGATCTTAGAAGTTCTATTTTCGGTTCAAATCTGAGTAGTGCTATAAATCTACGATTTGAATTTTTAAATTTATGTAGCAAGAGAGATAAATCTTACACAATTTAATATGTAACAAATTAAAAATTGACATATATTATGTCAAATCAAATTGTAAGATAATTTTTTTTTTATTTTTATAGATCTTAAACGTTTTTCTAAATCTATATGCCATCTTCACATGCCTTGTTACTTTTACTATCATTTGTGACCAGATTGCACAACTAAGCCTTTGTTGGGGAAGAATTTTTTTTGGTTTCATTTTTTGGTTATTTTAGCCTGACCAAAAAAGTTCCGTTTGAAAATAATTTTTAATTTTTTTGTAATTTTATGAGAGAAAAAGTGAAATGATTTTAATTTGAATGTAACATTTTATCTTATTAATTTTTTAATTTATTTTATCTTTTAATAAACTAAATTAGTCACAAATTATTTTCTAAGTGAGGTTGAGGTCTAAAGATACTACTATATTCTAAAATTTATTCAATATTTTAATTTTTTTTAAATCACTCACAATGAATAAATAAATTCTTTTTAGGTTGAATCCAATTTGCAATAGAACTAGAGTGCAACCGACTTCGATTCGCAGACCCAACAACTACGCGGCAAACGAAAACTTACTGTTTCCATATCAGCGTTCAACTGTTATTCAAGCAATGTACAACCCGTAGAAAGCTTCGTGCGCTCTTGAAGCAGCAAATATTGTCCCGACAATAGCGATTCCCAGAATTTCGGATCTATTAGTGCAAGTCAGCTTAACACCGTGATTGATGGGTAGGATCCCCAATAAGGATAGTGAAAATAATTATTTAAAATTTCATTTTATAATTTTAGCTAGTTATTTTTTTAATATACACTTTAATAAGGTTATCTACTTTAGCTATTTTCTATTAAAATATTCTTATACTTTAACTACCTTCTTTCCCATCTTAAAAAAAAAAAAAAAAAAAAAAAAAAAAAAAAAACAACAACAACAACAACAACAACTTTTTCAAATTATTATTTTTTTCATTCTTTTAAATATAATTATATTTTTGTGAAAGTAACATTTTTCTACTATTGTATTTTTCAAACTATCATATTTTTACAACGGTTGTATTTTTCTAACAGTCATATTTTTGAAACGGTCATATTTTTACAACGATCATATTTTTTACTTTTCAATTATAAATAAGACATTCCCTCTCATTTGATCTTACCCTCAACCCAATTTTGTACTTCATCCAAACTTCCATATCTCTCTCTATGGCTTCCAATTCTTCTTTATGATATGCTTGTAAATGAGTCTGACTTCTCTGAATCTAATGATGATTTGGAGATGCTCAAAGTTGTTACTATGGATGAAGAACTACTAGATAATGTGAAAGGATCAAGCTCATGTCGCGGTTCTGTTCGAGGTCATAAAGTTGTTCATCGTGACCATATTCAAGGTCATGAAAGGCTTTTTCTCGACTATTTTGTTGAACCGCCTATATATCCTCCTGAGCTATTTCGAAGGAGATTTCGAATGAAGCATTCACTTTTTCTTCGAATTCAAGCTGCAGTAGAAGCGCACGATCCATACTTTCTCCAAAAAAGAAATTGTTAAGGAAAACTTGGTTTGTTTTCTCTTAAGAAGATAACTGTTGCACTTAGGATGCTTGCTTATAGAGTAGCCGCTGATTTTATGGACAAATATGTGAGAATTGGAGAAAGCACTGCAATAGAAAGCTTAAAATATTTTGTTAAAACAGTTGTTGATATTTTTTCTAATGAGTATTTAAGGTCACCAAACAACAATGACATCGCTAAACTGCTAGCAGTTGGTGAAAGTCGTGGATTTCCTGGGATGTTGGAGAGCATTGATAAATGGAAAAATTGTCTGACTGCGTTGAAAGGTATGTATACTGGTCATATTCATGAACCAACAATTATTTTGGAAGCTGTTGCATCATATGATCTTTGGATTTGGAATGCATTTTTTGGATTACCTAGTTCTCATAATGATATCAACGTGCTAGAAAGGTCTTTTGTATTTACTGAACTTGCTCAAGGGCGTTCTCCTCCAACCAATTACACCATCAATGATAATGAACATACAATGAGATATTATCTCGCCAATAGTATATATCCACAACGGTCAACATTTTTGAAAACAATGCCTTCTCCTCAAGGAAATAAGAAGAAAAAAAACTTTTTGCTGCAACTCAAGAGGTGACAAAAAAGGATGTAGAGCGTGCATTTGGAGTGTTTCAAGCACGATTTGCAATTGTGCGTCGACTGGCACGTTTTTGGAATACTAAAATGCTTAAATATATTATGAAGACGTGCATAATTCTACATAATATGATCATTAAGGATGAACGGGATGACAATGGAGTAAAATACTTCAATTATGATCAAATCGATGACAGTCCCCATGTAACGGTGTTACATGAGAGAACTACTGAACTTATGGAATTCATTCAATGTCATCATTTTTTTTTTTTTGATCGGCAAAACAAAGAAGCTTCATTGATGTAAAATATAGAACAAAGTACAGGACAAAATACATCAATAAAGAAAGGCAAGTGCAAAAGCATCACAATGGACTGAATCATCCTAACTAGGTTGGCAAAAAAAAGCCCATCCTATCATTTGCTAGCACCCCCAGAGTTGGTGAGCAACCAACCGACGAAACAGAAAAGAAAACAAAAAACAACCACCAACTACACCAAAACACCAGCAGAGCATAGTGTAGAAACACCCCCCAAACATCAGTGTAGCAGTGCAGACTCAACAAGACCATTCCACATTCAAAAACAGCCACCAACAAGACCAAACCACATTCAAAATCAAAAAAACAAACAAGGCCTCAGTCCAAATGCCCCAGACCAGAACTAACACCCATTGCAACCATTCAAATGCTGCTGCATAACCATTTCACAATGACACATAGAGCTTCAGAGTCAGCACACCAGCAGAGCAACCAACAGCACCAAACCAGCAGCAGTACTCCATGTAGTTAGAGAAAAAACATAATAGCTAGGACATCAACAACAAGTTCAGCTCATAGAGACAAACCCAGAAATAGGACAGATATAACAGATAGAACAAACATAACGGATCATACACACCAACCACACCAGAGCATCAGCAGAGCATAGTGTAGATTCACCCCCCCCCCCCCAAACATTAGTGCAGCAATGCAGACTTAACAAGACCATTCCACATTCAAAAACAGCCACCAACAAGACCAATCCTCATGCAAAATCAGGGAAACAAACAAGGCCTCAGTTCAGATACCCCAGACCAGAACTAACACCCAATGCAACAATTCATATGCTACCGCATAACCAGAACATCAATTCATCCCCCTTAGACACACAAGCACCAGACCTGAGACCAAATCCTACACAGAAGCTGCGTATTATAAACCAGATCTCATTTCACAGTGACACATAGAGCTTCAAAGTTAGCACACCAGCACCAAACTAGTAAGCAACCAATAGCACTAGGACAGCAGCAACCCAGAGAGCAACACCAGCACAGAGCAGATCAAAAATAGATGAAGTTTTTACAATGTACTCCATGTAATCAGAAAAAAAATTTACAGATCAAGCAACAACAGGTTCAGCTCACAGAGACAATCCCAGAAACAGGACAGATATTACAGATTGAACAAACATGTCTTACACCAGCACATGCACCATTTTTGCTGCACAACAAATAGCCAAACACCAACACCCAAGAGCCAAACACCAGGCAAGAGCCAAACACTCAACAGCAGCCAACACACTAACAGCATCAAACTTTGTTCCACCCAGCAGGAGGTTAGCTCAGCTCCTATTCCTAATACAGTATTGAACCTGAGGCAAATTGAAGACTACGTCATTGATAGAGAACTCCAATTTAGCTGGGGAGAATTTGGTCCACAAAGCAATTCAAGCTTTAACAACCTCACCTAGTTCCTCAAAATTTGGCTGGGCACCATTAAAAACACAATCATTTATATGTTTCCATGTGGACCACAAAACAGCCAAAGGCACAACCTTTCACAGCAGCTTCTCAGTCTTTTTCATTTTACAAAACGACCACCATTGCAACAGCCCTTCCATTGAGTTTGGCATAGCCCACTGAAAACCCCACCATTTCATAATATTAGACCATAACAGCCAAACAAATGGACAGGAGAGCAAGATATGATTGACAGATTCCTCCTCATTTTGACAAAAGACACAGCCCACATTGGCAGATGCAGCTAATATCCCGATTCTCTATAAGAAGCTAGAGGTTTTCACCTTGCCTTGCCAAGCCAACCACCTGAAAAATTTGACTTTAGGAGGGGCACAATTATTCCAAGCTACCACTGCCATACTCCTAATAGGACCCAAGGAGTATTCATAATTTTTATACACTGATGCAACAGAAAACAAACCAGATGGGTCAACCTTCCACTTCCAAGCATCTTGATTGGTGCCCCTTATTGCTGGAGCATTCATAAGGAGAGAATGAAGTCTCCTAACCTCCTCCTCTTCCCAGGCCAGCAGAGCTCTCCTAAATTCCTGATTCCAAACCTGAGACCATCCACTCCTAATATAAAAGTTAGACACTACTCCTATTTTATCATTGGACAGTGAAAAAAGTCTGGGGAACTCCTCCTTTAAGCTTTGCTCCCCAGACCATTTATCCAGCTAGAAAAGAGCTCTCCTACCATTCCCCAACTCAATGATTGAGTTTGCTAGGTACAGATTGTGTAGCCTAGGAGTAGATAGAATTGCACCAATGATATCAGACCAAATTTTTGAGTGTCTGCTATTTCCTTCCATACATGGCAGCCATTTTCCACCCCCCATATTATACTTAGAGCATAGAACATCCTTCCACAAAGTATGATGCTCTAACCCAAACCTCCACCACCATTTCAATACTAAGCACTTATTCATAACTGTGATACTTCTGATCCCTAAACCTCCCAAATGTTTACTCTTGGTAACGGTATCCCATCTAACCATGTGAACTTTCCTTCTGAGGTCGAATCCCCCCCAAATAAAGTTTGCTTGAATCTTCTCAATTGCTTTAGCCACCCCCGCAGGTATTTTGAACAGAGACAAGTAATAGATAGGCAAGTTACTCATGACGGACTTAATTAGTGTCAGTCTCCCAACAAACGAAAGCAGCCTTTTCTTCCATGTAGATAACTTTTGTTTAAACTTGTCCAAGACTGGCTTCTAAGTGCTTAACCTACCAGGATTAGCTCCTAGAGGTAGACCTAGGTACTTAAAAGGTAACCTCTGATGGGCACAATTTAGTCTAGAGGCAAAACTCTACAGCAACACTTCATCCACTCCAATGCCCGCAATCACACTCTTATGGTAGTTAATTTTCAGCCCCGATAGGATTTCAAAACATCTCAGGATGTGTTTGATGGTCACCACTTCCACCCACTCAGCTTCACAAAAAAGTATTGTATCATCTGCAAATTGTAGATGCGTTACTGTGGTTCCATTATTCCCAATGGCAACCCCTTTTATCAAACCCATTTCCTTGGCCCTAGAAAACAAGATATTCAACCCCTCGGCCACAATATTGAAGAGGAAATGGGACAATGGGTCACCTTGCCGAAGACCTCTCAGTGGGCAAAATTCCTCAGTAGGTGAACCATTCACTAAAACTGGCACTTTTGTGGAGGTTACACAACTTTTCATCCATTTCACCCATCTAACGCCAAAGCCAAAATTAGATAACATATTAAATAAGAATTCCCAGTTGACTGAATCATATGCCTTCTCAAAGTCTAATTTCAACACCAAACCTTTCTTGTTTGATTTTCTCCATCCATCAACTATCTCATTAGCAATGAGAATCCCATCTAGGATATTCCTTCCCCCAAGAAATGTGGATTGAGTCTCACTAATAATCCTTGGCATCACTTGTTTCATCCTATTGGCTAAGATTTTGGCCAAAATTTTGTACATGGATCCAATGAGGCTTGTTGGCCTATAATCCCTCAAGCTTGAGGGGCTGTCAACTTTTGGGATTAGAGCTATAAAAGAGCTATTTAAACCACTCACTAAAGAGGCATTTTGATGAAATTCTCTTAAAAATTGCATTACCTCAGGTTTGAGTGCTCCCCAACATTTCTTATAAAAGGCCAAATTAAATCCATCAGGTCCAGGTGCTTTATTACCATCACTGTTCTTGATAACATATCTGACTTCCTCTTCAGTAAAATCTGCTTCCAATAGCTCCGCTGCTTGACAACCTCCAATATTTTTGAACTGGCCAGACAGTGAGGGTCTAGTAGCCCAAGATTCAGAGAAACGATTCATGAAGTGAGACTTCACCTCCAGCCGAACCTCTATAGGTTCTTCCACCAATGAGCCATTCACCATAACAGAACACAAAGAATTTTTGCTATTTCTATTAGAAGCCATAATGTGAAAATACCTTGTATTCCTATCTCCTTTTGATGCCCAATTAATTATGGACTTTTGTAACCAAGTCCATTCCACCATCTTGTTGAACCTCCAAATTTCACTCATAATTTCCTTTCGTCTAGCTTGTTCTGTCCCCAGAAGTGTTCTTTCTTCGGCAATTCACCCTATGGCATGGGTTTCCTCTTCTGCAGCCTTAAGCTTAGATTCAAGCATACCAAACTCTTCAGTATTCCACACTTTTAATTTGTGTTTTAAGGCTTTCAATTTCATGAAACATCTATACCCGGCCCAACCTTCAACCTGGAAATCTGACCAAAATTTGTCCACTAAACCTGCAAACTTAGGATGAAGGGTCCAAGCATTCAGAGACCTAAAAGGACGAGGACCCCAATCTCTTTCATCCTCCATCAAAAGGATAGGGCAATGATTAGAAATCAATCTAGGAAAACCCCATAACTTGAAGTTGAAGTTCTGTACCCATTCATGATCAAGCAAAAATCTGTCTATTCTACTCCATTTCTCTCTAATTTGTGAGTTACACCGGGTAAATTTCCCCCCAAACATGGGCAAGTCAGTCAGCTCCAATTGTTCTACCATGGCATTAAGGTCCCTCATTCCTCTGTTTTTTCTTGAGCACCAATGCGTTCAGTAATATTCCTTATTTCATTGAAATCACCCCCTACACCCGGGCCTTAAGAAAATACTCTTCAATCGAGCAAAAAAGACCCATAATTCGTTCCTTTTGACCACTTCCGATGGGCCATATACATTGACAATCACAATTAAAAAAAAAAAAAGTGTACCTGACAGTAGGATGAAGTTACGGTGGGCACAACAAGCCTCTAGTTGAAACACCCCAGTACTCCATATACATAGCAGCCCTCCAACTTTACCTTCCGTGTCCACTTCTATATACTCAAAATTATCATCATACCAAAGAGACTTTACTAATTCAGGCGTAATTGATGATCTCTTTGCTTCTTGAATCATCACAAAGCTGATTTTCCTTGCTGCCAAACTTTGTTTAATTTTTCTCCTTTTCCCTAGTCTGCCAAGACCTCTAACATTCCAAGATAGTAGCTTCATAGTAGAAATCATTTTCACTGAAGACTTCTTGAGCTTATAGCTCAATGAATATCCCTACCCCTTCGCACCTCTTTCCCCTTATCTGTGGCCTCTAGTTCTTCTAACTTACTAATCACCTCCTCCTCCTTGCCATCACAATCTAGCCCCAGCACTTTACCAATTTGGATGGATGCTACTACTTCTGATAACCGTACACCTCCTCTACTAGATTTACTTGCCATTGATAGGGAAATGGCAGCTACGGCAAACCTGAACACTGCCCCTTTCCTCATATTGAGTGTTTGCTTCATAAATTTCTTCCCCATTTCATGTTTCCCTTTCTTCCACCATTTGTGACTACCATTTTCCTCACCTCTCACCTGCAAACTCTTGTTACTGATATGGGTTGAGCCCATTTTGCTGGGTATATGATTGGGCTACCCCACCCCATTAACAGTTGCACCCATAGGATGAGTGCTGGCCTCAGCTCTAAGGCATGTTAACACAGCCCTCTAGGCCAACCCATCCCCACTTGAGTCCTCTTAGGCCCTATTTAAATCCACCTCCAACATAATTCCTTGTTTCTACCCAACAGACCCACTCAAACTTCTAATAAAACCAGAGATGACCATCTCATCATCAGCTCTACACCTACCTCCCTTTCTTGCGCCACCTTCCTCTGACGCTCCTTTGTAGAGCCTCCTAACAGAGCCCTCCTCACGTGCGGCGCCAGCCTCTGACATACCCATCATCATGTTTGTCTCCTCCACCACCGAAACCTCCCTGAAACTTGTTTCCCCCTCCATGGCAGAAGTATGGTCATGATCCACCACCTTATCCACTGTAACCACCTCACCCCCAGCATCCACCTCAGTACCAACCTGGATTTCCACCTCATCATCTTCTTCCCCCTTTCTGTTGCCTCTATCTGTAATAGTCTCCACATTATCCTCGGAGCTGTAGTTGGTTTCATTGTTCCTCAGAAAAGATTGATATATACATTTCTCTTTCACTATTGTTGGGACTATGATTTGTTCCTTTGAGATCCTGACTGGATATAATATACCCTGGCAATCTAGATTGAGAAGATGATTAATGGAATCCATGCATCTGTAGACGGCCCCCGAGAACTCCCCGGCTTCGCGCTACGAGGGCGCAAATCCGTCTTGTTCTCTAGCTACTACAGTTCGGACTCATGTCATGGTTCTGAATCTAATCTCACAAAGTGCAATGTGAGACCGATAAATCACCAAAGAGTCCAAATCTAGCAAATCGTTTTAGAAAATCGATTTTTATAAAGAAGTGCCAAACATGGACTGCTTTGCCAGATACAGAGTCGCCACCTAAATATTTTATTTTGGGGGAATTTAGGAAACCCTGACTCGTGCCTAAGGCCACGTGTCCGTCATCACCAAAGTTGCCTCGGCTTAGGAACTTGGGTACGAGAGGGGAAGATCATGCAATGAGCACCCCCGCTCACCCGATCAAAGATCGGCCTGTACTAAGCATGATATTTTGTTTTTGAAAACACATATGTTCTTATTCCGGTTATTAACCTAGAATTACAATGTGATGCGCACAGCATACAAGTATAGACTAGATCGCCTAAATTGGAACAAAACATTGCATGTTCGTTTGATTGAAAATGGTTTGAAGTTTGCTACTCGCAAGTAGGCTAAATCGAGGATTTCAATGAATTGTTCCAATTCAAGCAATCCAGCCTTCACCCACAGGCATTCAGGCAGTTAATCAAATAAGCAGTTAGCCTCATGGAAAGCATGCTTTCATGGCAACACTAACACACATGCAGTATGCTAAAGCGTAAACACTCACAGTGTACTCCGAGCCAAAACAGAGAACTAGTTAGAAATCATGCATGATCCTAGTTCATGTTAAGATGACTAATGCAATACATGCGAAAATGCAACTAAGATAGGCTCGGCTACCTAGAATGTCATATGAAATGCAACTTGATAACATGTTGTTGAACACGTATTCAAGTAAATGTATTGAAATACAATCCAGTTAGTATGATGCGCCGAGCCCGGTGCGTGCAATACAGATGAATGGATGCACGCATGCATAACATAAGTATGCTAATCGAAACATGTCCTAAAGGTAACCATCGTAAGTGGTTAAGTAAAAGGGACAAATAAATGGGGGTTGAAAGACATGTATCACACACACGCACACCTATTACAATAGTTGGCCCTCTCAATGGAGGGTCCAAATAAAAAGCTAACTAGCTAATCTAAGCTAATTAAATTAATTATTACATAACGAAGCTAATTAACTAATCCTAGTTAACTAACTATTACAAAACAAATTGAATAGTTAAACGCATTAACTAATTAAGTACAAACCAAAGCGTAAACTAGCTAAGAAAATTAGCTAAGCAAAGCAGTAAAACAGGAGCCTCAAAAGGAGAAGAGTATGCATGCCCGGTCGCCTCGTTCGAAAATCCGTCGCGATGCCCCAACTTGCCTCTGTTTGCAATTGTCCTCAGAACCTTGCACCAAGCTCTAGAAAGCTTCAAACTCACCTTAGGGACCTGTGGGAGGGCTGCCGACCAGTTGTTGATGCTTCCAGCCACTGGCCGACCACTTTCTATTGCTGCAAACCAAAAAAAGTGGTTAGCCTGCTAGTTTTTCTGGCTAGCCGACCAGTTGTTGTTGCATTTCTCCACTTTGCTGCAACAGAGAGCAAGAAAGGACATGGCAATGTATTTGCAAGATATGTGTGCACAACCACCCTCCCTATCATTTCATGAGCTCAAGGGAGTGTGGTTGTCAACCCTCGGGCCACCAATCACGCATCTCGATGCATGATGGCCGAGAGGCGAAGTTGCACAATTCAATATGAAATGAATGCACACATAATCACATAAAGCCTAGAACTCTATCATGATAGATCAAAAGCGTTGGCGACCGAGAATTGAGGCACGTTTCAACACTTCAAGTATGAAACGTCAATCTTTTCTCATGTTTGGACTAACACCTAATCCAAACAAATGCAATGCGACTCAAGCATGCAAACATGCAATGCAACTACATGGCATACACAATGCAATGTAAGATGGCATGCACATGGTGAAGAACATGGCATACACAATGCAATGGAAAACGTGGCATACTCAATGCAATGTAACATGATCAACTTAACAAAGCTAATGACGTGCAAAGAAGGCCAATGCATGCACAATGCAAGGAAACATAAGCATGCAACAACATGGCAATGTAAGCATGCAAATAACATGAAAGCAAACATGCTCAATGGACTTAAACCAAAATGGACAGACCTCAGTCATGCCCAAATCAGTGGCCATACCACCAAAACAAAGGCATGAAATGCAAAACAAAGCATGCACATGCATTGGCCCATCAACTAGGCCTAAGAGCACAACTCTCAAGAGTGCTCAAAGAGTGACAAGCATGGAAGTGTAACAACACTATAAGCTCTGAAATATGGTAAGAAATGACGCCAAATCATTCAAACAACACAAGTATGGCATGCTAGGGTCCTTAAAGCATAAGGCGAGTAAAGAGGATTACAAAGGAGGCATGCAAAACATGGCACAAATGCATGAACCAACCATGGACAGAGCTTAATTAGGTCTAAACAAAGACCAAAACATGCTGAGATGGGGGCTCAAGGACCTAGGCAAGATGGCATACATGCTAGGCCACAAACAAGGCAACAATGCATAACACTCAAAGGCACTTAAAGAGTGAATGAAGTGGGAACATGGCAGTCCTATATGCTCTGAAATGCCATGATAAATGATGCCAAATCATGTACATGATGCAAATGAAGCATGCTATGGTATCCAAAGCTTGAAACTAGCATAGGCATTTGTACTACAACTATGCAAAACATGAAGCATATAGCAAGGGCAACCCAAAAAATTCCTAGAACATGTCAATATGATACTAAAACATGCATGGAAGAAAGCCAAAATATGCTAGCATGAAGGGTATGAAGCATGGAATATGCAAGGCAAATAAGGTGAATTACACTACACCTATCAAGACCAAGCATGAGATAACTTAACCAACAAAAATCAAAGTTATATCATGGCAAAATAACCCCAAAAACACATCGAAATGATAGCTCGCAAGCTTAGGCATGAAGGCATACGCAACGACTCATGTTTAAGGCATAAAGGGCAAACCCTCCAACGCATTGAATAAGTGACAAATGTGAATGCATGAACATGAAACATGAACTGAGATCACATAACAAATGATGCCAAATCATTCAAATAGGCCAAGCAATGCATGCTAGTGGACTTGATACACAAAGCTAACAAGCTAGAATGCACTATAGCTATACAAAGCATGGCATGCATGACCAAAAAAACATAAATCAGAGCTTAAGCATGCTAAAACATGGACAAAAGCTTCTTAGAGTTAAGCCAAAAACATGCTAGAATGATAGTCTAAAGCATGGCACACATTAGGCTAGTTCATGGAATTGCACTACCAGTGCATGAAGAATGCATAGGGCCATCAAACCAAACCAAAAAAGACCTAAGGCATGGCAAAACAATACTAAAAATATGCTAAAATGGACCCAAAATAAGCTAGAATGGCATGCTACTTCATAAAGCATACAAGACTAGTTTGTGAGGATTACACTACAAATGTATTAAGCATGCATGAGGTGCTCAAGACAACTAAAAATAGTGGCATGCCATCTCAAAATAACCCCAAATACATGCTAAGAACAAGCCAACACAAGCTTAATAAACATGCTCAAACATGAGGCATATGAAGCAAGTATTCAAAATACAAGGAGAGGGGATGACCCTCTCCTATTTGAGACCCCAAAACCACCTTTCCACCACTGAAAATCCTCTGGATTTTAGTGGTAGAAAGGTCAAGCAAAGGCTAGAACAAGAGCCAAAAGGGATGGCTCAAAACAAGGCCTAAGAGGGGGTAGACAACCCCCAACACAAAAGTGACATTAAACAAATATTTTAAGGACCAAAAAATAGAACTTTTTGCAGTAGGAAGTTAAGTTTAAAACACCGTGCAAATAAGTCTAAAAGCTTAAGCAAAACAAAGGGTTAAAGGGCTAGTTGACTCACCCTTGTAGAACCTTTTCAAAACCACAACTCCAGCAGGTTTTCTGAGCTTAAACCAATCCAACAACACCAAAACCAGCTCCTAAGCACCTCAGCAACAAAAGGATGGTGTTTTAGTGTGTGTTTGTGTGTTAAAGTGTGATAAAATGACACTTTTGAAGCACAAAACAAGAGCAAAGGGGAAGATAAAGACAAATGTGTATGTATAACTCTCCAACACAAAAATTTGAACCTAGAGGAGGAAGGCGGAGGTTCTCTTATATAGAGAACCAATGCTCAAGCTTGTTGGACAAGCTTAGGGTTCAAGACCATCCCTCCATACACGTGTATGGAGGATGGCTTTAGTGCCCTCCAGCTGTGACAGCTAGAGACAAAATATCTCCAAAAATGTGACAAAAAGCAGCCGACCACTTGAAGTGGTAGGCCAGCTACTTGAAGTGGTCGGACGACCACCACAAGTGGTCTCCCAAGATGAAAACTAGTCGGCCATGGTGGGAGAGAGTCTAGAGCATGAAAACAATGTAGTGGTGTGGTGGCCGACCAGAAAAGGTGGCCCAAAGACCAAGAAAACCAGTTGGCCGACAAAAAAACTGGCTGGCGGGAAGAAAAGTGGTCGCCAAGGGGAAGAACTGGTCTCCCACCCTTGTACCACCTTCCAAACAAGAAAAACAAGGTTTGTACCAAAAACAAACCAAAATGGATGCAAGACGAAAGTTCGGGAGGCAAGGCACACGGCCGGAAGCCTCGAAAACTAGTCTACGGGCATCAAAAGTGGTTTATGACCACAAAAGTGGTCTCCCGGACCACAGTGTCCCTCTAGGTAGAGGTAACAAGGTGTGGTTCAAAAATCACGCCAAACGGAGAACGTTAAGCGGTCCCGAGACATGGCGCGCTGCCGAAGGCTCTGAAAATCGGAAACTAGTCTCCAAGAGCGAAAAGTGGTCTACGACCACAAGAAGATGGTCTACAGACCATTCCCTCCTTCTAGGGAAGAGAAACAAGGTTTGGTCCACAAACCGAGCCAGAGCACAAAGAGTTCAGAGGCCCGGAGGCAAGGCTCTCAGCCAAAACTCTGAAACCTCGAAACGAGCACGACATGCACAATCATCGAGCGCTCAATCGATGACGTCTGAGTCTTAAGGTCGGTCAAAAATGGGGTGTCTACAGCATCTTGTCTCAATCTTGACTTTCCCACAGTAGAGAGACTTCATATTCATTGTGCCTACATCCATTTCCAGCACATCTCCCCACTCTCTACCTATTGTGCAAAATGTATTGTTATTCCACAAGACCAGTGGTACACCATAGCAGCTTAACCACACCTGCCTCACCTGGTCAAAAGCGATGCTTTCATCCCATTCCTCAATCGAGTCACACCAGTTTGTGAGCCAGTCCATCATTAGCGATAATTTCTTTCTCATAGCACCCACTGATTTAAATGAAAGAACTAGTTGTCTTCCACCTCCTACTCTAACTTTGATGTCTCCATAGCCTCTTCTTTGAAGTTCATCCTGAAACTTTGTAACCGAGAGATGTGATTTCAATCTTACTATTGCACTTTCATACAACCAGCCATTTGCACCTTTCTGTACGTTAATGGTATGGACTGAGTTGGGTTGAGGGCCCCTGCCTCTAACCACATCGGCATAAGACTTTCTTCCCTGATACGGAGCCCTTACAGTGTGATGTCCACATTTTCCTTCCACTGCTATACTGGGTGTCAGATACTTTGATTCTTATCATGTACCTTGCTGAACTCAGCCATTTTAACCTTCAGTGCTATGTCATCACACCAAAGTCCATTAGCTTTCTATAAGTCATATCCGCTGTTACCAAGCAACCATACTTGATAAATCTGAATCTCGATCCTGTAGATCTTCTCTTGTTTGGAATATACGCATCCAGCACCACAACAAAATTTGAGAAGAGTTGAAAAAGCCCTTTCGCCCCCATCAATGTTCGTAAGTTGTCCACAAACACCGAATAAATGGTACTCCCCCTTAAAGCCCCCTCTGCTTGACCACCATGCTTTCGAACCACCGGTTTCCAGCCTCCAATCCCATTCGTACTCGTTTTCCCCCTCATTACCTTCTCCTCTAAAATAGAATTTTTTTTCATTAAATGTCATCATAACATTAGAGACAGGCAAACACATTCTCATTTCCAATCGGACCTTGTCGAACACTTGTGGCAATTACATAGCGAGTCGGAAAAGCTTTGTATTTGAAGTTTCATTTTATGTAGTATGTTATTAGTTTTGAGTGTAATCGCTATATGCTTTTGATTTATATGTAATTTTATAATTCTTTTTGCCTTTTAATTATATGGTTTTCATTTTAATTATTTTTTTTGTGATAAACCTTCCATATTATCAATAAATTGATTATGAAGATCAACTATTTAAATGTGAAGATTTCTATCAGTAGCATTACCAATATTCTCTTTAGTGATGTGGTTCAATGTACAAAATATAACATTTCTTGTTTTAAAAACTTTATTGATTCTCACTACATTTACTGTTAACCACAGATTTTTAAAAGATAATAAATAATAAATCATCAACAGTTAAGTTATAATTTTTAATCTCTTCTGGATCCACAAGATTCAATAAAGTATCTTTCAATTCTCTTTGCTAATATCTGTCTAGAATTGGTACAAAGAGAACTAGAAAATCACAAATCCTTCCTGGACATATGACTTTTTACACCTTAAACTTGATCTAATTAACATATTGTCACAACTCGAACCCGCCCCCATGGGTTAAGGCCATAACCGGCCAATAATCACGAGATTACCTACGGCCTCAAACCAAATAAAACAAAACTCATCAGACTAAAGGGGCCAAACGGAAGGAAATATAAAACTTTGTCCATAGAGTCGTGCTTATATGCACACCATAACATTCCAAACATTTATATGTTAATAACTCACATCAAAATATGTACTAACACAGAACACTGTACATACAGGATCATACAAGTTTAAGTCAGTCGAACCCAAGACTTATATACAAAAGTAGTCCAATGCTTTCGCCAACATAACAAAACTATGAACAAAGGACAAAGGCGAAGATAGTCTCGTGCGTGAGACGTTTGGGCTAACTCCTCAAAACTTTGACTGTTTCTCACAATTTCACCGAGGCTGGTTCTGGACGTCCCTTGGCTCACCTACATGTACATGAATGAGCGTCAGCGAAAGCCCAGTGAATAATATCGAATAAGGAAGATACATAAGCAATCTTTGAAACAGTTACAGCAGATGGCCTTTGGCCCAATCACTTGAATCAATCGGCCTTCGGCCCAATCATTTATGTCAATCGGCCTTCGGCCCAATCATTTATGTCAATCGGCCTTCGGCCCAATCATTTATGTCAATTGGCCTTTGGCCCAATCATTTATGTCAATCGGCCTTCGACCCAATCATTTATGTCAATCGGCCTTTGGCCCAATCATTTATGTCAATCGTTGTCCACCATTCAAATTAATGAACTTACAAAACTTATATAGAAGTAAACAATTGGACAACAACATATTTCAAATATCTTGTTAAGATATTACTCACAATGATCGGTTGGTTGGTTTGCCCTGGAGCTCGACCCTACACATTCCATGAACACAAAAGGGTCACAAACAATTCGATCCATTCTAAATTCACATTTTCCTCTTTAAGCTTCATTCTTATCTCTTTAACTCAATTACAATGCTCAATGCATGCCTAAGAGTACTTAGAAGTGAAAGAAAATAGAAAATGAAACACAGAATGTCTTTTCAAAATTTCAAAAAGCAGGGTCCCCGCTCGAGCAGACCCTTGAGGCCTGCAAAAGTACTGGATGCATCAAAATTATGCTCGCTCGTGAACTCTGGCGCTCGAGCGGAAGGCCTCTCTACATGGCTCCCCGCTCTAGCAGAAACCATGTCTGCAGAAAATACTAGGAACATGAAATTCACGCTCGAGCAGCGGTTTCCCCACTCGAGCGGACATCAAATTTTCTGGGTTTTCCAAGACATGTTCTTGAGCTCCAATTCGACATTCAACCAACATTTCTTGCATGCAATAGCTCAAACTTCAAATACACTTGTACTAACATGGTACAAACCCCAAATTACAACCCAATGAAGCTCAATTTCACAAATAAATCACATGCATGTCCCAATCTTTCATCAAACTCTTTCTAACATAACAAATTCATGCATTCAAGCTCATATTCTCATGAATTGTACATGCATGTGAGATATAACTTCCATTTCAACTCAAATTGTACAAATGGTGGTCACAAGCATGGATTCTAGCCACAATTTTACATGGATCATATTTTTCATGCTCAATTATGCAAATTCATGGTTATTATGCACATACATGCATTCCATGACTTCAAATACAACAAAATCAACCCAATTTCCTCATGATCAAACTAACTCATGTTCTTGACCATTAATCAAACTTGAATTCACAATTTACAAACAAAAATCCATGAGTCAATGGTTGGTTACTCACCTATGAGCCTTGATTCTCACAATTGTGGCCAAGTCTTGCACCTAGCCTTCCCAATTCACAAATTATAAGCCAAAATACACCAAGATGCCTCCTTTCCCTCTCAAGGTCAACTCTCTCTCTCTTTTCTAAGACACAAATTCTAATTTTTGAGCTCAAGTGAGTGAATTGGGTGTAGTGCCTTTCCTTACATAAGTCCCACTAATTCCAATTTATTAATATAAAACAATTGGGCACTTAATTCGTTAATTTAATGTAATTAATTTGATCCGAATCAATTTTCAATTAAATTTCACCGTAGGCTTTAAAAATTATGCTAATCACAATGGCGCAATCAATTTCGGGTTCTATGGCCGATGAGGCCTTCAATTTAATTTCCAAAGCAGATAATCAAACAGATATTTCTACGGTGAACTGATAGACATTCAAAACCACATATTTTCACATAATGGCACACAAAATCATATTAAACACATAATCATACTCATATTAAGGACCAATTAACATATTACAGAATAGGATTATCACATATATCATCTCTCTACTATTGAAAATATAAACTTAAGACCAAAACAAAACTTTAGGTCCCAACCAAAACTTTAAAGCCCTACCAAGACTGGATTTGATTAACCAAACCCCTCAAGAGAAAAAGCATCATGAAGAACATAGAAAGCAATTTCCCACATATATAGTTTTACGTATATTACTTACAGATTACATATTCAATATAGAAACTTAAATTTTCTTCAACTTCGGCACCTAATTAAGCAAGTAAAATAAAAGTTCAAGTGATAATGCAGAGTAAAGAGGACATTAGAGGTTGCACATGCACCAAACATAGAGAGTTTTTCATGTCACCCTCCAATAGAAAGCATAGCAAATGCCCAAGGCTCATGTTTCAACTAGCAGAACCAAAAGCAATACCATATATCAAGTTTCTAGCCTACTAATTGGGTACAATTTACAATATCTATTCTAACAAAAATTACAACAAACATATGGTGTGCAATACAAATACATAGTATTTCCTCTTTTACAAGTTGTCACGACCCATACCCGCCCCTATAAGTTTAGTGTCATAACCGGCCAATAATCTTTGGATTACCAAGGGCCTCTTAACTTAATAATATATAAATAGGGGCTGCGGAAGCAAATACATGAAATATACATAGTGCATCGAGTAGTGAAGACATACATGGGACAGATAATCTTAAACTTTCATAATCATACAGGTGATCAAAACAAAATACATCAATTATGTCACTACATGTACGTTCAATAGAAAACTTGTTCATAAATCAGAAGGAACAAAAACTTATACATCCACAAAACACAGCCATGAGGCTTGACTTAAACTAGAACCTCCTTAGGAGGCACAAGAGTTGGCTGACAAAACAACTAAGGCCCCAGGTCCTCAACTCAAAACCTGGTCACGTGCTTGATCACCTACATACATAATGTAAATAGTAAGCAAAAGCTCAATGAATAACAACAGAGTAAAGGGTTAAATGAATGATGTCCCATAATTGAGTCCGTACATGGAACCAATTCGTATTCATGTTCTCATTCAATGCGTATACAGAATTTAGGAATCAGGTTTGATCATTCATAGTTCATCCGTTAGCGCTAATAGATCATATACAGAACATTATAGATCATACTTGTCAGTTCCATAGAGGAACCTCCGGCCGGGTACGGATAACTTGCCAGTTCCATAAAGGAACCTCCGGATTGGGTACGGATAACTTGTCAGTTCCATAAAGAAACCTCCAGCCAAGTACAGATAACTTTCAAGTTCCATTAAGGAACCTTCGGACTGGGTACGGATAACTTGTTAGTTCCATAAAGGAACCTCCAGCCAGGTACAGATAACTTACCAGTTCTATTAAGGAACCTCTGGTCCGGGTACAGATAGCACACTTGAATTATAGCATAAAGATCACAACATTTGTCAGGGTTGGACAATCATTCATAGTACAGAACATAACATTTCATAAAACAGATCTTATTTCATATACAGAAAATAATTTAACTTGAACATAGCTTTACTAAAATTATTACTCATAGATAACCGGTGGCTCCAAATAGACGAGTAGAGTAGGCAATTCGCTTAACTTGAGGCGCGTGACCTACATAACATGACAGATACATACATTGGAACACACGCTCGGATTGTACATAACTTATTTCATTTGTTCTTAGTGTGTTTCTGGCCTTTATCCTCATCATAGTGTCTTGATCTTGGCCTAGGATGGAATGAGGATGCAAAATGTACTTGAAAACATTTTTCAAAACTTGTTGAAAACAGGGTCCACGCTCGAGCGCGACTTTCCTCGCTCGAGCGGACATGCAAAATGTAAAGGTCCGCTTGAGCGCAACTTCCGTCACTCGAGCGGTTTGCAAACTTTAGAGTGAGAGGCATGCCTTCACTCGAGCGCAACTTTTGTCGCTGGTGCATGCTGCAAAACATAAGAACTTCTAGAAGTATGCATTTCATGCTCGAGCGAACTTCTGGTCGCTTGAGCAGAAGTGCACACACTCAGAGTGGTCGCTCGAGTGTGGATTCCTTCGCTCGAGCGTAGAAGTAGAATTCTGGAATTTCTAGAATTGCTTCAAGCTTCAAAACTCAAATTCAAAACCATAAATCATGTTCTTTTGGGTCAAAACTCAAGAAAACTTGTCTAAACTTGAAGAATATTGAGAGTCAAAGATCATTTCATGAAATTCAAGCCCAAAAGGATGTTAATTATGCAAAATTCAACTTGAAATGGAAAAACATGACGTAAACATGTCATGCATGTATTCATTTGAATTCATAACTTCCAAAACATGATCACATAAGATATTTCACTCCAAAAACATGGTGAATTCTTAGACTACAACCATAATATGAACATGCATGAGACAAATTCTTAGACAACATGCTCTAAATGTAATATAATGTACATGCATGTATGTATACTCTATTCTACTACTTCATTAAGCTTAATTCATGTCCCAACTTAATTAATTCTTTTGAATGCATGAGTTAAACTCCCTAATTACCCAATTAAAGGCTTGATTTCTTACCTTAGGTTCTCAACTCTTTGAATCCTAATGAGTTCTTGCTCAATTTCTTCAATTCTCCTTAATTCTCTAGCAATTTCCTTGTTTGAAGGCTCCCCCCTAGTCTTTCTCTCTCTCTCTCTCTCTACACATTTGTATGTGTGTGTGAGCTCAAAATGGGTTGGAATGAAAGAAAAGAGTGAGTGATAGCACATAAGAAGCTTTATATAGGTTTACCTAATGATAGTTAATTAAGGCTAATCTAGTAGGCATTAAGTTAATCTAATTTAATCGTTCCAAATCGAATTTCAATTGGACCTACCTTAAAATTCTAAAAATTCTAAATAACACGTAGATCAAGTCAATTTCTGAATCGGATGCCGATAATGCCTTTATTTTGCAAACTGAAACGAAAATATGAACAGATCTTTCTACGTTAAACAAATATAAACACAAATAATGCAACACACATGTAATTAATTCAGAATTTGATCTTAATAACTTATTCGACATATGAAATCATGGATTAACGTTATTCATGGGTTGGGGTTGTTACACAAGTAGTAAAATCATGACCTATTGATTAAGAACATGGAGCCATAACTTGCTGCAACCATTTGTGAGATGAGATTACACTACAACAAATCGCACTTTTGGCGACTAAAAATTATTTAGTCGCCGAAAGAACAGTTTTTGGCGACTAAAAATTAATTTTCTCGGCGTTGGTTCAAGATATAGCTACTAAAATATTTTAGTCGATAAATATTACTTATTGGTGACTAAATTTTAATTTAGTCGGCAAAAATTCCCCTTTTAACGACTAAAAAAGAAATTAGTCATCGTTAGTTCACATTTTAGGCTACAAAAAGTAAAATTAATCGGCAATATTGTTTTTTCCCGACTAAAATTAAAATTAGTCGCGAAATAGGACTTTTGACGACTAAGTTCTCCATCGCTATTGACTTATATTTGGCTACAAAAGGATTTAGTCGGCATATATATTCCTTCACCGACAAATAAAAAAGTTAGTCACCGAAGGTTAAATTCTAAACGCGCGCCAATTCCCTTATTTCCGCGTGTGGCCCTCTCTCTGTTAGAGAACACAACTTCATGCTTTTGTATCTCACACACACCATCTTTCACCAAACCTCACAAAAATCATCCCCCTCACTATAGCCTACTGTACGGTCGACATTGCGACAACCATCGCCATCGACACAAATCAACATCGTCATAGCCACACATCACAGGTTCCCTCCCTCTCTCTCTCTCTCTCTCTCTCTCTCTCTGTTTTCCCCTCTTCTGACATTGTTGGGTTAAGGTTTATTCAAATTCTAATGCATGTGCCTATAATTTATTAAAAATTTCAAAGATGATGTTTAATATATGTGTGTGCGTGTGTATATATAATGCTTTGTACACGTATTGCAGGCGCCTCTCTCTCTCTCTCTCTCTCTCCCCTTTCTTTGTTTCCCCCTTTTCTAAAATTGTTGCTTTAGGGTTTATTCACAACATAAAATGTATGTGGCTATAATTTATTAAAAATTTCAAAGATGGTGTTTAATATATGTGTGTGTGTATCTAATGCTCTGTCTACATATGTAGGTGAATCAATCACTAGAATTATTGTCACTCAACAGCAGGTGGATCATTCAATCTACACTACATAAGATATCGAGTTTGTATCTTGAAATTTTTTATGAAGTGGTATATTTTGTTTTAATATTATTGATTATCTCCTTATGCTCTTTATGGGTTTGGTGATGAAAAATAACTATTAACTTATGTAATGTTGCCCCAATGTGATCATTGGATATAAAATGCTTGATGTTGCTTTGTTGCATAAAATTGTATAGTATGATTGGTGTTTACCCGGTCGCTAAAATATGAATTCGGCTCGATCTTACTATAATTACAAACTTTTTAACGTTTCCTAGAATTATGACATTACTGGATTCTACAAACATCAGAACTATACAACCAAAAGATTTGATGTAGCTCGTTTTCTATGGATACTATTCAAATTATAAAATTCCTAGTATTGTGGGCAACTTAATTGCTTTTTTCGTTGGCTTTAAGTCTATTGACTTTTGTTTTTCTTTACTTGCATTTTTAGGGGTGGTTTTAAGTATTTGTAGTATTTAGTAAAAAATAAGAAGAGAATAATCGTGTCAACCATTCTTAGTCTTGGGTTTTTTTTGGTAAACTTCATAGTCCATCACCTCCACAACCAAACTTCATATTACACTCTTAACAATCACACTCTTATTTTTGCTTGGTTGACTACTAAAAAAACTGGAATGATAAAGCATTGGGAATGCTATTTCATTAGTTTCTTTTCCAGATTTGGCTTTGGTGATGTAGACTGGACTTTGACATATGATTGTAATTTGGAGAACAATTTATTGACTACAGGTTTCGGTTAAATTTTTTTAATACTTTATTTGGCACCTTTTTTTGGTGAACAAATAAAAATCTCTGACAACTTCATAGTTTAGTTGATAAAAGAAGGATTCAAACATGTTTTCTTTAGCTTTTGTTAGGTGTCAAAATATCTCTTTTAGATTTCTTCTATTTCCCTCCTCAGTAGCCCCATCATTATTAGTGGTATCAACCTTCTCCACCATCTCACTTGCAGACAAGCTCCCTCTATTATTTTTTGACAATAATTTAGAACATTCTTTTAGCATAGCAACTCTTGATTAGAAGTGAATTTGCTATTACCAAAATCTCCCATTTCACAAGATTTGAGGAATTCAAAGACAATAGGTATAGAATAGGTAGAGGACCTTGTCCCCCTATCTTAGTTTATATTAGTTACTGAAACTTGCACATTATCTCTCACTTTTTTTTCCTTCACCACTTCACACTTTGTCGGATTTTGTCTTTTCACCTCTCCACGAAGTGGCGGAGGACCTTGTGCCCTTTCTTCATTTATATTTGTTAAAGAAACTTGCTTACCGGCTTTCCTCTTTTTCTTTTTCACCACTTTCTACTTTGTTGGATTTTGTGTTTTAGTCTTTTTCACTCTCCATTATTGCTTGTATAAAAGGGAGGATCAAATGTCTTTTGCTTATGAGACCAAACCCTTGCAAACATCACACTTTTGTGGTTTCATGGAACCTTAACTCTAATCTCATATGTATCACCATAATCTAGATTTATTTTTGAAGACTCAGGATTTTACCTTAACTCTAATCTCATACAAATCACTATAATCTATACATATATTTTGGAAGATTCGAGATTTTTTCTATTTGTTGGCATTTCAATACATACTAAAGTAAGTTTGCTTCTATTAAAAGTAGGTTGATGAAAGTAGAGAGGAGTTCTAATGATGCCAGTACTATTTTTGTTTATTTGTTGTCCATTCCTACGTTAATCTTTATTTGATTTGCAGGGTTCAAAAGATGGCCAAGAGTTGGATGATGATAAAAGATAGGTTGAAAAGTAAAGAGTATCAACAAGGTATTAAGTCATCTATTGACTTTGCTACACAGAATTTAGGCCCACATAATGACATTCGTTGTTCGTGCGTCGATTGCTTGAATGGCACAAAACATAGTCGACAAGTTGTATGGCTGCACTTGATTCAAAGAGGAATCGCATGTTCTTATAGAACTTGGGTGCACCACGGGGAACATGTTCCAATGTGTCATGCTCTGTCAAGTGTGTCAAACGATGATGGTCAAAGAGATGGAGCTGCAAATTTTGACAATAACGATAATTTGGGCAAGTTGCCTATTATGTTGGAAGAGATTTACATGAGTGGCCTCATAGATGATTATATCGACGAAGAACCTAATATCTCGGAGAGAAAGGATTCACTAAAGTTCATTAGATTGTTTGATGATGCTTGACACAAAGTTTACCCGGAGTGTGAAAAGTTCTCCGTGTTGTCCTTCGTTATTAAGATGCTTCACATTAAGGTGTGCAATAAATGGAGCAACAAATCTTTCGATATGGTTATGCAAGTTTTAAAAGACACTCTACCAAAGTGTGATGAAACTGTTCCATGGACCCTTTATGAAGCGAAAAAGTTCTTACGTGTATTGGGTTTGGGATACGAGGCCGTTCATGCATGCAAGAAAGATTATATTTTATTTTGGAAAGACAATGCAAAATTGGAGAATTGCCCTACATGTAACGAGTCTAGATACAAGTTGAACAATGAGAGTGGTAAAAAGATTCCTCACAAAATATTGAGTTACTTTCCTTTGACACCAAGTTGAAGAGATTGTACATATCGAAAAAAACCGTTGCAGATATGAGATGGCACAAAGACAAGCGTATGGATGATGGAATATTAAGGCATCCAGCCGATGGTCAGGCATGGAAGGACTTTGATATGCAGCATCCTACATTTTCTATGGAACCCCAGAATGTAAGGTTAGGGCTTGCCATTGATGGTTTCAATCCATTTGGAAATATGAGCACATCGTACAGCATGTGGCCCTAATCTTAATGCCTTACAATCTTCACCCATGGAAGTGTATGAAAGAGCCATTTATGATGATGTCATTGCTTATTCCTGATCCATCCTCACCTGGAAGAGATATCGATGTTTACTTGCAACCATTAGTGGAGGAGTTAATGAATTTGTGGGAGCATGGTGTGCAAACATATGATGCCTCAAATGGTCAAATATTTACAATGCAAGCAGCAATCATGTAGACCATCAATGACTTCCCCACATCTGGTACCATGTCTAGTTGGACTACAAAAGGTTACTTGGCTTGCCTTAATTGTAACATGGATGCATCATCTTAGAGTCTGTGAAGTAAGATAGGGTATATGAGTCCCCACCGCTACTTGCCTGAGAACCATCCTTGGTGAAGGAGTAAGCTCTTGAACGGTCAAATTAAGAATCGTTCCAAACCGGTGGAGTTATCGAGAGAACAAATATTGTAGCAAATTGATTCTGGGACATACAGACCGTATGGAAAGCATCTACACAACCGAAAAAGACAAAGGAATGAAAATCTAACTTCCAATTCGACAAAAAGAAGCATTATGTTTGACCTACCCTATTGGAAAATGTTGAAGCTTCGACATAACCTTGCTATCATGCACGTAGAGAAGAATAAACGTGACAATCTGGTTGGGACACTATTGAGCATAGATGGCAAGAACAAGGACACGGATGAAGCACGCTTAGATTTGGAGGACATGCGAATGCAAAAGGAGTTACACTTGAAGAGGTGTTCTAATGGCTCATTCAAGAAGCCTCCAGCAGCGTACACATTGTCCCCAATAGAGAGAAAAGACTTTTGTGAATCGATTAAGTACCCTGATGGCTATGCAGCAAATATATCCAACTGTGTCATCGCTCATGGTGGAAAATTAGCTAGCCTCAAAACTCATGACTGTCATGTCCTTCTACGACGACTACTTCCAATTGGGATGCGTGGATACCTTTCCAATGAGATTGGGACCACACTTTTTCAGTTGAGAACTTTTTTCAAACAGTTATGCTCAGAGACATTGAGGGTGACTGATTTGGAAAAACCGAAGGAACAAATTGTACTTATACTTTGTAAGCTTGAGAAGATTTTCCCTCCTGCATTTTTTGATGTCATGGTTCACTTGGCAATTCATTTGCCTCACGAGGCTATGCTTGGAAGGCCTGTGCAATATCGATGGATGTATCCCATTGAGAGGTAATACCACGAGTCCTCAAACATATTCAGTTAAATATAATAGAAAATGTAAATATTGACATTCAAATCATATTGCCATGTAGGATGCTTGGACTTCTAAAAGGATTTGCTACCAATAAACTCGGCCAGAAGGTTCCATTACGGAGGCTTACATTTCCAAAGAGTGTACGATGTTTTGTTCAATGTATTTGGACGGAGTTGAAACGGTATTTAATCAGGAAGAAAGGAACTATGACCGGGGTGACAATGGCTCGGGGTTGGCGGTTTTCATGCAAAATGTTCGTTCGTTTGGTCTACTCACAAGGGCAATCAATGTGTCTCTAGCCGACCCCAAAATGGCTCATTGGTTTATCCTACACAACAACTCAGAAGTAGAAGAATATCTAGAGTACGACTCGAATCTTTTGGCATACTATATGCGAGCTATATTCTTTTTTTTTAGTAATCATTTGAAATTACTTATAACTTACATTGTATTAACTAGGGAACATAAAATGTTGTTGCAACAACAACATGGAAGTGCATGCGACATTGCCAACATACAATGTGTAGACACCCCATTTTTGACCGTCCTCAAGACTTGGACGTCACCGTTTGAACACTCGGTGATCATCCATGTTTGTGTTCGTTTGGAGTTCCCCGGAGGTCTCGGCTACGTGCCTTGCCTCAAGACCTCCGAATTCGACCGTTTAGTGTCTGGTTTTGCACCAAACACTTGTGTTCTGCCTTGGAAGGGCAGGGAATACCTTGTGAGGCATCCCCACACACCACCGGCCATGGCCAGAGGCCACCGTCTGGTTTTTGCTGCCACCGGCAATGTATATTGCCGCTCGGCACTATTTGTTGCCGGTCGGCACTCACTTTTGCCAAAATGGCATCTTTGGCCGGCCGACTACTGTGCATCTGCTTTTGTAGATATTTTATCACAGCTGTCTTGCATTTGGCTCCCCTCCATACACGTGTATGGAAGGATCTCCCTCTTTAGAAGCTTGTCTTGTAAGCTTTACAAGACAAGAAGCTCTATAAGAGGAGCCCTTGTCTCCTTTGTTGAGGGTTAGAGACTTTAGACATTTTTGGGGAGAGAAACACAGAGAGAAGCTCTGGTTTTAGGGTTAGGGTTCATACATATCTCCTATCTCTCTTTTTCTCCCTTTGTGTTCTAGGTGTTTTAGTCCATACTATTGCACACAAACACCTAGTGTTTCACCTTTCTTTGGCTCCTGAGGTTCTAAGGGGCTGGTTTTGGTGTTTTGGAGTTGGATTCAAGCCAAGGAGGGCTGTTGGAGCACCATTTGTGAAGGTGGTCTACAAGGGTGAGAAACTTCCCTTTTATTCCCCATTTTTGCATTGCTTTTCTACCTATCTTAGAACTGTTTTTGTGCTTAGTGTATAATACAAAAAAGTTCTTTTTTTTATCCCTCTTGATTGTTTATTAAGAGTGTTTTGTGGTTTGAGGGTGTTTGACCCCTCTTAGGCCTTGAAAGGCCCCATTTTGAGCCATTTTGAGTGAGTTTCGAGACTTTGGTGTTTGGGCCTCTTCACCACTGAAATCTTGAGGGATTTCAGTGGCGTAGATGGTGCCTTGAAGTCTCCAAAAGGGGAGGGCCACCCCCTCCCCTTGTTGTCCTTGAAAGGGACCCTTTTTGGCCTCTTGAGAGAGCATCATATTAGAGCGTGTATTGATCATGTCTTGGTTGTTTTCCATGCTTATTATGCCATGATATAACCTTGTTGTGTGTTGGTTTTGGTACACCATGCATGCTTAGCATACCTACCATGTAATGCATTGTTATTGCCTTAATATGCCTTAGGTTGTTAACCCTTATTCTAGCATGTTTTAGGCTTAGTCTTGTGAAGGTTTTGTGCTCATTTTGCCATGCTTTAGGTCTGTCCTAGGTTGTTTGGGTCGGATTTGGCATGTTTAATATAGCCCCTTTGCATTTCGGCTTGTTGGCCTTAAGTGTGTGAATGTATAGCATGACATTTTTGCATTGATTTGGTGATTTGGAACCATCCACCATGTCATTTCAGTCCCCTTTGCATGCCTATATGTTTGCCTTGGATGCCTCTTTAATGTTTTGAAAGCTTGTGTAGTATGCTCCATGCTTTGGCACTTGTGCATGCCTTTGAATTTGAGCCACTTAGATGCCATCTAAGAGTCCCTTTTGCATGGTCTAGGTCTGTCTTGAACCTATTTTAAGTCCTCTTAGCCTTGTGAGGCTTGGTTGGCTTAGCCATGGTTCAAGTCTCTTTGACTTGCTTCAAGTACTTGAGCCATTCATTGCATGCTTGGTCCATTTTGTTTGCTTGGTTTGACACCATCCTAACATGAGTTTCAATGCTTACCTCGCATGCCATATGTCCATGATTGCCTCATTCAAATGTGCTTGAGAGTTGCCTCATTTAATGCCTAAGTGTTGGTCCAATCTACTTGCATGTGTGTATGTATGTTTGATTCCAATTCCTTGACTTTTGGCCACTGTTTTAGACCTATTTGGAGTTGCCTAAATCATGTATAAGTCCATCTTTTTCATCCGTTTGCATTGCCTCATGTTTGCTTGTATGCTTGCATAAGTGTCTTGCCATGTCATGTTGCATCCTTAGTTTGCATGCTTAGGTTGCATTGCATCTTGCATGCATGCCTTGTTCCTTGACTTGGTGATAGGAATTGGGCCTTGGTTCATTTGTTTGGTTTGCATTTCATTTGACATGAAAGTTGCAGACTTGATTCTTTGGGCCATCATGTATGGAAATTCGTGATTGGTGGTCCGAGAATCGAGACACATGCCCTTTTGAGTCACAAACATGATAGGGGACATGATTGGTGCATACATTGCTTGAATTATATTGCCATGCAAGTTTTGTCCTCTGCTGCTGTGAGTTGCAGGTTCTACAGGCATTATTTGCCGACCGGCAGTATACATTGCCTACCGGCAGTAAATCACCAGCCGATGGATTCATTTTGTGCCGGTGACCAAAATTCACTGCCGATGGTAATTCTACTCAGCCGGTGGTGATTTCCAGTATCCAGAGAAGCATCCTTGAGACTTTGGCAGTCTTCAAAGAGGCAGAGCAGGGAAAACAATGGCAACCTATGCATGGCGGTGCGCTTCCGAGCAGGACCCGAGCATGCGCTGCATCTGGCTCTCCTCCCGAGGCGGTTTACTGCTTTTCCTAAATTAGTTAATTTGCTTAGCTGATTAGGCAATTTGTAATATTTAATTAGCTTGCGTAGTTAATTAATTTGTATTATTTATTTGGTCCCTCCGAGTGAGGGAAAATCTGTAATAAGTGTGTGTGAGTGGTGTGTATGTCTTCCAATCCCCACTTCTTTCTTCCCTTTTACTTACCTGCTTTGATGGTTAGTATTAGGGCACTTTTAAAATTAGCATACCTTATGCTATGCATGCGTGCATTCATGCATTTGTATTGCATGCATTAGGCTCGGTACATCACGCTAACTGCATTTGTATTTTAATTCCAAATTGAATACGTGCATCAAATTGATCGCATTTCACATGCCATGTTTAGGTTAGCCGAGCCTACTTTGATTGCATCCTGTGTGTGTCGCATTAGGCAATTCAACATGAACTAGGACATGCATGTTTGCTAACTAGTTTACTGTTTTGGCACGGAGTACGATGTAAGTATTTATGCTTTAGCATATCGCATGCGTGTGAATGCTATCATGACAGCATGCTTACCATGTGGCTAGATGCTTATGTGATAAACTGTCTGAATGCCTGTGGGTGAAGGTTGGATTGTCTGAGTTGGAAAAACTCGTTGAAATCCGTATTTTAGCCTACTTGCGAGTAGCAAATTCCAAAACATTTTCCAAAACAAACGGATATGCAATGCTTGTTTCCAAATTAGGCAATCTAGTCTATACTTGTTTGTTGTGCGCATAACATAGTAATTCTAGGCTAATAATTGGACTAAGAACACATAACGTTTTCAAAATCAGATATCATGGTTAGTAGAGGCCGGTCTTCGAACCGGGCGAGAGGGGGTGCTCATAGCTGACCTTCCCCGATCGTACCCAAGCTCCCGAGCCGAGGCAACTTTGGCAACGACAGACACGTGGCCTTCGGCACCGAGTCAGGGTTTCCTAAATTTCCCCATTAAAAAATATTTAGGTGGCGACTCTGTATCTGGCAAAGCAGTCCATGTTTGGCACTTCTTTCAAAAATCTGTTTTTCTCAAAACGATTTGCCGGATTTGGACTCTTTGGTTCAGATTAGGAACCGTGACAATTCGAGAGTCCGAACTGTAGTAAGCCCAAATGAACAGAACGGGACTCACCCTTCCGGGGCGTTCGGGGACGTCTACAGTTTCTGGCGACTCTGCTGGGGATTTAGAGAGCTTGACTCAAACTCGTGATATCTTGTTTTGATTTCATTTATGTGTCTCTTTGCATTGCATGTGCATTGGTGCGCCTAGGACACCGTGTTTGCCATCTGCCATTCCTGAACGGTTTGCCGGAGGCTTGCCGTGTCAAGGCATGACCATAAGGCTGACCGGTTGTGGGCTCTGACAGTATGGGAACACAAACCCCGGTTTTACCGGGGCACCCTTTTCGACCATTCGACCTAGTGCATATTCGGATCCATAGTGGCCATTCCAAGCTAGGACAGGTTGCTCACCCGATGTTAGGTTGTTTGAAGCTGCTGCGTGCATAGTGAAACCCTAGCTCCTGACAAAATAGGACAGGGAAACCCTACCCTAACATAGGGGTGTTTTGGCTCTCTTTACTTGCTATGTGCTTTTAGAGTGTATCTCTACAGGAACTTACATACCAGTTTGCAAGTTTGAGTATCGGGCCCAAGGGCACCTGTATCAGTGTTGTTGAGAATCAATTATCTGCGGGTATCAGGGATCAGTTTTGGGGACAGTGATTCTGGGGAACAGTGATCAGTAGTGGAGTACAGTTGTTCGGCTACACCTGTGTTTGATCCGTTTGGGGCTGAAATGCTGCTTGTTTTCCCTTTCAGGGGTTCAGAGAGTTCAGAGGATTGGTGCAGAAAAGCTAGTGTTCCCCTTTGATTGAGGCAGGACTTATGGCGGCACAGAATTCAGAAGAGATCGTGATTATGACAGCTGCATTAGATCAAGGGATCACCCTGCAAAGTGAGGCCAACATTGATATGTCGCATCCACCCAGGTCGCCTGTTGTGCACCCGGTCTGGGCCCCCCAGTTGTATCAGGCTCGTGAGCCCACCACCTTTGAACTAATGGGGATGATAGGTGATCTCCAGAGGTCTATGGTGGATCTCGCCTACGGAATGTCAGCTTCACCTCCAGCCGCACCATATGCCAGGAGTTTTGTACCCCAAGAGCCCCCGCTGTTGGGGCGAATTGTGATCGAACTTAGCCAACCGGAGATGGCCTCCAGCTATGGCAATGATATATCAACATCAACCCAAACCCTCGATCAGGCTGAGGCCAGAGGAAAAGACAAAATGAAGGCGGATGCCGATCCTATTGAACAACTGTTGTGGGCAGTTGAGGCTTTGAAAGCCGGGGGGATGAACAAGCAACGGATATTCGCAGTTATGGCAAAAACTGTGGAGGATGCTTTCCCCACTCCACCTGAGGGTAGTTCAAGTCAGTCGGAAAATCGGGATAGGCCCCGTCATGCCAGAACAGTTCCTCCTATTCCCAGCCCTGCACCTGGGAAAGATCAGAAAGCTAAGGTGGCGCCTGCCGATCCTTTCGCCTGTGCGGCTAGTAAGAACACTCAGACTTCAAAATACCTGCCCCGAGGGCGCAGGGCCTTTCATGCTCTCTACATGCCTCTGTCCAAGGCACTTCAGATCCTTGCCGAGAGGGGACATCTTAAACCCTTGGAGCCTCGGCCACTCCCGAAGAATCTCCCTGCCACGCATGATGCTGCTCAGTACTGCGCGTACCACCAGCAGACAGGCCATCCTACTGACAATTGTTTCCGCCTCCGTCATGAGGTGCAAGATTTGATTGACAACGAGGTTATCCTCCCGCCCACCTCAGCCAAGTCCGTTACCACCCAGTTATTGGATTTTGAGGACACAGATGCTGCAAGTATGTAAAGTGAACCACCTGCGGGCGGCATTCGGTATATTTTGGATGTAGCGTCTGGCACACATTTTTGAGCATCGGTGAAACCGAGTTTTGTAAATTCTGGCTTGGGCATCGAGTCAGTCTTTTGTTTTGAGTCTGTCTCTTTGTTTTGAGTCAGTCTTTTTGCTTAAGGGTCTGTCTTGTTGTATCGAGTCAGTCCCCTTTGTATAGAATACCAGGTGATTCTGGGGTTGTTGTCCCGAACACCGTTTTGTCTTGTAATTATCTGTTTTTGTTTTTAGTCTGTTTCTACCGAGGGGCCAGTTACACCAACAAATTTGAATGAAACAGCTGTTGCTATCTCACTTTCGTGCCTGCTTTCAGTATAAGCGCCAGAGGATTTGAACGGGCTGACAGTACATCTCGCCTGCTCTCCTGCGCGCCAAACTCATTGCATTAGCCTAAGTTTTTCAAAAACCCCTTTTAACACTGCGGTGATAAAAACGAAAAGGAAGGAATTCCTCGGGTTTTGCAAAATTTTGATCATTTTGAGAGAAAGAGAAGCATGCTAAGTCTTTTAACGAATGAAACCATGCTTGTCGGCGTGAATACTGAGAAGGGCCCTGGCTTGATCCAGATTGGTTCCACACTATCTTCGGCGCGAGCGATTCGTCGTTTCCTTAAAAACTTTCAAAAACAAATGTTTTACACGGCCCTGTGAAGACCTGTGTGGAACCGCTCTTGAGATTGTGCAGCCTAGGATCGCTCTCAGCCTCAAGATTCAACCCGTCCGTTTCGAACCTTGAACCCGTTCAGCAAGTTCAACGGTCAAACGTCATGTAAGGTCTGTATGGCCAGTTCTGAAGCAGCCCTCGAGCAAGAGGCACTAAAGCCGAATCAGAAGGACTAGATCTCGCCGGAAGGAGCTTGTGGAGCAACCGGGATGGATTCTTCTACAAATCATTGCAATAGCCGTTCTCCTAGATGCAGAGAGGCTTCAACTTCATACTTGTTACACTTTTACCCTTTGAGAGGCTCGCTGGGCCGAAAACCCGGAAGGGCGACCCAGGCAAAAGTTAGGGCAAGAGAAAAATACAAAAAAAGAATAAAAGGAAAAAAAAGAGAAAATAAAAAAAAGAAAAAAAAGAAAAAAAGAAAAAAGAATGAAAAGATACAAAAATTGAAAAAAAAAGAAGAACAAAGCTCGCAAGGTCGAAAACCCGCATTGGGCACCTTGGCAAAAGTTAGAGCTTGAGAAAGTGAAGGTTAAAATACCCGAGTGTACCTTAACCGGAACTACGTAAGGCTTGATTCCCATGTTTAGGATACGTAGGCAACTTCATCATGAAGTCCAGCCCCCAACGCTTTCATAGTGTCTCGGTCCATGCAATGGTTTCGACTTCATCCCAAAGTCTAGTCGCCGACACATTCCAAGGTGATTATGTCCATATATCTGTTATGACTGTCTTCATTATCTCTGTGTCCAAGAGTTCGACCACCACCAATGAAGACTGCTTGCGGATCGCTGCGGCACCATCCAAACAAGGGGCAACTTTCTGTTGCCACGAGTCGTCGTGAGCCGCCATTCAAACCAGGGGCAACTTTCCGTCGCCGTGCGGCGTTCTTCAAGCCAGGGGCAATTTTTCATTGCCTCCGATCCGAGGTGGCGCATCTCAAAGAGTAAGTTCCATGCTCGTTGAGCATCAGTCGTTTGCAAAAATAAGTTTTTGAAAATTTTTACTGAGGTTGACTATTTTCTCGAAAACTATTTCGTTTTCCAAAACTGGACCATTTTCTCAGACCCAAAAAGGAAAATTTTCAGTGCTTACAGCCTGACTTGCATGGTTTTCAAATCAAAAATCGAACAAGTATGTTAATCCGACTCTCATTTTGATCAAAACTGTTTTAGTAGAAAACAAAAAAAATGGTCAAAGTAATTAACTAAGGGCACAGTTGAGCCAGGAGTCATGTCTCCCCTCCCCCCCGTTGTCAACATACTTGCCAGGAGGGCACTCTACCCGCCAGAAGAAATAGCTGTGAGCTAATGGCACCAGGCGTGAACGCGCAACTTCTTATTCATTCATTAATCACCCTGGGGAGGGACGAAAAAAATGAGAGAATAAAGAATAGAGAGGTGTAAGTTGAGAGAAAAGTATGAAAAAGGGTTTTGAGAGAAAAACCGAGCCTGAGGGCCGAGTGATGTGAGAATCACAGATCAGAAAGGGTGGGAAACAATACCCAGAGAAACCGGCTCCACGTGATCTGAGGTCCCTCGTCTACGTTGACGCGCCTATGTGTCGTGCCTTTTGTTTTATTTACTTCAACCTTTGTTTTAGGTCTCTTCCGAGCGTGTCTCGTTGTGTTTAGGTCGTGTACCTCTTTGTTTGAGTCCTCCCCGCTGTGTTCAGTTGTAGGCTCGATACTCTGGTTAAGAAAACCCCTTTTCCAAAAGTTAATCGTTTATGCTCAGAATGTTGTGCCATTCTCTATATTCGATTGTGTTTCAACTCCAGCTGGTTTCACCTCCGTAGTCCGTCTTGTCAGATTGGGCTGTTTGTTCGGGATTTGCTATGTGCAGAATGAACCGAATGCTGTATTATGGGCTGTATGCAGATTAATCCCCAACAGAGTGAGGGCTGTGTGTCCAGAATCAGGCAGTGGGTTGCTTGGGTTACTTTGCTGTTGGCTGTTTAGTTATCTGATTATTACAGTGCAAGTGTTCAATTTTCAGGCAACCAATCAATTCCATTTACATTGAGGTGTAATATCGTGTGATGCGATGCAAAGTATGAAAGGTAAAGATATACGGATGTAACACTTTTTAAGATAAAAAGTTCATTTCATTATCCATCTTTTTCAAATACACAAGTTTTGGAAAACAAAAATCTGCCTGCGGCAGTACAAAGTATCCTAACTACCAACAAAAGAGAAAAGTACAAGAAAGAGGAAAAATAACAAAAATCTATATCCATGTCAAGCACTCCAAGGGCTATCAGTCTGTCCTAGTCCTCTTCCTGGACGAAGGTCCAGGAACATCATTAGCATCGTCGTCAGAGCCCGAGCTAGTGCCGCCTCCGGTCTCCTCCTCTGACGACTCCGCCTCCGAATCTGCCTCCGCCTCCGACTCCTCCTCATCGTCATCATCAGGGACTGGAGCTCGCGAGCTACTCCCGACATGAGTGCGCCCCACCTTGGTGCGGGGGAATGCCCTGTCCTCCTCATCTCTCCCTCGGGCAGGGACGGAAGGTCCAGCTGGAGCACCTCCTGCCATAGGAATCTGAAAGGGAGGCTGAAAAGTACATAAAAGGGAAATGCATCAGTATACTGTAGACAGTTTATCAGTGCAGAATGCAGTCTATGAGTACAGTGTATGAATGTCGTGAGCAGTTTATCAGTGCAGAATGCAGTGTGTGAATGCCGTAAACAGTTTATCAGTGCAGAATGCAGAGTACAGTGTATGAATGTCGTGAGCAGGTTATCAATGCAGAATACAATGCAGAATGCAGTGTATGCAGTGTATCAGATGCTGTGAGATCAGTGTATCAGGTGTTGTGCCGTGCATCAGATTACGTGAATCAGCTTGTGAGTGGTTTGAGGCCGTGATCAGAAGAACATACCGGAATGCTGTAGAGGGCCAGGAGATCAAAGGTCCGCTGTAGCATCCCCATCATGGAGGCATTCATCTCCAATGACTGCCGGGTGTACTCAGAAGAAGCCTGCAAAAGTATCAGATGCATCAATATTCTGTGGAATATCAAATAAACTAAAATGAAATGACTGTACAAAAATGCAGTAATACATACCGGAGGCAAGTCGGGAACACCGACAAACTCGTGATCAGCCGGCGGAGGGGCGAAGGGGATCTGATAGGTCGCCCCGCCCTGCCCTCGGAAAGTCAATAAAGCGGGCAGAGCAGGCCAACCGGTACCCCGTCCTCCCTGAGCTCCGCCCCTGCCGCGGACTCGAGCCCTCCTCGAAGCCCCTGCTCCAGCTCCCGCTCCTGCCCCAGCCGCTGGCGCCACGGGCCTGGCTCCCTCCGCTCGACGGCCACCGCTCAGAGACCGCATAATGTACATCTGCATGTACTCTCGGTAGTCGCTGATGCCTCTGAAGCGGGACGCCTCCCAGCCGATAGTGTAATCGGCCATCTGCTCGGTGGTGAGCCTCTCGGTCTCCCTCATGTCCGCAGGAGGGTGAACCGGGACTATCTGCTCCGGTAACCCTAGGGTCTGGCTTAGGAAACGCTCACCCAGGTACCAAGCCCGACAGACCGAGCACTCGAATAAGATTCAGAAACGCGAGGTCTCCTCAGCACCAGCAAACCGGTCCCGCATCGTCGCCGACAATGGAGCCCAAGGCTGCCAAGTGATCTGAAAGTGACATACAGTCTGTTATCTACTGTTTTTGAAATATGCAGTGGAAAGGCGAAGCTTAAATGAACTGCAAGTAAAACATACCTCGGCAGGGGTAATGGTGTCGAAGTAGCGGCGGAAAAAGCCAAATGTCTCTCGCGGCCTCCGGGTGCATCTCCCGTCAAAGCGTCGCGAGAACGGGACGACCAGAGGAGTCTCCGTGACTGGTACGAGTGCAAGCCTAGGAAAGTAGGCATAAACCCACAACTGCAAGGTGAATACCAGCGCATTTATCAGATAAAGCAGAATATAGAGTAAAAGCAGAAATAGCAGAGCCGTGTGTTGTGCAGTGTGTTGTGCAAAGTGTGCAGTGTGTACAGTGTACAGTCGGTGTAAAGCAGAGTATGTGTGCGCCGTGTGTACAGTATACAGCAAGTATAAAGCAGACTACAGTGTGTGCAGTTTACAGAATACAAAAAGCAGAAAGCAGAAATGTAAAAAGGGAAGAAGACGTACCTCCCAGACACACCAATAGCCCCCGAGCAACTGTCCGCTGCCGCGAGAAGCTGAGCTCATATACCCGTAGAGAGTGGCCAGAGCGGCGCCACCCCAGTCGTAATGCAAGATGTCTCTAACGTCCACCAGTGCGCTGAGCAGGCAGAGAGGCACGGTGATCGCCCGGTCGGCGAAGATGGTCGTCCCGAACAAGAACATGAGGAAGCCGCGTGTGTACCTCTCCACGGCCTCCGGAGTCATCGGGGCTGCATCAACAAGGGTGGGCTGGACCCTGAACTGCACCTCGAACCAGGAATATCGGACAAAGCCTAGACGAGCGAGAGGTGGCGCCTCACCCAGCAGACAGACCTGAGCAGCAGTCCACTCATCCATGTCCATACCAAAGGGGATCAGATCACCCCCTACCTCGATGCCTGTGAGCATCGAGAAATCGTAAGGGGTCATCGTCATGTCCCCTGCTGCGGAGAAATGGAATGAATCGGTGGTGTCCCACCACCTCTCCACCAGAGCGGCGAGGAGAGGTCTGCATGTAGTGAGCCTGGAGAGTCCTCTGCAGAAAGCGCCGAAGCCCGCCTGGTCCACTATGCGACGGACCGCATCGGGAAGCTCGGCGTACCACTCCCGAGCGCCGGTGTTCCCATACCCACGGATGGTATGGGAATCCCCCTGTAAACGGAAAATAACGATTGCAAGGCAACATTCAAAATGTAGTTCTAAGAAGCATACAGATATACCATGCCTGCAAGTTTGGCAGATTTGAGCAAATGCTGGGTACCAGTGTGTATGCAGTGAAATACAGTGTGTTTGGGTGGTTCAGAGCAGATGTAGCATGTGTGCAAGTTTGACAGATTTGAACAAAATACCGGGTGCCGGTGTGCTTACAGTGAACTACAGCGTGTTCGGGTGGTTCAGTACAGTATAGCATGTGTGCATATTTTCAGACTCAAGCAAATGCTGGGTACCAATGTGTATGCAGTGAAATACAGTGTGTTTGGGTGATTCAGGGCTAGTGCAGTGTGTGTGCATGTGTCAGTCCCAAGCAGATATCAGTTGTACGTATGTTTACAATCAACTACGGTATACAGGGTATCGGAACTAAAGCAGTTCAAGAGTACAACTAGCTACGACAGTTTTGTGCCCTACATTGCAGAAAGTAAAGTAGAGAAAAGAGAGTTACCTCGGAAGCGCCGAAGGACAGGTGGGAGGTAGGCTCACGCAGTAATAGCTCGAGTGGCACGTGACTCTCGAAGCTCCGAAATTGGCGCAGTCCGTTGGGGGGCAGAACATGAATCGCCAGCCGGTAGGTCGTTGGGTCGAACGGGCGCTCGCTCAAAGGTAGGAGCTCGACCCCGGGATCCATCTCGTGATCCGGGGGAGTCCTGCCGCGTGGAATGTCATCCGCCATGTCAAGAATGATGGGAAAATAGCCGAAGGAAGGAAAACCGGGCTAGTATACGGAAAGCCAACCGAAAAGTCAACCCCCGAGAAGGTCGAAAATGGCCGAAAAGGCCGGAATGTGAAAAGGGTACGGAAATCAAGAGGAAAGCGAGGGGAACAAACCCCAAAAAGGTGGGAACGGCAAACAAGGCACCGAAACAAATATTTGTTCGGTTGAAAATGTCCGAAACGCGAAGAAAATCGCGAATCCGACGACGAAACGGGCGTAGAACGCGAAGAAACGGGCAAAAGAGGAGAGGAAAACACTCTAGAGAGAGAGGGTGTGAGATTTCGGCGGAAGAGGAAGTAAGGAATAGGGTTTAGAAACCCTATTTTAAAAAACCCGAGGTGAAATGTTGAATCTGCCCCGACTCCGGAACTTTTTGCCGGTCGGAAACATTTTGTGCCGGCCGGCAGAATATTGTGCCGATGGAATTATTTTTCAGCCGGTGGCTTCCCCTCACGGCCGGTGGTGTTCCCACAACCTTGTTTAGGCCATTTAAGTAGTTTTTGGCCTTCATAGCTCAAGAAAGTGCAAGAAAGTGTATCTCCGACGCTCAATCGGCCTCCGTTTTGACCTCGGACCGCGTCTTCTGTGCGTAGCACTCCAACTCATACAATGTTGTATCCTTTCGTATCCTTTTTGCCTCTTACGAGATCCAAAAGTTACCCCGTGTGCGTTGCACGCGTTCATCGCACTATCTCGGTGCATTACATCGCGCTATCATGCGCCTCACAGTTGCATTGTCATGCATACACTACATGCGTTGTAACACGCACCCCTTGCATTGTCATGCACATCTCTCATGCATTGTCATTGCATTTTTATTACTAGCATTGTCATGTATTTCAATACATACGTCGCCTCGCGCATCGTTCGCGTTGTCGTGCATTCCCTTACCATGCATTGTCATAAATTCCGAAACACGTGCGTTGTTACGCATTTAAGTCCGTTCGCATCATTTTACATTCCGCGTGGCATGCGTGTTATACTCGCATCAATTTGTATCTTATGAGGCATGCGTGTCTCATTTGTTTCATTTTGCATTTTATGAGGCATGCGTGTTTCATTTTTTTCATTTTGCATCTTATGAGGCATGCGTGTCTCATTTGTTTCATTTTGCATCTTATGAGGCATGCGTGTCTCATTTGTACTATTTTGTATCCTGTGGGACATGCGTGTCTCATTTGTATCATTTCCATTGGCACGCGTGTCACATTTCCATTGGCAGGTGTGCCCCATCTTCTTCATCGACATGCGTGTCACATTTTCGTTGGCATGTGTGTCGTCATTTGCATTAGCATGCGCACCTCATTTGCATAGAACATGCATTCGCTCGAACTGTTTTGTGCAGTTTACATTCGCGCTTTTTTGCGCATCGCACTGTTTTGTGCATTTCGAATCAATCACACTGTTTTGTGCATTTCAAATCTATCGCACTGTTTTGTGCACTTCAAATCAATCGCACTGTTTTGTGCATTTCGAATCAATCGCACTGTTTTGTGCATTTCAAATCTATCGCACAGTTTTGTGCATTTCGAATAAATCGCACTGTTTTGTGCATTTCAAATCTATCGCACTGTTTTGTGCATTTCGAATCAATTGCACTGTTTTGTGCATTTCAAATCAATCGCACTGTTTTGTGCATTTCAAATCAATCGCACTGTTTTGTGCATTTCAAATCCATCGCACTGTTTTGTGCATTGCATATCGATCACGCTGTTTAGCGTATCGCACTGTTTTGTGCATTGCATTCCATCGTGCTATTTTGCGCATCTCATTGCATTTCGCATGCATTCCATCGCACTGTCTTGTGCACTCGCGTTGTCTACCGCATCGCACTATTTTGTGCATCTATTTGAGCACTGTTTTGTGCATTCACTCTGCATCGCACTGTCTTGTGCACTTTATGGTCAGGCGAGACCTTAAACACGCACGGTCTAGGAGACCCAAAATCCTCTAAAGGTGCAAGTCCTTCGGTGTTTGTCGTGCCCGAACGACTTTTGATAAGTTGCATCATACATGTATCTTAAGCCGCGTGTTGTCGCGCATTCCATGCAACATGCATTTTATACATCATTTGCATTTCAAAAACAAAAAAAAAACACGCATTGTCATGCATTATCGTAAATAGTTGCATTGTCATGCATCATTGGAACATAGTGCATATTGCATTGTAGATCGCATGCATTCATTGCATCACCTTCCGCCTATGGCTTGCGCCTTTCCATGTTGAGCTTGGTCTGGTATGTGCCCATACTTTTCATGTCAAAGCATAGTTCAGTGGACCGTTTTATGTCAGACACGGCTTGTGCGCGTACATGCCTTTCCTAGGCAAGATTTGGTTTGGCCCGCGTGCCATATCCATTGCATTGTAGATCGCATGCATTCATTGCATCACCTTCCGCCTATGGCTTGCGCCTTTCCATGATCGAGCTTGGTCTGGTATGTGCCCATACTTTTCAGGTCAAAGCATAGTTCAGTGGACCGTTCTATGTCAGACATGACTTGTACGCGTACATGCCTTTCCTAGGCAAGATTTGGTTTGGCCCGCGTGCCATATCCATTGCATTGTAGATCGCATGCATTCGTTGCATCACCTCCCATCTATGGCTTGCGCCTTTCCATGTTGAGCTTGGTCTGGTATGTGCCCATACTTCTCGTGTCGAAGCATAGTTCAATGGACCGTTCTATGTTAAACATGGCCTGTATGCGTACATGCCTTTCCTAGGCAAGATTTGGTTTGGCCCGCGTGCCATATCCATTGCCATCTTCCTAGCATATCCATATATATTACATTGTAGTGTAATTTTTGCATTCGGCATTAGGATCGTTGTCCTTTCCCCAGCGGGTCGTTTCCCCTCTTATGTCATTCCACCCAATACTTGTTCTTGTGTCCGTCTACATTACTCATAGTTCAGTAGACCGTTCTATGGTAGACGGACTTGTTACCTCCATCAATCTATTTGACATAGGTGTGGTTCCGAACCACTCGTGATTGGGTAGTGATTCAATTGTTTTGCACATAGTTTGCATTGTTTCAATTACATTGCATCTTCATTTGCATCGTTTATACATTGTTTTGTATATATTGCATATCATTTTGCTTTCATTTGCATTGTCATGCATGTTGCTAACAATATTGTACCTATTAAGTTTGTTTTCTTTACAGGCACGATATTGTATGTACTGTTCATTTAAGGCTGGTGCAACCAGATGAGCCGCACAGGCATTGTACCCTCCGAGTGAGACGTATCGAGAATTACATAATTCTCTTACATCCTTTCTGTATTGTAGTGTAGTTTGGTGTATGCTAGCTTAAAGTTGTCGCATGTATGCTTCATTACAGCTTCCTTTGCATGATCATAAGTTATGCTCGACTTCGTGCATTGTCTTGCATTTTCCCCTGCCTTCGGGCGCATACCTTTTCTGTCTTGCATGTTTGTCTAAGTCTTCGGCCTTGTCAAAAATGGGTCGTCTTTGGGCTTTGACATTCACTCTCGTCATTGTTATGACTTTCGAGTTCTGTCAAAGAGGGGCAACTGTAGACACCCCATTTTTGACCGTCCTCAAGACTTGGACGTCATCATTTGAACACTCGGTGATCATCCATGTTTGTGTTCGTTTGGAGTTCCCCAGAGGTCTCGGCTACGTGCCTTGCCTCAGGACCTCCGAATTCGACCGTTTAGTGTCTGGTTTTGCACCAAACACTTGTGTTCTACCTTGGAAGGGAAGGGAATACCTTGTGAGGCATCCCCACACACCACCGGCCATGGCCAGAGGCCACCGGCTGGTTTTTGCTGCCACCGGCAATGTATATTGCCGGTCGGCACTATTTGTTGCCCGTCGACACTCACTTTTGCCAAAATGGCATCTTTGGCCGGCCGAATACTGTGTATCTGCTTTTGCAAATATTTTATCACAACTGTCTTGCATTTGGCTCCCCTCCATACACGTGTATGGAAGGATCTCCCTCTTTAGAAGCTTGTCTTGTAAGCTTTACAAGACAAGAAGCTTTATAAGAGGAGCCCTTGTCTCCTTTGTTGAGGGTTAGAGACTTTAGACATTTTTGGGGAGAGAAACACAGAGAGAAGCTCTGGTTTTAGGGTTAGGGTTCATACATATCTCCTATCTCTCTTTTTCTCCCTTTGTGTTCTAGGTGTTTTAGTCCATACTATTGCACACAAACACCTAGTGTTTCACCTTCCATTGGCTCCTGAGGTTCTAAGGGGCTGGTTTTGGTGTTTTGGAGTTGGATTCAAGCCAAGGAGGGCTGTTGGAGCACCATTTGTGAAGGTGGTCTACAAGGGTGAGAAACTTCCCTTTTATTCCCCATTTTTGCATTGCTTTTCTACCTATCTTAGAACTGTTTTTGTGCTTAGTGTATAATACAAAAAAGTTCTATTTTTTATCCCTCTTGATTGTTTATTAAGAGTGTTTTGTGGTTTGAGGGTGTTTGACCCCTCTTAGGCCTTGAAAGGCCCCATTTTGAGCCATTTTGAGTGAGTTTCGAGACTTTGGTGTTTGGGCCTCTTCACCACTGAAATCTTGAGGGATTTCAGTGGCGCAGATGGTGCCTTGAAGTCTCCAAAAGGGGAGGGCCACCCCCTCCCCTTGTTGTCCTTGAAAGGGACCCTTTTTGGCCTCTTGAGAGAGCATCATATTAGAGCGTGTATTGATCATGTCTTGGCTGTTTTCCGTGCTTATTATGCCATGATATAACCTTGTTGTGTGTTGGTTTTGGTACACCATACATGCTTAGCATACCTACTATGTAATGCCTTGTTATTGCCTTAATATGCCTTAGGTTGTTAACCCTTATTCTAGCATGTTTTAGGCTTAGTCTTGTGAAGGTTTTGTGCTCATTTTGCCATGCTTTAGGTCTGTCCTAGGTTGTTTGGGTCGGATTTGGCATGTTTAATATAGCCCCTTTGCATTTCGGCTTGTTGGCCTTAAGTGTGTGAATGTATAGCATGACATTTTTGCATTGATTTGGTGATTTGGAACCATCCACCATGTCATTTCAGTCCCCTTTGCATGCCTATATGTTTGCCTTGGATGCCTCTTTAATGTTTTGAAAGCTTGTGTAGTATGCTCCATGCTTTGGCACTTGTGCATGCCTTTGAATTTGAGCCACTTAGATGCCATCTAAGAGTCCCTTTTGCATGGTCTAGGTCTGTCTTGAACCTATTTTAAGTCCTCTTAGCCTTGTGAGGCTTGGTTGGCTTAGCCATGGTTCAAGTCTCTTTGACTTGCTTCAAGTACTTGAGCCATTCATTGCATGCTTGGTCCATTTTGTTTGCTTGGTTTGACACCATCCTAACATGAGTTTCAATGCTTACCTCGCATGCCATATGTCCATGATAGCCTCATTCAAATGTGCTTGAGAGTTGCCTCATTTAATGCCTAAGTGTTGGTCCAATCTACTTGCATGTGTGTATGTATGTTTGATTCCAATTCCTTGACTTTTGGCCATTGTTTTAGACCTATTTGGAGTTGCCTAAATCATGTATAAGTCCATCTTTTTCATCCGTTTGCATTGCCTCATGTTTGCTTGTATGCTTGTATAAGTGTCTTGCCATGTCATGTTGCATCCTTAGTTTGCATGCTTAGGTTGCATTGCATCTTGCATGCATGCCTTGTTCCTTGACTTGGTGATAGGAATTGGGCCTTGGTTCATTTGTTTGGTTTGCATTTCATTTGACATGAAAGTTGCACACTTGATTCTTTGGGCCATCATGCATGGAAATGCGTCATTGGTGGTCCGAGAATCGAGACATATGCCCTTTTGAGTCACAAACATGATAGGAGACATGATTGGTGCATACATTGCTTGAATTGTATTGCCATGCAAGTTCTATCCTCTGCTGCTGTGAGTTGCAGGTTCTGCAGGCATTATTTGCCGACCGGCAGTATACATTGCCGACCGGCAGTAAATCACCAGCCGATGGATTCATTTTGTGCCGGTGACCAAAATTCACTGCCGGTGGTAATTCTACTCAGTCGGTGGTGATTTCCAGTATCCAGAGAAGTATCCTTGAGATTTTGGCAGTCTTCAGAGAGGCAGAGCAGGGAAAACAGAGGCAGCCTATGCATGGCGGTGCGCTTCCGAGCAGGACCCGAGCATGCACCGCATCTGGCTCTCCTCCCGAGGCGGTTTACTGCTTTTCCTAAATTAGTTAATTTGCTTAGCTGATTAGGCAATTTGTAATATTTAATTAGCTTGCGTAGTTAATTAATTTGTATTATTTATTTGGTCCCTCCGAGTGAGGGAAAATCTGTAATAAGTGTGTGTGAGTGGTGTGTATGTCTTCCAATCCCCACTTCTTTCTTCCCTTTTACTTACCTGCTTTGATGGTTAGTATTAGGGCACTTTTAAAATTAGCATACCTTATGCTATGCATGCGTGCATTCATGCATTTGTATTGCATGCATTAGGCTCGGTACATCACGCTAACTGCATTTGTATTTCAATTCCAAATTGAATACGTGCATCAAATTGATCGCATTTCACATGCCATGTTTAGGTTAGCCGAGCCTACTTTGATTGCATCCTGTGTGTGTCGCATTAGGCAATTCAACATGAACTAGGACATGCATGTTTGCTAACTAGTTTACTGTTTTGGCACGGAGTACGATGTAAGTATTTATGCTTTAGCATATCGCATGCGTGTGAATGCTATCATGACAGCATGCTTACCATGTGGCTAGATGCTTATGTGATAAACTGTCTGAATGCCTGTGGGTGAAGGTTGGATTGTCTGAGTTGGAAAAACTCGTTGAAATCCGTATTTTAGCCTACTTGCGAGTAGCAAATTCCAAAACATTTTCCAAAACAAACGGATATGCAATGCTTGTTTCCAAATTAGGCAATCTAGTCTATACTTGTTTGTTGTGCGCATAACATAGTAATTCTAGGCTAATAATTGGACTAAGAACACATAACGTTTTCAAAATCAGATATCATGGTTAGTAGAGGCCGGTCTTCGAACCGGGCGAGAGGGGGTGCTCATAGCTGACCTTCCCCGATCGTACCCAAGCTCCCGAGCCAAGGCAACTTTGGCAACGACGGACACGTGGCCTTCGGCACCGAGTCAGTGTTTCCTAAATTTCCCCATTAAAAAATATTTAGGTGGCGACTCTGTATCTGGCAAAGAAGTCCATGTTTGGCACTTCTTTCAAAAATCTGTTTTTCTCAAAACGATTTGCCGGATTTGGACTCTTTGGTTCAGATTAGGAACCGTGACAATTCGAGAGTCCGAACTGTAGTAAGCCCAAATGAACAGAACGGGACTCACCCTCCCGGGGCGTTCGGGGACCTCTACAGTTTCTGGCGACTCTGCTGGGGATTTAGAGAGCTTGACTCAAACTCGTGATATCTTGTTTTGATTTCATTTATGTGTCTCTTTGCATTGTATGTGCATTGGTGCGCCTAGGACACCGCGTTTGCCATCTGCCATTCCTGAACGGTTTGCCGGAGGCTTGTCTTGTCAAGGCATGACCATAAGGCTGACCGGTTGTGGGCTCTGACAGTATGGGAACACAAACCCCGGTTTTACCGGGGCACCCTTTTCGACCATTCGACCTAGTGCATATTCGGATCCATAGTGACCATTCCAAGCTAGGACAGGTTGCTCACCCGATGTTAGGTTGTTTGAAGCTGCTGCGTGCATAGTGAAACCCTAGCTCCTGACAAAATAGGACAGGGAAACCCTACCCCAACATAGGGGTGTTTTGGCTCTCTTTACTTGCTATGTGCTTTTAAAGTGTATCTCTACAGGAACGTACATACCAGTTTGCAAGTTTGAGTATCGGGCCCAAGGGCACCTGTATCAGTGTTGTTGAGAATCAATTATCTGCGGGTATCAGGGATCAGTTTTGGGGACAGTGATTCTGGGGAACAGTGATCAGTAGTGGAGTACAGTTGTTCGGCTACACCTGTGTTTGATCCGTTTGGGGCTAAAATGCTGCTTGTTTTCCCTTTCAGGGGTTCAGAGAGTTCAGAGGATTGGTGCAGAAAAGCTAGTGTTCCCCTTTGATTGAGGCAGGACTTATGGCGGCACAGAATTCAGAAGAGATCGTAGTTATGACAGCTGCATTAGATCAAGGGATTACCCTGTAAAGTGAGGCCAACATTGATATGTCGCATCCACCCAGGTCGCCTGTTGTGCACCCGGTCTGGGCCCCCCAGTTGTATCAGGCTCGTGAGCCCACCACCTTTGAACTAATGGGGATGATAGGTGATCTCCAGAGGTCTGTGGCGGATCTCGCCTACGGAATGTCAGCTTCACCTCCAGCCGCACCATATGCCGGGAGTTTTGTACCCCAGGAGCCCCCGCTGTTGGGGCGAATTGTGATCGAACTTAGCCAATCGGAGATGGCCTCCAGCTATGGCAATGACATATCAACATCAACCCAAACCCTCGATCAGGCTGAGGCCATAGGAAAAGACAAAATGAAGGCGAATGCCGATCCTATTGAACAACTGTTGTGGGCAGTTGAGGCTTTGAAAGCCGGGGGGATGAACAAGCAACGGATATCCGTAGTTATGGCAAAAACTGTGGAGGATGCTTTCCCCACTCCACCTGAGGGTAGTTCAAGTCAGTCGGAAAATCGGGATAGGCCCCGTCATGCCAGAACAGTTCCTTCTATTCCCAGCCCTGCACCTGGGAAAGATCAGAAAGCTAAGGTGGCGCCAGCCGATCCTTTTGCCTGTGCGGCTAGTAAGAACACTCAGACTTCAAAATACCTGCCCCGAGGGCGCAGGGCCTTTCATGCTCTCTACATGCCTCTGTCCAAGGCACTTCAGATCCTTGCCGAGAGGGGACATCTTAAACCCTTGGAGCCTTGGCCACTCCCGAAGAATCTTCCTGCCACGCATGATGCTGCTCAGTACTGCGCGTACCACCAGCAGACAGGCCATCCTACTGACAATTGTTTCCGCCTCCGTCATGAGGTGCAAGATTTGATTGACAACGAGGTTATCCTCCCGCCCACCTCAGCCAAGTCCGTTACCACCCAGTTGTTGGATTTTGAGGACACAGATGCTGCAAGTATGTAAAGTGAACCACCTGCGGGCGGCATTCGGTATATTTTGGATGTAGCGTCTGGCACGCATTTTTGAGCATCGGTGAAACCAAGTTTTGTAAATTCTGGCTTGGGCATCGAGTCAGTCTTTTGTTTTGAGTCTGTCTCTTTGTTTTGAGTCAGTCTTTTTGCTTAAGGGTCTGTCTTGTTGTATCGAGTCAGTCCCCTTTGTATAGAATACCAGGTGATTCTGGGGTTGTTGTCCCGAACACCGTTTTGTCTTGTAATTATCTGTTGTTGTTTTTAGTCTGTTTCTACCAAGGGGCCAGTTACACCAACAAATTTGAATGAAACAGCTATTGCTATCTCACTTTCGTGCCTGCTTTCAGTATAAGCGCCAGAGGATTTGAACGGGCTGACAGTACATCTCGCCTGCTCTCCTGCGCGCCAAACTCATTGCATTAGCCTAAGTTTTTCAAAAACCCCTTTTAACACTGCGGTGATAAAAACGAAGAGGAAGGAATTCCTCGGGTTTTGCAAAATTTTGATCATTTTGAGAGAAAGAGAAGCATGCTAAGTCTTTTAACGAATGAAACCATGCTTGTCGGCGTGAATACTGAGAAGGGCCCTGGCTTGATCCAGATTGGTTCCACACTATCTTCGGCGCGAGCGATTCGTCGTTTCCTTAAAAACTTTCAAAAACAAATGTTTTACACGGCCCTGTGAAGACCTGTGTGGAACCGCTCTTGAGATTGTGCAGCCTAGGATCGCTCTCAGCCTCAAGATTCAACCCGTCCGTTTCGAACCTTGAACCCGTTCAGCAAGTTCAACGGTCAAACGTCATGCAAGGTCTGTATGGCCAGTTCTGAAGCAGCCCTCGAGCAAGAGGCACTAAAGCCAAATTAGAAGGACTAGATCTCACCGGAAGGAGATTGTGGAGCAACCGGGATGGATTCTTCTACAAATCATTGCAATAGCCGTTCTCCTAGATGCAGAGAGGCTTCAACTTCATACTTGTTACACTTTTACGCTTTGAGAGGCTCGCTGGGCCGAAAACCCGGAAGAGCGACCCAGGCAAAAGTTAGGGCAAGAGAAAAATACAAAAAAAGAATAAAAGGAAAAAAAAGAGAAAAGAAAAAAAATGAAAAAAAAGAAAAAAAGAACAAAGAATGAAAAGATACAAAAATTAAAAAAAAAAAGAAGAACAAAGCTCGCAAGGTCGAAAACCCGCATCGGGCACCTTGGCAAAAGTTAGAGCCTGAGAAAGTGAAGGTTAAAATACCCGAGTGTACCTTAACCGGAACTACGTAAGGCTTGATTCCCATGTTTGGGATACGTAGGCAACTTCATCTTGAAGTCCAGCCCCAACGCTTTCATAGTGTCTCGGTCCATGCAATGGTTTCGACTTCATCCCAAAGTCTAGTCGCCGACACCTTCCAAGGTGATTGTGTCCATATATCTGTTATCACTGTCTTTGTTATCTCTGTGTCCAAGAGTTCGACCACCACCAATGAAGACTGCTTGCGGATCGCTGCGGCACCATCCAAACAAGGGGCAACTTTCCGTTGCCACGAGTCGTCGTGAGCCGCCATTCAAACCAGGGGCAACTTTCCGTTGCCGTGCGGCGTTCTTCAAGCCAGGGGCAATTTTCCATTGCCTCCGATCCGAGGTGGCGCATCTCAAAGAGTAAGTTCCATGCTCGTTGAGCATCATCCGTTTGCAAAAATAAGTTTTTGAAAATTTTTACTGAGGTTGACTATTTCCTCGAAAACTATTTCGTTTTCCAAAACTGGACCATTTTCTCGGACCCAAAAAAGAAAATTTTCAGTGCTTACAGCCTGACTTGCATGGTTTTCAAATCAAAAATCGAACAAGTATGTTAATCCGACTCTCATTTTGATCAAAACTGTTTTAGTAGAAAATAAAAAAATGGTCAAAGTAATGAACTAAGGGCACAGTTGAGCCAGGAGTCCTGTCTCCCCCCCCCCCCCGGTTGTCAACATACTTGCCAGGAGGGCACTCTACCTGCCAAAAGAAATAGCTGTGAGCTAATGGCACCAGGCGTGAACCCGCAACTTCTTATTCATTCATTAATCACCCTGGGGAGGGACGAAAAAAATGAGAGAATAAAGAATAGAGAGGTGTAAGTTGAGAGAAAAGTAAGAAAAAGGGTTTTGAGAGAAAAACCGAGCCTGAGGGCCGAGTGATGTGAGAATCACAAATCAGAAAGGATGGAAAACAATACCTAGAGAAACCGGCTCCTCGTGATCTGAGGTCCCTCGTCTACGTTGACGCGCCTGTGTGTCGTGCCTTTTGTTTTGTTTACTTCAACCTTTGTTTTAGGTCTCTTCCGAGCATGTCTCGTTGTGTTTAGGTCGTGTACCTCTTTGTTTGAGTCCTCCCCGCTGTGTTCAGTTGTAGGCTCGATACTCCGGTTAAGAAAACACCTTTTCTGAAAGTTAATCGTTTATGCTCAGAATGTTGTGCCATTCTCTATATTTGATTGTGTTTCAACTCCAGCTGGTTTCACCTCCGTAGTCCGTCTTGTCAGATTGGGCTGTTTGTTCGGGATTTGCTATGTGCAAAATGAACCGAATGTTGTGTTATGGGTTGTATGCAGATTAATCCCCAACAGAGTGAGGGCTGTGTGTCCAGAATCAGGCAATGGGTTGCTTGGGTTATTTTGCTGTTGGCTGTTTAGTTATCTGATTATTACAGTGCAAGTGTTCAATTTTCAGACAACCAATCAATTCCATTTACATTGAGGTGTAATATCGTGTGATGCGATGCAAAGTATGAAAGGTAAAGATATACGGATGTAACATTTTTAAGATAAAAAGTTCATTTCATTATCCATCTTTTTCAAATACACAAGTTTTGGAAAACAAAAATCTGCCTGCGGCAGTACAAAGTATCCTAACTACCAACAAAAGAGAAAAGTACAAGAAAGAGGAAAAATAACAAAAATCTATATCCATGTCAAGCACTCCAAGGGCTATCAGTCTGTCCTAGTCCTCTTCCTGGACGAAGGTCCAGGAGCATCATCAGCATCGTCGTCAGAGCCTGAGCTAGTGCTGCCTCCGGTCTCCTCCTCTGATGACTCCGCCTCCGACTCTGCCTCCGCCTCCGACTCCTCCTCATCGTCATTATCAGGGACTGGAGCTCGCGAGCTACTCCCGACATGAGTGCGCCCCGCCTTGGTGCGGGGGAATGCTCTGCCCTCCTCATCTCTCCCTCGGGCAGGGACGGAAGGTCCAGCTGGAGCACCTCCTGCCATAGGAATCTGAAAGGGAGGCTGAAAAGTACATAAAAGGGAAATGCATCAGTATACTGTGGATAGTTTATCAGTGCAGAATGCAGTGTATGAGTACAGTGTATGAATGCCGTGAGCAGTTTATCAGTGCAGAATGCAGTGTGTGAGTACAGTGTGTGAATGCCGTAAACAGTTTATCAGTGCAGAATGCAGAGTACAGTGTATGAATGCTGTGAGCAGGTTATCAGTGCAGAATGCAGTACAAAATGCAGTGTATGCAGTGTATCAGATGCTGTGAGATCAGTGTATCAAGTGTTGTGTCGTGCATCAGATTACGTGAATCAGCTTGTGAGTGGTTTGAGGCCGTGATCAAAAGAACATACCGGAATGCTGTAGAGGGCCAAGAGATCAAAGGTCCGCTGTAACATCCCCATCATGGAGGCATTCATCTCCAATGACTGCCGGGTGTACTCAGAAGAAGCCTGCAAAAGTATCAGATTCATCAATATTCTGTGGAATATCAAATAAACTGAAATGAAATGACTGTACAAAAATGCAGTAATACATACCGGAGGCAAGTCGGGAACACCGACAAACTCGTGATCAGCCGGCGGAGGGGCGAAGGGGATCTGATAGGTCGCCCCGCCCTGCCCTCGGAAAGTCAATAAAGCGGGCAGAGCAGGCCAACCGGTCCCCCGTCCTCCCTGAGCTCCGCCCCTGCCGCGGACTCGAGCCCTCCTCGAAGCCCCTGCTCCAGCTCTCGCTCCTGCCCCAGCTGCTGGTGCCACAGGCCTGGCTCCCTCCGCTCGACGGCCACCGCTCAGAGACCGCATAATGTACATCTGCACGTACACTCGGTAGTCGCCGATGCCTCTGAAGCGGGACGCCTCCCAGCCGATAGTGTAATCGGCCATCTGCTCGGTGGTGAGCATCTCGGTCTCCCTCATGTCCGCAGGAGGGTGAACCGGGACTATCTGCTCCGGTAACCCTAGGGTCTGGCGTAGGAAACGGTCACCCAGGTACCAAGCCCGACAGACCGGGCCCTCCAATAAGATCCGAAAACGCGAGGTCTCCTCAACACCGGCAAACCGGTCCCGCATCGTCGCCGGCAATGGAGCCCAAGGCTGCCAAGTGATCTGAAAGTGACATACAGTCTGTTATCTACTGTTTTTGAAATATGCAGTGGAAAGACGAAGCTTAAATGAACTGCAAGTAAAACATACCTCGGCAGGGGTAATGGTGTCGAAGTAGCGGCGGAAAAAGCCAAATGTCTCTCGCGGCCTCCGGGTGCATCTCCCGTCAAAGCGTCGCGAGAATGGGACGACCAGAGGAGTCTCCGTGACTGGTACGAGTGCAAGCCTAGGAAAGTAGGCACAAACCCACAACTGCAAGGTAAATACCAGCGCATTTATCAGATAAAGCAGAATATAGAGTAAAAGCAGAAATAGCAGAGCCGTGTGTTGTGCAGTGTATTGTGCAAAGTGTACAGTGTGTACAGTGTACAGTTGGTGTAAAGCAGAGTATGTGTGTGTCGTGTGTACAGTATACAGCAAGTATAAAGCAGACTACAGTGTGTGCAGTGTACAGAATACAGAAAGCAGAAAGCAGAAATGTAAAAAGGGAAGAAGACATACCTCCCAGACACGCCAATAGCCCCCGAGCAACTGTCCGCTGCCGCGGGAAGCTGAGCTCATATACCCGTAGAGAGTGGCCAGAGCGGCGCCACCCCAGTCGTAATGCAAGATGTCTCTAACGTCCACCAGTGCGCTGAGCAGGCAGAGAGGCACGGTGTTCGCCCGATCGGCGAGGATGGTCGTCCCGAACAAGAACATGAGGAAGCTGCGTGCGTACCTCTCCACGGCCTCCGGAGTCATCGGGGCTGCATCAACAAGGGTGGGCTGGACCCTGAACTGCACCTCGAACCAGGAATATCGGACAAAGCCTGGACGAGCGAGAGGTGGCGCCTCACCCAACAGACAGACCTGAGCAGCAGTCCACTCATCCATGTCGATATCAAAGGGGATCGGATCACCCCCTACCTCGATGCCTGTGAGCATCGAGAAATCGTAAGGGGTCATCGTCATGTCCCCTGCCGCGGAGAAATGGAATGAATCGGTGGTGTCCCACCACCTCTCCACCAGAGCGGCGAGGAGAGGTCTGCATGTAGTGAGCCTGGAGAGTCCTCTGCAGAAAGTGCCGAAGCCCGCCTGGTCCACTATGCGACGGACCGCATCGGGAAGCTCGGCGTACCACTCCCGAGCGCCGGTGTTCCCATACCCGCGGATGGTATGGGAATCCCCCTGCAAACGGAAAATAACGATTGCAAGGCAACATTCAAAATGCCGTTCTAAGAAGCATACAGATATAGCATGCCGGCAAGTTTGGCAGATTTGAGCAAATGCTGGGTACCAGTGTGTATGCAGTGAAATACAGTGTGTTTGGGTGGTTCAGAGCAGATGTAGCATGTGTGCAAGTTTGACAGATTTGAACAAAATATCGGGTGTCGGTGTGCTTACAGTGAACTACAGCGTGTGATGCGTCAGCGTGTTCGGGTGGTTCAGTACAGTATAGCATGTGTGCATACTTTCAGAATCAAGCAAATGCTGGGTACCAGTGTGTATGCAGTGAAATACAGTGTGTTTGGGTGATTCAGGGCTAGTGCAGTGTGTGTGCATGTGTCAGTCCCAAGCAGATATTAGTTGTACGTATGTTTACAATCAACTACAGTATACAGGGTATCGGAACTAAAGCAGTTAAAGAGTACAACTAGCTACGACAGTTTTGTGCCCTACATTGCAAAAAGTAAAGTAGAGAAAAGAGAGTTACCTCGGAAGCGCCGAAGGACAGGTGGGAGGTAGGCTCATGCAGTAATAGCTCGGGTGGCACGTGACTCTCGAAGCTCCGAAATTGGCGTAGTCCGTCGGGGGGCAGAACATGAATCGCCGACAGGTAGGTCGCCGGGTCGAACGGGCGCTCGCTCAAAGGTAGGAGCTCGACCCCGGGATCCATCTCGTGATCCGGGGGAGTCCTGCCGCGTGAAATGTCATCCGCCATGTCAAGAATGATGAGAAAATAGCCGAAGGAAGGAAAACCGGGCTAGTATACGGAAAGCCAACCGAAAAGTCAACCCCCGAGAAGGTCAAAAATGGCCGAAAAGGCCGAAATGTGAAAAGGGTACGAAAATCAAGAGGAAAGTGAGGGGAACAAACCCCAAAAAGGTGGGAACGGCAAACGAGGCACCGAAACAAAGATTTCTTCGGTTGAAAATGTCCGAAACGCGAAGAAAATCGCAAATTCGACGACGAAACGGGCGTAGAACGCGAAGAAATGGGCAAAAGAGGAGAGGAAAACACTCTAGAGAGAGAGGGTGTGAGATTTCGGCGGAAGAGGAAGTAAGGAATAGGGTTTAGAAACCCTATTTTAAAAAACCCGAGGTGAAATGCCGAATCTGCCCCGACTCAGGAACTTTTTGCCGGTCGGCAACATTTTGTGCCGGCCGGCAGAATATTGTGCCGATGGAATTATTTTTCAGCCGGTGGCTTCCCCTCACGGCCGGTGGTGTTCCCACAACCTTGTTTAGGCCATTTGAGTAGTTTTTGGCCTTCATTGCTCAAGAAAGTGCAAGAAAGTGTATCTTCGACGCTCAATCGGCCTCCGTTTTGACCTCGGACCGCGTCTTCTGTGCGTAGCACTCCAACTCATACAATGTTGTATCCTTTGGTATCCTTTTTGGCTCTTACGAGATCCAAAAGTTACCCCGTGTGCGTTGCACGCGTTCATCGCACTATCTTGGTGCATTACATCGCGCTATCATGCGCCTCACAGTTGCATTGTCATGCATACACTACATGCGTTGTAACACGCACCCCTTGCATTGTCATGCACATCTCTCATGCATTGTCATTGCATTTTTATTACTAGCATTGTCATGTATTTCAATACATACGTCGCCTCGCGCATCGTTCGCGTTGTCGTGCATTCCCTTACCATGCATTGTCATGCATTCCGAAACACGTGCGTTGTTACGCAGTTAAGTCCGTTCGCATCATTTTACATTCCGCGTGGCATGCGTGTTATACTCGCATCAATTTGCATCTTATGAGGCATGCGTGTCTCATTTGTTTCATTTTGCATTTTATGAGGCATGCGTGTCTCATTTGTTTCATTTTGCATCTTATGAGGCATGCGTGTCTCATTTGTACTATTTTGCATCCTGTGGGACATGCGTGTCTCATTTGTATCATTTCCATTGGCACGCGTGTCTCATTTCCATTGGCAGGTGTGCCCCATCTTCTTCATAGACATGCGTGTCACATTTTCGTTGGCATGTGTGTCGTCATTTGCATTAGCATGCGCACCTTATTTGCATAGAACATGCATTCACTCGCACTGTTTTGTGCAGTTTACATTCGAGCTTTTTTGCGCATCGCACTGTTTTGTGCATTTCGAATCAATCGCACTGTTTTGTGCATTTCAAATCTATCGCACTGTTTTGTGCACTTCAAATCAATCGCACTGTTTTGTGCATTTCAAATCTATCGCACTGTTTTGTGCACTTCAAATCAATCGCACTGTTTTGTGCATTTCGAATCAATCGCACTATTTTGTGCATTTCCAATCTATCGCACTGTTTTGTGCATTTCGAATCAATCGCACTGTTTTGTGCATTTCAAATCTATCGCACTGTTTTGTGCATTTCAAATCAATCGCACTGTTTTTTGCATTTCAAATCAATCGCACTGTTTTGTGCATTTCAAATCTATCGCACTATTTTGTGCATTTCAAATCAATCGCACTGTTTTGTGCATTTCAAATCAATTGCACTGTTTTGTGCATTGCATATCGATCACGCTGTTTAGCGTATCGCACTGTTTTGTTCATTGCATTCCATCGCGCTATTTTGCGCATCTCATTGCATTTCGCATGCATTCCATCGCACTGTGTTGTGCACTCGCGTTGTCTACCGCATCGCACTATTTTGTGCATCTGTTTGAGCACTGTTTTGTGCATTCACTCTGCATCGCACTGTCTTGTGCACTTTATGGTCTGGCGAGACCTTAAACATGCACGGTCTAGGAGACCCAAAATCCTCTGAAGGTGCAAGTCCTTCGGTGTTTGTCGTGCCCGAACGACTTTTGATAAGTTGCATCATACATGTATCTTAAGCCGCGTGTTGTCGCGCATTCCATGCAACATGCATTTTATACATCATTTGCATTTCAAAAACAAAAAAAAAACACGCATTGTCATGCATTATCGTAAATAGTTGCAATGTCATGCATCATTGGAACATAGTGCATATTGCATTGTAGATCGCATGCATTCATTGCATCACCTTCCGCCTATGGCTTGCGCCTTTCCATGTTGAGCTTGGTCTGGTATGTGCCTATACTTTTCATGTCAAAGCATAGTTCAGTGGACCGTTTTATGTCAGACACGGCTTGTGCGCATACATGCCTTTCCTAGGCAAGATTTGGTTTGGCCCGCGTGCCATATCCATTGCATTGTAGATCGCATGCATTCATTGCATCACCTTCCACCTATGGCTTGCGTCTTTCCATGATCGAGCTTGGTCTGGTATGTGCCCATACTTTTCAAGTCAAAGCATAGTTCAGTGGACCGTTCTGTGTCAGACACGACTTGTACGCGTACATGCCTTTCCTAGGCAAGATTTGGTTTGGCCCGCGTGCCATATCCATTGCATTGTAGATCGCATGCATTCATTGCATCACCTTCCGCCTATGGCTTGCGTCTTTCCATGATCGAGCTTGGTCTGGTATGTGCCCATACTTTTCAAGTCAAAGCATAGTTCAGTGGACCGTTCTGTGTCAGACACGACTTGTACGCGTACATGCCTTTCCTAGGCAAGATTTGGTTTGGCCCGCGTGCCATATCCATTGCATTGTAGATCGCATGCATTCGTTGCATCACCTCCCATCTATGGCTTGCGCCTTTCCATGTTGAGCTTGGTCTGGTATGTGCCCATACTTCTCGTGTCGAAGCATAGTTCAGTGGACCGTTCTATGTTAAACATGGCCTGTATGCGTACATGCCTTTCCTAGGCAAGATTTGGTTTGGCCCGCGTGCCATATCCATTGCCATCTTCCTAGCATATCCATATATATTACATTGTAGTGTAATTTTTGCATTCGGCATTAGGATCGTTGTCCTTTCCCCAGCGGGTCATTTCCCCTCTTATGTCATTCCACCCAATACTTGTTCTTGTGTCCGTCTACATTACTCATAGTTTAGTAGACCATTCTATGGTAGACGGACTTGTTACCTCCATCAATCTATTTGACATAGGCGTGGTTCCGAACCACTCGTGATTGGGTAGTGATTCAATTGTTTTGCACATAGTTTGCATTGTTTCAATTACATTGCATCTTCATTTGCATCGTTTATACATTGTTTTGTATATATTGCATATCATTTTGCTTTCATTTGCATTGTCATGCATGTTGCTAACAATATTGTACCTGTTAAGTTTGTTTTCTTTACAGGCACGATATTGTATGTACGGTTCATTTAAGGCTGGTGCAACCAGACGAGCCGCACAGGTATTGTACCCTCCGAGTGAGACGTATCGAGAATTACATAATTCTCTTACATCCTTTCTGCATTGTAGTGTAGTTTGGTGTATGCTAGCTTAAAGTTGTCGCATGTATGCTTCATTACAGCTTCCTTTGCATGATCATAAGTTATGCTCGGCTTCGTGCATTGTCTTGCAATTTGCCCCTGCCTTCGGGCGCATACCTTGTCTGTCTTGCATGTTTGTCTAAGTCTTCGGCCTTGTCAAAAATGGGTCGTCTCTGGGCTTTAACATTCACTCCCGTCATTGTTATGACTTTCGAGTTCTGTCAAAGAGGGGCAACTGTAGACACCCCATTTTTGACCGTCCTCAAGACTGGGACGTCACCATTTGAACACTCGGTGATCATCCATGTTTGTGTTCGTTTGGAGTTCCCCGGAGGTCTCGGCTACGTGCCTTGCCTCAGGACCTCCGAATTCGACCGTTTAGTGTCTGGTTTTGCACCAAACACTTGTGTTCTGCCTTGGAAGGGCAGGGAATACCTTGTGAGGCATCCTCACACACCACCGGCCATGGCCAGAGGCCACCGGCTGGTTTTTGCTGCCACCGGCAATGTATATTGCCGGTCGGCACTATTTGTTGCCGGTCGACACTCACTTTTGCCAAAATGGCATCTTTGGCCGGCCGACTACTATGCATCTGCTTTTGCAGATATTTTATCACAGCTGTCTTGCATTTGGCTCCCCTCCATACACGTGTATGGAAGGATCTCCCTCTTTAGAAGCTTGTCTTGTAAGCTTTACAAGACAAGAAGCTCTATAAGAGGAGCCTTTGTCTCCTTTGTTGAGGGTTAGAGACTTTAGACATTTTTGGGGAGAGAAACACAGAGAGAAGCTCTGGTTTTAGGGTTAGGGTTCATACATATCTCCTATCTCTCTTTTTCTCCCTTTGTGTTCTAGGTGTTTTAGTCCATACTATTGCACACAAATACCTAGTGTTTCACCTTCCATTGGCTGCTGAGGTTCTAAGGGGCTGGTTTTGGTGTTTTGGAGTTGGATTCAAGCCAAGGAGGGCTGTTGGAGCACCATTTGTGAAGGTGGTCTACAAGGGTGAGAAACTTCCCTTTTATTCCCCATTTTTGCATTGCTTTTCTACCTATCTTAGAACTATTTTTGTGCTTAGTGTATAATGCAAAAAATTTCTGTTTTTTAGCCCTCTTGATTGTTTATTAAGAGTGTTTTGTGGTTTGAGGGTGTTTGACCCCTCTTAGGCCTTGAAAGGCCCCATTTTGAGCCATTTTGAGTGAGTTTCGAGACTTTGGTGTTTGGGCCTCTTCACCACTGAAATCTTGAGGGATTTTAGTGGCGCAGATGGTGCCTTGAAGTCTCCAAAAGGGGAGGGCCACCCCCTCCCCTTGTTGTCCTTGAAAGGGACCCTTTTTGGCCTCTTGAGAGAGCATCATATTAGAGCGTGTATTGATCATGTCTTGGCTGTTTTCCATGCTTATTATGCCATGATATAACCTTGTTGTGTGTTGGTTTTGGTACACCATGCATGCTTAGCATACCTACCATGTAATGCCTTGTTATTGCCTTAATATGCCTTAGGTTGTTAACCCTTATTCTAGCATGTTTTAGGCTTAGTCTTTTGAAGGTTTTGTGCTCATTTTGCCATGCTTTAGGTCTGTCCTAGGTTGTTTGGGTCGGATTTGGCATGTTTAATATAGCCCCTTTGCATTTCGGCTTGTTGGCCTTAAGTGTGTGAATGTATAGCATGACATTTTTGCATTGATTTGGTGATTTGGAACCATCCACCATGTCATTTCAGTCCCCTTTGCATGCCTATATGTTTGCCTTGGATGCCTCTTTAATGTTTTGAAAGCTTGTGTAGTATGCTCCATGCTTTGGCACTTGTGCATGCCTTTGAATTTGAGCCACTTAGATGCCATCTAAGAGTCCCTTTTGCATGGTCTAGGTCTGTCTTGAACCTATTTTAAGTCCTCTTAGCCTTGTGAGGCTTGGTTGGTTTAGCCATGGTTCAAGTCTCTTTGACTTGCTTCAAGTACTTGAGCCATTCATTGCATGCTTGGTCCATTTTGTTTGCTTGGTTTGACACCATCCTAACATGAGTTTCAATGCTTACCTCGCATGCCATATGTCCATGATTGCCTCATTCAAATGTGCTTGAGAGTTGCCTCATTTAATGCCTAAGTGTTGGTCCAATCTACTTGCATGTGTGTATGTATGTTTGATTCCAATTCCTTGACTTTTGGCCACTGTTTTAGGCCTATTTGGAGTTGCCTAAATCATGTATAAGTCCATCTTTTTCATCCGTTTGCATTGCCTCATGTTTGCTTGTATGCTTGCATAAGTGTCTTGCCATGTCATGTTGCATCCTTAGTTTGCATGCTTAGGTTGCATTGCATCTTGCATGCATGCCTTGTTCCTTGACATGGTGATAGGAATTGGGCCTTGGTTCATTTGTTTGGTTTGCATTTCATTTGACATGAAAGTTGCAGACTTGATTCTTTGGGCCATCATGCATGGAAATGCATGATTGGTGGTCCGAGAATCGAGACACATGCCCTTTTGAGTCACAAACATGATAGGGGACATGATTGGTGCATACATTGCTTGAATTATATTGCCATGCAAGTTTTGTCCTCTGCTGCTGTGAGTTGCAGGTTCTACAGGCATTATTTGCCGACCGGCAGTATACATTGCCGACCGGCAGTAAATCACCAGCCGATGGATTCATTTTGTGCCGGTGACCAAAATTCACTGCCGGTGGTAATTCTACTCAGCCGGTGGTGATTTCCAGTATCCAGAGAAGCATCCTTGAGACTTTGGCAGTCTTCAAAGAGGCAGAGCAGGGAAAACAGAGGCAGCCTATGCATGGCGGTGCGCTTCCGAGCAGGACCCGAGCATGCGCTGCATCTGGCTCTCCTCCCGAGGCGGTTTACTGCTTTTCCTAAATTAGTTAATTTGCTTAGCTGATTAGGCAATTTGTAATATTTAATTAGCTTGCGTAATTAATTAATTTGTATTATTTATTTGGTCCCTCCGAGTGAGGGCAAATCTGTAATAAGTGTGTGTGAGTGGTGTGTATGTCTTCCAATCCCCACTTCTTTCTTCCCTTTTACTTACCTGCTTTGATGGTTAGTATTAGGGCACTTTTAAAATTAGCATACCTTATGCTATGCATGCGTGCATTCATGCATTTGTATTGCATGCATTAGGCTCGGTACATCACGCTAACTGCATTTGTATTTCAATTCCAAATTGAATACGTGCATCAAATTGATCGCATTTCACATGCCATGTTTAGGTTAGCCGAGCCTACTTTGATTGCATCCTGTGTGTGTCGCATTAGGCAATTCAACATGAACTAGGACATGCTTGTTTGCTAACTAGTTTACTGTTTTGGCATGGAGTACGATGTAAGTATTTATGCTTTAGCATATCGCATGCATGTGAATGCTATCATGACAACATGCTTACCATGTGGCTAGATGCTTATGTGATAAACTGTTTGAATGCCTGTGGGTGAAGGTTGGATTGTCTGAGTTGGAAAAACTCGTTGAAATCCGTATTTTAGCCTACTTGCGAGTAGCAAATTCCAAAACATTTTCCAAAACAAACGGATATGCAATGCTTGTTTCCAAATTAGGCAATCTAGTCTATACTTGTTTGCTGTGCGCATAACATAGTAATTCTAGTCTAATAATTGGAATAAGAACACATAACGTTTTCAAAATCGGATATCATGGTTAGTAGAGGCCGGTCTTCGGACCGAGCGAGAGGGGGTGCTCATAGCTGACCTTCCCCGATCGTACCCAAGCTCCTGAGCCGAGGCAACTTTGGCAATGACGGACATGTGGCCTTCAGCACCGAGTCAGGGTTTCCTAAATTTCCCCATTAAAAAATATTTAGGTGGCGACTCTGTATCTGGCAAAGCAATCCATGTTTGGCACTTCTTTCAAAAATCTGTTTTTCTCAAAACGATTTGCCGGATTTGGACTCTTTGGTTCAGATTAGGAACCGTGACAATTCGAGAGTCCGAACTGTAGTAAGCCCAAATGAACAGAACGGGACTCACCCTCCCGGGGCGTTCGGGGACGTCTACACAATGCAAAGAATTTCCTAAATGGTTCCAAGATCGCGTAAGCTAAAATTCCTTATAGTATAGTTTACACATGAAGTTTAGTTATGTAAAAATAACATGACACTTGTTTTTTATGTAGATGAACCAATTGCGGAACAAAAAGTCACCTGAAGCAACTAATGAGATGTGGTCATTAGTAAATGGTCCTAATGGCTCAGTGAACACATATTCGGGATGCATTTGTAATGGTGTCCAATTCCATACTCTTGACCGTGACAATTGTCGTAAAAGTCAAAATAGTGGATTGGTAGTGGAAGGGGACCATGAAGGCCGATTGATAAAGTTCTATGGCTACATATGCAAAGTTTGGAAAAAGACAAAACACCTCAAAGTTTGGCGAAATTATGAATCAGCCCCCGAACCACCATATGGATGTCACAACCAGCTTTTCTATGATAAATAGAACCTGTGACAACAAACGGAATGTAATTTCACTTGTAGGTTGGGAGTTAGAGCCAAAAACACCTCAAACTTAACCGGAAAAGGGCGTTAATGGAGTGAAACTATGAAATAGCCCCCAAACCATCGTGTGGCTATCACGAATAGCTTTCCCATCACAAATAGGACATGTGACAATAGAGGGAATGTAATTTTCACTTGTAGATTGGGAGTTAGAGTCAAAAACACCTCAAACTTTACCGAAAAAAGGGCGTTAAGGAGGCGAAACTATGAAACAACACCCAAACCACTGTGTGGTTGTCATGAACAACCTCCCCATCACAAATAGGACCTGTGACAATAGACGGAATGTAATTTGCACTTGTAGGTTGGGAGTTAGAGCCAAAACATCTCAAACTTAATTGAAAAAGGGTGTTAAGGGGGCGAAATTGCGAAACAGCCCCGAACCACTGTATGGATGTCACAACCAGCTTTGTTGTGACAAATAGGACCTATGACAATAGACAAAATGTAATTTGCACGTGTAGGTTGGGAGTTACAGCCAAAAACACCTCAAACTTAATCGAAAAAAAGGTGTTAAGAGGACAAAACTATGAATCAGCCCCCAAACCACCGTGTGGTTGTCACGAACAGCTTCCTTATCACAAATAAGACATGTGACAATTAACGGAGTGTAAATAGCATGCGTAGGTTGGGAGTTAGAGCCAAAAACATCTCAAACTTAACCGAAAAAAGGCATTAAGGGAGCGAAATTGTGAATCAGCCCCTGAACCACCATATGGATGTCATGGCCAGCTTTTCTGTGACAAATAGGACCTATGACAACAGACAAAATGTAATTTTCACTTGTAGGTTGGGAGTTAGAGCCAAAAACACCTCAAACTTAATAGAAAAAGGGTGTTAAGGGGGCGAAACTGCGAAATAGCCCTCGAATCACCATATAAATGTCACAACCAGCTTCGCCATAAGAAATTGGACCTGTGACAATAGACGGAATGTAATTTGCACGTGTAGGTTGGGCGTTAGAGCCAAAAACGCCTCAAACTTAATCGAAAAAGGGGTGTTAAAGGAGCGAAACTGCAAATCAGCCCCTGAACCACCATATAAATGTCACGGCCAGCTTCACCATGATAAATAGGACCTGTGACAACAGACAGAATGTAATTTGCACGTGGAGGTTGGGCGTTAAAGCCAAAAACACCTCGAACTTAACTGAAAAAGGGCGTTAAGGCGGCGAAACTGCGAAACAACCCTTGAACTGCCCTATGGATGTCACATCCAGCTTCTCCATGACAAATAAGACCTATGACAATAGATGGAATGTAATTTGCACTTGTAGGTTGGGAGTTAGAGTCAAAAACGCCTCAAACTTAACCAAAAAATGACGTTAAGGGAGCAAAACTGCGAAATAGCCCCCGAACCACCATGTGGTTGTCACTAACAGATTTCGCATCACAAATTGGCCTTGTGGCAACAGACGGAATGTAAATAGCACGCACTGCTACATCTTGTAAAGGTACAAGAAGTGCCACATGACAAACTGATCAAAACTACGTTGCTATGTGTTTAACTTTTCTATGGTTTCATTATAGGAGTTCACCTCATGATATGATGATTGGCCTCTCAAAGTCAAACATAACAAATTATATATTGTATGCGTCTAAGGCACCGACTTTTGTAACATAGATAATCTTAATATTGGAGCAAGATTATTTCTTTCGTTTTCTGTTAGATAAAAATAACAATATGAAGCTTCGAGACATTGGTCATCTATGAAAATAATAGTACGACAATGGAAAGCTACTTCTCTATGATGTAGTATATGTTTACAACCACCACAATTTATAACCACAACTACGGCATGTAGATAAAAGGGAAACCTCACCAACAGTAGTTTAAAGACTGACAACTTTATGAAAATAACATCCACGGATTCTAATAATTGCCTTTGTATATTTATAGGCCAATGAAATTATAGAAAAGATTTTTTGTGCAGTTGGTTGGAATAAATATTGCATGATACATATATATGCTTTTATTTCCAAGAAGGCATTTATAAATTGTTCTACCTTAAATGCATGTTACATCATTTTCCCTATGTTTAGATCAATTAATATTTTGTAACCAATTGCTATTTTTATTTTTGTAGATGGCTTTTTGCGTGGACTTGTGGATAATCCATTTTGCTGTATAGAGAAGAAATTACACTTTTGTATAAAACTAATACTTTTGTCATCCTCAGCTTTTGTGTAGTTCACTATTACTGATACAGAAAACTTTTGGAAACCAACTGGTAATACCTGTCGTGGTACGTACATCACCTTTTGTCGTGGTACATATATCACCTTTTGTCATGGTACATAGATCACCTTTTGTCGTGGTACAGATTACGATGGTAATTTGTACCATGCCAAATGGCTATTTCGCATGCAAGTACATGTATTTTTTATATACGGAGGGCTTGATTTTTGTATGATTCTATATTTTTTATGGAATTGTTATTTTAGTTCGGACAATAGTTGGTTTGTATGGACTTTGACATTTAAAGTTATTCATTTTTTTGTACATGGATGCAGATGTGAAATGATGGATAGTACACGTATTATTTTGTTTATATACGTATTACAGGTTGCGTGGAATATAGACAGGTTGTGAAGAAATTATAATTTTGTGATAATTGGCGACTAAATTGTTAGTAGCTAAAAAAAAAGTCAGAAAATAGTTTTGGCTACTAAATGTTTAATAGCCAAAAAAAACAATCAAACATTTGGCGACTAAAATATTTTGTAGCAAAAAATAATCAAACATATGGCGACTAAAATATGTCATAGCTAAAAAAATAAGCTGAAGAAATAAAAAAACTTTTGGCGACTAAACCTTTTGTAACAAAAAAATGTGAGACTTTAGGCGACCAAATGTTTAGTAGCCAAAACACAAAATGTTTGCCGACTAAAATCTTAGTAGCCAAAAACATAAGACTTTAGGCAACTAAACCTTTAGTAGGCAAAAAAAAAAAAAAAAAAAAAAAATTGACTTTAGGCGACTAAAATCTTAGTAGCCAAAACATTGTTATTTACTTTAGGCCACTAATATATTTAGTAGTTAAAAATCTTTTCCGTAACTAAACACTTAGTCGTTAAAAATAACTGAACTTTTAGTGACAAAAAAATTAGTCGCCGAAAATGTGATATTTAATTTTATTTCAAACCTTTTGGCGACTAAAAACTTAGTCGACAATGTAGTACATTTGGCGACTAAAATAATTTTAGTTGCCAATGATCTTTCCCAACAATTCTTCCACAACTAATTCTGCGACCAAATATTTTTGCTGCTAAAAGACCTCGGCGACTAAATAGTGACTTTTGGCGAGTAAAAATTTAGTCACCAAAAGTGAAAATTCTTGTAGTGTTATGAACAAGGGAAGCCACAAAGCGAAGGAGAAAATATATATTCACATGGATTTCCTTCTATAATCACAAATGACAAAGCAATGTGTAATTTTTTTGCCTAAATCAACAAATAATGAAACAAGAATGCAACAATCTGAGTATTTGCTTTCATGTTCTCCAATTTCTTATCCACTATTTATGGCATAAACAAACAGAAATGACAAAACTTATTACCTCCTTTGAGCAGAAAGTTTGAGAAAAAGATAGAGAGGATGAAAGAGTTTGTGAGTTTTGGAATGCCTTCTCTATGGATTTGTTGGGGTACTAATAGAACTTTTAGCACCAAAATAAAGGAAAAACTTTACTGCCAAAAATAGAACTCAGGAGGCAAAAACAAATAAAAATTTGAAAGGCCCATGAACAGCACCTCGCTTGTCCTGGCGAGAGGTACTGTAGCTCATAACCATCTCAGCGATGCTTAAGCAAGTCTGCTGGAGCAGTCTTTCACCCTTCCAAGCTTGCTTCTATGGCTGAAAAGAGAGAATGGCTATACTGCAGGAGATGCTCTGATAGATTTTTTTTCACTTACATTTTGTAAATTTAGTATAAATTTTTTTTTCCCGGTAAATTACAAATACACCAATGAATTTTGTTTAAAATACAGATTGTCTATTGTAGTTTTAAAAATTACATATTTCCCCTTAAAATATTTTTATAGCATAACAAATGACCATTTTATTAATAAATTATTAAGTCAATTAACAATTTTTAATAATGCCAGAAATATATCTTAATTAATAATGCTGGTAATTTTATTATTGCGTAGGAGAGTAATTAGAAATTTAATTTTTCTTGTCAATTCAATTAAATAAAAAAAATTGATAATGAAGTATTTATAATTTTCAAAACCACAAGGCAATCCATATTTTAAACAAACCTTAGGGGTGTAATTGTAATTTATCCTTTTTTTTTTTCCTTTTTTTTTTGGTTTTGATATTGTGCTCTGCCTAACATTGTGGTAATGCTATATTGATTTATAGTTTATGGATGTGCATTTTGGTTATAGCAGTATGTTCAGTTGTTTGGGATATTAATTTGAAGCTTGATTTATAACTACATACAATTGAATAAATTGTGGGCACGAACTTGAACTCATACCTTCGGAGAATTTCACATCGGTGTCAGTAATGCAAGCAGTTGGGTCAGTCACGATCAACAAGTGCAGTGAAGGGTATCTTGGTGCTAGATACTATGGAGGAAATGAGTATGAGAATCCACTTTCCTTTCCAGTTACAACACATACAAATTTGGTCGTACCATGATGATAATTAATCATTTATTGAATTGATCAATTTTGTATGTACCTGGTGCATCTGATGTGGGTTTTATGATTAAGTTTGATGATTAAAATTGGTTTTATGTACTTTAAGGTACATCGACATGGCAGAATGGGGAGGCAAATGCAATTACAGAAAAGATTCATGTTTGTATTATGGAGCAATGATACATAAAATTTTAGAGCTCTAATGATGTGGTAGGAAATAAAAAAAATAAAAATAAATAAAATCAAAGTCAAAACATCACATCACATTGCGATCCATTTTCATTAGAGCTCATTAGAGCTCCTTTATTAGAGCTACCAATCATTTTTCTTATATTCTGAACAGTGGTAAAAAAAACGATTGAGACTCTCAATTTTGAGGACCTCATGACCTCCAAAATGATCTACACTACTCATATATTTGTTTTTTTTTTTTTTTGTTTCTATGTGATCCAGATCATTTTGGGGTCATGAAAATCTTAAAATTGGGGTCTCAATCATTGTTGTTAAAAGCATCACATGCCTTATTTCTTGCAGCCAACGTGCAGTCATCATCTGGATCACCTGCTAACTTTCAAGTTTACACTGCACTATTAAAACCACACGAGAGAATCATGGCACTTGATCTTCCTCATGGCAGACATCTTTCACATGGATATCAGGTGATGTATTCTTTTAGTTTAACTTCTGTAAGCTAGATTTGGTGGTAATATCGCATTCCTACTGATTAAAGTGAAGAAATTTGTTTATTGCTCAGTTTTGGTTTATGCTTTTATTTATTTGCTAGAAAAAAAAAAAAAAAAATAGATATATCAGGAACAGAGATGTTGAGAATGAAATACAATATGACTCTGAGAATATCTGTTGGCTTATGCTCATCTTCCAAGTTTTTGTTGTGAAAATGTCCATTGACATTGTTAAAGAGATCCAATTTATACACCATGATGGCTCTATTTTCATAAAGCAACTCTTCAAATGTCATTAGTGTCAGATTTAGTACTCATATAAACTTAACTCTGGTGTTCACGGATTCGAGTCACGAAAACAGTCTCTTTGCTTGCGGGGTAAAGCTGCGTATATCAACCCTTCCCTAGATCCCGTTTAATCGAGAGTTTCGTGCACTGTATACGCCCCTTTATAAACTTAAATCTGGTCTAGGAGAAAAATTCCTTTGATTTTCTGGATAGATATGAATAACCTGTAATTTGCATTAGTGTCCTCTTTTGGTCTATTTATGGCAATGTAATTTCCTTTTCAAAAAGATAATTGGAGCAGGTGTTGAGAGTTCGAAACCTTGAAATTGAAATGCTTCTTGTGGTTTTTAGTGTTTTAATTGTACATGGGGCATAAGTTTAGTAATTATGTTTTGATATTAAATGTAAAAGTCATAACATCTTATCATGATATACTAATTTGTCATTTTATGCATTTTTTCAGACTGACACCAAAAAGATATCTGCTGTCTCAATATTTTTTGAGACGATGCCATACAGATTGGATGAAAGCACCGGTTATATTGATTATGACCAGGTAACTTCTTATTCTCTTTGTGGGGAAGCTGTTCTTATGATTGAAGCAGATTTACTTTCTTGTAGGTCACTGTCGTTAAAATTGAAGAATTTATAGGAAAAAGTGAATTTAATTTGTTCTGTGTTTCAATAATCTGCTGGAAATCCCGCAGTGGCTATGTAATTCGTGAACGTTAATCTACCAAGATTGAAAGATAGGATTCTAAAACTTCCTACTCTACAAGTTTTATATTATGACTTGCGACTTTTTTCACCGTGGTTCTGGTTAACTACTGAGACCTTTTGCTCCAGTTTTGAATAGCCTCCTTTTACTTTTTGGATTTTTTTTCTTTTGTTGCTGCACAATTTTCCCCCTAAAATTATTTCAGATTTGGTTCATAAAACAAGTTCACTTGTATTACTGCAGTTGGAGAAAAATGCCACGCTCTTTAGACCAAAATTAATTGTTGCTGGTGTGAGTGCTTGTGCACACCTATATGATTATGCACGTATTCAAAAGGTAACTCCCTTGCTTTGACCGTCATTGTCAAAATCTGAGAGTCAACAACATATATCTTTCTTTCCTCTTCTTGTTTTTCCTGCTTGATATCTTAAATAGATAGAAATCATGAAATTTTGTTCCTGATCAATTTTACAGGTTTGTGACAGGTAGAAAGCTGTCCCGTTGGCGGACATAGCCCACATTAGTGGGTTGGTTGCTGCTGGTGTTATCCCCTCTCCTTTTGAATTTGCAGATATTGTGACAACTACAACACACAAGTCACTTCATGGACCACGTGGAGCGATGATCTTCTTCAAGAAGGGGGTGAAAGAGATTAATAAACAAGGACAAGAAGTAAGTTTGTAATTTTGAAACTAGTGAATAAGGAAAATTTCTCGTCATCTTCATTATTGGTTACTTGGGTGCTACTTTTTCAGTTACTTGGGTTGCTTTTATTATTGCCCTTTAAGTTCCAAATTAATTCATCAGGTGCAAGGTTTTCTCAATTTTGTATGCCATTTATAGGTAATGTTTGATTATGAAGAAAAAATCAATCAAGCTGTCTTTCCTGGACTTCAAGGTGGTCCACACAATCACACTATTTCTGGTTTGGCAGTTGCACTGAAGCAGGTTGAAATTCTTTCCTGCCTCATTAATCATTTTATTGGATCTTATTCTAACCAGATGATGTTATTTTACTCTGTTTACTTTCTGATTATAGGCCATGACATCAGAGTATAAGGCTTACCAAGTGCAAGTCCTTAGTAATTGCTCAAAATTTGCTGAGGTACTACCATGGGCACCTTTCTAAGCTTACAAACCATTTTATTTTCATTGCAATGTTTCACTGTCACTTTTATCGCTGAGATGTTTTATTGTCTGATCAAGTTTGTTGTGGCAATTTACATGTTACAAAAGTTCGCTAATTTTGCAGACTGTGTCTGGCGGAACTGATAACCATTTGGTCTTGGTGAATTTAAGAAACATGGTAAGAGGATAATATCTTTCTTTGTTTTGCAACTGCTGCTTCATGAGTTTTTTGACTTTCCCTCTTACATTCAACATTAAGCAGAGATAACAGTGATGAGGTTGATTTTAACTAGAAAAAATTATTAGAGCTGTTTTTCCCCCCAAACAAAATTGGACAAGAACATTAACAGGAAACCTTCTGTGGTATGTTTGTAAGAAAAACTCTTCTAAATGATAGGAAATTTGCGAAGTTTACTTGAAAATTTTACCTTCGAAATATTTTTATGTTGCTGTATAAGCAGTCTGATAGGGAATTTTGTACATGAATTATCTGCTTCATTGCCACAAATGTGACAGGACCTCCACATATGTCCATACTTGCATTAGACAATTAGGAGTCATCCCAAATTCCAGTAGCCTCTATATTTGAGAGAAATTCAATTTGATGCTGGTTCATGTGGATTCTGAATAGTTTACCAAGATGAAGGTGATCAGTTGTTTCTTTTGAGATTGTTATCTACAAGGTATTGTTGGCTCTAGAGCTGAGAAGGTTTTGGAATCAGTGCACATTGCAAAACACTGTTCCTGGGGATGTGTCTGCCATGGTGCCTGGTGGTAATCGTACGAGTAAAGCTCTTTTCCTTCGATCATTTTGCATGTACTAGTTATTGTTAATTACTTCATCATGAAGAACTGTTTTATCTGGTGATTCAGGAACTCCTGCTCTCACATCTAGAGGATTTGCCGAGGAGGATTTTGTTAAAGTAGCTGAGTTCTTTGATGCTGCCGTGAAATTGGCCTTAATATAAAGGCTGATACCAAAGGTTCTTGATTCTATTAATTGTCTTCAATGTTATCTTTAGAAGTGATTATTTATGTAAAATCAGAGATTTGTAAACGGAAATAGTTTTATACTTGCTTGCACACATGTCCAATTCTAAAATCAGGAACAAAGTTGAAGGGTTGAAGAAATTTGTGTCAACTATGAAGTCAGATGCCTACATTGCAAAGCTTTGTCATGAGGTTGAGGAGTATGCCAAACAGTTTCCAACAATTGGTTTTGAGAAAGAGCTATGAAAGATAACAACTGACGGAGGATCTTTATAGTGCTAGGTATGTCATACCCAGTGGCCTATTTGAGCAGATGTTTTCGATTGTTGTAGTTTTTTTGCTATCTTGATGCTAGAAATCAAACTAAGAACCAGACTCGTGTTAGAAACGTTTTGGAAAAATCTGGGTAAAAATAGAATTTTTCTTAACTTTGGTCTATTTTTTTAGGTGGGACTTGTGCGCCAAAGTTGGCGGGTCTAAGTGGTAACGCGTTCTATACCACGTTGTGATTCACGTGGTATATTTAGTTGCTCAAAACCATTATCGGGTGAATGGAAAATTGAAGCCAAAGTGAGCTCCATGGAAATAGATTTTTTGATGGAAATTCCTTAAGGTTTGAGAATTGGCTTGTCCCACATTGATTTGGTGGAAAACTTTGAACGGGTTTATAAGGCTTGGAGTTGGAACTTGGGGTAGACCCTAAGGGGCACCCAAGTTTTGTAGAGAGAGGTTATGGGCAAAATGGACTAAACTCATTGGACCCAAAAATCACCTCTCTTTGTTTTTATTCTGAGCATGACATTTCTGGATAGTTGTATGAAATATTTTCAATCTTGTGTCTATACTCTTCAAATCAATGAAGTTCCATAAAACATTTTCAATTGTATTTCACAGTTTTCATTGACATCAGCTTTGTGGATTTCTGCTAATGTAATTTATATTCTGTAAATCTTGGTAGTTGACAAATGATGTATGTATGACCATATAAAAATATTGTTCTTGAACATTGCATTCCTGGATCTTCCTCGACCCATTTCAAAGACACGGGAAGGAATGCATTTTGTGTCCTGCATGCTGAAAATTAATTAGAACTATAATGACCCTTATACTATTTTTACTCTTCTGTCTTGAATCCTTCTCACCCATTTGTTTTTGTATCCATGTTTGTTGTTGAACAGATTCATATGAAACGGGATGTCGATTCAGGTCAAAACAGTCATGGTGGAGTTGGAGTTGGGAAGATTTATGTCCGCCTCATCATGCCGAAAGCACGTTGACTATACATGTGCAGTCAGAATGTACAAGAAAATTCAATTGATGTCTTACATTTTTTTTTCTCTCATTAGAAAAGAGGAGTAAAAATAACAAAAAGAATGATTGTTTTCATTGCAGATGTGTAAATTTTTGAATTTTTAATTGATGCCATGCAATGTATAAACTTTTTTGAAGTTGTAAACTTTCAATTTTTTCCAGTTGGTCAAGTGCAATGGCTAGCTTTTATCTTCATCCATGAAAGCGTATTATAGGGTTACCAAAGCCTGCATCCTAGATACTCTTTAGGCTGTGTTTAGATATTGAATTTGTAAAAAGAAAGAAAAATAGTTGGAAAAAGTGAATGAAAAGAAATATAATATATATATATATATATTTTTCCTTCCACAATTACCTTCACAAATCTGAGATCTAAATACAACATCTTTTATCTTGGTTTTGGTCACTGCCATTTTGCATTATTCTCCTTTAGATTTCTATGCCGAACCACTAGGGTTGTTGTTTATTCTATAAACCTGGAATGTGCATTAATAGAAGCATCCGAATTTTTATTATTATTTTTTTTCCCCCTTGCAAATAATCTATTCTAGGAAGCTATTTTTCAACATTTTTTCTGTTTATTTTATACTAATCATGATCAAACTCAATTTGAAGTTCGATAATAAGAAACAAATTCAGCTCAATAATCAAGCTCTTGATCTACTTGTTAATTTTATTATATATATAAATTATATAATATGTCTTGTTTTATATCATTTAAATACATTAATAAATGAGTTGATAGTATTTAAATCAAAAATGCTAGAGGTCCCAAAAATTCTACCAAAAGTTTTACTAAATATCTTGTGGGACCCACATAGGACCCACATTGTGTGGGTCTCACACCCATGTGAGACATTTGGTAAAATTTTTAATAGAATATTTAGGATCTCTAGCATTACTCTATTTAAATTTAAAACATGAGGAGAGGAGAGATGATTAATTGTGATCAAAATTCAGAGGCGTGTGTGTCAGGCAGAATGTTAGGTTTGTCCAGTTGACTAGATTACACATTTCGATCAATACTTAGTGTTTTTTTGTCACACATGACTGAATTTCATTATGTGTCTGGGTGATAGATCTTTCATTTGAGTTGAGTTAAATTTGGCCATTAATCAATTATCTCGAAATCAGGACCGTGGATGATGTGATATTCCACGGAACATCTTTTTTTCTTTGATTAAAGAAAAAAAAGAAAACTACAGTTGGAAGTGTGGGATAATCGGTAAGGAATAACTGATTGACTGATAAAGCGATAACACATTCTTTTCCCCCCCACAGACTTTTTTTTACCTGAAGAGATGTTTCCTTCTTCACCCATTGTCTTCAACACGAACAGATCAACAACAACAACAAACATGTACCAGGTAATCTTCTACACACATATATAGATATATGTATCTATACTGTATTTATCATCTTCTTCTCAATGGCGTCTCTACCTTCTGTGTTAGTTGCCAACACTCTCAAGCTCGAACCAGACCTCCGTAAACTGCCCTCTTCTCTTCCCATCGAAAAGGTAAATCTTTCTCTGTTTCAATTTCACTTTTTTTTATTTATTTTTTTTTTATCTCTAGAAAAAACTTTCTCTGATACGATTGATTACTTGATCTCTCATCAGCGAAGTTATAGTACCAATACCCAATTGGGTAAAGCTTTGGACCCAACAAGTTTGGATTTCCGAGAAGCGCTTTCGCTGATAAGAGAAGGGACGAGTGTCGAATCGTCGATTCCGCTCTTGCAAGAATGCATAGAGAGGAATTCAGTTTCAGAAGCTCAAGTCATTCATGGCCACATTGTGAAGACTGGTACACATGAAGATTTGTTTCTCTTGACTTTTCTTGTCAATGTTTATGCCAAGTGTCGGGCTATGGAAAATGCACGCAAGGTGTTTGATAATTTGCCCAAAAGGAATGTAGTTACTTGGACGTCTCTTATGACTGGCTATGTTCGCAATTCCTGTAACGCCCTCAGAATTAACCCATTATATATATATATATATATATCATTGACATGCATTATTTAAAGAAAACACTTTAATAATTCATTATAATATCCATTAGAGTCTTACTAAACAAAAGCATTACATGTAACATCAAAGTAAATGCCCTACTGACTTACATCTTTCCAAGCCAACACTTGGACACAAAAGTATAAGTTCTAACTCAAATATAAATAAAGCCCTAGGCTTGAGTGTTTACATGTACTAACAATGAAAAACAAATAACTAAAAATAGTCTTCAAAATCCAAGTCCTTCCAAGCTAAGTCCTTGGAGGTAGCTTATCCCCTGAACCTGAAAATGATGTTCCCATAAAGGGTGAGCCACAGCCCAGTAGAAATATACTAAACCAAATATAAGCAATGAATAAAGCAATAGCATTCAATAGATGGTTAACCAAGATAATCAATTTCTTCATTTTACAGTCTCATGACACTATTGCCTAAGACACGTTTTACTTTCCAACTTTATCAATATGGCTCAGAACCTGGCCAAACTTACAACAGTGAATTATATATATCATATTCACATTCTTCCAATGTCAACAAACAAATGAGACTCAAGCTCAAATCAAAACACTTCATACTTCCAGATTGATACACATTTTAGTGCTGTATCAATAAAAACACTTCTATATAAATAAGCACACATAAAAGTGATACTAATGGAGTCCATCCCCTATCTCCTCCCAAACAAAATCCGGTTTAGAGGTCCATCCCCTATCTTCCCCTAAACCGTGGAGTACATCCCCTATCTCCTCCCACACAAAATAATATATGTAAACACATAACATATAACACACAATCAATACACATAATGTCTGTATTAATTCAGCAGTCAAAACGAATGACTCAACCAATGTGATTAGTTTCAGTTATCCCTAATCCACATGCAGTGTCTACAACAAGCACGGCTATCCTCCACCGATAGCCCAAAACAGTTATTTCTAAACTGAAAATAACTATGTCAACAATTCAATTGACAAATGATTCAAATTAACCAACTACGCCATTAAATCAATGAATTCCCCAATTCCATGAATTTAACCATCTTTTCCCAATTCCATGAATTAATTATACAAATTAATTTAATAATACAACTAGGGTTTTTTTTCCAAAATTTACCAAAGTATCCCCAACATATCAAAATACCAAAACTTAGAACAAAACTTATAGAATGGAGTAGGAAATCCCTACCTCGAAGAAAATAACCCAAATGGTGAAGACAGAGATGAGTGACCAAATACCAATGTGCTCCAAATCGCCAAATGTTCAGATCAAATGAAAGCCCTCGACTCCCTCTATCTTTTTAATAAAGCAACTAGGGTAGAAACACACTCTAAATAGATCAAACCTAAGAAAGAAGGTGAGTAGGGAGAGAGAGAAGTCGGACCTAGGGTTTGGAATCAAAAAGAAGATGAAAAACTGGACAGGCTCGCTCGAGCGAAGACTTGGTCGCTCGAACGACCAGACACGGAGAAGCTACGCTCGAGCCAAGGAAGCCTTGCTCGAGCCAACAACCCAAAAGCTCGCTCGAGCGAAAGAAAACTCGATCGAGCGAAGAACTCAAACCCTCAGGTCTGTAACCAGACACACGCTCGAGCGAAGAACCTATCGCTCGAGCGAAGAACGAACTAACTCGCTCGAGCGAAGAAAAGCTCGCTCGAGCCAAAAACCTCTGCTCACAAGTCTTACTACAAAACGCAATCCTCGCTCGATCGAAGAAACCCTGGCTCGAGCGACGGACCAAAACAAAGAGCTCGCTCGAGCGAAGAACTGCTCGCTCGAGCGAAGAGTCAAAATTCTGGGCAGCAACCCTTTGCTCCCAAGCTCAACCAACTAGCTACAAACCTGCCCATTGCATCCCCCAGCTCAGAAATAGGAAATTAAAGGACGATAACAATCATAATACAATGGCAGGAGCTACGGAACCTAAGTCCGGATACAATATTCAGATGGGAAAAGACCGGGGTCGCTATAATTCTCAACCCAAGCTCGCCTTCCCGGTTTTCATTGAAATGTTGGAAGTTGGTGCTTATCCTACGAATTATACACTTGGAGTTGTTTTAAATGCTTGTTGTTTGATGCATGCAATTGGGTTGGGGAAGCAAATCCATTGTTACATCGTAAAGTATGACATTGAATACGACACAAGTGTTGGGAATGCACTTTGTAGTTTATACTCCAACTGTGGCAGCTTGAATTCTGCGGTTAAAGCATTTTTGAGAATTAGGGAACAGAATGTGATTTCTTGGACCACGGTTATATCTTCCTGCGGTGATAATGGTGATTCTGGAATGGGTTTTAGTTTGTTCGGTGAAATGCTTTCTGAGGGTGTAGAGCCGAATGAGTTCACATTGACTAGAGTCTTGAGTTTGTGTTGTGTAATGCAGTCTTTGCGTATAGGATCGCAGGTTCACTCGTTGACCATTAAACTTGGGTACAAATTGAACCTACCCGTAACAAATTCTATTATGTATTTGTATTTGAAATGTGGACATGTTCGAGAGGCGAAGAAGTTGTTTGATGGAATGGAGGAAGTCAGCTTGGTTATATGGAATGCAATGATTGCAGGGCATGCCCAAATGATGAATCTTGCAGAGGATGGTATTTCCGCACACCATAGCGGAGTTGAGGCGCTTAACATTTTTCTAAGATTGCACCGGTCTGGCCTAAAGCCCGATCTATTCACCTTCTTAAGTATATTGACTGTATGTAGTAGTTTGGTGGCTTTGCAACAAGGCGAACAAGTTCATTCTCAGACTATTAAGACTGGGTTTTTGTCTGATGTGGTTGTGGGAACCGCGCTAGTGAACTTGTATAATAAATGTGGAAGCATCGAGAGAGCAAGTAAAGCTTTTGTAGAGATGTCTACAAGAACTTTGATATCTTGGACTTCGATAATTACAGGGTTTGCTCAACATGGTTGCTCACAACAGGCGTTGCAACTCTTTGAGGATATGAGATTAGTAGGGGTTAGACCGAACAAGATCACCTTTGTGGGTGTTCTTTCAGCTTGTAGCCATGCTGGAATGGTTGACGAGGCATTGGCTTATTTTGAGATGATGAAAAACGAGTATAAAATCAAGCCCGTGATGGACCATTTTGCGTGCCTGATCGATATGTTTGTGTGGCTAGGTCGCTTAGATGAAGCTTTTGAGATTATCAAGAAGATGGATTTCGAGCCCACCCAACGAATTCATATGGTCCACTATGGTTGCAGGCTGTAGAAGTCACGGGAATCTGTGTCACGACCCCAAACCGCCCCTAGTAGTTTGGTGCCGTGATGGCTAGTAATCCGAGATTACCGAAGGCCAACTTTCAAAATTCGCACACAATCAGAGTATAATAAACGGGGCTCACAAATGCGGAAGCAATAAATCAAAATACAAGTGGTCCGTAAGAGCAGTGCATAAGTCAAATGAAATGGCATACATCCTTACATAACTTTACAAATTGAATACAACAAGGTAAAATACGTATTACATCTTGATCAAAAGGCTTCTCGAGCCGACATATACAAAATGCAGTGAATACAAGCCAAGAAGCATGATTTTCAAGATTCGCCGACATAGACAAAATGACATCACCGACGTGAATACAAAACAAAGCCGACAAAAATCATGGATCCAAAACAAGCTTTCAAAAACACAGCCTAGGCGTCGCCGACGTCCTGTTCATCACCTACATATATATAGAGAGGGTGAGCTTGGATACTCAGTGAATGGTACTAGAAATAAAGGTTTTGCATGAATATAGCCGAAGTCTTTCAAAACGAAACATGCCAAAACCATACGAATATTAGCCGAGGTCCTTTCAGAGCAAAACACATCAAAACTTTATCAAAACAAGAGATGAACCGTATTCATCTATCAAGTCTTACAAGTCTCAAGGGATGCTTACTGGCATCGGCAAAACACGAATCAAGCTTTCCGAACAAACAAATCCACGCGGTAAACCGTCAGTGGCAAAACAAAGACTGCACGATCCGTAATCGATTAGTCAAAGGTACTGCGAAAGTTTATAGTCCTCCAGCACAAGGGACTTGTGTTACTTAAGCCCGTAGCTCTTTTTAACACGATGGAACTTGTGTTACTTAGGCTCGTAGCCCGCTTTAACATGATGGAACCTGTGTTACTTAGGCCCGTAGCCCGCTTTAACACAGTAGTCTTTCCAAGAAAGGACCGTATCCTTTTATACTTAGTGCTGCGAAAGTTTAGAGTCCTCCAGCACAAGGGACTTTTCAAGGATGACATCAAAACAAAGCTTATACTTGATACATCAAAACAGAGCTATTCATTCATGCTTGACAAATACTTTTATCAAAACAAAACAAGGCTTTATCAAATCTTTATAACATAACTTTATTAAAAATACCACTCACATAGATCTTCTCGGGTGTAGGCTCAAAGCAAAGATCAAGGACCTACAATCACATGGCAATCACATTCTCAAAACAAGCTTTACATGCATGCAAATGATCCCGGCATTCTCACCAGATCCAACTCAATAACAAAGCAAAACATGCTGGGAGTTTAAACACTGCTCCCGTCTCATGAAAACACACTGGGTACCAACCAGGTCTTTGCCGAGGTCCTACACCTCCTTGCCGAGGTGTGGTCCCAATGGCCTCATTCAAAAGCAAAGTCGGGAAAACCTGGGTTTCCCTTTGAAGAACATGAAGAACATGATGAACATGATCATGAGGAAGATGAATGCAAGATCATAACTTGTTACAAAAATCTGAGATTTCATGCTATGAGTTCAAAACATGGACCTGGGTACCCATACAAGAAGGTCATGCAGGAACAAACACAAAACATGGTTCTTGTTCCAAACTTTCGGATCAAAACGAGACTTTTCTTCAAGAACAAATGAATACTATCTTTCTTTTCCGAAACCAACTTCAAATTGATGCATGACATGCAAAGCAGATTCGATCATGCAATGCAGCTAGATGATCAATAACAACAACCAGAGTAGATTAAGATTCTTACCCCAAAGCTCGAATCTAACGGCTCAAACTCCAAAAGTCAACTCGAAAATCTACTCTCTCACTCTAAAACTCCTTCTCCCTCTTCTAGAGTTTCTCTCTCTTCAAGAACAAAACTTGCAACAAAATGATACAAAAGAATGATATGTTCACAGGCCCACCGGCTGACTTATCCTTCAGCTCGGACACGTGGCGCTTCCGAGTTGGTTCAACCCAAAAGGTGACTGATTGATAAGACAAGTCTATGACAAAGCGTATGCAGCAAGCTAAGGCAAGACACATCGGCAAGTAATGACATCGGTTAAAGTCAAAGCTTCGGCAACAAGGTAACAAAGACATCGGCTAGGGAGGACGACACTTGACTAAGCTGTGCCACACCTCGGCCTGGGTGTGCCACACCTCGGTCTAGGCCATACCTGCCCAAGGACAAGGATCACTAAGTACAAAACATCTCGGCAAACATGCCCGGGGTGAAAATGGGGGTCGACCAAGTGGTTCTAAAACAGTTCTAAGTACAAAGGTTCAGAGGTGAACTAAGCTCAAGATGACCTCGGCTACACACCAAGCAAGGAACAAAATAATGCAAGCAACACTTAAACAAAACAAGGCAAGGCAAAACTTGCAAAATAACATAACAAGACAAGATCACGCATGAATGTATGCAAGTATGACAAGAGTAAGGTAAGGGTTGCTACAGTCTACCCCCCTTAAAGAAGTTTGGTCCCCAAACTTAAGTTACCTTGCTCTATAAACAACTCCGGATAACGGACTCTCACATCCTCTTCCTTTTCCCACGTGGCTTCTGTGCCATAATGCTCCTTCCATTCGACCTTTACCATTGGTATCGACTTGTTTCTCAACCGCCTCACTTGCCGGTCAATAATCCTCATTGGTTTCTCCTCGTAGCCCAAATCCTCATTAACCGTAATCCCAGAATGATCAATTATATGTAGTGGATCTCGGATGTACTTCCTCAACATCGAAACATGAAACACATTATGGACTTGGCTTAATTCGGGTTGCAAAGCAAATCTGTAGGCAACGGAGTTAACCTTGTCAAGAATTTCAAATGGCCCAATATAACGAGGTGCTAACTTACCCTTCTTTCCAAATCTGGAAACTCCTTTCATTGGTGAAACTTTCAGGAATACATGATCCCCAACTTCGAATCCTAACTCATTCCTTCTCTGGTCGGCGTAGCTCTTTTGTCGGCTCTGGGCAGTTTTAATCCTCTGTTGGATAAGTTTAATCTTTTCTGTTGTTACTTGAATCAATTCGGGACCAAGCAGAGCTCTGTCTCTAATTTCGGTCCAACATATCGGCGACCTACACTTTCTTCCGTACAAAGCTTCATACGGCGCCATGCCAATGCTAGCTTGATAACTGTTGTTGTAAGCGAATTCCACTAAGGTGAGCTCCCCAACTTCCTAGGAAGTCCAATACACAAAATCTAAGCATATCTTCAAGTGTCTGAATTGTCCTCTCTGTCTGCCCATCCGTCTGGGGATGAAAAGTTGTACTAAATCTCAGCTCGGCTCCGAAAGCCCTCTGTAGACTCTGCCAAAAACTAGAAACAAATTTAGGATCTCGGTCTGACACAATTGACATCAGCACTCCATGAAGTCTAATAATCTCGTTCACATATAACAAGGCAAGTTGATCGGCGTTGAAGGTAGTCTTAACAGGTAAAAAGTGTGCTGACTTAGTTAATCTATCAACAACAACCCAAATCGAATCCATACCTTTCGGTGTCTTCGGCAAACCAATCACAAAATCCATGGAGATGTGTTCCCATTTCCACTCAGGAATCGACAAAGGTTGAAGAAGTCCTGCCGGTCTTTGATGTTCTGCTTTCACTTGTTGACAATGCAAACACTGGGACACGAATTCGGCTATTTCTCTTTTCATATTTGGCCACCAGAAGATCCGCTTCACATCTTGATACATCTTGGTGCTTCCTGGATGAACGGCAAATTTGGAGTTGTGGGCTTCTTGCAAAATCTTCCTTTTTAACTCTAGGATGTCGGCCACGCATAACCTTCCTTCAAACTTGAGCACTTGATTTTCGATGGTGTATCCTGATCTCGGCTTTGTAACAATCTCCTCGGCTATTTTCTTGAAGAATTTATCCTCTATCTGTCTTGTCTTTACCTCATCAACAATAGTCGGCTCCATTGCTATCATGGTCAAATATGCCAAATTTCCATCTGACTTCCTGCTCAAAGCGTCGGCCACACTGTTAGCTTTACCTGGGTGATATTGAATTTGCATATTATAGTCTTTCAACAACTTAAGCCACCTTCTCTGTCTCAAATTCAATTCCTTCTGAGTGAACAGGTACTTTAAACTCTTATGATCTGTAAAAACCTGACAAGAAGCTCCATACAAATAGTGACGCCAAATCTTTAAAGCAAATACGATGGCTGCTAGCTCCAAATCATGGGTGGGATAGTTCCTTTCATGTGGCTTTAACTGACGAGATGCATATGCTATGACTTTACCATTTTGCATCAATACACAACCCAAACCCTTATGCGATGCATCACTATATATATGAAACTCTTCATTACCTGATGGAAGTACGAGTACTGGTGCTGTAACTAACATCGTCTTCAGTTCCTGGAAAGCTGACTCCCGATCTTTAGTCCATTCATACAGTGTTCCCTTCTTAGTCAATTGCGTCAATGGAATTGCAATCCTTGAGAAATCCTTCACAAACTTCCTGTAATAACCTGCCAAACCCAAAAAACTACGAATCTCGGACACATTAGTCGGCCTCGGCCAATTTACTACGGCCTCAATTTTGCTAGTATCAACCGAGATACCCTCTTCATTAATCGCATGACCCAAGAATGAGATAGTAAGAAGCCAAAACTCACACTTGTTAAACTTAGCATACAATTTCTGGTCTCTCAAAATCTGTAAGGCAAGTCTCAAATGATTTTCATGTTCAGCTTTACTCTTGGAATAGATCAATATATCATCAATGAAGACAACTACAAACTCATCTAAATATGGCTTGAAGACTCTGTTCATTAAATCCGTAAATGCAGCAGGGGCATTGGTCACCCCAAAAGGCATTACTAAAAACTCGTAGTGGCCATATCTTGTCCGAAAAGAAGTCTTCTCAACATCTTCGGCTTTAACTTTAAGCTGGTGGTAACCAGACCTAAGGTCAATCTTAGAAAAGACTCGTGCTCCTTGTAATTGATCAAGCAAATCATCAATCCTAGGTAATGGGTACTTGTTCTTGATAGTGACCTTATTAAGTTCTCTATAATCGATACAAAGACGGAGTGTGCCATCCTTTTTCGTAACAAATAAAACAGGTGCTCCCCATGGTGAAGTGCTCGGCCTAATAAATCCTTTATCCAACAATTCTTGTAATTGCAGTTTCAATTCCCTAAGTTCAGTTGGGGCCATCCTGTAGGGTGTTTTGGAGATCGGCTGGGTTCTCGGCATGATATCAACAGTAAACTCTATCTCTCTATCGGCTAAGTGGCCAGGCAATTCGTTCAGGAAGACGTCGGGAAATTCATTAACAACTGGGATGTCGGCTAAATTAGCATTTCCATTCTGATCACCCAGTATACTACACAAGTAGCCTCGACACCCTTTCTGAATTAACTTATAGGCCTTAATGGACGAAATCAAGTAAGGTGGGGGCACTATCCCTTTACCCTGGAAAATAACCTCGGCTAGGTTTGGGGGTCTCAGTGTGACACTTTTCGAAACACAATTAATAGATGCATGATTTGCGACTAACCAATCCATTCCCAGTATAACATCAAAATGAGTTATGTCCAGAGGCATTAAATCTACTAACAATTCAACATTCTCAATCACAACAACACATGCTCTATAAATGGATACAACAATCATAGATCTCCCAGATGGAGTAGACACAGATAATACATAATCAAGGGGCTCTAGTTCTCTATTAATTCTCTCGGCAAACTTAGCAGATACAAACGAATGCGTAGAACCCGAATCAATCAACACATTGGCATCTTGGGAGCAAATTAGGAGTATACCTGACACCACTGTCTCAGCATTTTGAGTGTTCCCTGGTACTAGCGCAAATACTTTGCCCTGTCTCATCTGTCCTTTCCCAACATTACCCTTTTGGACGGAACCCGAGATATTCTCACCTTTCTTGTTGTTATCAGCCTTTGTCTTAGGGCAATCCTTCACATAATGACCCATTTCGCCACATTCATAACAAGCTCCAGACGTCCGACGACAGACCCCGAAATGTTGCTTCCCACAATCCGAACACGTCGGTTTAGCATTACCTTCCTGCCTTAGGTTACCAGCACTGCCCATGTTCATCTTCTTCTTGGTGCCCAGCTGTCCTCGGCGATTGTCATAGTTTTGTCTCTTTCGCTGGTTCTCCCCCGAGCTCTGGTATCGATTCAGGTTAGCTTCGGCCAGAATGGCTTTGTCCAACACTTCGGCGTAAGTCGGCATATTATGCAAGTTAACCCGGTCTTGAATCGGTCCGCGAAGCCCACTCTCGAACTTCCTGGCCTTCATGTATTCATCGTTGGCCATGTGAGGTGCAAACCTCGCCAACTCAGTAAAAGTGCGGTTGTATTCCGCCACTGTTCGGTTGCCTTGCGTCAAAGTCTGAAATTCGGTAGCCTTGCGGTTTCGAACACTTAGGGGAAAGTGTTTGTTGTAGAACAACTCTAAGAATCGGGTCCAGGTCAGATCTGGATTGCTTTCTCAAACCATCATCCACCATCTGCGAGCGTCATCATCTAACGTGAATGCTGCCAACGTCACCTTCTGAGCGTTGGTGCTAGGAAAGATCTCGAACAACTTTTCCATTTCCAAAACCCACGCCTCAGCCTTCATTGGCTCTATACCCCCAGAGAATCTCGGTGGTTTCATTTTCTTGAACTCCCTGATCAAAGCTATCGTGCCATCCCCATATAAGGCTGGCTGCGGAGGAACTTGTGGCACTGGAGGAGGTGGAGGCGGAACTACATTTTGGCCGTTGGTCTGCTCGGCCTGAGTCGACGTAGCACTAGCATACTGCTGTCTTGTTTGCCTCAACTCGCGGGCCAAACCTTCAACTAATCTTTCCAGTCTGTCCAATCTGTCTTCGGGCTGATCCCGGCCAATTGGAGGTCTACCTCTCCTCATGATGCTTTGAGCATGCAAAGTGTGACTTTAAAACAAATAAGCAAATAACCACGTAGGCAAGTAACAAATAGGTATGTCAAGACAATGCACACCTCGTTCAAATAGCAAGCACCATGATGCAATCCTAACATCTTTCTAAGGGAAATCCTATGCTCTTTAGGATTCAAAGTGTGTGAATAACGTATACTGAGGAACTTGTGCTCTGATACCATTCTGTCACGACCCCAAACCGCCCCTAAGAGTTTGGTGCCGTGATGGCCAGTAATCCGAGATTACCGAAGGCCAACTTTCAAAATTCGCACACAATCAGAGTATAATAAACGGGGCTCACAAATGCAGAAGCAATAAATCAAAATACAAGTGGTCCATAAGAGCAGTGCATAAGTCAAATGAAATGGCATACATCCTTACATAACTTTACAAATTGAATACAATAAGGTAAAATACGTATTACATCTTGATCAAAAGGCTTCTCGAGCCGACATATACAAAATGCAGTGAATACAAGCCAAGAAGCATGATTTTCAAGCTTCGCCGACATAGACAAAATGACATCGCCGACGTGAATACAAAACAAAGCCGACAAAAATCATGGATCCAAAACAAGCTTTCAAAAACACAGTCTAGGCGTCGCCGACGTCCTGCTCCTTTAGGCATTTGTTGAACCTAATTGGTGAGCAGGCTGGTCCTGTTTTGATTAACCTTGCAACTTGGGTTGTCATGAAAACCTGTTAATTCCATTGTTGTGAAATAATGTATCGAACTATGAATCGTTTTGCTAAAGTAGTCAATTATCAATCGTATCAAATCATTAATAGTAATATTCACTCATTTTTGCATAATATATAGTTTTTGTATCTATATAAACATGTAGTGTTTAAAATAAAATGAATATCAATATAATTAAATTGTATAGAGGTATATACATATAAAATTATATATATCAACATAATTAATTAATTTTTTTAATAAAAAATTTGGGTAAACAGTGATGTTTCATACATTATACAAACATAACTAATCATAGCAAATCATAATTAATTGCAATTGAATCGTATGATTCACTGAATTTAAAATTTGATAGTACAAATCAAATTATTTTAGTTGAAACCTGTATCGAGCTTGGGTTTGAAAATTATTTTTTTAGTAAATTTTTTGTTTTTAGTGATTTTTATTTTGTTTTTAGAACTTTTCAAAAATGTGTTCACTTTTAGGTCTTACTGAAAAAACAATATCAACATGAGTGGTGTTGCTAGACGCTCACCACTAAGAAGAAAACTAGTACGAATTTTTACTATAAAATTACGAGACCTAATATATTATTGGGACAATTTATAATAAAATATGCATTGAGTTTTTAATTTTATCAATTTAAATCTTAATTTTTTAATTTATTTTTAATTTAAATCATTGTTCTATTTTTGTTAACTAAAATCAATGAGAAAATAGTATTTTAGTTATTAAATTCAATGTATATATAAAATGTTTGAAATACTCATTTTTATTGAGTTTAATGTTTAAAATACTCATTTTTTATCCATTTTACTTTACGAAAATAGACAAATGGTTCAAATTGAAAATAAATCAAAAGTTCAGAGTTTAAATCGATAAAATTAAAAATTTATTTTATTATAAAAGTCAAATCTTTTTTTCTTCTTGTTCTTTTTTTGGTTGTAATTTTCCCTATATTATTCTATCATGACAATAAAAAATAAGGTAAACATTTATGAAGGGATGGAAATCTTTTTAGATACAAGTCTTGAGTGTGCTTCCTTGGAGTATCAAGACTTTCACACGTTCACAATAAATTTTTTTTTTTTATTTATGATTTTTTATGTTGAAATGTTAGTTTCCCTAACTAAAGACTAATATATGAGAATTGTCACCAAAATCCCTGTAAAAAATTATCATATCCTCGAATGATTTGACTTAGAAGGCTTATCATTAATTTTTAAATAAAATTGCCACTACAATAATATAACTACTATTGTTTACTAAAAGTTATAATTATAATATTCAATGGCTTGGAAAAATCATCATGTTTAAGGGAAAAAAAATCTACTATTTTTAAATTACTACTATTTTTAATTAATTACATTATTGATTCTTTCTTTGAAAAAAAATCTTTCTATTTTTAATTAATTATATTAAGGGAAAATTAGGAAGGTATTTTATGTAAGAGTTTAAGGATAATAACAATTTATTTGCTAGTTAAAGTTCTTAAGATTTGAAAATCCATGAAGATAAGGACAAATTTCAATAGAAATGTTAAGAATACCCTTTTAACAATTGGCATTGATAATGTTGATTAATTGGTAAGATATGGGTTGGATCGATCCACGTGCTCCACGAGTTGACTGTCCTTCGTCCCCTTAATTAGGTACCTGCAACAAGTTCAGTAGGAAGGTTCCAAAACGAAGGTGGTTCCTTCCAATGGACTTTCCAACGATCAAGTTAGACAAGAAGATGCTCGAAACAACAGTTTTAAAGAGAAGGTTGAAAGTAGTGTAAGAGAGAGAGAGAGAGAGATTACTTGTCCCTAAAACTTCCTCAGAAGCTTCCTAATATCTCTTACTAATCATTAACTTGTCCATACATGTTGTGCCATTGGCCGAAAGCTTGCCACCTTCTCGCCGTCGGACATGGTGGTTTCATCTCATCCCAAAATGAGAGGTCTTTATTGCATTTAAAGCCTTGACAGTCTCATTTAATGCTTAGTGTATGAGTGCTATAATTTTACAGAATCTTTGTTTGCCACGTGGCTAACTCCCTTCCTGACACATGTCTAACTGGTGTCTGGGCTTGGCCACTGTGAGTTCCCTATTGGGCTTGGTGTCAAGCCTGTTTGCTAGGCCTCAACCAAGTGACTTTTTGGGTAACCCAAAACAATTGTGGATTAGGCCCTTCTGGGCCATGCCCATCAGCAGTCCCTTATTCCTGAGTGCTGCTTCAGTACAATGAAGGGAATAATAAAGGTAAAAGTAGCCCCCTAAGTCGCAGAAGATAGAGGGCCGACCAACCGGTTTGAGATACCAGAGACGGCTGGCCAAGTGCATAAGGATGGTCGAGCAAAGGTGTCAAAGGAGCAAAGTGGCCGACCAACGAGGTGTTCGACCGAGGACGACCGACCGTCAAGGTATCCGACTGAGGGTGTCTAACCAAGTGTCAACCCCGACCGGCTGAAGGGGGCCGACTGAGTGACAACACCGACCGACCGACAAGGGGGCCGAGCAACAGACCTGATCGACCGAGGGTGAGGCGAAGGGGTAAATGTTCTGGCAGGGTGCGGGGCTCAAGGAGCAAGAATGCACGTGATGATGTAACGTCAAGTAGAGGGTTAGTGGTGCAAAGGAGCAATCCTATCTATCTACGTAGAGCAATCTAGACCGCCGATGTCAAGTAGGAATGATTTCGAAGGTGAAAAGTTGCGATAGCGCTTGAATTCGAAAGGGCTAATTGTATTAAATTACGATGGCGCGTGAATGCGAAAGAGCTGATGTATTAACACTTGTGCTTTTTGTTTTCCCTTTCCACATTGGCAAATTTTCAAACTGACAATTTTGAACTTTAATCCTTGGAATATAGGCAAACCGTGGGCTTTTGCATTTGTGTGTTTCACATACCTTATCGCAAAAAACCAACACCTTACAAACTTTGCCTCCTTTATTTCATCTAATTCTTATCTATTCCATATTTTGAACTTTCTCGTCCCTGCGACCAAAGCCATCTGCAGAAATGTGATAGAGAAGGCCCAAGAGAAAGCACTTACGGTAACATCTGACTTGTTGGGAGATGACAATGGAGTTGCTCTGGTAGAGAAATATAAGGTGGAAAAGATGGTCGAAATGAGGGGAAAGAGACCACATCGACCTATTCCTCTAACAATGATCTCGGCCGCCCAATCGATTAGTTAAGTGGCTCCGAACCACTGGCACACCAAGGCTAACAAGTCGTCATTGACGGTAGAGGACTTGGAGAAGATCCGAAGGAAGTATCAAATTCCTAAGAACGTGAAACTAAGGCTGCCAACGACGGAGGAGAGGGCGTCGGATGCCAGGCGAGGAAGTTTACGTTGCACGAAGAGACGCTTCATGGGGGTTTAAGACTGTTGCTCCCTCAACTCGTGACCGATGTGCTAAATCGACTAGAGGTGGCACTGAGGCAATTAGTACCAAATGCTTGAAAGATACTAGTCGCCAATACGATCTCCTAACCATAAACGACGAAAGGGCGACAGATAACGGTCGACGAGTTCTTCTCATGCTATAAGGTGTCTAGCCAATAGGAGACCTAATTGTTGCTACAAGTGTCGCTAGGTAGAGGATTGGTGGCTAGGCTCCTCTTTTCAGTTAAAAGGTGGAGGACAAAGTGGTTTTACGTTTCGGTGACTGGTAGGAATGAGGCGATGACAATTTGGAAGATCCCCACCAGGTCCGTAGAGCAAAAGTTAATGACGGTGAAGGAGAGGGAAGTGAAAGAGGTGAAACAATGGCGAGAGAAAGAGGGGCTTAAGTGGGATGATTTGGTTAAGCCCTCTGCCATCTTTGCTACCTGTTTGGGTCCAAAACCGGTAGATAGGGACCCCACCCCAAAGAAAGTTGAGGCCAGGAGGAAGGCCCAAGAGGTTGATAACTGTTAAGCGCTTGTGACGGCGAAAAAGCTGAAGGAGCAGGAGGTGGGCCCAGCTCTCAAGCCATATATGCACAAGGTCACTCATCCATGTCCTAAAGCCTTGGGGGAGTGGGACCTAAAAACTATTGTGCCATTGAAGGCACTAGTTGATCTGATTAAGGAGAGAAGCAGAACCAAGATATAGTAAGTAAAAAAGAAAAAAATGAGCATTGCCAGGGGCGGAGAGGAGGATAAAAAGGCTAAGAAGGCCAAGGAGAGCATGCCTGAGCCAAGGGCTGAGCCAACAGGGAAGGTAGAGGTGGTGGAACCAAGGCCAGGAATGGTCACTAAGGGAGATGAGGTCGACCCCTCCATTGTAGAATTGGTGGACCTGGATGAGGCAGAGAAGGAGAAAACAGTTGACTGAACGGTTGGCCTGCCCTATCAAAAGAAACAAATGGGGCAAAGCAAAGGATAGAGAACGAGTGCCCAGCCCCAGTGCACACAAGTAGGATTTGGGAGAGTTCTATCTTCGGATTAATGAGTATCGCCGCTCACCATTTAAGTGCAGTGGTTGGTCTCTCATGATCCGAAGCGAGTGAGCCATCTAACATTCTGTGTGATACCACAGCTGCCACTGAACGCCAATTGGGCACCATGGACGACGTGGTCATCAGGGACATTTCTCGATTTAGGAAGGCCAACCTTATGAGAGCGTTTTGCTCAGCCCAAATGGAGTTGCTAACCTTGGCAGCTGCTTTGTTGGACAAAGAAGTCGTTGCGAAGATGGTGACAAAGTCGATGAAGACCCAGCTGGAAAAGTGCACTCTGAGCTGGAAGTGTCCAGAGTGGAGATCGCTAAGTAGCAGAAGACAACACGAAGTACCTGCACCAAAGGCTTTACTTATGGGCAAAGGGTAAAAAAGATGGAGGTGTTAGCCTTGGTTTAAAGCCACATAGCTGACTGAGTGAAGATAGATCAATCTGAGGCTGTGGCTGAACTGGAGGGCGTCAAGGCTCAGCTGGGCCAGCCGAAGTTTGAACTAGAGGCTGCTCACCGAATGGTGGAATCATTGGAGTCTGAAATGGCGACAGAGCGAAAAAAAGGTTTGGACGCCCAGCAGGCCTTCACTATGGCTAATGAAAGGCTATAAGAGGCTCTGACCAACAATGAAGAGCTACATTAGTTATCTCTAAAGGATAAGAAAGAGGCTCACACTCGAGTTGCTGAGTTAGAAAGGGTACTCAGCGCAGAGAAAAAGGCTCTTGAAGAGGAGAGGAGCAAGACTGCAAAGCTGGCCAAGGCGATAGCGTCAAAAAGAGTGGCCTACCCCGACCTCTATACCCTAGCAGTGGAACAATTTAAGCAGTCTACTGAATTCCAAATAGTGATAGACGCTGTTGTGGCCTCAAGCCTTGTTAGAGAGGGGGGGCCTAAGGCTGGTCCATCAAGCTCAAGTGCTGCCAATCTGGTGGAGCTGCAGACTAAGGCGGAGATAATCTAGAATTTCCAACTGTCCGACTATTTCAAGCACTTGTTGAGCGAGTATTAGGATAGCGGCTGGGTGAGGTTTGGGCAAAGAGCGCAAGTGACCTTCTCAGACATCGACTTTAACGTTGTAAAGCCATAAGATGAAGACATTGCTTGCACACTGCTGGATGAGGGGAATGAAGAGGAAGATCTCCTATCCAGTGAGAAAGAAAAAGACAAAAGGGAAACAAGCTGAGTTGTATCTCATCAGGTGTAGTTGTAGTGTTATTTGATTTGTTCTTTGTAAAAAAAATTTACATTTTATAATAAACTTGTGTATAATACAAAAACTGACCTTATGAATTATTGAGTTATAACTGTTGGTTTCATTGTGTGTGTCCATTGGAAAATGAAGTTTGAAAAATATAAAATGTAAGGGTAAAGGTAAGGGCTCAAACATCAATTGAAAGTAAAATAAAACAAAACTCCAAGTAACAATTAAAAGTGAACGTTTATGGTGATATTTAAGAAGGTCTGTCAGGGTGGCCACCAATCACACAACTACATAAAAAGTGGACCTGTGCAAAAACGAAAGTTGAATTGATGAAGTTGATCGACCAAGACTCGAAAGTGAACTAGATTGAGCATTTGAACTCGTATAAAAGAAAGTGGCATTGCCAACATTGAATTTGGACTTGAAAAAGGTAATTAATGGAACAAGGTCAAACTTTAATGAATAGAACAAGGTCGTAACTGGTGAAAATTTTGTTGAAAAATGAAGATTAAACCTCGCAAAAAGAACCTAAACTAAGAGACGTGGACCCTTCTTTCCATTGTGCTTTTGGACTTAAGGATGGTCGGCTGACTACAAGATTAGCTAGTTTGGACTCAGTCTGGTTGAGACTTATTGAACTCAGTCTGGCTAAGGTCTTCGCGCTTAGGCTGGCTGAGGCTGATTGAACTCAGTCTGGCTGAGGTCGTCGTAATCAGTCTAGTTGAGACTAATTGAACTCAGTTTGGTTGAGGTCTTCACACTCAGTCTGGCTGAGGCTAATAGAACTCAGTCTGGCTGAGGTCATCGTACACAGTCTAGCTAAGACTGATTAAACTCATTCTTGCTGAGGTCTTCACACTCAGTCTGGTTGAGGCTAATTGAACTCAGTCTGGCTGAGGTCTTCATGCTCAATCTAGTTGAGGCTGATTGAACTTAGTCTGGCTGAGGTCTTCACGCTCAGTCTAACTGACGTTGATTGAATTTAGTCTATCTGAGGTCTTCATTCTCAATCTGGCTGAGGCTGAGGCTGAGGCTGAGGCTGAATGAACTCAGTCTTGCTGAGGTCTTCGTGCTCAGTCTGGCTGAGACCCTCATGCTTAGATTGGCTGAGGTCTTCATGCTCAGTTTGGTTTAGGCTTATTGAATTGGAGATAACACTCACAAAATGTGCAAAATAGGTAACAAAGGTTGAATATCTTTTTAATTAATGCGAAGTTTTGCCATGGTGAGCTTATACATTGTATTGAAAAGATAAAATTTAATAAGCTATCTGAGTTGAACGAGACAACAAAATAAACGACATGAAAGAAAAATACTTTATTTTACTGAAAATACCGCTTCAAATGCTTAGCATTCCAAGGGTGAAGGAGATCTCTACCTTCCATATCTTGTAAACAATAAGTGCTTGAGTGTGCCTAGATTTGACAATGTAAAGCCTCTCCCACTTAGCTACTAGCTTGCCATCGGCTGGGTTTTTGGTGGCCAGGGTTGCCTCCCTCAAAACTAGATCGCCCACAGTGAATTCTCTAGGCCAGACTTTAATGTTATAATGCTTCATTATCCTCTGTTGGTACGAGGACAGTCTGATAGCAGCTGACTCACGTAGTTCTTTAATTAAGTCCAGTTCTGCCCGTTGCAGTTTTTTGTTTAATTTTGAGTTTGGATGCATTACTTGGGGGGTTGGTAAGCCAATCTCCACGGGAATGACCGTCCCAACGCCGAATGGTAAATGAAAAGGGGTCTCTCCAGTGGGGTTCTCGCTGTCGTCCGATAGGCCCAAAGTACATTCGGTAACTCTTCTGCCCAGAGTCCTTTAGCAGCTTCCAACTTGGTCTTAATAATCCTCAACAGAGACCGGTTGGTGACTTCGACTTGCCTATTCGCTTGGGGATGGCCTGGGGAAGAAAAACAGGTCCTAATGCTGAGCTTCTCGCATAATTTCCAGCTTCCAACTTGGTCTTGATAATCCTCAATAGAGACCGGTTGGTGACTTCGACTTGCCTATTCGTTTGGGGATGGCCTGGGGAAGAAAAACACATCTTGATGCTATCTCCTCACATAATTTCCTAAATTTGGCATTGTCAAACTATTTGCCATTATCTGACACAATGGCCTGAGGGATCCCGAATCGACACACGATTGACTGCTAGATGAACTTGGTAGTATTCCATTCGGTGATCTTGGCAAGAGGCTCTGCTTCCACCCACTTAGTGAAGTAGTTAATGGCAACCACAGCGAACTTGACTTCGCCTTTCCTAGAGGGCAAGGGACCTATCAGGTCAATTCCTCACTTGGCAAAGGGATAGGGACTGCTAAGTGTGAACAGTTTTGTTAGAGGAGTATGAGGTATGTTGGCAAAGCGTTGGTGTTTGTCATATTTAAGCACAAAATCGTTGGTGTCTTGGCTAAGTGTGGCCCAGAAGTAATCCATACGGAGACTTTTATGGCCAAAGATCATCCCCTTGAGTGGTTTCCACAAACTCCTTCATGTACTTCTCTCATCGTCTGGGTAGCTTGATCAGCATTTAGACACCTGAGGTATGGTCGTGAGAATCCCCGCTTGTACAAGATACCTTCAATGATAACATAATTGCACAACTGAACTCTGGCCTTGTTGGCCTCTTTCTTACTTTCTAGTAACACTCACTGCTCTAAGAACGAGATAATGTCTTGTACCCATGGGATATGCTCATTCCAAAGTAGGTGGACCGCTTGTTGAGCTTGTGGAATTGTTGGGTAAGCCAAGTATTCGATTATGACTCCGTGACTAAGGTCTAACTAGTCTGCCGAGGCTAATTGGGTCATTTTGTCTACTTAGGAGTTCTCAGACCGTAGGATATTCTTGATATGGAAACTATTGAAGAGGCGGGTGAAGGATAGAGCAATGTCTCTGTATGATCTCATTTTCTCTTCTTTTGCGTCAAACTTCCCACTTATCTATCTGACCACCAATTAGGAATCACTGAACACTTAGAGACAGTCTACCCCAATGCCTTTGGCCAGCCAGAGACCTACTATTAGGGCCTTATACTCAGCCTTATTGTTATCGGCGTCAAACTAGAATCAGAGGGCGCATTTGAAGTCCTCACCCTCTAGGGTGGTGAGGATTAAGCTAGCTCCACTGCCTTCTTTTCTGGATGAACCATCGACAGTTAGAGTCCACGAATGAGGGTCAACATCCTCAAGAATGACGGGGGCTGGTGGAGGAGGTATGTTTGGGGTGAGATTGGTGAACTGTAGTATAAAATCTGCAACAGGTTGGCCTTTAGCAGTTATTCGAGGCCGATAGGAGATTTCATACTAACTCAATTCAACAAACCACTGCATGAGCCTACTAGATGACTGTGGTTGCTGCATAACTTTTTTTAAAGGTTGGTCGGTGAGGACCATGATAGAATGGGCTTGAAAATATGGTCGAAGTCGTCTGGAGGTGATGACCAGAGCTAGAGCCATCTTCTCTAACAAGGGATAGTTTGTTTTGCCCCACAAAGCGCTTGGCTTATGTAGTAAACTGGGCGTTTGACTGAGTCTTCCTCCCTGATTAGGGCAGCACTGACCGCAGTATTGGAGACTGCTAAATAGAGGAAGAGGGTCTTCCCTGAAATTGCTTGAGAGATGAGAGGAGGATTGGTCATGCACTATTTCAGTTGTCGGAATGCCTCTTTGCATTCGGCATTCCAAGTAAAAGCCTTCCTAAGCACTTTGAAGAACGGGAGTCACTTGTCGATTGCCCTTGAAATGAACCGATTAAGGGCAACTACTCTGCCACTGAGCCGTTGAACCTCATTGACTGTGTTGGGAGACCACGTTTCTATTAAGGCCTTGATCTTCTCTAGATTGGCCTCAATTCCTCTATGGCTGACCATGAAACCCAAGCACTTGCCAGACCCAATGCCAAAGGCACATTTCTCTAGATTTAGCTTCATTTTGTACTTACGCATGGTTTGGAAGGTCTCTCACAGGTCTGATATGTGATCTGAAGCAAGCTTTCTTTTGACAACCATATCATCAACGTAGACCTCCATATTCCTACCTATCTGTTTTTTGAACATGGCATTCACCAATCGTTGGTAAGTGGCCCCCACGTTCTTTAGATTGAACAGCATCATACGGTAATGATAAGTCCCATTGTCTGTGATGAAAGATGTGTGCTCTTGATCGGATGCATGCATTAAGATCTGGTTATAACTCGAAAAAGCGTCCATGAAACTGAGCATTTGGTGGCCTTCTGTTGCATCCACCAATAGATCTATCCTGGGTAGAGGATAACTATCTTTGGGGCAAGCTCAGTTGAAGTCAGAATAATTGACGCAGAGTCTTCATTTGCCATTATTTTTGCAGACCAAGACCACATTGGATAACCATTTGGGATAGTCCACATTTTTTATGAATATGGCTTTCAATAGTTTGTCGACTTCTGTAGCGATGAGATTGTTGTGCTCTAGATGGAAAATGCGCTGCTTTTAGAGGAATGGTCGGAATTGGGGCTAGATTCTAAGGCGATGGGTAATAAAAGAAAGATCAATACCTAGCATGTCCTCATGAGTCCAAGCAAAGACATCGTTGTGTTTGGTTGGAAGAGCTGTAAGGTCGGCCTTGGCTTGAGGACCCAGCTGGCTGCCAATCTTAGCCGTTTTCTTTGGGTCAGCGAGATTAATGGGTATTTTGACTAATTCCTCCACTGGTTTTCCACGGATCAATTCCTCTCCATCCCTAATGTCAAGACTCTCAAAGATCATGGTCTCCTTCATCTGCACGTCTTTTAATGAAGCGATGTAACATTCTCTAGCTACAATCTGTTCACCCCTCACGGTGCCAACCCCATAATCAGTTATAAATTTCATTGTCAGATAGTACATGGACGTCTTAGCTTGGAAAGCATTGAGAGCTGTGCGCCCAAATATAACATTGTAGGCGGAGGGGTAGTTAACGACCAAGAAGGTAAGGATCTTTGTGGTTTGCCTTGGGTGCTCATCACTAGTGATTAGAAGATGGATGGATCCTATAAAGGTTACCCAATCTCCAGTAAGACCAACTAAGGGATTTTTCAAGGGTGATAACTTTTCTTCCCCGATCTTGAGTTGCTTGAAAGCATTGAGAAGATAATATCGGATGAGCTGCCATTGTTAACGAGTACATGCCTGAATTTGTGGTTTGAGAGAAAATAGAAAATGACCAATGGGTCGTCGTGAGGGTACTGGACTCCGGTACAGTTTACGTTCGTGAAGGTGATCAACTCTGACCACTGTTTAGGCTGCTTATGGGGCCGGTCGACCGTCGTCACTTCCTTGTCCAACCCTTGTCTAGTCTTTTGAATCTTGATATGTTGTACCAATCGAGCTAGTCCACCGCACGCAAGTCCGCCTACAATGACCCTGATTTTTTCCAGTGGAGGTGCGGGTCCTCCTTGAGCTCGCGGTTATTGTGGAGCTCTATCATTATTCGGCCTAGGCTGGTCGGCTTGCCTTGGCAGAATGCGTTTGTTGTTTCACCTTGGGGGATCGGCCTTGGCTTTTTAGTGTGGCCAAGGTGTGGTGAACCGAGTTAATCGTCTCTGACAAATCAGTTCTTCAACCTAATCCTTAAGATTGATGCACTACTCGATGTTATGGCAATGGTCTCGGCAAAAGCGACAATATTCAGAATGGTCCCGTCAGATAGAGGGAGACTTTAAAGGTTGGGGCCATTTTAGGTTATAGTCTTGTTGGATTTGGTTTAGGACTTGCTCCATAAGTGAGTTAAAAGGGTGTGCCGATCGAAACTAACAGATGGACGAGGAGGAGCTGATCAGTCAGAGTGTAGGGGTTGGTCGGAATATTGAAGGGGTCGGTGAATGTATTGGGAGTGTCTGTGCTTGGGCTCTTTTCTCTTGTCTTTGGATTATGGGGGTTTAGGCGTAGAATCTTGGCGAGCGGCCAAGAGTCTTCAGCGTTCATTTATTTCTGGGCTTTGGCGAGGAGGATGGCCATCGTCGTTGGAGGATTTTCGGAGAGGGAAAAGAGGAAGTCTAATGGGCACAATCTGGCCATGAAGGCTATTAAAATGACCTTGTCATCGTTCTCCTCGATCTATAAAGCTTCTAAATTGAAGCAAGTTACAAAGTTACATAGTGACTCTCCTTCCGTTTGTCGAATATTTAGTAGCTGAATCACTGGGTGTCACTGATGCTGAGCGCCAATGAAATGGCTCAAAAAATACTCGATTAGCTAATTAAAAGAAGTGACCGAGTCCGGCTAGAGCTAACTAAACCAGAGCCGCGCCCAATGGCGGAGCCAAGAAATTAAATCAAAGGGGGCACTTATTAATTACAATATTAATTTTTTTTTATAAAAATATTTAACATAAATTTTTACCATTAACTTCAAGAAAGATAAAAAAAAAATTAATCAGTGAGTTTGGTTTTAGTTTCTGAATTTAGTTTTTCGAAAACTAAGTTTTTTATTTTTCAATTTTTTTTTTTATTTTAGTGAATATTTTTAAAATTTTAAACAATTTTTTTATTTTTTTATATGCACATTACTTAGATATGTATCCAAATAGTAAAATATTTGTGAAAAAATATTTTAAAAAATTAATAAATACACAAAAATATGAAAAATGTACTGAATTTTCATATTATTTATATATTTTTTGGTATTTAGTGTATTTTTTAAAGATTTTTTCACAAATATTATACTTTTTAGGTATATTTATGTTAGGTGTGTCTAAAATTTAAAAAAAAAATTGCTTAAAATATTAAAAAAATTTATTGAAAACATTAAAATACGAAAAATAAAAATAAATAATTTTTTGAAAATTGTTTTCTGAAAATTAGAACCAAATAAGCTAAATATTATTTGTAATTAGTGTATCATGGACAATATTAAAAAAAGTTATGGATATAAAGTTTTAAAATAAAATATATAATGATAAAGTAATTTTTTTATACAAAATATGCGTAAAAATTCAATATAATAGTTATACCACGTTATCATTAACATGTGATATCACCAACCAATCGTAAAGAAACTCATAGAGAATGAACGCTACATGTCAAATGTAACTAATAATTCAATAAATTCTATATTTTCATTGAGATTAATTATATTTGCATGTTAATAGTAATAGATATCACCATTACATTGAAATTTTCATAAATAATAGTATCGTAATCACTTTATTTTCAATCAAAATAACCACTATTATTCTTATTATTTTAAAAATGTCATTAACATTTAAAATAATATTTTTATAATTTTTTTTATTTAAAGTATTTTCTTTATGTTTGCTTTAAAAAAAAAATTGCAAAACCCAGGGGGGGCACGTGACCCCCCTGGCCCTTTGATAGCTCTGCCCCTGGCCACGCCGACCCCTTAAAGATAACAGGGAAGGCCTGACACATGATCTCGTTAAGGAAAGCATGAAGGATCATGAGCATCCTGTATGCTTCCAAGTGGTTGACCAGATCATTCATACTGTCGAAGGTGTCGATCGACGATATTTTAAACTTACGGAGTAGAGGTTTATCTCTAATAGAGGTGGTAAAGGGGAGTTGGCAGTAAAGGAAGGTTTGTTCTATGTGGTCTTCACAACCCCTTGAAGTTGGAGTTTCATGGCTTGCAGCTCCTCATCCCAAATATGAAACATTGTGTCTTCTGGCATGAAGTGGAGGTTGAACACTACTAGCCTCTCCTTTAGGGATGGAAACATGATGTAGCATATAACGGTTATGGAAGGGTTGAAGCTTCTCCTAACGAAGCTGCTAGCCTATAGAATAAGGGCGTAGGCCTTCCAAGTTCGATGGTTGAGCTTGTGGGGCAAATGGTAGAAGAAGGGGTCCTTGGGAAATATGTGGTTGATATGGGTGGTGGTTTTGAACTTGGTCTTGGCTTAAAGAAATGTCCTGTGGCGGCGGAGGGGAAGAAACAGAGAGATCACTCTGAAGCAAAGCGTTGATCAGGGCTTGGTTTTGCTCGACCAAGCGGTTCATGCTGTTAGGGAGTTCTGTGAAATATGAAGGTGAGTGGTTTAGGTTGGAGAACTCAACTTGAGGGTTGTCAGCATTGTGTTGCAAAGCCATAGATTTCATCGTAATCATTCACTCCGACGTAAAAGGTGGGTTATAGTGGAAGCGCTTCCGGCGACAATGAACACAACAATCAACCAGAGTATAGTTCCCACAAACGACATCAACAGATAATGTTGTTTGATCGGCAAGATATGGGTCGGACCGATCCACGTGCTCCACGAGTTGACTGTCATTCGTTCCTTTAGTCAGGTACTTGCAACAAGTCTAGTATGAAGGTTTCAAAATAAAGGTGGTTCCTTCAAGTAGACCCTTCGACAATCAAGTTAGACGAGAGAGAGAGAGAGAGAGAGAGAGAGAGAAATTACTTGTCCCTAAAACGTTCCTCAAATCTTCCTTATATCTCTTATTAACCATTTTATTGCCCATTCATGCTGTCATATTGGCCAAAAGCCTGCCATCTACTCACCATCGGGTATGATGGTTTCATCTCATCCTAGAGCAAAAGGTCTTGTTGCATTTAATGTATTAACAGTCTCATTCAATGCTTGGCGTATAAGTGCAATAACTTTGCAGGATTTTTTTCTATTAGGTAGCGAACTCCCTACCTGACACATGTCCAACTAGTGTTTGGGCTTGGCCACTGTGAGTTCCCTATTAGGCTTGGTATCGAGCCTGTTTGTTGGGCCTCAACCAAGTGACTGTTTGGGTAACCCAAAACAACCGTGGGTTGGGCCTTCTTGAGCCATGCCCATCAGGTATTATGAAATTCCATCACCTTCTCTCTTTACTATAGATAAGTTGTAGTTTGGAATGTGTTTCAAAACTTTAAAATTTATTAGTCTTTGATCTGAAATTTTGTATTTTGTAAAATTTATATTTTTCAATCGTCTAGTCAAGATCTATCAATATGAAATTTTGAAAAGTAAGAAAAAATTTCACGAAGTTTTCTGACTGAAAGTCAAAAAAATTTCACTGACTTCTCAATTGTCTAATTTCTAAAATTTCTCTAAGAAAAAATAAACAATTCACAAATTTCTCTGAGCAATTACGAAATTTCTCTGAGAGAAAATAAACAATTTTGAAATTTTTCTAAGAGAAAATAAGCAATTCAAAATTTTCAAAAATTTCTCTAAGAGGAAATAAGCAATTCAAAAAAAATTTTGAGAGAAAATGAATAATTTAAAATTTTCTCTAAGCAATATTGTTACTGAAGCTTAAAATCAATTATAGTGACATTTAACTGATTTTAGTGAAATTTCTCTAACTTGGGTAAGTGAAATTTTATTATTATTATTTTTTAATTTCATATTCATCAAAGATCTTGTTCGATAAATCTTAATGAGAAAATTCTAAAAATATAAATTTTATAAAACACAGATATGTAAATAAAAAATTATTGAATTTTAAATTTTTTAAATCATTCCAAAGATAGCATAACAAACTATTAGTGCTGGGGGTACTTTGGTCTGAAAATGGCGTTGGAAGTCTTAGAGGACTTGAACTAAAAAACTTTTTTCTTATATCCTTAAACTACTAAACGTTATAATAAGGGAACTGTAGTATGACGACCTCGACCTCCGGACTATTAGATTATGTTATTTTAATGAACCTAATTGCATGGTTGTGTGTTTATTTATGTGATTACATGTTTAATTTTGTAATTATCTGTTAGTACATGGAATATCTATTCGAATTGACCATTTAGAGACAGAAATTGACAGCCTAGATGGCTTCAGAAACAGAAATTGATTAGCGTAATAGACTAATTAAAATATTTAGAATTTTATGGAAACTTTAATTGAAAATTTATTTGGATCAAAATAATTAGAATAAACTGATTGAAATTAATTAGAATTGAGCCTAGCTAATTAACATTAATCAACCTTGATTAGGCTAAGCTAATCATATCATATAAATAGGTCCATTAAGCTTATGAACTCACATTTACAACATTTGAGCTGAGATTTTGAAGGAAGGAAGCTACGAACTCAACACCTTAGAGAGAGAAAAGAGAATTTGTAAAGAATTGGTGGAAGACTTGAAGATTTGAGCTAGGATTGCACTTGAATTTAAACTCTAGGTATGGGAACCACACTCAATTTTTGTAGATAATCCATATAAGAAATGAATGCACCAAGCTATGAGGTCACTTGTATGAATTTAGAAGGTATATGCTAGGATCATCTTGGTTATGGAAGAATTGAGCATGATTGCATACATGCATGCATCAATCACCAATTTGAGTTTGAATTCCATGAAATTCTCTACATGCATGGAGCCCTTACACATCTATTTGAAGAGTTTTTCATGTTCTTACACTTTTTATGCCATTTGGTTAAGTTTTGCAAAGAGATTAAAGAGTTCTTCTCTTGCATGGTTTTAACTCCATAGTTTAAGCTAAATTTTGGGAATTTGATCCATGAATTTGAGTAATTGATTTCAAATAAACTATATTCCCATGTTTTGTAATGTTTTTCCATGCTTTTGTACCTAAAACATGAGTTTGGAACCTTTGAATGCCAAATTTGAAGCTCAAACACAGTTCTGGAAATTCCAGAATTTGTGTTGTCCGCTCGAGCATATAAGTCGAGCGTGTAAGTTGTGCTCCTAGAAGTTTTATAAAGTTTTATAGATCGCTCGAGCCACCAAAGTGGCACTTGAGCGAGGACCCTTTTTACTCAATCTTTCGCTCGAGCGATCGTCGAGCGGGAAGTTCATGCAACTAGTACTTTTGCCAAGTTTGTAGATCGCTCGAGCGACAGATGTTGCGCTCAAACGACCACCTTTTTTTTTGAACCTCCGCTCGAGCAAAAGAAATTACGTGTCACGATCCAAACCCGCCCCTATAGGTTTAGCATTGTAACCGGCCAGTAATCCTTGGATTACCAAAGACCTCTAAACAAAATAACGTATAATCAAGGGGCTGCGGAAATAAATATACAAAATACAACATCCATTGAGTTGTGCAGACATACATGGGACAATATAATTTTAAATTTTATAAGCATACTTATGGCATCACATAAGTACAGTAATCATATGTCACCCCATGTACACATAACCAAAAACAAACTGTTCATTTAATAAGAGAAAACAAAGTGTTAAACATTCAAAGGACATGGCCACATGACTTGACTTGTTTCGAAACCTCCTCGGGAGGTGCAAAGGGTGGCTGACAAAACAAAATCCCAGGCTATCAACTTTAGCCGTGATCATGTGTCTGGTCACCTACATACATAATATAAATAATGAGCGGAAGCCCAATGAATAATAACAAAGCAAAGGGTTTCCATGAATGATGATCCATATCAACTCCAAAAGATAGATTCGTATTTATTTCAGAAACAGAAGCAGATCCATATTTATAATCAAGCCCAAATCATACATAGAAATTAGAGTTCGTGCTAAATCATACGTGGTACATCCATTAGCGCTAACAAAACAAATACAGAACAAATGGTGGTTATGAGTAACCAATTCCATAAAGGAACCTCCGGATCCAAGTAACAGATGTATGAGCCCCATGATGGAGCCTCCGTTATGGGTAACAGAGTGCAAACATATTAAGTTCCATAATGGAACTCCAATACCAGGTAACAGCTAACAGATATCACATGATGCTAAAAATGCCACGAATACATTGTCAGAAATTGGATAATCATTCATTGTACAGAACATATCATTTCAGGAAACAGATCTTAATTCATCATATAGAAAATAAATAAAGTTGAATATATCTTTACTAAGTTATTACTTACAGTTGGCTTCGGGTGTAGATAGACAGAGCACACTAATCAAACGGTTTACAGTACGTGATCTACATCAACACATAACAAATACATATTTGAAACACATGTTGGAATATATCTAACTCATTATGTTCCGTTTTTAGTGTATTTCTACATTTTACGCTCATTATAATGTCTTAATCTTGGCTTACGAATGCCTAGGATGCAATAAGGATACCAAAATACATTGGAAAACACTTGGTCAAATTTTTGAAAGTAAGGTCCCCGCTCGAGCGTAGCTTTCTTCGCCCCAGCGGACATGCAAGATATGAGGGGATGCTCGAGCGCAACTTCCTCTGCTCGAGCGTTCCACAAGCTTTGAAAAAGTACTGGTTATGCAATTTTCATGCTTGACGGATACTCGATGGTCGCTCGAGCGTGAGACTCATTTCCCCGCTCTAGCAGTCTACAAAAACATGAAAATTCTAGGAGCATACATTTCACGCTCGAGCGAACTTTTGGTTGCTTTAGCTGAGATGCAAAAACAAAGGTGTCCGCTCGAGCGCAGGATCTAACGCTCGAGCAGAGAGTTTGAATTCTGAAATTTCTAGTGCAAATTCTTAAGGAACAACTTACAAATCTTAGTGAATCATGCATGCATGGTTGAATTCTTTGTATATTCATCTTCCTTAGCTTAAATCATGACATGAATCTTTATATTCTTTTGAATTCTTACATTAGCCATTTTAAATACACAACCAAAGGGTTGAATTCTTACCTAATTCCTTTTACTCTCTAGTGTTTCCTTTGTTTGATCATAACTCACTCACTCTCTCTCTCTCTCTCTCTCTCTCTCTCTCTCTCTCTCTCTACGTTTTTGAGCTCAAAGGATGAGGAAAGGAAGTATAAAATGTATGGTAGTGGCTTTAAGTGGGCTTACTAAGGAAAATTAATTAAGTTAAGTTAAGAACAACTAAGTGAGATCATTTATTCTAATTATTTGGTTCCGAATCGAATTTCAATTCAACCTACTACAAAATTCCAAAAATTCTAACTAACACATAATTCAAGTCAATTTTGCGATTGGATGCCAATAAGGCCTTCGATTTACAAAATAGAACAGAATAGAAATTCAAACGGATATGTCTACAATGAACAGATAAAAACTCAAATAATGCAACATATATGCAATTAATTCAAAATCTGATCGTAATAACTTATTAGGCATGTTAAATCATAGATTAACGTTAATCATGGGTTGGGATTGTCACATTACACTTGAGCGGAGACCCAGTTTTCAGCAAATTTTGATAAACTCTTTTAAGTGCATATTTGCATCCTCATGCCACTCCAAGTGTTCTTAGGCACCATTTGGACTCATATAGTCATAGAATGAGTTAGAAACACATAAATATAATTGAATTAAAATGAAATGGAGTTTCATTGTGCTTTATTTATTTATTTTTAAGTGGACGTCTTAGGCTTAGTGACACCACTAACCACTGTGAGTAACAACTTTATAAAGATATGTTCAAATTATCTTTACTTTCGAAAATGTTATTGCTATCGAAATGGATATGTGATTAATTGAACGAATTATTGAAATGATTTGATAATTGATAACATGGCCTATTGAAAACGTTATTTTCTTATAATGAATGAAGTTCTATTTTGAAATGGTTTTGTGGCATCCATCGAATATAAGCCCTTGCTTGGGGGTAACAATACCATGGCTAGGCCCTTGCTTGGGGTTAACAATACCATGGCTTTTGGATTGATTGACATACAGAGATCTCTAGTATGGTCCGTTATTACTGGAATGTTGTCACTTAATGGATGTACCAAATAAAACGATATTGAAAGATCTTGATGATGAAATGAAATTTTGGTTTGACAATATTATTGAGCTTTATTCATTTAACCTCTTTATTCTGTTATTACTCACTGGGCTCTAGCTCATTATTTATTTATATATATAAGTAGGTGGGCAAGCTGAACATCAGAGTTAGAAAGCCTTGAGTCTACCCCGGGCTAGCCTTTTGAGAAGCTTCCAAGTGAAGTCATCAGGCTCAGGTGGAGCCATATTAGTGGAACCCCTTTTGTTTGTTTCAGTGGTTTTGTGATAATGTTTTGTTGGGGTTGTATATTTGCAAGACATGAATTTTATGCAATTGTGATAAATGTACTTTTGGAACAAATTTTGCTTATTATACTAGTTCTCTACATATACGCGTAGCTCAATGGATAATTTTTATGTCATTTTAAACTTTTATATTAAGAGATTAATTGTATGGAGGCCATAGGTAATCTATGATTACTGGTCGGTTATAATGTTAAACCTATAGGGACGGGTTTAGGTCTTGACATGTAACTAAATCTCCCATCAGGTATTATGAAATTCCATCGCCTTATCTCTTTACTGTAGATAAGTTGTATTTTGGAATGTGTTTCAAAACTTTAAAATTTAATAGCTTTTGATCTGAAACTTTGTATTTTGTAAAATTTATATTTTTGGAATCATCTAGCCAAAATCTATCAATATGAAATTTAAAAAAAAAAAATTCACTGAGTTTTCTGACTAAAAGTCAAAGAAATTTCACTAACTGCTCAATTATCCAATTTATGAAATTTCTCTAAGAAAAAAATAAGCAATTCACAAATTTCTTTGAGCAATTAAGAAATTTCTCTGAGAAAAAATAAATAATTTTGAAATTTTTCTAAAAGAAAATAAGCAATTCAAAAATTTCAGAAATTTCTCTAAGATAAAATAAGTAATTCATAAATTTTTCTGAGAGAAAATAAACAATTTAAAATTTTCTCTAATCAATATTGTTAGTGAAACTTAAAATCAATTATAGTGACATTTAACTAATTTTAGTGAAATTTCTCTAACTTGGGTAAGCGAAATTTTATTATTATTATTATTTTTTTTGAATTTCATATTCATTATGGATCTTGTTTAATAAATTTTAATGAGAGAATTCTAAATATATAAATTTTATGAAAAACAAATGTGTAACTAAAAAATTATTGAATTTTAAATTTTTTAAATCATTCCAAAGATAGCATAACAAACTATTAGTGCTAGGGGTAATTTGGTCTGAAAATGGCCTTGGAAGTATTAGAGGACTTGAACTAAAAACTTTTTTCTTATATCCTTAAACTACTAAGCGTTATAATAGGGGAACTGTAGCTAAATCTCCCTTATATTATTAATTCTTTCTTTGAAAAAAATCATATTCACCTTGTTTAGTCTCAAGTTTTAGAATTCAATTTTTTTGAAAATTTAGTCTTTAGTTTTCAGTTTTCGTTTTTTGTTTTTAGTGAATTTTTTTAGTATTTTAAGCATTTTGTTTTTACTTTTCAAATGCACTTAACCTACATGTATCTAAAAAGTAAAATATTTGTTAAAAAAATATTTTAAAATATCAATAAATATACAAGAATACGAAAATATACTGAATTTTTATATATTTTTTATATTTTTAGTATTTAATGAATTTCTTAAGGTTTTTCTTACAAATATTATAATATTTAATTGTATTCATATTAAATATATCAAAAAGTAAAAAATTTTGCTTAAAATATTAAAAAAATTGACGAAAAATAAAAAACAAAAAACTTAGGCTCCGCTTGATTTAATTTTAGAATCATGATTTGAGTGTAGAATTGTGTTTTGAGTTATGAGTTTTTGAAAAGAGAAAACTTGTCTGGTTATGAATTTTGAAATGAGTTTTCAGTTGTATTTTGAAATTGTTTTGGATTTTTTTTTATTTAAAAAATTTCTTAATTTTATTTTTTTAGGTTAAATATTTTTTATTGTAATATTAAATTTTTTTAACGTGCACTGTATTTACTACATTTGTGCACTATATTTTTTAAAAATATTTTAAATATTTATAAATTTAAAATTTTAATTATTTTTATTTATATATTTTCTCAGTTTTTATTTTAAATATTTACTTTATTTTTAAATATTTTTAATTTTTTTTTAATTTCAAAAAATTTTGGATCGCCCATATATATTTAAATCATAATAAATTATTTGGCTAATACTTAAAAAAATAACAAATTTTTTTTTTCAAAAAAATAAAAAATAATTTTACAAAACAAAGTAAAAAACTATTTTTAATTTTTTTTTTGGTTTCAAAAATCGAATTTTGAAAAGAATTTTGAATTAAATGTTTAGTTATGAGTTTTGAAAACGATTTTGAAATTTTTGATTGAAATTATGATTCTAAGATTAAATCAAACCCTACTTTAATTTTAAAAAAATTAAAACCAAACAAGATGATTAATTTTCTAATAAATGTAACTCATAGAAGTAGGGCTAGGTATGGGGTTATCAGAACCGTGAAAATCGCCCAACCCGAACCACCCGCAGCTATTTAGGCGGTTTCACATAATCGTTAGGGTCGGATGTGGGTTAGGATTTTTTTTGTTTTGCAGATTGCATGCGGGTCGCGAGTTTTACTCATAGCCGCACTCACCCGCTTGTATCTATATACATTGTTTAGCTTATACCTTTTTTGCGAAGTGAATGTGAGTCAATTAACTTATTATGTCCTATGCTTATGGTCTATTTTCTTTTGGAAATAAATTTGATAGATAAGCTGTATTTTATTTGAGATAAATCATTTAAAAAATAATGATTTTATGATAAGAAATATGTAATTTTATGGCTTAACATAATATTTAAAAAATAGAGGGAAAAGGCCCAAAAAGAATATTTAAAAAATAAAAAATAAAAAGCTTAAAAATAAAATTTTAAAAGAAAAGTCTAATTCGCAAATCATCTGCATATCTATAAACTCTATCTATATAAATTACAATCGATGATTGTGAGTTCAATTTTTTATTAATCATAAATATGCAAAAGAGTCTAAACTACAAAGGACTCGGGGTTCCTGCTGTGGATAACTCCCTGCCATGCCTGCTGTGAATTGAAACGGCACCGTTTATATATATATATATATATATGTGTGTGTGTGTGTGTGTGTGTGTGTAAGGGTTTCATTAATTCTTCTTTTATTATAACAAAACAATCAACCTAGCTAGACGTCGTTGTCTTCTCTACCCCCTCAAGTAAAACGTCTCTACTTTACATGGAGTAGAAAAGTTGTTGTTTTTTTTTTTTCTTTGTCTTCTCTCAAACAGATTGAACAGTGTTCTCTGTCTTTGCTTCACTGTCCTTTTGCCGGATTTACAGACCATTGTTGTTCAACAAACTGGTATGTGTATCTATATACACTACAAGAAAATGGGGCTTAAAAGACGGAACTATTTGCGACGGTACACTTGCCGTCGCAAAAAGTCATTTTTTGTGACGGTATTTTTCTACCGTCGCAAATACTCTGTTTTTTGAGACGGTATTTTTTACCGTCGCAAATACTCTGATTTTTTGAGACGGTATTTTTTACCGTCACAAAAAGTCACTTTTGTGGTTTTTTTTTTAAGTGAATATTTTTAAATTTTTAAATATTTTTTTTAGATGCACTTTACTTAAATGTATCTAAAAAAAATGAAAAAATATTTTTAAAAATTAATAAATACATACAAATATAAAAAAAAATGTATTGAATTATTGTATTTCTTTTGTATTTTTGGTATTTAGTAAATTTTTAAAAGATTTTTTTACTTTTTAGGTGTATTTATGTTAGGTGTGTCTAAAAATGAAAAAAATTAAATATTAAAAAAATTCAGTAAAAATAATATAACACGGAAAACAAGAAAGTATAATTTTCTCAAAAGAGTTTTAGGAAAACTCTAACCTAGCATAGTGATTGTGGTTTTGAGACAACTTCATATATATACAGTCACAAAATAGTTTGAATAAATTCAACGGTATTTTTCTGTCACAAAAAAAATAAAAAAAACGATGTCGTCTTACTCTTTTAATATAACATCTCTTTTCATTCATTTTTTCATCTTCTTGTCTCTCTGTATTTATCTCTCTCTGTTCTCTTTATCTCTTTCACTCATCACTTTTCTTTCTCTGTCTGTCTGTGTATCTCTCTCATTTTCTCTCTGTGTCTCTCGCATATCTTTATTCTCTCTATCTCTTATGTCTTCTCTCTTTATCTCTCTCGCTCATCTTTCTTCTCTCTATCTCTCTCATATATTTTTTTTTCTCTCTCTCTTATTTATATCTCTCTCTATCTCTCTCGCCCATCTCTCTTTTTCTGTGTCTCTCTCTCGCTCATATCTTTTCGCTTTATTTCTCTCTTTTTGTCTATTTTTCGCTCATCTCTTGTTTCTCTCTCTTTTTCTATCTCTCATTCTCTCTCTCTGTGTCTCTTTTTCTGTTTATCTCTCTCTCTGTCTCTCTCTCACTCTTACTCTCTCTCACTCATCACTCATTTCTCTCTCTGTATGCTTGTCTATTTGTGTATTTCTCCCTCATTATATTCGTCTTGCTCACTTTCTCCCTCTCATATTCTCTATTTATCGAGCTTCTTCTCGATTTATCTATCTTTTCTCTCATCCCTTTTCTCTCTCTGTCTCTTTTTCTGTCTCTCACTCTCTATCTTTTTCTCTCTCTGTCTCTCTCTCTCTCTCTAACTCATCACTCTTCTCTGTTTGTCTGTCTGTCTGTCTCTGTCTCTCTCTTTCTCTCTTTCTCTCGTTGTCTCTCGCTCATATCTCTTCTCTCTATCTCTCTCATCTGTCTTGTAAGAACCCACATTTTTTTTCATCTTAATCATGTTCATGAGCATTTGCATGATTATGACTTGTTAAGCTTGCATGTGTGTGTTGTGACTTGTTTTGCTTTAACAAGTGAGATTCGTGCCTTGATTTGAAACCTTGTGATTTGTCTAAGCGTAGTGTACTTGTCTTGTTCCTTCCTTGATGTTAAAACTTAGGTCACGCCTTGCCTCTAGCCGACGTTATTTCAATGCCGAGGTCATCCTTAGTCTAGTATTAGTATCTTGAAACCCCTTGTTGACCTCAGTCCTTGCCTTGACCACATTAGCCGAGATGATACCTTGCACCCGAGTGATCTCGTCCTGGAGCGGTATGACCTAGGCCGAGGTGTGGCGCATCTAGGCCAAGATGTGGCACAGCTTAGTCAAGTGTTGTCCCTCCTAGCCGAGGTCATTGTCATCTTAGTATGCCTCGTTGTTAGCCGATGTCATAGCCTGTCAGAGAGCCCATACCGTTTTGCTTGTTGAACACCCTTCCACCATGCTTTGTCTGGCCTGTCAGCCACCTTTTCAGGATGAACCCAACCAATCGCCGCCACGTGTCTCAGCAGAGGGTTAACCCCAGAACCGGGTATAGAAAACTATCATTTGGTATCATAAACTTGCCTTGTAGAGAGAGAGAAGCTCTAGAAGAGGGAGAAGAGTTCTTGAGAGAGAAGTAGATCTTCAAGCTTGATTTCTAGAGATCCAACCGTTAGATCCGCATTCTAAGGTTAGATTCTTGATCTACTCGTAATGTTCTTTATGTTTATGTTATTGCATTGCATGATTGAAAATGATTTGTAAGCCATGCATCGTTTTGAAGCTCGATTTTAGAAAGAGAAAATGACATTCATGTGTTCTTCAAGAAAAGTCTTGTTTTGATCCGAAAGCTTTTCGCCTAGACTCATGTTTTGTGTTTGTTCTTGCATGATTTTCAACTACGGGTACCCAGGTCCATGTTTTCAAACTCATAGCACGAAAATCCCAGATTTGTGATGGCGGATTATGATCAAGCATTCGTATTTTCCATGTTTTCACACTCATGTTCTTCATGTTCATCAACAGAGGGAAACCCAGAGTTTCCCGACCTCTTTCCTTGCATGTGGCCCTCGGGAACACACCTCGGCAAGGAGGTGTGGAACCTCGGCCTAGACCTGGTTGGTGCCCAGCATGTTTTCCGAAAACATTTGTGTATATGAGAGACTCGTTTGAAAGCGCATTCAATAGGCTTTGCCATGTGTTGTAGGACTTGGGCTTGTCTCGACCCCGACGTGTGAAGAAACGATGTGAGTGGTATTTTTAATAAAGCTATGTTACACTTGCTTTCATAAATCTCGTCTTGCCTTGTTTTGAAAAGTACTTGATCTAGCATGAATGACTATCCCTATTTTGTATATCAAATGCTATCTTGTTTTGATGACTTGTCTTGACAGTCCTTAGTGCTAGAGGACTATAAACTTTCGCAGCACAGCTTGTCTTGACAGTCCTTAGTGCTAGAGGACTCTAAACTTTCGCAGCACAGCTTGTCTTGACAGTCCTTAGTGCTAGAGGACTCTAAACTTTCGCAGCACAGCTTGTCTTGACAGTCCTTAGTGCTAGAGGACTCTAAACTTTCGCAGCACAGCTTGTCTTGACAGTCCTTAGTGCTAGAGGACTCTAAACTTTCGCAGCACAGCTTGTCTTGAAACTCTTGTCTTGATATGTCATCACCCCTTGAAATAAGTAGATGTTATTAACATCCAAGGAACATGAAAGCCGGCAAATGAACTTGATTTCCCTCTTGATCGAAAAGTATGCTATGTATAGTTTTGAAAGAAATCTTGGATATCAATCATGCAAAACCTTTATTTCTAGTATCATTCACTGAGTATCCAAGCTCACCCTCTCTATATATATGTAGGTGATGAACAAGAAGGCATTGAGGCCTAGACGTGATTGCCGATGTGTTTTGGGTGCTTTGCCGACATGTTTTGGATTTGCGTTTTGCATCGTCTTGAAGATTATGCTTCTCGGCTTATGTTTTCTTTGTTTGTTTTGGCATATGTCGGCTTGAGAAGCCTTTTGGTCAGGATGTATTTTGTGTTCCATTTTGTTGTATCTAAAATTGTAAGACTTGTAAAGATGTTTGATGTATGGCATTCCATTGGACTTATGCACGGCTCTCATGGACAACTCGGTTTATATGTATATTTTGCTTCCGCTCTTGTAAGCCCCATATTTCATACTCTGATTGTGTGTGATTTTTGTAAGACGGCCTTCGGTAACCTCGGGTTACTGGCCATCACGGCACCAAACTACTAGGGGCGGTTTGGGGGCGTGACAGATTGGTATCAGAGCACAAGATCCTTGTAGTACGTTAATCACACACCTTGAGTTCTAGAGAGCCTAGGATTTCCCTTAGAAGAAAGTTAAGATTGCATCATATTGCTTGCTACTTGACTATGTGTGCCTCGTTTTGGCTTAGACGCTCGTTACTTGCATATGTGTTATCTGTTTAGTTGTTTTAAAGTCTCATCTTGCATCTCCCCCCCCCCTAGCATCATGAGGAGAGGTAGACCCCCGGTTGGCCGAGATCGATCGGAAGACAGGTTGGAGAGATTGGAAAGGTTAGTCGAAGGCTTGGTTCGTGAGCAGAGGCAATCTAGGCCGCAGGATACTGGTACCACTTCTATGCATGCCGAACAGACGAATGGCCGATATGCAGCTCCACCCCCTCCGGTGCCACAAGTGCCTCCGCAGCAAGCTTTGTATGGGAACGACACGATAACTCTAATCAGAGAGTTCAAGAAGATGAAACCGCCGAGATTTCAGGGAGGCATAGAACCAATGAAAGCCGAGGCATGGATTTTAGAGATGGAGAAGTTGTTTGAAGTTTTCCCCAGTACAGACGCTCAGAAGGTATCTCTGGCAGCATTCACGTTAGACGACGATGCTCGTAGGTGGTGGATGATGGTCCGAGAAAGCAATCCGGGTTTGACTTGGGCAAAATTTTTGGAGTTGTTCTACAACAAGCATTTCCCCCTCAGCGTCCGAGACCGAAAGACCACGGAGTTTCAGAATCTGGTCCAAGGGAACAAGACGGTCGCAGAATACGATCGTGCCTTTACTGAACTGGCGAGATATGCGCCTCATATGGTTGATGACGAGTATCGAAAGGCGAGGAAGTTCGAAAGTGGGTTGCGTGGGCCGATACAAGATCGGGTCAATATGCTCAATATGCCGACGTACGCCGGAGTACTGGACAAGGCCATCCTGGCTGAAGCTAATTTAAACCGATACCAGAGTTCAAGTGAGGGTCAGAGGAAGAGACAGAATTATGATAGTCGCCGAGTTCCGTTCAATGCCAAGAAGAGAATGAGCACAGACAGTTCCAGCAACTCAAATCAGGAAGGTAACGCCAAGCCGATGTGCGCGAGTTGTGGAAAGCAACATTTCGGGGTTTGTCGCTGGGCAACGGGAGCTTGTTATGAGTGCGGCGAGATAGGCCATCGCGTGAAGGACTGCCCGAAAGCAAGGACCGATGATGGGAAGAGGACTGGAAGCACCTCGGGCTCTGCGCAGAAGAATAACATCGGGGGAGTACAGGCGAGGCAGGGCAGAGTTTTCGCATTGGTGCCAGGAGACGCCCAGAATGCTGAAACAGTGGTGTCAGGTACCATTTCAATTTGTTCTCAAGATGCATACGTATTGATTGATTCGGGTTCTACGCATTCATTTGTGTCCACTATATTCGCCGAGAAGTTGGATAGAGAATTAGAACCCCTTGATTATGTATTATCTGTGTCTACTCCATCTGGGAGAAATATGATTGTTACATCCATTTATAGGGCGTGTATTGCTATGATTGAGAGTGTAGAATTGTTAGTTGATTTGATGCCATTAAACATGACTCACTTCGATGTTATATTGGGAATGGATTGGTTAGTAGCGAATCAAGCATCCATTAATTGTGCTACTAAGAGCGTCACATTGAGGACCCCAAGTCAAGCCGAGGTCATTTTCCAGGGTAAAGGAGTAGTACCCCCACCTTACTTAATCTCATCCATGAAGGCCTACAAGTTGATCCAAAAAGGATGTAAGGGTTATTTATGCAGTATACTAAGTGATCTGAATGGAAATGTTGAGTTAGCCGACATACCCGTTGTTGAGGAATTCCCCGACGTCTTTCCGGATGAGTTGCCTGGCCACCTTGTCGATAGAGAAATAGAGTTTACTGTGGACGTCCTGCCAGGAACGCAACCTATCTCCAAAACACCCTACAGAATGGCTCCAGCCGAACTTAGAGAACTGAAATCGCAATTACAAGAATTGTTGGATAAGGGATTCGTCAGGCCGAGCACTTCACCGTGGGGAGCACCCGTTCTATTTGTTAAGAAAAAGGACGGCACCCTTCGTCTTTGCATTGACTACAGAGAACTTAATAAGGTGACCATTAAGAACAAATACCCATTGCCAAGAATCGATGATTTGCTTGATCAACTACGAGGAGCACGAGTCTTTTCCAAGATTGACCTTAGGTCAGGCTACCACCAGTTGAAGGTTAAAGCCGAGGACATTGAGAAAACTGCTTTTCGGACAAGATATGGTCACTACGAATTTTTGGTAATGCCCTTCGGAGTAACCAATGCCCCAGCAGCATTCATGGACCTGATGAACAGAGTCTTTAAGCCGTACCTAGATGAGTTCGTCATTATTTTTATCGACGACATATTGATCTATTCCGGGAGTGCGAGCGAGCACGAGAATCATCTGAGACTTGCCCTACAGACCTTGAGAGATAAGAAGTTGTACGCCAAGTTAAGTAAATGCGAGTTTTGGCTTTCCAGCATTTCATTTCTAGGGCATGTGATTAATGAAGACGGTATATCAGTTGACCCCAGTAAGATTGAAGCCATTGTGAGTTGGCCGACGCCGACCAACGTGTCCGAGGTTCGTAGTTTCCTGGGTTTGGCAGGTTATTACAGAAAGTTTGTGAAGGATTTCTCGAGGATTGCAGTGCCTTTGACACAACTAACCAAGAAGGGAACAGCTTATGAATGGACCGACGAAAGAGAATCAGCTTTCCAGGAGCTGAAGGCGAGGTTGGTTACAGCACCAGTTTTGGTACTACCATCAGCTAATGAGGAATTTCAGATTTACAGCGATGCTTCACACAAAGGTTTGGGTTGCGTTTTAATGCAAAAAGGTAAAGTCATAGCGTACGCGTCTCGTCAATTGAAGCCCAATGAAAAGAATTATCCTACCCATGACCTGGAGTTAGCTGCCGTGGTTTTTGCTCTGAAGATCTGGCGTCATTACCTGTACGGAACATCTTGCCAAGTTTTCACCGACCACAAGAGTCTGAAATACTTGTTCACCCAGAAAGAGTTAAATATGAGGCAGAGAAGATGGCTCGAGCTACTGAAGGATTATGACATGCAGATTCAGTACCACCCAGGTAAGGCAAATTCCGTAGCCGACGCATTGAGCAGGAAGTTAGTTGGAAGTTTGGCGTGCCTGACAGCGGTTTCGGTGGAACCAACTATTATTGAGGAAGTGAAGACTAGTCAGAGGGAGGATAAATTCCTCAAGAAGGTAACTGATGAATTCGTCTCGAAGCCGAGGCCAGGTTACACAGTGGAGAATCAGGTGCTTAGGTTCGAAGAAAGATTGTGCGTGGCCGACGTACCAGAGTTAAAAAGGAAGATTTTACAAGCGGCCCATAGTTCCAAGTTTGCCATCCATCCAGGGAGCACCAAGATGTATCAGGACGTAAAGCGGACCTTTTGGTGGCCAAACATGAAAAGAGAGATAGCCGAATTTGTATCTCAGTGTCTGTGTTGTCAGCGAGTGAAGGCAGAACACCAGAGACCAGCAGGACTTCTTCAACCCTTGTCAATTCCTGAGTGGAAATGGGAGCACATCCCCATGGATTTCGTAGTGGGATTGCCGAGGACACAAAGAGGTATGGATTCCATTTGGGCTATAGTCGACAGGTTTACTAAGTCAGCTCACTTTTTGCCGGTCAAGACTACATTCAATGCCAACCGACTTGCCGAATTGTACATGAATGAGATCGTTAGGCTTCATGGTGTGCCGATGTCCATCGTGTCAGACCGAGACCCGAAGTTCGTTTCTAGATTTTGGCAGAGTCTACAAGGAGCCTTGGGAACAGAATTGAGATTTAGCACAGCCTTTCACCCCCAGACCGACGGACAGACAGAAAGGACGATTCAGACACTCGAAGACATGCTCAGACTGTGCGTGTTGGACTTCCAGGGAAGTTGGGAATCGCATTTGCCATTAGTAGAATTCGCATACAACAACAGTTATCAAGCCAGCATAGGCATGGCGCCGTATGAAGCTTTGTATGGAAGGGAGTGTAGATCGCCGATATGTTGGACTGAAGTAGGAGATAAAGCCCTAATTGGCCCCGAGTTGGTTCATATGACAACTGAAAAGATCAAACTCATTCAGCAAAGGATTAAGACTGCACAGAGTCGACAGAAGTGTTATGCCGATCAAAGAAGGAGGGAGTTAGAATTTGAAATTGGGGACCATGTATTTTTGAAGGTCTCGCCGATGACAGGAGTTACGAGATTTGGGAAGAAGGGCAAGCTTGCACCCCGATACGTTGGGCCATTTGAAATTCTTGAGAGGATTAACACCGTTGCTTACAGGCTTGCTTTGCCACCAGATTTGAGTCGAGTCCACAGTGTGTTCCATGTTTCGATGCTGAGAAAATATATCCGAGACCCACTGCATGTAATAGATTACTCCGGGGTTGTAGTTAATGAAGACTTGGGCTACGAAGAGAAACCGATGAGGATTATTGACAGACAAGTGAGACAGTTGAGAAACAAGTCGATATCGATGGTGAAAATCGAATGGGAGAAGCATTATGGCGGGGAGGCCACATGGGAAAAGGAAGAGGAGATGAAAATCTGTTACCCGGAGTTATTCGTAGGTCAAGGTAACTTAAGTTTGGGGACCAAACTTCCTTAAGGAGGGTAGACTGTAAGAACCCACATTTTTTTTCATCTTAATCATGTTCATGAGCATTTGCATGATTATGACTTGTTAAGCTTGCATGTGTGTGTTGTGACTTGTTTTGCTTTAACAAGTGAGATTCGTGCCTTGATTTGAAGCCTTGTGATTTGTCTAAGCGTAGTGTACTTGTCTTGTTCCTTCCTTGATGTTAAAACTTAGGTCACGCCTTGCCTCTAGCCGACGTTATTTCAATGCCGAGGTCATCCTTAGTCTAGTATTAGTATCTTGAAACCCCTTGTTGACCTCAGTCCTTGCCTTGACCACATTAGCCGAGATGATACCTTGCACCCGAGTGATCTCGTCCTGGAGCGGTATGACCTAGGCCGAGGTGTGGCGCATCTAGGCCAAGATGTGGCACAGCTTAGTCAAGTGTTGTCCCTCCTAGCCGAGGTCATTGTCATCTTAGTATGCCTCGTTGTTAGCCGATGTCATAGCCTGTCAGAGAGCCCATACCGTTTTGCTTGTTGAACACCCTTCCACCATGCTTTGTCTGGCCTGTCAGCCACCTTTTCAGGATGAACCCAACCAATCGCCGCCACGTGTCTCAGCAGAGGGTTAACCCCAGAACCGGGTATAGAAAACTATCATTTGGTATCATAAACTTGCCTTGTAGAGAGAGAAGCTCTAGAAGAGGGAGAAGAGTTCTTGAGAGAGAAGTAGATCTTCAAGCTTGATTTCTAGAGATCCAACCGTTAGATCCGCATTCTAAGGTTAGATTCTTGATCTACTCGTAATGTTCTTTATGTTTATGTTATTGCATTGCATGATTGAAAATGATTTGTAAGCCATGCATCGTTTTGAAGCTCGATTTTAGAAAGAGAAAATGACATTCATGTGTTCTTCAAGAAAAGTCTTGTTTTGATCCGAAAGCTTTTCGCCTAGACTCATGTTTTGTGTTTGTTCTTGCATGATTTTCAACTACGGGTACCCAGGTCCATGTTTTCAAACTCATAGCACGAAAATCCCAGATTTGTGATGGCGGATTATGATCAAGCATTCGTATTTTCCATGTTTTCACACTCATGTTCTTCATGTTCATCAACAGAGGGAAACCCAGAGTTTCCCGACCTCTTTCCTTGCATGTGGCCCTCGGGAACACACCTCGGCAAGGAGGTGTGGAACCTCGGCCTAGACCTGGTTGGTGCCCAGCATGTTTTCCGAAAACATTTGTGTATATGAGAGACTCGTTTGAAAGCGCATTCAATAGGCTTTGCCATGTGTTGTAGGACTTGGGCTTGTCTCGACCCCGACGTGTGAAGAAACGATGTGAGTGGTATTTTTAATAAAGCTATGTTACACTTGCTTTCATAAATCTCGTCTTGCCTTGTTTTGAAAAGTACTTGATCTAGCATGAATGACTATCCCTATTTTGTATATCAAATGCTATCTTGTTTTGATGACTTGTCTTGACAGTCCTTAGTGCTAGAGGACTATAAACTTTCGCAGCACAGCTTGTCTTGACAGTCCTTAGTGCTAGAGGACTCTAAACTTTCGCAGCACAGCTTGTCTTGACAGTCCTTAGTGCTAGAGGACTCTAAACTTTCGCAGCACAGCTTGTCTTGACAGTCCTTAGTGCTAGAGGACTCTAAACTTTCGCAGCACAGCTTGTCTTGACAGTCCTTAGTGCTAGAGGACTCTAAACTTTCGCAGCACAGCTTGTCTTGAAACTCTTGTCTTGATATGTCATCACCCCTTGAAATAAGTAGATGTTATTAACATCCAAGGAACATGAAAGCCGGCAAATGAACTTGATTTCCCTCTTGATCGAAAAGTATGTTATGTATAGTTTTGAAAGAAATCTTGGATATCAATCATGCAAAACCTTTATTTCTAGTATCATTCACTGAGTATCCAAGCTCACCCTCTCTATATATATGTAGGTGATGAACAAGAAGGCATTGAGGCCTAGACGTGATTGCCGATGTGTTTTGGGTGCTTTGCCGACATGTTTTGGATTTGCGTTTTGCATCGTCTTGAAGATTATGCTTCTCGGCTTATGTTTTCTTTGTTTGTTTTGGCATATGTCGGCTTGAGAAGCCTTTTGGTCAGGATGTATTTTGTGTTCCATTTTGTTGTATCTAAAATTGTAAGACTTGTAAAGATGTTTGATGTATGGCATTCCATTGGACTTATGCACGGCTCTCATGGACAACTCGGTTTATATGTATATTTTGCTTCCGCTCTTGTAAGCCCCATATTTCATACTCTGATTGTGTGTGATTTTTGTAAGACGGCCTTCGGTAACCTCGGGTTACTGGCCATCACGGCACCAAACTACTAGGGGCGGTTTGGGGGCGTGACATGTCTTCTCTCTCTGCCTCTTTATCTCTCTCGCTCATCTCTTTATCTCTCTCGCTCATCTCTTTATCTCTCTCGCTCATCTCTCTCTGTCTCTTTCTCATTTATCTCTTTTCGCTCTTTCTCTCTTTGTCTATATCTTTTTATTCATTTTTCCATCTTCCTTTCTCTCTTCTCTTTCTCTCTCTCACTCATCACTCTTCTCTCTCTGTCTGTTTGTCTATCTATCTCTCTTCTCTCTATGTCTCTTTTTTTTTCTGTGTTTCTCTCTCGCTCATCTCTTTTCGCTTTATTTCTCTATCTTTTTTGTCTATCTTTCGCTCATCTCTTGTTTCTCTCTCTTTTTCTATCTCTCCTTCTATCTCTCTCTCTCTCTTTCTCTCTTTCTCTCTCTGTCTATTTTTCTGTCTATCTCTCTCTCTTTGTCTCTCTCTCACTCTCACTCTCTCTCACTTATCACTCATCTCTCTCTCTGTATGCTTGTCTATTTGTCTATTTCTCCCTCATTATGTTCGCCTTGCTCACTCTCTCCTTCTCATATTCTCTATTTATCTATCTCTTCTCTCATCTCTTTTCTCTCTCTGTCTCTTTCGTTCATCTCTCTTCTCTCTATCTCTCTCGTTCATTTCTCTTCTCTCTCTATCTCTTTTTCTGTCTCTTACTCTCTATCTTTTTCTCTCTTTTTCTCTGTTTGCGTTGCTCACTCTCTCACTCCCGTCTTCTCTATTTACTGAGCTCCCTTTCGATTTATCGATCCACTATAAGAAAATGCACTTTTAGCGACCACTTTGTCTCTCTCTCGCTCATCACTTTGTCTCTGTCTGTTTCTCTCTCTCTCTCTCTTCTCTATCTGTCTCTCACTTATCTCTCTCTCACCACCCATCTTCTCTACCATATTCACCACTACTGCAAATGTCATTCCACTACTACCACTGTTGTCACTCCACCTCTACAACTATCATTACTACCATCATCGCTACCACTTCATTACCACCACTACTACTACCATTACCTCTCATCTACCACCGCTATTCTATCTCCTCTACCACTACCACAACTTCATCACTTATCTCATTCACCATCACTACCACCACCACTATCACTTCTTATCCACCACTTTCACCACTACTGCCACTTCTATCCTCTACCACAAAAAATTAGTTCTTGATTTTTAGTATAAAAAAAAAAATGAGTCACAAAAAAGTTATTTTCATTGACCACAAAAAATTAACTTTATTTTAATGGAAAATATTATCCCTACTTCTACCAAATAAAAAAAAAAAAAATTTATTCATTAAAATAAATATGAAACAAATAAATTTTCAACATTACTAAATGTAAAAAAAAATAAAATTCATCAACTATAAAAAAAATTATTTTAATAAAAAATAATTTTTTTAACAAATCTTCCGTTGCAAAAAAAAAAAAAAAAAAAAAAAAAAAAATCATTTTATTATTTAAATATTCATTTGTAATAAAAATATAAAAAATTCCAAAAAAATTTCCACCCCCTTTTCCATTTCTACTCGGGATCCCCTACCCCAAACCCAAAATCCCCAATGTCAAAAATCCCTAATCCCCCCCACCCCAAACCCAAAATTCCCAATGTCAAAAATCCCTAATCCCTTCCCCCTTTTCCATTCCCGCTCGTTTTTCCCCCCTCAACCAAAAATTCCCAAATCTCAAATCCCTAATTTTTGAACCAAAAATCCCCATCTCCGTCTCTCTCGCGACTGTGAGCACGGCAGACGATGGCGTCGAGTGACGGGGTTCAGGAGCCTCACTCTTTTGTTTCTCATTCCATTGGCTTTCCCTCTGCTGCTCTCATTCCAGTGGCGAAGGAGCTGCTCAGAAACCTAATGTCGCCAACCCGCTCTATATATAGGAATTCCATTGGAAACCTTGTGTTTCCTTGACGATCTGATCTACAGAATTGAAGTTTAGATTTTTTTTATTTCGGTTTCTCTTCTGATCCGTCTCACAAAATGCCATCCGTATACGGAGCTCGATTGACAACTTTCGAAGATTCAGAGAAGGAGAGCGAGTACGGTTACGTTCGAAAGGTCTCCCTCTTTCTTCGATCTATCTTTCTTTTCCCTTTCAATGTTTATTATTTGATCCACTTTTTCCTGGTCTGCGAGCTTACTCAATTTTTTGTTCACCTTGTTTATCCTGTTTAATTTTATTCAAGGTTTTATTTGCTTACTTTGAATATATACGGTTAATTTTATTGAGATAATTTTGATTGAAAAAATATATTAGTAGACTTTGTTCTGGAATCTAATCATTTCTTATTAAAAAGATTATTTCTATTATTTTAAATTTTGGTGCTTCTGAGGCAGTTTTGTTCATAAATGGCTTATTAAATAAATAAATGTCATTATGTTACGGAGTGTCAACCCTTATCCTTTTCTTTCTCATCATTATAAACCTCAGGTGTACACGCTACTCATATTTCTCTCCTAAATTTGGTTTCCATATCAACTGTTGCAGGTACTATGGTGTTTTGATGGCATATGGAAGCCTTCAAGATGTAAGGAACTATTACCTTATTAATTTGGTTTATTTAGAGTCTAGGAATTGAGAGTTTACAAAACTATCATTGCTTATGCAGTTTCTAAGCGAGCAAAGAGCTGAATACACAGCAACTCTTGTTCGTATGCGGGTCTTACCACTGTATACGATCTCCACATGTTTACCATATTTGATTGCCTCTGCGAACTGGGTGCTTGGGGAGCTTGCATCCTGTCTTCCTGAAGTGAGATTGTTTTTGTTCATGCTTATCTCCTTGTTCGCTGCTGTTTTCGTACAAATGTAGTCTTTATAAAATTATTTACTTGCTGCTTTTGTATGTTTCATTTCATTTCTTTTCTTGAATGTTTCCATATATCCTCTAACCACCTGAATAGTTATTACAGCATGCACATTTAAACATGTCCTTAACAGGTTCATTTTTAACTATTCAGGAGATGAGTGCTGATATCTATTCTTCACTGGTGAAAGCATTGAGTATGCCAGATATGGGAGATATTTCTTGTTATCCTGTTCGGGTGTCTGCTGCAGGTGCAATTACCGAACTCGTCGAGGTTTGTATGTCTCCCAAATCACATATTTAATTTTTATAATTGGCCTACAATCTAAGTTTGAGTTGTGATAAGATTTTTGCTCTATTTTTTGCAGAATGACTACTTGCCACCTGAATGGTTACCCCTTCTTCACATTGTGGTTAGTCGGATTGCTGATGAAGGTGAAGAGACCTCCATTTTGTTTCAGCTTCTTGGTACCTTGGTTGAGGCTGGAAATGAACATGTTTCCCTTCATATCCCATATATTATTTCGTCTTTGGTTGGTACAATCTCAAACTGCATTCCTCCTAATCCAGAGCCATGGCCTCAAGTATGTATTTATCTGCTAATAATCTTCATGCTAAAGTTTCTCTGTTGTTTCTCTATCTCTCTCTCTCTCTCCAAAAAAAACTTGTAATTATTTCAATCTTGTACATTCAATGGACTACTAAAACAATACCGTGACATGGCAAAATTTACTGTGGTTCACTATTTGGCTGAGCTTGTTTCAACCAATGTGGAGAAAGAAACCAGATTCAAGTAGTTCTTACAAACCATTGTATTTTTTTTAATCTCTTGTACTTCAGAAAGTTTCATGGATTGAATGCTGTAGAGATTCAGTTGGTTAGTTTTGCACCACTGGATCCAACATCTAGTATGATCAAATGGTGGGTTGTAATCATAAATATGGTTTTTATTTGCATGTAGCCAAAGAATTGGCTAGTTGTTGTATACACACAAAAATGATTTATTTTTCCTCTAGTATGTTTTGACACTAACCTTCTTTGGATTCTAAAATGCTGCAATTCATGCTTCCCGACTTTATGTTGGTAAATGGAGAATATCAGAAATGGTTGCAATTTATAGAGTTGGTCATTTAACTGTGTGCGTATTTTTGTCCTTCTTCCTGATAGTTAAGACATTTATAGTTTTCTCTTAACCGTGCTTCTATAAATAATGAATTTTAGCAATGAACTGACACTGGTTCACAATAGATGGTTGAGTCCGGGAGTTAGAGTCCGATTTATAATATGAGTCCAGGAGTTTCACACCCAACGGAAACGCCTCATTCAATAACTCAAGCAACATGTCAACAGACTTGCGACGGTAACTCAAGCAACATGTCAACAGACTTGAGTCCGGGAATTTCAAAAAAATCAGACTTGAGTCCGGGAATTTTTTTGAGCTTTATAATATGAGTCCGGGAGTTTCAAAAAAATTAATTTTTTTCGGGTTCCCGGTTTGGGAGTTAGAGTCGGATTTCACTTATGAGTCAATTTTTTTTTTATATTTTTCTATAATTGAAATATTAACACATTATATGGTTTTTAATTATTTTTATCTTGTTTTTTTCAGATATTTCCTGAGTAGCAGTTGGCTTTTTCTGGAATGCGGGCGTATCAAGATTATGACCAATTTTTGTTTTTGTAACCCACGAACGAATGAAGACGAAAACTTTTGATTTTGATTTATGTTATTTAAATTTGGGAGCAACATTATGTATGTATTATGCGACGTTATGTAGTGGCATAATTTTTATTGTTATGAATTTTTATTTATGTATTGCTATGAATGGAACAATATTATTAATTTTCATTATTTGTCAATTTTTATTTATGTACGTATTTATATTATTCTGTAATTTTTCAATTTTTTATACTTATTTTTTATCTAATACAGGTTATTTTAATTTTTTTAATAATTTATTAGCAGGGTTTTTTTTTTTTTAAATTTTTTGAGACGGGAGAAGAACCCGTCGCAAAAACCATTAATAGGCTTTTGCGACGGTACCAACACAGTCGCAAAAGCTGTCTTATTGAATGTACAGGACACCTTTAGCGACGGTAAACCGTGCCGTCGCCAATACTTATATGATGCCAGAGCCTTTAACGACGGTAATGTTCCCGTCTCAAAAAACTCACTTTTAGCGACGGTAATTACGTGCCGTCGCGAAAAGTGATTTTTCCCCCATTATTTGCGACGGGAAAAATGCCGTCGCAAAAAACACACCTTACCGTCGCAGAAACTAATGGCGACGGTACATACCGTCGCGAAAGGTCTTTTGCAACCCCATCTGTCGCGACCCCCCCTTACCGTCGCAAAAAGCCATATTACCGTCGCAAAAGGTATTAGCGACGGCTTCTGGGAGCATTTGCGACGGCCGTTTACCGTCGCAAAAAACAAATTTTTTTGTAGTGATATATATATATATTATATATGTATATATGTTTTGTATTTTATTTTGTACAGTGTGTTAGTGGGTTCAATAAGTATAATGGTTTGGTTTGTTTTTTGTGAATGGATTGAGAAACACAATTGTATATTATAAGAAAATTTCTTTATTATGTAATTTGTTTTGTACATGTTATGTATTTTTGTATAAATATTATATAATTTTTTTAAGGAGTTACGATAATTTGTAATTCATAATTTTTTTTTATAACAATGTTATGTATTTTTGTGGAAATATTACACATTTTTATAACAATGTTATGTATTTTCTTAATAATGTTATGCATTTTATGGTCTAAAAAAAGTTTCAATAAAAAAATCTATAGCCTTACTATAAAATGCGAATTTAATTTTTTAATCATAAATTGTCATAACTCAATAAAAAATGACATAACATTTGTGACAAAAATACGAAACATATATCAAGAATTTATATAATAAGAGGGCATATAATTGGCATCTTTAAGCGTGTCTGCCAAAAGATTCATTATAGTATATACTATACTAATTCTAATATAATTTTGCAATTGTATATTATAATCTACTTGGACACAATAAATTTTCACTGTCACTGTTACTATACAAATTACACATCTTTTTTTTCCTCTCTCCTATCCTTTTGATTAATTTACATTATTAATTGATTTATTAGATTTCACTAAATTGTTTAATTACTTAACATTGAAAATTAATTAATAAGTTTTTTGCTCAGATTCTTGTTTCATTTAATTTCTTTTTTCCATATTTGTTTGTGTTGAAATGGACGATGGTATAATGGATGATGGTGGACTTGAGGGATCCATCGAAGAAATGGAAGAGTTGGCCAAGGATAAATCACCATATCTTGGTATGGAGTTTCCATTAGAAGAAATTGCATATGAGTTTTATAATGAACATGGAAGAATTGTGAGGTTTAGTATTAGAAGAGATTATTGTAACAAAAGGAAGAAAGATGGTGTCATGACTAGTAGAAAGTTTGTTTATTGTAAGGAGGGAGAGAGGGAAAAAGATAAACGGTACACGATGATAAAAAATCCTCGAAGTGAGACAAGAACAAATTGTAAAGCATTCATGCATATATCTTTTAAGCGGGACTTGTCGAAGTGGATTGTGTCAAAGTTTGATAACAACCACAATCACCTTTTGCATCTTCCTCAATGTACTCATTTGATACCATCTCAAAGAAAGGTATGTCATGCTCAATGTATAAATATTTATATAGCTGATGAGATTGGAATATCTCTTAAGGCTTCACATGATCTTATTAGTGCTATAGCAGGAGGGAAGGAATTTGTAGGGTTCACGGGGGAGGATCAGAAAACCTACTTATGTGCAAAAAGACAACAAAACTTGCAATATTGTGAAGCAGGGAATTTGTTAAGATATTTCCACAAGCAAGTGACAGGAAATCCATATTTTTACTATGTCATTCAGTTGGATGTAGATGAGATGATTACTAATATTTTTTAGGCTGATCATCCGATGATAACAGATTATGGGCTTTTCGGTGATGCAGTGTCATTCGACACAACTTTTCGAACAAATAAGGAGTACTGCCCACTTGCTTTATTTTCTGGCTTTAACCACTTTAGAATGACAGTGATTTTTGGTGCAGCATTATTGTATGATGAAACTGCAGAGTCATTTGAATGGTTATTTGAAACTTTTTTGGATACAATGTCGGGAAAAAAGCCTGTTAGTTTTTCACAGACCAAGATCAAGCAATGGCTAAGGCAATTTCACAAATCATGCCCAAGATTTTTCATGGGTTGTGCACTTTTCACCTAATGCAAAATGCTTTGAAGCATTTAGGTTACTTGTTCAAGAGTGGTTCAAAATTTAGTAGCGATTTAAAAGCTTGCATTTATGACTACGAGAATAAGCATGAATTAATTGAAGCTTGGAATTCTTTGATTAATAAATACAACTTGCAAGAGAATGAATTGATGAAAAGAACTTGGAGAAAAAGAGAGCAGTGGGCGCATGTATATATGAAGTGGGTTTTTACTGGAGAAATGTGAAGCACACAACTTAGTGAAAGTCTAAATAGAACATCAAGGGGATATTTGAAAAGTGATCATAACATTGTTCAATTCTTTACTCACTTCAATCAAATTGTTGTAGATAAGCGGTATGAGGAAATTTCTGCAACATATGATTCTAGACAAAAGTTGCCAAGAATGAAATTGAAAAAGTCTTCTATTTCAATCCAAGTTGCGAGTTTGTACATCCCTTCTATCTTTGATTTATTTCATTATGAGTTGGATATGTCTCTTTGTTGTCAAGTGAAGCAATTCCATGGGTTAGAAGGAGAAGTTAACTGCGTGATTGGCTTGTATGGTAATGATGAAGAGTATATTGTGGAGAGTATGGTGGACGTTACTGGGCTAAGAGGAGAAAAAAGATATCGAGAAATACATTGTACTTGTAAGAAATTTGAGAACTTTAGAATTTTATGTAGTCGTGCAATCAAAGCACTTGATAGAATGAATGTTATGGAAATTCCAGAAAGGTATATATTAGGCCGATGGAGATTGGATGCAAAAGATTGTGAAGTTGAAGAGAAAAATGTTATAGTGGATGAGGATGATCCGAAGTTGTTAATATTAGCACGTTATAGAGATCTTTGTTCAAGAATGGTGAAACTAGCAACTCAAGCATCTATGCACAAACATGCCTATCAATTGCTTGATGAAAGGATTAAGGAATTATGTGTAAAAGTAAATAATATGATGAAGGGAGTTGGAAATTTTGGTACCAAAGAATTAGATGTGGATGACTCCAACTTTGCACAAGTTAAGGGCATAAAGAAGAAAGATGTTGGACATAAAGGGAGGGGCAGATTAAAACCTTGGCATGGGATGATGAATAAGAAAACAAAAGTTATTTCATAACCTTCCTGCCTTAGTAAGGTATTACCTACGTACTTTTGAAATTTCAAATGACACGCATTTATTTTTTTAAATTGTGTAAAGTATTGATAACTTTTTGAACTTCTTTATATTATTGGTCAATCAAGCAACACTACAAATGTGCAAAATTCATCTTCAAGCCAACCACAGGTTAGCTATTGTTTTATGTTATTTATTATTATTATTATTATTATTATTATTATTATTATTATTATTATTATTATTATTATTATTATTATTATTATAAATTGTGTAATGTATTGATAAATTTTACAACTTATTTAGACTATTGATCAATCAAGCAATATCACAAATGTTCAAAATTCATCTTTAAGCCAACCACAGTGTAACGCCCTCAAAATAATAACATTAAACCCATCAGATAAGACATGCATTTACATATAAACTAACCACATTCTTTTATTCATTAGAGTTCCATTACATAAGTATTACATGTTAACATCAAAACAAAATGCCCTACGGGCTTACAGCTTTCCAAGTTAACACTTGGTTACAACAAAAGAGTACTAACTCGTTTACACATTAAGCCCTTGGCTTGAAGTTACATGTAATACATCAAAAGTTAAGCGACAAAAGTATGTCCGCCTCTAGCCTCCCAGCTATGTCCTTGGAGGTGGCATGCTACCTGTACCTGAAAATGATATTCCCATATAGGGTGAGCCACAGCCCAGTAGAAATACACTAAACCAACCATGAACAATGACTAAAAGATTAGCAATTGATAGATGGCTAACACAGATACATTCACATAAATTACACATTTATGTCATACAACTTATGAGTCTAAGTTACCTTTTATTTTCCCTTTTTCAACAGATAAGCATGCTAGCTCTATCATCATTTCCACAGATATGTATAAAAACTATATCCCACATTCAGATAAGCATATAAGCTATATCCATATTCTCAACAGATATGTATAACAACAATATCCCACTTTCACAGATAAGCATATAAGCTGTATCCACACTTTACCAAGATAAGCATATAAGCTCTATCTTCACTTCTCTAGACAAGCATATGAGCTGTATCTACGGAGTTCATCCCCTATCTTCTCCCAACACTATCCGGTTTAGAGATACATCCCCTATCTTCCCCTAAACCGCGGAGTACATCCCTCATCTCCTCCTCTACACATAACGTATACAAACACATTGGTTCTATATACAATCACTCAATACATACAGTTAATGTATTCTATCAACCGTCAAATTCCATGACATATTCCATTGATTAGTTTCCGTTTGCCTAATCATCATGCATTGTCTACAACAATCACAACTATCCTCCACCGATAGCCCAAGCAGTTATTTCTAAACAGAAAATAAATGCACAAATGGATATTCAATCAACATTTCATTTCCTCATTTCTCACCATTAATTATCCCAATTAATCAAACAATGTAATTAGGCCATTTTCCATAATTACCATTTCATCCTTTAGGTCCCATTTTCATCAATGATTTAACATCAATTCCATTTCTCTATGCCAAACATGCATCTAGGTTTATTATGAATAAAACCCCAACTTTTGTAAAATTACACAAAAGCCCCAAACTTTCACAAAATTACCAAGCCAAACCCAACATCTCAAAATACCAAAATTTAAAGACAAAATCCATAGAGAGGAGTAGGGTATCCCTACCTCGAAGTTTGAGCCAAAAAGGAGATGAAGACTCGAAGATCAACGTGCTCCAAATCCAAACTTTTTCAGATTAAAACAAAGCTCTCAACACCCTCTATCTTTTTAACAAAGGCCCTAGGCTAGATTCACACTCTAGGGAGATCAATTTTTAGAGAGAATATAAGTGTAGAGAGAGAGAGAGTCTTGGATCTAGGGTTTGATCAAAAAAAAGAAGTGAAAAACTGAAGTTCAAAATCGCTACTGTCCGCTGATATAAAACACGCTCGCTCGAGCGAAGCCTTTGTCGCTCGAGCGACCAGACACAGAAAATCTCGCTCGAGCCAAGAAGTTCTCGATCGAGCGAAGAAAAACCCAGACCGCTCGAGCGAAGGAAGCTCGCTCGAGCCAAGGAAGGCAACTCTCAAGTCCAGAACCAGACGCAACACTCGCTCGAGCGAAGCCACCCTGGGTCGACCCACCAGACACAAACTTCACTCTCGCTCGAGCGACCAACTCCTCACTCGAGCGAAGGTCCAAAAATCTGGGCAGCAACACTAGGCTCCCAAACACAACCAACCTGTAACAAACCTGCCCAACACATCTCATAATTCAATATACAAAGTAAAAAGGATGCAAACAAGATAATAAATAACTACCAACATCCACGGAAACATGTCCGGATCACTGTACAGCAAGGGTAAACCCGGGATCACTATAACCTCCCCCCCTTAAAGAATTTCGTCCCCGAAATTAAGCACAAGTTTGCAAAAAACAAGTTTTTCTCCATTTTAAACAATGTTACACTAACATTCAACAATTCGACCCATTACCGGTCATCCCATCTCTGTAACAAGAGGCATTTCACATTATGTAAACAACATATGTACTTTCAACACGCATCAACATTATGCGTTATCTTTCCAATTTCAACAATATATTTAACACATATAGTGTCACATTCAACTTCCATATGAGGCAAGTTCCAAAACATACTTCCAATAAACCAAAACATTTTCAATGTTTCACAACTTAAGACATATATAAAAGCTCTTAAGTTCAACAATAATGCAAAATTTAAATACAAGATCACATATCAACAAACAAGTCCGGATATTTCTCTCGGACTTCCAACTCACGTTCCCAAGTGGCTTCCTCCACTCCGTGATGTTTCCACAAGACTTTCACCAAAGGAATGGTCTTGCCAGGCAGGACCTGATCCCGCCTATCCAAGACCCGAACCGGTCCCTCCTCATATGAGGCATGCTCATCTACCTCTAAATCGGTCCAATCCAACACATGTAATGGATCTGGCTCATACTTCCGAAGCATACTCACATGAAACACGTCATGCACTCCGGACAACTGCGGTGGTAAGGCTAATCGATAAGCAACCTCACCAATCCTCTCAAGGATCTCAAAAGGACCAACAAACCGAGGGGATAACTTCCCACTCTTCCCAAATCTCATCAAGCCTCGCCTAGGTGATATCTTCAGAAAGACATGATCACCTACCTCAAACGCCAAAGGTCTCCTCCTACGGTCAACATAAGATTTCTGACGACTCTGGACTGTAACAAGCCTCCTACGGATAAGCTCAACTTTCTCCGTCGTCTCCCTAACCAACTCCGGACCCAACAAAGGTGCATCACCCACCTCGGCCCAACAAACTGGAGACCTACACGGTCGGCCATACAAGGCCTCAAACGGTGCCATACCGATGCTAGACTGAAAACTGTTGTTGTAGGCAAACTCTACCAATGGCAAGTGCCTCTCCCACGTCCCACTGAAGTCCAGGACACAACCCCGAAGCATATCCTCGAGGATCTGAATAGTACGCTCGGACTGCCCGTCAGTCTGAGGATGATAGGCCATACTAAAGGTCAACTTAGTGCCCAAGGCACTCTGCAAACTCTGCCACAACCTAGCAGTAAAACGAGGATCTCTGTCTAAGACGATCGTCACTGGGACCCCGTGCAATCTCACTACGTCCCGAATATACAAGTCGGCAAGATGATCTACCGAATCTCTCATGCGCATAGGAATAAAGTGCGCCGACTTAGTCAACCGGTCTACAACCACCCAAATAGCATCACTACCCCGCTGAGTCCTCGGAAGACCTACAACAAAGTCCATAGTGACGTGCTCCCACTTCCACTCGGCAATAGGCAAGGGTTGCAACAAACCCGCTGGCCTCTGATGCTCGGCCTTCACTTGCTGGCAAGTAAGGCACTTCGATACGAAAACAGCCACATCTCTCTTCATACCCCGCCACCAAAACTGGCGACCGAAATCCTGATACATCTTAGTACCTCCCGGATGCACCGCAAGGCGCGAATGATGAAACTCTCGGAGTACTTCCTCACTGTAACAAGCCCGCGGGGGACCTCGCTACAGCTCGGACTCGACTTTTCGTAGTCACGGTTCTAAGTCTGAACCAAAGAGTCCAAATCCGGCAAATCGTTTTGAGAAAACAGATTTTTGAAAGAAGTGCCAAACATGGACTGCTTTGCCAGATACAGAGTCGCCACCTAAATATTTTATTTTGGGAAATTTAGGAAACCCTGACTCGGTGCCAAAAGGCCACGTGTCCGTCATCACCAAAGTTGCCTCGGCTCGGGAACTTGGGTACGATTGGGGAAGGTCACTTCGTGAGCACCCCCGCTCGCCCGGTCATAGACCGGCCTCTACTAACCATGATATCAATTTTTGAAAACATTGTGAGTTCTTATTCCGGTTATTAGCCTAGGTTACTATGTGATGCGCACAGCATACAAATATAGACTGGATCGTCAGAATTGGAATAAAACATTTCATGTTTGTTTTTTTTGAAAGATGGTTTGCTACTCGCAAGTAGGCTTAAAATGAAAATTTTGCCACCCTCGGGTGGGCTTAGTAAAGATGGTTTTGCCACTATCTAGTGGGCTTAAAACACACATTTGATGATTTATTCCAATCCAGATAACCCAACCTTCACCCACAGGCATTCAGGCAGATATGTCATGTAAGCACATAGCCTCATGGTAAGCATGCTATCATGGCAGTCACTCACACGCATGCAAGGATGCTAAAGCATAAAACTCACTGAGTACTCTAAGCCAAAATAGAAACTACATTAGAAATTATGCATGATCCTAAGTATACAGAAATGCCTAATGCAACACATGCAAAATGCAACTATAGCAGGCTCGGCTATTCTAAGATGGTATATGAAATGCTACAACTACCATGTATTCAACTCGGAATTGAAAGTACGATGCAGTTAGTATGATGCGCCGAGCCCGGTGCATGCAAAACAGATGAATGAATGCAAACATGCTATCATACTGTATGCTAATTGAAATATGCCCTAATCTAACCATAAGCAGGTAAATAAAAGGGAGAAAGACGTGGGGTTGGAAGACATACAACATACTCACGCACACTTATTACAGTTGTGCCCTCACTCGGAGGGTCCGAATAAATATACAATCCAAATATTACAGTCCCGAATAAAAGAATATTACAGTCCAAAATAATATTACAGAATTCTAATTAATTAATGAATTAACTAAGAAAGCAGATAAAACTGGCATGCAAGCCAGGGGGCTGTCTTGCTTCTGATGGACGATGCATGTCCGGACTGTCTTGCGCGGAAATCCACCGGAATGCCCCAATTAGCCTCTGTTTACACCTGTTCTTGAAATGCGTGCCAAGCCCCAAAAGTTTGCTGATTCCTGGTTTTGCTGTAACAGAGAGCAGGAAAGGGGCATAGCAATGTATTTGCACAAATATATGCATGTCTCGATCCTCGTGCCACCAATCACGCATACCGAGGCATGATGGTCGAGGAGTCGAAATGCACAATTCAATATAGGATGAATGCACATGAAACTACAGCTAAAACCTAACTCCATCATGGATAATCCGGAGTGTCGGTGACTGGGGAATTGAGACACATTCCGTCACTCGGAGTACGAAATGAACCTCGTTTCCCGTGCCCGGGCTAACTCTTATTCCGGACACGATGCAATATGCATGATATGCATGAAATGTAACTAAGATGTGATCCTAACATACACAGTGCTAAAAATGAGGTGCCTCGAAATGCATGCACACGGGCACGCAAACCGAGGCGATGGCAGATACAATGAAAATGAGATGCCTCGAAGTACGTGCATACGGGCACGCAAATCGAGGCGATGATAAATGCAATGAAAATGAGATGCCTCGAAGTACGTGCACACGGGCACGCAAATCGAGGCGATGATAAATGCAATGAAAATGAGATGCCTCGAAGTACGTGCACACGGGCACGCAAATCGAGGCGATGATAAATGCAATGAAAATGGCATGGAAAATGACAAATGGGCTTATACCAACACAAGTGAGCCTCAGCCACACTCACATCGGATGCCGATGGCAGAAAATGAAGTGCCTCGAAATGCGTGCACACGGGCACGCAAACCGAGGCAATGCATACGCAATGCAAATGACATGGAAAATGACAAATGGGCTTATACCAACACAAGTGAGCCTCAGCCACACTCACATCGGATGCCGATGGCAGAAAATGAAGTGCCTCGAAATGCGTGCACACGGGCACGCAAACCGAGGCAATGCATACGCAATGCAAATGACATGGAAAATGACAAATGGGCTTATACCAACACAAGTGAGCCTCAGCCACACTCACATCGGATGCCGATGGCAGAAAATGAAGTGCCTCGAAATGCGTGCACACGGGCACGCAAACCGAGGCAATGCATACGCAATGCAAATGACATGGAAAATGACAAATGGGCTTATACCAACACAAGTGAGCCTCAGCCACACTCACATCGGATGCCGATGGCAGAAAATGAAGTGCCTCGAAATGCGTGCACACGGGCACGCAAACCGAGGCAATGCATACGCAATGCAAATGACATGGAAAATGACAAATGGGCTTATACCAACACAAGTGAGCCTCAGCCACACTCACATCGGATGCCGATGGCAGAAAATGAAGTGCCTCGAAATGCGTGCACACGGGCGCGCAAACCGAGGCAATGCATACGCAATGCAAATGACATGGAAAATGACAAATGGGCTTATACCAACACAAGTGAGCCTCAGCCACACTCACATCGGATGCCGATGGCAGAAAATGAAGTGCCTCGAAATGCGTGCACGCGGGCACGCAAACCGAGGCAATGCAAAAGCGATGCGAATGACATGGAAAATGATATGTAAGCATGCTAATGGAATTTCAGCAACAAAATATGGGGGAAAACAGTCCCGAAATGAAGTGAAATGACATGAAATGTAAGGAAATGACCCGAAATGCAACATTAGGCATCCGAAATGGCCTATAGCCATACTAAATATGCACAACATGGACATGCAATGCAAAGACAGAAGCTAGACAGTCCCAAAAGATGCACTTTCGCAGTTATGAACATGGCCAAACAGCAAGCATAGGTAAGGGAAGCATAGCATGCAAGAATGGGGGCCAAAAGAGGGGTAAAGAAGCAAGTGGTGTAAGCAAAACTCAAACTGAAAAATTTCCTTCTACAACACTGAAGATGGACCAAAAATATGAACATTTACAGTATATGGAAGCCTCAAAATCAGTATACAAACACGCTAAAAATATGATGCAAAATAAGGCTCAAAAGGTGCTAAAACATGAAGTGTATAAACTAATCACCAAACAGAAAAAAAGTGTGAATGAAACATGAAGTATAGGCCAAAATAAGACCTCTTTCAGTTCGGACCAAGGTCCAAAAACAGAAACAAAGAGGGCTGCTAATTTATGCAAAAAAAAGGGCCAAATAGGGGATATAACTACAAGTGACATATGGAAACACCAAACAATGTTGAGCCCTTCTCCAATGTTGAAGAGGGGCTCAAAATAAGCCCTAAATCAGTTTACAACATGCTCGAAAATAAATTACTCATGGGTCAAAAATAGCATGCAAAATTATGACATACAAGATGGTCAAAGAAGCAAGTGTATTATGGAGGGCTCAAACAGGGTTGAGCCCTTGATGAGAAGTGAAGATGAGCTCAAAATATGGCCCTTTTCAGTTAAGGCCGAAGCTCAACACAAAAAGCATGCATGGCTTACATATTGATTAAGAAAAAGGGTCAAAAGGGTAAAAGTGTAACTTACCCTTGAAGATCTAGACTTTGGTTGCTTCTTGGATGGATTTGCTGCTCCTTTGGCCTTCAAGAACCCTTCTTTGTTGCTGGAAATGAGATAGTGGTGGTAGGGCTTGGTGGTGTAGAAGAAATGAAGGTTAAGGAGTTAGGGTTTTTTGAAGTTTTGAGAGTTATAACAATGGAGTTTAGGGTTGAGCCTTGGAGATGAATTTTTCTAACCTCTATGAAGAAGACCCTCAGCTGGTTTATATGGTCAAGAAAGGGGTGTAAAAGGGGGGTCAAATGGAGAGGAAAACTCTCTCCCAAAATATCCCCCGGATACAGAAAATATCTGGGGGATATTGCCCCACAGCTGGAAAGGGCACAGTGAGGAGAGCACGGCCGGCCGCTCACTTTGGCCGGAGGTGGCCGGCCGGCCACACCCCCTAGCCGGCCGGCTAGGGGTCAAAAGGGTCAACCAGATTTTCTGGCCGGCCAGGTATTGGGGAGGTAGCCCTATGTGTGTACAACACAACCATGTAATTGAAATTCCAAGAAAGTGGGCCCAAGGGGTTCAACAATGGCTCGGAAAGAGGGGGTCAAAAGGGTCAAGTGACCTTAATGGCCGGCCATGAACTTTTAGTGGCCTCCCAGATGTGTAGATCACAGATATGTGGTTCAAAGTTCAAGAAAAAAGGTCCAAGGGGTTCAACATTAGCCCGGAAGAAAAGGGTCAAAAGGGTCAGGTGACCTTAATGGCCGGCCATGAACTTTTAGGGGCCTCCCAGATGTGTAGATCACAGATATGTGGTTGAAAGTTGGCAACGCTAGCTCTAAGGTATTCAACATTAGCCCGGAAGTGCGAAAAACGGGCGCCGGGAGGCTCGGGAGGAGAGATAACTGGTTGCTGCAACAATTGCTGGCCTCCCACCCTTCAGTGACCTTCCTCGGGATAAAACAGAGGTACCTGCCAAAAATGAGCGAAAACCGTTGCAAAACGAATGTTCCGGAGCCAAAACACGCAGTTCGGGGTCCCGGAAATGGGCTGTTAAGCACCGAAAATTGTATTCGACCTCGAAGTGGGTTTCTCAGCCCCCAGTGTCCCTCAAAAGGGATGAAATAAGATGTATGCCAAAAAAACAGAGCAATAGGAGATGGTCAAGCGGTCCCGAACCGAGGCACACGGCCTGACGGCTCCGAAAACCGGGAACCGGACTCCGAAATGGGCAAAATGGCCTACGGCCACCAAATGTAGCCTACGGACATTGAGAGATGGTCTACGGGACCTCTCCCTCCCTTCAAGAAAAGAAACAAAGAAAACCGAGTCTGGTTCGGAAACCGAGACAAGGCACAGGAAAGGGTTCGGAAGTCCGGAGGCAGGGCTTACGGCCGCGACTCTGAAACTTCTGAACGAGCACATTATGCAACATCACCAAGCGCTCAATCGGTGACGTCTGAGTCTCAAGGTCGGTCAAAAATGGGGTGTCTACAGTTGCCCCTCTTTGACAGAACTCGGAAGTCACAAGTGACGGGAGTGAATGTCAAAGCCCAGAGACGACCCATTTTTGACAAGGCCGAAGACTTAGACAAACATACAAGATAAACAGAAATGTGCCCGCAGGCATGCCCGCAGGCAGGGGGGGCAAGATGCAAAATGATATGCGAGAAGATTTTGAAGATTGGACTTATACGCTACGCGAAGCCGATTTTGACTCATGATTATGCAAAGAGGGCTGTAATGAAGCAATTATGCGAAATAAATGCAACATTTTAAGCGAATGCTAGGCAAGCAAGTAAACTCGAGCCAAACTACACCTCGTGCAGAAAGGATGTAAGAAAATTATGGAATTCTCACTGCAAATACAGTGTGCATGTGCGATAGATACACAGAGCAAACATGTGATTGATACACAAAAAGGTGAACACAGAGTGTGATAGATGCACTAAGTGAATAAGTATGATAGATACACAAAGCGAGAGTGTGTGATTGATACACAAAAAGGTGAGCACAAAGTGTGGTAGATGCACTAAGTGAGCAAAGCGAGTGTGTGATAGATACACTGTTTGGGCAAAGTGTAAGTGATATACAAAGGGGTGAAGTGAACAAAGTGTAATGGATACACTAAAGGTGAACACAAAGTGTGACAGATGCACTATGTGAACAGAGTATGATTGATATACTGAATGTGAACACGTAGTGTGATAAATGCACTTAGTGAACAAGTATGATAGATATACTGAAAATTAACACAAAGTGTGATAGATGCACTATGTGAACAGAGTATGATTGATATACTAAAGATTAACACAAAGTGTGATAGATGCACTATGTGAACAGAGTATGATTGATATACTAAAGATTAACACAAAGTCCTAACACGTTTCACGTGAAAGGTGGTGTAACCAGCAGGCATACCTAACTGTATTTCATACGAAGAGAGGGAAGGTTTTAACCGAGGAGAATAACAATGGTGTAACCAACAGGCGTATCTCAACGTATTTCATACGGAGAGAGGGAAGGTTTTAACCGAGGAGAATAACAATGGTGTAACCAACAGGCGTATCTCAACGTATTTCATACGGAGAGAGGGAAGGTTTTAACCGAGGAGAATAACAATGGTGTAACCAACAGGCGTATCTCAACGTATTTCATACGGAGAGAGGGAAGGTTTTAACCGAGGAGAATAACAATGGTGTAACCAACAGGCGTATCTCAACGTATTTCATACGGAGAGAGGGAAGGTTTTAACCGAGGAGAATAACAATGGTGTAACCAACAGGCGTATCTCAACGTATTTCATACGGAGAGAGGGAAGGTTTTAACCGAGGAGAATAACAATGGTGTAACCAACAGGCGTATCTCAACGTATTTCATACGGAGAGAGGGAAGGTTTTAACCGAGGAGAATAACAATGGTGTAACCAACAGGCGTATCTCAACGTATTTCATACGGAGAGAGGGAAGGTTTTAACCGAGGAGAATAACAATGGTGTAACCAACAGGCGTATCTCAACGTATTTCATACGGAGAGAGGGAAGGTTTTAACCGAGGAGAATAACAATGGTGTAACCAACAGGCGTATCTCAACGTATTTCATACGGAGAGAGGGAAGGTTTTAACCGAGGAGAATAACAATGGTGTAACCAACAGGCGTATCTCAACGTATTTCATACAGAGAGAGGGAAGGTTTTAACCGAGGAGAATAACAATGGTGTAACCAACAGGCGTATCTCAACGTATTTCATACGGAGAGAGGGAAGGTTTTAACCGAGAAAAACAACGGTGTAAAGAGTATGATTGATATACTAAATGAATGAAGTGTGATTGATACACTAAATGAATGATCTCAAACGGAACTTCTTTGAATGAACCGTACATACAATATCGTGTATGAATGAGAAAGAAACTTGATAGGTACAATGCAATACAATGCATGATGCTTAAGAAAAGCAATAAACAAGCGTGGCGGCGCTTTTAGAAAGCACCTCATGGGGTGAGTGGCGATGAACCGCTCTACTCTGACGGGGATCTCCCCTTCGTGCTCTTTGAACACTTACCTTCAACTTACAGCACAAAGGCTCTGAAATACTGACAAGGGTTCTTCATGTAGAACACTTTGGATGTTGCCTTTCTTCCTGATCATATTCGCAACTTTCCCTATTCTCCAACGGGGTGACAGACTAGGTTGGTTCAGTATCCAGAATTGAGGTGCATACACGCTATCTCAACCTATGGGGCTTCCATACGGATTTCAAGCCGAGGACACGCCTCTGGGTATTTAAACCAGACTTTAGTCTCGGAAATCCCGAACCTTTGCGTTCTAGGCATCAGCCATTCGAACTCTAGTTCCCACCGTCGCAGTTGGTCTCCTAGGAACTCATTGCGAACACAGCCAAGATGCCTCTGGCGGGGAATGGTACTCAGGGAGAGCACTTCTGATTACCATTTTGGCTTGAATCAGACTTGATCTTGAGCTTGAGGTAGAGGCACACTCATACTTCGGAGCTTTGGCAAGACTTAAAGAGGTATACATCACGGAATGTAGTCTCGGAACTTACTGAAGTTGAAACAAACTCAGATGCCCGACATTTCCTCTTTTGCTTTTGCTTTGCAGTCTGGAACCCATATAGCTTCAAATAGGTCCTAGTTCTACTGTTCTCGCATGACCTGGGTTGAACCCTGCGGTTTTTATGAAAGAACGAATCTTGTTTTTGCACAGATGTGGAGAACGGCACGGCGCTCGGAGCGCAAAACAATTTTATTCTTGAATTGATAAATGAGTTCTCGATCGGGTATTGAGCCTACGACTGAACACAGCGAAACGACTCAACAAAGAAATAAAAGGCACACAACCTAGACACATCGAGTAACACTCGAAACGACTCAAAACAAGAATCGAGATAAAACAAAAAGACACGACACTCAGACGTGCACAGGGAGCCTGTTTCACCGGGTAATGTTTCCCACCCTTTCTCATTTGTAGTTCTCACATCGCTCGGCCCTCAAGCTCTGTTTTTCTGAAAAAGCCCTTTTCTCACTTTTTCTCTCAACGCACGTCTCTCTATTCTTCAATCTCTCATTTTTCATCCCTCCCCTGGGTGGTTGATGGACGAACAGCAAATTGTGGGCTCACGTCCCTAGCATTCTGCTAGATTCTCTTTCTTCTGCTCACAACAGTGAGTTCCTCCTATGGAAAGGTTGCGCTACAACTGGGTGTGTAGCAAATCTTCAGCTAACATCGGTTGATGATGCTCTGCTGGGGAGTTTGGACGTGATCAGATGTGTCCAGACAAGAGAGTGGAATATCTTGCCCCATTCTAGTTCGTGCTTCGCACTTTGCTTGATACCTCGTTGCTTGGAGGATGTGAGAGCTTTCTGCCCTTAGTTGTGCCCTTTTCTGGCAGGTAGAGTGCCCTTCTTGGCAAGTATGTTGACAATGGGAAAGACAGGAAGCCTGACTCAACTATGCCCTTAGTTCATCATTTTGACCATTTTTTGTTTTAGTTTTCTCCTAAAAAAAAATTTTGACCAAAATGAGAGTTAGATTAACATGCTTGTTCAATTTTCTGATTTAAAATCATGCAAGTTAGGCTGTGAGCACTAAAAATTTTCCTTTTTGGGGTCCAAGAAATGGTCCAGTTTTAAAAATGGAATACCTTTCGAGAAGATTAGTCAACCTTAGTAAAAATTCTCAAAAACTATTTTTACAAACGACCACTGCTCAACGAGCACGGAACCTAATCTTGAGATGCGCAACCTCGGATTCAAAGGAAGATTGCCCCTTGCTTGAGGGGAACTGCATGGCAACGGAAAGTTGCCCCTTGTTTGAAATGACACTGCGGCGTTTTGAATGGCAACGGAAAGTTGCCCCTTGTTTGGATAGCACCGCAGCACATTGAATGGCAACGGAAAGTTGCCCCTTGTTTGAACGGCACCGTAGTGTATTGTAGTCAGTCCTCAGAGCGATGATTGCAATCGAACTCTCGGATACAGAGAAGACAAAGATTATCAGAACCATTACATGGACATGATCGAATTGTTTTGCGGCTGGACTTCAGAATGAAGTTGCCTACGTATCCCAAAGATGGGAATCAAGCCTCACGTAGTTCGGGGTTAAGGTACACTCGGGTATTAACCTCTCCTTTTTAGGCTCTAACTTTTGCCAAGGCGCCTGTTGCAGGTTTTCGACCTTGCGAGCTTTGTTTTTCTTTTCTTTTCAATTCTTTTCATTTCTTTTTTTTTTGATTTTTTTCGTTCTTTTCTTTGCATCTTTCTTTTTTGTTCTCTTTTTTTCTTTTTGCATTTTTTGCTTCTTCTTTTTTTGTATTTTTCTCTTGCTCTAACTTTTGCCTGGGTCGCCCTTCCGGGTTTTCGGCCCAGCGAGCCTCTTAAGGGTGAAAGCGTAACGAGTCCATGCCAAATGGTTTTGAGATCTTGGAGTCATCTGAATCCAGGAGAATGGCTGCTGCTTTGCTTTGTAAGCTTCTTCTGATGAGATCTGATCTTCTTGACCTGACTTTGGTGCCTCTTGTTCGAGGGCTGCTTCAAATCTAGCCACACAGGCCTCATATCGTAGTTGACCGTCGAACCTTCTGATTTCAAGTTCAAGGTTTGGAAGCGAAGGGGTTGAGTCTCGAGGCTGAGAGCGATCCTAGGCTGCACAATCTCAAGAGCGATTCCACACAGGTCTTCGCAAGACCGCGCAAAACATTTTGTTTTTGAAAATTTTTAAGAAAGCGACAAATCGCTCGCGCTGAAGATAGTGTAGAACCAATCTGGATCAAGCCAGGGTCTTTCTCAGTACTCACGCTAACAAGCATGATTTCATTCATTAAGGGTTTAGCATGCCTCTCTTTCTCTCAAATGATCAAAGTTTTGCAAAACCCGAGGAATTACTTCCTCTTTGTTTTCACCGCAGTGGTCAAAAAGTTTTGAAAAACTTAGGTTAAATGCAATGATTTTGGGGTGCAGAAGAGAGCAGGTGGAACGTACTGCCGTTTCATTCAAATTCCGCCACAACTAGCACACGGCAGAAGCGAACACAGAAGTGCAAAAATTACTGCTGTTTCATTCAAATCTGTTGGTGTTACTGGCTCCCTGGCAGAAACAGACTCAAAACAAAACGAAAAAGACAGACACAAAACAAAATGGTGACGCCTGAGGTAACACCCCCGGGATCACCCGACTTCCTATACAACAGGACTGACTCAATATAACGAGACAGACCCAAAGCAAAAGAGATTGACTTAAAACAAAAAGACAGACTCAAAACAAAACAACAAAACTGGCCCAATACCCAAGTCAGAGAGCACAAAAAACTGGTATTTGCATATTGCTCAGAACAGTGCATGTCATTCCCACGTCTGAAGTAAATTGAGCGCTGCCCGCAGGTGGTTCATCCCTTGATCACATTATCCCCCATAAGTTCACTGATCAAATGCCGATAGACTTTGTAGGACCTGGTACGGGGATGACCCCGTTGTCGATCAGATCTTGTATTTCGTGGCGGAGACGAAAGCACGTGTCAGTGTCATGGCCAGCTCGCTGATGGAAGGCACAGTAGTCGGCTGGGTTGTGCGAGAGAGGGAGGTCCTTTGGTAATGGTTGCGGCTTCAGGGGCTTCAAATCCCCCTCTCTAATCAAGATCCTAAAGGCCGCTGATAGAGACATATATAATGGTGCGAACAACCTCTGGCCTCGAGGTGGGTATTTTGAGGTTTGTGGATTTTTGCTGGACGCGCCAGCAGGGGGATTAGCAGGTGCTGTCTTAGTTTGCTGATCTTTTCCAAGTGCAGGATTATAGTCGAAAGGAACGTTTCTGATACAACGACCCTTCTCCCGGCTTGCCCCTTGATTCAAACTGCCCCCAACTTGAGTGGCGAAAATGTCGTCCACAGTTTTTGCAAAGACTGCGAACACTTGCTCTTTGTTCAGTCCCTCGGCTTTCAAAGCCTCAACAGCCAACAGAAGATGTTTATGAGGATCCATGTCCACCCCTACCTCGTTCCTTCCACTCGCCTCCACTTTGCCAAGGGATTGGCTTTCCTCAAATGCTGCCCGTCCCAACATCGGGGAGTCTTTTGACATGAAGTTCCCGGTATGTGGTGTGGTCGATGATGGAGCCGACGTCCCAGAGGCCAAACCTATCACAGTTCTCTGAAGATCTTCCGAACCCTGTGCCATCACGGGTCTGCTGATGATGTGACTGGTGACCGTCGGATCAGATGAACAAAATGAACCCTAACTGGCCCTCCTTTGCCTTACCACAGCGAAGAAACACTGATTTGCCCTTGAACTGAATTTCCGACCTGACAAAGTCTATCAACACGAATCCAAACTACCCGGGGGATATCGGGGCCTTCTGAAGCTATGGTTCCAAGACTACCTGGCAAAAGGGAAAACATGCAGCATCTCAGCCCGATTTCCTAGAACAGATTTGAGCGTAGTTGAATGAGTGTGCTCTCTACTGAATTCTGCCCCAAAATTCGGCTTCAAAATCTGAGTCTGAAACCCATGGGTAAAGCTGACTCCCAAACACTGATAGTAATGCCCGCAGGCCTGATGCCAAAATTCGCAAACTGGTGCCCGCAGGCCTGATGCCCAAACTCATATACTGATACATGCATTCCTGTAGAGACCACTCTAAAGCACATAACAGATGAGTGAGAGCCAAAACACCCCTATGTTAGGGTAAGGTTTCCCTGTCCTATTTTGTCAGGAGCTAGGGTTTCATTACGCACACAGCGGCTTCAAACAACCTATAAACGGGTAAGCAACCTGTCCTAGTTTGGAATGGTCACTATGGATCCGAATATGCACTAGGTCGAATGGTCAAAGAGGGTGCCCCGGTTAAACCGGGGTTTGTGTTCCCATACTGGCAGAGCCCACAACCGGTCAGCCTTATGGTCATGCCTTGACAAGACAAGCCTCCGGCAAACCGTTCAGGAATAGCAGATGGCAAACACGGTGTCCTAGGCGCACCAATGCAAATGCAATGCAAAGAAGCACACAAGTGTAGTCAAAAATAGATATCATGAGTTCGAGTCAAGTTCTCTAAATCCCCAGCAGAGTCGCCAGAAACTGTAACAAGCCCGCGGGGGACCTCGCTACAGCTCGGACTCGACTTTTCGTAGTCACGGTTCTAAGTCTGAACCAAAGAGTCCAAATCCGGCAAATCGTTTTGAGAAAACAGATTTTTGAAAGAAGTGCCAAACATGGACTGCTTTGCCAGATACAGAGTCGCCACCTAAATATTTTATTTTGGGAAATTTAGGAAACCCTGACTCGGTGCCAAAAGGCCACGTGTCCGTCATCACCAAAGTTGCCTCGGCTCGGGAACTTGGGTACGATTGGGGAAGGTCACTTCGTGAGCACCCCCGCTCGCCCGGTCATAGACCGGCCTCTACTAACCATGATATCAATTTTTGAAAACATTGTGAGTTCTTATTCCGGTTATTAGCCTAGGTTACTATGTGATGCGCACAGCATACAAATATAGACTGGATCGTCAGAATTGGAATAAAACATTTCATGTTTGTTTTTTTTGAAAGATGGTTTGCTACTCGCAAGTAGGCTTAAAATGAAAATTTTGCCACCCTCGGGTGGGCTTAGTAAAGATGGTTTTGCCACTATCTAGTGGGCTTAAAACACACATTTGATGATTTATTCCAATCCAGATAACCCAACCTTCACCCACAGGCATTCAGGCAGATATGTCATGTAAGCACATAGCCTCATGGTAAGCATGCTATCATGGCAGTCACTCACACGCATGCAAGGATGCTAAAGCATAAAACTCACTGAGTACTCTAAGCCAAAATAGAAACTACATTAGAAATTATGCATGATCCTAAGTATACAGAAATGCCTAATGCAACACATGCAAAATGCAACTATAGCAGGCTCGGCTATTCTAAGATGGTATATGAAATGCTACAACTACCATGTATTCAACTCGGAATTGAAAGTACGATGCAGTTAGTATGATGCGCCGAGCCCGGTGCATGCAAAACAGATGAATGAATGCAAACATGCTATCATACTGTATGCTAATTGAAATATGCCCTAATCTAACCATAAGCAGGTAAATAAAAGGGAGAAAGACGTGGGGTTGGAAGACATACAACATACTCACGCACACTTATTACAGTTGTGCCCTCACTCGGAGGGTCCGAATAAATATACAATCCAAATATTACAGTCCCGAATAAAAGAATATTACAGTCCAAAATAATATTACAGAATTCTAATTAATTAATGAATTAACTAAGAAAGCAGATAAAACTGGCATGCAAGCCAGGGGGCTGTCTTGCTTCTGATGGACGATGCATGTCCGGACTGTCTTGCGCGGAAATCCACCGGAATGCCCCAATTAGCCTCTGTTTACACCTGTTCTTGAAATGCGTGCCAAGCCCCAAAAGTTTGCTGATTCCTGGTTTTGCTGTAACAGAGAGCAGGAAAGGGGCATAGCAATGTATTTGCACAAATATATGCATGTCTCGATCCTCGTGCCACCAATCACGCATACCGAGGCATGATGGTCGAGGAGTCGAAATGCACAATTCAATATAGGATGAATGCACATGAAACTACAGCTAAAACCTAACTCCATCATGGATAATCCGGAGTGTCGGTGACTGGGGAATTGAGACACATTCCGTCACTCGGAGTACGAAATGAACCTCGTTTCCCGTGCCCGGGCTAACTCTTATTCCGGACACGATGCAATATGCATGATATGCATGAAATGTAACTAAGATGTGATCCTAACATACACAGTGCTAAAAATGAGGTGCCTCGAAATGCATGCACACGGGCACGCAAACCGAGGCGATGGCAGATACAATGAAAATGAGATGCCTCGAAGTACGTGCATACGGGCACGCAAATCGAGGCGATGATAAATGCAATGAAAATGAGATGCCTCGAAGTACGTGCACACGGGCACGCAAATCGAGGCGATGATAAATGCAATGAAAATGAGATGCCTCGAAGTACGTGCACACGGGCACGCAAATCGAGGCGATGATAAATGCAATGAAAATGGCATGGAAAATGACAAATGGGCTTATACCAACACAAGTGAGCCTCAGCCACACTCACATCGGATGCCGATGGCAGAAAATGAAGTGCCTCGAAATGCGTGCACACGGGCACGCAAACCGAGGCAATGCATACGCAATGCAAATGACATGGAAAATGACAAATGGGCTTATACCAACACAAGTGAGCCTCAGCCACACTCACATCGGATGCCGATGGCAGAAAATGAAGTGTCTCGAAATGCGTGCACACGGGCACGCAAACCGAGGCAATGCATACGCAATGCAAATGACATGGAAAATGACAAATGGGCTTATACCAACACAAGTGAGCCTCAGCCACACTCACATCGGATGCCGATGGCAGAAAATGAAGTGCCTCGAAATGCGTGCACACGGGCACGCAAACCGAGGCAATGCATACGCAATGCAAATGACATGGAAAATGACAAATGGGCTTATACCAACACAAGTGAGCCTCAGCCACACTCACATCGGATGCCGATGGCAGAAAATGAAGTGCCTCGAAATGCGTGCACACGGGCGCGCAAACCGAGGCAATGCATACGCAATGCAAATGACATGGAAAATGACAAATGGGCTTATACCAACACAAGTGAGCCTCAGCCACACTCACATCGGATGCCGATGGCAGAAAATGAAGTGCCTCGAAATGCGTGCACGCGGGCACGCAAACCGAGGCAATGCAAAAGCGATGCGAATGACATGGAAAATGATATGTAAGCATGCTAATGGAATTTCAGCAACAAAATATGGGGGAAAACAGTCCCGAAATGAAGTGAAATGACATGAAATGTAAGGAAATGACCCGAAATGCAACATTAGGCATCCGAAATGGCCTATAGCCATACTAAATATGCACAACATGGACATGCAATGCAAAGACAGAAGCTAGACAGTCCCAAAAGATGCACTTTCGCAGTTATGAACATGGCCAAACAGCAAGCATAGGTAAGGGAAGCATAGCATGCAAGAATGGGGGCCAAAAGAGGGGTAAAGAAGCAAGTGGTGTAAGCAAAACTCAAACTGAAAAATTTCCTTCTACAACACTGAAGATGGACCAAAAATATGAACATTTACAGTATATGGCAGCCTCAAAATCAGTATACAAACACGCTAAAAATATGATGCAAAATAAGGCTCAAAAGGTGCTAAAACATGAAGTGTATAAACTAATCACCAAACAGAAAAAAAGTGTGAATGAAACATGAAGTATAGGCCAAAATAAGACCTCTTTCAGTTCGGACCAAGGTCCAAAAACAGAAACAAAGAGGGCTGCTAATTTATGCAAAAAAAAGGGCCAAATAGGGGATATAACTACAAGTGACATATGGAAACACCAAACAATGTTGAGCCCTTCTCCAATGTTGAAGAGGGGCTCAAAATAAGCCCTAAATCAGTTTACAACATGCTCGAAAATAAATTACTCATGGGTCAAAAATAGCATGCAAAATTATGACATACAAGATGGTCAAAGAAGCAAGTGTATTATGGAGGGCTCAAACAGGGTTGAGCCCTTGATGAGAAGTGAAGATGAGCTCAAAATATGGCCCTTTTCAGTTAAGGCCGAAGCTCAACACAAAAAGCATGCATGGCTTACATATTGATTAAGAAAAAGGGTCAAAAGGGTAAAAGTGTAACTTACCCTTGAAGATCTAGACTTTGGTTGCTTCTTGGATGGATTTGCTGCTCCTTTGGCCTTCAAGAACCCTTCTTTGTTGCTGGAAATGAGATAGTGGTGGTAGGGCTTGGTGGTGTAGAAGAAATGAAGGTTAAGGAGTTAGGGTTTTTTGAAGTTTTGAGAGTTATAACAATGGAGTTTAGGGTTGAGCCTTGGAGATGAATTTTTCTAACCTCTATGAAGAAGACCCTCAGCTGGTTTATATGGTCAAGAAAGGGGTGTAAAAGGGGGGTCAAATGGAGAGGAAAACTCTCTCCCAAAATATCCCCCGGATACAGAAAATATCTGGGGGATATTGCCCCACAGCTGGAAAGGGCACAGTGAGGAGAGCACGGCCGGCCGCTCACTTTGGCCGGAGGTGGCCGGCCGGCCACACCCCCTAGCCGGCCGGCTAGGGGTCAAAAGGGTCAACCAGATTTTCTGGCCGGCCAGGTATTGGGGAGGTAGCCCTATGTGTGTACAACACAACCATGTAATTGAAATTCCAAGAAAGTGGGCCCAAGGGGTTCAACAATGGCTCGGAAAGAGGGGGTCAAAAGGGTCAAGTGACCTTAATGGCCGGCCATGAACTTTTAGTGGCCTCCCAGATGTGTAGATCACAGATATGTGGTTCAAAGTTCAAGAAAAAAGGTCCAAGGGGTTCAACATTAGCCCGGAAGAAAAGGGTCAAAAGGGTCAGGTGACCTTAATGGCCGGCCATGAACTTTTAGGGGCCTCCCAGATGTGTAGATCACAGATATGTGGTTGAAAGTTGGCAACGCTAGCTCTAAGGTATTCAACATTAGCCCGGAAGTGCGAAAAACGGGCGCCGGGAGGCTCGGGAGGAGAGATAACTGGTTGCTGCAACAATTGCTGGCCTCCCACCCTTCAGTGACCTTCCTCGGGATAAAACAGAGGTACCTGCCAAAAATGAGCGAAAACCGTTGCAAAACGAATGTTCCGGAGCCAAAACACGCAGTTCGGGGTCCCGGAAATGGGCTGTTAAGCACCGAAAATTGTATTCGACCTCGAAGTGGGTTTCTCAGCCCCCAGTGTCCCTCAAAAGGGATGAAATAAGATGTATGCCAAAAAAAAAGAGCAATAGGAGATGGTCAAGCGGTCCCGAACCGAGGCACACGGCCTGACGGCTCCGAAAACCGGGAACCGGACTCCGAAATGGGCAAAATGGCCTACGGCCACCAAATGTAGCCTACGGACATTGAGAGATGGTCTACGGGACCTCTCCCTCCCTTCAAGAAAAGAAACAAAGAAAACCGAGTCTGGTTCGGAAACCGAGACAAGGCACAGGAAAGGGTTCGGAAGTCCGGAGGCAGGGCTTACGGCCGCGACTCTGAAACTTCTGAACGAGCACATTATGCAACATCACCAAGCGCTCAATCGGTGACGTCTGAGTCTCAAGGTCGGTCAAAAATGGGGTGTCTACACTCACGGAAAGACTCCGGTACAAACAAACGGTCTCGGTATCTCACACTTAGGTCGGGATACACCGTCAAACCCTTCTCAATTTTCCTACTGGAGATCTTCTCTCGGAGGGATTCTACCTCAAGGTCACCTCTCTGTGCCTCTAACACTCTAATCACAAGTGTAGGCTGCGCGACAATAGAAAACAAGGCCGCAACCTCAACAGATTCGCCCAGTAGCAAATCAAACTCGCCAAGTGCTCCCAACATCTCCCATTCCCGGATGGCTATACAAGCTACATCACTAATGGTCTTCCTACTAAGGGCATCGGCCACAACATTGGATGATAGTGCAACTCAAAATCATAATCCTCGATGAACTCCATCCATCTCCTCTGCCTCAGATTCAAGTCTCTCTGCGTAAACAGATACTTCAAACTCTTATGATCTGAGAATACCTCGAACCTCTCACCATAAAGGTAGTGCCTCCAGATTTTCAAGGCAAAGATCACTGCTGCTAACTCTAGGTCGTGTGTGGGGTAATTCTTCTCGTGTATTTTCAACTGACGTGAGCCATAAGCTACCACTTTCCCTTCTTGCATCAACACACAACCCAAACCCTCTCGTGAGGCATCACAATAAACCGCATAACCCAACCCTCTCTCCGGAATAATCAACACCGGAGCGGTGGTCAATCTAACTTTTAGCTCTTGGAACGACTTTTCACAAGTCTCACTCCACACAAACTTGACTCCCTTCCGAGTCAGTCTAGTTAACGGTGACGCTAACCTGGAGAAATCTTTCACAAACCGACGGTAATACCCAGCTAATCCCAGAAAACTGCGGATCTCAAACACACTCTTAGGCTGTGCCCAATCCTGCACTGCCTCGACCTTGGATGTATCAACAGACACCCCTTTCCCGGATACTACGTGGCCTAAGAATTTGACTTCCCTCAGCCAGAACTCACACTTTCCAAACTTGGCATACAGCCTATGGGCTCTAAGCAAGTCAAGCACCACTCTCAAGTGTTCCTCGTGCTCCTCCTCTGAAGGCGAATAGATAAGGATGTCGTCCACGAAGACGACCACAAATCGGTCTAAGAACTCCCGGAAAATCCGATTCATCAAGTCCATAAAGACTGCCGGTGCATTGGTAAGCCCAAATGGCATCACCAGAAACTCATAATGGCCATACCGCGTACGGAATGCCGTTTTCGGAATATCCTCTTCCCTGACCCTCAACTGGTGGTAACCCGATCTCAAGTCTATCTTAGAGAAACAACGGGAACCCTTCAACTGGTCAAACAGGTCATCTATACGGGGCATAGGGTATTTATTCTTAACCGTAGCCCGATTCAACTTCCGATAGTCAATACACAATCTCAAGGCACCATCTTTCTTTTTAACAAAGAGGGCCGGTGCTCCCCACGGTGAAACACTAGGGCGAACAAAACCCTTATCGAGCGATTCCTGGAGCTGAACTTTCAACTCAACCAACTCTGCTGGAGCAAAACGGTAAGGTGCCATAGAAATCGGCGCCGTGCCGGGCACTAAATCAATAGAGAACTCTATCTCTCAGTGAGGTGGCAAACTAACAAGATCTTCGGGAAAGACATCCGAATACTCACAAACCACCCTCGGCAATATAACCTGGGTCTCATCACACTCACCAGTCTCAACGCTAGTCAGTAGACTACTAAGCTCACTTCGCCCTCGCGAATCATACCCCGGTGGCAAAACACTACCAACCCGGTCTCCCAAGAAATGGAACCACTCCCCGCTCAAGGTACATAACGTGACTCTCTGGCGGTAGCAATCAATAACAGCCCGGTATGACGATAACCAGTCCATACCCAAAATAACATCAAAACCCTTCATGGGCATGACAACAAACGGAAAAGGAAGCCTATAGTCGACGACCTCTATATCACAACCTCTAACACCCTGTTTCAGGATCAACTCACCACCCAAAGGCGATACCACACAAATAGGAGATGCTAACTGTGCTAACTCCAATTCCAAAACAGATGCAAATGCAGCAGATACAAAAGAATGAGATGCACTCGTGTCTATCAACACATTAGCAACCGAGTTGCAAAACAGAAAAGTACCTCTCACTACCGATGGCGCCGGTACTAAATCCTGCGCAGTAACAGCATACACGCGCCCCGTAGGCCCCTGGTCTACCTACTCACCTCTCGGAGCAAAAGACTGCTGCACAGACTGGGATGACGAAGCTCCCGGATTGGCCATCGAGGCCTGCACAGACTGAGCTGGCTGAAAACCCTGCGTCTGCTTAGAACCAGACGCTCCCGAAGTGGCACTCAACTGCGGGCAAAACCTCTTCAGGTGCCCAGGCTGTCCACACTGATAACAAGACAAGGGCTGCCCCCTGCCCAAACTCTGACTCTGCGGTCTAGCTGAAGAAGAAGCAGCTCTCTGACCCCTACCCTTCTGCGGGCAAACAGAAACCTTGTGACCCAACTGGCCACACTTGTAACAAGTGAAATCCCCCTGACCACCTCTCCCGGAGCCTGCACTCGGCACTGGGAAGGTCGATCTAGCAACACCACCCTGCGACTACTGAGGGTTAGAACCCCTCTGCCTCTTGCCATCACCCTGACTATCCTGGCTCCTCTTGGAGCCCTTCTGCCCCTCATCCTCCTCTTGCATCATGAGCTCCATATGAGCTGCAGCGTCCACTAGGTGTCTATACTCTCGGATATAAGACCCACCAACTCTCAACTTGAGGCCCCGCCTCAACTTCCGCTCAAACTCATAGCAACGGCGTTCCTCGGACGCCACCAGTTCAGGTGCGAACCTGGACAGACTAGTAAAGGTAGCCTCAAACTCGGCCACTGACAAGCCCTGCTGATTAAGCCGGCTAAACTGGTCCCTCAGCTTCTCCCTAGCTGCTGCAGACAAAAACCTCTCCTGAAAAGCATTTATAAACGCCTCCCAAGTACCACCAACACGAGCCTTCTCGTACTTCCACCATTGGCCCGCATCTCCCTTCAGCTGGAAGGATGCCAAGGTCACTTTCAGTGCTCCGTCCTCGATGCCAAGCATCTCGAACGTCTTACTCATTTGCTCTAGCCACTCATCAGCCTTCAGTGGCTCCTTTGGATCCCCGACAAACTCATCCGGATTAGACCGGAAGAACTCCCTCTTCAAGAAAGAAGGCCCTGCCTCAGCGGCCTAATTCCCAGCTCTAAGAATACCCAAAGCTCCTGCTATCTCTCTGGCCAAGGCACCCATGGCCTGCTGACCCACTGGCTCAGCCACATTGGCCTGGCCAACCCCCTCCTGCACTGCCGAAATCTCACCCGGTAATGGTGCTTCCTGCCTTGCAGGTCTACCACGCCTAGCACCTCTTCCTCGTCCTGACATCCTAATAAAGGTAACACAGAACATTAGCACATTCACAAATGTGCCGAAACTAAACACTCACGTCCTAATGCATGGACAACTGTAATTCACTCCACGTAAGCACATAAACACATAAGCACTTACGAATTTCATTTCCGGATAATGATAGTCCCGAGGCGTTACTAGAGTTCCGGTTAGAAACAGCATTGATCAAGTGCTTTTCCAACAAGACTCCCAGAAACTCAAGGATCCCATCAACATCACAGAAATTAAATCCCATACCCACATAGTCACATAAGCATGTTATCAATTAAGCACGTAGCATATAACACTACATCTAAGTCTCTATCAAGCGAGACAAACCCATTGTGATACTAATCACTTCCCACGTACCCAAAGTATTCGAACCCGGTACGCTCTGATACCAAGTTGTAACGCCCTCAAAATAACAACATTAAACCCATCAGATAAGACATGCATTTACATATAAACTAACCACATTCTTTTATTCATTAGAGTTCCATTACATAAGTATTACATCTTAACATCAAAACAAAATGCCCTACAGGCTTACAGCTTTCCAAGTTAACACTTGGTTACAACAAAAGAGTACTAACTCGTTTACACATTAAGCCCTTGGCTTGAAGTTACATGTAATACATCAAAAGTTAAGCGACAAAAGTATGTCCGCCTCTAGCCTCCCAGCTATGTCCTTGGAGGTGGCATGCTACCTGTACCTGAAAATGATATTCCCATATAGGGTGAACCACAGCCCAGTAGAAATACACTAAACCAACCACGAACAATGACTAAAAGATTAGCAATTGATAGATGGCTAACACAGATACATTCACATAAATTACACATTTATGTCATACAACTTATGAGTCTAAGTTACCTTTCATTTTCCCTTTTTCAACAGATAAGCATGCTAGCTCTATCATCATTTCCACAGATATGTATAAAAACTATATCCCACATTCAGATAAGCATATAAGCTATATCCACATTCTCAACAGATATGTATAACAACAATATCCCACATTCACAGATAAGCATATAAGCTGTATCCACACTTTACCAAGATAAGCATATAAGCTCTATCTTCACTTCTCTAGACAAGCATATGAGCTGTATCTACGGAGTTCATCCCCTATCTTCTCCCAACACTATCCGGTTTAGAGGTACATCCCCTATCTTCCCCTAAACCGCGGAGTACATCCTCCATCTCCTCCTCTACACATAACGTATACAAACACATTGGTTCTATATACAATCACTCAATACATACAGTTAATGTATTCTATCAACCGTCAAATTCCATGACACATTCCATTGATTAGTTTCTGTTTGCCTAATCATCATGCATTGTCTACAACAATCACAACTATCCTCCACCGATAGCCCAAGCAGTTATTTCTAAATAGAAAATAAATGCACAAATGGATATTCAATCAACATTTCATTTCCTCATTTCTCACCATTAATTATCCCAATTAATCAAACAATGTAATTAGGCCATTTTCCATAATTACCATTTCATCCTTTAGGTCCCATTTTCATCAATGATTTAACATCAATTCCATTTCTCTATGCCAAACATGCATCTAGGTTTATTATGAATAAAACCCCAACTTTTGTAAAATTACACAAAAGCCCCAAACTTTCACAAAATTACCAAGCCAAACCCAACATCTCAAAATACCAAAATTTAAAGACAAAATCCATAGAGAGGAGTAGGGTATCCCTACCTCGAAGTTTGAGCCAAAAAGGAGATGAAGACTCGAAGATCAACGTGCTCCAAATCCAAACTTTTTCAGATTAAAACAAAGCTCTCAACACCCTCTATCTTTTTAACAAAGGCCCTAGGCTAGATTCACACTCTAGGGAGATCAATTTTTAGAGAGAATATAAGTGTAGAGAGAGAGAGTCTCGGATCTAGGGTTTGATCAAAAAAAAGAAGTGAAAAACTGAAGTTCAAAATCGCTACTGTCCGCTGATATAAAACACGCTCGCTCGAGCGAAGCCTTTGTCACTCGAGCGACCAGACACAGAAAATCTCGCTCGAGCCAAGAAGTTCTCGATCGAGCGAAGAAAAACCCAGACCGCTCGAGCGAAGGAAGCTCGCTCGAGCCAAGGAAGGCAACTCTCAGGTCCAGAACCAGACGCAACACTCGCTCGAGCGAAGCCACCCTGGGTCGACCTACCAGACACAAACTTCACTCTCGCTCGAGCAACCAACTCCTCGCTCGAGCGAAGGTCCAAAAATCTGGGCAGCAACACTAGGCTCCCAAACACAACCAACCTGTAACAAACCTGCCCAACACATCCCATAATTCAATATACAAAGTAAAAAGGATGCAAACAAGATAATAAACAACTACCAACATCCACGGACACATGTCCGGATCACTGTACAGCAAGGGTAAACCCGGGATCACTATACACAGGTTAGCTCTTGTTTTATGTTATTTGTTTATTTTTTAGACTACGTTATACTAGTTTATTTACTTTTCACGGTGTTTTATGGAGTAAGATGTTGAGAGTCTCTATTGGCCACAATTGATAAATTATGGGTATAATTTTCTCACACGTGATACTAATTCATACTCACTAAGGTATCCACAATCACAACCTCTATCTTTCCAAGCATCACATAGTCCACAAAGTTCTCAAGTAAGTAATATATATATATATATATATATGTTTGTAATGTAATTCGTAAAATTTATTCTAATGAATTTTCTTTTCTTTTCTTTTTTTTAGGGAATATCACTTAATCCAGTAGGGCACAATCCAATGGAGACCGAATATAGAAATGAGAGTTCTTTTGATTTTTCTATTTATTCCCAACCGCCTCCACAAAATTGACATGGGGATCCACTTAGTAGTTTTTGTTTTGAGAATTGTAATTGAAGGTTTTTAGAATTTTGTTTGGATGATTAGAATGGTTGAGACAAATTTTGGGATATTTGGTAGGAGATTTTGAAGTTTGAATGCCTCAGAATTTTGTTTTATTTATTTTTTATACAGATGTTGGATGTGAATTGAATATATTTTGGCCTTAGTTGGTTTATTTATTTTTTTTTTTTTATACAACTTTTTTTTTTTTTTTTTTTTGAAGTTACATTTTTTTTGCTTATGGTTTGATAAATTGATTTGTTCAATTACAATTTTTTTCCATTTCAATTTCACTTTTGATGCATTTAAACCAATTTTGAAAGAGTCAAAATATGTGTGGTTTGTTTGATTTTAATTTTGAAATTAATCTTTTAAAAAAATATATAATTTAATTTGATAAATTGATTTGTTTGATAAATTATTTTTATTTTATTATATTTTTTATTTATAAAATAAAATATTTTTAGTACAAACTCAACCTTTCACCTTACAAGACTGCAGAGACCAGAAGACGGTGGCGGCCAAATAGATTATTTTGTTATAATAAAACTAACCTATTACCCGTACTATGCACGGAATATTTATAAATATTTATATTTGTTTTAGATTTTTTTAATATATAAATTATTTTTTTTAGATTTTTTATAAAAGTAATTTAACAATCTTATCACTAACCATAGTGTATAGGAGAAGTTGAAAAGGGTGCTGCAGTAACTATGCACGGGTTGTATTTATACTATATATTAAGCAAAAGGGGGTTTTTAACCCCCAAGGCCTGTGGGAGCTTCAATATATCAATCCTAATTTTCTAATTTTTTATCTTTTTAAAAAAAATAAAAAATTAACCTCAGCATTTATTAATTTCTCTCAACCTACAAAACTTTTTGACTTCTCTCATAATTACTGCAGTACTTTTTCCAAAACAAATAATTTATATATTAAAAAAATTAAAACAAATATAAATATCTATATCTATATCTAACTCACAAATTTTGTGAGAGTTCCAATATAATATTGGGGGTTGCTTGGTGATTGGTTCAAAGATTATAATTACACTACAGTTGATAAATGGAGAGAGAGAGAGAGAGAGAGAGAGAGAGGGGCTATGGCTATGTGGCTATGTGGTGTGTATATGTGTGATGATAAAAAGGGCATTTGCCTTTGGGGTACCTCCTCAGTTAAGCGCCCACGTTCCTTGCTTCTTTTCTCTCTCTCTCTCTCTCTCTCTCTCTCTCTCTCTCTCTCTCTCTCTCTCAATTTTTTTGATTTTTTTTGAAAAAAAAAATTTAACACTTATTAAATTCTTTTAAGTCTTTTTAATTTCTCCAATACATACACTCTTTTTAACTTTTCACATACCTATTGCAAACAGTGAGTCTCCTTTTTGCTTTCTCCTTCTTGACTTCTCACTTCTACACTTTCAACTTCAGTGACCACGTATGCAAACAGTAAGTCTTCTTTTCGTTTTCTCCTTCTTGACTTTTCCTTTTATTTACTGTTTTAATATTGTAATTAGATAGCGTATAAAAATATTTGTGATTTGTCTAGCGAATAAAAAATTATAATTTGATTTTTTAATATGATTGAAATTAGATAAATATAAACCCTCACAAAGAGAAAAATGTGATTATAATTAGTTGAATGCTTTTTTTTTAATGTGATTGTACTTAGTTTAATAGTTTTTTTTTTTTCCTTCTTGACTTCTCACTTCTATACTTTCAACTTCAGTGACCACATATGCAAACAGTAAATCTTCTTTTTGTTTTCTCCTTCTTGACTTTTTCTTTTGTTTACTGTTTTAATATTATAGTTAGATAGCTCATAAAAATATTTTTGATTTGTCTAGCGAATAAAAAATTATAATTTGATTTTTTAATATGATTGAAATTAGATAAATATAAACTCTCACAAACAGAAAAATGTGATTATAATTAGTTGAATGATTTTTTTTTTTAATGTGATTGTAGTTAGTTTAATAGTTTTTATTTATTTATTTATTTTATTATGGGAAAAATGTGATGTTATTGTAGTTTGTTCAATGGCTCTTTTTTTTAATATAATTGTTGTAGTTAGTTCAATGGTTTTTTTTTAATGTTATTTAATCTTTTTATTTACTATTTTAATTTTATTTCTGATTTTTTTTAATATGATTGAAGTTAGATAAATATAAACCTTCAACAAGAGAAAAATGTGATTATAATTAGTTGAATGATTCTTTTTTTTTTTAAATGTGATTGTAGTTAGTTTAAAAGTTCCTTTTTTTCATTTATTTATTTTATTATGGAAAAAACGTGATGTGATTGTAGTTTGTTCAATGACTATTTTTTTTATTATGATTGTTGCAGTTAGTTCAATGGTTATAAAAATATTTGTGATTTGTCTAGCGAATAAAAAATTATAATTTAATTTTTTAATATGATTGAAATTAGATAAATATAAGCCCTCACAAAGAGAAAAATGTGATTATAATTAGTTGAATGATTTTTTTTTTAATGTGATTGTAGTTAGTTTAATAGTTCTTTTTTTTTAAATTTATTTATTTTATTATGGGAAAAATGTGCTGTGATTGTAGTTTGTTCAATGACACTTTTTCTTAATATGATTGTTGTAGTTAATTCAATGGTTTTTTTTAATGTTATTTAATCTTTTTATTTACTATTTTAATTTTATTTTTGATTCTTTAATATGATTGAAGTTAGATAAATATAAACACTCACAAAGAGAAAAATGTGATTATAATTAGTTGAATGATTCTTTTTTTTTTAATGTGATTGTAGTTAGTTTAATAGTTCTTTTTTTTTCATTTATTTATTTTATTATTGAAAAAACGTGATGTGATTGTAGTTTGTTCAATGAATATTTTTTTTATTATGATTGTTGCAGTTAGTTCAATGGTTATAAAAATATTTGTGATTTGTCTAGCGAATAAAAAATTATAATTTGATTTTTTAATATGATTGAAATTAGATAAATATAAACCCTCACAAAGAGAAAAATGTGATTATAATTAGTTGAATGATTTTTTTTGTAATGTGATTGTAGTTAGTTTAATAGTTCTTTTTTTTTAATTTATTTATTTTATTATGGGAAAAATGTGATGTGATTGTAGTTTGTTCAATGACTCTTTTTTTTTAATATGATTGTTGTAGTTAGTTCAATGGTTTTTTTTTAATGTTATTTAATCTTTTTATTTACTATTTTAATTTTATTTTTGATTCTTTAATATGATTGAAGTTAGATAAATATAAACCCTCACAAAGAGAAAAATGTGATTATAATTAGTTGAATGATTTTTTTTTTTTAAATGTGATTGTAGTTAGTTTAATAGTTTTTTTTTCATTTATTTATTTTATTATGGAAAAAACGTGATGTGATTGTAGTTTGTTCAATGCCTCTTTTTTTTAATATGATTGTTGTAGTTAGTGCAATATTTTTTTTTTAATGTTATTGAATCTTTTTATTTACTATTTTAATTTTATTTTTAATATGATTGAACTTAGATAACTATAAAGCACTCACAAAGAAAAAAATGTGAATGTAGTTAGTTCAATATTTTTTTTAATGTGATTGTAGTTAGTCAATGGTTCTTTTTTTATTTATTTATTTTTTTTATTATGGAAAAAATGTGATGTGATTGTAATTTGTTCAATGGTTCTTTTTTTTAATGTGATTTAATCTTTTATTTACTGTTTTAATGATTTTTTTTTTACAATTATTTATGAAAAAAAATATTATTGTAGTTAGATAGCATAAAAATATTTGTGATTTGATTTGATTTGATTTTTTTTATTTGATTTTTGAAGTACCAATTATTGTTAATGATTAGATTGTATTTTGAAAAAAAAAATTGTAATTGATTTTTTTAACTTACTGTGTTTTTTGAAAAAATAAATTTGTGTTTTTTTAACTATCAATTCACTTAATTTGTGATTGGATATTTAACTCACTGTATTTTTTGAAAAACAAAATGGATTGTACTCATTAGGGTCACATAATGTACCAATTATTGATGATGATTAGATTGTATTTTGACGAAAAAAAAATTATAATTATAGATTGGTCTGAAGAATGTCTATACCTTTCAGAAAGTAAAAAAAAAATGTAAGTATAACATTTTTACTTTATAACATTTTATAAATACATAATATATGTGTTGTTCATTAATTATAATACTAACTATCATGTTGACAATGCAGGAATGCTGATGAAAGGCCCACAACAATTTAGATTTTAGTTATTTTTTGTTTTACTTATTCAGTGAATTTCGAACAAATGTAATAAATTCTTATTTTTATTACTTTAATTATGCAATGTCAATATTTTCTTTTAAAATTACATATATTTTATGCTAACAACTTAAAAATATGTTTGACATAACTATGAATGTTTTTTTTTTAAATTTAATTCCGTACATAGCACGGGTGATATGCTAGTTTATAATTATTTGTATGAGGGGATTTTGACCAAAGCTCTCAAAGGCATGTGGATTGGAAACAGTTAATAAATACTGATTAGAGGATTTTGACCAAATCAATAAATGCAAGCATGAGGAAAGGCATGTGAATTGGAAAAAGTTAATAAATGCTGAGTTTTTTTTTTTAAATCAAAATTTTAAAAAATTAAGATTAGGATATTGAAATTCCCACAAGGTTTGGGGGTTAAAAACTCCCTTTTCCTTATATATAGACTAGCCTATCACCTGTGCTATGCACGGGATAATTATAGATATTTGTATTTGTTTTAATTTTTTTTAATATATAAATTATGTTTTTAAAGATTTTTTATAAAAACAATTTAACAATCTTATCACCAACTATAGTGTACAGAAGAAATTAAAAAGGCTACTACAGTAACTATGCATGAGTTGTATCTATAATTATTTGTATGAGGGGATTTTAAATGCTAATCAGGGATTTTGACCAAACCAATAAATGCAGACATGTGGATTGAAAAAAATTAATAAATGCTGATCAGGGAATTTTGACCAAATAAATAAATGCTGAGATTTTTTTTTTTAAATAAAAAATTTAGAAAATTAAAATTGAGAGATTGGAGCTCCCATAAGGCTTGCGGTTTAGAAACCCCATTTTCCTTAATATATTTACAATTATCTATATATGTGAATTGCGATTTTTAATTTTTTTTTTAAATGTCTTCTTTTTTTCCTTTTTTATATTATATTAAAGTTTAATATTTTGATAATAATCATATGTGTTGGACTTTTCAAGGAATTAAATGTCTTCCTTTTTTTTATTATATTATATTAAAGTTTAATATTTTGATAATAATCATTTGTGTTGGACTTTTCAAAGAATTAAATGTCTTCTTTTTTTTTTATTATATTATATTGAAGTTTAATATTTTGATAATAATCATATGTGTTGGACTTTTAAAGAAATTTTTTTTATGCTTGTTTTTAATGCATTAAAGTGTTATTATGAGAGTAAGACTTGTGGGTTGGGAGAAGTTAATAAATGTTAAGGTTTTTTTTTTTTAAATCAAAAAATCAAGAAATTTTTAAATGCCTTCTTTTTTTCATTTTTTTATATTATATTAAAGTTTAATATTTTGATAATAATCATATGTGTTAGACTTTTCAAGGAATTAAATGTCTCTTTTTTATTTATTATATTATATTATAGTTTAATATTATGATAATAATCATATGTGTTGGACTTTTCAATAATTTTTTTTATACTTATTCTTAATGCATTAAAGTGTTATTATGAGGGATAATAATCATATGTGTTGGGACTTGTCATGGAATTCATATGTGTTGGATTTGAAAGAATTTTTTTTATGCTTATTCTTAATGCATCAAAGTGTTATTATAAGGGTAAGACTTGGGGGTTGAGAGAAGCTAATAAATGCTAAGGTTTTTTTTTTTTAAATCAAAAAATCAGGAAATTTAGATTGGGAGATTGGAGCTTCCACAAGGCTTGGGTTAAAAACCCCATTTTGCTTAATATATAGTATAGACTAGTGGTAACCCGTGCTATGCACAAGATTTTATAAATTAAAAAAATTATTATAATTATCTTGAAATAATTTAATATTTTATCTTGTGGTATACATAAAATTTATAAGATAACTTTTATGTTTATAACTTTTAAAATTATTAGTTTAAAAAAAAATTTAAAAAAAAATATATATATATATATATATATATATAAGTCTAATTAGTGCAATTTTGATCATTTGTATTAAAAAAGAAAAGTTAAATCTGATTAAATGAGATTAAATGAGTTATGACATACCTCTTCTTATTATGAAAATATACAAATTTAAAAGTTATATGTAAGACAAATATACAATTTTATTATTAAATATGAAGTGAAGTGGTATTTAACAATAATTAATATGATATTTCTATTATTAATCCAATAATTTAAGTTACATTTCTTTTTATTTCAATTTCATAACTAAAAATATAATATGAATATGATACACACATGGATTTCTAATCTTTAAGAATAAGAAGGTTTCAAAATATTTTCAAACTTTCATCCATTTTTTTTTATCTCATTTGATTTTAAATTTGAAAATAATTTTTGATTTTATATGAATTACTTTAAATTTTTCATTAAATTTTTATCAATTTTTAAAATAATTTCATTCTTATCCCATTTTTTTTTTCCTTTTCACCAATTTTGATGGAAAAAACAATAATTTTCAATATTTCATCTTTTTAAATTTTTATCAAATTATAATTTGACTAAAAAAATATTAATGGTTGAAAATTCTCTTAATTGGAATTATAGTGAAATAACATCTTTAAATAGTCAAAATTTGAGTATGTAGTCGGTTGAAATGTATAATTTAATTAATTCTCTTATCATATTTGTATAAAAATTGACACTTATGACTACATCATTATAAGTCAGATTATGGAAAAAAAATTTGAGTTGTCAAACATTTTTCATTTGTAAATATCCTACATATTAAAAAAAAGTGTTGCTTTTGGATATATGTTTATCAGTTTTGTTTTATGGACATAAACAATTGATGTTTCAATTTATATAAAAAAAAAGTAAAACAAAAAAATTAGATTGTGTTTTTTAGAGATGAAAGAAGCCATCTAATTCGTCTATAAACTATTTAAGATGGACTATTTAATCACATAAAATATAGAAATTATATTTAGAGATTATCCTATATATTATGTTATTATATACAATTATAGCTATAACAAATTAACTATAATATATGTGAAAAGTTATATTAAGTTTTCATTTTCAATTAATTGAATTATAATTAACAAACTAACAAATAGTTGTAATTGTATAATGGGATAAAAAGAGGATAAAAATAAATAACACAATGACATTTAAAAGTTTTAAATTTACCTAATGTTATAGTAAAATCTTGAATTCTCAATAAATTTTCACATTTTCTATAAAATAAAATGACTATAGCGATCCCGGTTGTCCCTTTACTATTCTGTTGTATTCCGGACTCGGTTCCGTGGAGTTGGTAGTTGTATCTATCTTGTTGTCGTCCTTTAATTCCATTCGTTTGAGTTTTAGGATGTGTTGGTCTTGTTTCGAACAGGTGGGTTGAACCTTGGTCTAAAAATCTTGTTGCCAGGTTTTTGGTCGTTCCGCTCGAGCGGGCCATGTTGCGCTCGAGCGAAGATTGTACACTCCCAGTTTTTCGTGTCCCTGCAAAACTTCTGCAGGTGGGATTTTTACGCTCGAGCGGTAGCGCTCGAGCGGGTGCTATGGAGCTCGAGCGGGTAGTATTTTTGGTGTAAGTTCTGGGAGGGGGAAATCTACGCTCGAGCGGACTAGTTTACGCGCTCGAGTAGATGTACTTTATTCTTGTGTCTTGGCGCTCGAGCGGGCCTTCTTGCGCTCGAGCGTACCTAGTTTTTTGTTCTTAACGCTCAAGCGTTGTGTTCTCCGCTCAAGCGGGAATGTCGTATATCAGCTGGCAGCTGGGTATTTTAAAATCACTTTTTATATTCTCTCTCTCTCTCTCTCTCTTACTTTCTAAAAGGCTATTTTGAGAGCATTTCTCTCCAGAAACCCTCTTCTCTCTAGGGTTTGATCTAGTTAGAGTGTCTCTCTATCCTCCGGTCATTGTAAAAAGTGTGTTGATCGTCAAGGGCTTCGTTTTGATCCGAGAATTGTGGTGTTTGGGGCATTTTCACTTTCTCTTCCTTCTCCGTTTGAGCTCTAACTTCGAGGTAGGGATATCCTACTCCTTCTCATGAGTTTTGTCTTTAAATTTTAGCATTTTGATGAGTTGGGGGTTGTTGGGTAATTTTGAGAAAGTTTGGGCCCTTGTGTAATTTTACAAAAGTTGGGGTTTTGTTTTTATAAACGTATATGCATGTTTGGAATAGAGAAATGAGATCAATATTGGTCTATTGGTAAAAAAATGGAACCTTAGGGTTGTGATGTTAATTATGGGAAATGCTCTAATTACATTGATGAATTAATTGGTATAATTAATTTGAAGAGGAATTAAGTTGAGAATGTTGGAATTGGAGGTGTATGGGATTAAAGGGTGTAGTTAGATTCGTTTATCACTCACCTAGTTTAAATGTTGATTATATATCCATTTGGTGCATTTATTTTCAGTATAGAAATAACTGCTTTGGGCTATCGGTGGAGGATAGTCTTGATTGTTGTAGACACTGTATGATGATTAGGCAAACTAAAACTAATCGATTGAGTATGCTATTGAATATAGCAAGTGGAATAATACATAAATTCTATGTATGGACTGATTGTATATGATCTATGTTTATATACATGTGTTGTGTGGGAGGAGATGGGAGATCTACTCCACGGTTTAGGGGAAGATAGGGGATGGACCTCTAAACCGGATTTTGTGTGACAGTGGTACAGCACTACAATGTGTATCAGGCTGCGAATTAGAAGTGCTTTTGTTTCATTAATACAGCACTACAATGTGTATTATTTGAGACTTATGGAAGTGTCTGAATTGATTTGATATAGCACTAAAATGTATATCGTTTTCAATTGTAAAGTATAGAAGTCAATCTATGTAATGCTGATACAGCATTAAAATGTGTATCCTTCATGAATTTTGAAAGTGTTTTAAAGATGAGTCTAAATCTCATTAAATTATTTGATTAGGTGTTGAGCCTTGTTTTCAAACTCAAAGTTGGAAAAGACATGGAAATGAAATGTAACATGGACTTAACGTCATGAAATCAAAATGTGATATAAGTGGATGTATCTGTGTTGACCATCTATCAACTGCTAATCTTTTAGTCATTGTTCATGGCTGGTTTAGTGTATTTCTACTGGGTTGTGGCTAACCCTTTATGGGACATCATTTTCAAGTACAGGTAGCATACCACCTCTAAGGACATAGTTTGGGAGGCTAGAGGCAGACTGACTGCTTGTTATTTGCTTTCTTTTGATGTATTACATGTGAATTCAAGCCAAGGGCTTAATATGCATTGAGTTAGTACTCTTCTTTTTGTAACCAAGTGTTAACTTGGAAAGCTGTAAGCCCGTAGGACATTTGCTTTTGTTGTTAACATGTAATACTCTTGTAAGAACCATTCTGATTTAATGGAAAGGTGGTTGGTTTCTTTGTATCAATGCATGTCTAATGAGATGGGTTTTGTTTATTATTTTGAGGGCGTTACAACTTGGTATCAGAGCGTACCGGGTTCGAATACTTTGGGTACGTGGGAAGTGATTAGTATCACAATGGGTTTGTCTCGCTTGTTAGAGACTTATGTGTGACATTATGTGTTTATTTGATAACATGTTTATGTGACTACTTGGGTATGGGATTTAGTTTCTAGGATGTTGATTGGATCCTTGGGTTTCTGTGAGTCTTGTTGAAAAAGCACTTGATCAATGCTGTTTCTAACTGGAACTCTAGTAACGCCTCGGGACTATCATTATCCGGAAATAAAATTCGTAAGTGCTTATGTGTTTATGTGCTTACGTGGAGTGAATTACAGTTGTCCATGTATTAGGACGCGGGTGTTTAGTTTTGGCACATTTATAAATGTGCTAACGTTCTTCGTTACCTTTATTAGGATGTCAGGACGTAAACGTGGCAGACGTGGCAGACGTGGTAGGCAGGAGATGCCTTTACCGGATGATATTCCGGCACAGCAGGAGGGGGTTGGCCAGGCCAATGTGGCCGAGCCAGCAAGTCAGGAGGCTATGGGCGCTTTAGCCCGAGGGATAGCCGATGCTTTGAGGGAGTCTGTGGGTATCTTTTGAGCTGAGAATCCAGTTCAGGCTCCAGTTCAGGCCCAAGTTGTTGAGGCAGGGCCTTCCTTCTTGAAAAGGGAGTTCTTCCGGTCTAACCCGGACGAGTTTATTGGGGATTCGAAGGAGCCACTGAAGGCTGACGAGTGGTTAGAGCAAATGAGCAAGACGTTCGAGATGCTTGGCATCGAGGACAGAGCGTTGAAAGTGACCTTGGCATCCTTCCAGCGTAAAGGAGGTGCGGGTCAGTGGTGGAAATACATGAGGGGCCGTATTGCTGGCACGTGGGAGGCTTTTGTGGAGGCTTTTCAGGAGAAGTATTTGTCTCCAGCAGTCAAGGAGAAGCTGAGAGACCAGTTCTGTCAGCTTTTGCAGTTGAGTTCTTCCGTAGCCGAGTATGAGGCTACATTCACTAGCTTGTCCAGGTTCGCACCTGAACTTGTGGCGTCCGAGGAACGCTGCTGTATTGAGTTCGAGAAGAGATTGAGGCGCGACCTCAAGATGAGGGTTGGAGGTTCGATGATCCGAGATTATGGGCGCTTGGTTGATGCTGCAGCCCATATGAAGATCATGATGCAGGAAGATGAGGGACAGAGAGGCTCCAAGAGGAGCCAAGATGGTCAGGGTGATGGCAGGAGACAGAGGGGTGCTAACCCTCAGCAGTCTTAGGGTGGTGTTACTAGGTTGAATTTTCCAGTGCCGAGTGCAAGCTCGGGGAGAGGTAATCAGGAGGAATTCACCTGTTACAAGTGTGGTCAGTTGGGCCACAAGGCTTCAGTTTGCCCACAGAGGGGAGGAGGCCAGAGAGCTGCTTCATCTTCAGCTAGACCGCAGAGCCAGAGTCAGGGCAGGGGCCAGCCCTTGTCTTGTTATCAGTGTGGTCAGCCTGGGCACCTGAAGAGGTTTTGCCCACAGTTGAGTGCCACTTCGGGCGCGTCTGGTTCTAGGCAGACACAGGGTTTTCAGCCAGCTCAGTCTGTGCAGGCCTCGAGGGCCAATCAGGGGGCTTCATCATCCCAGTCTGTGTAGCAGTCGTATGCTCCGAGGGGTGAGCAGTTGGATCAGGGACCTACAAGGCGCGTGTATGCTGTTACCGCGCAAGATCTTGTACCTGATCCGTCAGTTGTGAGAGGTACCTTTCTGTTTTGCAACTCGGTTGCTAGTGTATTGATTGATACGGGTGCATCTCATTCTTTTGTATCGGCTGCATTTGCATCTATTTGGGAATTGGAGTTGGCACAGTTTGCATCTCCTATATGTGTAGTATCGCCTGTTGGTGGTGAGTTGATCTTGAAACAAGGTGTTAGAGGTTGTGACATAGAGGTCGCCGACCATAGACTTCCTTTTCCTTTTGTTGTCATGCCCATGAAGGGTTTTGATGTTATTTTGGGTATGGACTGGCTATTGTCATACCGAGCTGTTATTGATTGCTACCGCCAGAGGGTCACTGTTTGTACCTTGAGCGGGGAGTGTTTCCATTTCTTGAGAGATCGAGTTGGTAGTGTATCGCCACCGTTGTATGATCCGCGAGGGCGGAGTGAGCTTAGTGGTCTACTTGCTAGCTTTATGAGTGGTGAGTGTGATGAGACCCAGATTGTATTGCCGAGGGTGGTTTGTTAGTATTCGGATGTCTTTCCCGAGGATCTCATTAGTTTGCCACCTCACCGAGAGATAGAGTTCTCTGTTGATTTAGTGTCTGGCACAGCGCCAATTTCTATGGCACCGTATCGTTTTGCCCCAGTCGAGTTGAGTGAGTTGAAGATTCAGCTCCAGGAATTGCTAGATAAGGGTTTTGTTTGCCCTAGTGTTTCGCCGTGGGGAGCATCGGCCCTCTTTGCTAAAAAGAAAGATGGTGCCTTGAGACTGTGTATAGACTACCGGAAGTTGAATCGGGCTACGGTCAAGAATAAGTACCCTATGCCCCGTATAGATGATCTATTTGACCAGTTGAAGGGTTCCCGTTGTTTCTCTAGGATAGACTTGAGATCGGGTTACCACCAGTTGAGGGTCAGGGAGGAGGATATTCCTAAGACGGCATTCCGTACGCGGTATGGCCACTATGAGTTTCGGGTGATGCCATTCGGGCTTACCAATGCACCGGCTGTCTTTATGGATTTGATGAACCGGATCTTTCGAGAATTCTTGGATCAATTTATAGTCGTTTTCGTGGACGACATTCTTATCTATTCGCCTTCTGAGGAGGAGCACGAGGGACACTTGAGAGTGGTGCTTGAGTTGCTTAGAGCCCATAGGCTGTATGCCAAGTTTGGGAAATGTGAGTTCTGGCTAGGAGAGGTCAAATTCTTAGGCCATGTGGTATCCGGGGAAGGGGTGTCTGTTGATACATCCAAGGTAGAGGCAGTGCTAGATTGGGCACAGCGTAAGAGTGTGTTTGAGATCCACAGTTTTCTGGGATTAGCTGGGTATTACCGTCGGTTTGTGAAAGATTTCTCCAGGCTTGCTTCCCCGTTGACCAGATTGATGCGAAAAGGGGTCAAATTTGTATGGAGTGAGACTTGTGAAAAGTCGTTCCAAGAGTTGAAAGTTAGATTGACCACTGCTCCGGTCTTGATTATTCCGGAGAGAGGGATGGGTTATGCAGTTTATTGTGATGCCTCACGAGAGGGTTTGGGTTGTGTGTTGATGCAAGAGGGGAAAGTGGTAGCTTATGGCTCACGTCAGTTGAAAATACACGAGAAGAATTACCCTGCACATGACCTAGAGCTAGCAGCAGTGATCTTTGCCTTGAAGATTTGGAGGCACTACCTTTATGGTGAGAGGTTCGACGTGTTCTTGGACCACAAGAGTTTGAAGTATCTGTTTACACAGAGGAACTTGAATTTGAGGCAGAGGAGATGGATGGAGTTCATTGAGGACTATGATTTTGAGTTGCACTATCACCCAGGGAAGGCCAATGTTGTGGCCGATGCCCTTAGTAGGAAATCCATTAGTGATGTAGCTTGTATAGCCATCTGGGAATGGGAGATGCTAGGTGCACTTGGCGAGTTCGATTTGCTACTGGGCGTATCTGTTGAGGCTGCGGCCTTGTTTTCTGTTGTTGCACAGCCTACACTTGTGACCCGAGTATTAGAGGCACAGAGAGGTGACCTTGAGGTAGAATCCTTCCAAGAGAAGATCTCTAGTGGGAAAGTTGAGAAGGGTTTGACGGTCTATCCCGACCAGAGTGTGAGATACCGAGACTGTTTGTTTGTGCCGGAGTCTTGCCGAGAGGAAGTACTCCAAGGGTTCCATTATTCACGCCTTGCGGTGCATCCAGGAGGCACTAAGATGTATCGGGATTTGGGTCGCCAGTTTTGGTGGCGGGGTATGAAGAGAGATATGGCTATTTTCGTATCGAAGTGCCTTACTTGCCAACAAGTGAAGGCCGAGCATCAGAGGCCAGCGGGTTTGTTGCAACCCTTGCCTATTGCCGAGTGGAAGTGGGAGCATGTCACTATGGACTTCGTTGTAGGTCTTCCGAGGACTCAGCGGGGTAGTGATGCCATTTGGGTGGTTGTAGACCGGTTGACTAAGTCGGCGCATTTCATTCCTATGCGCGTGAGAGATTCGGTAGATCATCTTGCCGACTTGTATATTCGGGACATAGTGAGATTGCACGGAGTCCCAGTGACGATCGTCTCAGATAAAGATCCTCGTTTCACTGCTAGGTTGTGGCAGAGTCTGCAGAGTGCCTTGGGCACTAAGTTGACCTTTAGTACGGCTTATCATCCTCAGACTGACGGGCAGTCCGAGCGTACTATTCAGATCCTTGAGGATATGCTTCAAGGTTGTGTCCTTGACTTTAGTGGGACGTGGGAGAGGCACTTGCCATTGGTGGAGTTTGCCTACAACAACTGTTTTCAGGCTAGCATCGGTATGGCACCATTTGAGGCCTTGTATGGCCGACCGTGTAGGTCTCCAGTGTGTTGGGCTGAGGTGGGTGATGCACCTTTGTTGGGTCCGGAGTTGGTTAGGGAGACGACGGAGAAAGTTGAGCTTATCCGTAGGAGGCTTGTTACAGCCCAGAGTCGCCAAAAGAGTTATGCCGACCGTAGGAGGAGGCCTTTGGCGTTTGAGGTAGGTGATCATGTCTTCTTGAAAATATCACCTAGGTGAGGTTTGATGAGGTTTGGGAAGAGTGAGAAGTTATCCCCTCGGTTTATCGGTCCCTTTGAGATCCTTGAGAGGATTGGGGAGGTCGCTTATCGTTTGGCTTTGCCACCGCAGTTGTCCGGAGTACATAATGTGTTTCATGTGAGTAGGCTTCGGAAGTATGAGCCGGATCCGTCCCATGTGTTAGATTGGACCGACTTGGAGGTAGATGAGGATGCCTCATATGAGGAAAGACCAGTTCGGGTCTTGGATAGGAGGGATCAAGTCTTGAGAGGCAAGACCATTCCCTTGGTAAAAGTCTTGTGGAAATATCATGGAGTTGAGGAAGCCACTTGGGAACGTGAGTTAGAGGTCCGCGAGAAACATCCGGACTTGTTTGTTGATGTGTAACCATGCTTTGATAATTTTGCAGTATTGTTGGACCTTAAGAGTATTGAATATATCTTAGGTTGTAAAACATGGTTTATGTTTTGATTTAATGGAAGTATTTTGAAACTTGTCTCAAAATGGAAGTTTAATGTAACATTGCATATGTTGGATGTATTATGGAAATGGAAATATATCATGAATACTGAATATGATGTAGAACTGTGAAATTTTAGGGAATGCATAACTAGAATGCATGTTGCGGAAAATGTTGTAAAATGCCTCTTGAAAAGAGATGAGATGACCGGTAATGGGTCGGATTGTTTAATATTATGTCGTAATATTGTTGAGAATGGAGAAAACTTGTTTTTAGAAAACTTGTATTTAATTTCGGGGACAAAATTCTTTAAGGGGGAGAGGTTATAGCGATCCTGGTTGTCCCTTTACTGTTCTGTTTATTCCGGACTCAGTTCCATGGAGTTGGTAGTTGTATCTATCTTGTTGTCGTCCTTTAATTCCATTCGTTTGAGTTTTAGGATGTGTTGGGCTTGTTTCGAACAGGTGGGTTGAACCTTGGTCTAAAAATCTTGTTGCCAGGTTTTTGGTCATTCCGCTCGAGCGGGCCTTGTTGCGCTCGAGCGGAGATTGTACACTCCCAGTTTTTTGTGTCCCTGCAAAACTTCTGCAGGTGTGATTTTTACGCTCGAGCGGGTTTCTTTACGCTCGAGCGGTAGCGCTCGAGCGGGTGCTATGGAGCTCGAGCGGGTAGTATTTTTGGTGTAAGTTCTGGGAGGGGGAAATCTACGCTCGAGCGGACTGGTTTACGCGCTCGAGCGGATGTACTTTATTCTTGTGTCTTGGCGCTCGAGCGGGCCATCTTGCGCTCGAGCGTACCTAGTTTTTTGTTCTTGACGCTCGAGCGTTGTGTTCTCCGCTCAAGCGAGAATGTCGTATATCAGTTGGTAGCTGGGCATTTTAAAATCACTTTTTACATTCTCTCTCTCTCTCTCTTACTTTCTAAAAAGCTATTTTGAGAGCTTCTCTCTCTAGAAACCCTCTTCTCTCTAGGGTTTGATCTAGTTAGAGTGTCTCTCTATCCTCCGGTCTTTGTAAAAAGTGTGTTGATCGTCAAGGGCTTCGTTTTGATCCGAGAATCGTGGTGTTTGGGGTATTTTCACTTTCTCTTCCTTCTCCGTTTGAGCTCTAACTTCGAGGTAGGGATATCCTACTCCTTCTCATGAGTTCTGTCTTTAAATTTTAGCATTTTGATAAGTTGGGGGTTGTTGGGTAATTTTGAGAAAGTTTGGGCCCTTGTGTAATTTTACAAAAGTTGGGGTTTTATTTATATAAACGTATATGCATGTTTGGCATAGAGAAATGAGATCAATATTGGTCTATTGGTAAAAAAATGGAACCTTAGGGTTGTGATGTTAATTATGGGAAATGCTCTAATTACATTGATGAATTAATTGGTATAATTAATTTGAAGAAAAGAGGAATTAAGTTGAGAATGTTGAAATTGGAGGTGTATGGGATTAAAGGGTGTAGCTAGATTCGTTTATCGCTCACCTAGTTTAAATGTTGATTATATATCCATTTGGTGCATTTATTTTCAGTATAGAAATAACTGCTTTGGGCTATCGGTGGAGGATAGTCTTGATTGTTGTAGACACTGTATGATGATTAGGCAAACTAAAACTAATCGATTGAGTATGCTATTGAATATAGCAAGTGGAATAATACATAAATTCTATGTATGGACTGATTGTATATGATCTATGTTTATATACATGTGTTGTGTGGGAGGAGATGGGAGATCTACTCCATGGTTTAGGGGAAGATAGGGGATGGACCTCTAAACCGGATTTTGTGTGACAGTGGTACAGCACTACAATGTGTATCAGGCTGCGAATTAGAAGTGCTTTTGTTTCATTAATACAGCACTACAATGTGTATTATTTGAGACTTATGGAAGCGTCTGAATTGATTTGATATAGCACTAAAATGTATATCGTTATCAATTGTAAAGTATAGAAGTGAATCTATGTAATGTTGATACAACATTAAAATGTGTATCCTTCATGGATTTTGAAAGTGTTTTAAAGATGAGTCTAAATCTCATTAAGTTATTTGATTAGGTGTTGAGCCTTGTTTTCAAACTCAAAGTTGGAAAAGACATGGAAATGAAATGTAACATGGACTTAACGTCATGAAATCAAAATGTGATATAAGTGGATGTATATGTGTTAGCCATCTATCAACTGCTAATCTTTTAGTCATTGTTCATGGCTGGTTTAGTGTATTTCTACTGGGTTGTGGCTAACCCTTTATGGGACATCATTTTCAGGTACAGGTAGCATGCCACCTCCAAGGACATAGTTTGGGAGGCTAGAGGCAGACTGACTGCTTGTTATTTGCTTTCTTTTGATGTATTACATGTGAATTCAAGCCAATGGCTTAATATGTATTGAGTTAGTACTCTTCTTTTTGTAACCAAGTGTTAACTTGGAAAGCTGTAAGCCCGTAGGACATTTGCTTTTGTTGTTAACATGTAATACTCTTGTAAGAACCATTCTGATTTAATGGAAAGGTGGTTGGTTTCTTTGTATCAATGCATGTCTAATGAGATGGGTTTTGTTTATTATTTTGAGGGCGTTACAATGACAATAAAAAAAATATAAAAAAAAATTGATACCCATTTTTTTTACAACAATGCTACAGACTACTAAATTCCTATCACTAACACCACCACTAATGATGTGGAAAGCAAAAAAAAACAAAACAAAACTAAGACACAAAATACATGTGGCAGTGGGTGGGACCCACTGCCACATAATTAGAGCAACCACTAATTAGTGGTCTGCATTATTTTTCTTTTTTTTACTTCAATTTTATGGTCTTTATTGAAGAAAACAAAATCTGATTAAAATCCTTACCACTGAACAGACATAGATACTTTGATTGCAACCATAATCACCAATAATTTTTTTCCACCATGTAAACCTGTAAACAAACACATAAATCTCACTAAAACCGAAACTAAAACTAAACCAAAACCAAAACCAAAACGAAACCAATAACAGAGAAAGAGAATCACACATGGAAAAAAACAAATAAATTTATTGAATGAGAGAATATTACCTCCAACAACTTAGACCTCACCTAACCCACTCCATTAGATCATCCGCCAGTGCCCGCGAAGTGTAGGAGTTGGGATGACTAATCAGATTATTTTTTAAATAAGACTTAAAAATTGATTAATTTGTCCCAATAAGTGATTCAAAATTTTGATAGATATTCATAAGAAAAATAGATAATTATATTACTAAATCATCATTCAAATTTAGATATTGTCATATTTTTTTGAGATCCATATCTAAATTCTTATTTTTTTTAAATTATTTTTGTATGGTTTTTTTTTTCAATTCATTTAATGTAACGCTCTCAAAATAATAACATTAAACCCATCAATATAGACATGAATTGGTAATAAAGATAAACATTCTTCTATTCATCAGAGTAGTTTCTTACAAAAGTATTACATGTTAACAACAAAAGCAAATGCCCTACGGGCTTACAGCTTTCCAAGTTAACACTTGGTTACAACAAGAGAGTGCTAACTCATTTACACATTAAGCCATTGGCTTGAATATACATGTAATACATCAAAGAAATAAAACGACAAAAGTCCGCCTGCCTCTAGCCTCCCAAGCTACGTCCTTGGAGGTGGCATGCTACCTGTACTTGAAAATGATATTCCCATATAGGGTGAGCCACAGCCCAGCAGAGATATACTAAACCAACTATGAACGATGACTAAAAGATTAGCAATTGATAGATGGCCAATACCGATACATCCACATATATCTCATCACAGTTTCATAACATACAAGTCTATGTTACTTTTCATTCTCCACCTTTATTTAGTAGATAAGCATATTAGCTATATCAACATATCAATAGATAAACATATCACGCATCAACAGATAAGCATATAAGCTATATCCACACTTCACTAGACAAGCATATGAGCTGTATCTACACTTCTCAAAGATAAGCCTATGAGCTGTATCTTCACTTCTCTAGACAAGCATATGAGCTGTATCTACAGAGTTCATCCCCCATCTCCTCCCAACACTATCCGGTTTAGAGGTACATCCCCCATCTTCCCCTAAACCGCGGAGTACATCCCCCATCTCCTCCTCTATACACAATGCATATAAACACAAAGGTTCTATACACAATTAATCAATACATAAAATTAATGTATTCAATCCACCGTCATACTCTATGACACATTCAATCGATTAGTTTTAGTTTGCCTAATCATCATGCATTGTCTACAACAATCACGACTATCCTCCACCGATAGCCTAAAGCAGTTATTTCTAAACAGAAAATAAATGCACAAATGGATATTAAATCAACATTTTAATTCGGTGAGCGATATGTGACTCTACTACACCCTTTTATCCCTTCCCTTTCCAATTTCCAACAATTAATTTTACAAATTAATCAATCAATGTAATTAGGGCATTTTCCAAAATTAACATTTCAACCCTACACGGTTTCACTTTCATCAATGTTTCAACATTTACTTCATTCATTCATGTCAAACATGCATTTAGGTTTTATATAGCTAAAACCCCAACTTTTGTAAATTTACACAAAGGCCCCAAACTTTCACGAAATTACCAAACCAACCCCAACATCTCAAAATACTAAAATTTAAAGACAAAACTCATAGAGAGGAGTAGGATATCCCTACCTCAAAGTTTGAGCTCCAATGGAGATGAAGACCAAAACCAAAATGCTTCAAATTCTGAAATTTTCAAATTAAAATGTAGCCCTCGACGATCAACACAACTTTCGTAAAGACCAAAAGTGAGCAAACAACTCCTACTAGATCAAATCTAAGAGAGAAGGGCCGGTTTTAGAGTGAGAAGCTCTGAAAATGGCTTTTTGGAAAAGTAAGAGAGAGAAAAGATCTTGAAAAAGTGATACAAAAGTTGAATCTCACTTTTAAATAAGCGTCGCCCCGCTCGAGCGTCAAACTCCCCGCTCGAGCGGCACTCACAGACTCTCGCTCGAGCGGCCAATCCCCCGCTCGAGCTCCGGATGCACACTCCCAGAACTTTTGCAGACAGGTCTCCCGCTCGAGCGTCCAACTCCCCGCTAGAGCGGCACTCACACAATCCCGCTCGAGCGGCCAATCCCACGCTCGAGCGTCCAACACTGCACAGGAAATACTGGATGGGTGAAATTCCCGCTCGAGCGCCAAAACCCCCGCTCGAGCGGACAGGTCAAAATCTGGGCAACTAGTTTTGGTTTCTAAACTCAACCAACCTGTAACAAACCTGCCCAACACATCCTATAACCCAAATACAAAGTAAGAAAGGATGTACACCAGGTAATAATCAACTACTATCATCCACGGACACATGTCCGGATCACTGTACAACAAGGGTAAACCCAGGATCGCTATAACCTCCCCCCCTTAAAGAATTTCGTCCCTCAAATTTGGCACAATTTAAAAAAAAAAAAAAAGTTTTTCCTTCATTTTAAACAGTGTTACACTTTTAACATGCAATAACTCAACCCATTACCAGTCATTCCATCTCTTATCAAGAGGCATTTCACAACATAATTTACAAGTGCATTATCAGCATGCATCACCCTTCCATTTCCAACCATTTCTAGCATACATGGTTCACAATTCATATCATAATCAATATACATGATACAACTCCATTTCTACAATATAGCCAACATATGCAATATTATAATCAACTCCCATATCAGGGTAAGTTCTACAACATATTTCCATTAAACCAAAACATTATCAATGTTTTACAACTTAAGGCATATATAAAGCTCTTAAGTCCAACAATACTACAAAGTCTAAATACAAGATTACACATCAATAAACATGCCCGGATATTTCTCGCGGACCTCCAACTCACGTTCCCAAGTGGCCTCCTCCACTCCGTGATGTTTCCACAAATCCTTTACCAAAGGAATGGTCTTGCCACGCAGGACTTGATCCCACCTATCCAAGACCCAAACCGGTCTCTCCCCATACGAGGCATCCTCGTCTACCTCTAAGTCGGTCCAATCTAACACATGCGATGGATCCGACTCATACTTCCGAAGCATACTCACATGAAACACGTCATGCACTCCGGACAACTGCGGCGGTAAGGCTAACCGATAAGCAACCTCGCCAATCCTCTCAAGGATCTCAAAGGGCCCAATAAATCGAAGGGACAACTTCCCACTCTTCCCAAACCTCATCAACCCCCGTCTAGGTGATATCTTCAGGAAGACATGATCACCCACCTCAAACATCAAAGGCCTCCTCCTATGGTCAACATAAGATTTCTGACGACTCTGGGCTGTAACAAGCCTTCTACGGATAAGTTCAACTTTCTTCATCGTTTCTCTCACCAACTCCGGGCCCAATAAAGGTGCATCACCCACCTCGGCCCAACAAACTGGAGACCTACACGGTCGGCCATACAAGGCCTCAAACGGTGCCATACCGATACTAGACTGAAAGCTGTTGTTGTAGGCAAACTCCACCAATGGTAAGTGCCTCTCCCACGTCCCACTAAAGTCAAGGACACAACCCCGAAGCATATCCTCAAGGATCTGAATAGTACGCTCGGACTGCCCGTCAGTCTGAGGATGATAAGTCGTACTAAAGGTCAACTTAGTGCCCAAGGCACTCTGCAAACTCTGCCACAACCTAGCAGTAAAACGAGGATCTCTATCTGAGACGATCGTCACTGGGACCCCGTGCAGTCTCACTATGTCCCGAATATACAAGTCGGCAAGATGATCTGCCGAATCTCTCACGCGCATAGGAATGAAGTGCGCCGACTTAGTCAACCGGTCTACAACCACCCAAATGGCATCACTACCCCGCTGAGTCCTCGGAAGACCTACAACGAAGTCCATAGTGATATGCTCCCACTTCCACTCGGCAATAGGCAAGGGTTGCAACAAACCCGCTGGCCTCTGATGCTCGGCCTTCACTTGCTGGCAAGTAAGGCACTTCGATACGAAAACAGCCACATCTCTCTTCATACCCCACCACCAAAACTGGCGACCCAAATCCCGGTACATCTTAGTGCCTCCCGGATGCACCGCAAGACGTGAATGGTGAAACTCTCGGAGTACTTCCTCTCGGCAAGACTCCGGCACAAACAAACGGTCTCGGTATCTCACACTCTGGTCGGGATACACCGTCAAACCCTTCTCAACCTTCCCACCTGAGATCTTCTCTCGGAGGGATTCTACCTCAAGGTCACCTCTCTGTGCCTCTAACACTCTACTCACAAGTGTAGGCTGCGCGACAACGGAAAACAAGGTCGCAGCCTCAACAGATTCGCCCAGTAGCAAATCAAACTCGCCAAGTGCTCCCAACATCTCCCATTCTCGGATGGCAATACAAGCTACATCACTAATGGATTTCCTACTAAGGGCATCGGCCACAACATTAGCCTTTCCCGGGTGATAGTGCAACTCAAAATCGTAGTCCTCAATGAACTCCATCCATCTCCTCTGCCTCAAATTCAAGTCCCTCTGTGTAAACAGATACTTCAAACTCTTGTGGTCCGAGAACACCTCGAACTTCTCACCATAAAGGTAGTGCCTCCAAATCTTCAAGGCAAAGATCACTGCTGCTAACTCTAGGTCGTGTGTAAGGTAATTCTTCTCGTGAATTTTCAACTGACGTGAGCCATAAGCTACCACTTTCCCTTCTTGCATCAACACACAACCCAAACCCTCTCGCGAGGCATCACAATAAACCGCATAACCCAACCCTCTCTCCGGGATAATCAAAACCGGAGCGGTGGTCAATCTAACCTTCAGCTCTTGGAACGACTTTTCACAAGTCTCACTCCACACAAACTTGACCCCTTTCTACGTCAATCTAGTCAAAGGCGAAGCTAGCCTGGAGAAATCTTTCACAAACCGACGGTAATACCCAGCTAATCCCAGAAAACTGCAGATCTCAAACACACTCTTAGGCTGTGCCCAATCTTGCACTGCCTCAACCTTGGATGTATCAACAAACACCCCTTCTTCGGATACTACGTGGCCTAAGAATTTGACTTCTCTCAGCCAGAACTCACACTTCCCAAACTTGGCATACAGCCTATGGGCTCTAAGCAACTCAAGCACCACTCTCAAGTGTTCCTCGTGCTCCTCCTCAGAAGGCGAATAGATGAGGATGTCGTCCACAAAAAAGACTACAAATTGATCCAAGAATTCCCGGAAAATCCGGTTCATCAAGTCCATAAAGACTGCTGGTGCATTGGTAAGCCCGAATGGCATTACCAGAAACTCATAATGGCCATACCGCGTACGGAATGCCGTCTTAGGAATATCCTCCTCCCTGACCCTCAACTGGTGGTAACCCGATCTCAAGTCTATCTTAGAGAAACAACGGGAACCCTTCAACTGGTCAAACAGATCATCTATACGGGGCATAGGGTACTTATTCTTGACCGTAGCTCGATTCAACTTCCGGTAGTCAATAGACAATCTCAAGGCACCATCTTTCTTTTTGGCAAAAAGGGCCGGTGCTCCCCACGGTGAAACCCTAGGGCGAACAAAACCCTTATCTAGCAATTCCTGGAGCTGAACTTTCAACTCAATCAACTCTGCTGGAGCAAAACGGTAAGGTGCCATAGAAATCGGCATCGTGCCGGGCACTAAATCAATAGAGAACTCTATCTTTCGGTGAGGTGGCAAACTAACAAGGTCTTCGGGAAAGACATTCGAATACTCACAAACCACCCTCGGCAACACAAGCTGGGTCTCATCACACTCACCGCTCTCAAGGCTAGCAAGTAGACCACTAAGCTCACTCCGCCCTCGCGAATCATACCCCGGTGGCAAAACACTACCAACTCGGTCTCCCAAGAAATGGAACCACTCCCCGCTCAAGGTACATAACGTGACCCTCTGGCGGTAGCAATCGATAACAGCCCGGTATGACGATAGCCAGTCCATACCCAAAATAACATCAAAACCCTTCATGGGCATGATAACAAAAGGAAAAGGAAGGCTATGGTCGGCGACCTCTATATCACAACCCCTAACACCTTGTTTCAAGGTCAACTCACCACCCAAAGGCGATACCACACAAATAGGAGATGCTAACTGTGCCAACTCCAATTCTAAAACAGATGCAAATGCAGCAGATACAAAAGAATGAGATGCACCCGTGTCAATCAACACACTAGCAACCGAGTTGCAAAACAGAAAAGTACCTCTCACTACCGATGGAACCGGTACTAAATCCTGCGCGGTAACAGCATACACGCGCCCTGTGGGCCCCTGATCCCCCTGCTCACCTCTAGGAGCATACGACTGCTATACTGACTGGGACGACGAAGCCCCCAGATTGGCCCTCGAGGCCTGCACAGACTGGGCTGGCTGAAAACTCTACTTCTGCCTGGAACTAGACACTCCCGAAGTGACACTCAACTGCGGGCAAAACCTCTTCAGGTGCCCGGGTTGACCACACTGATAGCAAGATAAGGACTGGCCTCTGCCCTGACTCTGGCCCTGAGGTCTAGCTGATGAGGAAGTAGCTCGCTGACCCCCTCCCTTCTGCAGGCAAACCGAAACTTTGTGACCCAGCTGGCCACACTTGTAACAGGTGAAATCCCCCTGACCACCTCTCTCGGAGCCTGCACTCGCCACTAGAAAGGTCGACCTAGCCAAACCACCTTGAGACTGCTGAGGATTAGGACCCCTCTGTCTCCTGCCATCACCCTGACCATCTTGGCTCCTCTTGGAGCCTCTCTGCCCCTCATCCTCCTCCTGCATCAAGAGCTCCATATGAGCTACAGCATCCACTAAATGTCTATACTCACGGATGAAAGACCCACCAACCCTCAACTTGAGGCCCCGCCTCAACTTCCGCTCAAACTCATAGCAACGGTGTTCTTCAGACGCCACCAACTCAGGTGCAAACCTGGACAAACTAGTGAAAGTGGCCTCAAACTCTGCCACAGGCATGCCCTGCTGATTAAGCCGGCTAAACTGATCGTTCAACTTCTCCCTAGCCACTGCAGATAAAAACCTCTCCTGGAAAGCATTTACAAACGCCTCCCATGTACCACCAACACGAGCCTTCTCGTACTTCCACCATTGACCCGCATCTCCCTTCAGCTGGAAGGATGCCAAGGTCACTTTCAGTGCCCCGTCCTCGATGCCAAGCATCTCGAACGTCTTACTCATCTGTTCTAACCACTCGTCAGCCTTCAGTGGCTCCTTTGGATCTCCAACAAATTCGTCCGGATTAGACCGGAAGAATTCACTCTTCAAGAAAGAAGGCCCTGCCTCAGCTGTCTGATTCCCAGCCCTGAGAATACCTAAAGCCCCTGCTATCTCTCGTGCCAAGGCACTCATAGCCTGCTGACCCGCTGGCTCGGCCACGTTGGCCTGACCAACTCCCTCCTGTACTGCCGGAACCTCCTCCGGTAACGGTACTTCCTGCCTCGCAGGCCTACCACGCCTAGCACCTCTTCCTCATCCTGACATCCTAATAAAGGTAATACAGAACGTTAGCACATTCACAAATGTGCCAAAACTAAACACTCACGTCCTAATGCATGGACAATTGTAATTCACTCCAGGTAAGCACATAAACACATAAGCACTTACGAATTTCATCTCCGGATAATGATAGTCCCGAGGCGTTACTAGAGTTCCGGTTAGAAACAGCATTGATCAAGTGCCTTTCCAACAAGACTCCCAGAAACCCAAGGATCCAATCAACATCCTAGAAACTACATTCCATACCCACATAGTCACATAAGCATGTTATCAATTAAGCACATAGCATATGACACTACATCTAAGTCTCTATCAAGCGAGACAAACCCATTGTGATCCTAATCACTTCCCACGTACCCAAAGTATTCGAACCCGGTATGCTCTGATACCAAGTTGTAACGCCCTCAAAATAATAGCATTAAACCCATCAATATAGACATGAATTGGTAATAAAGATAAACATTCTTCTATTCATCAGAGTAGTTTCTTACAAAAGTATTACATGTTAACAACAAAAGCAAATGCCCTACGGGCTTACAGCTTTCCAAGTTAACACTTGGTTACAACAAGACAGTGCTAACACATTTACACATTAAGCCCTTGGCTTGAATATACATGTAATACATCAAAGAAATAAAATGACAAAAGTCCGCCTGCCTCTAGCCTCCCAAACTACGTCCTTGGAGGTGGCATGCTACCTGTACCTGAAAATGATATTCCCATATAGGGTGAGCCACAGCCCAGCAGAGATATACTAAACCAACTATGAACGATGACTAAAAGATTAGCAATTGATAGATGGCCAATACCGATACATCCACATATATCTCATCACAGTTTCATAACATACAAGTCTATGTTACTTTTCATTCTCCACCTTTATTTAGTAGATAAGCATATTAGCTATATCAACATATCAATAGATAAACATATCACGCATCAACAGATAAGCATCTAAGCTATATCCACACTTCACTAGACAAGCATATGAGCTGTATCTACACTTCTCAAAGATAAGCCTATGAGCTGTATCTTCACTTCTCTAGACAAGCATATGAGCTGTATCTACGGAGTTCATCCCCCATCTCCTCCCAACACTATCCGGTTTAGAGGTACATCCCCCATCTTCCCCTAAACCGCGGAGTACATCCCCCATCTCCTCCTCTATACACAATGCATATAAACACAAAGGTTCTATACACAATCAATCAATACATAAAATTAATGTATTCAATCCACCGTCATACTCTATGACACATTCAATCAATTAGTTTTAGTTTGCCTAATCATCATGCATTGTCTACAACAATCACGACTATCCTCCACCGATAGCCCAAAGCAGTTATTCCTAAACAGAAAATAAATGCACAAATGGATATTAAATCAACATTTTAATTCGGTGAGCGATAAGTGACTCTACTACACCCTTTTATCCCTTCCCTTTCCAATTTCCAACAATAAATTTTACAAATTAATCAATCAATGTACTTAGGGCATTTTCCATAATTAACATTTCAACCCTACACGGTTTCACTTTCATCAATGTTTCAGCATTTACTTCATTCATTCATGTCAAACATGCATTTAGGTTTTATATAGCTAAAACCCCAACTTTTGTAAATTTACACAAAGGCCCCAAACTTTCACGAAATTACCAAACCAACCCCAACATCTCAAAATACTAAAATTTAAAGACAAAACTCATAGAGAGGAGTAGGATATCCCTACCTCAAAGTTTGAGCTCCAATGGAGATGAAGACCAAAACCAAAATGCTTCAAATTCTGAAATTTTCAGATTAAAATGTAGCCCTCGACGATCAACACAACTTTCGTAAAGACCAAAAGTGAGCAAACAACTCCTACTAGATCAAATCTAAGAGAGAAGGGCCGGTTTTAGAGTGAGAAGCTCTGAAAATGGCTTTTTGGAAAAGTAAGAGAGAGAAAAGATCTTGAAAAAGTGATACAAAAGTCGAATCTCACTTTTAAATAAGCGTCGCCCCGCTCCGCTCGAGCGGCACTCACAGACTCTCGCTCGAGCGGCCAATCCCCCGCTCGAGCTCCGGATGCACACTCCCAGAACTTTTGCAGACAGGTCTCCCGCTCGAGCGTCCAACTCCCCGCTCGAGCGGCACTCACACAATCCCGCTCGAGCGGCCAATCCCACGCTCGTGCGTCCAACACTGCACAGGAAATACTGGATGGGTGAAATTCCCGCTCGAGCGCCAAAACCCCCGCTCGAGCGGACAGGTCAAAATCTGGGCAACTAGTTTTGGTTTCTAAACTCAACCAACCTGTAACAAACCTGCCCAACACATCCTATAACCCAAATACAAAGTAAGAAAGGATGTACACCAGGTAATAATCAATTACTATCATCCACGGACACATGTCCGGATCACTGTACAACAAGGGTAAACCCGGGATCGCTATATTTAAGATGGAGTTGTAGGTTTCTATTTATTTTTTTCCCCAATTTAATTTATCTATGGTTTCTATTTATTTTTAATTATTATTATTTAGGTAAGTTATGATGTGAGTTAGATATGTGATATACATAAGGGTTTTATTGATTTAAAGTATGATGGTGTGTCACGCCCCGACATTTTAATTAATCGGAAACATTACCAAAGCCTGTAATTTAAGTCCATTTTATATATATATATATATATATATTACACTTGAGTAATAGAAGCATAATAACACTAGTTCTCACTCTCAACGAATGCAACAACAATAATACATGCCAAGCTTCCGCTACAGAGCTACAAATAAATAATTACAAACCACAAGATACATTTTTCATTCCCTTAACATATATGATAAAATTTATACAAAGAGATACATGGAATCCATACTATTCAACTAATGAATCCGAAATTTTCTTCCTGAAAAAGAATAAAACAACGAGGGGTGAGCACTAATGCCCAGTAGGAATCTCATAGTTCTGCAACAATAGCTAACACATAAATAGAAATGATTATGCATGCAGGGTGATACCATATAGTAAGGTGACATTTTGTAAGTTCAAAATATTACACGAAAAGTATCTTTTTTTAAAATTTCACTTGAACATTTAAGAAAACTCCCTGCCATAAATGTAGTCTCTCCCCATTAGGAGGCCGTAACTTCTCTTTGAAAACAAGTACACTTAAGGAAGAACATCATCTTAAATTTATCAACCTGATTCCAAATTATTCCTCATTTCGTTTCCATTTTAATATTTCACATTTCATTTCCATTCTAATATTACACATTTCATTTCCATTTCCAATTATCATACTCCATAACATCAAAATCCAAAGGATTAGGGTTCAACATACCACAAGAATTACAAACCCCTTTTTAATTCAATTTCCCAATTACTTATAAAACAAAACTCATAATCTTCCCTTTTGTCACAAGCAATCCATTGAGTTCATCATCACTAGCCCCGAATCCAATTTGCCACATGATGCCAATTTCAATCCTTAATCAATTTTCCTTCAGTTCATTTTTAATTCATTTATTCTTCTCAATTCATGAGTCAATTTCATTATTTCACAACAACCAAACTGAGACTAAACCTCAGTGGTTTTTCCCAATCATACAAAATACACAAACACTTCAAACTGCCATTTTACGAAAATTTCGTCCGCGGGATCGACACCCATGTATAAATTTCGGGACTTTCACCCAAGACACTCTGGCCAACTTAGTTATAATGGAGGCCATCCCCTTTCTCCTTCCAAATAGTAGAGTCCATCCCCTTTCTCCTCCCAAACAAACATACATATATAATGTATTTAATCACATAATCACACATGGAGTACATCCCCTTTCTCCTCCCAAACAATCACACATATACAATGTATTAAAACACATAGTCATATTCAATGACAACCATTTCTCAGATTTATCATATTATTTACTCTTTTCAACTGGCACAATACATGTGATCCAAAATATGATTTTCAAAATGAAACAAGTGCTCTTAAACATAGCACAAGAATTTCCAAAATCTTTTTCCAAAACATACAGTTTAAATCCTCAAAATCCATTGCCTTCTCCATGATATGCATGATTTATAAATAGTCCGATTTGCCTAGTCAACATGCAATTTCTACACCAATCACAACTATCCTCCACCGATAGCCTAAAACAAATACATCTAAACCGATACATAAATTCCTTTAAAGATATGCTTTTCCAAAATCTCATATGGGAGTGATAATGCATATCAAACTCCACCATAATCATTAATAATCCTCCGATTTCACATTTACAATGACAATTTTAATTATTTATACAAAATAACAATTTGATCCAATTATGGCAAAACTCCCTTTCTTTCAAATATCAACCCAAACTTGACACAACTCAACTTGATTCAACACAATTCAACATAGTCAACACAATTCAACATAATCAACGTAACTCAACATAATCAACATAATCAACACTATTCAACATGATTCAATTCAACACCACTAAATGCAATTCAACATAATTCAAGGTGAACTCTTAAATCCCTATTTCATCTTTTCATCCCATGTCTCATGCCATCCATATCATTAACAAATTCTTTTCCCTAAATTTCATTTCATATTATAACATGATTTACAATATCCATAATAAAGGTTCATTCTCTAATTTTTAACATAATTTTCAAACACTTCCAAAATTCAATTAAACTTGTATATATACAATTCAACCTCTCAATTTCATGATTCTACTTTCAATTTGGGCAAAATCATTAATTATCATCACAAATCAACTTAGGGTTTTCAAGAAAATCAAGAATTTCAAGAAAAAATTCAAACTTCTTAAACCATTACTCTTTATTCCAATTTTCCCATTGATTATACACCTAGGTTCATAAGGGAGTGGGGTCACTGCTGTGCAGTGTTCCCTGTTGTGCCTAAAAAGGCACAGTTTCAGTCTCTTCCGCTCTTTTTTTTTTTTTTTCATATTCTCACTGTGTTTTTTGGAGTGATAAATTACACTTTGTTATTTTTTTTTTTATTTTAGGGTTTAAGATTTAGGGTTTAATTCTTAAAATTTATTTTTTTTTATTTTAGGATTTAGGGTTTAGGGCTCAATTCTTAAATTTTTTTTTATTTTTTTATTTTAAGGTTTATGGTTTATGGTTTAAGGTTTAGGGTTTAGGGTTTAATTCTTCAAAAAAAAAAAATTTATTTTAGGGTTTAGGGTTTAGGTTTAATTCTTAATTTTTTTTATGTTAGGGCTTAGGATTTAATTTTTAAAATGTAATTTTTTTATTTTAGAGTTCAGAGTTTAGGGTAAAGTGTAATTTATTATGCCAAAAAACATAATGAGGACATGAAAAATAAATAAATAAAATGGTGCCGTTTGAAATCACAACAGGCACAGCAGGTATGGCAGCACAGCAGGGACCCCGCGTCCAGGTTAATAATCCATCATATTAACCCAACAATTGAACCCTCAATACTTCAAACCCTAAACCCCCAAATCTCATGATGTACACTATATGCTCAAAAATGGAGATCTTGTATTTATATAATCAAAATACCACAAATCTATCTATTAATGCAAGTATTGAAGAAGAACTATGACCTCTACCTCAAGAATCGAGCAAAAGGGCAAAGCTTTGAGAAAAATCCTTCGCAAATCCGAACTTCAATCGGTAGGAAGATGAGATCTTCATGAGTTCTTCACTTTTTGGTAAGAGATCTTGGCCAAATCTTTGATTGATGGAAGGTATTTAGGTCAAGAGATCAAGGGTTTTTGGACCTAGGGAGAGAGGCGGGAAGAGAGAAAAGAAAAGTGGAGAGAATGATCTAAAAAATCACTTTTTAAGTTGCTGAATTCGCGCAGTCCGCTCGAGTGTACCTGCTTCCAGCACAGGTACTAAAACTTCAAACGGGTATAACTCTCCCATCCGGACTCCGTTTTAGGTCGTTCTTGTGTCCAAATCGAAGCCCCGGAGACAAGCTTTCCAATGGTTCTAGCCTCACACCCAAATTAAAAGTGTGGAAAAAGAAAATTGCAAAAGAGTGACGGCTGCTTGTAGGAAGATTATTCACATTAAAGTTTTTGGTCCAATCGTACTTTACCATCATGTTACCAATTCAATCAATGACCCAAAATAAAATATGAAGGCTCGAAACATAATAATAAAGGTAAAAAACAATCCCACTAACCTCAGAAATTCAAACTCAACCAGGCAGACCGCTCGAGCGCGCAGACCAACAAAGCCGGCCGCTCGAGTGACCACTCCTACGCTCAAGCGAGAATTCACAACTCTCCGAATCTCAAACAGATTGCAAAAGTACTGGAAGCCTCACAAGTCCGCTCGAGCGTCAACTCCCCCGCTCGAGCGGAGGGAAAAATTCTGAATTGCTCCATGGTGGGAGACATTTTCAAATTAGATTTGTTTAGATAAACTTTAAAGATTTTTAAAATTTAAAATTGGATATTGAGATACAAAAGAAAGATTTGAACTGAATAAATAAAAATCAAATTTATTAATTTTGTCTGTTTGTATATTTGATTTTTAGTTTTTTTTTATAATATAATATATAAGATATAGATAGATATTCACAACTTTTATAAAAAATATTATCTGATTTTTTGGAGAAGAGAGAAGGTAGGCAAGTTTAAATATTTTTTTTGAAATCGGTGAGAGAGATTAGGATGGGGAGATTATGAAATATTTTTGTTATTTGTCCATTTGAAATTCATAAATTAAAGGATAGTTATTACTTCTAAAATAATTAAATAAATAAATCAGTCAATAGTTTTCTTTAAAAAAATCTATTTTATAAATTGAAAAATCAATAATTTTAGTAAATTGATTAATTTGTTCTATTAAGTGATTAAAAATTTTGATAGATATATATCAAAAAATAGATAATTATATTATTAAATCATTTTTCAAATTTAGATATTGTTATATCTTTTTGAAATCCATATCTAAATTCTTATCTTCATTATTTTTCTGTGATTTCTATTTTTTTTTTCAATTTATTTTATATGAAGTTGTGGGTTTTTGTTTTTATTTTTATTTTTAAATTTAATTTATTTGTGTTTCTATTTTTTTTAATTATTATTATTTAGATAAGTTATGATGTGAGTTAAATATGTGATAAATATGTGAGTTTTATTGATTTAAAATATGATAGTGGGAGATATTTTTAAATCAGATTTGTTTAGATAGACTATAGATTTTTAAAATTTAAAATTGGATATTGAGAGGCAAAAAAAAAATTTTAACTGAATAAATAAAAATCTAATTTATTAATTTTATCTGTTTGTATGTCTAATTTTTAATTTTTTTTTATAATATAATATATAAGATATAGACAGATACCCACAACTTTCATGAAAAATATTATCTGATTTTTTGGAGGAGAGAAAAGGAATGTAAGTTTTAATTTTTTTTTTTTTGAAAATTGGTGAGAGAGATTATGTTGGAGAGATTATGAAATATTTTTGTATCTTCCCATTATTATTTCTAAAATAATTAAATAAATAAATCAACCAATAGATTTTTTTTAATCTATTTTATAAATTAAAAAATCAATAATTTTAGAACGAAAAAACCTCATTTTTCTTATATAATATATATAAATATATAGATAGATAGATAGATAGATAGATAGATATAGATATTTAGATTTTTTTAAGATATTTTTTTGATATACAAATTATTTTATAACGATATTTTTTTTAGAAAAATAATTTAACAATTCCATCACTGATCATATTGTATGGGAAAAGTTGAAATAGTACTACAATAACTATGAGAGAAGTCAAAAAGGTTTGTGGGTTGGGAGAAGTCAATAAATGCTGAGGTTATTTATTTTTTTAAATCAAAAAAATTAGAAAATTAGGATTGAGATATTGGAGCTTCACAAAGTTTGTGGGTTAGAAACCCCCTTTCCCTTATATAAAACTAGCCTATCAGCCGTGCTATGCACGGAATAATTATAAATATTTATATTTGTTTTAGATTTTTTTTAATATATAAATTATGTTTTTTAAGATTTTTTATAAAAATAATTTAACAATCTTATCACTAACCATAGTGTATGAGAGAAGTTGAAAAGGGTACTACAGTAACTATGCACGGGTTGTATCTATAATTATCTGTATGAGGAGATTTTAAATGCTGATTAGATAATTTTGACCAAATCAATAAATGCAGGCATGTGGAAAGACACGTGGATTGAGAAAAATATAATAAATGCTGATCAGGGGATATGTATGTGAATTGTAATTTTTAAATGTCTTTTTTTTTTTCAAATGTCTTCTTTGTTTTCATCTTTTTTATATTATATTAAATTTTAATATTTTGATAATAATCATATGTGTTGGACTTTTCAATGATTTAAATGTCTTGTTTTTTTATATTATATTAAAGTTTAATATTTTGATAATAATCCTATGTGTTGTACTTTTCAAAGAATTTTTTTTATGCTTGTTCTTAATGCATTAAAGTGTTATTATGAGGGATAATAATCATATCTGTTGGGACATTTCAAGGAATTCATATGTGTTGGACTTTTCAAGAATTTTTTTTATACTTATTCTTAATCCATTAAAATCTATACTATATATTAAGCAAAAGGGGGTTTTTAACCCCAAGGCCTGTGGGTGCTCCAATATCACAATCTGAATTTTCTAAATTTTTTATTTAAAAAAAAAACTCAGCATTTATTGATTTGGTCAAAATCCCCTAATCAACATTTATTAACTTTTTTCAATCCACATGTCTTTCAACATGCATGCATTTATTGATTTGGTCAAAATCCATTAGTTAGCATTTAAAATCCCCTCATACAAATAATTATAGATACAATCCGTGTATAGTTACTGCAGTACTATTTTCAACTTCTCACATACACTATGGTTAGTGATAAGATTGTTAAATTATTTTTATAAAAAATCTTAAAAAACATAATTTATATATTAAAAAAAATCTAACACAAATATAAATATCTATAATCATCCCGTGCATAGCACGGGTGATAGGCTAGTATTATTATAAGGGTAAGACTTGGGGGTTGTGAGAAATTAATAAATGCCAAGATTTTTTTTTTTTAAATCAAAAAATCAAGAAATTTAGATTGAGATATTGGAACTCCCACAGAACTTGTGAGTTAGGGATAGATATAAATAAATAGATATATATAGATATCGATATTTATATTTATATTTGTTTTAAAAAAATTTTAATATACAAATTATTTGTTTTGGAAAAGGTACTGCAGTAATTATAAGAGAAGTAAAAAAGTCTTGTGGGTTGAGAGAAGTTAATAAATACTGAGGTTAATTTTTTTTTAAAAAACAAAAAATTAGAAAATTAAGATTGGCATATTGGAGCTCCCTGTAACGCCCTCAAAAAAATAACACTAAAACCCATCAACTTAGACATGCATTGGTATAAAAGATAAACATTCTTCTTTTCATCAGAGTAAATCCTTACAAAAGTATTACATGTTAACAACAAAAGCAAATGCCCTACGGGCTTACGGCTTTCCAAGTTAACACTTGGTTACAAAAAGAAGAGTGCTAACTCAATACATATTAAGCCCTTGGCTTGAATTTACATGTAATACATCAAAAAAAATAAACAAAACAATCTGTCTACCTCTAGCATCCCAAGCTACGTCCTTGGAGGTGGCATGCTACCGGTACCTGAAAATGATGTCCCATAAAGGGTGAGCCACAGCTCAGCAGAAATACACTAAACCAGCCATGAACAATGACAAAAAGATTAGCAGTTAATAGATGGTCAACACAGATACATCCACTTATATCACATTTTGATTTCATGACGTTAAGTCCATGTTACATTTCATTTCCATGTCTTTTCCAACATTGAGTTTGAAAACAAGGCTCAACACCTAGCCAAATAACTTAATGAGATTTAGACTCATCTTTAAAACACTTTCAAAATTCATGAAGGATACACATTTTAATGCTGCATCAACATTACATAGATTCACTTCTATACTTTACAATTGATAACGATATACATTTTAGTGCTATATCAAATCAATTCAGACACTTCCATAAGTCTCAAATAATACACATTGTAGTGCTGTATTAATGAAACAAAAACACTTCTAATTCGCAACCTGATACACATTGTAGTACTGTATCACTGTCACACAAAATCCGGTTTAGAGGTCCATCCCCTATCTTCCCCTAAACCGTGGAGTACATCCCCATCTCCTCCTACACAACACATGTATATAAACATAGATCATATACAATCAATCAATACATAGAATTTATGTATTATTCCACTTGTTATATTCAATAACATACTCAATCGATTAGTTTTAGTTTGCCTAATCATCATGCAGTGTCTACAACAATCAAGACTATCCTCCACCGATAGCCCAAAGTAGTTATTTCTATACTGAAAATAAATGCACCAAATGGATATATAATCAACATTTAAACTAGGTGAGCGATAAACGAATCTAACTACACCCCTTAATCCCATACACCTCCAATTCCAACATTCTCAACTTAATTCCTTTTTTCTTCAAATTAATTATATCAATTAATTCATCAATGTAATTAGAGCATTTCTCATAATTAACATCACAACCCTAAGGTTCCATTTTTTTTACCAATAGACCAATATTGATCTCATTTCTCTATGCCAAACATGCATATACGTTTATATAAACAAAACCCCAACTTTTGTAAAATTACACAAGGGCCCAAACTTTCTCAAAATTACCCAACAACCCCCAACTCATCAAAATGCTAAAATTTAAAGACAAAACTCATGAGAAGGAGTAGGATATCCCTACCTCAAAGTTAGAGCTCAAACGGAGAAGGAAGAGAAAGTGAAAATGCTCCAAACACCACGATTCTCGGATCAAAACGAAGCCCTTGACAATCAACACACTTTTTACAAAGGCCGGAGGATAGAGAGACACTCTAACTAGACCAAACCCTAGAGAGAAGAGGGTTTCTAGAGAGAGAAGCTCTCAAAATAGCTTTTTAGAAAGTAAGAGAGAGAGAGAGAGAGAGAGAATGTAAAAAGTGATTTTAAAATGCCTAGCTACCAACTGATATACGATATCCTGCTCGAGCGGAGAACACAACGCTCGAGCGTCAAGAACAAAAAAGTAGGTACGCTCAAGCGCAAGAAGGCTCGCTCGAGCGCCAAGACACAAGAATAAAGTACATCCGCTCGAGCGCAAAAACCAGTCCGCTCGAGCGTAGATTTCCCCCTTCCAGAACTTACACCAAAAAGTACTACCCGCTCGAGCTCCATAGCATCCGCTCGAGCGCTACCGCTCGAGCGTAAAAATCACACCTGCAGAAGTTTTGCAGGGACACGAAAAACTGGGAGTGTACAATCTCCGCTCGAGCGCAACAAGGCCCGCTCGAGCGGAACGACCAAAAACCTGGCAACAAGATTTTTAGACCAAGGTTCAACCCACCTGTTCGAAACAAGCCCAACACATCCTAAAACTCAAACGAATGGAATTAAAGGACGACAACAAGATAGATACAACTACCAACTCCACGAAACCGAGTCCGGAATACAACAGAACAGTAAAGGGACAACCGGGATCGCTATAACCTCCCCCCCTTAAAGAATTTCGTCCCCGAAATTAAATACAAGTTTTCAAAAACAAGTTTTCTCCATTCTCAACAATATTACAACATAATATTAAACAATCCGACCCATTACCGGTCATCTCATCTCTTTTCAAGAGGCATTTTACAACATTTTCCACAACATGCATTCTAGTTATGCATTCCCTGAAATTCCACAATTCTACATCATATTCAGTATTCATGATATATTTCCATTTCCACAATACATCCAACATATGCAATGTTACATTAAACTTCCATTTGAGGCAAGTTTCGAAATACTTCCATTAAATCAAAACATAAACCATGTTTTACAACCAAAGATATATTCAATACTCTTAAGGTCCAACAATATTACAAAATTACCAAAGCATGGTTACACATCAACAAACAAGTCCGGATGTTTCTCGCGGACCTCCAACTCACGTTCCCAAGTGGCTTCCTCCACTCCATGATGTTTCCACAAGACTTTTACCAAGGGAATGGTCTTGCCTTGCAAGACTTGATCCCTCCTATCCAAGACCCGAACTGGTCTCTCCTCATACGAGGCATCCTCATCTACCTCCAAATCGGTCCAATCTAACACATGGAACGGATCCGGCTCATACTTCCCAAGCATACTCACATGAAACACGTCATGCACTCCGGATAACTGCGGTGGCAAAGCTAAACGATAAGCGACCTCCCCAATCCTCTCAAGGATCTCATAGGGACCGATAAACCGAGGGGACAACTTCCCACTCTTCCCAAACCTCATCAAACCCCGCCTAGGTGATATTTTCAAAAGACATGATCAACAACCCCAAACGCCAAAGGCCTCCTCCTACGGTCGGCATAGCTCTTTTGGCGACTCTGGGCTGTAACAAGCATCCTACGGATAAGCTCAACTTTCTCCGTCGTCTCCCTAACCAACTCCAGACCCAACAAAGGTGCATCACCCACCTCGGCCCAACACACTGGAGACCTACACGGTCGGCCATACAAGGCCTCAAACGGTGCCATACCGATGCTAGCTTGAAAACTGTTGTTGTAAGCAAAGTCCACCAATGGCAAGTGCCTCTCCCACGTCCCACTAAAGTCAAGGACACAACCTCGAAGCATATCCTCAAGGATCTGAATAGTACGCTCGGACTGCCCGTCAGTCTGAGGATGATAAGCCGTACTAAAGGTCAACTTAGTGCCCAAGGCACTCTGCAGACTCTGCCACACCCTAGCAGTAAAACGAGGATCTCTATCTGAGACGATCGTCACTGGGACTCCGTGCAATCTCACTATGTCCCGAATATACAAGTCGGCAAGATGATCTACCGAATCTCTCACGCGCATAGGAATGAAATGCGCCGACTTAGTCAACCGGTCTACAACCACCCAAATGGCATCACTACCCCGCTGAGTCCTCGGAAGACCTACAATGAAGTCCATAGTGACATGCTCCCACTTCCACTCGGCAATAGACAAGGGTTGCAACAAACCCGCTGGCCTCTGATGCTCGGCCTTCACTTGCTGGCAAGTAAGGCACTTCGATACGAAAATAGCCACATCTCTCTTCATACCCCGCCACCAAAACTGGCGACCCAAATCTCGATACATCTTAGTGCCTCCCGGATGCACCGCAAGGCGTGAATGATGGAACTCTTGGAGTACTTCCTCTCGGCAAGACTCCGGCACAAACAAACGGTCTCGGTATCTCACACTCTGGTCGGGATACACCGTCAAACCCTTCTCAACTTTCCCACTAGAGATCTTCTCTCGGAAGGATTCTACCTCAAGGTCACCTCTCTGTGCCTCTAATACTCGGGTCACAAGTGTAGGCTATGCAACAACAGAAAACAAGGCTGCAGCCTCAACAGATTCGCCCAGTAGCAAATCAAACTCGCCAAGTGCACCCAACATCTCCCATTCCCGGATGGCTATACAAGCTACGTCACTAATGGATTTCCTGCTAAGGGCATCGGCCACAACATTGGCCTTCCCCGGGTGACAGTGCAACTCACAATCATAGTCCTTAATGAACTCCATCCATCTCCTCTGCCTCAAATTCAAGTCCCTCTGTGTAAACAGATACTTCAAACTTGTGGTCCGAGAACACCTCGAACCTCTCACCATAAAGGTAGTGCCTCCAAATCTTCAAGGCAAAGATCACTACTGCTAGCTCTAGGTCATGTGTAGGGTAATTCTTCTCGTGTATTTTCAACTGACGTGAACCATAAGCTACCACTTTCTCCTCTTGCATCAACACACAACCCAAACCCTCTCGTGAGGCATCACAATAAACTACATAACCCAACCCTCTCTCCGGAATAATCAAGAACGGAGCGGTGGTCAATCTAACTTTCAACTCTTGGAACGACTTTTCACAAGTCTCACTCCATACAAATTTGACCCCTTTTCACGTCAATCTAGTCAACGGCGAAGCTAGCCTGGAGAAATCTTTCACAAACCGACGGTAATACCCAGCTAATCCCAGAAAATTGCGGATCTCAAACACACTCTTACGCTGTGCCCAATCTTGCACTGCCTCTACCTTGGATGTATCAACAGACACCCCTTCCCCGGATACCACATGGCCTAAGAATTTGACCTCTCCTAGCCAGAACTCACATTTTCCAAACTTGGCATACAGCCTATGGGCTCTAAGCAACTCAAGCACCACTCTCAAGTGTTCCTCGTGCTCCTCCTTAGAAGGCGAATAGATAAGAATGTCGTCCACAAAAACGACTACAAATCGATCCAAGAATTCCCGGAAGATCCGGTTCATCAAATCCATAAAGACTACCGGTGCATTGGTAAGCCCGAATGGCATCACCAGAAACTCATAGTGGCCATACCGTGTACGGAATGCCGTCTTAGGAATATCCTCCTCCCTGACCCTCAACTGGTGGTAACCCGATCTCAAGTCTATCTTAGATAAACAACGGAAACCCTTCAATTAGTCAAACAGATCATCTATACGGGGCATAGGGTACTTATTCTTGACCGTAGCCCGATTCAACTTCCGGTAGTCTATATACAGTCTCAAGGCACCATCTTTCTTTTTAGCAAAGAGAGCCGGTGCTCCCCACGGCGAAACATTAGGGCGAACAAAACCCTTATCTAGCAATTCCTGGAGCTGAATCTTCAACTCACTCAACTCGGCTGGGGCAAAACAATACGGTGCCACAGAAATCAGCGCTGTGCCGGGCACTAAATCAATAGAGAACTCTATCTCTTGGTGAGGCGGCAAACTAACGAGATCCTCGGGAAAGACATCCGAATACTCACAAACCACCCTTAGCAATACAATCTGGGTCTCATCACACTCACCACTCATAAAGCTCACTCCGCCCTCGCGGATCATACATCGATGGCAACACACTACCAACCCGATCCCCCAAGAAATGGAAACACTCCCCGCTTAAGGTACAAACTGTGACCCTCTGGCGGTAGCAATCAATAACAGCCCGGTATGACGATAGCCAGTCCATACCCAAAATAACATCAAAACCCTTCATGGGCATGACCACAAATGGAAAAGGAAGCCTATGGTCGGCGACCTCTATATCACAACCTCTAACACCTTGTTTCAAGATCAACTCACCACCAATGGGTGATACTACACATATAGGAGATGCTTACTGTGCCAACTCCAATTCCAAAACAGATACAAATGCAGCAGATACAAAAGAATGAGATGCACCCGTATCAATCAATACACTAGCAACCGAGTTGCAAAACAGAAAGGTACCTCTCACTACTGATGGAGCAGGCACAAGATCCTGCGTGGTAACAGCATACACGCGCCCAGTAGGCCCCTGATCCAACTGCTCACCCCTCGGAGCATACGACTGCTGCACAGACTGGGACGATGAAGCCCCCTGATTGGCCCTCGAGGCCTGCACAGACTGAGCTGGCTGAAAACCCTGCGTCTGCCTTGAACCAGGCGCGCCTGAAGTGGCACTCAACTGTGGGCAAAACCTCTTCAGGTGCCCAGGCTGACCACACTGATAACAAGACAAGGACTGATCCCTGCCCTGACTCTGGCTCTGCGGTCTAGCTGAAGAAGAAGCAGCTCTCTGACCTCCTCCCCTCTGTGGGCAAACTGAAGCCTTGTGGCCCAACTGACCACACTTGAAACAGGTGAACTCCCCTTGATTACCTCTCCCCGAGCCTGCACTCGGCACCGGAAAGGTCGATCTAGTAACACCACCCTGAGACTGTTGAGGGTTAGCACCCTTCTGTCTCCTGCCATCACCCTGACCATCTTGGCTCCTCTTGGAGCCTCTCTGCCCCTCCTCTTCCTGCATCATGATTTCCATATGCGCTGCAGCATCAACCAAGCGCCCATAATCTCGGATCATCGAACCTCCAACCCTCATCTTGAGGCCGCGCCTCAACCTCTTCTCGAACTCAATACAGCGGCGTTCCTCAGATGCCACAAGTTCAGGTGCAAACCTAGACAAGCTAGTGAAAGCAGCCTCATACTCGGCTACTGAAGAACCCAACTGCAAAAGCTGACAGAACTGGTCTCTCAGCTTCTCCCTAACTGTCGGAGATAAATACTTCTCCTGAAAAGCCTCCACAAAAGCCTCCCACGTGCCAGCAATACGGCCCCTCATGTATTTCCACCACTGACCCGCACCCCTTTTAAGCTGGAAGGATGCCAAGGTCACTTTCAACGCTCCGTCCTCGATGCCAAGCATCTCGAACGTCTTACTCATTTGTTCTAACCACTCGTCAGCCTTCAGTGGCTCCTTCGGATCCCCAATAAACTCATCTGGGTTAGACCGAAAGAACTCCCTTTTCAAGAAGGAAGGCCCTGCCTCAACAACTTGGGCCTGAACTGGATTCTCAGCTCAAAAGATACCCACAGACTCCTTCAAAGCATTGGCTATCCCTCGAGCTAAAGCGCCCATAGCCTCCTGACCTGCTGGCTCGACCACATTGGCCTGGCCAACCCCCTCCTGCTGTGCCGGAACATCACCCGGTAAAGGCATCTCCTGCCTACCACGTCTGCCACGCCTACCACGCCTACCACGTCCTCGTCCTGACATCCTAATAAAGGTAACGAAGAACGTTAGCACATTTATAAATGTGCCAAAACTAAACACCCGCGTCCTAATACATGGACAACTGTAATTCACTCCACGTAAGCACATAAACACATAAGCACTTACGAATTTCATTTCCGGATAATGATAGTCCCGAGGCGTTATTAGAGTTCCGGTTAGAAACAGCATTGATCAAGTGCTTTTCCAACAAGACTCACAGAAACCCAAGGATCCAATCAATATCCTAGAAACTAAATCCCATAACCAAGTAGTCACATAAACATGTTATCAATAAACACATAATGTCACACATAAGTCTCTAACAAGCGAGACAAACCCATTGTGATACTAATCACTTCCCACGTACCCAAAGTATTTGAACCCGGTACGCTCTGATACCAAGTTGTAATGCCCTAAAAAAAATAACACTAAAACCTATCAACTTAGACATGCATTGGTATAAAAGATAAACATTCTTCTTTTCATCAGAGTAGATCCTTACAAAAGTATTACATGTTAACAACAAAAGCAAATGCCCTATGGGCTTACAGCTTTCCAAGTTAACACTTGGTTACAAAAAGAAGAGTGCTAACTCAATACATATTAAGCCCTTGGCTTGAATTTACATGTAATACATCAAAAAAAATAAACAAAACAATCAGTCTGCCTCTAGCCTCCCAAGCTACGTCCTTGGAGGTGGCATGCTACCGGTACCTGAAAATAATGTCCCATAAAGGGTGAGCCACAGCCCAGCAGAAATACACTAAACCAGCCATGAACAATGACAAAAAGATTAGCAGTTGATAGATGGTCAACACAGATACATCCACTTATATCACATTTTGATTTCATGACGTTAAGTCCATGTTACATTTCATTTCCATGTCTTTTCCAACATTGAGTTTGAAAACAAGGCTCAACACCTAGCCAAATAACTTAATGAGATTTAGACTCATCTTTAAAACACTTTCAAAATTCATGAAGGATACACATTTTAATGTTGTATCAATATTTCATAGATTCACTTCTATACTTTACAATTGATAATGATATACATTTTAGTGCTATATCAAATCAATTCAGACACTTCCATAAGTCTCAAATAATACACATTGTAGTGCTGTATTAATGAAACAAAACACTTCTAATTCGCAGCCTGATACACATTGTAGTACTGTATCACTGTCACACAAAATCCGGTTTAGAGGTCCATCCCCTATCTTCCCCTAAACCGTGGAGTACATCCCCCATCTCCTCCCACACAACACATGTATATAAACATAGATCATATACAATCAATCAATACATAGAATTTATGTATTATTCCATTTGCTATATTCAGTAGCATACTCAATCGATTAGTTTTTGTTTGCCTAATCATCATGCAGTGTCTACAACAATCAAGACTATCCTCCACCGATAGCCCAAAGCAGTTATTTCTATACTGAAAATAAATGCGCCAAATGGATATATAATCAACATTTAAACTAGGTGAGCAATAAACGAATCTAACTACACCCCTTAATCCCATACACCTCCAATTCCAACATTCTCAACTTAATTCCTCTTTTCTTCAAATTAATTATACCAATTAATTCATCAATGTAATTAGAGCATTTCCCATTATTAACATCACAACCCTAAGGTTTCATTTTTTTTTACCAATAGACCAATATTGATCTCATTTCTAACAACCCTCATTTTGACTTAGCCATACTGGCATACATTTATGAACGATCTTGTGTTAACATTTACATTTGCGAATCTTGTCTTGTTTTGCTTGAATGATTGCTTGCATACTTTGTTCTTGCCTAATGTGTTGCCGAGGTCGTCTTAAGCCTAGGCACCTTCTAGACCTTTGTCACTTAGAACTATCTTAGAACCCCGTTGGTTGGCCTCCATCTTCGCCTTGGCATATTGGCCGAGATGTCACCATCTAGGCCGAGGTGCGCGTTGCCTAGGCCGAGATGTGCACCATCTGGACTGAGATGTTAATATCTAGGCGTTCTAGATCCTTGATCCTTGCATGAGTGATTTTGTTCCTGGAATGGTATGACCTAGACCGAGGTGTGGCACACCTAGGACAGGGTGTGGCACAGTTTAGTCAAGTGTTGTCCTTCCAAGCCGATGTCCTTGCCCCTTGATTTCCAGAGTCTTGTTTTTTTAGCTGATGTCGTTTCTTGCCGGTGTGTTCGTGCCGCCTAGCTTGCTGAGTACGCTTTGTCTGGGTCTTGTCTTGTCAAGTTTGTCACCTTTTTTAGTTAAGCAAATTAGCCGATGCCACGTGTCCCGACAGAGGGACTAAGTCAGCGTTTGTCGTGTGTAGTATATCATTTGGTATTAGTCTTGCCTTTTAGAGAGAGAAACTCTAGTGAGAAGGAGGAGAAGTTTGAGCTAGAGAGGGTGACTGCCAAGCTTGATCGTTAGAGCTTGAGCCGTTAGATTCGAGTTTTGAGATTAGAATCTTAACCTATTCTTGTTGTTCTTATTCATTATCTAGCTGCATTGCACGATCAAACCTGTTTTACACACCATTCATCAATTTAAAGTTGGTTTTAGAAAGAGAAAACGGTTTTCATGTGTTTTTGAAGAAAAGCCTCGTTTGATCCGAAAGTTTGCATCGAAGCTCATGCATTTGTGTTTGTTTTGATGAGGCCCTTGAGTGTGGGTACCTAGGTCCACGTTTTCGTAGTTGTGGCATGAAATCTCAGCTTTTATATAGCAAGTTTGATCTTTGCATTCATCTTCCTCATGTTCATGTTCTTCAAGTTCTTCATGCTCATGTTCTTCATGTTTATCAAGAGGGAAACCCAAATTTTTCCCGACTTCACTTTTGAATGTGGCCATCGAGGCTACACCTCGGCAAGGAGGTGTGGGACCTCGGCCTAGACCTGGTAGTTGCCCAGCGTGTTTTTCCAAGGATAAGAAACTGTGTTTCAACTTGATTGACTTAGTTTTGAAGAATGCCGAGGTCATGTGCATGTAAGCTAGACTTGTTTTGAGTAGTGCATTCAATAGACCTTACCATGTGTTGTAGGACTTGGGCTGGCCTTGACCCCGACGTTTGAAGAACTAGGTGAGTGGTATTTCTGATAAAGTTATGTTATCAATGTTTGAAGAACTTTGCTTTGCTTGTCTTGAAAGATATTTGTTAAGCATGAATGATTGTCCTTAGTTTCGTATCTCGTGCCATATTTGTTTGAACGGCCTTCTCGGAAAGTCCCTTATGCTGGAGGACTCTAAACTTTCGCAGCACATCTTGTTTTGAAAGTTCCTTGTGTTGGAGGACTCTAAACTTTCGCAGCACATCTTGTTTTGAAAGTCCCTTGTACTGGAGGACTCTAAACTTTCGCAGTACCCTTGATTTGTACTCTAGTGTTAGAGGGCTACGGGCCTTTGTAATATAGGTCCCTCGTGCTAGAGGACTCTAAACGTTCGCAGCACATCTTGTCTTGAAAGTCCCTTGTGCTAGAGGACTCTAAACTTTTGTAGCACCCTCGTTTGAAATGCCTATCTTTCTTTGTCTTGCTTTGCCACGGACGGTTTACCGCGTGGACATGTTTGTCGGATTGTTATTGTTTGTAATATGTGATGCTAGTAAGTATCCCTTGAAACTTGAAGATTTGTTAGATGGACGAGGTCCATTCCTTGTTATACATATAGAGTTGGTCTTGTATTAGTTTGAAAGGATTTCGGCTATTATTCATGCAAACCCCTTTATTATTTATACCATTCACTGAGTGTCCAAGCTCACCCTCTCTATATATATGTAGGTGATGAGAAAGAAGGCGGTGACGCCTAGATGTGAATCTAGAGCTTATTTTGGATTTTGATTATGTCGGCCTAACCTGTAATTACGTCGGCAGTCTTGAAAATTATGCTTCTCGATTTGTAATACTTGTATGTTACATACGTCGGCTTGAGAAGCCTTTTGATCAAGATTCGTGTTTTGTATACTTGTTATGTCGGCAATGAGGATGTCGGCAATTCTGAAGATTTTGCTTCTAGTCGTATTTCTTGTATTTTGTTCATGTCGGCTTGTGAAGCCCTTTTGTTAATATGAAAGATGTAATTTGTACTTTGTTTCATGGTAATCGAGTTGTAACCCATCTAACCTATGGTTGCTATCTCATTTGACTTATGCACAGCTCTTATGGACTAACCTGTTTGTATAAATCGCTCCCGTACTTGTTAGCCCCATATAATTGTACTTTGATCGTGTGCGTATTTTGTGAGTTGGCCTTCGGTAATCTCGGATTACTGGCCATCACGGCACCAAACTACTAGGGGCGGTTTGGGGTCGTGACATCATTTCTCTATGCCAAACATGCATATACGTTTATATAAACAAAACCCCAACTTTTGTAAAATTACACAAGGGCCCAAATTTTCTCAAAATTACCCAACAACCCCCAACTCATCAAAATGCTAAAATTTAAAGACAAAACTCATGAGAAGGAGTAGGATATCCCTACCTCGAAGTTAGAGCTCAAACGGAGAAGGAAGAGAAAGTGAAAATGCTCCAAACACCACGACTCTCGGATCAAAACGAAGCCCTTGACGATCAACACACTTTTTACAAAGGTCAGAGGATAGAGAGACACTCTAACTAGATCAAACCCTAGAGAGAAGACGGTTTCTAGAGAGAGAAGCTCTCAAAATAGCTTTTTAGAAAGTAAGAGAGAGAGAGAGAGAATGTAAAAAGTGATTTTAAAATGCCCAGCTGCCAACTGATATATGACATTCCCGCTCGAGCGGAGAACACAACGCTCGAGCGTCAAGAACAAAAAACTAGGTACGCTCGAGCGCAAGAAGGCTCGCTCGAGCGCCAAGACACAAGAATAAAGTACATCCGCTCGAGCACGAAAACCAGTCCGCTCGAGCGTAGATTTCCCCCTCCCAGAACTTACACCAAAAAATACTACCCGCTCGAGCTCCATAGCACCCGCTCGAGCGTAAAGAAACCCGCTCGAGCGTAAAAATCACACCTGCAGAAGTTTTGCAGGGACACGAAAAACTGGGAGTGTACAATCTCCGCTCGAGCGCAACAAGGCCCGCTCGAGCGGAACGACCAAAAACCTGGCAACAAGATTTTTAGACCAAGGTTCAACCCACCTGTTCGAAACAAGCCCAACACATCCTAAAACTCAAACGAATGGAATTAAAGGACGACAACAAGATAGATACAACTACCAACTCCATGGAACCGAGTCTGGAATACAACAGAACAGTAAAGGGACAACCGGGATCGCTATATCCCACAGGCCTTGGGGTTAGAAACCCCCTTTTGCTTAATATATAGTATAGACTAGCCTATCACCCATGCTATGCACGGGATAATTATAAGTATTTATATTTGTTTTAGATTTTTTTTAATATATAAATTATATTTCTTAAGATTTTTTATAAAAATAATTTAACAATCTTATCACTAACCATAGTGTGTAGGAGAAGTTGAAAAAGATACTGCAGTAACTATACACGGATTGTATCTATAATTATTTGTATGAGGGGATTTTAAATGCTGATTAGGGGATTTTGACCAAATCAATATGATTTCGCATGATTAGGGAATTTTGACCAAATCAATATGATTTCGCTGATTAGGGGATTTTGACCAAATCAGTAATTATTTGAAAAAGTACATGATTTCGCATGAACTTCCCTGGTCAATCAGAATCCGCTTGACGTCAAAATCCTTGACTCGGAGAGTGACGACTAGGGCATCATTGTGAGGACAGTATATCCGATCCAAGTCTTTATCCGAAAAAGACATGACGTTTGTTGCCTCTGTTTTCCCTTTCTTGATAGTAGGTTGGGCACTTAGCACCTCCCTAAAGTGCTCAGCTTTTTTGATTGATCCCCTGAGCTCGCATACACGCTCAGATTCAAAAACTCCATGTATCACATTGATAATACCTTGAGGTGGGGCGTCGATTGGCATCCCATTGGGGTTATTATGGTCCTGGGGGGCTGGCTGCGTCCCTTATTCAATGTATTTATCCAAGTGTCCTGCCACCACCAATTCCTCCAGGTGTTGTCTTAATGGTGTGCAATTCTCAGTGCGGTGCCCCTTTTCTTTATGGAAGGTGCACCGCGATCTTTCATCGTAGTGTTTCTGGGCTTCTCCCAGCTTGGCTGTCCACTTGACGAAAGGCTCATCTCTTATTTCGCTTAGAATCCGATATATCGATTTCTTGAACACCGTGGTTATGGCAGTGCGGATTCTCAACCATCTTTTATCCGGGTCTTCTCCGTTATCTCGTCTGCCACGTTCGCTTCTGTTCGGTCAATCTACCGTATTAACCTTTGCTGAGGTCTTCTTTTCTGGTACTGCGGTCGCCCCAGATTTTGCTTTGGCACGTGCGCCATCCTCCTCTACCCTGATGTGCTGATGCACTCTTTCCATCAGGGCTTCCATGGTGAGGGGTGGCGTCATGGTGATCGAGTCCCTTAGTCTGTTCCTGACTGGAAGGCCTCTTTTATACTGTGCAATGGCGAGATTGGTGGGGCAGTCCCCAATTTGATTGAATGTCTCCCAGTAGCGACTATTGTAGGATCTAAGGGTCTCTTTATCGCCCATGTCGATGGAGAGTAGCTGGTCGATTTCCACCGGGGTTTTAGTGTTTGTTTGGAACCTTGTTACGAACGCCTGTGCTAATTGCGCCCAAGAGGCTATGCTGCCCTCTGGAAGTTTCTCGAACCAAGTCAAGCCTAGGTCGCCAAGGCTAGATGGGAAGAGTATGCACATTAAGGCCTCGTTTCGCCTGTATACAGCCATGACCTGGCGAAAGTGGCTCAAGTGTGAGTAGGGATCCGTCTTCCCTTCATACGTAGTGAATTTGGGCTGAAGGAAGCCTGTTGGTAGGGGCGCGTTTTCAATCACCGGAACAAATGGTGAAGTCTGCAGTCTTGCTAATGCTTTGTCTGTTGGTTCGTAGGCAGGGCGCGGTATTGGCATTCCAACCTCGACGCTTCCATGCGTCCGAGGAGCCAACCGCTGTAAGGCAGAAACTCTGTGCGGATCCCGCGCCCTGGCATCCTCCTTGCATCGTGCTTTTTCTTCGAGCACATTTCGTAAGTTGGATGATCTGGGCAACTCTGTCTGTCTAGATCTGGTTTGGTGCGAATGTGAGGGCCAATATGTGCTTCCTTCAGTGTATGACCTTTCAGATCTCGTCCTCTCAGACTTGGAGTGACGAGTTCTGGAAGACCAGGATTGAGTATCGCCTGTCCTGAGGCTTCTGCTCTCTCCTTGCGAGGGTGTGGTATTCCTACCACGATTTTCTGAGTGGCGAGGGGGCGTCTTGTTTTTGCGCCCATCTCCTGTCGCCACTTCTTTTCCCTTCATCTGGCGCTTCAAAGCTTCCATGTCCGCTGCCATCTTTTTTATTAATTCATCTTGTTCTTTCACCCGGTCTTCCAGAGCTTGAGGATCAATCCTCCGTCTTTGCCTGTCAGGACTTTGCGAACGAGAGCGATGGGGGCTGTTATTCTGCCTCCCCCTAGTATCCCTCCTGGTGTTATGTTGTTGGGGCTCCAAATCTACCATGGGAGGGATAGAAGGTAGTCCTTCACGCCTCGCGCCCCCATCTGGAGTTTGTCCGTCGATGGCGGACTGTGGCAATTCTTCAATGTGCGCCATTGTCTCTGAAGATGAGGAGCTTAATCAAGAGGTTTTGTTTTGTCTATTTTTCCCACAGACGGCGCCAATTGTACGGGAAAGAAATAAACCTTCTCGTATAATCCTGTTGATCAAGACTGCGTTCCTCCGTACTACGTCGCTTTATCACCTGAAAACACAAACGTGAGCTAGCCGGCGGGTGTGTGCCGGAAACCTCTCCGATGCCTAAGTCAGTAAGCTTTTCAAATAGGCAAAAGCTCTGTGTATTCAAAAAGCAAAGTTGTGTGTTACCTCTCCCAAGGTGATATTTGTGAGCTTTTATAGGTTTCGTGTGGCACAATCCTAGTAGGACTTCTACTCCTCCATGCAGAGTCCTTCTAGGATTCATACTCCTGAAGGATAATGCTCATCCCTCAACACCCCCCTCACTGCTTAAACCAAGTGAGATGGTTTTTCCATGGCCGAACTACCATACGACCGAAGTAAACACGACTCTGCTTAGCCGCAGAACGGGCCGAACTATTCTCAATTCGGCTCCTCCCTATACTATTCTTACTTCGGCTTCTCACGTACAACTCATGGTATAGTTAGACCGAACTATCATGTCAAGACCGGTTCAACTCTAGGACCGGTCTAACTCCAAAGCATCTCCAGGCCAGTAACTTCAATCTTCTTTCGGACCGGACTAACTCCAAAACATCCACAAGACCGGAGTAACTTATACGGCCATTCTACTCGGCCCTTCGTACTGCGGTCCATAACAGCCCATTTACCTAGCTCGGCCCAATTTTCATATAAATTACCCTCTCAAGTACAATTCATTTTGTTTTTCAAAAAACACAATGAGTTAAAAATCAAATCACAAATTAAGTGAATTGATAGTTAAAAAAACACAATAATTTTTTGTCAAAAAACACAGTAAGTTAAAAAAATCAATTACAATTTCTTTTTCAAAATACAATCTAATCATTACCAATAATTGGTACTTTAAAAATCAAATAAGAAAAAAAATCAAATCAAATCACAAATATTTTTATGCTATCTAACTACAATCATATTTTTTTCATAAATAATTGTAAAGAAAAACCATTAAAACAGGAAATAAAAGATTAAATCACATTAAAAAAAAAGAACCATTGAACAAACTACAATCACATCACATTTTTCTCATAATAAAAAAAATAAATAAATGAAAAAAAGAACCATTGACTAACTACAATCACATTAAAAAAAAAAAAAAAGAACCATTGAACTAACTACAATCACATTTTTTTCTTTGTGAGTATTTATGTTTATCTAATTTCAATCATATTAAAAATAAAATTAAAATAGTAAATAAAAAGATTAAATAACATTAAAAAAATCATTGAACTAACTACAACAATCATATTAAAAAAAAAGAGTCATTGAACAAACTACAATCACATCACATTTTTCACATAATAAAATAAATAAATGAAAAAAAAGAACTATTAAACTAAGTACAATCACATTAAAAAAAAAAAAAGAATCATTCAACTAATTATAAAAAGAACTATTAAACTAATTTGTGAGGGTTTATATTTATCTAACTTCAATCATATTAAAAAATTAAAAATAAAATTAAAACAGTAAATAAAAAGATTAAATAACATTAAAAAAAAAATCCATTGAACTAACTACAACAATCATATTAAAAAAAAAAGTCATCGAACAAACTACAATCACATCACATTTTTCACATAATAAAATAAATAAATGAAAAAAAAACTATTAAACTAAGTACAATCACATTAAAAAAAAAAAAAAGAATCATTCAACTAATTATAATCACATTTTTCTCTTTGTGAGGGTTTGTATTTATCTATCTTCAATCACATTAAAAAATCAAATTATAATTTTTTATTCGCTAGACAAAGCACAAATATTTTTCTGCGCTATCTAACTATAATATTAAAACGGTAAACAAAAGGAAAAGTCAAGAAGGAGAAAACAAAAATAAGACTTACTGTTTGCATACGTGGTCACTGAAATTGAAAATGTAGAAATGAGAATTCAAGAAGGAGAAAACAAAAAGGAGACTTACTATTTGCAATATGTATGTGAAAAGTTAAAAAGAGTGTGTGTATTGGAGAAGTTAAAAAGACATGGAAGAATTTAATAAGTGACAAGTTTTTTTAAAAAAAAAAAATCAAAAAAATTAAGAAATTAAGGTTCAGATATTGGAACTCCCACAAAACTTATGGATTAGAGATAGAAAATAGAAATAAATAAATAGATAGATATAGATATAGAGATTTATATTTGTTTTAAATTTTTTTTAATATACAAATTATTTGTTTTGAAAAAGGTGCTGCAATAATTATGAAAGAAGCCAAAAAGTCTTGTGGGTTGAGAGAAGTTAATAATTTTTTTTTAATATACAAATTATTTGTTTTGGAAAAGGTACGGTAGTAATTATGAGAGAAGTCAAAAAGTCTTGTAGGTTGAGAAAAGTTAATAAATGTTGAGATTAATTTTTTTTTTTTAAAAAACAAAAAATTAGAAAATTAGGATTGGTATATTGAAGCTCCCACAGGCCTTGGAGGTTAAAAACCCTCTTTTGCTTAATATATAGTACGTATAGATACTTATATATTTATTTTTTATATACACAGATTCGAGTTGATGAAGGGTTTATAAATATCTGATCAACTTGATTTTTTACAAATATGTTCTACTCGACGTTCTTTAAAAATTGAACGGTTCGGATGATGAAAATAAAGTCCGAAATAATTCTCAAAAACTGCACAACTTCTTATATATTCTCCTCAAACAATATCAAATTCAAACAATCAGCCTAAGATCTCATGCCAAGGAACAACACCACCATCAAATTCAATAAAACCTCCTAGTGCCAGCCATAGCTATCTACTGAACCAAAAAGATTGAGCTCTATCTATCAAAAGGTTTCAAATGGGGCACGTGGTCCCAGAAAAAACGGTGGAAATAGAAACCCAAAATAGGGGCACCATATATGGTCCTTGGCCATTTTGCTTTGGTTTGAATTGTGAAAGAAAACCAACACCCATACCTCTAGTCTTTATGAATCCTCTTTACTGTTTAGTTTCTTTAGTCTTATCATTTTCTTTTTTTGGTGAAAATTAGTTTAACATTTTCAAAAATGGGCCTTGCAGTGTTGTTGTGTAGTGTGTGGTATCTAATAAATTAATTAAAAACTCTTAGTACCAGAAAATTAAATCTATACTATATATTAAGCAAAGGGGGAGTTTTTAACTCCAAGGCCTGTGGAAGCTTCAATATGTCAATCCTAATTTTCTAATTTTTTGTTTTTTTTTTTAAAAAAAAAATTAACCTCAGCATTTATTAACTTCTCTCAACCCACAAGACTTTTTAACTTTTTTCATAATTACTGCAATACCTTTTCCAAAACAAATCATTTGTATATTAAAAAAAAATTAAAACAAATATAAATATCTATATCTATATCTATCTATTTATTTATATCTATATCTAACCCACAAGTTTTGTGGGAGTTCCAATATCTGAACCTTAATTTCTTAATTTTTTTGATTTTTTTTTTAAAAAAAACTTAACACTTATTAAATTCTTCAAAGTCTTTTTAACTTCTTTAAATTCTTCCAAGTCTTTTTTGACTTTCTTCCAAGTCAAAAAATGTGATAAATATTAGACCCATGATCACATTACATTACAATCACATTACAATGTGATAAACATTACATTACAATCGAACAATGTGATTGTAATGTAATGTGATGAATATTTAAATTTAAAATGTGAGAAAGTCTTTTGAATTTAAATTCAAACGATTGTAAAAAATTAAAGTGTGATTGTAAATTCAAACTTTTCAAAAAAAACTTGGAGAAGTGATCGTTTGAATTTAAAATGTGATAAATATTAAATTCTTCCAAGTCTTTTTTGATCATTAAAAAATGTTAAAAAATGTTAAAATCTTCCGAGTCATATTAAATTCAAAAAATGTTAAAAAATGTGATCGTTTGAATTTAAAATGTGATAAATATTAAATTCTTCTAAGTCTTTTTTGACTTTCTTTGATTTTTTAAATTCAAAAGTTTTTACAATCGCACTTATTAAATTCAAACAAATCTTTTTACAATCACACTTTAATTTTTTAATTCAAATTGGGATTAGAAAATTCAAACTACAATCACATTACATTACAATCATATTTTTTTCTTTGTGAGTATTTATGTTTAGGATTTAGGGTTTAGTGTGTATTGGAGAAGTTAAAAGACTTGGAAGAATTTAATAAGTGCTAAGTTTTTTTTAAAAAAAAAATCAAAAATATTAAGAAATTAAGGTTCAGATATTGGAACTCTCACAAAACTTGTGGGTTAGAGACAGATATAAATAAATAAATAGATATAGATATAGATATTAATATTTGTTTTAATTTTTTTTTAATATACAAATTATTTGTTTTGGAAAAGGTACTGCAGTAATTATGAGAGAAGTCAAAAAGTCTTGTGAGTTGAGAGAAGTTAATAAATACTGAGGTTAATTTTTTTTTTTAAAAACAAAAAATTAGAAAATTAGGATTGGCATATTGGAGCTCCCACAAGCCTTGGGGGTTAGAAACCCCCTTTTGCTTAATATATAGTATAGACTAGCATATCACCCTTGCTATGCACGGGATTAAATTTAAAAAAAAAAAAAAACCATTCATAGTTATGTCAAACATATTTTTAAATTGTTAGCATAAAATATATGTAATTTTAAAAGAAAATATTGACATTGCATAATTAAAGTAATAAAAATAAAAATTTATTACATTTGTTCGAAATTCACTGAATAAGTAAAACAAAAAATAACTAAAATCTAAATTGTTGTGGGCCTTCCATCAGCATTCCTGCATTGTCAACATGATAGTTAGAATTATAATTAATGAACAACACATATATTATGTATTTATAAAATGTTATAAAGTAAAAATGTTAGACTTACATGTTTTTTTTTTTTTACTTTCTGAAAGGAATAGACTGTCACGACCCCAAACCGCCCCTACTAGTTTGGTGTCGTGATGGCCAGTAATCCGGGATTACCGAAGGCCAACCTTCTAAATCCACACACAAACAGAGTATGAATATATATGGGGCTCACAAGTGCGGAAGCAATAATTTAAAAATACAAGTGGTCCATAAGAGCAGTGCGTAAGTTACATGGAATGGCATACAACTTTACATAATATTACAACTTGGATACAAATACAATAAAGTACAAAATACATATTACATCTTGATCAAAAGGCTTCTCCAGCCGACATGTGTAAATTACAAGCATTATAAGCCGAGAAGCATAATTTTCAAGACTGCTGACATGAATACAAGTTAGGCCGACATAACAAAAACTCAAAACAAGCTCGCGAGTCACACCTAGGCGTCACCGCCTTCCTGCTCATCACCTACATATATATATAGAGAGGGTGAGCTTGGATACTCAGTGAATGGTATAAGAAATAAAGGGGTTTGCATGACTGGTATTCAAGATCTTTATCAAACAATACATAACATAATTAGTGCAAGTCAAGGGATGAACCAAGTCCATCTTCCAAATCTGTCAAGTTTCAAAGGATGCTTACTAACATCATTATAATACAAGTGATGACATCTCGGCAAACAAAACCCACGCGGTAAACCGCCAGTGGCAAACAAGACAAGACAAGGCAAGACAAGGGAGATATCTCAATTCAATGGTGTCGTTGCATTATAGTCCCCTGACACTAAGGACTTGTGCTACTAATGCTTAGAGTCCCCTAGCACGTACGGACTTCCAAACTTTGTACTACAAATGCTTATAGTCCCCTAGCACGTACAGACTTCCAAACTTTGTGCTACAAATGCTTATAGTCCCTTAGCACGTACGGACTTCCAAACTTTGTGCTACAAATGCTTATAGTCCCTTAGCACGTACGGACTTTCCAAGAATGTCATCAAAACAAGATAATATATATTTTTTCCAATTAGGAATAACCATTCATGCTTACAAATACTTTCCAAAACGAAGCAAAACAAGACTTTTATCAAAGCATTATAACATAGCTTTATTAAAAATACCACTCACTTAGTTCTTTAAACGTCGGGGTCAAGGCAAGTCCAAACCCTACAAACACATGGCAAAGTCTGTTGAATGCACTTTCAAACAAGTTTCACATGCATGCAGATGATCTCGGCATTTCTCAAGACTAAGTTGAATCAAAACAAACACAGTTGTTTATCTCGGGAAAACATGCTGGGCCACTGCCAGGTCTAGGCTGAGGTCCCACACCTCATTGCCGAGGTGTTGCCTTGATGGCCACATTCAAGGAAATGAGGTCGGGAAAAATCTGGGTTTCCCTCTCTAGAAGAACATGAACATGAGGAAGATGAATGCAAAGATCATAATTTGCTATTACAAATCTGAGATTTCATGCTATGAGTTCAAAAACATGGACCTGGGTACCCATCTTCAAGGATCTTGTGAGAACAAACACAAAAACAAGAATCTTAATGCAGACTTTCAGATCAAACAAGACTTTTTCTTCAAGAGCACATGAACACTATTTTCTCTTTCTAAACCAACTTTAAATCGATGCATGACATGCAGAACAGGTTCGATCGTGCAATGCAGCTAGATGATCAATAAGAACGACAAGAGTAAATCAAGAATCTAACCTCAATGCGCGAATCTAATGGTTTGATCTCTAGGAATCAAGCTCGAAAACCCACTCTCTCACTCTAAACTTCTTCTTCTTCTAGAGCTTCTCTCTCTTCACAAACAAAGACATATAGCAAAATGATACATTTCTAGGTCTGCTGGCTGACTTAACCCTCTACAGGGGCACGTGGCAGCGGCTAGTTGGTGCTACACAGAAAGGTGGCTGAGTGACAAGACAAGACCATGACAAGTGTGTTCAACAAGCAAGATGGCATAGGCACTTCGGTAGGCAATGATCTCAGCTAAAAGCAAGGCATCGGCAAGTAAGGGAATAATGACCTCGGATAGGAAGGACAACACTTGACTAAGCTGTGCCACACCTTGGCCTAGATGTGCCACACCTCGGTCTAGGTCATACTTCTCTGGGACAATATCACTTAGGTGCAAAGGTAACATCTCGGCCTAGATAATTCACACCTCGGCCTTGGTGATGAACACCTCGGCCTAGATAATGACATCTCGGCCAATATGTCAGGGCGGAGGTGAAGGTCAAACAAAGTGGTTCCAAGATAATTCTAGACTGAAGACGACCTCGGCTAAACTCACACCAAGCAGGGTACAAAACATGCTGAAACACTTAAATGAACAAGGACAAGACTTGAAACGCAGCTTACTAGACAAAATCACATGAATGCATATGAGTATGGTTAGGATAGCGTGAGGGTTATTACATAGACATTCTTCAGACTAATCTATATTTAAAACAAAGGTCACGCACGGTGCACAATCTAGTTGACGTGGCATTGTTGGTACAGGTATGATAAATGCATAGGCACGGTCTTGGCATGACGCAATATAATCTTTAATCATTCTAACGCCATTATATTAAAAAATCAAATTCTAATTTTTTTTTTGGCTAGACCAAATACAAATAAAAAAATGAGATAACTTCAATCATAAAAATCACAAATATTTTTATGCTATCTAACTACAATCATATTTTTTTCATAATAAAAAAAAATTTGTAAAGAAGAACCATTAAAACAGTAAATAAAACAATTAAATCACATTTAAAAAAAGAACCATTGAAATAGTAAATAAAAAGAATATTTAGAACCATAGAACAAATTACAATCACTTTTTTTTTTTTTTTGAGTGTTTATGTTTATCTAACTTCAATCATATTAAAAAATCAAATTATAAACAAAAGGAGATAACTTCAATCATACAAATCACAATTTTTTTAATGCTATCTAACTACAATCACATTTTTCTCATAATAAAAAAATAATTGAAAAAAAGAACCATTAAAATAGTAAATAAAAAGATTATTTAAAACCATTGAACAAATTATAATCACATTTTTCTTTTTCTTTTTGTGAGTGTTTATGTTTATCTAACTTCAATCATATTAAAAAATCAAATTATAAACAAAAGGAGATAATTTCAATCATACAAACCACAATTTTTTTAATGCTATCTAACTACAATCACATTTTTCTCATAATAAAAAAATAATTGAAAAAAAGAACCATTAAAATAGTAAATAAAAAGATTATTTAGAGCCATTGAGCAAACTACAATCACATTTTTTCTTTTTGTGAGTGTTTATGTTTATCTAATTTCAATCATATTAAAAAATCAAATTATAAACAAAAGGAGATAACTTCAATCATACAAATCACAATTTTTTTAATGCTATCTAATTACAATCATATTTTTCTCATAATAAAAAAAATAAATTTTAAAAAAGAACCATTAAAATAGTAAATAAAAAGATTATTTAGAAGCATTGAACAAATTGCAATCACATTTTTCTTTTGTGAGTGTTTATGTTTATCTTACTTCAATCATATTAAAAAAATTAAATTATAAACAAAAAGAGATAACTTCAATAATACAAATCACAATTTTTTTAATGCTATCTAACTACAATCATATTTTTCTCAAAATAAAAAAAATAATTGAAAAAAAGAACCATTAAAATAGTAAATAAAAAGATTATTTAGAAGTATTGAACAAATTACAATCACATTTTTCTTTTTGTGAGTGTTTATATTTATCTAATTTCAATCATATTAAAAAATCAAATTATAAACAAAAAGAGATAACTTCAATCATACAAATCACATTTTTTTAATTCTATCTAACTACAATCACATTTTTCTCATAATAAAAAAATAATTGGAAAAAAGAACCATCAAAATAGTAAATAAAAAGATTATTTAGAAGCATTGAACAAACTACAATTACATTTTTCTTTTTGTGAGTGTTTATGTTTATCTAATTTCAATCATATTAAAAAAATAAAATTATAAACAAAAGGAGATAACTTCAATCATACAAATCACAATTTTTTTAATGCTATCTAATTACAATCATATTTTTTTCATAATAAAAAAAATAATTGAAAAAAAGAACCATTAAAATAGTAAATAAAAATATTATTTAGAGCCGTTGAACAAACTACAATCATAGTTTTCTTTTTGTGAGTTAACTTCAGCCATATTAAAAAATAAAATTATAAACAAAAGGAGATAACTTCAATCATACAAATCACAATTTTTTTAATGCTATCTAATTATCATCTGTCACGACCCCAAACCGCCCCTGGTAGTTTGGTGCCGTGATGGCCAGTAATCCGAGATTACCGAAGGCCAACTTTCATTAAACTTAACACATCAGAGTATGGTAAACGGGGCTCACAAACGCGGAAGCAATAATCTAAAACATAAGTGGTCCATAAGAGCAGTGCATAGATCAAATGCAATGTCATTCATCTTTACAACTTGAATACAACAAGGCAAAATACATGTTACATCTTGATCAAAAGGCTTCTCGAGCCGACGTATACAAAAATACAGTGAATACAAGCCAAGAAGCATAATTTTCAAGAATTGCCGACATAAAGGAAAATGACATCGCCGACGTGAATACAAAATAAAGCCGACATAATCATGGATCCAAAACAAGCTTTCAAAACACATTCTAGGCGTCGCCGACGTCCTACTCATCACCTACATATATATAGAGAGGGTGAGCTTGAATACTCAGTGAATGGTACTAGAAATAAAGGTTTTTGCATGAATATAGCCGAAGTCCTTAAAACAAAACACATCAAACTTTATCAAGACATGGGATGAACCGTAGTCATCAATCGAACATTACAAGTATCAAGGGATGCTTACTGACATCGGCAAAACAAAGGATGAACCGTATTCATCATTCAAATCTTACAAGTATCAAGGGATGCTTACTGACATCGGCAAAACAAGGGATTGTACGATCCGTAATCGTTTAATCAAAGGTACTGCGAAAGTTTATAGTCCTCCAGCACAAGGGACTTGTGTTACTTAAGCCCGTAGCTCCTTTTAACACGATGATCTGGTGTTACTTAGGCCCGTGGCCCGATTTAACATTATAGAACTTGTGTTACTTAGGCCCGTAGCCCGATTTAACATTATAGAACTTGTGTTACTTAGGCCCGTAGCCCGATTTAACATTATAGAACTTGTGTTACTTAGGCCCGTAGCCCGATTTAACATTATAGTCTTTCCAAGAAAGGACCTTATCCTTTTATACTTAGTGCTGCGAAAGTTTAGAGTCCTCCAGCACGAGGGACTTCTGTACTTGGTACTGCGAAAGTTTAGAGTCCTCCAGTACAAGGGACTTTTCAAGGATGACATCAAAACAAGGCTTATACTTGATACATCAAAACAGGGCTATTCATTCATGCTTAGCAAATACTTTCGTCAAAACAAAACAAAGCAAGATTTATCAAAACAAGTGTAACATAACTTTATCAAAAATACCACTCACCTAGTTCTTCAGGTGTAGGCTCAAAGCAAGGATCAAGGTCCTACAATCACATGGCAATCACATTCTCAAAACAAGCTTTATGTACATGTGAATGATCTCGGCATTTTCACCAAATCCAAGTCAATAACAAGGCAAAATATGTTGGGAGTTTGAGCACTGCTCCCGTCTCATGTAAACACACTGGGTACCATCCAGGTCTTTGCCGAGGTCCCACACCTCCTTGCCGAGGTGTGGTCCCGAAGGCCTCATCAACCAAAGTCGGGAAAACCTGGGTTTCCCTTTGAAGAATATGAAGAACATGATTATGAAGAAGACGAATGCAAGGATCACAACTTGTTACAAAGTCTGAGATTTCATGCCATGAGTTCAAAACATGGACCTGGGTACCCATACAAGAAGGTCATGCAAGAATAAACACAAAAACATGGTTTCGGTTCCAACTTTCGAATCGAAACGAGACTTTCTTCAAGAACACATGAAAACCATTTCTCTTTCCGAAACCAACTTCAAATCGATGCATGATATGTAAAACAAATTCGATCATGCAATGCAGCTAGGTGATCAGCAACAACAACCAAAGTAGATCAAGATTCTTACCTCAAAGCTCAAATCCAACGGATCAAACCACGAAGATCAAGCTTGGAAGATCGATTCTCACTCAAGAACTTCTCCTCCTTCTCTCTAGAGTCTCTCTCTCTAAAGGCAAAGGTTTGAGACAAAAATGATTTGCTTCTAGGTCTGCCGGCTGTCTTAACAATCAGCTCGGACACGTGGCGCTACCGGGTTGGCTCAACTCAAAAGGTGATTGATAGATAAGACAAGTCTCTGACAAAGCGTATGCAGCAAGCTGGGTAAGACACATCGGCAAGTAATGACATCGGCTCAATCAAGGATCCGGCAACAGGATAACAAAGACATCGGCTAGGGAGGACGACGCTTGACTAAGCTGTGCCACACCTTGGCCGGGGTGTGCCACATCTCGGCCTAGGCCATGCCTGCCCAAGGACAAGGATCGCTAAGAGCTAAATACCTCGGCAACAAGCCCGAGGTGGAGATGGTATCGACCAAGCGGTTCCAAACGGTTCAAGGTACAAAGGCTCAGAGTCGGACTAACTCAAGATGACATCGGCTACACGCCGAGCAAGGAACAAAATCAAGCAATACTTGGACAAAACAAGGCAAGGCAAAACTTAACAAAATAACATATCAAGACAAGATCATGCATGAATGTATGCAAGTATGACAAGAGTGAGGTGAGGGTTGTTACATCATCAATATTTAAAAAAATCAATCACAAATTAAGTCAATTGATAATTAAAAAACACAATAATTCATTTTTCAAAAAACAAAGTGAGTTAAAAAGATCAATTACAATTTTTTTTTTGTCAAAATACAATCTAATCATCATCAATAATTGGTACATTATGTGACCCTAATGAGTACAATCCATTTTGTTTTTCAAAAAACACAGTGAGTTAAAAATCAAATCACAAATTAAGTGAATTGATAGTTAAAAAAACACAATAATTTTTTTTCAAAAAACACAGTGAGTTAAAAAAATCAATTACAATTTTTTTTTTCAAAATACAATCTAATTATTATCAATAATTGGTACTTTAAAAATCAAATCAGAAAAAAATCAAATCAACTGACAAATATTTTTATGCTATCTAATTGCAATCATATTTTTTTCATAAATAATTGTAAAGAAAAACCGTTAAAACAATAAATAAAATATTAAATCACATTATAAAAAAGAACCATTGAACAAATTACAATGACATCACATTTTTCCCATAATAAAAAAAATAAATAAATGAAAAAAAGAACCATTGACTAACTACAATCACATTAAGAAAAAGAAACCATTGAATTAACTACAATCACAATTTTTTCTTTGTAAGTATTTATGTTTATCTAACTTCAATCATATTAAAAATAAAATTAAAATAGTAAACAAAAAGATTAAATAACATTAAAAAAAACATTGAAGTAACTACAACAATCATATTAAAAAAAAAATAGCTATTGAACAAATTACAATCACATCGCATTTTTCCCATAATAAAATAAATAAATGAAAAAAAAAACTATTAAACTAACTACAATCACATTTAAAAAAAAAGAATCATTCAACTAATTATAATCACATTTTTCTCTTTGTGACAGTTTATATTTATCTAACTTCAATGATATTAAAAAATCAAATTATAATTTTTTATTCGCCAGACAAATCACAAATATTTTTATGCGCTATCTAACTACAATATTAAAACAGTAAACAAAAGGAAAAGTCAAGAAGGAAAAAACAAAAAGAAGACTTACTGTTTGCATACGTGGTCGTTGAAGTTGAAAGTGTAGAAGCGAGAAGTCAACGAGGAGAAAACAAAAAGGAGACTCACTGTTTGCAATAGGTATGTGAAAAGTTAAAAAGAGTGTGTGTATTGGAGAAGTTAAAAAGATTTGGAAGAATTTAATAAGTGCTAAGTTTTTTTTTTTCAAAAAAAATCAAAAAAATTAAGAAATTAAAGTTCAGATATTGAAACTCCCACAAAATTTGTGGGTTAGAGATAGATATAAATAAATAGATAGATATAGATATAGATATTTATATTTGTTTTAAATTTTTTTGAATATACAAGTTATTTGTTTTGGAAAAGGTACTGTAGTAATTATGAGAGAAATCAAAAAGTCCAATCGGTTGAGAGAAGTTAATAATTGCTGAGGTTAATTTTTTTTTTAAAAACAGAAAATTAGAAAATTAGGATTGGCATATTGAAGCTCCCACAAGCCTTGGGGGTTAAAAATCTCCTTTTGCTTAATATATACTAGCATATCACCCGTGCTATGCACGGATTGTGTTTACAATTATCTATATATGTAAATTGTGATTTTTAAATGTCTTTTTTATTTTTATTTGAAATGTCTTCTTTTTTTCTTCTTTTATATTATATTAAAGTTTAATATTTTGATAATAATCATATGTGTTAGACTTTTCAAGAAATTTTTTTTTATGCTTATTCTTAATGTATTAGTGTGTTATTATAAGGGATAATAATCATATGTGTTAGACTTTTCAAGAAATTTTTTTTATACTTGTTCTTAATGTATTAAAGTGTTATTATGAGAGATAATAATCATATGTGTTGAAACTTTTCAAGGAATTCATATGTGTTGGATTTCAAAGAATTTTTTTTATACTTATTCTTAATGCATTAAAGTGTTATTATGAGGGTAAGGCTTGAGAGTTGGAATCTTTTTTTTAAAATCAAAAAATGAGAAAATTTAGATTGAGAGATTGAAACTCCCACAATGCTTGGGGTCAAAAACCCTCTTTTGCTTAATATATAACTAGCCTATCACCCGTGCTATGCACGGATTGTGTTTACAATTATCTATATATGTGAATTGTGATTTTTAAATATTTTCTTCTTTTTGTTTTAAATGTCTTATTTTTTTCATTTTTTATATTATATTAAAGTTTAATATTTTGATAATAATCATATGTGTTGGACTTTTCAAGGAATTAAATGTCTTTTTTTATTTATTATATTATATTAAAGTTTAATATTTTGATAATAATCATATGTGTTAGACTTTTTAAGAAATTTTTTTTATGCTTGTTCTTAATGCATTGAATTGTTATTATGAGGGATAATAATCATATGTGTTGGAACTTTTCAAGGAATTCATATGTGTTGGATTTCAAAGAATTTTTTTTATACATGTTCTTAATGTTTTAAAGTGTTATTATGAGGGTAAGACTTGGAAGTTGGGAGAAGTTAATAAATGCTAAGATTTTTTTTTTTTTAAATCAAGAAATTTAGATTGGGAGATTGGAGCTGTGAATTGTGATTTTTACATTTTTTTTAAATGTCTTCTTTTTTTCATTTTTTATATTATATTAAAGTTTAATACTTTGATAATAATCATGTGTGTTGGACTTTTCAAGGAATTAAATGTCTTCTTTTTATTATATTATATTAAAATTTAATATTTTGAAAATAATCATATGTGTTGGACTTTTCAAGAAATTTTTTTTATGCTTGTTCTTAATGCATTGAATTGTTATTGTGAGGGATAATAATCATATGTGTTTGGACTTTTCAAGGAATTCATATGCGTTGGATTTCAAAGAATTTTTTTTATGCTTGTTCTTAATGTTTTAAAGTGTTATTATGAGGGTAAGACTTGGGAGTTGGGAGAAGTTAATAAATGCTAAGATTTTTTTTTTTAAATCAAGAAATTTAGATTGGGAGATTGGAGCGGTGAATTGTGATTTTTACATTTTTTTTAAATGTCTTATTTTTTTCATTTTTTATATTATATTAAAGTTTAATATTTTGATAATAATCATATGTGTTGGACTTTTCAAGGAATTACATGTCTTTTTTTATTATATTATATTAAAATTTAATATTTTGAAAATAATCATATGTGTTAGATTTTTCAATAATTTTTTTTTATGCTTGTTCTTAATACATTAAAGTGTTATTATGAGGGATAATAATTATATGTGTTGGGACTTTTCAAGGAATTCATATGTGTTGGATTTCAAAGAATTTTTTTTATGCTTATTCTTAATGCATTAAAGTGTTATTATGAGGGTAAGACTTGGGAGTTGGGAGAAGTTAATAAATGCTAAGATTTTTTTTTTAAAATCAAAAAATCAGAAAATTTAGATTGGGAGATTGGAGCTCCCACAAGGCTTGGGGTTAAAAACCTCTTTTGCTTAATATATAGTATAGACTAGCCTATCACCCGTGCTATGCACGGGATAATTATTAATATTTATATTTGTTTAAATTTTTTTTTAATATATAAATTATGTTTTTTAAGATTTTTTATAAAAATAATTTAACAATCTAAGGTTTAAAGAATTTTTTTTATACTTATACTTAATGCATTAAAGTGTTATTATAAGGGTAAGGCTTGGGGGTTGTGAGAAATTAATAAATGTTAAGGTTTTTTTTTTAAAATCAAAAAATCAAGAAATTTAGATTGGGATATTGAAACTCTCACAAAACTTGTGGGTTAGAGATAGATATAAATAAATAGATAGATATAGATATAGATATTTATATTTGTTTAAAATTGTTTTTAATATACAAATTATTTGTTTTGGAAAAGGTACTGTAGTAATTATGAGTGTAATAACCCACGTTCATGTCTTAGTCATGTTCATGTACATTGCGTGATTTTGTCTTGTTAAGCTTGCATTTGCAGACTTTGACTTGTTTTGCCTAAGTAAAGGTGCCTGTCTTGTTTTGTGCTTATGAGATTTGCCTAAGTGTTGTATGCATGTTTTGTTCCTTCCTTGCTATGTTAAGCCTAGGTCATGTTAAGCCTAGGTCATGCCAAGCCTAGGTCATGCCAAGCCGAGGTCATCTTAAGCCTAGGTCACACCTTTGAACCTCTTACACCTTGGACCATCTTGGAACCGCTTTTGTGACCTCCACCATCACCTAGGCATATTGGCCGAGGTGTTATCACCTAGGCATCCGAGATCCTTAATCCTTGCACCTAGTGATCTTGTTCTGGGACTGGAATGACCTAGACCGAGGTGTGGCACATCTAGGCCGAGGTGTGGCACAGCTAGGTCAAGTGTTATCCTTCCTAGCCGAGGTCATTGGAACCTTACTTGCCGAAGCTTTGCCCTAAGCCGAGATCATTACTTGCCGGAGTTCCCTTGCCATCTAGCTTGTTGAGTACGCCTTGTCAGGGCCTTGTCTTGTCAATCTATCACCTTTTTGAAGAGAACCAACCAACCGTTGCCACGTGTCCGAGCTGAGAGTTAAGCCAGCCGGCAGAGAGAGAAACCCCTCATTTGTTGTATCTTGTTTTGAAGAGTAGAGAGAGAAGCTCTAGAAGAGGGAGAAGAGTTCTTGAGAGAGAGTGGATTTCCAAGCTTGATTCTTTGAGATCGAACCGTTAGATCCGTGTTCTAAGGTTAGATTCTTGATCCGCTCTTATTGTTCTATATGTTTATGATATTGCATTGCATGATTGAATATGATTTGTAAGCCATGCATTGCTTTGAAGTTCGGTTTTAGAAAGAGAAAATGGTTTTCATGTGTTCTTCAAGAAAAGTCATGTTTTGATCCGAAAGCTCATGCCAAGATCCATGTTTTTGTGTTTGTTTCCATATGATTTTCAAGTATGGGTACCCAGGTCCATGTTTTCGAACTCATGTCATGAAATCCCAGATCTCGTAATAACATGTTATGATTTTAGCATTCATGTTCTTCATGCTCATGTTCTTCATGTTCTTCAAGGAGGAAACCCAGATTTCCAGGCTTCATTTCCCTAGGTGTGATCACCGAGACCACTCTTGCCTAGATCACACACCTTGGTCTACCTTGCATGATCACTTGCACGTTAGTTTATCTTGCATGCACACCTAGGCTAACCACTGCACACCTAGGCCAACCATGGTACACCCATGCCGGCACCTTGTAACACCTCGGCAGACAGCTGCATACTGAAGCCTAGGTAACCACACCTCGGCCAAGAGGTGTGGGACCTCGGCCAAGAGGTGTGAGACCTCGGCCAAGACCTCCGAGTTCACCCAGCTAGGTCGTTTTAGCCTAGATCACCTCTGTGCATCCATTCCAGGACCTGGTTGGTACCCAGCATGTTTTCCCTAGATGTTTTCAGCAGGTTTTCCCTAGATGTTTTCCAGCATGTTTTCCCTAGATCATTTGCATTCATGTGAAGCTTGTTTTTAAGAGTGCATTCAATAGACTTTGCCACGTGTTTGTAGGACTTGGACCTTTGCCTCGATCCCGACGTCCCAAGAACTATGTGAGTGGTATTTCTAATAAAGATATGTTCTTAAGGTTTTGATAAAGCTTTGCCTTGGTTTGATAAAAGTATTTGTTAAGCATGAATGATATCCCTATTATATATATCAAGTATAAGCTTTGTTTTGAATGACAAGTTATCAAGTATAAGCTTTGTTTTAATGTCAATCTTTGAAAGTCCGTACGTGCCAGGGGACTTTAAGCATTAGTGGCACAAGTCCGTACGTGCTAGGGGACTTTAAGCATTAGTAGCACACATGTGAAGTCCGTACGTGCCAGGGGACTTTAAGCATTAGTGGCACAAGTCCGTATGTGCTAGGGGACTTTAAGCATTAGTAGCACACATGTTAAGCAAGCAAGTTTTGAAGGACCAAGGTTATGCCGAGGTTATGTTATAAGTTTTGACGCATGTTAAGTATGTAAGTTTTGCAAGATTAAGTTTGATGAACAAAGATTTATCTCATGTTTTGTACAAGCTATGATAGGTATGGTTTTGACAAGACATATTATGTATTGTTTTGAAAGACCTCGGGAATCATTCATGTAACCCCTTTATTACTTGTACCATTCACTGAGTATCCAAGCTCACCCTCCCTATGTATATATGTAGGTAACAAGCAAGAAGTCGGCTACGCCGAGATGTGTGTTTTGCAAGATGTTTTGGATGCATGTTATGTCGGCAATGTTTATGTCGGCAATCCGAAGATTATATTTCTTAACTTGCATTTCATGTATTTTGTTTATGTCGGCTTGTGAAAGCCCTTTGTAAGATGTAATATGTATTTTTGTACTTGGCTTTAATTGTGTTCAAGTTGTAAAGCTCTGTAAAGATGTATGCCATTCCATTTGACTTATGCACTGCTCTTATGGACCACTTGTATTTTAGATTATTGCTTCCGCACTTGTGAGCCCCCTATATCTATACTCTGATTGTGTGTGAATTTTGAAAGTTGGCCTTCGGTAATTACGGATTACTGGCCATCACGGCACCAAACTACTAGGGGCGGTTTGGGGTCGTGACAATGAGAGAAGTCAAAAAGTCTTGTGAGTTGAGAGAAATTAATAAATGCTGAGATTAATTTTTTCTTTAAAAAAAAACAAAAAATTAGAAAATTAGGATTGGCATATTGGAGCTCCGACAGGCCTTGGGGGATAGAAACCCCTTTTGCTTAGTATATAGTATAGACTAGCCTATCACCCGTGTTAGGCACGGGATAATTATAGATATTTATATTTGTTTTAGATTTTTTTTAATATATAAATTATGTTTTTTAAGATTTTTTATAAAAATAATTTAACAATCTTATCACTAACCATAGTGTATGGGAGAAGTTGAAAAGGGTACTGCAGTAACTATACACGGATTGTATCTATAATTATTTGTATGAGGGGATTTTAAATGCTAATTAGTGGATTTTGACCATATCAATAAATGTAGGCATGTGGAAAGACATGTGGATTGAAAAAAATTGATAAATGCTAATCAGGAGATTTTGACCAAATCAATAAATACTGAGTTTTTTTTAAATAAAAAAATAAAAAATTTAAAAAATTCAGATTGGGATATTGAAGCTCCCACAGGTCTTGGGGGTTAAAAACCCTATTTTGCTTAATATATAGTATAGAAGTATAGAGAGATAGATAGATAGATAGATAGATAGATTGTAAAGAAAAACCATTAAAAATAGTAAATAAAAGATTAAATCACATTAGAAAAAAGAACCATTGAACAAACTACAATCACATCACATTTTTCCCAGAATAAAAAAAAATAAATGAAAAAAGAACCATTGACTAACTACAATCACATTAAAAAAAAAAAACCATTGAACTAACTACAATCACATTTTTTTCTTTGTGAGTGTTTATGTTTATCTAACTTCAATCATATTAAAAATAAAATTAAAATAGTAAATAAAAAGATTAAATAACATTAAAAAAAAACCATTGAACTAACTACAACAATCATATTAAAAAAAAGAGTCATTGAACAAACTGCAATCACAGCATATTTTTCCCATAATAAAATAAATAAATGAAAAAAAAACTATTAAACTAACTACAATTACATTAAAAAAAAGAATCATTCAACTAATTATAATCACATTTTTCTCTTTGTGAGGGTTTATATTTATCTAACTTCAATCATATTAAAAAATCAAAAATAAAATTAAAATAGTAAATAAAAAGATTAAATAACATTAAAAAAAAACTATTGAACTAACTACAACAATCATATTAAAAAAAAGAGCCATTGAACAAATTACAATCACATCAAATTTTTCACATAATAAAATAAATAAATAAAAAAAAGAACTATTAAACTGACTACAATCACATTAAAAAAAAAAAGAATCATTCAACTAATTATAATCACATTTTTCTCTTTGTGAGGGTTTATACTTATCTAACTTCAATCATATTAAAAAATCAAATTATAATTTTTTATTCGCTAGACAAATCACAAATATTTTTATGCGCTATCTAACTACAATATTAAAACAGTAAACAAAAGAAAAAGTCAAGAAGGAGAAAACAAATAGAAAACTTATTGTTTGCATACGTGGTCACTGAAGTTGAAAGTGTAGAAGTGAGAAGTCAAGAAGGAAAAAACAAAAATGGGACTCACTGTTTGCAATAGGTATGTGAAAAGTTAAAAAGAGTGTGTGTATTGGAGAAGTAAAAAAGACTTGGAAGAATTTAATAAGTGTTAAGTTTTTTTTTAAAAAAAATCAAAAAAATTAAGAAATTAAGGTTCAGATATTGGAACTCCCACAAAACTTGTGGGTTAGAAATAGATATAAATAAATAGATAGATATAGATATAGATATTTATATTTGTTTTAATTTTTTTTTAATATACAAATGATTTGTTTTGGAAAAGGTACTACAGTAATTATGAGAGAAGTCAAAAAATCTTGTGGGTTGAGAGAAGTCAATAAATGTTGAGGTTAATTTTTTTCTTTTTTAAAAAAAAATTTAGAAAATTAGGATTGACATATTAAAGCTCCCACAGGCCTTGGGGTTAAAAACTCCATTTTGCTTAATATATAGTATAGACTAGAATATCACCCATGCTATGCACGGAATGTGTTTACAATTATCTATATATGTGAATTACGATTTTTAAATGTCTTTTTTTTTCTTTTTTTTTTTAAATGCCGTCTTTTTTTCCTTTTTTATATTATATTAAAGTTTAATATTTTGACAATAATCATATGTGTTAGACTTTTTAAGGAATTAAATGTCTTTTTTTTTATTATATTATATTAAATTTTAATATTTTGATAATAATCATATGTGTTGGACTTTTTATGAAATTTTTTTTATGCTTGTTCTTGATGCATTAAAGTATTATTATGAGGGATAATAATCATATGTGTTGAAACTCTTCAAGGAATTCATATGTGTTGGATTTCAAAGAATTTTTTTTTATGTTTGTTCTTCATGCATTAAAGTGCTATTATGAGAGTAAGACTTGGGGGTTGGGAGAAGTTAATAAATGCTAAGGTTTTTTTTTTTTTTAAATCAAAAAATCTGGAAATTTAGATTGGGAGATTGGAGCTCCCACAAGGTTTGAGGTTAAAAACCTCCTTTTGCTTAATATATAGTATAGATATAGAAGTATAGATACTAGCATATCACCCGTGCTATGCACGAGTTGTATTTACAATTATCTATATATGTGAATTGTGATTTTTTAATGTCTTTTTTTTTTTTAAATGTCTTTTTTTTTTCTTTTTTATATTATATTAAAGTTTAATATTTTGATAATAATCATATGTGTTGGACTTTTCAAGGAATTAAATGTCTTTTTTTTTATATTATATTAAAGTTTAATATTTTGATAATAATCATATGTGTTGGACTTTTCAAGGAATTTTTTTTTATACTTGTCCTTAATGCATTAAAGTGTTATTATGAGTGATAATAATCATATGTGTTGAGACTTTTTAAGGAATTCATATGTATTGGATTTTTCAAGGAATTTTTTTGGTTCATTAATCATTTTTTAATGCTATCTGACTACAATGACATTTTTCTCATAATAAAAAATAATAATTAAAAAAATAACCATTAAAATAATAAATAAAAAAGATTATTTAAAACCATTAAACAAACTACAATCATGTTTTTCTTTTTGTGAGTATTTATGTTTATCCAACTTCAATCATATTAAAAACTAAAATTATAAATAAAAGGAGATAACTCTAATCATACAAATCACAATTTTTTTAATGCTATCTAATCATCATCAATAATTAAAAAAATCAATCACAAATTATGTCAATTGATAATTAAAAAACACAATAATTTATTTTTCAAAAAACATAGTGAGTTAAAAAGATCAATTACAATTTTTTTTGGGTCAAAATACAATCTAATCGTCATCAATAATTGGTACATTATGTGACCCTAATGAGTACAATCCATTTTGTTTTTCAAAAAATACAGTGAGTTAAAAATCAAATCACAAATTTAGTGAATTGATAGTTAAAAAAACACAATAATTTTTTTTCAAAAAACACAGTGAGTTAAAAAAATCAATTACAATTTTTTTTTCAAAATACAATCTGATCATTATCAATAATTGGTACTTTAAAAATCAAATCACAAAAAAAATCAAATCAAATCACAAATATTTTTATGCTATCTAACTGCAATCATATTTTTTTCATAAATAATTGTAAAGAAAAACCATTAAAACAGTAACTAAAAGATTATATCACATTAAAAAAAAAGAACCATTAAACAAACTACAATCACATCACATTTTTCCCATAATAAAAAAAATAAATAAATGAAAAAAAGAACCATTAGCTAAGTACAATCATATTAAAAAAAAAGAAGAACCATTGAACTAACTACAATCATATTTTTTTCTTTGTGAGTGTTTATGTTTATCTAACTTCAATCATATTAAAAATAAAATTAAAATAGTAAATAAAAAGATTAAATAACATTAAAAAAAAAACATTGAACTAACTACAACAATCATATTAAAAAAAAAGAGTTATTGAACAAACTACAATCACATCACATTTTTCCCATAATAAAATAAATAAATGAAAAAAAAGAACTATTAAACTAACTACAATCACATTAAAAAAAAAAATATTCAACTAATTATAATCACATTTTTCTCTTTGTGAGGGTTTATATTTATTTAACTTCAATCATATTAAAAAATCAAAAATAAAATTAAAATATTAAATAAAAAGATTAAATAACATTAAAAAAAAACCATTGAACTAACTACAACAATCATATTAAAAAAAAAGAGCCATTGAACAAACTACAATCACATCACATGTTTCACATAATAAAATAAATAAATGAAAAAAAAGAACTATTAAACTAAGTACAATCACATTAAAAAAAAGAATCATTCAACTAATTATAATCACATTTTTCTGTTTACATTTATCTAACTTCAATCATATTAAAAAATTAAATTATAATTTTTTATTCTCTAAACAAATCACAAATATTTTTATGCGCTATCTAACTACAATATTAAAACAGTAAACAAAATGAAAAGTTAAGAAGGAAAAAACAAAAAGAAGACTTATTGTTTGCATACGTGGTCACTGAAGTGGAAAGTGCAAAAGTGAGAAGTCAAGAAGGAGATAATCATCATCAATAATTGGTACATTATGTGACCCTAATGAGTACAATCTATTTTGTTTTTCAAAAAACACGGTGAGTTAAAAATCAAATCACAAATTAAGCGAATTGATAGTTAAAAAAACATAATTTTTTTTCAAAAAACAAAGTGAGTTAAAAAAATCATTTAATTTTTTTTTTCAAAATTCAATCTAATCATTATCAATAATTGGTACTTTAAAAATCAAATACAAAAAAAAATCAAATCAAATCACAAATGTTTTTATGCTATCTAACTACAATCATATTTTTTTCATAAATAATTGTAAAGAAAAACCATTAAAACAGTAAATAAAAAATTAAATCACATTAAAAAAAAGAACCATGGAACAAACTACAATCACATCACATTTTTCCCATCATAAAAAAAATAAATAAATGAAAAAAAGGACCATCGAACTAACTATAATCACATTTTCTTCTTTGTGAATGTTTATATTTATCTAATTTCAATCATATTAAAAATAAAATTAAAATAGTAAATAAAAAGATTAAATAACATTAAAAAAAACATTGTACTAACTATAACAATCATATTAAAAAAAAAGCCATTGAACAAACTACAATTACATCACATTTTTCCCATAATAAAATAAATAAATAAAAAAAAGAACTATTAAACTAATTACAATCACATTAAAAAAAATATTCAACTAATTATAATCACATTTTTCTCTTTGTGAGGGTTTATATTTATATAACTTCAATCATATTAAAAAAATCAAAAATAAAATTAAAATAGTAAATAAAAAGATTAAATAACATTAAAAAAAACCATTGAACTAACTACAACAATCATATTTAAAAAAAGAGCCATTAAACAAATTACAATCACATCACATTTTTCACATAACAAAATAAATAAATGAAAAAAAAGAACTATTAAACTAACTACAATCACATTGAAAAAAAGAATCATTCAACTAATTATAATCACATTTTTCTCTTTGTGAGGGTTTATATTTATCTAACTTCAATCATATTAAAAAATCAAATTATAATTTTTTTATTCGCTAAATAAATCACAAATATTTTTATGCACTATCTAACTACAATATTAAAACAGTAAACAAAAGGAAAAGTCAAAAAGGAGAAAACAAAAAGAAGACTTACTGTTTGCATACGTGATCACTGAAGTTGAAAGTGTAGAAGTAAGAAGTCAAGAATGAAAAAGCAAAAAAGAGACTCACTGTTTGCAATAGGTATGTGAAAAGTTAAAAAGAGTGTGTGTATTGGAGAAGTTAAAAAGACTTGGAAGAATTTAATAAGTGCTAAGTTTTTTTTTTTTCAAAAAAAATCAATGAAATTAAGAAATTAAAGTTCAGATATTGGAACTCCCACAAAACTTGTCGGTTAGAGATAAATATAAATAAATAGATAGATATAGATATAGATATTTATATTTGTTTTAAATTTTTTTAATATACAAATTATTTATTTTGGAAAAGGTACTTTAGTAATTATGAGGGAAGCCAAAAAGTCTAAATAGATAGATACAGATATAGATATTTATATTTGTTTTAAATTTTTTTTAATATGCAAATTATTTGTTTTGGAAAAAGTACTGCAGTAATTATGAGAGAAGTCAAAAAATCTTGTGGGTTGAGAGAAGTTAATAAATGGTGAGGTTAATTTTTTTTAAAAAAAAAAAAACAAAAAATTAAAAAATTAGGATTGACATATTGAAACTCCCACAGGCCTTGGAGGTTAAAACCCCATTTTGCTTAATATATAGTATAGATAGATTGATAGATATATATATATATATATTTATATATGTTTTAGATATGTGTTGAGATTTTTCAAGGAATTCATATGTGTTGGATTTCAAAGATTTTTTTTTTTTATGTTTGTTCTTAATGCATTAAAGTGTTATTATGAGGGTAAGACTTGAGGGTTGGGAGAAGTTAATAAATGCTAAGGTTTTTTTTTTTTAAATAAAAAAATTAATAAATTTAGATTGAGAAATTGAAACTCCCACAAAGTTTAGAATTAAAAATCTCATTTTACTTAATATATAGTATAAATATATATATAGATATAGATATAAATAAGAATTAATAAAACTCTTATATATAAAAAAAATAAATAAAAAACAAAACGATATCGTTTCAATTCACAACATGACATGGAGTTATCTCGAGCAGGACCCGCCTCCACAAAGGCAAATCGTAAAAAATTGATCCGCCAATATTCTTACATACACGTGCAATGATGAGATCATCGGACTACAAAGTCAAGCCGACAAATTGGCGGTGTGTACATATAATATTTTAAAACAACCTAATCTTGTTCACCCAAAAAAAACCTAACCATTCCCGCCAAAAAAACCAAAAGTGCTTCACTAGGATAAAAATATGTACCCAAAAAAATCAACCGCCTAATCATTCCCTCAAAAGTGCTTCATTATAAACTTAAAAATATGTTGTCATCCCCTCCAAACCGAATCATGCACCCAGAAGTGGTACTTTAAAATAAACTATAAAAACTACCCCAAATTGATACATTAAAAATAATTTTTTTTATAAATATAAATATAAATAAAATAAAATAAGTTGTCATGTCCTCCAATATATACATATATATGATAAATTATACCGATGTCCCTGAAGTTTGAAGAAAATCTATTTTAATTTTGATATAATTACATTGATAACTCATTTAATAGAGTTAGAAAGATCGAAATTAATATAAATGATTTGAAGATACAAAAATAAACATTATAAAATATATATTTCAATATAAAAGATATGATAATCTCATTTTTTCATACATATAAGGGGGTGTTTGATTACATAATTTAACATTTAAAATTGAATTGATTAAATGATAATCAATTAAACCCGTTTAATAACCATCATTGATATCACTTAAAAATTTAAGTATTGCTTAAAATATAGGCTAAATTAAAAAAAAAATTTAAATCATATAAAAATTACTTAATTCTAACTGAATTTATAAATATTATACATAAATATCGATATACATTATTATAAACTTACTACCACCACTGCTACCACCACCACCATCACAACTATCATACCACCGTCACCACTACCAACATATCATCGCCACTGCCACCGCCACCGCCACCGCCACCGCCACCGCCACCATTATATCACCACCACTACCACCACCATCACCATCACTACCGCTATCACTGCCACCACCATTATGCCACCGCTACCACTATCACCACTGCTGCCACTATCATGCTATCGCCGCCACCACCACCACCACTACTACCACCTTTATCACCATTGTTGTAACGCCCTCAAAATAATACATAAAACTCCACATTCTTGACATGCATTGATATAAGAGAAATTAACATTTTTCTATTCATCAGAGTAGTCCTTACAAATGTATTACATGTTGACAACAAAAGTAAATGCCCAACGGCTTACAACTTTCCAAGCCAACACTTGGTTACACAAAAGGGAGTATTAACTCATATCATATTAAGCCCTTGGCATGAATTTACATGTAATACAACAAAATATAACACAAAAAGTCTGTCAGCCTCTAGCCTCCTAAGTTATGACCTTGGAGGTGGCAAACTATCTGTACCTGAAAATGATGTCCCATATAGGGTGAGCCACACCCGAGTAGAAATTTACTAAACCAGCTATAAGCAATGACTAAAATTATAGCATTTGAAAGATGGTTAACACTTATAAACCAATCTATATCATATTACAGTTCCATGACAATCATGTCCATGTCACATTTCACTTTACTTTACTCATCAACTCATTTCATAAACGTGGCTCAGAACTTGGCCAGATAATTTAAATGAGGTTACATCTCATATTAATAGTATATCCATTTCAATTGGGATAACAACTCATATTAATCAATTCTTACTTCACAATAGATACACATAATTGTTGTATCAATCTCAAACAAAACACTTCCATACTTCATATATGATATACAGATTTGCTATATCAATACTTCAATAGATACACATATTTGCTGTATCAATGGAGTACATCCCCTATCTCCTCCCAAACAATATCCGGTTTAAGAGTCCATCCCCTATCTTCCCCTAAACCGTGGAGTACATCCCCTATCTCCTCCCCACACAACACAATGTATAAAAACACATATCATATACAAGGTCAATCAATACATAAATTTGATGTATTATTCCAACCGCCATATTTGATGACATGTTCAATTGATTAGTTTTAGTTCGCCTAATCATCATGCATTGTCTACAACATTCAAGACTATCCTCCACCGATAGCCCAAAGCAGTTATTTCTAAACAGAAAATAAATGCATCAAATGGATATAATATCAACAGTTTCATAGATGAATGATAAATTAATCCAACTACACCATTTAATCCCATAATTTTCTAATTTCAATATTCTCAACTCAATTTCTCATTTACCAAAATTAATTATACAAATTAATTTATCATAATAATTAGGGCATTTTCCCATATTTCACATATCAACCCTAAGGTTTGATTTCACCAATACAACAACATTAATTCCATTTTTGTTGGTCTCATTCACCCATAGGAGTTAATACTTTGAAAACCCCCCTTCTATAATTTACAAATCAATCCCTAACTTTTTCAAAATTACCCATTAACCCCAACATATCAAAATGCCAAAAATTAAAGACAAAGCTCATAAGATGAAGTAGGGTATCCCTACCTTGAAATGAAGAGCTCAAATGGAGAAGACGACCAAAATCCAAAGTGCTCCAAATCTAAGATTTTTCAGATTAAAATGTAGCCCACACGACCCTCTAACTTTCTTACAAAGAACTTAGGGTAGAATCACACTAAAAATAGATGAAACCCTAGAGAGAAGGTGTGTAGAGAGAGAGAGAAAGAGCTCGGATCTAGGGTTTTGAAATGAAAAGAGATGAAAAAGTGAAGTGTTTACCCGCTGCTGTCTACTGATATAACACAGGCTCACTCGAGCGAAGGATTGGTCGCTCGAGCGACCAGATACAAAGAACTCTCGCTCGAGCGTAGAAAGCCTCGCTCGAGCCAAGAATATGAAGTTTCAGGTCTGCAACCCAGAAGCACGCTCGAGCGACAGTATGCTCGCTCGAGCGAAGAAACTCAAAACAAACACCTCGCTCGCTCGAGCGAAGGAAAACTCGCTCGGGCCAAGAAATGTAACTCTCAGGTCCAGAACCAGACGCAGACGCAAGCTCGAGCGAAGGACTTCTCGCTCGAGCCACCAGATACAAAACTCAACTCTCGCTCGAGCGAACAAACCCTGGCTCGAGCGAAGGATCTAAAACAAAGAGCTCGCTCGAGTGACAAAGTGCTTGCTCGAGCGAAGACACCAAAATCTGGGCAGCAACCATTTGCTCCCAATCACTCCTAACCTGTAACAAACCTGCCCAACACATCCTATAACTCATAAATAAGGAATTAAAGGATGACAACATGATATATACAACAACAAGCTCCACGGAACTTAACTCCGGATACAACAACCAAATGGGGAAAAACCGGGATCACTATAACCTCTCCCCCTTAAAGAATTTCGTCCCCGAAATTAGGCACAAGTTTTCAAGCACAAGTTTTTCTCAATTTTCAACCATATTACATTTCAATATTCGATAATTTGATCCATTACTGATCATTCCATCTTTATTCAAGAGACATTTCACGATACAATTTTCAACTTGCATTATCAACATGCATTTCTTTCAAATCCAACAATTTCCATAACGTATTCTATGTTCGTGATATATTTCCATTTCTACAACACATTCAACATATACAATGTTATAATAAACTTCCATTTCAAGGCAAGTTCTACAATACTTTCATAAACCGAACCATATACAATGTTTTACAACTTAAGACATATCCAATGCTCTTAAAGTTTAACAACACAATAAAATATACAACATATACTCAAACATCCACAAATAGATCCGGATATTTCTCTCGGACCTTCAACTCATGTTCCCAAGTGACTTCCTCCACTTCGTGATGTTTCCACAAAACTTTCACCAAGGGGATGGTCTTGCCTCGCAAGACTTGATCCCGCCTATCCAAGACCCGAACCGGTCTCTCCTCATACGAGGCATCCTCGTCAATCTCTAAGTTGGTCCAATCAAATACATGCGATGGATCCGGATCGTACTTTCGAAACATACTAACATGAAACACGTCATGAACTCCGGACAACTGCGGCGGCAAGCTAAACGGTAGGCAACCTTGCCAATCCTCTCAAGGATCTCAAAAGGGCCAATAAATCGAGGGCACAACTTCCCTCTCTTACCAAATCTCATCAAACCCCACTTGGGTGATATCTTCAGAAACACGTGATCACCCACCTCAAATGCCAAAGGCCTCCTCCTACGGTCGGCATAACATTTTTGACGGCTCTGGGCTGTAACAAGCCTCCTACGGATAAGCTCAACGTTTTTCGTCGTTTCCCTCACCAACTCCGGGCCCAACAAAGGTGCATCACCCACCTCGGCCCAACAAACTGGAGATCTATAAGGTCGGCCATACAAGACCTCAAACGGTGCCATACCGATACTCTACTGAAAACTGTTGTTGTAGGCAAACTCCACCAAGGGCAAGTGCCTCTCCCACGACCCACTAAAGTCAAGAACACAACCTCGGAGCATATCCTCAAGGATCTGAATAATACGCTCGGACTGCTCGTCAATCTGAGGATGATAAGCCGTGCTAAAGGTCAACCCAGTGCCCAAGGCACTCTGAATAATACGCTCGGACTGCTCGTCAATCTGAGGATGATAAGCCGTGCTAAAGGTCAACCCAGTGCCCAAGGCACTCTGCAAACTCTGCCACAACCTCGCAGTAAAACGTGGGTCTCTATCTGAGACAATCGACACTGGGACTCCGTGCAACCTCACTATGTCCCGAATATATAAGTCGGCAAGATGATCTACCGAATCTCTCACGCGCATAGGGATAAAGTGCGCCGACTTAGTCAACCGGTCTACAACTACCCAAATAGCATCACTACCCCACTGAGTCCTCGGAAGACCTACAACGAAGTCCATAGTGACATGCTCCCACTTCCACTCGGCAATAGGCAAGGGTTGTAACAAACCCGCTGGCCTCTGATGTTCGGTCTTTCACTTGCTGACAAGTAAGGCACTTAGACACAAAAACTGCCACATCTTTCTTCATACCCCGCCACCAAAACTGGCGACCCAAATCCCGATACATCTTAGTGCCTCCAGGATACACCGCAAGGCGTGAATTGTGAAACTCTCGGAGAACCTCCTCTCGGCAAGACCCCGGCACAAACAAACGGTCTTGGTATCTCACACTCTGGTCGGGATACACAGACAAACCCTTCTCAACCTTTCCACTGGAGATCTTCTCTCGAAAGGATTCTACCTCAAGGTCACCTCTCTGTGCCTCTAACACTCGAGTCACAAGTGTAGGCTGCGCAACAACAGAAAACAAGGCCGTAGCCTTAACGGATTCGCCCAGAAGCAAATCAAACTCGCCAAGTGCACCCAACATCTTCCACTCCCGAATGGCTATACAAGCTACATCACTAATGGATTTTCTGCTAAGGGCATCGGCCACAACATTGGCCTTCCCCGGATGATAATGCAACTCGAAGTCGTAATCCTCAATAAACTCCATCCACCTCCTCTGCCTCAAGTTCAAGTCTTTCTGTGTAAACAGATATTTCAGACTCTTATGATCCGAGAATACCTCGAAAGTGCCTCCAAATCTTCAAGGCAAAAATCACAGCTGCCAATTCTAGGTCATGTATAGGGTAATTTCTCTCGTGTATTTTCAACTGCTGCGAGCCATAGGCTACGACCTTCCCCTCTTGCATCAATAAACAACCTAAACCCTCTCTTGAAGCATCACAATAAACCGCATAACCCAACCCTCTCTCCAGAATAATCAAGACCGGAGTGGTGGTCAATCTAACTTTCAATTCCTAGAACGACTTTTCACAAGTCTCACTCTATACAAATTTGACCCCTTTCTGTGTCAACCTAGTCAACGACGAAGCTAGCTTGGAGAAATCCTTCACAGACCGGCGGTAATACCCAGCTAATCCTAGAAAACTACGAATCTCAAAAACACTCTTAGGCTGTGCGCAATCTTGCACTGCCTCAATCTTGGATGTATCAGCAGATACCCCTTCTCCGGAGACTACATGGCCTAAGAACTTGACCTCTCCTAGCTAGAACTCACACTTTCCAAACTTGGCATACAGCCTATGGGTTCTAAGAAACTCAAGTACCACTCTCAAGTGTTCCTCGTGCTCCTCTTCAGAAGGCGAATAAATCAGGGTGTCGTCCACGAAAACGATCACAAAATGATCCAAGAATTCCCAAAATATCCGGTTCATCAAGTCCATAAAGACTGCCGGTGCATTGGTGAGCCCAAAAGGCATCACCAGAAACTCATAGTGGCCATATCGCGTACGAAATGCCGTCTTCGGAATATCCTCCTCCCTGACCCTCAACTGGTGGTAACCCGATCTCAAGTTTATCTTAGAGAAACAACGAGAACCCTTTAACTGGTCAAACAAATCATCAATACGAGGCATAGGGTACTTATTTTTAACCATAGCCCGATTCAACTTCCGGTAATCAATGCAAAGTCTCAAGGCACCATCTTTCTTTTTAGCAAAGATGGCTGGTGCTCCCCACGGTGAAACACTAGGGCGAATAAAGCCTTTATCTAGCAATTCCTGGGGATGAATCTTCAACTCACTCAACTCGGCTGGGGCAAAACGATAAGGTGCCATAGAAATCAGTGCCATGCCGGGCACTAAGTCAATAGAGAACTCAATCTCTCGATGAGGTGGTAAGCTAACAAGATCCTCGGGAAAAACATCTGAATACTCACAAACCACTCTTGGCAATACAGGCTGGGTCTTATCGCACTCACTACTCATGAAGCTAGCAAGGAGACCACTAAGCTCAATCCGCCCTCACGGATCATACACCGGTGGCAACACACTACCAACCCGATCCCCCAAGAAATGCCCTCTGGCGGTAACAATCGATAACAGCCTGATATGACGATAGCCAGTCCATACCCAAAATAACATCAAAACCCGACATAGCCATAACTACAAAGGAAAATGGAAGCCGGCGGTCGGCGACCTCTATATCACAGCCCCGACACCCTTGTTTCAAAATCAATTCACCCTCAATAGGTGATACAACACATATAGGAGATGCTAACTGCGCCAACTCCAACCCCAAAATAGATACAAATGCAGCAGATATAAAGGAATGGGATGCACCCGTATCTATCAACACATTAGTAACCGAGTTGCAAAACAAAAAGGTACCTCTCACAACTGATGGAGCCGGTACAAGATCCTGCGCGGTAATAGCATACACGCGCCCAGAAGGTCTCTGCTCTACCTGCTCACCCCTAGGAGTAAAAGACTGCTGCACAGACTGGGACGACGAAGCTCCCTGATTGGCCCTCGAGGCCTGAACTGACTGTGCTGGCTGAAAACTCTACGTCTGCCTCGAACCAGACGCACCCGATATGGCACTCAACTGCGGGCAAAACCTCTTCAGGTGCCCCGCTTGATCACACTAGTAACAAGAGAGCGGCTGGCCTATACCCTGACTCTGGTTCTAAGGTCGAGCCGAAGATGAAGCAGCTCTCTGACCTCCTCCCCTCTGCGGGCAAGCTGGAGACTTGTGACCCAGCTGGCCACATGTGTAACAAGTAATGTCTCTCTGACTGCTTCTCCCAGAACCTGCACTCGGCACTGGAAAGGTAGATCTAGCAAAACCAGCCTGAGACTGCTGAGGGTTAGGACCCATCTGTCTCCTGCCATTCTCCTTGCCATCTTGACTCCTCTTGGAGCCCCTCAACCTCTCATCCTCCTCATGCATCATAATCTCCATATGGGCCGCAGTATCTACAAGACGCCCATAATCTCGAGTCATAGAACCCCCAACTCTCATCTTGAGCCCGTGCCTCAACTTCCTCTCGAACTCAATACAACGGCGTTCCTCAGACGCCACAAGCTCAGGTGCGAACTTGGATAAACTAGTAAATACGGCCTCAAACTCGGCCACTGATAAACTCAACTGTTTGAGCTGACAAAACTGATCTCTCAACTTCTTCCTGACAGCGGGAGATAGAAACTTCTCCTGGAAAGCATCCACAAAGGCCTCCCAAGTGCCACAAATACGACCCTTCGTGAACTTCCACCACTGACCCGCATCCCCTTTTAGCTGGAAAGACGCCAAGGTTACCTTCAACACCCCGTCTTCGATGCCAAACATCTCAAACATCTTCGTCATCTGCTCCAACCACTCATCAGCTTCAAGTGGCTCATTCGGATCCCCCAAAAACTCATCCGGATTAGACCGGAAAAACTCCCTCTTCAGAAAGGAAGGCCCTGCATCAACAACCTGGGCCTGAACCTGATTCTCAACTCTGAGAATGCCCACGGATTCCCTAAATGCTCCTGCTATCTCGCGGGCTAAGGCACCCATGGCCTGCTGACCCACTGGCTCAGCCACATTGGCCTGGCCAACACCCTCCTGCTACGTCGGAACATCATCCGATAAAGGCATCTCCTACCTACCACTCCTACCACGTCTACCTCCACGTCCTCGTCCTCGTCCTGACATCCTAATAAAGGTAACGAAGAACATTAGCACATTTAAAAATGTGTCGAAGCTATAACACTCACGTCCTAATACATGGACAACAGTAATTCATTCCACGTAAGCACATAATCACATAAGCACTTACAAATTTCATTTCCGAATAATGACAGTCCGTGGCGTTACTAGAGTTCCGGTTAGAAACAACATTGATCAAGTGCTTTTCCAATAGGACTCCCAGAAACCCAAGGATCCAGTCAACATCCTAGAAACTACATTCCATACCCAAGTAGTCACGTAAACATGTTATCACATAAGCATACAACACTACATCTAAGTCTCTAAGAAACGAGACGAACCCATTGTGGTACTAACCACTTCCCGCATACCCAAAGTATTCGAACCCGGTACGCTCTGATACCAAGTTGTAACGCCCTCAAAATAATACATAAAACTCTACATTCTTGACATGCATTGATATAAGAGAAATTAACATTTTTCCATTCATCAGAGTAGTCCCTACAAATGTATTACATGTTGACAACAAAAGTAAATGCCCAGCGGCTTACAACTTTCCAAGCCAACACTTGGTTACACAAAAGAGAGTACTAACTCATATCATATTAAGCCCTTGGCCTGAATTTACATGTAATACAACAAAATATAACACAAAAAGTCTGTCAACCTCTAGCCTCCCAAGCTACGTCCTTGGAGGTGGCATACCATCTGTACCTGAAAATAATGTCCCATATAGGGTGAGCCACAGCCCAGTAGAAATATACTAAACCAGCTATAAGCAATGACTAAAATTATAGCATTTGAAAGATGGTTAACACTTATAAACCAATCTATATCATATTACAGTTCCATGACAATCATGTCCATGTCACATTTCACTTTACTTTACTCATCAACTCATTTCATAAACGTGGCTTAGAACTTGGCCAGATAATTTAAATGAGGTTACATCTCATATTAATAGTATGTCCATTTCAATTGGGATAACAACTCATATTAATCAATTCTTACTTCACAATAGATACACATAATTGTTGTATCAATCTCAAACAAAACACTTCCATACTTCATATATGATATACAGATTTGCTATATCAATACTTCAATAGATACACATATTTGCTGTATCAATGGAGTACATCCCCTATCTCCTCTCAAACAATGTCCGGTTTAGGAGTCCATCCCCTATCTTCCCCTAAACCGTGGAGTACATCCCCTATCTCCTCCCACACAAAACAATGTATAAAAACACATATCATATACAAGGTCAATCAATACATAAATTTGATGTATTATTCCAACCGCCATATTTGATGACATGTTCAATTGATTAGTTTTAGTTCGCCTAATCATCATGCATTGTCTACAGCATTCAAGACTATCCTCCACCGATAGCCCAAAGCAGTTATTTCTAAACAGAAAATAAATGCATCAAATGGTATAATATCAACAGTTTGATAGGTGAGTGATAAATTAATCCAACTACACCATTTAATCCCATAATTTTCCAATTTCAATATTCTCAACTCAATTTCTCATTTCTCAAAATTAATTATACAAATTAATTTATCATAATAATTAGGGCATTTTCCCATATTTCACATATTAACCCTAAGGTTTGATTTCACCAATACAACAACATTAATTCCATTTTTGTTGGTCTCATACACCCATAGGAGTTAATACTTTGAAAACCTCCTTTCTATAATTTATAAATCAATCCCTAACTTTTTCAAAATTACCCATCAACCCCAACATATCAAAATGCCAAAAATTAAAGACAAAGCTCATAAGATGGAGTAGGGTATCCCTACCTTGAAATGAAGAGCTCAAAAGGAGAAGACGACCAAAATCCAAAGTGCTCCAAATCGAAGATTTTTTTAGATTAAAATGTAGCCCACACAACCCTCTAACTTTCTTATAAAGAACTTAGGATAGAATCACACTAAAAATAGATGAAACCCTAGAGAGAAGATGTGTAGAGAGAGAGAGAGCTCGGATCTAGGGTTTTGAAATCAAAAGAGATGAAAAAGTGAAGTGTTTAACCGCTGCTGTCTACTGATATAACACAGGCTCGCTCGAGCGAAGGATTGGTCGCTCGAGCGACCAGACACAAAGAACTCTCGCTCGAGCGTAGAAAGCCTCGCTCGAGCCAAGAATGCGAAGCTTCAGGTCTGCAACCCAGAAGCACGCTTGAGCGACAGAATGCTTGCTCGAGCGAAGAAACTCAAAACATACACCTCGCTCGCTCGAGCGAAGAAAAGCTCGCTCGAGCCAAGAAATGCAACTCTCAAGTCCAGAACCAGACGCAGACGCAAGCTCGAGCAAAGGACTTCTTGCTCGAGCCACCAAATACAAAACTCAACTCTCGCTTGAGCGAACAAACCCTGGCTCGAGCGAAGGATCTAAAACAAAGAGCTCGCTCGAGCGACAAAGTACTCACTCGAGCGAAGACACAAAAATCTGGGCAGCAACCATTTGCTCCCATTCACTCCCAACTTGTAACAAACCTGCCCAACACATCCTATAACTCATAAATAAGGAATTAAAGAATGACAACAAGATATATACAACAACAAGCTCCACAGAACCTAAGTCCGGATAGAACAACCAAATGGGGAAAGACCGGGATCGCTATAATTGTCATTATTTCCACGAATATCACCATTATTTTACAATTACTATCATCGCTACCAACACCACCACTCCACCACCACCACCGCCGCCACTATCATGCCGTCGTCGTCACCGCCGCCATCACCACCACCACCACCACCACCACCACCACCACCACCACTATCACCTTTATCATCATTGTCATTATTGCGATAAATATCACCATTATTTTACAATTACTATCATCACTATCACCATCACCACTCCACCGCCACCGCCACCGCCACCACTATGCCACTCCACCACCACCACTATCATCACAATATAAAAATTAAAATGTACAATTTCAAATTTTATTTTGCACATATCAAACAACTTATTTTTAATTCAACACTTAAATTTTTATCAAATAGTTTTTCAATTTAAAAAATTCAGCATTCATTTTTCAATACTTAATTTCAGCCTTCAATTTTATCAAACACCACCACCTAAGTAACAAATTTACAATGAAAATGTGTTAAGGATTATATGAATTAAAAACTTAATAGAACCTTCATTTGGGAAGAATTTTTTTAGCCTAATTTTTTGACTTTTTGACTAATTTAGTCTGGTTTAATCAGTTTAGTTTGGGAGGAACTTTTTGACTTTTCTGACTTTTTGACTTTTTTGTAAAAGAAAAAGTGAAATGATTATAGTTTAAATATGACATTTTATCTTATTAATTTATTTAGTTTATTTTTATCTTTTTATACTTTTTTTAATCTCAATCTAAACTCAATTCATTTGCCAAATAAGGACTAATTATAAGACTACTGCATTTTCTTCAAATCTTGAAAAAGGCGAATGTAATCCTATACATACTTACACATGGTAAATTATGCTTATGTTTCACCTTCATTGAGACTTAAAAGAAAAAATCTTAGGCTGTGTTTGGTAGGGTTTTGGAATTATAGTTCTATCCTTACATTCTAATATGATATTTGGTTTGAGTTTTGGAAAATGAATTTCATCTCTCCTTTTGAAAACTCGTTCTATGCAGGCTTTTAAATTTTGAAATTTGGCTTTCCGATCGTCCCCTCGGACGTTCGACCGATCGTCCGATCGGTTTGACCGGCCGGTTTAATTTTTTTTTTTTTGGTTGCAATTGGCACTTTTTTATTTTATTTTATATTTTTGATAAAACAATGTTTTTGAAAATTTTTAAAATAGTTACAATAGTCAAACAATGTTTTTGACATAATTACAATTACTTTTATTTTAATGAAATTAAGTGGACCAAAATTAACATAGAGACAAAATAAAGACAATAAAGACAAAATAAATTAAAATAGTTAATAAATATAAAATATGTTAAAATAGTTAACAAAATAAAATGTTACATCCAAACTATAATCATTTTATTTTTTATCTCACAACTATAAAATCAACTACAAAAAAAAAAAAGCCAACTATATTTTCAAACACAACTTTTTTAGCCAAAAATGCTTTAGACCACTAATTAGTGGTGGCTCTAATGATGTGGCTGTGGGTCCCACCCACTGCCACAGTGTGTTTGTCCCTTATTTTATTTATTTATTTATTTTTTCAATTGCAACCTCACTAGTAGTGGGATTAGTAATGGCAAATTAGTAGTCTATAGCATTGCTCCTTTTTTAGCCAAGCTAAAATAGTTAAAAAAATAAAAAAGCTAACTAAAATAACCAACTTCCCAAACGAGTTCGGCCCTGTTTGGGAAGTTCAATTTGAGCCACAATAGCCAATAAAGACTAGCCTATTTTGAGATGTAGGTTAAAGTAGGAATGGCAACAGGGCGGGGCGGGGCTGGGGATCACACTCTTCGTTCCCGATCCCCGAATGTGAAAATCTCCCCGGCCCTAGCCCCGATCCCTGACGGGGAACCTAAAACCGTCCCCATTCCCGCCCCCTAACAGGGATCGGGTTTCCCCGACCCCGAAAATTCCCCGCCCCCCAAATTTGTTTCAACACCACCATCATCAACAACAACAACAACAACAACAACAACATCAACAACGTCGTCAACAGAATTATCAATATCAACATATCATTTTCAACATCAACATATCAACAAAATCATCAATACATCATGAACTAATAAATAAATAAAAATGGATAGATACACACAGTCACAGACACAAACAGATCTAAGATCTGTGTCACACAGAGAGAGAGAGAGAGAGAGAGAGAGGACGATCGGATCATCAACACATACAGATGGAGGAGATGGATGGCTGTGACTACGACGACGGAAGCCATGGACGACAGAGGAAGCCGATCGGCGTCGCGGAGTGATGATTGGCGTCGTGAACAGTACGAGAGTGAGAGACAGAGTAGAACAGTGGCGATGGATGGCTGTGACTGCGATGACGGAAGCCATGGACGGCAGAGGAAGCCGTTCGACGTCGCGGAGTGACGATCGTGAGAGACAGAGTAGAACAGTGTGAGAGAGAGAGAGAGAGAGAGAGAGAGTAGAGGGAAGAGAGAGAGAGACACGGATGAAGAAAGGAAGACAGAAACGAGGGTTTTGTACCATATGTGTGTATATATATATATATATAGGGGTAAACCAGTAATTTCACTTCGGGAAAATTCGGGGCCAGGGACGGGGCCGGGGATGGGGACGGGGACGGGGACGGGCCGGGGCTTGAACACTGATCACCGTCCCCGGCTCGAAATTGATCGGGGATTTAATTTTGAATACCATCCCCGTCCCCACGGGGGTACTTTTCAGGAAAAAACCATTATAATCGGGGTCGGGGGATCGGGTTCCCGTCGGGCCGGGTTCAAATTGCCATCCCTAGGTTAAAGGCTGATTTTTTGATTTTTTTTGAAAAAATATGCAAAACAATAAAGAGATGATGTGATCGAAAAAAGTCAAACAGTAAAAAAATAGGCTTTTAACTGTGTTGTCAAAATAGGTCAAAATAGCCAATAAGATCAAAGGTCACATCACTTTTTTTTTCACGACAATCAAATCAACTGCCAAAAAAAAAAAAAAAAAAAAATCAACTATCTTCTCAAACATAATTTTTTTAATCAGGCTAAAATAGTCAAAAAAATTAACTAAAATAACTTATTCCCAAACTGGACAATAAATAAAATAATATATATACTTTTATATAGAAATAATAATAACGTTATTTTTTTATTTATATAATTAATAAATTACTAATAAAATAAATAATTAAATCATTAAAATGAAACTCATAAAAAAAACTACACGACCCAACAACACAACCCTCTCCGTAAAAAGAAATGCTGCGGTGAGGCGGAGTGGGTGGCAGGAATAAATAATTTTTTTTTTCAGATTAATTATATTTTTAAGAAAAAAGATTGGTAGCTCGAAATGTGAGGCTCGAATTTGGCCCAACTTTTATACGACGTCGTTTTTCAATCTTTTTTGTTTCTTTTATATCTGAAACAGGGGAGGGAGGGAGAGAGAGCGAGAGAAGAGAGAAGAGAGAAGAAAGAGAGGGAGGACGAACAGAGAGAGAGAGTTGGCGGCCGATGATGGCGACGATGAGCTGGCGACGGTGACGATGAGCTAGCGACGGTCGATGATGGGCGACGATGGCGACAGAGAGAGAGAGCTGGCGACGGTCGACGATGGACGATGAGGGATTAGATCTGTGTTTGTTTTTTTTTTGATTTTGATTTTCAAAATCTGTGTTTGATTATGATGATGTTGTGTGTTGTTGTGGTTACAGTCGGTGGGAAAATTTGCTCTGTTTTCTGATGTACCAATCTGATAGGAAGATGTACCGATCTCTCTGTTTTCTCCTTGATATTGTATCACCGATCTAAATGTATCACCAATCTGAATGTATCTTCTTGATAGGAAAATTTGCTCTTGAAATTGTATCACCGATCGGAATGAAAAAAAAAAAAAAATTTGTTGATGTTGATGAAACTGTCCAGGCACTGCTCCAGCTTCCTCTTCTCTTCCTCTTCTTCTCCTTCTTCACTTTCATCTTTTGCATCTTCAGGAAAAAACGAGAAAGAGAAAGAAAAGAAAAGAAAAAAAGTCTCGAGCCATTCGAGCCCCAAAAGTCTCGAGCTACCAATCACGGTTGTATTTTTAATCTCTAAAACATGTTCTTTGTGTCATTTAATATTTAAATTATGTTAATTAATTCTTAATATATAAAAATATTTTAATTTGGTCCCTCAAGCTAATTCTGTCAATAACCATCATGAAAATCAATGATAAATGTAAAAATTCACTTACAAAATTATACATTTTGTTATTAAAATATGTGACCTGTTGTGAAAATTCACCTAAAAAGTTGCACTTTTACTCTTCAAAAATATATGTTATACATCATTAATGTAAAAATTTACATTGAAAATTATTTTTTTAGTCTTCAAAATACATGATGTGTAAGATTTATATTCCAAAATTACAAATTTATCTGTAATTTTAACAAATTCTATTGATGAAGGGTTTGTTTGGGATGTAGATTAGTTTTTTAACTTTTTTTAGTCTGGGGTTAAAAAGTCTCATTTGGAATGAGTTTTTTTGATTTTTTTAAATTTTGTGAGAAAAAAAATATAATAATTATGGATTGGATATGATATTTTGTCTTATTAAATTAAAAAATTTATTTTATTTTTTTATGACTAAAATAACTAAAAAAATCCAAAACTTTTTCTTCTCAAACGAACGAAGAGTTAGTTTGGAATGATCAAATTATAACGCTTTTTATATATTAAAGACAATATTGACACATTACATATTTTGAGATTAAAAATATAATTAACCATTTCTTTTGGGGCAATGGAGACAGTTTTTTTTTTTTTTTTTTTTTTTTTTTTTTTTTTTTTTTTTTGATGAACCGATGGTAGAGACAGTTGGAGAGTCAAAATTTGAGCTCTCAAAATTGTAGGTCCCGCTCAATTTACACATTATTTTATTTTATTTTATTTTGAGATTAGAAACGCCCGAAGGCTACAGCAGTTAGATGGACAATTACTGCCCCGCTGCCTTCCTTTGGGTCAAAAATAGGGAGGTTAAAGAAATAAAAAAAAATTGATCAAATCGATTAAATCGAATCAAATTGGTTATATTTGATTTGTTTTTTTAACAAGAATCGAATTTGTGCGGTTTTTATATTTGATTTTTTTCGATTTTTAGTTTGGTGAGAGGGTAAAATGTGTAAATTTGGGCTGAGCTAGGATTGAGTAGAAGTAAGCCGAACTGTGGGCTGAGTAGAATGGGCTTCACCATTGGGCTTAGTTAGCTCGGTCATGAATGACATAAATAGCTCGGTTTGAGTATTCTGGGCCGAAGTATAGGGAGCGGTGCAGTAAAAGGAGGAACCGAGCTAGGTAAAGCGAAGTAGAACCGAACTAAGAAAAGCTCGGTGAAATCTACCGCATCAGCGTGTGTTAGCTCGATTGTTTTGTCATACTACCGTGGTAAAATCATTTCACTTGGTTAAAGCAGTGATGAGGGTATTTTAAGGATAACCATCATCCTTGGGCATGAGTCTCCTAGTAGGGCTCTGCTAAGGAGAATAGAGTCCTATTGGGATTATGCAAACTATCTCACTTGGTTGTTAGTCAGTAGGGTGTGTGATTCCTAGGAGGACTCTTATATGTAGAGTTGGAATCCTACTAGGATTGTGCCAGGTAGAGTCTATAAAAGCTCATAACAGAACCTATGGACATGTATCACAATTTTTACTCCTAAATACACAGAGCTTTTGTCTATTGTCTATTTGCTGACTTAGGCATCAGAGGGGTTTTCGGCACACACCCGTCGGCTAGTTCACATTTGTGTTTTCAGGAAGTAAAGCGACGACGTTTGGAGGAGCGCACACCTAATCAATAGGATTATACGAGAAGAATTTTTTCATGCTCATACAATTGGTGCCGTCTGTGGGAATTTCAAAAAGAACAAAACCTCTTGATCAAGTTTTCCTCTCTAATTGAAAGCAATGGCGCAAAATGAAGACTTGCCGCAATCTGCTATTGATGGGCAAACCCTGGAGGGGGGTGGGAGGCGCGAAGGTTTACCTTCTATCCCTCCTATGGCGGATTTAGAACCCCAGCAACGAAACTCCTGGAGGGACACGAGGGAGAGACGGGGCACTAGCCCTCGTCGCTCTCAAAGTCCTAAAAGACAGAGGCGAAGGCTGGATCCTCAAGTTTTGGAGGATTGCGTGAGGGAGCGAGACGAGTTAATAAGAAGGATGACGGCAGACATGGAGACTATGAAGAGCCAGATAAAAGGGAAGGGAATGGCGACAGGAGAGGGGCTCAAAGGTAATACGCCCCCTTGTCACTCGGAAGATCTTGAAAGACATACCACGCCATCGCAAGCAGAAAGCAGGAGTCTTAGAACAGGCGGCACTCAATCGAGGACTTCCAGGACTCGTTACTCCAGGTCTGAGAAAACGAGGACTGAAAGGTCATATATAGAGGGAAGCAGCTATTACCCCTCGCACACGCACCAAACGACATCTAGGCATACGGAGTTGCCTAGATCAGCAGACTTACGGACTGTGCTCAAAGAAAGGGCCCGACGGAGGGAGGACACCAGGGCTCGCGACCCACACAGAGTTTCAGCCCTGCAGCGATTGGCCCCCAGGACACATGGGAGTGTCGAGGTAGGGATGCCAATGCCGCGCCTTGTTTACGAACCAGCAGATAAAGTATTAGCAAGGTTACAGAGCTCGCCATTCGTTCAGGTGATAAAGAACGCACCACTACCTTCGGGCTTCCATCAGCCCAAATTTACTATTTATGAAGGGAAGTCAGACCCCTACATGCACTTAAGCCACTTTCGCCAGGTTATGCCAGTTTACCAGCCGAACGAGGCTCTAATGTGCATGCTGTTCCCATCCAGCCTTGGCGACCTAGGTCTAACCTGGTTTGAAAGGCTGCCCGAAGGCAACATCGCCTCATGGGCACCATTGGAAGAAGCGTTCGTGACCAGGTTCAGGATGAATACCAAAACACCAGTAGAGATAGATCAGCTACTCTCCATTGACATGGGTGAAAAGGAGACATTGAGGTCTTACAACAGTCGCTATTGGGAGACCTTCAACCAGATTGGGGATTGCCCTACAAGCCTCGCCATTGCACAATACAAACGGGGCTTACTAGTCGGCAACAAACTGAGGGACTCAATAACAATGATGCCACCCCTTACGATGGAGACCCTAATAGAGAGGGTACATCAACATATCCGAGTAGAGGAAGACAGTGCCCGTGCTAAAGCAAAAACTGGCACAACAGCATTGCCAGATAAAAAGACTACAACGAAAGTTAACACGATAGAACAACCTAGTAAGAATGGGCGAGGTAGGCAAGCCAATGGAGAGGACCCAGAAAAAAGGAAGATAAGAGTCCGCACTGCCATCACTACCGTGTTCAATAAACCTATCTACCGGATTCTTAGCGCGATACGTAATGAACCCTTCATTCGGTGGCCAGCCAAGCAGGGAGAAGCACAAAGGGGCTATGATGAGAGGTCCCGTTGCACCTTCCATGATGGAAAGGGGCATCGAACTGAGAACTGTACACCCCTGAGGCAACATCTAGAAGAGTTAGTGGCTACTGGACACTTGGACTAGTATATTGAAGGAGGAACACCACAAGCCCCACAGGACCCTAACAAACCCAACGGAATACCGGTCGACGGTCCACCCTAAGACGTAATCAATGTTATACATACGATCATCGAACCCGAGCGGGTGTATGAGCTCAGGGGAATGATCAAAAAGGCTGAGCACTTGAGAGAGGTATTAAGTGCACAACCTACTGTCAAAAAGGGGAGAACAGAGGCCACGAACGTCATATCCTTTTCAGATAGAGACTTAGCAAGGCTACACTGCCCTCACAATGACGCATTGGTGGTCACGTTGCGCGTCAAAAATTTTGATATCAAGCGGATTCTGATTGATCAAGGAAGCTCATGCGAGATAATGTACCACGAGACCTTCAAACAATTGAAATTGGAGGACAAAGACCTAGCACCTGCGACATCTCCACTTGTCGGCTTCAACACAATGCCAGAGTGGCTAGAAGGCAAGATAATCCTCCTAGTCAAGGCAGGAACCATAACGAAACAGGTGGAATTCTGGGTATTGAAGTTCCCTTCCACTTACAATATAATCCTAGGGAGAACATGGTTACATGCCATGCGATCAGTAGCGTCAACCTACAATCAAGTATTGCGGTTCCCCAACGAAGTCGGAGTAATTAAAGAAGTCTTGAGAGACCAAATTATGTCGAAACAGTTCTTCGTCACAGTAAATGGCAGTCGGGCTGCAAAAGGGTATGTACAGATGGTGGAAGAGCCAGAAAACAATGAACTGTTTGCGGACGTGGGCAAAGCACCAGAGCAGAAGGCAGTGGAGGACTTGGTTGAGGTATGGATAGATGAAAAGGACCCAGAAAAGTTATTTTTGCTAGGCTCATCCTTGTCTAGCACTGAAAGACCTGAGATAATGGAATTCTTAATCTCAAACATCGAAGTGTTTGCCTGGACACCATACGACATGCCTGGCATAGACCCCAAGTTCATCTGCCACCAACTTAATGTCCACCCAAATGCCAGACCAATCATACAGCGCACTCGCAGATCGGCACTCCACCACGCGAAGATAGTGGCAGAGGAAGTGGAAAACTTGCTGGAGGCAGGAGCCATCAGAGAAGTGCACTATCCCAGGTGGATCTCCAATACTATAGTAGTGCCAAAGAAGAACGAAAAATGGCGCGTCTGCATGGATTACAAAACAGTCAATAAGGCATGCCCAAAGGACAGTTTTCCCTTACCACGGATAGACCAACTGGTGGACCTAACGGCAGGACATAACCGACTTAGCTTTCTTGATGCATATAGAGGTTACCATCAGATTGCTATGTATGAGCTAGACCAGGAGGTCACGTCTTTTACGACGCCTAGAGGACTGTACTGTTACAAGGTCATGCCCTTTGGCCTAAAGAACGCAGGGGCAATATTTCAACGGATGATCACCAAAATGTTTGAACCATTGTTAGGCAGAACAATGGAGACTTACATAGATGACATGGTGGTCAAAAGCAAGGATGAGAAGAACCACCTCAGGGACCTAGATGAAATGTTCCAAATCCTAAAGAAGAACAAGTTACGCCTGAACGCATCCAAGTGTGCTTTCGGTGTAGGATCAGGCAAATTCCTAGGCTTCCTGGTAACCAACCGAGGCATAAAAGCCGACCCTTCTCAGATCAAAGCAATCCAGGACCTTAAGAGGCCTAACACAGTCAAAGAGGTACAGCATCTCACTGGCCTGGCAGTCGCACTCAATCGGTTCATAAATCGATCGTCAGACAGATGTCGACCATTCTTCCAAGCATTGAAGGCCAAGTTTGAGTGGGATGAAGAATGCGACCACGCCCTTGAGAGCCTAAAAGACTACATGACCTCTCCTCCGTTGCTAGTAACCCCAGTACCTGGAGAAAAGCTCTTTTTGTACTTAGCAGTTTCACAGCACGTAGTCAGCACAGTGTTGGTCAGAGCGGAAGGAATCCAACACCTGCCCATCTTTTATGTTAGCAAAACTTTGCTAGATACCGAAACAAGATACCTACCACTGGAAAAGTTGGCCTTAACCTTGATGATGGCCTCAAGGAAGTTGTCGCATTATTTCCACGCCCACACCTTAATCGTCCTAACAACTTTTCCCTTAAAAGCTTTGTTTGAAAGGGTTGATTTTTTTGGACGAATCTTAAAGTGGGCGATGGAATTAGGGCAGTACGATATCAAGTTTCAACCCAGAACTGCAATAAAAGCCCAAGCATTAGCAGACTTTGTGGCTGAGTTCACACCAGGAAGTCATCACATCTGCCCAGTGGACTTGACCGAAACAACCGAAGTAGGGGTAGAAAGTACTACGGGAACTGCACAGCCCCCAAAACAAGATGCCCAACTACAATCCAAGTCATACAGGATTGAAGACCAAGAAGGGGCAAACCATGCTATACCCGGCAAGGACTCATCAGCAAGTAAAAACTGGGAACAGTCAGATAATGAAGAACAAACCCCAACAACAGGCATGGACTTGGAAGAAAACATTGATGACACACATGACCGCAAGACATCATCCGACCCGTTTACTTGCTGGAAACTATTCGTCGGAGCGATGTGGAAACTCTTCGTGGATAGAGCATCCAATAGGCACGGTACAGGACTTGGCATAGTCCTCATCTCACCAGATAGCCTAATGGTGGAAACAAGCAGTCAACCTTGGCTTCCCAGCATCAAACAATGAGGCGGAGTATGAGGCACTTTTAGCAGGCCTTAAGTCAGCACTCTTCATGAAGGCCACCGAGCTGATGGTTTACAGTGAATCCCAGCTGGTAGTAAACTAGATTTTAGGCAACTACGAGGCGAAAGATGAGAGGATGGCTAAGTACCAAGAGTTAGTTAGAAAGGAGATCATGAAGTTCGATGTAGTGCGAATAGAGCAGATCGACCGAGAAGAAAATAGTAGAGCAGACGAACTGGCAGGTTTTGCTTCAATGGCAGACACATCTATCCCACATCCATTACTGATCGACTTCCTACCCAGACCAAGCATTGAAGAACCTGAAGTAGCTGAGGTATGTTGTGCCAAACTAGGCCCTTCTTGGATGGACCCCATCATAGTGTTTTTGAAAGACGGCATCTTACCTGAAGAAAAGAAAGAGGCCAACAAAATTAGAGCAAAATCACAGCGATTTTGGCTTTCTCCATCATTGGCGTTGTACAAAAAATCCTTCACAGGACCTTACTTGAAATGTGTCCATCCTAGCAAGGTCGAGGCATTTTTATTCGAGATACATGAAGGCATATGCGGAAACCACCAAGGGGGAAGATCATTGGCTTACAGAGCAATCTCACAAGGATATTAGTGGCCATACATGCAAGCAGATTCTGCGAAGTATGTCAAGAGGTGCGAGAAATGTCAGAAGTTCACACACCAGATACACCAACCAGCAAGAGAACTTCTACCATTGACCAGCCCATGGCCCTTTGCAATGTGGGGCCTGGACATAGTGGGACCACTTCCAACAGTATCCGGCAACAGAAAGTTCTTTCTCGCAGCAACAACTACTTCACAAAGTGGGTGGAGGCTAAAGCCCTTGCATCAATAAAGGAGAAAGATGTAAAGAAGTTCGTCTGACAGAATATCATAACCCGATTTGGCATACCCAAGGCTCTAATATCTGACAATGGCACTCAGTTCGATGGAAAAATCTGCAGGGGCTTTTTGTGAGGAATACAAGATAGAATTCTACAACTCTACACCGGCATACCCTCAAGCAAATGGCCAGGTAGAAGCTTCAAACAAAGTCTTCTTAGAAGGCTTAAAGAAAAGGTTGGAAAAAGCGAAGGGAAAATGGGCTGAGGAGCTTCCTCATGTTTTATGGGCTTACCGTACCACACCTCGGTGGTCAACTGGAGAAATACCTTTTACCTTGGCCTATGGCATGGAGGCTGTAATCCCACTGGAAGTAGGCCTCCTTACTATCAGAAGTGAAAACTTTGACCCAGACTTGAACAAAAAAACCATAGCCTTGGAACTTGACTTTGCAGAAGAAAGAAGGAAAAGAGCTCTAGTTCACATTGCCTTATACCATTAGGAGTTATCTAGAAAGTATAACAAAACAATGCACCCGAGGCAATTCAAGATTGGGGATTGGGTATTACGCAAAGTAATGGGTAAGACTTTAGTACCCAGAGATGGCAAGTTAGGACCTAACTGGGAAGGACCATACAAAGTGGTTGGTTTAGCAGAAAAAGGGGCATATCACTTGGAGGATGGAGACAACAAGGCTATTCCCAGGCCTTGGAACACTGGCAATCTCAAGTTATTCTATTTTTAGCTTTCTCTTAGAATACTTGTAATTTTTTTTCATTTTTTCAAATAAAACAAGTAGTTTACTTTTTCAGCATAAGTCTTTCTATTGTAAAAGTTGTTCTCAGTCATTACCAGCAAGGGGCAATCAGAAAGTTTGGCAGGAATAACCAAACATTGAGCTCTCTTCAGCCGAAATCAAGATCTAGGTTGAAGAACGTTGGCCGGAATAACAAACATTGAGCTTTCTTCAACCGAGATCAGGATCTAGGCTGAAGAACGTTGGCCGGAATAACCAATATTGAGCTCTCTTCAGCCAAGATCAGGATTTAGGTTGAAGAATGTTGGCCGGAATAACCAACATTGAGCTCTCTTCAGCCGAGATAAGGATCTGGGCTGAAGAGGTTGGCAGGAATAACCAACATTTATCTCTCTTCAGCCAAGATCAGGATCTAGGCTGAAGAACGTTGGCCGGAATAACCAACATTGAGCTCTCTTCAGCAGAGATAAGGATCTGGGCTGAAAAGATTGGCAGGAATAACCGACATTTATCTCTCTTCAACCGAGATCAGGATTTGGACTGAAGAGGTTGGCAGGAAAAACCAACATTTAGCTCTCTTCAGCTGAGATTAGGATCTAGGCTGAAGAGGTTGGCAGGAAAAACCAACATTTAGCTCTCTTCAGCCGAGATCAGGATTTGGGCTGAAGAGGTTGGCAGGAAAAACCAACATTTAGCTCTCTTCAGCCGAGATTAGGATCTAGGCTGAAGAGGTTGGCAGGAAAAACCAACATTTAGCTCTCTTCAGCCGAGATCAGGATCTAGGCTGAAGAAGGTTGGCAGGAATAACCAACAATTAGCTCTATTCAGTCGAGATAAGGGTAGGGGCTAAAGTAAAAGATTACTGGGCTCATTGGACCGAGATGGGTATCATGGTTTGAAAAAGTTAATGCATAGAAAGCAAGCAAAGAGTTGAGCTCTCATACAATTAAAGTTGAAAAATAAAATGCAAGTATGGAGTAAACCGAACAAAAAGATGGGCAAAATACTGGATTCCATTCAAGATTAAAAAACAGCATTACAAAAGGTGGGGCTTGAGTTCGGCTACAAATTCTTACAAGAGTAAAACAAAAGAAAAAGATGATCAAACAAAGAGGTCATCCAAATCTGCATCCAGAACAACCCGAGCTTCGCCACTCTGTAGCCTGGCTCCAGCAGGTACGTCGGTCAGAGGGGCGTCGTCAACCGTGCTTGGTACCAGTGGCTCCACCTGGGCTGTCTATCCGGTTTGACCGCGATCTTCGTTGATAGTCGAGGCATTGTTTGGTTCAGGCAATCCTTTTTCCTCCTCCCCCTCTTGGAGAAACTTTTGTTGGATGGCGTTGGCATAGTCCGCTATATAACTCGGGATAAAGTGAGGAGGAGGGTTTTGAAAGACCTCGGTTTCTAAACCCAGGCCGAATTGCGCAATAACTGCCTTCCAGCTGCATTTGAAGAAGATGTCTTTTGCAGCTTCGCACTACTTGACATACGTGGCTTCCCCTTCTTTGTAATCGCGGTCCTCAGCGTCTTCCGCGCTCTTTTTCAGCTCGGTGATCTCAGCATCTTTCTTCTTCTCAAGCTTTTCCATCTCGCGCAAGTAGCGGTCTTTTAGCTCGGCCAAAGCCTTCTGCTTGTCCGCTTGCGCCGAGTTGACTAGACCAGTAAGTCGGGCGATTTCAGTCTGTAGCTCGGTCATTTTTTGTTTGGCTTGTTCTAGTTCAGCCTTTTTAGCGTTGGCTTCTGCCACGGCCAGCCGTGTTGTCTTACGGAGCTCCAACACGCGCTTGTGAGCAACGTGGTTCTTCTGCATAGCCTGCAAAAATAGAGATAACAATTATGAGGAAAGCCATGCAATCAGATGGTGTGAATTGGAAAAAAAAAAACAAAAGGAGAACTTACCAACACCATTGACTTTGTTGCCGGGCGAATGGACTTCAGCTCGGTCAGATGATCGTGGTGCTCCATATCGGCTGGCAGACACACGCTCTTGGCGAGGTTGAAGGCAAGCAAGTGGTCTTTTTCTGCAACCATTGAGTCGGCGTCCGAGATAGTGCGGTTCTTGTAAGTTATTTTCGGAGCCCACTCCGAAGGGCTAGTTCGGCTTGAACACGCGGGCTCAGGGCTTGGCGTTGTGGTATCTGGGAGCACGATGTCCTCATCAACCAGGCGTTGCAGCTCGGCTGAAGCAATTCGTGTACGTTTGCTCAGTCGGGATGTAGAGGGCCTTGCTGTTGGAAGGGCCACCATGGTATCATATGGCTGGCCAGCTGGCTCTAGCCCGGCTTGGGCTTCACCAGAGGTATTCTCGGTGGCGAGCGCTCGCATGGCTCTTTTCTTTGCCATTTCTTGTTCTTCTGTTAGCGGGATCAGCCTGATTTGAGGAAGTGTGGGATATGGTTCGGGGGATGGCTCAAGAAGAAAGTCTGTTACCCTAGTCTTCCTCCTTCCGCTATATTTGTAGGTCGGCTCGAAGTTAAGTAGCTCGGCCCATCCTCGATCGCGGTATCAAAGCGCGGCGCGAAGAGCGTCTAAGTTGGGGTATTGATACTGTGACTTTAGCTGGTTCAAATCTGTATAAGAAGAAAGGCAAACGGTTAGCACGTTGTAAAACTTACAAACCGCAGGAGTAAAAAATGGACAAACTAAGCCGAGGTATTCATACCGGCTGTTCCTTTATTCCAGTTAATACCATATCCCGGTATTTGGGCTTTCTGATCTTCAAAATTGCCTGAAACCCAGAAAAAGTCGTTGTCATTAACGTCTTTGTCCGGGGTATTTTTTATTATTTTCTCTCGTCATCTTCTTATTCTTAAATAATACACCCAGCCGTCTTCATTTTGGCCAAGTGAATATTGATGAAATAGCTCGGCTAAATCGAGGTTGAGGCCGAGCCGGCGGTTTAGCTCGGCGATGCCATTTATTATCCTATATGAGTTTGTGGAGAGTTGAGTCGGGCAAAGCCTTGTCTGCCTGAGGAATTCACAGAGGAGTGGCTGAACGGGAAATCAAAGACCGGCTTCTACAATGGATATTACGGTAAATGGTACAAAGCCCGGCTTTCCCCAAGGCGTGGTATCTAGTTCAGCTAGTGAGAGGTGGACATCGTTAGGAATGTTGTAGTCCTTACGGAATTCGGCAATGGCCCTTGGGGAGTCTACTAAGAAATGGTATTTACCAATTTAACTTAAATTATGTATAAGTTAGCGCGGTAGCTTATCTCGGTGGTGAGATGACGTTGAATAGCTCGGTTGAGTATGCAAAGGTGTGCCTAGCCAACCTAGTCAAAGTCTACAAAGGGGAGATAAAAACTGTTATGCCTAGATAACTGAACCGGGCTAAAGAAAGAAGGATAAATAAATATAAACTCTAGATCGGCTAAGTGGGTTGCAACCCTTAGGCTAAGTGGGTTGCAACCCTTAGCTCGATCGTAGCACGAGTTTTTAGCCAGGTTATTGAGCATTAAGGATCTGAGGTTGGTCAAGATCCAGGTTTTTAGCTCGGTTATAGGGTGGAGTTTTCTAGTTCGGATGGGGGTGCACTTATCACAAAACTGGCTCCAAGTCTTAGCTCGGTCCATGGGTAAGGCTTCTAGTTCGGTCTAATACGCATCTATGGCAAACAAGTTCCTATCACGGTCGTAGTATTATTTTGGATCAAAAGCATCATTTTACAGATTGTGAACTCAGTCAAGGATCTATTACCTGGTTTCTGGGACTAGGTGGTTTGTTCCTATTGTTATGAAAACTATACAAGTATGTGTTTTGAAAAACATACATATACTATGCTATGTAGTGTTGTACTATACAACGTAAACGAAAGGGAAAAAGATTAGAGCCACTTACAGTTTTGAGATGAAGAGATGGAGCTCAAGACCGTAGGAATGGCAGTGAAAGCACGAGCGTTGCAGGCACTATGGTCGTAAAAAAAGAAGATTCAGAAGGTAAATGGAGGAAGATGAACAGTGGAGTGTTTGATTTGGAAAAAATAGGGTTTTTTGTATAATGCGCCAAAATGGGCGGGACTGTTCAAAATCTCGGGTTACGAAGGCGACAGTGACAGTTGTACTGGCCCAATAGAAGCCAGCCACGTGTCCAAGAGAATAGAAAACGACTCAGACGTGCAGAGCAAATTGAAAAGTCGCTTATGGGCCGGACTTATCGGTAGCTCGGTGGAATGTGAGCTTGGTTGGCTTGAATATTTCTGGCTCGGCTGGAGAAGTATAATCCCAAATCATGCGTTGCAGATGGTAATAAGGGGCAATTGAGAGGGTAAAATGTGTAAATTTGGGCCGAGCTAGGATTGAGTAGAAGTAAGCTAAGCTGTGGGCTGAGTAGAATGGGCTTCACCATTGAGCTTAGTTAGCTCGGTCATGAATGACAAAAATAGCTCGGTTTGAGTATTCTGGGCCGAAGTATAGGAAGCGGTGCAGTAAAAGGAGGAGCCGAGCTAGGTAAAGTGAGGTAGAACTGAACTAAGGAAAGCTCAGTGAAATCTACCGCATCAGCGTGTGTTAGCTCGATCGTTTTGTCATACTACCGTGGTAAAATCATTTCACTTGGTTAAAGCAGTGATGAGGGTGTTTTAAGGATAAACATCATCCTTGGGCATGAGTCTCCTAGTGGGGCTCTGCTAAGAAGAGTAGAGTCCTACTGGGATTATGCAAACCATCTCGCTTGGTTGGTAGTGAGTAGGGTGTGTGATTCCTAGGAGGACTCTTATAAGGAGAGTTGGAATCCTACTAGGATTGTGCCAGGCAGAGTCTATAAAAGCTCATAACAGAACCTATGGACAGGTATCACAATTTTTACTCCTAAATATACAGAGCTTTTGTCATTTGTCTATTTGCTGACTTAGGCATCAGAGGGGTTTCCGGCACACACCTGCTGGCTAGTTCACGTTTGTGTTTTCAGGAAGTAAAGCGACGACGTTTGGAGGAGTGCACACTTGATCAACAGGATTATACGAGAAGAATTATTTCGTGCTCGTACATTTGGTATCGATTTAAGCACCTTGTGTATCGATCTAAACTGAAACCGATCGCTTCAACATATATTGTATTTATAATATATATATATATATATATATATAATCTAATAATATAATGATATTAATAAGTATAATAAATTATTAACCTTAATTAATTAACCTTATTATCTTTATAACCTAAGTTTGTAAACTCTTATTATATATAATCTTAACTCTAACTCATTATTCTTGAAACCTAAGCATTTTTAAACTTTTTTTTATTTTATTTTTGTTAATTTAGGAATTGAAAAGTATGTATTCAATGGATGGATTGGATATGTTTGAAATGGTAGACAAATAAATAATTTAATATTTTTATATAGATTAATGATTATATTTAAAAGTGGCTCAAGTTTGAAAAATTCTAGACAAATTAAACCGCACCAAATTGAACCGTTTTAATCAGTTCGGTTTGGTGCGGTTTGATAGGAGAAGTGGTCTGTATCGGTGTTCAAAATAATAAAATCGATATTATTTGTTCGATGTAATTTTTTACCTAAATACCGACCGTACCGAACCGATTACATCCCTAGTCAAAAAGTCATTTTCTTGAACTGTTGCGGCCTTTTCCCTAGTCAAAATAATAAAAATCAATTCAAAATATTCAAGAAACTGTTAGATGGACAATTATGGTGTCGTTTGGGAAGTGGGTTGATTTTTTGGCTTTTTGACTTTTTTGGCTATTTTAGCTTGAGGTTAAAAAGCCTGGTTTGAGAATGGCTTTTGGCTTTTTTTGACTTTTTTGTGAGAGAAAAAATGTAATGATTATGTGTTGGATGTGATGTTTTGTCTTATTGGGCTAAAAAGCCTATTTTGTTTTTTGTGGCTATTTTAGCAAAAAAAGCCCTAAAAGTCTCTTCCCAAACAGAGGCTATGTTCTTTATTCAAAAGTGTTTTGGAAAGTTGGTAAAAAGTTAATTTTTTTGGCCTTTTTAATTTATTTTATCTTTTTGTGGGTAAAAAATATGAGAGATGATGTGACCCCCAAAAGACACCTAAGTATTTTTTTCTCCTCAAATCCAATACAGTAGTTATATGGTTAATAGTTTAATTTTTTTTTAACAAAATAAGTTTTTTTTTCAGATTCAAAATTTTATTCATAATAACATGACATGAATAATTATGTATTAACTTTGGTTTGTTACAAACCTAACTATGTAAGATTTAAGGATCTGTTTGGTTTAATTTTAAAATTATGATTTGAGTGTGTAATTGTCTTTTGAATTTTAATTTTTTAAATCATGATTTGAAAAGAAAAAAAAAATTATTTGGTGATTGTGACAACCCTCACATCTGATTAGTGCTAATTTCTGATTAAGCATGATAAGTAATTGAACAGACTGAAATTTTGAACTGAATGCATGAGTATATTGCTTTACTTGCATATCTATCTGTTTGTCATTTGATTGATCTGTTCATGTTTTAAGTTTCGAATTGTAAATTGAAGGCCTTATCGGCGGCCGAATCTGAAATTGATTGGTATTTTATGCTAATTAGAATTTATGTGATTTTATGGTAGATTTAATTGAAATGTGATTTGGTATGATTAAATTAGATTAAATAAAGCCAAACTACATTAGTTCAAGTTTATTACAATATTGCCATTAAGTGGGCACTTTAGGCCATTAATTGATTTTTCCTATATCACTTTGTTGCACCATCTCACCCATTTCCTCTAGAGACCAATTCGAGAGAGAAAAAGGGAGAGTAGGAGAAAATTTAGTTCGTCAAGAATTTGGCTTGGAGACTTAGAAGATTTGAAGGGAATTTGCATATTTGAGCTTCCACATCTAGAATTCAAGACATAAGGTAGAGAATTCATTTTCTTAATTGTGAATTCAAGTTGTTTCTTGCATGGTTCATGAGAAATTAGTGATTTGAGTCAAGAATTAGTTTAATGTGTTAAATTAAGAATTAATCCATGCATGCATGTACATATTCTTGAATTTTGAGGTTGTTCTTCATGAATTTTCACATGCATGTCCACATTTTGGTTGTGGTCCATGAATTCACTTTGGTTTTGAGCTTAATCTTGCATTTGATCTTGTTTTAGAGCATTGGAATTCATTAGAACACTAGCATGTAATGTTCTTGCATTGTTCTTCAAGTTTCTTTGAAAATGGTGTTCAATTGACTCACCCTTGGGCTTTGATCTTACAAATTGATCTTCAAAACATGTTATATTGTTGGTTTCCAAGTGTTTTCTAGAAAATTGGCCCAAAAAGTTGAGTTTTGAGGTGTTGAATGCTTGGTTTGAGCTTGGGAGGCAAATCTGAAAATTCCAGATTTTGGCTTCCACGCTCGAGCGAAGGATTCCATGCTCGAGCGACCGTCTTTTGTTCAGAGCTCCGCTCGAGCGAAGGAATGCTCGCTCAAGCGTAGATTGCAAGCTCTCAGATTTTTGGTGCACGCAGACGCACGCTCGAGTGACGAGACCTACGCTCGAGCGAAGGATGTGTCTCACGCTCGAGCGAGCATCGAACGGGGATTTTCAACATCCAACACTTTTTGCATTTTTACAGACCGCTCGAGTGAGGAAGTCCACGCTCGAGCGACCCCACTGTTTTGACAAGCTCGCTCGAGCGAAGAAAGCCACGCTCGAGCGAGACCCCTGTTTTCTGAAAATTTTAAAAAGTGTTTTAAAGTGCATCTTTGCATCCTCCTTCCATCCTAGGCATTCCTAGGCCTAGTTTAAGGCATCTTAATGAGGATAGTGTTATAGAACCACGCCAAGTCAAGATAGGGGCTAAGATGTTTATCCCAAGTATGTAACTTAGTGTGTGTTCGTTCTGTAACTGTGTAGGGTTGGCATCCGAGGACGCTCATTAGCTTGCCTATAGCCCAGTGCTCTGTGAGTAACAATGTTGTAAAGATATGTTCAATGATGATTATTTTCTGAACAATTAACTGTACTGTTTTCTGAAGTGATATTGTTTACTGAATGAATGATGTCCTATTTATAAACTGTACTCGTGGCATCCATAGCAACTTACTGTTACTGTACTGTTACTGCTACTGTCACAGAGATCTCTGTCGGTTTCAATACTTGGAACCAATACTGTATACTGTTATGATGGCCATCAACTGACTGCTTGGTCTGTTAAGACCTACTGTACTGTTTGTTATTGGATGTACCACATATAACTGATATGACTGATTTATTACTGAAAGGACATTCATTCTTAACCTCTTTACGCATTTGTTATTCACTGGGTTTTAGCTCACTGTTTATATTTATATGTAGGTGTTCAAGCACCGGATCGATGCTAGGAGCGTCAGGTTAAGCCCTAGTTTTGTCAAGCCAACCATTGTGCCTCACTTCGAGGTTCCAGTCCATCAAGCTAAGGCTGTTTTTGGGGTGTCTCAGTTTCACCCTTCCGTCTCTGTTTTGTAATAAATGTTTAGACCTGACTGTACAGTTATGTTAAAGGGTTTTGGTCCCTGACGGGGTTGTTTGTATATATATGTTTGTGCATACGTTATATGTATGTTTTGGTTATCCATGTGGCATGTTTATAAAAAGTCTTTTTACATTCAAGTTTTCACAGTTCATTGGACATCTTTTATTTACTGTTTTGGCTTCTGCCAGCTCCTTACTCTGGATTACTGTCATTACTGTTAAGCAGGCCTTTAGTAATCACGGATTACTGACCGGTTACGATACTAAACCCATAGGGGCGGATTTGGGTCGTGACAATGATGAGTTTTGAAAATAGCTTTAGGATGATTTAAATTTTTTTTATTGATTGATGTGTAGAATGTGAGAGAAGAGAGGAGAGAAAAGATTAGAACCCCGAGCAATCAACCGTTTTCTATGAATCAGGATTCTCTATATATTAGAACCCTAAGCAAAGGGTGCATGCCATTCTCTTCATCGTTCATGGCTTCGAGTAGAAGTACTCCATTTCTTGTAGAGAATACTAGTTTAGAGCAGCGGTTCACCAATTTACGTTACTGTTGTCCAGAAGATCTAAGCTAATTTGCTATGAGCCTTCGACGAGGACCTCCATGGCCTTTCACTACAATCTAGAAGAACAAAAAGCTCTATCTAGCTCTTTTCAATGGTAAGAATGTATTTAGCATCCAATATTCTTCAAAGAGTGAAGTTTTGCTCAATTACTTAATTCTTACATTAATTCAGATTCCAGAAGAAAGAGAGAGATTTGGTTTTGTTTTATTAGCTCTTCTCTGTTTTTGTTGGGAGCTTCTGTTTGCACACCACCTATTCTCTCAATTCACACCATTATCCCAATTTTTTTAATTATCATTATATCCTTTAATTAAATTACCTACACACCCCTCTCTCCCTCCCTCTCAACTCACCACCGCCGGCTGCCACTTCCTCCCAACCCCACCATCGTCGGTTGCCATCTACCCCACTTCCATCGCCTCCCCCGCTGCCTTCTACCTCTGGTATCATCTTCTCTCTAAAACTCTCCAGCGCCCCCTTTGGCGAACCCTTCCCATCGCAACCTCTTCTTCTCTTCTTCGCTTGCTCTCTTTCTCTCTCTCTCTCTCTCTCTCTCTCTCTCTCTCTCTCTATTCGATTGATTATTCATCGATCTTAGTCAATCGCGAGGGTTGGGGGTTGTAGTCACTAAGGCTGCGGTAATGGCAAGGTGTGGTTGTGGAGGTGTCGGAGTGGGGCGGAGTTGAGGCAAGGAAGGTTTGAAGGAGTCTGGGGGAGGGATAGTGGCAATCGGGATGGGTTGTGGAGGGTGGATGAGGGTGGGGGTGGGTCGCTGGATCTGGTGGTGGCTGGGTTGGGGGTAGGTAGGGTTAGGGTATTTTGGGCTGTGTGAATTAAGAAAATAATAAAAAATGAAGATGGTGTGGAGGTGTGAAAAAGAGGAAATTGTAAGGATCTTGATTCTGTTATTTTGATCAGTAAAAGTGTCTGAACTTTTAGAATCATAATTTTAATTAGTAAAGGATCTTCCATTGCTGAATATTACTCTTGAAACTCTTCTCTATCACCTGCTCTATAATCCTCATTTTATATTTTGTTCTACAGATTCTACAGCAGTTCAGCTCCAGTTACTTGACTGAAGTTTTACACATTCAACAAGACATTGCAAGGCTCAAGGAGGACAGCGCACATTTTCAGGCTACACTTACTTCTTACAAAGAGGATACAGTCAAACTTGAGAAGGAACTTGTAAGTCCTCTTCTTTGTAAATTATATCGGATTCTCGTTTCTTTTTCTTGCTCTTTTATTTTTCCAGAGCATCGCAAATCTCTTGATGTTTCATTGGGAGGCACCATCCTTTGCCAAGTGTAAGTTCAATTTAGTGCTGTGTTGTGTTGTGTTTCTGCTTTATAGCCTACATATATAATGAATTCTGCAGTTGTCTGGATTTCATTTTTATAGGTTTGCTCCTCCTCCTAATGGGTTTGATGTGGATGTATTGAGAATCCTGCTAGAATTACTTCTGGAAAGTTCAACTCCAACTCCAACTCCAACTCCAACTCCAACGGTATGCAATTCCATATATAACCAACATCTAAAATTAATCTAGTTTAACAACGAAACTTTTGAAGTAATTGTACTGATTAAATTTCATTTTTCTGCAGATAAAGGCTTCTACTTTGGGGAGAGAATTTAGAAACACATTCCATCATCAGGTGTTTTTTGAGGGATTTTTTTTTAGTAGTAGTAATTAGTTGATGCAGAGTCACTGGTTTTTACTGAAATTGAGCACTTTTTGGGCTGTGCAGGTTTTTACTGAATATCAGAGGGCGGTATTTGCATATAAAAGAAGCTCATATGCATGCAGGGTTGTGGAAATTTCTCTCGGTGAGAGTGAGGGGAGTGAATCTCTGAGGAGCACAAAGCAGGGGATGATCCGAAAGCGCACGAAAGTGATAGTTGAAGTCCCACAATCACTGGTAATTATGAATCACACATTCATTCATTGTCACTCCCAGGGAATTGGAACCCAAAAACGTATTTGGACAATAATTCCCCCAACAACCCCCAAAAAAGTATTTGTTTGTTTGTACGAGGTTTTGAAATGTATAGAAATTGTATTGCTATAAAAGAAGAAAAATGCTACTAGGCACACTCTCTATCATTAAAAAAAGCTATTATTTTTTTTGGTGAACCACTTTGTGGTAAAAGTTAGGAATAACAAATATAAAGTGAAAGTTACTAACCATTGTGGATATGTTATGAATGTTGTGATTATGTGTAAATATTATGGACTATTTTTGGTGAGAAATGTTACAAATCATTTTGGTGAGAAGAATTATACATTTTTTTGGTGTTTGTCACAAAATGTTATGGTTATGTTACGTATGTTGTGGTAGGTGCATACAATATGTCTCTTTCTAAAAGTGCACACTGTAAAAGCTCCTGTAAAAGAATGATTAGTAATTGTTAACTTGGTTGTTAGTAGGCTGTGGTAGAATTGTAATGCAAATGTATTGAAATCAATATAAAGTTGTGAAGGGATACTTGTAGAAAGTGTCCTAATGTGTCATATAATTTATTTGTTTATTTTTTTAGGGTCAAAGACGCTTTGGACATTTTTTTGGAGGGGGGGGGGGAGAGGGAGGGGAAGACACATGTCTATCAATTAGACACATGAAACATATTATAAGTTTGAACAAATTACTTAGAGGATACATATTATTAATCCTTCTTTTAAACTTTAGATATTAGTGTTACGCTGCACTTTTTAAAAATTAACATGTCAATGTGTCTTGTGTCCGTGTTTGAGCTTCGTAGCTTTTAGTTATTAACTACTGACTTTCTTGTGCTAGGTTGAATTTGAAGCATGTAAGAGGCATGCTACTATATGGTCCACCAGGTTCTGGAAAAACCATGATAGCACAAAACATTTGCAAATTACTAAATGCAAAAGAGCCCCTGGTCTCTCTCTCTCTCTCTCCCTCTCTCTCCATGTGTTTATCTTATTCTGACACTTCTTTTTCTTCTCCCATTAATGCAGATTATAAATGGACCGGATGTGTTAAATGCATTCCAAGGTGTATCAGAGAGTAAAATAAGGTCACTCTTTAAACCAGCCATTGAGGATGAAAACAAATATGGTAAAAATGCATAGTTCATATCTTCATTGTAAATTCACTTCATTGTGCAGTTCATTTATACTCATAGTGAGATCATTTTAATCTTTTCTTTCAGGAGCTAAAAGTGACCTACATATCATCATATTTGATGAAATTGATTGGATTGTTAAGGTGAGCACATGTACAACATTTGGTCCTTCTGAGTGTTGTTAGTTGTGCAACCTGCAATTTGTGTTATACATATGTGAATTTCACAATACCAGACTCGAGTTTTCTACATAATTCAAGCCTTTTTTCCCTATTAAGGTTTTACAGCATTTTGGTTTCCTTGTATTCACATGTATTATATGTTCTGTTCTTCAATTCCATTCCCATGTCATAACCTGGCCAATTTGTTGCTTGTGGGACGTCTCATTATTCTTTATTCCTTCTTGGTAGTAGTGATCTGTACTCCAAACTTAGGAAGTGTAATGTAACTCATCTTTTGAAACATTGATAATAAGATAAGATACAAAGCTTGAGTTTCATGCTTCTACATCAATATGCTTTTCTAGACTAGCATTCACCATTGAGTGTGTAATCTAGATTAACAACACCCAATTAGTACACATTAATGTGTGTTTGGGAAGGGAAAGATTGAGTATGCACCGTTGAGTGTGTAATCCAGATTAATTAACATTATTTTCTATGCCCTATTATTTGCAATTCACCTTGTTATCCACTTCTAAATTTGTTATTAGTTTAAACAAAACCTATGCTTTAATCGGTGTGAACAGTTAACATAGAAATGCTATTCTATATGAAAAAGGTTGCTCATGATTAAAAGTCTTGAATTTAGAAAATAATGGGTAAGAGGGGCAGTGTATCTTATCCGAAGACCCCAAAGGTAATGGTCATCCAGAAACCATTTTTTTAGAAAATAGTTCCTAAATAATAGGCGCTCAATTGTTTGGCACCTAAAAAGTAACAGTTTTGATAGAGAGCTCTAATAGAGCTGCCCTAAAAGCAGCTCTAGTGAGCTGGCATTACACCAAAAAAAAAGAAAAAAAAAGATAAGACAAAACATAAAGAGGAAAAAGACAATTTAAAGCTCCTTTAGAGCTCCTCTTTTAGAGGTCTCAACCATTTTTCAAAAAGTAACTTGTCATATAGGAAGCATTTGACTGACCATAGGTGATCATCCCATCTGCATGTACTTAATAACTTCACCAAGACAGTTGTATTAAGCATATGATCCCTTTAACCCAAAACATCTGCACATCGCACGATGTGGCATCTCTCATAATTGAAGGAGGCTATCTTCAAGGAGCCTTGTAGATGCACTTGGCCTTCCTTCCAAGGTTGAGGGCTCTTCACATTGGCATGCTTATATCCACGGGCAAGCCAAGTTTGCATCTAAATGTATATCTCTTAAAATGATTCTACACTTGGTTTCCTATCACCCTTATACACTTGTGCCAGTCTAGATCGATAAAAAAGCCTAGGGATACCTTTGGGTTTGGTGCCACCCAAGTGACCTCACTCGCGCGTGAGCTTGTAGGGATTTTGGTCTTGGTTTATTGGAATTGAAGATTTGTGAAGATGATGCATCCTATTCTCGTTGGAGGGATCTGCACTTGACCAACCTTAGAGAGATCTCGACATGAAGACAACTCTAGAACATGATAAAGACAAGTGATTGCTTCATATCCGAGCACACGTGACCACCATTCTAGCCACTAGATGAGTTGGCCCATGTAGCCCAATCCTTCTATAAATATAGCCTCCACCTCCATTCATAAAGATGATCTAACCATCTCCATCTCTTGCTTATAGTTTTGGTTTTTCACTTTTGGACCTCTATAACAACTCCCTCACTCTTTCTTTTCCCTAGGTTGTCTTTGCTTTTATCTAGCTAGTATCCGATGACCTAGTGTCATCTCAGAATCTGCCATTCTTCCCAGAAAGCTCCTTTACTAGGTCATGTAGCCTCAAATTACCCACACAACCACATATAGAACTTCAATTTCCTTCATAATACTAGGAGGTGGGAAAGATTCTTAACAAAATAAAACATGAAGCAATGTTAGACTAAAAAGAATTAAAGAGTTTTGTACAATCCCTAAGATTCTTCATTAAGCACAATCTTGTACTAGATAGTTATAATATTGGTGGCATTTAATCCAAAATTGATTGGTAATAGGTGAAAGGGCCCTATAGAATATACGAACCAAACTTGAGTGACTTAGAAAAGTGATGTGGGACAAGTCCTGAACACTTCTGCACATGCGGCACAGTCGCTTGTGGAGGTAAAAAAAGAATTTTAAGATTTTTTTTTTGCAAGTCCTAAGAATCTTTATTAAGCACAATCTTCTTGTAAGTTGTTGGAATATTGGAGGCATCATCTCAAAATCAATTGGCAATAGGTGAAGGGGGCCCTCTTGACAATATGAATCAAGCTTTGGTGATTTAGAGAGGTGCTTTGGTGATTTAGAAAGGCGATTTGGGACAAGTCTCTAACATTTCTCGAACACGAGGCCGAATTTTGACACCTCCTAAACATGCGGTCCAACTGCAAGTGGATATGAGAGAAACCAAAAAAAGACACCGAGGGTGGAGACTTGGCCCACAATAGATCACTTAAGACTCAATTCTACTACCATATGTTAAAAATACTAGAGGCATCCAACCAAAAACTGATTGACAATAGGTGGAAGAACCCTCTAAACCAAGCTTATTTGTGACAAGTTTGCGACATAAATAAAGGGCAGAGGACACAATAATGAGAATAGTAATCATAAGCATTAAGAGAGAGTGAGAATGGTATTTTCTTGGTTCCATAGCTATATTGAAAATCATGTCTTAAATATGTTTTTGGTTTTTTGCAGAAAAAATGGGTAGCTATGGGACAATACCATATGGATGATAGGCTTGTAAACCAACTACTAACAATGGTCAATATCTCTCATATTTCTTTTTTCAATTTTTCCTTTTTATTGTTTCTCCTTGACTAGGAAATACATGAACGTTTGCATGCCTTTCAGATTGATGGCATGAAAGTATTGAACAACATTTTTATTATTGCTACTATAAATAGAAAGGAGCTCAGTGATGAAGCCCTACTGAGGTAACATTTTCTCCCTTGTGTTGTTCTTTGCTGATTTCTTTATTCTTTTTCAACAATATCCCACATCTTTCGAACTCGAATGTTTTTCAAATTTTGAATTTATCAAGTAAAGAAAAATGAAGTTATTTATACATATTTATCTTTTATGGGTAACCAAACAAATATGCATATATATATATATATATATATTAAAATAGCTATTCATTAACTTCTCATTTTTTTAATTCAATCAAAAATAGAAATCTAGTCTATTGTATTTATTTGTAGGGAAGGTAGAATTGAACTACATGTCAAATTAGAGTACTCAGATGAGCAAGGGCGTTTGCAAATTTTGAAAATCAACACAAGGAACACGAGACAAGCTTTTGTACTCGATAAAGATGTGAATCTTGAAGAAATTGGTAAGTTGTTTGAGCAATATTGTTGTGTAAGTGGAAACATCAATTCATCATTTATGTAATGAGATTGTGTATGTGCTTGTTTGCACAGCTCGCTGGACAGATGGCTGTAGTGGCTCTGCAATTACATCCCTAGTCACTCGTGCACATTCATACACTGTGGTCCAGGTAGGGGAGAAGGGACTAGTGAAGCATGTCCAGAAAGATGTCAAAGCAACAATGAACCACTTCCTCCATGCTATAGAAGATATTAAATCTGGACTTCAGGAATCTGGCCTTGAACCATGCAGGTAATACACATCAAAATTAATTCTTGTAACTGAATGACATATCGTTGATATCATAGACAGAAATTTTAATTTCAATATTCCTTTGTTCTTTCTTGATCCCGAGTCCCAACAAACTTAATTATTTAAAATTGGATACCTATTGTTTCCTTCTAACTATGTCAAAATTGACTTCTCTACAATGGAAAACAATATCCACTTTCAACCACGTGTTTGGAGTGGTGTAGAGATTTGTTTTCTGCTTCAAGGTCATATACATCATAACTGCAAGAACACTTCAAAGCAGTGCATTTACACAGATAGAATAGAAGTAGTATATTGTCTAAATTTCGTCCATGCCTTTCTATTTTTCAACTTGAACAATATCCTATAAATTTTATTCAAATTATGAAGTGTTGCTAGGATCACTAACTAATACTAATCTAATAGAAAAGACTAATAGAATAGAAAAGAACTATCTTTTCTGTATCCTTTCCCCGGTTCCGTTGCTATCGCGAGCTTTATGCAATCGATCAGATTATATGGATATCCCTTCAAAAAACATTGGTCATAGAAAGGATTTGCTCCCATCTTCCTTTGTTCTTTCTTGATCCCGACTCCCAACAACCTTAATTATTTAAAATTGGATACCTATTGTTTCCTTCTAACTTAGTCAAAATTGACTTCTCTATAATGGAAAACAATATCCATTTCCAACCGCATGTTTGGAGTGGTGTAGAGATTTGTTTTCTGCTTAAAGGTCATATACATTATAGCTACAAGAATACTTCAAACCAGTGCATTTATGTAGATAGAATAGAAGTACTATATTGTCAAAATTTCATCCACGCCTTTCTATTTTTCAACCTAAACAATATCCTATAAATTTTGTTCAAATTATGAAGTGTTCTCCAATAAGGGAGACGCTACTATGTGCACCCCTAAAAGGGTGCATATGGTATGCCCTTCATTACAACCCCATTTATTTTGTGATATAAACCAGAAACTGACATAACTTTTCTCATCATGGAAAGTATAATGTTTTGCTCACCACAAAAAGTATATCTTCCACTTCAGAGTAATTTTTATCTCAAATTGGCATAACACACCACAAACATTCGTAACTTTCACCACAAAAAGTCGTAACTTTTTTATGACGTGCCCTTTTTTAGGGGTGTACATCATAGATTTCCCCTCCAATAAAATCATTCTTCTACAAAATACATATGCTTATTATTACATTCATTTCAATAATGGTATGTCCAAACTTGAGAATCTTCAAAGAGTTGCAAGCTACTTTTATAGAAGCATTATTTGTAATGTATTCCCTTGTCCTGGACTCAACCTTTACAACTCCTAGATCAGTAGATTATAAAGGTAAAGCTCAACTTATAACAGATTTTTTGCAGGCACTGGCTTGCCGAGACACGAGAATTTTGGAGCATGGCAAGAATGTTTGCCTTTACAAAAGTACCCTTCTTAAGGTTGTTCTCATTTTATCAGCATTCATTTGGTTTTTTATATCAATGGAGACATTGTTGTAGGTTTGTTTTGTGATTGGTACAAAAAGATATACACTAAGTGCTAACTTCAATTATTCCTGAAGTTCATGGATTTGATGTTATGATAAGTTCCTGGTGCAAAACGTTGGGATGAACACAAATTGTCAGTTTAATTCTTAATCTGATGTAACTATCTTTATTTATCAATATTTATGAATCTAGATGATCCAAAGAATAAGTATGCATAAGTTAAAACCTATCTTATTGGTTTTGTTCCCTATTGATTTACATTTTTTAAACAATGGAAAATTATACTTGTAGTCCTTGTAGTTTGCCTCTTCTATCAATTTGTTCCTTATAATGAAGAAATTTGACTGAAATGAAGGGGCAAAATACTCAATTCACTCTACTCAGAGTGATTGAGGGGTTGATATCCAATTTAAAATGGTCCATTCCCATTTATCAAAAAAAGAAAAAAAAAATGGTCCATTCCCTTTTGGATAGACCATTTAGCCCTTAATTTTTGTCCGATTTCTTAATTGATGTTATCAATTGAACTAAATTGATACAATATGAAAAATTACAGGTCAAAATTGATACAATTGGAATAATAGGGACCAAATTAACATAGGAGGAAAATTATAGGGAAAATGAGTATAATTTTTTGTACCAAATAACTGTTGATAAAGTCGAGTAGAGAAGAATGGTACAAGTATAATTTTCAATTTAATAATTTTCAATATAATTCATGTAGCTGATCCAATTTAATAAGACTTAAGACTTGGTTTGGTCGATTAGTTGGTACAAGTATAATTTTCCGTTTAAACAAATAAGATTTCATAGTTGCTTGATATAATTACAAGTAATCGCACATTCCTTGAGAGAGATTTTGTGACTTTGTTAGATAGAAGAAAATTGTTCTTATTTTTGTTTTCTGATTAATTTTCTTGTTTTCTTCTGGTAGTTTCAGGATGGAAAAAGAGGAAATGGTAAGGATCTTGATTCTGTTATTTTGATCAGTAAAAGTGTCTGAACTTTTAGAATCATAATTTTAATTAGTAAAGGATCTTCCATTGCTGAATATTACTTTGGAAACTCTCCTCTATCACCTGCTCTATAATCCTCATTTTATATTTTGTTCTACAGATTCTACAGCGGTTCAGCTCCAGTTACTTGACTGAAGTTTTACACATTCAACAAGATGTTGCAAGGCTCAAGGAGGACAGTGCACATTTTCAGGCTACACTTACTTCTTACAAAGTGGATACAGTCAAACTTGAGAAGGAACTTGTAAGTCCTCTTCTTTGTAAATTATATCGGATTCTCATTTCTTTTTCTTGTTCTTTTTCTTTTTCATAAAGGCATTAACATTTTAGATCCAGTATGACAAGAGACACTTCGCTGTGCCCTTGACTGTTTGTGAGTTTCAAGTGGTGTTTGACATTTTTGTTTGCGTGCTGTTTTAGAAACTATGTTTGAATTCAAAACTCTGTTTGGTTGTGTATGAATTTATTATGTAAACTCTATTTAACAGTGTTCCCACGTGTATGTTGAGTGTTGTAAAATAATCAGTAATATATACTAAATTTTGATTGGCCAAAGATTTACGACTGTGTTCAGTCATTTTTATTCTCTCTTTTTTATTTTGAAAAAATAGTAATTTTGACCATTATTGGAAAGAAAAACAAAACTTTCTTTTAGGCTTCCCAAGACACAAAAAGGTGTGTTTGTTTGGACGGACTGGATAAGAGAATATTGTAATTCACTAAACTGTTAGTCCTGAGATATATTATTCCCAGATTATTTGGTTGGATTAGATTAGTTTTAGGATTAGACGTCTAGATTGAACTATTCTATTGAATCCTATGTTTGTTTGAGATATTATGGAGATGCATAAATGCTCGAAAGGTTGTTTTGCCCTTTTGAATTGTTTACGAAATAATAGGAATATTAAATTTGAGTTATAAATGTTATTTTATTTTTTTTACTAGTACTTTTAAAAATTTAAATAAATAGAATATTAATAAAAATTATATAAATTCATTTTAATTTTAATAAATAAACTTTATATTTTAAAAGATATTAAATATTAGAGGGTCAAAAATATAATTTTACCATCTAATTTCATAGGATGAGTTATTTTAGGATTTGTGTCCCACCTTCTCCCATGGGATGGAACAATTCAATATATTTGGGATTAATAGTCTGAATAGACTATTAGTTTGGTGTAAAAAAATTTAACCAAATAACAGACTATTCAATGGGGCATTCTATTTTAACCCAAAAAATACCTCAGTAAGCCTAATTTAAATTTATAAATTTTAATTCTTATTATATCTTAATGTGAATTTACTAATAAAGACAACACATATTAAACTCTAAAATAAATTATTTTTTTTCATGGTATACCCTAATCCATTATTCCTATTCAAATCTTTGCATCTTCTTTCCTAAAAGATTAAAGTTATTTTGTCGTCTTCTTCTTTTTCAATCCAAAACTCCAATCCACCCTACCAAAACTTACCATTATCATCAACATCATTGTTTTTTATTATTTTAAAACCCTAAACCTTAAAAGAAAGTTTGAACAAAAACAAACAATGAATGAAAGTGATAATCAAAATAATTTTTTAAAGCAACTGTAGACACCCCATTTTTGACCATCCTCAAGACTTGGACGTCACTGTTTGAACACACGGTGATCTTCCATGATTGTGTTCGTTTGGAGTTCCCGGAGGTCTCGGCTCGCGCGCCTTACCTCAGGATCCCCGAACTCGACTGTTTAGTGTCTGGTTTTGCACCGAACACTTTTGTTTTGCCTTAGAGGGGCAGGGAATGCCTTGTGAGACATCCCCATACACCACCGGCAGTGGCTGGAGACCACCGGCTGGTCTTTTTCTTCCATCGGCAATTTTGTCTGCCGGTCGGCACACTTTATTGCCGGTCGGCATAATATGTTGCCGGTCGGCACTGTTTTTTGCCGGAATAGCTTTTTTGGGCAGCCGACCACTGTTCCTCCACTTTATGGAGATATTTTGTGCCAGCTGTGATAGCTGGCACCAACTCCTTTCCCCTCCATACACGTGTATGGAGGGATTTCCCTCTAGCCAAGCTTGTTGAATAAGCTTTGCAAGAGGGATCCTTATAAGAGGGAGGCTTTCCTCTTGGTTCTAGGTTAGAAAAACAGAAGCAAAAATCAGTCTTGAGAGATATAGATACATATTATCTCTATACCTCTCTCCCTCTCCCTTCTTGTGTGTGTTTCTTGGCCCAAAAGGTGTGTTTTACCTTACTTTTGCACCATTACACACACCATTACACCTTAGTCCGAGATTGAGGGACTTGGGGGAGTTGTTTCTTGAGTTTTGGACTGGTTTTGATCCAAAGAAGGAGGTTAGACCATTTGTTCTTCAAGGGTTCTTCAAGGGTGAGCATCTTCCCTTTTATTCCCCAAACTTGCATTGGTTTTCTACCTATTTTGTTTATTGTTTTGGCTCTTGTGTATAACATAAAAAAGGCTCATATTTTCCTGCTCTAACATTTTCATTGAGGTCACTTTGTGGTTAGATTGCAAACTCACCCTCATAGGCCTTGTTTGGCCTATTTTGGTGCCTCTTTGATAAGGTTTTGTTCACTTCAGCATTTTGATCTTTTCATCACCAAAAATCAGTGTATTTTAGTGTCAAAAAAGTTGGTTTGAAGTCTTGCATAGGGGAGGGACACCCCTCTTCCTTTATGGTTTTGTTTCTTTGCTTTTTGGGCTCAAAAGGATAGCATGTGTGCTCGTTGTTTCTTGGCTTCATTCCAGCGTTTTTTTAGGCATCTTAGGTCATATATAATCTCTTTTTTTGGTCAAACTTGTGCCTCTTTGCATGCTTGTAATACTTGTTTTGTATTGTTCTACTTTGCTTAAAAGTGCACATCATGGTTAGGCCATGATTCTTGTGAGAGTTGGCTTAGTTCCATGAAGTTCTTGGTGTTGTTTTTCCATGCTTAAGGTTTATTGGTTATCCATTTAGCCATGCTTGACATGTTTGTTAGGGTTACTTTGTATTTTAGCTTAAAAGCTTTGAGCATGATGGCCTCTAGCATATATGTTTGTGATTACCCTCTTGGTTTAATATCATCTAAGGACTTTCTTTTTAGTCCAAGAATCATGCCTACATGTGTGCATGCATGGTCTTTTTCATATCCTAAGGGTGTGTCTTCCTATGCCTAAGAATGAGCCTTGGTGTATTTGTCTCATGGGGTTTATTTTAGTTGCCATATTAGGAGTTTTTGGGGTCCTATCTTGCATGCATAAATTCTGTTTTTTTACTTGTTTTAATCATGCCATGAATGGCCATGTTGGTGGGGGTAAGTTGTCTCCTTTAGTGCCTTAGCTTTGGGACCATGAGTTTGCTTGTTAACATGAGTTGATTGTCTATCATTTTAAGCACTTTTGGCCACTGTTTTGAGAAGGGTGAGGGCCTGCCCCTTTGCCATTTTTTAAGCCCTCTTGCATGCTTGCTCCATGTTTGTTGCATAGTTGTTCCATTAAGCTTTGTAGCACATCAATCCCATAGTCAATTTGGTCCATGTTTATATCATGTTTGTACATTGTATACTTGATATTATACATTTATCATGTTGGTTGCATAATGCTTGGTGTGCTTTACATCTTGATGGCATGATCCATTTGAGCCTTGTTGAGCATTACATGCATTGCATTTACTTGGTTTGGGGTGTCAAACTAAGTGTGGGAATCAAGGACCATTCATACTTCAAGTGATGCAATGTGCCTCGATCCCCGGTCATCGGGACCTTTGACTCCACCTTGATAAGGCCCCGGTTTTCATGTTATTTGTTGCATGCATTTTCATATCAAATGGCAAATTCGATCCTTTGACTCACTATGTACCATTGATGGTTCAAGGATCGAAAGTCATGCTTCTTTGAGTTCAAAATATGATAAGAAGTAGGACCATGCTTACATGTGTCCAAAAACTCCATGCTATGCACTGTCTGTTCTCTGTTTGCTGTCAGATTGTCTTCTGCAGGAAGTTTCTGCCGACCGGCAGAATTTAGTGCCGACCGGCACTATCTGGAGTGCCGATGAATCCGATAAAGTGCCGATGAGAATTTTGAAGTGCCGGTGGCAATTCTGTCTGGCCGGTGGTGCTCTGCAGGATGCAAGGAGCTTGTTCCAGTACTTTGGCAATTTTCAGAGAGACAAGGCAGTACAAACAGAGGCGACAAGAGTACAGTACGGGTTTTCCGGGCAGGACGGACTCGAGCATGCATCATCCGCGCATCCCGAGGCAGAGGCTGTGGCCACCCTCTTCTTTCCTTTTGCTTCCTTTCTTTTAATTAATTAGAGAAATTTTGTAATAATTTTATTTGTTCATTATTTTGGGACTGTAATATTAATTCGAACCCTCTGAGTGAGGGGAAACATGTAATAAGTGTGGGTGAGTGTGTGTATGTCTTCCAATCCCCATTTCTTTCTTCCCTTTTATTTATCTGCTTATAATGGTAGATTAGGGCATTTTTGAGATTAGCATACCTTATGATGTGCATGCGTGCATTCATGCATCTGTTGGCATGCACCGGGCTCGGTACATCATACTAACCGCATTCGTATTTTCAAATTCCAAAATTGAAATACATGAAACAGTTGGTTACATATCATATGCCATATTTAGGTCAACCGAGCCTAACTAAAAAAATTGCATCTTGTATGTGTTGCATTAGGCAAAATAACATGAACTAGGACACGCACATTTGCTAACTAGTTTATTGTTTTGGCACGGAGTACAATGTAAGTGATTATGCTTTAGCATCCAACATGCGTGTGAATGTTGCCATAAAAGTATGCTTGCCATGCGGCTAAGTGTTTACATGAGATAAATTGCTTGAATGCCTGTGGGTGGAGGTCAAACTGCTTAAATTGGGATAATGCATTAAAACTGTGAATTTTAAAGCCCACTAGATAGTGGCAAAACCGTCTTTTCTAAAAAAAAAAGCCCACTTGAGGGTGGCAAAACCTGCATTTCAGCCTACTTACGAGTAGCAAACCATTTTCAAAATGAACATAGAATGTTTTGTTCCAATTTGGGCAATTTGGTCTATACTTGTTTGCTGCGCGCATAACATAGTAATCTTAGGCTAATAATTGGGAATAAGAATACATAAACGCTTTCAAAACTGGATATCACGGTTAGTAGAGGCCGGTCTTCGGACCGGGCGAAAGGGGGTGCTCATAGCTGACCTTCCCCGATCGTACCCAAGCTCCCGAGCCGAGACAACTCCGGTGATGACGGACACGTGGCCTTCGGCACCGAGTCAGGGTTTCCTAAATTCTCCCATTTTAAAATATTTAGGTGGCGACTCTGTATCTGGCAAAGCAGTCCATGTTTGGCACTACTTTTTCAAAAATCTGTTTCTCAAAACGATTTGCCAGATTTGGACTCTTTGGTTCAGATTAAGAACCGTGGCACAAATCGAGTCCGAACTGTAGCATCGAGGCCCACGCGGGCGCTGCTACAGTTTCTGGCGACTCTGCTGGGGAAATTTAGAGAGTTTGACTCGAACTCGTGATATCCTGTTTTGATCTCATTTATGTGTTTCTTTGCATTGCATGTGCATTGGTGCGCCTAGGAACACAGTGTTTGCCATCTGCCATTCCTAAACGGTTTGCCGGAGGCTTGTCTTGTCAAGGCATGTCCATAAGGCTGACCGGCTATGGGCTCTGACAGTATGGGAACGCAAACCTCGGTTTTACCGGGGCACCCCTTTTCGACCATTCGACCTAGTGCATATTCGGATCCATAGTGACCATTCCAAGTTAGGACAGGTTGCTTACCCGATGCTAAGTTGTTTGAAACCGCTGTGTGCGTAGTGAAACCCTAGCTCCTGACAAAATAGGACAGGGAAACCCTACCCCAACATAGGGGTGTTTTGTTCTCTTTTACTTGCTATGTGCTTTTAGAGTGTTGCTCTACAGGAACGCACATGTCAGTTTGCAAGTTTGAGTATCAAACCTGGGGACACCAGTATCAGTATCAGTTGTGAGAATCAGTTATCCGCGGGTATTGGTTCAGCTTTCGGGAACAGTGACTTCTGGGAACAGTGATCAGCAGTAGGGTACAGTTGTTTGGCTACACCCGTGATTGATCAGTTTGGGCTGAAATGCTGTCTGTTTTTCTTTCAGTTCAGAGAGTTGCAGAGTTGATACAGAATAACCAGTGTCTCCCCCTTGCTGAGGCAGGATTTATGGCGGCGCCAAGTTCAGAAGAGATTGTGGTTATGACGGCTGTATCGGAGCAGGGAACCACTCCGCAAAGTGAGGCCAGCATCAGTATGTCATATCCGCCCAGGATGCCCGTTGTACACCCGGTTTGGACTCCCCAGTTATACCAGGCTCGTGAGCCCACCACCTTCGAATTGATGGGGATGATAGGCGACCTCCAAAGGTCTGTGGCAGACCTCGCCTATGGAATGTCGGCTTCACCGCCAGCGGCACCGTATGCCGGGAATTTTGTACCACAGGAGCCCCCGCTACTGGGGCGGATTGTGATAGAGCTCAGCCAGCCAGAGGTGGCTTCCGGCTATAGCCACGACATGCCAGCACCAACCCAGGCCCTCGATCAGGCTGAGGCCAAAGGAAAGGACAAGGCAAAGATAGACGCCGACCCCATTGAGCAACTGCTGTGGGCAGTCGAGGCTTTGAAGGCCAGAGGGATGAACAAGCAACAAACATCTGCAATAGTGACCAAAGCTGTAGATGATGCTTTCCCCGCTCCGATCAAAGGCAGCTCAAGCCAGACAGAAAACCGGGATGGGCCCCGTCATGCCCAGACAATTCCAGTAGTTCCCAACCCTACACCGAGGAAGGTTCAAAAAGCCGAGGCAGCGCCAGCTGATCCTTTCGCCAGCGCATCTGGCAAGAATCCTCAAACTGCAAAGTACCTGCCCCGAGGGCGCAGGGTCTTTCACAACCTCCACATTGCTTTGTCTAGGGCATTGCTGATATTGGCGAAGAATGGGCATCTTAAGCCTTTGGAGTCCCGGCCACTCCCGAAGAATCTCCCCGCCACTCATGATGCTACCTTGTACTGCGCGTACCATCAGCAGTCCGGTCACAGTACCGATGGATGTTCCCGCCTTCGTCATGAAGTGTAGGATTTGATTGATAACAAGGTTATCCTACCACCTACCTCAGGCAAGCCCGTCACCACTCAGTTGTTGGATTTCGAGGGCTCAGATACTGCGAGTATGTAAAGTGAACCGCCTGCGGGCAACATTTGGTACATTTTGGGTGAAGCGTCTGGCACGCATTTTTGAGCATCAGTGAAACCGAGTTTTGTAAATCCTGGCTTGGATGCCGAGTCAGTCTTTTGTTTTGAGTCTGTCTCTTTGTCTTGAGTCAGTCTTTTTTGCTTAAGGGTCTGTCTGGTTGTATCGAGTCAGTCTCCGTTGTATATAATACCAGGTGATTCTGGGGTTGTTGTCCCGAACACCATTTTGTTTTGTAATTATTATCTGTTTTTTTTTGTTTTGAGTCTGTTTCTGCCGAGGGGCCAGTTGCACCAACAGAGCCGATTGAAACAGCTGTTGCTATCTCAACCTTCATGCTTGCTTTCAGCATAAGGACCAGAGAATTTGAATGGGCTGACAGTACATCTCGCCTGCTCTCCTGTGTGCCCAAACTCATTGCATTAACCTAAATTTTTCAAAAAACAAACTTTTGAACACTGCGGTGATGAAAACGAAGAGGAAGGAATTCCTCGGGTTTTGCAAAATTTTGATCATTTTGAGAGAAAGAGAGGCGTGCTAAGCCTTTTTATGAATGAAATCATGCTTGTCGGTGTGAGTACTGAGAAGGACCCTGGCCTGATCCAGATTGGTTCCACACTATCTTCGGTGCGAGCGATTCGTCGCCTTCTTAAAAACTTTCAAAAGAAAATGTTTTACGCGGCCCTGCGAAGACCTGTGTGGAATCACTCTTGAGATTGCGCAGCCTAGGATCGCTCTCAGTATCAAGATTCAACCTATTTGTTTTCCGAGTTTGAACCCGTTCAGAATGTTCAGAAAGTTCAACGGACAAACGCCATGGAGGCCCGTGTGGCCAGTTTTGAAGCAGCCCTCGAGCAGGAGGCACCAAAGCCGAATCAGAAGGAGTAGATCTCGTCGGAAGAAGCTCGTAGAGCAACCGGGATGGATTCTCCGCGAATCAGTGCAACAGCCGTTCTCCTAGATACAGAGAGGCTTCAATTTCAAAAAAAACCATTTGGCATGGACGTGCTACACTTTTACCCTTTGAGAGGCTCGCTGGGCCGAAAACCCGGAAGGGCGGCCCAGGCAAAAGTTAGAGCAAGAGAAAAATACAACAAAAAAAGAGAAAAATACAAAAAGAAAGATTGAAAAAGAAGAAAAGAAAAAATAGAAAAGAAAAAGAAACGAACAAAAGAAAATGAAAAGAAGCTCGCAAGGTCGAAAACCCGCATTGGGCGCCTTGGCAAAAGTGAGAGCCAAACAAAGTGAAGGTTAAAATACCCGAGTGGACCTTAACCGGAACTACGTAAGGCTTGATTCCCATGTTTGGGATACGTAGGCAACTTCATCATGAAGTCCAGCCCCCAACGCTTTCATAAGCGTCTCAGTCCATGCAATGGTTTCAATTTCGTTCCAAAGTCCAGTGGCCAACACCCTTCAAGGTGATTGTGTCCATATATGTGTTGTGACCGTCTTCGTCATCTCTGTGTCTAAGAGCTCGACCACCGCCAATGAAGACTGTCTGCGGATTGCTGCGGCACCATCCCAAACAAGGGGCAACTTTCCGTTGCCACAAGCCGTCGTGAGACGCCATTCAGACTAGGGGCAACTTTCCGTTGCCTCCCACCCTCCTTCAAACCAGGGGCAATTTTCCATTGCCTCCGAACCAAGGTTGCGCATCTCGAAGAGTAAGTTCCATGCTTGTTGAGCATCAACTGTTTGAAAAATAGTTTTTGAAAATTTTTACTGAGGTTGACTATTTTCTCGAAAACTATTTCATTTTCCAAAACCGGACCATTGTCTTGGACCCAAAAAGGAAAATTTTCAGTGCTTGCGGCCTAACTTGCATGCTTTTCAAATCAAAAATCGAACAAGTACGTTAATCCGACTCTCATTTTGATCAAAACCGTTTTAGTAGAAAGCAAAAACGAAAGAATGGTTAAAATGATGAACTAGGGGCACAGTTGAGCCAGGCGTTCTGTCTTTCCCCCGTCATCGACGTACTTGCCAGAAGAGCACGCTGCCCGCCGGAAGAAATAGCCGTGAGCTAACGATGTTGAGCATGAAACCCACACCTTTCTATTTATCCATCAGTCACCCCGGGGAGGGATGAAAAATGAGAGATTGAAGAATAGAGAGGTGTAAGTTGAGAGAAAAGTGAGGAAAAGGGTTTTGAGAGAAAATCCGAGCTTGAGAGCCGAGTGATGCGAGAATTACAAATCAGAAAGGGTGGGAAACAATACCCAGATTGAACTGGCTCCTCGTGGTCCGAGGTCTCCCCTCTTCGTTTACGCGTCTGTGTGTCGTGTCTCTTTGATTTGACGGTCTCGTCTTTTGTTTTCAGTCTTTTCCGAGCGCGCCTCGTTGTGTTTAGGTCGTGTACCTCTTCGTTTGAGTCCGCCCCGCTGTGTTCAGTTGTAGGCTCGATATCCCGGTTTGAAAAACCCTAATTCGATTTCAAAAATCGCTTATGCTTAGAATGCTGTGCCATTCTCTACATTTGAACGCATTTCGACTCCAACCGGTTCCATCTTTGAGGTCCGTCTTGTCAGATTGGGCTGTTTTGTTTAGAATTGCTGTGTGCAGAAATGAATCGAATGCTGTGTTATGGGCTGTATGCAGATTAATCCCCAACAGAGTAAGGGTTGTGTGTCCAGAATCAGGCAGTGGGTTGCTTGGGTTATTTTGGCTGTTGGCTGTCTAGTTATCTGATTATTACAGTGCAAGTGTTTAACTTTCAGACAACAAATCAATTCCATTTACATTGAGGTGTAACATGATGAGATGCGATGCAATGCATGAGATGTACAAATGTAAACACTTTTTCAGATAAAAAGTCCGTTTCATTTCATTATCTTTTCAAACGTACAAGTTTTGGAAACAAAAATCTGCCTGCGGCAGTACAAGGTAATCTATCTACCAACAAAAAGAAAAGTACAAGAAAGAAAGAAAAGATAGCAAAGATCTGCATCTATGTCCAGCGACTCCAAGGGCCGTCAGTCCGTCCTAGTCCTCTTCCTGGACGAAGGTCCAGGGGCATCATCAGCGTCGTCGTCAGAGCCCGAGCTAGAATCGCCTCCGGTCTCCTCCTCCGATGACCCTGCCTCCGCCTCTGACTCCTCGTCGTCGTCATCGTCCGGGACTGGAGCTCGCGAGCTACTCCCGACGTGAGTACGCCCTCCCCTGGTACGGGGAAATATCCTGCCCTCCTCATCTCTCCCCCGAGCAGGGACAGAAGGTCTGGCCGGAGCACCTCCTGCCATGGGAATCTGGAAAGGAGGCTGAAAAAGTACACAAAAGTGAAATGCATCAGTATACTGTAGACAGTTTACCAGTGCAGAATGCAATGCAGAGTACAGTGTAGGAATGCCGTGAGCAGTTTAACAGTGCAGAATGCAGTATATGAGTACAGTATGAGAATGCTGTGAGCAGTTTATCAGTACAGAGTTTAGTGCAGAATGCAGTGTATGCAGTGTTCAGATATTGTGAGATCAGTGTATCAGGTGTTGTGCCGTGCATCAGATTATGTAAAGCAGTGTATGAATGGTTTGAGGCCAGTGTCAGAAGGACATACCGGTATGCTGTAGACGGCTAGAAGGTCAAATGTCCACTGGAGCATCCCCATCATCGAGGCATTCATCGCCAACGACTGACGGGTGTACTCAGAAGAAGCCTGCAAAAGTGTCAGATGCATCAGTATTCTGTGGAATATCAAGTAAACTGAAATGAAATAACTGTACGAAGTGCAGTGATACATACCGGTGGTAAGTCGGGGACGTCAATGAACTCGTGACCAGCCGGTGGAGGGGCGAAGGGGATCTGATAGGTCGACCCACCCTGCCCCTGGAAAGTCAGTACAGTGGGCAGGGCAGGCCAGCCAGCTCCTCGTCCTCCCCGCGCTCCACCCCTACCACGGACCCAGGCCCTCCTCGAAGATCCAGCCCCTGCTCCCGCTCCGGCCCCAGCCGCCGATGCTACAGGCCTGGCCCCCTCTGCTCGACGACCGCTCAAGGGACGCATCAGGTACGTCCGCACGTACTCCTGATAGTCGCCGGTGCCTCGGAAGCCGGCCTCCTCCCAGCCGATGGAGTAATCATCCAGCTGCTCAGCGGTCAGCCCCTCGGTCTCCCTCATCTCTGTAGGAGGGTGAACCGGGACTATCTGCTCAGGTAACCCGCGGGTCTGGCGTAGAAAATGCTCCCCCAGGTACCAGGCCCAACAGACCGGGCCCTCTAGCAAGATCCGGAAACGCGAGGTCTCCTCAGCACCAGGGAATCGACCCCGCATCGCCGACGGCATCGAAGCCCATGGCCGCCAAGTGATCTGAAAGCGACAGACAGTTTGTTATCTACTGTTATTGAAATATGCAGTGGGAAAGCGAAGCTAAATAAACTGAAAGTAAAGCATACCTCCGTGGGGGTGATGGTGTCGAAATATCGGCGGAAGAAGCCGAACGTCTCCCGTGGTCGCCGGGTGCATCTCCCGTCAAAGCGACTCGAGAACGGGACAGCCGGAGGAGGCTCCGCAACTGGCACAGGTGCAAGCCTAGGGAAGTAGGCATAAACCCACAACTGCAAAATAGATGTCAGTATGACTATCAGAAAAAGCAGAATATGCAGAATGAAGCAGAAATGGCAGAGCCGTGTGTTGTGTATTGTGTGCAGTGTGAACAGTGTACAGTCAGTGTAAAGCAGAATGTATGTGTGTGCCGTGTGTACAGTATACAGTGAGTGTAAAGCAGACCGCAGTGTGTGCAGTCTACAGAGTACAGAAAGTACGAGACAGGAATGAAAAAGTGGAGAAGAAATGTACCTCCCAAGCCCGCCAGTAGAAAAAGGAGAGGGAAAAGCTCTAGAGAGAAAGTATGGAGGTTTTCGGCGGTGGAGAAGTGAGAAAATAGGGCATGAAGCCCTATTTTATAACACCCAAGGTGAAAAGACAAAACTGCCCCGCACCAGCAACTGTTTGCCGGTCGGCAATGTTTTGTGCCGGCCGGCACTTTTTTGTGCCGATGGAATTGTTTTTGTGCCGATGGCCAGCCGGTGGCCTCATATTTCGGCCGGTGGGGTTCCCACAGCCTTGTTTAGGCCATTTGAGCTGTTTTGGGTCTTCATAGCTCAAGAAAGTGCAAGAAAGTGCATCTCTGACATTCAACCGGCCTCCGTTTTGACCGCGGGCCGTGTCTCCAGTGCGTGGCACTCGAATTCGTACAAGGTGTATCCTTTTTGTATCCTTTTGAATTCAAAATTGCCCCATGTGTGTGTTGCACGAGTTCATCACACTACTTCGGTGCATTACATCGCGCTGTCATGCGCCACACATTTGCATTGTTATGCACATGTTACATGCGTTGCAACACGCACCCCTTTGCATTATCGTGCACATTTCTCATGCATCATCATTGCATTTCCATTCCATACATTGTCATGCATTCCGGAATACGTGCGTTGTTGCGCATTCAAGCCCATTTACACTCCGTGTGGCATGCATGTCACACTTGGCATTGCACTGTTTTGTGCATTTCAAAATTGTTCGCGCTGTTCTGCGCATTGCACTGTTTTGTGCATTTCAAACTTCGCGCTGTTCTGCGCATTGCACTGTTTTGTGCATTTCAAAATTGTTCGCGCTGTTCTGCGCATCGCACTGTTTTGTGCATTTCAAACCTCGCGCTGTTCTGCGCATCGCACTGTTTTGTGCATTTCAAACTTCGCGCTGTTCTGCGCATTGCACTGTTTTGTGCATTTCAAACCTCGCGCTGTTCTGCGCATTGCACTGTTTTGTGCATTTCAATTTCGCGCTATTTTGCGCATCTCATTGCATTTTGCATGCATTCCATCGCACTGTCCTGTGCACTTGCGTTGCCTAACGCATTGCGCTATTTTGCGCATCATACCGTCGTGCAATACCGCCGGTCTGGCGAGACCTTAAACACGCATGGTCTGGCGAGACCTTAAACACGTACGGTCTAGGAGACCTTAAATCCTTGGAAGGTGTAAGACCTTTAGTGTTCGCATTGCCGTGCACTTCTTGAGCCGCGTGTTGTCGCGCATTCCATGCAACATGCATTTCACTTGCATCATTTGCATTTCAAAAAAAAACAAACAAAAACATGCATTGTCATGCATACATTTTGCATTCCGGTCTAGGAGACCTTAAATCCTCTGAAGGTGCAATTCCTTCGGTGTTTGTCGTGCCCGAACGACTTTTCGGTGGTCTGGTAAAGCCACCTGTCTATGCTTGCGATGAGTTCCTAGAAGACCAACTGGGACGGTGGAAACTAGAGTTCGAACGGCTTATGCCTAGAACGCAAAGGTTCGGGAGTTCCGAGACTAAAGTCTGGTTTAAATACCCAGAGGTTTACCCTCGGCTTGAAATCTGTATGGAAGCCCCATAGGTTGAGGCGGCATGTCTACGCCTCAGTTCTGGATACTGAACCAACCTAGTATATCACCCTGTTGGTAAGATAGGGAAAGTTGCAATCATAGTCATTGCATCATAGTGCATTGTCATGCATTTCCATTGTAGCTTGCATGCATCCATTGCATTTTCCCCAGTAGGTTGCATTGCACTGCATTGTCACTGCATGTTGTAAATATCCACTCTATTGCATATTTGTAGATATTGCATTGTAGTTTGCATGCATTCACTGCATCGCCTTCCGCCTATGGCTTGCGCCTTTCCAGGTTGAGCTTGGTCTGGTATGTGTCCTTACATTTCATGTTAAAACACAGTTCTGCATGTGTATCGCGCCGATTCCACGTTGATATGTTGGTTGAGGGTTGCGGCACCTTTTCTGTGTTACACATGGCTCGTACGTGTGCATGCCTTTCCTAGGCAAGATTTGGTTTGGCTTGCGTGCCATATCCATTGTATCCATATCCATTCCATTGCATATTTGTAGATATTGCATTGTAGATTGCATGCATTCATTGCATCACCTTCCGCCTTTGGCTTGCGCCTTTCCAGGTTGAGCTTGGTCCGGTATGTGCCCTTACTTTTCATGTTAAAACACAGTTCTGTATGTGTATCGCGCCGATTCCACGTTGATATGTTGGTTGAGGGTTGCGGCACCTTTTCTGTGTTACACATGGCTTGTATGTATGCATGCCTTTCCTAAGCAAGATTTGGTTTGGCCTGCGTGTCATATTCATCCATTACATTGTAGTGTAATTTTTGCATCCGGCATTAGGATCGTAGTCCTTTCTCCAGCGGGTTGTTTCCCCACTTATGTCAATTCCACCCAATGCTTGTTCTTGCGTCTGTCTACAATACTCATAGTTCAGTTGACCGTTCTATGGTAGACAGACTTGTTACCTCCATCAATCTATTTGACATAGGTGTGGTTTCGAACCGTTCGTGATTGGATCACGATTCAAATGCTTTGCATGTAGCTTGCATTGTTTCAAATACATTGCATCTTCATTTGCATTGTTTATACATTGTTTTGTATATATTGCATGTCGTCTTGCATCCATTTTGCATTGTCATGCATGTTGCTAACAATATTGTACCTGTTAAGTTTGTTTTCTTTTCAGGCACGATATTGTATGTACGGTTCATTTGAAGCTGGTACAACCAGACGAGCCGCACAGGTATTGTATCTCCCGAGTGAGACGTATTGAGAATTCCATAATTCTCTTACATCCTTTCTGCATTGTAGTGTAGTTTGGTTTGCTAGCTTAAAATTGTCGCATGTTTGCTTCATTACAGCTTTCTTTGCATGATCATAAGTATGCTCGGCTCCGTGCATTGTCTTGCATTTTGCCCCTGCCTTCGGGCGCATACCTTATTTTGTCTTGTATGATTGTCTAAGTCTTCGGCCTTGTCAAAAATGGGTCGTCTCTGGGCTTTGACATTCACTCCCGTCATTGTTATGACTTTCGAGTTCTGTCAAAGAGGGGCAACTGTAGACAACCCATTTTTGACCGTCCTCAAGACTTGGACGTCACTGTTTGAACACACGGTGATCTTCCATGATTGTGTTCGTTTGGAGTTCCCGGAGGTCTCGGCTCGCGCGCCTTACCTCAGGATCCCCGAACTCGACTGTTTAGTGTCTGGTTTTGCACCGAACACTTTTGTTTTGCCTTAGAGGGGCAGGGAATGCCTTGTGAGACATCCCCATACACCACCGGCAGTGGCTGGAGACCACCGGCTGGTCTTTTTCTTCCATCGGCAATTTTGTCTGCCGGTCGGCACACTTTATTGCCGGTCGGCATAATATGTTGCCGGTCGGCACTGTTTTTTGCCGGAATAGCTTTTTTGGACAGCCGACCACTGTTCCTCCACTTTATGGAGATATTTTGTGCCAGCTGTGATAGCTGGCACCAACTCCTTTCCCCTCCATACACGTGTATGGAGGGATTTCCCTCTAGCCAAGCTTGTTGAATAAGCTTTGCAAGAGGGATCCTTATAAGAGGGAGGCTTTCCTCTTGGTTCTAGGTTAGAAAAACAGAAGCAAAAATCAGTCTTGAGAGATATAGATACATATTATCTCTATACCTCTCTCCCTCTCCCTTCTTGTGTGTGTTTCTTGGCCCAAAAGGTGTGTTTTACCTTACTTTTGCACCATTACACACACCATTACACCTTAGTCCGAGATTGAGGGACTTGGGGGAGTTGTTTCTTGAGTTTTGGACTGGTTTTGATCCAAAGAAGGAGGTTAGACCATTTGTTCTTCAAGGGTTCTTCAAGGGTGAGCATCTTCCCTTTTATTCCCCAAACTTGCATTGGTTTTCTACCTATTTTGTTTATTGTTTTGGCTCTTGTGTATAACATAAAAAAGGCTCATATTTTCCTGCTCTAACATTTTCATTGAGGTCACTTTGTGGTTAGATTGCAAACTCACCCTCATAGGCCTTGTTTGGCCTATTTTGGTGCCTCTTTGATAAGGTTTTGTTCACTTCAGCATTTTGATCTTTTCATCACCAAAAATCAGTGTATTTTAGTGTCAAAAAAGTTGGTTTGAAGTCTTGCATAGGGGAGGGACACCCCTCTCCCTTTATGGTTTTGTTTCTTTGCTTTTTGGGCTCAAAAGGATAGCATCCCTTTATGGTTTTGTTTCTTTGCTTTTTGGGCTCAAAAGGATAGCATGTGTGCTCGTTGTTTCTTGGCTTCATTCCAGCATTTTTTTAGGCATCTTAGGTCATATATAATCTCTTTTTTTGGTCAAACTTGTGCCTCTTTGCATGCTTGTAATACTTGTTTTGTATTGTTCTACTTTGCTTAAAAGTGCACATCATGGTTAGGCCATGATTCTTGTGAGAGTTGGCTTAGTTCCATGAAGTTCTTGGTGTTGTTTTTCCATGCTTAAGGTTTATTGGTTATCCATTTAGCCATGCTTGACATGTTTGTTAGGGTTACTTTGTATTTTAGCTTAAAAGCTTTGAGCATGATGGCCTCTAGCATATATGTTTGTGATTACCCTCTTGGTTTAATATCATCTAAGGACTTTCTTTTTAGTCCAAGAATCATGCCTACATGTGTGCATGCATGGTCTTTTTCATATCCTAAGGGTGTGTCTTCCTATGCCTAAGAATGAGCCTTGGTGTATTTGTCTCATGGGGTTTATTTTAGTTGCCATATTAGGAGTTTTTGGGGTCCTATCTTGCATGCATAAATTCTGTTTTTTTACTTGTTTTAATCATGCCATGAATGGCCATGTTGGTGGGGGTAAGTTGTCTCCTTTAGTGCCTTAGCTTTGGGACCATGAGTTTGCTTGTTAACATGAGTTGATTGTCTATCATTTTAAGCACTTTTGGCCACTGTTTTGAGAAGGGTGAGGGCCTGCCCCTTTGCCATTTTTTAAGCCCTCTTGCATGCTTGCTCCATGTTTGTTGCATAGTTGTTCCATTAAGCTTTGTAGTACATCAATCCCATAGTCAATTTGGTCCATGTTTATATCATGTTTGTACATTGTATACTTGATATTATACATTTATCATGTTGGTTGCATAATGCTTGGTGTGCTTTACATCTTGATGGCATGATCCATTTGAGCCTTGTTGAGCATTACATGCATTGCATTTACTTGGTTTGGGGTGTCAAACTAAGTGTGGGAATCAAGGACCATTCATACTTCAAGTGATGCAATGTGCCTCGATCCCCGGTCATCGGGACCTTTGACTCCACCTTGATAAGGCCCCGGTTTTCATGTTATTTGTTGCATGCATTTTCATATCAAATGGCAAATTCGATCCTTTGACTCACCATGTACCATTGATGGTTCAAGGATCGAAAGTCATGCTTCTTTGAGTTCAAAATATGATAAGAAGTAGGACCATGCTTACATGTGTCCAAAAACTCCATGCTATGCACTGTCTGTTCTCTGTTTGCTGTCAGATTGTCTTCTGCAGGAAGTTTCTGCCGACCGGCAGAATTTAGTGCCGACCGGCACTATCTGGAGTGCCGATGAATCCGATAAAGTGCCGATGAGAATTTTGAAGTGCCGGTGGCAATTCTGTCTGGCCGGTGGTGCTCTGCAGGATGCAAGGAGCTTGTTCCAGTACTTTGGCAATTTTCAGAGAGACAAGGCAGTACAAACAGAGGCGACAAGAGTACAGTACGGGTTTTCCGGGCAGGACGGACTCGAGCATGCATCATCCGCGCATCCCGAGGCAGAGGCTGTGGCCACCCTCTTCTTTCCTTTTGCTTCCTTTCTTTTAATTAATTAGAGAAATTTTGTAATAATTTTATTTGTTCATTATTTTGGGACTGTAATATTAATTCGAACCCTCTGAGTGAGGGGAAACATGTAATAAGTGTGGGTGAGTGTGTGTATGTCTTCCAATCCCCATTTCTTTCTTCCCTTTTATTTATCTGCTTATAATGGTAGATTAGGGCATTTTTGAGATTAGCATACCTTATGATGTGCATGCGTGCATTCATGCATCTGTTGGCATGCACCGGGCTCGGTACATCATACTAACCGCATTCGTATTTTCAAATTCCAAAATTGAAATACATGAAACAGTTGGTTACATATCATATGCCATATTTAGGTCAACCGAGCCTAACTAAAAAAATTGCATCTTGTATGTGTTGCATTAGGCAAAATAACATGAACTAGGACACGCACATTTGCTAACTAGTTTATTGTTTTGGCACGGAGTACAATGTAAGTGGTTATGCTTTAGCATCCAACATGCGTGTGAATGTTGCCATAAAAGTATGCTTGCCATGCGGCTAAGTGTTTACATGAGATAAATTGCTTGAATGCCTGTGGGTGGAGGTCAAACTGCTTAAATTGGGATAATGCATTAAAACTGTGAATTTTAAAGCCCACTAGATAGTGGCAAAACCGTCTTTTCTAAAAAAAAAAGCCCACTTGAGGGTGGCAAAACCTGCATTTCAGCCTACTTACGAGTAGCAAACCATTTTCAAAATGAACATAGAATGTTTTGTTCCAATTTGGGCAATTTGGTCTATACTTGTTTGCTGCGCGCATAACATAGTAATCTTAGGCTAATAATTGGGAATAAGAATACATAAACGTTTTCAAAACTGGATATCACGGTTAGTAGAGGCCGGTCTTCGGACCGGGCGAAAGGGGGTGCTCATAGCTGACCTTCCCCGATCGTACCCAAGCTCCCGAGCCGAGACAACTCCGGTGATGACGGACACGTGGCCTTCGGCACCGAGTCAGGATTTCCTAAATTCTCCCATTTTAAAATATTTAGGTGGCGACTCTGTATCTGGCAAAGCAGTCCATGTTTGGCACTACTTTTTCAAAAATCTGTTTCTCAAAACGATTTGCCAGATTTGGACTCTTTGGTTCAGATTAAGAACCGTGGCACAAATCGAGTCCGAACTGTAGCATCGAGGCCCACGCGGGCGCTGCTACAGCAACCCATTAAAGAGGAGGGAAGCATTCATATACAAATCAAAATCCAGTTATTAATTTTTGTATTTTTTTACATGTCTCATTACAATGTTAAATCTTTTAATTTTCACAGACACATAAATAGCATTATAGCTTCCGAGTTAATCTTTCAACTCAATGACCATGACAAAAATTGGTTTCTATATCCTGCAACACCTTTTAATAATTTTTTTTTTCTTCTTTTTTTTTTTTTTTAGTTGTTGTCCTTTTACTCTTTCTTTTGTTTGAACTTTATGCTTGTTCGGAAAAAAGAAATTATTGTTTGAAAGGTTTTTCAAATGTTTATTTTTTTAATTTGTTTATCATTTATTATTTGGGTTCATCAAGGTAACTTAGAAAAAATTATAGGGTGCATTCAGAATAATATAAAATTTTAAATAACTGAAAAAGATATACTTAGAAATAGGAAATACTTAATAATTTTTTTTGGAATAAATAGAATCTTCCCTATTCAATTCACCGAATACAAATCCCAAACAAACACGTTGAAAAGGGTTTGGAGCATTAGAGGAATAATGGTGGCAAGAATGTTTGCTTGCTTTACAAAGCCTGCAAGCAGTACATTCCTTCTCTGATGGGATTAACGGACATTGCGTGGGTGCCAACTTGGGCTGGACTTAGGCCCTGAAGTCCACTCAAGCATGTCCATTAGTTATTAAGAATAATTATTATCGGTTCCCATTGCTAGTGAAATTCTTTGCCGTGTTTGATAATGATGAATATAGGGGATTTTATTTACACTCAGAAAAATCATTAAGTAGTTTCAATTTTTAAATACATTTTATTTAATTATTTAAAATTTTATTTCACTCTCATTACATTTTATTATTTTTTTTAAATTATCCTCAAGTAAACCCAAATAATAAATAATAAACAAATTAAAACAATTAAATTATTTCAAAAACTTTTCAATACAAAAAATAATTTTCAAATACAGAAAAAAATCAAACTTATAAGCACATAAGCATTATAAATACAGAAAAAATCAAACTTTTAAATAAGTATTATAAAACTTTTCAATACAGAAAAATTAAAAAAAATTTACATTATAAATTATCTACAAGAATATTTGTGAAAAAGTAAAAACCAAACTTATAAATAAGAATAACTCTAATAATATGTTATTGTTAATTCAACTACTGGGTATTTTAATTTTTGTCAAAAAAACGATATAGAAAATAATTGATGGTACTCTACAAAAATTGTGAAACCCCTTTATATGAATACTTTTCTCCTTTTTGATGAATTGCTTTAAAAAATTATTTTGATTATTACTATCATCTATTATTTAATTTTGTTCAAATTTTCTTTTAGGTTTTAGGGTTCAAAATAATAAAAAATAATAATATTGATGACGATAGTGAGTTTTGGTAAGGTAGATTGGAATTTTAGAGAGAGGATGAAGAAAAAGAAAAATAATTTTGATCTCTAAAGAAAAAAGATAATAAAATTTAAATAAAAATAACTGATTAAAATTTATCATGAAAAAAAAAATTTATTTTAAAATTTAATATGAAATATTCTTATTAATAAATTTATATTAAAATATAATAAAAATTAAAATTTATAAATTTAAATTGAACGTACTCAAACATATTTTGAATTTTAAATTGAAATGAAATCTCCTTAAATATTGGAGCTCAGTCCATAGGTCCGTTTTATAGATTTGTAGGGTCATAGATCCATGTGCTTATTGTTTAAGTTCCTAAGGACAGCCCATATGGATAAAGACAGTCACGCCCCTTTTTATTTGTTTGGATTCACACCCCTTTTTTCTGTTGAAATGACTTCTCTCCAAATCTGTACGAGTAAGAAATAATCTTCTCGTATAATTCAGTTGATTAAGTTTGCGCTCCTCTAAATATCGTCGCTTTACTCACTGAAAACACAAACGTGAGCTAGTTAGTGGGTGTGTGCCGTATACCTCTCCGATGCCTAAGTCGGCAAAATAGACAAATAGACAAAAGCTCTGTGTACTCGAGAATCAAAGTTGTGTTACCTCTCCATAGGTGATGTTATGAGCTTTTATAGGTTCCGTGTGGCATAATCCTAGTAGGACTCTTATTTCTCCATGCAGAGTCTTACTAGGAATCACTCCTGAAAGATAGTGTTTATCCTTCAATACCCCCTCACTGCTTAAACCAAGTGAGATGGTTTTCCTTCGGTAGTATGACAAAATGACCGGGATAAAACAGCCATGCTAAACTGGCTGAAATGACCGAGCTCTAGCTAGCTCGGTTCTCTCCTCTATTACTTGTAATTCGGTTTCACCTGTTGAGACCGCACTATCGATAGTGTGCCTAGACCGAGCTATTCAACAGCAAGGTCCTGAGAAAAGGCCCAAAATACCTCGACTCAATATGGTTTGACCGAACTAACTGTCACCGCTCTGACCATGCCGACTGAGCTAACTACAAAGCTCTTTTGGACTGGGCTAACTTCAAGGCCCTTTTACTTAGTCCTTACTGTGGCCCATAGAATGGCCCATTACCCAGCTCGGCCCAATTTACATATAAATTACCCTCTCAATTGCCCCTTAATTCTATCTGTGCAGCATGATAGGGATTATCTATTATTAGCCGAGCTAAAAACTTTAGTCTTTCAACCGAGATAAAATGATGCCGGGCTACCGATTGGTTCGGTCGAAAAATGTCTCTTCAGTCACGCTGTCATCTGAATCGTTTATTCTTCCAAAGACACGTGTCGAGCCTCTACTGGCTGAATACAACTGTCATAGCCGTCTTCATACTTCGCGTATTCTGAACAATCCCGCCTTTTTTCCTTCCCTTTTCACAAAACGAACCCTAAAGCTTCGAACCCATCATTTCACTATTCACCACCTCTCTCTCTTGCTTGAGCCTCCATTTCTGCAACCTTTTTTTTTTGCAAAGCTCGTGTTCGTTGTTGCCACTGCTTCTATCTCCAGCTCTTTGATTTCATACTTGTAAGTAACTTAATCCTTTTTTCGTTTTGTTTGTCTAGTTTCTGAAATATATAGCACAATGCTCGTATGCTTTTCACAACACATATAGCATTTTTGTTTCCATTTTTCTGGGAAAAAACAGTGTAATAGAACTATTGCATTCATGAATAACTTGTAGCACGATGTGTTTGATCCTAAATAGAATTCCAACCGAGCTAGGATCCTGTTTGTACTTAAGGTGTGCACCCAGCCGAACTAGATGACCAAACTAAAACTTCACGCCATACGTGTAATTTCCATAGGTCTAAGTACCCTCTGGTACATCTAACTGAGCTATAGAATCGTACTAGGTTTGCGTAATACCGTGCTAGAAATCCCTAACCACCAATCGAGCCACAACTTGGGGCTAAACCAGCTCCCTTAGTCAAAACCGGACTAAGAATGCGGCCCCAACTGCTCAACCGGGCTAAAGACCCTTGCTCAAACCGGGCTAAGAATGGACAGTATCCTACGTAGCCGAGCTAGGACTTCATTTATCTTGCCTTTGTTTTTTTTAGCACGGTCCAATCGATCTGTGCTTAACACCTTTCTTTTTTACTTTGCAGACTTTGACTAGGTTGCCTAGGCACTCCTTTGAACGTCCGACCGAGATATCCAACATCTTCTCAGCACCGAGCTAACACTTAGGCTAATTTATACATAATTTAAACCCATATGGGGAAGTATAGGTTCTTAGTAAACACACCACGTGCTATGGCCGAGTTCCGAAGGGACTACCATATCCCTGATGATGTCTATCTTACTTTAGCCGAACTAGATATCACACCTTGGGGAAACCCTGGTTTTGTTCCCTTTACCCTTCTTTCCATTATAGAAACCGGACTTAGATTCCCTATACAGCCTCTACTTTGCGAGTTCCTCAGATAAACCAACCTCTGCCCTACCCAGCTTTCCACAAATTCATACTGCATAATAAATGGGCTCGCCGAGCTAAACCGCCGGGCTGGCCTTAACCTCGGTTTAGCCGAGCTCTTCCACTAATATTCCATAGGATCGGCTGAAGATGGTTGGGTTTACTATTTAAGAATAAGGCGCCGGCGTGAAAAGATAATAAAGAATACCCCAGATAAGGATGTAAACGATGATGATTTTTTCTGGGTTTCTGGGAACTTCGAAGACCAAGAAGCCCAGATCCCTGGCGATCGGATAAACTGGAATAAATGAGTCACCGGTATAATTACCTCGGCTTAGTTTTTTACCTTCTTTTACCTTGGTTTTCTTATCTTGGACCGTGCTAACTATTTGTCTATTTACTTCATGCAGATTTGAACTTTCTCAAGTCCCAGTATAGCTACCCCAACTTGAATGCACTTCGCGCCGCTCTGCGATATCCCAACAGAAGCTGGGCTGAGCTACTGAATTTTGAACCGACATACAGATATAGCAGCCATAGGAAAACCAGGGTGACCGATTTCCTCCTTGAGCCTTCACAAGAGCCAGACCCAACCTTGCCTCAAATCAATTTGATCTCGTTGATAGCGGAGCAAGAGATGGCCAAGAAAAGAGCAGTAAGGGCCCTTCTAACCTTAACAAACCAGGCCGAGGTACCACCAGCCAGCCAAACTCAAGAGACCGTGGTAGCCCTGCCAACCCATCAGCCTTCATCATCTCAGGCAAGCAAGCGTGCTCGGACTTCCACAACCGAGCCACGCCTTGTTGACGAGGATGAAACCGTGGTTCCTCAAGCCTCTCCACCAAGTGCTCCACCTGAGCGCTCTAACTGAGCTAGCTCTTCCAAGTGGGTGCCAAAGATCACGTTTCAAAACCGTGCTATCAAGGATTCTGACTCCGTGGTCACAGAAAAGGACCATTTCTTGGCATTTAACCTTGCTAAAAGCGTTTGCCTTCCAGCCGACATGGAGCACCACGACCATTTAACCGAGCTGAAGGCCATTCGCTTGGCTTCAAAGTCAATGGTGTTGGTAAGTTTTCTTTTTCATTCTCCAAATTTCAACGGTTCCTACTCAATACTGCCTCTCTCCTTTCGCAGACCTTACAGAAGAACCATATTGCTCACAAACGCGTGCTAGAACTTTGAAAAACTACAAGGCAGGTCATGGCAGAGGCCAATGAAAAAACGGCCGAACTAAAAGAATCTCAGCAAAAGATGGCCGAGCTACAAGCTGAAGTAGCCTGGCTCACTGGCCTAGTCAATGCAACTGAAATCGATAAGAAGAAGGTTGCGGCCGTGGTGAAAGATAAATACTTGCGCGAGCTGGCCAAGCTCGAGGGAAAGAAGAACGTCGAGATAACCAAGCTAGAGAAGAAGGTTGAGGATGCGGAAGACCGCGGTTACAAGGAGGGGGAGGCCACTTATATCCAGCAATGTGAAGCTGCAAAAGATCTTTTCTTCAAGTGTGGATGGACGGCGGCTGTGGCGCAGCTCGGTCATAGCCCAAAGACCGAGGTCTTCAACCCTCCTCCGTATTTCATACCGAGCTCCATGGCGGAGTACGCTGCCACCATTCAACAAAAATTTATGCAAGAGGAGGACGAAGATGCTGCTCCAGAAGACAACACCCAGCCCGGTCGCCAGTCTATCTCCCCAACTCCAGTGGTCTCCATCCTACCTTTGCCTGTAGTGTCTGATGCAGTGCCTCCAACCGAGCTGAACCAAGAGGTGCTTGCAACAACCGAGCTACTGCTGGGTGAAGACCGGGTTATTTTGGACGCCGACCTAGACGACCTTTTCTCTTGATTTTTTTTTTGTCTAGCAAAGAATTCGTAACCGGGCTAAGGCCTTACCTTTTGTACTTCTGATCTGCGCTTATTAATGAAATCATCTTTTGTTTTCCTCAACTGTTTATTTGGTTTACTTCTATGCTTGTATTTACTTTCCTAATATAATCTGAATGAAGTAAATTCTCTGGCCGAGATATTTATCCTGGTCTTAACTTCGCAATCTAATTGGCCATACCTGCCAACCTCTTTAGCCCAGATCCTTATCTCAGCTGAAGAACGATAAGTGTTGGTTTTTCCAACCTACCTTTTCAACCTAGATCCTTATCTCGGTTGAAGAACAATAAGTGTTGGTTTTTCCAGCTAACCTCTTCAGCCTAGATCCTAATCTTAGTTGAAGAGAGCTCAAAGTTGGTTGTTCCTGCCAACCCTAAGTGAAGTGTTTGGTTATTCTTGCCAAACGTCCTGTAGCCTGGATCCTTATCCTGGGCTTAGGAGGGGTGTTGGTTATTCTAGCCAACCTCTAAGTTGGTTATTCCTGCCAACCTAGAGTAAAGTGTTTGGTTATTCTTGCCAAACGTCCTGCAGCCTGGATCCTTATCCTAAGCTTAGGAGGAGTGTTGGTTTTTCCAGCCAACCTCTAAGTTGGTTATTCCTACCAACCTAGAGTAAAGTATTTGGTTATTCCTGCCAAACGTCCTGCAGCCTGGATCCTTATCCTGGGCTTAGGAGGGGTGTTGGTTTTTCCCGCCAACCTCTAAGTTGGTTATTCCGGCCAACCTAGAGTAAAGTGTTTGGTTTTTCCGGCCAAACGTCCTGCAGCCTGGATCCTTATCCTGGGCTTAGGAGAAGTGTTTGTTAGTTTTTTCAGCCAACCTCTTCAGCCTAGATCCTAATCCTAGCTGAAGAGAGCACAAAGTTGGTTATTCCGGCCAACTCTACTTTTGTTGTCCCTAGCTCACTAAAACAACTTTTACAGAATAAAATAATTATGCTGAAAAGAAAACTACTTGTTTTATTGAGGAAAAAAAAAATTACAAGTATGTCTAAAAAGAAAGTTAAAAATAAAATAGTTTGAGATTGACAGTGTTCCATGGCCTGGGAATGGTTTTGCTGTCCTCGTCTTCCAAGTGGTATGTCCTTTATCCTGCTAACCCAACCACTTTGTAAGGTCCTTCCCAATTGGGTCCTAACTTGCCGTCTCTAGGTGCCAGGTGTTTCCCATTACTTTGCGCGGTACCCAATCTCCAACTTTGAATTGCCTTGGATGTACTGTCTTGTTGTATTTTCTAGATAACTCATGTTGGTATGAGGCGATGTGAACCAGTGCTCTTTCTCTTATTTCTTCTACAAGATCGAGCTCCAATGTTATGGCTTCTCCATTTAAGTCTGGGTCAAAATTTTCGCTTCTAATTGTGGGGAGGCCAACTTCCAGTGGGATTACTGCCTCCATGCCATAGGCCAAGGAAAAAGGTGTTTCTCCAGTTGATCGCTGAGGTGTGGTACGGTAAGCCCATAAAACATGAGGAAGCTCATCCACCCACTTTCCTTTTTCTTTCTTTATCCTTTTCTTCAATCCATCCAAGACAACTTTGTTGGATGCTTCTGCCTGGCCATTTGCTTGAGGGTATGCCAGTATAAAATTGTAGAATTCTATCTTGTATTCCTCACAAAAGCCTCTAAAAATTTTACCGTCGAACTGAGTGTCGTTGTCTGATATTAAAGCTTTTGGTATGCCAAATCGAGTGATGATATTCTGCCAGACGAACTTCTTCACATCTTTTTCCTTTATTGATGCTAGTGCTTCTGCCTCCACCCACTTTGTGAAGTAGTCTGTTGCTGCAAGAAAGAACTTTCTGTTGCCGGGTGCTATTGGAAGTGGCCCTACTATGTCCAAGCCCCACATTGCGAAGGGCCATGGGCTAGTTAATGGTAGAAGCTCTCTGGCCGGTTGATGTATTTGGTGTGCGAACTTCTGACATTTCTCGCACTTCTTGACATACTTCTCTGAATCTGCTTGCATGTAAGGCCACCAATATCCTTGCGAGATTGCCCTGTAAGCCAATGCCCTTCCCTCTTGGTGGCTTCCGCATACACCTTCGTGAATCTCGAACAAGAATGCTTCAACTTTGTTGGGATGAACACACTTTAGGTAGGGTCCTGTGAAGGATTTCTTGTACGAGGCCATTGATGGGGAGAGCCAAAATCGTTGCGATTTTGCTCTAATCTTGTTGGCTTCTTTCTTTTCTTCAGGTAAGATGCCATCTTTTAAGAACATTATAATGGGATCCATCCATGAAGGGCCTAATTCTGCGCAACATACCTCTTCTACTTCGGGTTCTTCAATGCTTGGTTTTGGTAAGTAGTCAATCAGTAACGAATGTGGGATGGATGTATCTGCCATTGAAGGAAAGCCTGCTAGCTCGTCTGCTCTGCTGTTTTCTTCTCGGCCAATTTGCTTTATCCGTACTACTTCTAATTTCATGATCTATTTTCTGACCAACTCTTGGTACTTAGCCATCCTTTCATCCTTTGCCTCGTAGTCGCCTAAAATCTGGTTTACCACTAGCTGTGAGTCACTGTAGACCATGAGCTCGGTGGCCTTCATGTAGAATGCTGATTTTAGTCCTGCTAAAAGTGCTTCATACTCCGCCTCGTTGTTTGATGCTGGGAAGCCAAGGTTGACTGCCTGTTCCACCACTAGGCCATCTGGTGAGATGAGGACTATACCGAGTCCTGCTCTGTGCCTGTTCGATGTGTAGACGTCCCCGAACGTCCCGGGAGGGAATCCCGTTTTGTTCGTTTGGGGGTCACTACAGTTCGGACTCAAATTGTCACGGTTCTTAATCTGATCTTGCAAAGTGCAATGCAAGACTGATAAATCACCAAAGAGTCCAAATCTGGCAAATCGTTTTTGGAAAACAGATTTTTTAAAAAGAAGTGCCAAACATGGACTGCTTTTCCAGATAGAGAGTCGCCACCTAAATATTTATTTTGGGAGAATTTAGGAAATCCTGACTCGTTGCCTAAGGCCACGTGTCCGTCATCACCAAAGTTGCCTCGGCTTGGGAACTTGGGTACGATTGAGGAAGGTCAGCTATGAGCACCCCCGCTCGCCCAATCAAAGATCGGCCTCTACTAACCATGATATCGATTTTTTGAAAACATTATGTGCTCTTATTCCGGTTTATTAGCCTAGAATTACTACGTGATGCACACAGCATACAAGTATAGACTGGATTGCCTAAGTTGGAACAAAGCATCGTATATCCGTTTGTTTTGAAAAATGGATTGAAGTTTGCTACTCGCAAGTAGGCTAAAATACGGGTTTCGACGAATTATTCCAACTCAAGCAATCCAACCTTCACCCACAGGCATTCAGGCAGTTATATCACATAAGCACATAGTCTCATGGTAAGCATGCTATCATGGCAGTCACTCACACACATGCAAGGATGCTAAAGCATAAAAGCTTACCGAGTACTCCAAGCCAAAAGATAAGCTAATTAGAAATCATGCATGAATCCTAACTATGCTGAGATGCCTAATGCAACGCATGCAAAAATGCAACTTAAGATAGGCTTGGCTACTCTAAGATGGCATATGAGATGCAACAGATAACATGTATTCAATTTGGAATTGAAATATAATGCAGTTAGCATGATGCGCCGAGCCCGGTGCATGCGATACGAATGAATGGATGCACGCATGCGTAGCATAAGGATGCTAATTGAAATATGCCCTAATACTAACCATCGTAAGCGGTTAAATAAAAGAGAGAAAGAAGTGGGAGTTGGAAGACATGTATCACACACACGCACGCTTATTACACAATTTGTCCTCTCTCGGAGGGACCAAAAGAATAATACAAATTTAACTAACTAAAAGCTAATTAAATAGTTACAGACCACTTAACTAGTTAAGCAAATTAACTAAACTAAGAAAAGTGGTAAAACAGCCTCGGGAAGAGGGTCCTATGCATGCGTTCTCGGCTTCGCTCGGAAATCCATCATCATGCACAAGCTGCCTCTGTTTACCCTGCTTTGCTTCTCTGAAAATTGTGCAAGTCTCAATGATGCTCCAGAATCACTTCCTGATCACCGTGGAAGGTCACTGACCAAGAGGAAACACCACCGGCCAGGGGAAACTAGTCATCGACCATTGGTATGGCCCTCGGCCAAATATATTTAGTCGGCCGGCACTCAATGTGGTTGGTCGACCATATCTTCCTGCAGAATCCTGTTTTGACAGCAGCAGAGGGCAAACTGGGCATGGCAATGCATTTTCAAACAAATGTTTGCACCACCACCCTTCCTATCATCTTATGAACTCAAGGGAGTTTGGTCCTCGACTCTCGGACTACCAATCGTGCATTTCAATGCATAATGGTCCGAGGTGTCAAGTTGTGCATTTTGATGTCAAATGAAATGCACACAAACACCTAAGGGGCCCAACCTCTATCATGGTGATTCAAGAGGCAAGGCATGCATGCCAAATGCAAGCTAAGCATACAAGCTAAGCATGCAATATGAACATGAGGGCAAACATGCACACATGCAAGCAAGTAACAACATATCAATGGCAAAACATGCAACAACATGTTAGGTAACTAAAAGAGAGAATGCATGCCAAATGCATTACAACCTAAGCATGCAACAACATGCCATATAGCTCAAGCAATGCAACAAAATGCAATATAGCTAAGCATGTATCAATAATGCAAGCAATGAGCATGCAAAACACTATGCAACCAAAAAATGCAAGCATGAAGCAATGTAACAACATTTGAACAACATGCAAACGGTGGACTTAAACTAATATGGACAAGCCTCAGCCATGTCTAAATAAGTAGCCAAAATGCTATGGAAATGAATGCAAATTTACATACAAACATGCATGCGAACATGGTCCAACACTTAAGCATAAAGAGGCAATTTTTAAGTACACTTAAAAGGGATGAACATGGACATATGGCAAGCATAGCAAGCTCTGAAATCATGTCAGAAAAGGGGCCAAACCAATTAAACAAGGCAAGCATAGCATGCAACCAAGCCCAAGGCCTAAGACTAACCTAAGGGATCAAACCATGGCTATGCAAGGCGGGTCCCAAAGGGTCGAGGGGACTCAAAACAGTCCCAATGTAGGTTGAGATAAGGCCCAAAACACACTTAGGCCTCGTTTGGGTTGTTACTAAATTAGCCAATTAGCCAAAAAGTTACTAAATTAGCCAATTAGCCAATTAGTCATACCAAAAAGTCAACAATTACGGCTTCTCTCTACTTTTTGCACAGCTTTTCGTAATTAGCCAAAAAGTCATCCCAAACATACAAGTTATTTTTACCTACCTTTTTAGCCAATTAGCCAAAAAGTTACTAAATTAGCCTGTTCCCAAACGAGGCCTTAGATGGCATCTAAATGGCCTACACATGGAAGCATACATAATGGTCTAAACATGGAGTATAAGACATCAACCTTTTAAAGCATCAAAGGAGTATCAAATGCAAGCATACAAGCATACCATATGGACTGAAATGACATGATAAGTGGTGTCAAACCACTGAAATGATGCAAGGAGAGCATGCTAGAGAGGCCAACACTCAAGGCCTATAAGGGAGATTGCATGGTAGCTATACAAAGCAAGTCATAGACGACCCAAATAACCAAAGTCAGACCTCAACCACACTAAAACGTGCATAAAAGCTTCACAAAGCTAGGCCAAAATCATGCTAGCAACAAGGCTCAAAGCACAAAGCATGTTAAGGCAATTTCATGGCATTACAAGACAAGTATGCAAAGCATGCATGGTGTGTCTAAACCAACTTGAAACAATGCTATATCATGACAAAATAAGCACAAATACCAACTAAGACATGTCCAACATGAACTTAAAAAAGGTGCTCACACATGAGGCTAAAATGACAAGTTTTGAAGACAACAAGGAGAGGGATTTCAGTGGTGAGGAGGCCAATACAAGGTGGTCCCGGAGCTCACCAAAAATAGCACAAAATGAGACAAAACAAGGCCTAAGAGGGGGTAAATAACCCCAAACACCAAAGAGACTTAAACAACTATTTTAAGCAAGTAAAATCAGAACTTTTATCAGTTATAGACTAAGCTCAAAAATAGATGCAAGATAGGCAAAAGGCTTATGCAAAAATGGGGAATAAAAAGCAAGAATCTCACCCTTGTAGACCACCTTCAAGAACAAGGCTCCAGCAGCCTTTCCAAGCATAAATCCACTCAAAAACTTCAAAAACAACCCTTTGGCACCTCAGCAACCAAGGTAAGGTGTGATACTAGGTGTCCTAGTGCAAAACTAAGAACAAATACACCTTATACACACACAAGAGTGAAATGGAGGGAGATATAGAGATAGAGAGATACAAATCCTAAACCCTAATCTCAAACCCTCTCTGGAACTTTTTTGGAACCTTTTAGGAGGGAGGAGAAGCCTTCCCTTTATAGAGATTCACTCTTGCAAAGCTTACAAAACAAGCTAAGCAAGAGGGAAATCCCTCCATACACGTGTATGAAGGGGGTGCATTGTGGATGCCAGCTATCACAACTGGCATAAAATATCTGCCAAAAGCAGATGAACAGTGATTGGCCAGCCAAAATGACAAATTGACCAAAACAATGGTCGGCCGACCATAAAGAATGGCCGGTGGAAACAAAACATGGCCGGTGGCCTCAAGCCATGGTCGGTGAGGTGTGGGGATGGCCAACAAGCCATTCCCTACCCTCAGAAGCAAAACAACAAGTGTTTGGTGCAAAACCAAACACAAAACAGGCAAGTCGAGAGGTCTCGAGGCAAGGCGCGTGGCCGAGACCTCCGAGAACTCAGGACGAACACAAACATGGATGATCACCGAGTGTTCAAACAGTGACGTCCAAGTCTTGAGGACGGTAAAAAATGGGGTGTCTACAGATGCTCCATCCACAAAGAGCTTCCACATCTCTCCAACGAATAGCTTCCAACAGGTGGAGGGATCGGATGATGCCTTGGGGTCCTGAGTGTTGCTGGTGTTTTCTTCAAAGTCCACACTTACTATTTGCCCCTCGCTATCTGATTGTACCAAGTCTTTATTTGTTGATGGGTTTTTGCTTGGTGCAGCATTATTTGTTTCTCCCTCCCTTTGTTCACTCTGGTCTGTCTTGGGATGTGGCTGGGTATCCTGTATTAGGGGTTACGCTATTCCGGTGCCACTTTCTATCCCTATTTCGGTTGTACCCGTTAAGTCAATTGGGTAGACGTGATGACTTCCTAGTGTGAATTCTGCGACAAAGTCTGCCAAAGCTTGGGCTTTTATTGTGGTTCTGGGTTGAAACTTGATGTCAAACTGTCCTAGCTCTACTGCCCACTTCAAGAATCGCTCAGAAAAGTTCGCCCTCTCAAACAAAGCTTTTAATGGAAAAACTGTGAGGACGATTATGGTGTGGGCATGAAAGTAGTGCGACAATTTCCTTGAGGCCATCATCAAGGCTAAGGCCAGTTTTTCCAATGGTAAGTACCTGGTTTCTGCGCCCAGAAATGTCTTGCTGACATAAAAGATGGGCAGATGTTGGATTCCTTCCACTTGGACCAACACTGCGCTAATTGCATGCTGTGAGACTGCCAGGTACAAAAATAGTTCTTCTCCAGGTATTGGGGTCACTAGCAGCGGTGGAGAAGACATGTATTCCTTCAAACTTTCTAGGGCGCGGTCGCATTCTTCATCCCACTCAAACTTGGCCTTTAATGCTTAAAAAAATGGTCGACATCTGTCTGACGACCGACTTATGAACCAGTTTAGCACGGCTGCCATACCGGTGAGATGCTGTACTTCTTTTACTGAGTTGGGCCTCTCTAGATCCTGAATTGCTTTGATCTAAGAAAGGTCTTCCTCTATACCTCGGTTGGTCACCAGAAAACCTAGGAATTTGCCTGATCCTACGCCGAATGCACACTTAGATGCATTAAGGCACAACTCGTGCTTCTTTAGGATCTGAAACATATCACCTAGGTCCCTGAGATGGTTATTCTCATCCTTGCTTTTGACTACCATATCATCGATGTAAGCCTCCATTGTTCTACCTAACAATGGTTCGAACATCTTAGTGATCATCCGCTGGAATGTTGCCCCCGCGTTTTTTAGGCCAAAGGGCATGACCTTGTAGCAATACAGTCCTCTTGGCGTTGTAAAGGATGTGACCTCCTGGTCTGGTTCATACACAGCAATCTGATGGTAACCTCTGTACGCATCAAGAAAGCTAAGTCGATTGTGTCTTGCCGTTAGGTCTACCAGTTGGTCTATCCGTGGTAGGGGAAAGCTGTCTTTTGGGCACGCCTTGTTGACTGTTTTGTAGTCCACGCAGACACGCCATTTTCCATTCTTTTTTGGCACCACTACTGTATTGGATATCTGTAACCAGCCCGCGGGGGACCTCGCTACAGCTCGGACTCGATTTGTAGTCAAGGTTCTAAATCTGAACCAAAGAGCCCAAATCTGGCAAATCGTTTTGAGAAAACAGATTTTTGAAAGAAGTGCCAAACATGGACTGCTTTGCCAGATACAGAGTCGCCACCTAAATATTTTATTTTGGGAAATTTAGGAAACCCTGACTCGGTGCCAAAGGCCACGTGTCCGTCATCACCAAAGTTGCCTCGGCTCGGGAACTTGGGTACGATTGGGGAAGGTCACTTCGTGAGCACCCCCGCTCGCCCGGTCATAGACCGGCCTCTACTAACCATGATATCTACTTTTGAAAACATTGCATGTTCTTATTCCGGTTATTAGCCTAGGTTACTATGTGATGTGCACAGCATACAAGTATAGACTGAGTCGCCTGAATTGGAACAAAACATTTCATGTTTGTTTGTTTGAAAAAAAAAGGTTTGCTACTCGCAGGTAGGCTTAAAATGCAGATTTTGCCACCCTCAGGTGGGCTTATGAAAGATGGTGTTGCCACTACCTAGCGGGTTTAAAACAAACATTTGATGATTCATTCCAATCCAGATAACTCAACCTTCACCCACAGGCATTCAGACAGTTATATCACATAAGCAATTAGCCTCATAGTAAGCATGCTATTCATGGCAGTCACTCACAGGCATGCAAGGATGCTAAAGCATAAAACTTACCGAGTACTTCAAGCCAAAATAGAAACTCATTAGAAATCATGCATGAATCCTAAGTATACAGAAATGCCTAATGCAACACATGCAAAATGCAACTATAGCAGGCTCGGCTATTCTAAACATGGCATATGAGATGCTACAATTATCATGTATTCAATTTAGAATTGAAAAATACAAATGCAGTTAGTATGATGCGCCGAGCCCGGTGCATGCAAAAACAGATGAATGATGCAAACATGCTATCATACTGTATGCTAATTGAAATATGCCCTAATCTAACCATCATAAGCGGATAAATAAAAGGGAGAAAGACGTGGGGTTGGAAGACATACAACACACACACGCACACTTATTACAGTTGTGCCCTCGCGCAGAGGGTCCGAATAAATATACAGTCCCGAATAAAAGAATATTACAGTCCAAATATTACAGTCCGAATAATATACAAATTCCTAATTAATTAACAAATCAACTAAGGAAATAAATAAAACTGGCATGCAAGCCAAGGACTGCCTTGCTTCTGATGGATGATGCATGTTCGGGTTGTCTTGCGCGAAAATCCACCGGGATGCCCCAATTAGCCTCTGTTTAGCAGTTATTCTTGAAACGCGTGCCAAGCTACGAAAAGTTGCTGATTCTTCATTTTGCTGCAACAGAGAGCAGAAAGGGAGCAAAGCAATGTATTTTCACAGATATAGGCATGCCTCGATCCTCGTGCCACCAATCACGCATATCGATGCATGATGGCAGAGGAGTCGAAATGTGCAACTTAATATAGAATGAATGCACGTGTAAACACAACAAGAACCTAACTCCATCATGGATGATCTGGAGTGTCGGTGACTAGGGAATTGAGATACATTCCGTCACTTGGAGTACGAAATGCACCTCGTTTCCCGTGCCCGGGCTAACTCCTCTTCCGGACACGATGCAATATGCATGACATGCATGAAATGCAACTAAGATACAATCCTAACATACACAATGCTATGGAATGACATGCCTCGAAATGCATGCACACGGGCACGCAAACCGAAAAAATGACAGAATGCGATCTAAGATACAACCTAGTATGTACTATGCTGTAAAAATGAGATGCCTCGAAATGCGTGCACACGGGCACACAAACCGAGAAAATGACAGAATGCGATCTAAGATACAACCTAGCATGCACTATGCTGTAAAAATGAGATGCCTCGAAATGCGTGCACACGGGCACGCAAATCGAGGCAATGACATAATGCGATCTAAGATACAACCTAGTATGCACTATGCTGTAAAAATGAGGTGCCTCAAAATGCGTGCACAAGGGCACGCAAACCGAGGCAATGACATACGCAATGCAAATGAAATGAAATTATGATATGGGCTTATATCAACATGAGAGAGCCTCAGCCACACTCACATAGGATGCCGATGGATGAAAATGAAGTGCCTCGAAATGCGTGCACACGGACACGCAAACCGAGGCAATGGCATATGCAATGCAATATGGCAAAAATGGCATATAGAATGCAACATGGACTTATACTAACATGAGAGAGCCTCAGCCACACTCACATAAGAGGCCGGTAGATGAAAATGAAGTGCCTCGAAATGCGTGCACACGGGCACGCAAACCGAGACAATGGTATATGCAATGCAATATGGCAAAAATGGCACATAGAATGCAACATGGACTTATACTAACATGAGAGAGCCTCAGCCACACTCACATAAGAGGCCGGTAGATGAAAATGAAGTGCCTTGAAATGCGCGCACACGGGCACGCAAACTGAGGCAATGGTATATGCAATGCAATGGCATGGAAATGGCATGCAAACATGCTAATGGATTTTCAGCAATGAAATATGGGGGCAAACAGCCCCGAAATGAGGCGAAAACACACCCGATGCATGGAATTTCTCCCGAAATGCAAATTAGGCGCATAGAATGAACTACGGCTATACAAAGCACGCATAATTGGTACACAAGATGAAAATACAGAAGCAAGGCAGCCTCAAAATAAGAATTTTCTCAGTACAAATCATGGCCAAACAACAAGCAAAGATAGGGCAACAATGCCATGCAAAAATGGCCCTAAACATGAGATTATGAAGCAACGCACAGCTGCTAACTCCAAATAGGTTAGGGCCCTTCGACAACATTGAAGAGGGGCCAAAAATAACCCACTTTACAGAACTGTAAAAACCCTAAAAACAAACATAGATATGGCTAAGCTCTTATGCAAGAAAAGGGGCCAAAAGGTGGCCAAAGAGGCAAGTGGTACATGCAAAGCCCAAACTGAAAAATTCCCTTCTACAACATTGAAGAGGGACCAAAAATATGCATATTTATAGAACTGTAAAAACCCCAAAACAGTATACAAACATGCTAGAAATGCAATGCAAAATGAGGCTCAAAAGAGGCTATAACACAAAGTATACAAAATATTCCACAAACGGCCAAAGACCCTTAATGAAATATGAAGAATGGACCAAAATAAGACTATTTTTAGTACTGTAAAAAGGCCAAAAACCGAAGCATGATAGGCTGCCAAAGCATGCAAAAATGGCGACCAAAGTGGGAATATAAAGGCAAGTGTAGCATGGAGGTCTCAAACAGTGTTGAGCCCTTCTTCAATGTTGAAGAGGGGCTCAAAATAAGTCTGTTTTTAGTTCTGTAAAACGCCCAAAAATGAAAGAATAATGGGCTGCCAAAGCATGCAAGAAAAGGGGACCAAGGAGGGATATAACATGAAGTAGCATATGGAGGTCCCAAAACATGAAAGGCCCTTAATAAAACATGAAGAATGGACCAAAATAAGACTATTTTTAGTACTGTAAAAAGGCCAAAAACCGAAGCATGATAGGCTGCCAAAGCATGCAAGAAAATGGCATTTAAGGAAGACATTGAAGCAAGTGCAAGATGGGGGGCTCAAACAGGGTTGAGCCCTTAATAAAAAGTGAAAAAGGGCTCAAAAAAATGACCTTTTCAGTTTTGGTCGGAGCTCAAAGCAAAAAGGATATATGGCTAAGAAATGGTGCAAAAATGAACTAGAAAAGAGGGAAAATGGACTCACCCTTGAAGATCAATACTTTTGTTGCTTCTTGGACCAAATTTGTTGCCTCTTAGCTGCTGTAATTCCTCCCCTTGCTACGGGAATGGAGTGGTGGTGGTAGAGCTTGGTGGTGATGAAGAAAATGAGGTGTAGCTTAGGAATTTTCAAGGAAAATGAGAGAGATGGAGTGAGATAAGTGTATCAAGGCTTGAAGCAATTTTTTCTAACCCCTAAATGTGATATCACCTGCTGGTTATAAGGACAAAAAAAGAGGGAGTAAAGGAGGGGCAAAGGTGGGGGAAAATTAGGCAAGTTTTCCCCCACAAAATATCCCCCGGATTGGGATATTTTCTGGGGGAAACAGCTATACAGCTGTAAAGTGGATATTGAGAGGAACATGGCCGGCCCCTTTTTGGAGCTCCAGGTGGCCGGCCGGCCACCTCCCCTAGCCGGCCGGCTAGGGGTCAAAAGGGTCAAGTTGAAATAGTGGCCGGCCACCACTTTTTAGGGTCCTCCCATGTGTGTACAACACAACCCTATGGTTCAAAATTCAAGAAAAAGGGCCTAGGCTGTTCAACATTAGCCCGGAAGGAGGGGGTCAAAAGGGTCAAGTTGAAATACTGGCCGGCCACTAACTTTTAGGATCCTCCCAAGTGTGTACATCACAGATATGTGGTTCAAAGTTCAAGAAAGTGGCCCCAAGGTGTTCAACATTAGCCCGGAAGTGTGAAAAACGGGCGTCGGAGGGCGTCGGAGGATATATAACTGGTTGCTGCAACAATTACTGGCCTCCCACCCTTCAGTGACCTTCCCGGTGCTAAAACAGAGGTACCTGCCAAAAATGAACGAAAACCGTTGCAAAACGAATGTTCGGGGGCCAAAACGCGCAGTTCGGGGTCCCGAAAATGGGCTGTTAAGCACCGAAAGTGGCATTCGGCCACGAAGTGGGTTTCTCAGACCCCAGTGTCCCTCAAAAGGGAGTAAATAGGAGGTATGCCAGAAACCGGGGCAAACGGAGATGGTTAGGTGGTCCCGAACCGAGGCACGCGGCCAACGATTCCGAAAAACCGGAAACCGGACTCCGAAATGGGCAAAATGGCCTACGGCCACGAAATGTAGCCTACGGCCACTGAGAGATGGTCTACGGGACCTCTCCCTCCTCTCAGGAAAAGAAACACAGAAAACCGAGTCTGGTTCGCAAACCGAGGCAAGGTACAGAAGAGGGTTCAGAAATCCGGAGGCAGGGCTCACGGCCGCGACTCTGAGACTTCTGAACGAGCACATTATGTAATATCACCAAGCGCTCAATTGGTGACGTCTGAGTCTTAAGGTCGGTCAAAAATGGGGTGTCTACAGTCGCCCCTCTTTGACAGAACTCGAAAGTCACAAGTGACGGGAGTGAATGTCAAAGCCCAGAGACGACCCATTCTTGACAAGGCCGAAGACTTAGACAAACGTACAAAGTAAACAGAGATGTGCCCGCAGGCAGGCCCGCAGGCAGGGGGGGCAAAATGCAAAGCGATATGCAAGAAGCCGAACATAACTCAATGATCATGCAAATGCAGCAAGCTGTAATGAAGCAAGTATTCGCAAATAGATGCAACAGTTTTAAGCAAGAATGCAAAGCAACAACTACATTTCATGCAGTTAAGAATGCGGAGGATTATTCAATCCCCGCCACGTCTCACACGGAGAAGATACGATACCTGCGCGATTCGTCTGGTCGCACCAGCCTCAATTGAACCGTACATACAATATCGTGCCTGTAAAAGAGAGGAATTTCAACAAGTACAATATGCTACCAACATGTTTTTAATGTGATTCTGAAAGTCTGACACACGCAGTGCCGGCGAGTGAATGCATCGTGATGCGAGAAAGGAAAGTGCGTGACAACGCATGCTCAAGCGCAGAGGTATGGCAATATCAAGAAATGTGCATAATAACGCAAGTATGCTCATAAGAATGCAAGTTATGTGTATGATAGTGCAAAACGAGCATAAATCATGGTGCCCGTTTGTTACGAAATGACGAGCAAGGAAACGCGTGTTTCGGCGAAGGCGACTTCGATGACGGCCTTCGATTCGATTTCCTGGAAAGACCGCAACATATTCAAAAGGATACATCTTGATTTTGATGAATAATGATGAGACACATGTCAGAACTGGAAACTGAAGTTCCGGCGGAGCAATTTCGCGACCGGAAGTGTACTTTTCTTGAACTTTTTCAGGTCCCGGGAACTCCAATCTTCCTCAAAATTTGCAGAGAGCTAGGTGGGCATGTGGGGAACATGGCCGGCCAGTTTTATGAGGGATGGGAGGTGGCCGGCTGGTTTTACAAAAAGAGAATGGCTGGCCGGCCGGTTTTCCAAAACGGAAATGGCTGGCTGGCTAGAAAAGGTGGCCGGCCAGCCATCTGCCCAAATCCGAGGGCATTTTGGTCCTTTCACCTCCTTTCTTCATGCTCCTTCATCCCAAGATTTTGAGCCTATATAATGCAGCCGAGATCTTCTCTTCTCTTGCCTCCTACACCACTTTCTTCTCCAGATCTGAGTTCCATACGCGTTTTCCAACGCCCCACACAAGTTGTTTCCGCAAAAATATTCAGTTTCAAGCACTTTGAACTGATTAAATTTTGGTTTCGGAGCTTCTTTTCTCATTTCCGCTACTTGAGGTGAGTTTGTCTCAATATTTGGAAGATTTTCTCAGGAGTTGACTTTTGTTGACTTTTTCATTTCCCGAGAGTTGACTTTTGTTGACTTTCTCCAATTTTGGCTCATTTTCGCTCATTTTTGCTCCTTTTACAAATTTTCTGAAAATGGCGGGTCATTCTCCTCATGGTGGAGGCTTTCCGGGTGCCGGGGACGATTTTGATCCCATGACTTTGCCCCCGAGGGTCCGACCTTTTATTCCCGGAGGTACGCTCCGCCAGCACATGTCCTTCCTCGTGCCGTTTTCCGTCATTTCACTGATTTTGATGAGTGAGCACCCGGGGATCTGCTTCTCCGAGAGCCGGAGCATCACCTCTCCCATGAGGCCCGAGAGGTATTTACTTCATTTTCTGCATTTTTTGTACATTTCGTGCCTTTGCTATGCTTGAACACACAGTTTAGCTTATGACATAGCACTTTATTTGCATCCTAAATATATAGCTTAAACACTTGAATTTTTGAACGCTCGGCTCATTAATTGATTGCGAACGCACGGCGCACATTAGTTAAGAAATGAACACACGGCTCACACTCTGATTTGTCGAACACACAGCCCGAATTTGAAAGTGAACACACAACACTCACTGACTTAGAGTAGAACGCACAGCCCAAACTCCGATTTTCTGAACACGCAGCCCAGATTGATAGTGAACACGCAGCCCACACTAATTGAGAGTTGAACACGCAGCCCAAATTTTAATTTCCTGAACACGCAGCCCAGATTTATAGCGAACACGTAGCCCAAACTTTAATTTCCTGAATACGCAGCCCAGATTGGTAGTGAACACGCAGCCCACACTGATTGCAAGTTGAACACGCAGCCCAAACTTAAATTTCCTGAACACGCAGCCCAGATTGGTAGTAAACACGCAGCCCACACTGATTGAAAGTTGAACACGCAGCCCAAACTTAAATTTCCTGAACACGCAGCCCAGATTGATAGTGAACACGCAGCCCACACTAGTTGAAAGTTGAACACACAGCCCAAACTTAAATTTCCTGAACACGCAGCCCAGATTGATAGTGAACACGCAGCCCACACTAGTTGAAAGTTGAACACGCAGCCCAAACTTAAATTTCCTGAACATGCAGCCCAGATTGATAGTGAACACACAGCCCACACTAGTTGTAAGTTGAACACGCAGCCCAAACTTAAATTTCCTGAACACGCAGCCCAGATTGATAGTGAACACACAGCCCACACTGATTGAAAGTTGAACACGCAGCCCAAACTTAAATTTCCTGAACACGTAGCCCAGATTGATAGTGAACACACAGCCCACACTAGTTGAAAGTAGCTTATACTGAACACACAGTTCGTACACTTCACTTCTGAACACACGGCTCATTCGTTTTATTTGCATGCAGCTTATTTCACTTCATCGGCACACAGCCCATTTCATTTCATTAGCACGCAACCTATTTCACTTCATCGGCACACAACCCATTTCATTTCATCGGCACACAGCCTAAACTTTCCATTATTGACACATGTATTCATTCTGAATGCAGGTTGGTTCTCGCAGTGTACGGGGGTATGGTTCCACCGCCGCGCGGGACTGGTACGCTGAGCTCCCGGAGGGTGTCTGAGATTTAGTAGACTTGGCAGGGTTCGGGGCCTTCTGCATTGGGTTGTCACATTGTCCTGCCAGGAGGACACTGATGGCGGCATTGGTAGAGAGATGGTGGGACACCACCAACTCCTTTCATTTCTCTACCACCGGGGACATGACTATGACCCCTCTAGACTTCGCTGTGTTGACCGGCCTGGACATAGGAGGTTGGTCCATCCCCTATGACGAGGACATGGGCGAGTGGGAGGCCGCTTGGACATATCTGCTAGGGGCTCGCCCGCCTGTTGACAGGGTTTCTGGGAGAGTCCGATATACTTGGTTCTCTTCCCACTTCCGGCAGGCGGAGATGGTGCCCGAGACTCCTGAGGAGACGGAGCAGTACGCCCGTGGTTTCCTTTTGTTCCTCTTCGGGACTACCCTGTTCGCCGATAGAGGGAACACAGTCGGGCTATACCTGCTGAGCGCTCTGGTTGACCTATCACAGGTCAGTCGATATGACTGGGGTGGCGCCGGCCTGGCTACCCTTTACTACTATATGAGCGCGACCTCCCGCGGGCGGGGAGACTTACTTGGCGGTTATTGGAGAGCCTGGGAGGTACTTTTCTGTCCCCTTGATTTACATTTCTGCTCTTCATTACTTGTACATTGCATACACAGCGCACTTTACAGTCTGTATTTTGCTCTCAGCACTTTGTACTTACATTCTGCACTGCTTTTCTCAGCTATGGGTCTACGTATACTTCCCAGCATTAGCCCCAGAGTTGGAGGTGGCAGGGCCTCTCATGACCCCTTATTCACTGGTATTCGAGGGCCCGTACCGGCCGAGACCCCGAGAGACTCTCATTTATCTGCGACAGTATTTTGACACTGTGCGACAGTCAGAGGTATTTCAGAACTTTCAGTTCTTTTCATTTTCATCTTTGCTTTGCTCTGTATATTCCCGATTTCTGATTGGCTTATGTATTTGTTATCCGCAGATCACATGGCAGCCTTGGGTGCCCTTGGGTGATGGTCTCCGATTCCAGTATCCCGGAGGATCGGGCACCTCCCAGTACAGGGTTCTGCTCGAAGGACCAGTTGGCAGGGCATGGTTTCTGGGGGAACGCTTTCTGCGTCAGGTATGGGGGTATCTTTCTCAGGATCCTCCCGCAGTACCCCCAGTCAGTATGCGTACTGCTGACATGCTCTCTTTCTCGGAGGTAGTCGGCGCTATGCTGGGTAGCGATGCTTTACATATCTCGAGGAGGGGGATTACGGCACTTACCGTCATACATATTTGATGCCTCCATTGACGGGAGCTCGTACCCCGATGACGAGGCCTGCTGGTATGTCATCCTCGGGCCAGGCCCGGGCTCGGGTTGCAGACGCTCCTTCCACCAGCGGGGCTGGTACATCTAGAGGTAGGGGTAGACCGGTTCTTCCGATTACTCCGACTTATCCTCATCCTGGATGGCCGGACATGCCGTCCGAGTTGACGGGATGGCGTTTTGGGACTCCTTACCCGATTCCGCTAGAGCCTCCACTTCCTGACCATAGATATGTCAGGGATCCTGATTCACCACCGGTATGATTTATAGCTTTGATTTATCAGTCGAGTACTTAGACATTCATTCCTTTACTGATAGTTTTGCCTTTGTATCTGCAGCCTCCGGCTGAGTATGTGGACGAGATTCTCGGGGTGATGGCCGCACTTGAGGGCATGGTTCTTCGGAGAGAGACACACCTATCCGTTATGGGTGTGCAGGTACCGTTCATTTTTCTTGCATTTATCACACTCCTGATGACACACTGGTTTTGAGCATTCTTCTGTATTGTAGAGCACATCCGACACACACCCCACTCACATACTGTACTCGTATCTGATTTTCATATTTTGAACTGATGTATGGAACTTTTCATTTTCAGATGCCTCCTGTATATGCTCAGCCGCAGGCCGGGCCACCTGGGCCTCCTTGGGGAGCTGGGCCACCTGGGCCTTTTTACGGAGCTGGGCCATCTGGGCCTTCTTAGGGAGCTGGGCTATCCAGGCCTTTTCGAGGAGCTGGGCCATCCAGGCCTTTTCGAGGAGCTCGAGGAGGGTCCTCCCGCAGACGTAGGGCACGCGTTGTAGAGGTAGAGCCTGAGGAGGAGGAGGAGGAGGAGGTTACCGACCACCAGTCAGAGACATCTGCTGAGGAGGGGGGCTCCGGTCTTGGTTCAGGGAACAGAGGTGAGGCCGAGGGGGATTCTGAGGATGACAGCTCCGACCCGGATGATGATGATGGTGCAGAGGTTGTCCCGCAGAAGAGGATGAGGAGTGCTTCTCATTCCCGCTCCCGAGGACATTGATGCTGCTGTTTCCTGCTTTATTTTTCTTTTGCTAGTAGTTTGTAGCACTTTGCACATTGTTAGGCAGTTTTATTTTTTGTAAAACTTGTACCTTTGTTCGTTGTAAAACATGATGGAATGAAACAACTTTTGAAAAGGTGTTTGTATTTTAAACTTTTAGCATCGTATCACATCATTTTATTTTGCACAAAAATGAAATTGAATGGGAATGTGCATTGTGTAATCACCAAGTCAGGTAGTGAACCGACGCAACAAACTAAGCAACTCAACTTACTAAGATATAACAGAACCTTTAGCAAGTTTACAACTCGATAAACAAAATGCAACAGTGTTGACAACGTAAATAAACAAGACTTAAATAAAGATTGTTTAAACAGAGAGCAATGACTCGAAAATACGAAACACGTCCGCTCGACAAACAACTCAATAAGCAAAACAATAACTCGATAATCAAAACAACAACTCGATAAACAAAACTCGGCAACAACAGAGTGTACTTCGGACGATCTGGGCACTGGGACGCATCCGAAACAGAGGGAAATGAAGACCTTTGACTCTCCCGTTGCATGGAAATGCTTGAAACTTTCCCTTGAAGGGTAAAACGAGGCCAAGGAGATACACTGGAGCATTGCCGGCCACCTTTGGGAGCCGGCCGGCCAATTTTATGGAGAGTCGGAGCCGGCCGGCCAGTTTTTGAAAAAGAGAATGGCCGGCCAGCCAGAAAAGGTGGCCGGCCGGCCACTTATTCCTGCAGCCACTTAGTTTTTGACACGTGTCCCCGTGAATAGTGTTTTTCCCTCTATAAAAGCCTCAACTTCGGGAACATTCATTTCATCTTAGTTTTGCACAAAGATGGAGGCGTTTCTCGCGGAAAATCTCACATCTTGGATCTCTTCTCTAGATGGCTCGGAAAAGCTGAACTTCCGGGGTTTCGGTTTGAATGCACTATTCACGCTGAGCCGTACTCCGCTACAGCTCCCTTTCCTCCATGCCGCGGCAAGGTTCTGGAACCCAGTGACGCACGTTTTTAGCTTCGGCGGCCAAGAGGTATGTCCCACTTTCGAAGATTTTCAGGTTTTGATGGAGTCTGAATGTTCTGAAGTGATCTTGCCCCAGCTCCGTTTTGGCCATGCCCAGGCTTTAGGGCGGATGTGTGGGCTCACGGCGCATGATGCTCGATCTCTGATCTGCAGTGGGGAACTGGACATCCTCGGCTTGATCCATCGTTTTTCCGACGCCGGTGACCGCAGCAACCATTATTGGCAGGGTTTCCGGCAGCACGCCCTCTGCTTGTGTTTGTTGTCTCACTTTCTGCTTTCCTCGGGCTTTGGCGGAGCTAACATTCGCCTGATTGAAGTTTCCCAAGGCTTGAGAGAGGGAAAGAGCTGCATCGCTATGACCTTGGCCGAGACGCTGATGGGTTTAGATTCTGTCTATCGCCGGGAGGCGACTAGGTTTGCTGGGAGTCCACTGCTGCTGCAGGTAATGTTTCCCACCCAACCTTACAGATATATTTGCTCACATCACTCGACCCTCAGGCTCGGTTTTTCTCACAAAACCCTTGTCTTACTTTTCTCTCATCGTACATCTCTCTGTTCTTTATTCTCTCATTTTCCATCCCTCCCCCAGGTATGGTTAATGGACAAGTTGCAGGTTGTGGACTCTTGCCCGACCTATTCAGCTCGAGGCTATTTCTTTCGGCAACGCCTAGTCAATGCTTTTGACGAAAGGTGGTGGTTTGATTGGATGTGCAATTTGTCCGCAGACCGCATTGCTTGGCGTTGTCCTTGGCTCAACCTCCTGGCAATGAGCTATAGTATGTCCCGGCTGATTGGGATCCAATTGATTGGTCTAACCCATTGCGTATTCTATTTTCCGTTCCGGTTCCTGCGTCAGTTTGGTCATGATCAGACTTGCCCACCGGAGGGGATTGAGTACCCAGCTGCTTTCCCGATCCGGGGTGCACAGCTTGCCCGATATGCCACAGCATGGAGGACTAGAGAGCTCCTGGCCCCTGCTTCCACTTTCAGTTGCACTTTGTCCGATGAGTGCTTAGATTGGCTCAACGAGGAGGCACAGGTTGGGCTTAGCTTGGCATCAGATGCTTCGTCCAGCTCTGGGAGGGGACGTAGAGATACTTGATTCAACTATGCCCCAAATTTATTGCTTATTTAGCATTTTCAACTTTTCTTTATGAATGTAACAAAAAAGCAACCTTGATTATATATAAGAGCAGGAGAACTCTGTTTTGAAATCAATGAAATTGAAGGTTGTGGTACTGAAAATTTTCCGCTTTGGTCCAAAAATGGACTTAGTCGTAGAAAGATTAATTTGAACAAAGTCGACTTTTATTAAAACGTTTCAAAACTATTTTCGATGTGGATCAGAACTGGACATGCCGAAGATCTGTCACTGAGATGCACAACCCCAGATCCCTGCAACTGGAAAGTTGCCCCTAGTCTGAGTAACTTTGCACCGTCGCGGCAACGGAAAGTTGCCCCTAGTCATAATAGCACTGTACCGGAGATCGCGATAAATGCTGATGGATAAAGATGACTGAGATGATCGAAGTGGACAGAGTTGATCGGGGAAAAGTTTATGGCTGAACTTCAAGGTGAAGTTGCCTACGTATCCCAAAGATGGGAATCAAGCCTTACGTAGTTCAGGCCAAGGTTCACTCGAGTATTTTCACTCTCCTTTTGCGCTCTAACTTTTGCCAAGGCCGCCCTTTGCGGGTTTCAACCTTGCGAGCTCAGTTTTTATATTTTCTAATTTTTTGTACTCTGACTTTTGCCTAGGTCGCCCTTTCGGGTTTTCGGCCTAGCGAGCCTCTCAAGGGTAATATTTCTTCAACTTGTCCATATTGATCGGTTGTGAGAACTCCAAGCCATCTAGATCCATCAGAACCACAGCTCCACCTGACCAGATAGCTTTGATGATGTAAAGACCAGTCCAATTGGGTTTGAACTTGCCCCTTGGGTCGTGGATGGGAGCTTGGTTGTCTTTGAGCACCAAATCTCCTTCTTTCAGATTCCTGGACTTAACCTTCTTGTTGAAAGCCCGGGCAATTCTGCGTTGATAGCCTTGGATGTGGTACAGTGCTTTCAGTCTTCTTTCATCAAAGAGCATGAGTTCTTCGAATCTGCTTTGCTGCCAATCTGCTTCGGCTATTTGGCATTCAGCCAATACTCGTAACGACGGAACCTCAATCTCGATGGGTAGAACAGCCTCCATTCCATAGACCAATGAATACGGAGTCGCTCCAGTAGAAGTTCTGATTGAAGTCCTGTAGCCCCACAGAGCAAATGGCAGCTTGTCTGGCCAATCTCGGTAGGTTCCCACCATCTTCTGCAGTATATGCTTGATATTCTTGTTGGCGGCCTCAACTGCTCCGTTGGTTTGCGGCCGGTATGTAGATGACTTATGGAAAGCCACATTGTATTTTTCCAACAAGTCTATCACTTCTTTCTTGAAGTGGGAACCATTATCTGAAATTATCTCGTTTGGCACCCCGTAGCGACAGATGATGTTGTTTCTGATGAACTTTGCGACGTGCGACGCCTTCAACACCGCGTATGATTGGGCCTCGACCCATTTTGTGAAATAATCTATCGCTACTAGGATAAACTCATGCCCGTTTGACCCCTTTGGGGTAACAGCTCCTATCACATCAATTCCCCAAACTGAAAAAGGCCATGGCGAAGTCATGTTGTAAAGCTTTGACGGCGGGATGTTCATGCGGTTTGCATGAATTTGACACTTGTGGCGTCGCCGAACAAAACTAATACAATCCTCCTCCATGGTTGACCAGTAGTAGCCCTGTCTGAGGATTTTTCTGGCCAGCATTACTCCATTCATGTGTGCACCGCACTCCCCTCCATGGATGGCCTCCATCAGGCGCTTCGACTCTTCAGCTTCTACACAGAGCTTATGCATTCCCAGATGACCCCTTTTGTATAGCTTACCCCCGCAGATGATGAACTGAGCAGCCATTCTTCTGATGGCCCTCTTATCCTTGGCATTTGCCCCTAGTGGATATGTCTCCTTTTCCAAGAAGTTCCAGATGTCGTAATACCAGGGGTTGCCGTCTTGAGCCTCATCTATAGCGGAAATCGACTCGTATGCTGGCGCAAACTTTTGATCAATAATGACTAGACGCATCCGGACTCCGGACGGGATGTCTATCATGGAAGATAGAGTTGCTAGTGAATCTGCGAACCTGTTGTTCTCTCTTACGAGGTGGGTGAAATTTAGCTTCTCAAACCGAGGAATTAACAAATCCAAGGTTTTGTGGTAAATTATCATCCTTTCCTCCTTGACTTTCCAATCACCTTTTGCTTGAGACACAACAAGGTTTGAGTCCCCAATGACGTCCAATCGCCTTGCCCCTAGTTCTAGGGCTGCTTCCAGGCCAGCAATACATGCCTCATACTCTGCTTCATTGTTCGAGACTTTGAACCGGAGCTTGAATGCTAAAGGGATACGGGAATCGTCAGGTGCTATCAGCAACACCCCTATCCCATACCCATACTGGTTTGACGCTCCATCAAAGTACATCGTCCAAGTTTCATCTTCGACGTGCAGAATGGTTTCATCTGGGAATAGGTACTCAAACGCTTCATCCCCCTCAACCGGGTGGTCGGCAAGGAACTCTGCCACCGCTCTTCCCTTTACTGACTTGCGCGTTACATACTTCAAATCAAATTCGGAGAGCAACAGCAGCCAACGAGCTAGCCTACCCGTAAGTGCTGGTTTCTCGAAAAGATATTTGATGGGATCCATACGTGAAACCAACATTACAGAGTGAGCTAACAGGTAGTGTCGCAGCTTCCTGGTAGCCCATACCAAGGCCAAACAAGCCTTCTCCAGCGGTGTATAGCGGGTCTCGTAATCCAGCATCTTTTTGCTCAGATAGTAGATGGCCCTTTCCACTTTGTCTTCTGACTCCTGCGCGAGCATGCAGCCCATGGTAGTCTCTGTTACCGAAAGGTACAATATCAACGGTCTCCCCGGCTCTGGTGGTGACAACACGGGCGGGTTCTGTAGATATTCTATGATCTGCTCAAAAGCTGCTTGACATCGGCCGTCCCATTGGAATTTCTTTCCTTTCTTCAGGAGACCAAAAAGTGGTTCACAAGTCAAGGTTAATTTAGAGATAAACCGTCTTATGAATTGCACTTTACCCAGAAAGCCTCGCACCTCCTTTTCAGTCCTTGGTGGTGGCATTTCTAAGATGGCCTTGATTTTGGAAGGGTCGACCTCGATGCCCCTTTGTGTAATCAGAAACCCTAGCATCTTCCCTGCTGTAACACCAAACGTGCACTTCTGGGGATTCAATCGCAGCCGAAACTCTCTGATCCTTTGAAAGAATTTTTGTAAGGCGGTGTAGTGGCATTCTCTTTCTATGGACTTGACAATCATGTCGTCCACATACACCTCGACCTCTTTATGGATCATATCATGCAATATTGTAGTTGCTGCCCGTTGATAAGTAGCTCCAGCATTCTTCAACCCGAATGGCATCACTCTATAACAATATGTACCCCACGGGGTAGTGAACGCAGTCTTCTCTCGGTCTTCGGGTGCCATTACTATCTGATTATAGCCTGAGAAGCCATCCATAAACGAAAGCAAGGCGTGTCCTGCCGTGAAATCCACCAATTCATCAATGTGTGGCAAGGGAAAGTCGTCCTTCGGGCTGGCCCTGTTCAAATCTCTGAAGTCTACACAGACCCGAATTCTGCCATCCTTCTTTGGCACCGGAACAATGTTGGCCAACCAAGTTGGGTATTCGGACACCAGCAGGAACCCTGCGTCAATTTGCTTGGTGACTTCTTCCTTAATTTTGAGAGCCCAGTCCGGGCGGATCCTTCTGAGTTTCTGTTTGACAGGGCGGGCCTCGGGATCAAGAGGGATCCGGTGCTGTACAATCTCAGGATCGATTCCAGGCATGTCTTCGTAGGACCACGCGAAAACATCTTTGAAATCTTTTAATAAAGCGACTAGGCGCTCGCGTTCCTCCGAAGACAACGTGGACCCGATCTGGACCAGCCGCGGGTCCTTCTCAGTACCAACATTCACAGTAGTGATTTCATCCATTAAGGGTTTAACAAATCTTTCCTGCTCTTGATCAATTAACCGTTGCAAAACTGGGGGAATTTCTCCCTCGTTGTTTTCATCAAAATTTTGAAAATCCTGATTTAAGCAATAAATCAAAGGCACAGAAAAATACTCAGAAACCACATCCACATCATTCTCATTAAATATTTCCAAGTCGTCAGATTCCTCTGTTACAACAGACTCAAAAGAAAATGAAAATGACGACCTAGACAGGACTGTGGCATCTGGGTTATCACCCCCAGGAATACCGGACTCAGACTCAGTCGAGCTGGAATCTGATTCCGACGCACAAGATTCGGTGGAATCAGATTCCGGCTCACTACCTGACCCGGAGCTGCTAGATAAAAAGCCTTCTTCATATTGCCAGATGAAAGAAGGTGCGATAGATGCATCCAAGATCGGCGCTGGAAAGCCCACAGCTATTTCATCTCCAATCATAGAAACCGAAGAGTTATCCCCCAAGCACTCTTGGTTGATCGGAGGATCTGAAAGTAGACAAGCCAGTGCTACCCCCATTTCAAGCTCGGTGCTCCCAGAATCTACTGCTTTACACTGCTCAACCTCAGTTGGTGGGTCTGTCTGCGCTTCGGCAACGTCATCCCCAGGTAATTGTAAATCGAAGAAGATTTTGAAACCAGGCACGCGCTTCTTCTCCGCGTTCAGCCATGGTTCTGGGAAGCCGCAGAATGGAAAGTCTTCCCCCTCCCGGACGAAGCGTCCGTTTAGGGTGCCCCAGATGGGCCTATGCATTAACTCAAATGGCTTCCCAGCCTTCTTTGCTCTGGCCCTTCCGGCCATTTCTTTCCCTTTTCTCACCCAGTCCTCTTTGGTGGGCAGATAACCCAGTCCAAAGGTGTGAGGGTTGTGTGGCACTTCGGCCAATACCGCGACGCCCTTCCGGCCGCTTCTTCCTAATCCCATTCCGGGGATATGTTGTAGCTTGTTCATGAGGTAGACAGATTGAGCACTGACGTACATACCCTCATTCACAGCCATGACATTCTGCACCACTCGAGCCTCGGCCAAAGTGAACCCCGACAAAAACACATCCTCCGTGCCGTGCTCGATCTCCAAGACAGGTGTGGACACTTCCGGCGGCGGATGGATTGATGAATTCCAAAAACGATCGTTACCCCTTTCCCGTGAGGGTACTTTAGCATCTGATGTAAAGTGGAAGAGACTGCTTTGACCTGGTGCAACCACGGTCGCCCCAAAAGTAGGTTAAAGGTTGCGGGAACGTCCAAGATATGAAATTCAATGCTGTGTTGTCCTGGACCAACCTTGGTTTGAATTTTAACAGTCCCCATCACTTCTCTGCTGGTATTGTCGTATGCTCTGATCACTTGAGTAGTTGGGACGAAGTCCACGGGCTTCAACCCGATTGCATATGCCGTTCTGGTCGGGCAGACATTAATCGCAGACCCGGCATCAACAAGTACCACCGGTATCCACTTATCTCTACATTCCACAGAAATATAGAGAGGTTTGTTATGATTTGTGCCCTCAGTCGGTAGTTCCTTGTCCGAAAAGGTTAATGCCGGGGAACCTCCTCCCGGAAAAACCAGCCCAACCAGCTGTTCAGGCGTGGTGTCTGTGGAGAGTTTGGACTTGTCCATAGCAGACAGGACAGCTTCCCTATGTACTCGTGATGCCATTAGTAGTCCCCAGATGGAGATGTCTGCTTGTATCTTTTTTAACTGTTTCAGCACAGCTTCCTCTTCAATCTGCTTCTCCTTCTGTTTCTCCGCTTCTCTATCCTTCCCGGATGCCTCGGGTTGGTCCAGGTGTGGGGGTTTGAAGTACCGCCCACTTCTCGTCATATGGTCAACCTCATCGAGGTACCAAGTGTCATCCGGTTGATTATTTCCCCAGTCTTCATCCGTGTGGGAAAGACATAAGTCATCGTCTTCCCACCACATTCCGTCGGCAGCCAACAGACACCTGTCTGGCTCCGGTTTAGTTGCACTCGCAGTACTTCCTGTCCACATGCTCGCAGCATTCTCTATCTTCGTGCACACAGCACTTTCAGTCCCCTCAGGGCCCTTAGCTTTCCTAATTCTCTTGGCATCCTCAAACTTTTCTCGTTCCAGCTGCATCAGTACAACTGGTTGTTCAACAATTCCTGTATCCATAATGCCCAAGTCTCGAGCGGAATTCTTAACACCGGCGCTCTCCGGCGATACAACTTGACTTCCGGCCACAACTGATACTCCTGCCCCTGCCGGGCTCTGTTCTGGTTGGGCTTCCCCCACTTCATCTGCTTGATCCTCGAGCCATCCAGTGGCCTCCGCCGATTCCTCATAGTCGAACCAGTTGATTGACGCATCCCCCGGTTCCTGGTCATCGAAAAATTGCAGGTTGGCAAAGTCCTCCTCTACGGCTGTCAGATCATCTGCCCCTAACCCAGATCCATCCCCCCGGATCATGCATAGCTCTCCTGTCTCTGGCAATTCTATGCCCAACCCAATCTGGCTTGTTGATAGGATATACTCGCTCGGATCATAGGCTCCCCCAGCAAAACTCTGTCCGGTCCCGGATTCAACAACCCCATTCTCTCCCGAAGTTTGCTCTTCCCCATCTCCGATGGCCACCACCGTCAGCTCTGGTTGGGTTTTGGAGATGTCCACCATGCACAAGAAGTCAGTGCAATCGAGGAGGAACACCTCCGGCTTGGGTAGGTGGGATGGGGTGATATAGATACTGGGATCGTAAGATGCGACCCCAGTTTGGATAAAATTGATTCTATTGGGAGGGGGAGCTTGGTTATGTGGTGGGAGAGGGTTGGTTGTGACATTGGGTTTATCGGGAGGCGCGATCACCTGTTTGTCGATAAGATCTTGGATCTCATGACGCAATCTGAAACAACGGTCGATGTCGTGACCGTGTTGTTGGTGATACGCGCAGTACTTTGCTGGGTCATGAGAGGGAGGGAGTGGATTCGGTAGTGGCTTCGGCTCCAGGGGTTTCAAATGCTTTTTCCTGATCAATACCCCTAGAGCTTTGGACAGGGGCATATATAATGGGGTGAAGGTTCTTTGGCCTCGAGGTTGGAATCTGGTGGTTTGTGTGTTGCTTCCGGACGCGCCGGAGAAGGGTGTGGCAGCCGTGGGCCTTGAAGGGGGAGGGGCAGTGGTGGTGACCATACTGACTTCCGAGGCTCTTGTATTTGCAGCGCCACTCGGGCCCGCATTGTTGTTACGGTTGAAAGTCCTCCTCGGTTGCTCCCTATCGTGGTCAAACAGACCTTGTTTCATTGCATCTTCGATTTGCACCCCCATCTCGTGTAAATCTGCGAAAGTAGGAAAGGGGACTACAATCATTCTCTGCATCAACTTTGGGTGGAGATTGCGCACAATCATCCAGATTTGATCTTTGTTAGTGGGCCTTAAAGTCATCATTGACGCCTTTGCCCTCCATCGGATTACAAAGTCCGAGAAAGTTTCCTTGGGCTCTTGCCTTGTCGTTTCGAGATCACGAGTTGTGATCTCGATCTGAGTGTTATACGAATATTGCGCGACAAAGGCCTCAGCCATTTCATCCCAATTCTTTTTCACTTCATCTTGTAACTTTGCGTACCAGTGGGCGGCCACGCCCGACAGGGTTCGGCCGAATAGTGAAAGCTTCTGTGGTCGTGTTAGGCCCATTGGCCGCAAGATGTCTGGGAACAGTCGGAGATGGACCATGGGGTCGCCGGACCCGTCAAAGCGGTCGATTTGTGGCATTTTGAACCTATCGGGGCGTGTCACGGCCTCCTCGGTATATCCGTCTTCGATATCCGGCATAGCCTTGACCCCTTGGGATTTCTTGAAGAGCTCCTCAAGTTTGCTCAATTTTAGAGCTGTATGATCAACCTCGAACTCGAAGGGAGAGTCTGGGTGATTGGGTGCATGGACCTTGGACAGTTGTGGTGGAAGCGGGGGCGGAGCTGGCCCCGTTGGAAGATTCGTGTCCTCTTGTAAATTTTGGAGATTTGGCACAGCATTCTGGGTATTTGGCGGAGCGTTCTGAACAGTAGGTGTTTGCTCAGGTAATGGAGCCCCTACCGGAGGAGGAATTTGGTGTGAAGCAGATGCCACATTCTGCTGTTGCAGTCTGGTGATTAGTTCGGCCTGTTGGGCCATGATCGCGGCCTGCTGTTTGGAGAACTCCATTTGACGGGCGGCATCATCATGCATCTGTCTCATGCTCTCTTGCATCTGGCGCATTAGGGCCTCTATCCCTGATGTATTTTGCTGATCCATCTGTCTAACTGGTATGTCTGTTTCTATAGCAGTAATTGAGACCTCAGTCCTATAGTCCTCTGATGAAGTAACCCACTGCTCTGACAACCTCTGTTCTGACACACTGCGTTTTTTCGGCTTTCTTTTGGTAACGGGGGGTAGGGAATAGAACACTGGCTGTCCGTCGATTAGATCCTCAGATCGATTGAGTCGACGACCTCGTGTCCAAAGTGCTTGGGGAATGCCTGCTGGGTTGGAAGCAATTGTGCTAGAACTAACCTAGCAAAAGATAAATAAAGCGAAAAGGAAATAAATAAACAGATAAACGGACAGCATAACAGCTTAAAATAAAATGCATGACACACAGTCGGGCATAACAACACACAGTCAATAAGCTGAATACACACTGTCCTCAAACACTGATTATTATCCCTGTATTACTGTCCCCTAAAACAGAATCTGATACCCGCAGATAACTAATTCTCAAATACTGGCTGATGCCCGCAGGCCTGATACCCATAATACTGAGCTGACGCCCGCAGGCCTGATGCCCAAACTCATGTACTGAACTGATGCCCGCAGGCCTGATACTGACAATACTGAACTGATGCCCGCAGGCCTGATGCCCAAACTCATATACTGATACATGCATTCCTATAGAGACGCACTCTAAAGCACGTAACAGATAAGTGAGAGCCAAAACACCCCTATGTTGGGGTAGGGTTTCCCTGTCCTATTTTGTCAGGAGTTAGGGTTTCACTACGCACACAGCGTTTTCAAACAACCTATAAACGGGTAAGCAACCTGTCCTAGTTTGGAATGGTCACTATGGATCCAAATATGCACTAGGTCGAATGGTCAAAGAGGGTACCCCGATAAAACCGGGGTTTGTGTTCCCATACTGGCAGAACCCACAACCGGTCAGCCTTATGGTCATGCCTTGACAAGACAAGCCTCCGGCAAACCGTTCAGGAATAGCAGATGGCAAACACGGTGTCCTAGGCGCACCAATGGAAATGCAATGCAAAGAATCACACAAGTGTAGTCAAAAACAGATATCACGAGTTCAAGTCAAGTTCTCTAAATCCCCAGCAGAGTCGCCAGAAACTGTAACCAGCCCGCGGGGGACCTCGCTACAGCTCAGACTCGATTTGTAGTCACGGTTCTAAATCTGAACCAAAGAGTCCAAATCCGGCAAATCGTTTTGAGAAAACAGATTTTTGAAAGAAGTGCCAAACATGGACTGCTTTGCCAGATGCATAGTCGCCACCTAAATATTTTATTTTGGGAAATTTAGGAAACCCTGACTCGGTGCCAAAGGCCACGTGTCCGTCATCACCAAAGTTGCCTCGGCTCGGGAACTTGGGTACGATTGGGGAAGGTCACTTCGTGAGCACCCCCGCTCGCCCGGTCATAGACCGGCCTCTACTAACCATGATATCTACTTTTGAAAACATTGCATGTTCTTATTCCGGTTATTAGCCTAGGTTACTATGTGATGTGCACAACATACAAGTATAGACTGAGTCGCCTGAATTGGAACAAAACATTTCATGTTTGTTTGTTTGAAAAAAAAAGGTTTGCTACTCGCAGGTAGGCTTAAAATGCAGATTTTGCCACCCTCGGGTGGGCTTATGAAAGATGGTGTTGCCACTACCTAGCGGGTTTAAAACAAACATTTGATGATTCATTCCAATCCAGATAACTCAACCTTCACCCACAGGCATTCAGGCAGTTATATCACATAAGCAATTAGCCTCATAGTAAGCATGCTATTCATGGCAGTCACTCACACGCATGCAAGGATGCTAAAGCATAAAACTTACCGAGTACTCCAAACCAAAATAGAAACTCATTAGAAATCATGCATGAATCCTCAGTATACAGAAATGCCTAATGCAACACATGCAAAATGCAACTATAGCAGGCTCGGCTATTCTAAACATGGCATATGAGATGCTACAACTATCATGTATTCAATTTAGAATTGAAAAATACAAATGCAGTTAGTATGCCGCCGAGCCCGGTGCATGCAAAAACAGATGAATGATGCAAACATGCTATCATACTGTATGCTAATTGAAATATGCCCTAATCTAACCATCATAAGCGGATAAATAAAAGGGAGAAAGACGTGGGGTTGGAAGACATACAACACACACACGCACACTTATTACAATTGTGCCCTCGCGCAGAGGGTCCGAATAAATATACAGTCCCGAATAAAAGAATATTACAGTCCAAATATTACAGTCCGAATAATATACAAATTCCTAATTAATTAACAAATCAACTAAGGAAATAAATAAAACTGGCATGCAAGTCAGGGACTGCCTTGCTTCTGATGGATGATGCATGTCCGGGTTGTCTTGCGCGGAAATCCACCGGGATGCCCCAATCAGCCTCTGTTTAGCAGTTATTCTTAAAACGCGTGCCAAGCTCCGAAAAGTTGCTGATTCTTCATTTTGCTGCAACAGAGAGCAGAAAGGGGGCATAGCAATGTATTTTCACAGATATATGCATGCCTCGATCCTCGTGCCACCAATCACGCATATCAATGCTTGATGGCAGAGGAGTCGAAATGTGCAACTTAATATAGAATGAATGCACGTGTAAACACAACAAGAACCTAACTCCATCATGAATGATCCGGAGTGTCGGTGACTAGGGAATTGAGATACATTCCGTCACTCGGAGTACAAAATGCACCTCGTTTCCCGTGCCCGGGCTAACTCCTCTTCCGGACACGATGCAATATGCATGACATGCATGAAATGCAACTAAGATACAATCCTAACATACACAATGCTATGGAATGACATGCCTCGAAATGCATGCACACGGGCACGCAAACCGAGAAAATGACAGAATGCGATCTAAGATACAACCTAGTATGCACTATGCTGTAAAAATGAGATGCCTCGAAATGCGTGCACACGGGCATGCAAACCGAGAAAATGACAGAATGCGATCTAAGATACAACCTAGCATGCACTATGCTGTAAAAATGAGATGCCTCGAAATGCGTGCACACGGGCACGCAAACCGAGGCAATGACATAATGCGATCTAAGATACAACCTAGTATGCACTATGCTGTAAAAATGAGGTGCCTCGAAATGCGTGCCCGAGGCAATGACATACGCAATGCAAATGACATGAAAATATGATATGGGCTTATACCAACATGAGAGAGCCTCAGCCACACTCACATAGGATGCCGATGGATGAAAATGAAGTGCCTCGAAATGCGTGCGCACGGGCACGCAAACCGAGGCAATGGCATATGCAATGTAATATGGCAAAAATGGCCTATAGAATGCAACATGGACTTATACTAACATGAGAGAGCCTCAGCCACACTCACATAAGAGGCCGGTAGATGAAAATGAAGTGCCTCGAAATGCGTACACACGGGCACGCAAACTGAGGCAATGGTATATGCAATGCAATATGGCAAAAATGGCACATAGTTTGTAACATGGACTTATACTAACATGAGAGAGCCTCAGCCACACTCACATAAGAGGCCGGTAGTTGAAAATGAAGTGCCTCGAAATGCGCGCACATGGGCACGCAAACTGAGGCAATGGTATATGCAATGCAATGGCATGGAAATGGCATGCAAACATGCTAATGGATTTTCAGCAATGAAATATGGGGGAAAACAGCCCCGAAATGAGGCGAAAACACACCCGATGCATGGAATCTCTCCCGAAATGCAAATTAGGCGCATAGAATGAACTACGGCTATACAAAGCATGCATAATTGGTACACAAGATGAAAATACAGAAGCAAGGCAGCCTCAAAATAAGAATTTTCTCAATACAAATCATGGCCAAACAACAAGCAAAGATAGGGCAACAATGCCATGCAAAAATGGCCCTAAACATGAGATTATGAAGCAACGCACAGCTGCTAACTCCAAATAGGTTAGGGCCCTTCAACAACATGGAAGAGGGGCCAAAAATAAGCCACTTTATAGAACTGTAAAAACCCTAAAAACAAACATAGATATGGCTAAGCTCTTATGCAAGAAAAGGGGCCAAAAGGTGGCCAAAGAGGCAAGTGGTACATGCAAAACCCAAACTGAAAAATTCCCTTCTACAACATTGAAGAGGGACCAAAAATATGCATATTTACAGAACTGTAAAAACCCCAAAACAGTATACAAACATGCTAGAAATGCAATGCAAAATGAGGCTCAAAAGAGGCTATAACACAAAGTATACAAAATATTCCACAAACGGCCAAAGACCCTCAATGAAATATGAAGAATGGACCAAAAAAAGGCCAAAAACCGAAGCATGATAGGCTGCCAAAGCATGCAAAAATGGGGACCAAAGTGGGAATATAAAGGCAAGTGTAGCATGGAGGTCTCAAACAGTGTTGAGCCCTTCTTCAATGTTGAAGAGGGGCTCAAAATAAGCCTGTTTTTAGTTTTGTAAAACGCCCAAAAATGAAAGCATAATGGGCTGCCAAAGCATGCAAGAAAAGGGGACCAATGAGGGATATAACATGAAGTAGCATATGGAGGTCCCAAAACATGAAAGGCCCTTAATAAAACATGAAGAATGGACCAAAATAAGACTATTTTTAGTACTATAAAAAGGCCAAAAACCGAAGCATGATAGGCTGCCAAAGCATGCAAGAAAATGGCATTTAAGGAAGACATTGAAGCAAGTGCAAGATGGGGGGCTCAAACAGGGTTGAGCCCTTAAGAAAAAGTGAAAAACGGCTCAAAAAAGTGACCTTTTCATTTTTGGTCGGAGCTCAAAGCAAAAAGGATATATGGCTAAGAAATGGTGCAAAAATGAACTAGAAAAGAGGGAAAATGGACTCACCCTTGAAGATCAATACTTTTGTTGCTTCTTGGACCAAATTTGTTGCCTCTTAGCTGCTGTAATTCCTCCCCTTGCTGCGGGAATGGAGTGGTGGTGGTAGAGCTTGGTGGTGATGAAGAAAATGAGGTGTAGCTTAGGAATTTTCAAGGAAAATGAGAGAGATGGAGTGAGATAAGTGTATCAAGGCTTGAAGCAATTTTTTCTAACCCCTAAATGTGATATCACCTGCTGGTTATAAGGACAAAAAAAGAGGGAGTAAAGGAGGGGCAAAGGTGGGGGGAAAATTAGGCAAGTTTTCCCCCACAAAATATCCCCCGGATTGGGATATTTTCTGGGGGAAACAGCTATACAGCTGTAAAGTGGATATTGAGAGGAACATGGCCGACCCCTTTTTGGAGCTCCAGGTGGCCGGCCAGCCACCTCCCCTAGCCGGCCGGCTAGGGGTCAAAAGGGTCAAGTTGAAATAGTGGCCGGCCACCACTTTTTAGGGTCCTCCCATGTGTGTACAACACAACCCTATGGTTCAAAATTCAAGAAAAAGGGCCTAGGCTGTTCAACATTAGCCCGGAAGGAGGGGGTCAAAAGGGTCAAGTTGAAATACTGGCCGGCCACTAACTTTTAGGATCCTCCCAAGTGTGTACATCACAGATATGTGGTTCAAAGTTCAAGAAAGTGGCCCCAAGGTGTTCAACATTAGCCCGGAAGTGTGAAAAACGGAAGTCGGAGGGCGTCGGAGGATATATAACTGGTTGCTGCAACAATTACTGGCCTCCCACCCTTCAGTGACCTTCCCGGTGATAAAACAGAGGTACCTGCCAAAAATGAACGAAAACCGTTGCAAAACGAATGTTCGGGGGCCAAAACGCGCAATTCGGGGTCCCGAAAATGGGCTGTTAAGCACCGAAAGTGGCATTCGGCCACGAAGTGGGTTTCTCAGACCCCAGTGTCCCTCAAAAGGGAGTAAATAGGAGGTATGCCAGAAACCGGGGCAAACGGAGATGGTTAGGCGGTCCCGAACCGAGGCACGCGGCCAACGATTCCGAAAAACCGGAAACCGGACTCCGAAATAGGCAAAATGGCCTACGACCACGAAATGTAGCCTACGGCCACTGAGAGATGGTCTACAGGACCTCTCTCTCCCCTCAGGAAAAGAAACAGAGAAAACCGAGTCTGGTTCGCAAACCGAGGCAAGGTACAGAAGAGGGTTCAGAAATCCGGAGGCAGGGCTCACGGCCGCGACTCTGAGACTTTTGAACGAGCACATTATGTAATATCACCAAGCGCTCAATTGGTGACGTCTGAGTCTTAAGGTCGGTCAAAAATGGGGTGTCTACAGTTGCCCCTCTTTGACAGAACTCGGAAGTCACAAGTGACGGGAGTGAATGTCAAAGCCCAGAGACGACCCATTTTTGACAAGGCCGAAGACTTAGACAAACGTACAAAGTAAACAGAGATGTGCCCGCAGGCAGGGGGGGCAAAATGCAAAGCGATATGCAAGAAGCCGAACATAACTCAATGATCATGCAAATGCAGCAAGCTGTAATAAAGCAAGTATTCGCAAATAGATGCAACAGTTTTAAGCAAGAATGCAAAGCAACAACTACATTTCATGCAGTTAAGAATGCGGAGGATTATTCAATCCCCGCCACGTCTCACACAGAGAAGATACGATACCTGCGTGATTCGTCTGGTCGCACCAGCCTCAATTGAACCGTACATACAATATCGTGCCTGCAAAAGAGAGGAATTTCAACAAGTACAATATGCTACCAACATGTTTTTAATGTGATTCTGAAAGTCTGACACACGCAGTGCCGGCGAGTGAATGCATCATGATGCGAGAAAGGAAAGTGTGTGACAACGCATGCTCAAGCGCAGAGGTATGACAATATCAAGAAATGTGCATAATAACGCAAATATGCTCATGAGAATGCAAGTTATGTGTATGATAGTGCAAAACGAGCATAAATCATGGTGCCCGTTTGTTACGAAATGACGAGCAAGGAAACGCGTGTTTCGGCGAAGGCGACTTCGATGACGGCCTTCGATTCGATTTCCTGGAAAGACCGCAACATATTCAAAAGGATACATCTTGATTTTGATGAATAATGATGAGACACATGTCAGAACTGGAAACTGAAGTTCCGGCGGAGCAATTTCGCGACCGGAAGTGTACTTTTCTTGAACTTTTTCAGGTCCCGGGAACTCCAATCTTCCTCAAAATTTGCAGAGAGCTAGGTGGGCATGTGGGGGACATGGCCGGCCAGTTTTATGAGGGATGGGAGGTGGCCGGCTGGTTTTACAAAAAGAGAATGGCTGGCCGGCCGTTTTTCCAAAAAGGAAATGGCTGGCTGGCTAGAAAAGGTGGCCGGCCGGCCATCTGCCCAAATCCGAGGGCATTTTGGTCCTTTCATCTCCTTTCTTCATGCTCCTTCATCCCAAGATTTTGAACCTATATAATGCAGCCGAGATCTTCTCCTCTCTTGCCTCCTACACCACTTTCTTCTCCAGATCTGAGTTCCATACGCGTTTTCCAACGCCCCACGCAAGTTGTTTCCGCAAAAATATTCAGTTTCAAGCACTTTGAACTGATTAAATTTTGGTTTCGGAGCTTCTTTTCTCATTTCCGCTACTTGAGGTGAGTTTGTCTCAATATTTGGAAGATTTTCTCGGGAGTTGACTTTTGTTGACTTTTTCATTTCCCGAGAGTTGACTTTTGTTGACTTTCTCCAATTTTGGCTCATTTTCGCTCATTTTTGCTCCTTTTGCAGATTTTCTGAAAGTGACGGGTCATTCTCCTCATGGTGGAGGCTTTCCGGGTGCCGGGGACGATTTTGATCCCATGACTTTGCCCCCGAGGGTCCGACCTTTTATTCCCGGGAGGTACGCTCCGCCAGCACATGTCCTTCCTCGTGCCGTTTTCCGTCATTTCACTGATTTTGATGAGCGAGCACCCGGGGATCTGCTTCTCCGAGAGCCAGAGCATCACCTCTCCCATGAGGCCCGAGAGGTATTTACTTCATTTTCTGTATTTTTCGTACATTTCGTGCCTTTGCTATGCTTGAACACACAGTTTAGCTTGTGACATAGTACTTTATTTGCATCCTGAATATATAGCTTAAACACTTGAATTTCTGAATGCTTGGCTCATTAATTGATTGCGAACGCACGGCGCACATTAGTTAAGAAATGAACACACGGCTCACACTCTGATTTGTCGAACACACAGCCCGAATTTGAAAGTGAACACACAGCACTCACTGACTTAGAGTAGAACGCACAGCCCAAACTCCGATTTTCTGAACACGCAGCCCAGATTGATAGTGAACACGCAGCCCACACTAATTGAGAGTTGAACACGCAGCCCAAATTTTAATTTCCTGAACACGCAGCCCAGATTTATAGCGAACACGCAGCCCACACTAATTGAGAGTTGAACACGCAGCCCAAACTTTAATTTCCTGAATACGCAGCCCAGATTGGTAGTGAACACGCAGCCCACACTGATTGAAAGTTGAACACGCAGCCCAAACTTAAATTTCCTGAACACGCAGCCCAGATTGGTAGTGAACACGCAGCCCACACTGATTGAAAGTTGAACACGCAGCCCACACTTAAATTTCCTGAACACGCAGCCCAGATTGATAGTGAACACGCAGCCCACACTAGTTGAAAGTTGAACACGCAGCCCAAACTTAAATTTCCTGAACACGCAGCCCAGATTGATAGTGAACACGCAGCCCACACTGGTTGAAAGTTGAACACGCAGCCCAAACTTAAATTTCCTGAACACGCAGCCCAGATTGATAGTGAACACACAGCCCACACTAGTTGAAAGTTGAACACGCAGCCCAAACTTAAATTTCCTGAACACGTAGCCCAGATTGATAGTGAACACACAGCCCACACTGATTGAAAGTTGAACACGCAGCCCAAACTTAAATTTCCTGAACACGCAGCCCAGATTGATAGTGAACACACAACCCACACTAGTTGAAAGTAGCTTATACTGAACACACAGTTCGTACACTTCACTTCTGAACACACGGCTCATTCATTTTATTTGCATGCAGCTTATTTCACTTCATCGGCACACAGCCCATTTCATTTCATTAGCACGCAGCCTATTTCACTTCATCGGCACACAGCCCATTTCATTTCATCGGCACACAGCCCAATTCATTTCATCGGCACGCAGCCTAAACTTTCCATTATTGACACATGTATTCATTCTGAATGCAGGTTGGTTCTCGCAGTGTACGGGGGTATGGTTCCACCGCCGCGCGGGACTGGTACGCTGAGCTCTCGGAGGGTGTCCGAGATTTAGTAGACTTGGCAGGGTTCGGGGCCTTCTGCATTGGGTTGTCACGTTGTCCTGCCAGGAGGACACTGATGGCGGCATTGGTAGAGAGATGGTGGGACACCACCAACTCCTTTCATTTCTCTACCACCGGGGACATGACTATGACCCCTCTAGACTTCGCTGTGTTGACCGGCCTGGACATAGGAGGTTGGTCCATCCCCTATGACGAGGACATGGGCGAGTGGGAGGCCGCTTGGACATATCTGCTAGGGGCTCGCCCGCCTGTTGACAGAGTTTCTGGGAGAGTCCGATATACTTGGTTCTCTTCCCACTTCTGGCGGGCGGAGATGGTGCCCGAGACTCCTGAGGAGACGGAGCAGTACGCCCGTGGTTTCCTTATGTTCCTCTTCAGGACTACCCTGTTCCCCGATAGAGGGAACACAGTCGGGCTATACCTGCTGAGCGCTCTGGTTGACCTATCACAGGTCAGTCGATATGACTGGGGTGGCGCCGGCCTGGCTACCCTTTACTACTATATGAGCGCGACCTCCCGCGGGCGGGGAGACTTACTTGGCGGTTATTGGAGAGCCTGGGAGGTACTTTTCTGTCCCCTTGATTTACATTTCTGCTCTTCATTACTTGTACATTGCACACACAGCGCACTTTACAGTCTGTATTTTGCTCTCAGCACTTTGTACTTACATTCTGCACTGCTTTTCTCAGCTATGGGTCTACGTATACTTCCCAGCATTAGCCCCAGAGTTGGAGGTGGCAGGGCCTCTCATGACCCCATATTCACTGGTATTCGAGGGCCCGTACCGGCCGAGACCCCGAGAGACTCTCATTTATCTGCGACAGTATTTTGACACTGTGCGACAGTCAGAGGTATTTCAGAACTTTCAGTTCTTTTCATTTTCATCTTTGATTTGCTCTGTATATTCCCGATTTCTGATTGGCTTATGTATTTGTTATCCGCAGATCACATGGCAGCCTTGGGCTCCCTTGGGTGATGGTCTCCGATTCCAGTATCCTGGAGGATCGGGCACCTCCCAGTACAGGGTTCTGCTCGAAGGACCAGTTGGCAGGGCATGGTTTCTGGGGGAACGCTTTCTGCGTCAGGTATGGGGGTATCTTTCTCAGGATCCTCCCGCAGTACCCCCAGTCAGTATGCGTACTGCTGACAGGCTCTCTTTCTCGGAGGTAGTCGGCGCTATGCTGGGTAGCGATGCTTTACATATCTCGAGGAGGGGGATTACGGCACTTACCGTCATACATATTTGATGCCTCCATTGACGGGAGCTCGTACCCCGATGACGAGGCCTGCTGGTATGTCATCCTCGGGCCAGGCCCGGGCTCGGGCTGCAGACGCTCCTTCCACCAGCGGGGCTGGTACATCTAGAGGTAGGGGTAGACCGGTTCCTCCGATTACTCCGACTTATCCTCATCCTGGATGGCCGGACATGCCGTCCGAGTTGACGGGATGGCGTTTTGGGACTCCTTACCCGATTCCGCTAGAGCCTCCACTTCTTGACCATAGATATGTCAGGGATCTTGATTCACCACCGGTATGATTTATAGCTTTGATTTATCAGTCGAGTACTTAGACATTCATTCCTTTACTGATAGTTTTGTGTTTGTATCTGCAGCCTCCGGCTGAGTATGTGGACGAGATTCTCGGGGTGATGGCCGCACTTGAGGGCATGATTCTTCGGAGAGAGACACACCTATCCGTTATGGGTGTACAGGTACCGTTCATTTTTCTTGCATTTATCACACTCCTGATGACACACTGGTTTTGAGCATTCTTCGGTATTGTAGAGCACATCCGACACACACCCCACTCACATACTGTACTCGTATCTGATTTTCATATTTTGAACTGATGTATGGAACTTTTCATTTTCAGATGCCTCCTGTATATGCTCAGCCGCGGGCCGGGCCACCTGGGCCTCCTTGGGGAGCTGGGCCATCTGGGCCTTTTTACGGAGCTGGGCCATCTGGGCCTTCTTAGGGAGCTGGGCTATCTGGGCCTTCTTAGGGAGCTGGGCCATCCAGGCCTTTTCGAGGAGCTCGAGGAGGGTCCTCCCGCAGACGTAGGGCACGTGTTGTAGAGGTGGAGCCTGAGGAGGAGGAGGAGGAGGAGGAGGTTACCGACCGCCAGTCAGAGACATCTGCTGAGGAGGGGGGCTCCGGTCTTGGTTCAGGGAACAGAGGTGAGGCCGAGGGGGATTCTGAGGATGACAGCTCCGACCCGGATGATGATGATGGTGCAGAGGTTGTCCCGCAGAAGAGGATGAGGAGTGCTTCTCATTCCCGCTCCCGAGGACATTGATGCTGCTGTTTCCTGCTTTATTTTTCTTTTGCTAGTAGTTTGTAGCACTTTGCACATTGTTAGGCAGTTTTATTTTTTGTAAAACTTGTACCTTTGTTCGTTGTAAAACATGATGGAATGAAACAGCTTTTGAAAAGGTGTTTGTATTTTAAACTTTTAGCATCGTATCGCATCATTTTATTTTGCACAAAAATGAAATTGAATGGGAATGTGCATTGTGTAATCACCAAGTCAGGTAGTGAACCGACGCAACAAACTAAGCAACTAAACTTACTAAGATATAACAGAACCTTTAGCAAGTTTACAACTCGATAAACAAAATGCAACAGTGTTGACAACGTAAATAAACAAGACTTAAACAAAGATTGTTTAAACAGAGAGCAATGACTCGAAAATACGAAACACGTCCGCTCGACAAACAACTCGATAAGCAAAACAATAACTCGATAATCAAAACAACATCTCGATAAACAAAACTCGGCAACAACAGAGTGTACTTCAGACGATCTGGGCACTGGGACGCATCCGAAACAGAGGGAAATGAAGACCTTTGACTCTCCCGTTGCATGGAAATGCTTGAAACTTTCCCTTGAAGGGTAAAACAGGGCCAAGGAGATACACTGGAGCATTGCCGGCCACCTTTGGGAGCCGGCCGGCCAATTTTATGGAGAGTGGGAGCCGGCCGGCCAGTTTTTGAAAAAGAGAATGGCCGGCCAGCCAGAAAAGGTGGCCGGCCGGCCACTTATTCCTGCAGCCACTTAGTTTTTGACACGTGTCCCCGTGAATAGTGTTTTTCCCTCTATAAAAGCCTCAACTTCGGGAACTTTCATTTCATCTTAGTTTTGCACAAAGATGGAGGCGTTTCTCGCGGAAAATCTCACATCTTGGATCTCTTCTCTAGATGGCTCGGAAAAGCTGAACTTTCGGGGTTTCGGTTTGAATGCACTATTCACGCTGAGCCGTACTCCGCTACAGCTCCCTTTCCTCCATGCCGCGGCAAGGTTCTGGAACCCAGTGACGCACGTTTTTAGCTTCGGTGGCCAAGAGGTATGTCCCACTTTCGAAGATTTTCAGGTTTTGATGGAGTCTGAATGTTCTGAAGTGATCTTGCCCCAGCTCCGTTTTGGCCATGCCCAGGCTTTAGGGCGGATGTGTGGGCTCACGGCGCATGATGCTCGATCTCTGATCTGCAGTGGGGAACTGGACATCCTCGGCTTGATCCATCGTTTTTCCGACGCCGGTGACCGCAGCAACCATTATTGGCAGGGTTTCCGGCAGCACGCCCTCTGCTTGTGTTTGTTGTCTCACTTTCTGCTTTCCTCGGGCTTTGGCAGAGCTAACATTCGCCTGATTGAAGTCGCCCAAGGCTTGAGAGAGGGAAAGAACTGCATCGCTATGACCTTGGCCGAGACGCTGATGGGTTTAGATTCTGTCTATCGCCGGGAGGCGACTAGGTTTGCTGGGAGTCCACTGCTGCTGCAGGTAATGTTTCCCACCCAACCTTACAGATATATTTGCTCACATCACTCGACCCTCAGGCTCGGTTTTTCTCACAAAACCCTTGTCTTACTTTTCTCTCATCGTACATCTCTCTGTTCTTTATTCTCTCATTTTCCATCCCTCCCCCAGGTATGGTTAATGGACAAGTTGCAGGTTGTGGACTCTTGCCCGACCTATTCAGCTCGAGGCTATTTCTTTCGGCAACGCCTAGTCAATGCTTTTGATGAAAGGTGGTGGTTTGATTGGATGTGCAATTTGTCTGCAGACCGCATTGCTTGGCGTTGTCCTTGGCTCAACCTCCTGGCAATGAGCTATAGTATGTCCCGGCTGATTGGGATCCAATTGATTGGTCTAACCCATTGCGTATTCTATTTTCCGTTCCAGTTCCTGCGTCAGTTTGGTCATGATCAGACTTGGCCACCGGAGGGGATTGAGTACCCAGCCGCTTTCCCGGTCCGGGGTGCACAGCTTGCCCGATATGCCACAGCATGGAGGACTAGAGAGCTCCTGGCCCCTGCTTCCACTTTCAGTTGCACTTTGTCCGATGAGTGCTTGGATTGGCTCAACGAGGAGGCACAGGTTGGGCCTAGCTTGGCATCAGATGCTTCGTCCAGCTCTAGGAGGGGACGCAGAGATACTTGATTCAACTATGCCCCAAATTTATTGCTTATTTAGCATTTTCAACTTTTCTTTATGAATGTAACAAAAAAGCAACCTTGATTATATATAAGAGCAGGAGAACTCTGTTTTGAAATCAATGAAATTGAAGGTTGTGGTACTGAAAATTTTCCGCTTTGGTCCAAAAATGGTCTTAGTCGTAGAAAGATTAATTTGAACAAAGTCGACTTTTATTAAAACTTTTCAAAACTATTTTCGATGTGGATCAGAACTGGACATGCCGAAGATCTGTCACTGAGATGCACAACCCCAGATCCCTGCAACTGGAAAGTTGCCCCTAGTCTGAGTAACTTTGCACCGTCGCGGCAACGGAAAGTTGCCTCTAGTCTGAATAGCACTGTACTGGAGATCGCGATAAATGCTGATGGATAAAGATGACTGAGATGATCGAAGTGGACAGAGTTGATCGGGGAAAAGTTTATGGCTGAACTTCAAGGTGAAGTTGCCTACGTATCCCAAAGATGGGAATCAAGCCTTACGTAGTTCAGGCCGAGGTTCACTCGAGTATTTTCACTCTCCTTTTGCGCTCTAACTTTTGCCAAGGCCGCCCTTTGCGGGTTTTCAACCTTGCGAGCTCAGTTTTTATATTTTCTAATTTTTTATGCTCTGACTTTTGCCTAGGTCGCCCTTTCGGGTTTTCGGCCTAGCGAGCCTCTCAAGGGTAATATTTCTTCAACTTGTCCATATTGATCGGTTGTGAGAACTCCAAGCCATCTAGATCCATCAGAACCACAGCTCCACCTGACCAGATAGCTTTGATGATGTAAGGACCAGTCTAATTGGGTTTGAACTTGCCCCTTGGGTCGTGGATGGGAGCTTGGTTGTCTTTGAGCACCAAATCTCCTTCTTTCAGATTCCTGGGCTTAACCTTCTTGTTGAAAGCCCGGGCAATTCTGCGTTGATAGCCTTGGATGTGGTACAGTGCTTTCAGTCTTCTTTCATCAAAGAGCATGAGTTCTTCGAATCTGCTTTGCTGCCAATCTGCTTCGGCTATTTGGCATTCAGCCAATACTCGTAACGACGGAACCTCAATCTCGATGGGTAGAACAGCCTCCATTCCATAGACCAATGAATACGGAGTCGCTCCAGTAGAAGTTCTGATTGAAGTCCTGTAGCCCCACAGAGCAAATGGCAGCTTGTCTGGCCAATCCCGGTAGGTTCCCACCAATCAGAACTTCTTGTTGGCGGCCTCAACTGCTCCGTTGGTTTGCGGCCGGTATGTAGATGACTTATGGAAAGCCACATTGTATTTTTCCAACAAGTCTATTACTTCTTTCTTGAAGTGGGAACCATTATCTGAAATTATCTCGTTTGGCACCCCGTAGCGACAGATGATGTTGTTTCTGATGAACTTTGCGACGTGCGACGCCTTCAACACCGCGTATGATTGGGCCTCGACCCACTTTGTGAAATAATCTATCGCTACCAGGATAAACTCATGCCCGTTTGACCCCTTTGGGGTAACAGCTCCTATCACATCAATTCCCCAAACCGAAAAAGGCCATGGCGAAGTAATGTTGTACAGCTTTGACGGCGGGATGTTCATGCGGTTTGCATGAATTTGACACTTGTGGCATCGCCGAACAAAACTAATACAATCCTCCTCCATGGTTGACAAGTAGTAGCCCTGTCTGAGGATTTTTCTGGCCAGCATTACTCCATTCATGTGTGCACCGCACTCCCCTCCATGGATGGCCTCCATCAGGCGCTTCAACTCTTTAGCTTCTACACAGAGCTTATGCATTCCCAGATGACCCCTTTTGTACAGCTTACCCCCGCATATGATGAACTGAGCAGCCATTCTTCTGATGGCCCTCTTATCCTTGGCATTTGCCCCTAGTGGATATGTCTCCTTTTCCAAGAAGTTCCAGATGTTGTAATACCAGGGGTTGCCGTCTAGAGCCTCATCTATAGCGGAAATCGACTCGTATGCTGGCGCAAACTTTTGATCAATAATGACTAGACGCATCCGGACTCCGGACGGGATGTCTATCATGGAAGATAGAGTTGCTAGTGAATCTGCGAACCTGTTGTTCTCTCTTACGAGGTGGGTGAAATTTAGCTTCTCAAACCGAGGAATTAACAAATCCAAGGTTTGGTGGTAAATTATCATCCTTTCCTCCTTGACTTTCCAATCTCCTTTTGCTTGAGACACAACAAGGTTTGAGTCCCCAATGACGTCCAATCGCCTTGCCCCTAGTTCTAGGGCTGCTTCCAGGCCAGCAATACATGCCTCATACTCTGCTTCATTGTTCGAGACTTTGAACTGGAGCTTGAATGCTAAAGGGATACGGGAATCGTCAGGCGCTATCAGCAACACCCCTATCCCATACCCATACTGGTTTGACGCTCCGTCAAAGTACATTGTCCAAGTTTCATCTTCGACGTGCAGAATGGTTTCATCTGGGAATAGGTACTCAAACGCTTCATCCCCCTCAACCAGGTGGTCGACAAGGAACTCTGCCACCGCTCTTCCTTTTACTGACTTGCGCGTTACATACTTCAAATCAAATTCGGAGAGCAACAGCAGCCAACGAGCTAGCCTACCCGTAAGTGCTGGTTTCTCGAAAAGATATTTGATGGGATCCATACGTGAAACCAACATTACAGAGTGAGCTAACAGGTAGTGCCGCAGCTTCCTGGTAGCCCATACCAAGGCCAAACAAGCCTTCTCCAGCGGTGTATAGCGGGTCTCGTAATCCAGCATCTTTTTGCTCAGATAGTAGATGGCCCTTTCCACTTTGTCTTCTGACTCCTGCGCGAGCATGCAGCCCATGGTAGTCTCAGTTACCGAAAGGTACAATATCAACGGTCTCCCCGGCTCTGGTGGTGACAACACGGGCGGGTTCTGTAGATATTCTTTGATCTGCTCAAAAGCTGCTTGACATCGGCCGTCCCATTGGAATTTCTTTCCTTTCTTCAGGAGACCAAAAAGTGGTTCACAAGTCAAGGTTAAGTTAGAGATAAACCGTCTTATGAATTGCACTTTACCCAGAAAGCCTCGCACCTCCTTTTCAGTCCTTGGTGGTGGCATTTCTAAGATGGCCTTGATTTTGGAAGGGTCGACCTCGATGCCCCTTTGTGTAATCAGAAACCCTAGCATCTTCCCTGCTGTAACACCAAACGTGCACTTCTGGGGATTCAATCGCAGCCGAAACTCTCTGATCCTTTGAAAGAATTTTTGTAAGGCGGTGTAGTGGCCTTCTCTTTCTTTGGACTTGACAATCATGTCGTCCACATACACCTCGACCTCTTTATGGATCATATCATGCAATATTGTAGTTGCTGACCGTTGATAAGTAGCTCCAGCATTCTTCAACCCGAATGGCATCACTCTATAACAATATGTACCCCACGGGGTAGTGAACGCAGTCTTCTCTCGGTCTTCGGGTGCCATTACTATCTGATTATAGCCTGAGAAACCATCCATAAAAGAAAGCAAGGAGTGTCCTGCCGTGAAATCCACCAATTCATCAATGTGTGGCAAGGGAAAGTCGTCCTTCGGGCTGGCCCTGTTCAAATCTCTGAAGTCTACACAGACCCGAATTCTGCCATCCTTCTTTGGCACCGGAACAATGTTGGCCAACCAAGTTGGGTATTCGGACACCAGCAGGAACCCTGCGTCAATTTGCTTGGTGACTTCTTCCTTAATTTTGAGAGCCCAGTCCGGGCGGATCCTTCTGAGTTTCTGTTTGACAGGGCGGGCCTCGGGATCAAGAGGGATCCGGTGCTGTACAATCTCAGGATCGATTCCAGGCATGTCTTCGTAGGACCACGCGAAAACATCTTTGAAATCTTTTAATAAAGCGACTAGGCGCTCGCGTTCCTCCGAAGACAACGTGGACCCGATCTGGACCAGCCGCGGGTCCTTCTCAATACCAACATTCACAGTAGTGATTTCATCCATTAAGGGTTTAACAAATCTTTCCTGCTCTTGATCAATTAACCGTTGCAAAACTGGGGGAATTTCTCCCTCGTTGTTTTCATCAAAATTTTGAAAATCCTGATTTAAGCAATAAATCAAAGGCACAGAAAAATACTCAGAAACCACATCCACATCATTCTCATTAAATATTTCCAAGCCGTCAGATTCCTCTGTTACAACAGACTCAAAAGAAAATGAAAATGACGACCTAGACAGGACTGTGGCATCCGGGTTATCACCCCCAGGAATACCGGACTTAGACTCAGTCGAGCTGGAATCTGATTCCGACGCACAAGATTCGGTGGAATCAGATTCCGGCTCACTACCTGACCCGGAGCTGCTAGATAAAAAGCCTTCTTCATATTGCCAGATGAAAGAAGGTGCGATAGATGCATCCAAGATCGGCGCTGGAAAGCCCGCAGCTATTTCATCTCCAATCATAGAAACTGAAGAGTTATCCCCCAAGCACTCTTGGTTGATCGGAGGATCTGAAAGTAGACAAGCTAGTGCTACCCCCATTTCAAGCTCGATGCTCCTAGAATCTACTGTTTTACACTGCTCAACCTCAGTTGGTGGGTCTGTCTGCGCTTCGGCAACGTCATCCCCAGGTAATTGTAAATAGAAGAAGATTTCGAAACCAGGGACGCGCTTCTTCTCCGCGTTCAGCCATGGTTCTGGGAAGCCGCAGAATGGAAAGTCTTCCCCCTCCCGGACGAAGCGTCCGTTTAGGGTGCCCCAGATGGGCCTATGCATTAACTCAAATGGCTTCCCAGCCTTCTTTGCTCTGGCCCTTCCGGCCATTTCTTTCCCTTTTCTCACCCAGTCCTCTTTGGTGGGCAGATAACCCAGTCCAAAGGTGTGAGGGTTGTGTGGCACTTCGGCCAATATCGCGACGCCCTTCCGGCCGCTTTTTCCTAATCCCATTCCGGGGATATGTTGTAGCTTGTTCATGAGGTAGACAGATTGAGCACTAACGTACATACCCTCATTCACAGCCATGACATTCTGCACCACTCGAGCCTCGGCCAAAGTGAACCTCGACAAAAACACATCCTCCGTGCCGTGCTCGATCTCCAAGACAGGTGCGGACACTTCTGGCGGCGGATGGATTGATGAATTCCCAAAAACGATCGCTACCCCTTTCCCGTGAGGGTACTTTAGCATCTGATGTAGAGTGGAAGAGACTGCTTTGACCTGGTGCAACCACGGTCGCCCCAAAAGTAGGTTAAAGGTTGCGGGAACGTCCAAGATATGAAATTCAATGCTGTGTTGTCCTGGACCAACCTTGGTTTGAATTTTAACAGTCCCCATCACTTCTCTGCTGGTATTGTCGTATGCTCTGATCACTTGAGTAGTTGGGACGATGTCCACGGGCTTCAACCCGATTGCATATGCCGTTCTGGTCGGGCAGACATTAATCGCAGACCCGGTATCAACAAGTACCACCGGTATCCATTTATCTCTACATTCCACAGAAATATAGAGAGGTTTGTTATGATTTGTGCCCTCAGGCGGTAGTTCCTTGTCCGAAAAGGTTAATGCCGGGGAACCTCCTCCCGGAAAAACCAGCCCAACCAGCTGTTCAGGCGTGGTGTCTATGGAGAGTTTGGACTTGTCCATAGCAGACAGGACAGCTTCCCTATGTACTCGTGATGCCATTAGTAGTCCCCAGATGGAGATGTCTGCTTGTATTTTTTTTAACTGTTTCAGCACAGCTTCCTCTTCAATCTGCTTCTCCTTCTATTTCTCCGCTTCTCTGTCCTTCCCGGATGCCTCGGGTTGGTCCAGGTGTGGGGGTTTGAAGTACCGCCCACTTCTCGTCATATGGTCAACCTCATTGAGGTACCAAGTGTCATCCGGTTGATTATTTCCCCAGTCTTCATCCGTGTGGGGAAGACATAAGTCATCGTCTTCCCACCACATTCCGTCGGCAGCCAACAGACACCTGTCTGGCTCCGGTTTAGTTGCACTCGCAGTACTTCCTGTCCACATGCTCGCAGCATTCTCTATCTTCGTGCACACAGCGCTTTCAGTCCCCTCAGGGCCCTTAGCTTTCCTAATTCTCTCGGCATCCTCAAACTTTTCTCGTTCCAGCTGCATCAGTACAGCTGGTTGTTCAACAATTCCTGTATCCATAATGCCCAACTCTCGAGCGGAATTCTTAACACCGGCGCTCTCTGGCGATACAACTTGACTTCCGGCCATTCCGGCCACAACTGATACTCCTGCCCCTGCCGGGCTCTGTTCTAGTTGGGCTTCCCCCACTTCATCTGCTTGATCCTCGAGCCATCCAGTGGCCTCCGCCGATTCCTCATAGTCGAACCAGTTGATTGATGCATCCCCCGGTTCCTGGTCATCGAAAAATTACAGGTTGGCAAAGTCCTCCTCTACGGCTGTCAGATCATCTGCCCCTAACCCAGATCCATCCCCCCGGATCATGCATAGCTCTCCTGTCTCTGGCAATTCTATGCCCAACCCAATCTGGCTTGTTGATAGGATATACTCGCTTGGATCATAGGCTCCCCCAGCAAAACTCTATCCGGTCCCGGATTCGACAACCCCATTCTCTCCCGAAGTTTGCTCTTCCCCATCTCCGATGGCCACCACCATCGGCTTTGGTTGGGTTTTGGAGATGTCCACCATGCACAAGAAGTTAGTGCAATCGGGGAGGAACACCTCCGGCTTGGGTAGGTGGGATGGGGTGATATAGATACTGGGATCGTAAGATGCGACCCCAGTTTGGATAAAATTGATTCTGTTGGGAGGGGGAGCTTGGTTATGTGGTGGGAGAGGGTTGGTTGTGACATTGGGTTTATCGGGAGGCGCAATCACCTGTTTGTCGATAAGATCTTGGATCTCATGACGCAATCTGAAACAACGGTCGATGTCGTGACCGTGTTGTTGGTGATACGCGCAGTACTTTGCTGGGTCATGAGAGGGAGGGAGTGGATTCGGTAGTGGCTTCGGCTCCAGGGGTTTCAAATGCTTTTTCCTGATCAATACCCCTAGAGCTTTGGACAGGGGCATATATAATGGGGTGAAGGTTCTTTGGCCTCGAGGTTGGAATCTGGTGGTTTGTGTGTTGCTTCCGGACGCGCCGGAGAAGGGTTTGGCAGCCGTAGGCCTTGAAGGGGGAGGGGGAGTGGTGGTGACCATACTAACTTCCGAGGCTATTTTATTTGCAGCGCCACTCGGGCCCGCATTGTTGTTACGGTTGAAAGTCCTCCTCGGTTGCTCCCTATCGTGGTCAAACAGACCTTGTTTCATTGCATCTTCGATTTGCACCCCCATCTCGTGTAAATCTGCGAAAGTAGGAAAGGGGACTACAATCATTCTCTGCATCAACTTTGGGTGGAGATTGCGCACAATCATCCGGATTTGATCTTTGTCAGTGGGCCTTAAAGTCATCATTGACACCTTTGCCCTCCAGCGGATTACAAAGTCCGAGAAAGTTTCCTTGGGCTCTTGCCTTGTCGTTTCGAGATCACGAGTTGTGATCTCGATCTGAGTGTTGTACGAATATTGCGCGACAAAGGCCTCAGCCATTTCATCCCAATTCTTTTTCACTTCATCTTGTAACTTTGCGTACCAGTGGGCGGCCACGCCCGATAGGGTTCGGCCGAATAGTGAAAGCTTCTGTGGTCGTGTTAGGCCCATTGGCCGCAAGATGTCTGCGAACAGTCGGAGATGGACCATGGGGTCGCCGGACCCGTCAAAGCGGTCGATTTGTGGCATTTTGAACCTATCGGGGCGTGTCACGGCCTCCTCGGTATATCCGTCTTCGATATCCGGCATAGCCTTGACCCCTTGGGATTTCTTGAAGAGCTTCTCAAGTTTGCTCAATTTCAGAGCTGTATGATCAACCTCGAACTCGAAGGGAGAGTCCGGGTGATTGGGTGCATGGACCTTGGACAGTTGTGGTGGAAGCGGGGGCGGAGCTGGCCCCGTTGGAAGATTCGTGTCCTCTTGTAAATTTTGGAGATTTGGCACGGCGTTCTGGGTATTTGGCGGAGCGTTCTGAACAGTAGGTGTTTGCTCAGGTAATGGAGCCCCTGCCGGAGGAGGAATTTGGTGTGAAGCAGATGCCGCATTCTGCTGTTGCAGTCTGGTGATTAGTTCGGCCTGTTGGGCCATGATCGCGGCCTGCTGTTTGGAGAACTCCGTTTGACGGGCGGCATCATCATGCATCTGTCTCATGCTCTCTTGCATCTGGCGCATTAGGGCCTCTATCCCTGATGTATTTTGCTGATCCATCTGTCTAACTGGTATGTCTGTTTCTATAGCAGTAATTGAGACCTCAGTCCTATAGTCCTCTGATGAAGTAACCCACTGCTCTGACAACCTCTGTTCTGACACACTGCGCTTTTTCGGCTTTCTTTTGGTAACGGGGGGTAGGGAATGGAACACTGGCTGTCCGTCGATTAGATCCTCAGATCGATTGAGTCGACGACCTCGTGTCCAAAGTGCTTGGGGAATGCCTGCTGGGTTGGAAGCAATTGTGCTAGAACTAACCTAGCAAAAGATAAATAAAGCGAAAAGGAAATAAATAAACAGATAAACGGACAGCATAACAGCGTAAAATAAAATGCATGACACACAGCCGGGCATAACAACACACAGTCAATAAGCTGAATACACACTGTCCTCAAACACTGATTATTATCCCTGTATTACTGTCCCCTAAAATAGAATCTGATACCCGCAGATAACTAATTCTCAAATACTGGCTGATGCCCGCAGGCCTGATACCCATAATACTGAGCTGACGCCCGCAGGCCTGATGCCCAAACTCATGTACTGAACTGATGCCCGCAGGCCTAATACTGACAATACTGAACTGATGCCCGCAGGCCTGATGCCCAAACTCATATACTGATACATGCATTCCTGTAGAGACGCACTCTAAAGCACATAACAGATTAGTAAGAGCCAAAACACCCCTATGTTGGGGTAGGGTTTCCCTGTCCTATTTTGTCAGGAGTTAGGGTTTCACTACGCACACAGCGTTTTCAAACAACCTATAAACGGGTAAGCAACCTGTCCTAGTTTGGAATGGTCACTATGGATCCGAATATGCACTAGGTCGAATGGTCAAAGAGGGTGCCGCAGTAAAACCGGGGTTTGTGTTCCCATACTGGCAGAGCCCACAACCGGTCAGCCTTATGGTCATGCCTTGACAAGACAAGCCTCCGGCAAACCGTTCAGGAATAGCAGATGGCAAACACGGTGTCCTAGGCGCACCAATGGAAATGCAATGCAAAGAATCACACAAGTGTAGTCAAAAACAGATATCACGAGTTCGAGTCAAGTTCTCTAAATCCCCAGCAGAGTCGCCAGAAACTGTAACCAGCCCGCGGGGGACCTCGCTACAGCTCGGACTCGATTTGTAGTCACGGTTCTAAATCTGAACCAAAGAGTCCAAATCCGGCAAATCGTTTTGAGAAAACAGATTTTTGAAAGAAGTGCCAAACATGGACTGCTTTGCCAGATGCATAGTCGCCACCTAAATATTTTATTTTGGGAAATTTAGGAAACCCTGACTCGGTGCCAAAGGCCACGTGTCCGTCATCACCAAAGTTGCCTCGGCTCGGGAACTTGGGTACGATTGGGGAAGGTCACTTCGTGAGCACCCCCACTCGCCCGGTCATAGACCGGCCTCTACTAACCATGATATCTACTTTTGAAAACATTGCATGTTCTTATTCCGGTTATTAGCCTAGGTTACTATGTGATGTGCACAGCGTACAAGTATAGACTGAGTCGCCTGAATTGGAACAAAACATTTCATGTTTGTTTGTTTGAAAAAAAAAAGGTTTGCTACTCGCAGGTAGGCTTAAAATGCAGATTTTGCCACCCTCGGGTGGGCTTATGAAAGATGGTGTTGCCACTACCTAGCGGGTTTAAAACAAACATTTGATGATTCATTCCAATCCAGATAACTCAACCTTCACCCACAGGCATTCAGGCAGTTATATCACATAAGCAATTAGCCTCATAGTAAGCATGCTATTCATGGCAGTCACTCACACGCATGCAAGGATGCTAAAGCATAAAACTTACCGAGTACTCCAAACCAAAATAGAAACTCATTAGAAATCATGCATGAATCCTAAGTATACAGAAATGCCTAATGCAACACATGCAAAATGCAACTATAGCAGGCTCGGCTATTCTAAACATGGCATATGAGATGCTACAACTATCATGTATTCAATTTAGAATTGAAAAATACAAATGCAGTTAGTATGATGCGCCGAGCCCGGTGCATGCAAAAACAGATGAATGATGCAAACATGCTATCATACTGTATGCTAATTGAAATATGCCCTAATCTAACCATCATAAGCGGATAAATAAAAGGGAGAAAGACGTGGGGTTGGAAGACATACTACACACACACGCACACTTATTACAGTTGTGCCCTCGCGCAGAGGGTCCGAATAAATATACAGTCCCGAATAAAAGAATATTACAGTCCAAATATTACAGTCCGAATAATATACAAATTCCTAATTAATTAACAAATCAACTAAGGAAATAAATAAAACTGGCATGCAAGCCAGGGACTGCCTTGCTTCTGATGGATGATGCATGTCCGGGTTGTCTTGCGCGGAAATCCACCGGGATGCCCCAATCAGCCTCTGTTTAGCAGTTATTCTTAAAACGCGTGCCAAGCTCCGAAAAGTTGCTGATTCTTCATTTTGCTGCAACAGAGAGCAGAAAGGGGGCATAGCAATGTATTTTCACAGATATATGCATGCCTCGATCCTCGTGCCACCAATCACGCATATCGATGCATGATGGCAGAGGAGTCGAAATGTGCAACTTAATATAGAATGAATGCACGTGTAAACACAACAAGAACCTAACTCCATCATGGATGATCCGGAGTGTCGGTGACTAGGGAATTGAGATACATTCCGTCACTCAGAGTACGAAATGCACCTCGTTTCCCGTGCCCAGGCTAACTCCTCTTCCGGACACGATGCAATATGCATGACATGCATGAAATGCAACTAAGATACAATCCTAACATACACAATGCTATGGAATGACATGCCTCGAAATGCGTGCACACGGGCACGCAAACCGACAAAATGACAGAATGCGATCTAAGATACAACCTAGTATGCACTATGCTGTAAAAATGAGATGCCTCGAAATGCGTGCACATGAGCACGCAAACCGAGAAAATGACAGAATGCTATCTAAGATACAACCTAGCATGCACTATGCTGTAAAAATGAGATACCTCAAAATGCATGCACACGGGCACGCAAACCGAGGCAATGGCATAATGCAATCTAAGATACAACCTAGTATGCACTATGCTGTAAAAATGAGGTGCCTCGAAATGCGTGCACATGGGCACGCAAACCGAGGCAATGACATACGCAATACAAATGACATGAAAATATGATATGGGCTTATACCAACATGAGAGAGCCTCAGCCACACTCAAATAGGATGCCGATGAATGAAAATGAAGTGCCTCGAAATGCGTGCACACGGGTACGCAAACCGAGGCAATGGCATATGCAATGTAATAGGGCAAAAATGGCATATAGAATGCAACATGGAGTTATACTAACATGAGAGAGCCTCAGCCACACTCACATAAGAGGCCGGTAGATGAAAATGAAGTACCTCGAAATGCGTGCACACGGGCACGCAAACCGAGGCAATGGTATATGCAATGCAATATGGCAAAAATGGCACATAGAATGCAACATGGACTTATACTAACATGAGAGAGCCTCAGCCACACTCACATAAGAGGCCGGTAGATGAAAATGAAGTGCCTCGAAATGCGCGCACACGGGCACGCAAACTGAGGCAATGGTATATGCAATGCAATGGCATGGAAATGGCATGCAAACATGCTAATGGATTTTCAGCAATGAAATATGGGGGAAAACAGCCCCGAAATGAGGCGAAAACACACCCGATGCATGGAATCTCTCCCAAAATGCAAATTAGGCGCATAGAATGAACTACAGCTATACAAAGCATGCATAATTGGTACACAAGATGAAAAGACAGAAGCAAGGCAGCCTCAAAATAAGCATTTTCTCAGTACAAATCATGGCCAAACAACAAGCAAAGATAGGGCAACAATGGCATGCAAAAATGGCCCTAAACATGAGATTATGAAGCAACTCACAGCTGCTAACTCCAAATAGGTTAGGGCCCTTCAACAACATTGAAGAGGGGCCAAAAATAAGCCACTTTACAGAACTGTAAAAACCCTAAAAACAAACATAGATATGGCTAAGCTCTTATGCAAGAAAAGGGGCCAAAAGGTGGCCAAAGAGGCAAGTGGTACATGCAAAGCCCAAACTGAAAAATTCCCTTCTACAACATTGAAGAGGGACCAAAAATATGCATATTTACAGAACTGTAAAAACTCCAAAACAGTATACAAACATGCTAGAAATGCAATGCAAAATGAGGCTCAAAATAGGCTATAACACAAAGTATACAAAATATTCCACAAACGGCCAAAGACCCTTAATGAAATATGAAGAATGGACCAAAATAAGACTATTTTTAGTACTGTAAAAAGGCCAAAAACCGAAGCATGATAGGCTGCCAAAGCATGCAAAAATGGGGACCAAAGTGGGAATATAAAGGCAAGTGTAGCATGGAGGTCTCAAACAGTGTTGAGCCCTTCTTCAATGTTGAAGAGGGACTCAAAATAAGCCTGTTTTTAGTTTTGTAAAATGCCCAAAAATGAAAGCATAATGGGCTGCCAAAGCATGCAAGAAAAGGGGACCAAGGAGGGATATAACATGAAGTAGCATATGGAGGTCCCAAAACATGAAAGGCCCTTAATAAAAAATTAAGAATGGACCAAAATAAGACTATTTTTAGCACTGTAAAAAGGCCAAAAACCGAAGCATGATAGGCTGCAAAAGCATGCAAGAAAATGGCATTTAAGGAAGACATTGAAGCAAGTGCAAGATGGGGGGCTCAAACAGGGTTGAGCCCTTAAGAAAAAGTGAAAAACGTCTCAAAAAAATGACCTTTTCAGTTTTGGTCGGAGCTCAAAGCAAAAAGGATATATGGCTAAGAAATGGTGCAAAAATGAACTAGAAAAGAGGGAAAATGGACTCACCCTTGAAGATCAATACTTTTGTTGCTTCTTGGACCAAATTTGTTGCCTCTTAGCTTCTGTAATTCCTCCCCTTGCTGCAGGAATGGAGTGGTGGTGGTAGAGCTTGGTGGTGATGAAGAAAATGAGGTGTAGCTTAGGAATTTTCAAGGAAAATGAGAGAGATGGAGTGAGATAAGTGTATCAAGGCTTGAAGCAATTTTTTCTAACCCCTAAATGTGATATCACCTGCTGGTTATAAGGACAAAAAGAGAGGGAGTAAAGGAGGGGCAAAGGTGGGGGGAAAATTAGGCAAGTTTTCCCCCACAAAATATCCCCCGGATTGGGATATTTTCTGGGGGAAACAGCTATACAGCTGTAAAGTGGATATTGAGAGGAACATGGCCGGCCCCTTTTTGGAGCTCCAGGTGGCCGGCCGGCCACCTCCCCTAGCCGGCCGGCTAGGGGTCAAAAGGGTCAAGTTGAAATAGTGGCCGGCCACCACTTTTTAGGGTCCTCCCTTGTGTGTACAACACAACCCTATGGTTCAAAATTCAAGAAAAAGGGCCTAGGCTGTTCAACATTAGCCCGGAAGGAGGGGGTCAAAAGGGTCAAGTTGAAATACTGGCCGGCCACTAACTTTTAGGATCCTCCCAAGTGTGTACATCACAGATATGTGGTTCAAAGTTCAAGAAAGTGGCCCCAAGGTGTTCAACATTAGCCCGGAAGTGTGAAAAACGGGCGTCGGAGGGCGTCGGAGGATATATAACTGGTTGCTGCAACAATTACTGGCCTCCCACCCTTCAGTGACCTTCCCGGTGATAAAACAGAGGTATCTGCCAAAAATGAACGAAAACCGTTGCAAAACGAATGTTCGGGGGCCAAAACGCGCAGTTTGGGGTCCCGAAAATGGGCTGTTAAGCACCGAAAGTGGCATTCGGCCACGAAGTGGGTTTCTCAGACCCCAGTGTCCCTCAAAAGGGAGTAAATAGGAGGTATGCCAGAAATCGGGGCAAACGGAGATGGTTAGGCGGTCCCGAACTGAGGCACACGGCCAACGATTCCGAAAAACGGGAAACCGGACTCCGAAATGGGCAAAATGGCCTACGGCCACGAAATGTAGCCTACGGCCACTGAGAGATGGTCTACGGGACCTCTCCCTTGCCTCAGGAAAAGAAACAGAGAAAACTGAGTCTGGTTCGCAAACCGAGGCAAGGTACAGAAGAGGGTTCGGAAATCCGGAGGCAGGGCTCACAGCCGCGACTCTTAGACTTTTGAACGAGCACATTATGTAATATCACCAAGCGCTCAATTGGTGACGTCTGAGTCTTAAGGTCGGTCAAAAATGGGGTGTCTACAATATCCACTTGGGATAGTGCACTTCTCTAATAGCTCCTGCCTCTAGAAGGTTTCCCACTTCTTCCGCAACTATCTCGGCGTGGTGGAGTGCTGATTTACGAGTGCGCTGTATGATTGGTCTTGCAGTTGGGTGGACATTCAATTGGTGACAAATGAAGTTTGGGTCGATACCAGGCATGTCATACGGTGTCCAGGCAAACACTTTGATGTTAGAGGTCAAGAATTCCATAACCCCTATTCTCTCGGTGCTGGACATAGATGAGCCAAGCAAAAAGAACTTTTCCAGGTCCTTTTCATCTATTCTTACCCGTACCAAGTCTTCCACTGCCTTCTGTTCAGTGGCTTTGCCAACATCCGCAAATAATTCATTGCTTTCAGGTTCCTCCACCATCTGAACAAACCCTTTGGCAGCTCAGTTGCCATTTACTGTGACGAAGCACTGCTTGGACATAATTTGGTCTCCAAAGACCTCTTCAATTACTTCGGCTTCATTGGGGAACTGCATTACTTGATGGTAGGTTGACGCTACTGATTGCATGGCATGCAACCATGTCCTTCCCAAGATTATGTTGTAAGTGGAAGGAACTTTCAATACCCATAATTCCACTTGTTTCGTCATGCTTCCTGCTCTGACTGGGAGGATTATCTTGCCGACTGGCCACTCTGGCATTGAGTTGAATCCGATCAGGGGAGATATGGCAGGTGCCAAGTCTTTGTCCTCCAGTTTCAGTTGTTTGAAGGTTTCGTAATACATTATCTCACATGAGCTCCCTTGGTCAATCAAAATTCGCTTGACGTCGTAATCCTTGATGCGGAGAGTGACGGCCAGTGCATCGTTGTGAGGGCAATATATCCTTGGCAAGTCTCTGTCTGAAAAAGACATGACGTTTGTGGCCTCTGTTCTCCCCTTTTTAATGGTAGGCTGCGCACTTAATACCTCCCTTAAGTGCTCAGCCTTCTTGATCATTCTCCCGAGCTCACATACTCGCTCAGGTTCGAATACCCTATGTATTACGTTTATCACACCTTGAGGTGGGGCGTCGATCGGCATTCCGTTTGGGTGATCGTGGTTCCAGGGGGCTGGTTGCGCCTCTCCCTCAATGTACTTGTCCAGATGCCCAGCTGCCACTAACTCTTCTAGATGCTGTCTTAACAACGTGCAATTCTCAGTGCGGTGCCTTTTTTCCTTATGGAAGGTGCACCGGGATCTTTTGTCATAGTCCTTTTGTGCCTCTCCCAATTTAGCTGGCCATCTGACGAAAGGTTCATCGCGTATCTCACTGAGAATCCGATAGATCAATTTTTTGAACACCATGGTAATGGCAGTGCGGACTCTCAACCACCTTTTACCGTGGTCCTCTCCGTTGTCCCGCTTGCCTCGCCCATTTCTGCTTGGACGTTCTATCGCGTTGACTTTTGCCGAAGTCCTTTTATCTGGTATTGTGGTTGTGCCAGACTTTGTTTTAGCACGGGCGCCATCCTCCTCTACCCGAATGTGCTGGTGTACCCTCTCCATTATGGCTTCCATTGTGAGGGGGGCGTCATGGTAATTGAGTTCCTCAGCCTATTTCCGACTAGAATACCTCTTTTGTATTGTGCGATGGCGAGATTCGTGGGGCAATCTCCTATTTGGTTGAAGGTCTTCCAATAACGACTGTTGTAGGATCTCAATGTCTCATTGTCGCCCATGTCAGTGGAGAGTAGCTGATCGATCTCTACTGACGTCTTGGTGTTCGTTCTGAACCTTGTCAAGAGCGCCTTTGCTAATTGCGCCCAGGAGGCTCTGCTGCTTTCTGGTAGCCTTTTGAACCAGGTTAAACCTAGGTCGCCAAGGCTTGATGGGAATAGGATGCACATCAAAGCCTCGTTCTGCCGGTATATTGCCATGACCTGGCGAAAGTGGCTTAGGTGCATGTAAGGATCTGTCTTGCCCTCGTAAGTCATAAATTTAGGCTGGATGAAGCCTGAAGGTAATGGTGCGTTCTCAATCACTAGAATGAACGGCGAGCTATGTAGCTTTGCCAATGCTTTATCTGTTGGTTCGTAGGCAAGGTGCGGTATTGGCATTCCTACCTCAACGCTTCCATGCGTCTGAGGAGCCAACTGCTGAAGGGCTGAAACTCTGCGCGGGTCACGTGCCCTGGCATCCTCCTTCTGTCGTGCCCTTTATTCAAGCACAGTCCGTAAGTCGAACGATCTAGGCAACTCCGTTTGCCTGGATGATGTCTGGTGCGTATGTGAGGGTCGATAGGTGCTTCCCTCAGTGTAAGACCTCAATGTTCTCGTTCTCTCAAACCTGGAGTAACGAGTCCTGGAAGTCCTTGATTGAGTGTCGCCTGTTTTGAGGCTCCTACTCTCTGCTTGCAATGGTGTGGTATGCCTACCACGATCTTCTGAGTGGCGATGCGGCGTATTGCTTTTGCGCCCCTCTCCTTTCGCCACTCCCTTCCCTTTTATCTGGCGCTTCATCAATTCCATGTCCGCCGCCATCCTTCGTATCAACTCGCCCTGTTCCTTCACGCGATCCTCTAGAACCTGAGGGTCAATCCTCCGTCTTTGACTTTCTGGACTTTGAGAGCGACGAGGGCTGTTAGTCCGCCTCCCCCTTGCATCCTTTCGGGGATTCTGTCGTTGTGGCTCTAAATCTGCCATGGGAGGGATGAAAGGCAAATCTTTGCGCCTCCCACCTCCCTCTGGGGTTTGTCTGTCAATGGCGGACTGCGGCAAATCTTCATTGTGCGCCATTGCGTCTAATCTAGCGAGGAAAACTTTGATCAAGAGGTTTTGTTCTTTCTGTGATTCCCACAAACAGTGCCAATTGTACAAGCAAGAAATAATCTTCTCGTATAATCCTGCTGATCAAGTCTGTGCTCCTCCAAACGTCGTCGCTTTACTCCCTGAAAACACAAACGTGAGCTAGCCGGCGGGTGTGTGCCGGATACCTCTCCGATGCCTAAGTCAACAAAATAGACAAATAGACAAAAGCTCTGTGTATTCGAGAATCAAAGTTGTGTTACCTCTCCATAGGTGATGTTATGAGCTTTTATAGGTTCTGTGTGGTATAATCCTAGTAAGACTCTTATTCCTCCATGCAAAGTCCTCCTAGGAATCACACTCCTGAAAGATAGTGCTTATCCTTCAACACCCCCCTCACTGCTTAAACCAAGTGAGATGGTTTTCCTTCGGTAGTATGACAAAACGACTGGGATAAAGCAGCCATGCTAAACTGGCTGAAATGACCGAGCTCTAGCTAGCTCGGTTCTCTCCTCTGTTACTTGTACTTCGGTTTCACCTGTTGAGACCGTGCTATCCATAGTGTGCCTAGACCGAGCTATTTAATAGCATGGTCCTGAGAAACGGCCCAAAATACCTCGGCTCAATATGGTTTGGCCGAACTAACTGTCGCCGCTCTGACCATGCCGACCGAGCTAACTACAAAGCTCTTTTGGACCGGGCTAACTTCAAGGCCCTTTTACTTAGTCCTTACTGTGGCCCACAGAATGGCCCATTACCCAGCTCGGCCCAATTCACATATAAATTACCCTCTCAAAATCCATTTTTTTATCTCTTCTCCATCTTTCTCTCGCTCACCTCCAGATTTGCTTTCTCACTTCTTCTTCTTCTTCTTCATCTTTGCCCTCTCAAGACTTGTCAAAGCAGCTGAACTCATGGAAGAGAATCCAGAACACTTCATCTGTGACTCAACCCATTTCAAGGTTGGCCATCACATTCTTGGACTCTGCCAACCAATGATGGATCTAGGGGGGGCGGCCGTACCCCCAAAAATTCGAAAAATGTCATATATTATACTAGAAATTTTAAAATAATTTAAAATTATAGGAGTTTGCACCCCCAAATTTTTTTTAGATAATTTCAAAATTATATAGAGTAGCCCCCTCAATTTTTTAAACTATTTGGAATTTTTTTTTTTTGGAATTAGTTAACATATATAATACTCTATTTTAAATTTCACGTATATGTATTTTTAAATTAGGTCAAGATGAAAGCAAAATTTTAGAAACTTTAATGGGTCAAAGTGTAAAATATGAAACTTTTACAAATATATAAACTATAAGGCTTGCTAGAGAAGCTTGTTCAAACAAAGCACTAAGATTAAAAAAAGAAAAGAAAACAACTGATCTGAGAGACTTGTTGCGATTCGAAAGAGAGGAGAGGAGCGAAGAGATGAGGGAAGAAACAGAGAAGCTTTGTTGTTGGACTTCGTCAGAGCTGGTTGGCGTGCACGGTGAAACCGTGGACTCTCACTGGTAAGTTATCTGATATCCCTTCAGCTTCAATGCGATTATTCTGTTTTTAGACTGAATATTATGATTGATTGTGATTTTAGACTGAATAATGCGATTATTTTGCCATTAATTTGTTATTGGTTGTTATTGGTCACCCATAAGCCTGCAGACAACTAGAAATCTTCAACCCAAGTTTCAGTTTTGGTATCCCAAACTTGACAACCCAAATCCCCAACTTCCTACGTCACATAACCCACAATTACACCCCCACTGTCAATAGATTTCGCTCCTCTCTCCAAACACTCTTTTATTTTACTATGCCTATCAAAAAAATAAATACACATACACTCTTTCAACACACACATCAGAACCCACCACCTCTAACATTATCTGGGTTAACAATTGATTTTGAATTTTTTTAAAAATAAATAATGGGGAGACTTATTTATAAGTCCTATTTCAGATACTAATGCTAGGTTAAGTCCTGTGTAATTTCTTATAGAGTTTCAAGTCCTATTTAGATAGAAATGTATTCCACAAGATCCTATGAGTTGTAAATAAATGGTATTAATATACTATTATACACTATAATGGCAAAATCATATATAGGAAATTGAATTTTAAAAATCAAAAACCTAGTAAATTTGCGAAACGTAACGTGACACATTACGTTACGTATATGTAGGTGTCACGTTACGTTACGTTTATGTAGGTGTCATGTCACGTTACATTTATGTAATGTCTCATCTGATATGGTCACGTTACGTTACATTTATGTAGGTGTCACGTTATGTTTCGCAAACTTAATCTATGGTAACATTCAATTTCCTACCATAGATCATATCTATATGAATGTGAATTTCAAAATACACGAACAAGTAACATTTTTACATTCAATTTAAAAAATCAAAAACCTAGTAAGTTTGCGAAACGTAACATGACACGTTACGTTACGTTTATGTAGGTGTCACGTTATGTTTCGCAAACTTAATCTATGGTAACATTCAATTTCCTATATATGGTTTTATCATTATTTATGATATTAACAATTAATATTGAGGGTAAATGTGTCAACAAACTTCACATAGGACCTATGGGAACATAAGTTTTTTAGTAGGACCATATGTAGCATAAGTCTCCCTAATAGGACTTATAAATAATTTTCCCTAAATAATAATTTAATGACAATGTGGGGGCCAATGCAAGATGGTTGTTTTTTTGGGTGAAATTGTGGCAGAGGCTGGCATAAGGTGGAGAAGCCGGGAGTTGCGATGAATATCTGATAATTGTTGTTGGTACAATTGTTAACTAAATATTGTGAATTTTTTTTTTTTAATACTATGATTTATTGTAATTGGTAGGTACTGTGTTGTGTGATTTTTTGATAATTGAATAGGCTTTTAGGTTATGATTTGTTGATTTCCTCTAAGAATTTGGATAAAAATCTAAATGTTATTTTGTGCTGCCATATATTTTATGACTTTTAGAAATAGGATGGAAGATGGTTTTCTGGGTAGTTACTTGATTACGTAAATTGAAAAAGACATTGCTCGAGGGTTTGATGTAGACTCTATCATTCATGCTTTTGATATTATGAAAGAGTGTCTAGCTCAATTGAAGATGCCTAATTTTAATAAATAAATGCATGTAGAAGTAGTTACTACTTTTTGTAAGTGAATATGGGCAAAAAAATATTCTCAATTATATGATCATCTTTTGGTACTCAATTATGTTGACAAGGAATATATAGTTCAATATTTTATCATAACATTATTGATTTTTTTTCATGTTAGAAGAAATTGGTATTGAACTTCAAATTTTATTGGTTAGAGGTTAAACGTACTTTGGCCCCCCCAAAGTCATAATCCTGGATCCGTCCCTTCTGCCAACGAGGAGCTTGAGCGCCGCTGTCAACAACTCTACTTTCCTTCTTCCCATGGAAATGCTTTACTTAGTCCTTCTGGCGACTGTGACGGTGAGCGATATTGCAGAGCCGGTGGAGGAGAGGTATTTCAGCCAAAGATCTTTGATTCTTGCTTTGGAGACGAATTTGAGGAAGGCGGCAACGGCAAAATTGAGAAAAGGAAGGAAATGAGTAATGAATCCGAGGGAGGCGGTGGAGGTGACTATAGATTTGCCGAAGCTGCCATCGGACTGGTGGTGCTGCTGCTGCCATGAAACTACCATGGATCGGTGGCGGTGGGAGTAGGTGATGGTGGTGGTTTCCGGTCCGCTGTGGAACCCATTTTTTTTCTCTCTCTCCATTTTTTTTTATTGATGCTTGGGTCGTCCACGTTGACAACAGTGCCATATATTACATGTAATGTAACCTGCTTATATGGGTTCTTCTAAGATATTTTCAATCTTAAGGATTTGCATCTTGAGAATCTGTGCATTTTAAATTCAAATGTCATACTTATGACCATAAGGTTAAAGAATCCAATATTATAAATAACCCTACTAGTCTGTTTAATGACGTTTTCTCATTAATATTTTCGAAGCAACCTGTTAGTGTGGTGTCCTTTATAGCTCGCCATAATGTAGAATATTGGAAATTCTCTCTGCACTTGCAGATTCCTGAAGTTTTCTATTATGCACAAAAAGCAGTACTTCATCCAATAGCTCCACAATTTGAATAAATAGAGAGAGAAAGTTGGTTTGTAGAGAGAGAGAGAGAGAGAGAGAGAGAGAGAGAGAGAGAGTTGGGTTTTGAACACTTAACTAAAAATATTTTGACAGATGGGATAGGACGGCTCTCTCCTCTCTTTTTATATATTTGTATGTATCAGATTTTGAACAGATAGAATAAAAATTGAACAGATAGGAAAATAAAGCTTAATGAATTTCAACCATAGAAAAAAATAACTTGATGAATTTCAACAGATAAATACAATTTGAACAGATGAGTTTCAAAATTTGAACAGATAAGTTAAAATAAATATTTCAACACATAAGTAGTAATGTTCTTTTGACCAACAAATTTCTAACAAATGTTGTTATGTCCCCAATAAAACCAACATTGTCCTCGATGACTTATAGGCGTAGGATTATGAATTTATCACCAATTTTTTCAAATTTTAAAATAAATTACAAACACATCTCTAAATATAATAACCGAACTTATTTATGTTTTCATGTTATCATATCATATTATTGTTTATCCATCTTTTTCATAGCGTGTTAACCTATCATTTCAAAATAAAAAAAAAAAATTAATAAAAAATAATTTTCATATAACATTACTCATACATTTATATTTGGGACAATTGCCAACAAAAAAAAATCCTAAATTTTTAATTTTGTCAATTTAAATCTTAAACTTTTGATTTGTTTTTAATTTAAGCTATTCACTTATTTTTGTTAAGTAGAACCGACAGAAAAAGAATATTTTAATTATCAAACTCAATGTAAATATATAAAATGTCTAAAAGACTTTTTTGTTGAGTTTAATGACTAAAATATTATTTTTTACATCGATTTTACTTAATGAAAATAGGTAAATAATTTAAATTGAAAATAAATCAAAACTTTAAAATTTATTATTAGAGTCAAACCTTAGGATTTTCTTTTTAAAAATAATTTCCCATCTACATTTGTATAGGTGCATATGTGAAGGAAAAATAATATGCATATTCGTATGTTAACCGAGATAAGATGACAAACATTGACAGAGTAGGATCCCATTACAGGATTTAATTTGTTATAAGTTAAGTTGAGATTTTTTAGGATAAATTATAAATATTATAGTGATTCCAGTTTTAACCTGTTACTTATTGTATTCCGGACTCGGGTTGGTATGGTTTTGAATAGTGATTCATATCTCTTTCCCTTGTCTTCCCCTTTATTTTGGTTATTGGGTTGTAGTCGTGCTTTTGGGACAGGTTGGTGGCTTGTTTTTTTCCAAACTTTTATTGCCTAGATTTAGACTCTTCTGCTCAAGCGGGCTTCAAAAAATTTGCTCCTCCACTCGAGCGGGATTTGTCAGTTCTCAACATTTCTTTTGCAGTTTTGAAATACTAGGAAAGTGCATTGGACACTCGAGCGTCCAGTTCCATGCTTGAGCAGAGACCTTTGTCTGCAAAACTTCTAGAATTGTGCATTCCACGCTCTAGCACCAACTTTCACGCTCGAGCAGAACTTTGTGTCTGGCGCTTGAGCGAGGCTTTCTATGCTCGAACGAACTGCGCGTATAACAGTCCGAGAAGATGATATTTTGAGTCACTTTTTCATATCTCTCTCTCTCTCTCAAAAACTTTTCAAAAACTTGTTCTTGAGCCTCTCTCTCTAGAATTAACCTTCTCTCTTAGATTTCATCTAGATCCATTGATCTTTTCACCGTAGTGCCTTTGAGAAAAAGGTAGAACTCGTCAAAATTTACACTTTGATCCGAATAGAAGTGAGTTTTGGCGTTCTTGGAATTTCTTCCTTGTTTGACTCATCTTCTTCCTTTGAGGTAGGGATCTTTTTACACCTTCATATGATATTCAGCTCAGTTATGTGTATCATTGTGTAACAATGATGTGATTTAAGGGTGTTGTAAGCAAACCTAGGGTTTGGGTATATATGGAAAGAGGGATTGTTGTTAAACATGAAATATATGAATGTGGGTTTTGAAAATGAAATGTTGTTAGGTCACAAAGCTTAGAAATGATATTTGAGGTTGATAATTAGGAAATGAGAAGTTTTGCCCTAAAATGACAATCATGATTATTTTATAGAGATACTTGAAATTGCCGTGGAGATGTGAAATTGAGAGACTATTGATATGAATGGTGGGATAAGTTATGTATTAACTCATTCTTTGGAAATTTGAATAAATTATCTGTCATGAGATTGAATATCTATTTAGAAATAACTGTATTAGGCTATCGGTTGAGGATAACTATGATTGTTGTAGAAATTTCATGAGGATTAGGTAAATTGAAACTAATCTTTTGTTATTTGACATTGGATATGACTATGCTTATATACATTGTACATGTATGATTATGTGGGAGTGGAAAGGGGATGTGCTCCATTGTTTGATGTTGTGTTTAAGTACATTGCATATGTATGAATGATTGTTTGGGAGGATAAAGGGGTTGGACTCCATTATAATTAAGTTGGTCGGAGTGTCCTGGGTGAAAGTCTCGAAATTTATACATGGGTGCTGTAGACGTCCCCGAACGTCCCGAGAGTGAATCCCCGTTCTGTTCATTTGGGCCCACTACAGTTCAAGACTCTCAAATTGTCATGGTTGTAAATCTGAACCAAAGAGTCCAAATCCGGCAAATCGTTTTGAGAAAAACAGATTTTTAGAAAAGAAGTGTCAAACATGGACTGCTTTGCCAGATACAGAGTCGCCACCTAAATATTTTTTTATGGGGGGAATTTAGGAAACCCTGACTCATTTGCCTAAGACCACGTGTCCGTCATCACCAAAGTTGCCTCGGCTCGGGAACTTGGGTACGATTGGGGAAGGTCAGCTATGAGCACCCTCTCTCGCCCGATTCAAAGATCGGCCTCTACTATCCATGATATCTAGTTTTGAAAACGTTATGTGTTCTTATTCCGGTTATTAGCCTAATCTTATTATGTGATGCGCACAACACAAAAGTATAGACTAGATCGCCTAATTTGGAACAAAGTATCGCATATCCTTTTTTTTGGAAAATGGTTTGAAATTTGCTACTCTCAAGTAGGCTAAAACACGGATTTTCAATGAGTTGTTCCAACTCAAACAATCCAACCTTCACCCACAGGCATTCAGGCAGATATATCACATAAGCAATTAGCCTCATGGTAAGCATGCTGTTATGTTAACATTCACACTCATGCGAGATGCTAAAGCATAAATACTTACAACGTACTCCGAGCCAAAACAAAGAACATGTTAGCAATCAAATGCATGATCCAAGTCCATGTTAAGTGGCTAATGCATCGCATACAAAATGTAACTAGAATAGGCTCGGCTAATCCTAGGATGGCATGTGGAATGCAACAAGTAACATGTATTCAAGTTAGATTTAAAATACTATGCAGTTAGCATGATGCGCCGAGCCCGGTGCATGCAATACTGGTGAATGAATGCACGCATGCATAGCATAAGGTATGCTAATTTAAATATGCCCAAATACTGACCATCAAAGCAGGTAAGTAAAAGGGAGAAAGAAGTGGGGGGTTGGAAGACATGCACACACGCACCCACAATTATTACAAATTCGCCCTCGTTCGGAGGGACCAAAAGAATAATACACTTTAATTAACCTACAAGCTAATTAAATAATTTACAGACCACCTAATTAATTAACAAATCAATTAAGCTAAGGAAAGCATTAAAAGGCCTCGGGAAGAGAGATGCACACGTGCTCGGATTGGCTTCGCCCGAAAATCCAATGCCATGCACAAGCTGCCTCTGTTTTCCCTTCTCTGCTCCTCTGGAAATGGCACAATTCCCAAGGTACACCTTATGAACACCGGGGAATGCCACCGGCCATGAGGAATGGTCACCGGCCATAGCAGGGTGGTCACCGGCCATTGGTTGAGCTCTCGGCCATCAATATTTGGTCGATCGGCACTTGATGTAGTCGACCGGCCAAAGCTTCCTGCAGAACCTATCTTGATAGCAGCAGAGGGAAAAACAAGGCATGGAAATGCATTTCAAGCAAATGTATGCACCAATACACCCCTTATCATGTTTATGACTCAAAGGGGGATAGTACTCGATTCTCAGACCACCAATTGCGCATTTCAATGCGTGATGGCCTAAGAAACCAAGTTGTACACTTTCATGTCAAATGAAATGCAAACCAAATAAGCACATAAAGGCCCAACCTCTATCACTTGATTCAAGAGGCGAGGCATGCATGCCAAATGCAACCTAAGCATGTGAGCTAAATATGGCAATATGAGCATGCAAGCAAGTAATGTACACTAGGCACACAACCTAGGCAAACAAGCATGCAAGGCATGAAGCAATGTAACAACATTTGAGCAACATGCAAAAGGTAGACTTAGACTAATTTGGACAGCTCTCAAACAAGCCCAAGACAATGGCTAAAGGCTATGGAAATGGGGCCAAATGCACATACAAGCATGCATGCATACATGATCCCACACTTAGGCACATAGAAGCAACTTTTAAGCACACTTAAAAGGGACAAACAAGGGCAAATAGCATGCATATAAAGCTCTGAAAATCATGTTAGAAGAGAGTGCCAAACCAACTTAACAAGACAAGCATAGCATGCAACAATGTCCAAAGCCTAAGGCTCACCAAAGAGGCATTGAACTACACTTAGCAAGACCAAACATGGCATGATTTAAACAACTAAAATCAGAGTTTTAGCATGTCAAAATGAACCTCAAAAAACCACTTAGATGGCATCTAAGTGACTTACACATGGAAGCATACACAAATGTCCAAGCATGGAGCATAGGATAACACCCTTTCAAAGCATTAAAGGAGCATCAAATGCAAGCATACGGACATGCTAAATGGACTAAAATGGTATGGCAAGTGGTTCCAAACCACTGAAACAAGGCAAAGGTGGCATGCTAAAAGGGTTAATGCTCAAGGCATACAAGAGAGGTTGTATGGTAGCTATACAAAGTGAGCCATGGATGACCCAAATAACCAAAAACAGACCTTTAGCATGCTAAAACAAACATAAAAGCTTCACAAAGCTAGGCCAAAAACATGCTAGACACAAGGCTCAAAGCACAAAGCATGTTAAGGCAATTCATGGCATTACAAGACAAGTATGTTAAGCATGCATGATGTGTCTAAACCAACCTAAAACAGAGGTAAAACATGGCAAAATACTACCAAATACCTACTGGAACATGGCCAACATGAACTCAAAAATGGTGCTCACACATGAGGCTTAAATGATACCTTTTGAAGACAACAAGGAGAGGGGATGGCCCTATCCTTCTTAGGACCTTAAGACACCATCCTCACCACTGAAATCCCTCAAGATTTTAGTGGTGAGGAGGCCCAAACAAGGTGGTCCTGGAGCTCACCAAAATAGCACAAAATGGGGGCCAAACAAGGCCTAAGAGGGGTCAAACAACCCCAAAGCTCAAAGCAACCTTAAACAACTATTTTAATCAAGTAAAAGGAAGACTTTTATATGTTATACACTAATCCCAAAAACAGATGCAAGGTAGGCAAAAAGACTATGCAAAAGTGGCGTATCTAAAGGTGAAGTTCTTACCCTTGTAGACCCCTTCAAGAACAGCACTCCAGCTGCTTTCTTTTGATCAAAACCAGCACAAAACTTCAAGAACAAACCCTCAACACCTCCAAAGTCAAAGTATGGTGTAATACTATGTGTTCTAGTGCAAAACTAAGAACAAACTACACTTTTAGGCCCTCAAACACACACAAATCAAGAGAGAGAGGGAGATATATAGAGAGAGGGTGATATATATCAGAGATATATGTAATTAGGTCTAGTTTTGCTGAACCTCCTCAAAGGAGAGGGAAGGTCTCCTTATATAGGCAAGGCAAAGGCTCAAAGCTTCTAAGGGAAGCTAACAAAGGGGTCAAAGCTTCTTAAAGAAGCCAAGGCAAAAGGGCCAAGGCTTCCTTAGGAAGCTGAGACAGGTGTCTAAGCTTCTTGAGGAAGCTAAGACAAAGGTCAAAGCTTCCCCAAGAAGCTAGACCAAAAGGGTGCAAAGGGTGCAATTCCTCCATACACGTGTATGGAGGATAGCTCCGTGCACTCCAGCTGGCACAGCTGGCATGCATAATACCTGAAAGAGGCAAAAAAGTGGTATCGGCCAGAAAAGGAGTTCACCGGCCAAATAAATGGTCGGCTGACCACACAAAGTGCCGACCGGCCATTACCAATGGCCGGTTGAAAGAACACACGGCCGGTGGCCTCAAGCCATGGCCGGTGAGGCGTGAGGATGGCCAACAAGCCATTCCTTACCTCCCAAAGCAAAAACCAACAAGTGTTTGGTCCAACCAAGCACAAGACAACCGAGTTGAGAGGTCCTGAGGCAAGGTGCGCAGCCGAGACCTCCGGGAACTCAAAACGAATACGAACATGGATGATCAACGAGTGTTCAAACGGTGACGTCCAAGTCTTGAGGACGGTCAAAATGGGGTGTCTACAGGTGCTTAGAGCATGGACAAAATATCTGTAAAATGGCAATTGTAGTGCTTGTATAGCTTATGTTTACATAGGTCCTGTTTGACGGCTGCCTGCGGACGAAATTTTCGTGAAAGAAAAGTTTAAAGTGTTCATGCATTGTTGATGTGATGGTAGAACTAATGAGTTGAAGTCTCATTTGGATTGTTAAAGAGATAATGAAACTGGTTCACCTAATGAAATGAATGGAAATTTGTACCTTATGATTATATAAACTGTGGATGTCTCTATCATTGACGTTGTGTACGCACAGTGTACTTGTACATTTGCTAAGTTTCATATATTGTGCTAGATGATTTCTACTGGACTGTGGTTTACCCTATTTGGGAATAACATTTTCAGGTGTTGGTGACTTACCTCCACTAAGGCAATAACTTGAAGGGATATTTTGGGGGCAAGAGCATCTTTAATTTGTATTGTATATTTTTGTAAAGCGTAGGGTTAAATGTGTATGAACTAGTCTCCTTTTGTGTGACCAAGTCAAGGCTTGAAAAGATGTAAGCCAATAGGGCATTTAATTATGTTAAACCTTTTTGTATTATTAATTTCATATAATGAAAGGACTATTTACTCTGATTCATACTTTTTTTAATATATGTTTGGGTTGTATTTATTGTATTATTTTGGGAGCGTTACAAATATATATATATTTTGAGATTTGTTAAAAATATGAATTGTTTTGTAATTTTGAAAATTGCATCTTGCTTCTTTACGTTTTTTCAATCATATAACAAATGACACATTTTATTAATAAAATATCAAGTCAATTAATTGTTTTAAATGATGTGGTAAATATATAATTTAATTAACAATTTAAATAATTTTATTGTTGTATAAGAAAGTAGTTAAAAATTATTTTTTTGTTAAATAAAAAATTCTGATAAGGGAATATTTATCATTTTCATAATTACTGGACAATTTTTATTTTTAATAAATATGAGGGGTGTAATTATATTTTATTCTAATTTTGATTGATTGAAATAATTTTTTTGGTCTCATTTTAAGATAGACATGGCAATATTTCAAAAAAACAAAAAAACAAAAAAACAAACAAACAAAAACAAAAATGAGTAAAAAAAAGGCATAACTTTAATTTTCTATTTCATAACTAAACGACAACAGACATATAAGTAAAAAAAAATGATATAACTAAAAGTTACACGATTTTTAAAGAGTTGTATATTAGAATTTCTCAACATAGTTTGCCCACACTGCAATTTTCATGGTCAAGCACGTCATAGGGAAGTAGCTCCAGCCTAAGAAGGATGATCCATGTGGTTTTTATATGGTGAAGAATGTCCATTTAAAATTCAAATATGTGGTTTTTATCTAGTGAAGCATGTCCATTTAAACTTCACATAAGTGATTGCACAGTGATGTTGGTGTTTTTGGTTGATAGCTTAATACATCTGGTTGTTATATGATTTGTAAACAACAAATGCTATATATCTTTGTTTGGCTTAATTTTAAAAAAAAAATTTCCCCCATTTTTTTTATAAATAAATAAATATATATGGTTTAACAAAAACAAACACCAATAAAGATAATTTAAAATTTTAAAAAATTATTTTTGCCCTAAAAAAAAGAGAACTATGAAATAATAAATTTTTATTTTTTTTACTAAATTAATTTGTAAAAAAAATAAAATTAAATAGATTAAAAAAAAAAACTCAATCAAAATTATTTGTGTCTTGAACATTGCCCAATTCCCACTTCATTAAAAAGAAATAAATAAATAAAAAATTTACTGGCCTCCGTATCTCACAAGACGACACCCACTGGGGTGGATAAATAAAGAGGCTGGAACGCAAGAACTAATGGATATCAACAATAATTCATACTATTAAAAAAGACATCACTAGTAGTACTAATGTATTAGAAATACCAACAAATAAAAATAAAAAAGAAAAAAAGGCATAGGCATTGGGCTGGACCCACTGCCACATTATTAGTGCTCCTCTCACTACTAAAAACTGGACATTTTGAGACGGTCTCAAACGTCGCAAAAGGTCCATATATTGTCGCAAAAGATTTTTTGCAACAAAGTAGCGACGGAAAATGGGGGGTGGCAGAAGGGGGGGTGACAAAAGGTATTTGCGATGGTTACAAACCGTCGCTTCCTTGTAGCAACGGTAAATCAATGGTTTTTGCGACGGTTTAACCTGATACAAAAAAGCGAAAAAAAATCACTTTTAGCGACGGTTTAAGATGCCGTCACCATTTTTTTTTTTGAGACGGCAATTGACGTCGCAAAAAATATTATTTGCGACGATCTTAAACGTCGCAAAAAACCAAAATTACATCAATAATGTATTTGCAACAGTTTAAACCATCGCTAAAGATGGTACTAATATGTATATGCTACAGGTTAATCCGTCGCTAATAAAATATAAGAAAATTATGATTACATTAGCGACGGTTTATTACTGTCGCAAATTTTTTTTTTAATAAAATAAATATATATTTTATTAATTTATTCCCTATACAAATTATTAATATTTTCTAAAACAAAACACATCCACATTCACATTCACAAAATCATATATACGAATAATAATATATATCATAAATAGGTACCCTGTAACAATACAGTGTCAACCAAACATTCTTTACAAAAATATATGAAATATCCTCCAACAATGCTAATAATTTTTGATAATTCAAGAAGTCAAATTTTTATTTAAAACAAAACAAACAGTACAAATAAACAAACATATATATTATAGCTTGTTTTAGTATCAACAATAAACTCCAATATCGATATGTGAAAAAATCATCATGTACTCAAAAGGGTAGCATCTACAAAAAGAAACAAAACAAAAAATTATTTACAATATAATTAACTTCAAGTTTACAAGAAATATAACACATTTAATATTTATTTCAATAAATAAATAAATAAGATTGTAACATATACATGAATTGAGCACCATAGGGAGGTTAAGATATCCATACTCACCTCAAAGAATATCTACAATCTAATACAGGCTATACAACTTAGGCAATAAAGGTTAAAATGAAACTGTCATTTACAAATTTCTAAGTTCAATCAACAATAGAAAACAATAGCCAATTTGTTACTTGCAGAACATAATGGAAATAATAAAATAATAAATAAAAAAACCTAAAGACTTTCAAATTAACTGCGCCAACTCAAGTTTAATCCATGGAATCACAATATGAGAATCCAAGTAGAAACTGAGAACAAAGTGTATTTTGGACAAAAGAGAATAGACTTGAAAGAATTACAGCATCACAGAATTAAAATCATGGTTCAATCAACAAATTTTCATGGTGAAAGAAATTAGAACCTGAATAATGCCTTTTACTCTCCAAACTCCATACTTGATTGAGAACAACAAGTTGAGAATCATTGGGGGTGTAATTCTTTAAGCTCGTGCCTAGCGGCCTCAATGTTGGCATTGTGTTTTGTTGATAATTGTATGGCAGCTGTACGAGTGCGACATAATGTTCTCGTATAATCCTATTGATCAAGTCTGTGCCCCTCCAAACCTCGTTGCTTTACTCCCTGAAAACACAAACGTGAGCTAGCCGGCGGGTGTGTGCCGGATACCTCTCCGATGCCTAAGTCAGCAAAATAGACAAATAGACAAAAGTTCTATGTATTTGAGAATCAAAGTTGTGATACCTGTACAGAGGTCTTGCTATAAGCTTTTATAGATTCCGCTTGGCACACTTCTAGTAGGATTCCAACTCTTCCTCATAAGAATCCTCCTAGGAATCCCTCACCCTACTCACTACTAACCAAGTGAGATGGTTTGCACAATCCTAGTGGGACTCTACTCTCCTTAGTAGAGTCCTCCTAGGAATTAGAAAGGTAATGCTCATCTTTCTACACCCTTCCCACGGTTTACTCCAGGGAGATGGTTATACCGCGGTAAAACCTTAGTACGACCGAGCTAACCCATGAACTTCGACATACATAGCTCGGCGCTTCTATGTGCGATGCTTAGCTCGGTACCTATACCTCGGTTGGTTACCACCAAGACCGAGCTAATCTGCAACTGCCTCTGACCGAAATAACAGAAGTGGGGTCCAGGTCACAGAACCCAATCACATCGGCCCACAGCCCGGCTAATTCTTATACTTTGGACCTTGTTCGGCCCATAGCTCGGTCCTCACTATTCCTGGACCCAGTTTGGCTCTGGCTCACAAAATCTCTCTCTCAATTGCCCCTTAATTCCATCTGCATCGCATGATTTGGGATTACTCTTCTCTAGCTGAGCTAAAAACACTCAAGCCAACAGAGGTCACCCCCTACTGGGCTACCGATTAGTCCGGTTCATAAACGTCCTTTCACTATGTACATCTGAATCGTTTCCTATTCGTGTGGACACATGGATGGCTCCCACTGGTCAAGTACAACTGTCGCCACCGCCCTCGTACTCCGAAAATTTGAACAGTCTCGCCCATTTCATATGCTTTATACAAAAGAACCCCCATTTTTGAAAAACACTCCTACTGTTCATCTTCTTTCCTTTGCCCTCTGAGAACTTGTGCATTCGAAGCTTCATACTCATGCCTTCATCTCCATTGGCTACTGTTCCTTCGCGACTTCACACTCGTAAGTTTGCTAACACTTCTTTATGCTGTTTTTTTTCAACTATTTCTTCATTTTTGATATTCAATCCCCACATACATGTGTTTTATATAGGCTAGATATCCACCATAGTACTGAGCAAATGCTATAAACCCCAAACCTTAGGCTCGAGCTCAAGAACACAACGTCTGGATTCAGAAAACATGAAGTTTGAATCTAGAATCGTGCTGTAACCGAGCTAAAAACCTATTTATGCAACTCTAGGCTTAAACACAACCGAACTAGGGAACTCCACCCAATAACCGAACTAAAATTTTCATGCCTCGCCTTTATGTTACAACCGGTCTAAGAACCTTCTTTCACATTTAGCCGAGCTAAAGACTTTTGCTTTAACCGAACTAAGAACGGGTCGCATCCTACGTAGCCGAACTAGGGTTGTATTTATTTTGCCTTTATACTTAGCACTGTCCAACAATCTGGGCTTAACACTTTTCATCTCCACTTTGCAGACTCTGACTAGGTTGGCCAGGCACACCTTTGCACGCTTAACCGAGATACTCAACGTCATCTCAACACCAAGCTAGTACTCCGAGCTAATTTATACATAATTTAAGTCCACATGGGCAAATATCGATTTTTAGTAAACTCTTTAGGGGCCATAGCTGAGTTCCAAACGGATTACCAAATTCCAGACGACGTCCATCTTTCCCTAGCCGAATTAGATACCACGCCCTGGGGAAAACAAGGTTTTGTTCCATTTACCGTACTATCCATTGTTGAAGCCAGTCTCCGATTCCCAGTCCAGCCACTCCTTTGTGAATTCCTCAGGCAAACAAGACTCTACCCCACTTAGCTCTCCACAAACTCATATAGAATAATAAATGGTATCACCAAGCTAAACCGCCAGCTTGACCTCAACCTCAGTTTAGCCAAGCTATTTCATTAATACTCGCTAGGCCAAAATGAAGACGGCTAGGTATATTATTTAAGAATAAGAAGACGCTGAGAGAAAATAATTAAAAACACACCGGACAAAGACGTGAATGACGACAACTTTTTCTAGGTTTCTGGTAATTTTGAAGACCAGGAAGCCTTAAGACCGGGATATGGAATTAACTGGAATAAAGGAGTAGCTGGTATGAATACCTCGGCTTAGCTTGTGCATTCTTTACTCTTACTGTTTATAAGTTTTGCACCATGCTAATCGTTTCCTTTTTCTTTATGCAGACTTGAACCAACTAAAGTCGCAGTACCAATACCCCAATCTAGACACACTCTGCGCCGCGCTTCGATACCGCGATCGAGGTTAGGTCGAGCTACTCAATTTTGAACCAACATAAAGATACTGCAGTAGGAGGAAGACCAGGGTGACAGATTTTCTTCTGGAACCTTCACCAGAACCAGATCCAACATTACCCCAAATCAATCTCATTCCACTAACCGAAGAACAAGAGATGTCCAAATGCCGAGCTATCTGAACATTGATTATCGAGACGACTCAAGCCGAGATACCACAAGCCGGCCAAACAAGTGAGGCAGTGGTGGCCCTTCCAACGACCCGAGCCTCGTCATCCCAACCGAGCAAGCGCGCTCGCATATCTGCAACCGAGCCACAACACCTCGTTGATGAAGATGATACCACGCTTACTCAATCCACCCAGTCGAGCCTAGAACCAGTGCGTTCTGACCGAGCTAGCCCTTCAAAGTGAGCACCAAGAGTGACTTATAAGAACCGAGCCATAACAAGCACAGATTCAGTGGTCGCTGAAAAAGACCACTCGCCTTCATCCTCGCCAAGAACGTGTGCTTGCCAACCGACATGGAGCATCATGATCATCTGACCGAGCTGAAGGCCATCCGCTCGGCAACAAAGTCGATGGTGCTGGTAAGTTTCTCTGTTTGTCTTTCCAGTTTGTACATCTATCTGCACGATTTTAACCATAATTGTTATCTCTTCTTTTGCAAGCCATGCAGAAGAATCACGTTGCTCACAAGCGCGTGTTGGAGCTGCGTAAGACCACACGGCTGGCCGTGGTAGAAGCCAACGCTAAGACGGCCGAACTAAAGAAATTCAAACAAAGAACGGCCGAGCTACAGACCGAAATAGCCCGACTTACTGGACTAGTCAACTCGGCCGAAGCAGATAAGCAGAAGGCTTTAGTCAAGCGGAAAGATAAATATCTGCGCGAGCTGGCCAAGCTCGAGGAAAAGAAGGATGCAGAGATCGCCGAGCTGAAGAAGAACATGGACGATGCTGAAGACCGTGGCTACAAGGAAGGGGAGGCCACCTATATCCTGCTATGTGAGGCTGCAAAGGACATATTCTTCAAATGCGGATGGAAAGCGGCTTTGTCACATCTCGGTTATGGCCACGAAACCAAGGTCTTCCAGAACTCTCCTCCCCACTTTATTTTGAGCTATATAGCGAACTACGCCAATGCCATTCAACAGAAATTGCTGCAAGTGGGGGAGGAAGAAGAGGCGTCTCCAGAACCAAACAACGCCCCGGCTGCCAACAATGATCGCGGTCTCCAAACTACTCAATCTGCTCAGGTGGAGCCACCGGTGCCCAGTACGGTTGAAAATGTGACCGAGCTACCCGCTGAAACCGGGCTACCGAGTAGTGCAACTCGAGTTGACCTGGACGCAGATCTGGACGATCTATTTGCTTGATCTTGTATTTTTTTTCTTTTGACGCTAACTTTTGAAAGCATTTGTAACCGGGTTGAAGCCCTACTTCTTGTAACTTTGTTTTGAATCTTGAATGAAATCTACGTCTTTTTGCTCGGTTTATTCCATACCTGTATTTATTTTTCAACTATGATTTGCATGAAGTTTAGCATTTTCTGGCCGAGATACTTATCTTGGTCTTGGAAACTTGTAATCTGTTTGTTCATACCTGCCAACTCTTTTCAGCCTAGATCCTTGTCTCGACTGAAAAGAGATGAAAGTTGGTCATTCTTGCCAACATCTCTTCAGCCTAGATCCTTATCTCGGCTGAAGAGTACTCAAAGTTGGTTATTCCAGCCAACCTCTCTTCAGCCTAGATCCTTATCCTGGCTGAAGAGTACTCAAAGTTGGTTTTTTCAGCCAACCTCTTCTTCAGCCTAGATCCTTATCCTGGCTGAAGAGTACTCAAAGTTGGTTATTCCTACCAACCTCTCTTCAGCCAAGATCCTTATCTCGACTGAAGAGTACTCAAAACCTCTCTTCAAACTAGATCCTTATCCTAGCTGAAGAGTACTCAAAGTTGGTTATTCCTGCCAACCTCTCTTCTGTTGCCCCTAGCTGACAATGACTGAGAATAACTTTTACAAAAAGAAGGCTTTATGCTGAAAAAGTAAACTACTTGTATTATTTGAAAAAAGGAAGAACTACATTTATTTTAAGGAAAAAGCTAAAAATAAAGTAGTTTGAGATTGACAGTGTTCCATGGCCTGGGAATGGCCTTGCTGTCTCCATCTTCCAAGTGATATGGCCATTTTCCTGCTAATCCAACCACTTTGTATGGTCCTTCCCAGTTGGGTCCCAACTTGCCATCTCTGGGTACCAAAGTATTGCCCATTACTTTGCGTAATATCCAATCCCTAATCCCCAATCTTGAATTGCCTTGGATGTACCGTTTTGTTATATTTTCTGGATAACTCCTACTGGTAAGAGGCAATGTGAACTAGAGCTTTTTCCCTTCTTTCTTCTGTAAGGTCGAGTTCCAAGGCTATGGCTTCTCCGTTCAAGTCTGGGTCAAAATTTTCACTTCTAATTGTGGGGAGGCCGACTTCTAGTGGGATTACTGCCTCCATGCCATAGGCTAAGGAAAAAGGCGTTTCTCCAGTTGACCGCCGAGGTGTGGTACGGTAAGCCCATAAAACATGAGGAAGCTCCTCAGCCCACTTGCCTTTTGCTTTCTCTAATCTTTTCTTTAATCCATCTAAGACGACTTTGTTTGATGCTTCCGCCTGGCCATTTGCTTGGGGGTATGCTGGTGTAGAGTTGTAAAATTCTATCATGTATTCTTCACAAAAGCCTTTAAAGATTTTGCCGTCGAACTGAGTGCCATTGTCGGATATCAAAGCCTTTGGTATGCCGAATCGGGTTATGATATTCTGCCAGAAGAACTTCTTAACATCTTTCTCCTTTATTGATACGAGTGCTTCAGCCTCTACCCACTTCGTGAAGTAATTCGTTGTTGCGAGAAAGAACTTTCTGTTGCCGGGTGCTATTGGAAGTGGCCCTACTATGTCCAAGCCCCACATCGAAAAGGGCCATGGGCTAGTTAATGGTAGAAGCTCTCTAGCTGGTTGATGTATTTGGTGTGCGAACTTTTGACATTTCTCGCACTTCTTGACATACTTCTCTGAATCTGCTTGCATGTAAGGCCACCAATATCCTTGTGAAATTGCTCTGTAGGCCAATGATCTTCCCCCCTGGTGGCTTCCGCATACGCCTTTGTGTATCTCGAACAAGAATGCCTCGACCTTGCTAGGATGGAGACATTTCAAGTAAGGTTCTGTGAAGGATTTTTTGTATAACGCCAATGATGGAGAGAGCCAAAATCGCTGTGGCTTTGCTCTGATCTTGTTGGCCTCTTTCTTCTCTTCAGGTAAGATGCCGTCTTTTAAGAATACAATAATGAGATCCATCCATGAAGGGCCTAGTTCGGCACAACATACCTCTGTTACTTCGGGTTCTTCAATACTTGGTCTTGGTAAGAAGTCGATCAGTAATGGATGTGGGATAGATGTGTCTGCCATGGAGGCATAACCTGCCAGTTCGTCTGCTCTGTTGTTTTCGTCTCGGCCGATCTGCCCAATTCGCACTACTTCGAACTTCATGATCTCCTTTCTAACTAACTCTTGGTACTTAGCCATCCTCTTATGTTTGCCTCGTAGTCGCCTGAAATCTGGTTTACTACCAGCTGGGAGTCACTGTAAACCATTAGCTCGGTGGCCTTCATGAAGAGTGCTGATTTTAGGCCTGCTAGAAGTGCTTCGTACTCTACCTCATTGTTTAATGCTGGGAAGCCAAGGTTGACAGCTTGTTCCACTATCAGGTCATCTGGTGAGATGAGGACTATGCCAAGTCCTGCACCGTACCTATTGGATGCTCCATCCACGAAGAGCTTCCACATCTTTCCAACGAATAGCTTCTAGCAAGTGGAGGGGTCGGATGATGTCTTGGGGTCATGAGTGCTGCCGATGTTTTCTTCTAAGTCCATGCCTACTGTTGGGGTTTGCTCTTTACTATCTAACTGTACCAAGTTTTTACTTGTTAATGAGTCTTTACCGGGTATAGCACGGTTTGCCTCTTCCTCTCTTTCTTCAATTCGGTATGCCTTGGGATGTGGCTGGGCATCTTGTTTTGGGGGCTGTGCAATTCCTATGGTACTTTTCATCCCCTTTTTGGTTGTATCAGTTAAGTTAACTGGGCAGATGTGATGGCTTCCTGGTGTGAACTCAGCCACAAAGTCTGCCAGAGCTTGGGCTTTTATTGCGGTTCTGGGTTGAAACTTGATGTCGAACTATCCTAATTCCACCACCCATTTCAAGATTCGTCCAGAAAAGTCCGCCCTCTCAAACAAAGCTTTTAAGGGAAAAGCTGTCAGGACGATTATGGTGTGAGCGTGGAAGTAATGCGATAACTTCCTTGAGGCCATCATCAAAGCTAAGGCCAACTTTTCCAATGGTAGGTACCTGGTTTCTGCCCCTAGTAAGGTCTTGCTAACATAAAAGATAGGCAGGTGTTGGATTCCTTCCGCTCTGACCAACACTGCGCTGACTGCATGTTGTGAAACTACTAAGTACAAAAAGAGTTCTTCTCCAGGTAATGGGGTTACTAGCAATGGAGGAGAAGTCATGTAGTCTTTCAGGCTCTCTAGGGCGCGATCACATTCTTCATCTCACTGAAATTTGGCCTTCAATGCTTGGAAGAATGGTCGACATCTGTCTGATGACCGACTTATGAACCGGTTGAGTGCGGTAGCTAGGCCAGTGAGATGCTACACCTCTTTTACTGTATTGGGCCTCTCTAGATCATGGATTGCTTTGATTTGAGAGGGGTCTGCTTCTATACCTCGGTTGGTCACCAGGAAGCCTAGAAATTTGCCTGATCCTACGCCGAATGCACACTTAGATGTATTTAGACGCAACTTGTTCTTCTTTAGTATTTGGAACATTTCATCAAGGTCCCTGAGATGGTCTTTCCCATCCTTGCTTTTGACCACCATGTCATCTATGTAGGCCTCTATTGTTTTGCCTAACAATGGTTCAAACATTTTGGTGACCATCTATTGGAACGTGGCCCCTGCATTTTTTAGGCCAAAGGGCACGACCTTGTAACAATACAATCCTCTGGACGTTGTAAAAGATGTGACCTCCTGGTCTGGCTCGTACATAGCGATCTGATGGTAACCTCTATACGCATCAAGGAAGCTAAGTCGATTGTGCCCTGCCGTCAAGTCTACCAGTTGGTCTATCCTGGGTAAGGGAAAGCTATCCTTTGGGCATGCCTTGTTGACTGTTTTGTAGTCCACGCAAACACGCCATTTTCCATTGTTCTTTGGCACTACGACAGTATTGGATATGCACCTGGGATAGTGCACTTCTCTGATGGCTCCTGCCTCCAGCAAGTTTCCCACTTCCTCCGCCACTATCTCCGCGTGGTGGAGTGCTGATCTGCGAGTGTGCTGTATGATTGGTCTGGTGTTTGGGTGGACATTAAGTTGGTGGCAGATGAAGTTAGGGTCTATGCCAAGCATGTCATATGGTGTCCAGGCGAACACTTCGATATTTGAGATTAAGAATTCCATTAACTCAGTTCTCTCAGTGCTGGACAAAGACGAGCCTAGCAAAAAGAACCTTTCTGGGTTCTTTTCATCTATCTTTACCTCTACCAAGTCTTCCACTGCCTTCTGTTCTGTTGCCTTGCCAACATCCGCAAATAGTTCATTACTCTCTGGCTCTTCTATCATCTGTACATATCCTTTTGCAGCCCGGCTACCATTTACTGTGACGAAACACTATTTTGACATGATTTGGTCTCCCAAGACCTCTTCAATTACTCCGGCTTCATTGTGGAACAGCAATGCTTGATGGTAGGTCAATGCTACCGATCACATGGCGTGCAACCATATTCTTCCCAGGATTATGTTGTAAGTGGAAGGGACCTTCAATACCCAGAATTCCACTTGTTTAGTCATGGTCCCAGCTTTGACTGGGAGGATTATCTGGCCTACTGGCCATTCTGGCATTGAGTTAAAGCCAACTAAGGGGGATGTTGTAGGGGCCAAGTCTTTATCTTCTAGTTTTAGCTTTTTGAAGGTTTCATAATACATTATCTCGCACGAACTTCCTTGGTCAATCAGGATTCGCTTGATGTCGAAGTTCTTGACGCGCAAAGTTACCACCTGTGCGTCATTGTGAGGGCAATGTAGCCTTGCTAGGTCCTTGTCTGAGAAGGATATGATGTTCGTAGCCTCTTTTTTGCCCTTTTTGATGACGGGTTGTGCACTTAGTACCTCCTTCAGGTGCTCTACCTTCTTTATCATCCCCCTGAGTTCACATACCCGCTCAGGTTCAACGATCCCATGAATAACATTGATCATGCCTTGGGGTGGTCCGTCCACCGGCATCCCGTTTGGCCCGTTGAGGTCCTAAGGGGCTGGCTGTGTTCCCCCTTCAATATATTGGTCTAGGTGACCGACAGCTACTAATTCTTCCAAATGTTGCCTCAGGGGTGTGCAATTTTTAGTTAGGTGCCCCTTCTTATCATGGACGGTGCAGCGGGACCTCTCATCGTAGCCCCTTTGTGCTACTCCCAACTTGGCTGGCCGCTGAACGAAGGGTTCATTCTTTATCTCGCTAAGAATTCAGTAGATGGGTTTATTGAATACGGTGGTGATGGAAGTGCGAACTCTTAACCTCCTTTTTTTTGGGTCCTCCCCTGTTGGCTTGCCTACCTCGCCCATTCCTGTTTGGTTGTTCTACCATGTTGACTTTTGCTGTAGTCTTTTTGTTTGGCATTACTGTTGAGCCAGATTTTGCTTTAGCCCGGGCGCTATCTTCCTCCACGTGGATATGTTGGTGCACCCTCTCCATTAGGGCCTCCATCGTGAAGGGTGGCATTATAGTAATTGAGTCCCTCAACTTGTTTCCGCCTAGTAGACCCCTTTTGTATTGTGCGATGGCGAGATTTGTGGGGCAATCTCCTATCTGGTTGAAAGTCTTCCAATATCGACCATTGTAGGATCTCAACGTCTCCTTGTCGCCCATGTCAATGGAGAGTAGCTGATCGATCTCCACTGGTGTCTTGGTGTTCGTTCTAAACCTAGTCACGAATGCCTCTGCCAATTGTGCCTAGGAGGTGATGCTGCCTTCTGGTAGCCTTTTGAACCAAGTTAGACCTAGGTCGCCAAGGCTGGATGGGAACAAGATACACATCTGGGCCTCATTCCGCCGGTACACTGCCATAACCTGGCGAAAGTGGCTCAAGTGCATGTAGGGGTCTATTTTCCCTTCATAAGTGGTGAATTTGTGCTGGTGGAAGCCCGAAAGTAGTGGTGCGTTCTCTATTGCTGGAACGAACGGCGAGCTCTACAACCTTGCTGATAGCTTATCCGATGGTTCGTAAGCAAGGCGTGGCATTGGCATCCCTACTTCGACACTTCCAGGTGTCCTAGGGGCCAATCACTGTAGAGCCGAAATCCTGCGGGGGTCGCGGGCCCTGGAGTCCTCCTTCCATCGGGCCCTCTCCTCGAGTACCAACCATAAGTCTGCTGACCTAGGCAACTCCGTGTGCTTGGATGTCGTCTGGTGCGTGTGTGAGGGGTAATAGTTGCTTCCCTCTGTATAAGACTTTTCAATCCTCGTTCTCTCAGACCTAGAGCAACGAGTCCTGGAAGTCCTTGATTGAATGTCGTCTGTTCTAAAGCTTCTGCTTTGTGCTTGTGATGGTGTGGTATGCCTATCACGATCCTCCGAGTGGCGAGGGGGTGTGTTCCCTTTGCGCCCCTCTCCTGTCGCCACCCCTTTTCCTTTTATCTGGCGCTTCATTGTCTCTATGTCTGCCATCATTTTCCTAATTAACTCGTTCTGCTCCCTCACGCAATCCTCCAGAACTTGAGGATCCAGCCTCCGCCTTTGTCTATCAGGACTTTGAGAGCGATAGGGGCTAATGCCTCGTCTCTCCCTTGCGTCCCTCCGGGAGTTCCGTCGCTGGGGTTCTAAATTCGACATGGGAGGGATAGAAGGCAAACCTTCGCGCCTCCCACCCCCCTCTGAGGTTTACCATCAATAGCCGATTGCGGCAAGTCTTCATTGTGCGCCATTGCTTCCAACTAAAGAAGAAAGTTTGATCAAGAGGTTTTGTTCTTTGTGGACTTCCCACAGACGGCGCCAATTGTATGAGCACGAAATAATGTTCTCGTATAATCCTGTTGATCAAGTTTGCGCTCCTCCAAACGCCGTTGCTTTACTCTCTGAAAACACAAACGTGAGCTAGTTGGCGGGTGTGTGCCGGATACCTCTTCGATGCCTAAGTCAGCAAAATAGACAAATAGACAAAAGCTCTGTGTATTCGAGAATCAAAGTTATGATACCTGTACAGAGGTCCTGCTATGAGCTTTTATAGATTTTGCTTGGCACACTCCTAGTAGGATTCCAACTCTTCCTCATAAGAATCCTCCTAGGAATCACTCACCCTACTCACTACTAACCAAGTGAGATGGTTTGCACAATCCTAGTGGGACTCTACTCTCCTTAGCAAAGTCCTCCTAGGAATTAGAAAGGTAATGCTCATCTTTCTACAACCTTCCCACTGTTTACTCAAGGGAGATGGTTATACCGCGGTAAAACCTCAGTACGACTGAGCTAACCCATGAACTTCGACATACATAGCTCGGCGCTTCTATGTGTGACGCTTAGCTCGGTACCTATACCTCGGTTGGTTACCACCATGACCGAGCTAATTTGCAACTGCCTCTGACCGGGATACCAGAAGTGGGGTCCAGGTCAAAGAACCCAATCACATCGGCCCACAGCCCGGCTAATTCTTATACTTTGGACCTTGCTCGGCCCATAGCTCGATCCATCACTATTCTTGGACCCAGTTTGGCTCCGACTCACAAAATCTCCCTCTCAGCAGCAATAATTCGTGTTCCCAACTTTCTTCCCCAGTACAACACGGGGAATCTTCAAGATTGGCCACAAAAAGAGTCTGTTGATATATTACTCCAACAAGACAACACAACCCAACTGATGCTAAGTTGGGTCGAGTGTTCCATAACTTCGAAACATGAGTTGTAAACTCTTAAACATGGATTGATAAAGCCACCTTAAACATGGGTTGTTCATTGGAAAGGGGATTCAAGTCTTCGTATTAAATTCCCTAAACTTTATCAGTTATGCACAACAAATGAGGTTTCTCTAAATGAGCAGATTTCAAGAATAGACAGTTCAAACAGGTGGTGCTTTAGTTTCAATCCAAGCATTGAAACTTTGGGACAAAGACATGTTTGATAATCTAGTTCAAAAGTTCAAAACATAAAATTTTCAAATGGCATATATCAAACAGAAAGCATAATAAAATATGATCTTGAGCAAAGAAACTTTATCTTTTACACTGACGATAAAAATCAAAACTAACCTTAAGAACTTCGGGCAAAAGAAGCAAGCATTCCCTTATACACTTCTCAAGGAAAAAATTATGGTATTCAATAACCTGTTTCACAGAAGGAGTTAAATGTATTAGGCGGAACACAAAAAGAGAATTTGATGGTTTGAAGCTTTGTCAGTCTATTAATTGAGACAAATATAGAAACAAAGCTCTATTTATTTTTTGGTTTTATGAAATTGAATAACTATAGGATACATCAAAACCAGTGAGGGAGTGCATATATACATCATCTATGCTCTTTGCAGTTTGTAGTCTGTTATGCATCACATGCCAGTTGGGTTCAAGAACCTAAAAACACAACGTATTATATGATCATAAAAGAAAACATAATATCTCTAATGACCTCAAAATTCCTTGAAGAAATATTTTAGATTAGTTATGCAAAGTTCCCACTCTCTGACAAACAAATACAAATTAGAAGTGGATAAGAGACATTAAATCTATTTGCTTCAGGTGCAACAATTCATAATTGCTATCATTCTTGCAAGAAAAAAAAATATTTAAAAAATAAAAATGAGGAGAAGAGGAAGGGTAAAACATGCCTCAAATGTTAGATAGTGTAGAAGGCTATTAATAAACTTAAGCATACTACGACACAACAAAGATGACCAAAAGATTGCAGTTCCTTTTGTGTTAACAGCACGCACACCCTACAATCAGATTGCAGTAAAATTAGACAAACAAAAGGAGCCAACATTCACAAATTATGAAACAGATTTCTGCTCCATACTTGATGTATTTTCCATGCCCCACAAAGTTGGAGATCCACATGTTTATAATGAAACAGGAAGCACAATATCAGCTGATATTTTGTTACGGCTTTTCTTGATATAACAAGGGACAATGGCCAGTGAACCTGAAACATGAAATAAACATCAATGAACTTATTGATGACAACCACCTACTACAGACCAGAACACATCCTGCTAAGTGCAGGTGCCATGCTGATGCTGACACAATTTCTCTCTCAAACATGTTCTCACCAAGATCAGCAACAATCTCAGCTACTACTAGATACTCAATTCAATATCCCTTTATTTCAATTACTTGGGGTAGCAAGGTATTTGGATCCATTTCCTCGAATTGATTCTATTCAAAGTCATACTCTCAGTTTAATTTAAGGTAATCTTGTCATTTCTTATCACCTAAGCGCATGTTCTCCTTGGCCTTCCTCTATTTCTTTTATTATCTCCACATTGATCAAATCACTCCTCCTTACAGGCACATTAATTGATCTATGATGCACATTAAGCGCAGCTTTTATACACTCAAGATAATGATGATTTGCGCCAAAGTTCACCATAAGGATCATCAATCACCCCTTCATACACCCACCTACATATATGAAATAAATTCTAGATTGAGTCATAAAATCAGCGAGAGTGAATTTATAGAGGAATGAGAATATAACATCAACTACACAGCAAATAAGATGGTAAGGCAATGCTAACAACTGAGAAAGATACATATCAACAAATACCTAAATACTAATAATCTGCAGTATGTGCCAACCTACTATAACGTAAACACTGAAATTAAAATATTTACTATTTCCTTATTAGCAAAGACTTAAGACTTCCTTATTCAATGATAATTATTTGCTAATTTACATTTTAAAATACCATTCCTCAAATTAATGAATAGACAATAGTTACTTAGAATAACATAAAACAGTATTTTTTGCAAAGTTATATTATAAGGTGATGGTCAATGTGAAAAGTATTCAGGAACAATAATCTACATGCTTGGGAAGAAGATGAGTTATTAAAACTCATTGATTTTCTGGGAACAGGGCCTAGGATAGGCATGGAGCATGAGGAATCTGTGAAATGGAAGGCTCATCGAGCAGGTGGGTTCAAGGTTAGCAGTGCCTATAAATGGTGTGATATGGATTTTGGTTTTGTTTACAACTCTGCTGGATTGATATGGAACAACTTATCTACGCCTAGAGCCAAATTCATTACTTGGTTGGCCTGGAAGGGTGGACTTTTTGGTGCCAACCTAGTTGGAATTGAGCGGTTCCACAATGATGCTCTTTACACTCATCTGTTTTAATGAAGTAAGAATTTCACATTTCCATCAATAAAGTGTTCTATTTTGCTGATAAAAAAAAAATTAAAAAAAAAAAGAGAAGAATTTGTCTCTACAAATTTATCAGAAAATCAATCTGTGGTTCGGATTCAACTCTTCTATAGTTATTCACCCAAAAAAAAACTCTTCTATAGTGGATTATGTACCTAGAATGATTCTAGAATATTTTTTTAAATTATTTTTCTATGCAAATTTCTGGGTACCAAGTATTTCCCAAATTGAAATATCAATAACAAAGATAACACAATTATAACAAAATTAATAAAATATAAATAACAGAGCAACGAAAATATAATTCTGTACAAAATTGGCATCAAGGAAGATATTTACGAAAAGAAAAGGAATAAATGATTTTATCACAAAACAATTCATATATATATATATATATAAGGGAATAAGCAAAGCAAAAGTGCTGGAACATTTTTGCTTTTATTATCATACTACAAGATAAGCACAGATGCAAACATAATGTAAATACTCAAATCAATCAACCAATAGCCAAAGTCAAGAAAAAGAATTAAATAACCTTACAAAAACATAGAATGCCAAGTCTGTAACAATAAATAGACTAGATCAATAATAACAAACAAAATTTTAAAAGAAATAATAATTTATTTTTTAAAATTTATAACATAAAATATAAATAAATTAACACTCTGCATACCCCACACGTTTCTCAATCTTTTTCTTTCTTAGCCTTTAAAAAGAAATATTTAACACAAAAGTTCTCAAGGCCTTTTTTTTTTTTTTTAAATATGGAAAAAATTTAGAACATATATATTCTACACATAAAACAGTTTTTACACAACAGATTATCCAGATATAGAAACTGAAAGAACATTCCTCAATACAGAAGCAATCACTACAAGAAAAAACACTTTTGGCGACCACCTATTTTTTTTGATCGCAAATAGTCCACTTTCTGCGACTAAAATTTAACTTTTGGCGACCACAATTTTTCGGTCGCGGAAAATCACCTTTTGGCGACCAAAAAAGAAAGTTGGTCGCGGAAAGTATACTATTGGCGACCAAAGGCTTTTTTGGTCGCGGAAGATCACCTTTTGGCTACCAAAAAAAAGTTGGTCACGGAAAGTATATCCTTTGGCGACCAAAAAAAAAAGTTGGTCGCGGAAGATCACCCTTTGGCGACCAAAAAAAAAAGTTGGTCGCGGAAAGTATGCTATTGGCGACCAAAGGCTTTTTTGGTCGCGGAAGATCACCTTTTGGCGACCAAAAAAAAAAGTTGGTCGCGAAAAGTCTACTATTGGCGACCAGAGGCTTTTTTTGTCGCGGAAGATTACCCTTTGGTGACCAAAAAAAAAAGTTGGTCGCGAAAAGTTATGGCGGGATAAATTTAAAAAAAAATGATACTACAGTAATTACATGCTATTTTTCTATTTAGGCATTAAAAGTTTTATAAAGTAATATATAACCCAATTTTTATGGGTTATATATGTTTTTTGCCAAATATGAACAAGAAGTATGTTATTGGCAGAGTGGCAGAGTAGATTGAGTGCATGGTGACTCCTTGGTCAGGAGTTCAAGTCTTAGGGAGCGCAAAAGAATTATTTTTTTTGGGTCAAGGCGCTGACTTTTGGCGACCAACTTATCTTTGGTCGCTAAAAGTTTACTTTTGGCTAATATGAATTGGACTTTCCGCGACCAAAAAAGTTGGTCGCGAATGGTCACTTTTAGCGACCAAAGGCTTTTTTGGTCGCAGAAAACTATCTGTGACGAGGCTTTAGCCACCAACTTGCGACCAACATATTTTGGTCGCGAAAAGGTTTTAGCGACCAAATATGGTACTTTTCGCGACCAAAATGTTGGTCACGGAAAGTGTTTTTTCTTGTAGTGAATTTAAAGAAATTAAAAATAAAAATGTACAATTTTGTTTTCTAAAATAATACTCAAAAACAGAAAACATTCTATACATACATAAAACACAAAACAAAATACACAAGAACACAACTAACACTTCTAAGAATATGAAGATTAACCTTACCCACACAAATACATTCAAAAACACAAAATTAAAGAAAACATTTTCAGTCATTTTTAGTCATTATTGATTTGGAGTATTTGTTTTCTTAAGGGTGTTTGGGTTTTTTCAAGTGTCCTACTGTAACGCCCTCAAAATTAAGTACATAAACCAACCATTCATGATGTCCATAGACATAAGAGAAATAAACATATATTCATTTATCAGAGTATTCATTACAAAAGTGTTACATGTTGACAATAAAAGTAAATGTCCTACGGGCTTACAACTTTCCAAGTCAATACTTGGTCACAACAAAAGAGAGTTCTAACTCTTAACATCTTAAGCCCTTGCCTTGAATTACATGTAATACAAAAAGAGTAACAACAAAATAAGCATGCAGCATCTAAACCTCCCAAGCTACATCCTTGGAGGCGACATATCTCTTGTACCTGAAAATGATGTCCCATATAGGGTGAGCCAAAGCCTAGTAGAGATACACTAAACATAACATGAGAATTAACTAAAATATTAGCATTTGATAAATGTTCAACTCATGTAAACCAACATACATCTCCTCCATAACCAATTCATATTCACCAATATATTTCAATCCCTTTCCGTTTCATTATCCAAATCAATTCATAGACATGATTCATTGTTTATCCGAACAATTCAAAATGAGATTACAACTCATACTATCAACACTTCAATCATAATCAATTTAAAATGAGACTACGACTCATGTCATAAATGCTTCAATACTTTAATTCATCTATGTTATGCAAACGTAATTAAGATTTCGGGACTTTCACCCTGGACACTCCGGCCAACTTAGTTATCTGTGGAGTCCATCCCCTATCTCCTCCTAAGCAGGTTTGAGAGTACATCCCCTATCTGCTCCCAAACCATGGAGTACATCCCATATCTCCTCCCAACAAGATACATATGCAATGTATTTAAACGCTTTATCATATACAATGATCAATCCAGGCACATATTCAATGTGTTAATTCAACCGTCATATTCAATGACATAACCCAATTGATTAGTTTCAATTTTCCCTAATCAACATGCAGTGTCTACAACAATCAACACTATCCTCCACTGATAGCTCAAAACAATTATTTCTAAACAGATAATAAATTTATCAAACAGATAAATTATTACATTTTCATAGGCGAGTGATTAATCAATCCAACTACACCATTCAATCTCAAAATTTCCCAATTTCATGATTTTCAACTCAATTTCATATTTCCATATTTCCCCAAATTAATTATATAAATTAATTATTTAAACTTTATTAGGGCATTTTCCCCCAATTCTCAAACAACAACCCTAAGGTTCAATTTCATCAATCCTACAACAATAACCCCATTCTCCGAGGTCTCATATATACATGGAGCTTAACAATTGAAAACCCCCTTTTTCTATAATTTTAACACAAACCCTAACTTTCCCAAAACTCCTAAACAACACCATCTATACAAAATACATAATATTTATGTCAAAACTCATGGAAATGAGTAGGTTATCCCTACCTCAAATGAAGAGACTCAAAGGAGAAGATGATGAAATCTCAAGATGCTCCAAATCCAAGGATTTTCAGATCAAAACAAAAACCATGTGAAGCTCAAGCTTTTATACAAAGGAAGTAGTGTAGGAGAACCCTAGATCAAGAGTTTTTGTAGAGAGAAGTGGTGGTTTAGAGAGAGAAGCAGCCGGGGCTACGGTTTGAGCAAAGAAGATGATGAAAAAGTGATGTTTAACCCGCTGCTATCAACTGATATATTCGGGGCTCGCTCTAGCGAAGAAGTGGTCGCTCGAGCGACCAGACACAGATGAACCTCGCTCGAGCGCACAAAACCTCGCTCGAGCGTAAGAGTGCTCGCTCAAGCGAAGAAACCCAAAACATAGACCTCGCTCGCTCGAGCGAAGGAACACAACCGTCAGGTCAAAAAGAAACTCAGACGCACGCTCGAGCGCACGAGTGCTCGCTCGAGCGAAGGAACCTTGGCTCGAGCGAATGAACTAAAACATAGAGCTCGCTCGAGCAACAAAAGCCTCGCTCGAGCGAAGAAGCCAAAATCTGGGCAGCAACCATTTATTTCAAAACACACCCAACCTGTTACAAACCTGCCCAACACATCCCAAAACTCAAATACAAAGAATTAAAGGACGGAAATACGATATAGACAACAACAGACATCCACATAACCGAGTGTGGAATACAATAAACAATGGAGGGAAAATAGTGATCGCTATAACTATTAGTCATGTAGCCTATAAATAGGGTGATGTAATTTCATTTGTAGTGTAATTGAAGAATATTGACATTGATTAGAACAAAGTGTTCTAGTTCTCTTTCTTCTTTCTCTACCACCTTCTTGCTCTCTTTGATTCTTAATTTTCTTCTCTCTTGTTTCATGATATTCTTTCTTGGGTCTAGAGGAATAACAAATAAATTTATTTAATATTAAAACCCAAACCAGTATGTAACTTCAGAATACAACAAAAGAAGAAGATGAGTAGAGACAGATGAATTCTTCATTCGGGCATTGCATCAAACAGTTGGAGGACGAAAGATGTAACAAGAAGAAAAAATTCATAATAAAGAACAAAAGTATAAAAAGTACAAATCAACAACCACGAATCCAATTCAATGTGAGGACAAACCAAACTCAGACACAGAGAGCCAAGAGAGTTCTCAATCAAGCAACCATAGGATAATGAAATTAAGAATATTGCACAACTAATGGCATATGGAAGTTGAGGAAGGGCATACCTCGTATGTTTCTTGAACCAGATTGACAGCAATTTGCATCAAGGCAACAATTACACCTATTATAAAATAGAAGAACTTCTGAAGGAAGACTCAAGAGAAAGCTGCAAAGTTAAATTATAGATTTTCTACTGTGGTTTAGCTAAATTATAGATTCTCCTTGAGATTTAGCTAAATTATCATTTTTAAATAAGTTATGAAATACAAAATTAAAATGGAAAACACTTATCACACTATAAAAAATTAATGTTTTAGAGACTAAAATTTAGGGACAAAATTATTTTTAGAGAGCCAAATATTTTTATTACGAAAAGTGTCGTTATTATATTTTTAGTAACAAAAATTGAATATTAGTGATTAATTATTATCTTTTTGGTATCAAATTTTTTGTCTCAAAAAATAAACCATTATGAGACCAAATTATTTTGTCCCTAAAAATCTATTTATTATTGACATTTTCAAAATTTTATCGCTAAAAGTCATATTTTTGACTTTTTAGGATGATCTTTTAGTGATTATTATCACGATGATAGAAATTAGTTCCTAAATATCTTTTGCAACAAAATTTTCACTTTTAGAGATCAAAAAAATTGGTCTCTAAAACTCTTATATGTTATAGTGTTAGATGGTGAAAATATCATAAAATTAACAAATAATTAAACAAGTTAAAAACATAAGAAATAGCTTGTCAAAAAAATTCTTAGAATATGTTTGGTCTGATTATTAAAAATTAATTTGGTTAAGAAAAAAATAAATAATAATAATTATTTTTATATAATTTTATCTTTTGAGTGGTTAGAAATAATTTTTACAAATTAAATATATTTTTTCATATTTATTTTTAGGGTAAATTACAAATACATCTCCTGAGATTTGATTAAAATACGAAACACTCCCTGTAGTTTCAGAAATTATATTCCACCCCTTGAGATTTCTAATTTCGTAACAAATTGCCCCTTTTATTAATAAATCATGAAGTTAATTAATAGTAAAAATGATATTAGAAATATGTTTCAATTAATAATTTATGTAATTTTATTATTGTATAAAGACCAATTATAAATTTCATTTTTTTAGTTAATTCTGTTAAATAAATTTTTTTGACAATAGGGTATTTGTAATTTTCAAAATCATAGGAGGCAATCTGTATTTTAAGCAAACTTCATGGGGTGTATTTGTAATTTACTCTTATTTTTATTAAATTAGTTTTTTTTTTAAATATTAAATTTTTTTTTCTAAACAACAAATCAGACATTGTTCCAAAAAACTTAATTTTTTTTTTTCCATCTAACGTAATTCTTTTGTAAATTTTGTTGATTTATCAAAGGGATTTCAGCAAGGACAATATCGTCCATCAATTTATATTTTGGTGATGTTAGCTAACCGTTCTTAATGTTTAATTAATAGTAGGGGTTAAATTGTTATGCAAATATAAATCTCAGGGGACGAGACATAATTTCTAAAATCTCAGGAGAATCTATAATTTAACTAAACCTTAAGAGAGGTGTAGATAATTTGCCAATTTATATTCCACCACACACACTTATACCCCTATGTATTTATAATATTTTTTTTTCGGACCTCCTACATGTGATTCTCTCTTATTTATTTTTGATAGCCTTCAAGCATCCACGCATCCTTTGGACGCTAGATCTGTTTCGTTTTTTGTTTTTTTATTTTTAAATTTTTTTTATATAAAAAGTGATAAATTTTATTATTACTAATAAAATTCAGAAAACACTATAGTACACAATTTTAATTTTTTAAAGTCAGAACTAAAAAAATAAATAAATTCATAACTAAACACAACATGAAATATAATTAAAGAACTCATGAGTCATAACTAAAATCATATCATAACTAAAGAATAAAAGTTGTCATAATTAAAAAAAAAAATGGCATAACTAGGGTTACAAATAATACACTCTTTTTAAAGGGGTATTAATTAAAATTTCCCATAAAATTGAGATATCTTTCATAGACTTATTAATAATTTTTTTAAGCATTGGAAAATTGGTTATTGTTGAACGAAGGAAGCTCCAAATAATTTCAATATGTGATTCATGAAAAGTAATTATAAATCAATAAAAAATTTATAATTATCTAATTTACTATTGATTTCTCTATTTATTTGATATATATATATATATTAATTATACTCGAATCAAGTTACAAGCCTTAAATAAGGATGAACAGCTCACATAGTTTGTATTAAAAAAAAAAAAAACTTTATGAAAATAATTCACTAATACATATTTCAACTCATCCTCTCTTCCTTTGTCTTGGACTCATTTTTTTTTTAATTTTTTTATTCATCATCTTTTTTTTATTTAACTAACAAAATCGAAAACTGCAGTTTTGTTTTAAATTTTTTTCAATTCCTATTGAACCGAATAGCTTATGTCTCTAATCATGGTTGGTAAAGTATTCAATAATTTTTTTCATCTAGTTCACACCGTCCTTTCCGTTTCCAACTCTTTGGGAATCTAGCTTGTTTGGGATGGGTTATATAAGCACATTTTTTTTTTAATCTTTTTTTAGATTATATTATCTTTCTATTTTTTTATATATTTTTTTTTATAAAAAATTAAAAAATACACTTATTTAGATCATCCTAAACTAGGGGTGTTCGCGGTTCGGTTGCGGCCTGGAAAATCTCCAATCCACCATCCATCCGTCAAATTGGTGGATTGAAAAAAATCAATCCGTATCTGTCCGCCGGATTGACGGATGCGGATTGAGCGGGTTGGCGGATTGGAGGATGGATACGAATCAGTTTGGCGGTTTAAATTTTTATAAATTTTGAACATAATACAACAACTTGTCAATATTTTTCTTAAGATAACAATTTAACTCAATATAACTAAAAGATTATCAAGTAAATTGTCAAATATCAATAATATATACATATAAGAAAATCATGCATTATTAAAACTATTTCATTACTTTTTTTTTATTCAAAAACTATTTAATTTGATTCTGTAATGCCCTCAAAATAATACATAAAACCCACCATTCCTGACATGCATTGATATTCAAGAAATAAACACTTTTCCATTCATCAGAGTAGTCCTTACAAATGTATTACATGTTGACAATAAAAGTAAATGCCCAACGGCTTACAACTTTCCAAGCCAACACTTGGTTACACAAAATAGAGTAATAACTCATATCATATTAACCCCTTGGCCTGAATTTACATGTAATACAACAAAAGATATCAAAACAACAAAAAGAGTCTTCAGCTCCCAAAACCTTCCGAGCTATGTCCTTAGAGGTGGCATATCACTTGGACTTGAAAATGATGTCCCATATAGGGTGAGCCACAGCCCAGTAGAGATATACTAAACCAAATATAAGCAATGACTAAAACAATAGCATTTGATAGATGGTTAACACTTGTAAACCAGTTATATCACAATACAGTTTCATGACACTTGTGTCCATGTTACCTCTCATTCTCCTTTACTTATCAAGTCATTTCGTAAACGTGGCTCAGAACCTGGCCAGATAATTTAAATGAGATTACATCTCATATTAATAATACATCCATTTCAATTGCGATAACAATTCATATTAAACACTTCTTACTTCACAACAGATACACATAATTGCTGTATCAATCTCAAACAAAACACTTCCATACTTCATATATGATATACAGATTTGCTATATCAATACTTCAATAAATACACATATTTGTTGTATCAATGGAGTACATCCCCTAACTTCCCCTAAACCGTGGAGTACATCTCCTATCTCCTCCCACACAACACAATGTATATAAACACATATCATATACAAGGTCAATCAATACATAAATTTGATGTATTATTCCAACTGCCACACTTCATGACATATTCAATTGATTAGTTTTAATTCGCCTAATCATCATGCATTGTCTACAACATTCAAGATTATCCTCCACCGATAGCCCAAAGCAGTTATTTCTAAACAAAAAATAAATGCATCAAATGGATATAATATCAACACTTTCATAGGTGAGTGATAAATTAATCCAACTACACCATTTAATCCCATGATTTTTCCAATTTCAATATTCTCAACTCAATTTCTCATTTCCCACAATTAATTATACAAATTAATTTATCATCATAATTAGGGCATTTTCCCATGTTTCACATATCAACCCTAAGGTCCAATTTCAACGATACAACAACATTAATTCCATTTTCGTTGGTCTCAAACACCCATAGGATTCAACACATTGAAAACCCCATTTTTATAAATTACAAATCAAACCCTAACTTTTCCAAAAATTACCAAACAACCCCAACATATCAAAATGCCCAAAATTTATGACAAAACTCATAAGATGGAGTAGGGTATCCCTATCTCGAAATGAAGAGCTTAAATAGAGAAGATGACCAAAATCCAAAGTGCTCCAAATCCAAGATTTTTCAGATTAAAAGAAAGCCCTCACGACCCTCTATCTTTCTTGCAAAGAGACTGGGCTAGAAACTCATTAGAAGTAGATGAAACCCTAGATAGAAGGTGTGTAGAGAGAGAGAGAGAGAGCTCGGATCTAGGGTTTTGAAATCAAAAGAGATGAAAAAGTGAAGTGTTTACCCGCTGCTGTCTACTGATATAACACAGGCTCGCTCGAGCGAATGATTGGTCGCTCGAGCGACCAGACACAAAGAACCCTCACTCGAGCGAAAAAAGTCTCTCTCGAGCCAACAATTCGAAGCTTCAGGTCTGCAACCCAGAAGCACGCTCGAGCGACAGAATGCTCGCTCAAGCGAAGAAACTCAAAACATACACCTCGCTCGCTCGAGCGAAGAAAATCTCGCTCGAGCCAAGAAACACAGCTCTCAGGTCCAGAATCAGACGCAGACGCAAGCTCGAGCGAAGGACTTCTCGCTCGAGCCACCAGATACAAAACTCAACTCTCGCTCGAGCGAACAAACCCTGGCTCGAGCGAAGGATCTAAAACAAAGAGCTCGCTTGAGCGAAAACACCAAAATATGGGCAGCAACCATTTGTTCCCAAGCACACCAAACCTGTAACAAACCTGCCCAACACATCCTATAACTCAAAAATAAGGAATTAAAGGATGACAACAATATAAATACAACAACAAGCTCCACGGAACCTAAGTCCGGATACAATAACCAAATGGGGAAAGACCGGGATCACTATAGATTCTTTTTAAAAATGACAAAATTAAGCTTTATATTTTTCACACAAAAATACAAAATATCAACACTTGTCATTTGAGAAAAAGATTTTCAAATTAAAAACAAATTAAAAATACAACAAGATATCTAAACTCTTTTTCAATTGAAAACACAAATAGAATATCTAAACAAATTGAAAACACAAAGTTTACAAATTACTAGGGTGCTCGCGGTTTGGCGGTTCAGTTGCAACCAAAGGAACCTTAAATCCGCCATCCATCCAAAATTAGATGAATTGAAAAAAAATCAATTCACAACTTTCCGTTCGTTATCACCCATTCGTCCAAAATGTGACAGATCAGTTTGATTAAGTCAGTTTAGGCAGATCAAAACATCTGTTGCCCACCCCCTATCCCAAACAACAGCGAAAGAAATTTGAAAAAATCAAAAACACTTATTCCTTTTATACTGTTTTATTTTATCTTTTGAAAGGTTAAAAATAATTTTAATAAATTTTAAAATATATTTTTGATATTTATTTTTATTAAATTAGTTTTTATTTTTACAAAAAAAAAATTCTTATTTTTATTTAAAAAAAAATAAAAAAGATAAGGCCATCATATTTAAGTTAAATCATTATTTTCTCCTAACCAAGAAAAAAATACAACAATTTTTATAATTTAGTATAATTATGTCTATTTCTTTTTTCATATGGTTAAGGGTTCGTTTGACAAGTGATTTTTTTTACTAAAATATGAGATAAAAAAATAAAATATTTTGAAATAATTTTTTGACTTTTTACTCAAATATGATTTATTATCATATTGTTAATTATTTAATTAAATTATTATAATATATAAGAGTTTTAGGGATTATATTTTTAAAATCCCCGATAGTAAAAATTTTATCACAAAGATATTTGAAAACCAATTCCTATCGGTACAAGGTGTTGGAACAATTTTCTGTGTAAAAAAAAAAACTTAAAATAATTCAAACAAAATAAAATAAAACTTACAAAATTTATTTTGTTGAACCGAATCAATAATTTAAAGTTATTCACCATTGTCCACTATAGAATAAGATGTGAACATCTTTTTGTGGGCACAGATATGGCGAGTAGCACCAGTGTCCACCCACCATTCTTTAAGATTTCCGACAGGATTTGTCTCGGAAACAACTGCAGAAAGATTGATGACATCTAGACCATTGGAAATTTTATCCATTTCGGTCATTTTGGCTTTAGCAACCTTCTTACTTGATCTTCCTTTGCCTTTACGTTTGTAATGACAATCTTTGGCCCGATATCCCTCTTTGTTACAAATGTAACACATGCCATTAAACTTGTACTTCTTAGTTTCCTCTCCTTTAGATAGCATTCTTTAATGCCATCTTTTAAAAACAGTTCCTAAGAACTTCTCTGGTTTTCCACCATGATTCACTGGCACAGTAACAACATAAGGAGAAGTTGGCCTAATGGCAATTACCATATCAGTACTGGTTTGAACATAAGTTTGACCAGTTTTGGTAACCATAAATTCTAAATTATAAAATAAAATTATAATTATAATTTTATACTACACAGAAAATTAAACCATAAACACAGAATTTTAAATTCTGTAAAAATAAAAGAAACAAGAATTGTATCTTTTATTTTCAATTAATTTGAAAATAAAATAAAATTTTTAATTAAACAATTAAACCAAAACTACAGAAATAAAATTCTGTTAAAATAAAAGAAACAAAACAAAACAAAATGTAACTTTTATTTTCAATTAATTTGGAAACAAAATAAAATAAAAATTTTATTTAACCAAATTAATTCCACACAGAAAACTAATCCAAATTCACAGAATTAAATTCTGTAAAAATAAAAGAAACAAGAATGTAACTTTTATTTTCCAATTAATTTAGAAATAAAATAAAATTTTATTTAACCAAATTAATCCCATACAGGAAATTAAATTCTGTAAAATAAAAGAAATAAGAAAATAACTTTTATCTTTCAATTAATTTGGAAATAAAATAAAATTTTATTTAACCAAATTAATTCCACACAAGAAATTAAATTCTGTAAAATAAAAGAAATAAGAAAATAACTTTTATTTTTCAATTAATTTGGAAGTAAAATAAAATTTTATTCAACCAAATTAATTCCACACAGAAAATTAATTTCTATAGCACTTCAATAATTAAAATACTAAAACAGAATTTTAAGTAATGAAAACTCAGAAAATAATTTGTAAAATCCAAAATTAATTTATGAAAAATTCCACAAAAATATATTCTGAATTGTTAATGACACCAGTATCGTACTACTAGTTGTTGTCAAAGAAAAGAGACAGTATATTACTACTATCTGTTAAATAGCATATAATCACTATTTGTTTTTCCAACCAAATATTATTTTGTAAATCCACAAAAAATAATTTTCTTCCGAAATTATTTACGAAGAATGAAAAAAAAAGAAGGCAACAAACGAAAAATTCTATAAACAGAATAATTCGAATCTGTCTTAAGATTGTTGGAACAATTTTCCGTGTAAATAAAATAACTTAAAATAATTCAAACAAAATAAAATAAAACTTACAGAATTTATTTTGTTGAACCGAATCAATAATTTAAAGACCAAGTTGAGTGTGTGACACTCTGTCCTTAAGACAGATTCGCCCCGCTACGATGCTTACAGTTATGTGGCGTCTATCTCCCAGGATACAATGATCTTCACAAATTGTAGTAGCACTCCAAACAATTTATTCGGCGAACCAAACCTGTGTTCTAACTCTCTGAAAATTACCCTAAAATAATATGAAGAATAAAGGACGTAAGAGAGCAAAATGATGGCAAGGAAAATGAATTTTCGGAATCCATCAAAATTGGAATGAGGCTACCTTTATATAGATTTTGTTGGCACCTATTCAATTTGAATAGAAAATGTATGAAGAAGGGACATACCCCTTCCTTTAAAATAAAGAGACACCATGAAAGGTTTGCACCCTTTCATTCAAAGGGAGGTTTGACCCTTCCTTTAAAACAAAAAGACACAATGAAAGGTTACACCCTTTCATTCAAAATGGAGTCTATTTCAATTCACAACTACCTATGTATAAATTTTCCAACACACTCATTAATTTTAAATCCATTTGACATCATTGCCTTGTCAAATTTCTCATGCCATTGCTTTGACGCTTGTTTTAAACCATATATTGATTTAACCAATTTACACACTTTCTTTTCTTTTCCTGGAACAGAAAACCCTTCTGTTTGTTCCACGTAAATTTCTTCATTTAACTCACCATTTAAGAAAGCGATTTTTACATCCATTTGATGAATTTCTAAATTATATAGAGATGCAATGGCAATTAGCATTCTAATGGATGTTATTCTAGTAACCGGTGAGAATTTTTCAATTAATTTGGAAATAAAATAAAATTTTATTTAACCAAATTAATTTCACACAGAAAATTAATTTCTGTAACACTTCAATAATTAAAATACTGAAACAGAATTTTAATTAATGAAAACCCAGAACATAATTTCTAAAACCCAAAATTAATTTCTGAAAAAATTTCACAAAAATATATTCTGAATTGTTAATGACACCAGTATCGTACTACTAGTTGTTGTCAAAGAAAAGAGACAGTATATTACTACTATCTGTTAAATAGCATATAATCACTATTTGTTTTTCCAACCAGAATATTATTTTGTAAATTCACAGAAAATAATTTTCTTCCGAAATTATTTACGAAGAATGAAAAAGGAAAACAAACGAAAAATTCTGTAAACAGAATAATTTGAATCTGTCTTAAGATTGTTGGAAAAATCTTCAGTGTAAATAAAATAACTTAAAATAATTCAAACAAAATAAAATAAAACTTACAGAATTTATTTTGTTGAACCGAATCAATAATTTAAAGACCAAGTTGAGTGTGTGACACTCTGTCCTTAAGACAGATTCGCCCCGCTACGGTGCTTACGGTTGAGTGGCGTCTATCTCCCAGGATACAATGATCTTCACAAATTGTAGTAGCACTCCAAACAATTTATTCGGCGAACCAAACCTGTGTTCTAACTCTCTGAAAATTACCCTAAAATAATATGAAGAATAAAGGACGCAAGAGAGCAAAATGAAGACAAGGAAAATGAATTTTCGGAATCAATCAAAATTGGAATGGGGATGCCTTTATATAGGCTTTGTTGGCACCTATTCAATTTGAATAGAAAAGGTATGAAGAAGGGACAAACCCCTTCCTTTAAAATAAAGAGACACTGTCACGCCCCACTTTTATTACTCGAAGCCATTACCAAATTCATTAACTTAATTCAATTTCAGAGATAACATGCGGAAATAAACTCATACATTCAATCCATAGAAATGAATATAAATACTCTCATTCGTATGCAAAGTAAATGTTACATGAACATACTTAATAAATTGCCCTTGGGCTTACAACCTTTAAATAAACAAATGAAGGGGTGTAACCCTTTTACACATATGGTGTTCCGCCAACAACAAAGAGGCCCCGTGGCCAACAAATAAGAAGATCCAAATCCTGTAGCACAACCTGCTAAACACCTGAAAAAAAGATTCAACAACGTGGGATGAACATAAAGTCCAGTAGGGATCTCAACATGATCCTCAACAATAACAACTTACAGATAGCTATGATCATGCACACTCATTCTCGTACTAGAATAGTAATATGACAGTTTATACAAAATATATATATATAAACTTTTCTTGAAAACAACTGTTTCATTCAACGCTATAGGCTATTCATCTTTCCTTATTCCTTTCATTAATCCCCATTCCCATTCTTTCATAACATTAACAATTACTTAGGAAAATAATCTCACTAAGCCCGATACTCTCTTCCACTTCCTATACATACACAGATATACCTTTTCAAAACATGTTTATCGTTAAAACATTCATTCTCCTTCACACTTTCCAAAAGACAAAAAGACATTTTGGTTCATTTCCACTACTATCATACCTATACATGCATAACCTTGTAAAAAATATAAATTTACAACCCACCCACATGTATACAATCAATCAATGGAGTAACTCGATTCTCCGAACTGGAACCAATCAAATCTATGATATTTTCAGTTACAACTAAACAACAACAATTCCACCCTGCCCAACTAGCTATGCGCTTAGTAAGCCAAAAATATACTGAAATAACTACAACCAACTTCGCTCTACTAGCTATGTGCGTAGTAAGCCAAAATACCAGTTTACCAGGCGCTAGCTGGAAGGGTATGGTGCCTTCTATTATTAGCGCATACAGTTCTCCAGGCGCTAACTGGAAGGTAACGGTACCTTTGATTATAAGCGCGGCATATAACGCCAACAACAACCATGCAACAAGGCATATCCAACATGTATAATGCATATACATAACCAACAAGAATCTAACAACGAGTTAAAGTAGATAAACACATAGGTGTAATGTATACACAACAATTCAACACAACCATGTCATCCTCCACCGATGACCAAGGACAAAACCTCTAAATGCATGTATATTGTACATCTATTAACAGACTCAAATATCATGAGATCATCAACTTATCACTAATACTAACATAGTAGTATAAGATACAACAATCCAACATTCATACTCATTTCAAAGTACCTTTCCCATTTCACAAAACCAACTCTCTTTATTTTTCAAAACCGGTTTTATTCCTTTTGTTTTCACAAAATCAAATCCAAGGACAATAAAGCCAAAGCTCATTTTAATCTACTACATTCATCTCCAAGCCATTCCAATTTAATTATACAAATTAAATCATAATCACTAAAATAGGCTTTCCCTCCCCTTCTCCCAATATTGATAAAAAGGTTCAATCATCTACAACAAACAACAATGGCTTCATTCAAAACCCAAAATACCCAAGTATTTGCCCAATGATCAAAACCCCTCTATTGAGTTATTAAACCAAATAAATATTAGGGTTTCCTCTCCTTACAACCACAACATGCTAATTAACACCCAATTAGCCCCAAAACACATCTAATGATAATAGATCTAAATCCAACAACTAACCCAAAGTTCAACCTCATGAATTTATACAAAAATCCAACATGAAATGGTTTTCATGCAATACAAAAATTACCACATGTCTATCTATAGATGTAGTATTGAAAAAGAACAAGGAGAATCCCTACCTCAAAGGAGAACTCAAAAGGAGATGATGACCTGAAATCAAAGTGCTCCAAATCCACAATTTTTCCGATTAAGACGAAGCCCTCGACACCCTCTACCTTTTTAACAAAGGACCTAGGATGGATTCATACTAGAAGGAGATGATATCTAGAGAGATAATAAGTTTAGAGAGAGAGACTCTCGGCTGCTAGGGTTTCAAGAAAGAAAGAGGGAGAAAAATGATCTTTTTCCCCGCTGCTGCCTACTGAAATACGATAGACTCGCTCGAGCGAAGACAAGCTCGCTCGAGCCAAGAATTCCAGTGTTCAGGTCCCAGTACCAGACGCAACGCTCGCTCGAGCGAAGCCACCCTGGCTCGACCCACCGGACACAAAACTCCACGCTCGCTCGAGCGACAAACAGCTCGCTCGAGCGAAGGACTAAAAACCTGGGCAGCAACCACCTGCTCCTAATCACACCCAACTTGGAACGAACAAGTCCAAAACATTCTATAACTCAAATTTAAAGAATTGAAGGACAGAAACAAGTTCAAAACAACAACCGGAATCCACGGAACTAAGTCCGAATACTACAAACAAAGGAGAAAGAACCGGGATCGCTATAGACACCATGAAAGGTTTGCACCCTTTCATTCAAATGGAGGTTTGACCCTTCCTTTAAAACAAAAAGACACCATGAAAGGTTACACCATTTCATTCAAAATGGAGTTTATTTCAATTCACAACTACCTCTTTATAAATAAAAGATCTTTTGATGTTATTACTAGTCAGGATCAAGAACATGATCAAGAACAAGAGTTAGATCAAAATGAGGAAGAGAAACTTAGGTGTAGTAAACGTGCTAGAACTTTAAAATCTTTTGGTCCAAATTTTCTAACATATTTGTTAGAAAATGAGCCTTTAACTTTTAAAGATGCTATGTCCAGTCCTGAAGCTCCTTTATGGAAAGAAGCTGTCAACAGTGAAGTTGAATCCATCTTGCAAAATCACACTTGGGAATTAGAAGACTTGCCACCAGGTTGTAAACCTCTTGGTACAAGTGGATTTTCAAAAGAAAATTGAAAGCGGATGGATCAATAGACAAATACAAGGGTGTTCATTTTGGCCCTGAACAACCTGGTCTTTCATGAGTGCTTTAAAGACTTGTAGCCCTTCACAAATCTTATAGAACCGACCCAGTTCACACTCACATAGGTGATTCTTATGAAAAGTACCCTGCCATACTCCACTAGGTTTACCTAGATATAAGAATCATTAAAAGTATTACTTAACCTAAACCGCTGCAGACATCACTATTTCATCAAAGAAATGGGTAGGAGATAAACTCCCCAGTGATCCTTCTGAGTCATTCACAACTCAGTTGTCCCTTTGAACCTAGATCTTGGGATCTCCAGTCAACTAGGTTGTGGTCTTTAAATTATTGATTCGGTTTAACAAAATAAATTTTGTAAGTTTTATTTTATTTTGTTTGAATTATTTTAAGTTATTTTTTTTACACAGAAAATTGTTCCAACACAAGGGTTGTTGCATTCTGAAAGGTAAAAAAAAAAAATCTTTTTAGCAAACATAATTTTGAAAATCATATATGTTTTGTTTATTTTAGTTTTAATTAATAATAAGTAATACTCGTGGTGTGGAGATCAAAGTATTGACAGATTAATGTGAATAACTCATAGTTCAACAGTCGTCTAAGCTATTACATAGATGGATGTAAATATCGGCAATAGCAATGTGAATGATAAAAATAGGATTAAAGTATAATGACCTTTTTGAATTTAAAAAAAATGGGATTTTTTTTAAGGTCCCTGATATTAAGATTTTATAGCATAAAGGATATCAAATATTTTCATAATGTTTAAGATCCCTCAATTTGATCCAGAGAAATTTCCTCCAGAAAAATTCCCATCCAGAGAAATTTCAGCCCAGAGAAATTCTGGGCTTCCAAAGAATTTCTCTGGGTTCAAGACTTTGAACATGCAAATTTCTCTGGATCTATGGACTAACATAAAAGAAAATCACAATATCAGCAGCCCTCAAAATGACACACCATTTGCCTTCATTTGCAGTTTGAATGAACACACATCAACAATGTAGAAGGTGATCAATCTTGTAATCAGACATGACAAAGTGAATGCATAGAAATCCATAACAGAGTACCTTCAAATTTGATTTTTTGTTTGTTTTAACTTATTAACAGTTGTTGGAATAAATTTATGTGATGATTAGTTTTTTGAAGATGTATTCAGGAATTTCACAGATTTCATAAAATAATGTGTCTTTTTGATCCAGAGAAAATTAGTTAAAACGAATCCAGAGAAATTTAAATTTTTTCTGGTTTATAAATGAACCTAGAGAAATTTGAATTTGAATTTGAACCCAGAAAAAATTGGTCAAAACAAACCCAGAGAAATTTGAATTTTCTCTGGGTTGAACCCAGAGAAATTCTTTGAAAATTCCATAATTTCTCTCCAATTTACTAACCATTTTCTTTGTACGTTGACTCAATCAGAAAAAATTGATTAAAATGCTAACACAATTTTCTTTCGTTTGCTCACCCATACCTCCATTTTCACACCAATCCACCAACTAAATCTCCTTCTGAATAGAAGCATTGGCAGCATCAAAATCCTCATCCATCAAAAGATCCTAATGCCCATCTCACTTGATGAAAAACTCAGTATCCTCAAAATACTTCACCCAATGCACATCCCCAGTCGGCGTGAACAAGAAATCACCAACACCCAAATCGTAATTCTCTTTCTTGCTCAAAATCTGCACCCTTTTGCTACCCTTCAGCACCACCAAATCATGCCCAAAAGTGTGGTGATGAGCCGGCTCTACGCTTCCAGCCTTGAACTCATTATCACCGAGGTTGGTGTCTCTCTCAATATCTTCATCGATCTACCAAGTATTACCTCAATCGAAGTGAACTCTCGGGTCTTAGTCAGGCAACAGATTGCACAGGTGTGAGAAAGTTGGGAAAGAAGAGGTTCTGCTCGTTGGGGGAAGAGACGGTGGATGAGTGGTTGATGGAGGAGTAGGGAGAAGGAGAGGCTTCTTCAAGAACACGGTGTGGCTCGGTGCGCCGGCTAGAGTAGAAGTGGTCTCGGATCTCGTTGAAGTCCTCTTGTGGAGTTCTGAACTTTCTGGCACCGAGATTGCTCCGAATCACGATCACTGCTAGGACGAGACAGAGGAGAGTGAGCTTTCCCTTTCGGAGAACTCGTTTGATTTTCTATAGCTAATAAGAGCTCACTTCATCTCCTCATTTCCAGATCTCGGTCGAAATAGAGAAGGTAGAGAGAGGAATGAGTTTGATTTCAAAGACTTAAATTTCTCTAATATATGGGAAGGACCTTAAACATCATAAAAAAGTATTGTGGATCTTTTCCATTACTAAAAATGGGAGAGAGACCTTAGACTAATTTTTCCTAAAAAAAGTATAGTAAGTCTTATATATTTGACATAATTGTATTTTTTTTTTAAAATCTTAATTTACATAACACTTAAGAGCTCGTTTGGAAACATACTATTTTAGTAATTTTTTGATTAAAATATGAGGTAAAAAAATTAGTATGTTTGAAATGACTTTTTGATTTTTTAAGAAAAAATTTACAAAAAGTAGAGTGAAAGTAGAATATTTGACTTTTTGGTATAGGTTGTTGGCTTTTTAATTTTTTTAGTGACTTTTTGACTTTTAAACTAAAATAGTGAGTTGCCAAACGAGTAGTCTCTTTTTATCAATAATTTATTAGTTATAAGAATAAAGAATCATATTTTTTATACTAAAATGTATATTCTACTTTATTTAATTTATTTTTTCATATCATCTATATTAATTTTATTTTTTTTATAAACTTACTAAAAATTTAATTAATATAATTATACTAAATTTTGAAACTTACTATATTAGTTTAATTTAACCATAAAATATTTCTTCGAATCTCTACAAATGGGACCAACATGTGGTTTCAATGTTATTGTCATTTGTTTGTCATATTTCTTGAGAAGACATTAATTCACTATTCACAACTATTTTTGTAACGTGGTGTTTTAATTGTGATTTAAACAATTTGACCATAAAATATTTCTTAGAATCTCTACAAATAGGACCGACATGTGGTTTCAATGTTATCGTCATTTGTTTGTCATATTTCTTGATGAGACATTAATTCACAACTATTTTTGAAACGCGGTGTTTTAATTGTTATTTAAACATTTTACTAGGGATGGGACCAAGCAACTGTCAATTCAGGAAATAATAACATGGTTCACAATTGTATGCTAGTGGATGTTCCAATCCTCTAGCAATTTAGGAAGATAACCAAAAAAATAAATAATAAATAAAGAGTCATTTTAACAAGATTCTTAAATTTACTTGCACTCCCACGGCTTGAAGATTGAATCTTAATTGGTAGATTCATAAACAAATCAACAATTGATTATTATGAGCAAATTTAATAGTTATATTTTAGAGATTTTAAGCATATTTGTTATAAATAAAATTCATTTGAATGGGGTCTAAACCTATATATTTGTTTCAACTTTTTTTTTTTTACCAACCATTTATTTAATCAAGCTCTAGTTGACGAACATAAATTGAAAGAGTGAATGTTAAATAATTTGGTCAATGTACAATGAAGATTAGTAGATGTAATTATAAGAAATAATGATTCATAAATGAAAATATTAGGGGAATAAGAATATCAAAACTAATATAGGTTGTTGTGGTAAAAAAATTATAAATTTATTTAACTTAACTAAATAGTATTTGACAAAATGAAACGACGAAAAAAAAAGGACATGTAATCAAAATCATTTGATTGAAATACAAGACAAGTTTAATTTGAATAATCAAATAAATTAATTTGATTGTTGTCTTTTAACTTATGATGCTCTCCTAACTTGTCTTACTTTTAAGACCTATCTTGCTTAACCATACCAGAGGGATTAGGGAATTTCATATCTTCTTGTGAACCTCACATGAAATCCATATAGTTTTTGGTATTTCCTATTTCATTGCTCATTTTAAACATGATATTAGGATTGGTAATCTAAGGCCATGTTTGTTTGGGCGGACTTGATTAGATTGGATTAGCATTCCTATGACTAATAGTCCTAAGACTATGAATCCTTTGGATTGTGTATCCTATCCTATGTTTGGATTAAGTTAGGATTATAAGGAGAGATTAATAAAATATTATCCAATCCGATGTTTGTTTATGGAGATTTGAATGGATAGGACATGACAAGATATGGGACATCCAATATATTGATCATGATACCCCTATTATAATTAATGTAAAATTTTGCACTAAAATGAGTTATAATTTTTAAAAAACAAATTTTCATATTGTTGCTCCACATCCATTTTGATTTATTTGAACAAAATTTAACCCACTTTTTTTAATAGAAAAAATAAAAAATAATTCAACTATAAAATTTATATATACATAAGCAACCATTTTAAAAAATACACTACTATTTTAATCATCTAATCATTCATTGTTCAAATTCAAAAAAGTATTTATTTGAACAAAATTTAACCCCCATTTATTTTTTAATAGAAAAAATCAAAAATCATTCAACTATAAAATTTATATATACACAAATAATCATTAAAAAATATGTCTTGTTATTTTAATCATTCAACCATTCACTGCCCAAATTCAAAAAGGCATTTATTTAAACAAAATTTAACTCTTTTTTTTTAGAACAAAAAAATATCAAAAATCATTCAACTATGAAATTGTAGAAATATAAATCTACCATTCATCATTTCAAAATAAGCATTCCAAGTAGCATATTGCAACATGAAGTAGCAAAATATGAGTAGTTCAACAAAAAAAAGTAGCAAAAAGTCAAGTCCTTATTACATGCATTAGAGTAATAAAAAAAACTAAGTACGTAGAAGGACATAAAAGAGCCACGAGTCTATCATGGAGCACTCCTATGTAGCAACCTTATCACCCACCTTAGTTTGTCATCATGTGTCAAGCTGAAGAACATGTCGAGCTTTTGAGCACTTTGTGATATGATCTCTATAGCGACCCCGGTCTTTCTCCTTTTGGTTGTTGTATCCGGACTTAGGTTCCCTGGATTCTCTCAATGTATAATTGTGGTTGTCATCCTTTATTTTCTCTTTTTGAGTTATCGGAATGTATTGGGCAGGTTTGTTTTAGATTGGTTGGGTTTGGAAACCAGGTGTTACTGTCCAGAATTTGGATTGGTCGCTCGAGCGAGAGTTTGGTCGCTCGAGCGAGGGTTGGGTTTTGTGTCTGGTGGCTCGAGCCAGGGTTTCTTCGCTCGAGCGAGAGTTTGCGTCTAGTTTAGACCTGAGAGCAGTGTTTCTTAGCTCGAGCGAGCGTTTCTTCGCTCGAGCGAGGCTTTCCTGTGTCTGGTCGCTCGAGCGACCAAGTCTTCGCTCGAGCGAGCCTGTCCAGTTTAAATAGGCAGCAGCGGGTTTTGATCAGTCTTTTCATCCTCTTCTAGTTTCCAAACCCTAGGTCCGACTTCTCTCTCTCTAAACTCATCTTCTTTCTAGGTTTTCATCTACTTCTAGTGTGAATCCATCTTAAGTTCTTTGTAAGAAAGATAGAGGGCGGCTTGGGCTCCATTCTAATCTGAAAAATAGTGGATTTGGAGCACTTGGACTTTGGGTCATCTTCTCCATTTTTGTTCTTCGTTCGAGGTAGGGATTCTCCTTATTTCTTTTCAATACTTCGTCTATAGATAGACATGTGGTAGTTTTTGTATTGCATAAAAATGGTATCATGTTGGATTTGTGAAAATCATTGGGACTGAACCTGGGGTTGGTTGTTGAATTTGGGTTTATTATCATTAGTTGTGGTTTGGGCTAATTGGAGTGTTAATTAGCATGTAGTTGTTGAAAGGAGAGGAAACCCTAATTTCTTTTATTTGATTTAATAAATTAATTGAGGGGTTTTGATCTTTGGGAAAATACTTAGGTATTTTGAGTCTTAATTGTGGTTATTGTTGTTTGTTGATGTTAATTGGGCCTTTTTGGTCAATATTGAGAAAGAGGAAGGAAAGACCCTAAATTATTGTTTATGACTTAATGTGCATAATTAGTTTGAAATGGCTTTGAAAAGAATGTAGCCAATTTAAATGAAGTATGGCTTTTGTCCATGGGAATGATTTTTGTGAAAACAAAGGAAGTAGAATTCATTTTGTGAAATGGGAAAGGTGTTTTGAAACAAGTATAATAAAATTGGAATGTTGTATCTTGAGTATTGAACACACTTGTGTGGGGTATAGCTTTGACTACCATGTTCATGTTGTTGCTGAGTTTTGTAATCTTATGTTAGTTGGGTCTGTTAGTAGATGTATAATATGCATGCATCTGGAGATTTTGGTCATCAGTGGAGGATGATAAGGTTGTGTTGAATTGTTGTGTATGTATTACACCATTGTTGATTGAACATCATATGTAATGAAATGCTGAATTACATTATATTTGTATACCGGTTGGGGAGAAGAGAGGGGTTGTACTCCAGTGTGTGTGAGAAGATAGGGGATGGACTCCACACACTTATGTGTTCAGCGCTTATAATCAGAGGTATCATACCCTTCCAGCTAGCGCCTGGAGAACTGACGCGCTGATAATCTAAGGTACCATACCCTTCCAGCTAGCGCCTGGTAAACTGGTAGATTGTGGTGAGAAGTGTATCTTTGGCTTACTACACATATAGCTAGTAGTGCAGTGTTGTTTTGTTATTGTTTCAGTGTATCTGGAAACATTGTGGATTGTATTTGTTACAGTGTTGGAGGGACGAGTTGACTCATTGATTGATTTTATGTATGTAGTTGAGTTGTTCTCTTTTTATAGAGGTGTGCATGGATAATTATGATATAATTGGAATTGTATTGAAATGCCAAATATGTTTTGAAAAGGCACATCTGTTGTATGTGTGGCAAATGAAAGAGTAACGGGCTTAATGAATCTATTTTTCTAAGTAGTTGTTAATGTTATAAAGATTGGGAACGTGGGTTAAACAAAGGAAAAAGGAAGGAGAAATCGCTTATAGCGGTGAATTAAATGATTGTTTTCAAGAAAAGTTCATATATATATTCATATATATATTCTGTATAAACTGTCACATTATTATTCTAGTATGAGAATGGGTGTTCATGATCATAGCTATCTGTAATGTTGTTATTGTTAAGGAGCATGTTGAGTTCTCTACTGGACTATATGTTCATCCCTCGTTGTTGAATCTTTTTCAGGTGTTTAGCAGGGTGTGCTACAAGTTTGGATCTTCTTATTTGTTGGCCACGGGGCCTCAGTTATGTTGGCGGAATGCCATTGTTGTAAAGGGTTACACCCTTCTTCTTGTACTTTTAATGATGTAAGCCCAAGGGTAATTTATTAAGTTAGTTCATGTAATATTTACTTTGCATACGAATGAGAGTATTGTTAATCACTTCTACGGATTGAATGTATGAGTTTATTTCCGCATGTTATCTCTGAAATTGAATTAAGTTAAAGAATTTGGTAATGACTCCGAGTAATAAAAAGTGGGGTGTGTCAACTTGGTATCAGAGCGAGCCGGGTTTGAATACTTTGGGCTCGTGGGAAGTGGTTTTTACCACAGTGGGTTTACTACGTGTAGTGAGGACGTTGCATATAGATACCATGAGAATTAGGACTTATGTGTTGCATTTATGTGAGCATGGGATTCAGTCTCCTGGATAGTATTCATAGCCGGTGAACTTGCTTTGAGGTCCTTTTGGAAACACGCCTGATCAACGTGGTTTCTGATAGGAATTCCTTGAGAGTTTCGGGATGAGTGGCTATCTTTGTGGACTTGATTCGATTATGTGTTTACATGTTTAGCTGATAATATGCAGTAGAGATGTAAATTTTGAGACTAAGTGTGTCTTGTGACTTAACAGTAGTGGAGTGTGCCTCGGAGAAGGCTATAGTGTTTTGCGCTAAGTGTAATTTACTTTGTGCTTTATAGGATGTCTACACGAGGGAGTAGAGGACGGTTGAGTAGTAGGAACGCCGGGAGAGGCATAGCAGTTCCTTTAGTATCCGCCGTTGCAGCATCGGCTGTCGGCGAGGATGTCGCACGTGAGATTGCGAGAGCAGTGCAAGATGCCCTAGTTCGCACTGAGGGCGGCAACGGGCATGCTCTCAAACTTACTAAGGAGTTTTTTCGTTCCAGCCCACCAGAGTTTGTGGGGGAGGCTAAACCGTTGGAGGCAGAGAGTTGGTTAGAACAGATTACCAAGACTCTTGATATGCTCAGAGTCGAAGATGAGGAGTTAAGGGTTTCTTTGGCGACTTTTCAATTGAAGGGCGATGCGAGTTATTGGTGGAAGTATGCTAGGAATATTGTGGGTAGCACGTGGGTTGCTTTTACCGAGGCCTTTCTGGCCAAGTATTTCCCTCCTTCTGCTCGGGAAAGGTTGAGGGATCAGTTTTTGGAGTTGCGTCAGGATAATACTCCTGTGGCGCAGTTTGAGATGCGGTTTGCTAGCTTGTCGAGGTTTGCTCCAGAGTTGGTGGCAACAGAGGAGCGTCGTTGTTTTGAGTTTGAACGGCGGTTGTGTTTCGATATTCGGGAAAAGGTAGCTGGATCCTTGTGGAAGGATTACTATAATCTAGTCGAGGCAGCGGCCCATGTGGAGGCCATGGTTGCAAGTGATGATAGGGTTGAGGAGGAGATCATCTCGGTAAGTTCTACGGTTCCTAAGCACTCTAGGCTCAGTAAGGGGTGGAGGCGGAAACATGCTCTGTCTGGGGCTGGTTTCTTTTCGTCACCAGGGGTTTCGGACCCTTCTGTTGGGGGTTTCGGGGAGGTTCAGGGTTTCAGACCAGCCTCAGAGTAGAGGGTCTGGTGGTTGTTTTGTTTGCGGTCAGCTGAGCCATGGTAGACGTTTTTGTCCTTTGCGCGTAAATTCTGCGAGTGTTTCAAAATCTAGTCAGACTCAGTCGTACCCGTCCGGTCGGGGGCGGTATCGGTACCAGAAACGGTCAAGCCAGGCTTCGGGAGCCTCGCGAGGGGCGACTTATTAGTTAGCCCTACAGTGTTACCCTGGAGAGGGACTTTTTGTATGATGGCCGGTGGGGTATCATGTTTATTGATTTTGTTGTTGACTGGTGTACTGTTGGATGCTGAGGCACTATGTTTATGTATTGCATTTGTATGCATAGTATTGTTTGTTTAATCCTCGTGTATTGGGGAGTATGTATGGAATTTCGAACCCTCTAGTATTTATATTGAGAAGTTGTTGATGGGATCAATGATCCTAGTATTGTTGCTTGCTTGGTACTGTATATTGAGTTAGTCTTGTGACGGCCTGTGGGTCTTGTTCACTTTTAGAGTTTATTTGTTGAGAATGAGAATCTGTGAGTGGATGTGATTGATGAGATGGTTTAGAGAATTGCGTGGTATTGACAAGGTTATGTGGGATTTGTGTCTCAAGTTAGAAGGAATGGTACTTGTATGTTGGTTCGTGTTTTGGGCCTTGTTATTCAGTGAGTCCGTGGTGACCCCATCGGTTGTGTAGGGGTAGTGTTTGTATTGTGATTGGGTATCAACTATTGGGTATGGTTTGAGTGGCACATCATTGTGTGGATTACTGAGTGTGGAGTTTATTGAGTTGATTAGTCAGCTCGTTGGTATCGGGTTTTGGGTTGACATTGGTCACCATGAGGTTAGTCTCGTTTGTTGTAGACTTTGTGTGTTGATTAGGGAAAACTGAAATTAATCATCCGGTTGTGTCATTGAATATGACGGTTATTATAATATAGCAATTATGTGTATTGAATTATCATTGTGAAGTGAAAAATGTTTTAAATGAATTACTATTTCATTTAATTGTTTGGCCAGGTTCTGAGCCGGGTGTATGTTATTTAATTGGGTAAGTAAAAAGAGGCGGAATAGAATTGCAAAACCATGAATTTCTTATGCCTTATGTGTTGATAGTATTGTTGTTATTTCTATTAACTACCATTATAGAAATGTTATGTTCTGTGTTGGTTGTGGCATCACTGTGTGCGTGATGGTTGTTGATAGTGTTATTTTGGAAAGAATTGGAAAACAAAATTTTTTTTTCTAGTGTTTGGGCTATTTAAGGGCGTTGTTGAGAAATTGATTTAATTCAAGGGTTTTGAGGAATTCCAAATGAATCTTTTGGCAAATAAATTGTGGATGATTATGTGTTTTGGATAACACCGTGGTTGAAAAAAAAACAAAAAATTATATATATATATATATATATATTTACAAAACTATTGAGTTTCACATGGAAAATGAAATATTTATTTTGGAATGTCTACATTGAGAAATGTCTCTTGAACAAGAAAGTGTTTTCCTATAATTTGCTCAAAAGATTTGCTTTGGTCGTATGGTTGAGAATTATGTTGTTGAATAGTGACTTAGCTTGTTGTGCTAGTCTGTTGTTGGTCATTGTTTCGGGAAAGGTTTGGGTTGTTGAGGTTTTCGTACCTAAGTGTTGTCATTTGGAATGTTTCCCTTGGTTAGTCTTTTCTTTGGCAAGAGTGGATTAAAGGTTTGTTGTGAGATTAATTTCTTCCTTTGGGATTCGGGTGTTGGTGTTGTGTGATTAGTTGGCTTTGTGTTTTGGCGTACCCTTAATTTCGGGGACGAAATTCTTTAAGGGGGGGAGGTTATAGCGACCCCGGTCTTTCTCCTTTTGGTTGTTGTATCCGGACTTAGGTTCCCTGGATTCTCTCAATGTATAATTGTGGTTGTCATCCTTTATTTTCTCTTTTTGAGTTATCGGAATGTGATGGGCAGGTTTGTTTTAGATTGGTTGGGTTTGGAAACCAGGTGTTACTGTCCAGAATTTGGATTGGTCGCTCGAGCGAGAGTTTGGTCGCTCGAGCGAGGGTTGGGTTTTGTGTCTGGTGGCTCGAGCCAGGGATTCTTCGCTCGAGCGAGAGTTTGCATCTAGTTTAGACCTGAGAGCAGTGTTTCTTAGCTCGAGCGAGCGTTTCTTCGCTCGAGCGAGGCTTTCCTGTGTCTGGTCGCTCGAGCGACCAAGTCTTCGCTCGAGCGAGCCTGTCCAGTTTAAATAGGCAGCAGCGGGTTTTGATCAGTCTTTTCATCCTCTTCTAGTTTCCAAACCCTAGGTCCGACTTCTCTCTCTCTAAACTCATCTTCTTTCTAGGTTTTCATCTACTTCTAGTGTGAATCCATCTTAAGTTCTTTGTAAGAAAGATAGAGGGCGGCTTGGGCTCCATTCTAATCTGAAAAATAGTGGATTTGGAGCACTTGGACTTTGGGTCATCTTCTCCATTTTTGTTCTTCGTTCGATGTAGGGATTCTCCTTGTTTCTTTTCAATACTTCGTCTATAGATAGACATGTGGTAGTTTTTGTATTGCATAAAAATGGTATCATGTTGGATTTGTGAAAATCATTGGGACTGAACCTGGGGTTGGTTGTTGAATTTGGGTTTATTATCATTAGTTGTGGTTTGGGCTAATTGGAGTGTTAATTAGCATGTAGTTGTTGAAAGGAGAGGAAACCCTAATTTCTTTTATTTGATTTAATAAATTAATTGAGGGGTTTTGATCTTTGGGAAAATACTTAGGTATTTTGAGTCTTAATTGTGGTTATTGTTGTTTGTTGATGTTAATTGGGCCTTTTTGGTCAATATTGAGAAAGAGGAAGGAAAGACCCTAAATTATTATTTATGACTTAATGTGCATAATTAGTTTGAAATGGCTTTGAAAAGAATGTAGCCAATTTAAATGAAGTATGGCTTTTGTCCATGGGAATGATTTTTGTGAAAACAAAGGAAGTAGAATTCATTTTGTGAAATGGGAAAGGTGTTTTGAAACAAGTATAATAAAATTGGAATGTTGTATCTTGAGTATTGAACACACTTGTGTGGGGTATAGCTTTGACTACCATGTTCATGTTGTTGCTGAGTTTTGTAATCTTATGTTAGTTGGGTCTGTTAGTAGATGTATAATATGCATGCATCTGGAGATTTTGGTCATCAGTGGAGGATGATAAGGTTGTGTTGAATTGTTGTGTATGTATTACACCATTGTTGATTGAACATCATATGTAATGAAATGCTGAATTACATTATATTTGTATACCGGTTGGGGAGAAGAGAGGGGTTGTACTCCAGTGTGTGTGAGAAGATAGGGGATGGACTCCACACACTTATGTGTTCAGCGCTTATAATCAGAGGTATCATACCCTTCCAGCTAGCGCCTGGAGAACTGACGCGCTGATAATCTAAGGTACCATACCCTTCCAGCTAGCGCCTGGTAAACTGGTAGATTGTGGTGAGAAGTGTATCTTTGGCTTACTACACATATAGCTAGTAGTGCAGTGTTGTTTTGTTATTGTTTCAGTGTATCTGGAAACATTGTGGATTGTATTTGTTACAGTGTTGGAGGGACGAGTTGACTCATTGATTGATTTTATGTATGTAGTTGAGTTGTTCTCTTTTTATAGAGGTGTGCATGGATAATTATGATATAATTGGAATTGTATTGAAATGCCAAATATGTTTTGAAAAGGCACATCTGTTGTATGTGTGGCAAATGAAAGAGTAACGGGCTTAATGAATCTATTTTTCTAAGTAGTTGTTAATGTTATAAAGATTGGGAACGTGGGTTAAACAAAGGAAAAAGGAAGGAGAAATCGCTTATAGCGGTGAATTAAATGATTGTTTTCAAGAAAAGTTCATATATATATTCATATATATATTCTGTATAAACTGTCACATTATTATTCTAGTATGAGAATGGGTGTTCATGATCATAGCTATCTGTAATGTTGTTATTGTTAAGGAGCATGTTGAGTTCTCTACTGGACTATATGTTCATCCCTCGTTGTTGAATCTTTTTCAGGTGTTTAGCAGGGTGTGCTACAAGTTTGGATCTTCTTATTTGTTGGCCACGGGGCCTCAGTTATTTTGGCGGAATGCCATTGTTGTAAAGGGTTACACCCTTCTTCTTGTACTTTTAATGATGTAAGCCCAAGGGCAATTTATTAAGTTAGTTCATGTAATATTTACTTTGCATACGAATGAGAGTATTGTTAATCACTTCTACGGATTGAATGTATGAGTTTATTTCCGCATGTTATCTCTGAAATTGAATTAAGTTAAAGAATTTGGTAATGACTCCGAGTAATAAAAAGTGGGGTGTGTCAATCTCACAAGCATGTAGCCTTTCATCAAGAGTAATTGGCAACTTAATGAGTTCATCATTCAAACTTGCCCGTTTAGATGCGAGATCATGTTCATAACCCATTCTTTGACCAATGAAATCCAACTTTTCATTGGTGGTAGAAAATACCTCACCCAACTTGTTAGCAATCATAGACAACCCTTCCACTACATCATCATTGCCTCTAGGCCTCTTCTTGTTGTCATTCTTTTTTGTAGAACTTTCAGGTTGTCGTTGACTTGATGAGCTGGAGCAATTTATTCCCTCACCGATATGACTACTAATACCCATATGTTCAAGAAACGTGCCATCATCTGCAAGACTATTGAACAACAATTCTTCCTCAACATTTATAGCATCAACTGCATCAGCAGGCCCTTCAGCAAACTCCCCCGTAGCTTGATCCTTACCAAATATGTGGATCCATGAGTTGAAATATGGAAAACTTTTGTTTCGTAGATTTTTCGCATCGCTCTCCCTCTACAATAACCAATTTCAATTAATATCTCCAACTTAAGATTAAAGAAAAATGAATGAAAAGATTAATAACTTATACAAAGTAACTTAAAAGTAAGTATTTTACCCGAACATATGCTTCCCAGACACTATCACTCTCAACATCAATTCTTTTTTCGGTGTCATTCCATCCAAAACCACTAGTACCAAGCATTCCTGCTACACAGTTGTAGTGCTTCTTCCATATCTTTATCTTTGATTCGATGTGGGGAGTGCCGCGAAGGTTTGTCCCGGGTAGCATCTCCAATAATTTCTCTTCTAATTTCATAAGGTAGCTGGCCTTTCTTGTGTCATTCCACTGTTGACAATGTGCATCAAGGCATTAATAAGACATTGCTCTTCTCGTGGGCTCCACAATCGCCTTGGTTTTGACGGATCAACTTTCTCCTTTACTTTTTTACGAGAACTAGACACTTCACTATCCATGCCTAGCAAAGAAGAACAAAGAAAAGTGTGCATGTTAGTCTCCATTATATGATTATCAACCTGTTAATGTGCCAAAACAAGTCAATACATAAATGGATTTAATAATCAAAAAATTTCATACCCATACATGCATGTAACAAATCCATGAGACAAAAATATCGTCACTTAAAAAATATGCAATCACCAACAAAAACCATACAATTTTTGCAAAACATGGTTCAACATCCACAAGCTAATACAAGTTCCAAGTACAAATCAAATGAAACTACATCATACTTGTAACAAGTACTTTTACAAATATTGAAACTATCATTGTCATGCCTCCCTACTAGCCAACCAATTGTTATATAGTTGCATTGCAAGTGTATCCTGCCACACAGTCCACTCATTAGATGTCTCAACGGTGTCAACAAAATCATCTCCCAATTGAGGTTGATCTTCTATGTCATTATTTAGCCTCTCTTCTATTGGGTCAACCGGCATCTCTCGACGAATGAGGTTGTGTAACAAACAACATGCTGTGATGATACGGTTTTGAGTTCTAATGGGGTAGTATGATACACAACGAAGTATTGCCCATCTTATTTTCAACAAACCAAAACACCTTTCTATGACATTTCAAGCTGATGCATGTTTCATATTAAAAAATTATTGATAATTAGTTAGAGTGGCCCCTGCTCTCCAAACAGACAAATGGTATCGTTGGCCCCGATAAGGTGCTAGGAATCCTTGTCCATTTGTATACCTGACATCTACTAGGTAGTAGTACCATGTATGAGATGTTATATATTAGAATCTATTATTAAATAAAACTTAGTAATTCCATCAAGCAAAGTTAATTATTTATTTATTACCAGTTGGAATTCTTAAGCCATTGGGTTGATTAATCGCATCCCTCAAAACCCTAGAGTCTGCAGCTGACCCTTCCCACCCCGGCAACACATATATGAAGTTCATGTCCTGAGAGCAAACTCCTCGAACATTGGTAGCAATCTCCCCCTTCCGCGTTCTATACCGTGCTTGGTAAACCACTGGTACATGAACTTTAATATAGGTTCCATCAAGTGCTCCAAGACAATTCTAATACATAGAAGACATTGTAATAATTATGAATTGTAAAAAAAAATGTGTAATGTATTTTATTAAATGTTTTACAAACTACATTTACCTGGAAACAATTCCACCTTGGATCAGTGCATGCTTGTGTTATAGGATTTGGTGTCCTAAGTAAGTGGCCTTGAAGGCGCAACACAGCTTTTAGGACATCATTGAAATGTCGACTTACAGTCTCTCCAGACCTAAAGAAATTGAACTTAAGTTTTCGTACTTTCAAGTCATGTGCCAAGACGTAGAGGAACAAGGCCATCTTCTCTTCTAAGGTAACATGTTTTGAATGCCCCAACCCGCCTATTGTACGAACCATATGGCATAATGTCATAAAACAACGCCTATCCATACGAAGTTGTTCAATGCATGTAATGTCGCTTTCTCTCACTAGCCGATTAATGTGGTCCATTTGTTCTTGCAATCGATTGGGTCCTCGAATAACGGTACGAGGATACTTATGAATGTACCTCTTCAAGACAATTTCAATGGCAATATATGCTACAACGCATAAGGTGTACAATTCTTGCATTACAACTTGCAACACTACGTATAGCTCAAGCTCCTCATTACTCTCATCTCCAAAACCATCGAAATTGTACTCCATCTATGCAAATTGTGATGCACATCAATATATTAGAGAACAAGAAAACTTCATAATTCCAAAAAAAATTAACAAAAAAAAAAAAAAAAATAATGTAGAACATATGAGCATAATAATCTCTATAAATATATTCTTAAACTGGGATTCATTAGTAACTCAATTCATTAGTAATATAATAAGCCTAGTTTTTCCCTTTTGATTGTCCTTGTGTTCATTATTGCATTTCACCGCAGTGATCCTAATTCTGAGGAATATTTTTCATGGTTTTTCATAGGTGGGCTTGGAGATGTTGCTGGGGCTTTACCAAAGGCTTTGGCAAGGCGTGGGCACAGAGTTATGGTAACTATGTTCTTCATATGATGAGTTAATAGCTCAATACTGAGATCTTCAAATTCAATGGTTTTGAAGAAGTCAGTTGACCTACTTTAGTTACTGCAGAGACAATTTAAAAGGGTGGTTTTATATATAAAAGGGTGTTTGGATAGTAAGGTTAGTAGTTGAAGATTGAAACCCTAATAAATGGCCTCTAGTACTGGCATGCATGATAGTGTGTAGGGGACCAGCTAAGCAAGACAAGAGCAAGGTGAAATTTAAGCTGGGTTGAACTGAATTGAGAGAGAGGGAGAGTTTTAAGTAGGCAACATTAATACCAAACTTGTAAGCCTATTTACAACTTAGTTTGAACAATTAAATCATAAATTCAAAATTCCACTCTAACTATGACCGTTTTTTAGGGATTAGATGGAACCCAACACAGTTAATTAGCAATTCTAAGGTATATAAATGAAAAATAATTAATGAACAGCTTAGTCTAATTGTGTGTCTAGGCCTTATATAAAACTATAGAGGAACAATTAATGGGGGATAATTAAGTTGAGGTCAGGAACATACCGACCATCGAAGTAACCCTTTTTACATACACTAGTTGGTTGGCAAGAAATGTGGAATATTCTAGCACGCAATAAAGTACAGTGTTTAAAACATAAAAACAATTAAAAAGAGAGTATATAGCAGCTGAGGAAGTAATTGCATATTGGTAGTGCACCAGCATTAGTGGCATTTCAATGGGAAAAGTTGGTAGTTGAATTTTTTTTTAAAAGAGCCTGTTTAGTCATTTTCAAAATGTTTTTTTTACAAAATTCCAACATAAAACAATGGTTATGATTACTTGTTAGCATAGACATATAACCATAAATATAAAATAAGTTTGACAAAGTTCTTCACAACCAATTCAGTGATGTTGCCAACAGGATGTTACTAAACAAAATTGACAACACCAAAGTTAACCTTCTTGTTCAAAAGTGTGTCTATCCAACAATTAATCAAAATTCACATTTGAGAAACCAGAAATGCTACCATATGCAAAGTTCTCCAATTACCAATTGACATTACTCAAGTTAGCCTAAATTGAGCACCAACATTTTTCAGAGCTTGTCATGAGGGAGAGGTTCTTTCCACACACACACATATATGTATGAGAAGTTGAGCACACCAACGTAAATGTGTTTAAATTTGCAGTTACAGAGATTTACAGGCTTATTTGAATTAGACAGTTATAGGATTTGACAATTACAAAAAGGGTAGTTTAAGAATAAAAAAATTCTGTGACATCCACACCAACATCATAGTTGGCTTTATATAATAGTATAGATATATGCAAATATTTAAGTGTACAAAATTTGATTATGGAATTAGATATAACTCTCTCACATAAGGTGGGATCGATTAAAATGTGTGATTTCTACCTCATGTGAGAAGGTTATGTCTAATTATGTGAATAAATTTTGTGCACGTAAAACAATTATCTATATATACATATGTTTTGGAGAAACATAAGGGTTCTGTTAATGATGATAAGTAACCTCTTACCATTTCCCTGTGCCCTTTGAATTTGTGGAGACTTATTTATGAGGCAGACTGAGGAAATTCTAGATAATGTTAAAGAGGCCACGTGAATGTATACATTTTAAAGGCCCTGTTTCCATATCTCCCTGTCACTCTGTCTGTGTGTCTGTTAGAAGAGAAGCTCTAAACGTGGTTTATTAATTGCCTCAACTTTACACAACAACAAATGTGCTTAGATAACCTACTATTTCAAACCCAATCTATAAGCTATTAATGTCCAAATACAATACTATATACTAGGATATGTTATGTATATACTTCTCATTTTATTAGACCATAATGAACTCATTACTCACACCTGAGGCCAACTAATTATATATGTCCTTTTGTGTTATTTCTCTATATTTGAGGATTGATATGCCATTAAATGACAAAAAAATTCAAGACCCATATAACTCATTTAATATATAGTTGCCTACATTTTTCATTATTGAGTTGTTAATAAAGAAATAATATTCACACTCCTTTTACTCTCTGATGTTCTTTTTTTTTTTGGGCTATTTTATTTCCAATAGAAAGAAAGTCAGAATATTATTTCTCTGATAATAAAAGATAATTATATATATAGGTTTGCCCAAGAAGTGTATAAATGCCATCAACACTACATTCTATCTACATTTAAATTATATATATAGTCAGAATATTATTTCTCTGTTGATCAAATGATTGAGTTACTGCAGAGACAATTTAAATTAATGAGGGAGAAGAAAAAATAATGATTGAACTACAAAACAGAAACAACAGACATGGCTATATGAAAATAATGAAGGGAAAAATATATTCTTACTAACTCAATTCATTAGTAATATAATAATCAATAACACTATCAAATTAATTCTAAGGAGGGAAGTGTTGCTGATTTTCTTTCAAGAAGCAATTTGGCTGGGTGGTTTGGTTTAATAGAATTGCAACTAGTGATATGTTTTTAAGGAGAAATATAAGAGTAAATCAAATTGTTTTGTTAAACAGAAAGTGAAGCAGATAATTATTCAACGGAGGGCGAAGCAGACATGGCTATACGAACAGCTTCTAAGTCCAGACTGGTTTTTACATCAATATATTTCTTTTTGCTAATTTAAAAATAAATAAATAAATCCAAGTCCAATTAATTTGTATCGATAAAAAGAAAAAAGAAAAATAGAAGAAGCTAAGTCCAGTTTTAAATCCATTCAAATCAATAAAAATTCCTACCCTATCTATCTATCTATCTTCAAATTCAATCTGATCCATATATTTGACTCTTTGCTAATTTAAAATCACAAGTCATTTTGTCATGAAAATGAAAAGACTATCAGCAATTTCCATGTATGAACACAGAGGATTTAACATTTCAAACCCCAAGAACACTCAGCACTAATGACAGTTACAAACGTATTATAGCATTCAACTTTGTCATCCAATGAGCAAGCAACATAGTCCAAACTTTGGCTAATCTGAGATTTCAATATGAACTCACAATCAACAAATCTGAGATTTCAATGTGAGTGAAAAATTCATAACCCTAGATATGGATCTATGAAGATGAAGAGAGAGAAAGAACAATAATCATAACAACACCAATGTAAAACCAAGATTCATAGCAAATCAAACCATGTAATAGCACCTTAATTCAAACCAAACATCAATGAAAAAAAAAAAATTTACTCACTAAAATTTGTTGAGATCAGCGAATCAACAAATGGTGGATCCAAATCGATGAACAGTTGCTCCAGATTTGTAAATGGTGGCTCCAAATCGGTGATCAGTGGCTCAAGCTCGACGATGAACTTTGAAAACTCTCATCCCATCACAGCAATGTCAAAGAAGTGAAGTTTGTAGAATAAAATAATCAACAAATATGATATATAGTGAGGGTTAATTTGGTCATTTGATGAGTTAATCCAGACTCTGGCTAGTCTCCCAATTTATATCCCACCACTCTTTGTGGGATTGAATAGTCCATCAAATGTGGGACATCATATCCGAAAGGATTGTTAATCCGTACTTCAATTTTTTAACCAAACATCGAATTAATAATTTTCTTGGACTATTAGTCCAATCCTAAGCCCATGTCCATCCAAACAAACATGGCCTTTGAGTACGAACGTCCCTCATTCCTCATGTTTGGTTTGACACCCCACGCCAAACATAATGTAATGTATGCATGCCATATACAATGCAAAGCATGCAACCAATGCAATGCAACATGAGCATGTTAACTCAATGAAATCTAACGCTGCCTAAGCATGCAAGTTAATGCCAATGTAACATGAACATGCCAAGTATACAACAAGACTATGTAATGCAACTAGCTAAGCGTCATGCAATATACTAAACATGCAAACATGATATAATGCAAGTATGCAAATAATGTAACGCAACATGAGTGTGCCTACTCAATGCAACTTGCACAAGCATGTAACAAAGTGTAAACTAGCAAGCATGTAACAAGATGCAACATGTCAAACATGCAACTATATACAAGGATGGGCTTAAACCGGAATGGGAGACCTCAGCCATGCCCCCAAAACGGTGGCCAAAAGTGATGGATGAAGGCACCAAAATGCAAAGCAAACATGCATGCTAACTAGCCTATCACTTGAGCATGGAAAGGGGAACTTTTTAAACACATTTAAAAAGAGACTAATGTAGACAAATGACATGCATGCTAAGCTCTGAAAATGTGTAAAAGGTGGTGCCAAATCAACCAAGCCATGTCAATAAGGCATGCAATGAAGGCCAAAAACTTGAGGCTAACAAAAGGGGGTCAAGCTATGGTCATACCAACCAAGCCTCAAAGAACTGAAATGACTTAAATCAGTCCTAGGGCAGACCAAAATAAGGCTAGGACATGCATGGAACATGACCAAAACATGCTAAGAAATAGGCACCAAAACAAGGGCATTCAAGACTACAAAGAGAGCATTCCACTACAACCACCTCAACCAAACATGGCATGGGTTAGGCAATGAAAAATAGAGCTATAATATGCCAAAATGAGTCTCAAAACCCACTGATATGGCAGCCCAAAGATTTAAACAAAGAGGCATGCACAATGACCCCTTTTCAAAGCATAAAACAACAACTCTTCAAAACATTGAAAGGATGGTAAATGCAAACACACAAGCATGGAACATGGACTAAAATAGCATGATAAGTGATTCCAAATCACTGAAATAGCCCAAATAAAGCATGCTCATGACTCACACACCCAAGGCTAACAAGCTAAAATGCATGGTGGCTGTACAAAGCATGGCAAACATGACCAAATCAGCAATAAACAGAGCTTAAACATGACACAACATGGCTAAAAGCTTCATGAGGTCAAGCTAAAACATGCAAGCATGATGGTTTAAATGTATGCTACATGTTATGACAATAGAGGGGATTACAAAGCAAGTGCATGATGCATGGAATAGGCTATGAATCCGACCAAAAACAGAGGTCTAATATGATAAACTAACACCAAATACCCACTGAAATGAAGCCAAATAAAGCTAAGCAAGCATGTTACCTTTATAAGCCTTAAACACAAGCAAATGAGACACAAAGGGAGAGGGGTGTCCCTCCCCTATTCATGACTTCAAAACCACTTCTCCACCACTGAAAGTCCTCTAGATTTCAGTGGTGAGAAGGTCGAAATAAAGGGGGTCCAAAGCCCTAAGAGAAAGGCACACAAGGAGGCCAAACAAGGCCTAAAAGGGTGTAAACAACCCCCAACCCAAAAACAACCTTAAACAAACATCTTAAGCATGAAAATAAAGAACTTTTATCAGTTATACACTAAGCTCAAAACAGCATGCAAGATAGGTTAAAAGCTTAAGGCAAAATAGGGAATAAAAGAGGTAGTTCTCACCCTTGAAGAACACTTCAAGAACACCAAATCCAGCACCTCCTTTTGATCAAAACTAACTCAAAAACTTTGAAATCAAACCCTCAAGACCTCAATAACCGAAGTATGGTGTAACACTAGGTGTCTTAGTGGAAAACTAAGAACAAAAACCCCTTTGGAACACTTTTACACACACAAATCAAGAGAGAGAGAGGGAGATATATAGAGAGAGTGATATATATCATATATATCAGATTGTTCAACCCCTGAAAAGGGAGGAGAGGGCCTCCTCTTATAGGAATCCAATTCCTAAGCTTCTTGGAGAAGCTAACATAAGGGAGCAAATCCCTCCATACACGTGTATGTGGGGGTATAAAGTGGATGCCAGCTGTGATAGCTGGCATAAAATATCTGCTAAAAGCAGATGGAAAGGGGTCGGCTGGAAAATATGGCCGATTGACCAACAAAAATGGCCGGCCGACCAAAAACATTGCCGATCGACCAAAATATTTGGCCGGTAGCAATAAAACAGAGCTGATGGCCTCATGACAAGGCCGATGAGGTTGTGGAGATGGCCAACGAGCCATTCCCTGCCCTTAGAAACCAAAACACAAGTGTTTGGTACACAACCAAGCACAAAACAAACAAGTCGAGAGGTCTTGAGGCAAGGCGCGCGACCGAAGCCTCCGAGAACTCAAGACGAACACGAACATGGATGATCATCGAGTGTTCAAACGATGACGTCCAAGTCTTGAGGACGGTCAAAAATGGGGTGTCTATAGTTGCCCCTCTTTGACAGAACTCGAAAGTGATAACAATGACGGGAGTGAATGCCAAAGCCCAGAGACGACCCATTTTTGACAAGGCCGAAGACTTAGACAAGCATGCAAGATAGCAAGATATGTGCCCGAAGGTAGGGGCAAAATGAAAGAACAATGCATGATGCCGAACATAACTTATGATGATGCAAAGAGAGCTGTAACGACGCAAATACATACAATAAATGCAATAGTTTTAAGCAAGCCAAAGACCAAACTACATTACAATGCAGAAAGGATGTAAGAGAATTATGTAATTCTTGCTACGTTTGACGTGGAGAATACAATAGCTGTGCGGTTCCTCTGGTCGTGCCAGCTTCAAATGAACCGTACATACAATATCGTTCCTGTTCGGTTCGTCTGGTTGTGCCAGCCTCAAATGAGCCGTACATACAATATCGTGCCTAAAAAAGAAAGAAAACTTAACAGGTACAATATCATTAGATACATGCATAGCAATGCAAGTGAGAAGTGCGTAATCAACGCAAGTGAAGGCGGTGCATGACAATGCGGGTGGAAGGGGTGCATAACAACGCAACCCAAGTGTGTGCATAACAACGCGATTTGAAACAAGCATAACAATACTATGAAGCCATGAACACATATGAGTAAAGTACACGCGACAACGTGTACAATGTGTGAAGGTGAGGAAAAGTATACACATGTAAGTAAAGCACACGCGGAAGCGCATGCAATGTGTAAAGCAAAGAATAAAATGTACACATGTAAGTAAAGCACATGCGACAACATGTACAATGTGTAAGGCAATTGTGAAGATAAGCATGAACACATGTAAGTAAAGCATGTGTGTCAACGCAAGCAATGTGTAAAGCAAGGAATAAATATACACATGTAAGTAAAGCACGCGCGGAAACCCATGCAATGTGTAAAGCAGGAAAGAAATATACATATGTAAGTAAAGCACGCGCGGAAATGCATGCAATGTGTAAAGCAGGAAAGAACACATGTAAGTAAAGCATGCGCGCTAACGCAAGCAATGTGTAACCTCCTAAAAAATGCATGAACAAATGTAAGTGAAGCACACGCGAAAACGCATGCAATGTGTGTAACAATGCGAAAAGGGGAGAAAGGTACATAAACACATGTAAGTAAAGCATACGCGAAAACGCATGCAATGTGTGTAACAATGCGAGAAGGGTACATAAACACATGTAAGTAAAGCATATGCGAAAACGCATGCAATGTGTGTAACAATGCGAGAACAGAGAAAGGCACGTATTCAACTGAAGCATGGTAAAGGCACGTTATTCGTGATGTTGAGATGCAGCTTCAAAATAAGATGGGGCACCGTTCAACGCAAGACGCTTAACGAGCGTGCTTTATTAAAGTCAAAACGATGCAACGTAATACAATAGAATTGAAGCGATTTATAGAATTCGCAAGATACAAAAAGGATACGAGAAAGGATACTCCCCGCACGCACCGAGGATCGCTCATAGAAGACACGGCTCAAGGTCAACACGAAGGTCTATTAATGTTCAAAAAGTGTGCTTTCTTGCACTGTCCTGAGTAATGAAGGTGCCAAACCACATGATTGACCCGAACAAGGACGTGGGAGGTGTATCGACCACAAGGGGAGGCCACCGGTATTAATCCTGACACTCTGCTACCCTTCTCCCCTTTTCGCTTTACTTTTCCCCTTTTTTTTTATTTGGTAGTTTAAACACATTGCACTATCTCAGGCATGTTTTACTTTCTGAAAACTATGTACTTTTTGCAAAAGACATGATGGAAATGAAACAACTATTTTGTTCAAAAAGGTGTTACATTTTATGCATCGCATCGCATCGCATTTCATAACAATGTAAACGAGATTTGAACCTTTGTTTGAAAAGTAAGCACTTGCCTCGTGATAATCAGGTAATGAACCGAGTAAGGACAAAACAACTCGATAATCAAAACAAAGAGCTCGATAAGTTAACCAACAGTAAATACAACTCGATAAGCAAAGCAAAGACTTAAAGGATGTAAGATACAACTTGATAAGCAGATGTACAACAACTCGATAAACAAGACGAAGTAACAGGTGTTAGTTCGCAAAAACATCATCAAAAGGCATTGGAAGTGGTGTCAATCACCAGTTTTTCATCATGCTTAACACTTATTTGGCTTAGAGCACAATTAGAGGCCATCAGCCAAAGGGAGACATCACCGGCCGAAATTAATGGGAATCGGCCAATATTTTAGCCGATCGGCCAAAATAGATGGTCGGTTGGCACTACTTTTGGTCGACCGGCCAAAAATGGTAAAGACCTCCAGAATGTTGACACCTGTCTTCCACTCAATACCTTATCCTCTACAAAAGCCTCAGCCTCGTAGTTTTCCTCATTTCAACATTGATTTACACCAAATGGAAGAGTTTCTTACCCAAAATCTCACAACTTGGATTGCCAATTTGGATGGCTCGAAAAAGTTGAATTTTCGGGGCTTTGGCGTAAATGCACTATTCACGCTGAGTCGCACTCTGCTGCACTTTCCGTTTCTCCATGTCACGGCAAGGTTTTGGAATCCGGTAACAAGTGTCTTTAGCTTCGGCGGGCAAGAGGTGTGTCCTACCTTCGAAGATTTCCAAGCTTTGATGAAATCCGAGCGCAACGAAGAAATCTTGCCCCAACTTCGCTTTGGCCACACCCAAGCCTTAGGGCGAATGTGTGGGCTCACTATGCACGACGCTCGATCTTTGATTTGTGACGGAATGTTGGATATTCTGAGTCTGATTTGTCGGTTTTCCGATGCCGGTGACCGCGGTGACCATCATTGGCAAGGCTTTCGGCGACATGCCCTTTGTTTGTGCATGCTATCTCATTTCTTGCTCGCCTCAGGCTCCGGAGGATCTAGTGTCCAGTTGATCGAGGTTACCCAAGGCTTAAGGGAAGGCAAAAGCTATATTGCCATGTCATTGGCCGAGACATTGATGGGCTTGGATGCATTCGATCGCCGGGAGACGACCAGATTAGCGGGGAGTCCACTACTGCTGCAGGTAATGTTCCCACCCTTCCTCATGTATATATTGCCCACATCACTCGACCCTCAGGCTCGGTTTTTCTCTCAAAACCCTTTCTCACTTTTTTTTCTCAACATACACCTCTCTATTCTTTAATCTCTCATTTTTCATCCCTCTCCAGGTATGGTTGATGGACAAATTGCAGGTTGTGGACTCTTGCCCAGCATACTCAGCTCGCGGCTACTTCTTCCGATGTCGCCTAGTCGATGCCCTTGATGAGGGATGGTGGTTCGATTGGATGTGCCATTTGTCCGCAGACCGCATTGCTTGGCAGTGCCCTTGGCTCAATTTACCGGCAATGAGCTACAGCATGTCCCGGCAGACTGGGATTCAGTTGATTGGCTTGACACACTACGTGTTCTACTTTCCTTTCCGGTTCCAGCGCCAGTTCGGCCATGATCAAATTTTCCCGGCGGAGGGGATAGAATACCCTGCTGCATTTTCGGTCCGAGGTGTACAGCTTGCTCAGCATGCCACAGCATAGAGGACTAGAGAGCTCCTGGCCCCCGCTCCTACTTTCAGTTGCACTTTGTCTGATGAGTGCATAGATTGGCTTAATGAAGAGGCACAGATTGGGCCCAGCTTGGCATCAGAAGCTTCGACCAGCTTTGGGAGGGGACGCAGGAACACTTGACTATGCCTCTGATTTATTTGCTTTAATCAGAACTTTCAAGTTTTCTTTATGAATGTAATGAAAAGCAACTTCAATTTGTATGCAAGAGCAAGAGAACTCTGTATTGAAATCAATAAAATTAAAGGTTGTGGGTACTGAAAATTTTCAGTTTGGTCCAAAAATGGTCTAAGTTGTAAAAGATTAATTTGAGCAAAATCAATTTTTATTAAAACTTTTCAAAACCATTTTCGATATGGATCAGAACTAGACACGCCTGAGATCTGTCACTGAGATGCACAACCCCGGATCCCAGCAACTGGAAAGTTGACCCTAGTTTGAAAAGCACTGCACCGGAGATCACAACCGAAGCTCTTGAATGCTGAATAGACGGAGATGGCCGAGATGATCAAATGGACAAAGTTGATCGGGGAAAAGCTTTATGGCTGGACTTCAAGATGAAGTTGCCTACGTATCCCAAAGATGGGAATCAAGCCTTACGTAGTTCGGCTCAGGTTCACTCGTGTATTGACCCTTACCTTTTACGCTCTAACTTTTGCAAAGGCCGCCCTTTGCGGGTTTTCAACCTTGCGAGCTCAGTTTTTATAATTTCAATTTTTTTTTTATGCTCTAACTTTTTCCTAGGTTGCCCTTTCGGGTTTTCGGCCTAGCGAGCCTCTCAAGGGTAATATTTCTTCAACTTGTCCATATTGATCGGTTGTGAGAACTCTAGGCCATCTAGGTCCATCAGAACGACAGCTCGTCCTGACCAAATAGACTTAATGATGTAGGGACCAGTCCAATTGGGTCTGAACTTGCCCCTAGGGTCATGGATGGGGGCTCGGTTGTCTTTGAGCACCAAATCTCCTTCTTTCAAATTTCGAGACTTAACCTTCTTGTTGAAAGCCCTGGCAATTCTCCGCTGATAACCTTGAACATGGTACAGTGCTTTCAGTTTTCTTTCATCAAAGAGCATGAGTTCTTCAAATCTGCTCTGCTGCCAATCCGTTTCGGCTATCTGACACTCAGCCAGTACTCGTAATGACGGAACCTCAATTTCGATAGGTAGAACGGCCTCCATCCCATAAACCAACGAATATGGAGTCGCTTCAGTAGATGTTCTAATTGAAGTCTGGTAGCCCCACAGAGCAAATGGCAGCTTATCTGGCCAGTCCCGGTAGGTTTCCACCATCTTCTGTAAAATACGCTTGATGTTCTTGTTGGCGGCCTCGACTGCTCCATTGGGCTGCGGCCGATATGTAGACGACTTGTGAAAAGCCACGTTGTATTTCTCCAACAAGTCAATCACTTCTTTCTTGAAGTAGGAACCATTATCTGAGATAATCTCGTTTGGGACCCCATAGCGACAGATGATGTTATTTCTGATAAACTTTGCGACGTGCGATGCCTTCAACACTGCATAAGATTCGGCCTTGACCCACTTCGTGAAATAATCTATCGCGACCAAAATGAACTCATGCCTATTAGACCCCTTCGGAGTGACGGCCCCGATCACATCGATTCCCCAAACTGAAAATGGCCATGGCGAAGTCATATTGTACAGCTTCGACGACGGGATGTTCACGCGGTTTGCATGGATTTGACATTTGTGGCATCGCCGAACAAAGTCGATACAATCCTCCTCCATGGTAGACCAATAGTAACCCTGTCTGAGGATCTTTCGAGCTAACATTACCCCGTTCATATGTACCCCACACTCTTCCCCATGGATGGCCTCCATTAAGCGCTTCGATTCTTCAGCATCAACGCACAACTTATACATTCCCAGATGACCTTTCTTGTATAATTTACCACCGCAGATGATGAACTGAACGACCATTCTTTTGATTGCCCTTTTATCTTTGGCATTTGCCCCTGGTGGATACGCCTCTTTTTCCAAGAAGTTCTGGACATCGCAGTACCAGGGGTTCTCATCTTGAACCTCATCTATAGCGGCAATCGACTCGTAGGCCGGCGCAAAATTCTGGTCAATGATGATCGGATCCATCCGGACTCCAAAAGGGATGTCTATCATGGAAGATAAAGTTACTAGTGAATCTGCGAACCTGTTGTTTTCTCTTAGTAGATGAGCAAAGTTCAGCATCTCAAACCGAGGAATTAACAAGTCCAAGGTCTGGTGATACATTATCATCTTTTCTTCTTTGACTTTCCAATCTCCCTTAGCTTGGGATACAACAAGGTTCGAGTCCCCAATGACGTCCAGCCGTTTTGCCCCTAGTTCCAGGGCTGCTTCTAAACCAACAATGCATGCTTCATATTCTGCTTCGTTGTTCGAGACTTTGAATCGGAGTTTGAAGGCTAGAGAAATATGGGAATTGTCGGGTGCTATCAGCAACACCCCTATCCCATACCCGCATTGGTTTGACGCTCCGTCAAAGTACATCGTCCAAGTTTCGTCTTCGATATGCAAAATGGCCTCATCTGGGAATAAGTACTCAACTGTTTCACCTTCCACTGGATGATCGGCTAAGAACTCTGTTAACGTTCTTCCCTTGACAGACTTGCGCGTCACATATTTCAGATCGAATTCGGAAATCAAAAGCAACCAACGAGCTAGCCTACCCGTAAGCGCCGGTTTCTCGAAGAGATATTTGATCGGATCTAATCTTGAAACCAGCATTACAGAGTGAGCTAACAGGTAGTGCCACAGCTTCCTGGTAGCCCATACGAAGGCTAAGCAAGCCTTTTCCAACGGTGTGTAGCGGGTTTCATACTCCAGCATCTTCTTGCTCAGATAGTAGATAGCTCTCTCCACCTTGTCCTCAGACTCTTGTGCGAGCATGCAGCCCATTGTAGTCTCAGTTACTGAAAGATACAAAATCAACAGTTTCCCCGGCTCGGGCGGTGACAACACGGGTGGGTTCTGTAAGTATTCCTTGATCTGTTCAAAAGTAGCTTGGCATTGACCGTCCCATTGGAACTTCTTTCCTTTCTTCAGGAGACCAAAAAGTGGTTCACAAGTCAAGGTTAATTTTGAGATAAACCGTCTTATGAATTGTACTTTACCCAGAAAGCCTTGCACCTCCTTTTTAGTCCTTGGTGGTGGCATTTCTAAGATGGCCTTGATTTTGGAAGGGTCGACTTCGATACCTCTCTGTGTGATCAGAAACCCTAACATTTTCCCTGATGTGACACCGAACGTACACTTCTAAGGATTTAGCCGCAACCAAAATTCTCTGATCCTTTGGAAGAACTTTTGCAAGGCGGCATAGTGGCCCTCTCTTTCTTTGGACTTGACAATCATGTCGTCCACATACACCTCAACCTCTTTGTGGATCATGTCGTGCAATATTGTGGTCGCAGCCCGTTGATATGTAGCTCCAGCGTTCTTTAACCCAAATGGCATCACCCTATAACAGTAAGTCCCCCACGGGGTGGTGAAAGCAGTCTTCTCCCGATCTTCAGGTGCCATCACGATCTGATTATAGCCCGAGAATCCATCCATGAACGAAAGCAAAGCATGCCCTGCTGTGAAGTCCACTAACTCCTCAATATGTGGCAAGGGAAAGTCGTCCTTCGGACTGGCTCTGTTCAAATCCCTGAAATCCATGCATACCTGGATCCTGCCATCCTTCTTCGGCACCGGAACAATATTGGCCAACCAAGTCGGGTATTCAGATACCAGCAGGAACCCTGCGTCAATTTGCTTGGTGACCTCTTCTTTAATCTTGAGGGCCCAGTCCGGGCGGATCCTTCTGAGTTTCTGTTTAACGGGTCGGGCCTCTGGGTCAAGAGGGATCCGGTGCTGTACAATCTCAGGATCGATTCTAGGCATGTCTTCGTAGGACCACGCGAAAACATCTTTGAAATCTTTTAATAAAGCGACTAAACGCTCGCGTTCCTCCGAAGACAACGTGGACCCGATCTGGACCAGCCGCGGGTCCTCCTCAGTACCCACATTAACTGTAGTGATTTCGTCAACCAAGGGTTTAACAAATCTCTCCTGCTCTTGATCAATTAGACGTTGTAAAACCAGAGGAATTTCTTCCTCGTCGTTTTCATCAAAATTTTGAAAGTCCTGATTAATACAATAAATCAAAGGCACAGAAAAGTACTCAGAAACCACAGCTATTCCATTCTCATTAAGCACATCCAATTTTTTCGATTCCTCTGTTACAACAGACTCAAAAGAGAAAGAAAATGACGACCTGGACAGGACTGTGGCATCCGGGTTGTCACCCCCAGGAATACCGGACTCAGACTCAGACGAGCTGGAACCTGATTCCGATACCAAAGATTTGGTGGAATAAGATTCCGACTCACTACCTGACCCGGTGCTGCTTGACAAAAATCCCTCCTCGTACTGCCAGATGAGAGAGGGTGCGATGAGTGCATCCAAAATGTTTGATGGTAGGCCCGCAGCCATTTCATTCCCGATCATGGACACCGAGAAGTTATCCCCCAAGCACTTCTGTTCGATTGGAGGATCTGAAAGTAGATAGGCCAACGCTACCCCTATTTCAATTTCAGTGCTCTCAGAATCTACATTTTTACACTGCTCAACGTCAGCTGATGGGTCTGTCTGCTCCTCGGCAACATCATCCCCGGATATCTGCAGGTCGAAGAAGATCTCAAAACCTGGCACACGCTTCCTCTCCGCATTCAACCATGGCGCTGGGAAGCCGCAGAACGGAAAATCCTCCTCCTCCCGGATGAAGTGTCCGTTTAGGGTACCCTGAATGGGTCGGCGCATTAACTCATATGGCTTCCCCGCCTTCTTCGCTCTAGCCCTCCCAGCCATCTCCTTACCTTTCCTCACGCAATCCTCTTTGGTGGGAAGATAACCCAAGCCAAAGGTATGTGGGTTGTGCGGCACTTCGGCTGATACTGCAATGCCCTTCCGGTCACTCTTTCCCAATCCCATCCCGGGGATGTGTTGAAGTTTATTCATGAGGTATATTGATTGCGCGCTGACATACACCCCCTCATCAACAGCCAAGATGTTTTGCACGACTCGAGCCTCAGCCAGAGTAAAACCCGATAAGAACACATCCTCCGTGCTGGGCTCGTTTTCTAAGATTGGTGTAGACACCTCCGGCGGCGGATGGATTGATGAATTTCCAAAAACTATGGCTACCCCCTTCCTGTGAGGGTATTTCAACATCTGGTGCAAGGTGGAAGAAACTGCCTTTACCTGGTGTAACCATGGTCGCCCCAAAAGTAGGTTAAAGGTTGCGGGAACGTCTAAGACATGGAAATCGATCTCGTGTTGTCCTGGACCAACCTGGGTTTGAATTTTGACAGTCCCCATCACCTCCCTGCTTGTGTTATCATACGCCCGAATTACCTGGGCAGTTGGCACGAAGTCCGCGGGCTTCAACCCAATTGCATATGCCGTCCTCGATGGGCACACATTAATGGCGGATCCCGTGTTGACAAGAACCACTGGTACCCACTTGCCCCTACATTCCACAGAGATGTAGAGAGGTTTGTTATGATCTGCGCCCTCAGGCAGTAGTTCTTTATCAGAAAAGGTCAACGTCGGGGAACCTCCTTCTGAAAAAATCAATCCAACTAGCTGCTCCGGTGTGGTGTCTATCGAGAGTTTGGCTTTGTCCATGGCTAAAAGCACGGCCTGTCTATGTACTTGAGAAGCCATAAGCAGTCCCCAGATGGAGATGTCTGCTTGTATCTTTTTCAACTGTTTCAACACAGCCTCTTCTTCGAGTTGCTTCTCTTTCTGTTTCTCCGCCTCCTTGTCTTTCCCGGACGCCTTTGGCTGATCTAGGTGTAGGGGCTTGAAATACCGCCCACTCCTAGTCATATGGTCAACTTCACCAATGTACCAGGTATCATCCGGTTGATTGCTTCCCCAGTCCTCATCTGTGTGGGCAAGACATAGATCATCGTCCTCCCACCACATTCCATCGGCAGCCAACAGACACCTGTCCGGCTCTGTTACGACTATCCTTGTACTCACGGTACCTTCTGTCCATGTGTTCGCAGCACCCTCTGTTCTTGTGCACATAGCACTCTCAGTCCCCACAGGGACCTTGGCTTTTCTGGCTCTCTCAGAGTCCTCGATTCCTTTCGGTTCTAACTATGTCAATGCAGCCTACTGTTCCAAACTTCCTGTATTCAAAATTCCCAAATCCAGAGCGAAATTCTTGGCACCGGCGCTCTCTGGCGATGTATTCTGGTCCCTGGCCTTTCCGGCCACAATTGATGTCCTTGCCTCCGACGGGCCTTTTTCTAGCTGAGTTTCTTCAACAATATCTGGTTGGTCGTCAAGCCACCGGTGACTTCTGCTGACTCCTCAAAATCGAACCAGTTGACCGTCATGTCCCCGGTATCTTGTTTGTTGAAAATCTGGAGGTCAGCAATGTCCCCTTCCAGAACTGCTAAGTCCTCTATCCTCTGATCAAGTCCGTCCCCCTGTAGTACACAAATTTCTTCCCCCACCAGGAATTTCACATTTGGCCTAATCTGCCCCGTTGACACAATGTAGCCACTCGGGTTGTACATCTCCTCAGCAAAGCTCCCCAATTTCTCAGTCCCTGAATCCACTATACCATTTTCCTCCGAAATCATCCCTATTCTGTCTTTGACAGCCACTACCATTGGTTCGGGTTGGGTTTGGGAGATGTCCAACATGCACAAGTCGGTGCTGTCAGGAAGGAACACCTCCGGCTTAGGTAGGTGAGATGGGGTGATATATATGCTGGGGTTGTATGGCATGACCCCAGTCTGGATAAAGTTGATGCGTTTGGGAGGTGGGGCTTGGTTGTGTGGTGGGAGAGGGTTGGTCGTGACGTTGGGTTTTTCTGGAGGCACGATCACCTTGTTGTTGATGAGATCCTGAATCTCATGACGTAATCTATAGCATTGGTCGGTGTCATGACCGTGCTGTTGGTGAAACGCGCAGTACTTCGCCAGGTTATGGGAGGGGGGAAGTTTTTCTGGTAATGGCTGCGGCTCCAGGGGCTTCAAGTGCCCTTTTCTGATTAAAACCCCCAAAGCTTTGGGCAGGGGCATATATAGTGGGGTGAAGGCTCTTTGGCTCTTGGGTGCGTATCTGGCTGCTTGCGAGCTACTACCGGACGCGCCGGAGAATGGTGTAGCTGCAAGGGTTCTTGGGGGAGTGGTGGTGACCATGCTAACTTCTGAAGCTCTAGCAGTTGCAGCACTGCTTGTGCCTGCATTATTCTTTCGGTTGAAGGTTCTTCTGGGTTGCTCTTTGTCATTGTCAATCAAGCCCTGCTTCAAGGCATCCTCGATCTGTACTCCCATCTCATGCAGATCTGAAAAGGTAGGGAAGGGGAGCACGATCATTTTCTACATTAGTTTGGGTTGGAGGTTGCGCATAACCATCCGTATTTGATCCTTATCCGTCGACCTTATGGTCATCATTGAGTCCTTCGCCCTCCAGCGGGTTACGAATTCAGAGAAACTCTCCTTAGGCTCCTGCCTTGTTGTCTCAAGATCACGGGTTGTAATCTCGATTTACGTGTTATAGGAGTACTGTGCAATGAAAGCCTCGGCCATCTCATCCCAGTTTCGCTTGACATCGTTTTCCAATTTTGCGTACCAGATGGCCGCCACACCCCATAGGGTCCGGCCAAACAATGAAAGCTTCTGTAGTCTGGTGAGGCCTATCGGCCTTAGTATGTCCGAAAACAAACGTAAATGCACCGTGGGATCCCCGAACCCGTCAAAGCGGTCGATTTGTGGCATCTTGAACCGATCTGGCAGCGTCACAGCCGTGTCGGTATACCCGTCTTTAATGTCTGGGATGGACTTTACCCCTTGGGATTTCTTAAACAAATTTTCAAGCTTGCACAACTTCAACGCTGTAGGGTCCACCTCGAACTCAAAGGGAGAGTCCAGTTGATTGATAGGCGTAGGTGCCTTGGATAGTTGAGGTAGAATCGGGGGCGGAGCCGGCCCTGTTGGGATGTCTGTATCCTCCTGGGCATTCTGGACATTCATCGCCTCCTCAGGTATTGGGACTCTTGGTGGGGGGGTTTGGTGTGAAGTAGATTCTCCAGTTTGCTGTTGTAGTCGGGTAATTAGCTCTGCCTGTTGGGCCATGATCTCGGCCTGTTGTTTGGAAAATTTATCTCGACGAATAGCGTCTTGTTGCATAACTCTCATACTTTCTTGAAGTTGACGCATCATTTCCTCCACTCCTGCCATACTGCCCTGATCTATTCGAACTACTGGTATGTCTATCTCTGTAGTAGACTCGAAAATCTCAACTTGACTGTTCAAAGACCACTGATATGGAAATCTCGGTACCGATACACTGCGTCTTCTTGACCTCCGCCTGACAACCGGGGGTAAGGAATAAAACACTGGTTGTCCGTCTACCAGATCCTCAGATCGATGGAGTCGACGACCTCTAGTCCAGAGTGCTTGGGGAATATCTGCTTAGTCGGAAGCAATTGTGCTAAACTACCTAAAAAAAAAGATAAATAAAGCAATAATAAGGAAATAAACAACCAGAAAACGGACAGCATAATGGCTTAAATAAACATAACACACAGTTGGGTATAGAAACACGTAGTTGATAAGCTGAATATACTGTTCTCAAACACCGATCATTGTTCCCAAATCACTGCCCCCAAAACTAAATCTGATACCCGCAGATAACTGATTCCCAAAATACCGAATTGGTGCCCGCAGGCCTGATACCCAAACTTGTATACTGACACACACAACCTGTAGTGACACACTCTGACAGCAAATATCATGCAAGTGAGAGCCAAAACACCCTTATGTTGGGATAAGGTTTCCCTTTTCTATTTTGTCAGGAGCTAGGATTTCACTACGCATGCAGTGGTTTCAAACAACCTATAATCGGGTAAGCAACTTGTCCTAGCTTGGAATGGTAACTACGGATTTCAATATGTACTAGGTCGAATGGTAAAAAAAGGTGTCCCGGTAAAACCGGGGTTTGTGTTCCCATCGTAGCAGAGCCCGTAACTGGTCAGCCTTATGGCATGCTTCTCAAAGCAAGCCTCCGGCAAACCGTTCAGGAATAGCAGATGGCAAGCATGTTGTCCTAGGCGCACCAATGCAAATGCAATGCAAAAGAACACATAAGTGTAGTCAAAACAAGATATCATGAGTTCGAGTCAAGTTCTCTAACTCCCCAGCAGAGTCGCCAGAAACTGTAGACGTCCCCGAACGTCCCGGGAGGGAATCCCGTTTTGTTCATTGGGCTCACTACAGTTAGGACTCAATGTCACGGTCCTGTATCTAATCTCGCAGAGTGCAATGCAAGACCGATGAATCATCAAAGAGTCCAAATCTGGCAAGTCGTTTTGGAAAACTGATTTTTTAGAAAGAAGTGCCAAACATGGAATGCTTTGCCAGATACAGAGTCGCCACCTAAATATTTTATTTTGGGGGAATTTAGGAAACCCTGACTTGTGCGTAAGGCCACGTGTCCGTCATCACCAGAGTTGCCTCGGCTCGGGAACTTGGGTACGATTGGGGAAGGTCACTTCGTGAGCACCCCCGCTCGCCCGATCAAAGATCGGCCTCTACTAACCATGATATTGAGTTTTGAAAATATTATGTGTTCTTATTCCGGTTATTAACCTAGAATTACTATGTGATGCGCACATCATACAAGTATAGACTAGATTGCCTAATTTGGAACAAAGCATCTCATATTCATTTGTTTTGAAAATGGATTGAAGTTTGCTACTCGCAAGTAAGCTAAAAACACGGGTTTCGACGAATTATTCCAATTCAAGCAACCCAACTTTCGCCCACAGGCATTCAGGCAGTTATATCACGTAAGCAGATAGCCTCATGGTAAGCATGCTATCATGGCAAAAATCACACTCATGTAAGATGCTAAAGCATAAAAACTTACCTAGTACTCCGAGTCAAAACAAGAAACTAGTTAGGAATCATGCATGATCCTAGTTCATGTTAAGATGGCTAATGCAACACATGCAAAATGCAACTAAAATAGGCTCGGCTATTCTAAGAATGGCATGTGAAATGTGGCAACTCGATATACGTATTCAAGTTGGAATTGAAACACAATGCAGTTAGCATGATGCACCGAGCCCGGTGCATGCAAAACAGATGAATGATGCAAAAATGCGAGCATAAGTATGCTAATTGAAACATGTCCTAAACTAACCATCAAAAGCTAGTAAATGAAAGGGAGAAAGATGTGGGGTTGGAAGACATGCATCACACACACGCACGCTTATTTCAAATTTGCCCTCTCGACGGAGGGTCCGAAAGAATAATACAAACCCAATAAATAATTAGCTACTCTAGATAATTGATTATTACAGACCCTTAATTAATTAACAAATTAATTACAAAATAAACTAAGCGTGAATTTTAAAAGGCCGCCGCAGCTCTGCCTCGAAATGATTGGATGATGCATGGTCGATTTGCCTTGCTCGGAAACCTATTGCCATGCCTCTGTTGCATCTGTTTGCACTGTTCTGCACCTATGATAATTGTGAAAATTCTTGGGATGCTTCTAAATTACTCCATGATCATTATGGGAAATCACCAGCCAAGATACCGGACCACCGGCTATGGAAATATGGTAACCGACCAAAAGTTTGTCCATCGGCTGGACTTTGGTAGTCGGGCGGCACTGAAAGTTGCCGACCGGCTATTTCTTCCTGTAGAACACTGGTTTTGCTGCAACAGAGGACAGACAGTGCATGGCATGGGATTTGCAAGCCAAATGTATGCACGACCACGCTCCCTGTCATACTATGAACTCAAGGGAGTATGGCTCTCGACCCTCGGGCCACCAATCACGCATTTCAACGCATGATGGCCAAAGGGGCCAAGTGTGCATATTAATGCAAAATGGATGCAACAAAACAAATGAATGCTACACACTCTATCATGTTGGGATCAAGAGTGTCGGCGACCGAGGATCGAGGCGCGTTTCATCACTTTGAGTACGAACGTCCCTCATTCCTCATGTTTGGTTTGACACCCCAAGACAAACATAATGTAATGTATGCATGCCATATACAATGCAAAGCATGCAACCAATGCAATGCAACATGAGCATGTTAACTCAATGAAATCTAACGCTACCTAAGCATGCAAGTTAATGCCAATGTAACATGAACATGCCAAGTATACAACAAGATTATGTAATGCAACTAGCTAAGCGTCATGCAATATACTAAACATGCAAACATGATATAATGCAAGTATGCAAATAATGTAACGCAACATGAGTGTGCCTACTCAATGCAACTTGCACAAGCATGGAACAAATTGTAAACTAGCAAACATGTAACATGATGCAACATGTCAAACATGCAACTATATACAAGGATGGGCTTAAACCGGAAAGGGAGACCTCAGCCATGCCCCAAAACAATGGCCAAAAGTGATGGATGAAGGCACCAAAATGCAAAGCAAACATGCATGCTAACTAGCCTATCACTTGAGCATGGAAAGGGGAACTTTTTAAACACATTTAAAAAGAGACTAATGTAGACAAATGACATGCATGCTAAGCTCTGAAAATGTGTAAAAGGTGGTGCCAAATCAACCAAGCCATGTCAATAAGGCATGCAATGAAGGCCAAAAACTTGAGGCTAACAAAAGGGGGTCAAGCTATGGTCATACCAACCAAGCCTCAAAGAACCGAAATGACTTAAATCAGTCCTAGGGTAGACCAAAATAAGGCTAGGACATGCATGGAACATGACAAAAACATGCTAAGAAATAGGCACCAAAACAAGGGCATTCAAGACTACAAAGAGAGTATTCCACTACAACCACCTCAACCAAACATGGCATGGGTTAGGCAATGAAAAACAGAGCTATAATGTGCCAAAATGAGTCTCAAAACCCACTGATATGGCAGCCCAAAGATTTAAACAAAGAGGCATGCACAACGACCCCTTTTCAAAGCATAAAACAACAACTCTTCAAAACATTGAAAGGATGGTAAATGCAAACACACAAGCATGGAACATGGACTGAAATAGCATGATAAGTGATTCTAAATCACTAAAATAGCCCAAATAAAGCATGCTCATGACTCACACACCCAAGGCTAACAAGCTAAAATGCATGGTGGCTGTACAAAGCATGGCAAACACGACCAAATCAACAACAAATAGAGCTTAAACATGACACAACATGGCTAAAAGCTTCATGAGGTCAAGCTAAAACATGCAAGCATGATGGTCTAAATGTATGCTACATGTTATGACAATAGAGGGGATTACAAAGCAAGTGCATGATGCATGCAATAGGCTATGAATCCGACCAAAAACAGAGGTCTAATATGATAAACTAACACCAAATACCCACTGAAATGAAGCCAAATAAAGCTAAGCAAGCATGTTACCTTTATAAGCCTTAAACACAAGCAAATGAGACACAAAGGGAGAGGGGTGTCCCTCCCCTATTCATGACTTCAAAACCACTTCTCCACCACTGAAAATCCTCTGGATTTCAGTGGTGAGAAGGTTGAAATAAAGGGGGTCCAAAGCCCTAAGAGAAAGGCACAAAAGGAGGCCAAACAAGGCCTAAGAGGGTGTAAACAACCCCCAACCCAAAAGCAACCTCAAACAAACATCTTAAGCATGAAAATAAAGAACTTTTATCAGTTATACACTAAGCTCAAAATAGCATGCAAGATAGGTTAAAAGCTTACGGAAAAATGGGAAATAAAAGAGGTAGTTCTCACCCTAGAAGAACACCAAATCCAGCACCTCCTTTTGATCAAAACTAACTGAAAAACTTTGAAATTAAACCCTCAAGACCTCAATAACCGAAGTATGGCGTAACACTAGGTGTCTTAGTGCAAAACTAAGAACAAAAACCCCTTTGGAACACTTTTACACACACAAATCAAGAGAGAGAGAGGGAGATATAGACAGAGAGTGATATATATCATATATATCAGATTGTTCAACCCCTGAAAAGGGAGGAGAGGGCCTCCTCTTATAGGAATCCAATTCCTAAGCTTCTTGGAGAAGCTAACATAAGGGAGCAAATCCCTCCATACACGTGTATGGTGGGGGTGTAAAGTGGATGCCAGCTGTGACAGCTGGCATAAAATATCTGCCAAAAGCAGATGGAAAGGGGTCGGCTGGAAAATATGGCCGATTGACCAACAAAAATGGCCGGCCGACCAAAAACATTGCCGATCGACCAAAATATTTGGCCGGTAGCAATAAAACAGAGCCGGTGGCCTCAAGACAAGGCCGATGAGGTGTGAAGATGGCCAACGAGCCATTCCCTACCCTTAGAAGCAAAAACACAAGTGTTTGGTACACAACCAAGCACAAAACAAACAAGTCGAGAGGTCTTGAGGCAAGGCGCGCGACCGAAGCCTCCGAGAACTCAAGACGAACATGAACATGGATGATCATCGAGTGTTCAAACGATGACGTCCAAGTCTTGAGGACGGTCAAAAATAGGGTGTCTACAAATGTGCCCTCTCGACGGAGGGTCCGAATGGAAGAGAGCTAACTAGCTACGCTAATTAAGCTAACTATTACAAATCAACTAATTAACTAACTATTCTAACTAATTAATTACAGCGTAATTGAATAACTAGCTAATCTAGGCTAATTAGAATATTACAAACCAGATTAAACTAATTAATTTCAAAACACGTAATTAACTACAACTAGCTAGTAAAGCGGTAAAATGGTCTTGCGGGCGAGGGAGGCATCCATGCTCGGCGCGTCCTCCCGAAAATCCACCGCCTTGCCTCAAGATGCCTCTGTTTGCACACCTTTAGACTTCTGAAAATTGTGCCAACTTCCAGATTACTTTTGACCCATCTCAGGAACATGCTGAGGAATGGTCGGCCAGAGATGGTGGCCATTGGCCCAAGTTGATGGCCATCGGCCACTTCTGATAGCCAATCGGCAGCCTTGGTGGTCGGTCGGCAGCTTTGATGGTCGGTTGGCCACTGCTTCCTGCAATTTCTCCTTTTGCTGCAATAGAGCACAAACAGAGGCATAGCAGTGTATTTGCAAGGAGATGTGTGTGCAACCACACTCCTTATCATGTCTCAAGCTCAAAGGAGTGTAGTGCTCGGCTCTCAAGCCACCAATCACGTGTCTCGATGCATGATGGCCAAAGAGTCAAGCTTGCACAATGTTGATGAATGCACAAATAACACATAGGACTCGAGAGGCCTCCACCCCATCATGCACAGTCAGGGGGGACGGCGACAAAGAAATGAGGCGCGTTTCATCACTTCAAGTATGAAACGCCCCTCGTTTCTCGTGTTTGGATCAACATCCAATCTAAACACAAAGCAATGCAACACACATGCAAACAACATGCCATGCAAACAACATGCTAATCTTGACATGTTAAGGTTGTATGCACAAGACTCTAACATGTAAACACTCATGCACAACATACTAGAACACTTAAGAATTAAACATTAGTGAAGGATACAACACTAGGACCATGCAACACAATGCTCAATGGACTAAACGAACACCAAACAAACCTTATGCATGCCAAAACAGTGGCCAAAATGATCTGAAATGATAGCATGAATGGCAAGAGAATGATGCTCATGCATTGGCTCACAAACAAGGCATAAAGGTGCAACTCTCAAGAGCACCTAAAGAGTGAAAAACATGGAAGTGTGGCAATACTATATGCTCTGAAATAACATGCCAAATGATGCCAAAACATGCAAATACCTCAAGCCAAGCATGCAAGATACCTCAAAACTCGAAGCTATTCAAGGCTATTGCACTACAAGCATGCATAACAAGCATCATACGACCCAGAAGCCTCAAAATAGAGCTAAAGCATGTTAAAACATGAGTAAAAACTTTCTGGAGTGGAGCCAAAACATGCTAGAATAATAGGCCAAAACACCAAGTATACTAGGCTAGTGAGCAAGGTTTACACTACAAGTGTAAGAAGCATGCAAGAGGTGGCTCTACCAACTAGAATTAGAGTTCCAACATGCCAAAATAACACCAAAAAACATGCTGAGATAGAACCAAAATAGGCTAGCATGATGGATCAAAGTATTAAGCACACAAGGCTAAATGGCAAGATTACACTACAAGTGTAAAAAGCATGCATGAGGTGATTCAACCAAGCCAAAACAGAGTTATACCATGCTGAAATAAGGCCAAGAATAGGCTGAGAACAAGCCAACACACGTTAGAAACCATGCTCAATAATTAGGCCAACAAGGCAAGCAAACAAGACAAGAGGAGAGGGAACCACCCCCTCTCATTTTGGACCTCAAAACCACAATCTACCACTGAAAATCCATTGGATTTTAGTGGTTAAAAGACCAAATAAAGATTGCCTCAAAGGCTTTAAAAGATGGCACCAAGCTCAAGCTAATAAGGCACACAAGAGGGTAGAACACCCTCAACACCAAAGAGGCCTCAAACAACCATTTTAAGCACTTAAAAACAAAGGTTTTTTGTAGTTGAAAGCTAAGACAAAAGAAGCATGCAAAGATGGCTAAACACTTAAGCAAAACAAAGCTTAAAGAGGGTAACTGCTCACCCTTGAAGAACAACTTCAAAACCAGCAGCTTCTGAGGCAAAAACCAACTTTTAGGCTCCAAACAAGATCCTCAAGCACCTCAGCAACAAAGTGATGGTGCTTTACTAGGTGTTGTAGTGCAAAAGTGAAGAGAAAATACACTTTAAGGCACAAACTAGTACAAATATAGAGAGAGAAGGATATGTTTAGCCCTAATCCAAAATTCTGAACCTCTGAAAGGGGAGAGGAGCCTCCCCTTATATAAAAATCCAAGTCTCAAGCTTGTTGGACAAGCTAGAAGCTTGGTGCAATCCCTTCACACACGTGTATAGAGGATGCATTCTGTGCTCACCAGCTGGCACAGCTGGCAACAAAATATTTGCAAAAGCAAAGAAAAGGACCACGACCAAAAAATATGGCCGACCGGCCATCAAAGCTGCCGATCGGCCACCACTTATGGCCGATGGAAAGAAGGCACGACCGATGGGCACGGGGCCTGGCCGATGGGTTGTAGGGCTGGCCAGCGGGCCACCCTCTTCCCTCAGAAAGAAAGCCACAAGCTCTTGGTTCACAACCAAGCACAAAACAGACAAGTTGAGAGGCTCCAAGGCAAGGCGCACAGCCGAGACCTTCAGGAACTCAAAACGAACACGAGCATGGATGATCATCGAGTGTTCAAACGATGACATATAAGTCTTGAGGACGGTCAAAAATGGGGTGTCTACATATACCAAACGGTATAGCATTTATACATAAATTAAGGTTTGTTTTAGGATTCATATATTATGTCTAGTTAAGTATATAAAAAAAAATGCATGGCAAAAATCGATTTGTTGTACATACAGAAAGTTAAGTAATTTCTGTGTGGGGTGATCGTTGTATTCTGGAAGCAGGATGTCTGTAACATGTCCAGGGGTACCCGCACGTGTTAAACAATTCAGACTCCCGAGATCTCTTTGATCTAGTCTCACGAGTGCAATGTGAAACATAGATGAGAGTCTAGATTTGGCAACTTTATTGAAATTCATTTTATTGTAAAACCTTTTGCCAGAAATGCACTGCATCATCAGATCTCAGAGTCGCCACCTAATATTTATTTTGGGAACATTAGGAAACCCATGACTCATGCCAAGGCCACTGTTCGTCGTAACCAAAGTTGTCCCGATTCGGAACCTTAGGTATGAGAGGGGAAGGTTATTAATTGAGCACCCCCGCCCACCCGATCAAAAGATTGGCCTTTACTAACCATGATATGAATTTTAGTTTCTTTATATGTTCATGTTCTAATTATTTAATAAGTCCTAAAATTTACTATGTGAAGCATACAAGTATAGACTATGTCACCTACTTTGAAATAACTTGATTTCATGTAGTTTTGAAAGAGTTTTGAAGATGTACAACCCAAATAAATTGAGTTTACCAACATGAAAATCAACATCATTCCAAATTAAGCAACACAACCTCCATCCACTGGCATTCATAGAGTTATATCGCATAAGCAAATAGCCTCATGGTAGAATGCTAAACATAGTAAGAAAAACATACACAAACGGGATGTTAAAGCATAAAAACTTACAGGTTTGACGTCCCACGAACGATTCACAAAACAAAGTTAGTAAAACATGCATGACCTTATATACAAAATCCTAATGCAATTCATTCATGAGATGCAACTAAAGATTCGGCTTCTAAGATATGACACGTGAATCATCTCAAGAGCATTAGGTAGCGCACATAATCACATATGAATTGATTAAATCCACAAATGCAAACTTAGCCGAATCAAGATGCATGAAACATGGATGCAAAGCATGGATATAACGAAAAACAAAATATGATGCATATTCACAAATAAAGAAGGCGAGTAAAAGAACGGGATAGAAAGAAGCGGGGCGGGGAATTATTACAACACTTGAAAGAATAATTACAAACCAAATTAGAGAGGGATGAGGAGAATATTACAACAAAATAAAAAAAAAAACCTCACAAAACACTCAAAATAAAATAAATAAAAGAAAAAGCTTCATGTGCCTTGGAAACCACCAGAAGTTGGTTAACATCGGAAGACAATACCGTCATGTCCAAAAGAAGCTAATCGGCCGACCAAATAGACCGGCCGGCCAACTGGGCCTAGCAAAACCTGTCTTGTTGCAAAACCAAGAAAATGAACAAACAAGAAATATGTAGCTGGCTTGACTAACTACCACCGGTTAGATTAAAACAAGGAAACAAAAATAGAAAGTGCAAAATTATAACAAAACTAACATGAACCTAAATTAAGAAAACAAATATAAGATAGAACATGTAAGATTAAAACAAAACTAATATGAAACTAATATAAGATGATAAATTTAACCTAGGAAATGCAAGATTACTACACAACTACTATGAAACTAAAACAAGAAAACAAATATAAAACAGAACATGCAAGATTGTGAAATTAAGATAAGAAAACAAAGAACACAACTACTACAAAACTAAAACAAGAAAATAAATATGGGATAGAATATGCAAGATTACAATAAAACTAACATGAACCTAAAACAAGAAAACAAATATAAGATAGAACATGCAAGATTACAACACTAACATGGACTTAAAACAAGAAAACAAATATAAAATAGAACATGCAAGATTACAACAAAGCTAATGTGAAACTAAAATAAGAAAACAAATAACACAACTACTACAAAACTAAAATAAGAAAATAAATAAGGGATAGAATATGCAAGATTACAACAAAAATAATATGAAACTAAAATAAGAAAATAATTATAAGATAGAACATAATATGAAACTAACATAAGAAAATAAATATAAAATAAAACATGCAAGAAAAATAAAAGAATTGAAAATTCACCTTGCAAAGAAAGATTGAACTTCTTGATTTTCAAACTTCCTCTTGATCACCCTCAAGGTTGTGAGTTATGATCTTAATCCTCAATTCAAAAGCTTGGAATTTGAGCTTGAAATGATGGTTTTGAACAAGTGTATGATCACTCTATTCTTGGCAAGAATACCCTCTCTTTGGTTAAGGCTTTGAGTGATTTTTAAAAATGGGAGATGAGATGTAAGAGGCTATGTAACTTCACTAGTTTGGCAAAACAACTCTCTTGTTTTTAAGACTTCTTTTCTCTCAAATTCTAACACAATTTTAGCATTCTCTCCCTACCCTTCTCTTCTTCAAAATCCTCTTCTCAATTCAAGACTAAAGCTCTCATTATATAGCCAATGCAAGTGGGCAATGGTTGAAGACAAAGTGGAGTTAATGGGGGACAATGTATAATGGAGGTGAATGATGAATGGTGATGGTGTGGTGCGCTTTAGGAAAATGGATTATGACTTGAGATGGTGGGATGTGATTATGAAAGTAGATAGTGAGTGGGGATGGTGGGATGTGATTATGAAAGTAGGTAGTGACTGGAGATGGTTGGGTGTAATTATGAAATTGGATGGTGAGTGGGGATGATGGGATGTGATCATGAAAGTAGATGGTAAATGGAGATGGTGGAGTGTAATTATGAAAATGGATGATGAGTGGAGATGGTGGGATGTGTAGATGATGAGTGGGGAGGTTGAGGGATGAGTGGTTGCACTTGAATGGATCAAAAAATGGCTTAATGGGGTGTCCCAACCGAACTAAAACCAAGAAAAACGGGGCTGCTGCTATTTTGGGCCGAGTCAACAAAATCTACTATTAAGCCCAACTTCAAACGGGCATATCTCCCTTATATGGACTTGGTTTTAGGTGGTTCTTGGGTCTAAATTGAAGCCTCAGAAGTCTACTTTCCAATGGTTATGGCTTCACATTTAAATTCTAAGTGTACAAAGAGATATGCCTAATTTATTAAAGGCTGTTCATTTCCTTCTCAATAATTTGATGCTCATTCTTTTCCTAAACTAGTTTTCTTTCATCCCCTCATATTTCCTTCAAATTCAAACCTATAAAGAAGATGTTTTTAAATATATTTTTCAAAGAGTTCACCTCCCTTTCATTTATTTCCACTTTGTCCTTACTCAGTTTGCTGAAAAGTATAATATTTTAATCGAAATGGGAGCCTCGGAACATCGTGGAAACATTTTTAAAAAAAATTATTTTGAAAAGAGGGTTTTAAGGTCTAAAATAGTTTGGCCAAAAAATGTGTAAAGGTTGGGATTAAAGCTCAAATTTCATTTTTCTTGTTGAGGATTCTGTGAGAAACACATTCTAATTGTCATTATTGGGTAATCAACAGAAAGGGCCCAAGTCTTAGGGCTGGTCAAAATGGGGTGTCTATAGTTGCCCCTCTTTGACAGAATTCGAAGTCATTTCATGATGTGAGTGAATGTCAAAGCCCGAAGACGACCCTTTTGACAAGGCCGTAAGACTTGGGCAAACAAACAATATGTAATGCAAGTGGTTGAACCCAAAAGTTGCCTACGTATCCCTTTGCGAGGAATCAAACCAGCATAGTTCAGGGACAGAATGCAAATGATATGCAAAATGTAGTTTGAAAGTTGGACTTACACGCTTCACGAAGTCGATTGTTTAAAAGTACACGATTTATGCAATGCAATGCAATGTCATGGAGTGATGATAAAGATATGAAGATGGCAACATGGGAGGCAAGCTTAGTGCAAAACACACGAAGCAAGCCATATTTCTACCTGGCTATGTTTGCAACTTTTCCTATTCTCCAACAGGGTGACAGACTAGGTTGGATCAGTATCTAGAATTGAGGCGCATATACGCTACCTCAACCTATGGGGCTGTCATACAGATTTCAAGTCGGGGATACACCCCAGGGTATTTAAACCAAACTTTAGTCACGAAAATCCCAAACCTTTTGCGTTCTAGGCATCGCCATTCGAACTCTAGTTTCCACCGTCTCAGTTGATCTCCTAGGAACTCATTACAAACACAGTCAGGTGGCTATACCAGAACGATTGAAGTCGTTCGGGCATGACAAACACCAAAGGAATTGCATCTTTAGAGGATTTAAGGTCTCCTAGACCATGAAAGAAGGGGGTGCATCGCATACAAATGTGCATACCACAAATGAAAGGGGGTTGCATTGCGTACAAATGTGCATACCACACAAATGTAAAGGGGGTTGCATCGCATACAAATGTGCATGCCACACAAATGTAAAGGGGGTTGCATCGCATGTAAAGGGGGTTGCATTGCATACAAATGTGCATACCACACAAATGTAAAGGGGGTTGCATCGCATACAAATGTGCATACCACACAAATGTAAAGGGGGTTGCATTGCATACAAATGTGCATACCACACAAATGTAAAGGGAGTTGCATCGCATACAAATGTGCATACCACACAATTGTAAAGGGGGTTGCATCGCATACAAATGTGCATACCACACAAATGTAAAAGGGATTGCATCGCATACAAATGTGCATGCCACACAAATGTAAAGGGGGTTGTATCACATACAAATGTGCATGCCACACAAATGTAAAGGGAGTTGCATCGCATACAAATGTGCATGCCACACAAATGTAAAGGGGGTTGCATCGCATACAAATGTGTATACCACACAAATGTAAAGGGGGTTGCATCGTATACAAATGTGCATACCACACAAATGTAAAGGGAGTGAACTCGAGATCCAAACGCGTCTCATGCGAGAGGAGGAATGTGAACTTGAGATCCAAACACATTTCACATGAGTGGAGGAATAGTGAACTTGAGATGCAAACATGTCTCACGCGAATGGAGGAATAGTGGTGTAACCAACAGATGTATCTCAACATATTTCATACGGAGAGAGGGAAGGTTTTAATCGGGTGAATAACAATGGTGTTACCAACAGACGTATCTTGACGTATTTTATACGGAGAGAGGGAAGGTTTTAACAGAGGAGAAAAACAATGGCGTAACCAACAGACGCATGTCAACGTATTTCATCTGGAGAGAGGGAAGGTTTTAACCGGATGAACTTGCAATCTCAACGTGTTTCACGCGAAAGGAGGAAAGATGGTATGACCAACAGATGTACGTAATCGTATCTCATATGGAGAGGGGGAAGGTTTTAACTGGGTGAATGCCACATCCTAACACGTTTCATGTGAAAGGAGCAAAGGTAAATTCGAAGTCCAAATGCATCTCACGCGAGTGAAAAAAAATGGTAGAATGATTTCTTGCTGATAAGGGGTAATCTCTACATGTAGAAGTCACAGATCCCCCTTTTCTTCCTGATCATATTCACAAATTTCTCTATTCTCCAATGGGGTGACAGACTAGGTTGATTTAGTATCCAGAATTGAGGCGCATACACGCTACCTCAACCTATAGGGCTGCCATACAGATTTCAAGCCGGGGATACACCCCTGGGTATTTAAAACAGACTTTAGTCTCGGAAATTCCAAACCTTTTGCGTTCTAGGCATCGCCATTCGAACTCTAGTTTCCACGGTCGTAGTTGGTCTCCTAGGAACTCATTGCAATCACAGGCAGGTGGCTATACCAGACCACCTGAAGTCGTTTGGGCATGACAAACACCAAAAGAATTACACCTTTAGAGGATTTAAGGTCTCCTAGATCCAGGAGTGCACAAGATAATGCGAGTGAGATGCACAAAACAGTGTGATATACGGGAATGAATGCACAAAATAGTGCTATGCAAGGTACACAAAACAATGTGATGTAAGGTGAATGCACAAAATAGTGTTGTATGAGTGCACAAGACAATGCGATATGAGTGAATGCGCAGGATAGCACAATGCAGGTGCACAAGACAGTGTGATATGGGTGAATACGCAGGATAGCGCAATGTGGGTGCACAAGACAGTGCGAGTGGGAGGTGCACAAGATAGTGTGATGTAGGGATGCACAAGATAGTGCGATTGAATTGGAATGCATAAGACAGTGCGATGCGCAAAATAGCGTGATTGATTTAAGATGCACAAGACAGTGCGATGCGCAAGATAGCGCAATTGAATTTGAAATTGCACAAGACAGTGCGATGCGCAAGGTAGCGCGATTGATGCACCAGACAGTGTGATGCGCAAGGTAGCGTGATTGATGCACCAGATAGTGCGATGCACAAGATAACACGATTGAATTTGAATTGTGCGGCAGATGCTCGAAGTGAGATTATTGTGCGATAGATGCATAGAATTTGAACCAAATACCGTATACATATACCATATACATAATACAAATATGTATACAGGCACACACATGCAAGCTAAACCATATATGGAGATACACACACACATAGATATATAAACACACACAGATATTTACATGCGGTACACACATTCATATACAGGCAAAATACATACAGATATATACATACGGTATACATCTATACGTATACAGACAAAATACACACAGATATGTACATACTATACACATACATAGATTCGGAGAATATTCTGTTTGCGGGCATCAGCAAGAAGATGCCGTTACTGAGAAGGCATATTTCATTTGCTGATGTCGGCACACGTATGCAAAACATGCAAAAAAGAAAGGAAAATCACAAAATGGATGGACACGGGATACGGGGTTTCGAACCCCTGACCTCAAGCTTGTCCCTTGGTCCCTCAACCACTGAGCCAAACCATTGAACCCAAGTCACTCTTATGACCAAATGTTCAAACAAATATATATACATAGATATGAGACACATACACAAAACCAAAACAAAACAAAAGAAACATTTGTTGTGGGGTTCGAACCCCTGACCTCGAGCTTAGGCTCTCTGAATCCTTAATCCACTGGGCCAAACCACTGAACCCAAGCTACACCTGTGACCCAAATGTTCAAATAAATATCTATATTACATAACTATACAATATATATATACATATATGCATACACAATTCTCCCGCGTCTCTCTCTTCTTTTTGACATCCACGCCTGACATGCGACCTGCTTTTGCGCCACTAGTCAACAAAAGCAGGCCTCGAGCGACGCTCGCCTCGACTCTTTCCCTCTTTGTCTTCTTCTTTTCAGCTTCTTCTCTTCATCCTTCTTCTTAATCTCTTCAGCCTTCTTCTGCTTCTTCCTCATTCCTTCCATCTCCTTTATCTTCTCCTCTTCCATCTTCTTCTTCGAGAGAGTTCTGACAGAGGCTACCCAAAACTCAGTCTGCTTTCAGTCTGCTCTCTGTTATTTTTCTCTGAGTCTCATTTCTTTTACACCTCTCGCTACACACGCATGGCTTCCTTAACCCGTCCCCTCACTCTGTTTCCAGATCTAAATGATCTTGCAAGCTCTTTTGGGCCGAGTGCCCCTACTCCCACTCTTCCCATCATTCCTCTTCCTGACCTTCTTGTGTTGTCGATTGAGCAAATAATGGTTGCTCAATCCGACGTAGAAGCCAACCACTTTATATTAAGATCCTGCATGGAGACAGTGGCGGCGGTGACTAACTTCTCTCATCGACTGCAGGCCAGGACGAGTGAAGTACACCAGGTCAGCACCTAACTCTCTCTACTCCAGCGCATGTACAAAGATACGCGGGCAGAGATTTGTGCATTGAAGGCTGAAAACAAGGAGTTGAAATGGCAAGCCACCACCATGGCCAGATTTGGGGCTCCCTCATACTTCGCCTTTGATGGCCGGTGGGGAGCCGACTCTCTCGGCGGAAGCACTGTGGTAGTTCTCGGCAGAAGTACTGGAGTAGGGCCTTCAAGGGTCGACGTTCAAGGGTCGACGACAAAAAGAGGAAAAGGTCGGCGATAGAGCCGAGTCAGTGAAGTCGGCATGTAGCCGGCATCGGCGAAGAAAGAAGAAGAAGATCCTTCTCTCTTTTTTTTTTTGTATTTTCTGGGCTTGCCTTTTTTCTTTTTTGGAGTCTCTGTAATCGGGGATGTCCTCTCCAGACGGCAATAAAATCAGTTTAGGTTCTGTACATTAATGGCATGACTAGCATATCACTTTGAGTTTGAAAACGATTTTGTTTGATTGAATTTGAAAATGATTGAATTTGAACTATGAATTGGACATCAAGTTTATACTGACCTGAATCAAACAAATGACTTAACGCCAGAAAAACGAAACCAAAATAATCCAAACACACTTCTATACGCTGACTGGTATGCCTACCCGAACTGGTATAAATACACTGACTAGTATGAAAGGAACACACTTATATACACTGATTGGTATGAATACACTGACTGGTATAAATACACTGACTGGTATGAAAGGAACACATTTATATACGCTGACTGGTATAAATACACTGACTGGTATGAAAGGAACACATTTATATATACCCTAACTGGTATGAATACATTGACTAGTATAAATACACTGAATGGTTGACTTGAGCGGTAGAGAAGACATAATTTCTGACTCGACTATGCCCCTAATTCATTGCCTTGACTCTTTTTTTTCTCTTGATTTTGTGTAAAATTGTTTTGATCAACATGAGAGTTAGATTAGCATACTTATTCCATTTTCTGTTTTGAAATCATGTAAGCTAAGCTGTGAGCACTGAAAATTTTCCTTTTTTGAGTCCAAAGAATGGTCCAAGTTTTACAAAAACATGGAATAATTTTCGAGAAAATCAGTCAACTTCATTCAAAATAATCAAAATCTATTTTTGCAAATGGCCACCACTCAACCAACATGGAATCAACCATTAGGGTGCACAGCCCCAAGCTAGATAATCAATGGTGATAATCAAACCAAGCCGATTCGAACCGAATGAAGCTAAGTGGATCGAACAGAGCCAATTTAAATCAAACCTACTGAACTGAGCAGAACGAAGATACTCTAATCAAATACGGATAAGACAACCAAGTCGACTAAAGATACACCAATCAAACATGGAAAGATGAATGAGTTGAAAAATTATTGGGGTCAAACTTCAAGATGAAGCTACCTACGTATCCTTAAGATAGGAATCAGGCCATCGTAGTTCCAGCCAAGGTTCACTCGGGTATTGACACTCTCCTTTTGTGCTCTAACTTTTGCCAAACCCGCCCTTTCAGGTTTTCAACCTTGCGAGCTTTTCATTTTTTCATTTTTTCCTTTTTGTTTTTCATTTTGTTCATTTCATTTTTTTTTTATATTTTTTTTTTGTTTTTCTGCTCTAACTTTTTCCTGGGTCGCCCTTCCGGGTTTTTAGCCTAGTGAGCCTTTCAAGGGTTACTTTCATTTTAACTTGTCCATGTTGATTGGATGTGAAATCTCTAGACTATCCATAAGAACGACTACTACACTTGACCAGTAGATATGATGATGTAGAGACTAGGCTAATTGAGTCTGAATTTGCCCCTAGTGTAGTGGATAGGAACTCGACTGTCCTTCAATAATAAAATTCATTCTCTCAAATTCTGGGTTTTGCCTTTCTGGGCAGTCTTCATTGGGAAACGATTCAGTTTTAACTCTTTGATCACATCCAACCTTTTGCCCCTAGTTCAAGGGATGCTTCAAATTTAAATCACATCTGACCTTATTGCCCCTTGTTCAAGGGATGTTTCCAATTTGGATCACAGGCCCTACATAGTTCTGGCTAAGGTTCACTCAGGTATTGACACTCTCCTTTTGTGCTCTAACTTTTGCTAAAGCCGCCCTTTTGGGTTTTCAACCTTGCGAGCTTTTTATCAATTTTTTTTTTTCATTTTTTTCATTTTTTTCACTTTCTATATATATATATATTTGTTTTTATGCTCTAACTTTTGCCTGGGTTGCCCTTTCAGGTTTTCGGCCCAGCGAGCCTCTCAAGGGTAGTATTTCTTCAGCTTGTCCATGTTGATTGGTTGTGAGAATTCTAAACCATCCAAATCCATGAGAATGACTGCTCCTCTTGACCAGATTGATTTAATGATGTAGGGACCCGTCCAATTGGGTCTAAACTTGCCCCTAGGGTCGTGAATAGGAGCTCGGTTGTCGTTCAGCACTAAGTCCCCTTCTCTCAAATTCCTGGATCTAACCTTTTTGTTGAATGCTCTGGCAATCCTGCGCTGATACCCTTGAACATGGTATAAGGCCTTCAATCGTCGCTCATCAAACAACATCAACTCCTCAAATCGGTTCTGTTGCCAATTAGCTTTTGCTAGCTAACATTTAGTTATAATCCTCAATGAAGGCACTACCAACTCAATCGGCAAAACAACCTCCATTCCATATACCAAAGAGTAACGGATTGCCCCTGTAGACTTTCGGATTGATGTCCTGTATCCCTAAAGTGCAAAAGGCAATTTGTCTGGCCAATCTCTGTAGGTTTCCACCGTCTTACGCAAAATGGTTTTGATGTTCTTGTTTGTAGCTTCAATGGCTCAATTGGTTTCTGGCCTGTATGTTGATGACTTGTGAAAAGCCACGTTATATTTTTCAAGTAGAACTATCACTTCTTCCCTAAAGTGTGGGCCATTGTTTGAAATTATTTCGTTTGGTACCCCATATCTACAAATGATGTTGTTTCGGATGAATTTGGCCACGTGCGATACTTTCAACACTGAATACGACTATCCTCGAACCCACTTGGTAAAATAGTCAATGACGACCAAGATGAATTGATGCCCATTTGAACCCTTCGGTGTGATTGCCCCGATGACATCTGTGTCCCAGACTGAGAAAGCCCATGGCGAAGTCATGTTGTAGAGTTTGGATGGCGGGATGTTCATGCGATTGACGTGGATTTGACATTTGTGGCATCACCTAACAAAGTTGATAAAATCACTCTCCATGGTTAACCAGTAGTATCCTTGTCTAAGGATTTTTCTGGCTAGCATTATACCGTTCATATGGGCTCCACACTCTCCTCTATGGATGGCTTCCATTATACACTTTGCCTCTTCTTCCTTTACACATAGCTTTTGAATTCCCATATGCCCTCTCTTGTATAGCTTATCTCCACAAATAACAAACTGAGCGGCCAAACGCCATATCGTCCTTTTGTCTTTGGCGTTTGCCCCTTGCGGGTATATACTACTTTCCAAAAAGTTCCAAATATCAAAGTACCAAGGGTTTTTATCTTGAACCTCTTTTGTTGCAGCTAGCATTTCATATGCGGGCTTATATCTTTGTTCTATTAGGATTGGGCGCATCTTAACCCCAACTGGTATATTTGACATGGAAGCGAGGGTTGCCCATGCATCGGCAAATCGGTTGTTCTGTCTCACCAGATGTGTAAATGTCAGTCTTTCAAACCTTGGGATCAACATGTCCAAGGCCTGATGATAGACTTTCATTGTCTCCTCTTTAACCTTCCAATCTCCATTGGCTTGAGAGACAACCAGGTTCGAATCTCCAATCACATCCAACCTTATTGCCCCTTGTTCTAAAGCTGCTTCCAATCTGGTAATGCAGGCCTCATACTCTGCTTGGTTGTTAGATACTATGAATCGCAATTTGAAGGCTAAAGGGATATGAGAATCATCTGGTGTTATGAGCAACACACCTATCCCGTAGCCAGATTGATTGGATGCTCCGTCAAAGTACAATTTTCAAGTGTCTTCTTCTATCGGCATGACCTCCTCATCTGGGAACGAATAATCCATAACTTCTTCTTCTTCAATCAGGTGATCAGCTAGAAATTCTGCCACTGCCCTTCCTTTAATAGACTTGCGAGCAACATACTTGAGGTTGAATTCAGAAAGCAAGAGTAACCAACGAGCTAGCCTACCGGTAAGAGCTGGTTTTTCAAAGAGATATTTGATGGGGTCTAATCTTGACACCAAAATTACCGAGTGAGCTAACAAGTAGTGTCTCAACTTCCTGGTGGCCCAAACCAAAGCCAAGCAAGCCTTTTCCAAGGTAGTATAGCGGGTCTCGTAGTCAAGAATTTTCTTACTTAGGTAGTAGATGGCTTTCTCCACTTTCTCATATGACTCTTGTGCAAGCATGCATCCCATGGTTGATTCAGTCACTAATAAATACAAAATCAGCGGTTTTCCTGGCTCATGTGGCGATAAGATAGGTGGATTCTGCAAATACTGCTTAATTTTCTCAAACGCAACCTGACATCGATTATTCCATTGGAACTTCTTCCCTTTCTTTAGGAGACCAAACAGTGGTTCACAAGTCAAGGTTAGCTTTGAAATAAACCTCTTTATGAATTGCACCTTTCCCAAAAAACCCGTACTTCATTTTCAGTCATTGGTGGCGGCATTTCTAAGATGGCCTTAATTTTAGATGAATCAACATTGATTGCCCGCTGTGTGATCATAAATCCCAACATCTTGCCCGCAGTTACCCCGAAGGTACATTTCTGTGGATTCAGCCTTAACCTGTATTCCTTAATTCTCTCAAAGAATTTCTTCAATGCAGTGTAATGGCTTTCTCGATCTTTGGACTTGACAATCATGTCATCTGCATACACCTCAACTTCCTTGTGGATCATATCATGCAAAAGAGTGGTAGCAGCTCTCTGATAAGTGGCCTCGGTATTCTTCAAACCGAATGGCATAACCCTGTAGCAGTATGTCCCTTATGGTGTGGTAAATGCTATTTTTTCTCTGTCCTCTGGAGCCATAAGGATCTGGTTATACCCTGAAAAACCATTCATGAATGACAGTAAAGCATGCCCTACAGTGAAGTCTACCAATTCGTCAAAATGTGGCAATGGGAAATCATCCTTCGGACTAGCCTTATTCAAATCCCGAAAGTCAACACAAACTCGGATTCTGCCATCTTTCTTCGAACTGGCACAATATTGGCTAACCAAGTAGGATATTCTGATACGAGCAAATACCTAGCACTGATTTGCTTGGTAACATTTTCTTTAATTTTCAAGGCCCAATCTGAACGAATTCTGCGAAGCTTCTGTTTGACAGGTCAGGCCTCAGGGTCGAGAGGGATCCTATGCTGAACAATCTTAGGGTCAATTCCTGGCATGTCTTCGTAGGACCATACAAAAACATCTTTGAATTCTTTTAATAAAGCAACTAATTGTTCACGTTCCTCTGAAGACAATGTAGAACCAATCTGGATCAAGTGAGGATCTTTCTTAGTACCCACATTTACAGAAACAATTTCATCCACTAATGGCTTAGCACGCCTTTCTTCCTCCCAGTCGATTAAATTTTTCAAAGCCTGAGGAATTTCTTCATTTTCATTTTTATCAAGATTTTGAAAATTTTGGTCAATGTTATGAACTATGGGCACAGAAAAGTAAGCGAAAAGCACAACATCTTCATTCAAAGCCTGGAGCTCACAAGTTGCAGCAGACTCAAAAAAGAAAAAGAAAAAGAAGACTTAGACAGCTTAGACGAACTTAAATCTGACTCCAACCCCACAGGCCTACCAGACTCAGACTCAACAGCCAATTCAGAACTCTCAATACAACTCTTTTCAAAATGCCAATTTATTTGTGAGCCATTCACTGCATCCATGATGAAGCTTGAGTAGTCAGCAGGTTCCTCTTCCCTGATCACAGCAATGGTCATATCCCCCAAATTCATCGGTTCAGCGCTAGTATGTGACTCTGTCAGTAAATCAGCCAGTGTTAGACCCAGGGCTTCCTCTGTGCTACTTTCCGAGCTGACTTCTCTGTCATGTTCGACGTCGATCCTAGGATCTACCCACTCCTCGTCACTTTCAAAGAGCTGATGATCGAAGAAGATTTCAAACCCAGGGTATCTCTTCCTCTCCACTTGATCAAACTAGGGCTTAGGAAAACCACAGAAAGGGAAGTCTTCTCCTTGGCGGACAAAGCATCCATTCAAGGTCCCACGAATTGACTTATGAATGAAGTCAAACTGCCGCCTGGCTCTCTTGGCCTTGATCCTCTCCCTGATCTCTTCAGTTTTTCTTTTCAAGTCATCAGCCGTGGGTGCATACCCTAGTCCGAATGCATGTGGGTTATGAGGTACTTCACTGGCTGTAGTAATACCTTCCCTGCCACTTTGTCCCAATCCCATCCTTGGAATGTGACCTAGTTTACTAATAAAATAGATTGATTGGGCACTGACGTATACACCTTCGTCTTCTGCCATGAGCGTTTGAACTAGTTGGGTCTCTGCCAATGTAAAACCTGATAGGAACATATCCTCTTCCCCATGCTGCATTTCTAGCAGTGGTGTTGTGACTTCTGGAGGAGGATAAATGGATGAATTTCCGAAGACAGTGGCAATTCCTCCACCATATGGGTACTTTACCACTTGATGTAGTGTGGATGATATAGCTTTCATTTGATGAAGCCAAGGCCTTCCCAATAGCAAGTTGAATGTTGCGGGAACATCCATGGCATGAAATTCAGCTTCGTGCTCAGATGGACCCACTGTTATTTGTACTTTGATTGTCCCCATCACCTCTCAACTAGTATTATCATAGGCCCGAATCAATTGCGTAGTGGGTGTGAAATCTACTGGCTTTAGCCCGATTGCATAAGCAGTGCGTGCAGGGAAGACATTAATGGCTGATCCGGTGTCAATCAGAACAATCGGGATCCATTTTTTTCTGCATTCCAGTGATACGTACAGAGGCTTATTTTGTCCTGATCCTTCCGATGGCAGCTCTTTGTCAGCAAAAGTTATTGCTTAGATGGTTTTTCTCGGAGTGATTAATGATACTAATTGCTCGGGAGTGGTGTCAATTGACAACTTAGCCTTGCACAATATTGACAACATTGCCTGTCGATGTTTTCGGGAAGCCATGAGAAGACCCCAAATAGAAATGTTTGCCAGGATCTTTTTCAATTGTATTAGAACCAGGTTTTCTTCTACCTCTTTCTCTTTTTCTCTCTCTTTCTCTTTCTCTACCTCTTTATCTTTGCCAAAGGGCTTTCCTTGGTCTAGATGTGGAGGCTTGAAGTAACGCCCACTCCTAGTCAAATGATCAATTTCATTTGCATACCAAGTCTCATCCGGTACATTGTTTGCCCATTCATCATCAGTGTGGGTGAGCTGTAGGTCATTAACATCCCACCATTTGCCTTCGTTGACGGAAAGGCAATTATCTAGTGCTACTTGAATCATTCCTACAATATGCTCTGAATGGCTTTCTGGTTCTTCTTCTTTTCCTCTGGAACTCTTTCCTTCTCTGGCAACATTGATAGAAAATGAGTCAGGCAGATCAACCTCAAGCTTTAGTTGACCACTGGGAACAATATATTGGCTAGGATCATAATTTTTCTCTGATAGTTTGCCAGCCTTAAGCATAGGTATTTCGGTTATTTCCTTTAACACTACCACCATAGGGATTTTGGGTTTTGGTTGGGTTGGAGGCACATCCATCATGTATAACTCGGTGCCTTCAGGAATATGTACCTTAGGTTTTGGTAAATAGGTGGGCGTGATATAGATACTGGGGTTAAAGGTGAATGAAAGTGTATGGATGAGGTTAAGATGAGGAGGTGGTGAAACTCTGTCTTGGGCCGGCAACGGGTTGGTAGTGACATTGGGTTTTGGTGGTTGTGGGGGAGCTATGATTTTATTGTCAATGAGGTCTTGGATCTCATAATGAAGGCGATAACATTGGTTAGTGTTATGTCCGGGTTGTTGGTGAAAGGCACAGTATTTTGTAGGGTCGTGTTTGGCTGGGAGAGGATCGGGAAGAGGTCGGGGGTCCAAAGGTTTGAGATACCCTTTTTCTGTCAAGATCTTCATAGCTTTGGCTGGGGGCATATGGAGATTGTTAAAGGTTTTGGTCATGGTTTGGATTGAGTTGGTTGTTTGTGGACCGGCATTGGCAAATGGGTCAGCTATTTTGGTGGTGGTGGTGGTAGTGACTGAATTAACCTTAGAAGGTCTCACGACTGTACTACTACTAGTAATAGCATTGGGACTGCGACTGTAGACGTCCCCGAACGCCCCGGGAGGAACGAGCTCCCGTTCCGTTCATATGGGGTCACTACAGCTCAGGACTCTCAAATTGTCACGGTTCTAAATCTGAACCAAAGAGTCCAAATCCGGCAAATCGTTTTGAGAAAAAACAGATTTTTGAAAGAAGTGCCAAACATGGACTGCTTTGCCAGATACAGAGTCGCCACCTAAATGTTTTTTAATGGGAAATTTAGGAAACCCTGACTCGGTGCCAAAGGCCACGTGTCCGTCATCACCAAAGTTGCCTCGGCTCGGGAACTTGGGTACGATTGGGGAAGGTCACTTCGTGAGCACCCCCGCTTGCCCGATCAAAGATCGGCCTCTACTAACCGTGATATCTATTTTTGAAAACTTTGTGTATTCTTATTCCGGTTATTAGCCTAGGTTACTATGTGATGCACACAGCATATAAGTATAGACTGGGTCGCTCGAATTGGAACAAAACATTTCATGTTTGTTTATTTGAAAGATGGTTTGCTACTCGTAAGTAGGCTTAAAATGCAGATTTTGCCACCCGCAGGTGGGCTTAGAAAAGATGGTTTTGCCACTATCTAGTGGGCTTAAAACTCACAGTCAATGATTTGTTCCAATTTAAACAAACCAACCTTCACCCACAGGCATTCAGGCAGTTATATCATATAAGCAATTAGCCTCATGGTAAGCATGCTATTCATGGCAGTCACTCACACGCATGCAAGGATGCTAAAGCATAGAACTTACCGAGAACTCCAAGCCAAAATAGAAATTTATTAGAAATCATGCATGATCCTAAATATACAAAAATGCCTAATGCAACACATGCAAAAATGCAAACTATAGCAGGCTCGGCTATTCTAAACATGGCATATGGAATGCTACAACTATCATGTATTCAATTTAGAATTGAAAAATACAATGCAGTTAGTATGATGCGCCGAGCCCGGTGCATGCAACATAGGTGAATGATGCAAACATGCTGTCATACTGTATGCTAATTTAAACATGCCCTAATCTAACCATCAAAAGCGGATAAATAAAAGGGAGAAAGACGTGGGGTTGGAAGACATACAACACACACACGCACACTTATTACAGTTATGCCCTCGCGCAGAGGGTCCGAATAAATAATACAGTCCCAAATAAAAGAATATTACAGTCCAAATATTACAGTCCAAATAATATACAAATTCCTAATTAATTAACAAATTAACTAAGAAAATAAATAAAACTGGCATGCAAGCCAGGGACTGCCTTGCTTCTGATGGATGATGCATGTCTGGGTTGCCTTGCGCGGAAATCCACCGAGATGCCCCAATTAGCCTCTGTTTAGCAGTTATTCTTGAAATGTGTGCCAAGCTCCGAAAAGTTGCTGATTCTTCATTTTGCTGCAACAGAGAGCAGGAAAGGGGCATAGCAATGTATTTTCACAAATATATGCATGCCTCGATCCTCGTGCCACCAATCACGCATATCGATGCATGATGGCAGAGGAGTCGAAATGTGCAACTCAATGTAGAATGAATGTATATGAAAACACAACAAAACCTAACTCCATCATGGATGATCCGGAGTGTCGGTGACTAGGAATTGAGACACGTTCCGTCACTCGGAGTACGAAACCCACCTCGTTTCCCGTGTCCGGGCTAACTCCTATCCCGAACACGATGCAATATGCATGATATGCATGAAATGCGACTAAGATACAATCCTAACATACACAATGCTATGAAAATTAGATGCCTCAAAATGCGTGCACACGGGCACGCAAACCGAGAAAATGACAGAATGCGATCTAAGATACAACCTAGTATGCACTATGCTGTAAAAATGAGATGCCTCGAAATGCGTGCACACGGGTACGCAAATCGAGAGAATGACAGAATGCGATCTAAGATACAACCTAGCGTGCATTATGCTGTAAAAATGAGATGCCTCGAAATGCGTGCACACGGGCACGCAGACTGAGAAAATGACAGAATGCGATAAGGCTAAAATGGCATATAGAATGCAACATGGACTTATACTAACATGAAAGAGCCTCAGCCACACTCACATGAGAGGCCGGTAGATGAAAATGAAGTGCCTCGAAGTGCGTGCACACGGGCACGCAAACCGAGGCAATGGCATATGCAATGCAATATGGCAAAAATGGCATAAAGAATGCAACATGGACTTATACTAACATGAGAGAGCCTCAGCCACACTCACATAAGAGGCCGGTAGATGAAAATGAAGTGCCTCGAAGTGCGTGCACACGGGCACGCAAACCGAGGCAATGGTATATGCAATGCAATGGCATGGAAATGGCATCCAAACATGCTAATGGATTTTTAGCAATGAAATATGGGGGAAAACAGCCCCGAAATGAGGCGAAAACACACCCGATGCATGGAATCTCTCCCGAAATGCAAATTAGGCGCATGGAATGAACTACAGCTATACAAAGCATGCATAATTGGTACACGAGATGAAAAGACAGAAGCAAGGAAGCCTCAAAATAAGCATTTTACCAGTATAAATCATGGCCAAACAACAAGCAAAGATAGGGCAACAATGGCATGCAAAAATGGCCCTAAACATGAAATTATGAAGCAACTCACAGCTGCTAACTCCAAATAGGTTAGGGCCCTTCAACAACATTGAAGAGGGGCCAAAAATAAGCCACTTTACAGAACTGTAAAAACCCTAAAAACAAACATAGATATGGCTAAGCTCTTATGCAAGAAAAGGGGCCAAAAGGTGGCCAAAGAGGCAAGTGGTATATGCAAAGCCCAAACTGAAAAATTCCCTTCTACAACATTGAAGAGGGACCAAAAATATGCACATTTACAGAACTGTAAAAACCCCAAAACAGTATACAAACATGCTAGAAATGCAATGCAAAATGAGGCTCAAAAGAGGCTATAACACAAAGTATACAAAATATTCCACAAACGGCCAAAGACCCTTAATGAAATATGAAGAATGGGCCAAAATAAGACTATTTTTAGTACTGTAAAAAGGCCAAAAACCGAAGCATGATAGGCAGCCAAAACATGCAAAAATGGGGACCAAAGAGGGAATATAAAGGAAAGTGTAGCATGGAGGTCCCAAACAGTGTTGAGCCCTTCTTCAATGTTGAAGAGGGGCTCAAAATAAGCCTGTTTTTAGTTCTGTAAAACGCCCAAAAATGAAATCATAATGGGCTGCCAAAGCATGCAAGAAAAGGGCATTTAAGGAAGACATTGAAGCAAGTGCAAGATGGGGGGCTCAAACAGGGTTGAGCCCTTAAGAAAAAGTGAAAAAGGGCTCAAAAAAATGACCTTTTCAGTTTTGGTCGGAGCTCAAAACAATAAGCATATATGGCTAAGAAATGTTGCAAAAATGAGCTAGAAAAGAGGGAAAATGGACTTACCCTTGAAGACCAATGCTTTTGTTGCTTCTTGGACCAACTTTGATGACTTTAAGCTGCTGGAATTCCTCCCCTTGCTTCTGGAATGGAGGGGTGGTGGTAGAGCTTGATGATGATGAAAAAAACGAGGTGTAGCACTTGGATCTTTTGAGAAAATGAGAGAGATAGAGGGAGAGTTGTATGTAAAGCTTCAAAGAAATTTTGTTCCAACCCCTTAACTCTATGTTGCCTGCTGATTATATGGACAAAAAAGGGGGAGTAGAGGAGGGGCAAAGGTGGGGGAAAATTAGGCAAGTTTTCCCCCACAAAATATCCCCCGGATTGGGATATTTTCTGGGGGAAACAGCTATACAGCTGTAAAGTGGATGTTGTAAGGATCATGGCCGGCTGGTTTTTGGAGCTCCAGGTGGCCGGCCGGCCACCTCCCCTAGCCGACCGGCTAGGGGTCAAAAGGGTCAAGTTGAAATACTGGCCGGCCACCACAAAAAGGTGGCCTCTCAGGTCTCCTCTTCACAACCCTGTGGTTCGAATTTGGAAACTCTAAAACAGGAGAGAGAACAAGCCATTTTGAGGAGGGGTTCAAAAGGTTCAAATGGAATTAATGGCCGGCCATAAACTTTTAGGGTCCTCCCATGTGTGTACATCACAAATATGTGGTTCAAAGTTCAAGAAAGTGGCCCAAGGGTGTTCTACATTGGCTCGGAAGGAGGGGTTCAAAAGGGTCAAGAAACATTAGTGGCCGGCCACTAACTTTTAGGGTCCTCCCATGTGTGTACATCACAAATATGTGGTTCAAAGTTCAAGAAAGTGGCCCAAGGGTGTTCAACACTAGCTCGGAAGTGAGAAAAACGGGCGTCGGAGGGCGCCGGAGGAGCAAAAACTGGTTGTTGAAACAATTGCTGGCCTCCCACCCTTCAGTGACCTTCCCGGTGATGAAACAGAGGTACCTGCCAAAAATGAACAAAAACCGATGCAAAACGAATGCTCGGGGGCCAAAACGCGCAGTTCGAGGCCCCGAAAATTGCCTATTAAGCACCGAAAGTGGCATTCGGGCACGAAGTGGGTCTATCAGACCCCAGTGTCCCTCAAAGGGGAGTAAATAAGAAGTATGCCAAAAATCAGAGCAAACGGAGATGGTTAGGCGGTCCCGAACCGAGGCTCATGGCCAACGGTCCCGAAAAACCGGAAACCGGACTCCGAAATGGGCAAAATGGCCTACGGCCACCAAATGTAGCCCACGGCCACTGAAAGATGGTCTACGGGATCTCTCCCTCCCCTCGGGAAAAGAAACAGAGAAAACCGAGTCTGGTTCGCAAATCGAGGCAAGGCACAGAAGAGGGTTCGGAAGTCCGGAGGCAGGGCTCACGGCCGCGACTCTGAAACTTTTGAACGAGCACGATATGCAACGTCACCGAGCGCTCAATCGGTGATGTCTGAGTGTTAAGGTCGGTCAAAAATGGGGTGTCTACAGCGACCGAATAGGTTCCTTGTTGTTCATCATAATTCCCTGTTTCATGGTATCCTCTATTTGGACCCTTATTTCATGGAAGTCTTTAAAAGTGAAGAGTGGAACGACTATCAGTTTTTGTAACATCTTTCTATGCAGATTTCTGACTATCATACGAATTTGGTCTTTTTTGGGTGGTCTGTTGGTCATCATTGATGCTTTTGCCCTCCATTTGGTGATGAAGGCCATGAAACTTTCATTGGGCTCTTGACGGGTGGCCTCTAATTCCTGAGTAGTCACTTCAATCTGGGTGTTATAAGCATACTGGGTTATAAAGGCCTCGACTAACTCTTTCCAACTTTGTTTTACCGAGTCCTCTAATTTGGTATACCAGATGGCAGCCACTCTTGATAGAGTTCGTCCGAATAAAGAGAGCTTTTGTGGATGAGTCAAACCCATAGGCTTTAAGACATTAGAGAACAGGCGAATGTGGACCATTGGGTCACCGGAGCCATCAAACCTATCAATGTGTGGCATTTTGAACCGTTCTGGCAACTTCACAGCTGTCTTAGTGTACCCGTCTTCGATGTCCAGGATTAAATTGACTCTTTGTGACCTTTTGATAAGTTTTTCCAACATGGCCAGCTTCAACATAGTTGGGTCAGACTCAGGTGCTTCAGAGAGAGGAAGTCCTCCCGCTAGTTATGAAAGGTAAAATGATCCTCTTGAAGTTTGTACAGGAACCCTTAGATCTTCTGGTGAGTTAAGTTCGGGAAACTCATCAGCTGGTGGAGGCGGAGGTGGAACTAGATGAGTCACCGGAGGTGGTTGAGTAGTGGACGCCCTAAATGGGCATTGCAGCTCAGCAAGAGTATTGCCTTGAGTGGTAAGAGTAGTGCCTTGGGCAACAACAGTAGTGGCAATGGTATCCATACTCCGTTGAAGGGCCAATAGTATGTCTGCTAAATTTTCTGGAATCTGAGCCATAACTGATTCTGCTGAGTTGAGTGATGATGATCTAGCAAGTGAGAAAGGGGTATTCTGGACAATTGATAAAGCTTTTGCTTTTCTTCGTGTAATCGGTGGCAAATAAACTAACATTGGTTGACCCTGAACCAAATCTACACTTTTGCAAAGTCTACCAACGCGAGTCCACAGAACTTGGGGCATATCAGACCTTTCGGAAGCCATAGTGCTCAACTACCTTGCTAAAACAAAATGGGACCCCCAATCAGAATTTCATTAGCATCCCAGCTCAACTGATTAATACTAACTCATGTTGAAAAACTGAACTCAACCACACAAATTGAAATGATTGAACCACTCATCTGAATCTGAGAATCCCCATACATTGCAACCACATAACACATAGTAGGAAAGAGAACAAACACCCCTATGGGGGCTAGGGTTACCATGTCCTAGCTTTGAAATGATCTAGGGTTTCACTATTAAAACAAACGGCATCATACATCCTAGAAATGGGAGAGCATCCTATCCCAATTTTGGAAGGTACTATAGCTCATTATATGCACAAGGTTGGTTCTACTCTAGGGATTGAAGTCAAGGTGACATTACCAAAGATTCCTTTGGGTCATAACCAATGAAGATCTTAGGAAATCAGAAGAGTCAATATTAGCCTCTCTTCAAAGTCTGAGAACTTTCAGATCTCAAAAGATTATAACATAAGGCCTCCAAAGCAACGTAGAGATAGGTGTAGTGTCACAAAAAGTGTGCCTGTGCTCCCATTAGTATCTGGGCAACATATGGACTTTAAGTGCACCAATGCATGCAATGCAATAAACATATACTTGAAAATAAAAGTCATATCATGGAGTTCGAGTCAAGATTTCATAAAATCCCCAGTAGAGTCGCCAGAAACTGTAACATGCCGGGGGGTACCCGCGCGCGTTAGACAATTCAGACTCCCGAGATCTCTTTGATCTAGTCTCACGAGTGCAATGTGAAACATAGATGAGAGTCCAGATTTGGCAACTTTATTGAAATCCATTTTATTGCAAAACCTTTTGCCAGAAAATAATTGCGTCATCAGATCTCAGAGTCGCCACCTAATATTTATTTTGGAAAAATTAGGAAACCCATAACTCGTGCCAAGGCCATTGTTCGTCATAACCAAAGTTGTCTCGGTTCGGAACCTTAGGTATGAGAGGGAAGGTCATTAATTGAGCACCCCGTTCACCTGATCAAAAGATCGGCCTCTACTAACCATGATATGAATTTTAGTTTCTTTATATGTTCATGTTCTAATTATTTAATAAGTCCTAAAATTTACTATGTGAAGCATACAAGTATAGACTATGTTACCTACTTTGGAACAACTTGATTTCATGTAGTTTTGAAAGAGTTTTGAAGATGTATAACCCAAATAAATTAAGCAACACAACCTCTATCCACTGGCATTCATAGAGTTATATCACATAAGCAAATAGCCTCATGGTAGAATGCTAAACATAGTAAGAAAAACACACACAAACGGGATGTTAAATCATAAAAACTTACATGTTTGACGTCCCGTGAACGAGCTACAAAACAAAGTTGGTAAAACATGCATGATCTTATATACAAAATCCTAATGCAATTCACTCATGATATGCAATTAAAGATTCGGCTTCTAAGATATGACATGTGAATCATCATGATATGCATCTTGTTTTGAAGACTTCTTTTCTCTCAAATTCTAACACAATTTTAGCATTCTCTCCCTACCCTTCTCTTCTTCAAAATCCTCTTCTCAATTCAAGACTAGAGCTCTCATTATATAGCCAATGCAAGTGGGAAATGGTGGAAGACAAAGTGGAGTTAATGGGGGACAATGTATAATGGAGGTGAATGATGAATGGTGATGGTGTGGTGTGCTTTAGGAAAATGGATTATGACTTGAGATGGTGGGATGTGATTATGAAAGTAGATAGTGAGTGGGGATGGTGGGATGTGATTATGAAAGTAGGTAGTGAGTGGGGATGGTGGGGTGCAATTATGAAAGTGGATGGTGAGTGGGGATGATGGGATGTGATCATGAAAGTAGATGGTAAATGGAGATGGTGGAGTGTAATTATGAAAGTGGATGATGAGTGGAGATGGTGGGATGTGTAGATGATGAGTGGGGTGGATGGGGGATGAGTGGGTGCACTTGAATGGATCAAAAAATGGCTCAATGGGGTGTCCCAACCGAACTAAAACCAAGAAAAACGGGGCTGCTGCAGTTTTGGGCTGAGTCAACAAAATCTGCTATTATTTAAATTCCAAGTGTACAAAGAGATATGCCTAATTTATTAAAGGCTGTTCATTTCTTTCTTAATGATTTGATGCTCATTCTTTTCCTAAACTAGTTTTCTTTCATCCCCTCATATTTCCTTCAAATCCAAACCTGTAAAGAAGATGTTTTTAAATATTTTTTTCAAAGAGTTCACCTCCCTTCCATTTATTTCCACTTTGTCCTTACTTAGTTTACTGAAAAGTATAATATTTTAATCAAAATGGGAGCCTCAGAACATCGTGGAAACATTTTAAAAAAAATTTATTTTGAAAAGAGGGTTTTAAGGTCTAAAATAGTTTGGCCAAAAAATGTGTAAAGGTTGGGATTAAAGCTCAAATTCCATTTTTCTTGCTGAGGATTCTGTGAGAAACACATTCTAATTGTCATCATCGGGTAATCAACAGAAAGCGCCAAAGTCTTAGGGCTGGTCAAAATAGGGTGTCTACAAGGTCCATTAATCGCAAATACCAGAAGTGAGGGTAAAATTCTGTCTTAAAGACACAGTGTTTAAACACTGGTCTCGGCCACAATCTATATTAAAATTACAGAATTTCTATAAGAAATTTCTTACGCTTTTATTTTATTTTATTTTTGTATTAAATTGATTTTCCGAAAATATGTTTGGTTTGGTTTTGGGATACAAATTTTCAAAAAAAATTTGGGGAGAGAGTTTAGAAATTTTTTTGGTTTGTTTGGTTTTATATTTTAGAAATAGTTTTGAAATATGGGAGTTTAGGATGATTTGATATTTTGTTATAGTTGAGTAGATGTGTGTAATATTAAAAGTGATTGAGAAGGAGATAGAAGAGAGAAAAATTGATTGATTAATGTGGAGGAGAGAGAAAGTGATTTTGAATTTTTTTTTTCTAAAATCACTGAACCAAACAAAATTTTGAAAAGTTTTTTCCAAAATTACTTTCTTGAAATCAAACCAAACAATGGCGGTCTGATGTTGACAGGTGCCACTTTAAAGGTTGTTGAGTTGATTTTTCTTTCACCTATCTCTGCGTTTTAAATATACCCTTGGCGTATAGGCTGTTGGGACTATGAGACACCAGAAATCAATCACACACAATAACACAAGAATATTTACATGGTTCGGTAATTGCCTACGTCCACAGAGAGCTATCCACTATAGAATTTCCCGTAGGGAGATTACAACTCACACCTCACAAACACTCTCTATAGCACTCTCACACTTGTTGCTCACTGCCCTCTCAGATTACACACACTGTAATCTCCTATATCTCCAACCCCTCCTCCTCACCTCAATTTATACATAATTGAGGGAGGAGCTTATTGGTTGCCACCAACCCCTTCCACTAGCTAGTGGGGTTGGTGGAGTGGAAGAGTGGGGTTCTTCATTTGGGAAGGGGAATGGGCAAGACACTAACAATTCTCCCCCTCCACGCCCTTATGGAGAACTGACTTCTCATTTGAAGTCCATCTCGACAATGTCTCTGCAGATTTCGAGTTTGTTTCTCGAGACCACCTTTGTAATTATATCAGCTGGATTCTTATCTGTATGGATCTTGATCAGTTCCAATAACTGCTTTTCTATCACTTCGCGTATCCAATGATACCGAATATCAATGTGCTTTGTGCGAGAATGGTGCATCGAATTTTTGCTCAGGTCTATGGCGCTCTGGCTATCACAATGTACCATGAACTTCTCTTGCTTTAATCCCAACTCTTGGAGAAACCGTTGCAACTACAACAACTCTTTTCCAGCTTCCACTGCGGCAATATACTCTGCATCGGTTGTGGATAAAGTAACACACTTCTGTAACTTGGACTGCCAAGACACAGCTCCCCCTGGGAAAGTGAACAGAAATCTTGATGTAGATCTTCTACCACCAAGATCTCCTGCCATATCGGAATCCGTATAGCCTTCCAAGATTGGTTTAGCATGTCTAAAGCACAAACACATTTTTGCCGTACCCTTGAGGTACCTCATAATCCACTTGACTGCTTCCCAATGGTCTTTTCCTGGATTAGAAAGGAATTTGCTTACTACTCCAATAGCATGAGCAATATCTGGCCGGGTAAACACCATTGCATACATCAAACTCCCTACGGCGGATGAGTAGGAAATAGCCTCCATCTCTTCTCTTTCCTTAGTAGAGGAGGGACAAGAACTCTTGCTCAGCTTGAAATGATTAGCTAGCGGAGTATTGACTGGCTTGGAATCTTTTAGGTTGAACTTTGCAATCACCCGTTCAACGTACTTCTCCTGTGACAGTCATAATTTCTTGGCTTTTCTGTCATGCACAATTTGCATGCCCAACATTTGCTGTGCAGGGCCTAGGTCCTTCATGTCAAAGGACTGTGATAACTCCTTCTTCAGTGATCTGATTGCTGTGGCATCCTGTCCAACAATCAGCATGTCATCAACATAGAGCAAGAGTGTGATGAAGTTTCCATCGGGAAATTTCCTGACATAGACACACTGATCTGTAGCAGTTCTCTTGTACTCATGACCCACCATGAATGAGTCAAACATCTTGTACCACTGTCTCGGCGCTTCTTTGAGGCCGTAAAGACTCTTCTTCAATCTGCAGACTAAGTTTTCCTTCCTTTTTACTTCAAAACCTTCTGGCTGCTCCATGTAAATTTCTTCCTTCAGATCTCCATGGAGAAATGTCGTCTTTACATCCATCTGTTCAAGTTCCAAATTCAAACTGGCCGCTAGTCCCAAAACTACTTGAATGGATGTCATTTTCACAACTGGCGAGAAGATTTCATCAAAATCAATACCTTTCTTCTGCCCAAAACCTTTGATAACCAATCAAGCCTTATACTTGACTAGCTTTCTGCTGCCATCTTTCTTCAACTTGAACACCCATTTGTTCTGCAATGGTTTTCGACCATGGGGAAGTTTTACCAAATCATAAGTCTGATTCTTCTGCAATGACTACATCTCTTCTTGCATAGCTTGATGCCAACTAATCTTCTCTTTATGATTCTGAGCTTTTTGAAAACTTCCTGGCTCCCCCTCATCAGTAAGCAAAATATAATCAGAAGCAGGGTATTTTGACGATGGCTTAGACTCTCTTGTTGATCTTCGCAACTGTGGACCAACAATCTCTGGTAGAGGGGGTTGTGGCTTCCCCTGCTCAACACCCTCTTCTTCTGGATCTTCTTCTAGCAATCCATCCTGTAACTCTACATCATTGGCTGCATGCTGCGGTAGCTCTTCTTCATCAGTGGCATGCTGTGATAGTGCGGGATTGGGAACAATTTCTAAAACATCATTAACTTTGATTTGGCTGGTTGCCCAAAGTCTTCTAAGGTCTGGCCTTCTTGAAATACCACATCTCTACTTTGAATGACCTTTTTGTTTTTTGGATTCCATAATCTGCATCCAAATTCTTCATCTTCATAGCCAATAAAAATGTATGGAGTAGCCTTATCATCCAGCTTCTGTCTGTGCTCCTTGGATACATGTGCAAATGCTTTGCACCCAAACACTCTCAAGTGAGAGTAAGAAATCTCCCTTCCAGACCATACTTTCTCTGGAATTCAAAATTCAGTGGAACTGATGGCGATCGGTTGATCAAATAGCAAGCAAAGGGGTGAGCAGCGGATACACCGATCCGCCAAAATTGACCGAACCGAACTGATCCGTCGCATTTTGGACGGGTGCGTGATGATGAGCGGATGGTTGCGGATTGGTTTTCTCTAATCCGCCAATCTGGCGGATAGATGGCGGATTTGAGATTCCTTTGGCCGCAACCGAACCGTCAAATCGCGAGCACCCCTAGTAATTTATAAGACTTTGTGTTTTCAGTTTGTTTAAATATTCTGTTTGTGTTTTTAATTAAAAAAGAGTTCAAATATTCTGTTGAAAAAAAGATTTCAAATTGAATATCTTTTTTGAATTAAAAAAATAAACGTATTATTTATCTATATTTTTTGGTTTTTAAATCTATCTCTAAAAATAATAAATAGAAAATATTATATATGTTGGTTGGTTTTTGTTTTCAAAAACAAATATAAATGTAACAATAAAAAGACATACAATCTCTACTATTGCTCTGTTTATTGTTTTGGTGGTTTGAATTGTTTTTATATTTTAAGAACCACAACTTGTAATACTTTATGTGGATGAGGCATGCAGTGATTGTGATATTCTAAAGTTTCAAACTTTCTTGCTTTGGATGAGGCATGCAGTGATGGTAATATTTTTTTAAGTCGTTGACTGTAATACTTTCTTCTTTTTTTGTTTGAGGAAGTGCACAAGTTGAATTATGTTGAAAATTTATAAAATTTGAAACCGTCAAACCGATTCGCATCCATCCGCTAAACCACCAATCCGCTCAATCCATATCCCCCGGATTGGCGGACGGATGCGGATTGATTTTCTCCAATCCGCCAATCTGGCGGACGGATGATGGATTGGAGGTTCCGTGGCCGCAACCGACCCGCCCACCCCTAAGCAACACGAACAGCTTCTCCCCAAAATGGCTTTGGTAGCTTTGCCATTTTGAGCATACATCTAACCTTCTCCACAATGGTCCAGTTCATTCTTTCGGCTACACCATTGTGTTGTGGGGTCCAGGAATAGTTTTCTCATGTTGGATGCCATGAGTAGCACAGTAGGCTTCAAACTCTTTTGACGTGTACTCGCCTCTATTGTTTGTTCGGAGACACTTCAGCTTCTTTCCGGTCTCTCTTTCCACCATAGCATGAAATGTTTGAAAATGCTGGAACACCTCAGCTTTGGTTCTTAGGACATAAACCCATACCTTCCGTGATGCGTCATCAATAAATGTCAGGAAGTATTTTCTGCCACCGAAAGATTCCACTTCTATGGGACCGCATACATCAGAGTATACTCTGCTCAACAACTCCGATTGTCTTCTGGATGATGAATGGAAAGTGACCCTATGTTGCTTCCCAAACAAGCAGTTGTCATAAGGGTTAATTTCGCATCTTTGGCAAAGGGAATAAGCGGCTTCTTTTCCAGAATCTGAAACCCTTTCTCACTCATGTGACCCAGCCTTTTATGCCACAAATTTGGTGATGCCTTATCTTTTGTTGCGTTGAGGCTATTTGAATACACCTCCATATGAGTCTTGTACAACGTGCCACTTGGCTGTCCTCTGGCTACCACCATAGACCCCTTTTCCAACTTCCACATGCCTTTGCCGAAGTAGTCCTCATAGCCTTGTCGATCTAAGGCTATCCCTAAGATAAGATTCAGATGTAAATTGGGAACATGCCTGACATCTTTCAACACCATCATGCACCAAACTTTGGTTTGGATGCGAACATCACCGATTCCCACAATCTTTGAAAAACTGGAATTGCCCATCTTCACTATACTAAAATCTCCAGCTTGGTATGTACTGAAGAACTCTTTCTGGGGTGTGGCGTGGTAGGAAGCTGCTGTATCTACCACCCACTCGGCGTCTTTGTTTGACATATGGAGGCATTCTTCTTCTTCAACAAAGAATAATGCAATATCCTCTGAGACAGTAACTGCAGTGTTCTCATCTTCATTCTTTGGTTGTCTATTGCCTTGTTTTTGTTCTACCTTCAAGGCATATCAATATTATAGCGACCTTGGTTTTGACCCGTCTCTTGTGGTGTTCCGGACTCGGGTTTGCATGGTTTGGATGGTAGGTCATGTCTTGCTTCCCTTGTCTTCCCCTTAAAGTTGATTATTAGGTTGTAGTTGTGTTTGGAACAGGTTGGTTGCTTGTTTTTTTCCAAGCCTTTGTTGCCCAAAAGTTGGCTCTTGCGCTCGAGTGGGCTTCTGGAAATTTGCTCTACACTCGAGCGGGCATTCAGACGCTCGAGCGGGGACTGTGTCAGCGAAAATACTGGAAGAGCATATTTCATGCTCGAGCGCAGGGTTTCACACTCGAGCGGGAGTCTGTGTCTGATGCTCGAGCAGTGCTTCCCATGCTCGAGCGGACCGCCTTTTATCAGCACGTGAAAGTGGCATTTCAGATCACTTTTTACAATCATTTCTTTTTCTAAAAGTCTCCAAAATACAGATCTAGAGCATCTCTCTCTAGAAAACCATCAAATCCCTTTGATTTCTCCAAATCCATTGGGATTTTGGTCATAGTTCCTTCGTCAAAGTTGTGTAACTTCTCGAGGGCTTCATTGTGTGCGGTGGAGATTGAGTTTCATTGTCGTTGATTTTGGGTTTCATCTCAAATTCTCTTCAAACTTGAGGTAGGGATTTTCTTTGAGTTATATATATGTTTTTGCAAGATCAAGATGATTTTCGAAATCATCATTTGTTTAGTTTTGAAAATTAATTGTTGATTCAAGAAAAAGAGTGATTTTGAAAATGGGTTTACTATTTGATCCTTTGAGATAGAAATTGGGTGTTTTTGAACTATGTTTATGAAAGAAAGATGTTTTGGTGAGATCTTCTCAAATATTTAAAGATGAATGGATTTGGTGAGAAAACCTAGAAATTGGGGATTTTTAAGAAGGATGTTGAAAATCTTTGGAATATGCAGTTATATTTATTTTGGGTGCCGAAATAAATGATGTTTGAAAATTGTTTACTTATTACATATAAATGATGGTTTTCCATGGAATAAGATAATTGTTGAAGTTTTGGAAATTGTTGTTTAAAGGTGTTGATATATAGTCTTGAAATGACTAAGTTGTTGAGAATGTTTGAAATGTGGGAATTATGTTATCCCTTGGGTGAATTGAAATAAAAATATTTATTCATCTTGTGAAATTGCATTGAAATGAGAAATGATAATTTTGATCACAATAGTAGTATTGTGTGGAAGAATTGGAAATGGAAGAATTATTGCATTGTATTGATTATTGTTGCATTGGCATATCAAATCATTTGATTACTTTGAATTTTGGAAGTTGATTTGAAAAGTTGCATTGAGAAAGGAATATTGAGAAACAAGTTTTCATGAAATGGTTTTAGGGTAAATACAGTGGTAAGTCTTGAAAGGCAGTGTAAAGAATGGGTGTCAAGCCCTCTAGTTGCTACTGGTAAAAATGATAGATGATGGGTGTCGAGCCCTCCAGTTGTTACTGGTAAAAACGACAGATGATAGGTGTCGAGCCCTCCAGTTGTTACTGGTAAAAATGACAGATGATGTACTTGTATAGTCTACTTGCAGACACTGACCTAGGGATTACTAGAGTTGTATTTACCGTCCCTCGAATAAAATTTGATAAATGTTGAGAAATTGAAATTGCATGACATCATTAAGCATGTGGTTTTCAAAAGATGAAGGTGTGTTTTACTTTCAAAAGGCATGGCATGGCATAAGCATTCCATCTCTTGAGATTTATATAAAATGTATATACTTTGTGAAGAATTCTCTACTGGGCTTTATGCTCACCCTACGGGATTTTTGTGCAGGAAAGGATGTGGTGAATCCGCCTAACTGAAGGCATGGAAGTGTGTGCAGAGAGCATAATATGATCATTTGCTGTGACTCTGATTGTAAGCCGAGGGCTTTATATGCCTGGGTTCGAATAACCATTTTGTGTAACCAGACTTAGGCCTTGTGTAACTGTCATGACCCGAACCCGCCCCCATGGATTAAGGTCATAACCGGCCAGTAATCAAGAGATTACCTACGGCCTCAAACCGAACAAGACATATCTTATCAGAGTTAAGGGGCCAAACGGAAGCCAAACTTAAAAACTTTGTCCATAGAGCTGTGCTTACATGGCATAACAAAATCGATTCAAAAACATTTTATAATAACTCACACATATACATAGAGTTAATCCATATCCAGAAACTTCAGTTATACAGTCAGCCAAACAAAACTCATATACAAAAAGTGATTCAATGTTTTCGCCGACATAGCAAAAATACAATAAAGGAACAAAAGGGCGAAAAGTAGTCTCGTGCGTGAGACATATGGGCTGACTACTCAAAATTGTAGCTGCTTCTTACATGTGTCACTGGGGCTGGGTTTGAACATCTCTTGGCTCACCTATAAACACATGAATGAGGGTGAGTGAAAGCCCAGTGAATAATACCAAGTAAAGAAGATACATGAACAACCTTTGAAACAGTTATATCAGACGACCTTGGGCCCAATCCATGTTTCTATCTAATGTATCAAAGGACTAAAGTTCTAGACGTATCAAACGGCTTCGGGCCCAATTTACTCATACCCGATGGCCTTTGGCCCATTTATTCATGTCCAACGGCTTTTGGCCCAGTTGTTTATGTCAAACGACCTTTGGCCAGTCATTCATGTCAGACGGCCTTTGGCCCAATCATTCATGTCAAACGGCCTTTGGCCCAATCAATCGTATCAAACGGCCTTTGGCCCGATCGTTCAGCATAACAAATATTTGTCTACAATTCATATTAGCAAACTTATAAGTCTTATATAGAAATAAGCAACAGGACAAATAATATACTTCAAAATATCTTTACTATGATATTACTCACAATGATCTGCTGGAAGATTTGTCCTTGAGCTCGACCCTACACATTTCATAAACACAATGGGTCACAAACGATTTCAATCCGTTCTTAACTCATACATCCCTCTTAGGCTTTTTCCTTATTCTTTTAATTCATTTATAATGTTCAATGCATGCCTAGGAGTGCTTGGAAGTGAAAGAGAATGGAAAATGAAACACAGAACATCTTTACAAAATTTCTGAAACAAGGGTCCCCGCTCGAGCGTGGGTTTCGTAGCTTGAGCGGACCCCATGGTCTGTAAAAGTACTGGTTGCCTCATATTCACGCTCGAGCGCTAATTCGGACGCTCGAGCTGAGGGTCAAACATATGCCTTGGATGCTCGAGCGTAGTTCTCCCCGCTCGAGCGGACGATAATGCCTGCAAAACTGCTGGGAGCCAGAATTTCACGCTCGAGCAGCCATTGCCCCGCTCGAGCGAACGTACCCAAGTCTGGAAATTCCAGCAAGCTGCTTGAAGCTCAAACTTGCATTTAACCCCATGGTTCTTGCATTTTATGACTCATACCTCACATGCACCTCTTCTAACATGATACAAATGCTAGATTACAACATTATGAAGCTTAATTTCCCTGAATTACTTACATACACATACAACTCTTGCCAATTCCATCTTCAATACTTCAATTTCATGCATCCAACACTCATGCTTCTATGAATTGCACTTGCATGTGAACTATAACTTCCATTTTCAACTTAGATGATGCAAATGATGATCAAAAGCATGAACTTTAACCACAATTCTACATGGATCATATTTTTCATGCTCAATTATACAACTTCATGGCAGATTCTTACATGCATGTACATATAAGTTTTAAATTCTTCAATTTCATGTCAATTTATGTTCTTGATTACCCAACTAGCTTGAATACACAAATTTACAAACTTATACTCATGAATTTATGCTCAAATGCTCACCTAGAGGTTCAATCTTCCAAATAGTAGCAAATTCTTGAGCCTAGCCGTTCAAAGCTTGAACTCCTTAGCAAGATCTTCAAGATTTGCCCTTCTCTCTCTCTAAATTCGGGTTTCTCTCTCTCTAGAGAGCAAATTCAGATTCTTTGAGCTCAAAGAATGAGCTTAAGTGTAATTGGGTCCCTTATTTAGGCTTCCTTAGTCAAATTTGATTAGGATTAATTTATGGTCCTTAATTCAATCAGTTTAAACCAATTATTTCATTCTGAATCAATTTTCAATTAAATTTCACCATAGGTTCTAAAAATTACACTAATCACAATGGCGTGATCAATTTCAGTTTCTGTGGCCAATAAGGCCTCCAATTTTCAGTTTATAACAGTAAGTTGAACAGATTTTCCTACGGTGAACAGATAGAGATTCAAAACCACAAATAATCATATAAATGGCACCCAAAATTATATTAAACACATGATCACAAGCATAATTAAGATTAATTAGCATAATACGGAACATGGTTATCACAGTAACATGCCCGGGGGGTACCCGCGCGCGTTAAACAGTTCGGACCCTCGATCTCTTTGATCTAGCCTCACTAGTGCAATGTGAAACATAGATGAGAGTCCAAATTTGGCAACTTTTATTGAAAATCCATTTTATTACAATTTTGTCAAAAATGAACTGCGTCATCAGATCTTAGAGTCCCCACCTAATATTTATTTTGGGAAATTAGGAAACCCATGACTCGTGTCACGGCCACTGTTTGTCGTAACCAAGGATGATTGGCTCAGAACCTTAGGTATGAGAGGGAAAGGTCAATAATGAGCACCCCCACTCACCCGATCAAAAGATCAGCCTCTACTAAACCATGATATGAATTTTATTTTCTTTATATGTTCATGTTCTGATTATTTAATAAATCCTAAAATTTACTATGTGAAGCATACAAATATAGACTATGTCACCCACTTTGAAACAACATGATTTCATGCAGTTTTGAAAGAGTTTTGAAGATGTATAACCCAAATAAATTGAGTTTACAAACATGAAAAATCATCATTCCAAATTAAGCGACACAACCTCTATCCACTAGCATTCATACAGTTATATCAAGTAAGCAAGTAGCCACATGGTATGATGCTTAAACATAATAAGAAAAACACATACAAGCGGGATGTTAAAACATAAAAACTTACATATTTACTGACGTCCCGCGAACAACTACAAAACAAAGTTAGTAAAACATGCATGATCTTACATACAAAATCCTAATGCAATTCACTCATAAGATGCAACTAAAGATTCGGCTTCTAAGATATGACATGTGAATCATCTCAAGAACATGAGGTAGCGCACATAATCACATAGGAATTGATTAAATCCACAAATGCAAACTTAGTTGAATCAAGATGCATGAAATATGGATGGAAATCATGAATATGATGAAAAATAAATATGATGTTTATGTAAAAATAAGGAAAGCAAGTAAGAGAATGGGATAGAAAGAAGCGGGGACGAGGGATTATTACAACACTTGAATTATTACATATCCAAATGAGAGAGAGAGAGGAGGGAATATTGCAATAAAATAAAATAAAACCTCACAAAACACTCAAAATAAAAATAAACAAAATAAAAGCTTCATGTTCCTTGGAATTGTAGGCGGAAATTGGTCAACATTGGGAGATTACATCATCTTGTCCAAAAGAAGCTAACCGACCGGCCAAATAGGCCAGCCGACCAACTAGGCCAAGCAAAACCTGTCTTGTTACGAAACCAAGAAAAAGAACAAATAAGAAACATGTAAGTGGCTCAACTAACCACTATCGGTTAGCTTACAACACAATTAATATGAAACAAGAGCAAGCCAATAATAATAATAATAATAATAATAATAATAATAATAATAATTAATAATAATAATAATAATACCGGCAACATATGGTTAAATGGTGGGATAATTTCAAAGTTTCCCGTATTGTTGAAATTGTTCAAACTGAGTTCCCGATTAACATCCATGCTCCTACCCCTGACATGGTTAAAGCTCAGCAGATCCCACCTGCTTCAGTCACTCAAGGAAGCCCACTTCCTCCAGTCGACCTTGGAAGCCCATCTTCAAGTTCTTCCAGGCCTAAGTCAAAGATTAAACCGAAGGATAAACCAAAGCCCAAATCTGCTAAAACAAAGTCCAAGGCTAAGTCTACAGCTCTTGCATCACAGACTCAGGCCAAGGTTAAGTCCAAGTCATCCAAAGATGAGCTGCTCTAAATGGCTCGCCTACTAGTTAATCAAGCTCAAGCCCAGTCAGACTCAAGTTCAGACAATTCAGAAGAAAGTTCAGACAGTTCAAACTCTTCTGAAGGTTCAACTACTCAAAGCCCATATGGACCCGAGTTTCAAGATGCTCAGGACCCATATGCCTGGTCAGCTCTGCATTGGATTCTATGTAAACACAAATCAGCTTTAATCAATACTCTTTTGAGAAAAGCTACTGATTTGTATTTATATTGATTCCTTTAGTCAAATGTCTCCACCGAACGTAATGAATAGTAAAAAGTTACTGTTCACTTTCATTGTTCATCAATCAACAACAATCAAAAGCTGCATCAACTTTCAGTTAATCAGCCGAAAGCATCTGCCAGTTTGCCCATTCCCATGTGCTGCCAGCTGCTCTCTTTATCAACTCCAAGTCACATGCTGCATAGTTAATTTTATTTCTATAAATTGTAATGTTTTAGTCATTTGTAATCAGAGATTAGAAAAATGGGTAACTCTGAGTGAGAACCAACACCTATCTCTGAATTATCTATTTTCTGTATTTTCTATTCAAGCTATGTATATTAAAGCAACTCAGTGCTTCCATTAAACAATTGTAAGTTATTTTATTAAAAGTTTATTTTGATTATTTTGTGTGCATATTATTCCAATCATCTATCATTTGTATTTGTGTATAGTCTTCTTCTTCTGCGGCGCTTCCCCCTATTGGTATCAGAGCCAAGTTATGTTGCTATCTATTGCTTACTGTCTTGCTACTTCTGATTCAACTCTAGTTTTCTGCTATTAAATTGTTTCTAGTCATCTTAATCTGTCAAAATTTTATCTGTGTCTTTCTACGTTGTTACTAGTCACCCATCTTTCGCCCAAGTCCTAGGTAAGTCCTTTGGTTAGGCAGTGTTGGATTTTAGGGGTTCTCCGAACTGGGTATGTATGAACAGAACGTATGTAAAAACATGATAAATTTAGACCATGTATTAAGATTCCTATAAAACAGTTTAATTAACAAAAAAACGAGTCGATTATTTAGAAGTAACTCTACAGTCAATTCTAGGTCAACAACTTTGCCCTCAGTACCTAATCAAGGATTAGTAATTAATGAGGAAGATGTTGAAATACAAAATGATAAAATTGATTTAAGTTTGAATATCCCAAAATTAGCAGTTAAAGAAATTTATAAAACCACTTTCTTACAGTCTACTTTTAATGTTAATCTGTATGTTAAAACTTTAGAACAAGTTTATGCTTTAGCAAAACCTCGAGAAACCTGTCAATTATTTGATGTTAACACTGTTAAAAGACATTTGAAAACTGATCACAATTTTATTCATTTAGGATTAATTCAAGTTGGAATAAAACCATTAACTCCTCAAGGTAAAAATACTTCTGTTTTGTTATGTTTAAGAGATGCTCGATTTATTGATTACTGATGATATAGTTCGTTTCCAAGGAACGGGTCGGACTGATCCACGCTCCTCAATCCTACATCCGAATGACCAAGCCCACTGGAAGACCTGCACAAGAGTTCAACGGGGAACGGGGAGTCCCCTAGCGAACCCTTCGACGAGCAAGTTAGAGAGAGAAGTAGAGTATATAGATAAATTAGAGATAGGAAGCTTAACCTTCTTTCTGTCTTCGACCTTTGCTTATATCCACTGGTAATCATTTCGTTGTCCCTTTTGACCTATCACCTTGGCCGAAAGTCTAAGCTCTAGCTTACCTTGTTTCATGGTGAAGACGTTCTGTCTCGACGGAGAGGGCTTGTCGCAATAAGTGCTTGAGGGGCTTCATTAATGGCGATGTGCAGTGGCAATAACTTTGCAGATCTTTGTTTGCTTATGTGGCTTTCCCTTCTCTTGACATGTGTCTTGATGTCATTGGTTCTTATTGCTACATGGGGCTTCGGAAGTGCTGGGCCTTAGTATTTGAGTTGTGTATTGGGCCCTAAATGGTGGGCTATGATCTTTATGGGCTTATCCATGTCAATTACAATGATAGTTTAATGGGTATAATGGAAACTAGTCTCCACAAAGGACCCGTTCATTTTAATTGTTTTCTTGATTTTACTCTTAGTCTTCGAGATCCACACATATTAGATGCATTGACTTTGAATTTTAAACTAAACGATTCATTCACAAATATGAAAGAAAAAGTTCATAATATTGCTTTAATCTATCGTGTCCATTATAAATGTATTAAAACTAATTTAAATGTTCAAGCTTTACATAAAAGTCCAAAAGATAAAACTTTATTGATTCAAAGTAGTAGTAATGATACTAATATAAATATTCCTCAAATGATTAAATGGAAAGATATAACTCTCCCAGATCAATGGGTTACAATCAATGAAAATTACAAACATAATAAAAAACAATCTACTAGTCAAGATATCCAAGATATTCAACAATATAATGATGGTTCTGTTCGTATTAAATTCAATCGTAGTCAACCCTCTCAACATAGTACTTCTAGTATACCTACAGATATTGAAATTGAAGATGAAATATTTAATACTCCTCTATTTCGCAAAAAATAGTCAAATCAATTTTGGTCATACTTCCTCTAGTAAAATGAAAGGAGTTGACAACTCCACAACTTTTCAAATTAGTAAACCTGTTTATTCAACATATAAACATCTTCCTGAAGATGACACTGAATCTCAAGACTCCCCAACTCAAACTGATTTCGAAGTTATACTGCCAATAAATCCTCAATTAATGACAATTAGTAAATCTTTTGTTCCTGATTTAGATAAATTACATATTGAATTTAAATCTAAAGAAAATAGAACTAAAAGACATGCTTATCGTGCTAAATATGATTCTACTCAACAATCCAGAATAACTCGCAAATGGTATAATTTTATGATTGAATATAGTCTTGAAATGCCTTTCTTTGAATATTTAGAAAACTATTACAAAAAGGTTAATACAATCACAAAACATAAATGGGAAACTTCTCCCAATACTTCTGTTTGCTCTAGTCATCCTCCATTATCTAATATAATAATTGAACACCAAGGATCTGATGCCCCAGCCTCTCCTTTTAAGTTGCCTGGCACTGACCCTGAAATTAAAAAAGTTATTGAACAAAATAATTATACTAATCAATGTCTAAAAACTATTGGTAAACAATTAGATAAGATAGAAACTAAGCTAGATGATTATTCAGCTAAAAATACATCTACTAAACAGTCTATGGACCAACCATTGCTTAATTTACCTAGTAATTGTTCCAAAAGAAATAGTTTAGTTACCCGAGATAATTCTATACTGTAACAGCTATTGAACAATTATTCACTAAATTAACTACTTCTGAAAAAGCTTCTCCATAATAAAAAAGGTCTTACTGTATTAAATCAACAACTTACTTTCAAACTTGTTTCAACCCAATCTGAAACTGATTCAACTGATAATGAACTTAATCATTTAGCTCAACAATTTCAATCCTCTAATCTTAAAAAAATTCATTATCCTCAACCTAATCCTACTTCTCTTACCAAAAACTGGTATTCACGCCCTACTCCACCTGATCTCCAATATGAAAAAACTAATCTTAATAACCAATTTTCTGTATTAGCTAAAAAGTTATACGAATGGAAGATTGATGGTCTTAGTGAAGACCAAATCCTTCAAAAATTAAATCATTTATCTATGGTCTCAAATAGTTATCTTAGTAACTACCCTGATTACTCTTAACCTAAAATTGTTTCCTTAATTACTTCTGGTTTTACTGGAATGCTCAAATCTTGGTGGGAAAAATACCTTACTGAAGATCAACGTGAATCCATTATCCATGCTAATCAAAAATATGAAAATAATCCTCCTATCTTTGATGACACTATTGGCTATTATCACCCTGATGGAATTAACACATTAATCTATACCATAGTCAGACATTTTATAAGAACACCTACTAATATATATTCTCGCATACATGATCAACTTAGTAATCTTATGTGCCCTACATTAAGTGATTTTAGATGGTATAAAGATGTATTTACCTCTAGAGTTATGTTACGTGAAGATTGTACTAAATCCTTTTGGAAAGAAAAATTTATTAATGGTTTACCTACTCTCTTTGCTTACAAAATTAGAGATGTCCTTAGTCAACCTACTGGTGTTATTGAATATGATAATTTAACTTATGGTGATATCATTAGCACTATTCAAAAAGAAGGATTACGAAAGTGTATTGATCTTAAACTTAGTCAAAAAACTGCTAAAGAAAAACATAAGGCTAAATATGAATTAGGTAATTTCTGTGAACAATACGGTTTACCTCCGGTAGCACCCTCTCATCGTAAAACACATAAATACACTAAACATAAGTCATCTTACAAATATTCCAATAAAACTAAAAAGAATTATACACCTTCAAAATCCAATGATAAATTCTATACTAAACCCAAAAGAAATATTACAAGAAACCACATCCAAGATCTAAATCTAACAAAGATATTACTTGTTATAACTGTGGACAAAAGGTCATTATTCTAACAAATGTAAAGAAAAACAAAAATTAAAAGATAAAGTTAATCAACAACAAATTAATGATGCATCAAAAAATCAATTATATGAAATCTTTCAATTAAACCAATCTGTTAGTAATTCCTCTTCTGATAATCCTAATACTTCATCTGATTACCATTCCCAAGTAATGATTCTGACAATAATATTGAATTATGATGTAATGATGTTTGTTGTAAACCAGTTAAACAAATCACTGTTCTTACTAAACAAAATCAAGAAGAAACTGCTCTTATTGAATTAATTAGTAAATTAGAAGATCCAGAGTTAAAACGTAAATATACTGATAAATTAAGATATTTATTAACTAATACTGATCGAAAACCTAAATTTGACAAGCCTATTATTAGTTTATCTAAAACCTTAGACAAATTTAAAAATAAACAAAAAGAAGTTGCCCTACAAGATTTACAAACTGAAATTAATCAGATTAAACAAGCTATTAAAGATTTACATAGTAAAGATAAAGCTTTAGAAGATGAAATTATTACATTAAAACTTAATAAAAGTTTAGATAATTTCCAGGAAAATAATGACGTTTCTCCTAATGACTCTGAACATGAATCTGAACATACTAATCCTAAGAATATTTTATTTGATAATCGATCACATCAATCTCATAATCTTGAAGATAAACGATTAAATCTCATTAATAAAATTCATATTCAAAAATGGTATTCAAAAATTAAGATTGTTATTAATGATTTTGAATTAAATATTATTGCTTTAATTGATACTGGTGCTGATCTTAATTGCATTCAAGAAGGATTACTCCCTACTAAATATTATGAAAAATGTCATGAAAAATTAACTTCTGCTAATGGTAGTAAAATGCATATTAAATATAAATTACCTAAATTCCATATTTGTCAAGATAATGTCTGTTTTAAAACCTCATTTGTTTTAGTAAAAAATATGACTGATAAAGTTATTTTAGGCACACCATTTATATTTTTATTATATTCATTTACTACTTCTAGTGAAGGAATAACTACACATGTTTTGGGCCAACCAGTTACTTTTAAATTTTTATCTCCTCCTGAAATGTTAGAATTAAATCAATTAAAAGATTGTTTTATTTCTCAAACTATTAATCGATTAACTCGTCAGTTACGTTTTCTCAAAGAAGAAGTCAATTATAAAAGAATTGATCAACAATTAACTGATCCTGTTATTATTTCTCAAATTAGTGAATTTAAATTAAAATTAGAAACTACTGTTTGTTCTACTTTACCCACTACCTTTTGGCATAGGAAAAAACATGTAGTCACCTTACCATATATTAAAAATTTTAATGAACGACAAATTCCTACTAAATCTCGACCTATTCAAATGAATTATGATTTACTTGAAATGCGTAAAAAAGAGATTAATGAATTATTAAAAAATCGAATTATTAGTCCTAGTAAATCACCATGGTCTTGTCCTAGAGGCGTCCCTCGCTTAGTTATCAATTATAAACCATTAAATAAAGTTTTAGAATGGATTCGCTATCCTATTCCTAATAAAAAAGATTTGATTAAAAGACTTAGTCAAGCTGTTATTTTTAGCAAATTTGATTTAAAAAGTGGATTTTAGCAAATTCAAATTCATCCTAAAGATAGATATAAAACTGCTTTTACTATACCTTTTGGTCACTATGAATGGAATGTCACGCCATTTGGATTAAAAAATGCTCCTGGTGAATTTAAAAATATAATGAATGATATATTTAACCCTTTTAGTCATTTTTCCATAGTTTATATTGATGATATTCTTATTTTTTCTAAATCAATTAATGAACATTGGAAACATTTAACTGCATTCGTTTATACTATTAGAAGTCATGGTCTAGTCATTTCTGCCCCTAAGATTAAATTGTTTCAGACTAAAGTCCGCTTTTTAGGATATGATATTCACCAAAATACAATTTTACCTATCAGTCGTTCCATTGAGTTTGCGTCTAAATTTCCTGATGAAATCTTAGATAAAACCCAGTTACAATGGTTTTTAGGTTCACTAAATTATATGGTTGAATTTTACAAAGACCTTAGGAAAACTTATCAACCTTTATTTGATCGGTTAAAAGCCAATCCCCCTCATTGGTCTTCTACTCATACATCTATTGTTCAACAAGTCAAACATTATGTTAAGTCTCTTCCTTGTCTTGGTATTCCTACTGAGAACTCATTTAAAATTATTCAAACTGATGTTTCTGATATTGGTTATGGTGGCATTCTTCTTCAGAAAGTCACTTCTCAGTCATCTGAATAAATTGTTCGTTATCATTCTGGCATCTGGAATAAGACACAATTAAATTATAGTACTATTAAAAAAGAAATTTTATCTACTGTTTTATGTATTAGTAAATTCCAAGATGATATATTAAATCAAAAGTTTTTACTTCGTGTTGATTGCAAATCTGCTAAATTTGTTTTAGAAAAAGATGTTCACAATCTTACTAGTAAGCAAATTTTTGCCCGTTGACAATCTATATTAAGTATTTTTTATTTCGATATTGCGTATATACCTGGTTGTCAAAATTCTATTCCTAATTTTCTTACCCGGAAATTTTTACAGGGGGGGATAGGGGATGGCCACTCCTTTTATCTCTTACCATAAATCCCGAATTACCTATTACAATGACCTGATACACCAAACTGCTTATCGTATTGCTTGTTTAAAATTGGCTCGCAAAACTACTCCACGTGCTCAGTATATTAACTACCATCAAATCCAAGCTCGTCACCATTTACTTGCTGATTATTACAATTATTTAGATTTTCATCAAAATTGTTTAGACCTCCTTAGTGGTTGTTAATCTTCGTTGCTAATCTTTGTTTCTATTACACAGATGTCTCGCCCACGGCCTCCTTCCAAAGCCCTGGTCTCATCTAGTCAACCTTTTGTTCCTCCTCCATTGGAGTTAGTAACTCAGTACCATCCTATTGAAATGGTTAACCGTTACCAAATTCTTGGTAATATTCCTAAACCTAGTTACACATTTGCTGTGGCTACTGATCCTTTTGCTTTATCTAGTCAAACAGTCACTCCATATCCTCCAAACCCTTTTAAATCAGCTCAATCTAGTTATGTTAAATCTACCACTACTAATCTCTTTTTCAAAGAACCTAGCCACCCAAAGAGTCATTCTGTTCATGATATGGTTAAATCTTACTTTCCTCCTGGATAGCATTTTGTTCCTCTCCATCCAGAAAAGACCATCACCTTTTATAAAGACATCCTGTTCAACCATCAGTCAATTGTAATTAAACCTATTTATGATCGCACTTATACTAGTAAAGTTGTTTACCATTCCTTTTATATTCACAATATTGTTTCCTTGGTTGAATGGGGTTCTCCTTATCAACTTCGCAATTTACCTAATCACTCTCTTCAGTATAGTTATTATGACTATATTGATGCCTGGTTCAAAGTATTTTTATATCAAAATGAAACCAATAGTCACTCTTGGTTTCTCCAGTTTGATCAAAAGTTTAAATCAGAATTACCTACTTGGTTTCTGCAATGGTGGACTCAATATGGCGCCATTTCAGAGATCTTCCCATCTATTCTGATTGAACAGATTAACTATTTTTCAACTGTTTTCTCATTCACTCTACAACAAAGGAAATTCCCTAAATTGCTTATTTTTATATCCAAATACAAAATCCCTTGGATATTCAAATGGCAATATGGTATTTTTGATGATGTTATTTACCGGCAACATATGGTTAAATAGTGGGATAATTTCAAAGTTTCCTGTATTGTTGAAATTGTTCAAACTAAGTTCCCGATTAACATCCATGCTCCTGCCCCTGCCATGGTTAAAGCTCTGCAGATCCCACCTGCTTCAGTCACTCAAGGAAGCCCACTTCCTCCAGTCAACCTTGGAAGCCCATCTTCAAGTTCTTCCAGGCCCAAGTCAAAGATTAAACCCAAGGATAAAGCAAAGCCCAAATCTGCTATTATTATTATTATGAGCTAAATAAACCACTTGGATCACAACAACACCCTATGAAATATAAAGTATGAAAATTATAACAAAACACTATGAATTAAGAAGCAAGAAAATAAATATGAGATAGGAAATATAAGAAAATGAAAGATTAGAAATTTACCTTCCAAAGAAAGATTGAACTTCTTGATTTCCAAACTTACTCTTGATCACCCTCAAGTGTATGAATTATGTTCTCAATCCTCAATTTGAAAGCTTGGAATTCTTGCTAGAATGATGGCTTGGAGGTGTATGTAGTGAAAAAGTGATTGTCTCTCTTATTTTTGCTCACTTTTACCAACACCCACTCTTCCTCTTGCTCAAAGCTACTGAAATTCAAGTATTTCGGAATTTTTGGAGGAGTTTTGGATGTAAAAAAGATGGAATTTCAGTTTGTATGGAAGATATAGGGTGTATATGGAAGATAGAAGTGTGTTTAGCTTAAAAACTCAAATTTTCTCTCTTTTCTTCCTCTTTTCTCTAGCTCAAATGTTCTTTCCTTAATCTATTCTCTTCCTCCTCTCAACAATCAGATGTATACTTATAGGCTAAGCAAGTGGAGAAATGGTGGAAGACATGATGAAAGACAAGATAGAGCATAAATGAAGGTAATGGAGCTAAGCGAACACTAATGGAGCTAATGGGAGCAAAAATGGAGCATTATCTTCAATGGAGCAAACACTAGGTAATGGGGATGAGTATACATGCATTGTAACGCCCTCAAAATAACAACATTAAACCCATCAATAAAGATATGCATTGATATGTAAAAGTTCCACATTCTTCCATTTATCAGAGTTCCATTACAAAAGTATTACATGTTAACAACAAAAGCAAATGCCCTATGGGCTTACAGCTTTCCAAGTTAACACTTGGTTACAACAAAAGAGTACTAACTCATTTACACATTAAGCCCTTGGCTTGAATTTACATGTAATACATCAAAAAGTAAAACGACAAAAGTATGTCCGCCTCTAGCCTCCCAAGCTATGTCCTTGGAGGTGGCATGCTACCTGTACCTGAAAATGATATTCCCATATAGGGTGAGCCACAGCCCAGTAGAAATACACTAAACCAATCATGAACAATGACTAAAAGATTAGCAATTGATAGATGGCCAACACTGATACATTCACATAAATCACATATTTATGTCATATGACTTATGAGTCTAAGTTACTTTTCATTTTCCCTTTTTCAATAGATAGGCATATAAGCTCTATCCACATTCTCAACAGATATGTATAAAAACTATATCCCACATTCACAGATAAGCATATAAGCTATACCCACATTCTCAACAGATATGTACAACAATAATATCCACATTCACAGATAAGCATATAAGCTATATCCACACTTCACAAAGATAAGCATATGAGCTCTATCTTCACTTCTCTAGACAAGCATATGAGCTGTATCTACGGAGTTCATCCCCTATCTTCTCCCAATACTATCCGGTTTAGAGGTACATCTCCCATCTTCCCCTAAACCGCGGAGTACATCCCCCATCTCCTCCTCTACACATAACGTATACAAACACATTGGTTCTATATACAATCACTCAATACATACAGTTAATGTATTCTATCAACCGTCAAATTCCATGACACATTCCATTGATTAGTTTCCGTTTGCCTAATCATCATGCATTGTCTACAACAATCACGACTATCCTCCACCGATAGCCCAAAGCAGTTATCTCTAAACAGAAAATAAATGCACAATGGATATTCAATCAACATTTTATTTCCTCACTTCTCACAATTAATTATCTCAATTAATCAAACAATGTAATTAGGTCATTTTCCATAATTACCATCCCAACCCTTAGGTCCCATTTTCATCAATGATTCAACATTTATTCCATTTCTCTATACTAAACATGCTTCTAGGTTTATTATAAATAAAACCCCAACTTTTGTAAAATAACACAAAAGCCCCAAACTTTCACAAAATTACCAAACCAACCCCAACATCTCAAAATACTAAAATTTAAAGACAAAATCCATAGAGAGGAGTAGGATATCCCTACCTTAAATTCGGAGCCCCAAAGGAGAAGATGACAAAACCCAACGTGCTCCAAATCCTGAAATTTTCAGATTAAAATGTAGCCCTCGACGATCAACAACTTTTTTGTAAAGGCCAAAGATGAGCAAATCACTCCTACTAGATCAAAACCTAGAGAGAAGGTAGAGTTCTAGAGTGAGAGGCTCAACAATGGTGTTTTTGGAAAAGTATGAGAGAGAAGAGAAAGTGAAAAAGTGATTTGAAAAGTCAAAACACGGAACTTAAACCCAGTCGACCCGCTCGAGCGTCAAACACCCCGCTCGAGCGTCACTCACAGACTCCCGCTCGAGCGTCAACAATCCCGCTCGAGCGGCGGATACACACTCCCAGAACTTTTACAGAACCAGGTCTTCACTCGAGCTTCCAACTCCCTGCTCGAGCGTCACTCACACAACCCTGCTCGAGTGGCCAACCCCACGCTCGAGCGTCCAACACTGCACAGGAAATACTGGATGGGTGCAATTCCCGCTCGAGCACCAGAACCCCCGCTCGAGCGGACAGGTCAAAATCTGGGCAACTAGTTTTGGTTTCTAAACTCAACCAACCTGTAACAAACCTGTCCAACACATCCTATAACTCAAATACGAAGTAAAAAGGATGTAAGCAAGATAATAATCAACTACCAACATCCACGGACACATGTCCGGATCACTGTACAACAAGGGTAAACCCGGGATCGCTATAACCTCCCCCCCTTAAAGAATTTCATCCCCGAAATTAAGCACAAGTTTTCAAAAACAAGTTTCTCCCCATTTTAAACAATGTTACATTTTAACATTCAACAATTCGACCCATTACCGGTCATCCCATCCCTTTAACAAGAGGCATTTTACAATATGTAAACAACATATGTACTTTCAACATGCATCAACATTACGCATTTCCTTTCTAATTTCAATGATATATTCAACATATATAATGTTACATTCAACTTCCATATGAGGCAAGTTCCAAAACATACTTCCAATAAACCAAAACATTTTCAATGTTTCACAACTTAAGACATATATAAAAGCTCTTAAGTTCAACAATAGTTCAAAATTTAAATACAAGATTACATATCAACAAACAAGTCCGGATATTTCTCACGGACTTCCAACTCACGTTCTCAAGTGACTTCCTCCACTCCGTGATGTTTCCACAAGACTTTCACCAAAGGAATGGTCTTGCCACGCAGGACCTGATCCCGCCTATCCAAGACCCGAACCGGTCTCTCCTCATACGAGGCATCCTCACCTACCTCTAAATCGGTCCAATCCAACACATGTGATGGATCTGGCTCATACTTCCGAAGCATACTCACATGAAACACGTCATGAACTCCGGACAACTGCGGCGGTAAAGCTAACCGATAGGCAACCTCACCAATCCTCTCGAGGATTTCAAAAGGCCCAATAAACCGAGGGGATAACTTCCCACTCTTCCCAAACCTCATCAAACCTCGCCTAGGTGATATCTTCAGAAAGACATGATCACCTACCTCAAACACCAAAGGTCTCCTCCTACGGTCGGCATAACTCTTTTGTCGACTCTGGGCTGTAACAAGCCTCCTACGGATAAGCTCAACTTTCTCCGTCGTCTCCCTAACCAACTCCGGACCCAAAAAAGGTGCATCACGCACCTCGGCCCAACAAACTGGAGACCTACACGGTCGGCCATACAAGGCCTCAAACGGTGCCACACCGATGCTAGACTGAAAACTGTTGTTGTAGGCAAACTCTACCAAGGGTAAGTGCCTCTCCCACGTCCCACTGAAGTCCAGGACACAACCCCGAAGCATATCCTCGAGGATCTGGATAGTACGCTCGGACTACTCGTCAGTCTGAGGATGATAGGCCGTACTAAAGGTCAACTTAGTGCCCAAGGCACTCTGCAAGCTCTGCCACAACCTAGCAGTAAAATGAGGATCTCTATCTGAGACGATCGTCACTGGGACCCCGTGCAATCTCACTATGTCCCGAATATACAAGTCGGCAAGATGATCCACCGAATCTCTCACGCGCATAGGAATAAAGTGTGCCGACTTAGTCAACCGGTCTACAACCACCCAAATAGCATCACTACCCCGCTGAGTCCTCGGAAGACCTACAACGAAGTCCATAGTGACATGCTCCCACTTCCACTCGGCAATAGGCAAGGGTTGCAACAAACCCGCTGGCCTCTGATGCTCGGCCTTCATTTGCTGGCAAGTAAGGCACTTCGATACGAAAACAGCCACATCTCTCTTCATACCCCGCCACCAAAACTGGCGACCCAAATCCTGTTACATCTTAGTACCCCCCGGATGCACCGCAAGGCGCGAATGGTGAAATTCTCGGAGTACTTCCTCACGGCAAGACTCCGGTACAAACAAACGGTCTCGGTATCTCACACTCAGGTCGGGATACACCGTCAAACCCTTCTCAACTTTCCCACTGGAGATCTTCTCTCGGAGGGATTCTACCTCAAGGTCACCTCTCTGTGCCTCTAACACTCTAGTCACAAGTGTAGGCTGCGCAACAACAGAAAACAAGGCCGCAGCCTCAACAGATTCGCCCAGTAGCAAATCAAACTAGCCAAGTGCTCCCAACATCTCCCATTCCCGGATGGCTATACAAGTTACATCACTAATGGACTTCCTACTAAGGGCATCGGCCACAACATTGGCCTTTCCCGGATGACAGTGCAACTCAAAATCATAATCCTCGATGAACTCCATCCATCTCCTCTGCCTCAGATTCAAGTCTCTCTGGGTAAACAGATACTTCAAACTCTTGTGGTCCGAGAACACCTCGAAGTTCTCACCATAAAGGTAGTGCCTCCAGATTTTCAAGGCAAAGATCACAGCCGCTAACTCTAGGTCGTGCGTAGGGTAATTATTCTCGTGTATTTTCAACTGACGTGAGCCATAAGCTACCACGCTTCCCTCTTGCATCAACACACAACCCAAACCCTCTCGTGAGGCATCACAATAAACCGCATAACCCAACCCTCTCTCCGGAATAATCAACACCGGAGCGGTGGTCAATCTAACCTTCAGCTCTTGGAACGACTTTTCACAAGTCTCACTCCACACAAACTTGACTCCCTTCCGAGTCAGCCTAGTCAACGGTGACGCTAACCTGGAGAAATCTTTCACAAACCGACGGTAATACCCAGCTAATCCCAGAAAACTGCGGATCTCAAACACACTCTTAGGCTGTGCCCAATCTTGCACTGCCTCAACCTTGGATGTATCAACAGGCACCCCTTCCCCGGATACCACGTGGCCTAAGAATTTGACTTCCCTCAGCCAGAACTCACACTTCCCAAACATGGCATACAGCCTATAGGCTCTAAGTAACTCAAGCACCACTCTCAAGTGTTCCTCGTGCTCCTCCTCAGTAGGCGAATAGATAAGAATGTCGTCCACGAAAACGAATACAAATCGATCCAAGAATTCCCGGAAGATCCGGTTTATCAAGTCCATAAAGACTGCCGGTGCATTGGTAAGCCCAAATGGCATCACCAGAAACTCGTAATGGCCATACCGCGTACGGAATGCCGTCTTAGGAACATCCTCCTCCCTGACCCTCAACTGGTGGTAACCCGATCTCAAGTCTATCTTAGAGAAACAACGGGAACCCTTCAACTGGTCAAACAAATCATCTATACGGGGCATAGGGTACTTATTCTTGACCGTAGCCCGATTCAACTTCCGGTAGTCTATACACAATCTCAAGGCACCATCTTTCTTTTTAGCAAAGAGGGCCGGTGCTCCCCACGGTGAAACACTAGGGCGAACAAAACCCTTATCGAGCAATTCCTAGAGCTGAACTTTCAACTCAACCAACTCTGCTGGAGCAAAACGGTAAGGTGCCATAGAAATCGGCGCCGTGCCAGGCACTAAATCAATAGAGAACTCTATCTCTCGGTGAGGTGGCAAACTAACAAGATCTTCGGGAAAGACATCCGAACACTCACAAACCACCCTCGGCAACACAAGCTGGGTCTCACCACTCTCACCACTCTCAAAGCTGGCAAGTAGACTACTAAGCTCACTTCGCCCTCGCGAATCATACCCCGGTGGCAAAACACTACCAACCCGGTCTCCCAAGAAATGGAACCACTCCCCGCTCAAGGTACATAACGTGACCCTCTGGCGGTAGTAATCGATAACAGCCCGGTATGACGATAGCCAGTCCATACCCAAAATCACATCAAAACCCTTCATGGGCATGACAACAAACGGAAAAGGAAGCCTATGGTCAGCGACCTCTATATCACAACCTCTAACAACCTGTTTCAGGATCAACTCACCACCAAGAGGTGACACTACACAAATAGGAGATGCTAACTGTGCTAACTCCAATTCCAAAACAGATGCAAATGCAGCAGATACAAAAGAATGAGATGCACCCGTGTCTATCAACACATTAGCAACCGAGTTGCAAAATAGAAAAGTACCTCTCACTACCGATGGAGCTGGTACTAAATCCTGCGCGGTAACAGCATACACGCGCCCCGTAGGCCCCTAGTCTACCTGCTCACCTCTCGGAGCAAAAGACTGCTGCACAGACTGGGATGACGAAGCTCCCGGATTGGCCCTCAAGGCCTGCACAGACTGAGCTAGCTGAAAACTAGAACCAGACGCTCCCGAAGTGGCACTCAACTGCAGGCAAAACCTCTTAAGGTGCCCAGGCAGTCCACACTGATAACAAGACAAGGGCTACCCCCTGCCCAAACTCTGACTCTGCGGTCTAGCTGAAGAAGAAGCAGCTCTCTGACCCCCACCCTTCTGCGGGCAAACTGAAACCTTGTGACCCAGCTGGCCACACTTGTAACAAGCAAACTCCCCCTGATTGCCTCTCCCCGAGCCTGCACTCGGCACTGGAAAGGTCGATCTAGAAACTGCTCCCTGAGACTGCTGAGGGTTATAACCCCTCTGCCTCCTGCCATCACCCTGGCCATCTTGGCTCCTCTTGGAGCCCCTCTGCTCTTCCTTCTCTTCCTGCATCATAATTTCCATATGAGCAGCGGTATCTACCAGGTGTCTATACTCTCGGATGTAAGACCCACCAACTCTCAACTTGAGGCCCCGCCTCAACTTCCGCTCAAACTCATAGCAACGGCGTTCCTCAGACGTCACCAGTTCAGGTGCAAACCTGGACAGACTGGTAAAAGTAGCCTCAAACTCGGCCACTGACAAGCCCTGCTGTTTAAGCCGGCTAAACTAATCCCTCAGCTTCTCCCTAGCTGCTGCAGACAAAAACCTCTCCTGGAAAGCATTCACAAACGCCTCCCATGTACCACCAACACGAGCCTTCTAGTACTTCCACCATTGACCTGCATCTCCCTTCAGTTGGAAGGATGCCAAGGCCACTTTCAGTGCTCCGTCCTCGATGCCAAGCATCTCAAACGTCTTACTCATTTGCTCTAGCCACTCATCAGCCTTCAGTGGCTCCTTCGGATCCCCGACAAACTCATCCGGATTAGATCAGAAAAACTCCCTCTTCAAGAAGGAAGGCCCTGCCTCAGCTGCCTGATTCCCAGCTCTAAGAATACCCAAAGCTCCTGCTATCTCTCTGGCCAAGGCACCCATAGCCTGCTGACCCGCTGGCTCGGCCACATTGGCCTGACCAACTCCCTCCTGCACTGCCAGAACCTCCTCCGGTAACGGTATTTCCTGCCTCGCAGGTCTACCACGCCTAGCACCCCTTCCTCACCCTGACATCCTAATAAAGGTAACACAGAACATTAGCACATTCACAAATGTGCCGAAACTAAACACCCACGTCCTAGTGCATGGACAATTGTAATTCACTCCACGTAAACACATAAGCACTTACGAATTTCATTTCCGGATAATGATAGTCCCGAGGCGTTACTAGAGTTCTGGTTAGAAATAGCATTGATCAAGTGCTTTTCCAACAAGACTCCCAGAAACCCAAGGATCCAATCAACATCCTAGAAATTAAATCCCATACCCACATAGTCACATAAGCATGTTATCAATTAAGCACATAGCATATGATACTACATCTAAGTCTCTATCAAGCGAGACAAACCCATTGTGATCCTAATCACTTCCCACGTACCCAAAGTATTCGAACTCGGTACGCTCTGATACCAAGTTGTAACGCCCTCAAAATAACAACATTAAACCCATCAATAAAGATATGCATTGATATGTAAAAGTTCCACATTCTTCCATTTATCAGAGTTCCATTACAAAAGTATTACATGTTAACAACAAAAGCAAATGCCCTATGGGCTTACAGCTTTCCAAGTTAACACTTGGTTACAACAAAAGAGTACTAACTCATTTACACATTAAGCCCTTGGCTTGAATTTACATGTAATACATCAAAAAGTAAAACGACAAAAGTATGTCCGCCTCTAGCCTCCCAAGCTATGTCCTTGGAGGTGGCATGCTACCTGTACCTGAAAATGATATTCCCATATAGGGTGAGCCACAGCCCAGTAGAAATACACTAAACCAATCATGAACAATGACTAAAAGATTAGCAATTGATAGATGGCCAACACTGATACATTCATAGATAAGCATATAAGCTATACCCACATTCTCAACAGAAATGTATAACAACAATATCTACATTCACAGATAAGCATATAAGCTATATCCACACTTCACAAAGATAAGCATATGAGCTCTATCTTCACTTCTCTAGACAAGCATATGAGCTGTATCTACGGAGTTCATCCCCTATCTTCTCCCAATACTATCCGGTTTAGAGGTACATCCCCCATCTTCCCCTAAACCGCGGAGTACATCCCCCATCTCCTCCTCTACACATAACGTATACAAACACATTGGTTCTATATACAATCACTCAATACATACAGTTAATGTATTCTATCAACCGTCAAATTCCATGACACATTCCATTGATTAGTTTCTGTTTGCCTAATCATCATGCATTGTCTACAACAATCACGACTATCCTCCACCGATAGCCCAAAGCAGTTATCTCTAAATAGAAAATAAATGCACAATGGATATTCAATCAACATTTCATTTCCTCACTTCTCACAATTAATTATCTCAATTAATCAAACAATGTAATTAGGTCATTTTCCATAATTACCATCCCAACCCTTAGGTCCCATTTTCATCAATGATTCAACATTTATTCCATTTCTCTATACCAAACATGCTTCTAGGTTTATTATAAATAAAACCCCAACTTTTGTAAAATAACACAAAAGCCCCAAACTTTCACAAAATTACCAAACCAACCCCAACATCTCAAAATACTAAAATTTAAAGACAAAATCCATAGAGAGGAGTAGGATATCCCTACCTCAAATTCGGAGCCCCAAAGGAGAAGATGACAAAACGCAACGTGCTCCAAATCCCGAAATTTTCAGATTAAAATGTAGCCCTCGACGATCAACAACTTTTTTGTAAAGGCCAAAGATGAGCAAATCACTCCTACTAGATCAAAACCTAGAGAGAAGGTAGAGTTCTAGAGTGAGAGGCTCAACAATGGTGTTTTTGGAAAAGTAGGAGAGAGAAGAGAAAGTGAAAAAGTGATTTGAAAAGTCAAAACACGGAACTTAAACCCAGTCGACCCGCTCGAGCGTCAAACACCCCGCTCGAGCGTTACTCACAGACTCCCGCTTGAGCGTCAACAATCCCGCTCGAGCGGCGGATACACACTCCCAGAACTTTTACAGAACCATGTCTTCGCTCGAGCTTCCAACTCCCCGCTCGAGCGTCACTCACACAACCCCGCTCGAGCGGCCAACCCCACGCTCGAGCGTCCAACACTGCACAGGAAATACTGGATGGGTGCAATTCCCACTCGAGCGCCAGAACCCCCGCTCGAGCGGACAGGTCAAAATCTGGGCAACTAGTTTTGGTTTCTAAACTCAACCAACCTGTAACAAACCTGGCCAACACATCCTATAACTCAAATACGAAGTAAAAAGGATGTAAACAAGATAATAATCAACTACCAACATCCACGGACACATGTCCGGATCACTATACAACAAGGGTAAACCCGGGATCGCTATATGTATTGGGACATGTTTGGGTCAGAAAATGGGTCAATGGAGTGTCCTAACCGAACCAAACAATGGGCTGCTGCTATTTTGGGCCGAGTCAACAAAATTTGCTGGTAAGCCCAACTTCAAATGGGCATATCTCCCTCATCTGGATTTGGTTTTAGGTGGTTTTCGGGTCTAAATTGAAGCCCCAGAATTCTACTTTCCAATGGTGGTAGCCTCACATTTATATTCCAAGTGTACAAAGAGATATGCCTAATTTAGTGAAGGTTGTCTTGGGCTGGGTCAACAAAATCTACTCTTAAGCCCAATTTCAAATGGGCATATCTCCCTTATTTGGACTTGGTCTAAGGTGATTCTTGGGTCTAAATTGAAGCCCCAGAAGTCAAATTTCCAATGGTGGTGGTATCACATTTAAATTCCAAGTGTGCAAAGAGAAATACCTAATTTAGTGAAGGCTGCTCATTTCCTTCTTAATGATTTGATACTCATCATTTTCCTAAACCAGTTTTCTTTCATTCCCTCATATTTCCTTCAATTCCAAACCTATAAAGAAGATGCTTTTAAATATTTTTCAAAAAGTTCAACTCCCTTCCATTTATCTTCACTTTGTCCTTACTCGGTTTACTAAAAAGTGAAATATTTTAATCGAAATGGGAGCCTCGGGACATCGTAGAAACATTTAAAAACATATTTTGAAAAGAGGGTTTTAAGGTCTAAAATAATATGGCCAAAAAATGGGAGAAGGTTGGGATTAAAGCTTAAATTTCATCTTTCTTACTAAGAATTTTGTGAGATAACATATTCTAATTGTCATCATCGGGTAATCAAAAGAAAGTGCCCAAGTCTTAGGGCCGATCAAAATGGGGTGTCTACACCTTGGAACTTGTAAACCCTTGGGGGTATTTGTTGCTTAATTAATTGTATTATCGCATGAGGACTATTTACATCATGTAATGTTAGTATGAAGATTTATTATCAGTTTTACTTTAAAGGGGCATGATTATTGTATTGTCATTTGGGCATGAAATTTGGGGTGTTACAAATATTTCTTTATGTGACCCTCTTGGCCACAATGGTAACACTTGAACTTCGACCGGCTCGTACCTTCTTTGGATTTCCCTCTGTCTTGAAATCTTCCTCTGCTGTGTCCTCTTCTTTTGCTTCTTCCTCTGTCTCTGCCTCTACCTTTATTTTATGTAACGAGGGCATGAGATTGATCTCCACCCAAGTCTTTCCGCCTTGTCTTTTCATTGTACATGGCGTCTGTGACCATGCTCATGGTCAGTTTCCTTTCTGGTGCAGAGTTGTTGAGAGAAACCACCAACGTCTCCCAGTTATCCGGTAAAAAATTGAGCAGTAGAACGGCTTGCATTTCATCGTCTAAGTGCATCTTGACGGCTGTAAGCTGATTCACCAGATTTTTGAATTCACTGGTGTGCTCGGTGACAGACATACCATTCTTCAATTTCAAATTGACAAGCCTTCTCATCACCAAGGCTTTGTTCCGAGCGATCTTTGACCGGTACATGTCGTTTAACATTGTCCATAGAGAATAGGCATCTGTCTCCTCGGCGACATGATTGTCACGACCCCAAACCGCCCCTAGTAGTTTGGTGTCGTGATGGCCAGTAATCCGTAATTACCGAAGGCCAACTTCCAAAATTCACATACAATCAGAGTATAATATACGGGGCTTACAAGTGCGAAAGCAATAATTCAAAATACAAGTGGTCCATAAGAGCAGTGCATAAGTCAAATGGAACGGCATACATCTTTACATAGCTTTAAAACTTGAATACAAAGTACATATTACATCTTGGAAAAATGCTTCTCAAGCCGACATAAATATAACACATGAAATACAAATCAAGAATACATAATCTACAGATTTGCCGACATCCTCAAAGCCGACGTAACATGCATACAAAACACACATCTCGACGTAGCCAACTTCTTGCTTGTTACCTACATATATACATAGGGAGGGTGAGCTTGGATACTCAGTGAATGGTACAAGTAATAAAGGGGTTAAATGAATGATTCCCGAGGTCTTTCAAAACAATACATAACATATCTTTGTCAAAACCATACTTGTCATAGCTGTACAAAACATGAGATAAATCTTGTTCATCAACTTGATCTTGCAAAACTTACATACTTCACATGTGTCAAATCTTAAAACATAACCTCCGCATAACCTTGGTCCTTCAAAACTTACTTACTTACAAGACGTGTTACTTAGGCCCGTAGCCCGCTTTAACACTATGGAGCTCGTGTTACTTAGGCCCGTAGCCCGCTTTAACACCATGGAACTCGTGTTACTTAGGCCCGTAGCCCGCTTTAACACCATGGAACTCGTGTTACTTAGGCCCGTAGCCCACTTTAACACGATAGTCTTTCCAAGAAAGGACCGTATCCTTTTATACTTAGTGCTGCGAAAGTTTAGAGTCCTCCAGCACAAGGGACTTTCCGAGAAGGTCATCAAAACAAAACTTACTTGATAACTTGCCATTCAAAACGAAGCTTATACTTGGTACATAAAATAGGGATATCATTCATGCTTAGCAAATACTTTTATCAAAACAAGGCAAAGCTTTATCAAAACCTTAAGAACATAACTTTATTAAAAATGCCACTCACTTAGTTCTTGGGACGTCGGGGTCAAGGCAAGGGTCCAACTCCTACAAACACATGGCAAGCATACTGAACATACTTCTCAAAACAAGTCTCACATGCATGCGAATGATCTCGGAAAATCATGCTAGAAGTCAAAACACTGTTTTACATGTCAGAAAGACATGCTGGGTACCAACCAGGTCTTTGCCGAGGTCCTACACCTCTCTGCCAAGGTGTGGTCCCGATGGCCTCATTCAAAAGCAAGGTCGGGAAAACCTGGGTTTCCCTTTGAAGAACATGAAGAACATGATAAACATGATCATGAGAAAGATGAATGCAAGATCGTAACTTGTTACAAAAATCTGAGATTTCATGCCATGAGTTCGAAAACATGGACCTGGGTACCCATACTTGAAAATCATGCAAGAACAAACACAAAAACATGGATTTAGGCATGAGCCTTCGGATCAAAACATGACTTTTCTTGAAGAACACATGAATGCCATTTTCTCTTTCTAAAACCGAACTTTAAAGCAATGCATGGCTTATAAATCATTTTCAATCATGCAATGCAAAAACATGAACATAAAGAACAACATGAGCAGATCAAGAATCTAACCTTAGAACACGGATCTAACGGTTCGATCTCTAGGAATCAAGCTTGGAAATCTACTCTCTCTCAAGAACTCTTCTTCCTCTCCTAGAGCTTCTCTCTCCTCTTCAAAACAAAGATACAACAAAATGATGGGTTCTCTCTCTATCGGCTGACTTAACTCTCAGCTCGGACACGTGGCAATGGCCGGTTGGTTCTCTTCAAAAAGGTGATGGATTGACAAGACAAGGCTCTGACAAGGCGTATCTAACAAGCTACTCGGTAAGGCACTCCGGCAAGTGGTGACATCGGCTAAGGACAAGGCTTCGGCAGCTATGGTAACAATGACCCCGGCTAGGAAGGACAACAATTGACTAAGCTGTGCCACACCTTGGCCTAGATGTGCCACACCTCGGTCTAGGTCATCTCTCCAGGACAAGATCACTCAGGTGCAAAAGGTAACATCTCGGCCCAAATAATACACATCTCGGCCTTGGTGATTCACACCTCGGCCTATATAATGACATCTCGGCCAATATGTCAAAGCAAAGGTGGAGGTCAAACGAAGGGGTTCCAAGATACTTCTAGGCTGAAGATGACCTCGGCCTGGAATGATCTAGGCTTAGCATAACCTAGGCTTGGCATAACATCGGCTAACATAACTTAAGCTTGGCGTGACCTAGGCTTCACATCAAGGAAGGAGCAAAGCAAGCACATAACACTTAGACAAATCACAACGGCATCAAAACAAGGCATGGATCTCACTTAGGCAAAACAAGTCAAAGTTCTGCAAATGCAAGCTTAACAAAACAAAATCATGCAAATGTACATGAACATGACTAAGACATGAATGTGGGTTATTACAATGATGGTACACACCGTGGTCTATCCATTGTCTGATACAATCGATAGTCTTGCGGTTCATCTTTATCCAGTCATCATCCTTCACTACTTCTGGTTTAACCCTTTTTATAAAAATAGGGTCAAACAGGTCTTTATAATACAAGGTGTTTTCCATCCGTGACTTCCAAATTGCATAACTAGAAGGAGTCAACATGAACATTGATCCTGAAGTCGACGTTGATTCCTCCATAAACACTTGTCTATGCAAAAAATGATCTCTATCTGAAAAATAAGCTTCATTGTTGAGTCCAGACTAGTTAAATTAGCCGAAAAAGCACTTCGGATTGTCCAAATAAATACTACAAATTTTTGAAATCTGATTTGCAAAATCTGACCATATAGATGTGTCCGAAATATTTCAAATAGTTGGAAAGCACTATTAGATTGTCAGAAACAGACTTCAAATGGCTTAGATCAAGCAAAAACAGTTTGGACAGTTCAGATATGCGGGTGTACCTTAGCCGCAAATCGCTGAATCATTCCTCCGACAGACTGACTGGTCAAAAAATGTGATGATATGGCTGCCACGTGGTTGAACACTAACACGTGTCACTGACGTGGCAGATGACGTGTCAAACAGGTGGCGCTGACGTGGCGGACACGTGGCGCGGACACGGCGGACACGTGGCGCGGACGTGGCGAATACGTGGCGTTGTCTTTGCGCTGATGTGGCATTGACTGGGTTGTCACATGGCTCATCTTCTTCCTTCAGACGCGCATGAGGCACGTGTTGAGAGTGGGCAAACGAGCCGACTGGACCAACGACGTGTGGAGGCGCGTGGTGTGATTGGGATTCACGCGCCTTCTTTAGGAGGCACGTGTGGTGCGTGGAAGGGCTTCTGGGGCTCTGCTTTGCAGGTTTGGACTCCTCTCTTCGAGACCTTGCTCTGGGTATGCTCAAAACCTGATTTTGAGCAACTTGATTTCTGGCAGTTTCGAAGAAACACACTCTATTTTTCCGAAACGCAACCGACTTAGCTCATATACCACTTGTTGAGACTGTGAGACACCAGAAAGCAATCACACACAATAACACAAGAATATTTACGTGGTTCGACAATTGCCTACGTCCACGGAGAGCTATCCACCATAGAATTTCTCGGAGGGAGATTACAACTCACACCTCACAAACACTCTCTATAGCACTCTCACACTTGTTGCTCACTGCCCTCTTAGATTACACACACTGTAATATCCTATATCTCCAACCCCTCATCCTCACCTCAGTTTATACACAATTGAGGAAGGAGCTTGTTGGTTGCCACCAACCCCTTCCACTAGCTAGTGGGGTTAGTGGAGTGGCAGAGTAGGGTTCTCCATTTGGGAAGGGGAATGGGAAGGACACTAACATAGTCCACTTGCATTCCTCTTCATCTTCCATGGCTTCTAGTAGTAGTGTCCAATTTCTTGTGCATAATACTACTACAGAGGAGTGTTTCACCAATTCAAGTTACTGTTGTCCAGACGATCTAAACCAATTTGCTATGAGCCTTCGACGAGGACCTTCATGGCCTTTCACTACAAGAAAGAAGCTCTACCTTGCTTTTGTCAATGGCACGATGGTATTTGCCATTCAATATCCTCAAAAGAGTTGAGAGTTTTGGCGTTTTTCCACGGCTATTAGACTAACTTGATTGGTTTGTTTGTTGGTCTATTCGTTTGTTTGTTTTTTAATCTCATAGAAAAACAATTTTATTCAAAATTGTGGTGAAAAATCGAAAACAGAGATTTCGGTTGTTTTTGTTTTTTTGGTTTAAATTTTGAGTATTGTTGCTATACCTTAACTAATAAAGAATACATCGGATGAAAAAGTTGCAAAGGGCCACATATCTTTAAATCCAGAGCATTGCAAATCTCTGGATGTTTCATTGGGAGATACCATCCTTTTGAAAGTGTAAGTTCAATCTACTATTGTGTTTGTATGTCGTAGCCTACATAGATATATTTACTTGAATTCTGCAATTTCATTTTAAAAAGTACTATATGATTGATTTATAGGTTTGTTCCACCATTGAATGGGTTTGATGTGCATGTATTGAGAATCATGGTAGAATTACTTCCTGGAAGTTCAAGTTCAACTCAAATGGTATTCAATTCTATATGAATGTATTTACATTTAGCAGCGAAACTTTCTAATAAATTATCACTGATCAAATTTCATTATTGTGTAGATAATGGCTTCAACCCTGGGGAGAGAATTTATAAGGACATTCCACCATCAGGTGTTTATTGAGGGATTTTTTTTTTTTTTAAAGTACTAGTAATTAGTTGATGCATTATTAGAGCATCTCTAATCTTCACTTTTTTTTCTTTTTATATCAAATTTAAATTTGATACTAAAAAAATGCTTAAAAATTGTCTCAAATCCTTCCATCAAATCAAGAGAGAATCATTTTTTCATCAAATTAACTATCAAATTTTTTATCAAATTTGAATTTGATAAAAAGATGAAGTGTTGGAGATAATTTTCTTTAATCAAATTTGATAAAAAGTGAAATTTGGGAAAATAGATAAATTTTTAAAAAGATTTTAATGAAAATTTAATGAAATGATTGGAATAATTCACATCAAATTAAGGCTCTGTTTAGTTTGGTTCAGTTTTTAAAAAGAGTTTGGAGTTTTAATTATATTTTGAAAGATAAGTGTTTAAAAAGATTTTCAAAATTAAAAACTTGTTTGCTTATGAGTTTTGAAAATATTTTTGGAATGATTTGTAGTTTTTTTTTTTTTTTTTTTTTTGTACTTGAATAGATGGGTGTAGAGAAAAATTGTTTGATTAATAAATGTGTAAAATGTGAGAGAACGAGAGAGGAGAGACAAAAAAAGTGATTGATTAATGTGAAAAAAAAAGAGGAGAAGAAGAAGAAGAGAGGAGAGAGAAAGAAATAATTTTGAAAAATGATAAACCAAACTAAGAGTAAGCGTGGGTCGGTTGCGGCCACAGAACCTCCAATCTGCCATCCGTCCATCAGATTGGCGGATTGGAGAAAAACAATCCGCATTCGTCCGTCAATTCGGCGGATGTGGATTGAGCGGATTGACGAATTAGCGGATGGATGCGAATTGGTTTAACGGTTTAAAATTTTATAAATTTTCAACATAATTCAACTTACGCACTTCCTCAAAAAAAAAAAAAAAGTATTACAATTAATGCCTTAAAGAAGTTTTACAAGCATTGCATGCCTCTTCTAAAGAAAGAAAGTTTGAAACTTTAGAATATTACAATCACTGCATGCCTTATTCACATATTACAATCACAGCATGTCTCATCCGCATAAAATATTATAATCTGTGGTTCTTAAAATATAAAAACAATTCAAACCACAAAAACCATGAACAGAGCAGTAGTAGAGATTGTACACCTCTGTATGGTTACATCTATATCTGTTTTTGAAAACAAAAACCAACCATCATTTATTATCTTTTTTATTTTTTATTTTTAGAGTTCGATTTAAAAACCAAAAAATATAGACAAATAATACATTTATTTTTTTCAATTCAAAAAATATATTCAAGTTGAAAACTCTTTTTCAACACAATATATTTAACAGAATATTTAAACTCTTTTTCCTTTGAAAACACAAATAGAATATCTAAATAAATTGAAAACACAAAGTCTTATAAATTACTGGGAGTGCTTGCGGTTTGGCGGTTCGGTTGCGGCCAAAGGAACCTCAAATCCGCCATCCCTCCAAAATTAGGCGGATTGGAAAAAATCAATCCGTAACAGTCCGCTCGTCATCACACATCCGTCCAAAATATGGCGGATCGAATCGATTCGGTTCGGTCGATTTGTTCGGATCGGTATATCCGATGCTGACCCCTAAGCCAAACATATTTTAAAAATTTTCAATCTAAAAGTTAATTTAAAAATTAAACCAAATACTACCTAAGTTTTTTTACTCAAATTCATAATAAAATTTGTTGGACAAATTGATAAATGATAAGAGATGGTCTTATATACAATTCAAATTGCGATAAATTATCCATACGTCATATTTTTGTGACTTATTAAATCTTAGGACAAATTATCTACATCCCCTTGAAGTTTAGCGAAATTACACATTTCCCCCTTAGGTTTCATAAATTACATCTCACCCTCCAAGGTTTATATTTGCATAACAATTTATCCCCTACCGCGATGCAAATATTAGGAATTGTTAACAAAAATATGCTGACATCACGAAAATAGATCTTGATGGATGATATTACCCCTGCTACCTTTTCAAAGCATTGAACAAGCTGAATTAAATTTTTTTGAATTCCCTATATATATCTAAATCATAACAAATTATTTAGCCAATACTTAAAAAATAACAAAGAAAAAATTCTTCAAAAATAAAAAAAAAATTGAAATAAATAATGAATAATTTTTTTTAAAGAAAAAATAATTTTTTTTTTGAAAATAGAGTTTTGTAAAGAATTTTGAAAAACGTTTAGGTATAAGTTTTGAATTTTTTTTATTCAAATCATGATTTGAGTTCTAAACCAAACGTTATCTAAGTTTTTGGAAACATATTTGATTTGTTGTTTAGAAAAAAATTTATATTTTTTTTTGAAAAAATAGAAACTAATTTAATAAAAACAAATATGAAAAAATATATTTAATTTGTAAAAATTATTTCTAACCTCTCAAAAATAAAATGATATAAAATGATAATTATTTATAATTTTTTTATTTCTTCATCAAATTAATTTTTAATTTCAAAAAAAAAATTCTAAAACAAGTATTGATCAACTATTGACTGACTTGACATGATATATCAGCCAGATATCATCATTTCTCTACATAACATTTTAGTCAATTTACTATCTCTGTCAATGGCTTAATTGCAATGGGGTGGAAAGTAATTTTTGAAACCGAGGAAGTATCTATAATTTAGTTAAATCTTAAAGAGGTGTAGATAATTTGTCCAAAAAATTATTGATAAATTTATTAATGTCTTATAATAAATTTATTCATCAGTATTTATAAATTAATAAATTTAATTAATAAAATTGATTGATAAGTGACCTTAAAATGGGGCGCTTTGGGGATTTGCTGGTTTTTACTGAATGTCAGAGGACGGTATTTGCATATAAAGGAAGGTTGTATGTCTGCAGTGTTGTGGAAGTTTCTTTCCGTGAGAGCGAATCCCAGACCACCTCAAAGCAAGGGATGATCCGTAAGCGCACAAAAGCCATAGTTGAAGTTCCACAATCACTGGTAATGAATGACTACTTGTGAGTTGAGATCCTCTATTTGGGCTCTCTCTTTATCTCCTTACTTGCAATGGTGGAGATACATTTTAAGTTAATCCAACGATTCAGATTTGACTATTTAAAAATAAAAAAATAAATTCAAATTTGCTTTTTCCGTCCAAATTCGGACCGTTAGATCAACTCAAGGTACATCTCTATCATTGCAAGTAAGGAGGTAAGGAGGGAGCCCAAGGAGTGGATCTCAACTCTTGTGTTTGTTGGTCTCTGATATTTCTCTATTTGTATGAAAAATGTTTCGGTGTATAATGGTATGAATTTTATTATAAAATTATTTAAATTTTTATAAATTCAAAAAGTGACTAAAATTTGTAAAAATTTACATAATTTTGTAATAAAGTCACGTGACAATTTTTTTATGTTATTATTAAAAAAATTCTAATATACACCATTTTAAAGGTAGAGTTGTGTGACAAATTTCTTATATTATTATTAGGAAAATTTTAATATACATAATTTTTTTAAAAAAATGTATTTTATATATGTCTGATTGTACTATCTTCTGTTTTGTTAGGACTAATTTTTTTTAATTATAATATTATTTTAGTTATGACTTATGAATTCTTTAATTATATCTAATTGTGTTTTGTTATAATATTTTCTTGGAAAAGTGTAGACCAGAGTATATTGTTGGGCCCGTGAGGCTCATCACCATGGACGAAATCAGAATTTCATTATCGGAGGGGCCAAAAGAAAAATATATTTTTTTTACCACATACACAAAAACACACATGTATGTATATATGATATATGAATTATATATACATAAAAAAAATGTAAATACCATAGAAACAATTTCTAGTAGGATGAATAAGTTTCTTTTTAATATAAAATAGAAAGAGAATTCAAGATAGAAGAAGAATGACATATATATTTTTATATTGGGGACCATTTTATATATCAAATGATATATATATATATATGTATATTTAAAGTGTTATGGCAAACAATAATGTTCATAGAAACAGGGGGGCCATGCCCCCATAGTCTTCTCCTAGTTCCGTCCCTGTTCATCACAGGTCTTGTTTCGATAATCAGAGCCATTTAATGTGTAGAACTCGTTGGATATTTCATACTTGCAAAAAATCACGTTAATCGGAATACATTTTTGTTAACAATTTATTTTTAAAACTATATTTACTATTGATAAAAACTTGTTCCGATCAAGGGGATAATTATATCCGATCAACATAACTTTTTTGTAAATATAAATTAATTAACGAGTTCTACAAACTATTTAAATTATCAAAATAAGACTCATAATAGATGTCACAATCCAACAACACACTCGAGTCCACCCATTGAACAGTCCAAGTTTACGTCAATTTTATTTATTTTGAATTTTGTATTTATGCCACGTAAATATGATAGTTTTACCTTCCCTGCTCTACTTTATTCATCTCTCTCTTTCTCTCACTCTCTCTCTCTCTCTCTCTCTTTCTCTTCAACGAGCCCCATGGCCGGAACCACCTCTCTTCATGACATCGGACGGTAGGCCACTGGATGTAGGTCTCTGTTCGTTCCAACGGTCCGATCTGAGTTTCAACAGTGTGCCCGCCTAGTGCTCGGCTCATCATCGGTGGCCATGTCTTCAGAAGCTCCGAGTACAGATAGATCTGTAATAGATGCGCACACCTACCTATATAGAGAGTCCATATGTATATATGTTTTTGTGAACAGTAAGACTTATTCAAAGTTGTTGGCATGGTTGATCATAGGGTACCCTAACCGGTGGAGCTGAAACATGTAAAAACATATTTAGGGAAGGCTTCAATATGGAATCACTGGAAGAAGTACTGATATCACTTGGTATTGGAGGCATGACATCCCAATTTATAGCGACCCCGGTCTTTTCCCATTTGATTATTGTATCCGGACTTAGGTTCCGTAGATTCTGTCATTGTAGAATTGTTGTTGTTGTCCTTTATTTTCTCTTTTGGAATTATAGGATGTGTTGGGCAGGGTTGTTTCAGGTTGGTTGGGTTTAGAAACCAAGTCTTGCTGTCCAGGTTTTTGGTTGTTCGCTCGAGCGAGGAGTTTGTCGCTCGAGCGAGATGTCGTTTTGGTTCTTCGCTCGAGCTGGGGTTTGGTCGCTCGAGCGAGAGTTGGCGTCCTGTATGGACCTGTAGCTTTGCATTCTTGGCTCGAGCGAGCTTTTCTTCGCTCGAGCGAGTTGGTCCGTTCTTTGCTCGAGCTATAATTCCTTCGCTCGAGCGTGTGTCTAGTTACAGACCTGAGGGTTTGAGTTCTTCGCTCGATCGAGCTTTCTTTCGCTCGAGCGAGCTTTTGGGTTGTTGGCTCGAGCAAGGCTTCCTTGGCTCGAGCGTGGTTTCTCTGTGTCTGGTCGCTCGAGAGACCAAGTCTTCGCTCGAGCGAGCCTGTCCAGTTTATATACACAGCAGCGGGATTTGATCAGTCTTTTTCATCTTATTTTGATTCCAAACCCTAGGTCCGACTCCTCTTTCTCTCTACTCACCTTCTCTCTTAGATTTGATCCACTTAGGGAGTGTTTCTACCCTAGATCCTTCATTAAAAAGATAGAGTGAGTTGAGGGCTTCCATTTAATCTGAATAGTTGGCGATTTGGAGCACTTTGGTATTTGGGGTATCATCTCTGTCTTCTCCTTTTGGGTTGTTTTCTTCAAGGTAGGGATTTCCTACTCCATTTTATAGGTTTTGCTCTAAGTTTTGGTATATTGATGTGTTGGGTTACTTTGGTAATTTTTGGGAAAACTCTGGTTGTAATATTTAAATTAATTTGTATAATTAATTTAAGGGAATTGGGGAATATGGCTAAATTCATTGTATTGGAGAAATTATTGAGTAAATGGTGTAGTTGGTTAGTTTAATCACTCACCTATGAAAATGTTGGAATTATGTTAGTTGATACATTTATTTCCTGTTTAGAAATAACTGTTTTGGGCTATCGGTGGAGGATAGTCGTGATTGTTGTAGACATTGCATGTGGATTAGGAATAACTGAAACTAATCACATTGGTTAAGTCATTAACTTTGACCATTGCATTGATACAGAAAATACGTGTATTGATTGAGCATTGCATTTTCATACATTGTTTTGTGTGGGAGGAGATAGGGGATGTACTCCACGGTTTAGGGGAAGATAGGGGATGGACCTCTAAACCGGATTTTGTTTGGGAGGAGATAGGGGATGGACTCCATTAGCATCAGTTTTATGTGTGCTTATTATATTGAAGTGTTTTTATTGATACAGCACTAAAATGTGTATCAATCTGGAAGTATGAAGTGTTGTGAATTGAGCTTGAGTCTCATTTGTTTGTTGATATTGGAAGGATGTGAATATGGTATATGTAATTCACTGTTGTAGGTTTGGCCAGGTTCTGAGCCATGTTGATAAAATTGGAAAGTAAATTGTATCTTAGACAATAGTGTCATGAGACTGTAAAATGAAGTGGTTGATTATCTTGGTTAACCATCTGTCAAATACTATTGCTTTATTCATTGCTTATATGTGGTTTAGTATATTTCTACTGGGCTGTGGCTCACCCTTTATGGGAACATCATTTTCAGGTTCAGGTGATAAACTACCTCCAAGGACTTAGCTTGGGAGGGTTTGGCTTCTGAATTGAAGAAGACTACCTTTAGTTAATAGTTGTCATTTATTAGTACATGTAAACATTCAAGCCTAGGGCTTTTCTTGTATTGGGATTAGAACTTATATTTTTGAATCCAAGTGTTGGCTTGGAAAGATGTAAGCCTGCAGGGCATTTTATTCGATGTTACATGTAATGTTTTATTTAGTAATACTCTGATGAATGAATTAATAAATTGTCTTCTTTAAATAATGCATGTCAATGATATATAATGGGTTAATTTTGAGGGCGTTACAACTTGGTATCAGAGCGTACCGGGTTTGAATACTTTGGGTACGTGGGAAGTGATTAGTATCACATTGGGTTTGTCTCGTTTGATAGAGACTTAGTGTAATGTTATATGCTTATGTGATAACATGTTTACGTGATTATGTGGGTATGGAATGTAGTTTCTAGGATGTTGATTGGACTCTTGAGTTTCTAGTAGTCTTGTTGGAAAGGCACTTGATCACTGCTGCTTCCAACCGGAACTATAGTAACGCATTGGGACTATCATTATCCGGGAATGAAATTCGTAGGTGCTTATGTGATTATGTGCTTACGTGGAATGTATTATTGTTGTCCATTGCATTAGGACGCGAGTGTTTAGTTTCGGCACATTTATTAATGTGCTAATGTCTCTGTTTCCTTTATTAGGATGTCAGGACGAGGACGAGGACGCGGTAGGCGTGGTAGGCCGGGTAGGCAGGAGGTGCCTGTGACAGAGGAGATTCCGGCGGTTCAGGAGGGAATTGGCCAGGCCAATGTGGCCGAGCCAGTAGGCCAGCAGGCTATGGGCGCTCTAGCCCGAGAGATAGCAGGGGCATTCAGGGAGTCAGTAGGCATTCTCAGAGCTGAGAATCAAGCTCAGGCTGTTATTGCGGATGCAGGACCCTCCTTTTTGAAGAGGGAGTTCTTCCGGTCTAATCCGGATGAATTTGTGGGTGATCCTAAAGAGCCGCTTAAGGCAGATGAATGGCTCGAACAGACAACGAAGACGTTTGAGATGCTTGGCATCGAAGACGAGGGGTTGAGAGTGACCTTGGCATCTTTCCAGTTGAAGGGGGATGCAGGTCAGTGGTGGAAGTTTACTAAGGGGCGTATAGGAGGTACGTGGGAGGCATTTGTGAATGCTTTCCAGGAGAAGTTCTTATCTTCAGCAGTCAGGGAGAAGCTGCAAGACCAGTTTTGTCAGCTTAAGCAGGCGAGTTCTTCAGTGGCCGAATTTGAGGCTGCATTCACTAGTTTGTCCAGGTTTGCACCTGAGTTGGTGGCGTCTGAGGAACGCCGTTGTATTGAGTTTGAGAAGAAGTTGAGGCGTGGCCTCAAGCTGAGAGTTGGGGGAACTATGATTCGGGATTATGGGCGTTTGGTTGATGCTGCAGCCCATATGGAGATTATGATGCAGGAAGAGGAGGAAGGGCAGAAGGGCTCCAAGAGGAGTCAGGATAGTCAGAATGATGGTAGGAGACAGAAGGGTTTTAATCCCCAACAGTCTCAGGGTAGCTTTGCTAGATCGACTTTTCCAGTACCGAGTGCTAGTTCGGGGAAAGGCAGTCAGGGAGACATTACCTGTTACAAGTGTGGCCAGCTGGGCCACAAGTCTCCAGTTTGTCCTCAGAGGGGAGGAGTTCAGAGAGCAGCATCTTCTTCGGCTCGATCACAGAGCCAGAGTCAGGGTAGAGGTCAACCACTCTCGTGTTATCAGTGTGGTCAGCCAGGGCATATGAAGAGGTATTGCCCACAGTTGGGTGGCACACCTGGTGCATCTGGTTTGAGGCCGATTCAGGGTCAGCAGCCAGCTCAGTCGGGTCAGGCCTCGAGGGCTAATCAGGGGGCTTCATCGTCCCAGACAGTGCAGCAATCTTATGCTCCTAGGGGTGAGCAGGTTGATCAGAGGTCGTCTGGGCGCGTGTACGCTGTTACCGCGCAGGATCTTGTACCGACTCCATCAGTTGTGAGAGGTACCTTCTTGTTTTGCAACTCGGTTGCTAATGTTTTGATTGATACGGGTGCATCTCATTCCTTTGTGTCTGCTACATTTGCATCTGTTTTGGAATTGGAGTTAGCACAGTTAGCATCTCCTATATGTGTAGTGTCACCTCTTGGGCGTGAATTGATTTTGAAACAAGGTGTTAGGGGTTGTGATATAGAGGTTGATTATCATAGAATCCCATTTTCCTTTGTAGTTATGCCTATGAGGGGTTTCGATGTTATTTTGGGTATGGACTGGTTATCGTCATACCGGGCAGTTATTGATTGCTACCGCCAGAGGGTCACTTGTTGTACCGTGAGCGGAGAGTATTTTCATTTTCTGGGGGACCGGGTTGGTGATGTGTTGCCACCGGGGTATGTTCGGCGAGGAAGGAGTGAGCTTAGTGGGCTACTAGCTAACCTTTTGATTAGTGAGGATGATGAGACTCAGATTGTGTTACCAAGGGTGGTTTGTGAGTACTCGGATGTCTTTCCCGAGGATCTTGTTGGTTTGCCACCGTATCGGGAGATTGAGTTCTCTATTGACCTGATGCCCGGCACGGCGCCAATTTCCATGGCACCTTATCGTTTTGCCCCAGCAGAGTTAGTTGAGTTGAAGATTCAGCTCCAGGAGTTGTTAGATAAGGGCTTTATACGTCCTAGTGTTTCGCCGTGGGGAGCACCGGCCCTCTTTGTAAAAAAGAAAGGTGGTGCTTTGAGACTTTGTATAGATTACCGGAAGTTGAATCGGGCTACGGTCAAGAATAAGTACCCTATGCCCCGTATAGATGACCTGTTTGACCAGTTGAAGGGTTCCCGTTGTTTCTCTAAGATAGATTTGAGATCAGGTTACCACCAGTTGAGGGTCAGGGAAGAGGATATTCCGAAGACGGCATTCCGTACGCGGTATGGCCATTATGAGTTTTTGGTGATGCCATTCGGGCTCACCAATGCACCGGCAGTCTTTATGGACTTGATGAACCGGATCTTCCGGGAATTCTTGGATCGGTTTGTAGTCGTTTTTGTGGACGACATCCTTATCTATTCACCTTCTGAGAAGGAGCACGAGGCACACTTGAAGGTGGAGCTTGAGTTACTTAGAGCCCATAAGCTGTATGCCAAGTTTGGGAAGTGTGAGTTCTGGCTGAGAGAAGTCACATTCTTAGGCCATGTGGTATCCGGTGAAGGAGTGTCTGTTGATACATCCAAGGTAGAGGCAGTGCAAGATTGGGCACAGCCTAAGAGTGTGTTTGAGATCCGCAGTTTCCTGGGGTTAGCTGGGTATTACCGTCGGTTTGTGAAAGATTTCTCCAGGTTAGCATCACCGTTGACTAGATTGACTCGGAAAGGAGTCAAATTTGTATGGAGTGAGACTTGTGAAAAATCGTTTCAGGAGTTGAAAGTTAGACTGACTACCGCTCCAGTGTTGATTATTCCAGAGAGAGGGTTGGGTTATGCAGTCTATTGTGACGCCTCACGAGAGGGTCTGGGTTGTGTATTAATGCAAGAAGGGAAAGTAGTTGCCTATGGTTCACGTCAGTTGAAAATTCACGAGCAAAATTACCCTACACATGATCTAGAGTTAGCAGCTGTGATATTTGCCTTGAAGATTTGGAGGCATTATCTTTATGGTGAGAGATTTGAGGTATTCTCGGATCATAAGAGTCTGAAATATTTGTTTACACAGAAAGACTTGAACTTGAGACAGAGGAGGTGGATGGAGTTCATAGAGGATTATGACTTTGAGTTGCATTATCATCCGGGAAAGGCCAATGTGGTGGCCGATGCCCTTAGCAGGAAACCTGTTGGTGTCATAGCTAGTATAGCCATCCGAGAATGGGAAATGTTGGGTGCACTTGGGGAGTTTGATTTACTTTTGGGCGAATCCGTTGAGGCTGCGACCTTGTTTTCTGTCGTTGCACAGCCTACACTTGTGACTCGAGTGTTAGAGGCTCAGAGAGGTGACCTTGAGGTAGAATCTCTCCGTGAGAAGATTTCCGGTGGGAAGGTTGAGAAGGGTTTGACGGTGTATCCCGACCTGAGTGTGAGATACCGAGACCGACCGTTTGTGCCAGAGTCTTGTCGAGAGGAGGTACTCCGAGATTTTCATCATTCACGCCTTGCGGTGCATCCGGGAGGCACTAAGATGTATCGGGATTTGGGTCGCCAGTTTTGGTGGCGGGGTATGAAGAAAGATGTGGCAGCTTTCGTGTCTAGGTGCCTTACTTGCCAGCAAGTGAAGGCCGAGCATCAAAGGCCAGCGGGTTTGTTGCAACCTTTGCCTATTGCCGAGTGGAAGTGGGAGCATGTCACTATGGACTTCGTTGTAGGTCTTCCGAGGACTCAGCGGGGTAGTGATGCTATTTGGGTGGTTGTAGATCGGTTGACTAAGTCGGCGCACTTTATTCCTATGCGCGTGAGAGATTCAGTAGATCATCTTGCCGACTTGTATATTCGGGACATAGTAAGATTGCACGGGGTCCCAGTGACGATCGTCTCAGATAGAGATCCTCGTTTTACTGCCAGGTTGTGGCAGAGTTTGCAGAGTGCCTTAGGCACTAAGTTGACCTTTAGCACGGCTTATCATCCTCAGACTGACGGACAGTCCGAGCGTACTATTCAAATCCTTGAGGATATGCTTCGGGGTTGTGTTCTAGACTTTAGTGGGTCGTGGGAGAGGCACTTGCCGTTGGTGGAGTTTGCCTACAACAACAGTTTCCAGTCTAGTATCGGTATGGCACCATTTGAAGCCTTGTATGGCCGACCGTGTAGATCTCCTGTTTGTTGGGCTGAGGTGGGTGATGCACCTCTGTTGGGTCCGGAGTTGGTGAGGGAAACGACGGAGAAAGTTGAGCTTATCCGTAAGAGACTTGTTACAGCACAGAGTCGTCAAAAATCTTATGCCGACCGTAGAAGGAGACCTTTGGTGTTTGAGGCGGGTGATCACGTCTTTCTGAAGATATCACCTAGACGGGGTTTGATGAGGTTTGGAAAGAGTGGGAAGTTGTCCCCTCGGTTCATTGGTCTGTTTGAGATCCTTGAGAGGATTGGCGAGACTGCTTATCGTTTAGCTTTACCGCCGTAGTTGTCCGGAGTACATGACGTGTTTCATGTGAGTATGCTTCGGAAGTATGAGCCAGATCCATCACATGTGTTGGATTGGACTGATTTAGTGGTTGATGAGGATGTCTCGTATGAGGAGAGACCGGTTCGGGTCTTGGATAGGCGGGATCAAGTTTTGCGAGGCAAGACCATCCCTTTGGTAAAAGTTTTGTGGAAACATCATGGGGTGGAGGAAGCCACTTGGGAACGTGAATTGGAAGTCCGCGAAAAATACCCGGACATGTTTATTAATTTGTAATCTTGGATTTAGATTTTGTAATATGGTTAAACTTAAGAGCTTTATATATGTCTTAAGTTGTGAAACATTGAGTTTGTTTTGGTAAAAGAGTGTATTTTGAAACTTGCTTCATTATAGAAGTTTAGTGTAACATAGCATATGTTGATTGCATTGTTAAATGTGTTGTATATATCGTGCAATTGAATATGATAAGGAACAATGCATAATATTGTTACAGGTTGAAATATATGTTATTTTATATATGTTGTGAGTTGCCTCTTGATAAAGAGATGAAGTGACCAGCATTGGGTCAAGCTGTCTATTATTGTTTTATAATATCATTGGGAATTGAGAAAAATCTGTTTTCAAAAACTTAAGCTTAATTTCGGGGACGAAATTCTTTGAAGGGGGGGAGGTTATAGCGACCCCGGTCTTTTCCCATTTGATTATTGTATCCGGACTTAGGTTCCGTAGATTCTGTCATTGTAGAATTGTTGTTGTTGTCCTTTATTTTCTCTTTTGGAATTATAGGATGTGTTGGGCAGGGTTGTTTCAGGTTGGTTGGGTTTAGAAACCAAGTCTTGCTGTCCAGGTTTTTGGTTGTTCGCTCGAGCGAGGAGTTTGTCGCTCGAGCGAGATGTCGTTTTGGTTCTTCGCTCGAGCTGGGGTTTGGTCGCTCGAGCGAGAGTTGGCGTCCTGTATGGACCTGTAGCTTTGCATTCTTGGCTCGAGCGAGCTTTTCTTCGCTCGAGCGAGTTGGTCCGTTCTTCGCTCGAGCTATAATTCCTTCGCTCAAGCGTGTGTCTAGTTACAGACCTGAGGGTTTGAGTTCTTTGCTCGATCGAGCTTTCTTTCGCTCGAGCGAGCTTTTGGGTTGTTGGCTCGAGCAAGGCTTCCTTGGCTCGAGCGTGGTTTCTCTGTGTCTGGTCGCTCGAGCGACCAAGTCTTCGCTCGAGCGAGCCTGTCCAGTTTATATACACAGCAGCGGGATTTGATCAGTCTTTTTCATCTTATTTTGATTCCAAACCCTAGGTCCGACTCCTCTTTCTCTCTACTCACCTTCTCTCTTAGATTTGATCCACTTAGGGAGTGTTTCTACCCTAGATCCTTCATTAAAAAGATAGAGTGAGTTGAGGGCTTCCATTTAATCTGAATAGTTGGCGATTTGGAGCACTTTGGTATTTGGGGTATCATCTCTGTCTTCTCCTTTTGGGTTGTTTTCTTCAAGGTAGGGATTTCCTACTCCATTTTATAGGTTTTGCTCTAAGTTTTGGTATATTGATGTGTTGGGTTACTTTGGTAATTTTTGGGAAAACTCTGGTTGTAATATTTAAATTAATTTGTATAATTAATTTAAGGGAATTGGGGAATATGGCTAAATTCATTGTATTGGAGAAATTATTGAGTAAATGGTGTAGTTGGTTAGTTTAATCACTCACCTATGACAATGTTGGAATTATGTTAGTTGATACATTTATTTCCTGTTTAGAAATAACTGTTTTGGGCTATCGGTGGAGGATAGTCGTGATTGTTGTAGACATTGCATGTGGATTAGGAATAACTGAAACTAATCACATTGGTTAAGTCATTAACTTTGACCATTGCATTGATACAGAAAATACGTGTATTGATTGAGCATTGCATTTGCATACATTGTTTTGTGTGGGAGGAGATAGGGGATGTACTCCACGGTTTAGGGGAAGATAGGGGATGGACCTCTAAACCGGATTTTGTTTGGGAGGAGATACGGGATGGACTCCATTAGCATCAGTTTTATGTGTGCTTATTATATTGAAGTGTTTTTATTGATACAGCACTAAAATGTGTATCAATCTGGAAGTATGAAGTGTTGTGAATTGAGCTTGAGTCTCATTTGTTTGTTGATATTGGAAGAATGTGAATATGGTATATGTAATTCACTGTTGTAGGTTTGGCCAGGTTCTGAGCCATGTTGATAAAATTGGAAAGTAAATTGTATCTTAGACAATAGTGTCATGAGACTGTAAAATGAAGTGGTTGATTATCTTGGTTAACCATCTGTCAAATACTATTGCTTTATTCATTGCTTATATGTGGTTTAGTATATTTCTACTGGGCTGTGGCTCACCCTTTATGGGAACATCATTTTCAGGTTCAGGTGATAAACTACCTCCAAGGACTTAGCTTGGGAGGGTTTGGCTTCTGAATTGAAGAAGACTACCTTTAGTTAATAGTTGTCATTTATTAGTACATGTAAACATTCAAGCCTAGGGCTTTTCTTGTATTGGGATTAGAACTTATATTTTTGAATCCAAGTGTTGGCTTGGAAAGATGTAAGCCTGCAGGGCATTTTATTCGATGTTACATGTAATGTTTTATTTAGTAATACTCTGATGAATGAATTAATAAATTGTCTTCTTTAAATAATGCATGTCAATGATATATAATGGGTTAATTTTGAGGGCGTTACACAATTTGCTAGAATACTGCAGTTTGCATTCGACTCGTGGACGGTTCCTCCTTTTGTAGCAAAGAGGTATTTAGATTTATTGTAAGATTGGTTATTTTGCTGAATTATTGAGATAAATACTTCCTTCTTATTTTTGCATTATTAGTTGTAGGATTAATCTGTCAATTTTATTGGATAAAGTGTTCATCGTCCAGATAACAAAAATCGCAACCAAACAATGCAATGTGAGTCGCATGGATTAATAATCTCAATCCTATGTTATAATCTGTCCAATCAAATAGGCTCTTACAGTATAGTTGCTTCCTTTGGTAATTTAGCTATTCATTCAAATTACTACATATTTTCGACAAGGAAAATGCTAACACCTTTTGAGCTGTCAATAATCTCAGTATATGTATAGGAGTATAGAGATGTGTGAAAACCAAACCAAACCAAACCAAACCAAGTCTTAAGTTCCATCAAATGGGATCGGTTGTATGAATTATTCGTCTTCGCTCGACTCTATCCAAGGTCATTTTGTTAGTCAAATTAAGGAGATTTATATATCTATTTACTACACTAGTCCACGTCAATCTAGGTTTACCCTTTCCCTAACACTACCATCTACTGTCACTGTATCACATCTCTTCACTAATGCCTCTGTTGGTCTCTCTAGTATATAAATTTATTCTCTCTCAACTTATCTTCAATCGGTACTACTCCTAACTTTGTCTTTTCTAGTCTTTCCATACATCCACCTTAGCATCCTCATCACAGCAACACTCAACTTATCTACATGTTGTTTCTTAGTTACTCAATATTCCGTTCCATACAACATCGCTAGTTTAATAGCCGTTTTATAGAACTTTCCTTTTAGTCTAGTGGGTACTCGTTTATTGCACAGGACTCCTGACGCACTCCTCCACTTAAGCCACCCTGCCTTAATTCTACGGACCACATCTGCTCCAATCTCCCCAGTCGTTGTGATAATCAATCCTAAATAACGAAAATGGTCACTCTTAGGTAGTTTTTGGTTCTCAATCTTCACTTCTCCTCTGCTTCTATTGTGACTGTTACTAAAATTACACTCCATATATTCTGTCTTAGTTCTACTTATCCTAAATCCTTTAGATTCAAGTGTCTTTCTCCAAGTCTCCAACTTAGTATTAACTCTTTCTCTAATCTCATCCACTAGCACAATATTATCTACAAAAAGTATATACCATGGCACATCATTCTGAACATTTCGCGTCAACTTATCCATAACTAAAGCGAAAAGATAAGAACTTAAGGTTGATTCTTGGTGTAACCTTACAGTAACTGGAAATTTACTCGTCTCTCCAACAGGCAATCTAATTGTGGTTACCACACCTTCATACATATCCCAAATCACATCAACGTAACCTTTTTAAAATTAATATATATATATTTAAAAATGCTTTGAAAATAGTTTTGTATGCTAATAAGCGAAAGAAAAAGAGTAGTTTCAATGGGGGTGTTTGTTTCAGCCTTTGAAAGCTAATTTAAAGCTTTTAGCTTTGAAAAAGTTATTTTGGACTGTTTGGTTAAACTTATTTCACACAGTTTCTGATTCTAACAGCTTATTTTAATTCAAAAAAGGTAATTCTGAAAAGCTGTTCACTCCTTACTTCTGATTATCAGCTTCTGCTGTGGACATGTTAATTTATGGTTATACTCCTAGATTTTTTTATTTTTTATTTTTTTAAAAATAGAAAAAGACCCAAATGGACTATAGATTATTATTATTTTTTTTAATGAGAAATGTAGACAAGTAGTAAATAATAAAAAATAAAAATTAATTGAAAAAATTATTTCACTACTTATTTAACAAACACTACTCAGCAATTTAAATCTATAATTCAACAGTTAAACCAAACAGATTAACAACTTCCGATTAAAGTCATAATCTATAATCTGTTAAGCTATAATCTATAAGTTGTTTTAACAGCTACACCAAATGGGGCCAATATATCCCACTGGAACTCATTGTGAAACTTTTGCTAGTTTTTTGTATGGAAAGGAAATTTTTAGCTCCAAGCCATAAAGCCCAGGTGGATCCCTTACTTTGATAGGATTTTGATATTAAAAAAATAATTATTCTTATTAATTCTAATGCATAATATTTTCATCAACTAACGTACATAGTGGTGGTATTTTTACAATGAAAAGACATTATAATCTTTAAATATATTATTGTCTTGTGATTACTCAATAACATGAATACTAACTTGTAACATAATTACTTTAATATTTCTAAATTTATTATAGCAAGTTTATTACTGAAAAGTACAACAAAGTGTAGTAAAATAGGTTGAGGTTGTTGGGTATAAAAGATAGAGGTGAAGGATTTGATAATAGCTGCAATGAAGTGTTATTAGGATGCAAAGGTGATAAATTATCAAATTCCCACAAATGAATGAAAAGAACGAGGTCACCTCTTCTTTTTTTTTTTTTGGATAAATAAGGAGGTCACCTCTTAATCAACAGAAAAGAACACTAGAAAAAAAATGTTGTGAATTCCCCCAAGAATCCAAGAATAGATAACAGTAAGTGATGACCGGGCAACTTTCTTGTGGTAGTAATTACAAACTCATTCCCTTTTTGGAGGGTAATTTTAGTCTAAATTTTCTTTAAATATAAAGTAATAGGATAAATAGGTCGAACAGTCGGGTTAGGATTTATGTAATTTGAACTCTCTAGCTCGCTCCTCAAACACTACTTGTATTGCATCACATGCCTTCCAAATATGCCACCTACTGCTGCCAACTATACTAGCAGATTCCAAAGAACATCCTTAGGCCATTTAGATATTTGCCATATTTGGATAGCTGCAAGACAAACAGTAGTCCCTAAAAAAATGTAAGAACTAAAGGGCATGGAGGCCACACTCTTTGTATATGGACAAAGTGCAAAATGACATGGTCTATTGTTTCCACCTCTTTGCCACAAAGGGCCAAGAATCCATAGAAAGGTATCTCTTTTACCTTTAGATTGTTACACACTGGAAATATACCCAAGACTCATTTTCATGGGGACAACTCAAGCTTGTAAGGTCCTTTCATGACCAAATCTGCTTCCATATGCTTGCGGGAATTTGAACTAGTCTTGGTGGGCTTCCCTTTTTTTGATGGCCAGCCTATTTAACATATGATACATGGGCCCCTTCCCCAAATCTAGTTGCTATAAGTTATTAACTATTGACTTTCTTGTGCTAGGCTGAATTTGAAGCATGTAAGAGGAATACTTCTATATGGGCCACCAAGTTCTGGAAAAACCTTGATAGCACGAAGCATTTGCAAATTTCTAAATGCAAAAGAGCCCCTGGTCTCTCTCTCTCTCTTTCTCTCTCTCTACTTTTTTTAATCTTATTTTGACACTTCTTTTTCTCCTCCTGTTCATGCAGATTATAAATGGGTCGGACGTGTTAGATGCATTCCAAGGTGTATCGGAGAGGAAAATAAGGTCACTCTTTAAAGCAGCCATTGAGGATGAAATTTTTTTTGGTAAAAATGCATACATATGTTCATTCTAAATTCGCTTCATTGTGCTTTTATAGTGAGATCATTTAATCTTTTCTTTCAGGAGCTAAAAGTGACCTACACATCATCATATTTGATGAACTTGATTCCATTACTAAGGTGAGCACAGATGCAACATTTGTTCCTTCTAAATACCGGTAGTTGTGCTACCTACAATTTGTGTTATATATGTGTGCGTGTGTAAATTTCCCAATATCAAACTTAAAGTTTTTGACATAATTCAAGTATTTTTTTCCCCCTGTTTGGGTTTGACATCATTTTGGTGTTTTTATATTTCCATGGATTATATGTTCTGTTTCTCCCATTTCATTCCCACGTCATACGTGGCCAATTTGTTGTTTGTGTGATGTCTCTTTATTCCTTATTGGTAGTAGTGATATGTACTCCAGATTAGTAATTGTAACTCATCTTTTGAAACATTGACAATAAGATACAAGGCTTGAGTTTCATGCTTCTATATCAATATGATTTTGTAAGGCAAGCATTCACTATTGAGTGTGTAGTCTAGATTAATTAGCATTGCTTTCACATTATTTCTATGCCCTATGATTTGTGATTTAAACTTGTCATCCGCTTTTAAATGTTTTTATTAATTTAAACAACCTATGCTTTTAATCAGTGTGAACAATCAACATAGAAATGCTATTCTATATGAACAGGGTTGATCATGGCTGAAAATTTTGAATTATGAAAATAGCAGGTAGTGTATATTATCCGAAGACCCCAAAGGTAATGGTCACCTTGGCCAGAAACCATTTTTCTAGAAAGTGGTTCCTAAACAATAAGCACTCAACTGTTTTGCTCATAAACACAGAAAGCACTTGACTGACCTTAGGTAATCATCACATCTGCATGTACTTCATAGCTTCACCATGACAGTTGTATTGAGTATGGGATCCCTTTATCCCAAAACCTCTACCCACCGCACATGTAGCATCTCTTGTATTAAAATTGACGGAGGCTATCTCCAGGGAGCCTTGCAGGTGCACTTGGCCTTCCTTCCAAGATTAAGAAGACTGTCCACCTGGGTGTGCTTGTATCCACTTGAGCCATCACACTTGGGTCCCCTTGGGCAAGTCGAGTTTCCATCTCTTATATGATTCTACACTTGTTTTCCAGTCACCCTAATACACTCATGTCATTCTACGTCAGATAGAAGAGCCTCGAGACAACTTTGGGCTTGGTGCCATGGTTACGGGGCACCCAAGAGACCTCATGACTCTACATGAGATCGTAGGAATTTTGGACTTGGTATATTGGAAATGAAGATTTGTTGAGATGCCTCTTACTATTCTCGTTTGGGGGATCTGCACTTGACCGACCTTGGAGAGATCTCGACAGGAAGAGAACTCTAGAGTGTGACAAAGACAAGTGACTTGTTCATATCTGAGCACACTTGACCACCATTCCAACTATTGAGGCCACTAGGTGAGTTGGCCTATATAACCCAAGCCTTATAAATATTGCCTCAATCTTCATGCATAAAGAAGATCTAACCATCTCCATCTCTTGCTTTTTGGTTATTCACTTCTAGACCTCTAAAACAACTCCTCACTCTTTCTTTTCCCAAGGCCATCTTTGCTTTGACCTAGCTAGTATCTGATGATGTAGTGCCATCTCAGCATCCGCCATAGTTTCTAGATAGCTCCCTTACTAGGTCATGTAGCCTCAAATCACGTACACAACCACATATCACTACAAGAATTAACACTTTTGGCAACAAAAAAATTGGTCGCTAAAAGTCTATTTTTAGTCGGCAAAAGTTATCCGCAACCAATTTTTTTGGTCGCTACTTTGGTCGCCAATTGAGGGTTGGCAAAAGTAATTCGTGACCAAAATTTTGGTTGGTCGGGAAAAGTTGGATTTGCCGACAAAATTTTTGGTCGCTAAATATATCATTACCGCGACTAATTAATTTAGTCGCTAAAACACTTTGGTCGCGAAAAGTCACCTTTTACCAACCAAATATCTTAGTCGCCAATTGTCATATTCCACGACCAACCTCTTTTTGGTCGCCAATTGTGACATTTCACGACAAAATTTTTTAGTCGCCAATTGTGACATTTCACGACCAAAATTTTTGGTTGCCAATTGTGACATTTCATGACCAAAAATTTTGGTCGCCGATTGTCACATTTCAAGACCAAAATTTTTGGTTGCCAATTGTAACATTCTGCGACCAAAATTTTTGGTCGCCAATTGTGACATTTCACGACCAAAAATTTTGATCGCCAATTGTCACATTTCACAACCAAATTTTTGGTCGCCAATTGTAACATTCTGCGAGCAAAATTTTTGGTCGCCAATTGTGACATTTCACGACCAAAAATTTTGGTTGCCAATTGTCACATTCTACGACCAAAATAATTAGTCACCAATTGTCACATTCGACGACCAAACATGTTTGTCGCCAAACGAAATGTTTGCGCAACTAAAACTTTAGTCAGCAATAGACCTATTCGCGACCAAATCCTTTGGTTGCCAAAATTAATAATTTAACGACTAATTATTTAGTCGCCAAATGTGCTTTGTGATACGCCAACTACTTTATTTAGTTGGCAAAAGTATAACTTATCTTTCCCGACTAATCAATTGGTCGCCAAAACTATAAAAACAAAACCAAATTTTGGTCGCCAACATCCAACAAAATAAACCTGTAATTTATAATAATCCATCCAATTTATTCAATATAATTTGTAATTTGCAAAAATCATTCAAACCAACAAAGAAATTGAATCATCAACATTCAACAAAATACATATATCAACCATTTTTGAACCTGTTTAATTAAAGTCAGCAACTATTATAAGTTTACATCCACAAATAATTCCAAACTACATATTTCAACTACCATAAAAATTTAAAACATAACAAGTACTTGTTATTATGTTTTAAATTTTTATCCATGTACATCAACCCAAAAATATAACTAGTTGTCTACCAAATATTTTCTATACACACCCATCCAAAAATATAACTAGTAGTGTATCCAAAAATATAACTACTAGTCTACCCTAATATTTTCTATATACATCTATACAAAAATATATAATCCTTCCAAAAATGCAAAAAGTGCCAATTTGTCCTGTACAATTTAGCTTTGTGCACGGGTTCATCCATCTGTAGCATAAAAGAAGAGAAATAATGTTAGGTAAAATCCAACAAATAATGAAAAATGTCCATGAAAAGCAAAGGTCACATTAGCAAATTCAATGACTATCATTATCAAATTGTAAATAAAACAATAGCATTCTTATGTGTATAGAATAAATTGGATCAGCCACCATTCCAGATCCAATACAGTGCCACACAGCAAAAACCAACATGGCAACTGAAATTGATCCATATTGTCAATAACTCCTAGAAATCCTCAATGAACCTTTCATGTGAATTAAATTTCAATCCAGAATCAACCACAATCAGTTCCCCAGCTGTGTGTGCTGCTATGTGATACAATCGCTTTTTAGAAGCCTTCTAATGAAACCAGTATTGCCAAGGCTTTTGAAGGCTCCTGATCTGTCATGTTGTGATGAAATGAGTGTTACACTGCTGCCACAATATTACACAGCAACATGCAGACCACCATAGGAAAAGAAAGAAGAAAAAATAAGTATCTATATTTTTTAATCTATATAGATACATTGATAAATAATGAATGAATGGATGATGAACAGGTTTCATTACACGGCAATATTGGAGCAGAGGCAAAGGGAGATGCCAATGCCGGAAGATCGGATAAGGGGTGTGGCACTTGACTACCCAGAATATAATTTGATTGACTAACCCAACCAATTCACTCCTCAAAGGGCTATTTGGTAGTCTACTTTTAAAACGGAACTTTTTATACTTGGAAAAAAGTTAAGTTTGTGACTATTGGGTAGTTTTATTTCCAATCGTTTTTATTTAGAGATAAGTATTAGAAAAAGCAAATTCTAATATATTATATTATATTTATCATGCATGTATTGATCAGTGATATAAAAACTTGTTTAAAACAAAAAATAATTTATAGCAGCTCTCTAACAAATTTGATACATCGATGATTAATCTAAATACAAACTATTAATTGGTGTTGATAGTCACCACCATATATAGTTGACGCTTAATTTGTATTCTTTCTTCTGTAACGATGCCATTTGACATCACCACCTGAAGATCATATTTCATCAAAATAAATACAAACACTAAAATTTTCATACAACAGAATGCATGGTGTTCTCAGTACTACATTATCTTGAATAAGGTCCACAATCCATGATATATGATTTGTAATGTATTTTTGGGAGAGTTTCTAATGTGTAGCACTAGAAATTTAGAAATTAGGCAATATTTAAAAATCAAGAAGCTTCTCAATTTCACTACAGAAAGTGTGCACTTTTGCAGTTTCTTAAACATTGTAATTTCAGAAATTGTGAAATTCGACATTTTTTCGAACAAAAATTGTGAAAATTTATAATTTCAGAATATAGACCACCAGTTTGCTCCAAAAACAAGCATCCAGACAGATCAGGATGACCATCCAGACAGATCAAGAAAAAGCCAGACAGAGCTGGAGCACACACTGAAGCCAGACAGATCCATCTGCTGCCCATCCAGACAGATCAGGATGATCTTTATGAAGCCAGACAGATCATGCAGACCACCAAAGGAAAAGAAAGAATAAATAAAGAAGAAATAGAGAGGAGCAGACCCATACTGCTGCCACAGTGTTACACAGCAACAGAGCACAATGCACCAATCTGCTACTGATGACGACAGCAGCCAACTGACAGATTATATTCATGCAATACTTCACCATGCAAACCACCAAAGGAAGAGAAAAGAAGGAAAAAAAAGAAATAGAGAGGAGCTAATTCAGAGTAGTTTTGGACCCCAAACGCCCCGGTTTTGCCTACTTTGTCACACGTTTATGTCCTACATAACTAATCATGCGTCCTATCGAAGCGTTGCTTGCTTTCACAACTTTGTTTGATCTAGGCCGAGGTGACCGCTACGATCTCGGGTTGTTTCCAGGTTGTTTCCAACAATATTGCCCCAACCGGCTCGTTTTTGGCTTTTTTTTATCACATTTTGGTTTCCATGGAACATTCACAAATTCTGGTTTAACTATTCATCCTTCGATCAAGAACATTACAATGCATTAAAGTTTCTTTTCTAGTCAACATAAACTATTCTGTAAATTCCATCTTTCAAATTTAGAACTAAAATTAGTTTAAAGACAACTATTTCTCTATGATATTCTCATCAAACGTTTATTTGCCTTTAATTTGAACATAAATATAATCAAAGATGGTTTAACACACTTACCTGTAACGCCCTCAAAAAAATACATAAAACCCATCACTTTAGACATGCATTGATATAAAAGAAACCAACCATTTCTATTTATCAGAGTAGTTCTTACAACAATATTACATGTTAACAACAAAAGCAAATGCCCTATGGGCTTACAGCTTTCCAAGTCAACACCTGGTTACACAAAAGAAGAGTACTAACTCTATACAAAATAAGCCCTTGGCTTGATATACATGTAATACAAACAAAATAATCAAAAAGAGTTTTCAACTCTTATCATCATCCAAGCTATGTCCTTGGAGGTGGCATACTACCTGTAACTGAAATAGTGTCCCATATAGGGTGAGCCAACGCCCAGTAGAAATATGCTAAACATAGTATGAGCAATGACTAAGACATTAGCAATTGATAAATGTTCAATTTCTATAAATCAATTCATAACCCATTTCCATTTCATGACCATTAAGTTCATGTTTCATTTCAGTTCCCATTTCTTATCAATTTCGCAATTTACATCAACGGCTCAGAACCAGGCCAACTACTTATATGAGACTGTGACTCATATTAAACGTTTCCCATTTTACAATAGATAAACATACTAATTGTATCAACATTTCAACAGATAAGCATACAAGTTGTATCCACATTTCAACAGATACGCATATTACCTATATCAACACTTCCAAAGATAAGCATATGAGCTGTATCAACACTTCCATAGATAAGCATATAAGCTGTATCAACACTTCCATAGATAAGCATATAAGCTGTATCAACACATTAACTGACAAGCATATGAGCTGTATCAGTGGAGTCCATCCCCTATCTCCTCCCAAACGACATCCGGTTTAGAGGTCCATCTCCTATCTTCTCCTAAACCGTGGAGTACATCCCATATCTCCTCTCACACACACACAACGTATATACACAAAGGTCATATACACAATCAATCAATACATAACGTTAATGTATTCTATCAACCGTCATACTCTATGACATATCCAATTGATTAGTTTTAGTTTGCCTAATCATCATGCATTGTCTACAACAATCAAAACTACCCTCCACCGGTAGCCCAAGCAATTATTTCTAAACAGATAATAAAAGCTCCAACAGATAAAATATCAATGTTTTCAAAAGTGATCGATTAATAAATCTAACTCCACTATTCTACCATATAATGAACCAATTTCATTATTTCCAACGCAATTCCATATAATCACAAGTTTCCCAAAATTACGGTTTTCCACCCGATTTCCTAATATTGACCCAATGGTCTAAATATCAACAACCAACAACGATATCATTATTTTGAACCCCTAATACACATTTTAGAATCAAAATAACAAAATCCTCTTTTAACATTTTGAAACCCTAAGTCCCAAAATTACCCAACTTCAACACTTTATTAAAACAACCAAAAATCTATGTCAAAGACCATAAGAGTGAGTAGGAATCCCTACCTCAAAACATGACACCCAAAGAAAAAGGTCACGAAAACGAAGTTGCTCCAAATCACAAGTTTCTCGGATCAAAAGGTAGCCCTCGACGGTCAACCCAACTTTTACAAAGGCCAAAGGTGAGGAAACAACTCATACTAGATCAATACTTAGAGAGAAGTTTGAGTTTTAGAGTGAGGTGCTCTCTAATGGCTTTTTCGAAAAAGTAAGAGAGAGAGAGAATGAGAGAAAGTGATTTAAAAATGCCCTACTACCAACTGATATACGACATTCCCGGTCGAGCGGAAAACACAACGTTCGAGCATCAAGAACAAAAAACTAGGTCCGCTCGGGCGCAAGTAAGCCCGCTCGAGCGCCAAGACACAAGAATAAAGTAGATCCGCTCGAGCGCGAAAACCAGTCCGCTCGAGCGTAGATTTGCCCCTCCCAGAACTTACACCAAAAAGTACTACCCGCTTGAGCGCCAGAGTACCCGCTCGAGCGCGACCGCTCGAGCGTAAAGAAACCCGCTCGAGCGTGAAAAACATGCTTGCAGAAGTTCTGCAGAGCACCAAAATACTGGGAGTGTGCAATCTCCGCTCGAGCGTAAAAATACCCGCTCGAGCGGACCTCCTAAAAACTGGGCAACAAAGAATTGAAACCAAAGCCTAACCAACCGGTAACAACACTGCCCAATACATCCTAAAACTCAATCAAGCGGAATTAAAGGATGACAACAAGGTATACAACCACCAACATCACGGAACCCAAGTCCGGAAAACAATAAATACAGAAATGTAAAACCGGAATCGCTATAACCTTCCCCCCTTAAAGAATTTCGTCCCCGAAATTAAATACAAGTTAATCAAAAACAAGTTTTCTCTATTCCCAACAATATTACGACATAATGTTAAACAATCCGACCTGTTACCGGTTAATCCCATCTCTTTTCAAGAGGCATATCATATTATATATAACAACCTGCATTATCAACATGCATTCTTTTGAAATTTAACAATTTCAACTCATTTTCCACAATTCCATAAGACATGCAACATTAACATCATGCTTGCATTTCCACAATACATTGAACATATGCAATGTTATAACAAATTTCCATTAACCAAAACATTCACAATGTTTTATAACTTAAGACACATATAATGTTCTTAAAGTTCAACGATATTACAAAATTACCAATGCATGGTTACACATCCACAAATAAGTCCGGATATTTCTCGCGGACTTCCAACTCACGTTCCCAAGTGGCTTCCTCCACTCCATGATGTTTCCACAAAACCTTTACTAAAGGAATGGTCTTGCCACGCAGGACTTGATCCCGCCTATCCAAGACCCGAACCGGTCTCTCCTCATACGAGGCATCCTCATCTACCTCTAAGTCGGTCCAATCTAACACATGGGATGGATCCGACTCATACTTCCGAAGCATACTCACATGAAACATGTCATGCACTTCGGACAACTACGGTGGTAAAGCTAAACGACAAGCGACCTCCCCAATCCTCTCAAGGATCTCAAAGGGACCGGTAAACCGAGGGGATAACTTCCCACCCTTCCCAAACCTCATCAAGCCTCGCCTCGGTGATATTTTCAAGAAGACATGATCACCTACCTCAAATGCCAAAGGCCTCCTCCTACGGTCGGCATAACTCTTTTGGCGACTCTGGGCTGTAACAAGCCTCCTACGGATAGGCTCAACTTTCTCCGTCGTCTCCCTAACCAACTTTGGACCCAACCAAGGTGCATCACCCACCTCGGCCCAACACACTGGAGACCTACACGATCGGCCATACAAGGCCTCAAACGGTGCCATACCGATGCTAGACTGAAAACTGTTGTTGTAGGCAAACTCCACCAAGGGCAAGTGCCTCTCCCACGTCCCACTAAAGTCAAGGACACAACCTCGAAGCATATCCTCAAGGATTTGAATAGTACGCTCGGACTGCCCGTCAGTCTGAGGATGATAAGCCGTACTAAAGGTCAACTTAGTGCCCAAGGCACTCTGCAAACTCTACCACAACCTAGCGGTAAAACGAGGATCTCTATCTGAGACGATCGTCACTGGGACCCCGTGCAATCTCACTATGTCCCGAATATACAAGTCGGCGAGATGATCTACCGAATCTCTCACGCGCATATGAATAAAGTGCGCTGACTTAGTCAACCGGTCTACAACCACCCAAATGGCATCACTACCCCACTGAGTCCTCGGAAGACCTACAACGAAGTCTATTGTGACATGCTCCCACTTCCACTCGCAATAGGCAAGGGTTGCAACAAACCTGCTGGCCTCTGATGCTCGGCCTTCACTTGTTGACAAGTAAGGCACCTTGATACGAAAACAGCCACATCTCTCTTCATACCCCGCCACCAAAAATGGCGACCCAAATCCCGATACATCTTAGTGCCTCCCGGATGCACCGCAAGGCGTGAATGATGGAACTCTCGAAGTACTTCCTCTCGGCAAGACTCCGGCACAAACAAACGGTCTCAGTATCTCACACTCTGGTCGGGATACACCGTCAAACCCTTCTCAACTTTCCTGCTGGAGATCTTCTCTCGGAGGGACTCTACCTCAAGGTTACCTCTCTGTGCCTCTAACACTCGTGTCACAAGTGTAGGCTGCGCAACAACAGAAAACAAGGCCGCAGCCTCAATAGATTCGCCCAGAAGCAAATCAAACTCGCCAAGTGCACCCAACATCTCCCATCCACGGATGGCTATACAAGCTACATCACTAATGGATTTCCTACTAAGGGCATCGGCCACAACATTTGCCTTTCCCGGGTGATAGTGCAACTCAAAATCATAGTCCTCAATGAACTCCATCCACCTTCTCTGCCTCAAATTCAAGTCTCTCTATGTAAACAGATATTTCAAACTCTTGTGGTCTGAGAACACCTCGAACCTCTCCCCATAAAGGTAGTGCCTCCAAATCTTCAAGGCGAAGATCACTGCTGCTAACTCTAGGTCATGTGTAGGGTAATTCTTCTCGTGTATTTTCTACTGACGTGAGCCATAAGCTACCACTTTCCCCTCTTGCATCAACACACAACCCAAACCCTCTCGTGAGGCATCACAATAAACCGCATAACCAAACCCTCTCTCCAGAATAATCAAAATCGGAGCGGTGGTCAATCTAACTTTCAACTCCTGGAACGACTTTTCGCAAGTCTCACTACACACAAACTTGACCCATTTCCGCGTCAATCTGGTCAACGGCGAAGCTAGCTTGGAGAAATCTTTCACAAACTGACAGTAATACCCAGCTAATCCCAGAAAACTGCGGATCTCAAACACACTCTTAGGTTGTGCCCAGTCTTGCACTGCCTCTACCTTGGATGTGTCAACAGACACCCCTTCTCCAGATACCACATGGCCTAACAATTTGACCTCTCCTAGCCAGAACTCACACTTCCCAAACTTGGCATACAGCCTATGGGCTCTAAGCAATTCAAGCACCACTCTCAAGTGTTCCTCGTGCTCCTCCTCAGAAGGCGAATAGATAAGAATGTCGTCCACGAAAACGACCATAAATCGATCCAAGAATTTCTGAAAGATCCGGTTCGTCAAATCCATAAAGACTGCTGGTGCATTGGTAAAGCCCGAATGGCATCACCAAGAACTCATAATGGCCATACCGCGTACGGAATGTCGTCTTAGGAATATCCTCCTCTCTGACCCTCAACTGGTGGTAACCCGATCTCAAGTCTATCTTAGAGAAACAACGGGAACCCTTCAATTGGTCAAACAAATCATCTATACGTGGCATAGGGTATTTATTCTTAACCGTAGCCTGATTCAACTTTCGGTAGTCGATACACAATCTCAAGGCACCATCTTTCTTTTTAGCAAAGAGGGCCGGTGCTCCCCACGGCGAAACACTAGGGCGAACAAAACCCTTATCTAGCAATTCATGGAGCTGAATCTTCAACTCACTCAACTCGGCTGGGGCGAAACGATAAGGTGCCATAGAAATCGGCGCTGTGCCGGGCACTAAATCAATAGAGAACTCTATCTCTCGGTGAGGTGGCAAACTAACGAGATCCTCGGGAAAAACATCCGAATACTCACAAACCACCCTCGGCAATACAATCTGGGTCTCATCACACTCACCACTCATAAAGCTAGCAAGTAGACCACTAAGCTTATTCCGCCCTCGCGGATCATACATCGGTGGCAACACACTACCAACCCGATCCCCCAAGAAATGGAAACACTCCCCGCTCAAGGTACAAACCGTGACCCTCTGGCGGTAGCAATCAATAATAGCCCGGTATGACGATAACCAGTCCATACCCAAAATAACATCAAAACCCTTCATGGGCATGACAACAAAAGGAAAAGGGAGCCTATGGTCGGCGACCTCTATATCACAACCTCTACATCCGTGTTTCAAAATCAATTCACCCCCAATAGGTGATACTACACAAATAGGAGATGCTAACAGGGCCAACTCCAACTCCAACATAGATGCAAATGCAGCAGATACAAAAGAATGGGACGCACCCGTATCAATCAATACACTAGCAACCGAGTTGCAAAATAGAAAGGTACCTCTCACTACTGATGGAGCCGGTACTAGGTCCTGCGCGGTAACAGCATACACGCGCCCTGTAGGCCCCTGATCCACCTGCTCACCTCTAGGAGCAAAAGACTGCTACACTGACTGGGATGACGAAGCTCCCGGATTGGCCCTCGAGGCTTGCACAGACTGAGCTGGCTGATGACTCTGCGTCTGCCTAGAACCAGACGCTCCTGAAGTGGCACCCAACTGTGGGCAATACCTCTTAAGGTGCCCAAGCTGACCACACTGATAGCAAGACAAAGACTGGCCCCTGCCCTGACTCTGGCCCTGAGGTCTAGCTGAAGAAGAAGCAGCTCGCTGACCCCCTCCCTTCTGCGGGCAAACCGAAGACTTGTGACCCAGCTGGCCAAATGCAAAACAAGTCAAGCCTCCCTGACTACCTCTCCCAGAGCCCACACTCGACACTAGAAAGGTCGATCTAGCCAAACCACCCTGAGACTGCTGAGGGTTAGAACCCCTCTGTCTCCTGCCATCACCCTGACCATCTTGGCTCCTCTTGGAGCCTCTCTGCCCTTCATCCTCCTCCTCCATCACAATCTCCATATGAGCTGCAGCATCTACCAGGCGTCTATACTCTCGAATAAAGGACCCTCCAACCCTCAACTTGAGTCCACGCCTCAACTTCTGCTCAAACTTTATGCAACGGCATTCTTTGGATGCCATAAGTTCAGGTGCGAACCTGGACAGACTAGTAAAAGTAGCCTCAAACTCGGCCACTGACAAGCCCTGCTGTTTAAGCTGGCAAAATTGCTCCCTCAGCTTCTCCCTAGCAGCTGAAGATAAAAACTTCTCCTGGAAGGTATTCACAAAAGCCTCCCATGCACCCCCAACGCTGCCCTTCTCGTACTTCCACCACTGACCCGCATCTCCCTTCAGTTGGAAGGATGCCAAGGTCACCTTTAAAGCCCCGTCCTCGATGCCAAGCATCTCGAACGTCTTCTCCATCTGTTCCAACCACTCGTCAGCCTTAAGTGGCTCTTTCGGATCCACAACAAACTCGTCCGGATTGGACCGGAAGAATTCCCTCTTCAAGAAGGAGGGCCCTGCCTCAACTACGTGGGCCTGATCCTGATTTCCAGCTCTAAGAATACCCAAAGCTCCTTCTATCTCTCGGGCCGTGGCACTCATAGCCTGTTGACCTGCTGGCTCGGCCACATTGGCCTGACCAACTCCCTCCTGCAGTGCCGGAATATCATCCGGTAAAGGCATCTCCTGCCTACCACGCCTGCCACGCATAGCACGTCCTCGTTCTGACATCCTAATAAAGGTAACCAAGACTATTAGCACATTCACAAATGTGCCGAAGCTATAACACTCACGTCCTAATGCATGGACAACTGTAATTCACTCCACATAAGCACATAATCACATAAGCAATTACGAATTTCATTTCCGGATAATGATGGTCCCGAGGCGTTAATAGAGTTTCGGTTAGAAACAGCATTGATCAAGTGCTTTTCCAACAAGACTCCCAGAAACCCAAGGATCCAATCAACATCCTAGAAACTACATTCCATGCCCACATAGTCACATAAACATGTTATCATATAAGCACATAACACTACATCTAAGTCTCTATAAAGCGAGACAAACCCATTGTGATCCTAATCACTTCCCATGTACCCAAAATATTCGAACCCGGTACGCTCTGATACCAAGTTGTAGTGCCCTCAAAAAAATACATAAAACCCATCACTTTAGACATGCATTGATATAAAAGAAACCAACCATTTCTATTCATCAGAGTAGTTCTTACAACAGTATTACATGTTAACAACAAAAGCAAATGCCTTATGGGCTTACAGCTTTCCAAGTCAATACCTGGTTACACAAAAGAAGAGTACTAACTCTATACAAAATAAGCCCTTGGGTTGATATACATGTAATACAAACAAAATAATCAAAAAAAGTCTTCAACTCTCATCATCATCCAAGCTATGTCCTTGGAGATGGCATACTACCTGTACCTGAAATAGTGTCCCATATAGGGTGAGCCAACGCCCAGTAGAAATATGCTAAACACAATATGAGCAATGACTAAGACATTAGCAATTGATAAATGTTCAATTTCTATAAATCAATTCATAACCCATTTCCATTTCATGACCACTATGTTCATGTTTCATTTCAGTTTCCATTTCTTATCAATTTCACAATTTACATCAACGGCTCAGAACCTGGCAAACCACTTATATGAGACAGTGACTCCTATTAAACGTTTCCCGTTTTACGATAGATAAACATACTAGTTGTATCAACATTTCATCAGATAAGCATACAAGCTGTATCCATATTTTAAGATATATGCATATTAGCTATATCAACACTTCCAAAGATAAGCATATGAGCTGTATCAACACATTAACTAACAAGCATATGAGCTGTATCAGTGGAGTCCATCCCTTATCTCCTCCCAAACAACATCCGGTTTAGAGGTCCATCCCCTATCTTCCCCTAAACCGTGGAGTACATCCCCTATCTCCTCCCACACACACAACGTATATACACAAAGGTGACATACACAATCAATCAATACATAACGTTAATGTATTCTACCAACCGTCATACTCTATGACATATCTAATTGATTAGTTTTAGTTTGCCTAATCATCATGCATTGTCTACAACAATCAAAACTACCCTTCACCGGTAGCCCAAGCAATTATTTCTAAACAGATAATAAAAGCTCCAATAGATAAAATATCAATGTTTTCAAAAGTGAGCGATTAATAAAACTAACTCCACTATTCAACCATATAACGAACCAATTTCATTATTTCCAACTCAATTCCATATAGCTACAATTTTCCCAAATTAATTATACCAATTAATTTTAAACAACAAATTAGGCTTTTACCTCTAACTCTCAATATCAACTCAAAGGTTCAAATATCACCAACCAACAACTATATCATCATTTTGAAACCCAAAATACATATTATGAGCCCAAAATCACAAAACCCCCTTTAACACATTTTGAAACCCTAAGTCCCAAAATCAACCATTTAAACAATAAGCTCAAAATCTAGGTTAAAACCCATAAGAGTGAGTAGGAATCCCTACCTCAAATTCGGAGCTCAAGGAAAGAAGATGAAGAAACTCAACGTGCTCAAAAACTCAATATTCTCGGATCAATGTATAGCTCTCGACGATCAACCCAACTTTTACAAAGGCAGAAGGAAAAGGAAACACTCTAACTAGATCAAACCCTAGAGAGAAGGGAGTTTCTAGAGAGAGGAACTCTCAAAATGTCTTTTTAGAAAGTAAGAGAGAGAGAGAGAATGTAAAAAGTGAATTTAAAATGCCCAGCTGCCAACTAATATACGACATTCCCGCTCGAGCGGAGAACACAACGCTTGAGCGTCAAGAACAAAAAACTAGGTACGCTCGAGCGCAAGAAGGCCCGCTCGAGCCCCAAGACACAAGAATAAAGTACTTCTGTTCGAGCGCGAAAACCAGTCCGCTCGAGCGTAGATTTCCCCCTCCTAGAACTTACACCAAAAAGTACTACCCGCTCGAGCGCCAGAGTACCCGCTCGAGCACCACCACTCGAGCGTAAAGAAACCCGCTTGAGCGGGAAAAACATGCTTGCAGAAGTTCTGCAGAGCACCAAAATACTAGGAGCATGCAATCTCCGCTCGAGCGCAAGAAGACCCGCTCGAGCGGACCTCCTAAAAACTGGGCAACAAAGAATTGAAACCAAAGCCTAACCAACCTGTAACAACTCTGCCCAATACATCCTAAAACTCAATCAAGTGGAATTAAAGGCCAACAACAAGATAGATACAACTACCAACTTCACGGAACCGAGTCCGGAATACAACAGAACAGTAAAGGGATAACCGGGATCGTTATAACCTCCACCCCTTAAAGAATTTTGTCCCCGAAATTAAACACAAGCTTTTCGAAAAATAGGTTTTCTCCATTCTCAACAATATTACAACATAATATTAAACAATCCGCCCCATTACCGGTCATCTCTACTCTTTTCAAGAGGCATATCACATTACACATAACAACTTGCATTATCAACATGCATTCCTTTGAAATTTACCAATTTCAACTCGTTTTCCATAATTCCATAATACATGCAACATTAACATCATGCCTGCATTTCCACAATACATTGAACATATGCAATGTTATAACAAATTTCCATTAACCAAAACATTCACAATGTTTTACAACTTAAGACACATATAATGTTCTTAAAGTTCAACGATATTACAAAATTACCAATACATGGTTACACATTAACAAACAAGTCCAGATATTTCTCGCGGACTTCCTACTCACGTTCCCAAGTAGCTTCCTCCACTCCGTGATGTTTCCACAAAACCCTCACCAAAAGAATGGTCTTGCCACGCAGGACTTGATCCCGCCTATCCAAGACCCGAACTGGTCTCTCCTCATACGAGGCATCCTCATCTACCTCCAAGTCGGTCCAATCTAACACATGGGATGGATCCGGCTCATACTTCCGAAGCATACTCACATGAAACATGTCATGCACTCCGGACAACTACGGTGGTAAAGCTAAACGATAAGCGACCTCCCCAATCCTCTCAAGGATCTCAAAGGGACCGATAAACCGAGGGGATAACTTCCCACTGTTCCCAAACCTCATCAAACCTCGCCTAGGTGATATTTTCAAGAAGACATGATCACCTACCTCAAATGCCAAAGGCCTCCTTCTACGGTCAGCATAACTCTTTTGGCGACTCTGGGCTGTAACAAGCCTCCTACGGATAAGCTCAACTTTCTCCGTTGTCTCCCTAACCAACTCCGGACCCAACAAAGGTGCATCACCCACCTCGGCCCAACACACTGGAGACCTACACGGTCGGCCATACAAGGCCTCAAAAGGTGCCATACCGATGCTAGACTGAAAACTGCTATTGTAGGCAAACTCCACCAAGGGCAAGTGCCTCTCCCACGTCCCACTAAAGTCAAGGACACAACCTCGAAGCATATCCTCAAGGATCTGAATAGTACGCTCGGACTGCCCGTCAGTCCGAGGATGATAAGCTGTACTAAAGGTCAACTTAGTGCCCAAGGCACTCTGCAAACTCTGCCACAACCAAGTAGTAAAACGAGGATCTCTATCTGAGACGATCGTCACTGGGACCCCGTGCAATCTCACTATGTCCCGAATATACAAGTCGGCGAGATGATCTACCGAATCTCTCATGTGCATAGGAATGAAGTGCGCCGACTTAGTCAACCGGTCTACAACCACCCAAATGGCATCACTACCCCGCTGAGTCCTCGGAAGACCTACAACGAAGTCCATAGTGACATGCTCCCACTTCCACTCGGCAATAGGCAAGGGTTGCAACAAACCCGCTGGCCTCTGATGCTCGACCTTCACTTGCTGGCAAGTAAGGCACTTCGATACGAAAACAGTCACATCTCTCTTCATACCCCGCCACCAAAACTGGTGACCCAAATCCCGATACTTCTTAGTGCCTCCCAGATGCACCACAAGACGTGAATGGTGGAACTCTCGGAGTACTTCCTCTCGGCAGGACTCCAGCACAAACAAACGGTCTCGGTATCTCACACTCAGGTCGGGATACACCGTCAAACCCTTCTCAACCTTCCCATTTGAGATCTTCTGTCGGAAGGATTCTATCTCAAGGTCACCTCTCTGTGCCTCTAACACTCGGGTCACAAGTGTAGGCTGCGCAACAACAGAAAACAAGGCCGCAGCCTCAGCTGATTCACTCAGAAGCAAGTCAAACTCGCCAAGTGCACCCAACATCTCCCATTCCCGGATGGCTATACAAGCTACATCACTAATGGATTTCCTACTAAGGGCATCGGCCACCACATTGGCCTTTCCTGGGTGATAATGCAACTCAAAATCATAGTCCTCAATGAACTCCATCCATCTCCTCTGCCTCAAATTCAAGTCTCTCTGTGTAAACAGGTACTTCAAACTCTTGTGGTCCGAGAACACCTCGAACCTCTCACCATAAAGGTAGTGCCTCCAAATCTTCATGGCAAAGATCACTGCTGCTAACTCTAGGTCGTGTGTAGGGTAATTCTTCTCGTGTATTTTCAACTGACGTGAGCCATAAGCTACCACTTTCCCCTCTTGCATCAACACAAAACCCAAACCCTCTCGTGAGGCATCACAATAAACCGCATAACCCAACCCTCTCTTCGGAATAATCAAAACTAGAGCGGTGGTCAATCTAACCTTCAACTCTTGGAACGACTTTTCGCAAGTCTCACTCCACACAAACTTGACCTCTTTTCGCGTCAATCTAGTCAACGGCGAAGCTAGCCTGGAGAAATCTTTCACAAACCGACGGTAATACCCAGCTAATCCCAGAAAACTGCAGATCTCAAACACACTCTTAGGCTGTGCCCAATCTTGCATTGCCTCTACCTTGGATGTATCAACAGATACCCCTTCGCCAGATACCACATGGCCTAAGAATTTGACCTCTCCTAGCCAGAACTTACACTTCCCAAACTTGGCATACAGCCTATGGGCTCTAAGCAACTCAAGCACCACTCTCAAGTGTTCCTCGTGCTCCTCCTCCGAAGGCGAATAGATAAGAATGTCATCCATGAAAATGACTACAAATCGATCCAAGAATTCCCAGAAGATCCGGTTCATCAAGTCCATAAAGACTGCCGGTGCATTGGTAAGCCCGAATGGCATCACCAGAAACTCATAATAGCCATACCGCGTACGGAATGCCGTCTTAGGAATATCCTCCTCCCTGACCCTTAACTGGTGGTAACCCGATCTCAAGTCTATCTTAGAGAAACAATGGGAACCCTTCAACTGGTCAAACAGATCATCTATACGGGGCATAGGGTACTTATTCTTGACCGTAGCCCGATTCAACTTCCGGTAGTCTATACACAATCTCAAGGCACCATCTTTCTTTCTAGCAAAGAGGGCCGGTGCTCCCCATGACAAAACACTAGGGCGAACAAAACCCTTATCTAGCAATTCCTGGAGCTGAATCTTCAACTCACTCAACTCGGCTGGGGCAAAACGATAAGGTGCCATAGAAATTGGCGCTGTGCCGGGCACTAAATCAATAGAGAACTCAATCTCCCGGTGAGGTGGTAAACTAACAAGATCCTCAGGAAAAACATCCGAATACTCACAAACCACCCTTGGCAATACAATCTAAGTCTCATCACACTCACCACTCATAAAGCTAGCAAGTAGACCACTATGCTTATTCCGCCCTCGCGGATCATACATCGGTGGCAACACACTACCAACCCGATCCTCCAAGAAATGGAAACACTTCCCGCTCAATGTACAAACTGTGACCCTCTGGCGGTAGCAATCAATAACAGCTTGGTATGACGATAGCCAGTCTATACCCAAAATAACATCAAAACCCTTCATGGGCATGACAACAAAAGGAAAATGAAGCCTATGGTCGGCGACCTCTATATCACAGCCTCTAACACCTTGTTTCAAGATCAACTCACCACCAACAGGCGATACTACACATATAGGAGATGCTAACTGTGCCAACTCCAATTCCAAAACAGAAGCAAATGTAGCAGACACAAAGAATGAGATGCACCCGTATCAATCAATACATTAGCAACCGAGTTGCAAAACAAGAAGGTACCTCTGACAACTGACGGAGCAGGTACAAGATCCTGCGCGGTAAAAGCATACACGCGTCCTGTAGCCCCCTGATCTATCTGCTCACCTCTAGGAGCAAAAGACTGCTGCACTGACTGGGATGACGAAGCTCCCAGATTGGCCCTCGAGGCCTGCACAGACTGAGCTGGCTGATAACTCTGCGTCTGCCTAGAACCAGACGCTCCTGAAGTAGCACTCAACTGTGGACAATATCTTTTCAGGTGCCCAGGCTGACCACACTGATAGCAAGACAAAGGCTGGCCCCTACCCTGACTCTGGCCCTGAGGTCTAGCTGAAGAAGAAGTAGCTCGCTGACACCCTCCCTTCTGCGGGTAAACCGAAGACTTGTGACCCAGCTGGCCACACACAAAACAAGTCAAGCCTCCCTGACTACCTCTCCCAGAGCCCGCACTCGGCACTGGAAAGGTTGATCTAGCCAAACCACCCTGAGACTGCTGAGGGTTAGAACCCCTCTGTCTCCTGCCATCACCCTGACCATCTTAGCTCCTCTTGGAGCCTCTCTACCCCTCATCTTCCTCCTGCATCATAATCTCCATATGAGCAGCAGCATCAACCAAACGTCTGTACTCTCGGATAAAGGACCCTCCAACCCTCAACTTGAGTCCACGCCTCAACTTCCGCTCAAACTCAAAACAACGGCGTTCCTCGGACGCCACCAGTTCAGGTGCAAACCTGGACAGACTAGTAAAAGTAGCCTCAAACTCGGCCACTGACAAGCCCTGCTGTTTAAGCTGACAAAACTGCTCCCTCAGCTTCTCCCTAACAGCTGAAGATAAAAACTTCTCCTGGAAAGCATTCACAAACGCCTCCCATGCACCACCAACACTGCCCTTCTCGTATTTCCACCACTGACCCGCATCTCCCTTCAGCTGGAAGGATGCCAAGGTAACCTTTAAAGCCCCGTCCTAGATGCCAAGCATCTCGAACGTCTTCTCCATCTATTCCAACCACTCGTTAGCCTTAAGTGGCTCCTTCGGATCCCCAACAAACTCGTCCGGATTGGACCGGAAGAATTCCCTCTTCAAGAAGGAAGGCCCTGCCTCAGCTACGTGGGCCTGATCCTGATTTCCCGCTCTGAGGATACCCAAAGCTCCTGCTATCTCTCAGGCCAAGGCACTCATAGCCTGCTGACCCGCTGGCTCGGCCACATTGGCCTGGCCAACCCCCTCCTGCGGTGCCGGAATATCATCCGGTAAAGGCATCTCCTGCCTACCACGCCTGCCACGCCTACCACATCCTCGTCCTGACATCCAAATAAAGGTAACCAAGACCATTAGCACATTCACAAATGTGCCGAAGCTATAACACTCCCGTCCAAATGCATGGACAACTGTAATTCACTCCACGTAAGCACATAAACACATAAGCACTTACGAATTTATTTCCGGATAATGATAATCCCGAGGCGTTACTAGAGTTCCGGTTAGAAACTGCATTGATCAAGTGCTTTTCCAATAAGACTGACAGAAACCCAAGGATTCAATCAACATCCTAGAAACTACATTCCATACCCACATAGTCACACAAACATGTTACCATATAAGCACATAACACTACATCTAAGTCTCTATCAAGCGAGACAAACCCATTGTGATCCTAATCACTTCCCACGTACCCAAAGTATTCGAACCCGGTACGCTCTGATACCAAGTTGTAACGCCCTCAAAATAATAACATTAAAACCCATCGATTTAGACATGCATTGGTATAAAAGATAAATATTCTTCTATTCATCAGAGTAGTTCTTTACAAAAGTATTACGTGTTAACAACAAAAGCAAATGCCCTACGGGCTTACAGCTTTCCAAGTTAACACTTGGTTGCAAAAAGAAGAGTGCTAACTCAATACATATTAAGCCCTTGGCTTGAATTTACATGTAGTACATCTAAAGAAAACAAATAACAAAATAGTCTGTCTGCCTCTAGCCTCTCAAGCTATGTCCTTGGAGGTGGCATGCTACCTGTACCTAAAAATGATGTCCCACAAAGGGTGAGCCACAACCCAGTAGAAATATACTAAACACAGTATGAGCAATAACTAAGACATTAGCAATTGATAAATGTTCAATTTCCATAAATCAATTCATAACCCATTTTCCATTCCATGACCACTATGTTCATGTTTCATTTCAGTTTCCATTTCTTATCAATTTCATAATTTACATCAACGGCTCAGAACCTGGCCAACCACTTATACGAGACAGTGACTCATATTAAACATTTCCCATTTTACGATAGATAAACATACTAGTTGTATTAACATTTCATCAGATAAGCATACAAGCTGTATCCACATTTCAACAGATATGCATATTAGCTATATCAACACTTCCAAAGATAAGCATATGAGTTGTCTTAACACATTAACTGACAAGCATATGAGCCGTATCAGTGGAGTCCATCCCTTATCTCCTCCCAAACAACATCCGGTTTAGAGGTCCATCCCCTATCTTCCCCTAAACCGTGGAGTACATCCCCTATCTCCTCCCCCACACACAACGTATATACACAAAGGTCATATACATAATCAATCAATACATAACGTTAATGTATTCTACCAACCGTCATACTCTATGACATATCCAATTGATTAGTTTTAGTTTGCCTAATCATTATGCATTGTCTACAACAATCAAAACTACCCTCCACTGGTAGCCCAAGCAATTATTTCTAAACAGATAATAAAAGCTCCAACTGATAAAATATCAATGTTTTCAAAAGTAAGCGATTAATAAATCTAACTCCACTATTCTACCATACAATGAACCAATTTCATTATTTCCAACTCAATTCCATTTAGCTACAATTTTCTCAAATTAATTATACCAATTAATTTTAAACAACAAATTAGGGCTTTTACCCCCAACTCTCAACATCAACTCAAAGGTTCAAATATCACCAACCAACAACTATATCATCATTTTGAAACCCAAAATACATATTATGAGCCCAAAATCACAAAACCCTCTTTAACACATTTTGAAACCCTAAGTCCCAAAATCAACCATTTAAACAATAAGCTCAAAATCTAGGTTAAAACCCATAAGAGTGAGTAGGAATCCCTACCTCAAATTCGGAGCTCAAGGAAAGAAGATGAAGAAACTCAATGTGCTTCAAAACTCAATATTCTAGGATCAATGTATAGCCCTCGACGATCAACCCAACTTTTACAAAGGCCGAAGGAAAAGGAAACACTCTAACTAGATCAAACCCTAGAGAGAAGGGAGTTTCTAGAGAGAGGAACTCTCAAAATGTCTTTTTAGAAAGTAAGAGAGAGAGAGAGAGAGAGAGAGAATGTAAAAAGTGAATTTAAAATGCCTAGCTGCCAACTAATGTACGACATTCTCGCTCGAGCGGAGAACACAACGCTCGAGCGTCAAGACACAAGAATAAAGTACTTCTGCTCGAGTGCGAAAACCAGTCCGCTCGAGCGTAGATTTCCCCCTCCTAGAACTTACACCAAAATGTACTACCCGCTCGAGCGTAAAGAAACCCGCTCGAGCGTGAAAAACATGCTCACAGAAGTTCTGCAGAGCACCAAAATACTGGGAGCTCGCAATCTCCGCTCGAGCGGACCTCCAGAAAACTGGGCAACAAAGAATTGAAACCAAAGCCTAACCAACCTGTAACAACTCTGCCCAATACATCCTAAAACTCAATCAAGCGGAATTAAAGGACGACAACAAGATAGATACAACTACCAACTTCACGGAATCGAGTCCGGAATACAACAGAACAGTAAAGGGATAACCGGGATCTTCACGGAATCGAGTCCGGAATACAACAGAACAGTAAAGGGATAACCGGGATCGCTATAAAATGTATCATTGACTTCCTTTAATTCAAAAATTATTTTCAAACTTTGTAATAAAAATAGAGGTAAGGTAATTTCCATGGTAAGTATACTCACCTCCAAAAATAGCAAAAGCGTAGATTGAGGCTCTACAAATTAATTCCCAAGAGGTGTAGAGACGCCTTCCTCCAATCCTAACAATTAATAAATAGGATCTAAAATTAGGAAAAAAGCTTTCAATGAAAATTACAACATCTACAAAAATGATCCTAAATAAGTTATGCTAAGGAATGACAAGCTAAAGAACTCCTCCAACTTCAAGTCACCCAAACAAATAACTTATCCAATCTCCACAACACCCATCCTTTGTACATCTTTGAGTTAGTAACTTTTTAAATATCCAATCAACTTATATGCACAATACCACCATCAATTAACTATAAAAGTAAAAAATCAACATTTTTTATAAACTCAACAACTTAAGTAAAATCTCTTCAATCATTTATAAAATTCCTCCATAGAACATAGAGATACCCAATCCACCATTTATCAAATCAATTTCAACATATAAATTTCCTAACACCAAAATCCCTAATTTTTACATCACATTCAAACCCTAGATTAACCCAAATCTTAATCTCCAAAACAACCATCAAATTGATCATTTTTCAACATGTAAAACATTCATAGAAACTAATTGAGAGTATAAAACTCAACAATCAAACCCCAAATCATAATAGATCTAAAATACAAAACATTTCATCATCTCTAACTCAAAATATGTAAAACCTTAAACTAAACTTTTAGAGAAAGATTCTCACCAATTACAAGCCTCTAATCCATCAAGAAAATAAACCCCAAGCTTTGATTCTTCAAAAGATTAAGAAAAAATCTAGAGTTGGTACTTCTATTGTGCTATTTTCTGATGGATTTAAGGAGTGGCGACCGGACCCTTTTTCCGGCGAGATAAGGTGGCCGGCGGTGGCAGAGATGGTGGGTTAAGGTGGTGGTGTAAGGGTGGAGCACAGGTGTGGTGTTTGGCCACCAAGGAAGTTAAGGAAAATGAGAGAGAATATAGAGAGAAGTTAGAGAGGAAAGCATGAAGACAACGATGTAAACAAAAAAAAAAAATCTGCACTTTTTTTTTTTTTTTTTTTTTTGTGTGTTGAAATGGGGTGTTTGGTCACACCTACTATCAAGTTTGGAGTTGAGTTTAGATATCCTAAATGGAGTTTGACATAAGAGTGTGTTTGGCTCTAGATTGATTGTTGGGAATATTATAATTCTACACCCCTAAAGGAAATTTCGTCCACGAAATTTATTTATTTGTTTAGTCTAGTTCATACCTTGAAAAAGATGTGGATATCGAATTTTCATATCATCCTCCCGCTCCCAAGTAGCTTCCTCCAAAGCATGATTTTTCCACAATACTTTTACTAGCGGCATAGTCTTGGAACGTAGTACTTGATCCTTCCTGTCCACAATCTCTATGGCTTCCTCTTCATAAGACAAATCATCCTTGAGTTGGATTGGTTCGAAATCTAACACGTGTGATGGGTCAGGCATGTACTTCTTCAACATGGATACATGAAACACATTGTGAATGCGAGATAGACTAGGTGGTAAGGCCAAACGATAAGCAGTCTTGCCAATGCGCTCTAGTATCTTAAATGGCCTAATATACCTTGGACTTAGTTTGCCTTTCTTACCAAATCGCATCACTCCCTTCCATGGTGAGATTCGTAAAAATACATGATCTCCCACTTGAAATTCCAAATTCCTCCTCCGATTATCTGCATAGCTCTTTTGTCTACTTTGAGCTGCCTTCAACCTTTCTCGAATAATATGCACTTTATCGGTAGTAATTTGAACAATCTCTGGCCCTAACAGTTTTCTCTCTCCAATCTCATCCCAACATACTGGAGTTCTACATCTTCGCCCATATAAAGCTTCATAGGGAGCCATTCCAATACTTGATTGATAACTATTATTATATGCAAATTCTATTGAGGTCAAGTGTTCATCCCAACTACCTCGAAAATCTAGGACACAAGCTCTCAACATGTCTTCTAAAGTTTGAATTGTCCTCTCAAATTGCCCGTCAGTTTGGGGGTGAAAAGCTGTATTGAATCTCAATTTAGTACCCAAGGCATTTTGAAGACTAGGCCAAAAGTGGGATGTGAAGCGTGAGTCTCTGTCTGAAACAATAGTTACCGGCACAGCATGCAATCTCACAATTTCATCCACATAAATTTTTGCTAATCGATCAAGTGAAAAGTTTTTCTTAGTAGCCAAAAAGTGTGCAGATTTGGTCAACCTATCTACAACAACCCAAATAGAGTCATGCCCTTTCTGTGTGTGAGGCAAGCCCGAAACAAAATCCATGGCGATATGCTCCCATTTCCATTCAGGTATAGGAAGAGGTTGAAGTAAACCGGCTGGGCGTTGATGCTCTGTTTAATCTGCTGACATACCAAACACCTTGACACATATTCTGTTATCTCTCTCTTCATATTTGGCCACCAATAACTTTCTTTTAAATTTCGATACATCTTTGTACTCCCTAGATGCATTGCATAAGGTGATTTATGGGCCTCATCCCTTTTTATCTCGGGCTCATCTGGAACACATAACCGATTTATAAACATCAACACACCATCTTCTTTAATAATAAAGTCTGACAGAGTACCATCTTTCACTCGAGCTCGGGTCTTCTCCAAAACTTAGTCTTTCCCTTGGACTTCTCGAATGCGATCGACCAACAAAGGTCTCACTTTATTTGTAGCTAACAAGGATCCTGACTTCCCAACTGCTAGATCAACTCCAATAGATTTTATTTCATGCAAGAGACTAAATTGAATGCCCTGAATATGAGTTAATCTCCCTGTAGATTTCTGGCTAAGAGCATCAGCCACCAAATTAGCTTTTCCTGGATGATAATTAATGGTGCAGTCATAGTCCTTAATCAATTCAACCCATCTATAGCGATCCCGGGTTTTTCCTCTTTATGTACAGTGTTCCGGACTTAGGTTCCATACTATTGGTTGTGGTTATATCTTGTTGTCATCCTTTAATTCCTTATTTTTGAGTTATAGGATGTGTTGGGCAGGTTTGTTATAGGTTGGGTGTGATTGGGAGCAAATGGTTGCTGCCCAGATTTTGGTGCCTTCGCTCGAGCTAGAACTTTGTCGCTCGAGCGAGCCCTTTCTTTTAGATCCTGTGCTCGAGCCAGGGTTTGTTCGCTCGAGCGAGAGTTGAGTTTTGTGTCTGGTGGCTCGAGCGAGAAGTCTTTCGCTCGATTTTGCATCTGCGTCTAGTTCTAGACCTGACAGTTGCATTTCATGGCTCGAGCGAGATTTCCTTCGCTCGAGCGAGCGAGGTGTATGTTTTGAGTTCCTTCGCTCAAGCGAGCATTCTGTCGCTCGAGCGTTCTTCTGGGTTACAGACCTGAAGCTTCGAATTGTGGGCTCGAGCGAGACTTCCTTCGCTCGAGCGAACCAACACTTCACTCGGGCGAGCCTGTGTTATATCAGTAGACAGCAGCGGGTAAACACTTCACTTTTTCATCTCTTTTGATTTCAAAACCCTAGATCTAAGCTCCCTCTCTCTCTAAACACCTTCTCTCTAGGGATTGATCTAGTTCTTGAGTGTTTCTACCCTAAGTTCTTTGTAAGAAAGATAGAGGGTGTTGAGGGATTCCTTTTAATCTGAAAAATCTTGGATTTGGAGCACTTTGGTTTTTCACCATCTTCTCCATTTGAGCTCTCACTGCTGAAAATTTTACATTTAGTGGCGTTTAAAAAATGCCGCTACAGGTGTAAAAAACGCCACGAATTCTTTTTGTGACGTTTAGAACCAAACGTCGAAGACGCGACCGTCGCTGTATCATTATGACGCTTTAAAAACGTCGTTAGATTAGTATTGGGGACGTTTTTAAAAACGCCGATAAATGTGGTTAATAACAGTAAAATGACGTCATCCAGTATTTAGCGACGTTTTAAAAACGCCGTGATAGATTTTTTCCTATTTTAAAAATATGGCCGTTGGCACTGTAGTGGCGTTTTTGGGAAAACGCCGTTATAGCCTCTTTTTTTTTTTTTTTTTAAACATTGTGCTAATTCTATTAGATTTAACTAAAAAACATACCTATAATAAAGCTGAAAAATAGCAATAATATGGATAAAACTTTACTTTTATTTCAATATTGACTAAATTTAGACAAACATTACATGATTATTTCTAAACCAAAATCAAACAATGCAGGTGCTAAAGTTCCATAGGGAGACAAGTTGAAGATGAGATTGAGTCCATTTTCAATGCAGCAGCCAACTAAGATTGCAGTATTGGGATGGTTGACATGCCCTATTATCTCCAACTCTAGAAGGAACTCTTTTTCCTTGTTTTCATCTATGTTGTCCTTTGTCAACCTCTTAACTGCTATGGTACGTCCATCATCAAGATCTCCATGATACACCTTTGAGTATCCTCCTCTCCCCACCATATTATCTGCGCAATGATGCAAGCAATCATAAGAAATTTTGTTAATCACCCTTTAAAATTTTTATTACGAAAGAAAAAAAAAAGCAATTGGTAATGAAGCATTTGAATGACAAAAGTTGCATTAGTCTTCATACCCGGGTGGAAATTTTTTGTGTCTTTCGCAATCTCTTTGTAGCTAAAGCACCTTAGCAAAGGTTGCTGCTTTTCATTGTTAGATAAGACCTCATTTCCTTTTCTTGCATTAAAGTCAAATGATGATCATAGGAAAGAGGAAATCCGCTTAAAAGGCGATGGTGGGTTTGGAAAATTGGATTCCCTTTTTAACTCAAGAGACAGGGGAGGGGACTTTGTTATGCTTGAATCCCCAAAACTAGAGATATCTTCTCCAGTGCTATTTGATTCTCCTTTACATACATCTGGCACTGTTCTTGGTGAAAATATTTTTTCTCTCTTTGTTTTTCTGACCGAGGGCTTGTCTATACTAATCCTTAGATATTTGAACCTTGCATACATGCATCTAAAGAAACACACAGAACCGTACCTGACAAAAAAATCCCAGTGATTGCGATGGCATCCGCAAACCTAAAGGTTTAATTGTTTGAAATTGTGTATCCCACATGTTCCCACCGATATAGTGAGTATTTTGAGGGACAACTCCAGTTTTCCGATATAAATCATAGGCATCTGGTGCACATGATCCAGTAGGTGGAAATACTGCAGCTGGAAACACCTCTAAACCACAATTAGCTGTCGTGACCAGTGGAGGCTATGGATTGGTTGATGAGCGCACTTCTAAAGTTGAGTTAGGCTGCACATTCAGAGAGAGGGATGGGAGACAGTAAATGGGGTTTTTTTTTTTATAAGTAATATGGAAAAGAAACTTATATAGCATAAAGGTTAGCCACACATAAGCCCATAAATTCTATGACGATGTTTCACTAAGCCAACAGTCAAATGATCTTTTGGAGTCTTACCATATTTCTTCTAGGATGCTGAAGTGGTGATTTTGCAGACAAAGATGAGGAATCACAACCAGCCTTTGCTTTATTTGAAGAACTTTTAGTATGTTTAAAGGGGTCTTGTATTCTTGCACTCTTTTGAACAATATCTGCAGAAAAAATAAGTTACAGATCACAGAAAGACACATCAATTTCATTTATTGCAGATAAACATTGTTTTGTTCAGAAAAAAATTATTACAGATTCAATGCCTTTAAAAATTAATACTGTTACAATAATAACCTAGTTAGCCAATCTGATTATTCTTTGAACAAATCCATTTTTTCCTGATGCGGGCAATAAATTTGATTCAACAAACGGTCTAGTATGACCAGCAAAAATAGAAGTATACCTATTTGACCAATCTGATTATGCTTTGAGTGGCTTGTACTGAGCACCTAACCTTGAATAAGGTATTTTGGGAATCTTTGATTCTTTCATTGCAGATTTTGTTGTGCTTGCATTTGCAGGCCTTTTAAGAGTACAAAGCAGTTAAGGCTTTTTCAATAAGTGTATTATTAAGAAAAAGAAAAACCAACCCAAACAAACACATTCATGGGAAAAATTAAGTCCCATAGAAAATTACAATGAAAAGGATATGAAGGAAAAACCACGAGTCATGGACAACCACCACTTTTAGACCTAGTCCTATTACCCCTCTGGTTTGAAAGCATTTTCGGCATACCCTGGAAGCATATATTCAACAAAGACACAATTAGTGAATTGTTATAATAAAAAAAGAACCATAGTTGTGCTCAAGCTCCAGAAAAACAAACCGCAGAGGTTGGTGCTGCATTATCTCAAGCTGATGAAACATGCTTCATCAATAAACTACCACCATTATCTCTTTCATTTGAATTAGTTGCATGAGTTTCTTTAAATAAATTCTCTTCAAGTACTTGTAAAACTGTTGAATCACTGTTGCTGCCAGAATTACCAGACAACGTTCTCCCTTCTTCATGAATAATTGGCAGCACCTCCCACATGAGTTACCAATGCTTCCACTAAGCATAGATAATTCTAAGGAATTCAAAACACCTGATGAAAAACAACTCGTAAATTTGCCCATGTTCGTTTTTTAAGCGCAATATGAAGATGTGCAACATACACATAATACAAGAAAATAAATTGGACAAAAAAGACAAGAAAGAAAGAATCACAGAAAGAGAAGTAATGGATTGATATGAATATATAACGAATTTACCTTGTTGAAATGTTCGTATTGACAGTTACCTAGACTAAAGACACCATATATTAGAAAGAGAAGCTATTCTGGTCACATATATTCCACATCTGTATATTCTTGTCTTGTTTTCGAAAAGTTGATTCACGAAAAAAAATGGACAATGTATTTTGAGATAACCAATGCATACTCCATTAAAAAATAAATTTTAAAGGTAATAAGTTGAATTGTTCTTGAAGGGCTAATAAGATCATAACATATGGATAACAATCTCATTCGCTTGAAATCACCTATTTTTTTGGTTGTCCATATAGTCATGCCATAGATCAGGCTTCGAAAGTCGTATGAAAAAATAGGGAAGGAAACACCTCTTTGTGTCAGCTAGGCTTTCCTACCAACCCACCACCACCACAACCCCACCCCCAAGAGAGAGAGGTTTGACAAATTGAGCATGTTATTAGAAGGAGAAAAAGGTTTTGGCATAGTCCAATTGTGGAGAAGGAATGAAGGACAACTCGTTGATTAAGCCAGAAATTATATGTAAAAGCAGTTACCTTCAAAGGCTCAAGGGTACCCTCTGCCATAGGAAGACCTGGACATTCAACAATCTCACACAGTCCTTTTGAACATTAAAAATAGTTATCGGTCATGAACATGCTCTAAAAATATAAAAGACCTGAAATTATGCCAAAGCATGAATTACTGTGTTGGAAAATAGAATAAACTAAACACATACCAGAAGCAATACAATGCGAGTGGCATCTTTTATAGTAACATTACCAAATATTGTGGTTAAGCCTAAAACCTCCAACTGTGGACTTTGGAATGCCATAAAGATTGCCATGCTATCATCTGTAAATCAATGAAAACATCAGTCACCCCTCACAAATGACACTTGACAGTGTCACCATTGCACTCAATAAATGTCTATCTGATCTTATTTGAGATCTTCTATTGGCAGTGTCACCATTGCACTCATTATATATATATATATATATATATTCACTTCTAAGTTGTATCCATATGAAGTAGGCCTTATTTCATTTTTCCGACTCAACTCTGCACCGAAAGTGTAGTGTTTTTCTGCGATCGATCTATACAATTAAAATCAATTAAAGTTTCAATTCTTTCTCGAGAACCGAGATTAAACTAGAAACTCTCAACCGAAACTCAAAAAAGAAAAAAGAAAAAAAAAAGAGTTGAAAAGTAGTAAAATTATGAACATGTGAGAAAGGAGAAGAAAGAAGAGCGATGAATTGAGGAAATGTAGAGAGGACATAATCAAATCAAAAGAATACAGACTTACGAATACCTGGATCAAAGCATTGCACTGTTTACGAATGCCTATGAACTACATAATGCCTATGAGAATTGCACTGTTTAGAGTTGAATAAACTTAGAAAATGAATAAATTTACTCGTCCATAACTGGTAAAAAAAGGTTATCCCTAATCAAAGCATGGGAAGAAAGTGAGAAGTCAAAAGCAGAGACCAACTAAGATTTTTTTCAAATATATGATGTTATTTCAGAGGTAATGAGAATTTTTCTCAGCAACCAAACAAAGGATTGAAAGCACAATCTAGAGTTCTGAGATTGCAGAGCTCTGAGATTGTAAAACAAAGGACCGAAAGCCCTAACCTCTGATTGAAGAAGACGAAGAGTTCCAAATCGAACTTAGAAATCACGGAGCTGGAGCAGATTTTGAAGGATTCGATTTGTTTTTCTGAGATTGTAGACAGCGGTGCTCAAAATCGAACTTCGAAATTGCAATCGCTCTGAGAAACTACGAGATTGAAGCCATACGGCTGTAGATAGGTTGGGTCTGAGAAACTTCAAAATCGCAATCGCTCTGAAGAAGAATCGAGACAGAGCAAGAGAGTGAGAGATTTGAGTGAGTGATAGCTTCAAACTTGACGGCGGTGGGTTTTCAAAATAAAGGTGTGGAGAGACAAAATAAGGTTTGTCATTTGGAGGCGCTTCTAAGTGTCTTCTATTCATAAAACGGGGCCGTTTTGATTAATAACAAAAGCGACGTTTAAAAAACGCCGTTAATTATTCAAAAAAGCGACGTTTCATAAAACGTCGTTAATTAAACGCCGTAAAATCTCTAATTTCCTGTAGTGTCTTCATTTCGAGGTAGGGATACCCTACTCCATCTTATGAGTTTTGTCTTTACTTTTGGTTATTTTGAATAGTTGGTGATGTTGGGTAATATTGAGAAAGTTAGGGTTGTTATGTAATTTATGGAAGAGGGGTTTTGAAATATTAAAACCTATGTGTATGTGAGTTGTTGAAAAAAGGAATTATTGTTGTTAGATTGGTGAAATCAAACCTTAGGGTTGGCATGTGAAATATGGAAAATGCCCTAATTACCTTGATAAAATTAATTTGTATAATTAATTTTGGGAAATGAGAAATTGAGTTGAGAATATTGAAATTGAAAAATTATGGGATTGAATGGTGTAGTTGGATCAATTTATCACTCACCTGTGAAAATTTTGATATTATATCCATTTGATGCATTTATTTTCTGTTTAGAAATAACTGCTTTAGGCTATCGGTGGAGGATAGTCTTGAATGTTGTAGACAATGCATGATGATTAGGCGAACTAAAACTAATCAATTGAATATGTCATCGAATATGACGGTTGGAATAATACATCAAATGTATGTATTGATTGACCTTGTATATGATATGTGTTTATATACATTGTGTTGTGTGGGAGGAGATAGGGGATGTACTCCATGGTTTAGGGGAATATAGGGGATGGACTCCTAAACCGGACATTGTTTGGGAGGAGATAGGGGATGTACTCCATTGATACAACAAATATGTGTATCTATTGTAGTATTGATATAGCAAATCTGTATATCATATAAGAAGTATGGGAGTATTTTGTTTGAGATTGATACAGCGATTATGTGTATCTATTGTGAAGTAACAAGTGTTTAATATGAATTGTTATCCCAATTGAAATGGATGTACTATTAATATGAGATATAATCTCATTTAAATTATCTGGCCAGGTTCTGAGCCACGTTTATGGAATGAGTTGATAAGTAAAGTAAAGTGAAATGTAACATGGACATGATTGTCATGGAACTGTAATATGATATTGATTGGTTTATAAGTGCTGACCATCCATCAAATGCTATAATTTTAGTCATTACTTATAGTTGGTTTAGTATATTTCCACTGGGATGTGGCTCACCCTATATGGGACATCATTTTCAGGTACAGATGGTATGCCACCTCCAAGGACGTAGCTTGGGAGGCTAAAGGCTGACAGACTTTTTGTGTTATATTTTGTTGTATTACATGTAAATTCAAGCCGAGGGCTTAAAGTGTAATTGAGTTAGTACTCTATTTTGTGACCAAGTGTTGGCTTGGAAAGTTGTATGCCGTTGGGCATTTACTTTTGTTGTCAACATGTAATACATTTGTAATGAATATTCTGATGAATAGAAAGATGTTTATTTCTCTTATGTTTATGCATGTCAATAATGTGGGTTTCTATGTATTATTTTGAGGACGTTACAACTTGGTATCAGAGCGTACCGGGTTCGAATACTTTGGGTACGCGGGAAGTGGTTAGTACCACAATGGGTTTGTCTCGCTTGTCAGGGACTTATGTATGACATTATGTGTTTATTTGATAACTTGTTTATGTGACTATTTGGGTATGGGATTTAGTTTCTAGGATATTGATTGGATCCTTGGGTTTCTGTGAGTCTTGTTGGAAAAGCACTTGATCAATGCTGTTTCTAACGGGAACTCTAGTAATGCCTCGGGACTATCATTATCCAGAAATCAAATTCGTAGGTTCTTATGTGATTATGTGCTTACGTGGAATGAATTACAGTTGTCCAACGTATTAGGACGTGAGTGTTATAGCTTCGGCACATTTGTGAATGTGCTAATGTTCTTCGTTACCTTTATTAGGATGTCAGGACGAGGACGAGGACGTGGAGGTAGACGTGGTAGGCATGGTAGGCAGGAGATGCCTTTATCGGTTGATGTTCCGGCGCAGCAGGAGGGTGTTGGTCAGGCCAATGTGGCCGACCCAGTGGGTCAGCAGGCCATGGGTGCCTTAGCCCGCGAGATAGCAAGAGCTTTGAGGGAATCCATGGGTATCCTCAAAGCTGAGAATCTAGTTCAGGCCCAGGTTGTTGATGCTGGGCCTTCTTTTCTGAAGAGGGAGTTTTTCTGGTCTAATCCGGATGAGTTTTTGGGGGATCCGAAAGAGCCACTTAAGGCTGATGAGTGGTTGGAGCAGATGACTAAGACGTTTGAGATGCTTGGCATCGAAGACGGGGCTTTGAAGGTGACCTTTACGTCTTTCCAGCTAAAGGGGGATGTGGGTCAGTGGTGGAAGCTCACGAGGGGTAGTATTGGTGGCACTTGGGAGGCCTTTGTAGATGCTTTCCAGGAGAAGTTTCTGTCTCCCGTAGTCAGGGAGAAGTTGAGAGATCAGTTCTGCCAACTAAAGCAGCTGAGTTCATCAGTGGTTGAGTTTGAGGCCGTATTTACTAGTTTATCCAGGTTTGCACCTGAGCTTGTGGCATTAGAAAAACGTTGTTGTCTCGAGTTTGAGAGGAAATTGAGGCACGGGCTCAAGATGAGAGTTGGCGGGTCTATGACTTGGGAATATAGGTGCCTTGTGGACGCTGCGGCCCATATGGAGATTATGATGCATGAGGAGGAAGAGAGGTTGAGGGGCTCCAAGAGGAGTCAGGATGGCCAGGGTGATGGCAGGAGACAGAGGGGTTCTAACCCTCAGTAGTCTCAGGGTCGTTTTGCTAGATCTACCTTTCTAGTGCCGAGTGCAGGTTCTGGGAGAAGCAGTCAGGGAGACATTACTTCTTACAAATGTGGCCAGCTGGGTCACAAGTCTCCAGCTTGCCCGCAGAGGGGAGGAGGTTAGAGAGCTACTTCATCTTCGGCTTGACCTCAGAGCTAGAGTCAGGGCAGAGGCCAGCCGCTCTCTTATTACCAGTGTGGTCAGGCGGGGTACCTGAAGAGGTTTTGCCCACAGTTGAGTGCCACATCGGGTGCGTCTCGTTCGAGGCAGATGCAGAGTTTTCAGCCAGCACAGCCAGTTCAAGCCTCGAGGGCCAATCAGGGAGCTTCGTCGTCCCAGTCTGTGCAGCAGTCTTTTGCTCCTAGGGGTGAGCAGGTGGATCGAAACCTTCAGGGTGCGTGTATGCTGTTACCGTGCAGGATCTTGTACCTGCTCCATTTGTTGTGAGAGGTACCTTATTGTTTTGCAACTCAGTTGCCAATGTGTTGATTGATACGGGCGCATCTCATTCTTTTATATCTGCTGCATTTGCATCTATTTTGGGGCTAGAGTTGGCATAGTTAGCATCTCCTATATGTGTTATATCACCTGTTAGGGGTGAATTGATTTTGAAGCAGGGGTGTCGGGGCTGTGATATAGAGGTCGCCTACTGCCGGCTTCCATTTCCTTTTGTAGTTATGCCTATGTCGGGTTTTGATGTTATCTTGGGTATGGACTGGCTATCATCATACTGGGCGGTTATCGATTGTTACCGCCAGAGGGTCACAGTATGTACCTTGAGCGGGGATTGTTTCCATTTCTTGGGGGATCGGGTTGGTAGTGTGTTGCCACCGGTGTATGATCCGCGAGGGCGAAGTGAGCTTAGTAGTCTCCTCGCTAGCTTTATGAGTAGTGAGTGTGATGAGACCCAGACCATATTGCCGAGAGTGGTTTGTGAGTATTCGGATGTTTTTCCCGAGGATCTTGTTAGTTTACCACCTCATCAAGAGATTGAGTTCTCTATTGATCTAGTGCCCGGCACGGCGCCGATTTCTATGGCACCTTATCGTTTTGCCCCAACCGAGTTGACTGAGTTGAAGATTCAGCTCTAGGAATTGCTAGATAAGGACTTTATTTGCCCTAGTGTTTCGCCGTGGGGAGCACCAGCCGTCTTTGCTAAAATGAAAGATGGTGCCTTGAGACTTTGTATCGATTACCGGAAATTGAATCGAGCTACGGTCAAGAATAAGTACCCTATGCCCCGTATTGATGATTTATTTGACCAGTGGAAGGGTTCCCATTGTTTCTCGAAGATAGACTTGAGATCGGGTTACCACCAGTTGAGGGTCAGGCATGAGGATATTCCAAAGACGGCATTCCGTACGTGGTATGGCCACTATGAGTTTTTGGTGATCCCTTTTGGGCTCACTAATGCACCGGCAGTCTTTATGGACTTGATGAGCCGGATATTCCAGAAATTCTTAGATCGTTTTGTGGTCGTTTTCGTGGACGACATCCTAATTTATTCACCGTCAGAGGAGGAGCACGAGGAACACTTGAGAGTGGTGTTGGAGTTGCTTAGAGCCCATAGGCTGTATCCCAAATTTGGAAAGAGTGAGTTCTAGTTAGGAGAGGTCAAGTTCTTAGGCCATGTGGTCTCCGGGGAAGGGGTGTCTGTTGATACATCCAAGATTGAGGCAGTGCAAGATTGGGCACAACCTAAGAGTGTTTTTGAGATATGCAGTTTTCTGGGATTAGCTGGGTATTACCGCCGGTTTGTGAAAGATTTCTCCAGGCTAGCTTCGCCGTTGACTAGATTGACATGGAAAGGGGTCAAATTTGTATGGAGTGAGACTTGTGAAAAGTTGTTCAAGGAATTGAAAGTTAGATTGACCACCGCTCCGGTCCTGATTATTCCGGAGAGAGGGTTGGGTTTTGTGGTTTATTGTGATGCTTCACGAGAGGGTTTGGGTTGTGTGCTGATACAAGAGGGGAAGGTCGTGGCCTATGGCTTGCGGCAGTTGAAAATACACGAGAGAAATTACCCTACACATGACCTAGAGCTAGCAGCTGTAATTTTTGCCTTGAAGATTTAGAGGCACTACCTTTATGGTGAGAGGTTCGATGTATTCTCGGATCATAAGAGTCTGAAATATCTGTTTACACAGAAAGACTTGAACTTGAGGTAGATGAGGTGGATGGAGTTTATTGAGGATTACGACTTCGAGTTGCATTATCATCCGGGGAAGGCTAATGTTGTGGCCGATGCCCTTAGCAGGAAATCCATTAGTGATGTAACTTGTATAGCCATCCGGGAGTGGGAGATGTTGGGTGCACTTGGCGAGTTTGATTTGCTTTTGGGCGAATCCATTGAGGCTGCGGCCTTGTTTTCAGTTGTTGCGCAGCCTACACTTGTGACTCGGGTGTTAGAGGTACAGAGAGGTGACCTTGAGGTAGAATCCCTCCGAGAAAATATCTCCAGTGGGAAGGTTGAGAAGGGTTTGTCTGTGTATCCCGACCAGAGTGTGAGATACCGAGACTGTTTGTTTGTGCCGGAGTCTTGTCGAGAGGAGGTACTCCGAGACTTTCATCATTCATGCCTTGCGGTGCATCCGGGAGGCACTAAGATGTATCGGGATTTGGGTTGCCAGTTTTGGTGGCGGGGAATGAAGAAAGATGTTGTGGTGTTTGTGTTTAAGTGCCTTACTTGTCAGCAAGTGAAGGCCGAGCATCAGAGGCCAGCGGGTTTGTTACAACCCTTGCCTATTGCCGAGTGAAAGTGGGAGCATGTCACTATGGACTTCATTGTAGGTCTTCCGAGGACTCAGCGGGGTATTGATGCTATTTGGGTGGTTATAGATCGGTTGACTAAGTCGGCGCACTTTATCCCTATGCGCGCGAGAGATTCGGTAGATCATCTTGCCGACTTGTATATTTGGGACATAGTGAGGTTGCACGGGGTCCCATTGTCGATCATCTCAGATAGAGATCCACATTTTACTGCGAGGTTGTGGCAGAGTTTGTAGAGTGCCTTGGGTACTAGGTTGACCTTTAGCACGACTTATCATCCTCAGACTGACAGGCAGTCTGAGCGTACTATTCAGATCCTTGAGGATATGCTTCGAGGTTGTGTCCTTGACTTTAGTGGGTCGTGGGAGAGGCACTTGCCCTTGGTGGAGTTTGCCTACAACAACAGTTTTCAGTCGAGTATCAGTATGGCACCGTTTGAGGCCTTGTACGGCCGACCTTGTAGGTCTCTAGTTTGTTGGGCCGAGGTGGGTGATGCACCTTTGTTGGGCCCTGAGTTGGTGAGGGAAATGACGGAGAAAGTTGAGCTTATCCGTAGGAGGCTTGTTACAGGCCAGAGTCGTCAGAAATGTTATGCCGACCATAAGAGGAGGCCTTTGGTATTTGAGGCGGGTGATCATGTTTTTCTGAAAATATTACCTAGGCGGGGTTTGATGAGATTTGGTAAGAGAGGCAAGTTGTCCCCTCGATTTATTGGCCCTTTCGAGATCCTTGAGAGGATTGGCGAGGTTGCCTACCGTTTGGTTTTGCCGCCGCAGTTGTCCGGAGTTCATGACGTGTTTCATGTTAGCATGCTTCGGAAGTACGAGCCGGATCCATCGCATGTATTGGATTGGACCAACTTAGAGGTTGACGAGGATGCCTCGTATGAGGAGAGACCGGTTCGAGTCTTGGATAGGCGGGATCAAGTCTTGCGAGGCAAGACCATTCCCTTGGTAAAAGTCACCACGGAGTGTAGGAAGCCATTTGGGAACGTGAGTTGGAGGTTCGAGAGAAATATCCGGATCTATTTGTCGATGTTTGAGTTTATGTTGTATATTTTATGGTGCTGTTAAACTTTAAGAGCATTGAATGTGTCTTAAGTTGTAAAACATTATATATGTTTCAGTTTATGGAAGTATTGTAGAACTTGCCTTGAAATGGAAGTTTATTATAACATTGTATATCTTGGATGTGTTGTAGAAATGGAAATATATCATGAACATGGAATATGTTATAGAATTGTGAATTATGTATTATGGAAATTGTTGGATTTGAAAAAAATGCATATTGATAATGCAAGTTGAAAATTGTATCGTGAAATGCCTCTTGAATAGAGATGGAATGATCAGTAATGGATCAAATTATTGTATATTGAAATGTGATATTGTTGGAAACTGACAAAAACTTGTTTTTTAAAACTTGTGCCTAATTTTGGGGACGAAATTCTTTAAGGGGGGGAGGTTATAGCGATCCCGGGTTTTTCCCCTTCATGTACAGTGTTCTAGACTTAGGTTCCGTACTATTGGTTATGGTTATATCTTGTTGTCATCCTTTAATTCCTTATTTTTGAGTTATAGGATGTGTTGGGCAGGTTTGTTACAGGTTGGGTGAGATTGGGAGCAAATGGTTGCTGCCCAGATTTTGGTGCCTTCGCTCGAGCTAGAACTTTGTCGCTAGAGCGAGCCCTTTATTTTAGATCCTTCACTCGAGCCAGGGTTTGTTTGCTCTAGCGAGAGTTGAGTTTTGTCTCTGGTGGCTCGAACGAGAAGTCCTTCGCTCGATCTTGCGTCTGCGTCTAGTTCTGGGCCTGAGAGTCGCATTTCTAGGCTCGAGCAAGATTTCCTTTGCTCGAGCGAGCATTCTGTCGCTCGAGCGTGCTTCTGGGTTGCAGACCTGAAGCTTCGAATTGTGGGCTCGAGCGAGACTTCCTTCGCTAGAGCAAGGGTTCTTTGTGTCAGGTTGCTCGAGCGACCAACACTTCGCTTGAGCAAGCCTGTGCTATATCAGTAGACAGCAGCGAGTAAACACTTCACTTTTTTATCTCTTTTGATTTCAAAACCCTAGATCCGAGCTCCCTCTCTCTCTAAACACCTTCTCTCTGGGGATTGATCTAGTTCTTGAGTGTTTCTACCCTAAGTTCTTTGTAAGAAAGATAGAGGGTGTTGAGGGCTTCCTTTTAATCTAAAAAATCTTGGATTTGGAGCACTTTGGCTTTTCACCATCTTCTCCATTTGAGCTCTTCATTTCGAGGTAGGGATACCCTACTCCATCTTATGAGTTTTGTCTTTAATTTTGGTTATTTTGAATAGTTGGTGATGTTTGGTAATATTGAGAAAGTTAGGGTTGTTATGTAATTTATGAAAGAGGGGTTTTGAAATATTAAAACATATGTGTATGTGAGTTGTTGAAAAATGGAATTATTGTTGTTAGATTGGTGAAATCAAACCTTAGGGTTGGCATGTGAAATATGGAAAATGCCCTAACTACCTTGATAAAATTAATTTGTATAATTAATTTTGGGAAATGAGAAATTGAGTTGAGAATATTGAAATTGGAAAATTATGGGATTGAATGGTGTAGTTGGATCAATTTATCATTCACTTGTGAAAATGTTGATATTATATCCATTTGATGCATTTATTTTCTGTTTAGAAATAACTGCTTTGGGCTATCGGTGGAGGATAGTCTTGAATGTTGTAGACAATGCATGATGATTAGGCGAACTAAAACTAATCAATTGAATATGTCATCGAATATGACGGTTGGAATAATACATCAAATGTATGTATTGATTGACCTTGTATATGATATGTGTTTATATACATTGTGTTGTGTGGTAGGAGATAGGGGATGTACTCCACGGTTTAGGGGAATATAGGGGATGGACTCCTAAACCGGACACTGTTTGGGAGGAGATAGGGGATGTACTCCATTGATACAACAAATATGTGTATCTACTGTAGTATTGATATAGCAAATTTGTATATCATATAAGAAGCATGGGAGTATTTTGTTTGAGATTGATACAGCGATTATGTGTATCTATTGTGAAGTAACAAGTGTTTAATATGAATTGTTATCCCAATTGAAATGGATGTACTATTAATATGAGATATAATCTCATTTAAATTATCTGGCCAGGTTCTGAGCCACGTTTATGGAATGAGTTGATAAGTAAAGTAAAGTGAAATGTAACATGGACATGATTGTCATAGAACTGTAATATGATATAGATTGGTTTATAAGTGCTGACCATCCATCAAATGCTATAATTTTATTCATTACTTATAGTTAGTTTAGTATATTTCTACTGGGTTGTGGCTCACCCTATATGGGACATCATTTTCAGGTACAGATGGTATGCCACCTCCAAGGACGTAGCTTGGGAGGCTAGAGGCTGACAGACTTTTTGTGTTAAATTCAAGTCGAGGGCTTAAAGTGTAATTGAGTTAGTACTTTATTTTGTGACCAAGTGTTGGCGTGGAAAGTTGTAAGCCGTTGGGCATTTACTTTTGTTGTCAACATGTAATACATTTGTAATGAATATTCTGATGAATAGAAAGGTGTTTATTTCTCTTATGTCTATGCATGTCAATAATGTGGGTTTCTATGTATTTTGAGGGCGTTACACCATCTCCTTTGTCTCAAATTTAAATCCCTCTGTGTGAATAAATATTTCAAACTCTTACGATCGGTATATATCTCACATTTTTCCCCATACAAATAATGTCTCCACAACTTTAAAGCAAAAACAACTGCTGCGAGCTCTAAATCATGGGTGGGATAATTGCGTTCATGGTTCTTCAATTGTCTAGATACATAGGCCATTACCTTTCCATGTTGCATCAACACACAACCGAGCCCTTGATGAGAGGCATCACTATAAACAATAAATCCTTCACCACTTAATGGAATAGTAAGCACTAGGGCAGAAGTTAATCACTTCTTTAATTCTTGAAAACTCTTTTCACAATTCTCCGTCCACTCAAAGTTGGTATTCTTACGGGTCAAATGTGTTAATGGTGCCGCAATCAATGAAAACCCCTCTACAAATCTACGATAGTGGCCTGCCAACCCTAAAAAGCTCCTCACCTCGGTCCCGTTAGTAGGATGATTCTAGTTCACCATAACCTATATTATCTTTGGATCCACAAAAATACCTTCACCCGAAATCACATGCCCCAAAAATACGACACGATCTAACCAAAACTCACATTTGCTAAACTTCGCATACAACTTCTTTTCTTGTAAAGTCTGCAATACCACCGCAAGTGTTGTTGGTGATCCTCTTGACTCTTGGAATAAACAAGTATGTCATCAATAAATACAATCACAAATTGGTCAAGGTATGGTTGAAACACTCTATTCATAAGGTCCATAAATACGGCGGGGGCATTAGTTAGACCAAAAGGCATAACAAGAAATTCATAATGGCCGTGGCGAGTTCGAAAAGCAATTTTTGGTATGTTTTCTTTCTTAATCTTAAGTTGGTGATACCCTGATCTGAGATCGATTTTGGAGAACACACATGCTCCCTGAAGTTGATCAAACAAATCATCTATACGAGGCAAAGGATGCTTATTACGCACCGTGACCTTATTCAACTGCCGATAGTCAATGCACAATCTCATGGTGCCATCTTTTTTCTTCACAAATAACACAGGTGATGCCCAAGGTGAGACACTTGGCCTAATGAAGCCTTTATCCAATAACTCTTGCAATTGCATCTTAAGCTCCTTAAGTTCCGCTGGGGCCATACGGCAACGTGCACTGGAAATTGGGGCAGTTCTAGGAATTAGGTCAATAGCAAACTCAATTTCTCGATCTGGGGGTAATCTAGGTAGTTCATTGGGAAAAACATCTACAAAGTCACACACAATTGGTAAATCCTCCAGTCTTGGACCACTCAATTCGGAGTCAACCACATAGGCTAAGTATCCTTGGCACCCCTTCTTAAGCATTTTTCTAGCGGTAATAGCAGAAATAACATAAGATGGGGACGCACAATGATCTCCACAAAATTGAAAAATACTACCTCTTTCCTATAACAATCCACCGAAGCATGGTAAGAAGGCAACCAATCCATTCCCAAAATCAAATCAAAATCAAGCATCTCTAAAGGCAATAAATCCGCTACCATCTCCCTATCTCCCAACTGTAATACACAACCACGATATACCTCCTCAGTTATAACACAATCCCCAATAGGAATAATAATGGATAAACAATAGCCTAGAGGTTTAATAGGTTTATCAGCATGCAAAGAAAATGATAGAGATACAAAACAATGCGTAGAACCCGGATCAATAAGTACATGTGCCTCCTTACTGAACACATAAATAATACCTATCACCACCTTCGGATTAGCCTGAGCATCCCGCTGAGTCAAAGCAAAAACTCTCCCCTGCGAGGTTTGTCTATCGGATTGAACACCTCCTTTATTCTGCTTGCCAAACCTAGTCCCAACCTGACCTCTCCCTCGGCCTCCCCCTCGGCCGACACCTGAAATTTTATTACTACCAACTCCAGTACTAGCAGATGAAGTGGTTCGTGTGCAATCTCTAGCCAAATGTCCGGGTTGTCCGCAATTGAAGCAAGCTCGTGTATCTCCCAAATTAGTCATTTTAGGAACTGTGCAATCTTTCACCAAATGAAAACACAAGTCGGTACCAACATGACCAACGCCTGTATGTGCCCACCCACATTGCTTGCAAACAGTTCGAGTAAACTGAGATGATGTCCCACTAGACTATCCATGACGTTGATTAGAAATGCTTTGGGTTGGGGTGGGATGCTCTCTATTTTTTTGATATGCACTAGAGCCCTTGACTGAACCATAACCATGACCACCTCTCTTTGACGGTCTATTAGATGTGTTCTCATGATGGGATGAACTAAGGTGGCGCTTCTTCTGTTGTTCCGCGAACTTCATTTCTATGACATCTTTCTTAGCTGTTAAGGCTTTATCAACCAAGGTCGAATAGTTAGTTATTCCCAATACTCGGATACGAGATTTGATGTCCAAATCCAACCTATCTGTAAAACGACGACATTTGACCTCCTCATCATCCACAAATGAAGGGGTAAAACGAGACAAAGAAATGAACTTAGCTTCATACTGAGCTACAGTCAAATCCCCTTGCTCTAGCCGAAGAAACTCTCTTTTTCTTTTTCATACCGATAGGTAGCTGGAAAGTACTTGTCATTGAAAACCTTAGTGAATTGGTTCCAGGTCAATCCTCCGGTGCCACCTTCCGTAAGTAGGCGTTGCGTGGCCTCCCACCAATATTCAGCCTCCTTCACCAGCATAAAACTAGCAAGTGCAACTCGCTGCTCGTCTGATACTTCCATCACAAAAAATATTTGCTCTACCTTCCGTAACCAGGCCTCTGCCTCCATAGGATTGGGCGATCCAGAAAATGATGGAGCCCCTAACTTCTTGAACCTCTCAATTGCGGTGAGGCAGTTCTCTGTAGGTTGCACAAATGGCCTAGACTGTGCTGCATTATGTTGTTCAAGGATGTGAGTTTGCCTCTCCGCTAGGCTAGCCACTGACTCTAAAAGGCGCTGCACACTAGGGTCTAAAAATGTTGGAGCTGCGTTAGCCCTTGGTGGTACAATTCTATCTGAATGTCCCACTTCTGGATTGGCACTTGACTCTTGAGTTTGCTCATTATGCGATTCATGTTCAGTCTCTTCTTCCTGAACCTGAGGTGGAACTTCATTTCCAGCACTAAGATATGGCTCTCGCTCAGCCTGAAGTACATCCATAAGGGGGCGACTCTTATGAACTTTTCGCCTTGCCATACGCGCCTGTATAACAAGACAATTAAAACCTAGCATACTAGATCGCTATTAAACATCATCACTAATCAAATTACTAACTACAATACCCTATCAACTTTAATTCTAAAGTAACTAGTCTACAGATTCATAACCTAGCACTCTGATACCAAAAATGTAACGACCCAATCTTGGCAAGGCAAAACCCCGCCAAGAGGGTGCACCTCAAACGCTATATCACCTTTACACCACAATTCCTATATAATTCTTACATCACATCACCAAAAGTGCATTAGACCTTTCAATTGCCCAACATATATGAGATGATCTATTCAAAGACAAAAAAAAGCATTATCATGCTACAAGATAGTTCCCAAGCATCACTTCCCCCAAAATAAAACATACTATTCACGAATCCATCAATACATCCAACTTCATAAGCAATTATTTACAATCAACCGCCTTCATTAAAAAAAATAAAGGGTAAACTTACATCCTAGAATGACCCTAAGCAAAACCTCAACTACAAGATGCCCACCTTTGATCCTTCAAAAAATTCTAATCTTCCAAGTTGAGGCGAGCCACACAAAAGTCTATGAATCTGAAAAAAAAAAAATTTAAAAGAATGAGCTAAAGCCCAATGAGTATACCAATACCATGGAATTATAAAACTTGCTCCTTCCAATTGGGTTCAAAATAAAGAAAATTAACATAAGAGCTTAATTGGGCTGAAATTTATACAAAATAAAAATAAAAATAATGAAAGTAAACAAAAATACAACTTTTCAATACATTAAGATTTCATGTCCATCACACGAACCACTATATAGCCTTAGGGTCGCGTTACCTCGCGACTTAGGTGGTGACAGTACCGTTACCCAAAACATAACCATATGAACATAATTCATGTCAACGTAGCACTTCAATTCTCATTTCAATGTTTCGGTTCCTGAGACCCCTTATATATACAACGACCCTTATGGACCTTAAAACATTTTGGTCCCCAGGACCCCAAAGCATTTTGGCCCTTGTGGCCCCAAAGGCTATATTTGGTTGTATGATCAATAAAATAATTACCCTCGCATAACGTTTCATTGTCATTCAATCATTGTCATTCAATCATCATCATCATAAAATTTGAAGGATTCAACTTAAATAAATTCTCATAAAAAAATTAATGCTTCATTATACTAATGAAATCATATATTTATTTAAACTCAACCCTTGGCCTCAATAAATTTATAGATTTTCATTTTATACAAATATCACGATGAAATGTATCATTCACTTCCTGTAATTCAAAAATTATTTTCAAACTTTGTAATAAAGATAGAGGTAAGGTAATTTCCATGGTAAGTATACTCACCTCCAAAAATAGCAAAAGCGTAGATTGAGACTCTACAAATTAATTCCCAAGAGGTGTAGAGACGCCTTCCTCCAATCCTAACAATTAATAAATAGGATCTAAAATTAGGAAAAAAGCTTTCAATGAAAATTACAACATCTACAAAAATGATCCTATATAAGTTATGCTAAGGAATGACAAGCTAAAGAACTCCTCCAACTTCAAGTAACCCAAACAAATAACTTATCCAATCTCCACAACACCCATCCTTTGTACATCTTTGAGTTAGTAACTTTTTAAATATCCAATCAATTTATATGCACAATACCACCATCAATTAACTACAAAAGTAAAAAATCAACACTTTTTATAAACTCAACAACTTAAGTAAAATCTCTTCAATCATTTATAAAATTCTTCCATAGAACATAGAGATACCCAATCCACCATTTATCAAATCAATTTCAACATATAAATTTTCTAACACCAAAATCCCTAATTTTTACATCACATTCAAATCCTAGATTAACCCAAATCTTAATCTCCAAAACAACCATCAAATTGATCATTTTTCAACATGTAAAACATTTATAGAAACTAATTGAGAGTATAAAACTCAACAATCAAACCCCAAATCATAATAGATCTAAAATACAAAACATTTCATCATCTGTAACTCAAAATATGTAAAACCTTAAACTAAACTTTTAGAGAAAGATTCTTACCAATTACAAGCCTCTAATCCATCAAGAAAATAAAACCCAAGCTTTGATTCTTCAAAAGATTAAGAAAAGATCTAGAGTTGGTACTTCTATTGTGCTATTTTCTGATGGATTTAAGGAGTGGCCGACCGGACCCTTTTTCCGGCGAGATAAGGTGGCCGGCGGTGGTGGAGATGGTGGGTTAAGGTGGTGGTGTAAGGGTGGAGCAAAGGTGTGGTGTTTGGCCACCAAGAAAGTAAAGGAAAATGAGAGGGAATATAGAGAGAAGTTAGAGAGGAAAGCATGAAGACAACGATGTAAACAAAAAAAAAAAGATCTGCACTTTCTTTTTTTTTTTTGTGTTGAAATGGGGTGTTTGGTCACACCTACTATCAAGTTTGGAGTTGGGTTTAGATATCCTAAATGGAGTTTGACATAGGAGTGTGTTTGGCTCTAGATTGATTGTTTGGAATATTATAATATATTTAGTTTTTGGCGGTGAATCACATCTAGAAACTGGAACAAATGGAGCAACTGACCTTGAGGTATTCACCAGCATCTCCAGATGCTTTTTGAATATCAACCATGAAGAATGTAGGAGCAACTTGAAATACCTATTTAAAAAATGAATTAGAAACTATAAAATGTTAGAAAAAAATTTGATTACAGAGGTTCGGGGGTGAGAACGTAAGTTTTGTTTGCTGAAAGGCCTTCCACCCTCATCTTACAAAAAAAAAAAAAAAAAAAAAAAAGAAAGAGAGAGAGAGCTTCCGTTCAATATTTTCAGGACTACTTTGGTGAGATTGCTACCCATGGAATGAACAGGAAAGAAGACAAAATAAAATATAGCCTAGACTACTCCAAATGTTAATTAGACAGTAAATCAATTCCTTGAGGCATCAAAATAAGAGGCAATTAGCATGAAATTGGTCAAGTTTGCCAAAGTTATAAACAAGATTACCGTAGGAGGCTCCCAAGTGGTCTACCTTGTAATTACGAATGTGTGTCTTAAAATCTATCAATTGTGCAACAACTTCCATACTTAACAAAAACCACTTTTGCTGGTTTCTAGGAAACAAAGCGTGTTTGATGCTGCGTATAGTCCTGCCAAGAAAGACAAAAAATTCAAACATATGAACTAATTATGAAGCTATATAAAATGAAATCATAAAGGAATACAGGATGACATTCTCAAGAGTGTTTAACGTGACAAAAGTGAGATGAGACGGCAACACATTCCTAATAGTAATGGCAGTACCAAGAGTAGGCAAGTTTGAAAAATATTGGCAGCTGACGGCAAGTGGAACATTAGATGTGGAAAACAACAAACCACAAGTTTGGTCATGAATGAAACGAAAAGGTGAGATTTCTTGGTAATCAAATACAAATGACTCAAGTGGAATTAACAAACTCATAACTCATACCTGTCAAAGGTCAAAAAGCACTGAAAGGTTTAAGCCTTGAGAAAGAATAATTAGGTCGAAGGCATTAAGAGCCAGAGGGCGCACATCCTCATTCCTGCATGGCTCATAAACCGGTTCTTCCTACAAAAAACACCCATGAATGCATGGCAAATGTTAGGCAAACCCATAAATCCCAGCGACTTCCAACAAAAAACCGCAACACAGGTGTCCTCTTTATTTTATACAAGAAGGCATAAAATCACCAGCCTAAAATAATTTGACATCTAGATTATATAAAACAATATGACCTGTGTAGAGGGAGAAAGATCCAGAGTGATGGTGTAAACATGAGAAAACTGTTCTCTAAAGTACTTGGACTTCTAAAAGCCATCTGTGTGCATGCAAACAAGTATATCAATATTTTAAATTTTGGTGCATTTATAATGGTCAAATTTGTATCTATATATATATATTATCTCTTGGTCTGTATTGCAAAGCAAAAACTTAGCGTTGTGTAGGGTTGTGGGTGGTCATTGAAGTTGTTTTATTCTGAGAGAATTCTATGCAGACAACCACATCCTACAGATTGTTCAGAAGTATTGAAGTTGATAGGCAACCCACTATCTTTCAAGTTTTAAAACATTACACTGAACGGAGAAGACCTAGATTGGGGAATGTTTAACACCTAATTAGCCAATTTGTGGATTCAGGGCAGAAGCAACCTAGAGAAGGAAGATTTATTACTAGGAGCAAATTACTGCTGGCACTAATTTTTCCTTAAAGCACAAATTATGGAACCCTTTCTATTATTTAGTAGAATTCCAAATGATATGCAAGAGAAGCAGAAATTAAAAGTAACACGAACCTCAGGATCATCAAAAACTGCATTAATGTCATCCAGGTTAACATCTTCATATTCAATAAGTTCGACAGGAACATAACCCCTTATAAGCCACTCATCATTCCTAATATCTTCAATTCGAATATGCTACACAGAGAGGGAAGGAGTTCTCAGTGACAACCGCATTCAAAGCAACTATATTTGAGCCATCATATTCTACAATAACCAACATGAGTAATCTTTACCACATCATACATATTAAGTAATATAACGTGTTTGTTTGCGTAGCTATATTGCATTTTGGTTTTCAACAGTATTCGAAAGGCACACAAACCATGTTGGCATCAGATAGCGACAATGTTTTAGAAGGCTCTAGGCGCACCAAGGCGATAAGCTCTCCTATAGCCTAAGCGCGAGGCGCGTGCCTCACCAAAGCAAAGCAGAAGTAGTAGATGAAAAACAAAATTATAAAATAGTCAAACTTTTTAACATAACAAATATATATAGAATTTCAAAAATCATAACCTTTTCCGATAATCTTTAAACATAACATTCAATCTTCTAAAAACTAGAAATACAATATCCAACAAAAGATATAAAGCATAACATTCAATCTTTTAACACTTTATGCTCTCTTTTGACCACGTTTGATCATTTTATATTGAAGAGTTTTGAATCCCCGTGGGTATGTCCACAAAAAAAGCATTTAATCAACAGTTGAAGTAGAATAATAGGTAAAGCCCATAAAGCCCACACCTCGCGCCTCAAAAAAAGCCCTCGCCTCAACGCTTAAGCTACGCCTTGTGTATTGTGCCTCACCTCAACCTGTTCGAAGCACAAGGCTGCGCCTCATTGCACCTCGCGTGTGCGCCTTTTAAAACACTAGATACCAAGACCACAAATTTCATTTTCTGTCCTGCTTTCTGTGATTATAGAGCAACCAGGGCAGTGTGCAAAATGACATCCAACAACTAATCTCAGTCAAAAAGCAAATACTTACAGTTTCGGGATTTGGATCCAAAATTCGATGTATTAAAGATTTTGCTCCTAATGGAAACCATGATGGACATGAAAACTCTGCTTTCTCTATCTGCAAACAATAGTCACAGGAAATAAAACTTGAAGATGAGCAGCATGCTAACCAAGTACATAGTGAACAACAAGCTTGAGCCCTCATAGTTAATGACTGAAACAGCAGTTAGAAGCAGGACCATATACATAAAACATTAAGATGAGTAACCATAATAACAAATTATAGAGTGACCTATTTTGTCTTGTTAGTTTTTAGTGTTTTTTTTTTTAATGTAGGCAAACCCTAATTTTATAGCACCAACATTTTCATTTCCCTTCTTTAATATGGTTCAGAAAGTTGGGTGGCCAAAAAAATATGCTGAAAAAAAGAGTGCAATTGAAACAAGAACGTTAAGATGGATAAGTGGTAAACTATGTTATATATTAATTACTAATAACAATAATAATCTCTACGTTTTTTATTTTGTTTTTTTTCTTGATTCCCACATCGGAATCTAAAGGAATCTCTACACTCTCATTTGGAGAGAATTCAATATTTCTCCCTCTATTCACTTGGAATTTAAAATTTTTAGTTTGGTTCCCATATAGAGACCTTGAGCAAATAAGTGTGCTCTCATCTATTATAAATAGAGGAAGGACTTTCCATATTCCTTCAAGTTTCCATTGGAGGCCTTCCATTGAAGATATCCATGAGATGAAACTTCTAGTTTTATATATATATATATATATAAAGAAAGAAATAAATAAATAAATAAAATATTCAAACAAACAGTTTGGGACCGTTTGAATAAATCAGTTTAAGATTTCAAATTCAAAAATCCTAACCGCTAGTTGGTTTACGGACGTTGGGAAACAGTTTCAACTTTTGAACTCCCTAAGTTGGTGTCTGTTCGAGTTCCATATAAGGAACTCTCTTCAACAACCCATACTCACTCAATTTTTCCCTGCAAGTTTTCTTCACTGTTTTCATTCTGAGTTTTCTGGGTTAAGGTTCTGGTTTAGAAAACAACTAAGGAATATAGCCTTAGTATTATTTTCAAGAAAAAGGCATTGTATCCTAGAGAGATAATTTCCAAGAGACCTTTCTGTATAATAGAGAGGAAATTACTATCTTAAAGAAAGCATCCTGGATGTGCCTTGCCTTTGAGTGTTCTACTTTTCTTCTTTACTGAATCTATTTTTTCTTTTATACATAGTTTATTTATTTTTATACAACAATTTTAAGATAGTAATTATGAATCCCACAAACGGTGATAAAGACACAGATTCATGAAGTTGAAAGGCTTGAACGTTTTAATGGACTTAATTACAAACGTTGGAGTATGATGATCTTTTTCCAACTTACTGTTGCAAAGGTTGCTTATGTGCTTTCGGTTGCCTACCCTCAAACAAAAGTGTCTCCTACAACTGATGGAATCAATGCTACTGATGGTACTAGTACATCCGAAGGAGCCTTGACAGAAACTCAAAAGAAATGGATGAAGGATGATTATGTGTGCCGTTTTACCATTCTCAATGCAATGACAAATGCACTGTTCAACATCTTGCACAAGTATACAACATCATCGGAACTCTAGCATGCGATACAACGCAAGTATGTTAATGAAGTTGCCAGTAATCGCTCTTTCGTAATTTCAAAATATATTGATTTTAAAATGGATGATACTCTGTCTATTATAGATCAAGTTAATGATCTAAATGACATTGCTACTGAATGTGCTGATGCTGGAGAACCAATTTCAGAGACTTTTCAAGTTTCAACTATTATTGGTAAACTTCCATCTATGTGGAAAGATTACCAAAGAATTTTAAAACAACAGAAAAAATCTCTGAATTTGGATGAGTTGCTTCAGCACATTCAGATAGAAAGTGAAGCAAGATTACGTGATAATCTTGAAAATCTGGTGAAGACTGAAAAAGTTCATAATGTTGAAGAACCGGCATCTACCTCTAATAAACATGTTTTCAAGTTTCCTAGCAAGAAAAAATCTTTTAAGAGGAAGAAAGGCAACTTCACTAAAAAGGAGTTTGTCAAAAAGAAAAGTTTTGGTTCTTGTTTTGTGTGGTAAAAAGGGACATTATGCTAAAGATTGTCGCCACTGCAAGGGACACTAAAATAAGACCAACGTGATGAGCACCAATGAAGACATGATAGCCATGCTTACTGAAATCAACATGGTGAACATGGAAGATGGTTGGTGGATTGATTCCTGTCAACCTATCATGCTACTCCCTATTAAGGATGCTTTTCATTCCTATAATGAAGTTAGTGGTGAAAAAGATGTCTTCATGGGAAATTCTTCTACAAGTGTTATCTTGGGCAAAGGATAAGTGAAACTTCCTCTTTTCTGGCAAAGTCCTTACTTTTCAAGATGTGTATCACATTCCAGGACTGAGGAAGAGTCTTGTGTTTGTTAAGAGGCTTGATGATCATGGTTTTAGAGTTGTATTTGATTCCCAAAAAGTGATCATCTCTAAGAAGGATCCTTTGTTGGGAAGGGTTATGCTGAAGACAATATGTATTCTATTAGTCTTCATAAAGACGTTTCTATTTTTGCTTATATGCTTGATTCACATGTTAATTCCGTTTGGCATTATAGATTAGGACATATTGGTAGCAATTTTATGACTTGCATGATTTCACATGGTTATGTTCCTAAAAATAGTCATGTTTTAACTACACAAAATTGTGAATGTTGTGCTCAAGCAAAAATTGTTAAGAAACCTTTTAAAACTATTAATAGATCTACTACTTTGTTAGAATTAATTCTTTTTTTTTTTTTGGGTTAGAATTAATTCATAGTGACGTATGTGATAATAAGGATATAATTGCTAGAGAAGGAAAAGATATTTCATAACTTCTATAGATGATTTTTCTAAATTTACTTATGTTTATTTGTTAAAAACAAAAGATGAAGCTTTTGAAAAATTTAAAATATTTAAGGCAGAAGTTAAAAATAAACTTGGAAAGAAAATTCAAAGAATTAGATTCGATAGGGGTGGTGAATATCAACTTAATGATTATATTCAATTTTGTGAAACACATGGAATAGTTAGAGAAGAAACAGACCCTCATTCTCCTCCACAAAATGGTGTTGCGGAACGAAAAAATAGAACCTTGTTAGAAATGGTTAGTGCTAATAGTTTTTGGGGTGAGGCTTTATATACAACTTGTCATATTTCTAATGGAATCATACATAAAAAAAAAATTAAATCTCCTTATGAATTATGGAAAAATCATAAACCAAATATTAATTATTTTAAGGTTTGGGCTTGCATTGCTTATGTTTTAGATGTTTCACATAAAAGGCCTAAGTTAGGCAGTAAACCTATAAACTCTGTTTTTGTTGGATATTCTATGAATAGTAAAGCTTCTAGATTTTTGAATTTAATTCGAAGAGTGGATTTGAAGCAACTCATGCAATTTGTTACAAACACTTGACTAGTAAAGATGCTAATAATCATGAAATGGAAAAAGAATTGTTAATTGAGTTAGACAATATTAATTCTTCTTTAAATGATTCACTAGTTGATAATGGGTTGCCTAATGTTAGTGATAATAATAAGGAAACTGAAATAGTAGATAAATCTATTGAGTTAAGAAGAAGTAAAAGACAAAGAATTGAAAAAGATTTTGGTCCTGGAATGTTTAGTTACTTATTAGATCATGATCAAGATCCTAAAACATTTAATGAGGCTATGTCTTTGCATGATGCTAATTTATGGAAAATTGCTATGGATGATGAAATTAAACCTATTCATCATAACGACACTTGGACTTTAACTAATCTTCCTCCTAATAAAAAACCAATAGGATGTAAATGGGTGTTAAGAAAGAAACTTAAAACTGATGGGAGTATAGATAAATATAAGGCAAGATTAGTTGCTAAAGGATATAGTCAAAAAGAAGGAATAGACTTTTTTGAAATCTTTTCTCCTGTTACTAAAATAACTGCCATAAGAATTATGTTTGCTATTTCTTCTGTTTATAATCTTGAAGTACAACAATTGGACGTAAAAACTGCTTTTCTTAATGGTACTCTTGAAGGAGAAATTTATGTTAATCAACTTGAAGGTTATGTTATTAAAGGTTAAGAAATTTAAATAAGTCTTTGTATGGTCTTAAACAAGCACTTAGACAATGATATGAAAAATTTAAGAAAGAAATTACGAATCTTGGTTTTAAAAGCTTTAAAGTAGAAAGTTGTGTTTTCTTTAAAGTAACAAAAAATTATAAAGTTCTTATAACTCTTTATGTTGATGACTTATTAATTTTTGGTTCTAATATTACTTGTATAAATGAGACAAACTTTTTTGGCGCAAACTTTTGACATTAAAGACTTGGGTTCTGTGGATGTTATTTTGGGTGTTAAAGTTATTAAAAAGAATAATGGATTTGTTTTGACTCAATCTCATTATATAGAAAAAGTGTTAAGGAAATTTAATAACTTTGTAAACCTAGTAAAACTCCTATTGATCCTAGTAATAACTTGGTGCCACATTAGGCGCTTCTGTTAATCAAGAAGACTATGCTCGTATTATAGGAAGTTTAATGTATGCAATGAACTATACTAGACCTGATATTGCATGTGTTGTTGGTATGTTAAGTAGGTTTACTAGTAATCCTAGTACTGAACATTGGAAGGAACTTAGTAGAGTTTTGAGATATTTAAAATATACCATGAATTATGGTTTACATTATTTTTGCACAAATCCTATTCTTGAATGTTATAGTGATGCTAATTGGGCTTCTGATATAACCAATTCTAAATCTACTAGTGGATGGTTATTTACTGTTGACGGTGCTATAGTTACATGGTCTTCTAAAAAAAATCATGTATTGCTTTGTGTTCTATGGAATCTGAATATGTTGCTATGTTATTAGCAAGTAAAGATTTAATTTGGATGAAAATTTTTATAAGATGTATTCCATTTATTGAAGTGCCTAGAGGGCCTATTACTTTGTATTGTGACAATCAAGCAGCAATTCACAATATTAAAAATATGAGAATCTCAAATAATAGCAAACACGTTGCTATGAGATATAATCACATAAGAAAACTTGTGAAGAAAGATAAAATATTACTACCTACTAATCAAATGCTTGCGAATCCTCTTACAAAGCCACTTAGTGGTGAAATGATCAATAAAATTATGAGAGATATGGGACTATCACCGGTTACTTAAAAAATAGTTTTTTTTTTTTTTTTTGGTAGCCTACTCTAATTAGTTGATGTCTGTGTAACTCAGATAATCACTATTTTTTAGTTCAAAGGTTTTTAATTAAAATCTACAGTATGAAATATAATGAGAGATTTTATTTCAAGTGCATTTATAAACTTGTGAATAATGGGGGTTAATGCTATTCCAAACAAAGTTCCGTATCTAAGTAATGCACTCAATAGTCCACAATTAGAGGGTTGGATTTTTTAAATCCTTAACATAACTCATAGCTTCGGTGGGACGATAGAGAGGTTGTGGAATGTTCAAGATGAGTTTGCCTTTGCAAGTATAGAAGTACGCGCCGCTTCTTACGGATTACCAGTTTAATCCTAGAGTACTTGCTAATGAGGATTTGTGCAAGGCCGAATTAATGCACTGCCATGGTGAACTATGAACCAATGTATGGTGCGAATATGGTTGTTTTGAGTTTTGAATTCACTAAGATCAAGACATAGTTTTGTTCTCTATGATGGAAAATTTTGGGTTTGGTGAGAAATGGGTGCAGTGGATTAGGGTGTGTATAACTTCTGTCAGATTATCTGTACTTGTCAATGGTGCTCCTACTGAGGAATTCAGTCCCCAAAGAGGTCTTAGACAAGGGGATCCCCTGTCTCCCTTCTTGTTTAATATAGTTGCAGAGGGGTTGAGCATTTTAATGTCAAGAGCTTTGAATTTGGGGATAATAAAAGGGGTGAAGATTGGCACCGGTGGGGTGGAACTTACTCACCTTCAGTTTGCAGATGATTCACTAATATTGTGTGAAGCTAATGTTCGGGAGGTGCGAAATCTTAAGAAGATTCTGAGGTGTTTTGAGATGCTTTCAGGTCTTAAGATAAACTACCACAAAAGCATTGTTAGTGGAGTGTGTGTTCCAGATGAGGAGATGTTGGAGTTTGCTTCAGTGCTAAATTGTAAAGTAAGAACTATGCCATTTCAGTACCTTGGACTCCCATTGGGCGCCAACCCAAGTAGGAAAGCAACATGGAGGCCTGTTCTGGACAAGTTTAGAAGTAAATTATCAGGCTGGAAAAGGAAATTACTTTCATTTGCTGGGAGACTTACGTTAATTAAGTCGGTTCTGTCCTCTCTGCCCATTTATTATCTGTCATTGTATAAATTGCCTCAAGGGGTAGCCAGAGACCTGGATAAGATTCAGGCTTCCTTCCTCTGGGGTGGTTCTGAATTGAAGAGGAAGGTTCACTTGGTAAAATGGAAGGAAGTAGCTAAACCAGTGCAGCAAGGGGGTTTGGGGGTTAGGAGAGTTAAGGAGGTTAATAGTTGTCTTTTGTTGAAATGGAGGTGGAGGTTCGGGGTTGAGAACAAAGCTCTGTGGAGGAGAGTCATTTGCAGCAAATATCGGTTAGAGGAGGGGAGTTGGAACCCTCCTGCTAGCCCCATTAACAGGTTTTCTAAATTGTGGAAAGACATAATATCAGGTTCTGATCAGAGTAGCAATCTGCTGGAGTTCTTTCTGAATAACTGTAAGGTGAAAGTGGGGAATGGCCATAGAGTTAAGTTTTGGGTGGATAAATGGTGTAACAACTTATGTCTCAAAGATGAATTCCCACTCTTGTATAGGCTGGTAGGTGAAAAGGGTGTGACTCTAGCTGTAATGCTGGATAGGAAGGAGGATGCTGGTGAGTGGGTGTTCCAGTTTAGAAGGGAATTGTATGATTGGGAAAGTTTGGAGGCAACCAGATTGATAAACCAGCTAGAGGCATTTGGCTCAGTTCTTAGGAACTCTGAAGAAGATACACTAGTTTGGTTGGCCTCAAAAACAGGGAGTTTTTCGGTTGAATCAGTGTACAGATTTATCGCAGAGGGTTTCGGTAGCCTCAGTCCAATCAGTAAAAGGATTTGGGTAAAACACATTCCACCTAGAGTTCAATTTTTTGGATGGCTTGCTTGGAAAGGTAAATTAAAGACTTCTGAATTTCTTACCAGGATTGGTGTTCTGCATGCTAATGCACCCTCAGTATGCTGTCTGTGCAAGTCTGGGGTTGAGTCACTCAACCATGTGCTACTGTCATGCCAAGTGGCTTGGAGTGTATGGTCTGCAATACTAAAATGGTGGGATGTTCAAGGTGCTCTGCCAAATTCAGTGGAAGCTGTTCTTGACTGGTGGGCCTGGGTGAGGTTTAAGAAAAATGTGAGGTTGATGTGGAAAGCTCTTCCTTTGGTTGTTATGTGGGCTCTATGGAACCATCGCAACGAATGCTTATTTCGATATGTTACCCCAAGTGGGGAGGGTGTTTCTGATCTGATTAAGGTTAGAATGGCTGTCTGGTTTAAGGAGGTTTTTAAGGATAGTAGGTTCTCTGTGCATGATTTCATTTTTAATTTGGAGCACATCAGATTTTGCTTGGGGAATGGTTCCAGGGGTGTTTCTTGATGCTTTGGATTGCTGCTGTGATATTAATCTGCTTCCTCTATTCTGATCTGTTTAATCTCCCTCAACTGTTTTGCTATTTTGCTTCTACTGCTCTGGTCCTTTGGATTAGTTAATCTATTCTGATTTGGTTCCTAGTCTGCTCTGTTATTCTGTCTTGTCAATACTGGTATAAGCTGGTTCTTTCTAGTCCCATGTCTGCACTGAACTCTTCACTGCTAATGTTTGATTGGACTGTGGATTGGATTCTGGTGCTTTTGATTCCTCATCAATTCTAGTATTCTGCTGATGTGTCTACATTGATGAAGTGTTTGTTGTGCTCAGGTGCTGTGTATGGTTTGGTTGTTGGTTTGAATTGGCTGTTGGTCTGAATGGAGCTCATGGCAGCTGAAGCTTGCACAGGCCTCATGTTGGTCTGCTATTTGATGATCTGCAAGGATCTGGTGAGTAGCAGATGCAGCAGTACTAGGCCAGTTTGAAGAAATGCTGCACTGGTGGGCTGGGGGAGGGGTAAAGAAGGGAATGGTTGAATGTTCCGATGCTATTTGTTAGCTGTGGTGGTTTTGTGTTATTTGGCCTCTGTCAGCATAGGAGTTTTGTGTGTGCTTGGTTGTGTTTCTGCTATATTGAATTTTGTGTTTGTTTTTTTTTGGGTGGTTATCTTTTTTTGTGGTTGGTTTCTCACCAATCGTATGATGGTGTAGGGAGGTCTTATCAGTGCCAACCTAATGGGGATTGGTTTATCAATAAAATCTTTCTTTTGCTGATCAAAAAAAAAAAAGACATAGTTCTCTTAGTTGTTTGAATATCAAAGGTCGTATTCAACTCTAAGTTCAAGGCTTGTCCACTTAAGAGTATGTGCTATACAAATACCTAAGTTTTATTTTTATTGAGTTTATTTGTTGGTTTTTTATTTTTTCTGTTTTATTAGTAAATTAGTGGGGCATTGTTATATATTATTTACTAATAACAATAATAATCTCCATGTTTTTTGTTTTTTTTCCTTTCTTGATTCCTACATCGGAATCTAAAGGAATCTCTACACTTTCATTTGGAGGGAAATCAATATTTCGTTTTCCCTCCATTACTTGGAATTCAAATTTTTTAGCTTGGTTCCCACATAGAAATCTTGAGCAAATGAGTGTGTTGTCATCTACTATAAATAGAGGATGTACTTTCCATATTCCTTCAAGTTTCCATTGGAGGTCTTCCATTGAAGATATAAATGAGATGGAACTTCTAGTTCTTTATATATATATATATATATCGAAATAAATAAATAAAATATTCAAACAAACAGCTTTGGATTGTTTGAATAAATCAATTTAAGATTTCAAATTCATAGATCCTAACCACTAGTTGGTTTACGGACGTTGGGAAATAGTTTCAACTTTTGAATTCCCTAAGTTCGTGTCTGTTCGAGTTCCATATAAGGAACTCTCTTCAACAGCCCATACTCACTTAGTTTTTTCTTGCAAGTTTTCTTCACTATTTTCATTCTGAGTTTTCTAGGTTAAGGTTCTGGTTTAGAAAATAACTAAGGAATATAGCCTTAGTATTGTTTTCTACAATAACGCATTGTATCCTGGAGATATAATTTCCAAGAGACCTTTCTGTATAATAGAGGGGAAATTACTATCTTAAAGAAAGCATCTTGGATGTGCCTTGCCTTTGAGTGTTCTACTTTTCTTCTTTACTGAATATGTTTTTTCTTTTATACATAGTTTATTTATTTTTATACAACATACTAGTATTACAAGTAATGAGTGACTAATAAATAAGTGCATTCGAAAGAAGTTAGATGGGGCACCAACTGAGGATGAAATGAGAGCAAGCCATTTGAGATGGTACATCCATATGCAATGTAGAGCAGCTACACAACTGCAAGGAGAAGTTCTTTGTTCAGCTTGAGGATGCTAAGAGAAATAAAGGAAGACCAATGAGGACACGAGTTCAGAAATATGAAAGAACATGACTGTGTTAGACCTAACCATGGGTATGATTTTTAATTGAGGCAACTTCACAGAATGGATCCATGTAGCAAATCTCAAATAATTGGGACAAAGGATCGTTGAGAATAAATAATAGTTTTCTATAAATGTCCAATTCTAACACCAAGACAAACCTAAACATCATTTTAAAAAGCTAACATGCCAATAATACATTGCATAATAATAGCTTTAGTTTGAATCTTCACTCTCATTAGGAAAGTTCACGTAAATAAATAGAACAAGTTAAAAGGCAACTGGAAAGCCCTTTTTTCTGGCACAAAATATTACAATCTAAAAAGAAAATAGTTCATGCCTTACTTGACAATGTGGTGAGATCAATTTCCTCAAAAGGGAGATATCCAACCATCAGAACATATAGAATGACCCCACAAGACCAAACATCAGCCATGGCACCATCATAACCCTTGTGACTGAGAGGGGAAAAAAAGAACATACAACAAATACATGAATAGACATAAAAAAATATTTACCTTGCACATTAAATATTATTAGTCCATAAAAAGTACTTGTAATCACCTCAGGTGCAACATAGTTAAGAGTCCCAGAAGTTGTTCGAAGGAGGCTGACTCCCTAAGCACAACCACCACCAAGTAACATCATTTCATGTTATGTCTCTTGAGTGTGTCGTGATGTTAAAATGAGAAGATAATAAATATTATCAAGTATCTTACTCCTCCAGGCAATGCACTAAGCCCAAAATCTAAAATTTTTAGGTTTCCGTGAGAATCTAGTAAAAGGTTTTCAGGCTATAAATAGAAGAAAACAATGGAAAGAATTCAAGTAAATAGAAATAGCACAATAGCCTTCAAAATGGCAAAGAAGGAATGCTTTCAAATCTCTATGGTAGATTCCCTTAATGTGGCAATAATTCACACCATCAGTGAGTTGTTGGAAGTATCTCTTGGATTCAGCTTCATTAAGTTGTCCATGGTGAACCTGCATAAAAATGCACATCATCATCAGTTCAATGTATGTCAAAGAATAGAAAATGCATAATGAAATTCAAACTAGAGACTTAAAATTTTGTCAAACAATTCACCACCTTTAATAAATTCCAAGATTATATAGATTTTTGTACAACTCGCCAGAACCTAACAGAACAATATTCTACATTAGGAGAAGAAATTAAGAATAGGTCCATCCTATTCAGTGACATTAGAAAATGAATACTCCGTCAATGAAAAGCTTATAGACTTATTGAGCCCATGCCTCATGCAGACGAATGACATTTGGATGTCTAACAAGCTTCATTATGGATATCTCCCTCTTAATCTAAATAAATAAGATAAATTCGATTAAATTAAAGAAAAATCTCATACACATACAAGAAATTGCACTTTTGGCGACTACTTTTGGCGACGACGTCAATTTTTCATCGCCAAAAGTATATTTTGGGCGACACAGTGATCAATTTCGTTGGTAAAAGTATACCTTTACCGACGCAATTTGTTGCTATCGCTAAAAAGGCATAACATTATTTTAGCGCCAAATTTTTTGGTTGGCGCCAAAATTTCAAAACTTTTACCTACGAGACTTATGTTTTAGCAACACAATGAGCGTTGCTATTAGTGTGCTTACTTTTGGCGACGACAAGTTGGTGTGGGCAAAGAGTTAACCATTTAGCAACGATGACACTATTCGTCGGTAAAAGTTTTGCTAGTGGAATGATTTGATTTAGTGATTTGTGTTTTTTATTATAATTTTTGAAAGAATTTTAAATATTTTAGTTACTGAATTGTAAAATTAGAATGATCATTGAATTAGATCACAAAATGAATCCATTGAGCCCAAACACACTCTTAAGTTGAGATGACTAATTTGAGATAATTTAAACTTTTTCAAAGAATATGGTTAGATTATCAATTTCAATACGTTTGTTTTTATTTTCATAAACTAGTTTCAAATTTTTTTTCCTAAAAAACTGAAAAAAAATTGGGTGAAAAAAAAAAATTATTATTTTTATATGTTTTTATCTTTTAGGTTATAAATACTTTTTAAAATTTTAAAAATATAATTTTGATTTTTATTGCTTTAAAATTATTTTTAATTTTTTCAAAAAAAAAAAAAACAAATCTAAAATCTTTTTTTGATTTTTTTTTAAATCTTTTAGGTCATAAATACTTTTTAAAATTTTTAAAAATATAATTTTGATTTTTATTGCTTTGAAATTATTTTTACTTTTTTTTAAAAAAAAACAAATCTAAAAATTGTTTTGAATATTTTATTTTATTTTGTTTTATTTATTTTTTTGGGGTAGAGCAGGTGCTGATCGGCAGTGGACAATTCCCTCCTTTTTTTTCCCCTATCAAATCTCCCCAAATCAATCTCCACGATTTCACTCTTGCACATCCTTATCTCAGAATTCGTAGTTCTCTCTCCCTCACGATTTCACTCTTGATCGTAGGGTTTGTGCCGTTTGCTGTTGCCGTGCGAGATCGGTGCTTCAGTCTACCCTTACTGGTTTGTTCCCTTTTGCTTTGTATCTCAATGCCCCTGCTTCTCTCTCTCAATTTCTTAAATGAATCTATGTTTGTCTATTTTCACTTCTTCTACTACTGGCTTGTGGAGATTTTGAGGTTCTCTGCAAAATGGCTTGCTGGCCCTCCAGCCAACAAAAAAAAAAAAAAAGGCATAGAGTTATTGGCAGGTGGTTCTTTTTACTATATTTCTGTGTTTAGATTTTGAATTCAAGGACAGATACAATAATGTGATCAAGAAAGTAACACCAATGACTCACTTAATTATTTGTTGGATTAATTTGATACATATAATTTAAGATATTCATGAATTGAGTTTCGGGAGTCTGACCTCTAGTGCATATATTAACCATCCATTTAGTCAAGTTATGTTAACACCAATTGCAAATGCAGTACCTATGGACTATTGATCCTTCGCATGCATTCCTGGTTCAATTCCTTATGGGTAATTTAACTAAATTTGACTTGAATTGGTAGAATAATTTTTTTTCTTCTTGTCCAATTCGTTATGTCTAATTGATGCATATGACCACAGACCCATGTAAGATTTTGCAATTTGCAGGGGGACATATTTAATGATTTATTTGGATTTTGAAGATTATTAGCAGTCCATAAATCCTAGATACAAAATGAAGTTATTTTAATTTTTTTTTTTTTTACTATTAAGTTTCTCAAGCATGTGGTGGAAAGAACCTATATGTTATTTTATTTTATTTTCATAATTTTTTCTCCTTCCCATAATATTTGAAGAGTATATTAAGTTCTTTAGAACTGATGAACTAATCTTTGCCAGTGACATGGAAAAGGAAGGTTCAAATTGGCAGCGAGGAAACAAAAGAAAAAAATATGATAAAAATTAGTGAGAAAACAAGTGATGAGTGGTATCCTAGTATGGCGTCCATTACAAGAAGAAAAAAAAAAGGGGTGTGAAAACTGAGAAAACAAGTTAAAAAAAAAAAGAAGAGAAAAATAAAAATATGATGGATGGTATCTTATCATGGTGTTTAGTAGCTTAATTTAGTCCTTGTGGAAAGTACTCATCTTCGAGTCAACTCTTCCCTAATTTTGTTTAACAAATTACCTTAAAAAATACGATAAACAAGCATGTGAGAAGGGATTGTAATAAAGATTAAAGACCATGAAATCCCAGAACAGGTGGATAAGTGATTACTTAGCTATGAGGCACCATACACTTCAACAAATAGGTATATACTTTTGGTTTTGGGGCTTATTGCTGGTTAAGATTATTTTTGCTAGGTATACCCATTTGTTGCTTCATCATATAGAAATAGTAGAAATGGAGATAAAGAAGAAAATTGTACTGTAATAATGTAATTGACTTCTTTACAATGCTTTTGACATAAAAGACTCCATAGCTGTAAGTTTCTCTGCAAGGAATTGTTAATCTTTATCTATTACATTCTTATTGCCATCAGACAACATATATTTTTTTATTTTGTTGTTTTCTGGAATTCATGAAGAACACCTAATTTGAAAATTAATGAGATATTGCATTGATATTTGGAGAGAAGAATTGGGAACTAAAATTTTGCTTATAAGTTGATTTAAACAAGCAAAACAATAAAATGCAAGAATAGAACCAGAGTTTGTATTGATGGAAGTCATTTTGACAGAGAAACTCTTAACAGTAGGATCACTCCATGCACAATAGGACCACTGACATACAAAAACAGATTCTTTTATTATTTTCGTAAAATTCTGTGACAGCTTGCATTGTTACATTGGTTGGTTGCATTGTAAAGAGTAAGGTTCATCTTTTTGTGCGGTACTTGAATGTTAATGATAGGATTTTAAATAGGGCAAATTACATATACCCCCTCGAGGTTTAGCAAAATTACAAATACCCCCCTGAGGATATACTATCTACTCTAAAAAATTGCAATCATGAATCATGATGCTTTATTAAGTTGACTTGTTATTTTCATAACACACAGTAGTGGACTTCATGTCTCTCAATATTCCCATGTGCCTATTATATTTGATACTTAGTGGTTGATGCTTATCTTCTTGGCTTTTTGAATGGGATAATGGGAAGGAAGGGAGTGGGATAAGGAATTGATAGTTTAACACCTGCATTTTATTTCATCACTAGCATTACTTCTTTGGTTTCATTAATTGTTATCTTGGAAGCTTCAGGCATTTTATGGCTTTCAAGTTGTGGTTTTTATGTTTATTATTTCTAGTATGGTTCAGATTTCTATAATATTCATTATTGTCTTGTGAGTTGGAAAATAAATATTGCAGGATCCTGAAGGTCTTTTTCCATGTATTCTTGGTCATGAAGCTGCTGGGTATGTACTCTGTGCTCTTCTTGTCAGTTTATTAAAAATTGTGGTGTCTTTGATGCTGGAAGATGAGAGTATGGTTGAAATGTTCTGATAACAGGATTGTAGAGAGTGTTGGCGAAGGTGTAATTGAAGTTAAGCCCGAAGACCACGTCATACCTTGTTACCAGGCAAAATGTAGGGAATGCAAGTTTTGCAAATCGGGGAAGACAAATTTATGTGGCAAAGTTAGGGCTGCCACTGGAGTTTGAGTCATGATGACTGACCGTAAGAGTCGTTTCTCCGTCAATGGAACTTCCATTTATCATTTTATGGGAACTTCGACATTTAGTCAGTACACTGTTGTCCATGATGCTAGTGTTGCAAAGATTGATCTAAATGCCCCCTTGGAGAAAGTGTGCCTTCTTGGTTGTGGTGTTCCCACTGGTAAGCAACTCTTTTGCTTCCAAATATAAATGGTTTTACACTCTAGGGGTTATTTTTCTTACTAGCTGATAAAGTGTATTCATAATAAGTTTTACCTTCCCATAAATCCTATGTGCTTGGCCTCAGTTCTACCGGCTTGCTGAGATTTGAATCCAATGGTATAATGCATTTTCTGCATATGGTACTGAAATGTGTGTGCTACTGAGGTGTCTTGCTGAGAGAGTCTATGGTGTTCTGTTCTTATACTGTATAACTTCAAATTGCTCAGAGCTCATTGTACCATTTACTTTTTCGGAATGAAATCATGGGATTGTTGCTAAGATATCCAATATTTTGCACTCTTTTGAAAATATAGGATAATTTTGTGATGGTGTCCTATCAAATATTATATGCCGCAGCAACTGTTAATGACATGATAGCGGTTTATGGCTTCTTCATTTAAATTACTATCATTTGTAATCTAATATTCAATTATCTAATTGAATGTATTATATATTTGTTGTCTCTTAGGTCTTGGAGCAGTTTGGAACACAGCAAAAGTAGAACCAGGTTCCATTGTTGCTGTTTTTAGCCTTGGGACTGTTGGCCTTGAAGTGAGTTTTTGAACCATCAGGCCATATTTTCTTGTGCTGACTGCCATACTTGTATGACATAAATAATTAGAGTATTACTTGATAGGTGGCAGAGGGCGCAAAAGCAGCTGGTGCTTCGCGAATTATTGGTGTCGATATTGACAGCAAAAAATTTGATATAGGTATAGCTTCACATCCATCCCTCCATGTTCTGGGGTGGTCCAATACGTTGTCTTTATTCTCTCATTGAACAATTATTTGGTTGTACTCAAGAATTATTGGTGTCAATATTGATATTGACAGCAAAAAGTTTGATATAGGTATAGCTTCACATCCATCCCCATATGTTTTCTGATGGTGTATAGTTAAAGTTCTCGGGTGGTCCAAAATAGATATTTTCTCTCATTGAACAATTACTTTATTGCACTTAACTAAGACTAAACCACAGTGTCTTATGTGTTACCCTTTGACTATATGTATTTTGTTCTCGAGGGGGCCTATTTCTAAAAGCACTGGCAATGCATGGCCTCACGTGTATAATATCAACAAAAAAAGGAAAGGCACTTAATCAAAACATTGGTTTGTTTTATTGAGGATTCATTTTGCTAATATCTTAGTACTGCACATATTGTTTAACTTGGTATTAGGAATTATTGCACATACAACCTAACCTATTGTACCACACTAAGTTTATTTGTTAATATTTTCAATGTTTTTATTTTATCTGAGTCAGACAAATAGAAATCAATCTCATGAAATATGTTATATATGTGATTTCTGAATCTATTTTCCCGTGATAAAAAAATTCTTGCTACCTCCGCGTAAATCGGTGGAAAAGGTGGTGCCAACTAAATATGGTAGTTCTTGAGATTTTCTAGTTTCGAGGTGGGGATGGGGGAAAGTTTTGGCTTATAAGTGGTGTGGTTTTCATGTAGTGGAGAGAGCCTTTCCTTCTGTATTTCTCCTGACTTCTGATAAAGATGCTTGCTTAGCAGATAATGTCTCAGGTGCAGATAATTTTTTTTTTTTTTTTTTTTTTGAGATGGTGGGTTGATAATGAATGTGCAAGATTGGAAAGTGGAACAGTTGATTAATCTTCTCAATATGTTGTACGGGATTAGAAGTGTTGCGGAGCAATATACTTTGGGGTGAGTAGAAGATAAGAAAAGGAGGTTTGATTTAAAGTCCTATTATGGGGCTTTTGTGGTTAATATAAGGACTTTTCCTTGGAATGACATTTAAGTTGTTGGGGCTCCATCCAAGGTGACCTTTTTCTTTGGAATGCAGTCTATGAGAATATTCTTATGATTGCCAATCTTATTAGCAGGTTACGGATTATTGTAATTTCTCTCTTATTTGACTTTATGCATTGTAATGTTGCTGGGGTTTTGTAGGGGCTGATTTTGGCTTTGTTTGGAATAGAGTGGGTTTTCCATAGAGATGTGGTAGGGATCATGCTTGGATGATGGCGGAATGGTGTGGAAGCGTATGCAGGAGATGACATTTGGCTCCTCTGTGTTTGCTGTGGCTTTTATGGAGGGAGGTAAAAATGAGGGTTTTTCAACGTGTAAAAAAACCTGTGTGGGATTACGAGTTTTGTGTGTGTGTGTGTGTGTGTGTGTGTGTGTGTGTGTGTGTGTGTGTGTGTGTGTGACTATTTTGTTTAGTTGATTGAGTGGGAAAGTTTTTTCTAACCTTGACCAATTTTGTAGATTTTGTGAATTCTCTTTACTTGTGTAAGAATTTAGCAGTTTTCCTTTGCTTTTTTTTTGGGGGGGGGGGGGGGGGTTTGTTTTTTTGTTGTCTTTTATATCTATATGTCTACGATTATCATAGTTTAACCTTTTCTAAACATGGCCAGCATCCCCTTTATTCTTATATTTAATACAACTTGCTTTACCTATTGTCATACAAAGGGGCCAGGTATTGTTACGTGAACCTACTTGTCAGCTTTATCTGGGGTTGCGGACTTCAAATGTTATCATGATTCATGAGTATAAATACTAAATCAACCCTTGCCATTGTTAAGAGTGATTGGTCTGTACACCCAGTTGTACTAATTTTTTCATCACCTTAGACCAATAACCAAAGACCTGGTATGGGTCAACCAAACAGTAAACAATCATATCAAGGAGTATGATAATTTATGTTATTTGTTTGGAGGGGTAATGGTCGAACACGAGTTCATCTTACTAACACTTTACAGTATAATTAACTTGTCTGCACTTGTCTGCATATTTAATGATGCGAACTTCTACAATAGTGTTTGTTAGTTTATTTTTTTATCTCGAAACTCTATTTGACTTTTTGTGAACCTTGTTTGCTCTTTTGGCAGGTTCATCACACTGCTACTCATTGGCTACAAGTTGCACTTAAAATCAAATCAACACATGAAAGGTTGAGTTAGTGGGAGGGAGCTCCAACGGAGAACAACAAGTGTGGGTGTTGGGCAGTTTTCAGGAAGAGTGTTAGAAGTACTTGCAAGCCTTCTGCTTCCAAAGACACTCCCAACACTATTCCTAGAACCAGTCTTGTTTATGATGCAGGTAATCATATGTAATTATATATATGTATGTATGTATACCTATGCAGATTCATTCACATATTGCAGGCATTTGGTGTTGCTCCGATTCTCAATTTTCTTCTGTTATTTTCAATTTTTACATGTTGGGTTTTTGCTAGTTGTTTGAACCAATTACTGATCCAATTGTTCTGCTGAGTACTCCATGTGTTTGTAGAAATGGTCAAAGCTATTTTCATTGTTCTGTTATGATATTTACTTCTTCTTTCTCCTTTTCCACTCTCTCTCTCTCTCTCTCTCTCTCTCTCTCTCTCTGATATCCCAACCAATCCAACAAAGGATTCTTGAAACCGTTATTAACGAATATATCAAGTCTTTTGCTTTACTGAAATTGCTATTAAAAAGGATTTTTTTCACAGGAGTATAATGCAAAGCTTTCAGATTTTGGTCTGGCAAAAGCCGGGCCCCAAGGAGACAAAACGCATGTTTCTACAAGGGTTGTTGGAACATATGGCTATGCTGCTCCAGAATATGTAATGACAGGTACAAAGTCATACCTATTTTAGATAGCTTGAGCTAATTGATTCCTGAGATGGATCTTTTGTGACAAATCTACTTTATGTCAGAACAAGATTATATTTGAGTAGAAAAATACAATAGGATCAACAAGGGTGCAAATCATCTGTTGAAAATGTGCATTTAAGGTTTTAGTAGCAGTATTGGGAGATGAATCAGTATTGATCGCCGTCTAGCTATATTAAGAGTATTGAGTGAAACAAAACAAGAATTAGTTTGAATTTTAGCTCAGGTCATAGAGTAGCAGCATCCACAAAGTAACCACACTATCTTATTATTACAAAGTATTATCTGACATTCTAAGTTTTAGTCTTGTTATGACTAGATGAGTTTTATCATCAATTACAGGTATTTTTGGAAGGCTGGATATTCCGTTATCTTTCCGTTATCTTTTTCACCCTTTTTTTTTTTGGTCCCCGAGAATGTCTTCTATACATTTCTGCTAGAGTAGTCGAGAATGTAGGGCTAGTTATGTAGGGGTTCCTGCCAGCCTTTTTGTAGATCTCTTCCGGAAGATCCATTGGTTGAATGTTTTGAGGTAAGCGAGGAGCTTAATATTCAAGGTCTGTTGTTTCTGAATCTCTTGGCTACGATAATTCGTATGTAGTTTTCTGTTTGGCAAGTATGACATGTACACAAAAAAAACACCAAACATGCAACATCATAACACAAGAGCAAAATAACTTATCATCCAGGCCTGTCCCATAACATATAACATAACTCCAATGCTTGATGTCCTTTTTCTGATCAACAATGAAAGAAAAAAAACAAATGCACTATATCTTTCATGGATGGTTAACAATCTCAATTTTTTAATTGTGCATTACTCGGGTATTTTATTGTAGGGATGAATATATATATATTTTTCTTTTCTTTCCCCACTAGCAGATGGTGGGGGAAGGAGGTCAATGTTTCTGATCTTGTTTACTGGTACCTTCATTATAGAAGCATTTTGTTGACTTTCTCATGACTAATTTAATGATTTGAGTGTAATAAATTTGCCACTAATGGTTCTGAGTGAAATGATTCGACTTTGTTTCATATTTCAGTGCACCAGTCACATTCTAAAGTAGTGAAGAGAGCCATCAGTGAACATTGTGGTGTATGGACAATCTCAATGCTTAGTTACTTTTACTGTTTCCAGTGCATTGGTATAAGGTTAGCTTTGTAAACATTGTGGTGTACTTGATTTGAGTGTTTTTATATAACTTACTCTCCTAGTGTAAACATGACAGCCAGTGAATTAGTTTGAATTTTTACTTAACTTCTGTTAACCTGATGGATTAAAAGTTACTAAGAATTGTATAGTTTTGAGGGCTGTTTGAACAATTGATGGATGACAAACATGGTGATGGAAATTCCTATTGTTCTTAGATCCTTCTATTCTGGTTAGGCAGGTTTCATGATACTTCTCAGCTCCACTTGGTGAATTTCTTTTAAGAACTCCCTAGTTTCCAATTAAAGGCTTGTTTTGATTCAGTATTAGTTCTTACAATAATTTGTTACCTATATATGGTTAAGCATTCTATCGGTTTGAATTATTGGATAGTGACCAATATGAGGACCGATATAGTTCAATGTCATTTGTTTTTCTGCCTATCATGGGCACTAGATCTCTAATACACTTCAGATGATATGAGTGCAATACTTGTTGTGAAACTAAGGAAGAGAATGGGTCTCAGAATGTGGGTGAAGTTGCACCTGTTGGGCATGCATGTTGAAGGGAAGGTAACAACTAGAATGTTCTTATTTTTAGACTAGACTGTGGTGTATTCATTTGACCTTCAAACATATTTAGGGGGATGTTCAATTCTCAAAATATGAATTTTTATATTAGCAGTAGAGGATTCAGAAAAGGATAGATCTTGGTATTCTTCTCTCTCTCTCACTCTCTCTCTCTCTCTCTCTTTCTCTCTCTCTCTCTCTCTCTCTCTCTCTCTCTCCTTTTTTTGGGGTTGGATGAGCATAGTTCATAGTTTCTTTTGCTATTGCAACAAATTACTTTATTTGTGCAAGTTTCTTTGAAATTTGAACGTTCTGGTGTTGTTGTCGCTTATTACATGAGTTTGATAATTCTATGTTGTCATTTCTTCCTTTTCTAGATGCTTGAAGGTTTTCTAATCTTTAAATTATTTCATATGTTAGAAAACCCGTCCTGTGTGTATGAGGAGGAGCCAGTTGTTGCTTATGCCTTGGTGGAAGTTATCTCAGCAGCTAACCTCAAGCCTTCAGATTTAAATGGTTGGCTCAAGCTACAACATTTACCTTTATAAACCATAGCAAATATTCCAAGTATATGCATAATAACTGGAAGTGTGGAACTGTTTTTCAGGATTGGTTGATTCATATGTAAAACTTGGTCCTTACAGATTGAGGACTGACAGAAAGTGAACCAACATTTAGACAGAGAGTAATTGTCGTCTCCAAATTTGATAATCGGCTCAAGGTACAAGTGCATAACTTTTCTTTAGTGGTTTTTGTATAGGTTGGGATACACACATTTAATGACTGATGTTTTGCGATACATAGCTTTGCGATTGGTCTTTTTTAAATTTTACAGCATTTGTCTTGATCTTAAAAGTGATGTCATCAGGCAATAGAAAGGCATGAATTCTCCGCGAACAGCCCTGGCTACCGCAGTGAGCAGAAATCCTTGTTCTCTCATTCTTCTCTCATACAAGCTAAAACCCTTCTTGAGCAACATAGTCCCGTAAGGCATCTCTAAACATGTCAATGCTAGGAAATAGCATGCCAACCTCGAACTGTCCTTTCTTACCCTTACCCTTTCCCTTACCCTTACCAATAGATTGAGATCCATCATTATTATCAGATTCAGAATCTAATAACATATCATCACTTCCACAATTATCATCAGACAATGATTGACAATTACTGTGGCTATCATCATCAGTACTTTGTTCATACATGGGAAACCCTTCTTGAGCAACATAGTCCCAGTAAAATGACAATTACAATGGTTGAAGTCTTATCATATAGGGTGTTTCGACTTCATTCATGAGATTGTCTCAAATATAAAATGGGTGAGTCAAAATCTTTAAGGTGTGGCATTGGTTGGTGATTATTCAAGCTTGTTCGGTGGATACTTTTGTGCCATGATGCTGTGTTGTGTTGAATCTGGTGCTGATTGGCTCTATTCTGTGTGCTTTTCCTCTGATGTAGCTTTTGATTGATGCGATCTGTTTGTCCTGATTTTTTATTTGGTTGAGTTGTTTTGTTGCTGGTTTTGTTTGATTTGTTTTCTGACTGTTCTGGTAAATGAGGTAAACTGCTGCGTCAATTCTGATTTGGTTATATGATATTTGGGTTGTTGAGTTGAAATGGTTTTCTAAACTGGTGATGATCTGTGTTGAATCAGTTTGCTGATCTGCTTTACTAATCTGCTATTCTTCTGGTGCTGCTGTGATGTTGCTGTTGCTGTTGCTGCTGTTGCTGAGATGCTGTGGTGATGCTGCTGTGATGGTGTTTGTTACGATGAGGTGCTGTTGTGTTGTTGTTGGATGTTTGCTGGTGTTGTTGATGTTTGGAAGGGTGCAGGACTTTTTGTCCAATCTGTAATAGATGAAGTTTTCATTAATGGTGGTTGTCATTAGGTGTAAGTTCGGGCAACTGCTGGTGTTTTGGCTGGAAGGGTATGGAGGGGGTATGGAGGAGGTATTTTGTGTGATTTCATATCAATGTTATTAGTTTGTTATAGTGGTGCCTGAGGAATGCCTCTTGTAAATCTGTAAATCTTTTAAAAAATTATAAATGAGTTTCAATTATTTTTGCCACTGCAAATTTGTCGTTGTTAAAAAGTAAAGCTTTCTCGACAAATAACTTGTCGGTAAATGTGTAGCCAAAAGTTTATTTTTGCCCACTCATATTGTGTTGCTAAAAGTGTATTTTTTGCCAATGCCAATTTGTCGTTACCAAAACTAAAGCTTTATCGACAACCAAATCGTTGGTAAATGGCAACATTTACCGACGTAAATGTGTCGCTAAAAGTTACTTTTCCCCACTCATATTGTGTTGGTAGAAGTGTATTTTTTGCCAATACCAATTTGTCGTTGCCAAAAGTAAAGCTTTAGCGACAAACAAATCGTCGGCAAGTGGCAACATTTACCGACGTAAATGTGTTGCCAAAAGTTTACTTTTGCCGACGCATATGTTGTTGCTAAAAGTATATTTTTTGCCCATGCAAATTTGTGTTGCGAAAAGTGCCACACAATCATCATATTTGAATGACTTTTACTAACGCAAGGTAAATTGCCGACGCTGGATGGAGGTTTTCAGTGACGACTATGTTCGTCGCTAAAGGCATTACTTTTACCAACGTAATGATAATTTCGTCGGCAAAAACTTTTGCCAACTCACTTTTGCCTACGGGTTGCCAACGTAGCTTTGTGTGTCGGCAAAACTCTTTGCCAACGAATTTTTCCTTTTAGCAACATATTTTGTTGCGTTGTGAAAAATGCAATTTCTTGTATCCAAATGAATGAGAGAAATTCCCCAAAGATAGAACTGGAGTTTGTAGAAAGCTTTGAAGCCAAATTCTTAGAACACGCTTCTAATCAAAGATAGAACTGCGGTTGATTTTTTGTATCTATAGAATCTTAAATTAAATATCTCTGAAAAATACCGAAAGAATTGTTAACCTTGGCGAAAATCCTCAACTACATATGTATGTGTTAATTATATCACGCATGATCTGATCGATTGGAACAGATAATTCAAAAGATGAAGACAAGATAATTCAAAAGATGAAGACAAGCTCTCGATTATCAGATTGATTATTTTAAACTTTGTCACTTTGATTCTGTGAATCAAAACAATTTTTTGAAATAGGATGATGATATATATATGTGTGATGAGTAATTTGTATATGAACAACAAGTGTATGGCCAAGAAGAAGAAGAACAGAGACTAAGAAGAAGAAAGGGGTTTGGGATATTAATTCTCTATATATTTATTCCATAGTTCCCAGGCTATTTATAAGCCAAAAGAGAACACTAGCTACAGGAAATTAATAACTTGAAATAATAATGCAGAGGGTTGTGACACAGAACGTGGAAGAGGTTACAATAATTTATTGAAAACAAACTACAACTAAATCCTATTCTTGAGGCCGAGAGGTTGCTATTCTCATGCATGACCTATTCTTATGGCAAAATAATGAACATATCACTCCTCCCTCCCTTACACTATCCTTGTCCGTAAGGATAAAATCAGGGTAAGTCTTCGAAAAACGTCAACGATTCTCCCAAGTAGCATCTTCAATGGGTGCACCCACCCATTTAACCAAATCTCAGTCTTTGGTCAGTAAAGCCCGTTTTGGATGACATGGGTGTCCAACACTGCTTCAGGTTAAGGAAGAATCTCAGATGCGTCGGATAAGGGTGGTAGGCAAGTGGAAGTAGTTGTGACTGGTCCAATGTGCTGCTTTAAGAGACTCACATGAAAAACGTCATGGATTTGGGAACCAACCGGTAACTCGAGCTTGTAAGCCACAGGTTTGACTTGGGAAAGGATCTTATAAGGCCCAAAGAATCGAGGTGAGAGCTTCATAGAGCCGCAGAAGGCAACTGTCTTCTGCCTGTATGGCTAAAGTTTGAGGTACACGTAATCATAGACCTCGAAAACAACTTCCAGACGATGTTGGTAAGCTTGTGACTTCATATGGTCACGGGTGACAACCAGATTTCGACGTAAGAGACTGAGAATGTCATCACGGCTGCGTAGAAGGTCATCCATGGCTTGCACTTTTGTTGTGCCAGGAATGTAGGAAAGTAGAGTTGGTGGAGGCTGACCATACACAGCTTTAAAAGGGAAAATTTTTCTAGATTAATGGATGGAAGTATTGTAACTATATTTAGCCCATGAAACCCATCTAGTCTATTTTTTTGGCTGGTCATGCGTGAAGCACCGGAGGTATTGCTCAAGTGTGCGATTAACCACTTCCATCTGGCCATCGGTTTGGGGATGATAACTAGAGTTCATACCCAGAGTTGTACCCTGCAGGTGAAATAAAGTTCTCCAAAATGAGCTGATTAAAACTTTATCACGATCACTTACAATGGATGCAGGTATGCTGTGAAGTCAGACAATTTGGTCAAGAAAGACTTTGGCCATGGTGAGAGCGGTAAATGGGTGCTTGAGTGGAATAAAGTGCACATATTTGGTCAAGCGATCGACCACCACCATGATGACAGTTTTGCCGTGTGGCAGTGGCAAACCTTCCACAAAATCCATGGAAATATCAGTCCAAACTTTTTCGGGGATGGGCAGCGGTTGTAGTAAACCAACGGGACATGAACAATCAGATTTGCATCGTTGACAAATATCACATTTTTTGATGAAGTCCTTAACCGTGGTGTGCATATGAGGCCAACTGAAGCTGGTGTGGATGTCGCTTAATGTTTTATGATAGCCAAAGTGTCCACCCACCGGTGAGGAGTGATGTGTGGATAATATGGTAGGAAGTAGTGGTGATAAGGGACTCAAATAGATACATCCATTTTTGAAGAGCACTCCATCACGTAAGGAATACTATGGCTGAAGATGTGATGGTAATGAGCCCAACAACTGGCTATAGAATGGATCGGTGGCGACCTCTTTCTGGAGTGTGGTCCACCACTCCACAATAGGCAAGGATATGGCATGGAATTCAAGCTCGCCAACCCGTCAGAGGGCATCAGCCCCGCAATTCTCTTTCCCTTTCTTGTACTCAATGATGTAATCATACCCGAGAATTTTTGGTAACCACTGGGTTTGAGCCGGCGTCGTGATTTGCTGCTCTAACAAATATTTTAAACTTTTTTGATCAGTGCGAACAATGAAAGGTTTTTCGATGAGATATGGCCGCCATTTGCGGATGGCCTTAATTATTGCTAGCATTTCCTTCTGATATGTTGATAAAGCTAAGGCCGTGGGCTTAAGAGCTTCACTAAAGTATGCGACTGGCTGGCCTTGTTGTGATAAAATGGTTCCAATGCCCACCCCACAAGCATCACATTCGATCACAAAGGTTTGAGAAAAATTTGGTAATCGGAGGACTGGAGGAGTTGTGAGTGCTTTCTTCAGTTGGAAAAAGGCAGAAGCGGTCTCAGAAGTCCATCAGAACCCATCGTTGGATAATAATCGAGTGAGAGGTGCCGCAATTCCTCCAAACCCACTGATAAATTTTCGGTAATATCCGGCTAGACCAATGAAGCCATGAACTCCTCTTGCCGAAGTGGGGGTGGGCCACTCAAGAACTAAGTTAATCTTTGCTTGATCGACGGCCACTCCTGCAAAAGAAATAAGATGTCCCAAGTATGCTACCTATAAAACACCAAAACAACATTTAGATTTTTTGGCAAATAATTGATTGCTAGAAAAAACTTGGCGGACCGCACGGAGGTGGCTGAGATGGTTGATCCAATTTTTGCTATACACCAAAATGTCGTCAAAAAAAAACTATAACAAACTTCCTTCAGTAGGGTCGCAGTGAGTCATTCATCAAACTCTAGAATGTGGAGGGGGCATTTGTAAGTCCGAAGGGCATCACAATAAACTCATAATGTCCGTCATTTGTCCGAAAAGCAGTTTTATGAACATTCGCCTCTTGAACCCATATTTGGTGGTATCCAGCACGAAGATCGGGCTTTGAAAAATACCGAGAGCCATGTAATTCGTCAAGGAGTTCATCTATGATGGGGATTGGATATTTGTCTTTGATGGTAATATTGTTGAGAGCTCGATAATCAACACAAAATTGCCAACCTCCATCTACTTTTTTGACAAGCAATACCGGCAAAGAAAATGGGCTTGTACTGGGGCGGACCAAACCTAAGTCAAGAAATTCCTTCACCATCCTTTCAATTTCTATCTTTTGATAATAAGGGTATCGATAGGGTCGGACACTCATAGGTGCTTGATTTGGTTGTAACGGAATGTGGTGGTCATGGGTTCGTATTGGGGGCAAGGTATTGGGGATGTCAAAGACATGCTCAAATTCAGGGAGGATTTGGGCAAGGTCAACAGGAGGGTCATTGACTGAAGTTGGTTCGTGGCTTGGAATGATTTGAAAAAACAAGGCTATTCCATTGAGGTTGAGAAGTTCCTTGTCGCTCAAGGCAGTGGTTGTAGGTTGCTTAAGGCCTTGAAAAATACAAGATTTACCTCCTTGCCAGAAAGACATGGTAAGACGGCTGTAATCCGTTTCAATTGGTCCAAGGGTGGCCAACCATTGAACTCCCAAAACCACTTGACAGGCTGCTGCTGGTAAAACATAAAACCTGCTTGAATCGGAAAGTTTTGAACAAGGAGTGTGAGCCCAAGGAATTGTCCTTCATAGTCGATTTTGTCTCGATTGGCCACCATTACTTGCAACTTTTGATCGCATGACACGGGCAACCCAAATTTCGTGACTCTGGCTTGATCGATGAAATTGTGGGTGCTCCCCCCATTAATGAGGACAGTCACTACTTTATTTTGTAATTTACACACCATTTGAAATGTTTGAGGATGTGTTGTCCCTGCTATTGCATGGAATGAGATTTCAGGAAGCCACTGTAGGTTCAATTATGGGTGACTCTTCGATCATAAACAATTGGGGTCTATGACAGCGGTGACCCGGAGTGAACTTCTCGTCACAATAATAGCACAACCCTTTCTCGCGACGTTCTTGTGTCTCTTAACTGGTAATACGTCAGAATGGAATTGGAGTGTTAGCCACGGTTTGACCCACCTTTGATGCGGGTGGAGGTCCTAAAACTCCGACTTTGTTGTTTGGAGTAGACCGCGGTGTGAAGGCTGCCACTTGGGAACGAAAGGAACTGCTCCCTTTTTTTTTGTAGAGAGTTGCGCTCTTCAATTAGCCGTGCAGCTCCAATGGTGTCAACTAAGGTGCATGGTTGTTTGAGTTTGACATCCAAGCGTTTGTCATCACGGAGCCCCACAATGAAACACCCAATCAAGTAATTTTCAGGCAACCCATCAACCCGATGTGAGAGCATCTCGAAGGCTTCTTGATAGGTAGCCACTGTCGAAGTTTGTTTGAGGTGGGTCAAAGCATCGGAGGGATCCTCATAGTCAGTGGGACCGAAACGGAGCAACAGGGCCTTGGTTAGTTCGTTCCAAGTTAAAGGTCCCCGAAACTTGGTCAGCCATCGAAGCCATTATAGAGCTATGCCCTCGAGGTGAAAGGACGCAAGCTGAACTTGTTGATTAGGAGCAACATTTTTGAAATGAAAATATTGTTCAGCCTTGAAGATCCAACTTGTCGGATCATCTCCGTTGAATTTGGGAAATGAGAGTTTCAAGTGTGTATGGTTTTGGTCATGTGTGTTGTTGGTACCTTGGGTTGGTGATTGATTGTTGGAGGTGGGTCGAGGTCTTCTATGGGTGGTTTCGACTTGGGCAAAAGGGTTATCAATGGGAATGGTGCTTTGTGAGACTCGTATGGTTTGAAGTTCTGTCAAAACAGTTTGTAGGGTACCATGGATTTGGTCAAAGCTGGACTCGTGGCAAGCAAGGATTTCGCTGACTTCATTGCAAAATTCAACATTGCTTTTAGCCCGTGTGTCCATGTAGCTTGGCTCTAATACCAAATGATGAGTAATTTGTATATGAACAGCAAGTGAATGACCAAGAAGAAGAAGAATAGAGACTAAGAAGAAGAAAGAGGTTTGGGATATTAATTCTCTATATATTTATTCCACAGTTCCCAGGCTATTTGTAAGCCAAAAGAGAACACCAACTACAGGAAATTAACAACTTGAAATAATAATGCAGAGGGTTGTGGCACAAAACGTGGAAGCGGTTACAACCATTTATTGAAAACAAACTACAACTAAATCCTATTCTTGAGGCAGAGAGGTTGCTATTCTCATGCATGACCTATTCTTATGGAAAAATAATGAACATATCAGTGTGTATGTATATATATAGAGACCTGGTCGACCATCTTGTGGTTGAGGATAATGCTGTGATCGAGAACCTTTATTGCAACACTCTCACCGGTCTCTGTGCTCTGAGCAAACTTCATCTTCGCGAAGGTACCTTGGCCGAACGCCTGCCCCTTGAGGTTTGGGTTTCATGGTCCCCCTTCTTGGAACATGTTTTCTTTGTAATGTTTGCTTTGTGATTTATAGATTGATTATAGGTTTATAGCCATTGAATACGCCTACGAGATGTTTGTGAATATGTTCATAAGGGAATCTGCATGCTTATTTCTTTGGACATTAGCCATCTATGTTGGGCATACAATACATACATGAACAAAATTGTTGGATTTGTAGATTTAAAGACACTACAATAAATTCAAAAAACAAAGCATTGAATTGATATGGTTGATAGTAATTGTCGTGAGATAGCTAGCGAACTATGAAATAGACTTGGTGAATCTGTTTTCGCCATGTTCTGGTTTTACGAACAAGACACAAACTAAAATAAGCATTTCAATATATGTGGACATCCTACATACATCATGCTATTTGTCTAGTTTTCCATGATTTGAGGGATCAATGCTTGACTCACACTAATAAAATACAAAATTACTTAGGTTTTGTCTCTCTAACATTTCTCAACGACAAATAATGAGATATAGAAGGAGCGCTAATACTTTAATCATTCAAATATGATACATTTTTAATAATTAAAAGTGGTTGTAACAATAATTCTGAAATCAGAACTTCACTATTTTAAAATGCTTTTTTTTTTCTTTTTTTTTCTTTTTTTTTTTTTGTAGCTTGGAATTATACTTGTTATGTTACTAATGGAAACCTCTATGGAAATATCAAATATATGTTTCTAGAAGGAGAGCATATCAAATAGTTATACATTTTATAAAGAATGTACAATCATTTCAAGCTTGACTAATGATAGTGGGTGGGAATTCAACGCAGAGATTGACTTCTTAAAGTTCAAGCCTTGGAACAACAGTGACAATATTTGTTGCAAGAGAAAGTCAAACAGTGGACACTGAGAAAGCAATTTCTCTTCTCATTCAACATGTGGAAAAGGTACAGTTGGTGATATGAATCATGATTTTGCATTTTTAATCAAATCAATTGTGTTTTATTACCCACAAATGTTTTTTTTTTCAATTAACATATGCTTGTGTTTTTTGTTGCACGAGACTTTCCTTATGTATACATCTAAATCTCAGTTCTTTCCCTAGACAAGACTTTTAAAAAATTGAATACTCAGTTGATTTAAACTTACTACGTGCTATATGAACATTTCATAATATACATAAATGCATGAGGAAGGGCCCCAAAGGCTTATATATTTACAATATCCATACATTTTTCTCAATCCATACTCTCTAAATCTAAAATCCAATCCCAAGGTATATTCATGATTCTACATTTTGATGTATGTATATGCGTATATATGTGTTTATATGCATAAAGTTTAGTCTGTGCTACACTTATGATGATCATTTACATTCCTTTAACTTGTTGTGATGTCAGATTGAACCTTAGGATTGTGATTGGCTTATGATCATTCACTCCATTGGATCTGCATACTCTACTTATATGAATACAAACTGGTTTGATTTTCATGTTACTTGATCTTATATGCGAGAGATAAATCGTTTTCATTGTCTGTGTTCGATTATGCATTATGGAGTTTCTTTGCATTAGTCTGTTTAATTTATGCCACGATTTAATATGTTGATCAATGTTTTCATTCCTGTAATCTATACAAATGAGTGAATTTTTTTTGAAAGAGCAGAGGTGCTTGTTAGTTTGAAATTGACCAGAAACAGTGATATAGCTGACCATATGTTATCTTTGTGAAATTGTATAATAGAATTTGGAAGATTATTTTCCAGGATAAGTGCCTAGGGATTTATTTGATGAAAACAAGGGCAAATTGAAGTTCTAAGTAGCCAAATTGTAGGAATGGCGACTAAGAACAACAATTGCATGTCATTTTCTCATTCTCTGATGAATGGCTTTCTTACATCTGAAAAAGTTTTATGTGTAACTCAGAAAACAATGAGCGATGAAATCATTGCCTTCTATTGCCTAGCTTGACTATTCTTCAAACATCCAAAGTATAGGAGGGCTCACCAAATGGGTTCTAATTCTAAATCAGTTGTTAATTTCATAGAAGATTCATTAGGGTTTTATCTTTCTTGGATTTCACTTGGATGGATTGGATCTAAGAAATTCAGAGGTGGAGCAAATGGCAACATTAGCAACTGAACATATGCATAAGCAATTGGTAAGTTCAAGCACAACATAGGAGATCATTTTAATCATTCCCTCATATTGTCTTGTTCATTGCATCTAGGTTTTCTAGCCTTCAAGACACTACATAATGAATTTTTTAATTTGAATTTTGAAAATTGAGATGTTAGTCTATTCTCTTATACAGTTTGCACCCCCTTGGTGCTTCGTTTAGCATAATCTATTATGTTGATTTTGGGGGGTTAAAAGTATTGTGTTAAAAATTGGTCAATATCTGTGCTTTCTTTGTATTACTTTACTTTCAATATTTGTTATTGGCTTCTTGTTCAGTGATTTGTTTTTTCAATTTCTTCTTAATCCGAAAGGAATATTTCCTTTAAGTTGTTTGTAAAGAATGTAAACTAATGAAAATGTGCATCTAGATCACCAATCTCTTTATTAGTAGGAACTATATTTTTTATTTATCAACTGGCTGCCATTGTGTTAGCCATGACTCCTATGTTTTGCTATTTTGTCATTGGGCACTTTTTGGAATCACTTTGTTTAGTTTCAGTGCTCTTGGTTGGATAAGTTATTTTACTTGCAAATTAAAATTAAAATTTGAAGTTACAACCTGCGACATGCAAAATTTTCCATTCAAGTTTTTATCTTCTCTTGCTTCCATTTTTTTAATTACTTTTTCCTATTTTCTTGCTGATCATGAATTTGGAAATTGAAGACTAGATCACATTGATTTGGACACTATACATCTTGAAGCGTTGGGGATTTTCATTTCCCAAACCACTAACATGTTATTTGGTTGTGATGGAGTTGGAAAAGCTTGTGATTAATTTCCTTAAATATTTGTATGTTTGTCTGTACACAACTCATGAGCATAGCTCTTCTTGTTATGGATGCTTTCATTTATGTGAAAAATTAAAAAAAAAATGGAGTGACAACTGCTAATTTAATCTTAACAAACTATGATGTGTCCAACTAGTATTATATAAAAGACGCGTGGGCTTCAACTAGTATTATACAAAAGAAAAGAAGCATAGAGGTCAATTGAATCTAAGGTAAATTACATTGACACCCTTGAGGTTTCTGTTTAATACAGATTCCTCTCTTACATTTGAAAAATTACATTCTTCTCCCTGAGATTTGTAATCTCATTACAAATTATCTCCTGAATTGCTGATGTCATGTCTTAAAATTTTCTAAATGATCATTTTATCCTTTTTTTTCTACTATTTCTTCTCCCTATCATCATGACTACATTATACAACTTTTTATCATTAAATTCTATGCGAACATATTTTTATTGAATGATGATATATAAACATAAATTTTACATAGAATTTTCAAATACAATGATATAGCTTAATGGTGATTTTTCACTTTAAATAAAACACCCATAAACACGATTTATATTTATAACAATATCACTATCACAATATTTTTATGACATTTTTTGTATAAATTTTTATATATGAATATAATTTTTCATTTTTATTTCTCCCATTATATCTAGATTAGATCAATTTAATTTAGATATATTTAAAAAATCTAAAATTTGTGCAATTTGTTTTTTAAAAAAAATCCATTAAATACAACAGAATAAGATAATGTATTGAATTTTTGTATTTTTTTATTTTTAAAAAAATCATAAAATATTATACTTCTTAAGTATATCTAGATTAGGTGTATCTAAAAAAATTTTAAAAAAAAATTGCTTAAAATATTAAAAAAATTCAGTAAAAACAAAAAAAAAAGAGTACAAAATATAAATAAAAAAATAAAATAAAAACTCAATTTTTTGTGTGAGTTAAATCAAAGAAGATGATTGTTATTTTCTTTGAAATGACATCAATAAAATCTTTGCATTATTTTATTATTTTATAGGTATAAAGGTTAAGGGGCTAATATGTTATTTTAATTTGATAGAAGATAAATTTAATTTTTCAAATGTGAGGGAAAAATCTATATTAAACAGAAACCTTAGAGGGTGTCAGTGTAATTTACCCTTGAATCTAACGCTATGTTATGTTATGTTATTGTCCATTTCACCCTTCTTGTGCAAAGAGAATATTAATTAAACCAAGTGACTATCTTGTTTGCACCGTTTGAAGATTGAAGGTCGATCCCATGTGTTGGAAAAGAAACTCTCTTTGTGAAGAGATGAGCTGGTCTCATTGTCCTGTCTACGTGGTTGTAGTGACCTACTTTATCTTCCAATCAGTCAGCCAACCGGAGGCCACCATCCTTCCCTCCTAGAAATTTCCTATTCGATGTATCCTATTTAAACGAAATCATCAGCCACTGCTCTCACCGTCGCCTATTAAGAGAACAAATCCCCAGAGGTACAATGCCTACACCAGTTCCCCCCGCTTCATCACCATCGTCGCCGTGTCACAAAGATGAAGATATAGGTATTTTGTATCCAGCTATATATGTTTTTGGTGTGTAATCTTCTGCTTGCTTGTTTGTCTTATATTGGGAATGGATACCTGATTTGTATTTATTGGTGTTTGTTAGTGCAATAGACAAATTATGCACATTATTGCTTGACAAAATGCCTAACTAGCTGTCTGATTAAGCCAAACCCAATTTATAAACCAGCAAATTAATAGGTCTCAATAATTCAAATTCTACTTATTATTTGATGGTGAAAGTACCAAAACATTATAGTGGATTCACAACTTCAGTAGGCTTTTATTTCATTTTTATTTTTCTTTTTTTGTGTGAGTTGTATGTGAATTAACGTAGGAAATTTGCTGATTAGGACTGTATTTTGGTTTTCTTGGATTTTTATCCACGTTGCCTTTTTTATGGTCGTGTATTCTCATGGTGTTTGTTGTTATATAACTTATACACCATGTGCTTGACAATATGCCCGTGAGAGACAATTTATTTTGTTAATATGCATTGTTGCTTATTCTTTGTGATTATGAAATGCCAGTTGATGTTTACATATGATTTACTAAAATGATAAATTGTCAATTACAGATTGTAAAGATTTTAAAATTCGTAATCTCTTTTTGCTTCTTCATCACATGCTGTTAAGAGCAGGCCCTAAGATGCCTTAGTTGTGAATAGATTTCTGTAATGCTATTGAAGATATGCTCATCCTATCACCAAATCTGCACAAATAACAACAAAAACAATAAGGAGCTGAAGGAGATAGTGTTACCAACTCGACAAATTCAATTACAACCAGTGAACTTAATATGAAAATTAAACCAAATGGAATCACCAAACATTTTAGCATTCACAATTGCAACAACAATAGTTATATACATAAAGTTACTATTGCCAACCAAATATAGATGGTTATAAATGTCCAAATTCCAGCAAGCTTTCAATTATGGCGTCTAGTGGTTTAAGTGTACATGTGGTGGTGGGTTTCTTGTTTTCTCACTTTGAATATTTTTCTCTCTAAAAATAATACCAGCCTACTAAAAGCATCATTAAGCATGGAGAAGTCTTCCATTTCTGATTTTGAGACACGCACATGCACACACAAAGCTCCGCACACATTGTACCACTATTAGTCAAAAGTTTTTGATGGCATGCAATTTTTTAAATTTATTTTTCTTATTCTTCTTATATGGAGATTGCATCTTTTTCAAAAATTTTGCATCTTTTTGATGGCATGTTATTTGGTGTTCTGGGCCTTGGAATTTTGTGCCAAATGACTTTACATTAGTCTATATATCTCATTTTCTCATTGATTTTGAAAATTTAATAACTCTCTAATTCTTTATCTTTAGCAACCAATTCTGTACATATCCTAACTTCCTAAATTATGTATGTGCTTACGGTTCATGGATTACGAATTAGCCAATAGTGATAGCTTTTTAGTGCTTATGTTTTTTTTTTCCTTCTCATGTTTTCTTTTTTATTTCTAACTTCTAGATTTTGTGATTCCATTTATATGGTGCCAATTCCAATAAAAAGGTACAAGATTAAATGGATTCAAACTGAATAATGATACAAATTCTGAAAATGCTTTTATTGAAGTGTTGAAAATATAATGTATAGTGATGGTTAATAAAATGGCTAGCATATAAAACTACCTTGTTGCTTTCATTGTTTAGTGATGGTTAATATCACGAGTTGTACTGATTAGAGAACACAGTAACTTAATTTAATGGTGCATCTGTTGGAAAATAATGGTTTTTCGACAACTTTAATGTGAAACTAAAGTAAGACTCAACCATCGGTTGAGGTAGGTCTAAGCGGTTTTGTATTCTCTTAAGTGAGAAGGTTACAACACAAAAAATAATGAGCCGAAACCTTTAGGTTATAAATGATAATTGTCTCATAAAGTGGGCATGAATAAAAGTTGTGCTTGGATTTAGACTTAGTCTTGGTTTGGACTGGGCCTACGCTTGGGCTTGTGCATGTGCTGGGTTTAGTCTTGGACTGAAACTTGGACCTAGTCTTGAGCTTGGACTAAGCTATGTTGTGTTGAGCTTAACTTGTGCATGTGTTTAAGATTGAGCTTGGATCGGGTTGTAACCTAACATCCGTATTCATTTTGCGACCAATCTATTTGAATTATTCAAACATCATTGGTTCAATGGTTAAGACTTGGCCTAATAACCTTGAGGTTATGGGTTCAAGTCTTGGAGTCACGACTTTGTGCATTATGCCAAAGGTTAGGTATGTACTCAATTTTTTCCCTCCCAAACACACATTAATGTGTACTAATTTTATTTTTTATTTTTTATGCTAAGTATATGGGAGTTTTATACTATTTGTAAACTCTCATCTTTTGATGATGGAGTTAATGACCATATTAGTGGTCATGAGTTTTTAATCTTTGTAACTCTAGCCCTAATAGCTAGAGTTGATAGCCTTGGTTAATGGCATTTGATGGCCCTCATAATGATAGCTTCCATGGCTATGGACTCCCTCTACTTGTATAAATAGAGGCCTTTCTCCTCCAACTTAGTAGGATAGTTTAGAGAGATTTTTGAGATGGAAAATCGATATGGTGTTTTGAAATAATAAAGTTGGAGATGGTTTTTACATCAAAGAAAATTTTTCTTATCTTATTTTTGCTAGCCCCTTATTTGGTTCTTATTAGAGAGAGAGTGTTGCCATTGTCAAATTAGCCGAAGAAATTCAGAAGGTGCTTCTACTTTAGCTAGTTTTGATTGTCGTATACGGGGTGACAGACACCGGCATACCCCTAACACCCATCGAGGAGGTAGCGAATCTGTTTTAAGGAAACTGTGGTTACACAGGCTTCGGTTTGCATCCCTTGTCTTTTATTCTTCAAAATTTTAAATTTAAACTATTTTTCGTATATTATTTTGTATCCCATGTGAATCCATCTTGTAATATGTTTCATGATGTAATCTAGTTCATTCTTGTATTTTAGTTATGTAGTTTATTCTATATTTGATTATTTAATATTAAAACAATAATTGGTTTGTCATTTCTATTTGATTTTATTTTATATATTTTTCTAAACTTATCATGGAAAAAATACCAACATCATCTTGATCAATAGAAGTCATTTCCTTTCCTGAAATATAATGTTTAAAAAAGCAGTTGATTGTGCAATGTTTTTTAATCCCAAGTAAGTTGGGATTTTTACAGATTAACCATTTAGTTAGGAGAAAAGTGGATACAATGAGGCCACAAGTTGTTGCCATTGCCAAGGATTTATAAAATCTTCACTCCGGTTGAAAACCACATAATCAATGGAAACTTTTCCACTTAAATTAAAAACATATAAATGCATGCCAGACCTCATCTTTGTGCTATATTTGAACTTTTTTTTTTGTGTGTGCGCGCGCGCCCATTCTATGACACCCAAATACATGGTGCACACTTCATTAGTGAATTCTATGTAGGTCTTTAAGACAATGTTACTCTTTAGTAAATTCGTATTACTAGCTTGCTCATGACTTTAATGATTAGCAATGTATTCAAAAGAGATAAGGCCCCCATGTATTTTTTAGTTTTAGTATTGATATCAAAATGTCAATGGTTTGAGACAAAATGTCAACGTTCCCATACAATTTTTAGTTTCAGTGTTGACAATTTCACATGGTTCATATGGAATTGTTCTTAATATGAGTAAACTCAAGCTATTCATTTCTTCTTCTGCTCTACATTGATATCAATGGTTTGCAAGGAATTGTTCCAAATGTTTGTGTAAACTCTTGCCATTCATTTCTTTTTCTTTATTTATTATTATTATTATTATTTTATTTTTTTATTTTTTTTTTTGTACAAAATGTTGTCATTCACTTCATATTGCATTCTTCAAATCATTGATGAGACTTTGAAAATTTTAAAATCTCCAATTGGATCGAGAAAAGCAGCATACTATTTTTATTTCAAGCTCAGAATGGGTGGGATGTTGAACTCTAACTAGCAAGTACTTTTACTACATTGAGTTTTGTTCAATGTTTGAGATTAGATGCAAACATAAATTATGTAGAACTTATTTTGGTGCTTCTACGTGATGCTGGGAAAAATCAAAGATACTTGTATGCATTTGAATTATGAAAATATACCTTACACTTTTTTTTAGGAGTTCGACCGTCTTGTGCTCTATCTCAACTAATGTACTGTGTTGTGTACTCCATCTTTGCCTACTTAAACTTTTTGAACATCTCATAGTATCATGGTCAAAATTCATCAAAGTATCTAATGAGATTGGCATAAAATTTGTATTAAAAAAAAAGTACTTATTAAATTACATATTTCTTAAATATATGCCACCTCATTATTGGCTATTATTTCTAGCCAACAACAATTTCTCTGAAGAAAATCTTACTAATTTTCTAACAAATGTGAGTTGAACGAGTCCGCGCACCAATGATGAGATCATTGGGCTACAAGGTCACACCCCCAAATTGGTGTTGTGTGCATAATATTTAAGGGCTTTTTTATTTACACATCACTAATTTTCTTAATACACACTATCAATAGATTAAATTTATATTTTAATAATATCCTCAAATGAGAATATCATTAAGGAAAACATGAGGGTGTGTTCTATCCATTCAAAAATTTATATATTTAAAAATACAAAATACTATTCATACACCATCATCACCTATAGGGTTTAGGGTTTGAATATATAAACACTGTATTTCTTCATCATCTTCACCATTAAGACAACACTCTTGATATCATTTACTATTATCAATTAGTTCACTTTATTCCCTTCCCCGTTATACTTGTTTTCCAAACTCAAAACATTATTGCCTGTGAAGTTTAGGGTTTAAAAACATTGAAATTAATTAGTTTTGAAGATTTGCACACCATGCATGACACTGAGATAGTTGATTATAAATATTGATTTGAACATTGAAAATGTTAGTTATTATGACTTAGCTTTTTGTTTTTTTGTTTATCTTGTTCGTATGTTGGGAAGATGAATTTGTTCATCATATGTTCGAATATCCATAATTGAATTTTTGCACAATGTTCGATTATTTATTTTTGTACAAAATAATTTTGTTCAAATTATTAAGATTGACCAAATATTAAACGTTCACACATAAAAAATTGAACATTTTAACTTACTTTGGTTAAAATAAATTAAACTTTTATTCTTTGCTTTTTGAACACATTAAGTTTGTTCAACTCTGTATTCATGAATAGGACTATTCTTTTTTTCTGTTAAATTTTTTTTATAGAATTCTATACCCACCCAATGTAGTAATGTTAAACTGATTGTGTTGTTGACTACATAAGTGAATCAAGGGTAAGAATGACAATCTGAAACGACGACGAGAGTTCAACACAAACGATGAAGATCGACATCGGTAAAGGTGGAGGCCGAATGAAACTCTCCGTTAGCGATTTGAAACGACGAGACGAGACGAGATGAGAAATAACGAGAGTTTAACACTAGCGAAGATGGAGGCCGAATAAAACCCTCCGCCAATAATGGAGTTCAATAGCGACAATGGAGACCAATACCGACGAAGATAGTCTCTATTTTGAAGATGGAGAGTTTTTGGTGTGTGTAATGGTGAAGATGTAGAGTTTTTGATGTGTGTAGTGGTGTGTATTGAAATAGACAAGTGGTGTGTTACCCCTATAGGGTAGTAATAAAATGTTAAGGCATGAATTAAGATATTTTTAAACTCAAAAAATTATTTTATATATGTACTAAGTAATGATGTGTACTAAAAAGATTATCAGTATATAAATAAAATTACCAAATATTTAAATAACCTCATCATGCCCTTTAGTTCAAAGAAAAAAAAAAACACGAATCATGCTTTCAAAAGTGGTACATTAAATCAAACTATATAAACTACTTAGTCATGTCCTCCAAATTGATACATTAAAATAAACTTAAAAAAATAAGTTGGCATCCCCTTCAGACCTAATCATGCCCTCAAAAGTGAAACTTTAAAATAAACTATAAAAAATACTTAGCCCTTGTTTGAGAATTACATATTTTAGTTAAAAAGTAAAAAAATTATTATAAGTTGTCATATCACTCTCTCTACTTTTCTGCACATTTTTTTATAAAAAGTCAAAAAATTACTTAAATAGCATATTCCCAAACGGGGCCTTAATCATGTCCTCCAAATTGATACATAAATAAACTTCAAAAATATTTCTTTTCTTTTTTTTATAGCAAAAAATAAAAATATAAAATGAAATGAGTTGTCATGCCTCCAATCTATACATGTATATGGTAAATTATGCCGATCTTCCTGAAGTTTGAAGAAAATGTATTTTAATTTTGATATAATTACATTGATAACTCTTTTAGTAGGATTAAAAAGACTGAAACTAATATAAATGATTTGAAGATACAAAAATAAATATTATAAAATATATATTTCAATATAAAAGAGATAATAATCTCATTTTTTAATTCATATAAGTAATGAATTTATGATGAAAATGAGCTAAGGGGGTGTTTGTTTGGTGGCATAGAACCATAGGATTGGACTCCATGTCCAATGAAATAATTAGACCAACGCGAAGGTCGGACTAATTGTCCGATCAGACTAATAATTCCCCATATGTGGGATAACTCTATTTCACGGGGTGTGTGTGATAGAAATGGACGGATTGAGACAATCTCCGAATTGGCTAGTTAAATAACGAAATTGACCCTCAACTATATAATATTTCTTTCTTTTATTTTTTTTTAAATATTTTTATTAAACATGTTGAATTTTTTTTAACATGTATAAATTAATCTTGTAATATATAATTGTTTTTTTTTTCCTGATATTATCAAAATAATAAAAAGAAGGGTAAATCACACCTACACTGTAACGCCCCCAAAATAATATAATAAAGATAACTCATATGCGGAATAAATATGAGGAACAACATACTTTCATACATCAAAGTTTACTGTTTAACAAACAATTAAATGCCATGTAGACTTACATTTTTCCAAGTCATTGCTTGGTTACACAAATTGAGTCTTGCTCATTACATCTTAAGCCCTTGGCTTTACAAATAACCAACAAACACACAACAATACATAATCAAGAAGCTCTTGCTTCCTGAAAGTCCATCCACGCTATTGCCTTAGAGGAAACATCTCATCTGCACCTGAAAATGATATTCCCTTATAGGGTGAGCCAACAGCCCAGTAGAAATAATTTAACACAATTTATGAAGTTTAGCAAAGATATAAATGCCACGTATATAAACAATACTGATATGGAAACATCCACAAGGCCTACATATCCATATGCCACTAAGACCAATCTTATTCTATTATCCTTCAATTCATTTCCAGTTCATATACGCTACTCAATTCATGAGTTAAATTTATTATCTTTCAAGAACCAAAATGAGACTACAACTCAATGGTTTTCCAAATATGCAAAACACACATAAACACTTTAAACTTTGCCATTTTACAGATATTTCGTCCGAAGGACCTAGCACCCATTTATATAAGAGATTTCGGATCTTTCACCCAAGACACTCAGGCCAACTTGCTTCAAATTGAGTCCATCCCCTTTCTCCTCCCCAAATAAATATACATATGCAATGTATTTATGAACATAATCATGTACATCCCCTTTCTCCTCCCAATAAACATACAATGTATTTATAACATGGTCATATACGGAGTACATCCCTTTTCTTCTCCCAATAAACATACATATACAATGTATTTATAACATGGTCATATTCGATGACACCAACAATGGATTAGCATTAAATTGCCTAATCCTCATGTAATTTCTACAACAATCATAGTTATATATTCAATATCGAATTTAATAATTTATTCAAAACTTCCATAGGTGAGATAATACATATCCAATATCACCATCTATATCAATAATCATCCAATTTAACATATTCAATGTTAATTCCAATTATTTATACAAAATAATCATTTTATCAAATTAGGGCAAAAATCCCCCTTTTTCCAATATTGACTCAAACACCCAAAATCAACTATTTTGATACACCAAGATATTATATTCAACTCCATACATCATTTATCTCTTATACATCAAAAACCCTCTTTTCATATAACACCCAAATCTTAGATTTGTCCAAACCACAACCAAATCTCATCATCTATACACAATAGCAAATAACTAAGCTAAAAACCATATTAGAGTGTGGAAAATCCCTACCTCAAGTGTAGAAAACCCAAGCAACAAGGTGGAACTTCAAAGATGACGAAACCAATTTCTCTTTGGATCAAAACGAAGCTCTTGAAGCCCTCTACCTTATTCTCAAAGACACTAGGGTCAAGAACACAACGGATCTAGATGAAATCTTAGAGAGAAGGTGTATTCTAGAGAGAGAGTAAGAACACCTGTGTTTTTGCAGAGTTTTGAAGAGATTGTTAGCTGCAAAAATGAGCTAAAATGCCTCATTCATGATCTGATATGAACAGGCTCGCTCAAGCAACCAAACACAAACGGGTCGCCTCGCTCGAGCGCAAGAAGCGTCGCTCGAGCGAACAATGCAAAGTTTCAGGTTTGCAACGCAGAAACATGCTCCAGCGCAAGAGTGCTCGCTCGAGCGAAGGAACTCATAACACAGGGCTCGCTCGAGCGAAGAATACCAACCTTCAGGTTTTACAGAGATGCAGACGCACGCTCGAGCGCAAGAAGTCTCGCTCAAGCGAAGAAACAGTTTACACAAGCCTCGCTCGAGCGAAGAGGCCAAAATTTGGATAACAAAGTTTTGGAAAAACAAGCACCAACTTGTTCCAAACATACAACTACAACCCAATAACCAACATTAAGGGGAAGAAAAGGGAAGCAAGACATAAACCACCATCCAAACCATACAAACCCGAGTCTGGAACACCACAAGAGACGGGTCAAAACCAGGGTCGCTATATACACCCCATGAGGTTTCAAGCAAATACATTAGTACCCTTGTTATTCTAGAAAATACATCCCCCTCCTTGAGGTTTATACTCACATTACAAAAGCCCCTCTCCATTAGTTGACAGTTAAGTCAACTAACAGATTTTGTTTATGTCATCATTTAATTTTCTTAAAATGCCATAAATACCCTTAACAGATTCTTCTATTATCTAACACAATATTTACCCATGTCTTATAATCATTTCTTCAAACAGTTGATATGCATATGCATATACCATCACAGCAGCTACCTTTATAGAGCACCTCTCACAACAACAACAACAACAAACAACTACTGAATATAGAATTAGAGTACATAGAATCTTTTTATTTTTAGTATTATATATATAATCTGTGATTGTGTCAATCATTGATTTAGTATTATTTCCTTATTTATATCATTTCCTAAATTGTATCATGAATCTATTATGTATACATAGCCTCTATCTCATTCATGGAAAATCCAAATAATTTTTTTTTTATTCTTTTTGGTATCAGAGCTAGGTTAAGTACTTAGTAATTTTGCTTCATCGGCGGGTGACAGCCTTGTCTTGGCCGCCCGCCAAAACTTAACTCATTCCACTGCCAATTCTCTATATTACTCTTCTACATATTGTTAAGTACATAGTAATTCTCTCATTCGTTTTTTCTCCATTTCTCTGTATTAGTCTTCTCAATATTGTTCTTATATTTTCTGTAAGAGAGAGATACAACTCAGTCTATTTGCTAGACCCAGATTGTAGTGTTACAATTCTGGGATATAGTCGTTGCATCCTAGGAGGTTAGCGTCGTCTGTTCTCAAGCATCGTAGCGAGGACGTAACAATCTTAAGGAAAGTGTGTCCAACACACCCCTTTGTTGTCTTTCCTTTCTACATTTCTATACTGTAATAATCCTTAAGTTGTTTTGTATGTAAATTAATTATGTATTATTTCAGTATGTGTTCTTGTTCTAGTTTTAGACTTGAACAAGAAATTTCTTTCCTTCTTTCGTTTTCAAAAACATTTCTTTTCTGAGTTTTGGGAATTAAAATTTACATTCTGAAATTTAGTTTTAGAATTTTATTTCCAGTTGTGTTTTTATTAAATACACACATTTTGCTATTTAATTTAAATAGATTTTTTCTACAACTTAAGATCATTAGTGTTTTTGTTTTGCTTTGTGTGTATTTATTTTGGTGAATTTATTTCGTTTCTGAAATTGTGATTTTCAGAAGAAAAAAAAAAGGCAACGAATAGTGCTGAGACTATTCTGACCGTGACCCTAACAGTCTCGGTACCACCGCCAATGACTCCTATAGTGCCAATAAACCATGGAGAGAAACAAAAAAATTTCAATGGAATAAAGTTTAAGAGATTGTAACAAAAAATGCTATTTTATCTTACAACTTTGCATTTGGCCCGGTACAACCGTGAGGAGGCTCCGAAATAGATAGAAATGGGGGGCACTGATCGTCAACTTGTTGCTGCAATAGATACTTGGAAGGAAAGGTGACTTTCTGTGTCGAAATTACATACTAAATAGACTTCATAATTCTTTATGCAATGTATATTGTGTAAAGAAGACGACCAAAGAACTTTGGGAATCTCTTGAATTAAAGTACAAAATTGAAGATGCCGATGCAAAGAAATTTGTTATCGGACGTTTTCGGGATTTTAAAATGTTAGATTCCAAAACGATGGTTGGCCAAGTCCAACAAATTCAGTTGATCATACATGGCATCATTTCTGAAGGAATGATTCTGAGTGAATCATTTCAAGTTACTGCTATTATTGAGAAACTTCCTCCAGCATGAAAAGAGTTCAAAAATTACCATAAACACAAACGCAAGGAAATGAAGTTGGCAGAACTTATCATGGGACTGAGGATTGAAGAAGACAACCAGAAATCCGAGAAGAAGTCTGGGAACCAAATCATGCAGGCTAAGGCAAATGTTGTGGAATAAGGCCAGAGTTCGAGTTTTAACAACAAAAAGAGAAAGCATGATGGCAAAGGCTCTAAGCAAGGCTTCAAAGGTGAGAACAACCAAAGACTCAAAGGCAAGTGCTATGTGTGTGGTGGTGATGGACATCAAGCAAAGGATTGTCAAAGCCGCAAAGATTGAGCAATTTCTAGCAAGAAACCAACACAAGCCAACATAACCGAGGGATACAATCTTTCTAAGAGATTGGCAGACATCAACCTTTCTGCAGTAGTCTCTGAGGCTAACTTGGTGGCCAACCCTAAAGAATGGTGGGTGGATACTGGAGCAATCCGCTACATTTGTGCCGACAAGAAAATGTTCACAACCTACAAAGTGGTGGAAAATAGAGAACAGCTGTTCATAGGAAACTCCTCCACATCAACTGTAGAAGGACAAGGGAAGATAGTGCTAAAGATGACCTCGGGGAAGGAACTCACTCTCAATAATACACTCCATGTTCCATAAATTTGCAAAAATTTAATTTTTGAGTCATTGTTGATTAAGAACGGGTTTAGGCTAGTTTTTGAATCTGAAAAAGTTGTATTTACTAAGGCTGAAATGTATGTAGGTCATGGGTATATGACTGATGGGCTTTTTAAGCTAATGTGTTAACTGTTGTACCAACTATTGCTTCTAATAATAATAACACATCTTTTGCTTATATTGTTGATTCTTCTCATTTATGGCATGGTAGACTAAGACATGTAGATTTTGGTTCTTTGCGTAGACTTGTTAATCTAGAATGTTTACCTAAATTTAATCTTGATCCTAATCATAAATGTGAAGTATGTGTTGAAACTAAAATTACTAGAGTATCATTTAATAAAATTGAAAGAAGTACTGAACCACTAGCTTTAATTCACACTGACACTGGTGATTTAAAATTTGTGCAAACTAGAGGTGGTACAAAGTACTATATAACTTTTATTGATGATTGAACTAGATATTCCTATATATACTTATTGTGAAGTAAAGATGAGGCCTTAGAAGCTTTTAAGCAATATAAGGTAGAAGTTGAAAATCAACTTGGAAAAAAGATTAAGGTTCTAAAAAGTGACAGAGGTGGTGAATATGATGCACCATTTGATGAATTTTGCTCAGAACTTAGAGTTATTTACCAAACCATTGCACCTTATTCTCCTCAATTAAACGAAGTGGCTGAAAAATCGCACTCTTAAACAGATGATGAATACCATGTTGATAAGTTCGGGTTTACCCCAGAACTCCAGAACTTGTAGGGGGAGGCTATTTTATTCGCAAATTATATCCTAAATAGGATATCCCACAAGAAAACTAACCAAACACCTTATGAATTATGGAAAGATCATCGACCTTCTTATAATGACTTAAAAGTGTGGGGGTGCTTCGCAAAAATGGCGGTCCCTAATCCTAAAAAGACTGAAATTGGACCAAGAACCATTGATTGTGTATTCATTGGCTATGCCAATAATAGTAGTGCATATCGATTTTTGGTAGTTAAAACAAGTATTTTCGATATACACACAAATATTAGTATCGAGTCAAGAAATGCATCCTTTTTCGAACATATCTTTCCTTGGAAAAAGAATGAAGAAAATCAAATTCTTGTAAATACAGAGACAATGGCTGAACAAGTTGAGTCATCTAAATTGGAGGAGCAAAGTTTTAATAAAGGAACTTTTACTGGCGCTATGGTAAGCGACAAAGACCAACAAGAAGATAAGCTTAGACGTGGAAAGAGACTAAGGACATCTAAGTCTTTTGGTCCAAATTTTCTAACTTTTCTACAAGAAAATGAGCCTCAAAGCTTTAAAGAAGCAATATTGGGTCCTGAAGCACCATTATGGAAATAGGCTATAAATGGCAAAGTTGAGTCCATTCTACAAAACCATACTTAGGAATTGGTTAATCATCCTCCAAGGTGCAAACCATTTGGATACAAGTGGATTTTCAAAAGGAAAATGAAAGAGGATGGGTCAATGCTATGATTTTGGATAGATTTAGAATAAACAAGTGTGACAAATGTGTCTATGTCAAAAATACCGACAAAGGTTATGTCATCATTTGTCTCTATATAGATGATCTGCTCATCATTGGCAGCAATATCAAAATGATAAAGACTACCAAGAAATTGTTAAACCAAATGTTTGACATGAAAGATATGGGAGTAGCAGATGTCATACTTGGAATGAAAATTTCTAAAACACCTAATGGGTATGCCTTAATCTTAGTCTCACTATGTTAAGAAAATTCTGGAAAAATTTGGGAAGCATGACAACTGTCCTGCTAAGATATCTATAAATGCTAATGCTCATTTATTAAAGAATACAGGAGAAAGCGTATCACAAGTAGAATACTCCCAAATCATTATGTACTTAATGAATTGCACACAACCTGACATAGCCTTTGCAATCAGCAAATTAAGTAGGTACACAAATAACCCAGCGAAGGATCATTGGATAGCTATAATTAGGGTGCTTAGATATCTAAGACATACCCAAAATTATGGATTACATTATACAAGATATCCAGCAATACTTGAAGGGTATAGTGATGCAAATTGGATATTGAACACCAATGACTCAAAGTCCACTAGCAGATATGTCTTTGCTCTAGGAGGCGCAACAATCTCTTGGAAGTCCTCCGAGCAGACTTGCATTGCAAGGTCCGCAATGGAATATGAATTTATAGCTTCAGATAAAACAGGAGAAGAAGCATAGTGGCTTTGAAATTTCCTAGAAGATATTCCAATGTGGCCAAAACCCGTGCCAGTTATGTGCATACACTGTGATAGTGAAGCAGCAATAAGATGGGCACAAAATCATATGTATAATGGCTAGTTTCAACACATTTGTCGACGACATAATACCGTTTGCCGCTGCTCTCAAATGGTATAATTACCATTGACTATATAAGGTCTAAAGATAATATCGCAGATCCATTAACGAAAGGGCTAGCAAGAGAGCAAGTGTTTAGTTTATTGAGGGGAATAAGATTAAAGCTATAACGACCCCGGTCTTTTCCCATTTGATTATTGTATCCGGACTGTTCCGTAGATTCTGTCATTGTATAATGGTTGTTGTTGTTGTTCCTTATTTTCTCTTTTGGAATTATAGGATGTGTTGGGCAGGTTTGTTCAGGTTGGTTGGGTTTAGAAACCTAGTGTTGCTGTCCAGAATTTTGGTTATTCGCTCGAGCGAGGAGTTTGTCGCTCGAGCGAGATGTTGTTTTGGTTCTTCGCTCGAGCCGGGGTTTGGTAGCTCGAGCGAGAGTTTGCGTCTGGGTTGGACCTGTAGCTTTGCATTCTTGGCTCGAGCGAGCTTTTCTTCGCTCGAGCGAGTTAGTTTGTTCTTCGCTCGAGCAATAGTTCCTTCGCTCGAGCGTGAGTCTGGTTTCAGACCTGAGGGTTTGAGTTCTTCGCTCGATCGAGCTTTCTTTCGCTCGAGCGAGCTTTTGGGTTGTTGGCTCGAGCAAGGCTTCCTTGGCTCGAGCGTAGATTCTCTGTGTCTGGTCGCTCGAGCGACCAAGTCTTCGCTCGAGCGAGCCTGTCCAGTTTAAATACACAGCAGCGGGATTTGATCAGTCTTTTTCATATTCTTTTGATTCCAAACCCCAGGTTCGACCTCTCTCTCTCCCTACTCACCTTCTCTCTTAGGTTTGATCTGTTTAGAGAGTGTTTCAACCCTAGTTGCTTTATTAAAAAGATAGAGGGAGTCAAGAGCTTTCATTTAATCTGAACATTTGGCAATTTGGAGCATTTTGGTCTTTGGGCACTCATCTCTGTCTTCACCATTTGGGTTGTTTTCTCTGAGGTAGGGATTTCCTACTCCAATTTATAGGTTACGTTCTAAGTTTTGGTATTTTAATATGTTGGGAATACTTTGGTAAATTTTGGGAAAAACCCTAGTTGAATTATTGAATTGATTTGTATAAGTAATTCATGGAATTGGGAAAAGATGGTTAAATTCATGGAATTGGGGAATTCATTGATTAAATGGCATAATTTGATAATTTGTATCATTTGTCTATTGAATTGTGGACATAGTTATTTTCAGTTTAGAAATAACTGTTTTGGGCTATCGGTGGAGGATAGTCGTGATTGTTGTAGACATTGCATGTGGATTAGGATTAACTGAAACTAATCACATTGGTTAAGTCATAAATTTTGACTATTGCATTGATAGAGAATATGTGTATTGATTGAGCATTGCATTTGCATACATTGTTTTGTGTGTGGGAGGAGATAGGGGATGTACTCCACGGTTTAGGGGAAGATAGGGGATGGACCTCTAAACCGGATTTTTGTTTGGGAGGAGATAGGGGATGGACTCCATTAGCATCACTTTTATGTGTGCTTATTTATATAGAAGTGTTTTATTGATACAGCACTAAAATGTGTATCAATCTGGAAGTATGAAGTGTTTTGATTTATTTGAGCTTGAGTCTCATTTGTTTGTTGATATTGGAAGGATGTGAATACGATATATGTAATTCACTGTTGTAAGTTTGGCCAGGTTCTGAGCCATGTTGATAAAACTGTGAAGTAAAACGTATTTTAGACAATAGTGTCATGAGACTGTAAAATGAAGTAATTGATTATCCTGGTTAACCATCTGTTGGATGCTATTGCTTTATTCATTACATATATGTGGTTTAGTATATTTCTACTGGGCTGTGGCTCACCCTTTATGGGAACATCATTTTCAGGTTCAGGTGATAAACTACCTCCAAGGAATTAGCTTGGGAGGGTTTGGCTTCTGGATTGAAGAAGACTACTTTTAGTTAACTGTCTTAAATCATTAGTACATGTAAACATTCAAGCCTAGGGCTTTTCTTGTATTGAGTTAGAACTCATATTTTTGTATCCAAGTGTTGGCTTGGAAAGATGTAAGCCTGTAGGGCATTTTATTCGATGATACATGTAATGCTTTATTTTGTAATACTCTGATGAATGAATTAATAGATTGTCTTCTTTAAATAATAAATGTCAATGATATATAATGGGTTAATTTTGAGGGCGCGAGTGTTTAGCTTCGGCACATTTATTAATGTGCTAATGTCTTTGTTTCCTTTATTAGGATGTCAGGACGAGGACGAGGACGCGGTAGGCGTGGTAGGCCGGGTAGGCAGGAGTTGCCTGTCCCAGAAGAGATTCCGGCAGTTCAAGAGGGAATTGGCCAAGCCAATGTGGCCGAGCCAGTAGGCCAACAGGCTATGGGCGCTCTCGCCCGAGAGATAGCAGGGGCATTCAGGGAGTCAGTAGGCATTCTCAGAGCTGAGAATCAAGCTCAGGCTGTTATTGCGGATGCAGGACCTTCCTTTCTGAAGAGGGAGTTCTTCCGGTCTAATCCGGATGAATTTGTGGGTGATCCTAAAGAGCCACTTAAGGCAGATGAATGGCTCGAACAGACAACGAAGACGTTTGAGATGCTTGGCATCGAAGACGAGGTGTTGAAAGTGACCTTGGCATCTTTCCAGCTGAAGGGGGATGCGGGTCAGTGGTGGAAGTTTACTAAGGGGCGTATAGGAGGTACGTGGGAGGCTTTTGTGAATGCTTTCCAGGAGAAGTTTTTATCTTCGGCAGTTAGGGAGAAGCTGCGAGACCAGTTTTGTCAGCTTAAGCAGGCGAGTTCTTCAGTGGCCGAGTTTGAGGCTGCATTTACTAGTTTGTCCAGGTTTGCACCTGAGTTGGTGGCGTCTGAGGAACGCCGTTGTATTGAGTTTGAGAAGAAGTTGAGGCGTGGCCTCAAGCTGAGAGTTGGGGGAACTATGATTCGGGATTATGGGCGTATGGTTGATGCTGCAGCCCATATGGAGATCATGATGCAGGAGGAGGAGGAAGGGCAGAAGGGCTCCAAGAGGAGTCAGGATAGTCAGAGTGATGGTAGGAGACAGAAGGGTTTTAATCCCCAACAGTCTCAGGGTAGCTTTTCAAGATCGACTTTTCCTGTACCGAGTGCTAGTTCGGGGAAAGGCAGTCAGGGAGACATTACCTGTTTCAAGTGTGGCCAGCTGGGCCACAAGTCTCCAGTTTGTCCTCAGAGGGGAGGAGTGCAGAGAGCAGCATCATCATCGGCTCGATCTCAGAGCCAGAGTCAGGGTAGAGGTCAGCCACTCTCGTGTTATCAGTGTGGTCAGCCAGGGCACATGAAGAGGTATTGCCCACAGTTGGGTGGCACACCTGGTGCATCTGGTTTGAGGCCGATTCAGGGTCAGCAGCCAGCTCAGTCGGGTCAGGCCTCGAGGGCTAATCAGGGGGCTTCATCGTCCCAGACAGTGCAGCAATCTTATGCTCCTAGGGGTGAGCAGGTTGATCAGAGGTCGTCTGGGCGCGTGTACGCTGTTACCGCGCAGGATCTTGTACCGACTCCATCAGTTGTGAGAGGTACCTTCTTGTTTTGCAACTCGGTTGCTAATGTTTTGATTGATACGGGTGCATCTCATTCCTTTGTGTCTGCTGCATTTGCATCTGTTTTGGAATTGGAGTTAGCACAGTTAGCATCTCCTATATGTGTAGTGTCACCTCTTGGGGGTGAATTGATTTTGAAACAAGGTGTTAGGGGTTGTGATATAGAGGTTGATTATCATAGATTCCCATTTTCCTTTGTCGTTATGCCTATGAGAGGTTTTGATGTTATTTTGGGTATGGACTGGTTATCGTCATACCGGACAGTTATTGATTGCTATCGCCAGAGGGTCACTTGTTGTACCGTGAGCGGAGAGTATTTTCATTTTCTGGGGGACCGGGTTGGTGATGTGTTGCCACCGGGGTATGTTCCACGAGGACGGAGTGAGCTTAGTAGTTTACTTGCTAACCTTTCGATTAGTGAGGATGAGGAGACACTGATTGTGTTGCCAAGGGTGGTTTGTGAGTACTCGGACGTCTTTCCTGAGGATCTTGTTGGTTTGCCACCGCATCGGGAGATTGAGTTCTCCATTGACCTAGTGCCAGGCACAGCACCGATTTCTATGGCACCTTATCGTTTTGCCCCAGCCGAGTTAGTTGAGTTGAAGATCCAACTCCAGGAGTTGCTAGATAAGGGCTTTATACGTCCTAGTGTTTCGCCGTGGGGAGCACCGGCCCTCTTTGTTAAAAAGAAAGGTGGTGCTTTGAGACTTTGTATAGATTATCGGAAGTTGAATCGGGCTACGGTCAAGAATAAGTACCCTCTGCCCCGTATAGATGACCTGTTTGACCCGTTGAAGGGTTCCCGTTGTTTCTCTAAGATAGACTTGAGATCGGGTTACCACCAGTTGAGGGTCAGGGAAGAGGATATTTCGAAGACGGCATTCCGTACGCGGTATGGCCATTATGAGTTTTTGGTGATGCCATTCGGGCTCACCAATGCACCGGCAGTCTTTATGGACTTGATGAACCGAATTTTCCGGGAATTCTTGGATCGGTTTGTAGTCGTTTTTGTGGACGACATCCTTATCTATTCGCCTTCTGAGGAGGAGCACGAGGCACACTTGAGGGTGGTGCTTGAGTTACTTAGAGCCCATAGGCTGTATGCCAAGTTTGGGAAGTGTGAGTTCTGGCTGAGAGAAGTCAAATTCTTAGGCCATGTGGTATCCGGTGAAGGAGTGTCTGTTGATACATCCAAGGTAGAGGCAGTGCAGGATTGGGCACAGCCTAAGAGTGTATTTGAGATCCGCAGTTTTCTGGGATTAGCTGGGTATTACCGTCGGTTTGTGAAAGATTTCTCCAGGTTAGCATCACCGTTGACTAGGCTGACTCGGAAGGGAGTCAAATTTGTATGGAGTGAGACTTGTGAAAAGTCGTTTCAGGAGTTAAAAGTTAGACTGACTACCGCTCCAGTATTGATTATTCCAGAGAGAGGATTGGGTTATGCAGTCTATTGTGACGCCTCACGAGAGGGTCTGGGTTGTGTGTTAATGCAAGAGGGGAAAGTAGTTGCCTATGGTTCACGTCAGTTGAAAATTCACGAGCAAAATTACCCTACACATGATTTAGAGTTAGCAGTTGTGATTTTTGCCTTGAAGATTTGGAGGCATTATCTTTATGGTGAGAGGTTCGAGGTGTTCTCGGATCATAAGAGTCTGAAGTATTTGTTTACTCAGAAAGACTTGAACTTGAGGCAGAGAAGGTGGATGGAATTTATAGAGGATTATGACTTTGAGTTGCATTATCATCCGGGAAAGGCCAACGTGGTGGCCGATGCCCTTAGCAGAAAACCTGTTGGTGTCATAGCTAATATAGCCGTCTGAGAATGGGAGATGTTGGGTGCACTTGGGGAGTTTGATTTACTTCTGGGCGAATCCGTTGAGGCTGCGGCCTTGTTTTCTGTTATTGCACAGCCTTCACTTGTGACTCGAGTGTTAGAGGCTCAGAGAGGTGACTTTGAGGTAGAATCTCTCCGTGAGAAGATTTCCGGTGGGAAGGTTGAGAAGGGTTTGACGGTATATTCCGACCTGAGTGTGAGATACCGAGACCGTCTGTTTGTGCCGGAGTCTTGCCGAGAGGAGGTACTCCGAGAGTTCTATCATTCACGCCTTGCGGTGCATCCGGGAGGCACTAAGATGTATCGGGATTTGGGTCGCCAGTTTTGGTGGCGGGGTATGAAGAGAGATGTGGCAGCTTTCGTATCTAAGTGCCTTACTTGCCAGCAAGTGAAGGCCGAGCATCAGAGGCCAGCGGGTTTGTTGGAACCCTTGCCTATTGCCGAGTGGAAGTGGGAGCATGTCACTATGGACTTCGTTGTAGGTCTTCCGAGGACTCAGCGGGGTAGTGATGCTATTTGGGTGGTTGTAGACTGGTTGACTAAGTCGGCGCACTTTATTTCTATGCGCGTGAGAGATTCGGTAGATCATCTTGCCGACTTGTATATTCGGGACATAGTGAGATTGCACGGGGTCCCAGTGACGATCGTCTCAGATAGAGATCCTCGTTTTACTGCCAGGTTGTGGCAGAGTTTGAAGAGTGCCTTAGGCACTAAGTTGACCTTTAGTACGGCTTATCATCCTCAGACTAACGGACAGTCCGAGCGTACTATTCAGATACTTGAGGATATGCTTCGGGGTTGTGTTCTAGACTTTAGTGGGTCGTGGGAGAGGCACTTACCGTTGGTGGAGTTTGCCTACAACAACAGTTTCCAGTCTAGTATCGGTATGGCACCATTTGAGGCCTTGTATGGCCAACCGTGTAGATCTCCTGTGTGTTGGGCCGAGGTGGGTGATGCACCTCTGTTGGGTCCAGAGTTGGTGAGGGAAACGACGGAGAAAGTTGAGCTTATCCGTAAGAGGCTTGTTACAGCACAGAGTCGTCAGAAATCGTATGCCGACCGTAGGAGGAGACCTTTGGTGTTTGAGGTGGGTGATCATGTCTTTTTGAAGATATCACCTAGACGGGGTTTGATGAGGTTTGGGAAGAGTGGGAAGTTGTCCCCTCGGTTCATTGGTCCGTTTGAGATCCTTGAGAGGATTGACGAGGCTGCTTATCGTTTAGCTTTGCCGCCGCAGTTGTCCGGAGTACATGACGTGTTTCATGTGAGTATGCTTCGGAAGTATGAGCCGGATCCATCACATGTGTTGGATTGGACCGATTTAGTAGTTGATGAGGATGTCTCGTATGAGGAGAGACCGATTCGAGTCTTGGATAAGCGGGATCAAGTTTTGCGAGGCAAGACCATCCCTTTGGTCAAAGTTTTGTGGAAACACCACGGAGTGGAGGAAGCCACTTGGGAACGTGAATTGGAAGTCCGCAAGAAATATCCGGACATGTTTGTTGATTTGTAATCTTATAACTAGATTCTGTTATATTGTTGAACTTAAGAGCTTTACATATGTCTTAAGTTGTAAAACATTGAGTATGTTTTGGTAAATGGGTGTATCTTGAAACTTGTTTCATTATAGAAGATTAGTGTAACATTGTATATGTTGATTACATTGTTGGATGTGTTCTATATATCATGCAATTGAATATGATATGGAAATTGTTAACATTGAAAGGAATAGTGCATAATAGTGGTGCAGGTTGAAATATATGTTGTTTTATATATATTGTGGGATACCTCTTGATAAAGAGATGAAGTGACCAGTATTGGGTCAAGTTGTTTATTATTGTTATATACTATCTTTGGGTATTGAGAAAAACCTGTTCTCAAATTTGTGCCTAATTTCGGGGACGAAATTCTTTGAAGGGGGGGAGGTTATAACGACCCCGGTCTTTTCCCATTTGATTATTGTATCCGGACTGTTCCGTAGATTCTGTCATTGTATAATGGTTGTTGTTGTTGTTCCTTATTTTCTCTTTTGGAATTATAGGATGTGTTGGGCAGGTTTGTTCAGGTTGGTTGGGTTTAGAAACCTAGTGTTGCTGTCCAGAATTTTGGTTATTCGCTCGAGCGAGGAGTTTGTCGCTCGAGCGAGATGTTGTTTTGGTTCTTCGCTCGAGCCGGGGTTTGGTAGCTCGAGCGAGAGTTTGCGTCTGGGTTGGACCTGTAGCTTTGCATTCTTGGTTCGAGCGAGCTTTTCTTCGCTCGAGCGAGTTAGTTTGTTCTTCGCTCGAGCAATAGTTCCTTCGCTCGAGCGTGAGTCTGGTTTCAGACCTGAGGGTTTGAGTTCTTCGCTCGATCGAGCTTTCTTTCGCTCGAGCGAGCTTTTGGGTTGTTGGCTCGAGCAAGGCTTCCTTGGCTCGAGCGTAGATTCTCTGTGTCTGGTCGCTCGAGCGACCAAGTCTTCGCTCGAGCGAGCCTGTCCAGTTTAAATACACAGCAGCGGGATTTGATCAGTCTTTTTCATATTCTTTTGATTCCAAACCCCAGGTTCGACCTCTCTCTCTCCCTACTCACCTTCTCTCTTAGGTTTGATCTGTTTAGAGAGTGTTTCAACCCTAGTTGCTTTATTAAAAAGATAGAGGGAGTCAAGAGCTTTCATTTAATCTGAACATTTGGCAATTTGGAGCATTTTGGTCTTTGGGCACTCATCTCTGTCTTCACCATTTGGGTTGTTTTCTCTGAGGTAGGGATTTCCTACTCCAATTTATAGGTTACGTTCTAAGTTTTGGTATTTTAATATGTTGGGAATGCTTTGGTAAATTTTGGGAAAAACCCTAGTTGAATTATTGAATTGATTTGTATAAGTAATTCATGGAATTGGGAAAAGATGGTTAAATTCATGGAATTGGGGAATTCATTGATTAAATGGCATAATTTGATAATTTGTATCATTTGTCTATTGAATTGTGGACATAGTTATTTTCAGTTTAGAAATAACTATTTTGGGCTATCGGTGGAGGATAGTCGTGATTGTTGTAGACATTGCATGTGGATTAGGATTAACTGAAACTAATCACATTGGTTAAGTCATAAATTTTGAGTATTGCATTGATAGAGAATATGTGTATTGATTGAGCATTGCATTTGCATACATTGTTTTGTGTGTGGGAGGAGATAGGGGATGTACTCCACGGTTTAGGGGAAGATAGGGGATGGACCTCTAAACCGGATTTTTGTTTGGGAGGAGATAGGGGATGGACTCCATTAGCATCACTTTTATGTGTGCTTATTTATATAGAAGTGTTTTATTGATACAGCACTAAAATGTGTATCAATCTGGAAGTATGAAGTGTTTTGATTTATTTGAGCTTGAGTCTCATTTGTTTGTTGATATTGGAAGGATGTGAATACGATATATGTAATTCACTGTTGTAAGTTTGGCCAGGTTCTGAGCCATGTTGATAAAACTGTGAAGTAAAACGTATTTTAGACAATAGTGTCATGAGACTGTAAAATGAAGTAATTGATTATCCTGGTTAACCATCTGTTGGATGCTATTGCTTTATTCGTTACTTATATGTGGTTTAGTATATTTCTACTGGGCTGTGGCTCACCCTTTATGGGAACATCATTTTCAGGTTCAGGTGATAAACTACCTCCAAGGAATTAGCTTAGGAGGGTTTGGCTTCTGGATTGAAGAAGACTACTTTTAGTTAACTGTCTTAAATCATTAGTACATGTAAACATTCAAGCCTAGGGCTTTTCTTGTATTGAGTTAGAACTCATATTTTTGTATCCAAGTGTTGGCTTGGAAAGATGTAAGCCTGTAGGGCATTTTATTCGATGATACATGTAATGCTTTATTTTGTAATACTCTGATGAATGAATTAATAGATTGTCTTCTTTAAATAATAAATGTCAATGATATATAATGGGTTAATTTTGAGGGCGTTACAAAAGCCTATTAACTAAGAATCGCTATAATGGCAACCTAACCTAGAAAACTGGAGATCCCACGAACTAGGTTCAATGGGACAATCGAATTATGGAGATTCCCTGATCACTAGAGAGGTTCTCTCTCCTACCCATTTTCTATGATAAGAAAAGTGATCCCTGCAGCGTAGTCAGGATAAGCTTTGCTTTTAACGATTCTTATATCTTGGTTATCCAAGTGGAGTGTGGTAGGACATTCTCAATGAGAATTACCTATGAGAATTAAGAGGCTGAATTCTCTAGAGCACTCACTAAACCAAGTATTGTTCAGGGCCAAAATGAACACAACCGTAGAACAAGACTGTGTTTGGTAATACTATGTGTGTAATCTATTGTCTTGGCTTACACCAATGGTTGAGCAGTTCAAGATAGTAAGTCCGACAAGTTTTCACTAAGGGAGGTTCAAAGCCAAAAGCTACATATTCCGAAGTAGGGTATCTCCTTAATGTACTGTTTGGTATTTTTTGCATATTGTTGCATGCCCGTTTCCGTCAACTGCATTCATGTGGGGGATTATTGGAAATTATAGTTTTTCTTATGCTTATTTTTGGGCCACCTTTGAGCCCAAATTTGAGTCGAGTTTACACGTTTTTTGGGGTGGATCCAAAGAGGTGACGTGTTCCTTGCCGCGTGGCAAGTCACATGGTGAAGACGGTTCGTCAAAACCATTTATGAGTGAATGGGAAGTTGACGTTGTTTTCGGGCTTATGAAATGGGAAGTTGAAGAGTCAAATGTGGGTTTCCTTAATTTGGTTGTCCCACATTGAAAGTTTAAGAGAGCTAATGTGAGTATATAAGCTCTAGATGGACACACTTAGGTTGGGCCCCAAGGGGTACCCCAAGTTTTGTAAGGAGGGGAGTTATGGACAAAGTGGGCTTGGCCCAAAACCACCACACACGGGTGCGAGTTATGGGTCAGGTCCTAGCTTTAATATTTGGACAAAATTTGTTTCAATTTTTTTTTTAAAAAAAATTTTAAATTTTCTTCCCACAATTCTTGCGGGAAAATTTGAATTCCTAATGGGAAAATTTCAAACATTTGCGCCAAATTTCAAAATTCAAAACTGAGTAGTGGCACCCCTTTCTTCTTTGGTCACCTCTCTTCACTCCAACAGTTTTCAGGTTCGCAACTGTTCGAAGGGCTTCCAAACCCATTCGAACAGTCACCTTCTTGCCTATAAATTCAGACCTTCTCCAACCAATTCTCTTATTCATTTTTTCTCCATTTCTCTGTATTACTTTTCTGCATATTGATCTTATATTTTTTGTAAGAGAGAGAGATACAACTCAGTCTGTTCGCCAGACCCAGATCATAGTGTTGCAATTCTAGGATACAGTCGTTGCATCCTGGGAGGTCAGCGTCATCTGTTCTCGAGCACCAAAGCGAGAATGTAACGATCTTAAGGAAAGTGTGTCCAACACATGCCTCGGCTATCTTTCCTTTCTGCATTTCTATGCAACAATAATCTGTAAGTTGTTTTGCATGTAAATTAATTCTGTATTATTTTAGTGTGTTCTTGTTCTAGTTTTAGACTTGAACAAGAAATTTCTTTCCTTCATTCGTTTTCAAAAACATTTTTTTTTTATTTTTGGGAATTAAAGTTTGCATTCTGAAATTTAGTTTTAGAATTTTATTTTCAGTCGTGTTTTTATTAAATATACACAATTTGTTATTTAGTTTAAATAAATTTTTCCTACAGATAATGTGCAGATCATCCCATCCCATTGTCTTATAGTACACATCAAGATATTGTTCGCTTTGTATCACGGGACACTTACAATTTTATTCTTCCTTCACTAAAAATGGGAGCACGCATAGTTTTGTTCTTCCTTATATTTCTCAATGTCTCAGTTTTTTATATGTTTTAGGATAAATAACATTTTTATTTAATTACATTTTGATTTCAGTATTATTTACACCATACTTTTAAACACGGACATAAACTAATATTTTATAATTTTTGATGTAATAAGTTCCACTAAACCAAGGAAGCGTGTCGTGGATTAGTTTGATATATTCTATTAATCATCCAAGTCCTTTATTCAATAAAAGATGTTTCCTTCTTGTAATTTTCTATTTGTAGTTTTTCATATTCAACTATAATATCTGTCAAAGTCGTTCAAAAAAACAAAAACTATATCTAATGATAATAATTGTGTTGATGACGCTGTTGATGACGCTATGTCCTGCCCGGTACACTTACGGATCATATATACGAATTTGTGAATATATTTGTGAATATGGCGGCACACTTACGGATCACATATAACAGATTTGTGAATATTGTGTGAATATATTTGTGAATATGCGTGTGTGTCCACATGACACATACGCTATGTTTGGTTGGGGGATTTGTATCAGGATCCTCTAGAGTAAGAACCCTGAAGTGATCTCCTAGAGTGAGAGATCCAACGGTTGAAATTAAAACTAACCAAAACGACGTCGTTTTGGCTAGTAAGTTGAAAAAAAAGAAGTTTGATTTCAAAAACACAACCTATGTTTCTTGTATTCAATGCTTCCCTATTTTTAGCCTTTCCTTCCTATTCAACCCAAAATCTTTTGATTCTTCTTTATTCCTCGGTTCATGTTCTTATTCTTTATTCCTAAGTTCATGAACTACCCATAAAAAATATGAGGACTCAAAACCAAAACATAGCAAGTTGGGTAATTAGTTTTCTTATTGATTAAAATCAATCTTCTTCAAACCCATTTCTCAATCAATCTCCAACATGTAAGACAAAGACCCAAATTTTTCTTCCCCCAGACTCCCCACAACCACCCAGGTATAACAATATTCATTTTACCCTTATTCTATTTAAAATAAATTTTATTATTATTTTTTCAGTGAATCAAGCATACAAACAGAGTTTGATTAATAAGCCATTTCTAAAGTGCTCTGTTTCTTTTCTGTGAATAGGTTGTGGAAGAGTTGAAAAAGCTATGGAGAATGGCTTTGCCAATAATAGCAATGAATTGTTTAATGTGAGTATAATCTGTAAAAAAGTTTTTGAAATTGTTTAACTTACTTTCATGGCCGCCGAGGAGAAGAGAGAGAGAGTCTTTCTATTGCTTCATATTTGCAGGAACTGTTCATCATTTTGAACGAAAGCTGATATATATATATATATATATATATATTTCAACTTACTAACCAAAACAATCGTTTTGGTTAGTTTTAATTTCAGCCGTTAGATCTCTCACTCTAGGAGATCACTTCAGGGTTATTACTCTAGAGGATCCTGATACAGGTGATTTGGAAAGGGAAAGGAAAAAGGTGTGTGAAATTAGGTGAAATTTAGATATATTTTATTCATATTTCACCTACTTTTTCTATTTCCCTTTCCAAATCCCTCAAATCTTCCAACCAAACACAGCATTACGGATCATATATATGAATTTGTGAATATGCATGTAGTGTAAACCACATCACTGCCGTAACAAATACTAAGAGATTATCTATTTTGTATTATGGAGTATACATAATTTTTCTTTATTAGAAAAGACCTCTTAAAGATTTGTGAGTATGACACTTATAAGATGGATCAAGAGTTCCTACTGGAATGATGTGGGATGGATTCTGATCTCCCACAGATAATATAAGAAAGTGAAAAAAAGAAAAAAAGAAATTTTTTTGATGTGTTTGTTTAGATAGAGAGTTCTACAAAATAATAGAAACAAAAATTTTTTGTACAACTTAAATTATCTTGTTAGTTAGGTTAACAATTTCTTACAAAACATACCAAGAAATTTATTTTTCTTACAAATCTTGATAAGATTTATTTCTCTCCTGTTACATAGTGATTATATTTTTTTCTTATCATTTTCTTACAATTTTTTCATCTATTCAAATACATACAAAAAAATATTTTTTTTTTCTTTTATTTCACTTCACTTTTTAACATTTTTATTTTTCATCATATGTTTTTTATTTTTTTCTCTAAATAAACAGAGCCTTAAAGAAGTGTTGTGAAGTCCTTCCTTGGACTGCAGTCTTTCTTCGGTGAAAATAATAAAATTCATTATAGAAAATTTGCAACTTTTCAAAAAAAAATTCAGATAGCAGTTAGAGTATCCACATCAGACCCTTTACAATGACTTTAAAGTTATTATAGAGAGAAAAAGCTATAAATACGTACTCCATCATACTCTCTATAGCAACCATTTCATTTTGACTTTGTTATAGTGCCTCACCTGATTAAGTGAGACACTGTTCATAGGTTAATCTATTTTTTATTATATTTTCTTTCCCGCAAAACACTGTCGCGATCGTCAAGTGTACTGCTAATTTGATAGCTGGAGCGAAGCAGAACTAAACTGGAGCAAAACTGGGCCAAAATACCATAGTTGATCGTCCTCCCGACGTCTGGCCGGATGACCGCTACTGCTAAATTTCCTTTCTCTGTCCGGCCAATATATCTGTCGGCCAACCAAATGATCTATACGGCCAGCCAAAGGCCTTTGCAACCTGCCAACTTTTTTCTTGTAGTTTTGGAGCTGTTTTGGGCCCGTTTTGATCTTCAAAAATATCTGTTTAACATCATTTGAGCCTCCAAAGAGATAGATTAAATTGATATGAATAAAACATAATATTTTGATTAATTTAATTTATCAAGAACAAAATCTAAACATAATCAAATAATCATCAAAATACAATATGGCTAACAAAATTGAAAAAGATAAAAGAATAAAAAATAATATTTTAATGAAATAGAATTTTAGAATAGAGAGTTTGATGGAGTGTGTACATAAAAAAAGAGGCTAACTAAAATGCAAAAGTGAATTTTGAGTTATAATTTGGTTCAAAATTTACTGAGGCTAATGCGGATGCTCTTAGATGGACAATTATGCTCTATATTCAGATTTTTTTGGGCTCAAATCCAATACTAGTTACATAGTCAGTTAAGAATAGTTTTTTTAGTAGTTTAATTTTTTTTAACAGAATAATTTTTTTTATTTTTTTTATTTTTTTTAGATTCAAAATTTTATTCACAATGACCTGACAAATTATATATTAATTTTTTATTTGTTAAAAACTGAGCTATGTAAGACTTTCTTGTCATATAATTTATAAGAGAAGTGAGACTCGAACCTTTGACTTTAGATTTATTAAAAAAAACTTTTACTATTTGAGTAAAATACAATAATTTTTTCATATATGATAAATATTTTAAATTCCACACGAATCATATGGCCACGTTTGTTTGGTTCCATAAGATGGAGGAGATTAAGAGTTCGGTATGATTGAGTGTGGAGATTATAAGTGTGGTGATATTAAGTTGGAGATGTAGGATAAAGAGTGTTTGTTTGTACACCATCGAATTAGTAATACTATAAATAGCTTTAATATATTAAATTAATATTTTTTAAGTTTTAGTATTTTTTTAATATTATAATTTTTTTTTATTCTAAAAAATATAATTTTTGGTTAAAACTCATTTAAAATTTCACTAGTCTAATCTCAACCCTCTCATAAATTTGTTAGTCCTATTTTATGGAGGGATTACTAATCCGGAAAATGGTTTGTTCCCTGAATCTCTCCTTCCCCGATTCCCCCAACTACCCAAAACGACGTCGTTTTGGGCAGTTTCTTTTTTTTTTTCTCCTTATTCAGTCTGAATGAAACCGAGGGAGAGAAAGAGAAAGAGGGAGAGAAGAGAAGAGAGAAGAAGAGAGAGGAAGAGAAAGAGAAGAAGAGAAAGAGAAGAGAGGGGAAGAGGGAATGGAGACACGGAGAGGGTCGATCGTCGATCGCCTCGGCCTCCGCTCGTCGCCGCCGCCTCCGATTTTTTTTTTCAGGTCGAAGCCCTTTTTCTTTTCTTTTTTTCTTTCTGAAAATGTGTTGATGATGATGATGGTGATGTTGATGAAGATGTTGTTGATGATGAATGGTTGAATGGTTGTTGAAGATGATGATGATGATGTTGTTGATGATGATTTTTTTTCTCTCTCTCTCTCTCTGCTACTCTCCTCCTCCTCCTCCTTCTTCTTCTTCTTCTTTCTTTCTTTCTTTCTTTCTTTCTTTCTTTCTTCTTCTTCTTCTTCTTCTTCTTCTTCTTCTTCTTCTTCTTCTTCTGAGTTATTGAAAAAAAATAAAAAATCAAAACGACGAAACGATGTTGTTTTGAAGTCAGGGGATTCAGGGAAGGGGAGATTTGAGCTACGTAGCATAACTGTACTAATCCAAATGAGATAGTTAGTCCCCTCACTTATATCCCCAATTAAACACTTTTTAAACAAATTTTACAAATTATTAATTCAATCCAAAACAGCCAAACAAACATAGCCTATGTGTTAACTACTACTTGTAAATAAATTGTGAGGGTAAAATTGTTGATATGTAACATAATCTGGAAGAAATAAATATTATTAGAAAATGGTGGACAAGATGCCATTGGGGAGGTTGTTGTGCAACCCACGCAGCAGCAGTTGTTGTATGGTGAAATGGGACCATTTCAGGATTCATTTTGATAATTCAAACCGTTAACATTTTAGAATACATCAAGCAAAACATGCCTGCAAAAAATCAATTGAATCGTATATCGTTTACCCATTCATCCACTCACATTTGCACTCATTTTAATATTTTAAATCACAATTATTTTTTACTTTTACAGATACAAATGTGAGTGGATGAATGAGTAAACGATATCCAATCAACTTGATTTTTTACAGGCATGTTCTACTTGATATATTCTATAATGTAAATGGTTCGAATTATCAAAATAAATCCCGAAATAAGCCCATTTTACCGCACAATAACCTCTATTGCATAGGCTGCGTAGTAGCGTCCCACTTTTAGAGAAGTTGGTGAGGCGGGGCGAGAAATATGATTAAACAAATGATCTGATGTGATGTCGAGGGGTGGGTAGGGTGGAATCAAATCATCTCTTTAATCTTTTTTTTTTCTATTTGCTAGGTCATTAGACTCACTGTTAGATTCAATTTTGATAATTTGAACCATTTACATTTTAAAATTTGTTAAGTATATCATATCTATAAAAAATCAAATTGATTGGATATCAGAAACTATGTGTTCGAATCATCGAACTACAAACTATTTTTAAAAAAAAGTTAATAAACAGTTTTCTGAACACATACTTTTTTGTATCCAATCAATTTGATTTTTTACAAGTATAATACACTTAACAAATCTTAAAATGTGAACGGTTCGAATTATCAAAATTGAGCCCAAAAATAAGCCGAATAACCTAATAAGTAGAGAGTTAATTAAGGAAAAGATCATAATTCGGCCAAGGTAGGGGTTAGTTGTTGCCCAGAGGGCCAGAGATGATCTTGGCATGGCATCTGGTTGGCTTAACGAGGGATCTATGTCAAAATTGTTAGAATGGTAACAAATCTAAGCCATCCATTTATAATGAAGGGTTGAATGGCATGGGGTACCGAATATTCCTCCTTTTTTTTGTTTACGCGAATTGCTCATCCTCCCAACCAAGTCAAAGAAGTTGATCTAAGTGGACAATTATGCTCTATAATCAAATTTTTTTTTTTTTTCACAATTCCAATACTTGTTACATCGTCAATTAAGAATTTAGTTTTTTAAGTAGTTTATTTTTTTAAACAAAATAAGTTTTTTATTTTTTTTAGATTCAAAATTTTATTCACAATGACATGACAAATTATATATTAACTTTTAATTTGTTACAAATTTAATTGTGTAAAACTTAACTCTCTTGTCATATTATCTATAAAAGGAGTGCGACTTGAACATTTGACCTTCGATTTATTAAAGAAAACTCTTACCATTTGAGTAGTACAATAATTTTTCATATATATAATAAATATTTTAAATTACACACAAATCATATATGGTAACTATTAGTTGTAAATAAATTTTGAGAGTTAAATCGTAGTTATACAACATTTTTCAAAAGAAAATAAACATTATTAGAAAATGTTAGAGAAGATGGAGCGAGAAATATGAATAAACAAATGATCTGATGTGATCTTGACCGCCTGGTCTGGGGTATTTTTTTTGTTTTTTTTTATCTGAACTGCCTGGTCTGGGTTGATGAGGAATCTAGGTCAACATTGTTAGAAAGGATGGTCAGATTTGCTTCCACCGCAACCGTTTTAAATGGATGGCTCAGACTTGTTTCCATTCTAACAATTTTGAAGATCAATGGCTCAGATTTGTCAAAGAAACACTCGATGCGTGGGGTGGAAAGTATATGTATGACCTTGCCAATCACAACTGTCATGCAAGCGGGTCTTCCGTCCATTGCTGCACACAAGAAAAATAAGATAATAATAAATCCCGATGAAGGAAAAATCGAAATCTGATCTGAGCCATCCACGTGGCGACAACGTTTCCTCGGCAATTCTGTGTCAGGAAAGTTATGTATATAAAGGGCAGTGGCCATTCTCTTCATCCTCAATGGCTTCGAGTAGTAGTGCTCCATTTGTTGTTGTAGAGCATACTAGTTCGGAGCAGTGTTTCACCAATTTATGTTACTATTGTCCAGACGATCTAAACCAATTTGCTGTGAGCCTTCGATGAGGACCTCCATGGCCTTTCACTATAATCCAGAAGAAGAAGAAGACGAAGCTCTATCTGGCTCTCCTCAATGGCAATAATGTATTTAGCATTCAATATCCTCAAAACAGTGAAGTTTTGTTTGATTAGTTGTTCTCTGTTTTTGTTTTAAATTTTGGGTAATGTTGCTAGTAGTAGTATACCCCTTAACTAATAAAGAATACAGAGGATGAAAAAGTAGCAAAGAGCCACATATCTCTAAATCCAGAGCATTGCAAATATCTTGATATGTCACTGGGAGACAACATCCTTTTGCAAGTGTAAGTTCAATTTACTATATTTAGGTAGATGATTGTATTTTTTTATAATTGAATGAAATGTTTGTGAGGAAAAAAATAAAATGATTAGGAGTTTGATGTGACATTTTGTCTTATTAGCTATTTTAGCTTATTATATCTTTTTGTGGATTTTAGCCAAAAAATAAGCCAAACCCAACTTGCCAAACAGATAGCCTACATATATAATGAATTCTGAATTCTGCAATTGTTTTTATTTTATTTTTATAGGTTTGCTCCACCTTCTAATGGGTTTGATGTGGATGTACTGAGAATCATGGTAGAATTACTTCCTGAAAGTTCAACTCCAACTCAAATGGTATTCGATTCCATATATAACCAACATCTAAAATGAATCTATTTTAACAACGAAATCTTTAAGTTATTATTACTCATCAAATTTCATTCTTCTGCAGATAATGGCTTCCACCCTGGGGAGAGAATTTAAAAAGACATTCTATCACCAGGTGCTGTATGAGGGAATTTTTTATTTTATTTTTAGTAGTAATAATTAGTTAATGCAGAATGACTGGTTTTTGCTGAAAGTGAGCACTATTTTGGGTTGTGCAGGTTTTTACTGAATATCAGAGGGTACTATTTGCATGTAAAGGAAGCTCATATGCATGCAGTGTTGTGGAAATTTCTCTCGGTGAGAATGAGGAGAGTGAATCTCTGAGAAGCCCAAAGCAGGGGATGATCCAAAAGCACACAAAAGTGATAGTTGAAGTCCCACCACAATCACTGGTAATGATGAATCCTAAATAAAATCACACATTCATTAATTGTCAATCTTTATGTGTGTGTGAAAATGCTACACACCCCAAATATTTTATCAAAATATTTATCAAATACTTATACAAGTGTTTAATAGATCTTTTGATAATGTTTTTTGTATTCTTAGGTTTCGTTTGACAACATTATTTTTTAGCTTAAAAGTTAAAAAAGTCACTAAAAAAATCAAAAAGCCAACAACCTATACCAAAAAATCAAAGATTTTCTTTTCTCTCTACTTTTTGTATATCTTTTCGTAAAAAATTAAAAAAATATCTTAAACATTCTAGTTTTTTTTTTACATTATATTTTAGCCAAAAAATCAAAAAAAAATACCAAAAAAACCTGTTCCTAAACAATGCCTTAGTACTACTCTTGTGTGTGTCGTGTCTCTGACACATTATTCTCTAATATTATATTATCTATATCTATCTTTTCTTTTCTTTTTTGGTAAACATCTATATCTATCTATATGGAAATTTTTTTATTGTGTAATGAATACCATATGCAATCGTAACATAAAATTATGTAAATTGAGCACAAACTCGTGAAAATTTATGTAATTTTATATTAAGATTACATATGATGTGCACACCAAAACATTTTCCTTATCTATACTATTATAGAGAGAAAACTTTCTATAATATTGACACAATAGTAAATGGGAGCCCAAGGGTTTGGTTTAGTAAACATCTTTTAGGAAAATGTCATGGTGTACACCTTATCACAAAATATATAATTTTATTACTACAAAATTTTGTAATATTAATCACAAAATGCATAATATTGTCACAAATTAGCGTAAAAAAATGTCTACAAGTTAGGACATTTTTTGTTACACTAAATTTGTGACGATGTTACATATTTTATAATTGATTTTATGAAATTTTATGATAAAATTACACATTTTATGATAGGAATATATATGGTATGCACCGCACGAGAGGTGTACACCATAGGAGAGTCCCATCTTTTATCACTTGCGTAATACATAACATATATATTTTTAAATCAAAATTAAACTTTATATTTTATAAATTTAACAGCACACCTATTGATATTGATGGACATGCACCTGCTAGTTCTTGAGGAAAATTTTTATTCATATATAAAATTCATAAAACAAAATTAGACACAAATAATATGGCATTAACCATTATTGTAAATAATTTAATTTTCATTTATATTTTATTTTAAAGCAAAAGTTTCACAATAAGTCATATTATTATTATTATTATTATTATTATTATTATTATTATTATTATTATTATTATTATTATTATTATTATTATTATTATAACATTAGTGTTGTGGGTGAATATTTACAACATTAGATGTAGTCCAAAGGCCATGGAATTGTAGTAATTTCATAGAGCTCACAAAAATTGTGTTTGGTTGGAACTAGGGCTGCAAATGGACAGAACCGTTCATGAATAGGTTCGAGTTCGGTTCGGTAAGAGTTTGTTCGAATTCGGTTCGTTAATTTTTATTTTTTTTTTGCATTTGAGTTCGTTAAATTTTTAATAAACAAGTCCAAACATTCTAAAACTCGGCTCTTAAACTCGATTCGTTAGCCGACTCGTTTAATATTTATTACTTATATATTAAATAATGTAAAAATATGTATAAAAAATAAGATAAATATGTTATTTATATATTTAAAAAATATAAATGTAAATAATAGTTAATTATAGATAATACCTTAATATAATAGTGATAGTAGATATTATTATTTTAGTAAAATATTGATTTTTTTAGTATATTTATATATATTGTATATATAATTGTATAATCAAAATTTTAATTGTGACTTTAGTCTTATATGCAAATTTGAATATAAATTTTTTGGCTCGTTAAGGTTCGTGAATAGGATCGAACTTGAGTCAAGCCTAAGCCAACTCGGTTCGAGTTCGGTTTGTTAAATTTTTATTGAGCTCGAGCTCGAGCTCGAGCTCGAGTTTGAGTACGTTAAAATCTTAATAAATAAGTCCAAACATACTAAAATTCGGCTCAGCTCACTTGCAGTCCTAGTTAGAACAAGTCTCTATATGGAAGCTGCAGGAGCTTCTATTTGCACACACCCATTCCTCTATTTGCACATCCTTCTTAGTTCACACACCTAAAAAAAAAATTACTCATTGCACACACTTTTATTCCAATTATATCCCTATACACATAACTTTCCAACAATCTCAATCCACACACCTTCTACACCCGCAACTACCTCGCCGGCGGTTATGCAGCACAATTGTTACCACCTCCCTTCTAGTAGCCATCCTCACCCCTTCCTCGACCCACCGACGACACTACCGCAACCCCCACCTCATCCCTCTCTCTCTCTCTTCTCCCAGTCTCGAAAAGGGGGTTTCGAATGTTGATGGTTGAACCAATGTGTTTTGTTCAGATGTTGATAGTTGAACCAAATTCATTGGTTCGATGATTGATTTCTGAATGGTGGCGATTCTTTCGATACTGGTAGTCCGAGTGGTAAGAAAATGTGTCTTCTTCCCAGATCTAGGTTCCATGATGCCCTTCCTCTCTCTATCTCTGTGTGTGCAGAACTAAGGATCGTGAAGGGATAGGAGCTGCGATGACGATGGTGTTGCGTAGTGAAGTGGGGGGTAACGGGGGTGGTGGGAAGGGTGAGTGAGCAATGAATGATAGGGTGGAGAAGGGCTTCAATTCGAGAAGAGCAGAGTTGGGAGGAGGCGACGGAGGGAGGGACTGTGTTGAGGAAGGGGATGACTAGAGGGGCAGGGACTATAGGATTAGGATTAGGGTTAGGGTTTTGGTTGAAGAAGAAAGGAATATTTTGATAATTTTATTTTAAAATAAAAATATAATAAAAAATATCATTAAATGTGTAAGAAGAAAGGAAGTGGTGTGTGCAAATAGAAACTCTTGGAAGCTGCGTTTGCTTATGCCATCCAAATGACAGTTTTACCCTCACATCAACTTATCATATCTCTCATGGCCGAAACCACGCATGCTCCTTATTCATAACATGGCCCCCACTGTGATGTGTGTTCTTCTAGTTTGGATAAGCTATGGGTGCGGAGGCAACACATGCTCAGCCGGAGGCGTCAACGTGGATGGATCGGACGTCGGGGATTTGAGGATGGAATGGATGAAGATTAAGGCCCATCTCTATAGGGCTCTGGCCATTCCGTCTTCCTCGTCTGCCTACCAATGGTCGGATCTGACTTTCAACAGTGTGCCCTAATCGCTAGGTGAAGGAGTGTACGGTTTGCTGATCTTTGCCTCATTGGGAGCGTTGGTTGAGTGTGTTGGCCTTTTTTTTTAAATAAATTTTTAAAACTCCAACCAATATGATGATTATTAGCTACTTTATTACCAGTTATATATGAAGATTCCATATGTATCCATCTAGCAATGATGGATCTAGGGGGGGCTAGGGGCGGCCGCGCCCCCAAAAATTTGAAAAATATCATATATTATACTAGAAATTTTAAAATAATTTCAAATTATAAGAGTTCGCACCCCCAAATTTTTTTTAGATAATTTTAAAATTATATAGAGTAATCCCCAAAATTTTTCAAACTATAGAATATCCCCCCATAGTCTCAATCCTGGATCCATCCATGCTATCTAGTATCTATCATTGTGATTTGTGAATTTTAAAAGTTGTTTCCATGTTTGATCATAGGGTACCCTAATCCATGGAGCTGAAACATTTAAAAATATATTTAGGGAAGACTTCAATATGGAATCACTGGAAGAAGTATTGATATCACTTGGTATTGGAGGTATGACTTCCCAATTTGCTCAGATCCTACAGTCAGCATTTGGCTCACGGATGGTTCCTCCTTCTCAAGCAAAGAGGTATAATATAATCTGTCCACTTTTATTTATAGTATAGTTGTCTGATTTCTTTTGGTAGTTCAACTATTCATTCAAATTATAATCCAAATCGATATTCATCCATTTGCCCTAAAACAGAGGCTTCCAGCCTTGCTAGAGAGAATCAATTTCTATCAAAAGAGACTTATATGAGTACTTTTTTTATTTATTATTATTTTTATTTTTCTAAATGTACAAAACAATAAATAAATAAATGTGTGGTGCAGATTCACACTTTATGTGATGTGGTTCACATACTTCATTTTTTTGACAATTTTTTAAATTACTTTTTCAAACTCACTAGCATTACCTGTTAGTTGTTCCTCCTAAAAGTTTATTTGTTTGTATGAGGTTTTGAAATGTATAGAAATTGTATTGCTATAAAAGAAGGAAAATGCTACTAGGCACATTCTTATCATTAAAAAAGGCTATGAATTTTTGTGGTGAACCACTTTGTGGTGAAAGTTAGGAATAGCGAATGTATCATGTATACTCCTAAGTGAAAGTTACAAACCATTGTGGATATGTTATGAATGTTGTGATTATGTTATGAACTGTGTGGTGTAAATATTATGAACTATTTTTGGTGAGAAATGTTAAAAAAAAAATTGGTGAGAAAAGTTACACATTTTTTGGTGTTTGTCACGAAATGTTATGGTTATGTTACATATGTCGTGTGGTAGGTGCATACAATATTGTAGACACCCCATTTTTGGTCGTCCTCAAGACTTGGACGTCACCGTTTGAACACTCGGTGATCATCCATGTTTGTGTTCGTCCTGAGTTATCAGAGGTCTCGGCCACGCGCCTTGCCTCAAGACCTCTCGACTTGCCTGTTTTGTGTTTGGTTTTGCACCAAACACTTGTTGTTTTGCTTCTGAGGGCAGGGAATGGCTTGTTGGCCATCCCCACACATCACCAGCCATGGCTTGAGGCCACCGGCCATGTTTTGTTTCCACCAGCCATTGGTAATGGCTAGCCGGCACTATTTATGGTCGGCCGACCATTGTTTTGGTCAATTTGTCATTTTTGGCTGGCCGATCACTGTTCATCTGCTTTTAGCAGATATTTTATGCCAGCTGTGATAGCTGGCATCCACAATGCACCCCCTCCATACACGTGTATGGAGGGATTTCCCTCTTGCTTAGCTTGTTTTGTAAGCTTTGCAAGAGTAAATCTCTATAAAGGGAGGGCTTATCCTCCCTCCTCAAGGGTTCCAAGAAGTTCCAGAGGTCTGGTTTTAGGGTTAGGAGTCTTGTATCTATCCTATCTCTATATCTCACTCTCCTTGCATATTTGTGTGTGTTTAGGGTGTTTTTGTTCTTAGTTTTGCACTAAGACACATAGTATTACACCATACCTTGGTTGCTGAGGTGCCAAAGGGTTGTTCTTGAAGTTCTTGGGCTAGTTTTAACCTAAGGAAGGTGCTGGAGCTCTCTTCTTGAAGAAGGTCTTCAAGGGTAAGAACCTTACCCCTTTATTCCCCATTTTTGCATAGGCTTTTAACCTATCTTTCATCTATTTTTGAGCTTAGTGTATAACTGAGAAAAGTTCTATTTTTACTTTCTTTTGATCTTTGTTTAAGGTCTCTTTGGTGTTTGTGGTTTTTTACCCCCTCTTAAGTCTTGTTTGGTCTCATTTTGTACTATTTTTGGTGAGCTCCGGGACCACCTTGTATTGGCCTCCTCACCACTGAAATCCAGAGGGATTTCAGTGATGAGGATGGTGTTTTGAGGTCCTAAGAAGGAGAGGGTCATCCTCTCTCCTTGTTGTCTTCAAAACTTGTCATTTTAGCCTCATGTGTGAGCACCTTTTTTAAGTTCATGTTGGCCATGTCTTAGTTGGTATTTTTGCTTATTTTGTCATGATGTAGCACTGTTTCAAGTTGGTTTAGACACACCATGCATGCTTTGCATACTTGTCTTGTAATGCCATGAAATTACCTTAACATGCTTTGTGCTTTGAGCCTTGTTTCTAGCATGATTTTGGCTTAGCTTTGTGAAGATTTTATGCATGTTTTGATATGCTTGAGGTCTGATTTTAGTTATTTCACTTTCTTTGTATAGCTACCATGCAACCTAGCTTGTAGGCTTTGAGTATTGGATCCTCTAGCATGCTTTACTTGCACTATTACAGTGGTTTGGCACCACTTATCATGTCATTTCAGTCCATATGGTATGCTTGTATGCTTGCATTTGATACTCCTTTGATGCTTTAAAAGGTTGTTGTCTTATGCTCTATGTTTGGACCATTATGTATGCTTCCATGTGTAGGCCATTTAGATGCCATCTAAGTGTTTTTTGGGCCTTGTCTCGACCTACATTGGGACTGTTTTGAGTCCCCTCGACCCTTGGGACCCGCCTTGCATAGCCATGGTTTGATCCCTTAGGTTAGCCTTAGGCCTTGGGCTTGGTTGCATGCTATGCTTGCCTTGTGTAATCGGTTTGGCCCCTTTTCTAACATGATTTCAGAGCTTGCTATGCTTGCCATATGTCCATGTTCATCCCTTTTAAGTGTACTTAAAAATTGCCTCTTTATGCTTAAGTGTTGGACCATGTTCGCATGCATGTTTGTATGTAAATTTGCCTTCATTTCCATAGCATTTTGGCTACTTATTTAGACATGGCTGGGGCTTGTCCATATTAGTTTAAGCCCACCGTTTGCATGTTGTTAAAATGTTGTTACATTGCTTCATGCTTGTATGCTTTGGTTGCATAGTGTTTTGCATGCTCATTGCTTGCATTATTGATACATGCTTAGCTATATTGCATTTTGTTGCATTGCTTGAGCTATATGGCATGTTGTTGCATGCTTAGGTTGTAATACATTTGGCATGCATTCTCTCTTTTAGTTACCTAACATGTTGTTGCATGTTTTGCCATTGATATGTTGTTACATGCTTGCATATGTGCATGTTTGCCCTCATGTTCATATTGCATGCCTAGCCTGCATGCTTAGCTTGCATTTGGCATGCATGCCTTGCCTCTTAAATCACCATGATAGAGGTTGGGCCCCTTAGGTGTTTGTGTGCATTTCATTTGACATCAAAATGCACAACTTGGCACCTCGGACCATCATGCATTGAAATGCGCGATTTGTAGTCCAAGAGTCGAGGACCAAACTCCCTTGAGTTCATAACATGACAGGGAGGATGGTGGTGCAAACATTTGCTTGAAAATGCCTTGCCATGCCTAGTTTGCCCTCTGCTGCTGTCAAAACAGGATTCTGCAGGAAGATATGGTCAACTGACCATATTGAGTGCCGGCCGACTAAATATATTTGGCCGAGAGCCATACCAATGGTCGATGACCAGTTTCCCCTGGCCGGTGGTGTTCCCTCTTGGTCGGTGACCTTCCACAGTGATCAGGAAGTGATTCTGGAGCATCATTGAGACTTGCACAATTTTCAGAGGAGCAGAGCAGGGTAAACAGAGGCAGCTTGTGCATGGTGGTGGATTTCTGAGCGAAGCCGAGCACGCATGCATTGGACCCTCTTCTCGAGGCTGTTTTACTGCTTTTTTTTTAGCTTAGTTAATTTGCTTAACTAGTTAAGTGGTCTGTAACTATTTAATTAGCTTGTTGGTTAGTTAAATTTGTATTATTCTTTTGGTCCCTCCGAGAGGGCGAATTGTGTAATAAGCGTGCGTGTGTGTGATGCATGTCTTCCAACCCCCATCTCTTTCTCCCTTTTACTTACCTGCTTTTGATGGTTAGTATTAGGACATGTTTTCAATTAGCATCCTTATGCCATGCACACGTGCATCCATTCATTCATATTGCATGCACCAGGCTCGGCGCATCATACCAATCGCATAGTATTTCAAATCTAACTTGAATACATGTTATCCGTTGCATTTCACATGCCATCCATAAATTAGCCGAGCCTATTCTAGCTGCATTTTGCCTGCGATGCATTAGCCATCTTGACATTGACTTGGATCATACATTTGATTACTAACATGTTCCTTGTTTTGGCTTGGAGTACTAGGTGAGTGTTTACGCTTTAGCATCTTGCATGAGTGTGAATGTTAACATGAAAGCATGCTTACCATGAGGCTATTTGCTTATGTGATTTACTGCTTGAATGCCTGTGGGTGAAGGTTGGATTGTTTGAATTGGAATAATTCATTGAAATCCGTATTTTAGCCTACTCGCGAGTAGCAAACCTGAAATCATTTCCAAACAACGGATATGCGATGCTTTGTTCCAAATTAGGCGATCTAGTCTATACTTTTGTGTTGTGCGCATCACATAGTAAGATTAGCTAATTAACTGGATTAAGAACACGTGACGTTTTCAAAGCTAGATATCATGGTTAGTAGATGCCAATCTTTGATTAGGCGAGCGGGGGTGCTCATAGCTGACCTTCCCCAATCGTACCCAAGTTCCCGAGTCGAGGCAACTTTGGCGATGACGGGCACGTGGCCTTAGGCAAACGAGTCAGGGTTTCCTAAATTCCCCCATAAAAATATTTAGGTGGTGACTCTGTATCTGGCAAAGCAGTCCATGTTTGGCACTTCTTTCTAAAAATCATTTTTCCAAAATGATTCGCCGGATTTGGACTCTTTGGTGATTTATCAGTCTTGTATTGCACTTTGCGAGATCATATTAAGAACCGTGACTATTTGAGTCCGAATTGTAGCATGAGGCCCACGGGCGCGTCTACAAATATGTCTGTTTCTAAAAGTGCGCTCCAACTCCTGTAAAAGAATGATTAGTAATTGTTAACTTGGTTGTTAGTAGGCTGTGGTAGAATTGTAATGCAAATGTATTGAAATCAATATAAAGTTGTGAAGGGATACTTGTGGAATATGTCCTAATGTGTCATATTATTTATTTATTTTTAGGCTCAAAGACGCTTTGGACATTTGGGAGGGCATACATGTCTATAAATTAGACACATGAAACATATTATAAGTTTGAACAAAATAACTTATAGGATACATATTATTAATCCTTCTTTTAAACTTTAGATATTAGTGTTATGCTACACTTTTTAAAAATTAACTTGTCAGTGTGTCTTGTTTGTGTTTGTGCTTCTTAGCTTTTAGTTATTAACTATTGACTTTCTTGTGCTAGGTTGAATTTGAAGCATGTAAGAGGCATGCTACTATATGGTCCACCAGGTTCTGGAAAAACCTTGATAGCACGAAGCATTTGCAAATTACTAAATGCAAAAGAGCCTCTGGTCTCTCTCTCTCTCTCTCTCTCTCCCCCTCCATCCACTTGTTTATCTTATTCTGAGACTTCTTTTTCTTCTCCCATTCATGCAAATTATAAATGGAACGGATGTGTTAAATGCATTCCAAGGTGTATCGGAGAGGAAAATAAGGTCACTCTTTAAAGCAGCCAATGTGGATGAAAACAGATGTGGTAAAAATGCATAGTTCATATCTTCATTGTAAATTCACTTCATTGTGTAGTTCATTTATACTCATAGTGAGATCATTTTAATCTTTTCTTTCAGGAGCTAAAAGTGAGCTATATATCATCATATTTGATGAAATTGATTCGATTGCTAAGGTGAGCACATGTACAACATTTGCTCCTTCTGAGTGTTGTTAGTTGTGTAACCTGCAATTTGTGTTATACATATGTGAGTTTCACAATACCAGGCTTAGGTTTTCTACATGGTTCAAGTCTTTTTTTCCTTGTTAAGGTTTTACATCATTTTGGTTTCCTCGTATTCACATGTATTAGATATTCTTTTCCTCCATTCCATTCCCATGTCATAACCTGGCCAATTTGTTGTTTGTGGGATGTCATTTTATGCTTTATTCCTTCTTGGTAGTAGTGATCTGTACTCCAGACTTAGTAAGTGTAATGTAACTCATCTTTTGAAACATTGAGAATAAGATAAGATACAAGGCTTGAGTTTCATGCTTCTACATCAATATGCTTCTAGACTAGCATTCACTATTGAGTGTGTAATCCAGATTAACAAATTAGAACACATTAATGTGTGTTTGGGAGGGGAAAGATTGAGTACACACCATTGAGTGTGTAATCCAGATTAATTAGCATTATTTTCTATGCCTTATTATTTGCAATTCACCTTGTTATCCACTTTTAAATTTTTTATTGGTTTAAACAAAATCTATGCTTTAATCGGTGTGAACAGTCAACATAGAAATGCTATTCTATATGAAAAAGGTTGCTCATGATTAAAAGTCTTGAATTTAGAAAATATCGGGTAAGAGGGGCAGTGTATCTTATCTGAAGACCCCAAAGGTAATGCTCATCCAGAAACCATTTTTTTAGAAAGTAGTTCCTAAATAATAGGTACTCAATTGTTTTGCACATAAAACGTAACTTGTCATATAGGAAGCATTTGACTGACCATAGTTGATCGTCACATCTACATGTACTTAATAACTTCACCAAGATAGTTGTATTGAGCATATGATCCCTTTATCCCAAAACATCTGCACACCGCACGATGTGGTATCTCTCACATTAAAATTGAAGTAGGCTATCTTCAAGGAGCCTTGTAGATGCACTCGGCCTTCCTTCCAAGATTAAGGGCTTTTCACGTTGGCACGCTCATATCCATATGGGCCCCCTTGGGCAAACCAAGTTTGCATCTAAACTTACATCTCTTAAAATGATTCTACACTTGGTTTCCCGTCACCCTTATACGCTCGTGCCAGTCTAGATCGATAGAAAAGCCTAGGGATACCTTTGGGTTTGGTTCCACCCAAGTGACCTCATGACTCTCGCGTGAGCTTGGAGGGATTTTGGACTTGGTTTATTGGAATTGAAGATTTGTGAAGATGATGCATCCTATTCTCGTTGGAAGGATCTGCACTTGACTAACCTTAGAGAGGTCTCGACATGAAGACAACGCTAAAACATGATAAAGACAAGTGATTGCTTCATATCCGAGCACAAGTGACCACCATTCCAGCCACTATATGAGTTGGCCCATATAGCCCAATCCTTCTATAAATATAGCCTCCACCTCCATGGATAAAGATGATCTAACCATCTCCATCTCTTGCTTATAGTTTTGGTTTTTCACTTTTATACCTCTATAACAACTCCCTCACTCTTTCTTTTCCCAAGGCTGTCTTTGCTTTCACCTAGCTAGTATTCGATGACCTAGTGTCATCTCAGAATCTGCCACACAACCACATAGAACTTCAATTCCCTAGAAAGGTCCTTTACTAGCTCATGTAGCCTCAAATTACCCACACAACCACATAGAACTTCAATTTCCTTCCTAATATTGGGAGGTTGGAAAGATTCTTAACAAAATAAAGCATGAAGCAATGTTAGACTGAAAAGAATTAAACAGTTTTGTGCAATCCCTAAGATTCTTTGTTAAGCACAATCTTGTTGTATATTATTATAATATTGGAGGCATTTAACCCAAAATCTATTGGTAATAGGTGAAAGGGCCCTATAGACTATACGAACCAAACTTGAGTGAATTAGAGAAGTGATGTGGGACAAGTCCTGAACACTTTTGCACATGCAGCACAGTTGCTTGTGGAGGTAAAAAAAGAATTTTAAGAGTTTTGTGCAAGTCCTAAGATTCTTTATTAAGCACAATCTTCTTGTAAATTATTGGAATATTGGAGGCATCATCCCAAAATCAATTGGCAATAGGTGAAGGGGGCCCTCTTGACAATATGAATCAAGCTTTGGTGATTTAGAGAGGCGATTTGGGACAAGTCTCTAACATTTCTCGAACACGAGGCTGAATTTTGACATTTCCTAAACATGCGGTCCAACTGCAAGTGGAAATGAGAGAAACCAAAGAAAGGCACCTAGGGTGGAGACTTAGCCCACAATAGATCACTTAAGACTCAATTCTAATACCATATTAAAAATACTAGAGGCATCCAACCAAAAACTGATTGACAATAGGTGGAAGAACCCTCTAAACCAAGCTTGAGTGGCTTAGAAAGGCTATTTGTGACAAGTCTGCAACATAAATAAAGGGCAGAGGACACAATAATGAGAATAGTAATCATAAGCATTAAGAGAGAGTGAGAATGGTATTTTTTGGTTCCACATCTATTGTGATACCCCTATTCTGTATTATGTGAATTGGTCCCTAATACGTATGTGATTCTATGTTTTGATGTGATTTGTGTGCCATTATGTGAATGTATATGATCTTGAATTTCTATCTATTCGCCGTAGGAATATCTGCTTTGGAAATTAAATTGAGGGCCTTATCGGCCACAGAACCCGAAATTGATTACGCCATTGTGATTGGCATAATTTTTAAAGCCTACGGTGAAATTTAATTGAAAACTGATTCTGATCAATTTAAACTAATTAAATTGATGAATAAGGTGTCCAAACTTTTTTATATTAAAATATTTACTAGTAGGGCTCGTTGTGTATTGGCATTACACCCTCCTTTGTCCCTCTTGAACTCAAGATCTGAGTTAAACATTTGAGAGAGTGAGAGAGGGGCCGGCCATAGTGAGAGAAAGGGGGGAGGATTGTGCTATTTAGCCTAAAGCTTGGAGATTTTGGAGGTTAAGCTCAAGAATCGCCATAGATTGTGAAGATTAAGCTCCTTGGTGAGTAATTCATGCATTGTTAGTCACTACCTTGTGAATTAAAGTCCATTAGATAGCCAAGAGCATGAATTAGTTTGAATGAAAAGGAATTGAGTTGTACATGTTGAAATTCAGGCTAATAGAAGAATGCATGTGAAGAATTGTTATAGATTTCCATGTTTGAGCTTAATTTGTGTAATCCATGTTGAAGTTTGAAGGAAATCCATGTGTGTGACCATTTCCTCACCAAATAAGTTGTGAATAATGTGTATTTCTTACATGCAAGGGGAGATTATGAAAGGATAGGCTTTGCATGTTAGAATTTGATATGTTGGTGATGAATTGGGATTAATTTGAGGCATGCATGTAAATGATATAAGAGATTGAGCTTCCTAATGTTGTAATATTGCATTGGTATCATATTAATATGTGTATGTTTGAGTTTTGAGCCATTGCATGCAAGAATTGTAGCTGGAAAGTTGAATTGGAGCTCAAGAACACGATCTGGGAAACCCAGAATTTTGATGTCCGCTCACGCTCGAGCGGGGATTTCGAGCTCCCAGTATTTTGTTCTTGCAAGCTTGGTGTTCGCTCGAGTGGGAAAGTTCACGCTCGAGCGGGGAGCTATGTTGAGAGGCCTTCCGCTCGAGCGCTATATTGGACGCTCGAGCGTAAATTTCACCTATCCAGTACTTTTGCAGGCCTTAGAGTTCTGCTCGAGCGGGGAAGTTGACGCTCGAGCGGGGACCCTGTTTTCTGAAATTCTGGAAATGCATTCTGTGTTCTGTTTTCCGTTCTCTTTCACTTGTAAGCACTCTTAGGCATATGTTAAGCATTGTAAATAAGCTAATGAAATGTGAATTAAGCCTAAAGAGAGATATGTGAATTAAAGAACGGATTGAACTGTTAGTGACCTTTTGTGTTCATGAAATGTGTAGGGTCAAGTTCCAGGGCAAATCCACAAGCCGATCACTGTGAGTAATATCGATATTCGAATGTTTGTGAATGTCCAATTGTTTATTTCCTTATAAGCTTTATGAGTTGCTATTCGGGATTGTGGACGAGAGTCTGATATGAATACACATAAATGGACCAAAGGTTGTTTTGATAAACATGAATGGACCAAAGGTCGTTTTGATAAACAAGAATGGACCAAAGCTCATTTTGATAGACATGAATGGACCAAAGGTCGTTTTGATAGACAAGAATGGACCAAAGGTCATTTTGATAGACATGAATGGACCAAAGGTCGTTTTGATAGAAATGAGTGGACCAAAGGTCGTTTTGACATGAATGAGTGGGCCGAAGGCCGTTTTGACTTGAATGAGTGGGCCGAAGGCCGTTTTGACATGAATAAATGGGCCGAAGGCCATTTTGACAAGGATGAACGGGCCGAAGGCCGTTTCGACACAAATGAACGGGGCCGAAGGCCGTTTTGACATAAATGGAAATTTAGATGGGCCAGAGGCCAGAATGTTTGGAACTACAGTCACTTGAGTTGGAATTTCGTATAGTTATATATACATATCTGTTAAATAGAATTATGAACTGGGCCCAAGGCCTTTTGGAACATGTTGTCCTACGTTGTTATGTATATTCTGTAATTGATATTATTCACTGGGCTATCGCTCACGCTCATTCATGTGTTTGTAGGTGAGCCAAGAGAGGCACAAACCCAGCCCCAGTGAAGTCTGCCAGGAACAACATGAGTTTTGGAGAGTCAGCCTCGTGTCTCACGCATGAGACCATCCTTGCCCTTTTATCATGTACTTATGTTTTGTCTTGTTGGCAAGGGCTTTGTTTATGTATGTACATAGTCTGTTATAGGTTGACTCATCTTGGATGATCCTGTCTATAATGGGTTTTGTGATACAGTACTTTGATGTGGATTATTAACGTATCTGAGTATGGGTTGTTTGATGTGCATATAAGCACGGCTCTGTGGACCAAGTTTTAAATTTTTACTTCCGTTTGGCCCTTTTACTCTGGTGAATTATGTCTATTTTGGTCTGAGGCCGTAGGTAGTCACAGGATTACTGGCCGGTTATGTCCTTAACCCATAGGGGCGGGTTCTGGTCATGACAGAGTGGTATCAGAGCACGAGTTAATAACTCACACACTTGTCCAAAAAGAGCAATAAGCGTCTAGATGAGATCTAGGATGCATTCATGTGTTAAATGTGAATTTGGAGGCATTGATAATGTGCTTAACCCTTTTGATATGAACTTTGGAAGCGTCAAGAACATGCTTAAGTGTTTTGATTTGAGTAATTGTGTGCTATGAGTTGTGAACTACTTGCATTACGAATTAGTTGAGGGCATGTGTTTCTTAGTATATGCATACTTTTGTGCCTTTTGTATAAAATATAATGCAAGTTTAATCAGATGGTGAGAACCAGAGGTGATGAGATAGAGGAGTCCTCTACTGCCAGGATAGACAGAATGGAAAGATTGATCCAAAAATGGCAGAAGCTTTGAGACAGCAACAGGAGTGGCAACAACAGTGGCAGCAACCACACCCGCCACCTCCACCTCAGGCACCACCCGTGCCAAATAATCAGAATGATGACCGGATTATAGCTCTCACCAAGGAATTCAAGAAAATGAAACCACCGCAGTTCCACGGGGGATTAGATCCATTGAAGGCCGAAGCGTGGGTCCTCGGCATTGAGAAATTATTTGAAGTGTTTCCCTGTTCAGAGACTCAGAAAGTACTTCTAGCCACTTTTATGCTAGAAGACGAAGCGAGGAGATGGTGGATGTTGATGCGAGAAAACCACAAAGATGTTGACTGGGCGAAATTTTTGGAGATCTTTTATGACAAGTACTTCCCGCAATGTGTTCGGGATAGGAAAGTAGCCGAGTTCATGGAACTCAAGCAAGATAGCATGACAGTGGCTGAGTATGAGGCCAAGTTCACTAAATTAGCCAGGTTTGCACCACACGTGATTGACACTGATTATAAAAAGGCAAGACACTTTGAAGGTGGACTCCGCACTGACATCCTAGAGAGGGTGAATGTACTGAAGTTGGAAACCTATATTGGGGTGCTTGACAGGGCCATCATATCGAAGGCTAATATAGCTAGACAAGCCAAGCCAGTGGCAGAATGGAAGAGTAACAAAAGGCAGGGCTTCTTTTCGAAGAAGAAATTCCTGAAAAAGAAAAATACGGGCTCCTCAACTACTTCAAGTTCTTCTCGAGACACAGCTTTCATGTGCAACATCTGTAGCAAAAGGCACCGTGCAGTCTGTTACCGTGCATCAGGAGCCTGTTTCAAGTGTGGGAAGCAAGGGCACATAGCCCGAGAATGTAATCATAATGGCGGAAAACTAGCAGCCAGTTCCACGGCATCGATCCCCATGCCGGGAAATACTTTGAGATCCGCCACTACTGGGGATACAGTGAGACAGTGAAGGGTTTTTGAGCTTATTTCGGGCGATACACGAAATGCTAGTGCCGTTGTCTCAGGTACTATTTTAATATGTAATCAGGATGCCTTTGTATTAATTGATTCTGGATCAACCCACTCATTTGTGACATATACATTTGCATGTAGACTGAGAAGACCCCTAGAGTTATTGCCTTATTTGTTATGTGTGTCTGCTCCATCAGGGGAATCTGTGTTATGTGACTATATATATCGGTTTTGTGACATGCATATTGAGGATGCTACCTTATATGTAGATTTATTGCCCTTGAACTTTAGACATTTTGATGTGATTTTGGGCATGGATTGGTTGACCAAGTATTGTGCCACCATAGATTGTGTGACAAAAAGGGTTGTATTTAAACCACCAGAACATAAAGAAATTGTGTTTGTGGGTAATGGGGTAGTGCCTCCACCTTATATAATATCCGCAATGAAAGCATGTAAATTAATCAGGAAGGGGTGCCAGGGTTATCTGTGCTATGTGTTGACTGAGCAATCTGTGAATGTTGAATTGAATGATATTCCTATTGTTAGAGAATTCCCAGATGTGTTCCCAAATGAATTACCGGGGGAATTGGTAGACAGGGAGATAGAGTTTACTATTGAGACTGTGCCAGGCACCCAGCCTATTTCTAAAACTCCCTACAGAATGGCTACTGCCGAAATGAAAGAATTAAAGGAACAGTTGCAAGACCTTCTTGGTAAAGGGTTTATCCGACCTAGCACTTCGCCTTGGGGTGCACTAGTGTTATTTGTAAAGAAGAAGGATGGTACTTTGCGCCTGTGCATTGATTACAGGGAATTGAACAAGGTAACGATAAAGAACAAATATCCCTTACCCCGTATTGACGATTTATTTGACCAATTACAGGGATCACGGGTGTTTTCTAAGATTGATCTGAGATTCGGGTATCATCAGCTAAAAGTTAAGGCAGAGGATGTTGAGAAAACCGCATTCAGAACGATGTATGGTCATTTTGAGTTTCTTGTTATGCCATTTGGAGTGACCAATGCTCCGGCAGTATTTATGGATTTAATGAATAGAATTTTTAAAACCTACCTTGATGAGTTTGTTGTAGTCTTCATTGATGATATTTTGATATACTCTAAAGATAGACTTGAACATGAACACCACTTGAGGACTGTCTTACAAATACTTCAAGAAAGGAAATTGTTTGCTAAACTAAAGAAATGTGAGTTTTGGTTGGATGAGGTTGTTTTCTTAGGGCATGTGATCAACAAGGAAGGAATTTCAGTGGACCCGCAGAAAATAGAGGCAATTGTGAATTGGCCTACATCGACTAATGTGACGGAAGTTCGCAGCTTCATGGGCTTGGCTGGGTACTACAGGAGGTTTGTGAAGGACTTTTCGAAATTAGCAGTGCCTCTTACCCAACTGACACGCAGGGGGCAACCTTTTGAGTGGAACGAAGAAAAGGAATCAGCATTTCACGAATTGAAGACGAGATTGACTACTGCACCAATTTTGACATTACCGTCCGGTGCGAAAATTTTTGTAATTTTCAGTGATGCATCTTATAAGGGTTTGGGTTGTGTGTTAATGCAGAATGGAAAGGTTATTGCCTATGCCTCCCGACAATTGAGGCCGTACGAGAAGAATTATCCAACACATGACCTAGAACTGGCCGCAGTTGTTTTTGCTTTGAAATTCTGGCGGCATTATTTGTATGGGGCAAAGTGTGAAGTCTACACAGATCATAAGAGCCTAAAATACTTCTTCACGTAGAAAGAGTTGAATATGCGTCAGAGAAGATGGCTGGAATTGATAAAAGATTACGACCTAGAAATTCAGTATCACCCCGGGAAAGCTAATACAGTGGCTGATGCCTTGAGCAAAAAATCAACGGGGAGTACGGCTTGGTTGTTTACTGAACAAAGGGAGATTTTACAAGATTTGGAGAGGACTGAAATTAAAGTAGTAATGTGTGAACAGGGCGGATTGATAGCCGCTATTACAGCCGAGTCTGCGATTGCCGATGAAATCAAGTAGAAACAGAAAGAGGATGAGTTCCTCAGAAAGGTAGTTGATGAATTTGAGACGAGTCCAAAAGTAGAATTCAGCCTTGAGAATGAAGTGTTGAGATTCCGAAACAGAATGTGTGTCCCCGATATCCTGGAACTTAAGAAGAGGGTTTTAGACGAAGCCCACAGATCTGTGTTTGCTATGCATCCGGGCAACAATAAAATATACCGGGATTTGAAACAGACCTATTGGTGGCCTAAAATGAAGAAAGAGATTGCAGAATATGTGTCCAAGTGCCTTCAGTGTCAGCAAGTCAAGGCTGAACATCAGAAACCAGGCGGTCTACTTCAACCTCTCCCTATTCCTGAATGGAAGTGGGAACACATGACTATGGATTTCGTTGTTGGCCTACCCCGGACTTCTTGAGGTATGGATTCTGTTTGGGTTGTAGTTGATAGACTGACTAAATCTGCACATTTTCTGCCTGTCAAAACTACATTTACTGCTTATAGATTGGCTACCATTTACGTTGATGAGATTGTCCGTTTACATGGTGTTCCAGTATCTATTGTATCGGATAGAGATCCAAAATTTGTGTCTAGATTGTGGAAGAGTTTGCAGGAAGCTATGGGAACAGAACTAAGGTTCAGTACTGCATTTCACTTACAGACAGACGGGTAATCAGAACAAACGATTCAAACTTTGGAAGATATGCTTCGCATGTGTGCTTTGGATTTTCAGGGGAGTTGGGAAGATTATTTGCCACTTGCAGAATTTGCTTATAATAACAGCTTCCACTCCAGCATCGGTCTGGCACCATACGAGGCTTTGTATGGTAGGAGGTGTAGATCACCTATTTGTTGGACAGAGGTCGGGGATAGAGCCTTGCTTGGGCCAGAGATTGTGCAGGATACTTCTGAGAAAATCAAGACTATTCGTCAAAGGCTCAAAACAGCTCAGGACCGACAAAAGAGTTATGCAGACGTTCGGAGAAGACCTCTTGAGTATGAGGTTGGTGACCATGTGTTCATCTGTGTTTCTCCGATGAAAGGCCAAGTTAGATTTGGGAAAAAGGGAAAGTTGTCACCTCATTACATTGGGCCGTTTCAAATTTTGGAGAGGCTTGGTCCAGTTGCTTATAGGGTTGCTTTGCCGCCGGGATTTGAGCAAATCCATAATGTGTTTCACATGTCGATGTTGAGGGGTTATCTCCGAGACCCGTTTCATATGATTGACTATCACCGGGTTGCTATTGATGACAATATGAAATATGCTAAATGGCCGGAAAGAATAGTTGACCGGCAAGTGAAACAGTTGAGGAGCAAAACCATTCCGATGGTGAAAGTTGAATGGAAGGAACAATATGGTACAGATGCCACGTGGGAAAAGGAGGAGGAAATGCGACTAAGCTATCCACATTTGTTTCTCGATGAAGGTAACTTAAGTTTGGAGGACCAAACTTCCTAAAGGGTGGAAGACTGTGATACCCCTGTTTTGTATTATGTGAATTGGTCCCTAATACGTATGTGATTCTATGTTTTGATGTGATTTGTGTGCCATTATGTGAATGTATATGATCTTGAATTTCTATCTGTTCGCCGTAGGAATATCTGTTTGAATAATCTGCTTTGGAAATTAAATTGAGGCCCTTATCGGCCACAAAACCCGAAATTGATTACGCCATTGTGATTGGCATAATTTTTAGAGCCTACGGTGAAATTTAATTGAAAATTGATTCTGATCAATTTAAACTGATTAAATTGATGAATAAAGTGCCCAAACTTTTTATATTAAAATATTTACTAGTGGGGCTCGTTGTGTATTAGCATTACACCCTCCTTTGTCCCTCTTGAACTCAAGATCTGAGTTAAACATTTGAGAGAGTGAGAGAGGGGCCGGCCATAGTGAGAGAAAGGGGGAGGATTGTGCTATTTAGCCTAAAGCTTGGAGATTTTGGAGGTTAAGCTCAAGAATCACCATAGATTGTGAAGATTAAGCTCCTTGGTGAGTAATTCATGCATTGTTAGTCACTACCTTGTGAATTTAAGTCCATTAGATGGCCCAGAGCATGAATTAGTTTGAATGAAAAGGAATTGAGTTGTACATGTTGAATTTCAGGCTAATAGAAGCATGCAAGTGAAGAATTGTTATAGATTTCCATGTTTGAGCTTAATTTGTGTAATCCATGTCGAAGTTTGAAGGAAATCCATGTGTGTGACCATTTCCTCACCAAATAAGTTGTGAATAATGTGTATTTCTTACATACAAGGGGAGATTATGAAAGGATAGGCTTTGCATGTTGGAATTTGATACGTTGGTGATGAATTGGGATTAATTTGAGGCATGCATGTAAATGATATAAGAGATTGAGCTTCCTAATGTTGTAATATTGCATTGGTATGATATTAATATGTGTATGTTTGAGTTTTGAGCCATTGCATGCAAGAATTGTAGCTGGAAAGTTGAATTGGAGCCCAAGAACACGATCTGGGAAACCCAGAATTTTGATGTCCGCTCACGCTCGAGCGGGGAAGTTCATGCTCGAGTGGGGATTTCGAGCTCCCAGTATTTTGTTCTTGTAGGCTTGGTGTCCGCTCGAGCGGTAAAGTTCACGCTCGAGCGGGGAGCTATGTTGAGAGGCCTTCCACTCGAGCGCTATATTGGACGCTCGAGCGTAAATTTCACCTATCCAGTACTTTTGCAGGCCTTAGAGTTCTGCTCGAGCGGGGAAGTTGACGCTCGAGCGGGGACCCTGTTTTCTGAAATTCTGGAAATGCATTCTGTGTTCTGTTTTCCGTTCTCTTTCACTTGTAAGCACTCTTAGGCATATGTTAAGCATTGTAAATAAGCTAATGAAATGTGAATTAAGCCTAAAGAGAGATATGTGAATTAAAGAACGGATTGAACTATTGGTGACCTTTTGTGTTCATGAAATGTGTGGGGTCAAGTTCCAGGGCAAATCCACAAACCGATCACTGTGAGTAATATCGATATTCGAATGTTTGTGAATGTCCAATTGTTTATTTCCTTATAAGCTTTATGAGTTGCTATTCGGGATTGTGGACGAGAGTCTGATATGAATACACATAAATGGACCAAAGGTTGTTTTGATAAACATGAATGGACCAAAGGTCGTTTTGATAGACAAGAATGGACCAAAGGTCGTTTTGATAGACATGAATGGACCAAAGGTCATTTTGATAGACAAGAATGGACCAAAGGTTGTTTTGATAGACATGAATGGACCAAAGGTCGTTTTGATAGAAATGAGTGGGCCAAAGGCCGTTTTGACATGAATGAATGGACCAAAGGTCATTTTGACATGAATGAGTGGACCGAAGGCCGTTTTGACATGAATAAATGGGTCGAAGGCCATTTTGACAAGGATGAACGGGCCGAAGGCCGTTTCGACACAAATGAACGGGCCGAAGGCCGTTTTGACATGAATGGAAATTTAGATGGGCCAGAGGCCAAAATGTTTGGAACTACAGTCACTTGAGTTGGAATTTCGTATAGTTATATATACATATCTGTTAAATAGAATTATGAACAGGGCCCAAGGCCGTTTGGAACATGTTGTCCTACGTTGTTATGTATATTCTGTAATTGATATTATTCACTGGGCTATCGCTCACGCTCATTCATGTGTTTGTAGGTGAGCCAAGAGAGGCACAAACCCAGCCCCAGTGAAGTCTGCCAGGAACAACATGAGTTTTGGAGAGTCAGCCTCATGTCTCACGCATGAGACCATCCTTGCCCTTTTATCATGTACTTATGTTTTGTCTTGTTGGCAAGGGCTTTGTTTATGCCTGTACATAGTCTGTTATAGGTTGACTCATCTTGGATGATCCTGTCTGTAATGAGTTTTGTGATACAGTACTTTGATGTGGGTTATTAACGTATCTGAGTATAGGTTGTTCGATGTGCATATAAGCACGGCTCTGTGGACCAAGTTTTAAATTTTTACTTCCGTTTGGCCCCTTTACTCTGGTGAATTATGTCTGTTTTGGTCTGAGGCCGTAGGTAGTCACAAGATTACTGGCCGGTTATGTCCTTAACCCATAGGGGCGGGTTCGGGTCATGACATCTATATTGCAAATCATGTCTTAAATGTGTTTTTGGTTTTTTGCAGAAAAGAGGGGTAGCTAAGGGACAATACCATATGGATGATAGGCTTGTAAACCAACTACTAACAATGGTCAATATCTCTCATATTTATTCTTTCAATTTTTCCTTTTTATTGTTTCTCCTTAACTAAGCAATACTTGAAAATTTGCATGCCTTTCAGATTGGTGGCATGAAAGTATTGAACAACATTTTTATTATTGCTACTACAAATAGAAAGGAGCACATTGATCAAGCCCTACTGAGGTAACATTCTCTCCCTTGTGGTGTTCTTTGCTGATTTCTTTATTCTTTTTCAACAATATCCCACATCTTCTGAACTCGTATGTTTTTCAAATTTTGAATTTATCAAGTAAAGAAAAATGAAGTTATTTATACATATTTATCTTTTATGGGTAACTAAACAAATATGTGTATGTATATATTAAAATAACTATTCATTAACTTCTCATCTTTTTAACTCAATCAAAAATAGAAATTTAGTTTATTGTTTTTATTTGTAGGGAAGGTAGAATCGAACTACATGTCAAATTAGAGTACCCAGATGAGCGAGGGCGTTTGCAAATTTTGGACATCAACATAAGGAACATGAGACAAGCTTTTGTACTTGATAAAGATGTGAATCTTCAAGAAATTGGTAAGTTGTTTGAGCAATATTGTTGTGTAAGTGGAAACATCAATTCATTATTTATGTAATGAGATTGTGTATGTGCTTGTTTTCACAGCTTGTAGGACAGATGGCTGTAGTGGCTCTGCCATTGCATCTCTAGTCACTCGTGCACATTCATATGCTGTGGTCCAAGCATGGGAGAGGGGACTAGTGAAGCATGTCCAGAAGGATGTCAAAGTAACAATGAACCACTTCCTCCATGCTATAGAAGATATTAAGTCTAGACTTCCAGAATCTGGCTTTGAACCATGCAGGTAATACACATCAAAATTAATTCTTGTAACTGAATGACATATCGTTGATATCATAGAATTTTTTTAATAGAAATTTTAATTTCAATTAAAACATGATGTTTCCAATATTTTGGCATGAAATCTTTCTTTGTTCTTTCTTGATCATGAGTCCTGACAACCTTAATTATTTAAAACTGGATACCTATTGTTTCCTTCTAACTGTGTCAAAATTGACTTCTCTACAATGGAAAACAATATCCACTTCCAACCACGTGTTTGGAGTGGTGTAGAGATTTGTTTTCTGCTTAAAGGTCATATACTGTTGAAATTAGGAAATAGTGATATCATAATTACGGTAGTGTTAGAATTATGAAAGAGTGATATTGTAATTATAGTAGTGTGTATAAAATCTGTGATTGTGTCAATCACAGATTTAATATCCTTTTTATCTTTATTTCCTTTTTTGTTTGTTACCTATTTTGTAATATTGTTTCATTATAAATACAAGGCTCTACCTCATTCATAGATAAGCCAAATAATTCTTTTCATTTTTTTTGGTATCAGAGCCAAAACACAAAAATCCTAGACCACCTTCTCCTCCCTATTGGCCCATGTTCTTCACTGCCCAACAATTTCTTTTTCTTCTTTCTTCTTCCTCAAATAGCCAACATACCTCATCTCCCCTCTAGACCACTCGACAGCCTAACCCACCACTCCTAGACCACCCAAAACCACTTACCTACCTTTCTATACCCCTCGGCAGGACTGTATTACACTTGCCGAGGGCCTTGCTGTTGACAACCAGATCTCATCCTGGCCTAGAGCACTTCGAATAGGTCTTCCCCTGGCCTAAATCGGTTCGATACCCCCTTTAGGGTGATTTGAACCCTTTTTCTCCGTTTTATAGGGTGTAGTGCTGATGCTTTAAGCACTATAGCCGTTGAGTTTTTTTCCGGCTTTTCTAGTTGTTTACACGGACTATGTTGCTGTATTGCTATCTATTTCAGCCCTCATTATCTCCCCATGGATAACTTATCTTTTACCATTCCTACTGAGGTATCTACTGTAGTCTCCACCAAACCTGTGCCTGCTCCAAGTATTGATTTTTCTCTCCCATCATTATCAATGCTCATGCTCACAATAATGCCCGTATCTTCAAGCTTTACCAAGATATAGCCCGGGCCTCTCAGTCCTCTCTTGGCCTTTCTGTAGCTGAATTCTTTGGCTATCTGCAGGCTCGTTGGGAGGAACTTGCTCAATATGAGCCTTTGACTGACCTTCCACCAGAAGCCGCCTCCCTTGTGTCCAAGAGGCTTGCTCGACAGCACACCTATTAGTTTCTCATGGGTTTAAACTCTGAATTTGAATCTCTTCGAATTCAGATTCTCAACACATCACCCATGCCATCTCTTTATGAAGCTTTTGCCACTATTAACAGTGATGAGCGTCGCTGGCGATTGGTTCAGTCTAGTGTTCTTTTAGTACCTCCAGTTTTAGTAGATCAAATGGCTCTTGTTGCGAGTTCTGGTTCTCGAAGTTCCACCAGTTCTGTTACTTGTCATCATTGTGGTGCGCCTGGACATGTCAAAGCTCGTTGCTTCAAACTTAATCCTGAGTTAAGGCAACACTCTTCCTAACCTTGCGGTCCTGCTATACGTAGTTCTGGCTCTGCTCGCACTGCTACTTTGGTGGAAGTTACTCTTACTTCTAAGACTCCTAATGTCCCTAATCTACAGCCGTTACAGACGCAAATTGGTCAGCTTCAGACCCAACTTGGGTCTCTCACCACTGGTTCTCTTGGTCCGTCATCCTCTACCGCCACCCTTGCTACAGGTACTTCTACTGCTTTCCATGTTCAGTCTGCTAATCCTTCATAGATTCTGGATTCTGGGGCTAATGATCATATGCTTGGTGAGTTTTCTTTTCTTTCCTCTCCTGCACCTACCATTGTTGCCCAATTTGTGTGTCTTGCTGATGGTTCTTTCTCTTCTGTCCAACATAAGGGTGTTGTGTCTTTATCCCCTGATATCACTTTATCTTCTGTGTTGCATGTTCCCAAGTTTGCTTATAATCTCTTATTTGTTAATTATCTTGCCAAAACCTTTAATTGTGCCGTCATCTTCTTTCATTCTTTGTGTCTTTTATAGGAACTCAGTTTGCTTATAATCTCTTATCTGTTAGTCATCTTGCCAAAACCTTTAATTGTGTCGTCATCTTCTCACCTTCTTCGTGTCTTTTACAAGACTTGAGTTCGAAGAGGATTTTTGGCAGAGGATATGAGTGCGATGGGCTATACTACTTTGGGGATCCACCGAACCAATCTACTTTGCCTTTAGCCAGTTTTCAGGCGTCTGTTTTGTCTGCTTCTATATCTTGTGTTTTTTTCTGTTCACACTTTAGAGTTATGGCACGCCTATATAGGTCATGTTAACTTTCAATATTTATGTCAACTTTTTCGTTATTAAATAAAGCTAGCAAGGATTCTAAATTTCATTGTGTTACTTGTGAGTTGTCTAAACATATCCGTACTAGTTATATACCACATATGACACGTGCCCCTAGTGCTTTTGACCTTATTCATTCTGATGTTTGGGGTCCCTCTCATGTTCCTGCTTTTTCGGGTCATCGTTATTATGTGACTTTCATTGATGATCACACTAGGTGCACTTGGGTCTATTTACTTCACCACAAGTCTGATGTGTTTCCCATCTTTGTTCAGTTTTTGCAAATGGTTAAGACATAATTTCGTACCATTGTTCGGAACATCCACTCTAATAATAGTGGGGAATACATCTCCAATGAGTTTCATTCTCACCTTAATCGAACGGGTATTCTTCAACAACTTACATGTCCTTCGACCCCTGAACAAAATGGTGTGGCTGAACGTAAAAACCGTCATATTATGTCTATCGTGCGTTGTCTTCTTCGTGGTATGAGTGTGCCCAAGTCTTATTGGCACATGGATGTTCTTACTACTGTCTATCTCATTAATAGGACTCCTAGTCGTGTGTTACATGGCCTTACTCCATTCCATATTCTTATGTCTAATACTATACTTTTTCCTCTTTTTCCTCGTGTTTTTGGGTGTACATGTTTTGTTTAGGACCGGCGTTCCACTCGCACTAAGTTAGATGACAAGTCTATTCGTTGTGTGTTTTGGGGGTATTCTTCCATGTCTAAAGGGTATATCCTGTGTCTCGTCATTTTTACTATACTCTGGATGTTACTTTTTGTGAGGATCTTCCTTTTTTTAGTCCTAACCCCCCGTTGCAGGTTTCCCTTTCAGCTACTCAGTGTTCGCCCGATCCCCATTTTGGATGCGGTCGTGGATGAGGTTGCCCCCCTCTTATCCTCCACCTTCGCCTTCTTTCCCCCCTCCCTTGTAGGTATACTCTTGTCGCCCTCATGCTCAGCCCCCTCATGCCTCCTCTCTGAATCTTGGGTTAGGTACTTCTTCCCCTTTACATGCCTCTCCTTCCGTTCCTCATCGTAATCCTCCTCGGGATCGCCATCCCCCCAATCATTGGGGTTATCTATGTAGTACTAATCATTCCATTTCCCAGTATCTCTCATGTGACAGGGTTTCTGCCTCATATCATTCTTTTCTTGGCAAGCTTGAGTCCGAGTCTATTCCTCAGTCTATATCAGAGGCCCTTCAAAATCCAAAATGGGTGACAATAATGTTGACTGAAATGGCAGCTTTAGAACAAAATCATACTTGGGATTTGGTTCCTTTACCTTCTGGCGAGAGTACCGTGGGTTGTAAATGGGTCTTTGCTATTAAGTACCTACCTAATGGCTCCGTTGACCGTTATAAGGCCCGCTTAGTGGCCAAGGGCTTCACTCAAGTTGTTGGCAAGGATTTTGGTGCTACCTTTGCACCAGTTGCCAAGCTTACCTCTGTTCGTCTACTCAACTCTCTTGCAGCATCCCATTCTTGGCCCATTTATCAGCTTGATGACAAGAATGCCTTCCTGCATGGGGTTCTTCTTGAGATGATTTATATGGCCCTTTCTCCTGGTTTTTGAGCTACGGGGGAGTATTTGGGGCAAGTATGTCGACTGCACAAGTCTTTGTATGGCTTAAGTAGTCTCCACGAGCTTGGTTTGGTTGTTTCAGCTCAGTCATCCTCTCCATAGGCTTTGTTTAGTGCCATTCAGACCATACTTGCTTCATCCGTCGTAATTCTGCAAGTCAGTGTATAGTCTTGTTAGTGTATGTGGATGATATCATTCTCACTAATGATGACTCTATAGGCATTGATCAAGTCAAATGGGATTTGGGCCACACCTTTGATATTAAGGATTTGGGGAATCTCAAGTATTTTCTAGGGATTGAGGTGGCTTGCTCACAACAGGGGATTTCCTTATCTTAAAGGAAGTACACTCTTAACTTACTTAAGGATACTAGTATGTTGGGGTGTAAACCTGTTTCTACTCCTACGGATCCCAATGTCAAGCTCACATCAAAGTCTGGTGAATTACTAGAGGATCCAGGTATATATTAGCGTCTTGTTGGGTGTCTTTGACCAATAATAGACTTGACTTGACGTTTGTGGTTAGTGTGGTTAGCCAATTCATGAATGCACCTCGTACATAACATCTTGATGTGGTTCATCACATCTTGAGATATTTGAAGACCTCTACTGGATTGGGATTGTTCTTCATAGCTAATCCTCAATCTGGACTCTCTTGCTTTATTAATGCTGACAATGCAAGATCTAGAACGGATAGGCGTTCTACTTCTGGCTTCTGTACTTTCTATGGTGATCATCTTAATTATATCATAGAAAAGTAAGAAGCAAGCAATTGTTTCTAGGTCTTCTGCAGAAGCTGAGTATAGGGCTATGGCACAAGACATTGTGAGATTCTATGGTTGCGTTCTATTTTGGTAGAGTTCAGATTTGAGGAGACTACTCATACTTCTTTATTTTGTGACAACAAGTCTGCTATTATGTTGTCTTTTGATTATGTCCTACATGAGCATACTAAGCATATACAGGTTGATATACATTCGAGAGAAGGTTCAGATTGGTATTGTGAGACCATCCTTTGTCTCTTCTTCTTAGCAATTAGCCGATATGTTCACCAAGTTTGTTGGCCCAACATTACACCATTCGTGTATCGGCAAGCTGCATTTATTGAATATTTTCACACCAGCTTGAGGGGGAGTGTTGGAATTAAGAAATAGTGATATTATAATTATGGTAGTGTTGGAACTAGGAAAGAGTGATATTGTAATTATGGCAGTGTGTATAAAATCTATGATTGTGTCAATCACAGATTTAATAGCTTTTTTATCTTTGTTTCTTTTTTTTGTTTGTTTCCTATTTTGTAATATTGTTTCATTATAAATACAAGGCTCTACCTCATTCATAGGTAAGTCAAATAATTCTTTTCATTCTTTTTATACATCATAGCTGCAAGAATACTTCAAACCAGTGCATTTACACAGATAGAATAGAAGTACTATATTGGCAAAATTTCATCCACGCCTTTCTATTTTTCAACTTGAACAATATCCTATAAATTTTATTCAAATTATGAAGTGTTGCCGGGATCACTAACTAATACTAGTCTAATAGAAAAGACCAATAGAATAGAAAAGAACTATCTTTTCTATATCCTTTCCCCAGTTCCGTTGCTACCGCGGGCTTTATGCAATCGACCAGATTATATGGATATCCTTTCAACAAACATAGGTCATCGAAAGGATCTGTCTCCCATCTTCCTTTGTTCTTTCTTGATCCCGAGTCCCAACAACCTTAATTATTTAAAACAAGATACCTATTGTTTCCTTCTAACTTTGTCAAAATTGACTTCTCTACAATGGAAAACAATTTCCACTTCCAATCATGTGTTTGGAGTGGTGTAGAGATTTGTTTTCTGCTTAAAGATCATATACATTATAGCTACAAGAATACTTCAAACTAGTGCATTCACACAGAAAGAATAGAAGTACTATATTGTCAAAATTTCATCCACGCCTTTCTATTTTTCAACTTGAACAATATCATATAAATTTTATTCAAATTATGAAGTGTTTTCGAATAAGGGAGACGCTACTATGTGCACCCCTAAAAGGGTGCATATGGTACGCCCTTCATAACAACCCCACATATTTTGTGACATAAACCAGAAAATGACAGAACTTTTCTCATCACGAGAAGTATAACGTTTTGCTCACCACAAAAAGTATATCTTCCACTTTAGAGTAATTTTTACCTCAAATTGACATAACAAACCACAAACATTCATAACTTTCACCACAAAAAGTCGTAACTTTTTTATGATGTGCCCTTTTTTAGGGGTGCACATCATAGATTTCCCCTCCAATAAAATCATTCTTCTACAAAATACATATGCTTGTTATTACATTCATTTCAATAATGGTATGTCCAAACTTGAGAATCTTCAAAGAGTTGCAAGCTACTTTTATAGAAGCATTATTTGCAATGTATTCCCTTGTCCTGGACTCAAGCTTTACAACTCCTAGGTCAGTAGATTATGAAGGTAAAGCTCAACTTATAACAGATTTTTTGCGGGCACTGGTTTGCCGAGACACGAGAATTTTGGAGGATGGCAAGAATGTTTGCCTTTATAAAAGTACCCTTCTTAAGGTTGTTCTCATTGTATCAGCATTCATTTGGTTTTTTATATTAATGGAGACATTATTATGTAGGTTTCTTTTGTGAGTTGGTACAAAAATATATACACTAAGTGCTGACTTCAATTATTCCTGAAGTTCATGGATTTGATGTTATGAAAAGTTCTTGGTGCAAAAGGTTGGGATGAACACAAATTGTCAGCTTAATTCTTAATCTGATGTAACTATCTTTATTTATCAGTATTTATGAATCTAGATGATCCAAAGAATAAGTATGCATAAGTTAAAACCTAGTTTATTGGTTTTTGTTCCCTATTGATTTATATTTTTTAAACAATGGCAAATTATACTTGGAGTCCTTGTAGTTTGCCTCTTCTATCAATTTGTTCCTTATAATGAAGAAATTTGACTGAAATAAAGGGGCAAAAATATTCAATTCACTCCTCACAGTGGTTGAGAGGTTGACATCCAATTTAAAATGGTCCATTCCCTTTTGAACAGACCATTTAGCCCTTAATTTTTGTCCGATTTCTTAATTGATGCTATCAATTGAACTAAATTGATATAATATGAAAAATTGCAGGTCATAATTGATACAATTGGAATAATAGGGACCAAATTGACATAGGAGGCAAATTATAGGGATGACAAGTATAATTTTCGTACCAAATAGTTGTTGATAGAGTCGAGTGGATATAGCTGAACCCATTTAATAAGAGTTAAGGCTTGGTTTGGTTGGTTGGTTGGTTGGCACAAGTATAATTTTCCGTTTAAACAAATAAGATTTCATAGTTGCTTGATATAATTACAAGTAATATCTCATTCCTTGAGAGAGATTTTGTAACTTTGTTAGATAGAAGAAAATTGTTCTTATTTTTGTTTTCTGATTAATTTTCTTGTTTTCTTCTGGTAGTTTCAGGGTGGAAAAAGAGGCAATGGTAAGGATCTTGATTCTTTTATTTTGATCAGTAAAAGTGTCTGAACTTTTAGAATCATAATTTTAATTAGTAAAAGATCTTACATAGCTGAATATTACTCTCGAAACTCTACCTCTATCACCTGCTCTATAATCCTCCTCATTTTATATTTTGTTCTACAGATTCTATAGCGGTTCAGCTCCAGTAATTTAACTGAAGTTTTACACATTCAACAAGACATTGCAAGGCTCAAGGAGGACAGTGCACATTTTCAGGCTACACTTGCTTCTTACAAAAAGGATACAGTCGAACTTGAGAAGGAACTTGTAAGTCCTCTTCTTTGTAAATTATATCGGATTCTCATTTCTTTTCTTTTTCATCAAGGCATTAACATTTCAGATCCGATATGGCAGGAGACACTTCACTGTACCCTTGACTGTACGTGAGTTTCAAGTGGTGTTTGACATTTTTTTTTGCTTGTTGTTTTATAAACAATGTTCTAATTCGAAACTCTATTTGGTTATGTATGAATTTGTTATGTAAACTCTATTTAACAGTGTTCCCACGTGTATGTTCAGTGTTGTAAAATGATCAGTAATATATACTAAATTTTGATTGGCCAAAGATTTACGACTTTGTTCAGTCATTTTTATTTTCTCTGTTTTTTATTTTAAAAAAATAGTAATTTTGACCATTATTGGGAAGAAAAACAAAACTTTCTTTTAGGCTTCCCAAGACACAAAGGGAGTGTTTGTTTGGATGGACTGGATAAGAGAATTTTGTAATCCACTAAATTGTTAGTCCTGAGATATATTATCCCCTGACTATTTGATTGGACTGGATTTGTATCATATATTTGTTTAGTATTGGGATTAGATGTCCGGATTGGACTATTCTATTAAATTTTAGGTTTGTTTGAGATATTATGGAGAAGGATAAATGCTCAAAAGATTGTTTTGCCCTTTTGAATTGTTTACGAAATAATAGGAATATTAAATATGAGTTATAAATTTTATTTAATTTTTTTACTAGTACTTTTAAAAAATTAAATAAATAGAATATTAATAAAAATGACATAAATTTATTTTAATTTGTAGTTGAAAATTTTAAATTTATTATTAAAATAAATAATTATTTATACTTTACTACGTATAAATAATTTAATAAATAAATTTTATATTTAAAAAGATATTAAATAGTAGAGGGTCAAAAATGTAATTTTATCATCTAATTTCATAGGATGAGTTATTTTAGGATTTGTGTCCCACCTCCCCTCATAAGATAGAACAATTCAATATATATTTGAGATTAATAGTCTGAATAGACTATTTGTCCAGTAAAAAAAATTTAACCAAACAATAGACTATTTTATTCACCGAATATGAATCTTATCACATGGCTCAATCCTTCCAAAAAAACATGTTGAAAAAGGTTTAGAGCATTAGAGGGATAATGGTGGCAAGAATGTTTGTTTGCTTTACAAAGCCTGCAAGAAGTAGATTTCTTTTCTGATGGGATCAACGGACATTGCGTGGGTGCCAACTTGGGCTGGACTTAGGTCCTGAAGTCCACCCAAGCCTGTCCATTATTTATTACGAATAAATATCATCGATTCCCATTACTCAAGACCTGTCAAAGCAGCTGAACTTATGGTAGAGAATCCAAGACACTTCATCTGTGACTCAACCCATTTCAAGGTTGGCCACCACATTCTTGGACTCTCTGCCAATGAGGAGCTCGAGCGCCGCTGCCAACAACTCTACTTTCCTTCTTCCCATAGAAATGCTTTACTTAGTCCTTCTGGCGACTGTGACAGTGAGCGATGTTGCCGAGCCAGTGAAGGAGAGGTATTTCAGGCAAAGATCTTTGACTCTTGCTTTGGAGACGAATTTGAGGGACGCGGCAATGGCAAATTTGAGAAAAGGAATGTAAGGGAGTACGAATCTGAGGGAGGCGGTCGAGGTGACTACGGATCTACCGAAGCTGCCATCAGACTGGTGGCAGCATAGTTCTAAATCGCGATATTGGGTAACGTAACAGTATCGATCGCAAAGTATCGGTATCGGTAGTTGTAGACGTCCCCGAACGCCCCGGGAGGAACGAGCTCCCGTTCTGTTCATATTGGGGTCACTACAGCTCAGGACTCTCAAATTTGTCACGGTTCTAAGTCTGAACCAAAGAGTCCAAATCCGGCAAATCGTTTTGAGAAAACAGATTTTGAAAGAAGTGCCAAACATGGACTGCTTTGCCAGATACAGAGTCGCCACCTAAATGTTTTTTAATGGGAAATTTAGGAAACCCTGACTCGGTGCCAAAGGCCACGTGTCCGTCATCACCAAAGTTGCCTCGGCTCGGGAACTTGGGTACGATTGGGGAAGGTCACTTCGTGAGCACCCTCGCTCGCCCGATCAATGATCGGCCTCTACTAATCGTGATATCTATTTTTGAAAACATTGTGTGTTCTTATTCTGGTTATTAGCCTAGGTTACTATGTGATGCGCACAGCATACAAGTATAGACTGAGTCGCCTGAATTGGAACAAAACATCTCATGTTTGTTTATTTGAAAGGTGGTTTGCTACTCGCAAGTAGGCTTAAAATGCAGATTTTGCCACCCTCGGGTGGGCTTAGAAAAGATGGTTTTGCCACTATCTAGTGGGCTTAAAACAAATAGTTGATGATTTATTCCAATCCAAATAACCCAACCTTCACCCACAGGCATTCAGGCAATTATATCACATAAGCAAATAGCCTCATGGTAAGCATGTTATTCATGGCATTCACTCACACGCATGCAAGGATGCTAAAGCATAAAAACTTACCGAGTACTCCAAGCCAAAAAAGAGACTACATTAGAAATCATGCATGATCCTAAGTATACAGAAATGCCTAATGCAACACATGCAAAAATGCAACTATAGCAGGCTCGGCTATTCTAAACATGGCATATGGAATGCTACAGCTAACACGTATTCAACTTTGAAATTGAAAATACAATGCAGTTAGTATGATGTGCCGAGCCCGGTGCATGCAAAACAGATGAATGAATGCAAACATGCTATCATACTATATGCCAATTGAAACATGCCCTAATCTAACCATCATAAGCAGGTAAATAAAAGGGAAGAAAGACGTGGGGTTGGAAGACATACATCACACTCACCCACACTTATTACAATTGTGCCCTCGCGTAGAGGATTCGAATAAATATACAGTCCCGAATGAAAGAATAGTACAGTCCGAATGTTACAGTCCAAATAATGTACAAATTCCTAATTAATTTACAAATTAACTAAGAAAGCTGTAAAACTGGCATGCAAGCCAAGGACTGCCTTGCTTCTGATGAATGATGTATGTTTGGGCTGCCTTGCGCGGAAATCCACTGGGATGCCCCAATTAGCCTCTGTTTACACTTTTTCTTGGAAAGCGCGCCAAACTCCGGAAGTTTGTTGATTCTTTATTTTGCTGCAACAGAGAGCAGGAAAGGGGCATAGCAATGTATTTTCACAAATATATGCATGCCTCGATCCTCGTGCCACCAATCACGCATATCGATGCATGATGGCCGAGGAGTCAAATTGCACAATTCAATATAGGATGAATGCACATGAAAACACAACTAAAACCTAACTCCATCATGGATGATCCGGAGTGTCGGTGACTAGGGAATTGAGATACATTCCGTCACTCGGAGTACGAAATGTACCTCGTTTCCCTTGCCCGGGCTAACTCCTATCCCGAACACGATGCAATATGCATGATATGCATGAAATGCGACTAAGATACAGCCTAGTATGCACAATGCTATGAAAATGAGATGCCTCGAAATGCGTACACACGGGCACGCAAACCGAGAAAATGACATGGAAAATGTAACATGGACTTATACTAACATGAGAGAGCCCTAGCCACACTCACATGAGAGGCCAATAGATGAAAATGAAGTGCCTCGAAATGCGTGTACATTGGCACGCAAACCGAGGCAAGGGTATATGCAATGCAAATGACATGGAAATGGCAATATGGACTTATACTAACATGAGAGAGCCTCAGCCACACTCACATGAGAGGCCAATAGATGAAAACGAAGTGCCTCGAAATGCGTGCACACAGGCACGCAAACCGAGCCAATGGTATATGCAATGCAATGGCATGGAAATGGCATATAGAATGCAACATGGACTTATACTAACATGAGAGAGCCTCAGCCACACTCACATGAGATGCCGGTGGATGAAAATGAAGTGCCTCGAAATGCGTGCACACAGGCACGCAAACCGAGGTGATGGCATATGCAATGCAATATGGCATGGGATGGCATATAGAATGCAACATGGACTTATACTAACATGAGAGAGCCTCAGCCACTCTCACATAAGAGGCCGATGGATGAAAATGAAGTGCCTCGAAATGCGTGCACACGGGCACGCAAACCGAGGCAATAGCATACACAATGCAATAGGGCTAAAATGGCATGCAAGCATGCTAATGGATTTTCAGCAATGAAATGTGGGGGAAAACAGCCCCGAAGTGAGGCGAAAACACTCCCGATGCATGAAATAGTCCCGAAAGCATGAATTTTGGGACCCGAAATGGCCTATAGCTATACCAAACATGCAAAATTGGTACATGGAATGTAAAGACAGAAGCAAGGCAGCCCCAATATAAGCACTTTACTAGTACAAAACATGCCCAAACAGCAAACCAAGATAGGGAAAAACTAGCATGCGAAAATGGCCCTAACATGAGATTATGAAGCAACTCACAACTACTAATTCCAAATGAGTTAGGACCCTTCAACAACATTGAAGAGGGGTCCAAAATATGATGTTTTCCAGAACTGTAAAAACTCCAAAAACAAACACAGGTATGGCTGCACCCCTATGCAAGAAAAAGGACCAAAAGGTGGCCAAAGAGGCAAGTGGTATATGCACAGCCCAAACTGAAAAATTCCCTTCTACAACATTGAAGAGGGACCAAAAATATGACTATTTGAAGAACTGTAAAATGGCCAAAACAGTATACAAACATGCTAGAAATGCAATGCAAAATGAGGCTCAAAAGTGGCTATAACACAAAGTATACAAAATATTCCACAAAAGACCAGAGACCCTTAATAAAACATGAAGAGTGGGCCAAAATAAGACTATTTTCAGAACTGTAAAATGGCCAAAAATAAAAGCATGATAGGCTAACAAAACATGCAAGAATGGGGACCAAAAGAGAGATATAACATGAAGTGGCATATGGAGGTCCCAAATCATGAAAGGCCCTAAATGAAAAATTAATAATGGACCAAAATAAGACTATTTTCAGAACTGTAAAATGGCCAAAAACAAAAGCACAATAGGCTGCCATTGCATGCAAAAATGGGACCAAAAGGGGAGTATAAAGGCAAGTATAGCATGGAGGTCCCAAACAGTGTTGAGCCCTTCTTCAATGTTGAAGAGGGGCTCAAAATAAGCCTATTATCAGTTTACAACATGCTCCAAAATAAATCACACACAAGCTAAAAATATCATGCAAGAAAATGACATTTTAGAGGGATAATGAAGCAAGTGCAAGATGGAGGGCTCAAACAGGGTTGAGCCCTTAACGAGACATGAAAATGAGCTCAAGAAAAGGGTACTTTCAGTTTTGGTCGGAGCTCAAATGTATAAGAAGGAGAGGCTAAGAAATATTGCAAAGAAAAGCTCAAAAAAAAAGAAAATGGCAACTCACCCTTGGAGACAAGTCTTTTGTTGCTTCTTGGACCAATTTGCAGCTCCTTTAGCCTTTGAGAAGCCCTCCTTGTTGCTGGAAATGAAGTGGTGATGGTAGAGCTTGGTGGTGATGAAGAAAACAAGGTGTAGGACTTAAGGATTTTTAGGAAAATGAGAAGGATGGAGGGAGATATGGATCTTGAGGCTTGAAGACAATTTTTTCTAACCCCTAAATGTGATGCCACCAGCTGGTTATATGGACAAGAAAAGGGGAGTAAAGGAGGGGCAAAAGGTGGGGGAAAATAGGCAAGTTTTCCCCCACAAAATATCCCCCAGATTGGGATATTTTATGGGGGAAAGGGCTACACAGCTGTAAAGTGGAAGGAGAGAGGAACATGGCCGGCCACCTATTGGGCTTGGAAGTGGCCGGCCGGCCACCCCCCCTAGCCGGCCAGCTAGGGGTCAAAAGGGTCAACTTGAAATAGTGGCCGGCCACCACATATTGGTGGCCTCCCAGGTCTCCTCTTCACAACCCTGTGGTTCGAATTTGGAAATTCTAAAACAGGAGAGAGAACAAGCCAATTTGAGGAGGGGTTCAAAAGGTTCAAATGGAATTAATGGCCGGCCATAAACTTTTAGGGTCCTCCCATGTGTGTACATCACAAATATATGGTTTGGAGTTGAAGAAAGTGGCCCCAGGTTGTTCAACATTGGCTCGGAAGGAGGGGTTCAAAAGGGTCAAATTGAATTAATGGCTGGCCACCACTTTTTAGGATCCTCCCAAGTGTGTACATCACAAATATGTGGTTTGAAGTTGAAGAAAGTGGCTCCAAGGTGTTCAACATTAGCCCGGAAGTGTGAAAAACGGGCGTCAGAGGGCGAAAATGGAACATAACTGGTTGCCAAGATAATTGCTGGCCTCCCACCCTTCAGTGACCTTCCCAGTGATAAAACAGAGGTACCTGCCAAAAAAAGAAAGAAAACCGTTGCAAAACGAATGTTCGGGGGCCAAAACGCGCAGTTCGAGGTCCCGAAAATGGGTTGTTAAGCACCGAAAGTGGCATTCGGCCACGAAGTGGGTTTCTCAGACCCCAGTGTCCCTCAAAAGGGAGAAAATAGGAAGTATGCTAAAAATCAGAACAAACGGAGATGGTTAGGCAGTCCCGAACCGAGGCACACGGCCAACGATTCCGAAAACCGGGAATCGGACTCTGAAATGGGCAAAATGGCCTACGACTACGAAATGTAGCCTACGGACATTGAGAGATGGTCTACGGGACCTCTCCCTTCCCTCAGGAAAAGAAACCGAGAAAACCGAGTCTGGTTCGCAAACCGAGGCAAGGCACAGAAGAGGGTTCGGAAGTCCGGAGGCAGGGCTCACGGCCGCGACTCTGAAACTTCTGAACGAGCACATTATGCAACATCACCAAGCACTTAATCGGTGACGTCTGAGTCTTAAGGTCGGTCAAAAATGGGGTGTCTACAGTAGTATCGACCGCTACGTATCGGGAATCGGGTGTCACGGCCATGAAATTTTAAAAATCATTAACAATCCCTCTAAAACTCAATTTTATGCATTTTTTTGACTCTTTTAGTCTTAATTTTTCACGTTTTAATCAAAATTTTGATATGTAGGAACACTTTTAACTATTTTCAACTAAATGAAATGTATTTATTTTAGTCTCATTTTCAACATAGTAAGCTTTTAACAGATGAAGATTTTGATTTCAATATTTATTTTTCTTGTTTTTTTTCTCTTGCTCAACTGAGAATATATATATATATATATATATATTAATATAAACAGTGGCATAGATGTATAAACAACAGAAAAATAGTGGCTTAAAAAGGTGCATAAATAGTAGCTTAAAAGATGCAGAAGAACAGTGGCCTAAAAAAGAAATTACGAAATAGAAAAACATAAGGAAAATAATAATAATAATATTGATATATGAAACAAAAATAGTAACAGAGTATAGAAGCTTGCAAGTTCAGCCTTCTGATATGTTACTATAGTAACAAAGTATAAGGATGAACCTATAGTAACAAAGTATAAGGAAAACAAAGAAGCTTGCAAGTTGCAGATTGGTGTGCTTGCCCAACAACAAAACAGAGCACAACAGCCCAAAGAATGAACTTGCAAAACGGAGCATAAAACTGAGCATAAAACAGCACAAATTTCAGGAGGTTTTTCTGTTATGCCCCAATTTCGTAAGCAATCGACGATTATTTTTGCTTTTGCTGAAGGTTCTCTGCTCTAATTTCATCCGTACCGGCCATGGCAAATCCGTATCGGAATTGTATCGCTGCATGTATCGGATTCAGGCCGATACGTACCGGGAATCGGACGTTACAGCTGCGAATTTCAGTCTCGCCGGTATACCGGTCCATATCCGTATCGACACTCCAATTTTCCAATACGAATCGGCCGGTACGTACCGTACCGTCCGATATTTAGAACTATGGGTGGCAGTGGTGCTGCCATGAAACTACCATGGATCGGCGGCGGTGGGAGTAGGTGACGGTGGTGGTTTCCTGTCCGCCGTGGAACCCATTTTTTTATTTTTTTTTCTTCTCTCTCTCCATTTTATTCTTAATGCTTTGGTCGTCCACGTTTCACAGTAGTGCCATATATTACAAGTAATGTAACCTATTTATATGAGTCCTTCTAAGATATTTTCAATCTTAACGATTTGCATCTTGAGAATCTGTGCATTTTAAAATCAACTGTCATACTTATGACAATAAGGTTAAAGAATTCAATATTATAAATAACCCGATTTGATTTTTTAATGACTTTTTTCTCATTAATATCTTCGAAGCAACCTGTTAGTGTGGTGTCCTTTATAGCTCGCCATAATGTAGAATATTGGAAATGCTTGTTAGAAATGGTATGAAAATGGTTTTTGGAAAAAACGTATTTTTTTCAAACTTTGGTCTAATTTTTAAATGGGACCCATGCGCCAAAGTTAGCGGGTCTAAGTGATAACGCGTTCTATGCCACGTTGTGATTCACGTACTATGTTTGGTTGCTCAAAACTATTATCGGGTGAATGGAAAATTGAAACCAAAATGGACTCCATGAAAATGGTGTGTTCGGTAGAATTTCCATAGAGGTTTGAATTAAGATTTGCCCCACATTGGTTTGGTGGGAAAACTTTGTGTGGGTTTATACTGCTTGGATTTGGAACTTGGGATAGGCCCCAAGGGGCACTCAAGTTTTGTAGGGGGGAGGTTATGGGTAAAGTGGGTTAGACCCATTGGACCCAAACTAAACACACACGCGCGCCGCCGCCGCCGCCCGTCCGGTGGGTCGAGCAGGTTGGGCTGGCTTGGGCTTGGGCATGGATGCGTGGTGTAAGGTTGGGTTGGACTTGACCGACCCAATAGTGGGCTAGATCCAAACCAAACACTCGTGCGCCGCCATCTAGGCGGGCTGGGGCTTGGGCGACCCAAAGCTTATCTTTTCGGGCCAAAAACTTTTTGAATTTTATTTTTCTAAAATTAAAATTCTTACCTTTTTCGGAATTTGAATTTTGAAATTAATTCTGAAATAATGTCCAAAATTTTCCTTCATTGAACAGGTTTATATACAGACAAATTCAAACCCAACAGGTTCCTTACCTGTTCAATCTTTACTGAACAGGTACAATAACTGTTCAAACAGGTTTGCTACCTATTTAATTCAAATCTAAAAAGCCACCTCTATATCTATAGATAGACAGGTCCCTCATTTGGATTTTCACTTAATTTTTTCGTTCTAAATTCTGTTGTTGCTCTTTGCATTTTGCTGCATTAATTTTCTGTGAGAAAGTGTATAAACATAAAGTGTGTTCGTTGTGCAAACAGTTTGTAGTGCTGCTACTATTTGTTGTAGATCATTTCATCCTGGAAGATAGACGTCCATAATCTGTTAGCACCCGAGAGAGGACAAATATGTCTTAAGAAGACAGTGTTAAACACTGAACCTGATCATTTTAAGAAAATATTTTATGTAAGTATTTTTTGTTCTTATTTTATTTTCTTCTCTCATTCTCTCCTTCTCTATTTCCATTTTCTGTTTAGTTTATATAATTAAACAGATTTTGGAAGCTCTTTTTTTTTTAATTTATTTCTTGTGTATTCTGTTTGTTGTTGAGTACACAAACATAATTTATTCTTAATACAGTGAAGATTATCCAACAATCTTAAGACAGAATATTCTCTGGTATCTTTATTGTATTTATTTTTTGTACTTTTACAAAGTGATATTCTGGTTGGAAAATACAAATAATTGTCATATACTGTTTAATAAATAGTAGTAATATACTGTTTATTTTCTTTGACAAATAGTAGTAATCTACTGTTTATCATTAACAATTTTAGAATATTAATGTGTGTAATAGTGTTATAGAAAATTATTGTGTAGCATTTTATTTTTCTGGTTTTAGTAACTAGAAAAGTAAAATTATTTTGTGTTATAACTTTTTTTTTTGTTTGAGTAACTAGAAAATTAATTTGTGTTTTGGTTTTGGATTTTTTTTTTATTTTTTGTAATTAGATATTATGGCTGCTGAAAGTAGTACTCCAAATCCAATTGTTACAACAACTCCGGTCCCTATCCAGAACCATGTTCAAGTTCCAATAAATCATGGAGAAAAATCAAAAAAAAAAATTAATGGCACCGAATTTAAGAGATGACAGCAGAAAATGTTGTTCTATCTTACAACTCTTAATCTTGTCCGGTTTCTCCGTGAAGAGGCTCCAGTGCTTAAAGAGGGTGAAAGTGATTGGCAAGTTGTTGTCGCTGTAAACACCTAGAAACATTCTGATTTTCCGTGCAGAAACTACATCCTCAATGGCTCGCTGTAAACAACTAGAAACATTCTGATTTTCTGTGCAGAAACTACATCCTCAATGGCCTAGATAACATGCTGTATAATGTTTATAGCCCTCTGAAAACAGCAAAAGAATTGTGGGATTCTTTGCAGAAAAAATACAAGATAGAGAATGCCGGCACAAAGAAATTTGTTGTTGGTAAATTTCTGGACTTTGTTATGATAGACTCCCAAACGGTAATTTCTCAAGTTCAAAGTTTTCAATTAATTTTGAATGATATTCATGTTGAAGGTATGTCTCTTAGCGAGTCTTTCCAAGTTGCTGCTTTAGTGGAAAAATTACCACCTGCTTGGGAAGATTTCAAAAATTATTTAAAACATAAACGCAAAGAGATGACCATGGATGAACTTATTGTAAGACTAAGAATTGAGGAAGATAACCGTAAGGCTGAAAAGAAGAATGATAAAAATCCCATTGAGTCTAAGGCTAATGTGGTTGAACAAGTGCCCAAACCACATAACAAGAAAAGGAAGTTTGCTGGAGATGGTCCTAAAAAATGCCACAACAATGGCAATAAAAAGTTCAAAGGTAAATACTATAACTGTGGCCAGATTGGACATTGTGCCTCTGATTGCCGACGCCCTAAAAAGGATCGCGGAAGTACAAGCAAGACGACTACCAATCAAGCCAATGTGACAGAAGTTGATTACATCTCTGACGGGGTAATGACATCAATCTCTCTACTGTGGTGTCTAATTTGGTTGGAAATCTCAAAGAGTGGTGGGTCCAAAAACATAATAGTAGTGGATTGTGTGTTTATTGGTTATGCTCATAATAGTAGTGTATATCGGTTTCTAACTTATAAATCAGAAATACCTTATGTACATGTGAATACTATTATAGAGTCAAGGAATGTTGTTTTCTTTGAACATATTTTTCCTTACAAGAAAGGACATGAATTAAGTTCACAAAAAAGAACTTATGATTTTACACAAAGTCAATAGACTAATGACAATCAAACGCAAGAGACAAGTAATGGTCTCGACTAACAGGATTTAATTGATGATGAACCAAGATGAAGTAAGAGAGTGAGAACACCAAAATCCTTTAGTCCAGATTTTCTGACATACCTGTTAGAAAATGAACTTCAAAGCTTTAAAGAAGTAATGACAGGTCCTAAAACACCTTTATGAAAATAGGCTGTTAATAATGAAATTGAACCCATTATGCAAAATCATACTTGGGAATTGGTGGATCTTTCACCTGGTTCTAAAACTCTTGGATATAAATAGATATTCAAGAGAAAAATGAAAGTAGATGGTTCAATTGACAAGTATGAAGCAAGACTTGTGGTAAAAGGTTACAGACAAAATGAAGGTTTAGACTATTTTGACACATATTCCCCAGTGACAAGAATAACATCCATCCACATGCTTATTGCTATAGCAAGGTTGTATAATTTAGAAATACATCAAATGGATGTTATGACAGCTTTCTTAAACGGTGATCTACATGAAGAGATATACATAGAGCAACCTGAAAGGGTTGTACTGCCAGGGCATGAAAAAAAAGTTTGTCGACTTGTAAAATCTCTTTATGGATTAAAACAAACTCCTAAGTAATGGCATGAAAAATTTGATCATGCTATGCTTACTAATGGGTTTAAGATAAATGAATGTGCGCCTATGTTAAAAACACTGACAAAGGTTATGTCATCGTTTGTCTTTATGTAGATGATATGTTTATCATTGAAAGCAGTCAAAACATGATCAAATCAACTAAGTAAATGCTAAACAAAAAACTTGATATGAAAGACATGAGAGTCGCAGATGTAATATTAGGAATGAAAATTACTAAAACATCTGATGGATATGCATTATCTCAATCTCATTATATTGAGAAAATTTTTGGTAAATATATCAAGGATGATATGAATGTAGTAAGAACACCTGTAGACATTAGTCTTTATTTATAAAAAAATAAAGGTGATACGGTGTCTCAGTTAGAATACTCCCAAATCATTAGAAGCCTAATGTACCTAATGAATTGCACTCGTCCTGATATAGCTTATGCAGTCAGTAAATTGAGTAAGTATACTAGTAACCCCGGAGAAGACCATTAGAAAGCGATCATTCGGGTTCTTAGATATCTAAAGATTTACCTATGATCATGGCTTAAACTTTACTCGATATCTGTAGACACCCCATTTTTTACCGCCCTTAAGACTTGGGCACTTGATTCCGAACACCCGATGATGAAAGTTACACTGTGCAATCTTTTGAATTCTCAGCGAAAAAATTTGATTCAAGCTTTAATCCCAAACCTTGCACCCCATTTTGGTCAAACCATTTTAGACCTTAAAACCCTCTTTTCAAAATATTTTTCCAAATGCTTCTACGATGTCCGAGGCTCGCATTTTGTTTAAAACATTGCACTTTTCGGTAAACGAAGTACGAACAAAGTGGAAATGAATAGAAGAGAGGTAAATTCTTTGAAAAATATTTTAAAATCTTCTTATTTATAGGTTTAGAGTTGAAGAAAATAGGAGGGGTTGGAAGAAAACCAGTTTAGGAAAAGTGAGCATCAAACTGTTGAGAAAGAACTGAGCAGCCTTCACAAACCAGGCCTATCTCTTTGCACACTTAGACTTTAGTTATGAGGCTACCACCATTGGAAACTAGACTTCTGATGCTTCACTTTGGACTCAAGAATCATCTAAAACCAAGTTCGGATGGCGGAGATGTGGCTGTTAGAAGTTGGGCATCAATCCGGTTAAGATAGAAATGAATAACCTTTACTAAAATAGGTATATCTCTTTGAACACTTAGAATTTAGATGTCAGGCTGCCACCATTGGAAAGTAGACTTCCGGGGCTTCAATTTAGACTCAAGAATGATCTAAAAATGAGTCCGGATGAGGAAGATATGCCCATTGGAAATCAGGCCTGAAGTGCAGTCATTGAGACCTGGTCGGGTCTACGTAGAACCGGTTGTGCCTCATCAAGGCCTGGCCGAGCTTTCGTGAAATTTTTTCCAGACCTCCTTTTTGGGTCGGCCGTGCATTATTGAGGCCTGGTCGTGGGTTTTGAGGGCCGGACGGGCCTCGATGGCGTTAGACAGACAACTGGCGAGAATTGAACAAATATCTTTGTGTGAAGATATTTCTTACCAGTTTGGCTCAAATTCTATAAATAGAACCTCTTCCTTTAGATTTTAAGGTTAGAAAAACCTTCCAAGAGACTTAGGCATTGATAGAACATTCATCTTCCTCCTTGTTTCCTTTAACCTTCAAAACTATTTTTAACTATACATACGCAATACATACACCATTGGAGCTTGTTCTTGAAACTTTTTGCCAGAGTTTCAAATCATATTTCATAAACTTGAGGGTGCTTTGGAATCAAGTTTGTTTAACCCAAGTTTACTTTCTTCAAGAGGTATAAGCTTGTCACTTTTGTTTTGCTTTCATTTCAATCTATCTCTATCTATTTCTTGTGTTCTTGTGCTATTTTGGGCCCATTTCAAGTGTTGAAACTTGGGTTTAAATAAGCTATCAAAGGTAGAGAGGGTAACACCCTTTCTTGCACCTTACTTCATAGCTCATCCCCTTTGTTTTATCACTATTTTCTTAGCTTACAAACTGATTTTCAGAGATTCAAAGGGCTGAAAAACATGGTTTAAAAGTCTCAAAAGTGGAGGGGTTAGCCACCTCTTCTTTGTCACACTTATTAGTTTTGTACCTCTTTGCTTTTGGCATGTTTTGTGCTATTTTAATATGATTTTAGCCACTGTTTTGGGGCTGTTTTGACTATTTTCAGAGGCTAAAATATGGTTTAGAAGTCCCAAAAGTGGAGGGGTTAGCCACCTTTCCTTAGCTTTGCTTACTAGCTTTGTATCTCTTTGTTTTTGCCTATCTTTTGTGCTCTTTTAACATGATTTTAGCTACTATTTTTTACACTTTAGGGGTTGTTTAGGGGATGTTTTAATTTATTTAATTAGTTCATGCTTTGATTAGTTTGCTTGTTGTCTCATGTGTTCACATACATAGCTTATTGCATGTTTGTTCTAGCTTTTCTTTAAGTAATTTCCTTGTTTAAGAGCCTCATTTTGACAAGCAACTTGCCACTCCTTTCTTTCATTTGAGAGTTGTTTCAAGTGGTTGATGGTTATTCAATACATGAACTAGAGGTTTGCGCTTAATGGCTTAATCTATACGAAGATTCATCATCAACAGTGCAATCTCTCTTTCATGTTGTGAATTACTTCCCATTTGACGTTTCTCTCCTTTTAGAGGACTTAATCACCATGGACAATTGGACTAATGAATGACAATGACTAAACAAATTGGTTTAAAATTTGATCAATGCACATAAAGAAAATGGATTGAATTGCTTAGACTTGGCCAGACGTTATGCCAAGTTTGTCGAGTCAAGAGTCATCATGCGCTAATTCATGGTGTTTTGATGATTCTTGAAGCGTCTCTACCATCCTCTTTGAGTTCATTCCATGACAAGAGAGAGGGGTGGTCATATTCATTGCATTTCATTGATTTTTGTCCAAAATTGTATCTGAGACCATCAAGCAATCAACTTGCTCATTGATGGCTTTGGAATCAATTTCAACCTTTTCTCAAGGCTTTCCCATCGTAGAAAAGAAAGAAAGGGACAAACAGAGCTTGAGGACACTCTGTCTGCACTAGTTCACCTCAGAACACAAAAATAGAGTTATACACCAAATTGAGGCATGGCTGGTCATTTGTAGACCCGGCCGGCCATCACTGATGCACGGCCGGCCCTCGGTGCGTGGCCAGCAGTGTAGTTTTGCAGAAAACAGAGGTAGTGGCTGAAAGTGAAACAGAGTTGGCTTGGACAGGCAGGGTAGCTCTCAGGCGCTGTGCATGCAACCTTCATCCACCTTCAATTACGCCTTTATCGAATGCGATTAATTGTTTCATTAGTGTTATAATTATCATAGTTGTAATTTATCTTATTGTAATTAGTATTGTTGTAGCCATTGCTTATTGTTAATTGGTATAACTAGTTAATTTGTTGTAATAAAGTAGTTAATTAGCTCAGTTAGTTAATTAGTTATTCAAATTTTGTTTTGTAATTAGTTAGTTAACTAGAATAGTTAGTTGATTCAAGTGTTATAATAATTAGTTAAGTAGTTTAGCTAATTTCATTTGTGTTGTAATAAATAGCTTAATTAGCTAGTTTATTCATTCGGATTCTCCTTCGTGAGAGCGCAATGTAATAACATGTATGTCTTCCAACCCCACGTCTTTCTCCCTTTTGTTTACTAGCTTATGATGGATAGTTTAGGGACATCACATTTAAATTAGCATTCTTCATATTTGCATCCACTTATATTGCATGCACCAAGGCTCGGTTCATCATTCTAACTACATTGTCGCTTTGAATACTTCTTTGAATATATGCTTAGACCACGTGCTATTTAATTGATTCATATACCATATTAGTAGCCGAGCCTAGTAATTTCATATCGCATATGTTGCATTAGTCATATTGTATAGTTAGGAATCATGCATTTTTTTTTTCTAATTCATTTTTGTTTTGGCTTAAAGTACTAGGTGAGCCTTTACTCGCTTTAATATATCGCATGCATGTGATTGTTGCCATGTTTAGCATGCTTGCCATGAGGCTAATTGCTTAAGTGCTATAACTGCTTGAATGCCTGTAGATGAAGGCTTGTTGCTTGAATTAGAATGATTTGAGTAATGTTTATATGCGATCACTTTTTCAAGTGGTGCATATTTCGAAACAATTTTCAAAACAAACATGACTCAAAGTATTCCAATTCTTGCAAGTTAGTCTATACTTATGTGTATGCGTATCACAAAGTAATGCTAGCACAATAAACCGGAACAAGAGCATATAATGTACATAAGATTCATATCATGAATAGTAGAGGCCGATCTTTAATCGGGCGAGTGAAGGTGCTCAATTCATAACCTTCCCCTCTCGTACCTAAATTCCCGAGCCAAGACAATCTTGGTGATGACGGACACGTAGCCTTTGGCATGAGTCATGGGTTTCCTAAATTTTTTCAAAATAAAATATTTAGGTGGCGACTCTGTATTTCGCAAAGCAGTTTATTTTTGGCAATTTGATTCAAAATCGATTTTCCAAAAGATTTGTCGTATTTGGACTCTTTAGTGTTTATCAATTTCACATTGCACTTGTGAGATTAGATTCAGAACTGCGGGAGTCCAAACTGTAGGGCTTTTATTTCGACCTATCGAAAAGGAGGGCATGAAAAATTCGAGCTACAATATCCAACAGTACTCGAAGGCTATTGTGATGCCAATTGGATATCCGATACTAAAGATTCAAAATCCACTAGTGGATATGTCTTTACTCTGGGAGGCGTTGTTATTTCTTGGAAATCTACGAAACAAACATGCGTCGCACGATCCACAATGGAATCGGAGTTCATTGCTTTAGACAAAGTAGGAGAAGAAGCAGAATGGCTTCGCCACTTCTTAGAAGACAATCTAATGTGGCCAAAACCTGTGCCAGCTATTTGCATTCATTGTGATAGTCAATCTGTAATAGGCAGGGCACAGAGTCATATGTATAATGGTAAGTCACGACATATTCGTCGTCGACATAATACCGTAAGACAATTGCTCTCAAGTGGAATAATCTCAATAGATTATATAAAATCTAAAGAGAATATTGTGGATTCGTTAATAAAAGGTTTGACAAAAGAGCAAGTGTATAGTTCATCGAAGGGAATGAGATTAAAGCCTATTACATAAGAGTCATCATAATGGTAACCCTACTTAAATGACTGGAGATCCCAAGAACTAAGTTCAAAGGGACAACTAAGTTATGCGTGGCTCGCCAGAAATCACCAAGGGATTAAAATGCCCTGCCCATTCCTATGGTGAGAGTGATATCTGCAACATGTGTTGTATGCAGGGGTTTAAGGATAAGCTTTGCTTTTAATGATTACTTATATCTTGATCTAGGCATAAAAATCAAGACGAGTATAAGAGATACTCACAATGAGAATCACCTATATAAGTGTCGAACTGGGGCCGGTTCTATGAGAATAAAAGAGGCTAAATGCTCTAAAAGCACTCATGAACACCACGAGCGTTCAAGACCAAAATGAACACAATGGTGAGAACCACGATGTGTCAGAATATATTTTGTGTGAAATCTATTGTCTTGGCTTACACAAACGACTGAATAAGTCAAGGCATCGCATCCATTGGTTAGCTAGTAAGTCCGATAGGTTATCACTAGAGAAAGTTCAAAGCCAAAAGCTACCTATCCTGATGCAAGATATTTTCGATTTATACTCTTTTGACAAATTCTATATATTATTGCATTTCCGTTGTCATCAAATTCCATTCATATGGGGATTGTTAGAAATGGTATGAAAAATGGTTTTGGAAAAAATATATTTTTTCCCAACTTTGGTCTAATTTTTAGGTGGGACCCATGCGCCAAAGTTGGCGGGTCTAAGTAGTAACATGTTCTATGTCGCGTTAAGATTCATGTAGTATATTTGGTTGCTCAAAACCATTATCGGGTGAATGGAAAATTGAAGCCAAAATGGGTTCCATGAAAATGGTGTGTTTGGTAGAATTTCCATAAAGGTTTGAATTAAGGTTTGTTCCATATTGGTTTGGTGGGCAAAATTTGTGTGGGTTTATAATGCTTGGATTTGGAACTTGGGGTAGGCTCCAAGGGGCACTCAAGTTTTGTAGAGGGGGGAGGTTATGGGTAAAGTGGGCTAGACCCATTGGACCAAAACCAAACACGCGCGCGCCACCGCCGTCCGTCTGTCCGGTGGGTCTAGCTTGTTCAGACCAATGCTTATCTTTTTGGACCAAAAAATTTTTGAAATTTATTTTTCTAAAATTAAAATGCTTACCTTTTTCGGAATTTGAATTTCGAAATCAATTTCGAAATAATGTCCAGATTTTTCCTCCACCGAACAGGTTTATATCTATTTTATATTTAAACCGAACAAATTCACTATTTGTTCAAATTCAAACCTAACTGGTTCCTTACATATTCAATCTGTACCGAACAGGTACAATACCTGTTCAAACAGGTTTGCTACCTGTTTAATTCAAATCTAAAAAGCCACCTCTACACCTATAAATAGACAAGTCCCTCATTTGCTCAATCTTTCCGTCCTAAATTCTGTTGTTGCTCTCTACATTTTGCTGCATTAATTTTCTGTGAGAAAATGTATAAACACAAAGTGTGTTCATTGTGCAAACAGTTTGTAGTGCTGCTACTGTTTGTTGTAGATCATTTTATCATGAGAGATAGACGTCCATAATCTGTTAACACCCGAGAGAGGACGAATATGTCTTAAGAAGATAGTGTTAAACACTGGACTTGATCATTTGAAGAAAATATTTTCTGTAAGTATTTTTTGTTATTATTTTATTTTCTTCTTTCCTTCTCTATTTCCATTTTTTGTTTAGTTTATATAATTGAATAGATTTTGGAAATTCTTTTAATTTATTTCTTTTGTATTTTGTTTATTGTTGAGTACACAAACATAATTTATTCTTAATACAGTGAAGATTGTCCAACAATTCTCTCTGTACTTGTAGATTCCCGAAGTTTTCTACTATGCACAAAAAAGTAGTACTTCATCCAATAGCTCCATTATTTGAACAATAGAGAGAGAAAGTGTGTTTGTGGAGAGAGAGAGAGAGAGAGAGTTAGGTTTTGAACACTTACCAAAAAAGATTTTGACAGATAGGATAGGACGACTCTTTCTCCTCTCTCTTTATATATATGTGTGTATGTATCAGATTTTGAACAGATAGAATAAAAATTGAACAGATAGGAAAATAAAGCTTAATGAATTTCAACCAATAGAAAAAAAAATAACGATGAATTTCAACAGATAAATACAATTTGAATAGATGAGTTTCAAAAATTAAACAAATAGGTTAAAATAAAATTTTCAACACATAAGTATTAATGTTCTTTTAACCAACAAATTTCTAACAAATGTTCTTATCTCCTCAATAAAACCAACATTGTCCTTGATGACTTATAGGCATAGGAATATGAATTTATCACAATTTTTTTCAAATTTTAAAATAAATTACAAATACATCTCTAAATATTAACTGAACTTATTTATTTTTTTTCGTGTTATCATATCATATTATTGTTTACAACAATGATTCATCCCCCATTTTCCCCCCACCCCCTTTGACCCCCTCTCTCTCTCATTGGTTACATTTTCTTTCTTTTTTTTCTTTTTTTTCCTGCTCCTCCAATCACCACCCGCCACGTGGCAAAGGGGGGGTGAGGGGGTGACCCCCAAAAGGAGGTCCCAAGCATTATTCTTATTGTTTATCCATCTTTTTCAAAACGTGTTAACCTTCCATTTAAAAAAAAAAAAAAACAAAAAAAAAAAAAACTTTTATAAAAAATAATTTTCATATAGCATTACTCATACATTTATAGTTGGGACAATTAAAAAAAAAAAAACCCAAAAGTTTGAGTCTTGTAAAAAAAATAAATCTGAATTTTTAATTTTGTCAATTTAAATCTTAAACTTTTAATTTAAAAGATTCGCTTATTTTTGTTAAATAAAACCTACAGAAAAAGAGCATTTTAGTTATCAAACTCAATGTAAATATATAAAATGTCAAAAAGACTCTTTTTTGTTGAGTTTAATGACTAAAATATTATTTTTTTATATTGATTTTACTTAATGAAAATAGACAAATAATTTAAATTAAAAAAAAAATCAAAACTTTAAAATTTGATATATTATAACAGTCAAACCTTAAGATTTATTTTATTTTATTTTAAATAATTTCCCCTTTACATTTGTATAGGTGCATATGTGAAGGAAAATAATAGCATAATAATATGCATATTCGTATGTTAACCGAGGTAAGATGACAAACATAGACAGAGTTGGATTCCATTACAGGATTTAATTTGTTATAAGTTAAGTTGAGATTTTTTAAGATAAATTACAAATATATTTTTTGAGATTTACTAAAAATATGATTTGTCGTGTAATTTTAAAAATTACATCTCGCTTCTTTAAGTTTTTTCAATCACATAACAAACGACACATTTTACTAATAAAAAATTAAGTCAATTAACTATTTTAAATGATGTGATAAATATATAATTCAATTAACAATTCAGATAATTTTATTGTTGTATAAAAAAGTAGTTAAAAATTATTTTTTTTGTTAAATAAATTTTTTTGATAAGGGAATATTTATAATTTTCATAATTACGGGATAATTCGTATTTTAAATAAATATGAGGGGTGTACTTATATTTTATTCTAATTTTGATTGATTGAAATAATTTTTTTGTCTCATTTTAAGATAGACGTGGAGCAATATTTCAAAAAAATAAAAAAATCGAGATATATATAGTTGGGCAACACCATATGCACCTATAATTAAAAAAAATTAATATAATTTTAATTTTCTGAGTCATAACTAAAAAAAAAATGTCATAATTAAATATAACATGAGATATGACTAAAAACAATTGATTATAATTCAAAAAAAAAAAAGGACATAACTAAAAGGTACACCCTTTTTAAAGAGGTGTATATTAGAATTTCCCAACATAGTTTGCCCACACTGCAATTTTCATGGTCAAGCACATCAGAGAGAAGTAGCTCAAGCCAAGGATGATCCACGTGGCTTTTATCTGGTGAAGCATGTCCATTTAAAATTCAAGTATGTGATTGCAGAGTGATGTTGGTGTTTTTGGTTGATAGCTTAATACATCTGATTGTTATATGATTTTTAAACAACAAATGCTATATATCTTTGTTTGGCTTAATCTTAAAAACTTTTTCCCCCATTTATATATATATATATATATATAGTTTAACAAACATAAACACCAATAAAGATAATTTAAAATTTTTAAAAGTTATTTTTGCCTTAAAAAAAAGAGAACTATGTGAAATAATAAGTTTTTATTTTTCTACCAAATTAATTTGTAAAAAAATAAAATAAAATAGATTAAAAAATCAAATTTGGATTTTTTTTTTAGAAGTGAGTTAGTAATCAAAAGTCAACTTTTAATCTATTTTAGGTTACATTATCTCTCAAGTCGTTTTATATATCTTTTCAAAAATAAAAAAATAAAAAAATTAATTTTTAATTATCTTCTTAAAATAACCCTTTATTTACATATGAAATATTACTCAATTACTCTCTACTTTAAAAAAATAAAAATAAAAATACTAGCTTCCGTGTCTCACAAGACAGGACTCGTTGAGGTTTTTCTTTTTTTGAACGGTAGGACCCACTGAGGTGGATGGATAGAATCAGGATCGTTTTTTACTCTCTCCTTGTTTTTCTATTTGTTAGGCTATTTTAGGTTCACTTCTGTGTTCAATTTTAATAATTTGAATGGTTTATATTTTAATATTTGTTGAGTATATTATATTTGTAAAAAATAAGTTAATTAGATATCAGAAAGTATGTGTTCGGAAAATTATTTATTAATTTTTTTTAAAAAAAATAATTTTTAGTTCGATGATCTGAACACGTAGTTTTTGATATTCAATCATCTTGATTTTTTACAGGTATGATATACTCAATAAATTTTAAAATATAAATGATTCAAATTATCAAAATTGAACCTAAAAATAAATCCAATAACCTAATAAAATAAGAAGGCAAGGAAAGAAAGTGAGGAGAGAATTCGGATAATATGGCAGGACCGTAAGAAGCGGGTATAAATGAAAACAGGGGAACATGCTGGTGATGTTGATGTTGATATTGTGGTTAAGCTAGGGCCGTGAGAAATTATTCATTGTCTAGGATAAATTTAGGTGGTGTTTCAATATTTGTTTGTCCTTTTTATAGAGGCAATTAAACGCTTGTCCAAATCTAAATAAAGTGGAATAATACTCTTAGGACAATGGGCTCATTTGACGTGTGGGTTTGGATGAGATTGAGATTATTTTAATCATAAAAAAGATAAAATAAGTTTTTTAGTATAATAAGATAAAATGTCGTATTTAAATTATAATCATTTTATTTTCTCTCTTATAAAAGTCAAAAAGTCTATCTCAAATGAGACTTTTTACCCAAGTTAAAATAGTCAAAAAATCAAAAAGTCAACCTACATTTGTTTGAGAAATGAGTTGACTTTTTGACTATTTTAGTCTGAGTTAAAAAGTTTCGTTCTGGATAAATTTTTTTAATTTTTTTGATTTTATAAGGAAAAAAAATGAAATAATTATGATTTAAATGTGACATTTTATTTTATTTTATTAATTTTTTAACTTATTTTATTTTTTTATAACTAAAATAATCCCAACCTCACATGTGAAATATAACCAAAATGTTTGAACTTTTGGACAAAGTTTCAAAGTTGCAATTGCAATTCTACAGTTAAACTTTGTGGCTTCAAGTTGCAGTTGCAATTCCACATAGTTAAACTTTGGAAAAATTATTTAATATTTTTAGAGTATCACGTGGTCATATTTTAAATTAATCATTAATTGTTTAGCTCTATGTTATTATCTCATTCTCAATATAAATTGTGAGTTTTTACGTTTTTTCACCAATCAAAACATTATAAAGTATCACGTATTCATATTCCGACAATACGGAATAATGCCCCTAAACTTTGCGCCTTCAAAGTCAATTTCCGTAATTAAATTATCGCTGGTGGAAATTGAAAGTGACATGTTTAGGAGGTCCCTTCACAAGAATTTAGGGCTATTTTGGGAACTTGGCTAAAAGTCACTTTTTTTGGTTAGTAGCAAAAGCCAAAAGTTGGCTTTTTTGGCTTTTTTTTCATTTGGCAAGTTGGTTTTTAGCTAACGGTGAAATTACAATTTTACCCCTCATGGGTCACAATGTGTTACATAGGTTCAGTTGTAAATATTTTAAATAAATGGGGTAGTTTAGTCATTTTATTATGATTTGACATCATAAACAAATATTAATCAAAAAAGTCAAAAGTCACTTTTTACCAACTTCCCAAATCATTTGTCTAAAAAAGCCAAAAGCTTAGTTAAAAGTCAAAAAGCCACTTTTTACCATCTTCCCAAAACAACCCTTAGTGCTGCAAGAATTTGGTGCTGTAATCATTGCCGAACCAGTTTGGGAAGAAGATTTTGGATTAAATTAGTTAATAAAAATAAAATAAATTAAAATAATTAATAAAATAAAATATTATATTTAAATTATAATTATTTTATTTTTTTTATAATTATCAAATTAATTACAAAATAAAAAATAAAAAAACCAACTAAAATAACTAACTTTTTAAATGAGCTCTCAAGCTTTTTTTGGAAAAGTAAAAAAAGAAAAATCAATTTAATGACTTATTTAAATCATATCATCTCTTTATTTTATTAGATATTTTTTTTTCCATAATAAGCTAAGTTAAAAATAAGTCACTTCTCAAAATAGGTTTCAAATCCCGTTTACGGATAGGCTATTTTAATATTTTTTAAATTTTTTATGAAAAAAATAAAAAAAAATAATATAATAATTTATAATAAATTTTAATTTTTTTAATTAAAATATTTACTCTCCAAATAAGAACTCATTGACCTCTGATGTTGACAAGATTCTTGGTCTTTGGCCTTTGACGTTGACAAGATTCTTGGTCTGTCGGATAAAAGTCCTATAGCCTCAGTAAATTTCCTTCATTTGGCCATCTTTTGATAAATACGTAAATAAGTCGGTGGACTTGCCATTGAAAGATGATGTGCCTATTTGGTGTAGTTTAAAAAGTTACTTATTTTAATTTTTAATTTAATTTAATTTATTTTGATATGTTTGGTTTAATTTAATAATGCAGTTTATAACTTTTTGTAAGTCAGAAATCAGCTTATTCTTTGAGTGAGACAGGAGATACTTAATTTATAAGTCAAAAATCAGCTTATGTTCATAGTAATAAGTTATAACCTGTTAAGGCATAAGTTATAAGTACTTTCCCACAACTCTACCAAACAGGGCCGATACCATACGAAGAATCCAAATTAGCAAATAAATGGCATCATATCATTATAATGGGATGAAATAATAAATTAGTAAAGTGATTCTTATAAAATTAAATAATTATCACAATATATATTTTACAAATACTTACCATGCACATATAATAATAATAAATCTTCAAAAAAATTGAGGAACATGTAATTTCGTCTCAGATTGTGATTCTCTCTATTATATATTTGTAATGAAGAGGGAGAAGGTAATTTATAAATAAATTAAGCCGAGCTAAGGAAGAATCTTCTCTGGAAGCTAGGCTGTGCATTGGGCCGAAGTAAGAGCTGGAGTAGCTCGGTCGTAAAACTAGCGAGCTATGGGTCGAGGTGAGTGGGCTTCACAACTTGGACCTTACTTCTGTTAGTCCGGTCAGAGGCAACCGCAGTTAGCTCGGTCTGAGGAGTCCCAGCCGAGGTATAGATGGGGTGAGGACCGAGCTAGGCATTACCCGTAGAAGCGTCGAGCTAATTATGTCGGAGGACCTTAGTTAGCTCGGTCGTTTTGTCGTGCTACCGAGGTAAAACCATTTCACTTGGTTAAAGCAGTAAGAAGGGTGTTAAAGGATACTCATTATCTTTTAGAGAGGTGATTCCTAGAAGGACTCTACATTGAGGAATAAGAGTCCTACTAGGATTATGCCACACAGAAGTTACAAAAGCTCGTAAAAGGACCAATGTACAAGTATTGCAGCTTTGATTCTCGAACACACAGACCTTTTGTCTATTTGTTTATTTTGCTGACTTAGGCATCAGAGAGGTATTCGGCGCACATCCGCCGGCTAGCTCACGTTTGTGTTTTCAGGGAATAAAGCGACGACATTTGGAGGAGCGTAGACTTGATCAACATGATTATACGAGAACATTATTTCGTGCTCGTACAATTGGCGCCATCTGTGGCAAAACCTCTTGATCAAGTTTTCCTCTCTAGTTGAAAGCAATGGCGCACAATGAAGACTTGCCGCAATCTGCTATTGATGGGCAAACACCAGAGGGGGATGGGAGGCGCGAAGGTTACCCTCTATCCCTCCCATGGCGGGTTTAGAACCCCGGCGACGGAACTCCCAGAGGGACACAAGGGAGAGACGGGGCACTAGCCCTCGTCGCTCCCAAAGTCCTGAAAGACAGAGGCGAAGGCTGGATCCTCAAGTTTCGGAGGATCGCGTAAGGGCGCAAGACGAGTTAATAAGGAGAATGACAACAGACATAGAGACAATGAAGCGCCAGATTAAGGGAAAAGGGGTGGCGACAAGAGAGGAGCACAAAGGCAACACGCCTCCTCGCCACTTAGAAGATCGTGACAGACATATCACACCATCACAAGCAGAAAGTAGGAGCCTTAGAACAAGCGACACTCAATCGAGGACTTCCAGGACTCGTTACTCCAAATCTGAGAGAACGAGAACTAAGAGGTCGTGTACTGAGGGAAGCACTTATCGGCCCTCGCACACGCACCAAACCACGTCTAGGTACACGGAGTTGCCTAGATCATCTGACTTGCGAACAGTACTTGAGGAAAGGGCCCGATGGAAAGAGGACACCAGTGCTCGCGACCCTCATAGAGTTTCAGCCCTTCAGCGGTTAGCCCCTCGGACGCATGGAAGTGTCGAGGTAGGAATGCCAATGTCGCGCCTTGCTTACGAACCAGCAGACAAAGTATTAGCAAGGCTTCAGAGCTCGCTGTTCATTCCGGCAATTGAGAATGCACCATTACCCTTAGGCTTCCACCAGCCCAAATTCACCACTTATGAGGGGAAGTCGGACCCCTATACGCACTTAAGCCACTTTCGCCAAGTTATGGCAGTATACCGACGAAACGAGGCTTTAATGTGCATCTTGTTTCCATCCAGCCTTGGCGACCTAGGTTTGACCTGGTTCGAAAAGCTGCCAGAGGGCAGCATTGCCTCATAGGCACAGCTGGCAGAAGCGTTCGTGACTAGATTCAGAACAAATACCAAGACGCCAGTGGAGATCGACCAGCTACTCTCCATTGACATGGGCGAAAAAGAAACATTGAGTTCTTACAATAGTCGCTATTGGGAGACCTTCAACCAGATTGGGGATTGTCCTACCAACCTCGCCATTGCATAATATAAACGAGGTTTACCAGTCAGAAACAACCTTAGGGACTTAATAACAATGACGCCACCCCTCACGATGGAGGCCCTAATGGAAAGAGTGCACCAACATATTCGCGTAGAGGAAAATAGCGCCCGTGCTAAAACGAAATCTGGCATAACAGCAATACCAGATAAAAAGACTATAACAAAAGTCAACACGGTAGAACAATCAAGCAGGAATGGGCGAGGCAGGCGGGACAACAGAGAGGACCCAGACAAAATGAGGTTAAGAGTTTGCACTGCCATGACCACAATATTCAATAAATCGATCTACTGGATTCTCAGTGAGATACGCAATGAACCTTTCGTCCGGTGGCTAGCCAAGTTGGGAGAAGCACAAAAAGGCTATGACGAGAGGTCCCGGTGCACCTTCCATGATGAAAAGGGGCATCGCACTGAAAATTGCACGCCATTGAGGCAATATCTTGAGGAATTAGTGGCAGCTTGGCACCTGGACCAGTACATTGAAGGAGGGACAGAGCTAGCTCCCCAAGACCCCAACCAACCGAACGGGATGCCAGTCGACGGCCCACCCTAAGGCGCAATCAACGTCATACATGGGATCATCGAACCTGAGCGAGTATGTGAACTTAGGGGTACGATCAAAAAGGCTTAACACTTGAGAGAGGTATTAAGTGCACAACCTACCATCAAAAAGGGGAAAACAGAGGCCACAAATGTCATATCTTTTTCAGACAAAGATCTAGCAAGGTTATATTGCCCTCACAATGATGCACTGGTTATCACTCTGCGCGTCAGGAATTTCGACGTCAAGCGGATTTTGATTTACCAGGGAAGCTTATGTGAGATAATGTACTATGAGACCTTCAAACAACTGAAGTTGGAGGACAAAGACTTGGCACCTGCGACGTCTCTACTCGTTGGTTTCAACTTGATGCCAGAGTGGCCAATGGGCAAGATAATCCTCCCAATCAAGGTAGGAACCATGACAAAATAGGTGGAATTCCAGGTATTGAAAGTCCCTTCCACTTACAACATAATCTTAGGGAGAACATGGTTGCACGCCATGCGATCAGTAGCGTCAACCTACCATCAAGCATTGCAGTTCCCCCAACGAAACCGAAGTAATTGAAGAGGTCTTGAGAGACTAGATTATGTTAAAACAGTGCTTCGTCATAGTAAATGGCAGCAGGGCTGCAAAAAGGTTTGTACAAATGATGGAAGAGCCAAAGAGCAATGAACTATTTGCGGATGTTGGCAAGGCAGCTGAACAGAAGACAGTGGAAGACTTGGTAGAGGTAAGGATAGATGAAAAGAACCCAGAAAAGTTCTTTTTACTTGGCTCGTCTTTGTCCAGCACTGAGAGAATAGAGGTCATGGAATTCTTAACATCTAACATTGAAGTGTTTGCTTGGACACCAAACGACATGCCTGGCATTGACCCAAACTTCATCTGTCACCAACTTAATGTCCACCCAACTGCCAGACCTATTATACAGTGCACTCGCAGATCGGCACTTCACCACGCAGAGATAGTGGCGGAGGAAGTGGGAAACTTGCTGGAAGTAGGAGCCATCAGAGAAGTGCACTATCCAAGATGGACTTCTAACACTATAGTAGTGCCAAAGAAGAATGGCAAGTGGCGCGTTTGTGTGGAATACAAAACAGTCAACAAGGCATGCCCAAAGGACAGTTTTCGCCTACCACGGATAGACCAACTGGTGGAGCTAACGGCGGGACATAACCGACTTAGCTTTCTTGATGCGTATAGAGGTTAGCATCAGATTGTTATGTATGAACCAGACCAGGAGGTCACGCCATTTACAACGCCAAGAGGATTGTATTGTTACAAGGTCATGCCCTTTGGCCTAAAGAACGCAGGGGCTACATTCCAGTGGATGGTCACCAAAATGTTTGAACCATTGTTAGGGAAAACAATGGAGGCATACATAGACGACATGGTGGTCAAAAGCAAAGATGAGAAGGACTATCTAAGGGACTTGGATGAAATGTTCCAAATTCTGAAGAAGAACAAGTTGCACCTAAACACATCCAAGTGTGCATTCAGGGTGGGGTTAGGCAAATTCCTAGGCTTCCTAGTAACCAACCGGGGTATAGAAGTTGATGCCTCTCAGATCAAAGAAATCCAGGATCTTGAGAGGCCTAACACAGTCAAGGAGGTACATTATCTCACTGGTCTAGCAGCCGTACTTAACTGGTTCATAAGTCGGTCGTCAAATAGATGCCGACCATTCTTCCAAGCATTAAAGGCCAAGTTTGAGTGGGATGAAGAACGCGACCGCGCCCTAGAAAGCCTGAAAGAGTACATGACCTCTTCGCCATTGCTAGTAACCCCAATACCAGGAGAAGAGCTTTTTTTGTACTTAGCAATCTCACAGCATGCAGTTAGTGCAGTGTTGGTCAGAGCGGAAGGAATCCAACACCTGCCTATCTTCTATGTTAGCAAGACCTTATTGGGCGCTGAAACCAGGTACCAACCATTGGAAAAGGCCTTAGCTTTAATGATGGCCTCAAGGAAGCCATTACATTACTTCCACGCCTACACCATAAACGTCCTAACAGTTTTTCCCTTAAAAGCTTTGTTTGAGAGAGCAGATTTTTCAGGACAAATCTTGAAGTGGGCAGTGGAATTGGGACAGTTCGATATCAAGTTTCAACCCAGAACCGCAATAAAAGCCCAAGCTTTGGCAGACTTAGTTGCGGAGTTCGCACCAGGAAGTCATCTCGTCTCCCTAGTCAATTTGACCGACGCAAATGAATTAGGAGGGGAAAGTGCCACGGAAACTGCGCAACCCCTGATACAGGATACCCAACCACATTGTAAGCCACACTGGCTTGAGGATCAAAAGGAAGGAACGAACCAAGCTATCCCCAGCGAGGACTCATCAAAAAGCAAAGACTTGAGGCAGTCTGACAGTGAAGATACAACACCTCCAGCTGGCATGGACTTAGAAGAAAACACCAGCAACACACATAACCCCAAGACATCATCAGACCCCTCTACTTGCTGGAAACTATTCGTAGGAGAGATGTGGAAGCTCTTTGTGAATGGAGCATCCAATAGGCATGGTGCAGGACTTGACATAGTCCTTGTCTCACCAAATGGCCTAATACTGGAACAGGCAGTCAACCTTGGCTTCCCAGCATCAAACGATGAGGCGGAGTATGAAGCACTTTTAGTAGGCCTAAAAATATCACTTTTCATGAAGGCCACTAAGCTAATGGTTTACAGTGACTCCCAGTTGGTAGTAAACCAGATTTCAGGCGACTACGAGGCGAAAGATAAGAGGATGGAAAAATACCAAGAGTTAGTCAGAAATGAGATCATGAAATTTGAAGTAGTGCGGATAGAGCAAATCAGCCGAGAAGAAAACAGTAGAGCAGACGAACTAGCAGGCTTTGCTTCAATGGAAGATACATCTATCCAACATCCATTACTGATCGACTTCTTACCAAGACTAAGCATTTAAGAAACCGAAGTAGCTGAGGTATGTTATGCCGAACTAGGCCCCTCATGGATGGATCCCATTATAGTATTCTTAAAAGACGGCATCTTACCTAAAGAGAAAAAAAGGCCAACAAAATAAGAGCAAAGTCACAGCAATTCTGGCTCTCTCCATCGTTGGCGTTATACAAAAAATCCTTCACAGGACCTTACTTGAAATGTGTCCACCCTAGCAGGGTCGAGGCATTTTTGTTCAAGATACATGAAGGCATATGCAGAAGCCACCAAGGGGGAAGATTATTGGCTTACGGAGCAATCTCACAAGGATATTGGTGACCATACATGCAAGCAGATTCTGAGAAGTATGTCAAAAAGTGCGAGAAATGTCAGAAGTTCTCACACCAAATACATCAACCAGTCAGAGAGCTTCTACCATTAACTAGTCCATGGCCCTTCGCAATGTGGGGCTTGGACATAGTAGGACCACTTCCAACGGCACCAGGCAACAGAAAGTTCTTTCTTGCAGCAACAGACTACTTCACAAAGTGGGTGGAGGCAGAAGCACTCGCATCAATAAAGGAGAAAGATGTAAAGAAGTTCGTCTAACACAATATCATCACTGGGTTCGGCATATCTAAGGCTCTAATATCTGACAACGGCACTCAGTTCGATGGCATAATTTCTAGAGGCTTTTGTGAGGAATACAAGATAGAATTCTACAACTCTACACCAACATACCCGCAAGCAAATGGCCAGGCGGAAGCATCAAACAAAGTCGTCTTAGATGGATTGAAGAAAAGGTTGGAGAAAGCAAAAGACAAATAGGCTGAGGAGCTTCCTCATGTTTTATGGGCTTACCGTACCACACCTCGGCAGTCAACTGGAGAAACTCCATTTTCCTTGGCCTATGGCATGGAGGCAGTAATCCCACTGGAAGTCGGCCTCCCCACAATTAAAAGTGAAAATTTTGATCCAGACTTGAACGGAGAAACCATAGCCTTGGAACTCGACCTCGCAGAAAAAAGAAGGGAAAAAGCTCTAGTTCACATTGCCTCATACCAGCAGGAGTTATCCAGAAAATATAACAAAGCAGTGCATCCGAGGCAATTCAAGATTGGGGACTGGGTATTACGCAAAGTAATGGGCAACGCTTTGGTGCCTAGAGACGGCATGTTATGACCTAACTAGGAAGGGCCATACAAAGTGGTTGGTTTAGCTGGAAAAGGGGCATATCACTTGGAAGATAGAGACAACAAGGCTATCCCCAGGCCTTGGAACACTACCAATCTCAAGTTATTTTATTTTTAGCTTTCCCTTAGAGTACTTGTAATTTTTCTTTTTTAAATAAAAACAAGTAGTTTCCTTTTCAACATAATTCTTTCTACTGTAAAAGTTGTCCTCAGTCATTGCCAACAAGGGGCAATTAGAAAGTTTGGCCAGAATAACCAAACAAGCTAGCTCTCTTTAGCCGAGATAAGGATCCAGGCTGAAGAACGTTGGCCAGAATAACCATCATCGAGCTCTTTTCAGCCGGGATTAGGATCTAGACTGGAGATGTTGGCAGGAATAACCAACATTCATTTCTTTTCAGTTGAGATAAGGATCTAGGCTAAAGAGGTTGGCAGGAATAATTAACATTTATCTCTCTTCAGCTGAGATCATGATCTAGGCTGAAGAGGTTGGTAGGAATAACCAACATTTATCTCCCTTCAGCCGAGATCAGGATCTACGCTGAAGAGGTTGGCAGGAATAACCAACATTCATCTTTCTTCAGCCGAGATCAGGATCTAGGCTGAAGAGGTTGGCAGGAATAACCAACATTTACTTCTCTTCAGCCGAGATAAGGATCTAGGCTGAAGAGGTTGGCAGGGATAACCAACATTATTTCTCTTTAGCCGAGATAGGGTCTAGGCTGAAGAGGTTGACAGAAATAACATTTATCTCTCTTCAGTCGAGATAAGGATCTAGACTGAAGAGGTTAGCAGGGTATGAACCGGGCAAAAAGAACGGAAAAAGAGCAGATTTCATTCCATTTTCAAAAGTGCAGTATAACGGGTGGGGCCTCAGCCCAGTTACAAATTCTTTCAAACAGTTAGCATCAAAAGAAGAAAAACAAGATCAGGCAAACAGATCATCCAGATCTACATCCAAGTCAACCCGAGCTTCACCACTCGGTAGCCTAGTGTTGGCAGGTAGGTCGGTCACTGCCACATCTTCAACCGTAATGGGCACCGGTGGATCCACCCGAGTTGACTGAGCAGCTTGGAGACCGTGATCATCTGTAGCAGCTGGGGCGTTGTTTGGCTCTAGGGATGACTCTGCCTCCTCCCCCACATGAAGCAATTTTTCTTAGATAGCATTGGCGTAGTCTGCCATATAACTCGGAATGAAGTGAGGAGAAGGGTTCTGGAAGACCTCGGTTTCTTGGCCAAAATCGAGCTTTGAGGCAGCCGCCTTCCATCCGCATTTGAAAAATATATCCATTGCAGCCTCACACTGCAGGATGTAGGTGGCTTCCCCGTCTTTGTAGCCGCGGTCCTCAGCGTTTTCCGCGCTCTTCTTCAGTTCGGCTATTTCGGTGTCTTTTTTCTTCTCAAGCTTGGCCAGCTCGCGCAGATAGCGGTCTTTCTTTTCGGCCAAAGCCTTCTGTTTTTCCGCCTCTGCCAAGTTGACCAGCTCGGTAAGTCGGGCGATTTCAGACTCAAGCCCGGTCATTTTTTGTTTGGCCTCGTCTAGCTCGGCCGTCTTACTATTGGCTTTTGCGATGGCCAACCGTGTTGTCTTATGTAGCTTTAACACGCGCTTGTGAGCAATGTGGTTCTTTTGCATGGCCTGCAAAAAGAGAGATAGAAATTGCGATTAAAACTGTGCAAACAGATGTGTGAATTAGAAAGACAAGCAAAGGGAGAACTTACCATCACCATCAACTTTGTTGCCGAGCGGATGGTCTTCAACTAGGTCAGATGGTCATGATGCTCCATGTCGGCTGGCAGGCATACGCTCTTGGCGAGGTTGAAAGCAAGCGAGTGGTCTTTCTCTGCAACCACTGAGTCTGTATTTATTGTAGCTTGGTTCTTGCAACTCATTCTTGGTGCCCACTCTGAAGGGCTAGCTCGGTCAGAATGCATGGGTTCTGGGCTCAGTTGCATGGACTGTGGGAGCATAGTGTCATCCTCATCCATAAGTTATGGCTCGGTTGTGGAAGTGCGAGCACGCTTCCTAGAGCGGGATGATGAAGCTCGGGCTGTTAGAAAGGCCACCACAGCTTCGTGTGTTTGACCGGCTTGAGATGTCTCGGTTGGATCACCGCTGGCTGGAGTAGTTGTTTCAGTGATCAAGGCTCGGATAGCTCGACGCTTTGCCATTTCTTGCTCTTCGATTAAGGGAACAAGGTTGATTTGGGGAAGAGTTGGATCTGGTTTTGGTGAAGGTTCCAGAAGGAAGTTTGTTACCCTGGTCTTCCTCCTACTATTGTATCTGTATGTTGGTTCAAAATTGAGTAGCTCGCCCCAACCTCGATCACGGTACCGAAGCGCGGCGCGGAGTGCGTCTAAATTGGGGTATTAGTACTGCGACTTTAGATGGTTCAAGTCTGCATAAAGAAAAAGGCAACGGTTAGCACGGTGTAAAACTTATAAACAGTAAGAGTAAAGAACGCACAAGCTAAGCCGAGGTATTCATACCGGCCACTCCTTTATTCCAGTTAATACCGTATCCCAGTATTAGGGCTTCTTGGTCTTCAAAATTACCAGAAACCCAGAAAAAATCCTCGTCATTCACGTCTTTGTCCGGTGTGTTTTTAATTATTTTTTCTCGGCGTCTTCTTATTCTTAAATAATATACCCAGTCGTCTTCATTTTGGCCAAGTGAGTATTGATGAAATAGCTCGGCTAAACAGAGGTTGAGGCCAAGCCGACGGTTTAGCTCGGCGATGCCATTTGTTATTCTATATGAGTTTATGGGGAGCTGAGTAGGGTAGAGTCTTGTTTGCCTAAGGAATTCACAGAGGAGTGGTTGGACTGGGAATCGGAGACCGGCTTCAACAATGGATATTACGGTAAATGGAACGAAACCTTGTTTTCCCCAGGGCATGGTATCTAGTTCGGCTAAAGAAAGATGAACATCATCAGGGATGCTGTAGTCCTTACGGAATTCGGCAATGGCCCCTGGGGAGTCTACTAAGAAACGGTATTTACCCATTTAACTTATGTATAAGTTAACGCGGTAGCTTATTTCGGTGGTGAGATGACGTTGAATATCACGGTTGAGCGAGCAAAGGTGTGCCTGGCCGACCTAGTCAGTCTGCAAAGAGGAGATAGAAAGTGTTATACCCAGATAACTGAACCGGGCTAAAGAGAGAAGGGTAAATAAACATAAAAACTTTAGATCGGCTAGGTGGGTTGCAACCCTTAGCTCGGTTACAGCACGAGTTTTAGCCCGATTATTGAGCATTAAAGATCTAAGGTTGGTCAAAACACGGTTTTTAGCTTGGTTATCGGCTAGTTTTCTAGTTCGGTCGGGGGTGCACTTATCATAAAACTGTCTCCAAGTCTTAGCTCGGTCCGTGGGTAAGGCTTCTAGTTCGGCCTAATACGCATCTGTGGCAAACAAGCTCCTATCACGGTCTTAGTATTATTTGGGATCAAAAGCATCATTTTCCAGATTACGAATTCAGTGAAGGATCTATTACATGGTTTTCTGGGACCAGGTGGATCTTTCCCATTGTTATGAAAACTATACTAGTATGTGTTTTGAAGAAACACACACACACACATATATATATATATATATATATATATTATGTATCGCTGTACTATACAAAATAAACGAAAAGGACAAAAGATTAGAGCCACTTATAGCTTTGAGATGAGGAGATGGAGATCAAGACCGTAGGAATGGCAGTGAGAGTGCAAGTTTTGCAGGTGCTGTGTTTGGGAAATGGAGGCTCAGAGGGCAAAGAGAGAGAAGATGAATAGTGGTATGTTTTGTTCAAAAAGTAGGGTTTTTGTATAAAGCATGGATTTGGGCGGGACTGTTCAAAATTTGCAGAGTACGAAGACGGCTGTGACAGCTACACTTGGCCAATGGGAGCCAGCCACGTGTCCAAGGGAATAGAAAACGATTCAGATATACAGAGCATTTGAAAAGACGTTTACGGACCGGCCTCATCAGTAGCTCGGTGGAGAGTGAGCTCGGTTGGGTTGAATGTCTCTAGCTTGGCTGGAGAAGAATAAATCCCAAATCATGTGATGCAGATGGGATTAAGGCGCAAGGGTAATTTATAAATAAATTAAGCCGAGCTGAGGAAGAATCTTCTTTGGAAGCTGGGCTGTGCATTGGGCCAAAGTAAGAGTTGGAGTTGCTCGATCGTAAAACTAGCGAGCTATGGGCCGAGGTGAGTGGACTTCACAACTTGGACCTTGCTTCTGTTAGTCTGGTCAGAGGCAACTGCAGTTAGCTCGGTCTGAGTAGTCCCAACCGAGGTATAGGTGGGGTGAGGACCGAGCTAGGCATTACCCGTAGAAGCGTCGAGCTAAGTATGTCGAAGGACCTTAGTTAGCTCGGCCATTTTGTCGTGCTACCGAGGTAAAACCATTTCACTTGGTTAAAGTAGTGAGAAGGGTGTTAAAGGATAAACATCATCTTTTAGAGAGCTGATTCCTAGAAGGACGCTACATTGAGGAGTAAGAGTCCTACTAGGATTATGTCACACAAAAGCTACAAAAGCTCGTAAAAGGACCTATGTACAGGTATTGCAGTTTTGATTCTCGAACACACAGAGCTTTTGTCTATTTTGTTGACATAGGCATCGGAGAGGTATTCGGCGCACACCCGCCGGCTAGCTCACGTGTGTGTTTTCAGGGAATAAAGCGACGGCGTTTGGAGGAGCGCAGATTTGATCAACAGGATTATACGAGAACATTATTTCATGCTCGTACAAAGATGTTCTATTTCATCATCTAATAACTAGCATATCACCCGTGCTATGTAAGGGATAAAATAATATATTATTTATTAAAAATACAAAATCAAAATATGAGAATTTCAAAATCTCATACAAAATTATTTTTAAAATCAAAACCTCTATGTAGGATTGTAAAATAAAAGTTAACTAAAAGCTAACCAATGGGAATTTTCTTAATTATTTAAAATTAAGAAAATAGTATGAGATATTGATCATAAGGCTTCTCACTAAAGATCTCATTTTGCTTAGATAAATGGGAGCATAAGATTCACTTTATGTAAATGAAATAATTCACTTTTTCCTTATTTTCTCGATGTGAAATTATAAGATAAAAGCTAAATGGAAGCTAACTAATGAGAATTTTCTTAATTATTTAAAAGTTAACAATTGTTTGGGCGGAAAGTTTATTTCAAATCAAGTAATCTTAGTCGCTTAATAGTTAATTAGGTCAATCATTAATTTATTTCGAATTTAACAAATTTAACCAATATATTTTGATAAAACCGCTAAAATCCTAGTTAAACCAACGAATCAGTCAAACCGAAAACGGTTCACTCTATCCGCTAGGTCAAATGACCAACTAATTTATACAAAAATTAATTAATTAAAACTTTTAAATTTAATTTTAATTTTAAAATTTAAACTGTCTGGAACTGAAACATACACAATACCACAATATTAAATGGTAACATATGGTTTATATAGTAAAATAACTCACTTTTCCTTCTTTTACTGATGTGAGATTGTAAAATAAAACTTAATAGTTATTTGGACGGGAAGTTCATTTCTAATTAAGCAATCTTAGTCGTTCAATTTTTAATATGGTTAATCTCAGTTTATTTCAAATCAAACAAATCTACGCAATATATTTTGATAAAACAATTAAAACCGTGGTTAAACCAGTGAATCAGTCAAACCGAAAACGATTCAGCCTAATCGGCTAAGTTAAAAGACCAACCAACTTACTACAAAATTAATTAATTAAAACTTTTAAATTTTATTTTAAAATTTAAACCATCTTAAACTGAAAAATGTATAAAACTATAATATTAAATGAGAGTATAAGATTCACTTTATATAAGTGAAACAACTCACTTTTTTTTTTCTTTTCTCGATGTGGGATTGTAATTATTTTAAAATTAAATATTATGAGAGTTTCAAAATCTAATACAAAATTATTTTTTAAAATCAAAACCTCTATGTGGGATTATAAAATAAAACTTAAATGGAAGCTAAATAATGGAGATTTTCTTAATTGTTTAAAATTAAGAAAATAAAAAAAAAATTGGTATTGATTATAGAGCTTCTCACTAAAAATTTCCTTTTGCTTATATAAATGGGAGTATAAGATTCACTTTATATAAGTAAAACTATAGCGATTTCGGTTTAGACCCGACTTATTTTGTATTCTAGACTCGGGTTTCATGGTTTCGTATTGTTGTTCATGTCTTACTTCCCTTGTACATCCTTAAATTTGGTTATTAGATTGTAGTGGTTGCGTTTGGAACAGGTTGGTTGCTTGGTTTTCAAACCTTTGTTGCCCAGAATTTTACTTCTCCACTCGAGCGGCTCTGCGCTCACGCAGTCGTTCTTGCGCTCCAGCAATGTTCTTCTGTCTGCAAAATTACTAGATATGTGTATTCTGCACTTGAGCGTCACTTCTTGCGCTTAGCGGAACAACTTCTTGTGTCTGATGCTCGAGCGTCAACTCTTGCGCTCAAGCGGACTGTGCGTATATCAGTTCGTAACAGTCACTTTTTCATCTCTTCCTCTCTCTAAAACATTCTAAAACCCTAGATCTTGAGTTTTTCTCTCTAAAACTCATATTCTCTCTACATTTTCACTTAGATCCATTGGGTTCTCTATCTCAAGGGTTACGTTTTCATCCGAATAGAGTTGTGTTTGAGCATCTTTGAAGTTTCCTCCTTGCTTTGGTCGACTTCTAGCTTTGAGGTAGGGACTTTCTACACTCTCTTATGATTTTTAACTTATTTATTTGTTGATTGTGTAAATAATGTTGCGATTTGGAGGATTTTAGACAAACCTAGGGTTTTGATTTAAAATCAAAAGATGGGTTTTCAAATGAAGGTAATGAAAATGGTTATGGGTTTAGATATGAGGATGTGTTGTGCTAAATTTGTTGATTTTGACACATGGATTAATTTGGAAGAAAATGGAGTTTTTCCCTAAAAAGTTTCAAATAATTATTTTGTATAAATAATGGAATTGGTGGAGTTGGATACTTTTTATCTCTCATCTATGGAATTTGGATAGTTTATCTATTTTGGAGCTTGTATATCTGTTTATAAATATCTGTTTTGGGCTATCGGTGAAGGATAGCTATGATTGTTGTAAAAATTACATGAGGATTAGGGGAATTGAAACTAATCTCTTATTGGTTATCATTGAATATGACTGTGTTTTAATACATTGTGTATGTATGATGTTTGGGAAGAGAAAAGGGGGTGTACTCCACATTTGAGAGAAGAAAGGAGATGAACTCCATTGAACTAAGTTGGCGTATGTGTCCAGGGTGAAAGTCCCGAAAACCGCACGTATATATGGGTGCCGATTCCCGTGGACGAAAATTTCGTAAAATGGAAAATTGAAGTATTTGTGTGAAAGGGTTGTATTGGTTAGAGAACCACAGAGTTGTAGGCCCAGTTGGGTTGTTTGAATTACAAAGGACATAACTCATGAATCGAGGTGAAATGAATTGAGATAAAACAAATTGTGATATAGAACTTGGCATGTTGTGATTTGTAAAATATGAATGATTTTATCATAGGTATAGTACATACACATCATACTTATATCTTAGTTAAGATTCATATATTGTGTTAGATTGTTTCTACTGGGCTTTGGCTCACCCTATTTGGGCAAAACAATTTTCAGGTGCTGGTGATATGCCTCCGCCAAGGACTTAGCTTGGGAGGATTATGGAGCTGAAGGCTCACTTTTGTTTACTTTGTATTTACCTTTTGTACAAGCCTAGAGCTTTATTTGTACTAAGCTCATGACTCATTTTGTTGTAACCAAGTACGGTCTTGGAAAGATGTAAGTCTTTAGGGCATATGAATATCTGTATAACTTTCATTCTTTATTACGTCTTGTAACACATGCTGTAGATTCAGGATCAACGGTCTATGAATGTATATCGTATGTGTCACCTTTTGTATATCAACTCTGATTAATGAAAGTTTCTTATTTTATCTATATTATTTTGTACTAGTGTTTGGGGTTGGATTATTGTACTCCCTCCGTCCCAAAATAATGGTCCCTTTTGGAGAATCTAACTTTTTTTAGTAGTACAATTATTGCACTTTAAAAATAATTAAATTTTCAAAATTACCCTTTGATAGTACATTTTTTGGGAAATATCAATGTCATAATTGTACTTTTTATATTGTTATTAAATTTAAAAGAATGGCAAAATGAGAAATTTATATTATTTTTGTACTTGATTTTTTAAAAAGGGACTAATATTTTGGGACAATGAAAAATAGAATAAGGAACTAATATTTTGGGACGGAGGGAGTAATTATTTTCGAGGCGTTACAAAAACAATTCACTTTTTCCTTCTTTTTTCGATGTGGGATTATAAAATAAAAGTTAAATGGAAGTTAGACAATGGAAAATTTTTTAATTGTTTAAAATTAAGAAAATTCAATAATTTATATAAATTGGAGCATAAGATTCACTTTATGTAAATGAAATAATTCATTGTTTACTTTTTTTCCCGATGTGAGATTGTAAAATAAAAGGTAAATGGAAGCTAGCCAATGGTAATTTTTTTAGTTGTTTAAAATTAAGAAAATTCAATAATTTTAGAATGAGAGTTTGGAGCTTCTAGAAGGTTTTTCCCTCAAAACCCCCTTTATAATATTCACTTTATATAAGTGAAACAACTAACTTTTTTTCCCCCCCGATGTGGGATTGTAACACTTTATATAAGTAAAACAACTCACTTTTTCTCTTTTTCTTCTTGATGTAGAATTGTAATTATTTTTAAGTTAAATATTATGAGAGTTCCAAAATCTCATACAAAATTATTTTTAAAATCAAAACGTCTATGTGAGATTGTAAAATAAAAGTTAAATGGAAGCTAGCCAATGTGGATTTTCTTAATTGTTTAAAATTAAGAAAATCAAAAACATAAGTATGAGATATTAATCATAGGACTTCTCACTAAAAATTTCCTTTTGCTTATATAAATTAGTTTATTTCAAATTTAATCAATATATTTTGATAAAATCGCTAAAACCGCGATTAAACCAACGAATTAATCAAATTAAAAATGATTTAGTCTAATCGGCTAGGTCATAATTAACTAATTAAGTTTTTTAAAATTTAAACTAGATTGAATTGAAACATGCACAACACTACAATATTAAATGAAATGGGAGTATAAGATTCACTTTATATGAGTAAAATAATTCATTTTTTCCCCCTTATCTTCCCGATGTGGGATTATCAAATAAAAGCTAGCCAATAGAGAGATTTTCTTAATTGTTTAAAAGTAAGAAAATCAAGAAAAGTAATATGAGATATTGAAATTTTCACAAGGCTCCTCACTAAATGGGATGAGAGTATAAGATTTACTTTATATCAGTAAAACAACTCATTTTTTCCCCTTCTTTTCTCGATATGGAATTATCAAATAAAAGTATAAAATCGCAGCTAAACCAACGAATCCATCAAATCAAAAATGATTTAGCCTAATCAGTTAGGTCATAATTAATTAATTAAAACTTTTAAAAATTAAATTATATTGAATTGAAACATGCACAACACTACAATATTAAATGAGATGGGAGTATAAGATTCACTTTATATAAGTAAAATAACTCTTTTTTTTTTCCTTATTTTTCCGATGTGGGATTATCACTCTCACAAGGCTCCTCACTAAATGGGAAGGGAGTATAAGATTTACTTTGTATGAGTAAAACAACTCTTTTTTTTTTCCTATTCTTTTCCTGATGTGGGATTATCAAATAAAAGTTAGCCAATAGAGATTTTTTTAAATGTTTACAATTAAGAAAATCAAAAAAATTAGAATGAGGATTTGGAGTTCGTAGAAGGCTTCTCACTAAAAAGTTCATTTTCTTTATATAATATATAGATAGATAGATAGATGAGTGTAATGATTTTTTTTAATTTATAATTATTTTTAATTTAAATTAATTATAAATTTATATTTATACTTTATAGTCATTAGATAGATAAATAAAAAATTGTAGAATTTACCTATAAATCCCATATTGAGGAATAGTGATCCATCTAGTCATAAGGATTTTCTTATAGACCAAATAGTCTCATTGATTTTGGAAAGGTAGATTTAATATATTATCTAAAAATTAGATTTACGGTTAAACCCTTATTTCTATTATGTTCCTTTTTTTTCTTTTGTGCTAGAAAGGAAATGTACATAACATATGGGAATCAAATTTGGGATGAATTTTTATATAACTTTTTTTTTTTAATTATTTGGAAAACATTTCAAAAGGAATATAAAAATGACTTAAAATATGAGATTATTCAAACATTTCAAAAGGAAGTGAGATTTTTCAAACATTTCAAAAGGAGTTCAAAAACTACTGGGTAAGTTTTGGCCAAATGTATAATTTTATAGCGATCCCGGATTTTAACCCAGCTTTTATGGTGTTCCGGACTCAGGCCTTGTGGTTTAATGCTGTTATTTATGCCTTTTCCCCCTCTCACTCTTTGAATTTGAGTTTTGGATTGTCTTGGGCGTGTTTAGAACAGGTTGGTTGCTAGTTGGTCTAGAACCTTGTTGCCTAGAATTATGGTTCACTTGAGCAGGCCTGCTCGAGCGGGGTTTGCAAACATTCAGTACTTTGTGCGTCTGCAAAAAATGCTGGGGAAGTGTTTTTCACGCTCGAGCGGCGTTTCTTACGCTCGAGCGGGTCTGCGCTCGAGCGGCTGTCTAAAGTTTGTAAAAAAATACTAGGAGTGTGTATTCTACGCTCAAACGGGTAGTGTCTTGTTGTTGTGTCTTGGCGCTCAAGCTGCCTTTCTCGCACTCGAGCAGACTGCGCGTATATCAAATCATAAAAGTGACTTTTTACATAACTTTTTCATCTTTTTCCACCCAAAACACTAAAGTTGAGAGCCTCTCTCTCTAAAACTCACATTCTCTCTAAATTTTGACGTAGATCCTTTGATGTCTACACCCTTGAGCCTTCAATAAAAAGATAAAGCTCCTCAAGATCTACTCTTTAACCCGATTAAAGTTGAATTTTGACATTTTTGGGGTTCCATCCTTGCTTGGCTCATCTTTTCTCTTTGAGGTAGGGATTTTCTACACTTTAATATGGTTTTTAACTTAATTATTTGTCTAATGTGTAACAATGGTGGTGTAGACACTCCATTTTTGACCGCTCTTAAGACTTGGGTGCCTTAGGTTGATCACTCGGTGATTAAAGTTGTGCTATGCAAATGTTCAATTTCTTCAGCAAGGAGAGCTTCCAAATCCTAACCTTACACCCCATTTTTTACCAAAACCATTTTTGACCGAAATTATTTTAGACCTTGAAACCCTCTTTTTCAAAATATTTTTGAAAATATTTCTACGATGTTCCGAGGCTCGCATTTCATTAAATGTTGCACTTTTCGGTAAACTAAGCAAGGACAAAGTGGAAATAAATGGAAGAGAGATTAAATCTTTGAAATATATTTCAAAACATTTTATTTATAGGTTTGGAGTTGAAGAAAATAGGAGAGGAGGGAAGAAAACTAGTTTGGGAGAAGTTAGGCATGAATCCGGTTAGGACAAAACTGAGTAGCCTTCACTAAAATCGGCATATCTCTTTGAACACTTATAATTTAGATGTGAGGCTGCCTCCATTGGAAATTAGAGTTCCGGGGATTCAATTTAGACTCAAGAATGACTTGCAAAGGAGTCTGGATGAGGGAGTTATGCCTGTTTGAAATCGGGCCAAAAAACAGATTTTTGTGGCCGGCCACTGGTGATAATTTTGACCTCTTTTTGAGTTGATTGACTTACATTTTTTTTTTGGGGGGGGGGGGGGAGGGAGGGGGCGCCGTTCACCAATGTATTTTTCCGTCCACCAATGATGGCCGGTCGGCCACTGGTGCAAAAAATAGATATTTTCATGCCAACTGTTGCCAGCTATTTCTAGATTGCTCTACCTGTCCCTATATAGATATTTCGACCTGAAGCTCATATATTGCTATATATAGAGGACCCTCTCTATTGTTTTCAAGGTTAGAAAATTTTTTGGGAGTCTCTCTCTTTAAATCTGTCTCTCTAGATTTTTTTATCTCTCTCTCTCTCTCTCTCTCTCTCTCTCTCTTTCTCTCTCTCTCTCTTGCAATTTTGTATACATTTGCTCACAAATCCTATACTTTTGCATACACTCCCTTGACCAAAGTTGCTTCTCTTTGGGCTTTGGTTACTTGAGACCCTCTTTGAGCTTTAGAAGCTGGTCGGGGCTTGCTTTGTTGCCTAATTTGTGCCTTGGCGTCAAGAGGTATAACACTTGCTTTGCCATCTTCTTCTACTATTTTTGGGCTGTTTTGGGACTGATTTTGAATTGTATAAAACTCTATTTTTGTGGCCTAAAAGTGGTGGTTTGAGGCCATTTTCAGTTAGGGGGTGGTTCACCCTTCTTATTCCTTTGTTTGTAAACCTTTTGTACCTTTGTTCACCACTTTCAAACCAAATTTTTTGAGCCTTTTAGCCACTGAATTTCAGAGGTTTTCAGTGAAAAAAAACTCATTTTGAAGTCCAAATTTGGAGGGGTTAGCCTCCCCTCCTTGTGTCTTGTTTGCATGCTTAGTTAGCTTTATATGTTAGCATGTTTTTCTAGCTTAACTTAGCTCAAGTCCAGCATGTTTTAGCCTCTGAAATAGCCTGCTTTAGCTCTATTTTGGACTGGTTAGTTCATTTGAGTCTTGTTTTGCATGGTTGTAGTGTAATAGTCTTCACAAGTTGGTGTTTTAGGGTCTTAGACACCTCTTGTTTGAGTTAAGAGCGTCTTTTGGTGTTGTTTTTCACTCCATTTCAGCACTATAATCTCTGCAACCTCCCTCTTTGCTTCACTCTTTCATTTGCTTTTGAGAGTTGTTTCAAGCTTGGGATCCTTTAAGCTTGAGATTGAGGTTATGCTTAATGATTTAATCCTCTTTAAGGGTTCATTATCACCGGCATGATCTCTCTCTTACCTTACATTATCCCTTGGTTGACACTTTTTTCATCTTAGAGGCCACTCACCAATGGACAAATTGATTAAACAACGATTTGGTAACTAAAATGTGTAAACAAAATTGGCAAGTAAAAATGACAAGATAAGCATTTCTTTGTGTTGCATTGCATGTGTTCAAATCGGAGGTTAATTTGAACACAAAGAAAATGGGACATTTCATACTCAAAAGTGATGAAATGTGCCACTTTCCTAGGTCTCTGTTGCCCTTAATCATGCATGATAGGGTGATGGCATTTGAGCTTGTTTTTCATTCATTGAACTCGTACAAATTGGTCCCTTAGCCATCATGCATGGAATTGCTTGATTGATGGTTTGATGGCTAGATGTATCACTTCTTTGAGCTTGTTTTGATGACAAGGAGAGGTACACAGTACATATAACCTGTGAGAATACCCTCTTTTTGCCCTGTTTGCTCTCTGTTGCAACATGGGATTGTGCATCACCAGTGGTCGGCCAGCCACTGTTACTGGCTGGTAGGCCATCACTGTTGGACGGCTACCCCTCAATGGTGGCCAGCCGCCCACCACTTCTGGCTTGCCGGCCACCAATGAATTTTGAGCAGTGTGCTTGTGAGGCATGACATAGTTGATCTAGAGAAGGAAATGGTGCAAGGGTTGTGCAAACAGAAGCATCTGGGGGCAAACAAACAAAGGATGTTCTTTGAGTGGAAACCGAGCACGCATGCATCCTTCGTTTCCCGAGGCCATTTTAGTTAATTTGCTTAGTTAATTAGTTGTAGCTAATTTATGCAAATGTTGTAACTATTTAGATAGTTGCTCTGTAATTAATTAGTTAAGTATTTAGCTAATTAGCTTTCTTTGTAATATTTAATTAACTTAGATAGTTAATTATTTAATTGTAATAATTAATTAGCTTAGAATAGTTAGTTACTTCATTTCAAGTGTTGTAATAATTAGTTAAGTAGTGTAGCTTAGCTAATTTCATTCGGATCCTCCTTCGTGGGGGCGTAATGTTGTAATAAGTGTGTGTGCGTGTGTGTATGTCTTCCAACCCTACGTCTTTCTCCCTTTTATTTACCCACTTTTGATGGTTAGATTAGGGACATGTTTCCAATTAGCATACTTTATGCTTATATCCATTCATTCGTATTGCATGCACCGAGGCTTGGTGCATCATTCAAACTACATTGCAATTTAAATAAATCTTTGAATACATGTTTAATCACATGTTATCAAATCGATCCATATGCCATATTAGTAGCCGAGCCTATTAATTGCATATTGCATGTGTTGTATTAGGCATTTTGTATAGTTAGTAATCATGCATAGTTTTCTAACTCATATCTTCTTAGCTTGGAGTACTAGGTGAGTTTTACGCTTTAGCATACTTGTATGAGTGTGAGTGATTGCCATATCTAGCATGCTTGCCATGAGGCTAAATGCTTACTTGCTAAATTGCATGAATGCCTGTGGATGAAGGTTTGTTGTTTGAATTGGAACGATTCAACGAATGTACGTTTTAAGCCCACTTTGTTGAGTGGAAAATCATGTTTTAAACCCACTATGTTTGGTGGCAAATCCGCAAACTTTAAGCCCACTTGGGGTGACAAGTTCAAACCATTTTCCCAAGCAAACATGAGTTGAATTGTTCCAAATTGAGCAAACTAGTCTATGCTTGATTGTGCGCATCACATAGTAAAGCTAGCTTAATAACCGAAACAAGAGCATATAATGTTGATAAAAATCATATCATGTTTAATAGAGGTCGATCTTTGATCGGGCGAGCATGGGTGCTCAATTCATGACCTTTCCCTCTCATATTTAAGTTCCCGAGCCGAGGCAATTTTGGTGATGACGGACACGTGGCCTTTGGCACGAGTCATGGCTTTCCTAAATTTCCCTAAAATAAAAAATATTTTGGTGGCGGCTCTGTATCTTCAATACCCAGAGGGGGGTTGTTATGTGGTAGGAGAGGGTTAGTAGTGACATTTGGCTTCTCAGGAGGCGCAATCACCTTGTTGTCAATGAGATCTTGAATCTCATGATGCAATCTGAAGCATTGGTTGGTGTCATGACTGTGCTGCTGGTAAAAGGCGCAATATTTGGCCAGGTTATGTGTTGGAGAGAGGTTATTTGGTAGTGGGCGTGGTTCTAGGGGCTTCACATGCCCTTTTCTAATCAAGACCTTCAAGGCCGCTGATAAAGACATCTAGAGCGGGGAGAAAGTCCTCTGACCCTGGGGTGGATTTTTTGCTAGTTGTAAGTTGGTTCCGGATGACCGGTGAAGGGTGTAGCTATTTTTGGCGTGGTGGTGACCATGCCGACATCAGAAGTTCTCGTGGCTGCACTACTACTTGTAGCTGCATTCAAACCGCGTGTAAACGCCCTCCTGGGCTGCTTCCTTTCCTGGTCAATCAGACCTTGCCTCATAGCATCTTCAATTTGTACCCCTATCTCATGCAAGTCAGCAAAGGTGGGGAGGGGTAAGATGATCATTTTCTCCATCAACTTGGGTTGTAGGTTGCGTACAACCATTCTTATCTGATCCTTTTCAAGTGGCCGAGTTGTCATCATGGAGGCCTTGGCCCTCCATCGAGTAACAAAGTCAGAAAAACCTTCTTTCGGCTCCTACCGGGTCGCCTCAAGATCACGAGTCATGACCTCGATCTGGGTATTGTATGAATATTGGGCGACAAAGGCCTCAGCCATCTCCTTCTAACTCCTTTTCACTGAGTCCTCCAGCATGGCGTACCAGATAGCCGCAATACCCGATAGGGTCCGACCAAAGAGTGATAGTTTCTGGAGTCTCGTCAAGCCCATCGGGCCCAAAATATCAGAAAACAACCTCAAATGAACCATAGGATCGCTCGAGCTGTCAAAACGATCGATGTGCGGCATTTTGAACCTGTTCGACAACGTCATCGCCGAATCAGTATATCCATCTTCTATATCCGAGATCAAGTTAACTCCTTGGGCTCGCTTGAACAACTTTTCAAGCTTACTCACTTTCAGCGTGGTTGGATCAACATCAAATTCAAATGGCGTGTCCACTAGATTAGCCGGTGCTTTAGACATCCGAGGTGGGATGGTCGGTGGGACTGGCCCTGTTAGAACGTCCGTATTTTCCTGGACATTTGTTGTTTCCCCGGGTGTTGGAACCTTAGGTGGGGGTGGGGGTGGATGCGAAGCAGATGCTCCGGCTTGTTGTGGTTGCTGCTGTTGTTGGAGCTGCTGTTGTTGGAGCCTGGCAATCAGTTTTGCCTATTGGGCTACAACCTCTGCCTGGCGAGCAGCATCCCGCTGCATGGTCTGCATGGTCTCTTGGAGTTGACACATCATATCCCCCATACTGACTATAAAGTGCTGATCTGACTGAACAGGTATGTATTCCCTCTTTGAGGTGAAAACAGATATCTCAGCCCAACTACGCACAGGTGAAACTGATAACGATCACTGAACTGGCGACTGTTGTACTGGTACTCTATGCCTGACCGCCCTCCGTCTAGTAACTGGGGGTAGCGAAATGAACACTGGTTGTCCACCAATTAGATCCTCAGAATGGGAAAGTCTTCTACCTCTAGTCCAAAGCGCTCGGGGGGGGGGGGGGGATCTGCCTTTTCGGAAGCAATTGTGATACACTACCTTGGAAAAAGAAAAGAAACATTAATCAGGAAACGGACAGCATTTCGACTTACATAAAGATAATGCACAGTTGAAATCATAAGGTGGACAAACTGCACTCAAACACTGATTTCTGCCCCCAAACATTCTGCCTCAAAACTGATTCCCCAAACTGATGTCCTCAGACTGATACCTAAACTTGCAACCTTGATACATACATTTTTGGCAGAGTCACACTCTAAAAGCACATATCATGCAAGAGTGAGCCAAAACACCCCTATGGTGGGGTAGGGTTTCCCTGTCCTAATTTCGTCAAGGACTAGGGGTTCACTACGCAAGCAAACAGTTTCAAACAACCTACATTTGGGTTAGCAACATGTCCTAGTTTGGAATGGTCTTTATGGCTTCCGATATGCAACTAGGTTGAATGCTCAAAAAGGGTGCCTCGGCAAAACCGAGGTTTGTGTTCCCATCGTGGTAGAGCCCGTAACCGGTCAGCCTTATGGCATGTTTTTCCAAGAAAGCCTCCGGCAAACCGTTTAGGAATAGCAGATGGCAAACACTGTGACTTAGGCGCACCAATGCAAATGCAATGCAAAGAAACACATAAGTGTAAATAAAACAACATATCATGAGTTCGAGTCAAGTTCTCTAAATCCCCAGCAGAGTCGCCAGAAACTGTAGACTCGCCCAAACTTCCTCCGCGCGCTCCCCTTTCGGAGAGGGCACGAATTAGGTTCCTGCTACTACAGTTTGGACTCCTGTCACGATTCTGAATCTAATCTCACCAAGTGCAATGTAAGATTGATAAATCACCAAAGAGTCCAACATGGCAAATCATTTTGGAAAATCAGATTTTCAATCAAAAATGCCAAACTGGACTGCTTTGCCAGATTATAGAGTCGCCACCTAAATATTTTATTTTTGGAAAATTTAGGAAACCCTGACTCGTGCCAAAGGCCATGTGTCCGTCATCACCAAAGTTGCCTCGGCTCGGGAACTTGGGTACGAGGGGGAAAGGTCATGAAATGAGCACCCCCGTTCACCCGATCAAAGGATCGGCCTCTACTAAGCATGATATGTTGTTTTATAAACCTCATGTGTTCTTATTCTGATTATTAGCTAACTTTACTATGTGGCGCACACATACAAGTATAGACTCAATCACGAGAATTGGAACAAAATAACTCATGTTTGTTTTCAAAAATGGTTTGAAAGTGCTACTCGTAAGTAGGCTAAAGCGCGGATTTGCCACCCTCAAGTGGGCTTGAAAACATGATGTGCCACTTCCAAAGTGGACTTAAAACTCACAATCATCAAATTGTTCCAATTCAAGCAATCAAGCCTCCACCCACAGGCATTCAAGCAGTTAAGCACTTAAGCAAATAGCCTCATGGCAAGCATGCTATCATGGCAACACTCACACTCATGCAAGGATTCTAAAGCATAAATACTTACAGTGTACTCCGAGCCAAAACAGAGAACTAGTTAGAAATCAATGCATGATCCTAACTATACAAGATGCCTAATGCAACACATGCAATAATGCAACTAAATAGGCTTCGCTATCTAAGATGGCATATGCAACACTGGATAACATGCTTTGAAACACGTATTCAAATAAGTATTGAAATACAATGCAGTTTGAATGATGCGCCGAGCCCAGTGCATGCAAGACAAATGAATGATGCACATATGCGAGCATAAGGTATGCTAATCAAAACGTGCCCTAAGCTAACCATAAAAAACGGTTAAATAAAAGGGAAAAAGATGTGGGGTTTGAAGACATTCACACACACACACGCACACTTATTACAACATTGTACCCTCGCGACGGAGGGTTTGAATAAACTAAGCTAATCTAAGCTAACTAACTAATTAACTAACTTAGCTAATTAATTATTACAAACCAAATTGAATTTGAATAACTAGCTAATCTAAGCTAATTAGAATATTACAAAAATGAATTGAATTAGCTGAACACATTAACTAATTAATTACAAAACTGTTAAATTAACTAGCTAACTAAAGCAATAAAATGGCCTAAGGGGAGGGAGACATGCATGCTCGGTGTGCTTCGCCCAAAAACGCATTGCCTTGCCATGGATTGCCTCTGTTTGCACTCACTGTGATCTCAGGATACTGCACAAACTTCCAGATGGCTTCTGCCCCAAAACAGGAACACTTTGGACAATTTCTCCAGCATGTGGCCCGCCGGCCACCTCAACTGGTCAGTAGGCTACCTCAATTGGCTAGCCGGCCAGTACAAGTGGTCGGATGGCTAGTGCAAGTGGCCGGCTGGCCACTTTTCTTTCCGGAATCTTGCCTTTGCTGTAACAGAGAGCAACGGAGCCAAGGCAATGTATTTGGCTAGAAATGTGTGTACTACCACCATCCTCATCATGTCTCAAGCTTAAAGGAGTGTAGTACTTGGCTCTTGAACCACCAATCAAGCTTCTCAATGCATGGTGGCTCGAAAACCAAGCTTGTACAAGCTTAATGAATGCGCACATAAGACTTGAAGTGCCTCCACCCTATCATGCATGATCAAGGGTGTTGGCGACCAAGAAATGCAACACGTTTCATCATTTTGAGTATGAAACGTCTCGTATTTCTTGTGTTTGGATTAACGTCCGATCCAAACACATGCAATGCAACACACATATATTATCTTGGCATGTTTTACTTGGCTCAATTCTTGTTTACTCATTTACATTACCAAACCATTCCTTAATTGGTTAAGTCCGATTGTGAAAAGTCCTCTAATTTGAAAGATGACCTAAGCTACAAGCACCTTAAATACAAAAGAAGCCTCATGTTTTTGGTTAGTAGAAACTCTCAAGAGAGGGCTAAAACCATTAGGCATGAGAGCCTCGATTTCATGCTTAAGTCAACAAGGGCTTAAGGCCACTTTCAAGGTGAATGAAAGTTTGAGACAATGGAGTGCAATAACACACATTTCAGCACTGAAATAGCATGCTAAGTGACTTAAAACAATGCAAACAACTCATGTAATGCATGGTTAAAGGCTTAACTCATTAAGCTAATGAAAGGGGGTTGTGCCACCTCCTTACAACACAATCCTCAAAGGGCTAAACCAAATCAAAACAGACCTCAAACATGCCAAAATAGCAGCCAAATCATGCTAAGATTGAAGTTTACAAGGCAAGAAAATCATGCATACCAATTGGCCAACAAGCAAGGCATAAGGCTTAACTCTTAGAAGCGATGAAAGAGTGATATGCATGAGAGTGTAATAGAGAAATATGCTCTAAAATCATGTGTGAAATGATGTCATGGCATGCAAACATCTCAAACAAAGCATGCTAGAGGCATCAAAACACAAGGCTAGTGAGGTCCATTACATTACAACTATACAAAGCAAGCCCCATATGACCAAAACCAGTCAAAACAAAGTTAAAGCATGCTGAAACATGGGGAAAAACATGTTGGAGTATGGCCAAAATAAGCTAGAATGATGGGCTAAAGCATCAAGCATACAAGGCTAATTAACAAGATTACACTACAAGTGTAAAAAGCATGCATGAGGTGACTCAACCAGGCCAAAACAGAGTTATAACATGCTAAAACAAGGTCAAAAGTAGGTTGAGACCAAGCCAAGTGATGGTAGAAAAACATGCTCAACAAGTAGGCCAAAAAGACATGTAACCAAGAAGTAAAGAGAGGAGGCCACCCCCTCTTACTTTGGACCTCAAAACATGATTTCTACCACTGAATTTTCTCTGAGTTTCAGTGGTAGAAAGGCTAAACAAAGGGTGCCCCAAAAGCCTTAAGAGATGGCACAAGGCTTAAGCAAATAAGTCACACAAGGGGGTGAAACACCACTAACTCCCACAGGGCCTCAAACAATCACTTTTAACACTTAAAAAAAAGAGATTTTTGTAGTTGAAAGCTAGGCCAAAAACAACATGCAAAGGTGGCCAAACCAATGTACAAAAACAAAGCTTAAAGAGGTAGATTCTCACCCTTGAAGCACAACTTTAAAACAACAAGCTAACAGCCAACTTCTGAGCCAAAATCACTCCAAAGAGCTCCAACAAGGCCTCCAAGATCTTCAACACTCAGGTGAAGGTGTTTGACTAGGTGTTTTAGTGCAAATGTATGAAGAAAACTCACTTTTAAGCTCAATATCATACAATATATATATATATATATATTGTGTGAGAGAGAGAGAGAGAGAGAGAGAGAGAGAGAGAGAGAGAGAATTCTAGAGAGAGAGGGAGATTTCAACTCTGAAATTTTGTAAACCCTCTTAAGGGGGAGGGAGCTCCCCTTATATAGAGCAAGCAAGCAAAAAGGCTTGCTTGATCCCTTTATTCACGTGTATGCAGGATGAGTTCATTGAGCCACAGCTGGCTCAAAAGATCTGAAAATATCTAAAAAGGAGAAAAAATGGCTGTCGGCCAGTTAAGGTAGCCGGCTGGCCACTTCCCCTAGTCGACCGACCACTTGAAGTGGCCTACAAGGGAGGAAAGTGGCTGGCAAGGCCTTCTTCCCCCCCCCCCCCCGCTTAGGCAAGAGACAACAAGGTTTGGCCCCAAAAACTAAGGCCAAAACACAAACTGTTAAGAGGCTCAAAGACAAGGCACTCAGCCGAGACCCTCGGGCGCTCAAAACAAGCACAAACATGCACAATTATCGAGTGCACAACCGATGACGTCAAAGTCTTGAGGTCGGTCAAAAATGGGGTGTCTACAGTAACCCAACACCTGGAGCCACTGCCCATACTGCTAATATCCAAGAGAATCAGGGCAATCCGGCAGAGCCGATCCCACCACAAACTTCCAAAGCACCTATGTCTCAAACCGAGGCTCCGTTTGAATTCGAGGTTGACCCAACTTCCCTCAAGGTCAATAAACTGGAGAAGTTATTCAAACGAGTACAGGGAGTGAACTCCATCCCGGATATAGAGGACGGGTATACTGATTCTGCAGTTACCTTACTGGAGCGATTTAAGATGCTACATATTGACCGTTTCAATGGCTCTGGAGATCAGATGGTGTATTTGCATCTATTTTCTGATATTCTGAGGCCAATGGGTTTGACCCGGGCCTAGAAGTTATCATTATTCTACCGAACCATGTGTGGGATAGCCGCAATCTGGTATACGAAATTGGAGGACTCTGTGAAATAGAACTGGGAAGAGATGGCTGAGGCCTTTAATGCTCAATACTCCTGTAACACACAGATTGAGGTCATAACTCATGATCTCGAAGCCACCCGCCAAGAGTTAAACGAGGGTTTCTCAGAGTTCGTAATGAGATAGAGAGCGAAGGCCTCGATGATGACTACAAGGCCTTCCAAAAAAGATCAGATCAGGATGATTGTTCGGAATCTGCATGGCAAGTTGTTGCAGAAGATGATCGTTCTACCTCTGTTTACCTTTCCAGAGCTTCATGAAATGGGGGTTCAAATCTAGGATGCCATCAAACAAGGGATCTTTGTGGAAGATAATAAGCCTTTGAAAAAGAATGTTGTTCGCAGTTCCAATGCTACTACTAATGGTAGCACAGCTGCAAAATGATCAGAAGCAAACACTGTCACCACTCCCCTCAATGGCCAAAAACCAACCACTTCAACTCGACCCCAAGCCCGAAATTTCCATCCTCTTTACATGAGTCTCTCTCAAGCTTTGAAAATGCTGCGAGAAAAAGGGTACCTTGAACTCCTAGAACCCCAACCCCTTCCAAATCCTCTTCCACCAAGATATGACCCAGCTAAATACTGTGCCTATCATCAATAGCACAGTCATGATACAAACTGTTGCATCGCCTCCATCATAAGATTCAGGATCTTATTGACGAAGAGATCATGGCTCCACCAAAAGGACCTCAGGCCACCCCTAACCTATTACCTCCACATCTCAATCTAATCCATACACTACCATCTACCTACAGCTCTAGCATATACATCACCCCAGCCCATTTACCGAAGCCTAAGGTGTTCATTCTAGAAAGCATGGACTTGTGTATGATGGATGCACTTGCATCCCAATCATCTCAAACTCACGAACCCAATACTTCTGTGCTAATGAGCATGATTGAAGATCTTCAGAGAATTGTGGTAGATCTAGCCTTTGGGATATTAGCTCTGCCATCAACCACATCACATACCAGGAATCTCATGTCAAAAGGCTCCCTGATCTTGGGACGGGCTACATTGGAAGAAGGCCAATCCCTTGGCAAAGTGGAGGCAAATGGCAAGAACAAGGTAGGGGTAGGCATTGGTCCCTATGAACATCTTCAATGGGCTGTTGAGGCTTTGAAAGCCAAAGGGCTGAACAAACAGCAAGTGCTCGCAGTTGTTGCAAAGACTGTGGATGACACTTTTGCCACTCAGGATGAGAGTATTTTGAATCAAGGGGCAAGCCGGAAAAATGGATGTTGTTCCATAAACGCCCTTTTCAGCTCTAATCCTATACCCATAAGAGATCATCAAACCTAGTTAACACCTGTTAAGCCCTCTATCAAGCCTGTCAGAACTGGTAACCGCACTTTCAATCCCCTCTACATGACTTTGTCCAAAGCTCTCCAAATCCTTATAGGACAAGGCCATCTCAAACTCCTTGAGCCTCAGCCCTTCCCAGATCCCCTTCTAGCCAGGCATAATGCTGTCAAGTACTGTGCCTTCCATCAATAAACTGGTCATGACATTGACGGTTGTTATCGTCTTCTCCATGAAGTTCAGGATCTGATTGACAACGAGGTCATCGTCGCACCAGGTCTTGCAAAGTCTATCGGTACTGGATCGATGAACTTGGGAGATAATGTGACTATGTGATCGGGGATGAACCACCTGTCGATGGTGCTCATTTTATCCCAAATATGGCGGATAGCAAGCACTATTTTGAGCAATTTGCGAATGCTGTTTATTTTACTTTCTGACTTGGGTATTGGGTCAGTCTTGTTGTGTTGTATTGAGTCATCTTGTTATGTCGGAGGTTGGTGATTTCGGGGGTGTTAACTCAGACATCACTTCCCTGTTTGTTTTGTTTGTCTTTTCGCTTTTTCTTTTAAGTCTGGTTCTATCGTGGAGCCAATTGAGCCAGAAGTTCTGAATGAAATGACAGTACATTTTCACCTACTTTTTTTTCTGTATCTCTGAGTCATTGCATTGACCTAAGTTTTTCAAAACTTTTCAAACACTGTAGTGAAAACAAAGAGGAAGGAATTCCTCAGGATTTGCAAAAATTTGATCAACTGAGAGAAAGAAAGGCATGTTAAGCCCTTAATGAATGAGATCATGTTTGTTAATTTGAGTATTGAGAAGGATCCTGGCTTGATCTAGATTGGTTTTGCATTGTCTTCAACGCAAGCAACTAGTTGCTTTCTTAAAAGATTTCAAAAAATGTTTTGCGTGGTCTTACGAAGACATGCTTGGAATTGATCTTGAGATTGTACAACATAGGATCACTCTCAGTCTTGAGACTTGACCCCTTGCTTTCAAACCTTGAACTTTGTTTCAGGTTGTTCAACGATCAACCCAAACATGAGGCTTGTATGGCCGGATCGGAAGCAGCCCTTGAACTAGGGGCAAAAAGGTCAGATATGCTCAAAGATTCAAAATTGGGTCATCTCTCAAACCAATAAAGATTGGCAAGAAAGCCCAATCCCAGAATTTGAAAGAAGAAAATTTATTGCTGAAAGGACAATCGAGTTCCAATCCACAACACTAGGGGCAAATTCAGACCGGATCGGATGGACTCCTACATCATCAGCGAATAGCGGCCATTCTCTTGGATTCAGATGGCTTCGAGATCTCAAAACTGATCAACATGGACAAGTTAAACTTTTCTATCCTTGAGAGGCTCGCGGGGTCGAAAACCCGGAAGGGCGACCTAGGCAAAAGTTAGAGCAAAAAAAAAAAAAAGAAAAGAAAAGAAAAGAAAAGAACAAAAATGAAAAAAATGAAAACAAAGAAAAAGAAAAGAAAAGAGAAAAGAAGAACAAAGAAAAATGAAAAGAAAAATAGCTCGCAAGGTTGAAAACCCGGAAGGGTGGCTTTGGCAAAAGTTAGAACGCAAAAGGAGAGTGTCAGCACCCGAGTGAACCGCAACCCCGGAACTACATATGGCCTGATTCCCATCTTTGGATACGTAGGAAACTTCATCATGAAGTTCAGCCCTAACCATTTTCAACCTGCTGGTCTCATCCATGTTGATTGGCTTATCCTTATTGAAACTCGGCTATCTTATCCGTGTGCAAATTGTCTCATCTTCGTTCAAATTTGGTTGTCCTATTCCGTTAGAAGATTCAGCTGCAAGATAATTCCAGTTTAGATATGAGGTTGTGCATCTCAAGAGTAAGTTTCTCGTTGGTCGGGCAGTGGCCATATGCAAAAACAGTTTTGAGGATTTTTTTTTAATGAAGTTGACTAATTTTCTCAAAAATTATTCTATTTTTCCAAAACTAGACCATATCTTGGACCCATAAAAGGAAAATTTTCAGTGCTCATAACCTGACTTACATGATTTCAAATCAGAAAATCGAACAAGCATGTTGATCAAACTCTCATGTTAGTGAAAATTGTTTTAGCAGAAAGCCAAAAACAAAAAATCGTCAAAATAATAAACTAGGGGCACAGTCGAGTCAGGGTTTCTGTCTTTTTCCCATAATCAATGTACTTGCCAGAAAGGGCACAGCTGATGTTAGCAGCAGGGGGCCAAGTGCTTTCTCATCCTCTAAACAGTGAGGTATCAAGCCAAGTGCGAAGCACGAACTGGAATGGAACAAGATATTCCACTCCTTCATCTGGACAGGTCTGATCACATCTAAACTGGCCAAGGGCATCATCAACCGATGTCAGTTACAGATCTGCTGCACATCCAGTCGCACCGTAACCCCTCTGTAGGAGAAGATCACTAGTTGTGAGTGAAAGAAAGAGAATTTAGCATAATACTAGAGGCAAGAGCCTACGACTTCCTGCTTATCCATCATCCACCCAAGGGAGGGATAAAAAATAAGAGAGATTAAAGAATAGAGAGATGTGCGCTGTGAGGAAAAGTGAGGAAAGGGCTTGTTAGAGAAATAGAGATTGAGTGCCATAGAGATGTGAGAATCACAAATAAGAAAGGGTGGGAAATAATACCCAGAGAAACAGGCTTCTTGTGAATTGACAGGTCTCTTACCATTGGAACACATTTGAGTGATGTGCTTGTTGTTTGTGTTTGTCTCGATCCTTGTTTTGAGTCGTTTCGAGTGTCAATAGATGTGTTTAGGTTAATTTACCTTCATTTTCTCTTTGTTGAGTCGTGGTGTACTGTAGTCAATCGTAGGCACAATACCCATTTAAGAACTCATTTCTCAATTTCAATTTCAAAAATAAATCATTTTGTGCTCAGTGTGCTGTGACATTCTCCACATTTGTACAAAACATGATTCTTTCTTTCATAAACTGCAGGATTCAACCCAGGTCATGTGAGAACAATAGAACAAGGACCTATCTGAAGCTACGTAGGTTCCGGATTGCAAAGCAAAAGAAAAGAGGGAAAATCGGAGCATCTGAGTTTGTTTCAACTTCAGAAAATTTCGAGATTGCATTCTGGATGTACCTCCTCAGGCCTTGTCAATGCTCCGAAGTATGAGTGTACCTCTACCTTAAGCTTAAGCTCAAGCTTGCTTCAAGCCAGAATGGCGATCTGAAATGCTGTCCTTGAGCACCATTTCCCTGCCAAGGACGTCTTGGCTGTGTTTTGCAATGAGTTCCTAGGTGACCAACTGCGATGGTGGAAACTAGAGTTCAAATGGCAATGCCTAGAACACAAAGGTTTGGAATTTTCGAGACAAAAGTCTGGTTTAAATACCTAGGGGTGTATCCCCGGCTTGAAATCTGTATGGCAACCCCATAGATTGAGATAGCATGTATGCGCCTCAATTCTGGATACTGAACTAACCTAGTCTGTCACCTTGTTGGAGAATAGGGAAAGCTGCGAATATGATCAGCGGCATCCATCACGTCTACGTGCAGATGCTACCTCGTGTTAGCATTTCAGGACCTTTGAACTGCGAGTTGAAGGTAAGAGTTCTAAGAACACAAGAGGGAGATTTCGATCAGAGTAGAGCGGTTCATCGCCACTCACCCCATGAGGTGCTTTCTAAAGCGCCGCTTTGTTTGCTTATTGCATTTTCTAAACATCATGCACTACATTGCTTGTAACATGTATCTATCATCGTACTTCTTGCATTTCTTTGCATTTTGTGTTATCTTATATCAGTTATCCTTTTTTGCTGAGCAGCGTTTAGGATCGTTGTCCCATGGGACTTTTCTCTGGACCTTTTCTTTTCTCACACGATGTCAGCGTTTTGGAATTTATCTTAGGATGCGTGGAACGCGCCCCTGAGGGTTTTTTGTAGGACCTTGTCTCACGATTTTAGCGTGGTTTGAGTGTTCCTTTCCTCACACGATGTCAGTGTGTTTGGAATTTATCTCAGGACGCATGGAATGCGCCCTTGAGTAGTTTTCTTAGGACCTCTTCTCACGATTTCAGCATGGTTTGAGTGTTCTTTTCCTCACACGATTTCAGCATGTTTGGAATTTATCTAAGGACGCGTGGAATGCGCCCCTGAGTAGTTTTTCTTAAGTCATCTTCTCACGATTTCAACGTGGTTTGAGTGTTCTTTTCCGCACACGATTTCAGTGTATTTACAATTTATCTCAGGATGCGTGGAACGCACCCCTGAGGGTTTTTTTGTAGGACCTCTTCTCATGATTTCAGCGTGGTTTGAGTGTTTCTTTCCTCACACGATTTCAGTGTGTTTGGAATTTATCTCAGGATGCATGGAATGCACCCCTGAGGGCTTTCTTAGGACCTTTCCTCACATGATTTCAGTGTGTTTAGGATTTTTCTCAGAACCTCTTCTCACGGTTTTAGCGTGATCAGAGTATCTCAGGATGCGTGACGCACAGGCCTGGACGTGTTTTAACTTGGGATGCATGAACCACGAACCCGAGCGGTTTTTCTTCTCTTGTCGCGATTTCAGCGTGAGTAGAGTTTCTAGTTTACCCTGAGCAGTGTTTTCTTTCCTCGTCCTGTGTTTTGGCATGGTTGGAGTTTTGTTTTACAACTTTTTGCATGAAAGCTTGAAGCTGCTCATTCATATGTTGTTATGTTGCTTATTGCATCTGTTATTGCTTATTGCATCATCTCTTATGATCATAAGATTTCAAAATAGTCGGCTTCACGTAGCGTGTAAGTCCAACTTTCAAAATCGCATTGTGCATATCATTTTGCATCCTGCTCCTGAACTACGCAAGTTTGATTCCTTGCAAAGGGATACGTAGGCAACCCTCGGGTTCAACCAATTGCATCTGCATTTTGTATGTTTGCCCAAGTCTTACAGCCTTGTCAAAATGGGTCGTCTTCAAGCTTTGACATTCACTTACGTCATTTCATGACTTCGAGCTCTGTCAAAGAGGGGAAACTGTAGACACCTCATTTTTTACCGCCCTTAAGACTTGGGTGCCTCAGGTTGGTCACTCTGTGATTTAAGTTATGCTATGAAAATGTTCAATTTCTTCAGCAAGGAGAGCTTCCAAATCCAAACCTTACACCCCATTTTTGACCAAAATTATTTTAGACCTTGAAACCCTCTCTTTCAAAATATTTTTGAAAATGTTTCTATGATGTTCCAAGGCTCGCATTTCGTTTAATGTTGCGTTTTTCGGTAAACCGAGCAAGGACAAAGTGGAAATAAATGGAAGAGAGGTGAAATCTTTGAAAAATATTTCCAAACATCTTATTTATAGGTTTGGAGTTGAAGAAAATAGGAGAGGAGGGAAGAAAACTAGTTTGGAAGAAGTTAGGCATGAATTCGGTTAGGATAAAACTGAGTAGCCTTCACTAAAATAGGAATATTTATTTGCACACTTAGAATTTAGATATGAGGCTGCTTGCATTGGAAATTAGACTTTCGGGGTTTCAATTTAGACTCAAGGATGACTTGCAAAGGAGTTCAGATGAGGGAGTTATGCCTGTTTGAAATCGGGCCAAAAAACAGATTTTGTGGCCGGCCACAAATAGTGGCCTGCTAGCCATTGGTGAAAATTTTGACCTCTTTTTGAGTTGATTGACCTACTTGGGGGGGGGGGGGGGAGGGGGGCGTCCACCAATGTATTTTTCCGTCCACCAGTGATGGCCGGCCGGCCACTGGTGCAAAAAATCAGATATTTTCATGCCAACTGTTGCTAGCTGTTTCTAGATTGCTCCACCTGTCCCTATATAGATATTTCGACCTGAAGCTCATATATTGCTATATATAGAGGACCTTCTCTACTATTTTCAAGGTTAGAAAAAGTTTTGGGAGTCTCTCTCTCTCTAAATCTCTCTGTCTCTAGATTTCTCTCTCTCTCTTGCAATTTTGTATACATTTGCTCACAAATCCTATACTTTTGCATACACTCCCTTGACCAAAGTTGCTTCTCTTTGGGCTAAGGTTACTTGAGACCCTCTTTGAGCTTTAGAAGGTGGTTGTGGCTTGCTTTGTTGCCTAATTTATGCCTTGGCTTAAAGAGGTATAACACTTGCTTTGTTAGCTTGTTTTACATACTTGCTTTGCCATCTTCTTCTACTATTTTTGGGTTGTTTTGGGGCTGATTTTGAACTGTAAAAAACTCTATTTTTGTGTCCAAAAGGTGGTGGTTTGAGGCCATTTTCAGTTAGGGGGTGGTTCACCCTACTTACTCCTTTGTTTGTAAAGCTTTTGTACCTTTGTTCACCACTTTCAAACCAAATTTTTTGGGCCTTTTAACCATTGAATTTCAGAGGTTTTTCAGTGGCAAAAAACTTATTTTGAAGTTCAAATTTGGAGGGGTTAGCCTCCCCTCCTTGTGTCTTGTTTGCATGCTTAGTTAGCTTTATATGTTAGCATGTTTTTCTAGCTTAACTTAGCTCAAGTCCAGCATGTTTTAGCCTGTGAAATAGCCTGCTATAGACACCCTGTAGACGCGCCCGTGGGCCTCATGCTACAGTTCGGACTCGATTTGTGTCACGGTTCTTAATCTGAACCAAAGAGTCCAAATCTGGCAAATCGTTTTGAGAAACAGATTTTTGAAAAAGTAGTGCCAAACATGGACTGCTTTGCCAGATACAGAGTCGCCACCTAAATATTTTTAAATGGGAGAATTTAGGAAACCCTGACTCGGTGCCGAAGGCCACGTGTCCGTCATCACCGGAGTTGTCTCGGCTCGGGAGCTTGGGTACGATCGGGGAAGGTCAGCTATGAGCACCCCCTTTCGCCCGGTCCGAAGACCGGCCTCTACTAACCGTGATATCCGTTTTTGAAAACTTTACGTGTTCTTATTCCATTTATTAGCCTAGAATTACTATGTTATGCGCACAGCAAACAAGTATAGACTAGATTGCCTAATTTGGAAATAAACATTGCATATCCGTTTGGTTTGAAAATGCTTTGGAATTTGCTACTCGCAAGTAGGCTAAAATACGGATTTCAACGAGTTTTTCCAACTCAAACAATCCGGCCTTCACCCACAGGCATTCAAAACAGTTTAACACATAAGCATCTAGCCACATGTTAAGCATGCTGTCATGGTAACATTCACACTCATGCGATATGCTAAAGCGGAAATACTTACATAGTACTCCGTGCCAAAACAAAGAACTTGTTAGCAAACATGCATGATCCAAGTCCATGTGAAGTGCCTAATGCATCGCATACAAAATGTCGCTAAGATAGGCTCGGCTAATCCTAGACATGTCATGTGAAAATGCACAATTAACACATATTCAGTTCGGAATTGAAGTACTGATGCAGTTAGCGTGATGTGCCGAGCCTAATGCATGTAATACAAATGCATGGATGCACACATGCATAGCATAAGGTATGCTAAATTAAACGTGCCCTAATCTACCATCATAAGCAGGTAAGTAAAAGGGAAGAAAGAAGTGAGGTTGGAAGACATACACACCACCCACACACACTTATTACAGATTTGCCCTCGCTCGGAGGGACCAAATAAATATTACAAATTAATTAACTACGCAAGCTAATTAAATATTACAAATTAATTAACAAGTTAATTATTCTAAGAAAACAGTAAAACGTCTCGAGAAGCGTGCCGCCATGCGCAAGCTGCCTCTGTTTTCCTCCCTTTCCTCCTCTGGAGGTTGTCAAAACCTCAGGACTACATCCTTGGACAGAGGGGATCATCACCAGCTAGATGAAATTTCCACCGGCCGTGTTGTATGGCCATCGGCACAAAGTTGAAGCTGTCGGCAGAGAAAATAGTGCCGGTCGGCACATTACACTGCCGGTCGGCAGAGTATTCCTGCGGAACCTGCAACTCACAGCAACAGAGGGCAAAACAAGGCATGGCAGCATATTTCAAGGCATGTATGCACCAACCATGTCTCTTATCATTGTAATGACTCAAAGGGACATGTGCCTCGGTTCTCGGACCACCAATCACGCATTTCCATGCATGATGGCCCAAGGAACCAAGTATGCAACTTTGGTTTCAAATGCAATGCAAACCAATCAAACAAATTAGGCCCAATTCCTATCACCAATTCAAGGAACAAGGCATGCATGCAAAATGCAATGCAACCTAGGCATACAAGCTAGGAATGCAACATGGCATGGCAATTAACTCATGCAAGCATACAAGCATGCATATGGCAATACAAATAAGTGCAAAGATGGACTTAAACATGAATTAGGCAGCTCTAAAATAGGCCTAAAACAGTAGCCAAAAGTGCTATAAAATGAAGGCTAAATGGCATGCACACACACATACACATAAGGGCCAACACTTAAGCACAAAACGAGCAATATTCAAGCACACTTGAAAGGAGGAATCATGGACTAATTAGCATGCAACATAAGTATTGAAATCATGTTAGGATGGTGCCAAACCAAGCAACAAAATCAAGCCAAAACATGCAACGAATAGTCCAAGTGTTCAAAGCAAATCAATAAGGCATTGAACTACACTTAACATGACCAAACATGGCATCCATAGAAGGACCAAAATCAGAGGTTTAGCATGTTAAAACAAAGCTAAAGGACTACTTAGATGGCATCTAAATGGCCCAAATACAAAGGCATGCACCATGGCCAAAACATGGAGCATTGCAACACATGCTTTCAAAGCATTAAAGAGGCATGCAAAGCAATCAAACAAGCATGGAAATGGGACTGAAATAGCATGTATGATGATTCCAAATCACCAAAACAATGCAAAGATGGCATGCTACACATGCACATACTCAAGGCCAACAAGCCCAAATACAAGGGAGCTATATAATGCATGCAAAGATCGACCCAAACGATTATGGACAGAGCTAAAACATGGCAAAATAAGCACATAAACTTCACAAATGCAAGCCTAAAACATGCTCCAACAAAGGCTAACAACCTAGAACATGTTAAGGCACAAATAGGGCATTACATGGCAACTATGCTAAACATGCATGGAGTTCCAAAACCAACTTGAAATCATGTTATATCATGGATATATAAGCATGAAAAACAAACCAAATATGCTTAACACACACTCAAGCATAGGCTTCCTTAAGAGGCCAAAATGTGTCCTTTTCAAGGACAACAAGGAGAGGGGGTGGCCCTCTCCTTCTTGGGACTTCAAAGCATCATCTTCACCACTGAAATCCCTCAAGATTTCAGTGGTGAAGAGACCTCAACACCAAAATCCCGGAGCTAGCACAAAATGGCTCAAAATGAGGCCTTTTGAGGCCTAAGGGTGGTCAACAACCCTCAAACAACAAAACACTCTTAATAAACAATAAAGAGGGCTTAAAAATAGAACTTTTTTTATGTTATACAATAATCACAAAAACAGCTCTAAGACTAGTAGAAAATTGATGCAAAAAGGGGGAAAAAAAAGACTAGTTTCTCACCCTTGATGCCTTCTTCAACAAAGATGCTCCAATGGCCTCCTTGAGCTTGAATCCAAGACCAAAACTTCAAAACACACACTTTAGAACCTCAGCTCCTAGAGGAAGGTGAAACACTAGGTGTTTGTGTGCAATAATGAGACACAAAACACCTAGTATGCAAAATGAGAGGAAAAGAGAGATAGGTTGTGTATGTCTAACCCTAACCCTAGAAAACCAGAGCTCTCCTCTGTCTTCTCTCCCCAAAAATGTCTAAAGGCTCTCTCTTTTGCCTTAGAGAGAGCTTCTCTCTATATGCCTCTTGTAAAGCTTACAAGGCAAGCTTTGCAAGAGGGAGATCCCTCCATACACGTGTATGGAGGGGAGCAAAAGCTATACAGCTGTCTAAAAATATCTGCAAAAGCAGATGAACAGCAATCGGCCGGCAAAAAATGCCATCTTGGCCAAACAAAGTGCCGACCGGCACAAAATAGTGCTGACCGGCAACAAAGAGTGCCGGCCGGCAAACTATATTGCCGGTGGCAGCAAAAACCAGCCGATGGCAACAAGCCACTGCCGGTGATGGGTGGGGATGGTCTACAAGCCCCACCCTGCCCTTCCAAGGCAGGATGCAAGTGTTTGGTGCAAAACCAGACACTAAAAGGTCAAGTTCGGAGATCCTGAGACAAGGCGCGCGAGCCGAGGCCTCCGGGAACTCCAAACGAACACAAACAAGGATAATCACCGAGTGTTCAAACGGTGACGTCCAAGTCTTGAGGACGGTCAAAAATGGGGTGTCTACATTTGCCCCTCTTTGACAGAACTCGAAAGTCATAACAATGACGGGAGTGAATGTCAAAGCCCAGAGACGACCCATTTTTGACAAGGCCGAAGACTTAGACAAACATGCAAGACAAAATAAGATATGCGCCCGAAGGCAGGGGCAAAATGCAAGACAATGCATAGAGCCGAGCATAACTTATGATCATGCAAAGAAAGTTGTAATGAAGCAAACATGCGACAATTTTAAGCTAGCATACCAAACTACACTACAATGCAGAAAGGATGTAAGAGAATTATGGAATTCTCAATACGTCTCACTCGGGAGATACGATACCTGTGCGGCTCGTCTGGTTGCACCAGCTTCAAATGAACCGTACATACAATATCGTGCCTGAAAAGAAAACAAACTTAACAGGTACAATATGGTTAGCAACATGCATGACAATGCAAAATAGATGCAAGACGATATGCAATATATACAAAACAATGTATAAACAATGCAAATGAAGATGCAATGTATTCGAAACAATGCAAACTACATGCAAAGCATTTGAATCGTGATCCAATGACGAACGGTTCGAAACCACACCTATGTCAAATAGATTGATGGAGGTAACAAGTCTGTCTACCATAGAACGGTCAAATGAACTATGAGCATTGTAGACAGACGCAAGAACAAGTATTGGGTGGAATTGACATAAGTGGGGAAACGACCCGCTGGAGAAAGGACTACGATCCTAATGCCGGATGCAAAAATTACAATGTAATGGATGAATATGACACGCAGGCCAAACCAAACCTTGCCTAGGAAAGGCATGCATACATACCAGCCATGTGTAACACAGAAAAGGTGCCGCAACCCTCAACCAACATATCAACGTGGAATCGGCGCGATACACATACAGAACTGTGTTTTAACATGAAAAGTAAGGGCACATACCGGACCAAGCTCAACCTGGAAAGGCGCAAGACATAGATGGAAGGCGATGCAATGAATGCATGCAATCTACATTGCAATATCTACAAATATGCAATGGAATGGATATGGATACAATGGATATGGCACGCAAGCCAAACCAAATCTTGCCTAGGAAAGGCATGCATACATACGAGCCATGTGTAACACAGAAAAGGTGCCGCAACCCTCAACCAACATATCAACGTGGAATCGGCGCGATACACATACAGAACTGTGTTTTAACATGAAAAGTAAGGACACATACCAGACCAAGCTCAACCTGGAAAGGCGCAAGCCATAGGCGGAAGGTGATGCAATGAATGCATGCAAACTACAATGCAAATGCATGACAATGCACTATGATGCAATGACTATGATTGCAACTTTCCCTATCTTACCAACAGAGTGATACACTAGGTTGGTTCAGTATCCAGAACTGAGGCGTAGACATGCCGTCTCAACCTATGGGGCTTCCATACAGATTTCAAGCCGAGGGTAAACCTCTGGGTATTTAAACCAGACTTTAGTCTCGGAACTCCCGAACCTTTGCGTTCTAGGCATAAGCCGTTCGAACTCTAGTTTCCACCGTCCCAGTTGGTCTTCTAGGAACTCATCGCAAGCACAGACTGGTGGCTTTACCAGACCACTGAAAAGTCGTTCGGGCACGACAAACACCGAAGGAATTGCACCTTCAGAGGATTTAAGGTCTCCTAGACCGGAATGCAAAATGTATGCATGACAATGCATGTTTTTGTTTTTTTTTGAGATGCACATGATGTATGAAATGCATGTTGCATGAGATGCGCGACAACACGCGGCTTAAGATATGTACAAAGCAATAGTGTGTACATCAATGCATTAAAGGTCTTGCACCTTCCAAGGATTTAAGGTCTCCTAGACCGTACGTGTTTAAGGTCTCGCCAGACCATGCGTGTTTAAGGTCTCGCCAGACCGTACGTGTTTAAGGTCTCGCCAGACCATAAAAAAACCTGTGCGGTTCGTCTGGTCGCTCCAGCCTCAAATGAACCGTACATACAATACCGTTCCTGAAAAGAAAACAAACTTAACAGGTACAATATTGTTAGCAATATGCATGACAATGCAAGAATGAGGCACGCACGCCGTATGGAACGTAAGTTGATGCAAATGAACTCATATGCCGAAATAGAAACAACGTGCCCATCAATGCACCGGAGGTTTCGCATCTCCCAGGGATTTAAGGTCTCCTAGACCGTACGTGTTTAAGGTCTCGCTAGACCGTGCATGTTTAAGGTCTCGCCAGACCGGTGTATTGCACGACGGTATGATGCGCAAAATAGCGCAATGTGTTAGGCAACGCGAGTGCACAGGACAGTGCGATGGAATGCATGCAAAATGCAATGAGATGCGCAAAACAACGCGAAATTGAAATGCACAAAACAGTGCAATGCGCAGAACAGCGCGAGGTTTGAAATGCACAAAACAGTGCAATGCGCAGAACAGCGCGAGGTTTGAAATGCACAAAACAGTGCAATGCGCAGAACAGCGCGAGGTTTGAAATGCACAAAACAGTGCGATGCGCAGAACAGCGCGAACAATTCAATGCACAAAACAGTGCGATGCGCAGAACAGCGCGAACAATACAATGCACAAAACAGTGCGATACGCAGAACAGCGCGAACAATACAATGCACAAAACAGTGCGATGCGCAGAACAGCGCGAACAATACAATGCACAAAACAGTGCGATGCGCAGAACAGCGCGAACAATACAATGCACAAAACAGTGCGATGCCAAGTGTGACATGCATGCCACACGGGGTGTAAATGGGCTTGAATGCGCAACAACGCACGTATTCCGGAATGCATGACAATGCATGGAATGGAAATGCAATGATGATGCATGAGAAATGTGCACGACAATGCAAAGGGGTGCGTGTTGCAACGCATGTAACACGTGCATAACAATGCAAATGTGCGGCGCACGACAGTGCGATGTAATGCACCGAAGTAGTGTGATGAATTTGTGCAACACACATGGGGCAACCTTTGAATTCAAAAAGGATACACCTTGCACGAATTCGAGTGCCACGCACTGGAGACACGGCCCGAAGTCAAAACGGAGGCCGGTTGAATGTCGGAGATGCACTTTCTTGCACTTTCTTCAGCTATGAAGACCAAAAACAACTCAAATGGCCTAAACAAGGCTGTGGGAACCCCACCGGCCGAAAGGGGAGGCCACTGGCTGTCCATCGGCACAAAAACAATTCCATCGGCACAAAAAAAAGTGCCGGCCGGCACAAAACATTGCCGACCGGCAAACAGTTGCTGGTGCGGGGCAGTTTTGTCTTTCCACCTCGAGTGTTATAAAATAGGGCTTCATGCCCTATTTTCTCACTTCTCCACTGCCGAAATCCCTTGTTCTCTCTCTCTAGAGTGCTTCTCTCTCATTTTTCTCCCGTTTCTTCGCGTTCTACGCCCGTATCGTCGTCGGATTCGCGATCCTCTTCGTGTTTCGGACATTTTCCACCGATCACATTCTCGTTTCGGTGCCTCGTTCGGCGTTCTCGCCTTCTCGGGGTTTGTTCCCCTCACTTTCCTCTTCATTTCCGTGCCTCTTCACATTCCGGCCTTCCCGGCCATTTCCGACCCTCTCGGGAGTTGACTTTTCAGTTGACTCTTCATATTCCGGCTCGGTTTTCCTTTTTCGGCCATTTTCACACCATTCTCTACATGGCGGACGACATTCCACGTGGCGGGACTCCCCCGGACCACGAGATAGATCCCGGGGTCGAGCTCTTACCACTGAGCGAGCGCCCGTTCGACCCGGCGACCTACCGGCCGGCGATCCACGTTCTGCCCCCAGACGGCCTGCGTCAGTTCCAGAGCTTTGAGAGGTACGCGGCGCCTGAGCTACTACTACGCGAGCCTACCTCCCACCTTTCATTCGGCACTCCCGAGGTAACTCTTCATCTTCTGCTTTACTTTCTGCAATGTAGGATACAAAACTGCCATAGTTAGCTGTATTCTTTAATTGTTGAAATCTGATATGCCGTAGACCGTAGTTGACTGTAAACATACATACAACTGATATCTGCTTGAGACTGACACATGCACACACACTGCACTAGTCCTGAATCACCCAAACACACGGCACACACTGTATTCTACTGCACACACACTGGTACCCAGTATTTGTCTGAATTTGTAAAACTTGCATACATGCCATATCCGTCTTTTCGAAACTGCATTTTGAATGTTGTCTTGCAATTGTTGTTTTCTGTTTGCAGGAGGGTTCCCATACCATTCGCGGGTATGGGAATACTGGTGCGCGGGAGTGGTATGATGAGCTCCCTGATGCGGTCCAGCGCATCGTGGACCGAGCGGGCTTCGGCACCTTCTGCCGAGGGCTCTCTAGGCTGTCCACATGCAGGCCTCTTCTCGCCGCTTTGGCGGAGAGGTGGTGGGACACCACCGACTCTTTCCATTTTTCTGCTGCGGGGGATATGACGATGACCCCTTATGACTTCTCGATGCTCACAGGCATCGGGGTAGGGGGTGATCCGATCCCCTTCGACACCGACATGGATGAGTGGACCGCCGCTCAGGTCCATTTACTGGGGGAAGCGCCACCGCTAGCTCGTCCAGGCTTCGTCCGATACTCCTGGTTCGAGGCACAGTTCAGGGTCCAGCCCGTATTGGAGGAGGTGCAGATGACCCCAGAGGACGAGGAGAGGTATGCTCGCGGCTTCCTCATGTTCCTGTTCGGGACTACCATCTTCGCCGACCGGGCGAACACCGTGCCTCTCTGTCTCCTCAGCGCACTGGTGGACGTCCGGGACATCTTGCACTACGATTGGGGCGGCGCTGCTCTGGCCACCCTGTACGGCTATATGAGCTCGGCTTCTCGCGGCAGCGGCCAGCTGCTTGGAGGCTACTGGCGGGCTTGGGAGGTACATTCCTTCTCCGCTTTTCATTTCTGTCTCGATATTCTCTGTACTCTGTACACTGCACACACTGCGGTCTGCTTTACACTCACTGTATACTGTACACACGGCACACACATACATTCTGCTTTACATTGACTGCACACTGCTCACACTGTACACAATACACTGCACAACACACGGCTTTGCCATTTCTGCTTTATTCTGTATATCCTGCTTTATCTGATGGTCATACTGACATCTGTTTTGCAGCTGTGGGTTTATGCCTACTTTCCCAGGCTTGCTCCCGTGCCAGTTGCGGAGCCTCCTCCGGCTGTCCCGTTCTCGAGTCGCTTCGACGGGAGATGCACCCGGCGACCACGGGAGACATTTGGCTTCTTCCGCCGATATTTTGACACCATCACCCCGGCCGAGGTATGCTTTACTTTCAGTTCATTTAGCTTCGCTTTCCCACTGCATGTTTCAATAACAGTAGATAACAAACTGTCTGTCACTTTCAGATCACATGGTGGCCATGGGCCTCCTTGCCGTCGGCGATGCGTGGTCGGTTCCCTGGTGCTGAGGAGACCTCGCGTTTCCGGATTTTGCTTGAGGGTCTGGTCTGTCGGGCTTGGTACCTGGGGGAGCGTTTTCTACGCCAGACCCGCGGGTTACTTGAGCAGATAGTCCCGGCTCACCCTCCTGCAGAGATGAGGGAGACCGAGGGGCTGACCACTGAGCAGCTGGATGATTACTCCATCGGCTGGGAGGAGGCCGGCTTCCGAGGCACCGGCGACTATCAGGAGTACGTGCGGACGTACCTGATGCGACCGTTGAGCGGCCGTCGAGCAGAGGGAGCCAGGCCTGTAGCATCGGCGGCTGGGGCCGGAGCGGGAGCAGGGGCTGGATCTCCGAGGAGGGCCCGGGTCCGTGGCAGGGGTAGAGTGCGGGGAGGACGAGGAGCTGGCTGGCCTGCCCTGCCTGCTGTACTGACTTTCCAGGGGCAGGGTGGGTCGACCTATCAGATCCCCTTCGCCCCTCCACCGGCTGGTCACGAGTTCATTGACGTCCCCGACTTACCGCCGGTATGTTCTACTGCATTTCGTACAGTTATTCATTTCAGTTTACTTGATATTCCACAGAATACTAATACATCTGATACCTTTGCAGGCTTCTTCTGAGTACACCCGTCAGTCGTTGGCGATGAATGCCTCGATGATGGGGATGCTCCAGCGGACATTTGACCTCTTGGCCGTCTACAGCATACCGGTATGTCCTTCTGACACTGGCCTCAAACCATTCATTCACTGCTTTACATAATCTGATGCACGGCACAACACCCGATACACTGATCTCACAGTATCTGAACACTGCATACACTGCATTCTGCACTAAACTCTGTACTGATAAACTGCTCATGACATTCTTACCCTGTACTCACATTCTGCATTCTGCACTGTTAAACTGCTCACGGCATTCGTACATTGTACTCACACACTGCATTCCGCATTGCTAAACTGCTCACGGCATACTGATGCATTTCCCTTTCGTGTACTTTTCAGCCTCCTTTCCAGATTCCCATGGCAGGAGGAGCTCCGGCCAGACCTTCTGTCCCTGCTCGGGGGAGAGATGAGGAGGGCAGGATATTTCCCCGTACCAGGGGAGGGCGTACTCACGTCGGGAGTAGCTCGCGAGCTCCAGTCCCGGACGATGACGACGACGAGGAGTCAGAGGCGGAGGGAGGGTCATCGGAGGAGGAGACCGGAGGCGATTCTAGCTCGGGCTCTGACGACGACGTTGATGATGCCCCTGGACCTTCGTCCAGGAAGAGGACCAGGAGGGACTGACGGCCCTTCGGAGTGCTTGACACAGATGCAGATTTTTGCTATCTTTTCTTTCTTTCTTTGTACTTTTCTTTTTGGTTGGTAGATAGATTACCTTGTACTGCCGCAGGCAGATTTTTGCTTCCAAAACTTGTACATTCGAAAAGACAAGTAAATGAAACAGACTTTTTATCTAAAAAAGTGTTTACATTTACACATTTCATGCCTTGCATCGCATCTCATCATGTTACACCTTGATGTAAATGGAATTGATTGGTTATCTGAAAATTGAACATTTGCACTGTAATAATCAGATGACTTAAACAGCCAACAGCAAAATAACCCAAGCAACCCACTGCCTGATTCTGGACACACAGCCCTTACTCTGTTGGGGATTAATCTGCACACAGCCCATAACACAGCATTCGATTCATTCTGCACACGGCAAATTCTGAACAAACGGCCCAATCTGACAGGACGGACCTCAAAGATGGAACCGGTTGGAGTCGAAACACGCTCAAATGTAGAGAATGGCACAGCATTCTGAGCATAAGCGATTTTCGAAACCGAATGAGGGTTTTTCAGACCGGGATATCGAGCCTACAACTGAACACAGCGGGGAGGACTCAAACGAAGAGGTACACGACCTAAACACAACGAGACACGCTCGGGAGAGACTCAAAACAAAAGACGAGACCGTCAAATGAAAGAGACACGACACACAGACGCGTAAACGAAGATGGGAGACCTCGGACCACGAGGAGCCAGTTCAATCTGGGTATTGTTTCCCACCCTTTCTCATTTGTGATCCTCACATCACTCGACTCTCAAGCTCGGATTTTCTCTCAAAACCCTTTTCCTCACTTTTCTCTCAACTTACACCTCTCTATTCTTCAATCTCTCATTTTTCATCCCTCCCCGGGGTGATTGACGGATGAATAGGAAGTTGTGGGTTCATGCTCAACATCGTTAGCTCACAGCTATTTCTTCTGACGGGTAGAGCGCTCTTCTGGCAAGTACGTCGATGACCGGGGTAAGACAGAACGCTTGGCTCAACTATCCCCCTAGTTCATCATTTTAACCATTTTTTCGTTTTTGCTTTCTAACAAAACGGTTTTGATCAAAATGAGAGTCAGATTAACGTACTTGTTCAATTTTTGATTTGAAAAGCGTGCGAGTCAGGCCGCAAGCACTGAAAATTTTCCTTTTTTGGGTCCAAGACAATGGTCCAGTTTTGAAAAATGGAATAGTTTTCGAGAAAATAGTCAACCTTAGTAAAAATTTTCAAAAACTATTTTTCAAACAGCTGATGCTTAACAAGCATGGAACTTACTCTTCGAGATGCGCAACCTCGGATCGGAGGCAATGGAAAATTGCCCCTGGTTTGAAGGGAGTGGGAGGCAACGGAAAGTTGCCCCTAGTTTGAATGGCGTCTCACGACGGCTTGTGGCAACGGAAAGTTGCCCCTTGTTTGGGATGGTGCCGCAGCAATCCGCAGACAGTCTTCATTGGCGGTGGTCGAACTCTCAGACTCAGCGATGACGAAGACGGTCACAACACATATATGGACACAGTCGCCTTGGGAGCGTTGGCGACTGGACTTTGGGGATGAAATTGAAACCATTGCATGGACTGAGACGCTATGAAAGCGTTGGGGGCTGGACTTCATGATGAAGTTGCCTACGTATCCCAAACATGGGAATCAAGCCTTACGTAGTTCCGGTTAAGGTCCACTCGGGTATTTTAACCTTCACTTTTTTAGGCTCTCACTTTTGCCAAGGCGCCCAATGCGGGTTTTCGACCTTGCGAGCTTCTTTTCATTTTCTATTTCTTTTTCTCTTTCTGTTTTTTTCTTTTTTTTTTCTCAATCTTTCTTTTTGTATTTTTCTCTTTTTTTGTATTTTTCTCTTGCTCTAACTTTTGCCTGGGCCGCCCTTTCGGGTTTTCGGCCCAGCGAGCCTCTCAAAGGGTAAAAGTGTAGCAAGTCCATGCCAAATGGTTATTCTGTATTGAAGCCTCTCTATGTCTAGGAGAACGGCTGTTGCACTAATTTGCGGAAGAATCCATCACGGTTGCTCCACGAGCTTCTTCCGACGGGATCTACTCCTTCTGATTCGGCTTTGGTGCCTCTTGCTCGAGGGCTGTTTCGAAACTGGCCACACGGGCCTCCATGGCGTTTGTCCGTTGAACTTTCTGAACATTCTGAACGGGTTCAAAATCGGAAAGCAAACGGGTTGAATCTTGAGACTGAGAGCGATCCTAGGCTGCGCAATCTCAAGAGCGATTCCACACAGGTCTTCGCAGGGCCGCGTAAAACATTTGCTTTCGAAAGTTTTTAAGAAGGCGACGAATCGCTCACGCCGAAGATAGTGTGGAACCAATCTGGATCAGGCCAGGGTCCTTCTCAGTACTCACGCCGACAAGCATGATTTCATTCATAAAAAGGCTTAGCACGCCTCTCTTTCTCTCAAAATGATCAAAATTTTGCAAAACCCGAGGAATTCCTTCCTCTTCGTTTTCATCACCGCAGTGTTCAACAGTTTGTTTTTTGAAAAACTTAGGTTAATGCAATGAGTTTGGGCACACAGGAGAGCGGGCGAGATGTACTGTCAGCCCATTCAAATTCTCTGGTCCTTATGCTGAAAGCAAGCATGAAGGTTGAGATAGCAACAGCTGTTTCAATCGGCTCTGTTGGTGCAACTGGCCCCTCGGCAGAAACAGACTCAAGACAAAAACAGATAATAATTACAAAACAAAATGGTGTTCGGGACAACAACCCCAGAATCACCTGGTATTATATACAACGGGGACTGACTCGATACAACCAGACAGACCCTTAACCAAAAAAGACTGACTTAAGTCAAAGAGACAGACTCAAAACAAAAGACTGACTCGATATCCAAGCCAGAATTTACAAAACTCGGTTTCACCGATGCTCAAAAATGCGTGCCAGACGCTTCATCAAAAATGTACCAAGTGTTGCCCGCAGGCGGTCCACTTTACATACTCGCAGTATCTGAGCCCTCGAAATCCAGCAACTGAGTGGTGACGGGCTTGCCTGAGGTGGGTGGTAGGATAACCTTGTTATCAATCAAATCCTGCACTTCATGACGAAGGCGGGAACATCCATCGGTACTGTGACCGGACTGTTGATGGTACGCGCAGTACAAGGTAGCATCATGAGTGGCGGGGAGATTCTTCAGGAGTGGCCGGGACTCCAAAGGCTTAAGATTCCCATTTTTCGCCAATATCAGCAATGCCCTAGACAAAGGCATGTGGAGGTCGTGAAAGACCCTGCGCCCTCGGGGCAGGTACTTTGTATTTTGAGGATTCTTGCCAGATGCGCTGGCGAAAGGATCAGCTGGCGCTGCCTTGGCTTTTTGAACCTTCCCCGGCGCAGGGTTGGGAGCTACTGGAATTGTCTGGGCATGACGGGGCCCATCCCGGTTTTCTGTCTGGCTTGAACTGCCCTTGGTTGGAGCGGGGGAAGTATCATCTACAGCTTTGGTCACTATTGCAGATGTTTGTTGCTTGTTCATCCCTCTGGCCTTCAAAGCCTCGACTGCCCACAGCAGTTGCTCAATGGGGTCGGCGTCTATCTTTGCCTTGTCCTTTCCTTTGGCCTCAGCCTGATCAAGGGTCGGGGTTGGTGTTGGCATGTCGTGGCTATAGCCGGAAGCCACCTCTGGCTGGCTGAGCTCTATCACAATCCGCCCCAGTAGCGGGGGCTCCTGTGGTACAAAATTCCCGGCATACGGTGCCGCTGGCGGTGAAGCCGACATTCCATAAGCGAGGTCTGCCACGGACCTTTGGAGATCGCCTATCATCCCCATCAATTCGAAGGTGGTGGGCTCACGAGCCTGGTATAACTGGGGAGCCCAAACCGGGTGCACAACGGGCGACCTGGGCGGATATGACATACTGATTCTGGCCTCACTCTGCGGAGTGGTTCCCTGCTCCGATACAGCCGTCATAACCACAATCTCTTCTGAACTTTGTGTCGCCATAAATCCTGCCTCAGCAAGGGGGGACACTGGCTATTCTGTATCAACTCTGCAACTCTCTGAACCTTGAAAGAAAAACAGACAGCATTTCAGCCCAAACTGATCAAACACGGGTGTAGCCAAACAACTGTACCCTACTGCTGATCACTGTTCCCAAATTTCTGTTCCCGAAAACTGAACCGATACCCGCGGATAACTGATTCTCACAACTGATACTGATACTGGTGTCCCCAGGTTTGATACTCAAACTTACAAACTGACATGTGCGTTCCCTGTAGAGCAACACTCTAAAAGCACATAGCAAGTAAAGAGAACAAAACACCCCTATGTTGGGGTAGGGTTTCCCTGCCCTATTTTGTCAGGAACTAGGGTTTCACTACGCACACAGCGGTTTCAAACAACTTAGCATCGGGTAAGCAACCTGTCCTAGCTTGGAATGGTCACTATGGATCCGAATATGCACTAGGTCGAATGGTCAAAAGGGTGCCCCGGTAAAACCGAGGTTTGTGTTCCCATACTGTCAGAGCCCATAGCCGGTCAGCCTTATGGACATGTCTTGACAAGACAAGCCACCGGCAAACCGTTCAGGAATGGCAGATGGCAAACACTGTGTTCCTAGGTGCACCAATGCACATGCAATGCAAAGAAACACATAAGTGTAATCAAAATGGGATATCGCGAGTTCGAGTCAAGCTCTCTAAAATCCCCAGCAGAGTCGCCAGAAACTGTAGACGCGCCCGTGGGCCTCATGCTACAGTTCGGACTCGATTTGTGTCACGGTTCTTAATCTGAACCAAAGAGTCCAAATCTGGCAAATCGTTTTGAGAAACAGATTTTTGAAAAAGTAGTGCCAAACATGGACTGCTTTGCCAGATACAGAGTCGCCACCTAAATATTTTTAAATGGGAGAATTTAGGAAACCCTGACTCGGTGCCGAAGGCCACGTGTCCGTCATCACCGGAGTTGTCTCGGCTCGGGAGCTTGGGTACGATCGGGGAAGGTCAGCTATGAGCACCCCCTTTCGCCCGGTCCGAAGACCGGCCTCTACTAACCGTGATATCCGTTTTTGAAAACTTTACGTGTTCTTATTCCATTTATTAGCCTAGAATTACTATGTTATGCGCACAACAAACAAGTATAGACTAGATTGCCTAATTTGGAAATAAACATTGCATATCCGTTTGGTTTGAAAATGCTTTGGAATTTGCTACTCGCAAGTAGGCTAAAATACGGATTTCAACGAGTTTTTCCAACTCAAACAATCCGGCCTTCACCCACAGGCATTCAAAACAGTTTAACACATAAGCATCTAGCCACATGTTAAGCATGCTGTCATGGTAACATTCACACTCATGCGATATGCTAAAGCGGAAATACTTACATAGTACTCCGTGCCAAAACAAAGAACTTGTTAGCAAACATGCATGATCCAAGTCCATGTGAAGTGCCTAATGCATCGCATACAAAATGTCGCTAAGATAGGCTTGGCTAATCCTAGACATGTCATGTGAAAATGCACAATTAACACATATTCAGTTCGGAATTGAAGTACTGATGCAGTTAGCGTGATGTGCCGAGCCTAATGCATGTAATACAAATGCATGGATGCACAGATGCATAGCATAAGGTATGCTAAATTAAACGTGCCCTAATCTACCATCATAAGCAGGTAAGTAAAAGGGAAGAAAGAAGTGAGGTTGGAAGACATACACACCACCCACACACACTTATTACAGATTTGCCCTCGCTCGGAGGGACCAAATAAATATTACAAATTAATTAACTACGCAAGCTAATTAAATATTACAAATTAATTAACAAATTAATTATTCTAAGAAAACAGTAAAACGTCTCGAGAAGCGTGCCGCCATGCGCAAGCTGCCTCAGTTTTCCTCCCTTTCCTCCTCTGGAGGTTGTCAAAACCTCAGGACTACATCCTTGGACAGAGGGGATCATCACCAGCTAGATGAAATTTCCACCGGCAGTGTTGTATGGCCATCGGCACAAAGTTGAAGCTGTCGGCAGAGAAAATAGTGCCGGTCGGCACATTACACTGCCGGTCGGCAGAGTATTCCTGCAGAACCTGCAACTCACAGCAACAGAGGGCAAAACAAGGCATGGCAGCATATTTCAAGGCATGTATGCACCAACCATGTCTCTTATCATTGTAATGACTCAAAGGGACATGTGCCTCGGTTCTCGGACCACCAATCACGCATTTCCATGCATGATGGCCCAAGGAACCAAGTATGCAACTTTGGTTTCAAATGCAATGCAAACCAATCAAACAAATTAGGCCCAATTCCTATCACCAATTCAAGGAACAAGGCATGCATGCAAAATGCAATGCAACCTAGGCATACAAGCTAGGAATGCAACATGGCATGGCAATTAACTCATGCAAGCATACAAGCATGCATATGGCAATACAAATAAGTGCAAAGATGGACTTAAACATGAATTAGGCAGCTCTAAAATAGGCCTAAAACAGTAGCCAAAAGTGCTATAAAATGAAGGCTAAATGGCATGCACACACACATACACATAAGGGCCAACACTTAAGCACAAAACGAGCAATATTCAAGCACACTTGAAAGAAGGAATCATGGACTAATTAGCATGCAACATAAGTATTGAAATCATGTTAGGATGGTGCCAAACCAAGCAACAAAATCAAGCCAAAACATGCAACGAATAGTCCAAGTGTTCAAAGCAAATCAATAAGGCATTGAACTACACTTAACATGACCAAACATGGCTTGCATAGAAGGACCAAAATCAGAGGTTTAGCATGTTAAAACAAAGCTAAAGGACTACTTAGATGGCATCTAAATGGCCCAAATACAAAGGCATGCACCATGGCCAAAACATGGAGCATTGCAACACATGCTTTCAAAGCATTAAAGAGGCATGCAAAGCAATCAAACAAGCATGGAAATGGGACTGAAATAGCATGTATGATGATTCCAAATCACCAAAACAATGCAAAGATGGCATGCTACACATGCACATACTCAAGGCCAACAAGCCCAAATACAAGGGAGCTATATAATGCATGCAAAGATCGACCCAAACGATTATGGACAGAGCTAAAACATGGCAAAATAAGCACATAAACTTCACAAATGCAAGCCTAAAACATGCTCCAACAAAGGCTAACAACCTAGAACATGTTAAGGCACAAATAGGGCATTACATGGCAACTATGCTAAACATGCATGGAGTTCCAAAACCAACTTGAAATCATGTTATATCATGGATATATAAGCATGAAAAACAAACCAAATATGCTTAACACACACTCAAGCATAGGCTTCCTTAAGAGGCCAAAATGTGTCCTTTTGAAGGACAACAAGGAGAGGGGGTGGCCCTCTCCTTCTTGGGACTTCAAAGCATCATCTTCACCACTGAAATCCCTCAAGATTTCAGTGGTGAAGAGACCTCAACACCAAAATCCCGGAGCTAGCACAAAATGGCTCAAAATGAGGCCTTTTGAGGCCTAAGGGTGGTCAACAACCCTCAAACAAAAAAACACTCTTAATAAACAATAAAGAGGGCTTAAAAATAGAACTTTTTTTATGTTATACAATAATCACAAAAACAGCTCTAAGACTAGTAGAAAATTGATGCAAAAAGGGGGAAAAAAAAGACTAGTTTCTCACCCTTGATGCCTTCTTCAACAAAGATGCTCCAATGGCCTCCTTGAGCTTGAATCCAAGACCAAAACTTCAAAACACACACTTTAGAACCTCAGCTCCTAGAGGAAGGTGAAACACTAGGTGTTTGTGTGCAATAATGAGACACAAAACACCTAGTGTGCAAAATGAGAGGAAAAGAGAGATAGGTTGTGTATGTCTAACCCTAACCCTAGAAAACCAGAGCTCTCCTCTGTCTTCTCTCCTCAAAAATGTCTAAAGGCTCTCTCTTTTGCCTTAGAGAGAGCTTCTCTCTATATGCCTCTTGTAAAGCTTACAAGACAAGCTTTGCAAGAGGGAGATCCCTCCATACACGTGTATGGAGGGGAGCAAAAGCTATACAGCTGTCTAAAAATATCTGCAAAAGCAGATGAACAGCAATCGGCCGGCAAAAAATGCCATCTTGGCCAAACAAAGTGCCGACCGGCACAAAATAGTGCTGACCGGCAACAAAGAGTGCCGGCCGGCAAACTATATTGCCGGTGGCAGCAAAAACCAGCCGGTGGCATCTAGCCACTGCCGGTGATGGGTGGGGATGGTCTACAAGCCCCACCCTGCCCTTCCAAGGCAGGATGCAAGTGTTTGGTGCAAAACCAGACACTAAAAGGTCAAGTTCGGAGATCCTGAGACAAGGCGCGCGAGCCGAGGCCTCCGGGAACTCCAAACGAACACAAACAAGGATAATCACCGAGTGTTCAAACGGGAACTCCACCATGTCATTTCAGTCCCATTTGCATGCCTATATGTCTGCCTTGGATGTATCTTTAATGCTTTGAAAGCTTGTGTAGCATGCTCCATGTTTTGGCTATCGCGTATGCCTTTGAATTGAGCCACCTAGATGCCATCTAGGGAGTCCCCTTTGCATGGTCTAGGTCTGCCTTGAACCTATTTTAAGTCCTCTTAGCCTTGTGAGGCTTGGTTGGCTTAGCCGTGGTTCAACTCCCCTCGACTTGCTTCAAGTACTTGGACCATTTGCATGCATGCTTAGCCTATCTTGTTGCTTGGTTTGACATCATCCTAACATGATTTTCAATGCTTGCCTTGCATGCTATTTGTCCATGATTGCCTCATTCAAATGTGCTTAGAAGTAGCCCTTTGATGCTTAAGCATTTGGGCCTTAACATGTGCATGCGTGTATGTGTATTTTGGTCCCTTGTTTTGGTCATTTTAGCCACTGTTTTGGGCCTATTTAGAGCTGCCCAAATCATGTTTAAGACCACCTTTTCATTGGTTGGCATTGCCTCATGCTTGCTTGTATGCTCGCATAAGTGTCTTGCCATGCCATGTTGCATCCTTAGCTTGTATGTCTAGGTTGCATTGGATCTTGCATGCATGCCTTGTTCCTCGACTTGGTGATAGGAATTGGGCCTTGGTTTGTTTGATTGGTTTGCATTTCATTTGACATGAAAGTTGCACACTTGATTCTTTGGGCCATCATGCATGGAAATGCGTGATTGGTGGTCCGAGAATCGAGGCACATGCCCCTTTGAGTCATTACCATGATAAGGGACATGATTGGTGCATATATGCCTTGAATTGTGCTGCCATGCTTTGCCTTGCCCTTTGTTGCTGTCATTTGTAGATTCTGCAGGAACACTCTGCCGACCGGCAGTGTTAAGTGCCGACCGGAAATACTTTCCCTGCCGATAGCTTCACCAACGGCCGGTGGCCACATCCCACTGCCGGTGGCAATTCCATCCAGCCGGTGGTGTTCCCTGATGTCCAAGGAAGCAGTCCTGAGGTTTTGACAACCTCCAGAGGAGTGAAGGAAGGAAAACAGAGGCAGCCTATGCATGGCGGTGCATTTCCGAGCAGGACTGAGCGTGCATTGCATCTGGCTCTCCTCCCGAGGCGGTTTACTACTTAATTAGCTTAAGTTAATTTGATTAGCTAATTAGGCAATTTGTAATATTTAATTAGCTTGCGTAGTTAATTAATTTGTATTATTTATTTGGTCCCTCCGAGTGAGGGCAAATCTGTAATAAGTATGTGTGAGTGGTGTGTATGTCTTCCAATCCCCACTTCTTTCTTCCCTTTTACTTACCTGCTCTGCTGGTTAGTATTAGGGCACGTTTAATTTAGCATGCCTTATGCTATGCATGCGTGCATTCATGCATTCGTGTTGCATGCATTAGGCTCGGTACATCACGCTAGCTGCATTTGTATTTCAATTCAAAATTGAATACGTGCATCAATTGATTGACTGCATTTCACATGCCATGTTTAGGATTAGCTAAGCCTATCTAATTGCATCCTGTATGTGTTGCATTAGACAATTTAACATGAACTAGGACATGCATGTTTGCTAACTAGTTTATTGTTTTGGCACGGAGTACGATGTAAGTATTTATGCTTCAGCATGTCGCATGCGTGTGAATGTTATCATGACAGTATGCTTGCCATGCGACTAAATGCTTATGTGATAAAATTGTTTGAATGCCTGTGGGTGAAGGTTGGATTTGTTTGAGTTGGGAAAACTCATCGAAATCCGTGTTTTAGCCTACTTGCGAGTAGCAAATTCCAAAACATTTTCCAAAACAAACGGATATGCAATGTTTATTTCCAAATTAGGCAATCTAGTCTATACTTGTTTGCTGCGCACATAACATAGTAATTCTAGGCTAATAAATGGAATAAGAACACATAACGTTTTCACAATCAGATATCATGGTTAGTAGAGGCTGGTCTTCGGACTGGGTGAAAGGGGGTGCTCATAGCTGACCTTCCCCGATCGTACCCAAGCTCCCGAGCCGAGACAACTCCGGTGATGACGGACATGTGGCCTTTGGCACCGAGTCAGGGTTTCCTAAATTCTCCCATTTTAAAATATTTAGGTGGCGACTCTGTATTTGGCAAAGCAGTCCATGTTTGGCACTTCTTTTCAAAAAATCTGTTTTTTCTCAAAACGATTTGCTGGATTTGGATTCTTTGGTTCAAGATTAAGAACCGTGACACAAATCGAGTCCGAACTGTAGTGAGGCCTCACGCGGGCGCTGTTACAGTTTCTGGCGACTCTGTTGGGAAATTTAGAGAGCTTGACTCGAACTCATGATATCCTGTTTTGATCTCATTTATGTGTCTCTTTGCATTGCATGTGCAGTGGTGCGCCTAGGACACCGTGTTTGCCATCTGCCATTCCTGAACGGTTTGCCGGAGGCTTGTCTTGTCAAGACATGACCATAAGGCTGACCAGTTATGGGCTCTGACAGTATGGGAACACAAACCCCGGTTTTACTGGGGCACCCTTTTCGACCACTCGACCTAGTGCATATTCGGATCCATAGTGACCATTCCAAGCTAGGACAGGTTGCTCACCCGATGTTAGGTTGTTTGAAACCGCTGTGTGCGTAGTGAAACCCTAGCTCCTGACAAAATAGGACAGGGAAACCCTACCCCAACATAGGGGTGTTTTGGCTCTTTCTTACTTGCTATGTGCTTTTAGAATATATTTCTACAGGAACGTACATACCAGTTTGCAAGTTTGAGTATCGGGCCCAAGGGCACCAGTATCAGTGTTGTCAAGAAATCAGTTATATCTGCGGGTATCAGTTCAATTTTTGGGGACAGTGATTCTGGGGAACAGTGATCAGTAGTGGAGTACAGTTGTTCGGCTACACCCGTATTTGATCTGTTTGGGCTGAAATGCTGCTTGTTTTCCCTTTCAGTTCAGGAGGTTCGGAGAGGTGATACAGAGTAGATAGTATTCCCCCTTGCTGAGGCAAGACAGATATCTGACCCGTCACTCACCGTTCAATACATTGGACTTATGATGACGCAGAATTCAGAAGAGTTCATGGTTATGACGACTGCATTAGATCAAGGGATCACTCTGCAAAGTGAGACCAACATGGATATGCCACATCCCCCCAGGTCGCCTGTTGTACACCCGGTCTGGGCCCCCCAGTTGTATCAGGCTCGAGAGCCCACCACCTTTGAACTAATGGGGATGATAGGTGATCTCCAGAGGTCTGTGGCGGATCTCGCCTACGGAATGTCAGCTTCACCTCCGGCCGCACCATATGCCGGGAGTTTTGTACCCCAGGAGCCCCCGCTGTTGGGGCGAATTGTGATCGAACTCAGTCAACCGGAGATGGCATCCAGCTACGGCAATGACATGCCAGCATCAACCCAAACCCTCGATCAGGCTGAGGCCAGAGGAAAAGACAAAGCAAAGGTAGATGCCGATCCTATTGAACAACTGCTGTGGGCAGTCGAGGCTTTGAAAGCCGAGGGGATGAACAAGCATTAGATATCCGCAGTTGTGGCAAAGACTGTGGAGGATGCTTTCCCCACTCCACCTGAGGGGAGTTCAAGTCAGTCCGGAAATCAAGATAGGCCCCGACCTGCCAGAACAGTTCCTCCTATTCCCGCCCTTGCAACCGGGAAAGATCAGAAAGCTAAGGTGGCGCCTGCTGACCCTTTCGCCTGTGCGGCTAGTAAGAGTGCTCAGACTCCAAAGTACCTGCCCCGAGGGTGCAGGGCCTTTCATGCTCTCTACATGCCTCTGTCCAAGGCACTTCAGATCCTTGCCGAGAGGGGACACCTTAAACCCTTGGAGCCTCGGACACTCCCGAAGAATCTCCCTGCCACGCATGATGCTACCTAGTACTGCGCGTACCACCAGCAGACAGGCCATCCAACCGACAATTGTTCCCGCCTCCGCCATGAGGTGCAAGATTTGATTGACAACGAGGTTATCCTCCCGCCCACGTCAGCCAAGTCCGTTACCACCCAGTTGTTGGATTTTGAGGACGCAGATACTGCGAGTATGTAATCAGAAAGTGAACCACCTGCGGGCGGCATTCGGTATATTTTGGATGTAGCGTCTGGCACGCATTTTTGAGTATTGGTGAAACCGAGTTTTGTGAATTCTGGCTTGGGTATTGAGTCAGTCTTTTGTTTTGAGTCTGTCTCTCTGTTTTGAGTCAGTCTTTTTGTTTAAGGGTCTGTCTTGTTGCATCGAGTCAGTCCCCTTTGTATAGAATACCAGGTGATTCCGGGGTTGTTGCCTCGAACACCGTTTTGTCTTGTAATTACCTGTTTTTGTTTTTTGAGTCTATTTCTGCCGAGGGGCCAGTTATACCAACAAATCTGAATGAAATAGCTGTTGCTATCTCACTTTCATGCTTGCTTCCAGTAATTGTGCCAGAGGACTTGAATGGACTAACAGTACATTTCGCCTGCTCGCCTGCACACCAAACTCATTGCATACACCTAAAGTTTTTCAAAGCGTTTCGAACACTGCGGTGATAAAAACGAAGAGGAAGGAATTCCTCGGGTTTTGCAAAATTTTGATCAATTGAGAGAAAGAGAAGCATGCTAAGCCTTTTAATGAATGAAATCATGTTTGTCGGCGTGAGTACTGGGAAGGACCCTGGCTTGATCCAGATTGGTTCCACACTATCTTCGGCGCGAGCGAGTCGTCGCTTTCTTAAAAACTTTCAAAAACAAATGTTTTACACGGCCCTGTGAAGACCTGTGTGGAACCGCTCTTGAGATTGTGCAGCCTAGGATCGCTCTCAGCCTCAAGATTCAACCCATCCGTTTCAAACCTTGAACCCGTTTAGAAAGTTCAACGGTCAAATTCCATGCAAGGTCTATATGGCCAATCTTGAAGTAGCCCTCGAGCAAGAGGCACCAAAGCCGAATCAGAAAGAGTAGACCTCGCCGGAAGAAGCTTGTGGAGCAACCGGGATGGATTCTTCCGCTAATCATTGCAACAGCCGTTCTCCTAGATACAGAGAGGCTTCAACTTCATAAACCATTTGGCATGGACTTGCTACACTTTTACCCTTTGAGAGGCTCGCTAGGTCGAAAACCCGGAAGGGCGACCCAGGCAAAAGTTAGAGCAAAATGCAAAAAAAATGCAAAAAAAAAAAAAAAAAGGAAAAGAAAAGAACAAAAAAGAAAGGAAAAATATACAAAAGAGAAGAAGAAAAAGAAAAAAGAAATGAACAAAAAAAAATAAAATGAAAAGAAGCTCGCAAGGTCGAAAACCCGCATCGGGCACCTTGGCAAAAGTTAGAGCCTGAAAAGTGAAGGTTAAAATAACCGAGTGTACCTTAACCGGAACTACGTAAGGCTTGATTCCCATGTTTGGGATACGTAGGCAACTTCATTCTAAAGTCCAACCCCCAACGCTTTCATAGCGTCTCAGTCCATGCAATGGTTTTGATTTCATCCCAAAGTCCAGTCGCCAACACCTTCCAAGGTGATTGTGTCCATATATTTGTTGTGACCGTCTTTGTCATCTCTGTGTCCAAGAGTTCGACCACCGCCAATGAAGACTGTCTGCGGACTGCTGCGGCGCCATCCAAACAAGGGGCAACTTTCCGTTGCCACGAGTCGTCGCGAGCCGCCATTCAAACCAGGGGCAACTTTCTGTTGCCATGCGGCATTCTTCAAACTAGGGGCAATTTTCCATTGCCTCTGATCCGAGGTCGCGCATCTCAAAGAGTAAGTTCCATGCTCGTTGAGCATCAGCCGTTTGCAAAAATAGTTTTTGAAAATTTTTACTCAGGTTGACTATTTTCTCGAAAACTATTTCGTTTTCCAAAACTGGACCATTTTCTTGGACCCAAAAAGGAAAATTTTCCGTGCTTACAGCCTGACTGGCATGGTTTTCAACTCAAAAATCGAACGAGTACGTTCATCCGACTCTCATCTTGATCAAAACTGTTTTAGTAGAAAGCAAAAGCAAAAAATGGTCAAAATGATGTACCAGGGGCAGAGCTGTGTCAGGCGTTCTGTCTTTCCCCCGTTGTCAACATACTTGCCAAGATGGCACTCTACCCGCCAGAAGAAATAGCTGTGAGCTAACGGCATTGGGCATGAACCCACATCTTCCTATTCATTCATTAATCACCCTGGGGAGGGACGAAAAAAATGAGAGAATAAAGAATAGAGAGGTGTAAGTTGAGAGAAAAGTAAGAAAAAGGGTTTTGAGAGAAAAACCGAGCCTGAGGGCCGAGTGATGTGAGAATCACAGATCAGAAAGGGTGGGAAACAGTACCCAGAGAAACTAGCTCCTCGTGATCTGAGGTCCCCCGTATTCGTTCAACGCGCCTGCGTGTCGGGTCTTTTGTTTTGTTTACCTCAACCTTTGTCCTAGGTTTCTCCCGAGTGTGTCTCGTTGTGTTTAGGTCGCATACCTCTTTGTTTAAGTCCTCCCCGCTGTGTCCGGTTGTAGGCTCGATACCCCGGTTGAGAAAACCCCTTTTCCGAAAATAAATCGTTTATGCTCAGAATGTTGTGCCATTCTCTATATTCGATTATGTTTCAACTCCAGCTGGTTTCACCTCCCCAGTCCGTCTTGTCAGGTCAGATTGGGCTGTTTTGTTTAAAGTTTGCCGTGTGCAGAATAAACCGAATGCTGTGTTATGGGCTGTATGCAGATTAATCCCCAATAGAGTAAGGGTTGTGTGTCCAGAATCAGGCAGTGGGTTGCTTGGGTTATTTTGCTGTTGGCCGTTTAGTTATCTGATTATTACAGTGCAAGTGTTTAATTTTCAGACAACCAATCAATTTCATTTACATTGAGGTGTAATATGGTGTGATGCGATGCAAAGTTCGAAATGTAAAGATATACAGATGTAAACACTTTTTCAGATAAAAAACCTGTTTCATTTCATCATCTTTTCAAATGTACAAGTTTTGGAAACAAAAATCTGCCCACGGCAGTACAAGGTAATCTAACTACCAACAAAAGAGAAAAGTACAAGAAAGAAGAAAAATAACAAAAATCTGCATCTATGACGAGCACTCCGGGGGGCCATCAGTTTGTCCTAGCCCTCTTCCTGGACGAGGGTCCAGGAGCATCATCAGCATCGTCGTCAGAACCCGAGCTAGTATCGCCTCCAGTCTCCTCCTCTGATGACTCTGACTCCGCCTCTGCCTCTGCCTCTGACTCCTCGTCGTCATCATCATCCGGGACTGGAGCTCGCGAGCTACTCCCGACATGAGTGCGCCCCGCCTTCGTGTGGGGGAATGCTCTGCCCTCCTCATCTCTCCCTTGAACGGGGACGGAAGGTCCAGCTGGAGCACCTCCTACCATGGGAATCTGGAAAGGAGGCTGAAAAAGTACATAAAAAGACAAATGCATCAGTATACTGTGAAGAGTTTATCAGTGCAGAATGCAGTGTATGAGTACAGTGTGAGAATGCCGTGAGCAGTTCATCAACGCAGAATGCAGTGTATGAGTACAGTGTGAGAATGCCGTGAGCAGTTTATCAGTGCAGAATGCAGAGTACAGTGTATGAATGCCGTGAGCAGTTTATCAGTGTAGAGTACAGTGCAGAATGCAGTGTATCAGATGCTGTGAGATCAGTGTATCGGGTGTTGTGCCGTGCATCAGATTATGTGAAGCAGTATATGAATGGTTTGAGGCCAGTGTCAGAAGAACATACCGGAATGCTGTAGAGGGCCAGGAGATCAAAAGTCCGCCGAAGCATCCCCATCATGGAGGCGTTCATCTCCAATGACTGACTGGTGTACTCAGAAGAAGCCTGCAAAAGTATCAGATGCATCAATATTCTGTGGAATATCAAATAAACTGAAATGAAATGACTATACAAAAATGCAGTAATACATACCGGAGGCAAGTCAGGGACACCGATGAACTCGTGATCAGCTGGCGAAGGGGTGAAGGGGATCTGATAGGTCGCCCCACCTTGCCCCCGAAAAGTCAGTACAGTAGGCAGGGCGGGCCAACCAGCCCCCCGTCCTCCCTGAGCTCCGCCCCTGCCACGGACTCGGGCCCTCCTCGAAGCTCCCGCTCCAGCTCCTGCTCCTGCCCCAGCTGCTGGCGCCACGGGCCTGGCCCCCTCCGCTCGACGGCCGCCGCTCAGAGGTCGCATCAGGTACGTCTGCACGTACTCTCGGTAGTCGCCAGTGCCTCTGAAGCGGGCCTCCTCCCAGCCGATAGTGTAATCATCCATCTGCTCGGTGGTGAGCCTCTCGGTCTCCCTCATGTCCACAGGAGGGTGAACCGGGACTATCTGCTCAGGTAACCCCAGGGTCTGGCGTAGGAAACGCTCACCCAGGTACCAAGCCCGACAGACCGGGCCCTCCAGCAAGATCCGGAAACGCGAGGTCTCCTCCGCACCGGCAAACCGGTCCCGCATCACCGCCGGCAACGGAGCCCACGGCCGCCAAGTGATCTGAAAGTGACAGACAGTTTGTTATCTACTGTTTTTGAAATATGCAGGGGAAAGGCGAAGCTTAAATGAACTGCAAGTAAAACATACCTCGGCGAGGGTAATGGTGTCGAAGTATCGGTGGAAAAAGCCGAATGTCTCTCGTGGCCTCCGGGTGTATCTCCCGTCAAAGCGACGTGAAAAGGGGACGACCAGAGGAGTCTCCGTGACTGGTACGGGAGTGAGCCTAGGAAAGTAGGCGTAAACCCACAACTGCAAGATAAATACCAGTGCATTTATCAGATAGAGCAGAATACAGAATCAAGCAGAAATAGCAGAGCCGTGTGTTGTGCAGTGTATTGTGTATAGAGTGCACAGTGTGAGCAGTGTGCAGTCAGTGTGAAGCAAAATGTATGTATGTGCCGTGTATATAGTATACAACAAGCATAAAGCAGACTACAGTGTGTCCCGTGTACAAAGTACAGAAAATATAGGGCAGAAATGAAAAGCGGAGAAGAAATGTACCTCCCAAGCCCGCCAATAGCCTCCGAGCAACTGGCCGCTGCCGCGGGAAGCTAAGCTCATGTATCCATAGAGGGTGGCCAGAGCGGCGCCACCCCAATCATAATGCAGGATGTCTCGGACGTCCACCAGTGCGCTAAGAAGGCAGAGAGGCACGGTGTTCGCCCGGTCTGCGAAGATGGTCATCCCGAATAAGAACATGAGGAAGCCGCGGGCGTACCTCTCCACGGCCTCCGGGGTCATCGGATCTGCATCAACAAGAGTGGACTGGACCCTAAACTGTACCTCGAACCAGGAGTACCGCACAAAACCTGGACGAACAAGAGGTGGCGCCTCACCCAGCAGATGGACCTGAGCGGCAGTCCACTCATCCATGTCGATATCAAAGGGGATCGGATCACCCCCTACCCCGTTGCCTGTGAGCATCGAGAAATCGTAAGGGGTCATCGTCATGTCCCCTGCTGTGGAGAAATGGAATGAATCGGTGGTGTCCCACCACCTCTTCGCCAGAGCGGCGAGGAGAGGTCTGCATGTGGTAAGCCTGGAGAGTGCTTGGCAGAAGGCGCCGAAGCCCGCCCAGTCCACTATGCGACGGACCGCGTCAGGGAGCTCGTCGTACCACTCCCGAGCGCCAGTGTTCCCATACCCGCGGATGGTATGGGAATCCTCCTGTAAACAGAAAATAACAATGGCAAGACAACATTCAAAATGCAGTTCTAAGAAGCATACAAGTATAGCATGCGTGCAAGTTTAACAGGTTTAGACAAATACCGGGTGCCGGTGTGCTTACAGTGGACTACAGCGTGCGATGCGTCAGCATGTTCGGGTGGTTCAGTACAGTATAGCATGTGTGCAAGTTTAACAGATTTAGACAGATACCGGGTGCCGATGTGCTTACAGTGAACTACAACGTGTGATGTGTTAGCGTGTTTGGGTGGTTCAGAACAGATATAGCATGTGTGCGAGTTTGACAGGTTTGAACGAATACCGGGTGCCGGTGTGCTTGCAGTGAAATACAGTGTGTTTGCGTGACTCAGGGCTAGTGCAGTGTGTGTGCATGTGCCAGTCTCAAACAGATATCAGTTGTACGTATGTTTACAATCAACTACGGTTTATAGCATATCAAACTAAAGCAGTTAAAGAGTACAACTAACTACGACAGTTTTGTATCCTACATTGCAGAAAGTAAAGTAGAGGAAAGAGAGTTACCTCGGAAACGCCGAAGGACAGGTGGGAGGTAGGCTCGCGCAGCAATAGCTCGGGTGGCACGTGCCTCTCGAAGCTCCGAAACTGGTGGAGTCCGTCGGGGGGCAGAACATGAATCGCCGGCCGGTAGGTCGCCGGGTCGAACGGGCGCTCGCTCAAAGGTAGGAGCTCGGCCCCGGGATCAATCTCGTGATCTGGGAGAGTCCCGCTGCGTGGAATGTCGCCCGCCATGTCAGGAATGATGAGAAAATAGCCGGAGGAAGGAAAACCGAACTGGAATACGAAGAGTCAACTGAAAAGTCAACTCCCGAGAAGGTCGAAAATGGCCGGAAAGGCCGGAATGTGAAAAGGCACGGAAATCGAGAGGAAAGCGAGGGGAACAAACCCCGAAAAGGTGGAAACGGCAAACGAGGCACCGAAACAAAGATTTGTTCGGTTGAAAATGCCCGAAACGCGAAGAAAATCGCGAATCCGACGACGAAACGAGCGTGGAACGCGAAGAAACGGAGAAAAGAGGAGAGAAAAACGCTCTAGAGAGAGAGTGTGTGAGTTTTCGGCGGAAGAGGAAATGAAAAATAGGGTTTGGAAGCCCTATTTTAAAACACCCGAAGTGAAATGTCGAATCTGCCCCGACTCAGCAACTTTTTGCCGGTCGGCAATATTTTGTGCCAGTCGGCAGTATAGTGTGCCGATGGAGTTATTTTGTAGCCGGTGGACAGCCGGTGGCCTCCCCTCCCGGCCGGTGGTGTTCCCACAACCTTGTTTAGGCCATATGAGAAGTTTTTGGTCTTCATAGCTCAAGAAAGTGCAAGAAAGTGTATCTCCGACACTCAACCGGCCTCCGTTTTGACCTCGGACCACGTCTTCTGTGCGTAGCACTCCAACTCATGCAATGATTGTATCCTTTGATATCCTTTTGCCTCTTACGAGATCCAAAAGTTGCCCCGTGTGCGTTGCACACGTTCATCGCACTATCTCGGTGCATTACATCGCGCTGTCATGCGCCTCATAGTTGCATTGTTATGCATACTACATGCGTTGTAACACGCACCCCTTTGCATTGTCATGCACATCTCTCATGCATTGTAATTGCATTTTTATTACAAGCATTGTCATGCATTTCAATACATACATCGCCTCGCGCATCGTTCGCGTTGTCGTGCATTCCCTTACCATGCATTGTCATGCATTCCGAAACACGTGCGTTGTTACGCATTTAAGTCCATTTACATTTTACATTCTGTGTGGCATGCGTGTCACACTTAGCATCATTTTACATTCTGTGTGGCATGCGTGTCACACTTAGCATCATTTTACATTCTGTGTGGCATTCGTGTCACACTTAGCATCATTTTACATTCCGTGTGGCATGCGTGTCACACTGGACATCATTTTGCATCTTATAAGGCATACGTGTCTGTAACAACGCCCGCGTGGGACCTCGCTACAGTTCGGACTCGATTTGTGTCACGGTTCTTAATCTGAACCAAAGAGTCCAAATCTGGCAAATCGTTTTGAGAAACAGATTTTTGAAAAAGTAGTGCCAAACATGGACTGCTTTGCCAGATACAGAGTCGCCACCTAAATATTTTTTTATGGGAGAATTTAGGAAACCCTGACTCGGTGCCGAAGGCCACATGTCCGTCATCACCGGAGTTGTCTCGGCTCGGGAGCTTGGGTACGATCGGGGAAGGTCAGCTATGAGCACCCCCTTTCGCCCGGTCCGAAGACCGGCCTCTACTAACCGTGATATCCGTATTTGAAAAATTTATGTGTTCTTATTCCGATTATCAGCCTAGAATTACTATGTTATGCGCGCAGCAAACAAGTATAGACTAGATTGCTTAATTTGGAAATAAACATTGCATATCCGTTTGGTTTGAAAATGCTTTGGAATTTGCTACTCGCAAGTAGGCTAAAATGCGGATTTCAACAAGTTTTTCCAACTCAAACAATCCAGCCTTCACCCACAGGCATTCAAAACAGTTTAACACATAAGCATCTAGCCACATGTTAAGCATGCTGTCATGGTAACATTCACACTCATGCGATATGCTAAAGCGGAAATACTTACATAGTACTCCGTGCCAAAACAAAGAACTTGTTAGCAAACATGCATGATCCAAGTCCATGTGAAGTGCCTAATGCATCGCATACAAAATGTTGCTAAGATAGGCTCGGCTAATCCTAGACATGTCATGTGAAAATGCACAATTATCACATATTCAATTTTTAATTTGAAATACAAATGCAATTAGCATGATGTACCGAGCCTAATGCATGTAATACAAATGCATGGATGCACACATGCGTAGCATAAGGTATGCTAAATTAAACATGCCCTAATCTACCACCGTAAGCAGGTAAATAAAAGGGAAGAAAGACGTGAGGTTGGAAGACATACACACACTCACGCACACTTATTACAGATTTGCCCTCGCTCGGAGGGACCGAATAAATATTACAAATTAATTAACTACGCAAGCTAATTAAATATTACAAATTAATTAATTAACAAATTAACTAATTTAGGAAAACAGTAAAACGTCTCGAGAAGCGCGCCGCCATGCGCAAAGCTGCCTCTGTTTTCCTCCCTTTCCTCCTCTGGAGGTTGTCAAAACCTCAGGACTACATCCTTGGACAGAGGGGATCATCATCGGCTAGATGAAATTTCCACCGGCAGTGTTGTATGGCCATCGGCACAAAGTTGAAGCTGTCGGCAGAGAAAATGGTGCCGGTCGGCACATTACACTGCCGGTCGGCAGAGTATTCCTGCAGAACCTGCAACTCACAGCAACAGAGGGCAAAACAAGGCATGGCAGCATATTTCAAGGCATGTATGCATCAACCATGTCTCTTATCATTGTGATAACTAAAAGGGACATGTGCCTCGGTTCTCGGACCACCAATCACGCATTTCTATGCATGATGGCCCAAAGAACCAAGTATGCAACTTTGGTTTCAAATGCAATGCAAACCAATCAAACAAAACTCCCAATCCCTATCACCCAAGTCAAGGGACAAGGAATGCATGCAAGATGCAATGCAACCTAGGCATACAAGCTAGGAATGCAACATGGCATGGCAAGGCACTTATGCAAGCATACAAGCATACATATGGCAATGCAAATAAATGGCAAGATGGACTTATACATGAATTAGGCAGCTCTAATAAGGCCTAAAACAGTAGCCATAGTGCTATAAAAGTGAAGGCTAAATGGCATACACACAAATGCACATAAGGACCAACACTTAAGTACAAATCAAGCAACATTCAAGCACACTTGAAAGGGACAAACATGAACAATTAGCATGCATTATAAGCTTTGAAATCATGCTAATACATGGTGCCAAACCAAGCAACAAATCAAGCCAAGCATGCACCAAATGGCCTAAGTGTTCAAAGCAAATCAATGAGGCATTGAACTATACTTAACAAGACCAAACAAGGCATGCAAAGAGGGACCAAAATCAGAGGCTTAGCATGTTAAAACAAAGCTAAAAGACTACTTAGATGTCATCTAAATGGCCCAAATACAAAGACATACACCATGGCCAAAACATGGAGCATTGCAACACATGCTTTCAAAGCATTAAAGAGACATGCGAGGCAATCCAATGAGCATGAGAATGGGACTGAAATGGCATGTAGGATGATTCCAAATCATCAAAACAATGCAAAGATGGCATGCTACACATGCACATACTCAAGGCCAACAAGCCCAAATACAAAGGAGCTATATCAAGCATGCCAAAATCAACCCAAACAACCTAGGACAGACCTAGAACATGGCAAGATAAGCACATAATCTTCACAAATGCAAGCCTAAAACATGCTCCAACAAAGGCTAACAACCTAGAACATGTTAAGGCACAAATAAGGCATTACATGGCAACTATGCTAAACATGCATGAAGTTCCAAAACCAACTTGAAATCATGTTATATCATGGATATATAAGCATGAAAAACAAACCAAATATACTCAACACACACTCAAGCATAGGCTTCCTTAAGAGGCCAAAATAGGTCCTTTTCAAGGACAACAAGGAGAGGGGGTGGCCCTCTCCTTCTTGGGACTTCAAAGCATCATCTTCACCACTGAAATCCCTCAAGATTTCAGTGGTGAAGAGACCTCAACACCAAAATCCCGGAGCTAGCACAAAATGGCTCAAAATGAGGCCTTTTGAGGCCTAAGGGTGGTCAACAACCCTCAAACAATGAAACACTCTTAATAAACAATAAAGAGGGCTTAAAAACAGAACTTTTTTATGTTATACAATAATCACAAAAATAGCTCTAAGACTAGTAGAAAATCAATGCAAAAATGGGGAAAAAGGGACTAGTTTCTTACCCTTGTAGTCCTCTTCAACAATGGTGCTCCAATGGCCTCCTTTGGCTTGAATCCAACACCAAAACTTCAAAACACACTCTTTAGAACCTCAGCTCCAAGAGGAAGGTGAAACACTAGGTGTTTGTGTGCAATAGTGTGACACAAAACACCTAGTGTATAAAATGAGAGGGAAAGAGAGATAGAAAGTGTATATCTAACCCTAACCCTACAAAAACCAGAGCTCTCCTTTGTATTTTCTCTCTCAAAAATGTCTAAAGCCTTTTTTTTTTGCCTTTTGAGAGGGCTTCTCTCTATATGCCTCTTGTAAAGCTTACAAGACAAGCTTTGCAAGAGGGAGATCCCTCCGTACACGTGTATGGAGGGGAGCAAAAGCAATACAGCTGTCCAAAAATATCTGCAAAAGCAGATGAACAGCAATCGGCCGGCAAAAAATGCCATCTTGGCCAAAAAGAGTGCCAGTCGGCAACAAAGAGTGCCGGCCGGCAAACTATATTGCCGGTGGCAGCAAAAACCAGCCGGTGGCATCTAGCCACTGCCGGTGATGGGTGGGGATGGTCTACAAGCCCCACTTTGCCTCTCAAAGGCAAGATGCAAGTGTTTGGTGCAAAACCAGACACTAAACGGTCGAGTTCGGGGATCCTGAGGCAAGGCGCGTGAGCTGAGACCTCCGGGAACTCCAAACGAACACAAACATGGACAATCACCGAGTGTCCAAACGGTGACGTCCAAGTCTTGAGGACGGTCAAAAATGGGGTGTCTACAGTTGCCCCTTTTTGACAGAACTCGAAAGTCATAACAATGACGGGAGTGAATGTCAAAGCCCAGAGACGACCCATTTTTGACAAGGCCGAAGACTTAGACAAACATGCAAGACAAATAAGGTATGCGCCCGAAGGCAGGGGCAAAATGCAAGACAATGCACGAAGCCGAGCATAACTTATGATCATGCAAAGAAAGCTGTAATGAAGCAAACATGCGACAATTTTAAGCTAGCATACACCAAACTACACTACAATGCAGAAAGGATGTAAGAGAATTATGGAATTCTCAATACGCCTCACTCGGAGGATACAATACCTGTGCGGCTCGTCTGGTTGCACCAGCTTCAAATGAACCGTACATACAATATCGTGCCTGAAAAGAAAACAAACTTAACAGGTGCAATATGGTTAGCAACATGCATGACAATGCAAATGTGGTGTACTCGAAATGCAATATATACAAAACAATGTATAAACAATGCAAATGAAGATGCAATGTAATTGAAACAATGCAAGCTACATGCAAAGCATTTGAATCGTGATCCAATCACGAGCAGTTCGAAACCACACCTATGTCAAATAGATTGATGGAAGTAACAAGTCTGTCTACCATAGAACGGTCAACTGAACTATGAGTATTGTAGACAGACGCAAGAACAAGTATTGGGTGGAATCGACATAAGTGGGGAAACGACCTGCTGGAGAAAGGACTACGATCCTAATGCCGGATGCAAAAATTACACTATAATGTAATGGATGGATATGGCACGCAGGCCAAACCAAATCTTGCCTAGGAAAGGCATGCATACATACGAGCCATGTGTAACACAGAAAAGGTGCCGCAACCCTCAACCAACATATCAACGTGGAATCGGCGCAATACACATACAGAACTGTGTTTTAACATGAAAAGTAAGGGCACATACCAGACCAAGCTCAACCTGGAAAAGCGCAAGCCATAGGCGGAAGGTGATGCAATGAATGCATGCAATCTACAATGCAATATCTACAAATATGCAATGGAGTGGATATTGATACAATGGATATGGCATACAAGCCAAACCAAATTTTGCCTAGGAAAGGCATGTACACGTACGAGCCATGTGTAACACAGAAAAGGTGCCGCAACCCTCAACCAACATATCAACGTGGAATCGGCGCGATACACATGCAGAACTGTGTTTTAACATGAAAAGTAAGGGCACATACCAGACCAAGCTCAACCTGGAAAGGCGCAAGCCATGGATGGAAGGTGATGTAATGAATGCATGCAATCCACAATGCAATATCTACAAATATGCAATGGAATGGATATTTACAACGTGCATGACAATGCAGTGCAATGCGACCTACTGGGGAAAATGCAATGGATGCATGCAAGCTACAATGGAAATGCATGACAATGCACTATGATGCAATGACTATGATTGTAACTTTCCCTATCTTACCAACAGGGTGATATACTAGGTTGGTTCAGTATCCAGAATTGAGGCGTAGACATGCTGCCTCAACCTATGGGGCTTCCATATAGATTTCAAGCCGAGGGTAAACCCCTGGGTATTTAAACCAGACTTTAGTCTCGGAACTCCCGAACCTTTGCGTTCTAGGCATAAGCCGTTCGAACTCTAGTTTCCACCGTCCCAGTTGGTCTTCTAGGAACTCATCGCAAACATAGGCAAGTGGCTTTACCAGACCACCAAAAGTCGTTCGGGCACGACGAACACCAAAGGAATTGCACCTTTAGAGGATTTAAGGTCTCCTAGACCGGGATGCAAAATGTATGCATGACTATGCATGTTTTTTTTTTGTTTTTGTTTTTGAAATGCAAATGATGCAAGTGATGCATGTTGCATGGAATGCGCGACAACACGTGGCTTAAGATATGTACAAAGCAATAGTGTGCACACCAATGCATTAAAGGTCTTGCACCTTCCAAGGATTTAAGGTCTCCTAGACCGTACGTGTTTAAGGTCTCGCCAGACCATGCGTGGTTAAGGTCTCGCCAGACCATGCGTGGTTAAGGTCTCGCCAGACCATGTGTGGTTAAGGTCTCGCCAGACCATGATGTTACAGGACGGTGTGATGCGCAAAATAGCGCGAATGGAATATAATGCACAAAACAGTGCGATGCGCAAAACAGCACGATTGATTGAAATGCACAAAACAGTGCGATTGTTTGAAATGCACAAAACAGTGCGATGCCAAGTGTGACATGCATGCCACACGGAGTGTAAATGGGCTTGAATGCGCAACAACACACGTATTCCAGAATGCATGACAATGCATGGAATGGAAATGCAATGATGATGCATGAGAAATGTGCACGACAATGCAAAGGGGTGCGTGTTGCAACGCATGTAACACGTGCACAAAAATGCAAATGTGTGGCGCGCGACAGCGCGATGTAATGCACCGAAGTAGTGTGATGAACTTGTGCAACACACATGGGGTAGCTTTTGAATTTAAAAGGATACAAAAAGGATACACCTTGCACGAATTTGAGTGCCACGCACTGGAGACACGGCCCGCGGTCAAAACGGAGGCCGGTTGAATGTCGGAGATGCACTTTCTTGCACTTTCTTGAGCTATGAAGACCACGAACTTCTCATATGGCCTAAACAAGGCTGTGGGAACCCCACCGGCCGAAAGATGAGGCCACCGGCTGGCCATCGGCACAAAAACAATTCATCGGCACAAAAAAGTGCCGGCCGGCACACAACATTGCCGACCGGCAAACAGTTGCTGGTGCTGGGCAGTTTTGTCTTTTCACCTCGAGTGTTATAAAATAGGGCTTCAAGCCCTATTTTCTCATTCTTCTCACGCCGAAAACCCTTGCTCTCTCTCTCTAGAGTGCTTCTCTCCTATTTTTCGCCCGTTTCTTCACGTTCTACACTCGTTTCATCGTCGGATTCGCGATCCTCTTCACGTTTCGGACATTTTCCACCGATCACATTCTCGTTTCGGTGCCTCGTTCGGCGTTCTCGCCTTTTCAGGGTTTGTTCCCCTCACTTTCCTCTTCATTTCCGTGCCTCTTCACATTCCGGCCTTCCCGGCCATTTCCGACCCTCTCGGGAGTTGACTTTCCGGTTGACTCTTCGTATTCCGACTCGGTTTTCCTTTTCCGGCCATTTTCACACCATTCTCTACATGGCGGACGACATTCCAATGGCGGGACTCCCCCGGACCACGAGATGGATCCCGGGGTCGAGCTCTTACCACTGAGCGAGCGCCCGTTCGACCCGGCGACCTACCGGCCGGCGATCCACGTTCTGCCCCCAGACGGCCTGCGTTAGTTCCGGAGCTTTGAGAGGTACGCGGCCCCTGAGCTACTACTACGTGAGCCTACCTCCCACCTTTCATTCGGCACTTCCGAGGTAATTCTTCATCTTCTGCTTTACTTTCTGCAATGTAGGATACAAAACTGCCATAGTTAGCTGTATTCTCTAATTGCTGAAATCTGATATGCCGTAGACCATAGTTGACTGTAAACATACATACAACTGATATCTGCTTGAGACTGACACATGCATACACACTGCACTAGCCCTGAATCACCCAAACACACGGCACTCACTGTATTCTACTGCCTACACACTGGCACCCAGTATTTGTCTGAATCTGTCAAACTTGCATACATGCCACATCTGTTCTGAAACACCCAAACACGCTGACACAGCACACGTATTTCACTGTAAGCACACCGGCACCCGGTATTTGCCTGAATCTGACAAACTTGCATACATGCCATATCTGTCTTTTCAAAACTGCATTTTGAATGTTGTCTCGCAATTGTTGTTTTCTGTTTGCAGGAGGGTTCCCATACCATCCGCGGGTATGGGAATACTGGTGCGCGGGAGTGGTATGATGAGCTCCCTGATGCGGTCCAGCGCATCGTGGACCGAGCGGGCTTCGGCACCTTCTGCCGAGGGCTCTCTAGGCTCTCCACATGCAGACCTCTCCTTGCTGCTTTGGCGGAGAGGTGGTGGGACACCACCGATTCTTTCCATTTTTCTGCTGCAGGGGACATGACGATGACCCCTTATGACTTCTCGATGCTCACAGGCATCGGGGTAGGGGGGATCCGATCCCTTTCGACACAGACATGGATGAGTGGACCGCCGCTCAGGTCCATCTACTGGGGGAGGCCCCACTACTAGCTCGTCCAGGCTTCGTCCGATACTCCTGGTTTGAGACACAGTTCAGGGTCCAGCCCGCATTGGGGGAGGAGACTCAGATGACCGAGGAGGACGAGGAGAGGTATGCTCGCGGCTTCCTCATGTTCCTGTTCGGGACTACTATCTTCGCCGACCGGGCGAACACCGTGCCTCTCTGCCTTCTCAGTGCACTGGTGGACGTCCGGGATATTCTGCACTACGATTGGGGCGGCGCTGCTCTGGCCACCCTTTACGGCTATATGAGCTCGGCTTCTCGTGGCAGCGGCCAGCTGCTCGGAGGTTACTGGCGGGCTTGGGAGGTACATTTCTTCTCCGTTTTTTCGTTTCTGTCTCGTACTTTCTGTACTCTGTACACTGCACACACTGCGGTCTGCTCTATACTTGCTGTATACTGTACACACGGCGCACACATACATTCTGCTTTACACTTACTGTACACTGCTCACACTGTGCACTGCACACAATACACGGCTCAACACACGGCTCTACCATTTTTGCTTTATTCTGTACATTCTGCTTTATCTGATGGTCATACTGACATCTGTTTTGCAGCTGTGGGTTTACGCCTACTTCCCTAGGCTTGCACCTGTGCCAGTCGCGGAGCCTCCTCCGGCTATCCCGTTCTCAAGTCGCTTCGACGGGCGATGCACCCGGCGACCACGGGAGACATTCGGCTTCTTCCGCCGATATTTCGACACCATCACCCCCACAGAGGTATGCTTTACTTTCAGTTCGTTTAAGCTTCGCTTTCCCACTGCATATTTCAATAACAGTAGATAACAAACTGTCTGTTACTTTCAGATCACATGGCGGCCATGGGCTTCGCTGCCGTCGGCGATGCGGGGTCGGTTCCCTGGTGCTGAGGAGACCTCGCGTTTCCGGATTTTGCTTGAGGGCCCGGTCTGTCGGGCTTGGTACCTGGGGGAGCGTTTTCTACGCCAGACCCACGGGTTACCTGAGCAGATAGTCCCGGCTCACCCTCCTGCAGAGATGAGGGAGACCGAGGGGCTGACCCCTGAGCAGCTGGATGATTACTCCATCGGCTGGGAGGAGGCCGGCTTCCGAGGCACTGGAGACTATCAGGAGTACGTGCGGACGTACCTGATGCGCCCCCTGAGCGGTCGTCGAGCAGAGGGGGCCAGGCCTGTGGCATCGGCGGCTGGGGCCGGAGCAGGAGCAGGGGCCGGATCTTCGAGGAGGGCCCGGGTCCGTGGTAGGGGCGGAGTGCGGGGAGGACGAGGAGCTGGCTGGCCTGCCCTGCCCGCTGTATTGACTTTCCAGGGGCAGGGTGGGTCGACCTATCAGATTCCCTTCGCCCCTCCACCGACTGGTCACGAGTTCGTTGACGTCCCCGACTTACCTCCGGTATGTATTACAGTTATGTCATTTCAGTTTATTTGATATTCCACAGAATATTGATGCATCTGATACTTCTGCAGGCTTCTTCTGAGTACACCCGTCAGTCGTTGGCGATGAATGCCTCGATGATGGGGATGCTTCAGCGGACATTTGACCTCCTAGCCGTCTACAGCATACCGGTATGTTCTTCTGACACTGGCCTCAAACCATTCATACACTGCTTTACATAATCTGATGCACGGCACAACACGTGATACACTGATCTCATAGCATCTGACACACTGCATATACTGCATTCTGCACCGTACCCTACACTGACAAACTGCTCACGGCATTCTTACCCTGTACTCACACACTGCATTCTGCACTGTTAAACTGCTCACGGCACTCTTACACTGTACTCATACACTGCATTCTGCACCTTTAAACTATTCACAGTGTACTGATGCATTTCCCTTTTTGTGAACTTTTCAGCCTCCTTTCCAGATTCCCATGGCAGGAGGTGCTCCAGCCAGACCTTCTGTCCCTGCTCGGGGGAGAGATGAGGAGGGCAGGATATTTCCCCATACCAGGGGAGGGCGTACTCACGTCGGGAGTAGCTCGCGAGCTCCAGTCCCGGATGACGACGACGACGAGGAGTCAGAGGCGGAGGCAGGGTCATCGGAGGAGGAGACCGGAGACGGTTCTAGCTCGGGCTCTGATGACGACGCTGATGATGCTCCTGGACCCTCGTCCAGGAAGAGGACCAGGACAGACTGACGGCCCTTGGAGTGCTCAATACAGATGCAGATTTTTGTTATCTTTTTCTTTTCTTGTACTTTCCTTTTTGTTGGTAGATAGATTACCTTGTACTGCCACAGGCAGATTTTTGTTCTCCTCAAAACTTGTACGTTTGAAAAGCTAAGTAAATGAAACAGACTTTTTATCTGAAAAAGTGTTTACATTTACACATTTCAAGCATTGCATCGCATCTCATCATGTTACACCTCAGTGTAAATGGAACTGATTGGCTGTCTGAAAATTGAACACTTGCGCTGTAATAATCAGATAACTAAACAACCAACAGCAAAATAACCCAAGCAGCCCACTGCTTGATCCTGGACACACAGCCCTTGCTCTACTGGGGATTAATCTGTATACAGCCCTTAGCACAGCATTCGGTTCATTCTGCACACGGCAATTCTCAAACAAACAGCCCAATCTGACAGGACGGACCTCAAAGATGGAACCGGTTGGAGTCGAAACACGCTCAAATGTAGAGAATGGAACAGCATTCTTGAGCATAAATGATTTTTTGAAATCGAATGGGGGTTTTTCAAACCGGGATATCGAGCCTACAACTGAACACAACGAGGAGGACTCAAACAAAGAGGAACACGACCTAAACACAACGAGACATGCTCGGGAAAGACTACAAACAAAAGGCGGGACCGTCTAATGAAAGAGACACGACACACAGACGCGTAAACGACGATGGGGGGACCTCGGACCATGAGGAGCCAGTTCAAACTGGGTATTGTTTCCCACCCTTTCTCATTTGTGATCCTCACATCACTCGACTCTCAAGCTCAGATTTTCTCTCAAAACCCTTTTCCTCACTTTTCTCTCAATTTACACCTCTCTATTCTTCAATCTCTCATTTTTCATCCCTCCCCGGGGTGATTGATGGATAAATAGAAAGGTGTGGGTTCACGCCCGATGCCATTAGCTCACAGCTATTTCTTCCGGCGGGCAGAGCGCCCTTCTGGCAAGTACGTCGATGACGGGGGAAAGACAGAACGCCTGGCTCAACTGTGCCCCTAGTTCATCATTTTAACCATTCTTTGTTTTTGCTTTCTACTAAAACAGTTTTGATCAAAATGAGAGTCAGATTAACGTACTTGTTCAATTTTTGATTTGAAAAGCATGCAAGTCAGGCAGCAAGCACTGAAAATTTTCCTTTTGGGTCCAAGACAATGGTCCGATTTTGAAAAATGAAATAGTTTTCGAGAAAATAGTCAACCTCAGTAAAAATTTTCAAAAACTATTTTTCAAACAGTTGATGCTCAACAAGCATAGAACTTACCCTTCGAGATGCGCAACCTCGGATCGGAGGCAATGGAAAATTGCCCCTGGTTTGAAGGGGGTGGGGGAGGCAACGGAAAGTTGCCCCTAGTTTGAATGGCGTCTCACGACGGCTTGTGGCAACGGAAAGTTGCCCCTTGTTTGGGATGATGCCGCAGCAATCTGTAAACAGTCTTCATTGGCGGTGGTCGAGCTCTCAGACACAGAGATGACGAAGACGGTCACAACACATATATGGACACAATCACCTTGAAGGGTGTTGGCCACTAGACTTTGGGGATGAAATCGAAACCATTGCATGGACTGAGGCGCTTATGAAAGCGTTGGGGGCTGGACTTCATGATGAAGTTGCCTACGTATCCCAAACATGGGAATCAAGCCTTACGTAGTTCCGGTTAAGGTACACTCGGGTATTTTAACCTTCACTTTGTTTGGCTCTCACTTTTGCCAAGGCGCCCAATGCGGGTTTTCGACCTTGCGAGCTTCTTTTTATTTTCTATTTCTTTTTTCTTTTTTTTTCTTGCTTTTTTCTTTTTTTCTTTTTCAATCTTTCTTTTTGTATTTTTCTCTTTTTTGTATCTTTCTCTTGCTCTAACTTTTGCCTGGGCCGCCCTTCCGGGTTTTCGGCCCAGCGAGCCTCTCAAAGGGTAAAAGTGTAGCAAGTCCATGCCAAATGGTTTTTGAAATTGGAGCCTCTCTGTGTCTAGGAGAACGGCTGTTGCACTGATTTGCGAAGAATCCATCAAGGTTGCTCCACGAGCTTCTTCCGGCGAGATCTACTCCTTCTGATTTGGCTTTGGTGCCTCTTGCTCGAGGGCTGCTTCAAAACTAGCCATATAGACCTTGCATGGCGTTTGACCGTTGAACTTTCTGAACGGGTTCAAGGTTTGAAACGGATGGGTTGAATCTTGAGGCTGAGAGCGATCCTAGGCTACACAATCTCAAGAGCGGTTCCACACAGGTCTTCACAGGGCCGCGTAAAACATTTGCTTTTGAAAGTTTTTAAGGAAGCGACAAATCGCTCGCGCCGAAGATAGTGTGGAACCAATTTGGATCAGGCCAGGGTCCTTCTCAGTACTCACGCCGACAAGCATGGCTTTATTCATAAAAAGGCTTAGCACGCCTCTCTTTCTCTCAAAATGATCAAAATTTTACAAAACCCGAGGAATTCCTTCCTCTTCGTTTTCATCACCGCAGTGTTAAAAAAGTTTGCTTTTTTGGAAAACTTAGGTTAATGCAATGAGTTTGGCACACAGGAGAGCAGGCGAGATGTACTGTCAGCCCATTCAAATTCTCTGGCACTTATGCTGAAAGCAAGCATGAAGTTGAGATAGCAACAGCTGTTTTGATCGGCTTTGTTGGTGCAACTGGCCCCTCGGCAGAAACAGACTCAAAACAAAACAGATAATAATTACAAAATAAAATGGTGCTCGAGGCAACAACCCCAGAATCACCAGGTATTATATACAACGGGGACTGACTCGATACAACAAGACAGACCTTTAAGCAAAAGAGACTGACTCAAGATAAAGAGACAGCCTCAAAACAAAAGACTGACTCGATATCCAAACCAGGATTTACAAAACTCGGTTTCACCGATGCTCAAAAATGCGTGCCAGACGCTTCATCAAAAATGTACCAAATGTTGCCCGCAGGCGGTTCGCTTTACATACTCGCAGTATCTGAGCCCTCGAAATCCAACAACTGAGTGGTGACGGGCTTGCCTGAGGTAGGTGGTAGGATAACCTTGTTATCAATCAAATCCTGCACTTCATGACGAAGGCGGGAACATCCATCGGTACTGTGACCGGACTGTTGATGGTACGCGCAGTACAACGTAGCATCATGAGTGGCGGGGAGATTCTTCGGGAGTGGCCGGGGCTCCAAAGGCTTAAGATGCCCGTTCTTTGCCAATATTAACAATGCCCTAGACAAAGGCATGTGGAGGTCATGAAAGACCCTGCGCCCTCGGGGCAGGTACTTTGCAGTTTGAGGATTCTTGCCAGATGCGCTGGCGAAAGGATCAGCTGGCGCTGCCTTGGCTTTTGGAACCTTCCCCGATGCAGGGTTGGGAGCTACTGGAATTGTCTGGGCATGACGAGGCCCATCCCGGTTTTCTGTCTGGCTTGAACTGCCCTTGGTTGGAGCGGGGAAAGCATCATCTACAGCTTTGGTCACTATTGCAGATGTTTGTTGCTTGTTCATCCCTCTGGCCTTCAGAGCCTCGACTGCCCACAGCAGTTGTTCAATAGGGTCGGCGTCTACCTTTGCCTTGTCCTTTCCCCTGGCCTCAGCCTGATCAAGGGTCTGGGTTGGTGCTGGCATGTCGTGGCTATAGCCGGAAGCCACCTCTGGCTGGCTGAGCTCTATCACAATCCGCCCCAGTAGCGGGGGCTCCTGTGGTACGAAATTACCGGCATACGGCGCCGCTGGCGGTGAAGCCGACATTCCATAGGCGAGGTCTGCCACAGACCTTTGGAGATCGCCTATCATCCCCATCAATTCGAAGGTGGTGGGCTCACGAGCCTGGTATAACGGAGGAGCCCAAACCGGGTGCACAACGGGCGACCTGGGCGGATATGACATACTGATGCTGGCCTCATTCTGCGGAGTGGTTCCCTGCTCCGATACAGCCGTCATAACCACAATTTCTTCTGAACTTGGTGCCGCCATAAATCCTGCCTCAGCAAGGGGGGACACTGGCTGTTTTGTATCAACTCTGCAACTCTCTGAACCCTAAAGAAAAACAGACAGCATTTCAGCCCAAACTGATCAAACACGGGTGTAGCCAAACAACTGTACCCTACCGCTGATCACTGTTCCCAGATTTCTGTTCCCAAAATACTGAATCTGATACCCGCGGATAACTGATTCCTACAACTGATACTGATACTGGTGTCCCCAGGTTTGATACTCAAACTTGCAAACTGACATGTGCGTTCCCTGTAGAGCAACACTCTAACAGCACATAACAAGTAAAGAGAACAAAACACCCCTATGTTGGGGTAGGGTTTCCCTGTCCTATTTTGTCAGGAACTAGGGTTTCACTACGCACACAGCGGTTTCAAACAGCTTAGCATCGGGTAAGTAACCTGTCCTAGCTTGGAATGGTCACTATGGATCCGAATATGCACTAGGTCGAATGGTCAAAAAGGGTGCCCCGGATAAACCGGGGTTTGTGTTCCCATACTGTCAGAGCCCATAGCCGGTCAGCCTTATGGACATGCCTTGACAAGACAAGCCTCCGGCAAACCGTTCAGGAATGGCAGATGGCAAACACTGTGTTCCTAGGCGCACCAATGCACATGCAATGCAAAGAAACACATAAATGAAATCAAAACAGGATATCACGAGTTCGAGTCAAACTCTCTAAAATCCCCAGCAGAGTCGCCAGAAACTGTAACAGCGCCCGCGTGGGACCTCGCTACAGTTCGGACTCGATTTGTGTCACGGTTCTTAATCTGAACCAAAGAGTCCAAATCTGGCAAATCGTTTTGAGAAACAGATTTTTGAAAAAGTAGTGCCAAACATGGACTGCTTTGCCAGATACAGAGTCGCCACCTAAATATTTTTTTATGGGAGAATTTAGGAAACCCTGACTCGGTGCCGAAGGCCACATGTCCGTCATCACCGGAGTTATCTCGGCTCGGGAGCTTGGGTACGATTGGGGAAGGTCAGCTATGAGCACCCCCTTTCGCCCGGTCCGAAGACCGGCCTCTACTAACCGTGATATCCGTATTTGAAAACTTTATGTGTTCTTATTCCGATTATCAGCCTAGAATTACTATGTTATGCGCGCAGCAAACAAGTATAGACTAGATTGCTTAATTTGGAAATAAACATTGCATATCCGTTTGGTTTGAAAATGCTTTGGAATTTGCTACTCGCAAGTAGGCTAAAATACGGATTTCAACGAGTTTTTCCAACTCAAACAATCCAGCCTTCACCCACAGGCATTCAAAACAGTTTAACACATAAGCATCTAGCCACATGTTAAGCATGCTGTCATGGTAACATTCACACTCATGCGATATGCTAAAGCGGAAATACTTACAAAGTACTCCGTGCCAAAACAAAGAACTTGTTAGCAAACATGCATGATCCAAGTCTATGTGAAGTGCCTAATGCATCGCATACAAAATGTTGCTAAGATAGGCTCGGCTAATCCTAGACATGTCATGTGAAAATGCACAATTATCACATATTCAATTTTTAATTTGAAATACAAATGCAATTAGCATGATGTACCGAGCCTAATGCATGTAATACAAATGCATGGATGCACACATGCGTAGCATAAGGTATGCTAAATTAAACATGCCCGAATCTACCACCGTAAGCAGGTAAATAAAAGGGAAGAAAGACGTGAGGTTGGAAGACATACACACACTCACGCACACTTATTACAGATTTGCCCTCGCTCGGAGGGACCGAATAAATATTACAAATTAATTAACTACGCAAGCTAATTAAATATTACAAATTAATTAATTAACAAATTAACTAATTTAGGAAAACAGTAAAACGTCTCGGGAAGCGCGCCGCCATGCGCAAGCTGCCTCTGTTTTCCTCCCTTTCCTCCTCTGGAGGTTGTCAAAACCTCAGGACTACATCCTTGGACTGAGGGGATCATCATCGGCTAGATGAAATTTCCACCGGCAGTGTTGTATGGCCATCGGCACAAAGTTGAAGCTGTCGGCAGAGAAAATGGTGCCGGTCGGCACATTACACTGCCGGTCGGCAGAGTATTCCTGCAGAACCTGCAACTCACAGCAACAGAGGGCAAAACAAGGCATGGCAGCATATTTCAAGGCATGTATGCATCAACCATGTCTCTTATCATTGTGATAACTAAAAGGGACATGTGCCTCGGTTCTCGGACCACCAATCACGCATTTCTATGCATGATGGCCCAAAGAACCAAGTATGCAACTTTGGTTTCAAATGCAATGCAAACCAATCAAACAAAACTCCCAATCCCTATCACCCAAGTCAAGGGACAAGGAATGCATGCAAGATGCAATGCAACCTAGGCATACAAGCTAGGAATGCAACATGGCATGGCAAGGCACTTATGCAAGCATACAAGCATACATATGGCAATGCAAATAAATGGCAAGATGGACTTATACATGAATTAGGCAGCTCTAATAAGGCCTAAAACAGTAGCCATAGTGCTATAAAAGTGAAGGCTAAATGGCATACACACAAATGCACATAAGGACCAACACTTAAGTACAAATCAAGCAACATTCAAGCACACTTGAAAGGGACAAACATGAACAATTAGCATGCATTATAAGCTTTGAAATCATGCTAATACATGGTGCCAAACCAAGCAACAAATCAAGCCAAGCATGCACCAAATGGCCTAAGTGTTCAAAGCAAATCAATGAGGCATTGAACTATACTTAACAAGACCAAACAAGGCATGCAAAGAGGGACCAAAATCAGAGGCTTAGCATGTTAAAACAAAGCTAAAAGACTACTTAGATGTCATCTAAATGGCCCAAATACAAAGACATACACCATGGCCAAAACATGGAGCATTGCAACACATGCTTTCAAAGCATTAAAGAGACATGCGAGGCAATCCAACGAGCATGAGAATGGGACTGAAATGGCATGTAGGATGATTCCAAATCATCAAAACAATGCAAAGATGGCATGCTACACATGCACATACTCAAGGCCAACAAGCCCAAATACAAAGGAGCTATATCAAGCATGCCAAAATCAACCCAAACAACCTAGGACAGACCTAGAACATGGCAAGATAAGCACATAATCTTCACAAATGCAAGCCTAAAACATGCTCCAACAAAGGCTAACAACCTAGAACATGTTAAGGCACAAATAAGGCATTACATGGCAACTATGCTAAACATGCATGAAGTTCCAAAACCAACTTGAAATCATGTTATATCATGGATATATAAGCATGAAAAACAAACCAAATATACTCAACACACACTCAAGCATAGGCTTCCTTAAGAGGCCAAAATAGGTCCTTTTCAAGGACAACAAGGAGAGGGGGTGGCCCTCTCCTTCTTGGGACTTCAAAGCATCATCTTCACCACTGAAATCCCTCAAGATTTCAGTGGTGAAGAGACCTCAACACCAAAATCCCGGAGCTAGCACAAAATGGCTCAAAATGAGGCCTTTTGAGGCCTAAGGGTGGTCAACAACCCTCAAACAATGAAACACTCTTAATAAACAATAAAGAGGGCTTAAAAACAGAACTTTTTTATGTTATACAATAATCACAAAAATAGCTCTAAGACTAGTAGAAAATCAATGCAAAAATGGGGAAAAAGGGACTAGTTTCTTACCCTTGTAGTCCTCTTCAACAATGGTGCTCCAATGGCCTCCTTTGGCTTGAATCCAACACCAAAACTTCAAAACACACTCTTTAGAACCTCAGCTCCAAGAGGAAGGTGAAACACTAGGTGTTTGTGTGCAATAGTGTGACACAAAACACCTAGTGTATAAAATGAGAGGGAAAGAGAGATAGAAAGTGTATATCTAACCCTAACCCTAGAAAAACCAGAGCTCTCCTTTGTATTTTCTCTCTCAAAAATGTCTAAAGCCTTTTTTTTTTGCCTTTTGAGAGGGCTTCTCTCTATATGCCTCTTGTAAAGCTTACAAGACAAGCTTTGCAAGAGGGAGATCCCTCCATACACTATAGAGGGGAGCAAAAGCAATACAGCTGTCCAAAAATATCTGCAAAAGCAGATGAACAGCAATCGGCCGGCAAAAAATGCCATCTTGGCCAAAAAGAGTGCCGGTCGGCAACAAAAAGTGCTGACCGGCAACAAAGAGTGCCGGCCGGCAAACTATATTGCCGGTGGCAGCAAAAACCAGCCGGTGGCATCTAGCCACTGCCGGTGATGGGTGGGGATGGTCTACAAGCCCCACTCTGCCTCTCAAAGGCAAGATGCAAGTGTTTGGTGCAAAACCAGACACTAAACGGTCGAGTTCGGGGATCCTGAGGCAAGGCTCGTGAGCCGAGACCTCCGGGAACTCCAAACGAACACAAACATGGACAATCACCGAGTGTCCAAACGGTGACGTCCAAGTCTTGAGGACGGTCAAAAATGGGGTGTCTACAGTGTCTCATTTGTTTCATTTTGCATCTTATGAGGCACGCGTGTCTCATTTGCTTCATTTTGCATCTTGTGAGGCATGCTGTAACAGCGCCCGCGTGGGCCTCGTGCTACTACAGTTCGGACTCTCAGTTTGTGTCACAGTTCTAAATCTGAACCAAAGAGTCCAAATCTGGCAAATCGTTTTGAGAAACAGATTTTTGAAAAAGTAGTGCCAAACATGGACTGCTTTGCCAGATACAGAGTCGCCACCTAAATATTTTTTTATGGGAGAATTTAGGAAACCCTGACTCGGTGCCGAAGGCCACATGTCCGTCATCACCGGAGTTGTCTCGGCTCGGGAGCTTGGGTACGATCGGGGAAGGTCAGCTATGAGCACCCCCTTTCGCCCGGTCCGAAGACCGGCCTCTACTAACCGTGACATCCGTTTTTGAAAACTTTATGTGTTCTTAAACCAATTATTAGCCTAGAATTACTATGTTATGCGCGCAGCAAACAAGTATAGACTAGATTGCCTAATTTGGAAATAAACATTGCATATCTGTTCGGTTTGAAAATGCTTTGGAATTTGCTACTCGCAAGTAGGCTAAAATGCGGATTTCAACGAGTCTTTCCAACTCAAACAATCTAGCCTTCACCCACAGGCATTCAAACAGTTTAACACATAAGCATCTAGCCTCATGGCAAGCATACTGCCATGGTAGCATTCACACACATGCGACATGCTAAAGCATTAAAATACTTACATAGTACTCCATGCCAAAACAAAGAACTTGTTAGCAAACATGCATGATCCAAGTCCATGTTAAGTGCCTAATGCATCGCATACAAAATGTTGCTAAGATAGGCTCGGCTAATCCTAGACATGTCATGTGAAAATGCACAATTATCACATATTCACTTTTTGAAAATACGTATGCAGTTAGCATGATGTACCGAGCTCAATGCATGTAATACAAATGCATGGATGCACGCATGCATAGCATAAGGTATGCTAATTTAAACCTGTCCTAATACTAACCATCAAAGCAGGTAAGTAAAAGGGAAGAAAGAAGTGGGGATTGGAAGACATACACACCACCCACGCACACTTATTACAGATTCGCCCTCGCTCGGAGGGACCGAATAAATATTACAATTTAATTAACTACACAAGCTAATTAATATTACAAATTGCCTAATTTAATTAACAAATTCAATAGACTAATTAAAACAGGAAAACGCCTCGGGAAGCGCGCCGCCATGCGCAAGCTGCCTCTGTTTTCCTTCTTTCACTCCTCTGGAGGCTGTCAAAACCTCAGGGTCGCATCCCTAGGCACTGGGGAGTACCACCGGCTGAGTGGGATCATCACCGGCACTGGTATGTGGCCATCGGCACAAAATTGAAGCTGTCGGCAAAGAAAAGATTGCCGGCCGGCACCTTACACTGCCGGTCGGCAAAGAAAGTCTGCAGGACCTGCAACTCACAGCAACAGAGGGCGAAACAAGGCATGGCAGCACAATTCAAGGCATGTATGCATCAACCATGTCCCTTATCATTGTAATGACTCAAAGGGGCATGTGCCTCGATTCTCGGACCATCAATCACGCATTTCCATGCATGATGACCCAAAGAACCAAGTATGCAATTTTGGTTTCAAATGTATGCAAACCAATCAAACAAAACTCCCAATCCCTATCACCCAAGTCAAGGGACAAGGAATGCATGCAAGATGCAATGCAACCTAGGCATACAAGCTAGGAATGCAACATGGCATGGCAATGAACTTATGCAATTATGCAAGCGTACATGTGGCAATGCAAATGGATGGCAAGATGGGCTTATACACGAATTAGGCAGCTCTAATAAAGCCTAAAACAGTGCCCATAATGACCAAAACAAGAAGCCAAAACACATGCGCACATACATATGATGGAAGGCCTACACTTAGGCACAATTTAAACAACCCTCAAGCACACTTGAAAGGGATAGGCAAGAGCAATTAGCATGCAACATAAGCATTGAAATCATGCTAATACAATGATGCCAAATCATATCAAACAAGACAAGCAAATGCATGCAAGCATGGTCTAAGTACTTGAGGCAAGTCATGAAGCTTTGAAGCATGTTTTATCACAACAAACATGGCATGCATTAGGCAACCTAAAACAGGTTTTTAGCACATAACATAAGGTCCAGAAGACCACTTAGATGGCATCTAGATGGCTCAAAAACAAAGGCATGCAAAGGCACCAAAACATGGAGCAATGCTACACAAGCTTATGAGGCATTAAAGAGGCATGCAAGGCAATCAAACAAGCATGGAAATGGGACTGAAATGGCATATAGAATGATCCCAAATCACCAAAACAATGCAAAGATGCCATGCTACACATGCACATACTCAAGGCCAACAAGCCCAAATACAAAGGAGCTATATCAAGCATGCCAAGATCAACCCAAACGACTATGGACAGAGCTAAAACATGGCAAGATATGCACAAAATCTTCACAAGACTAAGCCTAAAACATGCTCCAACAAAGGCTAACAACCTAAGGCACATTAAGGCATAAACAAGGCATTACATGGCAACTATGCTAAGCATGCATGGAGTTCCAAAACCAACCTAAAATCATGTTATATTATGGATATATAAGCATGAAAAACAAACCAAACATGCTCAACACACACTCAAGCATAGGCTTCCTTAAGAGGCCAAAATATGCCCTTTTCAAGGACAACAAGGAGAGGGGGTGGCCCTGTCCTTCTTGGGACTTCAAAGCATCATCTTCACCACTGAAATCCCTCAAGATTTTAGTGGTGAAGAGACCTCAACACCAAAATCCCGGAGCTAACACAAAATTGCTCAAAATGAGGCCTTTTGAGGCCTAAGGGTGGTCAACAACCCTCAAAGAACAAAACACTCTTAACAAACAATGAAGAGGGCCTAAAAACAGAACTTTTTTATGTTATACAATAATCACAAAAACAGCTCTAAGATAGGTATAAAATCAATGCAAAAATGGGGGAAAATGGGACTAGATTCTCACCCTTGATGACATCTTCACAAATGGTGCTCCAATGGCCTCCTTTGGCTTCAAACCAGTCAAGAAACTCAAGAACAAGCCCTTAGAACCCTAGTTTCAAGAGGAAGGTGAAACACTAGGTGTTTGTGTGCAATAGTAAGACACAAAGCACCTAGTGAACAAAATGAGAGGGAAAGAGAGATAGAATGTGTATCTCACCCAAACCCTAGAACAAGAGCTCAACAATGGCTGTTTTGCTCTCAAAATATCCTAAGTCTCTAACCTTAGTCCCTCTCTTTTTTCCTTAGAGAGAGCTTCTCTCTATATTGTCTTGTAAAGCTTACAAGACAAGCTTTACAAGAGGGGGATCCCTCCACACACGTGTATGGAGGGATGCAATAGCAAGACAGCTATCTAAAAATATCTGCAAAAGCAGATGAACAGCAATCGGCCGGCCAAAAATGCTATCTTGGCCAAAAGGAGTGCCGACCGGCACAAAATAGTGCTGACCGGCAACAAATAGTGCCGGCCGGCAAACTATATTGCCGGTGGCAGAAAAAACCAGCCGATGGTATCTAGCCACTGCCGGTGGTGGGTAGGGATGGTCTACAAGCCCTACCCTGCCTCTCAAAGGCAAGACACAAGTGTTCAGTGTGAAACCGGACACTAAACGGTCGAGTTCGGGGATCCTGAGGCAGGGCGCGCGAGCCAAGACCTCCGGGAACTCCTAACGAACACAAACATGGAAGATCACCGTGTGTTCAAACGGTGACGTCCAAGTCTTGAGGACGGTCAGAAATGGGGTGTCTACAGTTGCGCCTCTTTGACAGAACTCGAAAGTCATAACAATGACGGAGTGAATGTCAAAGCCCAGAGATGACCCATTTTTGACAAGGCCGAAGACTTAGACAAACATGCAAGACAATCAAGATATGCGCCCGAAGGCAGGGGCAAAATGCAAGACAATGCACAGAGCCGAGCATAACCTATGATCATGCAAAGAAAAGCTGTAATGAAGCAAACATGCGACAGTTTTAAGCTAGCATACCAAACTACACTACAATGCAGAAAGGATGTAAGAGAATTATGGAATTCTCAATACGTCTCACTCGGGAGATACAATACCTGTGCGGCTCGTCTGGTTGCACCAGCTTCAAATGAACCGTACATACAATATCGTGTCTGCAAAGAAAACAAACTTAACAGGTACAATATTGTTAGCAACATGCATGACAATGCAAATGTGGATGCAAAACGAAATGCAATATATACAAAACAATGTATAAACAATGCAAATGAAGATGCAATGTAATTGAAACAATGCAAGCTACATACAAAGCATTTGAATCGTGATCCAATCACGAGCGGTTCGAAACCACACCTATGTCAAATAGATTGATGGAGGTAACAAGTCTGTCTACCACAGAACGGTCAACTGAACTGTGAGTATTGTAGACAGACGCAAGAACAAGTATTGGGTGGAATTGACATAAGTGGGGAAACGACCCGCTGGGGAAAGGACTACGATCCTAACGCCGGATGCAAAAATTACACTACAATGTAATATGTATGGATATGCTAGGAAGATGGCAATGAATATGGCACGCAGGCCAAACCAAATCTTGCCTAGGAAAGACATGTACACATACAAGCCATGTGTAACACAGAAAAGGTGCCGCAACCCTCAACCAACATATCAGCGTGGAATCGGCGCGATACACATGCAGAACTGTGTTTTAACATGAAAAGTAAGGGCATAAACCAGACCAAGCTCAACCTGGAAAGGCGCAAGCCACAGGCGGAAGGTGATGCAATGAATGCATGCAATCTACAATGCAATATCTACAAATATGCAATGGAGTGGATATGGATACAATGGATATGGCACGCAAGCCAAACCAAATCTTGTCTAGGAAAGGCATGTATACGTACAAGCCATGTGTAACACAGAAAAGGTGCCGCAACCCTCAACCAACATATCAGCGTGGAATCGGCGCGATACACATGCAGAACCGTGTTTTAACATGAAAAGTAAGGGCACATACCAGACCAAGCTCAACCTGGAAAGGCGCAAGCCATAGGCGGAAGATGATGCAATGAATGCATGCAATCTACAATGCAATATTTACAAATATGCAATGGAGTGGATATTTACAACATGCATGACAATGCAGTGCAATGCGACCTACTGGGGGAAAATGCAATGGATGCATGCAGGCTACAATGGAAATGCATGACAATGCACTATGATGCAATGACTATGATTGCAACTTTCCCTATCTTACCAACAGGGCGATATACTAGGTTGGTTCAGTATCCAGAATTGAGGCGTAGACATGCCGCCTCAACCTATGGGGCTTCCATACAGATTTCAAGCCGAGGGTAAACCCCTGGGTATTTAAACCAGACTTTAGTCTCGGAACTCCCGAACCTTTGCGTTCTAGGCATAAGCCATTCGAACTCTAGTTTCCACCGTCCCAGTTGGTCTTCTAGGAACTCATCGCAAACACAGACAGGTGGCTTTACCAGACCACCGAAAGTCGTTCGGGCACAACAAACACCGAAGGAATTGCACCTTCAGAGGATTTAAGGTCTCCTAGACCGTGCGTGTTTAAGGTCTCGCCAGACCGCAAAATACCTGTCCGGTTCGTCTGGTCGCTCCAGCCTCAAATGAACCGTACAACAATATCGTTCCTGAAAAGAAAACAAACTTGATAGGTACAATATTGTTAGCAACATGCATGACAATGCAAGAATGAGGCACGCATGCCGTATGGAATGTAAGTTGATGCAAATGGACTTATATGCCAAAAAAACAAAACGTGCACATCAATGCACCGGAGGTTTCGTACCTCCCAAGGATTTAAGGTCTCCTAGACCGTACGTGTTTAAGGTCTCGCCAGACCATGCGTGTTTAAGGTCTCGCCAGACCGCCGTATTGCACGATGGTATGATGCGCAAAATAGCGCAATGCGTTAGGCAACACGAGTGCACAAGACAGTGCGATGGAATGCATGCAAAATGCAATGAGATGCGCAAAATAGCGCGAAATTTGAAATGCACAAAACAGTGCGATGCGCAGAACAGCGCGAGATTTGAAATGCACAAAACAGTGCGATGCGCAAAACAGCGCGAGGTTTGAAATGCACAAAACAGTGCGATGTGCAAAACAGCGCGAGGTTTGAAATGCACAAAACAGTGCGATGATTTTGAAATGCACAAAACAGTGCGACGGTTTGAAATGCACAAAATAGTGCGATGCGCAGAACAGCGCGAACAATTTTGAAGTGCACAAAACAGTGCGACGATTTTGAAATGCACAAAACAGTGCGACGGTTTGAAATGCACAAAACAGTGCGATGCGCAGAACAGCGCGAACAATTTTGAAATGCACAAAACAGTGCGACGATTTTGAAATGCACAAAACAGTGCGACGGTTTGAAATGCACAAAACAGTGCGATGCGCAGAACAGCACGAACAATTTTGAAATGCACAAAACAGTGCGATTGATATGCAATACACATGGGGCAACTTTTGGACCTTGCAAAAGCCAAAAGGATACGAAAAGGATACACCTTGCATGGGTTGAAGTGCTACGCACGGCAGATGCAGTCCGAAGTCAGAACGAAGGCCGGTCGAGCGTCGGGAATGCACTTTCCTGCACTTTCTTGAGCTATGAAGACCAAAAACAACTCAAATGGCCTAAACAAGGCTGTGGGAACCCACCGGCTAAAAGATGAGGCCACCGGCTGGCTGCCGGCATCAAAATAAGTCCATCGGCACAAAAAAGTGCCGGCCGGCACAAAACATTGCCGACCGGCAGACAGTTGCTGGTGCGGGGCAGTTTTGACTTTTCACCTTGGGTGTTTTAAAATAGGGCTTCAAGCCCTATTTCCTCACTTCTCCACCGCCGAAATCTCTTGCTCTCTCTCTAGAGCGTTTCTCTCTCCCTTTTCGCCCGTTTCTTCGCGTTCTACGCTTGTTTCGTCGTCGGATTCGCGATTCTCTTCGCGTTTCGGACATTTTCCACCGATCACATTTTCGTTTCGGTGCCTCGTTTGGCGTTCTAGCCTTTTCGGGATTTGTTCCCCTCACTTTCCTCTTCATTTCCGTGCCTTTTCACATTCCGGCCTTCCCGGCCATTTTCGACCCTCTCGGGAGTTGACTTTTCAGTTGACTCTTCGTATTCCGGCTCGGTTTTCCTCTTCCGGCCATTTTCACACCACTCTCTACATGGCGGACGACATTCCACGTGGCGGGACTCCCCCGGACCACGAGATGGATCCCGGGGTCGAGCTCCTACCACTGAGCGAGCGCCCGTTCGACCCGGCGACCTACCGGCCGGCGATCCATGTTCTGCCCCCAGGCGGCCTGCGTCAGTTCCGGAGCTTCGAGAGGCATGTGGCGCCTGAGCTACTGCTGCGTGAGCGTACCTCCCACCTTTCATTCGGCACTTCCGAGGTAACTCTCTGTCTTCTGCTTTACTTTCCGCAATGTAGGATACAAAAACTGTCATAGTTAGTTGTATTCTTTAACTGCTGAAAACTGATATGCTGTAGACTGTAGTTGACTGTAAACATACATACAACTGATATCGGTTTGAGACTGACACATGCACACACACTGCACTAGCCCTGAATTACCCAAACACACGGCGCACACTGTATTTCACTGCACATATACTGGCACCCAGCATTTGTCTGGATCTGTTAGATTTGCATACAATGCTATATCTGTTCTGAAACACCCAAACACGTTGACACAGCACACGTATTTCACTGTAAGCACACCGGCACCCGGTATTTCTCTGAATCTGACAAACTTGCATACATGCCATATCTGTCCTTTCAAAACTGCATTTTGAATGTTGTCTTGCCACCGTTATTTTCTGTTTACAGGAGGGTTCCCATACCATTCGCTGGTATGGGAATACTGGTGCACGGGAGTGGTATGATGAGCTCCCTGACGCGGTCTGACGTATCGTGGACCGAGCGGGCTTCGGCACCTTCTGCCGAGGGCTCTCCAGGTTGTCCACATGCAGACCTCTCCTTGCCGCTCTGGCGGAGAGATGGTGGGACACCACCGATTCTTTTCATTTTTCTACTGCGGGGGATATGACGATGACCCCTCATGATTTCTCGATGCTCACTGGCATCGGGGTAGGGGGGGATCCGATCCCTTTTGACACAGACATGGATGAGTGGACCGCCGCTCAGGTCCATCTACTGGGGGAGGCGCCACCCCTAGCTCGCCCAGGTTTCGTCCGATACTCCTGGTTCGAGGTCCAGTTTCGGGTCCAGCCCGCGTTGGAGGAGGAGGAGGCGCAGATGACCCCGGAGGACGAGGAGAGGTATGCTCGCGGCTTCCTCATGTTCCTGTTCGGGACTACCATCTTCGCCGACCGGGCGAACACCGTGCCTCTCTGCCTTCTCAGCGCACTGGTGGACGTCCGGGACATCCTGCACTACGATTGGGGCGGCGCTGCTCTGGCCACCCTTTACGGATACATGAGCTCGGCTTCTCGCGACAGCGGCCAGCTGCTTGGAGGTTACTGGCGGGCTTGGGAGGTACATTTCTTCTCCGCTTTTCGTTTTTGTCTCGTACTTTCTGTACTCTGTACACTGCACACACTGTAGTCTGCTCTATACTTGCTGTATACTGTACACACGGCACACACATACATTCTGTTTTACACTGACTGTACACTGCTCACACTGTACACTGCACACCACACACTGCACAACACACGGCTCTGCTATTTCTGCTTTATTCTGTATATCCTGCTTTATCCGATGGTCATACTTGACATCTGTTTTGCAGTTGTGGGTTTACGCCTACTTTCCTAGGCTTGCCCCCGTGCCAGTTGCGGAGACTCCCCTGGCCGTCCCCTTTTCGAGTCGCTTCGACGGGAGATGCACCCGGCGACCACGGGAGACGTTCGGCTTCTTCCGCCGATATTTCGACACCATCACCCCCGCTGAGGTATGCTTTACTTACAGTTCATTTAAGCTTCGCTTTCCAACTGTATATTTCAATAACAGTAGATAACAAACTGTCTGTCATTCTCAGATCACATGGCGGCCGTGGGCTCCTATGCCGGCGGCGATGCGGGGTCGGTTCCCTGGTGCGGAGGAGACCTCGCGTTTCCGGATTTTGCTTGAGGGCCCGGTCTGTCGGGCTTGGTACCTGGGGGAGCGTTTTCTACGCCAGACCCTGGGGTTACCTGAGCAGATAGTCCCGGTTCCCCCTCCTGCAGACATGAAGGAGACCGAGGGGCTGACCACTGAGCAGCTAGATGATTACTCCATCGGCTGGGAGGAGGCCAGCTTCCGAGGCACTGGGGACTATCAGGAGTACGTGCGGACGTACCTGATGCGCCCCTTGAGCGGCCGTCGAGCAGAGGGGGCCAGGCCTGTGGCATCGGCGGCTGGGGCCGGAGCGGGAGCAGGGGCTGGATCTTCGAGGAGGGCCCGGGTCCGTGGTAGGGGCAGAGTGCAGGGAGGACGAGGAGTTGGCTGGCCTGCCCTGCCTGCTGTGCTGACTTTCCAAGGGCAGGGTGGGTCGACCTATCAGATCCCTTTCGCCCCTCCACCGGCTGGTCATGAGTTCATTGATGTCCCCGACTTACCTCCGGTATGTACTACTGCATTTTGTACAGTTATTAAATTCAGTTTACTTGATATTCCACAGAATATTGATGCGTCTGATACTTTTGCAGGCTTCTTCGGGGTACACCCGTCAGTCGTTGGCGATGAATGCCTCGATGATGGGGATGCTCCAGCGGACTTTTGACCTCCTAGCCATCTACAGCATACCGGTATGTTCTTCTGACATTGGCCTCAAACCATTCAAACACTGCTTTACATAATCTGATTCATGGCACAACACCTGATACACTGATCTCACAGTATCTGATACACTGCATACACTGCATTCTGCACTGTTAAACTGCTCACGGCATCCACACACTGTACTCATACATCGCATTCTGTACTGATAAACTGCTCACGGCATTCTCACACTGTACTCAGCATTACATTCTGCACTGATAAACTGCTCACGGCATGCTGATGCATTTTACTTTTGTGTACTTTTTCAGCCTCCTTTCCAGATTCCCATGGCGGGAGGTGCTCCAGCGGGACCTTCTGTCCCTGCTCGGGGGAGAGATGAGGAGGGCCGGATATTTCCCCGTACCAGGGGAGGGCGTACTCATGTCGGGAGTAGCTCGCGAGCTCCAGTCCCGGATGATGATGACGACGAGGAGTCAGAGGCGGAGGCAGAGTCATCGGAGGAGGAGACCGGAGGCGGTTCTAGCTCGGGCTCTGATGACGACGCTGATGATACTCCTGGACCCTCGTCCAGGAAGAGGACTAGGACAGACTGATGGCCCTTCCCTGAGTGCTTGACACAGATGCAGATTTTTGTTATTTTTCTTCTTTTTTGTACTTTTCTTTCTTCGCTGGTAGATAGATTACCTTGTACTGCCGCAGGCAGATTTTTGTTTCCAAAACTTGTACGTTTGAAAAGATAATGAAATGAAACGGACTTTTTATCTGAAAAAGTGTTTACATTTACACATTTCATGCATTGCATCGCATCTCATCATGTTACACCTCAATGTAAATGGAACTGATTGGTTGTCTGAAAATTTGAACACTTGCACTGTAATAATCAGATAACTAAACAGCCAACAGCAAGATAACCCAAGTAGCCCACTGCCTGATTCTGGACACACAGCCCTTGCTCTACTGGGGATTAATCTGTATACAGCTTATAACACAGCATTCGGTTCATCCTGCACACAGCAAACCCCGAACAAACAGCCCAATCTGACAGGACGGACCTCAAAGATGGAACCGGTTAGAGTCGAAACACGCTCAAATGTAGAGAATGGCACAGCATTCCGAGTGTAAATGATTTTTTGAAATCGAATGAGGGTTTTTCAAACCGGGATATCGAGCCTACAACTGAACACAGCGGAGAGGACTCAAATATAGGTACACGACCTAAACACAACGAGACACGCTCGAAAAAGACCTAAAACAAAGGTTGAGGTAAACAAAACCAAAGACACGACATACAGACGCGCTGACGAAGACGGGGGACCTCAGATCACGAGGAGCCAGTTCAATCTGGGTATTGTTTCCCACCCTTTCTGATTTGTGATTCTCACATCACTCGGCTCTCGAGCTCGGATTTTCTCTCAAAACTCTTTTCCTCACTTTTCTCTCGACTTACACCTCTCTATTCTTCATTCTCTCATTTTTCATCCTTCACCGGGGTGATTGATGGATAACTAGAAAGGTGTGGGTTCATGCTCAATGCTGTTAGCTCACGGCTATTTCTTCTGGCGGGTAGAGCGCTCTTCTGGCAAGTACGTCGATGACGGGGGAAAGACAGAACGCCCGGCTCAACTGTGCCCATAGTTCATCATTTTAACCATTCTTTGTTTTTGCTTTCTACTAAAACAAATTTTGATCAAAATGAGAGTCGGATTAACGTACTTGCTCGATTTTTGATTTGAAAACCGTGCAAGTCAGGCTGTAAGCACTGAAAATTTTCCTTTTTCTGGGTCCAAGACAATGGTCCAGTTTTGGAAAATGGAATAGTTTTCGAGAAAATAGTCAACCTCAATAAAAATTTTCAAAAACTATTTTTCAAACGGCTAATGCTCGACAAGCATGGAACTTACTCTTCGAGATGCGCAACCTCGGATCGGAGGCAATGGAAAATTGCCCCTGGTTTGAAGGGGGGTGGGAGGCAACGGAAAGTTGCCCCTAGTTTGAATGGCGTCTCACGACGGCTTGTGACAACGGAAAGTTGCCCCTTGTTTGGATGGTGCCGCAGCAGTCCGCAGACGGTGTTCATTGGCGGTGGTCGAACTCTTGGACACAGAGATGACGAAGACGGTCACAACACATATATGGACACAATCACCTTGAAGGGTGTCGGCCACTGGACTTTGAGATAAAATCGAAACCATTGCATGGACTGAGACGCTTATGAAAGCGTTGGGGGCTGGACTTCATGATGAAGTTGCCTACGTATCCCAAACATGGGAATCAAGCCTTACGTAGTTCCGGTTAAGGTCCACTCGGGTATTTTAACCTTCACTTTGTTTGGCTCTTACTTTTGCCAAGGCGCCCAATGCGGGTTTTCGACCTTGGGAGCTTCTTTTCATTTTCTATTTCTTTTTTCTTTCTCTTTTTCTTTTCTTTTTTGCATTTTTTGTCTTTTTCTTTTCTTTTCTTCTTTTTTGTATTTTTGCTTTTTTGTATTTTTCTCTTGCTCTAACTTTTGCCTGGACCGCCCTTCCGGGTTTTCGGCCCAGCGAGCCTCTCAAGGGTAAAAGTGTAGCAAGTCCATGCCAAATGGTTTTTTTTTTTTTTTTTTTTCTGAAGTTGAAGCCTCTCTGTGTCTAGAAGAACGGCTGTTGTACTGATTTGCGGAAGTATCCATCCCGGTTACTCCACGAGCTCCTTCTGGTGAGATCCACTCCTTCTGATTTGGCTTTTGGTGCCTCTTGCTCGAGGGCTGTTTCGAAACTGGCCATACAGACCTTTCACGGCGTTTGTCCGTTGAACTTACTGAACGTTCTGAACGGGTTCAAAGTCGGAAAACAAATAGGTTGAATCTTGAGGCTGAGAGCGATCTTAGGCTGCGCGACCTCAAGAAGGATTCCACACAAGTCTTCACAGGGCCGCGTAAAACATTTGCTTTTGAAAGTTTTTAAGAAAGCGACAAATCGCTCGCGCCGAAGATAGTGTGGAACCAATCTGGATCAGGCCAGGATCCTTCTCAGTACTCATGCCGACAAGCATGGTTTCATTCATAAAAAGGCTTAGCACGCCTTTCTTTCTCTCAAAATGATCAAAATTTTGCAAAACCCGAGGAATTCCTTCCTCTTCGTTTTCATCACCGCAGTGTTCAAAAAGTTTGTTTTTGGAAAACTTAGGTTAATGCAATGAGTTTGGCGCGCAGGAGAGCAGGCGAGATGTACTGTCAGCCCAATCAAATTCTCTGGCACTTATGCTGAAAGCGAGCATGAAGTTGAGATAGCAACAGCCGTTTCAATCGGCTTTGTTGGTGTAACTGGCTCCTTGGCAGAAACAGACTCAAAACAAAAACAGATAATAATTACAAAACAAAATGGTGTTTGGGACAACAACCCCAGAATCACCTGGTATTATATACAACGGGGACTGACTCGATACAACCAGACAGACCCTTAAGCAAAAAAAAAAAGACTGACTCAAGACAAAGAGACAGACTCAAAACAAAAGACTGACTCGATATCCAAGCCAGGATTTACAAAACTCGGTCTCACCGATGCTCAAAAATGCGTGTCAGACGCTTCAAAAACACACCGAATGTTGCCCGCAGGCGGTTCGCTATACATACTCGCAGTATCTGAGCCCTCGAAATCCAACAACTGAGTGGTGACGGGCTTGCCTGAGGTGGGTGGGAGGATAACCTTGTTATCAATCAAATCCTGCACTTCATGACGAAGGCGGGAACATCCATCGGTACTGTGACCGGACTGTTGGTGGTCGCGCAGTACAAGGTAGCATCATGGTTGGCGGGGAGATTCTTCGGGAGTGGCCGGGGCTCCAAAGGCTTAAGATGCCCATTCTTCGCCAATATTAGCAATGCCCTAGACAAAGGCATGTGGAGGTCGTGAAAGACCCTGCGCCCTCGGGGCAGGTACTTTGCAGTTTGAGGATTCTTGCCAGATGCGCTAGCGAAAGGATCGGCTGGCGCTACCTTGGCTTTTTGAACCTTTCCCGACGCAGGGCTGGGAACTAAAGGAATTGTCTGGGCATGACGAGGAGCATCCCGGTTTTCTGTCTGGCTTGAACTGCCTTTGATTGGAGCGGGGAAAGCATCATCCACAGCTTTGATCACGATTGCAGATGTTTGCTGCTTGTTCATCCCTCTGACTTTCAGAGCCTCGACTGCCCACAGCAGTTGTTCAATAGGGTCGGCGTCTACCTTTGCCTTGTCCTTTCCCCTGGCCTTAGCCTGATCAAGGGTCTGGGTTGGTGCTGGCATGTCGTGGCTATAGCCGGAAGCCACCTCTGGCTGGCTGAGCTCTATCACAATCCGCCCCAGTAGCGGGGGCTCCTGTGGTATGAAATTCCCGTCATACGGCGCCGCTGGCGGTGAAGCCGACATTCCATAGGCCAGATCGGCCACGGTCCTTTGGAGGTCCCCTATCATTCCTATCAATTCGAAGGTGGTGGGCTCACGAGCCTGATATAACTGGGGAGCCCAAACCGGGTGCACAACGGGCGACCTGGGCGGGTATGACATACTGATGGCGGCCTCACTCTGCGGAGCGGTTCCCTGCTCCAATGCAGCCGTCATAACCACAACTTCTTCTGTATTTTGTGCCGCCATAAATCCTGCCTCAGCAAGGGGGAGACACTGGCTATTCTATATCCACTCTGCAGCTTTTTGAACTGAAAGGAAAAACAGACAGCATTTCAGCCCAAACTGATCAAACACGGGTGTAGCCAAACAACTGTACCCTACTGCTGATCACTGTTCCCAGATTTCTGTTCCCAAAATACTGAATCTGATACCTGCGGATAACTGATTCCTGATAACTGATTCTCAATAATATTGATTCTGGTGCCCTCGAGCCCGATACTCAAACTCGCAAACTGGCATGTGCTTTTCCTGTAGAAACACATTCTAGAAGCACACAGCAAGTAAAGAGAGCTCAATCACCCCTATGTTGGGGTAGGGTTTCCCTGTCCTATTTTGTCAGGAACTAGGGTTTCACTACGCACACAACGGTTTCAAACAACTTAGCATCGGGTAAGCAACCTGTCCTAGCTTGGAATGGTCACTATGGATCCGAATATGCACTAGGTCGAATGGTCAAAAGGGTGCCCCGGGTAAACCGGGGTTTGTGTTCCCATACTGTCAGAGCCCATAGCCGGTCAGCCTTATGGACATGCCTTGACAAGACAAGCCTCCGACAAACCGTTCAGGAATGGCAGATGGCAAACACTGTGTTCCTAGGCGCACCAATGCACATGCAATGCAAAGAAACACATAAATGAAATCAAAACAGGATATCATGAGTTCGAGTCAAGCTCTCTAAATTCCCCAGCAGAGTCGCCAGAAACTGTAACAGCGCCCGCGTGGGCCTCGTGCTACTACAGTTCGGACTCTCGGTTTGCGTCACGGTTCTAAATCTGAACCAAAGAGTCCAAATCTGGCAAATCGTTTTGAGAAACAGATTTTTGAAAAAGTAGTGCCAAACATGGACTGCTTTGCCAGATACAGAGTCGCCACCTAAATATTTTTTATGGGAGAATTTAGGAAACCCTGACTCGGTGCCGAAGGCCACATGTCCGTCATCACCGGAGTTGTCTCGGCTCGGGAGCTTGGGTACAATCGGGGAAGGTCAGCTATGAGCACCCCCTTTCGCCCGGTTCGAAGACCGGCCTCTACTAACCGTGATATCCGTTTTTGAAAACTTTATGTGTTCTTAAACCAATTATTAGCCTAGAATTACTATGTTATGCGCGCAGCAAACAAGTATAGACTAGATTGCCTAATTTGGAAATAAACATTGCATATCCGTTCGGTTTGAAAATGCTTTGGAATTTGCTACTCGCAAGTAGGCTAAAATGCGGATTTCAACGAGTGTTTCCAACTCAAACAATCTAGCCTTCACCCACAGGCATTCAAACAGTTTAACACATAAGCATCTAGCCTCATGGCAAGAATACTGTCATGGTAGCATTCACACACATGCGACATGCTAAAGCATTAAAATACTTACATAGTACTCCATGCCAAAACAAAGAACTTGTTAGCAAACATGCATGATCCAAGTCCATGTTAAGTGCCTAATGCATCGCATACAAAATGTTGCTAAGATAGGCTCGGCTAATCTAGACATGTCATGTGAAAATGCACAATTATCACATATTCACTCTTTGAAAATACGTATGCAGTTAGCATGATGTACCGAGCTCAATGCATGTAATACAAATGCATGGATGCACGCATGCATAGCATAAGGTATGCTAATTTGAACGTGTCCTAATACTAACCATCAAAGCAGGTAAGTAAAACGGAAGAAAGAAGTGGGGATTGGAAGACATACACACCACCCACGCACACTTATTACAGATTCGCCCTCGCTCGGAGGGACCGAATAAATATTACAATTTAATTAACTACACAAGCTAATTAATATTACAAATTGCCTAATTTAATTAACAAATTAAATAGACTAATTAAAACAGGAAAACGCCTCGGGAAGCGCGCCGCCATGCGCAAGCTGCCTCTGTTTTCCTTCTTTTACTCCTCTGGAGGCTGTCAAAACCTCAGGGTCGCATCCCTAGGCACTGGGGAGTACCACCGGCTGAGTGGGATCATCACCGGCACTGGTATGTGGCCATCGGCACAAAATTGAAGCTGTCGGCAGAGAAAAGATTGTCGGCCGGCACCTTACACTGCTGGTCGGCAAAGAAAGTCTGCAGGACCTGCAACTCACAGCAACAGAGGGCGAAACAAGGCATGGCAGCACAATTCAAGGCATGTATGCATCAACCATGTCCCTTATCATTGTAATGACTCAAAGGGGCATGTGCCTCGATTCTCGGACCATCAATCACGCATTTCCATGCATGATGGCCCAAAGAACCAAGTATGCAATTTTGGTTTCAAATGTATGCAAACCAATCAAACAAAACTCCCAATCCCTATCACCCAAGTCAAGGGACAAGGAATGCATGCAAGATGCAATGCAACCTAGGCATACAAGCTAGGAATGCAACATGGCATGGCAATGAACTTATGCAATTATGCAAGCATACATGTGGCAATGCAAATGGATGGCAAGATGGGCTTATACACGAATTAGGTAGCTCTAATAAAGCCTAAAACAGTGGCCATAATGACCAAAACAAGAAGCCAAAACACATGCACACATACATATGATGGAAGGCCTACACTTAGGCACAATTTAAACAACCCTCAAGCACACTTGAAAAGGATAAGCAAGAGCAATTAGCAAGCAACATAAGCATTGAAATCATGCTAATACAATGATGCCAAATCATATCAAACAAGACAAGCAAATGCATGCAAGCATGGTCTAAGTACTTGAGGCAAGTCATGAAGCTTTGAAGCATGTTTTATCACAACAAACATGGCATGCATTAGGCAACCTAAAACAGCTTTTTAGCACATAACATAAGGTCCAGAAGACCACTTAGATGGCATCTAGATGGCTCAAAAACAAAGGCATGCAAAGGCACCAAAACATGGAGCAATGCTACACAAGCTTATGAGGCATTAAAGAGGCATGCAAGGCAATCAAACAAGCATGGAAATGGGACTGAAATGACATATAGAATGATCCCAAATCACCAAAACAATGCAAAGATGCCATGCTACACATGCACATACTCAAGGCCAACAAGCCCAAATACAAAGGAGCTATATCAAGCATGCCAAGATCAACCCAAACGACTATGGACAGAGCTAAAACATGGCAAGACATGCACAAAATCTTCACAAGACTAAGCCTAAAACATGCTCCAACAAAGGCTAACAACCTAAGGCACATTAAGGCATAAACAAGGCATTACATGGCAACTATGCTAAGCATGCATGGAGTTCCAAAACCAACCTAAAATCATGTTATATTATGGATATATAAGCATGAAAAACAAACCAAACATGCTCAACACACACTCAAGCATAGGCTTCCTTAAGAGGCCAAAATATGCCCTTTTCAAGGACAACAAGGAGAGGGGGTGGCCCTGTCCTTCTTGGGACTTCAAAGAATCATCTTCACCACTGAAATCCCTCAAAATTTCAGTGGTGAAGAGACCTCAACACCAAAATCCCGGAGCTAACACAAAATGGCTCAAAATGAGGCCTTTTGAGGCCTAAGGGTGGTCAACAACCCTCAAACAACAAAACACTCTTAACAAACAATGAAGAGGGCCTAAAAATAGAACTTTTTATGTTATACAATAATCACAAAAACAGCTCTAAGATAGGTATAAAATCAATGCAAAAATGGGGAAAAATGGGACTAGATTCTCACCCTTGATGACCTCTTCACAAATGGTGCTCCAATGGCCTCCTTTGGCTTCAAACCAGTCAAGAAACTCAAGAACAAGCCCTTAGAACCCTAGTTTCAAGAGGAAGGTGAAACACTAGGTGTTTGTGTGCAATAGTAAGACACAAAGCACCTAGTGAACAAAATGAGAGGGAAAGAGAGATAGAATGTGTATCTCATCCAAACCCTAGAACAAGAGCTCAACAATGGCTGTTTTGCTCTCAAAATATCCTAAGTCCCTAACCTTAGCCCTCTCTTTTTTTGCCTTAGAGAGACCTTCTCTCTATATTGTCTTGTAAAGCTTACAAGACAAGCTTTACAAGAGGGGGATCCCTCCATACACGTGTATGGAGGGATGCAATAGCAAGACAGCTGTCTAAAAATATCTGCAAAAGTAGATGAACAGCAATCGGCCGGCCAAAAATGCTATCTTGGCCAAAAGGAGTGCCGACCGGCACAAAATAGTGCTGACCGGCAACAACTAGTGCCGGCCGGCAAACTATATTGCCGGTGGCAGAAAAAACCAGCCGGTGGTATCTAGCCACTGCCGGTGGTGGGTAGGGATGGTCTACAAGCCCTACCCTGCCTCTCAAAGGCAAGACACAAGTGTTCGGTGTGAAACCGGACACTAAACGGTCGAGTTCGGGGATCCTGAGGCAGGGCACGCGAGCCAAGACCTCCGGGAACTCCAAACGAACACAAACATGGAAGATCACCGTGTGTTCAAACGGTGACGTCCAAGTCTTGAGGACGGTCAAAAATGGGGTGTCTACACATGCGTGTCTCATTTGTACCATTTGGCATCCTATGGGGCATGCGTGCTTCATTTTGTGTCATTTTCATCGGCGTGTACACCTCATTTGCATAGAACATGCATTCACTCGCACTATCTTGTGCACTTACACTTTGTATCTCAATCGCACTGTTTTGCGCATTTCAAACCAATCGCACTGTTTTGTGCAGTTCAAACCAGTCGCACTGTTTTGTGCATTTCAAATCATTCACGCTATTTTGCGCACTGCACTATTTTGTGCATTGTATTTCAATCACGCTGTTTAGCGTATCGCACTGTCTTGTGCATTTCAAAATCATTCGCGTTGTTTAGCGCGTCGCACTGTTTTGTGCATTGCATTTCAAACCAATCGCATTGTTTTGTGCATTGTATTTCAATCACGCTGTTTTGCGTATCGCACTGTTTTGTGCATTTCAAATCAATGGCACTGTTTTGTGCATTACATTCCATCGCACGGTCTTGTGCACTCGCGTTGTCTAACGCATCGCGCTATTTTGCGCATCTCATTGCATTTTGCATGCATTCCATCGCACTGTCTTGTGCACTCGCGTTGTCTAACGCATCGCACTATTTTGTGCATCTGTTTGAGCACTGTTTTGTGCATTCACTCTGCATCGCACTATCTTGTGCACTTCACGGTCTGGCGAGACCTTAAACGCGCACGATCTGGCAAGACCTTAAACACACGCGGTCTGGCGAGACCTTAAACACGCCCAGTTTGGCGAGACCTTAAACACGCACGGTCTGGCGAGACCTTAAACACGCACGGTCTGGCGAGACCTTAAACACGCATGGTCTGGCGAGACCTTAAACACGAACGGTCTGGGAGACCCAAAATCCTCTAAAGGTACAAGTCCTTCGGTGTTTGTCGTGCCCGAACGACTGTTGATAAGTTGCATCATACATGTATCTTAAGCCGCGTGTTGTCGCGCATTTCATGCAACATGCATTTCATGCATCATTTGCATTTCAAAAAACAAAAAACATGCATTGTCATGCATACATCTTGCATCCCGGTCTAGGAGACCTTAAGTTCTCTAAAGGTGCAATTCCTTTGGTGTTTGTCGTGCCCGAACAACTTTTGGTGGTCTGGTAAAGCCACCTGCCTATGTTTGCGGTGAGTTCCTAAAAGACCAATTGGGACGGTGGAAACTAGAGTTCGAACGGCTTATGCCTAGAACGCTAAGGTTCGGGAGTTCCGAGACTAAAGTATGGTTTAAATACCCAGGGGTGTATCCTCGGCTTGAAATCTGTATGGAAGCCCCATAGATTGAGGCAGCTTGTCTGCACCTCGGTTCTGGATACTGAACCAACCTAGTATATCGCCCTATTGGTAAGATAGGGAAAGCTGCAATCATAGCCGTTGCATCATAGTGCATTGTCATGCATTTCCATTGTAGCTTGCATGCATCCATTACATTTTCCCCAGTAGATCGCATCATACTGCATTGTTGTGCATTTTTGTAAATATCCATTCCATTGCATATTTGTAGATATTGCATTGTAGTTTGCATGCATTCGTTGCATCACCTTCCGCCTATGGCTTGCGCCTTTCCAGGTTGAGCTTGGTCTGGTATGTGCCCTTACTTTTCATGTTAAAACACAGTTCTGCATGTGTACGCGCCTATTCCACGCTGGTATGTTGGTTTGAGGGTTGCGGCACCTTTTCTGTGTTACACATGGCTCGTATGCATACATGCCTTTCCTAGGCAAGATTTGGTTTGGCCTGCGTGCCATATCCATTGCATTGTAGATCGCATGCATCCATTGCATCACCTCCCATCTATGGCTTGCGCCTTTCCATGTTGAGCTTGGTCTGGTATGTGCCCATACTTCTCGTGTCGAAGCATAGTTCAGTAGGCCGTTCTATGTTAAACATAGCCTGTATGCGTACATGCCTTTCCTAGGCAAGATTTGGTTTGGCCCGCGTGCCATATCCATTGCCATCTTCCTAACATATCCATATATATTACATTGTAGTGTAATTTTTGCATCCGGCATTAGGATCGTTGTCCTTTCCCCAGCGGGTCGTTTCCCCACTTGTGTCAATTCCACCCAATACTTGTTCTTGCGTCTGTCTACAATGCTCATAGTTCAGTTGACCGTTCTATGGTAGACAGACTTGTTACCTCCATCAATCTATTTGACATAGGTGTGGTTTCGAACCACTCGTGATTGGATCGTGATTCAATTGCTTTGCATTTTAGTTTGCATTGTTTCAATTACATTGCATCTTCATTTGCATTGTTTATACATTGTTTTGTATATATTGCATATCATTTTGCATCCATTTTGTATTGTTATGCATGTTGCTAACAATATTGTACCTGTTAAGTTTGTTTTCTTTACAGGCACGATATTGTATGTACGGTTCATTTAAGGCTGGTGCAACCAGACGAGCCGCACAGGTATTGTATCCTCCGAGTGAGACGTATTGAGAATTACATAATTCTCTTACATCCTTTCTGCATTGTAGTGTAGTTTGGTGTATGCTAGCTTAAAATTGTCGCATGTATGCTTCATTACAGCTTTCTTTTCCTGATCATAAGTTATGCTCGGCTTCATTGCATTGTCTTGCATTTTGCCCCTGCCTTCGGGCGCATACCTTGTTTGTCTTGCATGTTTGTCTAAGTCTTCGGCCTTGTCAAAAATGGGTCGTCTCTGGGCTTTGACATTCACTCCCGTCATTGTTATGACTTTCGAGTTCTGTCAAAGAGGGGCAACTGTAGACACCCCATTTTTGACCGTCCTCAAGACTTGGACGTCACCGTTTGAACACTCGGTGATCATCCATGTTTGTGTTCGTTTGGAGTTCCCGGAGGTCTCGGCTACGCGCCTTGCCTCAGGATCTCCGAACTTAACCGTTTAGTGTCTGGTTTTGCACCAAACACTTGCATTTTGCCTTGGAAGGGCAGGGAATGCCTTGTGAGGCATCCCCACACACCACCGGCAGTGGCTAAAGGTCACCGGCTGGTTTTTGCTGCCACCGGCAATGTATATTGCCGGTCGGCACTGTTTAGTGCCGGTTGGCACTCAATTTTGCCAAAATGGCATTTTTGGCCAGCCGACTACTGTGCATCTGCTTTTGCATATATTTTAAGACAGCTGTCTTGCCTTTTGCTCCCTCTTATGAAGCTTGTCTTGTAAGCTTTACAAGACAAAAGGCTCTATAAGAGAGAGTCTTCTCTCTTGGTCTTAGGGTTAGACACTTGTGGCACTTGAGAGAGCTTAGACAGCCATTTTTAGGGTTTTGAGTTCTAGGGTTAGAAACCATACACTTTCTATCTCTATATCTCCCTCTTGTGTGTGTTAAAGTGTGTTTAGTCCATACTATTGCACACAAACACCTAGTGTTTCACCTTCCTTTGGCTCCTGAGGTTCTAAGGGACTGATTTTGGTGGTTGGTGTTGGATTCAAGCCAAGGAGGGCCATTGGAGCATCTTTGTTGAAGAGGTCTTCAAGGGTAAGAATCTTACCCCTTTTTACCCCATTTTTGCATCTTGTTTTTACCTGTCTTAAAATCGTTTTTGAGCTTGGTGTATAATACAAAAAAGTTCTGTTTTTTAGCCCTCTTGGTTGTTTATTAAGAGTGTTTTGTGGTTTGGAGGTGTTTGACCCCCCTTAGGCCTTGAAAGGCCTCATTTTGTGCTATTTTGTGCAAGTTTCGAGACTTTGGTGTTTGGGCCTCTTCACCACTGAAATTTTGAGGGATTTCAGTGGTGAAGATGGTGCCTTGAAGTCTCCAAAAAGGGAGGGCCACCCCCTCTCCTTGTTGTCCTTGAAATGGACCATTTTTGGCCTCTTGAGGGAGCATCTAGCTAACCTTCATGTTGACCATGCCTTGGCTGTTTTTTGTGCTTAATATGCTGTAACATACCTCTGTGTTTTGTTGGTTTTGGTACACCATGCATGCTTAGCATACCTACCATGTAATGCCATGTTATTGCCTCAATGTGCCTTAGGTTGTTAGCCCTTGTTCAAGCATGTTTTAGGCTTAGTCTTGTGAAGCTTTTGTACATATTTTGCCATGTTTTAGGTCTGTCCATAATTGTTTGGGTCAGATTTGGCATGCTTAGTATAGCCCCTTTGCATTCCGGCTTGTTGGCCTTAAGTGTGTGAATGTATAGCATGGCATTTTTGCATTGATTTGGTGATTTGGAACCATCCACCATGTCATTTCAGTCCCATTTGCATGCCTATATGTTTGCCTTGGATGCATCTTTAATGCTTTGAAAGCTTGTGTAGCATGCTCCATGTTTTGGCCATCGCGTATGCCTTTGAATTGAGCCACCTAGATGCCATCTAGGGAGTCCCCTTTGCATGGTCTAGGTCTTCCTTGAACCTATTTTAAGTCCTCTTAGCCTTGTGAGGCTTGGTTGGCTTAGCCGTGGTTCAACTCCCCTCGACTTGCTTCAAGTACTTGGACCATTTGCATGCATGCTTAGCCTATCTTGTTGCTTGGTTTGACATCATCCTAACATGATTTTCAATGCTTGCCTTGCATGCTATTTGTCCATGATTGCCTCATTCAAATGTGCTTAGAAGTAGCCCTTTGATGCTTAAGCATTTGGGCCTTAACATGTGCATGCGTGTATGTGTATTTTGGTCCCTTGTTTTGGTCATTTTAGCCACTGTTTTGGGCCTATTTAGAGCTGCCCAAATCATGTTTAAGACCACCTTTTCATTGGTTGGCATTGCCTCATGTTTGCTTGTATGCTCGCATAAGTGTCTTGCCATGCCATGTTGCATCCTTAGCTTGTATGTCTAGGTTGCATTGCATCTTGCATGCATGCCTTGTTCCTCGACTTGGTGATAGGAATTGGGCCTTGGTTTGTTTGATTGGTTTGCATTTCATTTGACATGAAAGTTGCACACTTGATTCTTTGGGCCATCATGCATGGAAATGCGTGATTGGTGGTCTGAGAATCGGGGCACATGCCCCTTTGAGTCATTACCATGATAAGGGACATGATTGGTGCATATATGCCTTGAATTGTGCTGCCATGCTTTGCCTTGCCCTCTGTTGCTGTCATTTGCAGATTCTGCAGGAACACTCTGCCGACCGGCAGTGTTAAGTGCCGACCGGCAATACTTTCCCTGCCGATAGCTTCCCCAACGGCCGGTGGCCACATCCCACTGCCGGTGGCAATCCCATCCAGCCGGTGGTGTTCCCCGATGTCCAAGGAAGCAGTCCTGAGGTTTTGACAACCTCCAGAGGAGTGAAGGAAGGAAAACAGAGGCAGCCTATGCATGGCGGTGCATTTCCGAGCAGGACCGAGCGTGCATTGCATCTGGCTCACCTCCCGAGGCGGTTTACTGCTTAATTAGCTTAAGTTAATTTGATTAGCTAATTAGGCAATTTGTAATATTTAATTAGCTTGCGTAGTTAATTAATTTGTATTATTTATTTGGTCCCTCCGAGTGAGGACAAATCTGTAATAAGTGTGTCTGAGTGGCGTGTATGTCTTCCAATCCCCACTTCTTTCTTCCCTTTTACTTACCTGCTCTCTCTTGCCTTACATTATCCTTTGGTTGACACTTCTTTCATCTTAGAGGCCACTTACCAATGGAAAAATTGATTAAAGAATGATTTGGTAACTAAAATGTGTAAACAAAATTGGCAAGTAAAAGTGGCAAGATAAGCATTTCTTTGTGTTGCATTGTATGTGTTCAAATCGGTGGTTAATTTGAACATAAGGAAAATGGGACATTTCATACTCAAAAGTGATGAAATGTGCCACTTTCCTAGGTCTTCGTTGCCCTTGATCATGCGTGATGGGGTGATGGCATTTGAATCTTGTTTTTCATTCATTGAACTGGTACAAATTGGTTCCTTAGCCATCATGCATGGAAATTGCTTGATTGATGGTTTGAAGGCCAAACGTATCACTCCTTTGAGCTTGTTTTGATGATAAGGAGAGGTACACAGTACATACAACCTATGAGAATACCCTCTTTTTACCCTGTTTGCTCTCTATTGCAGCATGGGATTGTGCATCACCAGAGGTCGGCCGGCCACTGTTACTGGTTGGCAGGTTATCACTGTTAGACGACAACCCCTCAATGGTGGTCGACCGCCTACCACTTCTGGCCTACCGGCCACCAATGAATTTTGAGTAGTGTGCTTGTGAGGCATGGCAGAGTTGATCTGGAGAAGGAAATGATGCACGGGTTGTGCAAACAGAAGTATCTGGGGGCAAACAGAGGATGTTCTTCGGGTGGAAACTGAGTACGATTTGCACCCGAGGATGAATTTTTGCATTTTTTATTCTAAAATCGATTTTCCAAAATGATTGACCGTATTTGGACTCTTTGGTGTTTATCAGCTTCACATTGCACTTGTGAGATTAGATTCAGAACCGCAGGAATCCGAACTGTAGGGCCTTCTTTTCAAACCTTCTGAAGGGGGGGCACGAAAAAGGCGAGCTACAGGTGGGTTTGGGAGTATTTTGAAACACAAACCTATGGTTTGGTAAAATGTGAACGAGGGGTTTTTGGTAGAAATGAAACAATGGATTATGGGGTTTAAAAATAAAATCTTGTTGTATCAAAATTGTTGGTTTTGGTGCTCGGTTGAGATTTCGGAAAAATGGGAAATTTTCCCTAAAATGAATATTATATTTATTTTGTATAAATAAATGAGATTGATGTTGTGAACATGAAATTGGACAAATATAGAAACAGAAGGTGAAATGAAATTGATGATGTGTCTCATCCTTGGAAACTTGGAATGTATATATCTGTTTAGAAATATCTGTATTGGTCTATCGGTAGAGGATAGCTTTGATTGTTGTAGAGATTACATGTGGATTAGGAAAATTGAAAATATCCCATGGCTGATTATCATTGAATGTGATTATGTTGTAAGTACATTGTATATGTATGTTTATTTGGGAGTGGAAAGGGGGATGTACTCCATGTGTAATTATGTGTTTTTTTTGCATATGTATGTTTGTTTTGGAAGGAGAAAGGGGATGGACTCCATTATAATTAAGTTGGCCGGAGTGTCTTCGGTGAAAGTCCTAAAATCTATACATGGGTGTCGATCCCGCGGATGAAATATCCGTAAAATGGCAAGTTGGAAGTGTTATGCATTGAATGTGAAATTTGTTGAACCATTGAGTTGTAATCTCATTTGGGTTAGTGAAAAGTAACGAAATTGGCTCATGTACTGAGATGAAATGGAAGAGAATGAAATGGAATGTAGAATTGGAAATTCATGAATGTGTACAAGGGTATGAATGTTATTTCCCAGACGTTTATGCATACTATACTTATATCTTTGTTAAATCTCATATACTGTGTTAGATTATCTTTACTGGGCTGTGGCTCACTCTATTTGGGAAAACATTTTTAGGTAATGATGGCATGCCTCCAAGGCAATAACATCGGAGGATTATTTGGGAAGCAAGAGGGCTTCTCATTTTGTTTCACATTTTGTATAGCCTAGGGCTTTAATTGTAAGGGGCTAGTCCCACTTTTGTTGTAACCAAGTTAAGACTTGGAAAGGTGTAAGCCCGAAGGACATTTATTTATGTTAAACTCTCTTGTAATATTCACTTTGTATAATGAGAGAACTGTTTACTCTAATGTATGTTGCCTCCTTTATATACGCTTATGGGCTATATTTATGGTTATATTTTGAGGGCGTTGCAACTTGGTATCAGAGCGTACCGGGTTTGAATATTTTCGGTACGTGAGAAGTGGTTAGTACCACAATGGGTTTGTCTCGCTTGTTAGAGACTTAAAATATAGGCGATGTGTGCTTATATGATAACATGATTATGTGATTATATGGGTATGAGATTTAGTTTCTAGGATGCTGATCGAGTCCACAGGTTCCAGGGAGTCCTGTTGGAAAGGCACTTGATCACTGCCGTTTCTAACTGGAACTCTAGCAACGCCGCGGGACGGTCATTATCCGGAAATGAAATTCGTAGATGTTTACGTGATTACGTGCTTATGTGGAGTGATTTACTATTTTCCACCGTATTAGGATGCGAGTGAATTAGCTTCGGCACATTTGTGAAAGTGCTAATTTCTTTTGTTACCTCCATTAAGATGTCAGAACGTGGACGTGGTGGTGGTAGGCATGGTAGGCGAGAGATGCCTATACCGGATGAAATTTCGACACAGGAGGAGGGTGTTGGTCAGGCCAACATGGCCGAGCCAGTAGGTCAACAGGCCATGAGTGCCTTAGCTCGTGAAATGGCCGTAGCATTGAGGGAATCCATGGACATTCTCAAGGCTGAGAACCAAGTCTAGGCTCAAGTAGCTGAAGCAGGGCCATCTTTCTTGAAAAGAGAGTTCTTTTAGTCGAATTCGGATGAGTTTTTGGGTGATCCCAAGGAGCCACTGAAGGCTGACGAGTGGCTAGAGCAGATGACGAAGATGTTTGAGATGCTCGGCATCAAAGACGGAGGTTTGAGGGTGACCTTGGCTTCTTTCCAGTTGAAGGGAGACGCGGGTCAGTGGTGGAAGTATGCACGGGGACACATTGGAGGAACTTGGGAGACCTTCGTTGATGCTTTCCAGGAGAAATTTTTACCTCCCACAATTAGGGAGAAGTTGAGGGATTAGTTTTGTTAGCTCAAACAGTTGAATACACCAGTCGCCGAGTTTGAGGCCATCTTCACCAGTTTGTCGAGGTTTGCACCAAAGTTAGTGGTGACTGAAGAGTGCCGGTGCCTAGAGTTTGAGAAGAAGTAGAGGACCAGACTCATGTTTAGAGTGGCTGGATCCATGATTAGGGACTATGGGCGCCTTGTGGAGGCTGCAGCCTATCTCAAGACCATTATGCAAGCTGAGGAGGAGAGAAAGAGGGGCTCCAGGAGGAGTCAAGATAGTTAGGGGGACGGTAAGAGGCAGAGGTGTTCTAACACTCAGTAGTCCCAAGGAGTGCATTCGAGGTCAACCTTTCTAGTGCTGAGTTCGAGTCCTAGAAGAGGTGGTCAGGGAGATATGACTTGTTTCAAGTGTGGTCAGCTGGGCCACAAATCTCCGGTTGCCCGCAGAAGGAGAAGGGCAGCGAGCAGCTTCATCTTTGACTCGTTCTCGGGCCAGAGTCAGGGTAGAGGGCAGCCGCCCACTTGCTATCAGTGTGGTCAGGCTGGGCACTTGAAGAGATTTTGCCCATAATTGAGTGACACGCCTGGTGCGTCTGGTTCGAGGCAGACACAGAGTCACCAGCCAGCACAGGCCTCGAGGGCCAATTAGGGAGCCTCTTCGGCTCAATCTGTGCAGTAGGCTTATGCTCTGAGGGGTGGGCAAGTAGATTAGAGACCTACAGGGCGTGTGTATGCTATTACCATGCCAGATCTTGTACCGGCTCCATCTGTCGTGAGAGGTACCATTTTGTTTTGCAATTCAGTTACTAGCATATTGATTGATACGGGTGCATCCTATTCATTTATTTCGTCTGCATTTGCATCGGTTTTGGGGTTAGAGTTGTCTTAGTTAGCATCTCCCATTTGTGTGGTGTCGCCAATTGGTGGTGAAGTTATTCTTAAATAGGGGTGTCGGGGTTGTGACATAGAGGTCACCGGTCGTCGACTTCCATTTGCATTTGTTTTGCTTGATATGACTAGTTTTGATGTTATCTTGGGTATGGACTGGTTATCATCATACCAGACTGTTATATATTGCTACCATCAGAGGGTTACTATATATACCTTGAGCGGTGATTGTTTTTATTTCTTGGGGGACTGGGTGGATAGAGTCTTATCATCGGTGTATTATCCATGCGGATGGAATGAACTTAGTTGTCTTCTTGTTTGCTTTCAGAGTAGTGAGTGTGATGAAGGCCGGGTTGAGTTGCCAAGGGTAGTATTTGAATACCCCGATGTTTTTCCCGAGGACCTTACTAGTTTACCACCTCACCGAGAGATGAAGTTCTCTATTGATTTAGTGCCTGGCATAACACCGATTTCTATGGCACCGTACCGATTTGCACCCGCTGAGTTGAGTGAATTGAAGATTCAACTCCAGGAATTGTTAGATAAGGGTTTTATCTGCCCTAGTACTTCACCTTGGGGTGCACCGACTCTCTTTGATAAAAAGAAAGATGGAGCGGTACGACTTTGTATTGATTATAGAAATTGAATCGGGTTACTGTTAAGAATAAGTACCCAATGCCTCGCATAGATGATCTGTTTGATCAGTTGAAAGGATCTTGTTGTTTCTCTAAGATAGACTTGAGGTCGGGTTACCATCAGTTGAGGGCAAGGGAGGAGGATATCTCGAAGACTGCATTCCGTACACGGTATGGCCATTATGAGTTTCTGGTGATGCCTTTGGGCTAACCAATGCCCCAGCCATATTTATGGATTTGATGAACCGAATCTTCCGAGAGTTCTTAGACCGTTTTGTGGTCGTTTTTTGTGGTTGACATTTTGATTTACTCATCTTTTGAGGAAGAGCACGAGGAACACTTATGGGTAGTGCTTAAGTTGCTTAAAGTTCATAAGCTATATGCTAAGTTTGGGAAGTGTGAATTTTGACTAAGAGAGGTAAAATTCTTAGGCCTCGTGGTATCTGGGGAAGGGGTGATTGTAGATTCATCCAAGATAGAGACAGTGTAAGATTGGGCACAACCTAAGAATGTTTTTGAGATCCGTAGTTTCTTGGGGTTGGCCGGGTATTACCGTCAGTTTGTGAAGGACTTTTCTAGACTAGCCTCACCTTTGAGTAGACTGACGAGAAAAGGAGTTAAATTTGTGTGGAATGAGACTTGTGAGAAGTCGTTCCAAGAGCTTAAGGTTAGGCTTACCACTACTCTAGTCTTGATTATTCCGAAGAGGGGTTTAGGCTATTCAATTTATTGTGATGCTTCACGGGAAGGTTTGGGCAGTGTATTGATGCAAGAGGGAAAAGTAGTAGCCTATGGCTCGCCGCAGTTGAAAACACATTAGAGAAATTACCCTACTCACGACTTAGATTTAGCGGCGGTGATCTTTGCCTTAAAGATTTGGAGGCATTATTTGTATGGTGAGAAATTCGAAGTATTTTCTAATCACAAGAGTCTGAAGTATTTGTTTACTTAGAAAGACTTAAATTTGAGGCAGAGGAGGTGGATGGAGTTCATAGAGGATTATGATTTTGAGTTGTATTATCATCCGGGGAAGGCCAATGTTGTGGCCGATGCCTTGAGTAGGAAATCTGTTAGTAATGTGGCTTGTATCGCCATTTGGGAATGGGAAATGTTGGGTGCTCTTGGGGAGTTTGACCTACACCTGAGTGAGTCCATTGAGTCTGCGGCTTGGTTCTCAGTAGTCGCACAACCTACGCTTATGAACTGAGTGTTAGAAGCGCAAAAGGGTGACCTTGAGGTAGAATTCCTTTGAGAAAAGATTTCCAGTGGGAAGGTAGAGAAGGGTTTGAATGCGTACCCCGACCTGAGTGTGAGGTACCGTGACCATTTGTTTGTGCCGGAGTCTTGCCGAGAGGAAGTACTCCGAGAGTTTTACCATTCAGGCCTTGCGGTGCATCCGGGAGGCACAAAGATGTATCATGACCTGAGTCGTCAGTTTTGGTGGAGAGGTATAAAGAAGAATGTAGCCGTGCTTGTGTCGAAATGCCTTACTTGTCAGCAAGTGAAGGCCGAACACCAGAGGCCAGCGGGTTTGTTGCAACCCTTGCCTATAGCCGAGTGGAAGTGGGAGCATATCACGATGGATTTTGTTATGGGCCTTCTGAGGACTCAACGAGGTAGTGATGCCATTTGGGTGGTAGTTGACCAGTTAACCATGTCGGCGCATTTTATTCCAATGCGCGTAAGTGATTCGGTAGACTATCTTGCCGACTTGTATATTAGGGACATAATGAAATTGCACGTGGTCCCTGTGACGATTGTTTCAGATAGAGATCCGTATTTCACGGCTCGGTTGTGGCAGAGCTTGTAAAGTGCCTTGGGCACTAGATTGACGTTTAGCACTGCTTACCATCCTCAGATTGACGGGCAGTTCGAGTGTACTATTCAGATCCTTGAGGATATGCTTCGAGGCTGTGTCCTCGACTTCAAGGGTTCGTTGGAGAGGCACCTGCCCTTAGTGGAGTTTGCCTATAACAACAGTTTCCAGTCGATTATCGATATGGCAGCATTTGAGGCCTTGTATAGCCGACCGTGTAGATCTCCAGTGTGTTGGGCCGAGGTGGGTGATGCACCTTTGTTGGGTCCAGAGTTAGCAAAAACTCCGTAGTATACCTTTCCAAACGTAACACTTCAATATAACACTCTCAAAAAATTCCTTAGTGTAACACACAAAGAAAAACTCTTTGGTGTACTTTTTCTAAACTTAACGCTCCAATGTAATCAAAAAAATAAAAAAAATAAAAAATAAAAAAACTTCTTATTATACTTTTCATAAACGGAACACTCCAATGTAACACTAAAAAAAAATGTAAGATTCTTCAAACTATTTCAAAAGGAGTACAAATATTCCTTAGTAAGTTTTAGGCAAATGTATAATTTCAAACTATGAGTATTACAGAAAAAGTACAATAAGGAGTTTTTTTAGCATTTTTGTGTGTTACATTGGAGTATTACGTTTGGAATTACATTGATTGGAGTGTTACGTTTGGGAAAAGTACAATAAGGAATTTTTGTGTGTGTGTGTGTGTGTGTTACATTAGAGCGTTATGTTTGGGAAAAGTACACCAAAGATTTTTTTTTGAGTGTTACGTTATTACTGTCACGACCCAAACCCGCCCCTATAGGTTTAGCATCGTAACCGGCCACTAATTCGAGATTACCAAAGGCTTTCCTGTACAAAACAAAACAATCGGGGCTAGCAGAGGCTTATAACAAAAAGACAACAAATAGTCCATTGAGCTGTGTAACTATATGCACAAATTTAGATGTATATAAACATTAATTTACCCACTGTACAATGCATACTTCTTGTACAAATCAATTACATACATATCCACATATGCCAAACTATCAGCATCGTGATCAAAACAAGACATTGGCCTACTAGACCTAGCCTTGACTCGGAGGCACCAAAAACTCAATAGGCTTCAAGCGGTGGCTCGTCTAACGGTATTCATCTAGGCTTGATCCTCATGTCTTCCACCTACATATATAGATACAAATAGTGAGCTATAGCCCAGTGAATAACATTAAAGTAAAGAGGTTAGTGAACGAATTCCAAATATATCATGTTCGTAAAACAAATCATAGCATAATCATTGTCATATCAGAACATAATAATCGTACATTCAACAGAACAGAACATATCGTCTTCCGACTAGAGTAATCGATTTCGGATACCGATTAAACATATCACCACTTTGTCAAGTGGCTAACCAGATCTCATAATAACATATATGTCATGGACCCGTATTAACATGATGTCCCCCCATGACTTGGGACCATTCTTTGGATGCCATAATAGATTCATAAATAGGACATTCGTTCACATTAACAAAATTACATTTCAGAAATCATAATCATCGTATAGCATTTCAAACATAAATCATATGAACATATTTTTACAATAACATTACTCACAGTGTTTGGTCAGATGATACACCTCAACGGGTCAACCTACAACAACATATACAAGCACAACACATTTGATTTATTAATCAAGTCTTAAACTTATTCCAAACGTTTGTCACGTGTTCATTAAACCATTTCTATTTGTTCCATAAATTCTTTCTTGTTCATGGTATGTAAATGAGTGTAGAATGTCAATTTACATTATGCGAATGAAGGCCCATGCATCAGAAAAATGAAGAGAAAACAAAACGGTACACTATCTTGAAAATCGCACGTGCGGAACCATCACTACACGTGTGGGCCGTATATGCAATTAAAGCAGAATTGAAAGTGAAACAGGGGAAAGTGTTCTGCACGTGTGGGGCTCCATGCCGCACGTGCGGTTCTGGGTTCAAAACAATTCGCAAATTGATTTAAGTTTGGAACTCAATGTCTTCAAATTCAAGCATTTCAACCCAAAACCTCTTAAAAACAACCTTGAATCAAAACATAGCCTTAAAATAAATCCCAAATGGCCAAAAATCTTGAGTTAAATATAGAAATCATAAACATGCTTTTTATGAGTTTCAACTTCAAAATTCATGGATATTTCTCTTCAAATCTCAAGAGCCATATGCATGAAATCAAGTATATGAACAAGTCTTTTATGAATTGATGCCATGCATATAGACTTCCTACTCAATTTCACCAATTCTCAAGTTAACATAAACATGTAATTTCATAACTCTTTATTTTCATGATCTTGACTTCAAAACTCATGAACATGTAAGGATTGAACTCAAAAACAAGAATTCCACAACAATTAAATACATGCTGTAGACACCCCATTTTTGACCGTCCTCAAGACTTGGACGTCATCGTTTGAACACTCGATGATCATCCATGCTCGTGTTCATTTTGAGTTCCCGGAGGTCTCGGCCGTGAGCCTTGCCTCAAGATCTCTCAACTTGATTGTTTTGTGCTTGGTTGTGGACCAAGCACTTGTGTTTTTCCTTTTGAGGGAAGAGAGTGGCTTGTTGGGCATTTTCTCAACCCATCAGCCAAGGCATGAGGCCATCGGCCCCTTTTTCTTGCCATCGGCCAAAGGTGTTGGCCGATCGGCACTATTTTTGGTCGGTTGGCCACCTTTGTTGGTCAATCGGCCATATTTTCTGGCTGAACCCTTTCCATCTTCTTTTGGTAGATACTTTGTGCTAGCTGGCACAGCTGGCATTGAGCCTTACTTAGCTTCTCCAAGAAGCTTTGCAAATTGGATTTCTATAAGAGGGGAGGCCCTTCTCCTTTCTCAGGGGTTTAGCAAAAATAGATATAGAGTTCATATATCCCTCTCTCTATATATCTCTCTCTTTACATTTATGTGTGTTTTTGTTCATATTTTTGCACTAAGGCACCTAGTAATACACCATCCTTGAGTTGCTGAGGTGCTAAGGAGTTGGTTTTGGAGTTCTTGGGCTGTTTTTGATCCAAGAAGATTGCTGGAGTTGTGTTCTTGAAGTTGTTCTTCAAGGGTGAGTTAACTTGCTTTAGATACCCCATTTTGGCTTAAGCTTTTGGCCTTTCTTACTTATTGTTTTAAGCTTAGATTATAACTAATAAAAGTTCTATTTTTACTTGCTTTAGACCTTTGTTTAAGGTCTCTTCTTGCTTTGGGGTTGTTTACCCCATACAAGGCCTTGTTAGGCCTTGTTTTAGGCCATCCCTTTTGGCCCTTGCTTTAAGCTTTGCATGGCCTCTCTACCACTGAAATCCAGAGGATTTTCAGTGGTGGAGAGGTGGTTTTGGTGTCCTAAATAGGAGAGGGTCATCTCCTCTCTTTGTTGTCTTGAATGCTAGCATAAGTGGCTTATGTTGGTGGCATGTGTCCATAGCTTGTTTTAGCTTCATTTCAGCAAGTATTTGGTGTTGTTTTTCCACGATTTACCTTTGTTTAAAGTTGGTTTAGTGGTCTCTTGCACCATGTACTAGCTTTGCAATCCCATCATTTGCCTTAGCATGTATCTAGCATTTAGACTACCATGCTTGCATGTTTTGGCTTAACTCCATGAATATTTTAGCCTTGTTTTACCGTGCTAAAGCTCTGTTTTTCATTGTTTTGGTCATGCTTGCATTGTTTTGTATAGCTACCGTGCAATCTAGCTTGTGAAGCTTTGTGCATCAAGTCACTAGCATGCATTGCTTGGACCCTTTTCATGATTTGGCATCATCACATATGAAATTTCAGTCCATGTAATGTGGCTATGCATTCACATTTGTAACATTTTCCATGCATTGGAAGGTTGATGTTTCATGCCTCAAGAATGTGTCATTGTGTATGCCATCATGCTTAGGCCTTTGGGATGCCATCTAAGTGGGTTTTTGGGCTCATTCTAACATGCCATAACTCTGATTTTGGTTGCTTAAATCATACTATTTTTGGTTTTGATAGGTGTAGTGTAACACCTCTTTTGTAGCTTTGCATGCCTCATGTTTTTGGTGTTGTGTTCTAGCATGTTTTGGCCTCATTCCTCGCATGCTTTAGGCTCATTTGGACCTGCCTTAGGACTGTTTTAGGTCCTATTGGCCCTTTGGGGCTTGTTTTGTATAGGCATGGTTTGAACCCTTTGGCTAGCTTCAAGCTTTAAGCTTTCTTGCATGTTTTGTCTGCCTTGTTTGATTGGTTTGGAACCTTTCCTAACATGATTTCAGAGCTTAACATATTTGTCGCATGTCTATATTTGTCTCTTTTAAGTGTGCTTAAGAGTTATGTCTTCATGCCTAGGTGATAGGCCAATTAGCATGCGTGTTTGTATATGCTTTTGTCCCTCATTTCTTAGCATTTTGGCCACTGATTTGGGCCTATTTGAGAGCTGTCCATTTTGGTTTGAGTCCATTCTTTGCATGTTGTTACATGCTGGCCTCGCATGTTGTTGCATACTTGGCCTATTGCATGTTGTCGCATGCTTGAGTTATATTGCATTTGGCATGCCTTTTGTTAAGTTGCTTTGCATGTTTGCATGCTAGTCCTATTGCATGTCGTTGCATGCTTATCATTGGTATTGTTGTTGCATGCTTATTGCATTGTAATGCTTGCATGGTTATGCTACTTTGTTGAGATCGTCATGCATGTATTACATTGGTCTAAATATGCTTGTCCCCTTACATGTTGTCACATGTTTGCCTCACATGTTGTTGCATGTTTGTCATTGGCATTGTTGTTACATGCCTTGCATGTTTCCTTGTTTAGGTTGTATGCTTATTGCACATTGCTTGTTTGCATGATCATGTGGCATTAGCTTGCTTGCATGCCTAGGTTTCATAGCATTAAGCATGCATTCCTTGCCTCTTGATTAAGCATTACAGAGGTTGGGGCCCCTTATGTGTTTTGGTGTGCATTTCATTTGATATTAATTGCACATTCGACTCCTTTGGCCATCATGCATTGAAATGCGTGATTGATGGTCTGAGGGTCGAGAACCATACTCCCTTGAGCTCATGACATGATAGGGAGGGTAGTTGTGCATACATTGTCTTGTAAATGCATTGTCATGCTCTGTTTTTCCTCTGCTGCAGCAAAACAGTATTTTGTAGGAAGAGATGGCCGGTCGGCCATCTTCAGTGCCGGCCGACTACAAATTGTTGGCTGAGAGCCCCATTATTGATCGATGACCAGTTCCCTTTGGCCGATGGCCTTTCAACTTGGCCAATGGCCTCTCACAGCACCCATAAGGTGATTTAGAAGCATCCTTGTGACTTGTGCCATTTTTAGAGGTGCAGAGCAGTGTAAACAGAGGCAGCATGAGCATGGCGATAGATTTCCGAGCAGAGTCGAGCATGCATGCATTTGTCCCTCTTCCCGAGGCCTCTTTACTGCTTTAGTAGCTTAATTAATTTGTTTAATTAGTTAAGTGTTGTGTAATAATTAATTAGCTACTTAGTTAGTTAATTAGTCAATTTGTATTATTTATTCGGACCCTCCGTCGCGAGGGCGAATTTTGTAATAAATGTGCGTGAGTGTGTAAATGTCTTCCAACCCCACGTCTTTCTCTCTTTTACTTAACCGCTTATGATGGTTAGTTTGAGGGCAAGTTTCAATTAGCATACTTATGCTTCGCATGTTTGCATTCATTCATTTGTATTGCATGCACCGGGCTCGACGCATCATACTAACTGCACTGTATTTCAATACCGATTTGAATACATGTATCGAGTGTTGCATCCATATGTCATTTTAGAATAGCCGAGCCTACTTCTAATTGCATTTTGCATGTGTTGCATTAGCCATCTTAACATGAATTAGGATCATGCATTGATGATAACTAGTTTCTTCTTTTGGCTCGGAGTACACTGTAAGTGTTTATGCTTTAGCATCTTGCATGTATGTGAGTGTTAACATGAAAGCATGCTTGCCATGAGGCTATTTGCTTATGTGATATAACTGCCTGAATGCCTGTGGGTGAATGTTGGATTACTTGAATTGGACCAATTCATTGAAATCCTTGTTTTAGCCTACTTGCGAGTAGCAAACTTAAAACCATTTTCAAACAAACAGATATGCGATGTTTTGTTCCAAATTAGGCGATCTAGTCTATACTTTTGTGTTGTGCGCATCACGTAGTAAGATTAGCTAATTAACCGGCAAAAAAGTCCATGTTTGGCACTTCTTTTTTAAAAATCAGTTTTCCAAAGCGGTTTGGCGGATTTGGATTCTTTGGTGATTTATCAATCTCACATCGCACATTGTGAGATCAGATTAAGAACCGTGGGGAGTTGGAGAACTTGACTCGAACTCATGATATCTTGTTTTGACTACACTTATGTGTCTCTTTGCATTGCATTTGCATTGGTGCGCTAAGGATACCGTGTTCGCCGTATGCTATTCCTGAACGGTTTGCCGGAGGCCGACTTTGAGAAGCGTGACATAAGGCTAACAGGTTGCGGGCTTTCCACAACGGGAACACAAACCCCGGTTTTTACCGTGGCACCCTTTTTGACCATTCGACCTAGTGTATATCGGAAACTGTAGTGACCATTCCAAGTAAGGACAGGTTGCTTACCCGATTATAGGTTATTTGAAACCGCTACATGCGTAGTGAAACCTTAGTTCTTAACGAAACTAGGACAGGGAAACCCTACCCCTCCATAGAGGTATTTCTGCTCTCACTTGTTTGTTATGTGCTTTAGAGTTGGCCTCTACAGGAATGCACGTATCAGTTTGCAAGTCTGGGTATCAAGCCTGCAGGCATCAACATTAATGTTTTAAGAATCAATTATATCCGCAAGTATCGGATTCAGATTTGGGGCAGTAATTTGGGAACAGTGATCAGTGGTTGAGAACAGTCCTTTCAGCTTGTATTTGCCAATTGTGTGTTGTCTTTATTTAAGCTGTTATGCTCTCCGTTTTTCTGTTCATTATTTCCTTATTATGCTTTATTTATCTTTTTGCAAGGTAGTTTAGCACAATTGCATCCGACCAGGCAGATATTCCTCGAGAACTCTGGGTTAGAGGTCATAGACTTAATCGATCCGAGGATCTGAGAGACGGACAACCGGTGTTCCATTCCTTACCCCTGGTTACCAAACGGAGGTCAGTAAGGCGCAGTGTATCAATACAGCGGTCGCCAGATCAGTGGTCTACCCCACCAGTGAACAGTCAGGCTGAGGTCTCAGTTTCTACTATAGGGACAGATATACCATTTGCTCAGATAAACCAGTACAATATGGCCGGCTTAGAAGAGATGATGCGTTGGCTCCAGGAAAGTATGAAAATTATGCAGTAGGACGCTGCTCGTCAAGTGAAATTTGCCAAACAACAGGCCGAGGTCGTGACTCAACAGGCAGAGTTAATTACCAGGCTACAGCAGCAAACCGGGGCGTCTGCTTCGCACCAACCTCCTCCCCCACCAAGAGTTCCAATACTCAGGGAGGCAGCTAACGTCCAGGATGATATGAACATTCCAATCGGGCCATCTCCGCCCCCGGTTCTACCCCAGCTATCCAAAACACTCACTAACCTACCGGATTCTCCCTTTGAGTTCGCGGTGAACCCCACAACGTTAAAAGTGAGCAAGCTTGAAAAGCTGTTCAAGAAGTCTCAGGGTGTGAAGTCCATCCCAGATATAGAGGATGGGTATACCGATTCGGCCGTGATGCTGCTGAACCGGTTTAAAATGCTGTACATAGATCGTTTCGACGGGTCCGGAGATCCTATGGTGCATTTGCGGTTGTTTTCAAATATACTAAGGCCGATGGGCCTCTTCAGATTGCAGAAACTTTCTCTGTTTGGTCGGACCCTGTCGGGTGTAGCGGCCATTTGGTATGCAAAACTGGAAGATTCCGTTAAGAAAAGTTAGGAGGAGATGGCTGAGGCCTTCATAGCTCAATACTCCTATAATACACAAATCGAGATCACAACTCGTGGTCTTGAGACAACCAGGCAAGAGCCGAAGGAGAGCTTCTTCGATTTTGTGACTCGGTGGAGGGCCAAGGCCTCAATGATGACTATCAGGCCCGCTGACAAGGATCAGATCCAGATGGTTGTGTGCAACCTCTAGCCCAAGCTCATGCAGAAGATGATTGTTCTCCCCCTCTCCACCTTTGCAGATCTACATGAGATAGGGGTGTAGATCGAGGATGCTATGAAACAAGCTCTGATTGACCATGACAGAGAGCAGCCCAGGAGGACTTTCAACCGCAGTACCAATGCGAGCACAAGTAGTGCTGCAGCTGCTAGATCTTCAGATGTGAGTATGGTTACCACCACCAATACCCCAAGAGCCCTCGCAGCTACGCCATTCACCGGTGCGTCCAGTAGTAGCTCGCAAACAGCCAGATACGCACCCAAAGGCCAAAGAACCTTCACTCCACTATACATGCCCCTGTCCAAAGCTCTGGGGATTTTAATCAGAAAAGGGCACTTGAAGCCCCTAGAGCCGCAGCCATTGCCAGAAAAACTCCTCCCCTCCCATAACCCAGCAAAGTACTGCGCCTTTCTGCAACAGCATGGTCATGACACCGACCAGTGCTATAGATTGCGTCACGAGATTCAAGATCTCATTGACAATAGCGTGATCGTGCCTCCAGAGAAACCGAATATCATAACCAACCCTCTCCTACCACATAACCAAGCTCCACCTCCCAAACACATCAATGTAATCCAAACTGGGGTTGTGTCATACGACCCTAGCATATATATCACCCCTTCCCATCTACCCAAGCCGGAGGTGTTCATTCCTGACACCCCTGACTTGTGCATGTTGGACATCTCCCTAACCTAACTTGAAACGGTGGTGGTGGCTATCGAAGATAGGATTGGGTCGACTGAGGAGGTAGATGAGGATGATTGTATAGAGCCTGAGGGGTCTACAAGCTTCATGAACAACCTGAGCGGTTACATTACATCAGCAGGCCAGGCTAGGCCGAATGTGGAATTGCCAGTGGGGGCAGAGATCTGTGTAGTACGGGAGGATGGACCTAATCAAGGGCTAGATGACCTAGCGGATTTGGAAGAGGACATCACTAACCTTCAGTTTTTCAACGAACAAGATCCGGGAGACATAACAGTCAACTGGTTTGATTTTGATGGGTTAGCAGAGTTTATTGGGTGGCTTGATGACCAACCGGATGTTGTGGAACAACCTCAACTAGAACAGGGTCTGTCAGGGATGGGAACATCATTTGTGGCCGGAAGGGCCGGGAATCAGTTTGCATCGCCGGAGAGCACCGGTGCTAAGAATTTCGTTCGGGATCTGGGCAGTTCGAATACAGGAGTTGTTGAACAGCAAGCTGTGCTGAGGCAGTCTGAACAGGAAAGGATCGAGGATTCTGAGAGAATCAGGAAAGCCAAAGCCCCTGAGGGGTCGGAACATACTATGTGCACAGGAATGGAGCGTGCTGCGGGCACAGGAACGCAAGGTGGTGTGGGCACATGAATAGTTATAACGGAGCCGGACAGGTGTCTATCAGCTACTGATAGCATGTGGTGGCAAGATGACGACCTATGTCTTGCCCACACAGACGAAGACTGGGGACAAAGCCAGCCAGATGATACCTGGTATGTGGAAGAGGTTGACCACATGACTAGGAACGGGCGGTATTTCAAGCCCCCACACTTAGATCAACCAAAAGCGTCCGGAAAGGACAAGGAGGTGGAGAAGCAGAAGGAGAAATTGCTCGAAGAAGAGGCTGTGCTGAAATAGTTGAAGAAGATACAGGCAGACATCTCCATCTGGGGACTGCTTATGGCTTCCAGAGTTCATAGACAGGTTGTCCTTTCTGCAATGGATAAGGCTAAACTCTCAATAGATACCACGCCTGAGCAGTTGATAGGATTAGTTTTTTCGGGAGGAGCTTCCCCGACGTTGACCTTTTCTGACAAAGAACTTCCGCCTGAGGGAGAAAATCACAACAAATCGCTCTACATCTCTGTGGAGTGTAAAGACAAGTGGATACCGGTGGTTCTTGTCGACACAAGATCCACCATTAATGTGTGCCCGTCAAGGACGGCATATGCAATCGGGTTGAATCCCGTGGAGTTCGTGCCAACTACCCAGGTGATAAGGGCCTACGGCAATACAAGTAGAGATGTGATGGGGACTGTGCAGATTCAGACCAAGGTTGGTCCAAGACAACACGAGATTGACTTTCATGTCTTGGATGTTCCCGCAACCTTCAATCTACTCCTAGGACGGTCATGGCTGCACTAGGTGAAGGCGGTCTCTTCCACCCTTCATCAGATGTTGAAATACCCCCACGGGAAGGGGGTGGCTATAGTCTTTGGGAATTCGTCAATCCATCCGCCGCCAGAGGTGTCAACACTGGTTTTGGAAATCGAGCATGGCACGGAGGATGTGTTTCTGTTGGGATTTACCTTAGCCGAGGCTCAGGTTGTATAGAGTATCTTAGCTATTGATGAGGGGCTCTATGTTAGCGCACAATCAGTGTACCTCATGAACAAGTTACAGCACATCCTCGGAATGGGATTGGGACGTAGTGGCCGGAAAGGCATCGCCGTATCGGCCAAAGTGCCGCACAACCCGCATACCTTTGGCTTGGGTTATCTGTCCACAAAAGAGGACTAGGTAAGGAAAGGCAAAGAAATGGCCGGGAGAGCCAAAGCTAAGCAGGCAGGGAAGCATTTTGAGTTGATGCATCGGCCTATTCAGGGCACGTTGAATAGACGCTTTGTCCTGGAGGGGGAAGACTTTCCATTCGGTGGCTTCCCCGAGCCATGGCTGAACGCAGAGAAGAGGCGCTTGCCGGGGTTTGAAATCTTCTTCGACTTGCAGTTATCCGGGGATGATGTTGTCGAGGAGCAGATAGACCCATCAGCTGAGGTTGAACAGTGTAAGGAAGTGGATTCCGAGAGCAACGAGATTGAAATGGGGGTAGCACTGGCTTGTCTACTTTTAGATCCTCCGATCGTCCATGAATGCTTAGGGGATGACCTCTCAGTGTCTACGATCGGGAATGAAACGGCTGCGAGCCCACCTTCAAACATTTTGGATACATCCATCGCACCCTTCCTCGTCTGGCAGTACGAGGAGAGATTCTTATCAAGCAGCACTTGGTCAGGTAGTGAGTCGGAATCTGATTCCACCGAGTCTGTGGAGTCGGAATCAGGTTCCAGCACTTCTGAGTCTGAGTTTGGTATTCCTGGGGGTGACAACCCGGATGCCACAGTCCTGTCTAGGTCGTCTTTTTCTTTCTCTTTCGAGTCTGTTGTAACAGAAGAATCAGATGGACTGGATGAAGTGCTTAATGAGAATGGAATAGCAGTGGCTTCTGAGTACTTTTCCGTGCCTTTGATTTATTGTATTAATAATGACTTTCAAAATTTCGATGAAAACGACGAGGAAGAAATTCCTTCGATTTTGAAATATTTGCTTGAACAAGAGCAGGAGAGGTTTGTTAAACCCTTGATTGATGAAATCACCCAAATTAATGTTGGTACTGAGAAGGACCCGCGGCTGGTCCAGATCGGGTCCACGTTGTCTTCGGAGGAGCGCGAGCGCTTAGTCACTTTATTAAAAGATTTCAAAGATGTTTTCGCGTGGTCCTACGAAGACATGCCTGGAATCGATCCTGAGATTGTACAGCACCGGATCCCTCTTGACCCAAAGGCCCGACCTATCAAACAGAAACTCAGAAGAATCCGCCCTGACTGGGCTATCAAGATTAAAGAAGAGGTCACCAAGCAAATTGACGCAAGGTTCCTGCTGGTATCCGAATACCCAACTTGGTTGGCCAACATAGTTCCGGTGCCGAAGAAGGAAGGAAAAATCCGGGTAGGTGTGGATTTTAGGGATTTGAACAAAGCCAGTCTGAAGGACGACTTCCCTCTGCCGCATATGGATGAGTTAGTGGATTTTACTGCTGGGCACGCATTGCTCCCATTCATGGATGGCTTCTCAGGCTACAGCCAGATTGTAATGGCACCCGAAGACTGAGAGAAGACTGTTTTTACCACCCCGTGGGGGACCTATTATTATAGGGTAATGCCATTTGGGCTGAAGAATGCTGGAGCTACATATCAACGGGCTGCAACCACGATATTGCATGACATGATTCACAAAGAGGTTGAGGTGTACCTGGACGACATGATTGTCAAGTCCAAGGAAAGAGAGGGCCACTACACCGCCTTGCAAAAGTTCTTCCACAGGATCAGAGAATTCCGATTGCGGCTGAATCCTCAGAAGTGTACGTTTGGTGTTACAGTAGGGAAAATGTTGGGGTTCTTGATCACACAAAGGGGCATCGAAGTCGACCCTTCAAAAATCAAGGCCATCTTAGAAATGCCACCATGAAGGACTAAAAAGGAGGTGCGAGGCTTTCTGGGTAAAGTGCAATTCATAAGACGGTTTATCTCAAAATTAACTTTGACTTGTGAACCACTCTTTGGTCTCTTGAAGAAAGGAACGAAGTTCCAATGGGACGGCCGATGCCAAGCTGCTTTTGAACAGATTAAGCAATATTTACAGAACCCACCCGTGTTGTCACCGCTTGAGCCGGGGAAACCGTTGATTTTGTATCTTTCAGTGATTGAAACTACAATGGGTTGCATGCTTGCACAGGAGTCTGAGGACAAGGTGGAGAGAGCTATCTACTATCTGAGCAAGAAGATGCTGGATTATGAGACCCGCTACACTCCGCTGGAGAAGGGTTGTTTGGCCTTGGTATGGGCTACCAGGAAGCTGCGGCACTACCTGTTAGCTCACTCCGTAATACTGGTTTCGAGATTAGATCCCATCAAATATCTCTTCAAGAAACTGACACTTACGGGTAGGCTAGCTCGTTGGTTGCTTCTGCTTTTCGAATTCAACCTGAAGTATGTGACGCGCAAGTCAATAAAGGGAAAAGCAATAGCGGAGTTCCTAGCTGATCACCCAGTGGAAGGGGCGAAGCAGTTGAATACTTATTCCCAGACGAGGCTATTCTGCACGTCGAAGACGAAACTTGGACGATGTACTTTGACGGAGCGTCAAACCAATATGGGTATGGGATCGGGGTGTTGCTAATAGCACCCGATAATTCCCGCATCCCTCTAGTATTCAAACTCCGATTCAAAGTCTCGAACAACGAAGCAGAATATGAGGCATGTATTGTCACATATGCTTTAATTACATGTGTTTATGCTTTTCTTCGCAATGTTATAAACATTACTTGCGTTGTCGCGCATGCTTTACTTACATGTGTTTATGCTTTTCTTCGCATTGTTATACACATTGCTTACATTGTCGCACATGCTTTACTTACATGTGTCTATGCACCCCATAGCTTGCGTTGTCGCGCATGCCCTTCTTCTTGCATTGTTATGCACCTTTTTATCCGCGTTGTCACACACACTTATGTTGCATTGTCATGCATCTCCTTACTTGCGTTGTTACGCATATTTTATTTTCATTATTATGCTCATTTTAGTTGCATTGTTATGCATCCCTTGCTTGCGTTGTCGCGCATGTTTTACTTGCATTACTATGCACCTTCTCACTCGCATTGTATATGCATGTGTTTATGTCATATTGAACTGATTTCTTGATCTAACGTTGAACATGTGTTTCTACTATGTTGTACCTGTTGAATTTCTTTCTTTTGTAGACACAATATTGTATGTACGGTTCATTCAAGAGAAGTCCTAGCTCAGTTTCACCGCAACCCTTCTCCACTCACGTGCCGCGTTTGGACGTATCCGCATGTTCGCATTTATAACGCGTTCTGCAACCCTTCTTCACTCGCATGCCGCGTTTGGACGTATCCACATGTTCGCGTTTATCACGCGTTCTGCACCCTTTCTCCACTCACGTGCCGCGTTTGGACGTATCCGCATGTTCGCGTTTATCACGCATTCTGCAACACTTCTCCAGTCGGGGGCCACATTTGGACGTATCCGCATGTTCGCGTTTATCACGTGTTCTGTAAACCCTTCTTCACTCGTGTGGCACGTTTGGACGTATCCGCATGTTCGCATTTATCACCCGTTCTGCAAACCCTTCTTCACTCATGTGGCACGTTTGGACGTATCCGCATGTTCGCGTTTATCACGCGTTCTGCAAACCCTTCTCCACTCGTGGGTCGCGTTTGGACGTATCCACATGTTCGCGTTTATCACGCGTTCTGCAACCCTTCTCCACTCGTGGGCCGCGTTTGGACGTATCCCCATGTTCGCGTTTATCACGCGTTCTGCAAACCCTTCTCCAGTGGCATGCCGCGTTTGGACGTATTCCTATGTTCGCGTTTATCACGCATTCTGCAAACCCTTCTCCACTGGCGTGCCGCGTTTGGACGTATCCACATGTTCGCGTTTATCACGCGTTTTGCAAACCTTTCTCCACTGGCGTGCTGCGTTTGGACGTATCCGCATGTTCGCGTTTATCACGCATTCTGCAACCCTTCTCCACTCGCGTGGCGCGTTTGGACGTATCAGCATGTTCGCGTTTATCACACGTTCTGCACCCTTTCTCCACTCGCGTGCTGCGTTTGGACGTATCCGCATGTTCGCGTTTATCACCCATTCTGCAAACCCTTCTCCACTCGCATGCCGCGTTTGGACGTATCCGTATGTTCACGTTTATCACACGTTCTGCAAACCCTTCTCCACTCGCTAGCCACATTTGGACGTATCCGCATGTTCGCGTTTATCACGCGTTCTGCAACCCTTCTCCACTCGCGTGCCGCGATTGGACGTATCAGCATGTTCGCGTTTATCACGCGTTCTGCAACCCTTCTCCACTCGCGTGCCGTGTTTGGACGTATCCGCATGTTCGCGTTTATTACGCGTTCTGCAACCTTTCTCCACCCGTGTGCCGCGTTTGGACGTATCTGCATTTTCATGTGCATCACGCTCTGTCGCGCAACCTTTCTCCACTTGCATGCCGTGTTTGGACATACCCGCACTGTTATGTGCATCACACCTTCTTGTACAACCCTTCTCCTCTCGCATGTGGTGCGTTTTTGGTTTCGAACACTCAGATGTGTTCCGGTGTTCAGTTATTCTCTTTCTCCTCTCGCGTGTGTCGCGTTTGGATGCCTTTCCTCTCTTGCATGTGACACACTGAGAGATGTTGTGTTTGAGACTCCGGGTATCCTTGGTAGTCTCTTTTAGTTTTCACCACATGGGACGTAGCGAGAATTCTATAATTCTCTTACATCCTTTCTGTATGTAATGTAGTTAGATTTGTATATGCTTGCTTAAAACTGTTGCATGATATGCTTCGTTACAGCTTTCTTCACATGATCATAAGTTATGTTCGGCTTTGTGCATATCCTTTGCATTTTGCCTCTGCCTACGGGCACATATCTTTGTTATCTTGCATGCTTTGTCTAAGTCTTCGGCCTTGTCAAAAATGGGTCGTCTCTAGGCTTTGACATTCACTCCCATCATTTTATAACTTTCGAGTTCTGTCAAAGAGGGGCAACTCTAGACACCCCATTTTTGACCGTCCTCAAGACTTGGACGTCATCATTTGAACAGTCGATGATCATCCATGCTCGTGTTCGTTTTGAGTTCCCGGAGGTCTCGGCCGCGCGCCTTGCCTCAAGATCTCTCAACTTGACTGTTTTGTGCTTGGTTGTGGACCAAACACTTGTGTTTTTGCTTTCGGGGGAAGAGGGTGGCTTGTTGGCCATTTCCTCACCCATTGGCCAAGGCATGAGGCCATCGGCCCCTTTTTCTTGCCATCGGCCAAAGGTGTTGACCGATCGGCACTATTTTTGGTCGGTCGGCCACCTTTGTGGGTCAAACGGCCATATTTTTCGGCCGAACCCTTTCCATCTACTTTTGGCAGATACTTTGTGCCAGCTGGCACAGCTGGCACGCACAATTCCCTCCCTCTATACACGTGTGTGGAGGGATTTGAGCCTTGCTTAGATTCTCCAAGAAGCTTTGTAAATTGGATTTCTATAAGAGGGAAGGTCGTCCTCCCTTCTCAGGGGTTCAGCAAAAATAGATATAGAGTTCATATATCCCTCTCTCTCTATATCTCTCTCTACATTTGTGTGTGTATTTGTAACAAGTCCGCGTGGGACCTCGCTACAGTTCGGACTCGATTTGTGTCACGGTTCTTAATCTTGAACCAAAGAGTCCAAATCCGGCAAATCGTTTTGAGAAACAGATTTTGAAAAAGTAGTGCCAAACATGGACTGCTTTGCCAGATACAGAGTCGCCACCTAAATATTTTAAAATGGGAGAATTTAGGAAACCCTGACTCGGTGCCGAAGGCCACATGTCCGTCATCACCAGAGTTGTCTCGGCTCGGGAGCTTGGGTACGATCGGGGAAGGTCAGCTATGACCACCCCCTTTCGCCTGGTCCGAAGACCAGCCTCTACTAACCATGATATCTGATTTTGAAAACGTTATGTGTTCTTATTCCATTTATTAGCCTAGAATTACTATGTTATGCACGCAGCAAACAAGTATAGACTAGATTGCCTAATTTGGAAATAAGCATTGCATATCCGTTTGTTTTAGAAAACACTTTGGAATTTGCTACTCGCAAGTAGGCTAAAATACGGATCTCAACGAGTTTTTCCAACTCAAACAATCCAACCTTCACCCACAGGCATTCAAGCAATTTAGCACATAAGCATTTAGCCACGTGGTAAGCATGCTGTCATGATAACATTCACACGCATGCGACATGCTAAAGCATAAATACTTACATCGTACTCCGTGCCAAAACAATAAACTAGTTAGCAAACATGCGTGTCCTAGTTCATGTTAAATTGCCTAATGCAACACATACAGGATGCAATTAGATAGGCTCGGCTAACCTAAGCATGGCATATGAAATGCGATCAACTATCACATATTCAATTTTTGAATTGAAGTACAAATGCAGTTAGCGTGATGTACCGAGCCTAATGCATGCAACACAAATGCATGAATGCACGCATGCATAGCATAAGGTATGCTAAATTAAACATGCCCTAATACTAACCATCAAAGCAGGTAAGTAAAAAAGGGAAGAAAGAAGTGGGGATTGGAAGACATACACACCATTGCATGGACTGAGACGCTATGAAAGCGTTGGGGGCTGGACTTCGGAATGAAGTTGCCTACGTATCCCAAACATGGGAATCAAGCCTCACGTAGTTCCGGTTAAGGTACACTCGGGTATTTTAACCTTCACTTTTCAGGCTCTAACTTTTGCCAAGGTGCCCGATGCGGGTTTTTGACCTTGCGAACTTCTTTTCATTTTCTTTTTTTCATTTCTTTTTTTTGCATATTTTTCCTTTTCTTTTCTTTTCTTTTTGTATTTTTTCTTTTCTTTTCTTTTCTTTTTGTATTTTTTGTATTTTTTTGTATTTTTCTCTTGCTCTAACTTTTGCCTGGGTCGCCCTTCCGGGTTTTCGACCCAGCGAGCCTCTCAAAGGGTAAAAGTGTAGCAAGTCCATGCCAAATGGTTTTTGGAGTTGAAGCCTCTCTGTGTCTAGGAGAACGGCTGTTGCAATGATTTGCAGAAGAATCGATCCCGGTTGCTCCACGAGCTTCTTCCGGCGAGATCTACTCCTTCTGATTCGGCTTTGGTGCCTCTTGCTCGAGGACTGCTTCAGAACTGGCCATATAGACCTTGCATGGCGTTTGACCGTTGAACTTTCTGAACGGGTTCAAGGTTTGAAACGGATGGGTTGAATCTTGAGGCTGAGAGCGATCCTAGGCTGCACAATCTCGAGAGCGGTTCCACACAGGTCTTCACAGGGCCGCGTAAAACATTTGTTTTTGAAAGTTTTTAAGAAAGCGACGACTCGCTCGCGCCGAAGATAGTGTGGAACCAATCTGGATCAAGCCAGGGTCCTTCCCAGTACTCATGCCGACAAGCATGGTTTCGTTCATTAAAAAGGCTTAGCATGCTTCTCTTTCTCTCATAATGATCAAAATTTTACAAAACCCGAGGAATTCCTTCCTCTTCGTTTTTATCACCGCAGTGTTTGAAAAGTTTTGAAAAACTTTAGGTTAATGCAATGAGTTTGGCGCGCAGGAGAGCAGGCGAGATGTACTGTCAGTCCATTCAAGTCCTCTGGCACTTATACTGAAAGCAAGCAAGAAAGCGAGATAGCAACAGCTGTTTCATTCAAATCTGCTGGTATAACTGGCCCCTCGGCAGAAACAGACTCAAAAACAAAAACAGGTAATTACAAGACAAAACAGTGTTCGGGACAACAACCCCAGAATCACCTGGTATTCTATATAAAGGGGACTGACTCAATACAACAAGACAGACCCTTAAGCAAAAGACTGACTCAAAACAGAGAGACAGACTCAAAACAAAAGACTGACTCGATACCCAAGCCAGAATTCACAAAACTCGGTTTCACCGATACTCAAAAATGCGTGACAGACGCTACATCCAAAATATACCGAATGCCACCCGCAGGTGGTTCACTTTACATACTCGCAGTATCTGTGTCCTCAAAATCCAGTAACTGGGTGGTAACGGACTTGGCTGAGGTGGGCGGGAGGATAACCTCGTTGTCAATCAAATCTTGCACCTCATGACGGAGGCGGGAACAATTGTCGGTTGGATGGCCTGTCTGCTGGTGGTACGCGAAGTATTGGGTAGCATCATGCGTGGCAGGGAGATTCTTCGGGAGTGGCCGAGGCTCCAAGGGTTTAAGGTGTCCCCTCTCGGCAAGGATCTGAAGTGCCTTGGACAGAGGCATGTAGAGAGCATGAAAGGCCCTGCGCCCTCGGGGCAGGTACTTTGGAGTTTGAGCACTCATACTAGCCGCACAGGCGAAAGGGTCGGCAGGTGCCACCTTAGCTTTCTGATCTTTCCCGGTTGTAGGGGCGGGAATAGGAGGAACTGTTCTGGCATGACGGGGCCTATCCCGATTTCCGGACTGACTTGAACTACTCTCAGGCAGAGTGGAGAAAGCATCCTCCACAGTCTTTGCCACAACTGCGGATATCTGTTGCTTGTTCATTCCCCCGGCTTTCAAAGCCTCAACTGCCCACAGCAGTTGTTCAACAGGATCGGCATCTACCTTTGCTTTGTCTTTCCTCTGGCCTCAGCCTGATCGAGGGTTTGGGTTGGTGCCGGCATGTCATTGCCATAGCTGGAGGCCATCTCCGGTTGGCTAAGTTCGATCACAATTCGCCCCAACAGCGGGGGCTCCTGGGGTACAAAACTCCCGGCATATGGTGCGGGTGGAGGTGAAGCTGACATTCCGTAGGCGAGATCCGCCACAGACCTCTGGAGATCACCTATCATCCCCATTAGTTCAAAGGTGGTGGGCTCACGAGCCTGATACAACTGGCGGGCCCAGACCGGGTGCACAACAGGCGATCTGGGTGGATGTGGCATATCCATGTTGGTCTCACTTTACAGAGTGATCCTTTGATCTAATGCAGTCGTCATAACCATGAACTCTTCTGAATTCTGCGTCGTCATAAGTCCTGCCTCAGCAAGGGGGAACACTGGCTATTCTGTATCAACTCTCTAACCCTCTGAACTGAAAGGAAAAACAAACAGCATTTCAGCCCCAAACGGATCAAACACAGGTGTAGCCGAACAACTGTACTTCACTACTGATCACTGTTCCCCAGAAATCACTGTCCCCCAGAAATCACTGTCCCCAAAACTGAACTGATACCCGCAGATAACTGATTCCCAACAACACTAATACTGGTGCCCTCGGGCCCGATACTCAAACTTACAAACTGGTATTTACTTTCCTGTAGAAATTCATTCTAAAAGCACATAGCAAGTAAGAGAGAGGCAAAACACCCCTATGTTGGGGTAGGGTTTCCCTGTCCTATTTTGTCAGGAGCTAGGGTTTCACTACGCACACAGCGGTTTTCAAACAACCTAACATCGGGTAAGCAGCCTGTCCTAACTTGGAATGGTCACTATGGATCCGAATATGTACTAGGTCGAATGGTCGAAAAGGGTGCCCCGGTAAAACCGGGGTTTGTGTTCCCATACTGTCAGAGCCCATAGCCGGTCAGCCTTATGGTCATGCCTTGACAAGACAAGCCTCCGGCAAACCGTTCAGAAATGGCAGATGGCAAACACTGTGTTCCTAGGCGCACCAATGCACATGCAATGCAAAGAAACACATAAACGAAATCAAAATGGGATATCACGAGTTCGAGTCAAGCTCTCTAATTTTCCCCAGCAGAGTCGCCAGAAACTGTAACAAGTCCGCGTGGGACCTCGCTACAGTTCCGACTCGATTTGTGTCACGGTTCTTAATCTTGAACCAAAGAGTCCAAATCCGGAAAATCGTTTTGAGAAACAAATTTTGAAAAAGTAGTGCCAAACATGGACTGCTTTGCCAGATACAGAGTCGCCACCTAAATATTTTAAAATGGGAGAATTTAGGAAACCCTGACTCGGTGCCGAAGGCCACATGTCCGTCATCACCGGAGTTGTCTCGGCTCGGGAGCTTGGGTACGATCGGGGAAGGTCAGCTATGAGCACCCCCTTTCGCCTGGTCCGAAGACCAGCCTCTACTTACCATGATATCCGATTTTGAAAACGTTATGTGTTCTTATTCCATTTATTAGCCTAGAATTACTATGTTATGCGCGCAGCAAACAAGTATAGACTAGATTGTCTAATTTGGAAATAAGCATTGCATATCCGTTTGTTTTAGAAAACACTTTGGAATTTGCTACTCGCAAGTAGGCTAAAATACGGATCTCAACGAGTTTTTCCAACTCAAACAATCCAACCTTCACCCACAGGCATTCAAGCAATTTAGCACATAAGCATTTAGCCACGTGGTAAGCATGCTGTCATGATAACATTCACACGCATGCGACATGCTAAAGCATAAATACTTACATCGTACTCCGTGCCAAAACAATAAACTAGTTAGCAAACATGTGTGTCCTAGTTCATGTTAAATTGCCTAATGCAACACATACAGGATGCAATTAGATAGGCTCGGCTAACCTAAGCATGGCATATGAAATGCGATCAACTATCACATATTCAATTTTTGAATTGAAGTGCAAATGCAGTTAGCGTGATGTACCGAGCCTAATGCATGCAACACAAATGCATGAATGCACGCATGCATAGCATAAGGTATGCTAAATTAAACATGCCCTAATACTAACCATCAAAGCAGGTAAGTAAAAAAGGGAAGAAAGAAGTGGGGATTGGAAGACATACACACCACTCACACACACTTATTACAGATTCGCCCTCACTCGGAGGGACCAAATAGATATTACAGATTAATTAACTACGCAAGCTAATTAAATATTACAGACAATTAACTAGTTAAGAAAATTAACTAAGCTAATTAAGCAGTAAACCGCCTCGGGAGGAGAGCCTGATGCAATGCATGCTCGGTCCTGCTCGGAAATGCACCGCCATGCATAGGCTGCCTCTGTTTTCCTTCCTTCACTCCTCTGGAGGTTGTCAAAACCTCAGGACTGCTTCTTTGGACATCAGGGAACACCACCGGCTGAATGGAATTGCCACCGGCAGTGGGATGTGGCCACCGGCACAAAATGAAGCTGTCGGCAGAGAAATGATTGCCGGTCGGCACTTGACACTGCCGGTAGGCAGAGTGTTCCTGCAGAATCTGCAAATGACAGCAACAGAGGGCAAGGCAAAGCATGGCAGCACAATTCAAGGCATATATGCACCAATCATGTCCCTTATCATGGTAATGACTCAAAGGGGCATGCGTCTCGATTCTCGGACCACCAATCACGCATTTCCATGCATGATGGCCCAAGGGATCAAGTATGCAACTTTCATGTCAAATGAAATGCAAACCAATCAAACAAACCAAGGCCCAATTCCTATCACCAATTCAAGGAACAAGGCATGCATGCGAGATGCAATGCAACCTAGGCATACAAGCTAAGGATGCAACATGGCATGGCAAGGCACTTATGCAAGCATACAAGAAAACATGAGGCAATGCTAATGGATGAAAAGGTGGACTTAAACATGATTTGGGCAGCTCTAAATAGGCCCAAATGACCAAAACAAGGGACCAAAACACACACACACATGCATATGTTAAAGGGCCAAATGCTTAGGCACAAAAGAGGGATTCTCAAGCACAATTGAAAGAGGCAATCATGACCCTAGGGCATGCAACATAAGCTCTGAATATGCATGAATTAGAGGTGCCAAAACAACTAATTAACACAAGCAATACATGTTAGCATGATCAAAACTCAAGGCAAGCTAAAGGGAGTATTGGATCACACTTAATCGAACCAAACATGGCATGAAAGGAATGATCAAAATCAGTGGTTTAGCATGTTAAAACAAAGCTAAGAGCACAATGATATGACATCCTGCGGGCCTAATCATGATGGCATACATGAAGGCATGAACATGGGGCATAAGATGACAACGTTACAAGGCATTAAAGGGACATCAAATGCGAGCATATAAGCACATCATGAGGTCTGAAATGACATGCCGAGTGGTTCCAAACCACCGAAACAAAGCAAAGATGGCATGCTAGAAGGGCCAAAGCTTAAGGCATACAAGAGGGATTACATGGTAGCTATACAAAGCAAAGCATGAATGACTCAAATGACTGAAAACAGTCCCTTAGCACATCAAAACATGCATATAAGCTTCCCAAAGCTTGGCCAAAACACAAAAGCACGGTAGTCTAAATGCTATGCATGTATTGAGGCAAATCATGGCATTACAAGGTAGGTATGCTAAGCATGCATGGTGTACCAAAACCAACACAAAAAAGAGGTATATTATGACATACTAAGCATGGAAAACAGCCAAGACATGATCAATACACACTCTAGCATGATGCTCTCTCAAGAGGCCAAAAACGGTCCATTTCAAGGACAACAAGGAGAGGGGGTGGCCCTCCCCTTTTGGAGACTTCAAGGCACCATCTTCACCACTAAAATCCCTCAAGATTTTAGTGGTGAAGAGGCCCAAACACCGAAGTCTCGAAACTTGCACAAAATAGCACAAAATGAGGCCTTTCAAGGCCTAAGAGGGATCAAACACCTCCAAACCACAAAACACTCTTAATAAACAATCAAGAGGGTCTAAAAGCAGAACTTTTTTGTGTTATACAATAAGCACGAAAACAGCTCTAAGATAGGTAGAAAATCAATGCAAAAATGGGGAATAATGGGACTAGATTCTCACCCTTGAAGACCCCTTCACAAGTGATGCTCCAATGGCCCTCCTTGGCTTGAATCCAACACCAAAACACCAAAATCAGTCCCTTAGAATCTCAGGAGCCAAAGGAAGGTGAAACATTAGGTGTTTGTGTGCAATAGTATGGACTAAACACACTAAAACACACACAAGAGGGAAAAAGAGAGAGATAATGTGTATCAAACCCTAAAAATGGCTGTCTAAGCTCTCTCAAAATATCTCAAGTGTCTAACCCTAAGGCCAAGAGAGAAGACTCTCTCTTATAGAGCCTTTTGTCTTGTAAAGCTAACAAGACAAGCTTCATAAGAGGGAGATCCCTCCATACACGTGTATGAAGAGGAGCAAAAAGCTAGATAGCTGTCTTAAAATATCTGCAAAAGTAGATGCACTGTAGTCGACCGGACAAAGATGCCATTTTGGCAAAATTGAGTGCCGATCGGCAACAAACAGTGCCGACCGGCAATATACATTGCCGGTGGCAGCAAAAACCAGCCGGTGGCCTCTAGCCATTGCCGGTGGTGTGTGGGGATGCCTCACAAGGCATTCCCTGCCCCTCCAAGGCAAAATGCAAGTGTTTGGTGCAAAACCAGACACTAAATGGTCAAGTTCGGAGATCTTGAGGCAAGGCACGTAGCCGAGACCTCCGGGAACTCCAAACGAACACAAACATGGATGATCACCGAGTGTTCAAACGGTGACGTCCAAGTCTTGAGGACGGTCAAAAATGGGGTGTCTACAGTATTTGTGATCAAAAGTGTGTTTTTGTTCATATTTTTGCACTAAGGCACCTAGTAATACACCATCCTTGAGTTGCTGAGGTGCTAAGGAGTTGGCTTTGGAGTTCTTGGGCTGTTTTTGATCCAAGAAGATTGGTGGAGTTGTGTTCTTGAAGTTGTTCTTCAAGGATGAGTTAACTTGTTTTAGATACCCCATTTTGGCTTAAGCTTTTAGCCTTTCTTACTTATTGTTTTAAGCTTAGATTATAACTAATAAAATTTCTATTTTTACTTGCTTTAGACCTTTGTTTAAGGTCTCTTCTTGGTTTGGGGTTGTTTACCCCTTCCAAGGCCTTGTTAGGCCTTGTTTTAGGCCATCCCTTTTGGCCCTTGCTTTAAGCTTTGCATGGCCTCTCTACCACTGAAATCCAGAGGATTTTCAGTGGTGGAGAGGTGGTTTTGGTGTCCTAAATAGGAGAGGGTCATCCCCTCTCTTTGTTGTCTTGAATGCTAGCAATAGTGGCTTATGTTGGTGGCATGTGTCCTGTGCTTGTTTTAGCTTCATTTCAGCAAGTATTTGGTGTTATTTTGCAATGATTTACTTCTGTTTAAAGTTGGTTTAGTGGTCTCTTGCATGCACCATGTACTTGCCTTGCAATCCCCTCATTTGCCTTAACATTTATCTAGCATTTAGACAACCATGCTTGCATGTTTTGGCTTAACTCCATGAATATTTTAGCCTTGTTTTACCGTGCTAAAGCTCTATTTTTCATTGTTTTGGTCATGCTTGCATTGTTTTGTATAGCTACCATGCAATCTAGCTTGTTAAGCTTTGTGCATCAAGTCACTAGCATGCATTGCTTGGACCCTTTTCATGATTTGGCATCATCTCATATGAGATTTCAGTCCATGTAATGTGGCCATGCATTCACATTTATAACATTTTCCATGCATTGGAAGGTTGGTGTTTCATGCCTCAAGAATGTGTCATTGTCTATGCCAACATGCTTAGGCCTTTGGGATGCCATCTAAGTGGATTTTTGGGCTCATTCTAACATGCCATAACTCTGATTTTGGTTTCTTAAATCATACCATGTTTGGTTTTGATAGGTGTAGTGTAACACCTCTTTTGTAGCTTTGCATGCCTCATGTTTTTGGTGTTGTGTTCTAGCATGTTTTAGGCTCATTTGGACCTGCCTTAGGACTGTTTTAGGTCATATTGGCCCTTTGGGGCTTGCTTTGTATAGCCATGGTTTGAACCCTTTGGCTAACTTCAAGCTTTAAGCTTTCTTGCATGTTTTGTTTGCGTTGTTTGATTGGTTTGGCACCTTTCCTAACATGATTTCAGAGCTTAACATATTTGTCACATGTCTATATTTGTCTCTTTTATGTGTGCTTAAGAGTTATGTCTTCATGCCCAGGTGATAGGCCAATTAGCATGCGTGTTTGTATATGCTTTTGTCCCTCATTTCATAGCATTTTGGCCACTGATTTGGGCCTATTTAAGAGCTGTCCATTATGGTTTGAGTCCATTCTTTGCATGTTGTTGCATGCTGGCCTCGCATGTTGTTGCATACTTGGCCTATTGCATGTTGTCGCATGCTTGAGTTATATTGCATTTGGCATGCCTTTTGTTAAGTTGCTTTGCATGTTTGCATGCTAGTCCTATTGCATGTCGTTGCATGCTTATCATTGGTACTGTTGTTGCATGCCTATTGCATTGTAATGCTTGCATGGTTATGATACTTTGTTGAGATCGTCATGCATGTATTACATTGGTCCAAATATACTTGTCCCCTTACATGTTGTCACATGTTTGCCTCACCTGTTGTTGCATGTTTTCCATTGGCATTGTTGTTACATGCCTTGCATGTTTACTTGTTTAGGTTGTATGCCTATTGCACATTGCTTGTTTGCACGATCATGTGGCATTAGCTTGCTTGCATGCCTAGGTTGTATAGCATTAAGCATGCATCCCTTGCCTCTTGATTAAGCATGATAGAGGTTGGGGCCCCTTATGTATTTTGGTGTGCATTTCATTTGATATTAATTGCACATTCGACTCCTTTGGCCATCATGCATTGAAATGCGTGACTGATGGTCCGAGGGTCGAGAACCATACTCCCTTGAGCTCATGACATGATAGGGAGGGTAGTCGTGCATACATTGTCTTGTAAATGCATTGTCATGCTCTGTTTGTCCTCTGCTGCAGCAAAACCGCATTTTGCAGGAAGAGATGGCCAGTCGGCCATATTCAGTGGCGGCCGGCTACAAATTGTTGGCCGAGAGCCCCATTATTTGTCGATGACCAGTTCCCCTTGGCCGATGGCCTTTCTACTTGACCGATGGCCTCTCACAGCACCCATAAGGTTATTCAGAAGCATCCTTGAGACTTGTGCATTTTTCAGAGGTGCAGAGCAGTGCAAGCAGAGGCAGCATGAGCATGGCGATAGAATTTCGAGTAGAGCCGAGCATGCATGCATTTGTCCCTCTTCCCGAGGCCTCTTTACTACTTTAGTAGCTTAATTAATTTGTTTAATTAGTTAAGTGTTGTGTAATAATTAATTAGCTAGTTAGTTAGTTTGTTAATTAGTCAATTTGTATTATTTATTCGGACCCTCCGTCGCGATGGCGAATTTCGTAATAAGTGTGCGTGAGTGTGTGAATGTCTTCCAACCTCACGTCTTTCTCCCTTTTACTTAACCGCTTATGATGGTTAGTTTTAGGGCATGTTTCAATTAGCATACTTATGCTTCGCATGTTTGCATTCATTCATTTGTATTGCATGCATCGGGCTCGGTGCATCATACTAACTGCACTGTATTTCAATACCAACATGAATACATGTATCGAGTGTTGCATCCATATGTCATTTTAGAATAGCCGAGCCTACTTCTAATTACATTTTGCATGTGTTGCATTAGCCATCTTAACATGAATTAGGATCATGCATTGATTACTAATTAGTTTCTTCTTTTGGCCGGGAGTACATTGTAAGTGTTTATGCTTTAGCATCTTGCATGTATGTGAGTGTTAACATGAAAGCATGCTTGCCATGAGGATATTTGCTTATGTGATATAACTGCCTGAATGCCTATGGGTGAAGGTTGGATTACTTGAATTGGACTAATTCATTGAAATCCGTGTTTTAGCCTACTTGCGAGTAGCAAACTTCAAACCATTTCCAAACAAACGGATATGCGATGCTTTGTTCCAAATTAGGCGATCTAATCTATACTTTTGTATTGTGCGTATCACGTAGTAAGATTAGCTAATTAACCGGAATAAGAGCGCATGTGTTTTCAAAAACAAGATATCATGCTTAGTACAAGCCGATCTTTGATTGGGCGAGCAGGGGTGCTCATAGATGACCTTCCCCAATCGTACCCAAGTTCCCGAGCCGAGGCAACTTTGGTGATGACGGACACGTGGCCTTAGGCACGAGTCAGAGTTTTCTAAATTCTCCAAAATAAAATATTTAGGTGGCGACTCTGTATCTGGCAAAGCAGTCCATGTTTGGCACTTCTTTCTTAAAAATCAATTTTCCAAAACGATTTGCCGAATTTGGACTCTTTGCTGATTTATCAATCTCACATCGCACATTGTGAGATCAGACTAAGAACCGTGACATTTGAGTCCGAACTGTAGCACGGAAGCCCTGGGGGCGCGTCTACACATGCATGAGAGAATTTCTAACCATACTTCATCATTACTTCATATTACATGAATACCAATTGTACCTTCTTAATTAGCTACTAAATTTTAGAAATTGAACTTAAATTCTTTTTATTCTCAGTTAGTTAGTGATAGATTATCAAAAATTAAGCTCAAAACTAATCTGTTATATCTTCAATTTGATGAAATACAACAAGAATTGGCCTTTCTCTTCAATGCCCTAGCGTTTCTCCTCTCAAGAGCTCTACCTTCTCTCTCTCTAAAACTCTCCAACAAAACCCACTCACTCTCTCTTACTACTCAACTCTTCTCCTCTTAAACATGGATGATTAGAATTAGGAACTAATTTGATTCTTAATCTCCAATTAAAACATTTTTAGTCATGTAGTAACCAAAGTAATAAAATATAAATAATCTAATCATATACTACCCTTATTAAGTTCACTAATTACACAATTAAACTTAAATTAAGCTCTTGCACATTAAATTACAAGTATTCAGTCATGTTTAAATTACTGAATCAGAAACTCATACACATAGAATTTTTTGCAATTAAACATAAAATAATCACTCATATATAAATATCATGCATATATACCGATTCCATATATGTCAAATTGAAATTATGAAGTCTTATATTACCTATTCTAAGTCAAAATTAAATCACTTTAGCAAATAATTGACGTAAAACATTAAATCACATAATTAATTAGCACATAAAAAGGAAATTAAATGACTAATTAATCAAATGCATGTCCGGGTCATTACACTAATTACGTTTGGGAAAAGTACACCAATGAGTTTTTTAGTATGTCACATTAAGTGTTACGTTATTAGAGTGTTACATTAGAGTGTTAGGTTTTCGTTGTGAGATTTGTTCTAGAATGAGGGAAAATCCAAAACTTCTATAGTGCAAATTGTCCAAATGTGTAATTTTACATTTTGAGAAATCTACTTTTATCCCTAAAAAATTAAACCTAAACATATAAGTGATTACCCTTTTATGTAATTTCCACTTTAATGGAACATTTGGGTTCATAAGAAAAAAAGGAAGACTAAACAGTTTATAAGATCACATTTTGAGATTTATTAGTGCTTCACCCTAAAAAAATTTCATTATCTATATATTGTATAAGGAAAAATTGTGTTTTTAGTGAGAAGCCTTGTGAGAGTTTCAATATCTCATACTCCATTGGCTAACTTTTATTTGATAATCCCACATCGGGAAAAGAAGGAAAAAAAATGAGTTGTTTTACTCATATAAAGGGAATTTTATATTCTCATCCCATTTAATGAAAAGCCTTGTGAGAATTTTAATATCTCATACCAATTTTCTTGATTTTCTTAAATTTGAACAATTAAAAAAATCTTCATTGGCTAGCTTTTATTTGATAATCCCACATCGGGAAAAGAAAGAAAGAAAAAAAAAGTTATTTTACTCATATAAAGTGAATCTTGTATTCTCATCCCATTTAATATTGTAGTGTTGTGCATGCTTCAATTCAATATAATTTAAATTTTAAAAGTATTAATTAATTAATTATGACCTAGCAGATTAGGCTAAATCATTTTTGATTTGATTGATTTGTTGGTTCAACCGTGATTTTAGCGGTTTTATCAAAATATATTGATTAGATTTGTTTGATTCGAAATAAACTAAAGAATGATTTGATTAAAGATTGAAAAACTGAGATTGCTTGGCTAGAAATAAACTTTCCATCCAAATAATTGTTAATTTTTATTTTATAATCCCACATCGAAAAAAGGATGAAAAAAAAAGTGAGTTATTTTACTTATATAAAGTGAATCTTAATAGTGTAGTATTGTGTATACTTCAATTCAAGACAATTTAAATGTTAAAATTAAAATAACATTTAAAAATTTTAATTAATTAATTTTTGTATAAGTTGGTTGGTCTTTGACCTAATCGATTAGGCTAAACCATTTTAGGTTTGACTGATTCGCCAGTTTAATCCCGATTTCTCATATTGATTTTATTAATTTTAAAATAACTAAAAAAAATTTCCATTGGCTAACTTTCATTTAACCGTATAAAAATAAAACTCTAATTAGTTTATGATTTATTTTATAATCCCACATCGGGAGAAGAAGAAAAAGTAAAGTTTGTTTCGCTATCTATCTATATATTATATAAGGAAAATGAGATTTTTAGGAAGAAGCCTTCTAGGAGCTCAAAACCCTTATTCTAAAATTATTGAATTTCTCTTAATTTTAAACAACTAAGAAAATTCTCGTTGGCTAGCTTTCATTTACTTTTTATTTTACAATCTCACATCGAAAAAAGAAAGAAAAAGTTAATTGTTTCATTTACATAAAGTGAATCTCATACTCCCATCTATATAAGTAAAAGGAGATTTTTAGTGAGAAGTCCTATGATCAACTTCTCATATCATTTTTTTGATTTTCTTAATTTTAAACAATTAAGAAAATCCCTATTGGCTAACTTCTATTTAACTTTTATTTTACAATCTCACATAATTTTGATTTTAAAACTAATTTTGTATGAGTTTTTGAAACTCTCATAATATTTAACTTTTAAATAATTACAATCTCATATCGAGAAAAGAAAGAAAAAAGTGACTTGTTTCACTTATATAAAGTGTTACAATCCCACATCGGGAAAAGAAAGAAAAAATGAATTGTTTTACTTATATAAAATTAATCTTATAATGAGAGTTTTAAGGGAGATACCTTCTAGAAGTTGCAAACTCTTATTCTAAAATTATTGATTTTTCTTAATTTTAAACAATTAAGAAAAATCTCATTGGCTAGCTTCTATTTACCGTTTATTTTACAATCCCAAATCGAAAAAAAAAAGAAGAGAAAAAAGTGAATTGTTCCATTTACATTAAGTGAATCTTATGCTCCAATTTATATAAACTATTGAAATTTCTTAATTTTAAACAATTAAGAAAATCCCCATTGGTTAGCTTCCATTTAACTTTTATTTTATAATTCCACATCGGGAAAAGAAGTAAAAAGTGAATTGTTTCATTTATATAATTATTTTATAATCTCACATCGAGAAAAGAAGAAAAAAGTGGATTGTTTCACTTACAAAATGAATCTTATACTCTTATTTATATAAGCAAAATGAGATTTTTAGTAAGAAGTCTTATCATCAATATCTCATACTATTTTTTTTATTTTCTTAATTTTAAACAATTAAGAAAATCCCGATTGGCTAGCTTTCATTTAACTTTTATTTTACAAAATATAGAAAAAAAATTAAATATAATTATCTTATTTTTATTTAATAATATATTATTTTAACCCGTGCATAGCACGAGTGATATGCTAGTATACATAGAATGAAAATGATCAAAATCTTTGGCATTGCACATCTTTTGGTACAGGACACAGCCAGTGGCCTTTCACCGTAATTTGAATGATGTACCTGCATAGGAATTTGTCATTTTAAAGAAATTATTTATTTAAACAACTCTGCTACGTAGCTCGAAAATGAGCTGGCTCGAATGGCTCGACGTGCCAAAACGACGTCGTTTTGACACCTTTTTTTTTTCCCCCTTTCTCTTCTCTCTCTTCTTCCTTCCTCTTCTTCCTTTCAGACCCAAACCAAATTCTGAAATCGTTCTGCTCTCTCGTCTGACTATCTCTCTGACGCGATGCAAACGAGTGAACATCTAACTTCTCTCCGACCCAAACGATGCTAGAAGCTTCTTATACGTCGGAAACTCAGATGCTAAAATGCATCATTACAAAAAAAGTTCAACACAATTTTGTAACCAAAGACCCAAGTATTTACAAATTACAACACTTTACATTACCATTACCAAATTCAGTTTGTTCTCATCTTCAATCTCACTCTCTTCTAACCTAGAAACTAAAATTACTATTAAACAAATTGTCTATCTAATCCATGAGAACCTAGAGAAAACCTTGAAACAGAGACACCCAGAAATGTCAAAAACCTCTGTTCCATACTTATCAACTATACAAGAACAAGCAACCTCAAAATTCATGGAATTTGGAGCAGATCACCCATCAGAATGGTCATTAGAACCACAAATAAACACAATCAAACCCCAAAATTAAAACCAAACCCAAACCCAAAATCAAAATCAAAATCCAAAATCAAATCTCGAAATCAAAACCAAGCCCACTGCTACAGTCGAAAATCGCCAACCGGCCAATAGTCTAGAAAGAAAAAGAAGAAAGAGAGATGAGAGTGAGAAGAGGTGAGATCGGGCCAGAGAGAGAGAGGATCAGAGAAAGGATGAGAGGTAAGAGTGATGAGAGCTGGTTAGAGAGAGAGAGAGTGAGAGGATCAGAGAGAGGGACACAGATCTATATATATATAAGAGAGAGAGAGAGAGAGAAAGAGAAAGAGAGCCCACCGTCGCAAACCCGCGCCGCCATCACCGTCACAGTTCAAAAGGAAGAAGAAGACCAAGGCAAATGAGAAGAGATAGAGAAGAAAGAGAACGAAAGAAAGAGAGAGAGAGAGAGAGAGAGAGAGAGAGAGAGAGAGAGTCAAGCCATTCGAGCTTTAAAATGTCGAGTTACAAGGCATTTCTGCCGTTGGCTGACAAAATTTATATATAAGTAGCATTTTCTTTCACATAGATTACAACTCATCCCCTCTTACTTTGCCCTTGTTCCTATCTCAATCAAACTAATCAGGTTGAAGAATTCGATTTTGTGTCAATTTTTTTTTTTTTTTTTTGTCAATCCCGACTAAATCAAATTGCTTACACCTGTAATGATGGTTGGTTGGTTTATTGTGAATCTATAATAATTCAATTTATAAAATTTCAAATTTTTTTCCCCCCATAATTCTATGGTGTCAATTTATAAAATCTCTAAAGATTTGATGTGCCCAAATTTTCTTCAAAGTTTCAATTGACACCTACGTGTCGTATGATGTCGACAAGATTCTTGGTCAATGAGTAGACGACCTCATTTGACAACTTTTAATTTTAGCAACAAAATTAAAAGGTCATTACAAGTTGTTATATCACTCTCTGTACTTTTCTACACATCTTTTCTTAAAAAGTAAAAAAATTACTAAAATAGTCTTTTCCCATGTGAATTCCATCACATTCATTCATTTAGTCTGCCTTCGATTAAAAATAATAATAATTTAAATTAAACATGATATTGACAAATTTCAGTGAGTTCTTGGGTGGATGGTAGTCATTAAGGATGTAAAAAAATCAAAAAAATCGACCAAATTGAACTAAATGATCCACATTTGGTTTGTTTTTTAATAAGAAGTAGTCTGTGCAGTTTTTAAATTTGATTTTATTTTGATTTTTGGTTCGGTGTCAGTTTAACCACCTTATGCACCAAATTAAATCAAAACCAACTTTTTCAACATATATGGTATTTATTATATGTATATAATTTAATAATATAATAATATTAATAAGTATACTGAATTATTAATCTTAATTAATTAATCCTATCATCCCTAAAACCCAAGTTAGTATACCCTTATTATATGTAATCTAAACTCTAACTCATTATTCTTGTAGTATTCATTATTAGTTTTTGTTTGTATTTTTGTTAATTGAGAAATTGTAAACTATGTACTAAATGTGATGATGTTGTTTTGTCGGGATAGGATGGGTTGGACTGATCTAGGCGCTCCACGGGTCGTTTGTCTTTTGTCTTCGTAGTCACACTTGCAACAAGTCCGTAGGAAGGTTTCGAAATGGGGGTGCTTCCTTCCCGTGGACTCTCCGACATCAAGTTAGGTGGTATCGAATAATAATCTAGAGAGAGAGTGAGAGAGTTTCTTCTTACCAAAACGTTTTTTAGAAACTTCCTTATATTGCTTATTAATCATTTCCTTGTCTATTCATCCTATCCTGTTCACCGAAAGCCTGCAACCTACATGCCGTCGGCCATGGTGGTTTTCCCATGTCCCAGAGCGAGAGCTCTTGTTGCTTTTAATGTTTTGATAGTCTCGTTTAATGTTTGGCGCATGGGCTCAAGAACTCTCTAAAATCTTTGTCTGCCACGTGGCTAACTCCCTACCTAACACTTGTCTAGCTAGTGCCTAGGCTTGGCCATTGTGAGTTCTCTACTAGGCTTGGTGTCGAGCCTGTTTTGCTGGGTTTCAGCCAAGTGACTATTTGGATAACCCAAGACAAGCCCTCTTGGGCCATGCCCATCAGTAGTCCCTCATTTTTTAGTACAGCTTTAGTCTAGCAAAGGGAATAATAAAGGTGGAAGCAATCTCCCAAGTCGTAGAAGAGGGGGCCGACCGACTAGGCTGGTGCATGAGGAGGTAAGATTGGCAAGACGGCCGAGCAAAGGCGCCCGACTAGCAGAGTGGCCGGCCAAGGGTATCTGATCGCCGAGATGACCAAGCCTAGTATGTTTGACTAGCGAGGTATCTGACCGAGTGACAACATGGACCGGTCGATGGTGGGGGGGGGGGAAGGGTGAAATGCTCCGGCAGGCGTGGGGCTCAAGGAAGAGGAATGCACATGACAACGTGATGTGAAACAGACATGGGGGAAGGGAATGAGTTAGTAGGTTTGGGGAAATGATAGTGTTCGTCCACCTGGAATGATGTGGGCCGTGGATAAGGATTTTGAACTATTTGGTGGAGGCGAAGGGTTGGGGAAATGGGGAATTCGAAAAAGTTAGGTATTTTACCCGTTAGGTTTCCTAATTCCCTCCACACTATGGGAAATTACAAACTAGCAAACTTCAACCACGATCCTTTGAAGACAAGTAAACCGTGGGCTTTTGCATTTGTGCGCTTCACATACCTTATTGCAAAAAATCAACACATTCCAGACTTTACCTTCTTTATTTCGTTTGATTCCGTGCTGCAGCACATTTCAAATTTCCTCGCCCTTGCCACCGAAGCTATTTGCAGAAATGCAAAAGAGATGACCCAAGAGAAAGCACTAGCTACAACATCTGACCTGTTGGGGGACGATGATGGGGTTGCTCTGGTGGAGAAATACAGGGTGGAAAGGATAGTGGAGAGGAGGGGACAGAGACCACCTTGACCTATTCCTCTAACAATGAACTCAGCGGCCCAAGCGATTAACCAAGTGGCTTCGAGCCATTGGCACACCAAGGTTGACAAGTTGTCATTAACGGCGAGGGACTTAGAGGAGATCCGAATGAAGTATCAGATTCCTGAGGTCGTGAAACTAAGGCTGCCAAGGGTGGAAGAGAGGGTGCTGAATGCCAGACCGGGGGAGTTTTTGTTGTACGAAGAGGCGCTGTGGAGGGGTTTGAGACTGCTGCTCCATCAGGTCGTGAGCAAAGTGCTAAACCGATTGGAAGTGGCACTGGGCAGTTAGTGCCAAATGCATGGAAAATCTTGGTGGCGTGCATGATCTTTTGCGTACGAGCGACCGACGGGGAGGGGATGTCGATGGATGAATTTTTCTCTTGCTATAAGGCATCAGACTGAGAGGAGACATGGGTGGCCATGTAGGCGATGCCTGGGAGAAGATTAGTGGTAAGGCTATCCTCATCGGTGAAGAGGTGGCAAACCAAGTGATTTTACGTGTCCGTGGATAACGGAAGAGGAGTGTGGACGATTTGGAAGATCCCAACCAAACCGATTCAGTCAAAGTTGGATGCCACTGCTGTAGACGTCCCCCGAACGTCCCGGGGGGAAATCCCCGTTTTGTTCATGTGGGCTCACTACAATTCAGGACTCAAATGTCACGGTCCTGTATCTAATCTCGCAGAGTGCAATGCAAGACCGATGAATCATCAAAGAGTCCAAATTCGGCAAATCGTTTTTGAAAACAGATTTTTTTGAAAGAAGTGCCAAACATGGACTGCTTTGCCAGATACAGAGTCACCACCTAAATATTTTATTTTGGAGAATTTAGGAAACCCTGACTCGTTTGCCTAAGGCCATGTGTCTGTCATCACCAAAGTTGCCTCGGCTCGGGAACTTGGGTACGATTGGGGAAGGTTACTTCGTGAGCACCCCCGCTCGCCCGATCAAAGATCGGCCTCTACTAACCATGATATCGAGCTTTGAAAACATTATGTGCTCTTATTCTGGTTACTAGCCTAGATTTACTACGTGATGCACACAACATACAAGTATAGATTGGATCGCCTGAATTGGAACAAAACACCTCATGTTTGTTTTTGAAATGGTTTGCTACTCGCAAGTAGGCTAAAATGCGAATTTGCCACCCTCAGGTGGGCTTGGAAAACAAGATGATTTGCCACTCTCAAGTGGGCTTAAAACTCACAGTCAATGTATTATTCCAATTCAGATAATCCAACCTTCACCCACAGGCATTCAGGTAGGTATATCACATAAGCAGTTAGCCTCATGGTAAACATGCTATCATGGTAGTCACTCACACGCATGCAAGGATGCCAAAGCGTAAATGCTTACCTAGTACTCCAAGCCAAAATAGAAACTAGTTAGTAATCAAATGCGTGATCCTAGTTCATGTTAAGATAGCTAATGCAACACATGCAAAATGCAACTAGAAATAGGCTCGGCTATTCTAAGATGTCATGTGAAATACAACTTGATACATGTATTCAAATTGGAATTGAAATACAATGCAGTTAGCATGATGCGCCGAGCCCGGTGCATGTAAAATAGATGAATGATGCAAACATGGGAGCATAAGTATGCTAATTAAAACGTGTTCTAAACTAACCATCAAAAGCTAGTAAATAAAAGGGAGAAAGACGTGGGGTTGGAAGACATACATCACATGCACACACACTTATTACAAGATTGCCCTCTCGCAGAGGGTCCGAATAAATAATACAACACAAATAAATAATTAACTACTCTAGCTAATTAAATATTAAAAAGTTCTAATTAATTAATTACAAAAGAAGGTGGCCGTAGCCCTACCTCGGAATGATGGGACGATCCATGCTCGATTTGCCTCGCTCGGAAACCCGTTGCCATGCCACTGTTTCCTCTGTTAGCACTGTTCAACACCTCTGCGAACTGTGAAAATACTTGTGATGCTTCTGGAACACTCCCATAGCACTGTGGGATGTCACCGGCCATAATGCAAGTCCACCGGCCACTGGGATACAGTTATCGACCAAAAGTGAGACCACCGACTAGACTTTTGTTGCCGGCCGGCACTAAAAGTGGCCGACCGGCCATTTCTTCCTACAGAGCACTGGTTTTGCTGCAACAGAGGACAGACAGTGCATGGCAAAGCATTTTCAAGACAATGTGTGCATAGCCACTCTCCCTATCATGTAATGAACTCAAGGGAGTATGGCCCTCGGTCCTCGGGCCACCAATCACGCATTTCAATGCATGTTGGCCAAAGGTACCAAGTTTGCAAATCAATGTAAATGAATGCTACACACTCTATCATGTTGAGATCAAGAGTGTCGGCGACCGAGGATTGAGACGTGTTTCGTCACTTTAAGTACGAACACACCTCATTCCTCATGTTTGGTTTGACACCCCAAACCAAAATAATGCAATGCATGTATGTGATATGGCTCAAATATGCAATATGGCTTGAATATGCAAAATGGCTCAAGTATGCAATATGAGGCTAAGTTAGCGAAGCATGCCAAATGCAATGCAACTTACACATGCAAATGTACAATGTGCTAAGCATGCAAGATGTAATGCAATGCGATCTAACATGTAAGCTAAGCTAATATAACAAGAACATGCAAACATGATATAATGAAAGCATATAACGAGATGCAACATACCTAACATGCAACTATGTACAAGGATGGACTTAAACCGAAATGGGAGGACCTCAGCCAGTCCCAAAATAGTGGCCAAAATACCAAAAACCAGGCACCAAAATGCGAGATAAACATGCACACATGTTGACCCATCAATTAGGCCACAACGCACAACCTTCAAACATGAGCGAGATGTGATAAATATGAGGATATGGCATTACAAAAAACTCTGAAATCACATGAAGAATGATGCCAAATTGACTACACAATGCAAACATGGCATGTTAATGGAGTTAAAGCTCAAAGCTAGCTACGAGGCTTGAACCATGACTATGTCAACCAAGCCCCAAGTGGTCAAAGCAACTCAAAACAGTCCCGAGGCAGACCAAAATGAAGCTAAAACTCATATGGAACAAAGCCAAAACATGCTATAAAGAAGGGCACAAAGCAAGACGCATACAAGGCCCAAAAGGGCAAATGCACTGCACCTCTTACAACCGAACATGACACGACTTAGGCAAATAAAATCAGAGTTACAATACACCAAAACAAACCACAAAACCCACTGATATGGTAGCCCGAAGACTTAAACAAAGAGGCATGCATAATGGCCTAAACATGGAGTATAAGACAACAACTCTTCAAGGCATTGAAAGGGTGTTAAATGCAAGCATACAAGCATGGAACATGGACCGAAATGGCATGAGAAGTGATTCCAAATCACTGAAATAACCCAAATGAAGCATGCTCCAGACTCATACACCCGAAGTCAACAAGCTAGAATGCAAAGATGCTATATAAAGCATGGCAAGCATGACCAAATTGACACCAAACAGAACTTAAACATGTTAAAACATGACTAAAAACTTCACAAAGCTAAGTCAAAACATGCAAGCATGGTGGTCTAAATGCATGATGCATTTCTAAGCAAAATAGAGGAATTCAAAGCAAGTGTATGGTGCATGCAAGGGGTCAACAAACCAACCTAAAACAGAGGTAAACCATGACCAAATATCACTTAATACCCACTGAGATGGAGCCAAAATCGACTAAGCATGCATGCTACTCTTATGAGCCAAAAACAAAAGCATATGAGACACAAAGGGAGAGGGGTGTCCCTCCCCTATACAAGACCTCAAAACCACTTTCAGTGGTGAGAAGGCCAAAACACGAAAGTTCCAAAGCTCAACAAAGAAGGCACAAAAAGAGGCCAAACAAGACCTAAGAGAGGGAGGACGACCCCCAACACCAAAATGACCTTAAACAAACATGTTAAGCATGAAAATACAGAACTTTTATTAGTTATACACTAAGCTCAAAAAAGTATGCAAGATAGGCTAAAAGCTAGTGCAAAAATGGGAAATATAAAGCAATAGTGCTCACCCTTGAAGAACACTTCAAGAACAGCAACTCCAGCCCCCTCCTTCTGATCAAAACCAACTCAAAACTCCAAGAACAATGTCTCAACACCTCAATAACCAAGGTATGGTGTAACACTAGGTGCTTTAGTGCAAAAATAGGAACAAAAACACACTTGTGAACACTATTACACACACAATCTAGAGAGAGAGGGAGATATAGAGAGAGAGTGATAGATATATGATATATATCTCTGATATATATATATATATATATCTTTGAATTGTTCAACCCCTCTAAAGGAGGAGGGAGGCCCTCTTTTATAGAACAAAAAGGGCCTAAGCTTCTTGGAGAAGCTAAGACAAAGGGGTCAAGCTTTCTCAAGAAGCTAGAACAAAGGTTCAAGCTTCTTGGGAAAGCTAAGGAAAAGGTCCAAGCTTCTTGGGGAAGCTACGACAAAGGGTTCAAAGCTTCCTCAAGAAGCTAGAGCAAAAGGGTGCAAAGGGTGCAAATCCTTCATACACGTGTATGGAGGATGGGTATGTGTGCTCCAGCTGGCATAGCTGGCATGCAAAATGCCTGAAAAAGGAAAAAAAGAAGCCCTGGCCAGAAAATATGGCTAATTGACCAAACAAACGGCCGGCCGACCAAAAACAATCCCGACCGGCCATCACCAATGGCCGGTAGCAACAAAACAGGGCCGGTGGCCTCAAGCCAAGGTTGGTGAGGTGTGGGGATGACCAACAAGCCATTCTCTGCCCTCAGAAGCAAAAACACAAGTGTTTGGTCCGTGACCAAGCACAAAACAGCCAAGTTGAGAGATTCTGAGGCAAGGCGCGTAGCCGAGACCTCCGAGAACTCAAAACGAACACGAACATAGATGATCACTGAGTGTTCAAACGGTGACGTCCAAGTCTTGAGGACAGTAAAAAATGGGGTGTCTATAGTTGCCCCTCTTTGACAGAACTCGAAAGTCATAACAATGACGGGAGTGAGTGTCAAAGCCCAGAGACGACCCATTTTTGATAAGGCCGAAGACTTAGACAAAGCATACAAGCCAACAAAGATATGCGCCTGAAGGCAGGGGTAGGATACAAGAACAACGCACAAAGCCGAGCATAACTTATGATTATGCAAAGAAAGCTGTAACGAAGCATAACGTGCAACAGTTTTAAGCAAGGCGAAAACCAAACTACATTACAATGCAGAAAGGATGTCAGAGATTTATGTAATTCTCGCTACATTTGACGCAGAGAATACAATACCTGTGCGGTTCGTCTAGTCGTGCCAGCTTCAAATGAACCGTACATACAATATCGTGCCTGCAAGAGAAAGAAAACTTATAGGTACAACATTGTTAGAAACATGCATGACAATGCAATTGAAAGATGTGTGACAACGCAAGCGAAGGGGTGCATGACAATGCGGGTGAGAGGGGTGCATAACAACGCAACCCAAGTGTGTGCATAACAGTGCAATTTGAATGAAATGTACATGAAGGCACAAACACATATAAGTAAAATACACGTGACAACGTGTGCAATGTGTGGAGGTGAGGAAGAGTATACACATGTAAGTAAAGCACATGCGACAACATGTACAATGTGTAAGGCAATTGATAAGTATACACATGTAAGTAAAGCATGCGCGACAACGAATGCAATGCATAAAGTAAGGAATAAAATGTACACATGTAAGTAAAGCACATGCGACAACATGTACAATGTATGAAAATAAAGGAACTTGAACACATATAAGTAAAGCGTAACGCGACAACGTATGCAATGTGTACAGGAACTTGAACACATATAAGTAAAGCACGACGCGACAACGCATGCAATGTGTATAGAAACTTGAACACATATAAGTAAAGCATAACGTGAAAACGCATGCAATGTGTATGGAAACTTGAACACATATAAGTAAAGCATAACGCGACAACGCATGCAATGTGTATGGAAACTTGAACACATATAAGTAAAGCATAACGCGACAACGCATGCAATGTGTATAGAAACTTGAACACATATAAGTAAAGCATAACGCGACAACGCATGCAATGTGTATGGAAACTTGAACACATATAAGTAAAGCATAACGCGACAACGCATGCAATGTGTGTAGAAACTTGAACACATATAAGTAAAGCACGATGCGACAACGCATGCAATGTGTATAGAAACTTGAACACATACAAGTAAAGCACGACGCGACAACGCATGCAATGTGTGTAACAATGCGAGAAGGAGAGGAAGGTGCAATTCAACTGAAGCATGGTAAAGCATGTTATTTGAAATGCAACTTCAAAAAGAGGCATCGTTTAATGCAAGACGTGTAACGAGCGTGTTTTTTCGAAGTCAAAACAAAGCAACGTAATAACACATAATTGAAGCGATTTGTGGAATTCGCAAGATACTAAAAGGATGCGAGAAAGGATGCACCCCACACGCACCGAGCATCGCCCATAGAAGACACGGCTCAAGGTCAACACGAAGGCCTACTAGGGTTCGAAAGTGCACTTTCTTGCACTGTCCTGAGTAATGATGGTGCCAAACCACATGATTGACCTGAACAAGGGCGTGGGAGGTGTATCGACCAGAAGGGGTGGCCACCGGTATTAATCTAGACACTCTGCTACTCCTGTCCCTTTTCACTTTACTTTTCTTTTTATTGGTAGTTTAAGCACATTGCACTGCCTCAGGCAGGTTTCACTTTCTCAAAACTATGTACTTTTTGCAAAAGACATGATGGAAATGAAACAACTATTTCATTCAAAAAGTGCTACATTTTATGCATCGCATCGCATCGCATTACACAACAATGCAAAAGATATTTGAATCTTTGTTTGAAAATTAAGCACTTGCAACGTAATAATCAGGTAGTGAACCGAGTGAGGACAAAAACAACTTGATAATCAAAACAAAGAGCTCGATAAGCTAACCAACTGTATATACAACTCGATAAGCAAAGCAAAGACTTAAAGGATGTAAAATACAACTCGATAAGCAGATGTACAACAACTCGATAAACAAGACGAAGTAACAGGTATTAGTTCGCAAAAACATCATCAGAAGGCATTGGAAGTGGTGTCAATTACCAGTTTTTCATCATTCTTAACACTTATTCAGCTTAGAGCACAATTAGAGGCCATCGGCCAAAGGGAGATATCACCGGCCGAAATTAATGGGAATCGGCCAATAGATTAGCCGATCGGCCAAAATAGATGGTCAGTCGGCACTACTTTTGGTCGACTGGCCAAAAATGGTAAGGACCTCCAAAATGTTGACACCTGTCTTCCACTCAACACCTTATCCTCTACAAAAGCCTCAGCCTCATAGTTTTCCTCATTTTAACACTGGTTTACACCAAATGGAGGAGTTTCTTACCCAAAATCTCACAACTTGGATTGCCAACTTGGATGGCTCGGAAAAGCTGAATTTCCAGGGCTTTGGCGTAAATGCACTATTCACGGTGAGTCGCACTCCGCTACACTTTCCGTTTCTCCATGCCGCGGCCAGGTTTTGGAATCCGGTAACACATGTCTTTTGCTTTGGCGGGCAAGAGGTGTGTCCTACCTTTGAAGATTTCCAAGCTTTGATGGAATCCGTGTGCAACGAGGAAATCTTGCCCCAACTCCGCTTCGGCCACGCCCAAGCCTTAGGGCGAATGTGTGGACTTACTATGCACGACGCTCGATCTTTGATTTGTGACGGAATGCTAGACGTTCCGAGTTTAATTTGTCAGTTTTCCAATGCCGGTGACCACGATGACCATCATTGGCAAGGTTTTCGGCGACACGCCCTTTGTTTGTGCATGCTATCTCATTTCTTGCTTGTCTCAGGCTTCGGAGGATCTAGTGTCCGGTTGATCGAGGTTGTTCAAAGCTTAAAGGAGGGCAAAAGCTGCATTGCCATGTCTTTGGCCGAGATATTAATGGGCTTGGATTCTTTTCATCGCCGAGACACGACCAGATTTGCGGGGAGTCCACTACTGCCGCAGGTAATGTTTCCCGCCCTATCTCACATATATATTGCTCACATCACTCGGCCCTCAAGCTCATTTTTTTTTTTCTCAAAGCCCTTTTCTCACTTTTCTCTCATCTTACATCTCTCTATTCTTTAATCTCTCATTTTTCATCCCTCCCCAGGTGTGGTTGATGGATAAGTTGCAGGTTGTGGACTCTTGCCCAGCATACTCGGCTCGCGGCTACTTCTTCCGACGTCGGCTAGTCGACGCCCTAGATGAGGGATGGTGGTTCGACTGGATGTGCAATTTGTCCGCAGACCGCATTGCTTGGCGGTGTCCCTGGCTCAACCTACCAGCAATAAGCTACAGCATGTCCCGATAGACCGGGATTTAGTTGATTGGCTTGACTCACTGTGTATTCTATTTCCTGTTCCGGTTCCAGCGCCAGTTCGGCCATGATCAGACTTGCCCGGCAGAGGGGATGGAGTATCCAGCTGTATTCCCGGTCCGAGGTGCGCAGCTTCCTCGGCATGCCGCAGCATGGAGGACTAGAGAACTCCTGGCCCCTGCTCCCACTTTTAGTTGTACCTTGTCTGATGAGTGCATAGATTGGCTTAATAAAGAGGCGCAGATTGGGCCCAGCTTGGCATCAGAGGCTTCGACCAGCTCTGGGAGGGGGCACAGGAACACCTGACTCACTTATGCCCCGGATTTATTTGCTTTAACCAGAACTTTCAAGTTTTATTTTTGAATGTAATGAAATGCAACTTCAATTTGTATGCAAGAACAGGAGAACTCTGTATTGAAATCAATAAAATTGAAGGTTGTGGGTACTGAAAATTTTCCGTTTGGTCCAAAAATGGTCTAAGTTGTAAAAGATTAATTTGAGTAAAATCAACTTTTGTTAAAACTTTTCAAAACCATTTTCGATATGGATCAGAACTGGACACGCCTAAGATTTGTCACTGAGATGTACAACCCCAAATCCTAGCAACTGGAAAGTTGCCCCTAGTTTGAATAGCACTGCACGGGAGATCGCAACCGAGCTTTCGAATGCTGAATAGACAAAGATGACCAAGATGATCAAATGGACAAAGTTGATCGGTGAAGTGTTTATGGCTGAACTTCAGGATGAAGTTGCCTACGTATCCCAAAAATGGGAATCAAGCCTTACGTAGTTCAGGCTCAGGTTCACTCGGGTATTTTCACTCTCCTTTTATGCTCTAACTTCTGCCAAGGCCGCCCTTTGCGGGTTTTCAACCTTGCGAGTTTTCAACCTTGCGAGCTTAGTTTTTGTAATTTCAAATTTTTCATGCTCTAACTTTTGCTTAGGTCGCCCTTTCGGGTTTTCGATCTAGCGAGCCTCTCAGGGGTAATATTTCTTCAACTTGTCCATGTGATCGGTTGGGAGAACTCTAGGCCATCTAGGTCCATCAGAACGACAGCTCTACTCGACCAAATAGACTTAATGATGTAGGGACCAGTCCAATTGGATCTAAACTTGCCCCTAGGGTCATGGATGGGAGCTCGGTTGTCTTTGAGTACCAAATCTCCTTCCTTCAAACTTCTGGACTTAACCTTCTTGTTGAAAACCCTAGCAATTCTTCGTTGATAACCTTGAACATAGTACAGTGCTTTCAGTCTTCTTTCATCAAAGAGCATGAGCTCCTCAAATCTGCTCTGCTGCCAATCAGCTTCGGCTATCTGACACTCAGCCAGTACTCGTAATGACGGAACCTCAATTTCGATAGGTAGAACGGCCTCCATCCCATAAACTAATGAATACGGAGTCACCCCAGTAGACGTTCTAATTGAAGTCCAGTAGCCCTACAGAGCAAATGGCAGCTTATCTGGCCAGTCCCGGTAGGTTTCCACCATCTTCTGTAAAATGCGCTTGACATTCTTGTTGGCGGCCTCAACTGCTCCTTTGGTCTGCGCCCGATATGTGGACGACTTATGAAAAGCCACGTTGTATTTCTCGTTCGGGACGTCGTAGCGACAGATGATGTTGTTCCTGATAAACTTTGCAACGAGCGATGCTTTCAACACCGCATAAGATTGGGCCTCAACCCACTTTGTGAAATAGTCTATCGCAACCAGAATGAACTCATGCCCATTGGACCCTTTTTGGGTGACAGCCCCGATCACGTCGATTCCCCAAACTAAAAATAGCCATGGAAAAGTCATATTGTACAGCTTTGACGGCGAGATGTTCATGCGGTTTGCCTGGATCTGACATTTGTGGCATTGCCGAACAAAGCCGATACAATCCTCCTCCATGGTAGACCAGTAGTAACCCTGTCTAAGGATTTTTCGGGCCAGCATTACCCCGTTCACGTGCGCCTCGCATTCCCCTCCATGGATGGCCTCCATTAGGCGCTTTGACTCTTCAGCCTCAATGCACAGCTTATGCATTCCCAGATGACCTTTCTTATACAGTTTTCCTCCGCAGATAGTGGATTGGGCAGCCATCCTTCGGATCGCCCTGTTGTCTTTGGCATTTGCCCCTGACCGATATGCTTCTTTCTCCAAGAAGTTCCAGACATCGTAATACCAGGGGTTCTTGTCTTGAACTTCTTCTATGGCGGCAATTGACTCATAGGCCGGTGCAAATTTCTGGTCAATAATGATCGGACGCATCCGGACTCCAAAAGGGATGTCTATCATGGTAGATAGAGTTGCTAGTGAATCTGCGAACCTGTTGTTTTCTCTTAGTAGATGAATGAAGTTTAGCTTCTCAAACCGAGGAATCAGCAGGTCCAAGGTCTGGTGGTACATTATCATCTTTTCCTCTTTGACTTTCCAATCCCCCTTAGCTTGGGATACAACAAGGTTCGAGTTCCCAATGGCGTTCAATCGTCTTGCCCCTAGTTCCAGGGCCGCTTCTAAACCAGCAATGCATGTTTCGTACTCTGCTTCGTTGTTCGAGACTTTGAATCAGAGTTTAAATGCTAAAGGCATATGGGAATTGTCGGGTGCTATCAACAACACCCCTATCCCATACCCATACTGGTTCGACGCTCCGTCAAAGTACATCATCCAAGTTTCGTCTTCGATATGCAAAATGGCCTCATCTGGGAATAAGTACTCAACTGCTTCACCTCCTTCCACTGGATGATCGGCTAAGAAATCCGCTACCGCTCTTCCCTTGACTGACTTGCGCGTCACATATTTCAGATCGAATTCGGAAAGTAAAAGCAACCAGCGCGCTAGCCTACCTGTAAGCGCCAGTTTCTCGAAGAGATATTTGATGGGATCTAATCTTGAAACCAACATTACAGAGTGAGCTAACAGGTAGTGCTGCAACTTCCTGGTGGCCCATACTAAGGCTAAGCAAGCCTTTTCCAACGGTGTGTAGCGGGTTTCATACTCTAGCATCTTCTTACACAGATAGTAGATAGCCCTCTCCATCTTGTCCTCAGACTCTTGTGCGAGCATGCAGCCCATCGTAGTCTCAGTTACTGAAAGATACAAAATCAACGGTTTTCCCAGCTCGGGCGGTGACAACATGGGTGGGTTCTGTAAGTATTCCTTGATCTGTTCAAAAGCAGCTTGGCATCGGCCGTCCCATTGGAACTTTTTTTCTTTCTTCAGGAGACCAAAAAGTGGTTCACAAGTCAAGGTTAATTTTGAGATAAACCGTCTTATGAATTGCACTTTACCCAGAAAGCCTCGCACCTCCTTTTCAGTCCTTGGTGGTGGCATTTCTAAGATGGCCTTGATTTTAGAAGGGTCGACTTCGATACCTCTCTGTGTAATCAGAAACCCCAGCATTTTCCCTGCTGTAACACCGAACGTACACTTCTGAGGATTCAGCCGCAACTGAAATTTCTTGATCCTTTGGAAGAACTTTTGCAAGGCAGTGTGTGGCCCTCTCTTTCTTTGGACTTGACAATCATGTCGTCCACATACACCTCAACCTCTTTGTGGATCATGTCGTGCAATATTGTGGTCGCGGCCCGTTAGCTCCAGCGTTCTTCAACCCAAATGGCATCACCCTGTAATAGTAAGTCCCCCACGGGGTGGTAAAAGCAGTCTTCTCCCGGTCTTCAGGTGCCATCACTATCTAATTATAGCCCGAGAATCCATCCATGAATGAAAGCAAAGCATGCCCCGCTGTGAAGTCCACTAACTCATCAATATGCGGCAAGGGAAAGTCGTCCTTCGGACTGGCTCTGTTCAAATCCCTGAAATCCACGCATACCCGGATCCTGACATCCTTCTTCGGTACCGGAACAATGTTGGCCAACCAAGTTAGGTATTTGGATACCAGCAGGATCCCTGCGTCAATTTGCTTGGTGACCTCTTCTTTAATCTTGAGAGCCTAGTCGGGCGGATCCTTCTGAGTTTCTGTTTAACGGGTCGGGCATCTGGGTTAAGAGGGATCCGGTGCTGTATAATCTCAGGATCGATTCCAGGCATGTCTCTGTAGGATCACGTGAAAACATCTTTGAAATCTTTTAATAAAGCGACTAAGCGCTTGCGTTCCTCCGAAGACAACGTGGACCCGATCTGCACCAGCTGCGGGTCCTCCTCAGTGCCTACATTAGCTGTAGTGATTTCATCAACCATGGGTTTAACAAATCTCTCCTGCTCTTGATCAATTAAGCGTTGCGAAACCGGAGGAATTTCTTCCTCGTCATTTTCATCAAAATTTTGGAAGTCCTGATTAATACAATAAATCAAAGGCATAGAAAAGTACTCAGAAACCACAGCTATTCCATTCTCATTAAGCACATCCAAATCCTCCGATTCTTCTGTTACAACAGACTCAAAAGAGAAAGAAAAAGATGACCTAGACAGGACTGTGGTATCCGAGTTATCACCCCCAGGATTACCGAACTCAGACTCAGACGAGCTGGAACCTGATTCTGACTCAACAGATTCGGTGGAATCAGATTTTGGCTCACTACCTGACCAGGTGCTGCTTGACAAAAATCCCTCCTCGTACTGCCAGATGAGGGAGGGTGCGGTGGATGCATCCAAAATATTTGTAGGTGGGCTCGCAGGCATTCCATTCCCGATCATGGACACCGAGAAGTTATCCCCAAGCACTTCTGTTCGATCAGAGGATCTAAAAGTAGACAAGCCAGTGCTACCCCTATTTTAATTTCAGCACCCTCGGAATCCACACTTTTACACTGCTCAAACTCAGCCGATGGGTCTATCTGCTTCTCGGAAACATCATCCTCGGATAACTACAGGTCGAAGAAGATCTCAAAACCTGGTACGAGCTTCCTCTCCGCGTTCAACCATGGCTCTGGGAAGCTGCAGAACGGAAAATCCTCCCTCTCCCGGACGAAGCGTCCGTTTAGGGTACCCAGAATAGGTCGGTGCATTAACTCTAAAGGCTTTCCTGCCTGCTTCGCTCTGGCTCTCTGTGGACGCGCCCTCGGGCTTTATGCCACCACTGTTCGGATTCCCTTTTGTGTCTGAACCAAAGAGTCCAAATTCGGCAAATCGTTTTGAGAAAACAGATTTTTAGAAAAGAAGTGCCAAACATGGACTGCTTTGCCAGATACAGAGTTGCCACCTAAATATTTTTTAATGGTAGAATTTAGGAAACCCTGACTCGTTTGCCTAAGGCCACGTGTCCGTCATTACCAAAGTTGCCTCGGCTCGGGAACTTGGGTACGATTGGGGAAGGTCAGCTATGAGCACCCCATCTCGCCCGATCCGAAGATCGGCTTCTACTAACCATGATATCCAATTTTGAAAACGTTATGTGTTCTTATTCCGGTTTAATTAGCTAGAATTACTATGTGATGCGCACAGCAAAACAAGTATAGACTAGATCGCCTAATTTGGAACAAAGCATCGCATATCCGTTTGTTTGGAAAATGTTTTGAAATTTGCTACTCGCGAGTAGGCTAAAACACGGATTTTGATGAGTTGTTCCAACTCAAGCAATCCAACCTTCACCCACAGGCATTCAGGCAGTTCATATCACATAAGCATCTAGCCACATGGTAAGCATGCTGTCATGTTAACATTCACACTCGTGCGAGATGGTAAAGCATGAAATACATACAGTGTACTCCAAGCCAAAACAAAGAACTCGTTAGCAATCAATGTATGATCCAAGTCCATGTTAAGTGCCTAATGCAACGCATACAGAATGCAACTAGGATAGGCTCGGCTAATCCTAGGATGGCATGTGAAATGCAACCATTTGATGCACATATTCAAGTTTAGATTTGAAATACTATACAGTTAATATGATGCGCCGAGCCTGATGCATGCAATACTGATGAATGATGCACGCATGCATAGCATAAGGATGCTAAATTAAATATGTCCTAGTACTAACAATCAAAGCAGGTAAGTAAAAGGGAGAAAGAAGTGGGGGTTGGAAGACATGCACACACGCATCCACACTTATTACAAATTTGCCCTCGCTCGGAGGGATCGAAAGAATAATACAGATTTAACTAACCTACAAGCTAATTAAATATTGCAGACCAATTAAACTAGTTAAGCAAATTAACTAATCTAATAAAACAGTAAACAGCCCCGGGAAGAGGGACCAATGCAATGCATGCTCGGCTCCGCTCGGAAGTCCACTGCCATGCACAAGTTGCCTCTGTCCACACTGTTTTCCTTCTCTGATCATTGCAAAATTCCCAAGGTGCACTCTATGAACCCTGTGGGATACCACCAGCCAAGGGAAATGGTCACCAGCCAAAGGAAATGATCACCGGCCACTGGTTAAGCTATCGGCCACCATTTGTTGGTCGGTCGGCACTAAAGATGGCCGGCCAGCCAAACAAGGTGGTCTCGAAGCTCACCAAAATAACACAAAATGGGGCCAAACAAGGCCTAAGAGGGGTCAAACAACCCCAAAGCTCAAAGCACTCTTAAACAACTATTTAGAGCAGGAAAAAACAAGACTTTTATATGTTATACACAAAGTCTAAAAATAGTTGCAAGATAGGTGAAAAACCTATGCAAAAATGGGAAAAAAATGAGTAATTTCTTACCCATGTTGACCCTCTTCAAGAATGATGCTCCAGCAGCTTTTTTAATCTCAAAACCACCCAAAAACACCAAGAACAGCCTTCTGGTCCCACAGCAACCAAGAGAAGGTGTAGGACTAGGTGTTTGTGTGCAATAGTAAGACTAAACACACACACAAGGCAAAAAAAGAGAGAGATATAGAGATAGAATAGATACAAACTCAAACCCTAATCTCAGAGCTCTTCTGAAAATTTTTGTAACCCTAATGGAGGGAGAAGAGCCTCCTTCTTATAGACAATCCCTCTTGTAAAGCTTTCCAAACAAGCTAGTCAGCAGGGAGATCCCTCCATACACGTGTATGGAGGGGAGCAGAGTGTATGCCAGCTACCACAGCTGGCATAAAAATATCTGCAAAAGCAGATGAACAGTGGTCGGCCAGCCAAAAATGCAATTTGACCAAAATAGATGGCCGGTCGACCATCCAGAGTGCCGGTCGACCAAACATTTGGCCGATGGCAACAAAACACAGCCGGTGGCCTCAAGCCATGGCCGGTGGAGTGTAGGGATGGCCAACAAGCCATTCCGTGCCCTCCAAAGCCAAAACACAAGTGTTTGGTGCGAACCGAAACACAAAACAATCAAGTCAAGAGATCCTGAGGCAAGGCGCGTTGCCGAGACCTCCGGGAACTCAAGACGAACACAAACAAGGATGATCACTGAGTGTTCAAACAGTGACGTCCAAGTCTTGAGGACGGTCAAAAATGGGGTGTCTAGAGTTGCCCCTCTTTGACATAACTCGAAAGTCATAAGAATGACGGGAGTGAGTGTCAAAGCCCAGAGACGACCCATTTTTTACAAGGCCAAAGACTTAGACAAAGCATGGAAGGCAATAAAGATATGCGCCCGAAGGCAGGGGCAAAATGCAACTGATAATGCAAGAAGCCGAGCATAACTTATGATCATGCAAAGAAAGCTTTAACGAAGCATAACATGAAACAGTTTTAAGCTAGCATACAACAATCCAACTACACTATAATGCAGAAAGGATGTAAGAGAATTATTCAATTCTCGATACGTCTCACTCGGAGAATACAATACCTGCGCGGTTCGTCTGGTTACACCAGCTTCAAATGAACCGTACATACAATATCGTGCCTGAAAGAGAACGAAAACTCAACAGGTACAATATTGTTAGCAACGTGCATAACATGCAAAATGATATGCGATATATACAAAACTATGTATAATAATGCAAATGAAAATGCAATGCAATTGAATCATGATCAAATCATGAGCGGTTCAAAACCAGACAAATGACAAAAGAATGATGGAGATGTAAAGTCCGTCTACCATAGAAAAGGTGCCGCAACCCTCAAACCAACATACCAGCGTGGAATAGGCGCGTACATATGCAGAACTATGAGTGATGTAGATGGACACAAGAACAAGTAATTGGGTGGGATGACAAAAGTGGGGAATGACCCGCTAACGAAAGAACATGATCCTAAATGCTGGACACAACAAATTACACTACAATGTAATATACACAATGGATATGGCGCGCAGGCCAAACCAAATCTTGCCTAGGAAAGGCATATACACAAACAAACCACATCTAACACAGAAAAGGTGCCGCAACCCTCAAACCACAATACCAGCAGTGGAATAGGTGCGTACACATGCAGAACTGTGCTTCAACGCGAAAAGTATGGGCACATACCAGACCAAGCCCAACGTGGAAAGACGCAAGCCATAGATGGGGGTGATGCAGTGGATGCATGCAAGCGACATATACAAATATGCAATGGAATGGAATATTTACAATGGATAAGGCCTGCGGCCCAAACCGTATCTTGCCTAGGAAAGGCATGGACACATACAAGCCGCGTCTAACATAGAAACGGTTCCGTCACCCTCAAACCAACATACCAGTATGGAATAGGTGCGTACACATAATATCATAACTGTGCTTTGACGTGAAAGATATGGGCACATACCAGACCAAGCTCAATCATGGAAAGGCGCAAGCCATAAATGGAGGTGATGCAATGAATGCATGCAAGCTACAATGCAATATTTACAATATGCAATGGATGGAATGGATGTACAACGTAATGCATGAGATATGCATTATTTACAATGATGCATGACATATGCATTATTTACAATGATGCGTGACATATGTACTATATACAGTGGATGCATGACAAATGGATGATAACGCATGCTATTTACAGTGTATGATATATGCATGTTTTTTTGTTTTGTTTTTCGAATGCATGGCAATGCATGATGAAGGGAAAATGCATGATAATGCATGTTTTTTTTTTGTTTTTGTTTTTGAAATGCAAATGATGCATGTTGTTTTTGTTGTTTTCTTCTTTTCTCTTTTTTTTTTTTTTGAAATGCAAATGCATGATGATGCATGATTTTGAAACGCGCGACAACGCGCGACTTTTGAGATGCATGACAATGCAAATGATCTTGGAATGAGCGACAACGCGCGACTTTTGAAATGCACGTGAACTTGAATAAGCGACGATGCGCGTCGCTTGAAATGCATGGTAATGCGTGTGGACTCGAATGCATGACAACGCGTGTTGCTTGAGATGTATGATAATGCATGTGAGCAGTGCATATCAATGCAAGTTATGCTTGTTAAGACGTATGTATGCATGCGAAAACCAAAGGTCTTGCCCCTTCCGAGGATTTAAGGTCTCGCCAGACCGGCGGGAGGTGCATAACAATGCAAGTCGTGTGCATGACAATGCGAGATGTGTGCATAACAATGTATATGAAATGACGTATGACCAACGCATGTTCACGGCAAAGCATTGTAAAGCAACTCATGTGGGGCAACTTTCGAATCTCGTGAGAGACAAAAGGATACAAAAAGGATACACCCTGCACATATTCAAGTGCTGCGTACAGAAGACACAGTCTGAGGTCAAAACGAAGACTGGTTGAGCTTCGGAAATGCATTATCTTGCACTGTCTTGAGCAATGAAGGCCCTAAACCACATATCTGACCCAAATAAAGGTGTAGGAGGCTCACCGGCCATCAGAGGAGGTCACCGCCTGCCCACCGGCCATCAAAAGGTTCCATCGGCCAAATATTTGGCCGACCGGCCAACAGTGTGGCCGACCGGCCAAAAGTGCCTGATTCTGGGCAGTTTGGTCTTTTGGCCTCGGGTCTTTTAAAATAGGGCTTCAAACCCTATTTTGGCACTTGCCTCTTGTGTGAAAATCCTCCCCCTCTCTCTCTAGAGCATTTTTCTCTCTTCTATTCACTGTTTTCCTCGATTTTCGCGCTCATTTCGATGTTTGATTCGCGAATACCTTGTCGTTTCGGACAATTTGAACCAAACGAAACTTCGTTTCGGTGTCTCTTTCTTGATTTCCGCCTCGTGGGGTTTGTTTCCCCCAAGTTCCTCTTGATCTTCGTGCCTTTTCCACACTTCGGCTTTCCGGCCATTTTCCACCCTCCCGGGGTTGACTTTTCGGTTGACCTTTCGTATTCTAGCCCGGTTTTCTCTCTTCCGGCCACTTTCACACTTTCTCTGAGATGGCAGATGATATTCCACGGGGTGGGACTCCCCAGATCATGAGATGGATCCCGAGGCCGAGCTCTTGCCCTTGAGTGTCCGCCCGTTCGACCCGGCGACCTACCAGCCGGCGGTTCACATACTGCCTCCTGACGGACTTCGCCAGTTTAGGAGTTTCGATAGGACGGTGCCTCCAGAGCTTCTCTTGCGCGAGCCGGAGTCACATCTATCATACGGCGCTTCTGAGGTATATTCTTCCCCGTTTCATTTTTCACAATGTAGAACACTTAATTACCATAGTTGATTCGGTTCTTGAACTGCTTAGCCCGGATACACCGATACACTGCATGCTGTAGTTGATTGTGAACACACTTGCACTTGATGTCTGTTTGAATCTGAACATGTGCACACACGCTGTATTGTCACTGAACCACCCAGACACACTGGCACATCGCATGCTGTAGTTCACTGTAAGCACACCGGCACCTGATGTTTGTTTGAACTTGAAATGTGCACACACGCTGTATTGTCACCAATTCTGAATGCTCTTCAAAACTGTACATTTTATATTGCTACGCAACTATTTTGCTTGAACACAGGGAGATTCCCATGCCTTCTGGGGGTATGGGAACGTCGTCGCTCGAGACTGGTACATGGAGCTGCCAGATGCGGTCTGCCTCGTCGTAGACCAGGCTGGCTTCGGCGCCTTCTACAGAGGACTCTCGCGACTCACTGCGAGCAGGCCTCTCCTTACTGCTTTAGTGGAGAGGTGGTGGGACACCACTGACTCCTTCCACTTCTCTGCTATGGGAGATATGACGATGACTCCCTATGACTTCTCGATGCTCACCGGCATCAGGGTAGGGGGTGATCCGATCCCCTTCGACACCGACATGGACGAGTGGGAGGCCGCTCAGATTTACTTGCTGGGCGAGATGCCGCCTCTCGCACGCCCCGACTTCGTCAGATACTTATGGTTCGAGATCCAGTTTAGGGTTCAGCCAGCCTTGGCTAAGGAGGCGCCGATGACCCAGGAGGAGGTGGAGCAGTACGCCCGCGGCTTCCTGATGTTTTTGCTGGGGACGACCATTTTCATCGATCGGGCGAACACCGTGCCTCTCTGTTTGTTGAGTGCGCTAGTGGACGTCACGCGGATCCTGCGCTACGACTGGGGTGGCGCTGCCTTGGCCACTCTGTATGGATACATGAGCTCAGCCTCCCGTTGCAGCAGGCAGTTGCTCGGAGGCTACTAGCGGGCTTGGAAGGTACGTCTTCTTCTTCGGTTTTTCATTTCTGCTCTACATTTTATGTACTCTGTACACTGCACACACTGTGGTCTGCTTCACGCTGACTGTATACTGCACACACGATACACATATACTCTGTTTTACACTGACTGTACACTGCACACACTATACACTCTGCACCATACACTGCACAATACACGGTTCTGCAATTTCTGCTTTATTCTGCATTCTACTTTATCTGATGAGCATACTGATACTTACTCTGCAGTTGTGGGTCTACGCCTACTTTCCGAGGCTCGCGCCAGTGCTTGACGAGGAGACCCCTATTGTCGTTCCATTCTCCCGACGCTTTGATGTGAGGTGTGTGCGGAGACCACGGGAGACGTTCATATTCTTCCGCCGCTATTTCGACACCATCACCCCCGCAGAGGTATGTTTAGAACTTGCAGTTCATTTAAGCTTCGCTTTGCACTGTATTTTCTGATAATAGTAGATAACAAACTACACGCCATTTACAGATCACCTGGCAGCCTTGGGCTCCATTGCCAGCTGGGATTCGGGAGCGATTTGCCGGTGCCGAGGAGACTGCACGCTTCAGGATCTTGCTGGAGGGGCCGGCCTGTCGGGCTTGGTACCTGGGTGAGCGTTTCCTACGCTAGACCCTGGGTTTACCGGAGCAGATAGTCCCGATTCACCCTCCTGACCATATGAGGGACACCGAGAGGTTCACTCCTGAACAGATGGCCGACTACACGATCGGCTGGGACTCGACACGCTTCAGAGGCATAGGCGACTACACAGAGTATGTCCGGACCTAAATTATGCGGCCTTTGAGCAGCGGCCGTCGAGTCGAGAGAGAGAGGCTTGCGGCGTCAGCGGGAGCACCGAGGATGGCTCGGGGCCGTGGCAGGAGCGGAGCTCAGAGAGGACGGGGGCCTAGTTGGCCAGCACTGCCTGTGACGATGACATGCCGAGGGCGTGGTGGGGCGACTTACCAGATCCCCATTGCTCCCCGTTCGGCTGATCACGAGCTAGTCGGGTTCTACGGCTTGCCTCCAGTATGTACTATTGCATTTTGCATTCTGCACAGTTAGTTCATTTCAATTCATTTGATATTCCGCAGAATACTGAGACTTCTAACACTTTTGCAGGCTTCCTCTGAGTACACTCGCCCGTCCCTGGAGTTGACTGCCTCTGTGATGGGGATGCTCCAGCAGAGTCTCGACCTTCTGGCGATTTACAGTATTCCGGTATGTTCTTCTGACCACGGTCTCAAACCGTAAACCGTTTCACACAATCTGATGCACAACATAACACTTGATACATGGCCCTCACGGCATCTGACACACTGTAGCCCACAGACTATTCACAGCACTACTTACGACATTCATACACTGTACTCATACACTGCATTCTGCACTGATACACTGCTCACAGTATTCACGCACTGTATTTATACACTGTATTCTGCACTGATACACTGCTCACAGTATTCACACACTATATTTATATACTGGATTCTGTAGCATACTGATGCGTTTGCCATTTGTACTTGTCAGCATCCCTTCCAGATTCCTACTGTAGGAGGTGCTCCAGCTGGACCATCCGTTCCTGTTCGAGGGGGAGATGGAGAGGGCAGAGTATACCCTCGCACCAAGGCGGGGCGCACTCATGTTGGGAGTAGCTCACGGGCACCAGTCCCCGATGACGATGAGTCCGAGGCAGAGGTGGAGGCGGAGTCATCTGAGGAGGAGATCGAAGATGGCACTGACTCAGGCTCAGATGACGGCGCTGATGACGATGCTCTTGGACCTTCGTCCAGGAAGAGGACGAGGACAGACCCTTAGGCCTGAGGCCGCTTGACATTGATCCAAATTTTTGATGCTTTTCTTCTTCTTCTTCTTTTTTGTACTTTTCTTTTTTTGCTGGTAGCTAGAGTACCTTGTACTGTTGCAGGCAGGTTTTGTTTTTTTCCAAAACTTTGTACTTGAAAAAGATGATGAAATGAAACAAAGCTTTTTATCTAAAAAAGTGTTACATTGATACATTTCATACACTGCATCGCATTGCATCATATAACACCTTAATGTAAATGAGATTGATCTCCTGTCTGAGAAATCAAACACTGGTATGGTAATAACCAGACAATGGATTGGCCAATAGAAAAACAATTAAAACAAACCACTGCTCAGTCCGAACACTCGGCTCATACTCTGTTGGGGATTAATCTGCATACAGCGAATCCTGAACAAACAGTCCAATCTGAAAGACGGAATACAAAGGTGGGATCGGTTGAAGTTGAAGCACACTCAGATGCAATCTGAAACCCAAAAGCTTTAGAGAGGCCCAGGTTTTTCTGTTCACACTTATCGGGGGTGGACCCTGCAGTTTTATGAAAGAACCAAATCATGTTTTTGCACAAATATGAAGAATGGCACAGCACTCTGAGCACAAAACAATTAATTTTTGTAATTGAAGAAGGGTTTTTTAAACCGGGGTAGTGAGCCTACAACTAGACATGGCAAGAACGACTCAACAACGGAGACAAAAAGATAAACAACCTAAACACAACGAGACACACTCGGAAAAGACTCAAAACAAAGGTTGAAGTAAACAAAACAAAAGACACGACATACAGACGCGTTAACGACCTCAGATCACGAGGAGCCACTTTCTCTGGGTATTGTTTCCCACCCTTTCTCATTTGTGTGATTCTCACATCATTCGGCTCTCAGGCTCGATTTTTCTCTCAAGACCCTTTGGCTCGCTTTTTCTCTCAACTTACACCTCTCTATTCTTTATTCTCTCATTTTTTTTATCCCTCCCCGGGGTTTTTGATGGATGAATAGGAAGTTGTGGGTTCACACCCGATACGGTTAGCTCGCGGCTATTTCTTCTGGTGGCGTTTGGTCGATGCCCCAGACAAAGGAATGGAGTATCTTGATCCGTTCCGATTCGTGCTTCGCACTTGGTTTGGTACCTCATTGCTCAGAGGTTGAGAGAGATTTCAGTCCTTTAATAACAACTTCAGTTGTGCCCTTCTTGGCAAGCACGCTAGCGATGGGGGAAAGACAGGAAGCCTGACTCAACCGCACCCCTAGTTCATCATTTTGACCATATTTTTTTGTTTTGGTTTCTACGTGTAATAACCCTCACCACTGCTTACCGATAAACACTGATTACCGTTAAACTGAACTGATTATGACTGATATAACTGAACTGATAATAATCTACTTAACGTACTGAACTGACTGACTGAAAACCGGAACTGAATTGACTGAGTATGTATGTCAATTTGCATTCTATCTGTGGATTGATTATTTGATCTGTTTGTGTTTTATGTTTAAACCGTTAATGGAAGGCCTTATCGGCGGCCGAATCCGGAAGTGATTGAGGTTTTATGACCCTCATAATTAATGTGATTTTATGGTATAATTATCTTAAAACTGATTAGGTATGATTAAATTAGATTAAAATGAGTTAATTATATGAATTGGACTTATTTACAACCTTGCCCTTGAGTGGGCCACTACCTATACACCTTTGAGTCCATTAAATCAAATGTTTTCCTCAGCCTTCTTCCTTGCATTGCCGACCTTAGAGAGAGAGAGGAACTAGAGGAGTGAATTTCATCTCATTTGCTTGTAAATTGCTTGGTAATTGAAGGAATTGGAGTATAGGTTGCAAATTAAGCTTTCTCACCTTGTAGTTGAAGCTCTAGGTAAGGATTTCAACCCCTCTTTGTTGTGTTTAAGCTTATTCATGCAAGATTCTTGAGCCTCTAGTGAATTAAGTATAGAATTGGTTCATTGTTGTTGATATAGAGCATAACTCATGCATGCATGTTAGTGTTGTTGGAGTTTGAGTTGAGTTCATGGCAAACTATTGCATGCATGTTCACAATTATGTTCAAGTCCATGATTTCATCATGTTTTGGAAACACTTGGCTCCTTAGAGCATCAATTTGGAACTTCAAAATGATTTGAATTCATGCATGTGTGCATGTTCATATTGTTCTTGAAAAATGGTTTGAAATTGGGTTTCAATTAAACACCCTTGGGCTTTGATTTCTCAAATTGAGTTTTGAACTATGACATTCTATATGTTTACAACTGTTTTCTGAAAATTCAGCCCAAGAGGATCGGTTTTGATACATTTAAACTTGGTTTTTGGCTTGGAGGTGCAATACGGAATTCCCAGATTTTGCACTTCCGCTCGAGCGGGGGAAAGTGGCGCTCGAGCGTGGAATCCGAGCATCCAATATCTCTGCACTGTTTTACAGCACGCTCGAGCGGAGGATTGGGCGCTCGAGCAGAGGATTGTGTCTCAAGCTCGAGCGGGCGTCGAGCGGAGATTTCACCCATCCAGTACTTTTACAGTACGCTCGAGCGGGACAGTTGACGCTCGAGCGTGTACCTTTGTTGCATGACCGCTCGAGCGGGGAAACCTGCGCTCGAGCGGGACTCTGTTTTTCTGCTAAATTCTGAAACTTCTTTTTGAGTACATCTTTGCATCCTCATCCCATTCTAGTCATTCCTAGGCCTAGTTTAAGACGTCTTCTTGAGAATATAGATGTAGAACACACCGAGGCAAATTAGGGATTAAGTTGTTATCTTTCCCAACTGTGTAGCTTAGTGTGTGTTCAACCTATGAACTGTGTAGGGCAGGCAACTGGGGAGACACGCTCTAGCATACTGTAGCCCGAACTCTGTGTGTAACAATTGTGTAAAGATATGTTCAAATGATTATCTTCTGAATGTTGAACCGAACTGTTTACTGAACTGATATTGTTTACTGAATGAATGTATGTCCTATGTTCTGAACTGTATTGTGGCATCCTTAGCACCTACTGTTTACTGTTACTGTTACAGTGATCTCTGTCGGTTCCCTCGTGGGACCACTACTGTTTACTGATTGATGGCCATCATTACTGTTCGGTCTTTAAGACCTACTGTTTACTGCTATGCTAATGGATGTACCACACATTGAATAACTGTTCTGACTGAAAGACTGAAGTATTGTTTAATGAACTGATTTCAATACTGTAAGGACATTTCATTCTTAACCCCTTTACGCATTATGTTATTCACTGGGCTTTAGCTCACTGTTTATATATATATGTAGGTGCTCAGCCACCAGATCGGAACTAGGAGCGCGGGTTAGACTCCAGTTTTGTCAAGCCAGCCTTTGTGCCTCACTGCGAGGTTCCGAATTGCCATGCTATGGCTTTGGGGTGTCTTGTTTTTCCCTCGTCTGTCTCCGTACTGTTTGGTTTACTGTATAGACTGTCAGCTACTAACTGTACTGTTATCAAGGGATTTGGTCCCTGTACTGTGTGACTGTAAATTTTGTGTGAATGCTTGAAAAAAATCTTTTTGGCATACAGACTGTCACAGCTCAATGGACATTATTTATTTACTGTTTTGGCTTCCGCCAGGCCCTGTACTCTGTTTTACTATACTGCTGTTCTGCAGGCCTTCGGTAATCTCGGATTACTGGCCGGTTACGGTGCTAAACCCATAGGGCCGGGTTTGGGTCGTGACACTACGAAAACAATTTTGACCAATATGAGAGTTAGATTAACATACTTGTGCGATTTTTGATTTGAAAACCATGCGAGTTAGGCTATGAGCACTGAAAATTTTCCTTTTTTAGGTCCAAGAAATGGTCCAGTTTTGGAAAATGAAACAATTTTCGAGAAAATTAGTCAACCTCAGTAAAAATTCTCAAAAACTATTTTTGCAAACGGTCAATGCTCAGCGAGCACGGAACTTACTCTCGAGATGCGCAACCTCGGATCGGAGGCAATGGAAAATTGCCCCTTGCTTGAAGGACGCTGCATGGCAACGGAAAGTTGCCCCTGGTTTGAATGGCGACTCATGGCAACGGAAAGTTGCCCCTTGTCTGGATAATGCCACAGCATTTTGTAAACAGTCCTCGTTAGTGATAATCACGACCGAACTCTCGGACACTGAGAAGACGAAGATGGTCAAAACCAATATATGGACACAGTCACTTTGAAAGTACGTGGTGCTGGACTTCAGGACGAAGCTGTCTATGTATCCCAAACATGAGAATCAAGGATGATTAAAACCACTACATGGACTTAGTCGCTATGAAAGCGTTGGGGGGCTGGACTTCAGGATGAAGTTGCGTACGTATCCCAAACAAGGGAATCAAGCCTTACGTAGTTCCGGTTAAGGTACACTTGGGTATTAACCTTCACTTTTTAGGCTCTAACTTTTGCCAAGGCGCCCGTTGCAGCTTTTCGACCTTGCGAGCTTTGTTCTTCTTTCCTTTTTCAATTCTTTTCTTTTCTCTCTTTTTTTTTTCTTCTTTTTTTTTTTCTATTTTTCTCTTTTTATTTCTTTTGCATTTTTTTTTCTTTTTTTTTATATTTTCTCTTGCTCTAACTTTTGCCTGGGTCGCCCTTCCAGGTTTTCGGCCCAACGAGCCTTTCAAAGGGTAAAAGTGTAACAAGTCCATGCCAAATGGTTTTGAGATCCTGAAGTCATCTAAATCCAAGAAAATGACTGTTGTATTGATTTGCTGAAGGACCCATCTTCGGCTCTTCGAGCACATCGGACATTTTTGCCCCTAGTTGGAGGGGTGCTTCTGTTCTAGCTTCACAAGCTTCTTCCGACGAGATATGATCTTCTTGATCTGACTTTGGTGCCTCTTGTTCGAGGGCTGCTTCCAATCTGGCCACACAGGCCTCTCTTGATGGTCGATCGTTGAACACTCGGAATTGTGGTTCAAGGTTTTAAAGCAAGGGCTTAAGTCTTGAGGTTGAGAACGATCCTAAGCTACACAATCTCAAGAGTGATTCCACACAGGTCTTCGCAGGACCGCGCAAAACATTTTGTTTTTGAATGTTTTTAAAGAAGCGACAAATCGCTCGCACCGAAGATAGTGTGGAACCAGTCTGGATCAAGCCAGGGTCCTTCTCTGTACTCACGCTGACAAACATGATTTCAATCATTAAGGGCTTAGCACGCCTCTCTTTCTCTCAATTTGATCAAAGTTTTGCAAATCCCGAGGAATTCCTTCCCCTTTGTTTTCACCACAGTGTTCAAAAAGGTTTGGAAAAACTTAGGTCAATGCAATGATTTTCAGGGCACAAGAGAGCAGGTGGAATGTACTGCTATTCCATTCAAATCCTCTAGCACAACTAGCTCAAAATAGCAGTAAGCACGGAAACATGATAGCTGCAGCTGTTTCACTCAGATTCCCTGGTTGCAACTGGCTCCACGGCAGAGACAGACTTAAAAGAAAACAAAAGGGTAATTACAAAACAAAAGGGTGTTCAAGGCAACAACCCCGAAATCACCCGACCTTCTATACAATGGGACTGACTCGACGCGACAAGACAGACCCTTAAGCAAAAAGACTGACTCAAAACAAAGAGATAGACTCAAAACAAGACCATCGAACTGACTCAACACCTAAGGTAGAAACCACAAAAATTGGCATTCGCAGATGCTCAAAAGTGCGTGCCAGACGCCACATCTGAAATGCACCGAGTGCCGCCCGCGGGTGGTCTAACCCCTGATCACAAACTTGCAGTATCCTCGAAGTAATAGCTCAGTAGTGACAGACTTTGCTGAGGTAGGTAGGAGGATGACCTCATTGTCGATCAAATCTTGCACTTCATGACGAAGGCGGAAACAACTATCGGTGCTGTGACCGGACTGTTGGTGGTACGCACAGTACAAGGTAGCATCATGTGAGAGAGGGAGATTCTACGGGAGAGGACGAGGCTCGAGGGGTTTAAGATGCCCCTTTTTAGCCAAAATTTGAAATGCCCTAGACAAAGGTACTTCAAAGTCTAAGGGTTCTTGCTAGACGCACTAGCGAAAGGATCGGCAGGCACTGCCTTGACTTTCTGATCTTTTCCTGGTACAGGGTTGGGAATGAAAGGACCTGTCGTGGCATGACGAGGCCTATCCCGATTTTTCACCTGGCTTGAACTGCCTTCGGTTGGAGTGGGGAAAGCATCATCCACGGCTTTAGCCATGACCGCGAACACTTGCTGCTTATTCATTCCCCAGGCTTTCAAAGCCTCGACTGCCCACAACAGTTGTCCAACGGGATCAGCATCTGTTCCCACTTTGTTCTTGCCTCTAGCCTCAGCTTGGTCGAGGGTTTGGGTTACTACATTAGAGCGAAACCCGGTTGTTGTTAACACATCGTTGCTGTAGCTGAAGGCAACCTCTGGTTGGCTGTGCTCGATCACAATCCACCCCAGTAGCGGGGGCCCTTGTGGTACAAAATTCCCGGCATATGATGTGGCTGGTGGCGAAGCTGACATTCCATAGGCCAGATCGGCCACAGATCTCTGGAGGTCGCCGATCATTCCCATTAACTCAAACATGGTGGGCTCACGAGCCAGATACAACTGGGGGGTCCAGATCGGGTGTGCAGCAGGCGACCTGGGCGGATGCGGTACATCAACATTGGTCTCATCTTGCAAGATGATCCCTTGGTCTAACGCGGCTGCCATAACCACAATTTCCTCTGAACTTTGGGTCATCATAAGTCCGCTGAACTGAATAGTGACTGACGGATCAAATATCTGTCTTGCCTCAGCGAAGGAGAACACCAAGTCTCTGAACACAAATCTCTGAACTGAAAGGGAAAACAGGCAGTAGTTCAGCCCAGGCGGAACAAACATGACTGAATAACTGTACTCTACTACTGATCACTGTTCCCCAAAATCGTTGTCCCAAAACTGAGTCTGATACCCGCAGATATAACTGATTCCCCAAAACACTGATACTGATGCCCTCAGGCCTGGTACTCAAACTTGCAAACTGATATGCACATTCCCTGTAGAGATATACTCTAAAAGCACATAGCAAGTAAATGAGAACCAATACACCCCTATTCTGGGGTAGGTTTTCCTTATCCTATTTTGTCAGGAGCTAGGGTTTCACTACGCACGCAGCAGTTTCAAACAACCTATAATCGGGTAAGCAACCTGTCCTAGTTTGGAATGGTCACTACAGATTCCGAATATGCATTAGGTCGAATGGTCAAAAGGGTGCCCCGGTAAAAACCGGGGTTTGTGTTCCCATACTGGCAGAGCCTGCAGCCGGTCAGCCTTATGGTCATGCCTTGACAAGGCAAGCCTCTGGCAAACCATTTAGGAATAGCAGATGGCTAACACGGTGTCCTAGGCGCACCAATGCACATGCAATGCAAAGAAACACATAAATGTTGTCAAAACAAGATATCATGAGTTCGAGTCAAGCTCTCTAAACTCCCCAGCAGAGTCGCCAAAAACTGTGGACGCACCCTCGGACTTTATGCCACCACAGTTCGGACTCCCTTTTGTGTCACGGTTCTTAGTCTGAACCAAAGAGTCCAAATCTGGCAAATCGTTTTGAGGAAACAGATTTTTAGAAAAGAAGTGCCAAACATGGACTGCTTTGCCAGATATAGAGTCGCCACCTAAATATTTTTGAATGGGGGAATTTAGGAAACCCTGACTCGTTTGCCTAAGGCCACGTGTCCGTTATTACCAAAGTTGCCTTGGCTCGGGAACTTGGGTACGATTGGGGAAGGTCAGCTATGAGCACCCCCTCTCGCCCGATCCGAAGATAGGCCTCTACTAACCATGATATCCAATTTTGAAAACGTTATGTGTTCTTATTCCGGTTTAATTGGCTAGAATTACTATGTGATGCGCACAGCAAAACAAGTATAGACTAGATCACCTAATTTGGAACAAAGCATCGCATATCCGTTTGTTTGGAAAATGTTTTGAAATTTGCTACTCGCGAGTAGGCTAAAACACAGATTTTGATGAGTTGTTCCAACTCAAGCAATCCAACCTTCACCCACAGGCATTCAGGTAGTTCATATCACATAAGCGTCTAGCCACATGGTAAGCATGTTGTCATGTTAACATTCACACTCGTGCGAGATGCTAAAGCACGAAATACTTACAGTGTACTCCAAGCCAAAACAAAGAACTCGTTAGCAATCAATATATGATCCAAGTCCATGTTAAGTGCCTAATGCAACGCATACATAATTCAATTAGGATAGGCTCGGCTAATCCTATGATGGCATGTGAAATGCAACCATTTGATGCACATATTCAAGTCTAGATTTGAAATACTATGCAGTTAATATGATGCGCCGAGCCTGATGCGTGCAATACTGATGAATGATGCACGCATGCATAGCATAAGGATGCTAAATTAAATATGTCCTAGTACTAACCATCCAAGCAGGTAAGTAAAAGGGAGAAAGAAGTGGGGGTTGGAAGACATGCACACACGCACCCACACTTATTACAAATTTGCCCTCGCTCGGAGGGATCGAAAGAATAATACAGATTTAACTAACCTACAAGCTAATTAAATATTACAAACCAATTAAACTAGTTAAGCAAATTAACTAATCTAATAAAACAGTAAACAGCCCCGGGAAGAGGGCCCAATGCAATGCATGCTCGGCTCTGCTCGGAAGTCCACTGCCATGCACAAGTTGCCTCTGTCTACACTGTTTTCCTTCTCTGATCATTGCAAAATTCCCAAGGTGCACTCTATGAACCCTGTGGGATACCACTGGCCAAGGGAAATGGTCACCGGCCAAAGGAAATGATCACCGGCCACTGGTTAAGCTATCGGCCACCATTTGTTGGTCGGTCGGCACTAAAGATGGCCGGCCAGCCAAAATCTTCCTGCAGAATCCTGTTTTGACAACAGCAGAGGGCAAAACAAGGCATGGCAATGCATTCCAAGCAAATGCGTGCACCAACACATCCCTTATCATGTTTATGACTCAAAGAGACATGGTTCTCGATTCTCAGACCACTAATTGCGCATTTCGATGCGTGATGGCCCAAGAAACCAAGTTATGCACTTTGATTTCAAATGAAATGCACATAAAGAAGCAAGGAGCTCAACCTCTATCATACTCAATTCAAGAGGCTAAGCATGCATGTCAATGCAATGCAACCTAGACGTATGAGCAAGTATGCAACATGAGCATTGTGAACAAGCATACAAGGCATGTGACGATCATGCTAACCAATAAGTATGCCAAATACAATGGGGACGTTCAAGCATGTAAGCAAGCATGTGACTTCATTCAATCATACCACAACACATGGAGCAAACATGTTAGACAACCTAAACATGTGACAACACACAAGTATGCAACAACACACAAGGTGAGCATGCAACAACATGCGAACTATGGACTTAAACTAATTTGGGCAGCTCTATACTAAGCCCGAAACAGTGGCCAACATGCTCAAGAATGAAGGCAAAATGACATGCAAACATGCATGCACACAAGGATCAACACTTAGGCATATAGAAACAACTCTCAAGTACACTTAAGAGGACGCAAACATGGACAAATGGCATGCATTATAAGCTCTGAAAGTCATGTTAGAGAAGGTGCCAAACCAATCTACAATGCAAGCTAGGCATGCCACCAAGCCCAAGGACTTAAACCATGGCCATATGACATATGAAGCAAATGACCAAAATAAACTAAAACAGTCCTAAATCATGCAAAAGTAAGCCCCCAAAACCACTTATATGGCATCTAAATGATCTAATCCTAGAGGCATACACAATGGCACAAACATGGAGCAAGAAACACCAACCTTTTAAGGCATGAAAGGGGTATCAAATTCAAGCATACGAGCATATCATGAGGACTGAAATGACATGAAAAGTGGTTCCAAACCACTGAAATGATGCAAGGATGGCATGCTAGAGGGGTCAATGCTTAAAGCATACAAGAGAGGTTACATGGTAGCTATACAAAGAAAAGCATGGACAACCCAAATGACCAAAAACAGACCTTTAGCGTGCTAAAACCAGCATAAAAGCTTCACAAAGCTAAGCCAAAAACATGCTAGAAACAAGGCTCAAAGCACAAGGCATGTTAAGGAAATTCATGGCATTACAAGACATGTATGCTAAGCAAGCATGGTGTGCCTAAACCAACTCACAACAATGCTATATCATGGCAAGATAAGCATAAAAAACAGTTAAGGCATGGCCAACATACACTTAAACAAGGTGCTCACTAATAAGGCATAAATGGCCATTATTGAAGACAACAAGGAGAGGGGGTGGCCCTCTCCTTCTTAGGACCTTAAACCACCATCCTCACCACTTTAATCCCTAAAGATTTCAGTGGTGGGGAGGCCCAAACAAGGTGGTCCCGGAGCTCACCAAAATTGCACAAAATGGGGCCAAACAAGGCCTAAGAGGGGTCAAACAACCCCAAAGCTCAAAACACTCTTAAACAACTATTTCGAGCAGGAAAAAATAAGACTTTTATATGTTATACACAAAGTCTAAAAATAGTTGCAAGATAGGTGAAAAAGCTATGCAAAAATGGAAAAAAAATGAGTAAGTTCTTACCCTTGTTGACCCTCTTCAAGAATGATGCTCCAGCAGCTTCTTCAAGCTCAAAACCACCGAAAAACACCAAGAACAGCCTTCTGGTCCCTCAGCAACCAAGAGAAGGTGTAGGACTAGGTGTTTGTGTGCAATAGTAAGACTAAACACACACACAAGGCAAAAAGAGAGAGAGAGATATAGAGATAGAATAGATACAAACTCAAACCCTAATCTCAGAGCTCTTCTGAAACTTTTTGTAACTCTAATGGAGGGAGAAGAGCCTCCTTCTTATAGACAATCCCTCTTGTAAAGCTTTCCAAGCAAGCTAGTCAAGAGGGAGATCCCTCCCTACACGTGTATGGAGGGGAGCAGAGTGTATGCCAGCTAGCACAGCTGGCATAAAAATATCTGCAAAAGCAGATGAATAGTGGTCGGCCAGCTGAAAATGCAATTTGACCAAAATAAATGGCCGGTCGACCATCCAGAGTGCCGGTCGGCCAAACATTTAGCTGATGGCAACAAAACATAGCTGGTGGCCTCAAGCCATGGCCGGCGGAGTGTGGGGATGGCCAACAAGCCATTCCGTGCCCTCCAAAGCAAAAACACAAGTGTTTGGTGCGAACCCAAACACAAAATAGTCAAGTCGAGAGATCCTGAGGCAAGGCGCGTAGCCGAGACCTCCGGGAACTCAAGACGAACACAAACAAGGATGATCACCGAGTGTTCAAACGGTGACGTCCAAGTCTTGAGAACGGTCAAAAATGGGGTGTCTACACTCTCCCAGCCATTTCCTTACCTTTTCTCACCCAATCCTCTTTGGTGGGCAGATAACCCAAGCCAAAGGTATGTGGGTTGTGTGGCACTTCAGCCAATGCTGCAACGCCCTTCCGGCCACTCTTTCCCAATCCTATTCCGGGGATGTGTTGGAGCTTGTTCATGAGGTATACTGATTGAGCACTAACATAGACCCCTTATTAACAGCCATGATGTTCTGCACAACCCGAGCCTCGGCTAAGGTAAAACCCGACAAGAACACATCCTCCATACCATGTTCGATTTCCAAAACCGGCGTAGATACTTCTGGCGGTGGATGGATCGACAAATTTTCGAAAACAATGGCCACCCCTTTCATATGGGGATAATTCAACATCTGGTGCAAGGTGGACGAAACTGCCTTTACCTGGTGCAACCACGGCTGCCCCAAGAGTAGATTGAAGGTTGCAGGAACTTCCAGGACATGGAAGTCTATCTTATGTTGTCCTGGACCAACCTTACTTTGAATTTGCACGGTCCCCTTCACCTCTCTACTTGTGTTATCATACGCCCTTATCACCTGGGTGGTTGGCGCAAAGTTTGCGGGTTTTAACCCGATTGCATAGGCTGTCTTCGCCGGGCACACATTGATGGTGGATCTGGTATCAACAAGAACCACCGGTATCCACTTGTTCTTACACTCCACAGAGATGTAGAGTGGCTTGTTGTGATTCGCACCCTCGGGTGGCAGTTCTTTGTCAGAAAAGGACAACGTCGGGGAACCTCCTCCCAGAAAAACCAATCTAACTAGTTGCTCCGGCGTGGTGTCTATCGAGAGTTTGGCCTTGTCCATGGCTGAAAGGACGACCTGTCTATGTACTCGAGAAGCCATAAGCAGTCCCCAGATGGAGATGTCTGCTTGTATCTTTTTCAGTTGTTTCAGTACAGCCTCTTCTTCGAGTTACTTCTCTTTCTGTTTCTCTGCCTCTCTATCCTTCGCAGACGCTTCTGGCTGATCCAGATGTGGGGGCTTGAAGTACCGCCCGCTCCTAGTCATATGGTCGACTTCGCCGATATACCAGGTATCATCCGGTTGATTGCTCCCCCAGTCTTCATCCGTGTGGGCAAGGCATAGATCATCGTCCTCCCACCACATTCCATCGGTAGCCGACAGACACCTGTCCGGCTCCGATACAACTGTTTGTGTGCCCACAGCACCTTCTGCCCATATGCTCGCAGCATCCTCTCCGGCGATGCACCCTGATTTTCGGCCCTTCCGGCCATAACTGATGTCCTCGTTCCCAATAGACCCTGCCCCGGCTAAGATTCTTCAACAATGTCTGGTTGGTCCTCAAGCCACCCTTTAGCCTCTGTTGACTCCTCAAAATCAAACCAGTTGACTGCCGAGTCTTGTTCTTCGAAAAACTGCAGGTTGGCCATGTCCCTTTTCAAAGCTGCTAAGTCATCTGTCCTCTAATCAAATCCATCCCCCTGAAGTACACAAATTTCTGCCCCTGTCGGCAATTCCAGATTCGGCCCAGCTTGACCCGCTGACACAATGTAATCACTCGGATTATATACCTCCTCAGCAAAACTCCCAGATTCCTCGGATTCTGAACCAACAGCCCCAGTTTCTTCCGAAATCATCCCTGTTCCATCTTCGATGACCACCACTATTGGTTTGGGTTGGGCTCGGGAGATGCCCAACATGCACAAGTCTGTGCTATTAGGAAGGAACACCTCTGGCTTAGGTAGATGAGAATGAGTGATATATATGCTGGGGTCGTATGCCGTAACCCCGGTCTGGATAAAGTTGATGCGTTTGGGGGGTGGAGCTTGGTTGTGTGGTGGCAAAGGGTCGGTTGTGACATTAGGTTTCTCTGGAGGCACGATCACCCCATTATCGATGAGATCCTGAATCTCCTGGCGTAATCGGAAGCACTGGTCGGTGTCATGACCGTGCTGTTGGTGAAACGAGCAGTATTTGGCTGGGTTATGGGAAGGGGGGAGTTTTTCCGGCAATGGCCGCGGCTCTAGGGGTTTCAAGTGCCCTTTTTTGATTAAAACCCCCAGAGCTTTGGACAGGGGCATATATAGTGGAACAAAGGTTCTTTGGCTTTTGGGTGGGTATCTGGCTGTTTGCGAACTACTACCGGACGCACCAGTGAATGGCGTAGCTGCAAGGGTTCTTGGAGTGTTGGTGGGGACCATGCTTACTTCTTGAGATCTGGCAGTTGTAGCACTGCTTGTGCCTGCATTCGTACTGCGGTTGTTAAAGGTTCTCCTGGGTTGCTCTCTGTCATTGTCAATCAAGCCCTACTTCAAAGCATCCTCGATCTGTACTCCCATCTCATGCAGATCTGAAAAGGTAGGAAAGTGGAGCACAATCATTTTCTGCATTAGTTTGGGTTGGAGGTTGCGTACAACCATCCGTATTTGATCCTTATCCGTTGGCCTTATGGTCATCATTGAGGCCTTGGCCCTCCAGCGGGTTACGAATTCAGAGAAACTCTCCTTAGGCTCCTGCCTTGTTGTCTCAAGATCACGGGTTGTAATCTCGATTTGCGTGTTATAGGAGTACTGTGCAATGAAAGCCTCGGCCATCTCATCCCAGTTCCGCTTGACATCGTCTTCCAATTTTGCGTACCAAATGGCTGCCACACCCGACAGGGTCCGGCCAAACAATGAAAGCTTTTGTAGTCTGGTGAGGCCCATCGGCCTTAGCATGTCCAAAAACAAACGTAGATGCACCATGGGATCCCCGGACCCATCAAAGTGGTCGATTTGTGCATCTTGAACCGATTTGGCAGCGTCACAGCCGCATTGGTATACCCGTCCTCAATGTCTGGGATGCATTTTACCCCTTGGGATTTCTTGAACAACTTTCCAGGCTTGTTCAACTTCAATGCTGTAGGGTCCACCTCGAACTCAAAGGGAGAGTCCGGTTGATTGATAGGCGTAGGTGCCTTGGATAGTTGTGGTAGAATCGGGGGCAGAGCCGGCCCTGTTGGGAGGTCAATATCCTCCTGGGCATTCTGGATGTTCGCCGTCTCCTCAGGTATTGGGGCTCTTGGTGGGGGAGGAGCCTGGTGTGAAGCAGATGCTCCGGTTTGCTGTTGTAATCGGGTAATTAGCTCTGCCTGTTGGGCCATGATAACGGCCTGCTGTTTAGCAAATTCTGCTTGACGAACAGCGTCCTCCTACATAGCTTTCATGCTCTCTTGGAGCTGACGGACCATTTTTTCCATCCTTGACATACCGCCCTGATCTATCTGAACTACTGGTATGTCTATCTCTCTAGTAGGCTCGAAAACCTCAACCTGACTTTTCGAAGACCACTAATCTGGCAACCTCTGCTCAGATACACTACGTCTTCTCGACCTCCTCCTGATAACTGCGGGTAAGGAATAAAACACTGGTTGTCCGTCGACCAGATCCTCAGATCAATTGAGTCGGCAACCTCCAATCCAGAGTCCTTGGGGAATATCTGCTTGGTCTGAAGGAATTGTGCTAAACTACCCTAGCAAAAAGATAAATAAAGCAATAATAAGGAAATAAACAATCAGGCAAACAGACAGCATAACAGCGTAAATAAACACACAACACGCAGTTGGGCATCACAACACACAGTTGATAAGCTGAATAGACTGTTCTCAAATACTGATCATTGTTCCCCAAATCACTGCCCCCAAAATTGAATCCGAAACCCGCAGATAACTGATTCCCAAAATATTGAACTGGTGCTCGTAGGCCTGATACCCAAACTTGTAAACTGATACGTGCGTTCCAGTAGAGACACACTCTAAAAGCACATAGCAAACAAGTGAGAGCCAAAACACCCCTATGTTGGGATAGGGTTTTCCTGTCCTAGTTTCGTCAAGAACTAGGGTTTCACTAAGCATGCAGCGGTTTCACACAACCTATGATCGGGTAAGCCACCTGTCTTAGCTTGGAATGGTCACTATGGATTCCGAATATGCACTAGGTCGAATGGTCAAAAAGGGTGCCCCGGTAAAAATCGGGATTTGTGTTCCCATCGTGGCAGAGCCCGTAATTGGTCAGCCTTATGGCACGCTTCTCAAAGCGAGCCTTCGGCAAAACATTCAGGAATAGCAGATGGCAAACACAATGACTTAGGCGCACCAATGCAAATGCAATGCAAAGAAACACATAAGTGTAGTCAAAACAAGATATCATGAGTTCGAGTCAAGTTCTCTAACTCCCCAGCGGAGTCGCCAGAAACTGTAGACGTCTCCCGAATGTCCCGGGGGGAAATGCCCATTTTGTTCATATGGGCTCACTACAGTTCAGGACTCAAATGTCACGGTCCTGTATCTAATCTCGCATAGCGTAATGCAAGACCGATGAATCATCAAAGAGTCCAAATCCGGCAAATCGTTTTCGAAAACAGATTTTTTTGAAAGAAGTGCCAAACATGGACTGCTTTGCCAGATACAGAGTCGCCACCTAAATATTTTATTTTGGGGAATTTAGGAAACCCTGACTCGTTTGCCTAAGGCCACGTGTCCGTCATCACCAAAGTTGCCTCGGCTCGGGAACTTGTGTACGATTAGGGAAGGTCACTTCGTGAGTACCCCCGCTCGCCCGATCAAAGATCGGCCTCTACTAACCATGATATCGAGCTTTGAAAACATTATGTGCTCTTATTCTGGTTATTAGCCTGGATTTACTACGTGATGCACATAGCATACAAGTATAGATTGGATCGCTTGAATTGGAACAAAACACCTCATGTTTGCTTTTGAAACGGTTTGCTACTCGCAAGTAGGCTAAAATGAGAATTTGCCACCCTCAGGTGGGCTTAGAAAACAAGATGATTTGCCACTCTCAAGTGGGCTTAAAACTCACAGTCAATGCATTATTCCAATTCAGATTATCCAACCTTCACCCACAGGCATTCAGGTAGGTATATCACATAAGCAGTTAGCCTCATGGTAAACATGCTATCATGGCAGTCACTCACACGCATGCAAGGATGTTAAAGCGTAAATGCTTACCTAGTACTCCAAGCCAAAACAGAAAGTAGTTAGTAATCAAATGCGTGATCCTAGTTCATGTTAAGATGAGTAATGCAACACAGACAAAATGCAACTAGAAATAGGCTTGGCTATTCTAAGATGTCATGTGAAATGCAACTTGATACATGTATTCAAATTGGAATTGAAATACAATGCAGTTAGCATGATGCGCCGAGCCCGGTGCGTGCAAGACAGATGAATTATGCAAACATGCGAGCATAAGTATGCTAATTGAAACATGTTCTAAAATAACCATCAAAAGCTAGTAAATAAAAGGGAGAAAGACGTGGGGTTGGAGGACATACATCACACGCACACACACTTATTACAACATTGCCCTCTCGCAGAGGGTCCGAATAAATACTACAACACAAATAAATAATTAACTACTCTAGCTAATTAAATATTACAAAGTTCTAATTAATTAATTACAAAAGAAGGTAGTCGTAGCCCTACCTCGGAATGATGGGACGATGCATGCTCGATTTGCCTTGCTCGAAAAACCGTTGTCATGCCACCGTTGCCTCTGTTAGCTCTGTTCTGCACCTCTGAGAACTGTGAAAATACTTGTGATGCTTCTGGAACACTCCCATAGCAATGTGGGATGTCACCGGCCATAATGCAAGTCCACCGGCCACTGGGATACAGTTATCGACCAAAAGTGGGACCACCGGCTAGACTTTTGTAGCCGGCCGGCACTAAAAGTGGCCGATCGGCCATTTCTTCCTGCAGAGCACCGGTTTTGCTGCAGCAGAGGACAGACGGTGCATGGCAAAGCATTTTCAAGACAATGTGTGCATAGCCACTCTCCCTATCATGCAATGAACTCAAGGGAGTATGGCCCTCGGTCCTCGGGCCACCAATCACGCATTTCGACGCATGATGGCCAAAGGTACCAAGTTTGCAAATCAATGTAAATGAATGCAAAAAAACAAATGAATGCTACACACTCTATCATGTTGAGATCAAGAGTGTCAGCGACCGAGGATTGAGACGTGTTTCGTCACTTTAAGTAGGAACACACCTCATTCCTCATGTTTGGTTTGACACACCAAACCAAAAATAATGCAATGCATGTATGCGATATGGCTCAAATATGCAATATGGCTCGAATATGCAAAATGGCTCAAGTATGCAATATGAGGCTAAGTTAGCGAAGCATGCCAAATGCAATGCAACCTACACATGCAAATGTACAATGTGCTAAGCATGCAAGATGTAATGCAATGTGATCTAACATGTAAGCTAAGCTAATGTAACAAGAACATGCAAACATGATATGATGCAAGCATATAACGAGATGCAACATGATGCAACATACCTAACATACAACTATGTACAAGGATGGACTTAAACTGAAATGGAAGGACCTCAGCCAATCCCAAAACAGTGGCCAAAATACCAAAAACAAGGCACCAAAATGCGAGATAACATGCACACATGTTGACCCATCAATTAGGCCACAATGCACAACCTTCAAACATGAGCGAGATGTGATAAATATGAGGATATGGCATTACAAAAAACTCTGAAATCACCTGAAGAATGATGCCAAATCGACTACACAATGCAAACATGGCATGTTAATGGAGTTAAAGCTCAAAGCTAGCTACGAGGCTTGAACCATGACTATGTCAACCAAGCCCCAAATGGTCAAAGCGACTTAAAACAGTCCCGAGGCAGACCAAAATGAAGCTAAAACTCATATGGAACAAAGCCAAAACATGCTATGAAGAAGGGCACAAAACAAGACGCATACAAGGCCCAAAAAGGCAAATGCACTTCACCTCTTACAACCGAACATGACACGACTTAGGCAAATAAAATCATAGTTACAATACACCAAACTAACTGCAAAACCCACTGATATGGTAGCTCGAAGACTTAAACAAAGAGGCATGCATAATGACCTAAACATGGAGTATAAGACAACAACTCTTCAAGGCATTGAAAGGGTGTTAAATGCAAGCATACGAGCATGGAACATGGACTGAAATGGCATGAGAAGTGATTCCAAATCACTGAAATAATCCAAATGAAGCATGCTCAAGACTCACACACCCGAAGCCAACAAGCTAGAATGTAAAGAGGCTATATAAAGCATGGCAAGCATGACCAAATTGACACCACACAAAACTTAAACACATTAAAACATGACTAAAAACTTCACAAAGCTAAGTCAGAACATGCAAGCATGGTGGTCTAAATGCATGATGCATTTCTACGCAAAATAGAAGAATGCAAGGCAAGTGTGTGGTGCATGCAAGGGGTCAACAAACCAACCTAAAACAGAGGTAAACCATGACCAAATATCACTAAATACCACTGAGATGGAGCCAAAATCGACTAAGCATGCATGCTACCCTTATGAGCCAAAAACACAAGCATATGAGACACAAAAGGAGAGGGGTGTCCCTCCCCTATGCAAGACCTCAAAACCACTTCACCACCACTGAAAATCCTCTGGATTTCAGTGGTGAGAAGGCCAAAACACGAAAGTTCCAAAGCTCAACATAGAAGGCACAAAAAGAGGCCAAACAAGGCCTAAGAGGGGGAGGACGACCCCTAACACCAAAATGACCTTAAACAAACATCTTAAGCATGAAAATACAGAACTTTTATTAGTTATACACTAAGCTCAAAACAACATGAAAGATAGGCTAAAAGCTAGTGTAAAAATGGAAAATATAAAGTAATAGTGCTCACCCTTGAAGAACACTTCAAGATCAGCAACTCCAGGCCCCTCCTTCTGATCAAAACCAACTCAAAACTCCAAGAACAACCTCTTAATACCTCAATAACCAAGGTATGGTGTAACACTAGGTGCTTTAGTGCAAAAATAGGAACAAAAACACACTTTTGAACACTATTACACACACAATCTAGAGAGAGAGGGAGATATAGAGAGAGAGAGTGATATATATGTGATATATATATCTCTGATATATATCTTTGAATTGTTCAACCCCTCTAAAGCAGGAGGGAGGCCCTCTTTTATAGAACAAAAAAAGCCTAAGCTTCTTGGAGAAGCTAAGACAAAGGGGTCAAGCTTCCTTAAGAAGCTAGAACAAAGGTTCAAGCTTCTTGGGAAAGCTAAGGCAAAGGTCAAAGCTTCTTGGGGAAGCTAAGGCAAAGGGTTCAAAGCTTCCTCAAGAAGCTAGAGCAAAAGGGTACAAAGGGTGGAAATCCTCCATATGGAGGACGGGTATGTGTCCTCCAGCTGGCAGGCAAAATGCCAGAAAATGGCAAAAAAGAAGCCTCGGCCAGAAAATATGGCCGATTGACCAAACAAACGGCCGGCCGACAAAAAACAATGTCGACCGGCCATCAACAATGGCCGATAACAACAAAACAGGGCCGGTGGCCTCAAGTCAAGGCCGGTGAGGTGTGGGGATGACCAACAAGCCATTCTCTGGCCTAAGAAGCAAAAACACAAGTGTTTGGTCCATGACCAAGCACAAAACAGCCAAGTTGAGAGATCCTGAGGCAAGGCGTGTAGCCGAGACCTCTGAGAACTCAAAACGAACACGAACATGGATGATTACCGAGTGTTCAAACAGTGACGTCCAAGTCTTGAGGATGGTCAAAAATGGGTCGTCTACAACTGCCAAAAGAAGGAAAGAAACAGTGGAGGGATATGGAGGGACTCAAATGGAATGATCTCATTAAGCCTTCTTCGCTATTTGTTGTAAAGCCGAGGCTTAAGCCCATGGAGAGGATCCTGATCCTGATCTTGATGAGGTGGAGAAGAGGAGAAAAGCCCAACAAATAGAAGATCAGTCGGTATTAGTGGCGGCGGAAAAGTACAAGAAAAAGGAGTTGGAGCCAGCTCCAAAACTGCATACTCAAATGGCTGCTCATCTGGGCCCCCTGGCCTTGGTAATGAGGGACTTAAGGATTGGCATTTCCCTCAAGGCGTCGGTCGACCCCTTGAAAGAAAAGAGTAGGGTAGAGATAAAGTAACTGAAGAAAAAAACGAGGGTCGTTGACAAGGACGGGAAAGGGGGGCCCGAATTGAAGAAGACCAGGGAGGAGGTGGAGGAGTTGGTCGAAGGGGTTGAGATAGGGGAGACCATGCCTCAAATGGCCGCTAAAGGACACGAGGTTGATCCCCCAGTCGCTGAGTTGATGGACTTCGGAGAGTCTGATGAAATGAGAGTAGAGCGAAGGGGTGACCTGCCCTAGCTAGAATAAAGGCAATAGTGGCAGAGTGAGAGGGAGGCGGTGCAGAGGCAATAGTGGGGATAGAGTGCCTAAGCAGAAGTCAAAGTAGTGCAGTGGGAACGAAGTCGACCTTTGGAACAGTAAGTACTGTCGCTCGTCACTTAAGTGTAGTGATTGGCTTGCCCTGGTCTGAGATGAGGGAGCACTCCAATGTGCTGAGTGATGCAAGAGCCACTACCGATTGCCTGCTAGGGGCAGTTGATTATACAGCCATTAGAGACGTGTCTATGTTTGGGGAGGCCGAGCTGATGAGAGATTTTGGTTCTACCCAAATGGAGAGTCTGACCCTAGCGGCTGCTCTATTTGAGAAGGGAGTTATGGGCAGAAGGAAAATGGGTCCACTCGGAATGCAGCTAGAAAAAGCCTAATCTGAGTTGTAAGGGGCCAAACTGGAGGTCTTAAGTTGGCGTGAGGCGGTGCGCAGTGCCTGGGCCAAAGGCCTTAGGCACGCTCAAAATACAATGAAAATGGAGGTGTTGGCAGTGGCGCAAATCTATATTGCGGAGCGCATCAAGGCTGAGGGGACTGAGGCTGTTGCCGAGCTGACAGAAGCCAGGACCCAACTAAGTCAGTCGACGGTTGAATTGGCAGTTGTTCATCATAGGGTCACATCGTTGAAGTTTGAAGTAGAACGAAGCAAAAAAGAATAAATAATGTCCAATCGACACCGCCGTGGAAAGATTGGAAGAAGCACTCACCAACAATGAAGAGCTGCATGAGTCATTTCTAAAGGAGAAGGAGGAGGTTGACGCATGAGTGGCAGTATTGGAGAGGGCTCTGGCAGTGGAGAGGAAAGCTCTAGGTAAGGAGAGGAGCAAAGTGGAAGAGCTGGCCAGGATGTTGGCAACGTAGAGGGCGTCCTATCCTGACCTCTATGGCGCGGCTGTGGAGCAGTTCAAGCAGTCAACTGAATTTCAGATAGCAATAGATGCTGTTGTGGCCACAAGCTTGGCCAGCGAGGAAATGGGTGAGGCTGGGCCATCTAGCCTAGCTGCTACTGAACGAGTGAAGGGGTAGACTAAGGCAAAAATAATACAGATTTTCCAACAGTCATACTATTTTAAGCACTTACTCAGCGAGTACTGGGATAGTGGCTGAATGAAGTTCAAATAAAGAGCAAATATGACCTTCCTCAAAATCAACTTCGCCCTTGTGCGACCAAGAGATGAAGATATGGCATGCACACCGCTGGATGAGGGGATTGAGGAGGAGTGTTATGACCCAAACCCACCCCTATAGGTTTAGCATCGTGACTGGCCAGTGATCCTGGGATTACCAAAGGCCTCTGAACAAATTAATAAAATTCAGGGGCTAGCAGAAGCAAATATATATAAAAACATTCATAGTCCATTGAGCTGTTTAGACATACATGGGATAGGAAATTTAAAACCTTTATGCATAAACCCATATATAACATCAAGTATACATCCATCTTACATAGCCATTAAACATAACACTAAAGAATTGTTCACAAAAACAAACAAAAGTCTTAAACTTATAACTTGTATCACAAAACTCAACCACTTGACTTATTTTTTGGAACTTCCTCGGGAGGCACAAAGGTTGGCTGGCAAAATAGACTTCCAGGCAATCATCACTGTGCCTGGTCATGCGCCTGGTCACCTACATATATAAGTAATAGACTAAGCGGGAGCCTAGTGAATAATAACAAAGTAAAGATTTTAATGAATAATGTCCATAACATATTTAGATTTCAAATCTCCTATCAAATTAGAAACATAGTCATAATCATGTTCAAATCATGCAAGGTACATCTATTGGCATTAACATATAACATTGGCCATGCATATCAAGTTCCATAATGGAAGCTCCGGTACTGGGTATCATATAACATACATGGGCCATGGAATTGTTTCCCTCGGGCAAGGGCCTATGCCACGATATTATTTCCCCTGGACGAGGGCCTCATGATCATAAGCCATAGTATTATTTCCCCTGGGCGAGGGCCTCTGCTAAGGATTCCACAATTACATTTCAAGGAAACTTAGACAATCATTCATTCATACGAAATATAGCATTTCAGAAAACTGATAATTTCATATTATCAGAAAATAATTAAAATCAAACATAACTTTACAGAGTTATTACTCACAGATAGCTTCGGCAGTAGAACAAATGGATCAAATCACTCACGGCGCGTGACCTACACAAACATATAACAGATACACTTACTGAAACACACACTCAAATAGTACTTAACTTATTTTGTTTCGTTCTTAGCATTTTTTTAAGTCTTATCCTCATTATTGTACCTTAATTATGTCCTAGGAATGCCTAGGATACAATGAGGATGCCAAAATGCAGTATGAAACACTTAATAAAAATTTCAAGAACAGGGCACCTAGCTTGAGCGTCACTTCCTACGCTCGAGAGAGACCCTAGGTCTGCAAAAGTACTGGTTCTGTGAAGTTTTTCGCTCGACGGTCGCTCGAGCATAAGACTGAGTAGGGTCTCTGCTCGAGCGCAACTCTGTTCAGTTGAGCGGTTTGCAAAATTTGTAAATTTCTAGGAGCATGAATTTTACGCTCGAGCCAACTTTTGTTCACTTGAGTGGAAGTGCAAAACCAAGAGTGGTTGCTCGAGCGCAAAATCTATGGCTCGAGCGGTGATGCAGATTCTGGGATTTTCAAATTGATGTTCAAGCTTCAAAACTCAAATTCAAACCAACAAAACACATTGTTGACACCCCATTTTTGACCGACCTCAAGACTTGGACGTCATCAGTTGTGCAGTCGATGATTGCGCATGTTTGTGCTTGTTTTGAACGCCTGAGGGTCTCGACTGAGTGCCTTGTCTTTGAGGCTCTTAACAGTTTGTGTTTTGGCCTTGGTTTTTGGGCCAAACCTTGTTCCTCTTGCCTAGGGGGGGGGGAAGGCCTTGCTGGCCACTTTTGGCACTTGCCGGCCACTTTCCTCCCCTGTAGGCCACTTCAAGTGGTCGGCCGGCTAGGGGAAGTGGCCGGCCGACCACCTTAACTGGCTGGCGGTCAATTTTTCTCCTTTTTAGATATTTTCAGATCTTTTGAGCCAGTTGTGGCTCACTGAGTACATCTTCCATACACGTGTATGGAGGGATGGAAACAAGCTTTAAGCTTGTCAAGCAAGCTTTTGCTTGCACTGCCTATATAAGGGGAGGTCCCTCTCCCTTGTTTGAGGTTCACAAAATTTCAGAGCTGAAATTTCTCTCTCTAGAATTCTCACTCTCTCTCTATCTATATTGTGTGATATTGTGCCTTAAAGTGTGTTTTCTTCACATATTTGCACTAAAACACCTAGTCACACACCACTACCTTGGAGCTGAGGTTCTTGAAGGTTTGTTTGGAGCTCAAAAAGATGGCTTTGGCTCAGAGGAAGACCTGTCTTGCTGTTGTTCTTCAAGGGTAACAACGTGTCCTTCTTAAGCTTTGTTTTGATTAATTGTTTGATCACCTTTGCATGCTATTTTAAGGCTGATTTTAACCTCTTAAAAACTCTGATTTGAAGGCTTTAAAATGTTGGTTTGAGTCTTGTTTGGTTAGGGGGTGTTTCCCCTATTTTGCTCTTTGGCTTGTAAAGCCTCTTGAGCCACCACTCTTAGCCTTTGTAATGGCCTTTGTTTGGCCTTTCTACCACTAAAACTTAGAGGAATTTCAGTGGTAGAAAGTTGGTTTTGAGGCTCAAAATGGGAGGGGGTGGTCCCCTCTCCTCATGTATTGTTTGCATGTGTTATTGGCCTACCAAATGAGCATGCTTTTCTACCCTTTTGAAGCTTGGTTTAAGCATGTTTTTGCCACTGATTTGCCATTTTATAACTCTGTTTTTGGCTGGTTTGGTCACCTCTTGCATGCTTCTTACACTTGTAATGTAATCTTGATTAATAGCCTTGAATGCCTAATGAGTTAGTCCATCATTCTAGCATATATTAGCTTGACTCCAGCATGTTTTTGGCCTTGTTTTAGTATGCCTTAGCTCTCTTCTGAATGGCCTTGGTCCTTTAAGGCTTGTCTTGTATGGCTATGTTATAGATGGCTTTGTTAGCTTTATGTTTTGGGCCCCCTAGCATGCTTTGTTTGAGCTATTTCCATGATATGGCATCATTTGGAATGTGATTTCAGAGCTTATACCAATGACATACTCTCATATGTATCACTCTTTCAATGCTTTTGAGAAGTTGAGCCTCATGCCTTGTTTGTGAGCCAATATATGAACATATCTTTCTTGCCATCTATGCTGCAAGTCTAGCATGTTTTTGCTACTGTTTTGACCTGCCTTGGTCTGTTTTGAATGGTCAAGGTCATTTAAGCATTGCTTAGTATGGTTGTAGTGTAAATGGCTTTAACTAGCTTTGAGTTTTGAGGCCTTTAACATGTTATGCATGTGATGTTTGCATGGTATGGCACCATTTAGCATGTTATTTCAGTGCATATAGTGTAGTCACACTCTCATATACTTCACTTTTTCATAGCTTTTCAGGGTTGTGTATTGCGCCTTGCTTATGGGCTAACATGTGTGCATGTTCTCCTAGTCTTTTGTGCTCCTATCTCAACATGTTCATGCCACTGATTTGGCATGTTTTAGGTCTACCCATGGTTGGTTTTGTTGTTTGAGCTTGATAATGTATGTTTCTAGTGTAATACACTTTACTAGCTTTGATGCTTTATGCCTCTAACATGCATTAAATGAGTTGTTTGCATGCTTTTGAGCCACTTAGCATGTTATTTCAGTGTTGAAATGTGTATTATTGCACTCCATTGTCTCAAACTTTCATTCACCTTGAACGTGGCCTTAAACCCTTGTTGGCTTGAGCATGAACTTGAGGCATTCATACCTATTAGTTTTAATCCTCCCTTGAGGATTTCTATTAACCAATAGCATGATGCTTGCTTCAAGCTCAAGGCACTCGAAGCTTAGGTCATCTTTTAAATTAGAGGACTTTTCACAATTGGACTTAACCAATTAAGGAATGGATTGGTAATGTAAAATGAGTAAACAAGAATTGAGCCGAGTAAAACATGCCAAGATAACATATGTGTGTTGCATTGCATGTGTTTGGATCAGACGTTAATCCAAACACAAGAAATACGAGACGTTTTATACTCAAAGTGATGAAACATGTTGCATTTCTTGGTCGCCAACACCCTTGATCATGCATGATAGGGTGGAGGCACTTTGAGTCTTATGTGCGCATTCACTAAGCTTGTACAAACTTGATTTTCGAGCCATCATGCATCAAGATGCTTGATTGGTGGCTTGAGAGCCGAGTACCACACTCATTTGAGCTTGAGACATGATGAGGAGGGTGGTAGCACACACATTTCTTGTCAAATACATTGTCTTGGCTCTGTTGCTCTCTGTTGCAGTAAAGGCAGAATTCTGGGAAGAAAAGTGGCCGGCCGGCCACATGAAGAAGAAATTGTCCAAAATGTTCTTGTTTTGGGGTAGAAGCCATCTGGAAGTTTATGCAGTGTTCTGAGGTCACAGTGAGTGCAAACAGAGACAACTCATGGCAAGGCAATGCGTTTTCGGGCGAAGCACACCGAGCATACATGTCTCCCTCCCCCGAGGCCATTTTACTGCTTTACTTAGCTAGTTAATTTACTGGTTTTGTAATTAATTAGTTAATGTGTTTGTAATATTCTAATTAGCTTAGATTAGCTAGTTATTCAATTTCAATTGTGTTGTAATTAATTAGCTAGAATAGTTAATTAGTTAATTAGCTTAGCTTAGTGTAGCTTAGCTTAGCTTACTTATTCGGATCCTCCATCGAGAGGGCTTATTGTTGTAATAAGCGTGCGTGTGTGTATGCATGCCTTCCAACCCCACTTCTTTCTCCCTTTTATTTAACCGCTTACGATGGTTAGTTTTAGGGCATTTTTCGATTAGCATACCTTATGCTTGCATGCGTGCATCATTCATTTGGCTTGTATGCACCAGGCTTGGCGCATCATTCAAACTGCATCGTATTTCAATACTTCTTTGAATACATGTATCAATTGTTGCATTCATATGCCATTTTAGATAGCCAAGCCTATTTAGTTGCATTTTGCATGTGTTGCATTAGGCATTCTTGTATAATTAGGGTCATGCATGATTTCTAACTAGCTTCTGTTTTGGCTCGGAGTACCATGTAAGTGTTTATGCTTTAGCATCCTTGCATGAGTGTGAGTGTTGCCATGATAGCATGCTTGCCATGAGGCTATTTGCTTAAGTGCTTAACTACTTGAATGCCTATGGGTGAAGGTTTTATTGCCTGAATTGGAACAATTCATCAAATGTGAGTTTTAAGCCCACTTGAGGGTGGCAAATCTGCGCTTTAGCCTACTTGCGTGTCGCACTTTCAAACCATTTTCGAAAACAAACATGAGATGTTTTGTTCCAATTTGAGTGATTTTGTCTATACTTGTATGATGTCCGCATCACATAGTAAAGTTAGCTAATAATCGAAATAAGAATACATGTGTTTATCAAACAACATATCATGGTAGTAGAGGTCGATCCTTTGATCGGGCGAGCGGGGGTGCTCATTTCATGACCTTCCCCTCTCGTACCTAAGTTTCCAAGCCGAGGCACCTTTGGTAATAACGGACACGTGGCCTTTGGCACGAGTCAGGGTTTCCTAAATTTCCCAAAACAAAATATTTAGGTGGCGACTCTGTAATCTGGCAAAAGCAGTCCATGTTTGGCATTTCTTGAATAAAATCGATTTTCCAAAAACGATTTGTCGGATTTGGACTCTTTGGTGATTTATCAGTCTTATATTGTACTTTGTGAGACTAGATACAGAACCGTGACAGGAGTCCGAACTGTAGTAGCATGAACCTAATTCGCGCCCTCTTCGACAGGGGGGCGCGCGGAGGAAGTTCGGGCGGTCTACACACATCCTTTTGGGCACAAAATGTGAGGAAACATTGAGAAACTCATGGTATATGATGAATTGCAAACCACTTCGCAAAATCAAGCCCAAAAGCTTTGCCTATGGAAAAAAACTAAACTTGAAATGTTGAAAACATGACATGCAAGTAACGATATGAGTTTTAACCTTCCAAAACATAATCAAATGAGGTAATAACATGTGAAATGTGATGAATTTCCAAGGTTGAACTAAAACTATGACATGCATGTAAGATTTCTTGGAAAACAACTTTAAAACTAAGAGAACTATGCATGCATACAGGACTTGTTCTTCTTTCATACTGTAGCTCGCCTTTTTCGTGTCCCCTTTCGAAAGCTCGAAAGAAGCCCTACAGTTCGGACTCCCGCGGTTCTGAAACCAATCTCACAAGTGCAATGTGAAATTGATAAACTCCAAAGAGTCCAAATCCAACAAATCGTTTTGGAAAATCAATTTTGAATCAAATTGCCAAAAATGGACTGCTTTTCCAAATACAGAGTCGCCACCTAAATATTTTATTTTGAAAAAATTTAGGAAACCCATGACGCCAAAGGCCACGTGTCTTTCATCACCAAAGTTGTCTCGACTCGAGAACTTAGGTACGAGAGCGGAATGTGATGACCCTGACCTCCAAACTTACATTATATAGTTTTAATGAATCTAATTGCATGATTATGTGCTTGATTGTGTGATTACATGTTTAATTCTGTAATTATCTGTTGATATATGGAACATCTGTTTAAATTGACAACTTAGAGTCAGCGATTGGGAGCCTAAACGGCTTCCGAAACTGAAATTGACTAGCCCATTAGGCTATTTACAATATTTAGAATTTTATGGTGGTTTTAATTGAAATTTGATTTGGATCAAAATAATTAGAATAAACTGATTGAATTAGTTAGAATTAAGCCTAACTAATTAATCCAAACCACCTTTGATTAGGCTAACCTAATCACACCCCATATAAGACCCAAATTAAGCTTATGAGCTCATTTTTGTATACACATTCAGCTGAGAATTGAGAGAGAGGAGAGGAGAGTTCAACATTTAGAGAGAGAGAAAGGGGTGAATTGTAGAGAATTAGAGGGATATTCAAAGATTGGAGCCATAATGTCATGACCCAAACCCGCCCCCAAGGGTTAAGGACATAACTGGCCAGTAATCATGAGATTACCTATGGCCTCAAACCAAAACAAATGTATTTTAACAGAGTTAATGCGGGCCAAACGGAAGCAGTTGAAAACTGTCCATAGAGCTGTGCTTACATGGCACATCCAAACAACCAAACATATATACATTAATAACTCACAACAAAAATACAGTAGTATAAGTTTTGTACAAACAGGATCATTGAAAAGCTAAGTTAACCCCTGAAAACTATATACAGACATATGCAAAGTCCTCGCCAACATGACAAAAATAACATAGCATAGCGGAAAGGCGAAGACGAGTCTCGTGCGTGAGACACTAGGGCTTACTCTCCCAAAACTCGGTTGTTCCACACAGACTTCACTGGGGTTGGGTCTAGACCTCTCTTGGCTCACCTACAAACACATGAATGAGCATGAGCGATAGCCCAGTGAATAATATCAAATAAGAAGATACAAACGACATGTAGAACAACATACTCCGAACGGCCTTAGGCCCAATTCACATTTTTATTTAACATTTATATACACCATTTAAGTCAAGTGACTGTGGTTTCAAACATACTGGCCTTTGGCCCATTTATCTTTCATTCTTGTCAAAACGGCCTCTGGCCCATCCATTCATGTCAAAAGGGCCTTTGGCCCATTCATTCATGTCAAAACGGCCTTTAGCCCATCCATTCATGTCAAAACGGTCTCTGGCCCATCCATTCATGTCAAAACGGGCTTTGGCCCATCCATTCATGTCAAAACGGCCTTTAGCCCATCCATTCATGTCAAAACGGCCTCTGGCCCATTCATTCTTTCTTGTCGAAACGGCATCTGGCCCATTCATTCTTATCAAACATTTGTCCACAATTCAAACTAGCAAATCATAAGGCATAAGGCTTATAAGAAAATAAGCAATTGAACAAATGACAAGCTTCCAAATATCTATATTACTTACAGTGATCGGTTGGTTGGTTTGCTCTAGAGCTCGACCCTACACAGTCCATGAACACAAAAAGGGCCACCAACAATTCAATCCGTTCTCAAATTCACATTTTCCTCTTTAGGCTTTATTCTTATCTCTTTATCTCAATTACAATGCTCAATGCATGCCTAAGAGTACTTAGAAGTGAAGGAGAATGGAAAATGAAACACAAAACGCATAAACAAAATTTCAGAAAACAGGGTCCCCACTCGAGCGTGGACTTCTCCTCTCGAGCGAACCCATATGGCCTGCAAAAGTATTGGTTATGTCGAATTTACGCTCGATCGTGCACTCTGGCACTCGAGCGGAAGGCCTCCTTACATGGCTCCCCGCTCGAGCGTGAACTTCCCCGCTCGAGCGGACACCATGTCTGCAAAAAGTACTGGATGTATCATTTTTACACTCGAGCGTGAACTCAGACACTCAAGCGGAAGTTCATCCTACATAGGTCCCCGCTCGAGCCTGAACTTCCCCACTCAAGCGGACATCGAGGTCTGTAGAAAATACTAGGAGCATGAAATTCACGCTCAAGCGGCGGTTTCCTTGCTCGAGCGGACATCAAATTTCTGGAGTTTCCAGCATGTGTTCTTGAGCTCAAAACGACCTCCAAAGGTTCCAAACTTATAATCTCAGCTCAAACTTCACATATTCATGTACTAACATGGTACAAACACTAGATTACAACATAATGGAGCTCAATTTCACCAAATAATCACATGCATGGCTCAAATTACACCAAATTCATTTTCATCATAACACATTCATGTATTCAAAGCTCCTATCCTCATAAATTGTACATGCATATGATATATTACTCTCATTATCATATCATATGACGAAAAGATGGTCAAATACATGGATTTCCACTAAAGACAAACATGGATCATACATTTGGTGCTTAAACATGCAATTTCAAAGTAATTACATACATGCATGCATCTATTGACTTTAAATTCACCAAAACTAACTCAATACATGCTCTTCCTCATCATTCAACTTTGAATTTACAATTTACAAACAAAATCCATGAATCAAGGTTGGGTTACTCACCTAGGAGCCTTAATTCTCACAAAATATGGTTGATTCTTGAGTGTAGCTCCAAGATCACCAAGTTTCCTAGCAAAATCTCTAAATTGAGCTCCTTCCCTCTCTAGGTTCGGCTCCCCTCTCTCTTTAGAGCACAATATCAGATTTTTGAACTCAAGTATAAGGATTAAGTGCATTGTGCCGTTTCTACATAAGACTCCACTAGTCCCAATTTTTAATATTAAATAATTTGAGTATAACACCACTAATTAAATCAATTAAATCCGATCCGAATCAATTTTCAATTAAGCTTCACCGTAGGCTCTAAAAATTACACTAATCACAATGTCGTAGTCAATTTCGGGTTTTGTGGCCGATAAGGCCTTCAATTTAATTTCCAAAGCAGATAATCGAACAGATATTCCTACGGTGAACAGATAGAAATTCAGAACCACATATTTTCACATAATGGCACACAAAATCATATTAGACACATAATCACACTCATATTAAGGGCCAATTAACATACTACGGAACAGGGGTATCACAGTCTTCCCCCATTTAGGAAGTTTGGTCCTTCAAACTTAATTTACCTTCGTCGGGAAACAAATGTGGATAGCGTAGTCGCATTTCCTCCTCTTTTTCCCGTGTAGCATCCGTCCCATAATGTTCCTTCCATTCCACTTTCACCATTGGGATGGACTTGCTTCTCAACTGTTTCACTTGCCGATCAACAATTCGTTTCGGCCATTCGGCGTATTCCGCATTTTCATCAATAGCTACCCGGTGATAATCAATCACATGAAACGGGTCTCGGAGGTAACCCCTCAACATCGACACATGAAATATGTTATGGATTTGCTCGAATCCCGGTGGCAAAGCAACTCTATGGGCAACTGGACCAAGCCTTTCCAGAATCTGAAATAGCCTGATGTAACAGGGCGACAACTTGCCCTTCTTTCCAAACCTGACTTGGCCTTTCATCGGAGATACACGGATGAACACATGGTCACCAACCTCATACTCGAGAGGTCTTCTCCGAACATCTGCATAATTCTTTTGTCAGTCCTTAGCTGTTTTGAGCCTTTGCCGAATAGTCTTGATTTTCTCAGATGTGTCTTGCACAATTTCAGGCACAAGTAAAGCTCTATCCCCGACCTCCGTCCAACAAATTGGTGATCTACACCTCCTACCATACAAAGCCTCGTATGGTGCCATACCGATACAAGAGTGGAAGCTTTTATTATAAGCAAATTCTGCAAGTGGCAAATAGTCTTCCCAACTCCCCTAAAAGTCCAAAGCACACATCCGAAGCATATCTTCTAAAGTCTATATTGTTCATTCTGATTGCCCAGCTATCTGTGGGTGGAATGCAGTACTGAACCTTAGCTCTGTCCCCATAGCTTCCTACAAACTCTTCCACAATCTAGATACGAATTTTGGATCTCTATCTAACATAATGGATACCAAAACTCCGTGTAAACGGACAATCTCATCAACATATATGCTAGCCAGTCTATAAGCATTAAACGTAGTTCTAACTGGCAGAAAATGTGCAGATTTAGTCAGTCTATCAACTACAACACAAATAGAATCCATACCTCGAGAAGTCTGAGGTAGGCCAACAACGAAATCCATAGTCACATGATCCCACTTCTATTTAGGAATAGGGAGAGGTTGAAGTAGACCGCCTAGTTTCTGATGTTCAGCTTTGACTTGCTGACATTGAAGACACTTGGACACATATTCTGCAATCTCGTTCTTCATTTTAGGCCACTAATAGGTTTGTTTCAAATCCCGATACATTTTATTATTACCCAAATGCATAGCAAATACAAATTTGCGGGCTTCATCTAAAACCCTCTTCTTTAATTTCGGAATATCTGGGACACACATTCTGTTCTGGAATCTCAATACTTCATTCTCAATGCCAAACTCTGCTTTCGGGCTTGTCTCAAATTCATCAATCACTTCCTTGAGGAATTCATCCTCTTTCTGTTTCTGCTTGATTTCATCAATGATTGCCGACTCGGCTGTAATAGCGGCTATCAATCTGCCCTGTTCACGTGCTACCACTTCAATTTCAGACTTCTCAAAATCTTGTAAGATTTCTTTCTTTTCAGTAAGCAAACAAGCTATATTCCACGTTGATTTTCTGCTCAAGGCATCAGCAACTGTGTTAGCTTTCCCGGGGTGATACTGAATCTCTAAATCATAATCTTTTATCAATTCCAGCCATATCCTCTATCGCATATTCAACTCCTTCTACGTGAAGAAGTATTTCAGACTTTTGTGATCCGTGTAGACTTCACACTTTGCTCCATACAGATAATGCCGCCAGATTTTCAAAGCAAAAACAACTGCGGCCAATTCTAGGTCATGTGTTGGATAATTCTTCTCGTGTGGCCTCAATTGTCGGGAGGCGTAGGCAATAACCTTTCCGTTCTGCATTAACACACAACCCAAACCTTTATAAGATGCATCACTGAAAATTACAAAAATCTCCGTACCTGAAAGTAGTGTCAAAATTGGTGCAGTGGTCAATCTTGTTTTCAGTTCATGAAAGGCAGCTTCTCTTTCTTCATTCCATTCAAATGATTGCCCCTTGCGTGTCAACTGGGTAAAAGGAACAGTTATCTTCGAAAAGTTTTTCACAAACCTCCTGCAATACCCGGCTAAGCCCGTGAAGTTGCGGACTTCTGTCACATTTGTCGGTGTAGGCCAATTCACAATTGCCTCTATTTTCTGTGGGTCCATTGAAATTCCTTCCTTGTTGATCACATGCCCTAAGAAAACAACTTCATCCAACCAAAACTCACATTTCTTTAGTTTAGCAAATAATTTCCTTTCCCGAAGTATTTGTAGGACAGTTCTCAGATGATGTTCATGTTCAAGTCTATCTTTAGAATATATCAAACTATCATCGATAAAAACCATAACAAATTCGTCAAGGTAGGTTTTAAAAATTCGGTTCATTAAGTCCATTAATGCTGCCGGAGCATTAGTCACTCCAACTGGCATAACGAGAAACTCAAAATGTCCATACCACGTTCTGAATACGGTTTTCTCAACATCTTCTGGCTTAACTTTCAGTTGATGATACCCGGATCTCAAATCAATCTTAGAAAACACCTGTGATCCCTGCAACTGGTCAAATAAGTCATCAATACGGGATAGGGGATATTTGTTCTTTATTGTTTCCTTGTTCAATTCCTGATAATCGATGCACAAACGCAAAGTTCCATCATTCTTTTTCACAAACAACACTGGGGCACCCCAAGGCGAAATGCTAGGTCGAATAAATCCCTTGTTAAGCAGATCTTGCAACTGTTCTTTCAATTCTTTCATTTCGGCAGTAACCATTCTGTAGGGAGTTTTAGAAATGGGCTGGGTGCCTGGCACAGTTTCAATAGTAAACTCTATCTCCCTATCTACCAATTCCGCTGGTAATTCATTTGGAAACACATATGAAAATTCTCTAACAATAGGGATATCATTCAATTCAACATTCACAGACTGTTCAGACAACACATAGCACAAATAACCCTGGCACACTTTTCTGATCAGTTTACTTGCTTTCATTGCAGATATTAAAAAAGGTGGAGGCACTACCCCATTACCCATAAACACAATCTCTTTTTGTTCTGGTGGTTTAAGTACAACTCGTTTTGTCACACAATCAATGGTGGCACAATACTTGGTCAACCAATCCATGCCCAAAATTACATCAAAATGCCTAAAGTTCGGGGGCAATAAATCCACATATAGAATAGCATCCTCAACACGCATATCACAAAATCGGTATATAGATTCACACAATACAGATTCCCCAGATAGAGCAGACACACATAGCAGATATGGCAGTAATTCTACGGGTCCATTTAGTCTAGATGCAAATGCATATGTCACAAAAGAGTGTGTGGATCCGGAGTCAATTAACACAAAAGTATCCTGATTACATACAAAAATAGTACCTGAGACAACTGCGTTGGCAATCCGTGTATCGCCCGGAACAAGCGCAAAAACTCTTCCTTGTCTCACGGTATCCCTGGTGATAGCAGGTTTCATTGTATTTCCCGGCTTCGGGATTGATGTAGTTGAGCTAGCAGCTAGTTTCCCGCCATTCTGATTACAATCTCGGGCCATATGCCCTTGTTTCCAACATTTGAAACAGGCTCCTGATGCACGGTAACAAACTCCACGGTGCCTTTTGTTACAAATATTGCACATGGAAGCTGTGTCTCGGGAAGAAATTGAAGCATTTGAGGAGCCCGTGTTTTGCTTTTTCAGAAATTTCTTCGAAAAGAAGCCTTGCCTTTTGTTGGTATTCCATTTTGTTGTTGGCTTAGCCTGTCTAGGTATGTTAGCCTCTGATATGATAGCCCTGTCTAGAACCCCAATGTAGGTCTCCAGCTTCAAGACATTCACTCTTTCTAAAATGTCACTTCGGAGCCCACCTTCAAAGTGTCTCGCCTTCTTATAGTCAGTATCAATTACATGTGGTGCAAACCTGGCCAATTCAGTGAATTTGGCCTCATACTCAGCTACGGTCATACTCCTTGCCTTAGTTCCATGAACTCTGCTACTTTCCTATCCCGAACACACTGCGGGAAGTACTTGTCATAGAAGATTTCAAGAAATTTTACCCAATCGACATCCTTGTGATTTTCTCGCATCAACATCCACCATCTTCTTGCCTCGTCGTCTAGCATAAAAGTGGCTAGAAGCACTTTCTGGGTCTCCGAGCAAGGGAACACTTCAAACAATTTCTCAATGCCGAGAACCCATGCTTCAGCTCCATGGAACTGTGGTGGTTTCATCTTCTTGAATTCTTTGGTGAGCGCTATTATCCGATCATCACTCTGATTATCTGGCATGGGTGGTGCCCGAGGTGGAGGTGGCGGGTGTGGTTGTTTCCATTGTTGTTGCCACTCCTATTGCTGTCTCAAAGCTTCTGCGATTTCCTGTATCAGTCTTTCCATTCTGTCTATTCTGGCAGTAGAGGATTCCTCTATCTCATCACCTATTGTTCTCACCATCTGATTAAACTTACATTATACTTCATACAAAAGATACACAGGTATGCATATACTAAAGAGTATACATAATCAAGTAATTTGAAATGCAAGAAGTTCACAAACTTATATCACAAAGTTGTTCACATTTAACAGTTAAGCGTATTCTTGATGCTTTCAGATTCATACTTATCACATGAATGCATCCTAGATCTGTTCTAAATGCTTATTGCTCTTTTGGACAAGTGTGTGAGTTATTAACTCGTGCTCTGATACCACTCTGTCATGACCCAAACCCGCCCCCAAGGGTTAAGGACATAACCGGCCAGTAATCATGAGATTACCTACGGCCTCAAACCAAAACAAATGTATTTTAACAGAGTTAATGGGGGGCCAAATGGAAGCAGTTCAAAATTTTGTCCATAGAGCTGTGCTTACATGGCACATCCAAACGACCAAACATATATACATTAATAACTCACAACAGAAATACAGTAGCATAAGTTCTGCACAAACATGATCATCCAAAAACTAAGTCAACCCCTGAAAACTATATACAAACATATGCAAAAGTCCTCGCCAACATGACAAAACTAACATAGCATAGCAGAAAGGCGAAGACGAGTCTCGTGCGTGAGACACTAGGGCTGACTCTCCCAAAACTCGGTTGTTCCACACAGACTTCACTGGGGCTGGGTCTGGACCTCTCTTGGCTCACCTACAAACACATGAATGAGCGTGAGCGATAGCCCAATGAATAATATCAAATAAGAAGATACAAACGATACGTAGAACAACATACTCCGAACGGCCTTGGGCCCAATTCATATTTTTATTTAACATTCATACACACCATTTAAGTCAAGTGATTGTGGTTTCAAAAATACTGGCCTTTAGCCTATTTATCTTTCATTCCTGTCAAAATGGCCTCTGGCCCATCCATTCATGTCAAAACGGCCTTTGGCCCATTCATTCATGTCAAAACGGTCTCTGGCCTATCCATTCACGTCAAAACGGCCTTTGGCCCATTCATTCATGGCCTTTGGCCCATCCATTCATGTCAAACGGCCTTTGGCCCATCCATTTATGTCAAAACGGCCTTTGGCCCATCCATTCATGTCAAAACGGCCTCTGGCCCATTCATTCTTTCATGTCAAAACGGCCTCTGGCCCATTCATTCTTATCAGACATTTGTCCATAATTCAAACTAGCAAATCATAAGGCATAAGGCTTATAAGAAAATAAGCAATTGGACAATTGACAAGCTTCCAAATATCGATATTACTCACAGTGATCGGTTGGTTGGTTTGCCCTGGAGCTCGACCCTACATCGTCCATGAACACAAAAAGGGCCACCAACAATTCAATCCATTCTTAAATTCACATTTTCCTCTTTAGGCTTTATTATTATCTCTTTATCTCAATTACAATGCTCAATGCATGCCTAAGAGTACATAGAAGTGAAGGAGAACGGAACACGAAACACAAAACGCATAAACAAAATTTCAGAAAACAAGGTCCCCGCTCGAGCGGACCCATATGGCCTGCAAAGTACTAGTTGTGTCAAATTTTCGCTCGATCGTGCACTCTGGCGCTCGAACGGAAGGCCTCCCTACATGGCTCCCAGCTCGAGCGTGAACTTCCCCACTCGAGCGGACACCATGTCTGCAAAAAGTACTGGATGTATCATTTTTACGCTCGAGCGTAAACTCGGACGCTCAAGCAGAAGTTCATCCTACATATGTCCCCGCTCAAACATGAACTTCCCCGCTCGAGCGGACATCAAGGTCTACAGAAAATACTGGGAGCACGAAATTCACGCTCGAGCGGTGGTTTCCCCGCTTGAGCGGACATCAAATTTCTGGGTTTTCCAGAATGTGTTCTTGAGCTCAAAACGACCTCCAAAGGTTCCAAACTTATAATCTCAGCTCAAACTTCACATATTCATGTACTAACATGGTACAAACACTAAATTACAACATAATGGAGCTCAATTTCACCAAATAATCACATGCATGGCTCAAATTGCACCAAACTCATTTTCATCATAACACATTCATGTATTCAAAGCTCCTATCCTCATAAATTGTACATGCATGTGATGTATTACTCTCATTCTCATATCATATGATGAAAAGATGGTCAAATACATGGATTTTCACTAAAGACAAACATGGATCATACATTTGGTGCTCAAACATGCAATTTCAAAGTAATTACATACATGCATGCATCTATTGACTTTAAATTCACCAAAACTAACTCAATACATGCTCTTTCTCATCATTCAACGTTGAATTTACAATTTACAAACAAAATCCATGAATCAAGGGTGGGTTACTCACCTAGGAGCCTTAATTCTCACAAAATATGGTTGATTCTTGAGTGTAGCTCCAAGATCACCAAGTTTCCTAGCAAAATCTCTAAATTGAGCTCCTTCCCTCTCTAGGTTCGGCTCCCCCCTCTCTTTAGAGCACAATATCAGATTTTTGAACTCAAGTATAAGGATTAAGTGCATAGTGCCCTTTCTACATAAGTCTCCACTAGTCCCAATTTTTAATATTAAATAATTTGAGTATAACACCACTAATTAAATCAATTTAATCCGATCCGAATCAATTTTCAATTAAGCTTCACCGTAGGCTCTAAAAATTACGCTAATCACAATGGCATAGTCAATTTCGGGTTCTGTGGCCGATAAGGCCTTCAATTTAACTTCCAAAGCAGATAATCGAACAGATATTCCTAAGGTGAACAGATAGAAATTCAGAACCACATATTTTCACATAATGGCACACAAAATCATATTAGACACATAATCACACTCATATTAAGGACCAATTAACATACTACGGAACAGGGGTATCGCACATAACACACTTGAATTCAACACTAGGTATGGCACTCATCACTAATTCATGTAGATATGGCAGATAGAAGTGAATTCCTCTCATTTTTGTACTCATTGGCATGTTATTCAAGAAAAGAAGCTATGAATTTCAAGAAATGGAAGATTGAAGTTGAATTGCTTGCATGCATGCATATTTGAGTTGGAATTTCATGGAATTCATTCATGCATGGCACAATTATACATCATTTTGGAGAATCCATCATGTCTTCATGCCTCTTATGTCACTTGATCATATTTTAAACATGTTTTGGAGAAATATGCATTCAAGTTGAGTTAAACTCATTTTATAAATTGAGGTTGGAGTCTTTGGTTAAGAATTTGCCTTGATTTTGAATAAATGATTTCAATTGGAAGTGTTTTTCATATTACATAGTGACTCTCCATGGTTCTATACCAAAAATGCAAGATTTGAAGCTTTGAATGCCATGTTTGATCTTTAATTGCAGTTCTGGAAATTCCAGAATTCGTTTTGTCCGCTCGAGCGAGGGAGTCCACATTCGAGCGTGGATTTCGAGCTCCCAGAAGTTTCTGAAATTTTACAGTCCGCTCGAGCGACCAAAGTGGCGCTTGAGCGAGGACCCTTTCTCTTCAGTATTCTGCCGAGCGACCATCGGGCGTGAATTTCATGTATCCAGCACTTTTGCAGACCGCTCGAGCGATGGATGTCACGCTCAAGCGACCACCTTTGTTTTTGAACCCATGCTCGAGCGTATGAAGTTGCGCTCGAGCGGAGACCCTATTTTCAACAAAATTTTAACAACTCTTTGAAGTGCATATTTGCATCCTCATGCCACTCCTAGCATTCTTAGGCATCTTTTTGGACTCATATAATCATACAATAAGTTAGAGACACACAAGAGAATTGAATTGAAATGAAATGGAATTTCATTTATACTTTGTTATGTATTTCGTTTAGGTGGACGCCCGAGGCTTAGCGTCACCACAAACCATTGTGAGTAATAACTTTATAAAGATATGTTCAAGTTATTCCTACTTCTGAAAATGCTATTGTTATTGAAATTGATACATATATATATATATATATAATTGATTAAATGTTTTATTGAAACTTTATGACGATTGATGGAATGGTTTATTGAAATGTTATTTCTCATGTAAATGAAGTTCTATTTTGAAACTATACTTGTGGCATCCTTTCATAGGCCCTTGCCTAGGAGAAATTAATATCGTGGCTCATTGTTCAATAGGCCCTTGCCTGGAGGAAATTAATACCGTGGCTCATTGTTCAATAGGCCCTTGCCCGGGGGAAATTAGTACCGTGGCTCATTGTTTAATAGGCCCTTGCCTGAGGGAAATTAATATCGTGGCTCATTGTTCAATAGGCCGTTGCCCGAGGGAAATTCGTACCGTGGCTCATTGTTAATAGGCCCTTGCCTAGGGGAAATTAATACCGTGGCCCATTTTTTAATAGGCCCTTGCCTAGGGGTAATAGTACCATGGCTAAGCCCTTGCCTGGGGCTAATAATACCATGGCTAGGCCCTTGCCTGGGGGTAACAATACCATGGCTATTGGATTGATTGACATACGATTCGTTATTACTTCATAGATGTACCACATAATTTGACATTGAAAGATCTTGATGATGAAGTTAATGAGCTAATGAAAATGCTATCGATTAATGGTTATGCATTTTGTGAAGGATTGACTTGATGGCTAATCTAAATGATAATTGTAATGTTGTGGAACTTCATTCATATAACCTGTTTATTTTGTTGTTACTAATTGGACTCTAGCTCACTATTTATTTATATATGTACTTGTAGGTGGGCAAACCGAACATCAGAGTTAGATAGCCTCGAGTTTACCGAGTCAACCTTTTGTAAAGCTTCGAAGTGAAGTAATCAGGCTTGGGTGGAGCCATACTTGTCAAACCCCTTTTGTGTGGTTTAATGGTTTTGTATTTGTCCATAGTTGGGGTTGTATTTTGTAAGATATGAGTTGTATTTATGTTACATGGCTTGTACTTAAGTTGGAGGTAATTTTGAAATAATACCTTGCTTAATATATTAGCTCTCCTTATATATGCACAACTCAATGGATGAATTCTATAACATTTTAGACTTCCGCTAAGCCCCGTATTTGGTATTATAGGTTTATTTATATGGAGGCTGTATGTAATCTATGATTACTGGCCGGTCATGACGCTAAACCTATAGGGTCGGGTTTGGGTCCTGACAGGGAAGGTCATGAATTGAGCACCCCCACTCGCCCGATCAAAGATCAGCCTCTACCAATCATGATATGATTTTTATTAAAATTATGTGCTCTTGTTCCGATTATTAAGCTAGCATTACTATGTGTTGCGCACACACACAAGTATAAACTAGTTTGCTCAAATTAGAACAATTCAATCTCATGTTTGTTTTTCGAAAAGGGTTTGATTTTGCCACCTCAAGGGGCTTAAAGTTTACGAATTTGCCACTCAACAAAGTGGGCTTAAACTTACATTTATTGAATTATTCCAGTTCAGGCAACAAGCCTTCATCCACAGGCACTCAAGCAGTTTAGCAAGCAAGCATTTAGCCTCATGGTAAGCATGCTGGATATGGTAATCACTCACACTCATGCAAGTATGCTAAAGCGCTAAAAACTCACCTAATACTCCAAGCTAAGAAAATATGAGTTAGAAAAATATGCATGATTCCTATGTTACATGTCTAATGCAACGCATGCAATATGCAATTACTAGGCTTGGCTATTAATATGGCGTATGCATCAATTTAATGACATGCGGTCTAAGCACGTATTCAAAGAATTATTGAAATGACAATGCAGTTTGAATGATGCGTCGAGCCTCGGTGCATGCAATACAAGATGAATGGATACAAGCATAAGGTATGCTAATTGAAATATGTCTCTAATCTAACCATCAAAAGCAGTTAAGTAAAATGAAGAAAGACATGGGGTTGGAAGACATACACATTATTACATTACGCTCTCACGGAGGAGAGTCCGAATGAATTAAGCTAACTAGCTAACTAGGCTAAGCTAATTAAGCTAATTATTACAAAACTTGAAAGGATAATTAACTAACTATCTAAGCTAATTAATTAGGGACTTAACTAGGCTAAACTAATTAAATATTACAACACAAACTAATTTAATTAATCTAAACTAATTAAATTAGTAAACTAACTAGCTACAACTAATTAAATTACAACAAACGCATAATTAAATGCTAATTTAAACTAATTAACTAGCTAACTAGTCCCGGGAAGCGAGGGAGGCCCATGCATGCTTGGTTTCCACCCGAGGAACATCCGCTGTCTGCCCTCGAAAGCCTCTGTTTGCACAACCCCTATACTATTTCCTTCTCCAGATCAACTTTACCATGCTTCACAAGCACAGTGCCCAAAATTCACTGGTGGCTAACAGGCCAAAAGTGGTGGCCGGCCGGCTACCACTGAAGGGTTGCCGTCTAACACTGATGGCCTGCTAGCCAGTAACAGTGGCCGGCCGGCCACTGATGACCCACTTTTCCTTGCTGCAACAGAGAGAAAACAGGGCAAAGCGAGGGTATTCTCACAGGTTGTTTGTACTGTGTATCTCTCCTTATCATCAAAATGTCTCAAATGAGTGATACACTTTGTCCTCAAACCATCAATCAAGTAATTTCATTGCATAATGGCTAAGGAACCAAGGTGTACAAGTTCATAAATGCACAAATAAGACCGAAAAGACCATCATCCCATCATGCATGATCAAGGGCAATGGAGACATTGGAAACTTGACACATTTCATCACTTTAAGTATGAAATGCCACAATTTTCCTTGTGTTCAATTAACGTCCGATTGAACACATTAAAACAAAACCAATTTCTTATCTTGCACACTTTTAGTTTCAACTTGTTTACCCATTTTAATTACCTTTCCATTCTTTAACCAATTAAGTCCATTGGTGAGAAGTCTTCTATAGGGAAGGAAGTGTCAAACAAGGGGCAGTTTAAGGCAAGAGAGAAGTGTCATGCCGTTAGTAATGAACCCAAAAAGAGAATTAAACCATTAAGCAATGAACCTCAATCTCAAGCTTAAACTATCCTAAGGTTAAAACAACCCTCAAAGCAAATAAAGAGTGAAGAAATGAAGGAGATTGCAGAGATTATAATTGCTGAAATGAAGTGAGAAAAGCACTAAAACATTCAATCAACTCAAACAAGTGATGCCTAAAGGCCTAAAACACCAAGATTGTGAGGACCATTACACTAGAGGCATGCAAAACATGACTCAAATGCAATAAACAACAAAAAACAGAGCCTAAAACATGATGGAATTAAGCTACAAAAGGCTAGAAAATTAAGCTAACGCATGGAGCTAATTACGCTAGCAAACTAGACACAAGGAGGGGAGGCTAACCACTCCAATTTTGGACTTCAAAACATGATTTGTCCCACTAAAAATACTCAGAAACTCAGTGCTCAAAATCCCAAGAAAAGATGGTTTGAAGGTAGGAAACAAAGGTGAAAAAGCCTTAAAAATAAGAAATAAAAAAGGGAGAGATACCCCCCTAACCTTAAATGGCCTAAAACACCAATTTCAGCCCACAAAAATAGAGTTTTTTATAGCCCAAAAATAGTGGAAAGAGATAGAAAAACAAGTATGCAAAACAAGCTTAAAAGACAAGTATTATACCTCTTGAAGCAAAGAACAATTTTAGGCACTAACTCAAGCCAAAACCACCTTCAACAGCTCCAAGATGGCTCCAAGGAACCTCAGCACAAAGATGATCAACTTTGGTTAAGGAAGGGTATGCAAAAGTGTAGTGTAACTAGGCAAGTGTGTACAAATTTGCAAGAGAGAGAGAGAAATGTAGAGAGAAAGAGAGATTTTTTGTTCCAAATTTTCTAACCCTCAAAAATGGGGGAGGAGACCCCATATATATAAATAAACAAGTATTTGCCTGAGAAAAATCCATCCATACACGTGTATGGAGATAAAACCAATTGTGCCAATAGCTGGAACAACTGTCAACAAAATATCTGAAAAAAGACACTGGTAGTTGGCAGGCCACCAGTGATGGCTGACAGGCTCAATTGGTGGCCGGAAGCCACCAAGGGTTGCAAGCTTGAAGGTTTTAGTCCAAAATAGGTCACAGAATGGATGGGGTTTGAAGGCTCAAAGAGAAGGCATTCCGCCGAGGACTTCGGGCACTAAAACGAGCACAAATAATCACAATCATCGAGTGCACAAGCGATGACGTCCAAGTCTTGGGGACGGTCAAAAATGAAGTGTCTATACATACATTCTTAGCTTAATTCATGTTATAATCATCTTAATTCCCTTGAATTCATGTATTGGATAACTGAAACTTCAAGCTTAAGGGTTGAATTTCCTACCTTATTGCCTCAGATGAAGTCTAAGTAACCTAATCTTTAACTCTCCAACCTAATTCCTCCAATTTCCTTGTTTGATCTCAATTCTCTCTTCTTCTTCTTTCACTCTTTACGGTTTGAGCTCACAAAAGATGAAGAAAGTGTATTGTAATGTGTGTGTTCTAGAATTGATGGCCTTATACAGGCCCCACATAGTTTAGTTTAATTAAACTTAGCATAAGACTAGTCAATTACAATTATTTAATTCTAATTATTTGGTTCCGAATCGAAATTCAATTAAACTTACCACAAAATTCTAAAAATGCTAAATAACACATAAACCAAGTCAATTTCGTATTCTGTGGCCGATAAGGCCTTCAATTAGTATAACAGAACAGAAACACAGACAGATATTTCTACGACCGACAGATATAAATGCAAATAACATATAACACATGCAATTAATGTAGAATTTCACCTTAATTACTTATTAGGCCTTCTTAATCAAAGATTAGTAGTTAATCACAGGTCGAGATTGTTACAAGGAAGACCTTATATCTAGTAGGGAAGATGAAGATGAAGGGGGAGTGAGCTGAGTTGTACCTGATAAAGTATAATGGTAATGTTTTTTTTTTTTTTTTTTTTTTTTTGTAAAGAAGTTTACATGGTGCACTTTGTAATAAACTTGTATGTGATACAAAAACTAGCCTTGTAAATTATGGAGTTATAAAATTTGTCTCATTATGTATGTCCATTGGTGCCTGAATGTGAATTGTTTGAAATGAAGAACGAAATGGAGGTTAAAAGTGTAAAAAGTAAAGGTGAAAGTGAAGGTTCAACCAGCAATTGAAAGTAAGATAAATATTTAAAAAATGTGAAGCTGAAAATTTTGTTGAAGAAGGTTAAACCTCTAAAAAAAAAAAAAAATCTAAATTAAAGGTGTGGGCTTTTCTTGCAACCGTGCGTTTAGACTTTAAGGGCGGTAGGCAAATTAATTGGTAGGTCGGTTGGGTGCCTTGGTCGGTCGGCTATCCCATCTTGAGCGTAGACTTGTGAAATATTCTTGATCGGCCGCTATAGTCTAAACTCAGCCTTGGCTGAGGCCTTCATGCTCAGCCTGACTGAGGCTTAGTGAACTCAGTCTGGCTGAGGTCTTCATGCTCAATCCGGCCAAGGCTTATGGAACTCAGTCTAGCTGAGGTCTTCATGCTTAGTCTGGTTGAGGCTTATGGTTCTTAGTTTGGCTGAGGTCTTCATGTTAAGTCTGACTGTGGCTTATGGAACTCAGTCTGGTTAAGGTCTTCATGCTCGGTCTGGATGAGGTCTTCATGCTCAGTCTGGTTGAGGCTTATGGAACTCAATCTGACTAAGGTCTTCATGCTCAATCTGGCTAAGGCTTTTTAAACTTAGTCTGGCTGAGGTCTTCATGCTCACTCTGACTGAGGCTTACAGAACTCAGCCTGGCTAGAGTCTTCATGCTCAGTCTAGCTGAGGCTTATGGAACTCAATGTGGTTGAGGCGTTGTTGAATTCAGTGTGGCTGAGATCTTCGTGCTCAGTCTAGCTGAGGCTTTTTGAACTCAAATTAACACTCACGACATGTGCAACACAGATAACAGAGGTTGAATACCTTTTTCATTAATACGAAGTCCTACCATGGTGAGCTTATACATTGTATTGAAAAGATAAAAATTTAACAAGCAGTTTGAACGGACCGAGATAGCAAAATAAACGTCATGAAAGAAAAAGGATTCTATTTTACTGAAAATACCACTTCAAATGCTTCGTATTCCACGGGTGAGGGAGATCTCTGCCTTCCATATCTTGTAAGCGGTAAGTGCTTGGGTGGGACCGAGATTTGACAATGTAAAGCCCCTCTCATGTAGTTTCTAGCTTGCCTTCGGCCGAATCTTTGGTGGCCAAAGTTGCCTCCCAATGAACTAGATCACCCAATGCGAATTCTCTAGGTTTGACTCTACTGTTATAATGTTTCCTCATCCTCAGGCCAATTTGACAGTGGCTAACTCTCGTAGTTCTTTAATTAGGTCCAGCTCAGCTCGTTGCAGTTCCTCATTTAGTTCTAAGTTTGGATACGTTACCCGAGGGGTTGGCAGGCTGATCTCTATGGAGATGACCGCCTCAGCGCTGTATGTTAAGCGAAAAGAGGGCTCCCCAATGGGAGTTCTTGTTGTCGTCCGATAGGCCCAGAGTACATTCGGTAACTCCTCTGCCCAGAGTCCCTTAGCGGTCTCCAACTTGGTCTTCATAATCTTCAACAGAGACTGGTTAATGACTTTAACTTACCTATTAGCTTAGGGATGGCCTGGAGAGGAACAACATGTCCTGATGCTGAGTTTCTCGCGGAATTCCCTGAATTTGGCATTGTCAAACTGTTTGTCATTATCTGACACAATGGCTTGAGGGATCCCGAATCGTCACACTATTGACTGCCAGATGAACTTGGTAGTATTCCATTCGGTGATCCTGGCAAGTGGCTTTGCTTCCACCCACTTGGTGAAGTAATCAATGGCAACCACATTGAACTTGACTTCGCCTTTTCCAGTGGGCAAGGGACCGATTAGGTCGATGCCTCATTTGGCAAAGGGAGAGGGATACTAAGTGTTATCAATTTTGTTGGAGGGGCATGAGGTATATTGGTGAAACGTTGGCATTTGTCACATTTGATCACAAAAGCATTGGTGTCTTGACTGAGCGTAGGCCAGAAGTAGCCTGTGTGGAGAATTTTATAAGGCAAAGACCGTCTCCCTGAATGGTTTCCATAAACTCTTTCATGTATTTCTCTCATTACATAGGTAGCTTGATCAGCATTTAGACACTTGCGGTATGGCCGTGCGAATCCCCGCTTGTACAAGATACCTTCAATGATAACATAATTGGATGATCGATCTCTAACCTTGTCAGCCTCCTTCTTATTTTCTAGTAACACTTCGTGCTCTAAGAACGATAGAATGTCTTGTGCCCATGAAATATGCTCGTTCTGGAGCAAGTGGACCTCTTGTTAATCTTGTGAAATTGCTGGGTGGGTTAGGTATTCGATTCAGACTCTGTGACTGAGGTCTGACTGGTCTGCTGAGGCTAACTGGGCCATTTTATCTACTTAGGAGTTCTCTGACCATGTGATATGCTTGATATGGAAACTATTGAAGAAGCAAGTAAGGGAAAGAGTGATGTCCTTGTATGATCTCGTTTGTTCGTCCTTTGTGTCAAACTCCCCCATCACCTGCTCGACAACCAATTGGGAATCATTGAGCACTTGGAGATGGTCTACCCCAACATTTTTGGCCAGTCGGAGACCTGCTATCAGGGCCTCGTACTCAGCCTAGTTGTTACTTACATCAAATTGGAATCGGAGGGCACACTTGAAGTCCTCACCCTCTGGGGTGTTGAGGATTAAGCCAGCACCACTACTTTCTTTTCTAGATGAACCATCAACGTTAAGGGTCCAAGAGTGAGGGCAACCTCCCTAGGAATGTTGTGTGCCAGTGGAAGGGATATGTCTGGGGTGAGATTGGTGAACACCAGGATAAAATCTACAACGGCTTGTCCTTTGATAATTGTTCGAGGTCTGTAGACACCCCATTTTTTACCGTCCTTAGGACTTGGGCGCTACTGATGGTTTACTTGGTGATGAAAGATGTGCAGGGCAAAGGTTCAATTTCTTTTGCAAGAGGAGAGTCAAATCCTAACCTCACACCCCATTTTGGACCAAAGCTATTTTGGATGGTTTTTATACCTTAAAACCCTCTGTTTTAAAATATTTTTCAAATAAAGTTCCTATGATGTTCCGAGGCTTGCATTTCGTTAAATGTTGCGCTTTTTGGTAAACCGAGCGAGGACAGAGTGGAAATGAATGAAAAAGAGATGAAATCTTTGAAAAATCTTTCAAAACACCTTGTTCAGGGGTTTGGAGTTGAAGAAAAGAGAAGTGGAGAGAAGAAACCTAGTTGAGGAAGAAGTTGGGCATGAATCGCTAAGAGAGAGTCGGGCGGCCCTCGCTTAATCAGGCCTATCTGTTTGCACCCTTGGAGTTTAGCTATGAGGTCATGACCGTTGGAAATAAGACTTATGGGGCTTCATTTTACACTCAAAAATCTCCTAAAGTTGAGTCTGGATGGGAGAGATATGATTGGTTGAAGTTGGGCATCATTCCGGTTGGACCGAAACTGAGAAGCCTTCACTAAAAGAAGGATTTCTCTTAGCACACATGGAATTTTGATGTGAGGCTTCCATAATTGGAAAGAAGACTTTCGGGGATACAGTTTAGGCTCAAGAATGACCTGAAAAGGAGTCCAGATGAAGGAGTTAGGCTTGCTTCAAGTCAGGGACCACGACTAATTTTTTCCGTCGGCCTCTATGGGAGTGCATCGGCCACAATTGGAGCTCATTGGCCATAAGTCCGCCGAAAGTGAACCTTATCGGCCACAAATGGTGTCCGGTCAGCACCAAAGATGGCCGGTCGGCCAGAAGTGTCCAAAACTCAATTTTTTTGCAGATATTTCTCTTTCAGCTGTTCCAGGCTGTCCGAGATATTTCTGAATTGAGATATTTCCAGACCAATGCTCATATATTGCTATATATTGAACCATATCTCAATTATTGAAGGGTTGGCAATTGTGGGACTCTCTCTCTCTAAAAGTCTCTCTCTCTAGAATTTTGAAGAGCAAAACTCTCTCTCTCCCTAGAATTCTCTCATTCTCCTCTTGTTTTTGAGCCTTAAGCTTAGAATTCTCTACACTCTTCCAAAGAGACCCTTCATCAAACTTAACCACCATTGGGCTAAGGTTCTTTGAGGATCATTTGGAGCTCCAAAAGGATGATTTTGGCTGGTTTTGCTGCTGTCCTTTAAGTTGCTTCAAGGGTAAACACTTGCTCCTTTAAACCTTTGCTTTGCATGCTTGTTTTACCACCTTTGTAAACTGTTTTTGGCTTGGTTTTGAACTGAGAAAATCTCTACCTTTTAGTCCTAAAAGTGATGGTTTAGGCCTATTTTGTGTTAGGGGGTTGTCCCTCCCTTTGCTCTTTGGATTGTAAAGCCTTTAGAGCCAACTTCCTAAGCTTTTGAAACCATCTTTGTTTGGCCTTTTAACCACTGAAATCCAGTGGATTTTCAGTCGTAAAAATGTGGTTTTGAGGTTCAAAATGGGAGGGGGTGGTCCCCTCTCCTCTTGTCTTGGTTGTATGCCTTGTTGGCCTAATTATTGAGCATGTTTTTCTAGCATGTGTTGGCTTGTTCTTAGCTTATTTTTGGGCTTATTTCAGCATGACATAACTCTATTTTTGGCTGCCTTGCTCACCTCTTGCATGCTTTATCCAGTTGTAGTGTAAACTTGCACACTAGCCTAACATGCATCATGCTTTAGACCATCATTCTAGTGTGATTTTTGCTCAACTCCAGGAAGATTTTACTCATGCTTTTCCTTGCTTTGTATAGCCATAGTGCATTCTAGCTCACTAGTCTTGAGTTTTGAGTCCACTAGTATGCATTACTTGGGCTATTTGTATGATTTGGCATCATTTGATATGTGATTTTAGTACATGTAGTGTGGCCATACACTCGCGTCTTTCACTCTTTCAATGCTTTGGAGGGTTGGTGCTTTATGCTTTAAAAATAAGCCATTGTGTATGCCATCTTGCCTAGGCTTTTGGGCCACCATTTCAGTATGTATTTGGTCCTATTTTGCCATGATACAACTCTGTTTTTGGTTTTTTAGAGCATCCCTCATTTGCTTCTTACACTTTGTAGGGGCAGAGTATTGGGAGTCGTAGAGATTCCAGATAGTCGAACTTGGGAGAGTCGAAATATATAGCACTCGGCATCGTCTTGCACGCTCGAATCCAATCCTACTCGGCCAAATAGTCGGTTAAGTAAGGGGTCGAATGAAAAGCGGTTTTCTACAAAACATGCCGAATAGTGAATTGAAAATGGACCTAATCCCGAGGTCCAAGAAAGAAAAGATATAAATGGAAGAACATCAGCCAGAAAGAGGTATGTGAGAACCATTACACTTAACTTAAAATACACGTAATTCAGAGAGTAGAGACTGACTTGCCCATCAGAGTGCTAATTTCGGCACCCCCGACCGGAGTGTTAATTATTTAGTAGGTAGCTAGCTGAGGATAATGAGCGTCCCCCAGGATCAGAAGAATATTTCCAAACCACTTCCTCACACACTTGTAGTGTAAGTCCTCTTTGCTAGCCTTGCATGCCTAATGAGTGAGCTTATTATTCTAGCATGTGTTGACTTGGTATTAGCCCATTTTTGGTGTTATTTTGACATGCCATAACTCTGATTTTTGTTGGTAAAGTCATCTCTTGCTTGGTTTTGGTATGTGTAGTGTAACCCTCCTTATTGGTCTTGCATGCTCCATGCTTCATGTCTTCATGCTAGCTTATTTTGGCCATACTCCATACATGTTTTAGCATTGTTTTAACATGCTCTAGGACTGTTTTGGGTGTTCTTGGGCTTTTGGTTCTTGTATTGCATAGCTATAGTGCAAATGCCTATGCTAGTTTCAAGCTTTGAGCCTCCTAGCATGCTTCATTTGTCATATGTGCATGTTTTGGCATCATTTGGAATGATATTTCAAAGAATTTAGTGTTGCCATACTTCCATGTTTGTCACTCTTTGGGTGCCCTTTAGAGTTGCACCTTTACGCCTTGTTGATGAGCCATTGCATGAACATATGTTCTTTGCCTTTTTGTACCTAAGTTTTGGTGTGAATTGGCCACTATTTTGGAGCATCTTAGGTCTGTCCATATGTGGTTTGACCATTTGAGCATTGTAGTGTATGCTTCATGTGTGATGCACTTCATTTGCCCTGAGGCCTTAAGCTTATAAGCTTGCCATGCATGCATTGTTTGCATGATAGAATCTTGGGTATGTCATCCTAGCATTGATAGAATAGCATGTTTTTTGCATGTAGTAGTATTGCATTAAGTTTGCATGTTGTTACATTGCATGTTGTTTGCATGTGCATGCATTGCATTGTGTTTGCGTGCCATTAGCATTGATAAGTTGATCATGCTTATGTTGAGTGTTGCATTTTGTTTGGGTTGGACGTCAATCCAAACACGAGGAACGAGGGACGCTTCATACTCAAAGTGATGAAATGTGCCTCATTCCTTAGGTCACTGACACCTTTGATCATGCATGATAAGGTGGAGGTTCATCGAGTCCTATGCGTTGTTTGTACATTCATCAACATTGTGCAAGCTTGACCCTTTGGCCATCATGCATTGAGATACGTGATTGATGGCTCGAGAGCCGAGCACTACACTTCTTTGAGCTTGAGACATGATAAGGAGTGTAGTTGCACACACATTTCCTTGCAAATACACTGCCATGCCTCTGTTTATGCTCTGTTGCAGCAAAAGAGATATTGCAGGAAGCACTGGCCGACCCACCATCAAGTCTGCCGATCGGCTATCAAAATTGGCCGATGACACCCCTCTTGGTTGACCACCCCTCAGCATTGTCCTAAGGTGGATCAGAAGCATCTTGGGAGTTGGCACAATTTTCAGAAGTACAAAAGAGTGCAAACAGAGGCAACATAAGGCACGGTAGTGGATTTCCGAGCGAAGCTGACCGAACATGCAACCCTCGTCCCGAGGCCCCTTTTAACTGCTTTGTTTAGCTAGTTAATTTGCTATTTTTGTAATTAATTAGTTAATTTATTTAGCAAATTTATTTCATCTTTGTAATATTCTAATTAGCTTAGTATAGCTAGTTTCAATTCGGTTTGTAATTAATTAGCTTAGCGTAGCAAGTTAATTGATTTATCCGAACCCTCCGTCGAGAGGCACATTGTTGTAATAAGGGTGCATGTGTGTGTGAATGTCTTCCAATCCTACATCTTTCTCCCTTTTATTTATCCGCTTTCAGTGGTTAGTTTTAGGGCATGTTTCAATTAGCATCCTTATGTTTGCATGCGTGCATCATTCATTTGTCTTGCATGCACCGAGCTCGGCGCATCATTCAAACTACATTGTATTTCAATACACTTACTTGAATACGTGTTTTAAAGCATGTTATCAAGTTGCATTCACATGACATCTTAGAATAGCCGAGCCAATCTTAGTTGCATTTTTGCATGTGTTGCATTAGGCATCTTAACATAGCTAGGATCATGCATTGATTACTAACTAGCTTCTGTTTTGGCTCAGAGTACACTGTAAGTGTTTTCGCTTTAGCATCCTTGCATGTGTGTGAGTGACTGCCATGATAGCATGCTTGCCATGAGGCTATTTGCTTAATTGCTATAACTGCATGAATGCCTCTGGATGACGGCTTCATTGCTTGAATTGGAACAATTCATCATATGTGAGTTTTAAGCCCACTTGAAGTGGCAAATCATGTTGTTTTCTAAGCCCACTTGAGGGTGGAAAATCCGCATCTTAGCCTACTTGAGGGTAGCATCTTTCAAACCATTTTTGAAAAACAAACATGAGATGTTTTGTTCCAATTCTTGCGATTGAGTCTATACTTGTGTGCTGTGCGCATCACATAGTAAGTTAAGCTAATAACCGGAATAAGAACGCATGGGTTTTCAAAAACAATATATCATGTTAGTAGAGGCCGATTTTTGATCGGGCGAGCGGTGGTGCTCATTTCAGGACCTTTCCCTCTCGTACACAACTTCCCGAGCCGAGGCAACTTTGGTGATGATGGACACGTGGCTTTAGGCACGAGTCAGGGTTTCCTAAATTTCCCAAAACAAAATATTTAGGTGGCGACTCTGAAATCTGGCAAAGCAGTCCATGTTTGGCACTTTTCATTCAAAATCGATTTTCCAAAACAATTTGCCGGATTTGGACTCTTTAGTGATTTATCAGTCTTACATTGCACTTTGTGAGATTAGATTCAGAACCGTGATAGGAGTCTGAACTGTAGTAGCTAGAACCACGATTCGCGCCCTCACGCGTGAAGCGGAGTTCGGGCGGTCTACAAGGTCGATAAGAGATTTCATACTGGCTCAATTCAACAGACTACTGCATGAGCCTGATTGATGATTCTGGTTGTTATATAAATTTTTTCAAAGGTTGGTTGGTGAGGACCACGATGGAATGGGCTTAGAAATATGGTCAGGGGCATCTGAAGGCATTGATTAGAGCTAGAGCCATCTTCTCCAACAAGGGATAGCTTTGTTCTACACCCCGAAGTGCATGGCTGATGTAGCAAATCGGGGGTTGAACTAAGTCTTCCTCTCTGACCATGGCAGCACTATCTGCAGTATTGGAAACAACCAAGTAGAGAAAGAGGGTCTCCCTTGGAATTGCTTGAGAGAGGAGATGAAGGTTGGCCATGCACTGTTTCAGTTGTTGGAATGCCTCATTGCACCCGACATTCCAAGCGAAAGCCTTCATAAGTACCTTGAAGAATAGGAGACACTTGTCAGTTGCCATTGAAATGAAGCAAATTAAGGGCGGCTACTCTGCCAGTGAGCCACTAAATTTCCTTTACCGTTCAGGGAGACTGCATTTCTATTATGGCCTTGATCTTTTTTGGATTGGCCTTAATTCCCCTATAGCTGACCATGAAACCCAAAAAAATTTCCAGACCCAATGCCGAAGGCACATTTTTCTAGATTTAGCTTTATTTTGCACTTGCACAAGGCTTGGAAGGTCTCTCGCAAGTTTGTTAAGTGACCTGAGGTGAGTTTGTTTTTGACGAGAATGTTATCAATGTAGACCTCCATATTCCTACCTATTCAGTTTTTGAAAATGACATTAACCAGTCGTTGGTAAGTGGCCCTCACATTTTTCAGACCAAATAGCATCACACAGTAATAATAAGTCCCCATGTCAGTAATGAAAGATGTATGCTCTTGATTGGCTGCATGCATTAAGATCTGGTGATAACCCGAAAAAGCATCCACGAAACTGAGCATCTAGGGTCCTGCTGTTGCATCGACTAATAGATCTGTCCTGGGTAATGGATACCTATCTTTGGGGCAAGCTCGGTTGAAGTTAAAATAGTCGACGTAGAGTCTCCACTTGTCATTACTTTTGCGGACCAAGACTACGTTGGATAACTACTTGGGATAGTCCACATTTTTTATGAACTGGGCCTTCAACAGTTTGTCTACCTCTGCAGCGATGAGATTATTGTGCTCTAGATGGAAGATGCACTACTTTTAACAGAATGGTCAGAATTAGGGCTCGATGCTGAGGCGATGGATAATAAAAGAAGGATCGATGCTTGGCATGTCCGAATGAGTCCAAGTAAAGACATCGTTGTACTCGGTTAGGAGAGCTGTAAGGTTGGCCTTGGACTGAGGACAGAGCTAGCTGCCATTCTTAGTTGTCTTCGTTGGGTTGGCGGGATTAATGGGTACGTCCACTAACTCTTCCACTGGTTCCCCCCGGATCAGTTCCTCTTTGTCCCTAATGTCAAGGCCTTTAATGATCGTGGCCTCTTTCATCTTCACATCTTTTAACGAAGTGACATAACATTCTTTGGCTACGGTCTACTCGCCTCTTACGGATCCTATGGAGGTTACCCGATCTCCTGTGAAATCGACTAAACAGGTTTGTAGAGGTAATAACTTTTCTTCGCCGTTTTGGAGTTACTTGAAAGCGTTGAGGAAGATGATGTCCGACAAGCTGCCATTGTCGATGAGCACACATCACACGTCTGACTTTGTAATCAGAGAAGAAAGAAAAAGTGACCAGAGGGTCATTGTGAGGATGCTGGACCCCTGCACAATCTACACCCGTGAAAGTGATTGGCTCCAACCACTGTTTGGGTTGCTTCGGAAGTCAGTCAACCGTCACCAATTCTTTGTCTGACCCTTGCCTGATCTTGCGAAGCTCGGCTCGCTGTGCCAACAGAGATGGTTCATCGCACGCGAGTTCGCCCGCAATGACCCTAATTTCTCTCACTAGGGGGCAGGTCTTCTTGGAGGTCGGGGTTGTTGTTAGGCTCTATCATCATTCTACATTAGTTGATCAGCATGCCTTGGCGGAATGCGTTTGTCGTTCCGTCTCAGGAGATCAGTCTGGGCTCTTTGGTGTGATTGGGTTGTGGTGAACCGAGCCAAATATCCTTGACAGATCAAGTCTTCAACCTGATCCTTAAGATTGAAGCATTCCTCGGTGTTATAGCCGTGGTTGCGATGAAAATGATAATATTTGGACTGATCCCGTCGGATAGAGGGAGACTTTGAAGGTTGGGGCCATTTTAAATTGTAGTGTTGTTGGATTTGAATTAGGAGTTGCTCCATTGGTGAGTTAAGAGCGGTACACCGCTCAAAACGGCCGGATGAGCGTGAAGGAGCCGATCGGTCGGAGCGTGGGGGTCGGTTGAAATATTAGGGGGGTCGGTTGAAATATTAGGTGGGTCGGTGAGTGTACTAGTAGTGTTTGGGCTCGGGCACTTTTCTCTTGACTTTGGATTGTGGGGGTTTGAGTGTAGAATCTTAGTGAACTGCCAAAGAGTCTTCAGCATTCATGTATTTTTGGGCTTTGGCAAGAAGGATGGCCATGGTCGTTGGTGGGTTTTTCAAAAGGAAATTAGAAGGGTGCAGACCGACCATAAAGGCTATCAAAATGACCTTATCATCATTCTTCTCAACCTGTAGAGCTTCTGAATTGAAGCGAGTGGCAAAGCTACGTAATGATTCCCCTTCCGTTTGTCAAATATTTAGCAGCTGAGTCACTGGGCGTCGTTGACGCTGAGCACCAATGAAATGGCTCAAGAAGGATTCACTTAGCAAGTGAAAAGTAGTGAATTAGTCTGGCTGGATCTAACCAAACTAAATTCACGCCGACCCTTTGAATGTCACCAAGAATGCATGGCACATGATCTCGTCAGGAAAAGTGTAGAGGATCATGAGCGTCCTATATGCTTCCATGTGGTCGACTGGATCAGTTGTACCGTCAAAGGTGTCGATCGATGACATTTTAAACTTAGGGGGTAGAGGTTTATCTCTAATGGAAGTGGCAAAGGGGGAGTTGGCGGTGGTGGCTGGTTTGTATCACATGTTCTGCATGACCCCCTGAAGTTGGAGCTTCACGACTCACAGCTCCACGTCCCAAATGGGAACATTGTCTCCTCTAGAATGAAGTGGGGGTTGCACATTGCTAGCTTCGCCTTCATGGATAGGAGTGTGGTGTTGTGGATGGAGATTATGGAATGGCTGAGGCTCATCCTGATGAAGCTACGAGCCCTGAGGAGGGGGTTGCAGACCCTCTAAGTTCGACGGCTAAGCTTGTGGGGCGAAAGGTGGGACAAGAGGTCCTTGGGAAATATGCAGTTGGTATGGATGGTGGTTTGGGGTTTGTTCCTAGTTTGGAGCACTGTCTTGTGGCAGCAGAGGGGGAGGAACATGGAGATCACACTGGAGCAAAGCGTTGATCAGGGCCTGGTTTTGCTCGACGAAGTGGTTGATGCTGTTAGTAAGTTCTGTGAAATACGGAGGTGGGTTGTTCGGATTGGAGGACTCAGCTTGAGGGTTATCGGTATTGTGTTGCGAAGTCATAGATCTCGTCGTAACCATTCACTCCAATGTAAAAGAGGGTGATAAAAGAAATGCCTCCAGCGACGATGAACACAATTGTTGACCAGAGAATTCTCAAAGACGGCACCAACTGATGATGTTGTTTTATCGGGATAGGATGAGTTAAAATGATCCAGGTGCTCCACGAGCCATCTGTGCTTCGTCTTCATAGTCGCACTGGCAACAAGTCTAGTAAGAAGGTTCCGAAATGGGGGTGGTTCCTTCTTGTCGACCCTCTGACGATCAAGTTAGGTGGTATCGAATTGCAATCTTGAGAGAGAGAGAGAGAGAGAGAGAGAGAGAGAGTTTCTTCTTACCAACACGTCTTTAAGAAGCTTACTTATATTGCTTATTAATCATTTCCTTGTCTATTCATCCTGTCCCATTGGCCGAAAGCCTGCAACCTACATGTCGTCGGCCATGGTGGTTTTCCTACGTCCCAGAACAAGAGGTCTTGTTGCAATTAATGCTTTGACAGTCTCATTTAATGCTTGACGCGTGGGCTCAATAACTTTCTAAAATCTTTATTTGCCACGTGGCTAACTCCCTACTTGATACCTGTCTAGCTGGTACTTGGGCTTGGCCATTGTGAGTTTTTTGCTGGGCTTGGTGTTAGGCCTATTCTATTGGGCTTCAGCCAAGAAGCTTCCTTAATGCTTTGACAGGTCTTTCTGGAGGTCGGGGTTGTTGTTAGGCTCTATCATCATTCTGCATCAGATGATCAGCATGCCTTGGCGGAATGCGTCTGTCGTTCCGTCTCAGGGGATCGGTCTGGGCTCTTTGGTGTGGTCGGGTTGTGGTGAACCGAGCCAAATATCCTTGACAGATCAGGTTTTCAACCTGATCCTTAAGATTGAAGCATTCCTCGGTGTTATGGCCGTGGTTGCGATGAAAACGATAATATTTGAGCTGATCCCGTCGGATAGAGGGAGACTTTGAAGGTTGGGGCCATTTTAAATTGTAGTCTTGTTGGATTTGATTTAGGACTTGCTCCATGGGTGAGTTAAGAGGGGTATACCGCTCGAAACGACCGGTTGAGCGTGAAGGAATCGTTCGGTCGGAGCATGGGGGTCGATTGAAATATTAGGTGGGTCGGTGAGTGTACTAGAAGTGTCTGGGCTCGGGCTCTTTTCTCTTCTCTTTGGATAGTGGGGGTTTGAGTGTAGAATCTGGGTGAGCTGCCAAAAAGTCTTCAGCGTTAATGTATACCTGGGCTTTGGCAAGAAGGCTGGCCATGGTTGTTGGTGGGTATTTGAAGAGGGAAAAGAGGAAATTACACGGGTGCAGACCGACCATAAAGGCTATTAAAAAGACCTTATCATCATTCTTCTCAACCTGTAGAGCTTCTGAATTGAAGCGAGTGGCAAAGCTACGTAATGATTCCCCTTCCGTTTGTCAAATATTTAGCAGTTGAGTCACTGGGCGTCGTTGACGCTGAGCACCAATGAAATGGCTCAAGAAGGATTCGCTAAGCAAGTGAAAAGTAGTGAATTAGTCTGGCTGGATCTGACCAAACTAAATTCGCGCCGACCCTTTGAATGTCACCAGGAATGCATGACACATGATCTCGTCAGGAAAAGCATAGAGGATCATAAGCGTCCTATATGCTTCCAAGTGGTCGACCGGATCAGTTGTACCGTCAAAGGTGTCGATCGACGACATTTTAAACTTCGGGCGTAGAGGTTTATCTCTAATGGAAACGGAAAAGGGGTAGTTGGCGGTGGTGGAAGGTTTGTTCTACATGTTCCGCATGACCCCCTGAAGTTGAAGCTTCACGGCTCGTAGCTCCACGTCCCAAATGGGAACATTGTCTCCTCTTGAATGAAGCGGGGGTAGAACATTGCTAGCTTTGCCTTCATGGATAGGAGTGTGGTGTTGTGGATAGAGATTGTGGAAGGGCTGAGGCTCGTCCTGATGAAGCTACGAGCCCTGAGGAGGGGGTTGCAGAACCTCTAAGTTCGACGGCTGAGCTTGTGGGGCAAAGGGTAGGACAAGCGGTCCTTGGGAAATATGCGGTTGGTATGGGTGGTGGTTTGGGGTTTGTTCCTAGTTTGGAGGACTGTCTTGTGGCAGCGGAGGGGGAGGAACATGGAGATCACGCTGGAGCAAAGCGTTGATCAGGGCCTAGTTTTGCTCGGCGAAGCAGTTGATGCTGTTAGTAAGTTCTGTGAAATACGAAGGTGGGTTGTTCGGGTTGGAGGACTCAGCTTGAGGGTTGTCGGTATTGTGCTGCGAAGCCATAGATCTTGTCGTAACCATTCACTCTGACGTAAAAGTGGGTGATAAAAGAAATGCCTCCAGCAACGATGAACACAACTGTCGACCGGAGAATTCCCACAGACGGCACCAACTGATGATGTTGTTTTGTCGGGATAGGATGAGTTAGACTGATCCAGGTGCTCCATGAGTCATCTGTCCTTCGTCTTCGTAGTCGCACTGGCAACAAGTCTAGTAAGAAGGTTCCGAAATGGGGGTGGTTCCTTCTTATGGACCCTTTGACGATCAAGTTAGGTGGTATCGAATAACAATCTTGAGAGAGAGAGAGAGAGAGTTTCTTCTTACCAAAGCATCTTTAAGAAGCATCCTTATATTGCTTATTAATCATTTCCTTTTCTATTCATCCTGTCCCATTGGCCGAAAGCCTGCAACCTACATGTCGTCGGCCATGGTGGTTTTCCCACGTCCCAGAAAAAGAGGTCTTGTTGCATTTAATGCTTTGATAGTCTCATTTAATGCTTAACGCGTGGGCTCAATAACTCTCTAAAATCTTTATTTGCCACGTGGCTAACTCCCTACTTGATACCTGTCTAACTGGTACTTGCGCTTGGCCATTGTGAGTTCTTTGCTGGGCTTGGAGTTGGGCCTATTCTACTAGGCTTCAGCCAAGAAGCTTCCATAATGCTTTGACAGGTTTTCCTGGTGGTCGGGGTTGTTGTTAGGCTCTATCATCATTCTGCATCAGCTGATCAGCATGCCTTGGCGGAATGCGTCTGTCGTTCCGTCTCAGGGGATCGGTCTGGGCTCTTTGGTGTGGTCGGGTTGTGGTGAACCGAGCCAAATATCCTTGACAGATCAGGTTTTCAACCTGATCCTTAAGATTGAAGCATTCCTCGGTGTTATGGCCGTGGTTGCGATGAAAATGATAATATTTGAGCTGATCCCGTCGGATAGAGGGAGACTTTGAAGGTTGGGGCCATTTTAAATTGTAGTCTTGTTGGATTTGATTTAGGACTTGCTCCATGGGTGAGTTAAGAGGGGTATACCCCTCGAAACGACCGGTTGAGCGTGAAGGAATCGTTCGGTCGGAGCATGGGGGTCGATTGAAATATTAGGTGGGTCGGTGAGTGTACTAGAAGTGTCTGGGCTCGGGCTCTTTTCTCTTGTCTTCGGATTGTGGGGGTTTTAGTGTAGAATCTTGGTGAGCTACCAAAGGGTCTTCAGCGTTCATGTATTTCTGGGCTTTGGCAAGAAGGATGACCATGGTCGTTGGTGGGTTTCTGAAGAGGGAAAAGAGGAAATTAGACGGGTGCAGGCCGGCCATAAAGGCTATTAAAATGACCTTATCATCATTATTCTCAACCTGTAGAGCTTCTGAATTGAAGTGAGTGGCAAAGCTACGTTATGATTCCCCTTCCGTTTGTCAAATATTTAGCAGCTGAGTCACTGGGCGTCGTTGACGCTGAGCACCAATGAAATGGTTCAACAAGGTTTCGCTCAGCTATTGAAAAGTAGTGATAAAGTCTGGCTGGATCTGAACGAACTAAATTCGTGCCGACCCTTTGAGTGTCACCAGGAATGCATGACACATGATATCGTCAGGAAAAGCGTAGAGGATCATAAGCGTCCTATACGCTTCCAGGTGGTGGACCGGATAATTTGTACTGTCAAAGGTGTCGATCAACGACATTTTAAACTTAGGGGGTAGAGGTTTATCTCTAATGGAAGCGGCAAAGGGGGAGTTGGCGGTGGTGGAGGGTTTGTTCTACATGTTCCGCATGACCCCCTGAAGTTGGAGCTTCACGGCTCGCAGCTCTACATCCCAAATGGGAACATTGTTTCCTCTAGAATGAAGCGGGGCTTGAACATTGCTAGCTTCGCCTTCATGGACAGGTGTGAGGCCCCTGACTTTTTTTGTAAACCTTATTGGGTCCTTAAATTTTGAATTATTATAATAAAGCCCTTAGTTCGTCGATTAATCGCAAATTAAGCCCTAGGACTGAAAACGCATCACGGGCGAATCCATACAAACCCTAATCGATCCTGGAAGCTTAGAAATCACTTCTAACGCTCTAATATTAACTACTTAACTCTCAAATTTTAGATTAATCACTCTAAACCTTAACTTTCAATTTTTACAGGCATCGTTCGGTTATTTACGTTTAAATTCAAAGCAAGATAATACAAACTGAATTATTTTACACTTGAAATAGATACTTTAATTGAACCCAAGCCCGCACATTTTTATTAAATCACAAATTGACCCCAAACAAGTACTATTATATATTTATATACACTTTTACCCAAAAATCTTTTTTAATAATATATTTTACAATTTCCAAGATTTGTACAAAATATATATATATATATATATATAACATGTCTATCAATTCACCATCACATGGCTAGCCATCATACCCCCCCTAGACTATAATCATTGTACTTTAAAATCTCTTGAAATCTTGGAGCAATAATGACTTTGGTACCTATAAATATTTGCTATATATATGTGTGTACTTCTAACTAGAAGATATTTACATTAGTCCTAGACGTAACTAGATCATAATTAAATACATCATTAAGGTTCTAATCCTCCTCATTTCATTACATTTAATGTGAAGCCCCGAAAAAATGTATTCTCTTTGAAAAAAAAAAAAAAACCCTTACATTTGAATTATTTCCTTAAAGCACCTCAGTTTCTTAAACTATTTCGAATCTTGCCTGATAGCATTGTTAATTTTTATGGGAACAGGAATTACACTAGCTGGATTAGGTTCCCTAACCTAATTTAATTTATTTCTACATAAGTAAGGTTCCAATACATGAGTTTAATTCCAAGCCCTCACTTCTTTATTTAAATTCTAAACTTACCCCAAAACTAGTACTTGTACCTTGTACCTTGAAGTACCATCAATCATGTAATATAAATATATGTATACATCTTGAAGAGTGTACCCTATGACATAAAATAATAAGGAATTTGCCCTCCACACTTCCCTATGGCTGCCCTTCCTTGGAGAATGTGAGAAATCAAATTCCAAGAAATACCATCATGAGATTCTAGGAAAATATACAACCTAGTGACCTACCTAGGATACAAAATCCAAGAATTAGTTTTATTACAACTAGATGTGGCCTAAACCAATGGAACACACCTCCTAAGTCTCTTCCATTCCTTTAGAATTCAAGCCAAATCCTAACTTTCCATCCAATTCCAACTAAAGGGCTTTTATGTCCTTTTACCCCCTATTTGCCAATATATATACCACACCCCCTGGCTTGCAAACTCACACAACACACTCACTCACACACACATTTTGGTTAGAGAGAGAGAGGAGAGCAAGGAAGAGGAGTCTAGAGGAGGAGAGGGAAGAAGAAGAGATTTTCTTGTGCAAAGCTAGAAGGTAAGCCACCAACACAACCTGTTCTTCATTTTCTTTTCTAATGTATGTCCTTTTAAAGATTTTAAGTGATGTTTCAGATCTGTTATTATCATGTTCTTATGTTAAAAATACCAAGATTTGAGTATTGTTTCCATCTCTCTTGTATTTTCCTCATTTTGGTACAAACCATTTTCTTTTTGTACAAATCTCTCTACTTTTCAAGGGTACTCTTTCAAACAAAATTTCTGAGTTAAACATGTGATAGTTAGCATATTTTCTTCACAAAAGAAATGAAACTTTCCCATGGTAGAACCCCTTTTTTTTAAATTTCCTTGTTTTGGGCATTGCACCTTAAAACCTGTTTTTTTCAGTCAACTTTCAAAAATTCCAGCAAAATGTACAAACATATTCCGAACCTCTATTTTATGTCAAAACCTTCCTTAAGGAGTTAGCTTTCAACTAAAATTGGTTTCATCGAAAAACATTGAGTGGTTTGCAATAAAATCAAGTTTTCGTAACAGTCGACAGATCTGGGCAGATTCTGGGCAGATTCTGGACAGATTCTGGAACAGTGCTGGACTATTTTCTAAATAACTTAAAATCGGGAAAAGCAATCCCATTTCCGAAAAATTTTCTAGGAACTAGATCAAATTCTCTACGAACCATATGAAAACCGAGTCCGGTGGATGAACCTAAGTAGTCCTTCGATATTAACCTTCATGTGATGTTAAATCTAGAAATTTGTTATGTTTGGATGTTTTATACCCTTGTATTCGTGAAAATGTTTAATGGCTTATTATCATATCTTGGCATAATGTTGTATGGGTATGTTATGTTATTTATCTTCTTATCTTGAGGAGGCATGCTTATGTGAATTTTATTTTATCGTTTAGTTGAACTAACCTTGACTTAAAACACCTAATTCAACGGGAAACCTAATTGGGTGGGTATTGGGTTTTCGAACACTTGAGTAATGAAAAGATGAGAAAATGTGATATATGGACTGTTGGGATGCGTTCCCTATTCGAAAGTTAAAGTCTTGCGCAAGTGATTTTCGAAACCCTTGAACGGAGCGGTTGTATTCGGACCCTAGGTATTTGGTGTGAGGAGGGATTTGGGCAAGGCGCTATTTTATCGTCTCTTTTGAGGCCCTGCGGTTGGCGCTACGCGGTATATAACCGTTGGTAGGCATCCGAGGTTAGTTCTGCAACAAAGCAGCAAAAGAGGGGGCATACTAAATAATTTGCGTCCGATTCTTGTGGTTGGGAGGACGAAATCTCTTTGGGGGATTTCTAGTTGCTAACACCTAACCTAACCCTTTATTTATTTGTTGAAGTATCATGCTTTACTATTTGACATAATAATTGTGATTGTGTATTGGACTGGGAAAAAGGGGTGGGGTGTGTATGTGTGTTTACTGGGCATTCAAAGCTCATGGCGTATCATGCCAGGTGACGCAGCGGAATTTATAGCTGGAGACGACGAGCCCGAAACCTTCGAAGACTTTTGGCTATCTTAGGAAAGCTAGAAATTTCCTTTTGTTATTTTGTAAGAACACATGTGAAGTTTTAAAGCTTCTTTTGGGATGTAATGTAATAGAACAAGCTTTTGAAATAAAGGATATTCGTGGTTTTTATGCACTTATACTTTAATATTTACATGTATGAACCTTATCATTGCTTATGAGACCTTGTGTCAATACCTCTTAAGATCTGTCAAAAGGGTAGTGCGCTGCCTAAGAAAGCTGGACTTAGAAGGAAGGCTAATCTGACTCCTCCGGCGATCTGGGATCTTACTGGTTATTGACCATAGGACTCATTAGCGACTCTCCCTTGACTGCAACCAATGGTGTAGAACCGGGGCGTCACAATATGGTATTAGAGCCTAGGTTCAACCCTTACCCACACGTTTCGACCTGCGGTTAGAGACTACCTTGCCTAGACTATGTTATATTATTACACTACCTATTCTATCAAGGACATCGAAAATAGAATATTTCTTGACCTATCTTAGGAAATTTCTTCGAATTTCGGGCACGCCAAGATCAACTCATGAGGACCTACTTCAGGATCGTGAAATGGTTTTAACCTTGAGTGCGGCCTCATCGCGCAGTAGGGAGGGTACTATTAGTTCTACGCGTCTTCTATCGATTGTCGTACCCTCTTCTTGTATTCGTAGCCTTTATTCAATGTCACCCTTTCCCAAAACTTAGTCTTGTCCATCTAGTCTTGTTTTATATACCACTATTTGTAAATTTGACCTCCTTGACCTTTGAATATTTTTTTTAGCACAAGGGTTCTTGTAAATAATTTCATTTTCTTTGCTCAGTGATGAATCTTGGATATTCAGTTTGAAACACGGATGGCCAACGCAGTTTCAAGTTAAATATCTAGTTTAGTCACTACATCTATAACCTTGATCACATTAAAGTTTGAAACCATAACATCATACCATTCATCCATATTTCAGTTAATCCTGATGTTATCACCATAACTGCTTCGTATTCCTCGTCTCCACTTCAATCCAATTTTAGGGATCTTGTAATTATTATTATGTATATATGAAGTGATGCTGTGTAATTAAACTCTAACTTAAGATTAGTAGCTTACCCATAAGGAATTGCCTCTGTAGTTAGAATTTGACTTGTGCCTCACCCCATTCAAAGGACAACAAATGGTGGACCATACTTTGAGACAAGTAATAGCATGAGCTTGCAAGCAACAATAGAAATGCGGTACCAGGAAATTGAAACCTTAAGAATGGACTAGCAAGCGTGGCTAAAACCCCGAACCCTATCAAGAATCAAAATTTTGGAAGAGTCTTACCATCTTTGTGGAAATAATCGGCCCAACATTGACCTCAGAATGAGGGGAGGTGGAGTCCAAGAGGACTCGGAGCTTGTGGAAAGGAGACCCAACTTCATAAGGGACCAGAAAGGAGCAACCGGTAGAATCTTCACCTTGCAAGAGGAAGAAGCGGACCCGTCTGTAATTTAGTACTACACAATTCTTGGGTGCATGTTTTATTTGATACTGGTGCATCACATTCTTTCATATCCTCTGCTTGTGCTAAGTCATTAGAACTTGAATGTGAACCTTTAGAAACTGCCTTAAGTGTAATGTCACCTATGGGAGGATGCACTCGGGTAGGATTGATTTGTAAAGATTGTAAAATAGGAATGTCGAACCTACGCTTAACTTGCGACCTTCGTGTCATGGAAATGTCGGACTTCGATATCATCTTGGGCATGGACTGGTTGTCCGTCCACCGAGCGGTGATCGACTGTCGTCAGAAGAAAGTGATAGCTCACACGCAAGATGGAACACGTTTCCAGTTTAAGGGGGATAGACAAGACCCCATGGTTTCAACAAAACATCGGACGCAGTGGTGCGATCAACTTGCCGGTAGGATAGCAAGCTTGATTTTAAATAAGGAAGGTCGAGGGGAAATAGAACTTCCGCGCGTAGTATGCGATTATGCAGATGTATTTCTTATGGAGTTACCAGGATTGCCACCAACCCGAGAAGTAGACTTTGGCATCGAGCTACAACCTGGAACTACCCCAATATCCATGGCTCCGTATCGCATGGCACCAGCAGAACTACGAGAATTGAAGACACAACTACAAGAATTGCTCAAGAAAGGATTCGTTAGGCCAAGTACTTTGCCATAAGGAGCACCCGTGTTGTTTGCTAAAAAGAAGGATGGGTTGTCGAGGCTATGCATCGATTATCGTCAACTCAATCGAGTCACAATTAAAAACCGATACCCATTCCCGAGGATTGATGATCTTTTGACCAACTTAGAGGCTCAAGGTGCTATTCAAAGATCGATCTCAGGTCAGGTTACCATCAACTACGAGTCAAGGAGGAGGATATACCAAAAACTGCCTTTCGTATTAGATGTGGCCACTATGAGTTTGTAGTAATACCCTTCGGAGTAACTAATGCACCGGCAGTATTCATGTGTTTGATGAATAAGATCTTTAGACCATACCTTGACCAGTTTGTAGTAGTATTCATTGATGACATCTTGGCATATTCAAGGTCTGAAGAAAAGCATGAGCAACATTTAAGGACTATCCTCCAAGTTCTTAGGGATAATCGACTATATGCCAAGGCGAGTAAATGTGAATCCTGGTTAAATGAAGTAAAATTCTTAGGACACGTGGTATCAAGGAATGGGATTGCGGTAGATCCAACCAAGGTGGAGGCAGTATTAGATTGGAGACAACTAAAAATCGTGTCAGAAATCCGCTGCTTCTTTGGATTGGCCGGTTATTACCGGAGGATCATCCAAGATTTCTCCAAACTATCTAAACCAATGACTCGTTTGACACAAAAATGAGTAAAGTGTGAGTGGGACAAAAAATCCTTCCAAGAACTAAAGAAGAGGTTAACTAGTGCACCAATTTTGACCATCCCAGAACGAGAAGAGGGTTACACTGTGTATTGCGATGCGTCTAAAGAAGGATTAGGTTGTGCGCTCATGCAAAATGGAAAGGTGGTCGCGTATGGATCCAGGCAGTTAAAACCTCACGAGCGCAACTACCCCACACACAACTTGGAGCTAGCAGCCGTAGTTTTTGCCTTAAAGCAATGGCGACATTACCTGTATGGGGAACAATTTGAGATTTTCACTGATCACAAGAGTCTGAAGTATCTATTCACACAGAAGGACCTTAACTTGAGACAGAGACGATGAATGGAGTATTTGAGGATTTCCAGTTCACTCTCTCATATCACCCCGGTAAGGCCAATGTAGTAGCAGATGCTCTAAGTCGTAAGAGCAGAGGGATGTTAGCTAAGATCTCCGTCAAGGAATGGGATATGGTTAAGACACTCAATGAGTTTAGGATCCAAGTGAAATCCCAAATTACAAAAGCATGTCTTGATACGCAGAAGGTGATGCCTAAGTTGATGAATGAGGTCGTGGAGGCCCAGAACCATGATCAAGAGGTAGCCTACATCAAGGGACGTCTGGAGTCAGGAGAACCCATGCCCGGTTGGGTAATTCACCCCGATGGGAGTTTAAGATACCAAGGCAGATTGTTTGGACCAAGCGACGAGTTACTTAGAGAAAAGGTACTGAAGGAATTCCATCATTATGCATTTGTGGTACATCCAGGAGAGACTAAAATGCACCAAGATTTGAAAAGGCAATATTGGTGGAATGGATGAAGAAGGAAGTGGCTAAATTTGTAGCCAAATGTCTGACCTGCCAACAAGTGAAGGCGGAACATCAGAAACCAGGGGGAATGTTGCAACTTCTACCGATAGCCGAATGGAAGTGGGAGTATGTGACGATGGATTTTGTGACAGGGTTGCCTAAGTCACCTAGAAGGCGTGATGCTATATGGGTAATAGTGGACCGCCTCACCAAGTCAGCACATTTCTTACCCATCCAACAGAATGCTTTTATTATTTAAGGGGGATAGACTAATGATGCAACAAATCAACCAACACAATGGAAGTGTAGATCGCCACATCAGGAAATTGGAAAAACATGCCCTTACGCGGAAGTAGCAGCGTCATTACCCTTGTAGTCAACAATTCAAGAAGCTCGGAGATTAGCTTATCTCCTTAGTCATTAATCAGGGAGGAATTCGATTCAAGACGCTATTATTAGAAAGACCAATGGCGACTCTAGACAGAACGAAGAATAACATAAAAAGAGAAGATGATCTGAATGATTTAAAAACACATTGCCAGCACTAGGACGTAATTTCCCACAACAATTTCGAGGACGAAATTTATTTAAGGGGGATAGCTTGTGAGGCCCCTGACTTTTTTTGTAAACCTTATTAGGTCCCTAAATTTTGAATTATTATAATAAAGCCCTTAGTTCGTCGATTAATCGCAAATTAAGCCCTAGGACTAAAAACGCATCACGAGCGAATCCATACAAACCCTAATCGATCCTGGAAGCTTAGAAATCACTTTTAACACTCTAATATTAACTACTTAACTCTCAAATTTTAGATTAATCGCTCTAAACCTTAACTTTCAATTTTTACAGTCATCGTTCGGTTATTTACCTTTAAATTCAAAGTAAGATAATACAAACTGAATTATTTTACACTTGAAATAGATACTTTAATTGAACCCAAGCCCCCACATTTTTATTAAATCACAAATTGACCCCAAACAAGTACTATTATATATTTATATACACTTTTACCCAAAATTTTTTTTTAATAATATATTTTACAATTTCCAAGATTTGAACAAAAAAAAAATATATATATATATATATATATAACATGTCCATCAATTCACCATCACATGGCTAGCCATCATACCCCCCCTAGACTATAATCATTGTACTTTAAAATCTCTTGAAATCTTGGAGCAATAATGACTTTGGTACCTATAAATATTTGCTATATATATGTGTGTACTTCTAACTAGAAGATATTTACATTAGTCCTAGACGTAACTAGATCATAATTAAATACATCATTAAGGTTCTAATCCTCCTCATTTCATTACATTTAATGTGAAGCCCCGAAAAAATGTATTTTCTTTGAAAAAAAAAAAAACCCTTACATTTGAATTATTTCCTTAAAGCACCTCAGTTTCTTAAACTATTTCGAATCTTGCCTGATAGCATTGTTAATTTTTATGGGAACAGGAATTACACTAGCTGGATTAGGTTCCCTAACCTAATTTAATTTATTTCTACATAAGTAAGGTTCCAATACATGAGTTTAATTCCAAGCCCTCACTTCTTTATTTAAATTCTAAACTTACCCCAAAACTAGTACTTGTACCATGTACCTTGAAGTACCATCAATCATGTAATATAAATATATGTATACATCTTGAAGAGTGTACCCTATGACATAAAATAATAAGGAATTTGCCCTCCACACTTCCCTATGGCTGCCCTTCCTTGGAGAATGTGAGAAATCAAATTCCAAGAAATACCATCATGAGATTCTAGGAAAATATACAACCTAGTGACCTACCTAGGATACAAAATCCAAGAATTAGTTTTATTACAACTAGATGTGGCCTAAACCAATGGAACACACCTCCTAAGTCTCTTCCATTCCTTTAGAATTCAAGCCAAATCCTAACTTTCCATCCAATTCCAACTAAAGGGCTTTTATGTCCTTTTACCCCCTATTTGCCAATATATATACCACACCCCCTGGCTTGCAAACTCACACAACACACTCACTCACACACACATTTTGGTTAGAGAGAGAGAGAGGAGAGCAAGGAAGAGGAGTCTAGAGGAGGAGAGGGAAGAAGAAGAGATTTTCTTGTGCAAAGCTAGAAGGTAAGCCACCAACACAACCTGTTCTTCATTTTCTTTTCTAATGTATGTCCTTTTAAAGATTTTAAGTGATGTTTCAGATCTGTTATTATCATGTTCTTATGTTAAAAATACCAAGATTTGAGTATTGTTTCCATCTCTCTTGTATTTTCCTCATTTTGGTACAAACCATTTTCTTTTTGTACAAATCTCTCTACTTTTCAAGGGTACTCTTTCAAACAAAATTTCTGAGTTAAACATGTGATAGTTAGCATATTTTCTTCACAAAAGAAATGAAACTTTCCCATGGTAGAACCCCTTTTTTTTAAATTTCCTTGTTTTGGGCATTGCACCTTAAAACCTGTTTTTTTCAGTCAACTTTCAAAAATTCCAGCAAAATGTACAAACATATTCCGAACCTCTATTTTATGTCAAAACCTTCCTTAAGGAGTTAGCTTTCAACTAAAATTGGTTTCATCGAAAAACATTGAGTGGTTTGCAATAAAATCAAGTTTTCGTAACAGTCGACAGATCTGGGCAGATTCTGGGCAGATTCTGGACAGATTCTGGAACAGTGCTGGACTATTTTCTAAATAACTTAAAATGGGGAAAATCAATCCCATTTCCGAAAAATGTTCTAGGAACTAGATCAAATTCTCTACGAACCATAGGAAAACCGAGTCCGGTGGATGAACCTAAGTAGTCCTTCCATATTAACCTTCATGTGATGTTAAATCTGGAAATTTGTTATGTTTGGATGTTTTATACCCTTGTATTCGTGAAAATGTTTAATGGCTTATTATCATATCTTGGCATAATGTTGTATGGGTATGTTATGGTATTTATCTTCTTATCTTGAGGAGGCATGCTTATGTGAATTTTATTTTATCGTTTAGTTGAACTAACCTTGACTTAAAACACCCAATTCAACGGGAAACCTAATTGGGTGGGTAATGGGTTTTCGAACACTTGAGTAATGAAAGATGAGAAAATGTGATATATGGACTGTTGGGATGCGTTCCCTATTCGAAAGTTAAAGTCTTGCGCAAATGGTTTTCGAAACCCTTGAACGGAGCGGTTGTATTCGGACCCTAGGTATTTGGTGTGAGGAGGGATTTGGGCAAGGCCCTATTTTACCGTCTCTTGTGAGGCCCTGCGGTTGGCGCTACGCGGTATATAACCGTTGGTAGGCATCCGAGGTTAGTTCTGCAACTCCCCCGACAAAGGGGGAGTTGGCGGTGGTGGAAGGTTTCCCTCCACCACCATAGTCTGATATTTTGATTACAATGAGCAAACCATTTCTCTTTCCAACTTCATATACTCAGTTGAGCAATTCATCCTTACTTTTGAATACCTACAAAGTCAAATAAATATTATCAACCATTTACATTTGTTGAGCAATTCAAAACATAATCATTATAATTTCGTAGAGTGAACCTACTCAGTTGTGAATTGGGTAGTGTAATCCAACACATTATCTGTGCAAACCTGACTTCCTTGAGTTGACACATATTCCTACATGTTTTGTATAACATTACAAATTTGAAATGGGATTATAAAGATTAATTTGCAATTCGAAACTGTAAATTTAGTATGCAGTTTACAAATTTGGAATATAAAATGGAAAAAAAAAATTACTTCATTCTGAAGTACAGTGTCAAACAAAATGCTAATTTTCGAATGTAGTTGTCCGAATTAATTTTAAAATTTCGGAAGTTGAATGTCGTAAAATTTAAATTATTTTTACAACAAGTTCCGAAATTATTATAACAAAGTGATATATTTTGACTCTGGTTATCTGAAAGACGCTGAAGAAAAAAAAAGAAAAAAGAAGACTTTTACATTACAAAACTCACATTTCCTTGGCTGTCTTTCTCATAAACATTTATTTGGTTCTGAAAATCTGAATTTTCAGAAGAGAAATCCTCTTGAAGATGATGTTAGTGTGTGAACTAATGGAAATGGAAAGCTACGAATGGACTTGGAGCTTCAACGGCTTCAATGGAAGAAGGAGTAGCTACAATGGACTTGGAGCTTCAACAGCTTCAACCTGATGGATGTGAAGTCTAGATATGCAATGAGAACGTTTGTTTATTTGAATTGGGTATGATGTCCAAAATAATAATTTCACTTAGGGATAAAATTATAATAAAAATAAATATCATTAATTGTGTGTATAGAGTGGATTGGGTGTGTGTAAATAGAAGCTCCCCTCCATTTGTGTCCCACCCCCCCTCAGAGGACACAATAGTTCAATGAATTTGGGACTAATAGTTCGGAGGGACTAATAGTCTGGTGCAAAAAATTTGAACCAAACAACGGATGGACTAATAGTCCAATCCCACCCCTCAGTCCTTCAAAACAAACACCACCTTAGTGGTCATACGGTCTCTCGGATGTTGACAGATTTTTAAGGAATTCCTTGGCGTTCATATGACCTCTCTAACGTGGACAAATTTCAGTGAGTTCTTGGGCGGATGGTGTTCATACTGCCTCTCTGATGTTGACAGGTTTTTAACCACCTTGGCATTCATATGGCCGCTCTGATGTTGAAAAAGATTTTATGACCAATTGAGCTACGAGGCTTTATACATATTATATAAACACACCTTTCGCATATAGGCCACCACATTCCTCTTCATCGTCCATGGCTTCTAGTAGTAGTGTTCCATTTGTTGTACAGAATACTACTACAGAGCAGTGTTTCTCCAATTCATGTTACTATTGTCCAGACGATCTAAACCAATTTGTTGTGAGCCTTCGACGAGGACCTTCACGGCCTTTCACTACAGGAAAGAAGCTCTACCTTGCTCTTGTCAATGGCACGATGGTATTTACCATTCAATACCCTCAAAAGAGTCAAGAGTTTTGATTAGTTTGTTGGTCTATTTTTTTTGCTTGTTTTTTAATCTCATTGAAAAAAAAAATTATTCAAACCTGTGGTGAAAAATCAAAAATAGAGATTTGTGTTTTTTTGTTTTTTTGGCTTAAATTTTGGGTATTGCTGCTATACCTTAACTAATAAAGAGTACAGCGGATGAGAAAGTTGCAAAGGGCCACATATCTTTAAATCCAAAGCATTGCAAATCTCTTGATGTTTCACTGGGAGATACCATCCTTTTGAAAGTGTAAGTTCAATCTACATGAATATTTTGTTTGTGTGTTGTAGCCTACATAGATATATTTACATGAATTCTGCAATTTCATTTTAAAAAGTAGTATATTATTGATTTATAGGTTTGTTCCACCATTGAATGGGTTTGATGTGGATGTATTGAGAATCATGGTTGAATTACATCCTGAAAGTTCAAGTTCGATTCAAATGGTATGCAATTCTATATGAATGTATTTACATTTAGCAGCGAAACTTTTTAATAAATTATCACTGATCAAATTTCATTATTGTGTAGATAATGGCTTCGACCATGGGGAGAGAATTTATAAGGACATTCCACCATCAGGTGTTTTTTCAGGGATTTTATTTTATTTTTTTAAGTACTAGTAATTAGTTGATGCATTATTAGAGCATCTCTAATCTTCAAATTTATTTTTTATTTTTTTTATATCAAATTTAAATTTGATACTAAAAAAATGCTTAAAATTTGTCAAATCCTTCCATCAAATCAAGAGAGAATCATTTTTTCATCAAATTAACTATCAAATTTTTTATCAAATTTGAATTTGAAAAAAAGATGAAGTATTGGAGATACTTTTCTTTAATCAAATTTGATAAAAAGTGCAATTTGGGATAATAGAGAAATTTTTAAAAAGATTTTAATGAAAATTTAATGAAATGATTGAAATAGTTCATATCAAATTAAGGCTATGTTTGGTTTAGTTTTTAAAAAGAGTTTTGAGTTTTAATTATATTTTGAAAGATAAGTGTTTAAAAAGATTTTTAAAATTAAAAACTTGTTTACTTATGAGTTTTGAAAATAATTTTGGAATGATTTGTAGTTTTTTTTTTTTTTTTTTTTTTTTGTCTTTGAATAGATAGGTGTAGAGAAAAATTGTTTGATTGATTAATGTGTAAAATGTGAGAAAACGAGAGAGGAGAGAGGAGAAAGAAAAAAATGATTGATTAATGTGTAAAAAAAAAAAAGAGAAGAGAGGAGAGGAGAGAGAAAAAAATAATTTTGAAAAATGACAAACCAAACATATTTTTTAATTTTTCAATCTAAAAGTTAATTTAAAAATTAAACCAAATACTACCTAAGTTTTTTTTACTCAAATTCATAATAAAATTTGATGGAAAAATTGATAAATGATAAGAGTTGTTTTTAATACACAATTCAAATTGGGATAAATTATCCATAGATCATATTTTGTGACTTATTACTCATTAAATCTTAGGGCAAATTATCTACACCCCCTTGAAGTTTAACTAAATTACACATTCCCCCCTTAGGTTTCATAAATTACATCTCGCCCCCAAGGTTTATATTCGCATAACAATTTACCTCCTCCCGCGAAGTAAATTTAGGAATTGTTAACAAAAATATGCTGACATCACGAAAATAGATCTTGATCGACGATATTGTCCATGCTACGTTTTCAAAGCACTGAACAACTTGAATTAAAATTTTTTGAATCACCTATATATGTCTAAATCACAAATTATTTGGCAAATACTTAAAAAATAACAACAAAAAGTTTCTTCAAAAATTTTAAAAAAAAACCTTCAAAAATAAAAATAAAAATAAAAATAATATTTTTTGAAATAAATAATAAATAAATTTTTTCAAGGAAAAAATAAATTATTATTTTCTTTTAAATAGAGTTTTGTAAAAAATTTTGAAAAAAGTTAAGGCATGAGTTTTGAATTTTTTTTATTGAAATCATGATTTGAGTTCTAAACCAAACGTTATCTAACTTTTTGGAACCATATTTGATTTGTTGTTTAGAAAAAAATTCAGAATTATTTTTTTTTTTTGAAAAAAATAGAAACTAATTTAATAAAAATAAATATGAAAAAATATATTTAATTTGTAAAAATTATTTCTAACCTCTCAAAAATAAAATTGTATAAAATGATAATTATTTATTATTTTTTTTATTTCTTAATCAAATTAATTTTTAATTTTTTTTAAAAATTTCTAAAACAAGTATTGAACAACTATTGACTGACTTGACATGATATATCAACCAAATATCATCATTTCTCTACATAACATAGTTAGGGACATTTTAGTCAATTTACTATCTTCGTCAATGGCATTAATTGTAATGGGTTGGGGGATAATTCTATTTCCACCTCACAAATTCTCTTAGTATGCACCATTTACTCAATATACACCAAACACAATTTTGACTTTCTTATTTTTGCTCAACGCGCACCATCAATTTTCAAAAATTTCAAAAATATCCCCATCTTTCTCAACCCAATCTATTCCAACTCTAACCCTAACCCTAACCCTAACCCTAACCCTAACATCTTCCTACTGCTGGCATCGCCACTGCAAACCCCTTTTCGCCACCGTCTCTCTCCAGTCGAGGTCATCCCCCTCTCCATCTTCCACTCCTAGCTCCTTTACAATTTCTCACTCCATGGATCCCCCATTGCAGCCGCCCACAACCCTTACCCCTATCGCCCCTCATTTTCCCTCTATTTCCATCCCTAGCCTTTTCTTTTTCTTCTCTTCAAACCCTGGATTTGGAAACCTAAATTAATCTTTATCTCTCTCTCTCTCTCTCTCTCTCTCTCTCTCTCGGATTGAAAGGTTGAGGAGTTGGGTCACGCTGTGGAGTGGATCTGGAGGATGGGTCACGATGGAAGGTTGTAGCCTCAACGGTGGAGCGAGTTACAGTGGTGGCTGGGGGTTGCCATATCAGAACTAAAGAAGAAGAAGAGAAGGAAATGGTGGTGCTCGCAGAGTGGTGGGTTGTCGGGGATGATCGCTGAAGTGTAGCACTTGTGTCCATTAAAACTTTTGGTAACTGTATTTGAACCCTTTATTTTATTTTGGAAAACTTTGGTGTTGTTGTACCTTAGTTTTGGAGGTATACAAATGATTTAAACTTGTTGGGATTGCTCGTTCACGCTTGTTCGCATTGAAAAGTTGTTTGGAAACTTGAAAATCATGTTTTGGGGTCAACACCAGTCTTGGTGGTGTCGACATCTTCTCTTTTAGTTGGCCAAAAGGGTCGACACCAATCTGGGAAGGATCGACCCTTGTTCTGAATTTGTTCACTACTTTTTGGTGTCGACACCGGTCTTGGTGGTGTCGACCCCTTTTCTTTTTGTTGGCCGCAAGGGTCGACACCAATCTGGGAAGGGTCGACCCTTATTCTGAAGTTGCCCACTGCATTTTGGTGTCGACACTAGCCTCGGGAAGGGTCGACACCTGCAGTGCAAGCAAACTTAGTGTTCCAGATTTTCTTCTTGGGTGTCGACACCTGTGTTGCGGGGGGGTCGACACCTGTGACTTTTTCTAGATTTTTTTTGTCGGTTTGGGCCTACTTTTTGGGGATATTTTGACTAGATATTTTGAGTTGACTTTGGGACTTATTTCTATTTTTGACCTAGTACTATAAATAGGTCCTCACTTAATCCTTTCCTTTACTTTTTATTCTCTTTCCTCCCTCTAAACCATGAAACACTGTCTCTCTCATTCTCAAAAAGGCACTTTTCGCCCATAAATCCTTAGATCTACTTGCTTGAAGGCCTCTCCTCACCTTGCTCCTTTGAGGTAAAGTGTAGAGCTTGTCGAGGGCTTCATTTTGATTGGAGCAAAGCTTGGTTTCTCCTCCGTCAATTTTTTGGGTTTTTCTTCCTTCTTCCTCTTCTAAGTTTGAGGTAGGGATATTCTACTCTCCTATATGTGTTTTAACATAGATATTGTCATCTTGTATAGATGGTGTGACTTGAGAAGGTTTTTGGTAACTTTTTGGTTAGTTCCTATGTATATAAAAGAGGGGTTTTCTATTTGAGTTCCTTATGGGCATGAGGGGTCTTGAACATGTTATGACTTGAAAGGAATTGATTTGGTCTTCGTTATAATATTTGATAAAGGAGGAGATTTGCCCTAATTTTATTAAATAAGTTATTTGTATAAATAACAAGATTGGTTTGGAAATTTTGGAATTGAAGGAACATATGATTACACGGTGTAGTTGAATTTATGAATTACTCACCTTTGGAAAAGTTGATAAATTATCTATTGTTAGATTTATTTATCTGTTTAGAAATATCTGCTTTGGGTTATTGGTGGAGGATAGCCATGATTGTTGTAGAAACTACATGATGATTAGGTGAATTGAAACTAATCAATTGGGTTATGTCATTGAATATGACGGTTTGGTTAAAATATTGAATATGTGATTTAATTGGTAATTGTATATGACAACGTGTTTGAATACATTGTATATGTATCTTGTTTAGGAGGAGATAGGGGATGTACTCTATTGTTTGAGAGGAGAAAGGGGATGGACTCCATTGATAATTAAGTTGGCCGGAGTATCCAGGGTGAAAGTCCCGAAAACATATATATATGGGTGCCGGTTCCCTCGGACGTAGTTCCGTAAAATAGCAAAGAAATGGAAGTTTATGAATAAATGTTTATGATTGAAGTGTTGATAAATGAGTTGTAGTTTCATTTTGAATTGTTTAAATGATGATGAATTACGTCCATGAATTGATCTGGATAAGTAAATGTAAATGAATGGAAGTATGGATGTCAATGTTGACTGGTTATGGAGAAGGTGTAGATTGGTTTTCAAGTGTTAAACATTTATCGGATGCTAATGTTTTAGTTAATTCTCATATACTGTTTAGCATATCTCTACTGGGCTTTGGCTCACCCTACTTGGGACACCATTTTTCAGGTACAGGGGACATGGCACCTCCAAGGACATAGCTTGGGAGGTTAGGGGTTGAAGACTCCATTTTGTATATTTTGTTTGGTGTTAAATGTAGAATTTCAAGCCAAGGGCTTTATATGTAAAGAGATAGAACTCTTCTTTTGTTGTAACCAAGTGTTAACTTGGAAAGCTGTAAGCCCTTTGGGCACTTATTTTTGTTGTTTAGAAGTTAGAGTTACATGCTATAGTTTCAAGATTAATGTTTATGAAAATGTAATGCATGTAATGTCTTTTGTAAAGGAAACTCTGATGAATGAAGAAATGATATTTCTCTTATGTTTATGACTATTTGTGAATGGTTGTCTTGTACTATTTTTGAGGACGTGACATGAAGTGACGATGGTGATGGTTGAGTGACGGGTTGGAACGGAGACGACAACGGCAGCGGTGTAACGAGGCTGGGAAGGTGACAATGGTGATAGTCTGGTTCATCTGCAACTAGAGAGGAAAGAGGTGGTTGGTAATTTACTTAAGGATAAAATTATGATTCTGAAAAAATTTATTCAAGTGTGTGGAGTAAGTAAACTTAGTGTGTGGAAATAGAATTTCTCTAGGGTGGGATGTAATTTTTGAAACCTGAGGGAGAATCTGTAATTTAGTTAAATCTTAAGGAGGTGTAGATAATTTGCCCAAAAAATTATTGATAAATTGATTAATATCTTATTTTATGAATAAATTTATAATAATAAATTTATTAATCAATATTTATAAATAAATAAATTTAATTAATAAAACTGATTGATAAGTGACATGGTCGCTTTGTGGATGTGCAGGTTTTTACTGAATATCAGAGAACGGTATTTGCATATAAAGGAAGTTTGTATGTCTACAGTATTGTGGAAGTTTCTCTCCATGAGAGTGAATCCCAAACCACCCCAAAGCAAGGGATGATCCGTAAGCGCACAAAAGCCATAGTTGAAGTTCCACAATCACTGGTAATGAATGACTACTGTGTTTGTTAGTCTCTGACATTTCTCTATTTGTATGAAAAATGTTCTAGTGTATAATGGTATGAATTTTATCATAAAAATATTTACATTTTTATAAATTCAAAAAGTGACTTAAATTTGTAAAAATTTATACAATTTTGTAATAGAGTTACGTGACAATTTTTTTTATATTATTATTAAAAAAATTCTAATATACACCATTTTAAAGGTAGAGTTGCGTGACAAGTTTCTTATATTATTATTAGGGAAATTTTAATATACATAATTGTTTAAAAAATATATTATATATGTCTCTAATTATACTATTTTCTTTTTTGTTAGGACTATTTTTTTTAATTATAATATTATTTTAGTTATGACTTATGAATTCTTTAATTACATCTAATTGTGTTTTGTTATGATATTTTCTTAGGAGAGGCTTCTTTCCAGTTTACTGTGTAGACTAGAGTATATTGTTGGGCCCGTAAGACTCATCACGGGTCTCGTTTCGATAATCCGAACTATTTAATGTGTAGAGCTCATCAGATACTTCATACTTGCAAAAAAATCACGTTAGTCGGAACACATTTTTGTTAATAATTTATTTTTAAAATCATATTTATTATTGACAAAAATGCATTCCGATCAAAGAGATAGCGATATCCGATCAGTGTAATTTTTTGCAAGTATAAATCAATTAAAGAGCTCTACAAACCGTTTAAATTATCAAAATAAAACTCATGATAGATTTCACAAGTCCAACAATACACTCCAGTCCACCAATTGAATTGTTCAAGTTTATGTCAATTTTATTTTTTTTTTGAATTTTGTGTTTATGCCACGTAAATGTGACAGTTTTACCTTCCCTTCTCTACTTTATTCATCTCTCTCTCTCTCTCTCTCTTCAACGAGCCCCATGGCCGAAACCACATCTCTTCATGACATCGAACGGTGGGCCACTGGATGTAGGTTTCTGTCTGTTCTAACGGTCCGATCTGAGTTTCAACAGTGTGCCCCGGTCGTCGAGTGCTCGGCTCATCGTTGGTGGTCATGTCTTCAGAAGCTCCGAGTATAGATAGATCTGTAATAGATGCACACACCTACCTATATAGAGAGTCCATATGTATATATGTTTTTGTGAACAGTAAGAATTATTCAAAGTTGTTGGCATGGTTGATCTCAGGGTGCCCTAATCCGTGGAGCTGAAACATTTAAAAACATATTTAGGGAAGGCTTGAATACGGAATCACTGAAAGAAGTACTAATATCACTTGGTATTGGAGGCATGACATCCCAATTTGCTCAAATACTGCAGTCTGCATTTGGCTCACGGATGGTTCCTCTTTCTGTAGCGAAGAGGTATTTAGATTTATTGTAAGATTGGTTATTTTGCTGAATTATTGAGATAAATAATTCCTTCTTATTCACGTTTGTTTTGCAATATATATATTTGTTTTGCATTATTAGTTGTAGGATTAATCTGTCAATTTTATTGGATAAAGTGTTCATTGTCCAGATAACAAAAATCGCAACCAAACAATGCAATGTGAGTCCCGTGGATTGATAATCTTAATCCTATGTTATAATCTACCCAATCAAACCGGCTCTTATAGTATAGTTACTTCCTTTGGTAATTTAGCTATTCATTCAAATTACTACATATCTTCAATAAGGAAAATACTGACACCCTTTGAGCTGTCAATAATCTCGGTATATGTATAGAAGTATAGAGGTGTGTGAAAACCAAACCAAGCATTAAATCCAATCAAATGGGATTGGCTGCATGAATCCTTCTTCTCCACTTGACTCTATCCAATGCTATTTCGTTAGTCAAATTAAGGAGATTTGTATTCTTATTTATTATATTAATCCATGTTAATCTAGGTCTATCCTTTCCCTAACACTACTATTTACCGTCATTGTATCGCATCTCTTCACCACTGTCTCCGTGGGTCTCTATTGTATATGACCAAACCATCTATCAACTTATCTTCTATAGATACTACTCCTACCCATTCTCGAATGTACTCATTCCTAACTCTGTCTTTTCTAATCTTGCCACACATCTACCTTAACATCTTCATCTTAGCAATATTCATCTTATTTACATGTTGTTTCTTGGTTGTCCAACATTCCATCCATACAACATCACTGGTCTAATAGCCGTTCTATAGAACTTCCCTTTTAGTCCAGTGGGTACTCGTTTATCGTACAGGACTCTTGACACACTTCTTCACTTAAGCTACCTTGCCTTAATTTTATGGACCACATACGCTCCAATCTCCCTAATCGTTGTGATAATCAATCCTAAATAATGAAAAATGTTCACTCTTAGATAGTTTTCATTCTCAATCTTCACCTCTCCTCTGCTTCTGTTGTGACTGTTACTAAAATTACGCTCCATATACTCTGTCTTAGTTCTACTTATCCTAAATCCTTTAGATTCAAGTGTCTTTCTCCAAGTCTCCAACTTAGTATTAACTCCTCTAGTCCCATCTACTAACACGATATCATCTGCAAAAAGCATATACCATGGCACATTATCCTGAATATTTCGCGTCAACTCATCCGTAACGAAAGCGAAAAGATAAGGACTTAAGGTTGATTCTTGGTGTAACTCTACAGTAATTGGAAATTCACTCGTCTTTCTAGTAGGCGATCTAATAGTGGTCACCACAGTTTGATACATATCCCTAATCACATCAATGTAACCTTTTTAAAATTAATATATATATATACATATATATATATATATATATATATATTTAAAAATGCTTTGAAAATAGTTTTGTATGCTAACAAGCGAAAGAAACAGAGTAGTTTCAATATGCCCCATTGGAACTTGTTGTGAGTCCTTTGCTAGTTTTTTGTATGGAAAGAAATTTTTTAGCTCTAAGCTATAAACCTCAGGTCGATCCCTTACTTTGATAGGATTTTGATATTAAAAAAAAAATAATTCTTATGAATTCTTATGCATAATCTTTTCATCAACTAACGTACATAATGGTGGTATTTTTATAATTAAAAGACATCATAATCTTTAAATATATTATTGTCATGTGATTACTCAATAACATGAATACTAACTAGTAACATAATTATTTTAATATTTCTAAATTTATTATAGCAAGTTTATTACTGAAAAGTACAACAAAGTGTAGCAAAATATGTTGAAGTTGTTGGGTATAGAAGACAGAGGTGAAGGATTTGATAATAGCTACTGTGAAGTGTTAGGATACAAAGGTGATAGATTATCAAATTCCCACAAATGAATGAAAAGAAGAGGTCGCCTCTTCTTTTCTTTTTTTTTTGGATAAACAATGAGGTCACCTCTTAATCAATAGAAAAGAACACTAGAAAAAAAATGTTGTGAATTCCCCCTAGAATCCAAGAATAAATAACAGTAAGTGATGATAGGGCAACTTTCTTGTGGTAGTAATTGTGAACCCATTCCATTTTTGGAGGGTAATTTTAGTCTAAATTTTATTTAAATATAAACTAATAGGATAAATGGGTTGAATAGTCAGGTTAGGATTTATGTAATTTGAACTCTCTAGCTCGCTTCTCAAACACTACCTGTATTACATGCCTTCCAGATATGCCACCTACTGCTACCAACTATACTAGCAGATTCCAAAGAACATCCTCAGGCCATTTAGATATTTGCCATATTTGGATAGCTGCAACACAGATAGTAGTTCCTAAAAGAATGTAAGAACTAAAGGGCATACAGGCCACACTCTTTGTACATGGACAAAGAGCAAAATGATGTGGTTTACTGTTTCCACCTCTTTGCCACAAGGGGCAAGAATCCATATAAAGGTATCTCTTTTAATGTTACACACTGGAAATATACCCAAGACTCATTTTCATGGGGACATCTCAAGCTTGTAGGGTCCTTTCATGACCAAATCTGCTTCCATATGCTTGTGGCAATTTGAACTACTTTTGGTGGGCTTCCTTTTTTTTGATGGCCAGCCTATTTAACATATGATGCATGGCCCCCCTCCCCAAGTCTAGTTACTATAAGTTATTAACTATTGACTTTCTCGTGCTAGGCTGAATTTGAAGCATGTAAGAGGAATGCTTCAATATGGGCCACCAGGTTCTGGAAAAACCTTGATAGCACGAAGCATTTGCAAATTTCTAAATGCAAAAGAGCCCTGGTCTCTCTCTCTCTCTCTCTCTCTCTCCATTTTTTTTAATATTATTTTTACGCTTCTTTTTCTCCTCCCATTCATGAAGATTATAAATGGATCGAATGTGTTAGATGAATTCCAAGGTGAATCAGAGAGGAAAATAAGGTCACTCTTTAAAGCAGCCGCTGAGGATGAAAATAAATTTGGTAAAGACGCATACATATGTTCATTCTAAATTCACTTCATTGTGCTTTTATAGTGAGATCATTTAATCTTTTCTTTCAGGAGCTAAAAGTGACCTACACGTCATCATATTTGATGAAATTAATTCCATTGCTAAGGTGAGCACAGATGCAACATTTGCTCCTTCTAAATGCTGTCAGTTATGCTACCTACAATTCGTGTTATATATATGTGCGTGTGTTAATTTCACGATATCAGACTTAAGGTTTTTGACATAATTCAAGTAATTTTTTTCCCTGTTTGGGTTTGACATCATTTTGGCTTTTTCGTATTCCCATGGATTATATGTTCTATTTCTCCCATTTCATTCTCATGTCATACATGGCCAATTTGTTGCTTGTGTGATGTCTCTTTATTCCTTATTGGTAGTAGTGATATGTACTCCAGATTAGTAATTGTAACTCATCTTTTGAAACATTGACAATAAGATACAAGGCTTGAGTTTCATGCTTCTATATCAAAATGCTTTTGTAAGACAAGCATTCACTATTGAGTGTGTAGTTCAGATTAATTAGCATTGCTTTCACATTATTTCTATGCCCTATGATTTGTGATTTCAACTTGTCGTCCACTTTTAAATTTTGTTATTAATTTAAACAACCTATGCTTTTAATCAATGTGAACAATCAACATAGAAATGCTATTCTATATGAAAAGGGTTGCTCATAGCTGAAAGTTTTGAATTCTAAAAATAGCAGGTAGTGTATCTTATCCGAAGACCCCAAAGGTAATGGTCACCTAGGCAAGAAACCATTTTTCTAGAAAGTGGTTCCTAAACAATAAGCACTCAATTGTTTTGCGCATTTATACAGAAAGCACTTGACTGACTTTACGTAATCATCACATCTGCATGTACTTCATAGCTTCACCATGACAGTTGTATTGAGCATGGGATCCTTTTATCCCAAACCTCTACCCACCGCACATGTAGCATCTCTCGCACTAAAATTGAAGGAGGCTATCTCCGAGGAACCTTGAAGGTGCACTTGGCCTTCCTTCCAAGATTAAGGGGACTGTCCACCGTGTGCGCTTGTTTCCACTTGAGCCATCACACTTGGGCCCCCTTGGGCAAGTCAAGTTTCCATCTCGTATATGATTCTACACTTGTTTTCCAGTCACCCTAATACACTCATGCCATTCTACATCAGATAAAAGAGCCTTGGGACACCGTTGTGCTTGGTGCCACTATTACGAGGCACCCAAGAGACCTCATGACTTTACATGAGATCGTAGGAATTTGGACTTGGTATATTGGAAATGAAGATTTTTCGAGAAGCCTCGTACTATTCTTGTTGGGGGGACTTGCACTTGACCGACCTTGGAGAGATCTTGACAGGAAAAGAACTCTAGAGCGTGACAAAGACAACTAACTTGTTCATATCTGAGCACACTTGACCATCATTCTAGCTATTGAGGCCACTAGGTGAGTTGGCCTATGTAACCCAATCCTTGTAAATTTAGCCTCCATCCTCATGCATAAAGAAGATCTAACTATCTTCATCTCTTGCTTTTTGGTTATTCACTTCTAGACCTCTAAAACAACTCCTCACTCTTTCTTTTCCCAAAGCCATCTTTGCTTTGACCTAGCTAGTATCCAATGATGTAGTGTCATCTCAGCATCTGCCATAGTTCCTAGATAGCTCCCTTACTAGGTCATGTAGCCTCAAATCACACACACACAACCACATATAGAACTTCAATTTTTTTCCTAATACAAGGATGTAAGAAAGATCCTTAGCAAAGTAAAGCATGATCTCTCTCAAAATATATTTCTCTCAAAATATTTTCTCTCTTACAAAAATGATCTCTCTCAAAATATATTTCTCTCAAAATAAACTCTGTCTAAGTTTGGAAATGTTGAGCTCTAGAGAGTGTTGGGAGAGATAGAAATTTTTTTATAGAGATGCCAAAATGGTCTTAGAGAGGTGCCTCAACAAATGAGCAAGGGTCCTTTAAATAGACCTGAGGCAGGGTACTTTCGCAGGCGCGGTAATCCTTCGTTGCGGCCGCGATGTCCCTTCGCAGGTTGCAGAGAAAACTTCTGGGAGCTGGTCGTTTGGGAAAAGCCTGGTCGCAGGTGCGTTACTAATGGTTTCCGGCGCGATGGTGCTTCTTGCGGGAGCGATGGTGCATGCGGCTGAGCAGCTTTTTCTGACTCTTTGTTTCATATTTCTTGCACGTTTTGCTCCACACTTTGTCAGCCTATCCCATAGACAAACAGCCTCCCTAAGCCACCATTTAGCTCTATAAAGTCCATCCCTTTGTCGAAGTCTTATCCTCATGCTTGCTATCAATGAAGATCCAACAAAATCCACAAAAAGTCCACACATGTGAAGCTCTATCATTTCACCCATGTGTTGACACCAAAAAGATGAGACAAACAACCAATTTGAGCATCACAAAGTTGCCATTTTCAACAACATTATCTCCATATCTTGACAAGCATCATGAATCATGTTAATGTATGAGAAGATAATGAACAAGAAAATAATAAAAACAAAAACACTTTGAAGCAAAAATCATCATATTAAGTTTTTTCAAGAGAGGTATTGCCAAAACATAAATCTTAAATTTCTTTAGGACAAAAAATCCTAACAAGGAACAAAGGGTAGAGGAGGCAACAATGAGAAAGTAATCATAAGCATTAAGAGAGAGTGAACGTGATCTTCTTTGGTTCCATATGTATATTGCAAATCATGTCTTAAATGTGTTCTTGGTTTTATCGCAGAAAAGAGGGGCAACTATGAGATTACACCATATGGATGATAGGCTTGTAAGCCAACTACTTGCAATGGTTAATATCTCTCAAATTTTGTTTTTCAATTTTTTATTTTTATTATTTCTCCTTGTCTAGGCAATACTTGAAAATTTGCATGCCTTTCAGATTGATGGCTCGAAAGTATTGAACAACATTTGTATTATTGGTACTACAAATCAAAAGGAGCTCATTGATGAAGCCCTGTTGAGGTAACCTTCTCTTCGTTGTGTTGTTCTTTGCTGATTTCTTTATTCTTTTTGAACAATGTCCCACATTTTTTGAACTCGAATGGTATGTTTAATTTTTGAGTTTATCAAGTAAAGAAAATGAAATTATTTAAACTTATTTATCTTTTATGGGTAACCAAACAAATATATATATATATATATTTAAAAATAGCTATTTATTTTATTCTCATTTTCCTAACTTAATAAAAAAAAGTACTTTATTTATTGTATTTGTTTGTAAGGAAGGTAGAATCGAACTACATGTCAAAGTAGAGTACCCAGATGAGCAAGGGCGCCTGCAAATTTTGGGCATCAACACAAGGAACATGAGACAAAATTTTGTACTCGATAAAGATGTGAATCTTCATGAAATTGGTAAGTTGTTTGAGCAATATTGTTGTGTAAGTGGAAACATCAAATCATCATTTATGAAATGAGATTGTGCATGTGCTTGTTTGCACAGCTTGTAGGACGGATGGCTGTAGTGGCTCTGCCCTTGCATCTCTGGTCACTCGTGCACATTCATATGCTGTGGTCCACACAGGGGAGAATGGATTACTGCAGAATGTCAAGAATGATTTCAAAGTAACTATGAACCACTTTCTCCGTGCTATAGAAGATGTTAAGTCTAGACTTCAAGAATCTGACTTGGAGCCAAGCAGGTAATACATATCAACATTTATTTTTGTAACTGAATGACATAACGTACATATTGTAGATTTATTTACTAGAAAATGTGATTTTAATTAAAACATGTTTCCTATATTTTAGTAGGAAATCTACCTTTATTCTTTCTTTAATCATGTTATTATAAAACAGGATACACGTGTCCTATTAAAAACCAAACCAAACCAAACCTCAAGTCCCATCACATGTGTCCTATTAACTTAGTCAAAATTTAGTCCTCAACAATAAGAACAAAATCCACTTCCAACCACTTGTTTAAAGTGGTGTAGAGATTAAATTAGATTGCATTTACACAGATAGAAGTACTATACGATCAAAATTTCGTCCACAACTTTCAATTTTTTCTACTTGAACAATATCATATAAATTTTATTCAAATTATTAAATGCTTTCTAATAAAATCATTCTTCAACAAAATACATATGTTAATTTTTAGATCTATTTCAGTAATGGTACTTCCAAAATTGATAATTTTCAAAGAGTTGCAAACTTCTTTTATAGAAGCATTATTTGCAATGTATTCCCTCCCAGGCTCAACCTTTATAACTCCTAGATCACTAGATTAGAAAGGTAAAGTTTAACTTATAACAGATTCTTTTGTGGCCACTGGCTTGCTGAAACAGAAAAGGGTTTGGAGCATTACAAGGGCCAATGGTGGCAAGAGTGTTTGCCTTCACAAAAGAACCCTTGAGGCTGTTTTCATTTTACCAACATTCATTTGGTTTTAGATATTATTAGATACGAAAATTGTGACTTTGTTAAGTAGAAGAAAATTGTTCTTATTTTTGTTTTCTGATTAATTTTCTTGTTTTCTTCCGGTTATCTCAGGATGGGAAAAAAGGAAATGGTAAGGATCTTGATTCTGTTATTTTAGTCAGTAAAAGTGTCTGAACTTTTAGAACCTTAATTTTAATGAATAAAGGGTCTTACCTTGCTGAATCTCTAGCACCTGCTCTATAATCGTTCTCACTTTGTATTTTGGTTCTCCCTGAGCCTTGCAATTTCTTGTTGCATGCGTAAAACTTCAGTGTTAAACTGCTGTAGAATCCACAAAAACAAAATGCAAAGTGAGAACGATTATACTGGTTCTCATTTCTCCCCCCCCCCCCCATCATAGGCAAAGCTTTAACATTTTTGGTGCGTTATGGCAGGAGACACTTTGCTGTGAACTTTTAAAGTAAGGGCCTGGATTGGGTTTCAAGTGGTGGTCAGAGTCATGGAAGTACCTTGTTTATATTTGGTTCTATCAGAACATGTTACAAGTTTCTGTTTGTTTGGTGTTTTAGAAACGGTGTTTGAATTCTAATCTCTATTTGATTGTGTAAGAGTCTGTTTAATGGTGTTCCCACATATGTATGTTGAGTATAGTGTTGTAAGATGATTCGGATATATACTGTATGTTTGATTGGTCAAATATGTAAATTTACAACTCTGTTCACTGTTTCATTTTGATTTCTTTATTTATTTGTTTTTGAAAAGGAAAAAAATAATTTAATTGACCGTTATCACTTGTGCCATGGGAGTTAATCTATGAGAGTGTCAAAGCTCCCTCATTATAAGATTTTATTGATTTATGCAAATATAAGTTTTACATGGAAGGTCCCTCACTTAAGTAAACATAGTTGGTTCTCAAAAATGAGAAACATAGTTCAAATGGCAAAAATGCGCCTGTATATATTCAGAGTCGAGTGTTTCACACAACTTTTTGTTTTAAAATTGTTCCAAACCTTTCATATAATGTCTTTTTTTAGATGTACATTTTAAATAAAATTTATTTTTCAAAATCCTCTCATCGATTTCAAATTAATATGCATATGAAATTCTGTGTAGTGAATTTTTTCTTTTAACAAACATTCAACATATGTTTCGATGAAACTATTGAGGTAATATTCAAAAATTAAAAAAAAATAAAATAAATTATAATAGACTTTTTGGTAGAAGAAGAATTTAAAGTAAAAGGTTAATTTCATCTTAACAATAACAAAATAGTAATATTGTAAACTCATACATTTCAAACTATAAAATGGCATTATTATGGTAAGAATTGGAAAACACCATAGGCAGAACAGTTCAGTCATTTATGTCAAACTGCAAAATGGTATTACAATGGTAAGAATTGGGAAAACTCAGCTCAAAAGGGATTTACAACCCTGATATAGAAAGATTAAGATACTATTTCTCTTTTTTCTTTCAGAGGGTGGAGATCACGGTCAATGGGGCTATGTAACCCAAATCAATGCTGTAACCTCAAGGTTGAAACACCTGATGGTAGTTTTTGGAAGACAAAGATCACCTTGTATAACAACAAACATAATTTACTTGTTAACGTGGAAGAAAACTAAATTATCGCCTTTTGCTCTTAGTCTTGGTAATCCTTAATTTGCAGGATTCATTAAGCGGCTTCCAGAAGATATCCTCGAGATTTTCACAAAAAATTTTGTAAAACTAAACACGGAAGATTATAAAACTCAATTAGCTGAATCTCAGTGACTAAAATAACCTACTCTTTCTTTTTTCATAATAATCATGTCGAGCAAGGGCAAGCTAAAAAATGTGAGTTGTATTCATGTGCAAAATATATTCAGTTTTTGGCAGTGAATCACATCTACAAACTGGAACAAATGGAGCAACTGACCTTGAGGTATTCACCAGCATCTCTAGATGCTTTTTGAAAAAAATCAACCACGAAGAATGTAGGAGCAACTTGAAATACCTGTTTAAAAAATGAATTAGAAACTATAAAATGTTTGGAAAAAAATTATTACAAAGGTTCGGGGGTGAGAACGTACTTCGAGAATGACGGGGTGAGAACGTACTTCGAGAATGACTGAAAAATGTGAAGTTTTGTTTGCTGAAAGGCCTTCCACCCTCATCTTAAAAAATATTAAAAAATTAAAAAATTGAAAAGAAATAGCTTCCATTCTATATTTTCAGGACTACTTTGGTGAGATTGCTGCCCATGGAATGAACAAGAAATAAGACAAAATAAAATATAGCCTGGACTCCTCCAAATGTTAATTAGACAGTAAATCAATTCCTCGAGGCATCAAAATAAGAGGCAATTAGCATGAAATTGGTCAAGTTTACCAAAGTTCTAAACAAGATTACCATAGGAAACTCCCAAGTGGTCTACCTTGTAATTATGAATGTGTGTCTAAAAACCTATCAATTGTGCAACAACTTCCATACTTAACAAAACCACTTTTGCTGGTTCCTAGGAAACAAAGCGTGTTTGATGCAGCGTAGGCAAAAAATTCAAACATATGAACTAATCATGAAGCTATATAAAATGAAATCATAAAGGAATACAGGATGACATTGAAAATTGGGCTCAATAGTGTTTAACGTGACAAAAATGAGATGAGATGGCAACACACTCCTAATGGCAGTACCAAGAGTAGGCAAGTTTGAAAAATATTAGCAGCTGACAGCAAGTGGAACATTAGATATGGAAAACAACAAACCACAAGTTTGATCATGATTGCTTGGTAGTCAAATACAAATGACTCAAGTGGAATTAACAAACTCATAACTCATACTTGTCGACGGTCAAAAAGTGCTGAAAGGTTTAAGCCTTGAGAAAGAATAATTAGGTCAAAGGCATTAAGAGCCAGAGAGCGCACATCCTCATTCCTGCATGGCTCATCAACTGGTTCTTCCTACAAAAAAAACCAATGAATGCGTGGCAATTGTTAGGCAAACCCATAAATACCAGCGACTTCCAACAAAAAACCTGAAACACAGGTGTCCTCTTTATTTTATACAAGGCATAAAATCACCAGCCTAAAATAATTTAACATCTAGATTATATAAAACAATATGCCCTATGTAAAGGGAGAAAGATCCAGAGTGATGGTGTAAACATGAGATAACTGTTCTCTAAAGTACTTGGACTTCTAAATGCCATCTGTATGCATGCAAAAAGGTATATCAATATTTTAAATTTTGGTGCATTTATAATGGTCAAATTTGTATATATATATATATATTATCTAATATGTGCTTATGCACATTTATCAATAAATGAAAACTTGGTCTGTATTGCAAAGCAAAAACTTAGCGTTGAGAAGGTTGTGGGTGGTCATTGAAGCTGTTGTATTGTGAGAGAATTCTATGATTGGAGGTGTTTATGGTTGGACTTCAAAATGAAGTTGCCTACGTATCCCAAAGATGGGAATCAAGCCTTATGTAGTTCGGGGTTTAAGGTACACTCGGGTATTAACCTCTCCTTTTGCGCTCTAACTTTTGCCAAGGCCGTCGTTTCTGGGTTTTCAACCTTGCGAGCTATGCTTTTCTTTTCTTTTCAATTCTTTTCTTGTTTTTTTCATTTTTTCTTTTCTTTTTACTTTTCGCATTTTTCTTCTTTTTTCTTTTTTTCTTTTTCTTTTGTTTTTTCATTTGCTCTAACTTTTGCCTAGGTCGCCCTTCCGGGTTTTTGGCCCAGCGACCCTCTCAAGGGTAAAAGTGTAGCTTCGTCCATGTCAAATGGTTTTTGGATCTCGAAGCCATCTGAATCCAGAAGAATGGTTGTTGTTTGTTGATGCTATAGAAGTCCATCCGATGGGGCTGAATTTGGCCCTAGTGTTGTGGATAAGAACTTGGTTGTCCTTCAACAATACTTTCTTCTTTTCTCCGTTCTGGGATTTGGCATTCTTGCTGATCTTCATCTTTGACTCTTCGAGCGCATTATCTGACATCTTTTGCCCCTAGTTTGGGGGGTGCTTCTCATCCAGCTTTGCAAGCTTTCTTTTGACGACGTTTGACCTTCTTGATCTGACTTTTCTTGCCCCTAGTCCAAGGATTGCTTCAAATCTAGCCTGACGGGCCTCATTTGATGGTTGACCATTGAAGATTCTAAATCGAAGTTCAAGGTTTGAGAGCAAAAGGGGATGAGTCTCGAGGCTGAGAGCGATCCTATGCTGCACAATCTCGAGAGCGATTCCACACAGGTCTTCGCAGGATCGCGCAAAACATTTTTTGAAATTTTTTAAGAAAGCGACTAATCGCTCGCGCTGAAGACAATGTAGAACCAGTCTAGATCAAGCCAGGATCCTTCTCAGTATTCACATTAACAAGCATGATCTCATTCATTAAGGGCTTAGCATGCCTCTCTTTCTCTCAATTGATCAAATTTTGCAAAACCCGAGGAATTCCTTCCTCTTTGTTTTCACCACAGTGTTCAAAAAGTTTTGAAAAACTTAGGTCAATGCAATGATTTGAAGGCACAGAAGAGCAGGTGAAATGCACTACCGTTTCATTCAAGTTTGCTGGCACAACAGGCTCAAAGCAGAAACAAGCACAAAAGCATAAAAACCACAGCTGTTTCATTCAGATCTTCTGGTGTAACTGGCTCCACGACAGAAACAGCCTCAAAAGAAAGCGAAAAGACAAGCACAAAACAAAATAGTGATATCCGAGGTAACGCCCCTGAAATCACTCGACTCCTATACAACAGGACTGACTCGATACAACAAGACAGATCCAATTGACATAGTACAAAAAAACTGACTATATAGAAGACAACAAAACGGACTGAATACCCAAGTCAAAAAGTACAAAAACTAGCATTCGCAAATGTTCAAAATAGTGCGTGCCATACGCCACATCTGAAGTAAACTGAGTGCCGCCCGCAAGTGGTTCATCCCCTGATCACATCACATTATCCTCCAGGTTCACTGATCCAGTGACAATAGACTTTGCTGAGCTTGGTGGGAGGACGACCCCGTTGTCAAACAAGTCCTGTACTTCATTGCGAAGACGGAAACAATTGTTGGTGCTGTGACCAATTTGTTGATGGTACGCACAGTACTGGGTAGCGTCATTACCAGATGGAAGACGACTAGGGAGAGGCCGAGGCTCGAGGACAAACATTATAAGCTCTGAAATCATGCATGGAAAGGTGTCAAACCAACCAAACAAAGCAAGCAAAGCATATAAGAAAGCCCAAAGCTTAAGGCTAGCCAAGGGACTCAAAACATGGCCATGCAAGGCAAGCCCCAAAGGGCCAAGGGCACTCAAAACAGTCTCAAGGCAGGTCAAGACAAGACCAAAAACATGCTCGAAACTAGCCAACACAAGCTAGAATACAACTCCAAAAGGCATGAGGCATGCAAGGCTACAAAGGGGTGTTACACTACACCTATCAAAACCAAACATGGCATGAATTGTCCAATGAAAAACAGAGTTATGGCATATCAAAATAAGCCCAAAAACCCACTTAGATGGCATCCCAAAGACCTAAGCATGATGGCATACACAATTGTCCATTCATGAGGCATAAGGCATCAACTCTTTAAAGCATTAAGGGAGTGATAAGTGCAAGTGTATGAGCATGAAACATGGACTGAAATAACATAACAAATGACGCCAAAACATTGAAATGAGCCAAGTAATGCATGCTAGACGACACAACATTCAAAGCTAACAAGCTAGATTGAACCATGGCTATACAAAGCAAGTCATGCATGACTAAAACAACCTAAATTAGAGCTAGAGCATGCTAAAACATGGCAAAAGCTTCTTGAAGTTAAGCCAAAAGCATGCTAGAATGACATGTTAAGGCATGATGCATGTTAAGGCAAATGAGAGGATTGCAAGACAAGTACAGGAAGCATGTAAGAGCCAACTAAACCCACCCAAAACAGAGTCATGGCATGCTAAAACAACACCAAAAATCCACTGAAATGGAGTCAACATAAGCTAGAAAGACAAGCTCAAACATGAAGCATATAAGACTAGTTTGTGTGATTTACACTACGAGTGTATTAGGCATGCATGGAGTGACAAAACCAAGCAAAAATAGTGTTGTATCATGGAAAAACAAAGCCTAATACATACTGAAATGAAGCTAAAACATGCTAAGCCAACATGCTACCAATATAAGCCACTTATGCAAGCATACAAGACAACAAGGAGAGGGGGTGACCCTCTCCTATTTAAGACCTCAAAACTACCTTTCCACCACTGAAAATCCTCTGGATTTCAGTGGTAGAAAGGTCATGCAAAGACAAGAACAAGGGCCAAAAGGGATGGCCTAAAACACGGCCTAACAGGGCCTTGGAGGGAGGAGATGACCCCCAACCAAAAAGTGACCTTAACCAAAGATTTAAAGCATATAAAAATAGAACTTTTATCAGTTATGAGTTAAGCTTAAAACAATAACCAAGTAGGTCTAAAAGCTAAAACAAGAATGGGGTTTTAAAAGCAAGGAACTCACCCTTGAAGACCACCTTCAAGAACAATGCTCTAGCAGCCTTCTCTGATCAAAACTAGTCCAAGAACACTAAAATCAACCTCAAGGGACCTCAGCTCCCAGAGGATGGTGTTCTAGTGTGTGTTTGTGTACAATAGTAAGACAAAATGACACTTTTGAAGCACAAAATGAAGAATCAAGGGAAAATAGATACAAAACTATATCTATCACTCTAACCCTAATTTTTCTGAACCTCTGGAAAGGGAGGAGGAGCTCCCTCTTTATAGAAGTTCAATTCCTAAGCTTGTTGAGCAAGCTAAGCAATTGAATCAAATCCCTCCGTACATGTGTATGGAGGATGTGAATTGTGCATGCCAGCTATGACAACTGGCATAAAATATCTGTATAAAGCAGATGAACAGGGCTCGGCTAGAAAATATGGCCGATCGACCAACATAAGTGTCGACTGACCAAAAAAGGTGCCAATCGGCCAACACTTTTGGCCGATGGTAAGAAAACAAGGCCGATGGCTTCATGCCTTGGTCGATGGGTTGAGGCAATGGACAACAAGCCACCCTCTTCCCTCAGAAGCAAAAACACAAGTTCTTGGTCCACAACCAAGCACAAAATAGACAAGTTGAGAGATCTTGAGACAAGATGCGCGACCGAGACCCCTGAGAACTCAAAACAAAGACGAGCATGGATGATCATCGAGTGTTCAAACGATGACGTCCAAGTCTTGAGGACGGTAAAAAATGGGGTGTCTACAGGGGGTAGTTGATCGGTTGACCAAGTCGGTGCATTTTATTCTTATGCACGTAAGTGATTCGGTAGACTATCTTGCCCACTTGTATATTAGGGACATAGTGAAATTGCACGGGGTCCTTGTGACGATTGCTTCAGATAGAGATCCGTGTTTCACGGCTCAGTTATGGCAGAGCTTGTAGAGTGCCTTGGGCACTAGATTGACCTATAGCGCTGCTTACCATCCTTAGACTGACAGGCAGTCCGAGTGTGCTATTCAGATCCTTGAGGATATGCTTCGAGGTTGTGTCCTCGACTTCAAGGGTTCGTGGGAGAGGCATCTGCCCTTAGTGGAGTTTGCCTATAACAACAGTTTCCAGTCGAGTTCCGGCATGGCACCATTTGAGGCCTTGTATGGCCGACCATGTAGATCTCCAGTGTGTTGGGTCGAGGTGGGTGATGCACCTTTGTTGGGTCCAGAGTTAGTTCGGGAAACGACGGAGAAGGTGGCACTTATCCGTAAGAGGTTGATTACAGCCCAAAGTCGCCAGAAGAGTTATTCCGATCGTAGGAGGAGACCTTTGTCCTTTGAAGTGGATGATCATGTCTTTTTAAAGATATCACCTAGGCGGGGTCTTATGAGATTTGGGAAGAGTGGGAAGTTATCCCCTCAGTTGATTAGCCCCTTTGAGGTCCTTGAGCGAAGTGGGGAGGTTGCTTATCATTTGGCGTTGCCACCACAACTTTTTAGAGTTCATAACATGTTTCATATTAGTATGCTTCGGAAGTATGAGCCGAATCCATCACATGTGTTGGATTGGACCGACTTAGAGGTAGACAAGGATGTCTCGTATGAGGAGAGACCGGTGAGGGTCTTGGATAGACGGGACCAAATCTTGCGAGGCAAGACGATTCCCTTGGTTAAAGTTTTGTGGAAACATCACGGAGTTAAGGAAGTGACTTGGGAACATGAATTGGAAGTCCGAGAGAAATATCCAGACTTGTTTGCTAATGTATAACTTTGTATTGAGATTTTAATTGTTGTTGATGAAAAGTATATAAACATTGTATATGTTTTACATTATGAGAACATTGTATATGTTATGGATATTTTGAAAACACGGATTCTATATAAGCATTGTATATGTCTTGATAATGTGGAATATCAATGGGTGCTATATCATTTTTCGAAGCATTGTATATGCCATGTAAATTCGTTGAAAATTCAAATTTTGGCCAAGCATTGTGAATGTTTTGGGAAATCATAAATTTCATATTAATATGGGACTTGTGTATCGAGTCAATGAGGATAGATGACTGGGGAGTGGACCATGGTGATTAACTTGTAAGAATAACTTTGTTTTGAAAGATCTAATGTTGATTTTGAACTTGATTTGAAATTTCAGGGACGAAATTCTTTAAGAGGGGGAGGTTATAGCGATCCTGGATTTTAACTCGACTTTTATGGTGTTCCGGACTCGGGTCTTGTGGTTTAATGCTGTTATTTATGCCTTTTCCCCCTCTCACTCTTTGAATTTGAGTTTTGGAATGTCTTGGGCGTGTTTAGAATAGGTTGGTTGCTAGTTAGTCCAAAACCTTGTTGCCCAGAATTTTGGTCTCCCGCTTGAGCGGGCCTTTTTGCGCTCGAGTATGGTTTGCAAACATTCAATACTTTGTGCGTATGCAAAAAATGCTGGGGAAGTGTTTTTTCACGCTCAAGCGGCGTTGCTTATGCTCGAGCGGATCTGCTCTCGAGTGGCCTTTCTTGCGCTTGAGTGGCTTTCTGAAGTGTGTAAAAAAATATTGAAAGTGTGTATTCTACGCTCGAGCAGGTCTTCTTGCGCTCGAGCAGGTAGTGCCTTGTTGTTGTGTCTTGGCACTCAAGCAGCCTTTCTTGCGCTCGAGCGGGACAAATTTATGTGTCTGACGCTCAAGCGTCAAACTCTCCGCTCGAGCAGACTGCGCATATGTCAGATCGTAAAAGTGACTTTTTACATAACTTTTTCATCTTTTTCCACCCAAAACCCTAAAGTTGAGAGCCTCTCTCTCTCTCTCTAAAACTCACTTTCTCTCTACATTTTGACCTAGATCCTTTGATCTCTACACCCTTGAGCCTTCAATAAAAAGATAGAGCTCCTCAAGATCTTCTCTTTGACCCGATTAAAGTTGGATTTCATCATTTTTGGGGTTCCATCCTTGCTTGGCTCCTCTTTTCTCTTCGAGGAAGGGATTTTCTACACTTTAATATGGTTTTTAACTTAGTTATTTGTCTAATGTGTAACAATGGTGGGTTTGGGAGTATTTTGAATCACAAACCTAGGGTTTGGGTAAAATGTGAAAGAGGGGTTTTTGGTAGAAATGAAACAATTGATTATGGGGTTTGAAAATGAAATCTTGTTATATCAAAATAGTTGGTTTCGGTGCTCGGTTCAGATTTGGGGAAAATGGGAAATTTGCCCTAAAATGAATATTATATTTATTTTGTATAAATAAATAAGATTGATGTTGTGAACGTGAAATTGGACAAGTATAGAAATGAAAGGTGAAATGAAATTGATGATGTGTCTCATCTTTGGAAACTTGGAATATATATATCTATTTAGAAATATCTGTATTGGGCTATCGGTGGAGGATAGCTTTGATTGTTGTAGAGATTGCATGTGGGTTAAGTAAATTGAAACTATCCCATGATTGATTATAATTGAATATGATCATGTTGTAAGTGCATTGTATATGTATGTTTATTTGGGAGTGGAAATGGGATGTACTCCATGTGTAATTATGTGTTTTTTTATACATCACATATGTATGTTTGTTTTGGGAGGAGAAATGAGATGGACTCTATTATAATTAAGTTGGCCGGAGTGTCTTGGGTGAAAGTCCCGAAATCTATACATTGGTGCCAATCCCGCGGACGAAATATCCGTAAAATGGCACTTTGGAAGTGTTATGCATTGAGTGTGAAATTTGTTGAACCATTGAGTTGTAATCTCATTTGGGTTAGTGAAAAGTAACAAAATTGGCTCATGTACTGAGATGAAATGGAAGAGAATGAAATGGAATGTAGAATTGGAAATTCCTGAATGTGTACAAGGGTATGAATGTTACTTCCTGGATGTTGTTTATGCATACTATACTTATATCCTTGTTAAATCCCATATACTATGTTAGATTATCTTTACTGGGCTCTGGCTCACCCTATTTGGGAAAAACATTTTCAGGTAATAATAGCATGCCTTCACCAAGGCAATAGCATCAGAGGGTTATTTGGGAAGCAAAAGGGCATCTTGTTTTGTTTCACATTTTTGTATAGCCTGGGGCTTTAATTGTAAGGGGCTAGTCCCAGTTTTGTTGTAACCAAGTTAAGACTTGGAAAGGTGTAAGCTCAAAGGACATTTATTTATGTTAAACTCTCATGTAATATTAACTTTGTGTAATGAGAGAACTGTTTACTCTGATGTATGTTGCCTCCTTTATATATGCTTATGGGTTATATTTATGGTTATATTTTGAGGGTGTTACAAATTTCAAACTGTAATACTCCAATATAACACTCAAACGTAACATTCTAATGTAATACGAAAAAAAAAAAAAAAATCTTAGTGTAATACCCTGATGTAACACATAAAAAAAATCCTTACTGTACTTTCTCAAATGTAACACTCTAAAAAAACTCCTTAGTGTAACACTCTAATGTAACACACAAAAAACTCTTTAGTGTATTTTTCCCAAATGTAACACTCTAATATAACACTCCAAGAAAACTTTTAGTGTATCACTTTAATGTAACACACACAAAAACTCATTAGTGTAATACTCTAATGTAGCACACACAAAAATTTCTTAGTATACTTTTCCCAAATATAACACTTTAATATAATACTTTAAAAAAACTCTTTAGTGTAACACTCTAATGTAACACACACAAAAACTCCTTAGTATACTTTTCCAAACGTAACACTTCAATATAACACTATAAAAAAAATTCCTTAATGTAACACACAAAAAAAAACTCTTTGGTGTACTTTTTCTAAACTTAACGCTTCAATGTAACCAAAAAAAAAAAAAAAAAAAAAAAAAAAAAAAAACTTCTTATTGTACTTTTCCTAAACGTAACACTACAATGTAACACTATAAACAAATGTGAGATTCTTCAAACTATTTCAAAAGGAGTATAAATATTTCGTAGTTAGTTTTCGGCAAATGTATAATTTCAAACTATGAGTATTACGTTTAGAAAAAGTACAATAAGGAGTTTTTTTAGTGTTTTTGTGTGTTACATTAGAATATTACGTTTGGAATTACGTTGATTGGAGTGTTACGTTTGTGAAAAGTACACTATGGAATTTTTTTTTGTGTGTGTGTTACATTAGAGCGTTATGTTTGGGAAAAGTATACCGAAGAGTTTTTTTTGAGTGTTACGTTATTACTGTCATGACCCAAACCCGCCCCTATAGGTTTAGCGTCGTAACCGGACACTAATCCGAGATTACCAAAGGCGTTCCTGTACAAAACAAAACAATTGGGGCTAGCAGAAGCTTATAACAAAAAGACAACAAATAGTCCATTGAGCTGTGTAACTATATACACAAATTTAGATGTATAAACATTAATTTACCCACTGTACAATACATACTTCTTGTACAAATCATTTATATACATATCCACATATACCAAACTATCAACATCGTGATCAAAACAAGACAACGATCTACTAGACCTAGCCTCAACTCGGAGGCACCAAAAACTCAATAGGCTTCAAGCGGTGGCTCGTCTAACAGTATTCATCTAGGCTTGATCCTCATGTCTTCAACCTACACATATAGATTCAAACAGCGAGCTATAGCCCAATGAATAACATTAAAGTAAAGAGGTTAGTGAACGAATTCCAAATATATCATGTTCATAAAACAAATCATAGCATAATCAGTCTCATATCAGAACATAATAATGGTACATTCAACAGAACAGAACATATCATCTTCTGACTAGAGTAATCGGTTTCGGATACCGATTAAACATATCACCACTTTGTCAAGTGGCTAACCAGATCTTGTAATCACATATATGTCATGGACCCGTATTAACATGCTGTCCCCCCATGACTTGGGATCATTCTTTGGATGGCATAATAGATTGATAAATAGGACATTCGTTCACATTAACAAAATTACATTTCAGAAATCATAATTCATCGTATAACATTTCAAACATAAATCATATGAACATATCTTTACCATAACATTACTCACAGTGTTTGGTCAGATGATACGCCTCAACGGGTCAACCGACAAAAACATATACAAGCACAACACATTCGATTTATTAATCAAGTCTTAAACTTATTCCAAACGTTTGTCACGTGTTCATTAAACCATTTCTATTTGTTCCATAAATTCTTTCTTGTTCATGGTATGAAAATGAGTGTAGAATGTCAATTTACATCATGCGAATGAAGGCCCAGGCATCATAAAAATGAAGAGAAATCAAAACGGTACACTATCTTGAAAATCGTACGTGTAGGGGCCTTGGCTACACGTGCGGAACCATCACTGCACGTGCGAGCCATACATGCAATTAAAGCAGAATTCAAAGTGAAACAGGGGAAAGTGTTCCGCACGTGTGGGGCTCCATGTCGTACGTGCGGTTTTGGGTTCAAAACAATTCGAAAATTGATTTAAGTTTGGGACTTAATGTCTTCAAATTCAAGCTTCAAATTCAAGCATTTCAACCCAAAACCTCTTAGAAACAACCTTGAATCAAAACATAGCCTTAAAAAAATCCCAAATGGCCAAAAATCTTGAGTTAAATATAGAAATCATAAACATGCTTTTTATGAGTTTCAACTTCAAAATTCATGGATATTTCTCTTCAAATCTCAAGAGCCATATGCATGAAATCAAGTATATGAACAAGTCTTTCATGAATTGATGCCATGCATGTAGACTTCCTACTCAATTTCACCAATTCTCAAGTTAACAAAAACATGTAATTTCATAACTCTTTATTTTCATGATCTTAACTTCAAAACTCATGAACATGTAAGGATTGAACTCAAAAACAAGAATTCCACAACAATTAAATACATTCATGAGAGAATTTCTAACCATACTTCATCATTCCTTCATATTACATGAATACCAATTGTACCTTCTTAATTAGCTACTAAATTCTAGAAATTGAACTTAAATTCTTTTTATTCTTGGTTAGTTAGTGATAGATTATCAAAAAGTAAGCTCAAACTAACCTGTTATATCTTCAATTTGATGAAATACAACAAGAATTGGCCTTTCTCTTCAATGCCCTAGCTTTTCTCCTCTCAAGAGCTCTACCTTCTCTCTCTCTAAAACTCTCCAACAAAACCCGCTCACTCTCTCTTACTACTCAACTCTTCTCTTCTTAAACATGGATGATTAGAATTAGGAACTAGTTAGATTCTTAATCTCCAATTAAAACATTTTTAGTCATGTATTAACCAAAGTAATAAAATATAAATAATCTAATCATATACTACCCTTATTAAGTTCACTAATTACACAATTAAACTTAAATTAAGCTCATGCACATTAAATTACAATTATTCAGTCATGTTTAAATTACTGAATCAGAAACTCATCACATAGAAATTTTTGCAATTAAACATAAAATAATCACTCATAAATAAATATCATGCATATATATCGATTCCATATACGTCAAATTGAAATTATGAAGTCTTATATTACCTATTCTAAGTCAAAATTAAATCACTTTAGCAAATAATTGACGTAAAACATTAAATCACATGATTAATTAGCACATAAAAAGGAAATTAAATGACTAATGAATCAAATGCATGTCTGGCTCGTTACAATTACATTTGGAAAAAGTACACCAATGAGTTTTTTAGTATGTTACATTAAAGTGTTACGTTATTAGAGTGTTACATTAGAGTGCTAGGTTTTTGTTGTGAGATTTGTTCTAGAATGAGGGAAAATCCAAAACTTCTATAGTGCAAATTGTCCAAATGTATAATTTTACATTTTGAGAAATCTACTTTTATCCCTAAAAAATTAAACCTAAACATATAAGTGATTACCGTTTTATGTAATTTCCACTTTAATGGAACATTTGGGGTCATAAGAAAAAAAGGAAGACTAAATAGTTTATAAGATCACATTTTGAGATTTATTAGTGGTTCACCCTAAAAAAAATTCATTATCTATATATTATACAAGGAAAAATGGTGTTTTTAGTGAGAAGCCTTGTGAGAGTTTTATTATCTCATACTAATTTTCTTGATTTTCTTAATTTTAAATAATTAAGAAAATCTCCATTGCCTAGCTTTTATTTGATAATCCCACATCGGGAAAAGAAGGAAAAAAATGAGTTGTTTTACTCATATAAAGGGAATTTTATACTCTCATCCCATTTAATGAAAAGCCTTGTGAGAATTTTAATATCTCATACAAATTCTCTTCATTTTCTTAATTTTGAACAATTAAAAAAATCTCCACTGGCTAGCTTTTATTTGATAATCCCATATCGAAAAAAGAAAGAAAAAAATGTTATTTTACTCATATAAAGTGAATCTTGTATTCTCATCCCATTTAATATTGTAGTGTTGTGCATGTTTCAATTCAATATAATTTAAATTTTAAAAGTATTAATTAATTAATTATGACCTAGCTGATTAGGCTAAATCATTTTTGATTTGATTGATTTGTTGGTTTAACTACGATTTTAGCGATTTTATCAAAATATATTGATTAGATTTGTTTGATTCAAAGTAAACTAAAGATTGCTTAGTTAGAAATAAACTTTCCATCCAAATAATTGTTAATTTTCATTTTATAATCCCACATCGAGAAAATGAAGAAAAAAAAAAGTGAGTTATTTTACTTATATAAAGTGAATCTTAATAGTGTAGTATTCTGTATACTTCAATTCAAGACAGTTTAAATTTTAAAATTAAAATAACATTTAAAAATTTCAATTAATTAATTTTTGTATAAGTTGGTTGGTCATTTGAGCTAATCGATTAGGCTAAACCATTTTGGGTTTGATTGATTCGCCGGTTTAATCGCGATTTCTCATATTGATTTTATTAATTTTAAATAATTAAAAAAAAAATCCATTGGCCAACTTTCATTTAACCATATAAAAATAAAACTCTAATTAGTTTACGATTTATTTATAATCCCACATCGGGAGAAGAAAAAAAAGTAAAGTTTGTTTCACTATCTATCTATATATTATATAAGGAAAAGGAGATTTTTAGGAAAAAGCCTTCTTAGAGCTCAGAACCCTTATTCTAAAATTATTGAATTTCTCTTAATTTTAAACAATTAAGAAAATTCTCGTTGGCTAGCTTTCATTTACTTTTTATTTTACAATCTCACATCAAAAAAAGAAAGAAAAAGTTAATTGTTTCATTTACATAAAGTGAATCTTATACTCCCATCTATATAAGTAAAAAGAGATTTTTAGTGAGAAGTCCTATGATCAACTTCTCATATCATTTTTTTTTATTTTCTTAATTTTAAACAATTAAGAAAATCCCTATTGGCTAACTTCCATTTAACTTTTATTTTACAATCTCACATAATTTTGATTTAAAACTAATTTTGTATGAGTTTTTGAAACTCTCATGATATTTAACTTTAAAATAATTATAATCTCACATCGAGAAAAGAAAGAAAAAAGTGAGTTGTTTCATTTATATAAAGTGTTGCAATCCCACATCGGAAAAAGAAAGAAAAAGTGAATTGTTTCACTTATATAAAATTAATCTAATAAAGAGAGTTTTAAGGGAGAAACCTTCTAGAAGCTGCAAACCCTCATTCTAAAATTATTGATTTTTCTTAATTTTAAGCAATTAAGAAAATTCTCATTGACTAGTTTCCATTTACAGTTTATTTTACAATCCCAAATCGAAAAAAAAAAGGAGAGAGAAAAAAGTGAGTTGTTCCATTTACATAAAGTGAATCTTATGCTCCAATTTATATAATTTATTAAAATTTCTTAATTTTAAAAAATTAAGAAAATCCCCAATGGTTAGCTTCCATTGAACTTTTATTTTACAATTCTACATCGAGAAAATAAGTAAAAAGTGAATTGTTTCAATTATATAAAATAAATCTTATACTCCCATTTATATAAGCAAAAGAAGATTTTTAGTGAGAAGCCCTATAATCAATACCATTTTTTTTGTTTTTTTTTTAATTTTAAATAATTAAGAAAATCTCCATTAGTTAGCTTCCATTTAACTTTTATTTTACAATCCCATATAGACGCTTTGATTTTAAAAGTAATTTTGTATGAGATTTTGAAACTCTCATAATATTTAACTTAAAAATAATTACAATCCCATATCAAGAAAAGAAATAAAAAGTGGGTTGTTTCACTTATATAAAGTGAATCTTATACTCTCATTTAATATTATAGTATTGTGCATGTTTCAGCTCAAAATGGTTAAAATTTTAAAATAAAATTTAAAGGTTTTAATTACTTAATTTTGTTGTAAATTGGTTGGTCTTTTAACTTAGTCGATTAGGGTGAATCGTTTTCAATTTGACTGATTCACTAGTTTAACCATAGTTTCAGCTGTTTTATCAAAATATATTGCTTAGATTTTATTGGTTTGAAATAAACTAAGATTGACCTTATTAAAAATTGAACGACTGAGATTGTTTGATTAGAAATGAACTTTCAGTCCAAATAACTGTTAACTTTTATTTTACAATCCCACATCAAGAAAATGAGGAAAAGATGAGTTGTTTCACTATATAAACCTTATGCTCCAATTTAATATTGTAGTGTTGTATATGTTTCAGTTCAAGAAAGTTTAAATTTTAAAATTAAAATAAAATTTAAAATATTTAATTAATTAATTTTTGTATAAGTTGGCTGGTCCTTTGACTTAATTGATAGGGTGAGCCATTTTCGGTTTGATTGATTCACTGGTTTAGCTGCGATTTTAGCAGTTTTATTAAAATATATTGGTTAAATTTACTTAATTCAAAATAAATTAAAGATTGGCCTAATTAAAGATTAAACGGCTAAGATTGCTTGATTCAAAATAAACTTTTTCTCCCAAACAATTGTTAGCTTTTAAACAATTAAGAAAATTTCCAGTTGTTAACTTTTATTTTATAATCTCACATCGAGAAAAGAAGAAAAAAGTGGATTGTTTCACTTATAGAAAGTGAATCTTATACTCTTATTTATATAAGCAAAATGAGATTTTTAGTAAGAAGTCTTCTCATCAATATCTCATACTAATTTTTTTTATTTGCCTAATTTTAAAAAATTAAAAAAATCCCGATTGGCTAGCTTTCATTTAACTTTTATTTTACAAAATATAAAAAAAAATTAAATATAATTATCATATTTTTATTTAATAATATATTATTTTAACCCGTGCATAACACGAGAGATATGTTAATATACATAGAATGAAAATGATCAAAATCTTTGGCCTTGCACATCCTTTGGTACAGGACACAGCCAGTGGCTTTTCACCGCAATTTGAATGATGTACTTGCATAGGAATTTGTCATTTTAAAGAAATTAGTTATTTAAACAACTCTGCTACGTAGCTCGAAAATGAGCTGGCTTGAATGGCTCGAGGTGCCAAAACAACGTCGTTTTGACACCTTTTTTTTTTTTTTTTTCCCTTTCTCCTCTCTCTCTTCTTCCTTCCTCTTCTTCCTCTCAGACCCAAACCAAATTCTAAAATCCTCTCGTCCGACTACCTCTCTGACACGATGCAAACGAGTGAACATCTAACTCCTCTCCGATGTAAACGATGATGGAAGCTTCTTATACACCGGAAACTCAGATGCTAAAATGCATCATTGCAAAAAAAATTTCAACACAATTTTGCAACCAAAGACCGAAGTATTTACAAATTACAACACTTTACATTACCATTATCAAATTCAGTTTGTCCTCATCTTCAATCTCACCCTCTTCTAACCTAGAAACTAAAATTACTATTAAAGAAATTATCTATCTAATCCATGAGAACACAGAGAAAAATTTGAAACAGAGACACCCAGAAATGTCAAAAACCTCTGTTCCACACTTATCAACTATACAACAAGAAGAAACCTCAATATTCATGGAATTTGGAGCAGATCACCCATCAGAATGGTCATTAGAGCTATACCCACTTGGGGTCTCATGTGGGAATGGTCATTAGAGCCACAAATAAACAAAATTAAACCCCAAAATCAAAACCAAACCCAAAATCAAAATCAAAATTCAAAATCAAATCCCAAAATCAAAACCAAACCCACAGCCACAATCGAAAATCGTAGACTGGCCAACAGTCTAGAAAGAAAAGGAAGAAAGAGAGATGAGAGTGATAAGAGGTGAGATCAGGCCAGAGAGAGAGAGGATCAAAGAAAGGGGTTAGAGGTAAGAGTGATGAGAACTGGTTAGAGAGAGAGAGAGCGAAAGGATCAGAGAGAGGGATACAGATCTATATATATATATATATATAAGAGAAAGAGAGAGAGAGAGAGAGAGAGAGAGAGAAAGCCCACCGCCGCAAACTCACGCTGCCATCACCGTCACAGTTCAAAAGGAAGAAGAAGAAGACCAAGGCAGATGAGAAGAGATAGAGAAGAAAGAGAAAGAAAGAAAGAAAAAGAGAGAGAGAGAGAGAGAGAGAGTCGGGCCATTCGAGCCTTAAAATGTCGAGCTACGAGGCATTTCTACCGTTGGCTGACAAAATTTATATATATGTAGCATTTTCTTTTACATAGATTACAAATCATCCCCTCTTACTTTGCCCTTGTTCCTATCTCAATCAAACTAATCAGGTTGATGAATTTGATTTTGTGTCAATTTTTATTTTATTTTTTTGTCAATCCCGACTGAATCAAATTGCTTACACCTGTAATGATGGTTGGTTAGTTTATTGTGAATTTGTAATAATTCAATTTATAAAATTTCAAAAAAATTTCCCCCATAATTCAATGGAGTCAATTTATAAAATCTCTAAAGATTTGATGTGCCCAAATTCTCTTGAAAGTTTCAATTGACACCTACGTGTCATATGATGTCGACAAGATTCTTGGTCAATGAGTAGATGACCTCATTTGACAACTTTTAATTTTAGCAAAAAATTAAAAAGTCATTATAAGTTGTTATATCACTCTCTGTACTTTTTTACACATCTTTTCTTAAAAAGTAAAAAAATTACTAAAATAGTCTGTTCCTATGTGAATTCCATCACATTCATTCATTTGGTCTGCCTTTGAATAAACAAAAATAATAATTTAAATTAAACATGATATTGACAAATTTCAGTGAGTTCTTGGGTGGATGGAAGTCATTAAGGATGTAAAAAAATTAAAAAAAAAATCCACCAAATCAAACTAAATCATCCGCATTTGGTCTGTTTTTTTAATAAGTAGTCTGTGCAGTTTTTAAATTTGATTTTATTTTGATTTTCGGTTCGGTGCCAGTTTAAGCACCTTATGCACCAAATTAAATCAAAACCAACTTCTTCAACATATATGGTATTTATTATATATATATATATATATAATTTAATAATATAATAATATTAATAAGTATACTGAATTATTAATCTCAATTAATTAATCCTATCATCCCTATAACCTAAGTTAGTATACCCTTATTATATATAATCTAAACTCTAACTCATTATTCTTGTAGTATTCATTATTAGTTTTTGTTTGTATTTTTGTTAATTGAGAAATTGTAAAATATTTACTAAATGCGATGATGTTGTTTTGTCGGGATAGGGTGGGTCGAACTGATCCAGGCGCTCTACAAGTCGTTTGTCTTTTGTCTTCGTAGTCGCACCTGCAACAAGTCCGTAGGAAGGTTCCGAAATGGGGGTGCTTCCTTCCCGTGGACCCTCCGACGATCAAGTTAGGTGGTATCGAATAATAATCTAAAGAGAAAGAGAGAGAGAGAGAGAGAGAGAGAGAGAGAGAGAGAGCGAGAGTTTCTTCTTACCAAAACGTCTTTTAGAAACTTCCTTATATTGCTTATTAATCGTTTCCTTGTCCATTTATCCTATTCTGTTGATTGAAAGCTTGCAACCTACATGCTGTCGGCCATGGTGGTTTTCCATGTCCCGGAGCGAGAGGTCTTGTTCCATTTAATGTTTTGATAGTCTCATTTAATGTTTGGTGCGTGGGCTCAATAACTCTCTAAAATCTTTGTCTGCCACGTGGCTAACTCCCTACCTGACACCTGTCTAGCTGGTGCCTAGGCTTGGCCGTTGTGAGTTCTTTACTAGGCTTGGTGTCGAGCCTGTTCTGCTAGGTTTCAGCCAAGTGACTATTTGGATAACCCAAGACAAGCCCTCCTGGGCCATGCCCATAAGTAGTTCCCCATTTTTTAGCACAGCTTTAGTCTAGCGAAGGGAATAATAAAGGTGGAAGCAATCTCCCAAGTCGTAGAAGAGGGGGCCGACCGATTGGGCTAGTGCATGAGGAGGTAAGATTGGCAAGACAGCTTAGCAAAGGTGCCTGACTAGCAGAGTGGTCGGCCGAGGGTATCCGACCGTCGAGACAACCAAGCCTAGTGTGTTTGACCAGCGAGGTATCTGGCCGAGTGACAACAGCGACCAGCCGAGGGTGGGGGGGAATGGTGAAATGTTCCAGTAGGCGTGGGGCTCAAGGAAGAGGAATACACGTGACGACGTGATATGAAACAGATGTGGGAGAAGGGCATGAGTTAGTAGGTTTGGGGAAATGATAGCGTCCATCCATATGGAATGATGTGGGCCGTGGATAAGGATTTTGAACTGTTTGGTGGAGGCAAAGGGTTAGGGAAATGGGGAATTTGAAAAAGTTAGGTATTTTATCCATTAGGTTTCCTAATTCCCTCCACACTATGGGAAATTACAAACTAGCAAACTTCAACCACGATCCTTGGAAGACAGGCAAACTGTGGGCTTTTGCATTTGTGCGCTTCACATACCTTAATGCGAAAAATCAACACATTCCAAACTTTGCCTTCTTTATTTCGTTTGATTCTGTGCTGCAGCACATTTCGAATTTCCTCGCCCTTGCCACAAAAGCTATCTGCAGAAATGCAAGAGAGATGACCCAAGAGAAAACACTAGCTACAACATCTGACCCGTTGGGGGACGATGATGGGGTTGCTCTGGTGGAGAAATACAGGGTGGAAAGGATAGTGGAGTGGAGGGGACAGAGACCACCTCAACCTATTCCTCTAACAATGATCTTAGCAGCCCAACCGATTAGTCAAGTGGCTCCGAACCACTGGCACACCAAGGTTGACAAGTTGTCATTAACGGTGAGGGACATGGAGGAGATCCGAATGAAGTATCAGATTCCTGAGCTCGTGAAACTAAGGCTACCAAGGGTAGAAGAGAGGGTATCAAATGCCAGACCGGGGGAGTTTTTGTTGTATGAAGAGGCGCTGTGGAGGGGTTTGAGACTGTCGCTCCATCGGGTCGTGATCGATGTGCTAAACCAATTGGAAGTGGCACTAGGGGAGTTAGTGCCAAATGCATGGAAAATCTTGGTGGCGTACGTGATCTCTTGGCTACCAACGACCGACGGGGAGGAGATGTTAGTGGATGAGTTTTTCTCTTGTTATAAGGCGCCAGGTCGACAGGAGACATGGGTGGCCTTGTAGGCGATGCCTGGGAGAAGATTAGTAGCGAGGCTGCCCTCATCGATGAAGGGGTGGCAAACCCAGTGATTTTACGCATCCATGGATGGCGGAAGAGGAGTGTGGATGATTTGGAAGATCCAAACCAAATCGATTGAGTCAAAGTTGGATGTCACTGCCGAAAGAAGGATGAAGTAGTGGAGGGATAGGAAGGGACTCAAATGGGATGATCTCATTAAGTCTTATTTGCTATTTGTTATAAAGCGAAGGCTTGAACCCAAGGAGAGGATCCTAATCCTGATCTTGATGAGGTGGAGAAGAGGAGAAAAGCCCAAGAAGTAGAAGATCGGCCGGTATTAGTGGCGGCGGAAAAGTACAAGGAAAATGATTTGGGACCAGCTCCAAAACTGCATACTCAGATGGCTGCTCATCCGCACTCCCTGGCCTTGGTAATAAGGGACTTAAGGATTGGCATTCCCCTCAAGGCGTCGGTCGACCCCTTGAAAGAAAAGAGTAGGGTAGAGATAAAGTAACTGAAGAAAAAAAGGAGGGCCGTTGACAAGGACGGGAAATGAGGGCCCGAACTGAAGAAGTCCAGGGAGGAGGTGGAGGAGTTGGTCAAAGGGGTTAAGATGGAGGAGACCAAGCCTCAAATGGCCGCTAGAGGAGATGAGGCTGATCCCCCAGTGGCTAAGTTGGTGGACTTGGGGGAGTCTGATGAAAGGAGATTTGAGCGAAAGGGTGACCTGCCCTAACTAGAATAAAGGCAACAGTGGCAGAGCGAGAGGGAGGCGACGCAGAGGCAATGGTGGAGATGGATTGCCCAAGCAGAAGTCAAAGCAATGCAGTGGGAACAAGGTCGACCTTTGGAATAGTAAGTACTGTCGCTCGTCACTTAAGCGTAGTGATTGGCTTGCCCTGGTCTGAGATGAGCGAGCACTCCAATGCGCTGAGTGATGCGAGAGCCACTACCGATCGCTTGCTAAGGGCAGCTGATGATACAACCATTAGAGATGTGTCTATGTTTGGGGAGGCTGAGCTGATGGGAGCTTTTGGTTCTACCCAAATGGAGAGTCTGACCCTAGTGGCTGCTCTATTGGAGAAGGGAGTTATAGGTAGAAGGAAAATGGGTCCACTCGAAATGCAGCTAGAAAAAGCCCAATCTAAGTTGTAAGGGGCCAAGCTGAAGGTCTTAAGTTGGCGTAAGGCAGCACGCAGTGCCTGCTCCAAAGGTCTTAGGCACGCTCAAAATACAAAGAAAATGAAGGTGTTGGCAGTGGTGCAAATCTATATTGCGGAGCGCATCGAGACTGAGGGGACTGAGGCTGTTGCCGAGCTGACAGAAGCCAGGACCCAACTAAGTCAGTCGACGGTTGAATTGGCAGTTGCTCGCCGTAGGGTCGCGTCGTTGAAGTTTGAAGTAGAACAAAGCAACAAAGAATAAATAATGTCCAATAGACACCGTCGTGGAAAGATTGGAAGAAGCACTCAACAATAATGAAGAGCTGCATGAGTCATCTCTAAAGGAGAAGGAGGAGGTCGACGCATGAGTGGGAGAGTTGGAGAGGGCTCTAGTAGTGGAGAAGAAAGCTCTGGTTGAGGAGAGGAGCAAAGTGGAAGAGCTGGCCAGGATGTTGGCAGCAGAGAGGGCGGCCTATCCTAACCTCTATGGCGCGGCTGTGGAGCAGTTCAAGTAGTCAACTAAATTTCTGATAGCAATAGATGCTGTTGTGGCCACAAGCTTGGCCAGCGAGGAAATGGGTGAGGCTGGGCCATCTAGCCTAGCTGTTACTGAACAAGTGGAGGGGCAGACTAAGGGAAAAATAATATAGATTTTCCAACAGTCAGACTATTTCAAGCACTTGCTCGGTGAGTACTGGGATAACGGATGAATGAAGTTCAAATAAAAAGCAAATGTGACCTTCCTTGAAATCAACTTCGCCCATGTGCGACCAAGAGATGAAGACATGGCATGCACAGCGCTGGATGAGGGGATTGAGGAGGAGTGTCACGACCCAAACCCGCCTCTATAGGTTTAGCGTCGTAACTGGCCAGTGATCCTGGGATTACCAAAGGCCTCTAAACAAATTAATAAAATTCAGGGGCTAGCATAAGCAAATACATATAAAACATTCATAGTCCATTGAGCTGTTTAGACATACATGGGATAGGAAATTTAAAACCTTTATGCATAAACCCATATATAACATCAAGTATACATCCATCTTACATAGCCATTAAACATAACACTAAAGAACTGTTCACAAAAACAAACAAAAGTCTTAAACTTATAACTTGTTTCACAAAACTCAACCACTTGACTTATTTTCCGGAACCTCCTCGAGAGGCACAAAGGTTGGCTGACAAAACAGACTTCCAGGCAATCATCACTGTGCCTGGTCACCTACATATGTAAGTAATACAGTGAGGGGGAGCCTAGTGAATAATAACAAAGTAAAGATTTTAATGAATAATGTCCATAGCAGATTTAGATTTCAAATCTCCTATCAAATCGAAAACATAGTTATAATCATGTTCAAATCATGCGAGGTACATCTATTGGCATTAACATATCACATTGGTCATGCATATCAAGTTCCATAATGGAAGCTCCGGTAGTGGGTATCATATAACATACATAGGCCATAGAATTGTTTCCCCCGGGCAAGGGCCTTTGCCACGGTATTATTTCCCCCGGACGAGGGCTTCATGATCATAAGCCACAGTATTATTTCCCCTGGGTGAGGGCCTCTGCTAAGGATTCCATAATTACATTTCAAAGAAACTTAGACAATCGTTCATTCATACGAAATATAGCATTTCAGAAAACTGATAATTTCACATTATCAGAAAATAATTAAAGTCAAACATAACTTTACAGAGTTATTACTCACAGATAGCTTCACTAGTAGAACAAATGGATCAAATCGCTCACGATGCGTGACCTACACAAACATATAACAGATACACTTATTAAAACACACACTCGAATAGTACTTAACTTATTTTGTTTTGTTCTTAGCATTTTTTTAAGTCTTATCCTCATTATTGTACCTTAATTAGGTCATAGGAATGCCTAGGATATAATGAGGATGCCAAAATGCAATATGAAACACTTAATAAAAAATTTCAAGAATAGGGCACCTCTCTCGAGCGTCACTTCCTACGCTCGAGCGAGACCCTAGGTCTGTAAAAGTACTGGTTGTGTGAAGTTTTCATTCGACGGTCGCTCGAGCATGAGACTGAGTAGGTTCTCCGCTCGAGCACAACTCTGGTTACTTGAGCGGTCTGCAAAATTTCTAAACTTCTAGGAGCATGAATTTTACCCTCAAGCCAACTTTTGTTCACTTGAGCGAAAGTGCAAAACCAAGAGTGGTCACTCGAGCACATAATCTGTGGCTCGAGCGGTGATGCCGGTTTTGGAATTTTTAGATTGATGTTGAAGCTTCAAAACTCAAATTCAAACCAACAAAAACACATCCTTTTGGGCACAAAATGTGAGGAAACATTGAGAAACTCATGGTATATGATGAATTGCAAACCACTTCGCAAAATCAAGCCCAAAAGCTTTGCCAATTGAACCAAACTAAACTTGAAAAGTTGAAAACATGACAAGCAGGTAATGATATGAGTTTTAACCTTCCAAAACATAATCAAATGAGGTAATAACATGCAAAATGTGATGAATTTCCAAGGTTAAACTAAAACTAAAACTATGACATGCATGTAAGATTTCATGGAAAACAACTTTAAAACTAAGAGAACTATGAATGTATGCATGACTTGTTCTTCTTTCATACTGTAGCTCGCCTTTTTCGCGCCCCCTTTCAAAAGCTCGAAAGAAGCTCTACAGTTCGGACTCTCGCGGTTCTGAATCTAATCTCACAAGTACAATGTGAAATTAATAAACTCCAAAGAGTCCAAATCCAGCAAAATTTTTTGAAAGTCAATTTTGAATCAAATTGCCAAAAATGGACTGCTTTTCCAGATACAGAGTCGCCACCTAAATATTTTATTTTGGGGAAATTTAGGAAACCCATGACTTGTGCCAAAGGCCACGTGTCCTTCATCACAAAAGTTGCCTTGGCTCGGGAACTTAGGTACGAAAGAAAAAGGTCATGAATTGAGCACCCCCACTCACCCGATCAAATATCGGCCTCTACTAATCATGATATGATTTTTATCAACATTATGTGCTCTTGTTCCGGTTATTAGGCTAGCATTACTATGTGTTGCGCAAACACACAAGTATAGACTAGTTTCCTCAAATTGGAACAATTCAATCTCATGTTTGTTTTTCGAAAAGGGTTTGATCTTGCCACCTCAAGTGGGCTTAAAGTTTACGAATTTGCCACTCAACAAAGTGGGCTTAAACTTACATTTATTGAATTATTTCAATTAAAGCAACAAGCCTTCATCCACAGGCACTCAAGCAGTTTAGCAAGTAAGCATTTAACCTCATGGCAAGCATGCTGGATATGGCAATCACTCACACTCATGCAAGTATGCTAAAGCGCTAAAAGCTCACCTAGAACTCCAAGCTAAGAAAATATGAGTTAGAAAAATATGCATGATTCCTAACTATGTTAAATGTCTAATGCAATGCATGCAATATGCAATTACTAGGCTCGGCTATTAATATGGCGTATGCATCAATTTAATAACATGTGGTCTAAGCACGTATTCAAAGAATTATTGAAATAACAATGCAATTTGAATGATGCGCCGAGTCTCGGTGCATGCAATACAAGATGAATGGATACAAGGTATGCTAATTGAAATATGTCTCTAATCTAAGCATCAAAAGTAGTTAAATAAAAAGGAGAAAGACGTGGGGTTGAAAGACATACACATTATTACATTACGCTCTCACGAAGGAGAGTCCGAATGAATTAAGCTAACTCGCTAACTAGGCTAAGCTAATTAAGCTAATTATTACAAAACTTGAATAAATAATTAACTAACTATCTAAGCTAATTAATTAGGGACTTAACTAGGCTAAAACTAATTAAATATTACAACACAAACTAATTTAATTAATCTAAACTAATTAAATTAGTAAACTAACTAGCTACAACTAATTAAATTACAAAAAACACATAATTAAATGCTAATTTAAACTAATTAACCAGCTAACTAGTCCCGGGAAGCGAGGGAGGCCCATGCATGCTTGGTTTCCACCCGAAGACCATCCGTTATCTGCCCTCGAAAGCCTCTGTTTGCACAACCTTTGCACTATTTCCTTCTCTATATGAACTCTGCCATGCTTCACAAGCACAGTGCCCAAAATTCACTGGTGGCCGAATGTCCATAAGTGGTGGACGGTCGGCTACCACTGAAGGGTTGCCGTCCAACACTGATGGCCAGCTGGCCAGTAATAGTGGCCGGCCGGCCACTGATGATCCACTTTTCCTTGTTGCAACAGAGAGAAAACAAGGCAAAGCGAGGGTATTCTCACAAGTTGTTTGTATTGTGTATCTCTCATTATCATCAAAACGTGTCAAATGAGTGATACATTTGGTCTTCAAATCATCAATCAAGCAATTTCATTGCATGATGGCTAAGGAACCAAGGTGTACAAGTTAATAAATACACAAATAAGACCAAAAAGACCATCACCCCATCATGCATGATCAAGGGCAATGGAGACCTTGGAAACTTGGCACATTTCATCACTTTGAGTATGAAATGCCCCAATTTTCCTTGTGTTGAATTAACGTTCAATTGAACACATTAAAAAAAAAACCAATTTCTTATCTTGTACACTTTTAGTTTTAACTTGTTTACCCATTTTAATTACCTTTCCATTCTTTAACAAATTAACTCGATTGGTGAGAAGCCTTCTAAAGGGAAGGAAGTGTCAAACAAGGGGTGTTTAAGGCAAGAAAGAACTGTCATGCCGTTAGTAATGAACCCCCAAAAGAGAATTAAACCATTAAGCAATGAACCTCAATCTCAAGCTTAAACTATCCTAAGGTTAAAACAACCCTCAAAGAAAATAAAGAATGAATAATTGAAGGAGATTGCAAAGATTATAAGTACTAAAATGAAGTGAGAAAAGCACTAAAACATGCAATTAACTCAAACAAGTGATGCCTAAAGGCCTAAAACACCAAGCTTGTGAGGACCATTACACTAGAGGCAAGAAAAACAAGACTCAAATGCAATAAACAACGAAAAACAGAACCTAGAACACGATGGAATTAAGCTACAAAAGGCCAGAAAATTAAGCTAACACATGGAGCTAATTAGGCTAGCAAACTAGACACAAGGAGGGGGGCTAACCCCTCCAATTTTGGACTTCAAAACATGATTTTTCCCACTGAAAATACTCTGAAACTCAGTGCTCAAAATCCCAAAAAAAGATGGTTTGAAGGTGGGAAACAAAGGTGAAAAAGCCTTACAAACAAAGAATAAAGAAGGGAGAGATACCCCCCTAACCTTAAATGGCCTAAAACACCAATTTCAGCACACAAAAATAGAGTTTTTTATGGCCCAAAAATAGTGGAAAGAGATAGAAAAACAAGCTTGCAAAACAAGCTTAAAAGACAAGTATTTTACCTCTTGAAGCAAATAACAATTTTAGGCACTAACTCAAGCCAAAACCACCTTCAACAGCTCCAAGATGGCTCCAAGGAACCTCAGCTCAAAGATGATCAACTTTGGTTAAGGAAGGGTATGCAAAAGTGTAGTGTAACTAGGCAAGTGTGTACAAATTTGCAAGAGAGAGAGAGAGAGAGAAATGTAGAGAGAGAGAGATTTTTTGTTCCAAATTTTCTAACCCTCAAAAATGGGGGAGGAGACCCCATATATATAAATAAACAAGTATTTGGCTGAGAAAAATCCATCCATACATGTGTATGGAGATAAGACCAATTGTGCCAACAGCTGGAACAACTGTCAACAAAATATTTGAAAAAAGACACACCAATGATGGCTGGCAGGCTCAATTGGTGGCCGGCAGCCACCAAGGGTTGCAAGCTTGAAGGTTTTGGTCCAAAATAGGGCACAAAATGGATGGGGTTTGAAGGCTCAAAGAGAAGGCATTACGCCGAGGACTTCGGGCACTAAAATGAGCACAAATAGTCACAATCATCGAGTGCACAAGTGATGACGTCCAAGTCTTAGGGATGGTCAAAAATGGGGTGTCTACACATACATTCTTAGCTTAATTCATGTTATAATCATCTTAATTCCCTTGAATTCATGTATTGAATAACTTAAACTTCAAGCTTAAAGGTTGAATTTCCTACCTTATTGCCTCAAATAGAGTCTAAGTAACTTAATCTTTAACTCTCCAAGCTAATTCCTCGAATTTTCTTGTTTGATCTCAATTCTCTCTTCTTCTTTCACTCTTTACGGTTTGAGCTCACAAAAGATGAAGAAAATGTATTGTAATGTGTGTGTGTTCTAGAATCAATGGCCTTATATAGGCCCCACTTAGTTTAGTTGAATTAAACTTAGCTTAAGACTAGTCAATTACAATTATTTAATTCTAATTATTTGGTTCCAAATCGAATTTCAATTAAACTTACCATAAAATTCTAAAAGTGCTAAATAACACATAAACCATGTCAATTTCATATTTTGTGGCCGATAAGGCGTTCAATTCATATAACAGAACAGAAACACAAACAGATATTTCTACGATCGACAGATATAAATGCAAATAACATATAACACATGCAATTAATGCAGAATTTCATCTTAATTACTTATTAGGCCTTCTTAATCAAAGATTAGTAGTTAATCACAGGTCGAGGTTGTTACAAGGAAGACCTCATATCTAGTGGGGAAGAAGAAGATGAAGGAGGAGTGAGCTGAGTTGTACCTGATCAAGTATAATGGTAGTGCAATTACACCTTTTTTTTTTTTTTTTTTTGTAAAGAAGTTTACATGGTGCACTTTGTAATAAACTTGTATGTGATACAAAAACTAGCCTTGTAAATTATGGAGTTATAAAATTTGTCTCATCATGTATGTCCATTCTTGAATGTGAAATGAAGAACGAAATGGAGGTTAAAAGTGTAAAAAGTAAAGGTGAAAGTGAAGGTTCAACCAGCAATTGAAAGTAAGATAAAGATTTAAAAAATGTGAAGGTGAAAATTTTGTTGAAGAAGGTTAAACCTCTAAAAAAAATCTAAATTAAAGGTGTGGGCCTTTCTTGCTGTCGTGCTTTTAGACCTTAAGGGCGTTAGGCAAATTAATTGGTAGGTCGGCTGGGTGCCTTGGTCGGTCGGCTATCCTATCTTGAGCGTGGACCTGTGAAATATTCTTGATCGGCCGCTATAGTCTAAACTCAGCCTTGGCTGAGGCCTTCTTGCTCAGTTTGACTGAGGCTTAGTGAACTTAGTCTGGCTGAGGTCTTCATGCTCAATCTGGCCAAGGCTTATGGAACTTAGTCTGGCTGAGGTCTTCATGCTCATTCTGGTTGAGGTTTATGGTTCTCAATTTGGCTGAGGTCTCCATGCTAAGTCTGACTGTGGCTTATGGAACTCAGTCTGGTTGAGGTCTTCATGCTCAGTCTGGCTAAGGCTCACAGAACTCAGTCTGGATGAGGTCTTCATGCTCAGTTTGGTTAACGCTTATGAAACTCAATCTAGCTAAGGTCTTCACGCTCAATCTGGCTAAGGCTTTTTAAACTTAGTCTGGCTGAGGTCTTCATGCTCACTCTGACTGAGGCTTATGGAACTCAGTGTGGCTGAGGCTTTGTTGAATTCAGTGTGGATGAGATCTTCGTGCTCAGTCTAGCTGAGGCTTTTTGAACTCAGATTAACACTCACAACATGTGCAACACAGATAACAGAGGTTGAATACCTTTTTCATTAATACGAAGTCCTACCATGGTGAGCTTATACATTGTATTAAAAAGATAAAAATTTAACAAACAGTCTAAACAGACCAAGATAGAAAAATAAACGTCATGAAAGAAAAGGATTTCATTTTACTGAAAATACAACTTCAAATGCTCTGTATTCCACGGATGAGGGAGATCTCTGCCTTCCATATCTTGTAAGCGGTAAGTGCTTGGGTCGGGCCAAGATTTGACAATGTAAAGCCCCTCTCATGTAGTTGCTAGCTTGCCTTCGGCCGAATCTTTGGTGGCCAAAGCTGTCTCCCGCCGAACTAGATCACCTAATGCAAATTCTCTAGGTTTGATTTTACTATTATTATGTTTCCTCATCCTAAGGTCAGTCTAGCAGTGGCTGACTCTCGTAGTTCTTCAATTAGCTCCAGCTCTGCCCATTGCAGTTCTTCATTTAGCTCTAAGTTCGGATACGTTACCCGGGGGGTTAGCAGGCCGATCTCCACGGGGATGACCACCTCAGTGCTGTATATTAAGTGAAAAGGGGGCTTCCCAATGGGAGTTCTTGCTGTCGTCCGATAGGCCTAGAGTATGTTCGGTAACTCCTCTGCCCAGAGTCCCTTAGCGGTCTCCAATTTGGTCTTCATAATCTTCAACAGAGACTGGTTAGTGACTTCAACTTGCCCATTAGCTTAGGGATGGCCTGGAGAGGAACAACATGTCCTGATGCTGAGTTCCTCGCAGAATTCCCTGAATTTGGCGTTGTCAAATTGTTTGTCATTATTTGACACAATGGCTTGAGGGATCCCGAATCGTCACACTATTGACTGCCAGATGAACTTGGTAGTATTCCGTTCGGAGATCTTGGCAAGAGGCTTTGCTTCCACCCACTTGGTGAAGTAATCAATGGCAACCACATTGAACTTGACTTGGCCTTTTCCAGTGGGCAAGGGACTGATTAGATCGATGCCTCATTTGGCAAAGGGATAGGGACTAAAAAGTGTTATCAATTCTATTGGAGGGGCATAAGGTATATTGTTGAAGCGTTGGCATTTGTCACATTTGATCACAAAATCGTTGGTGTCTTGTTTGAGCGTAGGCCAGAAGTAGCCCGTGTGGAGAATTTTATAGGCCAAAGACCGTCTCCCTGAATGGTTTCCATAAACTCTTTCATGTATTTCTCTCATCACATAGGTAGCTTGATCAGCATTTAGACACCTGCGGTATGGCCATGCGAATCCCCGCTTGTACAAGATACCTTTAATGATAACATAATTGGACGACCGATCTCTAACGTTGTCAGCCTCCTTCTTATTTTTTGGTAACACTTCGTGCTCTAAGAACAATATAATGTCATGTGCCCATGAAATATGCTCGTTCTGGAGCAAGTGGACCTCTTGTTAATATTGTGAAATTGCTGGGTGGGTCAGGTATTCGATTCAAACTTCGTGACTGAGGTCTAACTAGTCTGCCGAGGCCAACTGGGCCATTTTATCTGCTTGGGAGTTCTCTGACCATGTGATATGCTTGATATGGAAACTGTTGAAGAGGCGAGTGAGGGAAAGAGTGATGTCCCTGTATGATCTCATTTGTTCCTCCTTTGTGTCAAACTCCCTCGTCACCTGCTCGACAACCAATTGGGAATCATTGAATACTTAGAGATGGTCTACCCCAACGTTTTTGGCCAGTCGGAGACCTGCTATCAGGCCCTCGTAGTCAGCCTCATTGTTATTTACATCAAACTGGAATCGGAGGGCACACTTGAAGTCTTCACCCTCTGGGGTGTTGACGATTAAGGTAGCTCCAGCACTTTCTTTTCTACATGAGCAGCGTTAAGGGTCCAGGAGTGGGGGTAACCTCCTTAGGAATGTCGTGTGCCAGTAGAGGGGGTATGTCTGGGGTGAGATTGGTGAACTCCAGGATAAAATCTACAACGACTTGTCCTTTGATAATTGTTCGAGGTCGATAAGAGATTTCATACTGGCTCAATTCAACAGACTACTGCATGAGCCTGCTTGATCACTCTGGTTGTTGTATAAATTTTTTCAAAGGTTGGTCTGTGAGCACCACGATGGAATGGGCTTGGAAATATGGTCGGAGGCGTCTGAAGGCAATGATTAGAGCTAGAGCCATCTTCTCCAACAAGGGATAGTTTTGTTCTGCACCCCGAAGTGCTCGGCTAATGTAGTAAATCAGGGGTCGAACTAAGTCTTCCTCTCTAATCATGGCAGCATTGACTGTAGTATTGGAAACAACCGAGTAGAGAAAGAGGGTCTCCCTTGGAATTGCTAGAAAGAGGAGATGAAGGTTGGCCATGCACTATTTCAGTTGTTGAAATGCCTCATCGCACCCGACATTCCAAGCGAAAGCCTTCATAAGTACCTTGAAGAATAGGAGACACTTGTCAGTTGCCATTGAAATGAAGCAATTGAGGGCGGCTACTCTACCAATGAGCCGCTAAATTTCCTTTACCGTTCTGGGAGACTGCATTTCTATTAAGGCCTTGATCTTTTCTAGATTGGCCTCAATTCCCTTATAGCTGACCATAAAACCCAAAAAATTGCTAGACCCAATGTCGAAGGTACATTTCTCTGGATTTAGCTTTATTTTGCACTTGCGCAAGGCTTAGAAGGTCTCTCGCAGGTCTGTTAAGTGATCTGAGGTGAGTTTGTTTTTGACGAGAATGTTATCAATGTAGACCTCCATATTCCTACCTATTCAGTTTTTGAAAATGACATTAACCCGTCGTTGGTAAGTGGCCCTCGCATTTTTCAGACCGAATAGCATCACACGGTAATAATAAGTCCCCCCGTCAGTAATGAATGACGTATGCTCTTGATTGCTTACATGCATTAAGACCTGGTTATAACTCGAAAAAGCATCCATGAAACTGAGCATCTGGTGTCCTGCTATTGCATCGACCAATAGATCTGTCCTGGGTAATGGATAGCTATCTTTGGGGCAGCTCGGTTGAGGTCAAAATAGTCGACGTAGAGTCTCCACTTGTCATTACTTTTGCGGACCAAGACTACGTTGGATAACTGCTTGGGATAGTCCACATTTTTTATGAACTAGGCCTTCAACAGTTTGTCTACCTCTGCAGCGATGAGATTATTGTGCTCTAGATGGAAGATGCACTGCTTTTAACAAAATGGTCAGAATTGGGGCTCGATGCTGAGGCGATGGGTAATAAAAGTAGGATCGATGCTTGGCATGTCCGAATAAGTCCAAGTAAAGACATCGTTGTGCTCGGTTAGGAGACTTGTAAGGTTGGCCTTGGCCTGAGGACACAGCTAGCTGCCAATCTTAGTTGTCTTCGTTGGGTTGGCGGGATTAATGGGTACGTCCATTAACTCTTCCTCTGGTTCCCCCCGGATCAGTTCCTTTTTGTCCCTAACGTCAAGGCCTTCAATGATCATGGCCTCTTTCATCTTCACATCTTTTAATGAAGCAACGTAACATTCTTTGGTTACGGTTTGCTTGCCCCTTACGGATCCTATGGAGGTTACCCGATCTCCTATGAAATCGGCTAAAGGGGTTTGTAGAGGTAATAACTTTTCTTCGCCGTTTTGGATCTGCTTGAAAGAGTTGAGGAAGATGATGTCCGACAAGCTGCCATTGTCGATGAACACACATGACACATCTAACTTTGTAGTCGGAGAACAAAGAAGAAATGACCAGAGGATCGTCGTGAGGATGCTGGACTCCTACACAATCTGCATCCGTGAAAGTGATTGGCTCCAACCACTATTTAGGTTGCTTCGGAGGTCGGTCAACTGTCGCCACTTCTTTGTCTGACCCTTACCTGATCTTGCGAAACTCGGCTCGCTGTGCCGACCGATATGGTTCATCGTACACGAGTCCGCCCGCAATGAACCTAATTTCTCTCACTGGGGGGAAGGGAGGGATGGGCAGGTCTTCCTTTAGGTCGGGGTTATTGTTAGTCTCTATCATCATTCTGCCTTAGCTGATTGGCTTGTGTTGGCAGAATGCGTTTGTCATTCCATCTCAGGGGATCGGTCCGGGCTCTTTGGTGTGGTCGGGTTGTGGTGAACCGAGCCAAATATCCCTGACTGATCAAGTCTTCAACCTGATCCTTAAGATTGAAGCATTCCTCGGTGTTATGGTCGTGGTTGCGGTGAAAACGATAATATTTGGACTGATCTTGTCGGATGGAAGGAGATTTTGGAGGTTGGAGCCATTTTAAATTGTAGTCTTGTTGGATTTGGTTTAGGACTTGCTCCATGGGTGAGTTAAGAGAGGTATACCGCTCGAAATGACCAGATAAGCATTAAGGAGCCGATCGGTCGGAGCGTGGGGGTCAGTTGAAATATTGGGTGGGTCGGTGAGTGTACTAGGAGCATCTGGGCTCAGGCTCTTTTCTCTTGTCTTTGGATTGTGGGGGTTTGAGTGTAGAATCTTGGCGAGCTGCCAAAGAGTCTTCAGCATTCATGTATTTCTGGGCTTTGGCAAGAAGGATGGCCACGGTCGTTGGTGGGTTTTTGAAGAGGGAAAAGAGGAAATTAGACGGGTGTAGACCGGCCATAAAGGCTGTTAAATGACCTTATCATCATTCTTCTCGACCTGTAGAGCTTCTGAATTGAAGCGAGTGGCAAAAGCTATGTAATGATTCCCCTTCCATTTCTCAAATATTTAGCAGTTGAGTCGCTGGGCGTCGTTGACGCTGAGTGCCAATGAAATGGCTCAAGAAGGATTCGCTTAGCTAGTGAAAAGTAATAATAGAGTCTGGCTGGAGCTGACCAAACTAAAGTCGCGCTGACCCTTTGAGTGTCACCAGGAATGCATGACACATGATCTCCTCAGGAAAAGCGTAGAGGATCATGAGCGTCCTATATGCTTCCAGGTGGTCGACCGAGTCAGTTGTACCATCAAAGGTGTCGATTGACGACATTTTAAACTTAGGGGCTAGAGGTTTATCTCTAATGGAAGCGGCAAAGGGGGAGTTGGAGGTGGTAGAAGGTTTGTTCTGCATGTTCCGCATGACCCCCTGAAGTTGGAGCTTCACGGCTCGCAGCTCCACGTCCCAAATGGGAACATTGTCTCCTGTGGAATGAAGCGAGGGTTGAACATTGCTAGCTTCGTCTTCATAAATAGGTGTGTGGTATTGTGGATGGAGGTTATGGAAGGGCTGAGGCTCGTCCTGATGAAGCTGCAACCCCTGAGGATGGGGTTGCTGGCCCGCTAAGTTTGACGGCTGAGCTTGTGGGGCGAAGGGTGGAACAAGAGGTCCTTGGTAAATATGCAGTTGCTATGGGTGGTGGTTTGGGGTTTGTTCCTAGTTTGGAGGACTATCTTATGGCAGCGAAGGGGGATGAACATGGAGATCACGCTAGAGCAAAGCGTTAATCAGGGCCTGGTTTTGCTCGGCGAAGCGATTGATGCTGTTAGTAAGTTCTGTGAAATACAGAGGTGGGTTGTTCGGATTGGAGGACTCAGCTTGAGGGTTGCCGGTATTGTGTTATGAAACCATAGATCTCGTCATAACCATTCACTCCGACATAAAAGTGGGTGATAAAAGAAATGCCTCCAACGACGATGACACAACTATCGACCGGAGAATTCCCACAAACGGCGCCAACTGATGATGTTGTTTTGTCGGGATAGGATGAGTTGGACTGATCCAGGTGCTCCACGGGTCATCTGTCCTTCATCTTCGTAGTCGCATTGGCAACAAGTTTAGTAGGAAGGTTCCGAAATGGGGGTGGTTCCTTCTTGTGGACCCTCCGACGATCAAGTTAGGTGGTATCGAATAACAGTCTAGAGAGAGAGAGAGAGAGAGATTCTTCTTACCAAAACGTCTTTAAGAAGCTTCCTTATATTGCTTATTAATCATTTCCTTGTCTATTCATCCTATCCCATTGGCCGAAAGCTTGCAACCTACATTTCGTCGGCCATGGTGGTTTTTCCATGTCCCGGAGCAAGAGGTCTTGTTGCATTTAATGCTTTGACAGTCTCATTTAATGCTTGACGCGTGGGCTCAATAACTCTCTAAAATCTTTATTTTCCACGTGCCTAACTCCTTACTTGATACCTGTCTAGTTGGTGCTTGGGCTTGGCCATTGTGAGTTCTTTGCTGGGCCTGGTGTTGGGCCTGTTCTACTAGGCTTCAGCCAAGTGACTGTTTGGGTAACCCAAGACAACCTCTCCTGGGCCATGCCCATCAAAATGAATGCATAGGATATGTTTTAAATGGTTGACAAATTGTTTATTCAATATATTTACATAGATGAATGACTATACTAAAAAATAGCTTAAATTTGAAAGATACTAAACCGATTAAACCGCACCAAACCGAACCATTTCTATTGGTGCAGTTTGATGCAGTTTGATGGGAGAAACGGTCTATATCGATTCCCAAAATAATAAAACCGACATTATCGGTTTGATAATTTTTTTATAAATACCAACCGTACCAAACCAATTACATCCTTAGGGTGTGTTTGTTTGGACGGACTAAATAAGGGGGGATTGGAATCCACCAGACTGTTAATCTTGAGATACATTGTCCTCGAACTATTTGGTTGGACTAGATTTGTATCCCATGTTTGTTTAGTCATGGGATTAGATGTCAGGAAAAGATTAATTGGTTGGATAGGATATGAATCCTATGTTTGTTTGAGATATTATGGAGAAGAATAAATGTTCAAATTACTATTTTATCATTTTCAATTATTTACTAAGTAATAGCAATATTAAACATATCTTTAATATTTTAATTATTTTTAACTAAATTAAATAAAAAAAAAATTTAAATTAAATAAATTAAATATCAATAAAAATATATGTTATTTTTTTAATTAAAATTCTAAATAAATTTATTTTAAAAAATAATAATAATTAAATAGTGAAATTAAATAAAACATCTATTAAAGTTTAAATAATGAAATTAAATAAAATATAAACAAAATTTTAAAATAAAACATCAATAACATATCTATAAAAAATTATTTTAAAAAATTAATTAAATAAAACATCAATAAAAATAAAATAAAATTGTTTTATTTTTAAATTGAGGCATTTAAATTTTATTGAATTTTACTAAATATAATACATAATTAAATAGTAGAGGGTCAAAATGGTCATTTCATCGCCTAATCTCATATCCCCATTCCCTCCATTTGGGGAGCTTCTATTTGCACACACAATATCCACTCTTTGCACATCCTTCTCACTACACACACCTAAAAAATTAATCCCTAATTATTTTACTCACTGCACATATGTTTCATTCCACATCGACCCTCATACACAGACACACCAAGACCCTCAAACCCAGCTCTCTGAACAGTGCAAATACACACCTATTTAAGCTGCATCTCTCACACACGTCTCTCACACAAGTTCATCTCACACACCTTTCATCCCCAAAGCTGCATCCATCAAGACATCTCATTAAAGCATTGAAGAATGTCATTGAACCATTGAAGGAATTCTTCACATTTGGAGAACTTAGGCTAGTTTGCTTATTTCAATCCTCATTCCTATTTAATTTGTAATGTAGAGTTTCTTTTTACCATTTTCAAAACGAACGAATGCATAGCCCACCGAAATGAGCTATCTGTTCCTTTGTCGGAACTAGTTTTCCGAAAGTAAACAAGCTGTTCGGAAGTAGAAATCCGAAAATTATCATTTATTTCAATAGTAGATTTCCAAAATGTTTTCATTCTTTCGACATTCAACTTTCGAATATGTTTAATTCGGACAACATTCAACTTACGAAATTATTTTTTGTTTTTTCGATTTTCAACTTCCGAACAGAATATATATTTTCGATTTTCGACTTCCGAATGGTTTTCTTTTCTTTCTTTTTTCCTCCTCTTTTGTATATTCCTTTTACAATTGTATAGTCATTAAATATATTAATATTTGTAGATAATATGGATTATGAATGTCAACAACGTGTCCCATCTACTGCTTCAAATAGACAACGTTGTGAATTGGATGTTGACCATGAACGGGGACGAGGACGTGGGCGTGGACGAGGTAGGGGTCATGGTCGAGTTTCGGTAGAATATTACAAGTCACCTCCGTTTCCTCTTCTTTGTTGCATATGGAGATATGAAGTTGCCTCCACTGTGAGTGTATGGTAGGAAGTGGTATAGGACGATCTTGTCTGATGTAGTCAGCAATCTCATAAACCATGAGTGTGGCGAAGGATGCATCCACAAGCTTCAGCATCAATACTAATGGAACTGGCTCTCTTACTCTCTACAAGCAAATACTCTAATGTAGAGATAGACACATTACCCCGTAGCTCCCTAAACTGAGAAGGTTTAAATTGATGTTGCACAACAGTTAGACTTTTCTCAAATGAAACCTTGATATCAGTGTGTTGCAACTCAAGCAGAGTTTGTATTTTCTCAATTGATGCTTGAAATGAAACTTGACATGAACCCAATTGTCTTTTAAGTTTTGCATGTGCACTCTCAGCCCTGTTCAATTCAATGTAAGTCAAATAAAAATCAAGTACATGGCACTTGTTAATAACATATTGAGCAAAAGTAATCTTACCGGTTGGTTGTAACATTGCCATAATGCATACACGTGTCTGTCCATGCCACCACAAATTTCTCCTTGCAAGGAACCAACCAAGTATCCATGATGTAGTTGACTGTATTAGGATAACTACTGAATTCCTTAAGTAATGATTTAAGACACTCATAGTATTGAGTTTCAGAAGATAAATACACTAAAGAGTTCCACTCATGGTTGAACTTCTCCCATTTTTGCTGTGTCTCAAACATTTTCTTGCATTTGGTCAATACATTCTTATTGATATGCCAACGACATAATAAATGTCTGCCACTCGGGAATATCTTCGGTATGGCAATCATCAAGGCTAGCTCTCTGTCAGTAACAATAATCGCTAGCAAAACAAAATCATCCATGACATCACGCAATGTAGCTAACACCCACGTGTAGACACCCCATTTTTGACCGCCCTTAAGACTTGGGCGTTACTGATGGTTTACTTGGTGATGAAAGGTGTGTAGTGCAAAGGGGCGATTTCTCAGGCAAGGAGAGAGTCAAATCCAAACTTCACACCTCAATTTTGGACCAAAAATATTTTAGATCTTAAACTCCTTTCTTTCAAAATATTTTGAAAAATGTTTCTGCGATGTTCCGAGGCTCGTATTTTGTCAAATGTTGCGCTTTTCGGTAAACCGAGCAAGAACAAAGTGGAAATGAATGAAAGAGAGATGAAATATTTGAAAAATATTTCAAAATACCATGTGTATGGGTTTGGAGTTGAAGAAAAGGGGAGTGGAGGGAAGAAACCTAGCTGAGGAAGAAGTTGGGTATGAATCGCTAAGAGAAAGTCGAGCGGTCCTCGCTAAATCAGGCTTATCTGTCTATGCACTTGGATTTAAGCTATGAGGCCACACCATTGGAAATAAGACTTCTGGGGCTTCATTTTTCATTCAAGAATCTCCTCAAACCGAGTTCGGATGGGAGAGATATGGTTGGTTGAAGTTGGGCATCATTCCGGTTGGACCGAAACTGAGCGGCTTCACCAAAACATGCATAACTTTTTTCACAGTCGGCATTTTGTTTCAAGGCTGAAACCATTGGAAATATTACTTCCGGGGCTTCAATTTTGACACAAGAATGACCTAAAAAAGAGTTCATATGAAGGAGTTATGCCCATTTGAAGTTGGGTCTGAAAAGCAGATTTTGTTGGCCGATCGGCCAAAAAAGTAGCAGATACGTAGCAGATCGGCACAAAAGATGGCCGATCGGCCAAGAGTGGCCCAAACTCAGATTTTTTGAAGATATTTTATCTCCAGCTGTTCCACACAACCTCCAGTTGTCCCATATTTAGATATTTCGACCAAACTCTTGGCTTTTGCTATATATGGAGCCAAATATCTCATTTCTAAAAGGGTTAGAACTTCTTAAACAAGTTTGAGAGCTTCTCTCAATAAACTCCCTCTCTCTCTACAATTTTCAGAGTTTTGATCTCTGCCTCTCTCTCTCTAAAGCCTCTCTTTCTTGCCCTTTGGTGCATAGAAGTACATAGGAGTAGAGAAATACAACTAGTTTGCCTATGCATCCTTGATCAAAGTTGCCTATCTTTGGGAGGAGGTTGGTTGAAGCTTTCTTGGGACTTTGTTTGAGCTCCAAAAGGTGTTTTGGCTCAAATTTTGGGCTGGTTTTGCAGCTGTACATCAAGGGTAAGATCTCCCTCCCTTTAAGCTTGTTTTACACACTTACTTGGCCATCTTTTCACACTACTTTGGGGCTGTTTTTTGGGGTGGTGTTGAACTAAAAAAACCTCTGTTTTTCTTCTATTTTTCAGTCCTAAAAGTCTTGGTTTGTGCCTTGGTTGGCTAGGGGGTTGTCCCCCCTTTTGCTCCTTGGCTTGTAAGGCCTTGTGAGCTAGCTTTCAAACTTTTCAAAGAACTTCTTTTTGGCCTTAGAAACACTGAAATCCAGAGGATTTTCAGTGGTAAAAACCCTGTTTTGAGGGCCCAAATAGGAAAGGGTGGTCCCCTCTCCTCTTATCTTGCTTGCTAGTGTTGATGGCCAACCAAATGAGCATGTGTTTTTACTTCTTTATGGCTTTGTTTAGGCTCATTTTTGTGACTTATCAGACCTGCCATAACTATTTTTTTTGGCTTTCTTGGTCACCTCTTGCATGCTTATTGCACTTGTAGTGTAAATCCTCTTTGCTAGCCTTGTTAGCCTTACAAAGTAGCATGCTTTTCTGGTTTGAATTAGCTTAGTTCAAGCATGTTTTTGGTGTTATTTTGACATGTTATAACTCTGATTTTGATTGGTGGACTCACTCCTTGCATGGTTTATACACTTGTAGTGTATTTCTCACAAACTAGTCTTGTATGCTTCATGAGGTAGCATGCTTTTCTGGCATGATTTGATTCTATTTCAGCATGTTTTTGGTGATGTTTTGCCATGTCATACCTCTATTAAGGTTTGGTTTGGTTGGCCCTTGCATGCTCCATGCACTTGTAGTGCAATTCCGTGAATTAGCCTAATGTGTATCATGCTTTAACATGTCATTCTAGCATGATTTTGGCTTAACTATAAGAAGATTTTGGTCATGTTTCAGCATGCTTAAGCTCTGATTTTTGTTGTTTTGGTCATGCATGCCATGATTTGTATAGCTATGGTTCATTCTAGCTTGTTAGCTTTGTGCATCAAGTCCACTAGCATGCATTGCTTGACCTATTTGAATGATTTTGCATCATTTTTTATGTGATTTTAGAGCATGTTTCATTTCCATGCACTCTTTGAATGCGTTGAAGGGTTGGTCCTTTATGCCTTGAACATGAGCCTTTGCGTATGCCTTCATGCCTAAGCTTGCGAGCTATCATTTCAATGTGTATTTGGGGTTATTTTGCCATGATATAACTCTGATTTTTGTTGGCAAAGCCATCTCATGCTTGGTCTTGATAGGTGTAGTGTAATCCACCTTATTTCCCTTGCATCCATCATGCCTTATGCCCTTCATGCTAGCATATTTTGGCTTCCTTCCATACATGTTTTAGACTCATTTTAACATGTTCTAGGACTATTTTGGGTTGCCCTTGCCATATGCTTCATGTTTTGCATAGTTGTAGTGCAAATGCCTTGCTAGCCTTAAGCTTTGGGCACCATAGCATGCTTCATTTGTATCATGTACATGATTTGACATCATTCCACATGACATTTCAGAGCATGTAGCATTGCCATGTTCCCACATCATTCACCCTTTGAGTGCCTCTAAGGGTTGTGCATTTGTTACCTTGTTTGTGGCTTAGTGTGTATGCATGCATGCCTAGGCATTTGTGCCTCAATCTTAGCATATTTTTTTCTTTGTTTAGACCTATTTGAACTCTGTCCATGATTGGTTCATGCCTTTGTACCATGCATTGCATGCCTCCTTTGTAGTCTTCTTTGGTAGCTTTATGCTTTAAGGACCCTAGCATGCCATGCTTGTATTGATTGAATGATTTGGCATCGTTTCATACATTATTTCAGTGCTTATAATGTTGCTACACTCTTACATTTGTCACTCCTTGAGCACTTTTGAGAGTTATGCCTTTATGCTTAGTTGGTGGGCTAGAGCATGTGCATGTTTGTATGTGCATTTCATGCCTTCATTTCAACATTTTGGCCACTGTTTTGGACCCTCTTAGGTCTGTCCATATGCGGTTTAAGTCCACAAAGTGTTGCATTACACGACCCTTGCCATTGCATTATTATTTGCATGTTGTTGCATATTCATGATGTTTAGCATGTTGATTAGATAACATGTTGTTGCATGCTTGACATATAGCATGTTGTTGCATGCTTGTTCCATTGTATTGTTGTTGCATGCTTGAGTTGCATTGCATGGTGCTCGCATGCTCATGTTGCATTACATTGTTTGCATGCCATTAGCTTTGTTAAGTTGTGCATGCATTGCATTGTGTTTGGTTTGGGTGTTAAGCCAAACACGAGAAACAAGGGACGTTTCATACTTGAAGTGATAAAATGTGCCTCAATTCTCGGTCGCCAACCCTCTTGATCATGCATGATAGATGTTAAGGCATTTATGTGTTTTTGTGCATTCATGTGATATTGATTTGTGCAACTTGGCCTCTTTGGCCATCATGTATCGAAATGCTTGATTGATGGCTCGAGAGTCGAGCACTACACTCCTTTGAGTTTCAAACATGATAAGGGGTGTGGTTGCACACACATTTTCTTGCAAATACATTGCCATGCCTTTGTTTGTGCTCTGTTGAAGCAAAAAGGAGAGTTTGCAGGAAGAGATGGCCGATCGGCTATTTAGTGTGCCGATCGGCTACAAATATTTGGCCGATAGCCTCAAAATTGGTCGATGACCTCTATCCCTTGGCCGATGACCATACCTCTTAGCCGATGACCTCTCAGCATGTTCATGGGGTGGAGCAGAGGTGTTTTGGAGATTTGCAAATAGAGGCAACATGAGGCATGGTAATGGATTTCTGGGAGGACGCGACCAAGCATGCATCATTCATCATTTCGAGGCAGAGCTGTGGTAGCTTGATTCAGCTTCTTTGTATTCTTACTTAGTTGGTTTTGTAACTTAATTAATTTGCTTAATTAGTTAAGGTTTTGTAACAATTAATTAGTGTAGTGTAGCTAGCTAGTTGATTTATTTGGATCCTCCATCGAGAGGGCCAACTGTTGTAATAAGTGTACGTGAGTGTGTGAATGTCTTCCAATCTCATGTCTTTCTCCATTTTACTTAACCGCTTACGATGGTTAGTTCTAGGTCATGTTTTGATTAGCATACTTATGCTTGCATGTTTGCAATCATTTGCCTTGCATGCACCGGGCTCGGCGCATCATACAAACCGCATTGTATTTCAATACACTTACTTGAATACGTGTTCAACAACATGTTATCAAGTTGCATTTCACATGACATCTTAGAATAGCCGAGCCTATTTCTAGTTTCATTTTGCATGTGTTGCATTAGTCATCTTAACATAAACTAGGATCATGCATGATTTCTAACTAGTTGTTGTTTTGGCTTGGAGTACACTGTAAGTGTTTACGCTTTAGCATCTTGCATGTATGTAAGTGATTGCCATGATAGCATGCTTGCCATATGGCTATTTGCTTAAGTGTTAAACTGCATGAATGCCTGTGGATGAAGGTTCGATTGCTTGAATTGGAACAATTCATCGAAATGCGAGTTTTAAGCCCACTTGAGAGTGGCAAAATCATGTTTTCTAAGCCCACTTGAGGGTGGCAAATCCACGTCTTAGCCTACTTGCGAGTAGCACCTTCAAACTATTTTCAAACAAACATGAGATGTTTTGTTCCAACTTAGGCGATCTAGTCTATACTTGTATGCTGTGCGCATCACGTAGTAAGCTAGCTAACAAACCGGAATAAGAACACATGTGTTTTCAAAAAAAAAATCTCATGCTTAGTATAGGCCGATCTTTGATCGGGCGAGCAGGGGTTCTCATTGCATGACCTTCCCCTCTTGTACCCAAGTTCCCGAGCCGAGGCAACTTTGGTGATGACGGACACGTGGCCTTAGGCACGAGTCAGGGTTTCCTAAATTCTCCCAAAATAAAATATTTAGGTGGCGACTCTGTATCTGGCAAAGCAGTCCATGTTTGGCACTTCTTTATAAAATCAGTTTTGTAAAACGATTTGTCGGATTCAGACTCTTTGGTGATTTATCAGTCTTGCATTGCACTTTGTGAGATTAGATTCAGAACCATGACATTGAGTCCGAACTGTAGTAGCTAATGAACAAAACGATTTCGCGCCTTCGCGCGCGGAGCCGTGACGTTCGGGCACGTCTACACCACGCATAGTTATCGGCCCTCTCATACTGTAAGTATGCGAAAGCTACAGAGAAAGTCATTTTAGTTGATGTCACTCCCACAATTTCAAGAAGAGGAAGACGATATTTGTTGGTTTTATATATGCAATCCATAATTAATATACGTGGCAAAGACCAAAATAAGTCCAAACTGGTAGGATGTGTCCAAAATAAGTCTGTCACAGTCATCGTGGACTCTTCACATTGATGGCGCTCAATGTAATTATACTTGGCCAAATCACCCAATAAGTGTTGCATTTATGATCTTCTAGCTCTCTGTACCACCTTGTTTCAATGGCGTACATTGTAAATGGTTTTAAGTGTGCTTACATTGAGGGCATCTCGCTGTTTCAAGGTTACTAGGATTTCTTTTGGCCTAACCATGCTCTTTGACATATCCATTAACAATGCTTTCTCATCCTTTGACAGCCTCCCTGCATATGAATGTTCCTCAAGGTGCTCCGCAGGTGGATGGTTATGCAATCCGCATACTACGGTCAATGTCCATTCATCATGTGTGGTAAACCTATGAGCTCTCATATCAAAAGGACAACCACACTTCTTCGTACCGGTTATTCTTGATGTATTGTTGCCATCATGTTTTAACTTCTTTGTGGCTCTATATTGGCTACTCCTCTCACAAGCAAGATACATCATGGGTCTTTTTTTCCCTCCACCATAGTCTGATATTTTGATTACAATGACCAAACCATTTCTCTTTCCAACTTCACATACCCATTTGAGCAATTCATCCTTACTTTTGAATACCTACAAAGTCAAATAAATATTATCAAATATTTACATTTGTAGAGCAATTCAAAACGTAATCATTATAATTTCGTAGAGTGAACCTGTTTAGTTGTGAATTGAGTAGTGTAATCCAACACACTATCTGCACAAACCTGACTTCTTTGAGTTGACACATATTCCTACATGTTTTGTATAACATTACAAATTTGAAATGGCATTATAAAGATTAATTTGCAATTCGAAGCTGTAAATTTAGTATGCAGTTTACAAATTTGGAATATAAAATGGGAAAAAAAAATTAGTTCATTCGGAATTACAGTGTCGAACAAAATGCTAATTTTTGAATGTAGTTGTCCAAATTAATTTTAAAATTTCGAAAGTTGAATGTCGTAAAATTTAAATTATTTCGGACAACAAGTTCTGAAATTACATAATTATTTCGGTAGTAGAATGCCAAACAAAGTGATATATTTCGACTCTGGTTATCCGAAAAACGATGAAAAGAAAAAAAAAAAAAAAGACTTTTACATTGCAAAACTCACATTTCCTTGGCTATCTTTCTCATAAACATTTATTTGCTTCTGAAAATTTGAATTTTCAGAAGAGAAATCCTTTTGAAGATGAGGTTAATGTGTAAACTAGTGGAAATGGAAAGCTACGAATGGACTTGGAGCTTCAACAGCTTCAATGGAAGAAGGAGTAGATACAATGGACTTGGAGCTTCAACAGCTTCAACGTGATGGATGTGAAGTCTGTATGTGCAATGAGAACATTTGTTTATTTGAATTGGGTATGATGTCCAAAATAGTAATTTCACTTAGGGATAAAATTATAATAAAAATAAATATCATTAAGTGTGTGTATAGAGTGGATTGGGTGTGTGTAAATAGAAGCTCCCCTCCATTTGTGTCCCCCCCCCCTCCCCTCATGGGACAAAATAGTCCAATGAATTTCGGACTAAAAATTTTGAACCAAACAACGGATGGACTAATAGTCCAATCCTACCCCTCAATCCTTCAAAACAAACACCACCTTAGTGGTCATATGGTCTCTTTGATGTTGACAGATTTTTAATGAATTCCTTGGCGTTCATATGACCTCTCTAACGTGGACAAATTTCAGTGAGTTCTTGGGCAGATGGTGCTCATACTGCCTCTCTGATGTTACAGGTTTTTAACCACCTTGGCATTCATATGGCCGCTTTGATGTTGAAAAAGATTTTATGACCAAATTGAGCTACGAGGCTTTATACGTATTATATAAACACACCTTTCGCGTATAGGTCACTACATTCCTCTTCATCGTCCATGGCTTCTAGTAGTAGTGTTCCATTTGTTGTACAGAATACTACTACAAAGTAGTGTTTCACCAATTCATGTTACTGTTGTCCAGACAATCTAAACCAATTTACTGTGAGCCTTCGACGAGGACCTTCACGGCCTTTCACTACAAGAAAGAAGCTCTACCTTGTTCTTGTCAATGGCACGATGGTATTTACCATTCAATATCCTGAAAGAGTCAAGATTTTTGATTAGTTTGTTGGTTTATTTGTTTGCTTGTTTTTTAATCTCATTGAAAAACAATTTTATTCAAAACTGTGGTGAAAAACCAAAAACAGAGATTTGGGTTGTTTTTGTTTTTTTGGCTTAAATTTTGGGTATTGCTGCTATACCTTAACTAATAAAGAATACAGCGGATGAGAAAGTTGCAAAGGGCCACATATCTTTAAATCCAGAGCATTGCAAAATCTCTTGATGTTTCACTGGGAGATACCATCCTTTTGAAAGTGTAAGTTCAATCTACATGAATATTGTGTTTGTGTGCTGTAGCCTACATAGATATATTTACATGAATTCTGCAATTTCATTATAAAAAGTAGTATATTATTGATTTATAGGTTTGTTCCACCATTTAATGGGTTTGATGTGGATGTATTGAGAATCATGGTTGAATTACATCCTGAAAGTTCAAGTTCGATTCAAATGGTATGCAATTCTATATGAATGTATTTACATTTAGCAGCGAAACTTTTTAATAAATTATCACTGATCAAATTTCATTATTGTGTAGATAATGGCTTCGACCCTGAGGAGAGAATTTATAAGGACATTCCACCATCAGGTGTTTTTTCAGGGATTTTTTTTTTTAAGCACTAGTAATTAGTTGATGCATTATTAGAGCATCTCTAATCTTCAAATTTTTTTTTCTTTTTTTTTTTATATCAAATTTAAATTTGATACTAAAAAAATGCTTAAAAATTGTCAAATCCTTCCATCAAATCAAGAGAGAATCATTTTTTCATCAAATTAACTATCAAATTTTTTATCAAATTTGAATTTTATAAAAAGATGAAGTATTGGAGATAATTTTGTTTAATCAAATTTGACAAAAAGTGAAATTTGGGATAATAGAGAAATTTTTAAAAAGATTTTAATGAAAATTTAATGAAATGATTGGAATAGTTCATATCAAATTAAGGCTCTGTTTGGTTTAGTTTTTAAAAAGAGTTTTGAGTTTTAATTATATTTTAAAAGATAAGTGTTTAAAAAGATTTTTAAAATTAAAAACTTGTTTGCTTATGAGTTTTGAAAATAATTTTGAAATGATTTGTAGATTTTTTTTTTTTTTTTTGTATTTGAATAGATTGGTGTAGAGAAAAATTGTTTGATTGATTAAAGTGCAAAATGTGAGAGAACGAGAGAGGAGAGAGGAGAAAGAAAAAAATGATTGATTAATGTGTAAAAAAAAAAAGAGAAGAAGAGAGGAGAGAGAAAAAATAATTTTGAAAAATGATAAACCAAACATATTTTTTAATTTTTCAATCTAAAAGTTAATTTAAAAATTAAACCAAATACTACCTAAGCTTTTTTTTACTCAAATTCATAATAAAATTTGATGGACAAATTGATAAATGATAAGAGATGTTTTTAATACACAATTCAGATTGGGATAAATTATCCATCGGTCATATTTTTGTGACTTATTACTCATTAAATCTTAGGACAAATTATCTACACCCCCTTGAAGTTTAACTAAATTACACATTCCCCCCTTAGGTTTCATAAATTACATCTCGCCTCCATGGTTTATATTCGCATAACAATTTACCCCCTCCCGTGAAGTAAATATTAGGAATTGTTAACAAAAATATGCTGCCATCACAAAAATAGATCTTGATGGATGATATTGTCCATGCTACCTTTTCAAAGCACTAAACAACCTGAATTAAAATTTTTTGAATCACCTATATATATCTAAATCACAACAAATTATTTGGCCAATACTTAAAAAATAACAAAAAAAAAATTCTTCAAAATTTTTTTAAAAAAAACCTTCAAAAATAAAAATAAAAATAATATTTTTTGAAATAAATAATAAATAATTTTTTTTAAGAAAAAAATAATTTTTTTTGTTCAAAATAGAGTTTTGTAAAGAATTTTGAAAAAAGTTTAGGCATGAGTTTTGAATTTTTTTTTATTGAAATCATGATTTGAGTTCTAAACCAAATGTTATCTATGTTTTTGGAACCATATTTGATTTGTTGTTTAGAAAAAAATTCACAATTTTTTTTTTAAAAATAGAAACTAATTTGATAAAAATAAATATGAAAAAATATATTTAATTTTGTAAAAATTATTTCTAACCTCTCAAAAATAAATTATATAAAATGATAATTATTTATTATTTTTTATTTCTTAATCAAATTAATTTTTAATTTTTTTAAAAAAATTTCTAAAACAAGTATTGAGCAACTATTGACTGACTTGACATGATATATCAACCAAATATCATCATTTCTCTACATAACATAGTTAGGGACATTTTAGTCAATTTACTATCTTTGTCAATGGCATTAATTATAATGGGGTGGGGGATAATTCTATTTCCACCTCACAAATTCTCTTAGTATACACCATTTACTCCGTATACACCAAACACAATTTTGACTTTCTTATTTTTGCTAATGCGCACCATCAATTTTCAAAAATTCCAAAAATATCTCCATCTTTCTCAACCCAACCTATTCCAACTCTAACTCTAACCCTAACCCTAACATCTCCCTATTGCCGGCATCGCCACTGCGAACCCCTTTTCGCCGCCGTCTCTCTCCAGTCAGGTCATCCCCCTCCCCATCTTCCACTTCCAACTCCTCCACAATTCCTCACTCCACGGATCCCCCATTGCAGCCGCACACAACCCTTACCCTTATCGCCCCTCACTTCCCCTCTATCCCTAGCCTTTTCTTTTTCTTCTCTTCAAACCCTAGATTTGGAAACCTAAATTAATCTTTATCTCTCACTCTCTCTCTCGGATTGAAAGGTTGAGGAGTTAGGTTACGCTGTGGAGTGGACCTAGAGGATGGGTCGCGATGGAAGGTTGTAGCCTCAACGGTGAAGCAAGTTACAGTGGTGGCTAGAGGTTGCGATATCGGAATTAAAGAAGAAGAAGAAGAGAAGGAAATGGTGGTGCTCGCAGAGTGGTGGGTCATCGTGAATGATCGCTGAAGTGACGAAGGTGATAGTTGAGTGACGGGTTGGAACGGAGACGACAACGGCAGCGGTGTAACGAGGCTGGGAAGGTGACAACGGTGATAGTCTGGTTCATCGGCGGCTAGAGAGGAAAGAGGTGGCTAGTGTGTAGTAGATTTAGGGTTTTGTCCTAAATGGTAATTTACTGAAGGATAAAATTATGATTCTGAAAAAAATTATTTAAGTGTATGGAGTAAGGAAACTTAGTGTATGGAAATAGAATTTCTCTGGGGTGTGATGTAATTTTTGAAACTTGAGGGAGAATTTGTAATTTAGTTAAATCTTAAGGAGGTGTAGATAATTTGCCCAAAAAATTATTGATGAAATGATTAATATCTTATTTTATGAATAAATTTATAATAATAAATTTATTAATCAATATTTATAAATAAATAAATTTAATTAATAAAACTGATTGATAAGTGACATGTTCGCTTTGTGGATGAGCAGGTTTTTAGTGAATATCAGAGGACAGTATTTGCATATAAAGGAAGCTTGTATGTCTACAGTGTTGTGGAAGTTTCTCTCCATGAGAGTGAATCCCAAACCAACCCAAAGCAAGGGATGATCCGTAAGCGCACAAAAGCCATAGTTGAAGTTCCACAATCACTGGTAATGAATGACTACTGTGTTTGTTAGTCTCTGACATTTCTCTATTTGTATGAAAATTGTTCCGGTGTATAATGGTATGAATTTTATAATAAAAATATTTACATTTTTATAAATTCAAAAAGTGACTTAAATTTGTAAAAATTTACACAATTTTGTAATAGAGTTACATGACAATTTTTTTTATATTATTATTAAAAAAATTCTAATATACACCATTTTAAAGGTAGAGTTGCGTGACAAGTTTCTTATATTATTATTAGGGAAATTTTAATATACATAATTTTTTAAAAAATATATTATATATGTCTCTAATTATACTATTTCCTTTTTTGTTAGGACTATTTTTTTTTTTAATTATAATATTATTTTAGTTATGACTTATGAATTCTTTAATTATATCTAATTGTGTTTTGTTATGATATTTTCTTATGAGAGGCTTCTTTCCAGTTTACTGTGTAGACTAGAGTATATTGTTGGGCCCGTAAGACTCGTCACAGGTCTCGTTTCAATAATTCGAACTATTTAATGTGTAGAGCTCATCAGATACTTCGTACATGCAAAAAATCACGTTAATCGGAACACATTTTTGTTAATAATTTATTTTTAAAATCATATTTATTATTGACAAAAATGCATTCCGATCAAGGAGATAGTGATATCTGATCAGCATAATTTTTTACAAGTATAAATCAATTAAAGAGCTCTACAAAGGGTTTAAATTATCAAAATAAAACTCATGATAGATTTCACGAGTCCAACAATACACTCCAGTCCACCAACTGAACTGTTCAAGTTTATGTCAATTTTATTTTTTTTGAATTTTGCGTTTATGCCACGTAATTGTGACAGTTTTACCTTCCATTCTCTACTTTATTCATATCTCTCTCTCTTTCTCTCTCGCTCTCTCTCTCTCTCTCTCTCTCTCTCTCTCTCTCTCTCTCTCTCTCTCTCTTCAACGAGCCCCATCGCCGAAACCACCTCTCTTCATGACATCGGACAGTGGGCCACTGGATGTAGGTTTCTGTTCGTTTCAACGGTCCGATCTGAGTTTCAACAGCATACCCCGACCGCTGAGAGCTCGGCTCATCGCCGGTGCCCATGTCTTCAGAAGCTCTGAGTACAGATAGATCTGTAATAGATGCACACACCTACCTATATAGAGAGTCCATATGTATATATGTTTTTGTGAACAGTAAGAATTATTCAAAGTTGTTGGCATGGTTGATCTCAGGGTGCCCTAATCCGTGGAGCTGAAACATTTAAAAACATATTTAGGCTTCAATATGGAATCACTGGAAGAAGTACTGATATCACTTGTGTAGACCGCCCCAAGAACTCCTGGCTTCGCGCGCGAGGTCGCGAATTCATTTGTTCTTTAGCTACTACAGTTCGGACTCGTGTCACGGTTCTGAATCTAATCTCACAAAGTGCAATATGGGACTGATAAATCACCAAAGAGTCCAAACTCGGCAAACCATTTTGGAAAACTGATTTTTATAAAGAAGTGCCAAACACGGACTGCTTTGCCAGATACAGAGTTGTCACCTAAATATTTTATTTTGGGAGAATTTAGGAAACCCCGACTCGTGCCTAAGGCCACATGTCTGTCATCACCAAAGTTGCCTCGGCTCGGGAAATTGGGTATGAGAGGGGAAGGTCATGCAATGAGCACCCCCGCTTGCCCGATCAAAGATCGGCCTGTACTAAACACGATATTTTGTTTTTGAAAACACATGTGTTCTTATTTCGGTTGTGAACCTAGAATTACTATGTGATGCGCATAACATACAAGTATAGACTAGATCGCCTAAGTTAGAACAAAGCATTGCATGTTCGTTTGTGAAAATGATTTGAAGTTTGCTACTCGCAAGTAGGCTAAGTCGTGGATTTCATTGAATTGTTCCAATTCAAGCAATCTAACCTTCACCCACAGGCATTTGGGCAGTTAAACACTTAAGCAATTAACCTCATGGCAAGCATGTTATACATGGAAACATACACATCTCATGCGGTATATATGCTAAAGCATAAACACTCACAGTGTACTCCAAGCCAAAACATAGAACTAGTTAGAAATCATGCATGATCCTAGTTCATGTTAAGATGGCTAATGCAACACATGCAAAAATGCAACTAAGATAGGCTCGACTATCTAGAATGGCATATAAAATGCAACTTGATACATGTATTCAAATTGGAATTGAAATACAATGCAGTTAGTATGATGCGCGGAGCCCGGTGCATGCAAAACAGATGAATGATGCACACATGCAAAGCATAAGTATGCTAATCGAAACATGTCCTAAAATTAACCATCGTAAGCGGTTAAGTAAAAGGGAGAAAGAAATGGAGGTTAGAAGACATGCATCACACACACGCATGCTTATTACAACAGTTAGCCCTCTCAATGGAAGGTCCGAATAAGAAGCTAACTAGCTAATCTAAGCTAATTAAACTAATTATTACATCACAAAACTAATTAACTAACAAGCTAATTAATTAAGCTATTACAACACAAATTGAATAGTTAAACGCATTAACTATTTAAGTACAAACCAAATAGCTAACTAGCTAATCAAATTAGCTAAGTAAAGCGATAAATCAGGAGCCTCAAGGTGGGAAGTATATGCATGCTCGGTCACCTTGTTCAGAAATCCGTCGCGATGCCCCAACTTGCCTCTGTTTGCAACTGTCCTCAGAACCTTACACCAAGCTCCAGAAAGCTTCCAACTCATCTTGGGGACCTGTGGGAGGGCTGCCGACCACCTAGGGGTGTTTCCAACCACTGGCCGACCACTTTCTATTGCTGCAGACCAGAAAAATGGCCGACCAGCTAGTTTTTCTGGTTGGCCGACCAGTTTTTACTGCACTTCTCCAATTTACTACAACAGAGAGCAAGAAAGAGCCTGGCAATGTATTTGCAAGGTATGTGTGCACAACCACCCTCCCTATCATTTCATAAGCTCAAGGGAGTGCGGTTCTCAACCCTCGGGCCACCAATCGCGTATCTCGATGCATGATGGCCGAGAAGCCAAATTGCCCAATTCAATGTAAAATGAATGCACACATATACACATAAAGCCTAGAACTCTATCATGTATGATCAAGAGGGTCGGTGATCAAGAATTGAGGCATGTTTCATCACTTCAAGTACGAAACGTCCCTCGTTTCGCGTGTTTGGATTAACACCTAATCCAAACAAATGCAATGCAACAACGAGCATGTTAAACATGTAATGTAGCATGGCATATACAATGCAATGTAAGATAGTATGCACAAGGTGAAGAACATGGCATACACAATGAAATGAACAGCATGGCATACTCAATGCAATGTAACATGATCAACTTAATAAAACTAATGACATGCAAACAATGCTATTGCATGCATGCACAAAGCAAGGCAACATAAGCATGCAACAACATGGCAATGTAATCATGCAAATAACATGAAAGCAAACATGCTCAATGGACTTAAACCAAAATGGACAGACCTTAGTCATGCCCAAATCAATGGCCATAACACCAAAACAAAGGCATGAAATGCAAAACAAAGCATGCACATGCATTGGCCTATCAACTAGGCCTAAGAGCACAACTCTCAAGAGTGCTCAAGAAGTGATAAACATGGGAGTGTGACAACACTAAAGGCTCTGAAATAAGATATGAAATGATGCCAAATCATTCAAACAATAGGCACAAGGCATGCTAGAGTCCTTAAGGCATAAGGCTAGCAAAGAGCAACACATAGGAGGCATGCAAAACATGACACAAATGCATGAACCAACCATGGACAGAGCTCAAATAGGTCTAAACAAAGACCAAAATATGCTAAGATGAGGGTTCAAGGACCTAGGCAAGATGGCATACATGCTAGGCCATAAACAGGGCAATAAATGCACAACCCTCAAAGGCACTTAAAGAGTGAATGAAGTGGGAACATCGCAATGCTACATGCTCTAAAATGTCATGTTAAGTGATGCTAAATCCTGTACACAACACAAATGAAGCATGCTATGGTGCTCAAAGCTTGAAGCAAGCACAAGCACTTGCACTACAACTATGCAAAACATGAAGCATATGGAAAAGGCAACCCAAAATAGTCCTAGAACATGTCAAAATGAGTCTAAAACATGCATGGAAGGAAACCAAAACAAGCTAGCAGGAAGGGCATAAGGCATGATGAATGCAAGGCAAATAAGGTGGACTACACTACACCTACCAAGACCAAGCATGAGATGGGTTCACCAACAAAAATCAGAGTTATATCATGTCAAAATAACCCCAAAAATCCACTGAAATGATGGCTCGCAAGCTTAGACACGACGGCATACGCAATGGTTAATGTTAAGGCATAAAGGGCAAACCTTCCAACGCATTGAAAGAGTGACAAATGCAAGTGTATGACCATGAAACATGCACTAAAATCTCATAACAAATGATTCCAAATCATTCAAATAGACCAAGCAATGCATGCTAGTGGACTTGATACACAAAGCAAACAAGCTGGAACGCATTATAGCTATACAAAGCATGGCATGCATGACCAAAAAAACACAAATCAGAGCATAAGCATGCTAAAACATGGACAAAAGCTTCTTAGAGTTAAGCCAAAAGCATGCTATAATGATGATCAAAACTATGATACACAATAGGCTAGTTCATGGAATTACACTACAAGTGTATGGAGCATGCAAGGGGCCATCAAACCAAACCTTAACTGAGGTATGACATGGCAAACCATCACCAAGAACATGCTGAAATGGACTCAAAACAAGCTAGAAAGACATGCTACTTCATGAAGCATACAAGACTAGTTTGTGAGAAATACACTACAAGTGTATAAGGCATGCATGAGGTGACAAAACCAAACAAAAACAGTGGTATGCCATGCTGAAATAACCGCAAATACATGCTAAGATGGAGCCAACATTAGCTTAACAAACATGCTCAAACATAAGGCATACAAAGCAAGTATACAAAACACAAGGAGTGGGGAGGGCCCTCTCCTATTTGGGACTTAAAACACCATTTCCACCACTGAAATTTCCCTGGAATTCAGTGGTAGAAAGGTCATGCAAAGGTGATCCCAATAACTTATAAAGATGACACAAGAACAATGCCAAACAAGGCCTAAGAGGGGGTAGACTACCCCCAACACAAAAGTGATCTTAAACAAACATTTTAAGGACAGAAAGATAGAACTTTTTACAGTAGGAAGTTAAGCCTAAAATACCATGCAAATAGGTCCAAAAGCTTAAGAAAAAATAAGGGTTTTAAGGGTTAGAAGCTCACCCTTAAAGAACACCTTCAAAGCTGCAACACCAGCAACTTCTTTGTGCTCAAACTAGTCCAAAAACTCCAAAACAAACCTCAAGAAGCCTCACCAACAAAAGGATGGTGTTTGAGTGTGTGTTTGTGTGCAATAGTGTGATAAATAAACACTTTAAGGCACAAAACAAGAGTAAACAAGGAAAAATAGAGACAAGTGTGTATCTATATCTCAAGCAACAAAATTCCGAACCTAGAGGAGGGAGGATGAGGTTCTCTCTTATAGAGAACAAGCAACAAGCTTCTTGGACAAGCTTTTGGCCTAAAGCCATCCCTCCATACACGTGTATGGAGGATGGCTTCTGTGCCATCTAGCTGGCATAACTTTACTAAAAATATCTCCAAAAAGGTGATGAAAAGCAGCCGACCACTTGATGTGGTCGGCCAGCTACTTGAAGTGGTCGGCCGACCACCACAAGTGGTCTCCCAAGACAAAAAGTGGTCGGCCATGGGGAGAGAAGGTCTATAGCATGAAAGCAAGGCAGTGGTGGGGTGGCCGACCAGAAAAGGTGGCTCAAAGTCCAAGGAGACTAGTTGGCCGACCAGAAAACTCGCTGGCAGGAAGAAAAGTGGTCTCCAAGGGGAAGAACTGGTTTTCCACCCTTGTACCACCTTCCAAACAAGGAAAACAAGGTTTGTACCAAAAAAAAACCTAAACGGATGCAAGATAAAAGTTCGGTAGTCAAGGCGCGCGGCCGGGAGACTTGAAAACTAGTCTACGGGCATTAAAAGTGGCCTACAACCACAAAAGTGGTCTCCCAGACCACAGTGTCCCTCTAGGCAGAGGCAACAAGGTGTGTTAAAAAACCAAGCCAAACAGAGAACGTTAAGCGGTCCCGAGACAAGGTGCGCGACCGAAGACTCCGAAAACTGGAAATTGGTCTCCAAGTAGGAAAAGTGGTCTACGACCACAAAAGGGTGGTCTACAAGACCTCTCCCTCCCTCCAGGGAAGGGACACAAGGCTTAGTCCGCAAACCAAGCCGAAACACAAAGAGTTCAGAGGCCTGGAGGCAAGGCACTCAGCCGAAAACTCCGAAACCTCGAAACAAGCACAACATGCACTATCACCGAGCGCTCAATCGATGACGTCTGAGTCTTAAGGTCGGTCGAAAATGGGGTGTCTATAGTTGCCCCTCTTTGACAGAACTAGGAAGTCAAGAAGTGACGGAAGTGATTGTCAAAGCCCAGAGATGACCCATTTTTGACGAGGCCGAAGACTTAGACAAACAGGCAAGATAACAAAGAGATGCGCCCGCAGGCTAGGGCAAAATGGAAAGAACATGCACAATGCCGAGCATAACTTATGATTATGCAAAGAGGGCTGTAATGAAACATCTAGAAGCAAATGTCATGCAAAGAAATGCTACAGCAAACTTGTACACAAGCAAATAAGTAAACACGCCACGCGTGGGAATTACAGGCCAAACTACATCTCATGCAAAAAGGATGTAAGAAAATTATGAAATCTTCACAAACATGTGCGATAGATACATAAAGGTGAATGATGTGTGATAGATACACTAAGCAGACAAGCATTGTGATAGATACACTAAGTGAGCATGGTGTGATAGATACACAAAGTGAGCGTGTGATAGATACACAAAGTGAGTGTAGTGTGATAGATACGCAAAGCGAACGTGTGATAGATACACAAAGTGAGCATAGTGTGATAGATACACAAAGTGAGCGTGTGATAGATACACTAAGTGAACAAAGTGTGATGGATACACAAAAGGTGAACAAAAAGTGTGATAGATGCACTAAGTGAACAAAGTGTGATGGATACACAAAAGGTGAACACAAAGTGTGATAGATGCACTAAGTGAACAAAGTGTGATGGACACAAAAGGTGAACACAAAGTGTGATAGATGCACTAAGTGAACAAAGTGTGATGGATACACAAAAGGTGAACACAAAGTGTGATAGATGCACTAAGTGAACAAAGTGTGATGGATACACAAAAGGTGAAAACAAAGTGTGATAGATGCACTAAGTGAACAAAGTGTGATGGATACACAAAAGGTGAACACAAAGTGCGATAGATGCACTAAGTGAAACATGTGTGATAGATACACAAAGTGAAGCAAAGTGTGATAGATACACTATATGAAGTAAAGTGTGATAGATACACAAAGAGAACAATGTGTGATAGATAGACTAAGTGAAACATGTGTGATAGATACACAAAGTGAAGCAAAATGTGATAGATACACTATATGACTAAAGTGTGATAGATACACTAAGTGAAGAGAGTGTGATAGATACACTAGGTGAACAATCTTAAATGGAACTTCTTTGAATGAACCATACATACAATATCATGCGTGAATGAGAAAGAAACTTGATAGGTACAACGCAATACAATGCATGATGTTTGAAGAACATAATAAACAAACATAGCGGCGCTTTAGAAAGCACCTCACAAGGCGAGTGGCGATGAACCGCTCTACTCGGACGGGGATCTCCCCTTGTGTTCCTCGAACTCTTACCTTCAACTCATAGTGCAAAGGTTCTGAAACGATGACAAGGGGTGATTTCTACATGTAGAAGCCACAGCTGCCGCTTGTCTTCCTAATCATATTCACAATTTTCCCTATTCTCCAACGGGGTGACAGACTAGGTTGGTTTAGTATCCAGAATTGAGGCACATACCCGCTACCTCAACCTATGGGGCTTCCATATAGATTTCAAGCTGGGGATACACCCCTGGGTATTTAAACCAGACTCTGGTCTCAAAAATCCAGAACCTTTGCATTCTAGGCAATAGCCATTCGAACTCTAATTTCCACCGTCGCAGTTGGTCTCCTGGGAACTCATTGCAAACACAGCCAAGATGCCTCTGGCAGGGACTGGTACTCAAGGAGAGCACTTCTCATTGCCATTCTGGCTTTGAAACAGGCTTGAGCTTGAGCTTGAGGTAGATGCACACTCATACTTCGGAGCATTGACAAGATCTGAAAAGGTACCTCCGGAATACAATCACGGAATTTGCTGAAGTCGAAACACACTAAGATGCTCTGATTTTCGCTCTTTTCTTTTGCTTTGTAGTCTGGAACCCATATAGCTTCAAATAGGTCCTGGTTCTACTGCTCTCACATAACCCGGGTTGAACCCTGCAGTTTTATGAAAGAACAAATCCTGTTTTGCACAAATGTGGAGAACGGCACAGCACTCTGAGCACAAAACGATTTTATTTCTGAATTTGAAATTGAGAAATGAGTTCTTAACCGGGTATTGAGTCTACGACTGAACACATCACACCACGACTCAATAAAGGAAGACAAAATGGTAAAACAACCTACAAACACAGACACTAGAAACGACTCAAAACAAGAATCGAGACAACCAAAAACACACTCACACCACTCAGATGTGTTACAAAGACGAGAGACCTCTCCGTTTGTGAGGAGCCAGTTTCTTCGGGTATTGTTTCCCACGCTTTCTTATTTGTGATTGTCACATCACTTTGGCACTTAACCTCTATTTTTTTGAAAAAGCCCTTTTCTCACTTTTTCTCTCAGCGCACATCTCCCTATTCTTTAATCTCTCTTTTTTTTTATCTCTCCCCTCGGGAGTTGATGGATAAACAAGAAGTTGTGGGCCCTTGTGTCACGACCCAAACCCGCCCCCATGGGTACATACAAGATTAAGTCAGTCGAACCCAAGACTTATATACAGAAGTAGTCCAATGCTTTCGCCAACATAACAAAACTATGAACAAAGGACAAAGGCGAAGACAGTCTCGTACGTGAGACGTTTGGGCTAACTCATCAAAACTTTGACTGTTTCTCACAATTTCACCGAGGTTGGTTCTGGACGTCCCTTGGCTCACCTACATGTACATGAATGAGCATAAGCGAAAGCCCAGTGAATAATATTGAATAAGGAAGATACATAAGCAATCTTTGAAACAGTTACAGCCGACGGCCTTTGGCCCAATCACTTGTATCAATCGGCCTTCGGCCCAATCATTTATGTCAATCGGCCTTCGGCCCAATCATTCATGTCAATCGGCCTTCGGCCCAATCATTCATGTCAATCAGCTTTCGGCCCAATCATTCATGTCAATCGGCCTTCGGCCCAATCATTCATGTCAATCGGCCTTCGGCCCAATCATTGATGTCAATCGGCCTTTGGCCCGATCATTTATGTCAATCGGCCTTTGGCCCAATCATTCATGTCAATCGACCTTTAGCCCGATCATTCATGTCAATCGGCCTTTGGCCCGATCATTTATGTCAATCGGCCTTTGGCCCAATCATTCATGTCAATCGGCCTTCGGTCCAATCATTTATGTCAATCGGCCTTTGGCCCAATCATTCATGTCAATCGGCCTTTGGCCCAATCATTTACGTCAATGGTTGTCCACCATTCAAATTAATGAACTTACAAAACTTACATAAAAGTAAACAATTGGACAACAACATATTTCAAATATCTTGTTAACATATTACTCACAGTGATCGGTTGGTTGGTTTGCCCTGGAGCTCGACCCAACACATTCCATGAACACAAAAGGGTCACAAACAATTCAATCCGTTCTAAATTCACATTTTCCTCTTTAGGCTTCATTCTTATCTCTTTAACTCAATTACAATGCTCAATGCATGCCTAAGAGTACTTGGAAGTGAAAGAGAACAGAAAATGAAACACAGAATGTCTTTTCAAAATTTCAGAAAGCAAGGTCCCGCTCGAGCGTGGACTTCCCCGCTCGAGCGGACCCTTGAGGTCTGCAAAAGTACTAGATGCATCAAAATTACGCTCGATCGCGAACTCTGGCGCTCGAACGGAAGGCCTTTCTACATGGCTTCCCGCTCGAGCGTAAACTTCCCCGCTCGAGTAGAAACCATGTCTGCATAAAATACTGGGAACACGAAATTCACGTTCGAGCGGCGGTTTCCCCGCTCGAGCGGACATCAAATTTTCTGGGTTTTCCAGGACATGTTCTTGAGCTCCAATTCGACATTCAACCAACATTTCTTGCATGCAATAGCTCAAACTTCAAATACACTTGTACTAACATGGTATAAACCCTAAATTACAACCCAATGAAGCTCAATTTCACAAATAAATCACATGCATGCCCCAATCTTTCATCAAACTCTTTCTAACATAACAAATTCATGCATTCAAGCTCATATTCTCATGAATTGTACATGCATGTGCTATATAACCCTTACTCTCAACTTAGATGATGAAGAGGTGATCAAAACATGAGCTTCAACTACAAACATACATGGATCATTCCCTTTGTGCTCAAACATGCAATATTCAAACCAATTGCACACATCCATGCATACATTGACCTTCAATTCAACATAATAACTCAATTTCATTTCAATTCTTACTCTTGGTTACCAACTAGCTTGAATACACAAAATTACAAACTAGAATCCAAGAAATACTCACCTAGGAGCTTTAATCCCCACAATCTATAGCAAATTCTTGAGTAATCTTCAAGGTTTCCAAGCTTTGAGATCCAACTTCAACTCTCTCTCTCTCTCTCCCTCTCCCTCTTTAGCCGACCCTCCCTCTCCTTCCTTAGAGCAATTCGGCTCAAATAAACAAGAAAGAGGAATTGAGTGTGTGTAGGGCCCCTCTTTAAGTCCCACTAGTCACAATTATTTCCATATAAAATATTTGGGCACTAATTCATCAATTTAATCTGATCCGAATCAATTTTCAATTAAATTTCACCGTGAACTCTAAAAATTATGCCAATCTCAATGGCGCAATCAATTTCGGTTTCTATGGCCGATAAGGCCTTCAATTAAATTTCCAAAGCAGATAATCAAACAGATATTCCAACGGTGAACAGATAGAAACTCAAAACCATATATTTTCACATAATGGCACACAAAATCATATTAAACACATAATCATACTCATATTAAGGACCAATTAACATATTACGGAACAAGGATATCACAGTCTTCCCCCTTTTAGGAAGTTTGGTCCTCCAAACTTAATTTACCTTCGCCGGGAAACAAATATGGATAGCGTAGTCGCATTTCCTCCTCTTTTTCCCGTGTAGCATCCATCCCATAGTGTTCTTTTCATTCCACTTTCACCAGTGGGATGGACTTGCTTCTCAACTGTTTCACTTGCCGGTCGACGATTCGCTCCGGCCATTCGGCGTACTCCATATTTTTATCAATAGCTACCCGGTGATAATCAATCACATGAAACGAGTCTCGGAGGTAACCCCTCAACATCGACACATGAAACACGTTATGGATTTGTTCGAATCCCGGTGGCAAAGCAACTCTATAGGCAACTAGGCCAAGCCTTTCCAGAATCTGAAACGGCCAAATATAACAGGGCGACAACTTGCCCTTCTTTCCAAACCTGACTTGGCCTTTCATTGTAGATACACGGATGAACACACGGTCACCTACCTCATACTCAAGAGGTATTTTCCGAACATTTGCATAATTTTTTTGTCGGTTCTGAGCTGTTTTGAGCCTTTGCCGAATGATCTTGATTTTCTCAGAAGTGTCTTGCACAATATCAGGCCCAAGTAAAGCTCTATCCCCGACCTCTATCCAACAAATTGGTGATCTACACCGCCTACCATACAAAGCCTCGTACAGTGCCATACCGATGCTGGAGTGGAAGCTGTTATTGTATGCAAATTCTACAAGTGGCAAATAGTCTTCCCAACTCCCCTGAAAATCTAAAGCACACATTCGAAGCATATCTTCCAAAGTCTGTATTGTTCGTTCTGATTGCCCATCTGTCTGTGGGTAGAATGCAGTATTGAACCTTAGTTCTGTCCCCATAGCTTCCTGCAAACTTTTCCACAATCTAGATACAAATTTCGGATCTCTATCCGACACAATAGACACCGGAACTCCGTGTAAACGGACAATCTCGTCAACATATATGGTAGCTAATCTATAAGCATTAAACGTAGTTCTAATAGGTAGAAAATGTGTAGATTTAGTCAGTCTATCAACTACAACCCAAATAGAATCCATACCCCGAGGAGTCCGAGGTAAGCCAACAACGAAATCCATAGTTACATGTTCCCACTTCCATTCAGGAATAGGGAGAGGTTGCAGTAAACCGCCTTGTTTCTGATGTTCATCTTTAACTTGCTGACACTGAAGACATTTGGACACATATTTTGCAATCTCCTTCTTCATTTTAGGCCACCAATAGGTTTGTTTCAAATCCCGATACATTTTATTGTTACCCGAATGCATAGCAAATACGGATCTGTGGGCTTCATCTAAAACCCTCTTCTTTAGTTCCAGAATATTTGGAACAAACATTCAGTTTCAAAATTGAAACACTTCATTTTCAATACTGAACTCTACCTTCGGACTTGTCTCAAATTCATCAATCACTTTCTTGAGGGATTCATCATCTTTCTGTTTCTGCTTGATTTCATCAATGATTGCCGGCTCGGCTGTAATAGTGGCTATCAACCCGCCCTGCTCACACATTACCACTTCAATTTCAGACTTCTCAAAATCTTGCAAGATCTCCTTCTGTTCATACTCCCTGTTGATTTTCTGCTCAAGGCATCAGCCACTGTGTTAGCTTTCCCGGGGTGATACTAAATCTCTAAGTCATAATCCTTTATCAATTCTAGCCATCTCCTCTGCCGCATATTCAACTCTTTCTGTGTGAAAAAGTATTTCAAACTTTTGTGATCCGTGTAGACTTCACACTTTGCCCCATACAAATAATGCCGCCAGATTTTCAAAGCAAAAACAACTGCGGCCAACTCTAGATCATGTGTTGGGTAATTTTTCTCATGTGGCCTCAACTGCAGAGAGGCGTAAGCGATAACTCTTCCGTTCTGCATTAACACATAACCCAAACCTTTATGAGATGCATCACTGAAAATTACAAAATTTTCTATACCTGATGGTAGTGTCAAAATCGGTGCAGTGGTCAATCTTGTTTTCAATTCATGAAAGGTTGATTCTCTTTCATCGTTCCACTCAAAAGGTTGCCCCTTGCGTGTCAGTTGGGTAAGAGGCACAGTTATTTTCCAAAAATCTTTCACAAACCTTTTGTAGTATCCAGCTAAACCCATAAAACTGCGGACTTCTGTTACATTGGTCGGTGTAGGCCAATTCACAATTGCCTCTATTTTCTGTGGGTCCACTGAAATCCATTCCTTGTTGATCACATGCCCTAAGAAAACAACTTCATCTAACCAAAACTCACATTTCTTTAGTTTAGCAAACAATTTCCTTTCCCTAAGTATTTGCAGGACAGTTCTCAAATGTTGTTCATGTTCAAGTCTATCTTTAGAGTATATCAAAATGTCATCAATAAAAACCACAACAAATTCATCAAGGTAAGTTTTAAAAATTCGGTTCATTAGGTCCATAAATGCTGCCGGAGCATTAGTCACTCCAAATGGCATAACAAGAAACTCAAAATGTCCATACCTCGTTCTAAATGCGGTTTTCTCAACATCTTCTGCCTTTACCTTCAACTGATGATACCCAGATCTCAAATCAATCTTGGAAAACACTTATGATCCCTGCAACTGGTCAAACAGGTCATCAATACGGGGTAAGGGATATTTATTCTTTATTGTTACCTTGTTCAATTCCCGATAGTCGATACACAAGCGTAGGGTTCCATCTTTCTTTTTCACAAACAACACTGGTGCACCCCATGGTGAAGTGTTAGGTCTAATAAATCCTTTGTCAAGCTGGTCTTGTAACTATTCTTTCAATTCTTTCATTTCAGCAATAGCAATTCTGTAGGGAGTTTTAGAAATAGGTTGGATGCTTGATACAGTTTCAATAGTGAATTATATCTCCCTGTCCACCAATTCCCCTGGTAATTCATTTGGAAACACATCTGGAAATTCTCTAACAATAGGGATATCATTCAATTCAGCATTTACAGATTGTTCAGACAACACATAGCACAAATAACCCTGACACCCTTTCCTGATCAATTTACATGCTTTCATTACAGATATCAAATAAGGTGGAGGCACTACCCCATTACCCACAAACACAATTTCTTCTTGTTCTGGTGGTCTAAACACAACCCGTTTTGTCACACAGTCAATGGTGGCACAATATTTAGTTAACCAGTCCATGCCCAGAATTATGTCAAAGTGCCTAAAGTTCAAGGGTAACAAGTCCACATATAGAATGGCATTTCCAATTCGCATGTCATAAAAACGATAGACAAATTCACACAATACCGATTCCCTAGATGGAGCAGACACACATAGTAGATATGGCAATAATTCTAGAGGTCTACTCAGTTTAGATGCAAATGCACATGTTACAAATGAGTGCGTTGATCTAGAGTCAATTAACACAAAAGCATCCTGATTACATATAGAAATGGTACCTGAGACAACTGCGTTGGCATTCCGGGTATCGCCCGGAACAAGCGTAAAAACTCTCCCTTGTCTCACGGTATCTCCGGTGGGAGTAGATCTCATAGCATTTCCTGGTTTTCGGACTGATGCTGTCGAACTAGCAGCAAATCTTCCACTGCTCTATTTGCAATCTTTGGCCATATGCCCCTGTTTACCACAATTAAAACAAGCTCCTGACACACGGTGACAAACCCCACGATGCCTGTTACTACAAATAGTACACAACGGGGTTGTATTTCGGGAAGAATTAGAAGTATTTGAGGAGCCCGTATTTTGCTTCAATGAAAACTTCTTCTTTGAAAAGAAGCCCTACCTTTTACTACCCTTCTAGTCAATTGTCGGTTTAGTTTGTCTAGCTATATTAGCTTCAGATATTATGGCCCTGTCTAGTACCCCAATGTAGGTTTCCAGCTTCAAGACATTCACCCTCTTTAGAATGTCGCTTCGAAGCCCGCCTTCAAAAATGTCTCGCCTTCTTATAGTCTATATCAATCACGTGTGGTGCAAACCTGGCCAATTCAGTGAATTTGGCCTCATACTCGACTACAGTCATACTGTCTTGCCTCAATTCCATGAATTCTGCCACCTTCCTATCCCGGACACACTGCGGGAAGTACTTGTCATAGAAAAGTTCTAGAAATTTTACCCAATCAGCATTTTTGTAACTCTCACGCATTAACATCCACCATCTTCTTGCTTCGTCTTCTAGCATAAAGATGGCTAGAAGCACTTTCTGTGTCTCCGAACATGGGAACACTTCAAACAGTTTTTCGATGCCGAGGACCCAAGCTTCACCTTTCAAAGGATCTAATCCACCATGGAACTATGGTGGTTTCATTTTCTTGAACTCTTTGGTGAGAGCTATGATTCGATCATCATTCTGATTATCTGGCACAGGAGGTGCCGAAGGCGGAGGTAGAGGATGTGGATGCTGCCACTATTGTTGCCATTCCTGTTGTTGCCTCAATGTCTCTGCCATTTCCTGAATCAGTCTTTCCATTCTATCCAGTCTGGCAGTAGACGATTCCTCTATCTCATCACCTCTTGTTCTCACCATTTGATTAAACTTGCATTATACTTTATACAAAAGATACACAGGTATGCATATACTAAAAAGCATACATAATCAAATAATGCGAAATGCAAGCAGTTCACAAACTTATAACACATAGTTGTTCACATTTAACAGTTAAGCATATTCTTGATGCTTTCATATTCATACTTATCACATGTATGCATCCTAGATCTTTTCTAGATGCTTATTGCTCTTTTGGACAAGTGTGAGAGTTATTAACTCATGCTCTGATACCACTCTGCCACGACCCGAACCTGTCCCCATGGGTTAAGGCCATAACCGGCCAGTAATCATGAGATTACCTACGGCTATAGACACCCCATTTTTGACCGTCCTCAAGACTTGGACGTCATCGTTTGAACACTTGGTGATCATCCATGTTCGTGTTCGTTTTGAGATCCCGAAGGACTCGGCTGCACGCCTTGCCTTAGGATCTCTCGACTTGACTGTTTTGTGCTTGGTTGTGGACTAAGGACTTGTGGTTTTTTCACCTGAGAGTAGGAAGTGGCTTGTTAGCCATCCCTTATACCCACCGGTCGTGGCATGAAGCCACCGGCCTTGCTTTCTTTCTATCGACCAATTGTTAGGTCGGTCGGCACTGATATCTGGTCAGTTGGCCTTTTATTTGGCCGATTGTTTCTTTTTCTGGCCAGTGCCTCCTTTTTGCCTTTTTCAGGCATTGGGCATGCCAGCTGTGCCAGCTGGAGTGCACGGACTTGTCCTCCATACACGTGTATGGAGGACTTGCACCCTTTGCACCCTTTTGCTCTAAGATTCTTGGAGAAGCTTAGACCCTTTCTCTTAGCTTCCTCCAGAAGCCTGAACCCTTTGTCTTAGCTTCCCCAAGAAGCTTGGACCTTTGGTCTAGCTTCTTGAGGAAGCTTGGCCCCTTTGCCTTAGCTTCTCTAAGAAGCTTTGATCCTTGTTTTGTTCTATAAAAGGAGGCCTCTCCTTCCACTAGGGGGTTCAGCAAAAATCAGAGATATATATGATATATATATCACTCTCTCTCTCTTCATTTGTGTGTGTTAGAGTGTCCAAAAGGGTGTTTTGTTCTTAGTTTTGGACTAAAACATCTAGTGTTACACCATACTTCGGTTTTGGAGGTGTTGAGAGTTTGTTCTTGGAGTTTTGAGTGTGTTTTGATCAAAATGAGGGGGCTGGAGTTGCTGTTCTTGAAGTGTTCTTCAAGGGTGAGCAATATTGCTTTATATTCCCCATTCTTGCACTAGCTTTTAAACTATCTTGCATGCTGTTTTAAGCTTAGTGTATAACTAATAAAAGTTCTGATTTTTCATGTTTAAGTTGTTTCATTCAGGTCATTTTGGTGTTTGGGGTTGTCCTCCCTCTCTTAGGCCTTGTTTGGCCCTTTTGTGCCTTCTTTGTTTGAGCTTTGAGAACATTCATGTATTGGCCTTCTCACCACTGAAATCCAGAGGATTTTCAATGGTGATGAAGGAGTTTTGAGGTCTTGCATAGGGGAGGGACACCCCTCTTCCCTTATGTCTCATATGCTTGTGTTTTTGGCTCATAAAGGTAGCATGCATGCTTAGTTGGTTTTAGCTCCATCTTAGAGGCTTTTGGGTGTTATTTGGTCATATTATACCTCTGTTTTTAGTCGGATTGATAGTCCATTGCATGCATCATACACTTGCTTTGTAATCCCCTTCATTGTCATAACATGCGTCTTGCATTTGGACTACCATGCTCGCATGTTTTGGCTTAGCTTTATGAAGTTTTTAGTCATGTTTTACCATGCTTCAGGTCTGACTTTGGTTGCCTTAGCCATGTTTGCCATGCTTTGTATAGCTTCTTTGCATTCTAGCTTGTAGGCTTTGAGTGTGTAAGTCATGAGCATGCTTTGCTTGAGCCATTTCAGTGATTTGGAATCACTTATCATGCTATTTCAGTTCATGTTTTATGCTTATATGCTTGCATCTACCACCCTTTCAATGTCTTGCAGAGTTGTGGTCTTATGCTCCATATATGGGCCATTGTGCATGCCTCTTTGTTTAAGTCATTTAGATGCCATCTAAGTGTGTTTTGGGGGACATTTTGGCATATTATAACTCTGTTTTTCATCACATAATCCACGCCATGTCCGGTTGTGATAGTTGTAGTGGAATGCTCCCTTTTATTGCCTTGAATGCCCTTTGTTTTGGGTCCCCCTTTCTTAGCATGTTTTGACCCCATCCAATGTATGTCCTAGCCTTATTTTGGTCTGCCTTAGGACTAATTTAAGTCATTTTGGCTCTTTGAGGCTTGGTTGGTATGACCATGGTTTGAACCCTTTTGTTAGCCTCAAGTTTTGGCCTTCATTGCATACCTTACTTACATGGTTTGGGTGATTTGGCATCATCCCTTGCACATTTTCAGAGATTTTCATGCTTGCCATTTGTCCATGTTAGTCTCCTTTGAATGTGTTTAAAAGCTCCCTCTTCCATGCTTAGGTGATAGGCCCATTGGCGTGCATGTTTGCATAAGCATTTACCCATCATTTCCATCATCTTTGGCCACTTTTTATGGCAAGACTGAGGTCTGCCCTTTGCGGTTTAAGTCCACCATTGCATGTTTGTCGCATGTTGGTTACATATTTGGTTCATTGTGTGTTGTCACATGCTAGTTCCATTGCATATTTTTCTATGTTTGCTACATTGCATTTTGCATGCTTGGCACATTGCACATTTGCATGTTTAGTTTGCATTACATTTGGCATGCTTTGCTAACTTAGCCTCATGTTGCATACTTGAGCCATTTTTCATATTTGAGCAATATTGCATACATACATTGCATTGTGTTTGGTTTGGGGTGTCAAACCAAACATGAAGAATGAGGTGTGTTCGTTCTTAAAGTGATGAAACACATCTCAATCCTCGATCGCCGACGCCCTTGATCTCAAAATGATAGGGCGTGAAGCATCCATTTGTTTTGTTGCACGCATTTACATTGATTTGCGAACTTGGTACCTTTGGCCATCATGCGTCGAAATGCGTGATTGGTGGCCCGAGTACCGAAGGCCATACTCCCTTAGGATCATAGCATGATAGGGAGGGTGGCTATGCACACACTGTCTTGAAAATTCCATGCCATACATTGTCTGTCCTCTGTTGCAGCAAAACCAGTATTCTGCAGGAAGAAATGGCCGGCCGGCCACTTTTAATGCCGACCGACCATCAAAGTCTAGGTGGTGGTCCTACTTTTGGTCGATGATAATTTTCCCATGGTCGGTGGACCTACATTCGGGCCGGTGACATCCCACCACACTCAGGGAGTGCTTCAGAAGGGTTCTGGAAACTTTCATAACTTTCAGAGGAACAAGGCAGTGTAAACAGAGGCAATAGTGGCATGGCAACGGGTTTCCGGGCGAGGCGAATCGAGCATGCATCATCCCATCATTCCGAGGCGGGGCTGCGGCCACCTCCCTTCTGATTTTAATTTGTTAATTAATTAGAAGTTTTGTAATATTTAATTACCTAAGTTAGTTAATTATTTATTTGGGTTTGTATTATTTATTCGGACCCTCCGAGAGAGGGCAATGTTGTAATAAGTGTGCGTGTGTGTGATGCATGTCTTCCAACCCCCATTTCTTTCTCCCTTTTATTTAGCCGCTTACGATGGTTAGATTTAGGGCATATTTCAATTAGCATCCTTATGCTATGTATGTTTGCATCATTCATGTGTCTTGCATGCACCGAGCTCGGCGCATCATGCTAACTGCATTGTATTTCAATTCCAAGTTGAATACGTGTTAGTTGTAGCATCTCACATGCCATCTTAAAATAGCCGAGCCTATCTTAGTTACATTTTGCATATGTTGCATTAGCCACCTTAACATGAACTAGGATCATGCATTGATTACTAACTAGTTTTTGTTTTGGCTCGGAGTACTCGGTAAGTGTTTATGCTTTAGCATCCTCGCATGCATGTGAGTGATTGCCATGATAGCATGCTTACCATGAGGCTATATGCTTATGTGATATAACTGCCTGAATGCCTGTGGGTGAAGGTTGGATTGCTTGAATTGGGACAATTCTTTGAAATCCGTATTTTAGCCTACTTGTGAGTAGCAAAACTCAAACCATTTTCCGAACAAACGGATATGCAATGCCTTGTTCCAAATTAGACGATCTAGTCTATACTTGTTTTGCTGTGCGCATCACATAGTAATTCTAGCTAATAATCGGATTAAGAATGCACAATGTTTTCAAAACTAGATATCATGGTTAGTAGAGGCCGATCTTTGATCGGGCGAGTGGGGGTGCTCATAGCTGACCTTCCCCAATCGTACCCAAGTTCCCGAGCCGAGGTAACTTTGGTGATGACGGACACGTGGCCTTAGGCAAACGAGTCAGGGTTTCCTAAATTCCTTCATAAAAAATATTTAGGTAGCAACTTTGTATCTGGCAAAGCAGTCCATGTTTGGCACTTCTTCTTAAAAAATCAGTTTTCCAAAACGATTGTTAGATTTGGACTCTTTGGTGATTTATCAGTCTTGCATTGCACTTTGCAAGATCAGATTAAGAACCGTGACTATTTTGAGTGCGAACTGTAGAAGCATAAAGCCCGAGGGCGCGTCTACAACAGCCTCAAACCAAATAAAACAAAACTCATCAGAGTAAAGGGGCCAAACGGAAGCAAATATAAAACTGTCCATAGAGTCGTGCTTATATGCACACCATAACATTCCAAACATTTCTATCTTAATAACTCACATCAAAATATGTACTAACACAGAACACTGTACATACAGGATCATACAAGTTTAAGTCAGCCGAACCTAAGACTTATATACAAAAGTAGTCCAATGCTTTCGCCAATATAACAAAACTATGAACAAAGGACAAAGGTGAAGACAGTCTCGTGCGTGAGACATTTGGGCTAACTCCTCCTGTTTCTCACAATTTCACTGAGGCTGGTTCTAGACGTCCCTTGGCTCACCTACATGTACATGAATGAGCGTGAGCGAAAGCCCAGTGAATAATATCGAATAAGGAAGATACATAAGCAATCTTCGAAATAGTTACAGCAGATGGCCTTTGGCCCAATCACTTGTATCAATCGGCCTTCGGCCCAATCATTTATGTCAATCGGCCTTCGGCCCAATCATTTATGTCAATCGGCCTTCGGCCCAATCATTCATGTCAGTCGGCCTTCGGCCCAATCATTCATGTCAATCGGCCTGCGGCCCAATCATTTATGTCAATCGGCCTTCGGCCCAATCATTCATGTCAATCGGCCTTCGGCCCAATCATTCATGTCAATCGGCCTTCGGCCCAATCATTTATGTCAATCGGCCTTTGGCCCAATCATTTATGTCAATCGGCCTTTGGCCCAATCATTTACGTCAATCGTTGTCCACCATTCAAATTAATGAACTTACAAAACTTATATAGAAGTAAACAATTGGACAACAACATATTTCAAATATCTTGTTAACATATTACTCACAGTGATCGGTTGGTTGGTTTGCCCTGGAGCTCGACCCTACATATTCCATGAACACAAAAGGGTCACAAACAATTCAATCCGTTCTAAATTCACATTTTCCTCTTTAGGCTTCATTCTTATCTCTTTAACTCAATTACAATGCTCAATGCATGCCTAAGAGTACTTGGAAGTGAAAGAGAACAGAAAATGAAACACAAAATTCTTTTCAAAATTTCAGAAAGCAGGGTCCCCGCTCGAGCGTGGACTTCCCCGCTCGAGCGGACCCTTGAGGCCTGCAAAAGTACTAGATGCATCAAAATTACGCTCGATCGCGAACTCTGGCGCTCGAACGGAAGGCCTCTCTACATGGCTCCCTGCTCGAGCATAAACTTCCCCGCTCGAACAGAAACCATGTCTGCAGAAAATACTGGGAACACGAAATTCACGCTCGAGTGACGATTTCCTCGCTCGAGCGGACATCAAATTTTCTGGGTTTTCCTGGACATGTTCTTGAGCTCCAATTCGACATTCAACCAACATTTCTTGCATGCAATAGCTCAAACTTCAAATACACTTGTACTAACATGGTATAAACCCCAAATTACAACCCAATGAAGCTCAATTTCACAAATAAATCACATGCATGTCCCAATCTTTCATCAAACTCTTTCTAACATAACAAATTCATGCATTCAAGCTCATATTCTCATGAATTGTACATGCATGTGCTATATAACCCTTACTCTCAACTTAGATGATGAAGAGGTGATCAAAACATGAGCTTCAACTACAAACTTACATGGATCATACCCTCCGTGCTCAAACATGCAATATTCAAACCAATTGCACACATGCATGCATACATTGACCTTCAATTCAACATAATAACTCAATTTCATTTCAATTCTTACTCTTGATTACCCAACTAGCTTGAATACACAAAATTACAAACTAGAATCCATGAAATACTCACCTAGGAGCTTTAATCCCCACAATCTATAGCAAATTCTTGAGTAATCTTCAAGGTTTCCAAGCTTTGAGATCAAACTTCAACTCTCTCTCTCTCTCTCTCTCTTCCTCTTTAGCCGACCCTCCCTCTCCTTCCTTAGAGCAATTCGGCTCAAATAAACAAGAAAGAGGAATTGAGTGTGTGTAGTGCCCCTCTTTAAGTCCCACTAGTCACAATTATTTCCATATAAAATATTTGGGCACTAATTCATCAATTTAATCTGATCCGAATCAATTTTCAATTAAATTTCACAGTGGTCTCTAAAAATTATGCCAATCACAATGGCGCAATCAATTTCGGTTTCTATGGCCGATAAGGCCTTCAATTAAATTTGCAAAGCAGATAATCAAATATATATTCCAACGGTGAACAGATAGAAATTGAAAACCACATATTTTCACATAATGGCACACAAAATCATATTAAACACATAATCATACTCATACTAAGGACCAATTAACATATTACGGAACAGGGATATCACACCTTGTCCTTAATTTTCAACTAGATTCTCCTTCTTCTGCTCATAACAGTGAACTTTCCCACGGAGGGGTTGCGACAAGATGTGCAGCAGATCCACGACTGATAGCAATTGACGACGCCCTTGGCCAGTATGGATGTGATCAAACCTGTCTAGATGAGGGAGTGGAATATCTTGATCCATTCCAGTTCGTGCATCACACTTAGCTTGATACCTCATTGCCTGGAGGATATGAGAGCTTTCAGCCCTTTTCTGTTAGCTTCCGACGTGCCGTTTCTGGCGAATACGGTACCCTTTCTGGAAAGTATGTTCACGATGGGGAAAAGACAGAACACCTGACTCAACTGTGCCCTTAGTTCATCATTTTGACCATTTTTTGTTTTGAAGCTTCTGCTAAAACAATTTTGACCAATATGAGAGTTAGATTAACACACTTATTCAACCTCTTGATTTGAAACCATGCAAGTTAGGCTATGAGCATTGAAAATTTTCCTTTTCTTTTTGGGTCTAAGAAATGGTCCAATTGTGGAAAAATAGAATAATTTTTGAGAGAAAATTAGTCAAACCTCATTAAAAATCCTCAAAACTGTTTTTGCAAATGGCCACTACTCGACCAACAGAAAATTTACTCTTGAGATGCGCAACCTCAGATCCAAAACAATGGCAAACTGCCCCTTGTCTAAAGGACACTGCATCGCAACGAAAAGTTGCCCCTTGTCTAAATGGCACCACAGCGCACCGTACTCAATCCTCGAAGTGACGATTACAACCGAACTCTCGGATACAAAGAAGACAAAGATGATCAAAACCATTACATGGACACAATCGATTTGGAAGTGTTTATGGCTGGACTTCAGAATGAAGTTGCCTACGTATCCCAAACATGGGAATCAAGCCTTACGTAGTTCCGGGGTTAAGGTACACTCGGGTATTAACCTCTCCTTTTGCGCTCTAACTTTTGCCAAGGCCGTCCTTCCGGGTTTTCAACCTTGCGAGCTTTGTTTTTCTTTTCTTTTCATTCCTTCTTTTCTTTGTTCACTTCATTTCATTTTTTTTCTTTTCTTTTTTTTTTCTTCATTTCTTTTTTGTTCGTTTTGCTTTCTTTTCATTTTTCTTGCTCTAACTTTTTCCTGGGTCGCCCTTTCGGGTTTTCGGCCCAGCGAGCCTCTCAAGGATAAAAGTGTTGCTTTGTCCATGTTGAATGGTTTTGAGATCTTGGAGCCATCTAAATCTAGGAGAGTGGCTGTTATTCCCTGATGATGTAGGAGTCCATCCAATGGGGGGGCAGAATTTTCCCCTAGTGTTGTGGATAGGAGCTCAATTGTCCTTCAGCAATACTTCATTCTTTCCTCCCTTCTGGGATTTGGCATTCTTGCTGATCTTCGTTAGCTTGAGAAATGTCCCAATTTTTGGCTCTTCGAGCACATCTGACATTTTTGCCCCTAGTTCGAGGCGGGGCTTCTGATCTAGGTTCGCAAACTTCCTTTGATAACATCTGATCTACTTGATCTGACTTCCTTATCCCTAGTTCGTGGGCTGCTTCAAATCTGGCCACACAGGCCTCACATGGCGATTGACCTTTGAACACTCTGAATCTGAGTTCAAGGTTTGAAAGCAAAAGGGGTCGAGTCTCGAGGCTGAGAGTGATCCTAAACTGCACAATGTCAAGAGCGATTCCACACAGGTCTTCGCAGGATCATGCATACTATTTTTTGAAATCTTTTAAAAAAGCGACTAGTCGCTCGCGCTGAAGACAATGCGGAACCAATCTAGATCAAGCCAGGATCCTTCTCAGTACTCATATTAACAAGCATGATCTCATTCATTAAGGGGTTAGCACGCCTCTCTTTCTCTCAAATTGATCAAATTTTTGCAAATCCTGAGGAATTCCTCCCTCTTCGTTTTCATCACAACGTTCAAAAGTTTTGAAAAACTTAGGTCAACGCAATAATTTCAAGGCACAAAAGCTCAGGTGAAATATACTGCCGTTTCATTCAAACTTGCTGGCACAACAAGTTCAAGAGAGAAACAAACATAAAAGCATGAAAACTGCCGTTGTTTCATTCAGATCTTCTGGTGCAACTGGCTCCAAGGCGGAAACAGACTCAAAAGAAAGCGAAAAGACAAACACAAAACAAAATAGTGATGTCCGAGGTAACACCCCTGGAATCATCCGACGACTGACTCGTTACAACAAGACAGACCTGACTGACTCAGTAAGAAAAGATTGACTCAAAACAACAAGACACACTCTAAACAACATAACAAAAATGACTCAATACCCAAGTTAGAAAGTACAAAAACTAGCATTCGTAAAATGCTCAAAACAATACGTGCCATATGCCACATTCGAAGTAAACTGAGCGCCGCCCGTAGGTGGTTCATCCCCTGATCACATACTCGTACTATCTCCCAAGTTCACTGATCCAGTGGCGATAGACTTTGCTGTGCTGGTGTGGCGATGACCTTGTTGGCAAACAGATCTTGTACATCATGGCGAAGACGAAAGAAACTGTCAGTGTCATGACCGTTTATTGATGGTAGGCACAATACTTAGTCGAGTCATGCTTTGGAGGGATAGGATCGGGTAGAGGCCATTGTTCCAACAGTTTCAAATGCCCTTTCCTGAGTAAGACCCCTAAAGCCTTTAACAAAGGCATATAAAAGTGGGGTAAAAACCCTCCTGACTCAGGGTGGATATTTAGTCGTTTGCGACCTGGTTCCGGACACACTGGTGAATGGGGTGGCTGTTTTTGATGTGGTGGTGGTGACCATGCCCACCTCAGAAGATCTTGTAGCTACATCACCACTAGTGGTCGCATTTGACCTGCGGGAAAACGCCTTCATGGGCTGTTCCTTCTCCTGGTCAATAAGGCCTTGCTTCATAGCATCCTCAATCTGTACCCCAAGCTCATGCAAATCGGCAAAGGTAGGGAGAGGTAAGACTATCATCTTTTGCATCAGTCTGGGATGGAGGCTGCGCACAACCATCCTTATCTAGTCTTTGTCAGAAGGCCTTGTAGTCACCATCGAGGCCTTTGCTCTCCATCTCGTCACAAACTTGGAAAAACCCTCATTTGGCTCTTGGCAGGTGACTTCAAGATCACGAGTTGTGACCTCAATCTGTGTGTTGTAGGAGTATTGAGCAATGAAGGCCTCAGCCATCTCTTCCCAGTTCTGTTTCACAGAGTTCTCCAATTTCGCATACCAGATTGCGGCTATCCCCGACATGGTTCGGCCGAATAGTGACAGCTTTTGGGCTGTGGTCAAGCCCAATGGCCTCAGGATATTAGAAAACAGGTGGAGGTGCGCCATTGGGTCTCCAGAGCCATCGAAGCAGTCGATATATGGCATCTTGAACCGGTCCGACAGAGTCACGGCCGAATCGGTGTATCCATCCTCTATGTCCAGAATGGATTTCACGCCTTGAGCCTTCTTAAGCAGCTTTTCAAGCTTGCTCACCTTTAACGCAATTGGATCCATTTCGAACTCGAAAGGGGCCTCAATTGGGTAAGCCTGTGCTTTGGAAGTCTGAGGTGGAGTGGGTTCCACTGGGACATCTGTATTCTCCTGGGCATTAGCAGTAGGAGCAGGAGCCCTTGGTGCAGAAGTTTCTACTGGAGGTGGGTGGGACGCATAAGCTGTTCCCTGTTGTGTTTGTAGCTATTGCTGTTGAAGCCTGGCGATGAGTTTGACCTGCTGGGCCACAACCTCGGTTTGGCGTGCAGCATCCCGCTGCATGGCCTGCATGGTCTCTTGGAGTTGACGCATCATGTCCTCCATATTAACTGAAAACTGTGGATCTGACTAAACAGGTGTGTATTCCCTCTCTGAGGTGGAAGCAGATATCTCAGCCCAACTGCGCACAGGTGAGGTGGATAATCACCGCTGATCTAGAGATTGCTGAGCTAGTGATCTGTGCCTGACTGGCTTTTTTACCCTGCCCCTGGCGAAGGAACACTGATTGCCTTTGAACTGAATCTCTGACCTGACAAAGTCTATCAACACAAGTCCAATGTACCCGGGGGATGTTGGAGCCTTTTGAAGCTATAGTTCCAGAACCCTACCTTACAAAAGAGAAAGCAGGCAGTATCTTAGCCCTAATTTTACCAAAACAGATATAAGCATAACTGAATGACTGTGCTCTCTATTGAATTCTGTCCAAAATTCTGCCTGCAAACTGATACCCTCAGGTAAAACTGATTCTCCCAAATACTGATGCCCTCAGGCCTGATACCCAGACTTGCAAACCGATATGCACAACCCTATAGAGACACACTCTGACAGCAAATATCATACAAGTAAGAGCCAAAACACCCCTATGTTAGGGTAGGGTTTCCTTGTCCTATTTTGTTAGGAGCTAGGATTTCACTACGCACGCAGCGGTTTCAAAACAACCTACAATCGGGTAAGCAACCTGTCCTAGCTTGGAATGGTCACTATGAATTCCGAATATGCACTAGGTCGAATGGTCAAAAAGGGCGCCCCGGTAAAAACCGGGGTTTGTGTTCCCGTCGTGCAGAGCCCATAACCGGTCAGCCTTATGGCGCGCTTTTCCAAGCAAGCCTCTGGCAAACCGTTCAAGAATAGCATATGGCAAACAAGGTGTCCTAGGCGCACCAATGCAAATGCAATGCAAAGAGACGTATAAGTGTAAACAAAACAAGATATCATAAGTTCGAGTCAAGTTCTCTAATTCCCTAGTAGAGTCGCCAGAAACTATAGACCGCCCTGAGAACTCCCGGCTCCGCGCGCGAGGGCACGAATTCGTTTGTTATTTAAATACTACAGTTCGGACTCGTGTCACGGTTCTGAATCTAATCTCACAAAGCGCAATGTGAGACCGATAAATCACCAAAGAGTCCAAATCCGGCAAATCATTTTGAAAAATTAATTTTTATAAAGAAGTGCCAAACATGGATTGCTTTGCCAGATACAAAGTCGCCACCTAAATATTTTATTTTGGGAGAATTTAGGAAATCCTGACTCGTGCCTGAGGCCATGTGTCCGTCATCACCAAAGTTGACTCGGCTCGGGAACTTGGGTACGAGAGGGGAAGGTCATGCAATGAATAGCCCCTCTCGCCCGATCAAAGATTGGCCTGTACTAAGCATGATATTTTGTTTTTGAAAACACATGTGTTCTTATTCCGGTTGTTAACCTAGAATTACTATGTGATGCACACAGCATACAAGTATAGACTAGATCGCCTAAGATGGAACAAAACATTGCATGTTTGTTTGTGAAAATGATTTGAAGTTTGCTACTCGCAAGTAGGCTAAGTCGCGCAAGCAATCCAACCTTCACCCACAGGCATTCAGGCAGTTAAACACTTAAGCAGTTAACCTCATGGCAAACATGCTATACATGGCAACATACACATCTTATGTGGTATGCTAAAGCATAAACACTCACAGTGTACTCTGAGCCAAAACAGAGAACTAGTTAGAAATCATGCATGATCTTAGTTCATGTTAAGATGGCTAATGCAACACATGCAAAAATGCAACTAAGATAGGCTCGGCTATCTAGAATGGCATATGAAATGCAACTTGATACATGTATTCAAATTGGAATTGAAATACAATGCAGTTAGTATGATACGCCGAGCCCGGTGCATGCAAAACAGATGAATGATGCACACATGCAAACCATAAGTATGCTAACCGAAACATGCCCTAAAACTAACCATCGTAAGCGGTTAAGTTAAAGGGAGAAAGAAATGGAGGTTGGAAGACATGCATCACACACACGCACGCTTATTACAACTGTTGGCCCTCTCGACGGAGGGTCCGAATAAGAAGCTAACTAGCTAATCTAAGCTAATTGAACTAATTATTACATCACAAAACTAATTAACTAACAAGCTAATTAATTAAGCTATTACAACAAAAATTGAATAGCTAAATGCATTCACTATTTAAGTACAAACCAAATAGCTAACTAGCTAATCAAATCAGCTAAGTAAAGCGATAAATCAGGAGCCTCAAGGCGGGAAGTATATGCATGCTCGGTCGCCTTGTTCGGAAATCCGTCGCGATGCCCCAACTTGCCTTTGTTTGCAACTGTCCTCAGAACCTTGCACCAAGCTCCAGAAAGCGTCCAACTCATCTTGGGGACATGCGGGAGGGCTGTCGACCACCTAGGGGTGTTTCCAGCCACTGGCCGACCACTTTCTACTGCTGCAGACCAGAAAAAGTGGTCGGCCAGCTAGTTTTTCTGGTTGGCCGACCAGTTTTTGCTGCACTTCTCCAATTTGCTGCAACAAAGAGCAGGAGAGGGCATGGCAATGTATTTGCAAGGTATGTGTGCACAACCACCCTCCCTATCATTTCATAAGCTCAAGGGAGTGCAGTTCTCGACCCTCGGGACACCAATCACGCATCTTGATGCATGATGGCCGAGAAGCCAAATTGCACAATTCAAAGTAAAATGAATGCACACATAAACACAAAAAGCCTAGAACTCTATCATGTATGATCAAAAGGGTCGGTGACCGAGAATTGAGGCACGTTTCATCACTTCAAGTATGAAACGTCCCTCGTTTCTCATGTTTGGATTAACACCTAATCCAAACAAATGCAATGCAACAACAAGCATGTTAAACATGTAATGTAACATGGCATATACAATGCAATGTAAGATGGTATGCACAAGGTGAAGAACATGGCATACACAATGCAATGAACAACATGGCATGCTCAATGCAATGTAACATGATCAACTTAACAAAGCTAATGGCATGAAAACAATGCTAATGCATGCATACACAAAGCAAGGCAACATAAGCATGCAACAACATAGCAATGTAAGCATGCAAATAACATGAAAGCAAACATGCTCAATGGACTTAAACCAAAATGGATAGACCTTAGTCATGCCCAAATCAGTGGCCATAACACCAAAACAAAGGCATGAAATGCAAAACAAAGCATGCACATGCATTGGCCCATCAACTAGGCCTAAGAGCACAACTCTCAAGAGTGCTCAAGAAGTGATAAACATGGGAGTGTGACAACACTAAAGGCTCTGAAATAAGGTATGAAATGATGCCAAATCATTCAAACAATAGGCACAAGGCATGCTAGAGTCCTTAAGGCATAAGGCTAGCAAAGAGCAACGCATAGGAGGCATGCAAAACATGGCACAAATGCATGAACCAACCATGGACAGAGCTTAAGATGAGGGCTCAAGGACCTAGGCAAGATGGCATACATGCTAGGCCATAAACTAGGCAACAATGCATAACACTCAAAGGCACTTAAAGAGTGAATGAAGTGGGAACATGGCAATGTTACATGCTCTGAAATGTCATGGTAAATGATGCTAAATTATGTACACAACACAAATGAAGCATGCTATGGTGCTCAAAGCTTGAAGCAAGCATAGACACTTGCACTACAACTATGCAAAACATGAAGCATATGGCAAAGGCAACCCACAATAGTCCTAGAACAAGTCAGAATGAGTCTAAAACATGCATGGAAGGAAACCAAAACAAGCTAGCACGAAGGACATAAGGCATGATAAATGCAAGGCAAATATGGTGGATTACACTACACCTATCAAGACCAAGCATGAGATGGCTTCGCCAACAAAAATAAGAGTTATATCATGGAAAAATAACCCCAAAAACCCACTAAAATGATGGCTCGCAAGCTTAGGCATGAAGGCATACGCAATGGTTCATGTTAAGGCATAAAAGGGCAAACCCTCCAACGCATTGAAAGAGTGACAAATGCAAGTGTATGACCATGAAACATGCACTGAAATCTCATAACAAATGATTCCAAATCATTCAAATAGACCAAGCAATGCATGCTAGTGGACTTGATACACAAAGCTAACAAGCTAGAACGTATTATAGCTATACAAAGCATGGCATGCATGACCAAAACAACACAAACCAGAGCTTAAGCATGCTAAAATATGGACAAAGCTTCTTAGAGTTAAGCCAAAAGCATGCTAGAATGATGATCAAAAGCATGATACACAATAGGCCAGTTCATGGAATTACACTACGAGTGTATGGAGCATGCAAGGGGCCATCAAACCAAACCTTAACTGAGGTATGACATGGCAAAACATCACCAAGAACATGCTGAAATGGACTCAAAACAAGCCAGAAAGACATGCTACTTCATGAAGCATACAAGATTAGTTTGTGAGAAATACACTACAAGTGTATAAGGCATGCATGAGGTGACAAAACCAAACCAAAACAATGGTATGCCATGCTGAAATAACCCCAAATACATGCTAAGATGGAGCCAACATTATCTTAACAAACATGCTCTAACATGAGGCATACAAAGCAAGTATACAAAACACAAGGAGAGGGGACCCTCTCCTATTTGGGACCTTAAAACACCATTTCCACCACTGAAATTCCTCTGGAATTCAGTGGTAGAACGGTCATGCAAAGGTGATCCCAATAACTTAAAATGATGGCACAAGAACAAGGCCAAGCAAGGTCTAAGAGGGGGTAGACTACCCCCAACACAAAAGTGACCTGAAACAAACATTTTAAGGACTGAAAAATAGAACTTTTTGCAGTAGCAAGTTAAGCCTGAAACACCATGAAAATAGGTCCAAAAGCTTAAGCAGAAATAAGGGTTTTAAGGGTTAGAAGCTCACCCTTGAAGAACACCTTCAAAGCTGCAACTCTAGCAACTTTTTTGAGCTCAAACTAGTCCAAAAACTGCAAAACAAACCTCAAGAAGCCTTAGCAACAAAAGGATGGTGTTAGAGTGTGTGTTTGTGTGCAATAGTGTGATAAATAAACACTTTAAGGCACAAAACAAGAGTAAACAAGGAAAAATAGAGACACATGTGTATCTATATCTCAAGCCACAAAATTATGAACCTAGTGGATGGAGGAAGAGGTTCTCTCTTATAGAGAATAAGCAACAAGCTTGTTGGACAAGCTTTTGGCCTAAAGCCATCCCTCCATACACGTATGGAGGATGGCTTCTGTGCCTTCCAACTGGCACCACTGTACTAAAAATATATCCAAAAAGGTGATAAAAAACAGCCGACCAGCCGACCACCACAACTGGTCTCCTAAGACAAAAATTGGTCGGCAATGGGAGGAGAAGGTCTACAGCATGAAAGCAAGGCAGTGGTGTGGTGGCCGACCAGAAAAGGTGGCCCAAAGACCAAGGAGACCAATTGGCCGACCAGAAAACTGGCTTGCGGGAAGAAAAGTGGTCTCCAAGGGGAAGAACTGGTCTCCCACCCTTGTACCACCTTCCAAACAAGGAAAACAAGGTTTTTACCAAAAACAAACCAAAAGGGATGCAAGACGAAAGTTCGGGAGTCAAGGCGCGTGGCCGAGAGACTCGAAAACTAGTCTATGGGCATCAAAAGTGGTCTACGACCACAAAAGTGGTCTCCTGGACCACAGTGTCCCTCTAGGCAGAGGCAACGAGGTGTGGTTCAAAAACCAAGCCAAACGGAGAACGTTAAGAGGTCCCGAGACAAGGCGCCTGGCCGAAGACTCCGAAAATCGAAAACTGGTCTCCAAGCAGGAAAAGTAGTCTACGACCACAAAAAGGTGCTCTACAAGACCTCTCCCTCCCTCCAGAGAAGGGAAACAAGGCTTGGTCCACAAGCCGAGCTGAAACACAAAGAGTTCAGAGGCCCAGAGGCAAGGCACTCAGCCGAAAACTCCGAAACCTCGAAACAAGCACAACATGCACTATCACCGAGCGCTCAATCGATGACGTCTGAGTCTTAAGGTCGGTCAAAAATGGGGTGTCTACAACTTGGTATTGGAGGCATGAGATCCCAATTTGCTCAAATACTGCAGTCTGCATTTGGCTCACGGATGGTTATGCACTATCACCGAGCGCTCAATCGATGACGTCTGAGTCTTAAGGTCGGTCAAAAATGGGGTGTCTACAACTTGGTATTGGAGGCATGAGATCCCAATTTGCTCAAATACTGCAGTCTGCATTTGGCTCACGGATGGTTTCTCCTTCTGTAGCAAAAAGGTATTTAGATTTATTGTAAGATTGGTTATTCTGCTGAATTATTGAGATAAATAATTCCTTCTTATTCACGTTTGTTTTGCACAATATATATATATATATATATATGTTTTGCATTATTAGTTGTAGGAATAATCTGTCAATTGTATTGGATAAAGTGTTCATTGTCCAGATAACAAAAATCATGACCAAACAATGCAATGTGAGTCCCATGGATTAATAATCTTAATCCTATGTTATAATCTGCCTAATCAAACCGGCACTTATAGTATTTTTGAGCTCCAAGAAGTCAATCTCTGCGTTGAATTCTTATCCACTATCAATAGTGAAGCTTGAAATGATTGTACATTCTTTATAAAATGTACAACTATTTGATATGCTCTCCTTTTAGAAACATATATTTGATATTTCCATAGAGGATTTCATTGGTAACATGTGTAATTCCAAGCTACAAAAAAAAGAAGCATTTTAAAAGAGTGAAGTTATGATTTCAGTATTATTGTTACAACCACTTTTAATTATGAAAAATGTATCATATTTAAATGATTAAAGTATCATCACTCCTATATCTCTTTATTTTTCGTTGAGAAATGTTTTAGAGAGACAAAACCTAAGTAATTTTGTATTTGATTAGTGTGAGCCAAGCATTGATCCCTTTTAATAGTGTTCTATAGAACTTTCCTTTTAGTCTAATGGGTACTCGTTTATCTCATAATACTCCAGACGCAATCCTCCACTTAAGCCATCTCATCTTAATTTTGTGGATCACATTTGCTCTAGTCTCTCCAATTGTTGTGATAATCGATCCGAAATAATGAAAATGTTCACTCTTATGTAGTTCTTGGTTCTCAATCTTCACTTCTCATGTGCTTCCATTGTGATTGTTACTAAAATTTCACTCCATATACTCTGTCTTAGTTTTTATTATCCTAAATCCTTTAGATTCTAGTGCTTTTCTCCAAATCTCTGACTTAGTGTTAACTCCTCTAGTCTCATCCACTAACACGATATCATCTACAAAAAGCATACACCATGGCAAATCATCTTGAATGTCGCGCGTCAACTCATCCATAACTAACGCAAAAAGATAAGGATTTAAGGTTGATCCTTGGTGTAACCCTACAGAAATTGCAAATTCACTCGTCTCTCCAACATGTAATCTAATAGTGGTCACCACACCTTCAAACATATCCCATATCACATCAATGTAACCTTTTGTCACCTCTTTCTTCTCTAACACCCACCAAATTATATCCTGAGGCACTTTTTCATATGCTTTCTAAAGATCGATAAAAATCATATAAATGTCTCTTTTCTTTTCTGTATACTTTTCTATTACTCTCCTCAAAAGATAAATCATTTCCATTGTTGACCTACCAGGCATAAACCCAAATTGGTTCTCTGACACCTCTGTTTTATTTTGTAATCAACGTTCCATCACTCTCACCCACACTTTCATTACGTGACACATTAACTTAATTCATCTATAGTTGTTACAACTTTGAACATCTCTTTTATTCTTATATATTGGCAGTAAAATACTCTTCCTCCACTCCTCTGGCATTTTTCCAGTCAGCAAAATCTTGCAAAATAACCTAGTCAACTAAACAACCCCTTTCTTACCCAAACATTTCCATGCTTCAATAGGTATATCATCGGGTCCTAAAGCCTTATTCAATTTCATCTTGTTAAGTACAAACTCTACTTCAAAGTCCCTAATCCTATGATAGAACCTATAGTCCTGGTTTTCCTTATTACTGCCTACTTCCTCCCCTTTTGACCTACCTCCATGTTCTTCCTTTAACAACTTCTCAAAATAGTTCTTTCACCTCTCCTTAATCTGTTCTCGCTTCACCAACACCTTAAAGTCCTTACCCTTGATGCACTTAACCTGATTAAAATCTCTTGTTTTCCTCTCTCTTATCTTAGCAAGTTTGTATATCCTCTTCTCTTCCTCCGTACTATCTAGTCTAGCGTAAAGGTCATTACAGGCTTTTAACTTAGTCTTCCTCACTACTCTTTTGATCTCCTTATTGGCCAATCTGTAGTGCTTAAGGTCTTCCTCAGTTCTATCATTTTGTCACTTTTTGCAGCTCTCTTTTTAGTCTTTATTACTGCTTGGACCTCCCCCCTCCACCATCAAATTTTCTTAAAATTGAGTCCATTTCCTTTCGACTCTCCAAGAACTTCCCTTGAGATTCTCCTCATACAATTGCCCATCGAGTTCCACATAGTGTTAGCATCATCGTCCAAGTCCCAAATACCTTCTTTATCCATTATATTCTTAAATGTGTCTAGTTTATCTCTTTTTAGGTTCCACCATCTAGTTCTGTGATGCCCACTATCTTTCCGAGTTTGGTATTGCCTTTTAGAGTATAAATCTAGTACCAAAATACTCTCTCCAGCCTCATTTTGATCACCAAAACCATACCCACCATGCACCCTCTCATACCCTAGTTTATCTACTCCTACATGGCCATTGAAATCATCACCTATAACTAAGTTTTCTCCTGCAGGTATCTCCTGTAGTACCTCATCCATTTCCTCCCAAAAAACTGTAACGCCCTCAAAATAATAACAATAAACCCATCAGATAAGACATGCATTTACATTTAAACTAACCGCATTCCTTTCATTCATTAGAATTCCATTACATAAGTATTACATGTTAACCTCATAACAAAATGCCCTACGGGCTTACAGCTTTCCAAGTTAACACTTGGTTACAACGAAGAGTTCTAACTCGTTTACACATTAAGCCCTTGGCTTGAAATTACATGTAATACATCAAAAGTAAAACGACAAAACTATGCCCGCCACTAGCCTCCCAGCTATGTCCTTGGAGGTGGCATGCTTCCTGCACCTGAAAATGATATTCCCATATAGGGTGAGCCACAGCCCAGTAGAAATACACTAAACCAACCATGGACAATGACTAAAACATTAGCAATTGATAGTTGGTCAACACTGATACAATCACATAAATTACATATTTATGTCAACGACTTACAAGTCCCAATTACTTTTCATTTTCCCTTTAACAACAGATAAGCATACTAGTTCTATCATCATTTCCACAGATATGTATAAAAACTATATCTCACATTCAGATAAGCATAAAAGCTATATCCACATTCTCAACAGATATGTATATCATCAATATCCACAGATAAGCATACAAGCTGTATCCACACTTCACAACAGATATGTATATCAACAATATCCACAGATAAGCATACAAGCTGTATCCACACTTCACTTCACAAAGATAAGCATATGAGCTCTATCTTCACTTCTCTAGACAAGCATATGAGCTCTGTCTACGGAGTTCATCCCCTATCTCCTCCCAATACCTATCCGGTTTAGAGGTACATCCCCTATCTTCCCCTAAACCGCGGAGTACATCCCCTATCTCCTCCTCTACACATAACGTATATAAACACATTGGTTCTATATACAATCACACAATACACACAATTAATGTATTCTATCAACCGTCAAGTTCCATGACACATTCCATTGATTAGTTTCCGTTTACCTAATCATCATGCATTGTCTACAACAATCTCGACTATCCTCCACCGATAGCCCAAAGCAGTTATTTCTAAAACAGAAAATAAATGCACAAATGGATATTCAATCAACATTTCATTTCCTCATTTCTCACCAATTAATTATCCCAATTAATTAAGCAATGTAATTAGGCCATTTTCCATAATTACCATTTCAACCCTTAGGTCCCATTTTCATCAATGATTCAACAATCATTCCATTTTTCTATGCCAAACATGCATCTAGGTTTATTATGAATAAAACCCCAACTTTTGTAAAATTACACAAAAGCCCCAAACTTTCACAAAATTACCAAACCAAGCCCAACATCTCAAAATACCAAAATTTAAAGACAAAACCCATAGAGAGGAGTAGGATATCCCTACCTTGAAGTTTAAGCCAAAAAGGAGATGAAGACTCCAAGATCAACTTGCTCCAAATCCAAACTTTTTCAGATTAAATCGAAGCTCTCAACGCCCTCTATCTTTTTAACAAAGGCCCTAGGCTAGATTTACACCTTAGGGAGATCAAACCTTAGAGAGAGTGCAAGTTTAGAGAGAGAGAGTGCCGGATTAAGGGTTTGCTCAAAGAAAAGAAGTGAAAAAGTGATATTTTAGACGCTGCTGTCCGCTGATATAAAACACTCTCGCTCGAGCGAAGGATTGGTCGCTCGAGCGACCAGACACAGAAAACTCTCGCTCGAGCCAAGAAGTTCTCGATCGAGCGAAGAAAAACCCAGACCGCTCGAGCCACGAAACTCTCGCTCGAGCCAGAAACTACAACTCTCAGGTCCAGAACCGGGGCAACACTACTCTCGCTCGAGCGACAAAACTCCTCGCTCGAGCGAAGGACCAAAAATCTGGGCAGCAACACTAGGCTCCCAAACACAACCAACCTGTAACAAACCTGCCCAACACATCCCATAACTCACTATACAAGGTACAAAGGATGCAAACATGATAATAAACAACAACCAACATCCACGGACACATGTCCGGATCACTGTACAACAAGGGTAAACCTGAGATCGCTATAAAAACTCTCTCAGTCTGATCATCTAATCCTACTTGAGGGGCATATGCACTAACAAAGTTCACTATATTCTCACTAATAACTAGTTTAATTAACATTATCCTATCACCCTTCCTAATGATCGCAACTACATTTTCTACAAGACTCTTGACAACTATTATTGCTACCACATTCCTGTGTCTATCCTTGCCACTATAATATAGCTTAAAACTGGTATCCTCTATTTCCCGAGCTTTCTCACCCATCCACTGAGTTTCTTGCACGCAAGCTTTACAAACTCTTCTCCTAATCATGACATCTACCAATTACATAGTCTTACTAGTTAAGTTCCTATATTCCATGTGGCTACCCTAAACCTATAATCTTGGACTAGCTTCTTTATATGCGCTTGTCTTGAAAAATGCGGAAACCTTTGTCCATTTTTCACCGCACCCAGGCGTCGATGCGGCGCCCCTTGCTCACTTTTTCAAACACCTAAAGGCAGGCACACCGCGTCACTTAAGGGGAACGACCTAGTATTTAATCGATTCAGAGTATTAGGTTTCATGTCATAAAGGATCTAAGTTGCTTTTTTTCTTGTTGCTGCTGGCTACCTAATACATAACCCTCCTTCTTTACTTGGGCTTGGGACCGACAGAGTTGTTAAGCAACCCCAGTGGAGTTTTTCTGCCGGAGTTTTCCTTTCTTGCTATATATGTATATATATAAAGAACTAGAAGTTCCATCTCATGGATATCTTCAATGGAAGACCTCCAAGAGAAACTTGAAGGAATATAGAAAGTCCTTTCTCTATTTATAGTAGATGAGAGCACACTCATTTGCTCAAGATTTATGTGTGGGAACCAAGCTAAAAAAATTAAATTCCAAGTGAATGGAGGGAGAAATATTGAATTTCCTCCAAATGAAAGTGTAGAGATTTCTTTAGATTCTGATATGGGAATCAAGAAAGGAAACAAAACAAAAAAACATGGAGATTATTGATGTTATTAATAACTAATATATGACAATCCCTCGCTAATTTACTAATAAAACAGAAAAAAATAAAACCAACAAATAAACTCAATAAAAACAAAAATTGGGTATTTGTATAGCACATACTCTTAAGTGGACAAGCCTTGAACTTAGAGTTAAATATGACCTTTGATATTCAAACAACTAAGAGAACTAAGTCTTGATCTTAGTGAATTCAAAACTCAAAACTCAAAACAACCATATTTGCACCATACATAGGTTCATAGTTCACCATAGCAGCGCGTTAATTCGGCCTTGCGCAAATCCCAATTAGCAAGTACTCTAGGATTAAACCGGTAATCTGTAAGAAGCGGCCCTTACTTCTATACTTGCAAAGGCAAACTCATCTAGAACATTCCACAACCTCTCTATCGTCCCACCAAAGCTATGAGCAATGTTAAGGATCTAAAAAATGCAACCTTCTAATTGTGGAATATTGAGTGCATTACATAGATATGGAACTTTATTTGGAATAGCATTAACCCCCATTATTTACAAGTTTATAAATGCACTTGAAATATAATCTCTCATTATATTTCGTACTATAGATTTTAATTAAAAACCTTTGAACTCTAGAATAGTGATTATTTGAGTTATACAGACATCAACTAATTAGAGTAGGCTACCAAAAAAAAAAAAAAAAGAGAAGAAAAGAAAAGAAAATCTATTTTTTAAGTAACCGGTGATAGTCCCATATCTCATAATTTTATTGATCCTTTCACCACTAAGTGGCTTTGTAGGAGGATCCACAAGCATTTGATCAGTAGGTAAAATATTCAAGTAATATTTTACCTTTCTTCACAAGTTTTCTTATGTGATTATATCTCATAGCAATGTGTTTGCTATTATTTGAGATTCTCATATTTTTAGTATTGTGAATTGTTGCTTGATTATCACAATACAAAGTAATAGGCCCTCTAGAAACTTCAATATATGGAATACATCTTATAAAATTTTTCATCCAAATTAAATCTTTACTTGCTAATGACATAGCAAAATATTTAGGTTCCATAGAAGACAAAGCAATACATGATTGTTTTTTAGAAGACCATGCAACTATAGCACCACCAACAGTAAATAGCCATCCACTAGTAGATTTAGAATTAGTTATACCAGAAGCCCAATTAGCATCACTATAACATTCAAGGATAGGATTTGTGCAAAAATAATGTGAACCATAATTCATGGTATATTTTAAATATCTCAGAACTCTACTAAGTTCCTTCCAATGTTCAGTACTAGGATTACTAGTAAACCTACTTAACATACCAACAACACATGCAATATCAGGACTAGTATAGTTCATAGCATACATGAAACTTCCTATAATACGAGCATAGTCTTCTTGATTAACAAAATCGCCTAAATCTGGCACTAATTTATTACTAGGATCAATAGGAGTTTTACTAGGTTTACAATCACAGTGATTAAATTTCCTTAACACTTTTTCTATATAATGAGATTGAGTCAAAACAAATCCATTTATACAAGTCTTGAATGCCACCCAAAATAACAAGCCAGGACCCAAGTCTTGAATGCCAAAATAACAAATCCATTTCTTTTTAATAACTTTAACACCCAAAATAACATTCACAGGACCCAAGTCTTGAATGCCAAAAGTTTGTGCCACAAAACTTTGTCTTATTTATACAAGCCATATTAGAAACAAAAATTAATAAGTCATCAACATAAAGAGTTATAAGAACTTTATAATTTTTTGTTACTTTAAAGAAAACACAACTTTCTACTTTAAAGCTTTTAAAACCAAGATTCTTAATTTATGTCTTAAATTTTTCATACCATTGTCTAGGTGTTTGTTTAAGACCATACAAAAACTTATTTAAGTTACAAACTAAATTTTCTTTACCTTTAATAACATAACCTTTGGGTTGATTAACACAAATTTCTCCTTCAAGAGTACCATTAAGAAAAGTAGTTTTTACGTCCATTGGGTGTACTTCAAGATTATAAATAGAAGAAATAGCAAACATAATTCTTATGGAAGTTATTTTAGAAACAGGAGAAGATTTCAAAAAAATCTATTCCTTCTTTTTGACTATATCCTTTAGCAACTAATCTTGCCTTATATTTATCTATACTCCCATCAGTTTTAAGTTTCTTTCTTAACACCCATCCTATTGGTTTTGTATTAGGAGGAAGATTAGTTAAAGTCCAAGTGTTGTTATGATGAATAGATTTAATTTCATCATCCACATCAATTTTCCATAAATTAGCATCATGCAAAGACATAGCCTCATTAATGTTTTAGGATCTTGATCACGATGTAATAAATAAGTAAACATTCTAGGACCGAAATCTTTTTCAATTCTTTGTCTCTTACTTCTTCTTAACTCAATAGATGTATCTACTATTTTAGTTTCATTATTATTATCACTAACATTAGGCAACCCATTATCAACTAGTGAATCATTTAAAAAGGAATTAGTATTGTCTAACTCAATTAACAATTCTTTTTCCATTTCATGATTATTAGCATCTTTAATAGTCAAATTTTCATAATAAATTGCATGAGTCGCTTCAAATACAACATTTGAATTTAAATTCAAAAATCTAGAAGCTTTATTATTCATAGAATATCCAACAAAAACAGATTTTATAGCTTTACTACCTAACTTAGGCCTTTTATGTGAAACATCTAAAACATAAGCAATGCAACCCCAAACCTTAAAATAATTAATATTTGGTTTATGATTTTTCCACAATTCATAATGAGATTTAATTTAATTTTTATGTATGATTCCATTAGAAATATGACAAGTTGTATATAATGCCTCACCCCAAAAACTATTAGCACTAACCATTTCTAACAAGGTTATATTTTTTCGTTCCGCAACACCATTTGTGGAAGAGAATGAGGGCCTATTTCTTCTCTAACTATCCCATGTGTTTCACAAAATTGAATATAATCATTAACTCGATATTCACCACCCCTATCGGATCTAATTCTTTGAATTTTCTTTCCAAGTTTATTTTCAACTTCTGCCTTAAATGTTTTAAATTTTTCAAAAGCTTCATATTTTGTTCTTAACAAATAAACATAAGTAAATTTAGAAAAATCATATATAAAAGTTATGAAATATCTTTTTCCTCCTCTAGTAATTATATCCTTATTATCACTATGAATTAATTCTAACAAAGTAGTAGATCTATTAACAGATTTGAAAGGTTTCTTAACAATTTTTGCTTGGGCACAACATTCAAAATTTTGTGCAGTTAAAACATAACTATTTTTAGGACCATGACCATGTGAAATCATGCGAGTCATAGAATTGCTACCAATATGTCCTAATCTATAATACCAAACAGAATTAACATGTGACTCAAGCATATAAGGAAAAATAGAAACGTCCTTATTAAGTCTAATAGAATACATATTGTCTTTAGCATAACCCTTCCTAACAAAGGATCCCTTCTTAGAGATGATCACTATTTGGGAATCAAATACAACTCTAAAACCATGATCATCAAGCCTCTTAACAGACAAAAGACTCTTCCTATGTCCCGGGATGTGATACACATCTTGTAAAGTAAGGACTTTGCAGGAAGAGAGAGGAAGTTTCACCGCTCCTTTGCCCAAGATAGCACTTGTAGAAGAATTTCCCATGAAGACAACTTTTTCACCACTAACTTCATTATAGGAATGAAAAGCATCCGTATAGGGAGTAGCATGACAGGTTGCATCGGAATCAATCCACCAACCACCTTCCATGTTGACCATGTTGATTTCAGTAAGCATAGTTATCATGTCTTCATTAGTGCTCATCATGTTGGTCTCATTTTTGTGTCCCTTGCGGTGGTGACAATCTTTAGCATAATGTCCCTTTTTACCACACAAAACAAGAATCAAAACTTTTCTTTTTGACAAACTCCTTTTTAGTGAAGTTGCCTTTCTTCCTCTTAAAAGAATAAACTTGACAACTTGTTTATTAGAGGTAGATGCCGTTCTTCAACATTATGAACATTTTTAGTCTTCCCCGGATTTTCAAGATTATCACGTAATCGTGATTCACTTTCTATCTGAATGTGTTGAAGCAACTCATCCAAATTTATATATTTTTTCTTTTGTTTTAAAATTCTTTGGTAATCTTTCCACATAGATGGAAGTTTACCAACAATAGTTGAAACTTGAAAAGTCTCTAAAATTGTTTCTCCAACATTCAACAGCAATGTCATTTAGATAATTAACTTGATCTATAATAGACCGAGTATCATCCATTTTAAAATCAATATATTTTGAAATTAGGAAAGACCGATTACCGGCATCTTCATTAACATACCTGCGTTGTATCGCATGCCAGAGTTCCTGTTGTATACTTGTGCAAGACTTTGAACAGTGCATTTGTCATTGCATTGAGAATGGTAAAACGGAACACGTAATCATCATTTATCCATTTCTTCTAAGTTTTTGTCAAGGCTCCTCCGGATGTACTAGTACCATCAATAGCATTGATTCCATTAGTTGTAGGAGACACTTTTGTTTGAGGGTAGGCAACCGAAAGCACAAAAGCAACCTTTGCAACAATAAGTTGGAAAAAGATCTTCATACTCCAATGTTTGTAGTTAAGTCCATTAAAATGTTCAAGCCTTTCAACTTCATGAATCTGTGTCTTGATCACCGTTTGTGGGATTCATAATTACTATCTTAAAATTGTTGTTTAAAAATAAATAAACTATATATAAAATAAAAAACAGATTCAGTAAATAAGAAAAGTATAACACTCAAAGGCAAGGCACATCCAGGATGCTTTTCCCCTCTATTATACAAAAAGTTCTCTTGGAAATTATATCTCCAGGACACAATGTCTTGTTCTAGAAAATAATACTAAGGCAATATTCCTCAGTTGTTTTCTAAACTAGAACCTTAACCCAGAAAACTCAGAATGAAAATAGTGCCCTGGTTGCTCTATTATCACATAAAGCATGACAAAAATGAAATTTGTGGTCTTGGTATCCAGTGTTTTAAAAGGCACGCATGCGAGGTGCAATGAGGCGTAGCCTTGCGCTTCGAATAGGTCAAGGTGAGGCGCAATATGCAAGGCGCAACTTAGGCGCTGAGGCAAGGGCTTTTTTTTTAGGCACAAGGTGTGGGCTTTATGGGCTTTACTGTCTACTTCAACTATTGATTAAATGCTTTTTTTGTGGGCATACCCACGGGAATTCAAAACTCTTCAATATAAAATGATCAAACATGGTGAAAAGAGAGCAAAAGGTGATAAAAGATTGAATGTTATGCTTTATATCTTTTGTTGGATATTGTGTTTCTAGTTTTTAGAAGATCGAATGTTATGTTTAAAGATTATCGGAAATGATTATGATTTTTGAAATTCTATATATATTTGTTATGTTAAAAAGTTTGACTATTTTGTAATTTTGCTTTTCTTCTACTACTTGCGCTTCGCTTTGGTGAGGCACGCGCCTCATGCCTTGCCTTGCACCTCACGCTTAGATTATAGGAGACTCTATCGCCTTGGTGTGCCTAGAGTCTTTTAAAACACTGTTGGTATCTGATGCCAACATGATTTGTGTGCCTTTCGAATACTATTGAAAATCGAAATGCAATATAACTATGCAAACAAACACATTATATTACTTAATATGTATGATGTGGTAAAGATTACTCATGTTGGTTATTGTAGAATATAATGACTCAAACATAGTTCCTTTGAATGCGGTTGTCACTAAGGGGTTATGTTCCTGTCAAACTTATTGAATATAAAGATGTTAACCTGGATGACGTTAATGCAGTTTTTGATGGTCCTCAGGTTCGTGTTACTTTTAATTTCTGCTTCCCTTGCATATCATTTGGAATTCTACTAAATAATAGAAAGGGTTCCATAATTTGTGCTTTAAGGAAAAATTAGTGCCAGCAGTAATTTGCTCCTATTAATGAATCTTCCTTCTCTAGGTTGCTTCTGCCCTGAATCCACAAATTGGTTAATTAGGTGTTAAACATTCTCCAATCTAGGTCTTCTCTGTTCAGTGTAATGTTTTAAAACTTGAAAGATAGTGGGTTGTCTATCAACTTCAATACTTCTGAACAATCTGTAGGATGTGGTTGTCTACATAGAATTCTCTCACAGTACAACAACTTCAATGGCCACCCACAACCCTTCACAACGCTCACTTTTTGCTTTGCAATACAGACCAAGTTTTCATTTATTGATAAATGTGCATCAGCACATATGAGATAATATATATATATATATACAAATTTGACCATTATAAATGCACCAAAATTTAAAATATTGATATACCTGTTTGCATGCATACAGATGGCTTTTAGAAGTCCAAGTACTATAGTGAACAATTATCTCATGTTTACACCATCACTATGGATCTTTCTCCCTTTACACATGTCATATTGTTTTATATAATCTAGATGCCAAATTATTTTAGGCTAGTGATTTTATGCCTTCTCATAAAAAATAAAGAGGACACCTGTGTGGCAGGTTTTTTGTCGGAAGTTGCTGGTATTTACTATGGGTTTGCCTAACATTTGCCATGCATTCATGGGTTTTTTTTGTAGGAAGAACTGGATGATGAGCCATGCAGGAATGAGGATGTGCGCCCTCTGGCTCTTAATGCCTTCGACCTAATTATTCTTTCTCAAGGCTTAAACCTTTCAGCACTTTTTGACCGTCGACGGGTATGAGTTATGAGTTTGTTAATTCCGCTTGAGTCATTTGTATTTGATTACCAAGCAGTCTCACCTTTTCATTTCATTCATGACCACACTTGTGGTTTGTTGTTTTCCACATCTAATGTTCCACTTGCTGTCAGCTGCCAATATTTTTCTAACTTGCCTACTCTTGGTACTGCCATTAGGAGTGTGTTGCCGTCTCATCTCACTTTTGTCACGTTAAACACTCTTGAGCCCAATTTTCAATGTCATCCTGTATTCCTTTATGATTTCATATTATATAGCTACACAATTAGTTCATATGTTTGAATTTCTTGCCCTTCTTAGCAGGACTCTATGCAGCATCAAGCACGCTTTGTTTCCCCAGAAACCAGCAAAAGTGGATTTGTTTAGCATGGAAGTTGTTGCACAATTGATAGGTTTTAAGACACACATTCGTAATTACAAGGTAGACCACTTGGGAGTTTCGTACGGTAATCTTGTTAAGAACTTTGGTAAACTTGACCAATTTCATGCTAATTGCCTCTTATTTTGATGCCTTGAGGATTTGATTCACTGTCTAATTAACATTTGGAGGAGTCCAGGCTATATTTTATTTGGTCTTATTTCCGGTTCATTCCATGGGTGGCAATCTCGCCAAAGTAGTCTTGAAAATATTGAACGGAAGCTCCTTTCTTTTTTTTCTTTTTTTTTTTAAGATGAGGGTGGAGGGCCTTTTAGCAAACAAAACTTCACATTTTTTAGTCATTCTCGAAGTACGTTCTCACCCTCGAACCTCTGTAATCATTTTTTTCCTAACATTTTATAGTTTCTAATTCATTTTTTAAATAGGTATTTCAAGTTGCACCTACATTCTTCATGATTGATATTCAAAAAGCATCGGGAGATGCTGGTGAATACGTCAAGGTCAGTTGCTCCATTTGTTCCAGTTTTGTTAGGTTTGCATAAAAAAAAGAAAAGAATGAGTGGAAGAAAAGAGAGAGTGCTGCTGCTGCTGTTTATTATTTCACACAACTAAATATATTAAGGCACTACAACAAAACTAACTATTCACGGCATCATATTTACGACATGCATTAAATGCATGTCGTAGTTAGTACATTCTACGGCATTTTTTTTTTTGCAAGCCATTAATGTTTTGTTAATAACAGCTGAGAGGGTAATTTTTAGAGAAATTGGACCGAGCTGTGAGATGGACTTTATGGCCCAAAGTGTGAAGGACTCAGTAAAAGGCCGCAATGATATTCCGGTCCAGAAGAAGCATAGTTACTCCGGCCCAGGAGAGGTATGGTTACTCCGGTTTAGGAGAGGTGTAATTGCTTCGGCCCTAGGTGGTATAAAGCTACTCCGGTCTGGAGGTAACTAGAGTTAGTCCGGTCTCGGAGTTAATCCGGTCGCGGTGTATTGTGGTTAGATCGGCCAGAGCTTGCTACTCAGAAGCTTGGTCTAAACGTATCATGGTTGAACGGGGGAAAGCCGAGATAAGGAGTTGGAAGAGAAAACCGAGCTAAGGATAGTTCGGTCTTCTCTGTGGCTCAGCATAGCCAGTGTTACTTCGGTCAAATGGTGATTCGGCCATGGAGAAAACCATCCCACTTGGTTTAAGCAGTGGGGGAGGGTGTAAAAGGATAAGCATTATCCTTAGGAGTATGAATCCTAAGAGGACTCTGCATGGAGAAATACAAGTCCTACTAGGATTGTGCCACGGGAAACTTATAAAAGCTCACAAACATCACCTTGGAGGAGGTAATTGAACAATTCTTTCTGAGAACATAGAGCTTTATCTATTTGTCAAGTTTTCTGACTTAGGCATCGGAGAGGTTTCCGGCACACACCCGCCGGCTAGCTCACGTTTGTGTTTTCAGGTGACAAAGTGACGTCGTACGGAGGGGCGTGGACTTGGTCAACAGGATTATACGAGGAGAATTATTTCCTCCCCGTACAATTGGCGCCATCTGTGGGAAAAACAGACAAGAACAAAAACCTCTTGACTAAGCTTCTCCTTTTTCTCAAATCAATGGCACACATTGAAGAACTACCACAGTCCGCCGTCGACGGGCTAACTCCAGACGGGGGCGCAAGGCGAGAAGGATTACCCCCTGTCCCTCCTATGGCAGATCTGGAACCCCAACAACATAACTCCAGGAGGAGTGGCAGGGGAAGGCGGAATAGCAGTCCTCGTCACTCTCAAAGTCCTGACAAGCAAAGGAGGAGGATTGATCCTCAAGCCCTGGAAGATCGCGTGAAGGAACAAGATGAACTAATTCGGAAGATGGCGGCGGACATGGAAGCACTAAAACGCCAGATGAAGACTGAAGATGTGGCGACAGGAGAGGGGCGCAAGCACAAGACGCCCCCTCGCCACTCAGAGAATCGTAGTAGGAATACTGCACCCTCCCAAGGAGAGAGTAGAAGCCTCAGGACAGGCGACACTCATTCCTTATCTTCCAGGACTCGTCACTCCAGGTCTGAGAGGATGAGATCCGAAAGATCATACACTGAAGGAAGCACGTATTGGCCTTCACATTCACACCAAACCGGACTAAACCTTGGTCTGGCCGAAATTTTCCACCAATACTCCATCGGCTCAAAAGATGCTGGGTGGGTCTATTACCTTAGGATTCGCCGCCGCCGAGAGAAGATAGTTAAACACACACCGGACAAAGACCTTAATGATAATGATTTTTTCTGGGTCTTTGGGAACTTTGAGGATTTTCAAGCCCAAATTCCTGGTCGGCCTATAAATTGGAAAAAGGGGGAGCCCGGTAATATGACTTCGGTCTTCTTCCTTGTATTTTATTTCGGTTTTTTTAGTCAATTAACCGAACTAACAGTTCTCCTTTTGCAGATTTCGCCCACCTCCGTTCCCTATATAGCTATCCCAACCTTGCGATTTTGCGAGCCGCACTACGGTGTCAAGAAAGGAGTTGGGCTAAGCATCTAAACTTTGAGCCGACCTACCGGTATAGCGGTCGCCGAAAAGCAAGAGTAACCGAATTACTTCTTGAGGAAGCACCAGAACCGGACCCAACCCTACCCGAAATATGACTTGTCCCATTAACTACTGAAGAAGAGATGGCGAAGAAAAGCAGAGTTAGGGCCCTTCTGACCGCAACAACCAGGGCCTAAGTACCACCAACTATTGAGGCGCAGCCTGCCGTTGTGGCCCTCCCTTCTCAACGGCCTTCTTCATCTCGCCCTTCCAAACGCGCCCGGTCTACATCGACCGAACAGCAACTTGTCGATGAGGTTGAATCTATCCCCCAAAGTCCTCAACCAGCCCTCCAACCGGAGCAAACTGACAGAGCTGAATCTCCGAAATGGGCTCCGCCGCTGACCTTCAACGACCGAGACATCAAAGCTACTGACTCGGTTGTGGCTGAAAAAGATCACCAATTGGCCTTTAACCTGGCCAAAAGTGTGTGCCTCCCCAAGGACATGGAGCACCACTTAAAGCAATTAAACACCGAAATGAAGTCAATCCGGTCCACATCGAAGTCCATGATCTTGGTAAGTAACTCTGTCCGCTTCTTCTGCCTAATTTTTCCAACTTTCACTTCGGCTCAAAGGAAATCTTTGTTTTGCCAGGCCTTACAAAAGAACAATATTACATACAAGAAAGTCCAAGAACTAAGAAAAACCACAAGGCAAGCAATGGCGGAAGCCGAGGCAAAGGCGGCCGAACTAGAGGAGGCCGAAAAGAAAATGACCGAGCTACAAGCAGAGAACGGTCGACTTGCCGATCTGGTTAGCTCGGCTGAAGCGGAGAGGCAGAAAGCGGCCATCGCTATGAAGGACAAATATCTGCGGGAGTTGGTGAAGCTCGAGAAGAGAAAAGACACCGAAATATCTCAACTAAAAAAGAGCGCGGAGGAAGCCGAAAAGGAGAGGTATAAGCAAGGTTACCAGAAGGCAGAAGATGCTTATGCCAAGCAATGTGAGGCCGCCAAAGATCTGTTCTTTAAGTGCGGCTGGAGGGGGGCCGTTGAGCAGCTCGGTCATGATCCTCAGACCGAGATTTTCATCCCTCCAGCCTACTTCATACCGAACTCCCTCTTGGAGTATGCGAATGCCAAGCAACAGGAGTTCCTTGAAGGCTCAGATTCTGATGAAGATTCTGCCTCTGAGGCTACTCCGGTTGTCAACAACGATGAGGTGGTTCGGTCGGAGCCCATGGTGGAGGATTTAACAATTGAACAACCAGCTGAAGCCGTGGTTCCGTCCGAAACCGCCTTTGTTGCCAATACGGAGCTTCGGCCTGAAACCGGTGTTCCTGCTGATGCTGATGCCGCATTTGATGCCGAAATTGAAGATCTTTTCTCTTGACTCTGTACTTTTTCTCTTTTTGTTGCCTTTTTTCTTTGTAACCGGGCTGCGGCCCCTCCTCTGTTCCTGATTTGTCTTTTAATGAAATGAAAACTTGTTTGAACTCTTACTTCGGTTGACGTGTATGTTTACACTTGAAATGTCTTTCTATAATTCCGACTGTTATTTCGGTTTTACTTGTTTAAACTATGCTTACCAGCCAACCACTCTTCAGCCTTGCACTTACTTCGGCTGAAGAGTAACAAGTGTTGGTTTATTCAAATAATTTATAATTTAAAGTATATGTAAATTATTTGAATTTAAAAAGTAAAAAAAAATTTATTTAAAAATTTAAAAACTTACTCAATTAAATTGAAAAACATTGCCTCTTTACTCTCTCACTCACTCTCTGGATCTCAATGTCTCTCTCTCGCAACCCTCTCTAAACCCTAATCTCTCTCAACCGATCGAATCAACCTTCGTCAGCCCCGTTTGATCTAATCTCAGAGCGATTGGTGATTCATCTTAGATCCAATCTCAGAGCGATTGGCAATTTCGATTTTGAGATTTCGAAGCTCCACCCACTACAACAAAATGGTTTTTTAATGACAAAATCACTTCGTCTCCAATAGTGAAATTTTCGTCACCAAATTGATCTGTGACGAAATAATTTCGTCACCACGTTCGTCATCAATTCGTCGTCACTAAAAGTACCTGATGACGAAAATTTATTTTGTCACCTATTATTGATATTTGGTGACGAAATATTTCGTCACTAAATGTTAAATATTTTGTCACCTATAACGTCCATTTCGTCACTAAAATTAATTAAAATTTTATTATATTTGTTTTGGGTGACAAAATATTTCGTCATTAAAAATAGCAATAGAATTTTTAGTGTCGAAATATCTTCACCAAAAGATGAAAAAAAAGGCCCTTCAGTGACGAAAACTTTTGTCAACAAATATTTTAATTTAGTAATGAAATAGTGAATGTGTGACAAAATTATTTGTTGGGATTAGAAAGTTTTAGTGTCATTTTTTTTTTGTCGCCAATAATAAATAAATTTTAAAAATTGGGTGGGGGGGGGAGGGTTATATTTGCAATTTATATATCTTTTTCAATAAACAACACCTGTACATTTTAATAATCTATTAAATGAAATATCTAATACAAATCAATATAAAATTAAACTGTTCATTATCATAAAACAACCCAAGTAAAATACATGTCTCATAGTATCAAGAAATTAATATATAACATCCAAACTATAACATCTATTCTAATAAAATCAAAAACTACAACACAATCAAAATAACTTGGGCATTTTAATAACCTGCTGAATATAATATCCATTACAAATCATTACAAAAACCTGTTCATTTGGTAATATCAACAAAAACCTGTTCTTTTAATCTATTCAATAAAATATCAACAAAAAGATAAGATCCATCACAATATAATCATAACCCACAACAACATAGTCAAAATACATGTTTGGTAATATCAACAAAAAGTACAACTACACTGTAATGGATGTGTCTGGTAATATCAACAAAAAAACTCTTGCTATGCAGGTTACCAAATTCGTTCATCTCCAATCTGCCATTTAAAAAAAAAAAAAAAAAATGACAACAACAAAAGGTTAAGGTAACCATTCACTAAATATGTTAATATGCAACCTAGAAGAGAAAAAATAAAAATTTCAAAGTAAATTTTAAACCAAATTTTACCATGCTTGTTCCGTAAATTTTTACAACTTACATTAGTTCCTCCCAAGGTGTTCATGATATTTCTCGGCCTTTTAACGACTAGTTCAAGATTTTACTCCCTAACGGCCTATTTTCAAGTCTATATGTTTTCCAACCGAGAGTCCTATGATTATTCTGTAAGTTTTCACAACTTATGTTCATCCCTCCCAAAGTGTTCATGATAGTTTCTGATAATCTCAAGGTGTTTGTGATGTTTTTCGGGCCTTTAGATGCATATTTCACTATTTTCCCGGGACCTTGTGCCTAAATGTCAAAAGTAGTTTTTTATTCTACCCTAGTTGAAGAAGAAATGTTCTACTAACCTATAAAATATCACATTGATCGGATATCAATAGTTATGTGATCAAATCAATTTTATAGTGAAAGGCTGTCGGCGGTGAGCCGATCGACACACCGGCGATGTGTGTGAATCGATGAAATGTTAGCAGCGGCAGTGAGGAAACTCAATCCCGTGAATGAGTATAAGGTGTGTGTGTGAGTGAAATTAGGTTTGATGAAGAAATTATTGTGTGTGTCTGTGTGTGTGTGTGTGTGAGGTCTGTGTGTACAACCAAGCATAACAGTAGTTTTTTTTTTTAGATCTGCTTCCATAGACGCCAATATATTTTCATTTCCCTCTAAAATATTTAGCAACTAAATCATTTATTGGTGACAAAATTATTTCTTCACCAAAGATAAAAATATTGGCCACAAAAATAGTTTTGTTACTAAATGATATTAAAATATTAAAAATTATTGGTGACAAAAATATATTCGTCATTAATAATTTTATAATTGGTGACCAATTGTTTCGTCACCAAAAGTCTCAAAATTTTGATACCCTCCGAAAAACAGCGGGAAAATCTTCAGTGACAAAAAAATATAAATAATGACGAAAAATAATTTCGTCACCTAATTTTTTTATTATGTATTTAGATTGGTGACAAAATTTTATTTTTGTCTCTAAAAGTTGTACATTTGGAGACGAAATATTATTTTCGTCACTAAAAGATACGTATTTTGTGACAAAATTTATTTTCGTCATTAGTTGTCGTCTCTAAAGACTATTTTTGTTGTAGTGACCGCCTCCACCATCTGCACCGGCGAGGGAAACGAGCACCATCGTCTACTGCACTACCGTCTCTCTCTCTCTCTCTCTCTCTCTCTCTCTCTCTCTCATTCTTCGATTTTGGCTATCAATTCCAAGATGTAAGGCGATTTTCATATTCTGTTTTTTGTTTTGATAGATTTTATTGCGGTTTTTCTGAAAATTTGCTACACTTATTAGTGATTTGTGGCGAAATCACAACTTCTTTGCTCTTTATTCTCTCACTGTTGCTTACTGTGTCTTTTCTTGATTTAAAATTGCATCAATCTCCCAATTTTAGGATTCATAGATATCTCTTTTAGTCCGTATGAGAAATTTATTTTATCTGATTCAATAATCGTCAGTCTTCGAAGCTCTTTGTTTTGATATCTCGCAATCGATGGCTTTATTAGAATGCATAAAGCATTTGATTCAGTGTTGGTTGAGTGAAGCATATGAACCATGATAGTTTTGTCTTGTCATGATCAAAAGGTTCTGTTTTCTACCAATTTTCGCATTGCTCGTTTTTTTTCCCCCCATTTTTTTATTACTTTTTTGTTTGATGATGAGCATTTTACATTTGAACCCCATTTTCTCTTATATTTTCTACTTTATTTTGTTTCTGAACTAAATACTGAAAAATCTCACCTATCTAATCTCAGGTATGTCGTTTACTTCAATGTAATTGTAATTTAAAGCTTCAATTTGTTGCTCTCTCTCTATCTGTACCCATTTGGCGTTGTCGGTTGCGTCCAAGTCACGGCAACCTCTTGATTTGCCTTTCGGTCTGGTTAGTTCATTATCTGATGAAATTCCTGAAATTCTGCTAAGTAGAGGACTAGTCCTGAAATTCCAAGAATTTTACAGAGGTTCACAAAAAAATTATCTGATGAAAATCTACAGAACTTGACGGAAGTTGTTGAGTTCATGGTGAGGATGATGGAAACAATATGTTGAAGAACTAGGTGGGAATGGGATAGAATCAATCCGTAGGGACTTGAAGTACTAATAGTTGTTGAACTACCTCATCCTCCTAGCTTGAAAGCTTTGTAAATTTTGCACAAACAGGAACCAAAATCTCTGTTTGCACTTAAGGAGCTCATACAATTGACTAGTGTCTTGACATAGTGAAAGAGTGAGTCCAGATAATTTGAATAAAGCAATTGGCTTTTTCTCAACAAACTTATATTTTGATGGTCATCGAGGTCATTGATATATTCTATGATAGCCACTCACCATATGTTTTCACTAATCATTTTGAGAACACTTCTGTTAGCAATTACAAAATTTCATACCCTTGACCAGTCATGATAATATGAACAATGAAATAGTGACTCAAGAAAATTTGAATAAAGCCATTGATTTTTTTTATTAAAAGCAAACTAATGTTTTCATGGTCAACTTATTCATGAAATTATGATAGCTGAATATCGTCAGCTAACTGTTCTGAGAGTTTTGAGCTACTGACAATCATATTTATCTATATTACTCTCAATATATTTGCTGTCTGTTCCACCTTTGTTAGTTTGCTTATGACATATTTTTCTCTTGTTGTAAGCTACTGTTTAAGCACCTATTTTGTTTCTTTTCATCATCTCTTGCTGATGAAATGTATGCACTTCGCTATTTGAATATAAGACAGTCACTGATTAATGTTGTTTTTTTTGAGATTTTATTTTACGTAATATATTTTTTCGTTCATATGCTGTTGCTTAGTGGATGAGGCAACTTATAGCTCTCTTCCCTATAACTTATTGCAGCATGTGAGTTTGAATCAAAATGGAAAAGATTTTCGTGGAAACAGCTCCGGAAAAGGAAAAATGACAAGACGGGTAAACAGCTTCTTCTGTTGCATCACAGGCAAGTAGCTCTAAATAGAGTCAAAGATTCAATCAATTGTAGTCACCTAGAAATTGACTGGCAATTGAGTCCTTCCTGATTCATAAATTCCATTTTCTTTATCTTTTTCTCTTTCTGCTTGTTGTATTTGTATTATTCCTCGATGTGTTACTGGAGGCAAGGGACGTAATGTATAACTAGCCTTGAACCCATGCAATGCATGAATAAATATTGAAAAAAAACTGTAATAGAATTAATAATTATTATTGTATATCTTTGAACTATTACATTACATGTAAATTAAATATGGTTACAAATTAAATTTTGATTAATAACCAAAATGTTAACACAAACTTTATTGGTGGCATTATGCTCTGTGTACCAAATTTAGGTTAATAGTGGAAAAACTATGCATCTTATTTCACTAGTTTTGTGCTTTTTTATGATAATCTTTCTTAAAAACAGGAAACATTTTTAATGTATACAATCAGTACTAAGTAGCTTAATTAATTACAAAATTTATATTATTGTCTTCCCCATTTTTTAGTTGCAAAATATATGTTTTATGTGAGATGATTCTCTAGTACTAGGTAGCTTATTTGATCTGCCTCTCTACTTAACAATCATAGATTCATGAAGTTCATATAGTTCATCTAGTGAGGTGGAAACTAATCCAGTTCTATTTTAAGGTTTCTGTTTAAATTTTTGTGATTATTTTCTGTTGAATATTAAGGTTTCTGTTTTTTCCCATTTTGATTTTATGGAGAATTGAATTTTTCAGACAAATCATCAGGCCATTGATATCCTTCTAGTAGAGATTGATACATAAGAGCTTTTTGCTTTCGAACATTGCTAGGGAAAGAAGTTTAAGCTTGCTCTTTGTGAAGGTAATTTCTAATCTTTGAATATGCAAGCTTGCATTGTTAGGAAAATTCTATTTTTGTCTCAAATAAATTTCATTCATACGCAAGCTTGGAAGTCCAAATAAATTTATAGATTTAGACAGGTTAATATAAAATTTAAATGAATATAATTGAACAAATTTATAGATTTGAATTGAATTTGTCACCATTAACTTTTTATTTATTTATTTTAGAGGTGCCCAATGTAGATTTCTCTTAGTACAAGATATTAAGGAATGTTTGATTTGACCCTCATCTAAATTGAGAGCGGTTGTCAGTGATGTGTCTACATATATAATTTATGGTTTTGATTACTCTTAATGTCATAATTTTATAATATATGAGTTAATAACTATAAAAAAAAAAAAAAAAATGAATTATAACCACACGTACTTAATATATAATTAAAAATTTCTTGAGTTATAATTAAAATAATATCATAATTAAAATTACAATAAATCATAATTGATATCATAATAAGTCATAATCAATATAAAAAAAAAAAAAAGAGTATATCCCAAGGTGCATATATACACACCCAAAATTTCCCTAGAATTTAAGATGACTTCATCATAGAGATATGTTTCAGCTAGCTCTAACAACCAGGTTGTCGAGAAGGCTTGTTATGATGTAATCGGAATGAATGAGTAATTAATATAATGGTCTATTACACCATCTGCACCTTTAGATGCATTTAGATTTGGTGCAAATACTAATGATGAAGATGAGCACTACGTGAGGATGGATTGTGAGGGTGTGGAAGTGTTGCATGATTAATGAGAAATAGGAACATTTGATTTTCATATAACCGAATGCTTTTTGGACTTGACTAGTTCTCCTTTACTTGTCGTTCTTTTTATTTTTTCCTTTCTATATAATTTCACTAGCTATTTTCTTTGAAGTTAATATGAGTGAATATACTTGCAAGGTGAATATCGTGCGGTCTTTGAAATCAATATTATCAAGAATCTATTGTTTGGCTTGTAAAGATTTATTGTTTGGCTTGTAAAGTTGTATGTATTGATGTTTGGTTTGAAATTTGTGATTTTTTAAATTTTATATCGGCCAGCTGTCTTGTCCCGTTGTTTTATTCCGTTTTTTCATAAAATCTGATTCTTATGATTCATACTTTCATTTCCTTTGTTGAACTAATACTTGGTAAATGGAATGAATGTTATGCAGTATGCTTATATACTCTTAATTTTTATAGGATCAAAGTAATGGTGTGTCAAGTTTAGAGAATGTCAAATGCAAGTTGTCACATTGGGAGGGGACGAACTTGGTGGTTGCAGAAGGCCAAATTGCATCAAGGGATCCCAAGTCAAAGGTGCATCATGTGACTCTTGGACCTTTATGTTGGAAAGTATGGGTGAACCACGTAACAGTCAACGTGTCGTTGTTTCGTTCTACTCATGAAATGTATGATCTTCAAGATGCAATAGGAAGTACAGTTGCATGGCCTAGTCAATTCATTCTTTTGGACTAAATATTAGACTAATTGATTTACAATTTGTAGTTATACTTTTTGAATGTTTAAAGTTGTATTTAGAGATTAGTGAATCTTATGATTTGAATACTTTTTTTGATTTGTATGCTTGAGGTTGTTATTAGCTTGATATGATAGAAGTTGAGGATGAAAGTTAGTATGCAGGTTGTTTGGTATATGGATATTAGATTTTTTTGCTTACTTCATAGATGTTACTTTTGCTTGGTTTGTTAACAGATTGCATTTTATAAGCTACTGTCTACATACTGTTAGGCAATGTTATATTCCTGTATATATATATATATATATTATATTAAAAATAACTTTCTACGGCATGCAAAATTATGCCGTGAAAAGTGTAATGATTTATGGCATGTAAGAGAATGTCGTAAAAGATTATATACGGAATGCAAAATATGTCATAAATATATTAAAAATGACTTTCTACGGCATACAAAATTATGTCGTGAAAAGTGTGATGATTTATGACATGCAAGAAAATGCCGTAAAATATTATATACGGCATACAAAGTATGTCATAAATATATTAACAATAACCTTCTACAGCATGCAAAATTATGTCATGAAAAGTATGATGATTTATGGCATGACAAAAATGTCGTAAAAAGTTATATACGACATACTTTGTATGTCATTAATATTTAATTTGTTACTTTTTATAACTTTACTTGTATGCCGTAAATGATGCTTAACTTTTCACGGCATGTCATATAATCGCATTTGTGTGCATGCCGTGAAAGATTTTTTACTGCATGCATTGCAAGTCGTAAAAATTCAATTTTGTTGTAGTGAGGTTACACATACTTATAATAAGAGACTAACGGAACAAATGACATAACTAGCCTTACACACTAATACTTAACACTCCCCCTCAAGTTGATGCAAAGATATCTCTCATGCCTAACTTGCAGCAAATGGGATGAAAAACCTTACTACTAAGACCCTTAGTAAAGACATCAGCCAATTGATCTGCAGACTTCACAAAAGGCATATATATGAAACCCTTCTTCAATTTCTCCTTAATGAAATGTTTGTCGATCTCAATATGCTTTGTTCTGTCATGTTGAACAGGATTGTGAGCAGTACTAATGGCAGCTTTGTTGTCACAGTATAGTGTCAATGGTTCACTGCAAACAAACCCAATATCATTCAACAAGGACTGGAGCCACATCAATTCACATGTACCATGCGCCATAGCCCTATATTCTACCTCTGCACTAGATCTGGATACCACTGTTTGTTTCTTACTACGCCATGTAACTAAATTCCCCTCCACAAATGCACAGTAACCGGAGGTAGATCGCCTGTCATCTATAGAACCAGTCCAATCAGCATCTGTGAATGCCTCCAACCTCAAGTGACCATGATTGGAAAATAAAATCTCTTTTCTAGGAGCAGATTTAAAATACCTCAAAATGCGATACACTATATCCAAATGAGGGGCACGAGGCTCACGCATAAATTGACTCACTATCCCAACTGCATAGGCAATATCTTGACGAGTTTGGGATAAATATATTTGTCTTCCCACAAAATCACCAACACCACTACAAAGATGTTGATTAGCCTCAATTGGTGAATCAGCAGGTCGACAGCCTAACATGCCAGTTTTCTCAAGAAGATTTAGGATATACTTCTCCTAAGAAAGAAAGATGCCTTTGCCAGATCTGGCAACTTCAATTCCAAGAAAGTATCTCAACGAACCAAGGTCTTTGATCTCAAATTCCTTGGCCAACAGTATCTTAAGATGTCACTTCTTCCTCATCATTACCTGTCACAACTATGTCATCCACATATACTATAAGCACAATTACCTTATTTGCATGACGTTTGACAAACATTGTGTGATCTGCATTGCTTTGCTTATACCCGAACGTCAACATAGCCTTCAAGAATCTGTCAAACCAAGCTCGACGAGACTATTTCAAACCATATAATGCCTTTTTCAACCTACAAACTTTCCCAACTATAGACTGAGATGAAAATCCTGGTGGTACATCCATATATACCTCCTCCTCCAAATCACCATATAGAAATGCATTCTTCACGTCTAATTACTGTAAAGGCTATCGCACATGAGAGAATAGCTCGAATGGAATTCATCTTTGCCACAGGAGCAAAGGTTTCTTGGTAATCAATTCCATATGTCTGAGTAAACCCCTTGGACACTAATCGTGCTTTGTACTATTCAATTGTTCCATATGCTTTCTGCTTGAAGGTGAACACCCACTTACACCCTCCAAGCTTTTTTTCACAAGGAAGAGGAACCAACTCCCAAGTGTTATTCTTACTTAAAGCTTGCATCTCTTTGACTATAACTACTTTCCACTTAGGATCATTGATAGCTTCCTTCCAACCTTAGGGAATACATGCAAAAGACAAAGACAAAACAAAAGCATGATATGTAGAAGACAATGAATCATATGACACAAATTTGGAAATGGGGTGTTGAGTACAAGCCCTAACCCCCTTTCTAAGAGTAATAGGAAAACTCGACTCATTGACAACAGGACTCTCAACTACAGGTAGAGGAATAGACTAAGATGCATTTCCTAGAACTAGCATGAGGGATGATGATGGGTTTGGTGGCATAAGGGAAGCTTGCTGTTTCGGACGCCGAGAATAAGTCTTAAGATCAACCTTGTCCATACGACCACCAATGTCAAGCTCCATATCAAGAGAACTATTAGGATCCCCCTCACTACAAATAATAGTCCGCTGACTAGGAAAGAAAAAAGACAACTCATGCTGCAGGCCATCTCCTTATCCGCAATCTCATCCATACCACTACTACGCTCCCTCGGAGGAGATGGCAGAGAAGAAGAAAAGAAGGACACAGATTCACGGAAAGTGACATCCATACTAACATACACTTTGTGAGTGTGAGGATCATAGCATTTGTAACCCTTTTGAGTAGCAGAATAACCAATAAAGGCACAACGCACAGCCTTAGGATCGAGTTTCTCACAAGTACAAGGTTGCAAATGAACAAACCAAACACACCCAAACACCCGATAAGGAAGACAAGAGGTGGGATATTCGATAGGAAGCAGTTGAAGAGGAATCTGGAATTGGAGGACACTAGAAGGCATACGGTTGATAAGGTAAGTGTAGACCGCCCCGAGAACACCCGACTCCGCGCGCGAGTTTGCGAATTCGTTTGTTCTTTAGCTACTACAATTCGGACTTGTGTCACGGTTCTGAATCTAATCTCACAAAGTGTAATGTGAGACCAATAAATCACCAAAGAGTCCAAATCCGGCAAATCGTTTTGGAAAACTGATTTTTATAAAGAAGTGCCAAACATGGACTGTTTTGCCAGATATAGAGTCGCCACCTAAATATTTTATTTTGGGGAATTTAGGAAACCCTGACTCGTGCCTGAGGCCACATGTCTGTCATCACCAAAGTTGCCTCGGCTCGGGAACTTGGATATGAGAGGGGAAGGTCATGCAGTGAGCACCCCCGCTCGCTCGATCAAAGATCGGCCTGTACTAAGCATGATATTTTGTTTTTTAAAACACATGTATTCTTATTCCGGTTGTTAACCTAGAATTACTATGTGATGCGCGCAGCATACAAGTATAGACTAGATCGCCTAAGTTGGAACAAAACATTGCATGTTTGTTTGTTTGAAAACGGTTTGAAGTTTCCTACTCGCAAGTAGGCTAAGTCGCGAATTTCAATGAATTGTTCCAATTTAAGCAATCCAACCTTCACCCACAAGCATTCAGGCAGTTAATCACATAAGCAGTTAGCCTCATGGCAAACATGCTAAACATGGCAGCATACATATCTCATGCAGTATGCTGAAGCATAAACACTCACAGTGTACTCCGAGCCAAAACAGAGAACTAGTTAGAAATCATACATGATCCTAGTTAATGTTAAGATGGCTAATGCAACACATGCAAAAATGCAACTAAGATAGGCTCAGCTATCTAAGATGTCATGTGAATGTGACAATTCGATACATATATTCAAATCGGAATTGAAATACAATACAGTTAGTATGATGCGCTGAGCCCGGTGCATGCAAAATAGATGAATGAATGCACGCATGCGAGCATAAGGTATGCTAATCGAAATATGCTCTAAAACTAACCATCGTAAGCAGTTAAGTAAAAGGGAGAAATAAATAGGGGTTGGAAGACATGCATCGCACACACGCACGCTTATTACAACAATTGGCCCTCTCGATGGAGGGTCCAAATAATAAGCTAACTAGCTAATCTGAGCTAATTAAACTAATTATTACATCACAAAGCTAATTAACGAACAAGCTAACTAATTAAGCTATTATAACACAAATTGAATAGCTAAACGCATTAACTAATTAAGTACAAACCGAATAGCTAACTAGCTAATCAAATCAGCTAAGTAAAGCGATAAATCAGGAGCCTCAAGGCGGGAAGTATATGCATGCTCGGTCGCCTCGTTCGGAAATCCTTTGCGATGGCCCAACTTGCCTTTGTTTGCAATTGTTCTCAGAACCTTGCACCAAGCTCTAGAAAGCTTCTAACTCGTCTTGGGGACCTGTGGGAGGGCTGTCGACCACCTAGGGGTGTTTCCAGCCACTGGCCGACCACTCTCTATTGCTGCAGACTAGAAAAGTGGTCGGCCAGCTAGTTTTTCTGGTTAGCCGACCAGTTTTTGCTACACTTCTCCAATTTGCTGCAGCAGAGAGCAAGAAAGGGCATGACAATGTATTTGCAAGGTATGTGTGCACAACCACCCTCCCTATCATTTCATAAGCTCAAGGGAGTGTGGTTCTCGACCCTCGGACCACCAATCACACATCTCGATGCATGATGGCCGATAAGCCAAATTGCACAATTCAATGTAAAATGAATGCACTCATAAACATATAAAGCCTAGAACTCTATCATGTATGATCAAGAGGGTTGACGACCGAGAATTGAGGCATGTTTCATCACTTCAAGTATGAAACGTCCCTCATTTCTCGTGTTTGGACTAACACCTAATCCAAACAAATGCAATGCGACTCAAGCATGCAAACATGAAATGCAACTTAAGCATGCAGACATGTAATGCAAGCCATGCAAAACACAATACAATTACATTGCATACTCAATGCAAAAGATAACACGGCATACACAATGCAAACAACAACATGGCATACACAATGCAAACAACAACATGGCATACTCAATGCAATGTGACATGATCAACTTAACAAAACTAATGACATGCAAACAATGCTAATGCATGCATACACAAAGCAAGGCAACATAAGCGTGCAACAACATGGCAATGTAAGCATGCAAATAACATGAAAGCAAACATGCTTAATGGACTTAAACCAAAATGGACAGACCTCAGTCATGCCCAAATCAGTGGCCATAACACCAAAACAGAGGCATGAAATGCAAAACAAAGCATGCACATGCATTGGCCCATCAACTAGGCCTAAGAGCACAACTCTCAAGAGTGCTCAAGAAGTGATAAACATGGGAGTGTGGCAACACTAAAGGCTCTGAAATAAGGTATGAAGTGATGCCAAATCATTCAAACAATAGGCACAAGGCATGCTAGAGTCCTTAAGGCATAAGGCTAGCAAAGAGCAACACATAGGAGGCATGCAAAACATGGCACAAATGCATGAACCAACCATGGACAAAGCTTAAGATGAGGGCTCAAGGACCTAGGCAAGATGGTATACATAAACTAGGCAACAATGCATAACACTCAAAGGCACTTAAAGAGTGAATGAAGTGGGAACATGGCAATGCTACATGCTCTGAAATGTCATGGTAAATGATGCTAAATTATGTACACAACACAAATGAAGCATGCTATGGTGCTCAAAGCTTGAAGCAAGCATAGGCATTTGCACTACAACTATACAAAACATGAAACATATGGTCGAGGCAACCTAAAATAGTCCTAAACCATGTCAAAATGAGTCTAAAACATGCATGGAAGGAAACCAAAATAAGCTAGCATGAAGGGCATAAGGCGTGGAATACGTAAGGTAAATAAGGTAGATTGCACTACACCTGTCAAGACCAAACATGAGATGGCTTCGCCAACAAAAATCAGAGTTATATCATGGCAAAATAACCCCAAAAACACATTGAAATGATAGCTCGCAAGCTTAGGCATGAAAGCATACACAATGGTTCATGTTAAGGCAAAAATGGCAAACCCTCCAACGCATTGAAAGAGTGACAAATGCAAGTGCATGACCATGAAACATGCACTAAAATCTCATAACAAATGATTCCAAATCATTCAAATAGACCAAGCAATGCATGCTAGTGGACTTGATACACAAAGCTAACAAGCTAGAACGTATTATAGCTATACAAAGCATGGCATGCATGACCAAAACAACACAAATCAGAGCTTAAGCATGCTAAAACATGGACAAAAGCTTCTTAGAGTTAGGCCAAAAGCATGCTATAATGATGATCAAAAACATGATACACAATAGGCTAGTTCATGGAATTACACTACAAGTGCATATAGCATGCAAGGGGCCATCGAACCAAATCTTAACAGAGGTATGACAATGCAAAACATCACCAAGAACATGCTGAAATGGACTCAAAACCAGCTAGAAAGACATGCTACTTCATGAAGCATACAAGACTAGTTTGTGAGAAATACACTACAAGTGTATAAGGCATGCATGAGGTGACAAAACCAAACCAAAACAGTAGTATGCCATGCTGAAATAACCCCAAATACATGCTAAGATATGGTCAACATAAGCTTAACAAACATGCTCACACATGAGGCATACAAAGCAAGTATACAAAACACAAGGAGAGGGGATAACCCTCTCTTATTTGGGACCTCAAAACACCATTTCCACCACTGAAATTCCTCTGAGTTTCAGTGGTGAGAAGGCCAAAATAAGGTGGTCCCAATAGCTTGAAAGAATGGCACAAAGCAAGGCCCAAACAAGGCCTAAGAGAGGGTAGACCACCCCCAACACAAAAGTGACCTTAAACAAACATTTTAAGGACTGAAAAACAAAACTTTTTGCACGAGGAAGTTAAGCCTAAAACACCATGAAAATAGGTCCAAAAGCTTAATCAAAACAAAGGGTTAAAGGGTTAAAGGGTTAGTTGACTCACCCTTGTAGAACCTCTTCAAGGCTACCACTTCATCAGCTTTCCTGGATCAAAACCAGTCCAAAAGCACCAAAAACAACCTCAAGAAGCCTCAGCAACAAAAGGATGTGTTTGAGTGTGTGTTTGTGTGCAAAAGTGTGATAAAATGACACTTTAAGGCACAACAATGAAAGAGATGGAGGATTATAGAGACAAAGGTGTATGTATCACTCCAACCACAAAAATCTGAACCTAGAAAAGGGAGGAGGAGGTTTTCTCTTATAGAGAACATGCAACTGTAACAGGTCCGCGAGGGGGACGCCGCTACGGTTCGGACTCGATTTTGTGTCACGGTTCTTAATCTGAACCAAAGAGTCCAAATCTGGCAAATCGTTTTGAGAAACAGATTTTGAAAAAGTAGTGACAAACATGGACTGCTTTGCCAGATACAGAATCGCCACCTAAATATTTTTTAATGGGGAAATTTAGGAAACCCTGACTCGGTGCCGAAGGCCACATGTCCGTCATCACCGGAGTTGTCTCGGCTCGGGAGCTTGGGTACGATTGGGGAAGGTCAGCTATGAGCACCCCCTTTCGCCCGGTCCGAAGACCGGCCTCTATTAACCGTGATATCCAATTTTGAAAACGTTACGTGTTCTTAAACCAATTATTAGCCTAGAATTACTATGTTATGCGCGCAGCAAACAAGTATAGACTAGATTGCCTAATTTGGAAGTAAGCATTGCATATCCGTTTGTTTTGGAAAATGTTTTGAATTTGCTACTCGCAAGTAGGCTAAAATGCGGATTTCAACGAGTTTTTCCAACTCAAACAATCCAACCTCCACCCACAGGCATTCAAAGCAGTTTAACACATAAGCACTTAGCCGCATGGCAGGCATACTGTCATGGTAACACTCACACGCATGCGGGATGCTAAAGCATAAATACTTACATCGTACTCCGTGTCAAAACAGTAAACTAGTTAGCAAACATGCATGTCCTAGTTCATGTTAAAAATGGCTAATGCATCACATGCAAAATGCAATCTAGGCAGGCTCGGCTAGCCCTAAACATGGCATGTGAAAATGCACAATTATCACATATTCGGTTTAGAATTTTGAAGTACAAATGCAGTTAGCGTGATGTACCGAGCCTAATGTATGCAATACAAATGCATGGATGCACGCATGCATGGCATAAGGTATGCTAATTTCAAAAAATGCCCTAATCTACCATCATAAGCAGGTAAATAAAAGAGAAGAAAGAAATGGGGATTGGAAGACATACACACACTCACCCACACTTATTACATATTTACCCTCACTCAGAGGGTCCAAATGAATATTACAGTCCCAAAATAATAAACAAATAAAATATTACAGTCCTAAATAATAAACAAACAAAATTATTACAAAAATTCTAATTAATTAAAAGAAAAGATGCAAAAGAAAGAAGAGGGTGGCCGCAGCCTCTGCCTCGGGATGCGCAGATGATGCATGCTCGGAACTTGACTCGCCCGAAAAACCCGTACCGTACTCCTGCCACCTCTGTTTGTACTGCCTTGTCTCTCTGAAAATTACCAAAGTCCTGGAGCAGGTTCCTCACATGCTGCAGAGCACCACCGGCCAGACAGAATTCCCACCGGCACTTCAAAATTTCCACCGGCATTTATTGGATTCATCGGCACTCCAGAGATTTCCGGTCGGCACAAAATTCTGCCGGTCGGCAGAAACTTCCTGCAGAAGACAATTTGATAGCAGACAGGGAACAGACAGTGCATGGCATGGGGTTTTCAGGTACATGTGAGCATGGTTATGCTTCCTATCATGTTTTGAACTCAAAGAAACATGACCTTCGATCCTCGAGCCATCAATGGTGCATGGTGGCTCAAAGAATCAAATTTGCCATTTGATGTAAGGATGCATGCAACAAACAAAATGGGATCCGAAGCCTTATCAAGTTGGAGTCAAAGGCCCCGATGACCGGGAATCGAGGCACATTACATCACTTGAAGTATGAATGTTCCTTGATTCCCACACTTGGTTTGACACCCCAAACCAAGTGAATGCAATGCATGTTATGCAAACATGGCTCAACATGCAACATGATACCAAGATGCAAAGCACAACAAGCATTATGCAACCAACATGACAAATGTATAATGCCAAGCATACAAGATGCAAATAGGATGCAAATATGGACCAATTTGGGAATGGGATTCACATGCTACGAGGCTTAATGGAACAACCATACAACAAACATGAAGCAAGCATGCAATGGGGGCCTTGAACCATAAAGGGACAGACCTTAGTCCACCCCAAAACAGCACCAAAAAATGCTCAAAATGATGGGCAACATCTCATGTTAACAAGCAAAGTTATGGTCCCAAGATTAAGGCACAAAAAGGAGACAACTTACCCCCACCAACATGACCTCTCATGGCATGATTAAAACAAGTAAAAACAGAATTTTGCAGACCAAGATAGGACTCCAAACCCTCCTAAAATGGCAGCTAAGGTGACTCCCAAGAGGTATATGCACCAAGGCTCATTCCTAGGCATAAGAGGGTACACCCTCAAGGCATAAAAGAGGTCATGCATGCACATATACAAACATGATTCTTGGATTAAAATGTGGTCGTAGATGATGTTAAATCATGAGGGTAATCACAACCATGCATGTTAGAGGTCAAAATGCTCAAAGCTTTCAAGCCGAAATACATAGCACCTATGACAAACATGCCAAGCATGACCAAATGGATAACCAACAGACTTTAAGCATGGAAAAACAATACTAAAAGCTTCATGGAACTAAGCCAACACACACAAGAATCATGGCCTAATCATGAGATACACTTCTAAGCAAAATGGAGCAATACAAAGCAAGTATTACAAGCATACAAGGAGGCACAAATCCAGCCAAAAACAGAGGTTACACATGACCTAAAACACCTAAAAAACTTCTGAAATGAGGCCAAGAATGATCAAGCACACATGCTACCCTTTTAAGCCAAAAAGCAAGGAAACAAAACAAAGAAGGGAGAGGGGCGTCCCTCCCCTATGCAAGACTTCAAACCACCTTTTTTAGCACTGAAAAATCAACTGGTTTTTAGTGGTCAAAGGACCAAAACACTGAAGTGAACAAAGCCTTACTAAAGAGGCACCAAAATGGACCAAACAAGGCCTAGAAGGGTGAGTTTGTACTCAAACCACAAAATGACCTTAATGAAAGTTCTAAAGCATGAAAATATAAGCCTCGTTCATGTTATACACAAGAGCTAAAACAGCAAGCAAGATAGGTAGAAAACTATTGCAAGTTTGGGGAATAAAAAGCAAGATGCTCACCCTTGAAGAACCCTTGAAGAACAAATGGTCTAGCCCTCTTATTTTGATCAAAACCAGTCCAAAAACTCAAGAATCAACCCTCCAAGTCCCTCAATCTCGGAGTAAGGTGTAATAGTGTGTGTAATGGTGCAAAAGTAAGGTAAAAACCACCTTTAGGCCAAGGAAACACACACAAAAGAGGGGAGAGAGGGACATATAGAGATAGAGTGTATCTATATCTCAAAGCTCTGGTTTTTGGTTGCAAAAGTCTAACCTAGATCCAAGAGGAAAGCCCCTCTCTTATAGGACTCCCTCTTGCAAAGCTTATACAACAAGCTTGGCTAGAGGGAGATCCCTCCTTACACGTGTATGGAGGGGAGAAGAGTTGGTGCCAGCTATCACAGCTGGCACAAAATATCTCCATAAAGTGGATGAACAGTGGTCGGCTACACAAAAATGTCATTTCGACAAAAAACAGTGCCATTCGGCAACAAACTATGCCGATCGGCAATAAAATATGCCGACCTACAAACAAAAGTGCCGATGGCATCAAAAAACCAGCCGGTGGCCTCTAGCCACTGCCGGTGGTGTGTGGGGATGTCTCACAAGGCATTCCCTGCCCCTCCAAGGCAAAACATGAGTGTTCGGTGCAAAACCAGACACTAAACGGTCAAGTTCGGAGATCCTGAGGCAGGGCACGCGAGCTGAGACCTCCGGGAACTCCAAACGAACACAAACATGGATGATCACCGAGTGTTCAAACGGTGACGTCCAAGTCTTGAGGACGGTCAAAAATGGGGTGTCTACAGCAACAAGCTTGTTGGACAAGCTTTTGGCCTAAAGCCAGATGGCTTCTATGCCTTCCAGCTGGCACAACTGTACTAAAAATATCTCCAAAAAGGTGATGAAAAGCAGCCGACCACTTCAATTGGTCGGCCGACCACCACAAGTTGTCTCCCAAGACAAAAAGTGGTCGGCCAGGTGGTTGGCCATGGGAGGAGAAGGTCTACAGCATGAAAGCAAGGCAGTGGTGTGGTGGCCGACCAGAAAAGGTGGCCCAAAGACCAAGGAGACCAATTGGCCGACTAGAAAACTGGCTGGCGGGAAGAAAAGTGGTCTCCAAGGGGAAAAATTGGTCTCCCACCCTTGTACCACCTTCCAAACAAGGAAAACAAGGTTTGTACCAAAAACAAACCAAAAAGGATGAAGACGAAAGTTCGGGAGTCAAGGCGGGCGGCCAGGAGACTCAAAAACTAGTCTACAGGCATAAAAAGTGATCTATGACCACAAAAGTGGTCTCTCGGACCACAGTGTCCCTTTAGGCAGAGGCAACAAGGTGTGGTTCAAAAACCAAGCCAAACGGAGAACGTTAAGCGGTCCCGAGACAAGGCGCGCGGCCGAAGACTTCGAAAATTGAAAACTAGTTTCCAAGAGCGAAAAGTGGTCTACGACCACAAAAGGGTGGTCTACAGACCACTCCCTCCCTCCAGGGAAGAGAAATAAGGTTCGGTCCACAAATCGAGCCAAAGCACAAAGCGTTCAGAGGCTTGGAGGCAAGGCACTCAGCCGAAAACTCCAAAACCTCAAAACAAGCACAACATGCACTATCACCGAGCGCTCAATCGATGACGTCTGAGTCTTAAGGTCGGTCAAAAATGGGGTGTCTACAGCAAGCAGCGGTAAGAACAGCATCACCACAAAAAGACTTAGGGACATTTTTGGTAAATAAGAGAGAGTGAGCAACTTCAAGAGGATGGCCATTCTTGCGTTCGGCAACCCCATTTTGTTGAGGAGTACCAACACAACTGGTTTGATAAAGGATGCCATGCTCCTCTAGGTATGCTCGAAAAACTCCATCAACATACTCAGTCCCACTATCATTATGATGGATTTTGATTTGAGCATTAAAAATATTGGTCACCGTTTTATGAAAAGTTTGGAAACAAGAAAAAACTCCACTCTTAATTCGAAGCAAGTAAATCCAAGTCACACGGGAATAACAATCAATAAATGTAACAAACCATCGACACCTAGAAGTAGAAACCACAGGGGAAGAGCCCCACACATTGGTATGAATAAGCATAAAAGGAAAAGTACTTCTTTTATTAATTGAAGGGTAACAAGTACGTTTATGCTTTGTAAGTTCACAAGCATCACAACCAAAAATACTTCTAAGACAATCATGAACTAAAGAAGGAAAAGGTTTCTCTAAAACACTAAAGGAAGGATGACCCAAACGGTGATGCCACTGATGAAAGAGAGAAAGAGGAGAGCCAGTAGTGCGCTTGAGAGCTTGAGATGGGACGACAGGAGAAACGACATCCAGAATGTACAGCACACCTTGTGCTCTACCATTGCCAATCGTTTTCCGCGTAACTAGGTCCTGAAAGACACAATGAGTAGGAAAAAAATGTCACTGAACAATTTAGAGAAGTAGTAAGACTACTAACAGAAAGCAAGTTAGTGGAAAAAGTAGGAACATGAAGCACAGATAAAAGAGAAAGCAAAGATGAACAATAAGCCGAACCCTTGCCAGAGACAGAGGATAAAGTGCCATCAGCCACTCGAACCTTGTCTCGGCCGAAGCAAAGAGAATAAGAATAGAAAAGACTAGAGGCACCTGTCATGTGGTCGGTAGCACCGGAATCAATAATCCAAGAAGTGATGAGAAGGTACTAAGAGCACTAGCAGGAATACCTATGTTGGCAAAATTGGAAGAAGTGGAAGTGGAAGAAACTGTGGTAGAAGGAGAGTCAAGTCGAGCCATCAAACGCCTGAGAGTGTGTAACTCATCCTAGGAGAGAGTGCTAGGCTCAGAAGAAGGACTCACAACAATCTCAGACAAATGTGTTTGGGGACGAACGGTACTACCACAACCTCGACCCCGAGTAGGGCGACCATTCAGTTTCCAACAATGCTCTCGATCATGTCTGTCTTTCCCACAATAATCACACTTCAAGCGATCTCGATCAACTAGTGTACCTTGACTCTCAAACTGAACCGGACTAGGCTGAGGAGCTCGAGGAGGAGGAGCAACAACTAAAGCAGAACGATCCTGAATAGAGGAATGAACCATAGCACTACGGCGACTCTCCTCTTGCTAGACAAGGGCATAAGCCTCGCGTAGGGTGGGACAAGGTGAACGACCCAACACCTAGACGTGAATCTGATCATACTCCAAGTTCAAGCCAGCAAGAAAGTTCTACACAAGCTCCTTCTCCACGGTTTGCTGAAACAAAGTGGCATCCCGAGAACAAACAGCCTGAAAGCTTTGGTAATAGTCTAGTTCTTGGCACAAACTACTCACCTCAGTATAGTAGAATGCGAGTGATCTATCTTTCTAATCTTAGCTCCGAAGCTTCTTCCTCAACTCATACGCCTGTACATCATTACCTTGTTGGGAGTATATTTGGGTTGTAGTTGTCCAAATCTTATGAGCAATATCAAATAAGAGAAAAATCTGACTGATGGTGGGCTGCATAGAGTTGATTAGCCAAGTCATAACAAGAGCATTTTTAGAAATACATTAAGTATGAAGGGAGTCAACACCATCTGGTAGGGAAAGAGAACCAGCAATGTAGCCAGTCAACCGACGAGCAGCAATAGCAAGACTACAAGAGCGTGACCAAATCAAATAGTTAGAACCATCCAATTTAACGGGACTAATTTAAAGAGAGGGACTGTCGATAAGGGTAATAACACGACACATGCCACCCTCATCACTAATGGTATCCTTAGTCTTACTCTCAACCATTGAATATTAAATCCCCACAATAGAAAAAACAAATACTAGCCCAAAATAGCAACAAAAAAAAAAATAGAGGCAAATCCACAAACTCAACTTGGGGACAAAAGTTACCTCTAGAGACAAAAACAGAGCTGAAACATGGGCTAGAGAGGCCAAAACCCAGCAGAAACTGAGAGAAACTGCTGAAACTAAGGAAAAATGGACAAAAATAGAGTGGAACCTTACCAAATCATCAAAATCAGGTCTCCCAACCCTAGGACAGTCCCAGTCGGCTCCCAAGGTAGAGGGACGAAGGGAAAAATCGGCCAAAAACAAGCCCTAGCAGGGACTTCCAAAAAAATAATCAGTTTTTCCAAAAATGAACAAAAATTGGAAAAACACTCAAACACTCATCAAAAAATTAAAATAAAAATGTAGGGTGAAAACCCATCAAATTTCAACCATGAAGGAAATATTTTTTTTTTCCCTCCTGTGTACAGGGAAAAATGAATGAAACCAAGAATAAGAGAAGAATCTTCAAGGAGGAAGATGAAGCTCTGATACCATGTTAGATTTGCGTAAAATAAAGAAAAGAATGAGTGGAAGAAAGGAGAGAGTGCTGCTGCTATTTATTATTTCACACAACTAAACATATTAGGGTTACACATACTTATAATAAGAGACTAAAGGAACAAATGACATAACTACCCTTACACACTAATACTTAACAGGTTTCAAGATGCAATTCACTGCAAAAAATTAAATATATTTTGCATATAAAGCTCACATTGTTTAGCTTGTCCTTGCTCAACATGATTATTGTGAAAAATGAAAGAGTAGGTTATTTTAGTCTCGAAGATTCAGATAATTGAGTTTTACAATCTTCTATGTTCAGTTTTACAAGAATTTTTTGTGAAAATCTCGAGGATATCATGTGGAAGCCGCCTAATGAATCCTGGTAATCAAGGATTACCAAGACTAAGAGCAAAAGGCGATAATTTAGTTTTCTTCCATGTTAACAATTAAATAATGTTTGTTGTTATATAGGGTGATCTTTGTCTTCCAAAAACTACCATCGCGTGTTTCAACCTTAGGTTGCATCATTGATTAGGGTTACATAAATCTCCACCCTTTAAAAGAAAAAAGAGAAATAGTATCTTAATCTTTCTATATTAGGGTTGTAAATCCCTTTTGAGCGAAGTTTTCCCAATTCTTACCATTGTAATAACATTTTGTAGTTTGACCTGTATGACTGAACTGTTCTACCTATGCTGTTTTCCAATTCTCACCATCATAATGCCATTTTATAGTTTGAAATGTGTGAGCTTACAATATTGCTATTTTGCTGTTGTTTGGATGAAATTAAGCTTTTACTTTAAATTCTTCTTCTACCAAAATGTTTGTTATAATTTATTTTTTATTTTTCTATTTTTGAATATTACCTCAGTAGTTTCATCGAAATATATGTTGAATGTTTGTTAAAAGAAAAAATTCACTACACAGAATTTCATATGCATGTTAATTTGAAATTGATAAGAGGATTTTGAAAAATAAATTTTATTTCAAATGTACATCTAAAAAAAAGTCATTATATGAAAGTTTTGAAACAATTTTAAAACAAAAAGTTGTGTGAAACACTCGACTCTGAATATATACAGGGGCATTTATGCCATTTAAACTATGTTTCTCTTTTTTGAGAACCAACTATTTTACTTGAGGGACCTTCTATGTAAAACTTATATTTGTATAAATCAGTAATGTAACGCCCTCACAATTAATCTATTATATATCATTGACATGCATTATTTAAAGAAGACATTTTATTAATTCATTCATCAGAGTATTACTAAATAATCAAATAAAATGCCCTACAGGCTTACATCTTTCCAAGCCAACACTTGATTACAAAAAAAAATACGAGTTCTAACTCAATACAAGAAAAGCCCTAGGCTTGAGTTTTTACATGTACTAACAAATAAAAGTAAATAACAGAGAAAAAATCTTCGGAATCCAAGTCCTTCCAAGCTAAGTCCTTGGAGGTAGCTTATCCCCTGAACCTGAAAAATGATGTTCCCATAAAGGGTGAGCCACAGCCCAGTAGAAATATACTAAACCACATATAAGCAATGAATAAAGCAATGGCATTCAACAGATGGTTAACCAAGATAGTCCATTACTTCATTTTACAGTCTTATAACACTATTGTCTAAAACTCATTTTACCTTTCAATTTTATCAACATGGCTCAGAACCTGGCCAAACTTACAACAGTGAATTACATATATCATATTCACATCCTTCCATTATCAACAAACAAATGAGACTCAAGCTCAAATCAAAACACTTCATACTTCCAGATTGATACACATTTTAGTGCTGTATCAATAAAACACTTCTATAAATAAGCACACATAAAAGTGATGCTAATGGAGTCCATCCCCTATCTCCTCCCAAACAAAAATCCGGTTTAGAGGTCCATCCCCTATCTTCCCCTAAACCGTGGAGTACATCCCCTATCTCCTCCCACACACAAACAATGTATGCAAATGCAATGCTCAATCAATACACGTATTTTCTGTATCAATGCCACAGTCAAAATTAATGACTTAACCAATGTGATTAGTTTCAGTTATTCCTAATTCACATGCAATGTCTACAACATTCACGACTATCCTCCACCGATAGCCCAAAACAGTTATTTCTAAACTGAAAATAACCATGTCAACAATTCAATAGACAAATGATACAAATTATCCAATTATGCCAATTAATCAATGAGTTCCCCAATTCCATGAATTTAACCATCTTTTCCCATAAATTTATCAAAGTATTCCCAACATATTAAAATACCAAAACTTAGAACGTAACCTATAAAATGGAGTAGGAAATCCCTACCTCGAAGAGAGTAACCCGAATGGAGAAGATGGAGATGAATGCCCAAATACCAAAGTGCTCCAAATTGCCAAAAGTTCAGATTAAATGGAAGCCCTCGACTCCCTCTATCTTTTTAATAAAGCAACTAGGGTTGAAACACTCTCTAAACAGATCAAACCTAAGAGAGAAGGTGAGTAGGGAGAGAGAGAGGTCGAACCTGGGGTTTTGAATCAAAAGAATATGAAAAAGACTGATCAAATCCCGCTGCTGTGTATTTAAACTGGACAGGCTCGCTCGAGCGAAGACTTGGTCGCTCGAGCGACCAGACACAGAGAAACTACGCTCGAGCCAAGGAAGCCTTGCTCGAGCCAACAACTCAAATGCTCGCTCGAGCGAAAGAAAGCTCGGTCGAGCGAAGAACTCAAACCCTCAGGTCTGAACCCAGACACACGCTCGAGCGAAGGAACTATAGCTCGAGCGAAGGATGAACTAACTCGCTCGAACGAAGAAAATCTCGCTCGAGCCAAGAATGCACAGCTACAGGTCCAAATCAAACACTACCACTCGCTCGAGCGAACAACTCCTCGCTCGAGCGAAGAACCAAAAACCTGGACAGCAACTCTTGGTTTCTAAATCCAACCAACCTGAAACAAACCTGCCCAACACATCCTATAATTCCAAAAGAGAAAATAAGGAATAACAACAACAACCATTATACAATGACAGAATCTACGGAACAGTCCGGATACAATAATTAAATGGGAAAAGACCGAGGTCGCTATAACCTCCCCCCCTTCAAAGAATTTCGTCCCCGAAATTAGGCACAAATTTGAAAACAGGTTTTTTTTTTTTTTTTTTTTTTTTTCTCAATACCCAAAGATAGTATATAACAATAATAAACAACTTGACCCAATACTGGTCACTTCATCTCTTTATCAAGAGGTATCCCACAATATGTATAAAACAACATATATTTCAACCTGCACCACTATTATGCATTATTCCTTTCAATGTTAACAATTTCCATATCATATTCAATTGCATTATATATATAACACATCCAACAATGTAATCAACATATACAATGTTACACTAATCTTCTATAATGAAACAAGTTTCAAGATACAACCAATTACCAAAACATACTCAATGTTTTACAACTTAAGACATATGTAAAGCTCTTAAGTTCAACAATATAACAGAATCTAGTTATAAGATTACAAATCAACAAACATGTCCGGATATTTCTCGCGGACTTCCAATTCACGTTCCCAAGTGGCTTCCTCCACTCCGTGGTGTTTCCACAAAACTTTGACCAAAGGGATGGTCTTGCCTGGCAAAACTTGATCCCGCCTATCCAATACCCGAACCGGTCTCTCCTCATACGAAATATCCACATCAACCACTAAATCGGTCCAATCCAACACATGTGATGGATCCGGCTCATACTTCCGAAGCATACTCACATGAAACACGTCATGCACTCCAGACAACTGCGGCGGCAAAGCTAAATGATAAGCAGCCTCGCCAATCCTCTCAAGGATCTCAAACGGACCAATGAATCGAGGGGACAACTTCCCACTCTTCCCAAACCTCATCAAACCCCGTCTAGGTGATATCTTCAGAAAGACATGATCACCCACCACAAACACCAAGGGTCTCCTCCTACGGTCGGCATAAGATTTCTGACGACTCTGTGCTGTAACAAGCCTCTTACGGATAAGCTCAACTTTCTCCGTAGTTTCCCTCACCAACTCTGGACCCAACAGAGGTGCATCACCCACCTCGGCCCAACACACAGGAGATCTACACGGTCGGCCATACAAGGCCTCAAATGGTGCCATACCGATACTAAACTGGAAACTGTTGTTGTAGGCAAACTCCACCAACGGCAAGTGCCTCTCCCACGACCCACTAAAGTCTAGAACACAACCCCGAAGCATATCCTCAAGTATCTGAATAGTACGCTCGGACTGTCCGTCAGTCTGAGGATGATAAGCCGTGCTAAAGGTCAACTTAGTGCCTAAGGCACTCTGCAAACTCTGCCACAACCTGGCAGTAAAACGAGGATCTCTATCTGAGACGATCGTCACTGGGACCCCGTGCAATCTCACTATGTCCCGAATATACAAATCGGCAAGATGATCTACCGAATCTCTCACGCGCATAGAAATAAAGTGCGCCGACTTAGTCAACCGGTCTACAACCACCCAAATAGCATCACTACCCCGCTGAGTCCTCGGAAGACCTACAACGAAGTCCATAGTGACATGCTCCCACTTCCACTCGGCAATAGGCAAGGGTTGCAACAAACCCGCTGGCCTCTGATGTTCGGCCTTCACTTGCTGACAAGTAAGACACTTAGATACGAAAGCTGCCACATCTCTCTTCATACCCCGCCACCAGAACTGACGACCCAAATCCCGATACATCTTAGTGCCTCCCGGATGCACCGCAAGGCGTGAATGATGAAACTCTCGGAGTACCTCCTCTCGGCAAGACTCCGGCACAAACGGACGGTCTCGGTATCTCACACTCAGGTCGGAATACACCGTCAAACCTTTCTCAACCTTTCCACTGGAAATCTTCTCACGGAGAGATTCTACCTCAAGGTCACCTCTCTGAGCCTCTAACACTCGAGTCACAAGTGTAGGCTGTGCAACAACAGAAAACAAGGCCGCAGCCTCTACGGATTCGCCCATAAGTAAATCAAACTCTCCAAGTGCACCCAACATCTCCCACTCTCGGATGGCTATGCTAGCAATGTCACCAACAGGTTTCCTGCTAAGGGCATCGGCCACCACATTGGCCTTTCCCGGATGATAATGCAACTCAAAGTCATAATCCTCTATGAACTCCATCCACCTCCTCTGCCTCAAGTTTAAGTCTTTCTGTGTAAATAAATACTTCAAACTCTTATGATCCGAGAACACATCGAATTTCTCACCATAAAGATAATGCCTCCAAATCTTCAAGGCAAATATCACAGCTGCTAACTCTAGATCATGTGTAGGGTAATTCTGCTAGTGAATTTTCAACTGACGAGAGCCATAGGCAACTACTTTCCCTTCTTGCATTAATACACAACCCAGACCCTCTCGTGAGGCGTCACAATAGACCGTATAACCCAACCCTCTCTCTGGAATAATCAATACTGGAGCGGTAGTCAGTCTAACTTTCAACTCCTGAAACGACTTTTCACAAGTCTCACTCCATACAAATTTGACTCCCTTCCGAGTCAGTTTAGTCAACGGTGATGCTAACCTGGAGAAATCTTTCACAAACCGACGGTAATACCCAGCTAACCCCAGAAAACTGCGGATCTCAAATACACTCTTAGGCTGTGCCCAATCTTGCACTGCCTCCACCTTAGATGTATCAACAGACACTCCTTCCCCGGATACTACGTGGCCTAAGAATTTGACTTCCCTCAGCCAGAACTCACACTTCCCAAACTTGGCATACAGCCTATGGGCTCTAAGTAACTCAAGCACCACCCTCAAATGTGCCTCGTGCTCCTCCTCAGAAGGCGAATAGATAAGGATGTCGTCCACAAAAACGACTACAAACCGATCCAAGAATTCCCGGAAGATCCGGTTCATCAAATCCATAAAAACTGCCGGTGCATTGGTGAGCCCGAATGGCATCACCAAAAACTCATAATGGCCATACCGTGTACGGAATGCCGTCTTCGGAATATCCTCTTCCCTGACCCTCAACTGGTGGTAACCCGATCTCAAGTCTATCTTAGAGAAACAACGGGAACCCTTCAACTGGTCAAACAAATCATCGATACGAGGCATAGGGTACTTATTCTTAACCGTAGCCCGATTCAATTTCCGATAATCTATACAAAGTCTCAAAGCACCACCTTTCTTTTTAACAAAGAGGGCCGGTGCTCCCCACGGCGAAACACTAGGACGTATAAAGCCCTTATCTAGCAACTCCTGGAGTTGGATCTTCAACTCAACTAACTCGGCTGGGGCAAAACGATAAGGTGCCATAGAAATCGGCGCCGTGCCGGGCACCAGGTCAATAGAGAACTCAATCTCTCGATGCGGTGGCAAACCAACAAGATCCTCGGGAAAGACGTCCGAGTACTCACAAACCACCCTTGGCAACACAATCTGAGTCTCAACATCCTCACTAATCGAAAGGTTAGCAAGTAGACCACTAAGCTCACTCCGTCCTCGTGGAACATACCCCGGTGGCAACACATCACCAACCCGGTCCCCCAGAAAATGAAAATACTCTCCGCTCACAGTACAACAAGTGACCCTCTGGCGGTAGCAATCAATAACTGCCCGGTATGACGATAACCAGTCCATACCCAAAATAACATCAAAACCCCTCATAGGCATAACTACAAAGGAAAATGGGATTCTATGATAATCAACCTCTATATCACAACCCCTAACACCTTGTTTCAAAATCAATTCACCCCCAAGAGGTGACACTACACAAATAGGAGATGCTAACTGTGCTAACTCCAACTCCAAAACAGATGCAAATGCAGCAGACACAAAGGAATGAGATGCACCCGTATCAATCAAAACATTAGCAACCGAGTTGCAAAACAAGAAGGTACCTCTCACAACTGATGGTGCTGGAACAAGATCCTGCGCGGTAACAGCATACACGCGCCCAGACGACCTCTGATCAACCTGCTCAACCCTAGGAGCAAAAGATTGCTGCACTGTCTGGGACGATGAAGCCCCCTGATTAGCCCTCGAGGCCTGACCCGACTGAGCTGGCTGCTGACCCTGAATCGGCCTCAAACCAGATGCACCAGGTGTGCCACCCAACTGTGGGCAATACCTCTTCATATGCCCTGGCTGACCACACTGATAACACGAGAGTGGCTGACCTCTACCCTGACCCTGGCTCTGAGATCGAGCCGAAGAAGATGCTGCTCTCTGAACTCCTCCCCTCTGAGGACAAACTGGAGACTTGTGGCCCAGCTGGCCACACTTGAAACAGGTAATGTCTCCCTGGCTTCCTTTCCCCGAACTAACACTCGGTACAGGAAAAGTCGATCGAGAAAAGCTACCCTGAGACTGCTGGGGATTAAAACCCTTCTGTCTCCTACCATCATTCTGACCATCCTGACTCCTCTTGGAGCCCTTCTGCCCTTCCTCCTCCTCCTGCATCATAATTTCCATGTGGGCTGCAGCATCAACCATACGCCCATACTCCCGAATCATAGTTCCCCCAACTCTCAGCTTGAGGCCACGCCTCAACTTCTTCTCAAACTCAATACAACGGCGTTCCTCATACGCCACCAACTCAGGTGCAAACCTGGACAAACTAGTGAATGCAGCCTCAAACTCGGCCACAGAAGAACTCGACTGCTTAAGCTGACAAAACTGGTCTCGCAGCTTCTCCCTGACTGCTGGAGATAAGAACTTCTCCTGGAAAGCATTCACAAAAGCCTCCCACGTACCTCCTATACGCCCCTTAGTAAACTTCCACCACTGACCCTCATCCCCCTTCAGCTGGAAAGATGCCAAGGTCACTTTCAACCCCTCGTCTTCGATGCCAAGCATCTCAAACGTCTTCGTTGTCTGTTCGAGCCATTCATCTGCCTTAAGTGGCTCTTTAGGATCACCCACAAATTCATCCGGATTAGACCGGAAGAACTCCCTTTTCAGAAAGGAAGATCCTGCATCCGCAATAACAGCCTGAGCTTGATTCTCAGCTCTAAGAATGCCTACTGACTCCCTGAATGCCCCTGCTATCTCTCGGGCTAGAGCGCCCATAGCCTGCTGGCCTACTGGCTCGGCCACATTGGCCTGGCCAATTCCCTCCTGAACTGCCGGAATCTCTTCTGGCACAGGCACCTCCTGCCTACCCGGCCTACCACGCCTACCGCGTCCTCGTCCTGACATCCTAATAAAGGAAACAAAGACATTAGCACATTAATAAATGTGCCGAAGCTAAACACTCGCGTCCTAATGCAATGGACAACAATAATTCATTCCACGTAAGCACATAATCACATAAGCACCTACGAATTTCATTCCCGGATAATGATAGTCCCAAAGGGTTACTATAGTTCCGGTTGGAAGCAGCAGTGATCAAGTGCCTTTCCAACAAGACTACTAGAAACTCAAGGGTCCAATCAACATCCTAGAAACTACATTCCATACTCACATAATCACATAAACATGTTATCACGTAAGCATATAACATTACACTAAGTCTCTATCAAACGAGACGAACCCAATGTGATACTAATCACTTCCCACGTACCCAAAGTATTCAAACCCGGTACGCTCTGATACCAAGTTGTAACGCCCTCACAATTAATCTATTATATATCATTGACATGCATTATTTAAAGAAGACATTTTATTAATTCATTCATCAGAGTATTACTAAATAATCAAATAAAATGCCCTACAGGCTTACATCTTTCCAAGCCAACACTTGGTTACAAAAAAAATACGAGTTCTAACTCAATACAAGAAAAGCCCTAGGCTTGAGTTTTTACATGTACTAACAAATAAAAGTAAATAACAGAGAAAAAATCTTCGGAATCCAAGTCCTTCCAAGCTAAGTCCTTGGAGGTAGCTTATCCCCTGAACCTGAAAAATGATGTTCCCATAAAGGGTGAGCCACAGCCCAGTAGAAATATACTAAACCACATATAAGCAATGAATAAAGCAATGGCATTCAACAGATGGTTAACCAAGATAGTCCATTACTTCATTTTACAGTCTTATAACACTATTGTCTAAAACTCATTTTACCTTCCAATTTTATCAACAAGGCTCAGAACCTGGCCAAACTTACAACAGTGAATTACATATATCATATTCACATCCTTCCATTATCAACAAACAAATGAGACTCAAGCTCAAATCAAAACACTTCATACTTCCAGATTGATACACATTTTAGTGTTGTATCAATAAAACTCTTCTATAAATAAGCACACATAAAAGTGATGCTAATGGAGTCCATCCCCTATCTCCTCCCAAACAAAAATCCGGTTTAGAGGTCCATCCCCTATCTTTCCCTAAACCGTGGAGTACATCCCCTATCTCCTCCCACACACAAACAATGTACTCAATCAATACACGTATTTTCTGTATCAATGCCACAGTCAAAATTAATGACTTAACCAATGTGATTAGTTTCAGTTATTCCTAATTCACATGCAATGTCTACAACATTCACGACTATCCTCCACCGATAGCCCAAAACAGTTATTTCTAAACTGAAAATAACCATGTCAACAATTCAATAGACAAATGATACAAATTATCCAATTATGCCAATTAATCAATGAGTTCCCCAATTCCATGAATTTAACCATCTTTTCCCATAAATTTATCAAAGTATTCCCAACATATTAAAATACCAAAACTTAGAACGTAACCTATAAAATGGAGTAGGAAATCCCTACCTCGAAGAGAGTAACCCGAATGGAGAAGATGGAGATGAATGCCCAAATACCAAAGTGCTCCAAATTGCCAAAAGTTCAGATTAAATGGAAGCCCTCGACTCCCTCTATCTTTTTAATAAAGCAACTAGGGTTGAAACACTCTCTAAACAGATCAAACCTAAGAGAGAAGGTGAGTAGGGAGAGAGAGAGGTCGAACCTGGGGTTTTGAATCAAAAGAATATGAAAAAGACTGATCAAATCCCGCTGCTGTGTATTTAAACTGGACAGGCTCGCTCGAGCGAAGACTTGGTCGCTCGAGCGACCAGACACAGAGAAACTACGCTCGAGCCAAGGAAGCCTTGCTCGAGCCAACAACTCAAATGCTCGCTCGAGCGAAAGAAAGCTCGGTCGAGCGAAGAACTCAAACCCTCAGGTCTGAACCCAGACACACGCTCGAGCGAAGGAACTATAGCTCGAGCGAAGGATGAACTAACTCGCTCGAACGAAGAAAATCTCGCTCGAGCCAAGAATGCACAGCTACAGGTCCAAATCAAACACTACCACTCGCTCGAGCGAACAACTCCTCGCTCGAGCGAAGAACCAAAAACCTGGACAGCAACTCTTGGTTTCTAAATCCAACCAACCTGAAACAAACCTGCCCAACACATCCTATAATTCCAAAAGAGAAAATAAGGAATAACAACAACAACCATTATACAATGACAGAATCTACGGAACAGTCCGGATACAATAATTAAATGGGAAAAGACCGAGGTCGCTATAAGTAAAATCTTATAATGAGGGAGTTTGACACTCTCATAGATTAACTCCCATGGTATAACTGATAACGGTCAATTAAATCATTTTTTTCCTTTTCAAAAACAAATAAATAAAGAAATCAAAATGAAACAATGAACAGAGTTGTAAATTTACATATTTGACCAATCAAGCGTACAGTATATATCCCAATCATCTTACAACACTACACTCAACATACATATGTGGGAACACCATTAAACAGATCATACACAATCAAATAGAGATTAGAATTCAAATAGAGTTTCTAAAACACCAAGCAAACAGAAACCTGTAACATGTTATGATAGAACCAAATATAAACTAGATACTTCCATGACTCTGAACACCACTTGAAACCCAATCCAGGCCCTTACTTTAAAAGTTCACAGCGAAGTGTCTCCTGCCATAGCGCACCAAATATATTAAAGCTTTGCCTATGATCGGGGAAAAAAAAAAAAGAAGAAATGAGAACCAATATAATTTACAGAGGACTTACGAGTTTCGTCTCAACCGTAGCCTGAAAATGTGCAGTGCACCCCTTGAGCCTTGCAATTTCTTGTTGCATGTGTAAAACTTCAGTGTTGAACTGTCGTAGAATCCACAAAAACGAAATGCAAAGTGAGAACGATTATAGAGCAGGTGATAGAGATTCAGCCAGGTAAGACCCTTTATTAATTAACATTAAGGTTCTAAAAGTTCAGACACTTTTACTGACTAAAATAACATAATCAAGATCCTTACCATTTTCTCCTTGCCCATCCTGAGACGACCAGAAGAAAACAAGGAAACTAATTAGAAAAAAAAAAATAAGAACAATTTTGATCTCCAATAATAACTAAAACCAATGAATGTTAGTAAAATGAAAACAGCCTCAAGGGTTCTTTTGTGAAGGCAAACATTCTTGCCACCATTGCCCCTTGTAATGCTCCAAACCTTTTTGTGTCTCAGCAAGCTAGTGGCCACAAAAGAATCTGTTATAAGTTGAACTTTACCTTTCTAACCTAGTGATCTAGGAGTTATAATTGTTGAGCCAGGGAGGGAATACATTGCAAATAATGCTTCTATAAAAGAAGTTGGCAACTCTTTGAAAATCCCCAAGTCTGGAAGTACCATTACTGAAATAAATCTAATAATTAACATATGTATTTTGTTGAAGAATGATTTTATTAGAAAGAACTTAATAATTTGAATAAAATTTATATGATATTGTTCAAGTAGAAAAAATTGAAAGTTGTGGATGAAATTTTGACTGTATAGTACTTCTATCTGTGTAAATGCAATCTAATATAATCTCTACACCACTTTAAACAAGTGGTTGGAAGTGGATTTTGTTCTTATTGTTGAGGACTAAATTTTGACAATGTTAATAGGACACATGTGATAGGACTTAAGGCTTGGTTGGTTTGGTTTGGTTTTTAATAGGACACATGTATCTTGTTTTAAATAATTGAGGTTGTAGGGAACAAGAAAGAATAAAGGTAGATTTCCTGCTAAAATATAGGAAACATGTTTTAATTGAAATCACATTTTCTATTAAATAAATCTACAATATGTATGTTATATCATTCAGTAACAAAAATAAATGTTGATGTGTATTACCTGCTTGGCTGCAAGTCAGATTCTTGAAGTCTAGACCTAACATCTTCTATAGCATGGAGAAAGTGGTTCGTTGTTACTTTGAAATCATTCTTGACATGTTGCAGTAATCCATTCTCCACTGTGTGGACCATAGCATATGAATGTGCACGAGTGACTAGAGATGCAAGGGCAGAGCCACTACAGCCATCCATCCTACAAGCTGTGCAAACAAGCACACGCACAATCTCATTTCATAAATGATGATTTGATGTTTCCACTTACACAACAATATTGCTCAAACAACTTACCAATTTCATGAAGATTCACATCTTTATCGAGTACAAATTGTTGTCACATGTTCCTTGTGTAGATGCCCAAAATTTGCAGACGTCGTTGCTCATCTAGGCACTCTACTTTAACATGTAGTTCGATTTTACCTTCCCTACAAACAAATACAATAAATAAAGCACTTTTTTTTTATTTACGAAAATGAGAATAAAATAAATAGCAATTTTTAAATATATATATATATACATATATTTGTTTGGTTAACCATAAAAGATAAATATGTTTAAATAATTTCATTTTTCTTTACTTGATAAACTCAAAATTTGAACATACCATTCGAGTTCCAAAAATGTGGGACATTGTTCAAAAAGAATAAAGAAATCAGCAAAGAACAACACAACAGAGAGAAGGTTACCTCAGCAGGGCTTCATCGATGAGCTCCTTTCGATTTGTAGTACCAATAATAAAAATGTTGTTCAATGCTTTCGGGCCATCAATCTGAAAGGCATGCAAATTTTCAAGTATTGCCCAGACAAGGAGAAACAATAAAAATAAAAAATTGAAAAACAAAATCTGAGAGATATTAACCATTGCAAGTAGTTGGCTTACAAGCCTATCATCCATATGGTGTAATCCCATAGCTGACCCTCTTTTCTACGAAAAAAAAAAAAACCAAGAACATATTTAAGACATGATTTGAAATATACATATGGAACCAAAGAAGACCACGCTCACTCTCTCTTAATGCTTATGATTACTTTCTCATTGTTGCCTCCTCTACCCTTTGTTTATTGTTAGGATTTTTTTATCCTAAAGAAATTTAAGATTTATGTTTTTGCAATACCTCTCTTGACAAAACTTAATATGATGATTTTTTATTCAAAGTGTTTTTGTTTTTATTATTTTCTTGTTCATTATCTTCTTATACATTAACATGATTCATGATGCTTGTCAAGATATGGAGATAATGTTGTTGAATTTTCGAGTTTGAAAATGGCAACTTTGGGATGCTCAAATTGGCTGTTTGTCTCAGCTTTTTGGTGTCAACACATGAGTGAAAGGATAGAGCTTCACATGTGTGGACTTTTTGTGGATTTTGTTGGATCTTCATTGATAGCAAGCATGCGGATAAGACTTTGACAAAGGGATGGACTTTACAGAGCTAAATGGTGGCTTAGGGAGGCTGTTTGTCTATGATATAGGCTGACAAAGCGTGGAGCAAAACGTGCAAGAAATATGAAGCAAAGAGTTAGAAAAAGCTGCTCAGCCGCATGCACCATCACGCCCGTGAGAAGCACCATCGCATCCACGATTCACACACAGCACAGTCGCACCTGCGAGCATGCACATCATGCCCGTGACTAGGCTTTGCCCAAATGACCAGCTCCCAAAAATTTGCTCTGCAACCCGCAAAGGGACACCGCGGCCGCGACCAAGGCTGACCGCGCCGGCGAAGTACCCTGCCTCAGGTCTATTTAAAGGACCCTTTGCTCATTTGTTGAGGCACCTTTCCAAGACCATTTTAGCATCTCTCCAGAACATTTTGTATCTCTCCCAACACTCTCTAGAGCTTAACATTTCCAGACTTAGAGAGAGTTTATTTTGAGAGAGATCATTTTTGTAAGAGAGAAAATATTTTGAGAGAGTTTGTATTTTTAGAGAGTTTATTTTTAGAGAAACATATTTTGAGAGAGATTATGCTTTTATTTTCTTAAGGATCTTTCTTACCTCCTTGTATTAGGAAAAAAATTGAAGTTCTATACGTGGTTGTGTGTGTGATTTGAGGCTACATGACCTAGTAAGGAAGCTATCTAGGAATTATGGAGGATGCTAAGATGACACTACATCATTAGAGACTAGCTAGGTCAAAGCAAAGATGGCTTTGGGAAAAGAAAGAGTGAGGAGTTGTTTTAGAGGTCTAGAAGTGAATAACCAAAAAGCAAAAGATGGAGATATGGTTAGATCTTTTTTATGCATGAAGATGGAGGCAATATTTACATGGATTGGGTTACATAGGCCAACTCACCTAGTGGCCACAATAGCTGGAATGGTGGTCAAGTGTGCTCAGATATGAACAAGTCACTTGTCTTTGTCACACTCTAGAGTTCTCTTCCTGTCGAGATCTCTCCAAGGTCGGTCAAGTGCAGATCCCCCCCACGAGAATAGTACGAGGCATCTCAACAAATCTTCATTTCCAATATGCCAAGTCCAAAATTCCTATGATCTCATGCAGAGTCGTGAGGTCTCTTGGGTGCCCCGTAATCGTGGCACCGAGCCCAAAGGTGTCCTGAGGCTATTCTATCTTATGTAAAATGGCATGAGTGTATTAGGGTGACTGGAAAACAAGTGTAGAATCATAAAATCGACTTGCCCAAGGGGGCCCAAGTGTGATGGCTCAAGTGGATACAAGCGCACACAGGTGGACAGTCCCCTTAATCCGGGAAGGAAGGCCAAATGCACCTACAAGGCTCCCTGGAGATAGCCTCCTTCAATTTTAATACGAGAGATGCTATATGTGCTGTGGGTAGAGGTTTTGGGATAAAGGGATCCCATGTTCAATACAACTGTCATGGTGAAGCTATGAAGTACATGCAGATGTGATGATTACCAAAGGTCAGTCAAGTGCTTTTTGTATTTATACGCAAAACAATTGAGTGCTTATTGTTTAGAAACCACTTTCTAGAAAAATGGTTTCTTGCCTAGGTGACCATTACCTTTGGGGTCTTTAGATAAGATACAATGCCTGCTATTTTCAGAATTCAAAACTTTTAACCATGAGCAACCCTTTTCATATAGAATAGCATTTCTATGTTGATTGTTCACACCGATTAAAAGCATACGTTGCTTAAATTAATAAAAACATTTAAAAGTGGATGACAAGTTGAAATCACAAATCATAGGGCATAGAAAATAATGTGGAAGCAATGCTAATTAATCTGGACTACACACTCAATAGTGAATGTTTGTCTTACAAAAGCATATTGATATAGAAGCATGAAACTCAAGCCTTGTATCTTATTGTCAATATTTCAAAAGACGAGTTACAATTACTAATCTGGAGTACATATCACTACTACCAATAAGGAATAAAGAGACATCACACAAGCAACAAATTGGCCACGTATGACATGGGAATGAAATGGGAGAAATAGAACATATAATCCATGGGAATACGAAAACACCAAAATGATGTCAAACCCAAATAGGGAAAAAAAATACTTGAATTATGTCAAAAACCTTAAGTCTGATATCATGAAATTAACACGCACACATATATATAACACGAATTGTAGGTAGCACAACTAATAGCATTTAGAAGGAGCAAATGTTGCATCTGTGCTCACCTTAGCAATGGAATCAATTTCACCAAATATGATGACGTGTAGGTCACTTTTAGCTCCTGAAAGAAAAGATTAAAGGATCTCACTATAAAAGCACAACAAAGTGAATTTAGAATGAACATATGTAGGCATCTTTACCAAATTTATTTTCATCCTCAACGGCTGCTTTAAAGAGTGACCTTATTTTCCTCTCTGATTGACCTTGGAATGCATCTAACACATCCGGTCCATTTACAATCTGCATGAATGGGAGGAGAAAAAGAAGTGCCAAAATAAGGTTAAAAACAGTGGAGAGAGAGAGAGAGAGAGAGAGAGAGAGAGAGAGAGAGAGAGAGACCAGGGGCTCTTTTGCATTTAGAAATTTGCAAATGCTTCGTGCTATCAAGGTTTTTCCAGAACCTAGTGGCCCATATAGAAGCATTCCTTTTACATGCTTCAAATTCAGCCTAGCACAAGAAAGTCAATAGTTAATAACTTATAGTAACTAGATTGGGGAGGGGGGCCATGTATCATATGCTAAATAGGCTGGCCACTAAAAAATGGGAAGCCCACCAAGACCAGTTCAAATTCCCGCAAGCATATGGAAGCAGATTTGGTCATGAAAGGGCACTACAAGCTTGAGATGTCCCCATGAAAATGAGTCTTGCGTATATTTTCAGTGTGTAATATTCTAAAGGTAAAAGAGATACCTTTCTATGGATTCTTGCCCCTCGTAACGAGTTGAATCAAAATGAATTTTTTGCCCTTATTATTATTGTTGTGGTGTTGTGAACCATTCTATTTAACTTGATGAAAACAAATTATATTACTTGTTGATTTCAACTTCGTAAGGCTCGTTTGGCAATTTTATTTTATTTTCTTTTCTTTTTTTTAGTTATAGTCATAGTAATTCTTGGGTCTTGAGTAACAAATGAGATATAAATTTAATTTTTGGGATTCATTTGATTAGCCCATACTTAATCATTTTTGTACATATTTAATTATGTGAATGGTGGGGACCATTTTAAGTCTTTTAAAATTGATTTATACTTTAATCTTAGTTGGAGATTTATTTTAAATTATTAAACTCCATTCATTTTGGACCTAATTGATTGAATCATGACCCGTTTATGACCATGTATTATTGTTATTATTATTATTATTTATTTTATAATCTTGAGAGAGTTACAAATATTTATGGTGTGTATCATCAAACGAAATATATTTTGTGGTGATAAAATACTATATCATTGTTGTCATTTATATTACAAAATATTATAATGATGTTGAAATGTATTTTTTTTAATTGATATATATATATATAGATAGATGTATATGTATAGATAGAAGTGTATTGGATAAAATAAATAAATAAATAAAATAAAAAGGGTGGAGCAGCCACGTGGGGAGGAGAGCCCCCCTTTCCTTTTATTTTTTTCTTTTTTTTTTGTTCTGGGCAGAGAGCAACTCTCTCTCTCTCTCTCTCTCTCTCTCTCTACTCCCTCATTTCTCTCATCTTTCTTTGAACACGACCACAAACCCTTAATTCTTTTCTTGATCTAGCAAGATCCATTGAGTTTTTTACCATAATTCTTTAGGTCAAATTGAAGAACACTTCAAGGATTTCATTTTGACCGGTGGAGATCGAATTTCGACAACATCGAATTTTGATGTTTTCTTTCATTTTCTCTCCTAAAGCTTTGAGGTAGGGATTTTCTAAACATTGTGTATGTATTTTAACTTTATTATGTGTTATTTTGATAGTGTGATATTTGAAAAGATTATGGTTTTATTAATGGTATATTAAATGTATAAAAATGGGGAAGTTCTTAACTTTTTTTTTTTTGAAAACCAATGACTAGTTGAGTTTTTTTTTTGGTATGACTCATGGATGTTGATGAATGTATTTTTTTTTTTTTTTTTTGAGAAATCCCCAAATTTTAATAAAACCTAGAAATCTAAATGTTAAGATTTAGATTTTTGGGATGAGTTTGTGAAAAGCTTACAAGAGTTAAAAATACAAGTTTATTTGAACAAATGAGAATTTGAAAGTGGATATTTATAGGGATGAGATTTATGAGAATGTTGTTGGGAATATTGAAAACCATTGAGGTTTCTTTTGAAAATTGTTAAATTTGAAAATATTGAACTTTTGAGAAAGGTGAGAATATTTGTCATGTTGAGCTTTTGAAAATTGTTGAAAGAAAGTATGTTATTTTTGGCATTATGAAAATTCTTGATGAATTCTTGAGTTCAAATAAAAAGGGAAGATTGATAAAAAAAAAATTTTAAAGAATATTATGATTCCTGATTGAGTTGGGAAAGATGAGATTGGACATGTGATTGTTACTCCTATGTTGAAATGATTGAGAATATGAGATTATGAGTTATGTTGGTCTCTTGAAATTTACATTTTGTATAGGGATAATTGTTTGGGCAACCATGGAGGGTTTTATTGATCATTATAGAAATTGCATGTGTAATAGGTAAATTGAAATGTTCGTAAATTCATGCATGGTATTAAACATTGCATAATCTCATGATTTAATTCTTGCATTGGATTTTAGAAATTGATTTTTGAATTGATTCCTTGAGAATATTTGAAATCTTTGCATTGATAATAAGAAAAATGCAAATTTAAGTCATGGAAATGTGTATGTGGTAAATACGTTTGTAAGTCCGGTTAGGAGGTGTAGATGAATTTGATAAGTTGGCCTGAGTGCCCATGGTGAAAGACCAGAAACCCGTGTGATAGGTGTCGAGCCTTCCGGTTAATACCGATAAAAATGACGATTTGGTAGTACTTGTATAGTCTACTTGCAGACACCAGCCTAGGGAATTACCAGTGTCGTATTTACCGCTCCTTGTTTCATTAAATGGTTGATCAAATTGGTTATGCTTTTAAACAAATGCATGGCATGAGAATTTCGAAATAAGAAAACCTATGATTTTTGGCATTGGCATCTCATATGCATTGCACCTTATGATATTGTTAAACTGCGTACACTTTATTTAGATTATCTCTGCTGCGCTTTATGCTCAACCCTTAGTGAAAACCATTTTTCAGGTGATTGTGGTGTGCCTCTGCCAAAGTGAAGGCGTGGAGGATCTTTTGGAGCACAAGGCTCAATTATTTATTTGTTTTGTTTTCTCTACAAGTCAAGGGCTATCTATGTATGGGTTTGAAAACCATTTTGTTGTAACTGGGCAAAGCCTTGGAACTTGTAGCCGTTAAGGCATAAATTGTATTTTGTTGCTTTAATTTGTTATTATCACATGCTATAAACTCATATATTGAGGATGATGAATGTATGAATGCATGTGATTCCTTTTATGACTCTTACTAGAAAGTCATGAATAGAAAAGAAGTGGGGGTTTTGGCCCATACATTAATGAATATTGTATTTATTATTCTCTCTCTCATTTTAATGATGGAATAATTGAGAATTATTGGGCTTATCAAATGATATTTTGGGGGCGTTACACCCCTTGTGGCAAAGAAGTGGAAATAGTAAACCACATCATTTTGCTCTTTGTCCATGTACAAAGTGTGTGGCCTGCATGCCCTTTAGTTCTTACATTTTTTTAGGAACTACAGTCTGTCTAGCAGCTATCCAAATATGGCAAATATCTAAATGGCCTGAGGATGTTCTTTGGAATCTGCTAGTGTAGTTGGCAACAGTAGGTGGCATTTTTGAAAGGCATGTAATACAAGTAGTGTTTGAGGAGCGAGCTAGAGAGTTCAAATTACATAAATCATAACCCGACTTCAACCCATTTATCCTATTAGTTTATATTTAAATAAAATTTAGTCTAAAATTACCCTCCAAAAATGGAATGAGTTCGCTATTACTACCACAAGAAAATTTCCCCGTCATCACTTACTGTTATCTATTCTTGGATTCTAGGGGGAATTCACAACATTTTTTCGAGTGTTCTTTTCTATTGATTAAGAGGTGACCTCATGATTTATCCCAAAAAAAAAAGAAAAAAAAAAGAAGAGGTGACCTCGTTCTTGTCATTCATTTGTGGGAATTTGATAATCTATCGCCCTTGCATCCTAACACTTCACTACAGCTATTATCAAATCCTTCACCTCTATCTTTTATACCCAACAATTTCAACCTATTTTACTACACTTTGTTGTACTTTTCAGTAATAAACTTGCTATAATAAATTTAGAAATATTAAAATAATTATGTTACTAGTTAGTATTCATGTTATTGAGTATTCACAAGACAATAATATATTTAAAGGTTACAATGTCTTTTAATTATAAAAATACCACCACTACATATGTTAGTGGATAAAAAGATTATGCATAATAATTCATAAGAATTATTATTTTTTTAATATCAAAATCCTATAAAAGTAAGGGATCGACCTGGGGTATATGGCTCAGAGCAAAAAAATTCCTTTACATACAAAAAAAACTAACAAAGGTTTCACAATAAGCTCCAATGGGGTATATTGAAACTACACTTTTTCTTTCGCTTGTTAGCATACTGTAGACACCCTATTTTTTACCGCCCTTAAGATTGGGCGCTACTAATGGTTTATTTGGTGATGAAAGTTGTGTCGTGCAAAGGTTCAATTTCATCGGCAAGGAGAGAGTCAAATCCCAACCTCCCACCCATTTTCGGACCAAAACTATCTTGACCAAAAGATTTTGAGACCCTGAAATCCTCTCTTTCAAAATATTTTTGAAAATTCTTCTGCGATGTTCCGACGCTCGTATTTTGTTAAATGTCGCGCTTTTCGGTAAACCGAGCAAGGACAAATTGGAAATGAATGAAAGAGAGATGAAATCTTGTGAAAAATATTTCAAAACACCTTGTTTAGGGGTTTGGAGTTGAATAAAAGAGGAGAGGAGAGAAGAAAACAAGTTGGAGAAGTAGTTGGGCATGAATCCTGGCAGGATCAAAACTGAGCAGTCTTCATTCAAATGGGCATAACTTTTTTCACACTTGGAATTTGGAAGTGAAGCTGAACCATTGGAAAGAAAACTTCTAGGGCTACAATTTAGGCTCAAGAATGACCTGAAAAGGAGTCCAGATGAAGTAGATATGTCCGGTTGAAGTCGGACCCAAAAAGCAGATTTTTCTTTCCAACCAGAGGTGGAAGTTTATGACCATGAATAGGATTTTTGGGCCATGTGCCGGCCATGAATGGCCAATGCCAGCCCCCTGCCGTCCAAGGGAGTGTGCTGCCGGCCAACAATGGTCAAGTGCCGGCCAACAGTGGTATAGTGCCGGCCACAGATGGAACAGTGCACTTTTCTGCAGATAGTTTGCTCCAGCTGGTTACAACTGTCTCTCTTGAGATATTTTCGACCAAAGCTTGATATTTTTCCATATATGAGAGCCTTATATCTCATATTCAAGGGTTAGAACATTTTGGAAGAGCTTTGGGAGCCTCTCTCTGTACACCTGTCTCTCTACATTTCTCCCTCTCAAGAACCTTTGTGCATAAGAGCTTGCAAGTGTGGATACACTTCTCTTTGGCACACACATCCTTGATCAAACTTGATCACCATTGGGCTGAGGTTCCTTGGAACTTATTTTGGGCTGCTAAAGGTTGGTTTTGGCTCAAGAAAAGTGGCTGTTTGTTGGCTGTTTGCTGTTGTGCTTCAAGGGTGAGCTTCTCCCTCTTTTAAGCTTATTTTTGTACACAATCTTGGCCACCTTTTCATGCTGATTTTGGCCTAGTTGTCAACTACAAAAACCTTTTTTTTTAAGGCTTAGAAATGGTAGTTTAAAGTGTTTTTGGAGTTAGGGGTGTTTCACCCTCTTTGGTGGCTTATTTGCTAAGCTTCTTGCCTTCCTTTAAAGCATTTCAAACCATCTCTTTTTGGCCATTTAACCACCGAATTCTAGAGGAATTTCAGTTGTGGAAAGGTGGTTTTGAAGGTCAAAATGAGAGGGGTTGGTCCCCTCTCCTCTTGTCTTACTTCCTTGCCTTGTTGGCCTTATACTTGAGAATGCTTTTCTACTTCTTTTAAGCAGAGTTCAAGCATGTTTTCGTGACTTTTTGGACCTACATAACTCGGTTTTTGGCTGGTTTGGCCACCTCTTGCATGCTTTTGGTACTTGTAGTGCAATCATGCTTGTTGGCCTAACATGCTTCATGCTTTAGTTCATCATTCTAGCATGTTTTAGCTTTGCTCCAGTATGTTTTTGGCTCTGATTTAGCATGCTTTTGGACTGTTTTGAGTGGTCCTGGCTTTTAAAGCTTGCTTTGTATAGCTATAGTGCAAGTGCCTTAACTAGTTTTGAGTTTTAAGGCCTCTAGCATGCTTTATTTGAGCTATTTGCATGATACGGAATCATTTGATATGTAATTTTAGAGCATAAACTTTTGACGTACTCTCATGTTTATCACTCTCTCATTGTGTTTAAGAGTTGTGCCCTTATGCCTTGTTTGTGAGCCATCAAATGAGCATATTTTTCTTGCTATCTATGCTGCGAGTCTAGCATGTTTTTGCTATTGTTTTGACCTTCCTTAGGTCTGTTTTGAATGGTCAAGGTCATTTGAGCATTGCTTAGTATGGTTGTAGTGCAAAGGGCCTTGACTAGCTTTGGGTTTTGAGGCCTTCAACATGTTATGCATGTGATGTTTGCATGGTATGGCACCATTTAGCATGTAATTTCAATGCATATAGTGTAGTCATACTCTCATATACTTCACTTCTTCAAAGCTTTTGAGGGTTGTGTATTATACCTTGCTTATAGGCTAACATGTGTGCAAGTTTGTCTAGTCTTTTGAGCTTCATTTCCAGCATGTTTACGCCATTATTTTGGCATGATTAAGCTCTGTTCATAGATGGTTTGGTTGTTTGAGCCTTGTACGGCATGCCTCTAGTGTTGTGTCCTTCACAAGTTTCAATACTTTTGGCCTTTAACATGTCTTGCATGCATTGCTTACATGATAGAGTCTTGTGCATGCCACTTTAGCTTTGAAAGATAGCATGTTGTTTGCATAGCATGATGTTTGCATTGCATTGTGTTCAACTGGGCATTGTGTTGAACACGAGGTGGATTGGCCCACTTCATACTCAAAGTGATGAAAGTGAGCCAATCCCCTTTGTCTCTGTTGCCTTTGATCACTCATGATAAGGCCGTGGTCTTAGTGTTTTGCTTGTTTTGTTTGTTGTGCATTCATCGAATTTGTGCTCGTTGGATCTTTGGCTATCATGCATTTCGATGCTTGATTGATGGTCTTGGATCTAGTGATGCTTCTCTATTGATATTTTGAAGTGATATGGAGTGGCATAGTACGTAGGTGGTCGGCAATGCACACCCGTGGCCAGTAGGTGGCCGACAGCAAGCCTTCATGGCCGGCAAGCCACTGGTGGATTTCTCATGGTGGGTTTGGTAAGGTGGAGAAGAAACTTCATAAAAACACCCTGTAAATAGAGCCTTTCAAGAGAAATCCGGAAGGCGTTTCGAGGTGGCAACCAAGAGCATGCATCCTTCATTGTTCAAGGCAGTGTTGTGGCAGCCTAGTTTACATGTTTAGTTAATTGTCATGTTTAGTTAATTTGTTAATTAATTAAAGTGTTGTAATAATTAGTAAATAGATTGCTTATTATTCGATTTGGTTGTGTAATAATTAGTCTAATTAGATAATTATATTAGTTAGTGTAGCTTAGCTCAAATAGGCTTGGCGTATCTATTCGGACCCTCCGTCAAGAGGGCAAATGTTGTAATAAGTGTGCGTGTGTGTGTGAATGTCTTCCAACCCCACGTCTTTCTCCCTTTTATTTACCAGCTTTCGATGGTTAGTTTTAGGGCATGTTTGAATTAGCATACTTATGCTTTGCATGCTTGCATCATTCATTCATATTGCATGCACCGGGCTCAGCGCATCATACAAACTGTATTGTATTTCAATACCTAATTGAATACATGTTATCAAAGTGTTGCATTCATATGCCATCTTAGATAGTCGAGCCTACTTAGTTGCATTTTTTCATGTGTTGCATTAGGCATCTAACATAGTTAGGATCATGCATTGTTTCTAACTAAGTTTCATGTTTTGGCTCGGAGTACACTGTAAGTGTTTATGCTTTAGCATCCTTGCATGAGTGTGAGTGTTGCCATGGCAGCATGCTTGCCATGAGGCTATGTGCTTAAATGATTAAATGCATGAATGGCTGTGGATGAAGGCTTCATTACTTGAATTGGAACAATTCATCAAAAATGTGAGTTTTAAGCCCACTTGATTGTGGCAAATCATGTTTTAAGCCCACTTGAGGGTGGCAAATTCACATTTTAGCCCACTTGCGAGTGGTAAATTCAAACCATTTTCGAAAACAAACATGAGATGTTTTGTTCCAAATTGAGCGATTTAGTCTATACTTGTGTGTTGTGCACATCACATAGTAAGTTAGCTAATAATCAAACAAGAACACATGTGTTTTCAAAATAGCATATCAAGTTTAGTAGAGGCCGATCTTTGATCGGCCGAGCGGGGGTGCTCATTTTGAGGACCTTCCCCTCTCGTATCCAAGTTCCCGAACCCAGGCAACTTTGGTGATGACGGACACGTGGCCTTAAGCACGAGTCAGGGTTTCCTAAATTTTCCAAAAACAAAATATTTAGGTGGCGACTCTAAAATCTGGTAAAGCAGTCCATCTTTGGCCCTTTTTTATCAAAATTGATTTTTCAAAACCGATTGTCGGATTTAGACTTTTTGGTGATTTATTAGTCTTACATTGCACTTTGTGAGATTAGATTCAGAACCGTGACAAGAGTCCGAACTGTAGTAGTTATGAACCCAATTCGCGCCCTCGCGCACGGAGCGAGTTCGGGGCGGTGTACAGTTTCTGGCGACTCTGCTGGGGACTTAGAGAACTTGACTCGAACTCATGATATGTTGTTTTGTCTACATTTATGTGCTTCTTTGCATTGCATTTGCATTGGTGCGCCTAGGACACCGTGTTTGCCATCTGCTATTCCTGAACGGTTCCCCGGAGGCTTGCTTGGAAAAGCGCGCCATAAGGCAGACCGGTTACGGGCTCTGCCACGATGGGAGCACAAACCTCAGTTTTTACCGGGGCACCCTTTTCGACTATTCGACCCAGTTGCATATCGGAAACAATAGTGACCATTCCAAACTAGGACAGGTTGCTTACCCGAATGTAGGTTGTTTGAAACTGCATGTGTGCGCAGTGAAACCCTAGTTGCTGACGAAACTAGGACAGGGAAACCCTACCCCACCATAGGGGTGTTTTTTGCTCTTACTTGCTTGCTATGTGCTGTTAGCTGTGTGTCTCTACGTGGATGTATGTATCTGCTACAAGTTTGAGTATCGACTTAAGGGTATCAGTTTGCAGGCAGAATTTTGGGGTAGAATTCAGTAGAGAGGACAGTCATTCAGCTATGCTCATATATGTTTTGGTGAAATCAGGCTGAGGTACTGTCTGTTTTCTCTTTTGCTAGGGTAGTCCTGGAACCATAGCTTCAGAAGGCTCCGATATCCCCCAGGTTCATTGGACTTGTGCGGATAGACTTTGTTAGGTCAGAGATTCAGTTCAGGGGCAACTAGTGTTTCCTTCGCCAATGGTAAGGCAAGAAAAGGCCAGTCAAGCACAGATCACCAGTACAACAGCTACCAGATCAGCGGTCATTATCTACCTCACCTGTGCGCAGTTGGGCTGAGATATCTGTTTCCACCTCAGAGAGGGAATACATACCTATTCAGTCAGATCCGCAGTTTTCAGTTAATATGGAGGACATGATGCGTTAACTCCAAGAGACCATACAGGCCATGCAGCGGGATGCTGCCCGCCGGGCAGAGATTACCACCCGTCAGGCGGAAGTTGTCGCTCAACAAGCAGAACTAATTGCCAGACTTCAGCAGCAGTAGCAACCCCAATAAGCCGGAGCATCTGCTTCGCATCAACTCCCACCCCCACCCCCAACTCCACCTATGGTTCCCACACCCAGGGTGGCGGCTCACGTCAGGAAAATACGGACGTTCCGACAGGGCCAGTCCCATTGCCAATCCCGTCTTAGATGTCTAAAGCACAGGGTAATCCTGTGGACACACCGTTCAAATTCGAGGTGGATCCAATAGCGCCGAAACTGAGCAAGCTAGAAAAACTATTCGAAAGAGCTCAAGGCGTTAATTCCATTCCGGACATAGAGGATATAGCGATCCCGGTTATCCCTTTACAGTTCTGTTGTATTCCGGACTCGGTTCCGTGAAGTTGGTAGTGGTATCTATCTTGTTGTCGTCCTTTAATTCCACTTGATTGAGTTTTAGGATGTTTTGAACAGGGTTGTTACAGGTTGGTTAGGCCTTGGTTTCAATTCCTTGTTGTTCAGTTTTTAGGCGTTCCGCTCGAGCGGGTCTTCTTGTGCTCGAGCGGGGATTACACACCTCCAGTATTTCGGGTTCCTGCAAAACTTCTGCAGATGTGATTTCTGGGCTCGAGCGGGTTTGTTTATGCTCGAGCGGTGGCGCTCGAGCGGGTTGTCTGGCGCTCGAGCGGGTAGTGCTTTCAGGGTGTAGGTCCTGGGAGGTGGAAATCTGCGCCCGAGTGGACTGGTTTTCACGCTCGAGCGGAAGTGCTTTATTCTTGTGTCTTGGCGCTCGAACGGGCCTTATTGCGCTCGAGCGTGTTCAGATTTTTGTTCTTGGCGCTCGAGCGTTGTGTTCTCCGCTCGAGCGGGTCCTACGTATATGTGTTATCCGCTGGGTGATTTCAAATCACTTTTTGCTTTTCTTTCTCTGTCCTACTTTTTCTAAAAACCATTTTTGAGAGCCTCTCTCTCTAGATACTCCCTTCTCTCTAGGGTTTGATCTAGTTAGAGTGTCCTCCTTCTCTTCGGCCTTTGTAAAAGTTGTGTTGATCGTCGAGGGCGTCGTTTTGATCTGAAAATCTCGGTCTTTGGAGCACTTTAGTTTTGGTCTCTTCTCCATCCGAGCTCTAACTTCGAGGTAGGGATATCCTACTCCTCTTTATGAGCTTTGTTTTTAAATTTTAGTATTTTGAGATGTTGGGGTTGGTTTGGTAATTTTGTGAAAGTTTGGGGGCTTTTGTGTAAATTTACAAGATTTGGGGTTTTAGCTATATTAAATCTAGATGCATGTTTGGCATGGAAAAATGCGAAATTAATCTTAAAACATTGATGAAAATGGAACCTAAGGGTTGTAATGTTAATTATGGAAAATGCCCTAATTACATTGGTTAATTAATTTGCATAATTAATTATGAGAAATGAGGAATTGATTTGGGAAGTCATGGGATAAAAGGGTGTAGTTGAATTATTTATCACTCACCTAGTTGGAATGTTGATTATATATCCATTGTTGCATTTATTTTCTGTATAGAAATAACTGCTTTGGGCTATCGGTGGAGGATAGTTCTTGATTATTGTAGACAATGCATGATGATTAGGCAAAGTGAAACTAATCACTGGAATGTGTCATTGAGATTGATGATTTAAAGAATACATTAAATTTATGTATTCTGTGATGATGTGTATAATTGTTGTTTATATGCATTGTGTTGTGTTGGAGAAGATAGGGGATGTACTCCACGGTTTAGGGGAAGATAGGGGATGGACCTCTAAACCGGATGTGTTGGGAGGAGATAGGGGATGGACTCCATAGATAGAGCCCATATGCTTATCTATTAATGTGTTGACAGAGCTCATATGCTTGTCATTGGAAGTGTGATAGTGCTCATATGCATATCTGTGGAAGTGATGATATAGCTTGTATGCTTGTCTGTTGTTGTGTGATATAGCTAGTATGCTTATCTATTATGAAATGGGAAGTGTTTGATATGAGTTACTGTCTCATATGAGTTGTTTGGCCAGGTTCTGAGCCATGGTTGTAAATTGAGAATTAAAAGGAATTGGAAAATGGACTGTAATATGGACTTGTATGTCATGAAACCGTAAAGTGTGATAAGGGAAAGTATCTGTGTTGGCCATCTATCAACTGCTAATCTTTTAGTCATTGTTCATATTTGGTTTAGTATATTTCTACTGGGTTGTGGCTCACCCTATATGGGAATATCATTTTCAGGTACAGGTAGCATGCCACCTCCAAGGACGTAGCTTGGGAGGCTAGAGGCGGACACACTTTTGTTGTCTTTTTTTGATGTATTACATGTAAATTCAAGCCAAGGGCTTAATGTGTAAATGAGTTAGTACTCTTTTGTTGTAACCAAGTGTTAACTTGGAAAGCTGTAAGCCTATAGGGCATTTGCTTTTGTCGTTAACATGTAATACTTTTTGTAATGGAACTCTGATAAATAGAAGGATGTGGAGTTTTTATATATCAATGCATGTCTCTATTGATGGGTTTAATGTTATTATTTTGAGGGCGTTACAGAGGATGGATACATCGACTCAGTGGTGACGTTGCCGGACCAATTCAAGATGCCGCATATAGACCGTTTTGATAGTTCTGGAGATCCTAGGGTACATCTGCTGTTGTTCTCAGATATCCTATGGCCAATGGGCCTCTCCAAATTGCAAAAGTTTTCATTCTTCGGTCGGACCCTATCGGGTATCGCGGCCATTTGGTACGCTAAACTGGAAGATTTCATCAAGAGGAGTTGGGAAGAAATGGCAGAGGCTTTCGTTGCCCAGTATTCATACAACACGCAAATCGAGGTCACAACTCGTGATCTTAAGACAACCAGACAAGAGCCGAAAGAGGGTTTCTCTGACTTTGTAACCCATTGGAGAGCCAAGGCTTCTACGATAACCACCAGGCCGGTCGAGAAAGATCAGATAAGGATGGTTGTACGCAACCTCTAACCCAAGCTAATGAAAAAAATGATAGTCTTATCCCTCCCCACCTTTGCCAACTTGCATGAGATTGGGGTACAGATTGGGGACGCTATGAAGCAGGGTCTTATTGACCAGGAGAAGGAGCAACCCATAAGGGCGTTTACCCGCAGTTCGAATGCGACCACCAGTGGTGATGCAGCTGCTAGAACTTTAGACATGGGCATGGTCACCACCACCACACCAAAAACAGCCACCCCATTCACCAATGCATCCAGAACCAGCTCACAAACAGCCAAATATCCACCCCGAGGCAAGAGGGTTTTCACCCCACTTTATATGCCTTTGTCTAAAGCCCTAGGGGTCCTATTCAGGAAAGGACATCTGAAACCATTAGAACAACGGCCTCTGCCCGATCCTCTCCCTCCAAAGCATGACCCGGCTACATACTGTGCCTTCCATCAGCAGCAAGGTCATGATACTGACTCTTGCTTCAGACTACGTCATGAGATTCAAAATCTCATTAACAACAAGGTAATAGCATCTCCAGAAAAAACAAATGTCAATCAAAACCCTCCACCTAGGTGTAGACACCCCATTTTTGACCGTCCTCAAGACATGGACGTCACCGTTTGAACACACGGTGATCTTCCATGTTTGTGTTCGTTTGGAGTTCCCGGAGGTCTCGGCTCGCGCGCCTTGCCTCAGGATCCCCGAACTCGACCGTTTAGTGTCTGGTTTTGCACCAAACACTTGCATCTTGCCCTTGAGAGGCAGGGTGGGGCTTGTAGACCATCCCCACCCACCACCAGTAGTGGCTAGAGGCCACCAGCTGGTGTTTTTTGCCACCGGCAATTTTTATTGCCGGCTGGCACTTTTTGTTGCCGATCAGCACTATTTTGTGCCGGTCGGCACTTTTTTTGGCCAAGATGGCATTTTTGGCCAGCCGATTGCTGTTCATCTGCTTTTGCAGATATTTTTAGACAACTGTCTTGCTTTTGCATCCCTCCATACACGTGTATGGAGGGATCTTCCTGTTGAAAAGCTTGTCTTGTAAGCTTTACAAGACATATAGGGAGAGGCTTGTCTCTTGGCTTGAGAGGTTGGGGGAGTTGAGATATTTTGAGAGCAAAAACAGCCATTGTTGAGCTCTGGTTTTAGGGTTTGAGTTAGATACATTTTCTATCTCTCTTTCCCTCTCATTTTGTACACTAGGTGTTTTGTGTCTTACTATTGCACACAAACACCTAGTGTTTCACCTTCCTTTGGCTCTTGAGGTTCTAAAGGACTGGTTTTGAAGTTTTGGCATTGGATTCAAGCTAAAGGAGGCCATTGGAGCACCATTTGTGAAGAAGGCTTCAAGGGTGAGAATCTAGTCCCATTTTCCCCCATTTTTGCATTGATTTTCTACCTATCTTAGAGCTGTTTTTGTGCTTATTGTATAACATAAAAAATTTCTGTTTTTAGACCTTCTTTATTGTTTATTAAGAGGGTTTTGTTGTTTGAGGGTGGTTGACCCCCCCTTAGGCCTTGAAAGGCCTCATTTTGAGCCATTTTGTGCTAGCTCCGGGATTTTGGTGTTGGGGTCTCTTCACCACTGAAATCTTGAGGGATTTCAGTGGTGAAGATGATGCCTTGAAGTCCCAAGAAGGAGAGGGCCACCCCCTCTCCTTGTTGTCCTTGAAAAGGGCATATTTTGGCCTCTTGAGAGAGCATTATGCTTGAGTGTGTGTTGAGCATGTTTGGGCTGTTTTTCATTCTTATATATCCATAGTATAACATGACTTGAAGTTGGTTTTGGTACTCCATGCATGCTTAGCATAGTTGCCTTGTAATGCTTTGTTTATGCCTTAATGTGCCTTAGGTTGTTAGCCTTTGTTGGAGCATGTTTTAGGCTTAGTCTTGTGAAGATTATGTGCATATTTTGCCATGTTTTAGGTCTGTCCATAAGTGTTTGGGTTGATTTTGGCATGCTTGATATAGCTCCTTTGTACTTGGGCTTGTTGGCCTTGAGTATGTGCATGTGTAGCATGGCATCTTTGCATTGTTTTGGTGATTTGGGATCATCCTATATGCCATTTCAGTCCCATTCCCATGCTTGTTTGATTGCCTTGCATGCATCTTTAATGCCTCTTAAGCTTGTGTAGCAATGCTCCATGTTTCGGTGCTTATGCATGCCTTTGTTTTTGAGTCACTTAGATGCCATCTAAGTAGTCCTTTAGCTTTGTTTTAACATGCTAAACCTCTGATTTTGGTCCTTCCTTTCATGCCATGTTTGGTCTTGTTAAGTGTAGTCCAATACCCCATTGATTTGCTTTGAACACTTAGGCCATTTGGTGCATGCCTGGCTTAATTTGTTGCTTGGTTTGGCACCATGTATTAGCATGATTTTCAGAGCTTATGTTGCATGCTTTTAGTCCATGAATGCCTCTTTCAAGTGTGCTTGAATGTTGCTTGCTTTGTGCTTAAGTGTTGGCCTTCAATTAGGTACATGTGTGCATGTGCTTTGGTCTCCATTTTTGGGCATTAATGGCTACTGTTTTAGGCCTATTTAGAGTTGCCTAATTCATGCATAAGTCCATCTTTGCATCCATTTGCATGCCCCTATGTTTGCTTATATGCTTGCATAAGGTTGTCACCATGCCATGTTGCACCCTTAGTTTGTATGCTTAGGTTGCATTGCATCTCGCATGCATGCCTCGTTCCTTGACTTAATGATAGGAATTGGGCCTTGTTTGGTTTGATTGGTTTGCATTGCATTTGAAATCAAAGTTGCATATTTGGTTCTTTGGGCCATCATGCATGGAAATGCGTGATTGGTGGTCCGAGAATCGAGGCACATGCCCCTTTGAGTCATTATCATGATAAGGGACATGGTTGGTGCATATATGCCTTGAATTGTGCTGCCATGCTTTGCCTTGCCCTCTGTTGCTGTCATTTACAGATTCTGCAGGAACATTCTGCCGATCGGCAGTGTAAGGTGCCGGCCGGCAACAATTTCTCTGCCGACAGCTTCATTTTGTGCCGATGGATACACACCACTGCCGGTGGTGATTCCACTCAGCCGGTGGCACTCCCCAGTGTCTAGGGATGCAGTCCTGAGGTTTTGACAGGCTCCAGAGGAGTGAAGGAAGGAAAACAGAGGCAGCCTATGCATGGCGGCACGTTTCCCGAGGTGGTTTACTGTTTTTATTTAGCTTAATTTAATTTGTTAATTAAATTAATTAATTTGTAATTATTAATTAGTTTGCATAGTTAATTAATCTGTAATATTTATTTGATCCCTCCGAGCGAGGGCAAATATGTAATAAGTGTGTGTGGGTGGTGTGTATGTCTTCCAACCTCACTTCTTTCTTCCCTTTTATTTACCTGCTTACGATGGTAGGTTAGGGCATGTTTAAATTAGCATACCTGTAACAGCGCCCGCGTGGGACCTCGTGCTACAGTTCGGACTCGATTTGTGTCACGGTTCTTAATCTGAACCAAAGAGTCCAAATCTGGCAAATCGTTTTGAGAAACAGATTTTTGAAAAAGTAGTGCCAAACATGGACTGCTTTGCCAGATACAGAGTCGCCACCTAAATATTTTTAAAATGGGAAAATTTAGGAAACCCTGACTCGGTGCCGAAGGCCACATGTCCGTCATCACCGGAGTTGTCTCGGCTCGGGAGCTTGGGTACGATCGGGGAAGGTCAGCTATGAGCACCCCCTTTCGCCCGGTCCGAAGACCGGCCTCTACTAACCGTGATATCCAATTTTGAAAACGTTATGTGTTCTTATTCCATTATTAGCCTAGAATTACTATGTTATGCGCACAGCAAACAAGTATAGACTAGATTGCCTAATTTGGAAAGAAACATTGCATATCCGTTTGTTTTGAAAATGCTTTAAATTTTGCTACTCGCAAGTAGGCTAAAACACGAATTTCAATGAGTTTTTCCAACTCAAACAATCCAACCTTCACCCACAGGCATTCAAAACAGTTTAACACATAAGCATCTAGCCACATGTTAAGCATGCTGTTATGGCAACATTCACACTCATGCGATATGCTAAGGCGGAAATACTTACATAGTACTCCGTGCCAAAACAAAGAACTTGTTAGCACACATGCATGATCCAAGTCCATGTGAAGTGCCTAATGCATCGCATACAAAATGTTGCTAGAATAGGCTCGGCTATCCTAAACATGTCATGTGAAAATGCACAGTTATCACATATTCAGTTTGGAATTGAAGCATTGATGCAATTAGCGTGATGTGCCGAGCCTAATGCATGCAATACAAATGCATGGATGCACACATGCATAGCATAAGGTATGCTAAATTAGACGTGCCCTGATACTAACCATCAAAGCAGGTAAGTAAAAGGGAAGAAAGAAGTGGGGATTGGAAGACATTCACACCACCCACACACACTTATTACAGATTTGCCCTCGCTCGGAGGGACCAAATAAATATTACAAATTAATTAACTACGCAAGCTAATTAAATATTACAAATTAATTAATTAACAAATTAACTAATTAATTAAAGCAGGAAAACGCCTCGGGAAGCGTGCCACCATGCGCAAGCTGCCTCTGTTTTCCTTCCTTTCCTCCTCTGGAGGCTGTCAAAGCCTCAGGACTGCATCCTTGGACAGAGGGGATCATCACCGGCTGAATGAAACTTCCACCGGCAGTGTAGTATGGCCATCGGCACAAAATAGGGTCTGTCGGCAGAGAAAATTGTGCCGGTCGGCACATTACAGTGCCGGTCGGCAGAGTATTCCTGCAGAACCTGCAACTCACAGCAACAAAGGGCAAAACAAGGCATGGCAGCATATTTCAAGGCATGTATGCATCAACCATGTCTCTTATCATTGTGATGACTCAAAGGGACATGTGCCTCGGTTCTCGGACCACCAATCACGCATTTCCATGCATGATGGCCCAAGGAACCAAGTATGCAACTTTGATTTCAAATGCATGCAAACCAATCAAACAAATTAGGCCCTATTCCTATCACCAATTCAAGGAACAAGGCATGCATGCAAAATGCAATGTAACCAGGCATACAAGCTAGGAATGCAACATGGCATGGCAATGCACTTATGCAATCATGCAAGCATACATAGGGCAATGCAAATGGATGGCAAGATGGACTTATACATGAATTAGGCAGCTCTAAAATAGGCCTAAAACAGTAGCCATTGTGCTAAAAGGTGAGGGCTAAATGGCATGCACACACACATGCACATAAGGACCAACACTTAAGCATAAATCAAACGACATTCAAGCACACTTGAAAGGAGGGATCATGGACTAATTAGCATGCAACATGAGCCCTAAAATTATGTTATAAAATGATGCCAAATCAAGTTATAAATCAAGCCAAAACATGCAACGAATAGCCCAAGTGTTCAAGGCAAATCAATAATGCATTGAACTACACTTATCATGACCAAACATGGCATGCATTAAACAACTAAAAACAGATTTTTAGCATGTTAAAACGAGGCCAAAAGACTCCTTAGATGGCATCTAAATGGCCCAAATACAAAGGCATACACCATGGCCAAAACATGGAGCATTGCAACACATGCTTTCAAAGCATTAAAGAGACATGCAAGGCAATCAAACAAGCATGGAAATGGGACTGAAATAGCATGTAGAATGATCCCAAATCACCAAAACAATGCAAAGATGGCATGCTACACATGCACATACTCAAGGCCAACAAGCCCAAATACAAAGGAGCTATATAATGCATGCTAAAATCAACCCAAATACTTATGGACAGACCTAGAACATGGCAAAATAAGCACATAATCTTCACAAGACTAAGCCTAAAACATGCTCCAACAAAGGCTAACAACCTAAGGCACATTAAGGCATAAACAAGGCATTACATGGCAACTATGCTAAACATGCATGGAGTTCCAAAACCAACTTGAAATCATGTTATATCATGGATATATAAGCATGAAAAACAAACCAAACATGCTCAACACACACTCAAGCATAGGCTTCCTTAAGAGGCCAAAATATGCCCTTTTCAAGGACAACAAGGAGAGGGGGTGGCCCTCTCCTTCTTGGGACTTCAAAGCATCATCTTCACCACTGAAATCCCTCAAGATTTCAGTGGTGAAGAGACCTCAACACCAAAATCCCGGAGCTAGCACAAAATGGCTCAAAATGAGGCCTTTTGAGGCCTAAGGGTGGTCAACACCCCTCAAACAACAAAACACTCTTAATAAACAATAAAGAGGGCTTAAAAATAGAAATTTTTTATGTTATACAATAATCACAAAAACAGTTCTAAGATAGGTATAAAATTGATGCAAAAAAGGGGGGAAAATGGACTAGTTTCTCACCCTTGTAGTCCTCTTCAACAAAGATGCTCCAATGGCCTCCTTGAGCTTGAATCCAAGACAAAAAATTCAAAACACACTCTTTAGAACCTCAGCTCCAAGAGGAAGGTGAAACACTAGGTGTTTGTGTGCAATAATGAGACACAAAACACCTAGTGTGCAAAATGAGAGGGAAAAGAGAGATAGGTGAGTGTATCTAACCCTAACCCTAGAAAACCAGAGCTCTCCTCTGTATTTTCCTCCCTCAAAAATGTCTAAAAGCCTCCCCCTTTGCCTTAGAGAGAGTTCCTCTCTATAAGCCTCTTGTAAAGCTTACAAGACAAGCTTTGCAAGAGGGAGATCCCTCCATACACGTGTATGGAGGGGAGCAAAAGTTATACAGCTGTCCTAAAATATCTACAAAAGCAGATGAACAGCAATCGGCCGGCAAAAAATGCCATCTTGGCCAAACAAAGTGCCGACCGGCACAAAAAAGTGCTGACCGGCAACAAATAGTGCCGACCGGCAAACTAAATTGCCGGTGGCAGCAAAAACCAGCCGGTGGCATCTAGCCACTGCCGGTGATGGGTGGGGATGGTCTACAAGCCCCACCCTGCCTCTCAAAGGCAAGATGCAAGTGTTTGGTGCAAAACCAGACACTAAACGGTCGAGTTCGGGGATCCTGAGGCAGGGCGCGCGAGCCGAGACCTCCGGGAACTCCAAACGAACACAAACATGGATAATCACCGAGTGTTCAAACGGTGACGTCCAAGTCTTGAGGACGGTCAAAAATGGGGTGTCTACAGTTGCCCCTCTTTGACAGAACTCGAAAGTCATAACAATGACGGGAGTGAATGTCAAAGCCCAGAGACGACCCATTTTTGACAAGGCCGAAGACTTAGACAAACATGCAATACAAATAAGATATGCGCCCGAAGGCAGGGGCAAAATGCAAGACAATGCACGGAGCCGAGCATAACTTATGATCATGCAAAGAAAGTTGTAACGAAGCAAACATGCAACAGTTTTAAGCTAGCATACCAAACTACACTATAATGCAGAAAGGATGTAAGAGAATTATGGAATTCTCAAAATGTCTCACTCGGGAGATACAATACCTGTCCGGTTCGTCTGGTTGCACCAGCTTCAAATGAACCGTACATACAATATCATGCCTGAAAAGAAAACAAACTTAACAGGTACAATATTGTTAGCAACATGCATGACAATGCAAAATGGATGCAAAACGAAATGCAATATATACAAAACAATGTATAAACAATGCAAATGAAGATGCAATGTATTTGAAACAATGCAAGCTACATGCAAAGCATTTGGATCGTGATCCAATCACGAGCGGTTCGAAACCACACCTATGTCAAATAGATTGATGGAGGTAACAAGTCTGTCTACCATAGAACGGTCAACTGAACTATGAGTATTGTAGACAGACGCAAGAACAAGCATTGGGTGGAATTGACATAAGTGGGGAGACATCCCGCTGGAGAAAGGACTACGATCCTAATGCCGGATGCAAAAATTACACTACAATGTAATGGATAGATATGGCACGCAGGCCAAACCAAATCTTGCCTAGGAAAGGCATGTATACATACAAGCCATGTGTAACACAGAAAAGGTGCCGCAACCCTCAACCAACATATCAACGTGGGATCGGCGCGATACACATACAGAACTGTGTTTTAACATGAAAAGTAAGGGCACATACCAGACCAAGCTCAACCTGGAAAGGCGCAAGCCAAAGGCGGAAGGTGATGCAATGAATGCATGCAATCTACAATGCAATATCTACAAATATGCAATGGAATGGATATGGATACAATGGATATGGCACGCAAGCCAAACCAAATCTTGCCTAGGAAAGGCATGTATACATACGAGCCATGTGTAACACAGAAACGGTGCCGCAACCCTCAACCAACATATCAACGTGGAATCGGCGCGATACACATACAGAACTGTGTTTTAACATGAAATGTAAGGACACATACCGGACCAAGCTCAACCTGGAAAGGCGCAAGCCATAGGCGGAAGGTGATGCAATGAATGCATGCAAACTACAATGCAAATGCATGACAATGCACTATGATGCAATGACTATGATTGCAACTTTCCCTATCTTACCAACAGGGTGATATACTAGGTTGGTTCAGTATCCAGAACTGAGGCGTAGACATGCCGTCTCAACCTATGGGGCTTCCATACAGATTTCAAGCTGAGGGTAAACCTCTGGGTATTTAAACCAGACTTTAGTCTCGGAACTCCCGAACCTTTGCGTTCTAGGCATAAGCCGTTCGAACTCTAGTTTCCACCGTCCCAGTTGGTCTTCTAGGAACTCATCGCAAGCACAGACAGGTGGCTTTACCAGACCACCGAAAAGTCGTTCGGGCACGACAAACACCGAAGGAATTGCACCTTCAGAGGATTTAAGGTCTCCTAGACCGGAATGCAAAATGTATGCATGAATATGCACGTTTTTTTTTTGTTTTTGTTTTTTTTGAAATGCAAATGATGCAAGTAATGCATGTTGCATGGAATGCGCGATAACACGCGGCTCTCGAAGTGTACGACAATGCGAACACTAAAGGTCTTACACCTTCCAAAAATTTAAGGTCTCCTAGACCGTACGTGTTTAAGGTCTCACCAGACCATGCGTGTTTAAGGTCTCGCCAGACCGTGCGTGTTTAAGGTCTCGCCAGACCGGGTTGCACGATGGTATGATGTGCAAGATAGCGCTATGCGTTAGGCAACGCGAGTGCACAGGACAGTGCGATGGAATGCATGCAAAATGCAATGAGATGCGCAAAACAGCGCGAACAATTTTGAAATGCACAAAATAGTGCAATGCGCAGAACAGCGCGAACAATACAATGCACAAAACAGTGCGATGCGCAAAACAGCGCGAAGGAAATGTGATGCACAAAACAGTGCGATGCACAAAATAGCGCGAAGAAAATACAATGCACTAACAAGTGCAAGTAAGGTGCGCAAGATAGCGCGAACAAATGCAATGCACAAAATAGTGCGATGCGCAAAATAGCGCGAAGGAAATGTAATGCACAAAACAGTGCGATGCGCAAAATAGCGCGAAGAAAATACAATGCACTAACAAGTGCAAGTAAGGTGCGCAAGATAGCGCGAACAAATGCAATGCACAAAATAGTGCGATGCGCAAAATAGCGCGAAGGAAATGTAATGCACAAAACAGTGCGATGCGCAAAATAGCGCGAACAAAATGTAATGCACTAACAAGTGCGATGCGCAAAATAGCGTGAACAAAATACAATGCACTAACAAGTGCAAGTAAAGTGCGCATGATAGCGCGAGTGAATGCATGTTCTATGCAAATGAGGTGCATTTTCTATGCAAGTATGGAAGAGTGCATTTTCTATGCAAAAGATACGAGCATTTTCTATGCAAGAAACAGGAGCATATTCTATGCAATATTGAAAGAAAATTCTATGCAGAATCGAAAGCAAGCATATTCTATGCATGAATCATAACGATGTGCGGCACGCATGTCACAGAAGTATATATGAAAGTGCACATTCTATGCAATGGAAGGGCATCAAACATGTACTCTGGTGCCTCCGATTTACCTTTCGGAGGACTTTGTAATACGCTCAGCTCAAAAGGGGACACCCTGTTTATGTTGGCAAGAGATAACATCTGCTGCTGCTTTAATTGCCATTCTGACTTGAAGCAGGCTTACACTTGGGGTCGAGATACACTCATACTCCAGAGAGATGGTGAGGCCTGAGAAGGTGCACCTGGAATGCAGTCTCGGATCTTGCCAAAGCTGGAACACCCTAAGATGCTCCGAATTTTCCTTTTTCTTTTGCTTTGCAGTCTGGAACCTACATAGCTTCAGATAGGTCTTTGTTCTACTGTTCACACTTATCGGGGGTGGACCCTACAGTTTTATGAAAGAACAAATACTGTTTTGCACAAATGTGGAGAATGGCACAGCACTCTGAGCACAAGATGATTTTTGAAATCGAATGAGGGTTTTTCAAACCGGGATATCGAGCCTACCACTGAACACGGCGGGGAGGACTCAAATAAAGAGGTACACGACCTAGACACGACGAGACAAGCTCGGAAAGAGACTCAAAACAAAAGACGAGACCGTCAAATGAAAGAGACACGACACACAGACGCGTAAACGAAGATGGGGGACCTCGGACCACGAGGAGCCAGTTCAATCTGGGTATTGTTTCCCACCCTTTCTGATTTGTGATCCTCACATCACTCGACTCTCAAGCTCGGATTTTCTCTCAAAACCCTTTTCCTCACTTTTCTCTCAACTTACACCTCTCTATTCTTCAATCTCTCATTTTTCATCCCTCCCCGGGGTGATTGATGGATGAATAGGAAGTTGTGGGTTCATGCTCAACATCGTTAGCTCACGGCTATTTCTTCTGGCGGGTAGAGCGCCCTTCTGGCAAGTACGTCGATGACCGGGGGAAAGACAGAACGCCTGGCTCAACTGTGCCCCTAGTTCATCATTTTAACCATTCTTTCGTTTTTGCTTTCTACTAAAACGGTTTTGATCAAAACGAGAGTCGGATTAACGTACTTGTTCAATTTTTGATTTGAAAAACATGCAAGTCAGGCAGCAAGCACTGAAAATTTTCCTTTTGGATCCAAGACAATGGTCCGGTTTTTGGAAAATGAAATAGTTTTCGAGAAAATAGTCAACCTCAGTAAAAATTTTCAAAAACTATTTTTCAAACAGCTGATGCTTAACAAGCATGAAACTTACCCTTCGAGATGCGCAACCTCGGATCGGAGGCAATGGAAAATTGCCCCTGGTTTGAAGGAGGGTGGGAGGCAACGGAAAGTTGCCCCTAGTTTGAATGGCGGCTCACGGCGGCTGGTGGCAACGGAAAGTTGCCCCTTGTTTGGGATGGTGCCGCAGCAATCCGCAGACAGTCTTCATCGACGGTGGTCGAGCTCTTGGACACAGAGATGACGAAGACGGTTACAACACATATATGGACACAATCACCTTGAAGGGTGTTGGCCACTGGACTTTGGGGATGAAATCGAAACCATTGCATGGACTGAGACGCTTATGAAAGCGTTGGGGGCTGGACTTCATGATGAAGTTGCCTACGTATCCCATACATGGGAATCAAGCCTTACGTAGTTCCGGTTAAGGTCCACTCGGGTATTTTAACCTTCACTTTGTTTGGCTCTCAGTTTTGCCAAGGCGCCCAATGCGGGTTTTCGACCATGCGAGCTTCTTTTCATTTTCTTTTGTTCGTTTCTTTTTCTTTTCTTTTTTTTTCTTTTCTTGCTTTTTTTTTTCTTTTTTTCTTTTTCAATCTTTCTTTTTGTATTTTTCTCTTTTTTTGTATTTTTCTCTTGCTCTAACTTTTGCCTGGGTCGCCCTTCCGGGTTTTCGGCCCAGCGAGCCTCTCAAAGGGTAAAAGTGTAGCAAGTCCATGCCAAATGGTTTTTTTGAAATTGAAGCCTCTCTGTGTCTAGGAGAACGGCTGTTGCACTGATTTGCAGAAGAATCCATCAGGGTTACTCTACGAGCTTCTTCCGGCGAGGTCTACTCCTTCTGATTCGGCTTTGGTGCCTCCTGCTCGAGGGCTGTTTCGAAACCGGCCACACGGGCCTCCATGGTGTTTGTCCGTTGAACTTTCTGAACATTCTGAACGGGTTCAAATTCGGAAAACAAATAGGTTGAATCTTGAGGCTGAGAGCGATCCTAGGTTGCGCAATCTCAAGAGCGATTCCACACAGGCCTTCGCAGGGCCGCGTAAAACATTTGTTTTTGAAAGTTTTTAAGAAATCGACAAATCGCTCGCGCCGAAGACAGTGTGGAACCAATCTGGATCAGGCCAGGGTCCTTCTCAGTACTCACGCCGACAAGCATGATTTCATTCATAAAAAGGCTTAGCACGCCTCTCTTTCTCTCAAAATGATCAAAATTTTACAAAACCCGAGGAATTCCTTCCTCTTCGTTTTCATCACCGCAGTGTTCAAAAAGTTTGTTTTTTGGAAAACTTAGGTTAATGCAATGAGTTTGGCACACAGGAGAGCAGGCGAGATGTACTGTCAGCCCAATCAAATTCTCTGGCACTTATGCTGAAAGCAAGCATAACGTTTGAGATAGCAGCAGCTGTTTCATTCGGATTTGTTGGTGCAACTGGCCCCTCGGTAGAGACAGACTCAAAACAAAAACAGATAATAATTACAAAACAAAATGGTGTTCGAGGCAACAACCCCAGAATCACCTGGTATTATATACAACGGGGACTGACTCGATACAATCAGACAGACCCTTAAGCAAAAAAGACTGACTCAAGACAAAGAGACAGACTCAAAAACAAAAGACTGACTCGACATCCAAGCCAGGATTTACAAAACTCGGTCTCACCGATGCTCAAAAATGCGTGCCAGACGCTTCAAAAACACACCAAATGTTGCCCGCAGGCGGTTCACTTTACATACTCGCAGTATCTGAGCCCTCGAAATCCAGCAACTGGGTGGTAACGGGCTTGCCTGAGGTGGGTGGTAGGATAACCTTGTTATCGATCAAATCCTGCACTTCATGACGAAGGCGGGAACATCCATCGGTACTGTGACCGGATTGCTGATGGTACGCGCAGTACAAGGTAGTATCATGAGTGGTGGGGAGATTCTTCGGGAGTGGCCGGGGCTCCAAAGGCTTAAGATGCCCATTCTTCGCCAATATTAGCAATGCCCTAGACAAAGGCATGTGGAGGTCGTGAAAGACCCTGCGTCCTCGGGGCAGGTACTTTGCAGTTTGAGGATTCTTGCCAGATGCGCTGGCAAAAGGATCAGCTGGTGCTGCCTTGGCTTTTTGAACCTTCCCTGGTGCAGGGTTGGGAACTACAGGAATTGTCTGGGCATGACGGGGCCCATCCCGGTTTTCTGTCTGGCTTGAACTGCCTTTGATTGGAGCGGGGAAAGCATCATCTACAGCTTTGGTCACTATTGCAGATGTTTGTTGCTTGTTCATCCCTCTGGCCTTCAAAGCCTCGACTGCCCACAGCAGTTGCTCAATAGGGTCGGCGTCTACCTTTGCCTTGTCCTTTCCTTTGGCCTCAGCCTGACCGAGGGTCTGGGTTGGTGTTGGCGTGTCGTAGCTATAGCCGGAAGCCACCTCTGGCTGGCTGAGCTCTATCACAATCCGCCCCAGTAGCGGGGGCTCCTGTGGTACAAAATTCCCGGCGTACGGCGCCGCTGGCGGTGAAGCCGACATTCCATAGGCGAGGTCTGCCATAGACCTTTGGAGATCGCCTATCATCCCCATCAATTCGAAGGTGGTGGGCTCACGAGCCTGATATAACTGGGGAGCCCAAACCGGGTGCACAACGGGCATCCTGGGCGGGTGTGACATACTGATATTGGCCTCACTCTGCGGAGCGGTCCCCTGCTCTGGTGCGGCTGTCATAACCACAATTTCTTCTGAACTTTGTGCCGCCATAAATCTTGCCTCAGCAAAGGGGAGACACTGGCTGTTCTGTATCAACTCTGCCACTCTCTGAACTGAAAGGAAAAAACAGACAGCATTTCAGCCCAAACTGATCAAACACGGGTGTAGCCACACAACTGTACCCTTCTACTGATCATTGTTCCCAGAAATTACTGTTCCCGAAAACTGAACCGATACCCGCGGATAACTGATTCTCACAACTGATACTGATACTTGGTATCTTCAGGTTTGATCCTCAAACTTGCAAACTGATACGTACTTCCCTGTAGAAATACATTCTAGAAGCACATAGCAAGTAAAGAGAAGAAAACACCCCTATATTGGGGTAGGGTTTCCCTGTCCTATTTTGTCAGGAGCTAGGGTTTCACTACGCACACAGCGGTTTCAAACAACTTAGCATCGGGTAAGCAACCTGTCCTACTTTGGAATGGTCACTATGGATTCCGAATATGCACTAGGTCGAATGGTCAAAATGGGTGCCCCGGTAAAACCGGGGTTTGTGTTCCCATGCTGTCAGAGCCCATAGCCGGTCAGCCTTATGGACATGCCTTGACAAGACAAGCCTCCGGCAAACCGTTCAGGAATGGCAGATGGCAAACACTGTGTTCCTAGGCGCACCAATGCACATGCAATGCAAAGAAACACATAAATGAAGTCAAAATGGGATATCACGAGTTCGAGTCAAGCTCTCTAAAATCCCCAGCAGAGTCGCCAGAAACTGTAACAGCGCCCGCGTGGGACCTCGTGCTACAGTTCGGACTCGATTTGTGTCACGGTTCTTAATCTGAACCAAAGAGTCCAAATCTGGCAAATCGTTTTGAGAAACAGATTTTTGAAAAAGTAGTGCCAAACATGGACTGCTTTGCCAGATACAGAGTCGCCACCTAAATATTTTTAAAATGGGAAAATTTAGGAAACCCTGACTCGGTGCCGAAGGCCACATGTCCGTCATCACCGGAGTTGTCTCGGCTCGGGAGCTTGGGTACGATCGGGGAAGGTCAGCTATGAGCACCCCCTTTCGCCCGGTCCGAAGACCGGCCTCTACTAACCGTGATATCCAATTTTGAAAACGTTATGTGTTCTTATTCCAATTATTAGCCTAGAATTACTATGTTATGCGCACAGCAAACAAGTATAGACTAGATTGCCTAATTTGGAAAGAAACATTGCATATCCGTTTGTTTTGAAAATGCTTTAAATTTTGCTACTCGCAAGTAGGCTAAAACACGGATTTCAATGAGTTTTTCCAACTCAAACAATCCAACCTTCACCCACAGGCATTCAAAACAGTTTAACACATAAGCATCTAGCCACATGTTAAGCATGCTGTTATGGCAACATTCACACTCATGCGATATGCTAAAGCGGAAATACTTACATAGTACTCCGTGCCAAAACAAAGAACTTGTTAGCACACATGCATGATCCAAGTCCATGTGAAGTGCCTAATGCATCGCATACAAAATGTTGCTAGAATAGGCTCGGCTATCCTAAACATGTCATGTGAAAATGCACAGTTATCACATATTCAGTTTGGAATTGAAGCATTGATGCAATTAGCGTGATGTGCCGAGCCTAATGCATGCAATACAAATGCATGGATGCACACATGCATAGCATAAGGTATGCTAAATTAGACGTGCCCTGATACTAACCATCAAAGCAGGTAAGTAAAAGGGAAGAAAGAAGTGGGGATTGGAAGACATTCACACCACCCACACACACTTATTACAGATTTGCCCTCGCTCGGAGGGACCAAATAAATATTACAAATTAATTAACTACGCAAGCTAATTAAATATTACAAATTAATTAATTAACAAATTAACTAATTAATTAAAGCAGGAAAACGCCTCGGGAAGCATGCCACCATGCGCAAGCTGCCTCTGTTTTCCTTCCTTTCCTCCTCTGGAGGCTGTCAAAGCCTCAGGACTGCATCCTTGGACAGAGGGGATCATCACCGGCTGAATGAAACTTCCACCGGCAGTGTAGTATGGCCATCGGCACAAAATAGGGTCTGTCGGCAGAGAAAATTGTGCCGGTCGGCACATTACACTGCCGGTCGGCAGAGTATTCCTGCAGAACCTGCAACTCACAGCAACAAAGGGCAAAACAAGGCATGGCAGCATATTTCAAGGCATGTATGCATCAACCATGTCTCTTATCATTGTGATGACTCAAAGGGACATGTGCCTCGGTTCTCGGACCACCAATCACGCATTTCCATGCATGATGGCCCAAGGAACCAAGTATGCAACTTTGATTTCAAATGCATGCAAACCAATCAAACAAATTAGGCCCTATTCCTATCACCAATTCAAGGAACAAGGCATGCATGCAAAATGCAATGTAACCTAGGCATACAAGCTAGGAATGCAACATGGCATGGCAATGTACTTATGCAATCATGCAAGCATACATAGGGCAATGCAAATGGATGGCAAGATGGACTTATACATGAATTAGGCAGCTCTAAAATAGGCCTAAAACAGTAGCCATTGTGCTAAAAGGTGAGGGCTAAATGGCATGCACACACACATGCACATAAGGACCAACACTTAAGCATAAATCAAACGACATTCAAGCACACTTGAAAGGAGGGATCATGGACTAATTAGCATGCAACATGAGCCCTAAAATTATGTTATAAAATGATGCCAAATCAAGTTATAAATCAAGCCAAAACATGCAACGAATAGCCCAAGTGTTCAAGGCAAATCAATAATGCATTGAACTACACTTATCATGACCAAACATGGCATGCATTAAACAACTAAAAACAGATTTTTAGCATGTTAAAACGAGGCCAAAAGACTCCTTAGATGGCATCTAAATGGCCCAAATACAAAGGCATACACCATGGCCAAAACATGGAGCATTGCAACACATGCTTTCAAAGCATTAAAGAGACATGCAAGGCAATCAAACAAGCATGGAAATGGGACTGAAATAGCATGTAGAATGATCCCAAATCACCAAAACAATGCAAAGATGGCATGCTACACATGCACATACTCAAGGCCAACAAGCCCAAATACAAAGGAGCTATATAATGCATGCTAAAATCAACCCAAATACTTATGGACAGACCTAGAACATGGCAAAATAAGCACATAATCTTCACAAGACTAAGCCTAAAACATGCTCCAACAAAGGCTAACAACCTAAGGCACATTAAGGCATAAACAAGGCATTACATGGCAACTATGCTAAACATGCATGGAGTTCCAAAACCAACTTGAAATCATGTTATATCATGGATATATAAGCATGAAAAACAAACCAAACATGCTCAACACACACTCAAGCATAGGCTTCCTTAAGAGGCCAAAATATGCCCTTTTCAAGGACAACAAGGAGAGGGGGTGGCCCTCTCCTTCTTGGGACTTCAAAGCATCATCTTCACCACTGAAATCCCTCAAGATTTCAGTGGTGAAGAGACCTCAACACCAAAATCCCGGAGCTAGCACAAAATGGCTCAAAATGAGGCCTTTTGAGGCCTAAGGGTGGTCAACACCCCTCAAACAACAAAACACTCTTAATAAACAATAAAGAGGGCTTAAAAATAGAAATTTTTTATGTTATACAATAATCACAAAAACAGTTCTAAGATAGGTATAAAATTGATGCAAAAAAGGGGGGAAAATGGACTAGTTTCTCACCCTTGTAGTCCTCTTCAACAAAGATGCTCCAATGGCCTCCTTGAGCTTGAATCCAAGACAAAAAATTCAAAACACACTCTTTAGAACCTCAGCTCCAAGAGGAAGGTGAAACACTAGGTGTTTGTGTGCAATAATGAGACACAAAACACCTAGTGTGCAAAATGAGAGGGAAAAGAGAGATAGGTGAGTGTATCTAACCCTAACCCTAGAAAACCAGAGCTCTCCTCTGTATTTTCCTCCCTCAAAAATGTCTAAAAGCCTCCCCCTTTGCCTTAGAGAGAGTTCCTCTCTATAAGCCTCTTGTAAAGCTTACAAGACAAGCTTTGCAAGAGGGAGATCCCTCCATACACGTGTATGGAGGGGAGCAAAAGTTATACAGCTGTCCTAAAATATCTACAAAAGCAGATGAACAGCAATCGGCCGGCAAAAAATGCCATCTTGGCCAAACAAAGTGCCGACCGGCACAAAAAAGTGCTGACCGGCAACAAATAGTGCCGACCGGCAAACTAAATTGCCGGTGGCAGCAAAAACCAGCCGGTGGCATCTAGCCACTGCCGGTGATGGGTGGGGATGGTCTACAAGCCCCACCCTGCCTCTCAAAGGCAAGATGCAAGTGTTTGGTGCAAAACCAGACACTAAACGGTCGAGTTCGGGGATCCTGAGGCAGGGCGCGCGAGCCGAGACCTCCGGGAACTCCAAACGAACACAAACATGGATAATCACCGAGTGTTCAAACGGTGACGTCCAAGTCTTGAGGACGGTCAAAAATGGGGTGTCTACAATACCTTATGCTATGCATGTGTGCATCCATGCATTTGTATTGCATGCATTAGGCTCGGTACATCACGCTAACTGCATTTGTACTTCAAATTCTAAACTGAATATGTGATAGTTGTGCATTCTCACATGCCATGTTTAGGATAGCCGAGCCTATTCTAGCAACACTTGGTATGCGATGCATTAGGCACTTAACATGGACTTGGATCATGCATGTTTGCTAACGAGTTCTTTGTTTTGGCACGGAGTACGATGTAAGTATTTCCGCTTTAGCATATCGCATGAGTGTGAATGTTGCCATGACAGCATGCTTAACATGTGGCTAGATGCTTATGTGTTATAAACTGCTTGGATGCCTGTGGGTGAAGGTTGGATTATTTGAGTTGGAAGAACTCATTGAAATCCGTGCTTTAGCCTACTTGCGAGTAGCAAATCCAAAACCTTTTTCAAAACCGAACGGATATGCAATGTTTATTTCCAAATTAGGCAATCTAGTCTATACTTGTTTGCTGCGCGCATAACATAGTAATTCTAGGCTAATAAATGGAATAAGAACACATAAACGTTTTCAAAATTGGATATCACGGTTAGTAGAGGCCGGTCTTCGGACTGGGCGAAAGGGGGTGCTCATAGCTGACCTTCCCCGATCGTACCCAAGCTCCCGAGCCGAGACAACTCCGGTGATGACGGACATGTGGCCTTCGGCACCGAGTCAGGGTTTCCTAAATTTCCCCATTTTAACAAAAATATTTAGGTGGCGACTCTGTATCTGGCAAAGCAGTCCCTGTTTGGCACTACTTTTTAAAAAAATCTGTTTTCTCAAACGATTTGCCAAATTTGGATTCTTTGGTTCAGATGAAGAACCGCGACAAACAAAATCGAGTCCGAACTGTAGTAGCGAGGTCCCCCTCTGCGGGCGCGTCTACAGTTTCTGGCGACTCCGCTGGGGATTTTTAGAGAGCTTGACTCGAACTCATGATATCCTGTTTTGATCTCATTTATGTGTTTCTTTGCATTGCATGTGCATTGGTGCGCCTAGGACACCGTGTTTGCCATCTGCCATTCCTGAACGGTTTGTCGGAGGCTTTTCTTGTCAAGGCATGACCATAAGGCTAACCGGCCATGGGCTCTGACAGTATGGGAACACAAACCCCGGTTCTACCGGGGCACCCTTTTTGACCATTCGACCTAGTGCATATTCGGATCCATAGTGACCATTCCAAGTTAGGACAGGTTGCTTACCCGATGCCAAGTTGTTTGAAAACCGCTGTGTGCGTTGTGAAACCCTAGCTCCTGACAAAATAGGACAGGGAAACCCTACCCCAACATAGGGGTGATTGAGCTCTCTTTACTTGCTATGTGCTTCTAGAATGTGTTTCTACAGGAAAAGCACATGCCAGTTTGCGAGTTTGAGTATCAAACCTGGGGACACCAGTATCAGTATCAGTTGTGAGAATCAGTTATCCGCGGGTATCGGTTCAGTTTTCGGGAACAGTAATTTCTGGGAACAGTGATCAGCAGTAGGATACAGTTGTGTGGCTACACCCGTGTTTGATCAGTTTGGGCTGAAATGCTGTCTGTTTTTCCTTTCAGTTCAGAAAGTTGCAGAATTGATACAGAATAGCCAGTGTCTCCCCTTTGCTGAGGCAGGATTTATGGCGGCACAAAATTCAGAAGAAGTTGTGGTTATGACGGCTGCATTGGAGCAGGGGACTGCTCTGCAGAGTGAGGCCAGCATCAGTATGTCACACCCGCCCAGGTCGCCCGTTGTGCACCCGGTTTGGGCTCCCCAGTTATACCAGGCTCGTGAGCCCACCACCTTCGAATTGATGGGAATGATAGGGGACCTCCAGAGGACCGTGGCCGATCTAGCCTATGGAATGTCGGCTTCGCCGCTAGCGGCGCCATATGCCGGGAATTTCATACCACAGGAGCCCCCGCTACTGGGGCGGATTGTGATAGAGCTCAGCCAGCCAGAGGTGGCTTCCAGCTACAGCCGTGACATGCCAGGACCGACCCAGACCCTTGATCAGGCTGAGGTCAGAGGAAAAGACAAGGCAAAGGTAGACGCCGACCCTATTGAACAACTGCTGTGGGCAGTCGAGGCTCTGAAAGTCAGAGGGATGAACAAGCAACACACATCTGCAATCGTGATCAAAGCTGTGGATGATGCTTTCCCCGCTCCAATCAAAGGCAGTTCAAGCCAGGTAGAAAATCGGGATGGGCCCCGTCATGCCCAGACAATGCCTGTAGTTCCCAACCCTGCACCGGGAAAGGTTCAAAAAGCCAAGGCAGCGCCAGCCGATCCTTTCGCTAGCGCATCTGGCAAGAATCCTTAAACTTCAAAGTACCTGCCCCGAGGGCGCAGGGTCTTTCACGACCTCCACATGCCTTTGTCTAGGGCATTGCTAATATTGGCGAAGAATGGGCATCTTAAGCCTTTGGAGCCCCGGCCACTCCCGAAGAATCTCCCCACCACTCATGATGCTACCTTGTACTGCGCGTACCATCAACAGTCCGGTCACAGTACCGATGGATGTTCCCGCCTTCGTCATGAAGTGCAGGATTTGATTGATAACAAGGTTATCCTACCACCCACCTCAGGCAAACCCGTCACCACTCAGTTGTTGGATTTCGAGGGCTCAGATACTGCGAGTATGTAAAGTGAACCGCCTGCGGGCAACATTTGGTATATTTTGGATGAAGCGTCTGGCGCGCATTTTTGAGCATCGGTGAAACCGAGTCTTGTAAATCCTGGCTTGGATATCGAGTCAGTCTTTTGTTTTGAGTCTATCTCTTTGTCTTCAGTCAGTCTTTTTTGCTTAAGGGTCTGTCTGGTTGTATCGAGTCAGTCCCCGTTGCATATAATACCAGGTGATTCAGGGGTTGTTGCCTCGAACACCGTCTTTTTTTTTGTAATTATCTGTTTTTGTTTTGAGTCTGTTTCTGCCAAGGAGCCAGTTACGCCAACAAAGCCGATTGAAACGGCTTTTGCTATCTCAACTTCCTGCTCGCTTTCAGCATAAGTGCCAGAGAATTTGATTGGGCTGACAGTACATCTCGCCTGCTCTCCTGCGCGCCAAACTCATTGCATTAACCTAAGTTTTCCAAAAACAAACTTTTTGAACACTGCGGTGATGAAAACGAAGAGGAAGGAATTCCTCGGGTTTTGCAAAATTTTGATCATTTTGAGAGAAAGAAAGGCGTGCTAAGCCTTTTTATGAATGAAATCATGCTTGTCGGCGTGAGTACTGAGAAGGATCCTGGCCTGATCCAGATTGGTTCCACACTATCTTCGGCGCGAGCGAATTGTCGCTTTCTTAAAAAACTTTCAAAAGCAAATGTTTTACGCAGCCCTGTGAAGACTTGTGTGGAATCCCTCTTGAGGTCGCGCAGCCTAAGATCGCTCTCAGCCTCAAGATTCAACCTATTTGTTTTCCGACTTTGAACCCGTTCAGAACGTTCAGAAAGTTCAACGGACAAACGCCGTGAAAGGTCTGTATGGCCAGTTTCGAAACAGCCCTCGAGCAAGAGGTACCAAAGCCGAATCGGAAGGAGTAGATCTCGCCGGAAGAAGCTTGTGGAGTAACCGGGATGGATTCTCCGCAAATCAGTGCAACAGCCGTTCTCCTAGACACAGAGGGGCTTCAATTTTAGGAACCATTTGGCATGGACTTGCTACACTTTTACCCTTGAGAGGCTCGCTGGGCCGAAAACCCGGAAGGGTGACCCAGGCAAAAGTTAGAGCAAGAGAAAAATACAAAAAAACAAAAATACAAAAAAGAAGAAAAGAAAAGAAAAAGACAAAAGATGCAAAAAAGAAAAAGAAAAGAAAAATGCAAAAAAAAAAGAAATAGAAAATGAGAAGAAGCTCGCAAGGTCGAAAACCCGCATCGGGCGCCTTGGCAAAAGTGAGAGCCTAAAAAGTGAAGGTTAAAATACCCGAGTGTACCTTAACCGGAACTACGTAAGGCTTGATTCCCATGTTTGGGATACGTAGGCAACTTCATCATAAAGTCCAGCCCCCAACGCTTTCATAGCGTCTCAGTCCATGCAATGGTTTCGATTTCATCCCCAAAGTCCAGTGACCAACACCCTTCAAGGTGATTGTGTCCATATATGTGTTGTGACCGTCTTCGTCATCTCTGTGTCTGAGAGTTCGACCATCGCCAATGAAGACTGTTTACAGATTGCTGCGGCACCATCCCAAACAAGGGGCAACTTTCCGTTGCCGCGAGCCGCCGTGAGCCGCCATTCAAACCAGGGGCAACTTTCCGTTGCCTCCCACCCCCCTTCAAACCAGGGGCAATTTTCCATTGCCTCCGATCCGAGGTTGCGCATCTCGAAGAGTAAGTTCCATGCTTGTCGAGCATCAGCTGTTTGAAAAAATAGTTTTTGAAAATTTTTACTGAGGTTGACTATTTTCTCGAAAACTATTCCATTTTCCAAAACTGGACCATTGTCTTGGACCCAAAAAACGAAAATTTTCAGTGCTTGCTGCCTGACTTGCATGCTTTTCAAATCAAAAATCGAACAAGTACGTTAATCTGACTCTCATTTTGATCAAAACCGTTTTAGTAGAAAGCAAAAACAAAGAATGGTTAAAATGATGAACTAGGGGCACAGTCGAGCCAGGCGTTCTGTCCTTCCCCCGTCATCAACGTACTTGCCAGAAGAGCGCTCTACCCGCCAGAAGAAATAGCCGTGAGCTAACGGTGTTGAGCATGAACCCACACCTTTCTCTTTATCCATCAATCACCCCGGGGAGGGATGAAAAATGAGAGAATGAAGAATAGAGAGGTGTAAGTTGAGAGAAAAGTGAGGAAAAGGGTTTTGAGAAAAAAATCTGAGCTCGAGAGCCGAGTAATGTGAGAATCACAAATCAGACAGGGTGGGAAACAATACCCAGTTTGAACTGGCTCCTCGTGGTCCGAGGTCCCCCATCTTCGTTTACGAGTCTGTGTGTCGTGTCTCTTTGATTTGACGGTCTCGTCTTTTGTTTTTAGTCTTTTCCGAGCGTGTCTCGTTGTGTTAGGTCGTGTACCTTTATATTTGAGTCCTCCCCGCTGTGTTCAGTTGTAGACTCAATATCCCGGTTTGAAAAACCCTCATTCGATTTCAAAAATCACTTGCACTCTGAATGCTGTGCCATTCTCTACATTTGAGCGTGTTTCGACTCCAACCAGTTCCATCTTTGAGGTCCGTCCTGTCAGATTGGGCCGTTTGTTTAGAATTTGCTGTGTGCAGGATGAACCGAATGCTGTGTTATGGGCTGTATGCAGATTAATCCCCAGCAGAGTAAGGGCTGTGTGTCCAAGGATCAGGCAGTGGGTTGCTTGGGTTATTTTGCTGTTGGCTGTTTAAGTTATCTGGTTATTACAATGCGAGTGTTCAATTTTCAGACGACCAATCAGTTCCATTTACATTGAGGTGTAACATGATGAGATGCGATGCAATGCATGAAATGTGTAAATGTAAACACTTTTTCAGATAAAAAGTCCGTTTCATTTCATTATCTTTTCAAATGTACAAGTTTTGGAAACAAAAATCTGCCTGCGGCAGTACAAGGTAATCTATCTACCAACAAAAAGAAAAGTACAAGAAAGAAGAAGATAGCAAAAATCTGCATCCATGTCAACCACTCCGGGGGGCCGTCAGTTCGTCCTAGTCCTCTTCCTGGACGAGGGTCCAGGTGCATCATCAGCTTCGTCGTCAGAGCCCGAGCTAGAACCGTCTCCGGTCCCCTCCTCCGATGACTCGGACTCCGCCTCTGCCTTCGCCTCTGACTCCTCGTCATCATCATCGTCCGGGACTGGAGCTCGCGAGCTACTCCCGACATGAGTACGCCCTCCCCTGGTACAGGGAAATATCCTGGCCCCCTCATCTCTCCCCCGAGCAGAGACAGAAGGCCCAGCTGGAGCACCTCCTGCCATGGGAATCTGGAAAGGAGGCTGAAAAAGTGCACAAAAGTGAAATGCATCAGTATACTGTAGATAGTTTATCAGTGCAGAATGCAATGTCGAGTACAGTGTATGAATGCCGTGAGCAGTTTAACAGTGCAGAATGCAGTATATGAGTACAGTATGAGAATGCCGTGGGCAGTTTAACAGTGCAGAATGCAGTGTATGCAGTGTATCAGATACTGTGGGATCAGTGTATCGGGTGTTGCGCCGTGCATCAGATTATGTAAAGCAGTGTATGAATGGTTTGAGGCCAGTGTTAGAAGGACATACCGGTATGCTGTAGAGGGCTAGGAGATCAAATGTCCGCTGAAACATCCCCATCATCGAGGCATTCATCGCCAACGACTGACGGGTGTACTCAGAAGAAGCCTGCAAAAGTATCAGATGCATCAATATTCTGTGGAATATTAAATAAACTGAAATGAATGACTATACAAAAGTGCAGTAGTACGTACCGGTGGTAAGTCGGGGACGTCGATGAGCTCGTGACCAGCCGGTGGAGGGGCGAAGGGGATCTGATAGGTCGACCCACCCTGCCCCTGGAAAGTCAGTACAGCGGGCAGGGCAGGCCAGCCAACTCCCCGTCCTCCCTGCACTCCGCCCCTGCCACGGACCCGGGCCCTCCTCGCAGCCCCTACTCCAACTCCCGCTCCGGCCCCAGCCGCCGATGCCACAGGCCTAGCCCCGTCTGCTCGACGGCCGCTCAGGGGGCGCATCAGGTACGTCCGCACGTACTCCTGATAGTCTCCAGTGCCTCGGAAACCGGCCTCCTCCCAGCCGATGGAGTAATCATCCAGCTGCTCGGTGGTGAGCCCCTCGGTCTCCCTCATGTCTGCAGGAGGGGGAACCGAGACTATCTGCTCAGGTAACCCTAGGGTCTGGCGTAGAAAACGCTCCCCCAGGTACCAAGCCCGACAGACCGGGCCCTCAAGCAGAATCCGGAAACGCGAGGTCTCCTCCGCACCAGGGAACCGACCCCGCATCGCCGCCGGCATAGGAGCCCACGGCCGCCAAGTGATCTGAAAATGACAGACAGTTTGTTATCTACTGTTATTGAAATATACAGTTGGAAAGCGGAGCTTAAATGAACTGAAAGTAAAGCATACCTCCGCGGGGGTGATGGTGTCGAAATATCGGCGGAAGAAGCCGAATGTCTCCCGTGGTCGCCGGGTGCATCTCCCGTCGAAGCGACTCGAAAAGAGGACGGCCAGAGGAGTCTCCGCAACTGGCACGGGGGCAAGCCTAGGAAAGTAGGTATAAACCCACAACTGCAAAACAGATGTCAGTATGACCATCAGATAAAGCAGAAATGGCAGAGCCGTGTGTTGTGCAGTGTATTGTTTGCAGTGTACAGTGTGAGCAGTGTACAGTCAGTATAAAGCAGAATGTATGTGTGTGCCGTGTGTACAGTATACAGCAAGTATAGAGCAGACTACAGTGTGTGCAGTGTACAGAGTACAGAAAGTACGAGACAGAAATGAAAAAGCGGAGAAGAAATATACCTCCTAAGCCCGCCAGTAACCTCCGAGTAGCTGGCCGCTGCCGCGCGAAGCCGAGCTCATGTACCCGTAAAGGGTGGCCAGAGCAGCGCCGCCCCCAATCATAGTGCAAGATGTCCCGGACGTCCACCAGTGCGCTGAGAAGACAGAGAGGCACGGTGTTCGCCCGATCGGCGAAGATGGTAGTCCCGAACAAGAACATGAGGAACCCGCGAGCATACCTCTCCACGTCCTCCGGGGTCATCTCTGCCTCCTCCTCCAACACGGGCTGCACCCGAAACTAGACCTCAAACTAGGAATATCGAACGAAACCTGGGCGAGCTAGGGGTGGCACCTCTCCCAGTAGATAGACCTGAGCGGCGGTCCACTCATCCATCGCGATGTCAAAAGGGATCGGATCACCCCCCACCCCGATGCCTGTGAGCATCGAGAAATCATGAGGGGTCATCGTCATATCCCCTGCAGCAGAGAAATGAAAAGAATCGGTGGTGTCCCACCACCTCTCCGCCAGAGCGGCGAGGAGAGGTCTGCATGTGGACAATCTGGAGAGCCCTCGGCAGAAGGTGCCGAAGCCCGCCCGGTCCACGATGTGTCGGACTGCGTCAGGGAGCTCATCATACCACTCCCGTGCACCAGTATTCCCATACCCGCGAATGGTATGGGAACCCTCCTGTAAACAGAAAATAACAATTGCAAGACAACATTCAAAATGCACTTTTGAAAAAGCAGATAAAGCATGTGTGCAAGTGTGACAAGTTTCAGGCAAATACCGGGTGCCGGTGTGCTTGCGGTGAAATACGTGTGTTGTGTCAGCGTGTTTGGGTGTTTCAGAGCAGATAAAGCATGTGTGCAAATTTAACAGATTCAGACGAATACTGGGTGCCAGTGTGTATACAGTGGAATACAGTGAGTGCAGTGTGTTTGAGTGATTCAGGGCTAGTGCAGTGTGTGTGCATGTGTCAGTCTTAAGCAGATATCAGTTGTATGTATGTTTACAGTCAACTACAGTCTACAGCATATCAGTTTTCAGCAGTTAAAGAATACAACTAACTATGACAGTTTTTGTATCCTACATTGCGGAAAGTAAAGCAGAAGACAAAGAGTTACCTCGGAAGTGCCGAATGGAAGGTGGGAGGTAGGCTCACGCAGCAGTAGCTCAGGCGCCACGTGCCTCTCGAAGCTCCAGAACTGACGCAGGCCGTCGGGGGGCAGAACATGGACCGCCGACCGGTAGGTCGCCGGGTCGAACGGGCGCTCGCTCAGTGGTAGGAGCTCGACCCCGGGATCCATCTCGTGGTCCGGGGGAGTCCTGCCACGTGGAATGTCGTCTGCCATATCGAAAATGATGAGAAAATGGCCGGGAAAAGGAAAAACTGGGCCGGAATGCGAAGAGTCAACTGAAAAGTCAACTCCCAAGAGGGTCGGAAATGGCCGGGAAGGCCGAAATGTGAAAAGGCATAGGAATGAAGAGGAAAGCGGGGGGAACAAACCCCAAAAAGGCGAGAACGCCAAACGAGGCACCGAAACAAGAATGTGATCGGTTGAAAATGTCCGAAACGCGAAGGAAATCGCGAATCCGACGATGAAACGAGCGTAGAACGCGAAGAAACGGGCGAAAAGGGAGAGAGAAACACTCTAGAGAGAGAGAGAGAGCAAGAGATTTCGGCGGAGGAGGAATGAGAAAATAGGGTTTAAAACCCTATTTTAAAACACCCAAGGTGAAAAGTCAAAACTGCCCCGCATCAGCAACTGTTTGCCGGTCGGCAATGTTTTGTGCCGGCCGGCACCTTTTTTGTGCCGATAGACTTATTTTGATGCCGGCAGCCAGCCGGTGGCCTCCCCTCCCGGCCGGTGATGTTCCCACAGCCTTGTTTAGGCCATGTGAGGAGTTTTTGGTCTTCATAGCTCAAGAAAGTGCAGGAAAGTGCATTCCCGACGCTCGACCGGCCTCCGTTCTGACTTCGGACTGCATCTGCCGTGCGTAGCACTTCAACCCACGCAAGGTGTATCCTTTTCGTATCCTTTTGGCTTTTGCAAGGTCCAAAAGTTTCCCCATGTGTATCGCATATCAATCGCACTGTTTTGTGCATTTCAAAATTGTTCGCGATGTTCTGCGCATCGCACTGTTTTGTGCATTTCAAACCGTCGCACTGTTTTGTGCATTTCAAAACCGTCGCACTGTTTTGTGCACTTCAAAATTGTTCGCGCTGTTTTGCGCATCGCACTGTTTTGTGCATTTCAAACCGTCGCACTGTTTTGTGCATTTCAAACCATCGCACTGTTTTGTGCATTTCAAACCGTCGCACTATTTTGTGCATTTCAAACCGTCGCACTGTTTTGTGCATTTCAAAATCATCGCACTGTTTTGTGCATTTCAAACCTCGCGCTATTCTGCGCATTGCACTGTTTTGTGCATTTCAAATCTCGCGCTGTTCTGCGCATCGCACTGTTTTGTGCATTTCAAATTTCGCGCTATTTTGCGCATCTCATTGCATTTTGCATGCATTCCATCGCACTGTCTTGTGCACTCGCGTTGCCTAACGCATTGCGCTATTTTGCGCATCATACCGTCGTGCAGTACTCCGGTCTGGCGAGACCTTAAACACGCATGGTCTGGCGAGACCTTAAACACGTACGGTCTAGGAGACCTTAAATCATTGGAAGGTGCAAGACCTTTAATGCATTGGTGTGCACACTATTGCTTTGTACATATCTTAAGTCGCGTGTTGTCGCGCATTCCATGCAACATGCATCACTTGCATCATTTGCATTTCAAAAACAAAAACAAAAACAAACATGCATAGTCATGCATACATTTTGCACCCCGGTCTAGGAGACCTTAAATCCTCTAAAGGTGCAACTCCTTTGGTGTTTGTCGTGCCCGAACGACTTTTGGTGGTCTGGTAAAGCCACCTGCCTATGTTCGCGGTGAGTTCCTAGAAGACCAACTGGGATGGTGGAAACTAGAGTTCGAATGGCTTATGCCTAGAACGCAAAGGTTCGGGAGTTCCGAGATTAAAGTCTGGTTTAAATACCCAGGGGTGTATCCTCGGCTTGAAATCTGTATGGAAACCCCATAGATTGAGGCAGCTTGTCTGCGCCTCAGTCCTGGATACTGAACCAACCTAGCATATCGCCCTATTGGTAAGATAGGGAAAATTGCAAACATAGTCATTGCATTATAGTGCATTGTCATGCATTTGCATTGTAGATTGCATGCATTCACTGCATCGCCTTCCGCCTATGGCTTGCGCCTTTCCAAGTTGAGCTTGGTTTGGTATGTGTCCTTACTTTTCATGTTAAAACACAGTTCTGCATGTGTATCGCGCCGATTCCACGCTGATATGTTGGTTGAGGGTTGCGGCACCTTTTCTGTGTTACACATGGCTCGTACGTGTACACGCCTTTCCTAGGAAAAATTTGGTTTGGCTTGCGCGCCATATCCATTGTATCTATATCCACTCCATTGCATATTTGTAGATATTGCATTGTAGATTGCATGCATTCATTGCATCACCTTCCGCCTATGGCTTGCGCCTTTCCAGGTTGAGCTTGGTCTGGTATGTGCCCTTACTTTTCATGTTAAAACACAGTTCTGCATGTGTATCGCGCCGATTCCACGCTGATATGTTGGTTGAGGGTTGCGGCACCTTTTCTGTGTTACACATGGCTTGTATGTGTACATGCCTTTCCTAGGCAAGATTTGGTTTGGCCTGCGTGCCATATTCATGTATTACACTGTAGTGTAATTTTTGCATCCGGCATTAGGATCGTAGTCCTTTCTCCAGCGGGTTGTTTCCCCACTTATGTCAATTCCACCCAATACTTGTTCTTGCGTCTGTCTACAATACTCATAGTTCAGTTGACCGTTCTATGGTAGACAGACTTGTTATCTCCATCAAATCTATTTGACATAGGTGTGGTTTCGAACCGTTCGTGATTGGATCACGATTCAAATGCTTTGCATGTAGCTTGCATTGTTTCAATTACATTGCATCTTCATTTCCATTGTTTATACATTGTTTTGTATATATTGCATTTCGTTTTGCATCCACATTTGCATTGTCATGCATGTTGCTAACAATATTCTACCTGTTAAGTTTGTTTTCTTTCCAGGCACGATATTGTATGTACGGTTCATTTGAAGCTGGTGCAACCAGACGAGCCGCACAGGTATTGTATCTCCCGAGTGAGACGTATTGAGAATTCCATAATTCTCTTACATCCTTTCTGCATTGTAGTGTAGTTTGGTATGCTAGCTTAAAACTGTCGCATGTTTGCTTCATTACAGCTTTTCTTTGCATGATCATAGGTTATGCTCGGCTCTGTGCATTGTCTTGCATTTTGCCCCTGCCTTCGGGCGCATATCTTGATTGTCTTGCATGTTTGTCTAAGTCTTCGGCCTTGTCAAAAATGGGTCGTCTCTGGGCTTTGACATTCACTCCCGTCATTGTTATGACTTTCGAGTTCTGTCAAAGAGGGGCAACTGTAGACACCCCATTTTTGACCGTCCTCAAGACTTGGACGTCACCGTTTGAACACACGGTGATCTTCCATGTTTGTGTTCGTTTGGAGTTCCCGGAGGTCTCGGCTCTCGCGCCTTGCCTCAGGATCCCTGAACTCGACCGTTTAGTGTCTGGTTTTGCACCAAACACTTGCATCTTGCCCTTGAGAGGCAGGGTGGGGCTTGTAGACCATCCCCACCCACCACCAGCAGTGGCTAGAGGCCACCGGATGGTGTTTTTTGCCACCGGCAATTTTTATTGCCGGCCGGCACTTTTTGTTGCCGATCAGCACTATTTTGTGCCGGTCGGCACTTTTTTTGGCCAAGATGGCATTTTTGGCTGGCCGATTGCTGTTCATCTGCTTTTGCAGATATTTTTAGACAGCTGTCTTGCTTTTGCATCCCTCCATACACGTGTATGGAGGGATCTCCCTCTTGAAAAGCTTGTCTTGTAAGCTTTACAAGACATATAGGGAGAGGCTTGTCTCTTGGCTTCAGAGGTTGGGGGAGTTGAGATATTTTGAGAGCAAAAACAGCCATTGTTGAGCTCTGGTTTTAGGGTTTGAGTTAGATACATTTTCTATCTCTCTTTCCCTCTCATTTTGTACACTAGGTGTTTTGTGTCTTACTATTGCACACAAACACCTAGTGTTTCACCTTCCTTTGGCTCTTGAGGTTCTGAAGGACTGGTTTTGAAGTTTTGGCATTGGATTCAAGCTAAAGGAGGCCATTGGAGCACCATTTGTGAAGAAGGCTTCAAGGGTGAGAATCTAGTCCCATTTTCCCCCATTTTTGCATTGATTTTCTACCTATCTTAGAGCTGTTTTTGTGCTTATTGTATAACATAAAAAAGTTCTATTTTTAGACCCTCTTTATTGTTTATTAAGAGTGTTTTGTTGTTTGAGGGTGGTTGACCCCCCCTTAGGCCTTGAAAGGCCTCATTTTGAGCCATTTTGTGCTAGCTCCGGGATTTTGGTGTTGGGGTCTCTTCACCACTGAAATCTTGAGGGATTTCAGTGGTGAAGATGATGCCTTGAAGTCCCAAGAAGGAGAGGGCCACCCCCTCTCCTTGTTGTCCTTGAAAAGGGCATATTTTGGCCTCTTGAGAGAGCATTATGCTTGAGTGTGTGTTGAGCATGTTTGGGCTGTTTTTCATGCTTATATATCCATAATATAACATGACTTGAAGTTGGTTTTGGTACTCCATGCATGCTTAGCATAGTTGCCTTGTAATGCCTTGTTTATGCCTTAATGCGCCTTAGGTTGTTAGCCTTTGTTGGAGCATGTTTTAGGCTTAGTCTTGTGAAGATTATGTGCATATTTTGCCATGTTTTAGGTCTGTCCATAAGTGTTTGGGTTGATTTTGGCATGCTTGATATAGCTCCTTTGTACTTGGGCTTGTTGGCCTTGAGTATGTGCATGTGTAGCATGGCATCTTTGCATTGTTTTGGTGATTTGGGATCATCCTATATGCCATTTCAGTCCCATTCCCATGCTTGTTTGGTTGCCTTGCATGCATCTTTAATGCCTCTTACTTAAGCTTGTGTAGCAATGCTCCATGTTTCGGTGCTTATGCATGCCTTTGTTTTTGAGTCACTTAGATGCCATCTAAGTAGTCCTTTAGCTTTGTTTTAACATGCTAAACCTCTGATTTTGGTCCTTCCTTTCATGCCATGTTTGGTCTTGTTAAGTGTAGTCCAATACCCCATTGATTTGCTTTGAACACTTAGGCCATTTGGTGCATGCTTGGCTTAATTTGTTGCTTGGTTTGGCACCATGTATTAGCATGATTTTCAGAGCTTATGTTGCATGCTTTTAGTCCATGAATGCCTCTTTCAAGTGTGCTTGAATGTTGCTTGCTTTGTGCTTAAGTGTTGGCCTTCAATTAGGTACATGTGTGCATGTGCTTTGGTCACAATCTTTCGGCATTAATGGCTACTGTTTTAGGCCTATTTAGAGTTGCCTAATTCATGCATAAGTCCATCTTTGCATCCACTTGCATGCCCCTATGTTTGCTTATATGCTTGCATAAGCTTGTCACCATGCCATGTTGCACCCTTAGTTTGTATGCTTAGGTTGCATTGCATCTTGCATGCATGCCTCGTTCCTTGACTTAATGATAGGAATTGGGCCTTGTTTGGTTTGATTGGTTTGCATTGCATTTGAAATCAAAGTTGCACATTTGGTTCTTTGGGCCATCATGCATGGAAATGCGTGATTGGTGGTCCGAGAATCGAGGCACATGCCCCTTTGAGTCATTATCATGATAAGGGACATGGTTGGTGCATATATGCCTTGAATTGTGCTGCCATGCTTTCCCTTGCCCTCTGTTGCTGTCATTTGCAGATTCTGCAGGAACATTCTGCCGATCGGCAGTGTAAGGTGCCGGCCGGCAACAATTTCTCTGCTGACAGCTTCATTTTGTGCCAATGGATACACACCACTGCCGGTGGTGATTCCACTCAGCCGGTGGCACTCCCCAGTGTCTAGGGATGCAGTCCTGAGGTTTTGACAGGCTCCAGAGGAGTGAAGGAAGGAAAATAGAGGCAGCCTATGCATGGCGGCGCATTTCCCGAGGTGGTTTACTGTTTTTATTTAGCTTAATTTAATTTGTTAATTAAATTAATTAATTTTTAATTATTAATTAGCTTGCGTAGTTAATTAATCTGTAATATTTATTTGATCCCTCCGAGCGAGGGCAAATCTGTAATAAGTGTGTGTGGGTGGTGTGTATGTCTTCCAACCTCACTTCTTTCTTCCTTTTTATTTACCTGCTTACGATGGTAGGTTAGGGCATGTTTAAATTAGCATACCTTATGCTATGCATGTGTGCATCCATGCATTTGTATTGCATGCATTAGGCTCGGTACATCACGCTAACTGCATTTGTACTTCAAATTCTAAACTGAATATGTGATAGTTGTGCATTCTCACATGCCATGTTTAGGATAGCCGAGCCTATTCTAGCAACACTTGGTATGCGATGCATTAGGCACTTAACATGGACTTGGATCATGCATGTTTGCTAACGAGTTCTTTGTTTTGGCACGGAGTACGATGTAAGTATTTCCGCTTTAGCATATCGCATGAGTGTGAATGTTGCCATGACAGCATGCTTAACATGTGGCTAGATGCTTATGTGTTATAAACTGCTTGGATGCCTGTGGGTGAAGGTTGGATTATTTGAGTTGGAAGAACTCATTGAAATCCGTGCTTTAGCCTACTTGCGAGTAGCAAATCCAAAACCTTTTTCAAAACTGAACGGATATGCAATGTTTATTTCCAAATTAGGCAATCTAGTCTATACTTGTTTGCTGCGCGCATAACATAGTAATTCTAGGCTAATAAATGGAATAAGAACACTTAAACGTTTTCAAAATCGGATATCACGGTTAGTAGAGGCCGGTCTTCGGACCGGGCGAAAGGGGGTGCTCATAGCTGACCTTCCCCGATCGTACCCAAGCTCCCGAGCCGAGACAACTCCGGTGATGACGGACATGTGGCCTTCGGCACCGAGTCAGGGTTTCCTAAATTTCCCCATTTTAAAAAAAATATTTAGGTGGCGACTCTGTATCTGGAAAAGCAGTCCATGTTTGGCACTACTTTTTCAAAAAATCTATTTTCTCAAACGATTTGCCAGATTTGGACTCTTTGGTTCAGATGAAGAACCGCGACAAACAAAATCGAGTCCGAACTGTAGTAGCGAGGTCCCCCTCCGCGGGCGCGTCTACACTAGGTAGGTAAACTTCATCCAGACAACAGCCAACCCGTTTGACCCCAGTATAGATATCACCCCAGCCCATTTACCCAAGCCTGAGGTGTTCATTTTAGTCAGCATGGACTTATGCATGATGGGTACACCTGAACCCCAATCATCTCAAACCCATGAGCCCACTACTTCTGAGTTGGGAGGCATGATTGAAGATTTGTAAGATCTGATTGATAACAAGGTCATCGTCGCGCTGGGTCCTGCAAAGTCTATTGGCACTAGATCAGTGAACTTGGGGGATAATGTGACCATGTGATCGAGGGCTGAACCACCTGCGGATGTCACTCAGTTTACTCCAGATTTGGGGATGGCACGCACTGTTTTGAGCATTTGCGAATGCTAGTTATTTTACTTTCTGACTTGGGTATTGGGTCAGTCTTGTTGTGTTGTTTTGAGTCAGTCTTTTTGTGCTGAGTCAGTCGAGTCTGTCTTGTTATATTGAGTCAGACTTGTTGTATTAGAGTCGGGTGATTTCGGGGGTGTTACCTCGGACATCACTATCTTGTTTTGTGTTTGTCTTTTACACCCTTTTGCGTCTGTTTCTGCTATTGATCCAGTTGCGCCAGAAGTTTTGAATGAAACAACAGTGATTTTCACACTTTTGAGTTTGTTTCTGCCTTGAAGCCAGTTGTGCCAGAAGATTTGAATGAAACGGCAGAGATTTTCACCTACTTTTTTGTGCCTTTAAATCATTGCATTGACCTAAGTTTTTCAAAACTTTTTGAACGCTGTGGTGAAAACAAAGAAGAAGGAATTCCTCGGGATTTGCAAAAATTTGATCAATTGAGAGAAAGAGAGGTGTGCTAAGCCCTTAATGAATGAGATCATGTTTGTTAATGTGAGTACTGAGAAGGATCCTGGCTTGATCCAGATTGGTTCTACATTGTCTTCAATGTGAGTGACTAGTCGCTTTCTTAAAAGATTTCAAAAAAAAATGTTTTGCGTGGTCCTACGAAGACCTGTGTGGAATCGCTCTTGAGATTGTGCAGTATATGATCGCTCTCAGCCTCGAGACTCAACCGCATTCACTTTCAAACCTTGAACTTGGATTCAGAATATTCAACGGTCAACCACAATGTGAGGCTTGCATGGCCAGATTTGAAGCATCCCTCGAACTAGGGGCAAAAAAATGTCAGATATGATCAAAGATTCAAACGATGGGTCATTCTGCAAACCAACGAAGACTGGCAAGAAAGCCAAATTCCAGCAGCTGGAAGAAGAAAGTTTTGTTGAAGGACAACCAAGCTCCTATCCATAACACTAGAGGCAAGTTCAGCCCCTATTGGATGGACTCTTACATCATCAGCAAACAACCGCCATTCTCCTGGATTAAGATGGCTTCGAGATCTCAAACTTATCAACCTGGACAAGTTAAACTTTTACCCTTGACAGGCTTGCTGGGCCGAAAACCCGGAAGGGCGACCCAGGCAAAAGTTAGAGCGAATTGAAAAGAAAAATGAAGAAAAAGAAAAGAAAAAATGAATAAGAGAAAAAGAAAAAAAGAAAAAAGAATGAATGCAAGAAATGAAAGAAAAGAAAAAATGAAAAAAAAGAAAAACAGAGCTCGCAAGGTTGAAAACCCAGAAAAGGCGACCTTGGCAAAAGTTAGAGCACAAAAGGAGAGGTTAAATACCAGAGTGTACCTTAACCTGGAACTACGTCAGGCTTGATTCCCATCTTTGGGATACGTAGGCAACTTCATCCTGAAGTCCAGCCATAAACACTTCAATTCAACTATCTTGTCCATGAGATTGAATGGGTCATCTTTGTCGTTTCTATATCCAAGAGTTCGGTTGCGACCTTCACTACGAGAGCTGGTTACATTGCATTGTGGTGCTATTCAGACAAGCGGCAACTTTCTGTTGCCGTGCAGTGCCATTTAGACAAGGGGCAATTTTCCATTGTTTTGGATCTGAGGTTGTGTATCTCGAGAGTAGATTCCGTGCTCATTGAGCAGTGGCCATTTGCAAAAATAGTTTTGAGAATTTTTAATGAAGTTGACTAATTCTCTAGAAAATAATTCCTATTTTTTCCAAAACTGGACCATTTCTTGGACCCAAAAAAGGGAAAATTTTCAGTGCTCATAACCTAACTTGCATGATTTTAAATCAGAAAATTTAACAAGTATGTTAATCTAACTCTTATATTGATCAAAATTGTTTTAGTAGAAAGCCAAAAACAAAAAAAAAAATGGTCAAAATGATGAACTAGGGACACAGTTGAGTCAAGTGTTCTGTCTTTTTCCCCTTTATCAATGCATTAGCCAGAAAGGGCACTGTATTTTCCAGAAAAAGGCACCATATTCGCCAGAAAGGACACAGTTGAAGCTGTCAGCAAAGGGCCGAAAGCTCTCTCGTTCTCCAAGTAGTGAGGTATTAAGCCAAGTGCAAAGCATGAACTGGAATGGAGCAGAATATTCCACTCTCTCATCTAGACAGGTCTGATCACATTCAAGCAGAGCCAAGGCATCGTCAACTGATGTCAATTGCAGATCTGCTGCGCATCTGGTCGCATCGCAACTCCTCTGTGGGAGAAGTTCACTGTTGTGAGCGAAAGAATGAGAATCTAACAGAATGCTAGGGGCAAGAGCCCACAACTTCTTATTTATCCGTCAACCACTCAGGGGAGGGATAAAAAAAGAAGAGAGATTAAAGAATAGAGAGATGTGTGCTAAGAGAAAAAGTGAGAAAAAGGCTTTTTCAGAAAAATAGAGATTGAGTGCCAGAGTGATGTGAGAATCACAAATGAGAAAGGGTGGGAAACATTACCCGGAGAAGTTATGGGCTCCCCTTGAATTGAGAGGTCTCTCGCCTTTGTAACACATCTGAGTGTTGTGTGTGTTTTTGTTTGTCTCAATTCTTGTTTTGAGTCGTTTCGAGTGTCAATAGATGTGTTTAGGTTGTTTTACTTTTGTTTTTCATTTGTTGAGTTGTTTAGGTTGTTTTACCTCTTTTTTTCTCTTTGTTGAGTCGTTTTGGCTATGGTCAGTCGTAGGCACAATACCCAGTTGAGAACTTACTCTCAATTTCAAAATGAATCGTTTTGTGCTCAGAGTGCTGTGCCATTCTCCACATATGTGTAAAATAGGATTTCTTTCTTTCATAAACCGCAGGGTTCCACCCAGGTCATATGAGAATAATAGAACAAGGATCTATCTGAAGCTATATAGGTTTCGGACAGCAAAGCAAAAGAAAATAAAGAAAATCAAAGCATCTGAGTGTGTTTCAACTTTAGAAAATTCTGAGATTGCATTCCGAATATACCTCTTCACGTCTTGTCAATGCTCCGAAGTATGAGTCTGTCTCTACCTCAAGCTCAAAATTAAGCCTGCTTCAAGCTAGAATGGCGATCAAAGTGCTCCGTCCGAAAACCAGTCCTTGCCAGGGGCATTCTGGTTGTGTTTGCAATGAGTTCCTAGGAGACCAACTGCGACGGTGGAAACTACAGTTCGAATGACTGATGCCTAGAATGCAAAGGTTCGGAATTTCCGAGACTAAAGTCTGGTTTAAATACCCAGAGGTGTATCCCCGACTTGAAATCTGTATGGAAGCCCCATAGGTTGAGATAGCGTGTATGCACCTCAATTCTGGATACTGAACCAACCTAGTTTGTCACGCCGTTGGAGAACAGGGAAAGTTGTGAATACGGTCAGGAAGAAAAGTGGCATCCAAAGTGTTCTACGTGAAGAATCCTTGTCAGCATTTTAGAACCTTTATACTGTGAGTTGAAGGAAAGAGTTCGAAGAACGCATGGTAAGAGTTCGAAGAACACAAGGGGAGATCCCCGCCAGAGTAGAGCGGTTCATCGCCGCTCACCCCATGAGGTGCTTCCTAAAGAGCTGCTATGTTTGTTTATTGCATTCCTTAAACATCATGCATTGTATTGCATAGTACCTATCAAGTTTCTTTCTCATTCATACACGATATTGTATGTACGGTTCATTTGAAGCTGGCGCAACTAGAAGATATTGGATGTGCGTTTCATTCAGAGAAGTGCCGTTTAAGATTGATTATGTTTTGTGTATCTATCGCACATATTCACCTTTTGTGTATCTATCGCACATGCTTACTTTGTGTATCTATCGCACATATTCACTTTTATGTATCTATCGCACATGTTCACTTTTGTGTATCTATCACACATGCTCATTTTGTGTATCTATCGCACATGTTTATTTTGTGTATCTATCGTACATATTCACCTTTTGTGTATCTATCGCACATATTCACCTAGTGTATCTATCACACTTCGTTCACCTTTGTGTATCTATCACACTCTCTTCACTTAGTGTATCTATCACACTTCGTTCACCTTTTGTGTATCTATCACACGTGTTCACTTTGTGTATCTATCACACGTTCGCTTTGTGTATCTATCGCACTTTGCTTACTTTGTGTATCTATCACACGTTCGCTTTGTGTATCTATCACACATGCTCACCTAGTATATCTATTACACGTTCTCTTTGTGTATCTATCACACTTTGATCATTTTGTGTATCTATCGCACATGTTCACTTAGTGTATCTATCACACTTTGTTTATTTTGTGTATCTATCGCACATGTTCACTTAGTGTATCTATCACACTTTGTTTATTTTGTGTATCTATCGCACATGTTCGACTTAGTGTATCTATCACACTTTGTTCATTTAGTGTATCTATCACACTCTCTTCACTTAGTGTATCTATCATAGTTTGTTCACTTAGTGTATCTACCACACTTGGTTCACTTAGTGTATCTGTCACACTTTGTTCAATTTTGTGTATCTATCGCACATGTTTATCTTTGTGTATCTATCACACTTTGTTCATCTTGTGTATCTATCACACGTGCTCACTTTGTGTATCTATCACCCGTTCGCTTTGTGTATCTATCACACTTTGCTCATTTTGTGTATCTATCGCATATGTTCACTTAGTGTATCTATCACACTTTGTTTATTTTGTGTATCTATCGCACATGTTCGACTTAGTGTATCTATCACACTTTGTTCATTTAGTGTATCTATCACACTCTCTTCACTTAGTGTATCTATCACACTTTGTTCACGTAGTGTATCTATCACACTTCGTTCACTTTTGTGTATCTATCACACATGTTCACTTAGTGTATCTATCACACCTTCGCTTTGTGTATCTATCACATATTTCCTTTGTGTATCTATCACACATGCTCACTTTGTGTATGTACCACACGTTCACTTTGTGTATCTATCACACATGCTCACTTTGTGTATCTATCACACACGTTCACTTTGTGTATCTTTCACACATGCTAACCTTGTGTATCTATCACACGTTCGCTTTGTGTATCTATCACACATTCGCTAAGATTACATAATTTTCTTACATTCTTTCTGCATGAGATGTGGTTTGGTTCATGTTTACCTGCTTATGTGCGATTTTTCTGTAGCATTTCTTTGCATAACATTTACACGCAGATGTTTCATTGCATCCCTCTTTGCATATTCATAAGTTTTGCTCTTGCATCATGCCTGTCATTTTCATTTTTCCCCAGCCCGCGGGTGAATCTATATTGTTATCCTGTTTGTTTGTCCAAGTCTTCAGCCTTGTCAAAAGTGGGTCGTCTTTGGGCTTTGACATTCACTTCTGTCATTTCATGACTTTCGAGTTCTGTTAAAGAGGGGCAACTGTAGACACCCCATTTTTGACCGCCCTTAAGACTTGGGCGCTACTGATGGTTTATTTGGTGATGAAAGTTATGCAGTGCAAAGGTTCAATTTCTTCAGCAAGAAGAGAGTCAAATCCCAACCTCACACCCATTTTTGGACCGAAACTATCTTGATCAAAAGATTTTCAGACCCTGAAACCCTCTCTTTCAAAATATTTTTGAAAATTCTTCAGCAATGTTCCGACGCTCGCATTTTGTTAAATGTCGCGCTTTTCGAAAAACCGAGCAAGGACAAAGTGGAAATGAATGAAGGAGAGATGAAATCTTGTGAAAAATCTTTCAAAACACCTTGTTTAGGGGTTTGGAGGTGAAGAAAAGAGGAGAGGAGAGAAGAAAACAAGTTGGAGAAGCAGTTAGGCATGAATCCTGGCAGGATCAAAACTGAGCAGTCTTCAATCAAATGGACATAACTTTTTTCACACTTGGAACTTGGAAGTGAGGCTGCCACCATTGGAAAGAAGACTTCTAGGGCTACAATTTAGTCCAAGAATGACATGAAAAGGAGTCCAGATGAAGGAGATATGTCCGGTTGAATTCGGGCCCAAAAAGCAAATTTTTCTGTCAAACCAGAGATGGAAGTTTATGACCATGAATGGGATTTTTGGGCCATGTGCCAGCCATGAATGGCCAATGCCGGCCCCTTGCCATCCAAGGGAGTGTGCTGCCGGCTAACAATGGTCAAGTGCCAGCCAACAGTGGTACAGTGCCAGCCACAGATGGAACAGTGCACTTTTCTGTAGATAGTTTGCTCCAGCTGGTTACAACTGTCTCTCTTGAGATATTTTCGACCAAAGCTTGATATTTTTCCATATATGAGAGCCTTATTGTAGACACCCCATTTTTGACCGCCCTTAAGACTTGGGCACTACTGATGGTTTGCTCGGTGTTGAGAGATGTGCAGGGCAAAGAATCAGTTTCTTCGGCAAGGAGAGAGGCAAATCCTTCAAAACACTTTGTTTAAGGGTTTGGAGTTGAAGAAGAGAGGAAAGGAGAGGAGAAAACTAGTTTGGGAAAAGTTCGGCATGAATCCGGGTAGAAGCGAGTTGAGCAGCCCTCGCTGAATCGGACTTATCTATCTGTACACTTGGAGTTTAGCTATGGGGCCACCACCGTCGGAAAGATTACTTCCGGGGCTTCATTTTGCACTCAAGAATTTCTTAAAGCCAAGTCCGGGTGGGGGAGATATGATTGGTTGAAGTTGGGCATCATCCCGGTTGGATCGAATCTGCGCGGCTTCACGGAAAAGGGCATACCTTTTTCCACAGGAGGAATTTTAATGCAAGGTTTGCGCCATTGGAAAGCTAACTTCCGGGGCTTCAATTTGGACACCCACCGGCATTTTTTTGACCTTGGAATGATCTATCGGCAATCTATTTTTCCGACCGGAAAAATATTATGCCGACCGGCAGTTTATTTTGGCCGACGACCAAATTTTCTGGCCGGTTTGCACCATTTGCACCCTCCAAGCCTGGTGCATCCCAGCTGTGCCAGCTGGGATGCACAGACCCTACTCCACGTGCATATATGTGGCTATTTTGAGCCTTTGCACACCCTTTGGCCCCTTTTCTTGCACCCTTTGCTCAAGGCTTCTTGAGGAAGCCTTGACCCCTTATCTTGGCTTCCTCAAGAAGCCTACCAGCTGTCCAAGCTTCTCCAATAAGCCTTGACCTCCCCTTTAAACCCCTTTGACCCTTTGAAGCTTGTCTTGGAAGCTTAGTATTGCCTATATAAGGAAGCCATCCTCCTTCTTTGTTTTGGTTCAGCAAAACCAGACCTAATACATACATAAAACATATATATCACCCTCTCTCTCTATATCTCCCTCTCTCTGTACATTTGGGAGTGTTATAGTGATCAAACACCCTTGTTCTTGGGCCATTTTTTCATCAACTCATAGCACAAGGCATCCAACGCCCATTCCAGCAGCTTGAGGCTGTCCTCCAGAGGTTAAAAGCTCCCAAACTCAGTCCAAAGGTTGCTAAAGTTTGGTTCTACAAGGGTGAGTCTCATTTTCCCTCTTTTGCGCATTTTTTTGGCCTATATCTAAGCCATAGTTTCTTGCAGTTTTGGGCTCCGACCTAAACTTCAAATCATCATATTTTAAGGTCCTCTTCATGTTTGATTGAGGACCTCTTGCTGTTTGAGGACAGTAGCTTGCACTTGCTTCAATATCCTCCTTGAATGCCATAATCTTGCATAGAATTTTTGTCTTGTGTGTGATCTGTTTTAGAGCCTGATGTAAACTGAAAATAGGCTTATTTTGAGCCCCTCTTCAACATTGAAGAAGGGCTCAACACTGTTTGGGACTTCCATATTGTACTTCCCTTTATATCCTCTTTTTGGTCCCATTTTTGTATGTCTTGGCAGCCCCTGATGTTGCTGTTTTTGGACCTTGGTCCGAACTAAAAATGGCTTTATTTTGACCTTCTTAACATGTTGTATTAATGGTCTTTGGCTGTTTGGTGAATTTTTTGTATACCTCATGTTATAGCCACTTTTGAGCCTCATTTTTGCATTGCATTTCTAATATATTTGTATACTGTTTTTGGGGCTGCCATAAACTGTAAATAGTCTTATTTTGGGCCCCTCTTCAATGTTGTTGAAGGGCCCTAACCTGTTCGGAGTTAGCATCCGTGAGTTGTTTCATAACCTCATGTTTAGGGCCATTTTTGCATGCCATTGTTGCCCTATCTTTGCTTGTTGTTTGGCCATGACTTGTACTAGAAAAATGCTTATTTTGAAGCTGTTTTGCTCCTGTCTTCATGCTCCATGTCCATATTGTGCATGGTTTGTATAGCTGTAAGCCATTTCGGGTGCCAAAAGTCCATGTTTCGGGACTATTCCATGTATCGGTTGTGTTTTCGCCTCATTTCGGGGCTGTTTTCCCCCACATTTCAGTGCTGAAATTCCATTAGCATGATTGCATGCCATTTCCATGCTATTGCATTGCGTATGCCATTGCCTCGGTTTGCGTGCCCGTGTGCACGCATTTCGAGGCACTCCATTTTCATTCATCGGCCTATTATGTGAGTGTGGCTGAGGCTCTCTCATGTTAGTATAAGTCCATGTTGCATTCTATATGCCATTTTAGCCATTGCATTGCATATGCCATTGCCTCGATTTGCGTGCCCGTGCGCACGCATTTCGAGGCACTTCATTTTCTTCCATTGGCCACTATTTTGGGCCTAACTAGAGCTGCCTAATTCATGTTTAAGACCATCCTTTGCTTATTTTCATGCTCACCTTGCATGTTTGCTTGTATCGGCATGTCGCATCCTTAGCTCGTATGCCTAAGTTGCATTGCATCTTGCATGCATCACCTTGCCTTTTGAGATGAGTATGATAGAGGTTAGGCCCCCTTGTGTGTTTATTTGGCTTGCATGCATTTTGAAATTGAAGTTGCACACTTGATTCTTTGGGCCATCATGCATGGAAATGCGTGATTGGTGGTCCGAGAATCGGGACACATCCTCCTTTGAGTCACTAACATGATAAGGAATGTGATTGGTGCATAAATTGTTTGAATTGCATTGCCATGCAAGATTTTGCCCTCTGCTGCTGTGAGTTGCAGGTTCTGCAGGAATTCATTGCCGGCCGGCAGTATTTAGTGCCGACCGGCAGTCAATCGATGGCCGGTGGATCTATTTTGTGCCGGTGACTAAATTCTATTGCCGGTGGAAATTTTGCTCGGCCGATGATATCCCCCAGTGTCCTGAGAGGCATCCCTGAGACTTTGGCAGTTTTCAGAGGAGCAGAGCAGGGAAAACAGAGGCAAACTATGCATGGCAGTGCGATTCCGAGCCAATCCCGAGCATGCGTTGCATCTGGCCCTCGCCCCGAGGCGGTTTACTATTTTTATTTAGTTTAGTTAATTTGTTAATTAATTAAACAATTTGTAATATTTAATTAGCTTGCGTAGTTAATTAATTTGTATTATTATTTTGGTCCCTCCGAGTGAGGGCATATTTGTAATAAGTGTGCGTGCGTGTGGTGTATGCCTTCCAACCCCCACTTCTTTCTCCCTTTTATTTACCTTCTTATGATGGTAGATTAGGGCACATTTATTTTAGCATACCTTATGCTATGCATGTGTGCATCCGTGCATTTGTATTGCATGCATTGGGCTCGGTACATCACGCTAACTGCATTTGTACTTCAATTCAAAAATTGACTATGTGATAGTTGATCGCATTTCATATGCCATGCTTAGGTTAGCCGAGCCTGCCTAGATTGCATTTTTGCATGTGATGCACTAGCCATTTTTTTTAACATGAACTAGGATCATGCATATGATTACTGACTAGTTTCTGTTTTGGCTCGGAGTACTAGGTAAGCTTTTATGCTTTAGCATATCGCATGCGTGTGAGTGTTGCCATGACAGTATGATTACCATGAGGCTAGCTGCTTATGTGATATAACTGCTTGAATGCCTGTGGATGGAGGTTGAATTACCTAAATTGGAATAATGCATTAAAACTGTGAGTTTTAAGCCCACTAGATAGTGGCAAAATCGTCTTTTCTAAAAGCCCACTTGAGGGTGGCAAAATCTGCATTTTAGCCTACTTGCAAGTAGCAAACCATTTTCAAAACAAACATGAAATGTTTTGTTCCAATTTGGGCGATTTGGTCTATACTTGTTTGCTGCGCGCATAACATAGTAATTCTAGGCTAACAATTGGTTTAAGAACACATAAAGTTTTCAAAAACGGATATCACGGTTAGTAGAGGCCGGTCTTCGGACCGGGCGAAAGGGGGTGCTCATAGCTGACCTTCCCCGATCGTACCCAAGCTCCCGAGCCGAGACAACTCCGGTGATGACGGACATGTGGCCTTCGGCACCGAGTCAGGGTTTCCTAAATTTCCTCATTTTAAAAATATTTAGGTGGCGACTCTGTATCTGGCAAAGCAGTCCATGTTTGGCACTACTTTTTCAAAAAAATCTGTTTTCTCAAACGATTTGCCAGATTTGGACTCTTTGGTTCAGATTAAGAACCGTGACACAAATCGAGTCCGAACTGTAGCACGAGGCCCGCGGGCGCTGTTACACTTATATCACATATTCAAGGGTTAGAACATTTTAGAAGAGCTTTGGGAGCCTCTCTCTCTACACCTCTCTCTCTCTATATTTCTCCCTCTCAAGAACCTTTGTGCATAAGAGCTTGCAAGTGTGGATACACTTCTCTTTGGCACACACATCCTTGATCAAACTTGATCACCATTGGGCTGAGGTTCCTTGGAACTTATTTTGGGCTGCTAAAGGTTGGTTTTGGCTCAAGAAAAGTGGTTGTTTGTTGGTTGTTTGCTGCTGTGCCTCAAGGGTGAGCTTCTCCCTCTTTTAAGCTTATTTTTGTACACAATCTTGGCCACCTTTTCATGCTAATTTTGGCCTAGTTGTCAACTACAAAAACCTTTGTTTTTAAGGCTTAGAAATGGTATTTTAAAGTGTTTTTGGAGTTAGGGGTGTTTCACCCTGTTTGGTGGCTTATTTGCTAAGCTTCTTGCCTTCCTTTAAAGCATTTCAAACCATCTCTTTTTGGCCATTTAACCACTGAATTCTAGAGGAATTTCAGTGGTGGAAAGATGGTTTTGAAGGCCAAAATGGGAGGGGGTGGTCCCCTCTCTTCTTGTCATGCTTCCTTGCCTTGTTGGCCTTATACTTGAGCATGCTTTTCTACTTTTTCTAAGCTGAGTTCAAGCATGTTTTTTTGACTTTTTGGACATGCATAACTCTGTTTTTGGCTGGTTTGGCCACCTCTTGCATGCTTTTGGTACTTGTAGTGCAATCATGCTTGTTGGCCTAACATGCTTCATGCTTTAGTTCATCATTCTAGCATGTTTTAGCTTTGCTCCAGTATGTTTTTGGCTCTGATTTAGCATGCTTTTGGACTGTTTTGAGTGGTCTTGGCCCTTTAAAGCTTGCTTTGTATAGCTATAATTCAAGTGCCTTAACTAGTTTTGAGGTTTAGGGCCTCTAGCATGCTTTATTTGAGCTATTTGCATGATATGGAATCATTTGATATGTAATTTTAGAGCATAAACTTCTATCATACTCTCATGTTTATCACTCTCTCATTGTGTTTAAGAGTTGTGCCCTTATGCCTTGTTTGTGAGCCATCAAATGAGCATATTTTTCTTGCCATCTATGCTGCGAGTCTAGCATGTTTTTGCTATTGTTTTGACCTGCCTTAGGTCTGTTTTGAATGGTCAAGGTCATTTGAGCATTGCTTAGTATGGTTGTAGTGTAAAAGGCCTTGACTAGCTTTGGGTTTTGAGGCCTTCAACATGTTATGCATGTGATGTTTGCATGGTATGGCACCATTTAGCATGTAATTTCAATGCATATAGTGTAGTCATACTCTCACATACTTCACTTCTTCAAAGCTTTTAAGGGTTGTGTATTATACCTTGCTTATAGGCTAACATGTGTGCATGTTTGTCTAGTCTTTTGAGCTTCATTTCCAGCATGTTTGTGCCATTGTTTTGGCATGATTAAGCTCTGTTCATAGATGGTTTGGTTGTTTGAGCCTTGTATGGCATGTTTCTAGTGTTGTGTCCTTCACAAGTTTCAATACTTTTGGCCTTTAACATGTCTTGCATGCGTTGCTTACATGATAAAGTCTTGTGCATGCCACTTTAACTTTGAAAGATAGCATGTTGTTCGCATAGCATGATGTTTGCATTGCATTGTATTCAACCGGACGTTGTGTTGAACACAAGGTGGATTGGCCCACTTCATACTCAAAGTGATGAAAGTGAGCCAATCCCCTTTGTCTCCGTTGCCTTTGATCACTCATGATAAGGTTGTGGTCTTAGTGTTTTGCTTGTTTTGTTTGTTGTGCATTCATCTAATTTGTGTACGTTGGATCTTTTGCTATCATGCATTGCGATGCTTGACTGATGGTCTTGGATCCAATGATGCTTCTCCATTGATATTTTGAAGTTATATGGAGTGGCATAGTACGTACATACCCTTGGGAGTCCATCCATTTTCCTCTAGTTTATGCTCTATTGCAGAATGGTGTTGCAGCACACCAGTGGCCGACAGTGCTTTGTAGATGGCCGACACTGCTTCACTCTTCGTCGGCAGTGCACACCCTTGGCCGACAGGTGGCCGGCAGCAAGCCTTCATGGCCGGCAGGCCACTGGTGGAATTCTCAGGGTGGGTTTGGTAAGGTGGGGCAGAAACTTCATAAAAACACCCTGTAAACAGAGCCTTTCAAGAGCAATCCGGAAGGCGTTTCGAGGCGGCAACCGAGAGCATGCATCCTTCATTGTTCAAGGCAGTGTTGTGGCAGCCTAGTTTACATGTTTAGTTAATTGTCATGATTAGTTAATTTGTTAATTAATTAAAGTGTTGTAATAATTAGTAAATAGATTGCTTATTATTCGATTTGGTTGTGTAATAATTAGTCTAATTAGATAATTATATTAGTTAGTGTAACTTAGCTCAAATAGGCTTGGCGTATTTATTCGGACCCTCCGTCAAGAGGGCAAATGTTGTAATAAGTGTGTGTGTGTGTGTAAATGTCTTCCAACCCCACGTATTTCTCCCTTTCATTTACCAGCTTTCGATGGTTAGTTTTAGGGCATGTTTGAATTAGCATACTTATGTTTTGCATGCGTGCATCATTCATTCATATTGCATGCACGGGGCTCGGCGCATCATACAAACTGCATTGTATTTCAATACCTATTCGAATACATGTTATCAAAGTGTTGCATTCATATGCCATCTTAGATAGCCGAGCCTATTTAGTTGCATTTTTGCATGTGTTGCATTAGGCATCTAACATAGTTAGGATCATGCATTGTTTCTAACTAAGTTTCCTGTTTTGGCTCGGAGTACACTGTAAGTATTTATGCTTTAGCATCCTTGCATGAGTGTGAGTGTTGCCATGGATGAAGGCTTCATTACCTGAATTGGAACAATTCATCAAAATGTGAGTTTTAAGCCCACTTGATTGCGGCAATTCATGTTTTAAGCCCACTTGAGGGTGGCAAATCCGCATTTTAGCCCACTTACGAGTGGCAAATTCAAACCATTTTGGAAAACAAACATGAGATGTTTTTTTCCCAATCGAGCGATTTAGTCTATACTTGTGTGTTGTGTGCATCACATAGTAAGTTAGCTAATAATCAAACAAGAACACATGTGTTTTCAAAATAGCATATCATGTTTAGTAGAGGTCGATCTTTCATCGGGCGAGCGGGGGTGCTCATTTCAGGACCTTCCCCTCTCGTACCCAAGTTCCCGAGCTGAGGCAACTTTGGTGATGACGGACACGTGGCCTTAGGCACGAGTCAGGATTTCCTATATTTCCCAAAAACAAAATATTTAGCTGGCGACTCTGAAATCTGGAAAAGCAGTCCATGTTTGGCGCTTTTTGATTAAAATTGATTTTTCAAAACCAATTGTTAGATTTGGACCCTTTGGTGATTTATCAGTCTTACATTACACTTTGTGAGATTAGATTCAGAACCATAACAAGAGTCCAAACTGTAGTAGCGCGCCCTCTCGCGCGGAGCGAGTTCAGGGCGGTCTACAGTTTCTAGCGACTCTGCTGGGGACTTAGAGAACTTGGCTCGAACTCATGGTATGTTGTTTTGTCTCCACTTATGTATTTCTTTGCATTGCATTTGCATTGGTGTGCCTAAGACACCGTGTTTTCCATCTGCTATTCCTAAACGGTTCGCCAGAGGCTTACTTGGAAAAGCGTGCCATAAGGCGGACCGGTTACGGGCTCTACCACGATAGGGGCACAAACCTCGGTTTTTACCGAGGCACCCTTTTCAACCATTCAACCTAGTTGCATATCGGAAACCGTAGTGACCATTCCAAACTAGGACAGGTTGCTTACCCGAATGTAGGTTGTTTGAAACTGCATGCGTGCATAGTGAAACCCTAGTTCCTGACGAAACTAGGACAGGGAAACCCTACCCCACCATAGGGGTGTTTTTGGCTCTTACTTGCTTGCTATGTGCCGTTAAGGGTGTGTCTCTACAGGATGTATGTATCTGCTGCAAGTCTGAGTATCGGCCTGAGGGTATCAGTTTGCAGGCAGAATTCAGTAGAGAACACAGTCATTCCGCTATGCTCATATCTGTTTTGGTGAAATCAGGCTGAGGTGTTGTCTGTTTTCTCTTTTTCTAGGGTAGTCCTGGAACCATAGCTTCAGAAGGCTCCAATATCCCCCAGGTTCATTGGTCTTGTGCTGATTGACTTTGTCAGGTCAGAGATTCAGTTCAGAGGTAACCAGTGTTTCCTTCGCCAGTGGTAAGGCAAGAAAAGGCCAGTCAGGCACAGATCACCAGTATAGCAGCTACCAGATCAACGGTCATTATCCACCTCACCTGTGCGCAGTTGGGCTGAGATATCTGTTTCCACTTCCGAGAGGAAATACATACTTGTTCAGTCAGATCCGCAGTTTTTAGTTAATATGGAGGACATGATGGGTCAACTCCAAGAGACCATGCAGGCCATGCAACGGGATGCTGCCCGGCAGGCAGAGATTACCACCCGTTAGGCGGAAGTTGTGGCTTAACAGGCAGAACTAATTGCCAGACTTCAGCAGTAGCAGCAACCCCAATAAGCCGGAACATCTGCTTCGCATCTACCCCCACCCCCACCTATGGTTCCCACCCCCGGGGAGGTGGCTCACGTCCAGGAAAATACGGATGGTACAACTGATCCGGTCGACGGTCATGCAGAACATACTTTTTACACTTTTAACCTCCATTTCGTTCTTCATTTCAATAATTCACATTCAAGAACCAATGGATATACATAATGAGACAAATTTTATAACTCCATAATTTACAAGGAAAGTTTTTGTATCACATACAAGTTTATTACAAAGTGTACCATGTAAACTTCTTTACCAAATAAATAAATAAATAAACAAACCGAACACTACCATATACTTTATCAGGTACAGCTTAGCTCACTCCCCCTCCATTTTCTTCTTCCCCGCTGGATATGAGGTCTTCCTCTTTAATCCCCTTATCCAGCGATGTGCATGCCACATCTTCGCCTCTTGGTCGTACAAGGGCGAAGTTGATTTAGGGAAGGTCACATTTGCTCTTTGTTTGAACTTCGTCTAGCCGCTATCCCAGTACTCGTTGAGTAAGTGCTTGAAATAGTTTGACTCTTAGAAATTCTATATTATTTTTGCCTTAGTTTGCCCTTCCACTCATTCGGTAGCAGCTAGGCTAGATGGCCCAACCTCACCCCTTTCCTCTCTGGCTAAGCTTGTGGCCATAATAGCATCTATTGCTATCTGAAATTCAGTTGACTGCTTGAACTACTCTATAGTCGCGCCATAGAGGTCAGGATAGGCCGCCCTCTCCACTGCTAACATTCTGGCCAGCTCTTCCGCTTTGCTCCTCTCCTCGCCCAGAGCTTTCTTCTCCACTGCCAGAGCCCTCTCCAACTCTACCACTCGTGCGTCGACCTCTTCCTTCTCCTTCAAAGATGACTCACGCAGCTCTTTATTGTTGGTAAGTGCTTCTTCTAATCTTTCCATGATGGTGTTGCAGGCCGACTAAACATCATTAGTTCTTTTTTGCTTCATCCTACCTCAAACTCTAATGATACGACCTTATGGCTAGCGGTCGCTAATTCAGCCGTCAAATGACTTAGTTGGGTCCTGGCTTCTATTAGCTCGACAATAGACTCAGTCCCCTTAGCCTTGATGTGCTCCACAATATAGCTCTGCACCACCGCTAACACCTCAATTTTCTTTACATTTTGAGCGTGCCTAAAACCTTTGGCACAGGCACTTCGCTCCACCTTACGCCAACCTAAGACCTCCAGCTTGGCCCCTTGCAACTTAGATTGGGCTTATTCTAGCTGAACTTTGAGTGGCCCCACCTTCCTTCTGCCCATAACTCCCTTCCCCAATAGAGCAGCTGCTAGGGTCAGACTCTCCATTTGGGCAAAACCAAAAGCTCTCATCAGCTTGGCCTCCCCAAACCTAGACACATCTCTAATGGCTGCATCATTATAGCTGGTTTTTCATTGCTTCTCGGAGGTGTTTAGTCTCCTCGGATACGATAACCCTACAATTCAGACTTCCGTGGTTCTGAATCTAATTTCATAAGTGCAATGTGAACCAGTGAAATCACAAAAGAGTCCAAATCCGACAAATGTTTGCAATCAAAAATGTCAAAAATGGACCTCATTGCCAGATTTCAGAGTCGCCACCTAAATATTTTGAGAAATTTAAGAAACCTGTGACTCGTGCCAAAGGCCACTTGTCCGTCATAACCAAAATGTCTCGGCTCGAGAACTTAGGAATGAGAGGAGAAAGTCATGAATTGAGCACCCCACTCAGCTAATCAAAGATCGGCCTTTACTAATCATGATGTGATTCTTATGTACGGTATATGCTCTTGTTCCAATTATTATGCTATCTTTACTATGTGATGCACACAAGTATAGACTAATTTTCCCACTTTGAAATGTTTTGATTTCATGTTTGTTTTGAAAAGAGTTTTGGTTATAAGTTACTTGAAAAAGTAAGATCATATATACATTGATCAAATCATCCCAACTTAAGCAAAAAAACCTTCATCCACAGGCATTCAAGAGGTATATCAACAAAGCACTTAGCATCATGGTAAACATGCTTGATATGGCAACACCAACACACATGCAATATGCTAAAGCAAGAAATGCTCACCTAGTACTCAACCGAGGCAAGCCCAAAAAAATGAAACTATTAGAAAAATGCATGCTCTACTATGCAGGTGACTAATGCAACACATACAAAATTCAACTACGAGGTTTGGTTTATTAACATGACACATGGCTCAACTCAAAGCATGCGATTAGTGCACATATTTGAATAAGTAAGAAATAACAACATTGTTTTAGGATGATGAACAGAACCCGATGCATGCAAAAATGGATATTTACACATAGTAATGATATGAAATCAAAATATGATACTACATGCAACCATCATAAGCAAATAAATAAAAGGGAGAAAGAATGAGGGGTTGGAAGACATACACAATATTACAATTGTTACAAATTGGCCCTCACACAAGAGGGTCCAAATGAATGTCCTAATTAACTAATTAATGTCAAATTAACAAAATTAACTAGCTATTACAAATTCAAGGGAATTAACTAATTAATTACAATACAATAATTAATCTAAAGGCTACAAGCCGATGAACTCGAACGGGAGTGGAAGAGCCACATGTTCAACCGAGAACATCCTCCCGGAAACTCCTCTGTTCTGCTACCAGATTCTATTCTGCTTGCAGTTAGAAAATAATTCTATTTTTGCCTTAGCTTCTGCTCTGTTTTGTCATGAAAATGACACTGCTTGTCCAAAACAAGGTGGCTGGCCGGCCTTGAAAAGTTGTCAGATGGATGGAAGGGTGGTCGGTTGGCATTGTTTTGAGGTTCTGCCCTGCTGCAACAAAATGGAAACAGAGCAAAAAAAAAAATGGTGTTTTTAGGAGATGTTTATCCTCTCTACCTTTCCCTATCATGAAAATTGATCAAGGGGGGGTAGACTCGATTCGCAAACCATCAATTAACGTAAACTCGTTGCATGATGATCTATGAATAGATAGGACATAGGCTCAATAGAAGGAGATAAAAGACCAACCAAACCTTCTCCCTATCATGGAATTACCTCAAGGGAAGTGGCAGACATTGTTTCTCGAAATCATTAACATCACTAAAGAGTATGTAATGACTCGAGACACAATAGGTTCAATATAACGTACGATTGAACCTAGACCAATTTTATTACTCTTGTTACCACTTTTAGTCCAATTTTAACCTCTTTTACTTTACCTTGCCATCTGTCATGACCCAAACCCGCCCCTATAGGTTTAACATCGTAACCGGCAAGTAATCCTGGGATTACCGAAGGCCTCTGAGACATATTAACATAATATTGGGGGCTAGCAGAAGCAAACAAACAAATATACAACATCCATTGAGCTGTGCAGACTTTCATGAGACAGAAAAATTTGAAACTTTTTATATACGTATTTACACATCATTCTTACGTCATCATATATATACAGATTAGACAAAGAGAGACTTAACCCTATTTACAAAATAAACAAAGACTTGTTTAACCAGACAAGAAAAAAAAAACTTGGACTTTGTGTACTTAGCCATAACCACTAGACATATTGTAGACACCCTATTTTTGACCGACCTTAAGACTCAGACGTCATCGTTTGTGCACGCGATGATCGCGCATGTTTGTGCTTGTTTCGAGCGCCCGAAGGACTTGACTGAATGCCTTGTCCTTAAGCCTCTTAGTACTTTGTGTTTGGGCCTTGGTTTTTGTGCCAACCCTTGTTGCCTTTTGCCTTGGGGAGGAGAGGGCCTTGTCGGCCACTTTTCTCCCTTGTAGGCCACTTAAAGTGGCCGGCCGGCTAGGGGAAGTGGCTGGCTGGCCGGCAGCCACTTTTTCTCCTTTTTAGATATTTGTAGATATTTTGAGCCAGTTGTGGCTCACTGAATTCATCCTCCATACACATGTATCAAGGGATTGAGCAAGCCTTTTGGCTTGCATTGCCTATATAAGGGGAGTTTCCTTCCTCTTGAGGGAGGTTTAGGATTTTCAGAGCAAAAATATCTCATTCTCTCTAGAATTCTCACTCTCTCTCTATATTTGTGCTATTTTGTGCTTAGAAGTGTTATTTCTTCACACTTTTGCACACAAACACCTAGTCAAGCACCTTAACTTTGGAGCTGAGGCACCTTGGAGCTTGGTTTGAGGTCTCAGCAATTGTTTTGGTCCAAAATTGTTGCTGAAGTTGCTGCCTTCTTGTTGTGCTACAAGGGTAAGCTTCTTCTCCTCTTAAGCTTGTTTGTTGTATACTAGTTTAAACCACCTTTGCATGCTTATTTAGGCCTGGTTGTTAACTACAAAAAGCTCTAATTTTAAGTGTTAATCAAGGTTGTTTAAGGCCTCTTTGGTGTTGGGGGTGTTTCACCCTCTTGTGTGTCTTATTTGCTTGAGGTTAGTCACTTCTTTTAAAGCCTTGGAGGCACCCTTTGTTTGGCCTTTCTACCACTAAAACTTAGAGGAACTTCAGTGGTAGAAACTACATTTTGAAGTCCAAAATAGGAGGGGGTGGCCTCCCCTCCTTGCTTCTTGGTTCCATGCCTTGTTGGCCTAATTAGTGAGCAAGTTTTTCTAGTATGTGTTGGCTTATTCTCAGCTTATTTTTGGTCTTATTTCAGCATGGCATAACTCTGTTTTGGCTTGGTTGAGTCACCTTATGCATGCTTCTTACACTTGTAGTGTAATCTTGCCATTTAGCCTTACATGCTTGCCACTTTGGTTCATCATTCCAGCCTATTTTGACTACACTCCAGCATGATTTTATCCATGTTTTAACATGCTTAAGCTCTGTTTCAAGTGGTCTTGGCCATGTGAGGCTTGCTTTGTGTAGTTGTAGTGTAAAAGCCCTTGACTAGCTTTGAGTTTCAAAGTCTCTAGCATGCTTCACTTGAGTTGTTTGCATGCTTTGGCCTCACTTCTCACATGATTTCAGTGTGTATAGCATAGTCATACTCTCACGTGTGTCACTCTTTCAGTGCTTTTGGAGAGTTGTGCCTTATGCCTTGATCATGAGCTAGTTTGTACGCATGCTTCTCTAAGCTTTTGGGCTACCATTCCAGCATGTTTTTGGTCTTACTTTGCCATGTTACAACTCTGATTTTGGTTGATGGAGTCACCTCTTGCTTGGTTTTGGTACTTGTAGTGTAATCCCACTCATTAGCCTTGCATGCTTAGTGTTTTGGCTTACCATTCTAGCTTGTTTTGGCTACACTCTATCATGTTTCTAGCATTGTTTTGACATGCTTTAGGACTATTTTGAGTGATCTTGGTCCTTTGAGCACTGCTTAGTATGACTATGGTGCAAGTGCCTTAGCTAGTCTTGAGTTTTGAGCACCTTGGCATGCTTTATTTGAGCTATTTTCATGATATGGTATCATTTGGCATGGTATTTCAGAGCATATACTTCCATCATGCACTCATATATATCCCTCTTTAATTGTGTTTGAGAGTTGACTCTTATGCCTAATTGATGAGCCATTACATAAGCATCATTATCTTGCCTTTCATGCCATCATTTCAGAGCATTTTGGCCATTATTTTGGCATGCATGAGGTCTGTTTGGGTCTGGTCTAGTCCATTGAGCATTGTATTGCATAGTCCTAGTGTTGTGTACCTCACTAGCTTTCATGCTTAAGGACTCTAGTATGCCATACTTGTGTTGCTTGCATGATATGTCATCATTTGGCATATGATTTCAGTGTTTGAACCTTTGTCATGCTCTCATATATGTCACTCTTTCAAAGTGTTTGAAAGTTAAGCATTTTGCCTTGCTTGCGAGCAATGATGAGCATGCACATCTTGCCCTTTTGTGCCTGAGTCTTAATGTGTTTTTGCCACTGTTTTGAGATGTCTTAGGTCTGTTCATAATTGGTTTGACCATTTGAGCATTGTAGTGCATGCCTCATGTGTAATACACCTCACTAGCTTCGATGCCTTAGCTTCTAAACATGCCATGCATGCATTGCTTAGCTGATAGAGTCTTGTGCATGCCACTTTAGCATTGAAAGATGAGCATGTTGTTTGCACTGGATTGTGTTTGGATTGGACGTTAATCCAAACAAGAGGAATGTGGCCTATTTCATACTCAAAGTGATGAAACGTGTTGCGTTTCTTGGTTGCCAACCCTCTTGATCATGCATGATAGATGCGCAAGCTTTTATGTGTTGTTTGTGCATTCACTAATATTGTGCAAGCTTGGCTCTTTGGCCATCGTGCATTGAGATGCATGATTGGTGGCTTAAGAGCCGAGTACTACGCTCCTTTGAGCTTGAGAACTGATAAGGAGAGTAGTCGCACACACATTTCCTTGTAAATGCATTGTTGTGCCTTTGTTGATCTCTGTTGCAGCAAAGTTGAGGTTCTAGAAAGGAAAGTGGCCGGTCGGCCACTTGTACTAGCCTGTCGGCTAGTTGAGGTAGTCTGCTGACCAGTTAAAGTGGCCAGCCGGCCACTTGTAGCAATTTGTCCAAAATGCTCCTGTTTTAGGGCAGAGGCAACCTGAAAATGTGTTCGATGCTCCGAGGTCACCGCGAGTGCAAAACAGAGACAGCTCATGGCAGCACAGTGCATTCCTGGGTGAAGCGAACCGAGCATGCATCTCTCCCTCGCCCTCAAGGCCATTTAACTACTTTACTTAGTTGGCTCATTTGTCGGTTTTGTAATTAATTAGTTAATGTGTTAGCTAATTTAATTCATTATTGTAATTTCTTAATTAGCTTAGCATAGCTAGTTTTCAATTCGGTTTGTAATTAATTAGCTTAGCATAGTTAATTAATTGGTTTGTAATAATTAGCATAGCTTAGTGTAGCTTAGCTTATTATTCGGACCCTCCGTCGAGAGGGCAAATGTTATAATAAGGGTGTGTGTGTGTGTGAATGTCTTCCAACCCCACGTCTTTCTCCCTTTTATTTTCCCGCTTTCAGTGGTTAGTTTTAGGGCATGTTTCAATTACCATACTTATGCTTTGCATGCGTGCATCATTCATTCATATTGCATGCACCGGGCTCGGCGCATCACTCAAACTACATTGAATTTCAATATGCTTTCTTGAATACGTGTTCAAAGCATGTTATCAAGTGTTTCATTCATATGCCATCTTAGATAGCCGAGCCCACTCAGTTGCATTTTGCATGCGTTGCATTACGCATTTAACATAGCTAGGATCATGCATGATTTATAACTAGCTTTTTGTTTTGGCTCGGAGTACAATGTAAGTGTTTATGCTTTATCATCATTGCATGTGTGCAAGTGATTTCCATGTTCAGCATGCTTGCCACGAGGCTATTTGCTTAAGTGATATAACTGCATGAATGCTTCTGGATGAATGCTTCATTGCTTGAATTGGAACAATTCATCAAAATATGAGTTTTAAGCCCACTTGAAGTGGCAAATCATCATGTTTTAAGCCCACCTTGTTTGGTGGCAAATCCGCATTTCTAAGCCTACTTGAGGGTGGCAAATTCAAACCATTTTCGAAAACAAACATTGAACTGTTTTGTTCCAATTTAGGCAATCTAGTCTATACTTGTATGTTGTGCGCATCACGTAGTAAGTTAGCTAAATAACTAGAATAAGAACACATGTGTTTTCAAAAACAACATATCATGTTTAGTAGAGGCCGATCTTTGATCGGGCAAGCGGGGTTGCTCATTTCAGGACCTTCCCCTCTCATACCCAAGTTCCCGAGTCGAGGCAACTTTGGTGATGATGGACACATGGCCTTAGGCACGAGTCAGGGTTTCCTAAATTTCCCAAAATAAAATATTTAAGTGGCGACTCTGAAATCTGGCAAAGCAGTCCATGTTTGGCACTTTTTGATTAAAATTAATTTCCCAAAACGATTTGTCGGATTTGGACTCTTTGGTGATTTATCAGTCTTACATTGCACTTTGTGAGATTAGATTCAGAACCGTGACAGGAGTTCGAACCTTAGTAGCTAGAACCCAATTCGCACCATCTCCAAAAATGGGGGCGGCGGAGCGAGTTTGGGTGATCTATAGTTTCTGGCGACTCTGCTGGGGATTTAGAGAACTTGACTCGAACTCATGATATGTTGTTTTGTCTACACTTATGTGTTTCTTTGCATTGCATGTGCATTGGTGCGCCTAGGACACTGTGTTTGCCATCTGCTATTCCTGAACGATTTGTCGGAGGCTTACTTGGAAAAGTGTGTCATAAGGCTGACCGGTTACGGGCTCTGCCACGATGGGTACACAAACCTCGGTTTTGCCGAGGCACCCTTTTCGACCGTTTGACCTAGTTGCATATCGGAAACCATAGTGACCATTCCAAACTAAGACAGGTTGCTTACCCGAATGTAGGTTGTTTGAAACCGTTGTGTACGTGGTGAAAACCTAGCTCATACCAAAATAGGACAGGAAAACCCTACCCCAACTTAGGGATGTTTTGGCTCTCACTTGCTTGATATGTGCTGTCAGAGTGTGTCTCTACAGGGTTGTATGTATCAGTTTGCAAGTCTAGGTATCAGGCCTGCGAGCAACAGTATTTGGGGATATTAGATTTGAGGCAGTGATTTGGGGGCAGTGATCAGTGTTGAGAACAGTGTGTTCAGCTTACAATACCAACTATGCGTTGTCATTATTTAAAGCCGAAATGCTGTTCGTTCTTCTGGTTGTTGTTTCCTTATTTTGCTTTATTTATCTTTTTGCAAGGTAGTATAGCATCATTGCTTCCAAGGAGGCAGTTTCCCCAAAGCACTCTGGGTTAGAGGTAGAAGGCTTCACCAATCCGAGGATCTAGTTGATGGACAAGCAGTGTTCTTTTTAGTACCCCCGGTTACTAGACGGAGGTCAGTTAGGCACAGTTCATCAGTACAGTGGTTACCAAATCAGCGATCATTGTCCACCCCACCAGTGTGTAGTCGGGCTGAGGTTTCCGTTTCCACCGCAGAGAGAGATACACCTGTTGTTCAGTTAGATCAGCACCTTTTGGCCGGTATGGAGGAGATGATGCGTCAGCTCCAAGAGACTATGCAAGCCATGCAGCGGGATGCTGCCCGCCAGGCGGAGGTTACTGCGCGTCAGGAAAAGGTTGTGGCTCAACAAGCAGAACTGATTGCCAGACTTCAGCAACAGCAACAACCACAACAAGCTGGAGCATCTGCTTCGCATCCACCCCCACCTCCACCTAGGGTTCCAACACCCGGGGAGACAGCACACGTCCAGGAAAATACGGATGTCCCAACGGGGCCAGTTCCACCCCCAATCCTACCTCAGCTATCCAAAGCACCAACTAATCCAGTGGATACACCGTTTGAGTTCGAGGTTGATCCAACCGCGCTTAAAGTGAGCAAGCTAGAAAAGCTATTCAAAAGAGCTCAATGCATCAATTCCATTCCAGATATAGAGGATGGTTATACCGACTTAGCTGTGACATTGCCGGATCGGTTCAAGATGTCGCATATAGACCGTTTTGACGGTTCTGGGGATCCCATGGTACATCTGCGATTGTTCTCAGATATCCTAAGGCCAATGGGCCTCTCCAGACTGCAAAAGCTTTCCCTCTTCGGTCGGACCCTGCTGGGCTTTGTGGCCATCTGGTATGCGAAGTTAGAAGATTCTGTCAAAAGGGGTTAGGAGGAGATGGTTGAGGCCTTCGTTGCCCAGTATTCATAAAGCACGTAAATCGAGGTCACAACTCGTGATCTCAAGATAACCAAGCAAAAGTCGAAAGAGGGCTTCTCTGACTTTGTGACCCATTAGAGAGCTAAAGCTTCTATGATGACTACCAGGTCGGTTGAGAAAGATCAGATAAGGATGCTTGTGCGCAACCTCCAACCCAAGCTGATACAAAAGATGATCGTATTACCCCTTTCCACCTTTGCTGATTTACAGTAGATTAGGGTACAGATTGAAGACGCCATGAAGCAGGGTCTGATTGACCACGAGAGAGAGCAGCCCAAGAGGGAATTTACCCACAGTTCGAATGTAGGCACGAGTAGTGCTGCAGCTACCAGAACTTCCGATGTGGGCATAGTCACCACCACCACACCAAAAACAGCCACCCCATTCACCGGTACGTCCAATACCAGCTCACAAACAGCCAGATATCCACCCTGAGGCTAGAGGACCTTTACTCCATTGTACATGCCCCTTCCCAAAGCCTTGGGGGTTCTCATTAGAAAAGGTCATTTGAAGTCTCTGGAGCCGCGGCCATTACCAGACAAACTTCATGCTTCCCATAACCCAGCCAAATACTGTGCCTTTCACCAACAGCATGTTCACGACACCGACCTGTGCTACAGGCTCCATTATAAGATTCAGGATCTCATTGACAATAAGGTGATTGCGCCTCCAGAAAAACCAAACGTCACTACCAACCCACTCTCACCACATAACCAAGCTCCACCACCCAAACACATCAACCTGATCCAAACTGGGGTTATGCCATATGACCCTAGCATATATATCACGCCCTCCCACCTACCCAAGCCTGAGTTGTTCATCCCGGACAGCATGGACTTATGCATATTGAGCACCTCTCTCACCCAACCCGAGCTAGTGGTGGTGACCGTCGAAGATAGAGCTGGGATGACCTTGGAGAGTGGAAATGTTGATTTAGAGCCCGAGAGATCTGGGAGCTTTACTGAGGGAGCATATAACCCGAGTGGTTATATCGTGTCAACGGACCAAGCAAAGTCAAGGGTAGAGTTGCCGGCTGGGGCAGAAATCAGTGTGATTTGGGAGGATGGACCTAGTCAAGGGTTAGATGACCTAGCAGAGGTGGAGGAGGATATCGGCAACCTTCAATTCTTTGACGAACAGGACCCGGGAGATGTGAGCATCAACTGGTTTGACTTGGATGGATTGGCAGAAAATATGAGGTGGCTCTGTGACGAGCCAAATGTTATTGGGGAACCTCAGCCAGAACAAAGACCATCAGAAACGGGAACACCTACAGTGGCCAGAATGACCGAGAATCAAGAAGCATCACCGGAGAGCACCGGTGCGAAGAATTATGCTCGAGAATCGGGCAGTTTATGTATAGTAGACGCCGAACAAAAGGCTGTATTAAAGAGATTTGAACAGGAAAAGATCGAGAATCTTGAGAGGCCTAGAAAAGCCAAGGCGCCTGAGGGTGCAGAGTGTGCTGTGAGCACAGAAGCAATTACAACAGAGCCAGATAGCTGTCTTTCGGTTGCCGATGGCATGTGGTGGAAAGACGACGACTTGCGTCTAGCCCACACTGACGAAGATTGGGGGCAGAACCAATCGTATGGCACCTGGAATGTTGAGGAGGTTGACCATATGACTAGAAGTGGGCGGTACTTTAATCCCCCACACTTGGACCAGCCGGAGGCGTCTGGAAAGGACAAAGAAGTGGAGAGGCAGAAGGAAAAATTACTGGAGGAGGAAGCTGTGCTGAAACAGCTAAAGAAGATTCAAGCGGACATCTCCATCGGGGAACTGCTAATGGCCTCGAGAGTTCACAGACAGGCCGTCCTTATAGCCATGGATAGGGCCAAGCTTTCAATTGATACGACACCTGAGCAGTTGGTAGGATTGGTTTTTCCGGGGGGAACTTCCCCGACCTTGACCTTCACCGACAAAGAGTTGCCGCCTAAGGGCTCAAATCATAACAAACCGCTCTATATCTCCGTGGAGTGCAGAGAGAAGTGGATACCGGTGGTTCTGGTTGACACAGGATCTGCAATCAACGTGTGTCCGTCGAGGATGACATATGTTATCGGGTTGAAGCCCGCGGATTTTGTGCCTACAGCCCAGGTGATACGAGCTTATGATAATACCAGCCGAGAGGTGATGGGGATCGTACGGATTAAGACACAGGTTGGCCCGGGGCAATAGGACATTGAGTTCCATGTCTTGGACGTTCCAGCCACCTTCAATCTACTCCTTGGGCGGCCGTGGCTGCACCAAGTGAAGGTTGTCTCTTCCACCTTGCACCAGATGCTGAAGTACCCCGCCAGAGGTTTCTACACCAGTTCTGGAGATTGAGCATGGCACGGAGGATATATTTCTATCAGGATTCACCCTAGCTGAGGCCTGGGTTGTACAGAATATGCTAGCTGTTGAAGAGGGGCTATACGTCAATGCACAGTCTTTCTATGAACAAGCTTCAACACATGCCCGGGATGGGATTAGGGCGCAGTGGCCGGAAAGGCGTCGTAGTATCGGCTGAGGTGCCACACAATCCATATACCTTTGGCCTAGGTTATCTACCTACCAAAGAGGATTGGGCGAGGAAAGAGAGAGAAATGGACGGAAGAGCCAAGGCAAAGCAAGCCGAAAAGCACTATGAGTTGGTGCACCGACCTATCCAAGGGACCCGGAACAAACATTTCGTCTGGGAGGGGGAAGACTTCCCATTTTGCGACTTTCCAGAGCCCTAGTTGAATTCAGAGAAACAGCGCTTGCCCGGCTTTGAAATCTTTTTTGATCTTCAGTTATCTGGGGATGAAGTTGCCGAAAAGCAGACAGACCCACTAGCTGAGGCTGAGCAGTGCAAGGATGAGTCCGAGGGTACAAAATTGAAAATGGGGGTAGCACTGGCTTGTCTCCTCTCAGATCCTTAGATCGTACCAAAGTGCTTGGGGGATAACTCATCAGTTTCCATGATCGGGGATGAAGCGACTGTGGGCCCACCTTCTGGCATTCTCGATGCATCCATCGTACCTTCCTTCTTTTGGCAGTACAATGAGGGCTTTTTATCGAGCAGTTCCGGGTCAGGTAGTGAGCCGAAATCTGATTCCACCGAGTCTGTGGAATCGGAATCAGATTCTAGCTCTTTTGAATCTAAGTCCGGTATTCTTGGGGGTGATAACCCAGATGCCACTGTCCTATCCAGGTCGTCTTTTTCATTTTCCTTTGAGTCTGTTATAACCGAAGGATCGGATGGACTGGATGTTATTAATGAGAACTGTACAACTGTGGCTTCTGAGTACTTTTTTGTGCCTTTAGTTTATTGCATTAATTAAGACTTTCAAAATTTTGATGAAAACGACGAGGAAGAAATTTCTCTAGTTTTGAAACATTTGCTTGATCAAGAGCAGGAGAGGTTTGTAAAACCTTTGGTTGATGAAATCACCTCAATTAATGTCGGTACTGAGAAGGGCCCGCAGCTGGTCCAAATCGGGTCCACGTTGTCTTTAGAGGAACGCGAGCGCTTAGTCGCTTTATTAAAAGATTTCAAAGTTGTTTTCGCATGGTCCTACAAAGACATGCCTAGAATCGTTCCTGAGATTGTACAGCATCGGATCCCTCTTGACCCAAAGGCCCGACCTGTTGAGCAGAAGCTCCGAAGGATCCGCCCCGACTGGGCCTTGAAAATCAAAGAAGAAGTCACCAAGCAGATCGACACAGGGTTCCTGTTAGTATCTAAATATCCGACTTGGTTGGCCAATATAGTTCCGGTGCCGAAGAAGGATGGCAGAATTCGGGTATGTGTGGACTACAGGGATTTGAACAAAGCCAGTCCGAAGGAGGACTTTCCTCTGTCGCATATCGACGAATTAGTGGACTTCACTGCGGGGCATGCGCTGCTCTCATTCATGGATGGGTTTTCAGGCTACAATCAGATTTTGATGGCACCCGAAGACAAGGAGAAGACTGCTTTCACTACCCTGTGGGGAACCTATTGTTATAGGGTGATGTCGTTCGGCTTGAAGAATGCTGGGGCTACATATTAACGGGTTGCGACCACAATTTTGCACGATATGATCCACAAAGAGGTTAAGGTGTACGTGGATGACATGATTGTCAAGTCCAAGGAAAGAGAGGGCCACTCCACTGCCTTGTAGAAATTTTTCCAACGGATCAGAGAGTATCGGTTGGGGCTGAATCCTCAGAAATGTACTTTCGGTGTAACAGCAGGGAAAATACTGGGGTTCTTGATCACACAAAGGGGTATCGAGGTCGATCCTTCCAAAATCAAGGCCATCTTAGAAATGCCACCACCGAGGACTAAAAAGGAGGTGCGAGGCTTTCTAGGTAAAGTGCAATTCATAAGACAGTTTATTGCAAAATTAACCTTAACTTGTGAACCACTGTTTGGTCTCCTGAAGAAAGGGAAGAAGTTCCAATGGGATGGCCGATGCCAAGTTACTTTCGAACAGATCAAGCAATATTTATAGAACCCACCTGTGTTATCGCCGCCAGAGCTGGGAAACCCGTTGATTCTATACCTATCAGTGACCGAAATGACAATGGGCTGCATGCTTGCGCAGGAATCTGAGGATAAAGTAGAGAAGGCTATCTACTACCTGAGCAAGAAAATGCTGGAATACGAGACCCGCTACACTCCGCTGGAGAAGGCTTATCTGGCCTTAGTATGGGCTACCAGGAAGCTGAGGCACTATCTGTTAGCTCACTCTGTAATTCTAGTTTCAAGATTAGATCCCATCAAATATCTCTTCGAGAAACCGGCACTTACGGGTAGGCTAGCCCGTTGGTTGCTTCTACTTTCCGAATTTGATCTGAAGTACATGACGCGCAAGTCAGTGAAAGGGAGAGCGGTAGCGGAGTTCCTAGCCGATCACCCAGTAGAGGGAGATAAACCAGTTGAATATCTGTTCCCGGACGAGGCCATTCTGCATGTTGAAGAAGAGACCTGGACTATGTACTTTGACGGAGCGTCAAACCAATACGGGTACGGGATAAGGGTATTGCTGATAGCACCCGACAATTCCCGTATACCCTTAGCATTTAAACTCCGGTTCAAAGTGTCGAACAATGAGGCAGAGTATGAGGCATGTATTGCTGGACTAGAAGCCACCCTGGAACTAGGGGCAAAATGGTTGGATGTCATCGGGGACTCGAACCTTATTGTATCTCAAGGTAAAGGAGATTGGAAAGTTAAAGAAGAAAAGATGAGAATTTATCACCAGACCTTGGACGTTCTGATTCCTCGGTTTGAGAAACTGAATTCCGCACATCTGTTAAGAGAGAACAATAGGTTCGCCGATTCTTTGGTAACTCTATCTTCTATGATAGACATCCCTTTTGGAGTCCGGATGCATCTGATCATCATCGAACAAAAACTTGTGTCGGCCTAAGAGTTGATTGCTGCCATAGATGAGGTGCAAGATAAGAATCCTTGGTATTACGACATCTGGAACTTCTTGGAAAAGGAGGCTTATCCACCAGGGGTAAATGCCAAAGATAATAGGGCAATTTGAAGAATGACTACTCAGTTCATCATCTGCGGGGGTAAACTGTACAAGAGGGGTCATCTGGGGATGCACAAACTGTGTGTTGATGCTGAAGAGTGCAAGCGCCTGATGGAGGCCATCCATGGAGGAGAGTGTGGAGCGCACATGAGTGGGGTGATGCTAGCCTGGAATATCCTTAGACAGGGTTAGTACTGGTCAACCATGGAGGAGGATTGTATTAGCTTCGTCTGGCGATGCCACAAATACCAGATCCATGCAAACCGCATGAACATTTCGCCGTCAAAACTATATAACATGACTTCACTGTGGCCATTTTCAGTCTGGGGGATTGATGTGATTGGGGTTGTCACTCCGAAGGGGTCAAATGGGCATGAGTACATTCTGGTAGCGATAGACTACGTTACGAAGTGGGTTGAGGCCCAATCTTATGCGGTGTTGAAGGCATCGCATGTCGCTAAGTTCATCAGGAACAACATTATCTGTCGCTATGGGGTCCCGAATGAGATTATTTCGGATAATGGTCCCCACTTCTAGAAGGAGGTGATCGACTTGTTGGAGAAATACATCGTGACTTTTCATAAGTCATCTACATATCGGCTGCAAACCAACAGAGCTGTTGAGGCCGCCAACAAGAACATCAAGCATATTCTGCAGAAGATGGTGGAAACCTACAGGGACTGGCCAGATAAGCTGCCATTTGCTCTGTGGGGCTACCGGACTTCAATTCGAACTTCTACTGGGGCAACTCTGTATTCCTTGGTCTATGGGATGGAGGCTATTCTGCCTATCGAGGTTGAGGTTCCGTCATTGTGGGTTATGGCTGAGTGCCAGATAGCTGAGGCGGATTAGCAGCAGAGCAGGTTCAAAGAACTCATGCTGTTTGACAAGAGAAGGCTGAAAGCACTGTATCACGTCCAGGGTTATCAACGAAGAATTACCAGGGCTTTCAACAAAAAGGTTAAGTCCAAGAATTTGAAAGAAGGGGATCTAGTACTCAAAGACAACCGGGTTCCCATCCACAACCCTAGAGGCAAGTTCAGACCCAATTGGACTAGTCCTTACATCATCAAGTCAATCTAGTTGGGTGGAGTTGTCATTCTAATGGACCTGGATGGCCTTGAGTTCTCCCAGCCTATCAACATGGACAAGTTGAAGAAATACTTTTCCTGAGTGGCTCGCTAGGCCGAAAATCCGAAAAGGCGACTTAGGCAAAAGTTAGAGCATGAAAATTTTGAAATAATAAAAACTGAGCTCGCAAGGTTGAAAACCCAGAAAGGGCGGCCTTGGCAAAAGTTATAGCGCAAAAGGAAAGTGTTAATACACGAGTGAACCTGAACCAAACTATGTAAGGCTTGATTCCCATCTTTGGGATATGTAGGAACTTCATTCTGAAATCCAGCCATAAACACTTCCAAATCGACTTTGTCCATGTGATCATGTTGGTCATCTTTGTCTTTTCGGCATTCAAGAGCTCGGTTGTGATCTCCAGTGCAGTGCTATTCAGACTAGGGGCAACTTTCTAGCTGATTGGATCTGGGGTTGTACATCTCAGTGATAGATCTCAGGTGTGTCCAGTTGTGATCCATATCGAAAATGGTTTAAAAAAGTTTTAATAAAAGTTGATTTTGCTCAAATTAATCTTTTTACAACTTAAACCATTTTTGGACCAAACGAAAAATTTTCAGTACCCACAACCTTCAATTACATTGATTTCAGCACAGGGTTCTCCTACTCTTGAATACAAATTGAAGTTGTTTTTTATTACATTCATAAGAAAACTTGAAAGTACTGATTAAAGCAAATAAACTCGGGGCATAGTTAGGTGTTCCTGCGTCCCCTCCCAGAGCTTGTGGAAGCCTCTGATGCTAAAGTAGGCCCAACCTGTGCCTCTTCATCAAGCCAAGCTATGCACTCATCAGAAAGGGTGTACCTGAAACTAGGGGCAGAGGCCAGAAGTTCTCTTGTTCTCTATGCCGTGGCATACCGAGCTAGCTGTGCGCCTCGGACTGGAAATGCAGTAGAGTACTTGTAGACGCGCCCGTGGGCCCTCACTACAGTTCAGACTCAATTTGTGTCACGATTCTTAATCTGAACCAAAGAGTCCAAATCCGGCAAATCGTTTTGAGAAACAGATTTTTGAAAAGAAGTTCCAAACATGGACTGTTTTGCCAGATACAGAGTCGCCACCTAAATATTTTATTTTGGAGGAATTTAGGAAACCCTGACTCGGTGCCAAAGGCCACGTGTCTGTCATCACCAAAGTTGCCTCGGCTCGGGAACTTGGGTACGATTGGAGAAGGTCAGCTATGAGCACCCCCTCTCGCCCGATCCGAAGATCGGTCTCTACTAACCATGATATCCGTTTTTGAAAACGTTATGTGTTCTTATCCCGATTATTAGCCTAGAATTACTATGTTATGCGCATAGCACAAAAGTATAGACTAGATTGCCTAATTTGGGAATAAGCATTGCATATCCGTTTGTTTTGGAAAAATGTTTTAGAATTTGCTACTCGCAAGTTGGCTAGAACACGGATTTCAACGAGCTATTCCAACTCAAACAATCCAACCTTCACCCACAGGCATTCAAGTAGTTTATATCACATAAGCAGCTAGCCTCATGGTAATCATGCTATCATGGAAACACTCACACGCATGCAAGAATGCTAAAGCATAAATACTTACATCGTACTCCGTGCCAAAACAAAAACTAGTTAGTAATCATATGCATGATCCTAGTTCATGTTTAAATGTCTAATGCAACGCATGCAGAATGTCACTAGAGTAGGCTCGGCCAGTCTATGAATGACATGTGAAAATGCACAAGTAGCATGTATTCAAGTTAGATTTGAAATACTGATGCAGTTAGCATGATGCGCCGAGCCCGGTGCATGCAATACTGATGAATGATGCACGCATGCATAGCCTAAGGTATGCTAAATTAAACATGACCTATTGCTAACCATCAAAGCAGGTAAGTAAAAGGGAGAAAGAAGTGGGGGTTGGAACACATGCACACACTCACCCACACTTATTACAAATTCGCCCTCACTCGGAGGGACCAAAAGAATAATACAATTCGAATAATGAATTAACTATCCTAGCTAATTAATTATTACAGACCAACTAAATTAATTAAACAAATTAATTAATTTAAGAAAGCAAGAAAAAGGGCCTCGGGAAGAGGGCTCAATGCACGCGTGCTCGGGTCTTGCTCGAAAGTCCACTGCCATGCACAAGCTGCCTCTGTTTTCCCTGCTCTGCTTCTCTGAAGACTACCAAAGCCTCAGGATGTGCTCACTGGATGTTGGGGAATGCCACCGGCTGGAGGGAATCATCACCGGCTGTGATTTGGTGTTGATCGGCCAAAAATGAATCCATCAGCCACAGATGGATTGCCAGTCGACACTCTGTGCAGTCGATCGGCAAAAAGTTCCTGCAGAATCTGTTTGACAGCAGCAGAGGACAGAGCTTTGCATGGCAATGCAATTCAAGCAATGTATGCACCAACCATATCCCTTATCATGTTTATGACTCAAAGGGACATGGTTCTTGGTTCTCGGACCATCAATCGCGCATTTCAATGTGTGATAACCCAAGAGACCAAGTTATGCATGTTGATTTCAAATGTAATGCAATGCACATAGTCAAACCAAGGGGCTTCTACCTCTATCATGACTCACTTCAAGAGGTGAGGCAATGCATGCACGATGCAATGCAACCTAGGCATGCGAACTAAGGATGCAGCATGGCAATGCAATGCATTTATGCATGTATGCAAGTAATGCAAACAAGCATACAAGGCATGTGACAACTATGCTAGTTACTCAAGCATGCAAGTATGCAAAGCATGCAACATGTTAGGCAACTCCAACTAAGAGAAATGCATGCCAAATGCAAAGTCACTTAAACATGCCACAACACATGATAGGCCAAGCATGCAATCAACACACAAGGTAAGCATGCCACAACATGCAAGAATGGACTTAGACTAATTTAGGCAGCCCTTAAACTAACCTAAAACAGTGGCCAAAATGCTATGGAATGAGGGGCAAATACACATACAAACATACATGCAAATGGACCAACACTTAAGCATCAAAGAGACAACTTTTAAGCACACTTAAAAGAAGATAAACATGGACATATGGCATACATACCAAGTTCTGAAAATCATGTTAAGGATGGTGCCAAACCAACTATACAAAGCAATAAAAACATGCAAGCAAGGTGCAAGGCTCAAGGCTAACCTAAGGGATCAAACCGTGGCTATGCAAGGTGAGTCTCAAAGGGTCGAGGGGACTCAAAACAGTCCCTAAGAAGACCAAAACAAGGTCAAAGACACACCTAGATGGCATCTAAATGGCCTAAGTCTAATGGCATGCGCAATGACCCAAACATGGAGTATAGAACACAAACCTTTTGAAACATCAAAGGAGCCATAAATGCAAGTATACAAGCATGCTATATGGACTGAAATGACATGACTAGTGGCGCCAAACCACTGAAATTATGCAAGGGGAGCATGCTAGAGGGGCCAACACTCAAGGCTTATAAGGGAGATTACATGGTAGCTATACAAAGCAAGTCATGGATGACCCAAATAATCAAAATCAGACCTCAAGCATACTAAAACATGCATAAAAGCTTCACAAAGCTAAGCCGAAATCATGCTAAAAACAAGGCTCAAAGCACAAAGCATGTTAAGGCAATTTCATAGCATTACAAGGCATGTGTGCTAAGCAAGCATGGTGTACCAAAACCAACTAAAAACAGAGGCATATTATGACATAATAAGCACAAAAATCAGCTAAGGCATGGTCAACAAGAGCCTAAGCTAGGTGCTCCCTCAAGAGGCAAAAATGGTCCTTTTTAAGGACAACAAGGAGAGGGGGTGGCCCTCTCCTTCTTGGGACCTCACGGCACCATCCTCACCTCTGAAATCCCTCAAGATTTCAGTGGTGAGGAGGCCCAAACACCAAGGTCTCGGAGCTCACTCAAAATGGCACAAAATGGAGCCTTACAAGGCTTAAGAGGGGTCAAACAACCTCAGATCACAAAACACTCTAAACAAACTACTTAGAGGGCCGAAAAACAGAACTTTTTTATGTTATATACTAAACACAAAAACAATTGCAAGGTAGGCAAAAATACAATGCAAGAAAGGGGTAAAAAGAAGCAAGCTTCTTACCCTTGAAGACCTTCTTCAACAATGGAGCTCCAGCAGCTCCTTTAGGTTGAAACCAGCTTCAAAACCTCCAAAACAACCCTCAAGAGGCCTCAGCTCCAAGGGATGGTGTAATGGTGGGTGCTTGTGAGCAAAAGTAAGACAAAACACACACACTAAGCTCAAGAGAGAGAGAGAGAGAGAGAGAGAGAGATATAGGATAGATACAAATTCCTAATCCTAATATCCAACTCTCTAAAATGTTGTCTACCCTAAATCCAAGAGAGGAGACTCTCTCTTATAGAGCTCTCTCTTATAAAACTTGTCAAATAAGCTTGTCAAGAGAGATATCCCACCATACACGTGTATGGAGGGGAGAAAAGGTGGGTGTCAGCTATCACAGCTGGCACAAAATATCTACTAAAAGTAGATGAACAGTGATCGGCCATTCAAAATTGCCATTTTGTCAAAATAAATGGCCGACCGGCAACAAAGAGTGCCGACCGGCAATATACATTGCCGATGGCATAAAATCACTGGATGGTGGCCTCAAGCTGTGGCCGGTGATGTGTGGGGATGCCTCACAAGGCATTCCCTGCCCCTCCAAGGCAAAACACAAGTGTTTGGTGCAAAACCAGACACAAAACGGTCGAGTCGAGAGGTCCTGAGGCAAGGCGTGCAACCGAGACCTCCGGGAACTCAAGACGAACACAAACAAGGGTAATCACCAAGTGTTCCAATGGTGACGTCCAAGTCTTGAGGACGGTCAAAAATGGGGTGTGTACAGTACTCTATCCCCTCTTTCGGGCAAGTTTGATCATGCCCAAATTGGCGCCGAAACTGAAATGGGAAGTAAAAGACACAGTGTGTCAGGTCGATCAGCTGAATCCCGAGCTGGCGAGACATGCTGTAGCTCATCACCAGTAGATTAAGCCAGGGGCAGCACCAAGCAATGTTGGCAGTAGATAAGCTGCACATCCATTCGCACCACTATCCCTCATCTGGAGTATCAACTAGTCGCTGCCGAAAAATATAGCCGCGAGCTGAATATGCAGGGCATGAGTCCACCACTCTCAACTTGTCCAACCATATTTGGGGAGGGATGAAAAATGTGAGATTAAAGAATAGAGAGGTGTACGAGGAGAGAAAAGTGAGAAAAGGATTTTGAGAGAAAAACAGAGCCTGAGGGCCGAGTGATGTGAGAAACATATGTGAGATACGGAGGGAAACATTACCTGCAGCAGTAGTTGACTTCCCGCGAATCTAGTCGTCTCCCGGCGCTGAAAGGCATCCAAACCCATCAATGTCTCAGCTAGTGTCATGGAAATGCGGCACTTGCCCTCTTTTAAGCCTTGGGTAACCTCAATCAAACGGACGCTAGATCCTCTGGAGCCTGGGGCAAGCAAGAAATGAGACAACATGCACATGCAAAGCGCATGTCGCCAAAAACCCTGCCAGTGATGATCGCCGCGGTCACCGGCATTAGAAAACCAATAAATCAAGCTGGGGATGTCCAATTCTCCGACGCGAGTCAAAGACTGAGCATCAAGCAAAGTGAGCCCGCACATCCGTCCTAATGCTTGGATTTGGCCGAAGCAGAATTGAGGCAAGATTTCTTCCTCACGCTTAGACTCCATCAAAGCCTGGAAGTCTTCGAAGGTGGAACACATCTCTTGTCCGCCAAAGCTAAAAACATGAGTTACCGGATTCCAACACCTTGTCCCGACATGGAGGAACGGGAAACGCAGTGGGGTGCGGCTCACGTGAATAGTGCATTTATTCCGAAACCCTAGAAATTCAGCTTTTTCGAGCCATCCAAGTTTGCAATCCAATTTGTGAGGTTTTGGACAAGAAATGCTTCCATTTAGGGGAGAAATGGAGTTCAAGTGAGAGAACCACGACGCTGGAACGTTTATAGAAGATAGAGCATTGAGTGGGAGATAGATGGCAGAAATCTAGAGATTTCTAGAAAAACTGGCCAGCCAGCCAATTCAAGTAGCCAACCGACCACCTTAACTGGCCGGCCGGCCAGTCACTTAAGTGATCCACAAAAGCAAAAAGTGGCTGGCAATGGCTATAAGTGGCCGGCAGCCACTGTTTGTCCCCAGCAGGTTTGTCTTGATCTGTCTGTGTGCTGGGAGTGCTAAAAATCTATGTTTTGTTCTACTCTGAACGCATTCTGATGTGGTTTTGGTGACTTGTCCTTAAGTTTGTCACTTTTGTTTATCGAGTTGTTAACTTTGTTTATCGAGTTATTGAACTTCGTTTATCAAGTTGTTGTAATTTGTTTATCAAGTCGTTGTTTTGCTTATCGAGTTGATTCTTTAAGATTGTTTTGTTTTGCTTGTTGTGTCGGTTCACTACCTGACCTTGCAATAAACAAATGTTCAATTTGCATCAATCTCATTTTTGTGCAAAATAGTGCGATGCGATGCTTAGAATGTAAAATGCAATACTTTTTTAACAGAAAAGTGGTTTTCATTCCATCATGGTTTCTCTTTACAAAGTACAAAGTTTTGAAGAAAATAAAACTACCTAAGGTTGTACAATGTGCAAATACTAAAGTAAAAAAGAGAAATAAAGCAAAAAGCAAAAAGTGTCTAAATCGGTGCCATCCAACTCAGGACTGAGAGGTCCTCTTCACCCTCTTCCCTGGCTGAGAGGACCCTGGAGCATCGTCGCCACTAGCACCGCTGTCTGAACCGAAGTCATCTCCACTCTCATCCTCGGAGCCCTTCTCGGCTGACTCTGACTGAGGACTCGCTGCCTCGTCATCCTCACTGGACTCGTCGTCATCACCGCATCTAGTAGGCCTCCGATGTCTCCCTCGGCCGTATGCTGCTGGAGGTGCTGCTGAAGGTCCTGCCGCCACTCCCCCTGGGGCACCTGATGGAGCTGACATCTCGAAAGGGATCTGGAAAAGAGGAGTGTGTCAAAAGGTATTAATTGCAATATATAGCAGATGCAGTATATTAGATGCAAGAGATGATATGCCGTGAACAGTAAAGGATTGCAGTTTGTGTATACTGTGAGCAGTGTATGGGAATAGTGCAAAGAATCTCATGGCATGAAATGCAAATTGAAGAAAGATTATCGGGATCTTGCAGAGGCTGAATAGGTCCAAGCTCGTCTGCATCATCTCTGTCAAGGAAGCTACTAAGTCAAGAGCCTGTCCTGTGTACTCCATAGGTGCCTGCAAGTGCATTAAAGAAATTAGTATTCTACAAGGCATAACTGAAATGAAGTAAATATGCAGAATGTAAACTTTGGTACATACCGGGGTCCGGCCTCGAACTCCAGCAAGTGCACAACCGGCCGGTGGAGGCTCGATGGGGATCTGGCAAGTCTCCCCAAAACGTCTCCGGTAAGTCAGTGATGTAGGCAAGTCTGGCCATCCAGCACTCTGTCTAGTGGTGGGCATCTCCCCGGCTCTACCTTTCTATGCTCGAGACGTGCTCATCGAAGGGACACCCGTCGCTCTAGCCTTGCTCGATGAAGCAGTAGCAGATGTCCTCCGTGTGGGAGCGCGAGCACCTGCCAATGGAGGCATAAGGTATACCTCGATGTAGGCTGTGTAGTCCCCCTCCTCAATGAATCGATCTGCATCCGCGCCCTACATAACATCAGTGAGCTCTTGATGGGAGATGATCGCAGTGTCCCGCATGGATGGTGGAGGTGGCAAGACCAATGTCTGGCGCCTGAAACGCTCTCCAAGAAACCAAGCTCGGCCCACCGGTCCCTTGAACAAGATCCGAAATCGACAGGCACCCCGGGCTCTAGCGAAGTGGAATTGGGCGAACTCTAGCATCACCTCCCAGGGCTGCCACGTAATCTGCAAACAACAAGTGGATTAGTTGCCAGTAGATATGTAAAATGAAGTAAAGCTAAAAGTGAAGAAAACTGTGAGTTTTGAATTACCTCTGCTGGCCTCACTGTGTCGAAGTAATGGCGCAGGTAGTGAAGAGTCTCCCGGGGCCTCGGCTGGCACCGGCCGTCATAGCGACGTGAGTAAGGTACGTCCGAAGGTGTCTCGACCTCTAGCTCAGGTGCAAGCAATGAGAAGTAGGCGTATACCCATAGCTGTGAAAAGCAGAAGGGTGGCAATGAGAATACGGCATACAGATGATGCAGAAATGAGGCTGTGTGTGCAGTGTGCAGTGTGTGCGGAAAGTACAAGTGTGGAACAAGAAATGAGACTGTATGTGCAGTTTGCATTGTGTACAGAAAGTGCACAACAGAAAGCATATCAGGAATGTAAAGCTGAAAGCAAAGCATACCTCTCAGGCTCTCTAGTAGCCACCAACTCTGTTCCAGCTCCTGCGGGAGGTCGAGCTCATATAGCAATAAAGAGCGGCGAGGGCAGAGCCTCTCCAATCGTAGTGTCGTACCTGGGACAGGTCCACTAAGGCGCTCAGAAAATACAGCCCCATAGTGTTCGACCTGTCGGCGAACAGAGTCGTGCCAAAGAGAAACATGAGAAAACCACGAGCATACTGCTCTGTAGCCTCAATTGTCATAGGCTCTCTCCCTCTGAAATGGTCGGCAAAACCACGTATATTGGACAGAGCTTGATGCGCGATAAATAGGTGCATGGGATCGGCTGGCCTCCTACCTCAAGGCCCGTCAACATCACGAAGTCAAACGAGGTCATAGTCATATTCCCCATGGCAGAGAAATGAAAGGAATTGGTAGTGTCCCACCATCTCTCTACCAAAGCACCCAAGACGGTCCTACACCCAAAGAGGTGCGCGAGTCCCGTACAGAACAAGCCAAACCTCGCCTCGTCTATGATCTACTGGACACTGCCAGGAAGCTCCAAGTACCACTCCCTCGCCGTGGTGGCCCCGTACCCGCGGGTGAAGCAGGAGTCAACCTGCATGGATAAGCAGAGACACAGTATGAATGTGTTCAGAATGAGCAAAGATACAGTGTGTAACATGTGTGTTCAGAATGAGCAGAGATACAATGTGTAATATGTGTGTTCAGAATGAGCAGAGATACAGCGTGTAGTATGTGTGTTCAGAATGAGCAGAGATACAGTGTGTGTGGTATGAATATGTTCAGAATGAGGAGAGATACAGTGTGTAGTACACGTGTTCAGAATGAGCAGATCAAATACAGTGCAAAAGGTGCAAGTCTATGTAAGAAATGTAACGTACATCGCAGAAAATGTAAAAGTGCAGTGTGTACCTCTAGGCCATCATGGGATAGATGGGACTCTGGCTCCCGTAGTAGAAGATCTACGGGTGCGCGCCGCGCAAACCCGGTAAAGTGATGCGTTGTGCTAGGTGGTAGCACGTGTACCTGAGGGTGGTAGGCCGCTAGATCAAATGGCCAAACTCGGAGCGGCAACGGGACATGCTCTGGTTCTCCCTCCGTCCCCAGAGGACCCCCGCCATATGGTACATCATCGGCCATCTGCAAAGAGGGTGAAAGATGGACAAAAATGAGCAAAATGGATGAAAATGCAAAAAGTCAACAAAAAGTCAACTCTCGGGAAGAGAAAAAGTCAAAAAAGTCAAAGCTCGAAAAAAGGGCGCCAAACTCAAGCCAAAGTAGAGAGAAATATACCTCGAGTGGTGAAAATGGAGAAAAAGGCTCTGAAAACAACTTTTGTTCAGTTCAAAACGAAGAGAATCGAAAGTTTTTCGCAAATCAACTTCGCGGGGGCGTTGGAATACACGTATAAGGTACGGATCCGGGAGAGAAAAAGTGCCTAGGAGCAAGGAGAAAGGTTTTTCGGCAATGGGTGTGTGAACAAAAGTGATTTGGTGTTGTGTTTTTATGGACCCGTGCGTTCAATGACCAAACTGCCCCGATTTTGCCTAAACTGGCCGGCCGTCCAGTTTTTGTGGCCGGCCGTCCACTCAAGTGGCCGGCAGTTGAAAAAAGTGGCCGGCAATGTTGAAAAGTGGCCGGCAAGTTCCCAGTGTCCTCTCTGAGTGTTTTCAAACTGTTTTGAGTCCTTGGTTCCCAAGAGTGCAAGAAGATACCACTTTTTTTAGTGCAAAATGTTTCTGCGGAAGTTTTAACTAATGTCTTCGATTCATAGCTCATCGTCAGCTGGCGTGCACGAGGTGTATCCTTTTGGAGTACATTGTAATCCCTCCGAGAGGTAAAACGGAGGTTACAACTGAATCGGTCTTGTCAAGATGCGTATTTCTTCATTGAGCATATTGCATCGAATATGCATTAATTACTATGCACTGAATATGTATGAACCGTTCCAATTACATTGTTATGCACCTTTTCAGTTGCATTGTTATGCACCGTTTCAGTTGCATTGTTATGCACGTTCCAGTTGCATTGTTATACACCATTCCAGTTGCATTGTTAAACACGTTCCAGTTGCATTGTTATGCACCTTTTCACTTGCATTGTTATGCACATTCCGGTTACATTGTTATGTACATTTTTACTTGCATTGTTATGCACGTTTCACTTGCATTGTTATGCACTGTTCTACCTGTACTGTTATGCACCATTTCACTTGCATTGTTATGCACGTCTCCCATGTGTTGTTTTGCACCTTTTCATCTCCTCTCGCATTTGACACGTGTTTGGATCCCTTTCTCCTCTCACGTTTGACATGCGTTTGGACGTACCTTTCTCCTCTCGCGTTTGACACACGTTTGGACGTACCTTTCTCCTCTCGCGTTTGATACACGTTTGGATACCTTTCTCATTTCGCGTTTGACACACATTTGGATACCCTTCTCCTCTCGCGTTTGACACGCGTTTGGATGACTGCGCTTTCTTGCACAGTCCTTCTCTTTTTGCATTTGATACGCTAGGAGGTGTTTCATTTGAGACTTTGGGTGTTCCCGATAGTCGTTTTTAATCTTTCCTGCATGAGCCGTAGTTAAGATTGCATAATTTTCTTACATCCTTTATGCATGAGATGTAGTTTGGTTCATATTTACTTGCTTATGTACGAGTTGCTATAGCATTTCTTTGCATAACATTTGCATCTAGATGTTTCATTACAGCCCTCTTTGCATAATCATAAGTTATGTTCGGCATTGTGCATGTCATTTGCATTTTGCCCCTGTCTGCGGGCGCATCTGTGTTGTTATCTTGTCTGTTTGTCTAAGTCTTCGACCTTGTCAAAAATGGGTCGTCTCTGGGCTTTGACATTCACTCCCGTCATTTCATGACTTCCGAGTTCTACCAAAGAGGGGCAACTGTAGACAACCCATTTTTGACCGACCTTAAGACTCAGACGTCATCGTTTGTGCACGCGATGATATTGCATGTTTGTGCTTGTTTCGAGCGCCCGAAGGACTCGACTGAATGTCTTGTCCTTGAGCCTCTTAACACTTTGTGTTTTGGCCTTGGTTTTTGTGCCAACCCTTGTTGCCTTTTGCCTTGGGGAGGAGAGAGCCTTGCCCGCCACTTTTCTCCCTTGTAGGCCACTTAAAGTGGTCGGCCGACCAGTTAACTGGCCGGCAGCCAGTTTTTCTCCTTTTTAGATATTTGTAGATATTTTGACCTAGCTATGGCTCACTGAATTCATCCTCCATACACGTGTATGGAGGGATTGAGCAAGCCTTTTGGCTTGCATTGCCTATACAAGGTGAGCTTCCTCCCTCTTGAGGGAGGTTCAGGATTTTCAGAGCAAAAATATCTCCTTCTCTCTAGAATTCTCACTCTCTCAATATATTTGTGCTATTTTGTGCTTAGAAGTGTTATTTCTTCACACTTTTGCACACTAACACCTAGTCAAGCACCTTAACTTTGGAGCTGAGGGACCTTGGAGATTGTTTTGAGGTCTTAGCATCGGTTTTGGTCCAAAATTGTTGCTGAAGTTGCTGTCTTCTTGCTGTGCTACAAGGGTAAGATTCTTCTCCTCTTAAGCTTGTTTGTTGTATACTAGTTTAAACCACCTTTGCATGCTTATTTAGGCCTGGTTGTTAACAACAAAAATCTCTGATTTTAAGTGTTCGTAAAGGTTGTTTAAGGCCTCTTTGGTGTTGGGGGTGTTTCACCCTCTTGTGTGTCTTATTTGCTTAAGGCTGGTGCCTTCTTTTAAAGCCTTGGAGGCACCCTTTGTTTGGCCTTTCTACCACTGAAACTCAGAGGAATTTCAGTGGTAGAAACCATATTTTGAAGTCCAAAATAGGAGGGGGTGGCCTCTCCTCCTTGCTTCTTGGTTCCATGCCTTGTTGGCCTAATTAGTGAGCATGTTTTTCTAGCATGTGTTGGCTTATTCTCAGCTTATTTTTGGTCTTATTTCAGTATGGCATAACTCTGTTTTGGCTTGGTTGAGTCACCTTATGCATGCTTTTTACACTTGTAGTGTAATCTTGCCATTTAGCCTTACATGCTTGCCACTTTGGTTCATCATTCCAACCTATTTTGACTACACTCCAGCATGATTTTATCCATGTTTTAACATGCTTAAGCTCTGTTTGAAGTGGTCTTGGCCATGTGAGGCTTGCTTTGTGTAGTTATAGTGTAAAAGCCCTTGACTAGCTTTGAGTTTCAAAGTCTCTAGCATGCTTCACTTGAGTTGTTTGCATGCTTTGGCCTCACTTCTCACATGATTTCAGTGTGTATAGCATAGTCATACTCTCACGTGTGTCACTCTTTCAGTGCTTTTGGAAAGTGGTGCCTTATGCCTTGATCATGAGCTAGTTTGTATCCATGCTTCTCTAAGCTTTTGGGCTACCATTCCAGCATGTTTTTGGTCTTACTTTGCCATGTTACAACTCTGATTTTAGTTGATGGAGTCACCTCTTGCTTGGTTTTGGTACTTGTAGTGTAATCCCACTCATTAGCCTTGCATGCTTAGTGTTTTGGCTTACCATTCTAGCTTGTTTTGGCTACACTCTATCATGTTTCTAGCATTGTTTTTACATGCTTTAGGACTGTTTTGAGTGATCTTGGTCCTTTGAGCATTGCTTAGTATGACTATGGTGCAAGTGCCTTAGCTAGTCTTGAGTTTTGAACACCTTGGCATGCTTTATTTGAGCTATTTGCATGATACGGTATCATTTGGCATGGTATTTCAGAGCATATACTTCCATCATGCACTAATATATATCACTCTTTAATTGTGTTTGAGAGTTGACCCTTAGGCCTAGTTGATGAGCCATTACATGAGCATCATTATATTGCCTTTCATGCCATCATTTCAGAGCATTTTGGCCATTATTTTGGCATGCATGAGGTATGTTTGGGGCTGGTCTAGTCCATTGAGCATTGTATTGCATTGTCCTAGTGTTGTGTACCTCACTAGCTTTCATGCTTAAGTACTCTAGTATGCCATACTTGTGTTGCTTGCATGATATGTCATCATTTGGCATATGATTTCAGTGTTTGAACCTTTGTCATGCTCTCATATATGTCACTTTTTCAATGTGTTTGAAAGTTAAGCATTTTGCCTTGCTTGTGAGCAAATGATGAGCATGCATATCTTGCCCTTTTGTGCCTGAGTCTTAATGTGTTTTTGCCACTATTTTGAGATGTCTTAGGTCTATCCATAATTGGTTTGACCATTTGAGCATTGTAGTGCATGCCTCATGTGTAATACACCTCACTAGCTTTGATGCCTTAGCTTCTAAACATGCCATGCATGCATTGCTTAGCTGATAAAGTCTTGTGCATGCCACTTTAGCATTGAAAGATGAGCATGTTGTTTGCATTGCATTGTGTTTGGATCGGACGTTAATCCAAACTCAAGGAATGTGGCACGTTTCATACTCAAAGTGATGAAACGTGTTGCGTTTCTTGGTCGCCAACCCTCTTGATCATGCATGATAGAGGCGGGGGCTCTTATGTGTTGTTTGTGCATTCACTAATATTGTGCAAGCTTGGCTCTTTGGCCATCGTACATTAAGATGAGTGATTGGTGGCTTGAGAGCCGAGTACTACGCTCCTTTGAACTTGAGAAATGATAAGGAGAGTAGTCGCACACACATTTCCTTGCTAATGCATTGTTGTGCCTTTGTTGATCTCTGTTGCAGCAAAATTGAGGTTCTGGAAAGGAAGGTGGCCGGCTGGCCACTTGCACTAGCCTGCCGACCACTTGTAGTGGCCGGCCGGCCAGTTGAGGTAGCCTGCCGACCAATTAAAGTGGCCGGCCGGCCACTTGCAGCAATTTGTCCAGAATGCTCCTGTTTTGGGGCAGAGGCAACCTGAAAATGTGTTCGATGCTCCAAGGTCACCGCGAGTGCAAACAGAGATAGCTCATGGCAGCGCAGTGCATTTCCGGGCGAAGCGAACCGAGCATGCATCTCTCCCTCACCCTCGAGGCCATTTAACTGCTTTACTTAGTTGGTTCATTTGTCGGTTTTGTAATTAATTAGTTAATGTGTTAGCTAATTTAATTCATTATTGTAATTTCTTAATTAGCTTAGCATAGCTAGTTTTCAATTCGGTTTCCAATTAATTAGCTTAGCATAGTTAATTAATTGGTTTGTAATAATTAGCTTAGCTTAGTGCCACTTAGCTTATTATTCGGACCCTCCGTCAAGAGGGCAAATGTTATAATAAGGGTGCGTGTGTGTGTGTGTGAATGTCTTCCAACTCCACGTCTTTCTCCCTTTTATTTACCCGCTTTCAGTGGTTAGTTTTAGGGCATGTTTCAATTAGCATACTAATGCTTTGCATGCGTGCATCATTCATTCGTATTGCATGCACCGGGCTCGGCGCATCACTCAAACTGCATTGAATTTCAATATGCTTTCTTGAATACGTGTTCAAAGCATGTTATCAAGTGTTGCATTCATATGCCATCTTAGATAGCTGAGCCCACTTAGTTGCATTTTGCCTGCGTTGCATTAGGCATTTAACATAGCTAGGATCATGCATGATTTCTAACTAGCTTTTTGTTTTGGCTCGGAGTACACTATAAGTGTTTATGCTTTAGCATCCTTGCATGTGTGTAAGTGATTGCCATGTTCAGCATGCTTGCCATGAGGCTATATGCTTAAGTGATATAACTGCATGAATGCTTATGGATGAAGGCTTCATTGCTTGAATTGGAACAATTCATCAAAATGTGAGTTTTAAGCCCACTTGAAGTGGCAAATCATCATGTTTTAAGCCCACCTTGTTTGGTGGCAAATCTGCATTTCTAAGCCTACTTGAGGGTGGCAAATTCAAACCATTTTCGAAAACAAACATTGAAATGTTTTGTTCCAATTTAGGCGATCTAGTCTATACTTGTATGTTATGCTCATCACTTAGTAAGTTAGATAAATAACTGGAATAAGAACACATGTGTTTTCAAAAACAACATATCATGTTTAGTAGAGGCCGATCTTTGATTGGGCGAGTAGGGGTGGTCATCTCAGGACCTTCCCCTCTCGTACCCAAGTTCCCGAGCCGAGTTAACTTAGTGATGACGGACACGTGGCCTTAGGCACAAGTCAAGGTTTCCTAAATTTCCCAAAACAAAATATTTAGGTGGCGACTCTGAAATCTGGCAAAGTAGTCTATATTTGGCGCTTTTTGATTAAAATAGATTTTCCAAAACGATTTGCCAGATTTGGACTCTTTGGTGATTTATCAGCCTTGCATTGCACTTTGTGAGATTAGATTCAGAACCATGACAGGAGTCCGAACTGTAGTAGCTAAAACCCAATTTGTGCCCTCTCCGAAAAGGGGGCACGCGGAGTGAGTTCGGGCGATCTACACATATTCGGAACCTCCATGGGAGGCACATAGGTTGGCTGACAAAACAGAGTCCAGGCAGTAGCCCTAGGCCTGGTCACGCGGCTGATCATCTATACACATAAGCAATACAGTGAGCTGGAGCCCAGTGAATAATAACAAAGTAAAGAATTTTAATGAATGATGTCCATCACAGAGTCTTATGCATATTCAGATTTCAGTCAAAAATGGATTCATATTCATATTCTTATTCAAATCACATACAGAAATTAGAGTTCATCCTTAATCTTACATAGTACATCCGTTACCACTGCAAATCACATACAAAGCATCAAAGGTCATACTCATCAGTTCCATAAATGGACCTCCGGCCAGGTAAGGATAACTTGTCTGTTCCATAAAGGAACCTCCGGACTGGAAACTTGTAAACTTGGCAGTTCCATCTAGGAACCTCCAGCCGGGTACATATAACTTGTCAGTTTCATAAGGAACCTCCGGACTGGGAACTTGTAAACTTGTCAGTTCCACCTAGGAACCTCCAGCTGGGTACAGATAGCTTGTCAGTTCCATAAGGAACCTCCGAACTGGGAACTTGTAAACTTGTTAGTTCCACCTAGGAACCTCCAACCGGGTACAGATAGCTTGTCAGTTCCATAAGGAACCTCCAGTACCGGGAACTTGTAACATACTTGAATCATAGCATAATGTCACTTGTAACATACTTGAGTCATAGCATATTGTCACTTGTAACATACTTGAATCATAGCATAATGTCACTTGTAACATACTTGAATCATAGCATAATGCCATAAATGCTTGTTATAGTTAGACAATCATTCATAGAATAAAACATAGCATCTCATTGAACAGATCTTACTTCATAGATAGAAAGTATCTTATCTTGAACTTAGCTTTACTAAGTTATTACTCACAATGTTCAAATGCCTAGTTCGCCCTTGTAGTTGACCCTACACAATTCATAATGCGCATAGAAATTGGGTCACAATACAGTTTATTTCGTTATTTAACTTGTTTAACATTCTTAGGCTTCTTTTATGTTCTTTAATTCATTTGCAATGTTTAATGCATGCCTAAGAGTGCTTTGGAAAGAAAGAGAACGGAAAACGAAGTATAGAACAACTTTTTAAAATTTTCGGAACAAGGATCTCCGCTCGAGCGTAGCTTCGGCTGCTCGAGCGGACCCCTTTGGTCTGAAAAAGTACTGGTTACTTGCATTTTACGCTCGAGCGATACTTTCGACGCTCGAGCGAGAAGCCTTACGAAACAGGGTTCGCTCGAATGTACACTTTGCCGCTCGAGCGGCAATACAAATTTCTGCAAAACTTCTGGGAGCTCGATTTCCTCGCTCGAGTGACACATTCCTCGCTTGAGCGGACATGTCGAGTTCTGGGTTTTTCCAAATTATGGTTGAGCTTCAAACTTGGTTCCAACCAATGTAATTAATATCATAAGACTTATATATAACTTTTAACATGAATATAAGGGCCAGCTTTACAAGATTTGAATCTCGAATTTACATAAATCCATCTCATAAACTCGAATCATATCAAACTCACTTCATAACTTCAAGGCTTATGCAAATTAATTTCCATATCATTTTGAAATATACACGCATGTGAAATATAGGCTTCATTTTCAACTTAAATAGTACAATTGATGATCAATTTCATGAAATTCAACATTATCATGTTTGCATGTGCCAAATTGCCTTCAATTCATTATGAAATGCATGTTTGTACTTAAATATTCAAACTCATGACAGTCTTTTACATGCATGTACACACAAACTTCAAATTCATCAAATTCAACTCAATTCATGTTCTTCATATCAAGCCCAATTCCAATTCACAAATTCTTAAACTTGAATTGAGCTTTCAATATAATTTCAAAACTTGGGTTCATACATGGCTTGTCTAAAACATACAAACTCTGAAATAATCAAGAAAATATGATCCATTTTAAATCATTTACATCAAAACTCCTTTAATTATAAATTAAGCTCATTGTTCATAAACCCATAAATTTCCAAAGCTTAATTCTTATTTCATCAAAACGTGAAATCGATTATTAGAAATCCATGATGCATGTAAATTTACATCTCATATATATCAAGGTTTCCAAACCCAAGCTCAATTGAAGAATTATAATTATTTCCATATTGATTAACCTTAACCATGCTCATGAATTAATCCTTTAATTTCTCTAAATTACATGCATGTAAAAATAAGACTCAAATTCATATAAGATATGCAAAATCAAACCCAAAATAATTAATTTCTAAGTTGATTTCCATAATCCTTAACCTAACTCATTTGTATCGGTCAAATCTTTAATAAACCCTTGTTGCATGTAATTTATAGAACTTAATTCAAGAATAATTCTCTAAATTGAACCCAAACTTAACACAACCCGACACAACTCCACATGATTCAAACACAATTCATCATAGTTCAACACAATTCAATTCAACATTATTCAACACAACTTAATTCAACATAAGTCAACACAACTTAATTCAACAACACTATTTGCAATTCAATATAATTCAAGATAAATTCTTGAATCTCATTTCAACATCCCATAACCAAGTTTATGTCATCCATATCATTAACACATCTTTTCCCCCAACTTCATTTCATGTTGTAGCATGATTTACAATGTCCATAACAAGGGTTCATTCGCTAATTTTTAACATAATTTTCAAACACTTCCAAAATCCAATTAAACTTGTATATATATAATTCAACCTCTCAATTTCATGATTCTACTTTCAATTTGGGCAAAATCGTTAATTATCATTATGAATCAACTTAGGGTTTTCAAGAAAAATCAAGACTTTCAAGAAAAATTAAAACTTCTCACACCACTACTTTTTATTCCAATTTTTCCCATTGATTATACACCCAAGGTTCATAATCCATAATATTAACCCAAATTTCATGATGTAACATTATATGCTTAAAAATGTAGATTTTGTATTTATATAATCAAAATAGCACAAATCTATCTATTAATGCAAGTATTTAAGAAGAACTAGGACCCCTATCTCATGAATCAAGCAAGAGAGCAAAGCTTTGAGAAAAATCCTTTGCAAATCCGAATTCCAATCGGTAGAAAGGTAAGATCTTCAAGCCACTTCACTTTTTGGGAAGAGGTCTTGGCCAAAACTTTAGGGAATGGGAGGTATTTGGGCCAAAATATCTAGGGTTTTCAGACTAAGGGTGAGAGGGACGAAGAGAGAAGATGAAGGTGTGAAGAATGATCTAAAAAAGTGCCTTTAAACTTGTTGAATTCGCGCAGTCCGCTCGAGCATCTCTTTTCCCGCTCGAGCATACCTGCTTCCAGCACATATATGAAAACTTCAAACAGGTATAACTCTCTCATCCGGACTCCATTCTAGGTCGTTCTTATGTCCAAATTGAAGCCCCATAAACAAACTTTCCAGTGGTTCTACCCTCACACCCAAATTCAAAGTGTGCAAAAAGAAAAGGGCAAAAGAGTGACGGTTGTTCATAGAAAAAATTATCCGAATTAAATTCTTGCTTCACTCTTACTTTACCATTATGTTACCACTTCGATCAATGTCCCAAAATAAGACAATGGGGTTCCAAATACACTATAAAAAAATGTCAAGGGCAATCTCACTTTCTATGCTCGAGCGGCCTGCCTGCAAACGGGCAAGATACTAGGAGCAACAATTCTACGCTGGAGCGCCACTTCTTGCGCTCAAACGGCCATCTGGACAGACTGCAAAAGTACTGGAAGTCTCATAAGTCCGCTCAAGCCTGAACTCCCCCGCTCGAGCGGAGGGAAAAATTCTGGATCATTACACCATTCTTTATTCATTTTGTCCAAAAGTGATAGTTATGTCCACTAAATGAAGAGAAGTGTCAAATAAGAAGTTGTCCTTAGCATAAGAGAGATGTTATGCCTTGATAATGAACCTTTGAAGAAATGAAACCATTAAGCCTAGAAGGTCTCTTTCTCATGCTTTAAACAACAATCAATTGTTTGAAGCAACTCTTAAACAAAGAAAACCAAGAAATGAGAGAGGTTGCAGAGATTATTATTACAAGTGTGAGTATATATATGAAAACTATGGAATAAAAACTATCAACTCAAATAGGTTGGTGTCTAAGGCCTAAACCACCAAATCTATGAGGACTTACAACAATACAAGCATGATATTCAAAGCATACACTAGCTAAACAATTCAAGCAGCCCAAAATAGCACAAAACAGAGCTGGAATTAGTTTTAAAAGTGTGGAAAATAATAAACCGAAAGGAAGAAAATAAAACTAGCAAGCAAGCTTAAAGAGGGGTGGCTAACCCCTTCACTTTTTGGACCTTAAAATCACATATTTTAGCCTCTTAAAACTCTAAAAAAACAGTGGCCAAAAGTTGAGAAACAAGTGGGAAACACAAGGATGAAAGCTTATGGAATAAGATTCAAGAAAATGTGGTTAACCCCTCCACCTTTGGTAGCTTTAAATCATAAGTTTTAGCCTTCCAAAAATAGTTCAAAACAGTATAGAAAACCAAGAAAAAAAGGTGAGAAGAGTAGGAAAAAGATGGCAACAGTTATACCTTTGAAGAGAAGACACTCTTTTGTTCACAAATCATTCGATGCTCACTCTCAAGGGTTGAAATTCTAGCTCAATAATCTCAGCAAGAAGCCTCAAAATATTGGTTTAGGAAGTATATGTATAGTGTATGTAGTATGTATATTGCAAGATAGAGAGGGAGAGTGCTTGGCAAGCATTGGGCACTTGGAGAATTTTTCTAACCTAAAACCATGAGGAATGGTCAAGTATATATAGAAAAATAGGTGTCTCTATCGGAAATATCTGTATTGAGCCAGCTGGTGCAATGCATGCACAAGCGGGGACAGCTGGCTATAAAATATCTGTCAGTCGAGAAACCTGGTGCAATGCATGCACATGTAAGGGGACGGTCGGCCACTAAAATTGGTCTGTCCACCACCTGCTGGCCAGCAGGCCTTTGGGCGGTCAGGCTAGAAAGAAATTAGGTTTTGGTTCAAAAGGGGGTGCAAGGTTTTAGGCTTTGAAACTCAAAACCGAAACTTCTTGCTGAAGAAATTGAACAATTGTATAGTTTAACTTTTCATCATCGAGTGCTCAACTTGAGGCACCCAAGTCTTAGGGGCGGTCAAAAATGAGATGTCTACAATCATCAACTGCCCCTAGCAGGCGATCGGTAGTGGCTTTTGCATCGCTCGGCACATTAGAGTGCTCGCTCGCCTCAAACTAGGGTAGGCCAATCACTGCGCTTAAGTAACAAGCGACAATACTTACAATTCCAAAGGTCGACCTCGTTCTCACTGCACTGCTTTGACTTCCGCTTGTGCGATCCATCCCCACCCTCGCCTCTACACCGCCTGCCTCTCGTTCTATCACTGCTGCCTAACAGGTCACCCCTTCGCTCCACTCTCCTTTCGTCAAACTCCCCCAAGTGCTCCAACTCAATAATTCGGGGATCAACATTGTCTCCTCTAGCCGCCATTTCAGGCATGGTCTCCCTCATCTTAACCCTTTCGACCAACTCCTCCACCCCCTTCTTAGTCTTCTTCAGTTCAAGCTCCCATTTCCCGCTCTTGTCAACAACCCTCCTTTTTTTCTTTAGTTGCTTTATCTCTGCCCCACTCCTTTCTTTCAAGGGATCAACCATTGTCTTGAGGGGAACACCAGTCCTTAAGTCCTTTACTATCAGGGCTAGGGGGCACAGGCGAGCAGCCATCTGAGCATGCGGTTTTAGAGCTGGCCCCAACTCCTTTTTCTTGTACTTTTCCGTCACCACCAAGACCTGCCAATCTTCTACTTCTTGGGCTTTTCTCTTCTTCTCCACCTCATTAGGATCAGGATCAGGATCCTCCCACTAGGCTCAGCCCTAGCTTTCTAACAAATAGTAAAAAAAGATTAATAAGATTATCCTATTTGAACCCCTCACTATCCCTCCACTACTTCACATGCTTCACCCTTCCTTCGGCAATGGCATCTAACTTTGGATTAATCTATTTGGTTAAGATCTTCTAAATCATCCGCACTTCTCTTCCGCTATCCACGGACATGTAAAATCACTTGGTTAGCCACCCTGTCAAGCCCCAAAAATCAGACAATTAAATATTAAATTAGGACTAAACCCCAATAGCATTCCATCATCCAAATCTTAAGGGTGAAACAAAAACTAAAGGCCAACCAAAACATCCACCATAATTCCATAACTAACCAATACCTCAACATTAAAGTAACAATACTTAGTCAAAACAACTTAAATAATGTACGGTTACAAACCATTCTAAATTATTCCAATACTAAAGTCATAAAGAGAATAATAAATACATAGACTATTATCAATCATAAGCTCAATAAAACAAAAGAAGTCCAAACGACAGGTCCAACACTATCGTAACTCCACGTCACCACCGTAGCCCCAACTACCCCTGCAAAGGAAGCTCAGCTGCGCTCAAACAGAACGCACTCGAGTTGCCAAGAGACAAAATGGGTCAGTATACAGGTATACTGGTATGAGTACAAGATGTAACACCCATGTGTCTACCTAGACGCAAACCAAAATACATTAAATTCTTACTACAGAACAAGACATGTAGTTCCAACCGCACCGAGACGAATGGGTAGTTTCCCGAGATACGGTGGCATTTAGTTTCTTGTCCGTACACAACGTAATATAAATTAATTATAAAATAGGCAAAATAGAAATAAAAATATGGTGGGTCAGCCCTACATAAAAAGTTAGTAAGACCCACCATCCTGCAAAACAAATTAAGTTAGTATAATTTAATCATAAGTAACTTGTTGAAAAAAATATAAAATTACACCGTTTCATACTTAAATAATTCGAATTGATCAAAACTCAAAGAACGAAAGTTGTACATAATCAAATTTCCTAGAAGACAACGTGAACGAATTTAACAGAAACTGAACAGGTTAAAAGAAAAACTTGATATAAAAATCTAGACAGAATTCAATCGAAAAATCTGAAGCTGAAAAAGAACAAAAACTGCCCTAAGATGATTTTTTTCCGAAAACGTTCAAATCATGAAAAGTGTGCAGAATAATGTTTTACTTCAGTCTACGTGAAACCAATAAAAATGAGCTCGTTTCGTGGGTTAAAACAGCCTATAAAATCTGCATTACCAAAATGAATCAAACCGACAATAATCAAGATCATCCGATTACAAGTTCTAATCGATCTTTTTAATAAAAAGCTACAACACAAAAGTTGTCCAAAATCACGTATACATGCCTCTCCTCAAATTTCATAATTTATCAAGATCAATTACTATTTTTCAAGATGTACAAATCAATAAACTCATAATTAAATTTTTGTACCCTAACTCCACCACTTCGGCCCTCCCCTTCCGGCCTACACATATATCCCATGTGCCTCCCGTATACCTAACGCCGCTCCGAAGCCAAACTTGCACGGGGATATCGTCCCGAGTTTGACTCACACTCCCCGGATGGTTAGCATATACGTACGCGCGCAAATCAAAGCACTCGTCTACTCATGAGAACGAGGCAACAATATATATATATACACAACATCTCACACATGAGAATAAACATAACAATGCCGAGCCTAAGGCATTCAAATAAATCTCATAATCCTCATCTTTTTTTATACACTCTTTCTCACCATCACTCAAATAAAACAACAATCCATAGAGTCATGGTGGAGTATAAGGAATTTATCTATGGGTTCCTAATTAATTTTAAATTTCATATAACCATGAGTGTGATTACAACAATAAAATAAATCCATATAAAAATCCTAAATTTGACATACCCAACTAATCAAAATAATTAAATTCAATTAATAGAAACCCTAAATCTTACATACACAACTAAACAAAATAATTAAAATCAGTCAATTATCTAAGAACCCTAAACTTTACATACACCACTAGTCAAAATAATTAAAATTAATCTATCATCTTTATGTAAACACAAAATCAAACTAATATCAAACAAATAGATAAAAACAAGAATTAAACATAAATCAAGGGAAGTGGTTTTTGTACTCACAATACTTTATTGAAGATCAAAGAATATTTAGAAAACTACTAGAGTCACCAAAACAAAACTCTAATCTTTCCTTTTCTTCCCTCTCCTCTGTTTTCCTTGCTATCGCCCCTTTCTTTGTCTTCTTTGATTTCTCTCTCTCTCTCTCTCTCTCTCTCTCTCTCTCTCTCTCTCTCTCTCTCAACTTGGTCTCTCTCTTTTCCTTTTGATCTCCTAAACCTAGTTGAATACTTCTATGTTATTATATATATAATAACCTAAGAGCTAGTATAACCTAATAATATTATACTATAAACCTAAATCTCAATATATAATGGCTTAATAAACTATAATATGCAGTAAATTTATTAATTACAATATTAAATGCCTTAAATATCACATTAAACCTTATGTAACCACCTAATTAATAGTTACATTAAATCCATTAGATATCACATTAAATCTCATGTAACCACCCAATTAATAATGTCAAAAATAAAATAAGAGAATAATAATCATAATAATAATAAATAATGACTAACAAAAATTAGGGTCGCTACACACCCCTTCACCGATGAGGGCAACCTTGCCACTAACCCTCTTCCAGGCATCGCCTTCCAGGACACCCATGTCTCCTATTGGCCTGACGTCTTATAGTAGGAGAAAAATTCATCCACCAACATCCCCTCCATGTCGGTCGCACGCAACCAAGAGATCGTGCACGCCACCAAGATTTTCCATGAATTTGGCACTAACTGCCCCAGTGTCACTTTCAATCGGCTTAGTACATCGATCACAACCTGAGGAAGCGACAATTTTAAACCCTCTGCAGCATCTCTTCGTACAACTTCTCTCCCAGTCTGGCATCTGACACCTTCCCTTCTGCCCTTGGTAACCTTAGTTTCACAACCTCAAGAATCTGATACTTCTTTCGGATCTCCTTCAAGTCCCTCACCATTAATGACGACTTGTCCAACTTGGTGTGCCAGTGGTCCGGAGCCACTTGGCTAATCGGTTGGGCCGCCGAGATCATTATCGAAGGAATAGGTCACGGTGGTCTCTGTCCCCACCTCTTCACCATCCTATCCACCCTATATTTCTTTGCCAGAGCAACCCCATCGTCGTCTCCTAACGGGTTAGATGTTGCAGCTAGTGCTTTTTCTTAGGCCATCTCTCTTACATTTCTGCAGATAGCTTTAGTGGCAGGGGCGAGGAAATTCAAAATGTGCTACAACGTGGAATCATACAAAATAAATGAGGCAAAGTCCAGAATGTGTTGGTTTTTTGCAATAAGGTATGTGAAGTGTAACGCCCTCAAAATAATAGCATTAAAGTCATTACATAAGATTCATTAACATATGAAATAACCACATTCTTCCATTTATCAGAATTCCATTACATATGTATTACATGTTAACAACAAAAGCAAAATGCCCTACGGGCTTACAGCTTTCCAAGTTAACACTTGGTTACATCAAAAGAGTACTAACTCAAACACATTAAGCCCTTGGCTTGAATTTACATGTAATACATCAAAAAGTAAAACAACAAAAGTACGTCCGCCTCTAGCCTCCCAAGCTATGTCCTTGGAGGTGGCATGCTACCTGTACCTGAAAATAATATTCCCATATAGGGTGAGCCACAGCCCAGTAGAAATACACTAAACCAACCATGAACAATGACTAAAATATTAGCAATTGATAGATGGCCAACACTGATACATTCACATAAATCACATATTTATGTCATACGACTTATGAGTCCAAGTTACCTTTCATTTTCCATTTTTCAACGAATAGGCATATAAGCACTACCCACATTCTCAACAGATATGTATAACAACAATATCCACATTCTCAGATAAGCAAATAAGCTATATCCACATTCTACAACAAATATGTATAATAACAATATCCACAGATAAACATATAAGCTATATCCACACTTCACAAAGATAAGCATATGAGCTCTATCTCCACTTCTCTAGACAAGCATATGAGCTGTATCTACGGAGTTCATCCCCTATCTTCTCCCAACACTATCCGGTTTAGAGGTACATCCCCTATCTTCCCCTAAACCGCGGAGTACATCCCCCATCTCCTCCTCTACACATAACGTATACAAACACATTGGTTCTATATACAATCACTCAATACATATAATTAATGTATTCTATCAACCGTCAAATTCCATGACACATTCCATTGATTAGTTTCCGTTTGCCTAATCATCATGCATTGTCTACAACAATCACGACTATCCTCCACCGATAGCCCAAAGCAATTATTTCAAAACAGAAAATAAATGCACAATGGATATTCAATCAACATTTCATTTTGGTGTGTGATGAACAATTCAACTACACCCTTTAACCCCATACATTCTCACTCTTGACAATTCCATTTCATTTCCTCATTTCTCACAATTAATTATCCCAATTAATCAAACAATGTAATTAGGTCATTATCCATAATTAACATTTCAACCCTTAGGTCCCATTTTCATCAATGATTCTACATTTATTCCATTTCTCTATGCCAAACATGCATCTAGGTTTATTATGAATAAAACCCCAACTTTTGTAAAATAACACAAAAGCCCTAAACTTTCACAAAATTACCAAACCAACCCCAACATCTCAAAATACTAAAATTTAAAGACAAAATCCATAGAGAGGAGTAGGATATCCCTACCTCAAATTCGGAGTCCCAAAGGAGAAGACGACAAAACCCAACGTGCTCCAAAACCCGAGATTTTCAGATTAAAATGAAGCCCTCGACGATCAACAACTTTTTTGTAAAGGCCAAAGGTGAGCAAATCACTCCTACTAGATCAAAACCTAGAGAGAAGGTAGAGTCTAGAGTGAGAGGCTCAACAATGGTGATTTTGGAAAAGTAAGAGAGAGAAGAGAAAGTAAAAAGTGATTCGAAAAGTCACAATTTCGGGACTTAAACCCAGTCTCCCGCTCGAGCGTAAAACACCCCGCTCGAGCGTCACTCACAGACTCCCGCTCGAGCGTCCAAACTTCCGCTCGAGCGCCGGATGCACTCTCCCAGCACTTATACAGAACCAGGCCTCCGCTCGAGCTTCCAACTCTACGCTCGAGCGTCACTCAGACAACCCCGCTCGAGCGGCCAATCCCACGCTCGAGCGTACAACGCTGCACAGGAAAAATACTGAATGGGTGTAATCTCCGCTCGAGCGCCAAAACCCCCGCTCGAGCATACAGGCCAAAATCTGGGCAACTAGTTTTGGTTTCTAAACTCAACCAACCTGTAACAAACCTGCCCAACACATCCTATAACTCAATTACGAAGTAAAAAGGATGTAAACAAAATAATAAACAACTACCAACATCCACGGACACATGTCCGGATCACGGTATAACAAGGGTAAACCCGGGATCGCTATATGAAGCGCACAAATAAAAAAGCCCACAATTTGCTTGTCTTCCAAGGATCGTGGTTGACGTTTGCCAGTTTGCAATTTCCCACAGTGTGGAGGGAATTAGGAAACCTAACAGGTAAAATACCCAACTCTTTCAAATTCCCCATTTTCTCTACCCTTCGCCTCCACCAAACGGTTCAAAATCTGTATCCACGGCTCATATCATTCCACGTGGACGGACACTATCATTTCCCCAAACCCACTAACTCCTTGCCTTCCCCCACGTTTGTTTCACATCACGTCTCATACAAAATTATTTTTAAAATCAAAACTATGTGGGATTGTAAAATAAAAGTTAAATGGAAGTTAGCCAATGGGGATTTTCTTAATTGTTTAAAATTAAGAAAATCAAAAAAATGAGTATGAGATATTGATCACATGACTTTTCACTAAAAATCTCATTTTGCTTATATAAATGGAAGTATAAGATTCACTTTATGTAAGTGAAACAATTCACTTTTTCTTTCTTTTTCCAATGTGGGATTGTAAAGTAAAAGGTAAATGGAAGCTAGCCAACATGAATTTTCTTAATTGTTTAATATTAAGAAAATTCAATAATTTTAGAATTAGGGTTTGGAGCTCCTAGAAGGTTTCTCCTTAAAAATCTCATTTTCCTTATATAATAAATAGATAGATAGTGAAACAAATTTCATTTTTTCTTCTTCTCCCGACGTGGGATTATAAAATAAATCATAAACTAATTAGAGTTTTATTTTTATATGGTTAAATGGAAGTTAGCCAATGGAAATTTTTTTAATTGTTTAAAATTAATATAAGAAATCGTGATTAAGCCAGCGAATCAATCAAACCCAAAATGATTTAGCCTAATCGGTTAGGTCAAATGACCAACCAACTTATACAAAAATTAATTAATTAAAACTTTTAAATGTTATTTTAATTTTGAAATTTAAACTGTTTTGAATTGAAATATACACAATACTACACTATTAAGATTCACTTTATATAAGTAAAATAACTCACTTTTTTTTCTTTCTTTTTTTCGATGTGGGATTATAAAACAAAAGTGAACAATTATTTGGACGGAAAGTTTATTTCTAATTAAGCAATCTCAGTTTTTCAATCTTTAATCAAATTAATTTTTAGTTTCTTTCGAATTAAACAAATCTAATCAATATATTTTGATAAAACCGCTAAAATCGCAATTAAACCAACAAATCAATCAAATCAAAAATGATTTAGCCTAATCGGCTAAGTCATAATTAATTAATTAAAATTTTTAAAATTTAAACTATATTGAATTGAAACATGCACAGCACTACAATATTAAATGGGATAGGAGTATAAGATTCACTTTAGATGTATAAAATAATTTTTTTCCTTCTTTTCCTGATGTGGGATTATCAAATAAAAGCTTGCCAGTGGAGATTTTCTTAATTGTTTAAAATTAAGAAAACCAAGAAAATTAGTATGAGATATTGAAACTCTCACAAGACTCTTCACTAAATGGGATAGAAGTATAAGATTCTCATTATATGAGTAAAACAAATCATTTTTTTTCCTTCTTTTCTCGATGTGGGATTATCAAATAAAAACTAGCCAATGGAGATTTTCTTAATTATTTAAAATTAAGAAAATTAGTATGAGATATTTTTATCAAATAAAAGCTAGCCAATGGAGATTTTCTTAATTGTTTAAAATTAAGAAAATTAGTATGAGATATTGAAACTCTCACAAGGCTCTTCACTAAATGGGATAGGAGTATAAGATTTCCTTTATATGAGTAAAACAACTCATTTTTTTCATTCTTTTCCCGATGTGGGATTTTCAAATAAAAGTTAGCCAATGGAAATTTTCTTAATTATTTAAAATTAATAAAATCAAGAAAATTAGTACGAGATATTGAGAAACTCTCACAAGGCTCCTCACTAAAAACACTATTTTCCTTATATAATATATAGATAATGAAAAAAAAATAAGGGTGAAACACTAATAAATCTCAAAATGCAATATTATAAACTGTTTAGTTTTTCTTTTTTTTCTTATGAACCCAAATGTCTCATTAAAGTGGAAATAACATAAAAAGGTAATCACTTACATATTTAGGTTTAATTTTTTTAGGGATAAAAGTAGATTTCTCAAAATGTAAAATTATACATTTAGGCAATTCGCACTATAGAAGTTTTGGATTTTCTCTCATTCTAAAACAAATCTCACATTACGAACAAAAACCTAACACTCTAATGTAACACTCCAATAACGTAACACTTCAATATAACACACTAAAAAACTCATTGGTGTACTTTTCCTAAACGTAATAACGTAACACTCAAAAAAAAAAATTTGTGTAATTTTCCCAAATGTAACGCTCCAATGTAACAGCAAAAAAAAATAAAATTTCTTAGTGTATTTTTTCCAAACATAACACTCTAATCAGTGTATCCCAAGTGTAACACTCCAATATAACACAAAAACACTAAAAAAACTTCTTAGTGTACTTTTTTTAAACGTAATATTCACAGTTTGAAATTATACATTTGCCCAAAACTTACTAAGGAATATTTGTACTTTTTTTGGAATGGTTTGAAGAATCTCACTTTTTTTTTAGTGTTACATTAGAGTATTACGTTTAGGAAAAGTACACTACGAAGTTTTTTTTTTTTGTGTGCGTTACATTGGAGCGTTAAGTTTAGAAAAAGTACACCAAAGTGTTTTTTTGTGAGTTACACTAAGAAATTTTTTTGGAGTGTTATATTAAAGTGTTATATTTGGAAAAGTACACTAAGAAGTTTTTTTGTGTATTACATTAGAGTGTTACACTAAGGAGTTTTTTTATAATATTATATTAGAGTATTACATTTGAAAAAAGTGCACTAGGAAGTTTTTTTGTGTATTACATTAGAGTGTTACACTAAGGAGTTTTTGTGTGTTACACTAAGGAGCTTTTGTGTGTTACATTAAAGAGTTACATTAAAGAGTGTTTTTGGAGTGTTATATTAAAGTGTTATGTTTGGGAAAAATACACTAATAAGTTTTTTATGTGTTACATTAGAATGTTACAATAAGAAATTTTTTTGTGTGTTACATTAGAGTGTTATACTAAGGAGTTTTTTTAGAATGTTATATTAGAGTGTTACATTTAGAAAAAGTACAGTAAGGAGTTTTTTTATGTGTTACATTAGGATATTACACTAATATTTTTTTTTTTGGGTATTATATTGGAATGTTACGTTTGAGTGTTACATTGGAGTATTACAGTTTGAAATTATACATTTGGCCAAAACTTATCAAGTAGTTTTTGTACCCCTTTTGAAATATTTGAAAAATCTCACATCCTTTTGGAATGCTTGAAGAACTCCATATTTTAAGTCATTTTGTATTCCTTTTGAAATGTTTTCCAAATATATAAAAAAAAATTATATAAAAATTCATCCCAAATTTGATTGTCATATATTGTGTACCTTACCTTTCTAGCAAAGAAAAAAAAGAAGAAGAAGAAGAAGAAGAAGAAGAAGAACATAATAGAAATAAGGGTTTAACTGTAAATCTAATTTTTAAATAATATATTAAATTTACATTTCTAAAATCAATGGGACTATTTGGTCTATAAAAAAATCCTTATTACTAGATGGATCATTATTCCTTAATATAGGATTTATAAGTAAATTTTCCAATTTTTTATTTATCTATCTAATGACTATAAAATATAAATATAAATTTATAATTAATTTAAATTAAAAATAATTATAAATTAAAAAAATCATTACACTCATCTATCTATCTATCTATATATTATATAAGAAAAATGAACTTTTTAGTGAGAAATCTTCTACGAACTCCAAATCCACATTCTAATTTTTTTGATTTTCTTAATTTTAAATAATTAAAAAAATCTCCATTAGTTAACTTTTATTTGAAAATCCCACATCAGAAAAAGAAGTTGTTTTACTCATATAAAGTAAATCTTATACTCTCATCCCATTTAATGAGGAGCCATGTGAGAGTGATAATCCTACATCAAGAAAATAAAGAAAAAAATGAGTTGCTTTACTCATATAAAGTGAATCTTATTCTCCAATCCCATTTAATATTGTAGTGTTGTGCATGTTTCAATTCAATAAAATTTATATTTTATAAGTTTTAATTAATTAATTATGACCTAGCCAATTAGGCTAAATCATTTTTGATTTGATTGATTCGTTGATTTAACCACAATTTTAGCGATTTTATATTTTTACTTGATAATCCCATATCGGTAAAAAAGAAGGAAAAAAATGAATTGTTTTACTCATATAAAGTAAATCTTATACACACATCCCATTTAGTGAGGAGCCTTGTGAAAATTTCAATATCTTATATTAATTTTCTTGATTTTCTTAATTTAAACAATTAAGAAAATCTCTATTGGCTTGCTTTTATTTGATAATCTCACATCTGGAAAAAAAAGAAAAAAAATGAATTTTTTTACTCATATAAAGTGAATCTTATTGTAAGAACCCACATTTTTATCTTAATCATGTTCACGAGCATTTGTATGATTATGACTTGTTAAGCTTGCATGTGTATGTTGTGACTTGTTTTGCTTTAGCAAGTGAGATCCGTGCCTCGATTTGGAGCCTTGTGATTTGTCTAAGTGTAGTGTACTTGTCTCATTCCTTCCTTGATGTAAAAACTTAGGTCGCGCCTTGTCTCTAGCCGATGTTATTCCAAGCCGAGGTCACCCTTAGTCTAGTAGCAGCATCTTGGAACCCCTTGTTGATCTCCGTCCTTGCCTCGACCACGTTAGCCGAGATGTCACCTTGCACCCCAGTGATCTCGTCCTGGAGCGGTATGACCTAGGCCGAGGTGTGGCGCATCTAGGCCAAGATGTGGCACAACTTAGTCAAGTGTTGTCCTTCCTAACCGAGGTCATTGTCACCTTAGTTGCCGAAGTCTTTTGTTAGCCGATGTCACCCCTTGCCGGAGTGTCATTCTGTGTAGCTTGTTAGATACGCCTTGTTGTTAGCCGATGTCTTTGCCCTGGCAGAGAGCCCATACCGCCTTGCTTGTTGAACACCCTTCCACCATGCTTTGTCTGGTCTGTCAGTCACCTTTTCAGGTAGAACCCAGTCAGTCGCCGCCACGTGCCTCAGCAGAGGGTTAACCCCAGAACCGGGTATAGAAAACTATCATTTTAGTATCATAAACTTGTCTTGTAGAGAGAGAAGCTCTAGGAGGAAGAAAGAGTTTTAGAGTGAGGAAGTAGATCTTCAAGCTTGATTCCTAGAGATCCAACCGTTAGATCCGCGTTCTAAGGTTAAATTCTTGATCTGCTCATGATGTTCTTTATGTTTATGTTATTGCGTTGCATGATTGAAAATGATTTGTAAGCCATGCATCGTTTTGAAGCTCGATTTTAGAAAGAGAAAATGACATTCATGTGTTCTTCAAGAAAAGTCTTGTTTGATCCGAAAGCTTGCATAAAGAATCATGATTTTGTGTTTATTTCCGCAAGGATTTCAAGTACGGGTACCCAGGTCCATGTTTTCAAACTCATAGCACGAAAATCCCAGATTTGTGATGGCAGATTATGATCAAATATTCGTATTTTTTTCATGTTTTCACACTCATGTTCTTCATGTTCATCAACAGAGGGAAACCCAGAGTTTCCCGACCTCTTTTCCTTGCATGTGGCCCTCGGGAACACACCTCGGCAAGGAGGTGTGGAACCTCGGCCTAGACCTGATTGGTGCCCAGCATGTTTTCCGAAAACATTTGTGTACATGAGAGACTTGTTTGAAAGCGCATTCAATAGGCTTTGCCATGTGTTGTAGGACTTGGGCTTGTCTCGACCCCGACGTGTGAAGAAACGATGTGAGTGGTATTTTTAATAAAGCTATGTTACACTTGCTTTCATAAATCTCGTCTTGCCTTGTTTTGAAAAGTACTTGATCTAGCATGAATGACTATCCCTATTTTGTATATCAAATGCTATCTTGTTTTGATGACTCGTCTTGAAAGTCCTTAGTTGCAGGGGACTATAATGCAACTGCACTCTTGTCTTGACAGTCCTTAGTGCTAGAGGACTCTAAACTTTCGCAGCACAGCTTGTCTTGACAGTCCTTAGTGCTAGAGGACTCTAAACTTTCGCAGCACAGCTTGTCTTGACAGTCCTTAGTGCTAGAGGACTATAAACTTTCGCAGCACAGCTTGTCTTGAAAGTCCTTAGTTGCAGGGGACTATAATGCAACTGCACTCTTGTCTTGGGAATGTCATCACCCTCTTGTATTAAGTAGATGTAATAACATCCAAAGAACTTGAAAGGCCGGCAATGAACTTGATTTCCCTCTTGATTGTAAAGTATGCTATGTATTGTTTTGAAAGAAATCTTGGATATCAATCATGCAAAACCTTTATTTCTAATATCATTCACTGAGTATCCAAGCTCACCCTCTCTATATATATGTAGGTGATGAACAAGAAGGCATTGAGGCCTAGACGTGATTGCCGACATGTTTTGGATTTGCGTCTTGCATCGTCTTGAAGATTATGCTTCTCGGCTTATGTTTTCTTTGTTTGTTTTGGCATATGTCGGCTTGAGAAGCCTTTTGGTCAGGATGTGTTTTGTATCTCATTCTTGTTGTATCTAAATTGTAAGACTTGTAAAGATGTTTGATGTATGACATTCCATTGGACTTATGCACGGCTCTCATGGACTATTTAGATTTTGTATATATATATATATCGCTTCCGCACTTGTAAGCCCCATATTTTATACTCTGATTGTGTGTGATTTTTGTAAGACGGCCTTCGGTAACCTCGGGTTACTGGCCATCACGGCACCAAACTACTAGGGGCGGTTTGGGGGCGTGACACTTATATTCTCATCTCATTTAATATTGTAGTATTGTGCATGTTTCAATTCAATATAGTTTAAATTTTAAAAGTTTTAATTAATTAATTATGACTTAGCCGATTAGGCTAAATCATTTTTGATTTGATTGATTTGTTAGTTTAACCGCAATTTTGGCGATTTTATCAAAATATATTGATTAAATTTGAAATAAACTAATTTATATAAGTAAAAGGAGATTTTTAGTGAGAAGTCCTATGATCAATATCTCATACTTATTTTTTTTTATTTTTTTTATTTTAAACAATTTAGAAAAATTCCTATTGGCTAGCTTCTATTTAACTCTTATTTTTTAATCTCACATAGACATTTTGATTTTAAAAATAATTTTGTATGAAATTTTGAAACTCTCATAATATTTAACTTAAAAATAATAACAATCTTATATTGAGAGAAGAAAGAAAAAATGAGTTGTTTCACTGATATAAAGTGTTACAATCTCACATCGAGAGAAAAAAAAAAAAAGAGTTGTTTCACTTATATAAGTGTTACAATCCCACATCAAGCAAAAACAAAAGTGACTTGTTTCACTTATATAAAGTGAATCTTATAAAAGGGGTTTTGAGCGAGAAACTTTCTAGAAGCTCTCAAACCTTATTCTAAAATTATTAAATTTTCTTAATTTTAAATAATTAAGAAATTCTCATTGGCTAACTTCTATTTACCTTTTATTTTACAATCTCACATCGGGAAAAAAGGAAACAGTAAATTGTTTCATTTACATAAAGTGAATCTTATACTCCAATTTATATAAATTATTGAATTTTCTTAATGTTAAAAAATTAAGAAAATTTCCATTAACTAACTTCCATTTAACTTTTATTTTACAATCCCACATCAGAAAAAGAAGGAAAAAGTGAATTGTTTCACTTATATAAAGTGAATCTTATGTTTTCATTTATCACTACAAGAATTAACACTTTTGGCAACAAAAAAATTGGTCGCTAAAAGTCTATTTTTGGTCGGCAAAAGTTATCCGCGACCAATTTTTTTTGTCGCTAGTTTGGTCACCAATTGAGGATCGGCAAAAGTAATTCGTGACCAAAATTTTCATTGGTCGGGAAAAGTTACATTTGTCGACTAAATTTTTGGTCGCTAAATATTTATTTACTGCGACTAATTCATTTCGTCGCTAAAACATTTTGGTCGCGAAAAGTTGCCTTTTGCCGACCAAATTTCTTAGTCGCCAATTGTCACATTCCACGACCAAAATTAGTTTGGTCGCCAATTGTGACATTTTGCGACCAAAATTAGTTTGGTCGCCAATTGTGGCATTTCGCAATTGTGACATTCTGCGACCAAAATTAATTTGGTCGCCAATTGTGACATTTCGCGACCAAAATTTTTGGTCACCAATTGTGACATTTCACGACCAAAATTAGTTTGGTCGCCAATTGTCACATTCCGCGACTAAAAATTTTGGTCGCCAATTGTGACATTCTGCGACCAAAATTAGTTTGGTCGCCAATTGTCACATTTGGTCTCCAACATCCAACAAAATAAACCTGTAATTTATAATAATCCATCCAATTTATTCAATATAATCTGTAATTTGCAAAAATCATTCAAACCAACAAATAAATTGAATCATGAACATTCAACAAAATACATAGATCAACCATTTCTGAACCTGTTTAATTAAAATCAGCAACTATTATAAGTTTTCATCCACAAATAATTCCAAACTACATATTTCATCTAACATAAAAATTTAAGACATAACAAATACTTGTTATTATGTTTAAAATTTTTATCCATGTACATCAACCGAAAAATATAACTAGTAGTCTACTAAATATTTTCTATACACACCCATCCAAAAATATAACTACTAGTCTACCCTTTTTCTACCCATATCGAATCTCTAATCTCCTGGACTAATAGTCAGTGCAATTTGAACAGGAAACAAGTTCTCTGTAAGTGCTGGATGCAGGAGACCATCCTTCCAAATCATACTTCTTTGCAGCTGCATCATTCAAAGCACCGGAAACAATAGCCACAATTTGATAGAGTAGTTTTAGCTGCAATAGAGAGAATTATGTCATACTTGTAGGAAAGAAAAATGCATAATTAAATAGAGAAAAATCAATTCGTTATCAGCAGGAGCCCATATATAGGACCCTCGAATTTCTTTGGCGTCAAGTGGCAGACTTTTTAGCATTAACCAAACAAAACAACCAATTCCAAAATCACTCATCTTACATGACATTACAAAACCTGGCAAGATAATCTATATGAGTACTATAAGAAACATTATCAAGCATCTCCAGCTTAAAAAAAATGAATATAACGAAGAAATAACCAAAAATTATACACATCATTCCCCTACAATTCTGAGGGCATGAAAGCTCTATACCGTCTTGTAAAACTCTTCTGAGTTCGTTATCATTTCTTCGTGCATGTCCCAAGAGTCATATATGTTAAACCTACTATATGTGATTTAAAACAGTTACGCATATATAAGGTAAAAAAGAAGCATAAAAAAATTAATTTTCAAAAACCAAGTGGATCTAATTGAGCTTATCAAAATTTTGTGCCTTGTTAATTGCCTTGTTAAGAGTCAAGGAAGATTTCTCCTTCTTGGACTATGACCTCCAACTCACAAAATATATATATAGAATTGTTTGATCTAAATTCATTCTGAGTGACATTCATTTAGGTCACCCTTAATGAATCTATCACATATTGAATTTGTTTGCCTATATTTCTAAAAAAAAAAAATTTCCGTGCGCATATGTGAACTTGGGTTGTCATAATAGAATACTTAATAGGAAATGCTAACCATCTCCATTGGATGGTGATTAATGTTCATATATGTGTAAAAATTATATTAACATATATAAAACAAATATATGAAAAATACATAAAAATATGTGAAATATATAGTGGACTATTATTATTATTATTATTATTATTATTATTATTATTATTATTATTATTATTATTATTATTATTATTATTATTATTATTATTATTATTTTACCTTATTTAATGCATAACAAAATTCCACATGATAAAAAAATCCATAGGTAATTTACCTGAGTATCCAAGCCATTAGCAAAAACATGGCAGGAATAATGTTACACATGGCAGTGGCAAAAGTAGCTGTTGTGTACTTCATTCCAGTATAGAACAAGTTCTGGTCTATCACAGGCCTGATTACAATTACACAAAAATAAGAGTAAAAACATTACATACATGCATTACATTCACCTTTAAAGCATAATTAAATTAATTTATAAGGATTTGCTTTTTGAGGTGAAAAGATAAATTAATTACTCCAGTGTATATATGTGTGTGTGTGTGTGTGTGTGTGTGTGTGTGTACTGATTGGACTATATATATATATGTGTGTGTGTGTACTGATTGGACTTGTCCAGTGAAAACCAGTTTCATCAAAAATCAAAACTAGTGGCAATTTTGACCAAATTTGAAGTATCATACACCATTGTTGCTGACTAAGGAGGAGGGATGAGTAGAGGATCATTTGGTTTGGAAGTCCCATGTAGGGTTGCTTGGCTTTTAGCTTTTGGATGCAGTGAAAAATTATGTACCAGTGGTGCTAAGACAAATTTACAGAGTGTTTGAACTTAATATCACTACTAGAAAAAGTATTTTTTGCGACCGTCATAAACCGTCGCAAATAATAAAAAATCAGTCGCAAAAGACCTTTTGCGACCACCCATGCGACCGCAAATGGGGGACGCGAATGTGGGGGTGGCAAATACTTTTTGCGACGGCAAAGTAACAGTCGCAAATTATTTGCGACCACCTAAACTACTTATGACGACCGCTATTTTGCCGTCGCAAAAAATAAAGAAAAAATAACGACCATTTTTTTACCATCGCAAATAGTTTTCAATGACATTTATAAATAGTATAATAATAGCTTTTTAGCAATGAATTTTTTGTTGTCGCAAATAATTTTTTATTATAAATATCGTACATCAATTCTTTCAAGTACAAGCACCTAACAAAGTTTTTTAAAAAATCTAGATAATATAACCAAATTTACATAATATGCCTTTTATAAGCCATGATACAAGCACATGCCTCTACAAACTCATGTAACCATATTTACATAATATACCTTTCATATATAGGAATATTAAGTTTATAACTTGCATTCAGGCCATAGGTAAAGCTATGTTTAAACATTCTTCGGCGTTGTCTGGTTGTTTTATCCTTGAATTTTGATGCAATGATAGGCGAACTACAAACATGCATTCCAATAAAAACCATCAATTTCATTCATCAACACTGACCTCTAATCACATCAATATGACAAAAAATGAAAATTGATTAGAAAATATATACCTTTCAGTTCCATGAATTTGCTCACGAAGTATATCATCCTCCTGCAAGTCAAGTAATCCATGTAATTATTGGTTAGATTATTATAAAATTCTCTCATTTTCTATACATCAATAATGGGCAAGTGATACAAAAGGTTATCAAAATAGAGAAATTCTATAGCTCACATCTTTAGTATTCTTTTATTACCAGAAATGAAAAATAACCTGATATGCAGAATGGAATTTTAAATTAAAAAAATCAAGGCAATGGGACGATAAATTCTAATTCTATTTACATGGGAAACAAATTCAAAGATCCAAAGAATAATAAATAAATATAGAGTAAGAAGTCAAACAATTAATAAATAAATACAAAATAAGGCGTTGAACAATCCAAAATTTTACAATGGTTTTCTATAGCGACCCCGGTCTTTTTCCTTTTGGTTGTTGTATCCGGGCTTAGGTTCCTTGGGTTCTCTCAATGTATAATTGTGGTTGTCATCCTTTATTTTCTCTTTTGAGTTATCGGATGTGTTGGGCAGGTTTGTTTTGTTTTGGTTGGGTTTTGAAACCAGGGGTTACTGTCCAGAATTTGGTTTGGTCGCTCGAGCGAGGGTTGAGTTTTGTGTCTGGTGGCTCGAGCCAGGGTTTCTTCGCTCGAGCGAGCGTTTGCGTCTAGTATAGACCTGAGAGCTGTGTTTCTTCGCTCGAGTGAGCGTTTCTTCGATCGAGCGAGATTTTCCTGTGTCTGGTCGCTCGAGCGACCAAGTCTTCGCTCGAGCGAGCCTGTCCAGTTTAATTAGGCAGCAACGGGATTTTGATCAGTCTTTTCATCCTCTTCTAGTTTCCAAACCCTAGGTCCGACTTCTCTCTCTCTAAACTCATCTTCTCTCTAGGTTTTCATCTACTTCTAGTATGAATCCATCCTAGGTCCTTTGTTAATAAGATAGAGGGCGGCTTGGGCTTCATTCTAATCTGAAAAATAGTGGATTTGGAGCACTTGGATTTTGGGTCATCTTCTCCATTTGTGTTCTTCGTTCAAGGTAGGGATTCTCCTTGTTTCTTTTCAATACTTCGTCTATAGATAGACATGTGGTAGTTTTTGTATTGCATAAAAATTGTATCATGTTGGATTTGTGAAAATCATGGGACTGAACCTTGGGTTGGTTATTGAATTTGGGTTTATTATCATTAGTTATGATTTGGGCTAATTGGGGTGTTAATTAGCATGTGGTTGTTGAAAGGAGAGGAAACCCTAAATTTTCTTATACGATTTAATAGATTAATTGAGGGGTTTAGATCTTTGGGCAAATACTTAGGTATTTTGAGTCTTAATTGTGGTTATTGTTGTTTGTTGATGTTAATTGGGCCTTTTTGGTCAATATTGAGAAAGAGGAAGGAAAGACCCTAAATTATTGTTTATGACTTAATGTGCATAATTAGTTTGAAATGGCTTTGAAAAGAATGTAGTGAATTTAAATGAAGTATGGCTTTTGTCCATAGGAATGATTTTTGTGAAAACAAAGGAAGTGGAATTCATTTTGTGAAATGGGAAAGGTATTTTGAAACAAGTATAAGAGAATTGTAATGTTGTATCTTGAGTGTTGAACACACTTGTGTGGGGTATAGCTTTAACTACCATGTTCATGTTGTTACTGAGTTTTGTACTCTCATGTTAGTTGGGTCTGTTAATAGATGTATAATATGCATGCATCTGGATATTTTGGTCATCGGTGGAGGATGATAAGGTTGTGTTGAATTGTTGTGTATGTATTACACCATTGTTGATTGAACATCATATGTATTGAAATGCTGAACTACATTATATTTGTATACTGGTTGAGGAGAAGAGAGGGGTTGTACTCCAGTGTGTGTGAGAAGATAGGTGATGAACTCCACACACTTATGTGTTCAGCGCTTATAATCAGAGGTATCATACACTTCCAGCTAGCGCCTGGAGAACTGACGCGCTGATAATCTAAGGTACCATACCCTTCCAGCTAGCGCCTGGTAAACTGGTAGATTGTTGTGAGAAGTGTACCATTGGCTTACTTCGCATATAGCTAGTAGTGCATTGTTGTTTTGTTATTGTTTCAGTGTATCTGGAAACATTGTGGATTGTATTTGTTACAGTGTTGGAGGGACGAGTTGACTCATTGATTGATTTTATGTATGTAGTTGAGTTGTTATCTTTTTTATAGAGGTGTGTATGGATAATTATGATATAATGGGAATTGCATTGAAATGCCAAATATGTTTTGAAAAGGCACATCTGTTGTATGTGTGGCAAATGGAAGAGTAATGGGCTTAGTGAATCTATTTTTCTAAATAGTTGTTTATGTTATAAAAGATTGGGAACGGGGGTTAATGAAAGGAAAAAGGAAGGATAAATCGCTTATAGCGGTGAATTAAATGATTGTTTTCAAGAAAAGTTCATATGTATATTCATATATATATTTTGTATAAACTGTCACATTATTATTCTAGTATGAGAATGGGTGTTCATGATCATAGCTATCTGTAATGTTGTTATTGTTAAGGAGCATGTTGAGTTCCCTACTGGACTATATGTTCATCCCACGTTGTTGAATCTTTTTCAGGTGTTTAGCAGGGTGTGCTACAAGATTTGGATCTTCTTATTTGTTGGCCACGAGGCCTCAGTTATGTTGGCGGAATGCCATTGTTGTAAAGGGTTACACCCTTCTTCTTGTACTTTTAATGATGTAATCCTAAGGGCAATTTATTAAGTTAGTTCATGTAATATTTACTTGCATACGAATGAGAGTATTGTTAATCACTTCTACGGATTGAATGTATGAGTTTATTTCCGCATGTTATCTCTGAAATTGAATTAAGTTAAAGAATTTGGTAATGACTCCGAGTAATAAAAGGTGGGGCGTGACAACTTGGTATCAGAGCGAGCCGGGTTTGAATACTTGGGCTCGTGGGAAATGGTTTTTACCACAGTGGGTTTACTACGTATTGTGAGGACGTTGCATATAGATATCATGAAAGTTAGGACTTATGTGTTGCATTTATGTGAGCATGGGATTCAGTCTCCTGGATAGTATTCATAGTCGGTGAACTTGCTTTGAGGTCCTTTTGGAAACACGCCTGATCAACATGGTTTCTGATAGGAATTCCTTGAGAGTTTCGGGATGAGTGGCTATCTTTGTGGACTTGATTCGATTATGTGTTTACATGTTTAGCTGATAATATGCAGTAGAGATGTAAATTTTGAGACTAAGTGTGTCTTGTGACTTAACAGTAGTGGAGTGTGGCTCGGAGAAGGCTATAGTGTTTTGCGCTAAGTGTAATTTACTTTGTGCTTTATAGGATGTCTACACGAGGGAGTAGAGGACGGTTGAATAGTAGGAGTGTCGGTAAGGGCACAGCAGTTCCTTTAGTACCTGCCGTTGCAGCATCGGCTGTCGGTGAGGATGTCGCACGTGAGATTACAAGAGCAGTGCAAGATGCCCTAGCTCGTACTGAGGGCGGCAACGGGCATGCTCTCAAACTTACTAAGGAGTTTTTTCGTTCCGGCCCACCAGAGTTTGTGGGGGAGGCTAAACCGTTGGAGGCAAAGAGTTGGTTAGAACAGATTACCAAGACTCTTGATATGCTCAGAGTCGAAGATGAGGAGTTGAGGGTCTCTTTGGCGACTTTTCAGTTGAAGGGTGATGCGAGTTATTGGTGGAAGTATGCTAAGAATAATGTAGGTAGCACGTGGGTTGCTTTTACCGAGGCCTTTTGGGCCAAGTATTTCCCTCCTTCTGCTCGGGAAAGGTTGAGGGATCAGTTTTTGGAGTTGCATCAGGATGATACTCCTGTGGCGCAGTTTGAGATACGGTTTGCTAGCTTGTCGAGGTTTGCTCCAGAGTTGGTGGCAACAGAGGAGCGACGTTGTTTTGAGTTTGAACGGCGGTTGTGTTTCGATATTCGGGAAAAGGTAGCTGGATCCTTGTGGAAGGATTACTATAATCTAGTCGAGGCAGCGGCCCATGTGGAGGCCATGGTTGCAAGTGATAATAGGGTTGAGAAGGAGACCATCTCGGTAAGTTCTACGGTTCCTAACCGCTCTAGGCTCAGTAAGGGGTGGAGGCAGAAACATGCTCAGTCGGGAGCTGGTTCCTTTTCTTCGCCGGGGGTTTTGGATCCTTCTGTTGGGGTTTCCGGGGAGGTGCAAGTTTCATACCAGTCTCTGAGTAGGGGGTCTGGTGGTTGTTTCGTTTGTGGCCAGCAGGGCCATGGTAGACGTTTTTGCCCTTTGCGTGTGAACTCTGCAAGTGTTTTAAAATCTAGTCAGACTCAGTCATACCCGTCTAGTCGGGGGCGGTTTCGGTACCAGAAACGGGCAGGCCAGGCTTCGGGAGCCTCGCGAGGGGCGACTTATTAGTTATCCCTACAGTGTTACCCTGGAGAGGGACTTTTTGTATGTTGGCTGGTGATGTATCTTGGTTATTGATTTTGTTGTGGACCAGTGTACTGTTGGATGCTTAGGCATCATGATTATGTATCGCATTTGTATGCATAGTATTGTTTGTTTAATCCTCGTGTATTGGGGAGTATGTATGGAATTTCGAACCCTCTAGTATTTATATTGAGAAGTTGTTGATGGGAACAGTGATCCTAGTATTGTTGCTTGCTTGGTATTGTATATTGAGTTAGCCTTGTGACGGCCTATGGGCCTTGTTCACTTTTGGAGTTTATTGGTTGAGAATGGGAATCTGTGAGTGGATGAGATTGATGAGATGGTGTAGAGAATTGCGTGGTATTGGCAAGGTTATGTGGGATTTGTGTCTCAAGTTAGAAGGAATGGTACTTGTATGTTGGTTCGTGTTTTGGGCCTTGCTATTCAGTGAGTCCGTGGTGACCCCATCGGTTGTGTAGGGGTAGTGTTTGTATTGTGATTGGTTATCAATTATTGGGTATGGTTTGAGTGGCACATCATGTATGGATTACTGAGTGTGGAGTTTATTGAGTTGATTAGTCAGCTCGTTGGTATCGGGTTTTGGGTTGACATTGGTCACCATGAGATTAGCCTCGTTTGTTGTAGACTTTGTGTGTTGATTAGGGGAAAACTGAAATTAATCATCCAGTTGAGTCATTGAATATGACGGTTATTATAATACAGCAATTATGTGTATTGAATTATCATTGTGAATGATTGGATTTTTTTTTTATATACATTATATGTATGTATATTGTTTGGGAGGAGATAGGGGATGGACTCCGATGATACAACGCCAAAATGTGTATCTATTGAAAGATTGATATAGCTCATATGCTTATCTATTATGAAGTGAAAAATGTTTTAAATGAGTTACTATTTCATTTAATTGTTTGGCCAGGTTCTGAGCCGGGTGTATGTTATTTAATTGGATAAGTAAAAGAGGTGGAATAGAATTACAAAACCATGAATTTCTTATGCCTTATGTGTTGATAGTATTGTTGTAATTTCTATTAACTATCATTATAGAAATGTTATGTTCGGTGTTGGCTGTGGCATCACTGTGTGTGTGATGGTTGTTGATAATGTTATTTTGGAAAGAATAGGAAAACAAAACTTTTTTCTAGTGTTTGGGCCATCTAAGGGCGTTGTTGAGAAATTGATTTAATTCAAAGGTTTTGAGGAATTCCAAATGAATCTTTTGGCAGATAAAATGTGGATGATTATGTGTTTTGGATAACACCGTGGTTGAAAAAAAAAAAATTATATATATATATATATATTTACAAAACTATTGAGTTTCGCATGGAAAATGAAAGATTTATTTTGGAATGTGTACATTGAGAAATGTCTCTTGAACAAGAAAGTGTTTTCCTATAATTTGCTCAAAAGATTTGCTTTGGTCGTATGGTTGAGAATTATGTTGTTGAATAGTGACTTTGCTTGTTGTGCTAGTCAGTTGTTGGTCATTGTTTCGGGAAAGGTTTCAGTTGTTGAGGTTTTTGTACCTAAGTGTTGTCATTTGAAATGTTTCCCTTGGTTAGTCTTTTCTCTGGTAAGAGTGGATTAAAGGTGTGTTGTGAGATTAATTTCTTCCTTTGGGATTTGGGTGTTGGGGTTGTGAGATCAGTCGGCTTTGTGTTTTGGCGTACCTTAATTTCGGGGACGAAATTCTTTAAGGGGGGGAGGTTATAGCGACCCCGGTCTTTTTCCTTTTGGTTGTTGTATCCGGGCTTAGGTTCCTTGGGTTCTCTCAATGTATAATTGTGGTTGTCATCCTTTATTTTCTCTTTTGAGTTATCGGATGTGTTGGGCAGGTTTGTTTTGTTTTGGTTGGGTTTTGAAACCAGGGGTTACTGTCCAGAATTTGGTTTGGTCGCTCGAGCGAGGGTTGAGTTTTGTGTCTGGTGGCTCGAGCCAGGGTTTCTTCGCTCGAGCGAGCGTTTGCGTCTAGTAGAGACCTGAGAGCTGTGTTTCTTCGCTCGAGTGAGCGTTTCTTCGATCGAGCGAGATTTTCCTGTGTCTGGTCGCTCGAGCGACCAAGTCTTCGCTCGAGCGAGCCTGTCCAGTTTAATTAGGCAGCAACGGGATTTTGATCAGTCTTTTCATCCTCTTCTAGTTTCCAAACCCTAGGTCCGACTTCTCTCTCTCTAAACTCATCTTCTCTCTAGGTTTTCATCTACTTCTAGTATGAATCCATCCTAGGTCCTTTGTTAATAAGATAGAGGGCGGCTTGGGCTTCATTCTAATCTGAAAAATAGTGGATTTGGAGCACTTGGATTTTGGGTCATCTTCTCCATTTGTGTTCTTCGTTCAAGGTAGGGATTCTCCTTGTTTCTTTTCAATACTTCGTCTATAGATAGACATGTGGTAGTTTTTGTATTGCATAAAAATTGTATCATGTTGGATTTGTGAAAATCATGGGACTGAACCTTGGGTTGGTTATTGAATTTGGGTTTATTATCATTAGTTATGATTTGGGCTAATTGGGGTGTTAATTAGCATGTGGTTGTTGAAAGGAGAGGAAACCCTAAATTTTCTTATTCGATTTAATAGATTAATTGAGGGGTTTAGATCTTTGGGCAAATACTTAGGTATTTTGAGTCTTAATTGTGGTTATTGTTGTTTGTTGTTTGGTCAATATTGAGAAAGAGGAAGGAAAGACCCTAAATTATTGTTTATGACTTAATGTGCATAATTAGTTTGAAATGGCTTTGAAAAGAATGTAGTGAATTTAAATGAAGTATGGCTTTTGTCCATAGGAATGATTTTTGTGAAAACAAAGGAAGTGGAATTCATTTTGTGAAATGGGAAAGGTATTTTGAAACAAGTATAAGAGAATTGTAATGTTGTATCTTGAGTGTTGAACACACTTGTGTGGGGTATAGCTTTAACTACCATGTTCATGTTGTTACTGAGTTTTGTACTCTCATGTTAGTTGGGTCTGTTAATAGATGTATAATATGCATGCATCTGGATATTTTGGTCATCGGTGGAGGATGATAAGGTTGTGTTGAATTGTTGTGTATGTATTACACCATTGTTGATTGAACATCATATGTAATGAAATGCTGAACTACATTATATTTGTATACTGGTTGAGGAGAAGAGAGGGGTTGTACTCCAGTGTGTGTGAGAAGATAGGTGATGAACTCCACACACTTATGTGTTCAGCGCTTATAATCAGAGGTATCATACCCTTCCAGCTAGCGCCTGGAGAACTGACGCGCTGATAATCTAAGGTACCATACCCTTCCAGCTAGCGCCTGGTAAACTGGTAGATTGTTGTGAGAAGTATACCTTTGGCTTACTTCGCATATAGCTAGTAGTGCATTGTTGTTTTGTTATTGTTTCAGTGTATCTGGAAACATTGTGGATTGTATTTGTTACAGTGTTGGAGGGACGAGTTGACTCATTGATTGATTTTATGTATGTAGTTGAGTTGTTATCTTTTTTATAGAGGTGTGTATGGATAATTATGATATAATGGGAATTGCATTGAAATGCCAAATATGTTTTGAAAAGGCACATCTGTTGTATGTGTGGCAAATGGAAGAGTAATGGGCTTAGTGAATCTATTTTTCTAAATAGTTGTTTATGTTATAAAAGATTGGGAACGGGGGTTAATGAAAGGAAAAAGGAAGGATAAATCGCTTATAGCGGTGAATTAAATGATTGTTTTCAAGAAAAGTTCATATGTATATTCATATATATATTTTGTATAAACTGTCACATTATTATTCTAGTATAAGAATGGGTGTTCATGATCATAGCTATCTGTAATGTTGTTATTGTTAAGGAGCATGTTGAGTTCCCTACTGGACTATATGTTCATCCCACGTTGTTGAATCTTTTTCAGGTGTTTAGCAGGGTGTGCTACAAGATTTGGATCTTCTTATTTGTTGGCCACAGGGCCTCAGTTATGTTGGCGGAATGCCATTGTTGTAAAGGGTTACACCCTTCTTCTTGTACTTTTAATGATGTAAGCCTAAGGGCAATTTATTAAGTTAGTTCATGTAATATTTACTTGCATACGAATGAGAGTATTGTTAATCACTTCTACGGATTGAATGTATGAGTTTATTTCCGCATGTTATCTCTGAAATTGAATTAAGTTAAAGAATTTGGTAATGACTCCGAGTAATAAAAGGTGGGGCGTGACATTTTCAATATGAAAGAACTGCATGAAGTTGTAGTGTGGAAAGCCACTAAACTGATTTATTCATTGTTCTTCCTTTCACCTCACATTCCATTCTCCTTGATTAAAATCATTTTTTCTCAGTTTAAGGCAGAATTCAGGTTTTTTCTTTTGTAACCATTCTACCGGTGCAATGCTATCAATCTATCTATCTATCAATTAAAATCATATTGAAGAGCATCACAGAAATCTCAATGTTACTTGGGCCAAGTTAACAATTTCACCACGGATAGCATACTCACATTTCAAAACCCGTCAATAGAAAACTTGGAGGTGAAAATGTGGACCAGCATGTAAATTCAGAATAGAAAACAGCCCACATAGCATAAAAGCAGCCACATTGCCCACCAGCTGCATAATATTTGAATCTGGTCACTCAATGCAAAGACAAAATTCAATAAAATCATTGCACAGCCTACAGAATCTATTATACCTACATAAATATACCACAATTAAAAGTACATGTAGAAGTTTCCAATACAACTAGACGATTATGAAAGCATCTACATTCTCATTAAAACTAAAAACAGTCAAACTAGTTGAGTTTGTGAAATTTACACGCACCTAAGTTCCAAATTCCATCACATTTTAAAACATATTTGTCATAAGTGAATCAAAACCTTGCCATGGAGAACATAACAATCACAGCACAATGAAAAAATGAACCTGTACAAGTGAACCTTCAGGGGCAGACAATCTGTAAAACCTCGATGTCACATCACAGTGGGTGCTCCGATGTTTAAATTTAGTGGATACAAGGAGTTGTTCATATAGCGACCCCTGTCTTTTCCCATTTGATTATTGTATCCGGACTTAGGTTCCGTAGATTCTGTCATTGTATAATTGTTGTTGTTGTCCCTTATTTTTTTTCTCATTTGGAATTATAGGATGTGTTAGGCAGGTTTGTTTCAGGTTGGTTGGGTTTAGAAACCAAGAGTTGCTGTCCAGGTTTTTGGTTCTTCGCTCGAGCGAGGAGTTGTTCGCTCGAGCGAGAGGTAGTGTTTGATTTGGACCTGTAGCTGTGCATTCTTGGCTCGAGCGAGCTTTTCTTCGCTCGAGCGAGTTAGTTCATCCTTCGCTCGAGCTATAGTTCCTTCGCTCGAGCGTGTGTCTGGGTTCAGACCTGAGGGTTTGAGTTCTTCGCTCGACCGAGCTTTCTTTCGCTCGAGCGAGCATTTGAGTTGTTGGCTCGAGCAAGGCTTCCTTGGCTCGAGCGTAGTTTCTCTGTGTCTGGTCGCTCGAGCGACCAAGTCTTCGCTCGAGCGAGCCTGTCCAGTTTATATGCACAGCAGCGGGATTTGATCAGTTTTTTTTCATTTTCTTTTGATTCCAAACCCTAGGTCCGACTTCTCTCTCTCCCTACTCACCTTCTTTCTTAGATTTGATCCACTTAGGGTGTGTGTCTACCCTAGATCTTTCATTAAAAAGATAGAGTGAGGCAAGGGCTACCATTTAATCTGAGCATTTGGCGATTTGGAGCACTTTGGTATTTGGGCACTCATCTCTTTCTTCACCTTTTGGGTTGTTTTCTTTGAGGTAGGGATTTCCTACTCCATTTTATAGGTTTTGTTCTAAGTTTTGGTATTTTAACATGTTGGGGATACTTTGGTAAATTTTGGGAAAAACCCTAGTTGTATTATTGAATTAATTTGTATAAGTAATTCATGGAATTTGGAAAAGAGGGTTAAATTCATGGAATTCATTGATTAAATGGCGTAATTGGGTAATTGGTATCATTTGTCTATTGAATTGTTGACATAGTTATTTTCAGTTTAGAAATAACTGTTTTGGGCTATCGGTGGAGGATAGTCGTGATTGTTGTAGACATTGCATGTGGATTAGGAATAACTGAAACTAATCGCATTGGTTAAGTCATTAATTTTGACTATGGCATTGATACAGAAAATACGTGTATTTATTGAGCATTGCATTTGCATACATTGTTTTGTGTGTGGGAGGAGATAGGGGATGTACTCCACGGTTTAGGGGAAGATAGGGGATGGACCTCTAAACCGGATTTTGTTTGGGAGGAGATAGGGGATGGACTCCATTAGCATCACTTTTATGTGTGCTTATTTATATAGAAGTGTTTTATTGATACAGCACTAAAATGTGTATCAATCTGGAAGTATGAAGTGTTTGATTTGAGCTTGAGTCTCATTTGTTGTTAATATTGGAAGGATGTGAATATGATATATGTGATTTCACTGTTATAAGTTTGGCCAGGTTCTGAGCCATGTTGATAAAACTGGAAAGTAAAACGTATCTTTGGCAATAATGTCATGAGTCTGTAAAATGAAGTAATTGATTATTTTGGTTAACCATCTGTTGAATGCTATTGCTTTATTCATTGCTTATATGTGGTTTAGTATATTTCTACTGGGCTGTGGCTCACCCTTTATGGGAACATCATTTTCAGGTTCAGGTGATAAACTACCTCCAAGGACTTAGCTTGGGAGGGTTTGGCTTCTGGATTGGAGAAGACTACCTTTAGTTAATTGTCTTTAATTATTATTACATGTAAACATTCAAGCCTAGGGCTTTTCTTGTATTGAGTTAGAACTCATATTTTTGTATCCAAGTGTTGGCTTGGAAAGATGTAAGCCTGTAGGGCGTTTTATTCGATATTACATGTAATGCTTTATTTAGTATTACTCTGATGAATGAATTCATAAATTGTCTTCTTTAAATAATGCATGTCAATGATATATAATGGGTTAATTTTGAGGGCGTTACAACTTGGTATCAGAGCGTACCGGGTTTGAATACTTTGGGTACGTGGGAAGTGATTAGTATCACATTAGGTTCGTCTCGTTTGATAGAGACTTAGTGTAATGTTATATGCTTATGTGATAACATGTTTATGTGATTATGTGGATATGGAATGTAGTTTCTAGGATGTTGATTGGACCCTTGAGTTTCTTGTAGTCTTGTTGGAAAGGCACTTGATCACTGCTGCTTCCAACCGGAACTATAGTAACCCTTTGGGACTATCATTATCCGGGAATGAAATTCGTAGGTGCTTATGTGATTATGTGCTTACGTGGAATGAATTATTGTTGTCCATTGCATTAGGACGCGAGTGTTTAGCTTCGGCACATTTATTAATGTGCTAATGTCTTTGTTTCCTTTATTAGGATGTCAGGACGAGGACGAGGACGCGGTAGGCGTGGTAGGCCAGGTAGGCAGGAGGTGCCTGTGCCAGAGGAGATTCCGGCAGTTCAAGAGGGAATTGGTCAGGCCAATGTGGCCGAGCCAGTAGGCCAGCAGGCTATGGGCGCTCTAGCCCGAGAGATAGCAGGGGCATTTAGGGAGTCAGTAGGCATTCTTAGAGCTGAGAATCAAGCTCAGGCTGGTATTGCGGATGCAGGATCTTCCTTTCTGAAGAGGGAGTTCTTCCGGTCCAATCCGGATGAATTTGTGGGTGATCCTAAAGAGCCACTTAAGGCAGATGAATGGCTCAAACAGACAACGAAGACGTTTGAGATGCTTGGCATCGAAGACGAGGGGTTGAAAGTGACCTTGGCATCTTTCCAGTTGAAGGGGGATGCAGGTCAGTGGTGGAAGTTTACTAAGGGGCGTATAGGAGGTACATGGGAGGCTTTTGTGAATGCTTTCCAGGAGAAGTTCTTATCTCCAGCAGTCAGGGAGAAGCTGCGAGACCAGTTTTGTCAGCTTAAGCAGGCGAGCTCTTCAGTGGCCGAATTTGAGGCTGCATTTACTAGTTTGTCCAGGTTTGCAACTGAGTTGGTGGCGTCTGAGGAACGCCGTTGTATTGAGTTTGAGAAGAAGTTGAGGCGTGGCCTCAAGCTGAGAGTTGGGGGAACTATGATTCGGGAGTATGGGCGTATGGTTGATGCTGCAGCCCACATGGAAATCATGATGCAGGAGCAGGAGGAAGGGCAGAAGGGCTCCAAGAGGAGTCAGGATGGTCAGAATGATGGTAGGAGACAGAAGGGTTTTAATCCCCAGCAGTCTCAGGGTAGCTTTTCTCGATCGACTTTTCCTGTACCGAGTGTTAGTTTGGGGAAAGGCAGTCAGGGAGACATTACCTGTTTCAAGTGTGGCCAGCTGGGCCACAAGTCTCCAGTTTGTCCTCAGAGGGGAGGAGTTCAGAGAGCAGCATCTTCTTTGGCTCGATCTCAGAGCCAGAGTCAGGGTAGAGGTCAGCCACTCTCGTGTTATCAGTGTGGTCAGCCAGGGCATATGAAGAGGTATTGCCCGCAGTTGGGTGGCACATCTGGTGCATCTGGTTTGAGGCCGATTCAGGGTCAGCAGCCAGCTCAGTCGGGTCAGGCCTCAAAGGCCAATCAGGGGGCTTCATCGTCTCAGTCGGTGCAGCAATCTTATGCTCCTAGGGTTGAGCAGGTTGATCAGAGGTCGTCTGGGCGCGTGTATGCTGTTACCGCGCAGGATCTTGTGCCAGCACCATCAGTTGTGAGAGGTACCTTCTTGTTTTGCAACTCGGTTGCTAATGTTTTGATTGATACGGGTGCATCTCATTCCTTTGTGTCTGCTGCATTTGCATCTGTTTTGGAGTTGGAGTTAGCACAGCTAGCATCTCCTATTTGTGTAGTGTCACCTCTTGGGGGTGAATTGATTTTGAAACAAGGCGTTAGGGGTTGTGATATAGAGGTTGATTATCATAGAATCCCATTTTCCTTTGTAGTTATGCCTATGAGGGGTTTCGATGTTATTTTGGGTATGGACTGGTTATCGTCATACTGGGCAGTTATTGATTGCTACCGCCAGAGGGTCACTTGTTGTACCGTGAGCGGAGAGTATTTTCATTTTCTGGGGGACCGGGTTGGTGATGTGTTGCCACCGGGGTATGTTCGGCGAGGAAGGAGTGAGCTTAGTGGGCTACTAGCTAGCCTTTTGATTAGTGAGGATAATGAGACTCAGATTGTGTTGCCAAGGGTGGTTTGTGAGTACTCGGATGTCTTTCCTGAGGATCTTGTTGGTTTGCCACCGCATCGGGAGATTGAGTTCTCTATTGACCTAGTGCCCGGCACGGCGCCGATTTCCATGGCACCTTATCGTTTTGCCCCAGCCGAGTTAGTTGAGTTGAAGATCCAACTCCAGGAGTTACTAGACAAGGGTTTTATACGCCCTAGTGTTTCGCCGTGGGGAGCACCGGCCCTCTTTGTTAAAAAGAAAGGTGGTGCTTTGAGACTTTGTATAGATTATCAGAAATTGAATCGGGCTACGGTTAAGAATAAGTATCCTATGCCTCGTATAGATGATTTGTTTGACCAGTTGAAGGGTTCCCGTTGTTTCTCTAAGATAGACTTGAGATCGGGTTACCACCAGTTGAGGGTCAGAGAAGAGGATATTCCGAAGACGGCATTCCGTACGCGGTATGGCCATTATGAGTTTTTGGTGATGCCATTCGGGCTCACCAATGCACCGGCAGTTTTTATGGATTTGATGAACCGGATCTTCCGGGAATTCTTGGATCGGTTTGTAGTCGTTTTTGTGGACGACATCCTTATCTATTCGCCTTCTGAGGAGGAGCACGAGGCACACTTGAGGGTGGTGCTTGAGTTACTTAGAGCCCATAGGCTGTATGCCAAGTTTGGGAAGTGTGAGTTCTGGCTGAGGGAAGTCAAATTCTTAGGCCATGTGGTATCCGGTGAAGGAGTGTCTGTTGATACATCCAAGGTAGAGGCAGTGCAGGATTGGGCACAGCCTAAGAGTGTATTTGAGATCCGCAGTTTTCTGGGATTAGCTGGGTATTACCGTCGGTTTGTGAAAGATTTCTCCAGGTTAGCATCACCGTTGACTAGACTGACTCGGAAGGGAGTCAAATTTGTATGGAGTGAGACTTGTGAAAAGTCGTTTCAGGAGTTGAAAGTTAGACTGACTACCACTCCAGTATTGATTATTCCAGAGAGAGGGTTGGGTTATACGGTCTATTGTGACGCCTCACGAGAGGGTCTGGGTTGTGTATTAATGCAAGAAGGGAAAGTAGTTGCCTATGGCTCTCGTCAGTTGAAAATTCACGAGCAGAATTACCCTACACATGATCTAGAGTTAGCAGCTGTGATATTTGCCTTGAAGATTTGGAGGCATTATCTTTATGGTGAGAAATTCGAGGTGTTCTCGGATCATAAGAGTTTGAAGTATTTATTTACACAGAAAGACTTAAACTTGAGGCAGAGGAGGTGGATGGAGTTCATAGAGGATTATGACTTTGAGTTGCATTATCATCCGGGAAAGGCCAATGTGGTGGCCGATGCCCTTAGCAGGAAACCTGTTGGTGACATAGCTAGCATAGCCATCCGAGAGTGGGAGATGTTGGGTGCACTTGGAGAGTTTGATTTACTTATGGGCGAATCCGTTGAGGCTGCGGCCTTGTTTTCTGTTGTTGCACAGCCTACACTTGTGACTCGAGTGTTAGAGGCTCAGAGAGGTGACCTTGAAGTAGAATCTCTCCGTGAGAAGATTTCCGGTGGGAAGGTTGAGAAGGGTTTGACGGTGTATCCCGACCTAAGTGTGAGATACCAAGACCGTCTGGTTGTGCCAGAGTCTTGTCGAGAAGAGGTACTCCGAGATTTTCATCATTCACGCCTTGCGGTGCATCCGGGAGGCACTAAGATGTATCGGGATTTGGGTCGTCAGTTCTGGTGGCGGGGTATGAAGAGAGATGTGGCAACTTTCGTATCTAAGTGCCTTACTTGTCAGCAAGTGAAGGCTGAACATCAGAGGCCAGCGGGTTTATTGCAACCCTTGCCTATTGCTGAGTGGAAGTGGGAACACGTCACTATGGACTTCGTTGTGGGTCTTCCGAGGACTCAGCGGGGTAGTGATGCTATTTGGGTGGTTGTAGACCGATTGACTAAGTCGGCGCACTTTATTCCTATGCGCGTGAGAGATTCGGTAGATCATCTTGCCGACTTGTATATTCGGGACATAATGAGGTTACACGGGGTTCCAGTGACGATCGTCTCAGATAGAGATCCTCGTTTTACTGCCAGGTTGTGGCAGAGTTTGCAGAGTGCCTTAGGCACTAAGTTGACCTTTAGCACGGCTTATCATCCTCAGACTGATGGACAGTCCGAGCGTACTATTCAGATACTTGAGGATATGCTACGGGGTTGTGTTCTAGACTTTAGTGGGTCGTGGGAGAGGCACTTGCCGTTGGTGGAGTTTGCCTACAACAACAGTTTCCAGTCTAGTATTGGTATGGCACCTTTTGAGGCCTTGTATGGCCGACCGTGTAGATCTCCTGTTTGTTGGGCTGAGGTGGGTGATGCACCTCTGTTGGGTCCGGAGTTGGTGAGGGAAACGACGGAGAAAGTTGAGCTTATCCGTAAGAGGCTTGTTACAGCACAGAGTCGTCAGAAATCTTATGCCGACCGTAGGAGGAGACCCTTGGTGTTTGTGGAGGGTGATCATGTCTTTCTGAAGATATCACCTAAACGGGGTTTGATGAGGTTTGGGAAGAGTGGGAAGTTGTCCCCTCGATTCATTGGTCCGTTTGAGATCCTTGAGAGGATTGGTGAGGCTGCTTATCGTTTAGCTTTGCCGCCGCAGTTGTCTGGAGTACATGACGTGTTTCATGTGAGTATGCTTCGGAAGTATGAGCCGGATCCATCACATGTGTTGGATTGGACCGATTTAGTGGTTGATGTGGATGTCTCGTATGAGGAGAGACCGGTTCGGGTATTGGATAGGCGGGATCAAGTTTTGCGAGGCAAGACCATCCCTTTGGTAAAAGTTTTGTGGAAACATCATGGAGTGGAGGAAGCCACTTGGGAGCGTGAATTGGAAGTCCGCGAAAAATACCCGGACATGTTTATTCAGTTGTAATCTTATATTTAGATTTTGTAATATTGTTGAACTTAAGAGCTTTACATATGTCTTAGGTTGTAAAATGTTGAGTATGTTTTGGAAAAGGGGTGTATCTTGAAACTTGCTTCATTATAGAAGTTTAGTATAGTATTGCATATGTTGATTACATTGCTTAGTGTGTTATGTATATCATGTAATTAAATATGATATGGGATTGTTAGCATTGAAAGGAATAATGCATAATAATGATACAGATTGAAATATATGTTGTGTTATATATTTGGTATGAGATGCCTCTTGATAAAGAGATGAAATGACCAGTTTTGGGTCAAGATGTTTACTAATGAATTGTTTTTTTAAAAAAAAAAACTTATGCTTAATTTCGGGGACGAAATTCTTTGAAGGGGGGGAGGTTATAGCGACCCCGGTCTTTTCCCATTTGATTATTGTATCCGGACTTAGGTTCCGTAGATTCTGTCATTGTATAATTGTTGTTGTTGTCCCTTATTTTTTTTCTCATTTGGAATTATAGGATGTGTTGGGCAGGTTTGTTTCAGGTTGGTTGGGTTTAGAAACCAAGAGTTGCTGTCCAGGTTTTTGGTTCTTCGCTCGAGCGAGGAGTTGTTCGCTCGAGCGAGAGGTAGTGTTTGATTTGGACCTGTAGCTGTGCATTCTTGGCTCGAGCGAGCTTTTCTTCGCTCGAGCGAGTTAGTTCATCCTTCGCTTGAGCTATAGTTCCTTCGCTCGAGCGTGTGTCTGGGTTCAGACCTGAGGGTTTGAGTTCTTCGCTCGACCGAGCTTTCTTTCGCTCGAGCGAGCATTTGAGTTGTTGGCTCGAGCAAGGCTTCCTTGGCTCGAGCGTAGTTTCTCTGTGTCTGGTCGCTCGAGCGACCAAGTCTTCGCTCGAGCGAGCCTGTCCAGTTTATATGCACAGCAGCGGGATTTGATCAGTTTTTTTTCATTTTCTTTTGATTCCAAACCCTAGGTCCGACTTCTCTCTCTCCCTACTCACCTTCTTTCTTAGATTTGATCCACTTAGGGTGTGTGTCTACCCTAGATCTTTCATTAAAAAGATAGAGTGAGGCAAGGGCTACCATTTAATCTGAGCATTTGGCGATTTGGAGCACTTTGGTATTTGGGCACTCATCTCTTTCTTCACCTTTTGGGTTGTTTTCTTTGAGGTAGGGATTTCCTACTCCATTTTATAGGTTTTGTTCTAAGTTTTGGTATTTTAACATGTTGGGGATACTTTGGTAAATTTTGGGAAAAACCCTAGTTGTATTATTGAATTAATTTGTATAAGTAATTCATGGAATTTGGAAAAGAGGGTTAAATTCATGGAATTCATTGATTAAATGGCGTAATTGGGTAATTGGTATCATTTGTCTATTGAATTGTTGACATAGTTATTTTCAGTTTAGAAATAACTGTTTTGGGCTATCGGTGGAGGATAGTCGTGATTGTTGTAGACATTGCATGTGGATTAGGAATAACTGAAACTAATCGCATTGGTTAAGTCATTAATTTTGACTATGGCATTGATACAGAAAATACGTGTATTGATTGAGCATTGCATTTGCATACATTGTTTTGTGTGTGGGAGGAGATAGGGGATGTACTCCACGGTTTAGGGGAAGATAGGGGATGGACCTCTAAACCGGATTTTGTTTGGGAGGAGATAGGGGATGGACTCCATTAGCATCACTTTTATGTGTGCTTATTTATATAGAAGTGTTTTATTGATACAGCACTAAAATGTGTATCAATCTGGAAGTATGAAGTGTTTGATTTGAGCTTGAGTCTCATTTGTTGTTAATATTGGAAGGATGTGAATATGATATATGTGATTTCACTGTTATAAGTTTGGCCAGGTTCTGAGCCATGTTGATAAAACTGGAAAGTAAAACGTATCTTTGGCAATAATGTCATGAGTCTGTAAAATGAAGTAATTGATTATTTTGGTTAACCATCTGTTGAATGCTATTGCTTTATTCATTGCTTATATGTGGTTTAGTATATTTCTACTGGGCTGTGGCTCACCCTTTATGGGAACATCATTTTCAGGTTCAGGTGATAAACTACCTCCAAGGACTTAGCTTGGGAGGGTTTGGCTTCTGGATTGGAGAAGACTACCTTTAGTTAATTGTCTTTAATTATTATTACATGTAAACATTCAAGCCTAGGGCTTTTCTTGTATTGAGTTAGAACTCATATTTTTGTATCCAAGTGTTGGCTTGGAAAGATGTAAGCCTGTAGGGCGTTTTATTCGATATTACATGTAATGCTTTATTTAGTATTACTCTGATGAATGAATTCATAAATTGTCTTCTTTAAATAATGCATGTCAATGATATATAATGGGTTAATTTTGAGGGCGTTACAGTTCATATCTACCACAAACAATCTCACTCTAATAAGAAAAGAAACTACAATAGGGTGACAGCAGCAAATGGACGACAACAAGAAGAATAATCACTTAAGCACAGATAAGAAGGATCTAAGCACACAAGAAAAACAGAAAAAACAAAAGGAGGTAATTCAATTGAAAGAAATTGATAAAGACCACAACATTCTCACAGACCATCTAAATGGAAACCAGCCTTTCTTTTTAAGCATCCGCTGTTTAGCTGCTTCCTTAGATTTTACAGATTCAACCTTGGCATGTGCAAAGAAACCTGAAAGGTAAATATACCATCAGTGAGAAAAGGAAAAGCCAGCAGTTCAAATATTTGTATCCTCAACACTCCATGATATCTACAAAGTTCAATATGAGGACACATAGGAATGTATAAGGTTTATTGAAATGGTAGCAATTAATAGAAACACAACCTTGATTGAGCTTTGTGCCCCCAAGGACAAATATTTTAATAAACTTCATTATCCAGGGACAAAGTTATGAAAACTAGAATTATGTCTTCAATGCACATTATATCAGAGACCAGATAAACTCCTGACTAATTTCTAAAAACAAATGCACAGATAGAAATAATAGTGGAGAAACATCACTAAGATGTGAAGATCTGGCAAAAGGAAAAACTGAACGTCCTGATGAAAGCAAAAAAAAGTTATCCTCAGTAATGATTATACATACATACACACACACACACATATATATATATTAATAGAAAGCGAAACCTGAAAAAAGGTGAAGTTCTACCTTGGACGAAATGTAGAATGTAGACAAATGTGGTGCATCTCCCAAGGTCACTGATATATAAGCAAACATTACAAGATAGCTTATCTGATAAGTATTGGGAAAACAGAGTAAAGACAAATTGTCAGAAGCAAATTTGGGCCATAAGTGCGTAATTATTGACAAGGATTTATTTAATTAGTTTCCAGTACATGACACATAAAGAGGAACCAATCAACATGTAATACATATACACATAGAAATTTTTTCATGACTTACTAATATATTTACAACATCAACAGTACTTTCTCTCTTCAATTCTTCCTCAATTGAGCTCTCAGATGAAAATGACAGAGTGAGATTGCTGGACTGCACCATTGGCAGCAGCTCATCCTGTCGTCATAGTTTGTTCATTATCATGCACATCTAAGTATCTGAATAATTTCATAGTGACTGATTGAGCAAAACATTATATTGAGAGAGAGAGAGAGAGAGAGAGAGAGAGAGAACTATTATATTGTACAAAACACGACAAAGAGGAGAAAAGTATAATTGCAATAAATCAACGTACTTATTACAGTGTAGAGCTAAATGGATGCAGTGTAGAGCTAAAACATGAATGCAGTTGATTCACAAAGTTTTACGGTAGCTAGCAAGTATTCAGTTATGGTGTATTGGCATAGAAATCAAGAAGCTCTAATCAGACAAATATCAGTGCAATCCTTATGTCTTCAGCTGTAACCTGCATTCAAACTTTTAAACTGTAGGAATATCTAAACTTCAGTTGATTCCGTATTCACAATCCTAATCCAGAGAATCACTTCCTTGACAACCTTAAACCTCCCAACCTTCAGTATTTCTTAATTGTCGTCCATGAAAGTCTACACTGCGAAACCTTAAAAACTATAATGCAATTATATTCAGAGATGGTCAAATCTTTCTAGAGTTTTGACATTAATTTTTTATCATTTCCCCAATAAAATTTTGAGCTCAAACTAAAATAAATATAATAAAGGGGATAGGAGGGGCGTGGGAGAGAAATGACATGTAAAGTAAGGAAATAGAGGAAGAGGAAGCCATTCTTAATGCATAACTAAGGGAAAGTGGAGTCACACATGATAATTTTTAATTTACATTAATATATCCATAAAAGTAACTGGAAATTCAGCTCAATTATTCTTATCCGAGAAAGATGTGAGAAAATCTTGCTAACTGTTTACTCAATTCCCCCATTGGTGAAATTTCTAAAATCAAATTGCCTTCGGAAACATAGTCCACATACCAGTTTATAGAAGGTGAAAAAAAAATGTTGTCAACTTATCACAAACAAATATAAATTCTACTTGCAATTGGCATATATATATACATATTTAAGAACAAAGATTTTTTTGCAACTTTTGAGAAACTCATTATATGTATTTTCCCCTTCCTGAAAATCAGACTAAAATGCGACAACATATAAATCATAATGTAGATTTCAATCATATCTAGACACAACAAACAAAATGGTACACGTCTACAACAAATACCATCTTCTTGGTGGTCTTTGTTATTGTTTGCTACTTAAAAACATATGCAGTCACGAAAACTCAAAAACAAAAGATGTTTAGGTTTGACTATCTGACAATTTTACATTAACAAAATTGATGCAATATAAAACAAACTTACCCAAACACACAAGAAAAATGGAATTAACTCGCAACAACTTAACTTATATAGATCCATCACCAGACTTATCCAACCTTGCCATGCACTGCAAAAAGCAAATAGAAAGACAATTTTAAATCCTAAAATGGATATTTTGAAATTATAAAAATCCATTCAAAGTTTTAATTGGTCACCTCCAAATCAATAAAGGCCTTAAGTAACCTCCAAAAAAGGCCTTAAGCAATCTGCAAATCAATTGACTTCAATTAATTCTCCTCTCTCTCTGCTTGATATGTCCTGTCTGCTTGATACAACCATTGGAATGAGAACAAACCTTCTGGACCTTGATGGTCTTTATCTCATCTAGAAGCCGCTTTGCTGCTTCATCACTTCTTTGTTTTTGCTTTAAAAGCTGAAGCTGACAATCTTGTTTCTTCTTAAGATCTAAAATCTGAAGTTGGGTTGGGGGTCGGAATTTTTAGCATTTAAATAATGACAAAGGTTTGAGACAGCATAATGACATTGGAGAGAGCAAAACATACCTGCGTCTCAAGTGATTTTAATTTCTGTGCATAAGCTTTGTGCATTTTCTACCTTTGTCCATCAGAAGCAGTAGCAAGGTTTTCAATTTCAGCTAGCAAACGGTCCCTCTCTTGCTGTAGTTATCACAGACCATCATCACCCTCTGTAGTGATGAAATAGACAACTAGCAATGGAAAATTTTAAAATTTTTCCATATAACCTGGACTGTTTTCTTCTAGTTTCAAGATTCTCTTCTCAAAGTGCTGACTATAAGCTTCAGTGTCAGACCCTCCAAAATGTTTCATTTCTGACTGCACATAAGTCACAGAAACAATTTTAAGAAAAACAGTGTAAATTGCAAGAATGGAATACAAAATAAAATCTATTTCCAAACATTCACCAATTGTCAAATATAAAAAATTTCCAAGGAATCAAATAAATTTCACAAAAATTGTTCAGTAAAAATTATAGTGGCAGATCAAAGGAGCAGGGAAAAAAATACTTTAGATTCCAATGGTACTAATTCTAGTAATTATGTTGCTACATTTAAGTTGGCGTTGTGGAGTTTCTTTTTTTTGTTGGTCGTTAGATTTTCATTGTTGAAGATCATTGATTAGTGTTCCTTGGATTCATGTAACCCACAAAACATGTCTCCCTACATTATTTTAATAAAATGAAACATTAAAAGGATCAAATAAAAAAAATATACACACACACACACATATATATATAAAGAAGTGGAGGAGCTCTATCCCAAGAGAGAAATAAAAAATACCGCTAAAGATATAAACATTGAATCTTGAATCTTCAAGCACAACTTTGTATTGAATGGGCAATTTTATGTTTGTTGCCTTAATAACAATTTTATGTGGTTCAAATGAACAAAAATCAATCATATTAAACAAACTAGGGAATTCGACATTCATATTGCAATAATAAAAAATATATATTCTAGTCCAAAAAACATATTTATTCTATCTCCAACTATGCTCATTACTCACAATCAAAGGATTTCAAGTTGAAAAGAACAATTAAAATTAAAAACAACCTACCTCGCAATAAAAACTTGTTGCTTTATTGTAGCAGGGAACTCTCTAACTCCTCCATTGTAGAAGTAAAGGGGAGGAAAGGCCAATCCTGCAAATATTTTCAGCTGTAATAGATGCCATTGAAGGTAAATAAAGTGCTAGTGAAAAAAAATCATATAGCATAGACTAAGGATTCATCTGATGATCTATGTGCCATAGATGCTTCAACCACATACAGGCAACTAGAATTAGGAGAAACCATCTGACATTAGTACAAGTGCAAAGGATAACACAATCAACAACGGTAGATCATACTAAAACAAATATGATGCAAACATTATAACCATAGCTTTACAAAAATGACAAAGACCCGAAGCAAGGTCAATTGACAAGATCATGAAAGAAAAATACAAAAAAGGATAGAACTCAATTCCCCTAAAGCTACTGACATAAAGAAATGACATGAGACATTCTAAACATCACTAGAGGTCCCATTCATCAAGAGGCAGCATTGGAGCTTAACTAAACCCAGCTTAAAAACAAACATGGAGCTCTCTTGAGATAGTTCAGTGAAAGTTTGCTCTGTTTCCAGTTTTAGTAAAGCATCTTGAGGTGGAGATTTAGCCTTTGGTCTACAGAATATAAGTACATTTGAGTGGTAGACTACTAAAAGGAACAATCAACCAAAAGAAATTGAGTCCAGCATGAAGACAAATTATATATTTAAAAAGCACAGTCAACCCTTTAATAATTACCTAATAAGTTCATAAACTTCAATAATTAATAAGTTTTAATTATTAAATGTTCTTTTATCAAGTATCCTAGTAAGAAAAGAAATCTATTTGACTAATTTTCACTCCACTTTCAAATGTAATTAATTATTAAATGTTTATCCCTCTTCTTAAAAGTATATGTTTGTAAAGAAAGAAATATATCATTGCAAATCCTAAAAGCAATAGATTCATCATTGCTCTCTTCAAATCCATAACCCACATGCACTGCCTCACATCCCCTATTACCTCTCCCTATGTAGCAATTAAGATCAATGGCTAAAAAAAATCCCTCTTTGCTAGGTATCCTATGTACTAACCAATTCAAATCCTCCCAAAATTATCGTTCCATAGATTCATCTAATCCTATTTGGGGAACATAACTGCATAGGCATTAATTATATTTAGTGTCTCTTCTCCTAACACTAATTTCACTCATATTCTCTCCTTTTCTTTTTAACCAAACATTTCTTCTTTTAGATTTTTTACTTTTTATCTACAATTGTCTACACTCCATTTCCGCAATTCTCTTTTCCAATATTTTTTCATTTTTCCTAAATTTTTTCACCACCCATTTAGTTTCTCATAAACAAATAAAAGCAATTCCCCATCTAATCATGGCATCTACTAATTCCATCCATTTACATATATTCCGCACTTGTCAATGTATCCTACTCAATTGAACTAGCACTTTAGTTGCACTTGTCCATTGAAGTGAATGAAAACTTGCTCACCATACCCAGGCACCAGTGTATAATTTTGATAGAATATAACAGTGACCATGTAATCAACAAAGAGAGAGAGAGAGAGAGAGAGAGAATGTGAAAAAGGGGTTAAGAATTACCCGCAACCAAATTAGCTAATCCAACAGTGTTTAAAGCCAAACACCCGGGAATAGGGATAAGACTTAATTTTTGACAAACGCACAAGCATATTATTAGTTTTTTACCATTGTCGGGTATCAATTATGTAGTCCTATAACCCCAAACAAACACTAGCAAACAAACTTGCAAACCTGAAAAACCCAATTGGCAATGCGGTCAGTTTAAATTTGTATACCTAAAAAGACTCAAAATTTTCAACCTTAGTCACTAGATCCCCATAACCAATTCCAGTCACCACTATGAGGATATATACATACATATATATATATATATATATACACATAATCAAAGTGATAAGAAAGGAGGAGGAGAGTATACCAGTGCAGATCCAGTCGCCGATACGGGGGAGCCATTTAGAATCGGCGGGGATTTTGGTGTCGACGAGAAGGCGGGGCTGCTTACATCTGTTGCAGAAGGACCTAAAGGCATAGTTGCGGTTCCTGCATCCACCGCACTCCCAATCCCCTTCTCTCCCTTCTCCTCCCATCTTCTCTGTAACCCTCTCTCTCTCTCTCTCTCTCTCTCTCAACTCAGGATTCAGGGCCACAGGATTTTGGCCTCTACCTCCCCTTCCTCCACGACCACCTGACCCAGATCGACCTCCAATAGGTGTGTAAACCTTCGAATCAGCCATGCCACCACTAACTCCATACGATTAAGTTGTTAGGGTAGAAGCTGTTAGAGTATAATAGAGAAGATTTAGGGCAGAAGCTGTTAGGGTTGAAGTTTCCTCTTGGGTAAGATCACACGGATCAGAAACTCCAGATCCACACCAGACATGGAAGCCTTCATACGATTAAGCTCCTCTCTTCACTCCTCAAAGGGCTTCGACTGAGTAACTCGCCGAAACGGATTCCCCCTGTGCAACCTCCACCGAAGCTAACCCCAACGATGCAACCCCTTTCTCTATTTCATTCATCGCGATAATATCACTCGTCAACCATTCCATAGATTCCACAAAGGAAGAAGGGTTCAAATCGGCCTCACATACACAAAGGCTACTCACTGGATTTGCCTTTATTTATTTATTTTTTCTGTTTTGCAGGTACAAAACGACGTCGTTTTTTGATTGGCGACCAAATTTTTGGTCGCCAAAAAATTTCATTTCCCCCCTCCTGGTTGTTCAAATTTCCCTCCCAAACTTTTGGCGACCAAAAGACCAAATTAGTCGCAGAAAAGTACCTTCGCCGACAAACTTTTTTAGTCGCCAAATCTCAATCAACGGCGACTAAAATATTGGTCGCTAAAAATACAAATTTGGCGACTAATTTTTTTTGGTTGCTGAAAATAAATTTTTGGCGACCAAAAATTTGGTCGCCAAAAAATATGTGACCTTCCGTGACCAAATTTGTAGTTAGTCGGGAAAAGTATACCACTTTCTGCGACCAACTCATTTTTTGGTCGCCAAAATATAACTTTCTGCGACCAATAATATTTGGTCGCCAAAAACAATGATCAGTCGCGACTAATTAATATTTGGTCGCCAAATGTCATTTTTTTGCGACTAAAATTTTTTTGGTCAGCAAAAGTGGTCGCCAAATGTGTAAATTCTTGTAGTGTATATAAGCAAAAGGAGATTTTTAGTAAGAAGCTCTATAATCAATACCTTTTTTTTTTTTTTTGATTTTCTTAATTTTAAACAATTTAGAAAATCTCCATTGGTTAGCTTCCATTTAGGTTTTATTTTATAATCTCACATAGAGGTTTTGATTTTAAAAATAATTTTGTATTAGATTTTGAAACTCTCATAATATTTAACTTTGAAATAATTACAATCCAACATCAAGAAAAGAAATAAAAAGTGAGTTATTTCACTTTATATAAAGTGAATCTTATACTCTCATTTAATATTATAGTATTGTGCATGTTTCAGTTCAAGATGGTTTAGATTTTAAAATAAAATTCAAAAATTTTAATTAATTAATTTTGTTGTAAATCGGTTGGTCTTTTGACTCAGTCGATTAGGCCGAATCGTTTTTGGTCTGACTGATTCACTGGTTTAACCCCGGTTTTAGTTGTTTTATCAAAATATATTGCTTAGATTTGTTTGATTTGAAATAAATTAAGATTGACTATATTAAAAATTGAACTACTGAGATTGCTTAATTAGAAATGAATTTTCTGTCCAAACAGCTGTTAACTTTTATTTTACAATCCTACATCAGGAAAAAGAGAAAAAATGAGTTGCTTCACTATATAAACTAGAGCTGAGTAAGGAATCCGTGAAATCCGTAATCCGATCTAGTCCAGTCTAATCCAATAAGTTTGGATTGGTTTTTTGAAACCGTGGTTTGGTTCTGGATTGAAGAATTAAAAATCCGTAGTCTATGGATTCGTTCCGAATTGAACCCCACGGTTCCGGATTGGAACCGATCCGGACCGTATACAAATAATCTATATTTTTATTATACACCTTCCCGCATAGTATTTTCTCTTATTCCATATAAAACCTAAACCCGCATAGTATCTTCTTTTATTACTTTTATTTGCTAGTTTTTAGTTTTAATCTGTAATAGTCTAAATACTTATGGTGAAACCAGTTTTCTAATGGTTGTTTAAATTCTACAACAGTATATCGCTATTATAGAAAGACATGTTACTATTGTGGAACTAATATAGTGCTATGTTTATGTTTTTATGAAATTAAAGTGTTATATATTTGTTTTTGTTATTTAATTATGTGAATCTGTAGTCGTAAACCGATCCAATCCGTGTTTAAATGGATTGGTTCGGATTGGTTCCATGATTTAAATGGATTGGATTGGTTCCAATTTTTCAAGAGCCATAGATAACGGATTGGTCCTGGTTGTACCCCAATCTGGACCATGCTCACTGTCACGACCCAAACCCGTCCCTCTAGGTTTAGCGCTGCAATCGGCTAGTAATCCTTGGATTACCGAAGGCCTCTTAACAATTAGACTTGTAATTAGGGGTTGCGGAAGTAATTACATAAAAGAAATATACATAGTCCATCGAGCTGTGCGCATACATGGGACTGATAATCTTAAACTTTTATAAACATACGAGTGACGTCATAAGTACAGTATTTACACGTCACTTCATGTACATATAAAAAGGAAAAATTGTTCATAGAGCAAAAGGAACAGTGTTATACATCCATATTAACACAGTCACAAAACATCACTTGATCTGGAACCTCCTCGTGAGGCACAAAGGGTGGCTGACAAACACAAAAATGCTTCAGGCACCATCTTAAGCTTGATCACGAGCCTACTCACCTACATACATAATAAATAACTAGTGAGCGGAGGCCCAGTGAATAATAACAAAGTAAAGGGGCAAATGAATGATGTCCCATAACTATGTCTAAAACTAAAGTTCACATTCGTATTCTCATTCTGAACATGTGTACAAAAATCAGAGTTCAAGCTTAATCTTACATGGTGCATCCTTAGCGCTAACAGATTACATACAGAGTATCTTAAATTATACTTGTCAGTTCTATAGAAGAACCTTCGGCCGGGTGTGGATAACTTGTCAGTTCCATAAAGGAACCTCCGGATTAGGATCGCATAACTTGTCAGTTCCGCCTAGGAACCTCCAGCCGGGTACAGATAGCTTATCAGTTCCATAAGGAACCTCCGGTACTGGGAACTTGTAACATACTTGAATCACAGCATAATATCATAAATACTTGTTAGAGTTAGACAATCATTCATAGTATAAAACTTGACATTTCATAGAACAGATTTTATTTCATATACAGAAAATAATTTACTTGAACATTGCTTTACTAAGTTATTACTCACAAATAACAGTTGCTACAAGTAGACAATTCAACTTCCTTGTGGCGCGTGACCTACACAGTTACAGAACGAACGTATACTGAATTACACACTCGGAAATGATAACTTAGTCCTTTCTTGTTTTGGTGTGTTTCTACTTCATTATCCTCATTATGGTGTCTTAACCATGGCCTAGGAATGCTTAGGATGGAATGAGGATGCAAAAATGCACTTGAAAACATTTTTCAAAACTTGTTGAAAACAAGGTCTACACTCGAACGTGGCTTTCCTAGCTCGAGCAACCATGCAAAATGAGAGGGTTCGCTTGAGCGTAACTTACTTCGCTCGAGCGGTCTGTAAACTTTGAAAAAGTACTGGTTACTTGTTTTTCACGCTCGACAGACACTCGATCCCTGCTCGAGCGTGAGACTCAAGATCTCGTTCGAGTGTGACTTTTGTCGCTCGAGCGTGCTACAAAACACAAGAACTTCTGAAGGCTTGCATTTCACACTCGAGCATACTTCAGGTCGCTAGAGCGGAAGTGCACACACTCAGAGTGGTCACTCGAGCGTAGATTCCTACGCTCAAGCGTAAATGCAAATTATGAAATTTTCAAATTTGATCTCCAAAGCCAAAACTTAATCTTTAAGCATCAAAACTTGAGGAAACACTTAGCAACTCATAAAACAACATGAATTAAGGATCATTTCAAGAAATCATGGCCCAATGGCTTGCCAATTGTGCAAAATTCAACTTAAAACTTATGAATGTTCCATGAACATGACATGTATGAATTTCTTTGGACTTAAGCTTCTCAAAACATGATCAAATGAGGTGAGAGGATGTGAAACATGATGAATTCCTACAACTAAGCTCAATTTATTACATGCATGAGAAAATTTCTTAGAAAACATACTCCAAATGTAATGAAATGCACATGCATGTACAAATTGGCCTTCCTATTCCACTTCTTAAGCTTAATCCTTGTATTTCTTAGCTCAATTATCTTAAATTCATGTACTATGTGGCTTAATCTCAAAGTTTAAGGGTTGAATTCTTACCTTCAATGGCTAATCACACTCTCAATAGTCAATGTTTGAAATCTCAAGCCAAACCTTCCAAATTTTCCTACAATTCTTCTAAGATGAACTCAACTTTTCTCTTCTCTCCCTCTCCTTCACGTTTTATCTCTTGGAGACTCAAAGATGATGACAAAAAGAGGGTTCAAGTGGAGTATATAAGCCGTATATAGGCTTGAATTAAGAACTTGTTTAATTAGGCTTAATTGGGCATTACTATTCTAGTTAAATCGTTCCAAATCGAATTTCGATTAAACATACCATAATGTTCTAAAAATTCCAAATAACTCGTAAATCAAGTCAATTTCTGAATTGGATGCCGATAAGGCTTCCATTTGCAAACCGAATAAAAACATGAACAGATCTTTCTACGTTAAACATATATAAATACAAAATAATGCAATGCACATGTATTAATTCAGGGTTTCTTCTTAATTACGCGTTAGGTATACTTAAACATGAATTAGCGCTAATCATGGGCCGGGGTTGTTACACTTACCCCTAATGTAAATCTTATGTTCCCATTTAATATTGTAGTGTTGTGTATGTTTCAATTCAAGACAGTTTAAATTTTAAAATTAAAATAAAATTTAAAAGTTTTAATTAATTAATTTTTGTATAAATTGGTTGGTCCTTTGACCTTGAGGATAGGGTGAACCGTTTTCAATTTGACTGATTCGTTAGTTTAACTACAATTTTAGCGTTTTTAGCGTTTTTATCAAAATATATTGGTTAAATTTGTTTAATTCGAAACAAATTAAAGATTAACCTAATTAAAGATTAAACAGTTAAGATTGCTTGATTCAAAATAAACTTCCCGTCTAAATAATTGTTAACTTTTAAAAAATTAAGAAAATCCCTATTGGCCAGCTTCCATTCAACTTTTATTTTATAATCTCACATCGAGAAAAGAAGGAAAAAGTGAATTGTTTCACTTACATAAAGTGAATCTTATACTCCCACTTATCTAAGCAAAAAGAGATCTTTAGAGAAACCTTATAATCAATATCTCATACTATTTTTTTTTTCTTAATTTTAATTAAGAAAATTCTTATTGACTAGTTTCCATTTAACTTTTATTTTACAATTCTACATAGAGGTTTTGATTTTAAAAATAATTTTGTATGGGATTTTGAAACTCTCATAATATCTCTACTTAAAAGCGCTCTTTTATAAAATATATAGATATATCAATAATCTCAATGTCACTCTTACTGCTCCTTAATTCAAAAATTATGAGATAATTATGATAATTTTAAATTTGCATTTACATTTATAAATTATGAGATAAATTATTATAATTTTAAATTTATATTGTGTCGATTTTAAATTTAAATTAATAGATTGTTTTTCATATTTAGTAACGGTTTAAATTTTAATAAAATAAAATTTAAAATTTTTAATTAATTAATTTCTGTGAAAGATGATTGATCTTTTGACCTTATCGATTAAGTTAAACCATTTTTGGTTTGAATGATTTGCTGGATTAACCTTGATTTTAGTAATTTTACATGTTACGAATGATTCTTTCTTACTCATTAAGGCCTCGTTTGGGAACAGGCTAATTTAGTAACTTTTTGGCTATTTGGCTAAAAAGGTAAGTAAAATTTTTTTGTATGTTTGGGATGACTTTTTGGCTAATTACGAAAAGATGTGCAAAAAGTTGAGAGAAAAGAGAATCTTTGACTTTTTGGTATGAGTTGTTGGCTTTTTGGCTAGTTTAGTAACTTTTTGACTAATTGGCTAAAAAAGTAACTCCCCAAACGAGGCCTAAGTTTTAAAAATTTCTTTAATTATTTCCCTTTCAAAAACCAATAGGATAATTTTTTAAAATTCACATATTTTTATTCTAAAATAGTGAAGTATTAGAACTATGTCATTTTTTTTTATTATAACAAAACATAATTTTAATTATTAATTGTCAATACAATAATTTTAATCTATCTATACTATATATTATACTAAAGAAACATTTGAAACAAAACCCTTAAATTTATATATAAAATTTTATTTAAGAAAGACAAAATATAAAAAAAATTAAATATAATTATTATATTTTTAATAAATAATATATTATTTTATCTCGTGTATAGCATGGGTGATATGCTAGTTATTAGATGATGAAATAAAATCTCTCTATTATAAATATGTAATAGAGAGAATCACAATCTAAGGTCAAATTACATGCCCCTCAATTTTTTTAAAGATTTATTATTATTATCTATGCATTGTAAGTATTTGTAAAATATATATTTTCATGATTATTTAATTTTATAAAAATCACTTTACTAATTTACTATTTCATCCCATTATAGTGATATGATGTCCATTTATGTGCTAATTTAAATTCTCCATATGGTATCATCTTCTTCTTCTTTTTTTTTCTGGTTTTATTTTTTGGATTGCAGGAAAATCCTTCTTATTCTCTTGCAAGTCCAAGATAGTGCCATTTGTAGAGATCACCAGGGTGTTGTCCTATTAGCCATTCCAAGTGAAGAGACTATAACTAGGGAACTTGTTCCAATCTCCCAAGACAAACTCCGCTTAAATTAGAATTTGCACAGTAAGAAAGCATTGAACTTACACTAAGTACTGATTAGATAACTTAAAATCTAACATTCTAATCAATTGTGCTATGCTCAAAAAATTGACCCAAAAAAAAATTTAAACCCATGACCTGGCTTAGGGCTTGTTTGGGAAGATGGGTTGTGGCTAAAATAGTCATATAAGATAAAATAGGCTATTTTAGCCCAATAAAATAAAATATCACATTCAACCCATAATCATTATATTTTTCTCTTACAAAAAAATTTAAAAAATCAAAAAAAAAATTTAAAACGAAATTTTTTTAATCTCAAATTAAAATAATCAATACATTAAAAAACTAACTCACCTTCCAAACGAATTCTTAACCCCGGTATTAGAACCACGATGCCAACCACCCCGGGTTTGGTATCATCTTTCAATTGCAAGTCCACCGACTTATTTACGGATTTATCAAAAGACGGCCAAATGAAGGAAATTTACTCACGCTATAGTACTTTTTGTCCGACAGACCAAGAATCTTGTCAACATCAAAGGCCAAGACCAAGAATCTTGTCAACATCAAAGGTCATTCAGTTCTCATTTGGAGTCATTCAGTTCTCATTTGGAGAGTAAATATTTTAGTTAAAAAATTAAAATTTATCATAAATTGTTATATTATTTTTTTATAAAAAATTTAAAAAGTGTCAAAATAGTCTATTAAACGAAACTTGAAATTTATTTTAAGAAGTGACTTATTTTTAACTTATAAGGTTATTTTGAAAAAAATGTATCAAAAAATAGAGAGATGATACGATTTAAATAAGTCAATAAGCCAATAAATTTTTTTTTTTTTCTCTTTCCAAAAGAAGCTTGAGAGCTAATATAGAAAGTTGATTATTTTAGTTAGCTTTTTTATTTTTTATTTTTGATTATTTTAGCTTGATTAAAAAAGTTATGTTTGAAAAGATAATTAATTTTTTTTAATTTATAATAATCTAATAATTGTAAAAAAAAATGAAATAATTATAATATTTTATTTTATTAATTATTTTAATATATTTTATTTTTATTAACTAATTTAAGCCAAAATCTTCTTCTCACAGGACCGGAAAAGATTACAGCACTAAATTCTTGTGAAGGGACCTTCTACACATATGTGACTTTCAATTTCCAACACCAATAATTTAATTGACTTCCCACAAATTATTCAGTACTTTCAAGGTATATAGATATATGGCGTTTCATAAGATTTTGATTGATGAAAGATATAAAGATTTACAATTTATGTTGAGAATGTGAGAACAACATAAAATTGAGTAAGATGATTGACTTAAAGTATGATAATGTAATGCTCGGAAAATATTAAATAATTTCTTCAAAATTTAACCATGTGGAATTGCCACGGCAACTTGAAGTCACAAAGTTTAACCGTAGAATTGCAATTGCAACTTTGAAACTTTATCCAAAAGTTCAAACATTTTGGCTATATTCCACATGTGAGGTTGAGATTATTTTAGTCATAAAAAAATAAAATAGATTAAAATTTTGATAAAATAAAATAAAATGTCATATTTAAATCATAATTATTTTATTTTTTCTTTTAGAAAAGTCAAAAAATCAAAAAATTTATTCAAAATGAAAATTTTTAACTTAGACTAAAATAGTCAAAAAGTTAAAAAGCCAACCCACTTTCCAAACGGATGTGGGTTGACTTTTTGATTTTTTTGACTATTTTAGCCTGGGGTTAAAAAGTCTCGTTTTGGATAAACTTTTTGACTTTTTAACTTTTTTGATTTTTGTGAGAGAAAAAATTAAATGATTATGATTTGAATGCGACATTTTACCTTACAACAATGATAGAGACCCCACTTTTGAAGAAGCCCCACAATCCCCAAAGTAATCCACACCACTCATGATATGAGTCCCACACATACATGAATAGCCCCACACATCATGAGTGGTGTAGATCAATTTAGGGATTGTGGGGGTCCTCCAAAAAAAAAGGTCTCACTCATTTTCGTCTACCTTACTAGACTAAAAAATTTATTTTATTTTTTTATGATTAAAATAGTCTCAATCTCATCCAAACCTACCTGTCAAATGAGCCCATTGTCCCAGGAGCATTATTCCACTTTTTTTTTTTCTTTTTTTTTCTTTTTTTCTTTTTTTTTAAATGTTTGAACAAGGGTTCAATTGTCTCTTTAAGGAGGACAAACAAATAGTGATAAAATTGAAACACCAGCTAAATTTACCCTAGACAATGTATAATTTCTCACGGCCCTACCTTAACCACAACATCAACATCACCAGCATGTTCCCTGTTTTCATTTATACCCCGCTTCTTACGGTCCTGCCTCATTATCCGAATCAGGTCCCTCTCTTTGTTCTCTTACTTTATTTTTCTATTTGTTAGGCTATTGAATCTATTTTTGGGTTTAATTTCGATGATCTAAATCATTTGTATTTTAAGATTTGTTGAGTATATTATATCCATAAAAAATTAAGTTGATCGGATATCAAAAACTACGTATTCAGATAATCAAACTAAAAACCATTTAAAAAATAATAATAATAAACAGTTTTCGAACACATACTTTTTGATATCTGTTTAACTTGATTTTTTACAAGTATAATATACTCAACAAATTTTAAAATGTGAACGGTTTAGATTATCGAAATTGGACTCAAAAGTGAACCCATTGACCTAACAAATAAAAAAATAGAGAGAAAGAGAGTAAGGAGAGGATCTGATTCTACCTACCCACCTCAGTGGGTCCTACCGTTCAAAAAAGAAAAAACCTCAATGAGTCCTGTCTTGTTAGCAAGGTTTTAAAAAGCGGCCGCAACCGTTACGTAACGGTTGTGGTGGTTACCGCCACCCGTTACGGCTGCTTTTGCAGTGTGATTGAGATTCACAGGTGTGTCGGCCGTAGCGGTCGTAACGGTGCCATAACTGCCGTAACAGCCTGTTACGTACCATTACGTAACAGTTCTGAACTGCTTCTTTCGAAAAAACACAAAAAAAAAAAAGTTGAAAATGGAGGAAGAGGGATAAAGAGAAGAGGGAAGATAAAGAGAGAAGATGGAGGGACAAGAGATAGAGAAGAGAGAAGATGAAGAACATGTTATTGATTTGTTGAAACTGTAAGACCTATGCTATTCTATTCAGCTGCTATCACTCAACCATTTTGTTTGTGTGTGTCTATCTATATATTGTTTGAAAATAATAATAATAATAATAATAATAATAATAATAATAATAATAATAATAATAATAATAATAATAAGTGTGGTCATTATCTATTTGGCTTGGTTAAAATATGTATATATATATATATATTTAGGCTCTTATTTATTCTCTTACTTTTGTCATTGTTTATCTTATATATAATAGTTAGTGATTGATTTTTTGTATTGTACGGGAAAGAAATACACCTTCTCGTATAATCCTGTTGACTAAGTCTGCGCTCCTCCGTACGACGTCACTTTATCACCTGAAAACACAAACGTGAGTTAGCCGGCGGGTGTGTGCCGGAAACCTCTCCGATGCCTAAGTCAGTAAACTTGACAAATAGACAAAGCTCTGTGTATTCAGAAAGCAAAATTGTGTGTTACCTCCTCCTAGGTGATGTTTGTGAGCTTTTATAGGTTTCGTGTGGCACAATCCTAGTAGGACTTCTACTCCTCCATGCAGAGTCCTCCTAGGATTCATACTCCTAAAAGATAATGCTTATCCTTCAACACCCCCCTCACTGCTTAAACCAAGTGAGATGGTTTTTACCATGTCCGAACTACCACATGACCGAAATAATACTGGCTATGCTGAGCCAAAGAGTAGGCCGAACTATCCTTAGTTCGGTTCTTTCTTTCCTACTCCCTATCTCGGTTCTTTCATGTACAACCCATGGTATGTTTAGACCGAGCTACAGAGTAGCAAGGTTTTGACCTTTCTAACCACAATATGTCATGACCGAACTAACTCTGAGACCGGCCTAACTCCAAGTTGCTTCCGGACCGGAGTAACTTTACAATTCTTGAGCCGGAGTAACTTTATCTCTCTTGGGCCGGAGCAACTTTATCTCTCTTGGGCCGGAGTAACTTTTCGGCCTTTTTACCCAGTCCGTACTTTGGGCCATAAAGTCCATCTCATACCTCGGCCCAATTTTCACCAAAATTCCCCTTTCAATTGCCCTTTAATTCCATCTGCACAGCATGATTGGGATTACATGTCTATCACCCGAGCTGAAGTTTTTAAGCCATTCCAGCCGAGCTAAAAAAAAACCCTTCAGCCTTTCTAGCCGAGCTAATTTCACCTCGCGCTTTGCTTGTCCGGTCAAAACGTATCTTCAATCATAGCGTCTGTAACGCTTCCCTTTCTAATGACACATGGCAGGCTCTGATAGGCTGGGGGCAGCTGTCACGCCGCCCTCGTACTACGAAAAATTTGAACAGTTCTCGCTTTTTCTCCTTCGCCTCTTCTTTTACACAAAACACCTTCTATTTTTTGGATTTATCCATTCTACTATTAGATCTCCTCTCTTTCCACCCTGTGTTCTTGCTGTTCTTCCGTTGCACTTGAAGAGACTGTGACTTTGCTGCCATTTTTCCATCTTCAGCGTTTCTACGACTTCGTTTGGTAAGCAACTGGAATCTATCTATCTTTCTTTGCTTGTATTTACTTCCATGTAGTTTGCTTTTCGTATTTGTTCTATGTGTTCTATTTTTTGTGTTTTTTGCAAACACGTTTTCCCTCCATTCTGCTTTGCTCTGTACTTTTTTTTTTGGAAAAAACTTGATCATAGAACATATAAGTATATGGAATACCTCATAGAAAACTGGTTTTCGATCTAGAATCTTGTCCCAACCGAACTAGGAGACTGTTTGTGCTATATATGTAGATCAATTAGACAATAACCGAACTAGAACTCGTAGCAATAACAGTAGTTTCAGCAAGTTACCAACTCTTGATTCACTTTAGCCGAGATAATCTCACCGAACGAAGTTTGAACCCTTTAAACTTGGAACCTCGGTCTTCAACTGAGCTAAGCCTTCGGGCCTAAGCCAGCTTTCTTAGTTTCTGAACCAAACTCAGAAAGCTGCCCCTAGAGGCTCAACCGAAGTAATAAAACTCATAGTTCAACCGATTTAGGCCTTTGGGGCTAAACCAGCTTTCTTAGTTTTTTAGACCGAACTCAGAAAGCTGCCCCTAGACGATGAACCGGTCTAACAAAATTGTTTCCAAAGCCAGTATGCCGAAACGCTCGCCAATGTCTGGCTAATAAAAACCCTGCTCGAACCGAGCTACCAAGCATTTTGCTGAACCGAGATAGAACCTGTCCACCAAGCCGAAGTAGGGCTCTTTTGCCTTACTTTTAATTTGTAGCATGGTCCAATGATTTGTGCTTAACTCCTTTGTTTTCTACTTTGCAGACTTAGGTTGCCCAGGCACTCCTCCGTGCGCTCAACCGAGCTACTGAGCACAACTTTTGCACCGATCTAAATTATTCATAATTTATACCATAAATGGGGAAGTATAGGTATCTAGTAGACACTCCAGGCGGCCTAGCCGAATTCAGAAAAGACTACGATATACCCGATGACGTCCACCTGTCTTTAGCCGAAAAAGATGTCATTCCCTGGGATAATGAAGGCTTTGTTCCCTTCACCCTCTTATCCATAATCGAGACCGGACTACGATTTCCAGTCCAGCCCTTGATATGTGAATTTCTTAGGCAAACTAGACTATGCCCAACCCAACTGTCCACCAACTCCTACCGCATCATAATGGGAATAGCCGAACTGAACCGCCAAGCCGGACTAAACCTTGGCCTGACCGAAATCTTCCACCAATACTCCATTGGTTCAAAAGAAGATGGATGGGTCTATTATTTAAGAATACGCCGTCGCCGAGAGAAGATAATAAAACATACACCGGATAAAGACTTAAACGACGACGACTTCTTCTGGGTATCTGGGAACTTTGAGGATCATCAAGCCCAGATTCCTGGCCGACGTATAAATTGAAAAAAATGAGAGCCCGGTATACTTACTTCGGCTTTCTTGCTTGCTTTTTTGTATTTCGGTTTTCTCATCTATCAGCCGAACTAACAGTTGTCTTCTTTCGCAGATTCTGCCCACCTCTATTCCTTATACAGCTACCCAAACCTAGCAACTTTGCGCGCCGCACTACGGTATCCAGAACGTAGTTAGGCCAAGCTGCTCCAATTCGAGCCGACCTACAGATACAGTGGTCGCCGAAAAGCCAGAGTGACCGATTTTCTTCTTGAAGACGCACCAGAGCCGGACCCAACCTTACCACAAATCCAACTAATTCCATTAACTGCTGAAGAGGAGATGGCTAAAAAGAACAGAGTAAGGGCGCTTTGTAGACACCCCATTTTTGACCGTCCTCAAGACTTGGACGTCACCGTTTGAACACTCGGTGATTATCCATGTTTGTGTTCGTTTGGAGTTCCCGGAGGTCTTGGCCCGCGCGCCTTGCCTCAGGATCTCCGAACTTGACCGTTAAGTGTCTGGTTTTGCACCAAACACTTGCATCTTGCCTTTGAGAGGCAGAGTGGGGCTTGTAGACCATCCCCACCCATCACCGGCAGTGGCTAGATGCCACCGGCTGGTTTTTGCTGCCACCGGCAATATAGTTTGCCGGCCGGCACTATTTGTTGCCGGTCAGCACTATTTTGTGCCGGTCGGCACTGTTTTTGGCCAAGATGGCATTTTTTGCCGGCCGATTGCTGTTCATCTGCTTTTGCAGATATTTTAGGACAGCTGTATAACTTTTGCTCCCCTCCATACACGTGTATGGAGGGATCTCTCTCTTGCAAAGCTTGTTTGGTAAGCTTTACAAGAGGCTTATAGAGAGAGCCCTCTCTAAGATAGAAAGGGAGGGGGCTTAGACATTTTTGAGAGGAAAATACAGAGGAGAGCTCTGGTTTTCTAGGGTTAGGGTTAGATACAAACATCTATCTCTCTTTCCCTCTCATTTTGCACACTAGGTGTTTTGTGCCTTACTATTGCACACAAACACCTAGTGTTTAACCTTCCTCTAGGAGCTGAGGTTCTAAAGAGTGTGTTTTGAAGTTTTGGTCTTAGATTCAAGCTCAAGAAGGCCATTGGAGCATCTTTGTTGAAGAAGGCATCAAGGGTGAGAAACTAGTCCATTTTTCCCCCTTTTTTGCATCAATTTTATACCTATCTTAGAACTGTTTTTGTGCTTGTTGTATAACATAAAAAAGTTCTATTTTTAAGCCCTCTTTATTGTTTATTAAGAGTGTTTTGTTGTTTGAGGGTTGTTGACCACCCTTAGGCCTCAAAAGGCCTCATTTTGAGCCATTTTGTGCTAGCTCCGGGATTTTGGTGTTGAGGTCTCTTCACCACTGAAATCTTGAGGGATTTCAGTGGTGAAGATGATGCTTTGAAGTCCCAAGAAGGAGAGGGCCACCCCCTTCCTTGTTGTCCTTGAAAAGGACACATTTTGGCCTCTTAAGGAAGCCTATGCTTAAGTGTGTGTTGAGCATGTTTGGTTTGTTTTTCATGCTTATATATCCATGATATAACATGATTTCAAGTTGGTTTTGGAACTCCATGCATGCTTAGCATAGTTGCCATGTAATGCCATGTTTATGCCTTAATATGCCTTAGGTTGTTAGCCTTAGTTGGAGCATGTTTTAGGCTTGTATTTGTGAAGTTTATGTGCTTATTTTTCCATGCTTTAGCTCTGTCCATAGTCGTTTGGGTTGATCTTTGCATGCATTATATAGCTCCTTTGTATTTGGGCTTGTTGGCCTTGAGTGTGTGCATGTGTAGCATGCCATCTTTGCATTGTTTTGGTGATTTGGGATCATTCTACATGCCATTTCAGTCCCATTTCCATGCTTGTTGGATTGCCTTGCATGTCTCTTTAATGCTTTGAAAGCATGTTTTGCAATGCTCCATGTTTTGGTGCCTTTGCATGCCTTTGAATTTGAGCCACTTAGGTGCCATCTAAGGAGTCTTTTGGCCTTGTTTTAACATGCTAAAAATCTATTTTTTTTAGTTGTTTAATGCATGCCATGTTTGGTCATGATAAGTGTAGTTCAATGCATTATTGATTTGCCTTGAACACTTGGACTACTCTTTGCATGTTTTGGCTTGATTTATAACTTGATTTGGCATCATTTTATAACATAATTTTAGGGCTCATGTTGCATGCTAATTAGTCCATGATCCCTCCTTTCAAGTGTGCTTGAATGTTGTTTGATTTGTGCTTAAGTGTTGGCCCTTATGTGCATGTGTGTGTGCATGCCATTTAGCCTTCATTTCATAGAACTTTGGCTACTGTTTTAGGCCTTTTTTTAGAGCCGCCTAATTCATGTTTAAGTCCATCTTTGCACTCATTTGTATTGCCATATGCATGCTTGTATGCTTGCATAAATGCCTTGCCATGTCATGTCGCATTCCTAGCTTGTATGCCTAGGTTGCATTGCATTTCGCATGCATGCCTTGTTCCTTGAATTGGTGATAGGAATTGGGCCTTATTTGTTTGATTGGTGTGCATACATTTGAAATCAAAGATGCATACTCGGTTCTTTGGGCCACCATGCATGGAAATGCATGATTGGTGGTCCAAGAACCGAGGCACATGTCCCTTTGAGTCATCACAATGATAAGAGACATGGTTGATGCATACATGCCTTGAAATATGCTGCCATGCCTTGTTTTGCCCTTTGTTGCTGTGAGTTGCAGGTTCTGCAGGAATACTCTGCCGACCGGCAGTGTAATGTGCCGACCGGCACATTTTTCTCTGCCGACAGACCCTATTTTGTGCCGATGGCCATACCACACTGCCGGTGGAAGTTCCATTCAGCCGGTGATGATCCCCTCTGTCCAAGGATGTAGTCCTGAGGCTTTGACAGCCTCCAGAGGAGGAAAGGAAGGAAAACAGAGGCAGCTTGTGCATGGTGGCGCGTTTCCCGAGACGCTTTCCTGCTTTAATTAATTTAATTTAATTTGTTAATTAAATTAGTTAATTTATACTATTAATTAGCTTGCGTAGTTAATTAATTTGTAATATTTATTCGGTCCCTCCGAGCGAGGGCAAATCTGTAATAAGTGTGTGTGGGTGTGTGAATGTCTTCCAATCCCCACTTCTTTCTTCCCTTTTACTTACCTGCTTTGATGGTTAGTATTAGGTCACATTTATTTTAGCATACCTTATGCTATGCATGCGTGCATCCATGCATTTGTATTACATGCATTAGGCTCGGTACATCACGCTAATTGCATCAATACTTCAATTTTCAAACTGAATACGTGATAATTGTGCATTTTCACATGACATGTTTAGGATAGCCGAGCCTATTCTAGCAACATTTTGTATGCGATGCATTAGGCACTTCACATGGACTTGGATCATGCATGTTTGCTAACAAGTTCTTTGTTTTGGCACGGAGTACTATGTAAGTATTTCTGCTTTAGCATATCGCATGAGTGTGAATGTTGCCATAACAGCATGCTTAACATGTGGCTAGATGCTTATGTGTTAAACTGCTTTGAATGCCTGTGGGTGAAGGTTGGGTTGTTTGAGTTGGAAAAACTCGTTGAAATCCGTATTTTAGCCTACTTACGAGTAGCAAATTCCAAAGCATTTTCAAACCAAACGGATATGCAATGTTTATTTCCAAATTAGGCAATCTAGTCTATACTTGTTTGCTGCGCGCATAACATAGTAATTCTAGGCTAACAATTGGTTTAAGAACACATAAAGTTTTCAAAAACGGATATCATGGTTAGTAGAGGCCGGTCTTCGGACCGGGCGAAAGGGGGTGCTCATAGCTGACCTTCCCCGATCGTACCCAAGCTCCCGAGCCGAGACAACTCCGGTGATGACGGACATGTGGCCTTCGGCACCGAGTCAGGGTTTCCTAAATTCTCCCATAAAAAAAAATATTTAGGTGGCGACTCTGTATCTGGCAAAGCAGTCCATGTTTGGCACTACTTTTTCAAAAAAATCTGTTTCTCAAAACGATTTGCCAGATTTGGACTCTTTGGTTCAGATTAAGAACCGTGACACAAATCGAGTCCGAACTGTAGCACGAGGCCCCACGCGGGCGCGTCTACAGTTTCTGGCGACTCTGCTGGGGATTTTAGAGAGCTTGACTCGAACTCGTGATATCCTGTTTTGATCTCATTTATGTGTTTCTTTGCATTGCATGTGCATTGGTGCGCCTAGGAACACAGTGTTTGCCATCTGCCATTCCTGAACGGTTCGCCGGAGGCTTGTCTTGTCAAGGCATGTCCATAAGGCTGACCGGCTATGGGCTCTGACAGTATGGGAACACAAACCCCGGTTTTACCGGGGCACCCTTTTGACCATTCGACCTAGTGCATATTCGGAATCCATAGTGACCATTCCAAACTAGGACAGGTTGCTTACCCGATGTTAAGTTGTTTGAAACCGTTGTGTGCGTAGTGAAACCCTAGTTCCTGACGAAATAGGACAGGGAAACCCTACCCCAACATAGGGGTGTTTTGGCTCTCTCTTACTTGCTATGTGCTTCTAGAGTGTATCTCTACAGGAATGCATATACCAGTTTGTGAGTTTGAGTATCGGGCCCGAGGGCACCAGAATCAGTATTGTTGAGAATCAGTTATCAGGAATCAGTTATCCGCGGGTATCGGTTCAGTTTTCGGGAACAGAAATTTGGGAACAGTGATCAGCAGTAGGGTACAGTTGTTTAGCTACACCAGTGTTTGATCGGTTTGGGCTGAAATGCTGTCTGTTTTTCCTTTCAGTTCAGAGAGTCGCAGAGTTGAAACAGAATAGTCAGTGTCTCCCCCTTGCTGAGGCAGGATTTATGGCGGCACAGAGTTCAGAAGAAATTGTGGTTATGGCAGCTGTATCGGAGCAGGGGACCGCTCCGCAGAGTGAGGCCAATATCAGTATGTCATACCCGCCCAGGTCGCCCGTTGTGCACCCGGTTTGGGCTCCCCAGTTATACCAGGCTCGTGAGCCCACCACCTTCGAATTGATGGGGATGATAGGCGATCTCCAAAGGTCTGTGGCAGACCTCGCCTATGGAATGACGGCTTCACCGCCAGCGGCACCGTATGCCGGGAATTTTGTACCACAGGAGCCCCCGCTACTGGGGCGGATTGTGATAGAGCTCAGCCAGTCAGAGGTGACTTCCGGCTATAGCCACGACATGCCAGCACCAACCCAGACCCTCGATCAGGCTGAGGCCAGGGGAAAGGACAAGGCAAAGATAGACGCCGACCCCATTGAACAACTGCTGTGGGCAGTCGAGGCTCTGAAGGCCAGAGGGATGAACAAGCAACAAACATCTGCAATAGTGACCAAAACTATAGATGATGCTTTCCCCGCTCCAACCAAAGGCGGTTCAAGCCAGGCAGAAAACCGGGATGGGCCCCGTCATGCCCAGACAGTTCCTGTTGTTCCCAACCCTGCACCGGGAAAGGTTCAAAAAGCCAAGGCAGCGCCAGCCGATCCTTTCGCCAGCGCATCTGGCAAGAATCCTCAAACTGCAAAGTACCTGCCCCGAGGGCGCAGGGTCTTTCACGACCTCCACATGCCTTTGTCTAGGGCATTGTTAATATTGGCGAAGAATGGGCATCTTAAGCCTTTGGAGCCCCGGCCGCTCCCGAAGAATCTCCCCGCCACCCATGATGCTACCTTGTACTGCGCGTACCACCAGCAGTCCGGTCACAGCACCGATGGATGTTCCCGCCTTCGTCATGAAGTGCAGGATTTGATTGATAATAAGGTTATCCTACCACCTACCTCAGGCAAGCCCGTCACCACTCAGTTGTTGGATTTCGAGGGCTCAGATACTGCGAGTATGTGAAGAGAACCGCCTGCGGGCAACATTTGGTACATTTTGGGATGAAGCGTCTGGCACGCATTTTTGAGCATCGGTGAAACCGAGTTTTGTAAATCCCGGCTTGGATGCCGAGTCAGTCTTGTGTTTTGAGTCTGTCTCTTTGTCTTGAGTCAGTCTTTTGCTTAAGGGTCTGTCTTGTTGTATCGAGTCAGTCCCCGTTGTATATAACACCTGGTGATTCTGGGGTTGTTGCCTCGAACACCATTTTATTTTGTGATTATTATCTGTTTTTGTTTTGAGTCTGTCTCTACCGAAGGGCCAGTTACACCAACAAAGCCGATTGAAACAGCTGTTGCTATCTCAACCTTCATGCTTGCTTTCAGCATAAGGACCAGAGAATTTGAATGGGCTGACAGTACATCTCGCCTGCTCTCCTGCGCACCAAACTCATAGCATTAACCTAAGTTTTTCAAAAAAAAACTTTTGAACACTGCGGTGATGAAAACGAAGGGGAAGGAATTCCTCGGGTTTTGCAAAATTTTGATCATTTTGAGAGAAAGAGAGGCGTGCCGAGCCTTTTTATGAATGAAATCATGCTTGTCGGCGTGAGTACTGAGAAGGACCCTGGCCTGATCCAGATTGGTTCCACACTATCTTCGGCGCGAGCGATTCGTCGCTTTCTTAAAAACTTTCAAAAGCAAATGTTTTACGCAGCCCTGCGAAGACCTGTGTGGAATCGCTCTTGAGATTGCGCAACCTAGGATCGCTCTCAGCCTCAAGATTCGACCTGTTGTCTTGAACCTCGAACTCATCCGGAACATTCAACAGTCAACCGCCATGAAAGGCCCGTGTGGCCAGTTTCGAAACAGCCCTCGAGCAGAAGGCACCAAGGCCGAATCAGAAGGAGTAGATCTCGCCGGAAGAAGCTCGTAGAGTAACCCTGATGGATTCTCCGCAAATCAGTGCAACAGCCGTTCTCCTAGACACAGAGAGGCTTCAATTTCAAAAAAAAAAACATTTGGCATGGACTTGCTACACTTTTACCCTTTGAGAGGCTCGCTGGGCCGAAAACCCGGAAGGGCGGCCCAGGCAAAAGTTAGAGCAAGAGAAAAATACAAAAAAAGAAGAAAAGAAAAAAGAAAAGAAAAAAAAGAAAAGCAAAAAAAGAAGAAAAGAAAAAGAAACGAACAAAAGAAAATGAAAAGAAGCTCGCAAGGTCGAAAACCCGCATTGGGCGCCTTGGCAAAAATAAGAGCCAAACAAAGTGAAGGTTAAAATACCCGAGTGGACCTTAACCGGAACTACGTAAGGCTTGATTCCCATGTTTGGGATACGTAGGCAACTTCATCATGAAGTCCAGCCCCCAACGCTTTCATAAGCGTCTCAGTCCATGCAATGGTTTCGATTTCATCCCAAAGTCCAGTGGCCAACGCTCCCAAGGCGACTGTGTCCATATATGTGTTGTGATCGTCTTCGTCATCTCTGTGTCTGAGAGTTCAACCACTGCCAATGAAGACTGTCTGCGGACTGCTGCGGCACCATCACAAACAAGGGGCAACTTTCCGTTGCCACAAGCCGTCGTGAGACGCCATTCAAACTAGGGGCAACTTTCCGTTGCCTCCCACCCCCCTTCAAACCAGGGGCAATTTTCCATTGCCTCCGATCTGAGGTTGCGCATCTCGAAGGGTAAGTTCTGTGCTTGTTGAGCATCAGCTGTTTGAAAAATAGTTTTTGAAAATTTTTACTGAAGTTGACTATTTTCTCGAAAACTATTCCATTTTCCAAAACCGGACCATTGTCTTGGACCCAAAAAAGGAAAATTTTCAGTGCTTGCTGCCTGACTTGCACGGTTTTCAAATCAAAAATCGAACAAGTACGTTAATCCGACTCTCGTTTTGATCAAAACCGTTTTAGTAGAAGGCAAAAACGAAAAAAGGTTAAAATGATGAACTAGGGGCACAGTTGAGCCAGGCGTTCTGTCTCTCCCCCGTCATCGACGTACTTGCCAGAAAAGCACTCTGCCCACCAGAAGAAATAGCCGGGAGCTAACGGCATCGGGCGTGAACCCGCGCCTTTCCATTTATCCATCAAATCACCCCGGGGAGGGATGAAAAATGAGAGAATGAAGAATAGAGAGGTGTGAGTTGAGAGAAAAGAGAGGAAAAGGGTTTTGAGAGAAAATCCGAGCTTGAGAGTCGAGTGATGTGAGGATCACAAATGAGAAAGGGCGGGAAACAATCCCCAGATTGAACTGGCTCCTCGTGGTCCGAGGTCTCCCATCTTCGTTTACGCGTCTGTGTGTCGTGTCTCTTTCATCTGACGGTCTCGTCTTTTGTTTTGAGTCTCTCCCGAGCGTGTCTCGTTGTGTTTAGGTCGTGTACCTCTTTGTTTAAGTCCTCCCCGCTGTGTTCAGTGGTAGGCTCGACATCCCGGTTTGAAAAACCCTCATTTGATTTCTAAAATCATCTATGCTCAGAATGCTGTGCCATTCTCTACATTTGAATCTGTTTTGACTCTAACCCGGTTCCGTCTTTGGGCTCCGTCCTGTCAGATAGGGCTGTTTGTTTGAGAATTGCTGTGTGCAGAATGAACCGAATGCTGTGTTTTGGGCTGTATGCAGATCAATCCCCAACAGAGTAAGGGCTGTGTGTCCAGAATCAGGCAGTGGGTTTGCTTGGGTGTATTTTGTTGTTGGCTGTTTAAGTTATCTGATTATTACAGTGCAAGTGTTCAATTTTCAGACAGCTAATCAATCTCATTTACATTGAGATGTAACATGATGAGATGCGATGCAATGCATGAGATGTATAAATGTAAACACTTTTTCAGATAAAAAAGTCTGTTTCATTTCACTATCTTTCCAAATGTACAAGCTTTGGAAACAAAACCTGTCTGTGGCAGTACAAGGTAATCTATCTACCAACAAAAAGAAAAGTACAAAGAAAGAAAGAAAAGATAGCAAAATCTGCATCCATGTCAAGGACTCCAAGGGCTGTCAGTCCGTCCTGGTCCTCTTCCTGGACGAAGGTCCAGGAGCATCGTCAGCGTCGTCATCAGAGCCCGAGCTAGAACCGTCTCCGGTCTCCTCCTCCGATGACCCTGCCTCCGCCTCTGACTCCTCGTCGTCGTCATCGTCCGGGACTGGAGCTCGCGAGCTACTCCCGACGTGAGTACGCCCTCCCCTGGTACGGGGAAATATCCTGCCCTCCTCATCTCTCCCCCGAGCAGGGACAGAAGGTCTAGCTGGAGCACCTCCCGCCATGGGAATCTGGAAAGGAGGCTGAAAAGTACACAAAAGGGAAATGCATCAGTACACTGTGAACAGTTTAAAGGTGCAGAATGCAGCGTATGAATACAGTCAGTATGCCGTGAGCAGTTTATCAGTGCAGAATGCAGTGTGTGAGTACAGTGTATGAATGCCGTGAGCAGTTTCTCAGTACAGAGTTTAGTGCAGAATGCAGTGTATGCAGTGTTCAGATACTGTGAGATCAGTGTATCGGGTGTTGTGCCGTGCATCAGATTATACAAAGCAGTGTATGAATGGTTTGAGGCCAGTGTCAGAAGGACATACCGGTATGCTGTAGACGGGCAGAAGGTCAAATGTCCGCTGGAGCATCCCCATCATCGAGGCATTCATCGCCAACGACTGACGGGTGTACTCAGAAGAAGCCTGCAAAGGTATCAGATGCATTAGTATTCTGTGGAATATCAAGTAAACTGAAATGAAATAACTGTACGAAGTACAGTGATACATACCGGCGGAAGGTCGGGGATGTCAATGAACTCATGCCCAGCCGGTGGAGGGGCGAAGGGGATCTGATAGGTCACCCCACCCTGCCCCTGGAAAGTCAGTACAGCGGGCAGGGCAGGCCAGCCAGCTCCTCGTCCTCCCCGCACTCCGCCCCTACCACGGACCCGGGCCCTCCTCGAAGATCCGGCCCCTGCTCCTGCTCCGCTCCCAGCCGCCGATGCCACAGGCCTGGCCCCCTCTGCTCGACGGCCGCTCAAAGGTCGCATCAGGTACGTCCGCACGTACTCCTGATAGTCGCCGGTGCCTCGGAAGCCGGCCTCCTCCCAGCCGATGGAGTAATCATCCAGTTGCTCAGAGGTCAGCCCCTCGGTCTCCCTCATCTCTGCAGGAGGGTGAGCCGGGACTATCTGCTCAGGTAACCCCAGGGTCTGGCGTAGAAAGCGCTCCCCCAGGTACCAAGCCCGACAGACTGGGCCCTCCAGCAAAATCCGGAAACGCGAGGTCTCCTCAGCACCAGGGAACCGACCCCGCATCGCCGACGGCAAGGAAGCCCATGGCCGCCATGTGATCTGAAAATGACAGACAGTTTGTTATCTACTGTTATTGAAACATGCAGTGGGAAAGCGAAGCTAAATGAACTGAAAGTAAAGTATACCTCGGCCGGGGTAATGGTGTCGAAATATCGGCGGAAGAAGCCGAATGTCTCCCGTGGTCGCCGGGTGCATCCCCCGTCAAAGCGACTCGAGAAGGGAACAGCCGGAGGAGGCTCCGCAACTGGCACGGGTGCAAGCCTAGGGAAGTAGGCGTAAACCCACAACTGCAAAACAGATGTCAGTATGACCATCAGATAAAGCAGAATATACAGAATGAAGCAGAAATGGCAGAGCCGTGTATTGTGTGCAGTGTACAGTGTGAACAGTGTACAGTCAGTGTAAAGCAGAATGTATGTGTGTGCCGTGTGTACAGTATACAGCAAGTATAGACCAGACCACAGTGTGTGCAGTGTACAGAGTACAGAAAGTACGAAACAGAATGAAAAAGTGGAGAAGAAATGTACCTCCCAAGCCCGCCAGTAACCTCCAAGCAGCTGGCCGCTGCCGCGAGAAGCCGAGCTCATATATCCGTACAGGGTGGCCAAAGCAGCGCCGCCCCAATCGAAGTGCAGAATATCTCGGACGTCCACCAGTGCGCTGAGAAGGCAGAGAGGCACGGTGTTCGCCCGGTCGGCGAAGATAGTAGTCCCGAACAGGAACATGAGGAAGCCGCGGGCATACCTCTCCACGTCCTCCTCGGTCATCCGAGTCTCCTCCCCCAGTGCGGGCTGGACCCTGAACTGTGCCTCGAACCAGGAATATCGGACGAAGCCTGGACGAGCTAGCGGTGGCGCCTCCCCCCGTAGATGGACCTGAGCGGCGGTCCACTCATCCATGTCAGTGTCGAAAGGGATCGGATCCCCCCCTACCCCGATGCCTGTGAGCATCGAGAAGTCATAAGGGGTCATCGTCATATCCCCTGCGGCAGAAAAGTGGAAAGAATCGGTGGTGTCCCACCACCTCTCCGCCAGAGCGGCAAGAAGAGGTCTGCAGGTGGACAACCTAGAGAGCCCTCGGCAGAAGGTGCCGAAGCCCGCCCGATCCACGATGCGCTGGACCGCATCAGGGAGCTCGTCATACCACTCCCGTGCACCAGTATTCCCATACCCGCGAATGGTATGGGAACCCTCCTGCAAACAGAAAACGACAATGGCAAGACAACATTCAAAATGCAATTTTGAAAAGACAGATATGGCATGTATGCAAGTTTGTCAGATTCAGGCAGATACCGGGTGCCGGTGTGCTTACAGAAAATACGTGTGCTGTGTCAGCGTGTTTGGGTGTTCCAGAACAGATGTAGCATGTGTGCAAATTTGACAGATTCAGACAAATACTGGGTCCCAGTGTATGTGCAGTAGAATGCAGTGTGTGCCGTGTGTTTGAGTAATTCAGGGCTAGTGCAGTGTGTGCGCATGTGTCAGTCTCAAGCAGATATCAGTTGTATGTATGTTTACAGTCAACTACGGTCTACGGCATATCAGGTTTCAGCAATTAAAGAATACAGCTAACTATGGCAGTTTTGTATCCTACATTGCAGAAAGTAAAGCAGAAGATGAAGAGTTACCTCGGGAGTGCCGAATGAAAGGTGGGAGGTAGGCTCACGCAGCAGTAGCTCAGGGGCCGCGTACCTCTCGAAACTCCGGAACTGACGCAGGCCGTCTGGGGGCAGAACGTGAATCGTCGGCCGGTAGGTCGCCGGGTCGAACGGGCGCTCGCTCAGTGGTAAGAGCTCGAGCCCGGGATCCATCTCGTGGTCCGGGGGAGTCCCGCCACGTGGAATGTCGTCCGCCATGTAGAGAGTGGTGTGAAAATGGTCGGAAAAGGGAAAACCGAGCCGGAATGCGAAGAGTCAACCGAAAAGTCAACTCCCGAGAGGGTCGGAAATGGCCGGGAAGGCCGGAATGTGAAGAGGCACGGAAATGAAGAGGAAAGTGAGGGGAACGAACCCCGAAAAGGCGAGAACGCCGAACGAGGCACCGAAACGAGAATGTGATCGGTGGAAAATGTCCGAAACGCGAAGAGGATCGCGAATCCGACGACGAAACGAGCGTAGAACGCGAAGAAACGGGCGAAAAATGAGAAAGAAAATGCTCTAGAGAGAGAGGGCAAGAATTTTCGGCGGTAGGAAATGAGGAAATAGGGCATGAAGCCCTATTTTATAACACTCGAGGTGAAAAGACAGAACTGCCCCGATTCAGGAACTGTTTGCCGGTCGGCAATGTTTTGTGCCGGCCGGCACTTTTTTGTGCCGATGGAATTGTTTTTGTGCCGATGGCCAGCCGGTGGCCTCCCCTTACTGCCGGTGGGGTTCCCACAGCCTTGTTTAGGCCGTATGAGAAGTTCGTGGTCTTCATAGCTGAAGAAAGTGCAAGAAAGTGCATCTCCGACATTCAACCGGCCTCCGTTTTGACCGCGGGCCGTGTCTCCAGTGCGTGGCACTCGAATTCATGGAAGGTGTATCCTTTTGTATCCTTTTGAATTCAAAAGTTACCCCATGTGTGTTGCACAAGTTCATCACACTACTTCTGTGCATTACATTGCACTGTCATGCGCCACACATTTGCATTGTTATGCACGTGTTACATGCGTTGCAACACGCACCCCTTTGCATTATCGTGCACATTTCTCATGCATCATCATTGCATTTCCATTCCATGCATTGTCATGTATTCTGGAATACGTGCGTTGTTGCGCATTTGAGCCCATTTACACTCCGTGTGGCATGCACGTCACACTTGGCACCGCACTATTTTGTGCATTGCATTTGTTCGCGCTATCTTGCGCACCTCAATTGCACTTGTTAGTGCATTGCATTTGTTCGCGCTATCTTGCGCACCTTACATCGCACTGTTTAGTGCATTGAATTGCTCGCGCTGTTTTGCGCATCGCACTGTTTTGTGCATTGTATTGTCCGCGCTGTTTTGCGCATCGCACTGTTTTGTGCATTTCAAATCTCGCGCTGTTCTGCGCATCGCACTGTTTTGTGCATTTCAAATCTCGCGCTGTTCTGCGCATTGCACTGTTTTGTGCATTTCAAACCTCGCGCTGTTCTGCGCATCGCACTGTTTTGTGCATTTCAAACCTCGCGCTGTTCTGCGCATTGCACTGTTTTGTGCATTTCAATTTCGTGCTGTTTTGCGCATCTCATTGCATTTTGCATGCATTCCATCGCACTGTCCTGTGCACTTGCGTTGCCTAACGCATTGCGCTGTTTTGCGCATCATACCGTCGTGCAATACCGTCCGGTCTGACGAGACCTTAAACACGCATGGTCTGGCGAGACCTTAAACACGTACGGTCTAGGAGACCTTAAATCCTTGGAAGGTGTAAGACCTTTAGTGTTCGCATTGCCGTGCACTTCTTGAGCCGCGTGTTGTCGCGCATTCCATGCAACATGCATTTCACTTGCATCATTTGCATTTCAAAAAAAAACAAACAAAAACATGCATTGTCATGCATACATTTTGCATTCCGGTCTAGGAGACCTTAAATCCTCTGAAGGTGCAATTCCTTCGGTGTTTGTCGTGCCCGAACGACTTTTCGGTGGTCTGGTAAAGCCACCTGTCTGTGCTTGCGATGAGTTCCTAGAAGACCAACTGGGACGGTGGAAACTAGAGTTCGAACGGCTTATGCCTAGAACGCAAAGGTTCGGGAGTTCCGAGACTAAAGTCTGGTTTAAATACTCAGAGGTTTACCCTCGGCTTGAAATCTGTATGGAAGCCCCATAGGTTGAGACGGCATGTCTACGCCTCAGTTCTGGATACTGAACCAACCTAGTATATCACCCTGTTGGTAAGATAGGGAAAGTTGCAATCATAGTCATTGCATCATAGTGCATTGTCATGCATTTGCATTGTAGTTTGCATGCATTCATTGCATCACCTTCCGCCTATGGCTTGCGCCTTTCCAGGTTGAGCTTGGTCTGGCATGTGTCCTTACCTTTCATGTTAAAACACAGTTCTGTATGTGTATCGCGCCGATTCCACGTTGATATGTTGGTTGAGGGTTGCGGCACCTTTTCTGTGTTACACATGGCTCGTACGTGTGCATGCCTTTCCTAGGCAAGATTTGGTTTGGCTTGCGTGCCATATCCATTGTATCCATATCCATTCCATTGCATATTTGTAGATATTGCATTGTAGATTGCATGCATTCATTGCATCACCTTCCGCCTATGGCTTGCGCCTTTCCAGGTTGAGCTTGGTCCGGTATGTGCCCTTACTTTTCATGTTAAAACACAGTTCTGTATGTGTATCGCGCCGATTCCACGTTGATATGTTGGTTGAGGGTTGCGGCACCTTTTCTGTGTTACACATGGCTTGTATGTATGCATGCCTTTCCTAGGCAAGATTTGGTTTGGCCTGCGTGCCATATCCACCCATTACATTGTAGTGTAATTTTTGCATCCGGCATTAGGATCGTAGTCCTCTCTCCAGCGGGTTGTTTCCCCACTTATGTCAATTCCACCCAATACTTGTTCTTGCGTCTGTCTACAATACTCATAGTTCAGTTGACCGTTCTATGGTAGACAGACTTGTTACCTCCATCAATCTATTTGACATAGATGTGGTTTCGAACCGTTCGTGATTGGATCACGATTCAAATGCTTTGCATGTAGCTTGCATTGTTTCAAATACATTGCATCTTCATTTGCATTGTTTATACATTGTTTTGTATATATTGCATTTCGTTTTGCATCCATTTTGCATTGTCATGCATGTTGCTAACGATATTGTACCTGTTAAGTTTGTTTTCTTTTCAGGCACGATATTGTATGTACGGTTCATTTGAAGCTGGTGCGACCAGACGAACCGGACAGGTATTGTATCTCCCGAGTGAGACATTTTGAGAATTCCATAATTCTCTTACATCCTTTCTGCATTGTAGTGTAGTTTGGTATGCTAGCTTAAAACTGTTGCATGTTTGCTTCGTTACAGCTTTCTTTGCATGATCATAAGTTATGCTCGGCTCCGTGCATTGTCTTACATTTTGCCCCTGCCTCCGGGCGCATATCTTATTTGTATTGCATGTTTGTCTAAGTCTTCGGCCTTGTCAAAAATGGGTCGTCTCTGGGCTTTGACATTCACTCCCGTCATTGTTATGACTTTCGAGTTCTGTCAAAGAGGGGCAACTGTAGACACCCCATTTTTGACCGTCCTCAAGACTTGGACGTCACCGTTTGAACACTCGGTGATTATCCATGTTTGTGTTCGTTTGGAGTTCCCGGAGGTCTTGGCCCGCGCGCCTTGCCTCAGGATCTCCGAACTTGACCGTTAAGTGTCTGGTTTTGCACCAAACACTTGCATCTTGCCTTTGAGAGGCAGAGTGGGGCTTGTAGACCATCCCCACCCATCACCGGCAGTGGCTAGATGCCACCGGCTGGTTTTTGCTGCCACCGGCAATATAGTTTGCCGGCCGGCACTATTTGTTGCCGGTCAGCACTATTTTGTGCCGGTCGGCACTGTTTTTGGCCAAGATGGCATTTTTTGCCGGCCGATTGCTGTTCATCTGCTTTTGCAGATATTTTAGGACAGCTGTATAACTTTTGCTCCCCTCCATACACGTGTATGGAGGGATCTCCCTCTTGCAAAGCTTGTTTGGTAAGCTTTACAAGAGGCTTATAGAGAGAGCCCTCTCTAAGATAGAAAGGGAGGGGGCTTAGACATTTTTGAGAGGAAAATACAGAGGAGAGCTCTGGTTTTCTAGGGTTAGGGTTAGATACAAACATCTATCTCTCTTTCCCTCTCATTTTGCACACTAGGTGTTTTGTGCCTTACTATTGCACACAAACACCTAGTGTTTCACCTTCCTCTAGGAGCTGAGGTTCTAAAGAGTGTGTTTTGAAGTTTTGGTCTTAGATTCAAGCTCAAGAAGGCCATTGGAGCATCTTTGTTGAAGAAGGCATCAAGGGTGAGAAACTAGTCCATTTTTCCCCCTTTTTTGCATCAATTTTATACCTATCTTAGAACTGTTTTTGTGCTTGTTGTATAACATAAAAAAGTTCTATTTTTAAGCCCTCTTTATTGTTTATTAAGAGTGTTTTGTTGTTTGAGGGTTGTTGACCACCCTTAGGCCTCAAAAGGCCTCATTTTGAGCCATTTTGTGCTAGCTCCGGGATTTTGGTGTTGAGGTCTCTTCACCACTGAAATCTTGAGGGATTTCAGTGGTGAAGATGATGCTTTGAAGTCCCAAGAAGGAGAGGGCCACCCCCTTCCTTGTTGTCCTTGAAAAGGACACATTTTGGCCTCTTAAGGAAGCCTATGCTTAAGTGTGTGTTGAGCATGTTTGGTTTGTTTTTCATGCTTATATATCCATGATATAACATGATTTCAAGTTGGTTTTGGAACTCCATGCATGCTTAGCATAGTTGCCATGTAATGCCATGTTTATGCCTTAATATGCCTTAGGTTGTTAGCCTTAGTTGGAGCATGTTTTAGGCTTGTATTTGTGAAGTTTATGTGCTTATTTTGCCATGCTTTAGCTCTGTCCATAGTCGTTTGGGTTGATCTTTGCATGCATTATATAGCTCCTTTGTATTTGGGCTTGTTGGCCTTGAGTGTGTGCATGTGTAGCATGCCATCTTTGCATTGTTTTGGTGATTTGGGATCATTCTACATGCCATTTCAGTCCCATTTCCATGCTTGTTGGATTGCCTTGCATGTCTCTTTAATGCTTTGAAAGCATGTTTTGCAATGCTCCATGTTTTGGTGCCTTTGCATGCCTTTGAATTTGAGCCACTTAGGTGCCATCTAAGGAGTCTTTTGGCCTTGTTTTAACATGCTAAAAATCTGTTTTTTTAGTTGTTTAATGCATGCCATGTTTGGTCATGATAAGTGTAGTTCAATTCATTATTGATTTGCCTTGAACACTTGGACTACTCTTTGCATGTTTTGGCTTGATTTATAACTTGATTTGGCATCATTTTATAACATAATTTTAGGGCTCATGTTGCATGCTAATTAGTCCATGATCCCTCCTTTCAAGTGTGCTTGAATGTTGTTTGATTTGTGCTTAAGTGTTGGCCCTTATGTGCATGTGTGTGTGCATGCCATTTAGCCTTCATTTCATAGAACTTTGGCTACTGTTTTAGGCCTTTTTTTAGAGCCGCCTAATTCATGTTTAAGTCCATCTTTGCACTCATTTGTATTGCCATATGCATGCTTGTATGCTTGCATAAATGCCTTGCCATGTCATGTCGCATTCCTAGCTTGTATGCCTAGGTTGCATTGCATTTCGCATGCATGCCTTGTTCCTTGAATTGGTGATAGGAATTGGGCCTTATTTGTTTGATTGGTGTGCATACATTTGAAATCAAAGATGCATACTCGGTTCTTTGGGCCACCATGCATGGAAATGCATGATTGGTGGTCCAAGAACCGAGGCACATGTCCCTTTGAGTCATCACAATGATAAGAGACATGGTTGATGCATACATGCCTTGAAATATGCTGCCATGCCTTGTTTTGCCCTTTGTTGCTGTGAGTTGCAGGTTCTGTAGGAATACTCTGCCGACCGGCAGTGTAATGTGCCGACCGGCACATTTTTCTCTGCCGACAGACCCTATTTTGTGCCGATGGCCATACCACACTGCCGGTGGAAGTTCCATTCAGCCGGTGATGATCCCCTCTGTCCAAGGATGTAGTCCTGAGGCTTTGACAGCCTCCAGAGGAGGAAAGGAAGGAAAACAGAGGCAGCTTGTGCATGGTGGCGCGTTTCCCGAAACGCTTTCCTGCTTTAATTAATTTAATTTAATTTGTTAATTAAATTAGTTAATTTGTACTATTAATTAGCTTGCGTAGTTAATTAATTTGTAATATTTATTCGGTCCCTCCGAGCGAGGGCAAATCTGTAATAAGTGTGTGTGGGTGTGTGAATGTCTTCCAATCCCCACTTCTTTCTTCCCTTTTACTTACCTGCTTTGATGGTTAGTATTAGGTCACATTTATTTTAGCATACCTTATGCTATGCATGCGTGCATCCATGCATTTGTATTACATGCATTAGGCTCGGTACATCACGCTAATTGCATCAATACTTCAATTTTCAAACTGAATACGTGATAATTGTGCATTTTCACATGACATGTTTAGGATAGCCGAGCCTATTCTAGCAACATTTTGTATGCGATGCATTAGGCACTTCACATGGACTTGGATCATGCATGTTTGCTAACAAGTTCTTTGTTTTGGCACGGAGTACTATGTAAGTATTTCTGCTTTAGCATATCGCATGAGTGTGAATGTTGCCATAACAGCATGCTTAACATGTGGCTAGATGCTTATGTGTTAAACTGCTTTGAATGCCTGTGGGTGAAGGTTGGGTTGTTTGAGTTGGAAAAACTCGTTGAAATCCGTATTTTAGCCTACTTACGAGTAGCAAATTCCAAAGCATTTTCAAACCAAACGGATATGCAATGTTTATTTCCAAATTAGGCAATCTAGTCTATACTTGTTTGCTGCGCGCATAACATAGTAATTCTAGGCTAACAATTGGTTTAAGAACACATAAAGTTTTCAAAAACGGATATCATGGTTAGTAGAGGCCGGTCTTCGGACCGGGCGAAAGGGGGTGCTCATAGCTGACCTTCCCCGATCGTACCCAAGCTCCCGAGCCGAGACAACTCCGGTGATGACGGACATGTGGCCTTCGGCACCGAGTCAGGGTTTCCTAAATTCTCCCATAAAAAAAAATATTTAGGTGGCGACTCTGTATCTGGCAAAGCAGTCCATGTTTGGCACTACTTTTTCAAAAAAATCTGTTTCTCAAAACGATTTGCCAGATTTGGACTCTTTGGTTCAGATTAAGAACCGTGACACAAATCGAGTCCGAACTGTAGCACGAGGCCCCACGCGGGCGCGTCTACACGCTTCTAACCGAAACCAACAGGGCCGAAGTACCACCATCAAGTCAAACCCAAGAAGCGGTGGTGGCCCTTCCCACTCAACAACCGTCCTCATCTCGCCGAACCAAGCGCGCCCGAACCGCCGAAACTGAACAAAGCTTGGTTGATGAAGACGAAACCGCTCTTCCACCGAGCCTGCCACCGAGCCCCCAACCGGAGCCTACCAACCGAACTACCATCAGCTGGGCACCAGAGCTTACCTTCAACAACCGAGATATCCAAGATTCTGATTCGGTTGTTGCTGACAAAGATCACCAGTTGGCCTTCAACCTGGCCAAGAGTGTGTGCCTCCCCAAAGATATGGAGCACCACCAAAAGCAACTAAACACCGAACTGAAGGCCATCCGGTCTTCAACAAAGTCCATGATCCTGGTAAGTAGCTCTGTCCGTTTTTCTGTCTAGGTTTTTCAACTTTTTCTTCGGCTCTTTTTCAACTTTTACTTCGACTCAAGGGAGGTCTTTGTTTTGTCAGGCCATTCAGAAAAACCACATCACTCACAGGAAAGTGCTAGAGCTCAAGAAAACAACAAGGCAAGCCGTGGCGGAAGCCGAAGTGAAGGCGTCCGAGCTAGAAGAAGCCAGAAAGCAAATGGCCGAGCTACAAGCAAAGAACGGCCGACTAGCCGGACTGGTTAGTTCGGCCGAAGCAGAAAAGCAGAAGGCCGCCATCGCTCTAAAAGATAAGTATCTGCGCGAGTTGGTGAAGCTTGAAAAGAAGAAAGATACCAAAATAACCCAACTGAAGGAGAGCGCAAAGGGAGCCGAAAAGCAAGGCTTCAAGAAGGCAGAGGATGATTATATCAAGCAGTGCGAAGCTGCCAAGGAGCTATTCTTTAAGTGCGGCTGGAGGGCAGCTGTTGAAAAGCTCGGTCACGATCCACAGACCGAGGTTTTCAACCCTCAAGCCTACTTCATACCGAACTCCCTTGTGGAGTATGCTAATGCCACGCAACAGCAATTTCTTGAAGGCTCGGACTCTGACGAAGACTCCGCTTCTGAGGATACTCCGGCTGTCAGTGCGGACCAGTCAGTTCGGTTGGAACCCACGGTGGAAGACCTGACTATTGAACTACCAGGTGAAACCGTGGTTCCGACCGAAACTGCCCTTGAGAGCAAGCTCCCGCCTGAAACCGGTCTTCGTGTTGATGCTGATGCTGCGTTTGATGCCGAAATTGATGATCTTTTCACCTGATTCTTTTTGTTTTTCTTTTTTGTTACTTTTTCTTTTTGTAACCGGGCTATGCCCCTCCTTTGTAATTGCCTTTCAATGAATGAAAATTTGCTTGAATTCTTACTTCGGTTGATTTGTATGTTTGTACTTGTAATGATTTTTCCATAATCTTTTCATTCCAACTTTTATCTCGGTTTTTGCTAGTCAAACTAACCGTGCTTACCAGCCAACCACTCCTTAGCCGACATAATTACTTCGGCTGAGGAGTACACAGTTTGTTTAATCCAGCCAACCACTCTTCAGCCATGCCCTTACTTCGGCTGAAGAGTACAAAGAGTTGGTTTAATCCAGCCAATCACTCTTCAGCAATACCCTTACTTCGGCTGAAGAGTACAAAGAGTTAGTTTAATCCAGCCAACCACTCTTCAGCCATGCCCTTACTTCGGCTGAAGAGTACAAGGAGTTGGTCTATTCCAGCCAACCACTCTTCAGCCATACCCTTACTTTGGCTGAAGAGTATCAAGAGTTAGTTTATTCTAACCAACCTCTAAGTTAGTTTTTCCAGCCAACTTAGAATAATGTTTGGTTATTCCGACCAAACGTCCTGTAGCCTAGATCCTTATCCTGAGCTTAGGTGGGGTGTTGGTTTAATCCAGCCAACCTCTAAGTTAGTTTTTCCAGCTAACTTAGAATAATGTTTGGTTATTTCGACCAAACGTCCTACAGCCTGGATCCTTATCCTGGGCTTAGGAAGGGTGTTGGTTTAATCCAGCCAACCTCTAAGTTAGTTTTTCCAGCTAACTTAGAATAATGTTTGGTTATTTCGACCAAACGTCCTGCAGCCTGGATCCTTATCCTGGGCTTAGGAAGGGTGTTGGTTTAATCTAGCCAACCTCTAAGTTAGTTTTTCTAGCTAACTTAGAATAATGTTTGGTTATTTCGACCAAACGTCCTGCAGCCTGGATCCTTATCCTGGGCTTAGGAAGGGTGTTGGTTTAATCCAGCCAACCTCTAAGTTAGTTTTTCCAGCTAACTTAGAATAAAATGTTTGCAATGTACCTAATTTTCACTAAAGCTAACTTTTACAGATAACAACTTATACTGAAAAGAATCGCTTGTTTTATTGAGGAAAGAAAAAATTACATATGTTTGAAAGAGAAAAGCTAAAAGTAAAATAACTTGAGATTGGCCGTGTTCCATGGCCTAGGGATTGCTTTGCCGTCCTTGTCTTCTAGGTGGTATGCCCCTTCGCCTGCTAACCCAACCACCTTGTAAGGACCTTCCACTACTACAAAAATAGTTAAAGATCACACTTTGACAAAAAAAAAAGATCTCACTTTTATTGGAAGTGTGATAAAAAAAATTATATTGATATTTTAATCACACTTAATTTGATTGAGTGTGATAATATTTATTTTTTATGTCACTTTTCAATTAAGTGTGATTATATATATATTTTTCAATCACACCTTCTAATTAAAAGTGTGATTATATATACACTACTACTTTTTAATCACACTTTTTAAACAAAGTGTGATTATATATATATTTTTTAATCACACATTCTAATTAAAGTGTGATTGTTTATATATTTTTTAATCACACATTTTAATTAAAGTGTGATTATATATACACAATTACTTTTTAATCACACTTTTTAAACAAGTGTGATTATATATATATTTTTTAATCACACATTCTAATTAAAGTGTAATTATTTATATATTTTTTAATCACACCTTTTTAATTAAAGTGTGATTGTATATACACTACTACTTTTTAATCACACTTTTTAAACAAGTGTGATTATTTATATATTTTTTAATCACACCTTTTTAATTAAAGTGTGATTGTATATATACTACTACTTTTTAATCACACTTTTTAAGTAAATGTGATTATATATATTTTTTTTAATCACGTTTTTTTAATTAAAGTGTGATTATATATACACTACTACTTTTTAATTACACTTTTTAAGTAACACTATAAGAAAGGTGGGCTTATGAGACGGAACTTTTTGCGACGGCACATTTGCCGTCGCAAAAAATGTGACCTTTTGAGACGGCACAATTTGCCGTCGCAGAAAATGTGACCTTTTGAGACGGCACAATTTGTCGTCGTAAAAAATACGACTTTTTGAGACGGCACGACTTGCCGTCTCGCAAAAAAAAAATGTGACTTTTTGAGACGGTACAACTTGCCGTCGCGAAAAATATGCCTTTTTGAGACGGCACAACTTGTCGTTGCAAAAAAATGTGACTTTTTGAGACTTCATATATATAGTTACAAAATGGTTTAAATAAATGCAATGGTATTTTTCTATCATAAAAAAAAAAAATTGAAAAAAACGACGTCGTCTTACTCTTTTGATATAACATTTCTCTTTTCATCAATTTTTTCATCTTCCTGTCTCTCTGTCTCTATCTCTGTCTCTCTTCTCTTTCTCTCTCTCACTCATCACTCTTCTCTGTCTATCTGTCTGTCTGTCTCTCTCTCTTTCTCTCTGTGTCTCTGTCTCTCTTCTCTTTCTCTCTCTCACGCATCACTCTTCTCTGTCTGTCTCTCTTTCTTTATGTCTCTGTCTCTATCTCTCTTCTTTTTCTGTCTCTCACTCATCACTCTTCTCTGTCTGTCTGCCTCTCTTTCTCTCTGTGTCTCTCGCTCATCTCTCTTCTTTCTCTGTCTCTCTCTCGTTTATCTCTTTTTGCTATTCTCTCTCTCTCTTTGTCTATCTCTCGAGCATCTTTTGTTTCTCTTTTTTTTTTGTCTCTCTCTCTCTATCTCTCTGTCTCTCTCGTTTTTCTCTCTTCTCTCTTTCTCTTTTTTCTATGTCTCTCTCTCTCGTTAATCTCTTTTCGCTTTTTTTTTTCTCTCTTTTTGTTTATCTCTTGTTCATCTCTTGTTTCTCTCTCTTTTTCTGTCTCACTCTCTCTCTATCTTTTTCTCTCTTTATCTATCTTTATCTCTTTCTCTCTCTGTCTCTCACTCATCACTCTTCTCTTTCTCTGTCTACCTGTCTATTTGTTTGTCTGTCTGTCTCTCTCTCCCTCACTGTGTTCGCCTTGCTCACTTTCTCCCTCATCTCTTCTCTATTTATTGAGCTCCCTCTCGATTTATCGATCCAACCATGTTGGGGACCCCCAGTGGGTGGTGACCCCCAGCACCCCTACCTCCACGTGGGGGGCTGTGAGAGCAAGAGTGAAAATAAATAAATAAATAAATTTTTTTGAACCAATCAGAAAACAGTGGGGGTGGTGGGGGTCACTCCCACTAGGGGGTCTAGGGCATTTTTCTTATCGATCCACTACAAGAAAATGCACTTTTAACGACCACTTTGTCTCTTTCTCGCTCATCACTTTGTCTCTATCTCTCTATCTTTCTTCTCTATCTGTCTCTCACTCATCTCTCCCTCTCACCACCCATCTCCTCTATCACATTTACCACTATTGCAAATGCCATTCCACTACCACCACTACTACCACTGTTGCCACTCCACCTCTACGATTACCATTACTACCATCATCGCCACCACTCCCCTACCACCCCTACCACTACTACTACCATTACCTCTCCTCCACCACTGCCACTCCATCTCCTCTGTCTGTCTCTCCCTTTCTCTATGTGTCTCTGTCTCTCTTCTCTCTCTCTCTCACTCATCACTCTTCTCTGTCTGTCCGTCTCTCTCATTCTCTCTGTGTCTCTGTCTCTCTCTCACTCATCACTTTTCTTTGTCTATATGTCTCTCTGTTTTTCTCTGTATCTCTTGTCCATCTCTCTTCTCTCTATCTCTTTCATCTATCTTCTCTCTCTATCTCTTTTCTCTCTCGCTCTCTCGTTCATCTCTTTCTGTCTCTCTCTCGTTTATCTCTTTTCGCTCTTTCTCTCTCTCTCTATATATCTTTTCACCTATTTTTCATCTTTCTTTCTTTCTTTTCTTTCTCTCTCTCACTCATCACTCTTCTCTCCCTATCTGTCTATTTGTCTCTCTCTCTCTCTCTCTCTCTCCCCTCTATCTGTCTCCCACTTATCTCTCTCTCATCACCCATCTTCTCTACCACCTTCACTACTACTGCAAACGCCATTTCACTACCACCACTACTACCACGGTCGCCACTTCACCACTACGACTACCAGTACAATATTTTTCATTAAAATATTACCCCTACTTCTACCAAATAAAAAATAATAATTTTTTTTATTAAAAAAAATGAAACAAATAAATTTTGAAGCTTAATTAGTAACCAAAATAAAATAATTTTTTTAAAAAAATTTTATTTTAACAAAAAATAAAGTTTTTTTTGCGACGACAACCCCTATCGCAAAAAATAAATAAATTAAACAGTGTTATTTTATTGTTTAATTTTTTTTTAAAAAAAAAGATTTTGATTCCCCCCCTCCCCCCCCCCCTTTTTTCCATTCCCGCTCCGCCGCCCGCCCAAAACCAAAAAACCCTAGTCTCTTCTTACCCCTCCCTCTCTATCGATCGATCGACTGTTGAAGGGTTTATATGTGGAGATGAAGTTTGAGAGGCTGAGTAAGATCCAGATGATCAGTTTGCCTATAATTCTGACCCCTTCGGCAGTGGCGAGATTTCAACCTGGAAACAGTGCTCTCTCTTCGGCGGCGAGACTGCTTGGGCGGCGGGGACGATGGAAGGGTTTCGTTCTCTTCTCTTCGATCAAAAAAAGTATCAGTTCGATTCTTGAGGTATGTTCGGATTCTACCCTTCTCTCTCTCTCTCTCTTTCTCTCTCACACACACACACACACACATTCACTCCATATTTGTTCGATTATTTGGTGTTTTTAATTGCAATTTCGATTATGGGTTTGTAGAATTTTGATCGATGGATTAATGTTATGGGTTGTTGGATCTATTTGAGTGTTGGGTTTGTTTGGGTGTCAACATTGAGACTCTGGTTCATCAACTGTTTCAAATGCTGTAACAGAGCCTAATTGAACCTTCATGAAAATGAAATTAATGGTTACAAATCTATGTTTATACAAAGAAGGTTTGATATATATATATATATATAATAGAATATACCTTTCGGACGAATCCCAAGCCTGTGGAAATGGCCATGGATGAGTCGGTTCTTTAACATCCCATGAGAATCTAGGCATCTTTTTTATCAAAAGAATTCCTGAATATTGATTTGTTTTCTCAATTTATTGGCTAATTTGTTGGCATTTCGTAGAGTAGTTTTCATTAGGATTTGAGCTTGTGTTGTTTTTGGTGATGTCTTCAGTCATTTCCATTTGGAAAATATATTTTCTTTTCTTTCTGACAATTTGTTAATTTTCTTATATGGCCACTTTTCTCATTTATGGTCATTGATACTGTTTTTTCCTTTTTGCTCATATGTTTAGCTAATCATATTGTTGCATCATATCTGTTTTCTACAAATTGTCTCTGTAGTTGCTCACATGGACTAGGTAAGCCAATGAAAATTTTTGCACACACTAAGGAAAGAATGAAGAAAATTGTTATGTTGTGTCTTGGTTATGTTTTATTTTATTTCATTTCTAACTATTATTTGTAATGTATTAATGATATGATTATGATGTGATGGTTCATTTCTGGTCAATCCAACGCTTGAACCATGGACCCTTTACGTGGTTTCTTCTCGGGTTTATTAAACATCCATATTTTAACATCAGATAAAATAGACCATTGATTTTGAGAGACTAACACTAGGATACTTATAAGCACTCTCACATGAAATTTTTATAATTAAAAGGGAAAATAGACAATTGTATACCAAATTATGGATTTTGGAGTTGATAATCTCATTTGAGATGCAATTATCTTGTAGGCTTTATGATAGTTTGGCATTACAATTTATGATAGCTGTTATTGCGCCATGCTTAATCTTCATTTCCAACAATCTGTTGGAGCTATAGAGGGCACTGTTTTCTTAAAATTGTTTTACACCTTTAGAGAGACCTTTTGTAGTAGTAAGATGAGATATAGATATAGATTTATGGCGTTTCCTTTTCAGTGTCACCGTTTGATTTATTAATTACTTTTTGCTTGACTCAAAATTTTCTTGGTTAGGTTGGATCATGGTTACTTATCAAAAGAAAGAGTTGGATCACTGTTTATCTTTTTCGTTTGTTATTTCAATCATGTACTTTTTAGCCTAGTAACATTTTAATTTTAAATATGAAAAGAAAAATAAGAAAGAGAATTAAATTATGAATCTTTGAAGAAAGGGGCTTTTAAAAATGGTTGTTTTTTGGAGACAATATCAATATAATCCCACTAGGTTATGGGCTTATCTCAAAACATCTAAGGAAGTGAAAAACCAGAAGGATAATTGATGGCTTGATGCTTGTTAACAAATTGCGAATAATGATTTGTAGGCACATTGGAGAGCATGCAACTGTTTTTGGCTTTTTCTTAGATATTGGTATGGCTTTTTCTGCATGCGCTGACTGATATAATGCAGGGACTTGCCAGTCCTTAGCTGCTGGGGGCATAGGTCATAGTTAAACAACTAACTTAATGTGGTGATACTGGATGGTGGAGTTCCTGTACCTTTTCTAATCGTGTGCACTCAATTATGACCTTAAGAGTCGCATATAATTGTTTTTAGTTTGTAAGTTGATTGATTCTTTTGTGGATAAGCAGTTATGTGAAGCTTCCCGAACCTTTATGTCTGTCTCATGGTTTGGTCAAGAGATTTTAAACCATTTGTTAATTTTACCATATGGGATACATTCCAACTTGATGAGAATATATATATATATATATATATATATTGATCACAAGTTTAAAAATTGTCAAAATGATCTAAATCATTGTAAAATCAATATTATAGCAATATCGCAATACTGGGTAATTGCTCATTCCTATCTAATAAATTTCAAGACTTGGTGAGTAGCAACAACCCAAATAAAGTAGAAGGGGATCAATCTTTTGTTGAAGTTTTGTTTTAGTTTTGGGACCATGATTCATTTTGTTCAATGAAGGCTTTGCCTTAAAGATTGTAAGCCCATAGGACATTTGTTATGATTTTCTCTAACTTTTTGAACTATGAAAACTCAACATGTAATTGATGACTCTCAACTTGTAGTTCAATGAGAAATAGAATCTTTAGGACTAATCTTGAAATCACTGTTTGTTATCATATATATATATATATATCTTTCATGTTGAATATTGTTATGTTTTTAAATAATTTGGGGGCGTTACAAGTTTTCTCCTCATTTCATAGAGGTTTTCTCCTCCTTACATAGAGGTTTATTTTTCTCGTTATGTGTATCCTCTTTGCATAGAGGTTCTCTTTATTTATTTCAGAATCTATTTTGTACTTCAATATAATTTAATTAACGATTTATTATCGAATATGTAATATATTAAGTCTAATACTTTTTCATCCAAAAATTAATAATTTTGATGTGCTAGGCAATAAGAAACTTTAGATAACATGACCAATTTCAATAATGTGACAAGTGTCATATATAATAAGTTAAAAAAATAAATAAATTAATAAATTAAATTAAATTAAAGGATTTGTTAGTTTGTATGACACTATTCTACTCAAAACAACACATGTCACGATTCTCAATGATCGTTTAGCAACTTGGCTTTTAAATTAAAAGAGTCAAAAATTAAATACAAAATAAAAATAAAAATTAAACAGTCACTGAAAAGAGTAAAAAAATATATCTTTAAAAATTAAGTCAAGCTCGTCAACTACTCATGTTTTTCCATACAAATAAAAAAATTATTCTCAAATACATTAATTTTTTTTTTCACCGTTTAAAAAATTACTAAAACAATCAAATCTCATATGACCCGCACAATTTTTATAAACATTTATAAAAAAATACTGCATCGAATTCTCTTCTATTTTTTTTTCTTGAGCATTCATGTCATTTGTTTTGTGGATAAATTACACTTAGACCCCCTAAAGTTTGAAATTCATACATATCAATCCCTGACGTTTGAAAAATTTCACTAACTCCCCTGTCGTTCTAATTATTTAGACGGAATGAAAATATTGGATTCAGACACTCTCTCTTTTCTTATTTTGCTTTACTTCCTTTATTTTTTTATTTTCCCCTTTTTCTTTCCTTTCCTTTACTCTACTATTTTTAATTTTTTTTTAATGTAATTTCCTCTATTTTTCTAATAGGAGTTGTTACCTTTTATATAAGCAGGTGATTTGTGAAATGTGACTATTAACCACATGGGTGAGAATATAATTTTTAGAACGTCAGGGCGTGGGATATAATTGGACCAAACCTTAGGGGGTGTTAGTGTAATTTACCTCTTTTTTTTTTTTTGTTATGTTGGGTATCCTTGGCTAGTTTTTGGGCATCAGACTAAATACTCATAGCTCAAACAAGCATTCCAAAACAAGTTTCCTTGTGATCCGTGCCCTTAAAGGTTTTATATTGGTTGGGAGAATTGAACCTAAGATCTAGAGGAATAGACCGCTAAGCCTAGGTCTCAAGCCAATAGGCTAAGCCATTGAGGTTGAGCATTCATGTCATTGCTGATGTTGCGACTTTTTGGCAATTTACTAGTTTTAAGTTTCACTTCACCAGTGTGAAAGATATTGTTTAATTGTCTTGGTTGGGTTAGTCTGTTCTCCATTGTCATTGCATGATTTGATATTTTGTGCGTGTACCACAGATTTTTACAGACACACCATCATGCTTAAATCTGATATGTGGTTATCTTGTTAGTAAATATATGCACATGCACTTCTGTTGATTTGATATGGACTTCACTGACATTTAGAACCTGGAGTAATTGGAATTGATTGATATTTACTTCCATTTTGGGGAATCCTTTTTATTTTTAATCCTCCAGAATTTATCATTTCATGGTAATTTGATGACCAATATATTTACATTGCGCCATTTAATTTATCATGATTTTTTTTTGATTGTTTAAAAGTCTCTGTGGTTGAGGTATTCACAGGTTTAGTCTTCTACGGTAGGAGATGAATATTTAAAGTGTATTATCATATGGAATTTCAGTAGGTTGGTTGTTACAGTGCAATTTTGTTGTTGATGGAAACTTGAGGGTCCAATTGTCTTCTAATTTTGATTGTGATATCATTAAGCGACTTTTTCTTATCTTCTAACTGATTGATCTTTGAAATATAAAGGACGATGTTAAGTATATATACATATATGTATTTATATAGACATTGTAACTTACATTGGCATCTAATGTAGGTGCGTTTGATTGGGTATTGCGTAGAGGGCTCTCTTTTTCTAGTCTATGAATTTATCGAGAATGGCAATTTAGATTGAAGGCATTGTATGACAAATTTAATTCTAGAATTGAATATAAGACTCACCTTGTTTTTGTCTCATTGTTAAATTGTGAACAAATAATATTTCTATGTACTCTCAGCCTCAATTCATCATATTTACAAGTAGAAAGAGAACTTGTAATTTAAGTTGCCAATGATTGAGGAAAACATTGTTGGTAGAGCTAGCTATCTTCTGCTCTTCATGTTTATGCAATCTATAACTATTCTGTTTGTCAGGTATTTGTGCTAAATTTAATTGAATTACTTGATGCAGGTTTTGGTTGTAGGTGGTGGTGATGGTGGAGTTCTTAGGGAAATCTCTCGCCACAATACTATTATATAATTCCGAACGCCATAATTAAGCGATCCCATAGTTAAGCTTGAAGTTGCTCTTAAGGTAATTGAAACTCTTGTTGCAATTCACTGATCTGCCATAGAGATAGGTCATTGACATAGTTTTATTTTGATTATTTTAAGCTAAACTAACACATTTAAGTGCATTAAATTTTCAAGTCAAGTTTGATATATGTTTTTGCAGATTTTGTTGAGGGAATAGTTGATATGATCGAGCGGTTGATGTTGGGAGCCAAAGATTATGTTGCTCTTCTTCTTCTCTTTTTTTTTTTTTTTTTTTTTTTTTTTTGTAGACTTGAATTTTTTAGTACAGTGTATTTAAAGATGATTAATGGATAATGTCTATTATAAATTTAATTAATTTGTTAATTTTCTTATTTTTCATTTACAAAAAATTGTTTGGTGCTTGTAATTGATTTTTTTGTTGTAGCAAACCCATATATGATTTTTTTTAATAAATAATTATTTGCGACAGTAAAACAATGGTCGCTAAAAGTGTTTTTTTTTTTTTTTTTTTTTGCGACGGCAAAATAGCTGTCGCAAAAAGTCTTTTGCGACCCCATGTGTAGTCGCATAGGCCATCGCAAAAAGTCTTTTGCGACAGTATTTTTATTATTTGCGACGGCATGTGACGGTCGCAAAAAGTATTTTTTTTAGTAGTGAATGTTATTAATCACACTTAAAAGATGTGATGTAAATATTTTTAATCACACTTAAAAGGTGTGATCGAAATGTTATTAATCACACTTAAAAAGTGTGATTAAAAATGACCCTTTTTAATCACACTTCCAAAGATCACACTTAAAAGGTGTGATCTAAATACTTTTAATCACACTTAAAAGATGTGATCAAAATATTTTTAATCACACTTAAAAAGTGTGATTAAAAATGACCACTTTTAATCACACTCCCAAAGATCACACTTTAATAAAACTTAAAAGGTGTGATTAAATAACATACATCACACAAAAAAAGTGTGATCTTTATCTGTTTTTGTAGTAGTGTTCCCAGTTTGGCCCTAACTTGCCATCTCCTGGTATCCTGGTGTTTCCCATCACTTTGCGCAGTACCCAATCCCTAATCTTGAATTGTCTTGGATGCACCGTTTTGTTGTATTTTCTGATTAACTCTCGTTGGTATGAGGCAATGTGAACCAGTGCTCTTTCTCTTCTTTCTTCTGCAAGGTCGAGTTCCAATGCTATGGCTTCTCCATTTAAGTCTGGATCAAAATTTTCGCTTCGAATTGTGGGGAGACCAACTTCCAGTGAGATTACTGCTTCCATTCCGTAGGCTAAGGAGAATGGTGTCTCTCCTGTTGATCGTCGAGGTGTGGTGCGGTAAGCCCATAAAACATGAGGAAGTTCGTCCGCCCACTTGCCTTTTGCCTTTTCTAACCTTTTCTTCAGTCCATCCAAGACGACTTTATTTGATGCTTCTGCTTGGCCATTTGCTTGAGGATATGCTGGTGTAGAATTGTAGAACTCTATCTTGTATTCTTCACAAAAGCTTCTGAAGATTCTGCCGTCGAACTGAGTGCCATTGTCTGAAATTAGGGCTTTTGGTATGCCAAACCGAGTGATGATGTTCTGCCAGACGAACTTCTTCACATCTTTTTCCTTGATTGATGCCAATGCTTCTGCTTCCACCCATTTTGTGAAGTAGTCTGTTGCTCCGAGAAAGAACTTTCTGTTGCCTGGTGCTGTTGGAAGTGGTCCTACTATGTCCAAGCCCCACATTGCGAAAGGCCATGGGCTAGTTAATGGTAGGAGTTCTCTTGCTGGTTGATGCATTTGATGTGCGAATTTTTGGCATTTCTCACACCTCTTCACATATTTCTCTGAGTTTGCCTGCATGTATGGCCACCAGTATCCTTGTGAAATGGCCCTGTAAGCTAGCGATCTTCCTCCTTGATGGCTTCCGCATACCCCTTCGTGTATTTCGAACAAGAATGCTTCCACTTTGCTGGGATGAACACACTTTAGGTAAGGTCCTGAGAATGACTTTTTGTATAATGCCCCAGATGGGGAAAGCCAAAATCGATGCGCCTTCGCTCTTATTCTATTGGCTTCTTTTTTCTCTTCTGGTAAGATGCCGTCTTTTAAGAACAGGATGATGGGATCCATCCAAGAGGGGCCTAGTTCTACGCAGCATACTTCTTCTGCTTCTGGGTCCTCGATACTTGGTCTTGGTAAGTAGTCGATGAGCAATGGATGAGGGATGGAGGTATCTGCCATTGAGGCAAAGCCTGCTAGTTCGTCTACTCTGCTGTTTTCCTCCCTGTCAATTTGTTCTATCCTTACTACATCAAACTTCTTGATCTCTGTTCTGACCAATTCTTGGTACTTGGCCATTCTTTCATCTTTTGCTTCATAGTCGCCTGAAATTTGGTTTACCACCAACTGTCAGTCGCTGTAGACCATTAGTTCGGTGGCCTTCATGTAGTATGCTGATTTGAGTCCCGCGAGAAGCGCTTCATACTCCGCTTCGTTGTTTGATGCTGGGAAGCCAAGGTTGATTGCTTGCTCTACAACCAGGCCGTTTGGAGAGATGAGGACTATGCCAAGTACTGCACCATGCCGGTTGGATGCTCCATCCACAAATAGCTTCCACATCTCTCCAACGAACAACTTCCAGCAAGTGGAGGGGTCAGATGATGTCGTGGGGTCAAGAATGGTGTTTTCTTCATGGTCCATGCTTGTTGTCTACCCCTCGCCATCTGATTGGACTGTTGGTGAGTCTTGGTTTGTTTCTTCCTTGCTGTCTTTAGTCTGGTCTGCCTTGGATTCTGACCGAGTGCTTTCTGCTAGGGGTTGCGCTATTCCGGCGTCAACTTCCATCCCTAGTTCGGTTGTGTCAGTTAGGTCGACTGGGCAGATATGATTACTACCAGGAGTAAACTCTGCGACGAAGTCTGCCAAAGATTGGGCTTTTACTGCGGTTCTGGGTTGGAACTTGATGTCGAATTGTCCCAACTCTACTGCCCACTTCAAGATTCGCCCACTAAAGTTTGCCCTCTCAAACAAAGCTTTTAGTGGAAAAGTTGTGAGGACGACTATGGTGTGGGCATGAAAGTAGTGTGCCAATTTCCTGGAGGCCATCATTAGGGCCAATGCTAATTTTTCCAATGGCAAGTACCTTGTTTCGGCTCCCAGCAATGTCTTGCTGACATAAAAGATGGGCAGGTGTTGGGTTCCTTCTGCACGAACCAACACTGCGCTAACTACGTGCTGAGAGACTGTCAGGTATAAGAAGAGTTCTTCACCAGGTACTGGGGTAACAAGTAGTGGTGGGGAAGACATATATTCTTTCAAGCTTTCCAGAGCTTGGTCGCATTCTTCATCCCATTCAAACTTGGCCTTTAAAGCTTGAAAGAATGGTTGTAGTTTGTCTGATGACCGGCTTATGAACCGATTGAGCGCAGCCGCCATGCCGGTGAGGTGCTGCACTTCTTTGACTGAGTTTGGTCTCTCCAAATCCTGGATTGCTTTGATCTGAGAGGGATCTGCTTCTATACCTCGGTTGGTCACAAGGAAGCCCAAGAATTTGCCAGATCCTACTCCGAATGCACACTTGGACGCTTTAAGGCGCAACTTGTGCTTCTTCAAGATTTCAAACATTTCGCCTAGGTCTTTAAGATGGTCATTCTCATCCTTGCTTTTGACCACCATGTCGTCGATGTAAGCCTCCATTGTTCTGCCTAACAATGGTTCAAACATCTTGGTGACCATCCGTTGGAATGTTGCCCCTGCGTTCTTTAGGCCAAAGGGCATGACCTTGTAGCAGTATAGTCCTCTTGGTGTTGTAAAGGATGTGACCTCCTGGTCTGGTTCATGCATGGCGATTTGGTGGTAGCCTCTGTATGCATCCAGAAAGCTAAGTCGATTGTGCCCCGCCGTTAGGTCTACCAGTTGATCTATCCTTGGTAGAGGAAAGCTATCTTTTGGGCACGCCTTGTTGACTGTTTTGTAGTCGACGCAGACACGCCACTTACCATTCTTCTTTGGCACTACTACTGTGTTGGAGATCCATCTTGGGTAGTGCACTTCTCTAATTGCTCCTGCCTCCAGCAGGTTACCTACTTCTTCCGCCACTATTTCGGCATAGTGAAGTGCCGATCTACGAGTGCGCTGAATGACTGGTCTGGCTAATGGGTGGACATTGAGTTGGTGACAGATGAAGTTTGGATCAATGCCTGGCATGTCGTAGGGCGTCCAGGCGAACACTTCGATGTTAGAGGTTAAGAATTCTAAGACTTCTAATCTCTCAGTGCTGGACAACGACGAACCGAGCAAAAAGAACTTATCCGGGTTCTTTTCATCTATTTTTACCTCTACCAAGTCCTCCACTGCTTTCTGATCCGCCGCTTTGCCGACATCTGTGAATAGCTCATTACTTTCAGGTTCTTCCACCGAATGAACGTATCCTTTGGCAGCGCGGCTGCCATTCACCGTGACGAAGCATTGTTTTGACATGATCTGATCTCCATAGACTTCTTCAATTATGCTGGTGTCGTTGGGGAACCACATTACTTGGTGGTAGGATGACGCCACCGATCGCATGGCATGCAGCCATGTTCTGCCCAAGATGATGTTGTAAGTGGAGGGGACCTTCAATACCCAGAACTCCACTTGTTTCGTTACGCTTCCTGCTCTGACTGGAAGAATTATCTTACCGACGGGCCATTCTGGCATGGAGTTGAATCCAATTAGGGGAGATACGGCAGGCGCCAAGTCTTTGTCTTGCAGCTTCAATTGTTTAATGTTTCGTAGTACATGATTTCACATGAACTACCCTGGTCAATCAGAATCCGCTTGACGTCAAAATCCTTGACTCGGAGAGTGACGACTAGGGCATCATTGTGAGGATAGTATATTCGATCTAAGTCTTTATCCGAAAAAGACATGACGTTTGTTGCCTCTGTTTTCTCCTTCTTGGTGGCAAGTTGGGCACTTAGCACTTCTCTAAAGTGCTTAGCTTTTTTGATTGATCCCCTGAGCTCGCATACACGCTCAGGTTCAAAAACTCCATGTATCACATTGATAACGCCTTGAGGCGGGGCGTCGGTTGGCATCCCATTGGGGTTATTATGGTCCTGGGGGGCTGGCTGCGTCCTTCCTTCAATGTACTTATCCAAGTGTCCTGCCGCCACCAATTCTTCCAGGTGTTGTCTCAACGGTGTGCAATTCTCAGTGCGGTGCCCCTTCTCTTTGTGGAAGGTGCACCATGATCTTTCGTCATAGTCCTTCTGAGCTTCTCCTAGCTTGGCTGGCCATTTGACGAAAGGCTCATCTCTTATTTCGCTTAGAATCCGATACATCGGTTTTTTGAACACCGTTGTTATGGCAGTGCGGATTCTCAACCATCTTTTATCTGGGTCTTCTCCGTTATCTCGTCTGACACGTCCGTTTCTGTTCTGACGATCTACTGCATTGACCTTTGCTAAGGTTTTCTTTTCTGGTACTGTGGTCGCACTAGTTTTTGCTTTGGCACGTGCGCCATCCTCTTCTACCCTGATGTGCTGATGCACTCTTTCCATCAGGGCTTCCATGGTGAGGAGTGGCGTCATAGTGATCGAGTCTCTTAGTCTGTTCCCGACTGGAAGGCCTCTTTTATACTGTGCAATGGCGAGATTGGTGGGGCAGTCCCCAATCTGATTGAATGTCTCCCAGTAATGACTATTGTAGGATCTAAGGGTCTCTTTATCTCCCATGTCGATGGAGAGTAGCTGGTCGATCTCCACCGGTGTTTTAGTGTTTGTTCGGAACCTTGTTACGAACGCTTCTGCCAATTGAGCCCAGGAGGCTATGCTGCCCTCTGGAAGTTTCTCGAACCAAGTCAAGCCTAGGTCGCCAAGGCTTGATGGGAAGAGTATGCACATTAAGGCCTCGTTTCGCCTGTATACAGCCATGACTTGGCGAAAGTGGCTCAAGTGTGAGTAGGGATCCGTCTTCCCTTCATATGTAGTGAATTTGGGCTGAAGGAAGCCTGATGGTAGGGGCGCGTTTTCAATCGCCGGAACGAATAGCGAAGTCTGCAACCTTGCCAATGCTTTGTCCGTTGGTTCATAGGCAGGGCGCGGTAGTGGCATTCCAACCTCGACGCTTCCATGCGTCCGAGGAGCCAACCGCTGTAAGGTAGAAACTCTGTGTGGATCCCTTGCCCTGGCATCCTCCTTGCATCGTGCCTTTTCTTCGAGCACGGTTCGTAAGTCGGATGTTCTGGGTAGCTCCGTCTGTCTAGATCTGGTTTGGTGCGAGTGCGAGGGCCAATATGTGCTTCCTTCAGTGTATGATCTTTCAGATCTCGTCCTCTTAGACCTGGAGTGACGAGTTTGGGAAGACTAGGATTGAGTGTCGTCTGTCCTGAGGCTTCTACTCTCTCCTTGCGAGGGTGTGGTATTCCTACCACGATTTTCTGAGTGGCGAGGGGGCGTCTTGTTTTTGTGCCCCTCTCCTGTCGCCACTTCCTTTCCCTTCATCTGGCGCTTCAAAGCTTCCATGTCTACCGCCATCTTTTTTATTAATTCATCTTGTTCTTTCACGCGGTCTTCTAGTGCTTGAAGATCAATCCTCCGTCTTTGCCTGTCAGGACTTTGCGAACGAGAGCGATAGGGGCTGTTATTCCGCCTCCCCCTGGTATCCCTCCGGGTGTTATATCGTTGGGGCTCCAATTCTGCCATGGGAGGGATAGAGGGTAGTCCTTCACGCCTTGCGCCCCCATTTGGAGTTTGTCCGTCGATGGCGGACTGTGGCAATTCTTCAATGTGCGCCATTGTCTCTGAAGGGGAGGAGCTTAATCAAGAGGTTTTGTTCTGTCTGTTTTTCCCACAGACGGCGCCAATTGTACGGGAAAGAAATACACCTTCTCGTATAATCCTGTTGACTAAGTCTGCGCTCCTCCGTACGACGTCACTTTATCACCTGAAAACACAAACGTGAGCTAGCCGGCGGGTGTGTGCCAGAAACCTCTCCGATGCCTAAGTCAGTAAACTTGACAAATAGACAAAGCTCTGTGTATTCAGAAAGCAAAGTTGTGTGTTACCTCCTCCAAGGTGATGTTTGTGAGCTTTTATAGGTTTCGTGTGGCACAATCCTAGTAGGACTTCTACTCCTCCATGCGGAGTCCTCCTAGGATTCATACTCCTGAAAGATAATGCTTATCCTTCAACGGCTATGCTGAGCCAAAGAGTAGGCCGAACTATCCTTAGTTCGGTTCTTTCTTTCCTACTCCCTATCTCGGTTCTTTCATGTACAACCATGGTATGTTTAGACCGAGCTACAGAGTAGCAAGGTTTTGACCTTTCTAACCACAATATGTCATGACCGAACTAACTCTGAGACCGGCCTAACTCCAAGTTGCTTCCGGACCGGAGTAACTTTACAATTCTTGAGCCGGAGTAACTTTATCTCTCTTGGGCCGGAGTAACTTTTCGACCTTTTTACCCAGTCCGTACTTTGGGCCATAAAGTCCATCTCATAGCTCGGCCCAATTTTCACCAAAATTCCCCTCTCATGTATAATATAAAGTCATTAATTATTAAAATAAAATGTAAAAAACTCAGTTTATAGTGATTTTAAAATATGAAATATATTGGATCATACTTAAAAATTTATAAAAATTGATCAATATTTATTTTAAACCCAATAAATATGATCATGGAAAAAAAAATATGCGTATCGGTAAGTTTTTTTCAAATTGTGCGAAAAATAAAAAAATTCACAGTTCCGGTTACCGCAACCGTTATGTTACAACTTTTACACCCCGCAACCGCAACCGCGTCACTGCCACCGTTACGGCGACTGCAACCGCTTTTCAGAACCTTGCTTGTTAGACACGGAGGCCAGTATTTTTATTGTTATTTTTTTTAAAGTGGAGAGGAATTGGGTAATGTTCCAAACGTAAATAAAATGCTTTTTTTAAAAGATGGTTAAAAATTAATTTTTTAATTTTTTTTGATTTTTTAAAAAATATATAAAAAGTTTGAGAGATGATGTGATCAAAAATAGATTAAAAATTGATTTTTGAGTACTAATTCACTTCCTAAAAAAATCCAAATTTGATTGATTTTTTTTTTAATCTATTTAATTTTATTTTTTTACAAATTAATTTGGTAGAAAAATAAAAACTTATTATTTCGCATAGTTCTCTTTTTTTTAGGGAAAAAATAACTTTTAAAAATTTTAAATTATCTTTATTAGTGTTTATGTTTGTTAAACCATATATATATATATATATATATATTTTAAAAAAATTGGGGGGAAAAGTTTTTAAAATTAAGCCAAACAAACATGCGTTTGGCAACGTTTACGTTTTTTGTTTATGTTTACAAAAATTTTATAAACTGGTTTTTGTTTATTTTCAGAAAAACATAAATTACAAACGCATTTTGTTTGAACAAAATGTTTAAAAAATTTTAAAAGCATAAATTAAAAAAATATATTTGTTGAGGCCTAAAATATTTATATTTATTTTTATTATTTATGAAAATGAAATCACACACATTATAATTGAAAAAAAAAATTAATTAAAAAAATAATTGAAAAAAAATTCAATTGGAAAAAAAAGATTTGAAAAAAAAAAGATTTGAAAAAAAAAAGATTTGAAAAAAAATTAATTGAAAAAAAAATTAACTGGGTAAAAAATTAATTGAAAAAAAATAATTGAAAAAAAAATAATTGAAAAAAAAATATTTAAAAAAAAATATTTGAAAAAAAAATTATTTGAAAAAAATAATTGAAAACTGAAAACGTAAACTCATTTTTTGAGTTTACATTTTTTCTCAAATTTATAAACTGAGATAACCATTTATACACAAAAAAAAAATTATCAAATAAGTTTTTATGACAGTTTTTTAAATTTTTGTAAATATAAACTAAAAACGGAATGGTTACCAAACAGATATTTGTTGTTTACAAATCATGTTTACAAATCATATAACAATCAGATGTATTAAGCTATCAACCAAAAACACCAACATCACTCTGCAATCGCATACTTGAAGTTTAAATGGACATGCTTCACCAGAAAAAAGTCACATGGATCATCCTTCTTAGGCTTGAGCTACTTCTCTCTGATGTGCTTGACCATGAAAATTGCAGTGTGGGCAAACTATGTTGGGAAATTCTAATATACACCTCTTTAAAAAAGATGTAACTTTTAGTTGTGTCATTTTTTAAAAAAATTATAATCAATTTTTTTTAAGTTATATCTCATATTATATTTAATTATCACTACAAAAAAATTGGTTTTTTGCGACGGCAAAACGCCGTCGCAAATACTCCAAACGCCGTCTCAAAAGGTTTTTTGCGACGGTCAGTGACTTTTTGTGACGGCAAGTGGGGGGTCGCAACAAAGGGGGTTGCAAAGTGTTTTAGCGATGGCAAAATGCCGTCGTCTTTTTTTTGCGACGGCAAAATGCCTTTTTTGCGACTGAAAAATTCTGTCGCAAATAACACGTAGAAATCTGAGTTTTTTTGAGACGGCACTATGTTGCCGTCGCTAAAAATGTCTTTTGCAACGGCAAAAAATACCGTCGCTAAAGGTTTATTTGAGACAGCCCCTGAGCTGTCGCTAAAGGACTATTGGCGACGGCAATAAAACCGTCGCTAAAGGTGTTACATTTCAGCCAATTCCCTATCTTTTGCGACAGTAAAGGTGCCGTCGCAAAAAATCTTGATTCAATTTTTTTTTGAGACGGTGTGTGCTGCCGTCTCCAAAAAAAAAATGTAATAAAATTATTAAAATTATGAAAATGACCTGTATTAAATGAAAAATAACCTTAAAAAAAATCGATAATTACATAATAATATAAAAAGTCCAGTATATAAATAAAAATTCATCCATAATTAAAAATATGAAAATGATCTTCCATTTTTTTCTTTTTGTTGTCATACATTGTACAAGAAAAACTAACTAAGCAGTAATATAAAGCTAACAGAAGAAAGGGCATCACTAGCATCATCTCACTAAAGTTTAGCAATAAGAACATATATCTTATTCACATCTTCATGTCTGCCATGGCACAAATGATTTCAAATGAACAGAATGGAAAAACAAGGGAAAATTACAGCTCTCAACACCGCCTTCTCCACTACTTTCACACTATGCACATATTCTTCCTTCAAGTCATCCGGTAGCCAATTACAAACCCTGAAAAATAAGGATTATATTAAAACTAGACTAAAACAAAAAATTTAAAATCAAAATGTGCATCCTTTGAAACCATCATTAGTCTAAATTATCAAGACACACCGACAGTTCTCCAAGTCACAAAATCATACACCTAAACACCAATCCCGCAACAGGTGACAAACATCAAATGTCTGAAATAAAAGCCACTACATTAATATGGCAATGGTATCACAACAATTCAAACTAATTGGCCACTAGTACATGAAATTAAATCCTACAAAACTAACCCAATTAAACATGCTTCCTGGAATACAAGATAACTACATTTGATTACCATCCACGCCGTGATGAACTCAATTAAAAATCCCACAAACCTGATTCAGCTCAACTCAACAAAGTCTGGAATTTCAAATTAAATTCCACTAAAATCATATTTCAACAAATTGGATAGCTTTAATTTCCATGGAACATATTAGCACCACAAAAACCCATTTGAACTTGGGATACAACATTACTACTACTGTACTATATCAACTTTAAACATGAGATAGAACTTAATACCCTTCAACCCTTACTTGGAAAAACTATAATCACGATATGATGTAGTTGTTGTTGTCTTCAAAATTCCGATTGAACACTCACTAAACTTCCGGACTCTCGCAATGGACAACAATACCGCAACAGTAAAATGGTTAAATGCCTGAAGATCTGACTTCACCAACCCCATAAATTCAAATATGATTTGAAAAAGTACTAGTCTGTAAGGTTTTAAGACAAGCTTACAAAAAAATTCAACATGATCAACATGAAGAACATATAAATATACATATGGTAATATGTGAAAAATTGAAATGTAGAACAATAAATTCAGAGTTTGATACCTGAAAAGATATTCCTTCCTTCCACTCCTCTGAGGAGAAGCTGTACGTTGTGGTGATGGAAATCGATAAAGAATATTTCCCTCTATTAATTGCAAGTGAAAAGTAAAAAAAATAATATATAAAAAAAAGTGGTTTCATCAGTGAAAGGCAAAGAAGGGTGCGAAAATGAAAACTGAGATTTTGGGGAAGAAGGCAAGGGCCCTTAAAGCCTGAGCTTCTTCTACCTCAAGGATTTTAAACTTACAACTATGAATTAGAGTCCAATGAATTGAAGAGCTACAAGATGTTTCATAAGAAAGATATCATCCTTAAAACTAGCTTCATATGGACTACATAAAAAATAACATTTTGGTCATTTATGCAAACTTGTCAAACAATGCTTAGAAATTAACACAGAATAGGAAATATAAGACTATGGAAAGTAACATGGAGGAGGGACAACAGGGCCTTAAATGAGAGCTACATGTTTATAAACAACTTAAGAAAAATAGCAAACTACTGTAGCATTTTTCACAAACTCTTTGAAACTTTTAAGTATGCCTCATTGCAAGACTAGAGCGTCCCGAAACAATTTAAAACAAAACTATCTAAAAACATAAACCCTTAATTAAGCTCTTTACAAATGTTTTCTGACTACCTAACATGATATCAAATAGAATAACCTGTCATGTAAATAAATTAAATAAAAAAAAGACCCAACTAAAAGGGTGTTTCGTATAGATGCTATATCTATATGGCCAGTATCTATTCACTGTCATTACGAATAATCAACCCATACATCGAAAACAATCATTATAATTTAGCTATGTTGGTTGATTGTCTTATTTGATATTCATTATGAATATTAAATATGCTATTACGATTTTTTGAGTAAACATATCTCTAAAGAGATGAAAAATATGAAATGGAAACTCCAACCAGAAAATTGAAGCAATAATAGTATCATCGAAAAATTATATGCTAGTTCTCCTGAGATAAGAATGCAAATTTCATATAGAATGCTTATGTTCCACACTAAAAGTATAATGAAATGTGGTTGTCAAGGAGAGTTAACTTCAAAGAAAAAAAAAAAGATTGCTATTTATAATTTCCATGCACACAGTGATCACACATTAAAATTAATTAATGTGCTGTGAGTATATTTATTATGTTCATAAAGTATGACCACCACAAGCATTCTTACCTTCTTTTCTGCAGCCATCTTTAATTTCGCCCAAAATGAATCTGTTAGGACACATCCCATGTAAACATGTTTATTTTGATTTCAACATCAACTATGCTTATATAAGAAACGTATGCAAGCAACATGGAATTGTGAAATGCCACAAATTACACATGAAATGAATGTCACACAGATGGAGAGAGAGAGAGAGAAATTAATGGGCTAAAGTAAATATTAGGAAAACAAGATCAGAGATGTTTTCATATATAACTAAAAACATGTTTTCACATAGTGCGATTATTTTGCAAAAAAAAAAGAAAAGAAAAGAAATTTGGTTTTGCTGTTGATTTTGTTAGGACTTTTTCCGTTTGTGTATGAGGGGGTTTAAGCCGTGCAATCCAAGTGCTGAATCTACCCAAGAGGAAGACTTAGTCAAAAGTCCACATCATTTTAACAAAAATGAAAAGTTTTAGATGAGTAAAATATTTTTGCTATAAAGCCCCAAATTTCTATGGTGAGAACTGTGTCCTGAAGGCTTTAATTGAACCTGGCGATAATCTTGAGGTCTGATTTTAAGAAAATGAATGATGTACCAAGAAATTAACATGGTAGACCATGAAGTTTACTTTCATAGTACAATATATGAAACTATTATAAGAAATTGCAAGTCCAAGTTGATTTTGATTTGTGAGCAAAGTAGTTAGTAAAAACTGAGCAATCAGGTACTACTTCAATCCCTTATTAAGAAAGTTATACCATTAATTTTCATGCTAAGCACCAGGAAAAAGATGATTTTTATAATTTTGTAACAGGTTGGGTGGTGCCACAGCTATTGAATGGATAAACAAATATAATAGTCTTTGGAAGAGTATAATAGGTCCAATAATTATGAAGAATCCGTTAAGGTTCAACACCGTTGCATGGTATATGCGTCCAACCTTTGTACTCAAATTTAGACACTTGGATCCTCTAATAATTAACAATGTTCAGAATAGAAGCTCACATTTGATAGTAAAGAAATTTTTTTAGCCTCACATGAATGGGGGATAGGTATCTCCTTTTTCCCCTAAATCACATTTTATTTCAACTGTATTTCCAAATAATAACATCATCTTATGTCATAATATCATACAATAGACAATATATTTAAATGTTCAGGGAGTGTCCACAACTCCACGTATCCATACCCAATTTCTAGATACATAAGCATATATCACAAGATTAAAGGTTTAGGGAGGTCTGACACCCCAATTTACGAACTGACCACAATAAAAAAACAGTCTCTGCATAAATAGAGACAAAATGTTTCTTAATCCATTCCCATACCAATTGTCATCTACTTCAATTCTACAAACCAAAAGAAGAGCTACTGTCAAAGAATTCCAGCTATGTTTTCTCTGAAATCCAGCAACCTGATAGTTTCAAAGTCAAGCCAATTTTATTCATATTTGATCTACATACCTACTACCCTTTTCTTACAATTTATTAGAACCTTAAATCTTGAAACTATAATTACTAAATATAATTACAATTTACAGTTTCAAAGTCAAGCCAATTTTTTCGAACTATAATTACTAAATATAACTCTATATATTTATATACATTTAAAATATATATAATGTTTAAAATAAAATAAATTATCAATATGACTAAATTATATATGTATATATATAAAATCACATATATCAATATAACTAATTAATCTCTTCTATATATCTCCATAGTTTGATGGAAAACGACCTTATTTCATGCATTGCGTAAACAAAAAATAGAAATAGAATTGAATCCTACGATTCACTCATTTTTTGATTCAAGAGAACAATTCGAACCGTATTTTGTTGAAACTCGTATCAAATTATATGAATCAAATCGGATGATTCTAACAACCATGAATGTAACAGCTAGCACTGAAATGAGACCCCAAAAAAAAAAATAGTAGAGAAAGTTGTGAAGAAGATACCTCCTCATTCTGTGGAGGTTGAGCAGTCGATTGTTGTGTTGATGATACTGAATCAGCCTAAAATTGTAGTAAAAGAGAAGTTGGTCCAAAACAAACACACAGATTCCAAAACAAAACAAACAGAACAGATCTGTTGGTCCAAAACAAACAAACAGAACAGATCTGTTCGATCGGTGCAGAGATGAGAGATCAGGGAGAGAGAGAGGCTTACCTGTGAGTCGATCGGTACAGAGATACAAAACCAGAGAGTGAGACTGATGAGATGAGAGAGTGAGGGAGACAGATCAGATCAGAGAGATATCTGATATATATATATATATAAAAAAAACAATGATCGGGGCGAGAGAGAGACAGAGATTGAGAGAGAGAGTTTACCTGTGAGTAGATCGGCGGTGCGATGAGATGAACAACAAGAGAGTCAAAGAGTGATCGGTGCAGATATGAAGAACAACGAAACGAGAGAGTGAGAGAGAGAGAGAGACAGTGATGAGTTGAACTTGAGATGAGACTGGAAGAGTAAGGAGACGATTAGGGTTTTTTCATTTTGGTAGAAATTAGGGATTTTGGTTCTAAGAGATTGGGGATTTTGGGGGCGCGGGAATGGAAAAAAATGGGGGAACCGAGCGAGCGGGATTGGGAAAAAATAATAATAATAATAATAATTTTCAACATAAATGAATATTTAAATAATAAAAAAATAATAATAATTTTCATTTTTATTATAAATGAATATTTAATGAATGAAAAATTATTATTATTATTTTTTATTTGGTAGAAGTAAGGATAATATTTTAATGAAAAATATTTTCTATTAACAGTGATGAGTGAGTGAGAGAGAGAGACGAAGAGAGAGAGAAACAAACAGACAAAGAGAGAGAGATAGAGAGGGAGAGACAGGAAAAAAGAGACAGAAAAAAAGATAGAAGCAAGAGATGAGCGATACAAAAAGAGAGAGAGAGAACGAAAAAAGATGAACGAGAGAGAGAATAGAAAAATAGAGAGATAGAGAGAAGAGAGATGAGCGAGAGAGAGAGACAGAGAGTGAAAAAAGAGAGATGAGTGAGAGAGACAGAGAAAGAAGACAAATGAGAGAGATAGAGAGAAAAAAGATGAACGAAAGACACACAGACAGATAGACAAACAGACAGAGAAAGAAGAGTAATGAGTGAAAGAGAGAAAGAGAGAAAGAGAAGAATGGTGGTAGTTGAATGGCATTTGTAGTAGTGGTAAATGTGGTAGAGAAGATGGGTGGTGAGAGAGAGAGATGAGTGAGAGACGAATAGAGAAAAGAGATAGAGAGACAGAGAAAGAGACAGAGTGATGAGCGATAAAGAGACAAAGTGGTCGCTAAAAGTGCATTTTCTTGTAGTGGATTGATAAATCGAAAGGGAGCTCAATAAATAAAGAAGAGATGATGAGGAGAGTGAGCAAGGCGAACACAGTGGGGGGGAGAGACAGACAGACAGGCATACAAGAAGACAGAGAGAGAGAAGAGTGATGAGTGAAAGAGAGAGAGAGAGACGGAGAGAGAGAGATAGACAGAAAAAGAGAGAGAAACAAGAGATGAGCAAGAGATAAACTAAAAGATAGAGAAATAAAGTGAAAAGAGATTAACGAGAGAGACATAGAAAAAAAAAAGACAGAGAGAGTGGTAGTGGTAGTGGTCATAGTTCCACCCATTGATTCAAGTATGGTGTTTGTTTTGAGCTTTCAAATCATAATTCTACATCCATTTTTCAAAACTCAATTCAAAATATAATCATTACTCTTAGAAACTCATAACCAAACACATAATTCAAAACTCTTTTCAAAGCTTAATTCAAATCAATTTTTTAAATATTTTAAGTATTTAAATATTTAAATATTTTAAAAATATTTTAATTTTGTGAGAGACAGATAAAGAAGAGAGATAAAGAGAGAGACAGAGATAGAGTGATGAGCGTGAGAGAGAGACAAAGTGGTTGCTAAAAGTGTATTTTTTTTATAGTGGATTGATAAATCGAGAAAGTGCTCGATAAATAGAGAAGATGGGGAGTAAGAGAGTGAGCAAGGCGAACATAGTAAGGGATAAATAGACAAATAGACAGATAGAGAGAGAGAGAAAAGAGTGATGAGTGAGAGAGAAACAAGGAGAGAGAGAGAGATAGACAGAAAAAGAGATAGAGAGAGAAAGAGAGAGAGAGATAGAAAAAGAGAGAGAAACAAGAGATAAGCGAGAGATAAACTAAAAAAGAGAGAAATAGAGCGAAAAGAGATGAGCAAGAGAGAGACACATAAAAAGAGAGAGACAGAGAGAGAAGAGAAATGGGCGAGAGAGATAGAGAGATGTAGAAAGATAAGAGAGAGAGAGAGAGAAAAAAAATAAATGAGAAAGATAGAGAGAAGAGAGATGAGCGAGAGAGACAGAGAGAGAAAACAGATGAGAGAGATAGAGAGAAGAGAGATAGGCGAGAGACACAGAGAGAAAATGAGAGAGAGAGAAACAGACAGACAGAGAAAGAAGAGTGATGAGTGAAAGAGATAAAGAGAAGATAGAGAGATAGAGACAGAGATACAGGAAGATGAAAAAATGAATGAAAAGAGAAATGTTATATCAAAAGAGTAAGACGAAATTGTTTTTTTAAATTTTTTTTGCGATAGAAAAATACCGTTGAATTTATTCAAACCATTTTGTGACTGTATATATATGAAGCTATCTCAAAACCACAATCACTATGCTAGGTTAGAGTTTTCAAAAAACTCTTTTTGAGAAAAATTATACTTTCTTGTTTTTCGTGTTATATTGTTTTTACTGAATTTTTTTAATATTTTAAGTATTTTTTTTTAATTTTTAGACATATCTAACATAAATACACCTAAAAATTAAAAAAGTTGTAAAAAAAAATCTTTTAAAAATTCACTAAATACCAAAAATACAAAAAAAAATACAATAATTCAATACATTTTTTTTTGTATTTTTATGTATTTATTAATTTTTAAAAATATTTTTTCATAATTTTTTTATTTTTTAGATACATCTAAGTAAGGTGCATTTTAAAAAAATATTTAAAATTTTAAAAATGTAACGCCCTCAAAAAAAAATAACATTATACCCATCAAATAAGACATGCATTTACATATAAACTAACCACATTCTTTTATTCATTAGAGTTTCATTACATAAGTATTACATGTTAACATCATAACAAAATGCCCTACGGGCTTACAACTTTCCAAGTTAACACTTGGTTACAACAAAAGAGTACTAACTCGATTACACCTTAAGCCCTGGGCTTGAAGTTACATGTAATACATCAAAAGTTAAGCGACAAAAGTATGTCCGCCACTAGCCTCCCAGCTACGTCCTTGGAGGTGGCATGCTACCTGCACCTGAAAATGATATTCCCATATAGGGTGAGCCACAGCCCAGTAGAAATACACTAAACCAACCATGAACAATGCCTAAAATATTAGCAATTGATAGATGGCCAACACTGATACAATCACATAAATCATATATTTATGTCAAACGACTTACAAGTCCCAATTACTTTTCATTTTCCCTTTTTCAACAGATAGGCATATAAGCACTACCCACATGCTCAACAGATATGTATAACAACAATATCCACATTCTCAGATAAGCAAATAAGCTATATCCACATTCTACAACAGATATGTATAACAACAATATCCACAGATAAGCATAAAGGCTATATCCACACATCACAAAGATAAGCATGTAAGCTCTATCTTCACTTCTTTAGACAAGCATATGAGCTGTATCTACGGAGTTCATCCCCTATCTTCTCCCAACACTAACCGGTTTAGAGGTACATCCCCTATCTTCCCCTAAACCGCGGAGTACATCCCCTATCTCCTCCTCTACACATAACGTATACAAACACATTGGTTCTATATACAATCACCCAATACATACAGTTAATGTATTCTATCAACCGTCAAGTTTCATGACACATTTCATTGATTAGTTTCAGTTTGCCTAATCACCATGCATTGTCTACAACAATCACGACTATCCTCCACCGATAGCCCAAAGCAGTTATTTCTAAACAGAAAATAAATGCACAATGGATATTCAATCAACATTTCATTACTTCATTCTTCTCAATTAATTATCCCAATTAATTAAACAATGTAATTAGGTCAATTCCCATAATTAACATTTCAACCCTTAGGTCCCATTTTCATCAATGATTCAACAATCATTCCATTTTTCTATGCCAAACATGCATCTAGGTTTATTATGAATAAAACCCCAACTTTTGTAAAATTACACAAAAGCCCCAAACTTTCACAAAATTACCAAACCAAGCCCAACATCTCAAAATACCAAAATTTAAAGACAAAACCCATAGAGAGGAGTAGGATATCCCTACCTTGAAGTTTTAGCCAAAAAGGAGATGAAGACTCGAAGATCAACTTGCTCCAAATCCAAACTTTTTCAGATTAAATCGAAGCTCACAACACCCTCTATCTTTTTAACAAAGGCCCTAGGCTAGATTCACACTCTAGGGAGATCAAATCTTAGAGAGAGTGCAAGTTTAGAGAGAGAGGATGTCGGATTTAGGGTTTAATCAAAGAAAGGGACTGAAAAAGTGATGTTTAAGACGCTGCTGTCCGCTGATATAAAACACTCTCGCTCGAGCGAAGACTTGGTCGCTCGAGCGACCAGACACAGAAAACTCTCGCTCGAGCCAAGAAGTTCTCGATCGAGCGAAGAAAAACCCAGACCGCTCGAGCGAAGGAAGCTCGCTCGAGCCAAGAAAGACAGCTCTCAGGTCCAGAACCAGGTGCAACCGCTCGCTCGAGCGAGCCACTCTGGCTCGACCCACCAGACACGAACCCCACTCTCGCTCGAGCGACCAACCCCTCGCTCGAGCGAAGGTCCAAAATTCTAGGCAGCAACACTAGGCTCCCGGATACAACCAACCTGTAACAAACCTGCCTAACACATCCTATAACTCAAATATGAAGAAAAAGGAATGTAAACACGATGATAACCAACTACCAACATCCACGGACACATGTCCGGATCACTGTACAACAAGGGTAAACCCGGGATCGCTATAAAAAATATTCACTAAAAACAAAAAAAAAAAAACACGAAAGTCACTTTTTGCGACGGCAGAAAATGCCGTCTCAAAAAAGTAGAGTATTTGCGACGGCAGAAAATGCCGTCGCAAATACTCTCATTTTTTGAGACGGCAAATAGTGTCTTCGCAAATGCTCTGCTTGTTTGAGACGACAAATGGTGCCGTCGCAAATACTCTGCTTTTTTTGAGACGACATTTCCTGCCGTCGCAAAAAGTGACTTTTTGAGACGACAAGTGTGCCGTCGCAAATAGTTCCGTCTCGTAAACCCACTTTTCTTGTAGTGTATGACATTTTTTAAGTTATGACTCAGAAAATTAAAATTATACCTTTTTTTTTAATTGTAAGGTGCATATGGTGTTGCCCAACTATATATATCTCGATTTTTATTTTTATTTTTATTGTTTGAAATATTACTGCACGTCTATCTTAAAATGAGACAAAAAAATTATTTCAATCAATCAAAATTAGAATAAAATATAATTACACCCCTCATATTTGTTTAAAATACGAATTATCCCGTAATTATGAAAATTATAAATATTCCCTTATCAAAAAAATTTATTTAACGAAAAAAAATAATTTTTAACTACTTTCTTATACAACAATAAAATTATCTAAATTGTTAATTGAATTATATATATTTATCACATCATTTAAAACAGTTAATTGACTTAATATTTTATTAATAAAATGTGTCGTTTGTTATGTGATTGAAAAAACTTAAAGAAACGAGATGTAATTTTTAAAATTACAAGACAATTCATGTTTTTAGTAAATCTCAAAAAATATATTTATAATTTATCCTAAAAAATCTCTACTTAACTTATAACAAATTAAATCCTGTAATGGATGTTTGTCATCTTACCTTGGTTAACATACGAATATGCATATTATTTTCCTTCGCATATGCACCTATGTAAAGAGGAAATTATTTATATATAAAAAATAAAAAAAAAACTTAAGGTTTGACTGTTATAATAAATTAAATTTTAATTTTTTAATTTTTTCAAATTAAATTTTAAAGTTTTCATTTGTTTTCAATTTAAATTATTTATCTATTTTCATTAAGTAAAATCGATGTAAAAAATAATATTTTAGTCATTAAACTCAACAAAAAAGAGTCTTTTAGACATTTTATATATTTATATTGAGTTTGATAACTAAAATGCTCTTTTCTGTAGGTTTTACTTTACAAAAATAAGCGAATTGTTTAAATTAAAAATAAATCAAAAGTTTAAGATTTAAATTGACAAAATTAAAAATTCGGCTTCATTTTTTTTACAACACTCAAACTTTTGGGGTTATTTTCTTTCTTCTTTTTTTTTTCTTTTTTTTTTTTTAATTTTCCCAAATATAAATGTATGAGTAATGTTATATGAAAATTATTTTTATAGAAGTTTTTTTTTTTTTGAAATGATAGGTTAACACGTTATGAAAAAGATGGATAAACAATAATATGATATGATAACACGAAAAAATAAACAAGTTCGGTTAATATTGAAAGATGTGTTTGTAATTTATTTTAAAATTTGAAAAAATTTGTGATAAATTCATATTCCTATGCGTATAAGTCATCAAGGACAATGTTGGTTTTATTGAGGACATAAGAACATTTGTTAGAAATTTGTTGGTCAAAAGAACATTAATACTTACGTGTTGAAATTTTTATTTTAACCTATCTGTTCAATTTTTTAAACTCATCTATTCAAATTGTATCTATCTATTGAAATTCATCATTATTTTTTTCTACTGGTTCAGATTCATTATGCTTTATTTTCCTATCTATTCAATTTTTATCCTACATGTTCAAAATCTAATACATACACACAGATATATAAAGAGAGATGAGAGAGAGTCGTCCTATCCTATCTATCAAAATCTTTTTTGTTAAGTGTTCAAAACCCAACTCTCTCTCTCTCTCTCTCTCTCTCCACAAACCCACTTTCTCTCTCTATTGTTCAAATAGTGAAGCTATTGGATGAAGTACTACTGTGCATAGTAGAAAACTTCGAGAATCTGCAAGTACGGAGAGAATTGTTGGACAATCTTCACTATATTAAGAATAAATTATGTTTATGTACTCAACAACAAACATAATACACAAGAAATAAATTAAAAGAACGAGTTTCCAAATTCTATTTAATTATATAAACTAAACAGAAAATGGAAATAGAGAATGAGAGAAGAAAATAAAATAAGAACATAAAATACTTATAGAAAATATTTTCTTAGAATGATCAAGTCTAGTGTTTAACACTATCTCCTTAAGACAGATTCGTCCTCTCTCGGGTGCTAATAAATTATGGACGTCTATCTCCCAAGAAGAAATGACCTACAACAAACAGTAGCAGCACTACAAACTGTTTGCACAACGAACAAACTTTGTGTTTATACACTTTTCCACAGAAAATTAATGCAGCAAAATGCAGAGAGCAACAACAGAATTTAGGACGGAAAAATTGAGTGAAAATCCAAATGCGAAACTTGTTTATTTATAGGTATAGAGGTGGCTTTTCAGATTTGAATTAAACAGGTAGCAAACCTATTTGAACAAGTATTGTACTTGTTCGGTACAGATTGAACAGGTAAGGAACCTGTTGGGTTTGAATTTGAACATATATTCAATCTGTTCAGTTTAAATTCAAACAGATATAAACCTGGTCGGTAAAGGAAACATCTGGACATTATTTCAGAATTAATTTCAAAATTCAAATTCTGAAAAAGGTAAGAATTTTAATTTTAGAAAAATAAAATTCAAAAAGTTTTTTGCCCAAAAAGATAAGCATTGGGCTGGACAAGCCTAACCTAACCTCACACCACGCACCCGCGCCCAGGCCCAACCCAACTTGTTCGACCCACCAGACGGACGATGGCGGTACACACGCACGTGTTTGGTTTACGTCTAATGGGTCTAGCCCACCTTGCCCATAACCTCCCCTCTACAAAACTTGAGTGTCCCTTGGGGCCTACTCCAAGTTCCAAATCCAAGCATTATAAATCCACACAAAGTTTGTCTACCAAACCAATGTGGGACAAACCTTAATTCAAACCTTTATGAAAATTCTACCAAACACACTATTTTCATGGAGCCCATTTTTGCTTCAATTTTTCATTCACCCAATAATGGTTTTGAGCAACCAAATATACTACGTGAATCACAACACGGCATAGAATACGTTACCACTTAAACCCGCCAACTTTGGCACATTGGTCTCGCCTAAAAATTAGACTAAAGTTTGGAAAAAATATGTTTTTTCCAAAACCATTTTTCATACCATTTCTAACAATCCCCCACATGAATGGAATTTGATGACAACAGAATTTTTCGAAAGAGTATAAATCGAAAATATATTGCATCAGGATGGATAGCTTTCGGCTTTGAACCTTCCCTAGTGATAGCCTATCGGACTTACTAGTTAACCAATGGCGAAGATATCTTGAATTGTTTAGTCGTTTGTGTAAGCCAAGTGTAGAAACTCCATTTTTGACCGACCTTAAGACTCAGACGTCATCGTTTGTGCACGCGATGATCGCGCATGTTTGTGCTTGTTTTGAGCGCCCGAAGGTTTCGGCTGGGTGCCTTGTCTTTGAGCCTCTTAACCCTTTGTGTTTTGGCCTTGTTTTTTGGGCCCAACCTTGTTGCCTCTTGCCTAGGGAGAGGAGAGGGCCTTGACGGCCACTTTTGGTAGCTGTCGGCCACTTGTCCCTCTTGTAGGCCACTTCAAGTGGCCGGCTGGCTAGGGGAAGTGGCCGGCAGCCACTTTTTCTCCTTTTTAGATATTTGTAGATCTTTTGAGTCAGCTGTGGCTCACTGAATTCATCCTCCATACACGTGTATGGAGGGATTGAGCAAGCTTTTTGCTTGCATTTCTCTATAAAAGGGGAGCTTCCTCCCCCTTGAAAGGGGTTCAGATTTTTCAGAGCTAAAAATCTTCATCTCTCTCTAGAATTCTCACTCTCTCTCTATATTGTGCTATTATGCTTAGAAGTGTTGTTTCTTCATACTTTTGCACACAAACACCTAGTTAAACACCTCTACTTTGGAGTTGAGGTCCCTTGGAGTTTCATTTGAGGTCTTTGGAGTGCATTTGGTTCAGAATTGTTACTAAAGTTGCCTCCTTGCTGCTGTGCTCCAAGGGTAAGGCACTTGTCCCTTTAAAAGCTTTGTTTTGCTTAAGTATTTGGCCACTTTTGCATGCTGATTTAGGCCTGGTTGTTAACTACAAAAAGTTCTGATTTTAAGTGTTAAGAAAGGTTGTTTAAGGTCTCTTTGGTGTTGGGGGTGTTTCACCCTCTTGTGTTGGTGCCTTCTTTTAAAGCCTTAGAGGCACCCTTTGTTTGGCCTTTCTACCACTGAAACTCAGAGGAATTTCAGTGGTAGAAACCATGTTTTGAGGTCCAAAATAGAAGGAGGTGACCTCCCCTCCTTGCTTCTTAGTTCCATGCCTTGTTGGCCTAATTAGTGAGCAAGTTTTTTTAGCATATGTTGGCTTGTTCTCAGCCCATTTTTGGTCTTATTTTAGCATGGCATAACTCTATTTTGGCCTGGTTGGGTCACCTCATGCATGCTTTTTACACTTGTAGTGTAATCTTGCCTTTTGGCCTAACATGCATCATGTTTTATGCCTCTCATTCTAGCTTATTTTGGCTATGCTCCCACATGCTTTTACTCTTGATTTAACATGATATAACTCTATTTTGGGTTGGCTTGGTTGCCTCTTGCATGCTTCTTGCACTTGTAGTGCAATTTTGTTCACTAGCCTAGTGTATTTGGTGTTTCAGCCTATTGATCTAGCATGTGTATGCTCTACTCTAGTACTTTTTTGGCTATGTTTTAGCATGCTTTAGGTCTGATTTGAGTGTTTTTGGTTATGCATGCTTGGCTTTGCATAGCTATAGTGCATTTGGCTTTGCTAGTCTTGCACTTTGAGACCTCTAGCATGTCATATTTGAGCTTTTTGCATGGCATGGCATCATTTGGCATGTTATTTTAGACATTATACCTCTGCCATATTCTTGCATTTATTGCCCTTTTGTTGTGTTTGAGGGTTGAGCCTTATGCTTCACTTGTGAGCCAATACGTATGCATGCTTGTCTAGGCTTTTGGACTTCCATTTCAGCATGTTTTGGTCTTTGTTTTGGCCTAATTGAGCTCTGTCTAGAGAGGGTTTGGTTGTTTAGGTTATATATCGCATGTTTCTTGTGTAGTGCTCTTTACTAGCCTTGTGCTTTAGGCCTTCTAGCATGCCTTATTTGTGATATTTGTATGATATGGCATCATCTAACATGTAATTTCAGAGCATATAGCCTTGCCATACTCTCATGTTTATCACTCTTTAATTGTGTTTAAGAGTTGTGCCCTTATGCCTTGTTGATGAGTCAATGCATGAGCATCATTATCTTGCCTTTCATGCCATCATTTTAGATCATTTTGGCCACTGTCTTGGCATGCATGAGATCTGTTAAGGGCTGGTTTAGTCCATTAAGCATTGTATTGCATAGTCCTAGTGTTGTGTGTTTTGCTAGCTTTAATGTTTAAGGACTCTAGCATGCCATACTTGTGTTGTTTGCATGATATGTCATCATTTGGCATATGATTTTAGTGCTTATACCTCTGTCATGCTCTCATATATGTTGTTCTTTCAATGTGTTTGAAAATTAAGCTTTGTTCCTTGCTTGCGAGCAAACGGATGAGCATGCGTTCCTTGCTTTTTGTGCCTAGGTTTTGGTGTGTATTGGCCACTGTTTTGGAGCATCTTAGGTTTCTCCATATGTGGTTTGACCATTTGAGCATTGTAGTGCATGCCTCATGTACAATACACTTTACTAGCTTTGATGCCTTAGCTTCTAAACATGCCATGCATGCGTTGTTTAACTATTAGAGTCTTGTGCATGTCACTTTAGCATTGAAAGATGAGCATGTTATTTGCATTGCATCGTGTTTGGATCGGACGTTAATCCAAACACAAGGAATGTGGCACGTTTCATACTCAAAGTGATGAAACGTGTTGCGTTTCTTGGTCGCCAACCCTCTTGATCATGCATGATAGAGGCGAAGGCTCTTATGTGTTGTTTATGCATTCACTAATATCGTGCGAGCTTGGCTCTTTGGCCATCATGCATTGAGATGCGTGATTAGTGGTTTGAGAGTCGAGTATTAGAGTAGTTGCACACACATTTCCTTGTAAATGCACTGTTGTGCCTTTGTTGATCTCTGTTGCAGCAAAGTTCAGGTTCTGGAAAGGAAAGTGGCCGGCCAGCCACTTGCACTAGCCTGCCGACCAGTTAAAGTGGCCGGCCGGCCAGTTGTGGTAACCTGCCGACCAGTTAAAGTGACCGGCCGGCCACTTGCAGCAAATTTGTCTAGAATGCTCCTGTTTTGGGGCAGATGCAACCTGAAAGTGCGTTCGATGTTCTGAGGTCACCGTGAGTGCAAACAGAGACAAATTATGGCATGGCAATGCATTTCTGGGCGAAGCAAACCGAGCATGCATATCTCCCTCCCCTCGAGGCCATTTTAACTGCTTTGTTTAGTTAGTTAATTTGTCGGTTTCAATAATTCATTAGTTGATGTGTTTAGCTAATTTTAATTCATCTTTGTAATATTCTAATTAGCTTAGAATAGCTATTTTCAATTTGGTTTGTAATAATTAGTTAGCTAGAGTTAGTTAATTAAATAGTTTGTAATAATTCGCCTAGCTTAGCATTGTGTCACGACCCAAACCTGGCCCTATGGGTTTAGCACCGTAACCGGCCAGTAATCCGAGATTACCGAAGGCCTGCTTAACAGTAGTACAGTAAAACAGAGTACAGGGCCTGGCGGAATCCAATACAGTAATTAAACAATGCCCAATGAGCTGTGACAGTCTGTATGCAAAAAGACCTCCAAACATATTTACATTCAGTGGAAAGTATACACAATATATACAATCATTCAGAATAGGGACTCAAACCCTATATAACAGTACAGTAACATTCAGTCTATACAATCCATTCAGTTATTACAAAACAGCAAGACAGTACAGATGGGGGAGTCCTAAAACACCCCTAAGCCTTAGCATGATAGGCTTGGAACCTCGCAGTGAGGCACGATAGTTGGCTTGACAAAACTGGAGTAACCCTGAAGCTCCTAGCCGCGGTCTGGTGCCTGTACACCTACATATATATATGAGCAGTGAGCTAAAACCCAGTGAATAACATAATGCGTAAAGAGGTTAAGAATGAATGTCCTTACAGTATGAAAATAGTTCATTTAAACAGTATTTCAGTCGTTCAGTCAGTACAGTCATATGTGGTACACCTATTAGCATAACAGTACAGTAAACAGTAGGTCTTAAAAGACCGAGCAGTAATGATGGCCATCAGTCAGTAAACAGTAGTGGTTCCAACAAGGGAACCGACAGAGATTTCTGTCATAGTAACAGTAAACAGTAGGTGCTAAGGATGCCACAATACAGTTCAGAATATAGGATATACATTCATTCAGTTAACAGTAATCAGTTCAGAAAACAGTACAGTTCAGTTGTTCAGAAGATAATCATTTGTGAACATATCTTTACACAATCGTTACTCACAGAGTTTGGGCTACAGTATGCTAGAGCGTGCCTCCCCAGTCGCCAACCCTACACAGTTAACAGATCGACCACACTAAGCTACACAGCTGGGAAAGATAATAACTTAATCCCTAATTTGCTTCGGTGTGTTCTACATCTATATCCTCATGAAAATGCCTTAAACTAGGTCTAAGAATGCCTAGAATGGGATGAGGATGCAAAGATGTACTTTTAAAAGCATTTCAGATTTTTCAGAAAACCGGGGTCACGCTCGAGCGTAGGTCACTCCGCTCGAGCGAACATGCAGACAAAGGTACCCGCTCGAGCGTTCTGCAAAAACAGTCAAAAGTGCTGGATGGGTGAAATCTCCGCTCGACAGACGCTCGACGCCCGCTCGAGCTTGAGACACAAGACTCCGCTCGAGCGCCCAATCCTCCGCTCGAGCGGATTGTAAAACAGTGCAGAGATACTGGACGCTCGGATTCCACGCTCGAGCGTCACTAGTCCCCGCTCGAGCGGAAGTGCAGAATCTGGAAAAACCCAGATTGCACCTCCAAGCTCAAACCAAGTTTTAACAACTCAAAACTTGACCTCTTGGGCTGAATTTCTAGAAAACATTTGTAAACACATAGAATAACATGGTTCAAAGCTCAATTTTGAGAAATCAAAGCCCAAGGGTGTTTAATCCAAATCCAATTTCAAACCAGTTTTCAAGAACAAACCTCAAACATAACATGCATGATCTTTAAATAACTTTCAAGCTTCAAAACATGCTCTAATGAGCCAATTAATCCAAAAACAAGTTGAAAACATGGACCATTACAAAATTATGGACTTGCATGTGACAATTTGCCATGAACTCAACTCAAAATCCAACAATACTAACATGCATGCATGAATCAACTTAAAGACACAATCAAGAGGATGAAATTCATACCTAGGTTCCTTAATTACAAGTCTTGAGGTTCAATCTAGCAAGAACTCCTTTCAATTCCTCCAATTCCAAGCAATTCTAAAGATGAATCAAGTTGAATCACTCTTTTCCTCTTACTCTCTCTCTCTAGTCGGCAATGACAAGGGAAATGGCTGATGAAGTTATGTTGTTCAAGTGCAATGAGCTCAAAGGTGTATAGGTAGTGGGCACTTAAGGCTAGTTTGGTAAATAAGGCCAACCTATGCAATTAACTCATTTTAATCTAATTTAATCATACCTAATCAGTTTTCAGATAAATACACTATAAAATCACATTAATTATGAGGATCATAAAACATCAATCAATTCCCGGTTCGGCCGCCGATAAGGCTTTCAATTAGCAGTTTAAACATAAAACATGAACAGATCAAATAAACAATCAAACAGATAGAATACAGATTAACATACATACTCAGTCAATTCAGTTTTAGTTTTCAGTCAGTCAGTTCAGTACTTTAATCAGTTCAATTATCAGTCATAATTAGTTCAGTTATCAGTCATGATCAGTTCAGTTTAACGGTAATCAATGTTTATCGGTAAGCAGTGGTGAGGGTTATTACACATTGATAGTTAACTTATTTATTCAGACCCTCCGTCGCGAGGGCACAATGTTGTAATAAGTGTGCGTGTGTGTGTGAATGTCTTCCAACCCCATGTCTTTCTCCCTTTTATTTATCCGTTTTTCAGTGGTTAGATTAGGGCATATTTTGTTTAGCATACCTTATGACTTGCATGTTTGCATTCATTCATTTGTATTGCATGCACCGGGTTCGGCGCATCATTCAAACTGCATCGTATTTCAATTACTATTTGAATACATGTATCAAATTGTTGCAATCATATGCCATCTTAGATAGCCGAGCCTACTTAGTTGCATTTTTGCATGTGTTGCATTAGGCATCTAACATAGCTAGGATCATGCATGATTTCTAACTAGTTTCCTGTTTTGGCTTGGAGTACACTGTAAGTGTTTATGCTTTAACATCCTTGCATGTGTGTAAGTGACTACCATGACAATATGTTTGCCATGAGACTATTTGCTTAAGTGATTAATTGCATGAATGCCTGTGGATGAGGGCTTTATTGCCTGAATTGGAACAATTCAACAAAATGTGAGTTTTAAGCCCACTTTGCAAAGTGGCAAATTATCATGTTTTAAGCTCACTTGAGGGTGGCAAATCCGCGCTTTAGCCTACTCGCGAGTAACACTTTCAAACCATTTTCAAAAACAAACATGAATTGTTTTGTTCTAATTCTTGTGATTGAGTCTATACTTGTATGCTGTGTACATCACATAGTAAGATAGATAATAACTGGAATAAGAACACATGTGTTTCTAAAACAACATATCATGCTTAGTAGAGGCCGATCCTTTGATCGAGCGAGCCGCGATGCTCATTTCATGACCTTCCCCCCCCCCCCGTACCCAAGTTCCCGAGCCGAAGCAACTTTAGTGATGACGGACACGTGGCCTTAGGCACGAGTCAGGATTTCCTAAATTTCCCAAAAATAAAATATTTTAGTGGCGACTCTGTAATCTGCCAAAACAGTCCAGTTTGGCATTATTTGATTCAAAATCGATTTTCCAAAACGATTTTCCGGGTTTGGACTCTTTGGTGATTTATCAGTCTTACATTACACTTTGTGAGATTAGATTCAGAACCGTGACAGGAGTTCGAACTGTAGTAGCTAGAACCCAATTCGCGCTCGCCCCGAAAGAGGGTTGCGCGGAGCAAGTTCGGGCGGTCTACACCAAGACAATAGATTTCACACAAAATATTTTCTGACATATCGTGGTTCTTACGGTTGTGTTCATTTTGGCCTTGAACGCTCTTGGTTGTTCATGAGTACTTCTAGAGAATTTAGCCTCTTCATTCTCATAGAACCGACCCCAGTTCGACACTTATATAGGTGATTTTTATTGTGAGTATCTCTTGTACTCATCTTAATTTTTTTTCCTAGATCAAGATATAAGTAATCATTAAAAGCAAAGCTTATCCTTAAAATCCTACATACAACACATGTCGCAGATATCACTCTCAACATAGGAATAGGTAGGGAATTTTAATCCCTTGGTGATTTCTGGCGAGCCACACATAACTTAGTTGTCTCTTTGAACTTAGTTCTTGGGATCTCCAGTCATTTAAGTAGGGTTACTATTATGATGACTCTTATATAATAGGCTTTAATCTCATCCCCTTCGATGAACTATATACGTGTTCTTTTGTCAAACCTTTTGTTAACGAATCCGCAATATTCTCTTTAGATTTTATATAATCTATTGAGATTATTCCACTTGAGAGCAATTGTCTTACAGTATTATGTCGACGATGAATATGTCGTGACGTACCATTATACATATGACTATGTGGTCTGCCTATTGCAGATTGACTGTCATAATGAATGCAAATAGCTGGCACAGGTTTTGGCCACATTTGCATGTCTTTTAAGAAGTGGCGAAGCCATTCTGCTTATTCTCATGCTTTGTCTAAAGTAATGAACTCTGATTCCATTGTGGATTGTGCAATGCATGTTTGTTTCGTAGATTTCCAAGAAACACTAGTGTCTCCCAGAGTAAAGACATATCCACTAATGGGTTTTGAATCTTTAGTATCGAATATCCAATTGGTATCACAATAGCCTTCGAGTACTGTTGGATATCAAGTAAAGTTTAAGCCATGATGACGGGTAAATCTTAGATATCTAAGAACCCGAATGATCGTTTTCCAATGGTCTTCTTCGGGATTACTAGTGTACTTACTCAATTTATTGACTGCATAAGCTATATTAGGACGAGTGCAATTCATTAGGTACATTAGGCTTCTAATGATTTGGGGGTATTCTAACTGAGACACTGCATCACCTTTATTCTTTGATAAATAAAGACTGATATCTACAAGTGTTCTTGCTACATTCATATCATCCTTGATATATTTACCAAGAATTTTCTCAATATAATGATATTGAGATAATGCATATCCATCAAATGTTTTAGTAATTTTCATTCCTAATATTGCATCTGCGACTCCCATATCTTTTATATCAAATCTTTTGTTTAGCATTTGCTTAATTGATTTGATCATGTTTTGACTGCTTCCAATGATAAACATGTCATCCACATAAAGACAAACGATGACATAACCTTTGTTAGTGTTTTTAACATAGACGCACTTGTCATATTCGTTTATCTTAAACCCATTAGTAAGCATAGCATGATCAAATTTTTCATGCCATTGTTTATGAGCTTGTTTTAATCCATAAAGAGATTTTACAAGCCGACAAACTTTCTTTTCTTGCCTTGACACTACAACCCCTTCAGGTTGCTCCATATAGATCTCTTCATTTAGATCACCGTTTAAGAAAGTTGTCTTAACATCCATTTGATGTATTTCTAAATTATACAACACTGCTATAACAATAAGCATGTAGATGGATGTTATTCTTGTCATTGGAGATTATGTATCAAAATAATCCAGACCTTCCTTTTATTTATAATCTTTTACCACAAGTCTTGCTTTATACTTGTCTATTGAACCATCTGCCTTCATTTTTCTCTTGAATATCCATTTATATCCAAGAAGTTTAGAACTGATTGAAAGATCCGCCAATTCCCAAGTATGATTTTACATAATAGATTCAATTTCATTATTAACAGCCTCTTTCCACAAAGGTGTTTCAGGACCTGTCATTGCTTTTTCAAAGCTTTGAGGTTCATTTTTTAACAGGTATGTCAGAAAATCTGGACCAAAGGATTTTGATGTTCTCGCTCTCTTATTTCGTCTTGGTTCATCATCAGTTAAATCCTGTTGGCTGAGACCATTACTTCTCTCTTGCGTTTGATTGTCATTAGTCTCTTGACTTTGTGTACAATCATAAGCTCTTTTCTGTGAACTTAATTATTGTTCTTTCTTATAAGGAAAAATATGTTCAAAGAAAATAGCATTCCTTGACTCTATAATAGTATTCACATATATATCAAGTATTTCTGATTTATAAGTCAAAAACCGATATGTACTACTATTATGTGCATAACCAATGAACACACAATCCACTGTTTTTGGTCTTATCTTAGTCTTTTTCGAAACACAAACTTCTACCTTTGCCAAATACCCCCACACTTTTAAGTATTTGTAGAAAGGTAGTCGACCTTTCCACAATTCATAAAGAGTGTTATTTGTTTTCTTGTGGGGTATTCTTGTCACGACCCAAACTCGCCTCTATAGGTTTAGCGTCGCAACCGGCCAGTAATCCTTGGATTACCAAAGGCCTCTTAACAAAATAACTTATAAGTAGGGACTACGGAAGCAAACATAGAAACATACATAGTCCAATGAGCTGTGGAAACATATATGGGACAAAAATTTAAAACTGTATACATGTATATGTGACGTCATATTACATCAGTTTTACGTCACCCAAGCCATTTATACAAAACTTTCAAACACATGTTCAGACCAGACATAAACATTTAAGAGGCACAAAAGTCCTAAAACACAATAGCTTGAACAGATCTCAAAATGAACCTCCACGGGAGGCACAATGGCTGGCTGACACCAAAACTCCAAGAGACAGCTTAGGCCTGGTCGCGAGCCTGCTCACCTACATACATAATATAAATAGTGAGCGAAAGCCCAGTGAATAATAATAGAGTAAAGATTTTACTGAATGATGCCCATACAGAAACAGAGTCTTGTACTTGGTCAAGCGTCAAAGCAGAAACAAATAACATGCGTAGTCATATTCATATTCAAAGTTTGTACATTTCACTTTATCGTATGTGGCACATCCATTAGCGTTAACAGATCCAATGACGCATAAAGGGACAGCCGTAAAGGCATTCTGATGACCCATAAAGGGACAGCCATAAGGTATTCTGATGACTCATGTGCACAGAGACGTTTCTGATGACCCATAAAGGGACGACCATAAAGGCATTCCGATGACCCATGAAGAGAACTGATGACCTGTAAAGGGACCTGATAACCTATAAAGGGACGCATATCATATGATGCTAAGGATGCCACGAATACATTTCAGAATCTTGGACAATCATTTATTCATTCAAAACATAGCGTAGCATTTCAGAAAACTAATCATTTCATGCCATAATGTTCAAAAAATATTTAACATTGAACATAACTTTACAAAGTTATTACTCACAAGTAACTGGTAGCTCCGAATAGACGGGAAAGTGGGCAATACACCTATCCTGTGGTGCGTGACCTACATAACATGGCAAATTCATACATTGAATACACACGCTCGGATTGAACATAACTTATTTCATTTGTTCTTAGTGTGTTTCTAGCCTTTAACCTCATTATGGAGTATTAATCATGGCCTAGGAATACCTAGGATAGAATGAGGATGCTAAAGTACACTTGAACATTTAACCAAAATTTTGCTGAAACAGGGGTCTTGCTCAAGCGTAGCTTTCTTCGCTCGAGCAGACATACCAAATGTGAGTGGTCGCTCGAGCGCAAACTCTTTTGCTCAAGCAATTTGCGACATGTGAAAAAGTTCTGGTTGTATGCAATTTCTGCTCGACGATCGTTCGACAGTCGCTCAAGCGTGAGACACAAGTCCTCGCTTGAGTGCAACTCTTGTCGCTCAAGCGGACTACAAAACACGCAAACTTTTGAGAGCATGCAATTCACGCTCGAGCCACCCTTTTGTCGCTTGAACGGGAATATGAAAATAAAGGTGGTCGCTCGAGTGTGGAAGCAAAATTCTAGGTTTTCCAAATTTGCCTCCAAGTTGAAATGCTTGAATACAACACTCCAAAACTCATCCTCTGGGGCCAAAATTTTGAAAAACATTTAGAAACTCACAAAACATCATGCTTTAAAGATCATTTCATGAAATCAAGGCCCAAAAACATGCCAATTGTACAAAATTTCAACTTAAACTTTATGAATGTTTCAAGAACATAACATGCATGAATTCTCTTGAACTCAATCACTTCAAAACATGATCAAATTTGGCAAATTGAAAACATAATGAATTTCCAAAATATAAGTGAGATGAACACATGCATGAAAGAATTCTTTGAAATCACGCTCAATTTGTGAAGAAATGAACATGCATGCATGGATTGATCTTCCTTCCTACTTCTTAAGCTTAATTCTTACATCTCATAGTTCAATTCAGTTAAATTCATGGGTGAATCAACTCAACTTCAAGACTAAAGGCGTGGTTTCTTACCTAGAGTCTTCAATTCCTTGAACTCTTGGTGAATACTCAATTCTCCAATTCCCCTTTAATTTCCTACCAATTCCTCCCCTTTTGCTTCTTGAGATCAACTCTCACTCTCTAATTCTCTCTTCCTCTCACGTTTATGAGCTCAAGGAGTAGGAAATGAGGGTGTAAAGTAAAATAAGAGAATCAAAGTAGCCTTATATAGGCTTAATTAAAGTGGCTTAATTAAGATTGACTTAGGTTAATCACATTGACATTAATTATTCTAATTTAATCGTTCCAAATTGATTTTCAATTAAACCTACCATAAAATTCTATAAATTCCACATGACACATATACCAAGTCAATTTTTGAATCGGATGTCGATAAGGCCTTCAATTCGCAAACCGAAACTAGAACATGAACAAGTCTTCCTACGTTAAACAGATATAAACACAAAATGATGCAATGCACATAAATTAACTCAGTATTTCTTCTTAATTACTTGTTTGGCATACTTAAACATGAATTAGCGTTAATCATGGGTCGGGGTTGTTACAGTCTTCTCCCCTTAAAAGAGTTTGGTCCTCCAAACTTGAATTACCTTCATTTTGAAAGAACACCGGATTCAAAGGGAACAACTCAGGATATCTTTTCATCATGTCTTCTTCTGTTTCCCAGGTTGCATAGGTTCCTCTATGATTCTGCCAATCAACCTTCACTAAAGGGATTTCTTTGTTCCTTAGTCTTTTGATTCTTTGGTTGACAATTTGAATTGGTCGTTCTTCATATGTGTAATCATCCTTCAAAAGCACATGAGTTGGCTCAATTACATGTAGCGGATCTCTCAAATACTCCCGAAGCATAGAGACATGGAAGACATTATGCATGTTTTCCATTACCAGAGGTAAGGCTGCTCGGTATTTTACTAAATTGATCTTCTTAAGAATCTCATAGGGTCCAACATACATTGGCACTACCTTGCCCTTAACACCAAATTGAGTTTGTCCTTTCATAAGGATCATTTTTATGAACACATGGTCCCCAACTTCATATTCTCTATCTCTTCTTCGAGCATCAGCATAACTCTTTTGTCGGCTTTGTGCAGTTTTCAATCTTCGCTGAATTAATTACACATTTTTAGTTGTTTCTTGTACAAGTTCTGGCCCCAACAAAGGTCTATCACCAACCTTGGCCCAACATATCGGAGATCGGCATTTTCTTCCATACAAACCTTCATAAGGAGCCATTCCAATGCCTGAATGATAACTGTTGTTATACAGAAACTCAGCCAATGGAAAATAAGTCTCCCAATTTCCTTGAAAATCTAACACGCACATTCTGAGCATATCTTCCAAGGTTTGGTTGGTTCGTTTAGTTTGATCATCTGTCTGTGGGTGATAAGCACTACTTGACCTCAGTTCTGTCCCCAAAGCTTGTTGTAAACTTTTCCAGAATCTCAATGTGAACTTCGAATCTCTATCAGATACAATAGATACTGGTACCCCATGTAATCTCACAATTTCATTCACATACATGTTAGCTAACTTATCCGTATTATAAATAGTTTTGACAGGTAGAAAATGAGCAGATTTAGTCAAATGATCAACTACAATCTAGATAGAATCCATACCTCGAGACAAGCGAGGCAATCCCACAATAAAGTCCATGGTAATATGCTCCCATTTCCATTCCGGTATTGAAAGCGGTTGTAACAAACTAGCGGGTCGTTGATGTTCAGCTTTAACTTGTTGGCAGTGTAAACATCTATCCACAAAATCTGCAATACCCCTCTTCATTCCTGACTACCAAAAATTCTGCTTCAAATCATGATACATTTTCGTATTTCCCGGATGCATAGCAAATTTGGAATTGTGGACCTCTGCCAGAATGCGTTTCTTCAAATCATCATAATCTGGTACACAAAGGCGACCTTGAAATTTCAACACATTGTTCTCAAGTACAAACCCGGGCCTTGGTTTTGAGTCAATTTCATCCATGACGTTTTTCAAGAATTCATCTTGCGGTTGTTTCTCTTTGATCTCTTCAGTGATTGCAGGCTGAGCAGAAATGACAACTAAAATTCCACCTTGTTCTCGCAAAACAATTTCGATTTCATTCCTTTCCAAGTCGCACAGTAATTCTTTCTAACCGGTGAGCAAACCTGACAAATTTCCCATTGACTTTTGGCTCAAGGCATCTGCTATAGTATTAGCTTTCCCTGGGTGATACAAAATCTGTAAATCATAGTTTTTGATTAACTCTAATCATCTCCTCTGCCTCATGTTCAATTCCTTTTCGGTAAAGAAATATTTGAGGCTTTTATGGTCAGTATATACTTCACAAGTTACACCATACAAATAATGTCACCAGATTTTTAAAGCAAACACCACTACTGCCAATTCAAGATCATGCGTCGGGTAATTCTTTTCATGTGGTCGAAGTTGTCGAGAAGCATAAGCAATTACCTTACCATTTTGCATTAGTACACAACCCAAGCCCCTGTAAGACGCATCACCGTAAATCTGAAACCCATCAGTACCGTTGGGCAAGGTCAAGATTGGTGCTGTTACAAGTCTCATTTTCAACTCTTGAAAGGCTGACTCTCGCTGTTCATTCCAATCAAATAATACATTTTTTTGAGTTAACTAGGTCAATGGCATGGCAAGTTTTGAAAAATCTTTCACAAATCTTCTGTAGTAACCTACAAGTCCTAGAAAACTTCTAACTTCTGTCACATTTATCGGCTTAAGCCAGTCCACAATAGCTTTAATTTTCTGAGGGTCAACAGAAATACCATCCTTATTGATTGCATACTCCAAAAATGTTACACTGTCGAGCCAAAATTCACATTTGGACAATTTGGCATACAAGTGTTTTTCTTTTAGAATCTGCAAGGTAGTTCTCAAGTGATTCTCATGTTCTTCCTTGTCTTTAGAATAAATCAAAATGTCATCAATAAACACAACGATAAATTCGTCGAGATATTGTTTGAAAACTCTGTTCATTAGGTCCATGAAGGCAGCTGGTGCATTTGTTACCTCAAATGGCATTACCAAGAATTCATAGTGTCCATATCTAGTCCTGAATGCGGTTTTCTCTACGTCTTCTGCCTTGACCTTTAACTGATGATACCAAGATCTAAGGTCAATTTTGGAGAACACTTGGGCTCCCCTGGAATTGGTCAAACAAGTCATCTATTCGGGGTAATGGATACTTATTCTTAATTGTTACTTTGTTTAATTCTCGATAGTCAATACATAATCTCAAAGACCCGTCTTTCTTTTTGACAAATAATACTGGAGCACCCCAAGGCGAGATACTCGGATGGATAAATTTCTTGTCTAAGAGTTCTTGAACTTGGACCTTTAACTCCCTCAGTTTAGTAGTTGACATCCTATAAGGAGTGTTGGAAATAGGTTATGTTCCAGGTGTTACATCAATGGTAAATTCAATTTCCCTATCAATTAAATTCTCGGGTAGATCATTGGGAAACACATTAGGAAAATCACAAATCACAGGAATAGTTTCTACACTGGCACTCTCCAAAGACATAGTCAACACGCTACACAAGTAGCCCCGACACCCTTTTCTTAATAGCTTTTTGGCTTTCATAAATGAAATCAAGTATGGTAGGGGAACTACCCCATTCCCGATCAAAATAAACTCTGGTATACCAGGCAGTTTAAACACAACAAATATACTTGCATAGTCAATAGTGGCACAATATTTAGTCAACCAATCCATACCTAGAATACAATCAAAATGATTGATGCTCAAGGGCAGCAAATCAACATATAACCACCAATCAAAATATTACATGCCAGATAAACATAAGCACATATCATGGAACCCCCAGATGGTGTAGATACAGATAGTAAATAGTTCATAGGTTTTAATGGCCTAGTTAATTTCCGAGAGAAAACATGCGATACAAATGAATACGTGGAACCAAAATTAGTCAGCACATAGGCATTCTGAGCACAGATAGAAATTGTACCTGACACCACAGATTCGATGTTCTACACATCATCAGGCACAAGTGCAAATACTCGACCCTACCTCAAGGTTTCTTTCCCGGTGTTAGCTTTCGTATTCATTTGGATGCAGAAACTGATCCGGCTGAACTTGCCGCTAGACGGTTGGCATTTTCAAGCCTGATAGGACAATCTTTCATCACATGGCCAATTTTTCCACACCTGAAACAGGCACCTGATGCTCGATAGCAAATTCCCTTGTGTTTCCTACCACATTTTGGGCAAGTCAGTGCAGTTCCACTACTTTGGCTTGAGCCACTGTAAGATCCCGTATTTTGTCTCTTATTCTTAGTAAATGAACGACCCTTTTTGAAACTATTTCCAGACCTTTTTCCCATCCAATCAGTTCGCGGAACAAGAGTTTGTTTCTTTGCTGCCAAAATGGCATTTTGGCCCTGTCCAATACATTCACATACATGTGTAGGTTAAGAACTCCCACCCGATCCAGTATATCCAAGTCCAGTCCACCCTCTAATTTGTGGGCTTTTTTGTAGTCCGTGTCTACCATGTGAGGAGCAAACCTAGCTAACTCAGTAAATTTAGCCTCGTACTCAGCTACGAACATTCTGCCTTGTTTGAGTTCCTGAAATTCTGAAACCTTCCAGTCTCGGAAGCACTGGGGAAAGTACTTGTCATAGAAAATTGTATTGAATTGAGGCTATGTCATGTTTTCATTGCCATTCCGAACTAGCAACCACCATCTCCGAGCTTCGTTCTTCAGAGTGTAGGTAGCTAATAAGACTTTCTGAATCTCGAAACAGGGAAATACTTCAAACAGTTTCTCCATCTCCAACAACCATGTTTCAGCCTTTAACGGTTCAATTCCTCCAAGAGAGGTTGGCGGTTTCATTTTCATGAACTTCTGAGTTAGATTTATAATATCGTTGTTGTCCGATTCAACTTGGGCCGGTGGAAGTGGAGGAGGTAAAGGTTGTTGCCTCTATTGTTGCGTTAATACCTTAGTCAAAGCTATAAGTATTTGTTCCATTCTGTTCATTCGGGCCTTCGAAGACCCTGCTGTATCATCACTTCTTGCGTTTTCCATTGCTATAGGAAAACAAAAGGGTAATAAACATAGGCAAATAGTCCCTTTTCATAATGTTCAAAACATTCATTTTAGCATCATGTGTTCATGGTCAACTTCAGTTTTCATCTTTAATGAACCCACTCATATACATGTTGATGGGATGCTCCTATTTCTTACTAAAACATCCTATAGCTCATATGGACTCATGTGTGCGGTATGGCTTGTGCTCTGATACCACTCTGTCACAACCCAAACCCGTCCCTATAGGTTTAGCGTCGCAACCGGCCAGTAATCCTTGGATTACCAAAGGCGTCTTAACAGAATAACTTATAAGTAGGGGCTGCGGAAGCAAACATAGAAACATACATAGTCCAATGAGCTGTGGAGACATATATGGGACAAAAAGTTAAAACCGTATACATGTATATGTAACGTCATATTACATCAGTTTTATGTTACCCAAGCCATTTATACAAAACTTTCAAACACATGTTCAAACCAGACATAAACATTTAGTAGGCACAAAAGTCCCAAAACACAATAGCTTGAACAGATCTCAAAAGAAACCTCTACGAGAGGCACAATGGTTGGTTGACACCAAAACTCCAGGTGACAGCTTAGGCGTAGTCGCGCGCCTGCTCACCTACATACATAATATAGATAATGAGCGAAAGCCTAGTGAATAATAACAGAGTAAAGATTTTACTGAATGATGTCCATACAGAAACAGAGTCTTGTACTTTGTCAAGCATCAAAGCAGAAACAAATCACATGCGTAGTCATATTCATATTCAAAGTTTGTACATTTCACTTTATAGTATGTGGCACATCCATTAGCATTAACAGATCTGATGACCCATAAAGGGACAGCCATAAAGGCATTCCGATGACCCATAAAGGGACAGCCATAAGGCATTCTAATGACTCATGTGCACAGAGACGTTTCTGATGACCCATAAAGGGACGGCCATAAAGGCATTCCGACGACCCACGAAGGGACCTGATGACCCATAAAGGGATGCATATCATATGATGCTAAGGATGCCACGAATACATTTCAGAATCTTCGACAATCATTTATTCATTCAAAACATAGCATAGAAGTTCAGAAAACTAATCATTTCATGTCATAATGTTCAGAAAATATTTAACATTGAACATAACATTACAAAGTTATTACTCACAAGTAACTAGTAGCTCCGAATAGACGGCAAAGTGGGCAATTCACCTATCCTGTGGCGCATGACCTACATAACATGGCAAATTCATACATTGAATACACACGCTTGGATTGACCATAACTTATTTCATTTGTTCTTAATGTGTTTCTAGCCTTTAATCTCATTATGGAGTATTAATCATGGCCTAGGAATGCCTAGGATGGAATGAGGATGCTAAAGTACATTTGAACATTTAACCAAAATTTTGCTGAAACAGGGGTCTCGCTCGAGTGTAGCTTTCTTCGCTCGAGTGCAAACTCCATCGCTCGAGCGATCTGGAACATGTGAAAAAGTTCTGGTTGCGTGAAATTTTCGTTCGACGGTCGCTTGAGCGTGAGACACAAGTCCTCGCTCGAGCGTAACTCCTGTCGCTCGAGTAGACTGCAAACACATGCAAACTTTTGAGATCATGCAGTTCACGCTCGAGCCATCCTTTTGTCGCTCGAGCGGGAATGTGAAAATAAAGATGGTCGCTCGAGCGTAGAAGCAAAATACTAGGTTTTCCAAATTTACCTCCAAGCTGAAATGCTTGAATACAACACTCCAAAACTCATCCTTTTGGGCCAAAATTTTGGAAAACATTTAGAAACTCACAAAACATCATGCTTTAAAGATCCTTTCATGAAATCAAGGCCCAAAAACATGCCAATTGTACAAAATTTCAACTTAAACTTTATGAATGTTTCAAGAACATAACATGCATGAATTCTCTTGAACTCAATCACTTCAAAACATGATCAAATTTGGCAAATTGATAGAAAACATAATGAATTCCCAAAATATAAGTGAGATGAACACATGCATGAAAGAATTCTTTGAAATCATGCTCAATTTGTGAAGAAATGAACATGCATGCATGGATTGATCTTCTTTCCTACTTCTTAAGCTTAATTCTTACATCTCATAGTTCAATTCGCTTAAATTCATGGGTGAATCAACTCAACTTCAAGACTAAAGGCTTGGTTTCTTACCTTGAGTCTTCAATTCCTTGAACTCTTGGTGAATACTCAATTCTCTAATTCCCCTTTAATATCCTAGCAATTCCTCCCCTTTTGCTTCTTGAGATCAACTCTCACTCTCTAATTCTCTCTTCCTCTCTTCCTCTCATGTTTATGAGCTCAAGGAGTAGGAAATGAGGGTGTAAAGTAAAATAAGGGAGTCAAAGTAGCCTTATATAGGCTTAACTAAAGTGGCTTAATTAAGATTGACTTAGGTTAATCACATTGACATTAATTATTCTAATTTAATCGTTCCAAATCAATTTTCAATTAAACCTACAATAAAATTCTATAAATTCCACATGACATATATACCTAATCAGTTTTTGAATCGGATGCCGATAAGGCCTTTAATTCGCAAACCGAAACTAGAACATGAACAGGTCTTCCTACGTCAAACAGATATAAACACAAAATGATGCAATGCACATAAATTAACTCAGGATTTCTTCTTAATTACTTGTTTGGCATACTTAAACATGAATTAGCGTTAATCATGGGTCGGGGTTGTTACAGTCTTCTCCCCTTAAAAGAGTTTGGTCCTCCAAACTCGAATTACCTTCATTTTTGAAGAACACCGGATTCAAAGGGAACAACTCAGGATATCTTTTCATCATGTCTTCTTCCGTTTCCCAGGTTGCATAGGTTCCCCCATGATTCTGCCAATCAACCTTCACTAAAGGGATTTCTTTGTTCCTTAGTCTTTTGATTCTTTGGTTGACAATTTGAATTGGCCGTTCTTCATATGTGTAATCATCCCTCAAAAGCACATGAGTTGGCTCAATCACATGTAGCGGATCTCCCAAATACTCCCGAAGCATAGAGACATGGAAGACATTATGCATGTTTTCCATTACCGGAGGTAAGGCTACTCAGTATGTTACTGAATTGATCTTCTCGAGAATCTCATATGGTCCAACATACCTTGGCGCCAACTTGCCCTTAACACCAAACTGAGTTTGTCCTTTCATAAGGGTCACTTTTATGAACACATGGTCCCCAACGTCATATTCTCTATCTCTTCTTCGAACATCAGCATAACTCTTTTGCCAGCTTTGTGCAGTTTTCAACCTTTGCTGAATTAATTTCACATTTTCAACATTACATCTTTCTGTCTACGCAAATGTGTCAAGTTTTCCTAGTGTCAACCAACCACTCTGTGGGATTTCCAACCAAATTACCCTCAAACACCACAATAGAGAGATTGATGTCATTTATCCCATCAGAGATGTAATTAACTTCTGTCACATTGACTTGATTGGTAGTCTTTTTGCTTGTACTTCCGCGATCCTTTTTAGGACATCGGCAATCAGAGGCACGATGTCTAATCTTGCCACAGTTATAACATTTACCTTTGAACTTTTTATTGCCATTGTTGTCGCCTTCTTTAGGACCATCTCCAGCAAACTTCATTTTCTTGTTATGTGGTTTGGGCACTTGTTCAACCACATTAGCCTTGGACTCAATGAGATTTTTAGTATTTCTCTTTTAGCCTTACTGTTATCTTCCTCAATTCTTAGTCTTACAATAAGTTCATCCATGGTCATCTCTTTGCATTTATTTTTAAATAATTTTTGAAATCTTTCCAAGTCGATGGTAATTTTTCCACTAAAGCAACAACTTGGAAAGACTCGCTAAGAGACACACCTTCAGCATGAATATCATGCAAAATTAATTGAAAACTTTGAACTTGAGAAATTACCATTTGGGAGTCTATTGTAACAAAGTCTATAAATTTACCAACAACAAATTTCTTTGTGCCGGCATCCTCTGTCTTGTATTTTTTCTCCAAAGAATCTCACAATTCTTTTGTTGTTTTCAGAGGGCTGTAAACATTATACAACATGTTGTCTAGGCCATTGAGGATGTAGTTTCTGCATAGAAAATTAGAATGTTTCCAAGCGTCTATAGCGGCAACAACTTGCCGATCGCTTTCATCCTCTTTAAGCACTGGAGCCTCTTTACGGAGAAACCGGGCAAGATTAAGAGTTGTAAGATAGAACAACATTTTCTGTTGTCATCTCTTAAACTCGGTGTCATTAAATTTTTTCAATTTTCTCCATGATTTATTGGAACTTGAACATGGTTCTAGATAGGGGCTGGAGTCATTGTAACAATTGGATTTTGAGTATTATTTTCAGATTACAAAAAATCAGAAAAAACTCAGAACCAAAACACAAATTAATTTTCTAGTTACTCAAACCAGAAAATAAGTTATAACACAATAATTTTACTTTTCTAGTTACTAAAACCAGAAAAATAAAATACTACACAATAATTTTCTGTAACACTACTATACAAATTAATATTCTGAAATTGTTAATGATAAACAGTATATTACTACTATTTGTCAAAGAAAATAAACAGTATATTACTTCTATTAATCAAACAGTATATGACTATTATTTGTATTTTTCAACAAGAATATCACTTTGTAAAAGCACAGAAAATAAATACAATGAAGATACCAGAGAATATTATGTCTTGAGATTGTTGGACAATCTTCACTGTATTAAGAATAAATTCTGTTTGTGTACTCAATAACAAACAAAATACACAAGAAATAAATTGAAAGAAAGAATTTCCAAAATCTATTTAATTATGTAAACTAAACAGAAAATGGAAATAGAGAAGGAGAGAATAAAATAAAATAAGAACAGAAAATACTTATAGAAAATATTTTCTTAGAATGATCAGGTCCAGTGTTTAACACTGTCTCCTTAAGACAGATTCGTCATCTCTCGGGTGCTAACAGATTATGGAAGTCTATCTCCCAGGATGAAATAATCTACAACAAACAGTAACAGCATTACAAACTGTTTACACAATGAACACACTTTGTGTTTATACACTTTCTCACAGAAAATTAGTGCAGCAAAATGCAAAGAGCAACAACAGAATTTAGGACAAAAAAATTGAGTGAAAATCCAAATAAGGAACTTGTCTATTTATAGGTGTAGAGGTGGCTTTTCATATTTGAATTAAATAGGTAGTAAACCTGTTTGAACAGGTATTGTACCTGTTCGGTAAAGATTGAATAGGTAAGGAACCGGTTGGGTTTGAATTTGTCTGTATATGAACCTGTTCGACGAAGGAAAAATCTGGACGTTATTTCGGAATTAATTTCAAAATTCAGATTCCGAAAAAGATAAGAATTTTAATTTTGGAAAAATAAAATTCAAAAAGTTTTTGGCACAAAAAGATAGGCATCGGGCCAAACAAGCCCAACCCAACCTCACACCACACACTCACGTCCAAGCCTAGCTCGCCTGCCTAGACGGATTACAGCAGCGCGCGTGTGTTTGGTTTGGGTCTAGGCCACTATTGGGCTAGGCAAGCCCAACCAAACCTCACACTAAAGCCCAGCCTGCCTGACAGACCAGACGGATAGCAACGGCGGCACGTGTGTATTTGGTTTGGATCCAGTGGGTCTAGCCCATAATCTTCCCCTCTACAAAACTTGAGTGCCCCTTGAGGCCTACTCCACGTTCCAAATTCAAGCATTATAAACCCATACAAAGTTTGCCCACCAAACCAATGTGGGACAAACCTTAATTCAAACCTTTATGGAAATTCTACCAAACACACTCTTTTCGTGAAGCCCATTTTGACTTTAATTTCCCATTCACCCGATAATAGTTTTGAGAAACCAAATATACTACGCGAATCACAACGCGACATAGATCGCGTTACCACTTAGACCTGCCAACTTTGACACATGGGTCCCACCTAAAAATTAGACCAAAGTTTATCATTTTTCATACCATTTCCAACAAGAATTTCCAATATTCTACATTATGGCGAGCTATAAAGGACACCACACTAACATGTTGCTTCAAAGATATTAATGAGAAAAGAATCATTAAAAAATCAAATCGGGTTATTTATAATATTGGATTCTTTAACCTTATGGTCATAAGTATGACAGTTGAATTTAAAATGCACAGATTCTCAAGATGCAAATCGTTAAGATTGAAAATATCTTAGAAGGACCCATATAAGTAGGTTACATTACATGTAATATATGGCACTGATATGAACGTGGACGACCCAAGCATCAAGAAAAAAAATGGAGAGAAAGAAAAAAAAATTAGGAGGGGAGGTTCCACGGCGGACTGGAAACCAGCACCATCACCTACTCGCACTGCCGCCAATCCATGGTAGTTTCATGGTAGCACCACCGCCACCAGTCCAATGGCAGCTTCGGCAGATCTGTAGTCACCTCTACCGCCCTTGGATTCGTTACTCTCTTACCTTTTTTTTCTCAAATTTGTCGTTGCCGCGTCCTTCAAATTCGTCTCCAAAGCAAGAGTCAAAGATCTTTGCCTGAAATACCTCTTCTCCACCGGCTCTGCAACATCGCTCATCGTCACAGTCGCCAAAAGGACTAAGTAAAGCATTTCCACGGGAAGAAGGAATGTAGAGTTGTCGGCAGCGGCGCTCGAGCTCCTTCTTGGCACATAGTCCAAGAATGTGGTGGCCAACCTTGAAATGGGCTGAGTCACTGATGAAGTGTCCTGGATTCTCTACCATGAATTCAGCTGCTTTGACAGGTCTTGAGAGGGCAAAGATGAAGAAGAAGAAGAAGAACAAGAACAAGAACAAGAGAGAAAGCAAATCTGGAGGTGAGCGAGAGAAAGATGGAGAAAAGAAAAAAAAAAGGTTTAGAGAGAAGTCATTTGAACAGATAAAAAAAGTGTGAATCTAAACAAATAAAAAGGCCCGCGACTGTCTTTATCAAAAGTCCGGATCATCTGCCGTACTTCCCTGCGGTTGTCTCTACGGAGGTCCAAAACAACATCATTTTGGACCGTTTTTTATTTTTTATTTTCTTATTTTGCTCTTTCAGCCTCATTACATCTCTCTCTCTCTTCTCTATTTGTCTGTCTTCTCTATCTCCATGAGCTCAAGGCAAAAGACGCCATGTCTAGGCCCATGAGAAGGACGAAAAAGAGACACGACTTCACAAACCTCATAATCATCACAAGAACTCAACAACACTCATCAATGTCGAATCATGTTCTTCAGTTTTTGAGAAATTGGAAGCTTTGAAAAGCCTCATACCCACCCACGACCGAGAGAGAAAGGCCGACCAGCTATTCCAAGAAACCGCTGACTACATTGTTCTTCTCAAAACCCAGGTCTCGATTTTGCAGAGACTCGTCGATTTCTATGGCTCTAGTCAAACCCAGAATTCCTTATAGTGATTTTCCTATTTTTATCAATCAAGAAGAACAGATGTAATATATGTATATATATATATATATGTAGAGATTGGTTTATCGATTTCTTTGTTTTTTTGTTATAGCTTTTGTATTGCATTGTATGGCTACTTCTTTTAACTTCAAATAGTATAATTTCTTTCATTTTTCTCGGCTTCCAAACACATTTATTTCTTTATGATTTTTTTTTCCTGTTTTTCTCATTTGTCTGTGGAAATTAGATGAAACCTTGGGTTAGTCAATTGGGTTGGGTTTGGTCTATCTCTTTCTCCTTGGGTCTGTCAATTGGGTCTTAGTAAGCTTGCTTGATAACATCCAATTATGAACTCTTGATTCAAATTTTAGATCTAGTTTTTGGGTTACTTGTGTTTGCCATTGAATTTTCATGTTCTAATTTGAATCCTTTTTTGTTTCCTGTATTTTTTTTTTTAATTTCTTTTACTGAGAACTCAATGTCATGTTCTAATTTAGCACTCAAGGTTCCAAATTCCATATCATGGTTAGGAAAAAAAAATTCACCATTGTTGTTCATCTTACTACAATTGTTGGAAGTTATAGCAATGGAACCTACACATTTCCTTATATTGTTTGTGACGTGGGTAAGCCCATAAAGACTATAGCCCAGCATTTAGGGCCTAATACATAACTCAAATGCTAAAGCCCAGCACTGCTGAAGCCCCATGAAGCAATAAGAACCAATGACATCAAGACACATGGCAAGAGAGGGGCAGGCCACCTCGACAAACAAAGATCTGCAAAGTTATTGCCACAGCACATCGCCATTAATGAGGCCCCTTACAGCATTTATTACGATAACCCCTCTCCATTGGGACAAAATGCCTTCACCCTGAGCAAGGTAAGCTAGAGCATAGACTTATGGCCAAGGTGACAGGTCGGAAGGGACAACGTAATGATTACCAAAGGATATAAGCAGACGTCGAAGACAAGAAGAAGGTTAAGCTTTTCTATCTCTAATCTATCCACACATTCCACTTCTCTCTCTAACTTGCTCGTCGGAGGGTTCGCTGGGGGACTCCCCGTTCCCCGTTGAACTCTTGTGCAGGTTTTCTGGTGGGCTTGGTCATTCGGACATAGGCTTAAGGAGCGTGGATCAATCTGACCCGTTCCACTTGAAACGAACTGCATCATCAGTTGGCGCCGTCTGTGGGAACGTTTCTTGTTCCGTGCATCAGTTGTGCTCATTGTCGCCGGAGACCCTCTCCCGATAACTCCCTCCTACCACTTGTGAAGGTGGATGGTCACAACTAGATCCATGGTTTCTCACCCCAATGTTCTCGATCATCAAGCCAACCCTTCCAGTCCAAATAACCCACCACCGTATTTCACCGAGCTCACCAACAACATTAACCGCTTGGCCGAGCAAAACCAAGCCCTGATTAACGCTCTACTCCAAAGAAACCTTCCTATGCCTCCTCCACCACCTTCAGATATTCCCCCCAACCAAGAACGAGCCCCGAGCCATACTATCCTACAGCTTAATCCACCTAACATAGAAGGCTTGCAACCCCCTCCTCCAGGTATAAACCTGCCACCCCGGGGCCCACAGCCATAGATTTCGGCACCAACCCCTGAAGGAGAGGCCAGCAGCGTCCAGCCCCCACTGCCCTCTGGTGGTGACAACATCCCTCTCTAGGACGCAGAACTCTGAGCCATGAAGCTCCAACTCTAAGGGGTCATGCAGAATATACAGCATAAACCATCTACCACAGCCAACTCTCCATTTGTCGCCTCCATCAGGGACAAACCTCTCCCTCCTAAGTTCAAAATGCCCACCATTGACTCTTTTGACGGTACAACGGACCCAGTCGACCACTTGGAGACCTACAGAACCCTTATGATCCTCCATGCTTTCCCTAACGAAATCATGTATCGGGCTTTTCCCGTGACACTTAAGGGGTTCGCTCGACTTTGGTTTAGTCAACTGCCAACAGACTCCGTATCCACTTTCTAGCACCTCAGCGACTCCTTCCTCAGCCATTTCATCGGAGCCCAGCGCCAGCTACGTCAGGCAACCCAACTCCTCAACATTCGTCAGATCGAAGGGGAGTCGCTGCGCAGTTTCGTTACCCGTTTCAACACTGAAGTCTTACAGGTAGCGAAAAATGATGACAAGGTTATCCTTACAGCTTTCATGGCCGGTCTACGGTCATTTGACTTCCTTTTCTCCCTCTCTAAAAACCCCCTGACCTCCATGGCAACCCTACTCTCCAAAGCTCAAAAATACATGAACGTCGAAGATTCCCTAGCCACTCGCCAAGACCCTACAGCCAAAAATCCTGCCCCCAGGGAGAAGAGAAAAGATTCAAAAACCAGAAACACCCAGTACAATAACCAAACACCGCATTATACCGATCGATACCCCCGAGCCGACCGGTCGGCCCCAGCCTAACTGCCCGGCCGGTTCAAGCGGTACACACCCCTCAATTCCCCCATCGAACAAGTCCTCAATCAGATCCAGCGGGACTACCCTCTCAAATGGCCCCAACCGTCACGAACTCCTTCCAATCAGAGAGACCAGTCCAAATATTGCCGTTTTCACCAAGACCACGGTCATAGTACCAAGGAGTGTGTTAACCTCAAAGATCAGGTCGAGGGCTTGATTTGCTAAGGACGTCTCAGTCGATTCATGGAAACTCGCCCTTAACAGAGACAATGGACTGAACCCATCAGAAACAACCGCCGGCGCACCCCTCCCCGACAACCAGCACAACCCAACCAAGGTAATGATCGCCCTCCACAATAACCTCGGGCACAAGGTCACCCCGTCCCACCTGTTGGAGAAATCAGAGTTATTTCCAACAGGCTTGCTTGTGGAGGACCATCTCGCTCGGCTCAGCAGGCAAAACTCAGAAAAATAAGGCAGGGCTCAGACTAAGAAGTTGCCACATTGGACCGACCCTGCAAACAGCCCAGGTAGTGAACCGAGCCTATCACCTTTACGGACACCGACTGCACAGGCATTCGTTACCCCCATGACGACCCCCTCGTCATTTCGGCCCTCCTCTCCAACTACAAGGTCAGACGGGTCCTCGTAGACAACAGCAGCTCTTCAGACATCATCTTCCTCAACTGCTTCCGCCAGCTCAAGATCGGGGAAGAAAGTCTGTCTCCTCTTCAAACCCCTTTGGTCGATTTCACTGGTGATCGGGTGACCTCCATCGGCTCCATCGATCTCCCCATCACAATCGGCGAGTACCCGCGGCAGACCACCAAGTTGCTTACCTTCCTTGTTGTCAACTGCCCCTCTGCCTACAACATCATCCTTGGCCGCACCGCCCTAAATGCTTTCCAAGCTATCATATCAACTTACCACCTTGCCATCAAGTTCACCACCGATCTGCGGGTCGGGACAGTGAGGGGAGAGCAGACCGTGGCCAGAGAATGTTATGTCACCTCACTCAAAGAAGTCAAGCTGAAGGAGGCTATGATCATTGAGGGACTCGATGTTAGAGACGAAGACGAGCTGGTTAGGGAGGAACCAGTGGAAGAACTTATTGAGGTCCCCATCGATCTCACCAACCCAGCAAAAATTGCCAAGATCGGCAGCCAACTACCCTCCCAAGCAAAGGCTGACCTTACTGCCCTCCTGATCGAACACAACGATGTATTCACATGGACCCACTCAGACATGCCAGGTATTGACCCCTCCTACATAACTCATCACCTCAGCATTGAGCCCCACTTCCGACCCTTCCGCCAGAAGTAGCGCATCTTTCATCCAGAGCGCAATACTCTCATTGCTGCAGAGGTCGATAAGCTCCTTGAGGCACAATTCATCAAGAACGTGGACTACCCTAGATGGCTGTCAAACGTGGTCCTGGTTTGTAAGAACAATGGTAAATGGCGGCTCTGTGTCAACTACTCCGACCTCAACCGAGCTTGCCCCAAAGACAACTATCCTCTTCCTCGCATAGATCTGCTGGTTGACGCCACGGCCGGTCATCAAATGCTCAGCTTCATGGATGCCTTCTCTGGGTACAACCAAATTCTGATGCACCCATCTAATCGGGAACACACCTCCTTCATCACCGACCAAGGTACCTACCATTACCGTGTGATGCCATTTGGGTTGAAAAATGCTAGGTCCACCTACTAACGGTTGGTCAATGCTGTCTTCCATCACAAGATAGGCCGGAACATGAAAGTATATGTCGACGATATGCTAGTCAAGAGTAAGCTCTCCACAGATCATCTGGCCGACCTGCGAGAGACCTTCGCCACCCTACGAAAGTACCAAATGAAGCTCAATCTAGAGAAATGCGCCTTCGGCCTAAGATCCGGGAAGTTCTTGGGTTTCATGGTCAGTCAGCGGGGCATTGAAGCTAACCCTGAAAAGATCAAGGCCTTGATTGAAATGCAGACTCCCAGAACGGTTAAGGAGGTTCAGAGACTTACTGGCCGAGTTGCCGCCCTCAACCGCTTCATTTCACGCGCAACGGATAAGTGCCTCCCCTTCTTCAAAGTGCTTTGGCAAACTTTTGAGTGGACGGCCGAATTCGAAGAAGCCTTTCAGCAGTTGAAGCAGTGCATGGACAACCCCCCCTCCTTTCTTAGGCAATCACGGGCGAACCCCTCTTCCTCTATTTAGCCGTGTCGAACACCGTAGTTCGTGTAACTTTTATCAGGGAAGACAGCTCGGTCCAACGGCCAGTCTACTACATCAGTCGGGCTCTTAGGGAAGCATAATAGAATTACCCATTGTTAGAATAAATGTCCTTGGCCTTTGTCACCGCCTCCAGACGGCTCCGTCCCTATTTTCAAGCCCATTCCATTATGGTCCTCACTGACCAACCATTGAAAAAGATAATGCAACAACCAGAGCTTTCTGGTAGACTTAGGCAGTGGTCAGTCGAACTCAGCCAGTTTGACATCTCCTACTAGCCTCGGACAGCAATTAAGGGGCAGGCTATTGCCGATTTCATCCTGGAATTCAGTAATCCCACTCCAACCACAGCTCCTCCGCCTTCACCACCCCTAACCGAGCCAAAAGACCCCCACTCTTGGACCCTCAACGTCGACAGATCATCCCGCAAAGAAGGTATCGGGGCTGATCTTATCCTCACCACCCCTGAGGGTGGTTATTTCAAATGTGCTCTCCGTTTCTTGTTCGATGCAAACAATAATGAGGCTGAGTATGAGGCATTGATAGCAGGTCTCCACCTAGCCAGAGACATTGGTGTCAGCCACATCCAAGTGCTCAGCGATTCCCAGCTCATTGTCGACCAAATCACGGGGCAATTCGATGCCAAGTACGACACAATGCGGGCTTACAGGGACATTGCACTCCCTCTCGTTCGCCTCTTCAGTAATTTCTACATCAAGCACATCCCTCGGACAGAAAACTCCAAGGCAGATGAAATGGCTCAGTTTGCCTCGGCAGACCAGTCAGACCTCAGCCACAGTGTCCGCCTTGAGTACCTGACTCACCCTGCCATTTCCCCAAACCAATAGCAAGTCTACTTTCTCCAAAACAAACCTATCCCCTGGGCGGCCGATATCTCTCTCTTCTTGACAACGGGGGAATTGCCAGTCGACAAACAGCAGGCCGCCAAAGTCAGGGCTCGGTCGTCCACCTACATTCTTGTCGGCGACCTCTTATACAAATGTGGTTTTTCACGACCATACCTCAGATGCCTCAATCCTGCTCAAGCAACCTACGTGATGAGGAAAATCCATGAGGGTATCTGTGGTAATCATTCGAGCGCCCAATCTCTAGCCCACAAAATACTTCGCATTGGTTATTTCTGGCCTACTCTTAATCAGGATGCGACAGACTTCGTGCTCAAATGTGATAAGTGCCAGCGTTTTGCCAGCATCCCCCATGCTCCTCCTACAGAATTAATCACGCTTTGCAGTCCCTACCCATTCGCCAAATGGGGGATCGACCTAGTTGGCCCATTGCCCACTGGCCGAGGCCAAACCAAATTTGCCATTGTCGCCATTGATTACTTCACTAAATGGGTGGAGGCAGAACCCCTTACCACAATTACCGAGCGGAACACAACCAAATTCATTTGGCATCGATCGTATGCAGATTTGGCATCCCTCAAGCCATTGTCTCCGACAACGGCAAACAATTCGACAATACCAAGTTTAGGAAATTCTGTGTTGAGCTTCAAACCCAGCCATGTTTCTCTTCCCCAGGTCATCCCCAAGCCAATGGCCAAGTTGAGGTCACCAACCGTTCTCTTCTGAAGATCATCAAAAGTAAGTTGGAAGCTGCCAAGGGACTCTAGGCTGAGGAACTACCGAATGTACTCTGGGCCTACCGCACTACCGCTCGAACTCCCACAGGGAAGACCCCCTTTCACTTAATATACGGCGCTGAGGCGGTCATCCCAGTGGAAGTCGGTCTTCCTACCCCAAGGGTTCTACATCCGAATCCAGAACTGACTGAAGAGCTGCGTCGGGCAGACCTAGACCTAATTGAAGAGCTCCGAGAAACCACTGCAGTCAGACGGGCCTCATACCAACAGAAAATGAGAACTCACTACAACCACAAAGTCCGACCGAGGGAGTTCGCCATGGAGGACCTTGTTTTACGAGAAGCAACCCTTGCCACCAAAAATCCGACTGAAGGGAAACTGGCAGCCAAGTGGGAAGGACCTTACGTTGTTAAAGCCAGACCTCGTCCGGGTACATACTGACTTCAGGACATGAAAGGTCGAGACCTCCCCCATCCGTGGAACGCCGAACACTAGAAGCGTTATTTTCAATAATTTCTCATTCTTGTACTGATCAGTTATTGTATTTTCTTTGCGGCAATCTACACACTTGAATGTTCTTGTTCTTCTCTCACATGATGTAAATTTCTGATCAAATGGGCTACACTTTAATGAAAGCAAGCTTATATCTCAATTATTTGTGTGGTATTCCAATAACGCTTTGATTGCAACCTCAGCCAGACCGAATTACTTAAAGCCTTAGCTAGACTGAGCACGAAGACCTCAGCCAGACCGAATTACTTAAAGCCTTAGCTAGACTAAGCACGAAGACCTCGGCCAGACTGAGTTACTTAAAGCCTCAGCCAGACTGAGCACGAAGACCTCGGCCAGACCGAGTTACTTAAAGCCTCAACCAAACCGAGCACGAAGACCTCGGCCAGACTGAGTCACTTAAAGCCTCAGCCAGACTGAGCATAAAAAGCCTCAGCCAGACTGAGCATGAAGAACTCAACCCGACTGAGCATGAAAAACCTCAGCCAAACTGAGCACGAAAAGTTCAGCCAGACTGAGTTACTTAAAGCCTCAGCCAGACTGAGCATAGAGAGCTCAGCCAGACTGGGTTACTTAAAGCCACTGCGTTACTTGAAGAGCCAGTTAATCGTAGCTTAACCTAAACTCAGCACGAATGAAGAGCTCGGTCAAGGTCATTCGTACTAACTTCATGGTTGTGGCATAGTGGCCATACTTAGTCAAATTCCAGGTCCATGCTTTTACACCTCTCAACACTCTTTACATTTTTTGGCTTTCATTTCCCAACTTAATTTTTCATTTATCAACACCCTTACAACATGATTTACAACTTCATTTTTGGACGTGATTTGAAACTTCACATTTTTGACAATCTTACATGCTTCCTTTACAAGTCAGATTGTTTTCTTACTTATCAACTTTTACAAGTCAGCCTCTTTCCTTACAAGCCAAACCTAATTTGAACAAACCATTCTCATTCATTTCAGACTCACAAACATAAAGACAGCAGTGTGACAAACACAACCTTATAATTTTATTCATTCACAAACTTATACACAAGTTTATTACAGCAATTCAAAAAAAAAAAAAAACAACAACAACAACAAAAAAAAGAAAAATAACCAAAACTCTGAGTACAAATTTTGTCCACTTCCATCATTCCTCCTCACTTGACACGAGGTCTTCTTCTTCAACGCCCTCGTCTAGGGGGGTCTGGGCCACGTCTTCGTCGTCAATCTTGACATTGCTAAAGTCTAAGTCTAGGAACAGCTCTTCCGCTTTATGCTTGAACATCTTCCACCCACTGTCCCAGAACTCAGCCATTTCGTGTTTGTAGAAGTCCGACCGCTGGAAGCTCTGGATCACTTCTTCACTCCTGCCCCCAGCGGTCGCTCCCGATGGGCCAGCCCCCACAGCCCCCTTTCTAGCCAAGTTGCTGGCGATCGCAGCATCAATAGCCATCTGAAAGTCAGCAGACCCCTTGAACTGCTCCACTGCTGCGACGCACAAATCGGAGTATGCTGCCCTCTCACTTTGTCTTCTTTTCCTCTAACTCCTTCTCCAACCCTGCTGACTTGGTCTTCTCTTCCTCCAACTCCTTCTCCAACCCTGCCTTCTCCTCCATTGACTTGGCCCGCTCATCCGCCAACGTTCTCTCTAGCTCAGCAATCTTCTGATCCAACTCTTCTTTCTCTTTGATTGACTGAGCGCGAAGATCTTCGTTGTTGGACATGGCCTCCTCCCACCGCTCGTTGGCGACAATGCAGGCATTTTGAGCATCTTCCAGCTTCTTCCGCTCGCCAGCTAGCTGGAACTTGAGCGACACCACCTTGCGGCGTTCGTCCTCCAGCTCCAACTTGGCCGCGACCAACTCAGCATGGGCACGGTCGGCAACATTGCTCTGCACCATCGCCAGCACCTCCATCTTCTTTGCCTTCTGAGCCTCTTCCAACTCCCTAGCACACGCACTCCGCGCGGCCTTTCGCCATCCTGCAGTCTCCCTCCTTAAGTTCTCAAGTTGGGCCTCCACCCCCTCTAACTTTGCCGCCAACGGCCCCACTTCACCTTTTGCAGCCACCGCCTTTCTCAGAAGGGCCCCTGCTAAGGAGGTTGCCTCCATTTGGGCAGAACACAACCCCCTCAGCAACTCAGCCTCAGTAAAACTCTCCACCGAGCGCACGACTGCATCTTCCACTACTCGTAAGAGGCGATCTGCAGCGGCCTTAGCCTCTATTCCTTCTCCCCCTAGCCGCCCAGATACGGCCAGGGCGTGATAAAAAGCGGTCTTCAACCTGGCCCCGTCTCCTTTTCCTTGGGGCGCAGGAGCATCCTAGGGTTGCTGCTCTACCCCCTCTACAGGGTCAGACACACCAACCTCCACTCGTTCTTCAGGGCCAGTCGCCCCACCCTCCACCCCCTTGGCTGATTCCTCCAACCCCACTTCGGGGGTCTCCTCTGCCGTCACCTCCTTCCTCCTCTTCAAGGCGGGCTCCTCCTCACTCTCCCTCACCCTCTTCTTCTTCTTCTTCAAAGCCTCCCCCTCCCTATTCGCCCTTTCCTTCGCCGGATCAACTGGGGGCGGTCGTGGCTCAAAACTGCCCAAGTCTTTTTCCCCGAGCGGTTTGGGGCGCGGTCGGATTCTTTCCCTTGGGATCGCCTTCGACGGACGGTCTGTTTGTGTTTCTTTATATTTATTAGCCATTGCGAAAATAGTCCTATCCTCCGCCTCTTGCGCCTTCCTTCTCGCCTCTAGTTTTGTCGATGCCAGATCTCCACCGGTTAGCTGAGGGCCCAGCCTTGCGGCAAACAAGGCTGAAGGCTGAACGAGGTCGTCCCATCTGATGCCCTCATTCTCCCTCCATGCCTTCACCTTCTTCACCCTTTCCTCCGCCACTGCCCCCAGTTTTGGTTCCACAGACTTGGTGGGCACTCTCCACACCGTGCGCACTCCCACTCCTCCGTTCGTGGACACATAGAACCACCGTGGCCTCCACCCCTTGATTGACGACGGCAACCCCGCCAGCAGACCCATTCCCGGCGCCGCCTACAGAGTGACCCAAGTTTCTTGCTGCCCCGAGGCCTTGTAGCATGCAAAAAACTCGTCCACCGTCATTTCCACCCCCCCCGTTCGCCTTCGGCCACGCGCTCGCACAGGCCAACAAGATCTTCCACGCATTGGGCATCAGTTGGCCTGGAGCCACCTCCAACTGGTCCAGCACGTCCACTACTATCCGGGGGAGTGAAAACCTCAAACCCCCCTTTAGCGCCTCCTCGTACAGGGCGAATTCCCTCGGTCGAGCATCGGATGCCCTCTCATTCGGTGTCGGCAGCTCTATTTCTGCGGGAATCTGGTATTTCTCCCGCATACTCTCCAACTCCTTCGCAGTAATGGTCGACTTGTCGGCCTTCGTATGCTAGTGATCTGGCTCAACCTCGCTGATTGGCTTCGGAACCGCTATCATTGTGGACGAACGAGGTCGCCCCGCCGGCTCCCCCCTACTCCCCACTTGCCTCTCCATCCTGTATTGCTCCGCCAAATCTACCGCATCATCGTCACCCAATGGATCAACCCTTGCTTCCTCTTGGGCCATCTGTCTCGTGTGTCTGTGAATAACTTCAGACGCTGGTGTGAGATAATTCATAAAGTGTTGCAGTGGTGTATCGCTAGCAACGAAGGAGTTTACACTTGGAATGTTTTGATTTTTTGCAAAAAGGTAGGTAAAGCGGATAATACCAAAGGCCCAAGGCTTGCCCGTATTCCCAGGGTCACAATTAAATTTCGCCAGTTTGAAAATTTTCAAAAATCTGCCAAAATTGTCTTTTCAACACCCTATGATGACCTATCGTTTCACTTATTGCCCAATGCCTAACCTCCCCCACTACGAGATTCTGCCACGTGTACGACCACGATCCACTGCCCCTTTCCCCTTCCCTGTCTATTCCACTTCACTTCAACACGTACCCCACCGTCTTTCGAGCCCCGCGTCTTACCGCCCACCTAACCTTCGTGGTCGGCCCTCCTCATGGTTGGTCCCTCCACTAGACCACCCTTCGCAGTCGGCCCTCCTCATGGTCGGTCCCTCCACTCGGCCACCCTTCGCGGTTGGCCATCCTCATGGTCAATCCCTCCACCCGGCCACCCTTCGCAGTCGGCCCTCCTCATGGTCGGTCCCCCTCATGGTCGGTCCCTCCACTCGGCCACCCTTCGCACTCGACCCTCCTCATGGTCAATCCCTCCACTCGGCCACCCTTCGCGGTCGGTCCCTCCACTCGGCCACCCTTCGCACTCGACCCTCCTCATGGTCAGTCCCTCCACTCGGCCACCCTTCGCGGTCGGACCTCCTCGTGGTCGGTCCCTCCACTCGGCCACCCTTCGTGGTCGGCCACTCCTCTCGGTCGGCCTTCACCCTGCCGGTCTCTCACAGCCCTCATTTTCTTCATTATTCCCTTCGTTGGACTAAAGTTGCACTTAGAAATGGGGGACTACTAACGTGGGTAAGCCCATAAAGACTATAGCCCAGCATTTAGGGCCCAATACATACCTCAAATGCTAAAGCCCAGCACTGCTAAAGCCCCATGAAGCAATAAGAACCAATGACATCAAGACACATGGAAAGAGAGGGGCAAGCCACCTCGGCAGACAAAGATTTGCAAAGTTATTGCCACGACACATCGCCATTAATGAGGCCCCTTACAACATTTATTGCGATAACCCCTCTCCATTGAGACAGAACGCCTTCACCCTGAGCAAGGTAAGCTAGAGCATAGACTTTTGGCCAAGGTGACAGGTCGGAAGGGACAACGTAATGATTACCAAAGGATATAATCAGACGTCGAAGACAAGAAGAAGGTTAAGCTTTTCTATCTTTAATTTATCCACACATTCCACTTCTCTCTCTAACTTGCTCGTCGGAGGGTTCGTTGGGGAACTCTCCGTTCCCCGTTGAACTCTTGTGCAGGTTTTCTGGTGGGCTTGGTCATTCGGACATAGGCTTGAGGAGCGTGGATCAGTCCGACCCGTTCGAATTGGAACGAACTGCATCATCAGTTTGCATATAGGCTTCTTCTTGTTGTTTCCAGAGAACCCAGTTTCCATGTCTGCAATAGAGGCAAGACCATCATCTTCTTCAATGGTGGTGTGTTCTGTTCATCTTCTTCAATGGAAACAAGGCCTTCTTGTGGCTATAGAGTCCATCATTATGTTTTAACTGATATGGGTTTTGTTTTGTGTTCTAACTGATGTGGGTTTTGCTTAGAGAGAGAGAGAGAGAGAGATGATAACGGTGGTGTTCTATAGTTTTTTTTTTTTTGGAAATTTTGCCCCAAAACGACGTCGTTTTGGGGCACTGCAAGAAACCCCGCAGGAAAGAACGACAGAGGATCCAAACTCCTTTATCAATGAGTCTAGATCCTCGGCCGCCCATCCCTGCAACCCTTCCCTGCAGTGCCCCAAAACGACGTCATTTTAGGGGTAAATTTTCACCAAAAAAAAAACAAAACAGAACAGAACCTAGAAATGGGGGAGAAGAAAGAAAGCGATGGGGTGGGTTTGATCTCAAGAGCCACCTTCTCTCTCTCTCTCTCTCTCTCTCTCTCTCTCGTGATCTTGATCTTGCCACCAATGATGACCCACCATCTCGATCTGAAGAAGAAGAAGAAGATAAAGGACGTGGGGTGGGTTTGACATGGCGGTGCTGTAACGGTTGAGAGAGACTTGAGAGAGAGAACTCAAGGTTTTGATTTTTTGGTGATGAACTTTGATTTTTCGTCATATTTTTTAGCCTATGATTTGAACTCTCTCTCTCTCTATATTAAAAGTTTCACTTTCTCTCTCTACAAATACTCACTTGGATCTTCTTTGAATTACTCAGCAACCTCCATACAATGGACTTGAGCTCTGAAGTACACCAAAGACCCACAAAATTATTTTAAATTATTTTCTTTTAGTCAATCTTAATTTGTCACTTTTCCGTTGTCTTAAAGCTATCAACTTTCTAATGCTAAATCTTTTTGGATTCGATTTTGGGTTGAATCGAATCAAATCGGTTTAATTCTAGATTCCCTATTTCTAAATTAGGTGAATCAGGCTTGATTTGTTCTTGTTGGCGGTTGTGATCTCTGTAGGTGTATGTTTTTCAAAGGTTTTGATTGGTTTCACTCTGTTTTGTACTTGAATTGATGTGAATATGATGGGTTTTGAGTTTGATATCTGGGTTTTGATTATTTAGATATGGGTTTTCTATATGTTTATTTGTTCTTTTGGTTTGTTATGTTGATGGAAGCAATCAGAGATAAGAGATGTAGACTTGTTTTTTTCATAGCATCTACTTATATAGTAGTGAATTGAGCACAATTCTACTGATTATTTGCTTGAGAGAGAGAGAGAGAGGAGGAAGGGAAGGTGGGTTGCGGCGACGACGGTGGGGAAGTGGTAGCGTCGTAGGTGAAGGCGGCCGAAGGTCGCCAGCTATAGGGGTCACGGTCGTGTGGGTTCACGATGGTGGGTTACCCATCGCTGCTATCTTTCTTCTTTCCCCTTTTTAGGTTTTTTTTTTTTTTTTCCTTGAAAATTTGCTCCAAAACAACGTCGTTTTGAGGCACTACAGGGAAGGGTTGTAGATAAAGGCGGCTGAGGATCCGAACTCTTTATGAATATGAGCTATCCTTGTGAACTTAAACAATAATCACAAGGATCTATGATCCTACAAATCTATAAAATAGACCTATGGACTGAACTCCCTATATATATCATCATCAAACACGACAAAGAATTTCACTCTGAGTAATGGGAACCGATGATAATTATTCCTAATAAATAATGGACAGGCTTGGATGGACTTCAGGGCCTTAGTCCAGCCACCCACGCAATGCCCGTTAATCCTATCAGAAAAAGAATCTACTTCTTGCAGGCTTTGTAAAGCAAACAAACATTCTTGCCACCATTATCCCTCTAATGCTCCAAACCCTTTTCAGCATGTTTGTTTGGAGAGATTGAACCATGTGATAGGATTCATATACGATGAATAGAATAGTCTGTTGTTTGGCCTAGGAAGCCTAAAAGAAAGTATTGTGTCTTGGGAAGCCTAAAAATGAGTTTTGTTTTTCTTCCCAATAATGGTCAAAATTACTCTATTTTTAAAATAAAAAAAAAAGAAAATAAAACTGTCATAATCTTTGGCCAATCAAAATTTTATATATTACTAATTATTTTACAACACTAAACATACACGTGGGAACACTGTTAAATAGAGTTTACATAACAAATTCATTCACAACCAAACAGAGTTCCGAATTCAAACATAGTTTCTAAAACAGCAAGCAAACAAAAATGTCGAACACCACTTGAAACTCACATACGGTCAAGGGCACAGTGAAGTGTCTCCTGCCATACCGGATATTAAATGTTAAAGGCTCGATGAAAAAGAAAAAGAAAAAGAAATGAGAATCCGATATAATTTACAAAGAAGAGGACTTACAAGTTCCTTCTCAAGTTTGACTGTATCCTTTTTGTAAGAAGCAAGTGTAGCCTGAAAATGTGCACTGTCCTCCTTGAGCCTTGCAATGTCTTGATGAATGTGTAAAACTTCAGTCAAATTACTGGAGCTGAACCGCTGTAGAATCTGTAGAACAAAATATAAAATGAGGAGGATTATAGAGCAGGTGATAAAGGGAGTTTCGAGAGTAATATTCAGCAATGTAAGATCATTTACTAATTAAAATTATGATTCTAAAAGTTTAGACACTTTTACTGATCAAAATAACAGAATCAAGATCCTTACCATTTCCTGTTTTTCCATCCTGAAACCACCAGAAGACAACAAGAAAATTAATTAGAAAACAAAAATAAGAACAATTTTCTTCTACCTAACAAAGTTACAAAATCTCTATAAAGGAATGAGCAATTACTTGTAATTATATCAAGCAACTATGAAATCTTATTTGTTTAAACTGAAAACTTTACATGTACCAACCAAACCAACCTTTAAGTCCCATTAAATGGAGTTAGCTACATGAATCTTTCTTCTCCACTCGACTCTATCAACGGCCATTTGGTACGTAAAATTATACTTGTCTTTCCTATAATTTTCCTCCTATGTCAATTTGGTTCCTATTATTCTAATTGTATCAATTTTGACCAGTAATTTTTCATATTGTATCAATTTAGTTCAATTGATAACATTAATTAAGAAATTGGACAAAAATTAAGGGCTAAATGGTCTGTTCAAAAGGGAATGGACCATTTTAAATTGGATATCAACCCCTCGATCACTCTGAGAAGAGTGAATTGAGTATTTTGCCCCTTCATTTCAATCAAATTTCTTCATTAATGTTATTAATTGGATTAAACTAACACTGCGTGAAAAGTGAAAAATTCAAGGGTAAAATTGATGCAATTAGAACTATAAAGAACAAATTGATACAAGAGGCAAACTACAAAGACTACAAGTATAATTCGCCATTCTTTAAAAAATGTAAATCAATAGGGAACAAAAACCAAATAAACTAGGTTTTAACTTATGCATACTTATTCTTTGGATCATCTAGATTCATAAATACTGATAAATAAAGACAGTTACATCAGATTAAGAATTAAGTTGACAATTTGGGTTCATCCCAACGTTTTGCACCAAGAACTTATCATAACATCAAATCCCTGAACTTCAGAAATAATTAAAGTCAGCACTTAGTGTATATCTTTTTGTACCAAATCACAAAACAAACCTACAATAATGTCTCCATTAATATAAAAAAAAAAAAACCAAATGAATGCTGGTAAAATGAGAACAGCCTTAAGAAGGGTTCTTTTGTAAAGGCAAACATTCTTGCCACGTTCCAAAATTCTCGTGTCTTGGCAAGTCAGTGGCCACGAAAAATCTGTTATAAGTTGAGCTTTACCTTTATAATCCATTGATCTAGGAGTTGTAAAGGTTGAGTCCAGGACAAGGGAATACATTGCAAATAATGCTTCTATAAAAGTAGTTTGCAACTCTGAAGATTCTCAGGTTTGGACGTACCATTATTGAAATGAATGTAATGATAAGCATATGTATTTTGTAGAAGAATGATTTTATTGGAGGGGAAATCTATGATGTGCACCCCCAAAAAACGGGCACATCATAAAAAAGTTACGACTTTTTGTGGTGAAAGTAATGAATGTTTGTGGTGTGTTATGTCAATTTGAGATAAAAATTACTCTAGAAGATATACTTTTTGTGGTGAGCAAAACGTTATACTTTTCGCGATGAGAAAAGTTATGTCATTTTCTAGTTTATGTCACAAAATATGTGGGTTGTTATGAAGGGCATACCATATGCACCCTTTTAGGGATGCACATAGTAGTGTCTACCTTATTGGAGAACACTTCATAATTTGAATAAAATTTATAGGATGTTGTTAAAGATGAAAAATAGGAAGGCATAGACAAAATTTTGACAATATAGTACTTCTATTCTATCTGTGTAAATGCACTGGTTTGAAGTATTCTTGCAGCTATAATGTATATGACCTTCAAGCAGAAAACAAATCTCTACACCACTCCAAACACGTGGTTGGAAGTGAATTTTGTTTTCCATTGTAAAGAAGTCAATTTTGACAGTGTTAGAAGGAAACAATAGGTATCTAGTTTTAAATAATTAAGGTTGTCGGGACTCAGGATCAAGAAAGAACAAAGGAAGATTTCATGCTAAAATATAGGAAACATCATGTTTTAATTGAAATCAAAATTTCTTTTAAAAAATTTATATGATATGAACGATATGTCATCCAGTTACAAGAAATAATTTTGATGTGTATTACCTGTGTGGTTCAAGGCTAGATTCGTGAAGTCTAGACTTAATATCTTCTATAGCATGGAGGAAGTGGTTCATTGTTACTTTGACATCCTTCTGGACATGCTTCACTAGTCCCCTCTCCCCTGTCTGGACCACAGCATATGAATGTGCACGGGTGACTAGAGATGCAATGGCAGATCCACTACAGCCATCTGTCCTGCAAGCTGTGCAAACAAGTACATACACAATCTCATTACATAAATGATGAATTGATGTTTCCACTTACACAACAATATTGCTCAAACAACTTACCAATTTCTTGAAGATTCACATCTTCATCGAGTACAAAAGCTTGTCTCATGTTCCTTGTGTTGATGTCCAAAATTTGCAAGCGCCCTCGCTCATCTGGGTACTCTAATTTGATATGTAGTTCGATTCTACCTTCCCTACAAGTAAATACAATAAACTAAATTTTTATTTTTTATTGAGTTAGAAAAATGAGAAGTTAATGAGTAGCTATTTTAATATATATATATATATATATATTTGTTTGGTTAGCCATAAAAGATAAATATGTATAAATAACTTCATTTTTCTTTACTTGATAAATTCAAAATTTGAAAAACATTCGAGTTCAAAAGATGTGGGATATTGATGAAAAAGAATAAAGAAATCAGCAAAGAACAACACAAGGGAGAGAATGTTACCTCAGTAGGGCTTCATCGATGAGCTCCTTTCTATTTGTAGTAGCAATAATAAAAATGTTGTTCAATACTTCCATGCCATCAATCTGAAAGGCGTGCAAATTTCAAGTACTGCCTAGTTAAGGAGAAACAATAAAAAGGAAAAATTGAAAAAAGAAATATGAGAGATATTGACCATTGTTAGTAGTTGGTTTACAAGCCTATCATCCATATGGTGTTGTCCCATAGCTACCCCTCTTTTCTGCAAAAAAAATTAAAAACATATTTAAGACAAGATTTGCAATATAGATATGGAACCAAAAAACATCATTCTCACTCTCTCTTAATGGTTATGATTACGATTCTCATTGTTGTGTCCTCTGCACTATATTTATGTCGCAAACTTGTCACAAATCACCTTTCTAAGCCACTCAAGCTTGGTATAGAGGGTTCTTCCACCAATTGTCAATCAGTTTTTGGTTGGATGCCTCCAGTATTTTTAACATGGTATTAGAATTGAGTCTTAAGTGATCTATTGTGGGCCAAGTCTCCACCCTAGGTGTCTTTATTTGGTTTCTCTAATTTCCACTTGCAGTTGGACAGCATGTTCAGGAAGTGTTAAAAGTCAGCCTCGTGTTTGAGAAATGTTAGAGACTTGTCCCAAATCGCCTCTCTAAATTACCAAAGCTTGATTCACATTGTCAAGAGGGCCCCTTCACCTATTGCTAATTGATTTTGGGATGGATGCCTCCAATATTCCAAAAATTTACAAGAAGATTGTGCTAAATAAAGAATCTTCAGACTTGCACAAAACTCTAAAAATTCTTTTTTTTTTACCTCCACAAGTGACTGTGCCGCATGTGCAAAAGTGTTCAGGACTTGTCCTACATCACTTCTCTAAGTCACTCAAGGTTGGTTCGTATAGTCTATAAGGCCCTTTCACCTATTACCAATCAATTTTGGGTTAAATGCCTCCAATGCTATAACAATATACAACAAGATTGTGCTTAATAGAGAATCTTAGGGATTGCACAGAACTCTTTAATTCTTTTTAGTCTAACATTGCTTCATGCTTTATTTTGTTAAGAATCTTTCCTACCTCTTAGTATTAGGAAGGAAATTAAAGTTCTATATGTGGTTGTGTGGGTGATTTGAGGCTACATGAGCTAGTAAAGGAGCTTTCTGGGAAGAATGGCAGATTCTGAGATGACACTAGGTCATCGGATACTAGCTAATTGAAAGCAAAGATAGCCTTGGGAAAAGAAAGAGTGAGGGAGTTGTTATAGAGGTCTAACCAAAACTATAAGCAAGAGATGGAGATGGTTAGATCATTTTTATGCATGGAGGTGGAGGCTATATTTATAGAAGGATTGGGCTATATTGGCCAACTCACCTAGTGGCTGGAATGGCGGTCACACTTGCTCGGATATGAAGGAATCACTTGTCTTTATCATGTTCTAGAGTTGTCTTCATGTTGAGATCTCTGTAAGGTCGGTCAAGTGCAGATCCCTCCAATGAGAATAGGATGCAGCATCTTCACAAATCTTCAATTCCAATAAACCAAGTCCAAAATCCCTAACAAGCTCACGCGAGAGTCGTGAGGTCACTTGGGTGGCACCAAACCCAAAGGTATCCTTAGGTTCTTCTATCGATCTAGACTGGCATGAGTGTATTAGGGTGATGGGAAAACAAGTGTAAATCATATTAAGAGATGTATGTTTAGATAAAAACTTGGCTTGCCCAAGGGGGCCCAAGTGGATATGAGCATGCCAACGTAAAGAGCCCTTAATCTTGGAAGGAAGGCCAAGTGCACCTACAAGGCTCCTTGAAGATAGCCTCCTTCAATTTTAATATGAGAGATGCCACATCGTGCGGTGTGCAGAGTTTTGGGATAAAGGGATCATATGCTCAATACAACAGTCTTGGTGAAGTTATTAAGTACATGCAGATGTGATGATCACCTAAGGTCAGTCAAATGCTTCCTATATGACAATTTACTTTTTATGTGCAAAACAATTAAGCGCCTATTATTCAGGAACTACTTTCTAAAAAAAGGTTTCTAGATGACCATTTACCTTTGGGGTCTTTGGATAAGATACACTGCCCCTTTTACCCATTGTTTTCTGAATTCAAGACTTTTAATCATGAGCAACCTTTTTCGTATAGAATAGCATTTCCTTGTTGACTGTTCACACCAATTAAAGCAGAGGTTTTGTTTAAACCAATAAAAAATTTAGAAGTGGATAACAAGGTGAATTGCAAATAATAGGGCATAGAAAATAATGTCAAAATAATGCTAATTAATTTGGATTACGCACTCAATGTCGAATGCTTGTCTTAGAAAAGCATATTGATGTAGAAGCTTAAAACTCGAGCCTTGTATCTTATCTTATTCTCAATGTTTCAAAAGATGAGTTACAAACTTACATTACAATTACTAGGTCTCTAGAGTATAGATCACTACTACCAAGAAGGAATAAAAAATAAAGAGACATCCCACAAGCAACAAATTGACCAGGTTATGACATGGGAATGGAATGGAGGAACAGAATATATAATACATGTCAATACAAGGAAACCAAAATGATGTAAAACCTTAACAGGGAACAAAGACTTGAATTATGTCGAAAAGCTGAGTTTGGTATTGTGAAATTCACATATGTATAACACAAATTGCGGGTTGCACAACTAACAGCACTCAGAAAGAGCAAATGTTGTACATGTGCTCACCTTAGCAATCGAATCAATTTCATCAAATATGATGATATGCAGCTCACTTTTAGCTCCTGAAAGAAAAGATTAAAATAATCTCACTATGAGTATGAATGAACTGCACAATGAAGTGAATTTACAATGAAGATATGAACTTTGCATCTTTACCATATCTGTTTTCATCCTCATTGGCTGCTTCAAAGAGTGACCTTATTTTCCGCTCTGATACACCTTGGAATGCATTTAACACATCTGGTCCATGTATAATCTGCATTAATGGGAGAAGAAAAAGAAGTGTAAGAATAAGATAAACAAGTGGAGAGAGGGAGAGAGAGAGAGAGAGACCAGGGGCTCTTTTGCATTTCGTAATTTGCAAATGTTTCGTGCTATCAAGGTTTTTCCAGAACCTGGTGGACCATATAGTAGCATGCCTCTTACATGCTTCAAATTCAACCTAGCACAAGAAAGTCAATAGTTAATAACTAAAAGCTAAGAAGCACAAACACAGACACAAGACACACTAACACATTAATTTTTAAAAAATGCAGCATAACACTAATATTTAAAGTTTAAAAGAAGGATTAATAATATGTATCCTCTAAGTAATTGTTCAAACATATAATATGTTTCATGTGTCTAATTGATAGACATGTACGCCCCCCCAAATGTCCAAAGCGTCTTTGAGCCTAAAAAAATAAATAAATAAATTATATGGCACATTCGGACACTTTCTACAAGTATCCCTTCACAACTTTATATTGATTTCAATACATTTGCATTACAATTCTACCACAGCCTACTAACAATCAAGTTAACAATTGCTAATCATTCTTTTACAGGAGCTGGTGTGCACTTTTAGAAAGAGATATATTGTATGCACCTACCACAACATACGTAACATAACCATAACATTTCGTAACAAACACCAAAAAAATGTGTAACTTTTCTCACCAAAATGATTTGTAACATTTCTCACCAAAAATAGTCCATAATATTTACACCACACCGTTCATAACATAATCACAACATTCATAACATATCCACAATGGTTAGTAACTTTCACTTTATATTCGCTATTCCTAACTTTTACCACAAAGTGGTTCACCACAAAAATTCATAGCTTTTTTTAATGATAGAGAGTGTGCCTAGTAGCATTTTCCTTCTTTTATAGCAATACAATTTCTATACATTTCAAAACCTCATGCAAACAAACAAACTTTTGGGAGGAACAACTAACCGGTAATGCTAGTGAGTTTGAAAAAGTAATTTAAAAAATTGTCAAAAAAATGAAGTATGTGAACTAGTGACCACATCACACAAAGTGTGAATCCGCACCACATATTTATTTATTTATTCATTGTTTTGTACAATTAAAAAGAAAAAAAGAAAAGAAAAAAGGCACTTATATAAGTCTCTTTTGATAGAAATTGATTCTCTCTAGCAAGGCTGGAAGCCTCTGTTTTAGGGCAAATAAATGAATATCAATTTGGATTATAATTTGAATGAATAGTTGAATTACCAAAGGAAATATTATACCTCTTTGCTACAGAGGGAGGAACCATCCGTGAGCCGAATGTCGACTGCAGTATTTGAGCAAATTGGGAAGTCATACCTCCAATACCAAGTGATATCAGTTCTTCTTCCAGTGATTCCATATTGAAGCCTTCCCTAAATATGCTTTTAAATGTTTCAGCTCCATGTATTAGGGTACCCTGTGATCAAACATGCCAACAACTTTTAAAATTCGCAAATCACATTGATAGATACTAGATAGATACATATCACTGGTAAGAAAGCAGCTAATAATCACCATATTGGTTTGAGTTTTCAAATTTTATTATATTTTTAAAAAAAGGCCAACAATAGGCTCAACCAACGCTCCCAAATAGGCAAAGATCAGCAAACTGTACACTTCTTCATCCAGCGGTTAGGGCGCACTGTTGAAACTCAGATCAGACCGTTGGTGGGCCGACAAGGAAGACGGAACGGACGGAGCCCTACAGAGATGGGCCTTCATCATCCATTCCATCCTCAGATCCCCGCCATCAGATCCTTGCCAACACCACCTCTCTCCTCCGCCGCATCCGCAGCAGACCCGAACTAGAAGAACCCACATCACATTACATGTGGCATGTCATGGATGAGGATTGAGACGGTGTGATATGTATAGAAATAATATGATTTAAATAAGAAGTAGTGTGATTTAAAAAAATAAGGATAAATTAATTATAGGTGTTGGATTTAATTTTTATTAAATTTTATTGATAATAAGTTCTAATAAAAATATCGTTAAAAATAATTTGTTGTGATGATTTTTTATGTATGTCGTTAAAATTAATAATTAGTGATTTTTTTTTGTTACGATTTTTATAAATTGTCAATGAAAGTTGAAATTTAGTGACTTTTTTGTGACTATTTTTTTAAACTGTCGCTAAAATTTATATTTAATAATATATATATATATATATATATTTTTACAAAATTTTTAAATTGTCATTGAAAATTAATAATTAGTGATTTTTTTTAATAGTATTTGATAAAAAAAAAAAAGGCCATTAATTCTCACATAATCTATTAAACAATAAGTCCACTTATTAGGATCTACTTGTAAATCCCTTTTTAAATAAAATGATTGTGACACAAAAAAGATGATATGCTAAAATAGTACATGGCAAATAACACCTTAATCTTTTGGCAATTATAACAACGGGAAACACTGAGGGTGTTTGTTTGGGCTTTTTTGAGCCAATTTATAGCTTTTAACTTTATAAAAAATTATTTTAGATTGTTTGGTTAAACTTATTTCAAACAACTTCTAATTCTAATAACTTATTTAACTCAAAAAAATTGATTCTGAAAAGCTACTCACCACTTGCTTCTGATTATCAATTTCTACTATGGACATATTAATTTACGATTATACTCTTAGATTTTTTTATTTTTATTTTTTAAAAAAATAAAAAAAGACTCAAATGGACTATAGATTATTATTTTATTTTTTTTATGAGAAATGTAAAAAGTAGTGAATAACAAAAAGTAAAAGTTAATTGAAAAAGTTACTTCACAGCTTATTTAACAAATACTACTCAGCAACTTAAATCTATAATCCAACAGCTACACCAAACAAATTAATATTTTCTGATTAAAGTCATAATCTATAATCTGTTTTAACAACTATACCAAACGGGGCCACTACAGCCTATTTTGATAAGTGACTTTTTTCGATTTATTATTATTATTTTTTTAAATGTACCAAAAAAAAAAAAAAAAGTAGATGTGACCTAAATAAGTCAATAAGTTAGTTAGTTATTTTTATTTTTACTTTATTTTTAAAGTTGTCAAAATATGCCTATGTATACATCTTTCAAATGATGTGTATCATATACATCTCATAATTAAATAAATAAATAGCTTAATTTTATTCTTTACGAGTCATAATTATTAAAAAAAAATATCATAACTAAATACAACATGAGATATAACTAAAAAAAGTCATGAGTTATAATTAAAATAATGTCATAACTAAAAAATAAAATTAATCATAATTAAAGAAAAAAATTACATCACTAAAGGTGCATATAGTACAAAATTTTTAAGGATGAACATATTAAAAATTTCCTATTATACATAATTTGTTAAAAGGACAATTATATGTTGAAATCAATTTATTAGTCTATTTTTTGAAATCATCATATTTATTGAAATCACCAAATTTGTCATTCAATACTCTATAAATTTTTCTATCTCACCATCGCCGGTGATTTTTCTGACGATTTTTCTAATCAATTTTCCTATGAAATTTTTGATGTCTTTATTACCAAATAAAATTTTTATCTTGGATCAAATGTTTTATATTTTATTTAAATAAGACAAGTATATATGTTGATTATCATTGAAGAGATAAAAAAATATTATTTTCCAAATCGAAGTTTTTTTGTTCCAATTCACTGGCAGTGTTTGTTACAATTTTAAATATGAGATTATAATTTATTTTAATTTAAGAGTTTATCTCAGCCAGTTTAGTGTAGCTTTTGCTTATAATTTATTAGATAAAAATAGATTAAATAAAAAAAATGACTAGTCTGTTTAATGTAGCTTTTTCTTGTAGTTTATGGAGTAAAAATAGATTAAGAGGGTGTTTGGGATAGTTTGAATAAGTATAATTTTTGTTTTTTTATGAAAAAATATGTAAAAACATAGAAATGTGATGTGATCCAAAAAAAATAAATAAATAAGGTGCCAATATAGAGGATGCCAAGTAGTGCCTAAATAAATTTAAAAAAAAAAAAAAAAAACTAATTATCTAAAAGGAGAGAGGGATATACTTTGAACTTATAATTTTTTATTATCAACTCTTAATTTTTAATAATCTACGCCAAATGGAGCACTGTTGTGTCAATACGATAGGAAATTTTCACTTTAGAATAGTGTAAATATGTGTAGATAATATAATAGAGAAATTAATGTGACAGAGACATGGAGACAAACACAAAAGTCCTAGTCACAATAAATGAATGAATGAATGTGATTTATTTACCAGTGATTGTGGTGGGACTTCAACTATCACTTTCGTGCGCTTTCGGATCATCCCCTGCTTTGTGCTCCCTTCATTCTCACCGAGAGAAATTCCCACAACACTGCATGCATATGAGCTTCCTTTATATGCAAATACCACCTTCTGATATTCAGTAAAAACCTGCACAGTCCAAAAAGTGCTCAATTTTAGTAAAAACCAGTGACTCTAGATCAACTAATTACTACTACTAAAAAAAAAAATTCCCTCAAAAAACACCTGATGATGGAATGTGTTTCTAAATTCTCTTCCCAGAGTAAAAGCCGTTATCTGCAGAAAAATGAAATTTAATCAGTCCAATTACTTCAAAAGTTTCGCTGTTAAACTAGATTCATTTTCGATGATGGTTATATATGGAATTGCATACAATTTGAGTTGGAGTTGAACTTTCCGGAAGTAATTCTACCACGATTCTCAACACATCCACATCAAACCCATTAGGAGGAGGAGCAAACCTATAAAAATAAAATCAAAACAACTGCAGAATTCATTAGATATGTAGGCTATGGAGCAGAAACACAACACAACACTAGATTGAACTTACACTTGCAAAGGGATAGTGTCTCCCAATGAAACATCAAGAGATTTGCAATGCTCTTGATTTAGAGATATGTGGCCCTTCGCTACTTTCTCATCCTCTGTATTCTTTACTAGTTAAGGTATACACTAGCAACATTACCCAAAATTTAAAACAAAAATAGAGAAGAGCTAATAAAACAAAACCAAATCTCTGTCTGTCTTTTGGAATCTGAATTAATGCAAGAATTGAATACGTAACTGAGCAAAACTTCACTCTTTGGAGGATATTGGATGCTAAAAACATTCTTGCCATTGAAAAGAGCAAGATACAGCTTTTTCTTCTTCTGGATTGTAGTGAAAGGCCATGGCCATGGAGGTCCTCGTCGAAGGCTCACAGCAAATTGGCGAGTGTCGTCTGGACAACAGTAACATAAATTGGTGAAACACTGCTCCGAACTAGTATGCTCTACAACAACAAATGGAGCACTACTACTCGAAGCCATGGACGATGAAGATAATGGCCTCCAACCCTTTGCGCGGGTTACAACGAGAGAACTAATGGATGCGTATAATTTAACATAAGACAACAAATGGACACGTCTCCTGTTCCCATAGGCTAATGGAACATAAAGTCGAGACAACTAAGTTTTGATTTAAAATTAAAAAGTGGAATATGTACATAAAAATGAAGTGCTAAAGGTGCCCGTTTTGACAAATCAAATGGGTTCAAAGTCCTTTTGCACTTCATCAGCAACTCTCTGCACCCCCCCAATATGTACATAACCGTTTGACAAATCAAATGGGTTCAAGTCCTTTTGCACTTCCATATGGTGCCGTTTGATCTTCTTCTTCTCCTTTTTTTTTTCTTCAAATCCTTCTCTCATGGTGCTGTTTGCTAGAGCAAGATATTTGCAATACAATAATATTTTTATTCATTAATCTATTAATATAAACACAAAAGAATGTTTATTTATATGGGTACACATAAATAAACTAATTTAAATTAAAACTTCTTAATTTAAGTTATATTTTTATAGTATGATATAACTAAAATAATTATTTTACATTATAAACGTCACAATATATTTTAAAATAATATTAAGATAAATTACAAATAGACCTTTTGAGGTTTGTCAAAAAAAAAAAAAAAAAAAAATTCCCACGTTTTGAAAATTACAAATATAAAAGGAGCCATTTGTTATATGATTAAAAACCGCAAGGCATGGGATGTAATTTTTTTAAGTGAGGGAAAAATTACCATTTTTAATAAATCTTAGGAAAAATTTATCCGTAATTTTATATGTATTTATATATAGAAATACATATAAATAATTTAATTAATATTGGAACACATATTTATTCAAGCTGAGGATATGCCTATGATCTTTTCGCAAAATATTAAAAGAGTGTTTGTGTATTTTTGCTAAATGACATGAATGTTTATGATTTATCTAAAATGTCACAGAGTGTTTGTAATATATTGAAATGTTAAAAGATGTCCATATATTTTCATCAATGTTAACTTGAGTTTGTGTATTCTTTTTATTCTGGTTTAGTTGATTGACTAAAAAATAATAAATAAACATATTACATTACTTCAATTGAAAAAGAAAAATATCCTTCCTATTAAGTTTGAAATTTTATTTTACATATATTTTATTCAATTGAATGAGATTACATACAAAAAAAAATTAAACCAATCATAACATCCATAAATTAAAATAACCTTAAAAAAAAAAATTGTTTTGCTAAATGCAAAATCAAAGAGAATTTTTTTAAAGAAAAATAAGGGAAAAGAAAAGAAAAAAAAAAGAAAAAAACAGAGGGCAAACACAACTTTGTTACACAACTGAACTATAAAAAAAAAAAATTACATCCCAACGCTTTGCAGTTTTTAATCATATAACAAATGATCCCTTTTGTATTTGTAATTTTTAATCATAAACAAATGGTCCCTAAAATTATTTTAAAATATATTGTGACATTTATAATGTAAAATAATAATTTTAGTTATATCATACTATAAAAATATAACTTCAATTAATAAGTTTTAATTTAAATTAATTTATTTATGTGTACCCATATATATAAACATTTTTTTGTGTTTATATTAATAGATTAATAAATAAAAATATTATATTATTGCAAGTATCTTGCTCCAGCAAACAGCACCATGAGAGAAGGATTTGAAAAAAAAACAAAAAACAAAAAAGAAAGAAGATAAAATGGCACCGTATGGGCCACAGCAAGGAACAGCAGCGGGAGTCACGCAGCAGTTCCCGCATAGGGAATCTTTTCATTCCATCAGCAACTCCCTGCTTCACTTCGTAATTATATTAATTATATTAAATATGTTTAATATAATTTGACTACAAATTGGTGCATATGATTGATAGATTTAATTATTTTTCTAAAAAACGAGGATGCAGTTTTTTTTTTCTCTATTTTAAATATATAAAAAAAACAAAGAACTGTAGTCATGAATTGTAATAACGAAAAATATGAGTGTATATGATCAAAGTGCTTTAGTTTGTTTTTCAGAACAAAGTTTTGATTTTTAAAAACAAAAAAACAAAAATTAATTTGATAAAAATAAAAATCAAATGATATACAAGATTATTTTTTAAATTTATTTCTAGTTTAATGATGTATAAATAATATGATTGGTTGATAATTAAAAAGATATAAGAAAGAGTGTCATTTTAAATATTCTAATTAATTATCATATCATTAGCCTTGAAAATTGAATCTAATTTTTAGATTTGTATGACAATATCTTATAATTATTTGTATTGAATGATTAAAAAATATAATAAATAATAATTAATAAAAGAGTATGACCAAAAGTAATAATGGTCAATTCTCTGCATTCACATAGGTAGGAATGACAACGGGCCGGGGCGGGGCCGGGGATCACCCTCCCCATCCCCGATCCCCGATGGCAGAACTCCCCCCTGTCCCCGTCCTCATCCCCGACGGGGAACCCACCACCACCCCCACCCCCGCCCCCTACGGGGATCGGGTTTCCCCGACCCCGAAAATCCCCGGCCAAAACAACAACATCAACATCTCAGTGAGCTCAAAAAGCAACATTAAGAAGATCAAAAAAAAAAAAAAAAACAAACAAAAATCTGTCATAGATATATATATATAACAATCATCAAAAAAAAATTAATCATAGATATATATATACACAACAATCAGATCTGTTCTTCTTCATCAGATATATATACAGATCTGTTCTTCTTCTTCAGATTTTCAGATCTTCAGATTTAATAACAAATAACAAATACCTAAACACACCCAGATCTTCATATTCAAACACACCCGTGAGCATCACAGCAGAGAGAGGGAGAGAGGCCGAGAGACGAGAGGGAGGAGTGACGCCGTGAGGGAGAGAGGAGGAGCGGCCGACGCCGACGCCGGCGCCATCGCCGTGAGCTTCGCAGTAGAGAGAGGGAGAGCATCGCAGATTCGTAGCAAAGAGAGGGAGAGCATCGCCTAGAGAAGAGTGTGAGTGGGAGAGAGGCCGAGAGAAGAGAGGGAGGAGTGACGCCGTGAGGGAGAGAGGAGGAGTGGCCGACGCCGACGCCGGCGCCATCGCCGTGAGCATCGCAGCAGAGAGAGGGAGAGCATGCATCGCCTAGAGAAGAGAGTGTGAGTGAGAGAGATGAGTGAAATGAAATGAAATAGCCTAAACACATATACTATATATATTCGGGGATATATACGGGGTGTACTCGGGCCGGGGCCGGGGTTGGGAAATCTATCCCCGTCCCCGGCCCGAAAATGATCGAGGGTTTATTTTTTAATACCATCCCCGGCCCGTGGGGAGTTTTTTTCGGGGAAAAACCGTCCCATTCGAGGTCGGGGGGTCGGGTCCCCGTCGGGTCGGTTTCAAATTGACATCCCTACACATAGGCTAACGGAACATACGGCTAAGATAGCAAGCAAGTAGTCTAATCCAAGACTTGGGCTACTGATCAAAAAAATAATCTAACACTTGGTTAAAATTGTTTAAAATATTAAAAAATTTTAATAAAAATATAAAATATAAAAAATAAAAACATAAATTTTTTGTGAAAAAGGAATTTTAGAAATGAAAATCAAACAGAATGATTGTTTTGTTTTGTCCGTTTTGCTTGAATCATGCTAGCTCTTCTCTCAACGGTTTTGTATTGAAAGGAATGATGTAGGGAAGGTCACCACGACACAAGCTCAGATTTGTCTAATATTAGTAGGTGGCACACACAATACGCACTACAAGAAAAGGAGGTAAAAAATACGGAACCTTTTGCGAATCGTAAATAGTGGGCAATTTGTGACGGCAATGTCCGTCGCAAAAAACCATTATCAAAACGGCGCCGGTTTTAGCAATATTTATTTACCATTTGTGACAGTGTAAAATTTACCATCGCAAAAAAGAAATAACAAAAGTGCCCGCTCTCCCCAATTTTTGGCACTCGATCATTTCGATAGAAATCCCTAAATCTTTGAAGTCCCTCAATCTTTGAATCATTTGGATTGAAATCCCTAAATCTTTGACATCGCTCAAAACCCATTCGCCTATCAGCCACCGCTAGCCATCTTCGACCCAGCTTTCACTGCTTCTTCTCCGGTGAAGTTCTTCGGCTCCGGCAACCCCTTCAATCAAACCTCTCTCTACATGCTCAAAACCCATTCTTAGAAGCTTCGAAACAATGCCAATCGCAGCAATGGTGCTTCTGCTGACTCTTCTCTGAGGACTCAACTTCAACTTCAACTTCGTTCAACTTCAACTTCGTTCAGGTATCTGTTCACATTCTCAAAATGGGTAAATGTTCTACACCTTTCATTAATTTAGATAGAAAAAATAACCATTTCAGTTTAATTCAAAATTATAAGAAAGTTTTTATCTATATTTAACCAATAATGACGTAAAGTGTTTTGACCTTAAACTACAAAATAATAAAAATAAATTTTGCTATTTATAAAACAATGGAGACTTTTTTTTGTTAGTGTGCATACTTCCAAAATGGTGTATGTGTTTCGGTTTGGTTTTGAGAAATTTGTTTTAAAAAATTATAAATTAATTTTGTAAAAAAAATTAAAAATACTTATCATTTTTATAAAATTTTATCGTTTTGAAAAAAAAATTTATAAATTCAAAAATATAATTCTCTTTGTTGACCATAAAAACAAGATGCAAGGTCATTTGGCATTCCAATTCCTAAGCAAATAATCACAGTAAAGAGCTATGATTAATCTTGTAATAACCTGAATTTAGGTGTTTAGAGTTGGCTTTTTTTTGGTATTTTTTTTGTCTTTAGTTAATTTTTTTTAAAAAAAAAATTATTCTACAACCAACCACCAATTAAACCACAGTGATTAACAACAACAGGGATATTCACATCCTAGCTAGCAAGCAATTGTTTAACCTCAATACAATTCAAAGACCTTTTTGATTATTTTCTTTGATGCCTAAGTAACAATCTTGACAGAGGACAAAATAGGTGTGAATAATAATGTAAATAGGCAAAGGAGACCAAGCAGCTGCTTAACAACTACCAAGAGTGGGTAGATTTTGGTGATTGATATTGTTGGACCAAACAGCTAGCCCCCAAAATTGGAATTTTCATTTAGCATTTTGTGACAAATATAAAATAAATAGCATGTTATAATTGCCTTATTCGGGAAGCTGACTATTTTAGTTGATTATTTGAGTTTTTGACTATTTTAACCTGGCTAAAATAATTATGTTTGAGAAGTTGGTTGACTTTTTTTTATAATTGATTTGATGGTTGCGAGTGAAAAAATAAAATGATTATGAGTTGAATGTGACATTTTATTTTATTAACTGTTTTAATCTATTTTGTCTTTTAATGGATTATTTTAGTCCAACCTTCTTCCCAAATACTCCCATTAAAAAAGAATTATCAAATTATAGCATTTGGCACTGTAATAAGACAAAATTTGACTTTAATGAAAAGTAATGAAAAATACATTGTGAATAAAATCATCATTTACCAATTGTAAGCAAATGATCATTCCATAGGAGAGCTTACGGAATTGAGCATAATTCTAAATGATCTTTTAATTCTATATTGCAAGTTATATTGTCAAATTGTGATTTTGTGTATTTGTGATTTGTTTATTTTAGAAAATAGAGAAAAACGTTAGAAATATATAAATAAAAAAATTAGGATTTTAGTTTTTATTTTTTTTTATAACAATTATTGATATGTAATATGACAAAGTGATCAAATTATTGAGGAATAGGATGGAGTACATCATTTTGCATGACTTTTGTTGTTTTTATGGCAAATGTCTATTAATTGATCTTCTACTGTCAAGGTAGTGCTCAAAACATATCTTAAAGTCAAGGTAGTGCTCTTTTTGGTCATATATGTATTCTCCTCGTGAAGACAACAAGGACCAAAGTTTAATAATTAAAAACAGTAGCAATTTCAATTACAAATAGTGTTAAAATTAGAGAACCAAGTGCTTGCAGACAAGGCTCTAGTATGATAGAATAACATGGTGCTTGTACTATGTTTTGAACTAAGTGTTGTTTTTTTTTAGAACTAAAGTGTCTTATTCATGTCAAAACTTGTCGTATGTTTTAGAACTAAGTGTCTTACTCAAAAGTTTTTTAAACTTAAGGAGTTTAAATGAATATGATCTTCATATTCTGTCTCAAATCAATTCATTTTAGATCCTTAAAATTTAATGGATAGCTATATTCATTGCTATGGAATGGAAGTGTACTACTTGTTTTGAGAGATGAGGGTGTAATACGTAAGTATTATATTTAGAGTTACTTTGATGAGATATTTTTGTGGATGTGTACAGATGATGGATAAGAGTTTGATTGATTTTCCAAATAGGATGTTGAGCGAATACATTAATGGGATTGATGAATTCCTTGTGTTTGCCTACACCAATAGGGTTGAAGGTTCGATGATCAGTTGTCCGTGTAGGAAGTGTGAGAATCGATACCATCTTGTACGAGAGGGTGTACGGGAGCATCTGATTTTGAATGGTTTTTTTAAAAAATACAAACATTGGATTAATCATGGGGAATCTTACATATCTCTGCATGGTAATCGAGATAATGAAACATTAGCTAATTTAGACATTGGGGATGATATGATTGGAATGATACAAGGGGCTATGGGAAATCCACATGCCGGTATAAGTGTTGAGGGTAATGAACCACAAGGGCCTGATCCCCATGCATCTGAACCTCAGCTCGGTCCAAATGCAGAGACTGCAAAGTATTTCAAACTTCTTCAAGATGCACAAACTAAATTGTATTCAGGTTGTCAGAAGTTCACATCTTTGTCATTCATTGTTCGACTTCTACATTTGAAGGTGCTTAATCAGTGGACAGACAAGTCTATTGACATGCTGCTTGAGTTATTGAATTAGGCGTTCTCGTTGGGTGTGAAACTCCCGAACTCATATTATAAAGCTCAAAAGGTCACAACAGATTTGGGCTTCATGTATGAGACGTGGGATGCATGTCCCAACAGTTGCATGTTGTTTCGAAACGAGGACGCCAATCTTGATAAATGTGTCATATGCAACAGTTCTAGATAGAAATCAAATGGTGATGGTGGTTCAAATGGTCCTAACAAAGGTAGCAAACGAATAGCTGCAAAACAGATGAGGTATTTTCCTTTAAAGCCAAGGCGGCAGAGGTTGTTTATGTCATCCAAGACGGCCAAGTTAATGAGATGACATGCAGAGGAACGAACTAATGATGGTGTGTTTAGGCATCTTGCTGACTCCCTTGCATGGAAAGGTTTTGACCAAAGGAAAATTGACTTTAGTAATGATTGCCGAAGTGTATGGCTTAGCTTAGCATCTGATGGTTTTAACCCATTCAGGACGATAAACATAGTTCATAGCACTTGGCCTGTTGTGCTTATTCCATACAACTTGCCGTCATGGATTTGCATGAAGCAACCATTTCTAATTTTATCTGTGCTTATTGACGGCTCGAAAAGACCTGGTGACAAGATTGATGTGTATATGCAACCGTTGATTGAGGAGTTGAAAGAACTATGGAATGAGGGTGTGTCAACATTTGATGCATCAACAAATCAAATGTTTCAAATGCATGCAGCTTCACTGTGGACAATTAGTGATTTTCCTGCATACGCAAACTTGTCAGGATGGAGCACTAAAGGCGAATATGCATGTCCTTGTTGCAATAAGGAAACTACATCTTGTTGGTTGAAGCATAGTAGGAAACAATCATACTTGGGTCATCGTAGATTTTTACCTACTGGCCATAAATTCCGGAAGGATAAAGTATCATTTGATGGTAGTCGGGAAGTCAGACTCAAACCAAAATTGTTGTCTGGAACTGAGATGTTGCTACAATTAGAATTTGAGGGTATTTTAACCCAATACAAGAGGGATGACCTTAAGGAGAGGCATAGGAGACAGGTAGAGAAGGAGAAAGCTAGACATCGCACCCATAGCTAGAAGAAAAAGAGTATCTTTTATGAACTGCCATATTGGGAGCACAATCTAATATGACACAACCTCGATGTGATGCATATAGAGAAGAATGTTTGTGACGATGTGTTGTGGACAATATTAGGGGTTGCAGGAAAATCGAAGGATGGTGTTAATGCTAGGTGTGATTTAGAAGATATGAATATTAGAAAGCCCCTACATTTGCAATTAAGAGGGTCAAATAAAGCCTATTTATCACCAGCACAATTAACGATGACCAAGGACGAGAAATATTTGTTCTTGAAAGTGTTGAAGGAAGTAAGAGTTCCCAACGGGTATTCATCCAATATATCACGTGGTGTGCGCTCACATGATAGAAGTATTGGGGGTCTTAAGAGCCACGATAGTCATATTCTAATGCAACAACTTATTCCATTGGCTATTCGAAGATCGTTACCGAAGAATGTAATTGAACCCTTGATTGAATTGAGCAATTTCTTTAGACAATTGTGTTCCAAAGTGAATCGTGCGACGGATTTGCAATATATTCAAGATCGTATCGTTGTAACACTTTGTCATCTAGAGAAAATATTTCCTCCGAGTTTTTTTGATATAATGGAGCACTTGCCTATATATCTAGCTGATGAAGCATTATTGGTTGGAGCGATTCAGTTTCGATAGATGTATCTAATTGAAAGGTATCTTCTTACTTTGAAGCAATACGTGCGTAATAGAGCTCATCCTGAAGGATCAATTGTCAAAGGATATCTTATGGAAGAATGCATGAATTTTTGTGCACAATATCTCAATGATGTGAAACCAAATCTACTCGACTCGTGAGGAACTATAGTGGTGTTGATAATTTGGGCCATGCTATTGGTGAAAACACAAGCTTTTATCTTGATAATACTTCTTGGGTACAAGCTCATCGGTACATCTTATTCAATACAAGCGCGGTTCAACCATTCATAAAGTAGGTTAAGTCACTCACTCAATATTTTATTATGTTTTATTGAATTTTCAACCAAATTTTTTGTATTGATAAATTTTCAATCTACACAGCAAACACCTTGAAGTGCTTAAGCTTAAAATGCCTCATGTCGACGATCATCAGTTTCGGCGTGAACATTTTGAAACTTTTCACATTTGGTTCAAGGAACATGTATGTATTTAAGTCTATAGATTCTAGTTACTTAAGTCAAACTACATTTTAAATTTTACATTTTCGTTTTAAATAGGTCCAAACTTTGCGAAAGACTACTGATGTCATATTTTCTGAAGAGATTATTCTATTGGCAAATGGTCCTCATAACCTAGCAAGGAGGTTCAACGGGTATATACTGAATGGGTTTCGGTATCGAGTAAAGGCCATGGATGATCGTCGAGCCACACAAAATTGTGGTGTAGCTTTGAAGGCAGATACCATAAGTTATGCTAGTCGGAAAGACAAGAATCCTCATGTGGGGTCTGTGTATTATTATGGACAATTGACATATATTGTTGAGATTCGATATTCCAATGAGAAGAAACATGTGTTGTTTAAGTGTGATTGGATTGACAATATTCACGGAAAGAAAGAAGATGTCTTCAATTTCACGTTGGTGAACTTCAATCATTTGTTGTACCGAGATGATCGAATTACCAATGAACCTTTCATCTTGGCGTCCCAAGCAGAGCAAGTTTGGTATGTTGCAGACCCGTTACAACCAGACTGGCAAGTGGTGGTGAAGATGTCTCAAAGAGGTTTATTTGATAGGAGTTCGACTGATCCACAAATCAAGCCATATATGAGCCAACAATTGGAAGAAAATATAATGTTTCGTGATGAAGAAGTTGGTTGGATGAGGGAAGCCGCAGAAGGGGAAATAGTTGATGTTCAAATAGGCTGATATTTAATCAACATCAGTAATTCAATTAAGGCCAAGGTTGTAGTTAATCATCAGTTTCTTAATTTACTTTGTCTTTGTAATTGTATTAGTTCAATTAATGTCATATTATAGTTGATGACAAACCATTGTCTATGTTTCTAATGTCAAATAATGTTATATTGCTTGCAGATTATTATGGGAAGGAAGAGGGAGCCTGATCATCCCCGGCGCATGATGTAACGCCCTCAAAATGATACATATAAACCTACATTCTCGACATACATAGACATAAGAGAATAAGGCATATTTCTATTTATCAAAGTATTCATTACAGAAGTATTACATGTTGACAACAAAAGTAAATGCCCTATGGGCTTACAACTTTCCAAGTCAGCACTTGGGTTCAACAAAAGATGAGTTTTAACTCTTTATACAAAATAAGCCCTTGGCTTGATTAACATGTAATACAAAAAGGAAAACAACAAAAGGATCTTCAAACCTCTAAGCCTCCCAAGCTACGTCCTTGGAGGTGGCTGTAGACACTCCATTTTTGACCGTCCTCAAGACTTGGACGTCATCGTTTGAACACTCGATGATCATCCATGTTCGTGTTCATTTTGAGTTTTCGGAAGTCTCGGCTACGCGCTTTGCCTTAGGATCTCTCAACTTGACTGTTTTGTGCTTGGTTGTGGACCAAGGACTTGTGATTTTTGCACCTAAGGGTAGGAAGTGGCCTGTTAGCCATCCCTCAACCCACCGGCCAAGGCTTGAAGCCATCGGCCCTGTCTCCCTGCCATTGGCCAAAAGTATTGGCCGATCGGCACTGTATTTAGTCAGCCGGCCATTGTGTTGGTCGATCGGCCATTTTTGCTGGCCGAACCCTGTTCATCTGCTTTATGCAGATATTTTGTGCCTACTGGCACCCATTATTCACCCCCTCCATACACGTGTATAGAGGAATTTGCTTCCATTCCTTAGCTTCTCTTAGAAGCTTTAGAATTGGAATTCTATAAGAAGGGAGCTCCTCCTCCCTTCTTAGAGGTTCTGGAGTTTAGGGTTAGGAGTTTTATATCTATCTATCTCTATATCTCCCTCTCTTTTGATTTGTGTGTGTAATAGTGTTCTAAAGGGTGTTTTTGTTCATATTTTTGCACTAAGGCACCTAGTGTTATACTATCCTTTAGTTACTGAGGTGCTAAGGAGTTGATTTTAGAGTTTTTGAGTTGGTTTTGATCATGAGGAGGTGCTGGAGTTGGTGTTCTTGAAGTGTTCTTCAAGGGTGAGAAACTACTCTTTTATTCTCCATTTTTGCTTAAGCTTTTAGCAATACTTGCATACTGTTTTAAGCTTAGTGTCCAACTAAAAAAAGTTCTATTTTTGTGTGCTAAATATGTTTGTTTAAGGTTACTTTTGGGTTAGGAGTTGTCTACCCCCTCTTAGGCCTTGTTTGGCCTTATTTTGTGACCTTCTTTCTGAGCTTTGAACCCTTTTTGTTTTGACCTTCTCACCACTAAAATCCAGAGGATTTTCAGTGGTGGAGAAGTGATTTTGAAGTCTTGAATGGGGGAGGGACCCCCCTCCCTTTGTGTCTCATTTGCATGCATTGTTGGCTCACCATAATAGCATGTTTGCTTAGCCTATGTTGACCTCAATTCAGTGGGTTTCTGGTGTTGTTTTAGCATGCCATGACTCTGTTTTGGGTGGGTTTAATCGGCTCTTACATGCTTCATATACTTGCTTTGCAATCCCCTAATTTGCCTTAACATGCACCTTGTGTTTAGACCACCATGCTTAGATGTTTTGGCTTAACTTTGAGAAGCTTTTAGCTTTGTTTTACCATGCTTGAGGTCTGATTTTGGTTGCTTGGGTCACATATGCCATGCTTTGTATAGCCACCATGCAATCTATCTTGTTAGCTTTGAGTATTCAAGTCATTAGCATGCTTTATTTCGACCATTTCAGTGATTTGGCATCACTTGTCATGTTATTTCAGTCCATATAGTATGCTCCTATGCTTGCACTTATGACTCCTTTAATATTTTGTGCCTCATGAAAGTATCATTGTGTATGCCATCATGTTTAGGCCTTTGGGATGCCATCTAAGCGGGTTTTTGGGCTCTTTTTGACATGCCATAACTCTGTTTTTATTGGCTTAAAACATGTTATGTTTGGTTGTTTTAGGTGTAGTGTAATACCTCTTTGGTAGCCTTACATGCCTCATGTTCTTGCCCCTTTGTCTTAGCTTGTTTTGGCTTTGGTCATTGCATGTTTTAGGCTTACTTTGCCATGCTTTAGGACTGTTTTGGGTCATGCTTGCCATATGCCCTTTGTTTTGTGTAGCTTTGGTTCAAGTCCCTTCACAAGCCTTAAGCTGTAGGCCTCCTTGCATGCTACATTTGCATAGCTTGGTTGATTTGGCATCATCCCTTGCACATTTTCAGAGCTTGTCATGCTTGTTACTTGTTCATATTTGTCTCTTTTAAATGTGCTTAAGAGTCGACCTTTTTATGCCTAAGTGTTGGACCCTTACATGTGCATGTTTGGGTGTGTTTTGTCCATCACTTCTTGGCACTATGGCCACGGTTTTGGTATGGCTGAGGCCTATCCATTTTCAGTATAAGCCCATAGATCATGTGGTTTGTGTGTTGATTGCATGCTTATTGCATTCCATATTGTTGCATGCTTGTTGTTGGTATAGTTGCATGTTTGACATATTGTATTTTGTCACATGCTTGCTAGTTCACTTTTTTGTCATATGCTTGTGTATGTTGCCTTACATTGTTTGCATATTTTCATTATATCATGTTTGCATGTTCGGTATATTGCATGATGTTTAGCTAGTTTGGCATTACATAACCTTGTTGCATACTTGGCATGTTCATGTTATATTAGCTTAGCTTACATGCTTAGGTAGCAGTGCATTACTTTGAGTCGGCATGCTCATGTTGCATTGTATTTGGCATACTTGCTTGCATTACATTGTGTTTGGTTTGGGGTGTCAAAGCAAACACGAGGAATGAGGGACGTTCGTACTTGAAGTGACGAAACGTACCTCAATCCTCGGTCACCGACGCTCTTGATCAAACATGATAGAGTTTTAGGCATTCATGTGTTTTGTTGCATTCACTCCACATTGATTTGCACACTTGGCACCTTTGGCCATCATGCATTGAAATGCGTGATTGGTGGTCCGAGGGTCGAAATCCATACTCCCTTGAGTTCATAGTATGATAGGAAGGGTGGTCGTGCACACATTGTCTTGTAAACGCCTTGCCATTCATTGTCTGTCCTCTGTTGCAGCAAAAACAGCATTCTGCAGGAAGGCATGGCCGATCGGCCATCTTCAGTGCCGGCCGGCTAACTTAATCTGGCCGAGAGCTCCACTTTTGGTCGATGACCATTTTTCCATGGCCGATGACTCCATCTTTTGGTCGGTGACCTCCCACAGTGCTCAGGGAGTGTTTCAAAAGCATTTCATGGATTTTCACAATTTTCAGAGATGTAGAACAGTGCAAGCAGAGGCAACATGCGGCATGGCAACGGGTTTCCGAGCGAGGCAATCGAACATGCATCCGTCAATCATTCCGGGGCGGAGCTGCGGTGGCCTCTTTAGTTTCATACTTAGATTGTTTTGTAATTAATTCGTTAATTAATTAAGAGTTTGTGATAATTAATTAGCTAGGATAGTTGATTTATTATTCGGTTTGTATTATTCTTTCGGACCCTCCGTCGAGAGGGCGAATTTGTAATAAGTGTGCGTGCGTGTGTGAATGTCTTCCAACCCCACGTCTTTCTCCCTTTTACTTACCTGCTTTTGATGGTTAGTTTAGGGTCATTTTCAATTAGCATCCTTATGCTATGCATGTTTGCATCATTCATCTGTCTTGCATGCACCGGGCTCGGCGCATCATACAAACCGTATTGTATTTCAATACCAAGTTGAATACATGTATCAATTGTTGCATTTCACATGACATTTTAGAATAGCCGAGCCTACGTCTAGTTGCATTTTTGTATGTGTTGCATTAGCCATCTTAACATAAACTAGGATCATGCATTGATTACTAACTAGTTTTTGTTTTGGCTCGGAGTACACTGTGAGTGTTTATGCTTTAGCATCCTTGCATGAATGTGAGTGTTGCCATGATAGCATGCTTTCCATGAGGCTAATTGCTTATATGATATAACTGCCTGCATGCCTGTAGATGAAGGTTGGATTGCTTGAATTGGGATAATTCATTGAAATCTGTGTTTTAGCCTACTTGCGAGTAACAAACTTCAAACCATTTTCCAAATAAACGGATATGCGATGCTTTGTTCCATATTAGGCGATCTAGTCTATACTTGTTTTGTTGTGCGCATCACGTAGTAAAGATTAGCTAATTAAACGGAATAAGAATGCATGTATTTTCAAAAACTCGATATCATGTTTAGTAGTGGCCGATCTTCGATCAGGCGAGCGGGGGTGCTCATTTCATGACCTTCCCCAATCGCACCTAAGTTCCCGAGCCAAGGCAACTTTGGTGATGACGGTCACGTGGCCTTACGCAACAAGTCAGGGTTTCCTAAATTCTCCCAAAATAAATATTTAGGTTGCGACTCTGTATCTGGCAAAGCAGTCCATGTTTGACACTTCTTTCTAAAAAATCAGTTTTCCAAAACGATTTGCCGGATTTGGACTCTTTGGTGATTTATCAATCTCACATCACACATTGTGGGATCAGATTAAGAACCGTGACATTTGAGTTCGAACTGTAGTAGCATGGGGCCCTCGGGGCGCGTCTACAGTTTCTGGCGACTCTGCTGGGGCGTTAGAGAACTTAACTCGAACTCATGATATCTGGTTTTGATTACACTTATGTGTCTCTTTGCATTGCATTTGCATTGGTGCGCCTAGGACACCGTGTTTGTCATCTGCTATTTTTGAATGGTTTGCCAGAGGCTCGCTTTGAGAAGCGTGCCATAAGGCTGAACGGTTACGTGCTCTGCCACGATGGGAACACAAACCCCGATTTTAACTGGGGCACCCTCTTTGACCATTCGACCTAGTGCATATTCGGAATCCATAGTGGCCATCCCAAACTAGGACAGGTTGCTTACCCGATTATAGGTTGTTTGAAACTACTGTGTGCGTAGTGAACCCTAGTTCTTGACGAAACTAGGACAGGGAAACCCTACCCCTCCATAGGGGTGTTTTGGCTCTCACTTGCTTGCTATGTGCTTTTAGAGTGCGTCTCTACAGGGAATGCATGTATCAGTTTGCAAGTCTGGGCATCAGGCCTGAGGGCATCAGTGTTTTGAGATTCAGTTATATCCATGGGTATCAGATTCATGATTTAGGGCGGTGGTTTGGAAACAATGATCAATAGTTGAGAACAGTATATTCAGCTTACAAATGTTAACTGTGTGTTTTCATACCGTCTGTGTGTTGTGTTTATTTAAGCCGTTATGCTGTCCGTTTTTCTGGTTGTTTGTTTCCATATTATGCTTTATTTATCTTTTTGCTAGGTAGTTTAACACAATTGCATCAGACCAAGCAGATATTCCCCAAGCACTCTGGACTAGAGGTCGCAGATTCCATCGATCTGAGGATCTGATAGACGGACAACCAGTGTTCTACTCTTTACCCCCGGTTGCTAGACGGAGGTCAGTGAGGCACAGTGTATCGGTACTGCGGTTCCCAGATCAATGGTCCTTGAGTAGTCAGGTTGAGATTTCCGAGTCTACTAAAGAGGCAGATATACTGGCAGTTCAGTTAGATCAGGGCAGTATAGCAGGAATGGAGAAAATGATGCCTAACTGAACTCCAAGAGCAGTTCAGTTAGGCAACAGGACGCTGTTCGTCAAGCAGAATTTGCCAAACAATAGGCTGAGGTCATGGCTCAACAGGCAGAGTTAATTACCAGGCTACAACAGCAAACCATAGCATCTGCTTCACACCACGCTCCTCCCCCACCAAGAGTCCTAATACTCGGGGAGACGGCGAATGCCCAGAATGTCCAGGAGGATACAGACATCCTAACAGGGCCACTTCCGCCCCCGATTCTACCTCAGCTATCCAAAACACCTACCAACCTACCAGATTCTCCCTTTGAGTTTGAGGTGGACCCCACAGCATTGAAAGTGAGCAAGCTTGAAAAGATGTTCAAGAAATCTCAGGGTGTGAAGTCTATTCCGGATATTGAGGACGGATACACCGACTCGGCCGTGACACTGCCAGATCGGTTTAAAATGCCGTACATAGACCGTTTCGACGGGTCTGGGGATCCTATGGTGCATTTACAGTTGTTTTCAGACATATTAAGGCAAAAGCTTTCTTTGTTTGGCTGGACCTTGTTAGGTGTAGTGGCCATCTGGTATGTAAAATTGGAAGATTCCGTCCAGAGAAACTAGGAGGAGATGACCAAGGCCTTTATAGCTCAATACTCCTACAATACACAGATCGAGGTCACAACTTGTGATCTCGAGACTACCAGGCAAGGACCGAAGGAGAGCTTCTCTGATTTTCTGACCCGATGGAGGGCCAAGGCCTCGATGATGACCATCAGGCCTGTTGATAAAGATCAGATTCAGATGGTTGTGCGTAACCTCCAGCCTAAGCTTATGCAGAATATGATCGTTCTCCCTCTCCCCACCTTTGCAGATTTACATGAGATAAGGGTACAGATCGAAGACGCTATGAAGCAGGGCCTCATTGATAATGAGAGAGAACAGCCCAAGAGAACATTCAACCGCGGTACGAATGCAGGCACGAGCAGTGCTGCAGCTGCTAGATCTCTAGATGTGAGTATGGTTACCACCACCAATACCCTGAGAGCCCTTGCAGCTACGCCATTCACCGGTGCGTCCGGTAGTAGCTCACAAATAGCCAGATACGCACCCAAAGGCCAAAGAACCTTCACTCCACTATTTATGCCCCTGTCCAAAGCTTTGGGGGTTTTAATCAGAAAAGGGCACTTGAAGCCCCTAGAGTCGCAGCCATTGCCAGAAAAATTTCCCCCCTCCCATAACCCGGCGAAGTACTGTGCATTTCACTAACAGCATGGTCATGACACCGACCAGTGTTATAGATTACGTCACGAGATTCAGGATCTCGTCGACAACAGGGTGATCGTGCCTCGGGAGAAACCGAATGTCACAACCAACCCTCTCCCACCACATAACCAAGCTCCACCTCCCAAACGCATCAATATGATCCAAACTGGGGTTGTGCCATACGACCCTAGTATATATATCGCCCCTTCTCACCTACCTAAGCCAGAGGTGTTCATTCCCGACAGCACTGACTTGTGCGTGTTGGACATCTCCCAAACCCAACCTGAAATGGTGGTGGTAGCTGTTGAAGATAAAAGTGGATCGATTGCGGAGGTAGATGAGAATGCAAATACAGAGCCTAAGAGGTCTGCAAGCTTCATCTACAACCCGAGCGGTTACATTACATCAGCAGGCCAGGCTAGGCCGAATGTGGAATTTCCAGTAGAGGTAGGGATTTGTGTAGTTCAGGAGGATGGACTCGATCAGGGACTAGATGACTTAGCAGATCTAGAGGAGGACATCGCGAACCTTCAATTCTTCAATGAACAAGACTTGGGAGACGTGACAGTCGACTGGTTTGATTCAGATAGGGTAGCGAAGCCTGCTGGGTGGCTTAACGACCAGCCAGATGTTTTTGAACAACCTCAGCTAGAACAGGGTCCGTCAGGGACCGGGACATCAACTGTGGCTGGAAAGGCCGAGAATCCGGATGCATTGCCGGAGAGCGCCGGTGTTAAGAATTTTGCTCGGGATCCGGCAATCTGAAAATAGGAGATGTTGAACAGCAAGCTGCGCTGAAGCAGTTTGAGCAGGAAAGAATCGAAGATTCTGAGAGGGTCAGAAAGGCCAAAGCCCCTACGGGGACAGAACGTGCTGTGTACGCAAGAGCAGAGCATGCTGTGGACACGGGAACAGAAGGTGCTGTGAGCACAAGAATAGTTGTGACGGAGCTGGACAGGTGTCTGTCGGCTGCCGATGGCATGTGGTGGGAAGATGATGATCTATGTCTTGCCCACACAGATGAAGACTGGGGGAGTAACCAGCCGGATGATACCTGGTACATTGACGAAGTTGATCACATGACTAGGAGCGGGTGGTATTTCAAACCCCCACACCTAGATCAACCAAAGGCATCCGAGAAGGACAGGGAGACAGACAAGCAGAAAGAAAAGCTACTCGAAGAAAAGGCTGTGCTAAAACAGCTGAAGAAGACACAGGCAGACATCTCCATTTGGGGACTGCTTATGGCTTCACGTGTTCATAGACAAGCTGTTCTATCAGCAATGGACAAGGCCAAACTTTCAATAGATACCACGCCTGAGCAGCTGGTAGGATTGGTTTTTTCGCGAGGAGCTTCCCCGATGTTGACCTTTTCTGACAAGGAACTGCCACCTGAGGGCGCAAACCATAACAAACCGCTCTACATCTCTATGGAGTGCAGAGACAAGTGGGTACCGGTGGTTCTTTTCGACACGGGATCCGCTATTAACGTGTGCCTGTCAAGGACGGCATATGCAATCGGGTTGAAGCCCGCAGACTTTGTGCCAACAGCCCAGGTGATAAGGGCATATGATAACACAAGCAGAAAGGTGATGGGGACTATGAAAATCCAGACTCAAGTTGGTCCAGGACAACACAAGATTGACTTCCATGTCTTGGACGTTCCCGCAACCTTCAATCTACTCCTGGGGCGGCCGTGGTTGCACCAGGTAAAGGCAGTCTCTTCCACACTGCATCAGATGTTGAAATACCCTCACGAGAAGGGGATGGCTATAGTTTTTGGGAATTCGTCAATCCATCCGCCGCCAGAAGTATCTACACTGGTTTTGGAAATCGAGCATGGCACGGAGGATGTGTTCCTATCAGGTTTTACCCTAGCCGAGGCCCGGGTCATACAGAACATCTTAGCTGTTGATGAAGGGTTGTATGTCAGCACTCAGTTAGTATACCTCATCAACAAACTCCAGCACATCCTTGGGATGGGACTAGGAAGAAGTGGCCGGAAGGGCATTGCAGTATCAGCCGAAGTGTCGTACAATCCACATACCTTTGGTTTGGGTTATCTGCCCACCAAAGAGGACTGGGTGAGGAAAAGTAAGGAGATGCTTGGGAGAGCCAGAGCTAAGCAAGTAGGGCAGCATTTTGAGTTAATGCGCCGACCTATCTAGGGTACCCTAAACGGACGCTTTGTCCGGGAGGGGGAGGATTTTTAATTCTGCGGCTTCCCAGAGCCATGGTTGAACGCAGAGAAGCATCGCTTGCCAGGGTTTGAGATCTTCTTTGACCTTCAGTTATCCGGTGATGATGTTGCCGAGGAGCAGACAGACCCATCAGCTGAAGTTGAGCAGTGTGGGAAAGTGGATTCTGAGAACACCGAGATTGAAATGGGGGTAGCGCTGGCTTGTCTACTTTCAGATCCTCCGATCGTACAGAAGTGCTTGGGGGATAACTTCTCGGTATCCATGATCGAGAATGAAATGGCTGTGAGCCCATCTGCAAACATTTTGGATGCATCCATCGCACCTTCTCTCGTCTGGCAGTACGAGGAGGGATTCTTATCGAGCAGCACCGGGTCAGGTAGTGAGTCGGAATCTGATTCCACTGAGCCTTGTGAGTCAGAATCAGGTTCCAGCTCGTCTGAGTCTGAGTCTGGTATTCTTGGGGGTGACAACCTGGATGCCACAGTCCTGTCTAGGTCGTCTTTTTCTTTTTCCTTTGAGTTTGTTGTAACAGAGGAATCAGGCGACTTAGAGGTGGTTAATAAGAATGAAGTGGCTGTGGCTTTTGAGTATTTTTCTGTGCCTTTGATTTATTGTATTAATCAGGACTTTCAAAATTTTGATGAAAACGACGAGGAAGAAATTCCTCCGGTTTTACAACAATTAATTGATCAAGAGCAGAAGAGATTTGTTAAACTACTGGTTGACGAAATCATCCAAATTAATGTTGCTACTGAGAAGGACCCGCGGCTGGTCCAGATCGGGTCCACGTTGTCTTCGGATGAGCGCGAACGCTTAGTCGCTTTATTAAAAGATTTCAAAGATGTTTTCGCGTGGTCCTACGAAGACATGCTTGGAATCGATCCTGAGATTGTACAGCACCAGATCCCTCTTGACCCCGAGGCCCGACCTGTCAAGCAGAAGCTCAGAAGGATCCGCCCCGACTGGGCCATCAAGATCAAAGAAGAAGTCACGAAGCAAATTAACGCAGGGTTCCTGCTGGTATCTGAGTACCCAACTTGGCTGGCCAACATAGTTCCAGTACCGAAGAAGGATGGTAGAATTCAAGTATGCGTGGATTTCAGGGATTTGAATAAAGCCAGTCCGAAGGACGACTTTCTTCTGCCGTATATCGACGAGTTAATGGACTTCACAGCGGGGCATGTATTGCTCTCATTTATGGATAGCTTTTCAGGCTACAACCAGATCATAATGGCAACCGAAGACCGGGAGAAGACCGCTTTTACCACCCCGTGGGGGACCTACTGTTATAGGGTGATGCCGTTTGGGCTGAAAAATGCTGGGGCTACATATCAACGGGCTGCGACCACGATTTTGCATGACATGATCCACAAAGAGGTTGAGGTGTATGTGGACGACATGATTGTCAAGTCCAAAGAAAGAGAGGGCCACTACACCGCCTTGCAAAAATTCTTTCAAAGGATCAGGGAATTTCGGTTGCGGCTGAATCCTCAGAAATGTACTTTCGGTGCTATAGTAGGGAAAATGCTGGGGTTCTTGATCACATAGAGAGGTATCGAAGCCGGCCCTTCCAAAATCAAGGCCATCTTAGAAATGCCACCACCGAGGACTGAAAAGGAGGTGCGAGGCTTTCAGGGTAAAGTGCAATTCATAGGACGGTTTATTTCTAAATTAACCTTGACTTGTGAACCACTCTTTGGTCTCCTGAAGAAAGGAAAGAAATTCCAATGGGACGGCCGATGCCAAGTTGCTTTTGAATAGATCAAGCAATATTTACAGAACCCACCCGTGTTGTCACCGCCTAAGCCGGGGAAACCATTGATTTTGTACCTTTCAATAACTGAAACTACAATGGGCAGCATGCTTGCATAGAAGTCTGAGGACAAAGTGGAGGGAGCTATCTACTACCTGAGCAAGAAGATGCTGGGTTACGAAACACGTTACACTCTGCTGGAAAAGGTCTACTTAGCCTTGGTATAGGCTACCAGGAAGCTGCGGCACTACCTGTTAGCTCATTCTGTAATGTTGGTTTCAAGATTAGATCCCATCAAATATCTTTTCGAGAAACCGGCACTTACGGGTAGGCTAGCTTGTTGGCTGTTTCTGCTTTCTGAATTCGATCTGAAGTATGTGATGCGCAAGTCAGTGAAGGGGAGAGCGGTAGCGGAGTTCCTACCCGATCACCCAGTGGAAGGGGATGAAGCAGTTGAGTACCTATTCCCAGACGAGGCCATTCTACATGTCAAAGAAGAATTTTGGACGATGTACTTTGACGGAGCATCAAACCAATACGGGTATGGGATAGGGGTGTTGCTGATAGCACCCGATAATTCTCGTATTCCTCTAGCATTCAAACTCCGGTTCAAAGTCTGGAACAATGAGGCAGAGTATGAAGCATGTATTGCTGGACTAGAAGCAGCTCTAGAACTAGGGGCAAAACGGTCAGACGCATCGGGGACTCAAACCTTGTTGTATCTCAAGCAAAAGGAGATTGGAAAGTTAAAGAAGAAAATATGAGAATTTACCATCAGACCTTGGACTTGCTGATTCCTCGGTTTGAGAAGTTGAACTTCGCTCATCTACTAAGAGAGAACAACAGGTTCACAAATTCACTAGCAACTTTATCCTCTGTGGTAGACATCCCTTTTAGAGTCCGGATGCGTCCGATCATCATTGACCAGAAATTTGTGTCGGCTTACGAACTGATTGCTTCCATGGATGAGGTTGCTCAGTTCATCATCTGCGAAGGTAGACTATATAAGAGAGGTTATCTGGGAATGCATAAGCTGTGTGTTGAGGCTGAAGAGTCGAAGCGCCTAATTGAGGCCGAAGAGTCGAAGCGCCTAATTGAGGCCATCCATGGAGGAGAGTGCGGAGCGCACATGAACGGGGTGATGCTTGCCCAAAAAATCCTCAGACAGGGTTACTACTGGTCCACCATGGAGGAGGATTGTATCGACTTTGTTCGGCGATGCCACAAATGTCAGATCCATGCAAACCGCATGAACATCCCGCCATCGAAGCTATACAATATGACTTCGCCATGGCCATTTTCAGTTTGGGGAATTGATGTGATCGGGGCTGTCACTCTGAAGGGGTCTAATGGGCATGAGTTCATTCTGGTCGCGATAGACTATTATACAAAGTGGGTTGAGGCGCAATCTTATGCGGTGTTGAAGGCTTCACATGTTGCGAAGTTCATCAGGAACAACATCATTTGTCATTACGGGGTCCCAAACGAGATTATTTCAGATAACGGTTCCCACTTCAAGAAGGAAGCGATTGACTTGTTGGAAAAATACAACGTGGCTTTTCATAAGTCATCCACATATCGGCCGTAGACCAACGGAGCAGTTGAGGCCGCCAACAAAAACATCAAACACATTTTGCAGAAGATGGTGGAAACCTACCGGGACTAGCTAGATAAGTTGCCATTTGCTCTGTGGGGCTATCGGACTTCAATTAGAACTTCTACTGGAGTGACTCCGTATTCATTGGTTTATGGATGGAGGCCGTTCTACCTATCGAAATTGAAGTTCTGTCATTATGAGTACTGGTTGAGTGTCAGATAGCGGAGACAGATTGGCAGCAGAGCAGATTCGAAGAACTCATGCATTTTGATGAAAGAAGGCTGAAAGCACTATACCATGTTCAAGGTTATCAACGACGAATTTCCAGGGCTTTCAACAAGAAAGTTAAATCCAGAAATTTGAAGGAAGGAGATTTGGTGCTCAAAGACAACCGAGCTCCCATCCACGACCCTAGGGGCAAGTTCAGACCTAATTGGACTGGTCCTTACATCATCAAGTCTATCTGGTCAGGTAGACCTGTCGTTCTGATGGACCTAGATGGCCTAGAGTTCTCCCAACCGATTAACATGGACAAGTTGAAGAAATATTTTCCTTGAGAGGCTTGCTAGGCTGAAAACCCAAAAGGGCGACCTAGGCAAAAGTTAGAGCACAAAAAAATTTGAAATTATAAAAATTGAGCTCGCAAGGTTGAAAACCCGCAAAGGGTGGCCTTGGCAAAAGTTAGAGCGCAAAAGGAGAGTGTCAATACACGAGTGAACCCAAGACGAACTACGTAAGGCTTGATTCCTATCTTTGGGATACGTAGGCAACTTCATCCTGAAGTCCAACCATAAACACTTCCTCGATCAACTTTGTCCATGCGATCATGTTTGGTCATCTTTGTCTATTCTGCATTTAAGAGCTCGGTTGTAATCTCTGGTGTAGTGCTACTCAAACTAGGGGCAAGTTTCTAGTTGCTGGGATCCGGGGTTGTACATCTCAGTGACAGATCTCAGGCTTGTCCAGTTCTGATCCATATCGAAAATGGTTTTGAAAAGTTTTGATAAAAGTTGATTTTGCTCAAATTAATCTTTTTACAACTTAGACCATTTTTGACCAAACGGAAAATTTTCAGTACCCAAAACCTTCAATTTTATTAATTTCAATACAGAGTTCTCCTACTCTTGAATACAGATTGAAGTTGCTTTTCATTACATTCATAAAGAAAACTTGAAAGTTCTAATTAAAGCAAATAAATCCGGGGCATAGTCAGGTGTTCCTGCGTCCCCTCCCAGAGCTGGTCAAAGCCTCTGATGCCGAAGTGGGCCCGATCTGTGCCTCTTCATTGAGCCAATCTATGCACTCATCAGAAAGGGTGTAACTGAAAGTGGGAGCGGGGGCCAAAAGCTTTCTCGTCCTCCATGCCGCAGCATGCCAAGCTAGCTATGCGCCTTGGACCAGAAATGTAGCTGGGTACTCTATCTCCTCTGCCGGGCAAATCTGATCATGGCCGAACTGGCACTGGAACCGGAAAGGAAAGTAGAGCATGCAGTGTGTCAGGCCAATCAACTGAATCCCGGTCTGCCAGGACATGTTGTAGCTCATTACCGGTAGATTGAGCCAAGGACAATGCCAAGCAATACGGTCTGCGAACAAACTGCACATCCAGTCAAACCACAATCCCCTATCAAGGGCATCGACCAGACATCGTCGGAAGAAATAGTCGTGAGTTGAATACGTTGGGCATGAGTCCACAACCTGCAACTTATCCATCAACCACACCTGGGGAGGGATGAAAAATGAGAAAATAAGAATAGAGAGATGTATGATGAGAGAAAAGTGGAGAAAAGGGTGTTGAGAGAAATATCGAGCCCGAGGGCCAAGTGATGTGAGCAATATATATGTGAGATAGGGTGGGAAACATTACCTGCAGCAGTAGTAGACTCCCTGTGAATCTAGTCGTCTCCCGGCGGTGGAAAGCGTCCAAGCCCATCAATGTCTCGGCCAGTGTCATGGCAAAGCAGCTCTTGCCTTCTTTTAAGCCTTGGGTAACTTCGATCAAATGAGTGGTAAACCCTCCCGAGCCTGGGGCAAGCAAGAAACGGGACAGCACAAGCAAAGGGCATGTCACCGAAAACCCTACCAATTATGGTCACCACGGTCACCGGCATCGAAAAACCGACGAATCAAACTCGCAATGTCCAGCACTCCGTCACAAATCAATGACCAAGCGTCGTGCATAGTGAGCCCACACATTTGTCCTAAGGCTTGGGTGTGGTCGAAGCGAAGCTAGGGCAAGACTTCTTCGTTGCGCTCGGATTCCATCAAAGCTTGGAAGTCTTCGAAGGTAGGACACATCTCTTGCCCGCCGAAACTAAAGACGTGCGTCACCGGGTTCCAAAATCTTGTTGCGGCATGGAGAAATGGAAGGTGCAGCGGAGTGCGACTCAGCGTGAATAGTGCATTAATGCCGAAGCCTCAGAAGTTCAACTTTTTCGAGCCATCTAAGGTGGCAATCCAAGTTGTGAGATTTTGGGTGAGAAATGCCTCCATTTTGATGAAGAATAGTGCTGAAATGAGGAAAACTACGAAGCTAAGGCTTTTGTAGAGGATAAGGTGGTGAGTGGAAGACAGGTGTCAACATTCTAGAGGTGTTTGCCATTTTTGGCTGATCGGCCAAAATTAGTGCCAACCGACCATCCCTTTTGGCCGATCGACTAAAAATTGTAGCCGATGGCCATTTCTCATGGCCGGTGGGCTTTCCCTTTGGCTGATGGCCTTCCTTCTTGGTCCCTGAGCTGATTATGTATGGAACATGCTGAGAACTTGTAACTGATTCCACTTCCAATGCCTTTCGGTGATGATTTTGTGAAGTCGCGCCTGTTACTGCAATTTGTTTATCGAGTTGTTGTACATCTGCTTATCGAGTTGTACTTCACATTCTTTAAGTCTTTGTTTTGCTTATCGAGTTGTATTTACACTTGGTTAGCTTATCGAGTCTTTGTTTTGATTATCGAGTTGTTTTTGTCATTACTCGGTTCACTACATGATTATTACGACAAAAATGCTTAAGTTTCAAAAAGAGTTCAAATCTCATTTACATTGTTATGTAATGCGATGCGATGCATGGAATGTACAAATGTAACACTTTTTGAACAAAACAGCTGTTTCATTTCATCATGTCTTTTGCAAAAGTACATAGTTTTGAGAAAGTAAAACTTGCTTGAGGCAATACAATGTGCTCAAACTACCAGTAAAAAGAAAATAAAGCAAAACAAAAAAAGAAGAAAAGCAACAAAGTGTCTGAACAGAACAAAAAAGAAGAAAGAAAAAACAGCAGAAAGTCTGGATCAACATTAGTGGTCTCAAGTGCGGGAGTCGGTCCTGGTCCTCTTCCTGGACGAGGGTCCAAGATCACCACCGCCATCTCCGTAGTCAGAGTTTGAGCCGTCTCCAGCCTCACCTTGGGATGACGCCGCCTCCTCATCAGAATCATCGGGGGAGGGCTCTCGTGAACTGCTCTCAGCATGGGTGCGCTTGTGTCTGCCTCGGCTGTGGATAGTCATCCCCCGCCCGGCTCCCCCTCCTCCTCGAGAAAGAACAGATGGTCCAGCTAGAGCACCTCCCGCAATCGGAATCTAGAACGGGGCCTGAAAAGGACAAATAGCAAATGCATCAGTCATGCTATGTAAAATAGTGTATGAATGCTGTGAATAGTATATCAATACAGAATGCAATGCATGAGTACAGAGTATGAATACCGTGAGCAACGCTGTGAGCAGTATGTGGGTTACAGTGTATCAGTGCCGTGAGTGCTGTGTATCAAGTGCCGTGTTGATAGTGTGATACATCAGATTATGTATGAAACAGATCAGGCAGAGTTCGAGACTGCGGTTGAAAGAACTTACCGGGATATTGTAGATGGTCAACAAGTCGATGCACCGCTGCAGCATCTCCACCGCTGAGGCTGTCAACTCCAGGGACTGGCGAGTGTACTCGACGGAAGCTTGCAAGAGGGTTGAAGTCATTAGTATTCTGTGGGATATCAAATGAATTGAAATGACTGTACAGAATGCAAAGTCTAGCAGTACATACCGTGGTCGAGCCATAGACTCCAACAAGCTCATAATCAGCCGGAGGAGGAGCGAAGGGAATCTGATAAGTCTCCCCACCCTGTCCTCGGCATGTGATCGTCGTGGGAAGCTTTGTCCATCTAACTCCTTGCCCTCTCCGGGACCCACTGCTGCCTCGGGTCGGAGGTGCCCTCGGTGCCCCCGTTCCCGCTACTGGCGCCACTGGCCTCTCTCGCTCCGCTCGATGAGCACCAGTCAAAGGCCGCATGATATAAGCCTGGATGTACTTGGCGTAGTCACCCTCGTCTCCAAAGCCCTCAGAGTTCCAGCCGATGGTGTAATCCATCATCTCCTCAAAGGTATACCTCTCGGTATGCCTCATATGGGTGGGAGGCGGCCTCGGGACTACTTGCTCCGGTATGCCGAGGGTCTACCGCAAGAAGCGCTCACCCAAATACCAAGCACGGCAGACTGGGCCCTATAGCAGAACTCTGAAACGGGCAGTCTCTCGAGCATCGGCATAGCGCTCCCGAACTGCGTCACGCAACGGGGCTCAAGGCTGCCAGGTGATCTGCAAACAAAACACAGTTTGTTATCTACTGATATTGAGAGTACAAAATAAAGCGAAGCTTATATAAACTGAAATGTTTGACATACCTCGGCTGCGGTGATGGTGTCAAAATAGCGACGGAATAACATGAAGGACTCACGTGGCCTCCGCTCGCATCTCACATCAAAGCGGTGAGAAAATGGGACACCGAGGGGCATCTCCTCATCTGGCACTGGGGCGAGCCTAGGGAAGTAGGCATACACCCACAACTGTATAGTGTGACAGAACATATATGAGTATGCTTATCAGACAAAGCAGTATACAGATAAAACAGAGTGCGGTACGTGCAGTGTATTGTGCAGTGTACAAACAGTGTAAAGCAGATTACGTGCACGCAGTGTGTGTGATGTACAGGCAATGAAAAACAGAATTGAAAAGACAGAAAAGGGAACATATACCTCCCAGGCGCGCCATTAGCCTCCAAACAACTTCCCGCTGAGGCGGGAGGACGAGCTCATATATCCGTAAAGAGTGGCCAAGCCCGCGCCACCCCAGTCGTAGCGGCGGATCCGTGTCACGTCCACTAATGCGCTCAGCAGGTAAAGGGCGACGGTGTGCGCCCGGTCGGCGAAGAGTGTGGTCCCCAGCAGGAACGTAATGAAGCCACGGGCATACTGCTCCTCCTCCTCCCGAGTAGCAGGCGCCTGGATTCGGAAGTGATCCTCGAACCATGAGTGCCTCACGAATCCAGCCCGGGCAAGAAGTGGCTGAGTGCCGAGCAAATATAGCTGAGCGGCGTCCCACTCGTCCATGTCTGTATCAAAGAGGATCGGATCACCCCCTGCTTCAATGCCTGAGAGCATGGAGAAGTCAAAGGGAGTCATTGTCATCTCCCTGGTGGCAGAAAGGTGGAAGGAGTCGGTGGTGTCCCACCATCTCCCCACTAGAGTAGCAAGAAGGGGCCTACTCGTAGTGAGGCGCGAGAGTCCCATGCAGAAGGTCCCAAAACCGGCTCGGTCGACAATATGACGGACTGCATCGGGTAGCTCCATGTACCAACCGCGGGCGGCAGTGTTCCTATACCCCCGAAAGGCATGGGAATCTCCCTGTGTTCAAAACAAACAGTTGCGAAGCAGTGTTAGAAATACAGTGTTGAATGCGCTCAAAATTGATGAAAATGCAGTGTGTGTGCATGAGTTCAGATTTAAACAGATATTGGGTACGAGTGTGCTCATAGTAAACTACGGCATTTGATGTATCGGTATGTTTGAATTGTTCAGTTGAGGATGCAGCGTGTGTGCATGTGTCCGAGTCTACACAGATATCGGGTGTGGGTGTGCTCACAGTGAACTACGGCATGTGATGTATCAGTGTGTCTGAGTTAAGCAGTTAAAGAGCAGAATTGAGTATCGCAGTTATGTGTTCTACATTGCAGAAAAGGAAACAGAGGAAGAATATACCTTAGCGGCGCCGTAAGACAGATGTGACTCTGGCTCGCGCAATAGAAGCTCTAGTGGCGCGCCTCGTGCATAGCTCCGGAAGTGGCAGAGGCTGTCAGGAGGGAGCACATGTATCGTCGGCCTGTAGGTCGCCGGATCAAATGGTCGAACGCGAAGAGGTAGGAGCTCGACCTCGGGGTCCACGTCCATCTCTAGAGGACTCCCACCTTGTGCAATGTCATTAGCCATCTCAGAAAGAGTGCGAAAATGGCCGAAAATGTGTAAAACGAGCAAAAATGCCAAAAGTCAACTGAAAAGTCAACCCCGAGAGCTTGGAAAATGGGAGAAAAGGTCAGAGTGTGGGAAAAGGCACGAAGATCGAGGAAAACTTGGGGAAAACAAGCCCCAAGTGGTGGAAACCAAGGAAAAGTCACCGAAACTGAGTTTTGTTCGGTTCAAAGTGTGCGAAACGGGAAGGGTTTCGCGAATCATACGACGAAAAGGGCCCGAAAACCAAGGAAAAATGAGGATTGAAGGTTGGGAAATCACCTAGAGAGAGAGAGGAGGGATTTTTGAACAAAGAGGAAGTGAAAATATAGGGTTTGAGGCCCTATATTTAAAGACCCGAGGCAAAATGTCAACACTGCCCCAACACAGCCATTTTTTGCCGGTCGGCCAAATTGTTGACTGGTCGGCTAAATATTTGGCCGATTGTCTTATTTGATGGCCGATGGATGGCCGGTGGCCTCTCCTTGTGGCCAGTGCACCTCCTACACCCTTGTTTGGGTCAAATATGATATTTGGGACCTTCATTCCTCAAGACAGTGCAAGAAAATGCATTTTTGAAGCTTAACCGGCCTCCATTTTGACCTTGGACCGTGCCTTCTGTGTGCGATGCTCGAATACGCACAAGGTGTATCCTTTTTTCCGTATCCTTTTGTATCTTGCGAGATTCGAAAATTGCTTTAAATACCTTGCATTACAATGTTTTGTCTTGCTTGTGATAATCACCACCGCTTGCATTGTTATGCACAACTTTATGCGTTGTAGCGCACACCGCACTTGCATTGTTATGAACATCCCTTATGCGTTGCCACGCACGTCATGCTCGCATTGTCATGCACATCCTGTGGGTCGCATTGTCTTGCACCCCTTCATCCGCGTTGTTTCGCATGTCCCATTTGCATTATCATACACCTTATCATATTATATGCATTGACATGCATATCTCACAAGCATTGTCATACATTTCAATTCATGCATTGTCGTGCATTTCAGTTCACGCATTGTCATGCATTTCAGTTCAAGCATTGTCATGCATTTCAATTAGTGCATTGTCATGCATTTCAATTCATGCATTGGCATGCATTTCAGTTCATACATTGCCATGCATATCCCACATGCATTGTCATGCATATCTTACAAGCATTGTCATGCATTTCAATTCATGCGTTGTCATGCATTTCAGTTCATGCATTGCCATGCATATCCCATATGCATTGTCATGCATTTCAGTTCGAGCATTGTCATGCATTTCAATTAGTGCATTGTCGTGCATTTCAATTCATGCATTGTCATACATTTCAGTTCATGAATTGCCATGCATATCCCACATGCATTGTCATGTATATCTTACAAGCATTGTCATGCATTTCAATTCGTGCATTGTCATGCATTTCAGTTCATGCATTCCAGTTCATGCATTGTCGTGCATTTCGGTTCGAGCATAGCCATGCATTTCAGTCCAAGCATTGTCATGCCCATTACATGCATTGTCATGCATTCCCCCATGCGTTTTATCGCACATTTGTTACACATTGTACACGTTGTCACGTGTACTTTACTCACATGTGTACATTTTATTCCCTACTTTCACACATTGTACACGTTGTCGCTTGTGTTTTACTTACATGCGTTCAAGTTTCTCTTATTATACACATTGTACACGTTGTCGCGTGTGCTTTACTCACATGTGTTCAAGTTCCTCTTATTTCACACATTGTAGACGTTGTCGCGTGTGCTTTACTTACATGTGTTCAAGTTTTTCTTATTTCACACATTGTACACGTTGTCGCGCGTGTTCTACTTACATGTGTTCAAGTTCCTCTTATTTCACATATTGTACACGTTGTCGCGTGTGCTTTACTTTTCAAGTTTTTCATATTTCACACATTGTACACGTTGTCGCGTGTGCTTTACTTACATGTGTTCAAGTTTTTCATATTTCACACATTGTACACGTTGTCGCGTGTGCTTTACTCACATGTGTTCAAGTTCCTCTTATTTCACACATTGTACACGTTGTCGTGCGTGCTTTACTTACATGTGTTCAAGTTTTTCATATTTCACACATTGTACACGTTGTCGCGTGTGTTTTACTTATATGTGTTCAAGTTTCTCTCATTATACACATTGTACACGTTGTCGCGTGTGCTTTACTCACATGTGTTCAAGTTTTTCATATTTCACACATTGTACACGATGTCGCATGTGCTTTACTTACATGTGTTCAAGTTTCTCTTATTATACACATTGTACACGTTGTCACGTGTGCTTTACTTACATGTGTGCATTTCAGTCCTTGCTTGACACATTGCTCGCGTTGTCGCGTGCGCTTTACTTACATGTGTTTATGCTTATTTCAAATTGCATTGTTATGCATCCTACTCGGCTTTCGTTGTCACGCATGCCCTCCTCGCATTGACATACTCCCCTCCGCATTGTTATGCATCACACTTAGGTTGTATTGTCTCGCATCTATTCCGCATTGTTATGCGTCGCACTTAGGTTGCATTGTCTTGCACCCCCCTCACTTGCGTTGTCACGCACTTTTCACTTGCATTGCTATGCATGTTTCTAATAGTATTGTACCTGTTAAGTTTTCTTTCTTTTTTTCAGGCACGATATTGTATGTACAGTTCATTTGAAGCTGGCGAGACCAGACGAACTGCACGATATTGTATTCTCCTCGTGAGACGTAGTGAGAATTGTATAAATTCTCTTACACCCTTTCTGCATGAAATGTAGTTTGATTTGTATATGCCTGCTTAAAACTGTTGCATGTTATGCTTCGTTACAGCTTTATTTGCATGATCATAAGTTATGCTCGGCTTTGTGCATTGTTCTTGCATCTAGCCCCTGCCTTCAGGCACATATCTTTATCTGTATTTTGTATGCTTTGTCTAAGTCTTCGGCCTTGCCAAAAATGGGTCGTCTCTGGGCTTTGACATTCACTCCCGTCATTGTTATGATTTTCGAGTTCTGTCAAAGAGGGGCAACTGTAGACACCCCATTTTTGACCGTCCTCAAGACTTAGACGTCATCCTTTGAACACTCGATGATCATCCATGTTCGTGTCAAAGAGGGGCAACTGTAGACACCCCATGTTTAACTACCATTTGCAAAGATTAAATCTCCTAGGTGAGTAGATTCATTTAATTGAGTTTGTAATCATGTAAATTCAAAGGAAATATGTGATCAAGAGCAAGAGTTGTGTTGATTATGATGAATTGGGAGCCTACATGAACATGCATGTGCATAATTGTTACAATTTTGTGTGTTCAAGCATGTGGCATGTTAAATATGTAGAATGGAGCACCAAATCTCACATGCATGCATGGTTTTCCTAAGTTCCTTGATCATAAGCTTTATTTGTACCATTTGAACTCAAATTGGAAGCCTAGCCTACATGCATGTTTGTCTTTTTTGAAGAATTGGAGCTCATGTGAAGTTTAAAATATATGGGTTTTGTTCTTACTAAGGAAATGAGAATTGTTTGAAGATTAGATGTTAATTTTGAATAATTTGATGTAATAACCTTACACTCTCATGCAATATAATGTGTTTATATGTTTTTGGGACCAAAATCATGAGTTGAAGCCTTTGAACATCGAAATTGAAGCCCAAGAACAATTCTGGGTTTTCCAGAATTTTGATGTCCGCTCGGGCGGGGAAACCGCCGCTCGAGCATGAATTTCGTGCTCCCAGCATTTTCTGCAGACATGGTGTCCGCTCGAGCGGGGAATTACACGCTTGAGCGGAAAGCTATGTAGACAGACCTTCCGTTCGAGCGGCCGAGTTCACGCTCGAGCGTGGATTTGATGTAACCAGTACTTTTGCAAGCCTTAAGGGTCCGCTCGAGTGGGGAATACCATGCTCGAGTGGGGACCCTATTTTCTGAAATTTTGTTTACGTACTCTGCGTTTCATTTTCCGTTCTCTTTCACTTGCAAGCACTCTTAGGCATGTATTAAGCATTGTAAACGAGTTAAAGAGATAATAATGAAGCCTAAAGAGGAATATGTGAATTACGGAACGGATTGAATTATTTGTGACCCATATGTGTTATGTGATATGTAGGGTTAAGCTCCAGGGAAAATCCACAAGCCGATCACTGTGAGTAATATCTGAAATATGTTATCGTCCAATTGCTTACTTCTATGTAAGTTTTGTAAAGTTCATTAATTTTGAATGGTGGACAAAGTTTGATATGACAAGTTTGAAAGGCTTAAATGCTAGTTTAATATGACAAGTTTGAAAGGCTTAAATGCCAGTTTGAAATGAAAGTCTGAAAGGCTTAAATGCCAGTTTGATATGACAAGTTTGAAAGGCTTAAATGCCGGTTTGATATGACAAGTTTGAAAGGCCTAAGGGCTAGTTTGACACGAAAGTATGAATGGGCCAAAGGCCAGTTTGACACGAAAGTGTAAATGGGCCAGAGGCCGTTTTGACATGAATGAATGGGCCAGAGGCCGTTTTGTCATGAATGAAAGTTTGAATGGGCCAAAGGCCAGTTTGTTATGAAAGTATAAATAGTCCAGAGGCTAGTTTGACACGAAAGTGTGAATGGGCCAAAGGCTAGTTTGACACGAAAGTGTAAATGGGTCAGAGGCTGTTTTGACATGAATGAATGGGCCCGAGGCCATTTTGACATAATAAAAGTTTGAAAGGGGCCAAAGGCCAGTATGTTTGAAACCACAGTCACTCGATTTTAAGTGTGTATATATATGTTAAATGCAAATTTGATTTGGGCCCAGGGCCGTTTAAAGTATGTTGTTCTACATATTGTTTGTAACTTCTTTGTTGGATATTATTCACTGGGTTGTCGTTCACGCTCATTCATGTGTTTGTAGGTGAGCCAAGAGAAGTCCAAACCCAGCCCCAGTGAAGTCTATATGGAACAACTAAGGTTTTGAAGAGTCAGTCTTGCATCTCACGCACCAGACACGTCTTCGCCTTTTTACCATTCTATGCTATTTTGTCATGTTGGCGAGGACTTTGATGTACGTCTGTTTATAGTTGAGTTTTTGGCTGACTTAGTTTTGGATGATCCTGTCTGTACAGAACTTTATGTTACCATACCTTCTGTTGTGAGTTATTAACATATGTTTGTTTGGAATGTTGTGATGTGCATATAAGCACAGCTCTAAGGACAAAGTTTTTAAATTGCTTCCGTTTGGCCCCCTTTAACTCTGTTAAAACACATTTGGTTTGGTTTGAGGCCGTAGGTAATTCCATGATTACTGGCCGGTTATGTCCTTAACCCACGAGGGCGGGTTTGGGTCATGACAATATCATGTTTGCATGTTCAGTATATTGCATGATGTTTAGCTAGTTTGGCATTACATAACCTTGTTGCATACTTGGCATGTTCATGTTATATTAGCTTAGCTTACATGCTTAGGTAGCATTGCATTACTTTGAGTCGGCATGCTCATGTTGCATTGTATTTGGCATACTTGCTTGCATTACATTGTGTTTGGTTTGGGGTGCCAAACCAAACACGAGGAATGAGGGACGTTCGTACTTGAAGTGACGAAACGTACCTCAATCCTTGGTCGCTGACGCTCTTGATCAAACATGATAGAGTTCTAGGCATTCATGTGTTTTGTTGCATTTACTCCACATTGATTTGCACACTTGGCACCTTTGGCCATCATGCATTGAAATGCGTGATTGGTGGTCCGAGGGTCGAGAGCCATACTCCCTTGAGTTCATAGTATGATAGGGAGGGTGGTCGTGCACACATTGTCTTGTAAATACCTTGCCATGCACTGTCTGTCCTCTACTGCAGCAAAAATAGCATTTAGCAGGAAGGGATGGCCGGTCGACCATCTTCAGTGCCGGCCGGCTAACTTAATCTGGCTGAGAGCTCCACTTTTGGTCGATGACCATTTTCCCATGGCCGGTGACTCCATCTTTTGGTCGGTGACCTCCCACAGTGCTCAGGGAGTGCTTCAGAAGCATTCTAAGGATTTTCACAATTTTCAGAGATGCAGAACAGTGCAAGCAGAGGCAACATGCGGCATGGCAACGGGTTTCCGAGCGAGGTAATTGAACATGCATCAGTCAATCATTTCAGGACAGAGCTGCGACGGCCTCTTTAGTTTCATATTTAGATTGTTTTGTAATTAATTCATTAATTAATTAAGAGTTTGTGATAATTAATTAGCTAGGATAGTTGATTTACATATCTCCTGAACCTAAAAATGATGTCCCATATAGGGTGAGCCAATGCCCAGTAGCGATAAACTAAACCAAGTATGAGAAATAACTAAAACATTAGCATTTGATAGATGGCTAGCACTTATAAACCAACTTATATCACAATACAGTTCCATGACAATTATGTCCATGTTTCATTTCACTTTCCTTTACTTATCCAAATCAATTCATAAACATGGCTTAGAACCTGGCCAAACAATTAAATGAGACTACTTCCCATATTAAAACACTTTCTTTATTCACAATTCAAATGAGTCTACAACTTATATTAAAACACTTCCACACTTCAATTAATACACATATTTGCTGTATTAATACTTCAATTTAATACATATATTTGCTGTATTAATGAAGTCCATCCCCTATCTCCTCTCAAACAGGTTTGAGAGTCCATCCCCTATCTCCCCTCAAACTATGGAGTGCATCCACTATCTCCTCCCAAACAATATACATGTACAATGTATTTAAACAGTTATCATATACAATGATCAATCAATACACATATTTGCTGTATTATTCCAACCGTCATATTCAATGGCATAACACTTTCGATTAGTTTCAGTTTTCCCTAATCAACATACAATGTCTACAACAATCAAGACTATCCTCTACCGATAGCCCAAAGCAGTTATCTCTAAACAGATAATAAATTTATCAACAGATAAAATATTAACATTTTCATAGGTGAGTGATTAAATTATCCAACTACACCATTTACTCCCACAATTTCCCAATTTCATTATCCTCAACTATATTTCACATTTCCCCAAATTAATTATTCAACATAATTAGGGCATTTTTCCCCCTTTCTCAATATCAACCCTAAGGTTCAATTTCACCAATTTAACAACAATAATACCATTCTCCAAGGTCTCACATACATATGGAATTTAATATTTAAAAAACCCCCTTTCTTTTAACCTCAAACCAAGCCCTAATTTTCCCAAAATTACCAAACAACACCAACTAATCAAAATGACTAAAATTTATGTCAAGACTCATAGATTAGAGTAAGTTATCCCTACCTCAAATGAAGAGACCAAAAGGAGAAGAAGGTGAAAACCCGAAATGCTCCAAACACCAACTTTCTCGGATAGAAACGAAGCCCACACCAAGATCCACACTTTTTACAAAGGGACTAGGGTAGGAGACCACTAGAACTAGGTGGATTTTTAGAGAGAATGTATGTAGAGAGAGAAAGAGCAGCCATTCTAGGGTTTTTAGAAAAAGAGATGAAGAAAAAGTGAAGAAGAAGAAGCTGCTGCGATTAGGGGTGAGCAGCGGATATACCGATCCGCCAAAACCGACCGAACCAAACCGATCCGCCACATTTTGGACGGATGCGTGATGACGAGCGGACGGTTGCGGATTGATTTTCTCAAATCCGCCAATTTGGCGGACGGATGGCGGATTTGAGATTTTTTGGCCGCAACCGAACCGCCAAACCGCCAAATCGCGAGCACCCCTAGTAATTTATAGGACTTTGTATTTTTAATTTGTTTAAATATTATATTTGTGTTTTCAATTGAAAAAGAGTTTAAATATTCTGTTGAAAAAAAGTTTTCAACTTGAATATATTTTTTGAATTGAAAAAAATAAACGTATTATTCATATATATTTTTTAGTTTTTAAATGTAACTCTAAAAATAATAAATAGAAAATATGATATATGCTGGTTGGTTTTTGTTTTCAAAAACATATGTAGATGTAACAATACAGAGACATTCAATCTCTACTACTGCTCTGTTCATGGTTTTGGTGATTTGAATTGTTATTATATTTTAAGAATCACAGATTGTAATACTTTATGGGGATGAATCATACTGTGATTGTAATATGTGGATGAGGCATGCAGTGATCATGATATTCTAAAGTTTCAAACTTTTTTTCTTTGGATAAGGCATATAGTGATTGTAATATTTTTTTAAGTCATTGACTGTAATACTTTCTTTTTCTTTTTTTTCTTTTTTCGTTTGAGGAAGTGCACAAGTTGAATTATGTTGAAAATTTATAAAATTTTAAACCGCCAAACCGATTCGCATCCATCCGCCAAACCGCCAATCCGCTCAATCCACATCCGCCGGATTGGCGGACGGATGCGGATTGATTTTCTTCAATCCGCCAATCTAGCGGACGGATGGCGGATTGGAGGTTCCGTGGCCGCAACCGACCCGCGCCCACCCCTAGCTGCGATCTGATATATTCAAAGCTAGCTCGAGTGAAGGAGTGGTCGCTCGAGCGACCAGACACAAAGAAACCTCGCTCGAGCATAGAAAGCCTCGCTCAAGCCAACAATTTAAAGCTTCAGGTCTACAACTCAGAAGCACGCTCGAGCAAAGAAAAGCTCGCTCGAGTGAAGAAACCCAAAACATACAGCTCGCTCGCTCAAGTGAAGGAAAGCTCGCTTGAGCCAAGAAATGCAACTCTCAGGTCTAGAACCAAACACAGACGTGGCTCGAGCGCAAGACTTCTCGCTCAAGCCACTAGACACAACACCCAACTCTCGCTCGAGCGAAGGAACCCTGGCTCGAGCGAAGGAACTGAAACAAGAGCTCGCTCGAGCGAAGGAGCAAAATTTGGGACAACAACTATTGGTTTAAACTCACAACCAACCTGTAACAAACCTGCCAACACATCCTAAAACTCAAATATATGGAATTAAAAGATGACAACAAGATATATACAACAACCAACTCAATGGAACCTAAGTCCGGATACAACAACCAAAGGAGGAAGAACCGGGATCGCTATACATGATGTCTGATGTGCTACATAACAGGACATCAGTAGCACCACCATCAGAGGAGGCATCACATCGGCCACCATCGGAGCAGCCATTAGTGCCACCACCATCTGACCAGCCATCGCAGTGACCACCATCAGAGGGGCCATTAGTACCACCGCATTGACCACCATCAGTGGCACCACAGCAGCTATCATCCCGACTAGAGTCATCAGCTTATGAGCCATCCGCAGGTATATAAATTTTCTTTGATTTGTATGAAAATTATTTAAACATACATTTATTTATTCTCATTATATATAACTTGTTTATTCTCACTGTATTTTGCAGACCCTTCGACTTCTTCACAGCCCACCTCAGGTATAAGAATTCGATTTGTATTCACATTATTTAAATTTGCATTTGTTTATTATCATTGCATATTGTTTATTGTTATTGTATCTCGCAGGTCATGTTAGTTCTTCATCAACCTCGACTAGGCATGGTAGAGGATGTGCCAAAGGCATTAGGGAGTGGGGTACTGGTACAAAGCTGGACATACAATTTGCTGAAAATTACTGCCCAATAGGGGATAACGTAGCTAAGTTAACTACTCAACTTGGCATTATTGTGTGGAATGGTAACATTGTTCCTCTTACTTTTCTTGACTGGAACAATGTGCCTGATGATATTGTTGATGCTATCTGGAAGGATGTGAAGGTAAAAGTATATTTTTGTCCAAAAATTTGAATTCCAAAATTGTGTTATTATTATTTAAACTTTGAAATTGTGTTTTATAGGACAATTTGAATATATGTCCAGAGGAGTACAAGCCAATCTGCATGAAAAACTACAACAACGTATGGAAGGATCACAAGAACAAGATTAAGGCTAAGAATTTCAAGCCTAGAAGTTCTGATCCTAATCTGAAGGATGATGTTCCTTTGTACATTGTGCCAAGCCAGTGGGAAGAACTTGTGGAGTATTGGCGTACTTCTGATGCTGAGGTATACAAATAAGTTATATGTATGATATGTAAACATACAAATCGTATTTATATACTTACATTTGTTGAACCTGTTATAGAAAATTGCAACTAGGAACGCTAAAAATCGGAGAGCTCACGGCATAGCTCATACCACAAGGCGTACTACTTTCGCTCAGATACGGCATGGGGTTTATATTTTATTGTTTTATTTTTGTATATAAATAAACATTGTATATTTGCAACTTATTTGGATTCTAATTTTCATATTTCTAAAAAAATGTAGATGACCAATAAGGGGGAGTCTACTGATAAGATGAATGTTTGGCTTATGACACGTAAAGTAGATGACCCAGAGGTTATCCAGACCTTGGTAGTTTCCAAACACCTTTGATTGTATTTAAAGTTCATTTTTTTATTTTTTGTGTGCCAACCATCTTAATTTGGCATATACTTGTATGTCTTATTCAATACAGGATGAGTTTAATCGTCAACTCCCTATGCTACCGGAGGATTGTCGGATTTTGGAGGCTAGGAATTCCATTTTCCATGAGTTGATAGGTCATGACGGACATGGATATTGTCGCACATACGGGAGAACTATGCCTCGGAGAGCGGTGTATAAATATGGTGCTGGGCCATCACAGTCAACACCCCAGCCATCGACTATTGTTCAGATCACCTAGCAGGTTCGTGCAGAGCTAAGGGATGAGTTGAGGGAGGAGCTGCGAGCAGAGTTCTCTATACATTTACAGCAGATGAGAGCTGAGATGATGGCTTTAGTGTCATAGGGGGCGAGTATGGATCCTAATAGACAGGTTCGATATAAATTACATTGTTTGATAGTTCAATTTTCACACAACATTATGTATAAAATTTGAATATGATTAACACATTATGCATTGACTATCATAGGTTCATGATGCATCGAGTGGCCACCGGGCATTTAGGGAATCTGCAGAAGACGAGAATCCATATACACCACCACCAGAAGATCAGGTATAAAATGTATCTTTGCATTCTAAGCTAAAATGTATCTTTGCATTCTTTACATTCTAAGTTAAGAGACTTGTGGGAGAAGACAGGACTCAAATTGGGTTCCCGGATTGGGAGTTAGAACCGAATTTAGCACGAAACTTGGCACACATGACCGCCTAGGCATGAGAGACCTGTGGGAGAAGATGGGACTCGAATTGGGTTCCTGGGTTGGGAGTTAGAGCCGGATTTTACTTTAGGCAAACTAGTTCCTTAAGAAACTTGAATTCGAGGTGTTAACGCCCCAAAATCACCAAAGAGCGTCGGTTTAGCACGAAACTTGGCACACACGACCGCCTAGGCACGAGAGACTTGTGGGAGAAGACGGGACTCGAATCGGGTTCCCGGATTGGGAGTTAAAGCCGAATTTCACTTTAGGGAAACTAGTTCCTTAAGGAACTTGAATTCGAGATGTTGACACCCCAAAATCACCAAAAGGCGTCGGTTTAGCACGAAACCTGGCACACACGACCGCCTAAACACGAGAAACTTGTGGGAGAAGATGGGACTCAAATCGGGTTCCCGATTTGGGAGTTAGAGTCGAATTTCACTTTAGGCAAACTAGTTCCTTAAGAAACTTGAATTCGAGGTGTTAACGCCCCAAAATCACCAAACGGCGTCGGTTTAGCACGAAACTTGGCACGCCCGACCGCTTAGGCACGAGAGACTTGTGGGAGAAGACGGGGCTCAAATCGAGTTCCCAGTTTGGGAGTTAGAGTCAAATTCCAGTCTAGACAAACAAGTTCCATAAGAAACTTGAATTCGAGGTGTTGACGCCCTAAAATCACCAAACGACGTCGGTTTAGCATGAAACTTGGCACACACGACCACCTAGGCACGAGAGACTTATGGGAGACGACGGGACTCGAATTGGGTTCCTGGTTTGGGAGTTAGAGCGAGATTTCACTTTAGGCAAACTAGTTCCTTAAGAAACTTGAATTCGAGGTGTTAACGTCTCAAAATCACCAAACGGCGTCGGTGTAGCACGAAACTTGGCACACATGACCGCCTAGGCACGAGAGACTTGTGGGAGAAGACGAGACTCGAATCGGGTTCCCGGTTTCGGAGTTAGAGCTGAATTTCACTTTAGGCAAACTAGTTCTTTAAGAAACTTAAATTCGAGGTGTTAACGCCCCAAAATCACCAAATGGTATCGGTTTAGCATGAAACGTGGCACACATGACCGCCTAGGCACGAGAGACTTGTGGGAGAAGACGGGACTCGAATCGGGTTCCCGGTTTGGGAGTTAGAGCCGAATTTCACTTTAGGCAAACTAGTTTCTTAAGAAACTTAAATTCGAGGTGTTAACGCCCCAAAAACACCAAACGGCGTCGGTTTAGCACAAAACTTGGCATGCACGACCGCTAGGCACAAGAGACTTGTGGGAGAAGATGGGGCTTGAATCGGGTTCCCGGTTTAGGAGTTAGAGTCAGATTTCGGTGTAGGCAAACTAGTTCCTTAAGAAACTTGAATTCGAGGTGTTGACGCCCCAAAATCACCAAACGGTGTCGTTTTAGCACGAAACTTGGCACACACGACCGCCTAGGCACGAGAGACTTGTGGGAGAAGACGAGACTCCAATCGGGTTCCCGGTTTAGGAGTTAGAGCCGGATTTCAGTTTAGGCAAACTAGTTCCTTAAGAAACTTGAATTCAGGTGTTAACGCCCTAAAATCACCAAACGGTGTCAGTTTAGCACGAAACTTGGTGCACACGACTGCCTAGGCACGAGAGACTTGTGGGGGAAGACGGGACTCGAATCGGGTTCCTAGTTTGGGAGTTAGAGCCGGATTTCACTTTAGGCAAACTAGTTCCTTAAGAAACTTGAATTCGAGGTATTAACGCCCCAAAATCACCAAACGGCGTCGGTTTAGCACGAAACATGGCACGCACGACCGCCTAGGCACGAGAGACTTGTGGGAGAAGACGGGGCTCGAATCGAGTTCTCGGTTTGGGAGTTAGAGTCGGATTTCGGTCTAGGCAAACTTGTTCCTTAAAAAACTTGAATTCGAGGTGTTGATGCCTCAAAATCACCAAACGGTGTCAGTTTAGCACGAAACTTGGCACACACGATGGCCTAGGCACGAGAGACTTCTGGGAGAAGACGGGGCTCGAATCGGGTTCCCGATTTGGGAGTTAGAGCCGGATTTCGGTCTAGGCAAACTAGTTCCTTAAGAAACTTGAATTCGAGGTGTTGACCCCCCAAAATCACCAAACGACGTCGGTTTAGCACGAAACTTGGCACGCACGAGAGCCTAGGCACGAGAGACTTGTGGGAGAAGACAGGACTCCAATCGGGTTTCCGGTTTGGGAGTTAGGGCCGGATTTCTGTCTAGCGAAAATTATTTACTAAACTATCTTTGTAATTATATAGTAGTTAATTTTTTATGTTTTTCGATAATTAAAATATTAACACTATTATATTGTCATTAATTATTTTTATTTTGTTATTTTCAGATATTTCCTGAGTAGCAGTTTGCTTCTTGTGGAATGCGGGCGTGCAATGATTATGACCAACTTTTGTTTTTGTAACCCACGGAAGAATCAAGACGAAAACTTTTGGTTTTGATTTACGTTATTTAGATTTGTGAACAACATTATGTATGTATTATGCGACATTATGTAGTGGGGTAATTTTTATTGTTATGAATTTTTATTTATGTATTGTTATGAATGGAACAACATTATGAATTTTCATTATGTGTCAACTTTTGTTTATGTATGTATTTATATTATTATGTAATTATCGTTTTTTTTTTATTTTTCATTTAATACAGGTTATTTTCATATTTTTAATAATTTTAATACAGTTTTTTTTTTTTTTTTTTTTTTTTGAGACGGTAGCACACACCGTCCCAAAAAAAAAAATTGAACCAGGGTTTTTTGTGACGGCCCTTTACTATTGCAAAAGATAGGGAATTGGTTGAAACGTAACGCCTTTAGCAACGGTTTTATTGTCGTCGCCAATAGTCCTTTAGCGACAGCTCAGGTGCTGTCCCAAATAAACCTTTAGCGACGGTATTTTGTGTCGTCGCAAAAGACCTTTTTAGCGACGGCAACACAGTGCCGTCTAAAAAAACCTCAGATTTTCACGCGTTATTTGCGACAGAATTTTTCCGTCGCAAAAAAAGCATTTTGCTTTCGCAAAAAAAAGGCGACGGCGTTATGCCATCGCTAAAGCCCTTTTGTAACCCCCTTTGTTGTGACCCCCTACTTGCCTCGCAAAAAGTCACTTACCATCGCAAAAAACCTTTTGAGACGGCGTTTGGGGTATTTACGACAGCGTTTTGCCGTCACAAAAAATCAATTTTTTTGTGGTGACGTGTGCAATTCAAATAATTAATAATAAGAATAAATAATAAAGAATTTAATATTATAATATGTATATTGCTTAAGTGATATGTATATTCTTAATGAAACCTAAGGTCCTGGATTCAAAACTTACTTATGATATATATAATAATTTTTTTTATTTTAACATATATAAAGTTGTCACGTAACATGAGAAGAAAAATATTTCACTAAATCAATTTAAATTTTTACTTAATAATAATATTCACTTAATAATAATATAGATGTTTCTTTAGTTTTTGGATGGAGGGAAAAAAATGTAGAAAAAAAAAAAAACCCAGTTCTCTTTTCCAGCCAACCGATGCGGGCAGCTCAAATTTTGACTCTCCAACCATCTCCACCGACTTCTTTAAAAATTAGGGAAATACAATCACTTGTCCCCAGCATTAGGGAAATATCATCATTTGTCCCCAGTGCCCAAAAAAAAATGGTTAATTATATTATTAGTCTCAAAATGTGTAATGTGTCAATATTGTCTCCAATATATAAAAAGCGTTACAATTTTGTCATCTCAAGCTAATTCTATCAATAGAATCTGTTAAAATTAAGGATAAATTTGTAATTTTGGAAAATAAATTATACAAATCATGTATTTTGAAGACTAAAAAAACAATTTTCAATGTGAGTTTTTACATTAATGATGCATAACATACATTTTTTAAGAGTAAAAGTGCAACTTTTTAGGTGAATTTTCCCAATAGGTCACATATTTTAATAACTAAATGTGTAATTTTGTAAATGAATTTTCAGATTTATCATTGCTTTTAATGATGGCTATTGGCAGAATTAACTTGAGGGATCCAATCAAAATATTTTTATACATCAAGAATTAAATTAACACAATTTAAATATTATAATTAAAATGTCACAAATAACATATTTTAGAGATTAAAAATGTAATTAATTTTAAAAAAATTTATTTGTTCCTGCCACCCTCTCCAGCTCACCCCAACATTTCTGTGTAGGAAGATGTTTGTATTGTTGGATCCTGTGCAACTTATTATGAGTTTCATGTCAATAATTTAATTATTCATTTCATCAATAATTCATATATATATATATATATATATATGTATATAATCCTTTCCTTTATACAAAAGCAAGCGAAGTATAATCAGAAAGCCAAAAGGATTATGCAACTTGGCCCACCATCGATGTGAAATTTTCTAATTTTCATTCTCATATTTCTCATCACATGAATGAGACAGAATTGCTTATCATAAGAATAGTGAACTAGAAATCATATTTTGATTGGTTTGAGGACTCGCACCTTGACCCCGTTCGCTCCATCTCTCTGATGAATGAAGTCAAAAATCATTTTTTTCTTTCAGATCAAATTCAAAGATCGGAATTAAGATCTTAATATTGATTGGAATTAAGATCTCAATATTTTACTTTATTTATTGTCGGGTTTGAGAATAGACTATTTTAGTTAATTTTTAACTATTTTAGTTTGACTAAAAAAATTGAATTTAGGGAGGTAATTGATTTTATTTTATTTTTTTAGTAGTTGATTTGATAATCGTAAAAGAAAAAATAAAATAATTATGAATTTGATGTAACCTTTTATCTTACTGTCTATTTTGGCCTATTTTAGCAATACAATTAAAAGCCTATTTTTTGACTTTTTAACTTTTTTTAGGTCACATCTCTCTATTTTTTTGCACGTAAAGTCAACTTTTAATTTACTTTTCAAAATAGGCCAGTCTTTATTGGCTATTGTGGCCCAAATTCAACTTCCCAAATAGCCCAAATTCAACTTCTCAAATTGACTATGTTAGTAATTTTATTTTATTTTTTAATTTTAACCTAACTAAAAAAAGGAAAAATTGGTCTAGGGTCCCTCTCCCACTTTTCGTAATGGAAGAGATCCACAAAATTATTTTTTGATGTCTAAGGTCCCTATAGAGAAATTTGATATCCCTCATCCTTCAAACCTCCATCAACCAATTCGATGATTTGTCTCTCCATTCTACCTATCAAAAACACTCTGCACTTTTTAGAGAGAGAATCTAGAGAGAGAGAGAGCGCCATAGTTGCATTGCAGAGCTCTTGAACAGACATGAAGGCTGTTGGTATGTCTTTGAACGCACTGGTTGGTGTACCGATGTCGAATTCAAGAAGAGCACATAAAGAAGCCCTAATCAAGCACTCCTTGGTCTCTTCTCGGACGATTCAAAACCCTTGTTTTCAGCATCATCATCGGCAACGATTGTTGGGTGGTTCGAGAAGTTTCCGATGTTAGAGGCGTTGAGGACGCCCAGGTACTGACTTGGAAGAGCTGTTGGGAGGTCTACGAAAGGAGAGAGAGTGAAGGCGAGTCCATGGCCGCCGAGTTTTGGGTATTCGGGGACGATGACGAAGGCGAAAGAGGTAGAGAAAGAGAAAGCAGAGCCATTGAAGGAGTTCTTGAAGTGAAATGGAGAGGTGTGAAAAGCATGACCCATTTTTCTACTGGTCTCGTTGGTTAATCAAAGAATGCCATTTTTTTGAAACTCGAATATTCCGGAGAGAGTGATGTTTGTGTTGAGTTCATTGAATCCAGAGTAGAAGAGCTCGTCGAGCTGGGACGAAGATGGGATTGAGAGGAAGAAGACAGAGGCCGATGCATAACCATCTCAGCAAATATACAGCCTATAGACCACACGTCAACAGGGGCGAAGTACACTGAGGAGCTAAGGAGGATTTCAGGTGGTCTGTGCCATAGAGTTACTACCTGAAGAAAAATACCTACATTCATGCACAAAATTGAAACTTCAAGATCAAATTTACAGTCTCTAAGTAAAAGAAAACTGAATTTTCTCTGGGTTGAAACCAGAGAAATTCTCTGGTTTTTTAACTGAATTTTCTGTGGGTTGGTCCAGAGAAATTCTCTGGATTAAATTGAATTTTCTCTGGGTTTAGACCAAAGAATTTCACTGAATTGAATTTTCTCTGGTTGAATTTTCTCTGTTCAAATTTTCTCTGGTTGAATTTTCTCTGGTTTGAATTTTCTCTGGTCGAATTTTCTCTGGATCGAATTTTCTCTGGATTGATGTTGAGGGACCTTAGACATTATAAAAATATTGAGTGTCCTTTATGTTATAAAATTATAATCTCAGGGACCTTAAAAAAAAAAACCCCTAAAAAAATTGTGTTTGAGAAGACAGTTGAATTTTTTTTATATATAGTTAATTTGATAATTATGAAAGAAAAAGTGAAGTTATTACAGTTTAAATATAATATTTTATTTTATTAACTATTTTAATCTATTTTATCTTTATTCTTTATTTTGTCTCTATGCTAATTTTGATCCACTTATTTTTATTAAAATAAAAGTAATTGTAACTATGCCAAAATATAAGATTTTTACTTTTAAGTCTCAAGGTAGGTGAAGCATAATTTACCACATGTAAGTTTGTATAGGATTATATGACCTTTTTTTTGAGATTTGAAGAAAATGTAGTAAGTTTTACAAGTTTAGCATAATTAATTCTCATTGGATAAGTGAGTTGGGTTTAGGTTGAGTTAGGCCTTGTTTGGCAAGTGCCCCTTTCAATCAAAAAGTCGAAAAGTTACTAAAAAAATCAAAAAGCCAACAACCAATACAAAAAAGTCAAAGATTCTCTTTTTTCTCTACTTTTTGCACATCTTTTCGTAAAAAGCCAAAAAGTCCTCCCAAACATACTAGGTTTTTTCATATCACATTTTAGCCAAAAAGTCAAAAAGTTACTAAAAAAGCATGTTTCTAAACGAGGCCTAAGAAAGTATAAAAAGACAAAATAAACTAAATAAGTTAATAAGACCAAATGTCACATATAAATCATAATCATTTCACTTTTCCTCTTATAAAAAAGTAAAAAAGTTCTTTTCAAACAAAACTAATTTAGCTAGGCTAAATTAGCCAAAAAGTCAAAAAGTTAAGACTAAAAAAGTTCTTCCCAGACAAAAGTTCTCTTAAGTTTTTAATTCACATAACCCTTCGCTCATTTTCATCATAAATTCGTTACTTATATGAATGGAAAAATGAGATTATCATCTCTTTTATATTGAAATATATATTTTATCATGTTTAATTTTGTATCTTCAAATTATTTATATTAGTTTCAATTTTTTTACCTTTATTAAAAATGTTATCAATATAATTATATCAAAATTAAAATACATTTTCTTCAAGCTTTAGGGAGATCAGTATAATTTATCATATACGTGTATATATTGGAGGGCATGACAACTTATTTCATTTTATTTTTTTTTTTATTTTTTTGCTATAAAGAAAAAGAAAAGAAAAACTTATTTTTAAAGTTTTTAATGTATCAATTTGGAGTACATGACTAAGTAGTTTTTATAGTTTATTTTAAAGTACTACTTTTGGGGGCATGATTAGGTTTGGAGGGGATGATAACATATTTTTTAAGTTTATTTTAATGTATCACTTTGAAGGGAGACGTTATTTGTTGGTCTTGGGTACTGTCATGTAGTGTTTTAATGATATTGTGATTGGTAAAAGAGATAAGACTTACAAATTTATATTAGGTGTGTGGGGAAGTATTTTGCGATGACGCCCCAAGGCCGAGGTGCCACGTGGATGAGTCATGTTTGTTGAAGTGATTACGGTATTGCTGAGATGTGGTGCGATAATACCGGAATCTGAGATATTTGGATAAGGGATAAGAGTCCTGGATAAGCGAGGGTGCTTAGTTTGGATAAGGATAAGGCTCATGGAGAGTTTATCCCTATCTAGCTGAGAGTCTGAGATAAGCATTGTACTTTCTAAGGGACTAGGGCAGTGCTGGTTATAAAAGTAAGGCATCTACGTGGGTCTAAGGTACGCTTTAACTTGTGCTTTGAGTATTTGTGTGATATCTTTGCGAGATAAGTTAACTGACTTGATCGTCGGAGTGTCTCCGGGGTGGACGAGCCACCATGGTATTCTCATCTTCTTGTTGGTGGGTGGTTGGCTTAATCTATTCTGCCTCGTGCTCTCCAGTTAAGTTGCCTGTTTGGTTGTGTGGTCGGAAATCAACACCCATAATTTGGTGCCGTTTGTGGGAACTTAGTGAGAATAGATGGCTAACAACGGACAAGAAGTGAGGATAGGAGATGACCTTCACAGCGAGAAGGAGGAACATAGGGATCCCAATGTTGAGGGAGGAAGCAATGATGAGGAAGTTTAAGAAGAGAATCATGAGGCGACTAATGTCGCCAAGGGCTGAGATGGTAAGAAAAGAGGTAGCCGAGATGAGTACTACCACGAGAACGATCTTCAGGTATGGAAGGACATATGTCTGAAAAGAGACGAGGAATTGAAGGACATGATGAATAAGTTGACAGGATACAACTACACCAACAGCCAAGGCTGGTGCCTAGAAAGGAGGACAGAAGACGGTTCCAGTGGTCCCATAGCATGGCAAGACACATGGGAATTCACATTGGCAGTTGAAAGATGCCGGGTGAACAGAGTCAGTACGAGGGGAGTCCCAAAAGACTTCGCAAACCAAAGGGACCTACGTCAGGGGATCTCGGCAGACACAAGGGCAAGGCCTTTGTTTTGATGATACTGTGGACGTGGAGAGGTTCTCTTGGAACGCACCCTATAAAGGAAGTAGTGTGCCGAAGAGTTTGAAGTCAACTAACAGTCGAGCTTCTGGACGGACGAAGGAGGACTTGAGAGACTACCTTCAGAGGAAGAGGCGGGACACCGAGATCATATCCAATGCCTAACTGAAGACGCTATTCTCGACAGAGTTAGATATGTTCGAAGTGCTGAATAGATTCAACATACCGAGGTTTCAGATTTATGACGATAAGTCTGATCCGAACTTTCATGTTGGATTATATTTGAATTCTATGGCCTTGTGAAGTGGGAATGAGCAGTTGTTGTGTAAAGTATTCCCTTTGTCATTCAGGGAAATAGCATTGGATTGCTTCTACAAACTCCCGAAGGGGTATTTGGAGAGTTGGGAAGGCCTGGCCAAGATATTCGTGGCTAGGTTTGTTACGAACAAGTTGCAACGACTAAGGGTAGACTCCTTATTGGCTTTGACGATTAGCGATGACGAAGGCCTTAGGGCCTACGCCAAGAGGTACTATGAGGTTTACAACTGGATTCCAGATTGTAACCAGGAACTCGCAGTCGTATCTTTCAAGAATGGCTTAGATGACAATTGCCCACTCCGGCAATTGCTTGTGAAGACTTTCCCGAAAAACATGGAGGAGTTAATGGCACGAATTGAAAAGTATGCCAAAGTAGAGGAAGACAGAAAGGCAAATAAGGTGAATGTGTCAAAACCAGAAAAAGAGAAACGGTTCGCCAAAGTGAGGCCGTGGTAACACCGGTACTGATAGGCCGGAGTCAGGGTTGAGATCCATGTAGGCAGTGAGCACAGTCTTCAAGATCCCCATCTATAAGATCTTGGAGAGAATCAGGAATCAACCATACTACAGAGTACCACAGAAGGTTCCAGGAGAATATATGGGTAGGAACCCCAAGAAGCATTGTACCTACCATAAGGAAACTGGACACACAACCCAGGGATGCCAGGCTCTGAAGTCGCACTTGGAGGATTTGGTCAGACAAGGACACTTGAGAGACCTGATCGATGAAACAAGAACAAGAGAAGAGCAGGCGAAGCTGGCCCTGGTGCCAGTAGCACCACCACCACCACCACTACAGCAGGCAGAGGGACCACGAGTAATTAATATGATTCACTAAAAGGTCAATGAGAACAAGATTCGAGGTGAGACAGAGAGGGTAAGGCATCTGCAACATGTTTACCAAGTTCAACAGAAGAAGCCCCAATTGGAAGGACATTGGGGACTAATGATTTCATTCACTGATGAAGACCCATACATGGTTCAGCATCCACACAACGATGCACTGGTAGTAACATTAAAGGTTGCGAACTGCCAAGTGAGGCGTATCTTAATTGACAAGGGCAGCTCTTGTGACATAATATATGTCAGATGTTACAAGGATCTTGGCCTCTTTAAGGATGATCTAGGGCAATTTGACAGTCCTATGGTCGGATTCAATGGGACATCGACATGGCCGTTGGAAACCACGAGTCTGGAGGTGCAGACAGGAACGAAGAAGGTAACTGTAAAGTTTACCGTAATAGATACCGCCTCCCCATACAACATCATTCTAGGAAGACCTTGGTTGTATGCAATGAGGGTTGTTCCCTCAACGTTGCACCAAATGTTGCGATTCCCAACTAAACAGGGGATCAAAGAAGTAAGGAGAGACCAAGTGTAGGCGAAAAATTGCGCCATGGCAGTAATGAAGTATACCTGCAATGTGAGAGAAAGTAGAAACAATAGAAATTAAAGGTGAAGACCAGGAGGTCTTCGATGATGCCAGTAAAGAACCTGCCGACAAGAGTGAAGAACCCTTGAAAAAGGTTCTGGGATGGGAAGATGAGTGATTCTTTTACTGTTCTAAAGTTTTTCTACCATTGATTTTGTCTTCTATATAAAGGATTTTTAGTCGAAGTATTAATAAAATACTAATATCGATTTTGTGCTTTCTACAAAATGTTGTTGAAATTTGTGATTGTAAGATAAGACTGAAAAAGTACAAGATGATGTTTCAATATGAAACAAGGCGATGTTCCCCTAATGAACAAGGCGATTAACTTAGACTTGCCATGATGGTAGAGTTAAACTAAGTATAAGTCGATGTTTCAATGTGAAACAATGCGATGTTCCCCTAGTGAACAAGGCGATTAACTTAGACTTGCCATGATGGTAGAGTAGAACTAAGTATAAGGCGATGTTTTAATGTGAAACAAGGTGATGTTCCCGTGGTGAACAAGGCGATTAACTTAGACTTGCCATGATGGCTGAGTTGAACTAAGTTGGCGCTGTTTCAATACGAAACAAGGCGAAACTGACCACATTTTGGTCGGTTTGAGCGAAAAGCCGAGGTAAATAGTACTCTCGGTACACTGAGGTCAAGCCTCAAATGTTTAGTTTGGGCGAGCCAAACGCGATGACCTCGGTCATGGATGTCAAAAATTAAAGAACCAGACGATGTAACCTTAATGTGAACACAAGTGATATTTAGGTTCCCATTAGGGGGCAGGAAGCATGAGCAAATATAACACTTATGAAAATTTTTGGGAAAAAATTTACAAGTTAAATTTATCCGAGATAAATGTTGGAAAGATTATCCGAGACAATTGGCTAGTTCTAACCCGAGATAAATGTCAGAGATAATATTCGAGATGATTGATACCGACGTAGTCTAATCCAAAATGATTAATTGAAGAAAGTTTCACGTAGAAGAACTTCAAAAGATTTGAAGTGTGAAAACATACAAGGCAAGAGAATGAGCATACATAAAGAAACATTCAAACAATTAAAAGAAAGAAGGAAGACTTGCATTAAAGAGAAAGCTTTGTTCAAGTACACAAGAAGGGCATGTCGATCCGACAAAACAAAGATTGTTTAAAAGACAAGATTGCACTTGGAAAAAGAAAAAGTACAATCAAAGGAAAGAAAAATTCCTAAGTACTAAATGTCTTCACCCTTCTTGGCTTCGGCTTCCTCTGCGACCTTGGTGTCAATCTCTTGGAGAGTCTGATCCAAGCTTCTTTCTGCAGTAGCGACCTCGACATCAGAGGTGTCAACTTTCCTTAGCGAGGTGCTTTTAGAGACCTCATTCCCCTCTTCCTCAGTCAAGTCTAGGACTTGATCATTCAGTGTTGAGGGCTTGCCCCTTGAGCGACCTCAACCCCGGTTTCATCCTTAGCACCAGCCTCATCATCTTTGGCCTCGTCGTAGGATTGGTTAGGTGAAGGGGAAAAGGCATGTTGAGTTGGTTGATGTCTCGAAGAGGTGAATCGCTGGGCACAAACAGCTCCTTTAATGCCGCCATCCAACCGAGATAATAGCCTTTGTTGCAGGGCATATTAACTTGTTGTTTATACTGGTCCTAAATATCGGCTTGCCCCTCCGCATATGTGTCACGACCCAAACTCGCCCCTATAGGTTTAGCATCGTAACCGGCCAGTAATCCTTGGATTACCAGAGGCCTCTTGACAGATTAAAATATATTTAGGGGCTGCGAAAGTAAATATACAAAATATAAGTGGTCCATTGAGCTGTGGAGACATACATGACACGTATAATTTAAAAATTTTATAGACTTACGAGTGATCTCAAAAGATACAATATTTGCATATCGCTTCTAGGAGTATAATGTTAGTCATCATGCCTAAGACTTAACAAAATATTCCAAGTCTATTATGATTACAAAAACAACCATAAAACTTGACTTCTTTCCGGAACCTCCTCGGGAGGCACAAAGGTTGGCTGACAAAATTGAAACATAGGCCATCAACTCTGGACCTGGTCACGTACTTGCTCACCTACATACATAATATAAATAGTAAGCGAAAGCCCAATGTAGACACCCCATTTTTTACCGTCCTCAAGACTTGGACGTCACCGCTTGAGCACCTGGTGATCATCCTTGTTTGTGTTTGTCTTGAGTTTCTGGAGGTCTCGGTTACGCGCCTTGCCTCAAGATCTCTCGACTCGACTGTTTTGTGTCTGGTTTTGCACCAAACACTTGTGTTTTGCCTTGGAGGGGCAGAGAATGGCTTGTGGGCCATCCCCACACATCACCGGCCATGGCTTGAGGCCACCGGCTGTGTTTTGTTTCCACCGGCCAAATGTTTGGCCGGCCGACACTATAGATGGTCAATCGGCCATCTTTTTTGGCCAAATTGCATTTTTGGCTAGCCGACCACTGTTCATCTGCTTTTGCAGATATTTTCATGCTAGCTGTGATAGCTGGCATACACTTTGCTCCCCTCCATACACGTGTATGGAGAGATCTCCCTCTTGTTAGCTTGCCTTGGAAGCTTTACAAGATTGAATCCTCTATAAGAGGAGGCCTCTTCTCCCTCTTTTAGGTTAGACAACTTTTTTCCCGAGCTTTGAGTTCTACGGTTAGGGTTTGCATATATCCTATCTCTATATCTCTCTCTCTCTTTGTGTATTTGTGAGTATTGCACACAAACACCCACCATTGCACCTTATCTTGGTTGCTGAGGGGCCAGAGGTCTGTTCTTGGTGTTCTTGGGTGGTTTTGAGCTCAAAGAAGCAGCTAGTCCACCATTTGTGAAGAAGGTCTTCAAGGGTAACATTCTTGCTCTTTTTACCCCGTTTTTGCATAGCTTTTTTGACTACCTTGCAACTGTTTTTAGACTTGGTGTATAACATATAAAAGTCTTTTTTTTGCCTACTCTAAATAGTTGTTTAAGTGTGTTTTGAGCTTTGAGGTTGTTTGACCCCTCTTAAGCCTTGTTAGGCTCCATTTTTGTGCATTTTTGGTGAGCTCCGGGACCATTGTGTTTGGGCCTCCTCACCACTGAAATATTGAGGGATTTCAGTGGTGAGGATGGTGCCTTGAGGTCCTAAGAAGAAGAGGTCCACCCCCTCTCCTTGTTGTCCTTGAAAAGGGCCATTTTTGTCTCATGCGTGAGCTTCTAATTTAAATGCATGTTGGCCATGTCTTAAGTGCTATTTGGTAGTATTTTGCCATGTATTACCTCAGTTTTTAGTTGGTTTAGACACACCATGCATGCTTAGCATACTTGTCTTGTAATGCCATGTTTTGGCCTAAACATGCTTTAAGTGTTGACCCTTGTTTTAGCATGATTTTTGGCCAAGCTTTGTGAAGCTTTTGTGTATGTTTTAGTGTGCTTTAGCTCTATTTTCAGTTGCTTTGGTCATGCTTAACATATTTTGTGTGGTCTCTTTGCATTCTAGCTTGTAGGCCTTGAATGTGTGATGCCATGAGCATGCTTTACTTGCTTTAATTAGTTGGTTTGGCACCTCTATTTTATGCAAGTTCAGAGTTTGGTATGCTTGCCATATGCCCATGATCATCTCTTTTAAGTGTGCTTAAAAGTTGCCTTTTGATGCTTAGGAATTGGATCATGAATGCATGCATGCTTGTATGTGCATTCGGCCCCATTTCCATAGTTTATGGCCACTGTTTTAGGCTTGTTTGAGGGTTGCCTAAATTAGTTTAAGTCCATCCTTCATGTGTTGTAACATGCTTGCCTTGTGCATTGTTGCATACTTGGCCTATTATATGTTATTGCTTGCTTGAAATCATGATGCATTTGGCATGTATTTCATTGGTTAAGTTGCTTTGCATTGTTCCTATGCTTAGGTCACCTTACATGTTGTTGCATGTTTGCCACTAGCGTAGTTGTCACATGCCTTGCATGCTCATTTTGCATACTTAGCCTCCATACCTAGGATGCATTGCATTGGCATGCATGTTTCACCTCTTGAGTTGAGTATGATAGAGGTGGAGCCCCTTTGTTTGATTATGTGCATTGCATCCCATATCAAAATGCATACTTGGTTTCTCGGGTCATCACGCATTGAAATGCGCGATTGGTGGTCTGAAAATCGAGGGCCATGCCCCTTTGAGTCATAAACATGATAAGGGATGTGGTTGGTGCATACATTGCTTGAAATGCATTGCCATGCTATGTTTTTCCCTCTGCTGCTGTCAAAAACAAATTCTGCAGGAAGCTTTGGCTGGCCAGCCATCTATACTGCCGACCGACCAAATATGGATGGCCGAGAGCCCAACAAATGGTCGATGACCATTCTCCATGGCCGGTGACCAATTCCCTCAGCCGGTGGTGTTCCACAGCATTCAGGAAAGCAACCCTGAGATTTGTGCAGTCTTCAAAAAGATAACAGTCAAAGCAGAGGCAACTTGTGCATGGCAGTGGCTTTCCGAGCGGAGCCGAGCGCGCATTGCATTGGGTCCTCTTCCCGAGGCTGTTTACTATTTCCATTAGATTAGTTAATTTGTTAATTAATCAATTAGTCTGTAATATTTAATTAGCTTGTAGGTTAATTAATTTGTATTATTCTTTCGGACCCTCCGAGCGAGGGCAAAATTGTAATAAGTGTGGGTGCGTGTGTGCATGTCTTCCAACCCCCACTTCTTCCTCCCTTTTACTTACCTGCTTTTGATGGTTAGTATTAGGACATGTTTACTTTAGCATACCTTATGCTATGCATGCGTGCATCATTCATTAGTCTTGCATGCACTGGGCTTGGCGCATCATGCTAACTGCATAAAGTATTTTAAATCTAACTTGAATATATGTTGTCTGTGCATTCTCACATGTCATCCTTAGATTAGCCGAGCCCATTCTAGATTGCATTCTGTATGCGTTGCATTAGCCACTTAACATGGACTTGGATCATGCATTGATTGCTAACATGTTCTGGTCTTGGCTCGGAGTACATTATAAGTATTTTCATGCTTTAGCATCTCGCATGAGTGTGAATGTCAACATGACAGTATGCTTACCATGTGGCTAGATGCTTATGTGATATAAACTGCTTAAATACCTGTGGGTGAAGGTTGGATTGTTTGAGTTGGAACAACTCGTTGAAATCCGTGTTTTAGCCTACTCGCGAGTAGCAAATTTCAAAACATTTTCCAAACAAACGGATATGCGATGTTTTGTTCCAAATTAGGCGATCTAGTCTATACTTGTTTTGCTGTGCGCATCACATAGTAATTCTAGCTAATTAAACCGGAATAAGAACACATAATGCTTCCAAAATAAGATATCACGGTTAGTAAAGGCCGATCTTCGGATCGGGCGAGAGGGGGTGCTCATAGCTGACCTTCCCCAATCGTACCCAAGTTCCCGAGCCGAGGCAACTTTGGTGATGACGGACACGTGGCCTTTGGCACCGAGTTAGGGTTTCCTAAATTTTCCAAAATAAAATATTTAGGTGATGACTCTGTATCTGGCAAAGCAGTCCATGTTTGGCACTTCTTTTCTAAAAATCTGTTTTTCTCAAAACGATTTGCCGAATTTGGACTCTTTGGTTCAGATTAAGAATCGTGACAATTTGAGAGTCTTGAACTGTGGTAGACCCACAATACGAACAGAACGGGACTCACCCTCCCGGGGCGTTCGGGGGACGTCTACACCCAGTGAATAATAACGGAGTAAAAGGCTTTTAATGAATGAAGTCCATACAGATTCAGAAATCATAAGTCAGATTCATAAACAAAGTCATATTTATTTTCACGTTCGTATTCTTGTTCAAATCATATACAGAAATCAGAGTTCATACTTGATCATACGTGGTACATCCATTAGCGTTAACAGAACAAATACAGAATAGATACAGAACGTAGGGTCGGTATAAATAACCAGTTCCATAAAGGAACCTCCGGATCTAGGTAACAGAGAATAAACATGCTGAGCCCCATGATGGAGCCTCCGGTACAGGTAACAAAGTGCAGACATATTAAGTTCCATAATAGAACCTTCGATACCGTGTAACAGCTAACAAATATCACATGATGCTAAGGATACCACGAATACATAGTCAGAAATTGGACAATCATTCATTGTACGGAACATAGCATTTCAGAAAACAGATCTTATTTTATCATACAGAAAGTAAATAAAGTTGAACATAGCTTTACTAAGTTATTACTCACAGTTGGCTTCGGTGCAGACAGATAGAGTAGGCTAATCAAACGGTTTACGGCACGTAACCTACATTAACACATAACAAACACACACTTGAAACACACATTCGAATTGTACATAACTTACTTCATTTGTTCTGAGCGTGTTTCTAGCCTTTAACCTCATTATGGGGTCTTAATCATGGCCTAGAAATGCCTAGGATGGAATAAGGATACAAAAATGCAATTGAAAATATTTTTCAAAACTTGCGGAAAATAGGGTCCACGCTCGAGCGGACATGAAAAATGTGAAGGTTCGCTCGAGCGTGAATTACTTCGCTTAAGCGTACTGTAAACTGGGCAAAAGTACTTGTTGCTAGTTTTTCACACTCGACGGACGCTCAATCCACGCTCGAGTATGAGACTCAGACCCTTACTCGAGCGTGACATCTGTCGCTCAAGCGTGCTACCAAATATAAGAACTTCTGGATACATGCATTTCACGCTCGAGCGAGATTCTGGTCGCTCAAGCGAAAGGGCACGCACTCAAAGTGCTCGCTCGAGCGTGAACTCCAATGCTCGAGTGTGAATTCAAATTCTAGAATTTCCAGATTTGATCCCCAAGCTTCAACCTCCAACTAAACACTTCAAACTCATCCTTTTGGGCCAAAATTCTGGAAAACACTTAGAAACTTACAAAATATCATGCTTTGAAGATCCTTTCATGAAATCAAGGCCCAAAAACATGCCAATTGCTCAAAAATTCAACTTAAACTTTATGAATGTTTTATGAACATAACATACATGAATTTCCTTAAACTCCAACTTCTCAAAACATAATCAAGTGCTACAAAACATCATGAAACTTGATGATTCCACAAAATTAAGGTGAAGTGAAGACATACATGAGAGAATTCTTAGTAAACATAATGCAATGAAATGTACATGCATGTTTGAATTGATCTTCCTTCCTACTTCTTATGCTTGGTTCACACATTTCCTAGCTCAATTCTTCAATTCTCCTTCAATTTCCTAGCCAATTCTTTGTTTGAGCTCAATTCCTCCCTACTCTCCCATTCTCACATTTTTCTTCCTTGAAGAGGCTCAATGTGCTCAAATGAAAGAAAAGAGATGAGTGGGGCTCAATTGGTGCTTAATAGGCTTGGTTAAAGTATAGTTAGTTGAGGTTAAAATAAATGGGCATTAATTTAATCTAATTTAATCGTTCCGAATTGAATTTCAATTAAACCTACCATAAAATTCTATAAATTCCACATAACACATAAATTAGATCAGTTTCATAATCGACGCCGATAAGGCCTTCAATTTGCAAAATATAGCAGAATCTTAAACAGAAATTCCTACGATAAACAGATAGAAACATAAATAATGCACCATATATGCAATTAATTCAAAATCTGGTCTTAATATCTTATTAGGCACATTAAATCACGAATTATCGTTAATCTTAGGTTGGGATTGTTACAATATGCCTTCTCATTGGTGGCCTTGATCTCGACTTCCTTTGTCGCGAGGGCCTCTGCAAGCTTGGCCTCGACATTGGTTGCCCTGACTTTGGTAGACTTGGCAGCTTCGGCAACAGCCTTAGTAGCTTCGGCAGCAGCCTTAGTAGCTTCGGCTTTTGGCATCGGCCTTATTCAACGTAGTTTTGGCCACCTTGGCGTTGTTTATCAGACTCCGAGTGTGAGTCTCGACCTCGTTGAGTGAAGTAAAGAGACTTGCAGCTTCTTGTGTCTTTTTGGTCTGGTCCTTCTTCATCAACTCAGTCTTGACTACATGGGAGTAAGCATGCTAGATGGCCTGCAAGAGAAAAAACAAGTTAGAGAAATTTCACGAAGTACAAATGATTGAAGTGAAAGTTAAATGGAAAAGTGAAAAGATTCAGAGACTTACCAAGACTGAATACCACATCATTATAGTGAAGTTCTCATAATGATTGAACTCAGCTAGCTAGTTCATATCGGCTAGAAGAAAAACAGCCGTTGATAATGCAACACCAACTTGGAGGCTATCTACGGCGCTGTCGCTTGCTTTGAGAGGCCGGTCACCAACTATGACTGTGGGGGCCTACGTTTCCTCAGAGTGGAAACTGGTCCCACCTCTTAGATCCTCTGACCTCGGCCTCTTTGGCGTTGGGGCGTTGGATGATTTAGCCTCGACCAACCTCTTCTTGGTGTCGGCTAGTTTTGATATTGGGACTGAGTCCTCTAAATCCTTTTTAGAATAAAAAAGGATCTCAGTGATTATGGCCTTAGCCTTAGTCTTTTTCACCCATTTGGGTTTGGGTTTGGGTTTTGGCTGGGATTGAGAAGATGGCGTGGACTGTAGCGACATGACGTCGGGCAAACCAACCAATAAGTCCTCGACGATTATCAGTTTGTGAAGCATCTCTTCGACAGTGGCAACGACGGTAACTCCGGTGCCGAGCTTAAAAGCCGAAAAGGCTATTAAAGGATTAGTGGGATCGTAGGCCGACACCTTCAAATCTCGAAGTCTTCTGCTGCACGTTCCGCCGGCAAGAGCGTTGGCAGGTCAGCAATGGCGTTGGCATTGGCGTTGTGATGGTGGAAGATGTTGAGCTAGAGCCGATGTGAATGGCTCATTAATGGGATCAGATGTTGAAGTTTGATCTAGTCGCAACGAGGAGCTGGCTTATTGGGATAAGGCAGAGGGTGGTGTTCTGCTCTATCTAAGGACGTCAGGGAGCGATACATTGGCACGTAGTTCAAGAGAATGAGGGCTTGTAGAAGTGTAAAACTTCTCAGAAAAGGATGTCAAGGGGAAATCTGACTCCACCCTCGATAATGGACACAACTGGAAAAAGGCATGTAACTCTCTCTAGGCATGATGGAGTCCTCATTTCTAACCAACCTGAGATGAGCATCGGCTGGAATGTAGAACTCCTGGCGAAAGTATTCCAACTTAGTGGGCGAGTCTACCCTCCATTTAAACATACCCATGGCCTCAGCTAGGGGGAATTTGGTAAGATTTATCGTTGAAAAGGTGGACTGTATGGACTAAAGGACCTCGGCGAAACCGTAAGGAGTGCTGGGGTACCAGTTCCGGTGTTCAGATGAGAGTTTGAGGGCAAAATTTGTTTCAATTTTCCAAAGTGTGGTTTCTAGCAAATCCCAAACCTAAATCTATAAAGATGGACAAGAATCAAGGGCAATAATCTGGAAAACAGGCAAGAAAAACAGGAAAAGCAAGATTCAGAATCGAATCAAGGCAGGAAAGAACAAATTCAGCACATTGATGAAATTCAAAATACAAGTGAGCCAGTGAGCAAGAATGTGAAAGTGTGAACCAAGCATGTAACTAATCTTGAAACAAAGATAGAACATGAAAAGATGGGGTCAAGAACACGAAGAAACAAAATCAGAGCCAAGCGACATAAGGAACAATGGACAATTCAAGGGATAAACATGAACAATTACAGTGTGCGCAGTGGTTTAGAAACGAATTCATTCACGAACAGTAAATTATTCGAAAGAAAGCAAAAGTAGAATCAAGGACTTATAGAGTAAGGCCGAGAAGGGGACGCTGGATTCGCATTCACCAGAGTCAAATGTTGATCATGATCGCAATGAAACTGTGAATGCTACGCCAGAAGAGATGAACGGAGTAGTTATAGAAGCTCGGATTCATAACAATGGAAGTTTGAGAGTTTTAGAGAGAGAGAATCTGAGGCAAGAGAGAGGTTGAAATGGTAAAGTGAAGAGACAAAGGAGAGATGGAAGGGTTTTGTCAAAATAAGAAAATACGACAAAAACATGATCGCCTAGGGGGAAGTGCCTGCGCTTATGTCAAGCGGCGTAGCAGAATTGATGTGACTTAATAACGTGTGATAGGAATGGACCAATAAGGTAATGACACGTGGAAGAAACGGTTGGGATAATGGTGCGTGACAGCTCATGCACAATTGAGATTCTTGGAATTCTTGCACTAATGGAGTAATGACTTTGGCTAGTAGTACAATCTCGGTTAAGATGTAGAAAGAACTTGGTTCTTAGTTCTTGATTCTTGATGAGGTGGGCACTTGAGTCATTGTTTATTGGCGTCGACGAGTCATGATCCCGGTCGGCGAAATACATGTATAGGTTCCATCACCTCAGGTTGCTGAGGTGATAGAACCTAGGGAGCAGTTGTGGAGAAGTATTTTGCGATGATGCTACGTGGCCGAGGTGCCCTGAGATGTCGGTCGAGGTGCCATGTGGATGGGTCATGTTTGTCGAAGTGATTACGGTATTGTTGAAATATGGTGTGATAATATCAGAATTCAAGATATTTGGATAAGGCACAAGAGTTCTGGATAAGCAAAAATGCTTAGTCTAGATAAGAATAAGGCTTATGAAGAGTTTATCCTATCTAGCCGAGAGTCCGAGATAAGCATTGCATTTGAGTCTTATGAAGTGAGACTTCTAGGGGGCTAGGGCAATGCTGATTATAAAAGTAAGGCACCCCCGTGGGTTTGAGGTACACTTTAACTTGTGCTTTGAGAGATAAGTTAACTGACTTGATAGCTGGAGTGCTTCCGGGTGGACGAGTCACCATGGTATTCTCATTTTCTTATTGGCAGGTGGTTGGCTTAATCTATTCTGCCGCGTGCTCTTCAGTTAAGTTCCATGTTTGATTGTGTGGTCGGAAATCAACACCCACAAGGTGATTGGAGAACATGAAGAGATATAATAAATTATGATTAGTATGAAACTATTCAATAATTTTTCTTGTAAAGGAGATAACTTTAGATAATAAATTATGATTAGTGCAGGACTGATCAATAATTTTTCTTTTGAAGGAGATGCCTAAAGTAGTTTTTATAGTTTGATTAAATGTACCACTTTTGAAGGGTGGTTGTTGTTGTTGTTGTTTTTTTTTTTTTTTTTTCTTCTTTGGGTGAATAAGATTAGGTTGTTTTAAATATTATGCACACACCACCAATTTGTGGGCGTGACCTTGCAGCCCGATGATCTCATTATTGCACGTACTCGTATGAGTCACATTTGTTAGAAAATTAATCAACTTGTTTGATTTAATTTTTTTAAAATTAAAGTAACATTTGGTTTAATTTTAAAATTATAATTTCATTCAATAAATTTTAAAACTCTTTTTAAAATTCATAGCTAAATATTTAATTCAAAACTATTTTAAAAATTTTATTTTTAAAACAAAAAGAATTCAAAAAATGTTTTATTTTGTTCTTTAATGATATTTTTTATTTTTTATTTTTCTAAAAAAAATTCAGATTTTTTTTAAATTTTTTTGAAGAAATATATATTTTTTATTTTCTTACTTTTTTGAAAAAAGTATTTTGTTATTTTTTTAAGTACTGGTCAAATAATTTATTATGATTTAGATATATATGGACGATTTAAAAAAAATTTAATTTAAAAATAAATAAAAATCAAAAACTTAAATTTTGTTAAAAAATATTTAAAAATTAAAATAAATATTTAAAATAAAAAATAAGAAAATATTTAAAATGAAAATTATATATTTAAAATAAAATAATTAAAATTTTAAAATTTTTTAATATTTAAAATATTTAGAAAAAATAGAGCACAAATGTAGTAAATACAATGCACGTTAGAAAACTAAATAAATATTTACCCTAAAAAATAAAATTAATAAAACTTTTAAATATTTTTTTTAAAAAAAAAACTAAAAAAAAATTAAAATACAATTCAAAACTCAAAATTCTTTTCAAAACTCATAACTCAAAACTCAAATCATGATTCTAAAACTCAACCAAATGGTCCCTAAGTTTTTTTTTTTTTTAAATTTAGTGAATTTTTTTAATAAGTAATTTTTTTACTTTTTAGATATATTTAATATGAATACAATTAAATAGTATAATATTTGTGAAAAAAAATTCACTAAATTCCAAAAATATTTAAAAAAATGAAAATTCAATGCATTTCCTTATTCTTGTGTATTTATTGATGTTTTAAAATATTTTTTTAACAAATATTTACTAACAAGTAAAAAAAAAGTGCTTAAAATACTAAAAACAAGAAAACATGAAAAATAAAAAAACTAAATTTTTTTAAAATTGAATTTTGAAAATTGAAACTAAACAAGATGAATAAGATTTTTTTCAAAGAAGGAATCAATAATATAAGGGAGATTTAGCCAAATTCCCCTATTATAAAGTTTAGTAGTTAAAGGACATAAGAAAAAAAAAATTAGTTCAAGTCCTCTAAGACTTTCAACATCATTTTTGGACCAAAGTACCCCAAGTACTAATAGTTTGTTATGCTATCTTTGGAATGATTTAAAAACTTTAAAATTCAATAACTTTTTATTTACATATTTGTTTTTTCATAAAATTTATATTTTTAGAATTCCCTCATCAAGATTTATCAAAAAAGATACATGATAAATATGAAATTCAAAAAAAATAAAATAATAAAATTTCACTGACCCAAGTTAAATGTCACTATAATTGATTTTAAATTTCTGTGGAGGGGTAAAACATTAGCCTAGATCCAAGCCCAGCCAAGTAGACTGGCCCAAGGGAAAAAAAACCTAGATGACCAAAAGGCCCATCAGATAAGGGGGCAATGTCATGTGACCAAAGCATGAGTAAAATCTCATTCTAGAAAGAAATCTGCAGAATATGGGAAAACCCTTAGATCCATCCTTAATCAATGGTGAAGATAACAATTGTCAGAGATAAAAGCATAGGCTCAGCTTATCCAAGCAACACAACTGTCTGATTAATATAATCGGATGGGCGGATCATTGGGCAAGTTGGCCACTACCACTAGACATAATCTAAGTCGTTCACAGCGGGATGATCTGACGGTAAATGATAAAGACAAACTATCCACTTGCCCGACCAAAGTCTAGTAGCAAGCAAAGCCCTTAGATTAAGATGTTAATCCAAGGACCAAGGCCCAAGGTAGTAACACTATAAAAGAAGAAACAAGAAAAAGTAAGTGGACAGACAAAAAAGGTAACTAAAACTCCCTCTTTAACAAAATACTACATGGCCAATCAGCATTCTGACTTGATCATCGAAGGGTCCTCCCGACCATCTCTGGTTGGAAGTGATCACTGACGAAATGGTTGTTGGTGCAAATTTGGTAAATGAGATGAAAAGAGATAAAATAATTAGTATTGCTTTCCTTAAGATAATATTTGCCCCCACCAATTCTCTCGAATACGGTGTGCACCGGGTTATCCGCGAATCCGCCTTTAGGATACAATGAAGCATAATCTAAAGACTGATGTCTGATTGTGTTATGCACAAACGAAATTAGATCCCGAATACTTTTGGATTTTTCTAATCCACCAAGTATAGAGGAAAATAATAATACGAATGGTAGAGAGAAATTCCATGGATTTCATATGGATTATTTTTTTTTTTCAAATGCCAACCCATTCCGCCTTTATATAGGCATGGGTTTGTGTCCCTTAGACCAAAGGCCATGTCCTTTAAATCAAAAGTGACACCCTTAAATCCAAGAGTTATGTCTTTTGGTTTAAATCCAAAAGACACATCTTTTTGTTTAAACTCAATGGTTACACACTTTGGTATAAACCCAAAAGTCACATCTCTTTAATCGTTCATATAACTATATTATATATTTAGGTATATATAAATATATTATGAAAATGTTCCAACATTCCCCCACAATTTTCAAAATATATGAAAATAACAACTTGGATAGATTAGGAAAATTTATGCATAAATGAAGATATCGTTCGATTTGAATCATTCTGATGTAGGCCGAAAGATACCACATTGAGGCCACTTAAGTTACATTTTTAGTCTTTCAATTTTGTTTATTTGGTGAAGATGATGTGTTTCGTGCACTTGTACAGATTTGGTAGGAAATACGTAAATTCAATCAAAAAGGGGCACGAAAGTAAATCCTCCGTGCGAGAAGTGAAAATTTTGAGCCAGCCAAACCACCACACGTGCGACCCACCACCACTCGAGCGGCCCACCTAGGGACACATGCACAGATTTTTTGGTGTGTTTTGCTGAGAATAAAATGGGAAAAAATAGGCTAACCTAGGGTTCAAAAAATTATTTTGAAGGAAAGGGAGACTAGGGTTTTATAGAGGTGATTTCTTCTCAAGCTGAAGGGACAACTTCCATGGGAGCTTCTTCCCCATCCCCTTTCTCTTCCCACTTCTTCATGAGTGGCTAGTCTTCTTTTCTAGGGTTTTGATGAAACCCTAGCCATGTAATAGGATTTTTCATAAGCTTTGATTGTGAATCGGTTTGAATCAATGTATGGTTGATTTAGAAGATTTTAATCATTGTTCTTTTCATCTCTTCAAGTATTTCACTCTCTGTGATTGTTTAATGCTTTCCATACATTAGTTTTCTTTGTGTTTGTATTCAAAGTACGAGACGAGTCATGCTACGAGAGACAGGTCGTGTTGCTACCATAGTTTAGAACAAACACCTTGTGCTACTCAGGATGATTCGTGCCTGTACGTTGAATGCAATAACCCTCTTGATCAATATTTCACACTTGTAGTTGTGAAATATTAGATATTTCAAACCAGATTGCAATTATTGGCCGATGTTTAATCTCGTTTATATGGTTAGTGGCAAATTCTTTGCCCTAGGATTTTTCCCAAAAATCAATATCTCAAACCCTAATTTTAATTGTCAATTTAATTTCTCAATTTCATTTAATTCCTGTTTAGTCATAAAATCTTTCAATCTTTTTAATCAAAATTAATTTAGGAATTTAGCGATTAAATTAGTCTAATTTCACAATTATCCCTATGGATCGATACCTAGACTTGCCATTATTCTAAAAGAATTTGGTATAGTTTAGTGTTTATTTTGGTGTGTGAAACGAACCATTAAATTTTGGTGCCATTGCCGGGGACTTATGGCGAAATTTAGTAATTTAGAGTTACATTCCTATTTTAATTTGTAGTTTAGGGTTTTATATTTTAGTGTTGCTAAGTGTGCAGAGTATTTGCAATTCAAACCATCACTGAAGTGCAAGCGAAGCGCAACCATGTTTTAAACAAAAAATACCGTAGCACCAAAGTGATTATAAAAAGACAAAAAAGAAGCAAATACTCGCAACAAGAGCACCAAAGTGCTAAAAAGAAAGAAAGAGCTTAAGTGGATTGGAGACAACGGTCTACCCGTCAAGCACCCGCAAGACGAGTAAAGCAATTCGTTTAACCGCTGTGAGTATTTTCTCATTTGATATTCTGCTTTCATAACTTAGTGCACAGAGTCGGAACTTAGTATGTGTGTGTGTGTGTGAGTAGTGTATGTCGCCCTAAATTGTGGAGTTTGGACCTTGAACTAGAAAGGACTCTTAGGAAACTTAGAGCCTTTGCCATGTTCCTATGCTTGAATATTCATATCCATACTTTGAAACAATAAAGATGGAAAACCCGAATAGCCTAAATGGGCCTAATCGGACCCTTAAGGATTACTTCACACCCACTGCATACACATCACCATCACGCATCCAATTACCCGACACCACTGCTGCTCATTATGAGATTAAGTCCAACACCATACAAATACTCCCATCATTCCATGGACTAGCTTATAATGATCCTTATAAACATTTAAATGAATTTCTAGAAATTTTCTCTACAGTGAGATCCAAAATTTCACAAATAAGGCCTTAATGTTGCGATTGTTCCCATTCTCATTAAAGGACAAAGCCAAACACTGGTTGAACTCCTTACCTGCTAATTCTATCACAACTTAGGACCAATTACAACAAAATTTTCTAGAGAAGTACTTTCCCATTGGTAAGACCAACCAACTTAGGCAAGCCATCACCAATTTTCCTCAAATTGATAGCGAGCAATTTCACGAGACATGGGAGAGACTTCGTGACCTTCTCTAACAGTGTCCTCACCACCAAGTGCCTGATTGGCAACTTGTTCAGACCTTTTACTATGGCTTAACTGAGCCTCACCACCAAATGATGGATTCATCTTGTGGTGGGATATTCATGTCCAAAAATGACGTCAAGGCATGGCAATTATTTTAGAACTTAAGTGATAATTCCGTTCACCATGCTTCCGCAGCCCGGCACGTCCGGCAACCAGTAGTTGGAGCCTCGAAAAAAGGGGGCATTTATGAGGTTGGGCAAAACCTAGAGTTAGCCCAATAAGTAGAGGCATTGTCCCACAAAATGGGCCAATTATTGGCTGTGGAACATGCCCCTACACAGTAAGATCAGCCTCAATTTCATGAGGCATGTGCTATTGTGCGAGCCCTGCTCATGACTTGAGTGAGTGCCCTTCGGCATCACAATTTTCAAAATTAGTCCAAGAGCATGTGAATGCGGCTCAAGGATTCTCCAACCCGGGTAATGATCCTGCGGAGAAGTGGTTTGGAAATACTCTTCTGATCTTGGGGAACGCTCGTGATCCTCTTCTAGTCACCTAAAAAGGAATAAACACTCTGGTCGGGGGTGCCAGAATTAGCACTCCGACAGACAAGTCAGTCTCAACGCTCAAGAACGCTTGTATTCTACGTTTAGCACAACAATTCTCACATACCTCCTTCTGGCTGATGTCTTTTCTATTTATATCTTTTCTTCTTTGGGCCTCGGGATTAGATCCATTTCCCACCTCATATTCAGCACATTTTATAATAGACTGATCTTCACTCGGCCCCTTGCTTAATCGGTTATTTGGTCGAGTAGGGTTGGATTTGAGCTTTCGAGCCAATTGTCGAGTGCTTCGAATCTCGACTCTCCCATATTCAACTATCCGAAATCTCTACGACTCCCAATTCTCGGCCCCCACAATTGCCCCCCAAGCACTCCACTGACGACAGTTGGCTAGAGTGTTTGGCTTCGAACTCGAAGAGTCAAAGCCGAAATTCGACGGCTGACCGTATTCCAACATAAATGTCTGTACACACATTTCTCGGTTATCATTTCAACTTCCCGCCTCTTCGTAGACTTTATTTATTGTGATTTAAAATTTTGACGTCTTTTCAAATGCATACACGCTTTTAGACGCCCGTCGCTAGACTGCCTTCCGGACTACCTCTGCAACTTCCTACTCTTCTCTATCTCCTCCGCCTCTTGTAAGTTCTCTCATTCTCTACTTTGTTTTTTGGCTTAGCATAATCCTATTGGCTGGGAAAAATGGCAAAACATTTAAAAGATCTCTTATCACCGGATCGAATTTCTGGCTTTCGATGCCATTTTTCCATTCCTGATGACGTTCGTCTGTCATTTGTGACAGACGGCACCCTCGATATGGAGAGGGTTGATAAAACCACGATCGTCTTCCCTCTTCTATCAATCGCAGAGGGTGGGGTCCGTTTCCCCCTTCACCCACTCCTTAGGGCCGTGCTTTGCCATTGGGGGTTAATCTCTTCCCAATCCAACGTCAACTTCTTTAGGATTATGATGGGGATTATCGCACTAAACCGTCGCCTTGGGCTTAACCTTTGCATTCCTGCTATTCAGCATTGCTACGCCTTGGCCAACTCTTCTGGTCGGCACGGGCATTATTTCCTTAAGGCCAAAGACACCGACCATCAATTAGTGACTATGCTTTCTAGCTCTAGGAAGCAAGTCGATGATGTTATGGTCGTTGTCCAAGGAAACTGGGAATTTGACGAAGGCGAGAATTGCCTTGATCGTATTCCTAGACGGAGGGGCGAACCAGATGGCCGAGTATCTTCTTTTATTTATTTACTTGTTATATTTATAAAACTTTATTTTCGGGACCTCATGGTTTTGCTTTTGTAGGAAACAATTTTCAGAAAGTCTTGACCTCGACCGACGACGCCGTCCTTTCGGAAATCGAGACTGCGCCCAAGTATTTCGGCTGACCGAGTCTTTAGAAGTAGGGGAGGGCAGCCCACGTTCTTCTTCGCTATGAGCCGACTTATACGACCTTTTCGGCGGCGGAAAACATCCAAATTCCGAAGGGTGAGGAGTTTTTTATCACCCTTATCTTGACTGATTTCAGAAATTTGAGGCAAGTCGGTTGCGAGGGATCAGATTTGGAGCGACCGAAAGTAGCTGAGGCCGCTGAGTCAGACCAATCCAAAACTAAGGTTGACGAGGCTTTGAAGTTAGCATTTGAAGAAGCCGGCCTCAATTCGGCTGATCCTCCGTCCACTTCGGGTCGAGAGGACCATTTACTTGACGATATTTTTCAAGGTCAGGAGGACCTTCCCATCGTGTTCCCAGAAGATATGGCTGGGTTGAGCCTCACTAAACTTGCCAAGAAGGCGAAAGCGGAAAGGATGGCCGCGCGGCGAAGGGCGGAGTTGATCCGGGCTGCCGAATCTCAGTCCCAGTCCTCCTTGCCTGTTATTGAGGGGACGTCAAGGAACGGAAGTGTTGAGGCGGAACCTTTTGTGCAGGCAAGTGTGGAAGCTGAGCAAAGGGTGGAGAAGCGCCCTGCCGATGTCGAGGCCATCTCAGAAGAAGACCGTGCCGACAAACGACCTCGTTTGGAGGAGTCGGATGTGATTGTACCTTTTGTTATTCAGCCCAAGATAAAAAATACGCCAATCTCCTTCGATGCTTCGGTAATCAAAGATCCAGCGGTTGCACTTACCTTAGCGAAGTCCGTTTCACTGCCTGCTGACAAGGCGGCTTTTCGGGCAGAGCCTGATCTAGTTGCAATTGGGTTGGCCGCACAATCGACTCTTTTGGTATATATCTGGACTTTGTCTTTTCTCTTTACGCAAATATTATTTTGTTCTTAACTTCCTGTTTTGTAGGCCATCGGAAGGATAGCCGACATGGGCCGTCGCTATCACGATGCCGTCGAGCTAATTGGCCGTTTACAAGCGGAGGTTGAGGGCCAAAGGAGTAAGGCATAGACAGAGGGCGCTCGTGCCAAGGTCGAGATGGAGAGAGACCGCAATGCTGAAGAATTGAGATTAGTCGCCGAGAAGAGGGCGGATGCGAGCGATGACGCGCTTAAATTGGCCCAGGAGGCGATCTCTAAATTGGAGGCTGGGTTAGAAGAGATGAAGGCGGCGAAGGAAACAGCCGACCTGAAGGCTTCCAGCGCATTCGATGCTGGGAAAAAATCTGCTTTTGATGAATATGTAGACGAAGTCCCCAAATTTGAGAATCGGGGATTTAGCCACGGCTGACTCAAAGCCCTTGCTGCTACTGATGTGACATTGGCTACGCCAATTCCATACGAGCAAGTGGACATTGAGCTGCTGGAGTCTGACTCCGAGGGCTAATTTGGGCGGCTCTTGTTTTTGTTTTAGGATTTGCATGTAATTTTCAGCTTTTTATAGCTTTTTGTTTAGTGATTTTCATATGTAAAATGGTTACAATTTGTGCCCAATTTACTCAATGAAAATTCAATTTGTACTTTGCTATTACTAATGAACGGAATTGTTTGGTTGCTGTTTTGGATAAAACGTTTTGTATACTTGCCGACTAGATGATTAGGCTGTTTAGATAGTTAGGCTGTTTGAAAAAGCCAAAAATCAGTACATGAAGTGGCTGTGGCACATATCAATCAGCATGGGGCCAAGATGCTCGGCCGGTTACATTAATAAATCTGCCCTTGCCCCAGCTAGTGCATGGATTTCAAGGCATTCTCCCATAATTGTCGTTCAGATAATTAGGCCGTTTTAACAAGCCAAAGATTAGTGCATGAAGTGGCTGTGGCACGTATCAATCAGCATGGGGCCAAGATGATCGGCCGGTTAGATTAATAAATCTGCCCTTGCCCCAGCCAGTGCAAGGACTTCAAGGCATTCTCCCATAATTGCCGTTTAGATAATTAGGCCGTTTTAACAAGCCAAAGATTAGTACATGAAGTGGCTGTGGCACATATCAATCGGCATGGGGCCAAGATGCTCGGCCGGTTAGATTAATAAATCTGCCCTTGCCCCAGCCAGTGCATGGACATCAAGGCATTCTCCCATAATTGTCGTCTAGATAATTAAGCCGTTTTAACAAGCCAAAAATTAGTGCATGAAATGGCTGTGGCACATATCAATCGGCATGGGGCCAAGATGCTCGGCCGGTTAGATTAATAAATCTGCCCTTGCCCCAGCCAGTGCAAGGACTTCAAGGCATTCTCCCATAATTGCCGTTTAGATAATTAGGCCGTTTTAACAAGCCAAAGATTAGTGCATGAAGTGGTTGTGGCACATATCAATCGGCATCCGTCGTTTGGAGACTACCAAAAGCGTTAATGAAATTGCCTCGGGATCGCTGCATACCTACGAATAAATGGGGTGATTTCGCACCAGTGGGTCCACTTATTCTTAATTAGACTCGATTTGAACTAGCTTGGGGCGAGGGCGAATGTCAAACAGACTGTTCTTCAACAGTAAAGGAGAGGGACGAATGCTGGCTGAGCTAGATACTGCGATGAATCACAGCAGCGAGCCTGCGTATGCGGGAGGAAGGACGTCCAAGGAAAGCGAAAAATGTCAACCTTCAAGCCGTCGAAGCAGATCACCCCGAAGAGAAAAGCATCAATAGGGCAGCTCCCCGTGACCATGACCGAGGAATGAGTCAGATGCGACGCGACGACCATTGAGTTTTGCGGTGTTCGTGGGGAATAAACCAATGACTGAGGCAGATTCCATCGTCAATGATCTGGGTGTAGCGGTCGAGTTCGCTCAACAGATCTTTCCACCGGAAGTCCAACAATCGATGGTTGGACGACGAGATTTCGAAGTGTTTCAAGAAGGTTTTCATGGGGCGGTGAAGGGGCTGTACATCGCCTACAAAGTCAGCATGCGTCTGCGCGCCGCGCGGCAGGAGATGGAGAAAATGGATGAACGGGTCCGTAGTTCAGAGGCTCGTGCAGAGAAAGCCAAGGACGAGCTTAGGGAGCTTAGGAAGGTTAAAGTCGCCAATCCGCATGTCGCCGGTCAATCTAACCCGATTGTGGACGAGAGGGTGACTTAACGGCTATTGAGTCATGCCATCGCCGACCGAGATACGGCAAGCATGTTTGCCGTAGAAAATGTGAGGGCCAAAGGTTACGAGCAGGGCTTCCATGCTGGTCGGAAGGTTGGGATCGACAAAACGAAAGAGACAATTGCTGAGGAGGTTTGTCAATGCGAGAATCGGTGTTTTAAGCATGGTTGGATAGCGGCTCTGCAGGCCGCAGAGGCTCTCCGAGCAAAGGGTGTCGATTCTAACTTATGTGGCCTGGATCATCGTGATCATTTGCCCTTTTCCGCCTTTAAAGTTGAGAAGAGCGATGATGAGGGCGACGTCGAATAAAAATATTCATTGTAATGTTCAAACGCGGATCGCGTCTAGAATTATGTAATTATTGGTTGGTCGAATAAAAAGAAGAATTTTATTTTCAATGTTTTGTTATAATTTTTGTCCGACACACACGTGCTTGCATGTGTTTTATTAAATACATGTTTGAATAAACGTATTTCAGACGAGTAAATGGACATTGATCGGCTTGATTTAATCAACATCATTGTGTTACGCACGGCCCAAAGGCTTAATCAGCCCAATGACGTCATCCGCCGATGGGGCTCCGAATCCGAAGGCTTTAACGGCCCAAAGACGTCATTCGCCGATGGCGCTCCGAATTCGAAGGATTTAATCGGCCCAAGGACGTCATTCGCCGATGGGACTCCGAATCTGAAGACTTTGTTTGGCCCAAAGACGTCATTCGCCGATGGGGCTCCAAATCCGGAGACTTTATTTGTCCAATCGTAATATCCACGAAGGGCGCTCTGAATCCGGAGGCTTTAATCGGCCCAAAGATGTCATTCGCCGATGGGGCTCTAAATCCGAAAGCTTTAATCGGCCCAAAGACGTCATTCGCCAATGGGGCTCCGAATCCGGAGACTGTTTGGCCCAAAGACGTCATTCACCGATGGGGCTCCGAATCCGGAGACTTTATTTTGCCAATCGTGATATCCACAAAGGGTGCTCTGAATCCAGAGGCTTTAATCGGCCCAAAGACGTCATTCGCCGATGGGGCTCCGAATCCAGAGGCTTTAACGACCCAAAGACATCATTCGCCGATGGGGCTCCGAATCCGGAGACTTTATTTGGCCAATCGTGATATCCACGAAGGGCGCTCCGAATCTGGAGGCTTTAATGGCCCAAAGATGTCATTCGCCGATGGGGCTCCGAATCCGGAGACTTTATTTGGCCAATCATGATATCCACGAAGGGTGCTCCGAATCCGAAGGCTTTAACGGCCCAAAGACGTCATTCGCCGATGGGCCTCCGAATCCGGAGACTTTATTTGGCCAATCGTGATATCCACGAAAGGCGCTTCGAATCTGGAGGCTTTAACGGCCCAAAGATGTCATTCGCCGAGGGGGCTCCGAATCCGGAGACTTTGTTTGGCCCAAAGACGTCATTCGCCGATGGGGCTCTGAATTCGGAGACTTTATTTGGCCAATCGTGATATCTGCGAAGGGCGCTCCGAATCCGGAGGCTTTAATCGGCCCAAAGACGTCATTCGCCGATGGGGCTCCAAATCCGGAGGCTTTAACGGCCCAAAGACGTCATTCACCGATGGGGCTTCGAATCCAGAGACTTTATTTGGCCAATCGTGATATCCACAAAGGGTGCTCCAAATCCGGAGGCTTTAACGGCCCAAAGACGTCATTCGCCGATGAGGCTCTGAATCCGGAGACTTTATTTGGCCAATCGTGATGTCCACGAAGGGCGCTCCGAATCCGGAGGCTTTAACGGCCCAAATACGTCATTCGCCGATGGGGCTCCGAATTCGGAGACTTTATTTGGCCAATCGTGATATCCACGAAGGGCGCTCTGAATCTGGAGGCTTTATTCGGAACATCTTTGAACTAGATTCTGTTGTAGGTGAATGGAAATCTTTGTATTACAGAAAAAGAGATGTACATGGCGAACAGTTCGAAACAAGCATCATGTCTCACAAGTCGGGTTAATGATAAAATTTGCGTAAATGCGTGGAATTCCAAGGTCGTGGCAGACTCCTTCCTAACATGTCTTTGAGCCGATATGCCCCTACTCCAGCGATCGAATCGATCTGATAGGGGCCATCCCAGTTAGGACCCAATTTTCCATCGGTCGGTTTCTTGTCAGCTGGAAGCACCTTCTTCAAGACCAACTCTCCTGGTATGTAGCGGCGCAGCTGAACGTGTTGATTATACGACTTTGCCAGCTGCTGCTGGTACCGTGCCATGGACGCGAGGGCTCGGTCTCTTCGTTCTTCGATTAGAATCAAATCCAAAGCCAACATCATGTCATTTCGGCCCATATCAAAAACTTGCAACTTGAGTGTCGGGTGGCCGATCTCCAGGGGTAAGATTGCCTAGGTTCCAAAGCATAAGTTAAATGGCGTTTCTCTAGTCGATCTTCTCGGTGTAGTTCGATGAGCCCACAGTACACTTGGCAATTCTTCGACCCATTTTCCTTTGGCTTTCTCCAGCCTCTTCTTGATGCCGTCCAAGATGGATTTATTAGAGGCTTCGGCTTAGCCATTGCTTTGGGGGTGAGCCGGCGTAGAAAAGTAAGGCCGAATACCATATTTGCTGCACAGCTCTCGGTATATGCCACAATCAAACTGGTTGCCGTTGTCTGAGATAAGAGCTCTGGGAATACCGAATCGTGTTATGATGTTCCTCCACACAAAGCGCTTAACGTCAGAATCTCGAATGTGTGTTTATGCCTCCGCTTCGAGCCATTTCGTGAAGTAATCTGTTGCGATGATCAGGTATCGCTTGTTCCCTGGGGCCCTCGGCAATGGTCCTACGATATCAAGCCCCCACTGGGCGAACGGCCAAGGACTGGTGCTAGAGTTCAACTCTTCAGCAGGCAGATGGTTTAACGAGGAGAATTTTTGGCAATGTTCACACTTTTTTGCATAACACTCGGCGTCCGCTCTCTTTGTCGGCCAATAATACCCCTACGTTATAGCTCGATGGGCTAAAGAGCGTCCGCCAAAATGGGCACCACAACTGCCTTCGTGTATCTCAATCAGAAGCTCCCCGACTTTGTCCGGGTGTACACATTCTAAATATGGGCCAGAGAGTGACTTTTTATAAAGCCTTCCTTGCAGATCCAAGTAGTAGCGCATGGCTTTGTTTCGCAGCTTGTGTGCTTCTTTCTTGTCCTCTGGGAGTTGTTCAGAAGATAGGAATGTAACAATGGGATCCATCCAACTTGGTGTAGATTCTATAACATTGATTTGGACTTCCTCCGAAGGGCCAATGCTTGGCTCTGGGATGAATCCTACTTCGATGGTCCGTTTAATCTTTGAGTTGATTACGGAGGCTAGGCAAGCCAAGGCATCTGCATGGGTGTTCTGATCACGTGTTATCTGGTTCAACTCATGATGGTCAAATTTTGCCAACAAAGAATTGGCTGTTTTCATGTAGGCCGCCATACGGTCGTTTCTTACCGCGTACTCCCCCTTTAGCTGATTGATCACCAGTTTTGAGTCGCAAAACACAAGCAGACGCCGAGCACCCAGAATATGCGCATTCCGCAAACCAGCTAAAATGGTTTCGTATTCGGCTTCGTTATTTGATGCTTCGAAGCCGAGCTTGACGGCCTACTCAATTATTGCGCTGTCGGGGGTCATGATTACAACTCCAGCTCCACTGCCCCGCTGATTGGACGATCCATCACAATACAACTGCCAGATGTCCCCAACATAAATCCTCCAGTTCGGTTTCGGTCGAATTTCGTCTGACTTGAAGTCGGTGACATCAGACTTAAAGTCGGCAAGGCCCCCAGTGAATTCGGCGATAAAGTCGGCAAGCACCTGTCCCTTGATTGAGGTTCTGGGTAGAAATTGAATATCGTACTGGCCAAGTTCCAGAGCCCACTTTGAAACACGTCCAGATGCTTCCGCACTGCGTAGTACTGATCGGAGGGGATAATCTGTTAGCACCCCAATGCTATGCCCCTGGAAGTAATGCATGAGCTTCCTTGCCGCCATAACTAGGGCTAGGGTGAGCTTTTCCAGCGGAAGGTAGCGTGTTTCGGTGTCAACCATTGCCCTGCTCACGTAATACACTGGCCGCTGCTCCCCCAGCTCTTCCTTTATCAATACGGCACTGACGGCTCGGTCAGAAACTGCCAGGTACAAAATGAGCGGATCACCAGCCGAGGGTGTTGTCAGGAGTGGTACTGAGCGGAGGTAGGTCTTCAGGTCGTTGAAAGCGGCTTCGCACTCGGTGAACCATTCAAAGGCCTTGCCCTGCCGTAATGTATGAAAGAATTGTCGGCAGCGATCTGTGGACTGGCTGATAAACCTGTTGAGTACGGCAGCCATCCCCATCAACTTTTGAACCTCCTTTACTGAGCGAGGGGAGGCGAGCTCCAAGATTGCTGTGATTTGCCTTGGGTTGGCTTCGATTCCTCTGTGGTTGACAATGTAGCCCAAGAATTTGCTAGAGCCGATACCAAACGCACATTTGGAAGCGTTCAACTTCATTCCATATTTGCGTAGGATGCCGAATATCTCTTCCAGATCGATTATATGATTCTGCTCTTCTTTGGACTTGACCACCATATCGTCAATGTACACTTCCATAGTTTTGCCGAGTTTCTCCTTGAACATGGTGGTGAACAGTCTCTGGTAGGTTACCCCTGCATTCTTCAACCCAAAAGGCATTACCTTATAGTAATAGGTTCCTCTTGGGGTGAGGAATGCATTTTTCTCTTGGTCCTCCGGATGCATAGGGATTTGATGATAACCTCTATAGGCATCAAGGAAGCTCATACGCTGATGGCGCGCCGTAACATCTACAAGCTGGTCTATCTTGGGAAGAGGAAAACAATCCTTTGGGCAGGCTTTGTTTAGGTCCGTGAAGTCGACGCACACTCGCCAAGTTCCATTTTTCTTCTTCACCACCACTGTATTAGAGAGCCATGTAGGCTAGGTCACCTCCCTAATTGCCCCGGTGTCAAGCAGCCAGTCAACCTCCTCAACAACGGCGATAGTGTGCTCTGCGGCTGACAGCCGGCTTTTCTGAATGATCGGCTTGCACTTAGGATCGACATTCAAATGGTGCTGTGAAACTGACGGATCTATACCCGGCATCTCGTATGGAGTCCATACAAAGACATCGAGGTTGCTGAGCAGGAAAGATATTAGCTTCTATCTATCGGCCTGATTCAAGGAGGCGTCGACCATGCAGAACTTGCATGGGCTTCCATCGATTTGAACTCGTTCTAAGTCTTCCGTTGCCTTTTCATTTGGGAGCCGCCCAACATCGTCGAGGCTTTCTCGATCTAGCAGCTCAATGGAATTTACCTGTAGTTTCTTTGGCATTTTCTCAGCAAGGAGATAACATGCTTGTGCCGATTTCTAGGAGCCACGGATTTGCTCAATACCGCATTCTATCGGGAAGCGGAGCAGCTGATGATAGGTGCTGGGCACGGCTCGCATAGTATGCAACCAGGATCGCCCCATGATGAGATTATACGGCGACGGCAGCTTGACGATCAAGAATCCCACATCCACTGTTCAAGAACCTGCTCGAACGAGAAGTCTAATTTTCCCCAATGGGTACTCTGGATTGGCATTGAAGTCAAATAGTGGATAAGGGGCTAGAGAAATATCCAATTCGGAGAAGCCGAGTTTGGTGAATGTCTTGTAGTACATAATCTCTGATGTGCTCCCTGGATCAATGAGTACGCGCTCAACTGCGAATCGGTTTACGCGTAACTCAATTACCAAGGGATCAATGTGGGGCAATGTTACTCCGGCCAAATCCAAATCATCAAAAGTGATAACCTCGGCTTCATAGGGCCGTTTAGCTGGAGTGAGTTGCTCTTGAGGGTTAGACTTCGACTGAATCGCGTGCACCGCCGATGACATTGGCAAGCTGTATATCATGTGGATCACGCGGGGCGAATGTGAATCCTGTGTCAAGGCTATTACTTTGGTTAGGTTGCCTTTTCGGACATGCTGTTGTAGCCGGCCATCTTGTACTAATTTATCGTTGTACAAGGTGAATGACGGTGCTTTGAATTTCGTGGGTAGCCCTGCCTTTGCAAGCCGACGTACAAAAGGATCATGTTGATCGTCATCCAAGCTGTTTCTTCTTCGCTTACGCCTTGTACGGGGACTTTCTTTAGAGGAACTGGTAATTTCATATCGTCCCTTCTTCTTGGGCTCCGAGGATAATGAGTCGGAGTTGCTATTAGTATCTTGTTGTCGGGCTCGAGATCCTCGACCAGCTACCCTCACGGGCTGTTCCGGGCCTTGGTATGCAGCTTGTTTGGACTTCGCCACCTCCAAGGCCAAATCCTGACGGAGATGTTCATTCTCTGCGATCATGTTCTCCAATCTTTGTTCATTTTGTTTTGCTTATTCCATGATCGCTTGCATTGCTTCATGCTCCGAAGTTGAGGGTGAGGCGAAATTCAAGGCACGGCTTGCGGCGATAGTCTCTGTTCCAAGCATGTTTGTTGGAGTGGTTTCATCTTGCGGTATATGGTCGCCAGCGACTGTCGAAGGATCTTCCATCACACTCGCCATGGATGTGCTTGAGTATTCCCACAGACGGTGCCAAATTTAGAGAAGTGGTTTGGAAATACTCTTCCGATCTTGGGAAACGCTCGTGATCCTCTTCTAGTTACCTAAAAAGGAATAAACACTTCGGTCAGGGGTGCCGGAATTAGCACTCCGACGGACAAGTCAGTCTCAACGCTCAAGAACGTTTGTATTCTAAGTTTAGCACAACAATTCTCACATACCTCTTTCTGGATGATGTCTCTTCTATTTATATCTTTTCTTCTTTGGGCCTCGGGATTAGATCCATTTCCCACCTCATATTCGGCACATTTTATAATAGACTGATCTTCACTCGGCCTCTTGCTTAACCGGTTATTTAGCCGAGTAGGGTTGGATTTGAGCTTTCGAGCCAATTTCCGAGTGCTTTGAATCTCAACTCTCCCAGATTTGACTATCTGGAATCTCTACGACTCCCAATTCTCGACCCCCACAGATCCATATTCCAATACATATAATCCGGGATGAAGAAATCACCCTAATTTTTTATGGAGACCTCCTTCACAAGGCACTTATTACAATCCTCCGCCATCAAGGCAGAATTTTAATAATTTTGCCAACTAATCTTCCTATCGGCCACCACAACCTTATCGACCCCCATAACCTTGCCGACAACCACAACTCCTGCCTGTTCCTCAAGGTAACTCAGCCTTTGAGACTCAGGTGTTAGAAGTTCTCTCAGAACTTCAGGGGTTAGTATAAGCAGTTCACTCCCATACTAACTCCATTGCCAAGCTAGAGGCATAATTGGGTCAAATGGCTAACAACATGAATAGGAGAGAGAAGGTAAAATTACTGACTCGGACTGTGGCCAACCCTAAGGGTCAATATGGGGCAGAGAGGTCAGGTGGGAATGGAAAGCATCATGAGCAGGTGCAAGCGGTGATTACCTTAAGAAGTGGGAAGGAGTTAGAGCCTCAGCCAGTTATGTCTGATGCAACCAGGGCCAAGAAGGGTGACCATGATGGAACACCCAATAAAGGCAAGGGTGAGGAAGAAACACCTAAAGGGGGATGATTTAGTCCCTAGTACTTCACATGAGCCTAAGGCACCGTATGTGCCTAGGGCACCCTTTCCCTAATGTCTTGATACACCATCCCCTTTTAATAAAAAGGCGGCATCCATGGTAGCAATGATGGAGGTCTTTAAATAGGTAAAAATCAACTTCATCTTGTTTTGTTGGAGGCGATTAAGCAAGTACCCTTCTATGCTAAATTTCTAAAGTAGCTTTGTACGTAAAAGCATAAATCTAGGACACACGTGTCCCAAAAGGTCATACTCACGGAGCAAGTAAGCTCCATCTTGTTGAATGACACACCCCCTAAGCTTAAAGACCCGGGTGCCCCAACCATTGCATGCATTATAGGGGACCATTTCATTGATAGGGCCTTGTTAGATTTAGGAGCTAGTATCAATTTGTTGTTTTACTCTGTGTACGAGAAATTTGGGCTTGGCGAGTTGAAGCCCACTACTGTTACTCTCCAGTTGGATGACCGGTCCCTCAAAGTGCCATGTGGCATGATTGAGGATGTGCTAGTAAAGGTTGATAGGTTTTATTTTCCTATTGATTTTTTGGTCTTAGATATGGAACCGGTAGCCAGCTTTAGGAAGCGAATCCCGATGATCTTAGGTAGACCTTTCTTGGCTACGGCCAATGCATGCATAAATTGTCGTATCGGGGTTATGGAAGTTTCATTTAGGAATATGCAAGTGAAACTTAATGTTTTTCAATCATCCTAACAACCCTATGAGAAAAGAGGAGTGCTTATTTGTGGATGTTGTGGATGGGATTGTGGAGGAGGCTTTACCCTCCGTTCTTGTAGAGGACCCTCTCGAGGCTTGTCTAGCTTATTTTGGGTTTGAAAATTTTGATATTGACGGGTCGGTTGAGGAGGTGAATGCCTTACTTAATTCTTCTTTTACACTGGATTTTCTTCTGTGGAAAGTCCGGTTTGAATCCCTTCCTCCTCTGTCTAAAGAGCTTGCCATACCATCCTTTGTCACACTACCTACACTTGAGTTGAAACCACTCGCGACCACACTTAAGTATGTTTTTTTTAGGGCCTCATGATACTTTGCCTATCATCATTGCATCTAACTTAACTACAGAGCAGGAGAGTCAATTATTGAGTGTTCTTGTAGCACATCGGAGTGCTATAGGGTGGTCGGTGGCCGATTTGCGAGGGATAAACCCTTCCGTGTGCATGCATTATATACATTTAGAGGAGGACACCAAGTCTTCTCGTGAAATGCAATGGAGGCTTAATCCCAATATGAAAAAGGTGGTGAAAAATGAGGTATTAAAATTGTTAGATGCGGGCATTATATACCCCATCTCGGATAGCAAGTGGATGAGTCCCACGCAAATGGTGCCCAAGAAATCGGGCATCATTGTTGTTGAGAATGAGAGAGGAGAGTTAGTCCCCACATGAACCACTACTGAGTGGCGAGTGTGCATTGATTATAGGAGACTGAATTCCATGACTAGGAAGGATCATTTTCCCTTACTTTTTATTGATCAATTCCTAGAGCGATTAGCGGGGCAGGGTTTTTATTGTTTTGTTAATGGCTGCTCAGGGTATAACCAAGTCCCGGTGTACCCCGCTAACTAGGAAAAGACCATATTCACTTGCCCTTTTGGCACTTTTGCTTACAGGCGCATGCCCTGTGGGTTATGTAATGCACCAGCGACTTTTCAACGGTGTATAATGGCTATCTTCTCTGACATGGTGAAGAAATTTTTAGAGGTCTTCATGTTCTCGGTGTTTGGACCATCTTTTGAGGAATGCCTTAGAAACTTGACTAAAGTGTTGGAATGATGTACTGAGGCAAATCTAATTTTGAGTTGGGAAAAGAGCCATTTTATGGTTCGTGAGGGTATAGTGTTGGGATACATTGTGTCCCCTCGAGGTATAGAGGTAGACAAGACTAAGGTTGACCTCATTGTAGGCCTTCCTTCACCTAATTTCATGCGTCAAGTTAGGTCTTTCCTAGGGCACGCAGGTTTTTACCGTAAGTTCATCAAAGACTTTAGTAAAATATCCCGTCCTTTGTGTAGTTTACTTGCTAAGGACGCGCCTTTTATCTTTGATGAGGCATGTTTGAAGGCTTTTGAAACACTGAGAATGGCCCTTACTACCCCCCAATCATGAAATCACCGGATTGGTCGCTTCTCTTTGAAATCGTGTATGATGCCTCAGATTACGCTGTTGGGGTTATGTTAGGTCAAAGAGTCAATAGGACACCCTATGCTATATACTATGCTAGTCACACTCTCTCGGATGCACAATTGAATTACACTACCACCGAGAAAGAGTTGCTAGCTGTGGTCTTTGCCCTAGATAAATTTCAGTCCTATCTTCTAGGTTCCAAGGTCATAGTCTTCACTGATCATGTCACTTTGCGGTATTTACTATCAAAGAAAGAGACCAAATCTAGATTGAGTAGGTGGATTTTACTCCTTCAGGAGTTTGACCTAGAAATTCGGGACAAGAAGGGATCCGAGAATGTAGTTGTGGATCATTTATCTCGCATCTTTATTGAGCACATGAGTGATCCCTTAGCCTTGCACGACTCGTTTCCAGACGAGCAACTTCTTGCGGTTTCACACGTGACCCTTCCGTGGTTTGCTCATATAGTGAATTACTTGGTAGTTGGTCAAATTCTGAAAACTTGGTCTAAGCAAGACAAAGACGGATTTTTTTCATAAGCCAAGCATTATTTTTGGGAAGACCTGGAATTGTTCAAGTATTGTTCGGATCAAGTGATTCGGTGTTGTGTGCCTGAGAGTGAAACCCGTAGTATTCTCACCTTTTGTCACTCTCATGTAGGTGGCAGCCATTTAAGTGGGGCAAAAAACGGCCGCCAAGGTTTTACAATGTGGGTTTTATTGGCCCTCTATCTTCAAAGATGCCCATAACTTCTATAGAGCTTGCGAGCGTTATCAACGCATGGGCTCCATGTCACAATGAGATATGATGTCGATGACCCCTATTTTGATTGTTGAGATTTTTGATGTTTGGGGCATCGACTTTATGGGACCCTTCCCACCATCTTTTGACTTTGAATGCATTATGGTGGCTGTGGACTATGTCTCCAAGTGGGTGGAGGCAGTGGCAACCAGAACAAATGACCACAGGGTTGTGGTTAAATTCCTCCATGAAACTATTTTTTGTCATTTTGGGTTTCCACGTGCCATACATGATCACTCACAAAGTTGTCACTCCTTACCATCCCCAAACTAGTGGTTAGGTAGAGGTTTCTAATAGGGAGGTTAAACACATCCTCGAGAAAACTGTGAGGCCCGATAGGAAAGATTGGTCCACTAGGTTAGTTGATGCACTTTGGGCCTATTGCACTGCATATAAGACACCCATCGGGATGTCTCCATGTAGGATTGTGTTTGGGAAACCATGCCATCTCTCTGTTGAGTTAGAACATCGGGCTTTGTGGGCCATTAGGAAGTTCAATTTTGATATGGCCAAAGCCGGTGACCACCGGAAACTCCAACTTAATGAGTTAGAGGAGCTCCGCAATTATGCGTATGAGAGCTCAAAAATTTACAAGGCTAGGACTAAGGCATTTCATGATAAACATATTTCTCGTAAGTCCTTCGAGCCACATCAAAAAGTATGGCTGTTCAAAGCTAAATTGCGGTTGTTCTCAAGTAAACTCCGGTCTCGGTAGAATGGCCCATATGAGGTTATAGAAGTCCTTCTGCATGGGGCGGTTGAAATTAAAAATCCACAAGATGGTACGACCGTCAAGGTCAATGGCCAAAGATTGAAACACTATGTGGATGGTATTGAGAAAGGGGAGATGATTGAAGTTGTCCATTTGACGGACCCAATATATCTTCCATAGTGATTACTTTGAGTCCAGGAGACTTTAATTCCTCTAAAGGTGTAATTCCTTTGGTGTTAGCTGTGCCCGAACGGCATCAGACGGTTTGGTATAGCCACCTAACTGTGTTTGTAATGAGTTCCTAGGAGACCAATTTAGGCGATGGAACCTAAAGTTTGAATGGCAAAGCCTAGAACGCAAAGGTTTAGAATTTCCAAGACTAGAGTCTGGTTTAAATACCCAGGGGTGTGGAAATTGCTTCAAAATCACCTTGGCTTGAACTCTGTATGGCAGCCCCATAGGTCGAGTTAGCTTTATGCGTCTCGATTCTAGATACCGAATCAATCTAGTCTATCACCCTGTTAGAGAATAGGGAAAGTTACACACACTGTTAGGGAGAAAAGTAGTATCTGTAGTGTTCGCGTGAAGATTATACCCGTGTTGCACATTTCGATATTTTCGTTGTTCTATTTTTTATTTCAGATGTGCATTGAAGGTAGAAGGGATTTAAATTTTTAATTGAATTGTGAATGGGTTTTTATTTAAAATAAAAAAAAATAAAAATGGTTGAACTTGGTTTAAAGAAAAAAAAATTAGCAAACCACACGTGCGGCACACACGGGTGCACGAGCGGCCCAAGCCTAATTGGCTACTGCACAAACACTGCAAGAGCGACCCAATTCTGCTGCTGGAGTGGCCCAAAAATAGGCGCTCGTGCAGCCCAATGGGCGCATGAGCGATCCAGTAAAATATATATATATATATATATATATTCACCGCACGAGTGGAGGCCCAGACCCAAAAACATTCTGCTTTCACGCTGCAGGAGCAGCCCAATTCCGCCGCACAAGCGGCCAATAAATCAACGCTCGTGCATCCCAAGTAAAAAAAAAAAAAAAAAAGAGTAATAAAAAAAATTTAAAATAATAAATAAATTGTGTAGTTTCTTTAATTACTTTTTGTTTATTTATTTAATTATTACTTATTTAATTTCTCTTTAAAAATAATAATAATAATAATAAATATATATATACATATAAATTTAAAACCTGCAGATTTATTTTATTTTATTTTATTTATTTTATTTTTATTATTTTTTCTCCTTCTTCTTCTTCTTCAAAAAAAAAAAAAAAAAAAAAAACAAATTAAAAAAAAACGAAAATTTTCTTGAGAAAACCCTAGACCACTTGTTGACCCTCATCACTTTTCCAACTACACTCTCTCTCTCCCTCTCATCTTCTTCTTCTTCTTCTTCTTCTCTCTCTCTCAACCCCACACACCCACAAACTCCATCCAACCCCACCATCACCAACTTCTTCTTCCTTCACTTTTCACCCCAGCTTTTTCTCAAAACCACCTTCCACCAAAGCACCACTATATTTTTTAACCGGCGAATTTTCAGCGGATCTACATACATCATCTTCTTCCTTTCTTTTCTTCCTATTTTTTTTAAGGTAATCACCCTATTTTTGTTTTGATTTCTTAATTTTTCCATAAAATATAGTAATTTAATAGTTATTGTTGAGGCTTTGTTCATCATCCTTGTACCTACCATCATCTCCACCATTGTCCATGATCTTTACATCTAAAAAAAAAATTTAAAAATGAAAAAACAACCTGGGCGTGCACCAACAGACCCACCGCATGTACGGCCCTCTCCGGCGCACGTGCAGCACAAGCAAAAAAAAAAAAAAAAATCACATTATAATAATAATAATCATTTACCTTATTGTAGCTTCTTTCTTTTTTTTATAATGTAGTTGTTTAGTTTAATTGGTTAGTAGATTGTTGTTATTTTTGTTTTACTCATTTAGTTAGTGATTTTGTTTTATTTTTATTTTGTGATGTAATTGTTAGTTTAATTGTTTAATGGTTTAGTTTTTATTTTATTTTATTTTTATTTTTTGAATTATTATTTTATTTTTATTTTTTTCTACTAACTTAGATTATTTTATTTTATTTTCTTATTTGTTTATTTATTCATTGTAGTTCATATGTGTGTTTGCCAATTTGTCTCATGCTAACTTAGTATAAGCTAATTTTTGTACTATATATATATATATATATGACCACAAAAAAAAGAAAAAGAAAAAAAAATCAGGGAATGTGATGGCAATGAGAATTCTCATGATTTGTGCATGCATGCGCTGTTTGATGTGGTCTAATATAATGGTTCCACGTTTTTTGTTGTGTTGGTTGTCTTATTTTGTGCAGGAATGGCTTCATCATCCCGCCAAGCACCCAAATGGCCTCGCAATGCCAACATTGCATTTAGGGATGTGCCAACCAACGCTTGGGCCAACAAACCAATTGCCTGTGATACATCCTTTGATGTGGAATACTTCCGACGTCGTCAACCCACTGCGTGGACTGTCCGACAACTTAAGGACCAGGGCCTCTTGGGTATCAGCATCGTCACTGAACCGGCGTATCCTCGCATTATGTGAGTCTTTTATCAAAATATGTACACCAGTGACGAGGCCCCAGAAGCTCTTTTGTCCATTGTTGACAAGGTGGAGTTAGCTGTCACACTAGCTTCCATTGCCGAGGTCCTTCATTGTTCCATAGACACTATCAATGCAGAACAGTTCCCGGTATTTACTCGAGAACTTACTATCCTGGCATTGGTAATTTAATTTTATCAGGGGCGACAGGATGATGACAACCGTACTAGCATCCGGCAGGCTAACTTACCACACCGTATTCTCTTCCTCGATGTGCTTCTAAAAAAGAATGTCATCTCTCTTGGCCACAAGGAAGAGCGGCGAGGGGACTTCCCCCGTGCTTTGCACCGATTTGACTTCGGGTTTTGGGTTGACATCCCTACTTTGATCTACAACCAGATGAACCGAATCCTTAATGAAGTCAAAGTGCACAATACCCCGGGGCAGTTCTACATGGGCCCTTCCTTTCACCAACCTCATCACTGCTCTCATAAAAGCCCAAGGGACATACCCACTCGAATCTAATGAGATTCAGCTTCCGCTATCCACACTTTATGGAAAAACCCACTGGCACCAAACCACTGCTCGTCTGCTGCCTCCACTACTCCTCTTTGATGCCCCGACCAATCCTAATGATGCCTCGGTAGAGCCCGCCGCCGCACCAGCGCCAGCACCAACACCATTCCGTATGATAAAGGCACAATATTAGGCTCTTTTGGATAATTAAGCCACTATTCAGCAATCGGTGGTTGATCTCCAGGCCGACTATCAGGCCTATCGGGATTACTCACAAGTGGCATTTGATGGGTATCAACAGTCAGTTGCATCTCTACAAACTGACTTCTACGCATACCGGGACTTGAGCGAGCAGCGGTTTGATTAGCTTGGCACTAGGATTCATGATAAGGCGTTCGAGACTTGGACACTGATGCATGCCCTATTTGAGCAGCATTTCCCACCACCGTCGAATCGACATCAGTGATATATATATTTTTTCTTTGTTTTATTTCTTTATTTATTTTTGTTATGTTTTATTTTATTTTTATTTTCCTTTTATACTGTACAGTTCAAAAAAAAAATGTTTGTGTGTTTGGGTGTCCTTGCCTCGCTGGATGTGCGCCCATGCTGTCTGGTAAGATCCTCTCTCTCATTTTACTATCTCATGTACAATTGCTTACATTGAGGACAATGTTGTATTCCAATTGGGGGGTGAGGGTATTTATAATAACCATTCATGTTTGTACTTGTTGCACTTGATTGCACTTGATTGCACCACTTCACTTAATATTCACTTTGTGCCAGTATGGTAATGATATGAGCATATGTTAATTGGGGAACATAGTTAGCTTGTATGAAAAGGGTTTATTAGGTAAATACTCACATGTGATGTTTGCACTAGGATAGTTGTTTGTGTTTGTGGTATTAGTACACTTGTCATAAGTATGCCTTAATTCACATGAACACACTATCATAGCGGTGACCTCTATATTATAATCCCTGGTGTACATCATTGATAATGGCTAAGGTTGCAGAAAAGAATAAATGAGTAGCCAAGATTCTTAAAAAAAAAAAAACAAAAACAAAAAAAAAAACAAAAAACAAAAAAAAAAAAACAAAAACAAAAACAAACAAACAACAGCAACAATAACAACACTTGACTTGTTTGGGTTCGTAACCTTTTTAACTCGAGTTATTAAGCCGTAGGGATGTCTCTACACCTAGTTCCCTAAAACCATCTGGTTTGGGAGTCATTGGCCCAATACTTGCTACATGGATTAATTAGAAAGCTTAAGGGACCTAGACATTGCACAGTTAAGAAAAAAAAAGGAGAATGACTTGTTCGGATTCGTAGCTTTTTCAACTCGAGTTATTAAGCCCGTAGGAGTGTCTTCACACCTAGTGCCCTAAAACCGTCTGGTTTGGGAGTTATTGTCTAATGCTTGTTACATGGGTTGATTAGAAAGCTTAATGGATTAGGACATTGCACAGTCAAGTAAAAAAAAAATGTTTGAGAATCTTGCCTGCAATAGTTTAGTTTTTATGTATATGTTAGGTGTTATTATGAGTTACACTGGGCTATTATAGTGAACAGTTAACTAATATAGAGATTGCACTTTACACCGAGAGTACTGATGATATGTCTACTAGCATACACAAGTACAAGGGACTTTACTTTTGTATTAACTGAATTGTGATTTTGACTCAATAGATTCCTTCATGCTTGTCTACTATGCCTTCAATAACTCACCATGTCTTAATATCACATTGTAGTGGCACATAAGTTGATTGTTAGGTAGAGTAGTGTGGTTAATTGTTGTTGAGCGGATATGAATTTGTTGATGTTTGTGGGTATCATTTCTGAAAACCCTCACGAGACTATACTCGTCCACTTGGGGTAACCTTGTGGTTTAAAGGCTTGTTCCATATGCTAAATGCAATCATGATCCCTACGAAAGTGGCTTAGAGTTATTTTACTTTTCTTATTTCTTTTGTTTTGCTTGAGGACTAGCAAAATGTGAGTTGGGGGATGTGATATAGGCTGAAAGATACCACATTAAGGCCACTTAAGTTACATTTTTAGTCTTTCAATTTTGTTTATTTGGTGGAGATGATGTGTTTCGTGCACCTGTACAGATTTGGCAGGAAATACGTAAATTCAATAAAAAATGAGCGCGAAAGAAGATCCTCTGTGCGAGAAGTGAAAAATCCGAGCCAACCAGACCATTGCAAGTGTGGCCAAGCTTCACCACACGTGCGGCCCACCTAGGGATGCATGCACAGATTTTGGGGTGTGTTTTGCTGATAATAAAAGGGAAAAAAATAGGCTAACCTAGGGTTTGAAAAATTATTTTGAAGGAAAGAGAGACTACGATTTTAAAGAGGTATTTTTTCTCAAGCTGAAGGGACAACTTCCATGGGGACTTCTTTCTCATCCTCTTTCTTTTCCCACTCCTCCATGAGTAGCTAGTCTTCTTTTTTAGGGTTTTGATAAAACCCTAGCCATGCAATAGGATTTTTCATAAGTTTTGATTGTGAATCGGTTTGAATCAATGTATGGCTAATTTAGAAGTTTTTAATCATTGTTCTTTTCATCTCTTCAAGTATTTTACTCTCAGTGATTGTTTAATGCTTTCCATACATTAGTTTTCTTTGTGTTTGTATTCAAAGTACGAGACAAGTCGTGCTACCATAGTTTAGAGCAAACACCTCGTGCTACTCGGGATGATTCGTGCCTGTACATTGAATGCAATAACCCTCTTGATCAATAGTTCAAACTTGTAGTTGTGAAATATTAGATATTTCAAACCAGATTGCAATTATTGGCCGATGTTTAATCTCGTTTATATGGTTAGTGGCAAATTCTTTGCCCTAGGATTTTTCCCAAAAATCAATATCTCAAACGCTAATTTGAATTGTCAATTTAATTTCTCAATTTCATTTAATTCCTGATTAGTCATAAAATCTCTTAATCTTTTTAATCAAAATTAATTTAAGAATTTAGCGATTAAATTAGTCTAATTTCACAATTGTCCTTATGGATCGATACTTGAACTTGCCATTATTTTAAAAGAATTTGATATAGTTTAGTGTTTATTTTGGTGTGTGAAACGAACCATCACATCCACTTAGTGAAAACACATCAAAGTCAATCAAGATGACATAGTAGACTTGTCTTTGAACTAGCGATCTTATACGATTAACCAGATATGTCTCACACACAAATTTTCTTCTCTTTAGGTAATTCAAAAAGCTGACACATGGATTAACCTTGTGTTTATATTCTGTTTCATGAGCGCTCTAAAGTCAAGCCCTTGGACTCATAGGAAGTGGAACCACCTCCTACACTCATATAGGTAAGTTTACTGAAAGTACCCCTGTAACTAAAGTACCCTAACTCACCGTTGTAAACTTATTAAGAGCTGAGTAGCTCAACCTCCTCTTTTGCATTACAGGTCCCAAGCACTTTATACTTTGGGATGGTTATAAAAATAAAAATTTAAGTGTTTGCAATCACGGCATATGGTGTATTTGGGCTCATTGAACTCAAGACTTGATATTTCTTCAAGCATTAAGTCAAGTTTCCACCAGGAGTGATATATTACTTGTGCTTAAGACCTATCCCCTTTGATGATCTCACATCAAATCTCTTGCTAGTGTTTCTTAAGATAATTTACAGTCATGTGGAAAAAATTCCTACATAGCTATGTATTACCACAGTTTATGACGCGAACAACATGTCCAAACTAACAGTCACTGTCATAACTATCAACTCATATTAATAATGAGTTTGCATAAAAAATCAAAAATCAAAAAAATAAAATAAAATTGTGAATGTGTGAATTTTTTTCTTAAGTGCAAGTCTTGATACTCCAAGCAAGCACACTGAAGACTTGATCTAAGAAGATTTCCATCCCTTCAAAAATGTTTACCTTATTTTTTAGGAAAAATTAGTCTAAGGTCTCTCTCCTATTTTTAATAATGGAAAAGATTCACAATATTATTTTATGATGTCTAAGGTCCCTCAACTCCACACTCATATGTCACAGAGAAATTTGAGTGTCACAAATCAAATCTCATTTCTCTCTCTTACACACACACTCTAAACTCTCTCTCTCTCTCTCTCTCTCTCTCTCTCTCTCTCAATGACCGTCTAGCCTTCTCATTGCTTCTTTCATTTGATGAGAACAATGAGAATAAAGCAAAAAGGAAATAAAAGAGAAAGCATTGTGAAGTTCCTGGAACAACTCTCTACCAAATTAGAATTTAAAACAGGTGATCGTTACCCATAAAAACTCTCTGATCAATTAGTGCATCAGAATGAATAACATATTATATAAAGAGCAATTAATACTAGGGACATAGATTTAGCAAAGAAGGTGTTTGATGAAATGCCAAAGAGAGAATTTTTGTCCAGAGAAATTTGGTGTGGGTGATGTGTAAAATTTCTCTGTGATGTGTCCAGAGAAATTTGGAATCACAGAGAAATTTGAAATTTTCTCTATGATGTGTTCAGAGAAATTTGAAATTTTTTCTGTGATTTGTTCAGAAAAATTCTTTGGATCGAATTTTCTCTAGATCAATGTTGAGGGACCTTAGACATTATGAAAATATTGAGTGTCTTTTATGCTATAAAATCTTAATATTAGGGACCTTAAAAAAATTTCCCTATTTTTTATTGTCATGATAGAATAATAGAGGGAAAAAAAAAAAGATTTGACTCTTATAACAAAACAAATCATGAATTTTTGATTTTATCGATTTAAATCTTAAACTTTGATTTGTTTTCAATTTGAACCATTTGCCTATTTTCGTAAAATAAAATGGACGAAAAATGAGTATTTTAATCATTAAACTAAATAGAAATAGATATTTTAGACATTTTATGTATACATGCATTGAGTTTAATGTCTAAAATATTCATTTTTATTGAGTTTAATGACTAAAATACTATTTTTTCATCGATTTTAAGTAACAAAAATAGACAAATAATTTAAATTAAAAATAAATCAAAAATTGAGATTTAAATTGATAAAATTAGAAACTCAATGTATATTTTATTACAAAAGTAAAACTCTTTTTTTTTTTTGTAATTGTCCCAATAATATATTAGGTCTCATAATTTTATAGTCAAAATTCATGCGAGTTTTCTTCTTAGTGGTGAGCGCTTAGCAACACCACTCACATTGATATTGTTTTTTCAGTAAGACCTAAAAGTGAACACATTTTTGAAAAGTTCTAAAAACAAAATAAAAATCACTAAAACAAAAAATTTACTAAAAAAATAATTTTCAAACCCAAGCTCGATACAGGTTTCAACTAAAATAATTTGATTTGTACTATCAAATTTTAAATTGAGTAAATCATATGATTCAATTGCAATTAATTATGATTTGCTACAATTAGTTATGCTTGCACAATGTATGAAACATCATTGTTTACCGAAATTTTTCATTAAAAACAATCAATTAATCATGTTGATATATGTAATTTTATATGTACATACCTCTATACAATTTAATTATATTGATATTCATTTTATTTTAAACATTACGTGTTTATATACATACATAAAATTATATATTACGCAAAAATAAGTGAATTTTAGTATTCATGATTCGATACAATTGATAATTAATTATTTTAGCAAAACGATTCATAGTTCAATACGTTATTTCACTACAATGGAATTAACAGGTTTTCATGATAACCTAAGTTGTAAGGTTAATCAAAATAGGACCAGCCTGCTCACCAATTAGGTTCAACAAATACCTAAAGGAGGCTGCCAAAATCCCCACATGAACAACGCCCGCTGACGAATTTGTGCAGCCGTTTACTATCTCTGACGATGATTTCCCTCGCAGTCAGTATTGACACGAATTTAATAAAACTACGACAATCTTGACACATGCTAAACTCTTGATAACATGTATTGGTACTGCATTGGAAGTGTTCAACAATCCAAATGTAACAGCCAAATTTTCACTGTGGTGAACAGTAGAGAAAGTTGTTTCCTCATCTTGCTCATCTGTTACACCTATATCTCCTTGTGATTCATACCCACAATTTTTTGCTTTCTCAATCAAATCAGCCAATAATTGATCTGCTTCATCGCATTGAGGACGAAACTAGAAATCAGGCTTAAATGAATAAACCTTGTCTTTGATACTAATCCAGCTCCAATCCTTCAGTTTCCCAATTTTCTCACCTTTCATCAATTTTCTCACCCTAGAAACATCTTGCCATCTCCTTGTTGAGACGTACATGTTCAACAGCAAGACGTAAGTCTCAGAATTTTTTGGAATGAGTTTGAGTAGTTGTTCAGCAGTATAAAATCCCAATTCCAGATTCCCGTGACTTCTACAGCCTGCAACCATAGTGGACCATATGAATTCGTTGGGCTCGAAATCCATCTGCTTGATAATCTCAAAAGCTTCATCTAAGCGACCTAGCCTCACAAACATATCGATCAGGCACACAAAATGGTCCATCACGGGCTTGATTTTATACTCGTTTTTCATCATCTCAAAATAAGCCAATGCCTCGTCAACCATTCCAGCGTGGCTACAAGCTGAAAGAACACCCACAAAGGTGATCTTGTTCGGTCTAACCCCTACTAATCTCATATCCTCAAAGAGTTGCAAAGCCTGTTGTGAGCAACCATGTTGAGCAAACCCTATAATCATCGAAGTCCAAGATATCAAAGTTCTTGTAGACATCTCTCCAAAAGCTTTAATTGCTCTCTCGATGCTTTCACATTTATTATACATGCTCACTAGGGCAGTTCCCACAACTACATCAAACAAAAACCTAGTCTTAATAGTCTGAGAATGAACTTGTTCGCCTTGTTGCAAAGCCACCAAACTACTACATACGGTCAATATACTTGAGAAGGTAAATAGATCGGGCTTTAGGCCTGACCGATGCAATCTTAGAAAAATGTTAAGCGCCTCAACTCCGCTATGGTGTGCTGAAATACCATCCTCTGCAAGATCCATCATTTGGGCATGCCCTGCAATCGTCGCATTCCATGTAACCAAGCTGACTTCCTCCATTCCATCAAACAACTTCTTCGCCTCTCGAACATGTCCACATTTCAAATACAAATACATAATAGAATTTGTTACGGGTAGGTTCAATTCATACCCAAGTTTAGTGGTCAACGAGTGAACCTGCGATCCTACACTCAAAGCCTGCATTACACAACACAAACTCAAGACTCTAGTCAATGTGAACTCATTCGACTCTACATCCTCAGAAAGCATTTCACCGAACAAACTCAAACCCATTCCAGAATCACCATTATTACCGCAGGAAGATATAACCGTGGTCCAAGAAATCACATTCTTTTCCTTAATTCTCAAAAATGCTTTAACCGTAGAATTCAAGCTGCCACAGTTGGAGTATAAACTGCAAAGTGCATTCCCAACACTCGTGTCGTATTCAATATCATACTTTACGATGTAACTATGGATTTGCTTCCCTAACCCAATTGCATACATCAAACAACAAGCATTTAAAACAACTCCAAGTGTATAATTTGTAGGATAAGCACCAACTTCCAACATTTCAATGAAAACCCGAAAGGCGAGCTCCGGTTGGGAATTTCGAACATAGCCAGTCATCAGAGAAGTCCAAGTTGTTGTGGATCGAGGGCACACCAGGAAACACAAACAAGCAATAACACAAGAGTTTTAACGTGGTTCGGCAAGTCGCCTATGTCCACGGGCAGCAGATTTCACTATATGGAGAGAAATGGAAGAATTACAAACAATACACTCTGATAGTTGTTCACTCACTCACTGTATTTTTCTCTATACAACTCTTCCCTTGGCCTCTCTATTTATACACACAACAGTAGGCAAAGAGGTTGGCTGGCCTTGCACATGGCCAGCCTGTTCCTTCACAAAAGTGGCCGTCCACCTTTGTGACTTGTCGGTTGGCAAGGGTTGGCAAGCTGTATTGCTAGTTGGCAATGTGTTGGCTTCACATGGCCAGCCTTGCATGGCTAGTTGGCAAGCTGAATCTTTAGCCAATCTTCAACAAATCTCCACCTTGGCGAGGATTCTCTTATCCAACATAGTGATCGATCAACACTGCCTTACACCTGAAGGTGCTCTGTTCCGAGAGATGTTGACCAAGTCCAAACAATGTTGGAACTTGATCCTAGAAACCACTTTTGTGAGCATATCGGCCGGATTATCTGCAGTACTAATCTTTTGAAGCAGAATATCCCCTTTATTCATAATTTCTCGGATGAAATGGAAACGGACATCAATGTGCTTGGTACGGGAATGGTGAACCTGGTTCTTTTCCAAACAAATGGCACTTTGACTATCACAGTACACCTCAACGTGCTTCTGAATAATACCCAAGTCCTCAATCAACCCATGTAGCCAAATAGCTTCCTTAAAGGCTTCCGTCACTACCATGTACTCTGCCTCTGTAGTAGACAGAGCCACCGTTGACTAAAGCGTTGACCTCCAACTCACCGGCCCTTTAGCAAGCGTAAATAAATACCCTATTGTTGATCGGCATTTGTCCAAGTCACCAGCATAATCTGAGTCCACATATCCAACCAAACTCTGTCCGAGTCGGTTATCTCTCTCAAACTTCAATCCCAGATTAACCGTGCCATGTATGTACCTTAGGATCCATTTCACTACCTGCCAGTGATCTTTTCCTGGATCATGCATATACTTGCTTACCATACTCACAGCATGTGAGATGTCAGGCCTTGTACAAACCATAGCATACATTAATGCACCAACTGCATTTGCATATGGAACTTGTGCCATATGCTTCCGTTCTTCTTCTGTGCGTGGAGACATCGAAGCACTAAGCTTGAAATGAGGGGCCAATGGTGTACTCACAGCTTTTGTTTTCCCATTTATGCCAAATTTGTCTAACACTTTTTTCAAGTATTGAGTTTGTGTCAGATGAACTGTGCCCTTCTTCCTGTCTCTCTTGATCTCCATGCCAAGAATTTTCTTTGTTTCTCCTAAATCCTTCATTTCAAACTCTCTTGCTAACTGTGCCTTGAGTTTGTCAATCTCCTCATTGCTCTTTGATGCAATTAACATATCATCTACATATAAGAGCAAATAGATGAAGGACCCATTTGGAAGCTTACGAAAATATACACAATGATCAAATTGACTTCTTGTGTATTCTTTCTCTATCATGAACCGATCAAATCTTTTGTACCACTGTCTCGGGAATTGCTTCAATCCGTACAACGATTTGTTCAGCTTACAGGCCCAATTCTCTTTTCTAGCAACTTTGAAACCATCTGGCTGGGACATGTATATCTCCTCTTCAAGATCTCCATGTAAAAAGGAAGTTTTGACATCGAGTTGGGCGCGCTCGAGATCAAACTATGCAACCAAAGCTAACAAGATACGAATAGACGTGTGCTTCACAACAGGTGAGAATACCTCATTGTAGTCTATTCCTTCCTTCTGAGCATAGCCTTTAGTTACCAATCTAGCTTTGAATCTGATGTTGTCTTTGCTTGGGATGCCTTATTTCTTGGTGTAAACCCACTTACACCCAATTGCTTTCTTGCCTTTTGGAAGTTGCACCAACTCCCAAGTCTGGTTCTTGTGAAGTGACCCGATCTCTTCATCCATAGCCTCCTTCCAATTAACACTTTATGTATTCTGTACGGCTTCTTTAAAAGTGCAAGGAACATTATCTTCAATGATTGGAAGTGCATAGGCTACCATATCGGTCATCCAACCAGGTTGCTTAGTAACCCTTTTTCCTTTCCTGATTGCAATGGGTTCTGATTGTTGTGGGGCCCCTGGATCTTCATTTTCATCTGAACTCTCTTCAGAGCTATCCACTGAGACTTCTTCAGGATGGTTGATTGGTTGACTAGTCTTTGCTGGAGTTTCAACCTCCACCTGCACTGACTTCTTCAATGCTCCATCATTTTCTTGAGGATTTGGTTGCTTCAGCATTGTAGACTCATTAAAGGTAACGTCTCTTCTAGTGACAACTTTCTTTGATTCAGGGCACCAAAGTCTGTATCCCTTGACACCGTCACTAAAGCCTAAGAAGACAGCTTTCTTGGCTCTAGGATCCAACTTAGATTTTGTAACATGAAAATAAGCTGGACATCCGAAGATACGTAGCTGATCATAATCAGTAGCTGGCACTCCTGACCATACCTCCATGGGAGTCTTGCCATCTAGTGTTGCAGTAGGTAGTCGGTTAACAAGATGACGAGCATAGTTCAATGCCTCGCCCCAAAATGCCTTGCTCAACCCAGAATGTGACAGCATACACCGGACTTTCTCCACCAAAGTGCGGTTCATGCGTTCTGCAACTCCATTTTGCTGCGATGTTCCAGGAACTGTGAAATGTCTCACTATCCCTTCATTCTGGCAAACCTCAAAGAAGGGATCTGATGTGTATTTCCCGCCATTGTCAGATCTAAGCTTCTTGATCTTTCTGCCTGCCTAGGTCTCAATCATTTTCTTCCATATAAGAAAGATTTCTAATACTTCATCTTTATGCTTCATTGTGTAAACCCAAACTCTTCTTGAGAAATAATCAACACAAAGTAGTGTTTACCTCCCAATGAAGCATTCTTGGAAGGGCCCCATACATCGGTGTGAACGTAGTCTAGAATCCCTTTGGTACGATGAATAGCAGTACCAAACTTGATTCTTGTTTGCTTGCCCAGTACACAATGCTCGCAGAACTCAAGCTTCCCTGTTTTGGCACCTTTCAACAGGCCTTGCTTTACCAACCCTTGTAAAGCCTTCTCACCGACATGCCCTAGGCGCATGTGCCAAAGTCTGGAAGTGTCTGATACATCATCTTCTGAGCTGGTGGAGACAGCCACTCTCCCTGTGACTGTAGAGCCGTCTAAGAAATATAAATTTCCCTGTCGAGTACCCTTCATTACAACAAATGCTTCTCGAACAACTTTGAGGACTCCACCTTCCATAGTTACTCTGTAACCTTTGGAGTCTAAAACTCCCACTGATATGAGATTCTTTGTCAAATCTGGTACATACTGAACATCTTCAAGAAGTCTGATTGTTCCATCATGTATCTTCAGTCGAATTGCTCCAATCCCCTTTGTCTGGCAAGCTTGGTCGTTGCCCATCCGCACAACTCCTCCATCGAACTCTCGTAAGCTCGAGAACCACTACTTGTTAGGACACATGTGGTAGGAACATCCGGAATCTAGAATCCATTCATCAGACTGGCCATATAATGAAACTGTGAAGGCTGATCCTTCACCATTATCTTCATCTCGTGCAACGTTCACCTTTTCTTCTTTCTTGTCTTTATTGGGACAATCTTTTGCCCAATGACCCTTCTGGCGACAAGCAGCACACTCGTCTTTTGCAAGACGTCTATATAGTCAATGCCTTGGATGCTGAGTCTCTGTTTGCAGATTTATCTTTCCTTCTGAACTCATCATTTACCAAGGTGTTTGTAACATCAACATACTTGATCTTTTCTTTACCGTATAGTAAAGTGGTAGTGAGATGATCATATGAGTCAGGCAAGGAATTCAACAATAACAGTGCTTTATCTTCATCACTAATATGATCAACCAAGTTCTTCAAATCAGTGAGAATTTTGTTGAAATTGTTTAGGTGTTCTTTCATCGAAATACCTTTCTTGTAGTTGAAACGAAACAACCTCTTCTTCAAGTAGAGCTAGTTCCCAATGCTCTTTGTCATGAACTTATCTTCCAACACCTTCCAAAGCTCCTTCGTAATATCATATTTTGTGAAGGCGTACTTCTCCTCTTTTGCAAGGCAAAGTCAGATGGAACTGCAGGCCATGAGATTCACCTTCCCCCATTCTATCCCGTCCAGGTCATCTGGTTTGTCTCCCAGAGTGAAGTACAGGTTCATCTGGACAAGCATATCTTTAACTTCGCATCTCCACATGCCGAAGTTGCTGCTTCCATCAAACTTTTCTACCTTGAACTTAGCATGGGACACCGGGGTCCAATGCCTAGAGTGGCTTGTAGTCACTGGATTACTTATAGACTCGGTTGATCTGGACTCGGTTGATCTGGTCTCTGTAGATTCAGCCATTAAACTTTTTTTTTTTAGAAACTCCGATTCAAAAAATTGACCGTACGGATGTGTCCGGAATACTCCAAATAGTTGGAAAACATTATTGGATTGTCAAAAATGGACTCCGAATGACTTAGATCGAGCCAAAACAGTGTGGACAGTTTAGATTTGCAGAATCTGGTGCATCTGAGCTGCACCGGATAATTCCTCCGGAATGGCTGGTTAACAGTGCGGTCAACGGCTCAGTCAACGGCGTGGATTCTGGCACACGCGTGGCTCAGCGGCTCGACTCCGGCGCGACTTGGTCAACGGCGGTCAACGGCTCCTTCAGGTTGGCTCGGCGCAAGATGACGTCAGCCTGACGTCAGCACCAAGCCGCTCCACTCGCCTTCTTCCTCTCGCCATGCGTGAGGGCACGTGACTGAGCATATGATGACGCACCGGTTGCTGGAACGGCGCGTGATGCGCGTGGTGAGACTTGAATTCACGCGCGATGTTCAGAAGGGGCGTGGGGGCGCGTTCTAGCTGCTCTTGGCCTATGCTTTGCGGTTCTGGACTCCTCTTCTCAAGGTCTTCCTCCTGGTATGCTCAAAAGTGGATTTCAGTGACTTTGAATTCTGGGCACTTTTGCAAAAAATTCGATTTTTCACCACCCGGGCTCTGATACCAATTATTGTGGATCGGGGGCACACCAGGAAACACAAACAAGCAATAACACAAGAGTTTTAACGTGGTTCGGCAAGTCACCTATGTCCACGGGTAGCGGATTTCACTACATGGAGAGAAATGGAAGAATTACAAACAATACACTCTCTGATAGTTGTTCACTCACTCACTGTATTTTTCTCTATACAAGTAACTACATTGCTTTTGGGCAAATTATCAAACACCTTGCGTGCATTTTCCATAGCCCCACACTTGGCATAAACATTAACAAGAAAAGTCATGAGAAACAAATCTTCATGTGTACAAGTCTTCACAATGTGGCCATGAATGACTTGAGCTTCTGAAACTGAATTCCTATCTATGCATTCTTGCAAGAGCGGAACATAGATCGACGATTCGACACTCGTCCCTTCTCTTATCAATGAAAGCGCTTCTCGAAAATCGAAACTTGTTGGGTCCAAACCTTTACCCAATTGGGTATTGGTACTATAACTTCGCTGATGAGAGAACAGGTAATCAATCGTATCAGAGAAAGTTTTTTGTAGAGATAAAAAAATAAATAAATAAAGTGAAATTGAAACAGAGAAAGATTTACCTTTTCGATAAGAAAAGAAGAGGGCAGTTTGCGGAGGTCTGGTTTGAGCTTGAGAATGTTGGAAACTAACACGGAAGGAAGAGACGCCATTGAGAAGAAGATGATATATATAGTATAGATACATATATATATATATATATATATGTGTGTAGAAGATTACCTGGTACATGTTTGTTGTTGTTGATCTGTTCGTGTTGAAGACAATGGGTGAAGAAAGAAAAAAATTATCTTCTGTTGTTATCTCTTCAGGTAAAAAAAGTCTATGGAGGGAAAAGAATGTTATCGCTTTATTAGTCAATCAGTTATTCCTTGCTGATTATCCCACACTTCCAACTATAGTTTTTTTTTTTTTAATCAAAGAAAAAGGATGTTCCGTGGGAATATCACATTATCCGTGCATTTGGATTTCGAGATAATTGATTGACGCTAAATTTAACTTAATTCAAATGTAGGATCCATCACTAAGACACCTAATGCTATTCAGTCACGTGTCACAGAAAAGACTAAGTATCAATCGAATTACAATGTGTAATCTAGTTAGTTGGATAAACCCAACATTCCGCTTGACACAAGCCTATAAATTTTGATCACAATTAATCATCACTCTCCTCTCCTCATGTTTTAAATTTAAATACCATCAGCTCGTTTATTAATGTATTTAAATAATATTAAACAAGACATATTACATAATTTATATATATAATAAAATTAGCAAGTAGATCAAGAGCTTGATTATTGAGCTGAATTTGTTTCTTATTATCGAACTTCAAGTTAAGTTTGAGCATGATTAGTATAAAATAAACAGAAAAAATGTGATAGGACCAAAACCAAGATAAAAGATGTTGTATTTAGATCTCAGATTTGTGGAGGTAATTGTGAAAGGAAACATATATATATATATATATATTATATTTCATTTCATTCACTTGTGGAAAGAAAAAAACATGACTGATTACATAGGGCTGCTTCTAAAGATGAAAAGCAATATACTTTTATTGAGGTTATATAAGTATGAAAGAACCCAAACAAGACTCAAAAAAGTGACACAAGTGTTAAGTACGAGTTTGGTTCTTGGTCTGATTTCTAGCATCAAGATAACCAAAAAACTACAACAATCTAAAACATCTGCCCAAATAGGCCACTGGGCATAACATACCTAGCATTATAAAGATCCTCCGTCAGTTGTTATATTTCATAGTCTCTTTCTCAAAACCAATTGTTGGAAATTGTTTGTCATGTCTCTTTCTCAAAGCCAATTGTTGGAAATTGTTTGGCATACTACTCAACCTCATGGCAAAGCTTTGCAATGTAGGCATCTGACTTCATAGTTGTAGGAGAGGGTTCAAGGAAAAGAGTTGAAAAATTCGAAGATCTTCAAAGATCCTTGAAGAACAACTTCGAATTCTCTAGAAGAAATGTGAGAGGCTTAGATTCTTCAATGGTCTCAACTCAAGAACACAAGAGTAAAGGAGATGATGGAGATAAGAGATTGGGTGAAGAAGAAGGCAAAATAGCTAGAGAGAGAATAATGGCAAGGCTCTCCCAGGGATCTCCCACTTTCACTCTCAAGGTTGATAATGGAGATGGGAAATTAGTTCTTTCCCAAGAGTCATCTCTCCAAAAATTCATCCCTTGTAAAGCTATGGGTGGGTGCTATTTATAGGCACCTCATGATGTAGGATGGAGCCCATGTGCAAGGCACATGGGGGATATTCTCTCTAACCACCTTGTCCGAGGAGGTGACTTCTCCGAGGAGGTGACTTCTCCGAGGATGAGAAAAACCCCGAAGAGGAGATCAATCCCTCGGCGAACCCTTCTTCTTAGCCACACCTAACCAATGATCCCCAATCATCCCAAAGGGTCAGGGGTAGTCCCAGAGGACGTCCTGCCGTAAAATATTGCCGAGTCTCATGGACCCCCCGGGGTCGTGCCACCTCGACCCGGGTATAGGCTAGTTTAACCGAAGAGTGAATTTGTCTCCACTCACCGTCCTCGGGATCGGGTCCTTTGTTCGAACTCCATTACGCCCATGGTTCTGGTGCGTAGATCCCGGAAAGCTCCGAGCCCGCAAGTGTTCTGGGACTCATTAACGGAGTGACTTCTAGATTACGTCTGAATCCGTTCGAAGCCAAGTATTTCGGACCTCTAGGTTCGTGGATCCGAACCCTTTCGAGTCCGAATGCCTCGGATCTCTAGGCTTTCCTAATACCCTTTCGAGTCCGGGCCTGAGTAAGTCTCTAGGTTCGTGGATCCGAACCCTTTCGAGGCTTAGAGCGATTCAATCCGTTTGATGGCGATAAATCTGGGCCCACCGATTCTTGGACTTGCGATAAATTTGGGCCCACTAATCTTGGGCTATTGGGCCTAAATAATTTAGTGGGCTCAAATTAGCCCCTCTTACAATAGTTGACACAAACTCCGTCAACTTTGTTCCTGAATTTAGAATTGGGCATGTCTACAAGTAAGTATAAAACTGTTTCCGTTTGCAAATTTCTGATTTTACATAAATAATCACTTCTAAAGATAACAATGAAGACAATTAACGGAATCAAGAACCTTTGGTATCAGCCTTTATCGTCAAGGCCAATTTCACAGCAGCATCAAAGAACTCAACTACTTTAACAAAATCCTCCTCGGCAAATCCTCTAGATGTGAGAGCAGGAGTTCCTGAATCACCAGATAAAATAGTTCTTCATGATGAAGTAATTAACAATAACTAGTACATGCAAAATGATCGAAGGAAAAGGGCTTTACCCATAAGAATACCACCAGGCACCATGTCAAACGCATCCCCAGGAACAGTGTTTTGCAATGTGCACTGATTCCAAAATCTTGTCAGCTCTAGAGGTCTGCACTCCAGTCCAGTCTGCACTTCACCGAAGGTCTGCTCGGTGATGAGTGCTCGCACGACGCTCTTCTTTGCCATTTCTTGTTCTTCTGTTAGAGGGATCAAGATGATTTAGGGAAGAGTGGGATCTGGCTCGGGGCAAGGCTCTAGAAGGAAGTCGGTGACTCTGGTTTTCCTTTTTCCGCTATATCGGTAGGTCAGTTCAAAGTTTAATAGCTCGGCCCAATCATGGTCACGGTACCAGAGTGCGGCTCGAAGGGCGTCCTGGTTGGCATAAGTATAGTGTGATTTTAGCTGGTTCAAATCTACAAGAGAGAAAGACAAGGGTTAGCACGATGAGTAAACTGGAACAACAAAGAAAAATTGAACCGGAGTATTCTTACCAGCAGTTCCTTTATTCCAGTTTATATTGTTGCCCAATATCTGGGCTTTCTAGTCTTCAAAATTACCAGAAACCTAAAGGAAGTCGTCATCATTCAGATCTTTGTTCGGTGTGTTTTTTACAATTTTTTCTCAGCCTCTTCTTACTCTAAGGTAGTACACCCAACCATCGTCATTTTGGCCGAGCGAATATTAATGAAATAGCTCGGCCAATCTAAGGTTGAGGCTGAGCTGGCGGTTTAGCTCGACGAAGCCATTTATTATTCTATAAGTGTTTATGGAAAGTTGGGTTGGACACAGTCTTGTCTGGCGAAGGAATTCGCATACAAGGGGTTGTACAGGGAACCGAAGCCCAGCTTCTACGATTGATATCACGGTGAAAGGAACGAAGCCCAGTTTTTCCCAAGGTGTAGTGTCTAGCTCGGCTAGAGAGAGGTGGACGTCATCAGGAATATTGTAGTCTCGGTGGAATTCAGCCATGGCTCCAGGTGAGTCCACTAGGAGTCGGTATTTACCCATTGAAACTCAATAGAATGGTTTTGTTAAATTAGAAGCGACAGCTTAGCTCGGCACAGGTGTGATTTTGGTAGCTCGGTTAAGCAAAAACGTCTGGGGGCAAAGTACTAAAGGTGTGCCTGGCCAACCTAGTTGAGTCTGCAAAGTGACAATAAAGTGTTATGCCCAGATAACTGGACCGGGCTAAGTAAACAGGTAGAGTAAAATAAACCTAGCTCGGCTACATCTGGGCTACGGTCAGTTTTCAGTTCGGTCGTGAAATAGGACCGACGCAAGGTTTATGGCTCGGTTAGGAATAAGCCTAGAAGTTGCTAACAAGCCTAGTTTGGTTACAGAGCGACTTTGGATCAAAAATCATGTTTTTCAAAACTAGTTGGTGAGCCTTTAAGCTTGGGAGTAAGGTTTTGAGTTCATGGTGTTTGTTCAAACATTCTAAACACACGTATATGGAGGTTAAATACTAAAAATATAAAAATGAGTACAAAGGAACATTAGAAAGAGGTATTAAGCAACTTACGTGTTTAAGCATGAGAGTAAAATCCAGCTAGCAAGAGAGCAAGTGAAGAGGAAGGGACGGAAGCACATGAGGCACAAGAACAGGTCTCAGAAGTGCAAAGGGGAAGAAGGTGAACAGTGAGGGTTTGATTCGAGTAATGTGCTTTGTGGAGGCACGAAAACAGCGGGACTTTTCAAACAGTACAGAGACGCAATGGATAAGTGCCACGTGTCACAGATAGGACATGATGTCAGGTACGTGAAACGACAGGCTGTGACAGGCACAATACTGAAGATCGAGCTAACCCAGCTCAGTGGGATTGAATATTTTAATCTCGGTGGTGTTTATTATTTTAGTTCAATTGGCATGAATGTTTTTAGCTCGACTGGAGAAAATAATCTCAAATCATGAGTTGTAGATGGAATTAAGGGGCAATTGAGAGGGTAATTTATGTGTGAACTTGGGCCGAGCTAAGCCCAGATGTTAAATGGACCGAGCTATGGGCCGAGGTAATAGCCTGGATAGCTTTGTCCTTGGTCCCGTCCGTTCGGTCAAAGATATCTGCTAATAGCTCGGTCTGGGTGCTCTGGACTGAGATATAGATGGAAGTAGAACCGTGCTAGATGAGTGAGGTATCACCGAGCTAAATGAGCGCGGTCAAAACTAGTGCAAGGGAAAGCAGTGCTAGCTCGGTTGTCCTGCTACCAAGACCATAGTTGAACCATCTCACTTGGTTAAGCAGTGAGGTGGGTGTAAAAAGATAAGCATTATCTTAGTGATTCCTAGAAGCACTCTACTAAGAAGAGTTGAAGACCTACTAGGATTGTGCCAGGCAGAATCTATAAAAGCTCATGACAGGACCTATGTACAGGTATCACAATTTCTACTCTCAAATACATAGAGCTTTTGTCTATTGTCTATTTGCTAGCTTAGACATCAGAGAGGTATCCGGCACACACACCAGCTAGCTCACGTTTGTGTTTTCAGGAAGTAAAGCGACGACGTTTGAAGGAGTGCAAACTTGATCAACAGGATTATACGAGAAGATTATTTTATGCTCGTACAATGACATAAATGTTTACATCAGATAACGTGAATGTTTACACTAAAACATATGAATGTGAATACAAATGTTAATGTTCATAATGTTAATATCAGATGACGTAAATGTTCACACTAAAACATATGAATGTGAATACAAATGTTAATGTTCATAATGTTAATATCATATGTTTTAGTGTGAACATTCATGTCATATTTTTATACAAATGAATGTTGAGGCTTGTGGTTGTGTAATTTGATGCAATGCTGATGTAAACCTTAACATCACCTTTATCACAATGTCATTTGGTGTGAACATTCACATTCACATTCACGTCATCACATACAGTCAACATTTGGATGCATGGGAACTACCAAAACATAATGACAATAAATGATGCATGGAAACTACCAAAACATAATGACAATCAATAAAGAACCATGTTTGATTTTTTTTGTGTAATATATATCAACATTAAATAGTGGTATGTAATATATATGTCAACATTAAATAGTGGTGTGTAGATATAATGACAATCAACATTAAATATCAACATTAATGAGGAGATGAGAGATTTAGGGTGTTTTGGTCTTCTTACCTCAAATATGACATAATGGAATAGTCAAAGAGAAGGAGTTCGGATCCTCGGTCGCACTTCCTTGCCGCGCGTCCCTGCCGCCCTCCAAAACGACGTCATTTTGGAGGTTTTTTTTTTTTTTTTTCTTCTTCTTCTTTATTTGTTATTTTGCTTTCCCCTTCTCATTTTTGAACCCTAGCCTTTAAGACAGAGAAGCAGGTCTGGACAAGAGAGAGAGACGAGGCAAGGCGAGGTGAGGGGACGGAGGCGACGAACGGAGAGGTGACGGAGGCAAAACAAGGCAAGGTGAGGAAAGGCGATGGTAGAGTCTAATTCGCAGGAGGCGATGGAGCTGAAATGTTGAAGCTTGATAAATGTCTGAGACAGACGAACAGAGAGGTGAAGATCTGGACGAGAGGGCAATGAAACCCAATAATGTTTGGTCCATGATACTTTCAACTACCATCTTCAATATCAATTCAACCAACCTCACCTAAAATTTCTTGAAGAAGTGTTCACTATTCATATTCATCAGTTAGAAACAAACAAAAGAGTGTATAGATGTGTTGCTCTTTTCTTTCAATTCACATCCTTATTGTCTGAATCTAAATGGGGATTGCATTCATTCGAATTGAAGGGTGATGGAGGATGGCGGAGGGAAGCGACACGACGACACTCTCTCGCTTAAATTTCAATCCCCACGACAAGTTGTGTGGTCCTGTTCTCTGATTTTCCATTGATTTATATATGATTATAATTATTATTATTCATAATAATTATAGGACATATTTATATATACATATTTATTGTTTATGTCTGAGTCTGTGAATGAGCGATCTGATGACATTGTTGGTGTCGGTGGCCGCGACAATGATAATGGGTTTGGTCGAATGGATGATGATGACGATCAATGGAATAAGACGAAGCAGAGGAGACATGGGTTTGGAAGGAATCTCAAAAAGGCGAAGAGGGTCACTCTGTTTCGATTCAGAAAGGCTAAGAAATTTTGATAGAGGAAGATGAGATGATAGAGCTAAACCGAACAGATGAGATGATAGAGGAAGATGAAACTCAAATTTTGATAGAGGAAGATAAAATGCATATTTGAAGTATGAAATACATGTATGATATGTTGCTCTCTCAAAACGAAACACCTTAAGCTTGTTTAGATGTTTGTTGAAATACATGTTTGAGAAATACAAAGAAAAGAAGAGGAAGACATACAAGGAATAGAGAGAGAGAGAGAGAGAGAGAGAGAGAGAGAGCAACATACTAGTGTTGATGAATCAGTAACATAGTGCCCAGTGTTGATGATAAGAAAGAAAAAGAGAAAGAGAAAGAGAAGGAGAAAGAAGGAGAAAAAAAAACCCTCCAAAACGACATCATTTTAGAGGGCGACAGGGAGATGCGGCAGGAAAGTGCCACCGAAGATCCGGACTCCAAAGAGAATATGGGTTAGATGGAATAAAACTCTAAGAAAGCAAATTTATCAAAAAAAACTCCCTTTGAAAAAGTGTGCAACTTCTTAAGATTGTCCTCCAAAATTAATAATGAGAATGGATAATAACATAGGTAGACTATCAATATATCTTCATAATTAGATTTAATTTTCATAAAATCCTATTAAAAATAAAATTCTTACAAAATCATCACTAAAAATATTTTTTTCTAACAATTTTTCGCATTCCGCTAAAAATTGATAATTAGTGACTTTTTTTTGTCACGATTTTTATAAATTATAAAACTTACAATTAGTGACGTTTTTCTGTGACGAATTTTTTTAAACTGTCGCTGAAAGTTAAAAATTAGTGAAATTTTTTGTGACGATTTTTTTAAACTATCGCTAAAACTTATAATTAATGATATTTTTGTGACAATTTTTAAATTGTCACAGAAAATTAACAATTAGTGACTTTCTTTAATAGTGTTTAATAAAAAGCACTATTAATTTTCACAGATCTATTGGACGATAAGTCTACCTATTAAAACCTACACGTTAGACCCCCTAATAACATCGGATTAAGGGCTTGATTGATAATAGGTATTAGATAGAATTATATACATAAAAATTATTTTAATTAAAGATATAGCATAAAGTAAAAAAGATCGATTATTTTTAAGTATTAAGTAGAATGAGATGTGATTACCGATAATATAGCTAGAGCTTGTATTCTAGTAGCACCCTTCTAACTCTTTCATATGAGAGATTAGGGATTTATATCTCACTTTTGGTAAAGTTGGGTGGAAGAGTTTTATTAGTCCCTATATATTTTACTTGTTATTTAGGTCTTATTTGTCATAATCTAAAAAAGTCAAAAATTTAAAAAGTCGTTATCCTATTTAAGTCACATCATCTTATTTTAAGTCATATCACCTCTCTACCACATCACTTCAAACCCAATCCATACCCAACCCATATTTAATAAAAAGTCAAAAAGTGCACTTATTTAGATTATCCCAAACAACCCTTTATTGCAAGTTTACTCACCATCAGCGTTTAAGAGATACAGAGATTACCAATACTATCGATATGATATTGATGACCCTAACATTTTGTGAGATTAGCAATACTATTAGATTACCAATCCTAATATCTTGTTTAAAACAAACAATGAAATAGGAAATACCAAAAACTATGTGGATTTCATGTGAGGTTCACAAGAAGATGTGAAATTCCCTAATCCCTCTGGTATGGTTAATCAAGATAGGTCCTAAAAGTAAGACAAGTTAGGAGAGCATCTATAAGTTAAAAGACAACAATCAAATTAATTTATGTGATTATTCCAAATTAAACTTAAGTCTTATATTTCAATCAAGTGATACTGATTATATATCCTTTTTTTTCGTCATTTCAATTTGTCAAATACTATTTAGTTAATTTAAATAAATTTATAATTTTTTTGCTACAACAACCTATATTAGTTTTGATATTCTTATTCCCCTAATATTTTCATTTATGAATCATTATTTTTTATAATTACAACTACTAATCTTCATTGTACATTGACCAAATTATTTAACATTTTCTCTTTCAATTTATGTTCATCAACTAGAGCTTGATTAAGTAAATGGTTGGTAAAAAAAAATTTAAAACAAATATATAGGTTTAGACCTCATTCAATTGAATTTTATTTACGAAAAGAGCATTGATAGAGACCCCATCCAATCACCACCCCCACAACCCCCATACACACGTGGTGGGTGGTGGTTGGAGGAGAAGGAAAACAAAAGAAAAAGTAACCAATCAAAGAAGAGAGGGGGTCAAAGGGGGTGAGGGGAAAGGGGGTCTTAGACATTTTTGTTAAATACTTAAGATCTCTAAAATATAACTCTTAAATTTCCTCTTAATAATCAATTGTTGATTTGTTTATGAATCTACACTACAAGAAAAGTGAGTATAAAACACTGAACTTTTTGCGACGGCATGTATCCATCGCAAAAAGTGATCTTTTGCGATGGCATATGAAGCCGTCTCAAATAAATGTCTTCTGCGACAGTAGTTTCCCCGTCACTAATAAGCACACAACAAAAAGTCTCTTAAATACGGAAGTATTTGTGACGCACTGTGTACCGTCGCAAAATTTTTTTTTTTAAGACAGGTGAAATTTACCATCGCAAATAGTGAACATTTGTGACGGGAATTCTCTGTCGCAAAAAAAAACCTTATTAAAACGGTGTCATTTTAATAAATGGATTTGATCATTTGTGACGGTTTATCTATACCGTCGCAAATAGTACTGAAAATTTTCATCTCCCTCCTTCAGCCCAAATGGTGCTCGATCAAAACCCCTAAAATATTTTCATCCCCAAAATCCCTAACACCATTCTCCCTCAAAACCCCCAAAATCCCTAAGACTTTATATATTATTTCCAATTCCCAATCACAAAGATGAGTTCAAGTTCGTGTATCACAATCACAGAGATGAGTTCGAGTTCCCAATCACGGAGACGAGTTCGAGTTCGAGTTCGTGTATCACAGTCACAATCATAGGGAGTTCGTGTGACGGGTAAGTTCTTGACGAGCGACAACGGCGAGTGTTCACCGACGATCTCTCTCTCGACAAGCAACGATGGCTAGCAGTGGTGCGGCAACGGCGTATTACGATCTCTCTCTCTTGTGCGATCTCAGTCAGTATGCTCTCTCTCTCTCTCTCTCTCACACACACACACACACTGATATATATATATATATATATATTTATTTTTTTCCTTCCCTTGTATGCTGATAACTGGTGACATATGTTAACACACTGATTATGTTTGTGGTACATGATGATTCATGTCGATTTTCACTTCTTACATAGTTACAAAAACATGTCTTTGTTTGGATGGTCCATGAGAAAATGATAGTTTACACGTTTTGAGTGTGTAAATAATAAATAAAGAGTAATGGTAAAAACCTATACATTTATATTCAGAAATTATTTTTGTTAGATTTTAAAACTGTGTAACCAATGTCGATGAAGGTTCAATTGATTGAGATAAAGAGTCACTTGTTGTTCTCTCATCTATGTAACTACCATCGATTTTTTTGAGAGAGAGAAAGGGAGGAGAAAATTTGTTTTGAGAGAGATATATGAAGCGGGGAGAGGAGTTTGAGTTGGGTTTGATGGAAAGCTGGTATTTATATATATATATATATATAGGGTCTACCCTTTGTGTTTGTTTGATAAAATTGTTTATTTTGTTATTATTTTGTTGTCTGCAAATACAAGTTGTATGTAGTGTTGGTAAATGAAGATGTGGAGATGTGGGTGTGGTGGGTCAACCCAAGAGATGGTAAGGAACTAGGAAGATTCATAGTTAGAGAGAGAGAGAGAGAGAGAGAGAGAGAGAGAGAGAGTAAATATTGGGAAAGGGGGTGTGGGTGTGGGTGTGGAGTAGGGTTAACTATAGTGTGTATGTGTTGTATCACAGATGAGTTGTGGGCTATGTATGTGAGGTGGGGGGCCACAAGTAAGCAAGTTGATGGGGTTCACATGAGTGTGGACTATATTTTAGAAAGTTCATCCCCCTCTGGGCTTTAGTTACTTCTGTTGACCACCAGCATGGCCTCTTTCTCTCTCTCTCTCTCCCCTTCTCTCTTATGCTTATCTAGAATAATACTGACTTTGTTTGGGAAGGACTATTTGGGCTAAAGTCTATTTTGATAATTAGATTAAAAATTAATTTTTTTAAGTTATATTATTTTTTTCATATATTTTTTTAAAAAAAAGTTTAAAAAATTAAAAAAATTAATTTTTAATCTATTTCTCAAAATAGATTAAAATAGTTAATAAAATAAAATGTCACATCTAACTCGTAATTATTTTATTTTTTCTCTCACAATTATCAAACTAACTAAAAAAATCAACTATTTTCTCAAAAATAACTTTTTTTTAACTAGGTAAAATAGTCACACCAAAAAAAAAAAAAAAAAAAATCGAAAAGGTAACTATGGTGTTTTTAATAGAAAAGTTTTAGTACCATAATGATCATTTATTTGTATCATTTTATCTTAACATCTAATATGTTAATCTAATTGTCAACATTATATTAGAGATATATTTGAGTGGTGAACCCATTACATGTTGATATGTGAGATGATAAATGACATAAAAATTTGATAAATATAGTATTATATAAATGAAAATTGTTGGAAATTTATAGTTTTATAGGCTTATTTTGGGCCATCTTTGAGCCCAAAATAACACTTTTGGGCATATTTGTTGTTTAACACTTTTGTCAGTTAATGAGTAATTTGTTGTAATTATATTTTTGTCTAGGGCATATTTGTTGTAAATATGACTAATTTTGCCATTCTTTCTCTATCTGCCTCCCTCATAATCCTATATCATTATGACCCTTACATTTGTTGTAATTATATTTTTTTCTAGGGCATATTTGTTTTGCATATGAGATGTATATCTCTCAGTAAGTTTGCCTGAAGCAAATTAATGGTGGGAAACACATATGCATGTGGAAAATGACTGGCATTTAAATATATTTATATATATTGTTGAGAAGATTACAAAAGAAGTGAAGTGTGCATTTGAAGGAAGTACAAATGATGGATAAGAGTTGGATTGATTTGCCAAATAGGATGTCTAGAGAATATATTAATGGGATTGATCAATTCGTTGTGTTTGCCTACACCAATAGGGTCGAAGGTTCGATGATTAGTTGTCCGTGTAGGCAATGTGAGAATCAATACCATCTTCTACGAGAGGGTATACGAGAGTATCTGATTTTGAATGATTTTTTTTAAAAAAGTACAAACATTGGATTAATCATGGAGAATCTTACGTATCTCTGCATGGTAATCGAGAGAATGAAACATTGGCTAATTTAGACATTGGGGATGATAAGGTTGGAATGATACAAGGGGCTATGGGAAATCCACATGCCGGTACAAGTGTTGAGGGTTATGAACCACAGGGGCCTGATCCCCATGCATCTGAATCCCAGCTCGGTCCAAATGCAGAGACTGCAAAGTATGTCAAACTTCTTCAAGATGCACAAAGTGAATTGTATCTGGGTTGTCAGAAGTTCACATCTTTGTCATTCATTATTCGACTTCTACATCTGTATCTGGGTTGTCAGAAGTTCACATCTTTGTCATTCATTGTTCGACTTCTACATCTGAAAGTGCTTAATCAGTGGATAGACAAGTCTGTTGACATGTTGCTTAAGTTATTGAATGAGGCATTCCCGTTGAGTGTGAAACTCCCGGACTCATATTATAAAGCTCAAAAGGTCACAACAGATTTGGGCTTCACGTATGAGACGTGGGATGCATGTCCCAATAGTTGCATGTTGTTTCGAAACGAGGATGCCAATCTTGATAAATATGTCATATGCAACAGTTCTAGATGGAAATCAAATGGTGATAGTGGTTCAAATGGTCCTAACAACGGTGGAAAACGAATAACTGCAAAACAAATGAGGTATTTTCCTTTCATGCCAAAGTTGCAGAGGTTGTTTATGTCATCCAAGACGGCTAAGTTAATGAGATGGTATGCAGAGGAACGAATTGATGACGGTGTCTTTAGGCATCCTGCAGACTCCCTTGCATGGAAAGATTTTGACCGTCGGAATATTGACTTTAGTAATGATTGCCGAAGTGTAAGGCTTGGCTTAACATCTGATGGTTTTAACCCATTCAGGACGATGAACATAGTTCATAGCACTTGGCCTACTGTACTCATTCCATACAACTTGCCGCCATGGATGTGCATAAAGCAACCATTTCTAATTTTATCCGTGCTTATTGACGACCCGAAAGGACCTGGTGACAAGATTGATGTGTATATGCAACCATTGATTGAGGAGTTGAAAGAACTATGGAATGACAGTGTCTCCACATTTGATGCATCAACAAATCAAATGTTTCAAATGCATGTAGCTTTACTGTGGACAATTAGTGATTTTCCTGCATATGCAAACTTGTTAGGATGGAGCACTAAAGGCGAATATGCATGTCCTTGTTGCAATAATGAAAATATATCATGTTGGTTGAAGCATAGTAGGAAACAATCATACTTGGGTCATCGCAGATTTTTACCTAGTGGCCATAAATTTCATAAGGATAAAGTATCATTTGATGGTAGTTGGGAAGTCAGACTCAAACCAAAATTGTTGTCTGGACCTGAGATGCTGCTACAATTAGAATCTGAGGGTATTTTAACCCAATACAAGAGGGATGACCTAAAGGAGAGGCATATGAGACAAGTAGAGAAGGAGAAAGCTGGACATCGCACCCATAGCTGGAAGAAAAAGAGTATCTTTTATGAACTGCCATATTAGGAGCACAATCTAATAAGACACAACCTCAATGTGATGCATATAGAGAAGAATGTTTGTGACAATGTATTGTGGACAATATTAGGAGTTGCAGGAAAATCGAAGGAAGGTGTTAATGCTCGGCGTGATTTACAAGATATGAATATTAGAAAACCCCTACATTTGTAGTTAAGAGGGTCGAATAAAGCTTATTTACCACCAGCACAATTCACGATGACCAAGGATGAGAAAGATTTGTTTTTGAAAGTGTTGAAGGAAGTAAGAGTTCCCGACGGGTATTCATCCTACATATCACGTCGTGTGCACTCACATGATAGAAGCATTGGGGATCTTAAGAGCTGCGATAGTCATATTCTGATGCAACAACTTATTTCATTAGCTATTCGAAGATCGTTACCGAAGAATGTAATTGAACCCTTGATTGAATTGAGCAATTTCTTTAGATAATTGTGTTCCAAAGTAAATTGTGCGACGGATTTCCAATATATTCAAGATCGTATCGCCGTAACACTTTGTCATCTAGAGAAAATATTTCCTCCGACTTTTTTGATATAACTGAGCACTTGCCTATACATCTAGCTGACGAAGCATTATTGGCTGGAGCGATTCAGTTTCGATGGATATATCCAATTGAGAGGTATCTTCTTACTTTGAAGCAATATGTGCGTAATAGAGCTCATCATGAAGGTTCAACTGCTAAAGGATATCTTATGGAAGAATGCATGAATTTTTGTGCACAATATCTCAATGATGTGGAAACCAAATCTAGTCGACTCGTGAGGAACTATAGTGGTGATGATAATCTGGGTCATGCTGTTGGTGAAAACACAAGCTTTAATGGTGGTGATGAAAACACATGCTGTTGGTGAAAACACTTCTTGGGTACAAGCTCATCGGTATATCTTATTCAATTCAACCATTCATAAAGTAGGTTACGTCACTCACTCAATATTTTATTATGTTTTATTGAATTTTGAACCAAATTTTTTGTATTGATAAATTTTCAATCTACACAGCAAACACCTTGAAGTATTTAAGCTCAAAATGCCTCATGTCGATGATCATCAGCTTCGGTGTGAACACTTTGAAACTTTTCACATTTGGTTCAAGGAACATGTATGTATTTAAGTCTACAGATTCTAGTTACCTAAGTCGAACTACATTTTAAAATTTACATTTTTGTTTTAAATAGGTTCAAACTTTGCGAAGGACTACTGATGTCACATTTTCTGAAGAGATTATTCTTTTGGCAAATGGTCCTCATAACCTGGCAAGGAGGTTCAACGGGTACATAATGAATAGGTTTCAGTATCAAGTAAAGGCCATGGATGACCGTTGAGCCACACAAAATTGTGGAATAGCTTTGAAGGCAGATACCATAAGTTATACTGGTCGAAAAGACAAGAATCCTTGTGTGGGGTTTGTGTACTATTATGGACAATTGACAGATATTGTTGAGATTCGATATTCCAATGAGAAGAAACATGTGTTGTTTAAGTGTGATTGGATTGACAACATTCATGGAAAGAAAGAAGATGTTTTCAATTTCACATTGGTCAACTTCAATCATTTGTTATACCAAGATGATCGAATTACCAATGAACCTTTCATCTTAGCGTTCCAAGCAGAGCAAGTTTGGTATGTTACAGACCCGTTAGAACCAGACTGGCAAGTGGTGGTGAAGATGTCTCAAAGAGGTTTATTTGATATGAGTTTGACTGATCCACAAATCGAGCCAACAATTAGAAGAAAATATAATGCTTCGTGATGAAAAAGTTGGTTGGGTGGGGGAAGCCGCAGAAGAAGAAACAATTGATGTTCAAATAGACTGATATTTAATCAACATCAATAATTGAATTAAGGCCAAGGTTGTAATTAATCATCAGTTTCTTAATTTACTTTGTCTTTGTAATTGTGTTAGTTCAATTAATGTCATATTATAGTTGATTTAAAACCATTCTCTATGTTTCTAATGTCAATTAATGTTATATTGCTTGCAGATTATTATGGGAAGGAAGAGGAAGCCTGATCATCTTCTACGCATGATGTTCGATGTGGTACATAGCAAGACATCAGTAGCACCACCATCAGAGGAGGCATCATATCGACCACCATCGGAGGGGCCATTAATGCCACCACCATCTGACCAGCCATCGCAGCGACCACTATTACTGGCACCACCATTACAGTCGGCATCCCAACGACCACCATCAGAGGGGCCATTAGTGCCACCGCATCGACCACCATCAGTGGCACCACAGTAGCTATCATCCCGACTAGAGTCATCATCTTATAAGCCATCCGCAGGTATATAAATTTGCTTTGATTTGTATGAAAATTATTTAAATATACATTTATTTATTCTCATTACATATAACTTGTTTATTTTCATTATATTTTCTAAACCCTTCGACTTCTTCACAGCCCACCTCAGGTATAAGAATTCGATTTGTATTGATATTATTTAAATTTGCATTTGTTTATTATCGTTGCATATTGTTTATTGTTATTGTATCTCGCAGGTCATGTTAGTTCTTCATCAACCTCGACTAGGCGTGGTAGAGGATGTGCCAAGGGCATTAGGGAGTGGGGTACTAGTATAAAGTTAGACATACAATTTGATGAAAATTACTACCCAATAGGGGATAACATGTCTAAGTTAACTACTCAACTTGGCATTATTGTGCGGAATGGTAACATTGTTCCTTTTACTTTTCTTGACTGGAACACTGTGCCTGATGATATTCTTGATGCTATCTAGAAGGATGTGAAGGTAAAAGTATATTTTTGTCCAAAAATTCAAATTCCAAAATTGTGTTATTATTATTTAAACTTTGAAATTGTGTTTTATAAGACAATTTGAATATATGTCTAGAGGAGTATAAGCCAATCTGCATGAAAACCTGCAACAGCAGATGGACGGATCACAAGAATAAGATTAAGACTAAGTACTTCAAGCCTAGAAGTTCTGATCCTAATCTGAAGGATGATGTGCCTTTACACATTGTGTCAAGCCAGCGGGAAGAACTTGTGGAGTATTGGCATACTTCCGATGCTGAGGTATACAAATAAGTTATATGTATGATATGTAAACATACAAATCATATTTATATACTTACATTTGTTGAACCTGTTATAGAAAATTGCAACTAGGAACGTTAAAAATTGGCGAGCTCACAGCATGGCTCATACCACAGGGTGTACTACTTTCGCTCAGATACGGCATGAGGTTTATATTTTATTGTTTTGTTTTTCAATATAAATAAACATTGTATATTTGCAAATTATTTGGATTCTAATTTTCATATTTCTTAAAAAATCTAGATGACCAATAAGGGGGAGTCCACTAATAAGATGAATGTTTGGCTTATGATACGTAGAGCATATGACCTTGAGGTTATCCAGACCTTGGTAGTTTCTAAACACCTAACGTTGTATTTAAAGTTTATTTTTTATTTTTTGTGTCAACCATCTTAATTTGACATATACTTGTATGTCTTATTCAATACAGGATGAGTTTAATCATCAACTCTCCATGCTACCTGAGGATTGTCGAACTTTGGAGGCTAGGAATGCCATTTTCCATGAGTTGATAGGTCATGACGGACATGGATATTGTCTCATATATGGAAGAACTGTGCCTCGGAGAGCGGTGTATAAAGATGGTGTTGGGCCATCACAGTCAACACCCCAACCATCAACTATTGTTCAAATCACCCAGTAGTTTCATGCGGAGCTAAGGGATGAGTTGAGGGAGGAGATGCAAGCAGAGTTCTCTACACATTTACAGCAAATGAGAGCTGATATGATGGCCTTTGTGTCACAGGGAGCGAGTGTGGATCCCAACAGATAGGTTTGATATAAATTAAATTGTTTGATAGTTATATTTTCACACAACATATATGTACATATATATAATAAAATTTGAATATGATTAACACATTATGTATTGACTATCATAGGTTCTTGATGCATCGACCACCGAGCATTTAGGGAATCTACAGGAGATGAGAATCCATATGCACCACCACCAGAAGATCAGGTATAAAATGTATCTTTGCATTCTAAGCTAAGAATAACCATAAATTAACTGTACACAGACTAAAAGAATAAAGGCTAGGCACGAGAAACTTGGATTCGAGGTGTTGACGCCCCAAAATCACCAAACAGTGTTGCTTTAGCACGAAACTTCACACATACGACCGCCTAGGCACGATAGAGTTATGGGAGAAGACGAGACTTGAATCAGGTTCCCAGTTTGAGAGTTAGAGACAGATTTCACTCTAGGCAAACTAGTTCCTTAAGAAATTTGAATTCGAGGTGTTCACGCCCCAAAATCACCAAACGAGGTCGGATTAGCACGAAACTTGGCACACGCGACCGCCTAGGCACGAGAGACTTATGGGAGAAGACGGGACTCCAATCAGGTTCCCGGTTTGGGAGTTAGAGTCGGATTTCGGTCTAGGTAAAATAGCTCATTAAGAAATTTGAATTCGAGGTGTTGACGCACCAAAATCACCAAACGGAGTTAGATTAGCACGAAACTTGGCACACATGGCCGCCTGGGCACAAGAGAGTTGTGGAAGAAGATGGGACTCCAATCGGGTTCCCGGTTTGGGAGTTGGAGCAGGATTTCCCTCTTGGTAAACTAGTTCCTTAAGAAACATCAATTCGAGGTGTTGACGCCCCAAAATCACCAAACGGGGTCGGATTAGCATGAAACTTGGCACACACAATCGCCTAGGCACGAGAGACTTATGGGATAAGACGGAACTCCAATCAGGTTCGCGGTTTTGGAGTTAGACCCGGATTTCGGTCTAGGCAAAATAGTTCATTAAGAAACTTCATTTCGAGGTGTTGACGCCCCAAAATCACCAAACGGGGTCGGATTAGCACGAAACTTGGCACACACGACCGCCTAGGCACGAGAGACTTGTGGGAGAACACGGGACTCCAATCGGGTTCCCGATTTGGGAGTTAAAGCCGGATTTCGGCCTAGGCAAAATAGTTCTTTAAGAAATTTGAATTCAAGGTGTTGACGTCGCAAAATCACCAAACGGGGTTGGATTAGCACGAAACTTGGCACATACGACCGCCTGGGCACAAGAGAGTTGTGGGAGAAAGTGAGACTCGAATCGAGTTCCTGATTTGGGAGTTAGAGGCGGATTTCACTCTAAGGAAACTAGTTTCATAAGAAACTTGAATGCGAGGTGTTGACGCCGCAAAATCCCCAAACGGGGTTGGATTAGCATGAAACTTGGCACATACGACCGCCTAGGTACGAGAGAGTTGTGGGAGAAGACGAGACTCGAATCGGGTTCCCAGTTTCGGAGTGAGAGCCAGATTTCATACTAGGCAAACTAGTTCCTTAAAAAATTTGAATTCGAGGTGTTCCCGTCCCAAAATCACCAAACGGGGTCGGATTAGCACGAAACTTGGCACACACGACCGCCTAGGCATGAGAGAGTTGTGGGAGAAGACAGGACTCCAATCGGGTTCCCGGTTTGGGAGTTAGAGCCGGATTTCGCTCTAGGCAAACTAGTACCTTAATAAACTTCAATTCGAGGTGTTGACGCCTCAAAATCACCAAACGGGGTCGGATTAGCACGAAACTTGGCACACACGTTCGCCTAGGCACGGGAGACTTGTGGTAGAACACGGGACTCCAATCGAGTTCCCGGTTTGGGAGTTAGAGTCGGATTTCGGTCTAGGCAAAATAGTTCATTAAGAAATTTGAATTCGAGGTGTTGACGCCCCAAAATCACCAAACAGGGTTGGATTAGCACGAAACTTGGCACATACGACCGCCTGGGCACAAGAGAGTTGTGGGAGAAAATGAGACACGAATCGGGTTCCCGGTTTGGGAGTTAGAGGTGGATTTCACTCTAGGGAAACTAGTTCCTTAAGAAACTTGAATGCGAGGTGTTGACGCCACAAAATCCCCAAACGGGGTCGGGTTAGCATGAAACTTGGCACATACGACCGGCTAGGCACGAGAGAGTTGTGGGAGAAGACGAGACTTGAATCGGGTTCCCGGTTTCGGAGTGAGCCAGATTTCATACTAGGCAAATTAGTTCCTTAAAAAAATTGAATGCGAGGTGTTCACGCCCCAAAATCACCAAACGTGGTCGGATTAGCACGAAACTTGGCACACACGACCGCCTGGGCACGAGAGAGTTGTGGGAGAAGACGAGACTCCACTCGGGTTCCCGGTTTGGGAGTTAGAGCCGAATTTCCCTCTAGGCAAACTAATTCCTTAATAAACTTCAATTCGAGGTGTTGACGCCCCAAATCACCAACGGGGTCAGATTAGCACGAAACTTGGCACACACGATCGCTTAGGCACGAGAGACTTGTGGGATAAGACGGGACTCCAATCAAGTTCGCGGTTTGGGAGTTAGAGCCGGATTTCGATCTAGGCAAAATAGTTCATTAAGAAATTTGAAATCGAGGTGTTGATGCACCAAAATCACCAAACGGGGTCGGATTAGCACGAAACTTAGCACACACGACCACCTAGGCACGAGAGACTTGTGGGAGAAGACGGGACTCCAATCGGGTTCCCGGTTTGGGTGTTAAATAATTTTACTAAGTATAAATAATTTAATAAATAAATTTTATATTTTAATAATCATATGGTATTAATTATACTTAGTAAAGTAAAATAAAATTGAAAAATCTCAACTACAAATTAAAATGAATTTATGTAATTTTTATTAATATTCTATTTATTTAATTTTTTAAAAGTACTAGTAAAAAAATAAAATAAAATTTATAACTCAGATTTAATATTCCTATTATTTCGTAAACAATTCAAAAGGGCAAAACAATCTTTCGAGCATGTATCCATCTCCATAATATCTCAAACAAGCATAGGATTCAATAGAATAACTCAATCCAGACATTTAATTCTAAGACTAAACAAATATAGGATACAAATCAAGTCTAACCAAATGATCCGGGAATAATATATCTCAGGACTAATTGTTCAGTGAATTACAATCCTCTCTTATCCAGTCCGTTCAAACAAACACACCCTTCTTATCTTGGGAAGCCTAAAAGAAAGTTTTGTTTTTCTTCCTAATAATGGTCAAAATTACTATTTTTTTTTTTAAATAAGAAAGAGAGAAAATAAAAATGATTGAACAAAGTCATAAATCTTTGGCCAATCAAAATTTAGTACATATTACTAATTATTTTACAACACTGAACATATACGTGGGAACACTGTTAAATAGAGTTTACACAACAAATTCATACACAACCAAACAGAGTCTCGAATTCAAACATAGTTTCTAAAACAGCAAGCAAACAAAAATGTCGAACACCACTTGAAACTCACATACGGTCAAGGGCATAGCGAAGTGTCTCCTGCCATACCGGATCTAAATGTTAAAGCCTCGATGAAAAAGAAAAAGAAATGAGAATCAGATATAATTTACAAAGAACAGGACTTACAAGTTCCTTCTCAAGTTTGACTGTATCCTCTTTGTAAGAAGCAAGTGTAGCTTGAAAATGTGCACTGTCCTCCTTGAGCCTTGCAATGTCTTGTTGAATGTGTAAAACTTCAGTCAAATTACTGGAGCTAAACCACCGTAGAATCTGTAGAACAAAATATAAAATGAGGAGGATTATAGAGCAGGTGATAGAGGGAGTTTCAAAAGTAATATTCAGCAATGGAAGATCATTTACTAATTAAAATTATGATTCTAAAAGCTCAAATACTTTTACTGATCAAAATAACAAAATCAAGATCCTTACCATTTCCTCTTTCTCCATCCTGAAACTACCAGAAGAAAACAAGAAAATTAATCAGAAAACAAAAATAAGAACAATTTTCTTCTACCTAACAAAGTTACAAAATCTCCCTCAAGGAATGAGCGATTACTTGTAATTATATCAAGCAACTATGAAATCTTATTTGTTTAAACGGAAAACTTTACTTGTACCAACCAATCAAACCAAGCCTTAAGTCCCATTGAATGGGATCAGCTATATGAATCCTTCTTCTCCACTCGACTCTATCAACGGCCATTTGGTACGAAAATTATACTTGTCTTCCTTATAATTTGCCTCCTATGTCAATTTGGTCCCTATTATTCCGATTGTATCAATTTTGACCTGTAATTTTTCATATTGCATCAATTTAGTTCAATCGATAACATCAATTAAGAAATTGGGCAAAAATTAGGGCTAAATGATCTATTCAAAAGGGAATGGACCATTTTAAACTGGATATTAACCCCTCGATCACTTTGAGAGGAGTGAATTGAATATTTTGCCTCTTCATTTCAGTCAAATTTCTTCATTAATGTTATCAATTGGATTAAACCAACACTACGTGAAAAGTGAAAAATTCAAGGGTAAAATTGATGCAATTAGAACTATAAGGAACAAATTGATACAAGAGGCAAACTACAAGGACTATAAGTATAATTCGCCATTCTTTAAACAATGTAAATCAATAGGGAACAAAAACCAAATAAACTAGGTTTTAACTTATGCATACTTATTCTTTGGATCATCTAGATTCATAAATACTGATAAATAAAGATAGTTACATCAGATTAAGAATTAAGCTGACAATTTGTGTTCGTCCCAACATTTTGCAACAAGAACTGGAATGGAAAGTGAAACAGTTGAGAAGCAAGTCCATCCCGATGGTGAAAGTGGAATGGAAAGAACACTATGGGACGGACGCTACATGGGAAAAAGAGGATGAAATGCGACTACGCTATCCACATTTGTTTTCCGACGAAGGTAAAATAGGTTTGGAAGACCAAACTTCCTAAAAGGGGGAAGACTGTGATAACCCTGGTCCGTATTATGCTAATTAATCTTAATTATAATTGTGATTATGTGTTTGATATGATTGTGAGTGCCATTTATATAAATATATGTGGTTTTGAATTTCTATCTGTTCACCGTAGGAAAATCTGTTTGATTATCTGCTTTAGAATTTAAATTGAAGGCCCTATCGGCCATAAAACCCGAAATTGATTACGGCATTGTGATTAGCATAATTTTTAGAGCCTACGGTGAAATTTAATTGAAAATTAATTCGGATCATATTAAATTGATCAAATAGTGCTCAATTAATTAGTGTTAATGAAATGTGATTAAAGAAGCTTATATAAAGGGCCAATTTACACTCTTATACCTTTAGTTTTGAGCTCAAAGTCAGGTTTTACACTCAAGAGAGGGAGAGGGTCAGCTCTAGAGAGAGAAAGAGGGAGAATTATGCAATTTTGCCTCAAGGCTTGAGAATTGGAAGCTAAACTCAAGGATCTAGCTAGAATTTGGGTGTTTGAAGCTCCTAGGTAAGTAATTAAGAAAAGATTTATGAGCTTAAGTTTGTAGTTTTGTGAATTCAAGGTTTGATAGTGATCAAGACCATAAATTGAAATGAAATTGAAGGATTTAAAGCTTATATGTACATGCATGCATAGAATTGCAATGAATTTGTATGTTTGAGCTTGAAACACATGATCCATGTTGAATTTTGATTGAAGTTCATGTTTTTGGTCATCTCTACATCATGTAAATTGAGAATGGTAGCTATATCTCACTTGCATGTACAATTCATAAGAGTATGAGTTTTGGATACATGAATTTGTCATGTTGGAAATGAGTTTGATGTAATTTGGGGCATGCATGTAATTAATTCATGAGATTTGAGCTTCATAATGTGATGAATTTGGTGTTGTATCATGTTAGTAAATGTATATGTGAAGTTTGAGTCGTAATATGCAAGATACATAGGTTTGAATGCAAGATTGAACTTCAAGAAGTTTGTTGAAATTTCTAGAAATCGGCATGTCCGCTCGAGCGGGGAAAGCGCCGCTCGAGCATGAAATGTTGGTTCTCAGAACTTTTACAAACTTTGGTGTCCGCTCGAGCGGGGGTATTCACGCTCGAGCGGGGAGCCATGTAGTGTGACATTCAGCTCGAGCGTCCGAATTTACGCTCGAGCGTAGAAATGAGGTAACTAGTATTTTTGCAGACCATCAGGGTCCGCTCAAGCGGCGGAACCCACGCTCGAGCCGGGACCCCTATTTTAGAAAATTTGGAAAGGTGTTCTGTGTTTCATTTTTCGTTCTCTTTCGCTTCTAAATACTCTTAGGCATGCATTGAGCATTATGAATGAATTAAAAGAATAAGAAAGAAGCCTAAGAGGGATGTATGAATTTAGAACGGATTGAATTGATTGTGACCCATATGTGTTATGTAATGTGTAGGGTTGAGTTCTAGGGCAAATCCACCGGCAGAACATTGTGAGTAATATCTTAGTAAAGATGATTTGAAGTATGCTATTCGTCCTACTGCTTATTCCTTATGAGTCTCATAAGCTTGTTAATTTGAATTGTGGACAAATATTTGTTATGCCATATGGTTGGGCCAAAGGCCGTTGGATACAAATGACTGGGCCGAAGGCCGTTTGACATGAATGATTGAGCCGAAGGCCGTTTGACATGAATGATTGGGCCGAAGGCCATTCGACATGAATGAACAAATGAGCCGAAGGCCGTTTGACATGAATGAATGAATGAATGAATAGGCCAAAGGCCATTGAATACAATTGATTGGGCCAAAGGCCGTTTGACATACATGAATGATTGGGCTAAAGGTCGTTGGACACGAATGGTTGGGCCAAAGGCCGTTGGATACAATTGATTGGGCCAAAGGCCGTTTGATACATATGAATGAATTGGGCTCGAGGCCGTTTGTCAAAGAACAAAGTGGGCCAGAGGCCGTTTGATATGTTCGGGCTTGAATCGCCTAATGTACCAAAATAATGCACTAAATAGAATTCTACATGGGGCCCAGGCTGTTTGATATATGTGAATCTCAATTGCGTACCTTCTTTATTTGATATTATTCATTGGGCTTTCGCTCACGCTCATTCATTCGTATGTAGGTGAGCAAAAGGATGTTCAAACCCAACCTCGGTGAATTATGTAAGAAACAGTCAAGGTTTTGGAGAGTCAGCCCAAACGTCTCACGCACGAGATTTGTCTTCGCCTCTTTTGTTCTTTTGATATAGTTTTGTTATATCGGCGAAAACATTAGATTACTTTTGTATATAAACTTTAGGTTTAACTGACTTAGACTTGAATGATCCTGTATGTACAGAACTTTGTGTTATTATCCCTTTGATGTGAGTTATTAGCAGGTATATATAGGGATTGTTATGATGTGCCATGTAAATACAGCTCTATGGACAAAAGTTTTAAATTTGCTTCTGTTTGGCCCTTTTTACTCTGATGAGATATGTCTTGTTTGGTTTGAGGCCGTGGGTAATCCCTTGATTACTGGCTGGTTATGTCCTTAACCCTTAGGGGCGGGTTAGGGTCATGACAGAGTGGTATCAGAGCACGAGTTAATAACTCACACACTTGTCCAAAAGAGCAATAAGCATCTAGAAAAGAACTAGGATGCATTCATGTGATAAGTAGGAATTTGTAAACATTGAGACTGTGTTTAAATGCTCTAAAATAAATGATTATGTGCTATATGTTGTGATTTACTTGCATTGCGAATTTTGTGAATATGTATGCTCTTTAGTATATGCATACTTGTGAAACTTTTGTATAGAGAATAATGCAAGTCTAATCAGATGGTGATAACAAGAGGTGATGAAATAGAGGAGTCCTCTACTGCCAAAATGGATAGGATGGAAAGATTGATTCAGGAAATGGCAGAAACATTGAGGCAACAACAACAGTGGCAACAACAGTGGCAGCAACCACATCCTCCACCTCCACCTCCACCTCCACCTTCGGCACCTCTTGTGCCAGACTTGCAGAATGATGACTGGATAATAACTCTCACCAAAGAGTTTAAGAAAATGAAACCACCACAGTTTCATGGGGGATTAGATCTGTTAAAAGCCGAGGCGTGGGTTCTTGGCATTGAAAAGCTGTTTGAGGTGTTTCCTTGTTCAGAGACACAGAAAGTACTTCTAGCCACCTTTATGCTAGAAGACGAAGCAAGAAGATGGTGGATGTTAATGCGTGAGAATCATAAAGACATTGGCTGGGCGAAATTCCTGGAAGTTTTCTATGATAAGTAATTCCCTTAGTGTGTCCGTGACAGGAAAGTATTGGAGTTCATGGAACTTAAACAAGACAGCATAACAGTAGCTAAGTATGAGGCCAAATTCACTGCGTTGGCTAGATTTGCACCACATGTGATCGATACCGACTACAAGAAAGCGAGACATTTTGAAGGTGGGTTTCGAAGTGATATTTTAGAAAGGGTAAATGTCCTGAAGCTGGAAACCTATATTGGGGTGCTAGACCGGGCCATAATATCAGAAGCTAACATAGCTAGACAGACCAGATCAACAATTGACTAGAAGGGTAGCAAAAGACAGGGCTTCTTTTCGAAGAAGAAATTTTTAAAGAAACAGAATACGGGCTCCTCGAGTACTTTGAATTCTTCCCGAGATACATCTTCAATGTGCAATATTTGTAGTAAAAGACACCGTGGAGTTTTTTACCGTGTGACGGGAGCTTGTTTCAAATGTGGTAAAACAAGGCACATGGCCAGAGATTATAATCAAAACAGTGGAAAGCTAGATGCTAGCTTAACTGCATCAATTCCAAAGCCGGGAAATACTATGAGATCTACTACCACCGGAGATACCGTGAGGCAATGGAGAGTTTTTGCGCTTGTTTCAGGCGATACACAGAATGCTGAAGCCGTTGTCTCAGGTACTATTTCTATATGTAATCAGGATGCTTTTGTGTTAATTGATTCCGGATCAACACACTCTTTTGTAACTTGTGCATTTGCATCTAGACTGAGTAGACCACTAGAACCGTTGTCATATTTGCTATGTGTATGTGCTCCATCCGGGGAATCTGTGTTGTGTGCGTCTGTATATTGATGTTGTGACATGCGTATTGGGAATGCTGTCTTATATGTAGATTTGTTACCCTTGGACTTTAGACATTTTGATATAATTCTGGGCATGGATTGGTTAACCAAATATTGTGCCACCATTGATTGTGTAACAAAACGGATTGTGTTTAAACCACCTGAACAAGAAGAAATTGTGTTTGTGGGTAATGGGGTAGTGCCTCCACCTTACTTAATATCTGCAATGAAGGCATGTAAACTGATCAGGAAGGGGTGCCAAGGTTAATTGTGTTATGTGTTGTCTGAACAAATTGGGAATATTGAATTGAGTAGTATCCCTATTGTTAGCGAATTCCCAGATGTGTTTCCAGATGAATTGCCAGGGGAATTAGTGGACAGGGAGATAGAGTTTACTATTGAAATTGTGCCAGGCACTCAGCCTATTTCTAAAACTCCCTACAGAATGGCTACTGCTGAAATGAAAGAATTGAAAGAACAATTACAGGACCTACTTGACAAAGGGTTTATCCGACCTAGTACTTCACCGTGGGGTGCACCGGTGTTATTTGTGAAAAAGAAGGATGGAACCTTGCGCTTGTGTATTGACTATCGAGAACTGAACAAGGTAACAATAAAGAATAAATATCCCTTACCTCGCATTGATGACCTGTTTGACCAGTTGCAGGGATCACAAGTGTTTTTCAAAATTGATTTGAGATCCGGATACCACCAGTTGAAGGTAAAAGCAGAGGATGTTGAGAAAACTGTGTTTCGAACAAGGTATGGCCATTATGAATTTCTTGTTATGCTATTTGGGGTGACTAATGCTCCTGCAACTTTCATGGACCTAATGAACCGAATTTTTAAGACCTACCTTGATGAATTTGTTGTGGTATTTATTGATGATATCCTGATATATTCAAAGAATAGACTTGAACATGAACATCATTTGAGAACTGTCTTGCAAACACTTAGAGAAAATAAATTATTTGCTAAACTAAAGAAATGTGAGTTTTGGTTAGATGAAGTTATTTTCTTAGGGCATGTTATCAACAAAGAGGGGATTTCAGTGGATCCACAGAAAATAGAGATAATTGTGAATTGGCCTACACCGACGAATGTAACGAAGGTCCGTAATTTTATGGGCTTAGCTGGGTACTGCAGGAGGTTTGTGAAAGACTTTTCGAAAATAGCTGTGTCTCTTACCCAACTGACACGCAAAGGGTAACCATTTGAATGGGATGACGAAAGGGAAACTGCCTTTCATGAACTAAAAACGAGATTGACTACTACACCAGTATTGACATTGCCCACAGGTACGGAAAACTTTGTGATTTTCAGTGATGCATCTTATAAAGGTTTCGGTTGTGTGTTAATGCAGAATGGGCGAGTAATTGTTTATGCCTCCCGACAATTGAGACCACATGAGAAAAACTACACAACACATGATTTAGAATTGGCCGCAGTTGTATTCGCTTTGAAAATCTGGCAGCATTATTTGTATGGGGCAAAGTGTGAAGTCTACACGGATCACAAAAGTCTGAATACTTCTTTACACAGAAGGAGTTGAACATGCGACAGAGGAGATGGCTTGAATTGATAAAAGACTATGATCTTGAAATCCAGTATCACCTCGGGAAAGCCAATACAGTTGATGATGCCTTGAGCAGAAAATCGATCGAAAATTTGGCTTGTTTGCTTACTGAACAGAAAGAGATCTTGCAAGATTTCGAGAAGTCGGAGATTGAAGTAGTATTGTGTGAATAGGGCGGATTGATAGCCGCCATTTCAGCCGAACCGACAATCATTGATAAGATTAAACATAAACAAAAAGAGGATGAATTCCTCAAGAAAGTGATTGATGAATTTGAGACAAGTTCGAAAGCAGAATTCAGCATTGAAAGTGAAGTGTTGAGGTTTCGAAACCGAATGTGTGTCCCAGATATTCTGGAACTAAAGAAAAGAGTTCTAGATGAAGCTCACAAGTCAGTGTTTGCTATGCATTCGGGCAATAACAAAATGTATCAGGATTTGAAACAAAGCTATTGGTGGCCTAAAATGAAGAAAGAAATTGCAGAGTATGTGTCCAAATGTCTTCAATGTCAGCAAGTTAAAGCTGAACATCAGAAACCGGGCGGTCTACTTCAACCTCTCCCTATTCCTGAATGGAAGTGGGAACATGTGACTATGGATTTTGTTGTTGGTCTACCTCGGACTCCTGGGGGTATGGATTCTATTTGGGTTGTAGTTGATAGACTGACTAAATCTGCACATTTTCTACCTGTTAGAACTACATTTGATGCTTATAGACTGGCTACTATATATGTTGATAAGATTGTTCGTTTACATGGAGTTCCAATATCTATTGTCTCGGATAGAGATCCGAAATTTGTGGGTAGATTGTGGAAAAGTTTGCAAAGGACTATGGGGATAGAATTGAGGTTTAGTACCGCATTCTACCCACAGACAGATGGACAATCAGAACGAACAATACAGACTTTGGAAGATATGCTAAGGATAAGTGCCTTGGATTTTCAAGGGAGTTGGGAAGATTATTTGCCACTCGCAGAGTTTGCATACAATAACAGCTTCCACTCTAGCATCGGTATGGCACCATACGAGGCTTTGTATGGTAGAAGGTGTAGATCACCAATTTGTTGGATAAAAATCGGGGATAGAGCTTTTCTTGGGCCCGAAATTGTGCAAGATACTTTTGAAAAAGTCCGAATTGTTCAGCAAAGGCTTAAGACAGCACAAAGTCGACAAAAGAATTATGCGGATGTTCAAAGAAGACATCTTGAATATGAGGTCGGTGATCATGTGTTTATTCGCGTGACGCCGATGAAGGGCCAAGTAAGATTTAGAAAGAAAGGTAAATTGTTGCCCCGTTACATTGGGCCGTTCCAAATTCTGGAAAGGCTTGGTCCAGTTGCTTATCGAGTTGCTTTGCCACTGGGATTCGAGCAAATCTATAATGTGTTTCATGTGTCAATGTTGAGGGGTTATCTCCGAGATCCATTTCATGTGATTGATTATCACCGAATAGCTCTTGATGAAAGTATGGAATACGCAGAATGGCCGGAACGAATCATTAACCGGCAAGTGAAACGGTTGAGAAGCAAGTCCATCCTGATGGTGAAAGTGGAATGGAAAGAGCACTATGGGGCGGACGCTACATAGGAAAAAGAGGATGAAATGCGACTACGCTATCCACATTTGTTTTCCGACGAAGGTAAAATAAGTTTAGAGGACCAAAGTTCCTAAAGGAGGGAAGACTGTGATAACCCTGGTCCGTATTATGCTAATTAATCTTAATTATGATTGTGATTATGTGTTTGATATGATTGTTAGTGTCATTTATATGAATGTATGTGGTTTTGAATTTCTATCTGTTCACCGTAGGAAAATCTATTTGATTATCTGCTTTAGAATTTAAATTGAAGGCCCTATTGGCCACAAAACCTAAAATTGATTACGCTTTGGTGATTAGCGTAATTTTTAGAGCCTACGGTGAAATTTAGTTGAAAATTGATTCAGATCAGATTAAATAGATTAAATTGATCAAATAGTGCTCAATTAATTAGTGTTAATGAAATGTGATTAAAGGAGCTTATATAAGGGCCAATTTACACTCTCATACCTTTAGTTTTGAGCTCAAAATCAGGTTTTACACTCTAGAGAGGGAGAGGGTTGACTCTAGAGAAAGAAAGAGGGAGAATTATCCAATTTTGGCTCAGGGCTTGAGAATTGGAAGCTAAACTCAAGGATCTAGCTAGAATTTGGGTGTTTGAAGCTCCTAGGTGAGTAATTAAGAAAAGATTTATGAGCTTAAGTTTGTAGTTTTGTGAATTCAAGGTTTGATAGTGATCAAGACCATAAATTGAAATGAAATTGAAGGATTTAAAGCTTATATGTACATGCATGCATAGAATTGCTATGAATTTGTATGTTTGAGCTTGAAATACATGATCCATGTTGAATTTTGATTGAAGTTCATGCTTTTGGTCATCTCTACATCATGTAAATTGAGAATGGGAGCTATATTTCACATGCATGTACAATTCATAAGGGTATGAGTTTTGGATACATGAATTTGTCATGTTGGAAATGAGTTTGGTGTAATTTGGGGCATGCATGTAATTAATTCATGAGATTTGAGCTTCATAATGTGATGAATTTGGTGTTGTATCATGTTAGTAAATGTGTATGTGAAGTTTGACTCGTAATATGCAAGATACATGGGTTTGAATGCAAGATTGAACTTCAAGCAGTTTGTTGGAATTTCAAGAACTCGGCATGTCCGCTCGAGTGGGGAAAGCGGCGCTCGAGCGTGAAATGTTGGTTCCTAGAACTTTTACAGACTTTGGTGTCCGCTCGAGCGGGGGTATTCATGCTCAAGTGAGGAGCCATGTAGTGTGACATTCAGCTCGAGCGTCCGAATTCACGCCCGAGCGTAGAAATGAGGTAACCAGCATTTTTGCAGACTATCAGGGTCCGCTCGAGCGGCGGAACCACGATCGAGCAGGGACCCCTGTTTCAGAAAATTTGTAAAGGTGTTCTGTGTTTCATTTTCCATTCTCTTTCGCTTCTAAGTACTCTTAGGCATGCATTGAGCATTATGAATGAATTAAAAGAATAAAAAAGAAGCCTAAGAGGGATGTATGAATTAAGAACGGATTGAATTGATTGTGACCCACATGTGTTATGTAATGTGTATGGTTGAGCTCCAGGGCAAATCCACCGACAGAACACTGTGAGTAATATCTTAGTAAAGATGATTTGAAGTATGTTATTCGTCCTATTGCTTATTCCTTATGAGTCTCATAAGCTTGTTAATTTGAATTGTGGACAAATATTTGTTATGCCATATGGTTGGGCCAAAGGCCGTTGGATACAAATGACTGGGCCGAAGGCTATTTGACATGAATGATTTGGCCGAAGGCCGTTTGACATGAATGATTGGGCCGAAGGCCGTTCGACATGAATGAACAAATAAGCCAAAGGCCGTTTGACATGAATGAATGAATGAATGGGCCAAAGGCCATTGAATACAATTGATTGGACCAAAGGCCGTTTGACATACATGAATGATTGGGCCAAAGGCCGTTGGACACGAATGGTTGGGCCAAAGGCTGTTGGATACAATTGATTGGGCCAAAGGCCGTTTGATATATATGAATGAATTGGGCTCGAGGCCGTTTGTCAAAGAACGAAGTGGGCTAGAGGCCGTTTGATATGTTCGGGCTTGAATCGCCTAATGTACCAAAATAATGCACTAAATAGAATTCTATATAGGCCCCAGGCCGTTTGATATATGTGAATCTCAATTGCGTACTTTCTTTATTTGATATTATTCACTGGGCTTTCGCTCACGCTCATTCATGTGTATGTAGGTGAGCAAAGGGATGTCCAAACCCAGCCTCGGTGAATTATGTGAGAAACAGTCAAGGTTTTGAAGAGTCAGCCCAAACGTCTCACGCACGAGACTTCTGTTCGCCTCTTTTGCTCTTTTGATATAGTTTTGTTATATCGGTGAAAACATTGGATTACTTTTGTATGTAAACTTTGGGTTTGACTGACTTAGACTTGAATGATCCTGTATGTATAGAACTTTGTGTTATTATCCCTTTGATGTGAGTTATTAGCAGGTATATATAGGGATTGTTATGACGTGCCATGTAAGCACAACTCTATGGACAAAAGTTTTAAATTTGCTTCCGTTTGGCCCCTTTACTCTAATGAGATATGTCTTGTTTGGTTTGAGGCCGTAGGTGTTCTCTTGATTACTGGCCGGTTATGTCCTTAACCCATAGGGGCGGGTTTGGGTCATGACACTTGGCAAGCTAGTGGCCGCAAAAAATCTGTTATAAGTTGAGCTTTACCTTTATATCTACTGATCTAGGAGTTGAAAAGGTTGAGTCCAGGACAAGGGAATACATTGCAAATAACGCTATAAAAGTAGCTTGCAACTCTGAAGATTCTCAAGTTTGGATGAACCATTATCGAAACGAATGTAATAATAAGCATATGTATTTTGTCGAAGAATGATTTTATTGGAGGGGAAATCTATGATGTGCACCCCTAAAAAGGGGCACATCAAAAAAAAGTTACGACTTTTTGTGGTGAAAGTTACGAATGTTTGTGGTGTGTGATGTCAATTTGAGATAAAAATTACTCTAAAGTGGAAGATATACTTTTTGTGGTGAGCAAAACGTTATACTTTTCGCGATGAGAAAAGTTATGTCGTTTTCTGGTTTATGTCACAAAATATGTGGGTTGTTATGAAGGGCATACCATATGCACCCTATTAGGGGTGCACATAGTAGCGTCTCCCGCATTGGAGAACACTTCATAATTTGAATAAAATTTATAGGATATTGTTAAAGTTGAAAAATGGAAATGCGTGGACAAAATTTTGACAATATAGTACTTCTATTCTCTCTGTGTAAATGCACTAGTTTGAAGTATTCTTGTAGCTATAATGTATATGACCTTTAAGCATAAAACAAATCTGTACACAACTCCAAACACGTGGTTGGAAGTGGATTTTGTTTTCCATTGTAGAGAAGTCAATTTTGACAGAGTCAGAAGGAAACAATAGTTATCCAGTTTTAAATAATTAAGGTTGTTGGGACTCAGGATCAAGAAAGAACAAAGGAAGATTTCATGCTAAAATATAGGAAACATCATGTTTTAATTGAAATTAAAATTTCTATTAAAAAATTTCTATGATATGAACAATATGTCATTCAGTTACAAGAATTAATTTTGATGTGTATTACCTGCATTGTTCAAGGCCAGATTCCTGAAGTCTAGGCTTAATATCTTCTATAGCATGGAGGAAGTGGTTCATCGTTACTTTGACATCCTTCTGGACATGCTTCACTAGTCCCCTCTCCCCTGCCTGGACCACAGCATATGAATGTGCACGAGTGACTAGAGATGCAATAGAAGATCCATTACAGCCATCCGTCCTGCAAGCTGTGCAAACAAGCACATACACAATCTCATTACATGAATGATGAATTGATGTTTCCACTTACACAACAATATTGCTCAAACAACTTACCAATTTCTTGAAGATTCACATCTTCATCGAGTACAAAAGCTTGTCTCATGTTCCTTGTGTTGATGTCCAAAATTTGCAAGTGCCCTCGCTCATCTGGGTACTCTAATTTGACATGTAGTTTGATTCTACCTTCCCTACAAGTAAATACAATAAACTAAATTTTTATTTTTTTATTGAGTTAGAAAAATGAGAAGTTAATGAATAGCTATTTTAATATACATATACATATACATATATATATATATATATATATTTGTTTGGTTACCCATAAAAGATAAATATGTATAAATACTTCATTTTTCTTTACTTGATAAATTCAAAATTTGAAAAACATTCGAGTTCAAAAGATGTGGGATATTGTTGAAAAAGAATAAAGAATTCAGCAAAGAACAACACAACGAAGAGAATGTTACCTCAGTAGGGCTTCATCGATGAGCTCCTTTCTATTTGTAGTAGCAATAATAAAAATGTTGTTCAATACTTTCATGCCATCAATCTGAAAGGCGAGCAAATTTTCAAATATTGCCTAGTCAAGGAGAAACAATAAAAAGGAAAAATTGAAAAAAGAAACATGAGAGATATTGACGATTGTTAGTAGTTGGTTTACAAGCCTATCATCCATATGGTGTTGTCCCATAGCTACCCCTCTTTTCTGCAAAAAAAAACCAAAAACATATTTAAGACATGATTTGCAATATAGACATGGAACCAAAAAACACCATTCTCACTGTCAATTAATGGTTATGATTACTATTCTCATTGTTGTGTCCTCTGCCCTTTATTTATGTCACAGACTTGTCACAAATCGCCTTTCGAAGCCACTCAAGCTTGGTTTAGAGGGTTCTTCCACCTATTGTCAATCAGTTTTTGGTTAGATGCCTCCAGTATTTTTAACATGGTATTAGAATTGAGTCTTCAGTGATCTATTGTGGGCCAAGTCTCCACCCAAGGTGTCTTTATTTGGTTTCTCTAATTTCCACTTGCAGTTGGACCGCATGCTCAGGAAGTGTTAAAATTTGGCCTCATGTTCGAGAAATGTTGACTTGTCCCAAATCGCCTCTCTAAATCACCAAAGCTTGATTCACATTGTCAAGAGGGCCCCTTTATCTATTGCCAATTGATTTTGGGATGGATGCCTCCAATATTCCAGCAATTTACAAGAAGATTGTGCTTAATAAAGAATCTTAGGACTTGCACAAAACTCTTAAAATTCTTTTTTTAGCACCACAAGCGACTATGCCACATGTGCAAAAGTGTTCAAGACTTGTCCCACATCACTTCTCTAAGTCACTCAAGCATGGTTCGTATAGTCTATAGGGCCCTTTCACCTATTACCAATCAATTTTGGGTTAAATGCCTCCAATATTATAACAATAGACAACAAGATTGTGCTTAATAAAGAATCTTAGGGATTGCATGAAACTCTTTAATTCTTTTAGTCTAACATTGCTTCATGCTTTATTTTGTTAAGAATCTTTCCTACCTCCTAGTATTAGGAAGGAAATTGAAGTTCTATACGTGGTTATGTGGGTGATTTGATGCTGCATTCTGGAAAGTATGACAGATTCTGAGATGACACTAGGTCATCAGATACTAGCTAGGTCAAAGCAAAGACAGCCTTGGGAAAAGAAAGAGTGAGGGAGTTGTTATAGAGGTCTAAAAGTGAAAAACCAAAACTATAAGCAAGAGATGAAGATGGTTAGATAATCTTAATGCATGGAGGTGGAGGCTATATTTATAGAAGGATTGAGGTATATCGGCCAACTCACCTAGTGGCTGGAATGGTGGTCACGCTTGCTTGGATATGAAGTAATCACTTGTCTTTATCATGTTCTAGAGTTGTCTTCATGTCGAGATCTCTCTAAGGTCGGTCAAGTGCAGATCCCTCCAACGAGAATAGGATGCAGCATCTTCACAAATCTTCAATTCCAATAAACCAAGTCCAAAATCCCTACAAGCTCACGCGAGAGTTGTGAGGTCACTTGGGTGGCACCAAACCCAAAGGTATCCCTAGGCTCTTCTATCGATCTAGACTGGCATGAGTGTATTAGGGTGATGGGAAAACAAGTGTAGAATCATATTAAGAGATGTACGTTTAAATGCAAACTTGGCTTGCCCAAGGGGGCCCAAGTGGATATGAGCGTGCCAATGTGAAGAGCCCTTAATCTTGGAAGGAAGGCCAAGTGCACCTACAAGGCTCCTTGAAGATAGCCTCCTTTAATTTTAATATGAGAGATGCCACATTGTGCGGTGTGCAGAGGTTTTAGGATAAAGGTATCATATGCTCAATACAACTGCCTTGGTGAAGTTATTAAGTACATGCAGATATGATGATCACCGAAGGTTAGTCAAATGCTTCCTATATGACAAGTTACCTTTTATGTGCAAAACAATTGAGCGCCTATTATTTAGGAACTACATTCTAAAAAAATGGTTTCTGGATGACCATTACCTTTGGGGTTGGATAAGATACACTGCCCCCCTTACCCGTTGTTTCTGAATTCAAGACTTTTAATCATGAGCAACCTTTTTCATATAGAATAGCATTTCTATGTTGACTGTTCACACCGATTAACACATAGATTTTGTTTAAACCAATAAAAAAAATTAGAAGTGGATAACCAGGTGAATTGCAAATAATAGGGCATAGAAAATAACGTCAAAATAATGCTAATTAATCTGGATTACGTACTCAATGGTGAATGCTTGTCTTAGAAAAGCATATTGATGTAGAAGCATGAAACTCGAGCCTCATATCTTATCTTATTCTCAATGTTTCAAAAGATGAGTTACAAACTTACATTACAGTTACTAAGTCTGGGGTACAGATCACTACTACCAAGAAGGAATAAAGAATAAAGAGACATCCGACAAGCAACAAATTGGCCAGGTTATGACATGGGAATGGAATGGAGGAATAGAACATATAATACATGTGAATACAAAGAAACCAAAATGATGTAAAACCTTAACAGGGAACAAAGACTTGAATTATGTAGAAAACCTATTGTGAAATTCACATATGTATAACACAAATTGCAGGTTGCACAACTAACAGCACTCAAAAGGAGCAAATGTTGTACATGTACTCACCTTAGCAATCGAATCAATTTCATCAAATATGATGATACGTAGGTCACTTTCAGCTCCTGAAAGAAAAGATTAAAATAATCTCACTATGAGAATGAATGAACTGCACAATGAAGTGAATTTACAATGAAGATATGAACTATGCATCTTTACCATATCTGTTTTCATCCTCAATGGCTGCTTTAAAGAGTGACCTTATTTTCCTCTCCGATACACCTTAGAATGCATATAACACATCCGGTCCATTTATAATCTGCATTAATGGGAGAAGAAAAAGAAGTGTCAGAATAAGATAAACAAGTGGAGAGAGACAGAGACAGAGACAGAGACAGAGAGAGAGGGAGAGATGGAGAAAGAGACCAGGGGCTCTTTTGCATTTAGTAATATGCAAATGTTTCGTGCTATAAAGGTTTTTCCAGAACCTGGTGGACCATATAGTAGCATGGCTCTTATATGCTTCAAATTCAACCTCGCACAAGAAAGTCAATAGTTAATAACTAAAAGCTATGAAGCACAAACAAGGACACGAGACACACTGACACATTAATTTTTAAAAAGTGCAGCATAACACTAATATCTAAAGTTTAAAAGAAGGATTAATAATATGTATCCTCTAAGTAATTTGTTCAAACTTATAACATGTTTCATGTGTCTAATTGATAGACATGTATCCCCCTCCCCAACTGTCCAAAGCGTCTTTGAGCCTAAAAATAAATAAATAAATAAATAAATTATATGACACATTAGGACACTTTCTACAAGTATTCCTTCACAACTTTATATTGATTTCAATACATTTGCATTACAGTTCTACCACAGCCCACTAACAACCAAGTTAACAATTACTCATCATTCTTTTATAGGAGCTGTTACAGTGTGCACTTTTAGAAAGAGACATATTGTATGCACCTACCACAACATACATAACATAACCATAACATTTTGTGACAAACACCAAAAAAATGTGCAACTCTTCTCACCAAAATGATTTGTAACATTTCTCACCAACAATAGTCCATAATATTTACACCACACCGTTCATAACATAATCACAACATTCATAACATATCCACAATGGTTAATAACTTTCACTTTATATTCGCTATTCCTAACTTTTACCACAAAGTGGTTCACCACAAAAATTCATAGCTTTTTTTAATGATAGAGAGTGTGCCTAGTAGCATTTTCCTTCTTTTATAGCAATACAATTTCTATACATTTCAAAACCTCGTACAAACAAACAAACTTTTGGCAGGAACAACTAACCAATAATGCTAGTGAGTTTGAAAAAGTAATTTAAAAAATTGTCAAAAAAATGAAGCATGTGACCGAACCGGACCGGTTTCAAAAATTTTTTTTTTTCATTTTTTCTTTGTTTTTTTTTTTTTTCTTTCTTTCTTTTCTTTCTTTATATATATATATATATATAAAATATAAGAATATAAGAAAATTTTAATTTGAAACTCTTTTTCAAGGGTCTCCTCTTATGAGGAATCCCATTAAGAGTTTGATGAAATTATTGTGAAAGTCTTCACCTATTTATAAGAAAAAAATTCTTACAAAAAAACTCAAGAAATCCATGTGGGATTCAATCAAATGTATTGGAGGGAATATTGAAATTTTGATATCCCTCCAAAATTTTTGTTTTCCTTTCAATCAAATTATTTGAATTAAAATCATATGGAGGGAATATTAAATATTTGACTTCATCTTCCAAAATTGAAATTAATAATATTTTAAAATATATTATTATATTTTTCAGTAAAAAAATATTAGGACAAATATTTAAGATAATTTAATATTTTTAATATTTTTAATTTATAATTTTATTACTTATATTTTTATTTAAATATAATTTTAATATATTTATTACGTCACGGTTCGATTCCGGTTCAACCCGACGGTTGAACCGGTGACCCGTCCACCCGATGCCTTTTCCGGTTCGTTCACCGGTCCGGTTTTTAAAACATTGTTTAAAAGAATACGGATAAATTAATCATAGGTGTTGGATTTAATTTCTATCAAATTTTATTGAAAATAAGTTTTTAGTAAAAATATCGTTAAAAATAATTTGTTGTGATATTTTTTATGTATGTCATTAAAATTAATAATTAGTGATTTTTTTTTTTTACGATTTTTATAAATTGTCACTAAAATTTATAATTAGTGACGTTTTTCTGTAATGAATTTTTTAAACTGTCACTGAAAGTTGAAATTTAGTGACTTTTTTATGACTATTTTTTTAAACTGTCGCTAAAACTTATATTTAATAATATATATATATATATTTTACAAAATTTAATAATATATATATATATATATTTTACAAAATTTTTAAATAAGTAGTGATTTTTTTAAATAGTATTTGATAAAAAAAAGGCCATTAATTCTCACATAATCTATTGAACAATAAGTCCACTTATTAGGATCTACTTGTAAATCCCTTTTTAAATAAAATGATTGTGATACAAATAAGATGATGTGCTAAAATAGTACATGGCAAATAACACCTTAATCTTTTGGCTATTATAGCAACGGGAAACACTGAGGGTGTTTGTTTGGGTTTTTTTGAGCCAATTTATACCTTTTAACTTTAGAAAAAGATATTTTAGGCTGTTTAGTTAAACTTATTTCAAATAACTTCTGATTCTAATAACTTATTTTAACTCAAAAAAATTGATTCTGAGAAGCTACTCACCCCTTGCTTCTGATTATCAGCTTCTGCTATGGACATGTTAATTTACGATTATACTCTTAGATTTTTTTATTTTTATTTTTTTTAAAAATAAAAAAAGACTCAAATGGACTATAGATTATTTTTTTTTTATATGAGAAATGTAAACAAGTAGTGAATAACAAAAAAGTAAAAATTAATTGAAAAAGTTACTTCACAGCTTATTTAACAAACACTACTCAGCAACTTAAATCTATAATCCAACAACTACACCAAATAAATTAATAATTTCTGATTAAAGTCATAATCTATAATCTGTTTTAACAACTACACCAAACAGGGCCACTATAGCCTATTTTGATAAGTGACTTTTTTTGATTTATTATTATTATTTTTTTTTAAATGTACAAAAAAAAAAAAGAGTAGAGAGGTGATGTGACCTAAATAAGTCAATAAGTTAGTTAGTTATTTTTATTATTATTTTTTTTAAAAGTTGTCAAAATATGCCTATGTATACATCTTTCAAATGATGTGTATCACATACATCTCATAATTAAATAAATAAATTGCATAATTTTATTCTTTTTGAGTCATAATTATTAAAAAATATATATATCATAACCAAACACAACATGAGATATAACTAAAGAAATCATAAGTTATAATTAAAATAATATCATAACTAAAGAAGAAAATTAATCATAATTAAAGAAAAAAATGACATTACTAAAGGTGCATATAGTACAAAATTTTTAAGGATGTACATATTAAAAATTTCCTATTATACATAATTTGTTAAAAGAACAATTGTATGTTGAAATCAATTTATTAGTCTATTTTTTGAAATCATCATAGTTATTGAAATCACCAAATTTGTCATTCAATACTCTATAAATTTTTCCATCTCACCATCGCCCGTGATTTTTCTGACGATTTTTCTAATCAATTTTCCTATGAAATTTTTGATGTCTTTATTACCAAATAAAATTTTTATCTTGGATCAAATGTTTTATATTTTATTTAAATAAGACAAGTATATATGTTGATTATCATTGAAGAGATAAAAAAATATTATTTTCCAAATCGAAGTTTTTTGGTTCCAATTCACTGGCAGTGTTTGTTACAATTTTAAATATGTGATTATAATTTATTTTAATTTAAGAGTTTATCTCAACCAGTTTAGTGTAGCTTTTGCTTATAATTTATTAGATAAAAATAAATTAAATAAAAAAAAAAGACTAGTCCGTTTAATGTAGCTTTTTCTTATAGTTTATGGAGTAAAAATAGATTAAGAGGGTGTTTGGGATGATTTGAATAAGTATAATTTGTCTTTTTATGAAAAAATATGTAAAAAAATAGAAAGGTGATGTGATCCAAAAAAATAAAATAAAAAAGGTGCTAATATAGAGAATGCCAAATAGTGCCTAAATAAATTTACAAAAAAAAAAAAAAAAAAAAAAAAAAAAAAAAAAACTAATTATCTAAAAGGAGAGAGGGATATACTTTTAACTTATAATTTTTTATTATCAACTCTTAATTTCTAATAATCTACGCCAAATAGAGCACTGTTGTGTCAATACGATAGGAAATTTTCACTTTAGAATAGTGTAAATATATGTAGATAATATAATAGAGAAATTAATGTGACAGAGACATGGTGACAAACACAAAAGTCCTAGTCACAATAAATGAATGAATGAATGTGTTTTATTTACCAGTGATTGTGGTGGGACTTCAACTATCACTTTCGTGCACTTTCGGATCATCCCCCGCTTTGTGCTCCTCAGAGATTCACTCCCCTCATTCTCACCGAGAGAAATTCCCATAACACTACATGCGTATAAGCTTCCTTTATATGCAAATACCACCCTCTGATATTCAGTAAAAACCTGCACAGTTCAAAAAGTGCTCAATTTCAGTAAAAACCAGTGACTCTAGATCAACTAATTACTACTACTAAAAAAAATTCCCTCAAAAAACACCTGTTGATGGAATGTGTTTCTAAATTCTCTCCCCAGAGTAAAAGCCGTTATCTGCAGAAAAATGAAATTTAATCAGTCCAATTACTTCAAAAGTTTCGCTGTTAAACTAGATTCATTTTAGATGTTGGTTATATATGGAATTGCGTACAATTTGAGTTAGAGTTGAACTTTCCGGAAGTAATTCTACCATGATTCTCAATACATCCACATCAAACCCATTAGGAGGAGGAGCAAACCTATAAAAATAAAATCAAAACAACTGCAGAATTCATTATATATGTAGGCTATGGAGCAGAAACACAACACAACACTAGATTGAACTTACACTTGCAAAGGGATGGTGTCTCCCAATGAGACATCAAGAGATTTGCAATGCTCTTGATTTAGAGATATGTGGCCATTTGCTACTTTCTCATCCTCTGTATTCTTTACTAGTTAAGGTATGCACTAGCAACATTACCCAAAATTTAAAACAAAAATAGAGAAGAGCTAATAAAACAAAACCAAATCTCTATCTGTCTTTTGGAATCTGAATTAATGCAAGAATTGAGTAGGTAACTGAGCAAAACTTCACTCTTTGGAGGATATTGGATGCTAAAAACATTCTTGCCATTGAAAAGAGCAAGATACAGCTTTTTCTTCTTCTGGATTGTAGTGAAAGGCCATGGCCATGGAGGTCCTTGTCGAAGGCTCACGGCAAATTGGCGAGTGTCGTCTAGACAACAATAACAGAAATTGGTGAAACACTGCTCCGAACTAGTATGCTCTACAGCAACAAATGGAGCACTACTACTCGAAGCCATGGACGATGAAGATAATGGCCTCCAACCCTTTGCTCGGGTTACAACGAGACAACAAATGGACGCGTATAATTTAACATATAAAATAATAACTCCCATTCAAATAACAAATGAAGCATTTATTCAGTTTCTCATTCAATTAATATCCAATCACCATTACCCAGAAAATAACATATCCAAATCCAAAAATCATGTTTTAACATTGACCACAAACTAACATATATCCAAAAATCATGTTTAAGCATAGAAGTTGTAGTCATCACTGGTCTACATGCCTGCATTAGAACATAAACTACAATCAGATTCACCAAAATAAACACAAATTGAAAAAAAAAAAAAAAATCAATGCAATTTTGCAAAAATAAGCCTACTATGAACTTCAGCATACTCAGCCCATCATTTGTCCAAAGCTGTAGGGGAATATTATAGAATTTCATCAGAATGTGCACAAAAGAGAATTCACTCTTAGTCAAATGCATGTACAACTGCCATCTTCTCACTAAAATTAGTCTACTTCCAAAATAAAATGGCCCAATTTCGAGAATTATAATAACTATTTGGCCAATTATACAGAATATATTATTCAGCTTAATGACTATTTGGCCAACTATTTCTAGGCAGATTAAATAACTATGGTGTAGGAGCATCAATATAGTTTACTCCACTGAAAAACATTAATGGAATGTAGACGTGCTTCAGCACAACAAAAGGATAAAGATTAGATGACAATCCTTTCAAAGAATCAAATAACGCATCAGTACTAGGTAAGAACATCTAGTATTAACCAAAATTTCTTAGCAACACTTTCTAGCTGTAATTAACAATCGATGTTGACGTCATACTACAAATATGAGCTGTAATTAAGAATCAATTTTCAAACTATTGTCAACAAATCCATAAGACAATTCAACTAACCTTATGATGATGGATTGATTCACTTCATCTGCATGATCCATGATAAAAGTAGAGTCAGCAAAACAAATTCTTTAGTAGCAAAGTATAAATAGATGAATATGAGCCCTGCTTTTTTCTTCAAAATCCCTGCAAGTACTATTTAACTCACCTCTCATCATTTCATTATAGGCAATATCTGCTGCAGCAAAAACATGAGGATTGTCAAAAAGCTTCTCCTTGTAAGCTGTGATAAAATCATTTCCAAAACAATTGACATCGTTGAAGGGATTGATTGCTATTAAAACAGGTCCTGCTTTACTCTACAGGAAACAAGCACAAACATAGGTCAAATGAGAGGAAAAGGGAAACTCAATTTGATGGGAGGGAAATTAAGTATCACAATCATGCATACATAAATAATATCATTTCAGAATAGTAACAAAGGTCTGGCGTTTGGTTATGTCGTAAACCAAATGCAACTCTTCTAGCCAACGGGGTATGTGATCAAAGGTCTGGCATATCAGATTCACCAAAATAATATCATTTCATAAATGAATTTTCACATTTATCATTGCTTTTAATGATGGCTATTGGTAGAATTAACTTGAGGGATCCAATCAAAATATTTTTATACATCAAGAATTAAATTAACACGATTTAAATATTATAATTAAAATAACACAAATAACATATTTTAGAGATTAAAAATGTAATTAATCTTAAAAACATTTAATTGTTCCTGCCACCCTCTCCACCTCACCCCAACATTTCTGTGTAGGAAGAGGTTTGCGTTGTTGGGTCCTGTGCAACTTATTATGAGTGTGATTTCAATGATTTAATTATTCATATAAATAAATATATATATATATATATATATAATCCTTTCCTTTATACAAAAGCAAGCGAAGTATAATCAGAAAGCCAAAAGGATTATGCAACTTGGCCCGCCATCGATGCGAAATTTTCTAATTTTCATTCTCATATTTCTCATCACATGAATGAGACATAATTGCTTATCGTAAGAATAGTGAACCAGAAATCATATTTTGATTGGTCTGAGGACTCGCACATTGACCCCGTTCGCTCCATCTCTCTGATGAATGAAGGCAAAAGCCATTTTTTTCTTTGAGACCAAATTCAAAGATTGGAATTAAGATCTCAATATTTTACTTTATTTATTGTCCGGTTTGAGAATAGGCTATTTTAATTAATTTTTTAACTATTTTAGTCTGACTAAAAAAATTGTATTTAGGAAGGTAATTGATTTTTTTTTTTTTTTTTGTAGTTGATTTGATGATTGTAAGAGAAAAAATAAAATAATTATGAATTTGATGTGGTCTTTTGTCTTATTGTCTATTCTGGCCTATTTTAGCAACACAATTAAAAGCCTATTTTTTTGAATTTTTAGCTTTTTTAAGTCATAACTCTTTATTTTTTTGCACGTTTTTAAAACAAAATAAAAAATAAAAAAGTCAACTTTTAATTTACTTTTCAAAACAGGCCTGCCTTTATTGGCTATTGTGGCCCAAATTCAACTTCCCAAATAGGACCGAGCTCGTTTGGAAAGTTGATTGTGTTAGTAATTCTATTTTTTTTTTATTTTAGCCTAACTAAAAATACTGTGTTTGAAAAGATAGTTGATTTTTTTTTTTAACTAGTTAATTCGATGATTATGAAAGAAAAAGTGAAATTATTATGATTTTCATGTAATATTTTATTTTATTAGCTATTTTAATCTATTTTGTCTTTATTCTTTATTTTGTCTCTATGTTAATTTTGGTCCACTTATTTTTATTAAAATAAAAGTAATTGTAACTATGACAAAATATAAGATTTTTTCTTTTAAGTCTCAAGGAAGGTGAAGCCCAATTTACCATATGTAAGTATGTATAGAATTATATAACCTTTTTTGAGATTCGAAGAAAATGTAATAAGTCTTACAAACTAAGAAAGTATAAAAAGACAAAATAAACTAAATAAGTTAATAAGACAAAATGTCATATATAAATCATAATCATTTCACTTTTTCTCTCATAAAAAAACAAAAAAGTCAAAAAATTATTCTCAAACGGAATTAGGCTAAATTAGTCAAAAAGTCAAAAAGTTAGACTAAAAAAGTTATTCCCAAACAACGGTTCTCTTATGTTTTTAATTCGCATAACCCTTCGCTCATTTTCATCATAAATTCGTTACTTATATGAATGGAAAAATGAGATTATCATCTCTTTTATATTGAAGTATATATTTTATCATGTTTATTTTTGTGTCTTCAAATTATTTATATTAGTTTCAATTTTTTTAACTTTATTAAAAATGTTATCAATATAATTATATCAAAATTAAAGTACATTTTCTTCAAGCTTTAGGGAGATCAATATAATTTATCATATATATGTACATATTGGAGGGTATGACAACTTATTTCATTTTATTTTTTTATTTTTTTGCTATAAAGAAAAAGAAAAGAAAAACTTATTTTTAAATTTTTTAATGTATCAATTTGGAGTACATGACTAAGTAGTTTTATAGTTTATTTTAAAGTACGACTTTTGGGGGCATGATTAGGTTTGGAGAGGATGATAACATATTTTTTGAGTTTATTTTAATGCATCGCTTTGAAGGGAGACGTTATTTGTTATTCTTGGGTACTGTCATATAGTGTTTTAATGATATTCTGATTAGTGAAAGGGATGAGACTTACAAATTTATATTAGGTATGTGAGGAAGTATTTTGCAATGACGCCACATGGCCGAGGTGCCCCGAGATGTCGGCCGAGGTGTCATGTGGACGGGTCATGTGTTGCCGAAGTGATTACCGTATTGTCGAGATATGATGCAATAATACTGGAATCTGAGATATTTAGATAAGGGACAAGAGTCCTGGATTAGCAAGGGTGCTTAGTCTGGATAAGAACAAGGCTCATGAAGAGTTTATCCCTATTTAGCTGAGAGTCCGAGATAAGCATTGTACGTGAGTCCTATGAAGTAAGACTTCTATAGGACTAGGGCAGTGCTGGTTATAAAAGTAAGACATCCAAGTGAGTCTAAGGTACGCTTTAACTTGTGCTTTGAGTATTTGTGCGATATCTTTGAGAGATAAGTTAACTGACTTGATCGTCGGAGTGCCTCCGGGGTAGACGAGCCACAATGGTATTCTCATCTTCTTGTTGGCAGGTGGTTGGCTTAATCTATTATGCCTCTTGCTCTCTAGTTAAGTTCCCTATTTGGTTGTGTGGTTGGAAATCAACACCCATAATTTGCCGTCATCTGTGGGAACTTAGTGAGAATAGATGGCCAACAAGGGACAAGAAGTGAGGATAGGAGATGACCTTCACAGCGAGGAGGAGAAACATAGGAATCCCAATGCTGAGAGATGAAGCAATGATGAAGAAGTTCAGGAAGTGAATCCTGAGACGATTAACGTCGCCAAGGGCCGAGATGGTACAAAAAGAGGTAGCTGAGATGAGTACTACCACGAGAACGATCTTCAGGTATGGAAGGGCAGATGCTTGAAAAGAGACGAGGAACTAAAAGACATGATGAATAAGTTGATAGACTTGTAGACGGTAGTCAACTTCATGATGTAAAACAACGCGATACAACCTGCGTTTTCGTTGCAGCATACGTCTGCACCAGCAACCAAGGTTGGTGCCCAGAAAGGAAGGCAAAAGACAGTTCCAATGGTCCTATAGCATGGCAAGAGACATGGGAATTCACGTCGGTAGTTGAAAAATGCTAGGCGAATAGAGTCAATACGAGGGGAGTCTGTAGACACCCTATTTTTGACCGTCCTCAAGACTTGGTTGTGCTTGCAGGTACATTTAACAAATAGTTTGATTGCTCGTCGAGTACTCGACTATCGCGCCAGAACGTCACAGGTTTGAGCTTCCCAAACCCTGTATCCTTTCTGCCCTTTTTTGGACCATATATTGGCCCTTCCAGCTTGATTCTCTGCCCCTTTTTGGCCCTGTTGGCCATGCCTTTGTTACTGCCAGCCATTGATGAAGCCTGCCGGCCATCAATGAGCCACTGCCGACCACTGCTGATGGCCGGCAGAACCCTGGTCTCAGCAGGTTTCACGCCAGATCTTTTGAGCCAGCTGGTTTTCACTCATTTCCCTCCATACACGTGTATGGAGGGATGAAGCTCTTGCCAAGCTTGTTCAACAAGCTTTGCATTATTTTTCTTCTATATAAGGAGAGGCCCTCTCTCCTTAACAAAGGTTCAGCCATTTTAGAAGAGTTGTATCTCTCTCTATATATATTTCTTACTCTCTCTCTCTATATTGTTGTTGGTTTTGTGCCTTAAAGTCCATTTTTCTTGCACTTTTACACTACAACACAGAGAGACACCACCACCTTTGGACTAAGGTTCTTAGGAGTGTTCTTGAGCTCTGAAACTTGGTTTTTGGCCCCTGGGGTTGCTGGTTTCGAAGTTGATCTTCAAGGGTGAGTATTTCCCCCTTTTTAGCATTTTTTTGTATCTCATTTTGGCCATCCTTACATATTGTTTTAGGCCTTTCTTTCAACTGAAAAAAGTCTTTTTTTTAAGTGTTTTTGATGATTGTTTGAGGTCTTTTTGGTGTTAGGGGTGTACAACCCTCTTGTATGCCTTGTTTGGCCTGGTTTTGTACCATGCTTTAAGGCCTTCGAGTTAGTCTTGGTTTGGCCTTTTAGCCACTGAAATCCAATGGATTTTCAGTGGTAGGCATGTGGTTTTGAGGCCTCAAATCAGAGGGGGTGACCCCCCTCTCTTCTTGTTTTTGTTTGCTTGTATTTTTAGCCTGTCAAAGGAGCATATATCCTTTTACTTTTGAGGCTTGGTTCAGGCCCTTTTTTTGTGACTTTTAGGACCTTCCTTAAGTCTTTCCATGGCTGGTTTGGTCACTCCTTGCATGCTTCATGTATGTGTAGTGTAATCCCATTTGTGGTTCATCAAAGTAGCATATCTTTCTTGCATGTGTTGGCTCCATTTCAGTAGGTTTTTGGTGATGTTTTACCATGCCTTAGATCTTTTTTGGGTTGGTTTTGTCACTCCATGCATGCCTAATGCACTTGTAGTGTAAATCACTTAAATTAGCTTTATATGCTTCATGCTTTGACATGTCATTTTAGCTTGTTTTCTTTCCATTTCAGTAGGTTTTTGGTGATGTTTTGCCATGTCATACCTCTGTTTTAGTTTGGTTTGGTCATCTTTTGCATGCTCCATATACTTGTAGAACAAATCTTGCTTACTAGCTTTATGTGCATGATGTTTTGACTCATCATTCCAGCATATTTTGGCTTTGCTCTAGCATGATTTTATTCTTATTTTGGGCTGTTCTAGGACTTTTTTGGGCTGCCATGGTCATATCACTCATGTTTTGTATAGCTATAGTGTAAATGCTTTGGCTAGGCTTGGGTTTTGAGGCTCCCACCATGCCATACATGTGATGTTTGCATGCTTTGCCATCATTTCGAATGTTATTTCAGTCCATGAAATTTGGCCATACACCTGCATTTGACACGCTTTAAATGCCTTGAAGAGTTTGTGTTTTATGCCTCATGAATGGATCATTGTGCATACCATTAAGCCTAGGCCTTCGGGTCATCATATCAGTGCATTTTTGGTCTTGTTATACCATGATGTAACTCTGTTTTATGCTGTCCAAGTCATGCCATGTTTGGTTTTAATATGTGTAATGTAATACCCCTTTTGTAGCCTTGCATGCTCCATGTTTTTGACCTTTGTTCTAGCTTGTATTGGCTAGGTTCAAGCATGTTTTTAGTCTCACCTTGACCTGCCTAGGGACTATTTTAGGTACCCTTAGTCCTTCGGGGCTTGTCTTGCATGGCCATGATTTAAGTCCCTTTGTTGGCTTCGTACTTTGAGCTTTCTTACATGTTATGTTTGACTTGTTTGGGTGGTTTGGCATCACTCCTTGCATGATTTTAGAGATTACCTCATTGCCACACATCAATGCTTGTCACTCCTTAAGTGTTCTTAAGAGTTGCACCTTTATACCTTAATTGGTGAGCCAATTGGCATGCATGTTTGTCTTGCCTTTTCATGCTTTTCATACCATCATTTCAACACTAATGGCCACTGATTTGGGCATAGTTAAGGTCTGCCCCTCTTGGTTTAAGTCCATCTTTGCATGTCGTAGCATGCTTGTCACCTTATACGTTGTCGCATGCTTGGTTTATCACATGTTTGCATGTCTAGGTTGCTTTGCATTGTGTATGCTTAGTTGTTGCATGTATTAGTATTGTGCATATTATTAGCCTTGTTAGGTTGTTCATATTGCATTACATGTTCGCATGCACCGCATTGTGTATGCCATCCTTGCATGGCATTGTTGTTTGGATTAAGTGTTAATCTGAACACGAGAAACGAGGGACGTTTCATACTTCAAGTGATGAGATGTGTCTCAATTCTCGGTCGCCGACGCTCTTGATTATCCATGATAGAGTTCTAGGCATTTATGTGTTTATTTGTGCATTCATTTCTCATTGATTTGCACAAGTTGAATCTTTGGCCATCATGCATCGGGATGCGTGATTGATGGTCTTGGATCAGACTATGCCTCTCCCTTGATATTTCAAGGTGATATGGGGTGGCATAGTGCATACATACCCTTGGGAGACTCCCCCTTTTCTCTATTTTGTGTTCTGCTGCAGCTTTGTGTCCCAGCACATCAGTGGCCGGCAGTGCCTTGCAGATGGCCGGTAGTCCCTCATTCTTGGCCGGCAGTGCCCACTATTGGTCGGCAGGATGGTCGGCAGTGGCTCCCCATGGCCGACAGGCCACTGATGTATTCCCCAGACTAGTTTTGGTAAGATTCAGCAGGAAGTTCTTGAGGACACCCTGCAAACAGAGCCTCTTGAGAGCAACCGGAGAGTTTTTCGGGACGGCAACCGAGCATGCATCCTTCCTTCTTCAAGGCAGAGCTGAGGCGGCCTAGCAATCTCATTTTAATGCTTACTTGTTAGTTAGCTTTAATTTGTGAATTAGTTAATTTGTTAATTAATGAAGCATTGTAATAATTAGTTGTAGCTAGTTATTCATTCGATTATGTAATAATTAATTAGCTTGTTAGTTAGTTAGTTAGTTGGTTTGTATTATTTATTCGGACCCTCCATCGAGAGGGCGAATTTTGTAATAAGTGTGCGTGTGTGTGTGCATGTCTTCCAAATCCCACGTCTTTCTCCCTTTTACTTAACCGCTTTCAATGGTTAGTTTTAGGGCATGTTTCAGTTACCATCCTTATGCTATGCATGTTTGCATCATTCATTTGTATTGCATGCACCAGGCTCGGCGCATCATACTAACCGTATTGTACTTTCAATACATTACTTGAATACATGTTCAACAACATGTTATCAAGTCACATTTCATATGCCATCTTAGAATAGCCGAGCCTATTTCTAGTCGCATTTTGCATGTGTTGCATTAGCCATCTCAACATGAACTAGGATCATGCATTGATTTCTAACTAGTTCTTTATTTTGGCTCGGAGTACACTGTGAATGTTTACGCTTTAGCATACTGCATGTGTGTTATTGATTGCCATGAAAGCATGCTTGCCATGAGGTTAACTGCTTAGTTGATATAACTGCCTGAATGCCTATGGGTGAAGGTTGGATTGCTTGAATTGGAACAATTCATTGAAATCCTTGATTTAGCCTACTTACGAGTAGCAAACTTCAAACCATTTTCCAAAACAAACGGATATGCAATGCTTTGTTCCAAATTAGGCAATCTAGTCTATACTTGTTTTGCTGTGCGTATCACATAGTAATTCTAACTAATTAACTGGAATAAGAACGCATGTGTTTTCAAAAACAAGATATCATGTTTAGTACAGGTCGATCTTTGATCGGGCGAGCGAGGGTGCTCATAGATGACCTTCTCCAATCGTACCCAAGTTCCCGAGCCGAGACAACTTTGGTGATGATGGACACGTGGCCTTAGGCACGAGTCAGGGTTTCCTAAATTCCCCCAAGATAAAATATTTAGGTGGTGACTCTGTATCTGGCAAAGCAGTCCATGTTTGGCACTTCTTTCTAAAAAATCAGTTTTCCAAAACGATTTGCCAGATTTGGACTCTTTGGTGATTTATCAATCTCACATTGCACATTGTGAGATCAGATTAAGAACTGTGACATTATTTGAGTCCAAACTGTAGCATGAGGCCCAAGGGCGCGTCTACAGAGTCCTAAAAGACTCCGCGAACCAAAGGGACCTACATTAGGGGATCTCGATAGATACAAGGGTAGGGCCTTTGTTTTGATAATACTGTGGACGTGGAGAGGTTCTTTTGGAACGCACCCTAATATAGGGAGTAGTGCGCCGAGGAGGTTGAAGTCAACTGACAGCCGAGCTCCAAAACGAACGAAAGAGGACTTGAGAGACTACCTTCAAAGGAAGAGGAGCGACGCTGAGATCATATCCAATGCCCAACTGAAGATGCCATTCTCGGTGGAGTTAGATGCATTCGAAGTGCCAAAGAGACTTAACATGCCGAGGTTTCAAATTTATGACGGTAAGTCCGATCCGAACTTTCATGTTGGATTATATTTGAATTTTATGGCTTTGTGAAGTGAGAATGAGCAGTTGTTATGCAAAGTATTCCCTTTGTCATTCAGGGAAATAGCATCGGATTGTTTCCATAAACTCCTGAAGGGGTACATGAAAAGTTGGAAAGGCTTGGCTGAGATATTCGTGGCCAGGTTTGTTAGGAACAAGTTGCAACCACTAAGTGTAGATTCCCTATTGGCTTTGAAGATTAGCAATGACGAAGGCCTTAGGGCCTACGCCAAGAGGTATTATGAGATTTACAATCGGATTCCGGCTTGTAACCAGGAACTCGCAGTCGTATCTTTCAAGAACGGCTTGCATGACGATTGCCCACTCCGGCAATCGCTTGTGAAGACCCTCCCGAAGAACATGGAGGAGTTAATGGCATGAATCGAAAAGTATGCCAGGGTAGAGGAAGATAGAAAGGCGAAGAAAGTGAATGTGTCAAAACCAGAAAAGAGAAACGGCTCACCAAAGTGAGGCCGAGGTAACACCGGTACTGACAGGTTCGAGTCAGGGTTGAGATCCATGTAGGCAATAAACACAGTCTTCAAGATCCCTATCTATAAGATCTTGGAGAGAATCAGGAATAAGTCATACTACAGGGCACCACAGAAGGTTCCAGGACAATATATAAGTAGGAACCCCAAGAAGCATTGTGCCTACCACAAGGAAACTGGACACACAACCCAGGGATTCCAGGCTCTGAAGTCGTACTTGGAGGATTTGGTCGGACAGGGACACTTGAGAGACCTAATCGACGAAACAAAAACAAGAGAAGAGCAGTCGAAGCTGTTATGGCGCCAATAGCACCACCACCAACACCATTACAGCAGGCAGAGGGACCACGAGTAATCAATGTGATTCACTCGAAAGTCAACAAGAACGAGATTCGAGGTGAGACACAGGGGGTAAGGCATCTTGGAAGGACATCGGGAACCGATGATTTCATTCACTGATGAAGACCCAGACATGGTTCAGCATCCACACAATAATGCGCTGGTAGTAACATTGAAGGTTGTGGACTGCCAAATGAAGCGCATCTTAATTGATCAAGGCAGCTCTTGTGACATCATATATGTCAAATGTTACAAGGATCTCGGCCTCTTTAAGGATGATCTAGGGCAATTTGTCAATTCTATGGTCGAATTCAATGGGATATCGACATGGCCGTTGGAAACCACAAGTCTAGAGGTGTAGACAAGAACGAAGAAGGTAACTGTAGAGTTTACCATAATAGATACCCCCTCCCCATACAACACCATTTTAGGAAGACCTTGGTTGTATGCAACAAGGGTTGTTCCCTCAATGCTGCACCAATTATTGCGGTTCCCAACTGAACAGGGGATTGGAGAAGTAAGGGGAGACCAAGTGCAGGCGAAAAATTGCTCCATGGCAGCAATAAAGTATACTTGCAATGTGAGAGAAAGCGGAAACAATAGAAATTAAAGGTGAAGGCAGGGAGGTCTTGGATGATGCTGGCAAAGAACCTGTCGACAAGAGTGAAGAACCCTTGAAAAAGGTTCTGGGATGGAAAGAGGAGCGATTCTTTTACCGTTCTAAAGTTTTTCTACCATTGATTTTTGTCTTCTATGTAAAGGATTTTTAGTCAAAGTATTAATAAAATACTAGTATCGATTTTGTTCTTTCTACAAAATGTTGTTGAAATTTGTAATTGTAAGATAAGACTGAAAAAGTACAAGGCGATGTTTCAATATGAAACAAGGCGATATTCCCCTAATGAACAAGGTGATTAACTTAGACTTGTCATGATGGTAGAGTTGAACTGAGTATAAGTCGATGTTTCAATGTGAAACAAGGTGATGTTTCCCTGGTGAACAAGGTGATTAACTTAGACTTGCCGTGATGGTAGAGTGGAAATAAGTATAAAGCGATGTTTTAATGTGAAACAAAGCGATGTTCCCGTGGTGAACAAGGAGATTAACTTAGACTTGCCATGGTGGTAGAGTTGAACTAAGTTGGCGATGTTTCAGTACGAAACAAGGCGAAAGTGACCATATTTTGGTCGATTTGAGTGAAAAGCCGAGGTAAATAGTACTCTCGGTACACTGAGGTTAAGCCTCAAGTGTTTAGTTTGGGTGAGCCAAACGCGATGAATTTGGTCATGGATGTCAAAAATTAAAGAACCAGATGACGTAACCTTAATGTGAACACAAGTGATACTTACGTTCACATTATGGGGCATGAAGCATGAGCAAATATAACACTTGCGAAAATTTTTGAGAAAATTTTTACAAGTTAAAGTTATCTGAGATAAATGTCAGAGATAATATTTGAGATAATTGATACCAGCGTAGTCTAATCCAAAGTAATTAATTGAAGAAAGTTTACTTAGAAGAACTTCGAAAGATTTGAAGTGTGAAAACATACAAGGCAAGAGAATGAGCATACATAAAGAAACATTCAAACACGTAAAAGAAAAAAGGAAGACTTGCATTAAAGAGAAAGCTTTGTTCAAGTACACAAGAAGGGCACGTCGGCCAGACAAAACAAAAGTTGTTTAAAAGACAAGATTACACTTGGAAAAAAAAAAAGAACAATCAAAGAAAAGAAAAATTCCTAAGTACTAGATGTCTTCTCCCTTCTTGGCTTCGGCTTCTGCTGCGACCTTGGCATCAATCTCTTGGAGAGTCTGATCCAAGCTTCTCTCTGCAGCAGCGACCTTGTCATTAGTGGTGTCAACTTTCCTTAGCGAGGTACTTTTAGAGACCTCATTCCCCTCTTCCTCAGTCAAGTCCAGGACTTGATCATTCAGTGTTAGGGGCTTGCCTCTTGAGCGACCTCAACCTTAGCTTTATCTTTAGCGTCAGCCTTTTTCTCTTTAGCCTCGTCGTCGGATTGGTTAGGTAAAGGGGAAAAGGCACGTTGAGTTGGATGATGTCTCAAAGAGGTGAATCGTTGGGCATAAATAACTCCTTTAATGCCGCCATCCAGCTAAGATAATAGCCTTTGTTACAGGGCAGATTGACTTGTTGTTTATGCTGGTCCCAAATATCGGCTTATCCCTCCACATTTACCTTCTTGTTGGCGGCCTTGATCTCGGCTTCCTTTGTTGTGAGGGCCTCTGCAAGCTTGGCCTCAGCATTGGTTTCCCTGACTTCAATAGCCTTGGCAGCTTCGGCAATAGCCTCAGTAGCTTTGACTTTGACATTGGCCTTATTCAGAGCAGTTTTGGCCACCTTGGCTTTGTTCATCAGACTCTGAGTGTGAGTCTCGGCCACATTAAGTGAAGTAAGGAGACCTGCAACTTCTTGTGTCTTTTGGTCAGGTCCTTCTTCATCAACTCGGTCTTGACTGCATGGAAGTGAGCATGTTGGATGGTCTGTAAAAGAAAAAACAAGTTAGAAAAATTTCACTAAGTACAAATAATTGAAGTGAAAGTTGAATGGAAATGTGAAAAGATTCAGAGACTTACCAAGACTAAATGTCACATCATCATAGCGAAGTTCTCATAGTGATTGAACTCAGCTAGCTGGTTCATGTCGGCTGGAAGAAGAACGGCCGTTGATAATGCAGCACTGATCTCACGACCCAAACTCGCCCCTGTAGGTTTAGCATCGTAACCGGCCAGTAATATGTGGATTACCAAAGGCCTCTTAACAGATAAGCACATGATAAGGGGTTACGGAAGCAATTGTACAAAATAGACAAGGTCCAATGAGCTGTGATAACAAACATGGGACAGAAGGTTTCAAAACTTGCATATACATAAGCATGTCGATCGAAGGACATCAATATTTACAAAACATTTACAAAAGTGTAACTCCCAGGACCCGACTTTGCAAAACAGACATAGACTAGCATAAGTACAAAAATAGCCATGTAACTAGACTTGAATCGGAACCTCCTCGGGAGACGCAACGGTTGGCTGACAAAAATAGAAATGAAGGCCGTCAACTCTGGCCCTGATCACGTGCCGGCTCACCTACATAACATAAACTATGAGCGAAAGCTTAGTGAACAATAACAGAGTAAAGGGGTTTCAATGAATGAGTCCGTACAGATTCAGAAATCATAATTCAGTTTCATATCAAATTCATAATTTGTCCAAATCATGTACGGAAATCATGGGGTATGCTTAAGTATACGTGATACATCCATTAGCATTAACATAGCAGATACAGAACAGATGCAGGCACATGAAGGTTACGAATAACCAGTTCCATAAAGGAACCTCTGGATCCGGGTAATAGAGAATAAACACGCTAAGCCCCATTATGGAGCCTCCGGTACGGGTAACAGAGTGCAGACAGATTAAGTTCATTAATGGAACCTCCGATACCGGGTAACAGCCAACAGATATTACATGATCCTAAGGATGTCACGAATACATATCAAAAATTGGACAGCCATTCATTGTACAGAATATATCATTTCAGAAAACAGATCTTAATTCATCACACAGAAAATAAATAAAGTTGAACATAGCTTTACTATGTTATTACTCACAGTTGGCCTTGGGACAGATAGACGGAGCAGATTGGTCAACTGGTACGCGGCATGTGACCTACATAACACATAACAGACACACGCTTGAAACACATGTTCTAATTGTACATAACTTACTTCGTTGGCTCTTAGTGTGTTTCTAACCTTTAATCCTCATTATGGAATCTTAAACATGGCCTAGGAATGCCTAGGATGGAATGAGGATGCAAGAATGCATTGGAAAACATTTCTTGAAACATGCTGAAAATAAGGTCCACGCTCAAGCGTGGCTTTCCCTGCTCGAGCGGACATGCAGACAATGAAGCTCTACTCGAGCGTGACTTTCTACACTCGAGCGGACTGTAAACTCTTGAAAAATTACTAGATGCATGATTTTCACGCTCAACAGGCGCTCGACCTACGCTCGAGCGTGAGACTCAGAACCTCGCTCGAGCGTGAATTCCCTCACTCGAGCAGACTGCAAAACACACAAACTTCTAGGTATATGCATTTCACGCTCGAGCGTAACACTCGACGCTCAAGCAGAAGTGCATGTACTCAGAGTGCACGCTCGAGCGTGAAGTTCCCCGCTCGAGCGTGGATCAAATTTCTGGAAATTTCAGATTTGATCACCAAGCTCAAACTCAACCGCAAATGCATCAAACTCAATTTTTTGGTCCCAAGATTTTGGAAAATACTTAGTAACTCATGAAGCAACATGTTTAAAGCATTATTTCAAGAGATCATGGCCCAAAATATGCCAATTGTGCAAAAATTCCAACACAAACTTTATGAATATGCCATTAATACAACATGCAAGAACTTCCTTGAATTCAAAAACTCTAAAGCATAATCAAACTTGGTAATTTAATGGAAAACATGATGAATGACCAAAATGTAAGTGAGGTTAACACATGCATGAAAGAAACCTTTGAAATCATGCTCAAAATGTGAAGAAATGCACATGCATGCATGAATTCACTCTTAATTCCACTCTTGTAGCTTAATTCCCATGTGAATCCACCTAACACCATTAATTTCATGCTCTAATCAACCAAACTTCAAGGCTAGAGATTAACATTCTTACCTAGGGATCTCAATTCCTTATGTTAGAGATGGCCTTGAGTGATCTTCCAAGTTTTCCTAGCAATTCCCTCCTTGTGAATTCAATCTTCAAGCTCTACACCAATTCTCCCTTATCTCACTCTCTCACCCGTTTGTCTCTTTTGGGCAAGCCCAAAATGTGATGGAATCAAGAAAAATGAGCGAGTGGGCTCAAAATGGTGCCTTAAATAGGCTTGGATACAAATAAGATTAATTGAGCTTAATTGGTGCACTTTAATTTAATCTAATTTAATCGTTTCGAACTGAATTTTAATTAGACCTACCATAAAATCCTATAAATCCTAATTGGCATATAAATCGAGTCAATTTCTGATTCGGACACCGATAAGGCTTTCAATTCGCAAATCGAAACTAAAACATGAACAGATCTTTCTACGCCGAACAGATAGAGACACAAAAAAAATAATGCAATACACATGCAAATTAATTCCAAATCCCTCCTAGATTACTATTAGGCATAATTAAGTACGGATTAGCGTTAATCATGGGTCAAGGTTGTTATAGTCGACTTCGAGGCTCTCTACGGCGCTATCGCCTGTTTTGAGAGGCCGGCCACCAACTATGACTGTGGAGGCCCTCGTTTCCTTGGGGTGGAAACTGGTCCCACCTCCTAGACCCTCAAACCTCGGCCTTTTTGGCATTGGGGCGTTGGATGATTCAGCCTCGGCCGACCTCTTCTCGGTGTCGGCTAGTTTTGATATTGGGACTAAGTCCTCTGGATCTTTTTTAGAATCAAAAGGGATCTCAGTGATTGTGACCTTAGCCTTAGTCTTTTTCACCCATTTGGGTTTTGGTTTTGGTTTTGGCTGGGATTGAAAAGATGGCGTGGACTGCAGCAATACAACGTCGGGCAAGCCAACTAATAAGTCCTCGACGATTATCGATTTGCAACCCATCTCTTCGACGGTGGCAGCGACGGTAAATTTGGTGCCAAGTTTAAAAGTCGGAAGGGTTATTGGAGGATTAGTGGGATCGTAGGCTGACACCTTCGAATCTCGGCGTCTTCTGCTATACATTCGGCTGGTAAGAGCATTGGGAGGTCAGCAACAATGTTGGCTTTATGATGGTGGAAGATGTTGAGCTAAAGCCGATGTGGATGGCTCATTAATGGGATCAGATGTTGAAGTCTGATCTGGGCGTGGCGAGGCAGTGGCTTATTAGGATAAGGCAGATGGTGGTGTTCTGCTCTATCTAGGGCCGTCGAGGAACGATACTTTGGCACGTAGTTCCAGAGAATGGGGGCTTTGCGTCTTTCGATGGGCAAGTCCAGCAGCCGTTTGAGATCTTGGCTGAGGACATAGGACTACCGGAATGATTTGCTCGGCTGAGGAAGAGCTACAAAAATCATATGAAAACATCAAAGAAGATAAGAGACATAAATTGCTAAGTGTTGAAAAGAAATGGGACTTTGGAATGACCAGGTTCTTATCCTTATCCTCTCTAAAAACTCCTTGACACAGAGGGAAGAGATAAAGATCATCATTAGGCGCGAACTCCCAATTGCCAGAGACAATCAGGTAGTCATCTCCGGCGCCTTTGTTGGAGTCTAGGAAGTCAGCTATCAGTTTGTAGGCAGTGGATCTGGGTTTGAGATAATAAGTGTAGTCACTGGCAGACTTGAGGCCACACATTGTGTAATAGAATTAGATGTTGGCAAGGGTGATCCTAGTATTTTCTCAGCGAGACAGTTCGGCTATGCCGTTAATAACCTAAACGTATTGATGGCTAGTTACATAGGATTAAGTTTGTAGAAGTGTAAGACTTCTCGGAAAAGGATGTCAAGGGGAAATCTAACTCCACCCTTGATAATGGACACAACTGGAAAAGGCATCTAACTCTCTCCAAACATGATAGAGCCCTCCTTTCCAACCAACTTGAGATAAATGTCGGCTGGAATGTAGAACACCATGCGAAAGCATTCCAACTTAGTGGGCAAGTCTACCCACCATTTAAACATACCCATGACCTTAGCTAGGGGGAATTTGGTAAGGTTTATCGTTGGAAATGTGGACTATATGAGCTAAAGGACCTTGGCGAAACACTAAGAAGTGCTGGGGTACCAGTTTTGGTGTTTAGATGAGAGTTTGAGGGCAAAGTTTGTTTCAATTTTGCTAAGTGTGGTTTCTAGCAAATCCCAAACCTAAATCTATGAAGATGGACAAGAATCAAGGGCAATAATCTAGAAAACAGGCAAAAAGAACAGGAAAAGCAAGATTTAGAATCGAATCAAGGCAGAAAGAACAAATTCAGCACATTGATGAAATTCAAAATACAAGTGAGCCAATAGCTAAGAATGTGAAAGTGTGAACAAAACATGTAACTAATCTTGAAACAAAGATAAAACATGAAAAGATAGGGTCAAGAACACGAAGAAATAGAATTAGAGCCAAGCGACATGAGGAATAATAGACAATTCCAAGGATAAACATGAACAATTACAGTGTGCACAATGGTTTAGAAACAAATTTATTCACGAACAGTAAAGTACTCAAAAAAAAGCAAAAGTAGAATCAAGGACTTATAGAGTAAGGCCGAGAAGGGGACACTGGATTCGCATTCGCCGGAGTCAAATGTTGATCTTGATTGCAATGAAATAGTGAATGCTACGCCAGAAGAGACAAATAGAGCAGTTACAGAAGCTTGGATTCATAACAATAGAGGTTTGAGAGTTTTAGAGAGAGAGAATCTGAGGCAAGAGAGAGGTTAAAATGGTAAAGTGAAGAGACAGAGGAGAGATGGAAGGGTTTTGTCAAAATGAGAAAATATGGCAAAACATGATCGCCTAGGGTGAAGTGCCTGCGCTTATGTCAAGCGGCGTAGCAGAATTGATGTGACTTGATAACGCGTGACAGGAACGGACCAATAAGATGATGACACATGGAAGAAACGGTTGGGATAATGGTGCGTGACAGCTCATGCGCAATTAAGATTCTTGGAATTCTTGCATTAGTGGAGTAATGACTTCGGCTAGTAGTGCGATCTCAGTTAAGATGTAGAAAGAACTTGGTTCTTAGTTCTTGATTCTTGATGAGGTGGGCACTTGAGTCATTGTTTCTTGGCGTCAACGAGTCATGATCTCGGTTAGAGAAATACATGTATAGGTTCCATCACCTCAGGTTGCCGAGGAGATAAAACCTAGGGAGGCAGTTGTGGGGAAGTATTTTGCGATGACGCCACATGGCTGAGGTGCCCTAACATGTCGGCTGAAGTGCCATGTGGACAGGTCATGTTTGCCGAGGTGATTACAGTATTGTCGAGATATGATGTGATAATACCAGAATTCAAGATATTTGGATAAGGGACAAGAGTTCTGGATAAGCAAGAGTGCTTAGTCTGGATAAGAATAAGGCTTATGAAGAGTTTATCCCTATCTAGTTGAGAGTCCGAGATAAGTATTGCACTTGAGTCTTATGAAGTGAGACTTCTAAGGGACTAGGGCAGTGCTGGTTATAAAAGTAAAGCACCCCCGTGGGTTTAAGATACGCTTTAACTTGTGCTTTGAGTATTTGTACGATATTTTTGAGAGATAAGTTAACTGACTTGATAGTTGGAGTGCTCCCTGGTGGACGAGTCACCGTGGTATTCTCATTTTCTTGTTGGTAGGTGGTTGGCTTAATCTATTTTTCCACTTGCTCTCTAGTTAAGTTCCTTATTTGATTGTGTGGTCGGAAATCAACACTCACAAGGTGATTGGAGAACATGAGGGAATATAATAAATTATGATTAGTATGAAACTAATTAATAATTTTTCTTGTAAAGGAGATGACTAAGTAGATAATAAATTATGATTAGTGTAAGGCTAATCAATAATTTTTCTTTTGAAGGAGATGACTAAGTAGTTTTATTTAATGTACCACTTTTTAAGGGTGGTTGTGTGTTTTTTTGGGGGTTGAATAAGATTAGGTTGTTTTAAATATTATGCACACACCCAATTTGTGGGCGTGACCTTGTAGCTTGATGATCTCATTATTGCACGTACTTGTATGAGTCACATTTGTTAGAAAATTAATCATCTTGTTTGATTTAATTTTTTAAAAATTAAAGTAACGTTTGGTTTAATTTTAGAATTATAATTTCAATCAATAAATTTTAAAATTCTTTTCAAAATTTATAATTAAATATTTAATTCAAAACTCTTTTTAAAATTTATTTTTAAAGCAAAAAAATTCATTTTTTTTTCTTTTGTTCTTTAATGCTATTTTTTAATTTTTAATTTTTTTGGAAAAAAAAAATCAGATTTTTTAAAAATTTTTGAAGAAATATATTTTTTTATTTTCTTACTTTTTTGAAAAAAAAAAATTTGTTATTTTTTTAAGTACTGGCCAAATAATTTATTATGATTTAGATATATATGAACGATTCAAAAAAATTTAAATTTAAAAATAAATAAAAATCAAAAACTTAAAATTTTGTTAAAAAATATGTAAAGATTAAAAATAAGAAAATATTTAAAATGAAAGTTATATATTTAAAATAAAATAATTAAAAATTTAAATTTTTTTAATATTTAAAATATTTACAAAAAATAGAGCACAAATGTAGTAAATACAATGCCCCTTAGAAAACTAAATAAATATTTACCCTAAAAAATAAAATTAATAAAACTTTTAAATATTTAAAAAAAATAAACCTAAAACAATTTTCAAATACAATTCAAAACTCAAAATTCTTTTCAAAACTCATAACTCAAAACAAAATTCCACGCTCAAATCATGATTCTAAAACTCAACCAAGTGAAGCCTAAGGTTTTTTTTAAAAAAAAATTTAGTGAATTTTTTTTAATACTTTAAGAATTTTTTTTACTTTTTAGATATATTTAATATGAATACAATTAAATAGTATAATATTTGTGAAAAAAAAATCATTAAATTCCAAAAATATAAAAAAAATATGAAAATTCAATGCATTTCCTTATTCTTGTGTATTTATTGATGTTTTAAAAAAAAATTTAAAGAAATATTTTACTTTTTAAGCACATCTACATTAAGGCTATGTTTGTTTGGGTGGACATGAGCTTAGGATTGGACTAATAGTCCAATAAAATTATTAATTCGATATTTGGTTAAACAATTGAAGTGCGGACTAACAATCCATCTGGATATGATATCCTATTTATGATGGACTATTCAATCCCACAGAAGGGGATGAGATATAAATTGAAAGACTAAACCAAAGTCTGGACTATTAGTCCTCCTTATAATCCTAACTCAATCCAAACATAAGATAGGATACATAATCCAAAGGATTCGTAATCCTAGGACTATTAGTCATGGGAATGCTAATCCAACCTAATCCAGTCCATCCAAACAAACATGGCCTAAGTGCACCTAAAAAGTTTAAAAAAAAAATGTGCTTCAAATACTAAAAACAAAAAAACACGAAAAATAAAAAACTAAATTTTTTAAAAATTGAATTCTAAAAATTGAACCAAACAAGATGAATAAGATTTTTTTTTCAAAGAAGGAATCAATAATATAAGGAAGATTTAGCTAAATTCCCCTATTATAACGTTTAGCAGTTAAAGGACATAAGAAAAAAGATTTTTAGTTCAAGTATTCTAAGACTTTCAACGTCATTTTTGGACCAAAGTCCCCCAGTACTAATAGTTTGTTATGCTATCTTTGGAATGATTTAAAAATTTTAAAATTCAATAACTTTTTATTTACATATTTTTTTTTTATAAAAATTTATATTTTTATAATTCCCTCATCAAGATTTATCAAAAAAGATACATGATGAATATGAAATTTTAAAAAAATAAAATAATAAAATTTCACTGACCCAAGTTAAAGAAATTTCTCTAAAATCAATTAAATGTCACTATTATTGACTTTAAATTTCTGTGAAGGGGTAAAACATTGGCCCAAATCTAAGCCAGTAGACTGGCCCAAGGGAAAAAAAAAAACCCAGATGACCAAAAGGCCCATCAGATAAGGGGGCAATGTCATGTGACCAAAGCATGAGTAAAATCTCATTTTAGAAAGAAATCTACAGAATATGAGAATACCCTTAGATCCGTCCTTAGTCAATAGTAAAGATAACAATTGTCAGAGATAAAGGCATAGGCTCAGCTTATCCCAGCAACACAACCGTTTGATTAAGATAATTGGACAGGCGGATCATTGGGCAAGTTGGCCACTACTACCAGACATAATCTAAGTCGTTCACAGCGGGATGATCTGACAGTAAATGATGAAGACAAACTATCCACTTGCCCGACCAAAGTCTGGTAACAGGCAAAGCCCTTAGATTAAGATGTTAATCCAACGACCGAGGCCCAAGGCAGTAACACTATAAAAGGAGAAATAAGAAAAAGTAAGTGGATAGACAAAAAAGGTAACTAAAACTCCCTCTTTAACAAAATACTACTTGGCCAATCAGCATCCTAACTTGATCATCAGAGGGTCCTCCTGACCATCTCTGGTCGGGAGTGATCACTGACGAATTGGTTGTTGGTGCAAATTTGGTAAATGAGATGGAAAGAGATAAAATAATTAGTATTACTTCAAGGTGAGTTACAACGTCGCTTTCCTTAAGACAATATTTTCCCCTACCAATTCTCTCGAATATAGTATGCACTGGGTTACCCGCAAATCCGCCTCCAGGAGACAATGAAGCCTAGTCTAAAGATTGATGTTTGATTGCTTTATGCACAAATGAAATTAGATCCCGAATACTTTTGGATTTTTTTAATCCACTAAGTATAGAGGAAAATAACAATATGAATGGTAGAGAGAAATTCCATGGATTTCATATGGATTGTTTCTTTTTTCAAATGCCAACCCATTCCACCTTTATATAGGCATGGGCTTGTGTCCCTTAGACCAAAGGTCATGTTCTTTATATTCAAAAGTGACACCCTTTAAATCCAAGAGTCATGTCTTTTAGTTTAAATCCAAAAGACACGCATTTTTGTTTAAACTCAATGGTTACACTCTTTGGTATAAACCCAAAAGTTACATCTCTTTAATCATTCATATAACTATATTATATATTTAAGTATATATAAATATATTATGAAAATGTTCCAACATTCCCCCACAATTTTCAAAATATATGAAAATAACAACTTGGATAGATTACAAAAATTTATGCATAAATGAAAATATCTTTCGATTTGAATCATTTACTTAGTGAAAACACATCAAAGTTAATCAAGATGGCATAGTAGACTTGTCTTTGAACTAGCGATCTTATACGATTAACTAGATACGTCTCACACATAAATTTTCTTCTCTTTAGGTAATTCAAAAAGCCGACATGTAGATTGACCTTGTGTTTATATCCTGTTTCATGAGCGCTCTAAAGTCAAGCCCTTAGACTCATAGGAAGCGGAACCACCTCCTACACTCATATAGGTAAGTTTACTGAGAGTACCCTTGTAACTAAAGTACCCTAACTCACCGTTGTAAACTTATTAAGAGCTAAGTAGCTCAACCTCCTCTTTTGCATTACAGGTCCCAAGCACTTTATACTTTGGGATGGTCATAAAAATAAAAATTTAAGTGTTTGTAATCACGACATATGGTGTATTTGGGCTTATTGAACTCAAGACTTGATATCAAGCATTGAGTCGAGTTTCCACCAGGAGTGATATATTACTTGGGCTTAAGACCCATCCCCTCTGATGATCTCACATCAAATCCCTTGCCAGTATTTCTTAAGATAATTTACAGTCACGTGGACAAAATTCTTTCATAGCTATGTATTACAACAGTTTATGACGTGATCAACATGTCCGGACTAACAGTCACTATCATAACTATCAACTCATATTAATAATGAGTTTGCATCTTGAAAAATTCAAGAAAAATTCATGACAAAAATACCATGTCACTTCATCTCTTTTGTTACAAGAGACTAAGAACCATCTCTTCAATTCTAAGAGATAAACCCCTACCAAAAGTAATTTTTATTTACTCTAAGCCATAGTTTTAATGCTAAGTGTTCAAACAGGCGCCATTCTATCATTTCAAATAACTAGATACCCATTTTAACATACAATTAACCATTTTCAATAATTTTGAAAAATCAAATTGTGAGACTTAAGCAATCAATATTAAAGATATTTAGAACTAATATTTTCTTATATATGAAGTTTCATGATTTGTGCTTGTATTTGTTTTGAATCATAAATTGACCAATCAATATAAAATTTTCATTCAAATACAAGTTACATAAATTAGAAATTCTAATTTATTTATTCAAAAAATTTACCAAGTATATAACACATACTCTATATTTTCTCAAGTTTCAAGAAATCACAAATTTTAAAAACACATTCTTGAAAACTTCCATAAAATATTTTTCAAATATTTGTGCCTTTCCTTTTCCAACTTCAGAGTCATTGTATGAAAAGATCATACATATCAACTTCCAAATATATACACAAACATATAGACTGGTGGAACAATTCGTCTTGAATTCTTCAATTGGTAGTCTTTGGGTCTTCAAAACTTGGCAATGAACTTGTCTATATAGAACAGAAATATGATGCTTCAAGTCGCGTTACTTAGCCTCTTTCCCAAAGACAATATTTGCATCCACCAAAAAGTGTGCAGGGGGTTACAGCAAATTTGCCTCTAGGATACAATGAAGCATGATTTAAAGATCAAGTCTATCGGCGTCTGTAGTGACGACAATAGATCAGAATACTCTTGATATAATCAAGAAAACCAAGACACTGATAATCAAATCTGCAGAACTTGATTACCAGTAAGAAAAGCAGAAATTGCTTAAAGAAACTCTTGATCGAAAACTCAAAATCAAGAGGGAGAGACAGAGAGAGATAATTGCAAGAATGCAGCTAAATTTTGTAGATGGAATGAAATTGTTGATTTCGCAACCTATTTATAGGCCTTGATGCACCTGATTGAATGGTTATGGCCCTAGATTATATCTGATTAGATCTGACCGTTGGATCGACGATCCACGATGCAGATCATTTTCACACCGAATAAATGCCTTGACTAATCACACCTGATCACGATCGGGTGCCATCTGATCCGTACGATCGTGCTCATCTCCAATCAACGGCTATGATCAAATCGCTCTAGATCGGACATACAACTGTTTGATCGATTGGTTGACTCAACGCCAACGGACGCCACATCACTGCCACGTGGAGTTGATTGTATTCCACGTCACCCATGCCACATTGGATCCACGTCATTGCTTCAACTTGTTCGATGCGAATAGGAAAATGTCCTCATGGCGGCTTGCACCGATGCGTCCGTGCTAAGTGAAAAGTGAAAAGTGCACCATCAAATGCCACACAGCCCACACCACGCACATTTGCGGATGGTGCGGAGCACCATCTTTGTGATGTGAGTGCATGTATACTACCATTCATTCCATAATACCATTCCATGTAGCACTTTATTAAGTGCTCCATGTTTTCCTCTCTTTCTGATGTGGGACAAAGCCCTAAGCTTACTTTATGCTTTTCAAAGAAAAACATGGAAGGTTTTGCAAACACCAAAAAATAAACTATAAATTTGAAAACTCATTTTGAAAATTCCCCAACATAGACTAACTATATAAACAGTTTAATAAAATTTTAAAACAAATCATATTAACAATATCTTACAAAACTTAAAAGTTTCATGTAAATTGATAATATGTAAATAAAATAATAAAATCATATGTTTCACAAATAACATGCAAAATGTGGCAGAAATTTTAGTTGACCCAAGTTCTGGTCACCGAATATAGAAAGTCACAAAGATCTTATTTTTTGAATTACACCTCATTGATTGTAAACACACACTAACAAAAATTATATTTATCATGCAATAGAGAAAGCAAAATTTAAAATAACAATTATAATTAAAAATGCATAACTTGTTCGTAACAGTTTCTTTCATGGCATATGAAGTATATTTTTCCATGAAGATTACGTGTCAATTATAGATACACACTTTCTTGCCAAGAAACAATAGATATAGGCATTCAATTATTCATATAATTCTAATTTCAAAGACAGAATAAAAAATAACTCATACCTGGCAATCTGATTTTCATTATCACTATCATATAAAATTGTACATATATAGAAAATGCATACCTCATTTTTTAATCCACTTTATACCATAAATAAAATTGAATTCAACCTTACTTGTTGTACATAATTCCAAATACACATTAATGTGCTTCCATCTCTTAGGAATATTGTCTTCAGATTGTTGGTGCAAATTTGGTAAATGAGATGGAAAGAGATAAAACAATTAATATTGCTTCAAGGGGCATTATAACATCGCTTTCCTTAAAACGATATTCACCCCACCAATTCTCTCGAATATGGTGTGCACTGGGTTACCCGCGAATCCGCCTCTAGGATATAATGAAGCCTAGTCTAAAGACTGATGTCTAACTGCGTTATGCACGAACGAAATCAGATCCCGAATACTTTTGGATTTTTCTAATCCACCAAGTATAGAGGAAAATAACAATATGAATGGTAGAGAGAAATTCCATGGATTTCATATGGATTATTTCTTTTTTCAGATGCCAACCCATCCTGCCTTTATATAGGTATGGATTTGTGTCCCTTAGACCAAATGTTGTGTCCTTTAAATTCAAAAGTGACACCATTTAAATCCAAGAGTCATGTCTTTTGGTTTAAACCCAATGGTTGCATCCCATGGTTTAAATCCAATAGACACACCTTTTTGTTTAAACTCAATGGTTATATCCTTTGGTATAAACTCAAAAGTTACATCTCTTTAATTATTCATATAACTATATTATATATTTAAGTATATATAAATATATTATGAAAATGTTCCAACATTGGTTTTTCTTTGCAGAGTAAAAGAAGGGGCACTTCATTTCGCTTTTCTTGTGGGGAAGATTTCTACCTTCCACAATTTCACTAACAAAATTGTTTAGAGAAATTTTAAAATTGTTTATTCTCTCTCAAAAAAAATTCTGAATTGCTTATTTTCTCTTAGAGAAATTTTTGAAAATTTTGAATTACTTATTTTCTCTCAGAGAAATTTCAAAATTATTTATTTTCTCTTAGATAAATTTTAGAATTGCTTAGAGAAATTTGTGAATCGCTTAATTTTTCTTAGAGAAATTTCAAAAATTGGACAATTGAGAAGTCAATGAAATTTATTTGACTTCTAGTAAAAAAACCCAGTGATTTTTTTTCTTTTCAAAATTTCATATTCATCATGGATCATGTTTGATAAATCTCAACGAAATGATCCCAAAAATATAAATTTTACAAAATGCAAAGTTTTAGATAAAAAATAATTAAATTTTAAAGTTTTGAAACACATTCCAAAATACAACTCGTCTTGTTAAAAGGGCATTCTTGATATTTATGTTAAAATTTGTCCTTATCTTCGTGGAATTTCAAATTTTAGGAATTTAACTAGCAAATAAATTGTTGATGTCCTTAAACTCTTACACAAAATTCCTCCCTAATTTCCCCTTAATATAATTAATTAAAAATAGTAAGATTTTTTTTCAAAGAAAGAATCAATAATATAATTAATTAAAAATAGTAGTAATTTAAAATTTTCGAGGAGATTTTTTTTTTTTTTGAATAGATGAAATATTTTATAGATCAAAACACCTGACAGGTTACATCACAAGACAAAACAAAAACAAAAACAAGGGCTAACGGTGGAGTAATCCACCCAATTTTTTTATTTTTTTTGAACCGGAAAAAAGGAAGTTCTGTGGGGGCATCATGACCTCCGTAGGCCTAGGCTTCGGGGTGGCCGGTTGCCCAGCCTGATTTAACCCAACCCATAAGAAGGGACCTACCACCAAGGCACCAGTGGAGCTCATCAACTGCCCCAGCCATGGACAAGTTTTGATTGGAATACAGCGCGAGGTCTCCGCAGAGAGCCCCTGGAAATCCAAGGATTTTCGCACCCCTCAAGAGTCGAACTTGACTCATGGCTGTGGGAAGGCAATGCCGTCACCACTGGGCCACCACCCAATTAGCTGGAAGCTTTTTGCTAGTATAGCAAGCCAATGCGCGGCCCCGTTGTTTGCTTGACTGGTCCATCCAAACTTCCATTGTTGCAGCTTTGAGAGGCTTTGAATGTCAAGCACCACTGCCATACACTCCCAAGGGGGCACATCTTCAGACACACAAAGCTTGATAAGTGACTGATTATCACTCTCAACATCAACCAAGAGGTATTGTGTGCTTCGGCTAAAGAACATGCCAGGCGGATTGCGTGAGCTTCCACTAGTAAAGCAGAGGAGGCTGAGAAAAATGAAACCAAACCGTCCAGAAGCCTTCCTCTTGAGAGTCTCGCATAATAGCAGCTGCAGATACATTCAAGTGTTTTTGGTTAAACTTGCATCGCAGTTGATCTAAGTGGAATTGAGTTGATCAGCAAAATAGCCTTGATCGGATGGTTTATACGAAAATTTCACAACAATCTCATTTTTAATTATATGCCAAGTAACCCTAGTGAAGTCATTCAGAAGTACTCCCATTGGTTGTAATTTTTGAGGGGATGATTAGGTATGCACACGGCACCAATTTGTGGGTTTAACCTCGTACTCCGATGATCTCTCACTGTTGCGCGCACTTGTATGAGTCACATTTGTTAGAAAATTGACATTGTTTAGTTATCCTTTTATGTATTTTTTTAGTAAATTTTTTAATGTTCTAAGATTTTTTTTTTTAAATTTTTTTAAATACAATTAATCTAGATACACTTAAAAAGTATAATATTTGTGATTTTTTTTTCAATTATCAAATAAAAAAATACAAAAAAATAAATAAATATTTAGTACATTTTCATATTTTGTAGTATTCAATGAATTTCGTAAAGATTTTTGTACAAATTTTATACGTTTTAAGTATATTAAGATTAAGTGGATTCAAAATGTCTAAAAAAAATGACTAAAATATTTTTAAAAATACTAAAAATACAAAAATACGAATTAAAAACTTAAAAAATTATTTTTGAAAACTCTAAACCAAATAGAGTAAACAAGATTTTTTTTTAAAGAGTATATACAATAATTAATAATATAATTAATTAAGTAGTAATTTAAATATTAACAAGAAATATTTTTAAAAATCTTATAAAGATGTTATAGACATGCATAAGTTTACGCTCTTTTAAGACTAGTATATTATCATTTATCCTGTATTGAATGGTGTTTTTTTCCCCTCAAACCCAATTGAATCCAATGGAACAACGGCTAGCTACATACCATTCTCATAATAGTAGAGAAATAAATATCACCAGAAAATGTCTTAAACTTCTTTTTATAGAAATTGAATAGGAGATCTCACACTATAAAGTTATACTATACAACTACTAAGCCAAAAACCTTAATTATTCAAATCATATGTTACATGTTAAAATTTTAGATTTCTGAAACTATTATTTATAAATATATTGGTTGTAACACAATTCACCTATATATGTTGTAACCAAACACTGTTCTGATCTAATGGCAACGTGTCAATTTTTTCGGGTTTTATGTGTAAATTTTTGACTTTAAACTTAACTATTTTAACAATATGATTTTGTAATTTATCATAATCTTGACAATTTTGGCAAACCTACTCCTACACTTTACCCTATATTATCAATATTCTCCCAAATTTTTTTTTTTGTATTAAAATCTGAGTAAAACAAATATAATTAAGTCAGATAATTTTGTCATCCCTTCTATATTAGTTTTATGTACAACAAATGGAGCACTACTATTAGTAGAAGCCCTCTATGAAGCTCATAGAGTGACATGGACTAAATGGGGTTTTTCTTTTTATTCAAAGAAAGTTTCTGGTCATGTGTCCAAAAACAGAGAGTGAGGTATGAACGCAAAGGGAGCAAGGATCCTCTAGAGTTTTTTTTTCCTAAAGTTTCCTAGAGTGGTGCATTGTGTGGTTGAGATTTAATGACAAGTCACATCAATTTTTCAACATTAAATCTCAACCACACAATACACCACTTTAGGAAACTTTAGGAAAAAAATACTCTAGAGGATCCTTGGTGACGCAAAGGAGCACACAAAATCTACCCAAAGAAAAGGTTATGTTCCTGCCTCACTCTCCACGTCAGCATTTTTTATTTACCAATTTGTTAAAAGTTATTTTTCTAAAAACAATTTTTTGAATTTATATTTCATTATTTTTAATAATTTTTTAAAAATATTTTAATATTTTTTTTTAAAAATTTTTTTTAGACCCACTTAATCTTAATATACTCCAATTTTTTTTTTTTTTTTTTTTTTTTTTTTTTTTTTTTTTTATAAAAAATGTACAAAAATCTATACAAAATTTATTGAATACAACAAAATATGAAACTATTAAATTTTTGTATTTTTTAATTATTTTTTTGTATTTGGTGAATTTAATTTTTTTTATACAAATATTATACTTTTTAAGCATATTTAGATTGGGTATATCTAAAAAATAAAAAAATTGCATAAAATATAAAAAAAATTCATTCATTCATTCATTCAAAAAAAAAAAAAAAAACTAAGAATAAAAAACTTAATTTTATGAAAAATAGACTCAATTTTCTAGAACCAAATATAATTATAACTTTTAAAAAACAATAATAGTTATATTATTGTAGTAACAATTTTATTTAAAAATTAATGATACACCTTCTAAGTCAAATCATTCTAGGATATGATAATTTTTTATAGGGATTTTGGTGACAATTCTCATAGATTAGTCTTTAGTTAGGGAAACTAACATTTCAACATAAAAAATCAAAAATCAAAAATCAAAAAAATAAAATAAAATTGTGAATGCGTGAATTTTTTTCTTAAGTGCAAGTCTTGATGCTCCAAGCAAGCACACTGAAGACTTGCATCTAAAAAGATTTCCATCCCTTCATAAATGTTTACCTTATTTTTTAGGAAAAATTAGTCTAATGTCTCTCTCCTATTTTTAATAACGGAAAAAATTTACAATATTATTTTATGATATCTAAGGTCCCTCAACTCTACACTCATTTGTCACACAGAAATTTGAGGGTCACAAATCAAATCTCATTTCTCTCTCTTACACGCACACACTCTAAGCTCTCTCTCTCTCTCTCTCTCTCTCTCTCTCTCTCTCTCTCTCTCTCATGAATCGAACTATTTATGAACAAGCTCGGCTCGGCTTGTTAAAGGCTCGGTTCGGTTCATTTAGTAAATGAGCCAAGCTTGAACTCACATAAGTTCGGCTCGTTTATCTTTATTTAAATAATAACATAAATACATTATTTATATATTAAATAATATAAATAATATTTTTTACTTAAATATTTATATTTAAATAATATAAATAATATTAAAAAAATTTATCGAGCCGAGCCGAGCCGAGCTTGAGTTCAATAAACGAGCTTGATAAGTAAACGAGCCGAGCTTGAGCTCAGCAAAGCTCGGCTCGGTTCGTTTGCAGGCCTAATGAGAATAAAGCAAAAAGGAAATAAAAGAGAAAGCATTGTGAAGTTCCTGGAATGACTCTCTACCAAATTAGAATTTAAAACAGGTGATCGTTACCCATAAAAACTCTCTGATCAATTAGTGCATCAGAATGACTAGCATATTATATAAAGGACAATTAATACTGGGGATATAGATTTAGCAAAGAAGGTGTTTGATGAAATGTCAATGAGAGAATTTTTGTCTAGAGAAATTTGGTGTGGGTGATGTGTAAAATTTATCTGTGATGTGTCCAGAGAAATTTAGAATTTTCTCTGTGATTCGTCCAAAGAAATTTGGAATCACAGAGAAATTTGAAATTTTCTCTATGATGTGCCCAGAGAAATTTAAAATTTTCTCTGTGATTTGTCCAGAGAAATTTTCTGGATCGAATTTTCTCTGGATGAATGTTGAGGGACCTTAGACATTATGAAAATATTGAGTGTCCTTTATGCTATAAAATCTTAATATTAGAGACCTTAAAAAAAATTCCCTATTTTTTATTGTCATGATAGAATAATAGAGGGAAAATTACAAAAAACGAAAAAAAAAGAGAATTTTTTTTGACTCTTATAACAAAATAAATCTTGAATTTTTAATTTTATCGATTTATTCTTAAACTTTGATTTGTTTTCAATTTGAACCATTTGCCTATTTTCGTAAAGTAAAATGAACTAAAAATGAGTATTTCAATCATTAAACTAAATAAAAATGGATATTTTAGACATTTTATGTATACATACATTGAGTTTAATGTCTAAAATATCCATTTTTATTGAGTTTAATGACTAAAATACTATTTTTTTTCATCGATTTTAAGTAACAAAATAGACAAATAATTTAAATTAAAAATAAATCAAAAATTGAAATTTAAATTGATAAAATTAGAAACTCAATGTATATTTTATTACAAAAGTAAAACTCATTTTTTTTTTTTTTTGTAATTGTCCTAATAATATATTAGGTCTCATAATTTTATAGTCAAAATTCATGCGAGTTTTCTTAGTGGTGAGCGTCTAGCAACACCACTCATGTTGATATTGTTTTTTCAGTAAGACCTAAAAGTGAACACATTTTTGAAAAATTCTAAAAACAAAATAAAAATCACTAAAAACAAAAAATTTACTAAAAAAATAATTTTCAAACCCAAGCTCGATACAGGTTTCAACTAAACTAGTTTGATTTGTACTATCAAATTTTAAATTGAGTAAATCATATGATTCAATTGCAATTAATTATGATTTGCCACAATTAATTATGTTTGCATAATGTATGAAACATCATTGTTTATCCAAATTTTTTCATTAAAAAAAATCAATTAATTATGTTGATATATGTAATTTTATATGTACATACCTCTATACAATTTAATTATATGATATTCATTTTATTTTAAACACTACGTGTTTATATACATACATAAAATTATATATTACACAAAAATAAGTGAATTTTACTATTCATGATTCGATACGGTTGATAATTGATTATTTTAGCAAAACGATTCAAAGTTCAATACGTTATTTTACAACAATGGAATTAACAGGTTTTCATGACAAGCTAAGTTGTAAGGTTAATCAAAACAGGACCAGCCTGCTCACCAATTAGGTTCAACAAATACCTAAAGGAGACTGCCAAAAATCCCCACATGAACAACGCCTGCTGACAAATTTGTGCAGCCGTTTACTATCTCTGACGATGATTTCCCTCGCAGTCAGTATTGACACGAATTTAATAAAACTATGACAATCTTGACACATGCTAATACTCTTGATAACATGTATTGGTACTGCATTGGAAGTGTTCAACAATCAAAATCTAACAGCCAATTTTTCACTGTGGTGAACAGTAGAGAAAGTTGTTTCCTCATCTTGCTCATCTGTTACCCCTAGATCTCCTTGTGATTCATACCCACAATTTTTTGCTTTCTCAATCAAATCAGCCAATAATTGATCTGCCTCTTCGCATTGAGGACGAAACTGGAAATCAGGCTTAAATGAATAAACGTGGTCTTTCCAATCCTTCAGTTTCCCAATTTTCTCATCTTTCATCAATTTTCTCACCCTGGAAACATCTTGCCATCTCCCTGCTGAGACGTACATGTTCAACAGCAAGACGTAAGTCTCAGAATTTTTCGGATTGAGTTTGAGTAGCTGTTCAGCAGCATAAAATCCCAATTCCAGATTCGTGTGACTTCTACAGCCTGCAACCATAGTGGACCATATGAATTCGTTGGGCTCGAAATCCATCTTCTTGATAATCTCAAAAGCTTCATCAAAGTGACCTAGCCTCACAAACATATCGATCAGGCACGCAAAATGGTCCATCACGGGCTTGATTTTATACTCGTTTTTCATCATCTCAAAATAAGCCAATGCCTCGTCAACCATTCCAGTGTGGCTACAAGCTGAAAGAACACCCACAAAGGTGATCTTGTTCGGTTTAACCCCTACTAATCTCATATCCTCAAAGAGTTGCAATGCCTGTTGTGAGCAACCATGTTGAGCAAACCCTGTAATCATCGAAGTCCAAGATATCAAAGTTCTTGTAGACATCTCTGCAAAAGCTTTACTTGCTCTCTCGATGCTTCCACATTTATTATACATGTTCACTAGGGCGGTTCCCACAACCACATCAGACAAAAACCCAGTCTTAATAGTCTGAGAATGAACTTGTTCGCCTTGTTGCAAAGCCACCAAACTACTACATACGATCAATGAACTTGAGAAGGTGAATAGATCGGGCTTTAGGCCTGACCGATGCAATCTTAGAAAAATGTTAAGTGCCTCAACTCCGCTATGGTGTGCTGAATACCATCCTTTGCAAGATCCATCATTTGGGCATGCCCTGCAATCATCGCATTCCATGTAACCAAGCTGACTTCCTTCATTCCATCAAACAACTTCTTCGCCTCTCGAACATGTCCACATTTCAAATAGAAATACATAATAGAATTTGTTACGGGTAGGTTCAATTCGTACCGAAGTTTAATGGTCAACGAGTGAACCTGCGATCCTACACTCAAAGACTGCATTACACAACACAAACTCAAGACTCTAGTCAATGTGAACTCATTCGGCTCTACACCCTCAGAAAGCATTTCACCGAACAAACTCAAACCCATTCCAGAATCACCATTATCACTGCAGGAAGATATAACCGTGGTCCAAGAAATCACATTCTTTTCCTTAATTCTCAAAAATGCTTTAACCGCAGAATTCAAGCTGCCACAGTTGGAGTATAAACTACAAAGTGCATTCCCAACACTTGTGTTGTTTTCAATATCATACTTTACGATGTAACTATGGATTTGCTTCCCCAACCCAATTGCATACATCAAACAACAAGCATTTAAAACAACTCCAAGTGTATAATTCGAAGGAGAAGCACCAACTTCCAACATTTCAATGAAAACCCGGAAGGCGAGCTCCGGTTGGGAATTGCGAACATAGCCAGTCATCAGAGAAGTCCAAGTAACTACATTCCTTTTGGGCAAATTATCAAACACCTTGCGTGCATTTCCATAGCCCCACACTTGGCATAAACATTAACAAGAAAAGTCATGAGAAACAAATCTTCATGTGTACCAGTCTTTACAATGTGGCCATGAATGACTTGAGCTTCTGAAACTGAATTCCTCTCTATGCATTCTTGCAAGAGCGGAACATAGATCGACGATTCGACACTCGTCCCTTCTCTTATCAGCGAAAGCGCTTCTTGAAAATCCAAACTTGTTGGGTCCAAAGCTTTACCCAATTGGGTATTGGTACTAGAACTTCGCTGATGAGAGAACAAGTAAATAATCGTATCAGAGAAAGCTTTCTCTAGAGAGAGAAAAAAAAAGAAGTGAAATTGAAACAGAGAAAGATTTACCTTTTCGATGGGAAGAGAAGAGGGCAGTTTCGGAGGTCTGGTTCGAGCTTGAGAGTGTTGGCAACTAACACAGAAGGTAGAGACGCCATTGAGAAGAAGATGATATATACAGTAGAGATACATATATCTATACATGTGTGTAGAAGATTACCTGGTACATGTTTGTTGTTGTTGTTGTTGATCTGTTCGTGTTGAAGACAATGGGTGAAGAAGGAAACATTATCTTCAGTTGTTATCTCTTCAGGTTAAAAAAGTCTGGAGGGAAAAGATCAGCAGTGATTTATACCCCTCAAAGTTTAACTCCCACCACTTCACACACACGTTGCAGGTGGTGATTGGAAGAGAAGAAAAAAAAAAAAGGTGACTAATCAAAAAATAAAAGGGGTCAAAAGGGTGAGAAAAAAGAGGTTTCAATCTTTATTCAGAAAAAAATGTGTTATCGCTTTCAATAAAGATTGGTAGTTCGAATATCGTAGCTTGAAAATGGCCTGACCTTCTACATACACCCACGTATCTTTGTACACCTTAGTTCATCTCTCTTTTAAGACATTTCATTTCAAAGGAGAGAGAGAGACCAAAAATAGAGGCCATTCCTCATTCCCCCTCTCTTCCTTTGCAAATCAAATGATCTGAATTTGCACGATTCGGACGACACCGGCGAGCTCGCAAACAAAATGATGAAGATGAGGAAGATCTGGCTTGTTGATGATGTTCAAGATGATGTTCCAGATCTGGATTGTTGATGAGGAAGAGAGAAGGGGGCGGTCGGTTGCTGTTGAAGATGATGATGATGTTCAAAATCTGGATTGTTGATGAAGGAAAAAAAAAAAAAATTTGTTGATGAAGATGTTGATCTGGATTGAAGATGATGATGATGTTGTTTTCTCTCTCTCTCTCTCTCTCTATATATATATATATATATTTTTTTTTTAGTTGCTCCGGAATTTTTTTTTTCTTGTGTTGATGCTGAAACCCAGATTAAACATCATCTCCTTTTTTTTTTTTTGATGCCGAATTTTTTCTGAACAAATTTGTGTTGATTATGGAACGAATTTTTTCTGAACAAATTTTTGTGATGATGTTTAATCTGGGTTGCTCTGGAACATCATCAAGAACAAATTGCTTGAACACCATCATCTGGGTTGCTCTGGAACATCATAAACATCTTGAGCTTGCCAGATGTCCAAATACTTAAAAAAAAACATCTGGAACACCATCATCACATTGCTTGAACACCATCATCTGGGTTACGAAGATATGTTTGTCTGGGTTGCTCTGGAACAACATCTGGAACACCCACGTATCTTTGTTCAAGCAATTTGTATTTGGAACACCAGATGTTTGTCTGGGTTACTAAAAAAAAATTGGTTGAACACCATCATATTTTTTTTGGTTGATCTGGGTTGCTCCTTCTTCTCTTCTTCTTCAAAAAAATCAAAAAAAAAAAAAAACAAAGTTTTGATGTCGAGCCAAATTCGAGCTTCCGAATTTCGAGCTACAAATCGAAACTGTATCGCTTTATCAGTCAATCAGTTATTCCTCGCCGATTATCTCACACTTCCAATTGTGGTTGTTTTTTTTTTTTTTTTTTTTTCAATCAAAGAAAAAGGATGTTCCGTGGGACTATCACATCACCCGCGGATCTGGATTTCGAGATAATTGATTGGTGGTGAAATTTAACTCAATTCAAATGCCGGATCTATCACTAAGGTACCTAATGAAATTCAGTCACGTGTCACAGGAAAGACCAATCTAGTCAACTGGACAAACCCAACATTCCGCCTGACACACACTTCCGAATTTTTATCACAATTAATCATCACTCTCTTCTCCTCGTGTTTTAAATTTAAATATCATCAGCTCATTTATTAATGTATTTAAGCCTGTGTTTGGCAAGTGAGTTTGCAGGTTTTTTTTGATTATTTTAGTCACAAAAAATAAAATAGGCTATTTTAGTCATAACAAACAAAATATCACATCCAATCCATAATCATTACATTCTTCTCTCACAAAAAAATTCAAAAAAGTCAAAAAGCCAAAAAGTCCTTCCCGAACCAAACTTTTAAGCCCAGGCTAAAATGGCCAAAAAAGCCAAAAAGCCAACCCACTTCCCAAACGGAGGCTAAATAATATAAAACAAGATATATTACATAATTTATATATATAATAAAATTAACAAGTAGATCAGGAGTTTGATTATTGAGCTGAATTTGTTTCTTATTATCGAACTTCAAGTTGAGTTTGAGCATGATTAGTATAAAATAAACTGAAAAAATGTTGAAAAATAGCTTCCCAGAATATACTATTTGCTTGGAAAAAAATAAAAATAAATTTTGGATGCTTCTATTAATGCACATTCCACGATTATAGAATAAACAACAATCCTAGTGGTTCAGCATAGAAATCTAAAGGAGAATAATGCTAAATGGCAATGACCAAAACCAAGATAAAAGATGTTGTATTTAGATCTCAGATTTGTGGAGATAATTGTGGAAGGAAAAATATAAATATATATATATATATATTATATTTCATTTCATTCACTTGTGGAAGGAAAAAAACATAACTGATTACATAGTGCCGCTTCTAAAGATGAAAAGCAATATACTTTTATTGAGGTTATATAAGTATGAAAGAACCCAAACAAGACTCAAAAAAGTGACACAAGTGTTAATGTCCGAGTTTGGTTCTTAGTATGATTTCTAGCATCAAGATAACCAAAAAACTACAACAATCTAAAACATCTGCTCAAATAGGCCACTGGGTATGACATACCTGGCACTATAAAGATCCTCCGTCAGTTGTTATATTTCATAGTATCTTTCTCAAAACCAATTGTTGGAAATTGTTTGGCATGTCTCTTTCTCAAAACCAATTGTTGGAAATTGTTTGGCATACTCCTCAACCTCATGACAAAGCTTTGCAATGTAGGCATCTGACTTCATAGTTGACACAAACTCCTTCAACTTTGTTTCTGGTTTTAGAATTGGGCATGTGTGCAGGTAAGTATGAAACTGTTTCCGTTTACAAATTTCTGATTTTACATAAATAATCACTTCTAAAGATACCAATGAAGACAATTAATGGAATCAAGAACCTTTGGTATCAGCCTTTATCTTCAAGGCCAATTTCACAGCAGAATCAAAGAACTCAGCTACTTTAACAAAATCCTCCTCAGCAAATCCTCTAGATGTGAGACCATGAGTTAATTAACAATAAATAGTACATGGAAAATGATCGAAGGAAAAGGGCTTTACCCATAAGAATACCACCAGGCACCATGGCAGACACATCCCCAGGAACAGTGTTTTGCAATGTGCACTGATTCCAATACCTTCTCAGCTCTAGAGCCAATGTAACGCCCCAAAATAATCCCATCCCACATATCTATTACATCAACCCACTTCCAAAATAAGATATTAACCATGTACCTTTACATAATTCAAAATGTTTTACAAAAGTCATCTCACATGCGATTATACATTCATTGACAAACTAGTACATGAATCTATAGCATGTAAAATCATTAAATCAAGACAAATAAGGCCCTTAAGGGCTTACAAATTCAAAGGCAATAGCCCGGTTACACAAAATGATCTCTCGGACCCAAACACATTAGCCCTTGGCTTTACAAAAATTTCACAACAAAATAAAGAGTGATCTACTCTTCACAATAACATATCCACACCCTCAATTTGGCGGGATCACCACATCTTTACCTACACCAAAATCCCATAGGGTTGAGCATAAAGCTCAGTAGAGAATTCTCACAAAGTATATACAGTTATGCAAATTCTCAACAAGATGCAAATGCTAATGCCATGCCATGCTCTTATTAGGAAATTTTATTTCATGCTCTACTTGAAGATTTCTAATTTTCAATAAAAACTTTGCAAACTCAACACATTTCAAAACTTTCAATTTTAAATCAACAGGGGCGGTAAATACGACACTGGTAATCCCTAGGCTGGTGTCTGCAAGTAGACTCTACAAGTACTACCAAATCGTCATTTTTACTGATATTAACCGGAAGGCTCGACACCTATCTGTGCAGCTTTTTGGTATTTCACCAAGGACACTGAGGCCAACTTACCAAGTTCAACTGCACCCCTTATCCGGACTTACCACGTATTTACCCCATACCATATTTCCATAGTTCTTACCACAACATCATTTTCTTTCATGAAATAAATATCTTCAATCAAAGTTCACAATGCAAAAAAAAAAAAAAAAATAATAATAATAATAATAATTGAATGAATATGCAATGCCATGATCTTTCCATAACTCATAACACTTCTCCAATTTCAAATGTCTTAACAACAATAACAAAACAATTACCTTTCTCATTTCTTAACCTCAACATTATTTCACAAAATAACCATGTGCCTTCAGCACAACAACAATTTCCCATCATGCACAATTCTAATCAATTTAGCCTCTTCAAGGGTCATATGTGATGTTTTCAAACGTAAATCCCTCAAAGTTATAATTTTCACAATCCATAATGCACAATGATTTACCATTCCTCAACTATACGTACTCAATTGTTTAGTAACAATGCTAAAATAATTCTCATTGCTCATATATCAAAGGGTTTGCTATTTAATAAAAACACATAAATAAATTTACACTTCTTCATTCATTTTCTTGACACAAAATAATAATGAGTTTCAAAGGCATTTTCTACTTTTCCCCAAATCCCCAATTTCTAGGGTTTTCATTAAAACAAGCTTTCTTCATTTCCTAAGAAAAATTCCATCAAAAGGAAAGACACTCAAGAAGTAGAAAAATAGATTGAGATACAAGCCCACATTAAAAAATCTCTACATTTTGAACCAAAAACAAAATTTAACACAAAACTTCAAGATAGGGGTGGGCGCGGGTCGGTTGGGGCCACGAAACCTCCAATCCGCCATCCGTCCGCCAGATTGGCGGATTGAAGAAAATCAATCCGTATCCGTCCGCCAATCCGGCGGATGTGGATTGAGCGGATTGGCGGTTTGGCGGATGGATGCGAATCGGTTTGGCGGTTTAAAATTTTATAAATTTTCAACATAATTCAACTTGTGTACTTCCTCAAACAAAAAAAAGAAAAAAAAAAGTATTACAGTCAATGACTTAAAAAAGTATTACAATCACTGTATGCCTTATCCAAAGAAAAAAAGTTTGAAACTTTAGAATATCACGATCACTGCATGCCTCATCCACATATTACAATCACAGCATGATTCATCCCCATAAAGTATTACAATTTGTGATTCTTAAAATATAATAACAATTCAAACCACCAAAACCATGAACAGAGTAGTAGTAGAGATTGAATGTCTCTGTATTGTTACATCTACATGTTTTTGAAAACAAAAACCAACCAGCATATATCATATTTTCTATTTATTATTTTTAGAGTTACATTTAAAAACTAAAAAATATATATGAATAATACGTTTATTTTTTTCAATTCAAAAAATATATTTAAGTTGAAAACTTTTTTCAACAGAATATTTAAACTATTTTTCAATTGAAAACACAAACATAATATTTAAACAAATTGAAAATACAAAGTCTTATAAATTACTAGTGGTGCTCGCGATTTGGCGGTTTGGCGGTTCGGTTGCGGCCAAAAAATCTCAAATCCGCCATTCGTTCGCCAAATTGGCGAATTTGAGAAAATCAATCCGCAACCGTCCGCTCGTCATCACGCATCCGTCCAAAATGCGGCGGATCAGTTCGGTTCGGTCGGTTTTGGCGGATTGGTATATCCGCTACTCACCCCTACTTCAAGAACCCTTTTAAATCAACATCCATATAGCCAAACTTGTATATATAACTCAAGAAATCCCTACCTCAAGCTTGTTGATGAAAGGTGAGATGAAACCCTAGCCTCAAAGATGAGAGAAACCTTGGATCTCCACCACCTAAGTGAAGCCCTAACTTTGGGTCTTCAAGATTTGTGGAAGATTATAAAGATCTTGACCAAAAAATTTGCAAAATCAAAGTGTTTTGAACCTTGAGGAAGTTTTCTAGAGAGAAAGGGGAGAGAAATAGGGTTTAGAGTGAGAGAGAAGAGTGTATAATGAATGTTATATTCGGACCAAAAGGTTATAAAAAAACAGAGCTCAGACTGCCTAGTTGGCCGCACGTGCGGCGCCCATCCCCGCACATGTGGCGGCTTTCACCGCTCGTGTGGCCGACCCCACCGCTCGAGCGGCCCACCTCCATCACTCGTGCGGCCCATTTTCCCCGCTCTTGCGTTTTAGACAGAATGCAAAGTTCTGGGTTTCAACCTCCGCCGCTCGAGCGGCCCCTCCCGCCGCTCGTGCGGCCCTCCTTCGCACGTGCGGCCTTGGGCCCCGCACGTGCGGCCCTGGCCCAGTCACCCAAAAGTCCCGTTACGTCCCCGGGCACTCCGGACTCGGCCACGTACCCTGCGAACAAAAGAAAGGCAACCTAGAAATGAACAAGGATGTGAATTAAAGAGGAAACATCTGAAATCAACAATTTCCAAAGAAAACAAAGGAAAGAAATGCATGACAAAGCCGGTCATCACAATCTCCCCACCATAGGAAATTTCATCTCCGAAATTTGAATAAACTCGCTAAACAAGAGTGTTCAGGCAACTATGATTATTTCAACAACATTATCAAACCGCAACATTTATGCCCAACTAAAATTTAACACTTTTCTCATCATCATTTCATCAGAACACAATTACTCAAGTTAGAATGGAATGAAACATCTATAACAAAATATCATATCTTCATAACCTCACGTTCAAATTAATAACATATGTAACAATAAACGATCAACAATTTGACATCTTTTCCCTTCGACACAAGGGAATATTACCATTTTAAAATAAACAACTAAGCATGCTCAAATCAATCCAGATACTTGGAGCGGATTTCTACCTCTCTCTCCCAAGTCGCTTCCTCAATCCCATGGCGTCTTCACAACACCTTTACTAACGGTATAGTCTTGCCTTGTAACACTCGCTCTCGGGTATCTAAAATTTGAACCGATCGCTCATCGTAGGAGGCATCCTCATCTACCTCCAAATCAACCCAATCTAATACGTGAGAAGGGTCGAGTTCGTACTTCCTAAGCATAGACACATGAAACACGTTGTGAACCCTCGAAATTTGTGGCGGTAAAGCTAACCGGTATGCCACTTCCCCGATTCTCTCCAATATCTCGAAAGGCCCAATGAACCTCGGAGGCAACTTACCACTCTTGCCAAACCTCATTAAACCTCATCTAGGTGAGATCTTAAGGAAAACGTGATCACCCACTTCAAAGGACAAAGGTTGTCTCCTCTTATATGCGTAACTTTTCTGTCGGCTTTGGGCCGTAGCCAACCTCTTTCGAATGAGAGCAACTTTCTTGGTTGTCTCGCTAACAATCTCCGGACCCAACAACGGTGCATCCCCTACCTCGGCCCAACAAACTGGTGACCTACAAGGTCGGCCATACAAGGCCTCAAACGGTGCCATCTCGATACTAGCCTGATAACTATTGTTGTAGGCAAATTCAATCAACGTTAAGTGCCTCTCCCAAGACCTCTTGAAATCTAGGACACAAGCTCTAAGCATATCCTTCAAAATTTGAATGGTGCGTTCCGACTGCCCATCGGTTTGAGGGTGATAAGTGGTGCTAAAAGTTAATTTGGTTCCCAATGCCTCTTGAAGGCTTTGCCACAACCGGGCGGTAAAACGAGGATCCTTATCTGACACAATGGTTATGGGAACCCCGTGAAGCGAACTATTTCTCTAACATACAACTTTGCCAAGTGCTCAACCGAGTCGCTAGTATGCACAGGAATGAAGTGTGAGGACTTAGTCAATCTGTCAACAATTACCCAAATGGAATCATTGCCCCGTTGTGTTCTAAGAAGCCCAACTACGAAGTCCATGGTCACGTGCTCCCACTTCCACTCGGTTATTGGTAAATTTTGTAACAAACCCGCTGGTCTCTGGTGTTCGGCCTTCACTTGTTAACAAGTAAGCAACTTGGACACAAAGGATGCGACATCCCGCTTCATACCCCTCCACCAAAAATGACGGCTAAGGTCTCGATACATTTTAGTGCCTCCTGGATGTACCGCAAGGTGTGAATGGTGGAACTCCCGAAGCACTTCCTCCCTACAAGATTCAGGCGCAAACAGATGATCTAGGTAACACACACTCTGATCCGAGTGGATGTTCAAACCCTTCTCTTCTTTTCCATTGGAGATTCTATCACAAATTAACTCTACTTGACGGTCTCCTTGTTGTGCCTCTACAACTCTACTAATAAAGATAGGTTGAGCACTCAAGGTAAACAATGTTGCACCCCCTTCGAACTCATTCAATTGCAATTCAAACTTGCTGACTTCACCCAACATACCCCACTACCGAATGGCCACACTCGCCAAACTACTCACGGTTTTTTGGCTTAAGGCGTTGGCCACTACATTGGCCTTCCCCAAATGATAGTATAGCTCAAAATCATAGTCTTCTAAAAATTCCATCCATCTCCGTTGACGTAAATTCAAATCTTTCTGAGAGAACAAATACTTCAAGCTCTTATGATCAGAGAAAACCTCAAATTTCTCACCATACAAGTAATGCCTCCAAATTTTCAAGGCAAAAACCACTGTGGCTAACTCTAAGTCGTGGGTAAGGTAATTCTTCTCATGGGTTTTCAATTGCTGTGACCCATAGGCTACGACTTTTACCTATTGCATCAATACACAACCAAGCCCATCTCGAGATGCATCACAATAAACGATGTAACCCAAGCCTCTCTCTGGAATGATCAACACCGGTGCCGTGGTCAATCTAATTTTGAGTTCTTGGAAAGACTTTTCACAAGCCTCACTCCACACAAACTTAACCCCCTTTCTAGTCAACCTAGTCAAGGGTGCGGCTAGTCTAGAGAAGTCCCTCACAAAACGCCGATAGTACCTCGCCAATCCCAAGAAACTCCGGATCTTAAAAACATTCTTAGGTTGCTTCCAATCTTGTACAGAATCTATCTTCGAAGAATCTACAGTTATTCCTTGTCTTGACACAACATGGCCCAAAAACTTCACCTTGGTGAGCCAAAACTCGCACTTCTCAAATTTAGCATACAACTGGTGTTTTCTAAGCAAATCGAGCACTACCCTCAAGTGATTCTCGTGTTCCTCCTCAGAAGTCGAATAAATTAGGATGTCATCCACAAAGACGACCACAAAATGATCCAAGTACTCCCTAAAAATTCAGTTCATCAAATCCATAAAGGAAGTCGGCGCATTAGTCAACCCGAATGGCATTACAAGGAATTCATAGTGGTTATAACGCGTACGAAAGGCCGTTTTCTGGATGTCCTCTTCCCGGACCCTCAACTGATGGTACCCCGACCTCAAGTCTATCTTCGAGAAGCAACAAGACCCTCTAAGTTGATCGAATAAGTCATCTATTCTGGGCAAATGGTGTTTGTTCTTAACGGTAACTCGGTTTAATTTACGGTAGTCGATACACAATCGCAACGACCCATCCTTCTTCTTTGCAAAGAGGGCCGGCGCTTCCCAAGGTGACGTACTAGGGCGAATGAAGCCCTTGTCTAGAAGCTCTTGGAGTTGGATCTTCAACTCATGAAATTTTGTGGGTGCAAATCTATACGGTGCCACATAAATTGGTGCCATTCCAAGCACTAAGTTGATGGTGAACTCACTCCCGGTGGGGTGGCAAACTAGTAAGGTCCTCGGGAAACACATCCGGGTATTCACACACTACCCTTGGCAACTCAACTCGAGTTCCGCCATTCTCATTATCCATAAGAGTAGCAAGAAGACCACTAAGCTCTTTCCTACTACGAGGATCAAATACCGGCGACAAGACCTTATCGACCCGATCTCCCAGAAAATAAAAACAATCACCACCCGAGGTGCACACGGTGACCCTCCGACGAAAACAATCAATCACTACCCGATACGAAGACAACCAATCCATGCCTAGGATGACATCAAAACTCAACATGTTTAGTAGCACAAAACCAAATGGGAGTCGACGCTCGACAACCTCTATCTCACAACCATGACAACCCCGATCTAGGTCAACTATACCCCCAACTGGAGACTCTACTCTGAGTGGAGACGCTAACTAAGTCACCTCTAGCCCCAATGCAGATGGGAATGCAACAGATACGAATGAATGAGATGCACCTGTATCTATCAACAGCTGGCCAAAGAATAACACACAATAAAAATACCTCTCATTACCGAGGATCCTAGCAACTACTTTGGTGTAGTAACTGCATACACGTGCCCCTGTGGCCTCTGCTCGACCTGCTCATCCCTCGGAGCATAGGCCTACTGTATTGACTGAGCCAAAGAGGCTCCTTGATGAACTCGTGAAGCTTGAGCTGAGTGAACCTGCTAGTGGCTTTGTGTCTGCCTAGACCCTGAAGCGCCAGACGCACCTCCCAACTGAGGGCAAGCTCTTTTCATATGCCCTGACTGACCACACTGAAAGTAAGTAGGCCCCTGATCCCTACTCTGAGACTGACTTTGAAATCAGTTAGGTGGTGGTGATGGCAACATCTACTGTCCTCCTTCCTTTTGTGGACAAGCAAAGGCCTTGTGACCCAGCTGGCCACACTTGAAGCAAGAAAACCCACTCGGTGAACTCTTTCCCGAACCCGCACTAGGAAAAGGGAAAATGGATCTAGACTATTGCGGCTGAGACTGGGATGAAAAGGTGCTCTTACTCTTCTTGTTGGGCCTGAAGTCCCCCTGTGACCCTTGGCCCCTAGACCTCGAATTCCGAAGTGTCTCCTCCTCGGCCTCCACAATAATTTCCATATGTGCGGCTGCTTCCACAAGGCGATCATAATTTCGGATCATGTTCTCGACAACCTTGAACAAAATCTTCGTCCTCAACCTCTGCTCGAACTCAATGCAACGGCGTTCCTCCGTTGCTACTAATTCTGGTGCAAACCGGGACAAACTAGAAAAGGCCGCTTCGAACTTGGTCACTGACATGTTTAGTTGCTTAAGGTCCTTGAACTCCTGCCTCAACCTCTCCTTAGCAGTGGGAGGTAGGTACTTGTCTTGGAAGGCTACCATAAATGCCTCCCTTGTTGGTGCTATTTGACCCTTGGCGTACTTCCACCATTGCCCTGCATCCCCTTTGAGGTAGTAACTCGCAAGAGTCACCCTCAACTCACTATCCTCTATATGAAGCATTTTAAAAGTTTTCACTGTTTGCTCTAGCCATTCGTCTGCCATCTTCGGCTCGGGGCCACCATAGAACTTATACGGTTTGGCCCGCAGAAACTCCCTCGTGAGGAAGCTCGCCCTCGTCTCTACGGCGTTCTCCCTAGCTTGGGTTTTCTCCCTAAGGATATTCATGGACTCCCTCAATGCCCCTGCCATCTCCCGGGCTAGAGCCCCCATTGTAGCTTGGCCGGCTTACCCCGACACCTCCGCTTGCCCCACTTGTTCGGCCATGTCAGCTTGGCCTAGACCCTCTTCTTGTACCGGGACCTCGTGGACCGGTACCTCATGTACACCCCGGTGTCCCCTACCATGCCTTCTTCCTCTACCACCACGACTTTGAACCCGTCCTGACATCCTAATTGAGAAACAAGATAAACAAACTTAGCACATAATTCCAAATGTGCTCGCAACTTGCCCCACACGTTGAACTAAAGCAATTACACATATCCTACCACACAAACAATTTAATTCACTCCATATAAGCACGTAGTCACATAAACACATACGAATTATCCTTTAGTGATGAGATTCGTCCCATGAGAAACTTAGAATTCTTAGTAGAATGAGTATTGATCAAGTACCATTCTAATAAAACCTCAAGGAATCTACTAGGCGCAAATAACATCCCAAAAGTCTAATCCCATACCCACATAGTCACATAAACATGCTGTCACATAATCACAATTAAATAAAACATTTCCTAATCATGCGAAATGAACCCATTGTGGTATAGCAACCACTTTCCACGAGCCCCAAGTATTCAAACCCGGTAGCTCTGATACCAAGTTGTAACGCCCCAAAATAATCCCACATAACTATTACATCAACCCACTTCCAAAATAAGATATTAACCATGTACCTTTACAAAAGTCATCTCACATGCGATTATACATTCATTGACAAACTAGTACATGAATCTACAGCATGTAAAATCGTTAAATCAAGACGAATAAGGCCTTCAAGGGCTTACAAATTCCAAGGCAATAGCCCGGTTACACAAAATGATCTCTCGGACCCAAACACATTAGCCCTTGGCTTTACAAAAATTTCACAACAAAATAAAGAGTGATCTACTCTTCACAATAACATATCCACACCCTCAATTTGGCGGGATCACCACATCTTTACCTGCACCAAAATCTCATAGGGGTAAGCATAAAGCCCAGTAGAGAATTCTCACAAAGTATATATAGTTATGCAAATTCTCAACAAGATGCAAATGCTAATGCCATGCCATGCTCTTATTAGGAAATTTTATTTCATGCTCTACTTGAAGATTTCCAATTTTCAATAAAAACTTTGCAAACTCAACAAATTTCAAAACTTCCAATTTTAAATCAACAGGGGCGGTAAATATGACACTGGTAATCCCTAGGCTGGTGTCTGCAAGTAGACTCTACAAGTACTACCAAATCGTCATTTTTACCGGTATTAACCGGAAGGCTCGACACCTATCTGTGCGGCTTTCTGGTCTTTCACCAAAGACACTCAGGCCAACTTATCAAGTTCAACCACATCCCATATCCGGATTTACCATGTATTTACCCCATACCATATTTCCATAGTTCTTATCACAACATCATTTTCTTTAATGAAATAAATATCTTCAATCAAAGTTCATAATGCAAAAAAAAAAAAATAAAAAAAATAAAAAAAATAAAAAATAATAAGAATAATAATAATTGAATGAATATGCAATGCCATGATCTTTCCATAACTCATAACACTTCTCCAATTTCAAATGTCTTAACAACAATAACAAAACAACTACCTTTCTCATTTCTTAACCTCAACATTATCTCGCAAAATAACCATGTGCCTTCAACACAACAACAATTTCCCATCATGCACAATTCTAATCAATTTAGCCTCTTCAAGGTCACATGTGACGTTTTCAAACGTAAATCCCTTAAAGTTATAATTTTCACAATCCATAGTGCACAATGATTTACCATTCCTCAGCTATACATACTCAATTATTTAGTAACAATGCTAAAATAATTCTCATGGCTCATATATCAAAGGGTTTGCTATTTAATAAAAAAACATAAATAAATTTACACTTCTTCATTCATCCACTTGACACAAAATAATAAGGAGTTTCAAAGGCATTTTCTACTTTTCCCAAAACCCCCAATTTCTAGGGTTTTCATTAAAACAAGCTTTCTTCATTTCCTAAGAAAAATTCCATCAAAATCATCTTTCATGAGTCTAATGGAGGAAAGACTATCAAGAAGTAGCAAAATAGATTAAGATACAAGCCCACATTCAAAAATCTATACATTTTGAACCAAAAACAAAATTTAACACAAAACTTCAAGAACCCTTTTAAATCAACATCCATATAGCAAAACATGTATATATAACTCAAGAAATCCGTACCTCAAGCTTGTTGATGAAAGGTGAGATGAAACCCTAGCCTCAAAGATGAGAGAAACCTTAGATTTCCACCACCCAAGGGGAGCCCTAACTTTGGATCTTCAAGATTTAGAGGAAGATGATGAAGATCTTGACCCAAAAATTTGCAAAATCACAGTGTTTTGAAGCTTGAGGAAGTTTTCTAGAGAGAAGAGGGAGAGAAATAGGGTTTAGAGTGAGAGAAAATAGTGTATAATGAATGTTATATTCGGACCAAAAGGTTATAAAAAAATAGAGCTTGGACTGCCTAGTTGGCCGCATGTGCAGCACCCATCCCCGCACGTGTGGCGGCCTTCAGCGCTCGTGCGGCCGACCTCACCACTCGAGCAGCCCATCTCCACCGCTCGTGCGGCCTATTTTCCCCACTCGTGCGTTTTAGATAGAATGCAAAGTTCTAAGTTTCAACCTCCACCACTCGAGCGGCCCCTCCCGCCGCTCGTGAGGCCCTCATTCGCACGTGCGACCTTGGGCCCCGCACGTGCGGCCCTGGCCTAGTCACCCAAAAGTCCCGTTTTGTCCTCGGGCACTCCGGACTCGACCACGCACCCTCTGAAGAAAAGAAAGGCAACTTGGAAATGAACAAGGATTTGAATTAAAGAGGAAACATCTGAAATCAACAATTTCCAAAGAAAACAAAGGAAAGAAATGCATGAAAAAGCCGGTCATCACAACCAACAATACCTTGCAGATAATAATCCCAAAAGAAACAACTGATCACCTTCATCATGGTAAACTATTCAGAATCCACATGAACCAACATCAAATTGAATTTCTCTAAAATATAGAAGCTACAGGAGTTTGGGATGACTCTTTATTATCTAATGCAAGTATGGACATATGCGGAGGTCCTGTCACATTGGTGGCAATGAAGCAGATAATTCATGTACAAAATTCCCTTTCAGACTGCTTATACAGCGACATAAAAATATTTCGAAGGTAAAATTTTCAAGTAAACTTTGCAAATTTCCTATCATTTAGAAGAGTTTTTCTTACAAACATTCCACAAAAGGTTTCCTGTTAACATTCTTGTCCAATTTTTTTGGGGAAAAAACAGCTCTAATCATTTTTTTCTAGCTAAAATCAACCTCATCACTGTTATCTCTGATTAGTGTTGAATGTAAGAGGGAAAGTCAAAAAAATCATGAAGCAGCAGTTGCAAATCAGAGAAAGATATTATCCTCTTACCATGTTTCTTAAATTCACCAAGACCAAATGGTTATCAGTTCCGCCAGAAACAAGATCATAGCCCTTCTCTAACAAAGTATGCAAAATTATCGAACTTTTGTACCATGTAAATTACCACAACAAACTTGATCAGACAATAAAACATCTCAGCGATAAAAGTGACAGTGAAACATTACAATGAAAATAAAATGGTTTGTAAGCTTAGAAAGGTGCCCATGGTAGTACCTCAGCAAATTTTGAGCAATTACTAAGGACTTGCACTTGGTAAGCCTTATACTCTAATGAAATGGCCTATAATCAAAAAGTAAATAGAGTAAAATAACATCGTCTGGTTAGAATAAGATCCAGTAAAATGATTAATGAGGCAGGAAATAATTTCAACTTGCTTCAGTGCAACTGCCAAACCAGAAATAGTGTGATTGTGTGGACCACCTTGAAGTCCAGGAAAGACAGCTTGATTGATTTTGTCTTCATAATCATACATCACCTATAAATGGCACATAAAATTGAGAAAACCTTGCACTTGATGAATTAATTTGGAACTTAAAAAGGAAATAATAAAAGCAACCTAAGTAACTGAAAAAGTAGCACCCAAGTAACCAATAATCAAGATGCCGAGAAATTTTCCTTTTATTCACTAGTTTCAAAATTACAAACTTACTTCTTGTCCTTGTTTATTAATCTCTTTCACCCCCTTCTTGAAGAAGATCATCGCTCCATGTGGTCCACAAAGTGACTTGTGTGTTGTAGTTGTCACAATATCTGCAAATTCACAAGGAGAGGGGATAACACCAGCAACAACCAACCCACTAATGTGGGCTATGTCCACCAACAGGACAACTTTCTGCCTGTCACAAACCTGGAAAATTGATCAGGAATAAAATTTCATGATTTCTATCTATTTAAGATATCAAGCAGGAAAAACAAGAAGAGGAAAGAAAGATATATGTTGTTGACTCTTAGATTTTGACAGTGACAGTCAAAGCAAGGGGGCTACCTTTCGATTACGTGCATAATCATATAGGCGTGCATAAGCACTCACACCAGTAACAATTAATTTTGGTCTAAAGAGCGTGGCATTTTTCTCTAACTTCAGTAATACAAGTGAACTTGTTTTATGAACCAAATTTGAAATAATTTTAGGGGGAAAATTGTGCAACAACAAAAGAAAAAAAATCCAAAAAGTAAAACGAGGCTATTCAAAACTGGAGCAAAAGGTCTCAGTATTTAACCAGAACCACGGTAAAACAAAAAGTCGCAAGTCATAATATAAAACTTGTTGAGTATGAAGTTTTAGAATCCTCTCTTTCAATCTTGTTAGATTAACGTTCACGAATTACATAGCCACTGCAGAACCAGGTTTCCAGCAGATTATTGAAACATAGAACAAATTAAATTCACTTTTTCCTATAAATTCTTCAATTTTAACGACAGTGACCTACAAGAAAGTAAATCTACTTCAATCATAAGAACAACTTTCCCACAAAGAGAATAAGAAGTTACTTGGTCATAATCAACATAACCAGTGCTTTCATCAAATCTGTATGGCATCGTCGCAAAAAATATTGACACAACGGATATCTTTTTGGTGTCAGTCTGAAAAAATGCATAAAATGACAAATTAGTATATCATGATAAGATGTTATGACTTTTACATTTAATATCAAAACATAATTACTACACTTATGCCCCATGTGCAATTAAAACACTAAAAACCGCAAGAAGCATTTCAATTTCAAGGTTTTGAACTCTAAACACCTACTCCAATTATCTTTCTGAAAAGAAAATTACATTGCCATAAATAGACCAAAAAAGGACAATAATGCAGATTACAAGTTATTCATATTTATCCAGAAAATCAAAGGAAATTTTCTCCTAGACCAGAGTTAAGTTTATAAAGGGGCGTATCCAGTGTATGAAACTCCTGATTAAACGGGATTTGGGAAAGGGTTGATATACGTAGCTTTACCCTGCAAGCGAATAGATTGTTTCCGTGACTCGAATCTGTGAACACCAGAGTTAAGTTTATATGAGTACTAAATCTGATAGTAATGACATTTGAAGAGTTGTTTTATGAAAATAGAGCCATCATGGTGTACAAATTGGATCTCTTTAACAATGTCAGCGGACATTTTCACAACAAAAACTTGGAAGATGAGCATAAGCCAACAGTTATTCTCACAATTATATTGTATTTCATTCTCAACATCTCTGTTCCTGATATTTCTATTTTTTTCTAGCAAATAAATAAAAGCATAAGCCAAAACTGAGCAATAAACAAATTTCTTCACTTTAATCAGTAGAAATGGGATATTACCACCAAATCTAGGTTACAGAAGTTAAACTAAAAGAATACATCACCTGATATCCATGTGAAAGATGTCCGCCATGAGAAAGATCAAGTGCCATGATTCTCTCGTGGGGTTTTAATAGTGCAGTGTAAACTTGAAAGTTAGCAGGTGATCTAGATAATGACTACACGTTGACTGCAAGAAATAAGGCATGTGATGCTTTTAACAACAATGATTGAGACCCCAATTTTAGGATTTTCATGACCCCAAAATGATTTGGATCACATGTGAGAGAGATAGAAACAAAACAAAAAAAAAAAAAAACAAAAACAAATATATGAGTAGTGTAGATCATTTTGGAGGTCATGAGGTCCTCAAAATTGAGAGTCTCAATCATTTTTCTACCACCGTTCAGAATATAAGAAAAATGATTGGTAGCTCTAATAAATGAGCTCTAATGGAAATGGATCTCACTGTGATGTGATGTTTTGACTTTGGTTTTATTTAGTTTTTATTTTTTTTGTTTCCTACCACATCATTAGAGTCCTAAAATTAGATGTATCATTGCTCCATAATACAAACATGAATCTTTTCTGTAATTGCATTTACCTCCCCATTCTGCCATGTCGATGTACCTTAAAGTATATAAAACCAATTTTAATCATCAAACTTAATCATAAAACCCACGTCAGATGCACCAGGTACATACAAAATTGATCAATTCAATAAATGATTAATTATCATCATGGTACGACCAAATGTGTATGTGTTGTAGCTGGAAAGGAAAGTGGATTCTCATACTCATTTCCTCCATAGTATCTAGTACTAGGACACGCTTCACTGTACTTGTTGATCGTGACTGACCCAACTGCTTGCATTACTGACACCGATGTGAAATTCTCCGAAGGTATGAGTTCAAGTCCCTGCCCACAATTTATTCAATTGTATGTAGTTATAAATCAAGCTTCAAATTAATATCCCAAACAACTGAACATACTGCTATAACCAAAATGCACATCCATAAACTATAAATCAATATAGCATTACCACAATGTTAGGTAGAGCACAATATCAAAACCAAAAAAAAAAAAAAAAAAGATAAATTACAATTGCACCCCTAAAGTTTGTTTAAAATATGGATTGTCTTGTGGGTTTGAAAATTATAAATACTTCATTGTCAATTTTTTTTTTTATTTAACTGAATTGACAGGAAAAATTAAATTTCTAATTACTCTCTTACGCAATAATAAAATTACCAGCATTATTAATTAAGATATATTTCTGACATTATTAAAAATTGTTAATTGACTTAATAATTTATTAATAAAATGGTCATTTGTTATGCTATAAAAATATTTTAAGGGGAAATATGTAATTTTTAAAACTACAATAGACAATCTATATTTTAAACAAAATTCATTGGTGTATTTGTAATTTATCGAGAAAAAAAAATCTATACTAAATTTACAAAATGTGAGTGAAAAAAAATCTATTAGAGCATCTCTAGCAGTATAGCCATTCTCTCTTTTCAGCCATAGAAGCAAGCTTGGAAGGGTGAAAGACTGCTCTAGCAGACTTGCTTAAGCATCGCTGAGATGATTATGAGCTACTGTACCTCTCGCCAGGACAAGCAAGGTGTTGTTCATGGGCCTTTCAATTTTTTATTTGTTTTTGGCTCCTGAGTTCTGTTTTTGGTGGTAAAGTTTTTCTTTCATTTTGGTGCTAAAAGTTCTATTAGTACCTCCCCAACAAATCCATAGAGAAGGCATTCCAAAACTCACAAACTCTTTCATCCTCTCTATCTTTTTCTCAAACTTTCTGCTTAAGGAAGGTAATAAGTTTTGTCATTTCTGTTTGTTTATGCCATAAATAGTGGATAACAAATTGGAGAATATGAAAGCAAATACTTAGATTGTTGCATTTTTGTTTCATTATTTGTTGATTTAGGCAAAAATATTACACATTGCTTTGTCATTTGTGATTATAGAAGGAAATCCATGTGAATGTATATTTTCTCCTTCGCTTTGTGGCTTCCCTTGTTTGTAACACTACAAGAATTTTCATCGAGGTCTTTTAGCAGCAAAAATATTTAGTCGCCAAGGTCTTTTAGCAGCAAAAATATTTGGTCGCTGAATTAGTCGTGGAAGAATTGTTGGGAAAGATCATTGGCAACTAAAATTATTTTAGCCGCCAAATATACTACATTGCTGACTAAGTTTTTAGTCGCCAAAAGGTTTGAAATAAAATTAAATATCATATTTTCGACGACTAATTTTTTTGTTGCTAAAAGTTTAGCTATTTTTAACGACTAAGTGTTTAGTCACGGAAAAGATTCTTAAATACTAAATATATTAGTGGCCTAAAGTAAATAACAATGTTTTGGCTACTAAGATTTTAGTCACCTAAAGTCAAATTTTTTTTTTTTTTTTGCCTACTAAGGTTTAGTCGCCTAAAGTCTTATGTTTTTGGCTACTAAGATTTTAGTCAGCAAACATTTTGTGTTTTGGCTACTAAACATTTGGTCGCCTAAAGTCTCACATTTTTTTGCTACTAAAGGTTTAGTCGCCAAAAGTTTTTTATTTCTTCAGCTTATTTTTTTAGCTATGACATATTTTAGTCGCCATATCTTTGATTATTTTTTGCTACAAAATATTTTAGTCACCAAATGTTTGATTTTTTTTTTTTGGCTACTAAACATTTAGTAGCCAAAACTATTTTTTGAATTTTTTTTTTAGCTACTAACAATTCAGTCGCCAAAAACATGATCTTCTGTTTTATCACAAAATTATAATTTCTTCACAACCTGTCTATATTCCATGCAACCTGTAATACGTATATAAACAAAACAATACGTATACTATCCATCATTTCACATCTGCATCCATATACAAAAAATGAATAACTTTAAATGTCAAAGTCCATACAAACCAACTATTGTCCGAACTAAAACAACAATTCCATAAAAAATATAGAATCATACAAAAATCAAGCCCTCCGTATACAAAAAATACATGTACTAGCATGCGAAATGGCCATTTGGCATGGTACAAATTACCATCGTAATCTGTACCACGACAAAAGGTGGTCTATGTACCATGACAAAAGGTGATATATGTACCACGACAAAACGTGCTGTATGTACCACGACAGGTATTATCAGTTGGTTTCCAAAAGTTTTCTGTTTCAGTAATAGTGAACTACACAAAAGCTGAGGATGACAAAAGTATTAGTTGTATACAAAAGTGTAATTTCTTCTCTATACAGCAAAATGGATTATCCACAAGTCCACACAAAAAGCCATCTATAAAAATAAAAATAGCAATTGGTTACAAAATATTAATTGATCTAAACATAGGGAAAAGGATGTAACATGCATTTAAGGTAGAACAATCTATAAATGCCTTCTTGGAAATAAAAACATATGTATATATCATGCAATATTTATTCCAACCAACTGCACAAAAAATATTTTCTATAATTTCATTGGCCTATAAATATACAAAGGCAATTATTAGAATCCGTGGATGTTATTTCATAAAGTTGTCAGTCCTTAAACTACTGTTGGTGAGGTTTCCTTTTTATCTACATGTCGTAGTTGTGGTTATAAATTGTGGTGGCTGTAAACATATACTACATCATAGAGAAGCAGCTTTCCATTGTCGTACTATTATTTTCATAGATGACCAATGTCTTGAAGCTTCATATTGTTATTTTTATCTAACAGAAAACGAAAGAAATAATCTTGCTCCAATATTAAGATTATCTACGTTACAAAAGTCGGTGCCTTAGACGCATACAATATATAATTTGTTATGTTTGACTTTGAGAGGCCAATCATCATATTATAAGGTGAACTCCTATAATTAAACCATAGAAAAGTTAAACACATAGCAACATAGTTTTGATCAATTTGTCATGTGGCACTTCTTGTACCTTTACAAGATGTAACAGTGCATGCTATTTACATTCCGTCTGTTGCCACAAGTTCAATTTGTGATACGAAATCTGTTTGTAACAGCCACATGGTGGTCTTGGGGCTGTTTCGCAGTTTCGCTCCCTTAACGTCATTTTTTGGTTAAGTTTGAGGCGTTTTGGGCTCTAAATCCCAACCTACAAGTGCAAATTACATTCCATCTATTGCCACAGGTCCTATTTGTCATGGAGAAGCTGGACGTGACATCCATAGGGCAGTTCAGGGGCTGTTTCGCAGTTTTGCCACTTTAAAGCCCTTTTTCGATTACCTTCGAGGCGTTTTTGGCTCTAACTCCCAACCTACACGTGCAAATTACATTCTGTCTATTGTCATAGGTCCTATTTATCATGGTGAAGCTGGCCATGACATCTATATGGTGGTTCAGGGGCTACTTCGCAGTTTCGCCCCTTTAACACCCCTTTTTCGATTAAGTTTGAGGTGTTTTTGGCTCTAACTCCCAACCTACAAGTGAAAATTACATTCCGTCTATTGTCACAGATTCTATTTGTCATGAAGAAGCTATCTGTAACATCCATAGGGCGGTTCAAGGGCTTAATGCCTTTTTTCGGTTAAGTTTGAGGCATTTTTGGCTTTAAAGCCCAACCTACACGTGCAAATTACATTCCGTCTATTGTCATAGGTCCAATTTCTCACGGCGAAGCTGGTCGTGACATTTATATGGTGATTCGAGGGCTATTTCGTAGTTTCGCCCCCTTAACACCCCTTTTCGATTAAGTTTGAGGTGCTTTTGGCTCTAACTCCCAACCTACAAGTGAAAATTACATTTCGTCTGTTGTCCTAGGTCCTATTTGTCACGGTAAAGCTGGCCGTGACATCCATATGGTGGTTCAGGGGCTGATTCGCAATTCCTCCCCCTTAACGCCCTTTTTCGGTTAAGTTTGAGATGTTTTTGGCTCTAACTCCCAACCTACGGATGCCATTTACACTCCGTCTATTGTCACAAGTCTTATTTGTGACAGGGAAGCTGTTCGTGACAACCACACGGTGGTTAAGGGGCTGATTCATAGTTTCGTCCTCTTAACGCCTTTTTTTAGTTAAGTTTGAGGTGTTTTTGGCTGTAACGCCCAACCTACACGTGAAAATTACATTTTTTCTATTATCACAGCTCCTATTTGTCACAAAAAAGATGGTTGTGACATCCATACGGTGGTTTGGGGGCTGTTTCACAATTTCGCCCTTTAACGTCATTTTTCAATTAAGTTTGAGGTGTTTTGGCTCTAACTCCCAACCTACAAGTGAAAATTACATCTTGTTTATTGTCACAGGTCCTATTTGTGACGGGGAAGCTATTCATGACAACCACACAGTGGTTTGGGTGCTGTTTCATAGTTTTGCCTCCTTAACGCCCTTTTTTCGGTTAAGTTTGAGGTGTTTTTGACTCTAACTCCCAACCTACAAGTGAAAATTACATTCCGTCTATTGTCACAGGTCTTATTTGTGATGGGAAAGTTGTTCGTGATAGCCACACGATGGTTCAGGGAAATTGGTTCGGGGGCTGTTTCATAGTTTCACTCCCTTAACGCCATTTTTCGGTTAAGTTTGAGGTGTTTTTGGCTCTAACTCCCAACCTACAAGTGAAATTACATTCCGTTTGTTGTCACAGGTTCTATTTGTCATAGAAAAGCTGGATGTGACATCCATATGGTGGTTCGGGAGCTGATTCATAATTTCGCCAAACTTTGAGGTGTTATGTCTTTTTCCAAACTTTGCATATGTGGCCGTAGAACTTTATCAATCGGCTTTCATGGTCCCCTTCCACTACCAATCCACTATTTTGACTTTTACGATGATTGTCACGGTCAAGAGTATGGAATCGGGCACCATTACAAATGCATCCCGAATGTGTTCACTAAGCCATTAGGACCATTTGCTAATGACCACATCTCATTAGTTGCTTCGGGTGACTTTTTGTTCCGCAATTGGTTCATCTACATAAAAAACAAGTGTCATGTTATTTTTACATAACTAAACTTCATGTGTAAACTATACTATACGGTATTTTAGCTTACGCGATCTTGGAACCATTTAGTAAATTCTTTGCATTGTATCTTGGCAATGTCGCATGCACTTCCATGTTGTTGTTGCAACAACATCTTATGTTCCCTAGTTAATACAATGTAATCCATAAGTAATTTCAAATGATTACTGAAAAAAAAGAATATAGCTCACATATAGTACGTCGAAAGATTCGAGTCGTACTCTAGATATTTTTCTACTTTTGAGTTGTTGTGTAGGACAAACCAATGAGCCATTTTACGGTTGGCTAGAGACACATCGATTGCCCTTGTGAGTAGACCAAATGAACAAACATTTTACGTGAAAACCGCCAACCTTGAGCCATTGTCACTCCGGTCATAGTTCCTTTCTTCCCGATTAAATACCGTTTCAACTCCGTCCAAATACATTGAACAAAACGTCGTACACTCTTTGGAAATGTAAGCCTCCGTAATGGAACCTTCTGGCTGAGCTTTATTAGTAACAAATCCTTTCAGAAGTTTGAGCATCCCACATGGCAATATGATTTGAATGTCAATATTTACATTTTCTATTATATTTAATTGAATATGTTTGAGGACTCGTGGTATTACCTCTCAATGGGATACATCCATTGATATTGCACAGGCCTTCCAAGCATAGCCTCGTGAGGCAAATGAATTGCCAAGTGGACCATGACATCAAAAAATGCAAGAGGGAAAATCCTCTCAAGCTTACAAAGTATAAGTACAATTTAGTCTTTCAGTTTCTCCAAATCAGTCACCCTCAATGTCTCTGAGCATAATTGTTTGAAAAAAGTTCTCAACTCAAAAAGTGTGGTCCCAATCTCATTGGAAAGGTATCCACGCATCCCAATTGGAAGTAGTCATCGTAGAAGGACATGACAGTCATGAGTTTTGAGGCCAACTAATTTTCCACCATGAGCGATGACACAGTTGGATATATTTGCTGCATAGCCATCAGGGTACTTAATCGATTCACAAAAATCTTTTCTCTCTACCGGGGACAATGTGTACGCTGCTGGAGGCTTCTTGAATGAGCCATTGGAACACTTCTTCAAGTGTAACTCCTTTCGCATTCGCATGTCCTCCAAATCTAAGCGTGCTTCATTCGTGTTCTTGTTCTTGCCATCTATGCTCAATAGTGTCCCAACCAGATTGTCACATTTATTCTTCTCTATGTGCATGACATCAAGGTTATGTCGAAGCTTCAACGTTTTCCAATAGGGTAGGTCGAACATAATTCTTCTTTTTGTCGAATTGGAAGTTGGATTTTCATTCCTTTGTCTTTTTCGGTTGTGTGGATGCTTTCCATACGGCCTGTATGTCCCAGAATCAATTTGCTATAGTATTTGTTCTCCCGATAACTCCACAGGTTTGGAATGATTCTTAATTTGACCGTTGAAGAGCTTACTCCTTTGCCAAGGATGGTTCTCAAGCAAGTAGCGGTGGGGACCCATATACCCTATGTTACTTCACAGACTCTAAGACGATGCATCCATGTTACAATTAAGGAAAGCCAAGTAACCTTTTGTAGTCCAACCAGACATGGTACCATATGCGGGGAAGTCATTAATGGTCCACATGACTGCTGCTTGCATTGTAAATATTTGACCATTGGAGGCATCATATGTTTGCACACCATGCTTCCAAAAATTCATTAACTCCTCCACCAATGGTTGCAAGTAAATATTGATATCTCTTCCAGGTTAGGATGGACCAGGAATAAGCAATGACATCATCATAAATGACTCTTTCATACACTTTCATGGGGAAAGATTGTAAGGCATTAAGATTATGGGCCACATGCTGTACGATGTGTTCATATTTCCAAATGGATTGAAACCATCCGTGGCAAGCCCTAACCTTACATTCCGGGGTTCCATAGAAAATGTAGGATGCTGCATATCAAAGTCCTTCCATGCCTGACCACCGGCTAGATGCCTTAATATTCCATCATCCATACGCTTGTCTTTGTGCTATCTCATATCTGCAGCAGTTTTTTTTGACATGTACAATCTCTTCAACCTTGGTGTCAAAGGAAAGTAACTCAATATTTTGTGAGGAATCTTTTTACCACTCACATTGTTCAACTTGTATCTAGACTCGTTACATGTAGGGTAATTCTCCAGTTTTGCGTTGTCCTTCCAAAATAGAATACAATCTTTCTTGCATGCATGAACGGCCTCGTATCCCAAACCCAATGCACGTAAGAACTTTTTCGCTTTATAAAGGGTCCATGGAACAGTTTCATCACACTTTGGTAGAATGTCTTTGAAAACTTGCATAACCATATCGAAAGATTTGTTGCTCCATTTATTGCACACCTTAACGTGAAGCATCTTAATAACGAAGGACAACACGGAGAACTTTTCACACTTCGAGTAAACTTTGCGTCGAGCATTATCAAACAATCTAATGAACTTCAGTAAATCCTTTCTCTCTGAGATATTAGGTTCTTTGTTGATATGATCATCCATGAAGCCACTCATGTAAATCTCTTCCAACATAATAGGCAACTCGCCCAAATTATCGTTATTGTCAAAATTTGCAGCTCCATCTCTTTGACCATCATCGTTTAACACACTTGGCTGAGCATGACACATTGGAACATGTTCCCCGTGGTTCACCCAAGTTCTATAAGAACATGCGATTCCTCTTTGAATCAAGTGCAACCATACAACTTGTCGACTATGTTTTGTGCCATTCAAGAAATCGACGCACGAACAATGAATGTCATTATGTGGGCCTAAATTCTGCATAGCAAAGTCAATAAATGACTTAACACCTTGTTGATACTCTTTACTTTTCAACCTATCTTTTATCATCATCCAACTCTTGGCCATCTTTTGAACCCTACAAATCAAGCAAAGATTAATGTAGGAATGGACAACAAATAAAATAGTACTAGCATCATTAGAACTCCTCTCTACTTTCATCAACCTACTTTTAATAGAAGCAAACTTACTTTTGTTATAGTATGTATTGAAATGCCAACAAATAGAAAAAATCTCGAATGTTCCAAAATATATGTACAGATTATAGTGATTCGTATGAGATTAGAGTTAAGGTAAAATCCTGAGTCTTCAAAAATAAATCTAGATTATGGTGATACATATGAGATTAGAGTTGAGGTTCCATGAAACCACAAAAGTGTGATGTTTGCAAGGGTTTGGTCTCATAAGCAAAAGACATTTGATCCTCCCTTTTATACAAGCAATAGTGGAGAGTGAAGAAGACTAAAACACAAAATTCAACAAAGTAGAAAGTGGTGAAAAGAAAAAGAGGAAAGCTGGTATGCAAGTTTCTTTAACAAACATAAACGAAGAAAGGGCACAAGGTCCTCCGCCACTTCGTGGAGAGGTGAAGAGACAAAATCCGACAAAGTGCAAAGTGGTGAAGGAAAAAAAAAGTGAGAGATAATGTGCAAGTTTCAGTAACTGATATAATCTAAGATAGGGGGACAAGATCCTCTACCGATTCTATATCTATTGTCTTTGAAATCCTCAAATCTTGTGAAATGGGAGATTTTGGTAATAGCAAATTCACTTCTAATCAAGAGTTGCCATGCCAAAAGAATGTTCTAAATTGTTCTCGAAAAATAATAGAGGGAGCTTGTCTGCAAGTGAGATGGTAGAGAAGGTTGATACCACTAATAATAGGGGGGCTACTGAGGAGGGAAATAGAAGAAATCTAAAAGAGACATTTCAAAACCTAACAAAAGCTAAAGGAAAACATGTTCGAATCCTTCTTTTATCAACTAACCTATGAAGTTGTCAGAGATTTTTATTTGTTCACCAAAAAAGGTGCCAAATAAAGTATTAAAAAAATTTAACCGAAACCTGTAGTCAATAAATTGTTCTCCAAATTACACTCATATGTCAAAGTCCATTCTACATCACCAAAGCCAAATTTGGAAAAGAAACTAACGAAATAGCATTCCCAATGCTTTATCATACCAATTTTTTTAGTAGGCAACCAAGCAAAAATAAGAGTGTGATTGTTAAGAGTGTAATATGAAGTTTGGTTATGGAGGTGATGGACTATGAATCTGTTGCAAGTTTACCAAAGAAAACCCAAGACTGAGAATGGTTGACACGATTATTTTCTTCTTTATTTTTTACTAAATACTACAAATATTTAAAACCACCCCTAAAAATGCAAGTAAAGAAAAACAAAAGTCAATAGAATTAATACCAACCAAAAAAGCAATTAAGTTGCCCACAATACTAGGAATTTTATAATTTGAATAGTATCCATAGAAATCGAGCTACATCAAATCTTTTGGTTGTATAGTTCTGATGTTTGCAGAATCCAGTAATGTCATAATTCTAGGAAACGTTAAAAAGTTTGTAATTATTGTAAGATCGAGCCGAATTCATATTTTAGCGATTGGGTAAACACCAATCATACTATACAATTTTATGCAACAAAGCAACATCAAGCATTTTATATCCAATGATCACACTGGGGGCAGCATTACATAAGTTAATAGTTATTTTCCATCACCAAACCCATAAAGAGCATAAGGAGATAATCAATAATATTAAAACAAAATATACCCACTTCATAAAAAATTTCAGGATACAAACTCGATACCTTATGTAGTGTAGATTGAATGATCCACCTGCTATTGAGTGACAATAATTCGAGTGATTGATTCACCTACATATGTAGACAGAGCATTAGATACACACACACATATATTAAACACCATCTTTGAATTTTTTAATAAATTATAGCCACATACATTTTATGTTGTGAATAAACCCTAAAGCAACAATTTTAGAAAACGGGGAAATAAAGAAAGGGGGGAGAGAGAGAGAGAGAGAGACATAGACGCCTGCAATACATGTACAAAGTATTATATATACACACGAACACACATATATTAAACATCATCTTTGAAATTTTTAATAAATTATAGGCACATACATTACAATTTGAATAAACCCTAACCAAACAATGTCAGAAGAGGGAAAAACAGAGAGGGAGAGAGAGAGAGAGAGAGAGAGGGAACCTGCGATGTGCGGCTATGACGGTGTTGATTTGTGCCGATGGCGATGGCTGTCGCAATGTCGGTCGTACGGTAGGCTATAGGAAGGGGGATGATTTTTGTGAGGTTTGGTGAAAGACGGTGTGTGTGAGATACAAAAGTATGAAGTTGTGTTGTCTAACAGAGAGAGGGCCGCGCTCAGAAATAAGTGAATTGGCATGCGTTTAGAATTTAACCTTCGGTGACTAATTTTTGTATTTGTCGGCAAAGGAATAAATATGCCGACTAAATCCTTTTGTAGCCAAATATAAGTCAACAGCGATGAAGAACTTAGTCGCCAAAAGTCCTATTTCGCGACTAATTTTAATTTTAGTCGGGAAAAAACAATATTGCCGATTAAATTTATTTTTTGTAGCCTAAAATGTGAACTAACGACGACTAATTTCTTTTTTAGTTGCTAAAAGGGGAATTTTTGCCGACTAAATTAAAATTTAGTCGCCAATAAGTAATATTTATCGACTAAAATATTTTAGTAGCTATATCTTGAACCAACGCCGACAAAATTAATTTTTAGTCGCCAAAAATTGTTCTTTCGGCGACTAAATAATTTTTAGTCGCCAAAAGTGCGATTTGTTGTAGTGTAATCTCATCTCACAAATGGTTGCAGCAAGTTATGGCTCCATGTTCTTAATCAATAGGTCATGATTTTACTACTTGTGTAACAACCCCGACTCATGAATAACGTTAATCCATGATTTCATATGTCAAATAAGTTATTAAGATCAAATTTTGAATTAATTACATGTGTGTTGCATTATTTGTGTTTATATATGTTTAACGTAGAAAGATCTGTTCATATTTTCGTTTCAGCTTGCAAAATGAAGGCCTTATCGGCATCCGATTCAAAAATTGACTTGATCTATGTGTTATTTAGAATTTTTAGAATTTTATAGTAGATCCAATTGAAATTCGATTTGGAACGATTAAATTAGATTAACTTAATGTCCACTCGATTAGCCTTAATTAACTATCATTAGGTAAACCTATATAAAGCTTCTTATATGCTATCACTCACTCTTTTCTTTCATTCCAACCCATTTTGAGCTCACACACACACACAAATGTGTAGAGAGAGAGAGAAAGACTAGGGAGGAGCCTTCAAACAAGGAAATTGCCAGAGAATAAAGGAGAATTGAAGAAATTGAGCAAGAATTCATTAGGATTCAAAGAGTTGAGAACCTAAGCTAAGAAATCAAGCCTTTAATTGGGTAATTAGGGAGTTTAACTCATGCATTCAAAAGAATTAAGTAAGTTGGGGCATGAATTAAGCTTAATGAAGTAGTAGAATAGAGTATACATACATGCATGTACATTACATTACATTTAGAGCATGTTGTCTAAGAATTTGTCTCATGCATGTTCATATTATGGTTGTAGTCTAAGAATTCACCATGTTTTTGGAGTGGAATATCTTATGTGATCATCTTTTGGAAGTTATGAATTCAAATGAATATATGCCTGACATATTTACATCATGTTCTTCCATTTCAAGTTGAATTTTGCACAATTTACATCCTTTTGGGCTTAAATTTCATGAAATGATCTTTGATTCTCAATATTCTTCAAGTTTAGACAAGTTTTCTTGAGTTTTGACCCAAAATAACATGATTTATGGTTTTGAATTTGAGTTTTGAAGCTTGAAGCAATTTTGAAAATTCTAGAATTCTGCTTCTACGCTAGAGCGAAGGAATCCACGCTCGAACGACCCCTCTGAGTGTGTGCACTTCCGCTCGAGCGACCATAAGTCCGCTCGAGCGTGAAATGCATACTTCAAGAAGTTCTTATGTTTTGCAGCATGCTCAAGCAACAAAAGTTGCGCTCGAGCGAAGGCATGTCTCTCATGCTTGAGCGAGAATCGAACGACTGTCGAGCGGGAATTTCACGCAACCAGTACTTTTTCAAAAGTTTGTAAACCGCTTGAGCGAGAAAAGCCACGCTCGAGCGTGGACCCTATTTTCAGCAAGTTTTGAAAAATGTTTTCAAGTACATTTTTGCATCCTCATTCCATCATAGGCATTCTTAGTCTAAAAACACACTAAGAACAAATGAAATAAGTTATGTACAATCTGAGCGTGTGTTCCAATGTACGTATCTGTCATGTTATATAGGTCACGCGCCTCAAGTTAAGCGAATTGCCTACTTTGCTTGTCTATTTGGAGCCACCGGTTATCTGTGAGTAATAACTTAGTAAAGCTATGTTCAAGTTAAATTATTTTCTGTATATGAAATAAGAACTATTTTATGAAATGTTATGTTCTGTACTATGAATGATTGTCTAACTCTGACAAATGTTGTGATCTTTATGCTATAATTCAAGTGTGCAATCTGTACCCAGACTGGAGGTTCCTTAATGGAACTGGCAAGTTATCTGTACCCGGCTGGAGGTTCCTTTATGGAATTGACAAGTTATCCGTACCCAGTCCGGAGGTTCCTTTACGGAACAGGCAAGTTATCCGTACCCGGCCTGAGGTTCCTCTAAGAAACTGACCAGTATGATCTATGATGTTCTGTATATGATCTGTTAGCGCTAATGGATGAACTATGAATGATCAAACATGATTCCTAAATTCTGTATACGTAATGAATGAGAACATGAATACGAATTGGTTCTATGTACGGACTCAATTATGGGACATCATTCATTTAACCCTTTACTCTGTTGTCATTCACTGGGCTTTCGCTTACTATTTATATTATGTATGTTGGTGATCAAGCATGTGACCAGGCTTTGAGTTGAGGACCTGGTGACTCAGTTGTTTTGTCAACTAGCTCTTGTGCCTCCTGAGGAGGTTCCGGTTTAAGTCAAGCCTCGTGGCTGTGTTTTGTGGATGTATAAGTTTTTGTTCCTTCTGATTTACGAACAAGTTTTTTATTGAACGTACATGTAGTGACATAATTGATGTATTTTGTTTTGATCACCTGTATGATTATGAAAGTTTAAGATTATCTGTCCCATGTATGTTTTCACTACTCGATGGACTATGTATATTTCATATATTTGCTTCTGCAGCCCCTTGTAAACGTCCCCCGAATGCCCCGGGAAGGAACGAGTCCCCCGTTTCGTTCATATTGGGCTCACTACAGTTCAGGACTCTCAAATTGTCACGGTTCTAAATCTGAACCAAATAGTCCAAATCCGGCAAATCGTTTTGAGAAAACAGATTTTGAAAGAAGTGCCAAACATGGACTACTTTGCCAGATACAGAGTCGCCACCTAAATGTTTTATTTTGGGGGAAATTTAGGAAACCCTGACTCGTTGCCTAAGGCCACGTGTCCGTCATCACCAAAGTTGCCTCGGCTCGGGAACTTGGGTACGATTGGGGAAGGTCACTTCGTGAGCACCCTCGCTCGCCCGATCAAAGATCGGCCTCTACTAACCATGATATCAAGTTTTGAAAACATTGTGTGTTCTTATTCCGATTATTAGCCTAGATTTACTATGTGATGCGCACAGCATACAAGTATAGACTGGATCGCCTAAATCGGAACAAAACGTTTCATGTTTGTTTGTTTTGAAAATGGTTTGATGGAGCTACCCGCAAGTAGGCTAAGACGTGGATTTGCCACCCTCGGGTGGGCTTAGAAAAACACGATTTTGCCACTATCTAGTGGGCTTAAAACTCACAATTGAATGAATTGCTCCAATCCAAATAACCCAACCTTCACCCACAGGCATTCAGGCAGTTATATCACATAAGCAATTAGCCTCATGGTAAGCATGCAATCATGGTAGTCACTCACACGCATGCAAGGATGCTAAAGCATAAAACTTACCGAGTACTGCAAGCCAAAACAGAAGCTAATTAGAAATCCATGCATGATCCTAACTATACAGATATGCCTAATGCAACACATGCAAAAATGCAACTATAGCAGACTCGGCTATCCTAAACATGGCATATGAAATGCTACAGCTAACATGTATTCAACTTGGAATTGAAAATACAATGCAGTTAGTATGATGCGCCGAGCCCGGTGCGTGCAATACAGATGAATGAATGTAAACATGCTATCATACTGTATGCTAATTGAAACATGCCCTAATCTAACCATCATAAAGACGTGGGGTTGGAAGACATGCATCACACACACGCACACTTATTACAATATTGCCCTCGCGCGGAGGGTCCGAAAGAATAATACAGTCCCAAATGAATATTACAGTCCAAATAATTACAAAATCCTAATTAATTTACAAATTTAACTAAGAAAGCTGTAAACTAGCATGCAAGCTAGGGACTGCCTCAACTCCGCCCCGGATGATGAATGATGCATGCTCGGGTTGCTTGGCACGAAAATCCACTGCGATGCCCCAATTAGCCTCTGTTTGCGATTGATGCCGGAATGCAATGCGACGCTTTTGAAAGGCTACTGATTCTTGATTTACTGTAACAGAGAGCAGGAAAAGGGCATGGCAATGTATTTTTACAAATGTATGCATTCCTCGATCCTCGTGCCACCAATCACGTATATCGATGCATAATGGCTGAGGAGTCGAATTGCACGACTCAATATGAAATGAATGCACATATAAACACAACAGGGCCTAGACTCCATCATGGATAATCTGGAGTGTCGGCGACCAGGAATTGAGATACGTTCCGTCACTCGGAGTACGAAACGTACCTCGTTTTCCGTGCTCGGGCTAACTCCTATCCCAAACACAATGCAGTATGCTTGACATGCATGAATGCAACTAATATACAACCTAGCATGCACAATGCTATGAAATGGCATACACAATGCACGAGGTAACATGGCATACACAATACGCTAACATACAACCTAGCATACACAATGCTATGAAATGAAATGGCATACACAATGCAATATGGGCTTACACCAACGTGAGTGGACCTCAGCCACACTCACATCAGTAGCCATACGATGAAAATGAGACTCTCGAGATGCGTGCACGCATGCACGCAAACCGAGAACCGAACCTAAGGCACGAATGCCACTCTACCAAGGCATGGCAAGGTATGAAATATGGCATACAAACAGGCAAGTTTCATCACTGAAATGTGATGCAAAATGATCCCGAAACATGGAAAAATGGCACCCGATGCATGGAATGAACCCGGAAATTCGAAACTAGGCACATGGAATGACTTATAGCTATACAAAGCATGAATTATTTGAACATGAAGTATGAAGACAGAATCAAGAAAGCCCCAAAAGAGGAATATTCACAGTTTTAAGCAAGGCCAAACAGTGAACACAAATAGGACTAATCTAGCATGCAAAAATGGCCCCAAAAGAGAGATAATGAAGCAAGTAGCTGCTTCTGGCCCTAAATGGCCAAGATTCCTTCAACAGAGTTGAAGAGGGGCTCAAAACAAGCTACTTTACAGTTTATGGTCATGCCCAAAACAGGGCAAAAGCAAGCTTAAAATACTATGCAAAATAAGGCATAAAAGAGAGCTTCAACACAAGTAGCAAAAAGGAAGCCTCAAACAACAAATGACCCTTGACCAAACATGAAGAGGGGGTCAAAATAAGGCTATTTATAGTTCGGACAAGAGCCCAAAAATACAAGCACAAGAGGCTAACAAAACATGCAAAAAAAAAAGGCCAAAAGAGGGATAAAGAGGCACGTGACAAAAGGAAGCCTCAAACAGTGAGGAGCCCTTCAACAAATTTGAAGAAGGGCTCAAAATAAGCCACTTTACAGTTTACAACATGCCTCGAAACAGTTTACAAATAGGCCTAAAATACTATGCAAGAAAGAGGCATACAAGAGGGGTAAAGAAGCAAGTGGTAGCTGGAGCCCTTAAACAGGGAAGGACCCTTAATCAAACATGAAAAAGACCTCAAAAATTGACTATTTTCAGTTAGGGTCGGAGCCCAAAAATGTAAGCAAGTAAAGCTTAGATATAGAGCAAAATAAAGCACAAAAGAGGGAAAATGGGACTCACCCTTGTAGCCTATATCTTTGACAACTCTTGAACCAAGGAAAGGTGCTCTTTGCCTCTGGAAATGGCCTCCGAGCTTCTGGTATGGAGTAAGGAGGAGTGGTGCTATGGGTTGTAGTGTAAAAATGGTCCAAGAACAAAGGGTTTTGGAGCTTGGAAGAGAGGGAGAGGGAGGTTGTGTGTATAATGCTTCAAACAATTTTTTGTAACCCTCCAAAATAGAGCTGGAGGGTCTAGTTTTATAGAGGGAGAAGTGGAGAAAAAAGGGGGGAAAATGAAATTCAAATTTCCCCCCAAAATAGGCCTAAAAGAGAGTTAAAGAGGCAAGTGATAGTAGGAGATCTCAAACCGAAGAGAGCCCTTCAACAAATTTGAAGAGGGGCTCAAAAAAAGACACTTTGTAGTTTATGACAAGCCAAGAAAATAAACAAAAGTAGGCCTAAAATAACATGCAAAAATAGGCCTAAAAGAGAGTTAAAGAAGCAAGTGGTAGCTGGAGTTCTCAAACAGCAAAAGGTCCTTAATCAAACATGAAAAGGAGCTCAAAATATGACTATTTACAGTTTGGGTCGGAGCCCATAAATTCTTGCAAGCAAGGCTTAGATATAGAGCAAGATAGGAACAAAAAAGAGGAAAAATAAACTTACCCTTGAAGACTAATGGACCAGCAGGTCTTGGTTTGAGAAATGGTGCTCCTAAGCTCTGAAAAACAGCTCCAAGTTGTTGGAATGGATGGTGATGGGGTGTATACCAAAAACCGGAGCAAATGGAGGTGGTTAAGCGGTCCCAAACCGAGGCACGCGGCCGTCGACTCCGAAAAACCAGAAACCGGGCTCCAAATGAGAAAAATGGCCTACGACCATGAACCATAGCCTACGGCCATTGAGAGATGATCTACGAGACCTCTCCCTCCCTTCGGGAAGAGAAAATAGAGAAAACGGGACCTGATTCGCAAACCGAGGCAAGACACGAAAGAGCCCGGAAATCCAGAGGCAAGGCTCGCAGCCGAGACTCTGAAACTTCTGAATGGGCACAATATGCAACATCACCGAGTGCTCAGTTGGTGACGTCTGAGTCTTAAGGTCGGTCAAAAATGGGGTATCTACAGTTGCCCCTCTTTGACAGAACTCGGAAGTCATAAGTGATGGGAGTGAATGTCAAAGTCCAGAGACGACCCATTTTTGACAAGGCCGAAGACTTAGAAAAACATACTAGGTAACAGAGAAATGTGGCCGCAGGCCGGGGGGGGGGCAAAATGCAAAGCGACATGCGAGAAGATTTTGATAATTGGACTTATACGCTACGCGAAGCCGGTTTGAAAATTGGACTTATACGCTACGCGAAGCCGGTTTGATAATTGGACTTATACGCTACGCGAAGCCGGTTTGAAAATTGGACTTATACGCTACGCGAAGCCGGTTTGAAAATCGAGGATTCATGCAATGCACTGTAATGTAGTGGCTAAAATGCAATGTAATAGCTAAGAGGTAAAGGTACCTTACAGGGGCAATTGGTAATGACTTACCTCATGCTGCTGGGGATCTTTCGCTTCTTCTTGGTTGAACTGCAGGTACTACTTTCCTCCCGGACTATGGTCGCAGCTTTCCTTATTCTCCAACAGGGTGACAGACTAGGTTGGTTCAGTATCCAGAATTGAGGCGCATACACATGCTATCTCAATCTATGGGGCTGCCATACAGATTTCAAGCCGAGGATATACCCCTGGGTATTTAAACCAGACTTTAGTCTCGAAAATCTTGAACCTTTGCATTCTAGGCAAGAGCCATTCGAACTCTAGTTTCCACCGTCTCAGTTGATCTCCTAGGAACTCACTGCTAACACAGGCAGGTGGCTATATCAAACCACTGGAAGTCGTTCGGGCACGACAGACACCAAAGGAATTGCACCTTTAGAGGATTTAAGGTCTCCTAGACTGGGAGTGCACAAGATAGTGCGAAGAAATGCAAGTACGATGCGTAAAACAGCGTGAATGATGATGCAGGATTTAAGGTCTCCTTAGACCAGGCGATAAAACAGATATGGTGCAATGGATGCAATAGATGTGATGCAATAGATAATAGATGGGATGCAACAGAGAGTACAATAGATGCAAAATGGTGACATACTCCAACCACGTTGGACTCGTGTGTAACGCCCTCAAAATTTACCCATTATATATCATTGACATGCATTAATTAAAGAAGACAATTTATTAATTCATTCATCAGAGTATTACCAAATAAAGTATTACATGTATCATCGAATAAAATGCCCTACAGGCTTACATCTTTCCAAGCCAACACTTGGTAACTCAATACAAGAAAAAGCCCAAGGCTTGAATGTTTACATGTACTAATAATTAAAGACAATTAACTAAAAGTAGTCTTCTTCAACCCAGAAGCCAAACCCTCCCAAACTAAGTCCTTGGAGGTAGTTTATCACCTGAACCTGAAAATGATGTTCCCATAAAGGGTGAGCCACAGCCCAGTAGAAATATACTAAACCACATATAAGCAATGAATAAAGCAATAGCATTCAACAGATGGTTAACCAAGATAATCAATTACTTCATTTTACAGTCTCATGACACTATTGTCTAAGATACGTTTTACTTTCCAATTTTATCAACATGGCTCAGAACCTGGCCAAACTTACAACAGTGAATCACATATATAATATTCACATCCTTCCAATATCAACAAACAAATGAGACTCAAGCTCAAATCAAACACTTCATACTTCCAGATTGATACACATTTTAGTGTTGTATCAATAAAACACTTCTATATAAATAAGCACACATAAAAGTGATGCTAATGGAGTCCATCCCCTATCTCCTCCCAAACAAAATCCGGTTTAGAGGTCCATCCCCTATCTTCCCCTAAACCGTGGAGTACATCCCCTATCTCCTCCCACACACAAAACAATGTATGCAAATGCAATGCTCAATCAATACACGTATTTTCTGTATCAATTCCATAGTCAAAATTAATGACTTAACCAATATGATTAGTTTCAGTTATTCCTAATCCACATGCAATGTCTACAACAATCACGACTATCCTCCACCGATAGCCCAAAACAGTTATTTCTAAACTGAAAATAACTATATCAACAATTCAATAGACAAATGATACCAATTACCCAGTTACGCCATTTAATCAATGAATTCCCCAATTCCATGAATTTAACCCTCTTTTCCCAATTCCTTGAATTACTTATACAAATTAATTCAATAATACAACTAGGGTTTTTCCCAAAATTTACCAAAGTATCCCCAACATGTTAAAATACCAAAACTTAGAACAAAACCTATAAAATGGAGTAGGAAATCCCTACCTCAAAGAAAACAACTCAAATGGTGCAGAAAGAGATGAGTGCCCAAATACCAAAGTGCTCCAAATCGCCAAATGCTCAGATTAAATGGAAGCCCTTGCCTCACTCTATCTTTTTAATGAAGGATCTAGGGTAGAAACACTCCCTAAATGGATCAAATCTAAGAGAGAAGGTGAGTAGGGAGAGAGAGAAGTCGGACCTAGGGTTTGGAATCAAAAAGAAGATGAAAAGGACTGATCAAAACCCGCTGCTGTAAATAAATACTGGACAGGCTCGCTCGAGCGAAGACTTGGTCGCTCAAGCGACCAGACACAGAGAAACTACGCTCGAGCCAAGGAAGCCTTGCTCGAGCCAACAACCCAAAAGCTCGCTCGAGCGAAAGAAAGCTCGATCGAGCGAAGAACTCAAACCCTCAGGTCTGTAAACAGACACACGCTCGAGCGAAGAAACTATAGCTCGAGCGAAAGATGAACTAACTCGATCGAGCGAAGAAAAGCTCGCTCGAGCCAAGAATGCAAAGCTACAGGTCCATACAGGACGCCAACTCTCGCTCGAGCGACCCAAACCCCAGCTCGAGCGAAGAACCAAAACGACATCTCGCTCGAGCGACCAACGCCTCGCTCGAGCGAAACACCAAAAACCTGGACAGCAACACTTGGTTTCTAAACCCAACCAACCTGAAACAAACCTGCCCAACACATCCTATAATTCCAAAAGAGAAAATAAAGGACAACAACACCAATTATACAATGACAGAATCTACGGAACCTAAGTCCGGATACAATAATCAAATGGGAAAAGACCGGGGTCGCTATAACCTCCCCCCCTTCAAAGAATTTCGTCCCCGAAATTAAGCTTAAGTTTTTTGAAAACAGATTTTTCTCAATTCCCAATGATATTATAAAACAATAATAGACAGCTTGACCCAATGCTGGTCACTTCATCTCTTTATCAAGAGGCATCTCACAACATATATAAAATAACATATATTTCAACTTGTATTAATATTATGCATTATTCCTTATCATATTCAGTTGCACGATATATACAACACATTTAACAATGCAATCAACATATGCAATGTTACACTAAACTTCTATAATGAAGCAAGTTTCAAAATGCACCCATTTACCAAAACATACTCAATGTTTCACAACTTAAGACATATATAAAGCTCTTAAGTTCAACCATATTACAAAATCTAAATCCAAGATTACAAAGTAATAAACATGTCCGGGTATTTTTCACGGACTTCCAATTCACGTTCCCAAGTGGCTTCCTCCACTCTATGATGTTTCCACAAAACTTTTACCAAAGGGATGGTCTTGCCTTGCAAAACTTGATCCCGCCTATCCAAGACCCGAACCGGTCTCTCCTCATACGAGACATCCTCATCAACCACTAAATCGGTCCAATCCAACACATGTGATGGATCCGACTCATACTTCCGAAGCATACTCACATGAAACACGTCATGTACTCCGGACAACTGCGGCGGCAGAGCTAAACGATAAGCAGCCTCGCCAATCCTCTCAAGGATCTCAAACGGACCAATGAACCGAGGGGACAACTTCCCACTCTTCCCAAACCTCATCAAACCTCGTCTAGGTGATATCTTCAGAAAGACATGATCACCCACCTTAAACACCAAAGGCCTCCTCCTACGGTCGGCATACGATTTCTGACGACTCTGTGCTGTAACAAGCCTCTTACGGATAAGCTCAACTTTCTCCGTCGTTTCCCTCACCAACTCCGGACCCAACAGAGGTGCATCACCCACCTCAGCCCAACAAACAGGAGATCTACACGGTCGGCCATATAAGGCCTCAAACGGTGCCATACCGATACTAGACTGGAAACTGTTGTTGTAGGCAAACTCTACCAACGGCAAGTGCCTCTCCCACGATCCACTAAAGTCTAGAACACAACCCCGAAGCATATCCTCAAGTATCTGAATAGTACGCTCGGACTGTCCGTCAGGCTGAGGATGATAAGCCGTGCTAAAGGTTAACTTAGTGCCTAAGGCACCCTGCAAACTCTGCCACAACCTGGCAGTAAAACGAGGATCTCTATCCGAGACAATCGTCACTGGAACCCCGTGTAACCTCACTATGTCCCGAATGTACAAGTCGGCAAGATGATCTACCGAATCTCTCACGCGCATAGGAATGAAGTGCGCCGACTTAGTCAACCGGTCTACAACCACCCAAATAGCATCACTACCCCGCTGAGTCCTCGGAAGACCCACAACGAAGTCCATAGTGACGTGTTCCCACTTCCACTCAGCAATAGGCAAGGGTTGCAACAAACCCGCTGGCCTCTGATGTTCAGCCTTCACTTGTTGACAAGTAAGGCACTTAGATACGAAAGCTGCCACATCTCTCTTCATACCCCGCCACCAGAACTGACGACCCAAATCCCGGTACATCTTAGTGCCTCCCGGATGCACCGCAAGGCGTGAATGATGAAACTCTCAGAGTACCTCCTATCGGCAAGACTCCGGCACAAACGGACGGTCTCGGTATCTCACACTCAGGTCGGAAAACACCGTCAAACCCTTCTCAACTTTCCCACCGGAAATCTTCTCACGGAGAGATTCTACCTCAAGGTCACCTCTCTGAGCCTCTAACACTCGAGTTACAAGTGTAGGCTATGCAACAACAGAAAACAAGGCCGCAGCCTCAACGAATTCGCCCAGAAGTAAATCAAACTCCCCAAGTGCACCCAACATCTCCCATTCTCGGATGGCTATACTAGCTATGTCACCAATAGGTTTCCTGCTAAGGGCATCGGCCACCACATTGGCCTTTCCCGGATGATAATGCAATTCAAAATCATAATCCTCTATGAACTCCATCCACCTCCTCTGCCTCAAGTTCAAATCTTTTTATGTAAACAAATATTTCAGACTCTTATGATCCGAGAATACCTCGAATTTCTCACCATAAAGATAATGCCTCCAAATCTTCAAGGCAAATATCACAGCTGCTAACTCTAGATCATGCGTAGGGTAATTCTGCTCATGAATCTTCAACTGACGTGAACCATAGGCAACTACTTTCCCTTCTTGCATTAATACACAACCCAGACCCTCTCGTGAGGCGTCACAATAGACTGCATAACCCAACCCTCTCTCTGGAATAATCAATACTGGAGCGGTAGTCAGTCTAACTTTCAACTCCTGAAACGAATTTTCACAAGTCTCACTCCATACAAATTTGACTCCCTTCCGAGTCAGTCTAGGCAACGGTGATGCTAACCTGGAGAAGTCTTTCACAAACCGACGGTAATACCCAGCTAATCCCAGAAAACTGCGGATCTCAAATACACTCTTAGGCTGTGCCCAATCTTGCACTGCCTCCACCTTAGATGTATCAACAGACACTCCTTCCCCGGATACCACGTGGCCTAAGAATTTGACTTCCCTCAGCCAGAACTCACACTTCCCAAACTTGGCATACAGCTTATGGACTCTAAGTAACTCAAGCACCACCCTCAAGTGTGACTCATGCTCCTCCTCAGAAGGCGAATAGATAAGGATGTCGTCCACAAAAACGACTACAAACCGATCCAAGAATTCCCGGAAGATCCAGTTCATCAAGTCCATAAAGACTGCCGGTGCGTTGGTGAGCCCGAATGGCATCACCAAAAACTCATAATGGCCATACCGCGTACGGAATGCCGTCTTCGGAATATCCTCTTCCCTGACCCTCAACTGGTGGTAACCCGATCTCAAGTCTATCTTAGAGAAACAACGGGAACCCTTCAACTGGTCAAACAGATCATCTATACGGGGCATAGGGTACTTATTCTTGACCGTAGCCCGATTCAATTTCCGATAATCTATACAAAGTCTCAAAGCACCACCTTTCTTTTTAACAAAGAGGGCCGGTGCTCCCCACGGCGAAACACTAGGGCGTATAAAACCCTTGTCTAGTAACTCCTGGAGTTGGATCTTCAACTCAACTAACTCGGCTGGGGCAAAACGATAAGGTGTCATGGAAATCGGCGCCGTGCCGGGCACTAGGTCAATAGAGAACTCAATCTCCCGATGCGGTGGCAAACCTACAAGATCCTCGGGAAAGACATCCGAGTACTCACAAACCACCCTTGGCAACACAATCAGAGTCTCATTATCCTCACTAATCAAAAGGTTAGCAAGTAGCCCACTAAGCTCACTCCTTCCTCGCGGAACATACCCCGGTGGCAACACATCACCAACCCGGTCCCCCAGAAAATGAAAATACTCTCCGCTCACGGTACAACAAGTGACCCTCTGGCGGTAGCAATCAATAACTGCCCGGTATGACGATAAGCAGTCCATACCCAAAATAACATCGAAACCCCTCATAGGCATAACTACAAAGGAAAATGGGATTCTATGATAATCAACCTCTATATCACAACCCCTAACACCTTGTTTCAAAATCAATTCACCCCCAAGAGGTGATACTACACATATAGGAGATGCTAACTGTGCTAACTCCAATTCCAAAACAGATGCAAATGCAGCAGACACAAAGGAATGAGATGCACTCGTATCAATCAAAACATTAGCAACCGAGTTGCAAAACAAGAAGGTACCTCTCACAACTGATGGAGCCGGTACAAGATCCTGCGCGGTAACAGCGTACACGCGCCCAGACGACCTCTGATCAACCTGCTCACCCCTAGGAGCATAAGATTGCTGCACTGTCTGGGACGATGAAGCCCCCTGATTAGCCTTCGAGGCCTGACCCGACTGAGCTGGCTGCTGACCCTGAATCGGCCTCAAACCAGATGCACCAGGTGTGCCACCCAACTGTGGGCAATACCTCTTCATGTGCCCTGGCTGACCACACTGATAACACGAGAGTGGCTGACCTCTACCCTGACTCTGGCTCTGAGATCGAGCCGAAGAAGATGCTGCTCTCTGAACTCCTCCCCTCTGAGGACAAACTGGAGACTTGTGGCCCAGCTGGCCACACTTGAAACAGGTAATATCTCCCTGACTGCCTTTCCCCGAACTAGCACTCGGTACAGGAAAAGTCGATCTAGAAAAGCTACCCTGAGACTACTGGGGATTAAAACCCTTCTGTCTCCTACCATCATTCTGACCATCCTGACTCCTCTTGGAGCCCTTCTGCCCTTCCTCCTCCTCCTGCATCATGATTTCCATGTGGGCTGCAGCATCAACCATACGCCCATAATCCCGAATCATAGTTCCCCCAACTCTCAGCTTGAGGCCACGCCTCAACTTCTTCTCAAACTCAATACAACGGCGTTCCTCAGACGCCACCAACTCAGGTGCAAACCTGGACAAACTAGTAAATGCAGCCTCAAACTCGGCCACAGAAGAACTCGACTGCTTAAGCTGACAGAACTGGTCTCGCAGCTTCTCCCTGACTGCCGGAGATAAAAACTTCTCCTGGAAAGCATTCACAAAAGCCTCCCATGTACCTCCTATACGCCCCTTAGTAAACTTCCACCACTGACCTGCATTCCCCTTTAACTGGAAAGATGCCAAGGTCACTCTCAACCCCTCGTCTTCGATGCCAAGCATCTCAAACGTCTTCGTTGTTTGTTCGAGCCATTCATCTGCCTTAAGCGGCTCTTTAGGATCACCCACAAATTCATCCGGATTAGACCGGAAAAACTCCCTCTTCAGAAAGGAAGGTCCTGCATCCGCAACAACAGCCTGAGCTTGATTCTCAGCTCTGAGAATGCCTACTGACTCCCTGAATGCCCCTGCTATCTCTCGGGCTAGAGCGCCCATAGCCTGCTGGCCTACTGGCTCGGCCACATTGGCCTGGCCAATTCCCTCTTGAACTGCCGGAATCGCTTCTGGCACAGGCACCTCCTGCCTACCTGGCCTACCACGCCTACCGCGTCCTCGTCCTCGTCCTGACATCCTAATAAAGGGAAACAAAGACATTAGCACATTAATAAATGTGCCGAAGCTAAACACTCGCGTCCTAATGCAATGGACAACAATAATTCATTCCACGTAAGCACATAATCACATAAGCACCTACGAATTTCATTCCCGGATAATGATAGTCCCAATGCGTTACTATAGTTCCGGTTGGAAGCAGCAGTGATCAAGTGCCTTTCCAACAAGACTACTAGAAACTCAAGGGTCCAATCAACATCCTAGAAACTACATTCCAAACTCACATAATCACATACACATGTTATCACATAAGCATATAACATTACACTAAGTCTCTATCAAACGAGACGAACCCAATGTGATACTAATCACTTCCCACGTACCCAAAGTATTCAAACCCGGTACGCTTTGATACCAAGTTGTAACGCCCTCAAAATTTACCCATTATATATCATTGACATGCATTAATTAAAGAAGACAATTTATTAATTCATTCATCAGAGTATTACCAAATAAAGTATTACATGTATCATCGAATAAAATGCCCTACAGGCTTACATCTTTCCAAGCCAACACTTGGTAACTCAATACAAGAAAAAGCCCAAGGCTTGAATGTTTACATGTACTAATAATTAAAGACAATTAACTAAAAGTAGTCTTCTTCAACCCAGAAGCCAAACCCTCCCAAACTAAGTCCTTGGAGGTAGTTTATCACCTGAACCTGAAAATGATGTTCCCATAAAGGGTGAGCCACAGCCCAGTAGAAATATACTAAACCACATATAAGCAATGAATAAAGCAATAGCATTCAACAGATGGTTAACCAAGATAATCAATTACTTCATTTTACAGTCTCATGACACTATTGTCTAAGATACGTTTTACTTTCCAATTTTATCAACATGGCTCAGAACCTGGCCAAACTTACAACAGTGAATCACATATATAATATTCACATCCTTCCAATATCAACAAACAAATGAGACTCAAGCTCAAATCAAACACTTCATACTTCCAGATTGATACACATTTTAGTGTTGTATCAATAAAACACTTCTATATAAATAAGCACACATAAAAGTGATGCTAATGGAGTCCATCCCCTATCTCCTCCCAAACAAAATCCGGTTTAGAGGTCCATCCCCTATCTTCCCCTAAACCGTGGAGTACATCCCCTATCTCCTCCCACACAAAACAATGTATGCAAATGCAATGCTCAATCAATACACGTATTTTCTGTATCAATTCCATAGTCAAAATTAATGACTTAACCAATATGATTAGTTTCAGTTATTCCTAATCCACATGCAATGTCTACAACAATCACGACTATCCTCCACCGATAGCCCAAAACAGTTATTTCTAAACTGAAAATAACTATATCAACAATTCAATAGACAAATGATACCAATTACCCAGTTACGCCATTTAATCAATGAATTCCCCAATTCCATGAATTTAACCCTCTTTTCCCAATTCCTTGAATTACTTATACAAATTAATTCAATAATACAACTAGGGTTTTTCCCAAAATTTACCAAAGTATCCCCAACATGTTAAAATACCAAAACTTAGAACAAAACCTATAAAATGGAGTAGGAAATCCCTACCTCAAAGAAAACAACTCAAATGGTGCAGAAAGAGATGAGTGCCCAAATACCAAAGTGCTCCAAATCGCCAAATGCTCAGATTAAATGGAAGCCCTTGCCTCACTCTATCTTTTTAATGAAGGATCTAGGGTAGAAACACTCCCTAAATGGATCAAATCTAAGAGAGAAGGTGAGTAGGGAGAGAGAGAAGTCGGACCTAGGGTTTGGAATAAAAAAGAAGATGAAAAGGACTGATCAAAACCCGCTGCTGTAAATAAATACTGGACAGGCTCGCTCGAGCGAAGACTTGGTCGCTCAAGCGACCAGACACAGAGAAACTACGCTCGAGCCAAGGAAGCCTTGCTCGAGCCAACAACCCAAAAGCTCGCTCGAGCGAAAGAAAGCTCGATCGAGCGAAGAACTCAAACCCTCAGGTCTGTAAACAGACACACGCTCGAGCGAAGAAACTATAGCTCGAGCGAAAGATGAACTAACTCGATCGAGCGAAGAAAAGCTCGCTCGAGCCAAGAATGCAAAGCTACAGGTCCATACAGGACGCCAACTCTCGCTCGAGCGACCCAAACCCCAGCTCGAGCGAAGAACCAAAACGACATCTCGCTCGAGCGACCAACACCTCGCTCGAGCGAAACACCAAAAACCTGGACAGCAACACTTGGTTTCTAAACCCAACCAACCTGAAACAAACCTGCCCAACACATCCTATAATTCCAAAAGAGAAAATAAAGGACAACAACACCAATTATACAATGACAGAATCTACGGAACCTAAGTCCGGATACAATAATCAAATGGGAAAAGACCGGGGTCGCTATAACCTCCCCCCCTTCAAAGAATTTCGTCCCCGAAATTAAGCTTAAGTTTTTTGAAAACAGATTTTTCTCAATTCCCAATGATATTATAAAACAATAATAGACAGCTTGACCCAATGCTGGTCACTTCATCTCTTTATCAAGAGGCATCTCACAACATATATAAAATAACATATATTTCAACTTGTATTAATATTATGCATTATTCCTTATCATATTCAGTTGCACGATATATACAACACATTTAACAATGCAATCAACATATGCAATGTTACACTAAACTTCTATAATGAAGCAAGTTTCAAAATGCACCCATTTACCAAAACATACTCAATGTTTCACAACTTAAGACATATATAAAGCTCTTAAGTTCAACCATATTACAAAATCTAAATCCAAGATTACAAAGTAATAAACATGTCCGGGTATTTTTCACGGACTTCCAATTCACGTTCCCAAGTGGCTTCCTCCACTCTATGATGTTTCCACAAAACTTTTACCAAAGGGATGGTCTTGCCTTGCAAAACTTGATCCCGCCTATCCAAGACCCGAACCGGTCTCTCCTCATACGAGACATCCTCATCAACCACTAAATCGGTCCAATCCAACACATGTGATGGATCCGACTCATACTTCCGAAGCATACTCACATGAAACACGTCATGTACTCCGGACAACTGCGGCGGCAGAGCTAAACGATAAGCAGCCTCGCCAATCCTCTCAAGGATCTCAAACGGACCAATGAACCGAGGGGACAACTTCCCACTCTTCCCAAACCTCATCAAACCTCGTCTAGGTGATATCTTCAGAAAGACATGATCACCCACCTTAAACACCAAAGGCCTCCTCCTACGGTCGGCATACGATTTCTGACGACTCTGTGCTGTAACAAGCCTCTTACGGATAAGCTCAACTTTCTCCGTCGTTTCCCTCACCAACTCCGGACCCAACAGAGGTGCATCACCCACCTCAGCCCAACAAACAGGAGATCTACACGGTCGGCCATATAAGGCCTCAAACGGTGCCATACCGATACTAGACTGGAAACTGTTGTTGTAGGCAAACTCTACCAACGGCAAGTGCCTCTCCCACGATCCACTAAAGTCTAGAACACAACCCCGAAGCATATCCTCAAGTATCTGAATAGTACGCTCGGACTGTCCGTCAGGCTGAGGATGATAAGCCGTGCTAAAGGTTAACTTAGTGCCTAAGGCACCCTGCAAACTCTGCCACAACCTGGCAGTAAAACGAGGATCTCTATCCGAGACAATCGTCACTGGAACCCCGTGTAACCTCACTATGTCCCGAATGTACAAGTCGGCAAGATGATCTACCGAATCTCTCACGCGCATAGGAATGAAGTGCGCCGACTTAGTCAACCGGTCTACAACCACCCAAATAGCATCACTACCCCGCTGAGTCCTCGGAAGACCCACAACGAAGTCCATAGTGACGTGTTCCCACTTCCACTCAGCAATAGGCAAGGGTTGCAACAAACCCGCTGGCCTCTGATGTTCAGCCTTCACTTGTTGACAAGTAAGGCACTTAGATACGAAAGCTGCCACATCTCTCTTCATACCCCGCCACCAGAACTGACGACCCAAATCCCGGTACATCTTAGTGCCTCCCGGATGCACCGCAAGGCGTGAATGATGAAACTCTCAGAGTACCTCCTATCGGCAAGACTCCGGCACAAACGGACGGTCTCGGTATCTCACACTCAGGTCGGAAAACACCGTCAAACCCTTCTCAACTTTCCCACCGGAAATCTTCTCACGGAGAGATTCTACCTCAAGGTCACCTCTCTGAGCCTCTAACACTCGAGTTACAAGTGTAGGCTGTGCAACAACAGAAAACAAGGCCGCAGCCTCAACGAATTCGCCCAGAAGTAAATCAAACTCCCCAAGTGCACCCAACATCTCCCATTCTCGGATGGCTATACTAGCTATGTCACCAATAGGTTTCCTGCTAAGGGCATCGGCCACCACATTGGCCTTTCCCGGATGATAATGCAATTCAAAATCATAATCCTCTATGAACTCCATCCACCTCCTCTGCCTCAAGTTCAAATCTTTTTATGTAAACAAATATTTCAGACTCTTATGATCCGAGAATACCTCGAATTTCTCACCATAAAGATAATGCCTCCAAATCTTCAAGGCAAATATCACAGCTGCTAACTCTAGATCATGCGTAGGGTAATTCTGCTCATGAATCTTCAACTGACGTGAACCATAGGCAACTACTTTCCCTTCTTGCATTAATACACAACCCAGACCCTCTCGTGAGGCGTCACAATAGACTGCATAACCCAACCCTCTCTCTGGAATAATCAATACTGGAGCGGTAGTCAGTCTAACTTTCAACTCCTGAAACGAATTTTCACAAGTCTCACTCCATACAAATTTGACTCCCTTCCGAGTCAGTCTAGGCAACGGTGATGCTAACCTGGAGAAGTCTTTCACAAACCGACGGTAATACCCAGCTAATCCCAGAAAACTGCGGATCTCAAATACACTCTTAGGCTGTGCCCAATCTTGCACTGCCTCCACCTTAGATGTATCAACAGACACTCCTTCCCCGGATACCACGTGGCCTAAGAATTTGACTTCCCTCAGCCAGAACTCACACTTCCCAAACTTGGCATACAGCTTATGGACTCTAAGTAACTCAAGCACCACCCTCAAGTGTGACTCATGCTCCTCCTCAGAAGGCGAATAGATAAGGATGTCGTCCACAAAAACGACTACAAACCGATCCAAGAATTCCCGGAAGATCCAGTTCATCAAGTCCATAAAGACTGCCGGTGCGTTGGTGAGCCCGAATGGCATCACCAAAAACTCATAATGGCCATACCGCGTACGGAATGCCGTCTTCGGAATATCCTCTTCCCTGACCCTCAACTGGTGGTAACCCGATCTCAAGTCTATCTTAGAGAAACAACGGGAACCCTTCAACTGGTCAAACAGATCATCTATACGGGGCATAGGGTACTTATTCTTGACCGTAGCCCGATTCAATTTCCGATAATCTATACAAAGTCTCAAAGCACCACCTTTCTTTTTAACAAAGAGGGCCGGTGCTCCCCACGGCGAAACACTAGGGCGTATAAAACCCTTGTCTAGTAACTCCTGGAGTTGGATCTTCAACTCAACTAACTCGGCTGGGGCAAAACGATAAGGTGTCATGGAAATCGGCGCCGTGCCGGGCACTAGGTCAATAGAGAACTCAATCTCCCGATGCGGTGGCAAACCTACAAGATCCTCGGGAAAGACATCCGAGTACTCACAAACCACCCTTGGCAACACAATCAGAGTCTCATTATCCTCACTAATCAAAAGGTTAGCAAGTAGCCCACTAAGCTCACTCCTTCCTCGCGGAACATACCCCGGTGGCAACACATCACCAACCCGGTCCCCCAGAAAATGAAAATACTCTCCGCTCACGGTACAACAAGTGACCCTCTGGCGGTAGCAATCAATAACTGCCCGGTATGACGATAAGCAGTCCATACCCAAAATAACATCGAAACCCCTCATAGGCATAACTACAAAGGAAAATGGGATTCTATGATAATCAACCTCTATATCACAACCCCTAACACCTTGTTTCAAAATCAATTCACCCCCAAGAGGTGATACTACACATATAGGAGATGCTAACTGTGCTAACTCCAATTCCAAAACAGATGCAAATGCAGCAGACACAAAGGAATGAGATGCACCCGTATCAATCAAAACATTAGCAACCGAGTTGCAAAACAAGAAGGTACCTCTCACAACTGATGGAGCCGGTACAAGATCCTGCGCGGTAACAGCGTACACGCGCCCAGACGACCTCTGATCAACCTGCTCACCCCTAGGAGCATAAGATTGCTGCACTGTCTGGGACGATGAAGCCCCCTGATTAGCCTTCGAGGCCTGACCCGACTGAGCTGGCTGCTGACCCTGAATCGGCCTCAAACCAGATGCACCAGGTGTGCCACCCAACTGTGGGCAATACCTCTTCATGTGCCCTGGCTGACCACACTGATAACACGAGAGTGGCTGACCTCTACCCTGACTCTGGCTCTGAGATCGAGCCGAAGAAGATGCTGCTCTCTGAACTCCTCCCCTCTGAGGACAAACTGGAGACTTGTGGCCCAGCTGGCCACACTTGAAACAGGTAATATCTCCCTGACTGCCTTTCCCCGAACTAGCACTCGGTACAGGAAAAGTCGATCTAGAAAAGCTACCCTGAGACTACTGGGGATTAAAACCCTTCTGTCTCCTACCATCATTCTGACCATCCTGACTCCTCTTGGAGCCCTTCTGCCCTTCCTCCTCCTCCTGCATCATGATTTCCATGTGGGCTGCAGCATCAACCATACGCCCATAATCCCGAATCATAGTTCCCCCAACTCTCAGCTTGAGGCCACGCCTCAACTTCTTCTCAAACTCAATACAACGGCGTTCCTCAGACGCCACCAACTCAGGTGCAAACCTGGACAAACTAGTAAATGCAGCCTCAAACTCGGCCACAGAAGAACTCGACTGCTTAAGCTGACAGAACTGGTCTCGCAGCTTCTCCCTGACTGCCGGAGATAAAAACTTCTCCTGGAAAGCATTCACAAAAGCCTCCCATGTACCTCCTATACGCCCCTTAGTAAACTTCCACCACTGACCTGCATTCCCCTTTAACTGGAAAGATGCCAAGGTCACTCTCAACCCCTCGTCTTCGATGCCAAGCATCTCAAACGTCTTCGTTGTTTGTTCGAGCCATTCATTTGCCTTAAGCGGCTCTTTAGGATCACCCACAAATTCATCCGGATTAGACCGGAAAAACTCCCTCTTCAGAAAGGAAGGTCCTGCATCCGCAACAACAGCCTGAGCTTGATTCTCAGCTCTGAGAATGCCTACTGACTCCCTGAATGCCCCTGCTATCTCTCGGGCTAGAGCGCCCATAGCCTGCTGGCCTACTGGCTCGGCCACATTGGCCTGGCCAATTCCCTCTTGAACTGCCGGAATCGCTTCTGGCACAGGCACCTCCTGCCTACCTGGCCTACCACGCCTACCGCGTCCTCGTCCTCGTCCTGACATCCTAATAAAGGGAAACAAAGACATTAGCACATTAATAAATGTGCCGAAGCTAAACACTCGTGTCCTAATGCAATGGACAACAATAATTCATTCCACGTAAGCACATAATCACATAAGCACCTACGAATTTCATTCCCGGATAATGATAGTCCCAATGCGTTACTATAGTTCCGGTTGGAAGCAGCAGTGATCAAGTGCCTTTCCAACAAGACTACTAGAAACTCAAGGGTCCAATCAACATCCTAGAAACTACATTCCAAACTCACATAATCACATACACATGTTATCACATAAGCATATAACATTACACTAAGTCTCTATCAAACGAGACGAACCCAATGTGATACTAATCACTTCCCACGTACCCAAAGTATTCAAACCCGGTACGCTTTGATACCAAGTTGTAACGCCCTCAAAATTTACCCATTATATATCATTGACATGCATTAATTAAAGAAGACAATTTATTAATTCATTCATCAGAGTATTACCAAATAAAGTATTACATGTATCATCGAATAAAATGCCCTACAGGCTTACATCTTTCCAAGCCAACACTTGGTAACTCAATACAAGAAAAAGCCCAAGGCTTGAATGTTTACATGTACTAATAATTAAAGACAATTAACTAAAAGTAGTCTTCTTCAACCCAGAAGCCAAACCCTCCCAAACTAAGTCCTTGGAGGTAGTTTATCACCTGAACCTGAAAATGATGTTCCCATAAAGGGTGAGCCACAGCCCAGTAGAAATATACTAAACCACATATAAGCAATGAATAAAGCAATAGCATTCAACAGATGGTTAACCAAGATAATCAATTACTTCATTTTACAGTCTCATGACACTATTGTCTAAGATACGTTTTACTTTCCAATTTTATCAACATGGCTCAGAACCTGGCCAAACTTACAACAGTGAATCACATATATAATATTCACATCCTTCCAATATCAACAAACAAATGAGACTCAAGCTCAAATCAAACACTTCATACTTCCAGATTGATACACATTTTAGTGCTGTATCAATAAAACACTTCTATATAAATAAGCACACATAAAAATGATGCTAATGGAGTCCATCCCCTATCTCCTCCCAAACAAAATCCGGTTTAGAGGTCCATCCCCTATCTTCCCCTAAACCGTGGAGTACATCCCCTATCTCCTCCCACACACAAAACAATGTATGCAAATGCAATGCTCAATCAATACACGTATTTTCTGTATCAATTCCATAGTCAAAATTAATGACTTAACCAATATGATTAGTTTCAGTTATTCCTAATCCACATGCAATGTCTACAACAATCACGACTATCCTCCACCGATAGCCCAAAACAGTTATTTCTAAACTGAAAATAACTATATCAACAATTCAATAGACAAATGATACCAATTACCCAGTTACGCCATTTAATCAATGAATTCCCCAATTCCATGAATTTAACCCTCTTTTCCCAATTCCTTGAATTACTTATACAAATTAATTCAATAATACAACTAGGGTTTTTCCCAAAATTTACCAAAGTATCCCCAACATGTTAAAATACCAAAACTTAGAACAAAACCTATAAAATGGAGTAGGAAATCCCTACCTCAAAGAAAACAACTCAAATGGTGCAGAAAGAGATGAGTGCCCAAATACCAAAGTGCTCCAAATCGCCAAATGCTCAGATTAAATGGAAGCCCTTGCCTCACTCTATCTTTTTAATGAAGGATCTAGGGTAGAAACACTCCCTAAATGGATCAAATCTAAGAGAGAAGGTGAGTAGGGAGAGAGAGAAGTCGGACCTAGGGTTTGGAATCAAAAAGAAGATGAAAAGGACTGATCAAAACCCGCTGCTGTAAATAAATACTGGACAGGCTTGCTCGAGCCAACAACCCAAAAGCTCGCTCGAGCGAAAGAAAGCTCGATCGAGCGAAGAACTCAAACCCTCAGGTCTGTAAACAGACACACGCTCGAGCGAAGAAACTATAGCTCGAGCGAAAGATGAACTAACTCGATCGAGCGAAGAAAAGCTCGCTCGAGCCAAGAATGCAAAGCTACAGGTCCATACAGGACGCCAACTCTCGCTCGAGCGACCCAAACCCCAGCTCGAGCGAAGAACCAAAACGACATCTCGCTCGAGCGACCAACGCCTCGCTCGAGCGAAACACCAAAAACCTGGACAGCAACACTTGGTTTCTAAACCCAACCAACCTGAAACAAACCTGCCCAACACATCCTATAATTCCAAAAGAGAAAATAAAGGACAACAACACCAATTATACAATGACAGAATCTACGGAACCTAAGTCCGGATACAATAATCAAATGGGAAAAGACCGGGGTCGTTATACGTGAGTGGAGGAAGAATAAAGAAGATTAATCGGGAGCGCGCTCCATGCATCCTAAGATAAATTCCAGACACGTTGAAATCATGTGAGGAAGGGGACAAAGAGAGAAACATAGGGACTTATCCCAGTGTTTCGGAATGGTATAAGCATTGGAACGTATTCCGAACGCTTTTAACCGAAGGGGAAGAAACATAGGGACGTATCCCGGTGTTTCAGAATGGTGTGAGCATTGGAACGTATTCCAAACACTTTTAACCGAAAAGGGAGAAACATAGGGACGTATCCCGGTGTTTCGGAGTGGTGTGAGCATTGGAACGTATTCCGAGCGCTTTTAACCAAAGAGGGAGAAACATAGGGACGTATCCTGGTGTTTCAGAATGGTGTGAGCATTGGAACGTATTCCGAACACTTTTAACCGAAGGGGGAGAAACAAAGGGACGTATCCCGGTGTTTCAGAATGGTGTGAGTATTAGAACGTATTCCGAACACTTTTAACCGAAGAGGGAGAAACATAGGGACGTATCCCGGTGTTTCGGAATGGTGTGAGCATTGGAACGTATTCCGAACACTTTTAACCGAAGAGGGAGAAACATAGGGACGTATCCCGGTGTTTCGGAATGGTGTGAGTATTGGAACGTATTCCGAACACTTTTAACCGAAGAAGGAGAAACATAGGGGCGTATCCCAGTGTTTCGGAATGGAAAGAGAAACATAGGGACGTGTCCCAGTGTTTCAGAAAGAGAGAAACGTAGGGACGTATCCCGGTGTTTCAGAATGGGAGAGAAACGTAGGGACGTATCCTGGTGTTTCAGAATGGGAGAGAAACGTAGGGACGTATCCCGGTGTTTCGGAAAGAGAGGGAAACGTAGGGACGTATCCCGTTGTTTCGGAAAGAGAGGGAAACGTAGGGACGTATCCCGTTGTTTCGGAATGGAAAGAGAAACATAGGGACGTATCCTAGTGTTTCGGAAAGAGAGAAACGTAGGGACGTATCCCGGTGTTTCAAAATGGAAAGAGAAACATAGGGACGTATCCCAGTGTTTCAGAAAGAGAGAAACGTAGGGACGTATCCCGTTGTTTCGGAATGGAAAGAGAAACATAGGGACGTGTCCCAGTGTTTCGGAAAGAGAGAAACGTAGGGATGTATCCCGGTGTTTCGGAATGGAAAGAGAAACATAGGGACGTGTCCCAGTGTTTCGGAAAGAGAGAAACGTAGGGACGTATCCCGGTGTTTCAGAATGGGAGAGAAACGTAGGGACGTATCCCGGTGTTTCGAAAAGAGAGGGAAACGTAGGGACGTATCCCGTTGTTTCGGAATGGAAAGAGAAACATAGGGATGTATCCTAGTGTTTCAGAAAGAAAGAAACGTAGGGACGTATCCCGGTGTTTCAAAATGGAAAGAGAAACATAGGGACATATCCCAATGTTTCGGAAAGAGAGAAACGTAGGGACGTATCCCGTTGTTTCGGAATGGAAAGAGAAACATAGGGACGTGTCCCAGTGTTTCGGAAAGAGAGAAACGTAGGGACGTATCCCGGTGTTTCGGAATGGAAAGAGAAACATAGGGACGTGTCCCAGTGTTTCGGAAAGAGAGAAACGTAGGGACGTATCCCGGTGTTTCAAAATTGTGTGATCATTGAAACGTATTCCAAATGCTCTTAACCAGAGAAGGTCTAACCCGTCGCACGCACGAGGAGAAAGAAAGATAATTGCAAGTGAATTGGTGCATAACAATGCAATGAATGAGCATAACAAAGCGAGATAGATGTGCATAATCAATGCAATGAATAAGTATAACAATGCTAGTGAAGTGGGTGCATAACAATGCAATTGGAACGTGCATCACGATGCAAATGGAACGTGCGTGATAACGCATATTTGAAACAAAATGCCGAATAAGGGAATACAAGCCTTAACAAGACCAAATCTAAACGCGACCTCCGATTTACCTCTTGAAGGGGTTTGGAACACACTCCGCCTGGAAAGGGGACACCCTGTTTATATTGGCGAGAGATAACATCTGCTGCTGCTTTAATTGCCATTTTGACTTGAAGCAGGCTTAAGATTGGAGTAGAGGGACACTCATTCTTCGGAGCACTGACAAGGCCTGAAGAGGTGCATCCGGAGTACAATCACGGGATTTGCTGAAGGTGAGACACACTCAGATGCTTAGGTTTTCCCTTTTTTTTTTTTGCTTTGCAGTCCGGAACCTATATAGCTTAAGATAGATCCTGATTTTACTGTTCTCACATGACCTGGGTTGAACCCTGTAGTTTTTGAAAGAACAAATTCCCATTTTTCGCACAAATGTGGAGAATGGCACAGCACTCTGAGCACACAACAAATCATTTTTTGAAATTGAGAAAATGAGTTCTCGACTAGGTATTGAGCCTATGACTGAACACAGTGAAAAAGACTCAACAACGAAAAAAAAGGTAAACAACCTAAACACATCGAGACACGCTCGGAACGACTCAAATCCAGAATCGAGACAAACAAAACAAGAGACACGACACACAGACGTGTTACAAAGACGAGAGACCTCTCAGCGCACGAGGAGCCAGTTTCTCTGGGTATTGTTTCCCGCCCTTTCTCATTTGTGATTCTCACATCACTCGGCCTTCAAGCTCGGTTTTTCTCACAAAACCGTTTTCTCACTTTTCTCTCATCGTACATCTTTCTATTCTTTATTCTCTCATTTTTATCCCTCCCCAGGGTGGTTGATGGATAAACAAAAAGTTATGGGTTCTTGCCCCTAGCACTCAGCTAGATTCTTCTTTTTTTGCGCGCAGCTAGTGAGTTCCTCCCTCAGAGGGGTTGTGCTACAACAGGATGTGTAGCAAATCTGCAGCTAACATCGGTTGATGATGCTCTGTCGGGGAGTTTGGACGTGGTTAGACCTGTCCAGATGAGGGAGTGGGATATCTTGATCCATTCCAGTTCGTACTTCGCACTTGGCTTGACACCTCGTTGCTTGGAGGATGTGAGAGCTTTCTGCCCTTTTGCGGATAGCTTCAGTGGTGCCCTTTCCTGGCAGGTATGGTGCCCTTGTTGGCAAGTATGGTGCCCTTCTTGGCAAGTATGGTGCTCTTTCTGGCAAGTATGTTGACAATGGGGAAAAGACAGAACACCTGACTCAACTATGCCCTTAGTTCATTATTTCGACCATTTTTTGTTTTTGGCTTTCTACTAAAACAATTTTGACCAAAATGAGAGTTAGATTGACATGCTTGTTCAATTTTCTGATTTAAAATCATGCAAGTCAGGCTATGAGCACTGAAAATTTTCCTTTTTTGGGTCCAAAAAATGGTCCAGTTTTGGAAAAATTGGAATAATTTTCGCGAGAATTAGTCAACCTCAGTAAAAATTCTCAAAAACTATTTTTGCAAACGACCATTGCTCAACGAGCATGAAACCTACTCCTGAGATGCACAACCTCGGATCCAAAGGAAAATTGCCCCGTGCTTGAAGAGAGCCGCATGGCAACGGACAGTCGCCCCTTGTTTGAACGGCACTGCAGCGCATTGAATGGCAACGGAAAGTTGCCCCTTGTCTGAATGGCACCACAGCGCATTGAATGGCAACGGAAAGTTGCCCCTTGTCTGAATGGCCCCGCAGCGCATTGTAGTCAGTCCTCAGAGTGACGAACACAACCAAATTCTTGGATACAGAGAAAGCGAAGATGATCAAAACCATTACATGGGCACAATCGATTTGGAGTGTTTTACGGCTGGACTTCAGAATGAAGTTGCCTACGTATCCCAAAGATGGGAATCAAGCCTTACGTAGTTCGGGTTAAGGTACACTCGGGTATTAACCTCTCCTTTTTAGGCTCTAACTTTTGCCAAGGCGCCCGTTGCGGGTTTTCGACCTTGCGAGCTTTGTTCTTCTTTTTCAATTTTTGTATCTTTTCATTCTTTTTTTTTTCTTCTTTTTTCTTCTTTTTTTTTCTTCATTTTTTTTCTCATTTTTTTTCTTTTGTTATTTTCTTTTCCTTTTTTTTTTTTTGTTCTTTTCTCTTGCTCTAACTTTTGCCTGGGTCGCCCTTCTGGGCTTTCGGCCCAGCAAGCCTCTCAAAGGGTAAAAGTGTAACAAGTCCATGACAAATGGTTTTAGGGTTTTGCAGCCATCCGTATCCAGGAGAGTGGCCGTTGCATTGATTTACTGAAGGATCCATCTTCGGCTCTTCGAGCATATCGGACATTTTTGCCCCTAGTTTGAGGGGTGCTTCTGTTCTAGCTTTGCAAGCTTCTTCTGATGAGGTTTGATCTTCTTGATCAGACTTTTGTGTCTCTTGTTCGAGGGCTGTTTCAAATCTGGCCACACAGGCCTCATATCGTGGTTGACCGTTGAACACTCTGAATCCAAGGTCAAGGTTTGAAAGTAAGGGCTCAAGTCTCGAGGTTGAGAGGGATCCTAAGCTGCACGATCTCAAGAGCGATTCCACACAAGTCTTCGTAGGACCGCGCAAAACATTTTGTTTTTGAAAATTTTTAAGAAAGCGACAAATCGCTCGCGCTGAAGATAGTGTGAAACCAGTCTGGATCAAGCTAGGGCCCTTCTCAGTACTCACGCTAACAAGCATGATTTCATTCATTAAGGGGCTTAGCACGCCTCTCTTTCTCTCAATTGATCAAAATTTTGCAAAACCCGAGGAATTCCTTCATCTTCGTTTTCACTGCAGTGTTCAAAAAGTTTTGGAAAACTTAGGTCGATGCGATGACTTCAAGGCACAGAAAAGGCAGAGTTCTTAGTCAAATACTGCCATCTCATTCAGAACTTCCGGCATAACTGGCACAAGGCAGAAGCAAATACGAGAGCGTAAAAATCACTGTTGTTTCATTCAAAATCTGTCGGCACAACTGGTTCCCTGGCAGAAACAGACTCAAAACAAAACAAAAAGATAAACACAAAACAAAATGGTGACGCTCGAGGTAACACCCCCCGGAATCACCCGACTCCTATACAACAGGACTGACTCGATACAACAAGACAGACCCAAAACAAAAAGAGACTGACTCAAAACAAAAAGACAGACTCAAAACAAAACAACAAGATTGACCTAATACCCAAGTCAGAAAGCACAAAAGCTAGCATTGGCAAATGCTCAAAACAGTGCATGCCATACACCATATCTGAAATAAAATGAATGCCACCCGCAGGTGGTTCATTCCTCGATCACATCACATTATCCCCTACAAGTTCACTGATCAAGTGCCGATAGACTTTGCAGGACCTGGTGCGGGGATGACCCCGTTGTCAATCAAATTTTGTATCTCGTGGCGGAGACGGACGCAACTGTCGGTGTCAAGACCGGTTTGTTGATGGAAAGCACAGTACTTAGTCGGGTCATATTTTGGAGGGAGAAGATCGGGTATAGGCCGTCGCTCTAATGGTTTCAGATGTCCTTTCCTGAGTAGGACCCCCAGGGCTTTAGACAAAGACATATAGAGTGGGGTGAAAACCCTCTTGCCTCGGGGTAGATAGTCTGAAGTTCGGGGGTTTGAAGTGGATGCACCAACAAAGGGGGTGGCTGCTCTTGGTGTGGTGGTGGCGACCATGCCCACTTTGGAAGATCTTGCAGCTGCGTCACCGCTGGTGGTCGCATTCGAATTGTGGGTAAACGCCCTCCTGGGCTGCTCTTTCTCCTGGTCAAGAAGGCCCTGCTTCATAGCGTCCTCAATCTGTACCCCCATCTCATGCAGATCAGAAAAGGTAGGGAAGGGGAGTACAATCATCTTTTGCATCAGTTTTGGCTGGAGATTGCGCACAATCATCCTGATCTGGTCCTTGTCAGTAGGCCTCAGGGTCATCATTGAAGCCTTGGCCCTCCAGCGGGCTACGAAATCAGAAAAACTCTCCTTAGGCTCTTGCCTTGTTGTCTCAAGATCACGGGTTGTGATCTCGATTTGCGTGTTATAAGAGTACTGCGCAACGAAGGCCTCAGCCATCTCATCCCAGTTCCGTTTGACGTCGTCTTCTAATTTTGCATACCAGATAGCGGCCACACCCGACAGGGTCCGGCCGAATAATGAAAGTTTCTGCAGCCTGGTGAGGCCCATCGGCCTTAGTATATCCGAAAACAACCGGAGGTGCACTATGGGATTGCCAGATCCATCAAATCGGTCGACGTGTGGCATCTTAAATCTGTCCGACAGCGTCACAATTGCGTCGGTATAACAATCCTCGATGTCCGGGATGGACTTGACGCCCTGAGATTTCTTGAACAGCTTTTCAAGCTTGCTCACCTTCAATGCTGTGGGGTCCACCTCGGACTCAAAGGGAGAATCCGGCAGGTTGGTGGGTGTTTTGGATAATTGGGGTAGGATTGGGGGAGGAGCCGGTCCCATCGGAATGCCCGTACCTTCTTGGACATTTGGTGTCTCCCCAGGTGCTGGAGCTCCTGGTGGGGGAGGAACTGGATGTGAGGCTGACGCTCCGGCTTGCTGCTGGAGCCGGGCAATTAAGTCTGCCTGTTGAGCCATGATCTCAGCCTGCTGTTTGGCAAATTTTACTTGACGAACAGCCTCTTGCTGCATGGTTTTCATGCTCTCTTGGAGTTGATGCATCATTTCCTCCATTCCTGCCATGTTCTGCTATTCCGACTGATTGACTGGTGGGGTGACTAAAAACTGAGGCCTCAGCCTGGCTATTCACTGGTGGGGTGGATAAGGGCCACTGATCTGGTAACTGTTGAACCGGTGATCTGTGCCTAACTGGCCCCTTTTACCCTGCCTCTGGTGGAGGAACACTGATTTTCCCTTGAACTGAATTTCCGACCTGACAAAGTCTATCAACATGGATCCAATGTACCCGGGGGATATCGGAGCCTTCTGAAGCTATGGTTCCCAGACTACCTAGCAAAAGAGAAAACATGTAGCATCTCAGCCTGATTTCACCTGAACAGATATGAGCCTAGTTGAATGAGTGTGCTCTCTACTAAATTCTGCCCAAAATTCTGCCGGTGAACTGATACCCTTTGGTAAACTGAATCCCAAAATACTGAACTGGTGCCCGCAGGCCTGATTCCCAAGCTTATAAACTGATACATGCACTCCTGTAGGGACACACCCTAAAAGCACATAGCAAACAAGTGAGAGCCAAAACACCCCTATGTTGGGGTAGGGTTTCCCTGTCCTATTTTGTCAGGAGCTAGGGTTTCACTACGCACGCAGCGGTTTCAAACAACCTATGATCGGGTAAGCAACCTGTCCTAGTTTGGAATGGTCACTATGGATTCCGAATATGCACTAGGTCGAATGGTCAAAAGGGTGCCTCGGTAAAACCGGGGTTTGTGTTCCCATACTGGCAGAGCCCACAACCGGTCAGCCTTATGGTCATGCCTTGACAAAACAAGTCTCCGGCAAACCGTTCAGGAATAGTAGATGGCAAACACGGTGTCCTAGGCGCACCAATGCAAATGCAATGCAAAAAACACATAAGTGTAGTCAAAAACAGATATCATGAGTTCGAGTCAAGTTCTCTAAGTCCCCAGCGGAGTCGCCAGAAACTGTAGACGTCCCCCGAACACCCCGGGAAGGAACGAGTCCCCCGTTCCGTTCATATTGGGCTCACTACAGTTCAGGACTCTCAAATTGTCACGGTTCTAAATCTGAACCAAAGAGTCCAAATCTGGCAAATCGTTTTGAGAAAACAGATTTTGAAAAAAGTGCCAAACATGGGCTACTTTGCCAGATATAGAGTCGCCACCTAAATGTTTTATTTTGGGGGAAATTTAGGAAACCCTAACTAGTTGCCTAAGGCCACGTGTCTGTCATCACCAAAGTTGCCTCGGCTCGGGAACTTGGGTACGATTGGGGAAGGTCACTTCGTGAGCACCCCCGCTCGCCCGATCAAAGATCGGCCTCTACTAACCATGATATCAAGTTTTGAAAACATTGTGTGTTCTTATTCCGATTATTAGCCTAGATTTACTATGTGATGCGCACAGCATACAAGTATAGACTGGATCGCCTGAATTGGAATAAAACGTTTCATGTTTGTTTGTTTTGAAAATGGTTTGATGGTGCTACCCACAAGTAGGCTAAGACGTGGATTTGCCACCCTCGGGTGGGCTTAGAAAAACATGATTTTGCCACTATCTAGTGGGCTTAAAACTCACAATTGAATGAATTGTTCCAATCCAAATAACCCAACCTTCACCCACAGGCATTCAGGCAGTTATATCACATAAGCAATTAGCCTCATGGTAAGCATGCAATCATGGCAGTCACTCACACGCATGCAAGGATGCTAAAGCATAAAACTTACCGAGTACTGCAAGCCAAAACAGAAGTTAATTAGAAATCCATGCATGATCCTAACTATACAGATATGCCTAATGCAACACATGCAAAAATGCAACTATAGCAGGCTCGGCTATCCTAAACATGGCATATGAAATGCTACAGCTAACATGTATTCAACTTGGAATTGAAAATAATGCAGTTAGTATGATGCGCCGAGCCCGGTGCATGCAATACAGATGAATGAATGCAAACATGCTATCATACTGTATGCTAATTGAAACATGCCCTAATCTAACTATCATAAGCGGGTAAATAAAAGGGAGAAAGACGTGGGGTTGGAAGACATGCATCACACACACGCACACTTATTACAATATTGCCCTCGCGCAGAGGGTCCGAAAGAATAATACAGTCCCAAATGAATATTACAGTCCAAATAATTACAAAATCCTAATTAATTTACAAATTTAACTAAGAAAGCTGTAAACTAGCATGCAAGCTAGGGACTGCCTCGACTCCGCCCCGGATGATGAATGATGCATGCTCGGGTTGCTTGGCACGGAAATCCACTGCGATGCCCCAATTAGCCTCTATTTGCGATTGATGCCGGAATGCTGTGCAAGGCTTTTGAAAGGCTACTGATTCTTGATTTGTTGCAACAGAGAGCAGGAAAAGGGCATGGCAATGTATTTTCACAAATGTATGCATGCCTCGATCCTCGTGCCACCAATCACGCATATCGATGCATAATGGCCGAGGAGTCGAATTGCACGACTCAATATGAAATGAATGCACATATAAACACAACAGGGCCTAGACTCCCTCATGGATAATCCGGAGTGTCGGCGACCAGGAATTGAGATACGTTCCGTTACTCGAAGTACGAAACGTACCTCGTTTTCCGTGCTCGGGCTAACTCCTATCCCAAACACAATGCAGTATGCATGACATGCATGAATGCAACTAATATACAACCTGGCATGCACAATGCTATGAAATGGCATACACAATGCACGAGGTAACATGGCATACACAATGCGCTAACATATAACCTAGCATACACAATGCTATGAAACGAAATGGCATACACAATGCAATATGGGCTTACACCAACGTGAGTGGACCTCAGCCACACTCACATCAGTAGCCATACGATGAAAATGAGACTCTCGAGATGCATGCACGCATGCACGCAAACCGAGGACCGAACCTAAGGCACGAATGCCACTCTACCAAGGCATGGCAAGGTATGAAATATGGCATACAAAAATGCAAGTCTCATCACTGAAATGTGATGCAAAATGATCCCGAAACATGGAAAAATGGCACCCGATGCATGGAATGAACCCCGAAATCCGAAACTAGGCACATGGAATGACTTATAGCTATACAAAGCATGAATTATTTGAACATGAAGTATGAAGACAGAATCAAGAAAGCCCCAAAACAAGAATATTCACAGTTTTAAGCAAGGCCAAACAGTGAACACAAATAGGACTAATCCAGCATGCAAAAATGGCCCCAAAAGAGAGATAATGAAGCAAGTAGCTGCTTCTGGCCCTAAATGGCCAAGAGTCCTTCAACAGAGTTGAAGAGGGGCTCAAAAAAATCTACTTTACAGCTTATGGTCATGCCCAAAACAGGGCAAAAGCAAGCTTAAAATACTATGCAAAATAAGGCATAAAAGAGAGCTTCAACACAAGGAGCAAAAAGGAAGCCTCAAACAAAAAAATACCCTTGACCAAACATGAAGAGGGGGTCAAAATAAGGCTATTTATAGTTCGGACAAGAGCCCAAAAATACAAGCACAAGAGGCTAACAAAACATGCAAAAAAAAAAAAAGGCCAAAAGAGGGATAAAGAGGCACGTGACAAAAGGAAGCCTCAAACAGTGAGGAGCCCTTCAATAAAGTTGAATAAGGGCTCAAAATAATCCACTTTACAGTTTACAACATGCCTCAAAACAGTTTACAAATAGGCCTAAAATACTATGCAAGAAAGAGGCATACAAGAGAGGTAAAGAAGCAAGTGGTAGCTGGAGCCCTTAAACAGGGAAGGACCCTTAATCAAACATGAAAAATACCTCAAAAAATGACTATTTTCAGTTAGGGTCGGAGCCCAAAAATGTAAGAAAGTATAGCTTAGATATAGAGCAAAATAAAGCACAAAAGAGGGAAAATGGGAATCACCCTTGTAGCCTATATCTTTGACAACTCTTGAACCAAGGAAAGGTGCTCTTTGCCTCTGGAAATGGCCTCCGAGCTTCTGGTATGGAGTGAGGAGGAGTGGTGCTATGGGTTGTAGTGTAAAAATGGTCCAAGAACAAAGGGTTTTGGAGCTTGGAAGAGAGGGAGAGGGAGGTTGTGTGTATAATGCTTCAAACAATTTTTTGTAGCCCTCCAAAACAGATCTTGAGGGTCTGGTTTTATAGAGGGAGAAGTGGAGAAAAAAGGGGGGGAAATGAAATTCAAATTTCCCCCCAAAATAGGCCTAAAAGGGAGTTAAAGAGGCAAGTGATAGTATGAGATCTCAAACCGAAGAGAGCCCTTCAACAAAATTGAAGAGGAGATCAAAACAAGACACTTTGTAGTTTATGAAAAGCCAAGAAAATAAACACAAGTATGCCTAAAATAACATGCAAAAATAGGCCTAAAAGAGAGTTAAAGAAGCAAGTGGTAGCTGGAGTTCTCAAACAGCAAAAGGTCCTTAATCAAACATGAAAATGAGCTCAAAATATGACTATTTACAGTTTGGGTCGGAGCCCATAAATTCTTGCAAGCAAGGCTTAGATATAGAGCAATATAGGAACAAAAAAGAGGGAAAAGAAGCTTACCCTTGAAGACCAATGTACCAGCAGGTCTTGGTCTGAGAAATGGTGCTCCTAAGCTCTGAAAAACAGCTCCAAGTTGTTGGAATGGATGGTGATGGGGTGTATACCAAAAACCAGAGCAAACGGAGGTGGTTAAGCGGTCCCGAACCGAGGCACGCGACCGTCGACTCCGAAAAACCAGAAACCGGGCTCCAAACGGGAAAAATGGCCTATGACCACGAAACGTAGCCTACGGCCACTGAGAGATGATCTACGAGACCTCTCCCTTCCTTCGGGAAGAGAAAACAGAGAAAACGGGGCCTGATTCGCAAACCGAAGCAAGACACGAAAGAGCCCGGAAATCCAGAGGCAAGGCTCGTAGCCGAGACTCTGAAACTTCTGAAAGGGCACAATATGTAACATCACCGAGCGCTCATTTGGTGACGTCTGAGTCTTAAGGTCGGTCAAAAATGGGGTGTCTACACCCCTATTTATATATTATTAAGTTAAGAGGCCCTTGGTAATCCAAGGATTACTGGCTGGTTACGACACTAAACTTATAGGGGCGAGTTTGGGTTGTGACAACTTGTAAAAGAGGAAATACTATGTATTTGTATTGTACACCATATGTTTGTTGTAATTTTTGTTGGAATAGATATTGTAAATTGTACCCAATTAGTAGGCTAGAAACTTGATATATGGTATTGCTTTTGGTTCTGCTAGTTGAAACATGAGCCTTGGGCATTTGCTATGCTTTCTATTGGAGGATGACATGAAAAACTCTCTATGATTGGTGCATGTGCAACCTCTAATGTCCTCTTTACTCTGCATTATCACTTGAACTTTTATTTTGCTTGCTTAATTAGGTGCTGAAGTTAAAGGAAAATTTAAGTTTCTATTTTGAAAATGTAATCTGTAAGTAATATACGTAATACTATATATGTGGGAAATTGCTTGCTATGTTCTTCATGATGCTTTTTCTCTCGAGGGTTCGGTTAATCAAATCCAGTCTTGGTAGGGGCTTTAAAGTGTTGGTTGGGACCTAAAGTTTTGTTTTGGTCGGGACCTAAAGTTTTGTTTTGGTCTTAAGTTTATATTTTCAATAGTAGAGAGATGATATGTTAATTAGATCAAGTTTAAGGTGTAAAAAGTCATATGTCCAGGAGGGATTTGTGATTTTCTAGTTCTCTTTGTACCAATTCTAGACAGATATTAGCAAAGAGAATTAAAAGATACTTTATTGAATCTTGTGGATCCAGAAGAGACTAAAAATTATAACTTAACTGCTGATGATTTATTATTTATTATCTTTTAAAAATCAGTGGTTAACAGTAAATGTAGTAAGAATTAACAAAGTTTTTAAAATAAGAAATGTTGTATATTGTATATCGAACCACATCACTACAGAGAATATTGGTAATGCTACTGATAGATATCTTGACATTTAAATAGCTGATCTTCATAAACAATTTATTGATCATATGGAAGGTTTATCACAAAAGAAATAATTAAAATGAAAACCATAAAATTAAAAGGCATAAAGAATTATAAAATTACACATAAATCAAAAGCATATAGCGATTACACTCAAAACTAATAACATACTACATAAAATGAAACTTCAAATACAAAGCTTTTCCGACTCGCTATGTAATTGCCACAAGTGTTCGACAAGGTCCGATTGAAGATGAGAATGTGTTTGCCTGTCTCTAATGTTATGATGACATTGAATGAATTCCATAAGTTCAGTAGTTCTCTCATGTAACACCGTTACATGGGGACTGTCATCGATTTGATCATAATTGAAGTCTTTTACTCCATTGTCATCCCGCTCATCCTCAATGATCATATTATGTAGAATTATGCACATCTTCTTAATATATTTAAGCATTTTAGTATTCCAAAAACGTGTCGGTCGACGCACAATTGCAAATCGTGCTTGAAACACTCCAAATGCACACTCTACATCCTTTCTTGTCGCCTCTTGAGTTGCAGCAAAAAGTTATTTTTCTTATTTCCTTGAGGAGAAGAAATTGTTTTCCTAAATGGTGACCATTGTGGATATATGCCATCGGCGAGATAATATCTCATTGTATGTTCATTATCATTGATGGTGTAATTGACTGGGGGAGCACGCCCTTGAGCAAGTTCAGTGAATACAAAAGACCTTTCTAGCATGTTGATATCATTATGAGAACCAGGTAATCCAAAAAATGCATGCCAAATCCAAAGATCATATGATGCAACAACTTCCAAAATAATTGTTGGTTCATGAATATGACTAGTATGCATACCTTTCATTGCAATCAAACAATTTTTCCATTTATCAATGCTCTCCAACATCCTAGGAAATCCACGAATTTCACAAACTTCTAGCAGTTTAGCGATGTCATTACTGTTTGGTGACCTCAAATACTCATTAGAAAAAATATCAACAACTGCTTTAACAAATTATTTTAAGCTTTCTATTACAGTGCTTTCTCCAATTCTCACATATTTGTCCATAAAATCAGCGGCTACTCCATAAGCAAGCATCCTAAGTGAAACAATTATCTTCTTAAGAGAAAACAAACCAAATTTTTCAGCACAATTTCTTTTTTGGAGAAAGTATGCATCATGCACTTCTACTGCAACTTGAATTCGAAAAAAAGTGAATGCTTCATTCGAATTCTCCTTCGAAATAGCTCAGGAAGATATACAGGCGGTTTAACAAAATAGTCGAGAAAAAGCCTTTCATGACCTTGAATATGGTCATGATGAACAACTTTACGACCTCGAACAGAATCACGACATGAGCTTGATCCTTTCTCATTATCTAGTAGTTCTTCATCCATAGTAACAGCTTTGAGCATCTTCAAATCATCACCAGATTCAGAGAAGTCAGAGTCATTTACAAGCATATCATAAAGAAGAATTGGAAGCCATGGAGAGAGATATGGAAGTTTAGATGAAGTACAAAATTGGGTTGAGGGTAAGATCAAATGATAGGGAATGTCTTATTTATAATTGAAAAGTAAAAAAATATGATTATTGTAAAACTATGACCGTTACAAAAATATGACTGTTAGAAAAATACGACTGTTGTAAAAATATGACCGTTGAAAAAATATGACCGTTACAAAAATATAACCATTAGAAAAATATGACCGTTTGAAAAATACGATAGTAGAAAAATGTAACTTTCACAAAAATATAATTATATTTAAAAGAATGAAAAAAATAATAATTTGAAAAAGTTGTTGTTGTTGTTTTTTTATTTTTTATTTTATTTTAAGATGGGAAAGAAGGTAGTTAAAATATAAGAATATTTTAATAGAAGATGGCTAAAGTAGATAGCCTTATTGAAGTGTATATTAAAAAAATATCTAGTTAAAATTGTAAAGTAAAATTTTAAATAACTATTTTGACTATCCTTATTGGGGATCCTACCCATCAATCACGGTGTTAAGCTGACTTGCACTGATAGACCCGAAATTCTGGGAATCGCTATTGTCAAGACAATATTTGCTGTTTCAAGAGCGCACGAAGCTTTCTGCGGGTTGTACATTGCTTGAATAACAGTTGAACGCTGATCTGGAAATAGTAAGTTTTCGTTTGGCGCGTAGTTGTTCGGGTCCGCGAATCGAAGTCGGTTGCACTCGAGTTCTATTGCAGATTCTTATGATAAAATAAAAAATTGGATTCAACCTAAAAGAATTTATTTATTAATTGTGAGTGATTTAAAATAAATTAAAATATTCAATAAATTTTAGAATATAGTAGTATCTCTAGACCTCAACCTCACTTAGAAAATAATTTGTGACTAATTTAGTTTATTAAAAGATAAAATAAATTAAAAAATTAATAAGATAAAATGTTACATTCAAATTATAATCCTTTCACTTTTTCTCTCACAAAATTACAAAAAAATTAAAAATTACTTTCAAACGAAACTTTTTTAGTCAGGCTAAAATAACCAAAAAATTAAACTAAAAAAATTCTTCCCGAACAAAGGCTTAGTTGTGCGATCCAGACACAAATGATAGAAAAAGTAACAAGGCATGTGAAGATGGCATATAGATTTAGAAAAATGTTTAAGATCTATAAAAATAAAAATAAAAAATTTCTTACAATTTGATGTGACATAATACATGTCAATTTTTAATTTGTTACATATTAAATTATGTAGGATTTATCTCTCTTGCTACATAAATTTAAAAGTTCAAATCGTAGGTTTATAGCACTACTCAGATTTGAACCGAAAATAGAACTTCTAAGATCATCCAATATTCAACTTCCATATGCAACATGATGGTGAGATCGCCCAAAGTAATTTATGGAAGTTAAAATTATAATTTAAATTATAGTAGGGACTGAGTAATTTTTTAAAACCCCATTATAATGTGAATTAAATTTGAGAAAAAAAAGTCTTAAATACTGAGTTCAGTCATAATTTCTATTCTGTAATAAAATGCTCGATTCTTTTCAGTTTAAGAAGAAACGTTAATTTTTTTTAAATAAATTTAATTTAATTTAATTATGTATCTAAAAAATAATTCGAATAATCAAAATAAGCTTAATCATTTCAAAATAACCTTTCTGGATTTTTAATCTTTTAATATGAAAATAAAACCTCTCTGGTTGATTTCAGTTGAACTCACTCACTTCTCCTTTTGGGGCAAGCCAATACTAGTCCCATATCTCACTTTGCCCATTCTTTTTGTTCTTCTTCACATATTGATGAATCAAAATAACATAATCCGCCCAATTAAGCCCTACACGATATTTCTTGAGTAGTTTTAAAAAGTGTGCAACTTCCATAAGATTGCCCTCCAAAATGAATAATGAGAATGGATAATAACATAGGTAGACTATTAATATATCTTCACAATTAGATTTAACTTTCATAAAATCCTATTAAAAATAATTTTTTTGCAAAATCGTCACTAAAAATAATTTTTATAACAATTTTTTGCATGTCGCTAAAAATTAACAGTTAGTGACTTTTTTTTGTCACGATTTTTATAAATCATAAAACTTTCAATTAGTGACGTTTTTCTACGACAAATTTTTTAAACTGTCGCTGAAAGTTAAAAATTAGTGACGTTTTTTGTGATTTTTTTAAACTATCGCTAGAACTTATAATTATTGATATTTTTGTGACAATTTTTAAATTGTCGCTGAAAATTAACAATTAGTGACTTTTTTTAATAGTGTTTAATGAAAAACACTATTAATTCTCACAGGATCTATTGGTCGATAAGTCCATCTATTAAAACCTACACGTAAGTCCCCCTAATAAAATCAGATTAAGGGCTTGATTGATAATAGTTATTAGATAGAATTATATACATGAAATTATTTAATTAAAGATATAGCATAAAGTTAAAAAGATAGATTATTTTTAAGTAGAACGAGATGTGATTACCAATAATATGTCAATAGCTTGTATTCTAGTGGCACCTTTCTAACACTTTCATATGAGAGATGAGAGATTCAAACCTCACTTTTGGTAAAGTTGAGTGGAAGAGTTTTATTAGTCCCTATATATTTTACTTGTTATTTATTGCAAGTTTACTCACCCTTAGCGTTTAAGAGATAGAGAGATTACCAATACTATCGATATTGTGGGGACACGTTTTTTAAATGACAACACGTGGAAAAGGTGACGCCGAAGTGTCAGCCGAGGTACCACGTGGCCTGGTCATGTGCCGAGATGATCTCGGCTAGGCCGAGATTGTCTGCGGAGATATCAGATTCCGAGTTAAGCAGATAAGGGACAAGAGTCCTAGAACATGGGAGGATCTCATTCTGGACATAGATAAGGCTCAAGAAGAGTTTATCTCTATCTAGATGAGGGTTCAGGATGAGTATGGAACCTGAGTCCATTGAAGTAAGGCTTTTAAGGGGATCAGGTCACTGCTAGTTATAAAACCAGGGCACCTTCATGGGTCAGAGGTAAGTTCTTTCTTGTGAGTTTAAGCATAATTTTCTATCTTTGAGAGATATTGACTACTGGCTTGATCGTCAGAGTGCCCCCGAGTAGACGAACCACCGTCGGATTCTTATCTTCTTGTTATAGGTTGTTGGGCTTAATCTATTCTGCCGGTACTTTCTAGCTGAGTTCCCCTTTTGGTTGTGTGGTCGAAAATCAACCTCCATAATTTGGCGCTGTCTGTGGGAACTTAAGGAGAATAGATGGCCAACAACGGGCAGGGAGAAGAGATCGGGGACGACGTCCCAGGTGGGAGTGGTAAACATGTCGATCCTAACATCGAGGAAGAAAATCGTAATGAAGGAGCACGGGATCAGAATCCTGGGGAGAAGGATGTCGGCAAAGTGGGAGATGCCCCAAAGAAAGTAGGCCGAGATGAGTATTACAACGAGAGCGAGCTCCAAGTATAGAAGGATAGATGCCTGAGGAGGGATGACGAGATGAAGGAGATGGAAAAAAAGTTAGCAAACCTACAATCAGTTGTCAACTTCATAATGCAGAACAACATAATACAACCACCGTACCCGCTGTAGGACACGCCGATACCAACGGCTAAGACCGACACCCAGAAAGGGGGGTTAGAAAGAAATCCTAGTAGTCCCTGACAAGGAGAAGGAACGTTTATATAGGCCTTCACGGGATGCCAGGCGAGCAGAGTCAGTGAGAGGTGAGTCGAAGAGGACGCCTTGTATCAAGGGAACCTATGTCAAAGAACATCGACATTCCAAGGGAAGGGACTTTTCTTTGACACAGTGAATGAAGAAAAATCCAAGAGGACACACCACTATGCCAGGAGTAGCGCACCAAAAAGGCTAAAATCTATTAATAGCCGAGCCCCCGGTTAAACAAAAGAGGACCTGAGAGACTACCTCCAGAGGAAGTGACTCAACACCGAGGTCACATCCCCGTCAAACTGAGAACGTCGTTCTCAGTGGATTTGGATAGGTTTGAGGCCCCAGAGAGGTTTCATATGCCGAGGTTCTAGGTTTATGATGGTAAGTCTAATCTGAACTTTTATGTCGACTTATATTTAAATTCAATGGCTTTGTATAGTGGGAACGAGCAGTTGCTGTGCAAGATGTTCCCTTCATCCTTTGGGAAAATTACATCGAATTGGTTCCACAAGTTGCCGAAAGGAATTGTGAAGAGTTTGGAAGGCCTAGCCGAGATGTTTATGGCCAAGTTTGTAACAAATAAGTTGCATCCACAAAGGGTAGACTCCCTGTTGGCTTTGAACATTAGCGAGAGTGAAAGCCTTAGGGCTTATGCCAAATGGTATTATGAGGTGTTCAACCGAATACCAGCATGCAACAAGGAGCTGGCTGTCGTATCTTTCAAAAATGACATGGAGAATGAATGCTTGCTTCGAAAGTTACTTGTAGAAACTTTACCAAAGAGTATGGAGGAGCTTTTGGCACGAATTGAGAAATATGCCAGAGCGGAGGAAGACACGCACAGAGCAAAGGCACCAAAGCAGGGGAAGAGAAACGGCTCGCGAAGCGAGATCGAGGTAACACTAGTTTCAACAGATAAGAAATAGGGTTGAGGGTTGAACATGCAGTCACTATTATATTCAGGATCCCAATCTACAAAGTTCTAGAAAGGATAAAAAACCAACTGCATTACAGTGCGTCGGAAAAGGTCCCTAGCGAGTTTATGGAAAGAAGCCTCGGGAAGTATTGTGCTTACCATAATGAGAATGGGCACTTGACATAGGGATGTAGGGCTCTGAAGACACACTTTTGGTCAGATAGGGTCACCTGAGAGACCTAGTAGATGAGACCACAACAAGGGAAGAGCAGACAAGGCCGCCCCAGGCACCGATAGCACCACCTCCGCCACCACTACCACAACAAGCAGATTGTGATAACCTTGTTCTGTGTTATGTTAATCAGCCTTAATTATGATCATGATTATATGCTTAATATGATTTTTAGAGGTAATTGTGTGATTATTCATGTTTTTTAAACTATATCTGTTCACCATAGGAAAATCTGTCTAACATACTACTATAATTTGAAAATTGAAGACCATAGAGGTTTCAGAAACTAGAATTGTTTGTACCATTGTGATTAGCATAATTTTTAGAGCCTACGGTGAAATTTAATTAAAAATTGATTCGGACCAAATTAATTAGATTAAATTGATTGATATAGGCACAATTAACTAGCCTTAATCAAGGTTGATTAGGCAAGTGTATATATGGACCTAATTACATTTCAGCTCACCATTCTTGGAGCTCAAAATATGAGATATACACTCTAGAGAGAGAGCGTGAGCTAAATTTAGAGAGAGAGAGAGAGAGAGAGAGAGAGAGAGGTCATTCTTAAAGATTTTGCAAAGGAATTCAAGAACAAAGAGGATTGGCTCAAGAATTGGCTAAAATTGGAAGGGAGAAAGCTCCTAGGTGAGTAATTGAACCCAAAACCATGGGTGTAAATCTATAGTTGAGTCAATTCAAAGATATTATGAAGAATTTGAGGTCCATATGTTCATGCATGTATAGAATTGCCATGAATTTCCATGAGATTGCATGATCTAGCATAAGACATGTTAAACACGAAAGATTTGTGCACCTAAGTCTACGTGTATGCATAATTTTGATGAGCTTTGTGATTTTGATCATTATTTGTGCCATATAAAGTAGAATTGGAGTCAATAATTAACATGCATGCATGATTCATGAAGGTACGAAGCTTGAATGCATGAGTCTTGAAATTGGCAAAGAATTTGGAATGATTTTGGAAATGGACCATGATTTTGGGACAATTGGTTTCAAACTATCTAAGTTTTTATGTTACACAATGTTTTTTTATGTTTTGGCATTGATTTGCAAACTTTGGAGCCTTTGGGGTTATGTTTTGAAGCTCAAACATCTTGCTGGAAAACCCAGATTTTGACCAGTCCGCTTGAGTGAGGAAAGCCTTGCTCGAGTGTGAAAATTTGGCTCCCAGAAGTTTTGCAGGAATCACACAGTGGCTCGAGCGGCAGACTTTATGCTTGAGCGAACCGTATTTTGCAAAGACTCCTTGCTTAAGCGTCGAGAATCTCACTCGAGCGTAAATTACACGAAACTAGTACTTTTGCAGACCAAAGGGGTTCACTCGAGCGACCAAAGCTGCGCTCAAGCGGAGAACCCTGTTTCAGAAATTTTGAAAAGTTGTTTTGTGTTTCGTTTTCTGTTCTCTTTCATTTCTAAGCACTCTTAGGCATGCATTGAGCATTGTAAATAGACTAAAAGGATAAGAAAGTGGCTTAAGAGAAGTAAATAAATTAAAACGGATTGAATCACTTGTGACCTGATATGTTATGTAATGTGTAGGGTCAAGCGCAAGGGCAAATCCATCGGCAGAACACTGGGAGTAATGTCTTAGTAAGAATGTGTTGAAGTATGCTACTTTCCAAATGCTCACTTCTGTATGAGTTTTACAGATTTGTTAATCCGATTCGAATATTTGTTATGCCAATGATTGAATAAGGCCGTTGGAATATGATTATGATTATGATATGCTTATGATCCCAAGTATGAAATGTGCATGAATATAAATGATCAGGCCAAAGGCCGTTTGACACAAATGATTGGGCCAAAGGATGTTTGATACGAATGATTGGGCCACAGGTTGTTTGACATGAATGATTGGGCCAAAGGCCGTTTGACACGAATGATTGGACCAAAGGCCGTTTGATACGAATGATTGGGCCAAAGACCGTTTGATACGAATGATTGGGCCAAAGGCCGTATGACACGAATGATTGGGCCAAAGGCCGTTTGACATGAATGATTGGTCCAAAGGCCATTTGACAAGAATGATTGGGCCAAAGGCTGTTTGACATGAATGAATTGAGCCTGAGGCCGTTTGATAAGAAGGAATTGGGCCAGAGGTTGCTTGATAAGAAGGAATTGGACCCGAGGCCATTAGATATGCTTGGGCTTGAGGCCGTTTGATGTATTAGATAGAAACATGAAAGGGCCTAAGGCCACCCGTTATGTTCGTTACGAATTACATGCATGTAACTTCCTTATTTTGATATTATTCACTGGGCTTTTGCTCATTCTCATTTATATGTATGTAGGTGAGCAAAGAGATGTCCAAACCTTGCCTTAGTGAAGAAAGTGAGAGGAAGTCAAGTCTTGTGGAGTCAATTTGAATGTCTCACGCACGAGACTTTGTTTTTGTTCTTTTGTTTTCCCTTTTGCTATCTTGATGAATATATTGGATCACCATGTATATAAGCTCTTGGTTTGGCTGACTTTAAGTTTGAATGATCCTGTATGTACAAGATTCTAAGTTGTTTTCCTTTAGGTGTGGGTTATTAATGAATATATGTGAGATGTTTTGATGTGCCATGTAAGCACAACTCTTTGGATAAAATTTTTAAGTCTACTTCCGTTCAGCCCCATTATTGTTATAAACTGAATATTGAAGTCTACTTCCATTGAGGCCATAGGTAATCTTATGATTACTGGCCGGTTATGACCTTAATCCTTAGGGACGGGTTCGGGTCATGACACAGATGGACCTCGGGTGATCAATGTGATTTATTCAAAGGTCAATGAGAATGAGGTGTGTGGGAAGACTCAAAGAGTGAGGCACCTGCAACATGTGTATCAAGTCTTGCAAAAGAAACCTAGGACCAATGAGTACCAGGGACCAATGGTTTCATTTACTGAGGCAAACTTGTATATGGTGCAACATCCACACAATGATGCCTTGGTGATAACGTTGAGGATTGAGGAGTGCCAGATAAGGCACATACTGGTTGATCAAGGCAGTTCTTGTGACATTATGTACGTTAGATGTCACAAGGAACTTGGCCTTTACCCAGATGATCTGGAACAGTCCAACACCCCGATGGTTAGATTCAATAGAATGTCGACGTGGCCTCTAGAAGCCACACATTTGGGGGTGCAAGCAGGCACGAAAAAGGTAAGCACGGAGTTCATGGTAATTGACACCCCTTCCCCTTACAATGTTATCTTGGGCCAACCGTGGTTGCATGTAATGAGGGTTGTTGCCTCAACATTGCACCAGTTGTTGCGATTCCCAATTGAACATGGGATTGAGGACGTCAGAGGGGATCAGCTACAGGCCAAAAATTGCTCTATAGCAATAATGAAGTCCACCTATAATGTGTAAGAAGTAAAGACAGTGGAAATTGAAGATGAGGACATAGAGGTCCTAGATGATGTCGGCAAATAACCAGCTGACAAGAGTGAGGAAGCTTTGAAGAAGGTTTTAGTAAAAGATGATGATGAAGATCGCGTCTTTCTTCTTGGCTCAGGCTTAGCCGAGGAGGAGGAAAGGGAGTTACAAGCTTTCTTGTGAGCAAACATAGAAGTGTTTTCTTAGACGCCATACGAGATGCCTGGCATTGACCCCAAGGTCACTTTCCATAGACTTAATGTAGACAGGTCGACTAAGCCTGTCATCCAACGGGCATCAAGGCCTACATTGATTCATATGGAGGCAGTAGAGGAGGAAGTGGACAAGCCGTTGAAAGCCAAGGCCATTCAGGAGGTGAACTACCTAACTAGGTTGCCTAACACAATAGTTGTGAAAAAGAAGAACAAAAAGTGGAGAGACCGTATGGACTTCACCAGCCTGAATAAGGCTTGTTCCAAAGATAGCTTCCCTCTACTTAAAATCGATCAAATGGTGGATGCCACTTTGGGGCATTGAATGATGAACTTCTTGGATGCTTATAGGGGATCCTACTAGATAGCAATGTATCCCCCTGATGAGGAGAAAACTACATTCAACACCCCAAAAGGGTTGTACTGCTACAAAGTGATGCCTTTCGAGTTGAAAAATGCAGGAGCAACCTACTAGAGGTTAGTGACCAAGATGTTCAAACATCTGATTGACAAGACAGTAGAAGTTTACATTGATGACATGGTCGTGAAGACCAAAGAACCTGGGAATCATCTGGCCGACTTAAAGGTAGTTTTTAATATCCTAAGAATATATCGGCTCCGACTCAATGCTTCGAAATGTGCATTTGGAGTCAGGTCTGGTAAGTTCCTGGGATACTTGGTCATCAGAAGGGGCATTGAGGCAAGCCCAGATCAAATCAAAGTCCATTACATACTTAAAAAGCCTGATGTCAGCCAAGCAGGTCCAGATTTGACCAGCAAGGCAGCAGCCCTTAACAGGTTCATTAGCCGAAGTTTGGATAAGTGTAAACCATTTTTTAGTTTGTTAAAGAAGGCCACGGATTTTTGGTGGACAGAAGAGTACGAAGTCGCCTTGGCCAACTTGAAAAAGTACCTGAGAACAGCTCCAGTTCTGTCAAATCCAATACCTGGAGAAGAATTGTTCATATACTTGGCAGTTTCAAAACATGTAGTGAGCGCGGTAGTAATCCGAGAAAATGAGAAAGAACAAAAGGCGGTATACTATGTAAGTAAGACCTAGTAGGTGCAGAAACTAGGTACCTGCCCTTGGAGAAATTGACACTAGCCCCGGGGATGGTTTCAAAAAAATTGAATCACTATTTCTAAGCCCACAAGATTGTGGTGCTGATTGAGCATCCTTCGAACTCCTTGTTGCAGCATGGAGATCTGATAGACAGAGTAGCCAGATGGGTAGTGGTGTTAGGCTAACATGACTTGGAATTCAGGCCTAGAACAACGATTAAAGGCCAAGTTCTAGCCAACTTTGTGGCCGAGTTCACCCCTGGTGCCATCCCATGTTGGGCTCTGGTGAGCCGCTGCTTAGGTTGTCCAGGAGAATCAAAAGAAACTCAACCAGGGCCAAAGGACACCACGCCAGCAAAACAGAAGAAGGTAGAGCAAGAAAAACCCTGCGAAATCTACATCGGCGATTTTTTTCGCCTGTTTGTTGATGGAAGTTCAAATCGTCAAGGAGCAGGAGCAGGAGCAGGAGTAGTGTTAGTATCGCCAGATGGGCGTATGATAGAGTAGTCTATTCATTTGGGGTTCAAGGTCTCAAACAATGAAGCAGAGTATGAGGCACTGATTGTATGGTTGAAGTGAGCAGCAGCAATGGAAGCTGATGAAGGGGTAGTCTTCTGTGACTCCCAACTTATTGTGAATTAGGCAACGAGCGAGTATACAACCCAAGATAAACGAATGATAGCCTATGTCAAAGAGGTTGTCAGACTGCAAGCATTGTTCCAGGATTTTCGGTTATAGCAGGTTAGCCAAGATAATAATAATCATGCCTATGCCTTGGCTAACCTAGCTAGTGCAATGAAATCAGGGAAGGCAAGAACAATAAGGATTGATTATCTGTCAGGCCCAAGTGTAGAACCATTGATCACAGAGTACGAAGCAATGTGTGTGGAGATGGGTCCAAGCTGGATGGGTGTAGTAGTAATGTTTCTCAGGGATGGTAAGTTGTTGGAGGACTAAAAAGAGGTGCATAAGACCAGATTAAAGTCGGCTAGGTTCAGCTTGACAGCAGAAGGTCACCTTTGTAGAAGGTCCTTTATTAGGACCCTTTTGAGATGTGTGTATCCCCCCCAAGTTGAGGACTTCCTGTATGAAATACATGAAGGTGTATATGGAAGCAATGCTGGGGGTAGATCACCGGCCCATAGAGCCATATCCCAGGGATACTAGTGGCCATACATGCAGAAAGATGTTGAAGCTTATGTGAGGAAATGTGAGAAGTATCAAAGGTTTTACACCTTTGATACATCAGCCAGTAGCAGATCTGAACCCAGTGTCCAGTCCTTGGACGTTTGCCTAGTGGGGCATGGACCTAGTGGGACAACTGCCCCAAGGAACTGGACAAAGAAAGTTCTTGTTAGTAGCCACGGACTACTTCACAAAGTGGGTCGAGGCAGAACCCTTGGCCAAAATCAGAGATGTGGATGTAAAGAATTTCAATTGGAAGAACATAATCACTAGGTTTTGGATTCCGAGAGCCATTGTAGTAGACAATGGCACCCAATTTCATAGTAAAATGATCAAGAGCTTTTGTGCCAAGTACAAAATTAATAACTATTACTCTACTCCTAGTTTTCCCCAGAGTAATGGCCAGACATAAGCATCCAACAAGACCATCTTAGATGGGATCAAGAAGAGGCTGGAAGCAGCAAAGGGAAAATGGTTGGAAGAGTAACCCAATGTACTTTGGGCTAGGGCTGTCAATGGATCGGATTTAATCTGAATCTGACCCGAATCCGATCCGATAATCCAAATTCGTTTACAAAAAATCTGATCCGTTTATTAAACGGATTGAATATGCAAAAATCCGATCCGATATGATAATCCGATAATCTGATCCGATTATTCTCAATTTGAATAAAAAAACACAAAATGAAAAAGTAAAAATAAAAAAAAATCAAATTATATAAAATTATAGCTCAATAAATAAATAAATGGATCGGATCGGATTATCGGATCGAATATCCGAAATCATCGGATTCAGATTCGGATATCTATAATCGGATATGGACTAAACGGATTCAGATTTTGACAGATCCGATCCAAATCTGATCCACTTACAGGCTTACTCTGGGCATATCGGACTATGCCAAGGAGATCAACTGGGTAGTCTCCTTTTGCCATGGCTTATGCAAGCAGTTATCCCGATAGAGGTCGGCATCCCTGGAATCAGAACCCATGGAGTGGAAGATGGGACCAACAAGGCATTCCTGGACCGAGATCTCGATCTCTTGGAAGAAAGAAGAGAAAGAGCAACAATTCGACAGGGGCATACCAGCAAGAACTAGCTAGGGCTTACAACAAGAAGGTCAACCCAAGGGAATTCAAGGTTGGGGACCTCGTCCTAAGGAAAGTTGTCGGCAACAAGAAAGATCCCAGGGAGGGCAAGCTTGGGCCAAACTGGGCAGGACCTTACAGAATCATCTTGATTGCCGATAATGGAGCATATCAGCTAGAAGACAGTGATGGCAAGGAATTGCCACGACCCTGGAACACTTGCAACTTGAACTTTTTCTTTCATTAGCTTTTTGGGATTTATGTAATTAGCTTAAGTTTTAATAAAACACTAGCTTGATTTTGTTTTTATTACTGTTGATATTTGTGTGATAAGACTGAAGTAGTCCTATGGCGATGTTTTCGATTGAAACATGACGAATAACTTAGACTTATCATATGGTAGAGTTGAATTATACTTTCCATATAATAGAGTTGAACTAAGTTTGCAATGTTTCCGATTGAAACATGACGAATAACTTAGACTTATCATATGGTAGAGTTAAATTATACTTGCCATATGATATAGTTGAACTAAGTTTGCGATATTTTCGATTGAAACATGATGAATAACTTAGACTTATCATATGTGTAGACACTCCATTTTTGACCGCCCTTACGATTTGGATGTCACCACTTGCACACCCAATGATGAATGTGTATATTTTTGTCAAGTGCTCGGAGTCCTCAGCAGAATGTCATAGCTTTGAGATTTCAAACCCTATACACCTCTTGCCTTGTTTTAGACGACAACCATAGTTCTTCAAGCCTGAAAAACCTTGGGACCTGCTGGCCAGAACTAGTGGCCTGCCGGCCACAAGTGTGTTTTGGCAGATATTTTTTTCCAACTGTGCTAACTATTGTCACAGGTGCATGCACTTGCTTACACGTATATGTATTGATATTTCTAAGGGAGTTTGATGTTTGTCTATATATAGAGGACCTCCCCTCTTGCTTTCAAGGTTGGAAAATTTTGGAACAAAATATTCTCTCTCTCTCTCTCTCTCTCTTGCAAATTTCTTGAGCCTTTGCCTATACACTCTATACCAAACCTTGCCATCTTTGAGCTGAGGTACTTTTGAGCCTACTTTAAGCTCTTGAGGGTGTGTATGTGTTGAATTGTTTCCTAGAAGTGTTCTCTTCTTCAAGAGGTATAAGGCTTGGCTTGTTTCCTTGCTTTGTTTGCTTCTTTTCCTACTATTTTTGGACTGTATAAACTCTGTAATTTTGGGCTGAAACTTGTGGTTTAAGGCCTTAAAGGGTGGAGGGGTGGTTCACCTTTGTTTCCACCTTGCTTCTCTAGCCTTTACCCTTGTGTTTCCCACCTTTACACTATTTTTTAGCTTTGAAACACTAATTTTCAGAGCTTTTTCAGTGGCTAAAATATTGTTTTAAAGTCCAAAAATGGAGGGGTGGTTTTCCCTCCTTATGCTTTGTTTACTAGCTTACATAGCTCCATGTTTTAGCTTATTGTTCTAGCTTTTTTTGTCTTAATTCCAACATGTTTCAGGGCTGATTTAGCACTATTTTAGGACTATTTTTAGTGGTTCATTGCATTTGAGCCTTGTATTGCATGCTTGTAGTGTAATTGTCCTTATAGGCTTGGTGGTCTAGGGCTTAGCCACCAACCTATTTGAGTTGATAGCATTTCTTTATGGCTTTCCATACTTGTGATCACCTTTAATCACCTCTGCAACCTCCCTCCTTTCTTGGCTTTTTCTTTGCTTTGAAAGTTGTTTCAAGCCACTTGTTTGTTTAAGCTTGAGATTAAGGCCTTGTGCTTAATGGTTAAATCCCTTTAGGGGTTCATTACCAACGGCATGACACTTCTCTCATGCCTAAAACAACACTTGGTTTGATGTTTCTTTCCATTAGAGCACTTAAAGCTCACTTTTGGACTTAGTTGACTAAGAAATGGTTGGTAATTAAAATGGAGTAATAAAGTGAGGACTACAAATAATGCAAGATAATAACTTGGTTAGGGTTTAATCGGATGTTAATTGAACCCTTGAGTCTTGAATCGTTTCATACTTGTTAGTGATGTAAACCGCTCAAGAGTCAATGTTAACTACTTCCCTTGATCAATTCATGATAGGGAGGGGGTTTGAGGGTCTTTATTTGTTGCATTTATTGAACTTGCATACTTTGGTTCATAGACCATCACGCAATGAAATTGTATCAATTGATGGTTTGTAAATCAAATTTACTGCTCCTTTGAGCTGTTTGATGATAAGGAGGGGTAAGTTGTGCAAACAACCATTGAGAATACCTTATTCTTGATCTGTTTGCTTTTTGTTACAGTGGGAAGAACCAAGCATCAGTGGCTGACAGGCCACTATTTCTGGACGGTAGACCATCTTTTGTGGATGGCAGGCCACCACTTTTAGCCTGCCGGCCACCTTTGCAAAACCCAGCAGTGCCTTTTTGAAATGGAATAGAGCTAATTTTGAGGTAAAAAAAAAAAAAATAGAGCCAGCGTTCTAACTATGCAACAGAGGATTCCTCGTTTCCTGAGGCGGAGTAGTTAGAGTAGTTAGCCTTATACTTCTCTCATATTATATTCATGTTGTAATTAGTTAATTTGTAATTCATTAGTTAGTTCATAGAATAGTTAATTAATTCATTGGTTTTGTAATAACTAGCTAGAGTAGTTAGTTTATTTGGTTTGTAATAATTAGTTAATTCGTTTTATAATAGCTAGTTAATTAGCTTAGCTAGTTAGTTTATTCAGACCCTCCTGCGTGAGGGCGCAAATGTTGTAATAATGTGTATGTCTTCTAACCCCACGTCTTTCTCCCTTTTATTTACATACTTATGATGGTTAGTTTAGAACATCATGTTTCATTTAGCATACTCCATGATTTGCATCCACTTGTTTTGTACGCACCGAGGCTTGGTTCATCATTCTAACAAAGCATTGTAGTTTACATACTTTGTTGAATACATGTTAAACAGCATGCTTGATTCACATGTCATAATTAGTAGCTGGGCCAATTAATTGCATCTCGCATGTGTTGCATTAGTCATGTTGCATTAGTTAAGAGCATGTATGTTTTCTAACTCTTTTGTTTCTTTCGGCTTGCCTTGGAGTACTAGGTGAGCTTTTATTTGCTTTCGCATATCGCATGCGTGTGATTGTCGCCATGACTAACGTGCTTACCATGAGGCTAATTGCTTAATTAATAAACTGTTTGAATGTCTGTGGATGAAGGCCAGTTGCTTGAATTGGAATAATTTGAGTAATGATCATATGCGATTAATTTTTCAAGTGGAATATATTCGAAACAATTTTCAAAACAAATATGAGATCAAGTGTTCTAATTCTTGCAAATTAGTATATACTTGTGTGTGCATCACATAATAAAGTTAGTCTAATAATCAGAACAACAACATATAATGTAAATAAAAATCACATCATGATTAGTAGAGGCCGATCTTTGATCGAGCGAGCGGGGGTGCTCAATTCATGACCTTCCTCTCTCGTACCTAAGTTCCCAAGCTGAGACAATCTGGGTCATGACGGACACGTGGCCTTTGGCATGAGTCATGGGTTTCCTAAATTTCTCAAAAATATTTAGGTGGCGACTCTGTATTTGGAAAAGCAGTCCATTTTTGACAATTTGATTCAAATTCGATTTTCCAAAAGATTTGCCAGATTTAGACTCTTTGGTGTTTATCTATTTCACATTACACTTGTGGAATCAAATTCAGAACCACAGGAGTCTGATACTATAGGGCTAGTCGTCTTCTGAAAGGAGAGTGAAAAGTCAAGCCACAGTTTCTGGCAACTCTGCTGGAGATTTAGAGAACTTGACTTGAACTTGATAATGTGAAATTTTATCTACACTTATATGTTCTTTGCATTGCATTTGCATTGGTGCACCTATGTCACTGTGTTTGTCGACTGCTATTCGTGGATGATTTGCTGGAGGCTAGCCCAAAAGCTTGCCAAAAGGCTGATCGGTCGTGGGCTCTGCCATGTTGGGAACACAACCCTTGGATCTGGACTGCCACTGTACCGTTTGATCCTCCTTTCACTTCTCGGTGGGTATATTAGGTAGTCTTGCTGAGGCACCCCTTTTAACCATTTGGCCTAGTTGCATGTAGAAAGCCATAAAGGCTATTCCAAACTAGGACATGATACTCTCCCATATGTAGGATGCTGTGATACCACTTGTTTGAGTAGTAAAGCGGTAAATCACTCCAAAGCTAGGACAGGGAAACCCTAAACCTCTTATAGGGGTGTTTTGAATGCTTTTGTGCAAAATGTGAAATCTTTGGAAATGTGTGATGCAATCCTGGGAGAGTCTTAATCTTGAGGCACTTTTTTTCAAACTTGAGAGTCATATCAGAATCAGAAATTGGGTCAGAATCCAGGGGTTTGTATTTGATATGGGTGAAATTTTAGCAAAACCAGAACCAGGGCCAAAAAATTGTATCTTGCTTTGCTTTGACTGGCATACTCGGTTCCTGATCTGATAAGGCATTTGTTTTCAATGCCAGGTTTGTTTGAGCCAAAGATGAAGTAGTACCTGCCTTAAACCATCACAATCCATCCAATCCTAGAAAAAACCTATTCAGCAAGAGCCCAGTCCATATGGTCCCCAAAGGTCAACTCAGAAAAGATCCACCCACTACTAAAAGACCCATTCTAAACAACCCAATCCAATCAAACCCTTCTAGACCAATCCAGTTCAAATCCATCAAATATAATCGGGTCGAAATCCTTGTTAGTCAACTCTCAGCTTACACCCAACTATTTTCCCAATTGCCAACTCAGCAGACCTGTGATGACATAGAGTCTAAAAGAGGTTGTGGCCATGATAGTGGCATTAAACTAGGGAATTGCCATGTAGAATGAGACTGATGCTGAAATGCAATCCCCATCTGGGGGCATCGACCACACTTCCAGTCTTGAGCCCCCAGCCAACTTTGACCTACCTCTCTGCCAGCTGAAGATTTGCAGGGTCTAGATCCTCGAAAAGGGTTGACTCAAGCTTGAGTTTTCAGACCCCTAGTGCAGCCTAATGAGGGGCTTTATCCCCTTGAAACTAATGATCTCGCCCTGACCTTGTTAAAAATTGCTAACCTTGAGAAGCAATTCAAAAAGGCCTAGGGACTTAACTCTATTCCCGAAGTTGAGGATGGGTGCATTGAGGCTACCGTAACGCTCCCAGAGAGATTCAAAATGCCATACATTGATCGTTTCGACAGGTCTGGAGATCCTATGGTATATATCTGACTTTTCTTGGATGTCCTGAAGGTCTGACTGAGCCTCAGAAACTCTCTTTGTATGGAAGAACCCTGTCAGGTATAGCAGCCACTTGGTACGCCATGTTGGAGGATACAGTGAAGCAGAATTGGGAAGATTTGGTTGAGGCATTTGTCGATCAGTATTCTTACAATACCCAAATTGAAATGACCACCCAAGAGCTTGTACTAACCCACCAGAACGCTAAAGAACCTTTTATGGAATTTGTTGCAAGGTGGAGAGCAAAGGCAGCACAAATGACATATCGGCCTTCTAAGAGGGACCAAGTGCGGATAGCGGTGCCGAACCTTGAGCATGATATGTTACAAAAGTTAATAGTCGCTCCACTGTTCACTTTCAAACATTTACATGAATTAGGGGTGCAAATTGAGAGTGCATTCAACAAAGGGATTATTCCCAGAACAAGCGAACCAACAAGGATGGTTTTTTCCGGGAGTACCAATGCTGGCAGTAGCACTATTTTCCAAACCCATTGAAGTCAATACTGTCACCATTGGTCCAAAAACTACCGACCCATTTTCTAATACCAACCCACCAACAGCCGGCCCAACCCGAGCTCAAGGCTGAACTTTTACCTCCTCCATATGAGCCTAACCAGCATACTAAAAATCCTGATGGAAAGAGGGTATCTCAAACCCCTTGATCCCCAACCACTTCCTAACCCACTCCCTGCTAGACATAACCCCACCAAATACTGTGTGTACCATCAGCAGTGTGGTCATCGTACCGATTGTTGCTACCGTTTTCATCATGTGGTTCAGAATCTCATTGACAACCAAACGATAACCCCACCTCAAGAACCCAATGTTACCACCAACCCACTTCCCATCCATGACCAAGTACCATCTTCTCACCTTAACCTCATCCACACACTCCCATTTACCTTTAACCCGAACATATACATCACCTAGGCCCATTTACCCAAGCCTGAGGTGTTCATTCCAGAAAGCACCGACTTGTGCATGATGGATGCACCCAATCCAGTTCTGGTATGCCAAGAGCGCCAAATGACCGAACCTACTATTGTTGAGATGTTAGGAATGATTAAAGACCTTCAAAGAACGGTGGCAGATTTAACATTTGGGGTTTCGATCCCATCACAAAGCTCCCCAATCCTGGGGCGAGCTACAGTTGAAAAGGGCCAACCCGAAACTATCTCAAGTCTAGGTGATGACAGATCAATAACAAATGGGCCTCGCTTCGATATAGCCACCCAACCCCTTAGCCAAGCAGAAGCAAGTAGCAAGAACAAAGCCGAGACAAGTATTGATCCCTACGCACAACTTCAATGGGCTATTAGGACTTTGAAGGTCAAAGGGTTAAACAAGCAGCAAGTGCTTGAAGTTGTTGCAAAGACTGTGGATAACACTTTTGTTGCTCATGTTGAGAGCATTTTGAATCAGGGGGCAAGTTGTGAAAATGAATGCTTTACGAGAAACACCCATCTTGATTCCAATCCCAAGCCCATGAATACCCGACCAATACCTGCCAATTCCTTTGCTAATATTTCTAAACCTAATGCTTCCTCCTCCAAAAAATGAACCTTCGCCCAACTCCATATGGGCCTAACTTGGGCATTGAAGGTACTGATGGAGAAAGAGTATCTCAAACCGCTCAATCCTTGACCTCCCTAACCCTCTCCCACCTAAACATGACTCTACCCAATATTGCACATTCCATCAGCAGTACGGTCATCATACTGACTGTTGCTTCCACATTCGCCATGAAATTCAAGACCTGATTGACAAAAAGGTTATTACCCCACCTGAAAACCCTAAAGCTATCAATAACACTCTGCCTGACCGCAATAGATTGCCATTCCATAACATAAAGCCCATACACAGCTTGCTACCAACCAACCATCCATTACCCTAGCCAACACATCATACCCGCTAATGAGCCCAAACCCACTGTGTTCATTCCTGAATCTTCTAATTTCGATATGAGCAAAAGGAACAAAATCTCTGAAGAGATGAAAAGTTTACTCAATCTTGGTGAGTTCAAGCTTGATGCAGCAGTGATGTCAGCACTGGTGGTTGGAATGATGAATCTCAGTCTCAGCTAGAGGAATGCATTTGGAAAAGACCTTCTAAACTAGGGGCATGGTGTGAAGAAACAATTGTTTCGGTCAAGAAGATGTGTGAGAACAACGTAATTATGAGATTCAATCTGTGAGACTCGATTTGAAAGTCAGAAATCAATCTTGCTGGGTGTGGACGTTAGTATTGTTGAATTAAAGGCAGGTCTGGACCTTCTCGTGGGCTACTTGAAGTTGTTTTTGAAATTCTGCAGATGGACTTGGAGAAAGGAAACCCCCTTTTTGTCTCAAAAATGTTTATTTTGTTTTGGGTTATGTCCTGCAAATAGTTATGTTGTGAGTTTTATTTTCTATCTTTTCTTGCATTGTTGCGTCAGTTGAGTCTTTTTCTTTGAGTCGCTCTCGTGTACCCTCAAGTCTTCATCTTTATAAGAAAGTGGGAGTCAAGTTTCTAATCATTTTGTTGTGCCTATAGTAATGTATGTGTGACCTTTTACAAATAGAAAAAAGGCTTTGAATTTGTTTTTTGAATGAGATTCTGTTAATAAGCTCGAGTGTTGAGAAGGATCCCCCGAATGGTTTGAGTGAATTCTAACTTATCGATGCAAAGTTGTTCATGATTTTAGAATTACAGACTTGCAAAGATAGGTTCAGAATTGTGCGTGGTATTCTACATTGTCCTGGGGATTCTCTTCGCCATTAGACAATCATTGTGGCAAACATAAGGCGGCTTTCAGACCTACAATGACATGGCGGCTTTCAGACCTCACAAATCATAGAATTTTCTCCCCTAGTGTTTTCATTATTTCAAAGAGAAAAGGATAAAAGAAACCTAAAAGAAAGGAAAAAAGAAGAAAAAGAGGAAAAAAGAAAGAAGAAAAGAAAGAGAAAGAGAAAAAAAAAATAAATAAACAAAAGAAAAAGAGAAGAAAAAGAAAAAGAAAAAAAAGGGAAAAGAAGTCAATAATCATGCCAGGGGCATCCATTAGACTGAAATCCAATCAATTTTGAAGAAAGGAACTTCTGTCTGAATTCGGGGAAACCAATGCCAGAAGGTACCACATTGCAGGAAAAACCAACTTTCAGAATGGAGCAAAAGAAATGAGGAAGACATGCATAAAAGAATGGAGAACCAAGCTCAAATCAAGGCGAAGCCAATTCTAGTGTTAGGGCAAGGATGACTATTGATCAAATTCACCACAAGTGTTGTAACGCTATCCTTGAAAGGCTCGCTAGGGTGAAAACCTAAAAGGGCAACCTAGGCAAAAGTTAGAGCATGAAAAATGAGAAATCAAAAAATATAGTTTGCAAGGTTGAAAACCACGAAGGGGCAACTTTGGCAAAAGTTAAAGCGCAAAAGGAGAGTGTCAATACCCGAGTGAACCTCATCCATGAACTACGTTGACCTAATTCCCATTCTTGGGATACGTAGGCAACTTCATCATGAAGTTCGGTCTCAACCATATCTCTCTCATTCATCTCGACTTGCGTTGTTAGCTTTGCATCGATCCATAAGCTACACCGACTGTTGTGTATATCATATGCTTGCCTTGGGTAAGGAAGAACAAACTTGAATTAACAAGTAGAGAAATTTTCAATACTTGAACTTATTAGTAGAATCTCTATCTTGAGCAAAAAAGGAATCGAAACTCGGGTTTTGCAAATTAAATTTTAAAGGGAGCATAAGTAATACTAGAGGTACTATGAATGATTAGTTACCTTGAGTCTTTTTTATGCTTTTAGGTCAGTTGTAATTTTTTTTGTGTCATGCTTGGTGTTTATCTCAGTCTGCGCTCTGTATCGAGTCACCATAGCATGTCGCTCTTCATCGAGTCAACATAATGTTTTTGTCGCTCAAAAGCACTCTCATCGAGTCACCATAGCGAGTCTGTCGCTCAAAGTTCAACAGAGTGGCATGGTCAAAATTCCATACACGAATGTTCACTCCAAACTCAAAAGCAAGTCCATGTGTGGAATTCATAAACGAGCTGAGAGCGCCTATACAAGGGGCATCGCATTCATGATCACAGCAAAGTGTATATGAGGAATCCATCACTGTTTTGGAGGGGACTAGAGTAAGTTATCAACATGTCGGGAAAGAAGAGAAGCATGAGTCTGATTGGTTGGCAACCGTTCCAGGATCTGATGATCCCAATCACACATGCCTGCATAATGTTGAAAAGGTGACCAGTAACTGGACACTAGGGGCACTTTTCAGTACATCTGACCGTGTCATCAATTAAACAAGGGGCATGAACCCAACCGGTGGCCAATGACCGGACACTAGGGGCAATTTTCAATGCATCTGATCGGGTCATTATCTGAACAAGGGGCATGAACCCAACCGGTGGCCAATGACCGGACACTAGGGGCAATTTTCAATGCATCTGATCGGGTCATTATCTGAACAAGGGGCATGAACCCAACCTTTCCCTCAGTCCATTCAAAGCCTTTTGTTGGGACCTTTCCCTGGATTAGGGTAGTTTACCCCCATGTTGATTTTGATATGATTTAGCTTTCGAAAATTGTCTCCGACCATTTCAAAAATCTATTGGAATTAACATCTTTTCTATGATTAATACACGTGCTTTGGATTATGCCTGCATGTTTATACACTCTGGTTGAGTTGAATTGCGTGATTGGCTACTCTTGCTCTTGACTTTGTTCTGCACTTAACCGAGTTTTGTCGACTTGCCTCCCTTTGTGTTACATTTCAATGAGTTATGGAAGTTGCCCTACACTCATGTCATAAGGTACAAGATGCACTACTCTATATACAGTTCATTTTCCTCTGCATACCTTTTACCTTGCATCACACTGTTTTGTGCACCCTGTATCGCACTGTCCTGTGCATTTTGTATCGCACTATCTTGTGCATCCTACCCTGTATCACACTATTTTGTGCACCTTTCATCGCACTATCTTGTGCATTTCACCCCATATCGCACTGTCTTGAGCAAGCTTGCATCGCATTGTTTTGTGTATTTAACCTACATCTCACCTTCCACAGCACTGTCTTGTGCACCCACCTCGCACTGTCTTGTGCACTTGCATCACACTGTCTAGTGCACCCCATATCGCATTGTCTTGTGCATTCTTATCTATTTCGTGCATTCCACTGACATCGCACTATCTTGTGCACCCTCACTCGCACTGTCATGTGCACCTACATTACGCTATCCTGCGCATTCACCCATATCGCACTATCTTATGCAACTAGCATCACACTGTTTTGTGCACCTTGCATTGCACTGTCTTGTGCATTTACCCTATACCGCACTGTCTTGTGCACCTACACAGCACTGTTTTGTGCATTCACCATATCGCACTGTCTTGTGCACCGTGCATAGCACTATTTTGTGCATTCGCACACCCACCTCGCACTGTTTCACACACCTCACCCACACTGTCTTGTGCACTCCTTGGGTCTAGGAGACCTTAAATCCTCTAGAGGTGCAATTCTTTTAGTGTTTGTCATGCCCGAATGGCTTCAGATGGTTTGGTATAGCCACCTGGCTGTGTTTGCGATGAGTTCCTAGGAGACCAACTGAGACAGTGGAAACTAGAGTTTGAATGGCCAAGGCCTAGAACGCAAAGGTTCGGGATTTCTGAGACTAAAGTCTGGCTTAAATACCCTGGGGTGTATCTCAGCTTGAAATCTGTATGGTAACCCCATAGGTTGAGGTAGCGTGTATGCGCCTCAATTCTGGATACTAAACCAACCTAGTATGTCACCCTGTTGGAGAATAGGGAAAGTTACTAACATAGCCAAGGAGAAAAGTAGTACCTGTGGTTTGGAAGCGCAACCAAGAAGAAAAGGAAAAATCCACAGCAGCATAAGGTGAGTCATCGCAAATTGCCCCTGTAAGGTGCTTCCATTTCCTAGTTGCTACATCATATCCATTATTATATAGTACCTCTATCGCATTGCATGTAGAATTTATTGCATGCATCTACTACACTATCCATTGTATTCATTACATCATACCATTTTATCGCCTGCATTTTTTCCATGTTAAGCTTAGTTCGGCATGTGCTCATACCTTTCCCTCATTGAAACATAGTTATGTCATGTGTAAGTACCCATGCTGCGCTGAGGCTAGTATTGATGGTGTCAACACCTTTTTTATATTAGGCGTGGTCTGTTTTATCTCCATGCCTTTTCTAGGCAAGATATAGTTCGGCCTACGCCTTTCATTCACTGCATTCATTGCATCCATTGCATCGTACTTTGTCTTGTTGCATTCAGCATTCAACATTATCTTTCCCCAGCATATCATTCCTCATTTATATCATACAACCCAATTACTTGTACTCTTTCTACCAAAAACATAGTTTTGCATGTGCTCGCACCCCTTTCACGTTGAAACATGGCTTTGTTCTGTGTAAGCATCCATGCCGTGCTGAGGCCAGTATTAAGGATGTAGGCACTTAGCCTATGTTAGACGTCGTTTGGCTGTGCCCACTTCTTTTCTTTATAAAATGTAGTTTGATTTTGCATCACCATCCCTTTATGGTATTTGTGTGGTTTTGCACTGCTTGTGGTTTGATTATTTTGTTACATTGTATATCATTACATTATTTTGTTGCATTGTGTATCATTTTGCATTCTGCCCTTGAACTACGCTAGTTTGATTCCTTGCAAAGGGATACGTAGGCAGCTTGCGAGCGCAACCATTTAATTTATGTCTTTATTGTTTGTCTAAGTCTTACGGCCTTGTCAAAATGGGTCATCTTTGGGCTTTGTCATTCACTCACTTCATTTCATGACTTCGAGTTCTGTCAAAGAGGGGCAACTGTAGACACCCCATTTTTGACAGCCCTTACGACTTGGACGTCACCCCTTGCACACCCAATGATGAATGTGTATATGCTTGTCAAGTGCTCGGAGTCCTCAGCAGAATGCCATAGCTTTAAGCCTTCAAACCCTATACACCTCTTACCTTGTTTTGGACCACAATTATAGTTCTTCAAGCCTAAAAAACCTTGGGACCTGTTGGCCAGAATTAGTGGCCTACTGGCCACAAGTGTGTTTTGGAAAATATTTTTGCCAGTTGTGCCAGTTGTTGTCACAGGTGTATGCACTTGCTTACACGTGTATGTATTGATATTTCTGACGGAGTTTGGAGTTTGTCTATATATAGAGGACCTCCCCTCTTGCTTTCAATGATGAAAAATTTTGGAACAAAATATTTTCTCTCTACAATTCTCTATCTCCCTTGCAATTTTTTTGAGCCATTGCCTATACACTCTAAACTAAACCTTTCCATCTTTGAACTGAGGTACTTTTGAGCCTACTTTGAGCTCTTAAGGGTGTGTATGTGTTAAATTGTTGATTAGAAGTGTTATCCTCTTGAAGAGGTATAAGGCTTGGCTTGTTTCCTTGCTTTGTTTGCTTCTTTTCCTACTATTTTCTACTGTTTTTGGACTGTATAAACTCTATAATTTCGGGTTGAAACATGTGGTTTAAGGCCTTAAAGGGTGGAGGGGTGGTTCACCTTTCTTTCCACCTTGCTTCTCTAGCCTTTACCCTTGTGTTTCCCACCATTACACTACTTTTTTTCTTTGAGCTTTTAATCACTGATTTTTAGAGCTTTTTCAGTGGCTAAAATGTTATTTTGAAGTCCAAAAATGGAAAGAGTTGTTTCCCCTCCTTATGCTTTGTTTACTGGCTTACATAGCTCCATGTTTTAGCTTATTGTTCTAGCTATTTTTGTCTTCATTTCAGCATGTTTTTGGACTGATTTAGCACTATTTTAGAACTATTTTTAGTGGTTCATTGTATTTGAGCCTTGTATTGGATGCTTGTAGTGTAATTGTCCTCATAGGCTTGGTGGTCTAGGTCTTAGCCACCAACCTATTTGAGTTGATAGCATTTCTTTATGGCTTTCCATACTTGTGATCACCTTTAATCACCTCTGCAACCTCCCTCCTTTATTGGCTTTTGCTTTGCTTTGAAAATTGTTTCGAGCCACTTGTTTGTTTAAGCTTGAGATTGAGGTCTTGTGCTTAATGGTTTTATCCCTTTAGGGGTTCATTACCAACGGCATGACACTTCTCTCATGCATAAAACAACTCTTGGTTTGATGCTTCTTTCCATTAGAGCACTTAAAGCTCACTTTTGGACTTAATTGACTAAGGAATGATTGGTAATTAATAACTTGGTTAGGGTTCAAACAGACGTTAATTGAACCCTTGAGTCTTGAATCGTCTCATACTTGTTAGTGATGTAAACCGTTCAAGAGTCAATGTCATCCACTTTCCTTGATCAATTCATGATAGCGAGGGGGTTTAAGAGTCTTTATTTGTTGCATTTATTGAACTTGCACACTTTGGTTCGTAGACCATCATGCAATGGAATTGCATCGATTGATGGTTTTTGAATCAAATTTACTACTCCTTTGAGTTATTTGATGATAATGATGGGTAAGTTGTGCAAATAAGCCTTGAGAATACCCTGTTCTTGCTCTATTTGCTTTCTGTTACAGTGGGAAGAACCAAGCATTAGTGGCCAGTAGGCCACTATTTTTGGACGGCAAACCATCTTTTGTGGATGGCAGGCCACCACTTTTGGCCTGCCAGCCACCTTTGCAAAATCCAACAGCGGCTTTTTGAAATGGAACAGAGCTAGTTTTGAGGTTAAAAAAAATGGTGCAAGTGTTCTAACTGTACAACAGAGGTTTCCTGGCAGCAGAACAGTGGCTTTTTCGAGTGAAAATCCGTGTGCATGCATAAGCATTCCTTGTTTTTCGAGGCGAAGTAGTTAGTGTAGTTAGCCTAATACTTCTCTCATATTATATTCATGTTGTAATAGTTAATTTGTAATTCACTAGTTAGTTCATAGAATAGCTAATTAATTAATTGTTTTTGTAATAACTAGCTAAAATAGTTAGTTTATTCGGTTTGTAATAATTAGTTAATTCATTTTGTAATAGCTAGTTAATTAGCTTAGCTAGTTAGTTTATTCGGACCCTCTTGCATAAGGGTGCAAATGTTGTAATAATGTGTATGTCTTCCAACCCCACATCTTTCTCCCTTTTATTTACCTGCTTATGATGGTTAGTTTAGAACATCATGTTTCTTTTAGCATACTCCATGATTTGCATCCACTTGTTTTGTACGCACCGAGGCTCAGTTCATTATTCTAACAAAGCATTGTAGTTTACATACTTCATTGAATACGTATTAAACAGCATGCTTGATTCACATATCACAATTAGTAGCCGGGCCTATTAATTGCATCTCGCATGTGTTGCATTGGTCATGTTGTATTAGTTAAGAGCATGCATGTTTTCTAACTCTTTTGTTTCTTTCAGCTTGCCTTGGAGTACTAGGTGAGCTTTTATTTGCTTTAGCATATCGCATGCGTGTGATTGTCGCCATGACTAATGTGCTTACCATGAGGCTAATTTCTTAATTAATAAACCGTTTGAATGCCTGTGAATGAAGGCTAGTTGCTTGAATTGGAATAATTTGAGTAATGATCATATGCGATCACTTTTTCAAGTGGTACATATTCGAAACAATTTTTAAAACAAACATGAGATCAAGTGTTCCAATTCTTGCAAATTAATCTATACTTGTGTGTGCATCACATAGAAAAGCTAGTCTAATAATCAGAACAAAAGCATATAATGTAAATCAAAATTACATCATGATTAGTAAAGGCCGATCTTTGATCGAGCGAGCGGGGGTGCTCAATTCATGACCTTCCCCTCTCGTACCTAAGTTTCTGAGCCGAGACAGTCTTGGTGATGACGGACACATGGCCTTTGGCCCGAGTCACGGGTTTTCCAAATTTTCCAAAAACATTTAGGTGGCGACTCTATATCTAGCAAAGTAGTCCATTTTTGGCAATTTGATTCAAAATCGATTTTCCTGCTGGATTTGGACTCTTTGGTGTTTATCTATTTCACATTGCACTTGTGGAATCAGATTCAGAACCACGGGAGTTTGATACTGTAGGGCTAGTCGTCTTCCGAAAGGATAGAGAAAAGTCGAGCTACAATATAGTAGAGTTGAATTATACTTGCCGTATGATAGAGTTGAACTAAGTTTGCGATGTTTCTGATTGAAACATGACGAATAACTTAGAGTTATCATATGGTAGAGTTGAATTATATTTTCCATATGATAAATTTGAACTAAGTTTGTGATATTTCTGATTAAAACGTGACAGGTAACTTAGACTTGCCACTACGGCAGAGTTGAACTAAGTTTGATCTAGTTAGATTAACAGACAAACTGTGGTTGTAGAACTCAGCTAATCTTTGTTTGAATCAGACATCGGCAAGAATTGGAGTTGCATGATTAATGTGAACATAAGTGGTACTTAGGTTCACATTAGGAGGCAAGAGGCAGGAATGAGGAATAGGCTTGATACTTGTTAAAATTTTTGAAAAAAATTTACAAGTTAGAGTTAGCCAAGGTATCCAGATAAGGGATACTTGAATTGCTTGTTACCCGAGATCACCAGCTAGGTTAGTCTATCTTTGAAAGGATGAGGTCTTGCTAAAGTACAGCTAGTACAAATGAAGGAATAACACTTGTAAAAATGCTTGAATGAAATGTTTTTAAGTTTCGTTTGGCCAAGATCACAGTAAAAGGTGAACTCCAAGGTAAGTTGGTCCGAGGTGACCAACTAATGGTGCACCGAAGATGAAGTGGATTTGAGGTGATACATATTAGATGTATTCTAACCTGAAGTGATTACACAGTTCAAATGTACTTGAAAAATTGCAAAAATATTTTAAGTGTGGAAACATGCAAGGCATAGAAGGGAAGCAGTAAGCATACATGAAAAGAAGCATTCGAAGAAAAAGAAGCATGCATTCAAAGAAGAAACTTGTTCAGATACAAAAGGCGCATTGGCCTAGCATAAAAGACTATTTGCCTAACTATAAGAGATAGCACTTCGGCCAAGCAAACAAACTATTACAAGTGTTCAAAAATGAAAGAAAAAGTACTGAAAAGAGAAAATGTTCTAAGGAAAGAAGGAAAAAAAAACTAAGCACTATGATCTTTGGCAATGGTCTCAGACTGATCAGCCTCAGCTGTTGGCGTTGTGTCGGCCTCGGCGAACAGTTGCTTTGACTTCTCAGCCTCGATCTTGGCGTCAACCTCAAGGAGAGTCTGGTCCAAGATCCTCTCAGCAGTCGTAGTCTCGGCCTCAAATGTGGCTTTTTTAGCAGAGATATGTTTGGGGACCTCATCCAGCTCTTCGTCCTAAGTCAAGTCCAGGACTTGCTCATTCAGAGTTGGGGACTTGGTCCCAGCAGATTCTTTAACATCGGCTTCGGCCTCAGCTTCCTCTTCACCCTCAGCCTCATCTTCAGATTGGCTTGGAGTAGGAGGGAATGGCACGATGAGTCAGCTTGTATCTCGAAGAGGCGAGTCGTCTGGGATGGCCAACTCCTTCAAACCAACCAACCAGCCAAGGGGGTAATCCTTGTTGCATGCCTGATTGACTTGCTTCTTATAGGCATCACGGACATCGGTTGCCCCTTTAGCATAGGCCTTCTCGTTGGCAGCCTTGAGTTAGGCCTCTTTTGTGGCAAATGCCGTTTGGAGCTCGGTTTGGGTTTGGGCCTCTTTCTCTTTTGCTTCTTTTTCTTTGGCTTGGGCCACCTTGGCAACATTCTTGGTAGCTTCAGCATGATCCTCGGCTTTGCTTTGGGCGAGTTGGGCAGCTTTGTCTTGGTCCAGCAAACTTCGGATGCAAGCCTCGGCTTGATTCAGGGAAATAAGGAGTTTGGCCGCCTCCTTGGTCTTCTTTGCCAACTATTTCTTAAACGCATCAATTTTGACTGCGAGGGAGTGACCCTGCTGAATAGCTTGCTGTAGCCCGACTTTTCATGCTCCTTTCGAAAGGCGAAAAGCCCTACAGTCCAGACTCCACTTGTGGTTCAAAATCTGATTTCACAAGTGCAATGTGAAATAATGAAAACACAAAAAAATTCCAAATCCGGAAATTCTTTTTGGAAAATCAATGTTTGAATCAAATGCCAAGACTCATGCCAAAGGCCATTAGTCCGTCATCACCAAAGTGTCTCAGCTTGGGAATTTAGGTACGAGCGGGGAAGATCATGAATTGAGCACCCCACTCGCCTGATCAAAGATCGGCCTCTACTAATCATGATGTGTTTCTTATTTACATTATATGCTCTTGTTCGGATTTATTAGCTATTTTACTATGTGATGCGCACACAAGGTATAAACTAGTTTGCAAGAATTGGAACACTTGATCTCATGTTTTGTTTTAAAATTGTTTTGTGAATTTGCCACTTGAAAAAGTGGGCTTAAACTGGACATTGATCAAACTATCCCAGTTCAAACAACTAGCCTTCATCCATAGGCATTCAAACAATTATATCATTTAAGCAATTAGCCTCATGGTATTCATGCTTGACATAGCAATAAAAACATTCGATGCAACATGCTAAAGCAATAAAAGCTCACCTCGTACTCCAAGCCAAAACAAAGAAAAATAATTAGAAAAATATGCATGTTCCTAACTTATGCAATATGACTAATGCAACACATGCATTATGTATTTTTATAGGCCTAGCTACGAGCATGGTGTATGATTGCATTCAAGACATTCGATAAAGCACGTAGTCAAGCAATGAATTTTGAACATTTGATATCAGGTTAGCATGATAAGTTGAACCTTATATGGATGCAAGACGAATGGATGCAAAACATGAAGTATGCTAATAAAATGTGATGTCCTATATTAACCATCATAAACAAGTAAGTAGAAGGGATAAAAATGTAGGGTTGGAAGACATACACATTATTACAACATTGCCCTTGCGCAAGAGGGTGCAAATTAAAGTCCAAAAGTCCGGATTTAACTAATTATTACAAAACAAAATGAATAAATAAGCGAGGCTAATTAACTAGCTAACTATGCTACTACAACAAGGATTAAACTCGATATTTAAACTAATTAACTACAACAATTACAAAGGGACAATAATAATTATTACAACACTTAATAATTAACAAGGCTAATTACAACAAACAATATTAAATTAATTAATTACAATGATCATAATATAAGCGAGGATGCGCAAGAATTGCATGCATGCATATGCACAATGTTCAAGAATAGCTCTGTCTGCCCTAGGCTTGCTCTGTTTCACCTCTACCACTGCCCTTTGTTTTCTGCAAAAATACACTGCTGACTAAACATTGAGGGCCGGCCAGCCCTCAATGAAGCCCGGCCGGGCCTAAAGAAGGATGGTCGTGCCTCAATTTTGTGCAAAACTTTGTTTTGTGTTCTGAAGTGAAAATAGTGCAGACAAAGTTGTTCAAGCTCTGTTTGTCCCTTCCTTTTTTCTCTGTCATGAAAAATCCCCGAGAGAATGTTAGAATTGTTTCCAAATCCATCAATGAGCAAATTGATTGCTTGATGATTCCGGATACAATTTTGGACAAAAATCAATGAATGTAATGAATATGACCACTCCTCCCTCTAGTCATAGAGTGAACTCAAAGAGAGAGGTAGAGATGCTTCAAGAATCATCAAAATGCCATGAATTAGCGCATGATCAGTCTTGACTCAATAAAATTGGCATAACGTCCGGCCAAGCCTGAGCAAGGTGACTCATTTTCTTTATGTGTGTTGGTTGTTTTTAAACCAATTCTTTTAGTCATTTCCATTCTTTAGTCCATTTGTCCGAAGTGATGATTAAGTCCACTAAAAGGAGAGAAGCGTCAAAGGGGAAGTAATTCTCAACATGAAAGAGAGACTATGCTGTTGACAATGAATCTCCATAGAGATTAAACCATTAAGCTTGAATCTCTAGTTCATGTGTTGAATAACCATCCACCGATTGAAACAACTCTCAAATGAAAGAAATGAGTGACAAGTTGATTTTTAAAATGAGGTTATTACCATGAAAGGTAGACAAAAAAAAGCCAAGAACAATATAATACAAGATATGTACAAAGACCAATGCTACAATGAAAGAACTAATCAAAGCTTGAATCAACTAAATAGATTAGAATAGCCCTAGAACAACCTCTAATAAGCCAAAAATAGTGGCAAAAAATGTAAGAAAATAGCTCAAAAGCTAAACAAAAAGGTAATGATAATAAAGCTATGTAAGCAAAAATAAGGAGGGGTGGCCAACCCCTCCAATTTCAAGACTTCAAATCATGTTTTTTGGCCTTAGTTCAACTCTGAAAATTAGTTCAAAAATCAAAGAAAAAGAGTGTAAAGGAACCAAGGGTTGAGCTATAAAAATAGGTGCAAGTAAAGGTGTTAACCTAACAACCTTTGGTAGCTTATCCAAACCCAAGTTTCAACACTTAAAATGAATGTAAAACATCCCAAGAATAAAACAAATAGATAGAAGTGAATTAAGCAAAAGCAAGAACAAAAGTTACAAGCTTATACCTCTCAAAATGGAGTAAGCTTTGGTTGATGATCAAACTCACTCTTGACACACTCTCAAGCTTGAATTATGCCTCTCAAGGGTCAACTAAGACTCTAAGATGATGAGTTAAGGTTGCGTATGGTGTATATAGATGATACAAAGGTTGGTAGGTTAATTCAAAGGTAGCTTGCAATGGAAGAAGGAGGAAGAAGGAGCTCTCTCTATGTGTATAGGCTTTCTCTCAATTCTTTAACCCCCAAAACAGAGTTATATGGTCGTATTTATAGAATTTGAGCACAAAAGGTGATAAATAACTTCAAAAATGGACAACTGGTGGCCTCCCGCCCATAACAGTGTTTCTCACTACTAAAGCCTGGCCGACCCTCAATAGCCACGGCTGACCCTCAATGAGGCATGGTTGGGCCTCAATGAATTTCCTTGTTTTTCTATTTTGACCTCAACACAGGGTGGCACAAGCTGTAAAAAAGGATTTCTTAGGTATGATCAATGGGAATATGGAAGGTTTGGGGTTGTTTCGAAGCTTGAACAAGACTCCTTTGTTAAAACCTCGAAGCACGCATAATACCACTTTCATCATCGAGTGTTTCGAGTAAAGCGCTCGAGCCTTGCGGGTGGTCAAAAATGAGATGTCCATAGTTGCCCCTCTTTGATAGAGCTCGAAGTCGTAAAGTGACATGAGTGAATGTCAAAGCCTAGAGACACCCCATTTGACAAGGCCGCAAGGCTCGAGCAAGAAATCAAGACTTAAATGCAAAAATTCAACTGGGGCAAAATGCCAAAACGAAATGCAACTAATAACTTATAATCATGTAATGAAGCAATGCAATGAAACACAATGCAAATAAAGCAATGAAATAACATCACAATCTAGACAAGTATGCAACATTTGAATGACAATGCAAATCAAAGCAAAATAGACCTTGTCGTGTTTCACATCGGAACGAAGTGAATAAATAGGCACACTTCGTGTGAAAAAGACAAAGAAAGCACAAACCAACCGACGTCTCACGTAGAAAGGATGTAAGAAAATACAGACCTAACTACGCCTTACATAGGAAGGGGGAAGGGCGACATAACCATCAAGCGCACCCAAGGTCTCAACCGAGATCCAAACACATCACACGCGATAAGAGGAAAGGTGGTGTGAATACCGAGCGCACCTGATGTTTTTAACCGAATGGTACAATCCTAATGCGTCACATGCGAGAGGAGGAAAGGTGGCGTGAACACCAGGCGCACCTAATGCTTTTAACTGAGGGTACAATCCTAACGCGTCACATGCGAGAGGAGGTAAGGTGGTGTGAACAAACAGGCACACTTGCTATTTTTAACTGATGGTACAATCCTAACGCGTCACACGTGAGAGGAGGAAAGGCGGTGTGAACACCAGGCGCACCCGATGTTTTTAACTGAGGATACAATCCTAACGCGTCACATGCGAGAGGAGGAAAGGTGGTGTGAACATCGGGTGCACCCAATGTTTTTAAATGAAGGTACAATCCTAACGCGTCACATGCGAGAGGAGGAAATATGGTGTGAACACCGGGCGCACCCAATGTTTTTAACCAAAGGTACAATCCTAACACGTCACACACGAGAAGAGGAAAGGTCGGATGGATAAAAGAACAAACAAATCACATAAGCAGGAATTAGAAATAAACACGGATTCTAAACAGAGAGGCGTAAAAATCAAAACAATCAAGGCGGTGGGAAAGCTAATTTACCAATGTGTTGAAACAATGAACGCAACACACCGTGCTTAAATGGATGATGATTTTACTGTGGCATGAATGATTTCATCTAGAACTCCTCTGAATGAACTGTACATACAATATCATTTGGTTATAGAACATAATAACAAAAGGAACTATGATTTTAGACAAAGCAAATTATAAACTACTCGAATAGTTTAAACAAATTAAAAGTTTTGAACAAATGAGTTTAAACAAATTAAATCAAGAATCAAACACAAAGGCAGTCATATAAAAAAAAATCCTTTATTTTCTTTTTCACTCTCTTATTATTTATTATTTTCTTCTTTCTTCCTTATTTTTTGTTTGCCTTTCTTTCTTCCTTTCTTTTTTGCTGTTTTTTTTCTTTTCTTGCACTGTCTTTTCTTTTCTTTTTTCTTTTCATTCATTTTTTGTTTTGTTTTGTTTTGTTTTGAACCCTCTTATTTTCAACTCCATAAAACAAGAAATAAATAATAGAAAGGAAGAGAAAGAGGGAAAGAACAAAACTGTACTGTGTTGTCATTGAGGGCCAACTAGACCTCAATGACGCACGACCGGGCATTGAAACAGCTGGTCGGGCCTCGATAGCAGCAAGGGAAGTTCTGGCCTTTTCTCACAACTTATGTGTTTAAAATAAATCCAAACCCTATTTCCTCACACCTTCTTGCCCGAAATCACTTCCTCTCTCTCTCTCTAGCTTTCCTCTCTCTCTCTAGATTTCCTCTTTTACTTGCATTTTTCAACAAACCTCGCCACTTTTTTCTTCGAAACCCTTCATCTCCTCTACATTTTGAACCGATTGGATTTTGATTCGGCCAAGTTTTGGGGTTTCTCATTGTTTTTACTTTGTTTCTTACGAGTTTTCTGGGGTTTTGGGGACTTGCTCTCATGTTTTCACTTTTCCCTCTCATTTTATCTCTCCTAGGGTTTAGCCCTTTACATTTTCTTGCTTTTTATTCATTTCCTCCATTATTCTCCATAGGTAGTGACGAAGTTCCCATTATGGACCCCGCCATTGGTATTGGGGCTGCCCTAGGCAGAGACATGGAGGCCGAGGACGCTCCTACGTTGCCTCCCCTCGTTGATCGGCCATTTGACGCAACCACATACCGACCACACACACATGCTTCACCCCAAGTGGGATTTTGAGATTTGAGGGCCTCATTCCTAGGATAGACAAGGGTATCTTATTGCGAGAGCCCACGGAACACTTGTTCGCCGATGCCTCCATGGTAAGTAACTTCTCTTTGTTTTGATGTATTGTTGAATCTCACAAGTAGCCCACTAGTTAAATGCCATTGCATTTCCCATTTGCAGGTGATAGCCAGGAGGATTGGTGAATATGGATCCATATCCGGGCCCCGGTTCTGGTATGAAAGACTGCTCGTAGAGGTTCGCACACTAGTTGACGCAGCTAGCTTCGGACCCTTCTGACCAGGGCTTGTACAGATGACAGTCGAGTTACTGCTGTACAGGGCCCTGGTCAAGAGATGGTGGGACACCACAGACTCATTCCACTTCTTATCAATTGGGGAGATGACTCTGACCTTGTATGACTTTGCGATGCTTTCCGGCTTATGGGTTGGAGTTTGCGATCTGATCCTATGTGATCTTGGCATGACGCAATGGAGAGCCGCATAGCGTCAGCTTCTTGGAGCGATCCAAGACACTACCAGCCATAGGACGGTGAGGTACAGCTGGTTTTTCCAGTACTTCTTTGACTTTCAACCCACCACTGCAGATGAGGTCGCCCAGTACACCCGCGGCTTCTTTATGTATCTCCTCGGTACTACCCTATTTGCGAATAGGGAAAATACCATGGGGTTATATCTTCTGGGGGCACTGGTGCACTTCCCTCAGGTGGCAGAGTACAATTGGGGTGGCACTGGTCTGGCCACCCTATACTGCTATATGAGGTCCGTCTCCTACCGTAAGGCGGATTCACTCGGCGGCTATTGGAGAGTCTGGGAGGTATGCCTCACACTTATCTTTTTTATTCATTCTGTTCATCTTGCATTTCATTTTCTGCTCATTTACTTTATCCATCCTTTTTTGTTTACAGCTCTGGATTTACACATACTTCACCTCTCTGGCTCCGGTCTCGGTGAGGCCGATAGAGTTGTCGATACCCCGCTCACAGTTACAACTCCCGATTTGAGCGATGTCGTCGTGTAGATCGAGACTTCCCTTACTTCCGCAGCTTCTGTGACACGATCACTGCGGACCAATTAAAAAAATACCAACCTTTAACTGTTACATACTATGAGCATACTGCATTGTTTCCCACACTACACGGTCATTCTCATACTGTTGATTTCTCACACTGTACTGATCTTTGACACTGTACTAATTTTTGACACTGCACTGACATCTAACACTGCACTGATTTCTCATACTGTACTGATTTCTGACATTGCACTAATCTAACACTGCACTGATTTCTCACACTATAATTCCATCTGACACTACACTACCATTCTTATATTGTACTGATTTCTGACATTGCACTGATCTAACATTGCACTGATTTGATAGGTTGACTGGCATCCCTGGGTGGACATTCCCCAGGTGTCGAGGATGACCTACGTCGCTGCATGGCATGCCTCCACCATGTGGATTCTATTCGAGGGCCTCTTTGGCTGGGCGCACTACCTGGGGGAGAGGTTCATCCGCCAGACGCAGGCTAACCCCGACATCCCACATCTCCCTTCTCCGATTATGAGGGTAGTTGATGAGCTGCAGGACGGTCCTCAAATCGACCTCCTGATGTTAGGTGAGGATGGCGATCATCATCATGAGCCTGGAAACTTCACTACCTTCTTACACACCCGGGTGATGGCACCTCTTACCCCGGGCGTGGCTCGAGCTGTGTCAGAAGTTGTTACTACTGCTGCAGCTGGTGATGCATCTGCTGGAGGTGCCCCTGCTATTTCTCCAATTCCTAGATTTCTTGTGATCTCCATTGAGATCATGTACATGTGTTCAGATGGAGTGATCGAGCATATCTCGCTTGAGCGCATCGAGAAGAGGGACCACAGACTAGTGTTTACTCCTAGCATCGAGCAGGTACACATTCTTTTATGCTTCTACTTACTGCACTTTGGCTTGTCTTGTTTTCTACCATGTTTGTTCATTGGTCTCTATTACATCTATCTGCCTTTCTCAGATTCTGTTCCTTTTGTAGGTACCCTGGGCGTATACCGATGACCTCCTTCGTACGATCGACTGACTGCTCCTCATGGTACAGAGAAGGCAGACCGCCTTAGTCACCCATGGGATTGAGGTATATACTGTCTGTAGCTTACTGTTATTGCCATATTGTACTCTCTTGTTAGCTCATACTAATACCTGTCTTGTTTTCAGATTGAGTCGGCACCATCAGTGCCTACAAAACCTTTCGCAACCAGTAAACAAAGAAAGAGCCCAGTGAGGGGCCGAGGGGGAGCCGATCAAGGAATAGGTCGAGCGAGGCAACATTCACTTTCCGAGGAGTCTTTTGACAAGTCTATGACCCTCGAGGACGAGGGAGAGGAGGTTGGCTTGCAGTCCAGCGGCCTTAGCAACGACAGTGATAGACCTCTACCGCAGTCGAGGAAGAAGAGGGTAAGGATAGGCTATTGATGAGAGCGACAATTTCGTTTTAATTTTTTTGTTTTTGATTTTGCTTTGTAGTTAAAGACTAGCTTCAGATAGATCCTTTTGTTTTGTTTGAAAGATTTTCTTTTGTTTTATTACTCTGTAAAACAATGATCGGGGTTGGACCCGCCAGTTATAAAAGACAAGTTTTTGTTGAATGATTTCCTTGCACAATGTGATGAATGGTATTTGCATGTGATGAACGGCATGACCCTTGCATGATAACTTTACATAAGACTTGCTCTTGCATTCATTTGAATCGGATAACTACCCATAACTGGACAAAATTGTGAAATACAACTCGATAACAGGAAAACAAAATAAAAACAACCCGAAAATATCAAAAAACACTTGGTACAAACAAAACAAGACTCAAAATACAACTGTGGTATGTCACGGCAAAAGTTGGCCTTTTCTGTAACTACACTGCTCTGAGCCATCATTTAGACCCGGCCGGGCCTAAATATGCACAGCTGGGCCTCAATGTGAGGTCGGTCAGTGCTGCCCAGCTGTCATAAACTGCTCCTTCTCATCTTCTATAAATAATGCTCCCTTGCTGTTTTTGTGGCAGAGTAACAAGTCTTTGATATTTTGCTCTCAAAATGGAGACAGTGTGCAACAACAGGCTCTGAGACTAGATAGTCACTTTGGATGGCTCGGAAAAGGTGAATTTTCACGATTTTGGCCTAAATGCCCTTTTTCCTCTGAGTTACACTTCTCTTTACTTTCCATTCCTTCATGCCACTGTTCGATGTTGGAACCCGATCACGTATGTGTTTCAATTCAGATATCAAGAGGTGTGTCCAACACTCGAGGAATTTCAAGCTTTGATGGAGTCCCAGTGCGACGAAGAAATCATACCGCAGCCCTATTTTGGCCATACCCAAGCTTTGGGATAGATGTGTGGATTAACATTACATGAAGCTCGGTCTTTGGTACATAATAGGGAGCTAGATCCCAGTTTAGTTCATCAATTTTCTGTTGTTGGAGACAGGAGTGACCTTCTTTGGCGAGGTCGCCAACAATGTGCTCTTTATTTATGCCTTCTTGCACAATTCCTCCTTGCCCCTAGTTTCGGTAGAGTTAGCATCCGGTTGATCGAAGTAGCTCAACGTCTGAAAGACCGTAAGAGTTACATGGGTTTGGTACTGGCCGAAACCTTGATGGGTTTAGATGCCTTCGGCCGAGGAGAAGCCACCCAATTGACAGGGAGTTCGCTACTTCTCCAGGTATTATTTTCCACCCTTCTAATATAATTCTTACATCACTCAACTCTCATTCTCTATTTTTCTCTTAAAACCCCTTTCTTTACTTTTCTCTCACCGTACACCTCTCTATTCTTTAATCTCTCTTGTTTTTCATCGCTCCCCAGGTATGACTTATAGAAAAACTGCAAGTAGCTGCTCCTTGTCCCGAGTATTCGGCCCGAGCTTACATTTTTCGTCAATGGCTAGTAGATTTCCCCTCAGAGGGTTTATGGTGTAATTGGATGTGCACCTGGTCTGCAGCTGACATAACTTGGCATTGCCCTTGGCTTAATTTGGCAGAGATGAGCTACAACATGTCCCGACAGTTGGGTGTAGAGTTTATTGGCCTCACACATTACGTATTCTATTTTCCTCTCTGGTTCCGACGTCAATTCGGGCATGATCAGATACGACCTGATGAAGAGGTGGAATACACTACTTCATTTCCAGTTCACGCCTCGCACCTGCCCCGATATCTTGCGGCTTGGAGGACGAGAGAAATTCTGGCCCTTGCCATTAGTTTCGGTTACCCCTTGTCTGAGGAGTGTTTGGCTTGGCTTGAAGAAGAGGCCGAGGTTGTGTCTTCTTTGGCATAGAGCCACCTGACTTAGCCGTGTCCCTAGTTTTACTGCTTTGATCTTTTCTTTCCAAGCTTTAAAAAAAAAAAAAAAATGCAACTTTGACCTGAATCAAAGAGTTTGGAGAATGTACTTGTTGAAATCAATAAAATTAAAGTTACGAGTATTGAAATTTTTCCTTTCGGTCCCAAAAATGGTCTAAGTTGTAAAAGGGTAACATTTTGAACAAAATCAACTTTTATTAAAACTTTCCAAAATAATTTTCGGAAACAATCACCAGATAATCTAGGACTCTTGTCCCTTATCTGCTCATCTCGGATTTCGGTATATCCGCAGATAACCTCGGCCTAGCCGAGATCACCTCGGCATTAGGACCAGGCCACGTGGCATCTAGATTGACACTTTGATGTCTCCTTGACCACGTGTTGTCATTCAAAAAATATGTCCCCACAACTGCACCCTAGGTTCTATTACCTCAGCAATTTGAGGTGATGGAACCTACATCGCTTGTTTATATACTATGTCAGCTAAAATTCATTCCTTTTCTATGACCGAGATCAATACTCATCGACTTCAAGTGCCCAAGACTCAACTGTCCACTTTCATTAAGGATAAAAAACGAAGGATGTTGTTTGTTTAAGCATCTCGACCGAGATCGTTCCTATAGCCGAGGTTTTTGCTTCATTAATCAAGAACTCCAAGAGTTTTGACTGCACATGAGCTGTCACGCATGGTTTTCTCAACTGTTTCCTCCACGTGTCCTTTCCTTATTGGTTCATACCTGACATGCGTTATCAGGCCGCGTCGTTTTTGCGCATGCTGCCTGACAAGCACATCGTCCAAGGCATTTCATTATGGTTTGTCACCTTTTTGATTTTTTAACAAAACTCCCCCATTCTCGCTCTTCGTCTTTTCACTTTTCAATCTTTCGTTCTCTCTTTGCCTAGATTTTCTCTCTCTACAACATTCACCATTTTAATACCTTTGAAGCTCTGCAATCGTGCTCCGTTTTGCTCCTCCGACGCATTTTTCATTGTTCCACTCCAACGTTTACCACCGTCTAACTCCAGCGAGTATTATTCCGACCTCGTTTCCTCGACTTTATTCGGTAAGTACGCAATTTCTATCTTTTCAAACTCCAGTCTTCCACTGTTCTGAATATGTTTCATTCCCGAACTCGCCATTTGTTCTTTTTACAGTATTCGTTGTTTGTTGAATCTCACATTCATAGTTGTATGATGAATCGATTTCTTGAATCTACTATATATTTTGAAGTTTGTCACTGTGTCTATTGACTGCCAATCACGCTTGTTTTTGATCTGTGCACATTACCCTCACACACTCACTTAGTGTTTTGTGGATTTGGGATTCTATATCTGTGTTTCTTTCTTCTTCCTGTGATTCTTGAAATTTTCCTGTGAATCCTTCTTGGCCTTGAACTTCGTTCCGTTTCTGTTTGCTTTGTTTGCTTTTCAGATTGTTGTTCCTGTTTCTTGTTTCTGCATAGACTTAGGTTTGGGATTTGATTTAGAACCTTGTTTCTTTAGGAAAACTGAAACAAACTCTCCTTCGGATCTTCAAAATCCTCACCCCAATGCCTTTTTTAGGATCTAGCCGAGGTTTTTAACCCCTTGTCAAGCTATTTTATCAAAATCATGTTTACCAAACCCACTCTAGCTGAGATTATGGGCATGTTCAGGTGAAGAGTAGACAGCTTGACCAAACTAGAGTACTTCTGGCAAGAGTTTTCCATCTCGATGATGTTCATCTAAGGTTGGCTGGGAAGGACGACTCAATTATGCCTGGTCAGGGTTACATGCCATTCCCAGTCATCTCTATTATTGAAGGAAGAGTTAGGTTTCCCCTAGATATCCTCTTTAGGGAAGTCCTCCATTAATATAAACTCAATCCCATGCATCTAGCTGTTAACTCTTTTAGGATCATCAATGGCATTGTCGAACTAGCACGTCGGCAGAATGCCAGAATCACCCTATTTGATATCTAGTATTGCTACACCATGTGTAGCTTAAAAACCCCCAAAGGCTACACCTACTACCTTAAGTCGAGATCTACTCAATACAAGCTAATAGCCGATATCCCAAATTCTAATAAAGGCATGCCAGACGACTACCTAATTGTCTCGGGCAATTAGGTGTTCGCGCCAGATGATGAACTCCACCTGTTCCCCCCGCACCGCGAGGTTTTTAGGATGACAAGGGTAAGGACCTAGTCCCCTCCCAAAGTCCCTTTCTCTGCTGCCTTACTTATCTGTCTGTTTCTAATGTTCTCTTTGTGTCTTTGCAGCGCTTTCTCAGCCCGAAAAGGATTTTCGCCAATACTACATGCCAAGCAAGGATCTGGTGCGTCTTTTCGACTTTCCTATTTAAGTGCGCAAGACTCTAGTCCTCCTCAACTTCATCCTTACGCACAGCGTTCCTAGAAAGAGCAAATCTCCACCCTCTGCTATAACTTCCTCAACTACTTCATCACCAAGGCCAAATAAAGCCTCAACCTCTGATCCAGCAAGGCAACCATCCACTTCTGCCCCCCAACTAATTCCTCCAGACCAGCGTCAATGCCGTCACTGAGCTCCTACCAACGTTCCTGCTAGGAGAACTCGAAGCCACAAATGTTGAGGTTCTGACGCATCGGTGGTTGACCCATCCAACCCTCTGATTGCCCTTCCAACTATCTATTTTGGCCCCAAGGTCACCATTGCCGCTACCACAAACGACATGGGTCGTGCGATAATTGTCCCCGATAACCTTCTTGACGACATCCCCAGTATGGTGTCGGTCCACTCTTCTTCACCTTCGCAGACTCAACCCAAGCCCAAAATCAAGAGGGTAAAATGGCCTAAGGCTAAAGCCACTATGTGATGCGCACAACACACAAGTATAAACTAGATCGCCCAATTTGGAACAAAGCATCGCATATTCGTTTGTTTGGAAATGGTTTGAAGTTTGCTACTCGCAAGTAGGCTAAAACATGGATTTCAATGAATCGTTCCAATTCAAGTAATCCAACCTTCACCCACAGGCATTCAGGCAGTTATATCACATAAGCAATTAGCCTTATGACAAGCATGCTTTCATGTTGACACTCACACACATGCGAGATGCTAAAGCGTAAACACTTACAGTATACTCCGAGCCAAAACAAAAAACTAGTTAATAATCAATGCATGATCCTAATTCATGTCAAGATGGGTAACGCAACACATGCAAAATGCAACTAGAAATAGGCTCGGCTATTCTAAGAGGGCATATTTGAAGTACAATGCAGTTAGTATGATGCCCAAAGCCTGGTGCATGCAATACAGATGAATGGAAGCAAACATGCGAGCATAAGGTATGCTAAATGAAATATGCCCTAAGACTAACCATCGTAAGCGATTAAGTAAAAGGGAGAAAAAAAATGGGGGTTGGAAGACATGCATCACACATACGCACGCTCATTACACCAATTGGCTTTCTCGAGGGAGAGACCGAAAGAATAATACAAACCATCTAATTAACTAACTAACAAGCTAATTAATTATTACACAATCACATGAATAACTCGCTACAACTAATTATTACAACACTTAAATAATTAACAAATTAATTAAGCTATGAAAAACAGTTAAGAGGCCTCGGGGAGAGGGACAAATGCATGCCCGGTCGACTTTGCTCGGAAATTCGTTGCCATGCCTCATGTTGCCTCTATTTGCACTGTTCTGTACCTCTGCAAAGTGTGAAAATTCCCAACACACTTCTGATTCACCCCATGGGCACTGTGGGAGGCCATCGGCCAAAAATTATGGTCATCGGCTAAGATAAACAGGTCATCGACCAAATATGAAGCCATCGGCCAAACGCTTGTTGCCGACCGGCACTAAAGATGGTCGATCGACCATCCTTTCCTGTAAAATGCTCTTTTGTTGCAGCAGAGGACAAATAGAGTATGGCAATGCATTTACAAGACGATGTTTGCAACTAGACCCCTTATCATGTTTAAGACTCAAAGGAATGTAGTTCTCGACCCTCAGACAATCAATCGCGCATTTCAATGCATGATGGCCAAAAGAGTCAAGTGTGTAATTCAATATCAAATGAAATGCACAAAACACATAAGGGACCTTAACCTCTATCATGTGTGATCAAGAGGCAAGACAATGCACACACAATGCTATGCAAACTAAGCATGCAAGCAAGCATGCAATGGAACTAATATGCAACAACATATAACGTACTAAATATGTAATAAGCATACGACAACATGCAAGGAAAAATGGATGAGCATGGAACAACATGTCAATTAACAAGCATGTGACAACATGCCATATGACAAGCATGCAACAAGCATGTAAGCATGATGTAAAGTAGCAACTTTGAACAACATGGTAAATGGACTTAAACTAAAGATGGACAGACCTTAGCCATGCCCAAAATCAGCGGCCAAAGTTATGAATTGGAAGCATGAAAATGCAAAACAAACATGCACATGTAAATGGTCCAACACCTAGGCATAGGAGGGGGACTTTCAAGAGCACTTAAAAAGGGACAAACATGGACATGTGACAAACATTATAAGCTTTGAAATCATGCATGGAAAGGCGTCAAACCAACCAAACAAGGCATGCGAAGCTTATAAGAAAGCCCAAAGCTTAAGGCTAGCCAAGGGACTCAAACCATGGCCATGCAAGGCAAGCCCCAAAGGGCCAAGGGCACTCAAAACAGTCCCAAGGCAGGTCAAGACAAGACCAAAAACATGCTCGAAACTAGCCCACACAAGCTACAATACAACTCCAAAAGACATGAGGCATGTAAGGCTACAAAGGGGTGTTACACTACACCTATCAAAACCAAACATGGCGTGAATTATCCAATAAAAAAACAGAGTTATGGCATATTAAAATAAGCCCCAAAACCCACTTAGATGGCATCCCAAAGACCTAAGCATGGAGGCATACACAATGGTCCATTCATGAGGCATAGGGCATCAACTCTTTAAAGTATTAAAGGAGTGATAAGTGCAAGTGTATGAGCATGAAATATGACCTGAAATAACATTTCAAATGATGCCAAATCATGATAATAGTCCAAATCAAGCATGCTGTGACTTGGACACTCAAAGCTAACAAGCTAGAATGCCTTATGGCTATACAAAGCGTGGAATATATGATCAAAACAACACAAAACAGAGCTCAAGCATGGTAAAACAAGGCTAAAAGCTTCTTTGAGTTGAGCCAAAAGCATGCTAGAATGACATGTTAAGGCATGACGCATATTAAGGCAAATGAGAGGATTGCAAGACAAGTACATGAAGCATGTAAGAGCCAACCCAAAACAGAGTCATGGCAAGCTAAAACAACACCAAAAACCCACTGAAATGGAGTCAACATAAGCTAGAAAGACATGCTCAAACATGAAGCATATAAGACTAGTTTGTGTGATTTACATTACAAGTGTATTAGGTATTCATGCAGTGACAAAACCAAGCAAAAACAATGTTGTATTATGGAAAAACAAAGCCTAATACATACTGAAATGAAGCTACAACAAGCTAAGCCAACAAGCTACCAATATAAGCCACTTATGTAAGCATACAAGACAACAAGGAGAGAGGATATGACCCTCTCCTATTTAAGACCTCAAAACTACCTTTCCACCACTGAAAATCCTCTCGATTTCAGTGGTAGAAAGGTCATGCAAATCCAAGAACAAGGGCCAAAAGGAATGGCCTAAAACAAGGCCTAACAAGGCCTAAGATGGGGTAGATCAGCCCCAACCTCAAAATGACCTTAAATAAAGATCTAAAGCATCAAAAATCAGAACTTATTGTAGTTTAGAGTCAAGCTTAAAACAATAAGCAAAATGGTCTAAAAGTTTAAGCAAGAATGGGGGTTTAAAAAGCAAGGAACTCATCCTTGAAGACCACCTTCAAGAACACAACTCCAACAACTTTTCCAAGCTTAAACCAGTCCAAGAACTCTAAAATCAACCAAAAGGGACCTCAGCTCCAAGAGGATGGTGTTCTACTTGGTGTTTGTGTACAATAGTAAGACAAAATGACACTTTTGAAGCACAAAATGAAGAATCAAGGCAAGATAGATACAAAACTATGGGGGTGTTTGGTGGAGCTTTTTTGAGCCAGCTTATGGCTTCTGGCTTTTAAAAAGTTATTTTGGATTGTTTGGTTAAACTTATTTCAAACAGTTTCTGATTCTAACAACTTATTTTAAGTCAAAAAGCTTATTTTGAGAAGCTGCTCACCCCTTGTTTCTGATTATCAGCTTCTGCTGTGGACATGTTAATTCACGGTTATACTTTTAGATTTTTTATTTTTTATTTTTTTAAAAATAGAAAAAGACCCAAATGGACTATAAAATATTATTATTATTTTTTATGAAAAATGTAGACAAATAGTGAATAATAAAAAATAAAAATTAATTGAAAAAGCTACTTCACAACTTATTTAACAAACGCTACTCAGGAACTTAAATCTATAATCCAACAGCTATACCAAACAGATTAACAGCTTCTAATTAAAGTCATAATCTATAATCTGTTAAGCTATAATCTATAATCTGTTTTAACAGCTACGCCAAACAGCACCTATATCTAACACTCAAACCCTAATTTTTCTGAACGTCTGGAAAGGGAGGAGGAGCTCCCTCTTTATAGAAGTTCAATTCCCAAGCTTGTTGAGCAAGCTAAGCAATTGAAACAAATCCCTCCATACACGTGTATGGAGGATGTGAATTATGCATGCTAGCTATGGCAGCTGGCATAAAATATCTGTATAAAGAAAATGAACAGGGCTCGGCCAGGAAACATGGCCGATCGACCAACATAGGTGCCGACCAACCAAAAAAGGTTCCGATCAGCCAAACTTTTGGCCGATGGCAAGAAAACAAGGCCGATGGCTTCATGCCTTGGCCGACGGGTTGAGGGGATGGCCAACAAGCCACCATCTTCCCTCAGAAGCAAAAACACAAGTGCTTGGTCCACAACCAAGCACAAAATAGACAAGTTGAGAGATCTTGAGGCAAGGCGCGCGACCGAGACCCCCGAGAACTCAAAATGAGCACGAGCATGGATGATCATTGATTGTTCAAACGATGACGTCCAAGTCTTGAGGACGGTCAAAAATAGGGTGTCTACAGTTGCCCCTCTTTGACAGAACTCGAAAGTCATAAAAATGACAGGAGTGAATGTCAAAGCCTAGAAACGACCCATTTTTGACAAGGCCGATGACATAAACAAGCATACAAGATAACGAAGATATGCGCCCGCAGGTAGGGACAGGATGCAAATGACATGCAAGATGCCGAGCATAACTTATGATCATGCAAAGATAGTTGTAATGAAGCATAACATGCAATAGTTTAAGCAGGCGAATAAGAACCAAACTACATTACATGCAGAAAGGATGTAAGAGAATTATACTCGCTATGTCTCACGCGGAGTACATACAATGCCGTCTGGTTCGTCTGGTCGCGCCAGCTTCAAATGAACCGCACATACAATATCGTGCCTGCAAGAGAAAGAAACTTAACAGGTATGATATCGTTAGAAACATGTATAGTATTGCAAGTGAAACAAGCGCATAACAATGCGAGTAATGTGCATAACAATGCAGGCGAAACATGCGTGACAACGCAAGCCGAATGGTGTATAACAATGCAATTTGAAACAAACATGACAATGCAAGGAGGGCATGCGCGACAACGCAAGCCGAGTGGTGCAGAACAATGGAATTTGAAACAAACATGACAATGCAAGTAAAACATGTGTAACAACACAAGTAAGGAGTGCATGACAATGCAACCTAAGCGTACGCATAAAAATGAGACCAAAGAGTGCGTGATAACACAAGTAAGGTGTGCACGACAATGTAACTAGTGTGCGCGACAACGCAAGATAAAGAGGTGCAAAGCAATGCAAGTAACGTGCGTGACAGCGCAAGATACAAAAGTGCGTAACAGCGCTGGTAAAGTGCGTGACAGCTTAGGACATGAAAGTGCGTAATAGCACAGGTAAAGTGCGTAACAGCGGAAGATATGAAAGTGCGTAATAGCGCAAGTAAAGTGCGTGACAGCGCAAGATACAAAAGTTCGTAACAACGCAAGTTATGAAAGTGCATAACAGCGTAAGATACAAAAGTGCGTAATAACGCAGGTAAAGTGCGTAACAGCGCAAGATATGAAAGTGCAGAACAACGCAAGATATGAAAGTGCGTAACAGCGCAACCTATGAAAATGCGTAACAACGGGACTAAAGTGCGTAGCAGCGCAAGATATGAAAGTGCGTAATAGCGCAAGTAAAGTGTGTAACAGCGCAAGATACAAAAGTGCGTAACAGCGTAGGTAAAGTGCGTAACAGCGCAAGATACAAAAGTGCGTAACAGCGCAAGTAAAGATGTACATAACAATATAAGTAAGAGAAGTGTGAAACAACGCAGGTTAGATGAAGTGTGAAACAATGCAAGTTAGATGGGTGCAAGACGATGCAAGTTAGTGGGTGCGAAACAATGCAAGTTAGATGGGGTACGAAACAACGCAAAATTAGATCGGGTGCAAAACAATGCTAGTTAGATGGGGTGCGAAACAACGCAAGTTAGATAGGGTGTGAAACAACGCAAGTTATATATGAATATGCAAAACAATGCAAATAACGAGCGAGACAACGCAAGTTATAGAAATATGAAAAACAATGCAAATAATGAGCGAGACAACGCAAGTTATAGAAATATGAAAAACAATGCAAATAATGAGCGAGACAACGCAAGTTATATAAGGATATGCAAAACAATGCAAAATAACGAGCGAGACAACGCAAGTTATATAAATATGCAAAACAATGCAAATAACGAGCGGGACAACGCAAGTTATAGAAAATGCATGATAATGAAAATGAAACATGCGAGACAACGCAAGCTATATATGAATATGCAAAACAATGCAAATAACGAGCGAGACAACGCAAGTTATAGAAAATGCATGATAATGCAAATGAAACATGTGAGACAACGTAAGTTATATATGAATATGCAAAACAATGCAAATAACGAGCGAGACAACGCAAGTTATAGATGAAATGCAAAACAATGTAAAATAACGAGCGAGACAATGCAAGTTATATATGAAATGCAAAACAATGCAAATAACGTGCGAAACAACGCATGTAATGAAATGCATGACAATGCAAATGACGTGCAAGACAACGCATGTATATGATATTCGACAACAATTCTCGAATATCGCAATGTATAAAAGGATATGAAAAGGGATACACCTCATGCATATTGAATGCCGCACCTGGAAGACATGGTTCGAGGTTAACACGAAGGCCGGTTAAGCTTCAAGAGTGTACTTTCTTGCACTGTCTTGAGAGATAAGGGTACCAATCAACACAACTGACCCAAACAAGGGTGTGGGGGGTGCATCGACCACAAGGGGAGGCCATCGGCCATCCATCGACCATAAAAAGATCTCAACGGCCAAATATTTAGCCGATCAGCTAACAATTTGGCCGATCGGCCAAAAATGGCAGTTACGGGGCAGTTTTGTCATTTTGCTTCGGGTCTTTAAATATAAGGTTCCAAACCTTATATTCTCACTTCACCCTAGCTCGAAAAATATTTCTCCCTCTCTCTAGGTGATTTTCTTCGCTTCGATACGTGTTTTTCTCTCGTTTTAGAGCCTTTTTCATCGTTCGATTCGCGAAACCCTCTTCGTTTCACGCACTTTGAATCGAACAAAACTCGATTTCGGTGTCCCTTTCTTGGTTTCCACCACTTGGGGTTTGTTTCTCCCAAGTTTATCTTGATCTTTGTGCCTTTTTCCACACTCCGACCCTTTCTCCCACTTTTCACCCCTCGGGGTTGACTTTTGGGTTGAGTTTTCGCATTCTTGCTTGTTTTTTGCATCCTCGGCCATTTTTGCACTCTTCTTGAGCTGGCAGACGACATTCCACGGGGTGGGACTCCCCTAGAGATGGACGTGGATCCTGAGGTTGAGCTCTTGCCTCTTCGCGTCCGACCATTCGATCCAGCGATCTACAGGCCGACGATATACGTGTTGCCTCTGGATGGCATCCGCCATTTCAGGAGTTATGCGCGGGGCGCGCCACTGGAGCTTTTGCTGCACGAGCCAGAGCCACATCTGTCTTACAGCGCCGCTGAGGCATACTCCTTCTCTGTTTCATTTTCTGCAATGTAGAACATCTAACTGCGATAGTCGATTTTGCTTTTTAACTACTTAACTCGGACACACTGATATGTCATATGCTTAGTTCACAGTGAGCACACCCAAACCCAATATCTGTGTAATCTTGAACACATGCACACACATTGCATTTTCAACTGAATAACCCGAACACACTGATACATCATATGTCATCATGAGCGCACCCGCACCCAATATCTGTGTAATCTTTAACACATGTACACACACTGCATATTCAACTGAATGTATTCAAAAAAAACTGTATTTCTAAAATTGCTTTGCAACTGCTTGTTTTGAACACAGGGAGATTCCCATGCCTTCCAGGGGTATGGGAACCCCGTTGCCTGTGGTTGATACATGGAGCTGCCCGATGCAGTCCGCCACATCGTCGACCAGGCCAGCCTCGGTGTTTTCTGCAGGGGACTCTCACGCCTCACTGCGAGTAGGCCCCTTCTAGGCGCACTAGTGAAGAGGTGGTGGGACACCACCGACTCTTTCCACCTTTCTGCTACAGGGGAGATGGCGATGACTCCCTTTGACTTCTTGATGCTCACCGGCATCGGGGTAGGGGGTGATCCGATCCCTTTCGATACTGATATGGATGAGTGGGATGCCGCCCAGATCTACCTACTCGGCGCTCGGCCACCTCTCTCCCGTCCAGGATTCATGAGGTACTCTTGGTTCGAGGACCACTTCAGGATTCAGGCTCCTACAACCTGGGAGGAGGTGGAGCAGTATGCTTGCGGGTTCATCATGTTCCTGCTGGGGACCACCCTCTTCGCCGACCGGGCGAACACTGTCGCCCTTTATCTGCTGAGTGCATTAGTGGACGTGACCAGGATCCGCTGCTATGACTGGGGTGGCGCAGGCTTGGCCACACTTTATGGATATATGAGCTCATCCTCCCGCCGCAGCGGACACTTGCTCGGAGGCTATTGGCAAGCCTGGGAGGTACATTTTCCTTTTTGCTTTTCAACTCTACTTTACACTATTTGTACACCACACACACTGCGCACACGCAATTTGCTTTACATTGACTGTACACCGCACATACTGCGCACACGCAATCTACTTTACCCCGGCTGTACACTGTACACACTACACAATACACTGCACACATTGCACAGTACACAGCACACCATTCTCTGATTTCTGCTTTATCTGCATTCTGCTTTATCTGATAAGTATACTCATATTTGCCCTGTTACACTCTGTAGTTGTGGGTGTATGCCTACTTTCCGAGGCTTGCCCTAGTGCCAAATGTGGAGACGCCCCCCATGGTTCCACACTCTCATCGATACGATGTGAGGTGTGAGCGGAGGCCTAGGGAGTCTTTCCTGTTCTTCCGTCGATACTTCGACACCATTACCGCCGCAGAGGTATTTCAAACCTTTTAGTTCATTTAAGCTTTGCTTTACATTGTACCTTCGATAACAGATAACAAACTGTATGTCCTGTCATTTGCAGATCACCTGGAAACCTTGGGTAGTGTTGCCTGATACAGTGAGAGACAGATATATGGGTGCTCGGGAGACTGCCCGATTTCAGATTCTGCTGGAGGGCCCAGTCTGCCAGGCATGGTACTTTGGGGAGCGCTTCCTATGGCAGACCCTCGATTTTCCAGAGCAGATAGTCCCCAGGCCGCCTCCTACCCATAGGAGGGCTACCGAGAGGTACACCCCGGAGGAGATGATGGATTACACGATCGGCTGGGATTCGAACCTTTTCCGAGCTGAGGGCGACTACGCCGAGTTCATCCAGACCTACCTGATGCGACCTCTGACCGGTGCTCACCGAGTCGAGAGAGAGAGACCTGCGGTGCCAGCAGCAGGAGCAGGAGCACCGAGGGCGACTCAGGCCCGCGGCAGGAGTGGGTCCCGAAGGGGACGGGGAGCTGAGTGGCCAGCACTGCCTACCACCATGACTTGCAGAGGGCAGGGTGGGGAGACTTACCAGATACCCATCGCTCCTCCTCCGGCTGATCACGAGCTTGTCGGAGTTTACGGTTCGGCCCCGGTATTTGCTGCTATACTTTTCATTTTGTACAGTCATTTCATTTCATTTGATATCCCACAGAATACTAATGACTTCAACACTTTTGCAGGCTTCCATCGAGTACACTAGTCAGTCTCTGGAGTTGACGGCCTCAGTGATGGGGATGCTGCAGAGGAGCCTAGACCTACTGACCATCTATGGTATCCCGGTAAGTTCTTTCAACCCCAGTCCCAAACTTTGCACACTCTATTTCATACATGATCTGATGCATCGCATTTATGAATACGACACTTGATACACTGCACTCGTATACCACTCACGGCACTGATACACTGTAACTCACAACATTCATACACTGCACTCGGTATTCATACACTGCTCACAGCATTCACACACTGTACTCACACATTGCTCACAGCATTCATACACTGTACTCATACATTGCTCACAGCATTCACACACTGCACTCGGTATTCATACACTGCAATTGGTAGTCATACCTTGTTTTGCATAGCATAACTGATGCATTTGCCATTTGTTCTTTTCAAGCCCCATTCTAGATATCGGCCACAGGGGGTGCTCTAGCTGGACCATCTGTACCTACCCGAGGAGTTGGGGGAGCCAAGCGCGGGATGACTATACATAGCCAGGGTAGACACAGGCGCACCCATGCTGAGAGCAGTTCGCGAGAGCCTACTCCAGACGACGATGAGTCAGATGAGGAGGTAGAGTCGTCTCAGGGAGAGGTTGGAGACAGTTCAGACAGCAAAGATGACGGCGGCGATCCTGGACCTTCGTCCAGGAAGAGGACGAGAACGGACTCCCGCGCTTGAGGCGATTGATGTGGATCCAAACATTCTGTTGCTTTTCTCCTTTTTTTGTTTTGTTTTCCTTTTTGCTAGCAGTTTAGCCACATTGTACTTCCTCAAGCAGGTTTTGCTTTCCTCAAAACTATGTACTTTTGCAAAAGACACATGATGAAATGAAGCAATTATTTTGTTCAAAAAGTGTTACATTTGTACATTCTACACATCGCATCGCATCACATTACATAACAATGTAAATGAGATCGAACTTTGTTTTTGAAAACTAAACACTCGAATTGCAATTAATCGGGTAGTGAGCCAACTAACGACAGAACAACTCGATAGACAAAACAAAGAACTTGACAAGCTAACCCAATGTAAATACAACTCGATAAGCAAAACAAAGACTTAAAGAATGCAAAAGACAACTCGATAAGCAAGAGTACAACAACTCGATAAACAAATTGTAGTAACACAGGCGCGACTTTGCAAAATCATCATCGAAAGGCACTTGAAGCGGAACTAGTCACAAGTTCTCAACATATTAAGCATTTAGACAGGTCAAAGGATAAGAAGGAAGGCCATCGGCCAAAGGAAAAGGCCATCGGCCAACATTTTTAGCCGATTGGCCAGAAAAGATGGTTGGTCGGCACTCTCTGTGGTCGATCGGCCAGAAAAAGGACCAGAACCTCCAGAATGTTGACACCTGTCTTCCACTCTCATATTATCTTCTATAAAAGCCCCAGCTTCGTAGTTTACTCATTTCAGTACTGATTTGCACCAAATGGAAGCGATTCTCGTCCAAAGTCTCACAAGTTGGATTGCCAATTCGGATGGCTCGGAAAAGCTGAATTTTCGGGGCTTCGGCGTAAATGTACTATTCACCTTGAGTTGTTCCCCGCTGCGTTTTCGTTCCTCTATGCCGCGGCAAGGTTTTGGAATCCGATGACACACGTCTTTAGCTTTGGCGGACAAGAGGTGTGTCCTACTTTTGAGGATTTCCAAGCTTTAATGGAATTCGAGCGCGATGAAGAAATCTTGCCTCAACTCCGGTTCAGTCACGTCCATGCATTAGGATGTATGTACGGCTTCACTTTGCACAACGCTCAGTCATTGATTCACGATGGAGAGCTGGACATTCTGATCCTGATTCGTCGATTTTCTGATGCCGATGACAGCGGCGATCATCATTGGCAAGGCTATCGGTGACATGCGCTTTGCTTGTGCATGTTGTCCCATTTCTTGCTTGCCCCAGGCTCCGGTGGGTGTAGTATCCAGAATCGAGGTGCATACCCACTACCTCAACCTATGGGGCTTCTATATAGATTCCAAGCCGGGGATGCACCCCTGGGTATTTAAACCAGACTTTAGTCTCGGAGATTCCAAACCTTTGTGTTCTCGGTAACAACCATTCAAGCTTTAGTTTCCACCATCGCAATTGTTCTCCTAGGAACTCATTGCAAACACAGCCAAGATGCCTCTGACAGGGATTGGTACTCCGGGAGAGTACTTCTGATTGATATTCTGGCATGAACATAGTCGACATAGTATTCTATTCATTTTGAACACACAGCTCATAACACAATACTCAGTTTATTCTGCACACAGCTCATTCTGAACACACTGCTCACTCTGAACACACAGCTCATAACACAATACTCGGTTTATTCGACATACAGCTCATACAGCACATTGCTCACTCTGAACACACAGCTCATTCTGAACATACTGGATGTAATGACGGAACATGCAAAAGTTGAAACAAACTCGGATGCTCTAAATTTTCCTCTTTATTTTTGTTTCGCAGCCTGGAACCTGCATAGCTTCAAATAGGTCCTGGTTCCACTGTTCTGACATGACCTGGGTTGAACCCTGCGGTTTTATAAAAGGACGAATCCTATTTTGCACAAATGTGGAGAATGGCACAGCACTCTGAGCACAAAACGATTCATTTTGAAATTGAGAAAAGAGTAATGAGTTCTAGACCGGGTATTGAGCCTACGGCTGATCACAGCAAAAATGACTCAATAACAAAAAACGAAAGGTAAACAACCTAAACACATCAAGTAACACTGGAAACGACTCAAAACAAGAATCGAGACAAACAAAACAACAAACACGACACTCAGACATATTACAAAGGCGAGAGACCTCTCAGTTCGCGAGGAGCCAGTTTCTTCGGGTATTGCTTCCCACCCTTTCTTCTTTGTGATTCTCATATCACTCGGCCCTCGGGCTCGGTTTTTCTCTCAAAACCCTTTTCTCACTTTTTCTCTCAGCGCACATCTCTCTATTCTTCAATCTCTCATTTCTATCCCTCCCCTGGGTGGTTAACGGGTAAGCAGGAAGTTGTGGGCTCTTACCCCTAGCTTTTTGTTAGATTCTTCTTCTTCTACTCACGACAGTGAGCTTCTCCCACAGAGGGGTTGTGCTACAATTAGAAGTGTAGCAAATCTGCAGCTGACATCGGTTGACGATGCTCTGCCGGGGAATTTGGACATGATCAATTGTGTCTAGATGAGGGAGTGGAATATCTTGATCCACTCCAGTTCGTGCTTCGTATTTAGCTTGATACCTCGTTTCTTAGAGGGTGAGAGAGCTTTCAACCCTTTCTTGTTAGCTTCAGTTGTGTCCTTTTCTGGCGGGTAGAGTGCCCTCCCTGGCAAGTATGTTGATTACGGGGGACAGACAGAAAACCTGACTCAAATGTGCCCCTAGTTCATCATTTTGACCATTTTTTGTTTTAGCTTTCTACTAAAACAATTTTGACCAATATGAGAGTTAGATTAACATACTTGTTCGATTTTCTGATTTGGAATCATGCAAGTCAGGCTATGAGCACTGAAAATTTTCCTTTTTTGGGTCCAAGAAAATGGTCCAATTTTGGGAAAATGGAATAATTTTCGAGAAAATTAGTCAACCTCAGTAAAAATTCTCAAAAACTATTTTTGCAAATGGCCACTGCTTGACCAACACAGAATTTACTCTTGAGATGCAGAACCTCAGATCCATAACAATGGAAAATTGCCCCTTGTTGTAATGGCACTGCACGGCAACGGAAAGTTGCCCCTTGTTTGAATGGCATCACAGCGTACTGTAATCAGTCCTCGAAGTGAAGGTCGCAACCGAACTCTCGGATATAGAGAAGACAAAGATGATCAGAACCATTACATGGACACAATTGATTTGGAAGTGTTTATGGCTGGACTTCAGAATGAAGTTGCCTACGTATCCCAAACATGGGAATCAAGCCTTATGTAGTTCCGGTTTAAGGTACACTCGAGTATTAACCTCTCCTTTTACGCTCTAACTTTTGCCAAGGCCGCCTTTTCTGGGTTTTCAACCTTGCGAGCTATGTTTTTCTTTTCTTTTCATTTCTTCTTTTCTATTTTCATTTATTTTCAGAATTTTTCATTTCTTTTTTTCATCTTTTCTTCATTCTTTGCATTTTTTTCCTTTGTTTTTTTGTTCTTTTTCTTTTTTTCTTGCTCTAACTTTTGCCTAGGTCGCCCTTCCAGGTTTTCGGCCCAGCGAGCCTCTCAAGGGTAAAAGTGTAGCTTTGTCCATGTCAAATGGTTTTTAGGATCTCGAAGCCATCTGAATCCAGGAGGGTGGCTGTTGTTCGCTGATGATGTAGGAGTCTATCCAACCGGGTCTAACTTGACCCCAGTGTTGTGGATAGGAACTCAATTGTCCTTCAGCAATACTTTCTTCTTTCCTCTATTCTGGGATTTGGCATTCTTGCCGATCTTCATTAGCTTGAGAAATGTCCCAATTTTTGACACTTCGAGCACATCTGACATTTTTTTTTGCCCCTAGTTCAAGGGTTGCTTCTCATCCAACTTTGCAACCTTTCTTTTGATCATATCTAACCTTCTTGCCCCTAATTCAAGGGCTGTTTCAAATCTAACCACACAAGCTTCCTTTGATGTTGGCCGTTGAACATTCTGAATTAAGGTTCAAGGTTTGAAAGCAAGGATGTCAAGTCTCGAGGCCGAGAACAATCCTAGACTGCACAATCTCAAGAGCGATTCCACACAAGTCTTCGCAGGACCGCGCAAAACATTTTTTTTGAAATCTTTTAAGAAAGCGACTAGTTGCTCGAGCTGAAGACAATGTAGAACCAATCTGGATCAAGACAGGATCCTTCTCAGTACTCACATTAACAAGCATGATCTCATTCATTAAGGGCTTAACATGCCTCTCTTTCTCTCAGTTGATCAAATTTTTCAAAACCCGAGGAATTCCTCCCTCTTCGTTTTCGTCACAACATTTAAAAAGTTTTGAAAAACTTAGGTCAATGCAATGATTTAAAGGCACAGAAGAAGTAGGTGAAAATGCACTATCGTTTCATTCAAGTTTGCTGGCACAACAGGCGCAAGGCAGAAGCAAACACAAGAGTGTGAAAATTACTGTTGTTTCATTCAGGTCTATTGGCACAACTGGCTCCATGACAGAAACAGACTCAAAAGAAAGTGAAAAGACAAACACAAAACAAGCAATTGATGTCCGTGGTCACGCCCCCGAAATCACCCCAACTTTAACAAAACAGGACTGACTCGATACAACAAGATAGACCCAACTGACATAGTACAAAAAGACTGACTATATACAAGACAACAAAACTAACTGAATGCCCAAGTCAGAAAGTACAAAAAACTAGCATTTGCAAATGCTCAAAATAGTGCGTGCCATACGCCACATCTGAAGTAAACTGAGCATCGCCCGCAAGTGGCTCGTCCCCTGATCACATCACATTATCCTCCAGGTTCACTAATCTAGTGACGACAGACTTTACTGAGCTTGGTGGGAGGACGACCCCATTATCTAACAAATCCTGTACTTCATGGCGAATACGGAAGCAATTATTGGTGTTATGACCAGTCTGTTGATGGTACGCACAGTACTGGGTAGCGTCATGACTAGGTAGGAGATGACTAGGGAGAGGGCGAGGCTCGAGGGGTTTGAGATGCCTTTTTTCAGCAAGGATTTGAAGAGCCTTGGACAAAGGCATATAGAGGGCATGGAAAACCCTGCAATCTCGGGGTAAATACTTCGAGGTTTGTGGATTTTTGCTGGATGCACTAGCAAAGGGATCAGCAGGTACTGGCTTGGTCTGCTGATCTTTCCCGGGTGTAGAATTAGGGTTAGAAGGAACAGTTCTGGTATGATGACCCTTCTCCCGATTTTCCCCTTGGCTCGAACTGCCCTCGTTCTGAGTAACGAAAGTGTCATCCACAGTTTTCGCAACAATTGCGAGCACCTGCTGTTTGTTCAGTCCCCCGGCTTTTAAAGCCTTAACAGCCTACAGAAGTTGTTCATAGGGATCAGTGTCTGCCCCCACCTTGTTCTTACCACTTGTCTCAGCTTGGCCGAAGGTTTGGGTTGCCACATCAGCGCGAAGTCCTGTTATTGTCAACATGTCATTGCCAAAACTTGGGATAGCTTCGGGCTGACTGAGTTCAATTACAATTCGCCCCAATAGCAGGGGCTCTTCCGGCATGAAGTTCCCGGTATGCGATATGATCGATGGCGGAGCCGACATTCCGAAGGCTAGATCAGCCACAGACCTCTGAAGATCACCGATCATTCCCATTAGCTCAAAAGTGCTGGGCTCACGAGTTTGGAATAATTGGGATTCCCATATTGGACGTGCGGCAGGTGACCTGGGTGGACGTTGCATTTGAACATCGGTCTCACCCTGCATGGCGATTCCCTGGTTTAGTGTTGTTGCCATGACCACAATTTCTTCTAAATTTTGCGTCATCATGGGTTTGCTGAATTGAATAGAGGTGATGTGACTGGTGACTAACGGATGTAATGAACCGGTGAGCCTTGATTGGCCTTTCTATGCCTTGCCTCAGCGAAGGAAAACACTGGCTGCGCTGAACTGAATCTCTGACCCGACAAAGTCTATCAGCGCAAATCTAATGAACCTTGGGGGATATTGGAGCCTTCTGAAGCTACGGTTCCCAAGACTACCTAGCAAAAGAGAAAACAGGCAGCATCTCAGCCCAATTTCACCAAGACAGATGTAATCATAGCTGCATGAGTATGCTCTCTACTGAATTCGGCCCAAAATTCTGCCTGTAAACTGATACCCTCAGGTAAAACTGATTCCCCCAAAATACTAATGCTCGTAGGCCTGATACCCATACTTGCAAACTGATACGTGCATTCTCTGTAGAGACAAACTCTAAAAGTACATAGCAAGCAAATGAGAGCTAAAACACCCCTATGTTGGGGTAGGGTTTCCCTGTCCCATTTTGTCAGGAGTTAGGGTTTTACTACGCACGCAACGATTTCAAACAACCTATAATCGGGTAAGCAACCTGTCCTAGTTTGGAATAGTCACTATGGATTCCGACATGCACTAGGTCGAATGGTCAAAAAGGGTGCCCCGGTAAAAATTGAAGTTTGTGTTCCCGTCGGGCAGAGCCCGCAACCAGTCAGACTTATGGCACGCTTCTCAAAGCATGCCTCCGGCAAACCATTCAGGAATAGTATACAGCAAACACGGTGTCCTAGGCGCACCAATGCACATGCAATGCACAGAAACACATAAATGTAGTCAAAACAAGATATCATGAGTTCGAGTCAAATTCTCTAAGTCCGCAGCAGAGTCGCTAGAAACTGTAGACGTGCCCAGAGAACTCCCGAGAAAATCTCATTTTGTTCATTAGCATACTACAATTCGGACTCAATGTCACGGTTCTGAATCTAATCTCACAAAGTGCGATGCAAGACTGATAAATCACCAAATTGTCCAAATCCGGCAAATCGTTTTGGAAAACTGAATTTTAAGAAAGAAGTGCCAAATATGGACTGCTTTGCCAGATACAGAGTCGCCACCTAAATATTTTATTTTGGGAAATTTAGGAAACCCTGACTCGTGCCTAAGGCCACGTGTCCGTCATCACCAAAGTTGCCTCGGCTCGGGAACTTGGGTACGAGAGGGGAAGGTCATGCAATGAGCACCCCCGCTCGCCCGATCAAAGATCGGCCTGTACTAAGCATGATATCTTGTTTTTGAAAACACATACGTTCTTATTCCGGTTAATTAGCTAGAGTTACTATGTGATGCGCACAATACACAAGCATAGACTAGATCGCCTAATTTGGATCAAAGCATCGCATATCCGTTTGTTTGGAAATGGTTTGAAGTTTGCTACTCGCAAGTAGGCTAAAACATGGATTTCAATGAATCGTTCCAATTCTAGTAATCCAACCTTCACCCACAGGCATTCAGTCAGTTATATCACATAAGCAATTAGCCTTATGGCAAGCATGTTGTCATGCTAACACTCACGCACATGCGAGATGCTAAAGCGTAAACACTTACAGTGTACTCCGAGCCAAAACAAAGAACTAGTTAATAATTAATGCATGATCCTAATTCATGTCAAGAAGGGTAATGCAACACATGCAAAATGCAACTAGAAACAGGCTCGGCTATTCTAAGATGGCATATGAGATGCGACAATTCGATACATATATTCAAGTAAGGATTGAAGTACAATGCAGTTAGTATGATGCGCAGAGCCTGGTGCATGCAATACAGATGAATAGATGCAAACATGCGAGCATAAGGTATGTTAAATGAAATATGCCCTAAGACTAACCATCGTAAGCGGTTAAGTAAAAGGGAGAAAGAAATGGGGGTTGGAAGACATGCATCACACACACGCACGCTCATTACACCAATTGGTTCTCTCGAGGGAGAGAAGGAAAGAATAATACAAACCATCTAATTAACTAACTAACAAGCTAATTAATTATTACACAATCACATGAATAACTAGCTACAACTAATTATTACAACACTTAAACACTTAACAAATTAATTAAGCTACGAAAAACAGTTAAGAGGCCTCGGGGAGAGGGACAAATGCATGCCCGGTCGGCTTTGCTCGAAAATCCATTACCATGCTTCATGTTGCCTCTATTTGCACTGCTTTGTACCTCTGCAAAGTGTGAGAAATCCCAACAAACTTCTGATTCACCCCATGGGCACTGTGGGAGGCCATCGACCAAAATTATGGTCATCGGCTAAGATAAACAAGTAATTGACCAAATATGAAGCCATCGGCCAAACGCTTGTTGCCAACCGGCACTAAAGATGGCCGTTCGACCATCCCTTCCTGTAAAATGCTCTTTTGCTGCAGCAGAGGACAAACAGAGTATAGTAATGCATTTACACGACGCTGTTTTCAACTACACCCATTATCATGTTTAAGACTCAAAAGAGTGTAGTTCTCGACCCTCAGACCATTAATCGCGCATTTCAATGCATGATGGCCAAAAGAGTCAAGTGTACAATTCAATATCAAATGAAATGCACAAAACACATAAGGGACCTTAACCTCTATCATGTGTGATCAAGAGGCAAGACAATGCACACACAATGCTATGCAAACTAAGCATGCAAGCAAGCATGCAATGGAACTAATATGCAACAACATATAACGTACTAAATATGTAACAAGCATACGACAACATGCAAGGCAAAATGGATGAGCATGCAACAACATGTCAATTAATAAGCATGTGACAACATGCCATATGACAAGCATGCAACAAGCATGTAAGCATGATGTAAAGTAGGAACTTTGAACAACATGGAAAATGGACTTAAACTAAAGATGGACAAACCTCAGCCATGCCTAAAATCAGCGGCCAAAGTTATGAATTGGAAGCATGAAAATGCAAAACAAACATGCACATGTAAATGGTCTAACACCTAGGCATAGGAGGGGACTTTCAAGAGCACTTAAAAGGGGACAAACATGGACATGTGATAAACATTATAAGCTCTAAAATCAAGCATAGAAAGGTGTCAAACCAACCAAACAAGGCATGCGAAGCATACAAGAAAGCCCAAAGCTTAAGGCTAACAAAGGGACTCAAACCATGGCCATGCAAGGCAAGCCCCAAAGGGCCAAGGGCATTCAAAAAAGTCCCAAGGCAGGTCAAGACAAGACCAAAAACATGCTCGAAACTAGCCCACACAGGCTAGAATACAACTCCAAAAAGCATGAGGCATGCAAGGCTACAAAGGGGTGTTACACTACACCTATCAAAACCAAACATGGCATGAATTATCCAATAAAAAAACAGAGTTATGGCATATCAAAATAAGCCCGAAAACCCACTTAGATGGCATCCTAAAGACCTAAGCATGGAGGCATACACAATGGTCCATTCATGAGGCATGGGGCATCAACTCTTTAAAGCATTAAAGGAGTGATAAGTGCAAGTGTATGAGCATGAAACATGAACTGAAATAACATTTCAAATGATGCCAAATCATGATAATAGTCCAAATATAGCATGCTAGTGACTTGGACACTCAAAGCTAACAAGCTAGAATGCCTTATGGCTATACAAAGCGCGGCATATATGATCAAAACAACACAAAACAGAGCTCAAGCATGGTAAAACAAGGCTAAAAGCTTCTTTGAGTTGAGCCAAAAGCATGCTAGAATGACATGTTAAGGCATGATGCATATTAAGGCAAATTAGAGGATTGCAAGACAAGTACATGAAGCATGTAAGAGCCAACTAAACCCACCCAAAACAGAGTCATGGCATGCCAAAACAACACCAAAAACCCACTGAAATGGAGTCAACATAAGACTAGTTTGTGTGATTTACACTACAAGTGTATTAGGTATTCGTGGAGTGACAAAACCAAGCAAAAATAGTGTTGTATCATGGCAAAACAAAGCCTAATACATACTGAAATGAAGCTAAGCCAACAAGCTACCAATATAAGCCACTTATGCAAGCATACAAGATAACAAGGACAGGGGATGACCCTCTCCTATTTAAGACCTCAAAACTACCTTTCCACCACTGAAAATCCTCTGGATTTCAGTGGTAGAAAGGTCATGCAAATCCAAGAACAAGGGCCAAAAGGAATGGCTTAAAACAAGTCCTAATAAGGCCTAAGAGGGGGTAGATCACCCCCAACCTCAAAATGACCTTAAACAAAGATCTAAAGCATCAAAAATCAGAACTTATTGTAGTTTAGAGTCAAGCTTAAAACAATAAGCAAAAGGGTCTAAAAGCTTAAGCAAGAATGGGGTTTAAAAAGCAAGGAACTCACCCTTGAAGACCACCTTCAAGAACACAACTCCAGCAACTTTTCCAAGCTTGAACCAGTCCAAGAACTCTGAAATCAACCTCAAGGTCCTCAGCTCCAAGAGGATGGTGTTCTACTAGGTGTTTGTGTACAATAGTAAGACAAAATGACACTTTTGAAGCACAAAATGAAAAATCAAGGCAAGATAGATACAAAACTATATCTAACACTCAAACCCTAATTTTTTTGAACCTCTGGAAAGGGTGGAGGAGCTCCCTCTTTATAGAAGTTCAATTCCCAAACTTGTTGAGCAAGCTAAGCAATTGAAACAAATCTCTCCATACACGTGTATGGAGGATGTGAATTATGCATGCTAGCTATGACAGCTGGTATAAAATATCTGTATAAACCAGATGAACAGGGCTCGGCCAGGAAACATGGCCGATCGACCAACATAGGTGCCGACCGACCAAAAAAAGTGTCGATCGGCCAAAACTTTTGGCCGATGGCCAGAAAACAAGGCCGATGGCTTCATGCCTTGGCCGATGGGTTGAGGGGAGGGCCAACAAGCCACCATCTTCCCTCAGAAGCAAAAACACAAGTGCTTGGTCCACAACCAAGCACAAAACAGACAAGTTAAGAGTTCTTGAGGAAAGGCACGTGACCGAGACCCCCGAGAACTCAAAACGAGCACGAGCATGGATGATCATCGACTGTTCAAACGATGACGTCCAAGTCTTGAGAACGGTCAAAAATAGGGTGTCTACAGTTGCCCCTCTTTGACAGAACTCGAAAGTCATAAAAATGACGAGAGTGAATGTCAAACCCCTGAGACGACCCATTTTTGACAAGGCCGAAGACTTAGACAAGCATACAAGATAACGAAGATATGCGCCCGTAGGTAGGGGCAAGATGCAAATGACATGCAAGATGCCGAGCATAACTTATGATCATGCAAAGATAGTTGTAATGAAGCATAACATGCAATAGTTTAAGCAGGCGAATAAGAACCAAACTACATTACATGCAAAAAGGATGTAAGAGAATTATACAATTCTCGTTATGTCTCACGCGGAGTACATACAATACCGTCTGGTTTGTCTGGTCGCGCCAGCTTCAAATGAACCGTACATACAATATCGTGCATGCAAGAGAAAGAAACTTAACATGTACGATATCGTTAGAAACATGCATAGTAATGTAAGTGAAACAAGCGCATAACAATGCGAGTAATGTGCATAACAATGCAGGCGAAACGTGAGTGACAACGCAAGCCGAGTGGTGCATAACAATGCAATTTGAAACAAACATGACAATGCAAGAAGGGCATGCGCGACAACGCAAGCCGAGTGGTGTATAACAATAGTAGATGACAAACACGGTGCCCTAGGTGCACCAATGCAAGTGCAATGTAAAGAAACACATAAGTGTAATTAAAACAAGATGTCACGAGTTCGAGTCAAGTTCTCTAAATCCCCAGCAGAGTCGCCAGAAACTGTAGACACGCCCGAATGTCCCGGGAAAATCCGGTTTTGTTCATTGGGCTCACTACAGTTCGGACTCAATGTCACAGTTCTTAATCTGATCTTGCAAACTGCAATGCGAGATTGATAAATCACCAAAGAGTCCAAATCCGGCAAATCTTTTTGAAAATTTGATTTTTAGAAAGAAGTGCCAAACATGGACTGCTTTGCCAGATACAGAGTCGCCACCTAAATATTTTATTTTGGGGGAATTTAGGAAACCCTGATTCATGCCTAAGGCCACGTGTCCATCATCACCAAAGTTGCCTCGGCTCGGGAACTTGGGTACGAGAGGGGAAGGTCATGCAATGAGCACCCCCGCTCGCCCGATCAAAGATCGGCCACTACTAAACATGCTATCTTGTTTTTCAAAACACATGTGCTATTATTTCGGTTATTAACCCAGAATTAGTATGTGATGCGCACAGCATACAAGTATAGACTGGAGAGCGTAAGTTGGAACAAAACATCTCATGTTTACTTTTGAAAACGGTTTGCTACTCGCAAGTAGGCTAAAATGTGGATTTTGCCACCCTCAAGTGGGCTTAAAAAACATGGTGATTTGCCACTCTCAAGTGGGCTTAGAACTCGCAATCAATGAATTGTTCCAATTCAGGTAATCCAGCCTTCACCCACAGGCATTCAGGAAGTTATATCACATAAGCAGTTAGCCTCATGGCAAGCATTCTATCATGGCAGTCACTCACACACATGCAAGGATGCTAAAGCAAAAACACTCACCGAGTACTCCAAGCCAAAACAGAAACTAGTTAGTAATCAACGCATGATCCTAGTTTATGTCAAGAATGCCTAATGCAACACATACAAAATGCAACTAAGATAGGCTCCGCTATTCTAAAATGTCATGTGAAATGCAATTTGATACATGTATTCAAACAGGAATTGAAATACAATGCAGTTAGTATGATGCGCCGAGCTCGGTGCACGCAAGACAGATGAATGGATGCAAACATGCGAGTATAAGGATGCTAATTGAAACATGCCCTAAAACTAACCATCGTAAGCTGGTAAATAAAAGGGAGAAAGAAATAGGGGTTGGAAGACATGCATCACACAAACACACACTTATTACAAAATTTGCCCTCTCGACGGAGGGTCCGAATAAATAATACAGAACCAGCTAGCTAATCTAAACTAATCTAATTAAACTAGTTATTACACGATGAAATGAATAACAAGTTACAACTACTTATTACACAATATTAACTAAGTAACCAATCATGCAAACTAAATGAATGTGGGCTGCCCCAGCGCTGCTTTGAATGACAAAGGATGCATGCATGCTTGAATTGCCTTGTCTGGAAATCCCTCGCGACGCCCCGACTTGCCTCTGTTTGTAATTGACCTCAGAGTACTGCACAAAGCTTCAGAAGGCTGAAACTCCACCCTGGGAATCTGTGGGAAGGCTGCCGACCAACTATTGGCCTTGGAGACCACCTACCGACCACTTTTGTGGTGAAAAACCAGAAAAAGTGGTCGGCCCGCCACTAAATCTGGTCGGCCGACCAGTTTCTGCCCCTGGTTTCTGGTTTTCTGCAACAGAAGGCAAGAGAGAGAGATGGCAAAGTACTCACAACACATGTGTGCACGACCATCCTCCCTATCATTACATGAGCTCAAGGGAGTATAGTTCTCAATCCTCGGGCCATCAATCACGCATCTTGATGCATGAGGGCCGAGGAGCCGAATTGCGCAACTCAATATGAAATGAACGCACATATGGACACGTAGAGCCTAAAACTCCATCATGTATAGTCAAGAGTGTCGGCGACCAGGAATTGAGGTACGTTTCATCCCTTCGAGTATGAAACGCCCCTCGTTTCCCGTGTTTGGGCTAACTCCTATCCCAAACACAATGCAACACATAACATGGCAAGCACAATGCTACGTAACATGGGATATGCAAAAATGCAATGCAACACAAGCATGCAAATATGCAATGCAACATGAACAACCTAACAAGGCTAATAGCATGCACAATGCTAATGCATTCATACACAATGCAAGGCGACACAAGCATGCAACAATATGAACAACAACTAGCATACACAATGCAAATGGGCATGGCATACACAACACAATGAACCACATGGCAAACACAATGCTCGATGGACTTAAACCAAAATGGACTGACCTCAGTCATGCCCAAATCAGTGGCCATAACACTAGGACTAAGGCACCAAAAGGCAAGACACACATGCGCACATATTGGTCCACAAGCTAGGCAACAAGAACATAGCCCTTAGGGGCACTCAAGGGGTGACAAAAGTGGGAGCATGGCAAGTCTATATGCTCTGAAATTACATGCAAAGTGAAGCCATATCATGCAAATAGCTCAAATAAAGCATGCCAAGAGACTTGAAATACAAAGCTAGTCAAGGGCTTTACACTACAACCATACCAAGCAATGCTCGAATGACCTAAACCACTCAAAACAGACCTAATTCAGGTCAATATAGTAGCAAAAACATGCTAGGCTCGCAACAAAGATGGCAAGAAATATAGGCTCCCGAATTAGCCCGCAAACAAGACATGAGGGCATAACTCTTAAACACAATGAAAGAGTGATAAACATGAGATCATGGAAGAAGTTTATGGTCTGAAATTACCTACCAAATGATGCCATGCCATGCAAGAGGCTCAAATATGACATGCTAGGGGTCCCATAGTGCAAGGCTAGCAAAGCCAAATGCACTATAGCTATGCAAAACCAAACATGCATGACCAAAACCAATTAAAGCAGATGCCAAGCATGTTACATCAAAGCCAAAAATGTGCTGGAGTGGAGTCAAAACATGCTAGAATGATGAGCCAAAGCATCATGCACACAAGACTAGTAAGCAAGATTTGTTCTACAAGTACATGGAGCATGCAAAGGACTACCAAATCAGTCAAAAATAGAGTCATGACATGTCAAATGATGACCAAAAATCTACTGAAATAGAGCCAAAACATGCTAGAAAGACATGCTACTTTGATGGGCCACAAATGGGATTACACTACACATAGAAGAAGCATGCACAAGATGACCACACCAGCCATGGACAGAGTCAAGGAAGGTCATAGAAGTCACAAAAAAGGGCTTGAACCAAGCCTCAAAAGTAAAGGGACACATGCTCCTTTGATAGGCCAAAAACTCAAGCAAACAAAACCAAAAGAGAGGGGGTCATCCCCCTTTGATTTGAGGCCTCAAAACCACACGCCTACCACTGAAAGTGGTAGAAAGTTCATGCAAAGGTTAGAACAAGAGCCAAAAGGGATGCCTCAAAACAAGGCCTAACAAGGCCTAAGAGGGGGTGGACCTCCCCCAATGCAAAAATGACCTTAAATAAACATCACAAGGACTAAAAAACAAAACTTTTTCTAGTGGGATGTTAAGCTCAAATCAGCATGCAAATATGGCTAGGAGAGTAACCAAAAACAAAGCTTAAAGAGGAGAAAATGGGTTACCCTTGAAGCACTGCAAAACCAGCAGGTTTCCTGAGCCAAAACCAACTTTTGAACTCCCACCAGACCCTCCAGCAACTCATCAATAAGGTAAGAGTGTTTGGCTAGGAGGTTGTGTGCATAAATGAAGGAATAACACTCTTTAAGGCACAAAATATAGATGGAGAGAAGAATATAGAGAGGGAGATGTATCTATCACCCTCAGCCAACTTCAGAACCTGAGACAAGAGAGAGAGCCTTTTATGTTATAGAAAAACAAGCACCAAGCTTGTTGAAGAAGTTTGAAGCTAGATGCAATCCCTCCATACACGTGTATGGAGGATGCAATCTGTGCACTCTAGCTGGCACAGCTGGCATCCACAACACCTGTAGAATATGCAAGAAGGCCGCCGACCAGTTAAAGTGGTCAGCCCGCCACTTTTATTGGTCGGCCGACCTTTTTTCATGAGAAAGTGGTCGGCCAGCCACTTTTTCTGGTCGGCCAGCTACTTTTCTGGTTTTTCAGAAAAATTCTGCTTTCCAGGTCCAACTTCAAATGGGCAGAACTCCCTCATATGAACTTCTTTTCAGGTCATTCTTGTGTGCAAATTGAATCCCCGGAAGTAAGCTTTCTAATGGTGGCAGCTTTCCATCAAAATTCCAACTGTACAAAAGGTTATGCCTATTTTGGTGAAGCCGCGCAGTTTTGGTCCTACCCGGATTCATGCCGAACTTCTCCCAAACTAGTTTTCTTCTCTCCTTTCCTCTTTTCTTCAACTCCAAACCCCTAAACAAAGTGTTTTGAAATATCTTTCAAAGATTTCATCTCTTTTTCATTCATTTCCACTTTGTCCTTGCTCGGTTTACCAAAAAGCACAACATTTAACGAAATGCGAGCGTCGGAACATCGTAGGAACTTTATTTTCAAAACATTTTGAAAGAGAGGGTTTTAAGGTCTAAAATATTTTGATCAAGATTGTTTTGGTCCAAAAGGGGTATGAAGTTGAGATTTGTCTCTCTCCTTGCCGAAGAAACTGAACTTTTGCTCTGCACACATTTCTCTACCAAGTAAACCATCAGTAGTGCCCAAGTCTTAAGGGCAGTCAAAAATGGGGTGTCTACAATTGCTCCTTTTTGACAGAACTCGGAAGTCAAGAAGTGACGGGAGTGAATGTCAAAGCCCAGAGATGACCCATTTTTGACAAGGCCGAAGACTTGGACAAACAAACAAAATACAGATGTAGTTGGTCGAACCTGCAGGCTGCCTACATATTCCTTTGCAAGGAATCAAACTTGCGTAGTTCAGGGACAGGATACAAAATGTTATACAGGAAGATTTTGATAATTGAACTTATACGCTACGCGAAGCCGATTTGGGTGGTGCAAACAGACAGGCACACCTGCTATTGTTAACTGATTTTGATAATTGGATTTATACGCTACGCGAAGCCGGTTTGATAATTGGACTTATACGCTACGCGAAGCCGATTTGATAATTGGACTTATACGCTGCACGAAGCCGGTTTGATAATTGGACTTATACGCTGAGCGAAGCCGGTTTGAAAATTCAAGTTTATGCAATGTAATGGACATACTAAATGATGTAGTAGTTAGGAAGCGAAGGTACCTTACAGGGGCAATTGGCAATGACCTACCTCATGCTGCTGGGGACCTTCCCCTTCTTCTCGGTTGAACCGCAGGTACTACTTTTCTCTCTGACTATGGTCGCAGCTTTCCCTATTCTCTAACAGTGTGACAGACTATGTTGGTTCAGTATCTAGAATTGAGGCGCATACATATGCTATCTCAATCTATGGGGCTGCCATACAGATTTCAAGCCGAGAATATACCCCTGGGTATTTAAACCAGACTTTAGTCTCGAAAATCCCGAACCTTTGGGTTCTAGGCATGAGCCATTCGAACTCTAGTTTCCACCATCTCAGTTGGTCTCCTAGGAACTCACCGCAAACACAGGCAGGTGGCTATACCAGACCACTGGAAGTGGTTCGGGCACGACAAACACCAAAGGAATTGCACCTTTAGAGGATTTAAGGTCTCCTAGACCAGAATAAAACATATACGATGCAATGGATGTAACAGATAGAGCAATAGATGCAAATGGGGTAACGCACTCTAACCACGCTGGAAATCATGAGGAGAGGCCTGAAAACAACCGCCCAGGTGCATACACAACGCAACTTGAGATGAATTCCAAACAAGCTGAAATCGTGTGAGGAAAAGAACACTCTAACCACGCTGAAATTGTGAGGAGAGGCCTGAAAACAACTGCCCAGGTGCAGACACAACGCAACCTGGGACGAATTCCAAACACGTTGAAATCGTGTGAGGAAAAGAACACTCTAACCACACTGAAATCGCGAGAAGCGGCTCGAAAACAACTGCCTTGGTGCATACACAACACAACCTGAGATGAATTCCAAACACGCTGAAATCGTGTGAGGAAAGGGACACTCTAACCACACTGAGATCGTGAGAGGAGGTCCGAAAACAAACCGCCCAGGTGCATACACAACGCAACCTGAGATGAATTCCAAACACGTTGAAATTGTGAGAGGAAAAGAACGGTCTAACCACGCTGAAATTGTGAGAAGAGGCTCGAAAACAACCTCCTAGGTGCATACACAACACAACCTGAGATGAATTCCAAACACGCTGAAATCGTGTGAGGAAAGGAACACTCAAACCACGCTGAAATCGGGAGAAGTGGCTTAAAAACAATCGCCTAGGTGCATCCACAATGCAACCTGAGATGAATTCCAAACACACTGAAATCGTGTGAGGAAAAGAACACTCAAACCTCGCTGAAATTGTGAGAAGAGGCTCGAAAACAACCACCTAGGTGCGTACACAATGCAACCTGAGATGAATTCCAAACACACTGAAATCGTGTGAGGAAAGGGACACTCAAACCACGCTGAAATCGTGAGAGGAGGACCGAAAATAACCGCCCAGGTGCGTACACAACACAACCTAAGATGAATTCCAAACACGCTGAAATCGTGTGAGGAAAGGGACACTCAAACCACACTGAAATCGTGAGGAGGTCCGAAAACAACCGCCCAGGTGCGTACACAACACAACCTGAGATGAATTCCAAACACACTAAAATCGTGTGAGGAAAGGGACACTCAAACCACGCTGAAATCGTGAGGAGGTTCGAAAACAAACCGCCCAGGTGCATACACAATGCAACTGTAGACGCGCCCGCGTGGGGCCCAATGCTACAGTTCGAACTCGATTTGTGTCACGGTTCTTAATCTGAACCAAAGAGTCCAAATCCGGCAAATCGTTTTGAGAAACAGATTTTTTGAAAAGTAGTGCCAAACATGGACTGCTTTGCCAGATACAGAGTCGCCACCTAAATATTTTTTATGGGGAAATTTAGGAAACCCTGACTCGGTGCCGAAGGCCACATGTCAGTCATCACCGGAGTTGTCTCAGCTCGGGAGCTTGGGTACGATCGGGGAAGGTCAGCTATGAGCACCCCCTTTCGCCCGGTCCGAAGACCGGCCTCTACTAACCGTGATATCCATTTTTGAAAACGTTATGTGTTCTTATACCAATTGTTACCCTAGAATTACTATGTTATGCGCGCAACAAACAAGTATAGACTAGATTGTCTAATTTGGAAATAAGCATGGCATATCCGTTTGTTTTGAAAAGCGCTTTAGAATTTGCTACTCGCAAGTAGGCTAAAACACGGATTTCAACGAGTTTTTCCAACTCAAGCAATCCAACCTTCACCCACAGGCATTCAAACAGTTTAACACGTAAGCACCTAGCCACATGGTAAGCATGCTGTCATGGTAGCATTCACACTCATGCGAGATGCTAAAGTGAAAATACTTACATCGTACTCCGTGCCAAAACAATAAACCCGTTAGTAATCAATGCATGATCCAAGTCCATGTTTAAATGTCTAATGCAACGCATACAGGATGCAATCGAAGTAGGCTCGGCTAACCTAAGCATGGCATATGAAATGCGATCAACTATCACATATTCAATTTTTGAATTGAAATACAAATGCAGTTAGCGTGATGTACCGAGCCTAATGCATGCAATACAAATGCATGAATGTACGCATGCATAGCATAAGGTATGCTAAATTAAACGTGCCCTAATCTACCATCATAAACAGGTAAATAAAAGGGAAGAAAGACGTGAGGTTGGAAGACATACACACCACTCACGCACACTTATTACAGATTTGCCCTCACTCGGAGGGACCAAATAAATAATACAAATTAATTAACTACGCAAGCTAATTAAATATTACAAATTGCCTAATCAACTAAGCAAAATAACTTAAGCTAAGAAAACAGGAAAATCGCCTCGGGAAACGCGCGCTATTTTCCTTCCTTCACTCCTCTGGAGGCTGCCAAAACCTCAGGACTGCTTCCTTGGATGCTGGGAGACATCACCAGCTGCATGGAATTGCCACCGGCAGTGGTATGTGGCCACCGGCACAAAATGAAGCTGTTGGCAGGGAATTTATTGCCGGTCGGCACTTTACACTGCCGGTCGGCATAGTGTTCCTGCAGAATCTGCAAATGACAGCAACAGAGGGCGAGGCAAAGCATGGCAGCACAATTCAAAGCATGTATGCGCCAACCATGTCCCTTATCATGGTAATGACTCAAAGGGGCATGTGCCTCGATTCTCGGACCACCAATCACGCATTTCCATGCATGATGGGCCAAAGAACCAAGTATGCAACTTTCATGTCAAATGAAATGCAAACCGATCAAACAAATTAAGGCCCAATTCCTATCACCAAGTCAAGGAATAAGGCATGCATGCAAGATGCAATGCAACCTAGGCATACAAGCTAAGGGTGCAACATGGCATGGCAAGGGACTTATGCAAGCATACAAGCAAACATGAGGCAATGCAAATGGATGGCAAGATGGACTTAAGCATGGTTTAGGCAGCTCTAATAAGGCCTAAAACAAGGGCCAAAGTGCTATAATGAAGGACCAAATACACATGCACACATACATATGATGGAAGGCCAACACTTAGGCACAAATTGAACAACTCTCAAACACATTTGAAAGAAGGTAATCATGGGCATATAGCATGCGACATAAGCATTGAAAATCATGTTAAAACATGAAGCCAAACCAAGCAACAAATCAAGCCAAACATGCAACAAATGGCCTAAGTGCTTGAAGCAAGTCAAAGGGGCTTGAACCATGGCCAAGCCAACCAAGCCTCACGAGGCTAAGAGGGCTTAAAATAGGTTCAAGGCAGACCTAGACCATGCAAAGGGAACTCCCTAGATGGCATCTAAGTGGCTCAATTTCAAAGCATGCACTATGGCTAAAGCATGGAACATGCTACACATGCTTTCAAAGCATTAAAGAAGCATTCAAGGCAAACACATAGGCATGAAAATGGGACTGAAATAACACGTAGGGTGGCCCCAAATCACCAAATCAATGCAAAGACGTCATGCTATACATGCACATACTCAAGGCCAACAAGCCGGAATGCAAAGGAGCTATACTAAGCATGCCAAATCCGACCCAAACACTTATGGACAGACCTAAAACATGGCAAAATATGCACAAAAGCTTCACAAGACTAAGCCTAAAACATGCTTGAACAAAGGCTAACAACCTAAGGCACATTGAGGCATAAACATGGCATTACAAGGTAGGTATGCTAAACATGCATGGTGTACCAAAACCAATTTAAAATCATGTTATATTATGGATATATAAGCATGAAAAACAGCCTATACATGCTTAACACACACTCAAACATAGGCTCCCTTTAGAGGCCAAAACATGCCATTTTCAAGGACAACAAGGAGAGGGGGTGGCCCTCTCCTTCTTGGGACTTCAAGGCACCATCTTTACCACTGAAATCCCTCAAGATTTCAGTGGTGAAGAGGCCCAAACACCAAAGTCTCGAAACTCACTCAAAATAGCACAAAAAGAGGCCTTTCAAGGCCTAAGGGTGTTCAAACTTACCTAAACCACAAAACACTCTTAACAAACAACCAAGAGGGCTTAAAAACAGAACTTTTTTATGTTATACAATAAGCACAAAAACAGCTCTAAGATAGGTAGAAAATCAATGCAAAAATGGGGAATATAAAGTCAAAATTGTTACCCTTGGAGACTTTCTTCACAAATGGTGGACCAGCTGGTTCTTCAAGCTCAAAACCACTCAAGAACACCAAGAAGAACCTCTTAGAACCTCAGTAGCTAAGGGAAGGTGAAACACTATGTGTTTGTGTGCAAAAGTATGACACAAACACACTTTAACACACACAAGAGGGAAAAAGAGAGAGATAATGTGTATCAAACCCTAACCCTAGAACTCAAACCCTAACAATGGCTTTCTAAGCTCTCCAAAATATCTTAAGTGTCCAACCCTTGCAACAAGAGAGAGCCCCTCTCCTTATAGAAGCTTTTTGTCTTGTAAAGCTTACAAGGCAAGCTTCATAAGAGGGAGATCCCTCCATACACGTGTATGGAGGGGAGCAAAAGCAAGACAGCTGTCTTAAAATATCTACAAAAGCAGATGCACAGTAGTCGGCCGGCCAAATATGCCATTTTGGCCAAAAAGAGTGCCGACCGGCACTAAACAGTGCCGACCAGCACTAAAAAGTGCCGACCGGCAATATACATTGCCGGTGGCAGCAAAAACCAGCCGGTGGCCTCTAGCCACTGCCGGTGGTGGGTGGGGATGGTCCACAAGCCCTACCCTGCCTCTCAAAGGCAAGATGCAAGTGTTTGGTGTAAAACCAGACACTAAACGGTCGAGTTCGGAGATCCTGAGGCAAGGCGCGTAGCCGAGATCTCCGGGAACTCCAAACAAACACAAACATGGATGATCACCGAGTGTTCAAACGGTGACGTCCAAGTCTTGAGGACTGTCAAAAATGGGGTGTCTACAGCAACCTAAGATGAATTCCAAACACGCTGAAATCGTGTGAGGAAAAGAACACTCTAACCACGCTGAAATCATGAGAGGAGGTCCGAAAACAAACCGCCCAGGTGCGTACACGACGCAACCTGAGATAAATTCCAAACACGCTAAAATCATGTGAGGAAAGGGACACTCAAACCACGCTGAGATCGTGAGAGGAGGTCCGAAAACAAACTGCCCAGGTGCGTACACGACGCAACTTGAGATAAATTCCAAACACGCTAAAATCTTGTGAGGAAAGAGACACTCAAACTACATTGAGATCGTGAGAGGAGGTCCGAAAACAAACCGCCCAGGTGCGTGCACGACGCAACCTGAGAAAGTCCCGGAGGACAACGATCCTAAACGCAGCTCAGCGTAAAAGGATAAATGGTACAAGATAACACAAGATGCAAATAAACGCAATAAGTGCGATGATACAGTACATGTTACAAGCAATGTAGAGCATGATGTTTAGGGAATGCAATAAACAAACAAAGCGGCACTTTAGAAAGCACTTCATAGAGTGAGTGGTGGTAAACCGCTTCACTCTGACGGGGATCTCCCCTCCATTGTGTTCTTCGAACACTTACCTTCAACTTGCAGTACAAAGGTCCTGAAATGCTGACAAGGGGGGTAGCTTCTGTATGCAGAAACCACAAATGTCGTTTTCCTTCCTGATCATATTCACAACTTTCCCTCATTGCAAACATAGCCAAGATAACTTTGATGGGGAATGGTACTCAGGGAGAGCACTTCTGATCGCCATTCTGGCCTGAAACGGTGAAACAGTCAACATAGTATTCTGTTCACTTTGAACACACAGCTCGTATCAGCACACTGGTCATTTTGAACACGCAGCTCATAACACAGTATTCGGTTTATTCGGCACACAGCTCATACAAGACACTGCTTATTCTGAACATACAGGATGCAATGACGGAACTTGCAGAAGTTGAAACAAACTCAGATGCCTGACATTTTCCCTCTTTTCTTTTGTTTTGCAGCCCGGAACTTTCATAGCTTCAGATAGGTCCTGGTTTTACTATTCTGACATGACCTGGGTTGAACCCTGCAGTTTTATGAAAGAACCAATCCTGTTTTGCACAAATGTTGAGAACGGCACAGCACTCTTGAGCAAAAAAAATGATTCATTTTGAATTTGAGAAATGAGCTCTTAACCGGGTATTGAGCTAATGACTCGCCACAGCCAAAATGACTCGACAAAGGAAAAACGAAGGTAAAACAACCTAAACACATCCGTTGACACTCTAAACGACTTAAAACAAGAATCGAGACAAACAAAGACACAAACACAACACTCGTATGTGTATAACCAATGGCAAGAGACCTCTCAGCTCATGAGGAGCCAGTTTCTTCGGGTATTGTTTCCCACCATTTTCTCATTTGTGATTCTCACATCACTCAGCCCTCAGGCTCTGTTTTTCTGAAAAAGCCATTTCCTCACTTTTTATCTCAGCGCACATCTCTCTATTCTTCAATCTCTCATTTTTTATCCCTCCCCTGAGTGGTTGATGGATAAGCAGGAAGTTGTGGGCTCTTGCCCCTGGTATTCTACTAGATTCTCATTCTTGTTCAAAATAGTGAGTTTCTCTCACAGAGGGGTTGCAATGCGACCAGACGTGCAGCAGATTTGTAACTGACATCGGTTGACTATGCTCTGCTAGGGAGTTTGGACGTGATCAGATCTGTCTGGATGAGGGAGTGGAATACCTGGCTCCATTCCAGTTCGTGCTTCGCACTTGGCTTGGTACCTCGCTGCTCGAAGGATATGAGAGCTTTCTGCCCTTTTCTGTTAGCTTCCGTTGTGCCTTTCTTGGCGAATAGGGTGCCCTTTCTGGCAAGTATGGTGCACTTTCTGGCAAATGCATTGACAACGGGGGAAAGACAAGAAGCCTGACTCAACTGTGCCCCTAGTTCATCATTTTGACCAATTTTTTGTTTTGGTTTTCTACTAAAACAATTTTGACCAACATGAGAGTTAGATTAACATGCTTGTTCGATTTTTCGATTTAAAATCATGCAAGTCAGGCTTTGAGCACTGAAAATTTTCCTTTTTGGGTCCAAGATACGATCCAGTTTTTGAAAAAATGGAATAATTTTCGAGAAAATTAGTCAACTTCATTAAAAATTCTCAAAAACTATTTTTGCAAATGGCCACTGCTCAACGAGCACAGAACTTACTCTTGAGATACGCAACCTCAGATCCAGGCACTCTATGGCAATGGAAAATTGCCCCTTGTTTGACCGCAGCACATTGTATAGTAACGGAAAGTTGCCCCTTGTTTGAATAGCGTCGCAGCACAATGTATGGCAACGGAAAGTTGCCCCTTGTTTGAATAGTACCGCAGCACACTGTAACCAGTTCTCAAAGTGACGATCACCAACGAACACTCAGATACAGTGATGACAAAGATGACCCGTTCAATCTCATGGACAGGACAATTGAATTTGAAGTGTTTTATAGTTGGACTTCAGAATGAAGTTGCCTACGTATCCCAAACATGGGAATCAAGCCTTACGTAGTTCGGGGGTAAGGTACACTCGGGTGTTAACCTCTCCTTTTGCGCTCTAACTTTTGCCAAGGCCGCCCTTTTTGGGTTTTCAACCTTGCGAGCTTTGTTCTTCTTTTCTTTTCAATTCTTTTCATTTATTTTCTACTTTTTTATTTTTCATCTTTTCCTTTCATTTTCTTCATTTTTCTTCTTTTTCTTTTTTTATATTCTTTGCATTTTTTCTTTTTCTTTTTTTGTTCTTTTTCTTGCTCTAACTTTTTCTTGGGTCGCCCTTCCGGGTTTTCGGCCCAGCGAGCCTCTCAAGGGTAAAAGTTTAGCTTTGTCCATGTTGAATGGTTTGAGATCTCAGAGCCATCTGAATCCAAGAGAATGGCTGCTGTTCACTGATGATGTAGAAGTCCATCCAATGGAGAGTGAATTTGCCCCTAGTGTTGTGGATAGGAACTTGGTTGTCCTTCAACAATACTTTCTTCTTTCCCCCTTCTAGGATTTGGCATTCTTGCCAGTCTTCCCGGGTTTGCAGAAAAGACTCATCTTTGACTCTTTGAGGGCATCTGACATTTTTGCCCCTAGTTCAAGGGCTGCTTTTAATCTAGCTTCGCAAGCTTCCTTTGATCACATCTGATATTCTCGCCCCTAGTTCATGGGCTGCTTCTGATCCGGCCACGCGGGCCTTACATTGTGGTTGACCATTGAACATTCTGAATTAAGGTTCAAGGTTTGGAAGCAAAGGGGTTGAGTCTCGAGGCTGAGAGCGATCCTAAGCTGCACAATCTCAAGAGCGATTCCACACAGGTCTTCGTAGAACCACGCAAAACATTTTTTGAAATCTTTTAAGAAAGTGACTAATCGCTCCCGTCGAAGACAATGCAGAACCAATCTGGATCAAGCCAGGATCCTTCTCAGTACTCACATTAACAAACATGATCTCAATCATTAAGGGCTCAGCATGCCTCTCTTTCTCTCAATTGATCAAATTTTTCACAAATCTCGAGGAATTCCTTCCTCTTATTTTTCATCACAATGTTCAAAAAGTTTTGAAAAAATCAGGTCAATGTAATGATTTCAAAGCATAGAAAAGACACAGTTTTTAGTCAAATACTGCCATCTCATTCAGAACTTCTGGCACAACTAGCACAAGGCAGAAGCAAACACAAGAGTGTGAAAATCACTGCTGTTCATTCAAATTTGTTGGCATTACTGGCTCCAAGGCAGAAATAGACTCAAAAGAAAATGAAAAGACAAACACAAAACAAGCAAGTGATGTCCAAGATAACACCCCCGAAATCTCCCGACTCCAACAAAACAGGCCTTACTTGGTACAACAAGACAGACCCAACTAACTCAGCAAGAAAAGACTGACTCTGTACAACACAACAAGACTGACCCAATACCCAAATCAGAAAGTAAAGTAAATAGCATTCGTAAATGCTCAAAACAGTGCATGCCATCCACCATAGCTGAAGTAATCTGAGCGCTATCCACAGGTGGTTCATCCCCCGATCACATGGTCTCATTATCCCCCAAGTTCACCGATCCAGTGCCGATAGACTTTGCAGAGCTTGGCGCGACAATGACCCCATCGTCAATCAAATCTTATACTTCGTGGCGAAGATGAAAGCAATTATCAGTGCCATGACCAGTTTTTTGATGGAAGGCACAGTACTGGGCAGCATCATGCATAGCCGGAAGAGGATTCGGGAGAGGCCGAGGCTCAAGGGGTTTGAGATGGCCTTGTCCAATAAGGATTTGGAGAGCTTTGGACAAAGGCATATAGAGGGCATGAAAGACCCTCTGACCTCAGGGTTGGTACTTCAAGGTTTGTGGATTTTTGCTGGACGCACCAGCAAAGGGATTGGCAGGTGTTGGCCTGGTTTGCTGACCTCTTCCGAGTGGAGGATTAGAGCTAATAGGATCATTTTTGGTACGATGGCCCTTCTCCCGGTTTTCCCCTTGCTTCGAACTGCTCTTATCCTAAGTGACGAAAATATCCTCCACAATCTTTGCAACAACTGCAAGCACTTGCTGTTTCTTTAGCCCTTCCGCTTTCAAAGCCTCCACATCCCACAAAAGGTGTTCATGGGGATCAATGCTTGCCCCTACGTTGATCTTACCTCTTGCCTCCACTTTGCCAAGGGATTGTCCTTCTTCCAATACAACCCGTCCCAAGATTGGGGAGCCTTTTGTCGTGAAACTCCTAGCATGTGATGTGGTCGATGAGGGAGCCAATGTCCCGGAGACCAAATTTGTCACAGTTCTTTGAAGATCTTTAATCATTCTCATCAACTCAGAAGTAGTGGGTTCACGAGTTTGAGATGATTGGGGTTCAGGTGCACCCATCATGCATAAGTCCATGCTTTCTGGAATGAACACCTCAGGTTTGGGTAGATGGGCTGGGGTGATGTATATGCTGGGGTCGAAGGTGGATGGTAGTGTATGGATGAGGTTAAGGTGGGGAGGTAACGAGTCAGTACTAACCTGAGGTCCTTTGGGTGGAGCTCGGGTCTCTTCATCAATAAGATCCTGAATCTTATGACGGAGGCGGATGCAACGGTTCGTATCATGACCGTTTTGTTGATGATAAGCACAGTATTTAGCCAGGTCATATCTTGGTGGAAGAGGATTTGGAAAGGGTTGGGGTTCTAGGAGTTCTAGGTGCCCTTCTTCTTGCAGCTTTTTTAAAGCTTGGGAGAGACTCATGTAAAGAGGATTGAACTTTCGGGCTTGGGGCCGATTTGAAGTGATTGGTTTCTGGCCATTGAGGAAAGTAGTGATAGAGTCTACTTCTGAGCATTTTGCAATTGTGCTACCATCAGTAGTAGCATTGGAACTGCGAACAACATTCTTCTGTAAAGGCTCATCATCTTCCACAAAGATTCCTTGTCTGATGGCATCTTCGATTTGAACCCCCATTTCATGAAGGGCTGGAAAGGTAAACAGAGGTGGAACCACCATCTTTTGCAGCAACTTGCCATGCAAATTCTGAATAATCATCCTGATCTGATCTTTGTCGGAAGGCCTTGCAGTCATCATTGAGGCCTTTGCTCTCCATCTCATCACGAATTCTGAGAAACCCTCCTTTGGTCCTTGGCAGGTAACTTCGAGATCACGAGTTGTGACCTCAATCTGTGTGTTTTAGGAGTATTGAGCAATAAAGGCCTCAGCCAGTTCTTTCCAGTTCCATTTCACAGAGTCCTCCAATTTCGCATACCAGATTGCGGCCATCCCAGACATAGTTCAGTCGAAGAGAGACAACTTCTGGGCTATGGTCAAACCCATTGGCCTCAAGATATCGAAAAATAGGTGGAGGTGCACCATTGGGTCTCTAGAGCCGTCGAAGCGGTCGATATGCGGCATTTTGAATCGGTCCAGCAGAGTCACGGCCGAATCAGTGTACCATCCTCAATATCCGGAATAGACTTCACGCCCTGAGACTTCTTGAACAGCTTTTCTAGCTTGCTCACTTTTAGTGCTGTGGGGTCCACTTCGAATTCAAAGGGAGAATCCGGTAGGTTGGTGGGTGTGGGTGCCTTGGACAGCTGGGGTAGGATTAGGGGCGGAGCCGGTCTCGTTGGGATGCCTGTAGCTTCCTGGACATTTGTTGTCTCCCCGAGTATTGGGACTCTTGGTGGGGGAGGAGCTGGGTGTGAAGCAGATGCCCCGGTTTGTTACTGTAGCCTGGCGATTAACTCTGCCTGTTGGGCCATAACCTCGACCTGGCGTGCGGCAAATTCTGCTTGACAGGCAGCATCCTACTGCATGGCTTGCATACTTTCCTAGAGCTAATGCATCATCTCTTCCATACCTGCTATAGAGTGTTGGTTTATCTGAACAACTGGTATATCTGTCCCTGCAGTAGAAACTGAGACCTCAGCCTGACTGTTCATTGGTGGGGTGGATAAGGGCCACTGATCTAGTAACTGCTGAACTGGTGATCTGTGCCTGACTGGCCCGTTTACCCTGCCTCTGGCAAAGGAACACTGATTTCCCTTGAACTGAATCTCTGACCTGACAAAGTCTATCAACATAAGTCCGATGAACCTTGGGGGATATTGGAGCCCTCTGAAGCTACGATTCCAAGACTACCTTGCAAAAGAGAAAACAGACAGCATCTCAGCCCAATTTCACTGGAATAGATGTGAGCATAGTTGAATGACTGCACTCTCTACTGAATTCTGCCTGTAAACTGATACCCTCAGGTAAAACTGATTCCCCCAAAATACTGATGCCCTCAGGCCTGATACCCAGACTTGCAAACTGATACATGCATTCCTTGTAAAGGCACACTCTAAAAGCACATAACAAGCAAATGAGAGCCAAAACACCCCTATGGTGGGGTAGGGTTTTCCTGTCCTATTTTGTCAGGAGCTACGGTTTCACTACACACGCAGCGGTTTCAAACAACCTACAATCGGGTAAGCAAGCTGTCCTAGTTTGGAATGGTCACTATGGATTCCGATCTGCACTAGGTCGAATGGTCAAAGAGGGTGCCCCGGTAAAAACTGGGGTTTGTGTTCCCATCATGGTAGAGCCCGTAACCGGTCAGCCTTATGGCACGCTTCTCAAAGTGAGCCTCCTGCAAACCGTTCTGGAATAGCAGATGGCAAACACGGTGCCCTAGGCGCACCAATGCAAATACAATGCAAAGAAACACATAAGTGTAATCAAAACAAGATATCATGAGTTCGAGTCAAGTTCTCTAAATCCCCAGCAGAGTCGCCAGAAACTGTAGACGCGTCCGAATGTCCCGGGAAAATCCCGTTTTGTTCATTGGGCTCACTACAGTTCAAACTCAATGTCACGGTTCTTAATCTGATCTTGCAAAGTGCAATGCGAGATTGATAAATCACCAAAGAGTCCAAATCCGACAAATCGTTTTGAAAAACTGATTTTTAGAAAAAAGTGCCAAACATGGACTACTTTGCCAGATATAGAGTCGCCACCTAAATATTTTATTTTGGGAGAATTTAGGAAACCCTGACTCGTGCCTAAGGCCACGTGTCCGTCATTACCAAAGTTGCCTCGGCTCGGGAACTTGGGTACGAGAGGGGAAGGTCATGCAATGAGCACCCCCGCTCGCCCAATCAAAGATCGGCCACTACTAAACATGCTATCTTGTTTTTGAAAACACATGTGCTCTTATTCCAGTTATTAACCAAGAATTACTATGTGATGCGCACAACATACAAGTATAGACTGGAAAGCGTAAGTTGGAACAAAACATGCCATGTTTCTTTTTTTAAGCGGTTTGCATACTCGCAAGTAGGCTAAAATGTGGATTTTGCCACCCTCAAGTGGGCTTAGAAAACATGGTGATTTGCCACTCTCAAGTGGGCTTAAAACTCGCAATCAATGAATTATTCCAATTCAGGTAATCCAACCTTCACCCACAGGCATTCAGGCAGTTATATCACATAAGCAGTTAGCCTCATGGCAAGCATGCTATCATGGCAGTCACTCACACACATGCAAGGATGCTAAAGCAAAAACACTCACCGAGTACTCCAAGCCGAAACAGAAACTAGTTAGCAATCAATACATGATCCTAGTTTATGTCAAGAATGCCTAATGCAACACATACAAAATGCAACTAAGATAGGCTCGGCTATTCTAAAATGTCATGTGAAATGCAATTTGATACATGTATTCAAACGGGAATTGAAATACAATGCAGTTAGTATGATGTGCCGAGCCCAGTGCACGCAAGACAGATGAATGGATGCAAACATGAGAGCATAAGGATGCTAATTGAAACATGCCCTAAAACTAACCATCGTAAGCTAGTAAATAAAAGGGAGAAGAAATGGGGGTTGGAAGACATGCATCACACGCACGTACACTTATTACAAAATTTGCCCTCTTGACGGAGGGTCCGAATAAATAATACAGAACCAGCTACCTAATCTAAGCTAATCTAATTAAATAACTTATTACACGACGAAATGAATAACAAGTTACAACTACTTATTACACAACATTAACTAAGTAAGCAATCATGCAAACTAAATGAATGTGGGTTGCCCCAGCTCAGCTTTGAATGACAAAGAATGCATGCATGCTTGAATTGCCTTGTTCGGAAATCCGTCACGACGCCCCGACTTGCCTCTGTTTGCAATTGACCTCAGAGCACTGTACAAAGCTCCAAAAGGCTGAAACTCCACCCTGGGAATCTGTGGGAAGGCTGCCGACCAGCTATTGGCTTTGGAGACCACCTGCCGACCAATTTTGTGGTGAAAAACAAGAAAAAGTGGTCGGCCAGCCACAATCTATTCGGCCGACCAGTTTCTGCCCCTGGTTTCTGGTTTTCTGCAACAAAAGGCAAGAGAGGGAGATAGCAAAGTATTCGCAACACATGTGTGCACGACCATCCTCCCTATCATTACATGAGCTCAAGAGAGTATAGTTCTCGATCCTCGGGCCATTAATCACGCATCTTGATGCATCATGGCCGAGGAGCCGAATTGCGCAACTCAATATGAAATGAACGCACATATGGACACGTAGAGCCTAAAACTCCATCATGTATAGTCAAGAGTGTCGACGACCGGGAATTGAGGTACATTTATTCACTTCGAGTGTGAAACACCCCTCGTTTCCCGTGTTTGGGCTAACTCCTATCCCAAACACAATGCAACACATAACATGTCATGCACAATGCTACATAACATGGGATATGCAAAAATGCAATGCAACACAAGCATGCAAATATGCAATGCAACATGGACAACCTAACAAGGCTAATGGCATGCACAATGCTAATGCATTCATACACAATGCAAGGCGACACAAGCATGTAACAATATGAACAACAACTAGCATACACAATGCAAATGGACATGGCATACACAACACAATGAACCACATGGCATACACAATGCTCGATGGACTTAAACCAAAATGGATTGACCTCAATCATGCCCAAATCAGTGGCCATAACACTAGGACTAAGGCACCAAAAGGCAAGACACACATGCACACATATTGGTCCACAAGCTAGGCAACAAGAACACAACCCTTAGGGGCACTCAAGGGGTGACAAAAGTGGGAGCATGGCAAGTCTATATGCTCTGAAATTACATGCAAAGTGAAGCCATATCATGCAAATAGCTCAAATAAAGCGTGCCAAGAGACTTGAAATACAAAGCTAGTCAAGGGCTTTACACTACAACCATACCAAGCAATGCTCGAATGACCTAAAGCACTCAAAACAGACCTAATGCAGGTTAATATGGTAGCAAAAACATCCTAGGCTCGCAACAAAGATGGCAAGAAAGATAAGCTCCCGAATTAGCCTGCAAACAAGACATGAGGGCATAACTCTTAAACACAATGAAAGAGTGATAAACATGAGATCATGGTAGAAGTTTATGGTCTGAAATTACCTACCAAATGATGCCATGCCATGCAAGAGGCTCAAATATGACATGCTAGGGGTCCCATAGTACAAGGCTAGCAAAGCCAAGTGCACTATAGCTATGCAAAACCAAACATGCATGACCAAAACCAATTAAATCAGACATCAAGCATGTTACATCAAAGCCAAAAATGTGCTGGAGTGGAGTCAAAACATGCTAGAATGATGAGCCAAAGCATCATGCACACAAGACTAGTAAGTAAGATTTGTTCTACAAGTACATGGAGCATGCAAAGGACTACCAAATCAGTCAAAAATAGAGTCATGACATGTCAAATGATGACCAAAAATCTACTAAAATGGAGCCAAAACATGCTAGAAAGACATGCTACTTTGATGGGCCACAAATGGGATTACACTACACATACAAGAAGCATGCGCAAGATGACCAAACCAGCCATGGACAGAGTCAAGACAGGTCCTAGAAGTCATAAAAAAGAGCCTGAACCAAGCCTCAAAAGTAAAGGGAGACATGCTCCTTTGATAGGCCAAAAACTCAAGCAAACAAAACCCAAAGAGAGGGGGTCACCCCCCTCTGATTTGAGTCCTCAAAACCACACACCTACCACTAAAAACCCACTGTATTTCAGTGGTAGAAAGGCCATGCAAAGGTTAGAACAAGAGCCAAAAGGGATGCCTCAAAACAAGGCCTAACAAGGCCTAAGAGGGGGTGGACCTCCCAATGTAAAAATGACCTTAAACAAACATCACAAGGACTGAAAAAGAAAACTTTTTCTAGTAGGAAGTTAAGCTCAAATCAGCATGCAAATATGGCTAGGAGAGTAACCAAAAACAAAGCTTAAAGAGGAGAAAATGGGTTACCCTTGAAGCACTGCAAAACCAGCCGGTTTCCTGAGCCAAAACCAACTTTTGAACTCCCACAAGACGCGCCAGCAACTCAGCAACAAGGTAAGAGTGTTTGGCTAGGAGGTTGTGTGCATAAATGAAGGAATAACACTCTTTAAGGCACAAAATATAGAGGGAGAGAAGAATATAGAGAGGGAGATATATCTATCACCCTCAGCCAACTTCAGAACCTGAGACAAGAGAGAGAGCCTTTTCTCTTATAAAAAAAGAAGCACCAAGCTTGTTGAAGAAGTTTGAAGCTAGATGCAATCCCTCCATACACGTGTATGGAGGCTGCAATCTGTGCACTCCAGCTGGCACAGCTGGCATCCACAACACCTGTAGAATATGTAGGAAGGTCGCCGACCAGTTAAAGTGGTTGGCCAACCACTTTTACTGGTCAGCCGACCACTTTTCATGACAAAGTGGTTGGCCAGCCACTTTTTCTGGTTGTGTCACGACACCAATAGCATGGTCATGACACCAACCAGTGCTATAGATTGTGTCACGAGATTCAGGATCTCGTTGGCAATAGGGTGATCGTGCCACCGGAGAAACCGAATGTCACAACCAACCCTCTCCCACCACATAACGAAGCTTCACCTCCCAAACGCATCAATTTGATCTAAACAGGGGTTGTGTCATACGACCCTAGTATATATATCACCCCTTCTCACCTACCCAAGCCGGAGGTGTTCATTCCTGACAACACTGACTTGTGCATGTTGGACATCTCCTGAACCCAACCTGAAACGGTGGTGGTAGCTATCGAAGATAGAAGTGGGTTGACTGCGGAGGCAGATGAGAATGCAAATATAGAGCCTGAGAGGTCTGCAAGCTTCATGTATAACCCGAGCGGTTACATTACATCAGCAGGCCAGGCTAGGGCGACTGTGGAATTGCCAATGGAGGCAGAGATTTGTGTAGTGCGGGAGGATGGACTTAATCAGGGGCAGGATGACCTGGCAGAACTAGAAGAGGACATTGCTAACCATCAGTTTTTCAACGAGCAAGATCCAGGAGACGTGACAGTCAACTGGTTTGATTTGGATGGGGCAGCGGAGTCTACTGGGTGGCTTGATGACCAGCCGGATGTTGTTGAACAACCTCAGCTAGAACAAGGTCCGTCAGGGATGGGGATATCAACTATAGCCGAAAGGGCCGGGAATCTAGATGCGTCACCAGAGAGCACCGGTGTTAAGAATTTCACTCGGGATCCGGGCAATTTGAATATAGAAGATGTTGAACAGCAAGCTGTGTTGAAGCAGTCTGAGCAGGAAAGGATTGAGGATTCTGAGAGGGCCAGAAAGGCCAAGGCTCCTGTGGGGACAGAACATGCTGTGTGCATAGGAACAGAGCGTGCTGCGGGCACAGGAACGGAAGGTGCTATGGGCACAGGAATAGTTGTAACGGAGCCAGACTGGTGTCTGTCGGCTGCCGATGGCATGTGGTGTGAAGATGATGATCCATGTCTTGCCCACACCGATGAAGACTGGGGACGAAGCTAACCGGATGATACCTGGTATATTGGTGAAGTTGACCACATGACTAAGATTGGGCGATATTTTAAGCCCCCACACTTAGATCAACTAGAGGCGTCCGGAAAGGACAGGGAGGCAAACAAGCAGAAAGAAAAGCTACTCGAAGAAGAGGCTGTGCTGAAACAGCTTAAGAAGATAGAAACAGACATCTCCATCTGGGGACTGCTTATGGCTTCAAGAGTACATAGACAAGATGTCCTTTCTGCTATGGACAAGGCCAAACTTTCAATAGATACCACACCTGGGCAGTTGGTAGGATTGGTTTTTCCGAGAGGAGCTTCCCCGATGTTGACCTTTTCTGACAATGAACTGCCGCCTGAGGGCGCAAACCATAACAAACCGCTCTACATCTCTGTGGAGTGTAGAGACAAGTGGGTACTAGTAGTTCTTATCGACACGGGATCCGTCATTAACATGTGTCCATCGAGGACGGCATATGCAATCGGGTTGAAGCCCGCAGACTTTGTGCCAACTGCCTAGGTTATAAAGGCTTATGACAATACTAGCAAAGAAGTGATGGGGACTGTGCAGATTCAGACCATGGTTGGTCCAGGACATCACGAGATTGACTTTCATGTCTTGGACGTTCCCGCGACCTTTAATCTACTCCTAGGGCGGCCGTGGCTACACCAGGTAAAGGCGGTCTCTTCCACCCTGTATCAAATGTTGAAGTACCCCCACAAGAAAGGGGTGGCCATTATTTTTAGGAATTTGTCAATCCATCTGCCGCCAGAGGTGTCTACACCGATTTTGGAAATCGAGCATGGCACGGAGGATGTGTTCCTATCAGGATTCACCCCAGCCGAGGCCTGGGTTGTTCAAAATATCTTAGCTATTGATGAGGGGTTATATGTCAGCGCACAATCTGTGTACCTTATAAACAAGCTCCAGCACATCCCTGGGATGGGATTAGGAAAAAGTGGCCGGAAGGGCATTGCAGTATCAGCCGAAGTGCCGCACAACCTGCATACCTTTGGCTTGGGTTATCTGCCCACCAAAGAGGACTGGGTGAGGAGAGGCAAAGAAATGGCTGGGAGAGCCAGAGCCAAGCTGACCGGGAAGCATTTTGAGCTGATGCATCGGCCTATCCAAGGCACTCTGAACGGACGGTTTGTCCGGGAGGGGGAGGACTTTCCATTCTGCGGCTTCCCAGAGCCATGGCTGAATGCCGAGAAGAGGCGCCTGTCGGGTTTTGAGATCTTCTTCGACCTACAGTTGTCGGGGGATGATGTTGCCGAAGAGCAGACAGATCCATCAGCTGAGGTTGAGCAGTGTAAGGAAGTGGATTCCGAGAGCACCGAGATTGAAATGGGGGTAGTACTGGCTAGTCTACTTTCAGATCCTCTGATTGTACATGAGTGCTTGGGGAATGATCTCTAAGTGTCTATGATTGGGAATGAAGCGGCTGCAAGCCCATCTGTAAACATTTTGGATGCGTCCATCGCACTCTCCCTCATCTGGTAGTACGAGGAGGGATTCTTATCGAGCAACACTGGGTCAGGTAGTGAGTCGGAATCTGATTCTACCGAGTCTGTAGGGTCGGAATCAGGTTCCAGCTCGTTTGAGTCTAAGTCCGGTATTCCTGGAGGTGACAACCCGGATGCCACAGTCTTGTCTAGGTCGTCTTTTTCTTTTTCCTTTGAGTCTGTTGTAACAGAGGAATCAGGCGACTTGGAAGTGATTAATGAGAATGGAATGGTTGTGGCCTTTGAGTATTTTTCTATGCCTTTGATTTATTGCATTAATACAGACTTTCAAAACTTCGATGAAAACGACAAGGAAGAAATTCCTTCGGTTTTGAAATATTTGCTAGATCAGGAGCAGGAGAGGTTTGTAAAACTGCTGGTTGATGAAATCACCCAAATTAATGTTGGTACTGAGAAGGACCCGCAGCTGGTCCAGATCGGGTCCACATTGTCTTCGAAGGAGCGCGAGCGCTTAGTCACTTTATTAAAAGATTTCAAAGATGTTTTCACGTGGTCCTACAAAAACATGCCTGGAATCGATCATGAGATTGTACAGCACCGGATCCCTCTTGACCCCGAGGCCAGACCTATTAAACAGAAGCTCAGAAGGATCCGCCCAGACTGGGCTATCAAGATCAAAGAAGAGGTCACCAAGCAAATCGACGCAGGGTTCCTGCTGGTATCTGAATACCCAACTTGGTTGGCCAACATAGTTCCGGTGTCGAAGAAGGACGGTAGGATTTGGGTATGTGTGGATTTCAGGGATTTGAATAAAGCCAGTCCGAAGGACGACTTTCCTCTGTCGCATATCGACGAATTAGTGGACTTCACTGCTGGGCACGCATTATTTTCATTCATGGATGGCTTTTCAGGCTACAATCAGATTGTGATGGCACTCAAAGACCGGAAGAAGACTGCTTTTACCACCCCGTGGGGGACCTATTGTTATAGGGTAATGTCGTTTGGGCAGAAGAATGTTGGAGCCACGTATCAATGGGCTACGACCACAATATTGCATGACATGATCCACAAGGAGGTTGAGGTGTACGTGGATGACATGATTGTCAAGTCCAAGGAAAGAGAGGGCCACTACACCGCCTTGCAAAAATTCTTTCAATGGATCAGAGAATTTCGGTTGCGACTGAATCCTTAGAAATGTACGTTTGGTGTTACAGCAGGGAAAATGCTGGGGTTCTTGATTACACAAAGAGGTATCGAAATCGACCCTTTCAAAATCAAGGCCATCTTAAAAATGCCACCACCAAAGACTGAAAAGGAGGTGCGGGCTTTCTGGGTAAAGTGTAATTCATAAGACGGTTTATTGCAAAATTAACCTTAACTTGTGAACCACTCTTTGGTCTCCTGAAGAAAGGAAAGAAATTCCAATGGGATGGCCGATGCCAAGCTGCTTTTGAACAGATCAACCAATATTTACAGAACCCACCCGTGTTGTCCCCGCCTGAGTCGGGAAAACCGTTGATTTTGTACCTTTCAGTGGCTGAAACTACAATGGGCTGCATGCTTGCACAGGAGTCTGGGGACAAAGTGGAGAGAGCTATCTACTACCTGAGCAAGAAGATGCTAGATTACGAGACCCGCTACACTCCGATGGAGAAGGCTTGTCTGGCCTTGCTATGGGCTTCTAGGGAGCTGTGGCACTACCTGTTAGCTCACTCCGTAACACTGGTTTCGAGATTGGATCCCATCAAATATCTCTTCGAGAAACTAGCACTTACGTGTAGGCTAGCCCGTTGGTTGCTTTTGCTTTCCGAATTCGATTTGAAGTATGTAACGCGCAAGTTAGTAAAAGGGAGAGCGGTAGCGGAGTTCCTAGCTGATCACCCAGTGGAAGGGGATGAAGCAGTTGAGTATCTGTTCCCAGACGAGGCCATTCTGCATGTCGAAGAAGAGTTTTGGACGATGTACTTTGACAGAGCGTCAAACCAATACGGGTATGGGACAGGGGTGTTGCTGATAGCACCCGACAATTCCCGTATCCCTCTAGCATTCAAACTCCGGTTCAGAGTCTCGAACAATGAGGCAAAGTATGAGGCGTGTATTGCTGGACTAGAAGCAGCTCTGAAACTAGGGACAAAACGGTTGGACGTCATCGGGGACTCGAACCTTGTTGTATCTCAAGCTAAAGGAGATTGGAAAGTCAAAGAAGAAAATATGAGAATATACCACCAGACCTTGGACTTGCTGATTCCTCGGTTTGAGAAGTTGAACTTCGCTCATATGCTAAGAGAGAACAACAGGTTCGCAGATTCACTAGCAACTCTATTTTCTATGATAGACATCCCTTTCGGAGTCCGGATGCGTCCGATCATCATTGACCAGAAGTTTGTACCGACCTACGAGCTGATTGCTACCATAGATGAGGTTCAAGATGAGAACCCCTGGTATTACGATGTTTGGAACTTCTTGGAAAAAGAGGCGTATCCACCAGGGGCAAATGCCAAGGATAAAAGGGCAATTCGAAGAATGGCTGCTCAGTTCATCATCTGCGGGGGTAAACTGTACAAGAGAGGTCATTTGGGAATGCATAAGCTGTGTGTTGATGTTGAAGAGTCGAAGCGCCTAATGGAGGCCGCACATGAACAAGGTGATGCTAGCTCGAAAGATCTTCAGACAGGGTTATTACTGGTCCACCATGGAGGAGGATTGTATTGACTTTGTCCGGTGATGCCACAAATGCCAAATCCATGCAAACCGCATGAATATTCCGCCGTTGGAGCTGTACAACATGACTTCGCCATGGCCATTTTCTGTCTGGGGGATTGATGTGATCGGGGCTATCACTCTAAAGGGATCCAATGGGCATGAGTTCATTCTGGTCGCGATAGACTATTTCACAAAGTGGGTTGAGGTCCAATCTTATGCGGTGTTGAAGGCATCGCATGTTACGAAATTCATCAGGAACAACATCATCTGTCACTATGGGGTCTCGAACGAGATCATTTCAGATAATGGTTCCCACTTCAAGAAGGAAGTGATCGACTTGTTGGAAAAATACAACGTGGCTTTTCACAAGTCATCTACATATCGGCCACATACCAACGGCGCAGTTGAGGCCGCCAACAAGAACATCAAACACATTTTTCAGAAGATGGTGGAAACCTACCGAGACTAGCCAGATAAGCTGCCATTTGCTCTGTGGGGCTACCGGACTTCAATTCGAACTTCTACTGGGGCGACTCCGTATTCCTTGGTCTATGGGATGGAGGTCGTTCTACCTATCGAAATTGAAGTTCTGTTATTACAAGTACTGGCTGAGTGTCAGATAGCTGAGGCAGATTGGCAGCAGAGCAGATTCGAGGAACTCATGCTCTTTGATGAGAGAAGGCTGAAAGCACTGTACCATGTTCAAGGTTATCAACAATGAATTGGCAGGGCTTTCAACAAGAAGGTTAAGTCCAAGAATTTGAAATAAGGAGATTTGGTGCTCAAAGACAACCGAGCTCCCATCCACGACCCTAGGGGCAAGTTTAGACCCAATTGGACTGGCCCTTACATCATCAAGTCTATCTGGTCGGGTGGAGCTGTCGTTCTAATGGACCTAGATGGCCTAGAGTTCTCCCAACCGATCAACATGGACAAGTTGAAGAAATATTTTCCCTGAGAGGCTCGCTAGGCCGAAAACCCGAAAGGGTGACCTAGGCAAAAGTTAAAGCACAAAAAATTTGAAATTATAAATACTGTGCTCGCAAGGTTGAAAACCCGCAAAGGGCGGCCTTGGCAAAAGTTAGAGCGTAAAAGGTGGGGGTTAATACACGAGTGAACCTAAGCCGAACTACGTAAGGCTTGATTCCCATGTTTGGAATACGTAGGCAACTTCGTCCTGAAGTCTAGCCATAAACACTTCCCCGATCAACTTTGTCCATGTGATCATATTTGGTCATCTTTGTCTATTTTGCATTCAAGAGCTCGATTGTGATCTTCGGTACAGTGCTATTCAGACTAGGGGCAACTTTCCAGTTGCTAGAGTCCGGGGTTGTACATCTCAGTGACAGATCTCAGGCGTGTCCAGTTCTGATCCATATCGAAAATGGTTTTCAAAAGTTTTAATAAAAGTTGATTTTGCACAAATTAATCTTTTTACAACTTAGACCATTTTTGGATCGAACGGAAAATTTTCAATACCCACAACCTTCAATTTTATTGATTTCAATACAGAGTCCTCCTGCTCTTGAATACAAAATTGAAGTTGCTTTTCATTACATTCATAAAGAAAACTTGAAAGTTCTGATTAAAAGAAAATAAATCCGGTGCATAGTCAGGTGTCCCTGCGTCCGCTCCCAAAGCCGGTCGAAGCCTCTGATGCCAAAATGGGCCCTACATGTGCCTCTTCATTGAGCCAATCCATGCACTCATCAGAGAGGGTGCAACTGAAAGTGGGACCGGGGGCCAGAAGCTCTCTTGTCCTCCATGCTGCGGCATACCAAGCTAACTGCGTACCTCGGACCGAAAATGTAGCAGGGTACTCTATCCCATCCTTCGGGCAAATCTAATCATGTCCGAACTGGCGCTGGAACTAGAATGGAAAATAGAAGACACAGTGTGTCATGCCAATCAACTGAATCCCGAGCTGACGGGTCATGCTGTAACTCATTGCCGACAGGTTAAGCCAAGGGCAGCGCCAAGCAATGCGATCCGCGGACAAATTGCACATCCAGCTGTACCACCATCCTTCATCCGGAGCATCGACTAGATGTCGTCGGGAGAAATAGCTGCAAGCTGAATATGCCGGACACGAGTCCACAACTCTCAACTTGTCCATCAACCACACCTGGGGAGGGGTGAAAAATGAGAGAATAAAGAATAGAGAGATGTACGTTGAGAGAAAAAGTGAGCAGAAGGTTTTGAGAGAAAAATCGAGCCTAAGGGTCGAGTGATGTGAGGTACATATGTGAGATGGGGTGGGAAACATTGCCTGCAATAGTAGTGGACTCCCCGCAAACGTAGCCGTCTCCCGGCGATGAAAAGCGTCTAAGCCCATCAATATCTCGGCCAATGTCATGGCGATGCAGCTTTTGCCCTCTTTCAAGCCCTCAGCGACTTCGACCAAACGAGTGCTAAACCCACCAGAGCTTGAGACAAGTACGAAATGGGACAGCATGCACAAGCAAAGCGGATGTCGTCAATAACCCTGCTAATGATGGTCACCGCGGTCACCAGCATCAAAAAATCGACAAACCAAGCTCGGAGTGACCAACTCTGCATCATGAATCAATGACTGAGCGTCATGCACAGTAAGGCCGCACATCCGTCCTGAGGCTTGGACGTGGCCAAACCGGAACTGAGGCAAGATTTCCTCGTCGCGCTCGGATTCCATTAAAGTTTGGAAATCCTCAAAAGTAGGACATATCTCTTGACTGCCAAAACTAAAGACGTGTGTTACCGGATTCCAAAACCTTGCCGCTGCATAGGGGAACGGAAAATGCAGCGGGGTGCGGCCCAGCGTGAATAGTGCATTTATGCCGAAACCCCGGAAATTCAGCCTTTCCGAGCCATCCAAGATGGCAATCCAAGTTGTGAGATTTTGGGCAAGAAACTCTTCCATTTGGTGCAAATCAGTGTTGAAATGAGGAAAACTACGAAGCTGGAGCTTTTATAGAAGATAAGGTGTTGAGTGAAAGACATGTGTCAACATTCTGGAGGTGCTTGCTATTTTTGGCCGATCGGCCAAAAATTGTGCCGACCGACCATCCTTTTTGGCCGATCGGCTAAAAATTTTGGCCGATGGCCATTTCTTGTGGCCGGTGGCCTTTCCCTTTGGCCGATGGCCTTCTTTCTTGTTTCCTGAGCTGTTTATGTATTGAACATACTGAGAATTTGTGATTGGCACCACTTCCAATGCCTTCTAGTGATGATTTTGCAAAGTCACGCCTGCGTTACTTCAATTTGATTATCGAGTTGTTGTACTTTGCTTATCGAGTTGTATTTCACATTCTTTAAGTCTTTGCTTTGCTTATCGAGTTGTATTTACACTTGGTTAACTTATCTACTTCTTTGTTTTGATTATCGAGTTGTTTTTGTCGTTAGTCGATTCACTACCTGATTATTACGATGCAAGTGCTTAATTTTCAAACAAAAGTTCAATCTCATTTACATTATTATGTAATGCGATGCGATGCATAGAATGTGCAAATGCAACACTTTTTGAGCAAAATAGTTGTTTCATTTCTATTATGTCTTTTGCAAAAGTACATAATTTTGAGGAAAGTAAAACCTACCTGAGACAATACGATGTGCTCAAACTACCACTAAAAAGAAAAGTAAAGCAAAAAAAAAAAAAAGAGGAGAAAAACAACAAAATGTCTGAACAGAGCAAAGAAAAGAAAAAGTAGCAGAATGTCTGGATCAATATCGATGGCCCAAAATGCGGGAGTCGGTCCTGGTTCTCTTCCTGGATGAGGGTCCAGGGTCACCATCGCCATCTCCATAGTCAGAATCTGAGCTGTCTCCGGCCTCACCCTAGGACGACGCTGCCTCCTCGTCAGAATCATCGGGGAAGGGCTCTCGCGAACTGCTCTCAGCATGAGCGTGCCTATGTTTGCCCCAGCTATGGAATGTCATCCCCCGCCTGGCTCCCCCTCCTCCTTCAGCAAGAGCAGATGGCCCAGCTAGAGCACCTCCCACGGCCGGAATCTGGAATGGGGCCTGAAAAGGACAAATGGAAAATGCATCAGTTATCCTACGCAAAGCAAAGTATGAATACGAAATACAGTGTATGAGTACAGTGTATGAATGCTGTGAGCAGTGTATCAGTACAGAATGCAGTGTATGAGTACAATGTATGAATGCCGTGAGCAATGCTGTGAGCAGTATGTGGGGTACAGTGTATCAGTGCCGTGAACGCTGTGTATCAAGTGCCGTGTTGATAGTGTGATGCATTAGATTATGTATGAAACAGATTATGCAAAGTTTGAGACTGCGGTTGAAAGAACTTACCGAGATGCCATAGATGGTAAACAGGTCGATGCTCCGCTGCAGCATCCCCATCACAGAGGCAGTCAGCTCCAGAGACTGGCGAGTGTACTCGACGGAAGCCTGCAAAAGGGTTAAAAGCATCAGTATTCTGCAGAATATTAAGAGAAATGAAATGAAATGAAATGGCTGTACAGAATGCAAAGTGTGGTAGTACATACCGGGGTCGAGCCATAGACTTCGACAAGCTCATGATCAGCCGGAGGAGGAGCAATGGGTATCTGGTAAGTCTCCCCACCCTATCCTCGGCATGTCATCATCGTAGGCAGCTCTGGCCATCCAGCTCCCTGCCCTCTCCGAGACCCACTCTTGCCTCGAGCCAGAGGTGCCCTCGGTGCCCCTGCTCCTACTACTGGCGCCGCTGGCCTCTTTCTCTCGACTCAGCGAGCACCGGTCAGAGGCCGCATGAGATAAGCCTGGATGTACTCGGCGTAATCGCCCTCATCTCTAAAGCACTCATAGCTCCAGCCAATCGTGTAGTCTATCATCTCCTCTAAGGTGTACCTCTCAGTGTGCCTCGTGTGGGTAGGAGGAGGTGCTGGAACTGTCTGCTCTGGCATGCCCAAGGTCTACCGTAGGAAGCGCTCCCCAAAGTACCAAGCGCGGCAGACCAGTTCCTCTAACAAGACCCTGAACCGGGCAGTCTCTCGAGCATCGACATACCGCTCCCGAATTGCGTCAGGCAATGGCACCCAAGGCTTCCAGGTGATCTGCAAATAATACACAGTTTGTTATCTACCGTTATTGAGAATACAATATAAAGCGAAGCTTAAATAAACTATAATGTTTGACAAACCTCGGCTGCGGTGATGGTGTCAAAGTACCAGCGGAAGAACATGAAGGACTCCCGTGGCCTCCGCTCGCATCTCACATCAAAGTGGTGGGAAAACGGAACCATGGAGGGCATCTCCTCATCCGGCACTGGGGCTAGCCTAGGAAAGTAGGCATACACCCACAACTACAGAATGTAACAGAGCAGATATGAGTATCCTTATCAGATAAAGCAATATAGAGATAAAGCAGAGTGCAGTATGTGCAGTGTATTGTGCAGTGTGTGCAGTGTACAACCAATGTAAAGCAGATTGCGTGCGCACAGTGTGTGTGATGTACAGATAATGAAAAACAGAATTAAAAAGACAGAAAAGGGAGCATGTACGTCTCAGGCTCGCCAGTAGCCTCCAAGCAACTGCCCGCTGCAGCGGGAGGATGAGCTCATATATTCGTAAAGGGTGGCCAAGCTCGCGCCACCCCAATTGTAGCCGCGGATCCGCGTCACATCCACAAGTGCGCTCAGTAGGTAAAGGGCGACAGTGTTCGCCCGGTCGGCGAAGAGCATGGTCCCCAGCAGGAACATGGTGAAGCCACGAGCATACTGCTCATACTCCTCCCGAGTAGTAGGCGCTTGGATCCGGAAGTGATCCTCGAACCATGAGTACCTCACAAACCCTGACCGGGCAAGAGGTGGCTGAGTGCCAAGCAAGTATAACTGAGTGGCGTCCCACTCGTCCATGGCTGAGTGCCAAGCAAGTATAACTGAGCGGCGTCCCACTCATCCATATCTGTATCAAAGGGGATCGGATCACCCCCTACTCCGATGCCTGTGAGCATGGAGAAGTCAAAGGGAGTCATCGTTATCTCCCCGGTGGCAGAAAGGTGAAAGGAGTCGGTGGTGTTCCACCACCTCTCCACTAAAGCAGAAGGTCCCAAAGCCGGCTTGGTCGATAATATGGCGAACCACATTGGGTAACTCCATATACCATCCTCGAGCGACGATATTCCCATACCCCCGGAAGGCATGGGAATCTCCTTATGTTCAAAGACAAACAGATGTGAAGCAGTGTCAGATGTACAGTGTTTGAATGCCTTCAGAATTAGGGAAAATGCAGTGTGGGTGCATATGTTCGAGTTTACACAGTTATTGGGTGGGCTAAGCATGCGGTGTAATAGTTTGTTTGGGTTATTCAGTTGAAAATGCAATGTGTGCATGTGTTTCGGTGCGCTCAGAATTGATGAAAATGCAGTGCGGGAACATGTGTTCAGATTTAAACAGATATCGGGTGTGGGTGTGCTCACAGTGAACTACAGCATATGATGTATCAATGTGTTTGAATTGTTCAGTTGAGAATGCAGCGTGTATGCATGTGTTTAGATTTAAATAGATATCGGGTGTGGGTGTGCTCATAGTGAACTACAGCATGTGGTGTATCAGTGTGTCTAAGTTAAGCAGTTAAAGAACAGAATCGACTATCGCAGTTATATGTTTTCATTACAGAAAATGAAACAGACGAAGAATATACCTCAGCGGCGCCGTAAGACAGATGTGAGTCTGGCTCGTGCAACAAAAGCTCCAGTGGCGCGCCCCACGCATAGCTCTTGAAGTGGCGGATGCCATCGGGAGGCAACACGCATATCGCCGGCCTGTAAGTTGTCGGATCGAACGGCCGGATGCGAAGAGGTAGGAGCTCGACCTCGGGGTCCACGTCTATCTTCGGGGGAGTCCCACCACGTGGAATTTCATCTGCCATCTCAAAAGGAGCGTGAAAATGGCCGAGAATGTGAAAAATGAGCAAGAATGCGAAAGGTCAACCTAAAAGCCAACCCCGAGAGGATGAAAAATTGGAGAAAAGGTCGAATGTGGAAAAGGCATGAAAACCAAGTAAACTCGGGGGGGAAACAAACCCCAAGTAGTGAAAACCAAGAAAGAAACACCGAAAACCGAGTTTTGTTCGGTTCAAAGTGTGCGAAACATGAAGGGTTTCGCGAATCGAACAACGAAAAATGCTCAAAAATAAGAGAAAAATGAGGATCGAAGGCGGGAAAATCACCTAGAGAGAAAGAGGAAGGATTTTCAAGCTTGGAGAAGTGAAAAATATGGGGTTTGGAACCCCATATTTAAAGACCCGTGGCCAAAGGACAAAACTGCCCCAAAACTACCATTTTTGGCCGATCGGCCAAATTGTTAACCGATAGGCTAAATATTTGGCCAATGAAATCATTTTGTGGCCGATGGATGGCCGATGGCCTCCCCTTGTGTTCGATGAACCGCCCACATCCTTGGTTGGGTCAATTATGTGGTTTGGGACCTTCATCTCTCAAGATAGTGCAAGAAAGTACACTTTTGAAGCTTAACTGGTCTTCGTGTTGACCTCGAACCGTGTCTTTCGTGTACGGCATTCGATGCGCGCGAGGTCTATCCTTTTCGTATCCTTTTGTATATTGCAAAAATTCAAGAATTGCTTTTGAGCATGTTATGTTACAATGTTTTGTCATAATTGTAATAAGCGCGCTCGTTATGAATCTTTTCGCCCTTGCGTTGAGCATGCTTCATCTTGCTTTCGAGTTGCATCTCAACATCACGAATAACATGCCTTTACCATGCTTCCGTTGAATATATACCTCTTTTTGTTGTTGCATTGTTACACACATTGCTTGCGCTGTTGCGCATGCTTTACTTACATGTGTTTATGCACCCCGTTCTCACATTGTTACACACATTGCTTGCATTGTTGCGCATGCTTTACTTACATGTGTTTATGCACCCCGTTGTTGCATTGTTACACACATTGCTTGCGTTGTTGCGCATGCTTTACTTACATGTGTTTATGCACCCTTTCGCATTGTCACACACATTGCTTGCATTGTCGCGTTGCTTTACTTACATGTGTTGTCATGCTTTTCCTCGCATTGTTATGCGTACACTTAGGTTGCATTGTTATGCACCCCTTGCTTGTGTTGTCGCGCATGTTCTACTTGCATTATCATGCTTGTTTCAATCGCATTGTTATGCGTACAGTTAGATTACATTGTTATGCACCCCTTGCTTGCGTTGTCACGCATGTTTTACTTGCATTATCATGCTTGTTTCAGTTGCATTGCTATGCACCACCTTACTTGCGTTGTCGCGCACACTTGTTGCATTGTCATGCACCTTTTTACTTGCGTTGTCACACACGTCTTGCTCGCATTGTTATGCGTACACTTAGGTTGCATTGTTATGTACCCCTTGCTTGCGTCGTCACGCATGCCTTTACTTGCATTGTTATGCTCATTCTACTGGCATTGTTATGCCCTACTTGCATTGTTATGCCCTGCTTGCATTGTTATACTCGTGTTTATCTCATATTGAAATGATTTCTTCATCTAACGATTGAAAATGTGTTTCTACTATATTGTACCTGTTGAATTTCTTTCTTTTGCAGGCACGATATTGTATGTAAATGCATTGGAAGACAAACAGAGGACAAACAGAGTATGACAATGTATTTACAAGATGATGTTTGCAACTACACCCCTTATCATGTTTAAGACTCAAAAGAGTGTAGTTCTCGACCCTCAGACCATCAATCGCGCATTTCAATGCATGATGACCAAAAGAGTCAAGTGTGCAATTCAATATCAAATGAAATGCACAAAACACAGAAGGGACCTTAACCTCTATCATGTGTGATCAAGAGGCAAGACAATGCACGCACAATGCTATGCAAACTAAGCATGCAAGCAAGCATGCAATGGAACTAATATGCAACAACATATAACGTACTAAATATGTAACAAGCATGCGACAACATGCAAGGCAAAATGGATGAGCATGCAACAACATGTCAATTAACAAGCATGTGACAACATGCCATATGACAAGCATGCAATAAGCATGTAAGCATAATGTAAAGTAGCAACTTTGAACAACATGGTAAATGGACTTAAACTAAAGATGGACAGACCTCAGCCATGCCCAAAATCAGCGGCCAAAGTTATGAATTGGAAGCATGAAAATGCAAAACAAACATGCACATGTAAATGGTCCAACACCAAGGCATAGGAGGGGGACTTTCAAGAGCACTTAAAAGGGGACAAACATGGACATGTGACAAACATTATAAGCTCTAAAATCATGCATGGAAAGGTGTCAAACCAACCAAACAAGGCATGCGAAGCATACAAGAAAGCCCAAAGCTTAAGGCTAGCCAAGGGACTCAAACCATGGCCATGTAAGGTAATCCCCAAAGGGGCAAGGGCACTCAAAACAGTCCCAAGGTAGGTCAAGACAAGACCAAAAATATGCTCGAAACTAGCCCACACAAGCTAGAATACAACTCCAAAAGGCATGAGGCATGCAAGGCTACACAGGGGTGTTACACTACACCTATCAAAACCAAACATGGCATGAAGTATCCAATAAAAAAAAAAGAGTTATGGCATTTCAAAATAAGCCCAAAAACCCACTTAGATGGCATCCCAAAGACCTAAGCATGGAGGCATACACAATGGTCCATTCATGAGGCATAGGGCCTCAACTCTTTAAAGCATTAAAGGAGTGATAAGTGCAAGTGTATGAGCATGAAACATGAACTGAAATAACATTTTAAAAGATGCCAAATCATGATAATAGTCCAAATAAAGCATGCTAGTGACTTGGACACTCAAAGCTAACAAGCTAGAATGCCTTATGGCTATACAAAGCGTGGCATATATGATCAAAACAACACAAAACAGAGCTCAAGCATGGTAAAACAAGGCTAAAAGCTTCTTTGAGTTGAGCCAAAAGCATGCTAGAATGACATGTTAAGGCATGATGCATGTTAAGGCAAATGAGAGGATTGCAAGACAAGTACATGAAGCATGTAAAAGCCAACTGAACCCACCCAAAACAGAGTCATGGCATGCTAAAACAACACCAAAAATCCACTGAAATGGAGTCAACATAAGCTAGAAAGACATGCTCAAACATGAAGCATATAAGACTAGTTTGTGTGATTTACACTACAAGTGTATTAGGTATTCATGGAGTGACAAAATCAAGCAAAAACAGTGTTGTATCATGGCGAAACAAAGCTTAATATATACTGAAATGAAGCTACAACAAGCTAAGCCAACAAGCTACCAATATAAGCCACTTATGCAAGCATACAAGACAACAAGGAGAGGGGATGACCCTCTCCTATTTAAGACCTCAAAACTACCTTTCCACCACTGAAAATCCTCTGGATTTTAGTGGTAGAAAGGTCATGCAAAGCCAAAAACAAGGGCCAAAAGGGATGGCCTAAAACAAGGCCTAAGAGGGGGTAGATCACCCCCAACCTCAAAATGACCTTAAACAAAGATCTAAAGCACCAAAAATCAAAACTTATTGTAGTTTAGAGTCAAGCTTAAAACAATAAGCAAAAGGGTCTAAAAGCTTAAGCAAGAATGGGGGTTTAAAAAGCAAGGAACTCACCCTTGAAGACCACCTTCAAGAACACAACTCCAGCAACTTTTCCAAGCTTAAACCGGTCCAAGAACTCTGAAATCAACCTCAAGGGACCTCAGCTCCGAGAGGATGATGTTCTACTAGGTGTTTGTGTACAATAGTAAGACAAAATGACACTTTTGAAGCACAAAATGAAGAATCAAGGCAAGATAGATACAAAACTATATCTAACACTCAAACTCTAATTTTTCTGAACCTCTGGGAAGGAAGGAGGAGCTCCCTCTTTATAGAAGTTCAATTCCCAAGTTTGTTGAGCAAGCTAAGCAATTGAAACAAATTCCTCCATACACGTGTATGGAGGATGTGAATTATGCATGCCAGCTATGACAACTAGCATAAAATATCTGTATAAAGCAGATGAACAGGGCTCGGCCAGGAAACATGGCCGATCGATTAACATAGGTGCCGACTGATCAAAAAAAGTGCCGATCGGCCAAAACTTTTGGCCGATGGCAAGAAAACAAGGCCGATGGATTCATGCCTTGGCCGACAGGTTGAGGGGATGGCCGACAAGCCACCCTCTTCCCTCAGAAGTAAAAACACAAGTGCTTGGTCCACAACCAAGCACAAAATAGACAAGTTGAGAGATCTTGAGCTAAGGCGCGCGACCGAGACCCCCGAGAACTCAAAATGAACATGAGCATGGATGATTATCGAGTGTTCAAACGATGACGTCCAAGTGTCGAGGACGGTCAAAAATGGGGTGTCTACAGTTGCCCCTCTTTGACAGAACTCGAAAGTCATAAAAATGACGAGAGTGAATGTCAAAGCCTAGAGACGACCCATTTTTGACAAGGCCGAATACTTAGACAAGCATACAAGATAACGAAGATATGCGCCCGCAGGTAGGGGCAAGATGCAAATGACATGCAAGATGCCGAGCATAACTTATGATCATGCAAAGATAGTTGTAATGAAGCATAACATGCAACAGTTTAAGCAGGCGATTAAGAACCAAACTACATTACATGCAGAAATGATGTAAGAGAATTATACAATTCTCGCTATGTCTCACGTGGGGTACATATAATACCGTCAGGTTCGTCTGGTCCCGCCAGCTTCAAATGAACCGTACATACAATATCGTACCTGCAAGAGAAAGAAACTTAACAGATACGATATCGTTAGAAACATGCATAGTAATACAAGTGAAACAAGCGCATAACAATGCGAGTAATGTGCATAACAATGCAGGCGAAACGTGCGTGACAACGCAAGCCGGGTGGTGCATAACAGTGCAATTTAAAACAAACATGACAATGCAAGGAGGGCATACGTGACAACGCAAGTCGAGTGGTGCATAACAATGCAATTTGAAACAAACATGACAATTGTAGACACCCCATTTTTTACCGTCCTCAAGACTTGGACGTCATCGTTTGAACACTCGATGATCATCCATGTTCGTGTTCGTTTTGAGTTCTTGAAGGTCTCGGTTGCGTGCCTTGCCTTAGGATCTCTCAACTTGTCTGTTTTCTTCTTGGTTGTGAACCAAGGACTTGTGGTTTTGCTTCTGAGGGAAGAGGGTGGCTTATTTGCCACCCCCTGAAGCCATCGGCCTTGTTTTCTTGCCATCGGCCAAAAGTTTTGGCCGATCGACACCTTTTTTGGTCGATCGGCACTTATGTTGCTTGATCGGCCATATTTTCTCGCCAAGCCCTTTCCATCTGCTTTTTCCAGGTATTTTGTGCTAGCTGTGACAACTGGTATGCACAATTCTGATCTTCCATACACGTGTATGGAGGGATTTGCCCCAAGACTCAAGCTTGTTCAACAAGCTTGAGAATTGGATTTCTATAAGAAGGGAGCCTCCTCTCCCTTTCCAAAGGTTCAGCAAAATAGATATAGAGTTCATATATCCCTCTCTCTCTATATTTGTGTGTGTGTTGGTGCCTTAAAAGTGTGTTTTGTTCATACTTTTGCACTATAGCACCTAGTAGAACACCTTCCTTTCATTGCTGAGGCACTAGGAAGTTGGTTTCAGAGTTCTTGGGCTAGTTTTGATCCAAGGGAGTTGCGAGAGTCGTGTTCTTGAAGGTGTTCTTCAAGGGTGAGCAAACTACCTTTTGTTTCCCTATTTTGGCTTAAGCTTTTAGACCTATTTGCATATTGTTTTAATCTTAACTATAAATTGAAAAAAGTTCTATTTTTGTGTGCTTAAGATGATTGTTTAAGGTCACTTTTTGGTTGGGGGTTGTCTACCCTCTCTTAGGCCTTGTTTGGCCTTGTTTTGAGCCACCTCTTTTGGCCTTTGTTCTTGCCTTTGCATGACCTTTCTACTACTAAAATCCAGAGGATTTTTAGTGGTGGAAAGGTAATTTTAGAGTCTTGTATAGGAGAGGGACACCCCTCTCCCCTTGTGTCTCATATGCTTGTGTTATTGGCTCATAATGGTAGCATGTTTTCTTAGCTTGTTTTGGCTTCATTTCAGCAAGTATTTGGTGTCATTTGGTCATGATATACCTGTGTTCTAGGTTGGTTTAATGGCTTCTTGCATGCACCATATACTTGCCTTGTAATCCCCTCTATTGCCTTAACATGCATCTAACATTTGGACTATCATACTTGCATATTTTGGCTCAACTCAAAGGAACTTTAGGTCATATTTCAGCATGCTAAAGCTCTATTTGGTGTTGTTTTGATCATATATGTATTGCTTTGTATAGCTACCATACATCCTCGCTTACTAGCTTTGAATGTCCAAGTCATTAGCATGCGCTACTTGGACCTTTTTTCATGATTTGGCATCATCTAATATGTTATTTCAGTCCATGTTTCATGCTCATATACTTGCATTTTCCATCCTTTCAAAGCTTTGAAGAGTTGGTGTTTTATGCCTCATAAATGGACCATTGTGTATGTCTCCATGCTTAGGTCTGTGGGATGCCATCTAAGTGGGTTTTTAGACTTATTTTGATATGCCATAACTCTGTTTTCCATTGTTTAAATCATGCCATGTTTGGTATTGTTAGGTGTAGTGTAACACCCATTGTAGCCTTGTTTGCCTCATGCCTTTTGGAGTTGTATTCTAGCTTGTGTTGGCTAGATTTAAGCTTGGTTTTGGTCTCATCTTGACCTACCTTGGGACTGTTTTGGGTCCCCTTAGCCCTTTGGGGCTTGCCTTCCATGGTCATGGTTTGAGTCTCTTGGCTAGCTTCAAGCTTTGAGCCTTCTTGCATGCTTTGTTTGTGTTATATGTGTGATTTGGCATCATTCCTAACATCATTACAGAGCTTATGGTGCTATCATATATCCATGTTTGCTACTCTTTAAGTGTGCTTAAGAGTTGTCCTCCTTATGCCTTAATGCTTGGGCCAATTGGTATGCATGATTGTCTTGCATTTTCACGCTCTTCTTACCATCATTTTAGCACTTATGGCCACTGATTTTGGGCATGGCTGAGCTTTGTCCATCTTCGGTATAAGTCCATTGGGTATGTGGTTTGCATGTTGTTGCGTGCTTATTGCATTGTATGTTTGCATGCTTAGATTGCATTGCATTGTGCATGCTTAGTATATTACATGTTTGCATGTTTACATGTTTGCATGTTTGCTTGCATAGTCATATTGCATTGAGTTTGTTTGCATGCCATTAGTCTTGTTGCATTGTATAAATGTCCCCATGTTGCATTGTACTTGGCATACTTGCATTGCATTGTGTTTGGTTTGGGGTGTCGAACCAAACACGAGGACCGAGGGACGTTCGTACTTGAAGTGACGAAACGTGCCTCAATCCTCGATCACCGACACTCTTGATCCAACATGATAGAGTTCTAGGCATTCATGTGTTTCTGTGCATTCATTCCATATTGAATCGCACACTTGGCTCCTTTGGCCACCATGCATCGACATGCGTGATTGATGGCCCGAGGGTCAAGCACTACACTTCCTTGAGCTCATGACATGATAGGAAGGGTGGTTGTGCATACATTGCCTTGAAAATGCATTGCCACGCGCTGTTTGTCCTCTGCTGCAGCAAAATAGCATTCTGTAGGAAGATATGGCCGGCCAGCCATCTTCAGTGCCAACCAACTAAACATTGTTGGCCGAGATCCTCACAAATGGTCGATGACCAATTCCACATGGCCGATGTTCCTATATTTTGGCCGGTGACATCTCACAGTGCTCAGGGAGTGGTTCGGAAGCATCCTTGGGAGTTGTGCAGTTTTCAGAGGTACAGAACAGTGCAAACAGAGGCAACATGTGGCATGGCAACGGGTTTCCGAGCGAGGCGATTGAGCATGCATCATTCAATCATTCTGAGGCGGAGCTGCAGCGGCCTCTTTAGTTTCATAGCTTAGTTAATTTGTTTAAATTAGTTAAGAGTTATGTAATAATTAATTAGCTAGGGTAGTTAATTAATTAGTTGATTTGTATTATTTATCAGGACCCTCTGTCGAGAGGACGAACTTTGTAATAAGTGTGCATGCGTGCGTGCATGTCTTTCACCCCCAATTTCTTTCTCCCTTTTACTTACCTGCTTTCAGTAGTTAGTTTTAGGACATGTTTTGATTAGCATCCTTATGCTTGCATGTTTGGATCCATTTATCTACATTGCATGCACCAGGCTCGGCGCATCATACTAACTGCATTGTATTTCAACTCCAAGTTGAATACATGTATCAATTGTTGTACTTCATATGCCATCTTAGAATAGCCGAGCCTATCTAGTTGCATCTTTGCATGTGTTGCATTAGCCATCTTAACATGAACTAGGATCATGCATTGATTACTAACTAGTTGTTGTTTTGGCTCGGAGTACACTGTGAGTGTTTATGTTTTAGCATACTGCATGTGTGTTATTGATTGCCATGAAAGCATGCTTGCCATAAGGCTAATTGATTATTTGCTATAACTGCCTGAATGCCTGTGGGTGAAGGTTGGGTTACTTGAATTGGAACAATTCATTGAAATTCGTGATTTAGCCTACTTACAAGTAGCAAACTTCAAACCGTTTTCAAACAAACGGATATGCAATGTTTTGTTCCAACTTAGGCGATCTAGTCTATACTTGTTTGCTGTGCGCATCACATACTAATTCTAGGTTTAATAACCGGAATAAGAACACATGTGTTTTCAAAAATAAGATATCATGCTTAGTACAGGCCGATCTTTGATCGGACGAGCGGGGGTGCTCATTGCATGACCTTCCCCTCTCGTACCCAAGTTCCCGAGCCAAGGTAATATTGGTGATGACGGACACGTTGCCTTAGGCATGAGTCAGGGTTTCCTAAATTCCCCCTAAAATAAAATATTTAGGTGGCGACTCTATATCTGGCAAAGCAGTCCATGTTTGGCACTTCTTTACAAAAATCAGTTTTCCAAAACGATTTGCCAGATTTGGACTCTTTGGTGATTCATCAATCTCACATTGCACATTGTGAGATCAAATTAAGAACCGTGACATTTGAATCCGAACTGTAGAACACCATAAAGCCCTCAGGGCGTGTCTACAACAATGCAAGTAAAATATGCGTAACAACACAAATAAGGGGTGCATGACAATGCAACCTAAGTGTACTCATAACAATGTGAGCAAAGAGTTCATGATAACGCAAGTAAGGTGTGCACGACAATGCAACTAGTGTGCGCGACAACGCAAGATAGAGAGGTGCAAAACAATGCAAGTAACGTGCGTGACAGCGTAAGATACAAAAGTGCGTAACAGCGCAGGTAAAGTGCGTGACAGCGCAGGACATGAAAGTGAGTAACAACGCAAGATATGAAAGTGCGTAACAGCGCAAGTAAATGCGTGACAGCGCAAGATACAAAAGTGCGTAACAGCGCAGGTAAAATGCATAACAGCGCAAGATATGAAAGTGCGTAACAGCACAAGTAAAGTGCGTAACACCGCAAGATACAAAAGTGCGTAACAGCGCAAGATATGAAAGTGCGTAACAGCACAAGTAAAGTGCGTAACAGCGCAAGATACAAAAGTGCATAACAGCGCAGGTAAAGTGCATAACAGCGCAAGATATGAAAGTGCGTAACAGCGCAAGTAAAGTGCGTAACAGTGCAAGATATGAAAGTGCGTAACAGCGCAAGTAAAGTGCGTAACAGCGCAAGATATGAAAGTACGTAACAACACAGGTAAAGTGCGTAACAGTGCAAGATACAAAAGTGCGTAACAGCGCAGGTAAAGTGCATAACAGCGCAAGATACAAAAGTGCATAACAAGGCAAGTAAAGATGTACATAACAATGTAAGTAAGAGAAGTGCGAAACAATGCAAGTTAGATAGTGTACGAAACAACGCAAGTTAGAGAAGTACGAAACAACGCAGGTTAGATGAGGTACGAAACAACGCTAGTTAGATGGGTGCAAGACAATGCAAGTTAGTGGGTGCGAAACAACGCAAGTTAGATGTGGTGTGAAACAACGCAAAATTAGATGGGGTGCAAAACAATGCAAGTTAGATGGGGTGCGAAACAACGCAAGTTAGATAGGGTGCGAAACAACGCAAGTTAGATGGGTGCGAAACAACGCAAGTTATATATGAATATGCAAAACAATGCAAATAACGAGCGAGATAACGCAAGCTATAGAAATATGCAAAACAATGCAAATAACGAGCGAGACAACGCAAGTTATAGAAATATGCAAACCAATGTAAATAACGAGCGAGACAACGCAAGTTATATAAGGATATGCAAAACAATGCAAAATAATGAGCGAGACAACGCAAGTTATATAAATATGCAAAACAATGCAAATAATGAGCGAGACAACGCAAGTTATAGAAAATGCATGATAATTCAAATGAAACATGCGAAACATGCGAAACAACCCAAGAAGACTAAGGAGGCCGCTAAACTCCTTGCTTCGCTTAATCAAGCCAAGGGTCGAATCTGAGGTTTGATGGATCAGGCCAAAGCTGCCTAACTGACCCAAAGTAAAGTAGAGGATTGTGCTGAGGCTGTTGAAAATGTTGTCGAGGTCACCAAGGCCGAGGCAAAAGAAGCCAAGGAAAAATAGGCCCAAGCCTAAACAAAACTGCAAGCGACGCTTGCCACCAAAACAACCGAAATAAAGGAGACCGATGAGAAGGCCTATGCCAAAAGGGCAGCCAATGTCCGTGATGAATATAAAAAGAAAGTCAACTAGGCATGCAACAAGGGTTACACCCTTGGCTAAATGGCTACTTTGAAGGAGTTAGCCATCTCCGACGACTCACCTCTCTATGACGAAAGCCTACTTTTCATGCCATTCCTTCCCACTCCAAGCCATTCTGAGGATGAAGCTGGGAGGGGGAAAAGAAGCCAAGGTCGAAGCTGGTGCTGAAGTTTCTGTTGGGGTCAAGTCCCCTACTCTGAATGAGCAGGTCCTAGACTTGACTCGGGATGAAGAGGACGATGAGCTATCTAAACATTCTTCTTCGAAGAAATTTCTACAAGAAGCCGAGATCCAATCTGTCAAGAAGGGTCTTGAAAGGACCCTACTTAAGATTGAGGCTGAGAAGATTATGGAAAAGTCTTCCCAGTTGTCTACCGAGGCTGAAACACCTTCAACTGCCGAAGCATGATAGTTTTACTTAGGAATTTTTCCTTCTCACTTAGTATTTCTTTTCCTTTGAACAAATGTAACCTTTATGTTTAAACAATGTTTTAGCTTTTACATTTGGTCGACGTGCCTCTTGTATATCCAAACAAGTTTTCTTCTTTCAATGCAAGTTTTCTTTTGTAACTTGGACAAGCAATCTCTTATGCCAGGCCGAAGTGTCTTTTTGTATCTAAACAAGTTGCTTTGCTGAATGCATGCCTTCTTTCCTTCTAAGTGTTGTAGGCCTTCTTTTCTTTATGCTTTACTGCTTTTCTTCTATGCATGTTTCTATACTTAAAATTTTTTTTTGCATTTCTTCAAAGTACACCTTAATTGTGTATTGACTTTGGGGTAGAGTACCTCGAATATACCTTGATTGTTTGTCTCGGCCAACAACTGGAATACCTAAACTAACACTTAAAAATATTTTGAAATATTTTTACAAGTGCTGTTTCTTTAAACTTTATTTAGTATACTTGCTTTTTCACTTCTACTTACTGTCTTCTATCAAGACTTCACTGTTCCCAGCTTGACAACCCGGTTAGTCATCTTGGGTAGGATGTACCTCGGATACATCTTTCATTATTACCTCAGCTAATTTTCAACTTGTAAATATTCTAAAAATTTTAACAAGTCCCAAGCTTCTCAAGTTTTATTTATCACTCCTGCTCCATGCTCCCTAATGTGAGCCTAAGTTCCACTTAAGTTCACATTATTCGTTTATGGTCTTTCACCGAAGTCAGATTCAAACAAAGACTAACCGAGGTGTTCAATCTTGGTTTCTCTATTAACCTAACTGAAACGAACTTAGTTCCATTCCGAGTTTAACTCTGTTGACATGGCAAGTCTAGGTTAATTCAACTTAGTTCAACTCTATTGTATGCAAGTATAATTCAACTCTGCCATATAATAAGTCTAAATTATTCGTCATGTTTCATTTAGAAACATCGCCAACTTTGTTCAACTCTATTATATGCAAGTATAATTCAACTCTGCCATAAAATAAGTCTAAGTTATTTGTCATGTTTCATTCAGAAACATCGCCGACTTAGCTCAACTCTATTATATGTAAATATAATTCAACTCTGTCATATAATAAGTCTAAGTTATTCGTCATGTTTCATTCAGAAACATCGCCGACTTTGTTCAACTCTATTATATGCAAGTATAATTCAACTCTGCCATATAATAAGTCTAAGTTATTTGTCATGTTTCATTCAGAAACATTGCCGACTTAGTTCAACTTTATTATATGTAAGTATAATTCAACTCTGTCATATAATAAGTCTAAGTTACTTCATCATGTTTCATTCAGAAACATCGCCAACATAGTTCAACTATATTATATGCAAGTATAATTCAATTCTGTCATATAATAAGTCTAAGTTACTCGTTATGTTTCATTTCGAAACATCGCCAACTTAGTTCAACTCTATTATATGCAAATATAATTCAACTCTGCCATATAATAAGTCTAAGTTACTCGTCATGTTTCATTCAGAAACATCGCTAACTTAGTTTAACTCTATTATATGCAAGTATAATTCAACTCTGCCATATAATAAGTCTAAGTTACTCGTTATGTTTCATTCAAAAATATCGTCAACTTAGTTTAACTCTATAATATACAAGTATAATTCAACTCTGCCATATAATAAGTCTAACTTACTCGCAATGTTTCATTCAGAAACATCGTCATAGGATTAGTCAGTACTATCGCACAAATTTCAAATTCAAAAATCAAACTAACATTTTATTATTACTTCAGCTAATAAAATTATGACAAACTTTTAAAAAACAAAAAACTAATGATAAAAATATTTCAAATTGCAAGTGTTCTAGGGTCTTGGCAACTGTTTGCTATCAGTGTCTTCAAGACGATATGCCCTATTGCCAGCAACCGAGATGATTCTATAAGGCCCCTCCCAGTTTGGGCAAGCATGCCCTCCCTAGGATCCTTTTTGTTGCCGACAACTTTTCTCAAGATGAGGTCCCCAACTTTGAACTCTCTTGGGTTGACCTTCTTGTTGTAAGCCCTAGCAAGCTACTACTGGTATGCCCCTAGATGCATTGCTGCTCTGTCCTTTCTTTCTTCTAATAGATCTAGATCTCGGGCTAAGAATGCCTCGTTGGTCCCATCTTCCACTCCCTGGGTTCTGATTCCAGGGATGCCAACTTCCAGTGGAATAACTACTTTAGTGCCATAAGCCATAGCAAAAGGAGACTCTCCAGTGGATCTTCTCGGCGTAGTCTAATATGCCCAGAGCACACTGGGCAACTCTTCCACCCACTTCCCTTTTGCTGTTTCCAGCCTCTTCTTGATCCCATCCAAGATAGTCTTATTGGATGCTTCTACTTGACCATTGCTCTGAGGGAAACTTGGAGTGGAGTAGTAGTTCTTGATTTTGTACTTTGCACAGAAGCTTTTGATTAGCTTTCGGTCAAACTGTGTACCATTATCTGCTATTATTGCCCTTGGAATCCCAAACCTGGTGATGATGTTCTTCCATATGAAGTTCTTTACATCAATATCTCAAATCTTCGCAAGCTGTTCAGTCTTTACCCATTTGGTAATGTAGTTAGTTGCTACCAGCAAAAACTTCATTTGCCCAATCGCTTAAGGCAGCTGTCCAACAAGATCTATGCCCCACTGGGCAAATGGCCATGGGCTGGATACTGGGTTCAAATTAGCTACCGATTGATGTATCAAAGGTGCAAACCTTTGACACTTCTTGCACTTTCTAACGTAGGCTTCAGCATCCTTCTGCATGTAAGGCTACCAGTACTCCTGAGTGACAGACCTATGAGCAAACGATCTGCCTTCAACATGGCTTCCACAGACTCTTTCATGAATCTCATACAGAAAGTCTTCAACCTGAGAGGGATGTACACATCTTAAAAGGGGTCTAGTGAAGGATCTCCTGTAAAGATGGCCATTTGCAGTTAGGCTGAACCTGGCTGCCTTCAATATGGTCTTGTGTGCCTCTTTTCGGTCGTCTGGCAGCTTACCATCTCTGAGGAACATCACTATTGCATCCATCCAACTTGGACCCATTTCCACACACATTGCCTCATATTCTATTATTAGAGGTTCCACACTTGGTCCTGTCAAGTAATCAATCATGACTATCTTCAGCTCCCCCGACTTTCTTGCACGAGCTAGGTTGGCCAAGGCATTGGCGTGATTGTTGTCATCTCGGCTAACTTGTTGTAGCCTACAATCTTGGAACAAGGAAAGCAATCTGATAACCTCTTTAACATAGGCTATCATTCGTTCATCTCGGGCTGTATACTCGCCTATTGCCTGATTCACAATAAGTTAGGAGTCCAGAAGATGACCACCTCATCGGCCTCCATTGTTGCCGCCAACTTCAGCCCTGCAATCAGTGCCTCATACTCTATTCATTGTTTAAGGCCTTGAACCGCAGATGAATAGACTGCTCTATCATTTGTCCATCTGGCGATGCTAACACTACTCTTGCCCTCGCTCCTTGACGGTTTGAGCTTCTGTCAACAAACAAGCAAAAGGAATCGCCGATGTAAATGTCGCAGGGCTTTGGTTTCTCTTATTTCTTCTATTTTGCTAGAGTGGGATTCTTAGGCCCTAGTTGGGTTTCTTCTTGCTCCCTTGGGCATCCTAAACCTCGGCTCACCGGAGTCCGATGCAAAATGGCACCAGGGGTGAACTCGGCCACAAAGTCGGCCAAAACCTGGCCCTTAATTGTTGTTCTGGGCTTAAACTCCAAGTCATATTGGCCCAACACTATTGCCCATCTGGCTACCTTGCCTATCAAATCTCCTTGCTACAACAAAGAATTCAAAGGATGCTCAGTCAGTACCACAATCTTGTGGGCTTGGAAGTAGTGATTCAGTTTTTTCAAAGCCATTACCAAGACTAGTGTCAACTTTTCCAAGAGTAAATACCTGGTCTCTGCACTTGCTAGGGTTTTACTCACATAGTATACTGCCCTTTGTTCTCCTTTCTCTTCTCTGATTATCATTGCACTTACTGTATGCTCTGAAACTGCTAAGTATAGGAACAATTCTTCTTCAGGAATTGGATTTGACAGAACCAGAGCTGTTGTCAGGTACTTTTTTAAGTCGGCCAAGTCAACTTTGCACTCCTCTGTCCACCAATAAATTGTGGCATTCTTTAATAAACTAAAAAATGGTTTACACTTATCAGAACTTCGGCTAATAAACCTGTTCAGGGCTGCGGCCCTTCCAGTCAACATCTACACTTGTTTTGCGGATGTCAGGCTTTTCAACTCAAGGATGGCCTTGATTTGATCTGGGCTTGCTTCAATGCCCCTTTTGGTGACTAAGTATCCCAGAAACTTACCAAACCAGACTCCAAATGCGCATTTCAAAGCATTGAGTCGGAGCTGATATATTCTCAGGATAACAAAAATCACCTTCAAGTCGGCCAGATGATTCCCAGGTTCTTTGGGCTTCACGACCATGTCATCAATGTACACTTCTACTGTCTTGCCAATTAGATGTCTAAACATTTTGGTCACTAACCTCTGGTAGGTTGCTCTTGCATTTTTCAACCCGAAAGGCATCACTCTATAGCAGTACAGCCTTTTTGGGGTGATAAATGCAGTATTCTCCTCATCAGGGGGATACATTGCTATCTTGTGGTATCCCCTGTAAGTATCGAGGAAGCTTATCCTTCCATGCCCTGAAGTGGCATCTACTAACTGATTAATCTTGGGCAATAGAAAACTGTCCATGGGGAAAGCCTTATTCAGGCTAGTGAAATCAACACAAACCCTACACTTGTCATTCTTCTTTTTCACTACCACAGTGTTAGACAGCCAAGAAGGGTAGTTCACCTCGTGAATGGCTTTGCCTTCCAGCAGTTTGTTCACTTCCTCCTCAACTGCCTCAACATGCATCAACATCGGCCTTCTCGCTCTGGATGACAGGTTTAGCCGACCTGTCTACACTGAGCATATGGCATGTGATCTCGGGGTCAATGCCTGGCATCTCATATGGCATCTAGGCAAATACTTCTATGTTGGTCCGTAAGAAAGCTTCCAACTCCCTTTCCTCATCTTTGGCCAAGCCTGAGCCAAGAAGGAAGAAGCGCTCTTCATCCCCTTTTTTGACCAGAATTTTTTTCAAGGCTTCCTCACTCTTCTTGGCTAATTCTTTGCCGACATCATCTATAATTTCCATGTCCTCATCTTCAATTTTTGTTGTTTCTATCTCTCGTACGTTACAGGTGGATTTCATTACTACCATGGAGCAATTTTTTTCCTGCACCTAATCCCCTCTAACCTCTTCAATTCTATGTTCCATTGGGAATCGCAACAGCTGGTGTAGTGTTAAGGGAACAACCCTCATTGTGTGTAACCATGGCCTTCCCAAGATAACATTGTAAGGGAGGAGGTGTCAATTACTTTAAACTCTGTGTTTACTTTCCTGGTGCCCGCCTGTACCTCTAGATTTATATCTCCCAGAGGCCATGTCGGCATTCCATTGAACCCGAGCATTGGGCTGTTGGACTGCTCCAAATCATTGCGATGAAGGCCAAGCTCCTTGTAACACCTGACATACATGATGTCACCAGAGCTACCTTGGTCGATCAGAATACGCCTTACCTAGTATTCTCTAATCTTGAGGGTCACCACCAAAGCATCATTGTGTAGATACTGCACCATGTCTAGGTCTGCCTCAGTAAAGGACACCATCGATCTCTAGTACTCATTTGTCCTGGGCCTCTTTTGCTGGACCTGACACACATGTTGTAAGTGTTTCACCTTCTGAGTCTCTCCTCGTATATCATTCTCATTAACCTTCAAGTGGATCACATTGATCACCCGAGGTTTTGCTTGTTGTGGTTGTGGTGAAGGTGGTGTTGCCGGTGCCTGAGGCAGTCTCGCTTGCTCTTTCATCATTCTAGCCTCATCTACTAGGTCCCTCAAGTGACCCTGTCTGACCAGATTTTCCAAATACATCTTCAGGACTCTGCACTCCTAAGTCAGGTGCCCATCCTCATTATGGTAAGCACAGTGCTTCCCAAGGCTTCTCCTCATAAACTCGCCAGGAATTTTCTCGACGCTCTATAATACGACTGGTTCCTGAGCCTTTCTAGAACTTTATAAACTGGGATCCGAAACACAGTGGTGACTACCTATACAGCCCTCAGCCTTGATTCTTGCCTGTTAAATCCCGTATTACCTCGGCCTCACTTCGGCGAGCCTTTTATCTTCTCCTGCTTCGATGCCTTTGTTCCCAGTATATCCTCTTCTGCTCTGGCATATTTCTCGATCCTTGTCATAAGCTCCTCCATACTCTTTGATAAAGTATTTGCTAGTGACTTCCGAAGTGTGCAATCATCCTCCAGGCCGTTCTTAAAAGACACGACTGCTAACTCCTGGTTGTATCTCGGTATTCAGTTGAACACCTCATAGTACTTTTTGGCATAAGCCTTGAGGATTTCACCTTCATTAATTTTCAAAACCATCAAGGAGTCTACCCTTAGTGGCTGCAACTTGTTTGTAACAAACCTGGCCACAAACATCTCGGCCAAGCCTTTCCAACTCTTCACAGTTCCTTTTGGCAATTTGTGAAACCAATCTAATGCAATCTCTCCAAAATGATGAGGGCAACACCTCGCACAGCAACGGTTGGTTCCCGGTATACAAAGCCATTGAATTCAGATATAAGCCGACGTGAAAGTTCAGATCGGACTTACCGTCATAAATTTGGAACCTCGGCATATGAAACCTTTTTGGGGCCTCAAACCTATCTAACTCAACTGAAAAGGACGTTCTTCGCTTGACAGGGGATGTGACCTCAGCATTCTACCGCTTCCTCTGTAGGTAGTCCCTCAAATCCTCCTTAGTCTGACCAGGAGCTCAGCTGTCAACGGACTTTAGTCTTTTTGGTGCGCTACTCCCAATGTCGTTATGTGTCTTCTTGGACTTCTCTTCATTCACCGTGTCAAAACACAGGCCCTTCCCTTGGATATTTCGAGGCTCTTTGACATACGTTCCCCTGGTCCGAGGTGTCCGAGGTGAGTCACCCCTGATCGACTCTCCTTGCCCGACATCTCGTGAAGGCCAATGTGAGGGCTTCTTTTCCCTACCATGCTATGGGATTGTTGGGATTAGTTTCTGCCCTTCTTTCTGGGCATCAGTCTTGGCCCCTATCATCGGCATGTCTTGTAATGGAAATGGTGGTTGCATAACGTTGTTCTGCATTATAAAGTTGACAACCGACTGTAGATTTGCCAATTTTTTGGCCATTCCCTTCATCTCACTGTCCCTTCTTAGGCATCTATCTTTTCATACCTAGAGGTCACCTTTGTTATAATACTCATCTCAGCCTGATTTCTTCGAGGGGGTATGCCTCCTTGTCAACGTCCTTATCCCCGGGATTCTCATCCCGTGCTCCTTCATTATGGTTTTCTTCATCGGTGTTAGGATCGACATGTTTACTACTCCCACATTAGACGTTGTCCCCAATCTTTTCTTTCTACCCGTTGTTGGCCATCTATTCTCCTTACGTTTTCATAGACGGCGCCAAATTGTGGGTGTTGATTTCCAACCACACAGAACCGAAGGGGGAACTTAGCTGGCGAGCACCGGTAGAATAGATTAAGCCCGAACAACCTGTCACAGAAAGATAAGAATCCAACGGTGGTTCGTCCACCCGGGGGTACTCTGACACTCTAGTTAGTAACCAAAATATCTCTCAAAGATAGCAAAGCGTGCTTAACTCACAAGAAAATACTTACTGCTCACAGTATATCACACATACCCCAGACCCACGGGGATGCCCTGCTTTTATAGTCAGCACCGACCGGATCCTTATAGAAGCCTAACTTCATTGGACTCAGGCTCAATGCTCATCCTGGACTCTCAGCTAGATAGGGATAAACTCTATAAGAGTTTTATCTTTATCCAGACTGAGATCCTCCCTTGTTCTAGGACTTTTGTCCTTTATCCGCTCATCTCAGGTTCCGGTATATCCGCAGATAACATCGGCCTAGCCGAGATCACCTCGGCATCAGGACTAGGCCACATGACACCTTGGCTGACACTTCATTGTCTCCTTAACCACGTGTTGTCATTCAAAAAATATGTCCTCACACTATCTATTAAGTGAGGCCCAATTTTAATCTCCTGAAACTTTTTTCACCTATAAATTAGATAATACATCTACACATTTTGCAGTTCTCTCACTTTACTGTCTAATTACATTTTATTTTTTTTTAAATATTTCTTCCCTACCCCTACACGTTCTCTGTCAATTTCTAACTTTACTTTCATTTGACTGTTCCACACCTGCACGTCCCTCATTTAACTGCCCAATTATTATTTTTTTATTTTTTATTTTGTTAGAGTACTTATTCCCTACACCTACACCTACACCTACACCTACACCTTCTCTCTCAATTTTTAGTTTTTCTCTTATTTTATTCAAAAGTTTTCTTCCCAACAAACCATTGACAGGTTTGATTATTTCTGTCGTTTTTTTCTTTTTAAAGTTGCTCACTTTAATTATCATAATTAAACTATTGTTATTTTTATTTTTAAACTCAACCATTTTGTTAATTTTAGAAGTGACTTTTCTTCCAGCAAAAGTATAAAAATAAGCATTATTAGGTATGTTTATATATATATATAATTTATTTTTATATTATTGGTATGTAGAACACGAATGGAGTACTGTAAAAAAAATAAAAAATAAAAATAAATAAATAAATTCTTCCTCCGGTTCTCTCTCAATTTCTTTTTAACTGAAACTTTTTTCTTCAATTTTTCTTAATTTTTTTATTAATTTTATTACTTTATTATGATGTATCATAAAAATTGTGATGAACCAATTCTCCTTCTCTTAAACTATATATATATATATATATATTTATTTTTTGTTTGAAATACGTAAAACATTGGTGGATTAATGTAGAGTTCTTTAATTGATTTTTTTTTTTTTTTGAAAACACCTTAGGACTAATTGTTATCTCTTTTCACCCAGTTCTCTCTCTCTCAAATTCTTTATCTCAGTACATCAATTATTTATTTTTATTTTCTAACATTTAAAAAAAAAAGTTGTAAATAATAACACTCTAAAAGATATTTAATATATATATATATATATATGATAGGTGTCAAAGATAATTTCAAAGTTTTGATTAAGTAAATAAAATAAAACAAAAGGATATTCCAAATGAAACTTCAAAGAAAATTTGGGTATTTTATTCAAATGTTTAGGGATTTTATAAATCGACTCCGTGGAAGAATAATAATAATGATATTTGAAAATTTATAAATTGACTTGACAGAGTTTGCGGGGAAAAAAATTATTACAGATTCACAATTAACCAACCAACCATCATTACAGGTGTAAGCAATTTGATTTAGTAGGGATTGGAAAAAAAAAAAATTAACACAAAATCGAATTCTTCAACCTGGGCAAAGTAAAAGGGGATGAATTGTGATCAATGTGAAAGAAAATGCTACTTATACAGAATTTATATATAAATTTTTTCAGCCAGTGGCAATCTTAATAGGCATTCCCTTATTTAAATAAATAATTTCTTTAAAATGACAAATTCCTATGCAGGTACATGATTCAAATTGCAGTGAAAGGCCACTGGCTGTGTCCTGTACCAAAGGATCTGCAAGGCCAAAGATTTTGATCATTTTCATTCTAGGTATATAATGAAATTTTTTTATTTACGAATCTAATGACTATAAAATAGGAATATAGATTTAAAATTATAAATTAAAAAATCATTACATTCATTATTACTATGATGAAATAGAATCTTTTCATTACAAATATGTAATAGAGACGGGGGCGGCTCCACGGCATCCACAGGGTATTCAGTGAATACCCTCAAATTTGAAATTTAAATTTTATTTATTTATTTATTTTTTTTTTTTTTGGGTTTAGTTTAGTTTTGAATACCCAATCCAAGATGGTTGAATACCCCTCTGACCCACTTGGCCCATTTGTCTAAACAAATAATGAAACCTCTAGCCCACTTAGCTACTTAGCCCATTTGCCAAAACAAATAACCCTCTAGCCCACTTAGCCCCTTAGCCCATTTGCCTAAACAAATAATAAAACCCAAAAGAATTGCAATGATATATATATATATATATATATATTATATAGACACGAATCTGCTGCTTGGAAGAATAAAGTCAAAAAATGTAGTTAGTTAGGGCAAAAAGTGTAGTTAGGGCACGAATCTGCTGCTTGGGGGAGGCTCAACGCTGTTGTCGTTTTGTCTCTCTCAATCTCTCCCTCTCTTTTTTGCGGTCCCCCCTTCTCTCTTTCTGTGGGTGGTCCCCCTCTGTCTTTCATTGTTGCCCATGGAATATGGATCATGGATGTTGGTATTGAATGAAGATGAAGTGGTTGCTGCTATGCTTTGCTGTTGCTAACTGATTGTTAAGAAAAAGGCAAAAAGAAATTTGGGAATTATATCTCATCAGGTATTATTTTTTTATCTCTATAATATTAAAATTTATTTAAACTTGATACTATAAACAAAACCTTTCATCCATATATAATTAATTTTATAGTTATGCATGTTAATATAATATTTGGGGATTATACTTTGTTGTCATCATGTATAATATTTTTTTAAGTTTCTTCACTTTATTTGTTTTAAAAATTAAATAGGAGCTGAAATTTTATAATCAATTTATTTATACTCTTGTAGTTATTTTTTTTCTATGGTTTATTTAGATAGCTCTGTTTTTTGTGTGGATATTTTTAGGTGCATCCTACTCTTTTGTTTAGTTCTCAAATTATGGACAAATTTCTGAAAAGAAAATCAACTATTGTACAAGATTCATCTCAATCCCAAGAAACTTGTGGTGATAGTCACATTCAAGATTCTTCGAAGCGAATTCGTGTTGACTTGAACAACCTTCCTTCTGATCCAGGATTACGATCAAAAATTTTGTCATGTCATCCTAATGATAGGGACGAAATAAGAAGAACATATTTACAAAAAGGACCCTGTCAACCTCTTAGCCACAATTTCCCTCAAAGAGATATTAGTGGAGTTATGCGTCGATTTAATTCTGCTTGGTTTAAAGAATACAAGAATTGGTTGGAATATAGTATTGAAAAAGATGCAGCATTTTGTTTATGTTGTTACTTGTTTAGGCCCGATTTAGGAAAGGGATGTGATACTTTTGTGACAGAGGGATTTAAAATTTGGAATATGAAAAACAAGTTACAAATTCATGTTGGAGGTGTTAATAGTGCTCACAACCAAGCTGTGAAGAAGTGTGAAGATCTTATGAAGCAAAAGCAACACATTCAAAGTGTTTTTCTTAAGCAGTCAAATCAAGAAAAAATTGAATATTGGACTCGCTTAAATGCAACTGTTGATTACATACGATTCCTTTTGCGTCGAGGGTTGGCTTTTCATGGTCATGATGAATCTGACGATTCAAGTGATAAAGGAAATTTCCTTGAACTTCTACAATTTTTGGCGGATCATAATGAATCTATCAATAAAGTTGTATTGGGGAATACTCCGAAAAATAATAAGCTAACTCACCATGATATTCAGAAAGACATTGTGAATGCTGCTGCATGTGAGACTATCAATGCTATCATAAAGGATTTGGACAATGAGTTTTTTTCAATTTTAGTTGATGAGTCTCGTGACATATCAGTTAAAGAACAAATGGCAGTTGTTCTACGTTATGTGGACAAAAAGGGCATTGTTATAGAGCGGTTTCTTGGTATTGTACATGTATCAAATACAACTGCTTTATCACTTAAAGCAGCAATTGAATCCTTATTTTGTCGACATGGATTAAGTATATCAAAACTACGAGAGCAAGGCTATGATGGAGCCAGCAATATGCAAGGTGAATTCAATGGTCTTAAAGCTTTAATTTTGAGGGAGAATAAATCTGTATTTTATGTTCATTGCTTTGCCCATCAACTTCAATTGACTCTTGTAGCTGTTGCTAAAAAGCACATTGACGTTGCTGAACTTTTTTACTCTGTTGCTAACATAGTGAATGTTGTTGGTGGCTCTTGCAAGAGACGAGATGCTCTTAGAGATGCGCAATTTGCTAAAATAACAAAAGCACTAGACAATGGTGAACTTAGAAGTGGGCGAGGTTTGAATCAAGAGACTAGTCTTAAACGTGCTGGTGATACACGTTGGGGATCACATTTTGGGACAATTATCAACTTGATTTTGATGTTCTCTTCTTCGATTGATGTACTTGAGATTATTGAAGAGGATGGCTTACAACCCGAGCAAAGAGTTGAAGCTCGTTCTATCATGAAGTTGATGCTATCTTTTGAATTTGCCTTCACTTTACACTTGATGAAAAATATTTTAGGGATTACAAATGAGTTGTCGTTAGCATTGCAAAAGAAAAATCAAGATATTGTCAATGCTATGACACTTGTTAAAGTATCTAAACAACGATGGCAGATGATGAGAGATGATGAATAGGAATCTTTATTGACTGAAGTGTCTTCATTTTGTAACAAACATGAGATTTCTATTCCAAATATGGATGAAATATTTGTAGTTAGTGGGCGGCCACGATGCAAAGCTCTACAAATTGCAAATTTACATCATTATCAAGTTGAGCTATTCTACACAGTCTTAGATATGCAACTTCAAGAGCTTAACAATCGCTTTTCAGAAGCAAATACTGAGTTACTTCTTTGTATGGCTTGCTCGAATCCTAGTAAATCATTCTTTGCTTTTGATAAGCATAAGTTGATTCGTCTTGCAAAGTTCTATCCATATGATTTTTCTGCAACAGATTTAATGGTCCTTGACATCCAACTTCAAAACTACATTGTTGATATGCGCTTAAGTGAAGACTTTTTAGAACTTAAAGGTGTTGGTGATCTTGCTATAAAGTTGGTGGAGACAGATAAACATGTGATATATCCATTAGTCTATTTGCTTGTGAAATTAGCATTGACTCTACCTATCGCGACAGCAACAGTGGAAAGAAGTTTTTCAGCAATGAAGTATATAAAGAGTAATTTGCGTAACCGAATGGGAGATCAATGGATGAATGATTGTTTGGTTACATACATTGAAAGAGATGTACTGATAGCATTGATAATGAGGAGATTATGCAACATTTTCAAAATATGAAATCTCGTCGAGGGCAATTGTAATATTTTATCTAATTGCAAGTTTTTTTTTTGTCAAAACTTTAATATTAATATATTAGAGTTCTCTTTTATATTTGTTTTTTTAATACAGATGTTAGATTTTAAGTTACTTAATGAATACCCTGATTAAAATTCCTGGAGCCGCCACTGAATAGAGAGGATCACAATCTGAAGCGAAATTACATGCCCCTTAATTTTTTTGAAGATTTATTATTATTATATGTGCATTGTAAATATTTGTAAAATATATATTGAGCCTTTGTTTAGGATGTGGCCTGCGACTTGTGGGCGACTCGAAGCCTACCCGTGGCCTAAGGTGGGCCCTACCCGTTTAGGCCCGGACTCGAGCCCAGCCCGAGACCCAAGGCCTGGGTCATCATTTTAAAACCCGATCTGGCCCATCGGCCCACTTAAGGCCCACTCAAGACCCGGCTCGCTTGAGGCCCAGTATTTTTTTAGTGAGAAATAATAAAATTTTAGTAGAAAAAATAAAAAAAAAATTTGTTCAGGCCCACCCCAAGCCTGAGTTCAAGCCTAGGCCCACTGGCATAGCCCACCGACCTGCCCAAGGCTCGAATACCCCCTGGGCCTGGGCCTGGGCCTGGGCCTAATTTTTTGGCCTGTGGCCCGACCCGATCCGGCCCGATTTTCGACAGAAGCATACGAGGACCAACATGGGCCGACCTGGGCTGGGCCAAATTTACACCCCTAGATGTAGGTGGGCTTTTGGCTTTTTGATTTTTTAGCTATTTTAGCCTAGGGCTAAAATGTCTCATTTCGAATGAGTTTTTTAATTTTTTTGACTTTTACAAAAAAAATAAATAAAATGATTATAGTTTAGATGTGACATTTTGTCTTATTAACTTTTAGTCTAATTTATTTTTTTTTGTGACTAAAATAACTAAAAAAATCCATGCCAAACATAACCAGAGATGATTATTTAATTTTATAAAAATCACTTTACTAATTTACTATTTCATCCCAATATAATGATATGATCTCCATTTTTTTGCTAATTTGACCTCTCCATATGGCATCATCTTTCAATTGCAAGTCCACCGACAAATGAAAGAAATTTAGGCCTCATTTGGTTACTATATGTTTTAGATAAAAAATTAAAAAAATAATTATAAATTATCGCATCATTCTTTTTATTTTTTTATAAATTTTTTTATAAAAAAATCAAAAAATTACTAAAATAATTTATTCTCAAACGAAGCCTTACTCACGCTATAGGGCTTTCTCTCCAACAGACCAAGAATCTTGTCAACATCAAAGGCCATTGAGTTCTCATTTAGGACTAAATATTTTAATTAAAAAGTTTAAAAGTTATCATAAATAATTATATTATTTTTTTTATATTTTATATTTTTTTTTTGTAAAGAGTTAAAAATTATTAAAATAATTTGTTTATAAACGAAACATGAGATCTGTTTTGAGAAGTGACTTATTTTTGACTTATTAATAAATCAATAAATCGATAAGTTGACTTTTTTTTTTTTTTTACCTTCCCAAAAGAGGCTTGAAGCTCGTTTAGAAAGTTGACTATTTTAATTGATGTTTTTATTTTTTGGATTATTTTAGTCTAGTTAAAAAAATTGTGTTCAGAAAAATAATTGATTTTTTTTTTTGGGTAATTGATTTGAAAGCTATGAAAGAAAAAATAAAATTATTATGATTTGAATGTAATACTTTATCTTATAAGAAAAAATAAAATTATTATGATTTGAATGTAATACTTTATCTAATTCAGTCTATGGGCTCATTTTTAGTCCTATTTTGATAATCTAAACCGTTCATGTGTAGAATTTGTTGAGCACTGTATCTCTGTAAAAAATCACATTAATCGGATATTGATTACTATTTGATCGGATCAGATTTGTATAAAAAAATATATAGTAAAAAAATAAATAGTTGACAGATATTTGATCCGATTAGGCCTAGGCCCGAGCCCATCCCGAGACCTTGGGCCTGGGCTTGGGCCATCATTTTTAAAACCCGGCCCGGCTTGCTGGGTTGGCCCATCGGGCCACTCAAAACCCGACTCGATGCCTAGCCCATCCAAGGTCCAGTGTTATTTTTAGTTGAAAAAAAATAATTTGGTGAAAAAAAAAAAAAAATAAATTCAAGTCCTAACCCATGCCCAGGTCTGCCCCACCCAAGATCCGAATACTCCTGAACTTGGGCCTAATTTTCTGGCCCGAAGACCGGCCTGGGCTGGCCTAATTTTTGACAATAGCCCGCGAAGCCTGACATGGACCGGTCCAAATCTGAGCCTAAGCCCAGATAAGTCAGGTCGTGCCAAATTTACACTCCTAACTTGTATTGAGAGGCGAGACTGCGAATAAACATAATGATAGCACTTAAATTCCCATGAAAAGTCCTTATCTGAAACACACAACGCAATAATCTTGGGAAAATGTTATGAATCTCAAATAAATTACTAAATTTTTTACCAAACCTCTCACATAGGTATGGGACTCATACAAATCACGTATATCGATCCCACACCCATGTGAGAGATTTAGTTGAAAATTTGATAATTTATTTGAAATTCCTAACATAACTCATAATCTTGACTATCACTTTCAATTTTCACCGGCAATATAATTACGAAAATTGCGACTTTGAAACAAAAAAAATTAACTACCTGTGGAACTTTATCCGAAAGTTCAGACATTCTACAAATTGACTAGTATCGAATAATTTTTTAAACAAAATAATATTTACAACTCTGTAAATTAACATAATGGAATTAGGGGGGAAAATCCTACTAAATACTACAATAAATTATTGAATATTTTACCAACCATGATTAGAGACATAAGCAATTTGGTTCAATAGGAATTGAAAAAAATTTAAAACCGAACCGCATTTTTTGATTTTGTTAGTTAAATAAAAAAGATAAGTCTAAGATAGAGAAAGAAGGGATGAGTTGAAATATGTATTAGTGAATTATTTTCAAAAAGAATTTTTTTTTGTTTAATACAAACGGTGTGAACTGTTCATTCTTATTTATAGTTTGTAGCATGATTCAAGTATAATTATATATATATATATATATATATATATATATGTATCAAATAAATAGAGAAATGAATAGTGAATTAAATAATTATAAAATTTTCATTGATTTACAATTACTTTTCATGAATCACGTATTAAAATTATTTACATCTTCCTTCGTTCAACAATAACCAATTTCAAATGGTTAAAAAAAATTATTAATAAGTATATGCTAGAATTTCATTGGTAATAATAAAATTTATCACTTTTCATATAAATAAAATATTTAAATAATTAAAAATAAAAATAAAAATAAAAATAAACAAAAAAATGAAACAAATCTAACGTCCAAAGGATGAGGGGATGCTAGAAGGCCATTAAAAACTAAAAAAATAAAGCTTCAGACCTCTAATTAGAGGTATCACTAGTGATGTGACAGTAGGTCTCACCCACTGTCACAGGGTGTGCTGTGTCTTTTTTTTTTTTTTTTTTTTTCATCTTACTAGTGATGAATTTGAAGCTCTAAATCATTAATGAAAACTAAATAATCCATTGGATCACTTTGAATAGGAATCTTGTCAAGCATAGCTCGGCCCTACCTCATCATTATTACCACGGTGTTTCTATTTTGAAAAGGGCCTGGCTTTGGTTTAGTCCACCATCAGACTAGACCGTATTGTTAGGTCTGTGAGGGCCCACCATGAGTCTCGTTTTGAAAATCTAAACCGTTCAATGTGTAGAACTCGTCGAGTACTATATGCCAATGAAAAATCACGTTGATCGAATTTCGATAGCTATGTGATCAATATAGTTTTTCATCAACCGTTAATTTATTCACCGTCTATTTTTTTTTTTATACAAAACTGATTTGATCACATAGCTATCGATATCCGATCAATGCGATTTTTTTAAAGACATATAGTACTCGACGAGTTCTACACATTGCACAGTTCAGATTTTCAAAACGGGACTCGTGGTAAACCCCCACAGACCCAACAGTACGGTCTAGTCTGATGGTGGACTGGACCAAAGCCAAACCCTTTTGAAAAAAGGGTGAAACCCTAATTTTGGAAATTTTCATGACTTTTAAAATAATTATTTTAAGAATCATCTCAATCATTATTGTTATATACCCATTACTTCTTACATTTCAGCCTCTTTATTTATCCTAGGGGTGCAACTCGGGCGGGTTCGGTCGGGTTGGGGGTCTGCCCAAGCCCGACCCGAATTGTATTTGGCACTGTCCAAGACCGCCCAAGCCCGACCATGAACCCGAACATTGTTGCCCAAGCCTGGCCCAAGCTTTGTATTTTGAACTCGGGTTGCCCGAATTGCCCGAATTGCTCGAGTTCAGAAACCTGTAGGTAGATCTAAGGGTAGACATAAAAGATGCTAATCTAATGGTAGAAAACTAACCAAAAAAAAATAAAAAATAAAAATTAAGACTAACTCTTTTACTTAATTTATATATATTACATAATTTATTAAATTATATATATATATATATATTATATATTATATAATTTATATAATATATTAAATTGAATTCGGGTTCGGGTTGCTCGGGTTGGCCATTGGTTCTGCCCAAGTCCGGCCCGAATTGCAATTCGGGCATCAAAAATCTGCTCAAGCCCGTCTAGATTACAAGATATAGTTGCCCAAGCCCTAAAAAAACACGGGCTGGGCTCGGGTTGCTCGGGTTGAGCCCGCCCGAGTTGCACCCATAATTTATCCACCTCAGTGGGTCCTGTCTTGTGAGACACGGAGCTAGTAAATTATTTATTTATTTATTTATTTTTAATAAAGTGCGAATTAGGTAATGTTCAAGACACAAATAAATTTGATTGAGTTTTTTTTTTAATCTATTTAATTTTATTTTTTTACAAATTAATTTAGTAAAAAAAATAAAAATTTATTATTTCACATAGTTCTCTTTTTTTTAGGGCAAAAATAATTTTTAAAAATTTTAATTTATCTTTATTGGTGTTTGTTTTTCTTAAATCATATATATTTATTTATAAAAAAAAATGGCAGAAAAAAGTTTTTAAAATTAAGCCAAACAAAGATATATAATTTTTGTTGTTTACAAATCATATAACAACCAGATGTATTAAGCTATCAACCAAAAACACCAACATCACTCTGCAATCACTTATGTGTAGTTGAAAGGAGAATTTTTTTTAAGGTCTCTAATAATAGTAATTTAAATGATAGAGGACATCAAAAAAAGAGATGAAGTATTAGGTCCCTCAATTTGAACGCATGCATTTTTAATTCTTTCTTGGACCAAAATACCCTTCACAAATCAACTGAGAACACTCCACTGGATTTCGACGACTCAGTTCCATTCCAAAAACCCAAACATCATCACGAGCAAGAGAACAGGAGAATTAAGGTTTCACAATCATCTTCACTATCGACATTACGGTTTCATTATCTTCTACCAAAATTTTTTCCATTCCTTTCTCACAAATTTCTCTGACCTGTTTTCACTGTTTATCGTCATATTATATTAGCATTCCATTTATTCGGGTTTCAATTTCGTAATAAAAAACTACATGAATTTGAAAAATGTTATTTCTCTAAGTTTTGAACTTAATCTTGAAGATGTTTGTGTGATTTTGTTTGTAAATTTCTCTGTCATTTGAATTTCTCTAGTATTGGCTTGATCTATGTTTCTTCTTTGAATGTTCTCTGGCATGTTTATTCCCTCATTTTCTCCGACATGGTTAATTTCTCTGTATTTCTCTGTGTAATTTTCAAATACAATTCATTCAAATTTCTCTGCTCTATAAATTTCTTTGGCTTGGCATGTTTAATTTTCTCCAACATGTGTCATTTTCATTTTCTGTGCTTGCTAGATTTATGTTTCTTTCTTGAATTTTCTCTGGCTATATTTTACATCTATATATAATTTTACTCTCTTGTCTGTGTCTGTGTCTATGTCTATGTTTATCTGGCATTTATAATTTTCTCTAGCCACATCACTTTTCTCCCTTGTGTGTGTCTGTCATGTTTAATTTTCTCTGGTTGTATGTAAATTTCTCTGGCATTTTAATATTATGGAATGAAAATTTTCTCTACAATTTGTTTGAATTTTATCTGGCTATATTTTACATCTATATGTAATATTACTCTGTTGTTTGTGTCTAAGTTTCTTTAGCATTTATAATTTTCTCTGGCCACATCACTTTTCTCCTTTATGTGTTTGTGTAATGTTTAAATTTATCTAGTTGTGTATGTAAATTTCCCTGGCATTTTAATATTATAGAATGGAAATTTTCTCTGGAACGTGTAATTTTCTCTAGAATATGTTTGAATTTTCTTTGGCTATATTTTACATCTATATGTAATATTATTCTCTTGTCTGTGTCTAAGTTTCTTTGGCATTTATAATTTTCTCTGTCCACATCACTTTTCTCCCTTGTGTGTCTCTGTCATGTTTAAATTTCTCTAATTGTGTATGTAAATTTCTCTGTCATTTTAATATTGTGAAATGGAAATTTTCTCTGGAATGTGTTTGAATTTTCTCTGGCATTTTCATTTTCTGTGATTGCTAGATTTATGTTTCTTTCTTGATTTTTCTCTGGCTATATTTTACATCTATATGTAATTTTTATCAATTTTTTTAAAAAAATTCTATCATTTTTATGTTGCTTTGTTTATTTTCTCTAGGAATGGAAATTATCTATGACAACATGTATTCCATACGAAAACACTTAGTATTCTCTTGTCTATATCTAAGTTTCTCTGGAATTTATAATTTTCTCTGGCCACATTACTTTTATCCCTTGTTGATTTCTCTAGCATGTTTATGTTGTTTTTTTGATTTTCTCTGAGAATGAAAATTTTCTGTGGCTAGATGTATTCCATAGGAAAACAATTAGTACTCTGACATTTAATTTTCAGTGTATAATTTTCTCTGGCCACCTTAGTTTTCTTCCTTATGTGTAATTTTCTTTGACATGTTCAATTTTCTGTAGCATGTTTAATTTTCTCTAGGATTTAATGTTGACATCTTTATGTTTTCATTGTCTAGAAATGGCGAAACACAAAAGCAACAAAACACCACAAAAGAAACAAAAACTCTATTAGTCTTCTTATGATCTTAAATCAAAAAGCAACAAAACACCACAAACTCCTCGCCAAAAACACACAAATCTAAGGTGATGAAGCAATAAACATCAAGATGAATACCCCAACTTCAAAAGACTCAAGCTCAAGGAGGAAAAAGCCTGTTAAACTCCAAAAAAGAAGAGCTCATTACAGCATCCAATACCAATACAACCTCTCATCTATTGTCTCCTTTTTTCAAACCCTTAAATTCAATTCAAACCAACTTGAAGAGCTTCAAAAGACTCTATTATGGTATTTGATCCATGCTCTAACCACTGAAAGGATGGATCCAAGGAAGTCTAGGAAATTTGATGATAATGTAGTTGCAATAATCCAACGTTACAAAGAAAAAAATGAAAGCATTCACAGTTGGTAAAAAAAAACTTGACCTTTACAACCAATGACATGACCTTGATTTTTGGTTTGCAAGGTGGTAAAGAAGCTATGTCATTAAGATACTCAAAAAAGCCAAAGACTGCTTTCCTAAGGCGAAGATTCCTAAAGGACACAAGGCTCACTGGTTCTGTTCTTAAGAATGCCTTGGTCAAAGCAATGAAAGGCAGGCAACCAACTAACTTCAAAGATGTAGCAATCATTGTTACCTTGTACTTGTGTCTCATCCTATTTTTTGCAACAAGTGAGAATTCAATAGGGTGGGTTTTTATCAAGTATATGGAACCTCTTGAATCATTGAAGCAGTATGATTGGCCAGAAGCAATCACAACAACATTGATCGATTCTATAACAGCATTGCACAAAACTCCAAAAAAAGTTACAGGGTGTGTCATTGTATTGCTGGTAAGTAGAATTTCTATTCAAAGTTACAATTATGACACTTACAAATTTGTGTGTTTAGAAAAATTTAATTACTTTAATTTCCATCACAGTATTGGCTATGTGAACATGCGAATATCATTGATTGAGAAGACAGTAACACAACTGACTTCCCAAGATGTACCAAGTGGAACCTGCAAAGCTTGACCAAACAGTTGCAGGAGACACTAGTCCACTTTCTTACACCTCGACAGGTTAGATTTCTATCGCCACTGCATTCTCAGTGAAATTCCAAAATTTCTCTGACCACTGGTTTGTTTCCCTGCTTATGCTTTGATTGATTGAGATCAATTTTCTTTGCGATGTGATATCTTATATGGAATAACTTATGTGCCTTAACTGATTGACATCAATTTTCTCTGAAGTTTCAATTTATGTTGCTTCTTTGATTACCACTGGTTTATTTTTGCCCTTGTAATGAGTTTTCTCTGGAATCCAAATTTCTCTAACCACAATTATAACACATTAACTTATATGCCTTGATGGATTTTCTCTGATATCTAAATTATGTTGTTTGTTTCATAATTTTCTCTCACCCATAAAATTATTTCTCCTTGTGTGTAATTTTATCTAGTCCATAACTTATGTACCTTGACAGATTGAGATCAATTTTCTCTGAAATTTCAATTTATGTTGCTTCTTTGATTAACACTGTTTAATTCTGCCCTTGTAATGAATTTTCTTTGGAATCCAAATTTCTCTGACCATAATTATAGTGAAATTAACTTATCTGCATTGATTGATTTTCTCTGATAACTAAGTTATGTTACTTGTTTCATAATTTTCTCTGACCCATAAAATTATGTCGCATTGTGTGTAATTTTCTCTGTCCCATACAATTCTCTCTGAAGTTTGCTTCCCGTTAATATGATTTAGATGAATTTATTCTGCCTTATTTGAATTTTTCTCTCAGTGAATTTGTCATGACCCGAACCCGCCCCCGTGGGTTAAGGACATAACCGGCCAGTAATCATGAGATTACCTACGGCCTCAAACCAAACCAAACGTATTTTAACAGAGTTAATAAGGGCCAAACGGAAGCAATTTAAAAACTTTGTCCATAGAGCTGTGCTTACATGACACATCATAATAAACCATACATATGCATATTAATAACTCACAGCAAAATATGTACCACACAAGGTTCTGTACATATAGGATCATATAAGTCTAAGTCAACCCAAGAAAACTGTATACAACATATTCAAAGACTTCGCCCACATGACCAAAGTAAAACAAAATGACAAAAAGGCGAAGACGGGTCTCGTGCGTGAGACGCAAGGGCTGACTCTTCAAAACCTTTGTTGTTCCTTACAGACTTCACTGGGGCTGGGTTTGGACTTCTCTTGGATCACCTACAAACACATGAATGAGCATGTGTAGACGTCCCCGAACGTCCCGGGAGGGAATCCCGTTTTGTTCATTGGGCTTACTACAGTTCGGACTCAATGTCACAGTCCTGTATCTAATCTCGCAGAGTGCAACGCAAGACCGATGAATCATCAAAGAGTCTAAATCCGGCAAATTGTTTTGAAAAACTGATTTTTAGAAAGAAGTGCCAAACATGGACTGCTTTGCCAGATATAAAGTCGCCACCAAAATATTTTATTTTGAGAGGAATTTAGGAAATCCTGACTCGTGCCTAAGGCCACATGTCCGTCATCACCAAAGTTGTCTCGGCTCGGAAACTTGGGTACGATTGGGGAAGGTCACTTCATGAGCACCCCCGCTCGCCTGATCAAAGATCGGCCTCTACTAACCATGATATCAAGTTTTGAAAACATTATGTGCTCTTCTTTCGATTATTAGCCTAGAATTACTATGTGATGCGCGCAATATACAAGTATAGACTGGATCGCCTGAGTTGGAAAAAAACATTTCATGTTCGTTTTTGAAAGTGGTTTGCTACTCGCAAGTAGGCTAAAATGCGGATTTTGCCACCCTCAAGTGGGCTTAGAAAACATGGTGATTTGCCACAATCTAGTGGGCTTAAAACTCGCAATCAATGAATTGTTCCAATTCAGATAATCCAACCTTCACCCACAGGCATTCAGGCAGTTATATCACATAAGCAGTTAGCCTCATGGTGAGCATGCTATCATGGCAGTCACTCACACACATGCAAGGATGCTAAAGTATAAACACTTACCGAGTACTTCAAGCCAAACAAAGAAGCTAATTAGAAATCATGCATGAATCCTAAATATACTGAGATGCTTGATGCAACACATACAGATATGCAACTAAGATACGCTCGGCTATTCTAAGATGGCATACGAAATGCTACAAAAATCATGTATTCAACTTAGAATTGAAATACAATGCAGTTAGTATGATGCGCCGAGCCTGGTGCATGCAAAACAGATTAATGGATGCAAACATGTGAACATGAAGGATGCTAATTGAAACATGCCCTAATCTAGCCATCATAAGCTGGTAAATAAAAGGGAGAAAGACGTGGGGTTGGAAGACATGCATCACACACACGTACACTTATTACAAAGTTCGCCCTCTCGCGGAGGGTTCGAATAAATAATACAGAATCGAATTAACTAATTATTACACAATACTAGCTAATTAACAAATTAACTAAACTAGCATGTAAACTAAATGAAAGTGGGCTGCCTCAGCTCTGTTTTGGATGACAATGGATGCATGCATGCTCGAGTCACCTTGCCGAGAAATCTATCGTGATGCCCCGACTCGCCTTTGTTTGCAATTGATTTCAGAAACTTGGACAAAGCTCCAGAAGGCTGAAACTACACCCTGGGAACCCATGGGAACGCTACCCACCAGCTCAGGACCTTGGAGACCACCTACCGACCACCTTTTATGGGAGAAACCCAAAAGGATGGTCGGCCTGCCAGAAAAGCAGGTCGGCCGACCAGTTTCTGCCCCTGGTTTCTGGTTTTTCTGCAACAAAGGCAAGAGAGAGAGAAGGCAAGGTATTTTCAACATATGTGTGCATGACCACTCTCCCCGTCATTGCATAAGCTCTAGGGAGTGTAGTCTTCGATCCTCGTGCCATCAATCACGCATCCCGATACATGATGGCTGAGGAGTCGAATTGCACGACTCAATGTGAAATGAATGCACATGTAAACACCTAAAGCCAACAACTCTATCATGGATAGTCAAGAGTGTCGGTGACCAAGAATCGAGGCACGTTTCGTCACTTTGAGTACGAAACGTCCCCCGTTTCCCGTGTCTGGACTAAACCCTACTCCAAGCACAATGCAATACATATGGCATGCATGAATACAATTCTAACATGCAACCTAAACATAATGCCACTAAATGATGCAAACATGCAAATGATGATATGCAAACATGCTACTAGCAGGCACAATGCTATGAAATAATCAATGGCATACTCAATGCACATGAAAACTATATGGCATACGCAATGCACACATGGAGACTATCAATGAGATGATCAAGGCATACACAATGCAATGGTCAATCATGTAACAACATTGACTATATGGCATATGCAACGCAAGATGGACTTAAACTAAAATGAATGGGCCTCAGCCACACTCAAATCAGTGGCCAAACATAATGAAATTAAAGGCAGGAACACTCATGCAAACATGCCCAATGCAAGGGACCGAACTTAAGGCATTAAATGTCACTCTACCAAAGCATGACAAGGGATGAAATATGGCATACAATCATACATTTTCCAGCTCTAAAATGACTTGCAAGATGGTCCCGAATCATGCAAACACCTCACACAATGTATGCTAGATGGCCTGAATACCGAAACTAGTGAAGCGCATTACACTAGAGGTACACAAAGCAATGCACAAATGGCCAAACCAGCCCCAAATAGACCCTAGGCAGGTCCAAGACAGTGGAAAAATGGACTAAAATGATGGCTCGAAAGGCATGGAAATGAAGCTCATGCAATGGTCCAAAAACGAGGCATACAAGCACGACTCTCAAAGGCATTTAAAGAGTGGAAAACATGGGAATATGGCATACATGTAAGCTCTGAAATATGATGCACAATGGTCCCAAAACATGGAAACACCTCAACATAAGCATGCAATAGGCTCCAAAACTCAAAGCTAGGCAGGGGTATTGAACTACAACCATGCATAGCAAGCATCATTCGACCATGAGGCATAAAAAAAGAGCTAAGGAAGTCCAAAACATGCACAAAATCAGTTTATAGCATGGCCAAAAAGTGCTAGAATCAAAGGCCAAAACAGCATGTAATGTAAGCTAGTAAAGAGGATTTGCACTACAAGCATGTGAGGCAATCAAGAGTTCACCAAACCAGAAAATGCCAGAGGTATGACATGCCAAATAAAGCCCAAAAAAACCACTGAAACATGGTCTATGCATGCAAGAATGCTAGGCTCCTTTGATAGGCTATAAAGAGGGTTGTTCTACACATGCAAGATGGACTCCCAAAATGGAAAAATGGGCTCTAGACAGAGCCTATGCAGGTCCTAAAACCCACCAAAAATGGCCTAAAACATGGCTTGGAAGCATGCAAATAAGGGCTCCTTTGTTAGGCCAAATATGCTAGTAAACAAGACAAGGGGTGAGATGGTCACCCCTCTCTAATTTTGGTGCTCAAAACAGCATGCTAGCCACTGAAAATCCACTAGATTTCAGTGGCTAAGACACCAAACAAAGGTCAATGCAAAGGCCCTAAGGCATGGCTCTCAATAAGATGAAATGAAGCATGCAAAGGGGGTAGATGACCCTCAACAGAAAAATGGTCTTAAACAAACATGTTAAGGACCTCAAAATAAGACTTTTTTTTAGTTTATGAAAAAGCCCAAATATGCTTGCAAGTATAGCTAAAAGATGAAGCAAAATAAAGACCAAAAGAGATAATAGGGTGTTACCCTTGAAGCTCAAGCACTCCAACAGCTTCTGGATCAAAACAACAACTCTTTAGCCTCTGAAAACAAGCTCCAAGGTGCTTAGGTTGATAGTGGAGGTGTTGTGCTAGGAGATGGTATGCAAAGGGGTTAAGAACTTCAACCTTTCAAGGCCTAAAGGAAGAGATATAGAGGGATATGTATGTATGAGCCTTAGCCAACTCTTCAACCCTAACTAAGGAAGAGGAGGGCCTCTCTTATAGCTAAAAGAGACCAAAGCTTCTCCAAGAAACTAAAAAACAAGGGCAAAGATCCTCCATATGCAGTCTATGCCTCCCAGCTGGCACAGCTGGAATCAACTCACTGAGACAAAACAGAAGGAAAGGGGCCGACCAGTTCAGGTGGTCGGCCGACCAGTTCAGGTGGTCAGCCAGCCACTTTAGGTGGTCGGCCAGCCAGTTCAAAAACTCCAACTCCATGAAAGGTGGTCGGCAGCCCCATTTGGTGGTCTCCCAACTGAATGCAAGCTAGTGGTGTGGTGGGAGACCAGCAATTGTGGCCCAAAAATGAGGGAGACCAGTTACCTGTCAAAAAAACCGGTCGGCGGTAGAAAAGTGGTCTCCAAGGAGAAAAGGTGATCTCCCACCCTTGTTCCACCTTCCAAACAATGAAAATAGGGCCCATACCAAAAATGAACCAAGACGGATGCAAAACGAGGGTTCGGGGGCCAAAACGCGCAGCCGGGTGCCCCTAAAACTGACTGTTAAGCATCGAAAGTGGCGTGCAATCATGAAGGTGGTCTCCCGAGCCACAGTGTCCCTCTAGAGAGTGGAAACAAGGTGTATGCCAAAAATCAGAGCAAACGGAGAAAGTTAAGCGGTCCCGAACCGAGGCGCACGGTTGACGGCTCCGAAAATAGGAAACTGGTCTCCAAACGGGAACAGTGGTCTACGACCACGAAAAGTAGCCTACGGCCACTGAGAGATGGTCTACGAGACCTCTCCCTCCCTTTGGGAAGAGAAAACAGAACCTGGTTCGCAAATCGAGACAAAGCACAAAAGAGTCCCGAAGTCCGGAGTCAAGGCTCTCAGCCGAGGCTCTGAAACCTTAGAACGAGCACAACATGTACCATCACTAAGCGCTGAATCGATGACGTCTGAGTCTTAAGGTCGGTCAAAAATGGGGTGTCTACAGTTGTCCCTCTTTGACAGAACTCGAAAGTCATAAGTGACGGGAGTGAATGTTAAAGCCCAGAGACGACCCATTTTTGACAAGGCCGAAGACTTAGACAAACATGCAAGATAACAAAGAAATGTGCCCGCAGGCAGGGGCAAAATGCAAGTGATAATGTAAGAAGCCGAACATAACTTATGATCATGCAAAGACAGCCGTAATGACGCAAATATACATAATAAACGCAACAATGTTAAGCAAGAATGCAAAGCAAAACTACATTTCATGAACTAAAGATGTAAGAGAATTACAATTCTTGCTACGTTTCACACGGAGAGTACAATACCGTCCGGTTCGTCTGGTCGCACCAGCTTCAAATGAACCGTTCATACAAAATCGTGCCAGTAAAAGAAAGAAACTCAACAGGTACAATATTCGTTAGAGATATGCACGACAATGCAAATGAAAAGTGCGTGACGACGCAAGCGAAGTGTGGGTGCATGACAATGCAACCTAAGTGTGACGCATAACAATACGGGAAGGGGCGCATGACAATGCAACCTAAGTGTAACGCATAACAATGCAGTAGGGATGCAAAACAATGCAATGCACCAAGAAGTGCAGATAAGGTGTACAAGATAGCGCGAATGATGCAGTGCACAAGACAGTGCGGTGCGCAAGATAGCGCAATGGAAAATAGTGCAGATGATATGCAATGCACAAGATAGTGCGATGCGCAAGATAGTGCGATGTGCAAAATAGCGCGAATGATATGCAATATTAGAAAACAATGTATTAATATACAATGTAACGAAGCAATGCAAATGATATGCAATGTATGTGAGATGATCAAATCAGAAGCAGTACAAAACCACACAAATATCATAAAGGGATGGCAATGCAAAATCAAACTACTTTTAACACAGAAAAGGCAGTGGGCATGAGCCGAACGACGCCTAACACAAGCTAAGTGCCTACATCCTAGTACTGGTGTAGACACCCCATTTTTGACCGTCCTCAAGACTTGGACGTCACCGTTTGAACACTCGGTGATCATCCATGATTGTGTTCGTTTGGAGTTCCCGGAGGTCTCGGCTCGCGCGCCTTGCCTCAAGATCCCCGAACTCGACTGTTTAGTGTCTGGTTTTGCACCAAACACTTTTGTTTTGCCTTAGAGGGGTAGGGAATGCCTTGTGAGACATCCCCATACACCACCGGCAGTGGCTGGAGGCCACCGGCTGGTCTTTTTCTTCCATCGGCACTTTTTTTTGCCGGTCGGCACACTTTATTGCCGGTCGGCATAATTTGTTGCCGGTCGGCACTGTTTTTTGCCGAAATAGCTTTTTTGGGCAGCCGACCACTGTTCCTCCACTTTATGGAGATATTTTGTGCCAGCTGTGATAGCTGGCACCAACTCCTTTCCCCTCCATACACGTGTATGGAGGGATTTCCCTCTAGCCAAGCTTGTTGAATAAGCTTTGCAAGAGGGAGTCCTATAAGACAGAGGCTTTCCTCTTGGTTCTAGGTTAGAAAAACAGAAGCAAAAATCAGTCTTGAGAGATATAGATACATATTATCTCTATACCTCTCTCCCTCTCCCTTCTTGTGTGTGTTTCTTGGCCCAAAAGGTGTGTTTTACCTTACTTTTGCACCATTACACACACCATTACACCTTAGTCCGAGATTGAGGGACTTGGGGGAGTTGTTTCTTGAGTTTTGGACTGGTTTTGATCCAAAGAAGGAGGTTAGACCATTTGTTCTTCAAGGGTTCTTCAAGGGTGAGCATCTTCCCTTTTATTCCCCAAACTTGCATTGGTTTTCTACCTATTTTGTTTATTGTTTTGGCTCTTGTGTATAACATAAAAAAGGCTCATATTTTCCTGCTCTAAAACTTTCATTAAGGTCACTTTGTGGTTAGATTGCAAACTCACCCTCATAGGCCTTGTTTGGCCTATTTTGGTGCCTCTTTGATAAGGTTTTGTTCACTTCAGCATTTTGATCTTTTCATCACTAAAAATCAGTGTATTTTAGTGTCAAAAAAGTTGGTTTGAAGTCTTGCATGGGGGAGGGACACCCCTCTCCCTTTATGGTTTGTTTCCTTGCTTTTTGGGCTCAAAAGGATAGCATGTGTGCTTGTTGTTTCTTGGCTTCATTTCAGCATTTTTTTAGGCATGTTAGGTCATATATAACCTCTGTTTTTGGTCAAATTCGTGCCTCCTTGTATGCTTGTAATACTTGCTTTGTATTGCTCTACTTTGCTTAGAAGTACACATCATGGTTAGGCCATGATTCTTGTGAGAGTTGGCTTAGTTCCATGAAGTTCTTGGTGATGTTTTTCCATGCTTAAGGTTTATTGGTTATCCATTTAGCCATGCTTGACATGTTTGTTAGGGTTGCTTTGTATTTTAGCTTAAAAGCTTTGAGCATGATGGCCTCTAGCATATATGTTTGTGACTACCCTCATGGTTTAATATCACCTAAGGACTTTCTTTTTTAGTCCAAGAATCATGCTTACATGTGTGCATGCATGGCCTTTTTCATGTCTTGAGGGTGTGTCCTCTTATGCCTAAGAATGAGCCTTAGTGTATTTGCTTCATGGGGGATATCTTAGTTGCCATATTAGGAGTTTTGGGGTCCTATTTTGCATGCATAAATTCTGTTTTTACTTGTTTTGATCATGCCATGAGTGGTCATGTCAATGAAGGTAAGTTGTCTCCTTGTGTGCCTTAGCTTTGGGACCATGAATTTGCTTGTTAACATGAGTTGATTGTCTACCATTTTGAGCACTTTTGGCCACTGTTTTGAGAAGGGTGAGGGCCTGCCCCTTTGCCATTTTTAAGCCCTCTTGCATGCTTGCTCCATGTTTGTCGCATAGTTGTTCCATTAAGCTTTGTAGCACATCAATCCCATAGTCAATTTGGTCCATGTTTATATCATGTTTGTACCTTGTATACTTGATATTATACATTTATCATGTTGGTTGCATAATGCTTGTTGTGCTTTACATCTTGATGGCATGATCCATTTGAGCCTTGTTGAGCATTACATGCATTGCATTTACTTGGTTTGGGGTGTCAAACTAAGTGTGGGAATCAAGGACCATTCATACTTCAAGTGATGCAATGTGCCTCGATTCCCGGTCATCAGGACCTTTGACTCCACCTTGATAAGGCCCCGGTTTTCATGTTATTTGTTGCATACATTTTCATATCAAATGGCAAATTCGATCCTTTGACTCACCGTGTACCATTGATGGTTCAAGGATCGAAAGTCATGCTTCTTTGAGTTCAAAATATGATAAGAAGTAGGACCATGCTTACATGTGTCCAAAAACTCCATGCTATGCACTGTATGTTCTCTGTTTGCTGTCAAATTGTCTTCTGCAGGAAGTTTCTGCCGACCGGCAGAATTTAGTGCCGACCGACACTATCTGGAATGCCGATGAATCCGATAAAGTGCCGATGAGAATTTTGAAGTGCCGGTGGCAATTCTGTCTGGCCGGTGGTGCTCTGCAGGATGCAAGGAGCTTGTTCCAGTACTTTGGCAATTTTCAGAAAGACAAGGCAGTACAAACAGAGGCGACAAGAGTGTAGCACGGGTTTTCCGGGCAGGACGGATCCGAGCATGCATCACTCGCGCATCCCGAGGCAGAGGCTGTGGCCACCCTCTTCTTTCCTTTTGTTTCCTTTCTTTTAATTAATTAAGGAAGTTTTGTAATAATTTTGTTTGTTCATTATTTTGGGACTGTAATATTAATTCGAACCCTCTAAGTGAGGGTAAACATGTAATAAGTGTGGGTGAGTGTGTGTATGTCTTCCAACCCCTATTTCTTTCTTCCCTTTTATTTATCTGCTTATAATGGTAGATTAGGGCATTTTTTAGATTAGCATACCTTATGATATGCATGCGTGCATTCATGCATCTGTTGGCATGCACCGGGCTCGGTACATCATACTAACCGCATTCGTATTTTCAAAATTCCAAAATTGAATACATGAAACAATTGGTTACGTATCATATGCCATATTGAGGTCAACCGAGCCTAACTAAAAAAATTGCATCTTGTATGTGTTGCATTAGGCAAAATAACATGAACTAGGACACGCACATTTGCTAACTAGTTTATTGTTTTGGCACGGAGTACAATGTAAGTGGTTATGCTTTAGCATCCAACATGCGTGTAAATATTGCCATAAAAGTATGCTTGCCATGCGGCTAAGTGTTTACATGAGATAAATTGCTTGAATGCCTGTGGGTGGAGGTCAAACTGCTTAAATTGGGATAATGCGTTAAAACTATATTTGTTTTAAGCCCACTAGATAGTGGCAAAACCGTCTTTTCTAAAAAAAAAAAACCCACTTGAGGGTGGCAAAACCTGCATTTTAGCCTACTTACGAGTAGCAAACCTTTTTTAAAATGAACATAGAATGTTTTGTCCCAATTTGGGCAATTTGGTCTATACTTGTTTGCTGCGCGCATAACATAGTAATCTTAGGCTAATAATTGGAATAAGGATACATAAACGTTTTCAAAACTGGATATCACGGTTAATAGAGGCCGGTCTTTGGACCGGGCGAAAGGGGGTGCTCATAGCTGACCTTCCCCGATCGTACCCAAGCTCCCGAGCCGAGACAACTCCGGTGATGACGGACATGTGGCCTTCGGCACCGAGTCAGGGTTTCCTAAATTCTCCCATAAAAAAATATTTAGGTGGCGACTCTGTATCTGGCAAAGCAGTCCATGTTTGGCACTACTTTTTCAAAAATCTGTTTCTCAAAACGATTTGCCAGATTTGGACTCTTTGGTTCAGATTAAGAACCGTGACACAAATCGAGTCCGAACTGTAGCGAGGTCCCACGCGGGTGCGTCTACAACTGGCCACAACTTAGCATGGATGCTTACACATAACAGAACCGTGTTTCAACATGAAAGGGGTGCGAGCACATGCAAAACTATGTGTTTCGCAGAGAGACCACAAAGTAAAAGTAATTGGGTGGCATGATATAAGTGGAGAATGATCTGCTAAGGAAAGATCGTGATCATAAATGCTGAATGTAACAAACTAAAATACGATGAAATGAATGCAATGGATGAATTGAATAAAGCGTGCGGCCAAACCACATTTTGCCTAGAAAAATCATGGACACAAACAAACCACGTCTAACACAGAAATGGTGCCGTCACCCTTAAACCACAATTCCCTTAGTGGAATAGGCGCATACACATAATCACATAACCATGCTTTAATGCGAAAAGTATGGGCACATGCCAGACTAAGCTTAACATGGAAAGGCGCAAGTGATACAATGGATATGCAGTAAATGCATGCAATATATTCTATGTACAATGCAATGGACATACTAGATGATGTAGTAGTTAGGAAGCGAAGGTACCTTATAGGGGCAATTGGCAATGACCTACCTCATGCTGCTGGGGACCTTTCCCTTCTTCTCGGTTGAACCGCAAGTACTACTTTTCTCCCTGACTATGGTCACAGCTTTCCCTATTCTCCAATAGGGTAACAGACTAGGTTGGTTCAATATCCAGAATTGAGGCGCATACACCTGCTATCTCAATCTATGGGGCTGCCATACAAATTTCAAGCTGAGGATATACCTCTGGGGATTTAAACCAAACTTTAGTCTCGGAAATCCCGAACCTTTGTGTTCTAGGCATGAGCCATTCGAACTCTCGTTTCCACCATCTCAGTTGGTCTCCTAGGAACTCACCGCAAACACAGGCAGGTGGCTATACCATATCACCGAAAGTCATTCGGGCACGACAAACACCAAAGAAATCGCACCTTTAGAGGATTTAAGGTCTTCAAGACCAGAGAGTGCACAAGACAGTGCGATGCAAAAGGAATGCACAAAACAGTGCTATACAGGTGCACAAGACAGTGCGATGCAGGGTGAATGCATAAGACAATGCGATGTAAGTGTGTGCACAAGACAGTGCTAAGACAAAGGATGTGCAAGACAGTGTGAGCAAGAGTGAATGCACAAAACAGTGCTATGCGCAAGAAAGCGCAAGTGTAGAGCTGCACAAAACAGTGCGATGCGCCAGAAAGCGCGAGTGTAAACTGCACAAAAGTGCAATGCACAAGAGAGCGCGAATGTAAACTGCACAAAACAGTGTGATGCACAAAATAGCGTGATAAAATGCATGCGCAATGCAAGTAAAGCGCACAAAATAGTGCGATGCGCAAAATAACGTGATAAAATCCATGCACAATGCAAGACTCGGCACACGGCTTACGACATAACACTCCATTCATTCGGCACACAGCTCACTATACAACACTTTGTTTGTTTGGCACGCGGCTCACAACACAATATTCTGTTCATTTGGCATGCAGCTCGAAACACAACACTCTATTTATTTGGACACACAGCTCTTTTGGGCACACAGCTCATTCGGGTACACAGCTCATTTTTGGGCACACAGCTCATTTTGGGCACATAGTTCATTTTGGGCACACAACTTATTTTGGGGGCACACAGCTTATTTCGGGCACACAGCTCATTTCAGGGCACACAGCTCATTTTTCAGGCACACGGCAGATCTCGGGCACACAGCTCATTTGGGGGCACACAGCTCATTTCGGGGGCACACAGCTCATTTCGGGCACACAGCTCGTTTCGGGCACAACTCATTTTTCGAGCACACGATAGATCTCGGGTACACAGCTCATTTTGGGACACACAGCTCATTTTTGGGCACATGGCTCATTTTGGGGGCACACAACTCATTTTTCGGGCACACGGCTCATTTTGGGCACACAGCTCATTTTTGGACAAACGACTCATTTTGGGGGCACACAGATCATTTTTCGAGCACACAGCTCATTCTTCGGGCACGCAGCTCATTTTCGAGCACGCAGCTCATTCTGAACACACAGTTCATTTCAAGCACACATCACATTTTTGGACACACAGCTCATTTTTCAAGGGCACACAGCTTATTTTTCGAGCACACAGCTCATTCTTCGGGCACACAGCTCATTTTCGGGCACACAGCTCATTTTGAACACACAGTTCATTTCGGGCACACAGCACATTTTGGGGCACACAGCTCATTTTTCGGGGGCACACAACTCATTCTTCGGGCACACAGCTCATTTTGGGGCACGCAGCTCATTCTGAACAAACAGTTCATTTCAGGTACACAGCACATTTTGGGGCACACAGCTCATTTTTTGGGAGCACACAGCTCATTTGGGGCGCACGGCTCAATTTGGAATTTGCTACTCGCAAGTAGGCTAAAATACGGATTTCAACGAGATTTTCCAACTCAGACAATCCAACCTTCACCCACAGGCACTCAAACAGTTTATCACATAAGCATCTAGCCACATAGTAAGCATGCTATCATGATAGCATTCACACGCATGCGATATACTAAAGCATGAAAATACTTACATCGTACTCCGTGCCAAAACAATAAACTACTTAGCCAACATGCATGGTCCTAGTTCATGTCAAATTGACTAATGCAACACATACAGGATGCAATTAGAGCAGGCTCGGCTAACTTAAACATGGCATGTGAAATGCGATCAATTGATGCACGTATTCAATTTGGAATTGAGATACAAATGCAGTTAGCATGATGTACCGAGCCCGGTGCATGCAAGACAAATGTATGGATGCACGCATGCATAGCATAAGGTATGATAATTTAAACATGACCTATTACTAACCATCAAAGCAGGTAAGTAAAAGGGAGAAAGAAGTGGGGGTTGGAAGACATGCACATACTCACCCACACTTATTACAGATTCGCCCTCGCTCGGAGGGGCCAAATAAATATTACCAATTAACTAACTCGCAAGCTAATTAATTATTACAAATTACCTAATTAGTTAACAAACTAACTACGCTAGGAAAAACAGTAAACCGCCTCGGGAAGAGAGCTCAATGCCATGCGTGCTCGGGTCTTGCTCGGAAGTGCACCGCCATGCATAGGCTGCCTCTATTTTCCTTGCTATACTCCTCTGGAGACTCCCACAGTCTCATGATTGCTTCTCTGGATATTGGGGGACACCACCGGCTGAGTAGAATGGCCACCAGCAATGGTATGTGACCACCGGCTGTTGGTGAAGCTATCGGCCTAGGAAGGATTGCCGGTCGGCACTGGGCACTGCCGGTCGGCATAAAGTTCCTGCAGAATCTGCAATTGACAGCAACAGAGGGCAAGACAGAGCATGGCAATGCAATTCAAGCAATGTATGCACCAATCATGTCCCTTATCATGTTAGTGACTCAAAGGGACACGCTTCTTGGTTCTCGGACCATCAACCGCGCATTTCCATGCGTGATGGCCCGAAGAACCAAGCATGCAACTTCAATTTCAAATGAATGCAAACCAAATAAACACACAAAGGGGCTCAACCTCTATCATGCTTAATTCAAGCGGTGTAGCATGCATGTCAACGCAATGCAATCTTAAACATGTTGACTAGTATGTAACATGGATAATGCAAGCAAGCATACAAGACATGCAAGGCATGAGATAATGCAACCAACAAGTATACAAGGCACAATGTGGGTGTTTAAGCATGTAAACAAACATGTGACTTCATTCAATCACGCAAGTTCAATTATGCAACAACTCACCAATATGCCACAACATACGAGGAGTACATGCAACGAACAAAGAGATGGACTTAAACTTGATTTGGGCAGTCCTAACTAGGCCTAAAACAGTGGCCCAAGTGCTATGAAATGAGGGCTAAATGACATGCGAACATGCGTGCACACAAGGACCAACACTTAAGCATTAAAGAGCAATTCTAGAGCATACTCAAGAGGGTGCAAACATGGACAAATGACATGCATTAAGCTCTGAAAATCATGCGAGAACATGGTGCCAAACCAAGCAAGCAAGATAGGCTAAACATGCAACAAATGGCCCAAGCATTCAAAGCAAGCTAATGAAGTATTGAACTACACTTAGCAAGACCAAACATGGCATGAACTTATTGACCAAAAACAGAGTTTTAGCACATAAAACAAAGCCCGAAAGACCACTTAGACGGCATCTAAATGGCTCAAATTCAAAAGCATGTACAATGGCCAAAACATGGAGCTTATAACACAAGCTCATAAGGCATCAAAGGGGCATCCAAGGCAAGCATACAAGCATGCAAAGGGGACTGAAATGATGCTATAAATGGTGCCAAACCATCAAAATAAGGCAAGTAATGCATGCTACACACTCACACACTTAAGGCCAACAAACCAAAAATGCAAAGGGGCTATACTAAGCATGCCAAAGTCGACCCAAACAACTATGGACAGACCTCAAACATGGCAAAATAAGCACAAAAGCTTCACAAAGCTAGGCCTAAAACAGGCTAGAACAATGGTTTACAACCTAAGGCATGTTAAGGCCTAAACATGGCATTACAAGGTAGGTATGCTAAGCATGCATGGTGTACCAAAACCAACTAAAAATAGAGGCATATTATGACATAATAAGCACAAAAAATAGCTAAGGCATGGTCAACATGAAGCTTAGCTAGGTGCTCCCTCAAGAGGCCAAAAATGGTCCTTTTCAAGGACAACAAGGAGAGGGGGTGGCCCTCTCCTCCCTAGGACCTCAAGGCACCATCCTCACCTCTAAAATCCCTCAAGATTTCAGTGGTGAGGAGGCCCAAACACCAAGGTCCCGGAGCTCACTCAAAATAGCACAAAATGGGGCCTCTCAAGGCCTAAGAGGGGTCAAACACCTCCAAACCACAAAACACTCTAAACAAACTATTTAGAGGGCCTAAAAATAGAACTTTTTTATATTATACACTAAGCTCAAAAACAGTTCTAAGATGGGCAAAAGTAGTATGAAAAAATGGGGAATAAAAGGACTAGTTTCTTACCCTTGTAGACTTTCTTCAAAAATGGTTCTTCAAGCTCAAAACCACCCAAGAACACCAAGAACAACCTGTGATCCTTCAAGAATCAAGCAAAGGTGTAACACTATATGTTTGTGTGCAATAGTAAGACACAAACACACTTATACACACACAAAGGCCAAATGAGAAAGAGGTATAGAGATAGAATATGTATCAATCCTAACCCTAAAACCAGAGCTCTCCTCTGTATTTTTTGTCTCTAAAATGTCTAACCCTAAAGCCAAGAGGGGAGGGCTCCTCTTGTGGAGGAGCCAATCTTGTAAAGCTTACAAGGTAAGCTAACAAGGAAGCCATCCCTCCATACACGTGTATGGAGGGGAACAAAATGCCATACAGCTGTATTAAAATATCTGCAAAAGCAGATGAACAGTAGTCGGCTGTTCAAAATTGCTATTTTGACAAAATGGACTGCCAACCGGCAACAAAGAATGAAGACCGGCAATACACATTGCCGATGGCAACAAAACACCAGCTGGTGGCCTCTGGCCATGGCCGGTGATGTGTGGGGATGCCTCACAAGGCTTGCCCTGCCCCTCCAAGGCAAAACACAAGTGTTTGGTGCAAAACCAGACACTAAACAGTCGAGTTCGGAGATCCTGAGGCAAAGCGCGTAGCCGAGACCTCCGGGAACTCCAAACGAACACAAACATGGATGATCACCGGGTGTTCAAACGGTGACGTCCAAGTCTTGAGGACGGTCAAAAATGGGGTGTCTACAGTTGCCCCTCTTTGATAGAACTCGAAAGTCATAACAATGACGGGAGTGAATGTCAAAGGCCAGAGACGACCCATTTTTGACAAGGCCGAAGACTTAGACAAACATGCAAGACAAACAAGGTATGCGCCCGAAGGTAGGGGCAAAATGCAAGACAATGCACGAAGCCAAACATAACTTATGATCATGCAAAGAAAGCTGTAACGGAGCAGACGTGCTACAGTTTTAAGCTAGCATACACCGAACTACACTAAAATGCAGAAAGGATGTAAGAGAATTATGTAATTCTCAATACGTCTCACTCGGAGGATACAATACCTGTGCGGTTCGTCTGGTTGCACCAGCCTCAAATGAACCGTACATACAATATCGTGCCTGAAAAGAAAGCAAACTTAACAGGTACGATGTTATTAGCAACATGCATGACAATGCAAAAAATGGATGCAAAATGATATGCAATATATACAAAATAATGTATAAATAATGCAAATGAAAATGCAATGCAATTGAAACAATGCAAACTATATGCAAAGCAATTGAATCATGATCCAATCATGAGCGGTTCGAAACCACACCTATGTCAGATAGATTGATGGAGGTAACAAGTCATGTCTACCATAGAACGGTCAACTGAACTATGAGTATTTAGACGGACACAAGAACAAGTATTGGGGGGGGGATGACATAAGTGGGGAAACGACCCGCTAGGGAAAGGACTACGATCCTAATGCTGGATGCAACAATTACACTACAATGTAATGAAAATGCTGGGGAAATGGCAATGGATATGCCATGTAGGCCAAACCAAATCTTGCCTAGGCAAGGCATGTACGCATACAAGCCATGTCTAACATAGAACGGTCCACTGAACTATGCTTCGACACGAGAAGTATGGGCACATACCAGATCAAGCTCAGCATGGAAAGGCGCAAGCCATAAATGGAAGGTGATGCAATAAATGCATGCAAACTATAATGCAATATCTACAAATATGCAATGGAATGGGAATGGATACGATGGATAGGGCACGCAAGCCAAACCAAATCTTTGCCTAGGAACGGCATGTACACGTACAAGCCGCGTCTAACATAGAACGGTCCACTGAACTATGCTTCGACGTGAAAAGTATGGGCACATACCAGACCAAGCTCAATTATGGAAAGGCGCGAGCCATAGGCGGAGGAGATGCAGTGAATGCATGCAAACTACAATGCAATATCTACAAATATGCAATGGAATGGAAATGGATATGGCCTGCGGGCCAAACCAAATCTTACCTAAGCAAAGCATGTACACGTATAAGCCGTGTCTAACATAGAACGGTCCACTGAACTATGCTTTGACGTGAAAAGTATGGGCACATACCAGACCAAGCTCAATCATGGAAAGGCGCAAGCCATAGATGGAAGGTGATGCAATGAATGCATGCGATCTACAATGCAGTGGATATGGCACGCGGGCCAAACCAAATCTTGCCTAGGAAAGGCATGTACACAAACAAGCCGCGGCTAACATAGAACGGTCCACTGAACTATGCTTTGACATGAGAAGTATGGGCACATATCAAACCAAGCTCAACATGGAAAGGCGCAAGCCATAGATGGAAAGTGATGCAATAAATGCATGCAAGCTACAATGCAATATACACTATACTACAATGATGCATGACAATGCAGCTATATTTTTTTGTTTTTGTTTTTTGTTTTTGAGATGCAAATGCATGATGATGCATGATTTTGAAGTGCGCGACAACGCGCGGCTTTTGAGATGCGCGACAATGCGAACGAACTGTGCACATTAATGCACTAAAGGTCTTGCACCTTCCAAGGATTTAAGGTCTCCTAGACCGTACATATACCTGTGCGGCTCGTCTGGTTGCACCAACCTTAAATGAACCGTACATACAATATCGTGCCTGCAAAGAAAACAAACTTAACAGGTACAATGTGATTAACAATATGCATATTAATGTATTTGAAAACGCGTGACAACGCAAAGCAAGTGGGAAGCATAACAATGCTGTGAAAGCACCGACATGTAAGTGGAGCACGCGGTCTACGCAGGCAACGAAATTGATCATAAGCATGCGGTCTACGCAAGCAATAAAATTGAACATAAGCATGCGGTCCACGCAAGCAGAACATGCGGTCTACGCAAACAATGAAATTGATTACAAATATGCGGTCTACACAAGGAAATCATGCGGTCTACGCAAGTAAAACATGCGGTCTACGCAAGGGAAACATGCGGTCTACGCAAGCAAAACGTGCGGTCTACGCAAGTAATGGAATTGAATGCAAACATGCGGTCTACGCAAGCAAAACATGCGGTCTACGCAAGTAATGAAATTGATTATAAATATGCGGTCTACACAAGCAAAACATGCGGTCTACGCAAGTAATGAAATTTGAACAATCATGCGGTCTACGCAATCAAAACATGCGGTCTACGCAGGTAATGAAATTTGAACAATCATGCGGTCTACGCAATCAAAACATGCGGTCTACGCAGGTAATGAATTTGATTACGAACATGCGGTCTACGCAACCGAAACATGCGGTCTACGCAGGTAATGAAATTGAACAAGCATGCGGTCTACGCAAGCGAAACATGCGGTCTACGCAAGTTATGAAATTGAACAAACATGCGGTCTACGCAAGCAAAACATACGGTCTACGCAAGTAATGAAATTTGAACAATCATGCGGTCTACGCAATCAAAACATGTGGTCTACGCAGGTAATGAATTTGATTACGAACATGCGGTCTACGCAAGAGAAACATGCGGTCTACGCAAGTAATGAAATTGAACAAGCATGCGGTCTACGCAAGCGAAGCATGCGGTCTACGCAAGTAATGAAATTGAACAAGCATGCGGTCTACGCAAGAAAAACATGCGGTCTACGCAAGCGAAACATGCGATCTACGCAAGTTATGAAATTGAACAAACATGCGGTCTACGCAAGCAAAACATGCGGTCTACGCAAGTAATGAAATTTGAACAATCATGCGGTCTACGCAAGTAATGAAATTTGAACAATCATGCGGTCTACGCAATCAAAACATGCGGTCTACGTAGGTAATGAATTTTGAACAATCAGGCGGTCTACGCAATCAAAACATGCGGTCTACACAAGTAATGAAATTTGATCAATCATGCGGTCTACGCAAGCAAAACATGCGGTCTACGCAAGTAATGAAATTTGAACAATCATGCGGTCTACGCAAGCAAAACATGCGGTCTACGCAGGTAATGAAATTTGAACAATCATGCGGTCTACGCAATCAAAACATACGGTCTACGCAGGTAATGAATTTGATTACGAACATGCGGTCTACGCAAGCGAAACATGCGGTCTACGCAGGTAATGAAATTGAACAAGCATGCCGTCTACGCAAATGAAACATGCGGTCTACGCAAGTTATGAAATTGAACAAACATGCGGTCTACGCAAGCAAAACATGCGGTCTACGCAAGTAATGAAATTTGAACAATCATGCGGTCTACGCAATCAAAACATGCGGTCTACGTAGGTAATGAATTTGATTACGAACATGCGGTCTACGCAAGCAAAACATGCGGTCTACGCAAGTAATGAAATTGAACAAGCATGCGGTCTACGCAAGCGAAACATGCGGTCTACGCAAGTTATGAAATTGAACAAACATGCGGTCTACGCAATCAAAACATGTGGTCTATGCAAGTAATGAATTTGATTGAATGCATACAAAATGCAGTGAGATGCGCAAAACCGCGCGATGCGTTTTAGACAACGCGAGCGCGCAAGATAGTGCGATTGATATGCGATACGCATGGGGCAACTTTTGAGTTTTGTAAAAGCCAAAAGGATACGAAAAGGATACACCTTGCACGAATTCAAGTGCCACGCACAGAAGACACGACCTGAGGTCACAAAGGAGGAAGGTTGAGTGTCGGAAATGCACTGTTTTGCACTGTTTTGAGCACTAGAGGCCCTGGACCCCACACATAATTCAAAAAAAGGTGTAGGAGGCTCCAAAATCACTGTAGGAGACCACCGGATGTCCACCGGCCATCGAAATGTATCGTCAGCCGTCCACCGGCCATCATACAATTCTATCGGCACAATATATTGCCGACCGGCAAAGAGTGTGGCCGACCGGCAAAAACTCCCTGTATCGGGGCAGTTTTGTCAATTGGCCACGGGTCTTTTAAAATAGGGTTTCTAACCCTATTTTCTTCACTTCTCTTTGGTCGAAAATCCTTTCCCCTTCCCTCTAGGGCATTTTCCTCCCTTGATTCTCTCATTTTCTTGCGTTCTCGCTCCCATTTCGTTGTTCGATTCGCGATCTCCTTCGCGTTTCGGACATTTTCAACCGAACGAAACTTCGTTTCGGTGTTTGTCTTTTGATTTCCGCCACTCGGGGCTTGTTTCCCTTGAGTTTTTCTTGATACCCATACCTTTTCCGTACTCCGGCTTTTCCGGCCTTTTCCAACCCTCTCGGGGTTTGACTTTTTGTTGACTTTTCGCCTTCTTGCCGGTTTTCGTCTTCCGGCCATTTTCACATCCTCTTCGAGATAGCGGACGATCTTCCACAGGGCGGGGCTCCTCCAGAGCACGAGATGGATCCTGAGGCCGAGCCCTTGCCACTCCGTATCTGGCTATTCGATCTGGAGACCTACAGGCCTGCGGTTCATGAGATGCTCCCCGACGGACTACGCCAGTTCAGGAGCTTTGATAGTCCCAAGCTACTACTGCGTGAGCCTACCTCCCACCTATCCTTCGGCGCTTTCGAGGTAACTTTCTTTCTCTGCTTTACTTTCTGCAATGTAGGATGCAAAACTACCGTAGCTGGTTATGCTCTTTAACTGCTTAACTCTGATATACAGTATACTGAAGTTGATTGTAAACATACGTTCAACTGATATCTGTTTGAGACTGACACATGCACACACACTGCACTGGCTTTGAATAACCCAACACACGGCGCACACTGTATTTCACTGCATACACACTGGTACCCGTTATCTGCTTGAGTCTGAAAACATGCACGCATGCCGTATTTGCACTGAACCATTCGAACACACTGATGCATCACACGTTGTAGTTCACTGTAAGCACACCGGCACCCGGTATTTATTTGAATCTGTTAAAACTTGCACGCATGCTACATCTGCCCTAAACCACCCAAACACGCTAACACATCACACGCTGTAGTTCACTCTAAGTGCACCGGCACCCGGTATCTATTTGAATATGTTAAAACTTGCACTCATGCTGTACACCTATATGCTTCTTAGAACTGTATTTTGAATATTGCCTTGCAATTGTTGTTTTTTATTACAGGGGGATTCCCATACCATCCGCGGGTATGGGAACACCGTTGCTTGGGACTGGTACCTCGAGCTGCCAGATGCGGTTCGTGACATCATCGACGAGGCCGGCTTTGGCATCTTCTGCAGGGGGCTCTCTCGACTGACTACCTGCAGGCCCTTGCTCGCTGCTCTAGCGGAGAGGTGGTGGGATACCACCGACTCCTTCCACTTCTCCGTCGCAGGGGACATGACGATGACCCCTTACGACTTCTCGATGCTTACTGGCATTGGGGTAGGGGGTGATCCGATCCCCTTCGACACGGATATGGACGAGTGGGGCGCTGCCCAGCTGTACCTACTTGGCACTCAACCTCCCCTCGCTCGAGCGGGGTTCGTTAGGTACTCGTGGTTTGAGAGCCACTTCCGGATCCAGCCGGCCTTGGCAGAGGAGGCGCAGATGTCCCCAAAGGAGGTGGACCAGTATGCGCGGGGCTTCATTATGTTCCTCTTCGGGACAACTCTCTTCGCCGATCGGGCGAACACCGTGCCCTTACGTTTGTTGAGCGCGCTGGTGGACGTCAGGCAGATCTGCCATTATGACTGGGGTGGCGCCGCTCTGGCCACTTTGTACGGTTATATGAGCTCTTCTTCCCGCCTCAGCGGACAGCTCCTTGGTGGCTACTGGTGAGCCTGGGAGGTACGTCCTCTTCCCTTTTTACATTTCTGCTTTCTGCTTTCTGTATTCTGTACATTGCACATATACTGTACACTGCCCCACATTGACTGTACACTGCACACCCGGCACACATATACTCTGCTTTACACTGACTGCACACTGCACACTCTGCAAAATAAACTGCACAACACACGGTTCTGCTATTTTGCTGTATTCTATATTCTGCCTTATCTGATAGTCATACTGATATCTCTTCTACAGTTGTGGGTGTATGCCTACTTTCCTAGGCTTGCCCCAGTACCCGATGAGGAGATCCTGCTCGGCGTCCCCTTCTCTCATCGCTTTGATGTGCGATGCGTGCGGAGACCACGAGAGTCTCTTATTTTCTTCCGCCGATACTTCGACACCATCACCGCCGCGGAGGTATGTTCAACTTTAGAGTTTATTTAGGCTTCGCTTAGCACTGTATGTTTTCAATAACAGTAGATAATAAACTGCATTTCATTTTCAGATCACCTGGCAGCCCTGGGCTCCGTTGCCGGCCGTGGTGCGGGATCACTATGAGGGCGCAGGGGAAACTGCCCGTTGTCAGATTTTGTTGGAGGGCCCGGTCTGTCGGGCTTGGTACCTGGGTGAGCGTTTCTTGCGTCAGACCCTGGGTTTACCGGAGCAGATAGTGCCGGGTCCGCCTCCTGCCCACATGAGAGATACAGAGAGGTTCGCCGTCCAGGAGATGAGGGACTACACCGTCGGCTGGGGAGCAGAGCATCACAGAGGCGAGGGCGACTACGCAGAGTACGTCCGGACTCATATTATGGGACCCTTGAGCGGTGGTCGCCGAGTTGAGGGGGAGCGGCCAGCGGCGCCGGCAGTTGGAGCGGGAGCTGGGGTTGGAGCAGGCACATCGAGGAGGGGTCGAGTGCATGGCAGGAGCGGAGCTCGGGGGGGATGGGGGACTAGCTGGCCCGCCCTGCCCACTGTACTGTCATATAGAGGGCAGGATGGGGCGACCTACCAGATCCCTTTTGCTCCTCCCTCGGCTGGTCATGAGTTAGCCGGCATCCCCGACTTGCCTCCGGTATGTATTACTTCATTTTTCATCTTGCATCTAGCATTTCATTTCAGTTTATTTGATATTCCGCAGAACACTGATGTATCTTACTCTCTTGCAGGCGTCCTCCGGGTACACCCTGCAGTCCGTGGAGTTGAATGCTTCCATGATGGGGATGTTGCAGCGGACCTTTGACCTCCTGGCCCTTTATAGTATTCCGGTATGCCCTTCTGACGATAGTCTCAAACCATTCATAAGCATGATTCGCGTAATCTGATGCATGACACAACACCTGACACACTGATCTCACACCATCTGATACACTGCATACACTGCATTTATGCACTGCGTTCTGCACTTGATAAACTGCCTACGACATTCACACACTGTATACTACATTCTGTACTGATAAATTGCTCACGACATTCTCACGCTGTACACTGCATCCTGCACTGATAAACTGCTCACGGCATTCTCACACTATATACTGCATTCTGCACTGATACACTGCTCGCATTATTCTGATGTATTTGCCCTTTGTGATTTTCAGCCTCCCTTCCAGATCCCTCCGGTGGGCGGTGCTCCAGCTGGGCCTTCTATTCCTGCTCGGGGAGGGCGTGAAGACACTGCACGTCCCCGTACCAGGGGAGGGCGTACTCATGTCGGGAGTAGTTCTCGGGCGCCGACCCCTGATGATGATGATGATGACGATGATGAGTCCGAGGCAGAGGCAGAGGCCGGGTCATCTAAGGAGGCTGGAGATGACTCAAACTCAGGCTCAGACGGCGATGCTGATGATGCTCCTAGACCTTCGTCCAGGAAGATGGCGAGGGCAGACCCCCGGGCTCGAGACTACTGATGATGACCCAGATTACTGCTTTTCTTCCTTTTGTACTTTTTTCTTTTTTTTTTCTCTTTGCTGGTAGTTAGATTACCTTGTACTGCCGTGGGCAGATTTTTGTTTTCCTCGAAACTTTGTACTTAAAAAAGATTATGAAATGAAACGAACTTTTTATCTGAAAAGTGTTACATTTACATATCTCATGTATTGCATCGCATCACATCACATCATGTTACACCTCAATGTAAATGAAATTGATCTGTGGTCTGAATGTTGAACACATGCATTGTAATAACAAGATAACCAAACCAAGTAACAGCAAAGCAACCCATACAAATCACTGCTTAACTTGAACACCCGGCCCATACTCTGCCGAGGATTAATCTGCATACAGCCCATAACCCAACACTTGGTTTATTCTGCACACGGCAAACTTTAAACAAAACAGCCCAATCTAACAAGACGGCCTTCAAAGGTGAAACCGGCTAGGGTTGAAACATGCTCGGATGCCCCAAATTTTCCCTTCCTTCTTTTGGTTCGCCCAAATGTAGAGAATGGCACAGCACTCCAAGCATAAACGATTTTCGAAATAAAAAAGGATTTTCAACCGGGGTTTCGAGCCTACAACTGGATACAGCGGAAAAGGACTCAACAAAGGTACACAACCTAAACGCAACGAGACACGCTCGGAAGAGACCTAAAACAAAGGTGGAGGTAAACAAAACAAAAGACACGACATACAGACGCGTTAACGAAGACGGGGGACCTCAGATCACGAGGAGCCAGTTTCTCTGGGTATTGTTTCCCACCCTTTTCTGATTTGTGATTCTCACATCACTCTGGCACTCAAGCTCGGTTTTTCTATCAAAACCCTTTGGCTCGCTTTTTCTCTCAACTTACACCTCTCTATTCTTTATTCTCTCATTTTTCGTCCCTCCCCAAGGTGATTAATGGATGAATAGGAAGTTGCGGGTTCACGCCTGGTGGGTAGAGTGCCCTCTTGGCAAGTACGTTGACGACGGGGGAAAGACAGAACACCTGACTCAACTGTGCCCCTAGTTCATCATTTTGACCATTTTTTTGTTTTGGTTTTCTACTAAAATAGTTTTGATCAAGATGAGAGTCGGATTAACGTACTTGTTCGATTTTTGATTTGAAAACCATGCAAGTCAGGCTGTAAGTACTGAAAATTTTCCTTTTTAGGTCCAACAAAATGGTCCAGTTTTGGAAAATGAAATAATTTTCGAGAAAATAGTCAACCTCAGTAAAAATTCTCAAAAACTATTTTATAAACAGTCAATGCTCAACGAGCATGGAACTTACTCTTTGAGATGCGCAACCTCGGATCAGAGGCAATGGGAAATTGCCCCTGGCTTGAAAGGGGTGGATGGCAACGGAAAGTTGCCCTTGGTTTGAACGGCGACTCATGGCAACGGAAAGTTGCCCCTTGTTTGGATGATGCCGCAGCAGTCCGCAAACAGTCTTCACTAGTGATGATCACGACCGAACTCCCTCGGATACAGAGAAGACGAAGATGGTCAAAACCAATATATGGACACAGTCACTTTGAAGGTGTTGGCGCCTGGCCTTTGGGATGAAATCGAAACCATTGTATGGACCGAGACGCTATGAAAGCGTTTGGGGCTGGACTTCAGAATGAAGTTGCCTACGTATCCCAAACATGGGAATCAAGCCTTACGTAGTTCTGGTTAAGGTACACTCGGGTATTTTAACCTTCACTTTTCAGGCTCTAACTTTTGCCAAGGTGCCCGATGCGGGTTTTCGACCTTGCGAACTTCTTTTCATTTTCTCTTTTTTTTTCTTTTGCATTTTTTGCTTCTTCTTCTTCTCTTTTTTTTTTTTTTTGCATTTTTTGCTTTTTTTGTATTTTTCTCTTGCTCTAACTTTTTCCTGGGTCGCCCTTCCGGGTTTTCGGCCCAGCGAGCCTCTCAAAGGGTAAAAGTGTAACAAGTCCATGCCAAATGGTTTTTGAAGTTGAAGCCTCTCTGTATCTAGGAGAACGACTGTTGCAATGATTTGCAGAAGAATCGGTCATGGTTGCTTCACGAGCTTCTTCTGGTGAGATCTAATCTTTTGATTCGACTTCGGTGCCTCTTGATCGAGGGCTGCTTCAAAACTAGCCATACGGGCCTCCTCCGACAGTTGACCGTTGAATGTTCCGGATGGGTTCGTGGTTCAAAACAAACAAGTCGAATCTTGAGGCTGAGAGCGATTCTAGGCTGCACAATCTCAAGAACGATTCCACACAGGTCTTCACAGGGCCGCGCAAAACATTTGTTTTTGAAAGTTTTTAAGGAAGCGACAAATCGCTCGCTCCGAAGATAGTGTGGAACCAATCTGGATCAAGCCAGGGTCCTTCCCAGTACTCACGCTGACAAGCATGGTTTCATTCATTAAAGGCTTAGCATGCCTCTCTTTCTCTCAAATTGATCAAAGTTTTGCAAAACCAGAGGAATTCTTTCCTCTTCGTTTTATCACTGCAGTGTTCAAAAGGTTTTTGAAAAACTTAGGCTAATGCAATGAGTTTGGCGCGCAGGAGAGCAGGCGAGATATACTGTCGGCCCATGCAAGTCTTCTGGCACAACTAACTTACACTGGAAGTAAGCATGAAAATGAGATAGCCACAGCTGTTTCATTCAGATTTGTTGGTATAACTAGCCCCTCGGCAGAAACAGACTCAAAAAACAAAAACGGGTAATTACAAGACAAAACGATGTTCGAGGCAACAACCCAGGAATCACCTGGTATTCTATACAAAGGGGACTGACTCGATACAACAAGACAGACCCTTAAGCAAAAAGACTGACTCAAGACAAAGAGACAGACTCAAAACAAAAGACTGACTCGATACCCAAGCCAAAATTTACAAAACTAGCGTTCACCGATGCTCAAAATGCGTGCCAGACATCACATCCAAAATATACCGAATGCCGCCCGCAGGTGGTTCACCTTCTGATTACATACTTGCAGTATCTGTGTCCTCAAAATCCAATAACTGGGTGGTAACGGACTTGGCTGAGGTGGGCGGGAGGATAACCTCGTTGTCAATCAAATCTTGCATCTCATGACGGAGGTGGAAACAATTGTCGGTTGCATGGCCTATCTGCTGGTGGTACGCGCAGTACTGAGCAGCATCATGCGTAGCAAGGAGATTCTTCGGGAGAGGCCAAGGTTCCAAGGGTTTAAGGTGTCCCCTCTCGGCAAGGATCTGAAGTGCCTTAGACAGAGGCATGTAGAGAGCATGAAAGACCCTGCACCCTCGGGGCAGGTATTTTGAAGTCTGAACGTTCTTACTAGACGCACAAGCGTAAGGGTCGGCAGGCGCCACCTTGGCTTTCTGATCCTTTCCCGGTGCAGGGTTGGGAATAGGAGGAACTGTTCTGGCATGACGGGGCCTATCCCGATTTTCTGACTGACTTGAACTACCCTCAGGTGGAGTGGGGAAAGCATCCTCCACAGTTTTTGCCACAACTGCGGATATCTGTTGCTTGTTCATCCCCCCGGCTTTCAAAGCCTCGATTGCCCGCAGCAGTTTTTCAATGGGATCGGCGTCTGCCTTCACTTTGTCTTTTCCTCTGGCCTCAGCCTGATCGAGGGTTTGGGTTGATGTTGGCATGTCATTACCATTGCTGGAGGCCATCTCCGGTTGGCTATGTTCAATCACAATTCGCCCCAACAGCGGAGGCTCCTGGGGTACAAAACTCCCGGCATATGGTGCGGCTGGAGGTGAAGCTGACATCCCGTAGGCGAGATCCGCCACAGACCTCTGGAGATCACCTATCATCCCCATTAGTTCAAATGTAGCAGGCTCGCGAGCCTGGTATAGCTGGGGGGCCCAGACTGGGTGCGCAACAAGCGACCTGGGTGGATGTGGTGCACCACCATCGGTCTCGTCCTACAAACTGATTCCTTGACCTAATGCGGCTGTCATAACCACAGTCTCTTCTGAATTCTGCATCATCATAAGCCCTGCCTCAGCAAAAGGGGAACACTGGCTATTCTGTATCAACTCTCTGAACTCTCTGAACTGAAAGGAAAAACAAACCGCATTTCAGCCCAAACAGACCAAACACGGGTGTAGCCGAATAATTGCACTCTACTGCTGATCACTGGTCCCCAGAATTACAGTCCCCAAAACTGACCCTGATACCCGCAGATAACTGATTCTCAACAACACTGATACTGGTGCCCTCGGGCCCGATACTCAATCTTGCGAACTGGTATGTACGTTCCTGTAGAGATACACTCTAAAGCACATAGCAGGTAAAGAGAGCCAAAACACCCCTATGTTGGGGCAGGGTTTCCCTGTCCTATTTTGTCAGGAGCTAGGGTTCCACTATGCACGCAGCAGTTTTCAAACAACCTAACATCGGGTAAGCAACCTGTCCTAGCTTGGAATGGTCACTATGGATCCGAATATGTACTAGGTCGAATGGTCAAAAAGGGTGTCCCAGTCAAACCAGGGTTTGTGTTCCCATACTGTCAGAGCCCATAACCGGTCAGCCTTATGGTCATGCCTTGACAAGACAAGCCTCCGGCAAACCGTTCAGGAATGGCAGATGGCAAAACACTGTGTCCTAGGCGCACCAATGTACATGCAATGCAAAGAGACACATAAATGAGATCAAAACAGGATATCACGAGTTCGAGTCAAGTTCTCTAAATCCCCAGCAGAGTCGCCAGAAACTGTAGACGCGCCCGCGTGGGGGGCCCTCGCTACAGTTCGGACTCGATTTTGTTTTATGGTTCTTAATCTGAACCAAAGAGTCCAAATCCGGCAAATCGTTTTGAGAAACATATTTTTCGAAAAGAAGTGCCAAACATGGACTGCTTTGCCAGATACAGAGTCGCCACCTAAATATTTTAAAATGGGAGAATTTAGGAAACCCTGACTCGGTGCCAAAGGCCACGTGTCCGTCATCACCAAAGTTGCCTCGGCTCAGGAACTTGGGTACGATTGGGGAAGGTCAGCTATGAGCACCCCCTCTCGCCCAATCCGAAGATCGGCCTCTACTAACCGTGATATCCGTTTTTAAAAACGTTATGTGTTCTTATCCCATTTATTAGCCTAGAATTACTATGTTATGCGCACATCACACAAGTATAGACTAGATTGCCTAATTTGGAAATAAGCATTGCATATCCGTTTGTCTTGAAAAACACTTTGGAATTTGCTACTCGCAAGTAGGCTAAAATACGGATTTCAATGAGTTTTTCCAACTCAGACAATCCAACCTTCACCCACAGGCACTCAAACAGTTTATCACATAAGCATCTAGCCACATAGTAAGCATGCTGTCATGATAGCATTCACACGCATGCGATATGCTAAAGCATGAAAATACTTACATCGTACTCCGTGCCAAAATAATAAACTAGTTAGCCAACATGCATGGTCCAAGTTCAAGTCAAATTGACTAATGCAACACATACATGATGCAATTAGAGTAGGCTCGGCTAACCTAAACATGGCATGTGAAATGCGATCAATTGATGCACGTATTCAATTTGGAATTGAGATACAAATGCAGTTAGCATGATGTACCGAGCCCGGTGCATGCAAGACAAATGTATGGATGCACGCATGCATAGCATAAGGTATGCTAATTTAAACATGACCTATTACTAACCATCAAAGCAGGTAAGTAAAAGGGAGAAAGAAGTGGGGGTTGGAAGACATGCACATACTCACCCACACTTATTACAGATTCGCCCTCGCTCGGAGGGGCCAAATAAATATTACAAATTAACTAACTCGCAAGGTAATTAATTATTACAAATTACCTAATTAGTTAACAAACTAACTAAGCTAGGAAAAACAGTAAACCGCCTCGGGAAGAGAGCTCAATGCCATGCGTGCTCGGGTCTTGCTCGGAAGTGCACCGCCATGCATAGGCTGCCTCTATTTTCCTTGCTATACTCCTCTGGAGACTTCCACAGTCTCAGGATTGCTTCTCTGGATATTGGGGGACACCACCGGCTGAGTAGAATGGCCACCGGCAATGGTATGTGACCACCGGCTATTGGTGAAGCTATCGGCCTAGGAAGGATTGCCGGTCGGCACTGGGCACTGCTGGTCGGCATAAAGTTTTTGCAGAATCTGCAATTGACAGCAACAGAGGGCAAGGCAGAGCATGGCAATGCAATTCAAGCAATGTATGCACCAATCATGTCCCTTATCATGTTAGTGACTCAAAGGGACACGCTTCTTGGTTCTCGGACCATCAACCGCGCATTTCTATGCGTGATGGCCCGAAGAACCAAGCATGCAACTTCAATTTCAAATGAATGCAAACCAAATAAACACACAAAGGGGCTCAACCTCTATTATGCTTAATTCAAGCGGTGTAGCATGCATGTCAACGCAATGCAATCTAAAACATGTTGACTAGTATGTAACATGGACAATGCAAGCAAACATACAAGACATGCAAGGCATGAGATAATGCAACCAACAAGTATACAAGGCACAATGTGGGTGTTTAAGCATGTAAACAAGCATGTGACTTCATTCAATCACGCAAGTTCAATTATGCAACAACTCACCAATATGCCACAACATACGAGGAGTACATGCAACGAACAAAGAGATGGACTTAAACTTGATTTGGGCAGTCCTAACTAGGCCTAAAACAGTGGCCCAAGTGCTATGAAATGAGGGCTAAATGACATGCGAACATGCGTGCACACAAGGACCAACACTTAAGCATTAAAGAGCAATTCTCGAGCATACTCAAGAGGGTGCAAACATGGACAAATGACATGCATTAAGCTCTGAAAATCATGCGAGAACATGGTGCCAAACCAAGCAAGCAAGATAGGCTAAACATGCAACAAATGGCCCAAGCATTCAAAGCAAGCTAATGAAGTATTGAACTACACTTAGCAAGACCAAACATGGTATGAACTTATTGACCAAAAATAGAGTTTTAGCACATAAAACAAAGCCCGAAAGACCACTTAGATGGCATCTAAATGGCTCAAATTCAAAAGCATGCACAATGGCCAAAACATGGAGCATATAACACAAGCTCATAAGGCATCAAAAGGGCATCCAAGGCAAGCATACAAGCATGAGGGGACTGAAATGATGCTATAAATGGTGCCAAACCATCAAAATAAAGCAAGTAATGCATGCTACACACTCACACACTTAAGGCCAACAAACCAAAAATGCAAAGGGGCTATACTAAGCATGCCAAATTCGACCCAAACAACTATGGACAGACCTCAAACATGGCAAAATAAGCACAAAAGCTTCACAAAGCTAGGCCTAAAATAGGCTAGAACAATGGTTTACAACCTAAGGCATGTTAAGGCCTAAACATGGCATTACAAGGTAGGTATGCTAAGCATGCATGGTGTACCAAAACCAACTAAAAACAGAGGCATATTATGACATAATAAGCACAAAAAATAGCTAAGGCGTGGTCAACATGAAGCTTAGCTAGGTGCTCCCTCAAGAGGTCAAAAATGGTCCTTTTCGAGGACAACAAGGAGAGGGGGTGGCCCTCTCCTCCCTAGGACCTCAAGGCACCATCCTCACCTCTAAAATCCCTCAAGATTTCAGTGGTGAGGAGGCCCAAACACCAAGGTCCCGGAGCTCACTCAAAATAGCACAAAATGGGGCCTCTCAAGGCCTAAGAGGGGTCAAACACCTCCAAACCACAAAACACTCTAAACAAACTATTTAGAGGGCCTAAAAATAGAACTTTTTTATATTATACACTAAGCTCAAAAACAGTTCTAAGATGGGCAAAAGTAGTATGCAAAAATGGGGAATAAAAGGACTAGTTTCTTACCCTTGTAGACTTTCTTCAAAAATGGTGGACCAGCTGGTTCTTCAAGCTCAAAAGCACCCAAGAACATCAAGAACAACCTATGATCCTTCAAGAATCAAGCAAAGGTGTAACACTATGTGTTTGTGTGCAATAGTAAGACACAAACACACTTATACACACACAAAGGCCAAATGAGAGAGAGGTATAGAGATAGAATATGTATCAATCTTAACCCTAAAACCAGAGCTCTCCTCTGTATTTTTTGTCTCTAAAATGTCTAACCCTAAAGCCAAGAGGGGAGGGCTCCTCTTCTAGAGGAGCCAATCTTGTAAAGCTTACAAGGTAAGCTAACAAGGAAGCCATCCCTCCATACACGTGTATGGAGGGGAACAAAATGCCATACAACTGTATTAAAATATCTACAAAAGCACATGAATAGTAGTCGGCTGCTCAAAATTGCCATTTCGACATAATGGACTGCCGACCGGCAACAAAGAATGCCGACCGGCAATACACATTGCCGATGGCAACAAAACACCAGCCGGTGGCCTCTGGCCATGGCCGGTGATGTGTGGGGATGCCTCACAAGGCTTTCCCTGTCTCTCCAAGGCAAAACACAAGTGTTTGGTGCAAAACCAGACACTAAACAGTCGAGTTCGGAGATCCTGAGGCAAAGCGCGTAGCCGAGACCTCCAGGAACTCCAAACGAACACAAACATGGATGATCACCGGGTGTTCAAACGATGACTTCCAAGTCTTGAGGACGGTCAAAAATGGAGTGTCTACACCGACCACTGTTCATCTGCTTTTGCAGATATTTTTGTGCCAGCTGTGATAGCTGGCACCCACTCTGCTCCCCTCCATACACATGTATGGAGGGATTTCTCTCTTGGATGGCTTGTTTTGGAAGCCTTACAAGAGGGAACTCCTATAAGAGGGAGGCTCTTCTCCCTCCTCCAGGTTAGACAACATTTTCAGAGAGCTTTGACTTTTAGGGTTTGAGTGTTGTATTCATCCTATCTCTATTTCTCCCTCTCTTTAGCTCTAAGTGTGTGTTTAGTCTTATTATTGCACACAAACACATAGTATCACACCATTTTGGTTGTTGAGGGCCAGAGAAGTGTTCTTGGAGTTGTTGGAGCTGGTTTGGAGCCAAAGAAGCTGCTGGAGCTTCATTTGTGAAGAGGGTCTACAAGGGTAAGAAACTTGTCCCTTTTTACCCCATTTTTGCATAGCTCTTTTGACTACCTTAAAATATTTTTTAGACTTGGTGTATAACATATAAAAGTTTTGTTTTTTCTTGCTCTAAATAGGTTTTTCAGAGTGTTTTGGTGTTTGAGGTTGTTTGACCCCTCTTAAGGCTTGTTTAGCCCCATTTTGTGCCTTTTTTGGTGAGCTCCGGGACCATACTGTTTGGGCCTACTCACCACTAAAATCTTGAGGGATTTCAGTGGTGAGGATGGTGCCTTGAGGTCCCAAGAAGGAGAGGGCCAACCCCTCTCCTTGTTATCCTTGAAAATGGCCATTTTTAGCCTCTTGAGGGAGCATATAGTTTGAGTATGTATTGACCATGCCTTGACTGATTTTCAAGCTTATTATGTCATAATATAGCATTGTTGTATGTTGGTTTTGGTACACCATGCTTGTCTAGCATACATACCTTGTAATGCTATGATTTGCCTCAATACATGCATAGCATTTAGACTACCATGCTTTTGTGTTTTGGCCAAGCTTTGTGAAGCTTCTATGCATATTTTGATGTGCTAAGGGACTGTTTTAAGTCATTCGAGTCATCCATACCTTGCTTATTATAGCTACCATGTAATCCCTCTTGTATGCCTTAAGCTTTGGCCCTTCTAGCATGCCATCCTTGCTTTGTTTTAGTGGTTTGGAACCACTTGACATGTTATTTCAGACCTCATGATGTGCCCATATGCTTGCATTTGATCCCCCTTCAATGTGTTTAAAGGTTGTTGCCATATGCCCCTTGTTTAGGCCTTGGAGTATGCTTGCATTTTTAGACCACTTAGATGCCATCTAAGTAAATCCTTAGCTTTGTTTAGGTCTGCATTAGACCTATTTTAAGTCCCTTTGGCCTTGTGAGGCTTGGTTGACCTAGCCTTGGTTTACCTCCCCTTTGGCTTGCCTTAAGTCTTGGACCATTGTTGCATGTTTGGCTTGCCTTATTTACTTGGTTTGGCACCTTTATAACATTTTTTTTAGAGCTTTATGTGCATGCCATTAATCCATGTTTTGTCACTTTTAAGTGTGCTTAAAGGTTGCATGTTTGATGCTTGAGTGTTCGCCCATTAGCATGTGCATGTGTGTGTGTGTGTTAGCCCTCATTTCCATAGCATTGACTGCTGTTTTGGACCTAGTTTAGGGCTGTCCAATTAGTGTAAGTCCCTTCCTTGCATGCCATTCAAATGTCATTACATTATTCCATGGTTGCATGCTTTGGTTGCACATGTTGCATGCTTAAAATCACTTGCATTGGGTATGCATCCTCTTGGTCTAGTTGTTAGCATATTTGTATGACTTGCATGTTTGCATGGTTGAGTTGCACATTGCATACTTGATTAGCTTGCGTGGATTGCATGCCTAGTGAGCATTGGGCATTGTATCTCCATGTTACACACTTAGGCTCACATGCTTAGGTTGCATTGTACTAGCATGAATGCTTGGCCTCTTGAATTGCTTGTGATAGAGGTTGAGTTCAATTTGTTTGTTTATGTGCATTGCATGACATTTGAAATGAAAATGCACAACTTGGTCTCTTGGGCCATCACGCATTGAAATGCGCGATTGGTGGTCCGAGAACCAAGGGTCGTATCCCTTTGAGTCACAAACATGACAAGGGATGTGTCGGTGCACACATTCGCTTGAATTGCATTGCCATGCAAAGCTTTGTCCTCTGCTGCTGTCAAACAGGTCCTGCAGGAATTTTCGGCCGATCGACTACACAGAGTGCCGACCGGCCATCCATCGGTGGCCGATGGATTCATCTTTAGCCGATGACCACCAAATCACAGCCGGTGACGATCCCCTTTGGCCGGTGGCATTCCCTAGCATCCAGTGAGAATATCCTGAGACTTTGGCAGTTTTCAGAGGAGTATAGCAGGGAAAATAGAGGTAGCTTGCGCATGGCAGTGGACTTTCGAGCAAGACCGAGCATGCATTGCATTGGGCTCTTTTCCCGAGGCCGTTTATCGCTTTCTTAGATTAGTTGATTTGCTTAACTAATTTAGTTGGTCTGTAATAATTAATTAGCTAGGATAGTTGGTTTGTTATTCGGACTGTATTATTCTTTCGGACCCTCCGAGCGAGGGCAATTGTGTAATAAGTGTGGGTGCGTGTGTGCATGTCTTCCAAACCCCGCTTCTTTCTCCCTTTTACTTACCTGCTTTGATGGTTAGTATTAGGACATGTTTACTTTAGCATACCTTATGCTATGCATGCGTGCATCATTCATCAGTATTGCATGTACCGGGCTCGGCACATCATGCTAACTGCATCGTATTTCAAATCTGACTTGAATACATGCTACTTGCCGCACTTTACATGCCATTTTAGGATTAGCCAAGCCTATCCTAATTGCATTCTGTATGCGTTGCATTAGCCACTTTAACATGAACTAGGATCACGCATGTTTGCTAACTAGTTTATTGTTTTGGCACGGAGTACATTGTAAGTATTTATGCTTTAGCATCTCGCATGCGTGTGAATGTTAACATAATTGTATGATTACCATAAGGCTAGCTGCTTATGTGATATAACTGCTTGAATGCCCGTGGATGAAGGTCGAATTGTTTAAGTTGGGATAATGCATTAAAACTGTGAGTTTTAAGCCCACTAGATAGTGGCGAAATCATGTTTTTTTTCTAAAAAGCCCACTCGAGGGTGGCAAAACCTGCATTTTAGCCTACTTGCGAGTAGCAAACCATCTTCAAAACAAGCATGAAATGTTTTGTTCCAATTTAAGCGATTTGGTCTATACTTGTTTGTTGTGCGCATAACATAGTAATTCTAGGCTAATAACCGGAATAAGAACACATAACGTTTTCAAAAACGGATATCACGGTTAGTAGAGGCCGATCTTCAGATCGGGCGAGAGGGGGTGCTCATAGCTGACCTTCCCCAATCGTACCCAAGCTCCCGAGCCGAGGCAATTTTGGTGATGACGGACACGTGGCCTTTGGCACCAAGTCAGGGTTTCCTAAATTCCCCCATAAAAAATATTTAGGTGGCGACTCTGTATCTGGGAAAGCAGTCCATGTTTGGCACTTCTTTTTCAAAAAAATCTGTTTCTCAAAACGATTTTCCAGATTTGGACTCTTTGGTTCAGATTAAGAACCGTGACACAAATTGAGTCCGAACTGTAGCGAGGCCCGCGGGTGCGTCTATAGTTTCTGGCGACTCTGCTGGGGAGTTAGAGAGCTTGACTCGAACTCATGATATCTTGTTTTGATTTCGTTTATGTGTCTCTTTGCATTGCATGTGCATTGGTGCGCCTAGGACACCGTGTTTGCCATCTGCCATTCCTGAACGGTTTACCGGAGGCTTGACTTTGTCAAAGTATGCCATAAGGCTAACCGGTTGTGGGCTCTGACAGTATGGGAACACAAACCCCAGTTTTACCGGGGCACCCTTTTCGACCATTCGACTTAGTGCATATCGAAATCCATAGTGACTATTCCAAACTAGGACAGGTTGCTTACCCGATGTTAGGTTGTTTGAAAACTGCGGCGTGCATAGTGAAACCCTAGCTCCTGACAAAATAGGACAGGGAAACCCTACCCCTCCATAGGGGTGTTTTAGCTCTCTTTACTTGCTATGTGCTTTTAGAGTGCATCTCTACAGGGAACGTACATATCAGTTTGCAAGTTTGAGTATCAGACCTGAGGGCACCAGTATCAGTTTATGAGAATCAGTTATATCTGTGGGTATCCGATTCAGTATTTTGGGGGCAGTGATTTCGGGCAAAAGTGATCAGTAGTAGAGTACAGTTATTCAGCTATACTAGCGTCTGTTCTGATTGGTCCGAAATGCTGCGTATTTTCTCTTTCAGTTTGGAGAGTTGATACAGAATAGCTAGTGTTCCTCCTTGCTGAGACAAGACAGATATCTGATTCGTCAGTCACCATTCAGTACAGCGAACTTATCATGACGCAGAATTCAGAGGAGATTGTGGTTATGACGGCCGCATCAGACCAAGGAATCACTCTGCAAAGAGAGACCAATGTCGATATACCGCATCCACCCAGGTCGCCTGTCGTGCACCCAGTCTGGACCCTCCAGTTGTATCAAGTTCGTGAGCCCACCACATTTGAATTGATGGGAATGATAGGCGACCTCCAGAGATCCGTGGCCGATCTGGCCTATGGAATGTCGGCTTCGCCGCCAGCGGCACCGTATGCCGAGAATTTCATACCACAGGAGCCCCCGCTACTGGGGCGGATTGTGATAGAGCTCAGCCAACCAGAGGTTGCCTCCAGCTACAGCAACGACGTGTCAGCAACAACCGGGCTTCGCTCTGATGTAGTAACCCAAACCCCCGATCAGGCTGAGACTAGAGGCAAGAACAAAATGAAGGCAAATGCCGATCCCATTGAACAACTGCTGCGGGTAGTTGAGGCTTTGAAAGCCGGGGGGATGAACAAGCAACAGATATCCGCAGTTGTGGCAAAAACTGTGGAGGATGCTTTCCCCACTCCACCTGAGGGTAGTTCAAGTCAGTCAGAAAATCGGGATAGGCCCCGTCATGCGAGAACAGTTCCTCCTATTCCCAACCCTGCACCTGGGAAAGATCAGAAAACCAAGGCAGTGCCTGCCGACCCTTTTGCTAGTACGTCTAGTAAGAATACTTAGACTTCAAAGTACCTGCCCCGAGGGCGCAGGATATTTCATGCTCTCTACATGCCTCTGTCTAAGGCACTTCAGATTCTTGCCGAAAGGGGGCACCTCAAACCCCTTGAACCTCGGTCTCTCCCGAAGAATCTCCCTCTCACACATGATGCTGCTTTGTACTGCGCATACCACCAACAGACCGGTCACGCCACCGACAACTGTTTCCACCTTCGCCATGAAGTGCAGGATCTGATCGATAATGAGGTCATTCTTCCACCTACCTCAGCGAAGTCTATTACCACCGAGCTGTTGGACTTTGAGGATACTACGAGTATGTGATCAGGGGTTTGGACCACCTACGGGTGACGCTCGGTGTATTTCAGATGTCGCGTCTGGCACGCACTTTTTGAGCATTTGTAAATGCAATTTTGTAGCTTCTGGCTTGGGTTTTGAGTCAGTTCTCTGTTTTGTTTTTGAGTCTGCCTCTTTGCTTTGAGTCAGTCTTTTTGTTTTTGGGTCTGTCTTGTGGTACCAAGTTAGTCCCGTTGTATAGGATGTCAGGTGATTCTAGGGTTGTTGCCTCGAACACCGCTTTGGTTTTGTAAATACCCTTTTGTTTTGAGTCTATCTCTGTTGTGGAGCTAGTTACAATCAGGGAATTTGAATGAAGCAGCTGCGGCTATCATGTTTCCATGTTTATTGCTAATTTTGAGCTAGTTGTGCCAAAGGATTTGAATCGAACGACCGTGCATTCCACCTGCTCTCTTATGCCCTGAAAATCATTGCATTGACCTATGTTTTTCAAAACCTCTTTAACACTGCGGTGAAAACGAAGAGGAAGGAATTCCTCGGGTTTTGCAAACTTTGATCAAATTGAGAGAAAGAGAGGCATGCTAAGCCCTTAATGATTGAAATCATGCTTGTCAGCGTGAGTACTGAGAAGGACCCTGGCTTGATCCAGACTGGATCCACACTATCTTCAGCGCGAGCGATTTGTCGTTTCTTTAAAAACTTTCAAAAAACAAAATGTTTTGCGCGGTCTTACGAAGACCTGTGTGGGATCACTCTTGAGATTGTGCAGCTTAGGATTGCTCTCAGCCTCAAGACTCGAGCCCCTTGTTTTAAAGCTTTGAACCACAATTCGTAGTGTTCAACGATCGACCATCAAGAGAGGCCTGTGTGGCCAGATTGGAAGCAGCCCTCGAACAAGAGGCACCAAAATTAGATCAAGAAGATCAGATCTCACCGAAAGAAGCGTGTGAAGCAACCGAGATGGGTCCTTCAGTAAGTCAATGCAACAGCCACTCTCCTGGATACGGATGGCTTCAAAACCCTAAAACCATATGGCATGGACTTGTTACACTTTTACCCTTTGAGCGGCTCGCTGGGCCGAAAACCCGGAAGGACGACCCAGGAAAAAGTTAGAGAAAAAGAAAATATATACAAAAAAAAAGAGAGAAAAATACAAAAAAGAAAAAAAATAATAATATACAAAAGAGAGAAAAAAGAAAGGGAAGAAAGAAAAAGGAAAGAAAAGCTCGCAAGGTCGAAAACCCGCATCGGGCGCCTTGGCAAAAGTTAGAGCCTAAAAGGTGAAGGTTAAAATACCCGAGTGTACCTTAACCGGAACTACGTAAGGCTTGATTCCCATGTTTGGGATACGTAGGCAACTTCATCCTGAAGTCCAACCCCCAACGCTTTCATAGCGACTAAGTCCATGCAATGGTTTTTAATCATCCTTGATTCCCATGTTTGGAATATCTAGGCAGCTTCGCCCTGAAGTCTAGCCACCAACACCTTCAAAGTGACTGTGTCCATATATTGGTTTTGACCATCTTCGTCTTCTCTGTATCCGAGAAAGTTCGGTCGTGATCATCACTAGTGAGGACTGTTTATAATATGTTGCGGCATCATCCAGACAAGGGGCAACTTTCCGTTGCCATGAGTCGCCGTTTAAACCAGGGGCAACTTTTCGTTGCCGTGCAGCTTCTTTCAAACAAGGGGCAATTTTCCATTGCCTCTGATCCGAGGTTGTGCATCTCGAGGGTAAGTTTCGTGCTTGTTTAGCACCGGCCATTTGCGAAAATAGTTTTTGAAAATTTTTGCTGAGGTTGATTATTTTCTCGAAAACTATTTCATTTCTCTAAAACTTAGACCGTTTTGGACCCAAAAAAGGAAAATTTTCAGTACTCATAGCCTGACTGGCATGATTTCAAATCAAAAATTGAACAAGTGTGTTAATCTAACTCTTATATTGGTCAAAATTGTTTTAGTTGAAAGCCAAAACAAAAAATGGTCATAATGATGAACTAGGGGCACGGTTAAGTCAGGCTTCCTGTTTTTCCCCCATCGCCAACATACTTGCCAAGAAGGGCACAACTCAAGCTGTCATTAAAGGGCTGAAAGCTCTCTCAACCTCCGAGCAACGAGGTATCGAACCAAGTGCGAAGCACGAATCGGGATGGATCAAGACACTCCATTCCCTCATCCAGGGCATCGACCAGACATCCCTGGAGGAAATAGCCGCGAGCTAACAGTGTTGGGCGTGAACCCACAACTTCCTATTCATCCATTAAAAATCCTGGGGAGGGATAAAAATGAGAGAATAAAGAATAGAGAGGTGTAAGTTGAGAGAAAGAGTGAGCAAAAAGGGGTTTTGAGAGAAAAACCGAGCTTGAGTGCCAGAGTGATGTGAGAGTTACAAATGAGGAAAGGGTGGGAAACAATACCCAGAGAAACTGGCTCCTCGTGATTTAAAGTCTCTTTTTTATGCACGTCGGTATGTCGTGTCTTTTGTTTTGTTTACTTCAATCTTTGTTTTGAGTCTTTTCCGAGTGTGTCTCGTTGTGTTCAGGTAGTTTACCTTTTGATTTTCGCTATTGAGTCTTTCTCACTGAGTTAGTTGTGGGCTCAATACCCCGGCTTGAAAAAAACCTTCTTTAATTTCAAAAATTAATCATTTCGTGCTCAGAATGCTGTGCCATTCTCCACATTTGTGCAAAAATATGATTTGGTTCTTTCATACAACTACAGGGTCCACCCCCGATAAGTGTGAACAGGAAAACCTGGGCCTCTTTGAAGCTTTTGGGTTTCAGATCGCATCTGAGTGTGCTTCAACTTCAGTAGATTCAACCTTCATGGTCCGTCTTGTCAAATTTGGGCTGTTTGTTCAGGATCCGCTGTGTGCAAAATGAATCAAGCGCTGTGTTATGAGCTGTATGCAGATTAATCCCCAGTAGAGTATGAGCCGAGTGTTCAAAATGTGTAGTGGTTGGTATGATTTGTTTTTGCTGTTGGCTGGTTCGTTATCTGATTATTACAATGCAAATGTTCAATTTTCAGACAACAGATCAATTTCATTTACATTGAGGTGCAACATGATACAATGCGATGCAATATATGAAATGTACAAATACAACACTTTTTCAGACAAAAGGTTTATTTCATTTCATCATCTTTTTCAAGGACATGGTTTTGGAAATAAAAATCTGTATGTGGCAGTACAAGGTACTCTAACTACCAGCAAAAAGTACAAAAGAAAAAGAAAAAAAGAAAAACAACAAAAATCTGGATCAATGACAAAAGCCCGTGGGTCTAGGGGTCCGTCCTCGTCCTCTTCCTGGACAAAGGTCCAGGAGCATCATCAGCGCTGTCATCTGAGTCCGAGTCTGAGCCGTCTCCGGTCTCCTCCGACGACGACTCTACCTCCGCCTCTGTCTCCGCCTCAGACTCGTCATCGTCTAGAACTGGCGCCCGTGAGCTACTCCCAACATGGGTGCGTCCCGCCTTGGTGCGGCGGTATACTCTCTCATCTCCTCCGGTAGGAACAGAAGGTCCAGCTGGGGCACCTCCTACGGCAGGGATCTGGAAGGGATGCTGAAAAGTACGAAAAGTGAATGCATCAGTATATTGTGAACAGAGTATCAGTGCAGAATGCAGTGTATGAGTACAGTGTGTGAATACCGTGAACAGAGTATCAATGCAGAATGCAGTGTATGAGTACAGTGTGTGAATACTGTGAACAGAGTATCAGTGCAGAATGCAGTGTATGAGTACAGTGTGTGAATACTGTGAACAGAGTATTAGCACAGAATGCAGTTTATCAGTACAGAATACAATGCATCAGATGCTGTAAGGGCAGTATGTCAGGTGTCGTTTTGTGTGTCAGAGTATGTGAAACAGTCAATGTATGGTTCGAGACCGTGGTCAGAAGGACATACCAGAATGCTATAAATGGATAGAAGGTCGAGACTCTGCTGGAGCATCCCCATCACTGAAGCGGTCAGCTCCAAGGACTGGCGAGTGTACTCAGAAGAGGCCTGCAAAAGTGTTAAGAAGCATCAATATTCTGCGGAATATCAAATGAAATGAAATGAACTAACTATGCAGAATGCAATATGTAGTAGTACATACCGGAGACAGGTCGTAGAAATCGACCAACTCGTGATCAGGCGGTGAGGGAGCAATAGGGATCCGGTAGGTCGCCCCACCATGCCCTCTGCATGTCATCGTCGTGGGCAGAGCAGGCCAACCAGCCCCCCGCCCTCTCTGAACTCCACTCCTGCTGCGGACCCGAACTCTCCTCGATGCTCCTGCCCCAGCCCCCGCTCCTGCCCTAGCCCCCGCTCCTGCCCTAGCTACCGGCACCGTGAGTCTCTCTCTCTCAGCTCGACGGCCACCGCTCAGAGGCCGCATAATGTAGGTCTGGACGTACTCTCTGTAGTCGCCCTCGCCCCTAAAGCCCTTCGCGTCCCAGCCAATCGTATAATCGGCCATCTCTTGGGCGGTGAACCTCTCGGTGTCCCTCATGTGGGTAGGAGGCGGACCCGGAACTATCTGCTCTGGCGAGTCCAGGGTCTGGCGTAAGAAACGCTCACCCAAGTACCAAGCCCTACAGACCGGGCCCTCCAGCAGGATTCGAAAGCGTGCAGTCTCCTCTGCCCTGGCAAACCGATCTCGAATCGTCGCAGGCAATGGAGCCCAAGGCTGCCAAGTGATCTGTAAATGACATGTAGTTTGTTATCTATTGATATTGACAATACAATGTAAAGCGAAGCTTAAAATGAACCGCAAGTAAAACATACCTCTGCGGGGGTAATAGTGTCAAAGTAGCGGCAGAAAAAGATGAATGTCTCCCGCGGCCTCCGCACACACCTCACGTCAAAGCGACACGAAAATGGGACGACGAGAGGGGTCTCTACGTCTGGCACTGGGGCGAGTCTCGGAAAGTAGGCGTAGACCCACAACTACAGAGCAAATACCAGAAGGGTCATCAGATAAAGTAGAACACAGAATAAAGCAGAAATTGCAGGACCGTGTACTGTGCAGTGTGTTGAGCAGAGTGTACGGTGTATGCAGTGTACAGTCAATATAAAGCAGGATATATGTGTGTGCCATGTGTGCAATATACGATCAGCATGAAACAGAAAGTACAGTGTGTGTGGTGTATAGAGTACATAAATGTAAAGCAGAAAAAGGAAAATGTACCTCCCAAGCGCGCCAATAGCCTCCGAGCAACTGCCCACTGCCACGGGAAGCTGAGCTCATGTACCCATAGAGAGTGGCCAGAGCGGCGCCGCCCCAGTCGTAGTGCAAGATCTGCCTGACATCCACCAGTGCACTAAGCAGGCAGAGAGGCACAGTGTTCGCCCGGTCGGCGAAAATGGTAGTCCCAAACAGAAACATGAGAAAGCCGCGTGCGTATCTCTCTACAGCCTCCGGAGTCATCGGAGCCTCCTCGGTCAAAGCTGGCTGGACCCTAAACTGGACCTCGAACCAGGAATATCGAACGAAGCCAGGACGCGCAAGAGGTGGCACCTCACCGAGTAGATGGATCTGAGCAGTTGTCCACTCATCCATATCAGTATCAAAGGAGATCGGATCACCCCCTACCCCGATGCCTGTGAGCATCGAGAAATCGTAGGGAGTCATCGTTATGTCTCCCATGGCAGAAAGGTGGAACGAGTCGGTGGTGTCCCACCACCTCTCTGCTAGAGCGGCAAGGAGAGGCCTGCTCGTCGTCAGTCTGGAAAGCCCTCTGCAAAATGCGCCGAAGCCGGCCTGGTCCACGATGTGGCGAACTGCGTCGGGTAACTCTGCATACCAATCCCGAGCGGCAATATTCCCATACCCCCGGACGGTATAGGAATCTCCCTGTTTTCAAGCAGAGAATGGCGAAGAAACGCTAAAGTACAGTTTTGAAAAGCATTCAGATTTGGTAGTGAACTACAACATGTGATGTGTCAGTGTGTTTGCATGGTTTGTTATAGATACAGCATGTGTGCACATTTTCCAGATTCAAACAGATATCGGGTGCCGGTGTGCTCGTAGTGAACTACAATGACTGATGTGTCAGTGTATTTGAGTGGTTCAGAGCGAGTGCAGTGTGTGTACACATGTTCAGATTCAAACAGATAACAGTTGCAAGTGTGTTCGTGGTCGATTACAGTGTACAGTGCCTCAGTGCATTTGGGCTAAGCAGTTAAAGAGCATAATCAGTTATGGCAGCTAAGTGTTCTACATTGCAAAAAGTAAAGCAGAGGGAAGAATGTTACCTCGGAAGCGCCGAAGGACAAATGAGATGTAGGCTCGCGCAAGAGAAGCTCTGGAGGCACGCCCCTTTCGAAGCTCCAGAACTGACGAAGTCCGTTGGGAGGAAGCACATGAATCGCCGGCCGGTAGGTCGCCGGGTCGAACGGGCGGACGCTCAAGGAAAGGAGCTCGGCCCCAGGGTCCATATCGTGATCCGGGGGAGTCCCGCCCTGTGGGATATCATCCGCCATGTCAATGGTCGTGAGAAAATGGCCGGAAAAGTGAAAATCAGGCTGGAATGTGAAAGGTCAACGAAAAGTCAACCCCCGAGAGGGTGGAAAATGGCCGGAAAAGCCGGGAAGTGAAAAAGGTATAGGAATCGAGAGGAAAACGAGGGGAACAAATCCCAAAAAGTGGAAATGGCAAAAGAAGCACCGAAACAAAGAAATGTTCGGTTCAAAATGTTCGAAACACGAAGAACTTCGGGAATCCAACGACGAAACGGGCGCAAAACACGAGAAAAACGAGGAACGAAGGAAGAAAAATGTCCTAAAGAGAAGGACGAAGCATTTTCGGCTAGAGAGAAATGAGAAAAATAGGGTTTGAAACCCTATTTTAAAAGACCCGAGGTGAAAAGTCAAAACTGCCCCGATTCAGGCATTTTTGGCCGGTCGGCTACATTTTTGGCCGGCCGGCCAAATATTTGGCCGGTGATGTATTTTGATGGCCGATGAACAGCCGGTGACTCCCCCTTCCGGCCGGTGAGCCTCCTACAACCTTGTTTGGGTCAGATCTGTAGTTTGGGGCCTTCATTGCTCAAGATAGTACATGAAAAGGCATTTATGAAGCTCAATCGGCCTCCATTTTGGCCTCGGACCATGTCTTATGTGCATGGCACTCGAATATGTGTGAGGAGTATCCTTTTTGTATCCTTTTGTCCCTTACAAGATGTGAAAGTTGCCTTACTTGCATTGCATTACGACGTTTTGTCGTGAACGCGCGCTGGTTATGCGTTATCTAGTTCGCATTGTTGCGCACATATCTTGTAAGTATCATACACATGTCAATCGCACTGTCTTGTGCATTTCAAATCAATCGCACTGTCTTGTGCATTTCAAATCAATTGCATTGTTCTGTGCACTCACGTTGTCCAACGCATCGCGCTATTTTGCGCATCTTATTGCATTTTGCATGCATTCCATCGCGCTATCTTGCGCATCGCACTGTCTTGTGCACTCGCGTTGTCTAACGCATCGCGCTATTTTGCGTATCTTATTGCATTTTGCATGCACTCAATCGCGCTATTTTGCGCATCTTATTGCATTTTGCATGCATTCCATCACGCTATCTTGCGCATCGCACTATCTTATGCACTCGCGTTGTCTTGCGCATCACACTGTCTTGTGCACTCGCGTTGTCTAACGCATCGCGCTGTCTTGCGCATCTCATTGCATTTTGCATGCATTCAATCGCGTTATTTTGCGTATCTCATTGCATTTTGCATGCATTCCATCGCGCTATCTTGCGCATCGCACTGTCTTGTGCACTCGCGTTGTCTAACGCATCGCGCTGTCTTGCGCATCTCATTGCATTTTGCATGCATTCAATCGCGCTATTTTGTGCATCTCATTTCATTTTGCATGCATTCAATCGCGCTATTTTGCGCATCACACCGTCCTGTACATACGACGGTCTAGGAGACCTTAAATCCTCGGAAGGTGCAAGACCTTTAGTGCATTGATGTGCACAGTCCATTTACATTGTCATGTATCTCAATAACTGCGCGTTGCCGCGCATTTAAAGTTCATGTATTATCATGCGTCCTACGCCGTGCGCTGTCGCGCATTTCAAAAAAGCAACATGCATCATTCGCATTTCATCAAAAAATAGTGCATATGTCATGCATCATTGTAAATACTGCATATGTCATGCATTACATTGTAAATAATGCATATGTCATGCATCATTGTAGATAGTGCATATGTCGTGCATCATTGTATATAATGCATATGTCATGCATTTCCGCTGTAAATATCTATTCCATTGCATATCGTAAATATTACATTGTAGCTTGCATGCATTCATTGCATCACCTTCCATCCATGACTTGCGCCTTTCCTTGTTAAGCTTGGTCTAGTATGTGCCTACACTTTTCGCATCGAAGCACAGTTCTACATGTGTACGCGCCTATTCTATGCTGGTATGTTGGTTTGAGGGTTGCGGCACCGTTTCTGTGTTAGATGCGGTTTGTTTGAGTACATGCCTTTCCTAGGCAAGATCTGGTTTCGCCCGCGCGCCTTATCCATTATAAATATTCCATTCCATTGCATATTTGTAAATAGTGCATTGTAGTTTGCATGCATTCACCGCATCACTTCCATCTAGGGCTTGCGCCTTTTCATGTTGAGCTTGGTCTGGTATGTGCCCATACTTTTTACGTCTATACACTCATAGTTCTGTATGACCGTTCTATGTTAGACGTGGTTTGTGTGTGTCCATACCTTTCCTCGGCAAGATTTGGTTTGGCTGCTTGCCATATCCATTATATATATTACATTGTAGAGTAATTTTTGCATCCAGCATTAGGATCATTGGTCTTTCTTCAGCGGGTCATTTCCCCACCTATGTCATCCCACCCAATTACCTGTTCTTGTGTCCGTCTACATCACTCATAGTTCTGCATGTGTACGCGCCTATTCCACGTTGGTATGTTGGTTTGAGGGTTGCGACACCTTTTCTATGGTAAATGGACTTGCTACTTCCATCAATCTATTTGACATTTGTGTGATTTTGAACCGCTCATGATTTGATTATGATTCAATTGCATTGCATTTTCATCTGCATTACTATACATAGTTTTGTATATCGCATATCATTTCGCATTCATTTTGCATACTGCTAACAATATCTGTACCTGTTAAGTTTTCTTTCTTTCAGGCACGATATTGTATGTACGGTTCATTTGAAGCTGGTGCAACCAGACGAACCGCACAGGTATTGTATTCTCCGAGTGAGACGTATCGAGAATTACATAATTCTCTTACATCCTTTCTGCATTGTAGTGTAGTTTGGTGTATACTAGCTTAAAATTGTCGCATGTTATGCTTCGTTACAGCTTTCTTTGCATGATCATAAGTCATGTTCGGCTTTGTGCATTGTCTTGCATTTTGCCCCTGCCTTCGGGCGCATATCTTGTCTGTCTTGCATGTTTGTCTAAGTCTTCGGCCTTGTCAAAAATGGGTCGTCTCTGGGCTTTGACATTCACTCCCGTCATTGTTATGACTTTCGAGTTCTGTCAAAGAGAGGCAACTGTAGACACCCCATTTTTGACCGTCCTCAAGACTTGGGCGTCACCAAGTGAACACTCGGTGATCATCCATGTTTGTGTTCGTCTTGAGTTCCCGGAGGCCTCGGCTGCACGCCTTGCCTCAGAATCTCTCGACTCGACTGTTTTGTGTCTGGTTTTGCACCAAACACTTGTGTTTTTGCTTTGGAGGGCAGGGAGTGGCTTGTTGGTCATCCCCACACTCCACCGGCCATGGCTTGAAGCCACCGGCTGTGTTTTGTTGCCGTCGGCCAAATATTTGGCCAACTGGCACTATGGATGGTCGATCGGGCATCTATTTTGGTCAAATTGCATTTTTGGCTGGCCGACCACTGTTCATCTGCTTTTGTAGATATTTTTGTGCCAGCTGTGATAGCTGGCACCCACTCTGCTCCCCTCCATACACGTGTATGGAGGGATTTCTCTCTTGGATGGCTTGTTTTGGAAGCCTTACAAGAGGGAACTCCTATAAGAGGGAGGCTCTTCTCCCTCCTCTAGGTTAGACAACATTTTCAGAGAGCTTTGAGTTTTAGGGTTTGAGTGTTGTATCCATCCTATCTCTATTTCTCCCTCTCTTTAGCTCTAAGTGTGTGTTTAGTCTTATTATTGCACACAAACACATAGTATCACACCTTTTTGGTTGCTAAGGGCCAGAGAAGTGTTCTTGGAGTTCTTGGAGCTGGTTTGGAGCCAAAGAAGCTGCTGGAGCTTCATTTGTGAAGAGGGTCTACAAGGGTAAGAAACTTGTCCCTTTTTACCCCATTTTTGCATAGCTCTTTTGACTACCTTAAAATTGTTTTTAGACTTGGTGTATAACATATAAAAGTTTTGTTTTTGCTTGCTCTAAATAGTTGTTTCAGAGTGTTTTGGTGTTTGAGGTTGTTTGACCCCTCTTAAGGCTTGTTTAGTCCCATTTTGTGCCTTTTTTGGTGAGCTCCGGGACCATACTGTTTGGACCTCCTCACCACTGAGATCTTGAGGGATTTCAGTGGTGAGGATGGTGCCTTGAGGTCCCAAGAAGGAGAGGGCCACCCTCTCTCCTTGTTGTCCTTGAAAAGGGTCATTTTTAGCCTCTTGAGGGAGCATATAGTTTGAGTATGTATTGACCATGCCTTGACTGATTTTCAAGCTTATTATATCATAATATAGCATGGTTGTATGTTGGTTTTGGTACACCATGCTTGTCTAGCATACATACCTTGTAATGCCATGATTTGCCTCAATACATGCATAGCATTTAGACTACCATGCTTTTGTGTTTTGGCCAAGCTTTGTGAAGCTTATATGCATATTTTGATGTGCTAAGGGACTGTTTTAAGTCATTCGAGTCATCCATGCCTTGCTTTGTATAGCTACCATGTAATCCCTCTTGTATGCCTTAAGCTTTGGCCCTTCTAGCATGCCATCCTTGCTTTGTTTTAGTGGTTTGGAACCACTTGACATGTTATTTCAGACCTCATGATGTGCCCATATGCTTGCATTTGATCCCCCTTCAATGTGTTTAAAGGTTGTTGCCTTATGCCCCTTGTTTAGGCCTTGGAGTATGCTTGCATTTTTAGACCACTTAGATGCCATCTAAGTACATCCTTAGCTTTGTTTAGGTCTGCATTAGACCTATTTTAAGTCCCTTTGGCCTTGTGAGGCTTAGTTGACCTAGCCTTGGTTTACCTCCCCTTTGGCTTGCCTTAAGTCTTGGACCATTGTTGCATGTTTGGCTTGCCCTATTTACTTGGTTTGGCACCTTTATAACATTTTTTTTAGAGCTTTATGTGCATGCCTTTAATCCATGTTTTGTCACTTTTAAGTGTGCTTAAAGGTTGCATGTTTGATGCTTGAATGTTGGCCCATTAGCATGTGCATGTGTGTGTGTGTGTTGGCCCTCATTTCCATAGCATTGGCTACTGTTTTGGACCTAGTTTAGGGCTGTCCAATTAGTGTAAGTCCCTTCCTTGCATGCCATTCAAATGTCATTACATTATTCCATGGTTGCATGCTTTGGTTGCATGTGTTGCATGCTTAAAATCACTTGCATTGGGTATGCATCCTCTTGGTCTAGTTGTTAGCATATTTGTATGACTTGCATGTTTGCATGGTTGAGTTGCACATTGCATACTTGATTAGCTTGCATGGATTGAATGCCTAGTGAGAATTGTGCATTGCATCTCCATGTTACACACTTAGGCTCACATGCTTAGGTTGCATTGTACTAGCATGCATGCTTGGCCTCTTGAATTGCTTGTGATAGAGGTTGAGTTCAATTTGTTTGTTTATGTGTATTGCATGACATTTGAAATGAAAATACACAACTTGGTCTCTTGGGCCATCATGCATTGAAATGCGCGATTGGTGGTCCGAGAACCAAGGGTCGTATCCCTTTGAGTCACAAACATGACAAGGGATGTGTCGGTTCACACACTCGCTTGAATTGCATTGCCATGCAAAGCTTTGTCCTATGCTGCTGTCAAACAGGTCCTGCAGGAATTTTCGGCCGATCGACTACACAGAGTGCCGACCGGCCATCCATCGGTGGCCGATGGATTCATCTTTAGCCGATGACCACCAAATCACAGCCGGTGATGATCCCCTTTGGCCGGTGGCATTCCCCAGCATCCAGTGAGAATATCCTGAGACTTTGGCAGTTTTCAGAGGAGTATAGTAGGGAAAACAGAGGCAGCTTGCGCATGGCAGTGCACTTCCGAGCAACACCGAGCATGCATTGCATTTGGCTCTTTTCCCGAGGCCGTTTATCGCTTTCTTAGATTAGTTGATTTGCTTAACTAATTTAGTTGGTCTGTAATAATTAATTATCTAGGATAGTTGGTTTGTTATTCGGACTGTATTATTCTTTCGGACCCTCCGAGCGAGGGCAATTGTGTCATAAGTGTGGGTGCGTGTGTGCATGTCTTCCAACCCCCGCTTCTTTCTCCCTTTTACTTACCTGCTTTGATGGTTAGTATTAGGACATGTTTACTTTAGCATACCTTATACTATGCATGCGTGCATCATTCATCAGTATTGCATGCACCGGGCTCGGCACATCATGCTAACTGCATCGTATTTCAAATCTGACTTGAATACATGCTACTTGCCGTACTTTACATGCCATTTTAGGATTAGCCGAGCCTATCCTAATTGCATTATGTATGCGTTGCATTAGCCACTTTAACATGAACTAGGATCACGCATGTTTGCTAACTATTTTATTGTTTTGGCACGGTGTACATTGTAAGTATTTATGCTTTAGCATCTCGCATGCGTGTGATTGTTAACATAATTGCACGATTACCATGAGGCTAGCTGATTATGTGATATAACTGCTTGAATGCCTGTGGATGAAGGTCGAATTGCTTAAGTTGGGATAATGCATTAAAACTGTGAGTTTTAAGCCCACTAGATAGTGGCGAAATCATGTTTTTTTTTTTCTAAAAAGCCCACTCGAGGGTGGCAAAACCTGCATTTTAGCCTACTTGCGAGTAGCAAACCATCTTCAAAACAAGCATGAAATGTTTTGTTCCAATTTAGGCAATTTGGTCTATACTTGTTTGCTGTGCGCATAACATAGTAATTCTAGGCTAATAACCGGAATAAGAACACATAACGTTTTCAAAAACAGATATCACGGTTAATAGAGGCCGATCTTCAGATCGGGCGAGAGGGGGTGCTCATAGCTGACCTTCTCCAATCGTACCCAAGCTCCTGAGCCGAGGCAACTTTGGTGATGACGGACACGTGGCCTTTGGCACCGAGTCAAGGTTTCCTAAATTCTCCTATAAAAAATATTTAGGTGGCGACTCTGTATCTGGAAAAGCAGTCCATGTTTGGCACTTCTTTTTCAAAAAAATCTGTTTCTCAAAACGATTTGCCAGATTTGGACTCTTTAGTTCAGATTAAGAACCGTGACACAAATTGAGTCCGAACTGTAGCGAGGCCCGCGGGCGTGTCTACACTCATTCACTTCATTTTGGACACACAGCTCACACATTTCAACTCTGAACACGCAGCTCATAAATTTTCATTTCTGAACACACAGCTCATTCACTTCATTTTGAACACGCAGCTCATACATTTTCATTTGCACGCAGCTCATTCTAAATTCTGAACACGCAGCTCATAAATTTTCATTTCTGAACACACAGCTCATTCACTTCATTTTGAACACGCAGCTCATACATTTTCATTTGCACGCAGCTCATTCTTAATTCTGAACACGTAGCTCATAAATTTTTATTTCTGAACACACAGCTCATTCACTTCATTTTGAACACGCAGCTCACGCAGCTCATACATTTTCATTTGCACACAACTCATTCTTAATTCTGAACACGCAGCTGTGGACACCCCATTTTGACCGGCCCTAAGACTTGGGCACTTTCTTTTGATTACCCGATGATGACAATTAGAATGTGTTTCTCATAAAATTCTCAGTAAGAAAGATGGAATTTAAGTTTTAATCCCAACCTTCACCCATTTTTTTTGTCCAAACTATTTTAGACCTTAAAACCCTCTTTTCAAAATATATATTTTTTGTTTCTACGATGTCCCGAGGCTCCCATTTCGATTAAAATATTGCACTTTTCAGTAAACCGAGTAAGGGCAAAGTGGAAATAAATGGAAGGGAGGTGAACTTTTTGAAAAATATTTAAAAATGTCTTCTTTATAGGTTTGGAGTTGAAGGAAATAGGAGAGGATGAAAGAAAGCTGGTTTAGGAAAAGGATGAGTATCAAATCATTAAGAAGGAAATGAGCAGCCTTCACTAAATTAGGCATTTCTCTTTGTACACTTGGAATTTAAATATGAGGCCACCACCATTGGAAAGTAGAATTTTGGGGCTTCAATTTAGACCCAAGAACCACCTTAGACCAAGTCTAAATAAGGGAGATATGCCCATTTGCAGGTAAGCTTAAGAGCAGATTTTGTTGACCCAGCCTGAGACAGCCTTCACTAAATTAGGCATATCTCTTTTTACACTTGGAATTTAAATGTGAGGCCACCACCATTGGAAAGTAGACTTCTGGGGCTTCAATTTGGACCAAATAAATGCCTAAAACCAAGTCCATATGGGAGAGATATGCCCATTTGAAGTTGGGCTTAAAAGCAGATTTTGTTGATTCGACCCAAAACAGCAATATCCCATTTTTCTTGGTTTTGGTTCGGTTGGGACAACCCATTTACCTATTCTTTGAGCCATTCAATTGCATCCACTCATCCTCCATTATACCTAACCATCCTCCATAGTCAAAAAGATGTTTTGTTTGCATCCATAAAGGAGTATCCCATGCAACCACCTTGAAATTTTGCCCTCCTATCACATTCTTGTCTCCCACCTTATTTTTGACCTTTACTCTCCCTCATTGCCTATATAGAATGATCATATTGTAAGAGAGGGGGAGGACCACGAAATTGAAGAGAAAGGAGTGAGAAAAGAGTGAAAAAAGAGAGAAAATTTGAGTTGTTTAGCCAAAAATATTCCTATCTTCCATATACACCCCATACCTTCCATAGCTACTAAAATTCCTCATTTCCATACACCAAAACCACTCCAAAAATTCTGATATAGCCAAAGATCAATTGCCTCGATCATAAGGAAGAATGTTTAGTGATTGAAAGTGAGAAAAACTAGAGAGTTAGCCACTTTCTATACCACCAACTCCATAAACTCCATAATTTCGAATTGAGGATTTGAGAACACACTTCCTACACTTGAGGGTAATCAAGAGGAAGTTTGGAAACCAAGAAGTTCAATCTTTTTTGGAAGGTGAATTTTTAATCTTTCATTTTCTTATATTTTATATCTTATATTTATATTCTTGCTTCTTATTTCATTGTGTTTTGTTATAATCCAAGTGGTTTGTTTATCTCATATTTATTTTCTTACTTTATATTTCATAGTGTGTTGTTATAATCCTAGTGGTTTGTTTAGCTCATAATTATTTATTTATTTATTTTTATTCGCATACTTTAATTTCATATTAGTTTTGTTGTAATATTGCATGTTTTACCTCATATTTATTTTTTTCGTGTATTAGTCTCATATTAGTTTTGTTGTAATTTTGCATGTTCTATCTTATATTTGTTTTATTGCTTTAGGTTTATGTTGTGAGTTTGCACTTTTTTTATTTTATTTTATGTTTATTTTCTTTTTTTTTTAATCTAACCGGTAGTGGTTAGTTGAGCCACCTACATATTTTTTGTTTGTTCCTTTTCTTAGTTTCGCAACAAGACAGGTTTTGCTTGGCCTAGTTCGGCGGCCGGCCTATTTGGCCGGTCGGTTAGCTTCTTCCGAACAAGATGGCGTAATCTCCCAATATTGACCAATTTCCGCCGGCGGTTCTAAAGAACATGAAGCTTTTATTTTATTTATTTATTTTATTTTGAGTGTATTGTGAGGTTTTTATTTTGTTGTAATATTCTCCTCATCCCTCTCTAATTTGGTTTGTAATTATTCTTTAAAATGTTGTAATAATTCCCCGCCCCGCTTCTTTCTATCCCGTTCTTTTACTTGCTTTCTTTATTTGTACATAAATATCATATTTATTTTTCATCATAGTTATGCTTTGCATCCATATTTCATGCATCTTGATTCGGCTAAGTTTGCATTTGTGGATTTAATCAATTCCTATGTGATTATGTGCGCTACCTCATGTTCTTGAGATGATTCACATATCATACTTTAGAAGCCGAATCTTTAGTTGCATCTCATGAGTGAATTGCATTAGGGTTTTGTATATAAGATCATGCATATTTTACTAACTTTGTTTTGCAGCTTGTTCGTGGGACATCAAACATGTGAGTTTTTATGCTTTAGCATCCCGTGTGTGTGTGTTTTTCTTACTATGTCTAGCATTCTACCATGAGGCTAGTTGCTTATGTGATATAACTCTATGAATGCCAGTGGATGGAGGTTGTGTCGCTTAATTTGGAATGATGTTGATTTTTCATGCTTGTAAACTCAATTTATTTGGGTTGTACATCGTCAAAACTCTTTCAAAATACATGATATCAAATTGTTCCAAAATAAATGGCATAGTCTATACTTGTATGCTTCACATAGTAAATTTTAGGATTTATTAACTAATCAAAACATGAACATATAAATAAAATAAAATTCATATCATGGTTAGTAAAGGCCGATCTTTGATCGGGTGGGCGGGGGTGCTCATTATTGACCTTCCCCTCTCATACCTAAGGTTCCGAGCCAAGCATCCTTGGTTACGACGAACAGTGGCCTTGGCACGAGTTATGGGTTTCCTAATTTTCCCAAAATAAATATTAGGTGGTGACTCTGAGATCTGATGACACAGTCCATTTTCGACAAAATTGCAATAAAATGGATTTTCAATAAAAGTTGCCAAATCTGGACTCTCATCTATGTTTCACATTGCACTCGTGAGAATAGATCAAAGAGATCTCGGGGGTCCGAACTGTTTAACGTGCACGGGTACTCCCGGGGCATGTTACAGCAGCTCATAAAATTTCATTTCTGAACGCACAGCTCATTCACTTCATTTTGAGCACGCAGCTCACACATTTCAATTCTGAACACGCAGCTCATACATTTTCATTTGCATGCAGCTCATTCTAAATTCTGAACACGCAGCTCATAAATTTTTATTTCTTAACACACAGCTCATTCACTTCATTCTGAACATGCAGCTCACACATTTCAATTCTGAACACGCAGCTCACACATTTCAATTTTGAACACGCAACTCATAACACAACACTGCTTGATCTGAACACACGGCTCATAACACAGTATTCTTTTAATTTTGAATACACAGCTCATTCTGAACATACAGGATGCGATGACGGAACTTGTAGAAGTTGAAACAAACTCAGATGCCCGACATTTTTCCTTTTTTCTTTTGCTTCAAAGTTTGGAACCTATATAGCTTCAGATAGGTCCTGGTTTTACTGTTCCCGCATGACCTAGGTTGAACCCTGGGGTTTTTGAAAGAACAAAATCTTGTTTTGCACAAATGTGGAGAACGGCACGGCACTCTGAGTACAAAACGATTTTTTTTTTTTTTTGAAATTGTAATGAGAAAAGGGTTCTCAACCAGGTATTGAGCCAACGATTGAACACAGTGCACCACGACTCAATAAAGGAAAAGAAAAGGGCAAACAACCTAAACACGTCGAGACACACTCGAAACGACTCAAAAACGAGAATTGAGACAAACAAAACAAAAGACACAACACTCAGACGTGTTACAAAGGCGAGAGACCTCTAAGTTCGCGAGGAGCCAGTTTCTTCGGGTATTATTCCCCACCCTTCCTTACTTGTGATCCTCACATCACTCTGCCCTCAGGCTCTGTTTTTCTGAAAAAGCCCTTTCCTCACTTTTTCTCTCAGCGCACATCTCTCTATTCTTTAATCTCTCATTTTTTATCCCTCCCCTGAGTGGTTGATGGATAAGCAGGAAGTTGTGGGCTCTTGCCCCTGGTCTTCTACTAGATTCTCATTCTTGTTCACAACAGTGAGTTTCTCCCATAGAGGGGTTGCGATACAACTGGATGTGTAGCAAATCTGCAGCTGGCATTGGTTGACAATGCTCTGCAGGGTAGTTTGGACGTGATCAGATCTGTCCAGATGAGGGAGTGGAATATCTTGATCCATTCCAATTCGTGCTTCGCACTTGGCTTGATACCTCGCTGCTCGGAGGATGAGAGAGCTTTCGGCCCTTTGTTTGTTAGCTTCAGTTGTGCCCTTTTCTAGCAAGTAGAGTGCCCTCTCTGGCAAGTATACTGACAATGGGGAAACAGACAGGGAGCCTGACTCAACTATGCCCCTAGTTCATCATTTTGACCATTTTTTTTGGTTTCGATTTTCTACTAAAGCAATTTTGACCAACATGAGAGTTAGATTAACATGCTTGTTCAATTTTCTGATTTAAAATCATGTAAGTCAGGCTATGAGCACTGAAAATTTTTCTTTTTTGGGTCCAAGAAATGGTCCATTTTTGAAAAATGAAATACTTTTCGAGAAAATTAGTCAACCTCAGTAAAAATTCTCAAAAACTATTTTTGCAAATGGCCACTGCTCAACGAGCACGGAACCTACTCTTGAGATGCACAACCTCAGATCCATTACAATGGAAAATTGCCCCTTTGTTTGAACGACACTGTATGGCAATAGAAAATTGCCCCTTGTCTGAATGGCACCTCAGCAGTGCACGGCAACGGAAAGTTGCCCCTAGTCTGAATAGCACCGCAGCACGTGGCAACTAGTCCTCACAGTGACAATTACAACCAAATTCTCAGATATAGAGAAGACAAAGATGACCAGAACCATCACATGGACACAGTCGAATTTGAAGTGTTTTACGGCTGGACTTCAGAATGAAGTTGCCTACGTATCCCAATGATGGGAATCAAGTCTTACGTAGTTCGGGGTTAAGGTACACTCGGGTATTAATCTCTCCTTTTGCACTCAAACTTTTGCCAAGGCCGCCCTTTCTGGGTTTTCAACCTTGCGAGCTTTGTTCTTCTTTTCTTTTCAATTCTTTTCATTTCTTTTCTTCTTTTTTCTTTTTCATCTTTTCTTTTCATTTTCTTCATTTTTCTTCTTTTTCTTTTTTTTTTCATTCATTGCATTTTTCTTTTTTTTGTTCTTTTTCTTCTTTTTCTTGCTCTAACTTTTGCCTGGGTCGCCCTTTTGGGTTTTCGGCCCAGCGAGCCTCTCAAGGGTAAAAGTTTAGCTTTGTCCATGTTGAATGGTTTGAGATCTCGGAGCCATCTGAACCCAAGGGAATGGCTGCTCTTCGCTGATGATGTAGAAGTTCATCCAATGGAGGGTGAATTTGCCCCTAGTGTTGTGGATAGGAACTTGGTTGTCCTTCAGCAATACTTTCTTCTTTCCCCCTTCTGGGATTTGGCATTCTTGCCAGTCTTCCCTGGTTTGCAGAAAAGACTCATCTTTGACTCTTCGAGCGCATCTAACATTTTTGCCCCTAGTTCAAGGGCTGCTTTTGATCTAGCTTCGCAAGCTCCCTTTGATCACATCTGATATTCTCGCTCCTAGTTCATGGGCTGCTTCTAATCCGGCCACACGGGCTTCACATTGTGCTTGACCATTGAACATTCTGAGTCCGAGTTCGAGGTTTTAAAGAAAGGAGTCGAGTCCCGAGGTTGAGAGCGATCCTAAGCCGCACAATCTCAAGAGTAATTCCACACAGGTCTTCGCAGGATCACGCAAAACATTTTTTGAAATTTTTTTAAGAAAGCGACAAATTGCTCACGCTGAAGACAGTGTAGAACCAATCTGGATCAAGCCAGGATCCTTCTCAGTACTCACACTAAGAAACATGATCTCATTCATTAAGGGCTTAGCATGCCTCTCTTTCTCTCAATTTGATCAAATTTTGCAAATCCTGAGGAATTTCTTCCTCTTCGTTTTCACCGCAGTGTTCGAAAAAGTTTCGAAAAACTTAGGTCAATGCAACAATTTCAAGGCACAGAAGAGCAGGTGAAGAGCACTGCCGTTCCATTCAAGTTTTCTAGCACAACTAACGCAAGGCAGAAGCAAACACAAGAGTGTGAAAATCGCTGTTGTTTTATTTAGATCTTCTGGTGTAACTAGCTCCAAGGCAAAAACAGACTCAAAAGAGTGTAAAAGACAAACACAAAACAAGAGAGTGATGTCCGAGGTAACACCCCCGAAATCACCCAACTTCTGTGCAACAGGACTAACTCGATACAACAAGACAGACCCGAGTGACATAGTACAAAAAGACTAACTATATACAAGACAACAAAACTGACTGGATACCCGAGTCAGAAAATACAAAAACTAGCATTCGCAAATGCTCAAAATAATGTGTGCCATACGCCACATCTGAAGTAAACTGAGCGCCGCCCGCAGGTGGTTCAACCCCTCTGATCACATCACATTATCTTCGAGATTCACAGATCCAGTGATGATAGACTTTGCTAAGCTTGGTGGGAGGACAACCCCGTTGTCAAACAAGTCCTGTACTTCATGGCGAAGACGGAAGCAATTGTGGGTGCTGTGACTGGTCTGTTGATGGTACGCACAGTACTGGGTAGTATCATGACCTGGTGGAAGATGTGCAGGGAGGGGCCGAGGCTCGAGGGGTTTAAGATGCCCCTTTTCAGCAAGGATTTGAAGTGCCTTGGACAAAGACATGTAGAGGGCATGGAAGACCCTACGACCTCGGGGTAGATACTTCAAGGTTTGTGGATTTTTGCCGGACGCATTGGCAAAAGGGTCGGCAGGTGCTGACTTGGTTTTCTGATATTTTTCGGGTGCAGGGTTAAGGTTGAAAGGAACAGTTTTGGCACGACGGTCTTTCTCCCGATTTTTCCCTTGGCTTTAATTACCCTCAGTCTGAGTGGGGAAAGTATCATTCATAGTTTTTGCAACAACAGCGAGCACCTCCTGTTTGTTCAATCCTCTGACTTTCAAAGCCTCAACAACCCACGAGAGTTGCTCATAGGGATCAGTGTCCACCTTCACCTTGTTCTTTCCACTAGCCTCAGCTTGGTGGACGGTTTGGGTTGCTACTTCAATGCGAAGCCCCATTGTCGTCGACATGTCATTGCCGGAGCTTGAGACCACTTCAGGTTAGCTGAGCTCAATTACAATTCGCCCCAATAGCAGGGGTTCTTCTGGCATAAAGTTTCTGGCATACAATGTGGTCGGTGGCGGGGCCGACATTCCGTAGGCTAAATCAACCACAGATCTCTGAAGATCACCAATCATTCCCATTAGCTTAAAAACGGTGGGCTCACGGGTTTGAAATAGTTGGGGTTCCCAGATCGGATGTGTGGCACGTGACCTGGGCAGGTGTGGCATGTCAATATCAGTTTCACCCTGCACGGTGATTCCCAGGTTCAATGCTGCTATCATGACCACAATCTCTTCTGAATTTTGTGTCATCACGAGTCTGCTGAACTGAACAGAGGTGATGTGACTGGTGACTAACGGATCAAATGGACCGGTGAGCCTTGGCTGGCCTTTTTCTACCTTGCCTTAACGAAGGAAAATACTAGCTTCTCTGAATTGAATTTCTGAACCTTAAAAGAGAAAACACGCAGCATCTCAGCCTAATTTCATCAGAATAAACATAAGCATAGCTGAATAACTGTATTTGACCACTGATCACTGTTCTCCAAATTACTGCCCAAAAACTGAATCTGATACCCGCAGATATAACTGATTCTCAAAAATACTGGACTGGTGCCCTGGGCCTGATACCCAAACTTGTAAACTGATGCATGCATTCCTGTAGAGACGCACTCTGAAAGCACATAGCAAATAAGTGAGAGCCAAAACACCCCTATGTTGGGGTAGGGTTTCCCTATCCTATTTTGTCAGGAGCTAGGGTTTTACTATGCACGCAACGGTTTCAAACAACCTATAATCGGGTGAGCAACCTGTCCTAGTTTGGAATGGTCACTACGGATTCCAAATATGCATGTAGACACCCCATTTTTGACCGTCCTCAAGACTTGGACGTCACCATTTGAACATTCGGTGATTATCCATGTTTGTGTTCGTTTGGAGTTCCCGGAGGTCTCGGCTCGCGCGCCTTGCCTCAGGATCTCCGAACTTGACTGTTTAGTGTCTGGTTTCCCACCAAACACTTGTGTTTTGCCTTTGAGAGGCAGGGTAGGGCTTGTAGACCATCCCCACCCACCACCGGCAGTGGCTAGAGGCCACCGGCTGGTTTTTGCTGCCACCGGCAATGTATATTGCCGGCCGGCACTATTTGTTGCCGGTCAGCACTATTTAGTGCCGGCCGGCACTCTTTTTGGCCAAGATGGCATTTTTGGCCCGCCGATTACTGTGCATCTGCTTTTGCAGATATTTTAAGACAGCTGTCTTGCCTTTTGCTCCCCTCCATACACGTGTATGGAGGGATCTCCCTCTTATGAAGCTTGTCTTGTAAGCTTTACAAGACAAGAAGTGCCATATAGAGAGGGATGGGTCTCTTGGCTTAACAGGTTAGAGACTTAAGATATTTTGAGAGCTTAGACAGCCATTGTTAGGGTTTGAGTTCTAGGGTTAGGGTTAGATACACATTCTATCTCTCTTTCCCTCTCTTTTGTGCTCTTGTGTGTGTTTTAGTCCATACTATTGCACACAAGCACCTAGTGTTTCACCTTCCTCTTGGAACTGAGGTTCTAAGGGACTGATTTTGAGGTTTTGGTGTTGGATTCAAGCTAAGGAAGGCCATTGGAGCATCATTGTTGAAGAAGGCTTCAAGGGTAAGAATCTCACCCCTTTTTACCCCATTTTTGCATTGTATTTCTACCTATCTTAAATTCGTTTTTGAGCTTAGTATATAATACAAAAAAGTTCTATTTTTAGACCCTCTTGGTTGTTTGTTAAGTGTGTTTTGTGGTTTGGGTAAGTTTGAATACCCTTAGGCCTTGAAAGGCCTCATTTTGTGCCCTTTTGTGTGAACTCCGAGATTTTGGTGTTGGGGTCTCTTCACCACTGAAATCTTGAGGGATTTCAGTGGTGAAGGTGATGCCTTGATGTCCCAAGAAGGAGAGGGCCATCCCCTCTCCTTGTTGTCCTTGAAAAGGGCATGTTTTGGCCTCTTGAGAGAGCATTATGTTTGAGGGTGTATTCACCATGACTTGGCTGCTTTTTATGCTTAATATGTCATGTTATGCCTATGTTTTTACTTGGTTTTGGTACTCCATGCATGCTTAGCATAGTTGCCATGTAATGCCTTGTTATGCCTTAACATGTCTTAGGTTGTGTGCCTTTGTTTCTAGCATGTTTTAGGCTGACATTTGTGAAGATTTTGTGCTTATCTTGACATGTTTTAGGTCTGTCCATAAGTGTTTGGGTTGATTTTGGCATGCTTGATATAGCTCCTTTGTATTTGGGCTTGTTGGCCTTGAGCATATGAATGTATAGCATGACATCTTTGCATTGATTTGGTGATTTGGGATCATCCACCATGTCATTTTAGTCCTATTTGCATGCCTATATGTTTACCTTGGATGCATCTTTAATGCCTCATAAGCTTGTGTAACAATGCTCCATGTTCTGGTGTTTATGCATGCCTTTGTTCTTGAGTCATTTGGATGCCATCTAAGTGGTCCTTAGGCCTTGTATTAATGTCCCAAAACTCTGTTTTTGGTCAATGAGTTCATGCCATGTTTGGTCTTGCTAAGTGTAGTTCAATACTCTATTGGTTTGCTTTGAGCATTTGGGCCATTTGTTGCATGCTTGGCTTGATTTATTGCTTGGTTTGGCACCATGTTTTAGCATGATTTCAATGCTTATGTTGCATACTAATTAGTCCATGATTCCTCCTTTCAAATGTGTTTGAGGGTTGTTCAATTTGTGCTTAAGTGCTAGCCTTTCAACATATGTATGTGTGCATGTGTATTTAGTCCCTCTTTGTGGTACTTTGGCCCTTGTTTTAGGCCTTATTGGGGCTGCCTAAACCATGCCTAAGCCCACCATTTCATTGGCTAGCATTGCCTCATGTTTGCTTGTATGCTTGCATAGGTTTGTCACCATGCCATGTTGCATCCTTAGCTTGCATGCTTAGGTTGCATTGCATCTTGCATGCATGCCTTGTTCCTTGACTTAGTGATAGGAATTGGGCCTTGTTTGATTTGATTTGGTTTGCATGCATTTGAAATCAAAGTTGCATACTTGGTTCTTTGGGCCATCATGCATGGAAATGCGTGATTGGTGGTCCGAGAATCGAGGCACATGCCCCTTTGAGTCATTATCATGATAAGGGACATGGTTGGTGCATATATGCCTTGAATTGTGCTGCCATGCTTTGCCTTGCCCTCTGTTGCTGTCATTTGCAGATTCTGCAGGAACACTCTGCCGACCGGCAGTGTAAGGTGCCGACCGGCAACAATTTCTCTGCCGACAGCTTCATTTTGTGCCGATGGCCACACACCACTGCCAGTGGTAATTCCACTCAGCCGGTGGCACTCCCCAGTGTCCAGGGATGCAGTCCTGCGGTTTTGACAGCCTCCAGAGGAGTGAAGGAAGGAAAACAGAGGCAGCCTATGCATGGCGGCGCATTTCCCGAGGCGATTTTCCTGTTTTTCTTAGCTTAAGTTATTTTGCTTAGTTGATTAGGCAATTTGTAATATTAATTAGCTTGCGTAGTTAATTAATTTGTAATATTTATTTGGTCCCTCCAAGTGAGGGTAAATATGTAATAAGTGTGCGTGGGTGGTGTGTATGTCTTCCAACCTCACGTCTTCCTTCCCTTTTATTTACCTGCTTATGATGGTAGACTAGGGCATATTTAAATTAGCACAACAGTATGATAGCATGCGTGCATCCATGCATTTGTATTGCATGCATTAGGCTCAGTACATCACGCTAACTGCATTTGTACTTCAATTCAAAAATTGAATATGTGATAGTTGATCGCATTTCATATGCCATGCTTAGGTTAGCCGAGCCTATCTAAATTGCATCCTGTATGTGTTGCATTAGGCAATTTAGCATGAACTAGGACACGCATGTTTGCTAACTAGTTTACTGTTTTGGCACGGAGTACAATGTAAGTATTTTCGCTTTAGCATCTCGCATGCGTGTGAATGCTAACATGACAGTATGCTTGCCATGCGGCTAAATGCTTATGTGAGATTAAATTGTTTGAATGCCTGTGGGTGAAGGTTGGATTGTTTGAGTTGGAAAAACTTATTGAAATCCGTGTTTTTAGCCTACTTGCGAGCAGCAAATTCCAAAGCACTTTTCAAAACAAACGGATATGCGATGCTTATTTCCAAATTAGGCAATCTAGTCTATACTTGTTTGCTGCGCGCATAACATAGTAATTCTAGGCTAATAATTGGAATAAGAACATGTAACGTTTTCAAAATCGGATATCATGGTTAGTAGAGGCCGGTCATCGGACCAGGCGAAAGGGGGTGCTCATAGCTGACCTTCCCCGATCGTACCCAAGCTCCCGAGCCGAGACAACTCCGGTGATGACGGACATGTGGCCTTCGGCACCGAGTCAGGGTTTCCTAAATTTCCCCATTTAGAAAATATTTAGGTGGCGACTCTGTATCTGGCAAAGCAGTCCATGTTTGGCACTACTTTTTCAAAAATCTGTTTCTCAAAATGATTTGCCAGATTTGGACTCTTTGGTTCAGATTAAGAACCGCGACAACAAAAATCGCGAGTCCGAACTGTAGTAGCGAGGGCCCCCCTTCGCGGGCGCGTGCTACAGTTTCTGGCGACTCCGCTGGGGATTTTTAGAGAGCTTGACTCGAACTCATGATATCCTGTTTTGATTTTGCTTATGTGTTTCTTTGCATTGCATGTGCATTGGTGCGCCTAGGAACACAGTGTTTGCCATCTGCCATTCCTGAACGGTTTGCTGGAGGCTTGTCTTGTCAAGGCACGTCCATAAGGCTGACCGGCTATGGGCTCTGACAGCATGGGAACACAAACCCCGATTTTTACCGAGGCACCCTTTTCGACCAATCGACCTAGTGCATATTCGGATCCATAGTGACCATTCCAAGTTAGGACAGGCTGCTTACCCGATGTTAGGTTGTTTGAGAACCGCTGTGTGCGTAGTGAAACCCTAGCTCCTGACAAAATAGGACAGGGAAACCCTACCCCAACATAGGGGTGATTGAGCTCTCTTTACTTGTTATGTGCTTCTAGAATGTGTTTCTACAGGAAAAGTACATGTCAGTTTGCAAGTTTGAGTATCAAACCTGAGGACACCAGTATCAGTGTCAGTTATAAGAATCAGTTATCTGCGGGTATCGGGTTCAGTTTTTGGGAACAGTAATTTCTGGGAACAGTGATCAGCAGTAGGGTACAGTTGTTCGGCTACACCCGTGTTTGATCCGTTTGGGGCTGAAATGCTGTTTGTTTCTCCTTTCAGTTCAGAGAGTCACAGAGTTGATACAGAATAGCCAGTGTCTCCCCTTGCCGAGGCAGGATTTATGGCAGCACAAAATTCAGAAGAAGTTGTGGTTATGACGGCTGCATTGGAGCAGGGAACCGCTCCGCAGAGTGAGGCCAGCATCAGTATGTCACACCCACCCAGGTCACCCGTTGTGCACCCGGTCTGGGCTCCCCAGTTATATCAGGCTCGTGAGCCCACCACCTTTGAATTGATGGGAATGATAGGTGACCTCCAGAGGTCTGTGGCCGATCTGGCCTATGGAATGTCGGCTTCACCGCCAGCGGCGCCATATGCCGGGAATTTCATACCACAGGAGCCCCCGCTACTGGGGCGGATTGTGATAGAGCTCAGCCAGCCAGAGGTGGCTTCCAGTTACAGTCGCGACATGCCAGCATCGACCCAGACCCTTGACCAGGCTGAGGCCAGAGGAAAGGACATGGCAAAGGTAGATGCCGATCCTATTGAACAACTGCTGTGGGCAGTCGAGGCTCTGAAAGTCAGAGGGATGAACAAGCAACAAACATCTGCGATCATGATCAAAGTTGTGGATGATGCTTTCCCCACTCCAATCAAAGGCAGTTCAAGCCAGGTAGAAAATCGGGATGGGCCCCGTCATGCCCAGACAATTCCTGTCGTTCCCAACCCTACACCGGGAAAGGGTTAAAAAGCCAAGGCAGTGCCAGCCGACCCTTTTGCTAGCGCATCTGGCAAGAATCCTCAAACTTCAAAGTACCTGCCCCGAGGGCGCAGGGTCTTTCACGACCTCCATATGCCTTTGTCTAGGGCATTACTAATATTGGCGAAGAATGGGCATCTTAAACCTTTGGAGCCTCGGCCGCTCCCGAAGAATCTCCCCGCCACGCATGATGCTACCTTGTACTGCGCGTACCACCAACAGTCCGGTCACAGTACCGATGGTTGTTCCCGCCTTCGTCATGAAGTGCAGGATTTGATCGACAACAAGGTTATCCTTGCACCCACCTCAGCCAAGTCCGTTACCACCCAGTTGTTGGATTTCGAGGGCTCAGATACTGTGAGTATGTAAAGTGAACCGCCTGCGGGCGACATTTGGTATATTTTGGATGTAGCGTCTGGCACGCATTTTTGAGCATCGGTGAAATCGAGTTTTGTAAATCCTGGCTTGGATATCGAGTCAGTCTTTTGTTTTGAGTTTGTCTCCTTGTCGTGAGTCAGTCTTTTTGCTTAAGGGTCTGTCTTGTTGTATCGAGTCAGTCCCCTTTGTATATAATACCAGGTGATTATAGGGTTGTTGCCTCGGACACCGTTTCATCTTGTAATTATCTGTTTTTGTTTTGAGTCTGTTTCTGCCGAGGGGCCAGTTGCACCAACAAATCCGAATGAAACAGCTGTTGCTATCTCAACTTCATGCTTGCTTTCAGCATAAGTGCCAGAGAATTCGATTGGGTCGACAGTACATCTCGCCTGCTCTCCTGCGCGCCAAACTCATTGCATTAACCTAAGTTTTTCAAAAACAAACCTTTTGAACACTGCGGTGATAAAAACGAAGAGGAAGGAATTCCTCGGGTTTTGCAAAATTTTGATCATTTTGAGAGAAGGAGAGGCGTGCTAAGCCTTCTTATGAATGAAACCATGCTTGTCGGCGTGAGTACTGAGAAGGATCCTGGCCTGATCCAGATTGGTTCCACACTATCTTCGGCGCGAGCGATTTGTCGCTTTCTTAAAAACTTTCAAAAACAAATGTTTTACGCGGCCCTGCGAAGACCTGTGTGGAATCGCTCTTGAGATTGCGTAGCCTAGGATCGCTCTCAGCCTCAAAATTCAACCCATCCGTTTCAAACCTTGAATCCGTTCAGAAAGTTCAACGGACAAACGCCATGAAAGGTCTGTATGGCCAGTTTCGAAACAGCCCTCGAGCAAGAGGCACCAAAGCCGAATCGGAAGGAGTAAATCTCGCCGGAAGAAGCTCGTGGAGCAACCGGGATGCATTCTTCTGCAAATCATTGCAACAGCCGTTCTCTTAGATACAGAGAGGCTTCAATTCAAAAAAACCATTTGGCATGGACTTGTTACACTTTTACCCTTTGAGAGGCTCGCTGGGCCGAAAACCCGGAAGGGCGGCCCAGGCAAAAGTTAGAGCAAGAGAAAAATACAAGAAAACGAAAAAAAAAAAAGAAGAAGCAAAAATACAAAAAAGAAGAAAAGAAAATAAATAAAAAAAAAGATGAAAAAAAAAAGAAGAGAAAAAAGAAAGAGAAAATGAAATAGAAAATGAAAAGAAGCTCGCAAGGTCGAAAACCCGCATCGGGCGCCTTGGCAAAAATTAGAGCCTAAAAAGTGAAGGTTAAAATACCCGAGTGTACCTTAACCGGAACTACGTGAGGCTTGATTCCCATGTTTGGGATACGTAGGCAACTTCATCATGAAGTCCAGCCCCCAACGCTTTCATAGCGTCTCAGTCCATGCAATGGTTTCAATTTCATCCCAAAGTCCAGCCACCAACACCCTCCAAGGCGACTGTGTCCATATATTTGTTGTGACCGTCTTCGTCATCGCTGTGTCCAATAGCTCGACCACCGCCAATGAAGACTGTCTGCGAATTGCTGCGGCACCATCCCAAACAAGGGGCAACTTTCCGTTGCCGCGAGCCGGCGTGAGACGCCATTCAAACCAGGGGCAACTTTCCGTTGCCTCCCACCCCCTTCAAACCAGGGGCAATTTTCCATTGCCTCCGATCCGAGGTTGCGCATCTCGAAGAGTAAGTTCCATGCTCGTCGAGCATTGACTGTTTGAAAAATAGTTTTTGAAAATTTTTACTGAGGTTGACTATTTTCTTGAACACTATCCCATTTTCCAAAACTGGACCATTGTCTTGGAACCAAAAAGGAAAATTTTCAGTGCCTGCTGCCTGACTTGCATGCTTTTCAAATCAAAAATCGAACAAGTACGTTAATTCGACTCTCATTTTGATCAAAACTGTTTTAGTAGAAAGCAAAAACAAAGAATGGTTAAAATGATGAACTAGGGGCACAGTTGAGCCAGGCGTTCTGTCCCCCCCGTCATCGACGTACTTGCCAGAAGAGCGCTCTATCCGTCAGAAGAAATAGCTGTGAGCTAACGGTATTGAGCATGAACCCACACCTTTCTATTTATCCATCAACCACCCCGGGGAGGGATGAAAAATGAGAGAATGAAGAATAGAGAGGTGTAAGTTGAGAGAAAAGTGAGGAAAAGGGTTTTGAGAAAAAAAAATCCGAGCTCGAGAGCCGAGTGATGTGAGAATCACAAATCAGAAAGGGTGAGAAACAATACCCAAATCGAACTGGCTCCTCGTGATCTGAGGTGCCCCGTCTTCGTCAGCGCGTCTGTATGTCGTGTCTTTTGCTTTGTTTATCTCAACCTGTGTTTTAGGTCTTCTCCGAGCGTGTCTCGTTGTGTTTAGGTCGTGTACCTTTTTATTTGAGTCCTCCCCGCTGTGTTCAGTTGTAGGCTCGATATCCCGGTTTAAAAAACCCTCATTCGATTTCAAAAATCATTTACACTCGGAATGCTGTGCCATTCTCTACATTTGAACGTGTTTCGACTCCAACCGGTTCCATCTTTGAGCTCCATCTTGTCAGATTGGGCTGTTTGTTCGGGGTGTGCTATGTGCAGAATGAACCGAATGCTGTGTTATGGGCTGTATGCAAATTAATCCCCAACAGAGTAAGAGCTGTGTGTCCAAGAATCAGGCAGTGGATTGCTTGGGTTATTTTGCTGTTGGCTGTTTAGTTATCTGATTATTACAAGTGCAAGTGTTCAATTTTCAGACAACCAATCAATTTCATTTACATTGAGGTGTAACATGATGGAATGCGATGCAATGCATGAGATATGTAAATGTAACACTTTTTAAGCAAAAATCTGTTCATTTCATAATCTTTTTCAAGTATAAAATTTTGAAGAAAACAAAATCTGCCTGCGGCAGTACAAGGTAATCTAACTACCATGGAAAAGAGGAAAAGTACAAGAAAGAAGGAAAATAACAAAAAACGGCATCCATGTCGAGCACTCTGGGGGGGGGCCATCAGTCCATCCTAGTCCTCTTCGTGGACGAGGGTCCAGGAGCATCATCAGCATCGTCGTCAGAGCCCGAGCTAGTGCCGCCTCCGGTCTCCTCCTCTGATGACTCTGACCCCGCCTCCGCCTCCGCCTCTGAATCCTCGTCATCATCATCGTCCGGGACTGGAGCTCGCGAGCTACTCCCGACATGAGTGCACCCCGCCTTCGTGCGGGGGAATACTCGGCCCTCCTCATCTCTCCCTCGAGCCGGGACAGAAGGTCCGGCTGGAGCACCTCCTGCCATGGGAATCTGGAAAGGAGGCTGAAAAAGCACACAAAAGGGAAATGCATCAGTATACTGTAGACAGTTTATCAGTACAGAATGCAATGCAGAGTACGGTGTATGAATGCTGTGAGCAGTTTATCAGTGCAGAATGCAGTACATGAGTACAGTATGAAAATGCCGTGAGCAGTTTATCAGTGTAGGGTACAGTGCAGAATACATTGTATGCAGTGTTCAGATACTGTGAGATCCGTGTATCAGGTGTTATGTCGTGCATCAGATTATGTGAAGCAGTGTATGAATGGTTGAGGCCAGTGTCAGAAGAACATACCGGTATGCTGTAGAGGGCTAGGAGGTCAAATGTCCGCTGAAGCATCCCCATCATCGAGGCATTCATCGCCAACGACTGACGGGTGTACTCAGAAGAAGCCTGCAAAAGTATTAGATGCATCAATATTCTGTGGAATATCAAATAAACTGAAATGAAATGACTATACAAAAATGCAGTAATACATACCGGAGGTAAATCGGGGATGCCGATGAGCTCGTGACCAGCCGGTGGAGGGGCGAAGGGGATCTGATAGGTCGACCCACCCTGCCCCTGGAAAGTCAGTACAGCGGGCAGGGCAGGCCAGCCAGCTCCCCGTCCTCCCTGCACTCCGCCCCTGCCACGGACTCGGGCCCTCCTCGCAGCCCCTACTCCAACTCCCGCTCCGGCCCCAGCCGCCGATGCCACAGGCCTGGCCCCCTCAGCTCGACGGCCGCTCAGAGGTCGCATCAGGTACGTCTGCACGTACTCCCGATAGTCTCCGATGCCTCTGAAGCCGACCTCCTCCCAGCCAATGGTGTAGTCATCCATCTGCTCGCTGGTGAGCCTCTCGGTCTCCCTCATATCCGCAGGAGGGTGAACCGGGACTATCTGCTCAGGTAACCCCAGGGTCTGGCGTAGGAAACGCTCCCCCAGGTACCAAGCCCGACAGACCGGGCCCTCAAGCAAGATCCGGAAACGCGAGGTCTCCCCCGCACCAGCGAATCGATCCCGCATCGCCGCCGGCAAGGGAGCCCACGGCCGCCATGTGATCTGAAAGTGACAGACAGTTTGTTATCTACTGTTTTGGAAATATACAGTGGAAAAGCAAAGCTTAAATCAACTGTAAGTAAAACATACCTCGGCAGGGGTAATGGTATCGAAGTATCGGCGGAAGAAGCCAAATGTCTCCCGTGGTCGCCGGGTGCATCTCCCGTCGAAGCGACTCGAAAACGGGACGGCCAGAGGAGTCTCCGCAACTGGCACAGGAGCGAGCCTAGAGAAGTAGGCATAAACCCACAACTGCAAGATAAATACCAGTGCATTTATCAGTTGAAGCAGAATGCAGAATAAAGCAGAAATGGCAGAGTCGTGTGTTGTGCAGTGTACAGTGTACAGTGTACAGTGTGAGCCGTGTGCAGTCAGTGTAAAGCAGAATGTATGTGTGTGCCGTGTGTACAGTATACAGCGAGTATGAAACAGACTACAGTGTGTGCAGTGTATAGAGTACAGAGAATATCGGACAGAAATGAAAAGCGGAGAAGAAGTGTACCTCCCAAGCCCGCCAGTAGCCTCCGAGTAGCTGGCCGCTGCCGCGCGAAGCCGAGCTCATGTACCCGTAGAGAGTGGACAGAGCGGCGCCACCCCAGTCATAATGTAGGATGTCCCGAACGTCCACCAGTGCGCTGAGAAGACAGAGAGGCACGGTGTTCGCCTGATCGGCGAAGATGGTAGTCCCGAACAGGAACATGAGGAAGCCGCGAGCATACCTCTCTACGTCCTCCTGGGTCATCTGCGCCTCCTCCTCCAACACGGGCTGGACTCGAAACTGTACCTCGAACCAAGAGTATCGAACGAAGCCTGGACGAGCAAGAGGTGGGGCCTCCCCCAGTAGATGGACCTGAGCGGCGGTCCACTCATCCATGTCGATGTCGAAAGGGATCGGATCCCCCCTACCCCGATGCCAGTGAGCATCGAGAAATCGTAAGGGGTCATCGTCATGTCCCCTGCAGCGGAAAAGTGAAACAAATCGGTGGTGTCCCACCATCTCTCCGCCAGAGCGGCAAGGAGAGGTCTGCATGTGGAGAGCCTAGAGAGTCCTCGGCAGAAGGCGCCGAAACCCGCTCGATCCACGATGCGTTGGACTGCATCAGGGAGCTCATCATACCACTCCTGAGCGCCAGTATTCCCATACCCGCGAATGGTATGGGAACCCTCCTGTAAACAAAAAATAACAATTGCAAGACAACATTCAAAATGCAACTTTGAAAAACCAGATGAAGCATGTGTGCAAGTTTGTCAGATTCAGAAAAATACCGGGTGCCGGTGTGCTTACAGTGAAATACGTGTGATGTGTCAGCATGTTTGGGTGTTTCAGAATAGATATAGCATTGTGTGCAAATTTAACAGATTCAGACAAATACTGGGTGCCAGTGTGTATGCAGTGAAATACAGTGAGTGCAGTGTGTTTGAGTGATTCAGGGGTAGTGCAGTGTGTGTGCATGTGACAGTCTCAAACAGATATCAGTTGTATGTATGTTTACAGACAACTACAGTCTACAGCATGTCAAATTCAAGCAGTTAAAGAATACAACTAACTATGACAGTTTTGTATCCTACATTGCGGAAAGTAAAGCAGAAGAAAGAAAGTTACCTCGGAAGTGCCGAATGAAAGGTGGGAGGTAGGCTCGCGCAGCAATAGCTCAGGTGCCACGTGCCTCTCGAAGCTCCGGAACTGACGCAGGCCGTCGGGGGGCAGAACATGGATCACCGGCTGGTAGGTCGCCGGGTCGAACGGGCGCTCGCTCAAAAGTAGGAGCTCGACCCCGGGATCCATCTCGTGGTCCAGGGGAGTCCCGCCACGTGGAATGTCGTCCGCCATATCAAAAATGATGAGAAAATGGCCGGAGGAAGGAAAACCGGGCCGGAATACGAAGAGTCAACCGAAAAGTCAACTCCCGAGAGGGTCGGAAATGGCCGGAAAGGCCGGAATGTGAAAAGGCACGGAAATGAAGAGGAAAGCAAGGGGAACAAACCCCGAAAAGGCGGGAACGCCAAACGAGGCTTCGAAACAAAAATGTGATCGGTTGAAAATGTCCGAAACGCGATGAAAATCGCGAATCCGACGACGAAACGGGCGTAGAACGCGAAGAAACGGAGAAACGGGGAAGGAAAAGCACTCTAGAGAGAGAGGGTTAAGGATTTCGGCGGAAGAGGAATAAGAAAATAGGGTTTTGAAACCCTATTTTAAAACACCCAAAGTGAAAAGTCGAATCTGCCCCGACTCAGCGACTATTTGCCGGTCGGCAATATTTTGTGCCGGCCGGCAGTATTTTGTGCCGATGGACTTATTTTTCAGCCGGTGGACAGCCGGTGGCCTCCCCTCCCGGCCGATGATGTTCCCACAGCCTTGTTTAGGCCATATGAGGAGTTTTTGGTCTTCATAGCTCAAGAAAGTGCAAGAAAGTGTACCTCCGATGGTCAACCAGCCTCCGTTCTGACTTCGGACTGCATCTGCCGTGCGTAGCACTCCAACCCATGCAAGGTGTATCCTTTTCGTATCCTTTTGACTTTTACAAGGTCCAAAAGTTGCCCCATGTGTATCGCATATCAATCGGCGCACTGTTTTGTGCATTTCAAATCGTCGCACTGTTTTGTGCATTTCAAATCATCGCACTGTTTTGTGCATTTCAAATCGGCGTACTGTTTTGTGCATTTCAAATCGTCGCACTGTTTTGTGCATTTCAAATCGTCGCACTGTTTTGTGCATTTCAAACCATCGCACTGTTTTGTGCATTTCAAATCATCGCACTGTTTTGTGCATTTCAAATCGTCGCACTATTTTGTGCATTTCAAACTTGCGCACTGTTTTGTGCATTGCATTTCAATCGCGTTGTTTTGCACATCGCACTGTTTTGTGCATTGCATTTCAATCGCGCTGTTTTGCGCATCGCACTGTTTTGTGCATTGTATTTCGATCGCGCTGTTTAGCGTATCGCACTATTCTGTGCATTTCAATCGCGCTGTTTAGCGCATCGCACTGTTTTGTGCATTGTATTTCAATCGCGCTGTTTAGCGTATCGCACTGTCTTGTGCATTTCAAATCATTCGCGCTTTCTTGCGCATCGCACTGTTTTGTGCACCTTACTTGCATTTTGCATGCATCCTATCGCGCTATCTTGTGCACCTCGGTTGTACTTAATAGTACATTGCATTGTTTTGAACACAAATCGGCTTCGCGTAGCGTATAAGTCCAATTGTCAAAATCTTCTTTCATATCATTCTCGCATCTTATGAGGCATGCGTGTCTCATTTGTATCACCTTACATTCCGTATGGCACGCGTGTCGCACTTGCATCATGTGCATCTCAAAAAAAAAAAAAATCATAGTGCATTGTCATGCATTTCCATTGTAGCTTGCATGCATCCATTGCATTTTTCCCAGTAGTCGCATCGTACTGCATTGTCATGCATTTTTGTAAACATCCATCCCATTGCATATTTGTAGATATTGCATTGTAGATTGCATGCATTCATTGCATCGTCTTCCGCCTATGGCTTGCGCCTTTCCAGGTTGAGCTTGGTCCGGTATGTGCCCTTACTTTTCATGTTAAAACATAGTTCTGCATGTGTATCGCGCCGATTCCACACTGATATGTTGGTTGAGGGTTGCGGCACCTTTTCTGTGTTACACATGGCTCGTATGTGTACATGCCTTTCCTAGGCAAGATTTGGTTTGGCTTGCGTGCCATATCCATTGTATCCATATCCATTCCATTGCATATTTGTACATATTGCATTGTAGCCTGCATGCATTCATTGCATCGCCTTCCGCCTATGGCTTGCGCCTTTCCAGGTTGAGCTTGGTTCGGTATGTGCCCTTACTTTTCATGTTAAAACACAGTTCTGCATGTGTATCGCGCCGATTCCACGCTGATATGTTGGTTGAGGGTTGCGGCACCTTTTCTGTGTTACACATGGCCTGTATGCGTACATACCTTTCCTAGGCAAGATTTGGTTTGGCCTGCGTGCCATATCCATTGCCATCTTCCTAGCATATCCATATATATTACATTGTAGTGTAATTTTTGCATCCGGCATTAGGATCGTAGTCCTTTCTCCAGCGGGTCGTTTCCCCACTTATGTCAATTCCACCCAATACTTGTTCTCGAGTTTGTCTACAATGCTTATAGTTCAGCTGACCGTTCTATGGTAGACAGACTTGTTATCTCCATTAATCTATTTGACATAGGTATGGTTTCGAACCGCTCGTGATTGGATCGTGATTCAATTGCTTTGCATGTAGCTTGCATTGTTTCAATTACATTGCATCTCCATTTGCATTGTTTATACATTGTTTTGTATATATTGCATATCGTTTTGCATCCATTTTGCATTGTCATGCATGTTGCTAACGATATTGTACCTGTTAAGTTTGTTTTCTTTTCAGGCACGATATTGTATGTACGGTTCATTTGAGGCTGGTGCAACCAGACGAGCTGCACAGGTATTGTATCTCCCGAGTGAGACGTATTGAGAATTGCATAATTCTCTTACATCCTTTCTGCATTGTAGTGTAGTTCGGTGTACGCTAGCTTAAAACTGTCGCATGTATGCTTCATTACAGCTTTCTTTGCATGATCATAAGTTATGCACGGCTTCGTGCATTGTCTTGCATTTTGCCCCTGCCTTCGGGCGCATACCTTGATTGTCTTGCATGTTTGTCTAAGTCTTCGGCCTTGTCAAAAATGGGTCGTCTCTGGGCTTTGACATTCACTCCCATCATTGTTATGACTTTCGAGTTCTGTCAAAGAGGGGCAACTGTAGACACCCCATTTTTGACCGTCCTCAAGACTTGGACGTCACCATTTGAACATTCGGTGATTATCCATGTTAGTGTTCGTTTGGAGTTCCCGGAGGTCTCGGCTCGCGCGCCTTGCCTCAGGATCTCCGAACTTGACTGTTTAGTGTCTGGTTTCCCACCAAACACTTGTGTTTTGCCTTTGAGAGGCAGGGTAGGGCTTGTAGACCATCCCCACCCACCACCGGCAGTGGCTAGAGGCCACCGGCTGGTTTTTGCTGCCACCGGCACTATTTGTATATTGCCGGCCGGCACTATTTGTTGCCGATCAGCACTATTTAGTGCCGGCCGGCACTCTTTTTGGCCAAGATGGCATTTTTGGCCGGCCGATTACTGTGCATCTGCTTTTGTAGATATTTTAAGACAGCTGTCTTGCCTTTTGCTCCCCTCCATACACGTGTATGGAGGGATCTCCCTCTTATGAAGCTTGTCTTGTAAGCTTTACAAGACAAGAAGTGCCATATAGAGAGGGATGGGTCTCTTGGCTTAACAGGTTAAAGACTTAAGATATTTTGAGAGCTTAGACAGCCATTGTTAGGGTTTGAGTTCTAGGGTTAGGGTTAGATACACATTCTATCTCTCTTTCCCTCTCTTTTGTGCTCTTGTGTGTGTTTTAGTCCATACTATTGCACACAAGCACCTAGTGGTTCACCTTCCTCTTGGAACTGAGGTTCTAAGGGACTGATTTTGAGGTTTTGGTGTTGGATTCAAGCTAAGGAAGGCCATTGGAGCATCATTGTTGAAGAAGGCTTCAAGGGTAAGAATCTCACCCCTTTTTATCCTATTTTTGCATTGTATTTCTACCTATCTTAAATTCGTTTTTGAGCTTAGTGTATAATACAAAAAAGTTCTGTTTTTAGACCCTCTTGGTTGTTTGTTAAGTGTGTTTTGTGGTTTGGGTAAGTTTGAATACCCTTAGGCCTTGAAAGGCCTCATTTTGTGCCCTTTTGTGTGAACTCCGGGATTTTTGTGTTGGGGTCTCTTCACCACTGAAATCTTAAGGGATTTCAGTGGTGAAGGTGATGCCTTGATGTCCCAAGAAGGAGAGGGTCATCCCCTCTCCTTGTTGTCCTTGAAAAGGGCATGTTTTGGCCTCTTGAGAGAGCATTATGTTTGAGGGTGTATTCACCATGACTTGGCTGCTTTTTATGCTTAATATGTCATGTTATGCCTATGTTTTTACTTGGTTTTGGTACTCCATGCATGCTTAGCATAGTTGCCATGTAATGCCTTGTTATGCCTTAACATGTCTTAGGTTGTGTGCCTTTGTTTCTAGCATGTTTTAGGCTTACATTTGTGAAGATTTTGTGCTTATCTTGACATGTTTTAGGTCTGTCCATAAGTGTTTGGGTTGATTTTGGCATGCTTGATATAGCTCCTTTGTATTTGGGCTTGTTGGCCTTGAGCATATGAATGTATAGCATGACATCTTTGCATTGATTTGGTGATTTGGGATCATCCACCATGTCATTTCAGTCCTATTTGCATGCCTATATGTTTACCTTGGATGCATCTTTAATGCCTCATAAGCTTGTGTAGCAATGCTCCATGTTTTGGTGTTTATGCATGCCTTTGTTCTTGAGTCATTTGGATGCCATCTAAGTGGTCCTTAGGCCTTGTATTAATGTCCCAAAACTCTGTTTTTGGTCAATGAGTTCATGCCATGTTTGGTCTTGCTAAGTGTAGTTCAATACTCTATTGGTTTGCTTTGAGCATTTGGGCCATTTGTTGCATGCTTGGCTTGATTTATTGCTTGGTTTGGCACCATGTTTTAGCATGATTTCAATGCTTATGTTTCATACTAATTAGTCCATGATTCCTCCTTTCAAATGTGTTTGAGGGTTGTTCAATTTGTGCTTAAGTGTTAGCCTTTCAACATATGTATTTGTGCATGTGTATTTGGTCCCTCTTTGTGGTACTTTGGCCCTTGTTTTAGGCCTTATTGGGGCTGCCTAAACCATGCCTAAGCCCACCATTTCATTGGCTAGCATTGCCTCATGTTTGCTTGTATGCTTGCATAGGTTTGTCGCCATGCCATGTTGCATCCTTAGCTTGCATGCTTAGGTTGCATTGCATCTTGCATGCATGCCTTGTTCCTTGACTTAGTGATAGGAATTGGGCCTTGTTTGATTTGATTTGGTTTGCATGCATTTGAAATCAAAGTTGCATACTTGGTTCTTTGGGCCATCATGCATGGAAATGCGTGATTGGTGGTCCGAGAATCGAGGCACATGCCCCTTTGAGTCATTATCATGATAAGGGACATGGTTGGTGCATATATGCCTTGAATTGTGCTGCCATGCTTTGCCTTGCCCTCTGTTTCTGTCATTTGCAGATTCTGCAGGAACACTCTGCCGACCGGCAGTGTAAGGTGCCGACCGGCAACAATTTCTCTGCCGACAGCGTCATTTTGTGCCGATGGCCACACACCACTGCCGGTGGTAATTCCACTCAGCCGATGGCACTCCCCAGTGTCCAGGGATGCAGTCCTGTGGTTTTGACAGCCTCCAGAGGAGTGAAGGAAGGAAAACAGAGGCAGCCTATGCATGGCGGCGCGTTTCCCGAGGCGATTTTCCTGTTTTTCTTAGCTTAAGTTATTTTGCTTAGTTGATTAGGCAATTTGTAATATTAATTAGCTTGCGTAGTTAATTAATTTGTAATATTTATTTGGTCCCTCCGAGTGAGGGTAAATATGTAATAAGTGTGCGTAGGTGGTGTGTATGTCTTCCAACCTCACGTCTTCCTTCCCTTTTATTTACCTGCTTATGATGGTAGACTAGGGCATATTTAAATTAGCACAACAGTATGATAGCATGCGTGCATCCATGCATTTGTATTGCATGCATTAGGCTCGGTACATCACGCTAACTGCATTTGTACTTCAATTCAAAAATTGAATATGTGATAGTTGATCGCATTTCATATGCCATGCTTAGGTTAGCCGAGCCTATCTAAATTGCATCCTGTATGTGTTGCATTAGGCAATTTAGCATGAACTAGGACACGCATGTTTGCTAACTAGTTTACTGTTTTGGCACGGAGTACAATGTAAGTATTTTCGCTTTAGCATCTCGCATGCGTGTGAATGCTAACATGACAGTATGCTTGCCATGCGGCTAAATGCTTATGTGAGATTAAATTGTTTGAATGCCTGTGGGTGAAGGTTGGATTGTTTGAGTTGGAAAAACTCATTGAAATCCGTGTTTTTAGCCTACTTGCGAGCAGCAAATTCCAAAGCACTTTTCAAAACAAACGGATATGCGATGCTTATTTCCAAATTAGGCAATCTAGTCTATACTTGTTTGCTGCGCGCATAACATAGTAATTCTAGGCTAATAATTGGAATAAGAACATGTAACGTTTTCAAAATCGGATATCATGGTTAGTAGTGGCCGGTCTTCGGACCGGGCGAAAGGGGGTGCTCATAGCTGACCTTCCCCGATCGTACCCAAGCTCCCGAGCCGAGACAACTCCGGTGATGACGGACATGTGGCCTTCGGCACCGAGTCAGGGTTTCCTAAATTTTCCCATTTAAAAAATATTTAGGTGGCGACTCTGTATCTGGCAAAGCAGTCCATGTTTGGCACTACTTTTTCAAAAATCTGTTTCTCAAAACGATTTGCCAGATTTGGACTCTTTGGTTCAGATTAAGAACCGCGACAACAAAAATCGCGAGTCCGAACTGTAGTAGCGAGGGCCCCCCTCGGCGGGCGCGTGCTACAATGCACTAGGTCGAATGGTCAAAAAGGGTGCCCCGGTAAAAACCGGGATTTGTGTTCCCATTGTGGCAGAGCCCGTAACCGGTCAGCCTTATGGCACGCTTCTCAAAGCGAGCCTCCGGCAACCCGTTCAGGAATAGCAAATGGCAAACACGGTGTCCTAGGCGTACCAATGCAAATGCAATGCAAAAAAACATATAAGTGTAATCAAAACAGGATATCATGAGTTCGAGTCAAGTTCTCTAACTACTTAGTAGAGTCGCCAGAAACTGTAGACGTCCCCAAACGTCCCGGGAGGGAATCCCGTTTTGTTCATTAGGCTTACTACAGTTCGGACTCAATGTCACAGTCCTATATTTAATCTCACAGAGTGCAACGCAAGACCGATGAATCATCAAATAGTTCAAATCCGGCAAATAGTTTTGAAAAATTGATTTTTAGAAAGAAGTACCAAACATGGACTGCTTTGCCAGATACAGAGTCACCACCTAAATATTTTATTTTGGGAGGAATTTAGGAAACCCTGACTCGTGCCTAAGGCCACGTGTCTGTCATCACCAAAGTTGCCTCGGCTCGGAAACTTGGGTACGATTGGGGAAGGTCACTTCGTGAGCACCCCTGCTCGCCCGATCAAAGATTGGCCTCTACAAACCATGATATCGAGTTTTGAAAACATTATGTACTCTTATTCCGATTATTAGCCTAGAATTACTATGTGATGCGCGCAATATACAAGTATAGACTGGATCGCCTGAGTTGGAAAAAAACATTTCATGTTCGTTTTTGAAAGTGGTTTGCTACTCGCAAGTAGGCTAAAATGCGGATTTTGCCACCCTCAAGTGGGCTTAGAAAACATGGTGATTTGCCACTATCTAGTGGGCTTAAAACTCGCAATAAATGAATTGTTCCAATTCAGATAATCCAACCTTCACCCACAGGCATTCAGGCAGTTATATCACATAAGCAGTTAGCCTCATGGTGAGCATGCTATCATGGCAGTCACTCACACACATGCAAGGATGCTAAAGCATAAACACTTACCGAGTACTCCAAGCCAAAGAAAGAAGCTAATTAGAAATCATGCATGAATCCTAACTATACTGAGATGCCTAATGCAACACATACAGGTATGCAACTAAGATAGGCTCGACTATTCTAAGATGGCATACAAAATGCTACAAAAATCATGTATTCAACCTAGAATTGAAATACGATGCAGTTAGTATGATGCGCCGAGCCCGGTGCATGCAAAATAGATGAATGGATGTAAACATGCGAACATGAAGGATGCTAATTGAAACATGCCCTAATCTAACCATCATAAGCTGGTAAATAAAAGGGAGAAAGACGTGGGGTTGGAAGACATGCATCACACACACGCACACTTATTACAAAGTTCGCCCTCTCGCGAAGGGTCCGAATAAATAATACAGAATTGAATTAACTAATTATTACACAATACTAGCTAATTAACAAATTAACTAAACTAGCATGTAAACTAAATGAAAGTGGACTGCCTCGGCTCTGTTTTGGATGACAATGGATGCATGCATGCTCGAGTCGCCTTGCCGAGAAATCCATCGCGATGCCCCGACTCGCCTTTGTTTGCAATTGATTTCAGAAACTTGGACAAAGCTCCAGAAGGCTGAAACTATACCCTGGGAACCCATGGGAGGGCTGCCGACCAGCTCAGGACCTTGGAGATCACCTACCGACCACCTTTTGTGGGAGAAACCCAAAAGGGTGGTCGGCCTGCCAGAAAAGTTGGTTGGCTGACCAGTTTCTGCCCCTGGTTTCTGGTTTTTCTGCAACAAAGGCAAGAGAGAGAGAAGGCAAGGTAGTTTCAACATATGTGTGCATGACCACTCTTCCCGTCATTGCATAAGCTCTAGGGAGTATAGTCCTCGATCCTCGTGCCATCAATCACGCATCCCGATACATGATGGCTGAGGAGTCGAATTGTACGACTCAATGTGAAATGAATGCACATGTAAACACCTAAAGCCAACAACTCTATCATGGATAGTCAAGAGTGTCAGTGACCAAGAATCGAGGCACGTTTCGTCACTTTGAGTACGAAACGTCCCTCGTTTACCGTGTCTAGACTAAACCCTACTCCAAACACAATGCAATACACATGGCATGCATGAATGCAATTCTAACATGCAACCTAAACATAATGCCACTAAATGATACAAACATGATACTAGCATGCACAATGCTATGAAATAATCAATTGCATACTCAATGCACATGAAAACTATATGGCATACGCAATGCACACACGGAGACTATCAATGAGATGATCAAGGCATACACAATGCAATGGTCAATCATGCAACAACATGAACTATATGGCATATGCAACGCAAGATGGACTCAAACTAAAATGAATGGGCCTCAGCCACACTAAAATCAGTGGCCAAACATGATGAAATTAAAGGCAGGAACACTCATGCAAACATGCCCAATGCAAGGGACCGAACTTAAGGCATCAAATGTCACTCTACCAAAGCATGGCAAGGGATGAAATATGGCATACAATCATACATTTTCCAGCTCTAAAATGACATGCAAGATGGTCCCGAATCATTTAAACACCTCACACAATGTATGCCAGATGGCCTGAATACCGAAACTAATGAAGCGCATTACACTAGAGGTACACAAAGCAATGCACAAATGCCCAAACCAGCCCCAAACAGACCCTAGGCAGGTCCAAGACAGTGGAAAAATGGACTAAAATGATGGCTCGAAAGGCATGGAAATGAAGCTCATGCAATGGTCCAAAAACGAGGCATACAAGCACGACTCTCAAACGCATTTAAAGAGTGGAAAACATGGGAATATGGCATACATGTAAGCTCTGAAATATGATGCACAATGGTCCCAAAACATGGAAACACCTCAACATAAGCATGCAATAGGCTCCAAAACTCAAAGCTAGGCAAGGGTATTGAACTACAACCATGCATAGCAAGCATCATTCGACCATGAGGCATAAAAACAGAGCTAAGGCAGTCCAAAACATGCACAAAATCAGTTTAAAGCATGGCCAAAAAGTGCTAGAATCAAAGGCCAAAATAGCATGCAATGTAAGCTAGTAAAGAGGATTTGCACTACAAGCATGTGAGGCAATTAAGAGGTCACAAAACCAGCAAAATCCAGAGGTATGACATGCCAAATAAAGCCCAAAAAAACCCACTGAAACATGGTCTATGCATGCAAGAATGATAGGCTCCTTTGATAGGCTATAAAGAGGGTTGTTCTACACATGCAAGATGGACACCCAAACTGGAAAAATGGGCTCTGGAGAGAGCCTATGCAGGTCCTAAAACCCACCAAAAATGGCCTGAACATGGCTTGGAAGCATGCAAATAAGGGCTCCTTTGTTAGGCCAAATATGCTAGTAAACAAGACAAGGGGTGAGAGGGTCACCCCTCTCTTATTTTGGTGCTCAAAACAGCGTGCTAGCCACTGAAAATCCACTGGATTTCAGTGGCTAAGAGACCAAACAAAGGTCAATGCAAAGGCCCTAAGGCATGGCTCACAATAAGATGAAATGAAGCATGCAAAGGGGGTAGATGACCCTCAACAGAAAAATGGTCTCAAACAAACTTGTTAAGGACCTCGAAATAAGACTTTTTTTCAATTTATGACAAAGAAAAAATATGCTTGTAACCATAGCTAAAAGATGAAGCAAAATAAAGACCAAAAGAGGGAATAGGGTGTTACCCTTGAAGCTCAAGCACTCCAGCAGCTTCTGGACCAAAACAACAACTCTTTAGCCTCTGAAAACAAGCTCCAAGGTGCTTAGGTTGATAGTGGAGGTGTTGTGCTAGGAGATGGTATGCAAAGGGGTCAAGAACTTCAACCTTTCAAGGCCTAAAGGGAGAGATATAGGGATATGTATGTATGAGCCTTAGCCAACTCTTCAACCCTAACCAAGGAAGAGGAGAGCCTCTATTATAGCCAAAAGAGACCAAAGCTTCTCCAAGAAGCTAAAAAACAAGGGCAAAGATCCTTCATACACGTGTATGGAGGATGCAGTCTGTGCCTCCCAGCTGGCACAGCTTAAATCAACTCACTGAGACAAAACAGGAGGAAAAGGGCCGACCAGTTCAGGTGGTCGGCCAGCCACTTTAGGTGGTCGGCCAGCCAGTTCAAAAACTCCAACTCGATGAAAGGTGGTCGGCAGCCCCATTTTGTGGTCTCCCAACTGAATGCAAGCTAGTAGTGTGGTGGGAGACCAGCAATTGTGGCCCAAAAATGAGAGAGACCAGTTACCTGTCAAAAAAACTGGCCAGCAGTAGAAAAGTGGTCTCCAAGGAGAAAAGGTGGTCTCCCACCCTTGTACCACCTTCCAAACAATGAAAATAGGGTCCATACCAAAAATGAACTAAGACGGATGCAAAACGAGGGTTCGGGGGCCAAAACGCGCAGCCGGGTGCCTCGAAAACTGACTGTTAAGCATTGAAAGTGGCGTGCGACCATGAAGGTGGTCTCCCGAGCCACAGTGTCCCTCTAGAGAGAGAAAACAAGGTGTACGCCAAAAATCGGAGCAAACGGAGAAAGTTAAGCGGTCCCGAACCAAGGCACACGACCGACGGCTCCGAAAATCAAAAACTGGTCTCCAAACGAGAACAGTGGTCTACGACCATGAAAAGTAGCCTACGGCCACTGAGGGATGGTCTACGAGACCTCTCTCTCCCTTCAGGAAGAGAAAACAGAACCTGGTTTGCAAACCGAGGCAAAGCACAAAATAGTCCCGAACTTCGAAGGCAAGGCTCTCAGCCGAGACTCTGAAACCTCAGAACGAGCACAACATGCACCATCACCGAGTGCTAAATCGATGACGTCTGTGTCTTAAGGTCGGTCAAAAATGGGGTGTCTACAGCGTGAGCGAAAGCCCAGTGAATAATATCAAATAAAGGAGTTATACAAACGGTATGTAGAACAACATGCTTCAAACGGCCTTGGGCCCAATTCATATTTTGATTTATGTCAAATTGTCCTTTGGCCCATTCATTTATTCGTATCAAACTGGCCTTTGGCCCATTCATTTATTCATGTCGAAACGGCCTCTGGCCCATTCATTCATTCGTGTCAAAACGGCCTCTGGCCCATTCATTCATGTCAAAATGGCCTCTGGCCCATCCATTCATTCTTGTCAAAACGGCCTCTGGCCCATTCACTCTATCATTCAGATCAAACTGGCCTCTGGCCCATTCATTTGTTCGTATCAAACTGGCCTTAGGCCCATTCATTTATTCATGTCGAAACGGCCTCTGGCCCATTCATTCAATCGTGTCAAAACGACCTTTGGCCCATTCATTCATGTCAAAACGGCCCTTGGCCCATCCATGCATTCTTGTCAAAACGGCCTCTGGCCCATTCATTCATGTCAAAACGGCCTTTGGCCCATTCATTCATTCTTGTCAAAACGGCCTTTGGCCCATTCATTTGGCATAGCAACATTGTCCATCAATTGAATCAACGAACTTATAAAACTTACATAAAAGTAAGTAATTTGGACAACAACATATTTCAGATATCTTTGTTAAGATATTACTCACAGTGATCGGTTGGTTGGTTTGCCCTGGAGCTCGACCCTACACATTCCATGAACACAAAAGGGTCACAAACAATTCAATCCGTTCTAAATTCACATATTCCTCTTTAGGCTTCATTCTTATCTCTTTAACTCATTTATAATGCTCAATGTATGCCTAAGAGTGCTTGCAAGCGAAAGAGAACGGAAAATGGAACACAGAATGCATTTTCAAAATTTCAGAAAACAGGGTCCCCGTTCGAGCGGACCCACGAGGTCTGCAAAAGTGCTGGATATGTCAAATTTACGCTAGAATCGTGAACTCTGGCGCTCGAGTGGAAGGCCTCTCTACATGAATCCTCGCTCGAGCGTGAACTTCCCCGCTCGAGCAGACATCATGTCTGCAGAAAATACTGGGAACACGAATTTCACGCTCGAGCGGCGGTTTCCCCGCTCGAGCGGACATCAAAATTCTGGAAAATCTAGAACATGTTCTTGAGCTTCAATTTGATGTTCAAAGGTTCCAAATGCATGATTTTGGCTCAAACTTCACATATACATATCGTAACATGGTATAAACACCAAATTACAACACAATGAAGCTCAATTTCACAATTTAATCACATACATGTCTCAAATTAACTCAAACTCATCGCCAACACACTAGATTCGAACATGCAAGACTCAAACTCCCATGATTTGCACTTGCATGCGAAATATACACAATATCCTCAACTTAATTGGTGAAGAGATGATCAAATACATGGACTTAAACCAAAAACCCAACATGGATCATACACATTGTGCTCAAATATGGAAATTCATAGTAATTTCCTACATGCATGCATCTATTGACTTTAAATTCAACAAATACAACTCAATTTCCTTATAATCAAACTAATTCATGTTCTTGACCATTAATCAAACTTGAATTCACAATATTACACATTAAACTCATGAATTCAAAATCAATTGCTTACCTAGAAGCCCAATCTTCCCAATCTATGGTTAATTCTTGAGTTTAACTTCAAGACTTCCAAGCTTCAAGACCAAAACATAGATTTTCTCCCCTCTCTCTCCCTCATTTCGGGTCTCTCCCCTTCTAGAGAGCTAAATCATCTAAAAGATGAAACAAAGAGAGGAATTGAGTATTTATTGCCCCTTTTATACAAGCCCCACTAAATCAATTAAATAATAATAAATAATTGGGCACTAATTCATCAATTAAATCAATTTAATCTGATCCGAATCAATTTTCAATCAAATTTCACCGTAGGCTCTAAAAATTACGCTAATCACAATGGCGTATTCAATTTCGGGTTTCGTGGCCAATAAGGCCTTCAATTTAATTTCCAAAGTAGATAATCAAACAGATATTCCTACGGTAAACAGATAGAAATTCAAAACCATATATTTTCACATAAATGGTACACATAAACATATCAAACACATAATCATATTCATAATAAGGACCAATTAGCATAGTACGGAACAGGGTTATCATAGAATTTTTAATATTTCTCTAATAAAAGAGCCTCCTGTTACAGATAGATAACAAGATGCTAGTTTAAAACCCATCAAAGGAGTTTTGTCTTGGTAAAAAGGAGAAGAAAGAATCAAAAAAGGCATTGGTCAAATTCAAGGAGACATTAGAAGATTCATCTGAAGAAGAATGAGGGAATGAAGAATGAGAAGGCAACACAAAAGAATAAGAAGCAAGCAATGGAGATGAAGATCAAGCAAGCAGTGCAAAAATGGAAGCTAGAGAAGAAAATGAAGAAATAGAAGACAAACAAGAAAATGAACAGAAAGAAGATGAAGACAATCAAAAAGAAGATGAAGGCACTGAATCTAAAGAGGAAGAAGAAAACAATGAGGAAAATGATGAAGAAGAACATAATGAGCCAATGAACCAAGATCATGATAGCATTTGTGGCCCAATAATGCATCAACCTCAAGAATCTAAGGAATCAAAGGATGCTCACATTGCTAATCTACATCAAAGACTAAAGGCACTTTCTAAATCCAAAATAGAAGAAGAGAAAATTTTGAATGAATTACTTGTAGAAAATGATATTGCAATAAGAACTTTGACATCATATAACTCGGAACTTTAAGAAAGAGACAGCACAAACCAAATGAATCTAAGGATGTTAGAGGTTCAAAAAGAAGATGACACAAAAACCAATTCAACAGTTGAAGTATTCAATTTCAGAGCTTGAAACTGAAAATGCTAGATTGCATGAACAAATTCAAGAACTATCCATCCAACGAGCAACACAACCTTACCGAACACCAACACAAATTCAACCCCAAGGTCAATGAAAATCTTGAGCCATAAAAAGTTATGTTCTGTGTCAACATAACTCAGAGAAATTTCTATTTATTGCAATCTTCTCTGTCAATGGTAATTTTCTCTGGAAGTTAAATTTCTCTGACCACATTAGTTTGGCTAGTTTGATTTCTGCTACTTATTTGATTTTCTCTGTCTATTTGCTTATTTGATTTTTGGAGTTTGTTTAATTTTCACCATGTATAGTTGGAATAGAAGTGGAACAACAACCAAAACAAAAGTCTATGGTAACTGGAAAATATTGAATCAAATAAATTTACATATTGAAATATGATCTGTTACTTTAGAGAAATTTAACTTTTACTGATATTTTCACTATTTACAGTGAAAAAAGATCATACATCAATGATAAAGAATTTAAAGGCAAAAGAAAGGAAAGAAAAGCAACAAGATCCGGAATTTCAATATCCCAAAGTTGCGAAGGTTACTAGAGGTTCAAAGCAAACTGCAAAGCAAACAGAGCAAACCACCAAAGACAAAGAAGTACTTGATGCCGATGAGTACGTCTTGCCTCAACCAACAAGCATCAGAAAATCATGGGTTTTTTCACAAACTCTACCGATTTCAAAATTGGTAAAAGAACATGTAAAAGACATCTTGCAACATATATCAAATGTGTCTAGACTCGAGTAAATACAACAAATAAAATAGAAGATAATAAACAACAATTTACTAACTTATATTGCATTAACAACTATTAAATCCATTCTTTGTCATCTTGTAAGGCTTTAATCTGGACAAGTGAGTTGAATCTCATTACCTTTGAAGATATTGGAAACCTAATAAAGGAAAAAGAAATTACCAACAATGTAAATCTTTTATCAAAATTTCTCTGCAATGTTCCATCAACCTTTATAAACCAATGTTACAATTATAAATGATATTTTTCAAGTCATTGATGGCTATGAAGAGATCCTATTTGTTGACCAAAGGAGAAAATGACAACAACTAACTTCATTTTTTTTCACGTGCATGAGCTTGATATGTTACTACACTTTTATTTGATTTTCTCTGGAATTTACGTATTACTTTCTCTTGTTAAGATACTTCTTGAAGCAAGTTGTGTCACTAGTCTAATTTTCTCTAGCAAGTTGTGTGCATTTAAAATTTCTCTGTGTGTATATTTCTGAAATTCCTGTCATTTCAACTTTCTCATAACCATTTTTTGATTTTCTTTGACCGTAGAACTTCATCAAAATGATGGAAAATCAAACTTTTCGAGTCTCATTATTTGACAAGTATCTTAAAACAGCATGAAGGAACTATAGGTTCCTTCATTCCCAATAAATACCGAGGGTAATGAGAAGTCAACAGATATAAATCACTGGACCTTGCTAGTTTTTGACAAACAAGACAATTTATGAAGGTACTACAACTCACTAAGGCCAAGGAGGGATGATGCACAAGACAAATATATCAAAGATGCAAAACAATTGGTAACGAGTGCAAATTTCTCCGATCCATGATAATGTTTATGTGATGATAATTTTCATAGAATCCCATTAATTTGTGTGTAAATTTCTCTGTTATTTAAAATTATTTTTTGCAGCAAGATTATGTGAAGAATTTTTTGAAAGCTTGCCTTGAAAAAGAGGCACAATCACAACCATCTTTCAAATTGATAGACTCACAAAACACAAATTATGACTTTGAATATGTCAACAATGCTCCACAACAAAATAATGATTCGTAAGTTTCATACAACATCTATAAATAAGATAATCTAATTTGAATGTTTCTTAAAACTATCTATACCTATAAGTTGTATGCAGTGTGGATTGTGGCCTCTTTGATTGCTACATAATGAGACAATATAGCAACCATGAACCTATCAGGTCGAAATTGTAGATACAAGACATAAGGTTGGTGAGGGCAAAAATCATGAAGAGATTTGCGACTAAAGTTGGCCGGTTATGGACAGAACCAATTCAAATACCACCAAAAGAAGAACCAAAAGTATAATAGTGAAAGCACACTAGTAAAAGGAAGACAATGCACACAATGTAATTAGGAATAACCCTTCAATTTGTTTTTTTATACATTGAAGGAATGATGATGTTTGACATATATGTGTATATCTTTTTTTGACTAATGTAAATTTCATAGCTATCAAGGTTAAATATATTTTTTTTTATAATGCATGCTAAGTAGTGATTGTCAACATAATCCACACAGAGAAAATTGTCTGCAGAAATTTCTTTGGTATGATGTTACCAAAAATTCACATAGAAATTTAACTCATATCATGCCAAGAGGGTGCCTATATGATCATGTAATCTGTAATGTACTATGTTGGTACAAAACAATCATCAAATTCTTCACAAAACACGCAATAATTTTATCTGCTATTAGCAGATTTCTCTAGATGAATTTGAAGCTTCAAAACATAATGCACAGAGAATTTTCTCTGCTAGTGGCAATTTCTCTGGATAAATTTGACTGGTATTATAACCATACTGCCTATAGTATGTTTCAACAAACACAATGTACACTGTAATTTTCTATGCTATTGGCAAATTTCTTTGGATGAATTTGACCTCACAAAACACAATGCACATTTCAATAAACACAATGCCTATAGTAAATTTCTTTTCTATTGGCAAATTTCTCTGGATGAATTTGAATGGTATGAAATTACCAGAAATTCACAGAGAAATTTAACTCGTATCGTGCTAAGAGGGTGCCTATATGATCATGTAATATGTAATGCACTGTGTTGGTACAAAACAATAATCAAATTCAAAAAACACAATGCACACAAAAATTTTCTCTGCTATTGACAAATTTCTTTAGATGAATTTGACCTCACAAAACACAATGCATAGAGAATTTTCTCTACCAGTGGCAAATTTCGCTGGATGAATTTGACTGGTATTATAAACACACTGCCTATAGTATGTTTTAACAAACACAATGCACACTGTAATTTTCTCTGCTATTGGCAAATTTCTCTAGATGAATTTGACCTCACAAAACACAATGCACATTTCAACAAAAACAATGCCGATAGTAAATTTCTCTGCTATTGGCAAATTTCTCTAGATGAATTTGACTGGTATTATAAAGGCACTCCTGAAATATGTTTCTAAAAACACAATACAAAAAGTAAATTTCACTGCTATTGGAAAATTTCTCTAGATGAATTTGATTGGTATTTTATACACACTGTCCAAAAAATACATTTCACAAAACAAAATACACAGAGTAATCATCAATTTAATCAATAAAATGCATTTTGCTCAACTATTTAACAAAGGTTCCTTGCATGTCCTCTTATTATGGCGACCAATAATCTCACATTGACTACACTTCATCACCCTTTTAAACTCTCCAGTAGAAGCAATTATGTTCTTCTTTGGCCTCCCAGCTGGTCTCTTACTCAATGAAGGTAAAATCATAACATCATCAATGCTACACATAAGTTTTTCAACAGTTGGAACTGGGCCAATCAAAAACGAGTATGCTTGACGATACATGTCAGCATGAAAAAATGGTTCAACAAATGAATTCAAATTCTTTCCACTCCTAAACATTGCAACAACATCATGTTGACATGGATACCCATTTATTTCCCATTTTCGACATGAACAAGTTCTCAACGCAAGATCAACTATAACCGAAGGAAAACAATGCACTTCAAACACATTATCAGATGATAAACTCACATTTCATGTCCTCTCATCCATGAAAGCCTTCTCCAATACACTATCCATACGAATACAAAGAAATTTATTCCATTTACTAGAGAGTAGCCTCCTATCAGACCTCATATTCGTGATTTGCAACCGTATCATGTCCACTAAATTTGTAATTGGCAAGTGTCGAGCTTCTCGTATCCATGAATTGAATGACTCAGCATCATTTGAATGCATCTCACCATAACGTTTCCCCTCAAAATATGCATCACTTCAATTTTCATATGGTAAACTTCTTAAGAAAACACTCACAATGTCTCTTCCCTCACTTTTTAATTCATTTAACTTTAAATGGAATGATACCTTTGTTGGCGCATATGCACATTTTGCAAACTTGGACACAATCGTCTCCCTAACCAAATTTGTGTTTCCACATGATAACCTATCCCTCAAATTTCTCTTTAGATGTTCAAGACAAAATCCATGATAGTAATTAGGAAAAAACCTAGCAATTCCTTCCACAATACCACAATGTCGATCTGATATGAAACTTATCACCATTTTCGATCCCAATACTTCACATAAATATTCAAGGAACCAACACCAATTGTCTTTATTCTCAGCATCAACAATGACAAAAGCTATAGGAAAAAAACCTACAAAACAAATAGAAACAAGCATATTAGATATGCACATGCAGAGAAAATTATAACAATAAACAACCAGAGAAATTTGACACGGCCAACATCCAAAGAAACTTCACGCAGTGGCCAAATCTAGAGAGAACCTCCAGAGAAAATTCACTTAGTGACCAACTCTAGAGAAAATTCACACATTGGCAACATCCAAAGAAAATTCACTTAGTGACCAACTCTAGAGAAAATTCACACATTGCCAACATCCAAAGAAAATTCACTTAGTGACCAACTACAAATAAAATTCACACAATGGCAACATCCAAAGAAAATTCACACACTGGCCAAAATCCAGAGAAAATTCACATAGTGGCCAAAACCAGAGAAAATTCACACAATGGCCAAAACCATAGAAAATTCAAAGTGTCAGAGAAAAATCACAAAACATAACCACAAAAATAGAAAATTCACTCAATTTCCACATGTATAAAAAATTCACATACTTAGATAAAATTAGATATATTTACAATTACTTTCATTCCCATTTTTCCCGGTCGCAACAAGCATAACTCTTTTGCATCGTCCTTTCAAAAATGTTCCATCAAGAAACAGCAATGACTGACAATATTTGAAACCAGCAAAGCATGCATGAAAAGCCACAAACACTCTTTTAAACCACTTGTTATCTTCAAAATCTAACTCAAAACGACTACCTAGATTGTTCTTCAATGTTTTATCAAAATACCACCGTAATTGATCGAATGACAAACAAGTATCCCCATATGTGCTACATTTTGATTTTTCAACCCCAACCAATCAGAGTTATAGCTAACTGAGACCCCAATACTTGTCTTTCATTTGATTAAGACCCCACTAAAAACCAACCTCAATAGCATACTTGCATAAAACAATACGGAACTTAACCACACCACCCTCAAACTTTTGTCCAACACTCGTAATATTATTTTGCCAACCAGCTAACAATAACACCTTTTCCTAGTGAGAACAAAATTTAGAGAGTGAATTCTTTTCAATATCCACGAGCCTATCACATTCACCATGCACAACATCTACCAAATTAGACCCCATTTCATCCTCTTGATCAGAAATACTACACCTAATAATTGAAACATCAACTATATCAACACCACGTGCACAAACAACCCTCAACATATTCAAAAAATCAATATTATTTCGAATCATACAATTCGGATGGCCTACAACAGAATATGAAATACACATCGTCTCAGGTTTCAAATTCTCCCATATTTTACACAAAATGCCAACCAATTCCTCAAAATTCAATTCACATGAAATATTAATGACAATAGTATCATTTCTATATTTTCACAGCAACAACACTGCACTGTCCATCAAAACTAAAAGAAAAAACAAGAAAAATAATTTGTTCAATATAAAAACACTTCACAAGAACCACATAAAAGTCCCGAGAAATTTCTAATAATTATAATTTTATCTGGATTATAATACCAAACTTATAATTTTCTCTGGACTTAAATAAAACTTCAAAGACATTTACAAACTTATATTCACCTTCAAGATAACAAAAACAAAATCACCGAAAACTTAATGAATCCAGAGAGAATCACAGAGAAATTTACTACTAACTATTAAACACAATCATTTACAAAAATCACACAGAAGATCTGTTATGAAATTATATGCTTCTTTGTGATTTTCACTGAACCACAAGCTTACAATTTTCTCCGCTTGATTGTGCAATATTGCACTCATATCAAAATCCAGAGAAATTTACAAACTTATATACACATTCATGATAACAAAAAACACTGCATTGTCCATCTAAACTGAAATAAAAAACACAAAAAATAACTTTTGTTTAGAGAAACAAAAACTTATATTCACTTTGAACTACAAACTTATATTTTTCTCTAAACTACAAACTGAAAGTGAATAACAAACTTATAATTTTCTCTGAACTACAAACAAATGTCCAGAGAAATTTGAGAACTTATATTCACTTTCAAGATCACAAAAATAAAAACACATTAACATCAAATTGACAAAAATGATAATTATTTCACACAAATGCAGAGAAACTCATAGAGAAGATCTGTTATGCTCACAAAACATTCAATTAAGAAAAAAAATATAAAAAATAACAAACTTGTAATAACATGTCCATAACAAATTACAATTTTCTTTGTGATTTTCACTAGACTACAAACTTACAATTTTATCTATGATTTTCATTGAACTACAAACTTACAATTTTCTCTGTGATTTTATCTGCATTAGAAACTTATAATGATATGTCCATATGAACTTATAATTTTCTCTGTGGTTTTTGTTAGATTATAATAACAAACTTACAATTTTTTTTGAACTATACCAACAAAAGTGTAGAAAAAACAGAGAACAAAACTTAGAGAACAAAAAATGATAAGAAATTTACACTTATCTCTGGTTTAAAGAAATCTCTCGGGTTTGAAAAAATAGAGAACAAAACTTATTACTGATAAGCATGTTGATGAAAAACAGAGCACGAAAAATGAACTCTAAAAATCAAAATCAACTCCACTGTTAACTCTCTTTGAAATTGATCAAAAAACAGAGAATGAAAAATGAACTCCAAAAATCAAAATCAACTCTATCAAGCTGAACTCTCTCTAAAATTGATCAATAAGAAAGAATGAAAAATCAACTCCAAAAATCATAAACAACTTCACTGAGCTAGCCTCTTTTTTAAATTGATCAAAACTGAAAACAAAAACCTAATGCAAAAATACATTCGAAAAACTAATATGAAATCGGAATTCTTACATAAAATTCAAAACAAAAATCCAAATTCATGTAGAATCTCCATCGAAAACATACCTGATTCAATTCTACTGAAAAACCTACACAATCAACATCACTGTAAAACCTACACGATCATAGCAATCTCCATTGTCAAGTCCATTGCAACACTTACAAAATCCCTACGAAATCTCCACCGTGAAGTCCATCCCCATGAAATTTTCTACAAAATAGCAATAGAATATTCAGTTTGCCAAAATCCAAACAAACTTATGTTATAAAGAAGGGTAAATTAGGTATTTTATGACGTAAAATAAGGTTGAGGGACCTTAGGCATCAAAAAATATTATTTAAAAAACTCTCATTCTATCAAAAGTTGGGCAGGGATCTTAGACAAATTTTCCCAAGTTCAAATGGACAAGCTTCACTAGATAAAAACCACATATTTGAACTTTAAATAGACATGCTTCACTATATAAAAACCACATGGATCATCCTTCTTAGGCTGGAGCTACTTCTCTATGATGTGCTTGACCATGAAAATTGCAGTGTGGGCAAACTATGTTGAGAAATTCTAATATACAACTCTTAAAAATGGTGTAACTTTTAGTTATATCATTTTTTTTAATTATGATCAATTTTTTCTTTTAGTTACATGTCATGTTGTCATTTAGTTATGATACTTATTTTAGTTATGATTTGGAAAATTAAAATTATGCCCTTTTTTTAAATATATATATATATATATATATATATGTGGAGATATATTTTCTGAATACCAACACGTGGCCAAGGTGACGCCGACGTGTCAGCCGAGGTGCCACGTGTCCTGGTGGTAACGCTGAGGCGATCTCGGCAAGGCCGAGGTTATCTCCGAAGATATCGGAATTCGAGATAAGCGGATAAGGGACAAGAGTCCTAGAATGAGGAGGGAATGCAGCCTGGATAAGGATAAAGCTCTTAGGGAGTTTATCTCTATCTATTGAAGAATCCAAGATTAGCAGTAATCATAAGTCCATTAGAGCTAGGCTTCTATTGGGACTAGGATTGTGTTGGCTATAAAAGGGAGGCACCCCCATGGGTCTAAGGTACGCAATTTATATTCAGTACAGTGAGTCTTGCACTATTGATTATCTTTGAGAGATATACTGACTTGATCGTCGGAGTGCCCCCGGGTGGACGAACCACTGCCGGAATCCTCTCTTTCTGTTGCAGGTCAGCTAGGTGTCATCTATTCTGCAAGTTCTCTCCAGCTGAATACTGAGTTGGGCAGTGTGATCGGAAAATCACTCACACAATTTGGCGCCATCTGTGGGAATCAAAGAAGAATAGATGGCCAGTGACGGATAGAAGGAAAAGATTGGGGAAGACACTCCTGCTGGGAGTGGCAGACCTATCGACCTTGACGTCGAAGGAGACAACCGCAACACAGAAACTCGTGACCAGAATCACAGTAAGAAAGACGTCGGCCAGGATGGCGACATGCCAAAGAAGCCAAATCGAAGTAGGTACTACAATGAGGATGACCTCCAGGTATGGAAGGATAGATGCCTACGGAGGGACGAAGAGGTAAAAGAGAAGGCGAACAAATTGACAGACCTGCAATTGGTCGTCAATTTCATGATGCAAAACAACGTCATACAGCCACCATACCCGCTGCAAGACACGCCGATTCCAGCAGCCAATGCCCAGAAGGGAGGGTAGAAGACAATCCCAATAGCCCCTCAGCACACTAGAAGCGAAAAACACTCTCACCGACCTTCTAGGGAGGTCGGGCGAGGAGAATCAAGGAGAGAAGAATCGCGGAAAATGCATCGCGCGAAGGAGACAGACCCCAAAGAACATCAGCATGTTCAGGGGCCGACATGTTCAGGGACAGGTACTCTGCTTCGACACAACCCACAGAGAAAGATCGAAAAAGACCCACCATGAAGCTGAGAGTAGTATGCCGAAAAGACTGAAGTTAGGAGACAGCCGAGCTCCTGGACGGAGCAAAGAAGACTTGAGAGATTACCTCAAGAGGAAGCAGCAGAATGCCGATGCCGAGGTTACTTCCCCTAAAAAGTCGAGAACACCATTCTCGGTGGAGCTAGACAAATTTGAGGCACAGAAGAGATTCAGTATGCTGAGGTTCCAAATTTATGATAGTAAGTTGGACCCCAACTTCTACGTTGGATTATACTTGAACTCGATGGCATTATATAGTGGGAACGAGCCGTTGCTCTACAAAGTGTTCCCCTCATCTTTTGGGGAGATTGCATCAGATTGGTTCCACGAATTACCAAAGGAAGCGTAAAGACTTGGGAAGGCCTGGCCAAGATGTTTGTGGCCAGGTTCGTGACAAACAAGCTGCAGCCATTAAGGGTGGACGCATTAATGGCTCTAAAGATCAGTAAAGATGAGGCCTTATGGCCTATGCAAAAAGATACTATGAGGTGTTCAATCGAATACCAGAGTGTAATCAAAAAGTAGCAGTCGTATCTTTCAAGAACGGCCTAAAAGACAACTGCCCACTACGAAAATCTTTGGCAAAGACATTGCCAAAAAACATGGAAGAGCTCATGGTGAGGATTGAGAAGTATGCCAGAGCCGAAGAAGATACATCGGGAACCAAGAAGACAAAGCAGGAGAAAGGAAACGGCTCGCCGAAGCGAGGCCAAGGTAACAACGGATCCAGCAAGCAGGATACAGAACTAAGGGCTACACAGGCAGTGACAACTGTGTTCCGAATCCCAATTCACAAAATCCTGGATCAAATTCGGAACCAACCCTACTTTAGAACACCGGCTAAGGCACCAGGAGAATTCATGGAAAGGAACTTTGGCAGGCATTATGCTTACCACAATGAAAACGGGCATATGACTCAAGGCTGCAGAGCCCTGAAAACACACTTGGAAGACCTGGTGAGACAAGGCCATCTAAGAGACCTAGTCGATGAGGCCAGAACAAGGGAAGAACAGGCAAGATTGCCTCAAGCGGCAGCAGCTCTACCTCCCCCAGCACAGCAACCTCAAGCAGGAGGACCTCGGGTAATTAATGTAATTCACTCGAAGGTCAGTGAAAACGAGATCAGGGGGGAGACCCAGAAAGTGAAGCACTTGCAACATGTCTACCAAGTCGGAGAGAAGAGACATCGGGCAGAGGAGTACTAAGGGCCAGTAGTGTCCTTTTCTGAAGCAGACCTTGAAATGGTGCAGCACCCGCATAATGATGCCTTGGTAATATCCCTCCAGGTTAAGGAATGCCAAGTAAAACGCATCTTGATTGACCAAGGTAGCTCTTGTGACATCATGTACGTCCGATGTTACAAGGAGCTTGGACTTCACCCAGACGATATGGAGCAATCCAATAACCCAATGGTCGGGTTCAATGGGACGCCGACATGGCCACTGGGAACAACCAGCTTGGAGGTGCAGGCAGGCACCAGGAAGATAACAACGGAGTTCACCGTGATTGACGCACCCTCCCCTTACAACATCATTTTGGGAAGACCACGGTTGCATGCAATGAGGGTTGTTCCCTTAACTTTGCATCAATTATTGCGGTTCCCAACAGAGTATGGGATTGAGGAGGTCAGAGGAGATCAGCTGCAGGCAAAAAATTACTCCATGGCATCAATGAAATCCATCTGCAGCATAAGAGAACCAGAGAAGGCAGAGATCGAAGACGAGGACGTGGAGGCCCTAGACGATGTAGGCAAGGAGCCGGCTGAAATGAGTGAAGAAACACTGAAGAAAATCCTCGTCCAAAAGAGGGATGAAGAACGCTTCTTTCTTCTCGGCTTGGGCTTAGCCGAAGAAGAAGAAAAAGAATTGAAAGCCTTTTTTAGAGCAAATATTGAGGTGTTTACTTGGACACCTTATAAGATGCCTGGCATTGACCCCGAGGTCACTTGCTATAAACTGAATGTCGATAGGTCAGCAAAACCAGTGATCCAACGAGCAAGAAGACCGACGTTGATACACGTTGAAGCAGTGAAAGAGGAAGTAGACAGACTTCTGGAGGCCAAGGCCATTCGAGAGGTAAATTACCCAACATGGCTATCAAACACAGTGGTGGTGAAGAAGAAGAACGGTAAATGGAGGGTCTGCGTGGACTTTACCAGCCTGAACAAAGCCTGTCCCAAAGACAGTTTTTCTCTACCCAAGATTGACCAGCTGGTAGACGCCACTTCGGGGCATGGAAGGATGAACTTCCTGGATGCCTGCAGGGGATACCATCAAATAGCCATGTATCCCCCAGATGAGGAGAAAACTGCATTCATCACCCCAAAAGGTCTCTACTGCTACAGAGTGATGCCTTTCGGGTTGAAAAACGCAGGAGCAACTTACCAAAGGCTGGTAACCAAGATGTTCAAACACCTGATTGGCAAAACGGTGGAAATTTACATCGATGACATGGTCGTGAAGACCAAAGAACCTTGAAGGTCATCTGGCCGACCTGAAAGTAGTCTTTGACATCCTTAAAACATATCGGCTCCAACTCAATGCAGCGAAGTGTGCATTTGGAGTAGGATCTGGTAAGTTTTTAGGATACTTGGTAACTAGAAGAGGCATTGAGGCCAGCCAAGATCAGATTAAAGCCATCCTGGAATTGAAGAGCCCGACGTCGGCAAAACAGGTACAAATGTTGACTAGAAGGGCCGCAGTCCTGAACAGGTTCATAAGCAAAAGCTCAGACAAGTGCAAACCTTTCTTCAACTTAGTGAAGAAAGCCACAGATTTCTTATGGACAGAAGAATGCGAGGCCGCCCTGGCCGACCTGAAGAAGTATTTGACTACAGCTCCAGTTCTTTCAAATCCAAAACCTAGGGAGGAGCTGTTCCTATACTTAGTAGTTTCAGAACACGCAGTAAGCACGGTAGTAATCCGAGAAGAAGAAGGGGAGCAAAGAGCTGTTTACTATGTAAGCAAAACCCTAGCCGATGCAGAAACAAGGTATCTATCCTTAGAGAAATTGGCACTGGCTTTAGTAATGGCTTCAAAGAAGCTGAACCATTACTTCCAGGCCCATAAAATTGTGGTGCTAACTGAACACCCCTTGAAGTCTTTGCTACTACAAGGAGACTTGACAGGAAGAATAGCCAGATGGGCAGTGGCCTTGGGACAGTATGACTTGGAGTACAGACCCAGGAGTACAGACCCAGAAAAGCAATCAAAGGCCAAGTTTTGGCCGACTTCGTGGCCGAGTCACACCAAAATCCATCGCACATCGGGCTCCATTAAGCCAAAATGAACAATGTCCAAGCAAGCAAGGAGAAGCCCAGCCAAATGCAACAGAACAAAGGAAAAAGGAAAAACTCAGAGCCTACAACATTTACATCGGCGACTCCTTTCGACTATTTGTCGATGGGAGCTCAAACCGGCAAAGAGCGGGAGCAGAAGTAGTACTGGTATCTCCAGATAGAGACGTATTGGAACAGTCCATGTGATTGGGGTTCAAGACCTCAAACAATGAAGTAGAATATGAAGCATTGATTGCAGGATTAAAGTTGGCGGTAGCAGCAGAAGCAGATGAAGTGATAGTCTTCTGTGACTCCCAGCTCATAGTCAACCAGACAACAGGCGAATTTGCAGCCCGAGATGAAAGGATGTCAGCCTACGCAAAGGAAGTCAACAGGTTAGTAGCTTTGTTTCATAATTGTCGACTACATCAGGTTAGCCGAGATGATAACAGTCACGCCGATGCACTAGCCAATCTGGCTAGTGCAATACAACCTGGAAAAGCAAGGACGATAATGGTCGAATACTTGTCGAGCCCGAGCATCGAACCACTGACCACAGAGCGTGAAGTAATGTGTATGGACATGGGACCAAGCTGGATGGATGCAATTGTTGCATTCCTAAAAGAAGGAAAGCTACCAGATGACCACAAAGAGGCACACAAGGTCAGATTGAAGTCGGCAAGATTCAGTCTGACAACAGAAGGACATCTCTACAGAAGATCTTGGTGTGTACACCCGTCACAAGTTGAAGATTTTCTATATGAAATACATGAAGGAATCTGTGGAAGCCACACCGGGGGCAGATCACTAGCCCATAGGGCCATTACCCAAGGGTATTGGTGGCCCTACATGCAAAAGGACGCAGAAGCCTATGTCAAGAAGTGCGAAAAATGCCAAAGGTTTGCACCATTGATACACCAGCCTGCAGCAGACCTAAACCCAGTATCCAGTCCTTGGCCGTTTGCCCAATGGGGCATGGATCTCGTTGGGCAACTGCCCCAAGCAACTGGACAAAGGAAGTATCTGTTGGTAGCAACAGATTACTTCACCAAGTGGATAGAAGCTGAGCCTCTAGCCAAGATCTAAGATGTGGACGTAAAGAACTTCTTATGGAGAAACATCATCACCAGATTTGGGATTCCGAGAGCAATAGTTGCTGATAATGGAACACAATTTGACAACAAGCTGATTAAGAATTTCTGTGCGAAATTCAAGATCAAGAATTACTTTTCAACCCCAAGCTTTCCTCAAAGCAATGGACAAGCAGAAGCATCCAACAAAGTTATACTAAATGGGATAAAGAAGAGGCTGTAAGCAGCAAAAGGAAAATGGGTAGCTGAACTACCATGTGTGCTCTGGGCATATCGGACTATGCCGAGAAGATCAACAGGGGAATCCCCCTTTGCCATGGCTTATGGCACATAAGGTGTTATTCCACTGGAGGTCGGCATCCCTAGGATCAGAACCCAAGGAGTAGAGAACGGGACCAATGACGTACTCTTAGCCCAAGATCTGGACTTGCTAGAAGAAAGAAGGGAGAAAGCTGCAATTCAGCTCGCTGCCTACCAGCAGCAGCTTGCCAGAGCTTATAATAAAAAAGTCAACCCAAGGGAGTTCCAGGTCGGCGACCTAGTCTTGAGAAAAGTCGTCGGCAACAAGAAGGATCCTAGGGAGGGAAAGCTTGGCCCAAACTGGGAAGGACCCTACAGAATCACTTCGATATTGGGCAACGAGGCATATCGACTTGAAGATAGTGAGGGTAAAGGGTTACCAAGACCCTAGAATACTTGTAATTTGAAGTTTTTCTATCATTAGATTTTCCTTTTTATTTGCCGACGTAATAAATAAAATTTCATCAGAATTCTTCTATATTTGTGACCGATAAAGATACATAACCTTGTTTTTGGAATACATGCATAAGGAGACCCCAAGTGGCACTTAGGTTTACATTAGAGGGCAAAGAGAAGAAATGATGTTTTACACTTGTTGAAACTTGAGAAAAGTTTACAAGTTAAAACAGAAATGATGTTTTACACTTGTTGAAACTTGAGAAAAGTTTACAAGTTAAAACCGAAATGATGTTTTACACTTTTTGAAACTTAAAAAGTTTACAAGTTAAATATTAAAGTTAAACTGAGAAGATGTTACACACTTGTTGAAATTTGAGAAAAATTTACAAGTTGAAACCAAGGTCAGGCCAAGAAAGCTACTTGGATACTTGCCGAAGTAAATAGTCATAGCCGAGGTATGTTACCCCGAGAAGGTTGCACAAGATAGAAGTATGTATTAAAGATATGAAAATTATTCTAAGTATGAAGGACGTACAAAAAGCAATAAAGGGAAGACAAACAATGCAAGCATTCAAGAAAGAAGTTGTATTCATTAAAAATCACATCGGCAACTTAAAGAGTTTACATTACTTTGAAAGGAGAAACAAAGTACAAGAAAGGAAAAGAAAAAACACCAAGACTAGGATTCCTCAGCACCATCAGCAGGCTGGGTCTGGATCTCAGAAGACTGCTGGGAGGACATCTCGGCCACCTTCTCGGCTGCAAGCTCAGCATCAATCTCCTGAAGGGTCTGATCAAGGCTCTTGTCGGCGAGAGGCACGTCCAATGATGCCTCCTCAGGGGTAGCTTCCTTGGGGACCTCCTTGTAGACAGCGCCCGCGTGGGCCTCATGCTACAGTTCGGACTCGATTTGTATCACGGTTCTTAATCTGAACCAAAGAGTCCAAATCCGGCAAATCGTTTTGAGAAACAAATTTTTTGAAAAGAAGTGCCAAACATGGACTGCTTTGCCAGATACAGAGTCGCCACCTAAATATTTTTGAAATGGGGAAATTTAGGAAACCCTGACTCGGTGCCGAAGGCCACATGTCCGTCATCACCGGAGTTGTCTCGGCTCGGGAGCTTGGGTACGATCGGGGAAGGTCAGCTATGAGCACCCCCTCTCGCCCGATCCGAAGACCGGCCTCTACTAACTATGATATCCGATTTTGAAAACTTTACGTGTTCTTTCTCCAATTATTAGCCTAGAATTACTATGTTATGTGCACAGCAAACAAGTATAGACTAGATTGCCTAACTTGGGAATAAACATTGCATATCCGTTTGCTTTGGAAATACTTTAGATTTTGCTACTCGTAAGTAGGCTAAAACACGGATTTCAATGAGTTTTTCCAACTCAAACAATCCAACCTCCACCCACAGGCATCCAAACAGTTTAACACATAAGCATTTAGCCGCATGGCAAGCATACTGTCATGTTAACATTCACACACATGCGAGATGCTAAAGCATAAATACTTACATCGTACTCCGTGCCAAAACAGTAAACTAGTTAGCAAAACGTGCATGTCCTAGTTCATGTTAAATTGCCTCATGTAACACATACAAGATGCAATTTAAATAAGCTCGGTTAATCCTAAGCATGGCATATGTAATGCGATCAATTATCACATATTCGATTTGTAAATTGAAGTACGAATGCAGTTAGCGTGATGTGCCGAGCCTAATGCATGTAGTACAAACGCATGAATGCACGCATGCATAGCATAAGGTATGCTAAATTAAACATGCCCTAATCTACCATCGTAAGCAGGTAAATAAAAGGGAAGAAAGACGTGAGGTTGGAAGACATACACACACTCACGCACACTTATTACAGATTTGCCCTCACTCGGAGGGCCCAAATGAATATTACAGTCCCAAAATAATAAACAAATAAAATTATTACAGAATTTTCTAATTAATTAAAAGGAAAGATGCAAAAGGAAAGGATGGTGGCCACAGCCTCTGCCTCGGGATGCGCAGATGATGCATGCTCGGAACTTGACTCGCCCGAAAAACCCGTACCGTACCCCTGCCACCTCTGTTTGTACTGCCTTGTCTCTCTGAAAATTGTCCAAGTCCTGGAGCAGGTTCCTCACATGCTGCAGAGCACCACCGGCCAGACAGAATTCCCACCGGCACTCCAGAATTTCCATCGGCATTCATTGGATTCATCGGCACTCCAAAGATTGCCGGTCGGCACTAAATTCTGCCGGTCGGCAGAAACCTCCTGCAGAAGACAAATTGACAGCAAACAGAGAACAGACAGTGCATGGCATGGGGTTTTCAGGTACATGTGAGCATGGTTATACTTCCTATCATGTTTTGAACTCAAGGAAGCATGCCCTTCGATCTTTGAACCATCAATGGTGCATGGTGGCTCAAAGGATCAAATTTGCCATTTGATATAAGGATGTATGCAACAAACAAAATGAGATCCGAAGCCTTATCATGTCGAAGTCAAAGGCCCCGGTGACCGAGAAGCAAGGTACATTACATCACTGGGAGTATGAATGTCCCTTGACCCTCATATTTGGCTTGACACCCCAAGCTAAATGATGCAATGCATGTTATGCTCACAAGGCTCAAAATACAACATGATGCTAAACATGCAAGACATGCCAAATGTCATGCAACAAAACATGGCAAGTATGTAATGTCAACATGCAAGATGCAATTGGGATACAAACATGAACCAATTTGCCATAAAGTTAGCATAGAATAGCACATTAATGGGACAATCATGCAATCAACATGAAATAAGCATGCAAAGGGGGCCTCGAAGTGATAAAGGTGCAGACCTTTATTCACCTTAAAACAGCACCAAAAGTGCTCAAAATGATGGACAAACAACTCATGTTAACAAGCAAACTTATGGTCCCAAGATTAAGGCACAAAAGAAGACAACTTACCCCCACCAACATGACCTCTCATGGCATGATTAAAACAAGTAAAAACAGAACTTTGCAGACCAAGATAGGACTCCAAAACCTCCTAGAATGGCAGCTGAGGTGACTCCCAAGAGGCATATGCACTAAGGCTCATTCCTAGGCATAAGAGGGCACACCCTTAAGGCATAAAAGAGGTCACGCATGCACACATACAAACATGATTCTTGGACTAAAATGTGGTCCTAGATGATGTTAAATCATGAGGGTAATCACAACCATGCATGCTAGAGGTCAACATGCTCAAAGCTTTCAAGCCCATAATACAAAGCAACCCTAACAAACATGTCAAGCATGACCAAATGGATAACCAATAGATTTTAAGCATGGAAAAACAACACTAAAAGCTTCATGGAACTAAGCCAACACACACAAGAATCATGGCCTAATCATGAGATGCACTTCTAAGCAAAATGGAGCAATACAAAGCAAGTATTACAAGCATACAAGGAGGCACAAATCCGACCAAAAACAGAGGTTACATATGATCTAAAACACCTAAAAAAACTTCTGAAATGAGGCCAAGAATCATCAAGCACACATGCTACCCTTTTGAGCCCAAAAAGCAAGGAAACAAAACCATGAAGGGAGAGGGGTGTCCCTCCCCTATGCAAGACTTCAAACCATCTTTTTAAACACCAAAAATGAACCGGTTTTTAGTGGTGAAAAGACCAAAATGCTGAAGTGAACAAAGCCTTATCAAAGAGGCACCAAAATGGACCAAACAAGGCCTAGAAGGGTGAGTTTGCACTCAAACCACAAAATGACCTTGACGAAAGTGCTAGAGTAGGAAAATACAAGCCCTTTTTATGTTATACACAAGAGCTAAAATAGCAAGCAAGATAGGTAAAAAACTATTGCAAGTTTGGGGAATATAAATCAAGATGCTCACCCTTGAAGAACCTTTGAAGAACAAATGGTCTAGCCTCCTTCTTTTGATCAAAACTAGTCCAAAAACTCAAGAAACAACCCCCCAAGTCCCTCAATCTCAGAATAAGGTGTAATAGTGTGTGTAATGGTGCAAAAGTAAGGTAAAAAAACACCTTTTGAGCTAAGAAACACACACAAAGGAGGAGAGAGAGAGAGATATAGAGATGATATGTATCTATATCTCAAAGCTCTGGTTTTTGGTTCCCAAAATCTAACCTAGATCCAAGAGGAAAGACCTCCTCTTAAAGGACTCCCTCTTGCAAAGCTTATACAACAAGCTTGGCTAGAGGGAGATCCCTCCATACACGTGTATGGAGGGGGGAAGAGTTGGTGCCAGCTATCACAGCTGGCACAAAATATCTCTATAAAGTGGATGAACAGTGGTCGGCTACCCAAAAATGTCACTTCGACAAAAAACAGTGCCGACCGGCAATAAACCATGCCGACCGGCAATAAAATGTGCCGACCGGCAAACAAAAGTGCCAATGGCAGCAAACACCAGCCGGTGGCCTCTAGCCACTGCCGGTGGTGGGTGGGGATGGTCCACAAGCCCTACCCTGCCTCTCAAAGGCAAGATGCAAGTGTTTGGTGCAAAACCAGACACTAAACGGTTGAGTTCGGAGATCCTGAGGTAGGGCACGCGAGCCGAGACCTCCGGGAACTCCAAACGAACACAAACAAGGATAATCACCGAGTATTCAAACGGTGACGTCCAAGTCTTGAGGACGGTCAAAAATGGGGTGTCTACACTCCTCAACCTCCTCATCTTGAGTCAAGTCCAGGACTTGCTCATTTTGAGGAGGAGACTTGGCCCCAGCAACATCTTTTGACTTCCTCACCAAAACCTCCTCGTTAGATTCAGAGTCGTCATCAGATTGAGTTGGAGTTTGCGGGAATGGAAGAGGAATGGCGTCAGCATTCCTAAGGGGCGAGTCAGTAGGGACTTCAAGCTTTTTTAGAAGAGACATCCAACCAAGGGTGAAACCTTTGTTGCATGCCTGCTTCACTTGCTTTTCATAATCCGCCGTGACATCGGCCACCCCATCGTTGTAGCCCTTCTCGTCGGCAGCCTTGACCTCGGCCTTTTTGGTGGCCAGGGCGTCTTGAAGCTCCCTTTGGGCCTCGGCCATCTTGTCCTCGGCCTCTTTCAGCTGGGCTTGGAGAACTTTGTTTATCACCTCAGCAGCACCTGCTTTCTCTTCGGCGTCATGTTGAGCTTTGATAGCATCCTCAACCTGATCTTCCAAGGTCTTCATCTTTGACTGCAAGTTCTTATTAGTCTTTTGAAGAGTGGAGACCTCCCTCTTCTTCTCGGACAACTTCTCCCGATTCTCAAAAGATTGTATTGAGAAGGAATGGGCATGCTGGATGGCTTGAAAGTAAAACAGAACAGAAGTTGTTAGAAAAAATTACAAGTATGGAATAGAAAGAAAGAAAAAGTTGCCAGATAAAGACATTTACTTGAACGGAGTGTTGAAGCATCAGGGCGTAGTTTTCATACTCGCTCAACTCGGCGTTTCGGTTGAGATCGTCGGGAAGGAGCAGAGCGGTACTGAGGGCTACGCCGACGTTAATGTCATCGGCACTATCGTTGGCCATACTGGCTTATCTTCCAGAGTGATTTTGGGGGCCCAGGGGGCATCATGTTTTTTGGACCCCGAGGTGGTTGTAGAGGATGACCTCGGCCTCTTTGATTTCGGAGAATCGGATGGTTGGGCCTCGGCACACCTCTTCTCCGTGGTAGGCTGGGACTTGTCACTTTCAGCCAGTTTGGAGATCGGCAAAGTGTCCTCAGTGTCAACCTGAGTCAACTTGGCCTTTGGTTGAGCCTTCTTAATTCTTTTTTGCTTTGGTGGAGGCTGGGTTTGCGCTGGTGGAGCGTCAACGGATGATGGGATGCTGGCCAGGAGATCTTTTGCAACGGCTTTTTGACGGCCCATCTCAGCAGAAAAAATGGTTCGTCGTCGGTGTTGTCGTTGGGATATCGGGATCAGGTATGGAGCCGAGGTTGATGGCTGCTTGGCTGGATCAGAGGTCGATCCTTGGTCTTGCCGAGATGAGGAAGCAGTCTGAGGAGTTGTAGCAGAAAGAGGAGACAGACTCTTCTTCTTCTTCCTCTTAGGGACGTCGGCAAGAGCTGAGTTATAAGTAGGGATGAAGTTGAGAAGCATAGGGGCCTTTCGCTTGAGAACTGGCAGATCTAAAAGTTCCTCAAGTCTTTGCTGGGAAAGAAAGACTGACGGAAACCCTTTGGTGGCTGAGGAAGAGCTACAAGCAAAAACGACGTTAGAAGTAGATAAACTATTAAAGACTTTGAAAAATTTTGAAAAAAAAACAAACAGGTATGGACGCAGGGCTCTTACCATTGCCTTCTACAAAAACGGTTCGAGGAAGAGGGTAAAGATGGAGGTCCTCATCCAGAGCGAACTCCCAGTTCCCCAAGGTGATAAAGTAGTCGTCTCCAACTCCCTTGTTGGAGTCTGGGAGGTCGGCTACAATTTTGTACTCTGTAGACCTTGGCTTGAGGTAGTAAATATAACCCGTATTTTTTTGAGGCCACACATGGTGTAGCAGTACTGGATATTGGCTAAGGTGATCCTAGCGTTTTCTTGTTTTGCTAAGGCTATGATACCATTAATAACTCGGTATGAGTTGATGGCAAGTTGCATTGGGTTCAACTTATAGTAGTGGATTATCTCGCGGAAAAGGATGTTGAGTGGAAGCCGAAGTTCGCACTCAATAAAGGCTATGACAGGAAAGGACATGGAATTAGTAGTGGGCATGATGGAGTCGTCATCCCCAGCCAACCTCAGATGGACGTCGGCAAAGATGTCAAACTCACGCCTAAAGTGATCTAATTTGCTCGGGGTTTCTACTATATGTTTCCACATACCCATGATATCGGCTTAAACTGAAAAGGTTGGATTTCAAATGGGGTATCTCTAAAGGGTTTTTTGGACCTCGGCTAAAGCTGGAAGATACACAGAATGTGTGGGAATAGTTTCAGTTTTTCCTAAAAAATTGAGGGTTCTACAAGTAAATCCCAAACCTAGATCTATGAAAGCAAGGATTGAAGACGACAATCTAGAAAAACATGGCAAACAGAAACAAGAATACGATTCAGGTTCAAGAACAAAGATGGACTATCAAGAACATCGCAAGTACAAAGGGAATGAAGTCAAGAACAGTGGCAAAAGTGCAAAAAAGTTGTGAACAGAACGTATACTCAAGACATGGGCAAAAATCAAGGTTGTGGAATAAACGTATTCAGATACAAGATTCATCAATTAAAAACTTGAGTAAAACAGCAATGACAACTAATAATGAAGAAGAATTTCTTGAAAAAACAACAAGAAATAAGAACCAGGGGAAATTGTGGCTTACCAGGAAGAAGGAAGTTGGGATGGGATTTGCCGAGGTCTAACGACAGTTGCAGAGGCGGAAGATCGGTGGAAGTTATGCCGGAGGTGGTAAACGGAGCAAGTTACAAAGCTCAGAAAGCTTGAGCAATGGCGGATCCGAGGAAGAAAGTTAGAGAGAGAAAGAGCTAGAAGATTGAACAAAAAGTGAAACGACAAAAATGAGGAAAAAAAGTTTTTGTTAAAACTTGAAACGGCGGCAAACGAAATTAATGCGCCTAAAACAACGTGAGCATCAGACGGCGCACGCATGCGCGAGACGATTTAGAAGCGCGTCACAAGCACGATCCAGTAAGAGCAAAGAACGTGGCAAGAAATGGTTGAGTTGTTGTGCACGACAGCTCATATGCGTGAGAAGAGCTCTTGGAATTCTTGATCTTTAAGAAGACATGTCGGCCTATTATGATGATCTCGGCTTACACCGATGTACTAGCAGGAAGTACCGATATAGGTTCCATCACCTCAGATTGCCGAGGTAATAGAACCTAGGGAGCAGTTGTGGGGATATATTTTCTGAATACCAACACATGGCCAAGGTGACGCCGACGTGTCAGCCGAGGTGCCACGTGTCCTGGTGGTAACGCCGAGGTGATCTCGGCAAGGCCGAGGTTATCTCCGAAGATATCGGAATCCGGGATAAGCGGATAAAGGACAAAAGTCCTAGAATGAGGAGGGAATGCAGCCTGGATAAGGATAAAGCTCTTAGGGAGTTTATCTCTATCTATTGAAGAATCCAAGATTAGTAGTAATCGTAAGTCCATTAGAGCTAGGCTTCTATTGGGACTAGGATTGTGTTGGCTATAAAAGGAAGGCACCTCCATGGATCTAAGGTACGCAATTTATATTTAGTACAGTGAGTCTTGCACTGTTGATTATCTTTGAGAGATATACTGACTTGATCGTTTGAGTGCCCCCGGGTGGACAAACCACCTCCGGAATCTTCTCTTTCTATTGCAGGTCAGCTAGGTGTCATCTATTCTGCCAGTTCTCTCCAGCTGAATACTGATTTGGGCAGTGTGATCGGAAAATCACTCACACAATATATATTGCTCCACGTCTATCTTAAAATGAGACAAAAAATTATTTCAATCAATCAAAATTAGAATAAAAATATAATTACACCCCCCATACTTATTGAAAATACAAATTGCCTGGTAATTATGAAAATTATAAATATTCCCTTATCAAAATCTTTTATTTAACAAAAAAATATTTTTTAACTACTTTCTTATACAACAATAAAATTATCTAAATTGTCAATTAAATTATATATTTATCACATCATTTAAAACAATTAATTGACTTGATATTTTATTAATAAAATGTGTCATTTGTTATATGATTGAAAAAACATAAAGAAACGAGATGTAATTTTCAAAATTACAAAACAATTTATATTTTTAACAAATCTCAAAAAATATATTTATTATTTATCCTAAAAATCTCAACTTAACTTAAAACAAATTAAATCCTGTAATGGGATCCCACTCTGTCAATGTTTGTCATCTTACCTCGGTTAACATACGAATATGCATATTATTTTTCCTTCACATATGCACCTATACAAATGTAAAGGGGAAATTATTTTTAACAAAGAAAATCCTAAGGTTTGACGCTTATAATAAATTAAATTTTAATTTTTTAATTTTATCAAATTAAATTTTAAAGTTTTGATTTGTTTTCAATTTAAATTATTTGTCTATTTTCATTGAGTAAAATCGATGTAAAAAAATAATATTTTAATCATTAAATTCAACAAAAAAAAAAAGTATTTTAGACATTTTATATATTTACATTGAGTTTGATAATTAAAAAATTCTTTTTTTGTAGGTTTTACTTAACAAAAATAAGTGAATGGTTTAAATTAAAAACAAATCAAAAATTTAAGATTTAAATTGACAAAATTAAAAATTTATGAATTTTTTTTTTTACAAGACTCAAACTTTTGGGTGTTTTTTGTTTTTTTTTTTTTTGTCCCAAATATAAATGTATGAGTAATGTTATATGAAAATTATTTTTTATTAAATTTTTTTTTTTTTTTGAAATGACAGGTTAACACGTAATGAAAAAGATGGATAAACAATAATATGATATGATAACACGAAAAAATAAATAAGTTCAGTTAATATTTAGAGATGTGTTTGTAATTTATTTCAAAATTTGAAAAAATTGGTGATAATTTCATATTCCTACGCCTATAAGTCATCAAGGACAATGTTGGTTTTATTGAGTACATAACAACATTTGTTAGAAATTTGTTGGTCAAAAGAACATTAATACATGTGTTGAAATTTTTATTTTAACTTATTTGTTCAATTTTTGAAACTCATTTGTTCAAATTGTATTTATCTCACTGCTGGAAAAATAGCTTTTAGCGGCGTTTTTAAAACGCCGCTATATGTATGAAAAACGCCGCTAATTCCTTTAGTGACGCTTATCACCAAACGTCGAGGACGCGGCCGTCGCTATAAGTTTATGACGCTTTAAAAACGTCGTAAAATTAGTATAGGCGGCGTTTTGAAAAACGCCACTAAATGCGATAAATAATGATAAAATGACGTCATCCAATATTTAGCGACGTTTTTAAAACGCCGTGATAGATTTTTTTATTTTAAAAAAAATGTCCGTTGGCACTGTAGTGGCGTTTTTAAAAAACGCCGTTATAGCTCTTTTTTTAAAAAAAAAAATTGTTCTGAATCTGTTATATTTAACTAAAAAACATACCTGTAATAAAACTGAAAAATAACAATAATATGAATAAAATTTTACAACTACTTCAATATATTGACTAAATAAACATTACATGAATATAATCACTTTTACAATTACATGAATAAAATTATGATTCACTTTTATTTTTAGTTTTTGGGAAGAGCGATCATGAATATACACATCCCAAAACACGTGGTCAAAAACCAAATTGTAGAGACTTTCAAAGTTCTTCAACTGAGGCACAATCCTTCTGTATGGAATGATCGTGTTTGGATTAGAATCATGATGCATGGGGAAAAATTCTTATAATGTTAGATACTAAATATCAAACCGTTTCCAAATATAAGGGTGATAAAAGGTTACAAAATGTGAAGGCTTGTGTGAAATGAGACGAGTCGAAATGAGTAGTAGATATAGTTCAAAGTTTGCTTGAAAACTAAATAAGTTTCAAAATGTGTTGAGTCAAACTAAATAGTTCAAAGTTTGTGTTTTTGCTTGAAAACACAAAAAAAATTATATCAATTACCATAGATATTATTAAACTTGTCTTGGCAACACTTATTTCAAACCCCTCTATTTCAGCTCTCTCCCTCTCTTGAGGCTGCAAAATTTTAGATGTTAGTCAACTAGAGGTAAATTACAAGAATATGGTGGGTAACCTTTTTTATTTCACTACCCAATAAGAACAAAAGAGAGAATAAAAGTATTTACTATTTTTTGGGCATTTCAGTAGAGTCCTCTGATTTTGGTTATTTTTGGTCCCAACAAAAGTATGCCATTGGAATGATAGTCCCTAAGCATGAATTGTGATTTTATAACTGGCTATTGTTAATTATCCCAAGTGTCAAAGCCAATTGATTACTTGTTTGCATGAGCCCATCTATCTTGCTAGCATACATGTCATGTGTGTTAATGATATACAAAGTCGGACATTATAGAAAATTTTAAAATATATTCAACAGACAAGACTTCTTTTTCCTACTGTCAGTGTCTGTCTGTATGTTTAGCTCAGACGTACCCATTGTAGCACCTATGAACTGAAAAAGTGATCCAGCATGAAAATGGTGAGGGCGTTTTCCAAGAGAATAAACAAAAAAACATGCAAGTATTAGACCCATTTTGAAACATATATTACTGTGCCTGATGAACCTAGACACCCAAGTCAGTTTTCATAAATTTTCAATGTCCCCATGTCATTTACCTCGTGTCCTTTTAGGGATCACCTCCTTGTTGGTATTCTTGTTAGAAAGATTAAAACAAATAGATACGAGGGGATTAAGGTTTGACCTTGAGAACTAAATACCAATTGTTTATAGTCTAGGAAACACATGCTGCAGCTGTGACTTCCTACATCACTGCTCCCTCCGTCCCATTTTGTGTGCTACTTGACAATGCACAAAATCTTAAAGACAGAATCTTTGAACCATAAATTTACAAAAAAAAAAATATCCTTGCTCATTCGAATAAATCTTTTGGGATTGTGCATGTGTTTAAACATAAATGTAAAGAAGAGATAATATAAGAAGGTAATGTTAAAATCGTTTTTTTTCTTGCCAAACCAAGACACATAAACAACAAGACTTCCAAAAATCATTAAGACAGACACAAAGTGGGACAGTGGGAGTACCAAACAACTATTGTTTCAATTCTCAACATGAAGTAGAGATAAGTTCATGAATATAGATCTTTCATGAATATCCCACATGGAATAGCAGATAAGTTCCAATAACCCTCATGCATCACCTTCCTGTAGTTTCATTCATAGTTGGATGGTAAAATCCAAAACTATGATTCTACCTTAAATTACAACCTTCAAGAAAAATTATTAGACTATACCCGCTAAGTGATAAAACCTAGATCAATCAACACCAACATCACTAACCACGAACTTTATAAAAAATAAAAAATAAAACCCAAAAAAAATTCAACAGCCATTTTGTAGGAGAAAGATTAGAGTACAACTATTCAAATTTGTTTTTCATTATTTCTAATTCTACCAGGCCTTATTTATGACTGCTCGAGCAGGTGTTTTCCTAGTTGCTAATGGATGAGACAATACAAACTTCAGATATTTATATGAAGAAGGTACCCTGTTTTGTCTCTTCACCATATGCATCTGGTAACCCATCTCTTTGCGGCGTTTCCGCAGAGCTGCATTGTGGAAAAGCCTCCTGTCATCCTCATGCTTTACAGCTGCAGCCGCAGCTCTCAGAGCTGTGGACAAAAAATAAACAATGTGGGTTGGAACATGGAATGTAAAAGACAGATAAGAAGCTAGCCAAGAGAGAGAGAAAGAGAAAGAGATGATTAGGGAAAGCTAGAAATCAAAGAGGAAAAAAAATGGATTTAAAAAGAAAAACTGAAATGTACCATAGTTAGGGATCAAAGAACTGGTGTCAATTTCTGCACTGCAGAGGTTACACCTTGACTGTGAGAAGACAAATAATTAAGCTCCATTACATTGGATAACTGATCATTCTTCACGCAAGTATCAAAGAGACCTCTACTTGTGAACACAACATGAAGGGGATCTATTCAACAAATTTCTCAATAATTATAATAGATGTGACATAAGATAGATATTCATCTAACAATTAAGGAGCCAATTTCTTCCAACAATTGCCAAATACATCTCTTATTTGTCAACATAACACAAGCGCTCTATTTATCAAATTTCTCAAGAATTAAAACAGACAACACACAATATGCAGCTAATAGTTACAGAGCTAATTTCTTTCGAAGTTACTTTTTTTTTGTGGTGAAAGTACCTTTCACCTCCTCTGGTTTGGCCCAATTTTACATTTTCACCCTCGGATTTCAAAATGCAACATACCCATTGCTGTGAGGAGCAAAGTATCATTTTTAACATGGGTACAATGACCAAAATGTCGTCTTGTTCATTCCATTTTCTTTGCATTTCAATGCCTACTTTTTATCTTCATGGATGATTTCAGGAAACAGTTTAAGGAAACATATCTGAATATTAAATATTTTGCGGTTATTGGAAAGATGGGTGGAGATAAATGGAAACCTTTCGTGGAATTTGTAATTTTTCTATAGATCCTTGATACTTTGTAATTTTAAAAACATATGTATCTATTGCAATACAAATCATCAATATTCTATATATCAATGGATACATTGTGAGATTTTACAAATTGTGTTCACAATCCAAACTTGCATGATACATATATTGTAGCAAATATGACGAAATATACCAAAAGTAAAAATGGGGAAGCATTAATATAGCTTTGTAGGATCGCAATAGAGTTTGAGTAGATCTTTCTGTTAACTCTATGAAGGCCAATTTGTACATATTTTGAAGTCATTAAACCCTTAAAAATAAAACTACGACCATTAACAACAAATAACAACAAAAAACAACATTCAGAGCAAATAACATGTGCAATTATCAAAATAAATTGCTTAGAGACTGATACTTACGGTCTCTAAGACCTTCCTCAGCAGTTGACCACCAAATGAATGCCCACATGATACAACCGTAGCATCTTCAAGGAATGCACCACTGAGGAATGAAGAAAACAAATAAAAAAAGAGGAAAAATAATTAAGTTCATATTATCCTCTAAAGTGACACCAAATGAATTTGTTGTCATGCAGAGAAATAATTTAATAGATAATAATTGATTGGTAAATTTTTTAGAATTGCTTTGCAATCAATTCTCAAAATAGTATAAGAAACAATTTTCCTCAATCCAAAGATATATTCCTCTGGAAATGCAATTTTTCATAAACTAAGGCATGTGCAAATCCAATTCAAAAGCTGCTTCTCAGATAGATACCACAGAAGTTAGTATAGAAATATAAATTCTATTCTTCCTATCCTAATAGAACCAAAATTAGACACAATATGAGTAGTCATAAGTTAAGACAACTTCAGAAGACTAGGACTAGGGCTCTCTATAATTGGTTTCATGGGAGGCTAGGTTTGCAAAAGTCAGCAAGTCAGGGGTTTATACGGTAGAGGAAAGGTTTTAAGTTTTCTATCTCAAAAAGGAAATAATCAGCTCAATTTAGAAAGTGTATAGTGGCAGTATTGCTGGAAGATCCGAACAACAGCAATAACTACGGAGAGGGAAATAATCCATACTTCATAGAGAAAGAGCCAGACAACTTTTCCTCAACAAGATGAGCAGAATGAGTAGAACGTCCGCCATTGTGATCACCATCTGAGAAAACTAAATAATCAACTAAGTCCAAAAATGATCTCAAATCCAACAAATCCAACAAATGTCATAATCACAAGCACATTTGGCATTTTCTCAAAACAAAAACACAACATATTAAGGAAGAATGACAAAGCAAACAAAAGAAGAAATTGAATAGGTTTTCCAAGAAAATAAATACCAAATCGAGAGAGACGGGAAGGAAGAGCTTGAGAGAGAGAGAAATCGATACCTCGCTGGGGCTTCGAAATCAAGAGAGAGAACTTCAAAATCGAAATCGCTTTGAGATGAAATCACTGAGACTGATCTCTGAATCTTTGACTCTCAAAGACGAATCTCTGAGAGGGTTGACAGAGAGAGATCTAGAGAGAGAGACTGCTCTGGCGCTTCGAAATCGAAATCGCTCTGAGATGAAATCACTGAGACCGACTGAATCTCTGAATCTCAGAGATGAAACTCTGAGAGGGTTGATAGAGAGAGATCTAGGGAGAGAGAAAGAGAAACACCGCTCTGGAGCTTCGAAATTGAAATCACTGAGACCGATCTAAATCTCTGAATCTCAAAGATGAAGGATGAATCTCTTAGAGGGTTAACAGCGAGAGATCGATCTAAAGAGAGAGAGAGAGACACCACTCTGGAGCAACATCGGGAGATGAAGAAAGAGGGTTGTGAGAGAGGCGAGATTTCAAGCCGTGAGTATTCAAAATAAGGGTTTACATAGGCTTTAACAATTATTTGCAGATTCAAAAGAGGCGCGTGAGGTCTAACGCATTTGGAGGCGTGTCTCAACGCCTTCTATTACAAAACGGCACCGTTTTATTTACAGAAATATGCGACGTTTTTAAAACGTCGCTAAATATTACGAAAAGCGACGTTTTAAAAAGTGTCGTTAAAAAAACGTCGCCAAAACCTATATTTCTTGTAGTGTCTGTTGAAATTCATCAAGTTATTTTTTTTCTATTGGTTGAAATTCATTAAGCTTTATTTTCCTATCTGTTCAATTTTTATTCTATCTGATCAAAATCTGATACACACAGATATATAAAGAGAGAGGAGAGAGAGTCATCCTATCCTATTTGTCAAAATCTTTTTTGTTAAGTGTTCAAAACCCAACCCTCTCTCTCTCTCTCTCTCTCTCTTTCTCTCCCTCTCCCTCTTCCTCTCCCCACAAACCAACTTTCTGTCTCCATCTATTCAAATACTGGAGCTATTGGATGAAGTACTGCTTTTTGTGCATAGTAGAAAACTTCGGGAATTTGCAAGTACGGAGAGAATCACCGTTTCCATTAGAATAATACTATATGTACCAATTAGTGTGCTAACTAGTGTATCAACACTAGCTATAATATTATTATTGACTCCACTCATTAATTATATTTCAAATTTCAAAAACTTCTTAAATTATACCACATCATCAATTAGTATACTAATTGGTACATGTAATACCACCGTTTTCAATATTCTACATTATGACGAGCTATAAAGGACACCACACTAACAAGTTGCTTCGAAGATATTAATGAGAAAAAAGTCATTAAACAGACTAGTCGGGTTATTTACAATATTGGATTCTTTAACCTTATGGTCATGAGTATGACATTTGAATTTAAAATGCACAGATTCTCAAGATGCAAATCCTTAAGATTGAAAATATCTTAGAAGGACCCATATAAGCAGGTTACATTACATGTAATATATGGCACTGCTGTGAACGTGGACGACCCAAGCATCAATCAAAAAATGGAGAGAGAAAAAAAAAATGGGTTCCACAGGGAACCAGAAACCACCACCACCACCCAGGGCCGGCCCTGTCCTAAGGCAGGTAAGACTTGTGCCTTAGGTCCCATATTTTGACTCAAAAATAGGGCCTTCAAATTTAAAAAATTGTTATAGGTTCAATTTTTTTTTTTTTTTTTTTGGTTTTAAGATCAATTTAAAGGGCCTCAAATGTTTTATTGGGCTCATGTATAATTTAGCCTATATTTATTTATAAATGTGTTTGGCCCATATTTATTAAAATGAAAATATATAAATAAATAAATAAAAAACAATAGGGCCCCTAAATTTGGTAAAACATATAAACATATATAACATAGGGCCCCTAAATTTGGCCCAAAAATAGGGCCCCTAAATTTGGTAAAATATTATAGGCTCAATGTTTTTTTTTTTTTTGGTTTTAGGATCAATTTAAAGGACCCCAAAATATTTTTTTGAGTCCATGTATGATTTACTCCATATTTATTTATAAGTGTAGTTTGATCCATATTTATTAAAATGAAAATATATATTAAAAAAAAGTGTTTGGGCTCAAGAAAAATAATACATACAATATATGGGCCCTATTTTTTTATTTTTTATTTTTACCTTCTTTATCTATTAGATTTTAGTGGAATAAATAATTTTGCTCAAATTTTTTTACCTAGGTCTTTATCAATTTTAATTGAATAATTTTTTCCTAATTTTTTTGTTCTAATTTTGTTTTAGTAAATTGTTTTATTTATAATTTTAATGATTATATGTGTAAGTAAATTTTTTTTATGGTTACAAACAAATAAAAAAATTGTAACTTACCGTTTTATTCATAAATTTTTTTTCAATATAAAAGGGTTCCCATTTCCGAAATTCGCCTTAGGCCCCGACGAACTCAGGGCCGGCCCTGCCATCACCTACTCCCACTACCGCCGATCCATGGTAGTTTCATGGCACACTATAAAAAATTAAGATTTTAAAGACTAAAATTTAGAGATAATTATTTTTTAAGAATTAAATATTTTTGTTACGAAAAGTGTCATTACTATATTTTTAGTAACGAAAATTAGACATTAGTGATGAATTATTATCTTTTTGGGACCAAATTTTTTGTCCCTAAAAGTCTATTTATTAGTGACATTTTTAAAATTGTTGCTAAAAGTCTTGTTTTTTACTTTTCGGGACGACCTATTGGCGACTATCCTCATGACGATGAAAATTTGATCCCTAAATATCTTTTGTCACAAAATTTTCACTTTTGCAGATTTGTAGTCACCTCCACCGCCTCCCTCGGATTCGTTACTCCTTACCTTTCTTTTCTCAAATCTGTCGTTGCCGCCTCTCTCAAATTCGTCTCCAAAGCAAGAGTCAAAGATCTTTGCCTGAAATACCTCTCCTCCACCGGCTCTGCAACATCGCTCACCGTCACAGTCGCCAGAAGGACTAAGTAAAACATTTCCATGGGAAGAAGGAAAGTAGAGTTGTCGGCAGCGACGCTTGAGCTCCTTGTTGGCAGAGAGTCCAAGAATGTGGTGGCCAACCTTGAAATGGGTTGAGTCACAGATGAAGTGTCCTGGATTCTCTACCATGAGTTCAACTGCTTTGACAGGTCTTGAGAGGGCAAAGATGAAGAAGAAGAAGAAGTGAGAAAGCAAACCAGGAGGTGAGCGAGAGAAAGATGGAGAAGAGAGAAAAAAATGGATTTGGAAAGAAGGCATTTGAACAGATAAAAGGGGTGTGAATATAAACAAATAAAAAGGGGCGTGACTGTCTTTATCCATGTGGGCTGTCCTTATGAACTTAAACAATAAGCACATGGATCTATGAGCCTACAAATCTATAAAATATGTCTCACTACCCTTAATTTAAATTTATAAATTTTTATTTTTATTATATTTTAATATGAATTTATTAATAAAGACAATGCATATTAAATTTTAAATTATTTTTTTTTTCTCATGGTACATTTTAATCAGTTATTCTTATTCAAATCTTTTTTTTTTGTTTTTTTTTTTTGGTGAGTAAGTCATAAAATAAAAATAATAAAATATACAAGTTTACAAGGGGTATACTCCAGGTACGCCCTACAACAAATAAAAATGACAACAAAATAGTCACATAAAACGACCACTGCAAGAAAAAAACCACCCCCGCAAAAGCGAGAGAACAACAGAAAATACAAGAACCCCCACTTTGCCCATATATTCTTTTTGTCCCCAAGTAAACTCTACCATCAGAGATAATAGATGGAAACTTCCTATTCAAATCTTAATATCTTCTTTTCCAAGAGATCAAAGTTATTTATTTTTTTTCTTCTTCTTTTTCATCCTCTCTTCAAAACTACAATTCACCTTACCAAAACTCACCACTATTATCAATATTATTGTTTTTTTATTATTTTGAACCCTAAACCCTAAAAAAAAATTTAAACAAAATCAAATAATAGATGAGAGTAATAATCAAAATAGTTTTTTTAAAGCAATCCATAAAAAATAAGTTAAGTATTCATATAAAGGGGTTTTATAATTTTTGTAAAACATCATTAATTATTTTTTATATCGTTTTTTTGACAAAAATTAAAGTGTCTAGTAGTTAGATTAACAATAACATATTATTGGAGTTGTTTTTATTTATAAGTTTAGTTTTTACTTTTTCACGAGCATTCTTGTAGATAATTTATAATGTAAAAGTTTTTTTTTCTGTATTGAAAAGTTTTATAATACTTATGTAAAATTTTGGTTTTTTTTGTATTTAAAAATTATTTTTTATATTAAAAAGTTTTTAAAATAATTTAATTTTTTTAATTAATTTATTATTTATTATTTATTATTTGGGTTTACTTGAGGGTAATTTGAAAATAATATATAATGAGAGTAAAAATTAAGAATATTTAATGATTTTTTTTTTAGTGTAAATAGAATCCCTTATATTTATCATAATCAAACACGGCAAAGAATTTCACTAGAAATGGAAACCGATGATAATTATTCCTAATAAATAATGGACAGGCTTGAGTGGACTTCAGGGCCTAAGTCCAGCCCAAGTTGGCACCCACGCAATGTCTGTTAATCCCATCAGAAAAGGAATGTACTTCTTGCAGGCTTTGTAAAACATTCTTGCCACCATTATTTCTCTAATGCTCCAAACCCTTTTCAACGTGTTTGTTTGGAGAGGTTGAGTCATGTGATAGGATTCATATTCGGTGAATTGAATAGGGGAGATTCTATCTATCTCAAAAAAAAAAAAAAAAAAAAAAAGAAATTAAATTACTAAGTGTTCCTTATTTTTAAATATATCCTTTTCAATTATTTAAAATTTTATATTATTCTGAATACACCTTATAATTTTTCTTAAGTTACTCTTAATGAATCCAAATAATAAAAAATAAATAAATTAAAAAAAAATAAGCATCTGAAAAACCTTTCAAACTGATACAGGAATAATAGAAACAATTTTTTTTTTTTCCCGAACAAACATAAAGTTCAACAGAAAGAAAGAGTAAAAGGACAAAAAAAAAAAAAGAATTTTTATTAAAAGGTGTTGCAGGATATAGAAACCAATTTTGGTCATGGCCATTGAGTTGAAAGATTATGTCGGAAGCTATAATGATATTTATGTGATTGTGAAAATTAAAAGATTTAACATTGTAATGGGACATGTGAAAAAATACAAAAATTAATAATTGTATTTTGATTTGTATATGAATGCTTACCTCCTCTTTGATGGGTTGTTTCAAAAAATTATTTTGATTATCACTTTCATTCATTGTTTAATTTTGTTTAAACTTTCTTTTAAGGTTTAGGGTTTTAAAATAATAAAAAACAATTATGTTGATGATAATGGTAAGTTTTGGTAGGGTAGATTGGAGTTTTGGAGTGAAGAAGAAGAAGACGACAAAATAACTTTGATCTTTTGAAAAAGAAGATGTAAAGATTTGAGTAGGAATAATGGATTAAGGCATACCATGAAAAAAAAAATATTTTAGAGTTTAATATGTATTATCTTTATTAGTAAATTCACATTAAGATATAATATAAATTAAAATTTATAAATTTAAATTATGCATACTGAGGTATTTTTTGTGTTAAAATAGAATGCCCCATTGAACAGTCTATTATTTGGTTAAATTTTTTTACACAAGACTAATAGTCTATCCGGACTATTAATCCCAAATATATTGAATTGTTCTAACCCATGGGGGAAGGTGGGACACAAATCCTAAAATAACTCATCCTATGAAATTAGATGGTAAAATTATATTTTTGACCCTCTAATATTTAATATCTTTTAAAATATAAAAATTATTTATTAAATTATTTGTACTTGGTAAAGTATAAATAATTTTAATAATCATATGGTATTAATTATACTTAGTAATGTAAAATAAAATTTAAAAATTTCAACTACAAATTAAAATGAATTTATGTAATTTTTATTAATATTCTATTTATTTAATTTTTTAAAAGTACTAGTAAAAAAATAAAATAAAATTTATAACTCAAATTTAATATTCCTATTATTTCGTAAACAATTCAAAAGGGCAAAACAACCTTTCGAACATTTATCCATCTCCATAATATCTCAAACAAATATAAAATTCAATAAAATAACTCAGACATTTAATCCTAAGACTAAACAAATATAGGATACAAATCCAATCCAACCAAATAATCCGGGAATAATATATCTCAAGACTAACATGTCTTGGAAGCCTAAAAGAAAGTTTTGTTTTTCTTCCCAATAATAGTCAAAATTATTATTTTTTTCAAAAAAAGAAGAGAGAAAAATAAAAATGACTGAACAAAGTCGTAAATCTTTGACCAATCAAAATTTAGTATATATTACTGATTATTTTACAACACTGAACATACACGTGGGAACACTGTTAAATAGAGTTTACACAACAAATTCATACACAACCAAATAGAGTTTCGAATTCAAACATAGTTTCTAAAACAGCAAGCAAACAAAAATGTCGAACACCACTTGAAACTCACATGCGGTCAAGGGCACAACGAAGTGTCTCCTGCCATACCGGATCTAAAATGTTAAAGCCTCAATGAAAAAGAAAAAGAAATGAGAATCCAATATAATTTACAAAGAAGAGGACTTACAAGTTCCTTCTCAAGTTTGACTGTATCCTCTTTGTAAGAAGCAAGTGTAGCCAGAAAATGTGCACTGTCCTCCTTGAGCCTTACAATGTCTTGTTGAATGTGTAAAACTTCAGTCAAATTCTGGAGCTGAACCATTGTAGAATCTGTAGAACAAAATATAAAATGAGGAGGATTATAGAGCAGGTGATAGAGGGCGTTTCGAGAGTAATATTCAGCAATGTAAGATCATTTACTAATTAAAATTATGATTCTAAAAGTTCAGACACTTTTACTGATCAAAATAATAGAATCAAGATCCTTACCATTTCCTCTTTTTCCATCCTAAAACTACCAGAAGAAAATAAGAAAATTAATCAGAAAACAAAAATAAGAACAATTTTCTTCTACCTAACAAAGTTACAAAATCTCTCTCACGGAATGAGAGATTACTTGTAATTATATCAAGCAACTATGAAATATTGTTTGTTTAAACGGAAAACTTTACTTGTACCAACCAACCAAAACCAAGCCTGAAATCCTATTAAATGGGATTAGCTATGTGAATTCTTTTTCTCCACTCGATTCTATCAACGGCCATTTGGTACGAAAATTATACTTGTCTTCCCTACAATTTGCTTCCTATGTCAATTTGGTCCCTATTATTCCAATTGTATCAATTTTGACCTGTAATTTCATATTGCATCAATTTAGTTCAATTGATAACATCAATTAAGAAATTGGACAAAAATTAGGGCTAAATGGTCTGTTCAAAAGGGAATGGACCATTTTAAACTGGATATCAACCCCTCGATCACTTTGAGAAGAGTGAATTGAGTATTTTGCCCCTTCATTTCAGTCAAATTTCTTCATTAATGTTATCAATTGGATTAAACCGACACTACGTGAGAAGTGAAAAATTCAAGGGTAAAATTGATGCAATTAGAACTATAAGGAACAAATTGATACAAGAGGCAAACTACAAGGACTATAAGTATAATTCGGCATTATTTAAAAAATGTAAATCAATAGGGAACAAAAACCAAATAAACTAAGTTTTAACTTATGCATACTTATTCTTTGGATCATCTAGATTCATAAATACTGATAAATAAAGATAGTTACATCAGACTACGAATTAAGCTGATAATTTGTGTTCTTCCCTACATTTTGCAACAAGAACTTATCATGACATCAAATCCCTGAACTTCAGGAATAATTGAAGTCAGAACTTAGGGTATATCTTTTTGTACCAAATCACAAAACAAACCTACAATAATATCTCCATTAATATAAAAAACCAAATGAATGCTTGTAAAATGAGAACAGCCTTAAGATTTCCTTGTGTCTTGGCAAGCTAGTGGCCGCAAAAAATCTGTTATAAGTTGAGCTTTACCTATATATCTACTGATCTAGGAGTTGTAAAGGTTGAGTCCAGGACAAGGGAATACATTGCAAATAATGCTACAAAAGTAGCTTGCAACTCTGAAGATTCTCAAGTTTGGATGAACCATTATCGAAATGAATGTAATAACAAGCATATGTATTTTGTAGAAGAATGATTTTATTGGAGGGGAAATCTATGATGTGCACCCCTAAAAAGGGGCGCATCATCAAAAAGTTACGACTTTTTGTGGTGAAAGTTACGAATGTTTGTGGTGTGTGATGTCAATTTGAGATAAAAATTACTCTAAAGTGGAAGATATACTTTTTGTGGTGAGCAAAACGTTATACTTTTCGTGATGAGAAAAGTTATGTCATTTTCTGGTTTATGTCACAAAATGTGTGGGTTGTTATGAAGGGCATACCATATGCATCCTTTTAGGGGTGCACATAGTAACATCTCCCTTATTGGAGAACACTTCATAATTTGAATAAAATTTATAGGATATTATTAAAGTTGAAAAATAGAAAGGCGTGGACAAAACTTTGACAATATAGTACTTCTATTCTATCTGTGTAAATGCACTGGTTTGGAGTATTCTTGCAACTATAATGTATATGACCTTTAAGCATAAAACAAATCTATACACCAATCCAAACACGTGGTTGGAAGTGGATTTTGTTTTCCATTGTAGAGAAGTCAATTTTGACAGAGTTAGAAGGATACAATAGGTATCCAGTTTTAAATAATTAAGGTTGTTGGGACTCAGGATCAAGAAAGAACAAAGGAAGATTTCATGCTAAAATATAGGAAACATCGGGTGTGTTTGGTTTGTGTTTATAGAGTAGTTTTTGAGATAAGAAGTATGAAAACTTGTTTGGTTTGCCTTTTTTCATAAATGGTTTTAGAAAATTATTTTGGGGAGAGAGTTTTAAAAAAAAAGTGATTGATTTGATATGTATGAGAGAGATAGAGTAATTTTGGAAAGTATGTAACCAAACAAAATTTTGAGATTTTTTTTGAAAAATTTGTTTGGTTTGATTACTCTTAAAAATTTGTTTGTAGAGAATTTTTTCCAAAATTTTTTCATAAAAACAAACCAAACAAGGCCATCATGTTTTAATTGAAATTAAAATTTCTATTAAAAAATTTCTATGATATGAACGATATGTCATTCAGTTACAAGAATTAATTTTGATGTGTATTACCTGCATGGTTCAAGGCTAGATTCCTGAAGTCTAGGCTTAATATCTTCTATAGCATGGAGGAAGTGGTTCATTTTTACTTTGACATCCTTCTGGACATGCTTCACTAGTCCTCTCCCCTACCTGGACCACAACATATGAATGTGCACGAGTGACTAGAGATGCAATGGTAGATCCACTACAGCCATCCGTCCTGCACGCTGTGCAAACAAGCACATACACAATCTCATTACATAAATGATGAATTGATGTTTCCACTTACACAACAATATTGCTCAAACAACTTACCAATTTCTTGAAGATTCACATCTTCATCGACTACAAAAGCTTGTCTCAGGTTCCTTGTGTTGATGTCCAAAATTTGCAAGCACCCTCGCTCATCTGGGTACTCTAATTTGACATGTAGTTCAATTCTACCTTCCCTACAAGTAAATACAATAAACTAAATTTCTATTGCTTTATTGAGTTAGAAAAATGAGAAGTTAATGAATAGCTATTTTAATATATATATATATATATATATTTGTTTGGTTACCCATAAAAGATAAATATGTATAAATACTTCATTTTTTTTTACTTGATAAATTCAAAATTTGAAAAACATTTGAGTTCAAAAGATGTGGGATATTGTTGAAAAAGAATAAAGAATTCAGCAAAGAACAACACAAGGGAGAGAATGTTACCTCAGTAGGGCTTCATCGATGAGCTCCTTTCTATTTGTAGTATCAATAATAAAAATGTTGTTCAATACTTTCATGCCATCAATCTGAAAGGCGTGCAAATTTTCAAGTATTGCCTAGTCAAGGAGAAACAGTAAAAAGGAAAAATTGAAAAAAGAAATATGAGAGATATTGACCATTGTTAGTAGTTGGTTTACAAGCCTATCATCCATATGGTGTTGTCCCATAGCTACCCCTCTTTTTTGCCAAAAAAAAAAAAAACCAAAACATATTTAAGACATGATTTGCAATATAGACATGGAACCAAAAAACACCATTCTCACTGTCAATTAGTGGTTATGATTGCTATTCTCATTGTTGTGTCCTCTGCCCTTTATTTATGTCACAGACTTGTCCCAAATTGCCTTTCTAAGCCACTCAAGCTTGGTTTAGAGGGTTCTTCCACCTATTGTCAATTAGTTTTTGGTTGGATGCCTCCAGTATTTTTAACATGGTATTAGAATTGAGTCTTAAGTGATCTATTGTAGGCCAAGTCTCCACCCAAGGTGTCTTTATTTGGTTTCTCTAATTTCCACTTGCAGTTGGACCGCATGTTCAGGAAGTGTTAAAATTTGGCCTCGTGTTCGAGAAATGTTGACTTGTCCCAAATCGCCTCTCTAAATCACCAAAGCTTGATTCACATTGTCAAGAGGGCCCCTTCACCTATTGCCAATTGATTTCGGGATGGATGCCTCCAATATTCCAACAATTTACAAGAAGATTGTGCTTAATAAAGAATTTTAGGACTTGCACAAAACTCTTAAAATTCTTTTTTTTACCTCCACAAGCGACTATGCCGCATGTGCAAAAGTGTTCAGGACTTGTCCCACATCACTTCTCTAAGTCACTCAAGCATGATTCGTATAGTCTACAGGAGGGCCCTTTCACCTATTACCAATCAATTTTGGGTTAAATGCCTCCAATATTATAACAATAGACAACAAGATTGTGCTTAATAAAGAATCTTACGGATTGCACGAAACTCTTTAATTCTTTTAGTCTAACATTGCTTCATGCTTTATTTCATTAAGAATCTTTCCTACCTCCTAGTATTAGGAAGGAAATTGAAGTTCTATACATGGTTGTGTGGGTGATTTAACGCTACATGAGCTAGTACAGGAGCTTTCTGGGAAGAATGGCAGATTCTGAGATGACAGTAGGTCATCAGATACTAGCTAGGTGAAAGCACAGACAACCTTGGGAAAAGAAAGACTGAGGGAGTTGTTATAGAGGTCTAAAAGTGAAAAACCAAAACTATAAGCAAGAGATGGAGATGGTTAGATCATCTTTATGCATGGAGGTGGAGGCAATATTTATAGAAGGATTGGGCTATATTGGCCAACTCACCTAGTGGCTGGAATGGTGGTCACGCTTGCTCGGATATGAAGTAATCACTTGTCTTTATCATGTTCTAGAGTTGTCTTCATGTCGAGATCTCTCTAAGGTCGATCAGGTGCAGATCCCTCCAATGAGAATAGGATGCAGCATCTTCACAAATCTTCAATTCCAATAAACCAAGTCCAAAATCCCTACAAGCTCACGCAAGAGTCGTGAGGTCACTTGGGTGGCACCAAACCCAAAGGTATCCCTAGGCTCTTCTATCGATCTAGATTGGCATGAGTGTATTAGGGTGATGGGAAAACAAGTGTAGAATCATATTAAGAGATGTACATTTAGATGCAAACTTGGCTTGCCCAAGGGGGCCCAAGTGGATATGAGTGCGCCAATGTGAAGTGCCCTTAATCTTGGAAGGAAGGCCAAGTGCACCTACAAGGCTCCTTGAAGATAGCCTCCTTCAATTTTAATATGAGAGATGCCACATTGTGCAGTGTGCAGAGGTTTTGGGATAAAGGGATCATATGCTCAATACAACTGTCTCGGTGAAGTTATTAAGTACATGCAGATGTGATGATCACCGAAGGTCAGTCAACTGCTTCCTATATGACAAGTTACCTTTTATGTGCAAAACAATTGAGTGCCTATTATTTAGGAACTGCATTCTAAAAAAATGGTTTCTGGATGACCATTACCTTTGGGGTTGGATAAGATACACTGCCCCTCTTACCTGTTGTTTCTGAATTCAAGACTTTTAATCATGAGCAACCTTTTTCATATAGAATAGCATTTTTATGTTGACTCTTCACACCGATTAACGCATAGGTTTTGTTTAAACGAATAAAAAAATTAGAAGTGGATAACATGGTGAATTGCAAATAATAGGGCATAGAAAATAATGTCAAAATAATGCTAATTAATCTGTATTACACACTCAATGGTGAATGCTTGCCTTAGAAAAGCATATTGATGTAGAAGCATGAAACTCGAGCCTTGTATCTTATCTTATTCTCAATGTTTCAAAAGATGAGTTACAAATTTACATTACAGTTTCTAAGTCCAGAGTACAGATCACTACTACCAAGAAGGAATAAAGAATAAAGAGACATCCCACAAGCAACAAATTGGCCAGGTTATGATATGGGAATGGAGTGGAGGAACAGAACATATAATACATGTGAATACAAAGAAACCAAAATGATGTAAAACCTTAACAGGGAACAAAGACTTGAATTATGTAGAAAACCTATTGTGAAATTCACATATGTATAACACAAATTGCAGGTTGCACAACTAACAGCACTCAAAAGGAGCATATGTTGTACATGTGCTCACCTTAGCAATTGAATCAATTTCATCAAATATGATGATATGTAGGTCACTTTTAGCTCCTGAAAGAAAAGATTAAAATAATCTCACTATGAGTATGAATGAACTGCACAATGAAGTGAATTTACAATGAAGATATGAACTATGCATCTTTACCATATCTGTTTTCATCCTCAATGGCTGCTTTTAAAGAGTGACCTTATTTTCCTCTCTGATACACCTTGGAATGCATTTACCACATCCGGTCCATTTATAATCTGCATTAATGGGAGAAGAAAAAGAAGTGTCAGAATAAGATAAACAAGTGGAGAAAGAGAGAGAGAGAGAGAGAGAGAGAGAGAGAGACCAGGGGCTCTTTTGCATTTAGTAATTTGCAAATGTTTCGTGCTATCAAGGTTTTTCCAGAACCTGGTGGACCATATAGTAGCATGCCTCTTACATGCTTCAAATTCAAACTAGCACAAGAAAGTCAATAGTTAATAATTGAAAGCTACGAAGCACAAACACGGACACGAGACACACTGACACTTTAATTTTTAAAAAATGCAGCATAACACTAATATCTAAAGTTTAAAAGAAGGATTAATAATATGTATCCTCTAAGTTATTTGTTCAAACTTATAACATGTTTCATGTGTCTAATTGATAGACGTGTATCCCCCCCCCCCCCAAATGTCCAAAGCGTCTTTGAGGAAAATAAATAAATAAATAAATAAATAAATTATATTATATGACACATTAGGACACTTTCTACAAGTATTATGTCACAACTTTATATTGATTTCAATACATTTGCATTACAGGTCTACCACAGCCCACTAACAACCAAGTTAACAATTACTAATCATTCTTTTACAGGAGCTGTTACAGTGTGCACTTTTAGAAAGAGACATATTGTATGCACCTACCACAACATACATAACATAACCATAACATTTTGTGACAAACACCAAAAAAATGTGCAACTCTTCTCACCAAAATGATTTGTAACATTTCTCACCAACATTCATAACATATCCACAATGGCTAGTAACTTTCACTTCATATTCGCTATTCCTAACTTTTACCACAAAGTGGTTCACCACAAAAATTCATAGCTTTTTTTAATGATAGAGAGTGTGCCTAGTAGCATTTTCCTTCTTTAATAGCAATACAATTTCTATACATTTCAAAACCTCGTACAAACAAACAAACTTTTGGGAGGAACAACTAACCAGTAATGCTAGTGAGTTTGAAAAAGTAATTTAAAAAATTGTCCAAAAAATGAAGTATGTGAACTAGTGACCACATCACACAAAGTGTGAATCTGCACCACACATTTATTTATTTATTTATTGTTTTGTACAATTAAAAAGAAAAAAAGAAAAGAAAAAAAATAAAAAAAGGTACTTATATAAATCTCTTTTGATAGAAATTGATTCTCTCTAGCAAGGCTGGAAGCCTTTGTTTTAGGGCAAATAGATGAATATCAATTTGGATTATAATTTGAATGAATAGTTGAATTACCAAAGGAAATATTATACCTCTTTGCTACAAAGGGAGGAACAATCCGTTAGCCGAATGCTGACTGCAGTATTTGAGCAAATTGGGAAGTCATACCTCCAATACCAAGTGATATCAGTTCTTCTTCCAGTGATTCCATATTGAAGCCTTCCCTAAATATGCTTTTAAATGTTTCAACTCCATGTATTAGGGTACCCTATGATCAAACATGCCAGCAACTTTTAAAATTCACAAATCACATTGATAGCTACTAGATAGATACATATCACTGGAAACAAAGTAGCTAATAATCACCATATTGGTTTGAGTTTTCAAATTTTTTTTTTTTTTAAAAAAGGCCAACAACAGACTCAACCAACGCTCCCAAAGAGGCAAAGATCAGCAAACCGTACACTTCTTCATCCAGCGGTTAGGGCGCACTGTTGAAACTCAGATCAGACCGTTGGTGGGCAGACGAGGAAGACGGAACGGACGGAGCCCTACAGAGATGGGCCTCCATCATCCATTCCATCCTCAGATCCCCGCCATCAGATCCTTGCCGCCACCACCTCTATCCTCCGCCGCACCCGCAGCAGACCCGAACTAGAAGAACCCACATCACATCACATGTGGCATGTCATGAATGAGGAGGGAGGGTTCCGGCCAAGAGAGATATGGGAGCATAACTCCATTTCTATCTTTCAGCTATCTATACTATCACACTTTTAGTTTGGTGAATTTTTTTCTCTCTTGTCCTTATCACTTAAATAACATTTTTATTATGATGTTAAATTATTTATTATTTATTTTTATTATTAATTATTTAAATAGTATATACATCGCATATATCACCCGCTAATTAGGTTTAAATTATAAGCCAATTTTGTGGAGTAGTTTTTTTTTCTTTTTTCATTTATTAATTTTTTTTTGAAAAAATATATTAAAAAATAAAGAGATTATGTAGCTTAAATAAGCTAATGTGTTAATTCTTTTTAGTCGCCAAAATAAGCTTATGTTCACACTTTTCAAATGATTGTACTGTATACACTTTATAATTAAATAAAAAATTTACATAATTTCATGGTTTTTTAGTCATAACTAAAAAAAAGAAAAAAAAAATCATAACTAAACCTAATGTGGAACATAACTAAAGAAATTTTGAATTATAATTAAAATAATGTTATAAATAAAGAAAAAAATTAATCGTAACTAAAAAAAAATTGATATAATTAAAAGTATATATAGTACACCATTTTTAAGGTGTGCATATTAGAATTTTCATATAATAATACATAATTTGTCAAAAGAACAATTATATGTTAAAATCAATCTATTAGTCTATTTCTTGAAATCACCATATTTCTTGAAATCACCAAATTTGTCATTCAACACTCTATCGATTGAATAACACATTTTTCTACCTTACCTACTGCCACCAGCCGCCACTCACCATCGCCAGTAACTTTTCTGGCGATTTTTCTGGCCAATTTTTCTACGAAATTTTCAACATGTCTTTATCACAAAATAAAATTTTATCTTCAATCAAATGTTTAATACTTTATTTAAATAAGGTTTTTCACCAATTTTCTCTAATAATAAGTGGTCATGCGGGTGTTAAATTTGTAAAATATAAAATTTAATTTTAATTGAAGTATATATGTTTATTATTATTCAAGTGATAAAAAAAATATTATTTTCTAAATCAAAAGTTTTGGGTTCCAATTCACTGGGATTGTGTTTGTTACAACTTAAAAAAACCTAATTATAACTCATTTTAATTTAGAAATTTGTACCAATCTATTTAGTATAACTTTTACTTATAGTTTATTGGGTAGACATAGATTAAAAAAAAAAAAAAAAAAAGACTAATTATCTAAAAGGGGAGAGGGATGTACTTTTAACGCACTATTGTGTCAATACGATAGGAAATTTTCACTTCAGAATAGATATAAATAATAATAGAGAAATGAATGTGTCAAAGACATGGAGACAAACACAAAAGTGCGAGTGACAATGAATGAATGTGTGATTTATTTACCAGTGATTGTGTTGGGACTTCAGCCATCACTTTCGTGCGCTTTCGGATCATCCCCTGCTTTGTGCTCCTCAGAGATTCACTTCCCTCATTCTCACCGAGAGAAATTTCCACAACACTGCATGCATATGAGCTTCCTTTATATGCAAATATCACCCTCTAATATTTAGTAAAAACCTGCAGAGTCCAAAAAGTGATCAATTCAGTAAAAACCAGTGACTCTGCATCAACTAATTACTACTACTAAAAAAAATTCCCTCAAAAAACACCTGATGATGGAATGAGTTTCTAAATTTTCTTCCCAAAGTAGAAGCCGCTATCTGCAGAAAAATGAAATTTAATCAGTATATTTACTTCAAGAGTTTCGCTGTTAAACCAGATTCATTTTAGATGTTGGTTACATATGGATCTGCATACCATTTGAGTTGGAGTTGAACTTTCCGGAAGTAATTCTACCATGATTCTCAATTCATCCGCATCAAACCCATTAGGAGGAGGAGCAAATCTATAAAAATAAAATCAAAACAACTGCAGAATTCATTATATATGTAGGCTATGGAGCCGAAACACAACACAATAGTAGATTGAACTTACACTCGCAAAAGGATGGTGTCCCCCAATGAAACATCAAGAGATTTGCAATGCTCTGGATTTGGAGATATGTGGCCCTTCGCTACTTTCTCATCCTCTGTATTCTTTATTAGTTAAGGTATATACTAGCAACATTATCCAAAATTTAAAACAAAAACAGAGAAGAGCTAATAAAACAAAACCAAATCTCTCTCTGTTTTTGGAATCTGAATTAATGCAAGAATTAAGTAAGTAATTGAGCAAAACTTCACTCTTTAGAGGATATTGGATGCTAAATACGTTCTTGCCATTGAAAAGAGCAAGATAGAGCTTTTTCTTCTTCTGGATTGTAGTGAAAGGCCATGGCCATGGAGGTCCTCGTCGAAGGCTCACAGCAAATTGGCGAGTGTCGTCCGGACAACAGTAACATCAATTGGTGAAACACTGCTCCGAACTAGTATGCTCTACAACAACAAATGGAGCACTACTACTCGAAGCCATGGACGACGAAGAGAATGGCCTCCACCGTTTGCTCTGGTTATAATATATAGAAAACGGGTTATTATTAGTAGTTCGGGGTATGGTCATTTGGTACTTTATAATAGTATGATTTATAGAGAAAGTATGATATTAATTATAAAAAATGATATACAAACTCATTTTCTAAATTTATTTTCTAAACCTAATTATGTGTAAGTGATATGATTAGTTGATAGTTAAAAAGATATGAGAGAGAGTGTCATTTAGATATTCTAATTGATTCTCACATCATTAGTCTTGAAAATTGAGTCAAACTTTTAGATTTGTATGGCAATACCTTATAATTATTTGTATTGAATGATTGAAAAATATATTTTCTCTATCCCAAAATAATGGTTTATTTTGGGGAATCTAACTTTTTTTTTCGATAGTACAATTATTATATTTTAAAAATATTAATTTTTTAAAATTATTCTTTAATAATACATTTTTTTAGAATATCAATTGTCATAATTGTATTTTTTGTATTATTAATGAATTTAAAAGAAAAGAAAAATAATAAATTCATATTATTTTGTTCCTTAATTTTTGAAAAAGAACTAATATTTTGGAATAATAAAAAATGGAATAAGAGACTAATATTTTGAGACAGAAGGAATAAGATATATAATAAATAATAATTAGTAAGAAAGTATGACCACGGATATTATGCTTTCGTTTGGAATGGGAATTGGTTTTTTAATTTTTTAATTTTTTAGTTATTTTAGTTTGAACTAAAAAGTCTTATTTGGAATAAACTTTTTAACCTTTTGACTTTTGTAAAAAAATAATTATAATTTGAATGTGACATTTTATCTTATTAATTTTTTAATTTATTTTATTCTTTTATAATTAAAATAGCCACCAAAAAAAAAAATTCTCCCCAAACATAACCTACGTGAGTTACTAATAATTTATCACAGAAAATAATCATGTGTCAAAGTAGGAAAGGTCAACTAGTGAATGGCATATTTCGATTTTTCCTTCATCTTTTATTGTGCGCGGAAAGCTATGCCACGCTGTGTTAAAACAAAAATGCTGGAAACTTTCTAAGTTGGGATCTATATAATCATCAAAATAATATGGATGAATCATACATTCTTATTTTTTTGTTTTTTTTTTTCTTTTGAACCAATCATTGATAAGTGAGAATTATGATAATTATATTTTTTTAAGAGTCTGTAACATTATTAACGTTAAAAAGTGTTTTCTGTGATAAATCTGAAGCATTCATTACAAATAAATAGGATTGCTCACATTTGTTTGTTTTACTTTATTTTATTTCTTTCACCGAAGTCTTAGAATTGTTTTGCTTTACTGTATTAGGTTTCTTTGTGATTTTTTGCGATTTAGACATATAGATGGATCCCACGTCACCGATATTTTGGTTTCTTTGTGATTCCTTGCGATTTTGACATATAGAATAGATATGACCTCTCTCTTGATCTCTTGTCACCAACAGTGGTCCAGCGGGATTATCACATGTCGAGCTTTGGAATTTTTTTCTTAAATAAAAAGAAAATATTTTAAATAAAATAATTTATAAAAATATTATTTATAGTGCAATATCAATGACATTTTTAAAATTATGAGAATAATAATGATTGTTTTTATTAAAAATAAAAAGATTATGATAAGTCATATTATTATTTATGAAAATTTTAATATAATGGTGATGTCTATCATTATTGACATACAAATATAATTAATCTCAATAAATATATATAATTTATTGGATTATTAGTTACATTTGACATGTGGAGTTTATTTTCCATGTGTTTCTTTACTATTGATTGTTAATATCACATGTCAATGATAATGACCCTGTTTGGTAGGGCTTATTTCCAGCTTATTTCAGCTTTTATCTTAATTTAAGCTATTTTGATGTGTTTGGTTCAGCTTAACAATATAACTCATAGTTTTTTGTAAGTCAAAAATCAACTTATTCTTTGAGTGGGGAGGAAAAACTTAATTTATAAGTCAAAAATTAACTTATGGTCACAGCTATAAGTTATAACCACTTTCTCACAGCTCTACCAAACAGGGCCGATGTGGTATTACTATTATATTGAATTTTTACTTAAATTTTGTGTATAAAAAAGTACTTTATTTTAAAATTTATATCCATAACTTCTTTTTTTTTTTTATATTGTCCATAATACACTTGTTACAAATAATATTAATTTTTTTTTATTTCTTGAAATCAAGTAAAAATTTATGTAAAATATTTTTATAAATTTTTTTAATATTATAATTAATAAATGTTTCTTTGTCACTGAGCACCAGAGTGTTTTCTTTGACAAATCGGTGCCATTCATTATAAAGGATTGCTTAGAATTGTTTTGCTTTACTTTATTTTGTTTCTTTGTGGTTTCTTTCTTGCAATTTTGACATACAGATGGATCCCTCGTCGCGAAAATGTTTTCTTTGACAAATCTGAGCCATTCATTACAAAGAATTGCTTAAATTTATTTTATTTTATTTTGTTTGGTTTCTTTGTTGTTTCTTGCGATTTTGACATATTAGACCCATTCCTCCTCACCGCTCCGCTGGGCAACGACTAACCCCTACCCTACCACTTCCCTCGACACCACATTCGATCATTTGTTTGCTCACATTTCTCGTCCCACCTCAGAATTTTTTTTTTTTTTTTTTTTGGGGTGAATTCACCTCAGCATCTTCTCTAACATTTGCAGTTAGCACACTAATGCATATGTAATTTAAATAATTAAAAATATTTATTATATATTATATGTTATTTAAGTAGTAAGATTTTTTTTTAATAAATCAAATATCAAAGGTTCGAGCCTCACTTCTCTAATAATACATCAACTAATTACTAGTACTAAAAAAAAAAGAAAAAAAAATCCCTCCAAATACGCCTGATGGTGGAATGTCCCTATAAATTCTATCCCCCGGTTCGAAGCCATTATCTACACAATAATGAAATTTGATTAGTGATAATTTATTAAAAAGTTTGCCTGCTAAATGTAAATACATTCATATAGAACTGCATACCATTTTAGTCGAATTTGAACTTCCAGGAAGTAATTCTACCATGATTCTCAATAAATCCACATCAAACCCATTCGATGGTGGAACAAACCCATAAATCAATAATACAGTACTTTTTAAAAGAATTCATGTAAATATATCTATGTAGGCCACACACACAAACACAATATAAGTAGATTGAACTTACACTTTCAAAAAGATGGTGTCTCCCAATGAAACATCAAGAGATTTGCAATGCTCTTGATTTAAAGATATGTGGCCCTTTGCAACTTTCTCATCCGCTGTATTCTTTATTAGTTAAGGTATAGCAGCAATACCCAAAATTTAAACCAAAAAATCAAAAACAACTCAAATCTTTGTTTTCGATTTTTCACCACAACTTTGAACAAAATTGTTTTCAATGAGATTAAAAAAACAAACAAATAGACCAACAAACTAGTCAAGTTAGTCTAATAGCCATGGAAAAACGCCAAAACTCTACTCTTTTGAGGATATTGAATGGTAAATGTAGGGAAGTATTTTATGAGTGACAACACATAGTTAAACCGAAGTGTCAGCCGAGGTGCCACGTGGCCTGGTCATGCTAGCCGAGATGATCTCGGCTACGCCGAGTTTATCTGCGAAGATGCTAGAATCCGAGATAAACGGATAAGGGATAAGAATCCTCGACGAAAAAGAGTTCTAGTTTGGATAAGGATAGAACTCTTAGGGAGTTTATCCCTATCTAGTTGAAAGTCCAGGAAGAGCATTGAGCCTGAGTCCACTGAAGTGAGGCTTTTAACGAGATCTGGTCATTACTGGTTATAAGCACAAAGCACCCTCGGGGGTCGAAGATAAGTTCTTTCTTGTGAGTTTAAGTACTCTTTGTTATCTGTGAGAGATAAAGGTTTACTAACTTGATCGTCGGAGTGCCCCCAGGTGGCAAACCACCGCGGTATTCTCATCTTCTTGTTACAGGTTGTTGGACTTAATATATTCTATCGGTGTTCTCCAGCTGAGTTCTCTCTTTGGTTGTGTGGTAAAAAATCAACACTTACAATTTGACGCCGTTTGTGGAAACTTAAGAAAAATAGATGGCCAACAATGGGCAGGAAGAAAAGATAAATGATGCCATCCATAGTGAGAGTGAGAAGCATATGGATCCTAATGCCAAGGAAGAAAACATTAATGAAGGAGTGCAGGAACCAAACCTCGGGAAAAAGGATGCTGGCAAAGAGCGTAACGTCCCGAAGAAGGGAGGCCGAGATGAGTATTACAATGAAAGTGGCTTCTAGATATGGAAGGATAGATGCCTAAGGAGGGATGGGGAGATGAAAGGAGTGGCAAACAAGTTGGCAGACCTACAATAAGTGGTCAACTTTATGATGCAAAACAGCGGGATGCAACAACCATTTCCGTTGCAGGACACACCAGGACCAGCAACCAAGACTGATGCCCAGAAAGGGGGACAAAAAACAATCCCAGTAAGCTTGCTGCATGGCTAGGGACAGGAGTACTCATATCAACCATCACGAGATGTCGGGCGAACAAAGTCAGTACGAGGTGAGTCGCAGAAGACACCACGAACCAAGGGGACCTATGTCAAAGAATCTTGGCATATCCAAGGGAAAGGCTTGTATTTTGATGCGGTGGACGACGAGAAGTCCAAGAGGATGCACAATTACACTGGGAACAGCACGCCAAAGAAACTAAAATCTATTAATAACCGAGCTCCCAGTAGGACGGAGGAGGATGTGAGAGGCTACCTCTAGAGAAAGCGATAGAACGCTGAGATCACATCTATCATCAAGTCGAAGACTCCATTCTTGGTGAAATTGGATACGTTCGAGGACCCAAAGAGATTCAACATGCCGAGGTTTTAGATCTATGACGGTAAGTCTGATCCAAACTTTCATGTTGGTTTGTATTTAAATTCAATGGCTTTGTAGAGCGGGAGTGAGTAGCTACTATGCAAGGTATTCCCCTCTTCCTTTGGGGAGATAGCATCAAATTGGTTCCATAAGTTGCCAAAAGAAACTATGAAGAGTTGGGAAGGCCTGGTCAAGATGTTTGTAGATGGGTTTGTTATGAACAACTCGTAGCCATTGAAGGTAGAATCCCTATTGGCTTTGAAGATCAGCGATGGCGAAGGCCTCAGGGCTTATGTCAAGAGATATTACGAGGTGTACAACCAGATTCCGGGTTGTAACAAGGAGCTGGCGGTCGTGTCTTTCAAGAATGGCCTGAATGATAAATGCTCACTTTGGAAATCACTTGCAAAAACCTTACCGAAGAGCATGAAAAAGCTAATGGCACGGATTGAGAAGTATGCCAGAGCAGAAGAAGACACACAAGGAACAAGAACACCAAAGCGAGAAATGAGGAATGGCTCGCCGAAGCGAGACTAAGAAAATACCAGTGTTGACAGGCAGGAAACAGGAGCAAAGGCTATGCAGGCAGTCGACACTGTGTTCAGGATCCCAATCTATAAAGTTTTGGAGAGGATCAGGAACCAGCCATATTACATAGTGCTGGAGAAGATCCCAGGGAAGTTCATTGGCAGGAGCATTGGGAAGTGTTGTGCTTACCATAATGAGAATGGACACCTAACTCTGGGATGCAGGGCTCTGAAGTCACATTTGGAAGATTTGATCAGACAGGGACACCTGAGACACATTGTAGATGAGGCGAGGACAAGGGAAGAGCATGCAAGGTTGCCCCAAGCACCGGCAGCACCACCTCCACCACTACCAACACCACCATCGCAGTAGGCAGAGGGACCTCGAGTAATCAATGTGATTCACTCGAAGGTCAATGAGAATGAGGTTCGAGGGGAGACCTAGAGGGTAAGGCACTTACAGCATGTATATCAGGTCTAGCAAAGAGAAACCCAGAGTAAACGAATATCTGGGACAGATGATTTCTTTCATTGAGGCCGATTTAGATATGGTGCAGCATCCATACAATGATGCCCTAATGGTAACTCTAAATATTGCAGATTTCCAGGTGAGGCGCATACTGATTGATCAAGGCAGCTCTGGTGACATCATGTATGACAGATGTTACAAGGAGCTTGGCCTTTACCCAGATGATTTAAAGCAGTCTGACAACCCCATGGTAGGATTCAACGAGATGCCGACATGGCCTCTAGGAGCCACGAACCTAGAAGTCATACAGGAAGCAAAAAGGTAACAACTAAGTTCACTGTGATAGATACACCGTCCCCATACAATATCATTTTGGGACGACCTTTGTTGCATGCAATGAAGGTTGTTCCCTCCACGTTGCACCAGCTGTTGCGATTCCCTACTGATCAGGGGATTGAAGAAGTAAGAGAGGACCAAGTACAGACGAAGAATTGCTCCATGGCAACAATGAAGCACACCTGTAATGTAGGGGAAGCAGAAAATGCAGAAATTGAAAGTGAAAACCATGAGATCTTGGATGATGTCAGCAAAGAACTTGCCGAGAAGAGTGAAAAACCACTAAAGAAGGTTCTAGTGCAGGAAGAGAATGATGAACGTTTCTTCCTTCTCTGCTCTGGCTTAGTCGAAGAAGAAAAAAGAGAACTGGAGAGTTTGTTTTAGGGAGAACATAGAGGTGTTTTCCTGGACACCTTATGAAATGTTAGGGATCAGCCCCGAGGTCACTTATCACAGACTTAACGTGGACAGGTCGGCAAAACTAGTCATTCAGAGAGCAAGAAGGCCGACATTAATACATGTACAGACAGTTGAGGAAGAAGTAGACAAGCTATTAGAGACACAAGCCATCAAAGAGGTAAATTATCCCACCTGGTTGTCTAATACAGTAGTGGTAAAGAATAAGAAGAATGGGAAGTGGAAGGTCTGTGTGGACTTCATGAGCTTGAATAAGGCTTCCTCAAAGACAGTTTCTCACTACTCAAGATTGATAAACTGGTAGATACCACTTCAAGGCATGGCAGGATGATTTTTTTTTACGCATACAGAGGCTACCACCAGATAGCAATGTATGCCCCAGATGAAGAGAAAACAACATTCATCACCCCTAAAGGACTCTATTGTTACAGAGTAATGCTTTTCAGGTTGAAGAATGTAGGAGCGACCTACCAAAGACTGGTCACCAAGATGTTCAAACATCTGATTGGGAAGACAGTAGATGTTTACATAGACGATATGGTTGTGAAAACCAAGGAACCTGGAAACTATCTGGCCGATTTGAAGGTAGTCTTTGACATCCTGAGATCATATCGGCTTCGACTCAATGCCTCGAAATGTGCATTTGGAGTTGGATCCGGTAAGTTCTTGGGATACTTGGTCACCAGGAGGGGCATTGAAGCAAGCCTAGATCAGATCAAGGCCATCATTGACTTGAAGAGCCCAACAATAGCCAAGCAAGTATAGATGCTGACTGGAAGGGCAGCGGCCTTGAATAGGTTCATTAGTCGAACTTTTGATAAGCGCAAACCATTTTTTCAATTGTTAAAGAAGGCCACTGATTTTTTGTGGACAGAAGAATGCAAAGTCGCCCTGGCCAACTTAAAAAGGTACCTAACAACAACTCCAATATTATCAAATCCAATAGTAGGAGAAGAATCATTTTTGTACCTGGCAATGTCAAACCACACCGTGAGTGTCATGGTGACTCGAGAAGAAGAAGGAGAGCAGAAGGCAGTATACTATGTCAGCAAGACCCTAGCAAGTTCAAAAATTAGATACCTGCCTTTGGAAAAATTGACATTGGCCAACTAAGGCCCAAGAACCCCACACCAGCAGAGCAGAAGGAGAAAGAAAAACCAAAACCCTGCGATATCTACATTGGGAACTCCTTCCGGCTCTTCGTCGACGACAGCTCCAACTGGCAGGAAGCGGGGCAGGAGTAGTGTTGGTATTGCCAAATAGGCAAATGATAGAGCAGTCTATTCGTTTGGGGTTCAAGGCCTCAAATAACGAAGCGGAGTATAAGGCACTGATTATAGGATTGAAACTAATAGCAACCATGAAGGCCGACGAGGTGGTAGTCTTCTGTGACTTCCAGCTCATTGTAAATTAAGCAACGGGCGAGTATGCAGCCCGAGATGAGAGGATGATAGCCTATGTCAAGGACGTTGTCAAGTTGTTAACATGTTTTCAGAACTGCTGGCTACAGCAGGTTAGCCGAGATGATAATAGCTATGTTGATGCCCTGGCTAACCTGGCCAGCATAATGAAATCAAGTGAAACAAGGACAATAATGGTAGATTATTTGTCAGGCCCAAGTATAGAGCCCTGATAACAGAGTATGAAGCAATACATATAGACATGAGTTCAAGCTGGATGGATGCTATAATTGTGTTCCTCAAAGATGGCAGGCTACCAGCAAATAGAAAGGAAGCACACAAGGTCAAATTGAAGTCGGCCAGGTTCTGCCTGTTAACAGAAGGTCATCTCTATAAAAGGTCCTTCACTAGGCCCCTTCTGAAATGTAGAGGAATTTCCCAATGTCCTATGGGCATATCGGATTACGCCGAGAAGGTCCACTAGAGAATCTCCTTTTACCATGGCATATGGCACTGAAGTAGTCATCCTACTAGAGGTTGGCATCCCTGGCATCAGAACCCGGGGAGTGGAAAACGGAACAAATGAGGCATTTTTTGCTTGAGATCTTAATCTACCAAAAGAAAAAAGAGAAGAGCAGCAATTCGGCTAGGGGCATACAAGCAGCAGCTTGTTAAGGCCTATAATAAGAAGGTCAATCCAAGGAAGTTTCAGGTTAGGGACCTTGTCCTTAGAAAATTTATCGGCAATAAGAAGGATCTCAGGTAGGGCAAGCTTGGTCCAAGCTAGGAAGGGCCATATTGAATCAACTCGGTCGCCGGCAATGGCGTGTATCGACTAAAAGACACTGATGGCAAGGAGTAGCCAAGACCTTGGAACACAGGAAATTTGAAAATTTTCTACCATTAATTTATGCTTTTAAGATTTACGTAAAGATTTTATTAGCCAAAGTATTAATAAAATGCTAGCTCGATTTTGTTTTTATGAATTCTTGTTGAAACTTGTGCAATAGGACTGAATAGTCTTATAGCGATGTTCCCATGGTGAACATGACGAATAACTTAGACTTTCCATGATGGTAGAGTTGAGCTAAGTTGGCGATATTTCCGAATGAAGCATGATGAATAACTTAGACTTGCTATGATGGTAAGGTTGAATTAAGTTTGCGATGTTTCCGAATGAAACGTGACAAATAACTTAGACTTTCCATGATGGTAGAGTTGAACTAAGTTTAAGATGTTTCCAAATAAAACATGATGAATAATTTAGACTTGCCATGATGGTAGAGTTGAACTAAGTTGGCGATGTTTCCGAATGAAACATGAAAAATAACTTAGACTTGCCATGATGGTAGAGTTGAACTAAGTTTACGATGTTTCTGAATGAAACATGACGAATAACTTAGACTTGCCATGATAGTAGAGTTCAACTAAGTTGGTGATGTTTCTAAATGAAATATAACGAGTAACTTAGACTTGCCATGACCGGCAGAGTTGAACTAAGTTTGATCTAGTCAGATTGCAAGAGACATCAAGGTAGAAAACCTTAGCCAAGATTGTCTAAGTCAGACTGTGGCAGCAACAGGAGATGCATCCTGAATGTGAACATAAGTGGTACTTAAGTTCACATTAGGATGCAAGAAAAAGGAATAGGCATAACACTTGTGAGAATTTTGGGAAAATTTTTACAAGTTTAAGTTAGCCGAGGTAATTGCAAGAAAAGACACCCGATGTATTTCTTGTTTGAGATACCCAATCAGGTTGTTAGACTTGGAAGGGTGAAGTCTTACCAGAAGGCAGCAAGTACAAGTGAAAAAATAGCACTTGTAAAAATTTTGATGAAATATTTTTAAGTGTTGTTTGGCTGAGATAGATAGCAATAGTTGTTATCCGAAGTGATTAGTGTGTTCAACTTCGAGGTGAGAATATATCCGAGGTCTGGGGATCCGAGATAAGGAGTTAAACTGTCAAACTTAGAAAGATCAAAAATATTAGTATGGAAAAAACATGCAAGGTATAACAGCAAATAAGTAAGCATACATGAAGGAAGCATACAACACTTAGAAGAGAAATGAAGACTTGTATTGACAAAAGTAAGACTTGCATTCATAGACAAAGTTTGATTATAGCAAAAGGCACATCGGCCCGAAAAAAGAGTAAAGTGTTCAGTAGACAAGGTTCCAAAAACAAACAATGCTCAAAACAAAGAAAAAATCTTAAGGGCATGGAGCTTTAGTGATTTCCTCAGACTATCCTACCTTGGCAATTGGCGTTGTTTCAGCCTCGGTAGTCCGCTAGGCAAATTGCTTGGCCTCAACCTCAGCATCAATCTCAAGAAGAGTTGCCTTCAGTCTCTTCTCAGTAATTAGAACCTCCGCAGTACAGGCAGATGAGGTACTCTTGGAAACCTTGTCCCCATCCTCATGAGTCAAGTCTAAGACTTGATCATTTAAGGTAGAGGACTTGGCCTCAATAGCAACCTCAGCCTCTTCGGCTTCCTCTTCATCGGCCTCGTCTTCTTCAGAATCTTCATTAGATTGGTTGGGCAAGGGAGGAAAAGACACGTTAAGATAGCAGATATCTCAGAAAGGCGAGTCGTCGGGTACAGATAGCTCCTTGAGTGCAGCCATCCAGCCGAGGTAATAACTTTTGTTACAGGCTAGATTGACCTGCTGCTTATACTGATCATGCACTGCGGCTTGCCCCGCCTCGAACGCCTTCTCGTCAGCCGCCTTTACCTCGGCCTCCTTTAACTCAATGGCCTCTTTAAGTTTGGCCTTACATTTTGCTGGTCTGACCTCGGCAGCTTTAACGTTGGCCTTGGCAGCTTCGACAGCAGCCTTAGCGACTTCGGCTTTAGCCTTGGCTTTCTCTTTAGCATTTTTGGTAGCCTTTGTTTTGTCCAGCAGCCCCCGCACACGGATCTTGGCGTTGTGGAGTGAAGCAAGGAGAAGTGCAGCTTCCTGCGACTTCTTAACAAGATCTTTCTTCATCATCTCGGCCTTGATTGCGTAGGAGTGGGCATGTTGAATGGCCTTTAAGAAAAAAGTACAAGTTAGAAAACTTTGATTAAGTGTTGGAAAGCTATCTAGAAATAGTGGGGAAAAAGTAAGAGAAACTTATCAAGACTGAATGCTGCATCATTAAGGCGAAGTTTTCATATTCGTTAAGCTTGGCCATTTGGTTCATGTCGGTCGGAAGGAGCACGGCCGTAGAAAGAGTGGTGCCAACCTCCGTGCTTTCAATAACACTATCACCAGCTTTCAGGGGCTGATTTCCAACCATGACCTCAGGCACCCAGGTCTGGTTGCCCAGGTTTGGCAGCCTTTGTTTTGTCCAACAGGCCCTGCACGCGGATCTCGACGTTGTTGAGTGAAGCAAAGAGAAGTGCAGCTTCTTGCACCTTCTTGACAAGATCTTTCTTCATCATCTCGGCCTTGATTGCGTAAAAATAGGCATGCTGAATTTTCTGCAAGAAAAAAGTACAAGTTAGAAAACTTTGATTGAGTGTTGGAAAGCTAACTGGAAATAGTAGGAAAAAAGTCAAAGAAACTTATCAAGACTGTTCTGCATCATTAAGGCGAAGTTTTCATATTCGTTAAGCTTGGCCATTTGGTTCATGTCGGTCGGAAGGAGCACGACTGTAGAAAGAGCGGTGTCGACCTGCACACTTTTAATAAAGTTGTCACCGGCTTTCAGGGGCCGATCTCCAATCATGACCTCGGGCGCCCAGGTCTGGTCGCGAGAAAAACTACTCCCACTATCAAGACCCCCAGATCTCGACTTCTTTAGCGACGGTGCATCGGATGAATCGGCCTCAGTCGGCCTCTTCTCGGTATCAGCTAGTTTGGATATCGGAATGGAATCCTCTGGGTCCTTCACGGAGTCAGAAGGAATATGGGTGACAATGGCCTTGGCCTTGGTCTTTTTGACCATTTTCTGCTTAAGCTTAGGCTGGGAAGGCGGTGTGGACTGCATGGATAGAACGTCGGGCAAACCGACAAGTAGATTTTCGGCTACAGCTGGTTTTGTGACCCATCTCTTTGGCAGTGGCTACAACGGTCACACCGGTGCCAAAGTTGATTGCGGGTAGGGCAATGGGAGGATTCCCCGGATCGTAGGCCAATGAGTCAAACCTCGGCGTCTGTGACTTTGGTTCTAATTGGCGGGTGCATTTGAAACATGACGTCGACGTCGACGTCGGCACTGAGATAATGAAATGAGCTGGGCAGCAGCAGAATATGAAACCTGCTCTACAGGGTTAGAACTGGAGGCCTAGTCTAGCCTTGGAGAAGAGGCAGTTGGTAGAGTTGAGGCAGATGGAGGAGTCTGGCTCCTTCTAGAAATGTTAGGGAGAGGAGACCGGTACGTCGACACGTAATTCAATAGGATGGGGGCCTTGCGTTTCGCAATGGGAATGTCCAAGAGTCTTTTCAGATCTGGGCTTGGAATAAAGGATTGCCAAAATGACTTGTTTAGCTGAGGTAGAACTGCAAAAAACTAGAAGCAAACATCAAAATGGATAGAAGAAATGAACACACAAAATACAACAAAGTGGGACTTTGACTAAATTCTTACCCTCATCCTCTCTAAAAACTCCTTGGCATAGAGGGTAGAGGTGAAGATCATCGTTCTGCGCAAACTCCCAATTGCCCGAGACAATCAGGTAATCATCTCTAGCGCCTTTATTAGAATCAGGCAGGTCAGCAATGAGTTTGTATGCGGTGGATCTTGACTTGAGGTAATAGGTGTAATTGTTGGAAGACTTGAGGCTACACATTTTATAACAAAACTGGATATCAGCCAGGGTGATCCTAGCATTTTCTTGGCGTGCCAATTCAACAATATCGTTGATAACCCTAAATGTGCTGACAGCTAGTTGTATGGGGTTAAGCTTGTAGAAGTGTAAAATTTCTCTGAAGAGGATATCCAGAAGAAACCTAATTCCATCCTCAATAATGGAAACTACAAGGAACAACATGTAATCCTTCCTAGGCATGATTGAGTCCTCCTTCCCTGCCAACGTGAGGTGGACGTCGGCTAGGATAGAGAACTCCTAGCAGAAATATTCCAATTTGGTTAGGGTGTCTACCCTCCACCTAAACATTCCCATGATGTCGGCTTGAAGTAGTTGGTACTATATCTCAGAGAAAAGAGTTGATAAAGGTGTGAAGACCTCGGCAAAACCCTAGACGAGCACTAGGGTAAGGGTTTTTGAAGACCTAAAAGCGGAGTTTGTTTCAATTTTCCTAAATGATTCCTAAATCAAATCCCAAACCTAAGATCTATGTAAGTGAACAATATTCGAAGGTAGAAATATGGAAACAAAGTAAGAAAAGCAGGAAAAAAAAAACACGATTCAGAATCAAGAAGTGCAAAACAAGAGGCATTGACATGTTTGTGAGCATTAATTCATGACATTTAACAAAAAGTACAAGGCAGTGTACATGAACAATGAAGAAAAACAAAATACAAGTGTGAATATAGATTCAAAGACAAGAATTAACTCGCAATGTCTAGAGCATGAAAAATGGCAAGCAAATCAAGGAATAAAGAATATTGGGGAATAAACAATTCACAACAGTGTCATACTCAAAGAACAGTAGAAAACTGAAAGTGGAAAGAAGAAATCAAAGACTTACTGAATGAAGCCGAAGAAGTGGACACTGGGATGAGGTTCGCCGGAGTCAGATGACGATGATGAATGGAATCAAACAATGAAGAAATCGCTGGAGGAGACAAATGAAACGGTTGCAGAGCTTTGAAGGGCTTAAAGATGGAGTTTAGAGACATAAATTTTAAAGAGAGAGTCTGAGACGAAAAGAGAAATTGAATTTGCAAAAGTGAAGAGACAAGGGGAGAGAGAGCAAGAGAGAGAGAGAAACGAAGTTTTGTCAAAAATATGGAAAAATGTCAAAACATAATAAGGGTGCATTGGACGACGTGTCTATCAAGCGGCGTGGGCAGAAACGACGCGACCTATTAGCGCGTGTCACGTACGAACCAGTGAGAATGGGTCACGTGGAAGAAACGGTTGGAACAACTGTGTGTGACAGCTCATGCGCACTAGGAACACACGTGTGATTCTTGAAATTATTAAGTAATGAGGTTATGACCTCAGCTATAGGTGCGATCCCGGTTGAGATGATTGAAAGAACAGTGGTGCTTGGTTCTTGGTATGGTAGGCACCCGAATTTTGATTGTTGAAGCCGACGAGTCATGATCTAGGTCGAAGTTGTATGGTTATTTTGAATGATTGAACAATATAGGTTCCATTACCTGAGTTTGCTGAGGTAACAGAACCTAGGGCCAGTTATGGGGAAGTATTTTATGAGTGACAGCACGTGGCTAAGGTGATGCCAAAGTGTCAGCCGAGGTGCCACGTGGCCTGGTTAGGCTTGCCGAGATGGTCTCGGCTAGGCCGGGTGTCATGACTTAAACCCGTCCCTATAGGTTTAGTGTCGTAACCGACCAGTAATCCTGGGATTACCAAAGGCCTTTGAACAGATCATCACATAATAAGGGGCTGTAGAAGCAAATATATAAAACATACATAGTCCATTGAGTTGTGTACACATACATGGGACAGAAATTTTAAAACTTATATGCATATCTGTGATGTTACTAACACATTGGTCTTACGCCATCATATCCACAATACATAATATTTAGTCAAAATATAAGAAATATAAAAGTCTCAAACATCAATCATAAACACTAGACCATGACAAAACGGGAACCTCCTCGGGAGGCATAGAGGCTAGCTGACCAAAACAATACTCCAGACAGCAACTTAGGCCTGCTCACACGCCTGCTCACCAACATACATAAATAATATAGTGAGCTGGAGCCCAATGAATAATAACAGAATAAAGATTTTAGTAAATGATATCTATAACAAATTCATAAATCAGATTTCAAATCTCTTGTCAAGTCAGAAACATAATCATGTTTGTATTCGTATCAGAAACAAAGTCATATTCATGTTTATATTCAAATCATGCGGGGTACATCTATTGGCATTAACAAATCACATTGGTCATTCATATCAAGTTCCACAATGGAACCTCTGGTACCGGGTATCATATAACATACGTAGGCCACAATATTGTTTCTCCCGGGCGAGGGCCTCATGTCACGGTATTGTTTCCTCCGAGAGGGGGCCTCATGACCATAAGCCATAGTATTATGTCCCCTGGGCAAGGGCATTTGCTAAGGATATCACAAATACAATTCAAAGAATTGGGACATCATTCATGTAATTTCAAAATAACATTTTGTACAATTCTTTCCAGAAACTAATCATATCATATCATAATGTTCAGAAAGTATTTCATATTGAACATAGCTTTATAGAGTTCTTACTCACAGATAGCTTCAATAGCATAACAAATGGATCAAATAACTCATGGCGCGTGACTTACACAAACATATAATAGATACACATATTGAAACACACACTCGGATAGTACTTAACTTATTTTGTTTCGTTCTTAGTGTGTTTCTAGCCTTTATCCTCATTATTATGTCTTAATTAGGGCTTAAGAATGCCTAAGATGCAATAAGGATATCAAAATGAGCTTCAAGACACTTAGTCAAAATTTTCAAAAATAGGGCAGTCCGCTCGAGTGCAACTTTGGTCGCTCGAGTGGCATGTAAGGTCTACAAAAGTACTGGTTGCATGAATTTTTTGCTCGATCAACGCTCGACTATCGCTCGAGCGTAAGACTGAACAAAAAAGGGTCTCTGCTCGAGCGCAACTTCAGTCACTCGAACGGTATACAAAAGTCTATAAAATTTCTAGAAGCTCTCATTTTACGCTTGAGCTCAACTTATGTCGCTCGAGTGGAGGGTTAAAAACAAAGGTAGTCACTTGAGCACAGGCTCTGTCACTCGAGCCAATGTCACGACCCAAACCTGCCCCTATAGGTTTAGTGTCGTAACCAGCCAGTAATCTAAGATTATCAAAGGCCTTCCTGTACAATAAAAAATAATCGGGGCTAACGAAAGCAATATTTAAAAACACCAATAGTCCAATGAGTTGTGCATCTATATGAACAAATATTTACATGCAAAAATGTTAATTTACCCACTTACATTACATAACGTAGAACATAATATAACATCTTATGCAAAACATATGCACAGGTCAAAAGTGTACAACATGATCAAAAGTTTAACAACGACCTTCCAGGCCTAGCCCCAACTTGAAGGCACACAAAACAACTCAATAGGCTTGAAACGGTGGCTCGGCTAAAAACCCCTTCTAGGCTTGTCCTCCATAGCGCTCACCTATACATATACATAAAAATAGTGAGCTAAAGTCCAGTGAATAACATTAAAGTAAAGGGGTTAGTGAACGAATTCCAAATATATCATACCCGTAAAATAAATCATGACACAATCATTCATATCAGTCTTATATCATAACATAACATAATGGTACGCCTCACAGAACATATCACATATCACCTTTCGACTAGAGTAATTGATTATGGATACCGATTAAACACATATCGCCACAATGAAGTGGCTAACAAGATCTCGTATCACATATATGTCATAGACCCGCATTTACATGCCGTCCCCCATGACTTGGGACTATTTGTGGATGCCATAATAAATTCACAAATAGGACATTCGTTCACATAATCAAAATAGCATTTCAGAAATCATAACTTATCGAATAATAGTGGAAACATAGTTCATATTAACATATCTTTATAGAAATGTTACTCACAGTGGGCTTCCAGAACGGTTGGTCAAGCAGTCCTTAACTCGTGACCTACAATCACAAATATGCATAGCACGATACACAATCATCTGAAACATATTTAGTTCACTTAAGCTTTAAGCTTTTAAATATGGGTGACAAGAATTATGAATTAATTAGATTATTAATTTCCTTTTACCTCTAATTAAAACATGTTTAGTCATGTATTAACCAAATTAATTAAATATAAAGACTCTAATCATATACAAATCCTTATTAAGTTCACTAATTGCACAATTAAACTTAAATTAGGCTCATACACATTAACTTACAATCATTCAGTCATGTTTAAATTACTGAATCAGAAACTCATAAACATATAAATTTCGCAATTTAACTTCAATTTCAAGGCCTGAAACTTCTTAAAAAACATTTTGAATTCACAATTTCTAAGTTCAAACAAAAATGATGAGTTTAAAACAACCTCAAATTGCCATGAAGAAATCAAAAATCAAACCCTCACTTTATTATGTACACGTATGTAAATGTATAAAACATGCAAGTGTGAGCTCTAAAACTCAAGCTCCCATAGAATTCCCTCTCAATTGAAGACCCATGCAAAAATTCAAATGAATAAAAACAAATTTCCATAAAAATCAGGCCATGCATGTAGCTATATTAAGTTACATCTTTCATTTTGTCCATTTTAAACCATGCATGTATTAACTCTTTATCATATGAGCAAAACTTCTAATTCCTCATCAATTCATTCTAATTTAAACTTTAAACTTGAAGATGATGTATATACAAGTTTCTATTCCAAAAATTAGTGTGTAAAGCTTACCTTGTTTTGATGGGTTGTTAGAATTCAAGACAAATATCTACCTTCTTCCTTAATTCTTCTTCTTCTTCTCTACCTCTCTTACTTGTTGAGCTCTCTCTCTCTCTCTCTCTCTCTCTCTCTCTATACGTATATAGTGCAATATAAGCCCACTAGTCTCTTCTTAATCAATTGATGAGTAGAATATTTGATTCTTATATTCTGATTCTTCAAAATTAACTTAGACTAATAATGAATCACATTAATCAATATAAATCAAATTCCCTTAAATTAAATTAATCTTCATCATTTATAATCTTAATAACACTAAATTAAATTATACTAATGTGTATTAAGCTTTAATTCCTATTCAATTATTTAATTCCAACCTATTAAAATTAGCGAATCAGACGGAATTAATTTTTTAATTAAGCTTCCCAAATAACTCTGAAAATTCCAATTAACATATCCTTATACTCAATTTTGATTTCTAAACCACTTTATGTCATCAATTTCAATTTCAAAGCCGAGCTCACAACGAATAGTTTCTCAATTTAAACAGATATTAGAATGAATCAAATTAGATAATTCACAATTAATCACTTAGCACATGTCATAATTAAAATTCAATACATAATTAATCACTTATAATTACGATTAACATTTTGGGGTCATCATAGCCAACCCCCAAACTCTACAAAAGTACTGGGAGCTCACATTCTCTGCTCGAGCGCAGACTCCACTGCTCGAGCGAAGGGTGCAAATTCTGGAATTTCCAGATTGCAGTTCTAAGTTCAAAACTCAAATTCAAAGCTTTAAAACACATTCTTTGGGCCCAAAACTTGAGAAAAATTGTCTAAGCTTGTATAACATCATACTTTAAAGATCATTTCACAAATTCAAGGTCCAAAAGCATGCCAATTGTTCAAACTCAAGCTTGAAATTTAGAAAACATAACATGCATGAGTTGATATGATCTTCAACCTTCCAAAACATGATCAAATGAGATAAAAGGATGTAAAACATGATGAACTTCCAAAACCAAGCTATGATTAATGCATGCATGTAAGAATTCTTAAAAAACAACTTCAAAGTTTCATGAATAATGCATGCAATGCATGATTTCACTCCCAATTCATCTATTTAAAGCTCAATCCACGATTATACAACCTACTTCTCTTCAATTCTTGTAGCAAACAACTTAAAGTCATGCCTAGGAGTTGAATTCTTACCTCAATTCTTCAAATGAAATCTAAGGGACCAAATCTTTTGTTCTCCTAACTAATTCCCCTCAGATTTCTTCCAATTCTCTTGTTTGAGCTTAATTCTCTCTCTCTCTCTCTCTCTCTCTCTCTCTCTCTCTGTACGGTTGGTATCAAGAAAATGAAGAAGAAAGATGAGTTAAGGTACATATGGAAGCCTAGATTAAGTTAAACAATGGTGATTATTTTATTTTAATTATTTCGTTCCAAATTGAATTTCAATCAAACCTACCGTAAAACTCCAAAAATTCCAAATAAACCAAGTCAAATTCGTAATCAAATGCTAATAATGCCTTCAATTCGCAGAACAAGACAGAAACACAAATAGATATTTCTACGACAGACAAATATAGATGCAAATAACATATAACACATGCAATTAATGCAAAATTTCCTCCTAATTACTTATTAGGCATTCTTAATCATGGTTTAACAGTTAATCACGGGTCAGAGTTATTACACCGGGGTTATCTGCGGAGATGCCGGAATCCAAGATAAGCGGATAAAGGACAAAAATCCTAGATGAAATAGGGTTCTAGTTTGGATAAGGATAAAGCTCTTAGGGAGTTTATCCCTATCTAGCTGAGAGTCCAGGATGAGCATTGAGCCTGAGTCCACTGAAGTGAGACTTCTAAAGGGTTCAAGTCACCGCTGGTTATAAAAACAAGGCACCCTCGTGGGTCAAAGGTAAGTTCTTTCTTGTGAGTTTAAATACTATTTGCTATCTTTGAAAGATAGAGGTTTACTGACTTGATCGTCAAAGTGCCCTTGGGTGGCAAACTACCGCGGTATTCTCATGTTCTTATTACAGGTTGTTAGGCTTAATCTATTTTGCCGGTGCTCTCCAGCTGAGTTACCCCTTTTGGTTGTGTGGTTAAAAATCAACACCGGCAATAAATACCATTGTGCCATTGACAAAAGCAAGGTAGACCTTCTTTTTTGTAGTGAAACGCCATGAAGGTCCTTATCGAAGGCTCACAGCAAATTGGTTTAGATCTTCTGAACAACAGTAACATAAATTGGTGAAACACTGCTCTATAGTAGTATTTTGTGCAACAAATGGAACACTACTACTAAAAGCCATGGATGATGAAGAGGAATACGATGGCCAAAACCCAAGGGTGTGTTTATATAATACATATAAAGCCTCGTAGCTGAATTTCATTTGATGGTCGTAAAATCTTTGTCAACATTAGAGCGGCCATATGAATGCCAAGGAATTGGTTAAAAACCTGTCAACATCGGATTTGGGATGCCTATTATGCTGGGGGCATAACAAGCAGTTGTGCTAGCCTATGGGCTCATTTCGAGGTCCATTTTGATATTCCAAATCGTTCATATTTTAGAATATATCGAGTAAAACATACCTATAAAAAAAATTAAGTTAATCAGATATCGTTAACCCTTTCATCTACTCACATTTGAATCTACAAAAATAAATGACATTATAATTTAAAGTTTTAAAATGAATACAAATGTGAATAGATGAAAGGGGTAACGATATCCGATTAATTTTGATATAACTGCGAGCTCCAGAAGGAACAAGCCGGGTTGATCCACGCTTCTCAAACCGTTGTCCAATTGATGATGCCCACAGTGAAACCTGCAAAAGTGTTCAACAGGGAACAGGGAGTCCCCCAACGAACCCTCCGACGAGCAAGTTAGAGAGGTGAGGGTAGTGATGATGTAGAGAGAGGATGGAGATAGATAACTTAACTTTTTCTCATCTTAGAGGGCTGCTTATATCCTTTGCTCATCATTTCCTTGTCCACTCCGAGCCGTTATGTTGGCCGAAAGTCTATATTTTAGCTTGCCTTGTTCATGGTGAGGCCGTCCTGTTCCAACGTGAAGAGTTATCGTAATAAATGCTGTAGGGGAGCTCATTAATGGCTGATGTGTAGTGCAATAACTTTGCAGGATCTTTGTCTGCTGATGTGGCTGGTTCTGCACTTGCTAGGTGTTTAGATGTCATTGGCGCTTGGTGTAGAGTTGGGTTCCAAGGATGTTGAGCTTTAGTATTTGAGTCATGGATTGGGCCTTAAGTGGCGGGCCATATCCTTAATCGGCTTACCCATGTCAGTAGTCCCCCATTCCTAAGTGCAGCTTCAGTCCAACGAAGGGAATAAAGAAGAAAACGAGGGTTGTGAGGGTGGCCGAGTGGAGAGACCGACCATGAGGAGGGCCGACCGCGAAGGGTGGCCGAGTGGAAGAGCCGACCGTGAGGAGAGCCGACCGCAAAGGGTGGCCGAGTCGAGGGACCGACCATGGAGAGGGCCGGCCGCAAAGGGTGACCAAGTGGAGGGACCGACCATGGGGAGGGCTGACCGCGAAGGGTGGCCAAGTGGGTAGGCCGACCATGAGGAGGGCTGATCGCGAAGGGTGGTTGAGTGGAGGGGCCGACCGTGAGGAGGGCTGACTGCAAAGGGTGGCCGAGTGGAGGGACCGACCATGGGAAGGGCCGACCGCGAAGGATGGCCGAGTGAGATGGGGAAGTGGTGGTGCATGGGGCTCGAGGAGCTGCGGGGCACGTGGTGAAGTGAAGTGGAATGGACATGGAAGGAAAAGGGAGTAGTGGATCGTGGGGGCACACGGGGCGGAATCCTTTAATGGGGGAGGTGACGCATTGGTAAGAAGTGAAGGGATAAGGTAATATAGGGCAGTGAAAAGGCAGGGGCGGGAGTTTTTTAAAAAAATTCAAACTGGCGAAATTTAATCTTGACCCTTGGAATATAGGCAAACCGTGGGCATTTGGAGTTATTCATTTTACCTATCTTATCACCAAAAACCAATACATTCCTGAGGTGAACTCCTTTGTCTTGTGTGACACACCTCTGTAACACTTTGCGAACTTTCTTGTGCCAGCGTCCGAAGTAATACGTAAATATGTAGGAGAAATGGCCCAAGAGGAAATGCTAGCCACCAAGCTTGACTCGTTCGGCGATGACGACGTGGTGGAATTGGCGTAACAGTACTGGGTGGAGCGAAGGGAGGGGAAGGGACCTGGTCAAGCGGTGCGGGCTCGCCTGATGACGATGATTGCGGCCGCGAGGCCCATTAGCCAAGTGGAGCCGGGACCACTGGCACACCAAGCCAGACAAATCCACGTTTATGGCAGAGGAGTTTAAGGGGGTACGGAGGAAGTACCAGATTCTCGCGGAAATAGGGTTGAGGCTGCCCACATCCAAGGAGAGAGTGTCGAATGTACGATCGAACGAGTTCAGCCTATACGAAGAGGTGCTGCGAGGGGGTCTGAAGCTACTCCTTCCCTAAATTGTGGTGGACGTGCTTAACAGATTAGAAGTGGCACCCGGGCAGCTGATGCTGAATGCCTGGAAGATAGTGATGGCCTGTGCGAGCGCTTGGGCGCAGGCGACCGGAGGGATGGCCATGACGATGGAGGAATTCTTCTCATGCTACAAGGCCTTCGGTCAACAGGAGACGTGGGTGACCTTGTAGGTTGTGGCAGGTCGAGGTCTAGTGGCGGGCTTGCCATCTTCGGTGAAGGGGTGGAGACCGAGATAGTTCTTCGTGTTACTGAACGGTGGAAGGGGAGTTCGCACAACATGGAAGGTCCCCACAAAATCAGTTGAGCCGAAGTTGGATGTGGCGGCTGAAGACCGGGTGAAGAAAGTGAGGGAGTGGAGGGAGGAGAAGGGGTTGAGGTGAGACGAGCTGGTTCTTCCTTCGACGTTGTTTGCCCTGAACTTGGGACCGCGGCCGTCGGAGAAGGATCCAGCGAGGGAGGAACTGGAGGTACGTAGAAAGGCGGAGGAGGAGAAGGAAATGAGACTGTTCGCCAGAGCGGACAAATACAAAGAGACACAATTGGGGCCTGTCCCAAAGCTGGTGATGAGGAAGCGGGTCCGACCGCGTCCCAAGCCGCTGGGTAACAAAGACTTAGCTGGCTTCGCCCCACTACCGCCCCCAGTAGACCCGTTAAACGAGAGGGGTAAGCAGGAGGTGGAGGCGGTTATGAAGAAGCCAAGGAAAAAGAGAGGGGGCGTAGAGGGGGGAAAGAGGCCCCTGCCTTGAAAAAGATGAAGGTTGGGGCGAGGGTGCCTCTTCGGTGGGAGAGATGAAGGAGGGAAGGGTAGAGGTGATGCCAGAGGAGGCGAAGGAGACCGCCTAAGTGGTGAAGGAAGATGAGGGTTTGAGTGCCCAAGTTCCGAAAGAACACTTGGGCCCAACTGCACCTATGGCGACGACGGTGGTACCTGTGCCAAAAGGAATCCCCAGTCTCAGTGAAGGGAAAGTTGGGATCGGCAAGCAAAAGATGAGTGCCTCGCTGGCAACCGCGTTATATCACGCGTGTGCACTGGCAGGTCACTCGGCAGAAGGGGAGGAGGCCAGGGTTGCAGCCAATCGTCTGGTTGGAGTTGTGGAAGATGCGGCTATACAGTCACTGGCGCAATTGACAGAGGCCGACCTCCTAAAGGGGTTCTGTTCAGCCCAGATGGAGGCAGTGACCCTGGCGACTGCCCTGATGAACAAAGCAGTGCGCTCGAAGATGGAGATAGAGCCGTTGAGGGCCCAGTTAGGAGAGGCAAAGGTATGGCTGCACAATCTGAGGGTGGAGACGGCGGGATAGAGGAAGGCCACTAGGAGTGCGTGCGCTAAGGGGCTGGAACACGCGCAAAGGGTGAAGAGCATGGAGGTGTTGGCGCTGGTGTAGAACTACTCAGCGAACCGAGCTAATGCCAAGCTCTTCGCAACCAAGTCAGAGCTGGAGGCGGAGCGCTGCAAGGCGATATCGCTAGAGTTCGAGTTGGCGGGCGAGAAAAGGAAACTAGAGGAGGTCTAGAAAGCCTACACCACTGCCAACGAAAGATGGGAGGAGGCCATGGCCAGCAAGGAAGATCTAGTTACAGACAAGGAAGAGGCTGATAGTCAGATTGCGGCATTGGAGAAGGAACTGGCAGAGGAAATGACGAAGTTGGCATCTGAGAAAGCGGCGTACGTCGACCTGTGTATGGCGGCGGTGGAGCAATTCAAGGGGTCCACCGACTTCTAGATGGCCATAGATGCCATGATCGCGAACAGCCTAGTGAAGAAGGGTAGTGGGAGGGCTGGGCCGTCGGAAGCGGTCGTTGGAGGTAGAAGCGAAGAGGAAGTTATCCAGAGCTTCCAACGGTCGGTTTTTTATAAGCATGAAATGGCTGAGTTCTGGGACAGTGGCTGGAAGACATTCAAACATAAAGCGGAAGAGCTGTTCCCAGACGTGGACTTTAGCCGCGTGGAGATAAGCGAAGACGACGTCGCCCAGACCCCCCTGGACGAGGGGGTTGAGGAGAAAGATCTGGTCTCTACTGAGGAAGAGTGATCTTTGTAAAAATTTTGTGTTTGTGTGTTTTGTTTATTTGTTGTTATGTGTAATTTCTGCAGTGAATCGTATGTAACTGTAAGCTTGTAAATAAAACGAGTTTTCCCTTGTACTGTTGTCGTTACTTCTTCTGAGTTGAAAATTTGAAAATAATGAAAATGACAGAACAGAATTTAATGAAGAATGGTTGTAAAAGTAAGACTTGTGCATGAATTGTAAAAGTAGATTGTAAAAAGTTTAGAAATGGGCAGCCAGACTAACTTGTGAGAAAACCATGATGCAAAAAACGTTAAAAATAGACATGCACAAAAATGTTAAAAATTAAAGATGGGGGTGGACAACTATGGACCTGGATTCTGACTAAATTAAAAATGTAAAATTTGGAATGTAAAAATTGATAAAAAATGTTGCAGTATGGACCGAGATTTTAACTAAGTCATCATTCGAGTTCCGACTAAGACTGGGAAGGCTCTATCATTTTGAAATTTCAATTGACGCAGTTCGGCCGAGCTCTTCGTGCTCAGTCTGGCTGAGGTGTAATTAACTCAGTCTGGCTGAGGCCTGATTAACTCGGTCTGGCTGAGCTCTTCGTGCTCAGTCTGGCTGAGGCTTGATTAACTCAAACTGAGGCTGGATTAACTCAATCTGGCTGAGCTTTTCGTGCTCAGTCTGGCTAAGACTTAATTAATTCAATTTAACACATCGTTATGGAAACACAACGCAGATAACAGAGATAGAAAGTCATTGTCATTTAAGGCGTAGCCGATTGATTAGAAATTTACACCATGTATGAAAAGGACAAAAATAACCAAGTGTGTAGATTGTCATACAGCAATTGATCAATACAAAAATAGGACATGGTACTTTACTGGAAATAACGCTTCAAGTGTTCGGCGTTCCACAGGTGGGGGAGGTCTCGGACTTTCATATCCTGGAGTCGGTAAGTGCCCGGGCGCCTGGCCTTAATAACGTAAGGTCCTTCCCACATGGTTGCCAGCTTGCCCTCGACAGGGTTTTTGGTGGCGAGAGTTGCCTCACGCAGAACTAGGTCCCCAACAGCGAACTCCCTCGGTCGGACTTTGCGGTCGTAGTGTGCTCTCATTTTCTGTTGATACGAGGCCCGTCCGACAGCAGTGCTCTCTCGGAGCTCTTCAATTAGGTCTAAGTTAACCCAACGTAATTCTTCGGTGAGTTCAGGATTTGGGTGCAAAACCCTCGGGGTTGGCAGGTCGATTTCCACTGGAATGACCGCCTCAACGTCGTATGTCAAGCGAAGGGGGTCTCCCCAGTGGGGGTTCGGGTGGTAGTGCGGTAGGCCCAGAGTACATTTGGCAATTCCTCAGCCCAAAGTCCCTTAGCGGCTTCCAACTTAGTTTTGATGATTTTTAGGAGAGAACGGTTGGTAACCTCTACTTGCCCATTGGCTTGGGGATGGCCTGGGGAAAAGAAACATGGCTGAATGTGAAGCTCTGCACAAAATTTTCTAAACTTGGCATTGTCAAATTGCTTGCCGTTGTCTGAGACGATGGCTTAGGGGATTCCGTATCAGCATACAATCGATTGCTAGATAAATCCGGTTGTGTTCTGTTCGGTAATTGTGGCAAGGGGTTCCGCATTCACCCATTTGGTGAAGTAATCAATGGCGACCACAGCGAACTTGGTTTGGCCCTTACTAGTGGGCAATGGACCAACTAAGTCAATGCCCTACTTGGCAAATGGGTAGGGACTGCTGAGTGTAATCAGTTCTGTCGGCGGGGCATGAGGGATATTGGCAAAACGTTGGCATTTATCGCACTTAAGCACAAATTCAGTGGCATCTTGGTTGAGAGTAGGCCAGAAATAGCCGGTGCGGAGCATTTTATGGGCCAGCAACTTGGCACCCGAATGATTACCACATACACCCTCGTGGACTTCCCTCATGACATAGGTCGCTTGGGAAGGACTGAGGCACCTGAGGTATGGGCGTGAAAATCCGCGTTTGTACAGGAGGCCTCTAATGAGGATATAATTGGACGACCGGGCTCTGACTTTGGCGGCCTACTGTTTGTCATCTGGTAACTCCCCATTTATCAAAAATAGAAGGATGTCCGCCGCCCATAAGATAGGTTCATTTTAGAGGGAGTGGACTTGCAGCTGGGTTAGCGAAGTAGCCGGGTGGGCTAGGTATTCAAGACGAACGCCATGGCTGAGGTCTGACTGGTCAGCCGAGTCTAATTAGGCCATTTCATTTGCCTTGAAGTTTTCTGACCGAGGGCTGTGTTTGATGTGGAAAGTGTTGAAAAGGCGAACGAAAGGGAGTGCAATGTCCCTATAGGCTCGCATTGTGTCGTCCTTGGCTCGAATTCCCCCGTGATTTGTCCGACGATCAGTTGGGAATCACTAAACACTCGGAGATGGCTTACACAAATGTCTCTGGCTAGGCGAAGACCTGCTATCAAGGCCTCATACTCGTTATTGCTTGCGTCAAACAGAAAGCAGAGAGCACACTTGAAATAGCCACCATCGGGGGTGGTGAGGATGAGACCAGCCCCAATGCCTTCTTTGTGGGATGATCCATCAACATTAAGTGTCCAAGAGTGGGGATCTTCTGCCTCGGTGTTGAATTGTCTGGGCGGGGGCCATGGTTGGAGTGGGGTTAGTGAATTCCAAAATAAAATTGGCGACGGTCTGTCCTTTGATCGCTGTTCGAGGTCGGTAGGAGATTTCAAATTGGCTGAGCTCGATTGACCATTGCATAAGTCTGCCGGACAACTCTGGTTGTTGCATTATCTTCTTCAAAGGTTGGTCAGTGAGGACCACTATGGAGTGAGCTTGGAAGTAAGATCGGAGTCATCTAAAGGCTATGACCAAGGCCAAGGCCATTTTTTCCAACAATGGGTAGTTCTGTTCTGCTCCCCTGAGAGCCCGGCTAATGTAATAAACCAGACGCTGTACTGAGCCGTCCTCCCTGATGAGGACCGCACTGACTGCGGTGCTCGATACGGCTAAGTAGAGAAAAAGGGGCTCATCCGTGAGCGCCTGAGAGAGTAGGAGGTTTGGCCATGCACTGCTTCAATTGTTGGAAGGCCTCTTCGGATTCGGTCATCCACTCAAAGCCCTGCCGAAGGACTTTAAAGAAGGGAAGGCAATTGTCTGTTGCGCGGGAAATAAAACGGTTGAGGGCTGCGACACGGCCAGTAAGCCTTTGAACTTCTTTAACCATTCTAGGAGACTACATTTCTACCAGGGCCTTGATCTTTTTGGGGTTGGCCTTAATACCCTGTTGACTGACCATGAAACCTCGGAATTTCCCAGATCCAACGCCGAAGGCACATTTCTCCGGATTCAGCTTCATTTGATACTTACGTAGGGTGCCAAAGGTCTCCCGCAGGTCTGCCAGATTATCAGAGGAGAGTTTGCTCTTAACTAGCATGTCATTGACGTACACTTCCATGTTCTGACCTATCTGGTGATGAAAAAGAGCATTGACCAACCGTTGGTAAGTTGCTCCGGCATTTTTCAACCCAAATGGCATGACACGATAGGGGTAAGTTCCTCGGTCAGTGATGAAGGAGGTATACTCTTGGTCGGACGGGTGCATCAGAATTTGATTGTAGCTAGAAAAGGCGTCCATGAAACTAAGCATTTGATGTCCAGCCGTAGCATCGACAAGTAGATCTATGCGAGGAAGGGGATAACTGTCTTTAGGGCAAGCTCGATTGAGGTTGAAGTAGTCGACACAAAGTCGCCATTTACCATTGTTTTTTCGAACCAAGACCATATTTGACAGCCATCTAGGATAGTCCACGTTCTTGACAAACTGTGCCTCCAGCAGCTTGTCTACCTCAGAAGCGATAAGAGAGTTGCATTCTGGGTTAAAGATGTGTTGCTTCTGGCGGAAGGGTCGGAAATAGGGCTCGGTGCTCAAACGATGAGTGATGAAGGAAGGATCAATACCTGGCATGTCGGAATGGGTCCAGGCAAACACATCATTGTGCTCGGTCAGGAGGGTTGTAAGATCGGCCTTGGCTTAAGGGGATAGTTGGCTACCGATCTTGGCTGTTTTTGTTGGGTTGGTGGGGTCGATTGGGACTTCGACAAGTTCTTCCACTAGTTCCCCTCTGACTAACTCATCTTTGACTCTGACGTCGAGTCCTTCGATGATCATAGTCTCCTTCAACTTGACTTCTTTGAGTAAAGCGACGTAGTATTCTCTGGCTACAGTCTGCTTCCCCCTCACGGTGCCGATTCCGAGGTCGATGGGGAATTTCATGGCCAGATGATACGTGGAAGTGACAGTTTGAAAAGCGTTGAGAGCGGTGCGGCCGAGGATGATGTTATAAGCAGAGAGACAGTCCACAACGAGAAAAGTGAGCAACTTAGTGGCCTGCCATGGGTATTCTCCAATGATGATAGGCAGATCGATGGAGCCTATAGAAGTCACCCGATCCCCAGTGAAGCCAACCAGTGGGGTTTGGAGAGGGGACAAGCTTTCTTCCCCTACCTTGAGCTGGAAATAGGCGTTGAGGAAGATGATGTCTGAAGAGCTACCATTGTCGACCAGCACCCGTCTGACTTTGTAATTGGACAGGAGAGCAGAGATGACGAGGGGGTCGTCATGGGAGTAACGGATGCCTGTGCAATCGGCCTCTGTAAAGGTGATGGGCTCTATCCACTGCTTGGGGTGTTTAAAGGGGCGGTCCAATGTTGCGACTTCTTTATCTGAGCCCTGCTTGATTTTTCTAAGTTTCGCCCATTGGGCCGAACAGGATGGTCCTCCACATGCAAGCTCGCCGGCAATAACTTTGATTTCTCCAACCGGGGGGGCAGAGTTGCCTTGTGCCCGGGGTTGTTGTAGGGGCCGATCATGGCCTTGGTTAGGCTGTGCGGGTTGTCGAGGAAGGGTGCACCGGTGGTTGTTTCTGGTAGGTTCGGTTCTTGGCCATTACTGAGGGCGGGCTGCCGTGAACCAACTGAGATGCCCCTGGCGTATCAGGCCCTCGACCTGGTCTTTGAGATTAACACACTCCTCGGTATTATGGTCGTGGTCCTGATGGAAACGGCAGTATTTGGACTAGTCTCACTGGTTAAAGGGGACCACGACGGTTGGGGCCATTTTAAAGGATAATCTCGTTGAATCTGATTCAAGACTTGTTCCATGGGGGAATTAAGGGGTGTGTATCGTTCAAACCGGCCGGGCGATCGGGCAGGTGCTGACCGGTCGGCTCGAGCAGGTCGGTCAGTATACTGGGGTGTTTGCTGTGTGTACTGGGTGTTTCTGGTTTTAGAGTCCTTTCTCTTCTCTCTGGGGGTCGGGTTTTTAGTTGTGGAATCTTGTCAGGCGGCTAGGGAATCTTTGGTGTTCATGTATTTTTGGGCTTTGGAGATGAAGGTTGCAATGGAGGTTGAAGGGTTTTTGGAGAGGGAAAAAAGGAAATCGGATGATCGTAGATCGGCCATGAACGCCGTGAGAATGACCTTGTCATCATTTTTCGCCACCTGCAAGGCTTCAGTGTTGAAGCGGGTGACGAAGCTGTGCAGCGACTCCCTTTCGGTCTGACGGATGTTGAGGAGTTGGGTTGCTGGACACCGCTGGCGCTGGGCACCAATGAAGTGGCTGAGAAATGAGTCATTTAGGTGCTGAAAAGTAGAGACAAAGTTTGTCGACAGTTGACTAAACCAGAGTCGGGCCGACCCCTTTAGTGTTACGGGGAAAGCCTGACACATGATCTCATCAGGGAATGCATGGAGAATCATGAGGGTCCTATAAGTCTCTAAGTGGTCGACTGGGTCCATTGTACCGTCGAAAGAGTCGATCGAGGGCATTTTGAACTTAGGACGGAGGGGTTTATCCCTAATGGAGGCAACGAATGGTAAGTTGGCTGTGGTGGAGGGTTTAGTCTATATGTTCTGCATGACTCCTTAAAGCTGGAGTTTCATGGCTCGAGGTTCGGCATCCCAAAGGGGAACGTTGTTGCCACCAGAATGCAATGGAGGTTGGACACTACTGGCCTCTCCCTTGGGGGCAAGCGCTTGGAACGATGGGTGTGGGGCCCGAGGGGGCGGGTTCATATCTGGAGGAGGGGGTCGCAAGCCCTCCAAGTTAGATGGGTGGGATTGTTGGATGGGGTGGTTCGGGGCTCATTCTCGGTTGGGTGGGATATCTGGAGGTGGTGAAGGAGGTATGGGAAGGTCTCTTTGAAGCAAAGCATTGATCAGGGCTTGGTTTTGCTTGGCTAAGCAGTTGATGCTATTGGTGAGTTTTGTGAAATACTATGGTGGGTTGTTTGGGTTAGGAGGGTCGGCTTGGGGGTCGGCAATGTTGTGTTGAGAAGCCATGGATCTAGTTATGACCATCCACCTTGGTGGGTGGCAGGTAGGGATTATCGGGAATGGGTCTCCAGTGACAATGAGCACAGTTGCCGCACAGAGCAAAAGGGTTCCCACAGACGGCGCCAACTGATGTAACTGCAAGCTCCAGAAGGAACAAGCCAAGTCGATCCATGCTTCTCAAACTGTTGTCCAATTGATGATGCCCACAGAGAAACCTGCAAAAGAGTTCAACGGGGAATGGGGAGTCCCCCAGCGAACCCTCCGATGAGCTAGTTAGAGAGGTGAGGGTAGTGAAGATGTAGAGAGAGGATTGAGATAGATAACTTAACTTTTTTCTTGTCTTAGAGGGCTGCTTATATCCTTTGTTTATCATTTCCTTGTCCACTCTGAGCCGTCATGTTGGCCGAAAGTCTATGTTCTAGCTTGCCTTGTTCATGGTGAGGCCGTTCTGTTCCAACGTGAAGGGTTGTCATAATAAATGCTACAGGGGAGCTCATTAATAGCTGATATGTGGTGCAATAGCATTGCAGGATCTTTGTCTGCTGATGTGGCTGGTTCTGCACTTGCCAGGTGTTTAGATGTCATTGGCGCTTATTGTAGTGTTGGGTTCCAAGAATGTTGAGCTTTAGTATTTGAGTCATGGATTGGGCCTTAAGTGGTGGGCCATATCCTTAATGGGCTTACCCATGTCAAATTTGATTTTTTATAGGTATGTTCTACTCGATATATTCTAAAATGTGAATGATTCGGATTATCAAAACGGATCCCATAAGACAGCACAACAGTGCCTGCTGTGTTGAGAGCACAGCAAGCATCCAGATCCGTCAATAGTACAGAGGCGGTATGAGCACCATCCTCCCAAGAACTCACTGAAATTTTTCAACATTAGAGAGACGGGTATGAACGCCTAGGAATTCATTAAAAATCTGTCAACATCAGAGAGGCCATGCGACTGCCATCCGCCCAAGAACTCATTGAAATTTGTCAACATCATGTTTAATTTTTTTTATTTTTTTATTCGAAGGCAAACCAAATGAATGAACGTGATGGAATTCACATTAGCCTTGTTCTACTCATTGGCCAAGAATCTTGTCAACTTCATATGGCACTTCAGTGTCAATTGAAACTTTGAAGAAAATTTGGGTACATGTTGAATTTTATCCAAATGTTTAGAGATTTTATAAATTGACTCTATGAAATTATAGAAAAAAAAATAATGTTTGAAATTTTATAAATTGGATTATTACAGATCCCGGTTTTCCCTATCATGTATTGTGTTCCTGACTCGGGTCTAGTGGTTGTTGTTGTCTTATTCTTGTTTTCATCCTTTAATTCCATGAATTTGAGTTTTGGGATGTGTTGGGTAAGATTGGAACAGGTTGGCTGTGAGTTAGAACAAATGGTTGCTGTCCAGAATTTGGCATCTTCGCTCGAGCGAGATTTCTTCGATGTGTCTCATGGCTCGAGCGAGCACTCTTGCGCTCGAGCGTGCGTCTGCATCTAGATTGGACTTGAAGGTTGGGTATTCTTCGCTCGAGCGAGGCTTTTGTCGCTCGAGCGAGAACTTTTGCGCTCGAGCGTGCTTCTGGGTTGCAGACCTGAAGCTTCGCATTGTTCGCTTGAGCGACGCTTCTTGCACTCGAGTGAGGTTCTTTTGTGTCCGGTCGCTCGAGCGACCACTTCTTCGCTCGAGCAAGGTTCGAATATATCAGTTGGCAGCAGCGTGTTATGCATCACTTTTTTATCATCTTTTCATCCAAACCCTAGATTCGACACTCTCTCTCTCTACACACTCATTCTCTCTACAAATACTCCATGTTTTAGGAGTCTTCTACCCTAATTCCTTTGAGAGAAAGTTAGAGCTTGGCTTGGGCTTCCCATTAATCCGAAAATTTGTGGATTTGGAGCATCTTGGGTTTCACTCTTCTTCTCCTTTGGGTTCTTAACTTCGAGGTAGGGATAATCTACTCATTTTTATGAGTTTTAACATAAATGTTGGGCATTTGTATAAATGTAGGGATTTTGGATAGTTAGGGTTTGATTTGAGATTATGAAAGAGGGGTTTCTTGGTTTTAGGTTCCATTGTGAATGTGAGGTTTTGAAATGGAGTTGTGGGTGTACAATTGATGAAATTGAGCCTTAGAAGTGTTATTTGGGAAAGAGGAAAAAATGTCCTAATTGGGATTAAATGAATTATTTGTCAAAATAATGAAATTAATTATGGGAGTATATAATTGAGATGAGAATGATGAAATTGGAGGAAAATGAGATTAATTGGTATAGTTAGATTGAAAACCGCTTACCTATGGAAAATGTATTAATTTATCTGTTTGATAAATTTAATTTTCTGTTTAGAAATAACTGTTTTGGGCTATCAGTGGAGAATAGCCATGATTGTTGTAGAGTTGCATGATGATTAGGTAAACTGAAAATAATCAATTGGAATATGTCATTGAATATGACTTTTGGAATAACACATTGAGTATGTGCATTAATTGATCATCGTATATGATGAAGTGTTTAAATACATTGCATATGTATCTTTGTTTGGGAGGAGATATGGAATGTACTCCATGGTTTGGGAGGAGATAGGGGATGTACTCCACTGTTTGGAAGGAGATAGGGGATGGACTCCATTGATAATTAAGTTGGCCGGAGTGTCTAGGGTGAAAGTCCCAAAACCTTATATACATCTGAATGATGTTGATAATTGAAATGTTGATAATATGAGTTGTAGTCTCATTTTGAATTGTTGATGAATTGAAGTGTTATTTTTATGAGTTGTAGTCTCATTTGAATTACTTGGATAAACGAACCACGCCAATAAAGTGAATTGGAAATATAAATGAAACCGGGTTGAAAGATGAATATCAATGTTGATGGATTATGAAAATGATATATATATCGATGTACATGTGTTGGACATTTATCAGATGCTAATGTTTTAGTTATTTCTCATATTTGGTTTAGCATATCTCTACTGGACTTTGGCTCACCCTTCTTGGGACACCATTTTCAGGTACATGGGACATGCCACCTCCAAGGTCTTAGCTTGGGAGGTCTCCGGGCTGAAGTCTCTATTTTGTTGTTTTACTTTTATGTTTATATGTTTTTATTTCCAAGCCGAGGGCTTTATTTATAAAGGGCTTCTGACCCTCTTTTGTTGTATCCAAGTGTTGACTTGGAAAGTTATAAGCCCGCAGGGCATCTACTTTTGTTGTCAACATGTAACATCTTTTGTAAGATGACTCTGACGAATGAAAATGTATTATTTCTTTACGATTATGAATCTTATGTATGATGGAGTTATGTATTATTTTTTTGAGGGCGTTACATTCACAATAAATCAACCATCATTACAGGTGTAAGCCATTTGATTCAGTTGGGATTGAAAAAAAAATTAATACCAAATCGAATTCTTCAACCTGTTTAGTTTGATTGAGATAGGAACAAGGGCAAAGTAACAAGGGATGAATAGTAATCTATGTGAAAGAAAATGCTACTTCTACAGAATTTATATATAAATTTTGTCAGCTAGTAGGCATTCCAATGCAAGTACGTCATTCAAATTGCGGTGAAAGGCCACTAGCTGGGTCATGTACCAAAGGATGTGCAGGGCTGAAAGATTTTGATCATTTTTGTTCCATGTATATAATGAAATTTTTTTATTTATATATCTAATAACTATAAAATAGGAATGTAAATTTCTTATTAATTTAAATTAAAAATAATTATAAATTAAAAAGATCATTACATTCGCCATTGGATGATGAAATATAATATCTCCATTACAAATATGTAATAGAGAGAACCACAATCTGGGGGAAAATTGCGTGCCCCTCAATTTTTTTGAAGATTTATTATTATTATATGTGCATTGTAAGTATTTGTAAAATATATATTGAGATAATTCTTTAATTTTATAAAAATCACTTTACTAATTTACTATTTCATTATGCTATCCCATTATAATGATATGATCTCCACTTATTTGCTCGAGGACTGCTATTGTAGACATCCCATTTTCGACCGACCTTAAGACTCAGACGTCATCGTTTGTCCGCACGGTGATTGTGCATGTTTGCCCTCGTTTTGAGAGCCCGAGTCCTCGGCTGATTGCCTTGTCTTTGAGCCTTTTAACACTTTGTGTTTTGGCCTTGGTTTTTGGGCCAAGCCTTGATCCCTCTTGCCTGAGGGAGGAGAGGGGCTTGCCGGCCACTTTTGGCATGTGCCGGCTACTTTTCTTCCTTGCCAGCCACTTGGAGTGGTCGGCCGACTAGGAGAGGTGGCCAGCCGGCCACCTTAACTGGCCAGCGGCCAATTGTTCTCCTTTTTAGATATTTTCAGATCTTTTGAGCCAGTTGTGGCTCACTAAAACTCATCCTCCATATATGGAGGGATGGAGCAAGCTTTTTGCTTGCTTGCTCTATATAAGGGAGGTCCCTCCCCTTTTAGAGGGGTTCACAAATTTCAGAGCTGAAATCTCTCTCTCTAGAATTCTCACTTTCTCTCTCTCTCTCTCTCTATATATATATATATATTATACTATATTGAGCTTAAAAGTGTGTTTTCTTCACATATTTACACTAAAACACCTAGTCCAACACCACTACCTTGTTGCTGAGGTACTTGAGGGTCTTGTTTGGACTCAAAAAGCTGGTTTTAGCTCAGAGAAGTTGTTGTCTTGTTGTTGTTCTTCAAGGGTAAGCATATACCCCTTTTAAGCTTGTTTTTATACCCTACTTTGGGCCACCTTTGCATGCTGTTTTGGCCTAGTTGTCAACTGCAAAAACCTCTATTTTTAAGTGTTAAAAATGTTGGTTGGAGTCCTTGTTGGAGTTGGGGGTGGCCCACCCTCTTTCATTGCTTATTTGCTAGCCTTTGGGGCTATCCTTTAAAGCATTTGAAACCATCTCTTTTTGGCCCTTTAACCACTGAATTCCAGAGGAATTTCAGTGGTGGAAAGGTGGTTTTCAGGCCCAAAATGGGAGGGGGTGATCCCCTCTCCTCATGTCTTGTTTGCATGTGTTGATGGCTTACCAAGTGAGCATGTGTTTCTCCATTTTTGAAGCTTAGTTCAAGCATGTTTTTGTGACTTTTTGGACCTGCTCTAACTCTGCTTTAGGCTGGTTTAGTCATTGGTTGCTTGCTTCTTATACTTGTAGTGTAATCTTGCTTAATAGCCTTAAATGCCTAAAGAGTTAGTCCATCATTCTGGCATGTATTAGCTCTATCTCAGCATGTTTTTACTAATGTTTTAGCATGTTTTAGCTCTGTTTTGAGTGGTCTTGGCCATGTGATACTTGTTGTGCATGGTTGTAGTGCAAACGCCTTTACTAGCTTTGAGTTTCAAACTCCCTAGCATACTTTGCTTAAGTTGTTTGCATGCCTTGGTCTCATTTCTCACATGATTTCAGTGCATATAGCATAGTCACATTCTCACATATTCCACTCTTTCATAGCTTTTGTGAGTTGTGCCTTATACCTTGTTTGTGAGCCAATACTTGACCATGATTTTATTGCCTCATAGACTTTCATCTCAGCATGTTTTGGCCTTTATTTTGGCATGTATGAGATCTGTCCAGAGTTGGTTTGGTCCTTTGAGTTTGATATTGCATACTTCTAGAGTGATGCTCTCTGCTAGCTTAATGTATTTGGCTTTTGAGCATGCATTACATGAGTTGTTTACATCGTTTTAAGTCACTTAGCATGCTATTTCAGTGCTAAAATGTGTGTCATTGCACTCCATCGTCTCAATCTTTCATTCGCCTTGAAAGTGGCCTTAAGCCCCTTGTTGGCTTGAGCATGAACTTGAGGCATTCATGCCTATTGGTTTTAATTCTCCCTAGAGGATTTCTACTAACCAATAGCATGATACTTCCTTCATGCTCAAAGCACTCGAAGCTTAGGTCATCTTTCAAATTAGAGGACTTTTCAAAATTGAACTTAACCGGTTAATGGGCTAATTGGTAAGCTAAAATGTGTAAACAAGAAATGGACCAAGTAAAACATGTGAAAGATAAGCATGTTGTTTGCATTGCATTGTGTTTGGATCGGACGTTAATCCAAACACAAGAAATGTGGGGCGTTTCATACTTATAGTGATGAAACGTGCCGCATTTCTTGGTCGCCAACCCCCTTTGATCATGCATGATAGGGATGGAGGCTCTTTGTGTTGTTTGTGCATTCACTAAACTTGTGCAAGCTTAGCTTTCGGGCCATCATGCATTGAGATGCTTGGTTGGTGGCTCGAAAGCCGAGCACCACACTCCTTTGAGCTTGAGACATGATAAGGAGTGTGGTAGTACACACATTTCCTGTAAAATACATTGATGTGCCTCTGTTGTCCTCTATTACAGCAAAACCAGAAGTCTGGAGCAGTAAGTGGCCGACTAACCAGTTCAAGTAGCCGACCGGCCACCCCCGCCCCCAACGGGGATCGGGTTTCCCCGACCCCGAGCATTCCACGGCTAAAAAAAAAAAATCAAAAAATATAACAACAACATCATCATCCGAGACCGAGACAGATCTGAAATAGATCTAAAAACAAAAAAAAAAATTGTTAAACAGATCTGAGAAAAAAAAATCAAAAAATACAACAACAACATCATCATCCGAGACAGATCTGAAACAGATCTAAAAACAAAAAAAAAAAAATTGTGAAACAGCTGTTCTCACAATGAAGTTTGCTCCTTGAGAAATAGAAACATTGAAGAACTCGATCAATGAAAAAAAGATTTTATTAATTGATCACAAAATTGCTGATGATATTGCAACAAAAACAGAAAAATGAAAAAAAAGAAGTGCTACTCCCCAAGTCTGTACAAGCATAAGCTACTACCAGAAACTTAAGCAAGCCCACTTTGCCATCTGTTGGTTCATATTGCTCACCATTGTCTTCTTTCAAATTAGCTTAAGAGAATATGCCATCTGCAGATCTGAGACAGATCTGAACAGATCTGGAAAAAAAAAATTCAGAAAATACAACAACATCATAAGAGAGGGAGTGGATGAGAGACGCGGTGTGGTGGCGGTGGATCTGAAAGAGAGAGAGAAGTCAGTGAGCTAGAGAGAGATGAGAGACAGAGACGGGGTAGAGAGAGATGAGAGAAGGAGAAGGGGTATATAGAGAGAGATGAGATCTGAGGGTGAAATGAAATGAGGGTAAAGTCAGTGGTTTAACATCGGGGATAAAATAAGGGTAAAATCGTTATTTAACATCGGGGATAAACCGGGCCGGGGATCGGGGACGGGGCTGGGTCGGGTACGGGGCTGGGACACTGATCCCCGTTCCCGGCCCGAATATGTTCGGGGATTGATTTTTAAATACCATTCCCGTCCCGTCGGGGGTATTTTTCGAGAAAAACCCGCTCAATTCGGGGTCGGGGGATCGGGTCCCCGCCGGGCCGGTTTCAAATTGCCATCCCTACCAGTCCCATTTTGTGCAGAAATGATTCTATTTTGCAGCAGAAACAGTATGAGGTTGGTTCAATGTTTAGTAACCAAGATGAGTGCAAACAGAGGCAATTGACGGCAAAGTGATGGATTTCCGGGATGACACCAACCGAGCATGCATGTCTCTCTCGCCCGCGAGGCCGCTTTACTTGCTTTAACTAGCTAGTTATTAGCTAATTATTTGATTGGATTATTGTACTTAATAGCTTAGAATAGCTAGTTGTTTGAATTCAATTCGGTATGTAATAATTAATTAGCTTAGAATAGTTAATTAGTTGGTTTGTAATAAGTAACTTAGCTTAGTGTAGCTAGTCAACTTATTCATTCGGACCCTCCGTCGCGAGGGCGCAATGTTGTAATAAGTGTGCGTATGTATGTAAATGTCTTCCAACCCCATTTCTTTCTCCCTTTTATTTATCCTTTTTCGATGGTTAGATTAGAGATCATATTTCAATTAGCATACCTTATGCTTGCATGCGTGCATCATTCATTTGTCTTGCATGCACCGGGCTCAGCATATCATACAAACTGCATTGTATTTCAATACCTCTTTGAATACATGTATCCAATTGTCTCATTCATATGCCATCTTAGATAGACGAGCCTATTTAGTTGCATTATTGCATGTGTTGCATTAGGCATCTTGTATAATTAGGATCATGCATGATGTCTAACTAGTTTTCTGTTTTGGCTTGGAGTACACTGTAAGTGTTTACACTTTAGCATCCTTGCATAAGTGTGAATGTTGCCATGTTAGCATGTTTACCATGAGGCTATGTGCTTAAGTGATTTAACTGCATGAATGCCTGTGGATGAAGGCTTTGTTACTTGAATTGGGACAATGCAACGAATGAATGTTTTAAGCCCACTTTGGAAGTGGCAAATCATGTTTTTAAGCCCGTCTTGTTAGATGGAAAATCCGCGCTTTAGCCTACTTGCGAGTAGCACTTTCAAACCATTTTTGAAAGCGAACATGAGTTATTTTGTTCCAATTCATGTGATTTTAGTCTATACTTGTATGCTGTGTGCATCACATAGTAATGTTAGGTTAATAATCAGATAAGAGCACATGAGGTTTATCAAACAACATATCATGCTTAGTAGAGGCCGATCCTTTGATCGGGTGAACGAGGGTGCTCATTTCAGGACCTTCCCCTCTCGTACCCAAGTTCCCTAGCCGAGGCAACTTTGGTGATGATGGACACGTGTCCTTTGGCATGAGTCAGGGTTTCTTAAATTTCCCAAAAATAAAATATTTAGGTGGCGACTCTGTAATCTGGCAAAGCAGTCCATGTTTGGCGCTTTTGATTCAAAATTGATTTTCCAAAACCAATTGCCAGATTTGGACTCTTTGGTGATTTATCAATCTTACATTGCACTTTGTGAGATTAGATTCAGAACCGTGACGGGAGTCCGAACTGTAGGACGACCAATTCGCGCCCTCTCCGAAAAGGGGGGCGTGTGGAGAAAGTCGGGCGCTACAGCTATTAGCACCTACCTCTTTACTTTGGACCCCCTAATTCTTTGAACCCTTACCCAACAAAATGAGTCTTAACCATTTTCTCTTTGAACCCCCATCTTAATACCAACTATACCCCAAACCCAAACCCTAACCCTAGCTCCCACTCCCAACCACTACCTCTGGCACCATTATTGTTGCCTCCGACAGCCCACATTCTTTTTATTCTTGTTCTTTCTGAGAAACCCATCATAGAGAGAGAGAGAGAGAGAGAGAGAGAGTCATCTTTGCTATGGAGATTTGGAGGAGTTCTTGCCCTCAGATTCAAGGTTCTGATAATGGTTTTAAGACCTGTCGTTCAACACCAAAACAGAGAAGGTATTTTACATCATCTCTTTCTCTCCCTAAAAATTCACTATCTTGATTGATTTTTCTTAAGTTCATTGTGTTTTGGTATCTTCTTTTTCATTATTTCTAATTTTTAATGTGGGTCATTGAGTTCTTTTTCATTATCTTCTCTTCCAAACCCCTAATCCCATCTCCAGATTTAGATATTTTTCATAAATCCAAGTCTCAAAGGCCACCTCGCTGGAAATCCAGAAGCCCCTGCTGTTCTGCTGCCAGAGTAAGGCTAAAGAGGGACGTTGCTCTAGCGAGTAGGAGTAGCAGGCTGAAAACCCCTCTTCTCCACTAGAAGTTCGATAACAAAGATAATGAATAGAAGTCTCCGCGGGAGTTGGGTCAAAAAGGTCGCCAAAAGGAAAGTGGGAAAGGGAAAGAGGTGATGGTTTCTTCGAGGAAGCTCACCGCCATACTGTGGCTGTTACAGTTGCTGGAGGTCACTTCCGTCATAGTTCTGAAAAAGGACCTGTGACGGGAAGGGTAGGTGACAGCAGCTGCCGGAGGAGATGGAAATGGCTAGGGCCAGGGTTTGGGAAATTAGGGTTAGATTGTTAGAGATGAGAGTAAAAATGTAATTTCATGTTTGGACAAGATTGGAACTAAAAAAAAAAAAGAGATGGAGGGTCCAAAAAAGGAAGTTAGGTGCTAATAGCCGCACTCATTTGTTAGTGTAACCTCTTCACATGGTATAATCTTTAAGCTTCCCACTTATTGAGTTGTAACTTGCAAGTCCACCGTCTTACTTATATATTTATGGGTGAATTACTGTTATATATTATTTACTAATAATAATAATAATCTCTATATTTTTTTTTGCTTTATTTCCTTTCTTGATTCCCACATTGGAATCTAAAGGAATTTCTATACTTTCACTTGGAGGGAATTTAATATTTTGTTTTCCCTCCATTCACTTGGAATTTAATTTTTTTAGCTTGGTTTCCACATAGAAATCTTGAGTGAATGAGTGTGCCCTCATCTACTATAAATAGATGAAGGACTTTCCATATTCCTTCAAGTTTCCATTGGAGGTCTTTCATTGAAAATATCCATGAGATGGAACTTCCAGTTTATATATATATATATATATATAGAGAAATAAATAAATAAAATATTCAAACAAACAGTTTGGGACTGTTTGAATAAATCAGTATAAAGATTTTGAATTCAGACATCCTAACCACTAGTTGGTTTATGGACATTGGGAAACAGTTTCAACTTTTGAATTCCCTAAGTTGGTGTCGGTTTGAGTACCATATAAGGAACTCTCTTTAACAGCCCATACTTACTAGGGTTGGGCATAGGGTTATCTGAACTATCCAACCTGAACTGATCCACATACAAATTGACAGTTTCGCAGACACAATGCGGGTGGATGCAGTTTGGAATATTATATTATTTCGGGTTGCGGGTTTTACCTGCACCCGCAAGAACCCGCCCTCACTTAGAATTTTTTTTTTATATATTTTTATTTTTTTATAAAAACCTGGACCATTAATTTCATTCATCATATCCTAGATATTTTTAGATTTTGAATGATTTTACTTTAATTGTGTTGTTGGGTAGTGAATGATTTTGATGATTTAGTTTAAGATTTTGAAAAACGTGCTTGTGTTAGTTTATGATTTTATTTAAAAGTTTAGGATTTTGAATGATTTGCTTGTATTAGGAATTGATTTTGTTGTGTTTTTAATTTTATAAATTTTAATTCATTAATTATTAGCATTTTAGAAAATGGGAGTAAAATGGTTCAAAATAAATATTTACAAAACGGGAAAAAAAAGGCCCATACATAAATTTTTAAAGAAAAAAGTCCAATTCACAAACCGCACATCCACGAATCATATCCGCACAAATTACAACCCGCACTGCGGGTAGTTGCAGGTTCAATTGTTCCCAAACCGCATATATGCAGGCGGGTTCAAACCGTAAATCGAACCTTCCAAAATCAAACCACGAGCATCCCTAATACTTGTTTAATTTTTCCCTGCAAGTTTTCTTCACTGTTTTCATTCTGAGTTTTCTAGATTAAGGTTCTGGTTTTGAAAATAACTAAGGAACACAACCTTAGTATTGTTTTCTAAAATAAGGCATTATATTCTGGAGATATAATTTTCAAGAGACCTTTCTGTATAATAGAGGGGAAATTATTGTCTTAAAAAAAGTATCCTGAATGTGCCTCGCTGTAGACGCACCCGTGGGCCTCACTACAGTTCGGACTCAATTTGTGTCACGGTTCTTAATTTGAACCAAAGAGTCCATATCTGGCAAATCGTTTTGAGAAAACAGATTTTTAGAAAAAGAAGTGCCAAACATGGCCTGCTTTACCAGATACAGAGTCGCCACCTAAATATTTTATTATGGGGGAATTTAGGAAACCCTGACTCGGTGCCAAAGGCCACATGTCCGTCATCACCAAAGTTGCCTCGGCTCGGGAACTTGGGTACGATTGGGGAAGGTCAGCTATGAGCACCCCCTCTCGCCCGATCCGAAGATCGGCCTCTACTAACCATGATATCCAGTTTTGAAAATATTATGTGTTCTTATTCCATTTATTAGCCTAGAATTACTATGTTATGTGCACAGCACACAAGTATAGACTAGATTGCCTAATTTGGAAATAAGCATTGCATATCCGTTTGTCTTGAAAAACACTTTGGAATTTGCTACTCGCAAGTAGGCTAAAATACGGATTTCAACGAGTTTTTCCAACTCAAACAATCCAACCTTCACCCACAGGCATCCAAACAGTTTATCACATAAGCATCTAGCCACATGGTAAGCATACGTCATGATAGCATTCACACGCATACGAGATGCTAAAGCATAAATGCTTACTGAGTACTCCGAGCCAAAACAATAAACTAGTTAGCCAACATGCATGGTCCTAGTTCATATTAAGATGGCTAATGCAGCACATGCAAGATGCAACTATGATAGGCTCGACTATCCTAAACGTGGCATGTGAAATGCTGCAATTAACAAGTACTCAACTTTGGAATTGGAATACAAGTGCAGTTAGCATGATGTGCCGAGCCCGGTGCATGTAAGACAAATGTATGGATGCACGCATGCATAGCATAAGGTATGCTAAATTAAACATGTCCTAATACTAACCATCAAAGCAGGTAAGTAAAAGGGAGAAAGAAGTGGGGATTGGAAGACATGCACACACGCACCCACACTTATTACAAATACGCCCTCACTCGGAGGGGCCGAATAAATATTACAGTCTGAATAAATAACTAACTACTTAATTAATTATTACAGAATTCCTATTTAATTAACAAATTAAAGGCAAAGGGAAGGTGGCCACGACCCCTGCCTTGGGATGCGCGAATGATGCATGCTTGACCCATATCGCCCGGAAACTCGCTGCCATAGCACTGTTGCCTCTGTTTTTCACTGCCCTGCTCCTCTGAGGACTGCCAAAGTCTAAGGACATGCTCTCTGGATGTTGGGGAATACCACCGGCTGGGAGGGATGGCCACCGGCCATGGGAAATGGTTACCGGCCGCTGACGAAGTTATCGGCCATTGATGGATTGCCAGTCGGCACTATATTTAACCGACCGGCCAAAGCTTCCTGCAGAACCTGCAATTGGCAGCAGCAGAGGGCAAGCAGTGTATGGCATGGAATTTTTAGGCAAATGTATGCATGGACACACTCCCTATCATATAATGGACTCAAGGGAGCATGGCCCTCGACCCTTGGGCCACCAATCACGCATTTCAATGCATGATGGCCCAAAAGCCAAGTATGCAACTTCGATATCAAATGAAATGCAAGCACAAAACACATCAAGGGGAACCAACCTCAATCATGGTTGATCAAGAGGCGAGGCAATGCACAACAATGCACATGCGACCTAAGCATACAAACAAATATACAAACATGCAATGCAACTACATGGCACACACAATGCTAACAACATAACATGCACAACGCATTGAAACATGGCATACACAATGCAAGATGGACTTATACCAATGTGAGTGGACCTCATCCGCACTCACATCAGCGGCCATGAGATGAAAATGAGACACTCGAAATGCGTGCACATATGCACGCAAACCCAGGACCGAACCTAAGGCACGAATGCCACTCTACCAAAGCATGGAAAGACATGGAACATGGTATGCAAACATGAAAATTTCAGCACTAAAACATGATGCTAAACAGCCCCGAAACATGGCAATATAGCACCCGATGCATGAGACGAATCCCGAAATGCAAAACTAGGCATACGCAATGACCTATAGCTATACAAAGCATGCATTATTTGAACATGGAATGTAAAGACAGAGTCAAGACAGCCCAAAAATAAGCACATTTACAGTTCTAATCAAGGTCAAACAGCGAATGCTAATGGGGCTAAACTAGCATGCAAAAAGGGCCCCGAAAGCAAGCTAATGAAGCAAGTGACAGCCGCTGACCCCAAACAGCTGAGGGCCCTTCAACAATGTTGAAGAGGGGCCCAAAATATGACCTTCTACAGTTTATGACCGAGCCAAAAACAGTGCACAAGTATGCTCAAAATACTATGCAAAACAAGGCCAAAAGAGAGCTATAACACAAAGTACAAAAAGGATGCCTCAAACAGTAAAAGACCCTAATGAAATATGAAGAGGGGGTCAAAATAAGGCCATTTTCAGTTCGGACTAGAGTCCAAAAACAGAAGCACAAGAGGCTAATAAATCATGCAAAAATGGAGCCAAAAAAAGGGATATAAAGGCAAGTGGAAGATAGAAGCCTCAAATAGTGATGAGCCCTTCAACAACATTGAAGAAGGGCTCAAAATAAGCCACTTTACAGTTTATGACATGCCTCAAAACAATTTATACATAGGCCAAAAATACTACACAAGAAAATGGCATACAAGAGAGGCAATGAAGCAAGTGCAACAAGGAGGCCTCAAACAGTGAGAGGCCCTTAAAAAAAATGAAAAATATCTCAAAATAAGCCTAGTTCCAATTAGGTTCGGAGCCCAAAACAGCAAGCAAGTGTGGCTAAGAAAGCATGCAAAAGAAGACTAGAAAAGGGAAGAGAGTGACTCACCCTTGAAGAGCAGCAATGCAGCAGCCTTTGATCCAAGAAAAGGAGCTCCTAACCTCTGAAAATTAGCCTCCAATGGTTGGAATGGAGGATAGAGGCCTTATGCTATGGTTTGGTGTGTAAATGGCCAAGGATAATGGACTTTAGAGCTTGGAAGAGGGGGGTTGAATGTATAGATATAGGGTTGTATCTATAATGGTGCCTCAGCTGGTTTCTTCAACCCTTCAAAATGGTGGTGGAGGGCTGGTTATATAGAGGGAGAGAGGCAAGAAAATGGGGGGAACAAAACAAGTTCAAATTTCCCCCCCAAAAGGCAAAATCTCGGACAGAGGGTTTGAATGGAGAATAGCTGGCACAGCTAGCATGCACCATGCTTGAGGGGTGCAAAAGGGTCATATCAGCCATGAAAGGAGGTCATCGGCAAAATAAATGGCCGGTCGGCACAATATATTGCCGACCTGCAATTTATACTGGCCGGTCGGATAAATAGAGTACCGATGGGTGGCTGATGAGGTCAAAAAGTGCCGGTGATGTCTAGATTGAAGCCCCAAAAGTTATCTTTCCAATGGCGCAAACCTTGCATTAAAATTCCTCCTGTGGAAAAAGTTATGCCCATTTTGGTGAAGCCGCGCAGATTCGATCCAACTGGGATGATGCCCAACTTCAGCTGCTCATATCTCCCCCACCCGGACTTGGCTTTAAGAGATTCTTGAGTGAAAAATGAAGCCCCAGAAGTATGCTTTCCGACGGTGGTGGCCCCATAGCTAAAATCCAAGTGTACAGACAGATAAGCCCGATTCAGCGAGGGCTGCTCGACTCGTTTCTACTCGGATTCATGCCGAACTTCTCCCAAACTAGTTTTCTCCTCTCCTTTCCTCTCTTCTTCAACTCCAAACCCCTAAACAAAGTGTTTTGAAGGATTTGCCTCTCTCCTTGCCGAAGAAACTGAACATTTGCCCTGCACACCTTTCTCCACCAAGTAAAACATCAGTGGTGCCCAAGTCTTAAGGGCGGTCAAAAATGGGGTGTCTACACTCGCCTTTGAGTATTCTATTTTTCTTCTTTAGTGAATAAGTTTTTCCTTTTATATACAATTTATTTATGTTCATTAATTTTATCATTATCATCAACTGTCGTTTATAATCAAACAAAATTATTGATGTGGCTCTAAAACTTCATTTTACCGCTTAAGCTATTTCCGAAAAGCAATTACACTCCTGAATATATTTTTGTGATACTATGCGGTAATGTTCATTGGGATGAAAGTCAAATGAAATGATCCTTTAATCAGAACAATCTAGAAAAAGAAAAAAAAATTACATATAAGTTGTAAGACAATAAAAATTTTAGTATATAAGTTGTAAGACGACTTTTGAAAGAAAAAAAAATGTATAAATTTGTGTAAAATAACTTGCAAAAAAAAAAATAGGAATACAAATTATATAAATGTAAATTTTGTATAATGACTCGTCAAATGGCCAACTCTTACATGAGTTTTTACTTTACTTTTATATTTCCTCTACAAAGCCAATCAAAACTTCCGAATTTTAGCCCCTAAAGACCTCCCTCTCGATCTCTAAACCTAATAATTGTTCTTCTACTATTCCATCTCTTTGTTCCTCAATTTCTTGTTTTTCTTTGATCCATTTGAGAATAAAAAAATTAAAAACTCTTAAATCACTTACCGTCAAAGAGAAACAAAAGATAGTCTATTCCTTTGCCATAATTGAATCAAACACTTTTGTACTTTCTTTATATATATATATATTATAGAAATAGATAAAGAAAGCAAAAAATTAAAAAAAAAAATTGATAAAAGTAAATTATTGAAGAAGAAAAGAAGTTAATATAGAATATTTATTTGGAGATGGTTGAGTTAGAAGTTATTATAAGTAGTTTTTTTTTTTTTTTTAACCATGTAAATATTACACGGCAAATGTTCTAAGAAATCAAGATCTCACGTAATATAATAAGGGTCTAACTTCTCTCCAGTGGACTAAAGGATACTATTGGGCCCGTGAGGGTCTATTATGAGTCCCGTTTTGATAATGCGAACCATTCAATGTGTAGAAATCATCGATTACTATATGCTTGTAAAAAATCATGTTAATCGGATATCGATAGTTACATGATCAAATCTGTTTTGTATAATAATAAAAAAAATGAACAATAAAAAAATAAATGGTTGACAAAAATTTGATCTAATGAAATAACTATCGATATCCGATTAACGTGATTTTTTACAAACATATAGTACTCGACGATTTTTACACATTAAACAATTCGAATTATCGAAACAAGATCCATGATGAACCCCTACAAGTCCAACAATACCTTCCAATCTTATCTCATTGATTATTGTAATCTATGAAAATCCTAAGTGATTCGTGATTTGATCAAGATTAAAATATTCCAAATCCCAAATATCCAAAACACACAATCTAAACCAACAAGCACTTACGAAAGTGATTTAGATTGTTTGTTTTTTGAAATAAACAATAAATCGACACCAACGATTTTTACGTGGAAAAAACCACAATTGAAGAACCTTCAATTGTAATAAAAAACCACGGGCGAAACGCCATTAATCAATCCACTACTGAAGAAAGAAAGATTACAAAGATAACACACAAATTACCCAACTCAGTCAATTTGTCTTCGAATCTTCTGTAACTCTTTCACCACGCCTTCGTCTCAGAACTGATCAATCCTGAAGTTGAATCCATAACTTCACTTGTTGAATTAACGACTACGTATAGAATCAAACGGTTTTTGAAACTCTACGCTTGAATATTCGGAATCCACCGAAGAGAACTCTCTCTTAAATTTAAAGTAACAAACTCCTTGATGTATGAATCTCAAATCATAAGTTTAAAACTCTCTCAAAAACATCAAGGAAAACTCACAAAAACCTCAGAAGAAACTTTCAAACAAAACCCTAGGACTCTTGAATAAGATCTAGGAAAAGTAATCCTAAAACAGACCCAACATGCGAATTTATAGAATCTGTGTTCGCGGGGTCCGCTCGAGCGTAGGAATTCTCGCTCGAGCGGAGGCTTCAAAAATTTTGTGATTCATATAGGCTTCACGCTCGAGCAGCAGTTTCCACGATCGAGCGTCGAATCACACCATCCAGTACTTTTTCAGGCGAAGCAGAGATGCTGTGAGCTTGTAATCCCCGCTAGAGCGGGGAGGCCAAAATTTGAAAACCTAGAAACTGAATCTTGTAACAACCTTGGTTTTGATCCATGGATTTTGACAACAAAAGGTCCTAACAATCTATTTTGTCTTTATTAACTATTTTAATCCAAAACTTTCTTCCAAACAGGGCCGGAAATTGCAATTTTTTTTTTATATCAAAAAAGGCAATTTGATTAAGCACAAGAAGAGATTACATCTTTAGATAATCAGGAAACAAGACTAACAGGTGGGAGCACAACCCAAAAAACAGGTAAACTATGAGAAGTTAGAGCCTTGACAACCCAATGCACCACTCCATTATTGGGTCTGTTAGTCCACAAAAAGGATAGCTTGTGCTGAGAGGCGAGACTGGGAATATAAGCATAGTGATAGCACTAAATTCTCATGAAGGGACCTTCTCTTAAACATATCCATAGTGATAGCACTAAATCCCATGAAGGGACCTCTTAAAGACATAAGTGAATATTATAAACTCTAGAATGTTGTTCAAAAGTAATAGTAATTCTAAAGCCTTTTTTGTCCTCCCTCTCTCTCTCTCTAAAAACCTCCACACCCAGCTCTCTTTTGTCTTTGTGTGCTGGTTTTTGCTTTTAATAAACTTGATTCCCACAATTTCTATCCACTTTGATGTCATTTTCTGTTTCATCAGGGGGTGCTTCGAGTTGTTTGTTTTGTATCATCAGGGGGTTTTGTTTGTTGTCCGTTTTTGTTTCAACCTTGGGGTTGCAGGTTTTGTTTCAACAGGGGGTGCTTGGTTTAAGGGTCAAAACAGAGTAAAAGGAGGTCGGTTTTGGACCGGAATAGAGGATGGTCAGATCTGGTTGGATCTTCATTCGGGCGCTCTCTTGCGAGTGGGAGTTTAAGGGATGAGCTCAGTTTCGGATCTATGGAGTTGCTTCGGTGCTTTGTTTGGGGGGGAACATGGGTGTTGATGTTGATCCAGATCTGTCTAAGATTTCATTCAAGCGCTCCTTTTCGAGTGGGAGTTTGAGGGGTGAACTTCATCCAGATGTATGGTGGTGTCTCGGCGGTTGTTCAATGCTTTGGTTTGTCATCACCGGGGCTTTTGCAGTGGGTGTGTTCAGAGTTTGGATCGGGAAAGCTGTGTCCGACAATGGAAATAGAGATGGCAGTGGGTCTTGTTCGGCTGTGGTGATGGTCGTGAGTCTTGATCATCCTTGGGTGTGCTCGGTTACAATGAGTGCTCGATCCCGACCATGGAAGTGAAGCTGGGTGTGGAGTTTTTTCCAGCCATAGAGCTGTTGGCTATGGAGTTTTCTGGCCAAGGAACTGTCTCGGTCGGATCGGCGAAGCGTGCTGAATGCGTTTGATGCCTTGGTAGAGTACGAGTAGCAGCACAGTAGAACATGGCAGTTCCGGCCATAGGCGTAGTTTCAGGCGTGGGAGAAGGCTGATGGAAGGAGTTTCTTTAGGCGTGGGAGATGGCTGGTCAGGAGCAGGACAGCTAGGAGATAGGCGTGCAGTAGGCGTGGGTGGGCATTGGGAGTGAAAAGTTTTAGTTTAAAAATATGTAAAGCAGGTGGGCGGTGGAAGTGAAGCAACTTGGTTTTGGTGTTGGTTTTTGGCTTTGAGTTGTGTGGATTGATTTTATGGGGATTCATGTATTTTATTTTCTAGTTAAGTTCTTCTTAACTTTTCTTTGTTTAAAAAAAAATTCGTGAGGTCAAGGGGTTGGTTGTATGGATGCGAGTAGCAGTAGTAAGGGTTATTTGTACTTTCCGAATCTCTCTCGATGCATGTCATCTTCCTGTACCTTTAATTTTATGCTGTTAATGAAATTTTTCTTTCCTGATTAAAAAAAAAAAGACAAAAGTGAATAATCAGTTGGTTGTCACTTTTAATTTCCACAAGCGATAAATTAATTACAGAAAATTGCAACTTTGAAACACAAAAATTTAACTGCTTGTGGAACTTTATCCAAAAGTTCAGACATTTTATAAATTGACTACTATCGAATTATAAAATATATATATATATATATACATATTTAAAATTTTATAAATTGACATAATGGAATTAGGGGGGAATAATCCCACTATACCTACAATAAATTATTGAATACTTTACCAACCATCAGTGTGGTGGAGTCACATGGGGACTAGGGGGCATATGGGGACTATAGAGAAATCAATAGTAAATTAGATAATTATAAATTTTTTATTGATTTATAATTACTTTTCATGAATCACATATTGAAATTATTTGCATCTTCCTTCGTTCAACAACAACCAATTTTCCAATGGTTAAAAAAAAAATATTAATAAAAAAATTATTAATAAGTATATGAGAGATACCTGAATTTTAGGAGAAACTCTAATACATATCTCTTTAAAAAAGGTATATCATATGCAACCGCTAATTATGTTTTTTTTTTTTAATTATGACAAATTTTATTATTTAATTGTGATATAATTTTAGTTATGACTCATGAGTTCTTTAATTTTATCTCATTTTATACAATTTTTTTTTTTTTAGTTATGACTCAAAAAATTAAAATTGTACACCATAGCATTTTTTAAATTTTTTTGGTAATAATAAAATTTATTACTTTTTATATAAAAATTTAAAATAAAATAAAATAAAAAACAAAAATGAAAAATGAACCAGATCTAGCGTCCAGAGGATGCGAGGATGCTAGAAGGCCATCAATAATAAATAATCCACATTGGGTGGTTGAGTCACTTTGAATGAGAATCTTGTTAAACAGAGCTCAACAACTCTACCGCGCTACCTCAACGTCATCACATTTTGCACACAAAAAATAAAAACAAAGGCCTCTTTTAGGAAAAAAACAAAAATAAAAATAAAAAGAAGAAAGAAGAAAGTTAAAAAGTTAAAAAGTTAATTTTTAACCTATTTTAAATTACATCATTCTCTCTATTTTTTTTATATATTTTTCAAAACGAGTAAAAAAAATCAAATTTTGATCAACTTCTCAAAACAACCCCAAATCATCACATCAACAACACTAGCAAGCATGGACCCATCCCATGTTTTTCTACCAAAAATGTTTGAGAGCACTAAAAGTAGAGCTTTAATGAGAGCTCTACTTATGTAACAGTGGGTCTCACTCATAAATGATTTGATATATGTATCTTATTTATTTTTTTTTGTTTCATATCATATCATTAATGCCATTGCTAGAACTCCAAATTTAGAGCCATGAATCCTTGCTCCTTTTTCTCCCCCTTACGGTCCGAGTCCAGATCCTCTGCCGCCTTTCTTTGTTGCGGTTCGTGCGGCCCTCCAAAACGACGTCATTTTGGGGGAAATTTCAAAAAAAAAAACAAAAACACAGAATCAAGAAGAGAAAGAGGGCAAGAAGAGAGAGAGAGAAGAAGGAGAAGGAGAATGAGAAAAAGAGTGAAGAAAGCACAGAGGAAGGCTCTCTCGCCGGCAAACTCCCCGGCGACTACCTCACCACCATGTCTCCAGATCTGAGATCGTGCCGACGAACAACAGTGATCTCCGGTGGTGGAGGGGAATCGGCTGGAGAATCTGAGTCCAGATCTCTCTCTCTCTCTCTCTCTCTCTGCTCTTTTTTTTTTAGTTATTGTTATTAATGATGATGATGAAATTATCCTGTGTTCTTGGGTTTGATTATATTTGCTCCCCATGATCAGTCCAGATCTGAGTCTCTCTCTTTCTTTCTCTGCTCCTTTTTATTTTTATAGTTATTGTTGATGATGATGATGAAATTATTCTGTGTTCTTGGGTTTGAAATTTTGGGTGGGTAAAAAAAAAAGATGAAGCAAAAAAAAAAAAAGAAACCCAAGAACATAAGATGAACACAGGATGTTTGAAGCAAAAAAAGAACACATGATGAAATTTTGGATGGGTTTGAAATTTGATCAATTTCGTCAAAATGTTTGATGCTTTGACAAATTGACTCTGTTCTTAGCTTTCTTTCTCTCCTTCTCCTTCGTTTTTTTCTTTCTTTTTTTTTCTGGTCTTCATCTCGCTTAGCTTTCTTTCTCTTGGTTTCCTCTTGATTCTGTGTTTATGTTTGTTTTTTTTGTTTTTTGAAATTTCCCCCCAAAACGACGTCATTTTGGGGGGTCGCAGGAACTGCCGCAGTGAAAGGCGGCAGAGGATCTGGACTCCTTACGGTCCTGCCTTATATTATCCACCTCAGACTCAATGGGTCATGTACTATCCAGTGAGACATGAACGCTACTTTTATTTTATTTTAATTTTTTTTTTTTTATAAATAGAGAGGAATTGGGCAATGTTCAAGACATAAAAAAATTTGATGGATTTTTTTTTTCAATCTATTTTATTTTATTTTTTACAAATTAATTAGGTAAAAAAATAAAAACTCATTACTTCACATTGTTCTATTTTTTTAAGGACAAAAATAATTTTTAAAAATTTAAAATTATCTTTATTGGTGTTTATTTTTGTTAAACTAAATATATTTTTAAAAAATGGGGGAAAAAGTTTTTTAAATTAAACCAAACAAGTATATAGCATTTGTCGTTTACAAATCATATAACAATCTGATATATTAAGCTATGAACCAAAAACACCAACATCACTCTGCAATCAGATGCTCTCTTGGTTTTAAAATATTATTCTTTTATTTTATTTTTTATTATTTTAAAATATTAATTCTTTTTTAAAAATTAAGAACTAAAATAATATAAATTTCTTATTTTGTCATTCTTTTAAATTTATTAACAACACAAAAAATACAATTATAATAATTGATATTTCTAAAAAATATACTATAGAGGGTAATTTTAAAAAATTAATATTTTTAAAGTGTAATAATTGTACTATTAAAAAAATTTAAATTTCTCAAAAAAAGATTATTATTTTAACACGGAAGAAGTATTTGAAGTTTAAATGGACATGATTCACCAGGTGAAAACCACATGGAGCATCTGAGCTACTTCTCTATGACGGGTTCAAGGATGATTTAGCTTGGCTAAATTAGTTTTATTTGGAAAGAATTTTTTTATTTTTTTGTTAAATAAAAAATAAAATTATTATGATTTGAATGTTACATTTTTCTTTTTAACTTATTTAGCCTATTTTATCTTTTTATAATTTTTTAATCTCAATCCACCTCCAACCCACTTGCCAACCGGCAACAATGTATATTTTGATTTTTTTTTTAAATAGTGAAATTTGGTTAAAATTCTTTTATAATAAAATTTTAATATATTAAGAACAAACATAAAAATAAAAAATAAAAATAAAAATAAAAAAAACTTGAAAAGTCCAACACATACTATTATTACCAAAATATTAAACGTTAAAATAATATAACTTTTGATCTAAATGTATGGTTTTAAAATTAGTATTTTTATAATTCTCTTGTCACGATCCAACTCCGGTACCCAGAGGTTAAATGTCGCGACAAGTCAACAACTCAGGTCATCAAAGGTCAAATCAAAATTAAATAAATTTATAACATAGCGGAATAAAATAAAAGCATACCTACATATTTATTTTATTAAAAATATACATTGGAATTTTTATTTATTTACATTGCCAGAGTTAGACTATGATTACAAAGTGCCTTATGCTTACCTCATGCACTGGTCCTGCTAATTTCAACTTATGAACAAGGGATTAACACTCCTCCCTAGGTCACATCACCTGAAAGTGTTTAACAATTGTAAGTACATGCCAGAGTGAGAAATATTATAGAAAGTATGAGGGTATAAAAATCACTATGGCTAATACAGTAAATAGTTTGGTTCGAATAAATAAATTATTTTAAATAGCAAAACAAAATGCAGAAATCATATAGTAAAATAATCATAACCACGGTACAGAACAGAACAAGAGGTCAATGGATCCATAACAAATAGAGGATCACTATGTAACGCCCTCAAAATAATACATAAAACCCATCACTTTAAACATGCATTGATATAAAAGAAACTAATCATTTCTATTCATCGGAGTAATTCTTACACTGTATTACATGTTAACAACAAAAGCAAATGCCTTATGGGCTTACAGCTTTCCAAGTCAACACTTGGTTACACAAAAGAAGAGTACTAACTCTATACAAAATAAGCCCTTGGCTTGATATACATGTAATACAGACAAAATAAACAAAATGAGTCTTCAACTCTCATCATCATCCAAGCTATGTCCTTGGAGGTGGCATACTACCTGTACCTGAAAATAATGTCCCATAAAGGGTGAGCGAACGCCCAGTAGAGATATGCTAAATACAGTATGAGCAAAGACTAAGACATTAGCGATTGATAAATGTTCAATTTCCATAAACCAATTCGTAACCCATTTCCATTTTCATGACCACCATGTTCATGTTTCATTTCAATTTCCATTTCTTATCAATTTCACAATTTACATCAATGGCTCAGAACCTGGCCAACCACTTATATGAGACAGTGACTCATATTAAACCTTTCCCATTTATACAATAGATAAACATACTAGTTGTATCAACATCTCAACAGATAAGCACACAAGCTGTATCCACATTCCAACAGATATGCATAATAGCTATATCAACACTTCCAAAGATAAGCATAAGAGCTATATCAACACTTCCAAAGATAAGCATATGAGCTATATCAATACATTATCTGACAAGCATATGAGCTGTATCAGTGGAGTCCATCCCCTATCTCCTCCCAAACAACATCCGGTTTAGAGGTCCATCCCCTATCTTCCCCTAAACCGTGGAGTACATCCCCTATCTCCTCCCACACACACAACGTATATACACAAAGGTCATATACACAATCAATCAATACATAACGTTAATGTATTCTATCAACCGTCATACTCTATGACATATCCAATTGATTAGTTTTAGTTTGCCTAATCATCATGCATTGTCTACAACAATCAAAACTACCCTCCACCGGTAGCCCAAGCAATTATTTCTAAACAGATAATAAAAGCTCTAACAGATAAAATATCAATGTTTTCAAAAGTGAGCGATTAATAAATCTAACTCCACTATTCAACCATATAATGAACCAATTTCATTATTTTCAACTCAATTCCATATAACCACAATTTTCCCAAATTAATCATACCAATTAATTTATACAACCAATTAGGGTTTTCTACCCCATTTCCCAATATTGACCCAATGGTCTATATATCAACAACCAACAACAATATCATTATTTTGAAACTCAAAATACACATTCTTGAAATCAAAATAATAAAGCCCTTTTTCAACATTTTGAAACCCTAAGTCCCAAAATTACCCAACTTCAACACTTTATCAAAATAACCAAAAATTTATGTCAAAGACCATAAGAGTGAGTAGGAATCCCTACCTCAAATTCGGAGCTCAAGGAAAGGAGGTGAAGAAACTCAACGTGCTCCAAAACTCAATATTCTCGGATCAATGTATAGCCCTCGACGATTAACCCAACTTTTACAAAGGCCGAAGGAAAAGGAAACACTCTAACTAGATCAAACCCTAGAGAGAAGGGAGTTTCTAGAGAGAGGAACTCTCAAAATATCTTTTTAGAAAGTAAGAGAGAGAGAGAGAGAATGTAAAAAGTGATTTTAAAATGCCCAGCTGCCAACTGATATACGACATTTCCGCTCGACCGGAAAACACAACGCTCGAGCGTCAAGAACAAAAAACTAGGTCCGCTCGAGCGCCAAGACACAAGAATAAAGTACATCTGCTCGAGCGCGAAAACCAGTCCGCTCGAGCGTAGATTTCCCCCTCCCAGAACTTACACCCAAAGGTACTACCCGCTCGAGCGCCACTGCTCGAGCGTAAAGAAACCCGCTCGAGCGTAAAAATCACACCTGTAGAAGTTTTGCAGGGACACGAAAAACTGGAAGCGTGCAATCTCCGCTCGAGCGCAAGAAAACCCGTTCGAGCGGACCTCCTAAAAACTGCGCAACAAAGAATTGAAACCAAAGCCTAACCAACCTGTAACAGCTCTGCCCAATACATCCTAAAACTCAATCAAGTGGAATTAAAGGATGACAACAAGGTATACCACCACCAACATCATGGAACCGAGTCCGGAATACAACAGAACAGTAAAGGGACAACCGGGATCGCTATAACCTCCCCCCCTTAAAGAATTTCGTCCCCGAAATTAAACACAAGTTTTTCAAAAACAGGTTTTCTCCATTTTCAACAATGTTACAACATAATATTAAACAACCCGACCCATTACTGGTCAATCCCATCTCTTTTCAAGGGGCATAACATATTATTCATAACAACATGCATTATCAACATGCATTCTTTTGAAATTTAGCAATTTCAACTCATTTTCCACAATTCCATAACACATGCAACATTAACATCATGCTTGCATTTCCATAATACATTGAACATATGCAATGTTATAACAAATTTCCATTAACCCAAAACATTCACAATGTTTTACAACTTAAGACACATATGATGTTCTTAAAGTTCAACGATATTACAAAATTACCAATACATGGTTACATATCAACAAACAAGTCCGGATACTTCTCGCGGACTTCCAACTCACGTTCCCGAGTGGCTTCCTCCACTCCGTGATGTTTCCACAAAACCTTCACCAAAGGAATGGTATTGCCACGCAGGACTTGATCCCGCCTATCCAAGACCCGAACCGGTCTCTCCTCATACGAGGCATCCTCATCTACCTCCAAGTCGGTCCAATCTAACACATGAGACGGATCCGGCTCATACTTCCGAAGCATACTCACATGAAACACGTCATCCACTCTGGACAACTGCGGCAGTAAGGCTAAATGATAAGCAACCTCGCCAATCCTCTCAAGGATCTCAAAGGGACCAATAAACCGAGGGGATAACTTCCCACTCTTTCCAAACCTCATCAAACCTCGCCTAGGTGATATTTTCAAGAAGACATGATCACCTACCTCAAACGCCAAAGGCCTCCTCCTACGGTCGGCATAACTCTTTTGGTGACTCTGGGCTGTGGCAAGCCTCCTACGGATAAGCTCAACTTTCTCCGTCGTCTCCCTAACCAACTCCAAACCCAACAAAGGTGCATCACCCACCTCGGCCCAACACACTGGAGACCTACACGGTCGGCCAAACAAGACCTCAAACAGTGCCATACCGATGCTAGATTGAAAACTATTGTTGTAGGATAACTCCACCAAGGGCAAGTGCCTCTCCCACGTCCCACTAAAGTCAAGGACACAACCTCGAAGCATATCCTCAAGAATTTGAATAGTACGCTCGGACTACCCGTCAGTCTGAGGATGATAAGCCGTACTAAAGGTCAACCTAGTGCCCAAGGCACTCTGCAAACTCTGCCACAACCTAGTAGTAAAACGAGGATCTCTATCTGAGACGATCGTCACTGGGACCCCGTGCAATCTCACTATGTCCCGAATATACAAGTCGGTGAGATGATCTACCGAATCTCTCACGCGCATAGGAATGAAGTGCGCCGACTTAGTCAACCGTTCAACAACCACCCAAATGGCATCACTACCCCGCTGAGTCCTCGGAAGACCTATAACGAAGTCCATAGTGACATGCTCCCACTTTCACTCGGCAATAGGCAAGGGTTGCAACAAACCCGCTGGCCTCTGATGCTCGACCTTCACTTGCTGGTAAGTAAGGCACTTCGATACGAAAACAGCCACATCACACTTCATACCCCGCCACCAAAACTGGTGGCCCAAATCTCGATACATCTTAGTGCCTCCCGGATGTACCGCAAGACATGAATGATAGAACTCTCGGAGTACTTCCTCTCGGCAAGACTCCGGCACAAACAAACGGTCTCGGTATCTCACACTCAGGTCGGGATACACCGTCAAACCCTTCTCAACCTTCCCATTTGAGATCTTCTCTCGGAGGGATTCTACCTCAAGGTCACCTCTCTGTGCCTCTAACACTCGGGTCACAAGTGTAGGCTGCGCAACAACAGAAAATAAGGCCGCAGCCTCAGCTGATTCACTCAGAAGCAAGTCAAACTCGCCAAGTGCACCCAACATCTCCCATTCCCGGATGGCTATACAAGCTACATCACTAATGGATTTCCTACTAAGGGCATCGGCCACAACATTGGCCTTTCCCGGGTGATAGTGCAACTCAAAATCATAGTCCTCAATGAACTCCATCCATCTCCTCTACCTCAAATTCAAGTCCCTCTGTGTAAACAGGTACTTCAAACTCTTGTGGTCCGAGAACACCTCGAACCTCTCACCATAAAGGTAGTGCCTCCAAATCTTCAAGGCAAAGATCACTGCTGCTAACTCTAGGCCGTGTGTAGGGTAATTCTTCTCGTGTATTTTCAACTGACGTGAGCCATAAGCTACCACTTTCCCTTCTTGCATCAACACACAACCCAAACCCTCTCGTGAGGCATCACAGTAAACCGCATAACCCAACCCTCTCTCCGAAATAATCAAAACCGGAGCGGTGGTCAATCTAACCTTCAACTCTTGGAACGACTTTTCGCAAGTCTCACTCCACACAAACTTGATCCCTTTTTGCGTCAATCTAGTCAACAGCTAAGCTAGCCTGGAGAAATCTTTTACAAACCGACGGTAATACCCAGTTAATCCCAGAAAACTGCGGATCTCAAACACACTCTTAGGCTGTGCCCAATCTTGCACTGCCTCTACTTTGGATGTATCAACAGACACCCCTTCCCCAAATACCACATGGCCTAAGAATTTGACCTCTCCTAGCCAGAACTCACACTTCCCAAACTTGGCATACAGCCTATGGGCTCTAAGCAACTCAAGCACCACTCTCAAGTGTTCCTCGTGCTCCTCCTCAGAAGGCGAATAGAAAAGAATGTCGTCCACGAAAACGACCACAAATCAATCCAAGAATTCCCGGAAGATCCGGTTCATCAAGTCCATAAAGACTGCTGGTGCATTGGTAAGCCCGAATGGCATCACCAGAAACTCATAATGGCCATACCGCGTACGGAATGCCGTCTTAGGAATATCCTCCTCCCTGACCCTCAACTGGTGGTAACCCGATCTTAAGTCTATCTTAGAGAAACAACGGGAACCCTTCAACTGGTCAAACAGATCATCTATACGGGGCATAGGGTACTTATTCTTGACCGTAGCCCGATTCAACTTCTGGTAGTCTATACACAATCTCAAGGCACCATCTTTCTTTTTAGCAAAGAGGGCCGGTGCTCCCCATGGCGAAGCACTAGGGCGAACAAAACCCTTATCTAGCAATTCCTAGAGTTGAATCTTCAACTCACTCAACTCGGCTGGGGCAAAATGATAAGGTGCCATAGAAATCGGTGCTGTGCCGGGCACTAAATCAATAGAGAACTCTATCTCTTGGTGAGGTGGCAAACTAACGAGATCCTCGGGAAAAACATCCGAATACTCACAAACCACCCTCGGCAATACAATCTGGGTCTCGTCACACTCACCACTCATAAAGCTAGCAAGTAGACCACTAAGCTTATTCTGCCCTCGCGGATCATACATCGGTGGCAACACACTACCCACCCGATCCCCTAAGAAATGGAAATACTCCCCGCTCAAGGTACAAACCATGACCCTCTGGCGGTAGCAATCAATAACAGCCCGGTATGACGATAGCCAGTCCATACCCAAAATAACATCAAAACCCTTCATGGGCATGACCACAAATGGAAAAGGAAGCCTATGGTCGGCGACCTCTATATCACAACCTCTAACACCTTGTTTCAAGATCAACTCACCACCAACAGGCGACACTACACAAATACGAGATGCTAACTGTGCCAACTCCAATTCCAAAACAGATGCAAATGCAGCAGACACAAAAGAATGAGATGCACCCGTATCAATCAATACATTAGCAACCGAGTTGCAAAACAGAAAGGTATCTCTCACTATTGATGGAGCCGGTACTAGGTCCTGCTCACCTCTAGGAGCAAAAGACTGCTGTATTGACTGGGACGACGAAGCTCCCGGATTGGCTCTCGAGGCCTGCACAGACTGAGTTGGCTGATAACTCTGCGTCTGCCTAGAACCAGACGCGCCCGAAGTGGCACTCAAATGTGGGCAAAACCTCTTCAGGTGCCCAGGCTGACCACACTGATAGCAAGATAAAGGCTGGCCCCTACCCTGACTCTGGCCCCGAGGTCTAGCTGAAGAAGAAGGAGCTCGCTGACCCCCTCCCTTCTGCGGGAAAACCGAAGACTTGTGACCCAGCTGGCCACACGCAAAACAAGTCAAGCCTCCCTGACTACCTCTCCCAGAGCCCGCGCTCAGTACTAGAAAGGTCGATCTAGCCAAACCACCCTGAGACTGTTGAGGGTTAGAACCCCTCTGTCTCCTGCCGTCACCCTGACCATCTTGGCTCCTCTTGGAGCCTCTCTGCCCCTCATCTTCCTCCTGCATCATAATCTCCATATGAGCAGCAGCATCAACCAAACGTTTGTACTCTCGGATAAAAGACCCTCCAACCCTCAACTTGAGTCCACGCCTCAACTTCCGCTCAAACTCAAAACAACGGCGTTCTTCGGACGCCACCAATTCAGGTGCAAACCTGGACAGACTAGTAAAAGTAGCCTCAAACTCGGTCACTGACAAGCCCTGCTGTCTAAGCTGGCAAAACTGCTCTCTCAGCTTCTCCCTAGCAGCTGAAGATAAAAACTTCTCCTGAAAAGCATTCACAAACGCCTCCCATGCACCACCAACACTGCCCTTCTCGTACTTCCACCATTGACCCGCATCTCCCTTCAACTGGAAGGATGCCAAGGTCACCTTTAAGGCCCCGTCCTCGATGCCAAGCATCTCGAACGTCTTCTTCATCTGTTCCAACAACTCGTCAGCCTTAAGTGGCTCCTTCGGATCCCCAACAAACTCGTCCGGATTGGACCAGAAGAATTCCCTCTTCAAGAAGGAAGGCCCTGCCTCAACAACCTGGGCCTGAACTGGATTCTCAGCTCAGAAAATACCCACAGACTCCCTCAAAGCATCAGCTATCCCTCGGGCTAAAGCGCCCATAGCCTCTTGACCTGCTGGCTCGGCCACATTGGCCTGGCCAACCCCCTCCTGCTGTGCCGGAATATCATCCGGTAAAGGCATCTCCTGCCTACCACGTCTGCCTCGTCTACCACGTCCTCGTCCTGACATCCTAATAAAGGTAACAAAAAACGTTAGCACATTCATAAATGTGCCAAAACTAAACACTCGCGTCCTAATACATGGACAACTGTAATTCACTCCACGTAAGCACATAAACACATAAGCACTTACGAATTTCATTTCCGGATAATGATAGTCCCGAGGCGTTACTAGAGTTCCGGTTAGAAACAGCATTGATCAAGTGCTTTTCCAACAAGACTCACAGAAACCCAAGGATCCAATCAACATCCTAGAAACTAAATCCTATACCTACATAGTCACATAAGCATGTTATCAATTAAGCACATAGCATATGACATTATATCTAAGTCTCTATCAAGCGAGACAAACCCATTGTGATCCTAATCACTTCCCACGTACCCAAAGTATTCGAACCCAGTACGCTCTGATACCAAGTTGTAACGCCCTCAAAATAATACATAAAACCCATCACTTTAAACATGCATTGATATAAAAGAAACCAACCATTTCTATTCATCAGAGTAATTCTTACATTGTATTACATGTTAACAACAAAAGCAAATGCCCTATGGGCTTACAGCTTTCCAAGTCAACACTTGGTTACACAAAAGAAGAGTACTAACTCTATACAAAATAAGCCCTTGGCTTGATATACATGTAATACAGACAAAATAAACAAAATGAGTCTTCAACTCTCATCATCATCCAAGCAATGTCCTTGGAGGTGGCATACTACCTGTACCTGAAAATAATGTCCCATAAAGGGTGAGCCAACGCCCAGTAGAGATATGCTAAACACAGTATGAGCAAAGACTAAGACATTAGCGATTGATAAATGTTCAATTTCCATAAACCAATTCGTAACCCATTTCCATTTTCATGACCACCATGTTTATGTTTCATTTCAATTTCCATTTCTTATCAATTTCACAATTTACATCAATGGCTCAGAACCTGGCCAACCACTTATATGAGATAGTGACTCATATTAAACCTTTCCCATTTATACAATAGATAAACATACTAGTTGTATCAACATCTCAACAGATAAGCACACAAGCTATATTCACATTCCAACAGATATGCATAATAGCTATATCAACACTTCCAAAGATAAGCATAAGAGCTATATCAACACTTCCAAAGATAAGCATATGAGCTATATCAATACATTATCTGACAAGCATATGAGCTGTATCAGTGGAGTCCATCCCCTATCTCCTCCCAAACAACATCCGGTTTAGAGGTCTATCCCCTATCTTCCCCTAAATCGTGGAGTACATCCCCTATCTCCTCTCACACACACAACGTATATACACAAAGGTCATATACACAATCAATCAATACATAACGTTAATGTATTCTATCAACCGTCATACTCTATGACATATCCAATTGATTAGTTTTAGTTTGCCTAATCATCATGCATTGTCTACAACAATCAAAACTACCCTCCACCGGTAGCCCAAGCAATTATTTCTAAACAGATAATAAAAGCTCTAACAAATAAAATATCAATGTTTTCAAAAGTGAGCGATTAATAAATCTAACTCCACTATTCAACCATATAATGAACCAATTTCATTATTTTCAACTCAATTCCATATAACCACAATTTTTCCAAATTAATCATACCAATTAATTTATACAACCAATTAGGGTTTTCTACCCCATTTCCCAATATTGACCCAATGGTCTATATATCAACAACCAACAACAATATCATTATTTTGAAACTCAAAATACACATTCTTGAAATCAAAATAATAAAGCCCTTTTTCAACATTTTGAAACCCTAAGTCCCAAAGTTACCCAACTTCAACACTTTATCAAAATAACCAAAAATCTATGTCAAAGACGATAAGAGTGAGTAGAAATCCCTACCTCAAATTCGGAGCTCAAGGAAAGGAGGTGAAGAAACTCAACGTGCTCCAAAACTCAATATTCTCGGATCAATGTGTAGCTCTCGACGATCAACCAAACTTTTACAAAGGCTGAAGGAAAAGGAAACACTCTAACTAGATCAAACCCTAGAGAGAAGGGAGTTTCTAGAGAGAGGAACTCTCAAAATATCTTTTTAGAAAGTAAGAGAGAGAGAGAGAGAATGTAAAAAGTGATTTTAAAATGCCCAGTTGCCAACTGATATACGACATTCTCGCTTGACCGGAAAACACAACGCTCGAGCGTCAAGAACAAAAAACTAGGTCCGCTCGAGCGCAATAAGGCCCGCTCGAGTGCCAAGACACAAGAATAAAGTACATCCGCTCGAGCGCGAAAACTAGTCCGCTCGAGCGTAGATTTCCTCCTCCCAGAACTTACACCCAAAGGTACTACCCGCTCAAGCGCCAAAGTACCCGCTCGAGCGTAAAGAAACCTGCTCGAGCGTAAAAATCACACCTGCAGAAGTTTTGCAAGGACACGAAAAACTGGGAGCGTGCAATCTCCGCTCGAGCGCAAGAAGACCCGCTCGAGCGGACCTCCTAAAAACTGGGCAACAAAGAATTGAAACCAAAGCCTAACCAACCTGTAACAGCTCTGCCCAATACATCCTAAAACTCAATCAAGTGGAATTAAAGGATGACAAAGGTATACCACCACCAACATCACGGAACCGAGTCCGGAATACAACAGAACAGTAAAGGGACAACCGGGATCGCTATAACACTAAATGACTAATCAGAGGGCCAATGATTGTTTAAGTCCCCAAAACATAGGACTTGCATGGTAATACTTATAAAATAATGGCTCAAAAACATGATTAATAAACATTTATATCAATGGCTTTTCTTTTTTAAGCAAATATAGTTCATTTAACAAATAATATACCCTAAAAACAAATATAATTTACAAATCATAATTTATATATAAAATAATTTATAATAACTCAAAATATAATAAAACTCACCTAAATATTGGCCCTATTTGGTAGGGCTTATTTTAGCTTTCAACTTAATTTAAACTATTTTGATGTGTTTGGTTCAGCTTAATAATACAAATTATAACTTTTTTTAAGCCAAAAATCAGCTTTTTCTTTGAGTGGGAGAGGAGAAGTTTTTCCAAACAACTTAAGCGCGCAGCTGCCATTTGAGGGGCAAAATGACTTAAATGCCCTTCACAATTTCAAGTTATTACAAGTGTGCCATGTATATAAACCAAACACAACTCATTTATGTATCTTGCATGTCTCTGAGAGGCAATTTCCGGCGAACCAAGGCTCTCTCTCTTCTCTCTCTCTCTCTCTCTCTCTCTCTCTCACGAACCTGAGGTAGTGAAGCCTTAGCTCTCTGAAACCCTAGCTCTCTCTATGTCTCTCTCTTCGCTATCGACGGCGTGACAAAACCCCTGCTCTCTCTCTTCGCAATTGCGGCTAGGGTTTTGCAAGGAGCTACCAGTTGTGAGATGAGGAGGAGGAGGAGGAGGGGCTGCCGATGTGACAAAACCCTAGCGCTGCCACGTTGCCGCTGTGACTGCCGGAGCTAGGGTTTTTACTTTTTTTGTTCTTTTTTTTTCTAGAGGTTTTCACTATTTTTTTAATAAAAAAATAATAACAATAATTAACCATTTTAGCCATTACTAAAATAAATTTTATATTAATTAATACTAATTAATAATTTTAGTATTAATTGATTACAAAAAGCCATTAATTGCCACTAATTAATTTATAATGAAATAATTTTATACTAATTGATTTATAATGAAAAAATGAAAAAAATAATTTATAATGAACAAATGAAAATAACCCATTAATTGACACTAATTAATTTATAATGAAATATTTTTATACTAATTGATTTATAATGAAAAAATGAAAAAAAATAATTTATAATGAAAAAATGAAAATAATAAATTAATTGACACTAATTAATTTATAATGAAAAATGAAATAATTTTATACTAATTAATTTATAATGAAAAAATGAAAATAATAATTTTTGTAATACTAATTATATTAATTTTTATTAATGAAATAATGTTTTTAGAATTAAAACTGAAAAAAATGACAAAATAATCATTTTTATATTATATAAGGGTAAAAAGAACAATTACACAACAAAAAGTTATTTTACAGCTTATCAACCAAACACTACTCTGCTGCTTAAATCCATAATCACACAGCTGCACCAAACAGATTAATAGCTTATGTTCACAGCTACAAGTTATAATATATTAAGTTATAATCTATAATTACTTTTCCACAGTTCTACCAAACGGGCCATTAATCCCTAATTTTTCCTTTACTTCACTGTTCACTGGAACTTAGTTCCTTTACTGACTGACTAATATTTTTCATTTGCTGTTTATTTTATTTTTCCTTGCTTCCATTCCTAGCACAAACTCACATATTTACAAGCAAGGAAACATAGGTGCGGGTACGAGTACAGTACTTGTACGAGTGCGGGTACGCTGATTCGGCAAAACTCAAAAAAAGTACGATACGGGTACGACTGCGGTACGTCGATATTTTTTTTTTAAATATAATTATGATTAAAGGATCCAACCTACAAATTAAAATTAAATATCAAAACTAAAAAAAGAACTACTCATTTTCCTAAAATTTAAAACCATTAAGCGTTAAAAATAATATTTGTGAAATCTCTCACTTTGACATGTTATGCACTGTGAATTTATGATCATAATTTATTTTTAAAATCTTTTTTTTTTTGCTCATTAATTTGCTATTTTTATAGGGTGAGACCAAAGAAATAACAGGAGACCAAAGAAAGATTTAAAGTTAATTTCCAACAGTAAAGGAAAAAAAATCCTCAATTGTGGTAGGTTGTCAATTACAATTTTCATAATACATAAAATTGCACCATTCCCAACCACTACTAATCAACTAATACAGTATCAATTTTTAATATTTTGTGCATAAACTTTTAAAGTTTGTTATGATTAAAGATTTTATAAAGAAATTCTAAGAGGATCTGAAGCAAAAGCATAATGCATAGTCATACACAGACCTACCCTTTATAGGCCTTGATATTTTTTTTGGTTAAAATTGCTTTTTAAAAACATCACAATCATTTGCTGATATGCTTATACAATTTATACAGACAGACAGGACAGCAGAGAAACATCAAAAATTACAGATATGCAAGGGCACCAAAAAAAAAATAATAATTGCTGATCTGTAACGGCAGAAAAAAAAATAAAATAAAAAAATAATAATTGGCCCTGGCGTACCCACGCCGTACCCATAGTGTACCCGTGGCGTACCCATGCTTTATCCGAATGAACCAAACGTACCGAACCTTCTTTTGCTGTACCGATACGTGTACCGCCGTACCAATATACGTATCTATATCCGATAAATACCTGATACTCGTACGACACTATTGTTGAAATACCCGTGCTTCATAATTTACAAGTAATCCTTTTACAGCTTCTTGGTGCCAGGCATAACCGCGTGGCATTCATAGCTTTACCGAAGGCATATCCCCCAGGTAACTCTTTATATCTATTTTCACTTAGGCCCATATCCTAAAATAATTATATTAACATCTCTCTTGGTAACATATAATCCCTAATTAAATTATGCTTTATCACATACAATCATAACTTTACTATTATTATTAACATCATCATTATTATTATTATTATTATTATTATTATTATTATTATTATTATTAGTTGATATTAACGTGGTGTTTAATTAAATATTTAGGGTGTCATATTTCTCTCCTCCTAAATAGAAGTTTGTTTCCAAAACTTATTAATTAGATTTTTTTCCAAACGTTTGTTTAACTATTTTATATAATAAAATAACTAATTTGACTCAAGGCATTCAAAAATAGATAATAGTATGATTTTTGTAAATAGTATTATTCGGGGTGTTATATCTCTCATCAAGATATATTTAATAAAATTCATGTTGGCTATGAAATTCTTAAAAAAAAATAAATTATTATCATCGAAATTGATATAAACAGTAACATGTTACTTTGATTCACAATAAATTGTTACTTTGGCAATATTATCTAAATATATATATATATATATATTACTTTGTTCTTACTTAATTATGCACCTCCTCCTTAGGAGATTTATGAAACAAAATAAATTGAACTGACATTTTCACCAAATAAGGATCCAATATAGGGATTTTGACTAAATTTTTCTTCTAAAATATTGCTCCACGCCTATCTTAAAATGATACAAAGAAAGGTAGTAAGTCCCACTATTTCAATCAATCAAATCAAAATTTAGGGTAAAATATAAATACACTCTTAATATTTGTTTAAATTATGAATTGACTTATGTAATTTTAGAAATTACAAATACTGCATATCAGAATTTTTTATTTAACAAAATTAATAAAAATAAAATAAAATTTCTAATTACTCGCCTATATAATAATAAAATTATTTGAATTTTTTATTGAAATATATTTATCACATCATTTAAAACAGTTAATTACCTTGATAATTTATTAATAAAATATGTCATTTATTTTGCGATTAAAAATATAAAGAAGTAAAATGTAATTTTTAGATAAATAATTTATATTTTAAACAAATCTCAAAAAAAATATTTATGATTTATCTCAAAAAAATTCAACTTGCTAAAAAAAATCAAATAATTTTCCGTATATTTCACGCTCTATGAATGATTCACAACCCCATGTCCTGTGCATGGGCAGTAGGAATGGCAACAGGCCGGGTCGGGGATTACATCCCCCGTCCCTGATCCCCTAAGGCAAAAAAACCTCCGTCCCCGATCCCCAGCGGAGAAACCATTACCCCCCATGCCCCCTAACGGAGATCTGGTTTCCCTGACCCCGAAATATCCCCGACTTTTTTTTTTCTTTTTTGAATTTTGCTCAACACAAGAATAAATAAATAAATAAATAATTAATCAGTTTTATGTTTCATCATCATCATCATCAACAACAATTTGAGCATGATATATATACAAATAAAATTAATATATATATATATATATATATATAAATCTGAGCATAATGCTTGAGGAAAAAATAAATATGTGTTCTTGTCTACTCAATTTGAACACAAATTGATTTGTGTTCCATACAAATAAAATTAAAATATATATACATTTTTACCCATTTCCTTAAATTGCACACCCAAATTTCATCTACAAGAAACCCCAACAATAATGGAAACAAAAACATACAAGAAACCCATCTGATCACAGTTACAGAGATAAATCAAGGTATAAAGCAACAACATCAATCATCAAAAAAATATATATATACAAGAAGCTAGATCCCCTCTCCCAAAAAAAAAAGAAAAAAAAATACAGTATCTGAGAGAAAGAGAGATTCATTTCTTTCAATTTCTATAAGCAACCAAACACAAAATCAGTTAGCTTCTACAACTAGTATTATGTAGATCGGAGAGATATGAAGGAGATCAAAGAGATCCAAGGAGATTGGAGAGATCAGAGAGAGATGAAGGAGATCAAGGATCTGGCGGCATGACAGGCAAGAGGAGTGAGATCCAAGCCACGTGAGGCAGATCGGAGATGAGCAAACTGCGACAAGGAGAGAGATGAAGGAGATTGGCGGTAAGGAACTGGTAATACGGTGGTTGTCAGTGTAGATCTGTGCGATTCACCAATGGAGATCAAGAGAGAGAGAGAGACAACAACCCTAAAATAAGCCAACAAAACAGAGAAATATATATATAGAGGGGTAAAATAGCAATTTTACTACGGTAACAAACGAGGATGGGGGTGGGAACGGGGACGGGATTGGGGTTTGGACACTTATCACCGTCTCCAGCTCGAAATTGTTCGAGAATTGATTTTCGAATACCATTCCCCACCCCGTCAAGGGTATTTTTGAGGAAAATTCGCTCAAATTGAGGTGAGGGGCGAGTCCTTGTCAAATCGGTTTTAAATTGCCATCCTTAATGGGTAGAGGCGGAACAATGAGGGAACCACACAGTTTTGAAAATTTAAACTTGTCATTCGACCATGTAACAGGATCCTTTATCGTCTTACCTCGGTTAACATATGAATATGCATATTATTTTCCTTCACATATGCACTTATACATTGTTATATGAATTATTTATTTATTTATTTATTTTGGTTGAAATGATAGGTTAACACGTTATGAGAAAGACAAACAGATAAAAAATCACATGACATGATAATACCCCCCAAAAAAAAAAGTTCGGTTAATATTTAGATGTAGGGATGTTTTGAGAAAATGATTAAAAACTATTTTTTGACTTTTTTTTAAAATTTTTTTATGAGAGAAAAAAATGAGTTAAAAATTAAAAAATGACTTTTAACTCACTTTTTAAAATAGGCCGTATTTATAATTTATTTTAAAATTTATCATTGTCGAGTGCAGTAAAGAATTTCAATCAGAGTAATAGGAACGGATGATAATTATTCCTAATAAATAATGGACAGGCTTGGGTGGGCTTCAGAGCCTATGTCCAGCCTAAGCTGGCACCCACGCAATGTCCGTTAATCACATCAGAAAGGGAATGTACTTCTTGCAGGCTTTGTAAAGCAAACATTCTTGCCAACATTATACCTCCAATGCTCCAAACCCTTTTGGTGGTGTTTGTTTAGAAGGATCCAAATATGAGATAAGATTAATAGTCAGTTATTTGATTTAAAATTTTTATACCTAAGTTCATCCGGATTATGAATTTTAAATTTATAGGATTGTTCTATCCCATGGGAGGTGAGACACAATTTATAAAATAACTCATCTCATGAGATTAGGTAGTGAAATTATATTTTTAACCCTCTACTATTTAATATCTTTTTAAAAATAAAATTGATTTATTAAATTATTTATACTTAATAAATTTATTTATTACACTATTTAATAAATTATACTTAATAAATTATTTATTAATTTTTTTTTACTTAATAAATTTTATTTATTAAATTATTCATACTTTATTAAATTAGTTATTTTAATAATCATTTGATATTAATTATACTTCGTAAAGTAAAATAAAATTTAAAAATCTCAATTACAAATTAAAATAAATTTATGTAATTTTTATTAATATTCTATTTATTTAATTTTTTAAAAGTTTCAGTAAAAAAATTAAATAAAATTTATAATTCAAATTTAATATTCCTATTATTTAGTAAATAATTCAAAAAGGCAAAAAAATCTTTTGAGCATTCATCTATGATATCCCAAACAAACATAGGATTCAATAGAATAGTCAAATCTAGACATCTAATCCTATGACTAAACAAATATATAATACAAATCTAAACCAACCAAATAGTTCGGAGACAACGTATCTCAAGACTAATAGTCCAGTGAATTACAATCCTCCTTATCTAGTCTGCCCAAACAAACATGTTGTTTGTGTCTTGGGAAGCCTAAAAAAAAAGTTCTGTTTTTTTCTCCTAATAATGGTCAAAAGTATTCTTTTTTAAATAAAAAAGAGAGAAAATCAAAATGACTGAACATTTAGTACTGATCATTTTACAACACTGAACATACACTGTTAAACAGAGTTAACATAACAAATTCATACACAACCAAACAGAGTTTTGAATTCAAACATTTCTAAAACAGTAAGCAAGCAAAAAGGCCAAACCGAAGTGTCTCCTACACAAAGAAATCATACATACATGCACTGTGAAGACATCGACGACCACTTGAAACTCACATATGGTCAAGTGCACAGCGAAGTGTCTCCTGCCATACCGTATCCAAAATGTTAAAAGCCTTGATGAAAAAGAAAAACGAATGAGAAGTGATATAATTTGCAAAGAAGAGGACTTACAAGTTCCTTCTCAAGTTTGACCGTATACTCTTTGTAACAAGCAAGTGTGGCTTGAAAATATGCACTGTCCTTCTTGAGCCTTGCAATGTCTTGTTGAATGTGTAAAACTTCAGTCAAATTACTGGAGCTGAACTGTTGTAGAATATGTAAAACAAAATATAAAATGAGGAGGATTATAGAGCAGGTGATGGAGGTAGTTTCGAGAGTAATATTCAGCAATGTTACCAATTAAAATTATGATTCTAAAAAGTTTAGACACTTTTACTGATCAAAATAACAGAATCAAGAACCTTACCATTTCCACATTTTCCATACTGAAACTACCAGAAGAAAACAAGAAAATTAATCAGAAAACAAAAATAAGAACAATTTTCTTCTACCTAACAAAGTTGCAAAATCTCTCTCAAAGAATGAATGATTACTTGTAATTATATCAAGCAATTATAAAGTCTTATTTGTTTAAAGGGAAAATTATACTTGTCTTCCCGATAATTTGCCTCCTATGTCAATTTGGTCCCTATAATCATTTGTATCAATTTTGACTCGTAAATTTTCACATTGTATCAATTTAGTTCAATTGATAACATCATTTAAGAAATTGGACAGAAATTAAGGGCTACATGGTCCATTCAAAAGGGAATGAACCATTTTAAATTGGATGTCAACCCCTTAATCACTCTGAGAAAAGTGAATTGAGTATTTTGCCCCTTCATTTCAGTCAAACTTCTTAATTAACGTTACCAATTGGATTAAACTAACACTACGTGAAACATTCAAAGGTAAAATTGATGCAATTAGAACTACATGGAACAAATCGACACAAGAGGCAAACTACAAGGAATACCAAGATTTGCCATTGTTCAAAAAATGTAAATGAAGAGGGAACAAAAACCAATAAACTAGGTTTTAACTTACTCATACTTATTCTTTGGATCATCTAGATTCATAAATACTGATAAATAAAGATAGTTACATCAAATTAAGAATTAAGCTGATAATTTGTGCTCATCCCAACATTTTGCACCAAGAACATATAATAACATCAAATCAAATACATGAACTCGAGGAATAATTTGAGTCAGCGTTTAGTGTATATCTTTTTTGCACCGAATCACAAAGCAAACCTACAATAATGTCTCCATTAATATCAAAAACCAAATGAATGCATTTAAAATGAGAACAGCCTTAAGAAAGGTTCTTTTGTAAAGGCAAACACTATTGCCGTCATCACCCCCCGTAATGATCCAAAATTCTTTTGTGTCTCGTCAAGCTAGTGGCCACAAAAAAATCTGTTATAAGTTGAGCTCTACCTTGATAATCTAGTGATCTAGGAGTTGTAAAGATTGAGTCTGGGACAAGGGAGTACATTGCAAATGATGCTTCTATAAAAGTAGATTGCAACTCTTTGAAGATTCTCAAATTTTCAGGTTACCATTATTGAAATGAATCTAATAATAAGCATATGTATTTGGTAGAAGAATGATTTTATTGGATGGGAAATCTATGATGTGCACCCCTAAAGTGGAAGATATACTTTATGTGGTGAGCAAAACCTTGTAATACTTTTCGTGATGAGAAAAGTTGCATCATTTTCTAGTTTATGTCACAAAATTTGTGGGGTTGTTATGAAGGGCATACCATATGCACCCTTTTAGGGGTGCACATAGTAGTGTCTCCCTTATTGGAGAACACTTATAACTTGAATAAAATTTATAGGATATCAAGTTGAAAAAGTAGAAAGCCTGGACAAAATTTTGACAATATAATACTTCTATCTGTGTAAATGCACTTGTTTGAAGTATTCTTGCAGCTATAATGTATATGACCTTTAAGCAGAAAACAAATCTTTACACCACTCCAAACACATGGTTGGAAGTGGATTTTGTTTTCCATTGTTAAGGAGTCAATTTTGACAAAGTTAGAAGAAAACAATAGGTATCCAGTTTTAAATAATTAAGGTTGTCAGGACTCGGGATCAAGAAAGAATAAAGCAAGATTTCATGCTAAAATATAGGAAATACGATGTTTTAATTGAAATAAAAATTTCTATGATATGAACATTATGTCATTCAGTTACAAGAATTAATTTTGATGTGTATTACCTGCTTGGTTCAAGGCTAGATTCCTGAAGTCTAGACTTAATATCTTCTATAGCATGGAGGAAGTGATGCTTCACTAGTCCCCTCTCCCCTGCCTGGACCACAGCATATGAATGTGCACGGGTGACTAGAGATGCAAGGGCAGAGCCACTACAGCCATTCGTCATGCAAGTTGTGCAAACAAACACATGCACAATCTCATTTCATAGCGATGAATTGATGTTTCCACTTACACAACATTCTTGTTCAAACAATTTACCAATGTCTTGAAGATTCACATCTTCATCGAGTACAAAAGCTTGTCTCATGTTCCTTGTGTTGATGTCCAAAATTTTCAAGCGCCCTCGCTCATCTGGGTACTCTAATTTGACATGTAGTTCAATTCTACCTTCCTTACAAACAAATACGATAAACTATATTTCTTTTTTTTCATTGAGTTAGAACAATGATAAGTTAATAAATAGCTATTTATATTTATATATATTTGTTTGGTTACCCATAAAAGATGAATATGTATACATAATTTAATTTTTCTTTGCTTTGATAAATTCAAATTTTGAACATACCATTCAAGTTCAAAAATGTGGGATATTGTTGAAAAAGAATAAAGAAATCAGCAAAGAACAACACAAGGGAGAGAATGTTACCTCAATAGGGCTTCGTCGATAAGCTCCTTTCGATTGTAGTAGCAATAATAAAAATATTGTTCAATACTTTCATGCCATCAATCTGAAAGGCATGCAAATTTTCAAGTATTGCCTAGACAAGGAGAAACAATAAAAGGAACAAATTGAAAAAAGAAATATGAGAGATATAGACCATGGTAAGTAGTTGGTTTACAAGCCTATCATCCATATGGTATTGTCCTATAGCTACCCCTATTTTTTGCAAAAAACCAAAAACATATTTAAGACACGATTTGCAATATAGATAGAACCAAAAAATACCATTCTCACTCTCTCTTAATGCTTATTATTAATATTCTCATTATTGTGACCTTTGCCCTTTATTTATGTTGCAAACTTGTCCTAAATCGCCTTTCTAAGCCACTTAAGCTTGGTTCATATAGTCTAAAGGGTTCTTCCACCTATTGTCAGTCAGTTTTTGGTTGGAGGCCTTAGAATTGAGTCTTGAGTAATTTATTGTGGGCCAAGTCTCCACCCCAGGTGTCTTTCTTAGGTTTCTCTCAGCTCCACTTGTAGTTGGACCGCATGTTCAAGAAATGTTAAAATTCGGCCTCGTGTTCGAGAAGTTGTCCCAAATCGCCTCTCTAAATCACCGAAGCTTGATTCATATTGTCAAGAGGGCCCCTTCACCTATTGCCAATTGATTTTGGGATGGATGCCTCCAATATTCTAACAATCTACAAGAAGATTGTGCTTAATAAATAATCTTAGGGCTTGCACAAAACTCTAATTCTTTTTTTACCTCCACAAGAGACTATGTCGCATGTGCAAGAGTGTTCGGGACTTATCCCACATCACCTCTCTAAGTCACCCAAGCTTAGTTTGTATAGTCTATAGGGCCCTTTTACCTATTACCAATCGATTTTGGGTTAGATGCTTCCAATAATATAACAATATACAACAAGATTGTGCTTAATAAAGAATCCTAGGGATTGCACAAACTCTTTAATTCTTTTTAGTCTAACATTGCTTCATGCTTTATTTTGTTAAGGATCTTTCTTACCTAGTATTAGGAAGAAAAATGAAGTTCTATATGTGGTTGTGTGGGTGATTTGAGGCTACATGAGCTAGTAAAGGAAATTTCTAGGAAGTATGGTGGATTATGATATGACACTAGGTCATCAGATACTAGCTAGGTGTAAGCAAAGACAGCCTTCGGAAGAGAAAGAGTGAGTGAGTTGTTATAGAGGTCTAAAAGTGAAGAACCAAAACTATAAGCAAGAGGTGGAGATGGTTAGATCATCTTTATGCATGGAGGTGGAGGCTATATTTATAGATTGATTGGCCTATATGGGCCAACTCACCTAGCGGCTGGAATGGTGGTCACGTGTGCTCGGATATGAAGCACTCACTTGTCTTTATCAAGTTCTAGAGTTGTCTTCATGTCGAGATCTCTCTAAGGTTGGTCAAGTGCAGATCTCTCCAACAAGAATAGGATGCGGCATCTTGACAAATATTCAATGCCAATAAACCAAGTCCAAAATCCCAACGAGCTCATGGGACAGTCATGAGGTTGCTTGGATGCCTCGTAACCGTGGCACAAAATCCAAAGGTGTCCCTATGCCCTTCTATCGATCTTGTCACGACCCAAACCCGCCCCTATAGGTTTAGCATCGTAACCGGCCAGTAATCCTTGGATTACCAAAGGCCTCTTAATAGAATAACATGTAATTAGGGGCTACGGAAGCAAATAGCAATTAAACAACTTCCATTGAGCTGTGCAGACTTATATGAGACAGAAAAATTTTAAACTTTATATACATATATACACAGATTAGACAAAGAGGAACTTAGCCCTATTTACAAAACACACAAGACTTGTCTAACCAATCAAGAAAACAGAACTTAAACTTTAAATCACGTAGCCATAGTCACTTGACATATCCGAAACCTCCACGAGAGGCACATAGGTTGGCTGACAAAAACATATTCCAGGCAGATGCCTTTAAGTCTGGTCACGCGTCTGTTCACCTACATACATAAATAATACAGTGAGCTAGAGCCCAATGAATAATAACAGAGTAAAAGGTTTTAATGAATGGTGTCCATATCGAATTTAGAAATTAGATTTCAAATCTCTTATCAAATCAGAAACATAGTCATGTTCATGTTCGTATTCGTATTCGTATTCGTATCAGAAACAGAGTCATATTCAAATCATGTGTGGTACTTCCTTTAGCGTAGCATATCATGTTGGTCAAGCATATCAAGTTCCATAATGGAACCTCCGGTACCGGGTAACATATCACAGACGTGGGCCACGGTATTGTTTCCCCAGGGCGAAGGCCTGTGCCACGGTATTATTTCCCCCGGGCGAGGGCCTGGGCCACAACATTAATTCCCCCGGGCGAGGGCCTGGGCCTCATGGCCATAAGCCACAGTATTATGTTCCCTGGGCGAGGGCCTCTACTAAGGATACCACAATTACGTTTCAAAGAAAATTGGACAATCATTCATTCATACAAAACATAGCATTTCAGAAACTTATCATCTCATATCATCAGAAAATAATTAAAGTTAAACATAACTTTATAGAGTTATTACTCATAGATAGTTGCAGAAGCAGATCAGACAGATCACAAATTAGGCAGACAATAGCGCGTGACCTACACAAACCCATAACATATACACATCGAAACACAATATCAATTCCTTGATCAAGCTTGACTTTTCTTGTCTTTTTCTGTCTACGTAGTCCGAGATTCTACTACGTGTATTCTTCCTTTAGTTAAATGAATCGGATTCTTATTTCACATATCCTTTCATTACTAAATCATTCTTTTCTGAATAAACCAATTCCTCACTTGGCTTCTTAATCAAGTATCAATGACTTAGTCTTTAATCAACTAATTAATGTTGATTGTTAACTTGTTAATCCTTATAGAGCCATAAAACATGTCTAGAATGCTTTGGAAAGAGATGAGAATAAAAATGTAAATTAAATGCGATTTTTCAAAATATGCTGAAAATAGGGTCTTCGCTCGAGCGCCACTTGGTCGCTCGAGCGGACTGTAAAATTTGAAAAACTTCTAGGAGCTCGATTTTCACGCTCGAGCAAGACTTTCCTCGCTCGAGCGGATAGTATAAATTCTGGAATTTTCAAAATTGTAATTGAAGTTCATATTTGATATTCAAAGCCTCAAAACATGTATTTGTGGTACCACAAATACGGAGAACCAATGTATAATTTAGTAAACACTCTCAATTAGAAATTATTTATTCAAATCATGCTTCAATTGTCCAAATTTAGTTTTAACTCAATTCCTCCATATCAAGCCAAATTCCAAACCCAAAGTGATTAATCTCTAAATTAATCGCCATAAATTGAACATGGCTCCAATTTCTCATTTTCTTTAGTTACATAAAATTGACTTCAAGCACTTTTTATTTTCCTTCAAAACATGAAATTAAAGTCACAAACTCCTTATAAAATTGTTCACTTGTATGAAATTAACATCAAAATTACTAATTTTATATTCTTATAAATTTTCCCAACTAATTTCCATAATCTAAAACTTAACTTAATTTGTAACCTCAACTTAATTCATAACCATAGGTGTTTCAAAATATGCTTAATTTAAATAAAATCTTAAATTACATTACATGCGTGGATTAAAAATCTAATTATAAAATGAAAACTTTATCTAACATTAGGATTAATTCTAAATTTCCATAATCATTAACCTAACTCATTTGCATGGGTCAAATCTTTAATAAACCCTTGTTGCATGTAATTTATAGAACTTAATTCAAGAATAATTCTCTAAATTGAACCCAAATTTAACAAATTAAAAGAATCATAACTCATGTTTTTAAACCTAACTTGATTTAACATACAAATCCAATTTCTATGAATTTATGATTAATCCCCAAATCTTTATTTTTAATCTTCTCAAAATACACCTTGAATAAATTTTTGTCTAGATTAAGTAAACAACACTAGAAAGAGGATGAAATTTCTTACCTTAGGATGAATTTTCCATAATTTTGAGCTTAAGTTTTGATATCCCACAAGGCTTTCTTCTTCCCTTTTCTTCCTCCCTCTTGGTCTCTCTCTCTCTCAGCCGTGCTCTCCCTCTCTCTCAGCCGTGCTCTGTTTTTATTCCACCCACACAAGACTTGATGATGTACATATATATTTGTTGCCTTAGACTTAACACACCAACGTTCCTTTGTAATATAATTTATTAAAGGTAAATTAATATATCATTCACATTTAATTTAATTGGACATCATTTAATTTTAATTAATCTTAATTAGCCCAAACACAAATCCCACATAAATTAATTAGTCTAATTGACTTCCTTTAGAGTCCAATTAATTATATTTAAATTTATTAATCTGAATCAGATTTTAATCAAACTCCCAAAAAGGCTCCAAATTTCCGTCGCTTAAATTACATATTCAAATTGAACACCCAATAAATAAATTTAATTCGTAATAATTACAATTCTCAATCTTCATAATTTTCGTAAAACCCAGATTAAATTGGAATAATTGGCAATTAAATTTCAAATCTCCTTCATTAATTAAGTGCTAATCATTATACGCGATGGGGTCGTTACAGATCTAGACTGGCATAAGTGTATTAGAGTGATGGGAAAACAAGTGTAGAATCATATAAGAGATGTATGTGTAGATGAAAACTTGGCTTGCCCAAGGGGGCCCAAGTGGATATGAGAGTGCCTAGGTGAAGAGCCCTTAATCTAGGAAGGAAGGCCAAATGCACCCACAAGGCTCCTTGGAGATAACCTCCTTTAATTTTGATATAAGAGATGGCACATCGTGTAGTGCGTAGAGGTTTTGGGATGAAGGGATCACATGCTCAATACCACTGTCTTGGTGAAGTTATGAAGTACATGTAGATGTGATGATCACCTAAGGTCAGTAAAATGCTTCCTATATGACAAGTTACTTTTAATGAGCAAAGCAATTGAGTGCCCATTGTTTGGGAAACACTTTCTAAAACAATGGTTTCTAGGTGACCATTACCTTTTGGGACTTTGGATAAGATACAGTGCCCTTCTTCCCTGTTATTTCTGAATTCAAGACTCTTAACAATGACCAACCTTTTTCATATAGAATAACATTTCTATGTTGACTGTCCACACTGATTAAAGGATAGGTTTTGTATAAACCAATAAAAAATTTAGAAGTGGATGACAAGGTGAATTGCCAATCATAGGGCATAGAAAATAATGTGAAAATAATGCTGATTAATCTGGATTACACACTCAATGGTGAATGCATGTCTTAGAAAAGCATATTGATGTAGAAGCATGAAACTCAAGCCTTGTATCTTATCTTATTCTCAATGTTTCAAAAGATTAGTAACATTACAGTTATTCAGTCTGGAGTACAGATCACTACTACCAAGAAGGAATAACAAGACATCCCACAAGCAACAAATTGACTAGGTTATGACATAGGAATGGAATGGAGGAACAGAACATATAATACATGTGAATACAAGGAAACCAAAATGATGTAAAACCTTAACAGGGAAAAAAGGCTAGAATTATGTAGAAAACCTAGGTCTAATATTGTGAAATTCACATACGTATAACACAAATTGCAGGTTCCACAACTAACGGTGCTGAAGGAGCAAATGTCATATATGTGCTCACCTTAGCAATCGAATCAATTTCATCAAAGATGATGATATGCAGGTCACTTTAGCTCCTGAAAGAAAAGATTAAATGATCTCACTATGAAATGCACAATGAAGTGAATTTACAATTATGATATGAACTATGTAACTTTACCATATCTGTTTTCATCCTCATTGGCTGCTTTAAAGAGTGACCTTATTTTCCTCTCTGATACACCTTGGAATGCATTTAACACATCTGGTCCATTTACAATCTGCATGAATGGGAGGAGAAAAAGAAGTGTCAGAATAAGATAAACAAGTGGAGAGAGGGAGAGAGAGAGAGAGAGAGACCAGGGGCTCTTTTGCGTTTAGTAATTTACAAATGCGTCGTGCTATCAAGGTTTTTCTAGAACCTGGTGGACCATATAGTAGCATGCCTCTTACATGCTTCAAATTCAACCTAGCACAAGAAAGTCAATAGTTAATAACTAAAAGCTAAGAAGCATAGAAACGGACACAAGACATGCTGACACATTGTCACGCCCTCAAAATAATACATAAAACCCCACATTCTTGACATGCGTTGATATAAGAGAAATAAACACTTTTCCATTCATCAGAGTAGTACTTACAAATGTATTACATGTTGACAATAAAAGTAAATGCCCAACGGCTTACAACTTTCCAAGCCAACACTTAGTCACACAAAAGAGAGTACTAACTCATATCATATTAAGCCCTTGGCCTGAATTTTACATGTAATACAACAAAAGATAGCAAAACAACAAAAAGAGTCTTCAACTCCCAAAACCTTCCACGCTATGTCCTTGGAGGTGGCATATCACCTGGACCTAAAAATGATGTCCCATATAGGGTGAGCCACAGCCCAGTAGAGATATACTAAACCAAATATAAGCAATGACTAAAACAATAGCATTTGATAGAAGGTTAACACATATAAAACCAGTTATATCACAATACAGTTCCTTGACACTTGTGTCCATGTTACATTTCATTTTCCTTTACTTATCAACTCATTTTATAAACGTGGCTCAAAACTTGGCCAGATAATTTAATAACAACTCGTATTAAACACTTCTTACTTCACAATAGATACACATAATTGCTGTATCAATCTCAAACAAAACACTTCCATACTTCATATATGATATACAGATTTGCTATATCAATACTTCAATAGATACACATATTTGTTGTATCAATGGAGTACATCCCTTATCTCCTTCCAAACAATATCTGGTTTAGAAGTCCATCCCCTATCTTCCCCTAAACCGTGGAGTACATCCCCTATCTCCTCCCACACAACACAATGTATATAAACACATATCATATACAAGTTCAATCAATACATAAATTTGATGTATTATTCCAACCGCCATATTTGATGACATATTCAATTGATTAGTTTTAATTCGCCTAATCATCATGCATTGTCTACAACATTCAAGACTATCCTCCCACACAACACAATGTATATAAACACATATCATATACAAGTTCAATCAATACATAAATTTGATGTATTATTCCAACCGCCATATTTGATGACATATTCAATTGATTAGTTTTAGTTCGCCTAATCATCATGCATTGTCTACAACATTCAAGACTATCCTCCACCGATAGCCCAAAGCAGTTATTTCTAAACAGAAAATAAATGCATCAAATGGATATAATATCAACATTTTCATAGGTGAGTGATAAATTAATCCAACTACACCATTTAATCCCATAATTTTCCAATTTCGATATTCTCAACTCAATTTCTCATTTCCCAAAATTAATTATACAAATTAATTTATCATAATAATTAGGGCATTTTCTCCCTTTTTCCAACAATAGCCCTAAGGCTCATTTTTCATCCATAATCCATAAACAACCTCCATTTCAAGTCTATAACATAAATATCACTCAAACATGGAAAACCCCTCTTTTAGAAATTACACAATAAACCCTAACTTTCTCAATATCACCCAACATTACCAACTAATCAAAATGACCAAAATTTAAAACAAAACTCATAAGATGGAGTAGGGTATCCCTACCTCGAAATGGAGAGCTCAAATAGAGAAGATGACCAAAACTCAAAGTGCTTCAAATCCAAGATTTTTCAGATTAAAAGGAAGCCCACACAACCCTCTACCTTTCTTACAAAGAGATTACGGTAGGAACTCACTAGAAGTAGATCAATCCCTAGAGAGAAGGTAAGTGTAGAGAGAGAGAGAGAGAGAGCCGAATTCTAGGGTTTTGAAATCAAAAGAGAAGAAAAAGTGAAGTGTCTCCCGCTGCTGCCTACTGATATAATACAGGCTCGCTCGAGCGACCAGACACAAAGAACCCTCGCTCGAGTGAAGAAAGTCTCGCTCGAGCCAACAATTCGAAGCTTCAGGTCTGCAACCCAGAAGCACGCTCGAGCGACAGAATTCTCGCTCGAGCAAAGAAGCTCAAAACATACACCTCGCTTGCTCGAGCGAAGAAAAGCTAGCTCGAGCCAAGAAATGCAATCCCCAGGTTCAGAATTGGACGCAGACGCAAGCTCGAGCGAAGGACTTCTCGCTCGAGCCACCAGACACAAAACTCAACTCTCGCTCGAGCGAACAAACCCTGGCTCGAGCGAAGGATCTAAAACAAAGAGCTCGCTCGAGCGACGAAGTCATCGCTCGAGCGAAGACGCCAAAATCTGGGAAGCAACCATTTGCTCCCAAGCACACCAAACCTGTAACAAACCTGCCCAACACATCCTATAACTCAAAAATAAGGAATTAAAGGATGACAACAATATATATACAACAACGAGCTCTACGGAACCTAAGTCCGGATACAACAACCAAATGGGGAAAGACCGGGATCACTATACACATAAATTTTCAAGAAGTACAAGACATGACCGTGAGGGACACACACAAGATATGTGATTTTATATATTATGTCAAATATATTTCATTCAAATTTATAATAAAAAAATGCAGCATAACACTAATATCTAAAGTTTAAAAGAGGGATTAATAATATGTATCCTATAGGCTATTTTGTTCAAATATGTATCCATCCAAGTGTCCAAAGCGTCTTTAAGCCTAAAAAATAAAAATAAATAATATGACAAATTAGGACACTTTCCACAAGTATCCCTTCACAACTTTATATTGATTTCAATACACTTGCACTACAATTCTACCACAGCCTACTAACAACCAAGTTAACAATTACTAATCATTCTTTTATAGGAGTTGTTACGGTGTGCACTTTTAAAAAGAGACATACTGTATGCACCCTACCCCAACATACGTAACATAACCATACCATTTTGTGACAAACACCAGAAAATGTGTAACTTCTCACCAAAATGATTTGTAACATTTCTCACCAAAAATATTTCATAATATTTTCACCACACTGTTCATAACATAATCACAACACTCCTAACATATCCACAATGGTTTGTAATTTTCAGTTTAGGAGTATACATGATACATTCGCTATTCCTAACTTTTACCACAAAGTAGTTTATGATAGAAAGTGTGCCTAGTAGCATTTTCCTTTTTTTATAGCAATACAATTTCTATACATTTCAAAATCTCATACAAACAAACTTACTTTTTGGAAGGAACAACTAACTGGTAATGCAAGTGAGTTTGAAAAAGTAACTTAAAAAATTGTTAAAAAAATGAAATATGTGATGTGCACTAGTGACCATATCACACAAAGTTTGTATCTGCACCACACATTCAGTGAATCAATATTGATTTGGATTATAATTTGAATGAATATTCGAATTACCAAAGGAAATTAGAAAACCATACTATACTATAAATAAAAGTAGAAAAGAAACTCAGAAGTGGTCAGATTATATTATACCTCTTTGCTAGAGAAGGAGGAACCATCCGTGAGCCAAATGCTGACTGCAGTATTTGAGCAAATTAGGAAGTCATACCTCCAATACCAAGTAATATCAGTTCTTCTTCCAGTGATTCCATATTGAGGCCTTCCCTAAATATATTTTTAAATGTTTCAGCTCCATGGATTAGAGTACCCTGTGATCAAACATGGCAACAACTTTTAAAATTCAAAAATCACATTGATAGATAGTAGATAGATACATATGGAATCTTCATATATCACTGATAAGAAAGTAGCTAATAATCATCATATTGGTTGGAGTTTTCAAAATTTACAGCAAAAAAGAAAAAAAGAAAAAAAAAAAAAAAGGCCAACAGACTCAACCAACGCTCCCAAAGAGGCAAAGATCAGCAAACCATACACTCCTTCACCCAACGGTTAGGGCACACTGTTGAAACTCAGATTGGACCGTTGGTAGGCAGACGAGGACGACGGAACGGACGGAGCCCTACAGAGATGGACCTTAATCTTCATCCATTCTATGCTCAAATCCCCGACGTCCAATCCTTCCGGGTTGACGCCCCAGGCTGAGCACATTTTGCCGCCGCACCCACAGGAGATCCGAAGTAGAAGAACACACATCACATTGGGGGAATTTTCTATGGTACCCAAAAATGGTTTTTATGTATCATACATAAATTAAACTCTCGTTTGTCAAAGTGATTTTTTTTAGTTGAAAAATTAAAAAAAAATATTAAAAAAATTAAAAAGTTAATAATTTATATTAAAATGTTAAAAAAATTTCTCTTTATTTTTTACATATCTTTTCATAAAAATTCAAAAAATCATCACAAACATATTAATTTTCCTTACATCACATTTTAACCAAAAAATTAAAAAATTACTAAAAAAATTTATTCTCAAATGAGGCCTAATTTTTGCCATTAGATTCAAGTCAGCATAAATCCACACCATTCATTGGTAATGATTAAAATCAAATTCAAAAAAGAGGATAGTTTGGTGAAAAAGAGCATTTATTGACCTCTCTCAAGTTTTGTGATAGTTTTAATATCTAAGAATAATGTTATTTGTATTAATTAATATACTAATTGGTGTATCAATTGATGATATGACATAATTTAAGAAATTGTTGGTATTTGTAATGTGATAAATGGGTGGGATCAATAATAATGTCATAACTAATGTTTGTACACTAATTAGTATACTAATTGGTGCATTTAGCACCACCGATATCCTAATCCTTATTTTCTAATTTTTTGATTTAAAAAAAAAATCTCAGTATTTATTGACTTCTCCCAACCCATAAACCTTTTTGACTTCTCTTATAATTACTGTAATACCGTTTTCAATTTCTCTCATACACTATGGTTACACACAAAAATAAAGAAGATAAGAATTTAACTATAGATCTCAAAAAGATATAACATCTAAATTTGAATTATGATTTAGTAATATAATTAATCTATTTTTTTGAATATATATATCTATTAAAATTTTAAATAACTTAATAGGACAAATTAATCAATTTTTTAAAATTATTGATTTCTTTAATTTATAAAATAGATTAAAAAACTATTGATTGATTTATTTATTTAATAACAAAAATATTCATAATCTCTCCATCCTAATCTCTCATTGATTTCCAAAAAAAAAAATATTAAAACTTGTCTTCCTTCTCTCTTCCCCAAAAAATCAGATAATATTTTTCATAAAAGTTGTAAATATCCATCTATATCTTATATATTATATTTTAACATAACCAAAAAAAAAAAAGAAAGAAAGAAACTAAAAATCATATATACAAACTGATAAAATTAATAAATTTGATTTTTATTTATTCAGTTAAAAACTTTCTTTTGCATCTCAATATCTAATTTTAAATTTTAAAAATCTTTAAAGTTTATCTAAAAAATCTAATTTGAATATATCTCCCACCATTATAGTTTAGGTCAATAAAACTCACATGTTTATCACATATCTAACTCACATCATAACTTACCTAAATAATAATAATTAAAAACAAATAGAAACCCACAACTCCATCTTGAATAAATTGAAAAAAAAAAAAAAACCAAATAGAAACCACACAAAAATAAAAAAGATAAGAATTTAGATATGAATTTTAATTTGAATTATGATTTAGTAATATAATTATCTATTTTTCTGATGTATATATATCAAAACTTTAAATCACTTAATGAGATAAATTAATTAACTTTCAAGTCTTATTTAAAGAATAATTGGATTAGTCATCCTAATTCCTAAACTTCGGGAACACTAGCAAAGAAACTAACAGATTGGGTTAGGTGAGGTTTAAGTTGTTGGAGATAACATTCTCCCACTCCATAAATGTATTTGTTTTTTAATTTAATTTTTTTTCCCTATGTAATTCTCTTTTTCTGCAGTTAGTTTTATTTAATAAAGACCATAAAATTGAAGTAAAAAAAAAATGAATATCAATTTTTTTATTTTATTTTATAGAAAATGTGAAAATTTATTAAAAATTCAAGATTTTACTATAACATTAGATTTTTGTATAACTAGGTAAATTTAAAACTTTTAAATATCATTGTGTTCTTTATTTTTATCTTCTTTCTATCCTATTATACAATTACTGCTATTTGCTAGTTTGTTAATTATAATTCAATTAATTGAAAATGAAAGCTTAATAAAAAAAAATTCATATATATTATAGTTAATTTGTTACATAGCAATAGTTGTATATAATTGCATAATATAGAGGAATAATTTCTAAATATAATTTCTATTTTTTTTTTATGTGATTAAATAGTCCATCTTAAAAAGTATATAGAAAAGTTAGATGAGTTCTTTTATTTCTAAAAAACCCAATCTATTTTTTTTTCACTTTTTAATTTTTTAAATTGAAACATCAATTGTTTATGTCCATAAAATAAAACTGATAAAAACATATCCAAAAGCTACAGATTTTTTTTTTTAATATGTAGGATGTTTACAAATGGAAAATGTTTAACACTTCAAATTTTTTTTCATAATCTGACTTATAATGATGTAGTCATAAGTGTCAATTTTTATACAAATATGAGAAGAGAATTAATTAAATTATACATTTCACCCAACCACATACCCAAACTTTGACTATTTCAAAATGTTATTTAACTATAATTCCAATTGAGAGAATTTTCAACCCTTGAATTTTTTTTTAATCAAATTATAATTTGATAAGATTTTTAAAAAGATGAAACATTCAAAATTATTGTTTTTTCCATCAAATTGGTGAAAAGAAAAAAAAAATGGGATAAAAATGAAAGTTCTTTTAAAAATTGATAAAAATTTAATGAAAAAGTTAAAATAATTCATATCAAATCAAAATTTTTATTCAAATTTAAAATCAAATTAGATAAAAAAAAATTAAAAGAAAATGATGAAAGTTTGAAAAATATTTTGAAATCTTTTTATTCTTAAAGATTAGAAATCCGTATGTATATTATATTCATATTGTATTTTTAGTTATGAAATTGAAATCAAAAGAAATGTAACTTAAATTATTGGATTAATAATAAAAACATCATATTAATTATTGTTAAATATCACTTCACTTCACATTTAATAATAAAATTGCAAATTTGTGTTAATTATAACTTTTAAATTTGTATATTTTCATAACAAGAAGAGGTATGTCATAACTCATTTAATCTCATTTGATCAGGTTTAACTTTTCTTTTAATACAAATTATCAAAATTGCACTAAATAGATTTATATATATATATATATTTTTTAAAAAAAATGTAAACTAATAATTTAAAAAGTTATAAATATATAAATTAATTTATAAATTTCATGTATACCGTAAGATAAATATTAAATTATTTTAAGGTAATTATAATAATTTTTTTTTTAATTTATAAAGTCCCATACATAACATGGGTTATCACTAGTTCTATCATATTTACCATTCAATATAATAATACTTACCACTTAATAAAACTCAACTTACCAATAAAAAAGATATCTTCAAATAACAAAATGGCTGAACAAGTAAACGGTAATAATTTTGAAAAATATATTAGTTCTATTATACTTTAATAAATTTAGAATATATTATATGGAGTGTGAATATCAATTAATTTACATATTCAACAACTTCTATAAATATTAATTGTGAACAATACGCATAATAAATAAAAAAATGTATAAATAAATTTAATTTTATAAAAATAAATTAGTTAGTAAATCTAGTTAAATATGTACTATTCACTAATTTTGAAACAAAAATATGATTTTTCAACTTACCACAATAATTAAGCAAACTTATCACTTATATGATTATACTTACTATCCCACAAAATTCACTCATGTATTAGCAAAACTCACCTAACTAACTTTTTAGGTTGCTGGTAAACTAAAAGTATTAAATTATAACAAATTTTGAAAACTTCTAAAATAAATATGAAATTTATAAAGTAGAATGTAAAAAAATATGAATAATGAATATAAAATTTTACATTTTTGTTTAATAATTTGAGTTCCTTAATTTTATTTTATTACCTATAAATTTTGTATACTTTATATAATTTATATGAATTTCATATCAATTTTTTTTTGAAGTTTTAATTATTTCACAATTTTTTATGAATTTACTGTGCACAATTAGATATCTCTATATTATTTTAACCTTATGTGATGTTTTTAATTCAATTTTAAGATTTTGTTATAATAACATTTCATCTAATTAAAGAAAAATTATGAGGGTTTACTAAGTCGAAAGAAAAATAAAATATGATGGAATAATAAGCAAAGTTTGATTGAGTAGTAAGGTCTCGTTTGCGAACAGATTATTTTAGTAACTTTTTGATTTTTTGGTTAAAATATGAGAGAAAAAAACTAGTATATTTAGAATGATTTTTTAGTTTTTTATGAAAAGATGTGCAAAAAGTAGATAGAAAATATAATTTTTAACTTTTTGGTATAAATTATAGACTTTTTGATTTTTTAATACTTTTTGGCTTTTAGACTAAAATAGACAGTTCCAAACGAGGCCCAAGTATAATTTAAATGAGTAATAAATCTAGTATGATAGAAGAGTTAAGTCATGTTTAATTAGTTAGTGGATTTTTTATTTTTTAAACTTTAAAACCAATTGTAACATTACTTACCACTTATTATAATAATACTTACAACTTATTGGGACAATACTTAATATCTATAAACACAATACTTACCATCTATTCTCATTGTACTTACCACTCATTGAGACTTACCATTCGTTTTTCTTACCACTCAATACACTACAAGAAAAAGCACATTTGGCGACTAAAAAATCACATTTGGTCGCTGAAAGTATAGGTTTTGGTGACTAAAAATGCATTAGTAGCCAAAAGTAAAGATTTTTGATGACTAAATACATTTAGTAGGCAAAAGTATTGGTTTTGGCGACTAAAAATCTATTTGGTCGCCGATATATGGCTTTTACCAACTAAAAAAATTTTAGTAGCCAAAAGTGAGGCCTTTTGGCGATTAAAAAAAATTTAGTAGCCAAAAGCGAGGCATTCGGCAACTAAAAATCTGTTTGGCCGCCAAAAGTGAGGCTTTTATCGACTAAAAAAATTTTAGTAACCAAAAGTAAGGCCCTTTGGCGACTAAAAAAAAATTAGTAGCCAAAAGTGAAGCATTCGGCAACTAAAAACATATTTAGTAGCCAAAAGTGAGGCTTTTTGGTGACTAAAAAGAAGTTTAGTCACCAAAAGTGGTAATTTTAGCGCGAGAAATTTTTTTTTAACGACTAAAAAATAATTAGTAGCCAAAAGTATAGAATTGGCGACTAAAATTATGTTTAGTCGCCAAAAATTGTCTTCTTTTTTTTCTACTAAATAATTTATTTTTACATAAATTATGTTCAATAAAAAATAATTATGTTTATATATATATATACTTTTATATTAATACGGGTCTAAGTAGTATATAAATAATATATGTTACATATATAATCATATGGTGTTATGGAGGCATAGTGGAAAGAGTGTATTGTATAAGGTTTATGGTGTTGGGAGATTGACGGTTCGAATCTCCACAAGAGCAGAGTGTAATTTTTTTTTTCACAAATGAGTATTGGCGACTAAAAAATTGGTCGGTAAATATATAATTTACAAAATATAATTGACTATTGGCGACCAAAGTTTTGGTCGTTAAAGACTTTATTTTGGGTGACAAAAAGTTTTTTACCCGCCAATACCTTTCCCGACTGTCTTCTGACGACCAAACCGGTGACTAAAAAATTTAGTCGGGAAAACTAAAAAACCGACTTTTGGCGACTAAAAATTAACTTTTGGTGACTAAAAATGTATTTTTTCTTGTAGTGATAGTAAATGAAATCTTATTAATAGAGTAGTAAGTGAACATTTTAATTTACTTTAAAACCAATTGTGACATTACTTTTCACTTATTATAACAATACTTACAACCTATTGAGATAATACTTACAATCTATAAACATAATACTTGCTATTTGTTCTCATTGTACTTACCACTCATTATGACTCTACTTACCATTCATTTTACTTATCTCTTAATAATAAGTGAGATCTCATTAAGTGATAAGTTAAGTCTAATAAAATAGTAAGTGGACATTTTAATTACTTACAACTAATTATGACATTATTTACCACTTATAATAGCAATACAGACAATTCATTGATATAATACTTATTATTCATAAATACAATATTTACCATTAGTTTAATTGCATTAACCACCCATTGTGACTCTACTTACCATTCATTCTTGTAACGACCCCACCCCACCCCAGTACTCAGAGGTTAGACATCACAACTAATTGATAAATGAGGTTACCAAAGGCCATTTCTTAAATTAACAAATTAATAACATAGCAGAGTAAAATAAAGGAATATTTACCAATAAATCCATTTCACAAATTGTTAAACCAATTAGTCCTAACTTTATTCTTTTGTTCGGGTAAGTCCTATTAGTGGAGAGGGTTGTTTCTGTCTGATCCTATTTTCCATATGTGGTGTCACTGTGTGGACGGTTTCACCCTTTATTGTTATGTTTCCATATTCTGCTGTGAGATCACGTGATTCTTTTGATTTTGTGGGTATCACAGTTGATATTTCAATGGTACACGTTTCAGCCTTTTCGTCTTAGGGCTTTGTCTTAGGGTATTCTGTTGTATCTCGTCCAACTTCCTCACCTATTTCATTCTCTGCAAGTTCTTGTCACCATGTTAGAAAGAGAGAGAGGTCCCCCGTGTGTCGTCCCTATCCATCTCCCTCGAGCGCTCAAGTATGGATGAATGTATGTGTCTGTGTATGGTGTGTGATGCTCTCTCTCTAATCCGTGTATGTGTGTCTGGTCTGTTGGGTGTAATCATCTCCCTCCCTCAACCGTGTGTGTGTCAATGGTCCCTTGGGTGTGTGTCCAAATCTATCAATGTGTATGCATCTCGGTCTTGAGTGTGTGTTGTGAATGTGTGTGTGTCTGCCTGTGTGGTGATGTGCATGTGTATGGTCCAACTTCCTCACCCATTTCGTTCTCTGCAAGTTCTTGTCACCATGTTAGAAAGAGAGAGGGGTCCCCCGTGTGTCGTCCCTGTCCATCTCCCTCGAGCGCTCAAGTATGGATGCATGTATGTGTCTGTGTATGGTGTGTGATGTTCTCTCTCTCTAAACCGTGTATGTGTGTCTGGTCTGTTGGGTGTAATCCTCTCCCTCCCTCAACCGTGTGTGTGTCAATGGTCCCTTGGGTATGTGTCCAAATCTATCAATGTGTATGCATTTCGATCTTGAGTGTGTGTCTGCCTGTGTGGTGATGTGCCTGTGTGGTGCTTGTGTTTTAAAGGGTATGGGTTTTCAATATGTGGAATACGTGGCAACCAAAAATCACATCAGTCTTCTACAAAAACCCTAAGTAAACTTTTTGGGTGTGGGCCTTGTGTTAACCCCCAAACGCACCAACCCAGCCCAAAACAAAAACCCCTTACAGCGCTTATGACACCATCACAATGTATCACCTGCAACATACCACACATCGATTTACTAATTACGCACGTGAGACACACACGCACCACACCCAATTTCCCCTAACTGCTGCATCAATAACGGTTAAATGAGGGTAATTACATCCCTCACAATTGAATGGGACTAAACGGTTTAGTAGAATAAAAATGGGACCAACTGGTTCATAAGTTCAAATTTTGGGATTTATTGGTAAATCTCCCTAAAATAAAATGGTATCTAACTAAGTAGTAAGTCAAGTTTAATAGATTAATAAGTGGAATCTCATTGAGTAGTAAATGTCATTTAATTGAGTAGTAAGTCAATTCTAATTGAGTAGTAAGTGGGGTTTGATTGAATAATAAGTCAACTTAATGAAGTAGTAAATCAAGTATCATTGAATAGATAAATAAAAACCTTTTAGTAATTTTTATAAATTCAAATCTTTTTAAAAATACCTAACATATCCAAAACAAAATATCTAATAATTTGATAGAGTAATAAGTGGGACGTTATTAAGTAATAAGTGGACTCATATTTAATCATTATCACTATCAAGATGGATTGTAGAACTCAATGTTGAAATCATACTTATCATTCATAAATATATAATATTTACTATTTGTTGTGATTACTTATCAATCAATAGTAAAGGGAGTTTTATTGAGTAGTAAGTGAGTTTGATTGAATAATAAATCAAGTTTGATGAAGTAATAAATGGAGTCTGATTGAATAGTAAGTAAAATATCATTAATTAATAAGTGATGTATGATTAAGTAATGGTAAAATATCATTAAATAGTCAGCATTTATAAACACGACACTTACAATTGGTTTTGATTCTATTTACCACTAATTGTGACTTTACTTGCCATTTAGTATTTTACCATTTTCATAAATTTTGAATGCTTACAATACGTACTATCTATCATTAGAATGTGTACCATATACCAGTTATGACATAATCACTTTTAGTTATAACTAAAAACAAAATATAATGGGTCATAATTAAAGATCACTTAAGGTACAACCAAAGACTTTTGATTATAATCAAAATAATAATCACAATAAGTCATGACTTAATGTAATAACTATACACCACTTTAGACATGGGCTTCGTTTAGGAAGCCAATCTTGAGGCTTTTTTTTGGCTATTCTAGCCATAAAAAATAAAATAGGTTTTTTGGCCCAATAAGACAAAACATCACATTCAACCCATTACATTCATTCTTTCACAAAAAAATCAAAAAAGCCAAAAGCCCTTCCCAAACCAAACTTTTTAACCCCAGGTTAAAATAGCCAAAAAAATCAAAAAATCAAAAAGCCAACCTACTTTCCAAACGACGCCATAATCAAAAACTTTTTAGTTATAATCAAAATAAAAATTAAAAGAAGTCATAATTGAAAACCACAAGAGATTATTATTAAGTCATAACTAACACCACAATGTGTCATAATCAAGTCATAATCAACACCCAATAAATTACAATTAAATATTATAAAGGTTATAACTGGGCATACGATACAAACCAAAAAAAGTATGTATTATAAAATTTTTGGGTAAACACAAGCATAAATAACAATAAAATATATATTTTAATATTAAAGAAATAACATCATTTTTATCTAACATAATTATGTCAATTTTATGATATTCATATTTTTTAAATCTTAAAAAACATTCAGTATGTTTGGTTTGAGTTTTCTGGATTAAGTTTTTTGAAAACTGACTTGTTTGGTTTTCGTGTTTTTTTGTTTTTAATGAATATTTTTTAAATTTTAAACATTTTTTTTTACTTTTTTAGATGCACCTTACTTAGATGTATCTAAAAAGTAAAAAATTTGTGAAAAAATATTTTAAAAAATTAATATATACATAAAAATATAAAAAATGTACTGAATTCTTGTATTTTTTTTTTGTATTTTTGGTATTTAGTGAATTTTTAAAAGATTTTTTTTACAATTTTTTTACTTTTTAAGTGTATTTATGTTAGGTGTGTCTAAAAAGTAAAAAAATTGCTTAAAATATTAAAAAAATTCAGTAAAAACAAAAAAATACAAAAAATAAGCAAGGAGAATTTTTTAAAAAGTGTTTTTTGAAAAGTGGAAACAAGCAATTAGTGTAATTTTTTTTTTTTTTAATTGGGGAAATAAACAATCACCATGTAGTCGAAAAAAATTCAAATTTATGATAAAATTTACAAAATTTAATTATGAAAGTCATAAGTTTTCTTATAAATATATAAATACTTTTGAAAACTACAACCAATTTGTAATTTTTTCTTTTTTTATAAATAATTTGATGAGAAATATTGCATAATAAGGTCACATCACTTTTAGTTAAAAAAAGGATAAATTACAAATACACCTCCTGACGTTTGATTAAAATACAAATTGCCTCCTGTAATTCTGAAAATTAAGGTCTATTTTGGAGAGTGGGTTAAAAGCCACTTCCAGCTTTTAACCCACTGTTCTCTAACAAAAAAGTCAAAAAAAACTAAAAAACGGCTTTTAACTATCTTCTTAAAACATCCATACATTCCACCCTCTGAAATTTCTAATTTCATAACAAATCGTCCATTTTATTAATAAATTATTAAGTCAATTAACAATTTTTAATAATGTTAGAAATATGTTTCAATTAATAATTTGGATAATTTTATTATTGTATAGGAGAGTAATTATGAATTTTATTTTTTTTAATTAATTTTGTTAAATAAAAAATTATGACAAGGGGATATTCGTAATTTTTTAAATCACAAGAGACAATTTATATTTTAAAAAAAATTTAAGAGATATATCTATAATTTTCCAACCCAATAACGGGGGTGTTTTAAGAAAGACGGTAAAGATGATGCGGGGTTTCGGCCACGAGAGATATGATAAGTTGATGTGAGGGTAAAACTGTCATTTGGGTGGCATAAATAAATGCAGCTTCCGTATAACGTTTAGATTAGCAGTTTTGTTCCAATTAAACATAATTTTTTGGGAGCCTATGTGATGGTAAAACTGTCATTTGGGTGGCACAAGTAAACGTAGCTTCCGTATAAAGTAGAGACTTGTTCCAGCCAAACACAATTGTGGAGCCTATGGAATTACTTAGTCCAATTCTATGGCCTTTGGACTATAACTAAAACTAATGTTATAAATTTTTTTTTATATATAGTGAGTGTTTGAGAAATGGGTTTTTTTAGTTGTAGGATATTATTGAAGAAATTTTTTTTTGTGTTTGGGAAGATAGTTGGGTTTTTTGTGATTGGATGTGATATTTGTAAGAAAAAAAACAAAATGATTATGGGATTTGATGTGATGTTTTGTTTGGATTTTTTTTTTTTGGTTTTGTAACCAATTTGTCTTCTAGTAAAAAAAAACAAAAAAAACCACAAAAAAATCCTTCCCAAAAATATGACTTAGGCCCCGTTTGGGGACTTACCTTTTTAGCCAAAAAGCCAACAACTCATACCAAAAAGTCAAAGATTCTCTTTTCTCTCTACTTTTTGCACATCTTTTCGTAATTAGCCAAAAAGTCATTCCAAACATATAAGTTTTTTTTACTTACTTTTTTAGCCAAATAGCCAAAAAGTTACTAAATTAGCCTGTTCCCAAACGAGGCCTATTGTAAAACTTTTCCTTCAAAATAAAATATAATTGAAAATTAAACTATTTACAATAATGGTTAATGTCATATTATTTGTGTCAAGTTTTATTTTATGAATTTTATATATAAATAAAAATTTTCCTCAACAACTGGCAGGTGTATGTCTATCAATATCAATAGCTGTGCATTAAATTTATAAAATATAAAGTTTAATTTTGATTTAAAAATATATATGTTATGTATTACTCAAGTGATAAAAGATGGGACTCTTGTATGGTATTCTTTTGACAAAATGTGTAATTTTATCATAAAATTTCATAACATCAACTATAACAAATTAGTGTAACAAAAAATATCTTATCTAAGTCACAAACTTTCGCAACATTAATTACAAAATTGTAGATATTTTTTTACACTAATTTGTGACAATATTACATATTTTTTTTATTAATGTTACAAAATTTTATAATAAAATTATACATTTGTGATAGAATGCACACCTTGGCATTTTTTAAAAAGATGTTTATCAAACCAAAGTCTTGGGTTCCCATTTACTATTGTGTCAATGTTATAGAAAGTTTTAGCTCTATAATAATATAGACAAGGAAAATGTAGATAAGGGAAATGTTTTGGTGTGCACATATGTATTCTCAGGCCTCGTTTGGCGAGTGGTGATTTTAATAAAAAAGTTATTAAAAAAATAAAAAGTTAATAATTTATATTAAAAAGTCAAAGATTCTATTTTTTTTTTTACTTTTTGCACATCTTTTCGTAAAAAAATCAAAAAGCCGTCCTAAATATATTAGTTTTTTTTATATCGTATTTTAACTAAAAAATCAAAAAATTGCTAAAAAAACATTTTCTCAAACGAGGCCTTAATATAAAATTATATAGTTTTTCACGAGTTTGTATTAATTTACATAATTTTGTGTTACGATTACCTATGGTATTCATTACATATCCAAAAATATTCCGTATAGATAGATATAGATGTTTACCCAAAAAGAAAAGCAAAGATAGACATAGATAATATAATATTAAAGAATAAATGTGTCAGAGACACACGACACACACGAGTAATACTAAGGTCTTGTTTGTCATAATGTAAAAAAATTAAAAAGTTATTATCTTATTTAAATCACATTATATTTCTTTCGTATCATTTCAAACCTAACCTATATGCAACTCACATTTCATAAAAAGTCAAAAAATACATTTATTTAGATCATTTCAAATCACTCTAAAAAAAACATACAAAAAAAAAAAAACATATCAAAAAATCTATTATGCACTCGTATACGTATTTGATAAATATTTTAATAAAATATTTGGGGTGTGTGGCATTTTCACACACGTAACCATTGACAATGGTTGAATGTGAGATTTATTTAGGATTCATCATTACCAGTGATTGTGGTGGGCCTTCAACTATCACTTTTGTGCGCTTTTTGATCAGCTCCTGCTTTGGGCTCCTCAGAGATTCACTCTCCTCATTCTCACCGAGAGAAATTTTCACAACACTACATGCATATGAGCTTCCTTTATATGCAAATAGTACCCTCTGATATTCAGTAAAAACCTGCACAGCCCAAAAAAGCGGTCACTTTTAGTAAAAACCAGTGATTCTGCATTAACTAATTACTACTACTAAAAATAAAAAAAATTCCCTCAAACAGCACCTGGTGATAGAATGTTTTTATAAATTCTCTCCCCAGGGTAGAAGCCATTATCTGAAGAAGAATGAAATTTGATCAGTGATAATAACTTAAAAATTTCGTTGTTAAGCTAGATTCATTTTAGATGTTGGTTACATATGGAATTGCATACCATTTGAGTTGGAGTTGAACTTTCAGGAAGTAATTCTACCATGATTCTCAATACATCCACATCAAACCCATTAGAAGGTGGAGCAAACCTATAAAATTAAAATAAAAACAATTGCAGAATTCATTATATATGTAGGCTATATAACACAAAACAGCAACAGTAGATCGAACTTACACTTGCAAACGGATGGTGTCTCCCAATGAAACATCAAGAGATTTGCAATGCTTTAGATTTAGAGATATGTGGCCCTTTGCTACTTTCTCATCCTCTATATTCTTTATTAGTTAAGGGGTATACTAGCAACATTAGCCAAAATTTAAAACAAAAGCAGAGAACAACTAATCAAACAAAACTTCACTGTTTTGAGGATATTGAATGCTAAATACATTCTCGCCACTGAGGTGAGCAAGATAGAGCTTCTTCTTCTTCTTCTTCTTCTTCTTCTTCTAGATTATAGTGAAAGGCCATGGAGGTCCTCGTCGAAGGCTCACAGCAAATTGGCGAGCGTCGTCTGGACAACAGTAACATAATTGGTGAAACACTGCTCTGAACTAGTATGCTCTACAACAACAAATGGAGCACTGCTACTCGAAGCCATTGACGATGAAGAGAATGACCACTGCCCTTTATATACATAACTTTCCTAGCACAAAATTGCCGACGAAGGGTTGTCGTCACCACGTGGATGGCTCAGATCAGATTTCGATTTTCCCTTCATCTGGATTTATTATTATCTTATTTTTATTGTGTGCGGTAACAGACAAAGGACCGCTAGCATGACAATTGTGGTTGGCAAAGTCGTATTATTGATCTTCAAAATTGTTAGAATGGAAACAAATCTGAGCCATCCATTTAAAATCGTTGCGGTGGAAGCAAATCTGAGCCTCCTTTCCAACAATGTTGACCTAGATTCCTCATCAACCCGAGACCAGGCGGTTCAAATAAAAAAAAAAAACCAAGACCACCAGTCCAAGACCAGTCCGCCAAGATCACATCAGATCATTTGTTTATTCATATTTCTCGCTCCATCTTCTCTAACATTTTTTAATAATATTTATTTCTTTTGAAAAATGTTATATAACTAAGATTTAACTAACCAATTAGGTTTAGCTTAGTTGGTTATTATGCCTTCCTTAGGGTTTATTTTCAAGGAGGTCATGGATTCAATTCTCCTTAGGAGAGTTGAATTAAGGGAGTGCAAACACTTAGCCAAGGGTGGAGAGATTTTCTCCTATAGGTGCTAATCTAACAACTAACAATTAACATTTGCCGATTAAAAAAAAAAAAAACTACGATTTAACTCTCACAATTTATTTACAACTAGTAGTTAACACATATGATTTGTGTGTAATTTAAAATATTTATTATATATATGAAAAATTATTGTACTATTCAAATAGTAAGAGTTTTCTTTAATAAATCGAAAGTCAAATGTTCAAGTTTCACTCCTTTTATAGATAATATGACAAGAGAGTTAAGTCTTGCATAATTAAATTTGTAACAAATTAAAAGTTAATATATAATTTGACATGTCATTTTGAATAAAATTTTGAATCTAACAAAAAATAAAAATAAAAAACTTATTTTGTTTAAAAAAATAAAATACTTAAAAAACTAAATTCTTAACTGACCATGTAACTAGTATTGTTAAAAAAAAAACCCAAGTCCAGTCCGCCAAGATCACATCAGCTCATTTGTTTATTCATATTTCTCGCTCCATTTTCTCTAACAATTTCTAATAATATTTATTTCTTTTGAAAAATGTTATATAACTACCATTTAACTCTCATAATTTATTTACAACTAGTAGTTAACACATATGATTTGTGTGTAATTTAAAATATTTATTACATATTTGAAATTTTTTTGTACTATTCAAATGGTAAAAGTTTTCTTTAATAAATTGAACATCAAATGTTCAAGTCTCACTTCTCTTATAGATAATATGACAAGAGAGTTAAGTCTTACATAATTAAACTTGTAACAAATTAGAAGTTCATATATAATTTATCATGTCATTTTGAATAAAATTTTGAATCTAAAAAAAACTAAAAAATAAAAAACTTATTTTGTTTAAAAAAATAAACTACTTAAAAAACTAAATTCTTAACCTATGAAGCACGGACATCTCTCCGAGGGCTCCGTACCAGTGTCGGACACGTGTCGGACACACGGTGGACGCTTGTCTGACACGCAGCAAAGAGTGTGCCATTTTTTTTTTAATTTTTTTACATCCGGACACGTTCAGGACACGTTATAGACACGTTCGGGGGGCAATTTCACAATTTACTAAATTTTTTTGGGGTTGATTTGTAAATAAAAAAAATAGATCAAAATTTGCCTTAATCTACTTCGAATCAAAGAGAAACAGCAGAGAAAGGGTGAAAAAGAGAGGACCTGACTTCGTCGTTCGTCGTTCGTCTTCTTTCCTTGTCGATCATCGCTCCTCGTCGGTCGTCTCTCGTCTTCTTCGATCTACAATCTTCATTCTTCGATCTTCTTCGTCGGTCGTCTCTCGTTAAGGTGCGTCTCTTGTTCTTCGATCTACGATCTTCATTATTCTTCGATTTCCCTCAATCACTCTCTCTCTCTCTCTCTCTCTCAGCCTCTTCTTTCTTTCCTCAGTCAATCATTATTTGCCCTTCTGATTTTTTTTTTTCTTTTATTTTGATTTTAATTTTATTTTTTTCTTTTATTTTTTTTCTTTTATTCTGATTTTAATTTAATTTTTTCTTTTCTTTTATTTTTTCTTTTATTCTGATTTTATTTTTTTTCTTTTATATTATTTGAGTATATAATTTTAATAATGTATGTTTATTAATTTTATTATAGGAACCAATTTTTAATTTTATATGTGATGTTAAATCAATTTTTAATAAAAAATAAAAAATAAAAAAAAAAACTTAATTCGTTTAAAAAATAAACTACTTGAAAAACTAAATTCTTAACTGACCATGTAACTAGTATTGGAATTGGGAAAAGGAAAAAAAAAAAGAAAAAAAAATCTGAATATAGAGCATAATTGTCCACTTAGAGCATCTCCAATGGAGCTGCTATATCAGTTGTCAAAGCTAAAAATGACAGAAATGGCAAAAATCAGTCTCCAATGGTCTGCTATTTCCCTTGCCAAAGATGGCAGATGCCATATGTGTTCTCAAATATGGCAAGTGAAATAGCAGATGCCAACATTGCCAGATCAGCAAAATCCAACAGAAATTGGCACCAAATTCAGTTGAGAAAACAACAGAATTAATCCAGTAGGGAAGCTATTTTCCAAAATCAAACCCAATTTTTACAATCAAGCAAAAATCACATGAAGACAGATCGTGTATTTATATATATATGATCATTGGAGATGAAGACAGCTTGTATATATATATATATATGATCAAAATCAAACTCAAAAAATATATATATATGATCAAACCCATGAACCTCTGCTGACTGTATATATATAACCCATTAAAGACATAGCAAACCGTATATATATATATATATATATATGACCAAAATCAAACCCAAAACATACCCATTAAAGACATAGCAAACCGTATATATATATATGATCAAAATCAAACCCAAAACATATATATATATATATATATATGTAATATGTATATATGAAGACAGATATTTTTTATGGAGACCAAAACACATAAAAACAGAATTTTTTGATGGAGATCAAGACAAATCAAAAAATATATATATATATATATATGCAGATAGATCAAAACAAATATATATATATATATATATAGATGAAGATTGTACCAGAGGGGGTTCCGATCTTGGAGGAGAAGGGGGAGATCGGGTTCCGATCATGGAGGAGAAGCGGTTCCGATCTTGGAGGAGGGGGTTTCGATCTTGGAGGAGAAGGGGAGATCGGGTTCCGATCCTGTGCTCTGTTTGGTTTGTGCTCTGTTTAATTTCGGCCATAGAGGAGAAGACACAGTGAGAATGAGAGGGAGATGAAGAGCTGTGGAGGAGATGAGAGGGAGATGAGAGTGAGAAGAGACAGAGATAGATGTATGCAAAAGAGTGATGGGTCAGTGTAAATAAAAGAGCCGTTGGGCTCTGTTTGGTTTGTTCAACTAAAAAAAAAAAAAATTGAAAATAATTTTTACAACGGCTCTTTAAACGGCTATTTGCCAAACGGTAATAAATTTCATTTCTATAAATTGAAACCTTTCTTTCACTTTTATTTCACACAAATATTTACATTTAATTTTTCTTTTCTCCTCTCTTCTTTGAATTTAATTTCACAACAAACCTCTTAAATTATATTCTTTTTAGTTTTTTCATCCAATCACTATGGAAGGTTCATCAAAAACAAAGAGAGGAAAATCATTCACTGTTGAAGAAGATATGGCAATTTGTAAATCTTGGTGTCACATTTTGGAAGACCCAATTGTTGGCAATTCGCAATCGTATGCTCACTTTTGGGGAAGAATTTACGAAAATTTTTGCCTGCTTCAGAATGATCAGTCCAGAACACAAGTGCCTATTCAATCTCGATGGGGTATAATCATGAAATGTTCTAACAAATTTCGGGGATGTTTAACACAAGTCGAAAATCTTCACCCAAGTGGGATTTCTCAAGTTGATATAGTAAGTTTTTATTTTCAATTATTATGTTTAGTTTCTTATTCTGGTATCGTATAAAAATTATGTAATTAAATAATGTTTCAATATGAAAACATTTAATTTTTTGGAATATTAAATAATGTTTATTATTTATTATTCAATTATTATTTATTTTATTTAAATAATGTTTTGATTTTCAATTACATTTAATTTTTATCTTCAATTTTTTTTAAATAGATGCTTCAAGTAAAACTGTTATACCATCAAGATGAAAACAAACATTTCGCTTTTGAACATTTTTGGCCAATATTGCAAGACAATATTAGGTGGCAAGATGTAGCTCCCACGAATACGGTAAAGTCAAGGATGCATACAGTGTTTACCCCTAATTCAGCCCCTGATTCCCCTATGGAAAACTGCATTTCTCTTGAAGATGACACCAGTCCAAGTGTTGGTAACAATCCAACTGTCGGTGAAGGCAGTGTCTCTGCAAGGGGTAAAAGGCCGATGGGTAGGAAATCTGCAAAAGAATTATTTCGGAAAAATCAAGTCGCTCAAGCTGAAGTTATGAGCACACAACTGGACACATTTAACCAATACCTTGCTGAGAAGGAAAAGAAAAAAGATGAAAGAGAAGAAAAAAGAATTCAAGCACTGCAGGAGATGAAAGAACTTGAGATGAAAAAACATGACTTCGAGATCAGAAGACAAGAACATGAGATGAGAAAGGAAGAACACCAAATAATGACTACGGACATTTCTCATTTGGACCCTAAGATGAAAGCGTATTACACAATGCGAAAAGATGAGATTTTCGCCAAGTGGTCCTCAAATGTGAGCAGCCCAAATTTTTATTTCCCCTACCTCCTGATGAATAATTACGGGATAATGTATTTTTGAAATTTGCAATATCATTTATATTTTGATGTAATTATCAGTCTTTATTTGCAATGTAATTTTTATTTTGTAATGAAATTCCTTGTTGTTATTTTATTTTATTTTTTAGTATTTTGTACTTCACAATGTAAAAAAAGACATTTTATGAAAAGACATTAACTGACATTAAATGACATTAATTGTCATTAAAAAGATAAAATGCAAACTTAATCTAACTCTCCAGCTCGGGACCACAAGTGTTCAATTAGATCATTACGAATTACATTATGGGCTTCAACAGATCTAATCCTTTGCCGATTCAACATAAATTGAGCGTACTCCTCATTCGGATCGCGTGACACTTGACAGCCCAAATTACTGGTATCAGTCTCAAGTTGTGCTGCACTGCGTTCATTTTCTGGAATATCACGCTCGTCTTCAATGATCATGTTGTGCAAAATAATACACGTCTTCATGATGTAATACAGATCCTCATCACTCCAACCTCTAGTCGGCACGCTGACAATATTAAATCGTGCTTGGAGCACTCCAAATGCCCTTTCGACATCTTTCCGACATGCCTCCTGCATCCTCGCAAATAGTTGTCTCTTTGCGCCTTGAGGTTGAGATATTGTTTTCACAATCGTTGCCCAACGATGATAGATACCATCAGCAAGATAATACCCCATGGTGTATGCGTGATTATTGATGGTGTAGTTGGCAGCAGGGGCACGTCCTCTAGTTAATTCAGCAAATAAAGGCGACCTGTCAAGAACAATAATATCATTTAGAGAGCCAGGCATGCCAAAGAAAGCATGCCAAATCCACAAGTCATAGGAGGCAACCGCCTCGAGTACAACTGTTGGTTTGTGATAGTGTCCAGTGTAAGCACCGGCTTGGGCACTTGGACATTTATCCCAACGCCAGTGCATACAATCCAAACTCCCTAACATTCCAGGAAACCCGCGTTGCTCTCCCTCTTGCAATAATCTAGCGACATCTGCTTCATTTGGAGATCTTAAGTAAACAGCTTCATAGGTAGCAACAATTGATCTGGTAAAAAAATTTAAGGCGGCAATTGCAGTACTTTCGCCGATTCTAATGTACTCGTCTACAGCATCAGCAGGCACGCCGTATTGGAGGATCCGAAGTGCTGCAGTCATCTTCTGTATACCGGATAATCCAGGAGCACCAGTGGTATCACGGGTTTGGATGAAGTACTCATTCACTTGTTGAATATTGTGTAAGATACTAACAAACAATGACCGCCTCATTCGAAAACGTCTTCGGAAGTATTCTTCTGGATAGACAGGATTATCTGCAAAGTAATCTCTATAAATTTGTTCGTCGCCTTTGACCCTCTCACGATTAATGTATCGACGACCACTTGTGGAACCAACACGTTTGGTTTGTTGGTTTAGGCTTAACATCTGTAATCTTTGTTGTTGCGCTGTGAATAGTTGCATCATGATAATATCATCATCAGATGATGAAGATTCATCAAAATCTCCATTTAATATGGCTTTACTCAAATTGTTCATTGTAAATGGATGGGTGAGTAGGTGAATATGAAAATTGTAGAAAATTTTCTTGGTGGATACAAAGAGTTTTAAAGATATGAAAATGATAGGTAGGTGAATATGAAAATTGTAGAAAATCTTATGTTATATTTATAGAGAAAATTGTGGGTGGGTGAATGATGGATGGTTGTTGGGTGGGTGGATGAATAATGGATGGTTGTTGGGTGAGTGGATGAATAATGGGTGGTTGTTGGGTGGGTAGATGAATGATGGATGGTTGTTGGGTGGGTAGATGAATGATGGGTGATTGTTGGGTGGGTGGATGAATAATGGGTGGTTGTTGGGTGGGTGAATGAATAATGAATGGTTGTTGGGTGGGTAGATGAATGATGGATGGTTGTTGGGTGGGTGGATGAATAATGGGTGGTTGTTGGGTGGGTGAATGAATAATGAATGGTTGTTGGGTGGGTGAATGAATAATGAATGGTTGTTGGGTGGGTAGATGAATGATGGATGGTTGTTGGGTGGGTGGATGAATAATGGGTGGTTGTTGGGTGGGTGAATGAATAATGAATGGTTGTTGGGTGGGTGGATGTGAGTGAATGAATGCTGGGTTAATAATTGATGGTTGGTTGGTGGTTGGTTGTTGGTGGGTAATTGGTTTTAAAATTAATTTTTATGTGTAGTTAAAAAAATTTATTAAATATGTAGTGATATGTTTTTTGGTGTGGTGAATTAATCAAATAAATTTTTTTTTTCAATTTTTAATTTTTTTTTAATTTTTTATATTTGTTTAGTTGGGAATAATATAAATATATAAATTTTTTTAACAAACAGATAAAAAAATGTCACAAAAGACAAAAAAATAAACAAAAATAAAATCACAAAAAACCTATATCCAAACAACACCTACAAAGTTGGAGGGAAAGTTGGTTGGGATTTACCAAAAATAGCAAACAACCATTGAAGCACCATTGCTATAATTTGACAAAATAACACTATTCATTGTCAAATTATAACAATAGCAACCCCAATATAGCAACAACCATTAGAGATGCTCTTAGATCAACTTCTTTGACTTGGTTCGGAGGATGAGCAATTCGTGTATACAGAAAAAGAAGGAATATTCAGTACGCCATGCCATTCAACCCTTCATTATAAATGGATGGCTCAGATTTGTTACCATTCTAACAATTTTGACATAGATCCCTCCCTCGTTAAGCCAACCAGATGCCATGCCCAGATCATCTCTGGCCGCAACAACTAAACCCCTACCCCACACCTACCCCTCGACATCACATCAGATCATTTGTTTAACCATATTTCTCGCCCCCACCTCAGCATCTTCTCTAACATTTTCTAATAATATTTATTTCTTCCGGAATATGTTACATATCAACAATTTTACTCTCTCAATTTATTTACAACGAGTAGTTAAGACATAGGCTATGTTTGTTTGGCCGTTTTGGATTAAATTAATAATTTGTAAAATTTATTTCAAAAGTGTTTGATTGGAGATATTAGTGAGGGACTAACAATCTCTTTAGACTAGCAATCCCTCCATGTAATACAATTAACAAATTCATGAGAGGATTGAGATTAGAAATTGATTGAGGGAATTAGTGAAATTTTAAATGATTTTTAAGCAAAAATTATATTTTTTAGAATAAAAAAATAATTATAATAGTAAAAAAATACTAATTTAATATATTAATACTATTTATAGTATTATTAATCCGGTGGTGTACAAACAAACACTCTTTATCCTATATCTCCAACTTAATATCATCACACTAAAAATCTCCTCACTCAATCTTGTCATGCTCTTAATCTCTTCCATCCTATAGAACCAAACAAATGTGGCCATATGATTCGTGTGCAATTTAGAATATTTATTATATATGAAAAATTATTGTATGTTACTCAAATAGTAAAAGTTTTATTTAATAAATCGAAAGTCAAAGATTCGAGTCTCACTTCTCTTATAAATAATATGACAAGAGAGTCTTACATAGTTGAGTTTGTAAACAAATCAAAAATTAATATATAATTTGTCATGTCATTGTGAATAAAATTTTGAGTCTAAAAAAATAAAAATAAATAAAAAACTTATTCTGTTAAAATAAAAATTAAACTATTAAAAAAACTAAATTCTTAATTGACCATGTAACTGGTATTGGATTTGAGCCAAAAAAATAAAAAATAAAAAAATCTCAATATAGAGCATAATTGTCCATCTAAGAGCACCCGCTTCAGTCTCAGCAAATTTTGAGTCAAATTATAATCCACAATCCACTTTTGTATTTTAGCTAGCCTCTTTTTTATGTACACACTTCATCAAACTCTCTAGGAGTTTTCTTAAGTGTGCAAGTGCACACCATGTGCCACTTACACAAAAAGTGTAAGTGTAAGGTGTAAGTATAAGTATAAGGTGTAAGTGTAAGGTGTAAGTGTAAGGTGTAAGGTGTAAGTGGGTTGCATATGGTGTGCAACCTCAAAAAAGGTGTAAGTGTAAGGTTTAATTTTTTACAAAAGGTGTAAGTGTAAGGTGTAAGTGTAAGGTATAAGGTGTAAGGTGTAAGTTGCACACCATAACCAAACCCAACTCTCTATTCTAAAATTCTATTTCATTAAAATATTATTTTTTTTTATTCTGTTATCTTTTTCAATTTTGTTAGCCATATTGTATTTTGATGATTATTTGATTATGTTTAGATTTTGTTCTTGATAAATTCAATTGATCAATATATTATGTTTTATCCATATCAATTTAATCTATCTCTTTGAAGGCTCAAATGATGTTAAATAGATATATTCCAAGACCAAAAAAGGCCCAAAACAGTAGCAAAACAGCTCCAATAGCAAAACAGCTCCAAAACTGCAAGAAAAAAGTTGGCAGGTTGCTGTAATGACCCCATCATGTATAATGATTAGCACTTAATCAATTAAAAAGATTTGAATTTTAATTGCCAATTATTCTAATTTAATCTGAGATTTATGAAAATTATGGAGACTGATTCGTATGTGATTCTATTGATGATTTATTTTGGAATTAGAAATTGAAAGCCTATATGACTCAAGAAAGTATAATTGGTAAATGAAATTATTTTAATTTCGAATATCGGACCATATGGGAGTTTAATTAAATATTTTATTCAAATTTATAAAATCAAAATTTGATTAATTGGGTTCGAATTAGAATTAATTAAGTTATGAAAATTGAGAATTAAGGTTATTATGAATTAAATTTCTTTATGAGGCATTCAATTGAGGTATTCATTGAGTATGTAATTTATTGGAAAGATTTTGAAGTTTAATTTGAAATTGAAGGCTTAAATGATTTAAGAAACTGAAATTGAGGATGAAAATAAGTTTAATTTAATATTTTGAGCTTTTTGGGAGTTTGATTAAAAATCAGATTCAGAATGATAAAGATTAAATATAATTAATTAGGTTATAATGGAAGTCAAATTAGACTGAGTAAATTATGTGGGATTTTAATTAGTTGTGATTAATTAATTTATGTACTAATCAAGTATTAATTATAATTAATTAAGACAAAAGTGGGGTTTAATTAAGTCAATGCTTAAATTAGTAACTTAATTTTAGAATATTCTAATCTTGTTGTATTGGAATCTTGTGCACGTGTGAATAGTGTTGAATCAGGAACTGGGTTTGTGTGTATGTGGTGCCAATTTCAAGTGAAGAAGTGGGCTTACTCCTTTTTCTTCTTCAGAAACTGTTTTTGTTGAATACGGTTTGGGAGGGATAGAAGAACCGAGAGAGAGAGAGAGAGAGAGAGAGAGTTAGGGAGAGAGAAGTCTAACCACTATGCTGGAAAAAGCTTTGGAGAAATGGGTTTAAGAGATCTAAATGAAGATAAGAGAGGGAACTCAAGGAATTAAAAAGAAATTCTGCCATTGAAGGTTAAAGGTGAGTATTTCAATCTTGATTTTTTTAAAATCCTTGTATCACACTTGGAATTAAAGATGAGTTTGGCTCAATTTCATGTAATTAAAAGGGTATTAGCAAGAAGATGATGGAATTAAATTAGATTCATGGTTATGGAATAAATTTATGAATTACTTATTTTGGGTTTGATTTTGGAATATCATGCATGAATTTTAGTCAAATTTTTACATACATGAACAAACTTTATAAGTCTCAATACTCTAATTGTACATGCATCTTAGATGTTTAAAAGATTTGAAGGATTAATTCCATGTTTGGGTATAAGAAGAGCAAGTTTGGGGGAAATATGAATTCATGAACATTTTGAACTTAATATTGAATTAAAAGAATTTTGGATGTAATTGGTTTGAAATTTGATCCTAATTTCACACATGCAAACATTTTTTTAAGAGTTTTATAACTTTAATTTCATGTTTTAGATAATCCTCCATGCATCATGAATTAATGGAATTAGTCTCATGGATTTTGTAAGAAACCAGATTTTAAGTAAGAATTAAGTAGACTCATAGTTGTAGAAATTAATTTGGAAAATTAATTGTTTGGATTTGATTTTGTAGTATTTTTTTTGTAATACATGAGTTTTTAAGGGAATTGAGCCATTCAAGTTCATATTTGGGAGAGATAAGGGAAATGTTTTAAGAAAATCAAGTTTATGGAAATTTGGAATTAATCCTAAAGTCTTGATTTTGTAATTAGATTTTTAATCTATGCATGTAAGGTAATTTAAGAGTTTTATTCAACTTAGATACATTTTAGAACACCTATGATGATAAATTAAGTTTTTGATTAAAAATTGAGTTAAGTTGAATCTCTAAGAAATTGATTTGTGTAATTCATAGTTAAGTTGATTTTTGTTAATAATAGCATTGGGTTCTATTTTTATATACATCATGAAATTTCAAGAGTTTGGAAAGTCTAATTCATATTTTAAAATTGTGGGTTTGATATAAAGAAAACGAGTTAAAACTAATTTTGGACAAATGGAGCATGATTTCGAATAAATGATTTCTAAATGAGAGTGCTTACTAAATTATACAATGGTTCTCTATATTTGTGTACCAAAAAATACGAGTTTTGAGGCTTTGAATATCAAAATTGAACTTCGATTACAATTCTAAAAATTTCAGAATTCACACTGCCCGCTCGAGCGAGGAAAGTCTCGCTCGAGCGTGAAAATCGAGCTCCCAGAAGTGTTTCAAAATTTTACAGTCCACTCGAGCGAAGACTCTATTTCTAGCCTATTTTGAAAAATTTCATTTAATTCACATTTTTATTCTCATCTCTTTCCAAAGCATTATAGACATGTTTTATGGCTCTATAAGGATTAATAAGCTAACAATCAACATTAATTAGTTGATTAAAGATTAAGTCATTAACTTAGTGATACTTGATTAAGAAGCCAAGTAAGGAATTGGTTTATTCAGAAAAGAATGATTTAGTAATAAAAAGGATTTGTGAAATGAGAACACGATTCATTTGACTAAAGAAAGAATAAGCGTAATGGGCCTTCGAATTATTTAGACAGAAAACAAGAAAGTCAAGTTTGATCAAGGGAGTAATATTGTGCTTCAATGTGTATATGTTATGTGTTTGTGTAGGTCACGCGCTATTGTCTACTTGATCTGTCTGATCTGCTTCTGCTACTATCTGTGAATAATAACTTAGTAAAGCTATGTTCAACTTTATTTATTTTCTATATGATGAATTAAGATCTATTTTTTGAAATGATATGTTCTGTACAATGAATGATTGCCTAATTTCTGACAATGTATTCGTGGCATCCTTAGTATTATGTGATATCTGTTAGCTGTTACCCGGTATCGGAGGTTCCACTATGGAACTTAATATGTCTACACTCTGTTACCTGTACTGGAGGCTCCATCATGGAGCTCAACATGTATATTCTCTGTTACCCGGTATTGGAGGTTCCGTTATGGAACTTATTATGTCTGTCATCTGTTACCCATACCGGAGGCTCCATCAAGGAGCTCAGCATGTTTATTCTCTATTACGCGGATCCAGAGGTTCCTTTATGGAACTGGTTATTCATGACCACCATATGTTCTGCATCTGTTCTGTATCTGCTCTATTAGCGCTAATGGATGTACCACGTATGATTAAGCATGATTTATGATTTTTGTACATGATCTAAACAAGAATATAAATATGAATCTGTTATGAATCTGAATTATGATTTCTGAATCTGTATGGACTTCATTTATTAAAACCCTTTACTCTGTTATTATTCACTGGGCTCTAGCTCACTGTATTATTTATGTATGTAGGTGATTAGGCGTGTGACCAGGCTTAGAGACATCTACCTGGAATATGTTTTTGTCAGCCAATCTATGTGCCTCCCATGGAGGTTCCGGATATGTCAAGTGTCTATGGCTATACGATTTAAAAGTTTAAGTTTTGTTTTCTTGTTTGGTTAAACAAGTCTTGTGTATTTTGTAAATGGGGCTAAGTCCCTTTTTATCTAATCTGTATATATATTATGACGTGAGGATGATGTGTACATATGTACATAAAAAAAGGTTTAAAATTTTTCTGTCTCATATAAGTCTGCACAGCTCAATGGACGTTGTATATTTGTTATTTGCTTCTGCTAGCCCCTAATATTAGGTTAATTTGTCTTAGAGGCCTTTGGTAATCCCAAGATTACTGGCCGGTTACGATGCTAAACCTATAGGGGCGGGTTTGGGTCGTGACAGTTGTAGAGGCCTTTGGCTGGCCGACAGATATATTGGTCGGCTGGATAGGTTTTTAGCCGGGCAGAGAAAGGAATTTTGGCCATGGCGATCGTTTGGCCGGACGTCCGGGAGGACGACCGACTATGGTATTTTGGGCCAGTTTTGCTTTAGTTCAGTTCTGCTTTGCTCCAGCTGTCAAACCAGCAGTATACTCAACGATCGCGATAGTGTCTTGCGAGAACGAAAATATAATAAAAAATAGATTAACCTATGAATAGTGTCTCGCTTAATCAGGTGAAGCACTGTAACAAAGTCAAAATGAATGGTTGCTATAGAGATTCTAATGGAGCACTTATTTACAATTTTTGCTCTCTACAATAGCTTCAAAGTTATTGTAAAGAGCCTAATGTAGATGATCTAACTGCTATCTGAATATTTTTTGAAAAGTTTCAAATTTTCTGTAATGGATTTTATTATTTTGACCAAAGAAGGCTGCAGTCCAAAAAAAGACTTCAAAACACTTCTTTAAGGCTCTATTTATTTAGAAGAAAAAAATAAAAAGATGATGAAAAATAAAAATGTTCGAAAGTGGAGTGAAAGAAAGGAAAAGAAAAAAAAATTTGCATGTATTTGAATAGATGAAAAATTTGTAAGAAAATGATAAGAAAAACAATATAATCGCTATATAACAGGAGAGAAACATGGGAAAAAAGAAAAATAAAATAAATCTCATCAAGATTTGTAAGAAAAAAAAATTTCTTGGTATATTTTGTAAGATAATTTTAGTTGTACAAAAAATTTTAGTTTTTATTATTTTGTAGAACTCTCTATCTAAACAAACACATAATTTTTTTTTTTTTTTCACTTTCTTATATTATCTGTGAGAGATTTGAATCCATTCCACATTGTTCCGCTAAGAATCTTGATCCATCTTATAAATATGTCATACTCACAAACCTTCAAGAGGTTTTTTTTTTTAATAAATGAAGAACAAAATTAAGTATACTTCATAATACAAAATAGATAATATCTTAGTTGCCCCGTTTGGTGTAACTGTTAAAACAAATTATAAATTATAGTTTAACTAATTATAGATTATGACTTTAATCAGAAGCTATTAATATATTTGGTATAGCTGCTGGATTATAGATTTAAGTTACTGAGTAGTGTTTGTTAAATAAGTTTTGAAGTAATTTTTTGTTATATAAATGTCTTTTTTACCCTTGTCTTTTTCTCCTTATTTTCTTTTCTTATTTTTTTTTTCTTCTCTTCTTTCTTTGTTAATTTTGTTTAATTTCTTTTCATTAGTGGAAGTAAATTGTATTTTTTTTATTAATTTTTTTTTGATTACACAATAACAATTAATAATATAAAAATTGTTAATGGAAGTTTGCCCTTATATAAAAATTATTCATTAAATACCAATTATTCTGTAATTTATTAATTTTTTAATTTACCAATTTTTTTTTTTAATTTATTAATTCTTCTCTTCTTTTTTAATTTATTAATTTTTTAATTAAAAACCCTAATCCAACGCCGACAGTTGCTAGTAGCTCCCTTCTCTTCCTTGTACTCCTACTGCCAGCAGCCCTTTTTCTCTTCCTTTTCATCCCACCGCTGACAGTCGTCGATCGTCACTCCCACTGTCGCAATCGCAATTACAGGGAGATTGCGATGGTTAGGGTCTTTGGTTCAGATCGCAATGGAGAGATCCTCTCTGGTTAAAATCGCGATGGAGAGATCCTCTTTGGTTCAAATTGCTCATTGTGAGCGATCAGAGAACATCTGAGAGAGAGAGAGAGAGAGAGAGAGAGAGAGAGAAGATAGAGAGCTTTGGTCGCTAGAGAGAGAGAATGAGTGCGAGAGAGAGAGAGAGAGAATGAGTGCACTGGGTTTATATACATGGTACACTTGTAATAACTTGAAATTGAGAAGGAAATTTAAGCCATTTTGCCCCTTAAATTGTAGTTGCGCGCTTAAGCTAATCCGAAAAGTTTCTCTCCCATTCAAAGAAAAAGTTGATTTTTGACTTACAAAAAGTTATAATCTATATTATTAAGCTAAATCAAACACAATAAAATAACTTAAATTAAGTTAAAAGTTGAAATAAGCTAAGAAAAAGTCTTACCAAACAGGCTTGATATGTGTTACGGTAGTGAGGTGGTTTGCCCTACATATATATTTACAAATATATGCACAAATTCGTATATATGATCCGTAAGTGTCACGTGGACCCACACGCATACTCACAAATATATTCATGCCATATTTACAAATCTGTTATCGGCAATGTTACATACCATTAAAAGTGATTCTCTAAAACACCTCTATTAAATTGACACACACTTAAAAAAAAAACACACACACACAATAATATTGTAGCAGTGGGTGGGGCCACTGCTACGTGATTAGGGATACCATTTTGCAATCTATTATATATGATCCGTAAGTGTGCCGCCATATTCACAAATTCGTATATATGATCCGTAAGTGTGCCAGGCAGGACATAGCATCATCAACACAATTATTATTATTAGATATTATATTTTTTTTTTGTTTTGAACGACTTTGACAGATATTATAGTTAAGAGTAATGATTCATCCCCCCTTTTCCCCTCACCCCCTTTGACCCCCTCTCTCTCTCATTGGTTACCTTTTCTTTTTCTTTTTCTTTTTTTTCCTGCTCCTCCAATCATCACCTGCCACGTGGCAAAGGGGGTGAGGGGGTGACCCCCAAAAAGGGGTCCCAAGCATTATTCTATAGTTAAATGTGAAAAACTACAAATAGAAAATAACAAGAAGGAAACATCTTTTATTGAATAAAGGACTTGGATGATTAATAGAATATATTAAACTAATCCACGACATGCTTCTTCGGTTTAGTGGAACTTATTAAATCGAAAATTATAAAATATTATTTTATGTCCGTATTTAAAGACACGGTGTAAATAATATTGAAATCAAAATATAATTAAATAAAATGTAATTTATCCTAAAACATATCAAAAACTGAGACATTGAGAAATATAAGGAAGAACAAAACTGTGCGTGCTCCCATTTGTAGTGAAAAAAGAGCAAAATTGTAAGTGTCTCGTGATGCAAAGCGAACAATATCTTGATGTATACTAAGACAATGGGATGGGATGATTTGCATATTATCTGTAGGAAAAATCTGTTTAAACTAAATAACAAATTGTGTGTATTTAATAAAAACATGACTGGAAATAAAATTCTAAAATTAAATTTCAGAATGTAAATTTTAATTCCTAAAACTCAGAAAAGAAATGTTTCTGAAAATGAAAGAAGGAAAGAAATTTCTTGTTCAAGTCTAGAACTAGAACAAGAACACACACTGAAATAATACAAAATTAATTTACATACAAAACAACTTACAGATTATTGCAGTATAGAAATGTAGAAAGAAAAGATAGCCAAGGTGTGTGTTGGACACACTTTCCTTAAGATCGTTACGTTCTCTCTACGGTGCTCGAGAACAGATGACACCAACCTCCCAGGATGCAACGACTGTATCCCAGAATTGCAGCACTGCAATCTAGATCTGGCGAACAGACTGAGTTGTGTATTGTAGACTGCCCGAAACTCCACTCCGCGCGCGAGGGCACGAATTGTAGTTCTTAGCTACTACAGTTCAGGCTCATGTCACGGTTCTGAATCTAATCTCACAAAGTGCAATGTAAGACTGATAAATCACCAAAGAGTCCAAATCCGGCAAATCGTTTTGGAAAATCGATTTTAATCAAAAAGCGCCAAACATGGATTGCTTTGCCAGATTTCAGAGTCGCCACCTAAATATTTTGTTTTGAAAAATTTAGGAAACTTTGACTCGTGTCTAACGCCACGTGTTTGTCATCACCAAAGTTGCCTCGGCTCGGGAACTTGGGTACGAGAGGAGAAGGTCCTGAAATGAGCATCCCTGCTCGCCTGATCAAAGATCGGCCTCTACTAATCATGATATGTTATTTTTGAAAACACACGTGTTCTTATTTCGGTTTATTAGCTAACTTACTATGTGATGTGCACAGCATACAAGTATAGATTAAATCGCTCGAATTGGAACAAAACATTTCATGTTTGTTTTCGAAAATGGTTTGAAAGTGCTACCCGCAAGTAGGCTAAGACGCGAATTTGCCACCCTCAAGTGGGCTTAGAAAAACATGATTTTGCCACTCCGCAAAGTGGGCTTAAGACTCACAATCATCAAGTTGTTCCAATTCAGGCAATCAAGCCTCCACCCACAAGTATTCATGTAGTTAAACACTTAAGCAGTTAGCCTCATGGCAAGCATGCTATCATGGCAGTATGCAATCACACCCATGCAATATGCTAAAGTGTAAACACTCACAGTGTACTCCAAGCCAAAAAAGAAGCTAGTTAGTAATCATGCATGATCCTAGCTACGTTAAGATACCTAATGCAACACAGGCAAAATACGACTAAAGTAGGCTCGACTATTCTAAGATGGATGCGACAATTGATACATGTATTCAAATAGGAATTGAAATACGATGCAGTTTGAATGATGCGCCGAGCCTAGTGCATGCAAGACAGATGAATGGATGCAAACATGCAAACATAAGTATGCTAATTGAAACATGCCCTAAAACTAACCATCGAAAGCGGTAAGTAAAAGGGAGAAAGAAATGGGGGTGGAAGACATGCATCACACACACGTACGCTTATTATAAAATTCGCCCTCTTGACGGAGGGTCCGAATGAATAAACTAACTAGCTACACTAAGCTAATTAATTACAAACCGAAACTAATTAACTATTCCTAGCTAATTAAATATTACAATCCAAATTGAAACAAATAGCTAAGTGCATTAACTACTTAAGTATAGAACCAAATAGTTAACTAGCTCAGCAAAGCAGTTAAAAAGGAGCCTCGGGGCGAGGGGTGTATTCATGCTTGGTCGGCTTCGCTCGGAAATCCACTACCGTGCCTCGTGATGCCTCTGTTTGCACTCTTCTGTATTTTTGAAAATTATGCCAACTTCCAAGATGCTTTTGATCCACCTTATGACCATGCTGAGGGGTGGTCGGCCAAGAGGAATGGCCATCGGCCAAAGTTGATGGCCATCGGCCACTTTTGATAGCCGATTGGTAGACTTGATGGCCGGTCGGCCACTGCTTCTTGCGATTTCTCCTTTTGCTGCAACAGAGCACAAACAGAGGCATGACAGTGTATTTGCAAGGAAATGTGTGTGCAACTACACTCCTTATCATGTCTCAAGCTCAAAGAAGTGTAGTGCTCGGCTCTCGAGCCACTAATCACGCATCTTAATGCATAATGGCCAAAGAGTCAAGCTTCCACAATGTTAATGAATGCACAAGTAACACACAAGACTCGAGAGACCTCCACCCTATCATGCATAATCAAGGGGCTCGGTGACTAAGAAATGAGGCATGTTTCATCACTTCAAGTATGAAACGTCTCTCATTTCTTGTGTTTAGATTAACATCCGATCCAAACACATGCAATGCAACACAAACATGTTATCTTGGCATGTTTTACATCAATTCAATTTGTTTACTCATTTTAGATTACCAATTAATCCTTTAACCGGTTAAGTCCAAAAGTGAGAAGTCCTCTAAATGGAAAGACGGACTAAGCCACAAGCACCTTGAGCATGAAAGAAGCATCATGCTGTTAGTTAGTAGAAATCCGTAAGAGAAGGCCAAAACCATTAGGCATGAACGCCTTGATTTCGTGCTCAAACCAACAAAGGGCTTAAAACCTCTTTCAAAGTGATATAACAAATGAAGAATGGGATGTAATGATATACATTCCAGCACTGAAATAGTATGCTAAATGACATTGAAACATGAAAACGATGCATGCAAGATATGCTTAGAGCTAAGAACGCCAAAGCTAGTGAAATGCATTACACTAGAAGCATGCCATATAATGCTCAAATGATTAAACCAACCCAAAACAGAGCTATAGCAAGCCAAAACAGTGGCTAAAATGATCTGAAATGATAGCATGAAAGGCGAGAAATGCATGCTCATGCAATGGCTCACAAACAAGGCATAAAGGTGCAACTCTCACACACATTGAGGGAGTGATAAACATGAGAGTGTGGAAAAGATATAAGCTCTGAAATACCATGCCAAATGATGCCAAGGCATGCAAACATCACAAATATAGCATGCTAGTGGTCTCAAAACTCAAGACTAGTGAAGCCCTCTATGCCATAGCTATACAAAGCAAGCCCCAAAAGGCCAAGAACACCCAAAACAGTCCTAAAGCATGTCAAAATAATGCTAAAACACGTATGGAGTATAGCCAAGACAAGCTAGCATGAAGGGCCGAAACACCAAGTACACTAGGCTAATGGGCAAGATTGCACTACAAGTACATGAAGCATGCAAGAGGTGACCAAGACAGCCAAAAACAGAGTTATGGAAGGTCTAAAAAGTCACAAAAAAGTGCTTGAACACAGCCACAAAGAAGTAGAAATACATGCTCATTTGGTGAGCCATCAATACATGCATGCAAGACAAGAGGAGGGGGGATCACCCCCTCCTATTTGGGACCTCAAAACATGGTTTCTACCACTGAAATTCCTCTGGATTTTAGTGGTTAAAAGGCCACGAAAAGTTGTTTTGAAAGGCCTAGAAAAATAGCTCAAAAGGCTTTACAAACCAAGGAGCAAAAGGGAGAGACAACCTCCTAGCCAAACAAGGCTCAAACTACCATTTTGAGGACTGAAAAACAGAATTTTTTTTAGTTTAAAAACACCCCAAAAACAGGCCCAAAGTAGTTGAAGAAGATGGCAAAACAAGCTATGCAAAACAAGTTTAAAGGGGAGAGTTTATACCTCTTGAAGCCAAGCACCAAAACAAGCAAGAATCTGAGCTCAAATCACCTTTTGGAGCTCAAACAATGTCCCAAGTAAGCTTCAAGCAACCTCCTCCCAAAAATAGGCAACTTTGATCAAGGATGCATAGGCAAACTAGGCATGTTTCTCTACTTCTATGCACAAGAGGGCAAGAGAAAGAGCAAACTAGAGAGAGAGACAGAGATTTAGCTCTGAAAATTGTAGAGAGAGAGAGAGAGATTTTAGTGTGAGAAGCTCTCAAACTTGCCAAAATATTCTCAGTTAGGAGATATATGAGATATAGCTTCATATATAGCAAAAAGAGAGCATTTGGTCGAAAATATCTGAGTTAGGACAGCTGGCACAAGCTGGAAACAGCTGGAAGTCTTCTTTCCAACAGTGGTGGCCTCATAGCTTAAATCCAAGTATACAAAATGATAGGCCCGATTTTGGCGAGGACTGCTCGTCTCTCTCTTAACGATTCATGCCCAACTTCTTCCTCGACTAGGTTTCTTCTCTCCACTCTTCTTTTCTTCAACTCCAAACCCCCGAACAAGGTGTTTTGAAAGATTTTTCAAGGATTTCATCTCTCTTTCATTCATTTCCACTTTGTCCTCGCTCGGTTTACCAAAAAGCGCAACATTTAACGAAATACGAGCCTCGGAACATCGTAGGAACTTTATTTCAAAAATATTTTGAAGGAGAGGGTTTTAAGGTCTAAAAACCATCCAAAATAGCTTTGGTCCAAAATGGGGTGTGAGGTTAGGATTTGACTCTCCTCTTGCCAAAGAAATCGAACCTTTGCCCTGCACGCTTTTCATCACCAAGTAAACCATTAGTAACGCCCAAGTCTTAAGGGCGGTCAAAAATGGGGTGTCTACATATATAAGAACAATATGCAGAAGAGTAATACAGAGAAATTGAGAAAAAATGAATGAGTGAATTGGTTGGAGAAGGTCTGAATTTATAGGCAAAAAGGTGACTGTTCGGATGGGTTTGGAAGCCCTCTGAACAGGTGCGAACCTGAAAACTGTCGGAGTGAAGAGAGTTGACCAGAGAAGGAAGGGATGCCACTGCACAGTTTTGAATTTTGAAATTTGGAGCAAATGTTTGAATTTTTCCAACAAAAATTGTGGGAAAAAATTTTTAAAAAAATTTCAAACAAATTTTGCCCAAAAATTAAAGCTAGGACCTCGACCCATAACCCACACCTGGTACGGCTCCGCTTGGCTCGGCCGGCCGATAGGATGGATGGTGGCGACGGTATGTGCGCGTGTATGGTGGTTTTGGGCCAAGCCCACTTTGTCCATAACTCTCCTCTTTACAAAACTTGGGGTGCCCCTTGGGGCCCAACCCAAGTCTATTCACCTAGAGCTTATATACTCACACTAACTCTGTTAAAGTTTCAATGTGGGACAACCAAATTAAGGAAACCTACATTTGATTCTTCAACTTCCCATTTCACGAGCCCAAAAACGACGTCAACTTCCCATCTACTCATAAATGGTTTTGACGAACCGTCTTCACCGTGTGACTTGCCACGCTGCAAGGAACATGTCCTCTTTGGGCCTACCCCAAAAGACGTGTAGGCCCAACTCAAATTTAGGCTTAAAGGTGGCCCAAAAATAAGCCTAAGAAAAACCATAATTTTCAACAATCCCCCACATGGATAGAGTTGACGGAAACGGATATGCAATATGCAAAAAATGCGAGAGAGTACATTAAGAAGATACCCTGTTTCGGGTTAGGTAGCTTTTGGCTTTGAACCTCCCCTAGTGAAAACTTATCGGACTTACTAGCTGTCAAATGCTTGAATTGTTCAGCCGTTGGTGTAAGCCAAGACAATAGATTATACACATAGTATCACCAAACATAGTCTTGTTAAACTGTTTTGTTCATTTTGGCCCTGAACAATACCTGGTTCAGTGAGTGCTCTAGAGAATTCAGTCTTTTAATTCTCATAGAACCAGCCTAGTTCACACTCACATAGGTAATTCTCATTAAGAATGTCCTGCCACACTACACTTCGATAACTAATATAAGAATCATTAAAAACAAAGTCATCCTGACTACGCTGTAGGGATCACTTTTCTTATCATAAAAAATGGGTAGGAGAGAGAACCTCTCTAATGATCGGGGAATCTCCATAATTCGGTTGTCCTATTGAACCTAGTTCTTGGGGTCTCCAGTTTTCTAGGTTGGGTTGCCATTATGGCAATTTTTAGTTAATAGGATAAACTAAACACTTGCTCTCTAGTTAGCCCTTTCGTTAACGGATCTGCAATATTATCTTTAGACCTTATATAGTCAATGGTAATTATACCATTTGAGAGCAACTACCTAACGGTATTATGTTGTCAACGAATGTGTTGAGACTTGCCATTATACATATGATTCTGTGCCTGTCCTATTGCTATTTCACTGTCATAGTGTATGAATATAGCTGGCACGGGCTTTGGCCAAATTGGAATATCTTCTAGGAAATTTCGAAGCCACTCTGCTTCTTCTCCTGTTTTATCTAAAGCTATAAATTCAGATTCCATGATGGACCTTGCAATGCAAGTCTGCTTAGAGGACTTCCAAGAGATTGTTGTGCCTCCTAGAGTAAACACATATCCACTAGTAGACTTTGAGTCATTGGTGTCCGATATCCAATTTGTATCACGATATCCTTCAAATATTGCTGGATATCTTGTATAATGCAATCCATAATTTTGGTATGTTTTAGATATCTAAGCACCCTAATTATAACTATCCAATGATCCTTCCCTGGGTTGCTTGTGTACCTACTTAATTTGCTGACTGCAAAGGCTATGTCAGGCCGTGTGCAATTCATTAAGTACATAATGACTTAGGAGTATTCTACTTGTGATATGTTTTCTCTTGTATTCTTTAATAAATGAGCATTATCATCTATAGGTGTCTTAGCAGGACGGTTGTCATGCTTCCCAAATTTTCTCAAAATTTTCTCAACATAGTGGGACTGAGATAAGGCATACCCATTAGATGCTTTAGAAATTTTCATTCCAAGTATGATATCTGCTACTCCTATATCTTTTATATCAAACCTTTGGTTTAACAATTTCTTGGTAGTCTTTATCATTTCGATATTGCTACCAATAATGAGCAGATCATCTACATAGAGACAAGTGATGACATAACCTTTGTCGGTATTCTTGACATAGACACATTTGTCACCCTCGTTTATTCTAAATCCATCCAAAATCATAGTATGATCAAATTTCTCATGCCATTGCTTCGGTGCTTGCTTTAATCCATATAAGGATTTGACAAGTTTGCAAACCTTCTTCTATTGACCAGGAACTTTGATTCCCTCAGATTGTTCCATGTAGATTTCTTTATTTAAATCTCCATTTAGGAATATGGTCTTAACATCCATCTGATGTAATTCAAGATTATACAATGCTGCTATAGTAATCCATATGCAAATGGATGTTATACTTGTTACAAGGGAATAGGTGTTGAAGTAGTCAAGATCTTCCTTTTGTCTATACCTTTTAATTACAAAGCGAGCCTTGTATTTATCAATTGACCCATCCGCTTTCATTTTCCTTTTGAAAATCCACTTGTATCCAAGTGGTTTGCACCTTGGAGGAAGATTAACCAATTCCCAAGTATGGTTTTGTAGAATGGATTCAACTTCGCCATTTATAGCCTCTTTCCATAATGGTACTTCAGGACTTGACATTGTTTCCTTAAAGCTTTGAGGCTAATTTTCTAACAGAAAAGTTAGAAAATTTGGACTAAAAGACTTAGATGCCCTTAGTCTCTTTCCACGTCTAGGCTCATCTTTTTGTTGGTCTTTGCCACTTTTCATAGCGTCAGTAAAAGTTCGTTTATTAGAACTTTGCTCATCCAGTTCAGATGATTCAGCTTGTTTAGCCATTGTCTCTGTATTTATAGGAATTTGATTTTCTTCATCATTTTTCCAAGGAAAGATATGTTCAAAAAAGGATGCATTTCTTGACTCGATAATAGTATTTGTGTGTATATCGGAAATACTTGATTTAATTACCAAAAATCGATATGCACTACTATTATTGGCGTAGCCAATGAATACACAATCAATGGTTCTTAGTCCAATTTTAGTCTTTTTAGGATTAGGGATTGCCACCTATGCCAAAGCACCCCCACACTTTTAAGTAATTATAAGAAAGTTGATGATCTTTTCATAATTCACAAAGTGTTTGGTTAGTTTTCTTGTGGGATATCCTATTTAGGATATAATTTGCGGATAAAATAGCCTTTCCCCACAAGTTCTGGGGTAAACCCGAACTTATCAACATGGTATTCATTATCTCTTTAAGAGTGTGATTTTTCAACCACTCTGTTTGATTGAGGAGAATAAGGTGTAGTGGTTTGGTGAATAACACAACACCAAGTTCTGAGCAAAACTCATCAAATGGTGCATAATATTCACCGCCTCTATCACTTCTTACAACTTTAATCTTTTTTCCAAGTTGATTTTCAACTTCTACCTTATATTGCTTAAAAGCTTCTAAGGCCTCATCTTTACTTCGCAATAAGTATATATAGGAATATCTAGTGCAATCATCAATAAAAGTTATATAGGACTTTTTACCACATCTAGTTTGAACAAATTTTAAATCACCAATGTTGGTGTGAATTAAAGCTAGTGGTTTAGTACTTCTTTTAATTTTATTAAATGATACTCTAGTCATTTTAGTTTCAACACATACTTCACATTTATGATTAGGATCAAGATTAAATTTAGGTAAACATTCTAGATTAACAAGCCTACACAAAGAACCAAAATTTATATGTCCTAATCTACCATGCCATAAATGAGAATAATCAACAATATAAGCAAAAGATGTCTTCTTATTATTAGAAGCAATAGTTGGTACAATAGTTAACACATTGAGCTTAAAAAGTCCATCAGTCATATACCCACAGCCTACATACATTTTAGCCTTAGTAAGTACAACCTTTTCAGATTCAAAAACTAGCCTAAACCCGTTCTTATTCAACAATGACTTAGAAATTAAATTTTTACAAATTTTCAGAACATGAAGTACATTGTTGAGAGTTCCTTCCTTTCTCGAGGTCATCTTTAGCACTATATTCCCTTGTCCTTCTACAGTTGATGCGGAGGAGTTTCCTTTGAACAGTTGTTCGCCATTTTCCACCAATGTGGCGGGTTGCTTCAGTATCCACCCACCATTTTTTAGGGTTGCCCACCAAGTTAGCCTCAGAGACTACTGCAGAAAGGTTGATGTCTACCAATCTCTTAGAAAGATTGTATCCCTCGGTTATGTTGGCTTGTGCTGGTTTCTTGCTAGAACTTGCTCCATCTTTTTTGCGGCTTTGACAATATTTTGCTTGATGTCCATCACCACCACACACATAGCACTTGCCTTTGAATCTTTTGTTATTCTCACCTTTGAAGCCTTGCTTGGACCCTTTGCCATCATACTTTCTCTTTTTGTTGTTGAACCTCGAATCTATCCTTGTTCCACAACATTTGCCTTAGCCTGCATGACTTGGTTCCCAGACTTCTTCTTGGATTTCCAGTTGTCCTCTTCAATCCTCAGTTACATGATAAGTTCTTCCAACTTCATTTCCTTGCATTTGTGTTTAAGGTAATTTTTGAAGTCTTTCCATACTGGCAGAAGTTTCTCAATAATAACATCAACTTGAAATGATTCACTCAGAATCATTCTTTCAAAAATGATGTCATGCATGATCAACTGAATTTCTTAGACTTGGCCAACCATCGTTTCAGAATCTAACATTTTAAAATCCAGAAAACGTCCGACAATAAATTTCTTTACATCGGCATCTTCAAATTTGTACTTTGGCCGTCTTGTTTACACAATATACATTGTATAAACAATTATCAAGTCCATTTAGTATGTAATTTCGACACAGAAAGTCACCTTGCTTCCAGGCATCTATTGTAGTAACAAGTTGACGATCAGTGTTGTTACAATCCAAACCCGCCTTTATAGGTTTAGTATTGTAACCGGTCAGTAATCCTGGGATTACTGAAGGCCTCTGAGACATATTAACATAATATTAGGGGCTAGCGGAAGCAAATAACAAATATACAATTTCTATTGAGCTGTGCAGACTTATATGAGACTGAAAATTTAAAACTTTTTATATATATATTTACACATCATCCTTATGTCATCACATATATATATATATATATATAGATTAGACAAAAAGGGACATAGCCCTATTTACAAAATAAACAAAGACTTGTTTAATCAAAAACTTAAACTTTAATCACATAGCCATAACCACTTGACATATCCAGAACCTCCACAGGAGGCACATAGGTACGCTGACAAAAACAGATTCCAGACAGACGCCTCTAAGCCTAGTCATGCGCCTGATCACCTGCATATATAAATAATACAGTGAGCTGGAGCCTAGTGAATAATAACAAAATAAAGGGTTTTAATGAATGATGTCCATCATAGAGTCAAAAATCAGAGTTTATACCAGAAACAGAGTCTTATGCATATTCAGATTTCAAATAAAAAGCAAATTCATATACATGTTCATATTCATATTCATATACAGATTTTGCATAAGATCATATGTGGTACACCCATTAGCGCTAATAGATCAGACACAGAACATTAAGGGTCATACTTGCTAGTTCCGTAAAGGAACCTCCGATACCGGGAACAAATAACATGCTTAAGCCACGATATTGTTACCCTCGGGCGAGGGCCATGAGACCACGGTATTATTACCCTCGGGCAAGAGCCATTGTGCTCATAAACCACTGTATTGTTACCCCCAGGTAAGGGCCTTGTGCTAAGGATGCCACGAATACATCTCAGAAACTTGGACAATCATTCATTATACAAAATACAACATTTCATAAACAAATCTTAATTCATCATATAGAAAATAAATTAAGTTGAACATAGCTTTACTAAGTTATTACTCATAGATAGCTACAGAAGCAAATCAGACAGATTGGACAGATTAGATAAATCAGGCAGACAATAGTGCGTGGCCTACACAAGCACATAACATACACATTGAAACACAATATTAATTCCTTGATCAAACTTGACTTTTCTTGTCTTTTTTTGTCTAAGTAGTCGAAGTTCTGCTACACTTATTTTTTCTTATTCAAATGAACCGGGTTCTTATTTCACACATTCTTTTATTACTAAGTCGTTTTCAATAGACCGGTTTCTTACTTGGCAGCTTAATTAATTATTATTAAATCAATGACTTATTCCTTAACTAACTAAGTTATGTTGATTGTTAGCTTATTAATCTTTATTGAGTCATAAATCATGTCTAGAATGCTTTGGGAGGAGATGAGATGAAAATATAAAGAAAGTGTGATTTTTCAAAATATGCTGAAAATAGCCTGGTCGCTCGAGCCACCACTTGGTCACTCGAGCGGACTATACTGTCTGTAAAAATACTGGAAGCTCAAAATGTTCACTTGAGTCACCAATTGGTTGCTTGCGCGACTTGTAAATTTTCTGAGTTCCAAAACTGAAGATTTAGCTTCCAAATTTCATTTCAAATTTAGATTCATGCATGACTCAATTTTAACATGCAATGTCATTAATAAAAAAAATAAAAAATGAACACATGCCTAATTTCCAAATCTCAATACAAAAACCTTCTTAATTTGTCCAAATTTGATGTAATTCATTTCAACCATATCAACCCAACTTCAAACTCATAAGTTCTAAAATATGAATTAAACTTTCAAAATATAATTCCAAAACTTAGGTTTAAACATGGTTTGTCTAAAAAACTATATAAGCTCTTAAACAATTAAGAAAACTTAATCAATTTTAAACCATTTATATCAAAACTCTTTTAATATAAAATTAAAGTTCATTCTTCATAAACTCATACTTTTTAACCCAAAACTTAATTAATGTTTCAAAATATGTTCAATTTGAATAAAACTTTTAAATTGAATTACATGCATGGATTCAAAATTAAAATTAAACCAACTCCTATCTTTCATAATAAATCAAAACCTTGTCTAACTTTAGGATTAATCCCAAATTTCTTCCTTCTTCTCTTCAAAACGTGAAATTGATTAACTTAAATTCTTCAAAATCCATGATGCATGTATGAAACACTTATCAAAATCCAACTAATTCTACATTATTGAGCTCAAACTATAATTTGACTTCTTAATTTATATCAAAACTCAATCTCAAACTTATAAGTTTTAAAATATGAATTAAAGTTCTATATCTTGAAAATCCACAATGCATGTATGAAATTTCATTTCAAAATCAAGCTAACTTTAGATTGTCAAATTTTAAATCATAATTTATTTCTTGATTTATCCAAATTTAGATTTAATTAATTTTCTTCATATCACACGCAAAACTTAATTCATAATCATAGATGTTCTAGAACATATTTAATTTTGAATAAAACTCTTTCATTATATTACATGCATGGGTTAGAGATCAAAATCAAGTCAATGTCTAATTTTTTATGAGCCTAGCTTAAGTTTCTTCATCTTCTTGTTAATTTCTTCCAAATTATATGAAATTGAACCCAATTATTTCTTAATTTTAGATTTTAGCTAAATTATTAATAAAATCCAAGCTTCAATTTCTTACCTTAAGTCTTCAATGGTTGAACTCTTGTCAAATTCTTGAACTTCTCTTCAATTCTTCACTTTTCCCTAGCTTTTTCATTAGCTTTTCTACACAATTTCCGGCAAATAAGTTCCAAGAATTAATACTCTCTCTCTCTCTCTCTCTCTCTCTCTCTAAATTCCCTTAGCAAAATGAATACATAATAACACCTTTCTTCTTTTATTTCCTTAACCCCCTTTCTTTGATAGTTTTGTTTTTCCTTAACAATTGAGCTCTCTCTCTCTCTCTTCATATACATATAAAACATGAAGACTCACTAACACTTAAACTCTCTAGAACTCTCTTAACACCTCAACGTGCCAATTAATTGGGTAAAATTAAATTAGCATACAATTATATATCAGCGTAATTAAACACCACTTAATTTTAATAAATTTTGATTAGTACATAATTTAATTAATCATAACTAATCACAAATCTCTCATAATTTAATTTAGGGATACTTACATGTAGGTCGTAATAAGTAGACTTATTGTCTAATAGGTCTTATCACTACAGGAAATCGTATTTTTGGCGACTAAAAATTTGGTCGGCAAAAGTCTATTTTTAGTCAGCAAAAGCTATTCGCGACCAATTTTTTTGGTCGCCACCTTGGTTGCCAATTGAGGGTCGGCAAAAGTAATTAGCGACCAAAACTTTTGTTAGTCGGGAAAAAGTTGGATTTGCCGACTAAATTTTTGGTCGCTAAATATATCATTATTGTGACTAATCCATTTAGTCTCTAAAACACTTTAGTTGCAAAAAGTGACATATTCCCAAGCAAACATGTTAGTCGCCAATTGTCTTATTTCACGACCAAAAAATTTGGTCGCCAATTATCACATTCTATGACCAAAAAGTTTGGTCGCCAATTGTCACATTTCACGACCAAAAGGTTTGGTCACCAATTATCACATTCCACGACTAAAAAGTTTGGTCGCCAATTGCGACATTCCATGACCAAAAAATTTAGTCGCCGATTGTGACATTCTAGGACCAAAAAGTTTGGGCGCCAAAAGGAATGTTTGCGCCAACATGCAACAAAATAAACCTGTAAGTTATAATAATCTATCCAATCTATTCAATGCAATCTGTAATTTACAATAATCAATCAAACCAATAATTCACTTGAAACATGAACATTCAACAAACTATATAAATCATCAAACTCTGAACATGTTTAATTAAAGTCAGCAACTATTATAAGTTTTCATCTACAAGTAATTTCAAACTACATATTCCTTCAATTAAAAATCCACTTGTAATCTATATAATCATCCAATTCACATCCATTTAGCATTAAAATTTAAAACATATTCCTTAAGTGAAGAGTAGAACTCCCTTCACAGAGCATCAATAGCTTTCATTGATTGAGCAGAAAGAAAATGCTTCCAACAGTATTCATAGCCAGCTGTATCTCTTTCAGCTTCTTTCCAGGCCTCATAAGCCCGGACAAGAGCAAGGTGATCACTGTAATCACGTGAAAATTGTGCTTTTGCTGCTTCTGCTAGCTGCAAAGAGAAAGACACACAAATCAATTAGTGAAACAGATAAGATAAGATACTCAATTTTCCAACAAAAGCTATCTATGAGTGAAACCACAACTAAAACAACTATAGACACAAAATTATAATAGCATAAAAAGTCGAGAAAAATCATGATGGATTCAAATATTAAAGTTATAATAGCATTGGGCTGTTAAGGGGGCAGGAAAGGAAAACAAAATTACACTGTGACACACTGTCAATGAAGATTTTAAAGTAGAAAAACATGAATCATCCATTATAATTTTGTAGCTGTTGGCATGAACACAATGAATGATGAGAATCCACCACCCACTTTATTTTTACCTAAATTATATATATATTAACTTGCTGTGCTGAGTAGGGAAATTTTTTTTACAATGATGATATGACATGATTATGGATGCATGATATATTACTCAACAATTATTATATAAGTATAATAACAAATCTCACTACATGTAAATGTGACAGGTACATATTATATCAAAATAAAGCGTAAGCCAGAGCTAGCCACTGCAACCAAGGCTGCAACCCTAACTGCAGCAAGACCAGGCCAGGTCAACACAAGCAAGGCTACAGTACCAGCCGTAGCCAGAGCAGCTAAAGTCAGAATAGATAGGGTTGTAGCTTCAGTCATGCTCACGTGTTATAAAGAGAACTAGCATAACTGTTTCAAGTAGTTAGATTGTTAGAATTAAACCGTGGTCAGATTAGTTTGTTATGATTAGATTAAATATAAAAGCATTGAATCTTTGTAATCAATTCATCAATCATGGTTTTTGCTGGGTTAAAGGAACTGAGCCTAACAAGTGTAAGGATAATATAGCTTTGAGTACAATAAGAAAGAAAGTTTTGATGTAAAAGAAAAACTCTATAAAGATTGAAACCTCAAGAGATACCTCAATTTTGACACCTTCTTTGGCTTCTACAACTTGATGAATCCCCTCAGACCATCTCTTTTTCTCTTCAACTCTCATTGTCAACTACAGAAATGTCTTGTTGTGCTAATGTGAGTATTCTGCTCAACTCTCCCCTAAGACCATTTATGTACTCTGTTCAACCGTTTCATAATTGAAGTCCTTCAGAGTATCCAAACTACAGGTCCTCTGCTTCTAAGTCTCCTAATATAATTCATCAAAACCTATTCAAACAATAAGTTCAAAAAGTTAACAAACATTGGCAGACATCAATAGCCCAACGGTGTTATAGACAATGTAACTAATCAAAAAGTAAATGGCAGTACTACAAGAATCTCATAACAAAAAAATTTAAATAACATAAAAACACAAATGCCAAAGTCAATTCCACAGATTTTAAAAAAATCACTGAATGTAAATAATCTGGAACAGTGAACCACAAACCAACAAGCTGAGAGAGTATGAGGTCAAGGGTACTCAAGTAAGTCTTATCACAAGCAGAACTCCACCTCCCATGCTACTGCCTCCCATGTACCAGGAGAAAAAAAGAAAAAAAAAGAAAAAAACCAAAAAACATGTTCAACACAACACAACAATTCAACAAATCCAACAATAATCACACAATTATAGAACGAAACCAATTCAGACAACCCAAAATAGTTTTTAATTCAGCATCAACAGAAAGAACTTAATTCAGACAACCCTAAAATATGTTATATGTGCCATTAATGTGAAAACTCAATTAAAAACTACACTCTTTAGTCCCTCAAATATACCATATATATCACTTTAAAATATACCATATATGCTGATGCTTTACTGTTAAGAACATAAATTTAGGAAGAGTTAGCCATGTTTTGAAGGGAGTGAACACTGGAAATTCAAGAAAATTCCTGCTATACTTTTGGGATTGCAGTTGGGTATTTAGAATTAGGCAGATTATGAATAAAGTAGGGATTTCATGGCTGTTTGGGTACTGTGTACCATACATGTGGACAGTAGCTAGGCTAAGTTTTAGTTTTTTTGGTGTTAGGCTAAGACGTCTGAGGAGAGTAGGATTTAGGCTTATCAAATAGTATTTTAAGTGTAGGAGAAGGTTAAGAATGTCTAAACTTAAGTTCAGAAGGACCTGACATTGTATAAATTAAAAGAAAAATGAAGAGAAGTAGAAGAAGAAGATAGGCATCGCATTCAAATTCCCCAAGGCATCAAGCCTAGGGATCAAAGTATAGCACACAATTTGCCTCTCCATATCAAACTACAATTAATTTTTTTTTATAATTGTACTCTAAAGACCTTACCAAATTCCACTGCTATCAAATATAATAGGCACATGGGAATATGGAGAGACATGAAGTCCACTACTATGTGTTATAAAAAGAACATGTCAACTCAATAAAGCATGATGATTCATGATTGCAATTTGATATTTTTGGTTGCAATTTGCAATTTAATACTTGCAATTAACAGAGATCCATTGTCCATATGATAAGCAGAATCGTAAGACATTGCGCTATATTGGTTGCCATCACTTAAATCAGTCACTATCTAATAACTCACACCAATAGAATTCTTAAATATATGTAACACAGATTATTTTAGGCCTTCCAGTTTGAGAAATCCACCAAGTGGATCAGAGAGCTATTGTGAAATCTACCTAATCAGACTAGTAGGATCTAGGAAAATCCAAGTAAAAAATTATAGTTTTCCCATGATCCATGTTTGTCACTGTAACCAAACCCATCAATCCTTCAAACTACTCTCCAAACTATATCACTCTTAGTAACTTTTAAGCCATCAAATTAACAGTAGCATGTTAAGGAACAATTGAAACTAATTCATAGGCTATAATCTTTACACTAGATGAGTTGATTAAATATAAAATTTCAACCTTGCAAGTAGAATTTAAAAAATTCTTCACCACAAAAGAATTATTATATACCTTTGTACAATCTGCCACAACCTTTTTATACTTCCCAACTTCTTTGTAACATGAAGCCCTGCTAGATAAGACCTCCATGGAAGTAGCACCATCACCAGTCTTCTCAAGAAGAATCACAGCCCAAGAAAGCCACTTTATGGCATCAGCATACTTCCCCTGTTTGTAATTATCCATCCCCTTGTTCTTCACAGCCGAGGCTGAAACACTAGCAAGTGGTGTTTGGACAGCAGATGGTGAGGCGAGGTGAGGCGAGGTGGGGTGAGGACAACATTTCATATGACAACTTCTCAATGGAAAAATTAACCAAGAGAAATTAAAACAAAATCAAAAACTAAAGATGACAAACAAAAGAAATGACAAATTGAGAAAAAAAGTGCTTACCACATGCCCTATTGACTGCCAAGCCGCATGAGCTGCATCTCCTTAATAGCGTTGCCGCAACTCATCACCAGGTACAAGACGCCACTCATTATCTTCCTACAACATAAAGTGTACTTTTAGCTTTAACAAAAAATAAATATAAATTTAAAAGCTATGAACTGGCATAAAGTAAAAGGCAAATGAAACTAGAATTGAAATTGCAAAACAAAAGTAAAAACTAGAACCAAGATAGTGAAGCACCTTGGAAAAACAAAATATGCAATGCGCTTCTTGTTGAGACCAACATCCCACCGTATCGTGACATTGTCTTTGCTTTGAGATTCTTTCATCATCTAAAAAAATAAAATTTATGTAAGGTTGCACAAAATACTTCAATTGGAACAAAAATTTGGGTAAGAAAGGCTTTAATGCCATTGATTGAAAAATAAAAATGACAAAACAGTAAAAGTGAAACAATGAAAGAAATTGGAAAACATCATGCATACTTTATCATAGTCAGCTTCAAGCTTGATAAGCGGGGCTAAAACATTCTGATACTGCATTGGGAAATACATCATCAAAAAATTATTAGTAAAAAACTGATTTAGATAGATAACTACAACTCCTCCACATCATTCTCATGTTGTGAAAACAATCATACAATGTGAACCACCAATTCAAAGCTACATCTTAGTGTTGTAAAAAATGGAACCTGATATGCATCTTCGTACTTCAAGGCAACGGGTTGAGGTTCATCATCCACACCAGGCTTCTCAAGATCTTCTAGGGTAGCATCTGGATTGGTCTTCTAAAGTTCTTCAACTTTATTTATTTGCTGAGCACTGATTTGGTGTGCCCTCAACTTCTCATGTTCAAATGGAACCTGCTAAGTGTACAAGTTTAGCAACTTTGGGAAAAAATTACGTATATCAGGTTATAGACAAAACATAAATGACAACATGGGGAAAAACAAATAACAACCTTAACTAGCCACTACAAAAAACATCTGTCATCAATAAGGGGACACCACTGACTCAGGTCCCAATTCATATCCTCCAATGGATTGACACTGAGACAAGGCTCCCTGCACGAAAGAACGACAACACTCACTATCTTGGCAGAGATGAATCCAAGAAGGAAAACATTTCGGCAACCATAATTGTAACATTCAAGGATTGTTTCTCTCAATGGACTATCTTTATGAAGACAAACTTCCTTGTGTTTAGCTCGAACCTACGAAAAACAATAGCATAGACCTCTCGATATAGAAAATTATCAAAGTAGAAAATCAAATTTATTCCAAAAATAATTTATGTTATAATACATTTAACCAAAAAGGGAAAAAGAAAAGACTGCAACAAAAAACTACTAGACAGCCATTCACCAATCACAACTATGAAATTTAAACCTCACATGCAAATAGATTGTATCAATGAGCTTACAATACATTAAAATATTAAATTCAAACATGACATCAAACAAGTGATCAACAAAAGAGAGAACAGAAAAACACAGGCCCTAAACAACAAGGTAAGAAAATAAATAAACAACCAAACAAAGCTCTTCATGCCAAGCTAGCAAACTTCATAATCAATTCTTATATAAATTTATCGCTCAATTGAAATAAACAATTTAATGCCGAAAAAACTTCAATAAAAAAACCTTATAAAAAAAACTATGTAATCATTTTAGGAAAAATCAGATTGCAACCAAACTTGAGCTACCACTCAAAAAACCAAAAACAAAAGGCCATAATAAACTAACAAACTTGAGCTACCTATCAAGCATAAAATAAACTGATAAACCTGGGATCCACCCACTCTAAGATTTTCAGACCAGGTACTGTAGACACCCCAATTTTGACCGACCTTAAGACTCAAACGTGATCGATTGAGCGCTCGGTGATAGTGCATGTTGTGCTTGTTTCGAGTTTCTGGAGTTTTGGCTGAGAGCCTTGCCTCCGGGCCTCTGAACTCTTTGTGCTTTGGCTCGGTTTGTGGACCAAGCCTTGTTTCTCTTCCCTGGAGGGAGGGAGTGGCCTTGGAGACCACCTCTTTGTGGTCGTAGACCACTTTTCGCGCTTGGAGACTAGTTTTCGATTTTCAGAGCCTTCGGCAGCGCGCCTTGACTCGGGACCGCTTAACGTTCTCTGTTTGGCGTGGTTTTTGAACCACACCTTGTTGCCTCTATCTAGAGGGACACTATGGTCTGGGAGACCACTTTTGTGGTCGTAAACCGCTTTTGGTGCTCGTAGACTAGTTTTTGAGGCTTTCGGCCGCGCGCTTTGCCTCCCGAACTTTTGTCTTGCATCCTTTTTGGTTTGTTTTTGGTACAAACCTTGTTTTCCTTGTTTGGAAGGTGGTACAAGGGTGGGAGACCAGTTCTTCCCCTTGGAGACCACTTTTCTTCCCACCAGCCAGTTTTTTGGTCTGCCAACTGGTCTCCTTGGTCTTTGGGCCATCTTTTCTGGTCGGCCATCACACCACTGCATTGTTTTCATGCTTTAGACTCTCTCCCACCACGGCCGACTAGTTTTCATCTTGGGAGACCACTTGTGGTGGTCGGATGCTTTTCTTCACCTTTTTGGAGTTATTTTCAAACCAGCTGTGCTAGCTGGAAGGCACCAGAACCATCCTCCATACACGTGTATAGAGGGATGGCTTTGAGGCCAAAACTTCCTCAACAAGCTTGAGCCTTTGTTCTCTATAAAGGAGAACCTCTCCCCTCCTCCTCCAAGTTCAGATCTTCTTATTTGAGATATACATACACATATATCTCTATATCTCTCTTTTGGTCTCATATTTGTGCCTTAAAGTGTAATTTCTTCATACTTTAACACACAAACACACACTCAAACACCATCCTTTTGGAGCTGAGGTCCTTAGGAGGTGGTTTTGGAGTTTTTGGACTGGTTTTGGTTCAAAACGTGTGCTGGAGTTGCAGCCTTGAAGGTGTTCATCAAGGGTGAGTTTCTAGCCCTTTAACCCCTTGTTTTGCTTAAGATTTTAGACCCATTTGCATGGTGTTTTAGACTTAACCTCCCACTACAAAAATTTCTATTTTCTAGCCCTTAACATGTTTGTTTAAGGTCACTTTTGTGTTGGGGGTGGTCTACCCCCTCTTAGGCCTTGTTAGGCCTTGTTTTGAGCTATCCCTTTTGGCTCTTGTTCTAGCCTTTGCATGACCTTTCTACCACTAAAATCTAGAGGATTTTCAGTGGTGAAAAGGTGGTTTTGGGGTCCTACGTAGGAGAGGGTCATCCCCTCTCCTTGTGTCTTGTATGCTTGCTTTGAATGCCTCATGTTTGAGCATGTTTATTAAGCTTGTGTTGGCTTGTTGTTAGCATGTATTTGGGGTTATTTTGGCATGGCATACCACTGTTTTGGTTTGGTTTTGTCACCTCTTGCATGCTTAATACACTCGTAGTGTAAATTTCATAAACTAGTCTTGTATGCTTCATGAAGTAGCATGTCTTTCTAGCTTATGTTGACTCCATTTCAGTAGGTTTTTCGTGTTGTTTTAGCATGCCATGACTCTATTTTGGGTGGGTTTGATGGCCCCTTGCATGCTCCATGCACTTGTAGTACAATTCCATGAAGTAGCCTCATATGTACCATGCTTTAGACTGTCATTCTAGCATGATTTTGGCTTAATTTCAAGAAGTTTTTATCCATGTTTTAGCATGCTCTAGCTCTAATTTATGTTGTTTTGGTCATGCATGCCTTGCTTTGTATAGCTATAGTGCTTTCTAGCTTGTTAGCTTTGTGTATCAAGTCCAATAGCATGCATTACTTGGCCTATTTGAATGATTTGGCATCATTTGAAATGTGATTTCAGTCCATGTTTCATGTTCATACACTCACATCTTTCACTTATTCAATGCGTTGGAGGGTTTGCCCTTTATGCCTTTGACATGGATCATTGCGTATGCCTTCATGCCTTAGCTTGTGAGCTATCATTTCAATATGTTTTTAGGGTTATTTTTCCATAATATAACTCTGATTTTTATTGGCAAGGCCATCCTATGCTTGGTCTTGGTAGGTGTAGAGTAATCCTCTCTTTTGGCCTTGTATATCCCATGTTTTATGTCCTTCATGCTAGCTTGTTTTGGCTTCCTTCCATACATGTTTTAGTATCATTTTGACATGTTCTAGGACTGTTTTGGGTTGCCTTTTCCATATGCTTCATGTTTTGCATAGTTGTAGTACAAATGCTTTGGGCACCATAGCATGCTTCATTTGTGTTGTGTACATGATTTGGCATCATTTAACATAACATTTCAGAGCATGTAGCATTGCCATGTTCCCACTTCATTCACTCTTTGAGTGCCTCTAAGGGTTGTGCATTTGTTGCCTTGCTTATAGACCAATGTGTATGCCATCTTGCCTAGGTCTTTGAGCCTCCATCTTAGCATGTTTTGGTCTTTGTTTAGACCTAATTAAGCTCTGTCCACTGTTGGTTCATGCATTTGTGCCATGTATTGCATGCCCCCTTTGTAGTCCTCTTTACTAGCTTCATGCTTTAAGGACCATTGCATGTTTTGCTTGTGTTGTTTGAATGATTTGGCATCATTTCATACCTTATTTCAGAGTTTATAGTGTTGTGACACTTCCATGTTTATCGCTCTTTGAGCACTCTTGAGAGTTGTGCTCTTAGGCCTAGTTGATGGGCCATTACATTGAGCATGTTTGCCTTGCCTTTTGTGCCTTAGTTTCATCATTATGGCCACTAATTTGGGCATGACTGAGGTCTGTCCATCTTGGTTTAAGTCTATTGAGCATGTTTGATTGCATGTTGTTTGCATGCTTACATTACATCGTATTGTGTATGCCATGCTCATCGCATTGTGTATGCCATATACTTTGCATTGTGTATGCTTAGGTCACATCGCATTGTATGCCATGTTGTCCATTGCATTGAGTATGCCATGTTCCTAGCATTTAGCATTGTGTATGGCATGTTGTCTACATGCTTAGGAGCCACGTTACATTGCGTTGAGTATGCCATGTTGCCTTGCGTTGAGTATGCCATGTTGCCTTGCATTGAGTATGCTATTTTATTGCTTTGCATTGAGTGTGCATGCCATTGGCATTGAGTATGCTATGTTACATTGCATTGCATGTTTGCATGCATGTCCCTTGCATATTGTTCGCATGCTCGTTTCATTGTATTGCATGTTTGCATGCTTAAGTTGCATTGCATGTTTGCATGCTTGAGTCGCATTGTGTATGCCATGCTTATGTTGCATTTTGTTTGGAATAGGTGTTAGTCCAAACACGAGAAGCAAGGGACGTTTCATACTTGAAGTGATGAAACATGCCTCAATTCTCGGTCGCCGACGCTCTTGATCATACATGATAGAGTTCTAGGCTTTATGTGTTTGTGTGTGCATTCATTTCATATTGAATTGTGCAACTTCACCTCTCGGCCATCATGCATCGAGATGCGTGATTGGTGGCCTGAGGGTCGAGAACCACACTTCCTTGAGCTTATGAAATGATAGGGAGGGTGGTTGTGCACACATATTTTGCAAATACGTTGTCATGCCCTTTCTTGCTCTCTGTTACAGTAAATTGGAGAATTGCAGCAACAACTGGTCGGCCAGCCAAAAAGACTAGCTGGCCGACCACTTTTCCAGATGTGCAACAAAGAAAAGTGGTCGGCAGGTGGTTTCCCACATCAACAACTGGTCGGCCACCCTCCTACAGGTCTCCAAGGTGAGTTGGAAGCTTTGTGGAGCTTGGTGCAAGGTTCTGAGAACAATTGCAAATAGAGGCAAGTTAGGGCATCGCGACGGATTTCCGAAAGAGGCGACCGGGCATGCATACACTCTTCTCCCTCTGAGGCTCCTGATTTATCGCTTTACTTAGCTAGTTTATGCTTTGGTCCTGTACTTAATTAGCTAATGTGCTTAGCTATTCAATTCGTGTTGTAATAATTAGTTGTAGCTCGTTATTAAATTTTGTGATGTAATAATTAGTTTAATTAGCTTAGATTAGTTAGTTAGCTTCTTATTTGGACCCTCCGTTGAGAGGGCCAATTGTTTTAATAAGCGTGCGTGTGTGTGATACATGTCTTCCAATTCCCATTTATTTCTCCCTTTTACTTAACCGCTTACGATGGTTAGTTTTAGGGCATATTTCGATTAGCATACCTTATGCTTGCATGTGTGCATCCATTCATCTGTTTTGCATGCACCAGGCTCGGCGCAGCATACAAAATTGCATTGTATTTCAATTCCAATTTCAATACATGTTATCAATATGCATTTCACATGCCATCTTAGAATTGCCGGGTCTATCTGAGTTGCATTTTCGCATGTGTTGCATTAGTCATCTTAACATGAACTAGGATTATGCATGATTTCTAACTAGTTCTTTGTTTTGGCTCGGGATACACTGTGAGTGTTTATGCTTTAGCATACTGCATGAGATATGTATGTTGCCATGTTTAGCATGCCTGCCATGAGACTAACAGCTTAAGTGTTTAACTGCCTGAATGCCTGTGGGTGAAGGTTGGATTGCTTGAATTGGAACAATTCATCAAAATCCTCGTCTTAGCCTACTTGCGAGTAGCAAACTACAAATCATTTTCACAAACGAATATGCAATGTTTTGTTCCAACTTAGGCGATCTAGTCTATACTTGTATGATGTGCGCGTAACATAGTAATTCTAGGTTAATAACCGGAATAAGAACACATGTATTTTCAAAAACAAAATATCATGCTTAGTAAAGGCCGATCTTTTGATCGGACGAGCGGGGGTGCTCATTGCATGACCTTCCCCTCTCGTACCCAAGTTCCCGAGCCGTGGCAACTTTGGTGATGACGGACACGTGGCCTTAGGCACAAGTCAGGGTTTCCAAAATTCCCCCAAAACAAAATATTTAGGTGGTGACTCTGCATCTGGCAAAGCAGTCCATGTTTGGCATTTCTTTATAAAAATTAGTTTTTCCGAAACGATTTGCCGGATTTGGACTCTTTGGTGATTTATCAGTCTTGCATTGTACTTTGCGAGATTAGATTCAGAACCGTGACATTGAGTCCGAACTGTAGTAGCTAGAGAGCAAAACGGAATTTGCGCCCTCGTAGCGCAAAGCCCGGAGAGTTCTCGGGGCACGTCTTCAGTTTCTGGCGACTCCGCTGGGAACTTAGAGAACTTGACTCGAACTCATGATATCTTGTTTTGACTACACTTATGTGTCTCTTTGCATTGCATTGGTGCACCTAGGACACCATGTTTGCCGTATGCTATTTCTGAACAGTTTGTCGGAGGCTCACTTGGACAAGCGTGCCATAAGGCTAACCTGTTGCGGGCTCTGCCACGACGGGAACACAAACCTCGATTTTTACTGGGGCACCCTTTTTGACCATTCGACCTAGTGCATATCGGAATCCATAGTGACTATTCCAAACTAGGACAGGTTGCTTACATGGTTGTAGGTTGTTTGAAACCGCTACGTGCGTAGTGAAACCCTAGCTCTTGACAAAATAGGACAGAGAAACCCTACCCTGACATATGGGTGTTTTGGCTCTTACTTGCATGATATTTGCTGTCAGAGTGTGTCTCTACAGGTTGTGTGTATCAGTTTGCAAGTCTGGGTATCAGGCCTGAGGGCATCAGTATTTTGGGAGAATCAGTTTTAGCCGAGGGTATCAGTTTACAGGGAAAAATTTTGGGCAAAATTCAGTAGAGAGTGCAGTCATTCAGCTATGCTCAAATCTATTCCAGCGAAATTGGGCTGAGATGTTGCCCGTTTTCTCTTTTCCAAGGTAGTCGTGGAACTATAGCTTAAGAGGGCTCCAATATCCACCAGGTACATTGGATTTGTGCTGATAGACTTTGTCAGGTCAGAGATTCAGTTCAGAGCAGCCAGTATTTTCCTTCGCTAAGGCAAGGAAGAGAAAGGTCAATCAAGGCTCACCGGTTCATCTGATCTGTTAGTCACCAGTCACATCACCTCTGTTCAATTCAGTAGACTCATGATGACGCAGAGTTCAGAAAAAATTGTGGTCATGGTAGTAGCATTAAACCAGGGAATCACCATGCAGGGTGAGACCAACGCTGAAATGCAACGCCTGTCTGGGGCACCTACCACACATCCAGTTTGGGAACCCCAATCATCTCAAACCCGTGAGCCCACTACTTTTGAGCTGATGGGAATGATGGGCGATCTTCAGAGAACTGTGGCTTTGGAATGTCAGCTCCCCCATCGACCACATCATATGCTGGAAATTTCACGCCAGAAGCCCTCCCACTCTTGGAGCGAATTGTAATTGAACTCAGCCAACCTGAAGCCACCCCAAGTTTGGGTAATGACATTTCGACAACAACAGGGTTCCGCTCTGATGTAGCGACCCAAACCTTTGACCAAGCTGAGGCGAGTGGAAATAACAAGTTAGGGGCAGGCATTAATCCCTATGAACACCTTTTGTGGGTTGTTAAGGCTTTGAAAGCCGAAGGACTGAACAAACAACAAGTGCTCGCAGTTGTTGCAAAAACTGTGGATGACACTTTCACCACTCAGAATGAGGGTAGTTCGAATCAAGGAGAAAATCGGGAGAAGGGCCGTCATCCTAGAAACGATCCTGTTAGCTCTAATCCTGCACTCGAAAGAGATCAGAAAACCAAGTCAGCACCTGCCGATCCCTTTGCCAATGCGTCCAGCAAAAACCCATAAACCTCGAAGTATCTACCCCGAGGTCGCAGGATTTTCCATGCCCTTTATATGCCTTTGTCTAAGGCTTTTCAAATCCTTGTTGAACAGGGCCATCTCAAACCTCTTGAGCCTCGACCTCTCCCTGGTCGCCTTTCTCCCGGTCATGATACTACCCAGTACTGTGCGTACCATCAACAAACTGGTCATAGCACCGACAATTGCTTTCGTCTTCGTCACGAAGTACAGGATTTGTTTGACAACAAGGTCGTCCTCCCACCAAGTCCAACAAAGTCTATCGTCACTGGATTAGTGAACTTGGGGGATAGTACGAGTATGTGATCGGGGGATGAACCACCTGCGGGCGGCACTCAATTTACTCCAGATGTGGCGTATGGCACGCACTGTTTTGAGCATTTGTGAATGCTAGTTTTGTACTTTCTGACTTGGGTATTTAGGTCAGTCTTGTTGTGTTGTATAGGGTCAGTCTTTTTTGTACTGCTTTAGTCAGGTCTGCCTTGTTGTATCGTGTTAGTCTTGTTTTATTAGAGTCAGGTGATTTCGGGGGTGTTACCTCGGACATCACTTGCTTGTTTTGGTGTTTGTCTTTTACACCCACTCTTTTGAGTCTGTTTCTGTCGTGAAGTCAGTTACACCAGAAGATCTGGATGAAACAGCAGTGGTTTTCATACTTTTGTGTTTGGTTTCTGCCTTGAGCCAGTTGTGCTAGCAAATCTGAATGAAACGACAGTGCTTTTCACTTACTTTCTGTACCTTGAAATCATTGCATTTGACCTGAGTTTTTCAAAACTTTTTGAACTTTGTGATAAAAACAAAGAGGAAGGAATTCCTCAGGTTTTGCAAAAATTTGATCAACTGAGAGAAAGAGAGGCGTGCTAAGCCCTTAATGAATGAAATCATACTTGTTAAATGTGAGCACTGAGAAGGATCCTGGCTTGATCTAGATTGATTCTACATTGTCTTCAGCGCGAGCGACTAGTTGCTTTCTTAAAAGATTTCAAAAAATGTTTTGCACCGTCTTGCGAAGACCTGTGTGGAATCGCTCTTGAGATTGTGCAGTCTGGGATCGCTTTTAGCCTTGAAACTCGACCCCTTTGCTTTCAAACCCTGAATTTTGATTTAGAATGTTCAACGGTCAACCACAATATAAGACTTGTGTGGCCGGATCAGAAGCAGCCCACGAACTAGGGGCAAGAAAATCAGATCAAGAAGATTAGATGTCATCAAAAGAGGCTTGTGAAGCTCGATCAGAAGTAGCCCTTGAACTAGGGACCAGAAAAATGTCGGATGTGCTCGAAAAGTCAAAAAATAGGACACTTCTCACGTTAATGAAGATCGGCAAGAATGCCAAATCCCAGAAGGGAAGAAAGAAGAAAGTATTGCTGAAGGACAACTAAGTTCCTATCCACAACACTCAGGGTAAATTCAGCCCCCATTGGATGGACTTTTGCATCATCAGCCAACAGCAGCCATTCTCCTGGATTCAGATGGCTTCGAGATCCTAAAGCCATTTGACATGGACAAAGCTACACTTTTACCCTTGAGAGGCTCGCTGGGCCGAAAACCCGGAAGGGTGACCTAGGCAAAAGTTAGAGCAAGAAAAAGAAAAGAAAAGATTGGAAAATGAAAAAAAAAAGAATGAAAAGAAATGAAAAGAAAAGAAAACATAGCTCGCAAGGTTGAAAACCCGGAAGGGCGGCCTTGGCAAAAGTTAGAGTGCAAAAGGAGAGGTTATTACATGAGTGTACCTTAACTTGGAACTACGTAAGGCTTGATTCCCTTGTTTGGGATACGTAGGCAACTTCATTCTGAAGTCCATCCATAAACACTTCCAAATCGATTGTGTTCATGTAATGGTTCTGATCATCTTTGTCTTCTCTATATCCGAGAGTTCGGTTGTGATCGTCACTTTGAGAACTGGTTACAGTGCGCTGCGGTGCTATCTAAACATGGGGCAACTTTCCGTTGCCATACAGTGTACTGCGGTGCTATTCAGACAAGGGGCAACTTTCTGTTGCCATGAAGTGCCATTTAGACAAGAGGCAATTATCCATTGTTTTGGATTTGAGGTTGTGCATCTCAAGAGTAAATTCTGTGTTGGTCGAGCAATGGCCTTTGGTAAAAATAGTTTTGAGAATTTTTAATGAAGTTGACTAATTTTCTCGAAAATTATTCCATTTTTTCCAAAACTGGACCATTTCTTCGATCCAAAAAAGGAAAACTTTCAGTGCTCACAAACTGACTTGCATGATTTTGAATCAGAAAATCAAACAAGTATGCTAATCTAACTCTCATTTTGGCCAAAATTGTTTTAGTAGAAAGCCAAAACAAAAAATGGTCAAAATGATGAACTAGGGGCACAGTTGAGTCAGGTTTTCTTCTTTTCCCCGTTGTCACCATACTTGCCGGAAAAGGGCATCATACTTGCCAGAAAGGGCACTCCACCTGCCAGAAAAAGGGCATAACTGAAGCTAACAACAAAGGGCTGAAAGCTCTCTCATCCTCCAAGTAACGAGGCATCAAGCCAAGTGCGAAGCACAAACTGGAATGGATCAAGATATTCCGCTCCCTCATCTAGACAGGTATGATCACATCCATACTGGCCAAGAGCTTCGCTAACCGCTGTCAGTTATGGATCTACTGCACATCTTGTCGCAACCCCTCTGTGGGAAGATTCACTAGCTGTGAGCTAAACAAGAAGAATCTAGCAGAATGCTAGGGGCAAGAGCCTGCAACTTCTTGTTTATCCACCAACCACCAAGGGGAGGGATAAAAAAGAAGAGAGATTGAAGAATAGAGAGATGTGCGCTGAGAGAAAAAGGGCTTTTTCAAAAAAGCAGAGCCTGAGGACCGAGTGATGTGAGAAACACAAATAAGAAAGAGTGGGAAACAATACCCGGAGAAACTGGCTCCTCATGAACCGAGAGGTCTCTTGCCATTGGAACACGTCTGAATGTCGTGTGTGTTGTTTTGTTCGTCTCGGTTCTTGTTTTGAGTCGTTTCGAGTGTTTCTCGATGTGTTTAGGTTGTTTACCTTTTGTTTTTGAGTCAGTTTTTGCTGTGGTCAGTCGTAGGCTCAATAACCGGTCGAGAACTCATTTCTCAATTTCAAATTGTTTTGTGCTCAGAGTGCTGTGCCATTCTCCACATTTGTGCAAAACAGGATTTCTTCTTTCGTAAAACTACAGGGTTCAACCCAAGTCATGTGAGAACAGTGAAACCAGGACCTATCTGAAGCTACTTAGGTTCCAGACTGCAAAGCAAAAGAAAAGAGGGAAAATTTTGAGCATCTCAGTTTGTTTCAACTTCTGCAAGTCCCGTCATTGCATCCCGTATGTTCAAAATGAGCTGTGTGTTCAAAGGGAGCTGTGTGTGCCGTATGAGCTGTGTGTGCCAAGTAAACGAAATACTGTGTTATGAGCTGTGTGTTTAGAATGAGCAGTGTGCTGTACGAGCTGTGTGTTCAAAGTAAACAGAATACTGTGTTGACTGTCTCAAGCCAGAATGACGATAAGAAGTGTGCATGCCATTGGCATTGAGTATGCTATGTTACATTGCATTGCCTGTTTGCATGCTTGTCCCTTGCATATTGTTCACATGCTCGTTTCATTGTATTGCATGTTTGAATGCTTGAGTCGCATTGTGTATGCCATGCTTATGTTGCATTTTGTTTGGAATAGGTGTTAGTCCAAACACGAGAAGCAAGGGACATTTCATTCTTGAAGTGATGAAACGTGCCTCAATTCTCGATCGCCAACGCTCGTGATCATACATGGTAGAGTTCTAGGCTTTATGTGTTTATGTGTGCATTCATTTCATGTTGAATTGTGCAACTTCGCCTCTTGGCCATCATGCATCGAGATGCGTAGTTGGTGGCCCGAGGGTTAAGAACCGCACTCCCTTGAGCTTATGAAATGATAGGGAGGGTGGTTGTGCACACATATCTTACAAATACATTGTCATGCCCTTTCTTGCTCTCTGTTGCAACAAATTGGAGAATTGCAGCAACAACTGGTTGGCCAGCCAGAAAAACTAGCTGGCCGACCACTTTTCTTGATGTGCAACAAAGAAAAGTGGTCGGCAGGTGGTCTCCCACATCAACAACTGGTCGGCCACCCTCCTACAGGTCTCCAAGGTGAGCTGGAAGCTTTGCGGAGCTTGGTGCAATGTTTTGAGAACAATTGCAAATAGAGGCAAGTTGGGGCATTGCGACGGAATTCTGAAAGAGGCGATCGGGCATGCATACACTCTTCTCCCTCTGAGGCTCATAATTTATCGCTGTACTTAGCTAATTTGCTTAGCTAGTTTATGTTTTGGTCCTGTATTTAATTAGCTAATGTGCTTAGCTATTCAATTCTTGTTGTAATAATTAGTTGTAGCTAGTTATTAAATTTTGTGATGTAATAATTAGTTTAATTAGCTTTGATTAGCTAGTTAGCTTCTTATTTGGACCCTCCGTCGAGAGGGCCAATTGTTGTAATAAACGTGCGTGTGTGTGATGCATGTCTTCCGACCCCTATTTCTTTCTCCTTTTACTTAACCGCTTACGATGGTTAGTTTTAGGGCATATTTCGATTAGCATACCTTATGCTTACATGTGTGCATCCATTCATCTGTTTTGCATGCGCCAGGCTCGGCGCATCATACAAAACTGCATTGTATTCCAATTCCAATTTGAATACATGTTATCAATCTGCATTTCACATGCCATCTTAGAATAGCCGGGCCTATCTGAGTTGCATTTTCGCATGTGTTGCATTAGTCATCTTAACATGAACTAGGATCATGCATGATTTCTAACTAGTTCTTTGTTTTGGCTCGGGCTACATTGTGAGTGTTTACGCTTTAGCATACTGCATGAGATGTGTATGTTGCCATGTTTTGCATGCCTGCCATGAGACTAACTGCTTAAGTGTTTAACTGCCTGAATGCCTGTGGCTGAAGGTTGGATTGCTTGAATTGGAACAATTCATGAAAATCCTCGTCTTAGCCTACTTACGAGTAGCAAACTTCAAATTATTTTCACAAACGAATATGCAATGTTTTGTTCCAACTTAGGCGATCTAGTCTATACTTATATGCTGTGCGCGTAACATAGTAATTCTAGGTTAATAACTGGAATAAGAACACAAGTGTTTTCAAAAACAAAATATCATGCTTAGTAAAGGTCGATCTTTTGATCGGGCGAGTGGGGGTGCTCATTGCATGACCTTCCCCTCTCGTACCCAAGTTCCCGAGCTGAGGCAACTTTGGTGATGATGGACACGTGGCCTTAGGCACGAGTCAAGGTTTCCAAAATTCCCCCAAAACAAAATATTTAGGTGGCGACTCTGTATCTGGCAAAGTAGTCCATGTTCGGCACTTCTTTATAAAAATCAATTTTTCCAAAACGATTTGCTGGATTTGGACTCTTTGGTGATTTATCAGTCTTGCATTGCACTTTGCGAGATTAGATTCAGAACCGTGACATTGAGTCCGAACTGTAGTAGCTAGAGAGCAAAACGGAATTCGCACCCTCGCAGCGCAAAGCCCGGAGAGTTCTCGGGGCACGTCTACAGTAATCCATTTGTACCTTAAGCGGGCTATATAAATAAATATATATACATATTGAAATTGAACCTACTCACTTAAAGCTAAATAAATATATTTCTACCAGCAGTTCTTAGGGTTTGAGTCTTGCAAGCAATGGTTCACTTTGTGCAACTTTCCAACTATAATTGTGTTGGTTCATCAAATCAAGTTTCTAACATCTCTCCTCTTTTGTCTCTCATACACATATTTTAGATCCAAATGAAAATCAGTCAGGATCTAAGAGCCTAAATCAATTAAATTGAAACCATAAACAATAATGCTAGTGATTTGAACGAACTTGAAATCCAAATTAGAACCCCATACTTGGTAGATGAACCCTAGATCCAGATCCCAATCGGTCAAATCCAAATTAAAGTCATCCAGATCTAAGAGCCCTACATCAAACAGAGAGAAGCGCATATCGAAACTTGATAGTCTTCAAAATCGATTCTTCTTCGAACTTGAGAGCCTTTGACATATCGAAGAGGGACAATCTGAATTGGATGAGAAGAGGGAGAAAGTCGATTCAAGAGAAAGAGACAGAGAGAGGTGATTCCAGAGACCACACAGAGGGAGAGAGAGAGAGAGAGAGAGAGAGAGAGAGAGAGAGAGAGAAAGAGAGATCGCAAGAGAAGAGTGAGAAAGCTAAATAAGTATTTATAGGTAGATTGAGAGAGAGAAAGAGATTGTGTGTGTGAGAGAGAGAGATTCATACCGCTTTTGTTCTTCAGATCACCATGGCAATGGAGAGAGCTTGAAACAAAGAGAATGATATCGAGAGAGACAATATCGAAGGAACAACGAATAAGAAAAGGGGCTAGGGCTTGCATATAAGCAAGGGGCCTAGAGTGCAACGTACGGTGGTGACAGTGGAGAGGCGAGAACGGTGGATGACAACGTTGATGGTGAGGTGAGGTGAGGTGAGGTGAGGTGGGGTGGGGTGGGGTGAGGTTTGGTGGTGAAAGAGAATCTGTATGAGAGAGAGAACAATCTGATTGGTTTAAACAGAGAACAAGCGGGGGAAATTAAATGGTTTCCTCTAAAATTTTCACACCTTTGGCAACAAAATTGGTTTTTGGTCGGCAAATGCTATTATCTACGACCAAAATATTTTAATCACTAAAAGTTTTTCATTCCCACTTTTTTGTCTTCCCTCTTCGACTTTTGCCAACCAATTTTTTTTTTGTCGCCAAATGAAATTTTTTTGCGACTAAAATAGTAAATTGGTTGCTAAAAATCACTTTTTGGTAACAAAATATTTTTAGTCGGTAATAGTATCAAGTTTTAGCTACGAAATTTTTTTTCGTCGGCAAATGTCAATTTTTTGCGACCAAAATATTTTTAGTCGGCAAAAGTGGTCGGCAATTGTGTATTTTCTTGTAGTGTATGAAAAAAATTTGTTATAAAAAAATGTCACTAATTGTAAGTTTTAGCAACAATTTATAAAAATCATGACAAAAAAGTCACTAATTGTAAATTTTTAGCGACATATATAAAAAATTGTCACAAAAAAAATTATTTTTAACGACAATTTTACCAAGACTTATTTTCAATAAGACTTGATGGGAATTAAGTCAAACTATTAGGACCTATTGGTTGTTTACCCTTTAATTTATTAACCTAATTTGACTTCTATTAGAGCCCAATTAATTATATTTAAATTTATCAATTTGAATCAGATTTTTAATCAAACTTCCAAAAGGCTCCAAACATCAAATTAAACTTATTTCCAACCTCAATTTTGGTTTCTTAAATTATTAAGACTTTCAATTTCAGATTAAACTTCAAAATCTTCGTCAATAAATTACATATTCAATTGAACACTACATAAATAAATTTAGTTCATAATAATCTTAAGTCCCAATTCTCATGACTTAATCAACTCCAATTTGGACCCACTTAATAAAATCTCAATTTTGCTAATCTGAATCGAATATTTAATTAAACTTCCATATGGTCCGTGTAACACCCCAAAATATATAGTAAATATGATCTAAAGCATAATTAATAATTACATCAATCAGAGTGTAAAATCTCTTTCATTACATGAAGATGATAATACAAAAGAGTTTAACAAAACTAAATGCCCTTCGGGCGTACACCTTTCCAAGTCTTGACTCGGTTACAAAAAAAGGAGACTAAATATTACAAAATTAGCCCTAAGCTATACAAAAAAATATATATATAACAAAACAGGAAGCTTTTGCTTCCCAAAGATTCCTCCAATGCTATTGCCTTGGTGGAGGCATGTCATCATTACTTGAAAATGTTTTCCCAAATAGGGTGAGCCACAGGCCAGTCGGAATAATCTAACATAGTATATGAAGTTTGACAAAGATATAAGTGCAATATGTGCATACAATGCTAGGGATAAAACATTCACATCTTTATATAATTATAGAACACCAAGTCACATTCCATTTCATTTTCCTTTGACCAATTTCAATACATGATCCAATGCCCTTATTTTTCAATAACCCACATGAGACTAAAACTCAAAGATTTTCAAATCATACAACGCATATGCATAAACACTTCAAACTTTCATTTCATGGATATTTCATTCGCGGACAACCGTCAAACGGGACGCATATAAATGTAGGCTATACAAGCACTGTAATTGCCATTTTATGGATATTTCGTCCGCGGGCTAGGCACCCATGTATGACTTTGGGACTTTCACCTAGGACACTCCAGCTAACTTAATTATAATGGAGTCCAACCCCCTTCTCCTCCCAACAATCAATCATACATATGCAATGTATTTAAACATGTAATCACACACATGGAGTACATCTCCTCTTTTCTCCCAAATAAACATACATATACAATGTATTTACAACAAGATCATATTCAATGATAATCAACCATGGGATAGTTTCAATTCACCTAATCCACTTGCAATTTCTACAACAGTCATAGCTATCCTCCACCGATAGCCCAATATAGATATTTCTAAACAGATATATATATATATATATATATATTCTCAAAGATGAGACACATCATCTATTTAATTTCACTAACCATTTCAATACTAGGCAAATTCCAAGTTTACGACATCAACTTCAACTATTTATATAAAATAGATACCATAGTCCTTTTAGGGAAAAAATCTCCTTTTTCAAAAGATCAACACATGTACCAAAATCACTCATTTTGACACAAGAACTCTTCATTTTCAAGCCCCATGTTCATTTATCTCATCTCCACCCAAAACCCCTTTTTACATCATATACCCAAACCCTAGGTTTGTCTACAAAACCCCAAGTCCCATCATTTTTACACAACTTCAAATGACTAAGTTAAAAACCATAACAAAGTGTAGAAAATCCCTACCTCAAAGAAAAAAGATGAGCCAAGCAAGGATGGAACTCCAAAATGTCAAAATCCAACTTCAATCGGGTCAAATGGAAGATCTTGAGAAGTTCTATCTTTTTATCAAAGGGAGTAGGGTGGATAGATCACTAGATCTAGGTGGAAATCTAGAGAGAATGTGAGTTTTAGAGAGAGAGGCTCTCAACTTTAGGGTTTAGGATGAAAAGATATGAAAAAGTGATGTAAAAAGTGCTTTTCGTGATCTGATAAATCCGCAGTCCTCTTAAGCAGAGAAGTTGACGCTCGAGCGTCAGACACAAAGTTTGGTTTTGCTCGAGAGCAAGAAGGTCTCGCTCAAGCGTAGATTACACACATCTAGTATTTATGCAGATAATAGACAATCCGCACGAGCGCAAGGAAGGCCGCTCGAGCGTAGGAAACGCCGCTTGAACGTGAAAAACATCTCTCCAGTATTTTTGCAGGCATGCAAAGTACTGAGAGTTTGCACATCCCGTTTGAGTGCAAGAAAGGCCGCTCGAGTGGAGGACCAAAATATACATAGCCGACTTGAGCGCAAGAATGGCCGCTCGAGTGGAGGAGCAAAAACCTGAACAACAAGATTTGGGCAAAAACAAACGACCCACCTGTTCCAAACACAACCACAACAACCCAAAGGCGAATTTTAAAGATATACAAGGGAAGGAAGAGGTAAACAACAACAAGAAAGTATTTAACCCGAGTCTGGAATACCACAAGGATCAGGTCAAAACTAGAATCGCTATAGTCCGATATTCGAAATTAAAATAATTCAATTCACCAATTATAATCTCTTGAGCTATTTAGGCTTTCAATTTCTAAGGCCGAAATAAATCCTTAACAGGATCATATACGAATCAATCTTCATAATTTTCATAAATCCTAGATCAAATTAGAATAATTGGAAATTAAAATTCAATCTCCTTAATTAATTAAGTGCTAATCATTATATTTGTTCGAGTCGTCACAAGCGTCCTCCCTTTCTGTTTGTTTCAAGGCCTCCTTACGAATGTACCGGGCCAAATGCAAAGTTGTAAGATAAAATAGCATTTTTTGTTGCCATCTCTTAAACTCTGTTCCATTGAATTTTTTAGATTTCTCTCCATGGTTTATTAGCACCGTAGAAGTCACTGGTGGTATCGAGACTGTTGGGGTCACAGTCAGAATAGTCTCAGCACTATCCGTTGCCCTTTTTTTTTTCCTTATGAAAATCACAATTTCAGAAATGAAATAAATACACACAAAGAAAAACAAAAATATTAACGATATTAAGCTATAGGAAAAATCTATTTAAACTAAATAGCAAACTGTGTGTATTTAATAAAAACACAACTAGAAATAAAATTCTAAAACTAAATTTTAGAATGTAAATTTTAATTTCCAAAACTTAGAAAAGAAACGTTTCTGAAAACGAAAGAATGAAAGAAATTTCTTGTTTAAGTCTAAAACTAGAACAAGAACACACATTGAAATAATACAAAATTAATTTACATACAAAACAACTTACAGATTATTGCAGTATAGAAATACAGAAAGGAAAGACAGCAAAAGGGTGTGTTGGACACACTTTCCTTAATATTGTCACATCCTCGCTACAGTGCTCGAGAATAGATGACGCTAACCTCCCAGGATGCAACGACTATATCCCAGAATTGCAGCACTACAATCTGGGTCTGGCGAACAGGCTGAGTTGTATCTCTCTTTTATAGAAAATATAAGAACAATATGCAGAAAAGTAATACAGAGGGCATGATTCGTGTTTTTTTTCTTCTTCTTTGAACTAGAGGGCATGATGAGGTTATTTAAATATTTGGTAATTTTATTTACATACCGCTAATCTTTTTAGTACACATCATTACTTAGTACATATATAAAATAATTTTTTTAGTCTAAAAATATCTTAATTCACGCTTAACTTTTTATTACTACCCTTGGGGTAATACACCACTTGTTTGTTTCAATACACACCACTACACACATCAAAAACTCTTTATCTTCACCATTACACACACCAAAAACTCTCCATCTTCAAAATAGAGACCATCTTCGTCAGTATTGATTTCTATTGTCGCTATTAAACTCTATCACTAGTGGAGGAATTCATTCAGCCTCCATTTTCGCCGGTATTGAACTCTCGTCATGTCTCGTCTCGTTGTTTCAAATCGCTAAGGGAGACTTTCATTCGGCCTCCATCTTTACCAGTGTTGATCTTCATCATTGGTGTTGAACTCTTGTCGTTGTTTCAGATTGTCATTCTCACCCTTGATTCACTTGTGTAGTCAACAACACAATTAGTTTAACATTACTACATTGGGTCAGTATAGAATTCTATAAAAAAAAAATTACAAAAAAAAATTAGTCCTATTCATGAATACAGAGTTGAACAAACTTAATGTGTTCAAAAAACAAAGAATAAAATTTTAATTTATTTTAACCAAACTAAGTTAAAATGTCAATTTTTTTTACGTATGAACGTTTAATATTTGGTCAATCTTAATAATTTGAACAAAACTATTTTGTACAAAAATAAATAATTGAACATTGTGCAAAAATTCAATTCTGGTTATCCGAACATATGATGAACACATTCATCTTCCCAACATACGAACGAGATAAAAAAAAAAAAAAAAAGAAGAAGAAGAAGCTAAGTCATAATAACTAACATTTTTAATGTTCAAATCAATATTTATAATCAACTATCTCAGCGTCATGCATGGTATGCAAATCTTCAAAACTAATTAATTTTAATGTTCTTAAACCCTAAATCTTCGAAGGCAATAATGTTTTGAGTTTGGAAAACAAGTATAACGAGGAAGAGAACAAAGTGAACTAATTGATAATAGTAAATGATATCATGAGTGTTGTGTGTTAATGGTGAAATTTTTTTTTTTGGATAAGTAAGTCATATTATAACCAAAAAAGAAAAATATACAATGAAGTTCAACACACAGCTTTTGATAGGAGCACAAAAATAAACAAAATAAACTACTCCATCAAAAAACAAACTGAGCTTATAGAAAACAAGCACAACATTCCCAACAAACAAGGATTCAGAATTTCCTTCTAGCTTTCTGCAAGTCATGAAGTTTCGCTTTAAGTTTTCTTCTGTTATCCTCTTTTGAAGTCTCCCCATAACTAGGATCACTTGGAGATGGACTCCCTCTATTTCTCAACTCTTGATGAAGAAATATAATGTTTATATACTTAAACCCTAAACCTTATAGGTGATGATGGTGTATGAATAGTATTTTGTATTTTGAAATATAAATTTTTTGAATAGATAGAATACACCCTCACATTGTCCTTAATGATCTTTTCATTTGAAGATATTATTAAAATATAAATTTAATTTGTTGATGGTGTATATTGAGAAAATTAATGATGTGTAAATAAAACCGCCCTTAAATATTATGCACACAACACTAATTTTGGGGGTGTGACCTTGTAGTCCAATGATCTCATCATTGTTGCGTGGACTTGTTCGACTCACATTTGTTAGAAAATTAGTAAGATTTTTTTTTTTAAAATGCTGTTGGCTATAAATAATAGCCAATAATGAGGTGGCATATATTTAAGATATATGTAATTTAATAAGTACTTTTTTTTATACAAATTTTATGCCAATCTCATTAAATACTTTGATGAATTTTGACCATGATACTATGAGATGTTCAAAAAGTTTAAGTAGGCAAAGATGGAGTACAAAACATAGTACATTATTTGAGATAGAGCACAAGACGGTTAAACTCCTTAAAAAAAAGTGTAAGGCGTATTTTCATAATTCAAATGCATATAAGTATCTTTGATTTTTCCCAACATCGCGTAGAACCACCAAAATAAGTTCTACATGATTTATGTTTGCATCTAATCTCAAACATTGAACAAAACTCAATGTAGCAAAAATACTTTCTAGTTAGAGTTCAACATACCACCCATTTTGAGCTTGAAATAGAAATTGTATCCTGCTTTTCTCGATCCAATTGGAGATTTTAAAATTTTCAAAGTCTCATCAATGATTAGAAGAATGTTATATGAAGTGAATGACAACATTTTGCACCAAATAATAATAAATAAAGAAAAAGAAATGAATGGCAAGAGTTTACACAAACATTTGGAACAATTTCTTGCAAACCATTGATATCAATGTAGAGAAGAAGAAGAAATGAATAGCTCGAGTTTACTCAAATATTAAGAACAATTCCTTATGAACCATGTGAAATTGTCAACGCTGAAACTAAAAATTGTATGGGAACGTTGACATTTTGTCTCAAGCCATTGACATTTTGATATCAATACTGAAACTAAAAAATACATAGGGGCCTTATCTCTTTTGAACACATTGCTAATCATCAAAGTCGTGAGCAAGCTAGTAACAAAAATTTACTAAAGAGTACATTGTCTCAAAGACCAACATAGAACTCACTAATGAAGTGTGCACCATGTAATTGGGTGTCATAGAATGGGCGCGCGCGCACACACACACACAAAAATTCAAATATAGTACAAAGATGAGGTTTGGCATGCATTTATATGTTTTTAATTTAAGTGGAAAAGTTTCCGTTGATTATGTGGTCTTCAACTGGAGTGAAGATTTTATAATTCCCTTGGCAATGGCAACAATTAGTGGCCTCATTGTACCCACTTTTTTTCTAACTAAATGGTTAATCTGTTCAAATCCCAACTTACCTGGGATTAAAAAACATTGCACAATCAACTGCTTTTTTAAGCATTATATTTCAGGAAAGGAAATGACTTATATTGATCAAGATGCTGTTGGTATTTTTTCCATAATAATATTAGAAAAATGTATAAAATAAAATCAAACAGAAATGAAAAAACAATTATTTTTTTATTATTAAATAATGAAATATAGAATAAACTACATAACTAAAAATACAAGAATGAACTAGGTTATATCATGAAATATATTACAGGATGGATTCACATGGACATACAAAATAATATATGAAAAAGAGTTTAAATTTAAAATTTTGAAGAATAAAAGACAAGGGATGCAAATCGAAGCTTGTGTAACCACAGTTTCTTTAAAATAGATTCACTACCTCCTCAATGGGTGTTGGGGGTACACCAGTGTCTGTCTCACAAGATACGACAGCCAAAACTAGCTAAAGCAGAAGTACCTTATGAATTTCTTCGATGAATTTGACAATGGCAGTAATCTCTCTCTAACAAGAACCAAATAAGAGGCTAGCCAAAAAAAGATAAGAAAAATTTTCTTTGATGTAAAAACCATCTCTAACTTTATTATTTCAAAACACCGTATCCATTTTCCATCTCAAAAATCTCTCAAAAATATCCTACTAAGTTGGAGGAGAAATGCCTCTATTTATACAAGTAGAGGAAGTCCCTAGCCATGAAGGCTATCATTATGAGGGCCATCAAATGCCATTAACCAAGACCATCAACTCTAGCCATTAGGGTTAGAGTTACAAAGATTAAAAACTCATGACTACTAATATGGTCATCGACTCCATCATCAAAAGATGAGAGTTTACAAAAAGTCAAAAACTCCCATGTACTTAATATATATATATATATATATATGCGCCCAATTAGTACACATTAATATGTGTTTGGAAGGGGAAAAATTTAGTACACCCCTAAACTTTGGCATAATGCACAAAGTTGTGGCCCAAGACTTGAACCCAAAACCTCAAGGTTATTAGGCCAAGTGTTAACCATTGAACCAATGATATTTGAATAATTCAAACAGATTGTAACGCCCTCAAAATACGGTATAAGACAATCATGTATATAATCCATAAACATAAAAGAAATATTATATTTTCATTCATCAGAGTCTTCTTTACAAAATATCACATGTTATCAACAAAAAGAATGCCCTATGGGCTTACAGTTTTCCAAGTGAAGACTTGGTTACAGCAAAAGAAGAGTTCTAACTCTATTACAAATAAAGCTCTCGGCTTGAGTTTACATTTAACATCAAAATAAATCAACAAAATGGAATCTTCAACTCCTAAACCTCCCAAGCTAAGACCTTGGAGGCGGCATGTCACATGTACCTGAAAATGGTGTCCCAAGTAGGGTGAGCCAATGCCCAGCAGAGATATGCTAAACAAAATATGAGAAATAACTAAAACATTAGCATCCGATAAATGTTTAGCACATGTAAACCAACGTACATTCTTTCCATAACCAAACAACATTTACAACCATATTTCAATCCATTTCCATTCATTTATCCAAATCAATTCATCAACATAGTTCATTATTTATCCACACAATTCACAATGAGACTACAACTCATATTATAAACATTTCAATCATCAACATCATTCAGATGTATATAAGGTTTCGGGACGTTCACCCTGAACACTCCGGCCAACTTAATTATTACTGGAGTCCATCCCCTATCTCCTCCCCAAACAATGGAGTACATCCCGTATCTCCTTCCAAACAATGGTGTAATGACTTGGATTTTAATTCACATTGGATTGATGTAAAGTGGTGCCTGTCACCTAAAAACTTGTATGGTTGTCGGACTCTTGATATTGATGGGTTGGCAAGTGAACTTTAAATATTATAATTGGGGACCCTAGGGTGACGTTTGGAACCTTGATTGAAGCCTTAACAAGGTATTTAGGTAAGATTAGATAAAAAGCCCCAAGTTTGAGTTTGAGTTTTTGACCAACCTTCACTCTTTTGCCCTTTTCTCCTTCCACACTTTGAATTTGGATGTGAGGCTAGAACCATTGGAAAACGTATTTATGGGGCTTCAATTTGGACACAAGAATGACCTAAAATGAAGTCTCGATGAGAGAGTTATACCCGTTTGAAGTTTTCATATCTGTGCTGGAAGCAGATACGCTCGAGCGTGGAAAGAGACGCTCGAGCGAACTGCGCGAATTCAGCAAGTTTAAAGGGACTTTTCTGGATCATTCTTCACACTTTCCTCTCATCTCTTCATCCCTCTCACCCTAGGTTCGAAAACCCTAGATTTTTGGCCTCAAATACCTTTCATTTTCCTAAGGATTGGCCAAGATCTCTTACAAGAAAGTGAAGAAGGCTTGAAGATCAACATTTTCAACCGATTGGATTTTGGATTTTGCGAACGATTCTTCTTGGGGCTTCGATTTCTTGCTTGATTCTTGAGGTAGGGGTCCTAGTTCTTCTTCAATACTTCCATAAATAGATAGATTTGTTGTATTTTGATTATATATATAGAAAACCCACATTTTGAGCATATAGTGTACATCTTGAGATTTGGGGGTTTAGGGTTTGAAGTGTTGGGGGTTCAATTGTTGGGTTAATATGGTGGGTTATGAACCTTAGGTGTTTAATCAATGGGAAAATTGGAATAAAAAGTAGTGGTTTAAGAAGTTTGAATTTTCTTGAAATTCTTGATTTCCTTGAAACCCTAAGTTGATTCATGATGATAAATAATGATTTTTCCCAAATTGAAAGTAGCATCATGAAATTGGTAGATTGAATTATATATGTACAAGTTTAATTGGATTTTGGAGATGTTTCAAAATTATGTTAAAAATTAGTGATTGAATTCTTATTATGGACATTGTAAATCATGCTATAATGTGAAAGGAAGATTGAGGAAATAATTTATTAATGATATAGATGACATAAACTTGGTTATGGAATGTTGAAATGGGATTCAAGAATTTATCTTGAATTATGTTGAATTGTAAATAATATTGTTGAATTAAGTTGTGTTGAATAACGTTGAATAGAATGGTATTGAACTATGACGAATTGTGTTTGAATCATGTGAATTGTGTTGAGATGAGTTGTGTTGGGTGTATTGAGTTTGGATTGAGTTGTGTTGGGTTGTGTTGAGTTTGAGCTGTGTTGTGTTGTGTTGTGTTGGGTGTGTGGAGTTTGGGTTGAGTTCTGTTGGGTGGTGTTGTGTTAGTACTCCGCGCGGGGAGTTGAAAAATGGTTTTAAAAATTGAGAAAAAGGTTTTTGGGGGCCCACGTCCCGCCGTATAGTAGCCGACAAATGTGGGGGTGATTTTGGATTAAAGGTGCCCAAATGCCCTGTCTAGGCTTATCGCTGGACGAATGTGGGGAAAATATTTTTGGGTGTCCACACAGTCCCGCCGTATAGTAGCCGGCGAAAGTGGAAAAATGATTTTTGAGTGTCCACACAGTCCTGTCGTATTGTAGCCGGCAAAAGTGGAAAAACGGATGATTTTCGAAAATGTTTTGGGTGCCCACATCCCGCCGTATAGTAGCCGGCAAATGTGGGGATGGTTTTCAAAAGTTGAAAAAAAAAATAGTTTTGGAAAAATATGGTTTTTGGAAAGAAATGGCTTTTGAGAAAAAGGTTTTTGGGAGTTCACTTCCCGCCGTAAAGTAGCCGGCGAAAGGTGAAAAGTGTTATGAATTGGGTACCCGCTATCCCGCCGTAGTAAGTCGGCAAAAGGTGGATTGTGCTGAGATATGTGTTGACAAGTGTGTTGAATTGATAATGTTATTTGTGACTTGCGATGAATCTGTGAAATTGCAACTTGATGTGTAATTTAGTATAGAGAAGAAATGTACATAGACGTTATTTGTAAAGACTGAGATTATGGATTGGGGATGGTGAACTTAATGAATTAGTTATGACAATAAAAGTAAATTATGAATAAGTGAAGGATTGAAATGAAAAGGGTTGTTAATCTTGTGTTACCTCGGAGTGAAATTTTGAGAGTCTAATTAACGGTGTGAATTAAGTATAGGAGAATTGTTAGTGAGTCAAAGGGAACTTGAACTTGAAGTTATGGGGTTCTAAATAAGAATAATGAGTAGAAAAGAAGAATCAAAGAAAAAGAGGAATATTAAAAATGGGAAATTAAGTGAGAAATATTATGGAATGAATTAATAAATATAAAATGATGTGGTTCCTTAAGCATAAATGTTTTTTTTTTTTTTATTTTAAAAAAAGGGATTTATGGTTTACTAATGAAAAGGAAATAGTTTTGATGGTTGAAGGTTTTCCTTAAACATTCAAATGAATTTTGAGAAAAAGATACTTTATGTATGGTATTTTGAAATTATAAAATGTCATCCTACTATATGGTATCATCCTGCATGCATGATCATTTCTATATGTGTGTTGGCTATTGATTTAGAACTATGAGATTCCTATTGGGCATTCATGTTTACTCCTGTTGTTTTTATTTTTTTTTACAGGAAGAAAGTATGGACTTTTTGATTGAAGAGTTAGGAAGTCCATGTGTCTTTTATATATAATTTCATTGTAGATGTGATGGATCTTGTATTTGTATTTTATTTAATTATAGCTTCTCAGTGGGAGATTGACATGTATTGTTATTATTGTAATGTTCATTGAGAGAGAGAGAGAGAACATGTATCATTGTATTTCTATTACTCAATGGTAACGGATGTTTGTAAAAAAAAAAACAAAAAAAAAAGGACCTAAATTACAGACTTTGGTAATGTTTCCGAGTAATTAAAAATTGGGGTGTGACAAATGGAGTATATCCCCTATCTTCCCCCAAACAATGCACATATACAATGTATTTAAAAAAGTTGTCATATACAATGACCAATTCAATCACATATACAATGTTATTATCCAACCGTTATATTCAATGACATATTCCAATTGATTAGTTTCAATTCACCTAATCATCATGTAGTTTCTACAACAATCATGACTATCCTCCACCGATAACCCAAAACAGTTATTTCTAAACAGATAAATAAATCTATCCAACAGATAATTTATCAAATTTTCCACAGATGAGTGATTTATCAATCCAACTACACCATTTAATTACATTTTCTTCCAATTTTATCATTCTCAAACCAATTTCATATCTCCATAAGGATTTTATCATTTACACAAATTATATATATATATATATATATTTCAAATTGGGGCATTTTTCCCCCTTTTCTCAAATAGTGCACCCAAGGCCAAATCTCACCATTTCAATAATTATACACCATTAACCCATTTTCAAGGTTTTACATATAGGTATGGAGCCCAAACAAGTAAACCCCTATTTCACATTTCCAAACTCAAACCCTTGCTTTACCTAAACCAACCATTTAACCAAAATGACCAATGTCTATGTTAAAACTCATAACAGTGAGTAGATTATCCCTACCTCAAGAAGAGAAGACGGGCCAAGAAGAGATGAGCTCCAAAGATGACGAAACCAACTTTCACTCGGATGAAAATGGAGATCTTGAAGAGCTCAAACTTTTTATCAAAGGAAGGAGGGTGAGAAGATCAATAGATCTAGGTCAAAATGTAGAGAGGGTATTTTAGAGAGAGAAGCTCTCAACTTAAGGTTTTGAAAAGTTTTAGAGAGAGAAGGGACAGAAAAAGTGATTTAAAATGTCACTTTCACGATCTGATATACATACAGTCTGCTCGAGCGGAGAGTTTGACGCTCAAGCGTCAGACACAAAAATTAGACCCGCTCGAGCGCAATAAAGGTCGCTCGAGCGCCAAGACACAACTGCAAGGCACTACCCGCTCGAGCGTAAAGATACTCGCTCGAGCATAGAATACACTCGTCCAGTATTTTACAGAATTAGATAGTCGCTCAAGTGCAAGAAAGGCCGCTCGAGCTCAAACCCGCTCGAGCGTGAAAAAAACTTCTGCAGTATTTTTGCAGACGCTCAAAGTACTGATTGATTGCAAACCCCGCTTGAGCACAAGAAGGCCCGCTCGAGCGGAAGACTAAAATTCTGGGCAACAAGGTTCTAGACCAACTACCAACCAACCTGTTCTAAACAAGCCTAAAATATTCTGAAACTGAAATTCAAAGAGTAAGAGGAGGAAAAGGCATAAACAACAACATTTAACCACAAGATCCGAGTCCGAAACACCATAAAGGTCGAGTTAAAAATCGGAATCGCTATAACCTCTCCTCAAAAAATTTCGTCCTCGAAATTACAAATTAAGTTCAAAATCAATGTTTGGTCATTCCCAACCTTGTTATTCTTACAAATCCAATACCATGACCCATCCTCCGGTCATTTATTTTCACCGACTCAATACACGAGCCCCAAATTTAAAACGAAATTTACAATTTCCAAAACATTAACAATGTTTAATCAAAATTCAAATTTTCAAGAAGTGTACATGGCATATACAATGCTCCCATGATAATATAATACACGTGATATTCCATATTCCCAAACATATGTAATGTTTACAATAAACTCATGTTTCCAAGATATCCATAACATATATAATGTTCTCATAATTTAAAACATATACAATGATCATATTCTTCATTAACAACAATTACAATCCCAACACAAGGTTATACATTAGGGAACAAGTCCGGATACTTCTCTCGGATTTCCATTTCACATTCCCAAGTGGCTTCCTCAACTCCGTGATGTTTCCACAATACCTTGACCAAGGGAATCGTCTTGCCTCTCAAGACTTGGTCCCGTCTATCCAAGACCCTCACCGGTCTCTCCTCATACGAAGCATCCTCGTCTACCTATAAGTTAGTCCAATCCAATACATGTGATGGATCCGGCTCATATTTCCGAAGCATACTAACATGAAACACGTCATGTACTCCGGACAGTTGCGGCGGCAATGTTAAACGGTAGGTAACCTCCCCAATCCACTCAAGGATCTCAAAAGGGCCAACAAACCGAGGGGACAACTTCCCACTCTTCCCAAACCTCATCAACCCCCGTCTAGGTGATACTTTCAGAAAGACATGATCACCCACCTCGAATGCCAAAGGTCTCCTCCTACAGTCAGCATAACTCTTTTGGCGACTTTGGACTGTAACCAACCTCTTACGGATAAGTGCCACTTTCTCTGTCGTTCCTCGCACCAACTCCGAGCCCAACAAAGGTGCATCACCCACCTCAGTCCAATACACTGGAGATCTACACGGTCGGCCATACAAGGCCTCAAACGGTGCCATGCCATTACTCGATTGGAAACTATTATTGTAGGCAAACTCCACTAAGGGTAAGTGTCTCTCCCACGGCCCTTTAAAGTCAAGGATACAGCCTCGAAGCATATCCTCAAGAATCTGAATAGTGCGCTCGGACTGCCCGTCAGTCTGAGGATGGTAAGCCGTACTAAAAGTCAATCTAGTGCCTAAGGCACTCTGCAAACTCTGCCACAACCTAATAGTGAAACGAGGATCTCTATCTGAGACGATCGACACTGGGACCCCATGCAACCTCACTATGTCCCGAATATACAAGTCGGCAAGGTAAGCTACTGAATCTCTTACACGCATAGGAATAAAGTGTGCTGACTTAGTCAACCGGTCAACTACCACCCAAATGGCGTCATTACCCCGTTGAGTCCTCGGAAGAGCCACGACAAAATCCATCGTGACGTGCTCCTATTTCCACCCGGCTATAGGCAAGGGTTGCAACAAACCCGCTGGCCTCTGATGCTCGGCCTTCACTTGCTGACAAGTAAGGCACTTTGACACAAACACCGCCACATCCTTCTTCATACCCCTCCACCAAAACTGGCGACTTAGATCATGATACATCTTTGTGTCTCCCGGATGCACCGCAAGGCGTGAATGATGAAACTCTCGGAGTACTTCCACTCGGCTAGACTCCGACACAAACAAGCGGTATCGATACCTCACACTCAGGTCGAGATACACAGTCAAACCCTTCTCTATCTTCCCACTGGAGATTTTCTCCCAGAGGGATTCTACCTCAAAGTTACCCCTCTGTGCCTCTAACACTCGATTCACAAGCGTAGGTTGTGCAACTATAGAAAATAAAGCTACAGATTCAACAGACTCGCCCAGATGCAAGTCAAACTCCCCAAGGGCACCCAACATCTCCCATTCTCGGACAGCAATGCAAGCTACATCACTAATGGACTTCCTACTTAGGGCATCGGCCACAACATTGGCCTTTCCTAGATAATAATGCAACTCGAAGTCGTAATCTTCTATGAACTCTATCCGCCTCCTTTGCCTCAAATCCAAGTCCTTCTGTGCAAACAGATACTTCAGACTTTTATGATTTGAGAACACCTCGAATCTCTCACCATAAAGATAGTGCCTCCAGATTTTCAAGGCAAATATCATAGCTGCTAACTCTAGGTCGTGAGTAAGATAGATCCTCTCGTGTGTTTTCAACTGACGTGAGCCATAGGCTACTACATTTCCCTCTTGCATCAATACACAACCCAAACCCTCTCATGAGGCATCACAATACACCACATAACCCAAACCCCTCTCCGGAATAATCAAGACTGAAGCGGTGGTAAGTCTAACTTTAAGCTCTTGGAACGACTTTTCACAAGTCTCACTCCACACAAACTTGGCTCATTTCCGTGTCAATCTAGTCAAAGGTGAAACTAGCCTGGAGAAATCTTTCACAAATCGACGGCAATACCCGGCCAATCCCAGAAAACTACGGATCTCAAAGACATTCTTAGGTTGTGTCCAATCTTGCACTGCCTCTATCTTGGATGAATCTACCGTCACTCTTTCGCCGGATACCACGTGGCCTAAGAACTTAACCTCTCTTAGCCAGAAGTCATACTTCCCAAACTTAGCATACAACTTATGAGCTCTAAGAAACTCAAGCACCACTCACAAGTGTTCCTCGTGCTCCTCCTCAGAAGGTGAATAAATCAGAATGTCGTCCACAAAGGCAACTACGAAGCGTTCTAAGAACTCTCAGAAAATCCGGTTCATCAAGTCCATGAACACAGCCGGTGCATTGGTAAGCCCAAAAGGCATCACCAGAAACTCATAGTGGCCATACCACATACGGAATGCCGTCTTCGGGATATCCTCCTCCCTGACCCTCAACTGACGGTAACCCGATCTCAAGTCTATCTTAGAGAAGCAACAACATCCTTTTTACTGATCAAACAGATCGTCTATACGAGGCATATGATACTTATTCTTAACCGTAACCCGGTTCAACGTTCAGTAATCAATGCAAAGTCTCAAAGCCCCATCTTTTTATTTAGCAAAGAGGGTCGGTGCTCCCCAAGGTGAAGTACTAGGGTGAATGAAACCCTTATCTAGCAACTCTTGGAGTTGAATCTTTAACTCACTCAACTCGGTTGGGGACAAACGATACGGTGCCATAGAAATTGGTGTCGTGCCAGACACTAAGTCAATAGAGAACTCGATCTCTCAATGGGGTGGTAAACTAACAAAATCCTCGGGAAAGACGTCCGAATACACACAAACCACTCTTGGCAACTCAGTCCGAGTTTCATCACACTCACTACTCATAAAGCTAGCGAGAAGACAACTAAGCTCACTCTGCCCTCGCGGATCATACATCTGTGGTAAAACTCTACCAACCCGATCCCCCAAGAAATGAAAACAGTCACCGCTCAAGGCACATACAGTAACCCTCTGACGGTAGCAATCTATAATAGCTCGGTATGATGATAACCAGTCTATACCCAAAATCACATCAAACCTAGACTTGTCCATCACTACAAATTGTAGACGCGCCCGCGTGGGGGGCCCTCGCTATAATTCGGACTCAATTTGTGTCACGGTTCTTAATCTGAACCAAAGAGTCCAAATCTGGCAAATCGTTTTGAGAAACAGATTTTTGAAAAGAAGTGCCAAACATGGACTGCTTTGCCAGATACAGAGTCGCCACCTAAATATTTTAAAATGGGAGAATTTAGGAAACCCTGACTCGGTGCCAAAGGCCACGTGTCCGTCATCACCAAAGTTGCCTCGGCTCGGGAACTTGGGTACGATTGGGGAAGGTCAGCTATGAGCACCCCCTCTCGCCCGATCAAAGATCGGCCTCTACTAACCGTGATATCTTGTTTTGAAAACATTATGTGTTCTTATTCCATTTATTAGCCTAACATTACTATGTTATGCGCACAGCAAACAAGTATAGACCAAATCGCCTAAATTGGAGCAAAAACATTTTATGTTTGTTTTGGAAATGGCTTGCTACTCGCAAGTAGGCTAAAATGCAGGTTTTGCCACCCTCAAGTGGGCTTTTAGAAAAGGTGGTTTTGCCACTATCTAGTGGGCTTAAAATTCACAGCTTTAATGCGTTTTTTCCAATTTAGGTAACTCAACCTCCATCCACAGGCATTCAAGCAGTTATATCACATAAGCAGCTAGCCTCATGGTAATCATGCTGTTATGGCAACACTCACACGCATGCAAGGATGCTAAAGCAAAAGAACTTACAGAGTACTCCAAGCCAAGACAGGAACTAGTTAGTAATCACATGCATGATCCTAGTTCATATTTGAAATGGCTAATGCAACACATGCAAAGATGCAATCCAAACAGGCTCGGCTATCCTAAACATGGCATGTGAAATGCTGCAACTAACACGTATTCAATTTGGAATTGAAATACAGATGCAGTTAGAATGATGCGCCGAGCCCGGTGCATGCAAGACAAATGTATGGATGCACGCATGCATAGCATAAGGTATGCTAATTTAAATATGCCCTAGTCTGCCATCATAAGCGGGTAAATAAAAGGGAAGAAAGACGTGGGGTTGGAAGACATACACACACTCACGCACACTTATTACACAATTGCCCTCACTCGGAGGGTCCAAATAAATATTACAGTCCGAATAATAAACACATTAATTATTACAAAATTTTTAATTAATTAACAGAATGAATGCAAAAAGAAAAGTGGCCACAGCCCCCGCCTTGGGACGCGCGAATGATGCATCCTCGAACCCGTCTCGCCCGGAAAGTCTGTACCATACCACTGCCGCCTCTGTTTACACTACCCTGCTTCTCTGAAAATTGCCAAAGTTCTGGGACAGGTCCCCTGAACACTGTGGGACACCATCGGCTGAAGGAGATGTCCACCGGCCATTGAAAATATCCATCGGCTGTTGATGAAGATATCGGCCCAAGAAGGGTTGCCGGTCGGCACTGAACACTGCTGGTCGGCAGAAAGTTCCTGCAGAATCTGGTTTTTGACGGCAACAAGGACAGACAGTGTATGGCATGGAATTTCAAGCAAGTGTATGCATGGCTACTCTCCCAATCATGTAACGAACTCAAGGGAGTATGGCCCTTGACCCTCGGGCTATCAATAGTGCATTTGATGCATGATAGCCTAAGGAGCCAATGTTGCAATTTGATGTACAAATGCATGCAACACACAAATGAGGACCAAGAGCCTATCATGCCAAAGTCAAGGGCCTCGGTGACCGAGGGTTGAGGTGTGTTTTGTCACTCAAAGTACAAACACCCCTCATCCCTCACACTTGGTTTGACACCCCAAACCAAGCAATGCAATGCATGTTATGCAAACATGGCTCAAAATGCAACATGATACTAAGATGCAAAACATGTCAAATGTAATGCAATCTATCATGTTAAGTATGCAAAATGCTAGTCATATGAGATGCAAATGTGATGCAAACATGGACCAATATGCCATAAGGCTAGCATGGGACAACCTATAATGAACCAAATAAGCAACAAGCATATGATAAGCATGCAATGGTGGACTTAAGTACATCATGCTTATCATGCAATAGAGGATGATGCCAAATTGAATAAATCATGCAAGTAAGGCATGCAACAATGACCTCTACTTGAAGCCAATAAAGGGGGTCAAACCAAAGCTATGTCAACCAAACCTTAAAGGACCAAAATGACCTAAAATAGTCCCAAGGGACTCCAAAACAAGACTAAAGCATGCATAGATCATGGTCAAAACATGCCAAGGAATGAGTCCAAAACAAGGGCATTCAAGGTCACCAAAAGGGAGCTTCACTCAATACTTATCCCAAGCAAACATGGTATGAATTTTTCAATACAAAACAGAGTTCTAGTGTGCAAAAGGGCCCTCAAAACCCACTGATATGGCAGCCTAAATGCTTAAGCATGGTAGCATACACAATGACCAACCCTTTAGGCGCAAGACTACAACACTTCAAGGCAATGAATGAGACGCAAATGATAATGTAAGATCACATTACATGGACTGAAACATGATATTAGATGATGCCGAATGATGATAATAAGCTTATGCTAAGCATGTTGATGACCCATACAACCAAGGCTTACAAGCCGAAATGCAAAGCAACTATATCAAGCATACCAAACATGACAAAATCAGTGGCCAACAGACTTTAAGCACGACAAAACATGGCCAAATACTTCACAAGGTTAAGTCAAAACAAGAGGATATGCTAGGCTAAACACATAGCACACTTCTAGGCAAGATGGAGAATTACAAAGCAAGTATAAAATGCATGCTAAGGGCCAACAAACCACCATTGGACAGAGATATAATATGACCCAAAACGCCCAAAAAACTTCTGAAATGGGACCAAAAATGATCAAGCATGCATGTTACCTTTTTAAGCCAAAACAAGGGTAAAAGAAGGACAAAAGGGAGAGGGGTGTCCCTCCCCTACACAAGACTTCAAAATCACTCCATCACCACTGAAAATCCACTGGATTCTAGTGGTGAGAAGACCAACACAACAAAGTAAACAAAGCTTAAAGAAAAGAGCACCAAAATAGGCCAAAAGAGGCCTAAGGGGAGGAGTTCGACCCCTAATGCCAAAACACCCTTAATGAAAGATGTTAAGCACAAAAATACAAGACTTTTTCATGTTAAACACAAAGCCTAAATTAGTGTGCAAGACAGGTAGAAAACTAGTGCAAAATTGGGGAAACTAAAGCAAGTGTCTCACCCTTGAAGAAGTCTTGAAGAACAGATGATCCAGCCACTCCCTATTGATCAAAATCAGTCCAAAACCTTAACAAACAACCCTCAATGCCTCTCAATCTCGGAGCAAGTTGTAATGGTGTGTGTGTGTGTTAGTGCAAAAGTAAGGTCAAAATGCACTTTTAGGCTTCCAAACACACCCTAAGGATGAGAGAGAGGGAGATATAGAGAGAGAGTGTGTATGTATATGTATAAGCTCTGGTTTTTCTTTCAAAATTGCCAACCTAGAAGAAGGAGGAGAGCTCTCCTCTTAAGAAGTCCCCCCTTGCAAAGCTTACCAAACAAGCTTGCTTAGAGGGAAATCCCTCCATACACGTGTATGGAGGGGAACAGAGTGGGTGCCAGCTATCACAGCTGGCACAAAATATCTACTAAAAGTAGATGAACAGTGATCGGCCATTCAAAATGGCCATTTTGGAAAAACGAATGGCCGACCGGCAACAAAGAGTGCCGACCGGCAATATATATTGCCGATGGCACAAAATCACTGGCCGGTGGCCTCAAGCCATGGCCGGTGATGTGTGGGGATGCCTCACAAGGCATTCCCTGCCCCTTCAAGGAAAAACACAAGTGTTTGGTGCAAAACCAGACACTAAACAGTCGAGTTCGGAGATCCTGAGACAAGGCGCGTAGCCGAGACCTCCGGGAACTCCAAACGAACACAAACATGGATGATCACCGAGTGTTCAAACGGTGACGTCCAAGTCTCGAAGACGGTCAAAAATGGGGTGTCTACACAAACGAAAAGGGAAGCCGATGATCGGCGACCTCTATATCACAGCCCCGACACCCTTGTTTCAAAACCATCTCACCCCCAATAAGTGATACAACACAAATAGGAGATGCTAACTGCGTCAACTCCAATCCCAAAACAGATGCAAATGCAGAAGATATAAAGGAATGGGATGCACCTGTATCAATTAACACTTTAGCAACCGAGTTGCAAAACAAAAAGGTACCTCTCACAATAGATGGAGCCGGTATAAGATCCGGCGCTGTAATAGCATACACGGGCCCTGTAGGTCTCTGATCAACCTGCTCGCCTCTCGGAGCGTAAGACAGTTGCATAGACTAAGCCGAAGAGGCTCCCTAATTGGCCCTCGAGGCCTGAACTGACTGCACTGGTTGAAAACTTTGTGTTTGCCTTGAACCAGACGCATTAGGTGTGCCATCCAACTGCAGGCAAAACCTTTTCAGGTGCCCCGCCTGCCCACACAGATAACAAGTGAGCGGCTGTTCTCTACCTTGACTCTGGCCCTAAGAGTGGGCCGAAGATGATGCTGCACGCTGCCCTCCTCCTCTCTGCAGGCAAGCTGGAGACTTGTGGCTCAGCTGACCACATTTGTAACAGGTGATGTCTCCCTGACCGCCTCTCCCAGAACCCGAACTCGATACTAGAAAGGTAGATCTCTAATGCACTCCTTGGGACTGCTAAGGGTTAGAACCCCTCTGCCTCTTACCGTCCCCCTGACTATCCTGACTCCTCCTAAAGCCCCTCATCCTCTCCTCCTCTGCATGCATAATGGTCTCAAGATGGGCTGCAGCCTCTACCAGGTGCCCATAATCTCTAATCATGGAACTAGCCACTCTAAACATGAGCCTGGTCCGCAACCTCTTCTCGAACTCCAAACATCTACGCTCCTCAGTCGCCATAAACTCCGGTGTGAACCTAGACAGACTAGTAAAAGTGGCTTCGAACTCCGCTACAGGTGTATTCAACTACTTAAGCTGAGAAAACTGATCCCTCAACTTTTCCCTCATTGTAGCCGGCAAATACTTGTCCTGGAAAGCTTCAACAAATGCCTCCCAAGTCCCTCCAATGCGCCCCTGCGCATCCTTCCACCACTGACCCGTGTCTTCCTTCAGTTGGAAGGACACCAAGGTCACTCTCAGACCTCCGTCTTCGATGCCAAGCATCTCAAACGTCTTCGTCATCTGGTCAAGCCATTCATCAGCCTTCAGCGGCTCCTTAGGATCTCCCAAAAACTTGTCCGGATTCGATCAAAAAAACTCCCTCTTTAGAAAAGACGGCCCTGCCTCAATTACTTGGGCCTAGACTTGATTCTTGGCCCTAAGAATGTCCATGGATTCCCTCAATGCTCCGGCCATTTCACGGGCTAAGGCGCCTATGGCCTGCTGACCTACTAGCTCAGCCACGTTGGCTTGACCAACTCCCTCCTCCTGCGCTGGAATCTCTTTCGGTATAGGAATCTCCTGCCTCTTAGGCCTACCATGCCTACCACCACGACCTCGTCCTGACATCCTAATAAAGGTCACAAAGGCATTAGCACATTTACAAATGTGTCGAAACTATTTCACTCGCGTTCTAATACGATGGACAACTGTAATTCATTCCACATAAGCACATAATCACATAAGCACTTACGAATTCTATTTCCAGATAATGACCAATCCGTGGCATTGCTAGAGTTCCAGTTAGAAACGGCAGTGATCAAGTGCCTTTCCAACAGGACTCCCACAAACCCATAGACCCGATCAACATCCTAGAAATTATATCCCATACCCATATAGTCATGTAAACATGTTATCATATAAGCACATAACATTTCACTTAAGCCTCTAACAAGCGAGACAAACCCATTGTGGTACTAACCACTTCCCGCGTACCTAAAGTATTCAAACCCGGTACGCTTTGCTACCAAGTTGTAACACCCTCAAAATACGGTATAAGACAATCATTCATATAATCCATAAACATAAAAGAAATATTATATTTTCATTCATCAGAGTCTTCTTTACAAAATATCACATGTTATCAACAAAAAGAATGCCCTACAGGCTTACAATTTTCCAAGTAGAGACTTGGTTACAACAAAAGAAGAGTTCTAACTCTATTACAATAAAGCCCTCGGATTGAGTTTACATTTAACATCAAAATAAATCAACAAAATAGAATCTTCAACTCCTAAACCTCCCAAGCTAAGACCTTGGAGGCGGCATGTTACCTGTACCTGAAAATGGTGTCCCAAGTAGGGTGAGCCCCAGTAGAGATATGCTAAAAAAAATATGAGAAATAACTAAAACATTAGCATCCGATAAATGTTTAGCACATGTAAACCAATGTAAATTCTTTCCATAACCAAACAACATTTACAACCATATTTCAATCCATTTCCATTCATTTATCCAAATCAATTCATCAACATAGTTCATTATTTATCCACACAATTCACAATGAGACTACAACTCATATTATAAACACTTCAATCATCAACATCATTCAGATGTATATAAGGTTTCGGGACTTTCACCCTCGACACTTCGGCCAACTTAATTATCACTGGAGTACATCCCCCATCTCCTCCCCAAACAATGAAGTACATCCCCTATCTCCTCCCAAACAATGCACATATATAATGTATTTAAACAAGTTGTTATAGACAATGACCAATTCAATCACATATACAATGTTATTATCCAACCGTCATATTCAATGACATATTCCAATTGATTAGTTTCAATTCACCTAATCATCATGCAATTTCTACAACAATCATGACTATTCTCCACCGATAGCCCAAAACAGTTATTTCTAAACAGATAAATAAATCTACCAAACAGATAATTTATCAAATTTTCCACAGATGAGTGATTTATCAATCCAACTACACCATTTAATTACATTTTCTTCCAATTTTATCATTCTCAAACCAATTTCATATCTCCATAAGGATTTTATCATTTACACAAATTATATATATATATATATATATATTTCAAATTGGGGCATTTTTCCCCCTTTTCTCAAATAGTGCACCCAAGGCCAAATCTCACCATTTCAATAATTATACACCATTAACCCCATTTTCAAGGTTTTACATACACATATGGAGCCCAAACAAGTAAACCCCTATTTCACATTTCAAAACTCAAACCCTTGCTTTACCCAAACCAACCATTTAACCAAAATGACCAATGTCTATGTTAAAACTCATAATAGTGAGTAGATTATCCCTACCTCAAGAAGAGAAGACGAGCCAAGAAGAGATGAGCTCCAAAGATGACGAAACCAACTTCCACTTGGATGAAAATGGAGATCTTGAAGAGCTTGAACTTTTTATCAAAGGAAGGAGGGTGAGAAGATCAATAGATCTAGGTCAAAATGTAGAGAGAGAGGGTATTTTAGAGAGAGAAGCTCTCAACTTAGGGTTTTGAAAAGTTTTAGAGAGAGAAAGGACAGAAAAAGTGATTTAAAATGTCACTTTCGCGATTTAATATATGTACAGTTCGCTCGAGCAGGGAGTTTGACGCTTGAGCGTCAGACACAAAAATTAGACCCGTTCGAGCGCAATAAAGGCTGCTCGAGCCCCAAGATACAACAGCAAGGCACCACTCACTTGAGCGCAAAGATACCCGCTCGAGTGTAGAATACACTCGTCCAGTAATTTACAAAGTTCAGACAGTTGCTTCAGAGCAAGAAAGACCGCTCGAGCGTAAGAAACTCCGCTCGAGCGTGAAAAGAACTTCTGCAGTATTTTTACAGATGCTCAAAGTACTGAGTGATTGCAAACCCCGCTTGAGCGCAAGAAGGCCCGCTTGAGCGGAAGACCAAAATTCTGGGCAACAAGGTTCTAGACCAACTACCAACCAACCTGTTCTAAACAAGCCCAAGGCATTCGAAAACTCAAATTCAAAGAGTAAGAGGAGGAAAAGGCATAAACAACAACATTTAACCACAAGACCAGAGTCCGAAACACCATAAAGGTCGAGTTAGAAACCAGAATCGCTATACAGATGGGTCGCAAAATGAATAAGGATGTTAGGTCACAACCTGATCCAAGCCTAATCTCAAACACATGCACAAGTTAAGCTCAACACAACATAGCTCAATCCAAGTTCAATACTAGGTCCAGGTCCAAGTCCAAGTCTAAGACTAAACCCAGCACATGCACAAGCCCAAGCGTAGGCCCAGTCCAAACCAAGACTAAGTCTAAATCTAAGCCCAACTTTTGTTGATGCCCACTTCATGAGACAATTCTCATTCACAAACTAATGGTTTTAGCTAATTATTTTTGTGTTGTAACCTTCTCACTTAAGAGAATACGAAACCACTTAGACCTACCTCAACCGATGGTTGAGTCTTACTTTAGTTTCACATTAAAGTTGTTGAAAAACCATTATTTTCCAGCAGATACACCATTAAATTAAACTATTGTGATCTCTAATCAGTACACCCCGTGATATTAACCATCACTCTACAATAAAAGCAACACGGTAGTTTTATATGCTAACTATTTTATTCTTGTAATGTCTACATTATATTTTTAACACTTTAATAAAAGCATTTTCAGAATTTGTATCATTATTCAGTTTGAATCCATTTAATCTTGTACCTTTTTATTGGAATTGGCTCTATATAAATGGAATCAACAAATCTATAAGTTAGAAATAAAAAACAAAACCTGAGTAGAAGAAAAAAAAAAAACAGGAGCACCAAAAAGCTATCACTATTTGCTAATTCGCAATCAATGAACCGTAAGCACATACATAACTTAGGAAGTTGGGATATGTATAGAATTGGTTGTTAAAAACAAAGAATTAGAGAGTTAATAAAATTTCAAAATTAACGAGAAAATGAGATATATGGACTAATGTAAAGTCATTTGGCACAAAATTCCAAGGCCTCGAACACCAAATAACATGCCATTAAAAAGATGCAGAAATTTTGAGAAAGATGCAATCTCCATGTAAGAAGAACAAGAAAAATAAATTTAAAAAATTACATGCCATCAAAAACTTTTAACTGATAGTGGTACATGTTGGAAATTATGGTTTTTATAGGCTTATTATGGGCAAAGCCCACACGCCTTTTGAGGTGACGTGTTCCTTGCTGCATGGCAAGTCACACGGTGCAAACGGTTCGTTAACACCATTTATGAGTGAATGAGAACTTGACATTGTTTTTGAGTTCGTGGAATAGGAAGTCGAAGAGTTAAATGTGGGTTTCCTTAAATGGTTGTCCCACATTGAAAACTTGAGAGAACTTATGTGTGTATATAAATTCTAGGTGACAATAGTTGGGTTGGGCCCCAAGGGGCACCCGAAGTTTTGTGAAGGGAGGAATTATGGACGAAGTGGGCTTTGGCTCAAGCTGCTGCCGCCGTCCGGCCGAGCCGAGCCATGCTGGGTTAGGTGCGGATTGTGGGTTGGGTCCTAACATTAATTTTTTGGACAAAATTTATTTGATTTTTTTTTCAAAATTCTTGCGAAAAAATTTGAATTTTGCACCAAATAGTTTGAATTCAATTTTTTCTCCCAACTAGTGTGACTTTCACACCAGTCCAAATGTCTCTTCTATTTTAAACAGATTTAAAACTATCCAACAGTTTCCAACAGATCAAACTGGTTTCAAACAGATTTTTGCACCTGTTCAATTTGAATTTGCATCTATTCGGATCTTCCAAACAGTCACCAACTATGCCTATAAATACAGAATCATTCCAACATATTTTCTCAATCAGAAAAATCAATTCTCTTCCGCTTTTTGCTCTCTCTTTGCATTATTCTTCATACTAGTTTTTAGAGAAATTTCTGAGAGTATAGAACACAGGTTCATGTTCACCATACAAATTATTTGGAGTGCTACTACAATCTATGTAAGATCATTGTATCCTGGGAGATAGACGCCACTTATCTGTAAGCACCGGAGCGAGACAATTCTGTCTTAAGGATAGAGTGTCACATACTCGACTTGATCATTTTTTTTTGTACTTATTCATTTGGTAAATAAATTCTATAATTTATTTTTGTTTGTTTGATTTGTTTAACATTTTTTCCCATACACAAAAGATTGTTCCAACAATCTTAAGACAGATTCAAATTATTCTGTTTATACAGAATTTTTCATTTGTTTCGTTTCTTCTTCTTACAGAAATTATTTTCTGTGCTTATACAAAATAATATTCTTGTTGAAAAATACAAATAGTAGTAATATACTATTTGACAAATAGTAGTAATATATTGTTTATTTTCTTTGAAAACTAGTAATAATATACTGGTTATCATTAACAATTTCAAAATATTCATTTGTGAAGTTGGTCAGAAATTAATTTTGGTTTTCAAAAATAATTTCTGAATTTTCATTAATTAAAATTCTATTTTCAGTATTTTAATTTTTGAAGTGTTACAAAAATATTTTTCTGTCTGAAATTAATTTGTTTAAATACAATTTTATTTTCAAATTAATTGGATATAGAAGTAACAATTTTTGTTTCTTTTATTTTTTTTTCAGAATTAAATTTTGTATTTATGGTTTAATTTTCTGTGTAGTATACATGTGACGCCCTCAAAATAAACCCATAAATCAACCAACAATAGCATGCTTAGACATAAGAAGATAAAGCATAATTGTATTCCATCAGAGTAATCCTTACAAAATGTATTACATGTTGACAATAAAAGTAAATGCCCTAAAGGCTTACAACTTTCCAAGTCAACACTTGGTTACAAAAAAGGAGCACTAGCTCTATACAAAGAAAGCCCTTGGCTCGATATACATGTAATACAACCAAAACACAAAGCGGTCCAACAGTCCCGAGCCTCCCAAGCTACGTCCTTGGAGGTGGCATGCTACCTGTACCTGAAAGTGATGTCCCATATAGGGTGAGCCAACGCCCAGTAGAGATATGCTAAACACAATATGAGCAGTAACTAAGACATTAGCAATTTATAAATGTTTGACTCTCTCAAACCAATTCATACACCACTTTCATTACAAGACACATGTGTTCATGTTTCATTTCATTTTCCATTTCTCATCAAGTTCACAACTCACAACTACGGCTCAGAACCTGGCCAACAATTTACATGAGATAGTGACTCATATTAAACGTTTCCCATTTCACAATAGATAAGCATACTAGCCATATCAACATTTCAACAGATAAGCGTATGAGCTATATCAACACTTTCATAGATAAGCATATGAGCTGTATCAACACATTAACTGATAAGCATACAAGCTGTATCCACACTTTAACAGATAAGCATATGAGCTATATCGACACTTCCATAGATAAGCATATGAGCTATATCAACACATTAACTGACAAGCGTATGAGCTGTATCAGCGGAGTCCATCCCCTATCTCCTCCCAAACAACAACCGGTTTAGAAGTCCATCCCCTATCTTCCCCTAAACCGTGGAGTACATCCCCTATCTCCTCCCACACACACAACGTATATACACATAGGTCATATATACAATCAATCAATACATAACGTTAATGTATTCTATCAACCGTCATACTCTATGACACATCCAATTGATTAGTTTTAGTTTGCCTAATCATCATGCATTGGCCCTGTTTGGTAGAGTTGTGGAAAAGTGCTTATAGCTTATGCCTTAACAGCTTATAGCTTATAACTATAAACATAAGTTGATTTCTGACTTATAAATTAAGCTTCTCCTGTCCCACTCAAAGAATAAGTTGATTTCTGACTTACAAAATGCTAGAAGCTGCATTGTTAAGCTAAACCAAACAGATCAAAATAGCTTAAATTAAGCTGAAAGCTGAAATAAGCTGAAAAAATCTGTACCAAACAGGGCCATTGTCTACAACAATCAAAACTACCCTCCATCGGTAGCCCAAACCAATTATTTCTAGACAGATAATAAAAGCCCCAACAGATAAAATATCAATGTTTTCAAAAGTGAGCAATTAATAAATCCAACTCTACCATTCTACAATATAATTAGCCAATTTCATTATTTCCAACTCAATTCCAAATAACAACAATTTCTCCAAATTAATTATACCAATTAATTTATACAACAAATTAGGGTTTTCTACCCTATTTTCCAATATAGACCTAAGAGTCCAAATATCAACAATCAACAACAATATCATTATTTTGAAACCCAAAATACACATTTTAGAATCAAAATAACAAACCCCCTTTTATACATTTTGAAACCCTAGATCCCAAAATCAAACCATTTAACAAAGTGCCCAAAAATCTAGGTCAAAACTCATAAGAGTGAGTAGGAATCCCTACCTCAAGAGATGAAACCCAATGAAGGAGATGACGAAAATAAAGATGCTCAAAATCCCGAAATTCTTGGATCAAAAGATAGCCCTCGACGATCAACACAACTTTTACAAAGACCGAAGGAAAGGGAAGCACTCTAACTAGATCAAACTCTAGAGAGAAGGGAGTTTCTAGAGAGAGAGGCTCTCAAAATCGTTTTTGGGAAAGTAAGAGAGAGAGAGAGGAAGTGTAGAAAATGATTCAAAAATGCCTAGCTGCCCTCTGTTATACGACATTCCTGCTCGAGCGGAGAACACAACGCTCGAGCGTCAAGAACAAAAAACTAGGTACGCTCGAGCGCTAAGACACAAGAATAAAGTACATCCGCTCGGGCGTGAAAACCAGTCCGCTCGAGCGTAGATTTGCCCCTCCCAGAACTTACACCAAAAATGTACTACCCACTCGAGTGCCAACAAGCCCGCTCGAGCGTGACCCGCTCGAGCGCAGGAAATCAGCTCGAGGGTAGAAATCACACCTGCAGAAGTTTTGCGGACCACGAAAACACTGGGAGTGTGCAATCTTCGCTCGAGCGCAAGAAGACCCGCTCGAGCGGACCTCCTAAAAACTAGGTAACAAGGAATTGAAACCAAGGCCTAACCAACCTGTAACAACCCTGCCCAATACATCCTAAAACCCAAACATACGGAATTAATGGATGACAATAAGGTATACAACTGCCAACATCACAGAACCAAAGTCCGGAAAACAATAAATACAGAAAGGTAAAATCAGAATCGCTATAACCTTCCCCCCTTAAAGAATTTTGTCCCCGAAATTAAATACAAGTTTTCAAAAACAAGTTTTCTCCATTCCCCCACAATATTACAACATAATATTAAACAATCCGACCCATTACCGGTCAATCCCATCTCTTTTCAATAGGCATTTCACATTATACATAACAACCTGCATTATCAACATGCATTCCTTTGAAATTTACCAATTTCAACTCATTTTCCACAATTCCTCAACACATGCAACATTAATATCATGCTTGCATTTTCACAATATACTTAACATACACAATGTTAACATAGCTTCCATTTACCAAAACATTTACAATGTTTTACAACTTAAGACATATATAATGTTCTTAAAGTTCAATATTATTACAAAATTTCATTACATGATTACACATCAACAAGCATGTCCGGATACTTTTCACGGACTTCCAACTCACGTTCCCAAGTGGCTTCCTCCACTCCGTGATGCTTCCACAAAACTTTTACCAAGGGAATGGTCTTGCCTCGCAAGACTTGATCCCGCCTATCCAAGACCCGAACTGGTCTCTCCTCATACGAGGCATCCTCATACGAGGCATCCTCATCTACCTCTAAGTCGGTCTAATCTAACATATGGGACGGATCCGGCTCATACTTCCGAAGCATACTCACATGAAACACGTCATGCACTCCGGACAACTGCGGCGGCAAAGCTAAACGATAAGCAACCTCCCTAATCCTCTTAAGGATCTCAAAGGGACCGATAAACCGAGGGGATAACTTCCCACTCTTCCCAAACCTCATCAAACCTCGCCTAGGTGATATTTTCAAGAAAACATGATCACCTACCTCAAACGCCAAAGGCCTCCTCCTACGGTCGGCATAACTCTTTTGGCGACTCTGGGCTGTAACAAGCCTCATACGGATAAGCTCAACCTTCTCCGTCGTCTCCCTAACCAACTCCGGACCCAACAAAGGTGCATCACCCACCTCGGCCCAACAAACTGGAGACCTACACGGTCGGCTATACAAGGCCTCAAACGGTGCCATACCGATACTTGATTGATAACTGTTGTTGTAAGCAAACTCCACCAAGGACAAGTGCCTCTCCCACGTCCCACTAAAGTCAAGGATTCAACCTCGAAGCATATCCTCAAGGATCTGAATAGTACGCTTGGACTGCCCGTCAGTCTGAGGATGAAAAGCCGTACTAAAGGTCAACTTAGTGCCCAAGGCACTCTGCAAACTCTGCCATAACCTAGCAGTAAAACGAGGATCTCTATCTGAGACGATCGTCACTGGGATCCCGTGCAATCTCACTATGTCCTGAATATACAAATCGACAAGGTGATCTACCGAATCTCTCATGCGTATAGGAATGAAGTGCGCCGACTTAGTCAACCGGTCTACAACCACCCAAATAGCATCACTACCCCGCTGAGTCCTCGGAAGACCTACAACGAAGTCTGTAGTGACATGCTCCCACTTCCACTCGGCAATAGGCAAGGGTTGCAACAAACCCGCTGGCCTCTGATGCTTGGCCTTCACTTGCTGACAAGTAAGGCACTTCGATACGAAAACAGCCACATCTCTCTTCATACCCCGCCACCAAAACTGGCGACCCAAATCCCGATACATCTTAGTGCCTCTCGGATGCACCGCAAGGCGTGAATGATGGAACTCTCGGAGTACTTCCTCTCGGCAAGACTCCGGCACAAACAAACGGTCTCGGTATCTCACACTCAGGTCGGGATACATCGTCAAACCCTTCTCAACCTTCTCACTGGAGATCTTCTCTCGGAGGGATTCTACCTCAAGGTCACCTCTCTGTGCCTCTAACACTCGAGTCACAAGTGTAGGCTGTGCCACTATAGAAAACAAGGCCGCAACCTCAACAGATTCGCCCAGAAGCAAATAAAACTCGCCCAGTGCACCCAACATCTCCCATTCCCGGATGGCTATACAAGCTACATCACTAATGGATTTTCTACTAAGGGCATCGGCCACAACATTGGCCTTTCCCAGGTGATAGTGCAACTCAAAGTCATAGTCCTCTATGAATTCCATCCACCTCCTCTGCCTCAAATTCAAGTCTCTCTGTGTAAACAGATACTTCAAACTCTTATGGTCCGAGAACACCTCAAACCTCTCACCATAAAGGTAGTGCCTCCAAATCTTTAAGGAAAAAATCACTGCTGCTAGTTCTAGGTCATGTGTAGGGTAATTCTTCTCGTGAATTTTCAACTGACGTGAGCCATAAGCTACCACTTTCCCCTCTTGCATCAACACACAACCTAAACCCTCTCGTGAGGCATCACAATAGACTGCATAACCCAACCCTCTCTCCAGAATAATCAAGACCGGAGCGGTGGTCAATCTAACTTTCAACTCCTGGAACGACTTTTCACAAGTCTCACTCCACACAAACTTGACTCCCTTCCGAGTCAGTCTAGTCAATGGTGAAGCTAGCATGGAGAAATCTTTCACAAACCGGCGGTAATACCCAACTAATCCTAGAAAACTGCGGATCTCAAAAACACTCTTAGGCTGTGCCCAATCTTGCACTGCCTCAACCTTGGATGTATCAACTGACACCCCTTCCTCGGATACCACATGGCCTAAGAATTTGACCTCTCCTAGCCAGAACTCACACTTCCCAAACTTGGCATACAGCCTGTGGGCTCTAAACAACTCAACCACCACTCTCAAGTGTTCCTCGTGCTCCTCCTATGAAGGTGAATAGATAAGAATGTCGTCCATAAAAACGACCACAAAACAATCTAGGAATTCCCGGAAGATCCAGTTCATCAAGTCCATAAAGACTGCCGGTGCATTGGTAAGCCCAAATGGCATCACTAGAAACTCATAATGGCCATACCGTGTACGGAATGTCGTCTTCGGAATATCCTCATCCTTGACCCTCAATTGGTGGTAACCCGATCTCAAGTCTATCTTAGAGAAACAGCGGGAACCTTTCAACTGGTCAAACAAATCATCGATGCGGGGCATAGGGTATTTATTCTTAACCGTAGCCCGATTCAACTTCCGGTAGTCAATACAAAGTCTCAAGGCACCATCTTTCTTTTTAGCAAAGAGGGCCGGCGCTCCCCACGGTGAGACACTAGGGCGAACAAAACCCTTATCAAGCAATTCTTGGAGTTGAATCTTCAACTCACTCAACTCGGCTGGGGCAAAACAATAAGGTGCCATAGAAATTGGCGCCGTGCCGGGCACTAAATCAATAGAGAACTCTATCTCTCGGTGAGGTGGCAAACTAACGAGGTCCTCGGGATAAACATCCGAATACTCACAAACCACTCTCGGTAATACAATCAGGGTCTCATCACACTCACTACTCATGAAGCTAGCAAGTAGACCACTAAGCTCACCCTGCCCTCGCGGATCATACACCGGTGGCAACACACTACCAACCCGATCCCCCAAGAAATGGAAACACTCCCCGCTCATGGTACAAACTGTGACCCTCTGGTGGTAGCAATCAATGACAGCCCGGTATGACGATAGCCAGTCCATACGCAAAATAACATTAACACCCTTTATGGGCATAACAACAAAAGGAAAAGGAAGCCTACGGTCGGCGACCTCTATATCACAACCTCTACATCTGTGTTTCAAAATTAATTCACCCCCAACAAGTGATACAACACATATAGGAGATGCTAATAGTGCCAACTCCAACTCCAACACAGATGCAAATGCAGCAGATACAAAAGAATGGGACGCACCCATATCAATCAATACACTAGCAACCGAGTTGCAAAACAGAAAGGTACCTCTCACTACTGATGGAGTCGGTACTAAGTCCTGTGCGGTAACAGCATACACGCGCCCTGTAGGCCCCTCATCCACCTGCCCACCTCTAGGAGCAAAAGACTGCTGCATTGACTGGGATGACGAAGCTCCCAGATTAGCCCTCGAGGCCTACACAGACTGAGCTGGCTGAAAACCCTACGTCTGTCTAGAACCAGACGCTCCTGATGTGGCACTCAATTGTGGGCAAAACCTTTTCAGATGCCCAGGCTGACCACACTGATAACAAGACAAAGGCTGGCCCCTGCCCTGACTCTGGCCCTGAGGTCCAGCCGAAGAAGAAGCATCTCGCTGACCTCCTCCCTTCTGCGGGCAAACCAAAGACTTATGACCCGGCTGGCCACATGTGAAACAAGTCAAGCCTCCCTGATTACCTCTCCCAGAGCCTGCACTCGGCACTGGAAAGGTCGATCTAGCCAAACCACCCTGAGACTGCTGAGGGTTTGAACCCCTCTGTCTCCTGCCCTCACCCTGACCATCTTGCCTACTCTTGGAGCCTCTCTGCCCTTCCTCCTCCTCCTGCATCATTATCTCCATATGAGCTGCAGCATCCACCAGATGTCTATACTCTCGAATAAAGGACCCTCCAACCCTAAACTTGAGTCCACGCCTCAACTTCCGCTCAAACTCTAAGCAAAGGCGTTTCTCGGACGCCACAAGTTCAGGTGCGAACCTGGACAAGCTAGTAAAAGTAGCCTCAAACTCGGCCACTGATAAACCCTGCGGTTTAAGCTTGCAAAACTGTTCCCTCAGCTTCTCCTTGGCAGCCGAAGATAAGAATTTTTCCTGGAAAGCACCTACAAAAGCTTCCCACGCACCACCAACACTGCCCTTCTCGTACTTCCACCATTGGCCCGCGTCTCCCTTCAATTGGAAGGATGCCAAGGTCACCTTTAAAGCCTCGTCCTCGATGCCAAGCATCTCGAACGTCTTCTCCATCTGCACCAACCACTCGTTAGCCTTAAGTGGCTCATTTGGATCCCCAACAAACTCGTCTGGGTTAGACCGAAAGAATTCCCTTTTCAGGAAAGAAGGCCCTGCCTCAATAACGTGGGCCTGATCCTGATTCCCTGCGCTGAGAATACCCAAATCTCCTGCTATCTCTCGGGCCAAGGCACTCATAGCCTGCTGACCCGCTGGCTCGGCCACATTGGCCTGACCAACTCCCTCCTGCTGTGCCGGAATATCATCCGGTAAAGGCATCTCCTGCCTACCACGCCTACCACATCTCCCTCTATGTCCTCGTACTCGTCCTGACATCCTAATAAAGGTGACAAGAACATTAGCACATTCATAAATGTGCCGAAACTAAACACTCGCGTCCTACTACATGGACAACTGTAATTCACTCCACGTAAGCACATAATCACGTAAGCAATTACGAATTTCATTTCCAGATAATCACAGTCCCGAGGCATTACTAGAGTTCCGGTTAGAAACAGCATTGATCAAGTGCCTTTCCAACAAGACTCCCAAAAACCCAAGGATCCAATCAACATCCTAGAAACTACATTCCATACCCACATAGTCACATAAGCATGTTATCAATTAAACACATAGCATATGACACTACATCTAAGTCTCTATCAAGCGAGACAAACCCATTGTGATACTAATCACTTCCCACGTACCCAAAGTATTCGAACCCGGTACGCTCTGGTACCATGTTGTGACGCCCTTAAAATGAACCCATAAATCAACCAACAATAGCATGCTTAGACATAAGAAGATAAAGCATAATTGTATTCCATCAGAGTAATCCTTACAAAATGTATTACATGTTGACAACAAAAGTAAATGCCCTAAAGGCTTACAACTTTCCAAGTCAACACTTGGTTACAAAAAAGGAGCACTAGCTCTATACAAAGAAAGCCCTTGGCTCAATATACATGTAATACAACCAAAACACAAAACGGTCCAACAGTCCCGAGCCTCCTAAGCTACATCCTTGGAGGTCGCATGCCACCTGTACCTGAAAGTGATGTCCCATATAGGGTGAGCCAACGCCCAGTAGAGATATTCTAAACACAATATGAGCAGTAACTAAGACATTGGCAATTTATAAATGTTTGACTCTCTCAAACCAATTCATACACCACTTTCATTACAAGACACATGTGTCCGTGTTTCATTTCATTTTCCATTTCTCATCAAGTTCACAACTCACAACTACGACTCAGAACCTGGCCAACAATTTACATGAGATAGTGGCTCATATTAAACGTTTCCCATTTCACAATAGATAGGCATACTAGCCATATCAACATTTCAACAGATAAGCGTATTAGCTATATCAACACTTCTATAGATAAGCATATGAGTTGTATCAACACATTAACTGATAAGTATACAAGTTGTATCCACACTTCAACAGATAAGCATATGAGCTATATCGACACTTCCATAGATAAGCATATGAGCTATATCAACACATTAACTGACAAGGGTATGAGCTGTATCAGCGGAGTCCATCCCCTATCTCCTCCCAAACAACATTCGGTTTAGAAGTCCATCCCCTATCTTTCCCTAAATCGTGGAGTACATCCCCTATCTCCTCCCACACACACAACGTATATACACATAGGTCATATACACAATCAATCAATACATAATGTTAATGTATTCTATCAACCGTCATACTCTATGACACATCCAATTGATTAGTGTTAGTTTACCTAATCATCATGCATTGTCTACAACAATCAAAACTACCCTCCACCGGTAGCCCAAAGCAATTATTTCTAGACAGATAATAAAAGCCCCAACAGATAAAATATCAATGTTTTCAAAAGTGAGCGATTAATAAATCCAACTCTAACATTCTACGATATAATGAGCCAATTTCATTATTTCTAACTCAATTCCAAATAACAACAATTTCTCCAAATTAATTATACCAATTAATTTATACAACAAATTAGGATTTTCTACCCCATTTTCCAATATAGACCCAAGAGTCCAAATATCAACAACCAACAACAATATCATTATTTTGAAACCCAAAATACACATTTTAGAATCAAAATAACAAACCCCCTTTTATACATTTTGAAACCCTAGATCCCAAAATCAAACCATTTAACAAAGTGCCCAAAAATCTAGGTCAAAACCCATAAGAGTGAGTAGGAATCCCTACCTCAAGAGATGAAACCCAACGAAGGAGATGATGAAAATGAAGATGCTCCAAATCCCGAAATTCTTGGATCAAAAGATAGCCCTCGACGATCAACACAACTTTTACAAAGACCGAAGGAAAGGGAAGCACTCTAACTAGATCAAACCCTAGAGAGAAGGGAGTTTCTAGAGAGAGAGGCTCTCAAAATCGTTTTTGGGAAAGTAAGAGAGAGAGAGGAAGTGTAGAAAATGATTCAAAAATGCCCAGCTGCCCTCTGTTATACGACATTCCCGCTCGAGCGGAGAACACAACGCTCGAGCGTTAAGAACAAAAAACTAGGTACGCTTGAGCGCAAGAAGGCCCGCTCGAGCGCCAAGACACAAGAATAAACTACATCCGCTCGAGCGCGAAAACCAGTTCGCTCGAGCGTTGATTTCCCTCTCCCAGAACTTACACCAAAAATGTACTACCCACTCGAGTGCCAACAAGCCCGCTCGAGTGCGACCTGCTCGAGCGTAGAAATCACACCTGCAAAAGTTTTGCAGACCACGAAAATACTGGGAGTGTGCAATCTCCGCTCGAGCGCAAGAAGACCGCTCGAGCAGACCTTCTAAAAACTGGGTAATAAGGAATTGAAACCAAGGCCTAACCAACCTGTAACAACCCTGCCCAATACATCCTAAAACCCAAACATGCGGAATTAATGGATGACAAGAAGGTATACAACCGCCAACATCACAGAACCAAAGTCCGGAAAACAATAAATACAGAAAGGTAAAACCAGAATCACTATAATACAAATACTAAGTATAATTCTGTTTTGTAATTAAAATTCATGGCTACTGAAACTAGTCAAACTAATGCATAAATCAGTACTGGTATGGTGACTATAATTGCTCTAACTTCTCTTCCTATTGTGATTGTGCCAGTCAATCACGATGAAAAGCTAGAGAAGTTTTTAATATCTGATTTTAAAAGATGGTAGCAGAAAATGCTGTTCTATCTTACTACTCTCAACCTAGCGCGTTTCTTCCGTGAAAGATGATGAAACTGACTGACAAGTGGTTGCTGCGGTTGCTTCTGGAAACATGCTGATTTCCTTTGCCAGAACTACATCTTGAACGAACTTGATAACACATTGTACAGCATCTACAGCCCTATCAAGACGGCAAAGGAACTTTGGGAGTTTTTGGAGAAAAAGTACCAAACAGAAGATGCTGGTTCAAAGAAATTTGTGGTTAGCAAATTCCTGGATTTTGTGATGACTGATTCAAAGACTATGATTTGCCAAGTTCAAATGCAGAAGGCATGTCTCTCAGTGAATCCTTCCAAGTTGCTGCCTTAATTGAAAACTTACCACAAGGCTGGTTCAAAGAAATTTGGGGTTATCGCGTTTTGCAGCGAGTAGGACCCTCCTGGGTGCACTAGTAGAGAGATGGTGGGACACCACCAACTCCTTCTATTTCTCAGCTATCGGGGACATGACGATGACCCCATATGATTTTGCTATGTTGACGGGCCTCGACGTGGGAGGTCGGCCGATCCCATATGATTTCGATATGGGTGAGTGGGAGGCAACCTGGACTTATCTACTCGGAGCCCATCCGCCGATCTACCGACCATCAGGCATGGTCAGATATACTTGGTTCACAGAGCAGTACAGAGGGACTGTGCCCGAGACTGTTGAGGCCACAAAGCAGTACGCCCGGGGACTCCTAATGTTCCTTCTTGGGACCACATTGTTATCCGACAGGGGGAACACGGTCGGGCTACATCTTCTCAATGTTCTAGTAGACCTATCCCAGGTTCGGTACTTCAATTGGGGTAGAGCTGGCCTTGCTACCCTTTATTGCTATATGAGCGCAACCTCCCGTGGGCGCGGGAACATAGTAGGCGGCTATTGGAGAGCCTGGGAGGTACATTCTGCCCTTCTGATTTACATTTCTGATTTTCATTACCTGTACACTGCATACTACACACATTGAACACATTACGTCTCATACTCTGCATTCTGTATTCTGACTGCCACTGTCTTGCCTTTCACAGCTGTGGGTATGCGCCTACTTCCCGACGCTTGCTTTTGATCCGGAGGTTGAGGCACCACTCGAGATGCCGTACTCGCGTAGATTTGAAGGTTAATGCCGGCCCAGACCCCGAGAGACCTTGCCATATCTCAGGCAATATTTTGACACAGTACGGGCGACCGTGGTAATCTAGAACTCTCAGTTCTTCATGCTTTCAGCTTTGGTTCATCTTGCATATCTATGACAACTAATCAATTCATGCACTTGCTATTCGCAGATCACTTGGCAGCCTTGGATTGCAATGCCTGGGTTTTCTCGGTTTCAGTTTGCTGGGGCATGGGGCACCTCTCGATACCGGATTCTGTTTGAGGGACCAGTTGGCAGAGCCTGGTTTCTCGGGGAGCGCTTCATGCACCAGATACTGGGCCATCCCGTTCAGGAGATCCCTACACCGCCTCCATTAGACATTCGGACCACAGAGAGTCTCTCTCCCTGGGAGGTTAGCGACCTTATGCAGGGTGCTTACACAGTCCTTTTCCATGAGGAGGGAGAGTACACGACATACCTCCACACATACCTGATGCCCCCGTTGATAGGTGTTCGTACCCCTATAAGGAGAGCTACTTGTGTTCCTTCATCGAGCCACGCCCGAACTACAGACATACCTTCGACTAGCAGGGCCAGTACATCGAGAGGTATGACTAGGGGGATGCCCCCCACTTGGCAGTGTGTTGGGTGGCCAGATCCTCCAACCGAGCTGATAGGCTGGCGGTATGGGATGCCTTATCAGATTCCGCTGGAGCCTCCATTGCTAGATCATCGACATGTTAGTGCCCCTGACTCAGTATCAGTATGCTCCACAGCTTTCATCTATCATTTAGATATTTAGACATTCATTCATTCACTGATGACTTGAACTTGCGTCTGCAGCCTTCCAGAGGATATGTTGAGGGGTTGCTCGAGGTGATGGCCTTGCTCGAGGGTATGGTCTTGCGGAGGGAGACGATGCTGTACGCCCACGACATTCTGATACTTTTCAATTTCCTTGTATTTATCATACTTCTAATGACATATCGAAACTGAACATTTCATTGCATTGATTCACTGCATGTGTAGATCACATCCGACACATCACATTCACATACTATATCTGCATGCACTCACTCCATGCACCATATTTGCATCTGATATACATAATCTGGCTGATGTATTCAAGCTACCTTTTCAGGTCACACCTCTATAGCCTGGGCCACCCGGGACTTCTCGAGTAGCAGGGAGAGGGATCCCGACATGCGACCGAGGGAAACGTCGAGCGCCTGCCAGACGTGATGACGAAACTAGTGAGGAGGAGGAGTCAAAACATCCTCAGTTAGAGACATCTGCAGGTAGAGGTGGTTATATCGGTTCAGGTTCTGAGGGCAGAGATGACGTTGAAGAGGATTCCGAGGATGGCGGCTCTGGTTCAGACGGGGGCGCCGTCGGCGGTGGTGTAGAGGCTGCTCAACCGAAGAGGGTGAAAAGGGCCTCTTAATCCTGAGCTAGATAGCACCGCCTCAGATGTTTTTGCTTTGTTTTCTTTTTGCTAGTAGTTATAGCACATTGTACAGCGCTAGGCAGTTTTATTTTCCTTAAAACTTGTACCCTGTTGGAAAAAGAAAACATAATGGAATGAAAATGACTTTTTGTTCAAAAAGTGTTGTATTTTATATTTCGAGCATCGCATCGCATTGCACATCATGAAAATGAGATTGATGGAAATTGAACATTTGTGTATTGCCAAGTCAGGTAGTGAACCAACATAACAAACAAAACAATTTAAAGAACAATTCGATAAATGAATTACAACAACTCGATAAGCAAAAAGCAACAACTCAATAAACAAATCACAACAACTCGATAATCAAAGAGCAACAACTCGATAATCAAAGAGCAACAACTCGATAAGCAAATTCATATTGGACAAACAAAACAACAGGACGCATCCGAAGCAGAAATAAACTCAGATCTTCAGCATTCTCAGTACATAGGAAGGCTAGGGACTCTCTGCTGGAGACAAGAAGTGGCTGTAGACCACTTTTTTGCTCATTGCCGACTAGTTTAGAGGATTGTCGACCACTTTTTTGGTCTGCAGACCAAAAAAAGTGGCTGGTCGACCAGAAAATGTGGTCGGCCGACTAGTTACTCAGGGGTCCCCAGATTTTTGCCACCTGTCCTCTAAACAGTGTCTTATCTTCTATAAAGGTTCCAACTTCGTGACTCCTTCATTTCAACTCAGTTTTTGCACCAAATGGAGGCATTTCTTGTCCAAAATCTCACAAATTGGATTGCTAACTTGGATGGCTCGGAAAAGCTGAATTTTCGGGGCATCGGAATAAATGCACTATTCACGCTGAGCCGCACCCCGCTGCGTTTTCCGTTCCTTCATGCCGCGACAAGGTGTTGGAATCCGGTAACTCTTGTTTTTAGCTTTGGTAGACAAGAGATGTGTCCTACTTTCGAAGATTTCCAGGCTTTGATGGAATCTCAGCGCGATGAAGAGATCTTGCCCCAATTCTGCTTCGGCCATATCTGAGCCTTAGGACGGATGTGCGGGCTCACTGTGCATGACGCTCGGTCTTTGATTCGCGACGGAGAACTGGACATTCCGAGCCTGATTCGTCGATTTTCTGATGCCGGTGACCGCGACGATCATCACTGGTAGGGTTTTCGGCGACATGCACTTTGCTTATGCATGTTGTCTCACTTCTTGCTTGCCCCTGGCTCCGGAGGGTCTAGCATCCGTTTGATTGAGGTTGCCCAAGGCTTAAAAGAGGGCAAGAGCTACATTGCCATGACATTAGCTGAAACATTGATGGGTTTGGATGCTTTCTGTAGACACCCCATTTTTGACCGACCTTAAGACTCAGACGTCATCGATTGAGCGCTCAATGATTGCACATGTTGTGCTCGTTTCGAGGTTTCAGAGTTTTCAGCTGAGTGCCTTGCCTCCGGGCCTCTAAACTCTTTTTGTTTCGGCTTGGTTTGCGGACCAAGCCTTGTTTTCCTTGCCTGAGGGAGGGAGAGGTCTTGTAGACCACTCTTTTGTGGTCGTAGACCACTTTTCACGCTTGGAGACTAGTTTCCGATTTTCAGAGTCTTCGGTCACGCGCCTTGACTCGGGACTGCTTAACGTTCTCCATTTGGCGTGGTTTTTGAATCACACCTTGTTTCCTTGGCCTAGAGGGCCACTGTGATTTGGGAGACCACTTTTTTGGTAGCAAACCACTTTTGGTGCTTGTCAGCTAGTTTTCGGGTCTCCTGGCTGCGCGCCTTGCCTCCCGAACTTTCGTCTTGCATCTGTTTTGGTTTGTTTTTGGTACAAACCTTGTTTTCCTTGTTTGGAAGGTGGTCCAAGGGTGGGAGACTAGTTTCTCTCCCTGCAAACCACTTTTCTTCCTGCCAGCCAGTTTTCTGGTCTGACAACTGGTCTCCTTGGTCTTTGGGCCATCTTTTCTGGTCGGCCACCACACCACTGCATTGTTTTCATGCTCTAGACCTTCTCCCACCATGGTCGACCACTTTTTGTCTTGGGACACCACTTGAAGTGGTCGGCCGACCACTTTAAGTAGCTGGCTGACCACTTCAAGTGGTTGGCTGCTTTTTGGAGATATTTTCTTCCAGCTGGCACAGTTGGAAGGCACCAGAATCATGGTGTATGGAGGGATGGCCTTGAATCCGTAGCTTCTTCAAGAAGCTTGAGCTTTTGTTCTCTATAAGTGGGAGGCTCCCTCTCCCTCCTCCAGGTTCAGATTTTAGTGGATTGAGAGATAGATACACCCTTGTCTCTATAATCCTCCATCCCTTTCATTTTTGTGCCTTAAAGTGCCCTTTTGTCGTACTTTAACACGCAAACACACACTCAAACACCTTCCTTTTGTTGCAGAGGCTTCTTGAGGTTTGTTTTGGTTGTTTTGGATTGGTTTTGATCAGAAAAAACTGCTAGAGTTGTGGTTTTGAAGGTGGTCTTCAAGGGTGAGCCTTTAACTCCTTAAACCCCCATTCTTGCTTAAGCTTTTAGCCTTACTTTTATATTGTTTTAAGCTTAACTCTAAACCACAAAAAGTTCTGATTTTGTATGCTTAAGATCTTTGTTTTAGGTCACTTTTGTGTTGGGGGTTGTTTACCCCCTCTTAGGCCTTGTTTGGCCTTACTTTTGTGCCTTCTTTTTAAGCCCTTGGGACCACTTTGTTTTGGCCTTCTCACCATTGAAAATCAGAGGAATTTCAGTGGTGGGAAGGGTTTTTTGAGGTCCCAAAAAGGAGAGGGTCATCCTCTCTCCTTGTGTCTTGAATACTTGCTTCATATGCTTCATGTGTGAGCATGTTTGTTAAGCTTATGTTAGCCATATCTTAGCTTGTATTTGGGGTTATTTTGTTGTGGCATACCATTATTTTTACTTGGTTTAGTCACTCCATGCATGCCTAATACACTTGTAGTGTAAATCTCACAAACTAGTCTTGTATGCTTCATGAAGTAGCATGTCATTCTAGCTTGTTTTGTTTCCATTTCAACATATTCTTGGTGATTTTTTGCCATGTCATACTTCTGTTAGGGTTTGTTTTGGTCACCTCTTGCAGCCTCATGCACTTGTAGTGCAATTCCATGAAATAGCCTAACATGCATCATGCTTTAACATGTCATTCTAACATGCTTTGGCTTAACTTCAAGAAGCTCTTGTCCATGTTTTAGCATGCTCTAGCTCTGATTTGTGTTGTTTTGGTCATGCATGACTTGCTTTGTATAGCCATGGTCCAATCTAGCTTGTTAGCTTTGTGTATCAAGTCCACTAGCATGCATTGCTTGGCCTATTTGAATGATTTGGCATCATTTGTTATGTGATTTCAGTCCATGTTTCATGGTCATGCACTTGCATTTATCACTCATTCAATGCGTTGGAGGGTTTCCCCCTTTATGCCTTAACATGAATCATTGTGTATGCCTTCATGCCTAAGCTTGCCAGCTATCATTTCAATGTGTTTTTGGGGTTATTTTGCCATGATATAACTCTGATTTTTATTGGTTAAGTCATCCCATGCTTGGTCTTAATAGGTGTAGTGTAATCCACCTTATTTGCCTTGTATGCATTATGCCTTATGCCCTTCATGTTAGCTTGTTTTGGCTTCCTTCCATACATGTCTTAGTATCATTTTAATATCTTCTAGGATTGTTTTGGGTTGCCTGTGCCATATGCTTCATGCTTTGTATAGTTGTAGTGCAATTGGCCTTGCTAGCTTTGTGTTTTGATGACTCATGCATGCTATCTTTGAGCTATTTAGATGATTTGGCATCATTTAATGCTTTATTTCAGAGCTTATAGCATGACTATATTCCTACTTCTTTCATGTTTTAAGTGCCTTTGAGTGTTATGCATTGTCGCATTGCTTATGGCCTAGCTTGTATGCTTGCATGCCTTGACCTTTGAGCCCCTAACTTAGCATGTTTTGGTCCATGTTTTGACCTAATTGAGCTCTATTTGTGGTTGGTTCATGCATATTTGCCATGTATTGCATGCCTCCTTTGTAGTCCTCTTTATTAGCTTTCATGCTTTAGGACCTTTGCATGCTATACTTATGTTTGATTGAATGATTTGATATCATTTCTTACTTAATTTCAGTGCATTTAGTGTTGTTACACTTCCTCATTTGTCACTCCTTAAGCCTTCTTGAGGGTTGTGCTCTTAGGCCTAGTTGATAGGCCAATGCATTGTGCATGCATACCTTGTCTTTTGTGCCTTTGTTTTGGTGTTATGGCCACTGATTTGGACATGGCTGAGGTCTGTCCATTTTGGTTTAAGTCTATTAAGCATTGTGTATGCCATGTAGTTCATCGCATTGAGTATGTTATGTTGTTTGCATGTTGGTTTATTGTATTTGTGTATGCTTGTTGTCATTTGTATTGTGTGTGCTAGTTGTGTTTGCATTGTGCATACATTAGCATAGTTTGCATGTTATTAGCTTTATTAAGTTAATCATGTCACATTGCATTAAGTGGGCCATGTTGTTCTTAGCATTGTGCATTGTGCATGCCATTAGCCTTGTTAGGTTGTTCATGTTGCATTGCATGTTTGCATGCTAAAGTTATATTGCATATTTGCATGCTTGTGTTGCATTGCATTTTTGCATACTCCATGTTACATAGCATTGTGCATGCCATGTTATGTGTTGCATTGTGTTTGGAATAGGTGTTAGTCCAAACACGGGAAATGAGGGACGTTTCATACTTGAAGTGATGAAACGTGCCTTAATTCCCGGTCGCCGATGCTCTTGATCATACATGATAGAGTTCTAGGCCTTATGTGTTTATGTGTGCATTCATTTCATATTGAATTGTGCAACTTCACCTCTCGGCCATCATGCATTGAAATGCGTAATTGGTGGTCCGAGGGTCGAGAACCATACTCCCTTGAGCTTATGAAATGATAGAGAGGGTGGTTGTGCACACATATCTTGCAAATACATTTCCATGCCCTTTCTTGCTCTCTGTTGCAGCAAAGTGGAAAAATACAGCAACTGGTCCACCAGCCAGAAAAACTAGCTGGCCGACCACTTTTTCTGCCCTGCAACAACAAAAAGTGGTCGGCAGGTGGTCTCCCACACCAACAACTGGTCGGCCACCCTCCCACAGGTCCCCAAGATGAGTTAGAAGCTATCTGGAGCTTGGTGCAAGTTTGTGAGAGCAGTTGCAAACAGAGGCAAATTGGGGCATCGCGACGGATTTTCGAACGAGGCGACCGGGCATGCATGCACTCTTCTCTTTCTGAGGACCTTGTTTTACTACTTTCCTTAGCTAGTTTATGCTTTGGTTCTATACCTAAATAGTTAATGTGTTTAGCTATTTGTTCGTGTTTAATTAGCAAGTGTAGTTAGCTAATGAAGCTGTCTTGTAATAGTTAGTTAACTAGGACTAGTTAATTAGCTTCGTTGTGTAATAATTAGTTTAATTAGCTTAGATTAGCTAGTTAGCTTCTTATTCGGACCCTTCGTCGAGAGGGCCAACTGTTGTAATAAGCGTGCGTGTGTGTTATGCATGTCTTCTAACCCCATTTCTTTCTCCCTTTTACTTAACCGCTTACGATGGTTAGTTTTAGGGCATGTTTCATTTAGCATACCTTATGCTTCGCATGTGTGCATCCATTCATCTGTTTTTCATACACCGGGCTCAGCGCATCATACTAACTGCATTGTTCTTCAATACATCTACTTGAATACGTGTTTAACAGCATGTTACCAAGTTGCATTTCACACGACATTCTAGAATAGCCGAGCCTATTTTAGTTGCATTTTCGCATGTGTTGCATTAGCCATCTTAACATGAACTAGGATCATGCATGATTTCTAACTAGTTCTCTGTTTTGGCTTGGAGTACACTGTGAGTGTTTACGCTTTAGCATACTGCATGTGTGTTAATGTTGCCATGAAAGCATGTTTGCCATGAGGCTAACTGCTTATTTGATATAACTGCCTGAATGCCTGTGGGTGACGGTTGGATTACTTGAATTGGAACAATTCATCAAATCCCTGATTTAGCCTACTTGCGAGTAGCAAACTTCAAACCATTTTTCAAACGAACGTGCAATGTTTTGTTCCAACTTAGGCGATCTAGTCTATACTTGTTTGTTGTGCGCATAACATAGTAATTCTAGGTTAATAACCATAATAAGAGCACATGTGTTTTCAAAAATAAAATATCATGCTTAGTATAGGCCGATCTTTAATCGGACGAGCGGGGGTGCTCATTGCATGACCTTCCCCTCTCGTACCCAAGTTCCCGAGCCGAGATGATGACGGACACATGGCCTTCGGCACCAGTCAGGGTTTCCTAAATTTCCCCCAAAATAAAATATTTAGGTGGCGACTCTGTATCTGGCAAAGCAGTCCATGTTTGGCACTTCTTTATAAAAATCAGTTTTCCAAAAAAGATTTACTAGATTTGGACTCTTTGGTGATTTATCGGTCTCACATTGCACTTTGTGAGATTAGATTCAGAACCGTGACATTGAGTCCGAATTGTGGTAACTCAGAACAAAACGAGATTCGCGCCCTCGCAGGCGCGGATATCGGAGAGTTCCCGGGGCACGTCCACATTTTCCATCGCCGAGAGACAACTAGATTCGCAAGGAGTCCACTACTGCTACAGGTAATGTTTCCCACCCTATCTTACATATATTTCTCGCATTACTCGGCCCTCAGGCTCAGTTTTTTCTCTCGAAACCCTTTTTCTCACTTTTCTCTCCACGTACACCTCTCTATTCTTTAATCTCTCATTTTCATCCCTCCCCAGATATGGCTGATGGATAAGTTGAGGATTGTGGACTCATGCCCAGCATATTCAGCTCGCGGCTATTTCTTGTGGTGATGTCTAGTCGATGCCCCTGATGAGGGATGGTGGTGCGAATGGATGTGTAGTCTGCCCGCTGTCGACATTGCTTGGCGCTGCCCCTGGCTCAATCTGCTGGCGATGAGCTACAACATATCTTGCCAGCCCAGGATTCAGTTGATCGGCCTAACACACTGTGTCTTTTACTTCCCATTTCGAGTTCGGCGCCAATTTGGGCATGATCAAACTTGCCCGGAAGAGGGGATAGAGTACCCTGCTGCATTTCCAATCCAAGGAGCACAGCTAGCTCGATATGCCACAGCATGGAGGATAAGAGAGCTTCTGGCCCCCGCTCCCGCTTTCAGTTGCATGCTCTCTAATGAGTGCATAGGTTGGCTTGATGAAGAGGTGCAGGTTGGGCCTACTTTGGCATCAGAGGCTTCCACAAGCTCTGGGAGGGGGCGCAAGAACACCTGACTTATCCATGCCCCGAGTTTATTGCTTTATCAGTACTTTCAAGTTTTCTTTTATGAATGTAATAAAAAGCATCTTCAATTTGTATTCAAGAGTAGGAGAACTCTGTACTGAAATCAATGAAATTGAAGGTTGTGGGTACAGAAAATTTTCCGTTTGGTCCAAAAATGGTCTAAGTTGTAAAAAGATTAATTTGAGCAAAATCAACTTTTATTAAAACTTTTCAAAACATTTTTCGATATGGATCACAACTAGACACGCCCGAGATCTATCACTGAGATGTACAACCCCAGATCCAGCAACTAGAAAGTTGCCCCTAGTCTGAATAGCACTGCATTGGAGATCACAACCGAGCTCTTGAATACAGAATAGACAAAGATGACTAACATGATCACATGGACAAAGTTGATTTGGGAGTGTTTATGGCTGGACTTCAGAATGAAGTTGCCTACGTATCCCGAAGACGGGAATCAAGCCTTATGTAGTTCAGTTTTGGTTCACTCGTGTATTAACACACTCCTTTTGCGCTCTAACTTTTTCCAAGGTCGCCCTTTCTGGGTTTTCAACCTTGCGAGCTCAGTTTTTATTATTTCAAATTTTTCATGCTCTAAATTTTGCCTAGGTTGCCCTTTCGGGTTTTCGGCCTAGCGAGCCACTCAGGGATAGTATTTCTTCAACTTGTCCATGTTGATCAGCTGGGAGAACTCAAGGCCATCTAAATCCATCAGAACGACAGCTCCACTTGACCAGATAGACTTGATGATGTAAGGAACAGTCCAATTGGGTCTGAACTTGCCCCTAGGGTCATGGATGGGAGCTCGGTTATCTTTGAGCACTAGATCCCCCTCTTTCAAATTCCTGGACTTAACCTTCTTGTTGAAAGCCCTAGCAATTCTTCGTTGATAACCCTGGACGTGATACAATGCTTTCAGCCTTCTTTCATCAAAGTGCATGAGCTCTTTGAACCTGCTTTGCTGTCAATCTACCTCAGCTATCTGACACTCAGCCAATACCCGTAATGACGAAACCTCAACTTCGATAGGCAGAACAACCTCCATCCCATAAACCAAGGAATATAGAGTTGCCCTAGTAGAAGCTCAAATTGAAGTCCGGTAGCCCCAAAGAGCAAATGACAGCTTATCTGGCCAATCCCTGTAGGTTTTCACCATCTTCTGCAGAATGTGCTTGATGTTCTTGTTGGCGGCCTCAACTGCTCTGTTGGTTTGTGGCCGATATGTAGATGACTTATGAAAAGCCACGTTGTACTTTTCCAACAAGTCGATCACCTCCTTCTTGAAGTGGGAACCATTATCCGAAATAATCTCATTCGGGACCTCGTAGCTACAAATAATGTTGTTCTTGATGAACTTAGCGACATGCGATGCCTTCAATACCGCGTAAGATTAGGCCTCAACGCACTTCGTGAAGTAGTTTGTCGCTACCAGAATGTACTCATGCCCGTTGGACCCCTTCGGAGTGACAACCCCAATTACATCAATCCCCCAGACTGAAAATGGCCATGGCGAAGTCATATTGTACAGCTTCGACGGCGGAATATTCATACGGTTTGCATGGATCTAACATTTGTGGCATCGCCGGACAAAGCCAATACAATCCTCCTCCATGGTTAACTAGTAATAACCCTGCCAAAGGATCTTCTGGGCTAGCATCACCCCACTCATGTGTGCTCCGCACTCTCCTCCATGGATGGCCTCCATCAGGCGCTTGGATTCTTCACCATCAACGCATAGCTTATGCATCCCGAGATGACCCCTCTTGTACAGTTTACCCCCGCAGACGATGAACTGAGCAGCCATTCTTTGAATTGCCCTCTTATCTTTGGCATTTGTCCCTAATGGATAAGCATCCTTTTCCAAGAAGTTCCAGATGTCGTAATACCAGGGCTTCTGATCTTGTACCTCATCTATGGCAGCAATCAGCTCGTAGGTCGGCACGAACTTCTATTCAATGATGATCGGACGCATCCGGACTCCGAAAGGGATGTCTATCATAGAAGATAAAGTTGCTAAGGAATCAGCGAACCTGTTGTTCTCTCTTAACAGATGAGCGAAGTTCAGTTTTTCAAATCGAGGAATCAGAGCGTCCAAGGTCTAGTGATAAATTCTTATCTTTTCTTTTTTAACTTTCCAATCTCCTTTAGCTTGAGATACAACAAGGTTTGAGTCCCCAATGACATCCAACCGTTTTGCCCCTAGTTCCAGGGCGGCTTCTAGTCCAGCAATACATGCCTCATATTCTGCCTCATTGTTCGACACTTTGAACCGGAGTTTGAATGCTAGAGGTATACGGGAATTGTCGGGTGCTATTAGCAACACCCCTATCCCATACCCGTATTGGTTTGACGCTCCGTGAAAATACATTGTCCAAGTCTCTTCTTCGACATGCAGAATGGCCTCATCTGGGAACAGATACTCAACTGCTTCATCCCCTTCAACTGGGTGGTCGGCTAAGAACTTCACCGCTCTCCCTTTCACTGACTTGCGCGTCATGTATTTCAGATCAAATTTAGAAAGCAAAAGCAACCAACGGGCCAGTCTACCCGTAAGTGCTGGTTTCTCGAAGAGATATTTGATGGGATCTAATCTCAAAACCAGTATTATAGAGTGAGCTAACAGGTAGTGCCTCAACTTCCTGGTAGCCCATACCAAGGCCAGACAAGCCTTCTCCAGCAGAGCGTAGCAGGTTTTGTAATCCAGCATTTTCTTACTCAGGTAGTAGATAGCCTTCTCCACTTTGTCCTCAGACTCCAGCGCAAACATGCAGCCCATCGTTGTTTCGGTCACTAATAGGTTCAGAATCAACGGTTTCCCCGGCTCAGGCGGTGACAACACAGGTGGATTTTGTAGATATTGCTTGATCTGCTCGAAAGCAACCTGGCATCGGCCGTCCCATTGGAACTTCTTTCCTTTCTTCAAGAGACCAAACAGTGGTTCACAAGTCAAGATTAATTTTGCAATAAACCGTCTTATGAATTGCACTTTACCCAGAAAGCCTCGCACCTCCTTTTTAGTCCTCGGTGGTGGCATTTCTAAGATGGCCTTGATTTTAGAAGGATCAACCTCGATACCCCTTTGTGTGATCAAGAACCCCTATTATTTTCCTTGCTGTAACACCAAATGTAAATTTCTAAGGATTCAGCCGCAACCGATACTCTCTGATCCGTTGGAAGAATTTCTACAAGGTAGTGTAGTGGCCCTCTCTTTCCTTGGAGTTGACAATCATGTCGTCCACGTACACCTCAACCTCTTTATGGATCATATCATGCAAAATCGTGGTCGCAACCTGTTGATCGTAGCCCCAGCGTTCTTCAACCTAAACAGCATCACCCTATAACAATAGGTTCCCCACGGGGTGGTGAAAGCAGTTTTCTCCCTATCTTCGGGTGCCATCAAAATCTGAATGTAGCCTGAAAACCCATCCATGAACGAGAGAAGCGTGTGCCCAGCAGTGAAGTCCACTAATTCGTTGATATGCAGCAGAGGAAAGTCGTCCATCGAACTGGCTTTGTTCAAATCCCTAAAGTCCACACACACCCGAATTCTGCTGTCCTTCTTCGGCACCGAAACTATATTGGCCAACCAAGTAGGGTATTCAGATACCAACAGGAACCCTGTGTCAATTTGTTTGGTGACCTCTTCTTTGATCTTCAAAGCCCAGTCCAGGCGAATCCTTCGGAGCTTTGACTTAACAGGTCGGGCCTTGGGGTCAAGAGGGATCCGGTGCTGTACAATCTCAAGATCGATTCCAGGCATGTTTTCGTAGGACCACGTGAAAACATCTTTGAAATCTTTTAATAAAGTGACTAAGCGCTCGCGCTCCTCCGAAGACAACGTGGACCCGATTTGGACCAGCCGCGGGTCCTTCCTAGTACCAACATTAATTGTGGTGATTTCATCAACCAAAGGTTTTACAAACCTCTCCTGCTCTTAATCAATCAAATGTTGTAAAACCGGAGGAATTTCTTCCTCGTCGTTTTTCTCAAAATTTTGAAAGTCTTGATTAATATAATAAATTAAAGGCACAGAAAAGTACTTGGAAGCCATAGCCGTACCATTCTCATTAATAACATTCAGTCTGCCTGATTCCTCTATTACAACAGACTCAAAAGAAAAAGAAAAAACGACCTGGACTGGACAGTGGCATCCAGGTTATCACCCCCAAGAATATCGAACTGAAACTCAGACGAGCTGGAACTTGATTCTGACTCCACAAACTTAGTGGAATCAGATTCTGGCTCACTACCTAACCCGAAATTGCTCGATAAAAAGCCCTCCTCGTATTGCCAGACGAGGGAGTGTGCGATGGATGTATCGAGAATGCCTGAAGATGGGCCCACAGCCGTTTCATCCCCGATCATGGAAACTGAGAAGTTATCCCCCAAGCACTCCGGTATGATCTACGGATCTGAGAGGAGACTAGCCAGTGCTACCCCCATCTTAATTTCTGTGCTCTCGGAATCCTCCTCCTTGCATTGCTCAGCCTCAGCTAGTGGGTCTTTCTACTCTTCGACAACTTCATCCCCTGACAATTGCAAGTCAAAGAAAATCTCAAATCCCGGCAAGTGCCGTCTCTCTGCATTTAGCCATGGCTCCAGAAAGCTGCAAAACGGGAAGTCCTTTCCCTCCCGGACAAAGCGTCCGTTCAGGGTCCCCTGGATAGGTCGGTGCACCAACTCATAATGCTTCTCGGCTTGCTTTGCACTGGCATATCCAGCCATCTCTTTTCCTTTCCTCGCCCAATCCTCTTTGGTAGGCAGATAACCTAGACCAAAGGTATATGGGTTGTGCGGCACTTCAGCCGATGCTGCAACGTCCTTCCGGCCACTTCGCCGTAATCCTATCTCGGGGATGTGCTGAAGCTTGTTCATAAGGTAGACAGACTGTGCACTGACGTATAGCCCCTTATCAATAGCTAGCATATTCTGTAGAACCCGGGCCTCAACTAGGGTGAATCCTGACAGAAATACATCCTCCGTGCCATGCTCAATCTCCAGAACTGGTGTAGAAACCTCTGGCGGTGGATATATTGAAGAATTTCCAAAAACGATTGCCACCCGCTTCCTGTGGGGGTACTTCAGCATTTGGTGTAAGGTGGAAGAGACGGCTTTCACCTGGTGCAACCACGGTCGCCCGTTGCGGAAACATCCAAGACATGAAACTCAATGTCCTGTTGCCCCGGACCAACCTTAGTCTTAATCCGTATGGTCCCCATCACCTCTCGGCTGGTATTATCATAGGCCCGTATCACCTGGGCAGTAGGCACGAAATCCGCGGGCTTTAACCCGATAACATATGCCGTTCTCGATGGACACACATTGATAGCAGATCATGTGTCAACAAGGACCACCGGTATCCATTTCTCTCTACGCTCGACAGAGATATAGAGGGGGTTTGTTATGATCTGAACCCTTAGGCGGCAGTTCCTTGTCGGTGAAGGTCAATGTCGGGGAAGCTCCTTCCGGGAAAACCAACCCTACCAACTGCTCCGGAGTTGTATCGATTGAAAGCTTGGTCCTATCTGTGGCAGAAAGGACAGCTTGTCTGTGAACCCTTGAGCCATAAGTAGTCCTCAGATGGAGATGTCTGCTTGGATTTTCTTAAGCTGCTTCAGTACAACGTCCTCCTCTAGTAGCTTTTCTTTCTGCCTCTCCGCTTCTTTGTCCTTCCTGGACGCCTCTGGCTGATCCAAGTGTGGGGGTTTGAAATACTACCCACTCCTGGTCATATGGTCAACCTCCTCAACATACCAGGTGTCATCTGGTGGGTTCTACCCCCAATCCTTGTTAGTGTAGGTAAGACGTAAGTCGTCGTCTTCCCACCACATCCCGTCGGCAACCGACAGACAGCTGTCCGATTCCATTACAATTGTTTATGTGCTCACAGCACATTCCGTCCCTGTAGGGGCTTTGGCCTTCCTAGTCCTCTCAAGATCCTCGATCTTTTCCTGCTCAAGCCGCTTCATTGCCGCCTCCCGTTCAGTGTCTACTGTACTCAAACTACTCGGATCCCGAGCAAAATTCCTTGCACCGGTGCTCTCCGGCGATGCTCCATGTTCCTCGGCCATTCCGGCCACTACTGATGTTCTCATTCCTGATGGTCCCTGTTCTGGCTGAGATTCTTTAACAACATCTGGCTGGTCACTGAGCCACCCCGTATTCTCTGCCGATCCATCCAAATCGAACCAGTTGATGTTCACATCCCCTGAGTCCTGCTCTTCAAAGAACTGCAGATTTGCAATTTCCTTTTCTAGCTTTGCTAGGTCATCTAGCCCCTGACTCGGTCCATCTTCCCGAACCACACTGATCTCTTCCTTAATCGGCAACTCTACCCTCGGCTTAGCCTTGTCTGTTGATGTGATAGAACCACTCGGGTTATATGTAAAGCTCCCAGACCCCTCAGGCTTTGAATCAACATTCCCATTTGCCTCCAAAGTCATCCCAGTTCTATCTTCGACAGTCACCATCACCAGTTCAGGTTGGGTTTGGGAGATGCTCAACATGCACAAGTTCGTGCTATCGGGGATGAACACCTCAGGCTTGGGTAGGTGGGAGGGTGTGGTGTATATGGTTGGGTCATATGGAATGGCCGCGGGTTGGATCAAGTTGATGTGTTTGGGTGGTGGAGCTTGGTTATGTGGTGGGAGTGGGTTGGTGGTGACATTCGGCTTCTCTGGAGACGCAATCACCTTATTGTTAATAAGATCCTGGATCTCATGATGCAGTCTATAGCACTGATCAGTGTCATGACCATGCTGCTGGTGAAAGGTACAGTATTTAGCCGGGTTATGGGAGGAATGAAGTTTGTCTGGTAACGGCCGCGGCTCCAGGGACTTCAGATATCCCTTTTTGATCAGGACCCTAAGGGCCGTTGACAGAGACATGTACAGTGAAGTAAAGGTTCTCTAGCCTTGGGGTGGATATCTTGCTATTTGTGAGCTGGTTTCGGACGCACAGGTGAAGGGTGTAGCTGGAAGTGTTTTTGGAGTGGTGGTGGTGACCATGCCCACGTCGGAAGTTCTAGCAGCTGCAGCACTACTCGTGCCTGCATTCGAACTGCGTGTAAATGCCCTCTTGGACTGTTCCCTGTTGTAGTCAATCAGACCCTGTTTCATGGCGTCCTTAATCTGTACCCCAATCTCGTGTAAATCCGCAAAGGTGGGAAGGGGTAAGACGATCATTTTTTGCATCAGCTTGGGTTGGAGGTTGCGCACAACCATCTGTATCTGATCCTTATCGACCTGCCTAATGGTCATCATAGAAGCTTTGGCCCTTCAACGGGTTACAAAGTCTGAGAAGCCCTCTTTCGGCTCCTGTCTAGTTGTCTCATGATCACGAGTTGTGATCTCGATTTGCGAGTTGTAGGAGTATTGAGCTATAAAGGCCTCAGCCATTTCTTTCCAACTTCTCTTGATAGAATCTTCCAACTTCGCATACCAGATGGCCGCGACTCCAACAGGGTCCAGCCGAAGAGGGAAAGCTTTTGCAGTTTGGAGAGGCCCATTGGCCTTAGGATATCTGAGAACAACCGCAGGTGTACCATGGGATCCCCATAACTGTCAAAACGGTCTATATGTGGCATCTTGAACCGGTCCGACAATGTCACTGCTGAGTCGGTGTATCCATCCTCCATGTCCAGAATGGAATTAACGCCTTGAGCTTTTCTGAACAGCTTTTCTAACTTGCTCACTTTCAGCACTGTTGGATCCACCTCGAACTCAAACGGTGTGTCCACTAGATTAGCCAGTGCTTTGGACAACTGAGGTAGGATTGGGGGTGGAATTGGCCCTGTTGGGATGTCCGTATTTTCCTGGATGTTTGCAGTATCCCCGAGTATTGGAACTCTAGGTGGGGGTGGGGGTGGATGCGAAGTAGATGCTCCAACTTGTTGCGGTTGCTGTTGTTGCTGAAGTCTGGCAATCAACTTTGTCTGTTAAGCCACAACCTCTACCTAATGCGAGGCAAACTCTGCCTGGCGGGCAGCATCCCACTGCATGGCTTGCATAGTCTCTTGGAGCTGATGCATCATGTCCTCCATACTGGCCATAAGGTGCTTATCTAACTGAACAACAGGTATATCTCTCTCTGCGGTAGAAATGAAAGCCTCAGCCCGAATACTCACTGGTGGGGTGGATAAGGACCGCTGATCTGGTAACCACTGTACTGATGAACTGCGCCTAACTGACCTTCGTCTAGTAACCGGGGATAATGAAAGGAACATTGCTTGTCCGTCAACTAGATCCTCGGATCAATGAAGTCTTCGACCTCTAGTCCAGAGTGCTCAGGGGGTATCTTCCTTTTCAGAAGCAATTGTGCTATACTACCTTGCAAAAAGATAAATAAAACAAAATAAGGAAACAACAAGCAGAAAAACGAATAGCATTTCGGCTTAAAATAAAGGCAACACACAGTTGGCATTTGTAAGCTGAACACACTGTTCTCAATGCTGATCACAGTTCCCAAATCACTGCCCTAAATCTGATACCCTCAGGTAAAATTGATTCCTCGAAATACTGATGCCCACAGGCCTGATACCCAGACTTGCAAACTGATACATACAACCTGTAGAGACACACTCTGACAGCACATATCAAGCAAGTAAGAGTCAAAACACCCCTATGATGGGGCAAGGTTTCCCTGTCCTAATTTCGTCAGGAACTAGGGTTTCACTACGCACACAACGGTTTCAAACAACCTACAATCGGGTAAGCAACATGTCCTAGTTTGGAATGGTCACTATGGTTTTTGATATGCAACTAGGTTGAATGGTCAAAAAGGGTGCCTCGATGAAAATCGAGATTTGTGTTCCCATCGTGGCCGAGCCCGTAATCGGTCAGCCTTATGGCACGCTTTTCCAAGCAAGCTTCTGGCAAACCGTTCAGGAATAGCAGATGGAAGACGCTGTGACTTAGGCGCACCTATGCAAATGCAATGCAAAGAAATATATAAGTGTAAACAAAACACCATATCTTGAGTTCGACTCAAGTTCTCTAAATCCCCAGCAGAGTCGCTAGAAACTGTAGACCGCCCGAACTCCACTCTGCGCGTGAGGGTGCGAATTGTAGTTCTAGCTACTACAGTTCAGACTCTTGTCACGGTTCTGAATCTAATCTCACAAAGTGCAATGTAAGACTGATAAATCACCAAAGAGTCCAAATCCGGCAATTGGTTTTGGAAAATCAATTTTAATCAAAAAGCGCCAAACATGGACTACTTTGCCAGATTTCAGAGTCGCAACCTAAATATTTTGTTTTGGGAAATTTAGGAAACCATGACTCATGCCTAAGGCCACGTGTCCGTCATCACCAAAGTTGCCTTGGCTCGGGAACTTGGGTACGAGAAGGGAAGGTCCTGAAATGAGCACTCCCGCTCGCCCGATCAAAGGATCGGCCTCTACTAACAGGATATGTTGTTTTTGAAAACACATGTGTTCTTACTCCGGTTATTAACCTAGAATTACTATGTGATGCGCGCAACATACAAGTATAGATTAAATCGCTCGATTTGGAACAAAGCATCTCATGTTTGTTTTTTGAAAATGGTTTGAAAGTGTTACTCACAAATAGGCTAAGACGCAGATTTGCCATCCTCAAGTGGGCTTAGAAAACAACATGATTTTGCCACTCCGTAAAGTGGGCTTAAAATGCACATTTTGATGAATTGTTCCAATTCAAGCAATGAAGCCTTCATCCACAGGCATTCAAGCAGTTATAGCAGTTAAGCACATAGCCTCATGGCAAACATGCTAAACATGGCAACACATACACGCATGCAAGGATGCTAAAGTGTAAACACTCACAGTGTACTCCGAGCCAAAACAAAAGCTAGTTAGTAATCAATGCATGATCCCAGCTATATCAATAATGCTTAATGCAACACGTGCAAAAATGAAACTAAAATAGGCTTGGCTATCTAAAATGGCATATGAATGCAACACTTGATAACATGCTTTGAAACATGTATCCAAGAAAGTATATTGAAATACAATGCAGTTTGAATGATGCGCCGAGCCCGGTGCATGCAATACGAATGAATGATGCACGCATGCAAAGCATAAGGATGCTAATTGAAATATGCCCTAAAACTAACCATCAAAAGCTGATAAGTAAAAGGGAGAAAGAAATGGGGTTAGAAGACATGCATCACACACGCGCACACTTATTACAACATTTGTGCCCTCTCGACGGAAGGTCCGAATGAAAGCTAAGCTATTCTAAGCTATGCTACTTAACTAATCTAATAATCTAATTAGACTAATTATTACACAACACAAATTGAATGACTAGCTACAACTAGTTATTACAGTACTTTAACTAATCAACACATTAATTAAGTTACTAGACAACAAGCAAAGCTATAAATGAGACTGCCTCAGCTCTGTTCAAGAAGGTAGAAGGTGCATGCATGCTCGATCGCCTCGCTCGGAAATCCATTACTATGCCCGGAATTGCCTCTGTTTGCATTTGATTTGACAACACTGCACAAACTTCCAAATTGCTTCTGCTCCAACATGGGGACCTTCTGGTGCACTGCCGACCAGAAAAGGAGGCTGTAGACCACTTGTAGACCAGAAAAAGTGGTCGGTCAGCCACTTTTACTGGTCTGCCGACCAGAAATTCTTCCAAACTCCAGTTTTGCTGCAATAGAGAACAAGAAGGGGCACAACAGTGTATTTGCAAGACATGTATGCATAACCACCCTCCCTATCATTTTTCAAGCTCAACGTAGTGCGGTACTTGACTCTTGGGCCACCAATCGAGCATCGCAATACACAATGGCCGAGAAGCCAAGTTTGCACAATTCAATGTCAATGAATGCACAAATTACATATCAAGCAAGCCCCAAAGGGCCAAGGTGACTCAAAATAGTCCTAAGGCAGGTCAAAACAATGCCAAAAACATGCTTGAACATAGCTAACACATGTTAGAATGGGAGGCATAAAGCATGATGCATGCAAAGCCAATGAGGATGGTTACACTACAAGTGTAAGAAGCAAACGAGAGATGCTCTAACCAACCAAAAATAGAGTTGTATTATGGAAAAATAAGACCTAAAACACACTGAGATGGTAGCCCAAAAGCTTAGGCATCCATGCATACAAGTTAGGCTCATGGTAAAGGCATAAAGCATAACTCTCAAAAAACATTGAAAAAATGAAGCATGAGAGAGTATGGCCACACTTCATGCACTGAAATCATGTGAGAGATGAGGCTAAAGCATGCAAACAACTCAAGGAAAGCATGCTAGAGACTTGGAAACTCAAAGCTAGTGAGCAAGATTGCACTATGGCTATTCAAAGCAAGACATGCATGACCCAAAAATATCTACAGAAAATGTAGGAAAGCTGCCGACTAGTTGAAGTGGTCGACCGACCACTCCCACTAGTCGACCAACCATAAAAGGTGGTCTACAGGTAAGAAAAGTGGTTGGCAAGGGGGAGAGAGGGTCTGCACAGAGAGTGGAAGGTGGTGGTAAGCTACCGACCACCTTAGGTGGTCCACAGACCACCAACCCTAGCTGGCCGACCACAAAAGGTGGCTGGTAGGAAAGAAAAGTGGTCTACAGGGAGAGAAACTAGTCTACACCCCTGTTCCACCCTCCAGGCAAAGGATAATAAGGTTTGGTTAAAAAACAAACCAAAAAGGAAGCAAGACAAGAGTTCGCAAGGCGAGGCGCTCAGCCGGAAGCCCCGAAAACTAGTATACGGGTACAAAAAGTGGCCTACGAGAGGGAAGGGCAGCAAGGCATGGTCTAAAAACCAGGCCAAGAGGAGGAAGTTAAGAGGTCCCGAGACAAGGCGCTCAGCCGAAGGCTCCAGAAACTCAAAACGAGCACAAACATGCACAATCATCGAGCGCTCAAACGATGACGTCTGAGTCTTAAGGTCGGTCAAAAATGGGGTGTCTACACAAAATTAACCAAAACTCCTTTTCATACAATTGAAAGAAGTGCAGAACCACTTGAATTAATTCATAGTGACATTTGTGATTTTAAATCAATTCAAACTAGAGGTGAGAAAAAATATCTTATCACTTTCATAGATGACTATGCTAGATATAGTTATATTTATTTAATTTGAACTGAGGATGAAACTTTGGAAATTTTCATTCAATATAAGAATGAAGTTGAAAATCAACTTGGTAAGAAAATTACAAAACTTAAAAGTGATAGAAGTGGTGAATATGAATCATTTTTGGGTAAGTTTTGTAAAGAACATGGAATAATTCATCAAACCACCACTCCTTACTCACCTCAACAAAATGAAATTGCTAAAAGGAAAAATAGGACTTTAAAAGAAATGATGAATGTTATGTTAATAAGTTCTGAATTACCTCAAAACTTGTGGGGGGGGGGAACAATACTTTCTGCTAATTATATGTTTAATAAAGTACCCCGAAAGAAAGCAAATCAAATACCTTATGAAATGTGGCATGGAAGAGTACCATCCTACAAATACTTAAAAGTGTGGGGGTGTTTGGCTAAAATGGCTATTCCTAGTCCTAAAAGACTAAGATAGGTCCTAAAACTGTTGATTGCGCATATTCATTGGTTATGCCAAGAATAGTTGTGCATATCAGTTTTTGATTCATAAGTCAGAACATTCCGAAATGCATGTAAATACTAGTATAGAATCTCGAAATGCATCATTCTTTGAACATGTGTTTCTGAATAAAACTGGACAAGAGGCTACTACTAACAAAAGATCTTATAATGCCATTACAAGTCACGATCAAGAACAAGAGCAAGAGATAAAATCAAAATGAGGAAGAGGAACCTGGGCGTAGTAAACGTGCTAGAACCTCAAAATCTTTTGGTCCAAATTTTCTAACTTTTTTGTTAGAAAATGAGCCTTTAACTTTCAAAGAAGTTATATCCAGTCCTGAGGCTCCTTTATGGAAAGAGTCTGTAAATAGTTTAGTTGAATCCATCTTGCAAAATCACACTTGAGAATTGGTGGATTTGCCACCAGGTTGTAAACCTCTTGGGTACAAGTGGATTTTTAAGAGAAAAATGAAAGTGAATGGATCAATTGACAAATACAAGGCAAGACTTGTGGTCAAAGGATATAGACAAAAACAAGGTCTTGATTATTTTGTCACATACTCACCAGTTACTAGAATAACATCCATTAGAATGTTAATTGCCATTGCATCTTTGTACAATCTAGAAATTGATCAAATGGATGTGAAAACAATTTTCTTAAATGGTAAGTTAAATGAAGAAATTTACATAAAACAACCAGAAGGATTTTCTATTCTAGGAAAAGAAAAGAAATGGTGTAAATTAGTTAAATCATTATATGGTTTAAAACAAATGCCAAAGTAATGGAATGAGAAATTTGACAAGGCAATGATATCAAATAGATTTAAAAGTAATGAATGTGACAAATGTGTTTATATTAAAAACATAAACAAAGGTTATGTTGTAATATGTCTTTTTGTGGATGATCATAATTAGTACTAATGACATGATTAGAGCTACCAAGAAAATGTTGAATAAACATTTTGACATGAAAGACATGAGGATTGCTGATGCAATTCTTTGTATGAAAATTACCAAAATATCAGAAGGATATGCTTTGTTACAATCACATTACATTGAGAAAATGCTTGACAGATTCTGCAAAGGTGATGATCATCTTGCTAGAACACATATGGATGTTAATGTGTTTCTTTCTAAAAATGTACAAGAATGTATTTCTCAATAAGAGTATGCAGCTTAATGTACTTGATGAACTGCAGTCACCCGGATATAGCTTATGCAGTAAGTAAATTAAGTAGATATATGAGTAATCCAGGAGTAGAACACTAGGAAGCTATTATAAGGGTTCTAAGATATCTCCTGTTTACTCATAACATTGGGTTAAATTATATTAGACATCCAACAGTACTTGAAGGATACTATGATACAAACTGAATATCGAATACTAGAGACTCAAAATCCACCAGTGGATATGTCTTTACTCTTGGTGGTGCGACTGTATCTTGGAAATCTTCCAAACAGACTTGCATTGCTAGGTCTACTATGGAATCAGAATGTATAGCTTTAGTTAAAGTTGGGGAAGAAGCAGAATGGCTTCATCACTGCCTTGAAGATATTCTAATGTGGCCAAAATCGGTGCCTGCTATATGAATACATTGTGATAGTCAATCAACAATATGTAGAGCATAGAGTCATATGTATAACGGTAAGTCACGACACATTCGTCGTCGACATAACACCGTGAGACAACTACTCTCTAATGGAATTATTTCCATTGAATATGTGAAGTCTAAAGACAACATAGTGGATCCACTAGCCAAAGGGTTAGCAAGAGAGTTAGTTGAAAATTCATCAAGGGGGGTGGGACTTAAGCCTATGAAACAAGAGTTACCACAACGGCAACCCAACCTAGTTGACTGGAGATCCCAAGATCTAAGTTCAAAGGGACAACCAAGTTGTGTATGACTCATAAGGATCATTGAGGAGTCAAACTCCTACCCATTTCTATGATGAAATAGTGATGTCTGCACCATTTTAGGTTAAGTAATACTGTGGGGGCCGAATATTGAAAGACATAAAGAGGCCGAATAATTGGACCTGGAGAGTCGAAATATATACATCGCATTCGGCCCCGTCTTACACATTTAAATCCTGCCCTATTCGGCCAAATAGTCGGTTGAGTAAGGGGCCGAGTGGAAAGTGGTTTGCAGCAAAAGGAGCCAAGTAAATAGTTATACGGCGAATCGAAAGTGGGCCCAGTCCCGAGGCCCAAGAAAAAAAAGATAGAAATAGAAGAACATCAGCCAGAAAGAGGTATGTGAGAATCAGTATGCTTAACTTAAAATACAGGTAATCTAGAGAGTAGAGACTGACTTGTCTGCCGGAGTGCTAATCCCGGCACTCCCGACCGGAGTGTTTATTCCTTTTCAGGTTGTTAGCTGAGGATCTCGAGCGCCCCAGTGGATCAAAAGAGTATTTCCAAACCACCTTCCCCACAATTGGCGTCGTCTGTGGGAATACTCAACCACATCCATAGCGGGTGCAATGGAAGATCCTCCGATAATCGCTGATGAAACTACACCGAGAAATGATCTCACCCCAACAAACATGCTGGGACTAGAGACTGTAGCCGCAAGACGCGCCTTGAACTTCGATTCACCCTCGACTTCAGCGCATGAGACAATGCAAGCGATTATGGAACAAGCAAAGCAAAACGAACAGAGGTTGGAGAATATGATCGCTAAGAATTAACGTCTCCGTCGGGATTTGGCCTTGGAAGTGGCGAAGTCCAAACAAGCTGTACGCCAAGATCCAGAACGACCTCTGAGGGCAAGTGGTCGACGACCTCTGAGGGCAAGTGGTCGATGACCTCGAGCCCGACAACAAGACACTGACAGCGACTCTGACTCATTATCCCCGGAGCCCAAGAAGAAAGGACAACCCGAAACTACCAGTTCCTCTGAAGAGAGTCCACGTATAAGGCATAAGTGAAGATGAAATGGTTCAGACGAAGAGGACCAGCACGATCCCTTTGTGCGACAGATCGCAAAGGCAGTACTACCCAAGAAGTTCAAAGCCCCATCGTTCACCTTGTACAACGGGAAATCAGATCCCACGGATCATATCTGTCACTATAAGCAAGCCATGATGTTGCATGCAGACGACGAAGCTCTCATGTGCAGAATATTTCTGAGCAATTTGGGACCGTTGGAAGTCAGATGGTATTATAAGTTGGAGCCGGCGTTGATTAAGAGTTTCCATCAATTACAAAAATCCTTCAGGGCAAGATTCATCACCAACGAGGTGCAGCTGAAACAAGCCGACTCTCTCTGGGCAACGCAGATCCAGCCAGGAGAAACACTAAGAGCGTATTCGGCGCGCTATTGGGAGTGCTTTAATCTTGTTGATGACGCTTGCAATGGCTCCGTGGCCATCACCGCCTTTAAAATGGGTTTGCATCCTGACAGTGCTCTCTGCAGCTCCTTGACTGGAAGACCCCCCAAAACAGTTTGGGCGTTGATGAAGAAAGTTGAGGAATACTGCAAAGTGGAAGATGACGCCTTGCGGGTTAAAGCCGGAAACGTGGCCAACAAGACGACCCCTTCTAAAATTGCTCAGCCGTTAAATTCTGTACCACCTCAGAGCCCTAAACCACGACATCGGGCTAAACGAGACAAGAGACAGGATTCTCGCCGATCAAGCGACCAATGCCCCCACCGAGCAAATAAACAACTGCAAGTCGATGGCAGGTGCACAAGGTACACAGACAAGAAATACACAGAGTTGTCAGAGTCGATCAACATGGTTATGTCCAAAGTCCAACACCTTTCGTTCTTCAAATGGTCGTCCAAAATGGTGGGACCTCCTGAAACGAGAATACAGGATAGGCGGTGCGAGTATCACAAGGATCACGGCCACGATACTGAGAGTTGTTATGCATTGAAGGATCACCTGGAGGAATTGGTACATGACTGTCGGCTACAACAGTACATCCGGAAAGGCAACTCAACCAAAGTAATAGCCTTATGATAGGATTCACCTCCACTCGGCGTGATCCACATGATTTACAGCCTGCCAATGTCATCCGCGGTGCATACGATTCAGTTGAATCCCGACCTTCAAAATCAACTCACTCCAACTAAACAGCCCCATGAAGCTACGAGCATTGCTTTCGATGATTCAGATTTGGCCGGAGTGACACTTCTCCACATCGATCCCTTGGTAATCGAGTTACGCGTAAACCGATTCACCTTTGAGCGCGTACTCATTGATCTGGGGAGCATATCGAAAGTTATGTATTGCAAGACATTCACCAAACTCAGTTTCTCCAAATCAGATCTTTCTCTAGCTCCTTGCCCATTATTCGGCTTCAATGCAAATCCAGAATACCTGTTGGGGAAGATCACACTACCCATTCGAGCGGGCTCCCGAACAGTGGATGTGGAATTCTTGGTCATCAAGCTGCCATCGCTGTATAATCTCATCATGGGGTGAACTTGGTTACATACTATGTAGGTCGTGCCAAGCACCTATTATCAGCTGCTATGCTTCCCAACAGAACACGGCATTGAGCAAATCCGTGGCTCCAAGAAATCGGCACAAGCATGTTATCTCCTTGCTGGAAAGACGCCAAAAGAGTTGCAAGTGAATTCTATTGAGGCGCCGGATCGAGAGATCCTCGACGATGTTGGGTGGCTCCCAAGTGAAAAGGCCACAGAAGCCCTAGATCGAGTTGAGACTGACGGAAATTGAGACATGTTCTTCATGGTTGGTGGCTCCTTGAATCAAGCCGACAGGCAGCAGCTAATTTCCTTCCTGCTCGGCAACCTTAATGTATTTTCATGGACTCCATATGAGATGTTGGGTGTAGATCCATCTGTTTCGCAGCACCGTTTAAATGTTGACCCTAAATGCAAGCTGATTATTCAGAAAAGCCGGCGGTCAGCTACAGAGCACACTGTCGCCGTTGTTGAAGAGGTTGACTGGTTGCTTGACGCCAGAGCTATCAGGGAAGTGACCTACACCACATGGCTCTCGAATACCGTGGTTGTGAAGAAAAAGAATAGGACTTGGCATGTCTGCGTTGATTTTACCGACCTAAACAAAGCTTGCCCCAAGGATTGTTTTCCCCTACCCAGAATTGACCAACTTGTAGATGCTACGGCATATCACCAGCGTATGGGCTTCCTTGATGCCTACAGAGGCTACCATCAAATTTCCATGCATCCGGAGGACCAAGACAAAACTGCATTCCTCACCTCAAGAGGAACCTATTGCTATAAGGATGCCTCGGAAGTATGAACCAGATCCATCACATGTGCTGGATTGGAGCGATTTAGAGGTAGATGAGGATGCCTCGTATGAGGAGAGACCGGTTCGGGTCTTGGATAGGCGGGATCAGGTCCTGCGTGGTAAGACCATTCCTTTGGTGAAAGTCTTGTGGAAACATCACGGAGTGGAGGAAGCCACTTGGGAACGTGAGTTGGAAGTCCGTGAGAAATATCCGGACTTGTTTGTTGATGTGTGATCTTGTATTTAAATTTTACATTATGTTGAACTTAAGAGCTTCTATATATGTCTTAAGTGTAAAACATTGAGAATGTTTTGATTATTGGAAGCATGTTTTGGAACTTGCCCCATATGGTAGTTGGATGTAACACTATATATGTTGAATATATTGTTGACATTGGAAAGTTAGTGCATAATGTTGATGCATGTTGGAAGTACATATGTTGTTTACATATTGTGGAATGTCTCTTGTTAAAAGGGATGGGATGACCGGTAATGGGTCGAATTGTTGAATGTTAAAATGTAACATTGTTTAAAATGGAGGAAAACTTGTTTTTGAAAACTTGTGTTTAATTTCGGGGACGAAATTCTTTAAGGGGGGGAGGTTATAGCGATCCCAGGTTTACCCTTGTTGTATAGTGATCCGGACATGTGTCCGTGGATGTTGGTAGTTGTTTATTATCTTGTTTACATCCTTTCTTACTTTGTATTTGAGTTATAGGATGTGTTGAGCGGGTTTGTTACAGGTTGGTTGAGTTTAGAAACCAAAACTAGTTGCCCAGATTTTTGGCCTGTACGCTCGAGCGGAGGTGTTGGCGCTCGAGCGTAGATTACATCCATCCAGTATCTTGTTGCGCAATGTTGTGAGCTCGAGCGTAGGGTTGGGAGCTCGAGCGGAGGCCTGGTTCTGCAAAAGTGCTGGGCGAGTGCATTCTGCGCTCGAGCGGGAGGTTGGCCGCTCGAGCGGAAGTCTGTGAGTGGCCGCTCGAGCGGGGTGTTTTACGCTCGAGCGGAAGACTGGGTTTAAATCCCGAAATTGTGACTTTTCAAATCACTTTTTCACTTTCTCTTCTCTCTCTTACTTTTCCAAAATCACCATTGTTGAGCCTCTCACTCTAGACTCTACCTTCTCTCTAGGTTTTGATCTAGTAGGAGTGATTTACTCACCTTTGGCCTTTACAAAAAGGTTGTTGATCGTCGAGGGCTTCATTTTAATCTGAAAATCTCGGGTTTTGGAGCACGTTGGGTTTTGTCGTCTTCTCCTTTGGGACTCCGAAATTGAGGTAGGGATATCCTACTCCTCTCTATGGGTTTTGTCTTTAAATTTTGGTATTTTGAGATGTTGGGCTTGGTTTGGTAATTTTGTGAAAGTTTGGGGCTTTTGTGTAATTTTACAAAAGTTGGGGTTTTATTCATAATAAACCTAGATGCATGTTTAGCATGAAAAAAATGGAATGATTGCTGAATCATTGAAGAAAATGGGACCTAAGGGTTGAAATGGTAATTGTGGAAAATGGCCTAATTACATTGTTTAATTAATTGGGATAATTAATTGGTGAGAAATGAGGAAAAGAAATGTTGATTGAATATCCATTTATGCATTTATTTTCTGTTTTAGAAATAACTGCTTGGGGCTATCGGTGGAGGATAGTCGTGATTGTTGTAGACAATGTATGTTGATTAGGCAAACTGAAACTAATCAATGGAATGTGTTATGGAACTTGACAGTTGCTAGAATACATTAATTGTTTGTATTGTGTGATTGTATATAGAACCAATGTGTTTATATACGTTATGTGTAGAGGAGGAGATAGGGGATGTACTCCGCGGTTTAGGGGAAGATAGGGGATGGACCTCTAAACCGGATAGGTATTTGGAGGAGATAGGGGATGTACTCCGTAGACAGAGCTCATATGCTTGTCTAGAGAAGTGAAGATAGAGCTCATATGCTTATCTTTGTGAAGTGAAGTGTGGATACAGCTTGTATGCTTATCTGTGGATATTGTTGATATACATATCTGTTGTAGAGTGTGGATACAGCTTGTATGCTTATCTGTGGATATTGTTGATATACATATCTGTTGAGAATGTGGATATAGCTTTTATGCTTATCTGAATGTGAGATATAGTTTTTATACATATCTGTGGAAATGATGATAGAGCTAGCATGCTTATCTGTTGAAAAAGGGAAAATGAAAAGTAATTGGGACTTGTAAGTCGTTGACATAAATATGTAATTTATGTGATTGAATCAGTGTTGACCAGCTATCAATTGCTAATGTTTTAGTCATTGTTCATGGTTGGTTTAGTGTATTTCTACTGGGCTGTGGCTCACCCTATATGGAAATATCATTTTCAGGTGCAGGAAGCATGCCACCTCCAAGGACATAGCTGGGAGGCTTGTGGCGGGCATAGTTTTGTCGTTTTACTTTGATTTATTACATGTAATTTCAAGCCAAGGGCTTAATGTGTAAACGAGTTAGAACTCTTTGTTGTAACCAAGTGTTAACTTGGAAAGCTGTAAGCCCGTAGGGCATTTTGTTATGAGGTTAACATGTAATACTTATGTAACGGAATTCTAATGAATGAAAGGAATGTGGTTAGTTTAAATGTAAATGCATGTCTTATCTGGTGGGTTTATTGTTATTATTTTGAGGGCGTTACAGTGTTACACCTTTTCTTGGTTCTTGAAGGGCCAGAGGTTTGTTCTTGAAGCATTGGAGCTGTTTTGAGCTCAAGAAAGGGGCTGGTCCACCATTTGTGAAGAAGGTCAACAAGGGTAACAATCTTACCCCTTTTTACCCCATTCTTGCATACTATTTTTGTCTATCTTAGAACTATTTTTGAGCTTAGTGTATAATATAAAAAAGTTCTATTTTTGGGCCCTCTAAATAGTTTTTTTAGAGTGTTTTGTGGTTTGGAGGTGTTTGACCCCTCTTAAGCCTTGAGGGGCTCCATTTTGTGCTATTTTGAGTGAGCTCCGGGACTTTGGTGTTTGGGCCTCCTCACCACTGAAATCTTGAGGGATTTCAGTGGTAAAGATGGTGCCTTGAAGTCCCAAAAGGGGGGGGGGCACCCCTTCTCCTTATTGTCCTTGAAAAGGGCCATTTTTGCCTCTTTAATGAGCACCTAGCTAAGTCTCATGTTGACCATGCCTTGGCTGTTATTTATGCTTATTTTGCCATGAAATAGCATTTTTGTATGTTGGTTTTGGTACACCATGCTTGATTAGCATACATGCCTTGTAATGCCACTTTGTTGCCTTAACATGCCTTAGGTTGTAAACCATTGTTCTAGCATGTTTTAGGCTTGGCTTTGTGAAGTTTTTGTGCTTATTTTGCTATGTTTAAGGTCTATCCTTAGTTGTTTGGGTCGACTTTGGCATGCTTAGTATAGCCCCTTTGCATTTTTGGTTTGTTGGCCTTAAGTGTGTGAATGTATAGCATGCATCCTTGCCTTAATTTAGTGGGTTAGGACCATTTGCCATGTTATTTCAGTCCCTTTAACATGCTTGTATGCTTGCCTTGGATGCCTCTTTGAAGCTTTGAAAGCTTGTCTTGCATGCTCCATGTTTTGGTCATTGTGCATGCTTTTGAATTTGAGCCACTTAGATGCCATCTAGGTGTCCCTTGGGTGTTGTTTAGGTTCGCATTAGACCTATTTTAAGTCCTCTTAGCCTTGTGAGGCTTGGTTGACTTAGTCTTGGTTTAAGCCTCTTGTCTTGTCTTGGGTTTTTGGCTTTGTTTGCATGCCTTGTTTATCTTGTTTAATTGGCTTAACATGATTTTTAATACTTACCTTGCATGCCATTAGTCCATGTTATGCCTCTTTCAAGCGTTCTTGAGAGTTGCCCTTTTGTGCTTGAGTTTTAACCCTTTAACATGTGCATGTGTGTATGTGTGTTTAGTCCTCATTTCATAGCACTTATGGCCACTGTTTTGGGCCTAATTAGAGCTGCCTAAATCATGCTTAAGTCCATCCTATGCTTGTTTGCATACTTACCTTGCACGTTTGCTTGCATGCTTGCATGTATACATTGCATTGTCCATGTTGCATGCTAGTTCATACGCCTAGGTTGCATTGCATCATGCATGCATGCCTTGTTCCTTGATCTAGTGATAAGAATTGGGCTTTGGTTTGTTGGTTTGCATTGTATTTGACATCAAAGTGTGCACACTTGGTCCGTTGGGCCATCACGCATGGAAATGCGCGATTGATGGTCTGAGAACCAAGGAGTATGTCCCTTTGACTCACTCACATGATAAGGGACATGATTGGTGCATATATGACTTGAATTGCATTGCCATGCAAAGTTCTTCCCTCTGCTGCTGTCAAACAGGTTCTGCAGGAACTTCTTGCCGATTGACTGCATAGAGTGCCGACCGGCAATAAATCGGTGGCCGATGGATTCATTGTGTGCCGATGGACACCAAGTCACAGCCAGTGATGATTCCCTCCAGTCGGTGGCACTCCTCAACATCCAGTAAGCACATCCTGAGACTTTGGCAGTCTTCAGAGGAGTATAGCAGGGAAAACAGAGGCAGCTTGCGCATGGCAGTGTACTTCCGAGCAGGACCGAGCATGCATTGCATTGGGCTCTCTTCCCGAGGCAGTTTATCTGTTTTCCCTAGATTAGTTAATTTGTTTAGCTAATTAGATGGCCTGTAATATTTAATTAGCTTGTAGGTTAATTATCTGTAATATTTATTTGGTCGCTCCGGGCGAGGGCGAATCTGTAATAAGTGTGGGTGAGTGTGTGCATGTCTCCCAACCCCCACTTCTTTCTCCCTTTTACTTACCTGCTTTGATGGTTAGTAATAGGTCATGTTTAAATTAGCATACCTTATGCTATGCATGCGTACATCCATACATTTGTCTTGCATGCACCGGGCTCGGTACATCATGCTAACTGTATTTGTACTTCAATTCCAAATTGAATACGTGAATCAATTGATTGCATTTCACATGCCATGTTTAGGTTAGCTGAGCCTACTCTAATTGCATCCTGTATGTGTTGCATTAGTCAATTTGACATGAACTAGGACCATGCATGTTGGGTAACTAGTTTATTGTTTTGGCATGGAGTACTATGTAAGTATTTTCATGCTTTAGCATATCGCATGCGTGTGAATGCTATCATGACAGCATGCTTACCATGTGGCTAGATGCTTATGTGATAAACTGTTTGAATGCCTGTGGGTGAAGGTTGGATTATCTCAGTTGGAAAAACTCGTTGAAATCCGTATTTTAGCCTACTTGCGAGTAGCAAATTCCAAAGTGTTTTTCAAAACAAACGGATATGCAACGCTTATTCCCAAATTAGGCAATCTAGTCTATACTTTTGTGCTGTGCGCATAACAGAGTAATTCTAGGCTAATAACCGGAATAAGAACACGTAACGTTTTCAAAATCGGATATCATGGTTAGTAGAGGCCGATCTTCGGATCGGGCGAGAGGGGGTGCTCATAGCTGACCTTCCCCAATCGTACCCAAGTTACCGAGCCGAGACAACTTTGGTGATGACGGACACGTGGCCTTTGGCACCGAGTCAGGGTTTCCTAAATTCTCCCATTTAAAAATATTTAGGTGGCGACTCTGTATCTGGCAAAGCAGTCCATGTTTGGCACTTCTTTCAAAAAAATCTATTTCTCAAAACGATTTGCCGGATTTGGACTCTTTGGTTCAGATTAAGAACCGTGACACAAATTGAGTCCGAACTGTAGCGAGGGCCCCACGCGGGCGCGTTGTTACAGTATTGCATAGCTGTAGTGCAATTGGCCTTGCTAGCTTTGAGTTTTGAGCACCATAGCATGTTTCATTTGTGTTGTTTGGATGATTTGGCATCACTTAACATGGCATTTCAGAGCATGTAGTATTGCCATGTTCCTATTCCTTCCACCCTTTGAGTGTCTCTAAGGGTTGTGCATTGTTGCCTTGTTCGTGGTCTAGTGTGCATGCATGCATGCCTAGACATTTGAGCTATCATCTCAGCATATTTTGGTCTTTGTTTTGACCTACTTGAGCTCTGTTTGTGGCTGGTTCATGCATTTGTGCCATGTATTGCATGCCTCCTTTGTAGTTCTCTTTGCTAGCCTTATGCCTTAAGGACTCTAGTATGCTATACTTGTTTTGTTTGGATGATTTGGCATCATTTCTCACTTAATTTCAGAGCTTATAGTGTTGTTACACTTCAACATTTTTCACTCCTTGAGCACTTTTGAGAGTTGTGTTCTTATGCCTAATTGGTGAGCCAATACATGCGCATGCATTTCTCTTGCTTTCATGCCTTTATTTCAGCATTATGGCCACTGTTTTGGCATGACAGAGGTTCGTCCATATTCGGTTTAAGTCCATTGAGCATGTTATTTTTCATGTTGCCGCATGCTTGTTGCATTGCATGTTGTTGCATGCTTGTTGGTTTGCATGTTGTTGCATGCTCATGTTGCATTGCATTGTATTTGACATACTTGTGTTGCATTGTGTTTGGAAAGGGTGTCAATCCAAACACGAGGAACGAGGGACATTTCATACTTGAAGTGATGAAACGTGCCTCAATTCTCGGACGCCGACCCTCTTGATCGTGCATGATAGAGGTTAAGGCATTTATGTGTTTTTGTGCATTCATTTGACATTGATTTGTGCAACTCGGCCTCTTTGGCCATCATGCATTGAGATGCATGATTGGTGGCTCGAGAGTCGAGCACTACACTCCTTTGAGCTTTAAACATGATAAGGAGTGTGGTTGCACACACATTTTCTTGCAAATACACTGCCATGCCTCTATTAGTGCTTTGTTGCAGCAAAAGGAGAATTTGCAAGAAGTGTTGGCCGATCGACCATAAAAGTCTGCCGATCGACTACAAATTTGGCCGATGGCCATTGCACTTGGACGATAGCCATTGCACTTGGCCGATAGCCATTCCTCTTGGCCGACCACCTCTCAAATTGTTCGTAAGGTGGGTCAGAAACACTATGAAAGTTGACACAATTTTCAGAGGTACAAAAGTGTGCAAACAGAGGCAACACGAGGCACAGTAGTGGATTTCCGAGCAAAGCCGACCGAGCATGCATCTCTTCATCACCCGCGAGGCCATTTCAGTATTCATGATTAGTTCGTGTAATTTAATCATTTGATTTGTTGTGTAATATCTCAACTAGCTTAGTGTAGCTATTTGTTTCAATTCGGTTGTGTAATAATTAATTAGCAAAGTTAGTTAATTAGTTGGTTTGTAATTAATTAGCTTGGCGTAGCTAGTTAGTTTATCATTCGGACCCTCCGTCGAGAGGGCGAATTTTGTAATAAACGTGCGTGCGTGCGTGTGATGCATGTCTTCCAACCCCCATTTCTTTCTCCCTTTTACTTAACCGCTTACGATGGTTAGTTTTAGGGCATGTTTCAATTAGCATACTTATGCTTCGCATGCGTGCATTATTCATCTGTTTTGCATGCGCCGGGCTCGGCGCATCATACTAACTGCATTGTATTTCAATACATTTACTTGAATACGTGTTCAAGAATATGTTATCTTGTTGCATTTCACATGACATCTTAGAATAGCCGAGCCTATCTTAGTTGCATTTTGCATGTGTTGCATTAGCCATCTTAACATATGCGAGGATCATGCATGATTTCTAACTAGTTCTTTGTTTTGGCTCGGAGTACACTGTGACTGCTTATGCTTTAGCATCCTTGCATGTATGTGAGTGACTGCCATGTTAGCATGCTTGCCATGAGGCTAACTGCTTAAGTGATTAACTGCTTGAATGTCTGTGGATGAAGGTTGGGTTGCTTGAATTGGAACAATTCATCGAAATACGAGTTTTAAGCCCACTTAAGGGTGGTAAAATCTATGACTTAGCGTACTTGCGAGTAGCGAACTTCAAATCATTTTTACAAACGAACATGCAATGTTTTGTTCCAACTTAGGCGATCTAGTCTATACTTGTATGCTGTGCGCATCACATAGTATTTCTAGGTTAAATAACAGGAATAAGAACGCATGTGTTTTAAAAAACAAAATATCATGTTAGTAAATGCCGATCTTTGATCGGGCGAGCGGGGGTGCTCATTGCATGACCTTCCCCTCTCGTACCCAAGTTCCCGAGCCGAGGCAACTTTGGTGATGACGGACACGTGGCCTTAGGCACGAGTCAGGGTTTTCTAAATTTCCCCCAAAAATAAAACATTTAGGTGGCTGTAAACGCGCCCGCGTGGGGGGCCCTCGCTACAGTTCGGACTCGATTTGTTGTTACGGTTCTAAATCTGAACCAAAGAGTCCAATCCGACAAATCGTTTTGAGAAACAGATTTTTTGAAAAGAAGTGCCAAACATGGACTGCTTTGCCAGATATAGAGTCGCCACCTAAATATTTTTTAAATGAGGAAATTTAGGAAACCCTGACTCGGTGCCAAAGGCCACGTGTCCGTCATTGCCAAAGTTGCCTCGGCTCGGGAGCTAAGGTACGATCGGGGAAGGTCAGCTATGAGCACCCCCTCTCGCCCGATCCGAAGATCGGCCTCTACTAACCGTGATATCCGTTTTTGAAAATGTTATGTGTTCTTATTCCAATTATTAGCCTAGAATTACTATGTTATGCGCACAACACACAAGTATAGACTAGATTGCCTAATTCGGAAACAAGCATTGCATATCCGTTTGTTTTTAAAAAAAATGTTTTGGAATTTTGCTACTCGCTAGTAGGCTAAAATACGGATTTCAACGAGTTTTTCCAACTCAGACAATCCAACCTTCATCCACAGGCAATCAATCAGTAATATCACGCAAGCATTTAGCCGCATGGCAAGCATACTGTCATGGAAACACTCACACGCATGCGGTATGCTGAAGCATAAATACTTACAATGTACTCCGTGCCAAAACAATAAACTAGTTAGCAAACATGCGTGGTCCTAGTTCATGTCAAATTGACTAATGCAACACATACAGGATGCAATTAGAGTAGACTCGGCTAACCTAAGCATGGCATGTGAAATGCAGTCAATTGATGCACGTATTCAATTTGGAATTGAAGTACAAATGCAGTTAGCGTGATGTACCGAGCCCGGTGCATGCAATACAAATGCATGAATGCACGCATGCATAGCATAAGGTATGCTAATTTTAAATATGCCCTAGTCTACCATCATAAGCAGGTAAATAAAAGGGAAGAAAGACGTGGGGTTGGAAGACATACACACACTCACGCACACTTATTACACAATTGCCCTCACTCGGAGGGTCCAAATAAATATTACGGTCCGAATAATAAACAAATAAATTATTACAGAATTTCTAATTAATTATCAGAATAAATGCAAAAAGAGAAGTGGCCACGGCCCCTGCCTCGGGATGCGCGAATGATGCATGATCGAACCCGTCTCACCCGGAAAGTCCGTACCATAACATTGCTGCCTCTGTCTTCACTGCCTTGCTTCTCTAAAAAATGCCAAAATTCTGGGACAAGTTCCTTGCACACTGTAGAATACCATCGGCTGAAGGAAATTCCCACCGGCAATGTATAATTTCCATCGGCTGCTGATGGAGTTATCGGCCATCCACCAATGGCTGGTCGGCACTGAATTCTGCCGGTCGGCAGAAACTTCCTACAGAAGACAGTTTTGACAGCAACAGAGGGCAGACAGTATATGGCATGGGATTTCAGGCACATGTGAGCATGGTCATGCTCCCCATCATATATTGAACTCAGGGAAGCATGGCCCTCGATCCTCGAGCCATCAATTGTGCATGATAGCCTAAGAGATCAAGCTTGCTATTTGATGTAAAAATGCATGCAACACACAAATGAGGACCAAGACCCTATCATGTCGGAGTCAAGGGCCCCGGTGACGGAGAGTTAAGACGCATTACATCACTTATAGTATGAATGCTCCTTAACCCTCACACTTGGTTTGACACCCCAAACCAAGTAATGCAATGCATGCTATGCAAACATGGCTCAAGATGCAACATAATACTAATTATGCAAGGCATGCCAAATGCCATGCAACTACTATGGCAAATATGTAATGCTAGGCATGCAAGATGCAAATGTGATGCAAATATGGACCAATATGCCATAAGGCTAGCATGGGACAACACATTAATGAACCAAATAAGCAACAAGAATATGACAAGCATGCAATGGTGGACTTAAACCATAAAGGGGCAGCCCTCAATCCACCCCAAAACAGTGGCCAAAAGTGCCCGAAATGATGGACAAACACTCGTGCCAACACGCAAGCCAATGGACCTAAGGCTAAGGCACAAAAAGGGCCACCTTACTTCCACCAATATGACCATTCATGGCATGAATTAGACAAGTAAAAAAACAGAATTTTAGCATGCAAAAATGGACTCCAAAACCCACTAATATGGCAGCTCAAATGACTCCAATGAGATGCATGCACCAAAACTCATTTCTTAGGCATAAAAGGGCACATCCTCAAAACATGAAAGAGATCACATATGCAAACATACAAACATGGATTAGGGACTGAAATATGATCTACCATGATGTCAAATGATGACAACAAGCTTATGCTAAGCATGTTGGTGACCCATACAACCAAGGCTTACAAGCCAAAATGTAAAGCAACCCTATCAAGCATGCCAAACATGACAAAATCAGTGGCCAACAGATTTTAAGCATGACAAAACATGGCCAAATACTTCACAGAGTTAAGTCAAAACAAGAGGATATGCTAGGCTAAACATACAACACACTTCTAGGCAAGATGGAGAATTACAAAGCAAGTATAAAATGCATGCTAAGGGCCAACAAACCACCATTGGACAGAGATATAATATGACCCAAAACCCCCAAAAAACTTCTGAAATGGGGCAAAAAATGATCAAGCATGCATGTTGCCCTTTAAGCCAAAAGACAAGGAAATGAGGCAATGAAGGGAGAGGGGTGTCCCTCCCCTATACAAGACTTTAAACCACCTTCCTCACCACTGAAAATCCGCTGGTTTTCAGTGGTGAGAAGACCAAAACACACAAGCAAACAAAGCCTCACAAAGGAAGCACCCAAAAGGCCAAATAAGGCCTAAGAGGATGAGTTTGAACTCAAACCACAAAACACCCTAATGAAAGTTCTTAAGCATGAAAATATAAGCCTTTTTTATGTTATGCACAAAATCTAAATCAGCAAATAAGATAGGTAAAAAACTAGTGCAAGTTTGGGGAATCTAAAGCAAAGTGATTACCCTTGAAGCACACCTCAAGAACAGCCAATGCAGCCCTGTTCTTTTGATCAAAATCAGTCCAAAAACTGAAGAATCAACCCTCAAAGTGACTCAATCTCGGAGTAAGGTGTAATGGTGTGTGTATTAGTGCAAAAGTAAGGTAAAAATACACTTTTGGGCTACCAAACACACACTAAGGAAGGAGAGAGAGGGAAATATAGAGAGATGGTGTATCTATATGTATAAGCTCTAGTTTTTCCTTCAAACTTTCTAACCTAGAACAAGGAGAAGACCTCTCCTCTTATAGAAGTCCCTCTTCCAAAGCTTACTCAACAAGCTTGCTTAGAGGGAAATCCTTCCATACACGTGTATGGAGGGAAACAGAGTGGGTGCCAGCTATCACAGCTGGCACAAAATATCTACATAAAGTAGATGAACAGTAGTCGGCTGCTCAAAATTGCCATTTTGACAAAAAGGAGTGCCGACCAGCAATAAATAATGCCAACCGGCAAAATTCACTGCCGATGGAAACAAAACACCAGCCGGTGGCGTCTGGCCATGGCCGGTGATGTGTGGGGATGCCTCACAAGGAATTCCCTGCCCCTCCAAGGCAAAACACAAGTGTTTGGTGCAAAACACAAGTGTTTGGTGCAAAACCAGACACTAAACGGTCGAGTTCGGAGATCCTGAGGCAAGGCGCATAGCCGAGACCTCCGGGAACTCCAAACGAACACAAACATGGATGATCACCGGGTGTTCAAACGGTGACGTCCAAGTCTTGAGGACGGTCAAAAATGGGGTGTCTACAGTGGCGACTCTGCATCTGGCAAAGCAGTTGATGTTTAGCACTTCTTTATTAAAATCGATTTTCCAAAACGATTTGCCGGATTTAGATTCTTTGGTGATTTATCACTCTTGCATTGCACTTTGCGAGATTAGATTCAGAACTGTGACATGAGTCTGAACTGTAGTAGCTAATGAACAAATGATTCGTGCCCTCGCACGAGGAACGAGAGTTCTCGAGCGGTCTACAGAGTGCTTCCAGCTGCCAAGAATCCGGCCGACGAAAAATTGGGACCTAACTAGGACAGCCCTTATTAGATTGGCTTAGTCACGGGAGTAAGGGCATATCGGCTCAAAGACATGTCTGGGGGGAGTCTGCCACGACCTTGGAATTCCACGCATTTACGTAAATTCTATCATTGACCCGACTTGTGGGGCTTGATACTTGTATATATTTTACTTTTGCAATGCAAAGTTTCCCATTTCCTTATCGCGCAATTCAGTTTAAAAGTCTTCGGATTCGGAGCCCCATCGATGCATGACACCTTAGGGCCGATTAAGCCTCCGGATTCGAAGAGCCCATCGTGGATGTCATGATTGGCCAAGATTTAAGTCTCCGGATTCGGAGTCCCATCAGTGCATGACACCTTTGGACTGATTAAGCCTCTGAATTCCGAGCGCCCTTCGTGGATGTCATGATTGGCCAAGATTTAAGTCTTCGGATTTGGAGCCCCATCGGTGCATGACACCTTTGGACCGATTAAGCCTCCGGATTCGGAGCGCCCTTCGTGGATGTCACGATTGGCCAAGATTTAAGTCTCCGGATTCGGAGCCCCATCAGTGCAAGACACTTTTGGGCCGATTAAGCCTCCGAATTCGGTGTGCCCTTTGTGGATGTCACGATTGGCCAAGATTTAAGTCTCTGGATTCAGAGCCCCATCAGTGCATGACACCTTCGGGCTGATTAAGCCTCCGGATTCGGAGCGCCCTTCGTGGATGTCACGATTAGCCAAGATTTAAGTCTTCAGATTTGGAGCCCCATCGGTGCATGACATCTTTGGGCCGATTAAGCCTCCGGATTCGGAGCGCCCTTCGTGGATGTCACAATTGGCCAAGATTTAACTCTCCGGATTCAGAGCCCCATCAGTGCAAGACACTTTTGGGCCGATTAAGCCTCCGAATTCGGAGTGCCCTTCGTGGATGTCACGATTGGCCAAGATTTAAGTCTCCGGATTCAGAGCCCCATCGGTGCATGACACCTTTGGGCCGATTAAGCCTCCGGATTCGGAGTGCCCATCGTGGATGTCACGATTGGCCAAGATGTAGGTCTTCGGATTCGGAGCCTCATCGGTGCATGACACCTTTGGGCCGATTAAGCCTCCGGATTCGGAGCGCCCTTCGTGAATGTCACGATTGGCCAAGATTTAAGTCTCCGGATTCGGAGCCCCATCAGTGCAAGACACTTTTGGGCCGATTAAGCCTCCGAATTCGGAGCGCCCTTCGTGGATGTCATGATTGGCCAAGATTAAAGTCTCTGAATTTGGAGCCCCATCAGTGCATGACACTTTTGGGCCGATTAAGTCTTCGGATTCGGAGCGCCTTTCTTAGATGTCACGATTGGCCAAGATTTAAGTCTCCGGATTTGGAGCCCCATCAGTGCAAGACATATTTGGGCTGATTAAGCCTCCGGATTCGGAGCGCCCTTTGTGGATGTCACGATTGGCCAAGATTTAAGTCTCCGGATTCGGAGCCCCATCGGTGCATGACACGTTTGGGCCAATTAAGCCTCCGGATTCGGAGCGCCCTTCGTGGATGTCACAATTGGCCAAGATTTAAGTCTTCGGATTCGGGGCCCCATCAGTGCATGACACCTTTGGGCTGATTAAGTCTCTGGATTCGGAGTGCCTTTCTTAGATGTCCGGATTGGCCAAGATTTAAGTCTCCAGATTTGGAGCCCCATCAGTGCAAGACACTTTTGGGCCGATTAAGCCTCCGGATTCGGAGCGCCCTTTGTGGATGTCACGATTGGTGAAGATTTAAGTCTCCGAATTTGGAGCCCCATCGGTGCATGACACGTTTGGGCCGATTAAGCCTTCGGATTCGGAGCGCCCTTCGTGGATGTCACGATTGGCCAAGATTTAAGTCTCCGGATTCGGAGCCCCATCAGTGCAAGACACTTTTGGACCGATTAAGCCTCCAGATTCAGAGCGCCCTTCATGGATGTCACGATTGGCCAAGATTTAAGTCTCAGGATTCGGAGCCCCATCAGTGCATGACACCTTTGGGCCGATTAAGCCTCTGGATTCAGAGCGCTCTTCGTGGATATCACGATTGGCCAAGCCAAGTCTCTGGATTCGGAGCCCCATCGGTGCATGACACTTATGGACCGAATAAGACTCCGAATTCGGTGTGCCCTTCGTAGATAAAAAGCCTCCGAATTCGAAGCCCGAGCCGTGTATAACACGTTTGGGTCATATAAGACTCCAGATTTAGAGCGCCCTACACGAAAGTTAAAGCATACAAATATTCAAAGTGAAATGCTTCGTTAAGTTGAGCTGGCAAAAACCGTATACATGTTAAAGCATATAAACATTCAAAATGAAATGCTTAATTAAGTTGAGCCGGCCCAAACTGCATAAACAAATTAAAACATGCAAACATTCAAAATGAAATTCTTAATTATGCATGCAAACATTCAAAATGAAACGCAAACATTTAAAACAACGTATTTTATTAAGTTAACCAATAGATACATAGCTAACGCCCAATCTGTGTTGGAGCGTTTACAATATATTCAATTCTATTCGGCATCACCCTTGTCATGGCTCTTCTCAATTTCGAAAGCGCCAAAAGGAAAGTGATGACGTTGATATAATGGCGACACCGATTCAACTCCTGCTCCTTCGAGTGCCTCTGCGGCTTGGAGAGCCTTAATCCACCCGTTCCTAAAGCCTCGATTCTTGCATCGGTATACCTCCTCTGTGAGTTTCTTCTTGGTCTTCTCTATTCCGACTATCCGGCCTTCGTGGAAGCCTCGTTCATAAGCCGCGGCCTTCGCATTCTCTACTGCGAACATACGTGCCGTATCTCGATCGACAATCGCATGGCTTAACAGCCGTTGGGTCACTCTTTCATCCACGACCGGGTTGGATTGTCCGGCAGCATGCGGCTCGGCAGTTTGGGCCTTCCTTAGCTCGCGCTCGGCTTTCTTCGCACAAGCCTCCAAGTTTCGAATTCGTTCGTCCTTCTTCTCTATCTCCCGCCGTGCAGCGCGCAAACGTATGCCGACTTCATAGGCGGTATACAGCCCTCTTACTGCTCCGTGGATGCCCTCTCGAAATACTTCGAAATCCTATCGACCAACTATCGACTGCTGGACTTCCGGTGGAAAAATTTGTCGAGCGAACTCGATTGCTACACCTGGGACATTAACAATAGAGTCCGCCTCCGTCATCGGTTTATTCCCTATAAAAATCGTAAAACTCAATGGTCGCGGCGTCGCAACGGGCTCATTTCTCGGTCGTGGTCGCGGGGAGCTTCCCCGTTGCTATTTTTCTTTTCGGGGGGATCTGCTTCAACAACTTGGGGGCTGACATTTTTCCCGTTCCCTGGACGTCCTACCTCCCGTGCGTGTGGGCTTGCTGCTGTGATTCATTTCAGTGTCTAGCTCAGCCAATGTTCGCCTTTCTCCTCTGCTGTTGAAGAACAGTCTATTTGACATTCACACTTATCTAACCTTCCGTAACAAGCTGGTTTAAATTGAGTGAAATCACTGGCATGAAGAACCCACCCCATTTATTCCTAATGCATGCAGCGCCCCCGAGGCGACTTCATTAATGCTAAACTCCAAAAGCCTGATGCCGATCGATTTATTCCATAGCCACTACATAAACTAATAATATTCGGCTTTTGAACTAATAATATTTGGTTTTGGAGCTCATGCATTGGTTGGGGCAAGGGCAGATTTATTAATCTGATCAGCCAAATATCTAAGCCTGATGCCGATCGATTTATACCGTAGCCACTACATGAACTAATAATATTCGGCTTTTGAACTAATAATATACGGCGTTTGGAGCTCATGCACTGGCAAGGGCAAGAGCAGATTTATTAATCTAATCGGCCAAATATCTGAGCCCGATGCCAATCAATTTATGCCGCAGCCACTCCATGAACTAATAATATTCGACTTTTGGAGCTCATGCACTGGCTGGGGCAAGGGCGTATTTATTAATCTGATCGGCCAAATATCTAAGTCCGATGCCGATCGATTTATGCCGCGGCCACTCCACGAACTAATAATATTCAGCTTTTGGAGCCGATGCACTGGTTGGGGCAAGGGCAGATTTATTAATCTAATCAACCAAATATCTAAGCCCGATGCCGATCGATTTATGTCGCAGTCACTCCATGAACTAATGATATTCGGCTTTCAAAGTTCATATCTAAGGGCAGATTTATTAATCTGATCGGCTATTCGACAAGGGTAAATTAATAAACTGGCTAGCTATCTAATCAGCAAGTGTACGTGAATGTTTTATCGAAAGTAGCAAAAAACAATACCATTCATCAATAGCAAAATTAAGCACAAATAATAGCAAAGTACAAAGGAAATTTTCATTTGTAAATTGGGCACAAACTGTAGCCATTTTACACGTGAAAGCTACTAAACAAAAAGCTACAAGTTCGCATGGAAATGCCTAGCAAAAAACTGTAGTCATCTTACACATAAAAACTACTAAACTAAAGACTGCGACAATACATTCAAAATCCTTAAACAAAAATATCGTTAAACAAGAACAACTAAAATGTCACCCAAATCAATCCTCGAAGTCAGACTCCAGCAGCTCAACATCCACTTGCTCGTATGGAATCAGCATAGCTAATGTCACATTAGCAGTTGCAAGGGCTTTGAGCCAGCCGTGTTTTAATCTCCGATTTTCAAATTTGGGGACTTCTTCCACATAACTTGCGAGGGCAGCGCTTTGCCCAGCCTCGTATGTCTTGGAAGCCTCAGAATCGGCTACTACATTCGCAATCTTCGATTCTTCCAAGTCAGCCTCTAGTTTAGCAATCGCCTCTCGAGCTAACATGAGCGCATTTTCGCTCGCATTCGCCCTCTCCTCGGTGGCCAATCTGAACTGGTCCAATTTTCTTGCCCTTTCCATCTCAGCCTCGGCCCTCGCAGCTTCCATCTTCGCCCTCGCCGCCCTCCAAGTCAGCCTCCGATTGTAAACGGCCAAGTCGTTTGACGGCGTCATCCTGGTGACGGCCTATCTCGGCTATCCTTCCGACCGTCTGCAAAACAGGAAATTAAAACCAAAACAATATTTGCATAAAAGGGAAAGACAAGGTCAAGGTATATACCAATAGAGTTGATTGAGCAGCTAATGCTATTGCCAGCAGATCCGGCTCTGCCGGGAAAGTTGCCTTGTCAGCCGGCAATGAGACGAACGTAGCCATGCTCAACGCCACGGCTGGGTCTTTAATAGCCGACGCGTTAGAGAAGATTGGCGTGTTTTTTATCTTTGGTTGAATGATGGAGGGTTGGCTGATTTGAGGCCGGCTTCCTCAAAGACCAACTTCAAAGGCTCGTCTACTTCGATTTCGGACTGGTCTGACTCCACGACCTCAGCTACTTTCGCTCGCTTTGAATCGTACCCCTCGAAACCGACTTGCTGCAAGTTTTTGAAGTTGGTCAAAACAAGAGCCGTAAGAAACTCTTCACCCCTCGGAATGGGGATGTTCTCTGCCGCCGAAAACGTTGTATAGGTCAGCTCGTACCGAAGGAGAATGTGGGCCGCCCTCCCTTGTTTCTAAAGACTCGGACGGCCGAAATATTTGAGCGTGACTTTAATTTCTGAAAGAACGGCGTCGTCAGTTGAAGTCAAGACTTTCTTCAAATTGTTTCCTGCACAAGCAAAACCATTAGATCTCAAAAATGAAGCTTTATAAATATAAGAAAAATAAACGCAAGAAGCTATACGACCACCTGGTTCACCCTTCTGTCTAGGAATAGGATCAAGGCGATCGTTGCCTTCGCCGAATTCCCAGTTACCTCGAACAACGACCATAACATCATCAACTCGCTTCCCAAAGCTGGAAAGCATAGTCACTAATTGATGGTCGGTGTCCTTGGCCCTAAGGAAATAACGTCCATGCCAACCAAAAGACTTGGCCAAGGCATAACAATGCCGAATAGCAGGTATGCCGAGGTTAATCCTAAGGCGACGGTTTAACTCTATGATCCCCATTACGATTCTAAAAAAGTTGACATTGGGTTGGGAGGGGATTAGACCGCAATTGCGAAGGACAGCCCTAAGAAATGGGTGAAGCGGGAAACGGATTCCGCCCTCAGCAATTGATAAGAGAGGGAAGACGATTGTGCTTTCATCAACCCTCTCCATATTGAGGGTGCCGTCTGTCACAAATGACAAACGGACGTCATCAGGGATAGAAAAATGGCGTTGAAAACCAGAGATTCGGTTCGCGGAGAGGAGGTCTTTCAGATGCTTTGCCATTTCGGTTAGCCTATAGGAGCGTGCTAAACTAAAGGCAAACCAGGAAAAGGGATTCAAAGCAGAGAGGAAGAGAACTTACAAGAGACGGAGAGGACAATAAAGGATGAATGAAAGTTATAGAGGTGAGTCGGAAGGCGGTCCAAAAACTAGCATCCAAAAATGTGTGTTCGAAAAGACGACAAGATTTTAAATCATAATAAATGAAAGCGTACGAAGGGGCGGGAAGTTGAAATGATAACCGAGAGGTGTGTGCTCTGACACCTACATTGGAATGAGGTTAGCCGTCGAATTTCGGCTCTGACTTTTCGAGTTCGAAACCAAACACTCCAGCTAACTGTCGTTAGTGGAGTGCTTGGGGGGCAATTGTGGAGGCCGAATATTGGAAGACGTAAAGAGGCTGAATAATTGGACCTGGAGAGTCGAAATATATACATCGCATTCATCCCCATCTTACACATTTAAATCCTGCCGTATTCGGCCAAATAGCCGGTTGAGTAAGGGGCCAAGTGGAAAGCGGTTTGCAGCAAAAAGAGCCGAGTAAATAGTTATACGGCAAATCGAAAGTGGGCCCAGCCCCGAGGCCCAAGAAAGAAAAGGTATAAATAGAAGAACATCAACCAGAAAGAAGTATGTGAAAATCAGTGCGCTTAACTTAAAATACAAGTAATTCAGAGAGTAGAGACTGACTTGTCCATCAGAGTGCTAATTCTGGCACCCCCAACCGGAGTGTTAATTCCTTTTCAGGTTGTTAGCTGAGGATCTCGAGCGCCTCAGTGGATCAAAAGAGTATTTCCAAACCACCTTCCCCACAAATACTTTTAATGATTCTTATATCTAGGAATATCTAGTGGAGTATGGCAGGATACTCTTCATAAGAATCACCTATATGAGTGTGAACTGGGTTGATTCTATGAGATTTGTGAAGTGCTACAATTCTCTAAAGCACTCATGAAAGACCAGGTTGTTCAGGGCCAAAATGAACACAATAGTGAGAATTAAATTGTGTCTGGTAATATACTGAATGAGTTCTATTGTCTTGGTTTACACGAATGGTTGAACGGTTCAAGACATCATGTTCACTAGTTGGTTAGTAAATTCGATAGTGTCTCACAAGGGAAGGTTCAAAGCCAAAAGCTACGTATCCTTTGCAAAATATTCCTGATTTTTGTATTCTCAGTTAAACATGATGTTGTTGCATTTTCTCTCCATTAAATTCTATTCATGTGGGGGATTGTTGAAAATTATGGTTTTTAGAGGCTTATTATAGGCCAACTTTGAGCCCAAATTTGAGTGGGGCCCATACGTCTTTTGAGATGGGTCCAAAAAGGTGATGTGTTCCTTACTGTATGGCAAGTCACACGGTGCAAACGGTTCGTCAAAACCATTTATGAGTGAATGGGAGCTTGACATAGTTTTCGGATTTGTGGAATGGGAAATTGAAGAGTTAAATGTGGGTTTCCTTAAATAGTTGTCCCACATTGAAAACTTAAGAGAACTTATGTGTATATTTAAGTTTTAGGTGGCAATACTTGGGTTAGGCACTAAGGGGCACCCCAAGTTTTGTGAATGGAGGAGTTATGAACAAAGTGGGCTTTGGCCCAAGCCGCCGCCGCCGTCCATCCGACCAGCCAGCCGAGCCGAGCCGTGCTAGGCCGAGTGCAGGTTATGAGTTGGGTCCTAACATTAATTTTTTGGGCAAATTTATTTGGATTATTTCCAAAACCCTTGCGGAAAAATTTGAATTTTGCACCAAACAGTTTGAATTTTGCTCCCAACCAGTGTGACTTTCACACCAGTCCTAATGTCTCTTCTATTTTAAACAGATTTAAAATTGCCCAGCAGTTTCCAACAGATCAAACTGGTTTCAAACATATTTTTGCACCTATCCAATTTGAATTTGATTCACCAACTATACCTATAAATATAGAATCATTCCAGCAGATTTTCTCAATTAGAAAAATTAATTCTCTTTCCTTTTTTGCTCTCTCTTTGCATTATTCTTTATACTAGTTTTCAGAGAAATTTCTGAAAGTATAGAACACAGGCTCCAGTTCGCCGTACAGATTGTTTGGAGTCCTACTACAATCTGTGTAAGATCATTGTATCCTAGGAGATAGACGCCATTTATCCGTAAGCACCGGAGCGGGACGAATCTGTCTAAAGGACAAAGTGTCACACACTCGACTTGATCATTTTTTTTGTATTTATTCATTTTGGTAAATAAATTATGTAAGTAATTTATTTTTATTTGTTTGATTTGTTTCACATTTTTTTTCTCATACATAGAAGATTGTTCCAGCAATACAATAAGTTGGCAATGTATGTGGAGCTTTGTGTATGCATGTACGTGTCTCATTATCAGAATTGGAAGGCCTCGCCATGCTTAATGATGCTTTTAGTAGGCTGGAATTATTTTTAGAGAGAAAAATATTCAAAGTGAGAAAACAAAAAGCCCACCACATGTACACTTAAACCATTAGACACCATAATTGAAAGCTTGCTGGAATTTGGACATTTATAACCACCTATATTTGGTTGGCAATAGTAATTTTATGTATATAACTATTGTTGTTGCAATTGTGAATGCTAAAATGTTTGGTGATTCCATTTGGTTTAATTTTCATATTAAGTTCACTGGTTGTAATTGAATTTGTCGACTTGGTAACTCTATCTCCTTCAGCTCTTTATTGTTTTTGTTGTTATTTGTGCAGATTTGGTGATAGGATGAGCATATCTTCAATAGCATTATAGAAATCTATTTACAACTAAGGCATCTTAGGGCCTGCTCTTAACAACATGTGTTAAAGAAGCAGAAAGACATTACAAATTTTAAAATCTTGACAATCTGTAATTGACAATCTATCATTTCAGTAAATCATATGTAAACATCAATTGGCATCTTATAATCGCAAAGAATAAGCAACAATACGTATTAACAAAATAAGTTGTCTCTCACGAGCATATTGACATGACCTGAACCCGCCCTTATGGATTAAGGTCAAAACCGGCCAGTAATCATGAGATTTCTTACGACCTTTAACCTGATTAAACATGTCTCAATAGAAATAAAGGGGCCAAAACGGAAGTAGACTTAAATTTTTTTTCCAATGAGCTGTGCTTATCTGGCATAACAAAATCATTTCAAAAGCATTCCATAATAACTCACACATATAACAGATTTAATATCTTATACACCAAGGAACCGTCAGATATGTAGCCAGCCAAACAAAAGTTTATATAAATAGGTGATCCAACGTATTCACCAAGGTAGCAAAACAGGTAAACAAAAGAACAAAGCAAAGTCTCGTGCGTGAGACGTTCGGGCTAACTTCATAAAAACTTGGATTTCTCTTACATCCTTCACTGAGGTTCATTGATGTTGGGTTTGGACATCTCATTGCTCACCTACATACATTTAAATAAGAGTGAGCGAAATCCCAGTGAATAATAACCAAACTAAAGAGGTTACATGAATGAAATTCTCTAATAGGTAATATCCTTGTCAATCACATTAAACGGCCTTAGGCCTATTCATATTCTTATCAAATATGTCCAACGGCCTCAGGCCCAAACATATCAAACGGCCTCGGACCCATCATATCAAATGGCCTCGGGCCCAATTCATTTATATCAGATGGCCTCGGGCCTAATTCATTCATGTCAAACGGCCTCAGGCCCAATTCATTCATGTCAAACGGCCTCGAGCCCAATCTTCGTATCAAACGACCTCTGGCACAATCATATATGTTAGACTTATTTATTTTGATGATTTATTTAATTATGTTTTAATTTATTCGGAGGAGAAAAATAGAATCAAAATTTATTTTGATGATTTATTTAATTATGTTTTAATTTATTTGAAAGAGAAAAATAGAATCAAAATTTATTTTGCTATTTCTTACTAAACTTTTATCCTAAATAATGTTAGAATGTATTTAATATCCTAAATGTTGTTAGAATGTATTTAATATTTTCTTAAATCAGCAACTCATTTCAAACCAAAAACAGAGGTTCAAACAGCCCAGCACAACAGGAGTTCAAAAAAATCAAATTACTAATGATCTTGTCTCCCACAAGTTCAAATTAGTAATGATGGAGTGGAAGATATTCAAATGAATACAACGGCTATAAGTTTCATTATATATACCAAAGCGTCTGATGTGAACAAGACACAACAACTACAAACAAGTTACAGTAACTAAAAAAATATTCTTTGATCTAAAATCACTCTCATCTATTCTCTGAAAAATTCTCTAAGAAGTGTTCTTCAATTTTTTGTTTACATTCTCTCTCAGAAATTATACATTGAGTCGTATAGCTTTAAGCCCATCTTTCCTGTGTGAGGGTTACAGAAAAATCAGAGTTTCATTTTTATATCTATCTTTGAGAGATAATTCTTGTAGCTTTCTAGGAAAGCAAAAACACATTCTTTTCAACCCTGTAAGAGTGTAGTACACTCAGTGTTTTTGGACTTAGAAAGTCAGTGTAAAATCCGTGGAGGATTGCTCCATCTGTGAAAAGGTTGCTAGCACCCTGTGAAGCTAGAGAATAGTGGAAAATCTCAAGTGAAGCTTGAGGAGTGGACGTAGACCAAGTTAAAGCCGAACCGTTATAAATTTGTTTGCATCTCTCTCCCTTATCTCTTTATTTTATTTAAATTTCCATAACTATATTTCATATTTTTATTGTGCTAAAATCATTAATTGTTAGAACACTTGTTTTAATTATTTTTATTTCATTAACTAAATTTATCTACTGTGCTAGTCGTAATTTTTATTAGGGTATTATTACTTTTATTTGTGAAAACCTAATTCACCTCTCTCTTAGGTTGTCTTGTAGATAACAATTGGTATCAGAGCCTAGACTCTTGTTTTAAATTTAACCATCTGGGAGTTTTGATCCATGGCAACCTTAGCTGAAGGACAAGCCACAAATTGGCCATCATTGTTTGACGGAAACAACTATAGTCATTGGAAGGATAAGATGACCCTATACCTACAAGCCACTAATTATGCCATGTGGATTATTGTCACCAAAGGTCCAAAAATTCCTACCAAATTAGTAGACAATATTAGTGTACCTAAAACAGAAGATGAATGTGATGAGAGGGATCACAGATTATTGCAAGCCAATGCTAAAGCCAAGCTCACCCTTGTTAGTGGATTGGACTCTATGGAGTATAATAGAATTTCAAGTTGTGATTCGGCAAAAGGAATTTGGAACAAACTTGAGGTAACATATGAAGGTACAAACCAAGTGAAGGAATCTCGTATTGATATACTTGTTCATAGTTATGAATTGTTTAACATGAACTCTGATGAATCTATTTCAAGTGTGTTTACTAGATTTACTGAAATTGTAAACTTTTTGAAATCTCTTGGCAAAACTTATAGTAACAGTGAGTTAGTGAGAAAAATTCTTAGGTGTTTACCAAAGAATTGGGAAGCAAAGGTCACCACCATTATAGAAGCCAAAAATCTCTCCACACTTAGATTGGATGAGCTTATGGGTTCTCTTATGACTCATGAGATCACCATTAAAGGACATGAGGATGTTGAAAACAAAAAGAAAAGTGGAATTGCATTCAAAGCCTCATCAAATGAAGAAGAACATGAAAACTCCAGCGAGGATGAAAGCTATGCCATGTTTAGTAGAAACCTTAAAAAGCACTTCAAGAAAAACAATTATGGAAGAAGATGACCTTTCAAGAAAGAGTACAACAAAGATAACAAGGAAGAACCTATTATTTGCTATGAGTAAAAAAATCCTGGACATATGAAGATGGATTATCCAAAATTGAAAAATCATGGAAAAGACTACAAAAGGAACAAGAAGGCCATGGTAGCAGCATGGAGAGAAAGTGAAGATGAAAGCTCAAGTGATGAAGTTGAAAATGAAGTAGCCAACTTGTGTCTCATGGCTCTTAAAGATAAAGACTCTACTCAAGATAAGGTTTTCTTTAAGTCCAAAGCTAAAGAAGGGAAGTGGTACTTTGATAGTGGATGTTCTAGACACATGACCGGAGATAAATCATTCTTTACTAAACTACCATCGAAAGATTGAGGATTTGTTACTTTTGGAGACAACAAGAAAGGAAAAATCATCGGTATTGGTAGCATTGGTATTTCTCCTAACCCTTCTATTGAAAATGTTTTACTTGTTGATAGACTTAAACATAACCTACTTAGTATTAGTCAATTATGTGATAAAGGTAATCGAGTTATTTTTGATAAATCACGTTGCACAATTGAAAGCACAAATGATCATAAAGCTTTATTCGTTGGTAATCGTCATGATAATGTTTATGTTTTTCATCTCAATGATCTCTATGCTAGTGATGTTAAATGTTTATATGTTAATAATGAAAATAGTTGGTTATGGCATAGAAGACTTGGTCATGCTCATATGGATTTAATTGCTAAACTTTTGAGAAAGGATTTGGTCATTGGACTTCCAAAAATTAAATTTGAAAAAGATCATCTTTGTAGTGTTTGTTAACAAGGAAAACAAACTAAAACATCATTTAAATCAAAATCTCATATTTCCACTACTAGACCTTTACAACTATTGCATATGAATTTATTTGGTCCCTCAAGGACATCTAGTCTAGGTGGTAAACATTATTGTCTTGTTATAGTTGATGATTAGTCAAGATTTACATGGGTTATGCTTTTAGCACACAAAAATGAAACCTTTTCTTCTTTCACAAAACTTCGTCGTAGAATTCAAAATGAAAAAAGCTTTCTTATTACTAATATTCGAACCGACCATGGTAGAGAACTTGAAAATGAGAAATTTGAATTGTTTTGTGATGAGCATGGTATTGGACATAATTTTTCAGTACCTAGAACCCTCAACAAAATGGTGTAGTAGAAAGGAAGAATAGAATTTTAAAAGAGATGAGTAGAACAATACTTTGCGAAAATAATCTTCCTAAATATTTTTGGGTCGAAGCCATTCACACCGCATGCTATATTTTAAATCGTGCATTGATTAGGCCTATTCTCAAAAAGACTCCTTATGAACTTTGGCATGATAGAAAGCCCAACATTAGTCACTTGCATGTAGTTGGTTGTAAATGTTTTGTGCATAATAATGGTAAGGATGACTTAGGTAAATTTAATTGAAAATCTGATGAAGCAATTTTTCTTGGCTATTCCTTAACTAGCAAAGCTTATCGTGTTTTTAATAAAAGAACTCTTGTTGTGAAAGAATCTATACATGTGGCATTTGATGAAACTAACATCTCTGCTCAAAAGCAAATTGTTGGTAATGATATAGATTTGGAACTAAATGTGGAAGATTCAAGTATCTACAAAGAAGAGAACCAACCATGTACGTGAAACAAAGAGATTGAACAGCCTATTCTCCCACCTCAAGAAGAAGGAGGAAACAATGATGATTTGCCAAGAGAATGGAAGTTTGTTCATAATCACCCTAAGGATTTAATCCTAGGTGACCCTATAAATGGTATTGAAACCCGCTCTTCACTTAGAAACATTTGTAGTACCTTGGCTTTTCTCTCATAGATTGAGCCTAAAAACTTTCAAGAAGCCAAATTCGATGAACATTGGATGATAGCTATGCATGAAGAGCCTAACCAATTTGAGAGAAACAAAGTGTGGGAACTTGTGCCAAAACCTAAAGATCATAACATTATCGGTACCAAATGGATCTTTCGAAATAGGCTTGATGAATCCGGCACAGTTATAAGAAACAAGGCTAGACTTGTTGTACAAGGATACAATCAAGAAGAAGGTATTGATTTCGATGAAACGTTTGCTTCGGTTGTTAGATTAGAAGCCATTCGCATGTTATTTGCATTTGCATGTTTTAGAGATTTCAAACTTTATCAAATAGATGTAAAAAGCACCTTTTCAAATGGTTTTATAAATGAGGAAGTTTATGTTAAACAACCCCCAGGTTTTGAAGATCATGCTTTTCCAAATCATGTTTTTAAACTATCAAAAGCTTTATATTGTTTGAAACAAGCACCTCGTGCATGGTATAAATGATTAAGTAATTTTTTTAGAGGAATGATTGACACAACGCTTTTTGTTAAAACTAAAAATGATGATTTACTTATTGTACAAATATATGTAGATGACATTATATTTGGTGCTACTAATGAAACCTTGTGTAAGGAATTTGCTAAGTGTATGCAAGGAGAGTTTAAGATGAGCATGATGGGGGAGCTAAATTATTTCCTTGGGCTTCAAATCAAACAATGTAAGGAAGGAATTTTTATTAACCAAGCTAAGTACACAAAATAACTACTCAAAAAGTTTGGTATGCATCACTCAAAAATAACCGGAACACCTATGAGCACATCCATTAAGCTAGACAAGGATGAAAAAGGTAAGTCCATTGATCAAACAAAATATCGAGGTATAATCGGCTCACTTCATTATTTAACTGCAAGTAGACCCGATATTATGTTTAGTGTTTGTATGTGTGCTAGATATCAATCAAATCCTAAGGAATCACATCTTAGTGCTGTTAAACGAATTTTTAGATATCTTGTTGGCACTCAAAATTTAGGACTTTTTTATCCTAGAGGTGTTGCATTTGATTTAATTAGTTACTCAGATGCTGACTTTGCCAGATGCAAACTTGATAGAAAAAGCACCAGTGACACTTTTCACTTTCTTAGTAACTCATTAGTATCTTGGTTTAGCAAAAAGCAAAATTCTGTTGCTTTATCAACGACCGAAGCTGAATATATAGTTTCCGGAAGTTGTTTGTGCCCAAATACTTTGGATGAAACAACAATTGAAGGACTTTGATTTGCATTATGATCATATCCCTATTAAATGTGATAATACTAGTGCCATCAATTTAAGCAAAAATCCGGTTCAACACTCACGAACAAAACATATTGAAATTTGACATCATTTTTTAAGAGATCATATTCAAAAATGGGATATTGTACTTGAATTTGTAAACACTGACAAGCAATTGGCGGATATTTTCACAAAACCCCTAAGCGAGGATCACTTCAATTTTATTCGTGGCGAGCTTGGAATGTTGATTTCTACTTGAAAAGTTTTGTTATGACTGTGAAACTTGAATTTTGTTAAAATGATATATGTGTATCGCTTCATTGATGTGGAAACATTTATATCAGTTGAATGTTCTTCAGTCCTTCGTACATTTATTCTCATTAACAGTTTGTTATTCTCAACTGTGTAATTTTCTTTTGGGTTCTACATCTTGAGGTAAAATTAACTTTGCATACATTGATTTTCTTTAAAACCCTCATGGTATTTTTTTTACCCTTCCAGCAACACCGACATCCTATTAAGTATAATTTTTTGCTAGTATTATTTTATTAATTTATTTTTATTTATTTTATTTTATTTTTTTTAGTTTTGCTAATAGGCTTCATTTCCTTTATTATTATTTTTCTTTCATAATTTTTTATTTATTTATTATATTTTGTTTTGCCCTTAGGCTTAATTTTTATTTATTATTTTCTACACTTTAATTTCATCTTCAAGTGCTTACATTAAAAATAAAAACAAACACAAATCAAAATATACATATTTACATAAAATAAATAAAAAAATTCCCTTCATTTTTCCCGCCATTGGCCGACCTCACTTACTCGCCTCTTCCGTCGATCTCTTCTTCTTTTTATGACCTTGGGTGACCCTTGAAGGCCCTGCCCCCATGTTTTCACCGAGAACAATGACTCCCCGCTGACTATCAAAGGCCAAGTATGACGTTGCTCCAAATCAGACCATGGAGGTGGTCTTCCGTTTAAGCTCTTTATTTTCGGCCTTCAGTGCGCAAATCTCTGCTCGTGCATCCTTGTACATGCGCTGGAGCAGAGAGAGTTAGGCGTTGACTTAGTGGAGCTCACTCATTCTGTTTTGTAATCGATGAACCAATTTTGTGACTGCAGTCATCGTCTCCATATAGGACGTCAAAGTGAAATGATTGTGTTTAATATCCAATTGCGCTACCATTATTTGCTCAATCGACATCATAGGAAGGTTAGGAATAGTAGAAGTCGGGGCACTCGGCCCTGCAACGCTTGAGGGATCATTCAGGTCCGAAAAAAGAGTGAGGGGACGGGACACGGCCATGTGGTAGCTGAGAGAGATGTACTCGAAAGGAGGGTAGTTTTTGGCAAGTCTTTCTGCTCTGCTCTGCTCGGTCTCTCTATTCTATCTCTCTCCAGAAGACGAAGAAAGGGATGGACACGAATGAGGAAGAAGAAAGAGAAGAGAGTGATTAAGAAGAAGAAGAAGACGGAAGAGAAGAAGACAAGATGGAGAGAGAGCCGAGGTAGTTGATTGACCTGTCTCGCTTTTGTCGGTCGGTTGACGCAAAAGCGAGGCCGCATATCCGACGCGATTTTCGACAGAAAAGAGAGCGGTGCGCGAATCGTATATATATGTATATATATGTTTTGATTATCTATTTTTGATGCCATTATCATTTTCCTCCTCTTCCTCCTCCTCCAGATTCTGAGCCATGATTTACTTTTGATAATGTCACAAGGGAAGAAAATTAATGATGTAATATATTATGTATTATATTATGATATTATGTATTATGTATTATATTCTGATGTTATGATGTTATGTATTATGGTAGTATTTTTTTAAAACTGATATAGACCAACTAATAGTTATAATTTTTTTTTCTTTTACAGTTGGTTAATCTCAAGTCTCATATCATGTCTCTGATTAAAGCTTATTTATTACATATGTGTTAACCTATGTATTTAGAAATGAATTCGGGGAGCATGACTTGAGGGGGAGCTTTTCTTACTCCCAAATCAAATCAAAACATCATTGTGTGCCATCATCAAAAAGGGGGAGATTGTTAGACTTATTTATTTTGAAGAGAAAAATAGAATTAAAATTTATTTTGATGATTTATTTAATTATGTTTTAATTTATTTGGAAGAGAAAAATACAATCAAAATTTATTTTACTATTTCTTACTAAACTTTTATCCTAAATAATGTTAGAATGTATTTAATATCCTAAATGTTGTTAGAATGTATTTAATATTTGCTTAAATCAGGAGTTCATTTCAAACCAAAAACAGAGGTTCAAACAACCTAAAACAGAGGTTCAAATAGCCTAGCACAACAAGAGTTCAAAAAGTTCAAATTAGTAATGACCTTGTCTCCCACAAGTTCAAATTAGTAATGATGGAGTGGAAGATATTCAAATGAATACAACGGCTATAAGTTTCATTATATATACCAAAGCCTCTGATGTGAACAAGACACAGCAACTACAAACAAGTTACAGAAATCAAAAAATATTCTTTGATCTAAAATCACTCTCATCTATTCTCTGAAAAATTATCTGAGAATTGTTCTTCCATTTTTTGTTCACATCCTCTCTCAGAAATTATACATTGAGTCATATAGCTTTAAGTCCATCTTTCATGTGTGAGGGTTACAGAAAAATCAGAGTTTCATTTTTATATCTATCTTTGAGAGATAATTCTTGTAGCTTTCTGTGAAAGCAAAAACACCTTCTTTTCAACCCTGTAAGAGTGTAGTACACTCAGTGTTTTTGGACTTAGAAAGTCTATGTAAAATCCGTGGAGGATTGCTCCATTTGTGAAAAGGTTGCTAGCACTATTAGATCGAATGTGTATATCAAGTGATATCAGTACTTCTTCTAGTGATTCCATATTGAAGCCTTCCCTAAATATGTTTTTAAATGTTTTAGCTCCACGGATTAGGTACCCTGTGATCAACCATGCCAACAACTTTGAATAATTCTTACTGTTCACAAAAACATATATACATATGGACTCTCTATATTTGTAGGTGTGTGCATCTATTACAGATCTATCTGTACTCGGAGCTTCTGAAGACATGGCCACCGACGATGAGCCGAGCACTCGACGGGCGGGGCACACTGTTGAAACTCAGATCGGACCGTTGGAACGGACAGAGACCGACATCAAGTGGCCCACCGTCCGATGTCATGAAGAGAGGTGGTTTCGGCCATGGGGCTTGTTGAAAAGAGAGAGAGAGAGAGATATATATGAATAAAGTAGAGAAGGGAAGGTAAAACTGTCATATTTACATGGCATAAACGCAAAACTCAAAAAAAATAAAATTGACATAAACTTGGACTGTTCAGTGGGTGGAATGGGGTGTGTTGTTGGACCGTGAGATCTTTTATGGGTTTTATTTTGATAATTTAAATAGTTTGTAGAGTTCTTTAATTAATTTATATTTGTAAAAAGTAATGTTGATCGGATATCGTTATCTCCTTGATAGGAACAAATTTTTATCAATAGTAAATATAATTTTAAAAATAAATTGTTAACAAAAATGTATTCTGATTAACGTGATTTTTTACAAGTATGAAATATCCAACGAGTTCTACACATTAAATGGTTCGGATTATCAACACAAGACCTGTGATGAGCCTCACAGGCCCAACAATATACTCTGGTCTACATAGTGAACTGGAGAAAAACCTTTCCCACGAAAATATCATAACAAAACACAATTAGATATAATTAAAAAATTCATAAGTCATAACTAAAATAATATTATAATTAAAAAAATTAGTCCTAACAAAAAAGAAAATAGTACAATTAGAGATATATAAAATACAATTTTTTTTAAATTATGTGTATTAAAATTTTCCTAATAATAATATAAGAAATTTGTCACCCAACTCTACCTTTAAAATGGTGTATATTAGACTTTTTTTTTTTTTAATAATAATAATAAAAAAAAATTGTCACATAACTTTATTACAAAATTATGTAATTTTTTACAAATTTAAGTTACTTTCTGAATTTATAAAAATTAAAATAATTTTATAATAAAATTCATACCATTATACATCGGAACATTTTTCATACAAATAGAGAAATATCAGAGACCAACAAACACAGGAGTTGAGATCGTCTCATTGGGCTTTCTCCTTGCCTCCTTACTTGCAATAGTAGAGATGTACCTTGAGTTGATCAAAGCAAATTTGAATTTATTTTTTTATTTTTAAATTGTCAAATCTGAATCGTTGGATTAACTTAAAATGTATCTCTACCATTGCAAGTAGGGAGACAAGAAGAGAGTCCAAGTAAAGGATCTCCACTCACAAGTAATCATTCATTACCAGTGATTGTGGAACTTCAACTATGGCTTTTGCGCGCTTACGGATCATCCCTTACTTTGGGATGGTTTGGGATTCACTCTCACGGAGAGAAACTTCCACAACACTACAGACATACAAGCTTCCTTTATATGCAAATGTCGTCCTTTGATATTCAGTAAAAACCTGCACTTCCCCAAAGCGCCCCATTTTAAGGTCAGTTAATGCCTCAGACCCCCACTGGGGTGACCCCCAAGCCCCAATGGGGTGTGATTGGTCTTTCTTTTTTTTTTTTTTTTTTGACCAACCCCCACACGTGTGTGAGGGGTGGGGGTGGGGGTGCTTGGAGACTGGGGGTCTCAAGCACAGCTCTTTAAGGTCACTTATCAATCAATTTTATTAATTAAATTTATTTATTTATAAATACTGATGAATAAATTTATTATAAGATTTTAATAAATTTATCAATAATTTTTTGGACAAATTACCTGCACCTCTTTAAGATTTAACTAAATTACAGATTCTTCCTCAGGTTTCAAAAATTACATTCCACCCCATTACAATTAATGCTATTGACGGAGATAGTAAATTGACTAAAATGTCCCTAACTGTGTTATGTAGAGAAATGATGATATTTGGCCGAGATATCATGTCAAGTCAGTCAATAGTTGATCAATACTTGTTTTAGAATTTTTTTTTAAAAAAATTAAAAATTAATTTGATTAAGAAATAAAAAAATAATAAATAATTATCATTTTATATAATTTTATTTTTGAAAGGTTAGGAATAATTTTTACAAATTAAATATATTTTTTCATATTTGTTTTTATTAAATTAGTTTCTATTTTTTTCAAAAAAAAAATTCTAAATTTTTTTCTAAAGAACAAATCAAATATTGTTCCGAAAACTTAGATAACGTTTGGTTTAGAACTCAAATCATGATTTGAATAAAAAAAAATTCAAAACTCATACCAAACTTTTTTTAAAATTCTTTACAAAACTCTATTTTAAAAAAAAAATTATTCATTATTTATTTCAAAAAATAAATTTTTTTTTTTTGAAGAATTTTTTTTTTGTTATTTTTTAAGTATTGGCAAAATAATTGGTTATGATTTAGATATATATGGGTGATTCAAAAAAATTTAATTCAGATTGTTCAGTGCTTTGAAAAGGTAGCAGGGGCAATATCATCCATGAAGATCTATTTTCGTGATGTCCGCATATTTTTGTTAACAATTCCTAATGTTTACTTCAAGGTAGGGGATAAATTGTTATGCGAATATAAACCTTAGGAGGCGAGATGTAATTTATGAAACCTACGGGGGAATGTGTAATTTAACTAAACTTCAAGAGGGTGTAGATAATTTGTCCTAAGATTTAATGAGTAATAAGTCACAAAAATATGACCTATGGATAATTTATCCCAATTTGAATTGTATATAAGACCATCTCTTATCATTTATCAATTTGTCCATCAAATTTTATTATGAATTTGAGTAAAAAAACTTACGTAGTATTTGGTTTAATTTTTAAATTAACTTTTAGATTGAAAAATTGAAAAATATATTTGGCTTAGAGGTGAGCAGCAGATGTATTGATCTGCCCAAACCGACTTAACCGAACTGATCCGATCCACTGTATTTTGGACGGATACGTGATGACGAGCGGACGGTTGCGAATTGATTTTTTTCAATCCGCCTAGTTTTGGACGGATGGCAGATTTGAGGTTCCTTTGGCCGCAATAGAACCGCCAAACTGTAGCACCCGTAGTAATTTATAAAATTTTGTGTTTTCAATTTGTTTAGATATTCTATTTGTATTTTCAATTGAAAAAGAGTTTAAATATTCTGTTGAATATATTCTATTGATAAAGAGTTTTCAACTTTAATATATATTTTGAATTAAAAAAAATAAATTTATTATTTATCTATGTTTTTTGGTTTTTAAATTGAACTCTAAGAATAAAAAATAAAAAAGATGATATATGATGGTTGGTTCTTGTTTTCAAAAACAGATATAGATGTAACATACAGAGGTATACAATCTCTACTACTGCTCTGTTCATGGTTTTGGTGGTTTGAATTGTTTTTATATTTTAAGAATCACATATTATAATATTTTATGCGGATGAGGCGTGCTGTGATTATAATATGTGAATGAGGCATGCAGTGATTGTAATATTCTAAAATTTCAAACTTTCTTTCTTTGGAGGAGACATGCAATGCTTGTGAAACCTTTTTAAGTCATTAACTGTAATACTTTTTTTTTTTTTTTGAGGAAGTTCGTAAGTTGAATTATATTGAAAATTTATAAAATTTTAAACCGTTAAATCAATTCGCATCCATCCGCTAATCCACCAATCCGCTCAATCCATATCTGCTGAATTGACAGACGGATGTGAATTGATTTTCTCCAATCCGCTAATCTGACAGACGGATGGTGGATTGGAGTTTTTGTGGCCGCAACCGACCCGCGCTCACTCCTGGTTTATCATTTTTCAAAATTATTTTTTTCTCTCTCCTCTCTTCTTCTTCTTCTCTCTTTTTTTTTTCACACATTAATCAGTCAAACAATTTTTCTCTACACCCATCTATTCAACTACAAAAAAAAAAAAAAAAAAAAAAATACAAATCATTCCAAAAATATTTTCAAAACTCATAAGCAAACAAGTTTTTAATTTTGAAAATCTTTTTAAACACTTAGGTAGCGTTGGTAACGTTTACGTTTTTGGTTTATGTTTACAAAAATTTTATAAACTGATTTTTGTTTATTTTTAGAAAAACATAAATTAAAAACGCGTTTGGTTTGAACAAAATGTTTTAAAAAAATTTAAAACATAAACTAAAAAATTTGTTTGTTCAGACCTAAAATATTTATATCTATTTTTATCATTTCTGACTATAGGATCAAACACATTATAATTGAAAAAAATTAATTGGAAAAAAATTAATTAAAAAAAATATTTGAAAAAAAAAATTAATTGAAAAAATTATTTGAAAAAAAAATTAATTGAAAAGAAAATAATTGAAAAAAAAAATTATTTGAAAAAAAATTATTTGACAAAAAAAGTATTTGAAAAAAAATTATTTAAAAAAAATTGAAAATAAATTAATTGAAAAAAAAAACTGAAAACATAAACTTATTTTTTAAGTTTACGTTTCTTCCTCAAATTTATAAACTGAGACAATCATTTATAAACCAAAAAAATTATCAAACAAGTTTTTATAACAGTTTTTTAAATTTTTGTAAATATAAACTGAAAACGAAATGGTTACCAAACAGGCCCTTATCTTTCAAAATATAATTAAAACTCAAAACTCCTTTTAAAAACTAAACCAAACAGAACCTTAATTTGATATGAACTATTTCAATCATTTCATTAAATTTTCATTAAAATCTTTTTAAAAATTTCTCTATTATCCCAAATTTCACTTTTTATCAAATTTGATTAAAGAAAATTATCTCCAATGCTTCATCTTTTTATCAAATTCAAATATGATAAAAAAATTGATAGTTAATTTGATGAAAAAATGATTCTCTCTTGATTTGATGGAAGGATTTGAGACGATTTTAAAGCATTTTTTTAGTATCAAATTTTAATTTGATATAAAAAAAAGAAAAGAAAAAAAAAGTGAAGATTAGAGATGCTCTAATAATGCATCAACTAATTACTAGTACTTTAAAAAAAGAAAAAGAAAAATCCCTCAATAAACACCTGATGGTGAAATGTCCTTATAAATTCTCTCCCCAGGGTCGCAGCGATTATCTACACAATAATGAAATTTGATTAGTGATAATTTATTAGAAAGTTTCGTTGCTAAATGTAAATACATTCATATAGAACTGCATACCATTTGAGTCGAACTTGAACTTCTAGGAAGTAATTCTACCATGATTGTTAATACATCTACATCAAACCCATTCAATGGTGGAACAAACCTATAAATCAATCATATAGTACTTTCTAAAATGAAATTGTAGAATTCATGTAAATATATCTATGTAGGCTACGGCATACAAACACAATAGTAGATTGAACTCAAACTTTCAAAAGGATGGTATCTCCCAATGAAACATCCAGAGATTTGCGAAGCTCTAGATTTAAAGATATGTGGCCCGTTGCAACTTTCTCATCCGCTGTATTCTTTATTAGTTAAGGTATAGCAGCAATACTCAAAATTTAAACCAAAAAAACAAAAACAACCCAAATCTCTGTTTTCGATTTTTCACCACAATTTTGAATAAAATTGTTTTTCTATGAGATTAAAAAACAAACAAACAAATAGACCAACAAACAAACGAATCAAGTTAGTCTAATAGCCATGGAAAAACGCCAAAACTCTCAACTCTTTTGAGGATATTGAATGGCAAATACCATCGTGCCATTGGCAAGAGCAAGGTAGAGCTTCTTTTTTATAGTGAAAGGCCATGAAGGTCCTTGTCGAAGGCTCACAACAAATTGGTTTAGCTCGTCTGGACAACAATAACATGAATTGGTGAAACACTGCTCTGTAGTGGTATTCTGTACTATTAGTGTCCAGCCCATTACCAAAATGGAGATCCCACTCTTCCACTCCACCAACACCACTAGGTAGTGGAAGGGGTAGGTGGTTGCCAATAAGCTCCTCCCTCAATTGTGTATAAATTGAGGTGAGGATGAGGGGTTTGAGACAAGAAATTGCAGTGTGTAATCTGAGAGGGCAGTGAGAAACAAGTGTGAATGAGAGTGCTATAAAGAGTGTTTGTGAGGTGTGAGTTGTAATATCCCTCCGGGAAATTCTATAGTGGATAGCTCTCCGTGGACGTAGGCAATTGCCGAACCACATAAATATTTTTGTGTTACTATGTGTGATTGATTTCTAATGTCTCACAGTCCCAACAAGTGGTATCAGAGCCGAATCAGTTGCGTTTCGGAAAAACAGAGTGCGTTTCTTCAAAACTGCTAGAAATCAAGTTGCTCAAAATCAGGTTTTGAGCATACCGGGAGTAAGGGCTCGAAGAGAGGAGTCCAGAACTGCAACGCAGACCCTAGGAAGAGCATCCACCCACTCTCATGCGCCCCCTAAAATAGGCACACGACGCCCACTCTCAACACGCGCCTCCACGCGCGGTCAACCCAGTCGACGCGTCAGCCCACGTGCCCCATGCGCGTTTGAAGGAAGAAGATGAGCCGCGTGGCAGCCAAGTCAGCGCCACGTGTTCGCCACGTCAGCGTCATGTGTCCGCCACGTCAACGCCACGTGTCCGCCACATCAGTGACACGTGTCAGTCTTTCTGCCACGTGTCAGACACGTGTCAGCCACGTCATTAAATCCATTGACCACTTAACCTGCCAGAGGAAAGATCCAGTGCTTTGCGGCTAAGGTACACCCGCAGATCTGAACTGTCCAAACAGTTTTGGCTTGATCTGAGCCATTCGAAGTTCGTTTCTGACAATCCAATAGTGATTTCCAATTATTTGGAATATTCCGGACACATCCGTACTATCAGATTTTGCAAATCAGATTTCAGAAATTTGTAATTTTTATTTGGACAATCTGAAGTGCTTTTCCAGCTAATTTAACTAGTCCAGACTCAACAGCGAAGCCTATTTTTTAGATAGAGATCATTTTCTGTATAGAGAAGTGTTGATGGAGGAATCAACGACGACTTCGGGATCTATGTTCAAGTTGACTCCTTCTAATCATGTAATTTGGAAGTCACGGATGGAAGACACCTTGTATTATAATGACCTGTTTGACCCTATTTTTATAAAAGGGGTTAAACCAGAAGCAGTGAAGGATGATGAATGGATAAAACTGAACCACAAGATTATCATTTGTATCAGACAATGGATAGACCACGGTGTGTACCATCATGTCGTCGAGGAGACAGATGCCTATTCACTATGGACAATGTTAGACGACATGTACCGATCAAAGACCACTCGAAACAAAGCCTTGGTGATGAGAAGGCTTGTCAATTTGAAATTGAAGAATGGTATGTTTGTCGCCGAGCACACCAGTGAATTCAAAAATCTGGTGAATCACCTTGCAACCGTCAAGAAGTGCTTAGACGATGAAATGCAAGCCGTTCTACTGCTTAGTTCTTTACCGGATAGCTAGGAGACGTTGGTGGTTTCTTTCAGCAACTCCGCACCAGAAGGGAAGTTAACCATGAGAGTGGTCACAGACGCCATGTACAATGAAGAGACAAGGCGGAAAGACTTGGATGGAGATCAATCCCATGCCCTCGTCACAGAAAATAAAGGTAGATGCAGAGACAGAGGAAGAAGCAAAAACAGAGGATGCAGTAGAGGAAGATTTCAAGACAGAGGGAAATCCAAAGAAGGCACAAGCCGGCCGAAGTTCAAGTGTTACCATTGTGGCCAAGAGGGTCACATAAAGAAATATTGCTATGCCTTGAAAGGAGAACAATAACAAGGCAATAGACAGCCAAAGACTGAAGATGGGAACACTGCAGTTACTGTCTCAGAGGATATTGCATTATTCTCTGTTGAAGAAGAAAAATGTCTTCATATGTCAGACAATGACACCGAATAGGTGGTAGATACAACAACTTCCTACCACGCCACACCCCGGAAGGAGTTCTTCAGTACGTACCAAGCTGGAGATTTTGGTACAGCGAAGATGGACAACTCTATTTTTTCAAAGATTGTGGGAATAGGTGATGTTTGCATCCAAACCAAAGTTGGGTGCACGATGGTGTTGAACGATGTTAGGCATGTTCCTAATTTACGCCTAAATCTTATCTCAGGGATAACCTTAAATCGACAAGGCTATGAGAACTACTTCGGCAAAGGCATGTGGAAGTTAAAAAAGGGATCTCTGGTGGTAGCTAGAGGACAGGCAGGTGGCACATTATACAAGACTTATATGGAGGTTGTCATGACCCGAACCCGCCCCCATGGGTTAAGGACATAACTGGCCAGTAATCCTGAGATTACCTACGACCTCAAACCAAACCAGACATAACTCATCAGAGTAAAGGGGCCAAACGGAAGCAAAATTTAAAACTTTGTCCATAGAGCTGTGCTTACATGGCATGTCATAACAAACCATACATATATATATTAATAACTCACATAAGAAAATACAGTAACATAAGTTCTGTACAGACAGGATCATTCAAGTCTAGGTCAGCCAATCAAAACTATATACAAACGTATCCAAAGTCCTCGCCAACATGACAAAATAAAACAGGTTGGCAAAAGGGCGAAGACGAGTCTCGTGCATGAGACATAAGGGATGACTCTTCAAAACCTTGGTTGTTCCACACAAACTTCACGGAGGCTGGGTTTGAACCTCCCTTAGCTCACCTACAGACACATGAATGAGCGTGAGTGAAAGCCTAATAAATAATATCAAATAAAGAAGTTACACAAACGGTATTTAGAACAACGCGTTTCAAATGGCCTTGGGCCCAATTCGTGTTTCTATCTAGCTTATGTATAAATACAGGTCAAGTGACTGCGGTTCCAAACACATCATACGGCCTCGGGTCCAATTCATTCGTATCATTTATGTCGGACGGCCTCTAGGCCATTCATTTGTATCATACGGCCTCTAGCCCATTCATTCATGTCATATGGCCTCTGGCCCATTCAGTCATGTCATACGGCCTCTGGCCCATTCATTTATGTCAGACTATCATTCGAGTCAGACTATCATCCATGTCATACGGCCTCTGGCTCATTCATTCATGTCATACGGCCTCTGGCCCATCTATTCTTTCTTTCATGTCAAACTAGCCTTTGGCCCATTCATTCTTTCATGTCAGACTGGCCTTCGGCCCATTTATTCTATCATTCATGTCAAACTGGCCTTTGGCCCATTCAATCCTTCATTCATGTCAAACTGGCCTTCAGCCCATTCTTTTGGCATAGCAAACATTTGTCCACCGTTCAAATTAACAAACTTATAAGACTTACACAGAAGTAAGCAATTGGACAAACAACATATTTCAGATATCTTTATTAAGGTATTACTCACAGTGATCGGCTGGATGATTTTCCCTGGAGCTCGACCCTACATATTCCATGAACACAATGGGTCACAAATAATTCAATCCGTTCTTAATTCACATATTCCTCTTTAGGCTTCTTTCTTATTCTTTTAATTCATTCATAGTGCTCAATGCATGCCTAAGAGTACTTCGAAGTCAAAGGGAACGGAAAACGAAACACAGAACACATTCACAAAATTTCAGAAACAGGGGTCCCCGCTCAAGCGAACCCATTAGGTCTGCAAAAGTTCTGGTTATCTCGTTTTTACGCTCGAGCGTGAATTCGGGCGCTCGAGCTGAAGGTCATTCCACATAGCTCCCCGCTCGAGCAGACATCCATGACAGTAAAAATACTGGGAGCCCGCATTTTACACTAGAGCGACGGTTCCCTCGCTCGAGCAGACGTCAAGAATTCTGGGTTTTCCAGAACTTGTTCTTGAGCTCGAATTCAACCTTCAAAGGTTCAAAACCCACAATTCTGGTTTCAAAACATGCAAATACAATATACATCATGAGTATACAAGCAAGATGAGGTCAATTGCTCAAAATCATGGTCCAATTCTTCAAAATAAATCAACATTCCTTGGTATAATCAAGGCTCATGCATTCAAATCTCATATTAATCAAACATGCATGTCAAAATATGGTGCAAATGGTGTTCATTCTCATGAAGCTCAACTAAAACCATGCTTGCATGTATGATTCAACCCACAATCTTTCATAATTCACACATTACATGCTAGATTATGTAATTTCATAGGGATTCTCTACATACATGCACACATGGACTTCAATCTCAACTTAATTAACCCAATACATGTTCTTTATCATCATTCAACTTTGAAATCATAAATTACAAACTAAAATCCATGAGTCAAGGGTTGATTACTCACCTACGAGCCTTAATTCTCACAATCGTGGTCAAATCTTGCACCTAGCCTTCCTAATTCACAAATCTTGAGCCAAAATGCACAAAGATGTCTCCTCTCTCTCTCAAAGTAGGTTCTCTCTTTTTCTAAAGAGTGAATCTCAGCCAAAATGATATAAAAGAGAGGAATTAAATATAATAAGGCCCTTTATATAGCCCCACTCAGTCAAATTTGATTATAGCCAATTAATGACACTTAATTAATCGTTCTGAATCTAATTATTTTGATCCGAATTGATTTTCAATTAAATTTCACCGTAGGCTCTAAAAATTACGCTAATCACAATGGCATAATCAATTTCGGGTTCTACGACCGATAGGGCCTTCGATTTAAATTCCAAAGCGGATAATCAAACAGATATTCCTACGGTGAACAGATAGAAATTCAAAACCACATATTTTCACATAAATGACACACAATCATACCAAACACATAATCACACCAAACACATAATCATATTCATAGAGGATGGATATACCGACTCGGCCGTGACTCTGCTGGACCGATTTAAAATGCCGCACATAGACCGCTTCGATGGGTCTGGAGATCCTATGGTACACTTGCGGCTGTTTTCAGACATCTTGAGGCTAATGGGCCTCTCCAGATTACAGAAGCTTTCCCTGTTTGGCTGGACCCTGTCGGGTATAGCGGCCATTTGGTATGCAAAACTAGAGGATTCCGTTAAGAAAAGTTGGGAGGAGATGGTTGAGGCCTTCATAGCTCAATATTCTTATAACACTCAGATCAAGATCACAACTCGTGATCTCGAGACCACCAGGCAAGAATTGAAGGAGAGCTTCTCCGATTTTGTGACCCGCTGGAGGGCTAAAGCCTCGATGATGACCATCAGGCCTATTGACAAAGATTAGATTCGGATTGTTGTGCGCAACCTCCAGCCCATGCTCATGCAAAAGATGATTGTTCTCCCCCTCCCCACCTTTGCAGACCCACACGAGATTGGGGTGCAGATCGAGGATGCAATGAAACAAGGTCTGATTGACTATGAAAAAGAGCAGCCCAGAAAGGCATTCAACCGCGGTACAAATGCAGGCACAAGTAGTGCAGCAGTTGCCAGATCTTCAGATATCGGAATGGTCACCACCACCACTCCAAAAACCCTCACAGCTACCCCATTCACCGGTGCGTCCGGTAGTAGCTCACAACCAGCTAGATATGCGCCCAGAGGCCAAAGAACCTTCACCCCACTATACATGCTCCTATCCAAAGCTTTGGGGGTTTTGATCAAGAAAGGGAACTTGAAGCCCCTAGAGTCGTGGCCTTTACCAAAAAAACTTTCTCCCTCCCATAACCCAGCTAAGTATTGTGCCTATCACCAACAGCATGGTCACGACACCGACTAGTGCTTTAGACTGCGTCACGATATCCAACATCTCGTTGACAATAAGGTGATCGCACCTCTAGAAAAACCAAACGTCACAACCAACCCACTCCCACCACATAACCAAGCTCCACCTCCCAAACACCTCAACCTCATCCAAACCTCGGTCATCCCATATGACCCGAGCATATATATCACCCTTTCTCACCTACCTAAGCCGGAGGTGTTCATTCCAGAGAGCACGGATTTGTGCATGCTAGACATCTCCCAAACCCAACTTGAGCCGGTGGTGGTGACTATCGAAGATAGAACCGGGATGATTGCGGGAACAAATTAAAATGATTATTCACGGCCTGGGGGGTCTGGGAGATATGTGTACGACCCAAGCGGATACATTACACCAGCAAGGCAGATTAAGTCAAGGGTGGAACTGTCGGCCGGGGCAGAGATCTGTGTAGTTCAAGAGGACGGACCAAATCAAGGGCTAGATGACCTAGCGAAACTAGAAGAGGACATTGTGAATGCGTAATTCTTTGAAGAACAGGATTCAAGGGATGTGACTGTCAACTGGTTCGATCTGGAAGGGTCAGTAGAAGCTATCGGATGGCTCAGGAACGAGCCGGATGTTTTTGAGGTACATTAGTCAGAGCAAGGTCCATCAGACATGCAGACATCGGTAGTGGCCGAAGTGGCTGGAGATCAGAATGAATCGCCGGGGAGCACCAGTGTTAAGAATTTTGCTCAGGATCAGAACAGTTTGAGTACAGAGGATGCTGAGCAGCAAGCTGCACTGAAACAGTTTGAGCAAGAGAAGATCGAAGATTTGGAGAGGGCTAGAAAGGCCAAAGCCCCCGTGGAGGTAGAATGTGCTGTGGGCACAGGAATAGAATGTGCTGTGCACACAGGAACAATTGTGATGAAACTGGATAGCTGCTTGTCGATGGCCGAAGGCATGTGGTGGGAAGATGACGACCTATGTCTTGCCCACAAAGACGAAGATTGGGGGAACAACCAACCGGATGATACCTGGTATATTGGAGAGGTGGACCACATGACCAGGAGTGGGCAGTATTTCAAGCCCCCACACCTAGATCAACTAGAGGCGTCCGAAATGGACGCATAGACGGAGAAGCAGAAATAAAGTTAATCGAAGAGGACGCTGTGTTGTAACAGCTTAAGAAGATACAAGCAGACATCTCCATCTAAGGACTGCTTATGGCTTCAAGAGTACACAGACAAGTTGTCCTTTCTGCAATGGACAGGGCTAAACTTTCAAACGACACCACGCCTGAGCAGCTAGTAGGATTTGTCTTTCCGGAAGGAGCTTCCCTAACGTTAACCTTCACTGATAAGGAGTTGCCGCCTGAGGGCTCAAACCATAACAAACCACTTTACATCTCTGTGGAGTGTTGAGACAAATGGATACCAGTAGTTCTTGTTGATACGGGATCCGCCATCAACGTATGTCTGTCAAGGACGGCATATGCAATCGGGTTGAAGCCTGTGGACTTCGTACCCATTGCCCAGGTGATTCGGGCATATGACAATACTAGCAGAGAAGTGATGGGGACTGTGCAAATTCAGACTAGGGTCAGTCCAGGACAACACGATATTGACTTTCATGTCTTGGACGTTCCCGCGACCTTCAATCTACTCCTAGGGCGGCCGTGGTTGCACCAGGTAAAGGCAGTGTCTTCCACCTGCATCAGGTGTTGAAGTACCCTCATAGGAAGGGGGTGGCTATAGTTTTTGGGAATTCGTCAATCCATCCGCCGCTAGGGGTGTCTACGCCGGTTTTGGAGATCGAACATGGCGCAGAGGATGTGTTTTTGTCAAGATTTAGCCTAGTTGAGGCTCGGGTTGTACAGAACTTACTAGCTATTGACGAGGGGTTATAAGTCACTGTATAGTCTGTGTACCTCATGAACAAGCTCCAACACGTCCCCGGGATGGGATTAGGCAGAAGTGGCCGGAAAGGCGTTGCAGCATCGGCCGAAGTGCCGCATAACCCGCATACCTTTGGCTTAGGTTATCTGCCTACCAAAGAGGACTGGATGAGGAAAATGAAAGAAATGGCCGGAAGGGTTAGGGCTAAGCAAGCCGGGAAGCCTTATGAGTTAGTGCACCGGCCTATCCAGGTACCCTAAACGGACGCTTTGTCCGAGAAGGGGAGGACTTCCCGTTCTGCGGCTTCCCAGAGCCATGGTTGAATGCAGAGAGGAGGCATTTGTCGGGGTTTGAGATATTCTTTGACTTGCACTTGTTTGGGGATGATGTTGCTGAGGACCAGACAGACCCACCAGCTGAGGTTGAGCAGTGTAAGGAGGAGGATTCCGAGAGCGCAGAGATTGAAATGGGGGTAGCACTGTCTTGTCTGCTTTAGATCCTACGATCGTACATGAGTGCTTGAGGGATAACTTCTCAGTGTCCATGATCGGGAATGAAATGGCTGCAAACCCACCTTCAAACATTTTGGATGCATCTATTAGACCCTCCCTCGTCTGGCAATACGAGGAAGGCTTCTTATCGAGCAACACCGGGTCAGGTAGTGAGCCGGAATCTGATTCCACTAAGTCGTGTGAGTCGGAATCAGGTTCCAGCTCGTCTGAGTCTGAGTCCAGTATTCCCGGGAGTGATAACCCAGATGCCACAGTCCTGTCTAGGTCGCCTTTTTCTTTTTCCTTTGAGTCTATTGTAACAGAGGAACCGGGCGACTTGGAAGTACTTAATGAGAATTGTGCGGCTGTGGCCTTCGAATACTTTTCTGTGCCCTTAATTTATTGCATTAATCAGGATTTTCAAAATTTTGATGAAAACGACGAGGAAGAAATTCCTTCGGTTTTGTAATATTTGCTTGATCAAGAGAAGGAAAGGATTGTTAAACCCATGGTTGATGAAATCACCCAAATTAACGTTGGTACTAAGAAGGACCCGCGGCTGGTCCAGATTGGGTCCACGTTGTCTTCGGAGGAGCGCGAGCACTTAGTCGCTTTGTTAAAAGATTTCAAAGATGTTTTCGCGTGGTCTTACGAAGACATGCCTAGAATCGATCCTGAGATTGTACAGCACCGGATCCCTTTTGACCCAGAGGCCCGACCTGTTAAGCAGAAGCTCAGAAGGATCCGCCCAAACTGGGCTCTGCCCAAACTGGGCTCTCAAGATCAAAGAAGAGGTCACTAAGAAAATTGACACAGGTTCCTGCTGGTATCTGAATACCCAACTTGGTTGGCCAATATAGTTCCAGTGCCGAAGAATGACGGAAGAATTTGGGTATGTGTGGACTTCAGCGATTTGAACAAAGCCAGTCCGAAGGACAACTTTCCTCTGCCGCATATCGACGAATTAGTGGATTTTACTGCGGGGCATGCGTTGCTCTCATTCATGGATGGGTTTTCTGGCTACAATCAGATTCTGATGGCACCCGAAGATCGGGAGAAAACTGTTTTCACCACCCCGTAGGGGACCTATTGTTATAGGGTGATGCCGTTTGGGCTAAAGAATGCTGGGGCTACATATCAACGGGCTGCGACCATGATTTTGCATGATATGATCCATAAAGAGGTTGAGGTGTACATGGACGACATGATTGTCAAGTCCAAGAAAAGAAAGGGCCACTACACCGCCCCGCAGATATTCTTTCAACGGATCTGGGAATATCGGTTGCGGCTGAATCCTCAGAAGTGTACGTTTGGTGTTACAGTAGGGAAAATGCTGGGGTTCTTGATCACACAGAGAGGTATCGAGGTCGATCCTTCTAAAATCAAGGCCATCTTAGAAATGCCACCACCAAGGACTGAAAAGGAGGTGCGAGGCTTTCTGGGTAAAGTGCAATTCATAAGACGGTTTATTTCTAAATTAACCTTGACTTGTGAACCACTATTTGGTCTCCTGAAGAAAGGAAAGAAATTCCAATGGGACGACCGATGCCAAGTTGCTTTTGAACAGATCAAACAATATTTACAGAACCCACCTGTGTTGTCACCGTCTGAGCCGGGAAAATTGTTGATTCTGTACCTTTCAGTGACTGAAACTACAATGGGCTACATGCTCGCGCAAGAGTCTGAGGACAAAGTAGAGAGGGCTATCTACTATCTGAGCAAGAAAATGCTGGATTACCAGACCCGCTACACTCCGCTGGAGAAGGCTTGTCTGGCCTTGGTATGGGCTACCAGAAAGCTGCGACACTACCTGTTAGCTCACTCCGTAATACTGGTTTCGAGATTGGATCCCATCAAATATCTCTTCGAGAAATCAACACTTACGGGTAGGCTAGCCCGTTGGTTGCTTTTGCTTTCCGAATTCGATCTGAAGTATGTGACGCGTAAGTCAGTAAAAGGGAGAGCGGTAGCAGAGTTCCTAGCCGATCACCCAGTTGAAGGGGATGAAGCAGTTGAGTACCTATTCCCAGATGAGGCCATTTTGCATATCGAAGACGAAACTTGGACGATGTATTTTGACGGAGCGTAAAACCAATACGGGTATGGGATAGGGGTGTTCCTGATAGCACCCGACAATTCCCGTATCCCTCTAGCATTCAAACTCCAGTTCAAAGTATCGAACAACGAAGCAGAGTATGAGGCATGTATTGCTAGCTTAGAAGCCGCCCTAGAACTAGGGGCAAAACGGTTGGACGTCATCGGGGACTCGAACCTTGTTGTATCTCAAGCTAAAGGAGATTGGAAAGTCAAAGAAGAAAAGATGAGAATCGACCACCAGACCTTGGACTTGCTGATTCCTCGATTTGAGAAGCTGAATTTCGCTCATCTGTTAAGAGAGAACAACAGGTTCGCAGATTCACTAGCAACTCTATATTCTATGATAGACATTCCTTTCGGAGTCCGGATGTGTTCGATCATCATTGACCAGATATTTGTTCCGGCCTACGAGTTGATTGCCGCCATAGATGGGGTACAAGATGAGAACCCTTGGTATTACGATGTCTGGAACTTCTTGGAAAAAGAGGCGTATCCACTAGGGGCAAATGCCAAAGATAAGAGGGCAATTCGAAGAATAGCTGCTCAGTTCATCATCTGCGGGGGTAAACTGTACAAGAGAGGTCATCTCTGGACGCATAAGCTGTGTGTTGATGCTGAAGAATCGAAGCACCTGATGGAGGCCATCCGTGGAGGAGAGTGCAAAGCGCACATGAACGGGGTAATGCTAGCCCGGAAGATCCTTAGACAGGGTTATTACTGGTCCACCATGGAGGAGGATTGTATTGGCTTTGTTTGGCGATGCCACAAATGTCAGATTCACGCCAACCGCATGAACATTTCGCCGTCAAAGCTGTACAACATGACTTCGCCATGGCCATTCTCAGTCTAGGGGATTGATGTGATTGGGGCTGTCACTCCAAAGGGGTCCAACGGGCATGAGTACATTTTGGTAACGATAGACAACTTCATGAAGTGGGTTAAGGCCCAATCTTATGAGGTGATGAAGGCTTCGCATGTCGTTAAGTTCATCGGGAACAACATCATCTGTCGTTACGGGGTCCCGAACGAGATCATTTCAGATAATGGTTCCTACTTCAAGAAGGAGGTGATCGACTTGTTGGATAAGTATAACGTGGCTTTTCACAAGTCATCCACATATCGGCCGCAGACCAACGGAGCAGTTGAGGCCGCCAACAAGAACATCAAGCACATTCTGCAGAAGATGGTGGAAACCTACTGGGACTGGCCAGATAAGTTGCCATTTGCTCTGTGGGGCTACTGGACATCAATTCGAACTTCTACTGGGGCGACTCCGTATTCCTTGGTTTATGGGATGGAGGCTGTTCTCCCTATCGAAGTTGAGGTTTCGTTATTACGGGTACTGGCTGAGTGTCAGATAACTGAGGCAGATTGGCAGCAGTGCAAGTTCAAAAAACTCATGCTGTTTGATGAAAGAAGGCTGAAAGTAATGTACCATGTTCAGGGTTATCGACGAAGAATTTCCCGGGCTTTCAACAAGAAGGTTAAGTCCAGGAATTTGAAGGAAGGGGATCTAGTGCTCAAAGACAACCGAGCTCCCATTCACGACCCTAGGGGCAAGTTCAGACCCAGTTGGACTGGTCCTTATATCATTAAGTCTATCTGGTCGGACGAAGCTATCGTTCTGATGGACCTAGATGGCCTAGAGTTCTCCCAACTGATCAACATGGACAAGTTGAAGAAATATTATCCCTGAGTGGCTCGCTAGGCCGAAAACCCGAAAGGGTGACCTAGGCAAAAGTTAGAGCACAGAAAATTTGAAATTATAAAAACTGAGCTCGCAAGGTTGAAAACCCGCAAATGGCGGCCTTGGCAAAAGTTAGAGCGCAAAAGGAGAGTGCTAATACACGAGTGAACCCAAGCCGAACTGCGTAAGGCTTGATTCCCATCTTCGGGATACGTAGGCAAGTTCATCCTGAAGTCCAGCCATAAACACTTCCTTGATCAACTTTGTCCATGTGATCATGTTTGGTTATCTTTGTTTATTTTGCGTTCAAGAGCTCGGTTGTGATCTCTGGTGTAGTGCTATTCAAACTAGGGGCAACCTTCCAGTTGTTGGAATCCGAGGTTGTGCATCTCAGTGACAAATCTCAGGCGTGTCCAGTTCTGATTCATATCGAAAATGGTTTTGAAAAGTTTTAATAAAAGTTGATTTTGTTCAAATTAATTTTTTACAACTTAGACCATTTTTGGACCAAACGGGAAAATTTTCAGTACCCACAATCTTCAATTTCATTGATTTCAACACAGAATTCTCCTACTCTTCAAATACAAATTGAATTTGCTTTTTATTACATTCATAAAGAAAACTTAAAAGTACTGAATAAAGCAAATAAACTCGGGGCATAGTCAGGTGTTTTTGCGTCCCCTCCCGGAGCTTGTGGAAGCCTCTGATGCCAAAGTGGGCCCTACCTGTGCCTCTTCATTGCGCCAATCTATGCACTCATCAGAGAGGGTGCAGCTGAAAGTGGGAGCGGGGGCCAGAAGCTCTCTAGTCCTCCATGCCATGGCATACCGAGCTAGCTGAGTGCCTCGGACCGGAAATGCAGCAGGGTACTCTATCCCTTCTGCCGGGCAAGTCTGATCATGTCCGAATTGACACCGGAACCGGTAAGGAAAATAGAACACACAGTGTGTCATGCCAATCAACTGAATCCCTGGTTGGCGAGTCATACTGTAGCTCATTGTCGGCAGATTGAGCCAAGGACAACACCAAGCAATGCGGTTTGCGGACAAATTGTACATCCAGTTATACCACCATCCCTCATCCGAAGCATCGACTAGACGTCGTCGGAAGAAATAGCTGCGAGCTGAATATGCCGGGCATGAGTCCACCACTCTCAATTTGTCCATCAACCATACCTGGAGAGGGATAAAAAATGAAAGATTAAAGAATAGAGAGGTGTACGTTGAGAGAAAAAGTGAGAAAAGGGTTTCAAGAGAAAAACCGAGCCTGAGGGCCGAGTGACGTGAGCAATATATGTGAGATGGGGTGGGAAACATTACCTGTAATAGTAGTGGACTCCCCGCCAAGCTAGCCGTCTCTCGGCGATGAAAAGCATCCAAGCCTATCAATGTCTCAGCTAATGTCATGGTGATGCAGCTCTTTCCCTCTCTTAAGCCTTGGGCGACTTCAATCAAATGAGTGCTAAACCTACCAGAGCCTGGGGCAAGCAAGAAATGAGACAACATGCACAAGCAAAGTGCATGTTGCCGATAACCTTGCCAGTCATGATCGCCGCGGTCACCAGCACCAGAAAATCGATGAACCAAGCCCGGAATGTCCAACTCTTTGTCGTGAATCAATGACCGAGCATCATGCAAAGTGAGGCCGCACATCCGTCCTAAGACTTGGACATGGCCGAACTGGAGCTGAGGCAAGATTTCTTCATCGCGCTCGAATTCCATCAGAACTCGGAAGTCTTCGAAAGTAGGACATACCTTTTGTCCGCCAAAGCTAAAGACGTGTATTACCGGGTTCCAAAACCTTGTCGCGGCATGAAGAAACGGAAAATGCAGCAGGGTGTGGCTCAGCGTGAATAGTGCATTTATGCCAAAGCCTCGGAAATTCACCTTTTTCGAGTCATCCAAGGAAGCAATCCAATTTGTGAGATTTTGGATGAGAAACGCCTCCATTTTGGTGCAAAACTGAGTTAGAATGAGGGAACCGCGAAGCTGGAACCTTTATAAAGGATAAGACATTGTTTGGAGGACAAGTGTCAGAAAACTGGAGGTTCCCAGGTCAAGTGGTCGGCCAACCACTTTTTCTGGTCGGCCAGTTACTTTTTTTGGGCTGTAGACAGAAAAATTGGTTGGCAGGCTCCTATGGTGGTCGGCCATGAGCATGAAAGTGGTTTACACCTGTTCTTTGCCTCTAGGAATGAGTCTCTAACTTCCCCGTGTGCTGGAAATGCTGAAGGTTCGAGTTTACCTCAGTTTCGGATGCATTCCGTCGCTTTGTTTATCGAGTTGTTACTCATTTGTTTATCGAGTTGTTGCTCATTTTGTTTATCGAATTGTTACTCATTTATTTATCGAGTTGTTGCTCATTTGTTTATCGAGTTGTTGCTCGTTTGTTTATCGAGTTGTTGCTCGTTTATTTATCGAGTTGTTGCTTATTTGTTTATTGAGTTGTTAATTCATTTAACGAATTGTTTTTTAGTTAAGTTGTTTAGTTTGTTGCGTCGGTTCACTACCTGACTTGGCAATACACGTTGTTCTATTTTCATTCAAATTTCATTTTTGTGCAAAATGGTGTGATGCGATGCTCAGAATACAAATACGACACTCTTTGAATGAAAAGTCATTTTCTTCCATCATAGCTTCTTTTTACAACATTTTACAAAAGGGTACAAGTTTTGGAAGAAAAATAAAATTGCCTAAGCTGTACAATGTGCTACAACTACATGTAAAAAGAAAAATAAAGCAGGAACATCTACATCAGTGCCATCAAGCTCAAGACCGAGAGGCCTTCTTCACCCTCTTCGGCTGAATAGCCTCCGCGCCACCGGCATAGGCACCATCATCTGAATTGGAGTCACCATCCTCGGAATCCTCCTCGGCGTCACCTCCGTCCTCAGCACTGGAACCAGAGCCGTCATCCCTGCCTACAGATGTCTCTGACTGTGGATGTGCTGACTCTTCCTCCTCGCTAGACTCGTCATCCTGTCTGACAGATGCCCTGCGTCCCTCTCGGCCGCGTGCTGAGACTCCTCTCCTAGCTGCTCGAGAAGGCCTGGATGGCCCAGTCCACCGAGGCGGGACCTGAAAAGGATAGTTTGAATGCGTCAGCCACTATGTATATCAGATGCAGATGCGAGAATTACATAGAGTGGGTGCGTACAGATATAGTGTGTGAATGTGATGTGTCGGATGTGCTCTACACATGTAATGAATCAATACAGTGAAATGTTCAGTTTCCATATGTCATCAGAAGCATGATAAATGTGAGGAAATTGAGAAGTACCTAAATGCCGGTGGCACAAAGCATCGTCTCCCTCCGCAGAACCATGCCCTCGTGTGAAGCCACCACTCCGAGTAACCCCTCAGTATACTCCCTGGGAGGCTGTACACATAAGTTCAAGTCATCAGTGAATGAATGAATGTCTAAATGTCTGAGTGATAAATAAAAACTGTAAAACATACCGGTGGTGTGTCCAGGTCATTGACGTGTCGAGGGTCGGGCATCAGAGGCTCCAGTGGAATCGGGTAAGAAGTCCCATACTGCTAGCCCGTCAGCTCGGTCGGAAGATCTGGCCATCCAACATACTAGCAAGTCGAGGGCATCCATCCGGTCCTGCCCCTTGATGAGCCTGCCTCGCTGGTCGAAGGAATGCCTCCAGGTTGGGCACGACTCGTGGAAGGCATGTCAGCAGCTCTCCTCCTGGGGATACGGACACTTGACAGTGGAGGCATCAGGTACGTTTGGCTATACGTTGCGTAATATCCCTCCTCCAGAAAAAGGACTGCATCAATACCCAACATGAGGTCCTCCGTCTTTCGGGGCGTAAGATCCCTTGCGGACCGCATCTCTGGTGGAGGCAATGAGGGAACGTCCTGATCGAAGTTGCCCATCGTCTGGCACATGAAGCGCTCTCTGAGGAACCAGGCTCTGCCAACCAGTCCCTCAAGCAGAACCTTGTATTGCGAAGCGCCCCATACCCCAGCAAAGAGAAATTGAGGATTCCCTGGCATGGCTATCCAAGGCTGCCAGGTCACCTGCGAGTGGCGAGTGCATAAATTGATTAGATGCCATAAATATGCAAGATAAATCAAAGCGGAAAGCATGAAGAACTGAGAGTTCTTGATTACCTTCGTCGCCCGTACAGTATCGAAGAACTGTCGGAGAAAGGGCAAAGTCTCCCGAGGCCTGGGCCGACACCGACCCTCAAATCTGCGTAAGTAAGGGATCTCAGGGGGTGCCTCGACCTCTAGCTCAGGGGCCAGCATCGGGAAGTACGTATAAACCCACAGCTGTGAAAGGCAAGACAACGGTTGTCAGAATACAGAATGTATAGCAAATACAGAATGCTGGGTGCAGAATGCTGTGTGCAGTGTACAATATACAGAATGTATAGCAAATACAAAATGCTGAGTGCATAATGTAGAGTGCAGAATGCAGTGTGCAGTGTATAATATATAGAAAATACAGGAAATGCAGAATGCTGAGTGCAGAATGTAAAATACAGAATGTAATGTGTGTAGTGTGCAATGTATAGATAATGAAAAGCATAATAGTAAATCAAGAGGGCAAAATATACCTCATAGGCTCGCTACTTGCCTCTAACTATGGTCCCCTGCTCACGGGAGGTCGCCCTCATGTAGCAGTAAAGGGTAGCGAGGGCAGTGCCACCCCAATCAAAGAGCTGGACCCTTGATAGGTCCACCAGAGCACTGAGCAGATAAAGCCCAACTGTGTTCCCCCTCTCGGAGAACAGTGTGGTCTCGAGGAGGAACATCAAAAATCCCCGGGCGTACTGCTATACAGTCTCAATGGTCTAGGGCGAAGTCCCCCTGTACTGCTTGGAGAACCAGGTGTACCTGACCCTGCCTGATGATCTGTCGATCAGCGGACGGGCACCGAGCAAATAAATCCAAGCGGCCTCCCACTCAACCATATCCGCATCATATGGGATCGGCCGGCCTCCCACGTCAAGGCCCGTCAGCATGGAGAAGTCAAATGGGGTCATCGTCATGTCCCCGGTGGCTGAGAAATGGAAGGAGTTGGTGGTGTCCCACCATCTCTCCACGAGTGCGCCCAGGAGAGTCCTGCTCGCTGGATGACGTGATAATCCTGCACAGAATAGGCCAAACCCTGCCTCGTCTACAATGTGTCGGACAGCATCCGGGAACTCCATGTGCCACTCCCTCGCAAGGATAGATCCATAACCCCGTGTGAAACAGGAAGATACCTGCATTCAGAATGAATAGATGTATTCAGTTCCAAAAATGAAAAAGTATGAGCTGCGTGTTCAAAATGAAAAAGTATGAGCTGCGTGTTCAAAGTGAAATATATGGGCTGCATGTTCAAAAATGAAAAAGTATACTGCGTTATGGACTGTGTGTTCAGATTAAGCAGTGTCCTAAAAAAAACTGAATACCGTGTTATGGACTGCGTGTTTAGATTGAGCGGTGTGTTATGTTATGAAAAAGTATACTGGGTTATGGATTGCGTGTTCAGATTAAGCAGTGTGCTATTAAAAACTGAATACCGTGTTATGGACTGCGTGTTCAGATTGAGCGGTGTGCGATGTTATGAAAAAGTGTACTGCGTTATGGACTGTGTGTTCAGATTGAGCAGTGTGCTAAAAAAACCGAATACTGTGTTATGGACTGCGTGTTCAGATTGAGCGGTGTGCTATGTTATGAAAAAGTGTACTGCATTATGGACTATGTGTTCAGATTGAGCAGTGTGCTAAAAAAATCGAATACCGTGTTATGGACTACGTGTTCAAATTGAGCGGTGTGATATGTTATGAAAAAGTGTACTGCGTTATGGACTGCGTGTTCCGATTGAGCAGTGTGCTAAAAAAACCGAATACCGTGTTATGGATTGCGTGTTCAGATTGAGCGGTGTGTTATGTTATGAAAAAGTGTACTGCGTTATGGACTGTATGTTCAGATTGAGCAGTGTGCTAAAAAAAACTGAATACCGTGTTATGGAGTGCGTGTTCAGATTGAGCGGTGTGCTATGTTATGAAAAAGTGCACTGCGTTATGGATTGTGTGTTCAGATTGAGCAGTGTGCTAAAAACACCGAATACCGTGTTATGGACTGCGTGTTCAGATTGAGCGGTGCGCTATGTTATGAAAAAGTGTACTGCATTATGGACTGCGTGTTCAGATTGAGCAGTGTGCTAAAAAAACCGTATACCGTGTTATGGACTGCGTGTTTAGATTGAGCAGTGTGCTATTAAAAACCGAATACCGTGTTACAGACTGCGTGTTCAGATTGAGCGGTGTGTTATGTTATGAAAAAGTGTACTACGTTATGGACTGCGTGTTCAGATTGAGCGGTATGCTATGTTATGAAAAAGTGTACTGTGTTATGGACTGTGTGTTCAGATTGAGCAGTGTGCTATTAAAAATCGAATACCGTGTTATGGACTGCGTGTTCAGATTTAGCGGTGTGTTATGTTATGAAAAGGTGTACTGCATTATGGACTGCGTGTTCAGATTGAGCACTGTGCTAAAAAAACCGAATACCGTGTTATGGACTGTGTGTTCAAATTGAGCGGTGTGTTATGTTATGAAAAAGTGTACTGCGTTATGGACTATGTGTTCAGATTGAGCAGTGTGCTATTAAAAACCGAATACCGTGTTATGGACTGCGTGTTCAGATTGAGCAGTGTGCTGAGTCAATAAATGGTGTACTGTGTTATGAACTGTGTGTTCAGATTGAGCAGTGTTATGTGCTGTGTGCCAAAATATGATGTGTGCCCAAAATGTGCTGTGTGTTCAAATTAATCGAATGCTGTGTTATGGACTACGTGTTCAGATTGAGCAGTGTTATGAGCTGTGTGCCAACCAATCGAATGCTGTGTTATGAACTGTGTGTTCAGATTGAGCAGTGATATGTGTTGTGCGCCAAAATATGCTGTGTGTTCAAACTAATCGAATGTTGTGTTATGGACTGCGTGTTCAGATTGAGCAGTGTTATGAGCCGTGTGCCAACCAATCGAATGCTGTGTTATGAACTGTGTGTTCAGATTAAGCAGTGTTATGTGTTGTACGCCAAAGTGTGTTGTGTGCCCAAAATGAGCCGCGTGCCAAGTTAGCAGAGTGCTGTGTATGAACTGTGTGTTCAGAATGAGTGAAGTGTTGTGTATGTAAATGTGTAAGAAGTGCAAAGTGCATCGCAGAAAATGCAAAAGTGAAGTACATACCTCATGCACGTGATGAGATAGATGGGACTCCGGCTCTCATAGCAGTAGGTCTGCAAGTACTCGCCGCGCGAAGTCCGTGAAGTGGTAGAAGGTGCTAGGAGGAAGGATGTGCTCCTCCGGGTCATACTCCTCTGGGTCGAATGGCCGTTTCCTCGGAGGCAACAGTATGATGTCGGGCTCATCCTCTACATATGGAGGACCTCTGCCATACGGGATATCGTCTGCCATCTGAAGAAATCTACAAAATATGCAAAAATGAGCAAAAACGAGCGAAGTGAGCCAAAATTGAAAAAAGTCAACAAAAGTCAACTCTCGGGAAGAGAAAAAGTCAACAAAAGTCAACGCCTGAGAAAAGGTGCTAAACTTTGAGACGAACATACCTCAAGTGGTGAAAATGGAGAAAGAAGCTCCGAAAACAAATTCTAATCGGTTCAAAACAGAGAGAATTGAAAGTTTTCGCAAAAAAACTTCGCGTGGGGCGTTGAAAAACGCGTAAAAAGTGTAGATCTGAGAGAGAAAAGGGTCTAGGAGCAAAGGAGAATGTATTTCGGCCTTGGAGGTGTGATACAAACTGATTTGAAGTTGTGTACTTAAAGAATCGAAGCTAAAAGACCAAATTGCCCCGAAATTCTATAAATTGGTCGGCCAGCCAGTTTTTCTGGTCGGCCGATCACTTTGATGGGCAACAACTGGTCGGCCACTGATATAACTGGTCGGCCACCCTCCTGGATGATCCTCAGTGCTCCATTGTTCTCTCTATGCATTTTGGTGATGATTGGAGTCCTCGGCCCTCGGGAAAGTACAAGAAAAGTACACTTTTCGGCTCAAGAATGTCCCCGCGGGAACTTCAATTCAAGTCTTCGATGCGTAGCTCATCGTTTACTCGTCAAGAGCAAGGTGTATCCTTTTTGAGTATGTTGTGACCCCTTCGAGAGGTAAATCAAAGGTTACGGCCGAATTGCTCTCTTTAGGGCTTGTACTTCTTTATTTAGCATTTCCTTTCAAACACACATTGAAAGTTGCACATTTCTTTTGCATTAGCTTGCACATTCCATACGCGTTGTTGCGCACGTTTCACCTACTTTGTTATGCACTTAGTACTTTTGTTGTCACGCTCATTTTAATTATATCATTATCTGTACTTCCGTTGCATTATTATGCATGCACCTTTTTTTCACATTGTTATGCGTCACACATAGGTTGCATTGTCTTGCATCCCTTCCGCATTGTTATGCATCACACTTAGGTTGCATTGTTTTGCATCCCTTCCGCATTGTTATGCGTCACACTTAGGTTGCATTTTCATGCACCCCTCCACTTGCGTTGTCACGCACCTTTCACTTGCATTGATATGCATGTTTCTAATGACATTGTACCTGTTGAGTTTCTTTCTTTTGCAGGCACGATATTGTATGTACGGTTCATTTGAAGCTGGCGCAACCAGACGAACCGGATGGTATTATATGCACTCTGTGTGAGGTGTAGTGAGAATTGTATAATTCTCTTACATCCTTTCTGCATGTAATGTAGTTTGGTTCGTTTTGGCTCGCTTAAACTGTTGCATTTATTGTGTATATTTGCTTCGTTACAGCTTTCTTTGCATGATCATAAGTTATGTTCGGCCTTGTGCATGTCATTTTCATCTTGCCCTAGCCTGCGGGCACATCTCTTTGTTATCTTGCCTGTTTGTCTAAGTTTTCAGCCTTGTCAAAAATGGGTCGTCTCTGGGTTTTGACATTCACTCCCGTTACTTATGACTTTCGAGTTTTGTCAAAGAAGGGCAACTGTAGACACCCCATTTTTGACCGACCTTAAGACTCAGACGTCATCGATTGAGCCCTCGGTGATGGTGCATGTTGTGTTCGTTTCGAGTCTCCGGAGTTTTGGCTAAGAGCCTTGCCTCCGGGCCTCAGAACTCTTTTGTGCTTTGGCTCGGTTTGTGAAGCGAATCTTGTTTTCTCTTTCCGGATGGAGGGAGAGGTCTTGTAGACCATCTCTTTGTGGTCGTAGGCCACTTTTTTGTGATCGTAGGCCACTTTTCTCGTTTGGAGACTAGTTTCCTGTTTTTGGAGCCTTTGGCCGCGCACTTTGTCTGGGGACAGCTTAACATTCTCCGTTTGGCGTGGTTTTTGAACCACACCTTGTTGCCTCTGCCTAGAGAAACAATGTGGTCCGGGAGACCACTTTTGTGGTTGCATACCACTTTTGGTGCTCGTCAGCTAGTTTTCGGGGCTTTTGACCGCGTGCTTTTCCCCCTATCTCTCGTCTTGCATCCGTTTTGGTTTGTTTTTGGTACAAACCTTGTTTTCCTTGTTTGGAAGGTGGTACAAGGGTGGGAGACCACTTTTTCTCCTTTGAGACCACTTTTTCTTCTGCCAGCCAGTTTTCTGGTCGGATAACTGGCTTGCTTGGTCTTTGGGCCACATTTTCTGGTCGGCCACCACACCACTAGCTTTCTTTCATGCCCTGGACTCTCTCCCACCATGGCCGACCAGTTTGTGTCTTGGAAGACCACTTGAATTGGTCGGCCGACCACTTTAAGTAGTAGGCCGACCACTTTAAGTGGCATAGCTGGAGGGCTTTAGAGCTATCCTCCATACGTATGGAGGGATTTGTTTGGGGCTTAGCTTCTCCAAGAAGCTTTGCCTTTTAGTTTCTATAAGAGGGAGGCTCCTCCTCCCTCCTCTAGGTTCAGAAAAACTTCCTTGAGCCATACATATAATCTATATCTATACATCTTCATTTCTCTCTTGTTTTGTGCCTTAAAGTGTAGATTTGTCTCACTTTTGTACACAAACACACACTCAAACACCTTTCTTGTGTTGCTGAGGCTTCTTGAAGTTTTTTTGGTGTTCTTGGGTTGGTTTGAGCTTGAAAAACTTGCTGGAGTTACAGTTATAAAGGAGGTCTTCAAGGGTGAGTCTTTAGCCCGTAAATCCTCCATTCTTGCTTAAGCTTTTAGCCCTTCTTGCATATGTTTTTAAGCTTAACTCTTAACGAGAAAAAGTTCTACTTTTTCATGCTTAAAATAGTTCTTTAAGGTCTATTTTTCGTTTGGGGTGATTTACCCCTTCTTAGGCCTTGTTAGGCCTCATTTTGAGCCATCCCTTTAGGCTCTTGTTGAACCCTTTGCATCACCTTTCTACCACTGAAATCCAGAGGATTTTCAGTGGTGGAAAGGTGGTCTTGGTGTCTTAAATAGGAGAGGGTCATCCCCTCTCCTAGTGTTGTGTTTACTAGCTTCATATGCCTCATGTTTGAGCACCTTTGATAAGCTTGTGTTAGCTTGTTCTTAGCTAGTATTTGTGGTTATTTTGCTGAGGCATGCCACTGTTTTTACTTGATTTGGTTACTCCATGCATGGTTAATACACTTGTAGTGTCAATCACACAAACTAGCTTTGTATGCTTCATGAAGTAGCATGTTTTTGGTGATGTTTTTCCATGTCATGACTCTATTTTGGTTTGGTTTGGTTGGCCCTTGCATGCTCCACGCACTTGTAATGCATTTCCATGAAATAGCCTAACATGCATCATGTTGTAACATGTCATTCTAGCATGCTTTTGGCTTAACTTCATGAAGCTTTTGTCCATGTTAACATGCTTTAGCTCTAATTTTGGTGGTTTTGGCCATGCATGACTTGCTTTGTATAGCCTTGGTTCAATCTAGCTTATTAGCTTTGTGTATTGAATCCTCTAGCATGCATTACTTGGACTATTTTAATGATTTGGCATCATTCATAATGTGATTTCAGTCCATGTTTTATGGTTGTACACTCACATTTGTCATTCATTCAATTCGTTGGAGGGTTTGCCCCTTTATGCCTTAACATGAACCATTGCGTATGCCTTCATGCCTTAGCTTGCGAGCCATCATTTCAATGTGTTTTTGGGGTTATTTTGCTATGATATAACTCTGAGTTTTATTGGTTAAGTCATCCCATGCTTGGTCTTAATAGGTGTAGTGTAATCCACCTTATTTGCCTTGTATGCATCATGCCTTATGCCCCTCATGCTATCTTGTTTTGGCTTCCTTCCATGCATGTTTTAGACTCATTTTGACATGTTCTAGAACTGTTTTGGGTTGCCTTGGTCACATGCTTCATGCTTTGTATAGTTGTGGTGCAATTGGCCTTGCTAGCTTTGTGTCTTGTTGACTCATGCATGCTATCTTTGAGCTACTTAAATGATTTGGCATCATTTAATACTTCATTTCAGAGCTTTTAGCATTGCCATGTTCCCACTTCTTTCATGCTTTGAATGCCTTTGAGTGTTATGCATAGTTGCCCAGTTTATGCCTTAGCTCGTATGCTTGCATGTCTAGGCCTTTGAGCCCTTATCTCAGCATTGTTAGGTCCTTATTTTAACCTACTTGAGCTCTATCCATGCTTAGTTCATGCATTTATGCCATGTATTTCATGCCTCATGTGTAGTCCTCTTTGCTTGTCTTAAGCTTTAAGGACCTTTGCATGCCTTGCTTGTGTTGATTAAGTGATTTGGCATCATTTCTTGTCTAATTTCAGTGCCTTTAGTGTTGTTACACTTCCACGCTTTTCACTCTTAAAGTGTTCTTGAGAGTTGCACCTTAGTGCCTTAGTTGGTGAGCCAATTGGCATGCATGCTTGTATGTGTTTTCGGTACCTTCATTTTAGCATTATGGCCACTGTTTTGGGCATGACTGAGGTCTGTCCATTTCGGTTAAAGTCCATTGAGTATATGGTTTACATGTTGTTGCATGTTTGGTGTATTGCATATTGTTGCCCTTGTTGCATTGCATTGTGCATGCATGCATTACATGGTGTTTAGAACCTTATGATTGCCTTGCATTGAGTATGACATCTAGTTCTTAGCATTTGGCATTGTGTATGCCATATAGTTCATTTGCATTGTGTATGCTAGTATGATTAATCGCATGTTTGCATGCTTGTTCCTCCCATGTTTCCATGCTAAGGTTGCTTTATATTGCATTGAGCATGCCATGTTATGTGTTGCATTGTGTTTGGAATAGGTGTTAGTCCAAACATGGGAAAAGAGGGACGTTTCATACTCATAGTGATGAAACGTGCCTCGATTCTCGATCGCCGACGCTCTTGATCATACATGATAGAGTTTTAGGCTTTATGTGTTTACTTGTGCATTCATTTTACGTTGAATTGTGCAACTTCGCCTCTCGGCCATCATGCATTGAAATGCGCGATTGGTGGCCCAAGGGTCGAGAACCACACTCCCTTGAGTTCATGACATGATATGGAGGGTGGTTGTGCACACATATCTTGCAAATACATTGCCATGCCCTTTCTTGCTCTCTTTTATAGCAAATTGCAGTTTAGCAGCAACAACTGGCCGGCCAACGAGAAAAACTAGCTGGACGACCACTTTTCTGGTTTTTCAACAACCAAAAGTGGTCGGCAGGTGTCTGGAGAGACCAAAAGTGGTCGGCCACCCTCCCATAGGACTTCCAAGGTGAAGTTTCAACTTTTAGGAGCTTGGTGCAAGGTTCTGAGAACAATTGAAAACATAAGCAAATCGGGGCATCGCATTGGATTTCCGAACGAGGCGACCGAGCATGCATCCAGTCTTCTCCCTCTAAGAACCTCCTGCTTTTACTGCTTTCCTTAGCTGCCATGCTTAGATAGCTAGCTTTTTGCTTTGGTTTGTACCCTTTAATTAGTTAATGCGTTTAGCTATTTAAATTCGTTTTGTAACAATTAGTTAACTAGGATTAGTTAATTAGTTTGTTTTGTAATAATTAGTTTTAATTAGCTTAGATTAGCTAGTTAGCTTCTTATTCAGTTCCTCCCTCGAGAGGGCACACTGTTGTAATAAGCGTGCGTGTGTGTGATGTATTACTTCCAATCCCCATTTCTTTCTCCCTTTTACTTAACTGCTTACGATGGTTAGTTTTAGGGCATGTTTCAATTAGCATACCTTATGCTTGCATGCGTGGATCCATTCATCTATTTTGCATGCACCGGGCTCGGCGCATCATACTTACTGCATTGTATTTCAATTCCAATTTGAATACATGCACCAAGTTGCATTTCACATGACATTCTAGAATAGCCAAGCCTATTTTAGCTGCATTTTCGCACGTGTTGCATTAGCCATTTTAACATGAACTAGGATCATGCATGATTTCTAGCTAGTTCCTTGTTTTGGCTCGGAGTACATTGTGAATGTTTACGCTTTAGCATACTGCATGTATGTTAATGTTGCCATGAAAGCATGCTTGCCATGAGGCTAACTGCTTATTTGATATAACTGCCTGAATGCCTGTAGGTGAAGGTTGGATTACCTGAATTGGAACAATTCATTAAAATCCGCATTTTAGCCTACGTGCGAGTAGCAAACTTCAAACCATTTTCCAAATAGACGGATATGCGATGCTTGGTTCCAGATTAGGCGATCTAGTCTATACTTGTTTGTTGTGCGCATCACATAGTAATTCTAGCTAATTAACCAGAATAAGAGCACATGTGTTTTCAAAAACAAAATATCATGTTTAGTACAGGCCGATCTTTGATCCGGCGAGTGGAGGTGCTCATTACATGACCTTCCCCAATCGTATTTAAGTTCCCGAGCCGAGGCAACTTTGGTGATGACGGACACGTGGCCCTAGGCACGAGTCAGGGTTTCCTAAATTCACCCAAAATAAAATATTTAGGTGGCGACTCTGTATCTGGCAAAGCAGTCCATGTTTGGTACTTCTTTATTAAAAATTAGTTTTCCAAAACGATTTGCCGGATTTGGACGCTTTGGTGATTTATCGATCTCACATCGCACATTGTGAGATTAGATTCAGAACCGTGACATTTGAGTCCGAACTATAGTAGCTCAGAGAACAAGACGAGATTCGCGCTGCCCTCGCAGGTGCGTGGATGTCGGGGAGTTCCCGGGAGCGCGTCTACAGGTATTATTACTTTTATATGTAAAAACCTAATTCACCCCCCCTCTTATGTTGTCTTTTGGATAACAATATCAATCAGTCTCTCGCCCATTATTTTAATATTCATGTTTATACGCATTTCATATTCGTGATCAAAATCATGTTCATAGTCAGATGGCCTTAGGCCTATTAATGTCCTTATTAAATATACCAAACGGCCTTAGGCCCAAGTATGACAAATGGCCTCAAGCCCAATGAAAATATATCAGGTGGCCTCAGGCCCAATTCATATTCTTCACAGACCTTTTACAAAAATTTGGCATATAGAATACTCATACATAATTCAAACTAACAAATCCATGAAACTTATATAGAAGTAGCAGTTGGAAAGTAACATACTTGAAAATATCTTTACTAAGATATTACTCACAGTGTTCTGTCGATGGATTTGCCCTCATACTTGACCCGACACATTTCATAACACATTGGGTCACTAACAATTCAATCCGTTCTTAACTTATTATTTCTCTTAGGCCTCTTTCTTATCCCTTTTGTTCATTTACAATGTCCAACACATGCCTAATGGTGCTTAGAAATGAAAGAGAACGGAAAACGGAATGTAAAACAACTTTTCAAAAATTCTAAAATATGACCTTTCGCTCGAGCACAACTTTGGTCGCTCGAGTGGCTTGTAAAACTCTGTAAAAGTACCGGTTGTGTGCATTTTATGCTTGAGCGAGACTTCTGATGCTCAAGCGAGAAGCCTTGCAAAACAGGGTTCACTCGAGCGCAAGATTTGTCGCTCGAGCTACTGTGCAAATTTCTGGAAAACTTCTGAGAGTTTGATTTTTACGCTCGAGCAAGGCTTTCCTCGCTCGAGCGAAATGGTCAAATTCTGGAATTTCCAAAATTCTGTTTGAAGTTCAAATCACAAATCTAAAGGTCCAATTCATGTATAAAACACTCAAATATGCAAGTACACTCCAAAAAAAACATATATTTGAAGATAACTCGCAACTATAGTTCAAAATTCCATGGTGTGGGAGCCGAATTTCATCAGATCCATAGGGACGGATAAGTGTGTCCGGTCCGAAACGTAACCTATATTCGGTACATACCCCAATTAATCAAGGAGACAAATAGAATAACTAGTACCTCAGCCAACAGAACAGATGCCGAGTAGAGGTACATGTAACGGAACAAGGATGGGCCCAGTCCAAAGGCCAAAAGGGAATACTATAAACATAAGATCTTCAGTTCTAGAAAAGTATGTGAGAATTATTAAGCTTAGCTGAGAATACAAGTAATCTTGAGTGCAGAGACTAACTTGCCTGTCGGAGTGCTAATTCTGGCACCCCCGATCGGAGTGTTTATTCCTTTTTAGGTGACTAGCAAAGGATCACGAGCGTCCCCCAAGATCAGAAGAGTATTTCCAAACCACTTCTCCACAATTGACGCCATCTATGGGAATACTCAAACACATCCATGGCGGGCGTAACGGAAGATCCTCTGATAGTCACTGATGAAACCACGCAGAGAGACGACCTCACTCCATCAAACATGCTTGGACCGGAGACTATCCCCGTAAGACGCGCTCTGAACTTCGCCTCATCCTCGACTTCAGAACATGAGGCAATGGAAGTAATCATGGAACAGGCAAAGCAAAATGAACAAAGGTTGAAGAACATGATCGCAGAAAATGAACGTCTCCGTTAAGATTTGGCCTTAGAGGTGGCGAAGTCCAAACAAGCTGTATGCCAAGATCCGAAATGACCCGTGAGGGCAGGAGGTCGACGATCTCGAGCCCGACAACAAGACACTGATAGTGACTCTGACTCATTATCCCCGGAGCCCAAGAAGAAGGGACAATCTGAAACTTCCAGCTCCTCTGTAGAGAGTCCACGTATAAGGCATAAACACAGACAAAATAGGTCAGATAAAGAAGATCGGCATGATCCCTTCATACGATGGATTGCAAAGGCCATGCTACCCAAGAAATTCAAAACACCGTTATTCACCCTGTACGACGGTAAATCGGATCCCACCGATCATATCCGCCATTACAAGTAAGCCATGACACTACATGCCGATGACGAGGCTTTGATGTGCAGAATATTTTCGAGCAGTTTGGGGCCACTAGCTGTCAGGTGGTATTACAACTGGAGCCGGCTTCGATTAAAAGCTTCCACCAACTCCAAAAGTCCTTCAGGGCAAGGTTTATCACTAATGAGGTCCAGCCAAAGCAAGCCGACTCTCTTTGGGCAATGCAAATCCTGCCAGGAGAAATACTAAGAGCATATTCAGCGCGATATTGGAAATGCTTTAATCTTATTGATAACGCTTGCAACGACTCCATGGCCATCACCGCCTTCAAAATGGGATTACATCTAGATAGTGCCCTCCGCAGTTCCTTGACTAGAAGACCCCCCAAAACAGTCTGGGGGTTGCTGAAGAAAGTAGAGGAATACGGCAAAGTGGAAGATGACGCCTTGCGGGTTAAAGCCGGACAAAAGGCCAACAAAACGGCCCCTCCTAAAATTGCTCAGCCAAAAAGTTCCGTACCACCTCAAAGCCCTGAACCACGACAGCCAATAAGAGACGGGATTCTCGCCGATCAAGCGATCAATGCTCATACCGAGCAAACGAGCAACTGCAAGTTGATAGTAGGCGCACAAAGTGTTCCGACAAGAAATATACGGAGCTATCAGAGCCAACCAGCTCGGTTATGTCCAAAATCCAACATCTTCCGTTCTTCAAATGGCTGTCCAAAATGGTGGGACCTCCTGACACAAGAAGGCAGGACAGGCGGTGCGAATATCACAAAGATCATGATCATGATATGGACAGTTGCTATGCTTTGAAAGACCACCTTGAGGAATTGGTGCAAGATGGTCGGCTTCAGCAACATGTTCGAAATGGCGCAATCAAAACAGTTGCCCTTCAGCAGGATTCACCTTCGCTCGGCATCATTCATATGATATACAGCCTTCCAATGCCTCTTACCGTACGCGCAATTTAGTCAACCCCCTAGAAGCAACGCACACCAACGAAACGACCCCACGAAGCTCCGAGTATTATCTTCGACAATTCCGACCTTATCGACATAACACTCCCCCACATTGATCCATTGGTCATTGAACTACACGTAAACCGATTTACTGTTGAATGCGTCCTCATAGACCACGGGAGCACTTTGGAGGTTATGTATTACGAGACCTTCATCAAACTCGGCTTCAACAAATCAGACCTGACTCCGGCTCCTTATCCATTATTCGACTTCATCGCAAATCCAGAGTACTCGTTGGGGAAAATCACACTACCCGTTCGAGTGGGCTCCCAAACAGTGGATGTGGAATTCTTGGTCGTCAAGCTCCCTTCGCCGTATAATCTCATCATGGGGCGAACTTGGTTACATACTATTCAGGCCGTGCCAAGCACCTATCATCAGCTGCTACGCTTCCCGACCGAACATGGCATTGAGCAAATCTGTGGTTCCCAGCAATCTACACAAGCATGTTATCTCCTTTCTGGAAAGACACCAACGGAGTCACAGGCCAACTCCACAGAAGTGCCGAATCGAAACAGCCTCGACGATGTCGGACGACTCCCTAGAGAAAAGCCACGGAAACCCTAGGCGATACTAGCGGCAGCTTGCCAAGTCGTATAATCAACGCGTTTAGTTGCGCCGCTACACACCGAGATAGTGGATCCTGAAGGTACTTCCGGATGACAAGAAACCGATTGATGAAAAATTGGGTCCTAACTGAGATGGCCATTATCGGATAGATTCCATATCGGCTTAGAAATATGTCAGGAAGGAGTCCACCACGGCACTGGAACTCGACGCACTTGCGAAAATTCTATCATTAAACCCGACTTGTGGGGAATGATCTTAGTTCTAAATGATTCGCCATGTACACATTTCACTTTTGTAATGTAAGGATTCTTGTTGAAAAGTTGTAATTCCACCCACTGCGAAATCCAGTTAAAAAATCCTCCGACGAAAAAAGCCTCTGGATTCGGAGCGCTCTTCGTGGATATCACAATTGGCCAAAAAGTCGTGAGATTCGGAGCCCCCTTGGCGCACGTCGCCTTTGGGCGGAAAAATCCTTTGGGTTCGGAGCGCTCTTCGTGGATAACACAATTGGCCAAAAAGTCTCCGAATTCGGAGCCCCCTCGACGCACGACGCCTTTGGGTCAAAAAAGCCTCCAGATTCAGAGCGCCCTTCGTAGATATCACGATTGGCAAAAAAGTCTCCGAATTCGGAGCCCCCTCGGCGCACGACGCCTTTGGGCCGAAAAAGCCTCTGAATTCGGAGTGCCCTTCATCGATATCACGATTGGCCAAAAAGTCTCCGGATTCGGAGCCCCCTCGGTGCACGACGCCTTTGGGCTGAAAAAGCCTCCAAATTTGGAGCGCCCTTTCGTAGATATCACGATTGGCCAAAAAGTCTCCGGATTCGGAGACCCCTCGGCGCACGACGCCTTTGGGCTGAAAAAGCCTTCGGATTCGGACTGCCCTTCGTGGATATCACGATTGGCCAGTCTCCGGATTCGGAGGCCCCCTCGGCGCACGACGCCTTTGGGCCAAAAAAGCCTCCGGATTCGGAGCACCCTTCGTGGATATCGCGATTGGCCAAATAGACTCTGGATTCGGAGCCTCATCGGCGCATGACGTCTTTGGCCGATAAAGCCTCCAAATTCGGCTGACCAAATAGTGTCCCACCGGGCGGCCCTCAAGGGCCGAGTAACATTCCGAATTCGGAGCGCCCTCCAGAATAAATAAAAAAAAACATTTACACATCAAAGCAGGGATATGTAAGTTAAGCCGGCACAACTGCATGAACAAAACAAAACGTTCCAACATTCGAAATAAGATGCTTAATTAAGCATATACAAATTCAGAATGAGATATAAACTTTTAAAATAAAACATTTTATTTGATTAAACAGTAATTATAAAAACGCAATTCGCGTTCGAGCATTACAATATTTATTTTCATACGGCGTCGCCTTCATCCTCACCCTTCTCAACTTTGCAGGCGAAAAAGGGGAAGTAGTCACGTTGGTGCAGCGACAGCGCCGAATATACGCCCACTGCTCAGAGAGCATCCGCAGCTTGAAATGCTTTGATCTGACCGCGGTGGAGAGCTTTGACACCATAGACAACATCAAGGCCAACATCCAGGACAAGAGAGGAATTACCCACGAAAACAGTAAAACTCAACGGTCGCGGCGCTACGTCGGCCTCATTTCTCGGTCGCGGTTGTGGAGAACTTCCCCGTTGTTGTTTCTCCCTTCGGGGTGATTTGCTTCGACGACTTGGAGGCTGACATTTTTCCCGTTCTTTGAACGCCCTACCTCTCGCACGGGTGGGTTCTCTGCTGCGATTCATTACAGTATCAAGCTCAGCCAAAGTTCGAGCTTCTCCTCTGGTGTTGAAGAAAACTCCATTTGACATTCACACTTATCTGACTCCACGCAACAAATTTTTTTTAAATCGAGTCTGAACACAGTAAGTGAAGTTACTGGCGCGAAGAGTCCGAGGCAATTTATTTCTAATCCTTGCAGTGGCCCCGAGGTGATTTTATTAACATTGAACTCCAAAAGACGGACGCCGATCGATATTGGCTACAGCCACTTCATGTACTAATTTTCGGCTTTTTGGACTTAAAATGGCCTAATTATCTAAACGACAATTATAGATGGGCTGACAGTCTCCGGATTCGGAGCCCCTGGTGCATGACACCTTTGTCCCGATTAAGCCTCTGTGCGAAACATAATTGTGCCGATTAAATACTTAATGTAAATGCTCTCATACCGAGCCGCTGAAATGACTAGTTATCTCGGGCCAGTCAGTGTTTATATAATAAAACATACAAACACGTGTGTGCCGAATAAAAATTACATCGAAAGAAACGATTGAAATAGACAATGTACAATGTACTATTATCCAAATTAAAGCCTTCATAGACAAAGGCCGAAAAATGCAAATATTCAAGTAAGATTGTTCAAGCCGCATAAACGTAATCTAAAACATGCGCACATTCGAAATAAAATGTGTACTAATAGATAATAAGTACACTACAAATTGAGAACTAAGCGTTTTATTAAAATTAAGCCAATAAATACATAATTTCACTTTCGATCTACTTAATCATTTCAAGGTTTTCTTCGGTTCGGCAGCTTCCTCATCATCACTCTTCTCAATTTCGAAAGCGGAGAAGGGGAAATCGTTCTGTTGGAACAACGGAAACGCCGGATCTAACCCTGCTGCCTGGAGACTCTCAGCTTGCTGAAGTGCCTTGATCCAACCGTGCCTAAATCCACGATTTTCACATCGACAAACTTCTTCGGTGAGTTTTTCCTTGGTTTTCTGAATTCCGATCTTTCGACCGTCGTGAAAGCCTTTTTCGTAGGCCGTGGACCTCGCAGTCTCGATCGCGAACATGCTGGCCGTGTTCCGATCGGTGATTGCATCACTAATCCGCCGTTGAGTAACCCTCTCTTGAACAACTGGGTTTGGGTGGCTAGCTGATTGAGGCTCGGTGGACTTCATTTTAGTAAGCTCACGTTCGGCCTTCTCGGTGCGAGCTTCTAACTTCCGAATGCGTTCGTCTCTTTGTTCTATATTGCGGTGAGCAGCGCGGAGACGCATGCCGATCTCGCAAGCCGTGTACAGTCCCCTCACTGCCCCGTGAACGCCTTCACGAAACACTTCGAAGTCCTGCCGACCTACCATCGATTGTTGAACTTCGGGTGGAAAAATCTGTTGAGTAAACTCGACTGCCACATTTGGATCTCGAATGATCAAATTCGCCTTTGTCATTGGTCTATTACCCACGAAGACCGCGAAACTCAATGGGCGAGGAGTCGCGTCGGACTCCCTTCCAGGACGGGGTTGGGGAGACTTACGCTGTGGCTGTTTGACCCTCCTAGGTGACCTGCTTCGACGACGAGGAGATTGGTGTCTCTCCCGATCCCTTGAAGTCCTACTACCCGTGCGTAAAGGTTCACCGCTTCGACTTATGGCTCCACCTAGCTCAGCTAGCGTCTTCGCTTCACCTCTGCTATTGAAGAAAAGTCTATTTGATATTTGTACTTGCTGAATCTTCCTCAAAGAGCTGAACTGAGTTGCTGACTGAGCACATAAATAGGACCCTCGTTCACGAAGTACATGCCCATTTATTCCTTAAGGGCAACACCTCCGAGGAAATCTCATTAATGTTGAAGCATCAACAGCCTGGAGCTAACTGAGTCATATGCCCCAATCGCCCCAACCACTGGTATTCGGCGGATTCATATATCTAGTCGGCTTGAGTGCCCCATCCGTTCCACGAATCGATTCATCAGTACAAGATTCAAACGTAACGTGTTATTCGGCGTTCTACGATCATGAACCAGCTGGGGCAAGGGCAGATTCATGAATCTAGTCGGCTTGAGTGCCCCAGCCGTTCCACGAATTGATTCATCAGTACAAGATTCAGAAGTAACGTGTTATTCGGCATTCTACGATCATGAACCAGCTGGGGCAAGGGCAGATCATCAATCTAGTCGGCTTGAGTGCCCCAGCCATTCCACGAATCGATTCATCAGTATAAGATTCATAACGTGTTATTCGGCGTTCTACGATCATGAACCGTTGGGGCAAGGGCAGATTCATCAATCTAGTCGGCTTTTAAGTCTGCCGTCTCACGTAATCTTGACATTTTGTTCTAACTGCTGATTATCCTAATTATGTGCTCATATAGAAAACAATATGACAAATAACTTGAGAGCATAAAAATTTTCATTCATAAATTGGGCGCTAGAAACGGACATTTTACATATGAAAATACAAAAAAGATGAAGGTCAACTAACAAAAAACATACATTGAAATTGATAAAAGCCTAACAAAACTGGAATGTCACCAAAATCAAGTCTCAGGATCAGACTCAAGCGGCTCAATGACCACTTGCTCGTATGGAATTGGCATGGCCAATGTAACTCCAGCGGCAGGAAGGGCTTTGAGCCACCGGTGTCTGAATCCCCAATTCTCAAATTTGGGGACTTCTTCAACGTAGTCATTAAAGGCGATGCTCTTCCCAACCTCGAACGTCGCGGAAGCCTCAGAGTCAACTTTTTCCTTGGCCTGCCTCAACTCTTCAAACTCGGCCTCCAATTTTGTAAGCGCCTCTTTGGCTAACTTGAGTGATTCCTAGCTCGCGTTTGCCCTCTCCTCGGCGTCAGATCTGAGTTGATCAACAGTCCTAGCCCTTTTCTTCTCAGCCTTGGCCCGCACACTTTCCATTGCGGCTCTCATTGCCTCAAACTCTGCCCTGCTCTTTTGACAATCGACTTCCGATTGCAAGCAGCCAATCCTTTTAGCGGCTTCATGCTAGCGGCGTCCTAGTTCGGCGATCCTTCCAACCATCTGCAAAACAAAGGGTCGCCACATTCCAAAACATCGAATACAAACCAAATACCAGAAGGGCCGACTGAGCAGCTAATGCTACCGTTACAAAATCCGGCTCAGCACGAAAGGTTGCCTTGTCAGCCGGCAGGGAGACCGAGGCAGCTAAACTGAGTGCCACAGCTAGATCTTTCAAAGCCGACGCTTTAGAGGAGATCGGCATGTTTTTTATCATTGGCTCAAAGACAAAAGGAGCAACCACAGCCGACTCCTCTAAACGTGGTCGTTTATCAATGGGTTTCTCTTCAGAGCCGTCCTTGTCCTCAACGCTCGCTTTTCGCCCCGATCCTCTGAAATCGGCCGCTCCTCTGTAGTTGGACGCTCGACATCTTTTTTTTGTCTCGGCCACGACAACGTGAGCCGTTTCTTTTATGACAGTAGGTTGAACAGATTCAGTCGGAACAAGTCCGGAATGAATCGCCTCAACCTTTTGTCGGGCGGCCATGCGTTCGGCGTTTCTCTTCCGCGCCATCTGTGACAGATTTTCCCCAGCCATATCCTTAGAGTAATCGCCGGGAAGGTCTCCCAAGTCAGTAAAAATATCTTCGAAGGGGTCCCCTCAGCCTGATGTAGACGGAGGGTCAGAAGAGTTCAATCCGGCTTCCTCGAAGGCCGAATTAATAGCTTCGTCAACTTCCGCTGTCGACCTGTCCGGGTACTTGGCTATTGGTTCGGCCACTTGTCCGTGTTCAGAATCTGATGATTCTAAGCCGATCTACCTCAAGTTTTTGAAGCTCGGGAAGATGAGGGCCATAAGATGGTTGTCACCTCACGGCGATCGGAATATTGTCTGCCGCCAAGAACGTCGTGTAAGTTGGTTCGTACCGCAAGAGAAGGTGGGCTGCCCTCCCTTGTTTTTGAAGATCCGGACGGCCGACGAACTGCAGTGCGGTTTTAATTTCTGTGAGCACAGCGTCGTCGTCTGAAACCAACACTCTCTTCAAATCACTGCTTGCATAAACAAAACGATTAGATGAATACAGTGCCGAATAAATATATATGGAAATAATGGAAACAAGTAATCCAATCGGCCACCTGGTTCTCCTTTTTTCCTCGGTACCGGGTCTAGGCGATCTTCACCTTCGCCGAACTCCCAATTGCCGCGGACCACAACCATCACGTCGTCGACACGCTTGCCAGAACTGGCGAGCATAGTCACTAAGTGATGATCAGTATCCTTGGCTCTAAGAAAGTAGCGCCCTAGCCGGCCAGTAGATTTGGCTAGGACGTAACAGTGCCGAATGGTAGGAATATCTAAATTGATCTTAAGACGGCGGTTTAGTTCTACGATCCCCATTATGATGCGGAAGAAATTCACGTTGGGCTGGGAGGGGATTAGACCCCAGTATCTAGGAACGGCCCTCAAAAGTGGGTGAAGAGGAAAGCGGACTCCGCCCTCAGCAATTGATAGGAGAGGAAAGACGATTGTGCTCTCATCTTCCCTCTGCATATCAGTGGTGCTGTCTGCCAAAAGTGACAGATGGACGTTATCAGGGATGGAGAAATGGTGTCGAAAGCCAGAGATTCGATCCGCCGAAATGAGCTCTTTCAGATGATTTGCAATTTTTTGGCCAAAACCAAGGATTACGAAAAGTTAAAAGCAAGTAAGGAAGCGGGATCAAAAATGAAGGAGGAGAAGACTTACAGGAGATGAAGGGAGAAGCGAGAAACAAGGAGTTGTAGAAGCCATGAAGAGACAGAGTTGCACAAGAGGGCGAGCAAGATATCTTTTGAATATTCAGGACATACGCTCGAAGAGACAATTTCAAATCATATTAAATGGAAGCAATGTAGGAAGGGGCGGGAAGGCGTTACAATGACTAAGAAGCGTATGCGCGTTCTGACACGCATTGGGAAGAGGGTTAACCGCCGAATTTTTGACTTCCCAGGCTAGAAAGCCAAACACGCCGACTAACTAGTGCTAGTAAGGTGTTTGGGGGGCAATTGTGGGAGCCGAATTTCATCAGATCCATAGGGACGGATAAGCGTGTCCGGTCCAAAACGTAACCTACATTCGGCACATACCCCAATCAATCAAGGAGTCGAATAGAATAACTAGTACCTCAGCCAACAGAACAGATGCCGAGTAGAGGTACATGTAACGGAACAAGGATGGGCCCAATCCAAAGGCCCAAAGGGAATACTATAAAGGATCACGAGTGTCCCCCAAGATCAGAAGAGTATTTCCAAACCACTTCTCCACACATGGGTTTAACAAGTTTCAAAGCATAAACTTTATACATACACAATTCATGTTTTGTATCTTGCATAGAAAAGCTCCTGGGCTTGAAACTAAGCTTCAATACATGATCAATACATGAAAATTCTTACATGCATGTGCCAAACAACCCTCAATACAACATGATCAACATCCTTCACATTCAAATATGCAAAATTATGGCTAATTCTTACATGCATGTACATATTAACTTCAAATTCATTTTAATCAGCTCAATTCTTGTTCTTAATTATATATCTTGCTTGAATTCACTTAATTATGAACTTAAACTCATGAGTTTGAGTTCAACTACTCACCTAGGAGCTCTAATCTTCCAAGTTCTAGCTAGTTCTTGAGTTAACCTTCTCAAATTTCAAGTGTCTTGCTTAATTCTCCAATTTTTGCCTTCACTCTCTCTCTTTAGAACCATCTCTCTCTCTCTCTCTCTCTAGAGTGTATTCTCAGCCAAGTTGTAAGAAATGAGCTCAAAGGAATAAACTTAAGTGTATATAGATCACTTATATATGCTTGCCTAATCAATTTTGATTAGGGCTAATTAACTGAGCTTAAATTAATCAATTTAATCTAATTAACTTGGTCCGAATCAAATTTTAATTAAATTTCACTGTAGGCTCTAAAAATTATGCTAATCACAATAGTACAGTCAATTTCAATTTCTGTAGCCTCTATGGTCTTCAATTTTCAAATTATAGCAGTAAATGGGACAGATTTTCCTACAGTGAACAAATATAGTTTCAAAACCGTAATTATCACCAAAAATCACATAAGCACTTAATCACAATCATAATCAAGGGTAATTAACATAACATAGAATAGGATTATTATAATCTTCCCCCCTTTAGGAAGTTTGGTCATTCAAACTTTTTTTACCTCTGTCCGGAAACAAGTGTGGATAGCGTAGCCGTATTTCATCTTCCTTTCCCATGTAGCGTATTTCCCATAGTGTTCTTTCCATTCTACTTTCACCATTAGGATGGACTTGTTCCTCAATTATTTCACTTGCTAGTCAATGATTCGTTCTGGCCATTCTTCGTATTCCATATTCTCATCAAGTGCTATCAGGTGGTAATCAATCACATGGAATGGATTTCGGAGATAACCCCTCAACATCGATATATGAATTACATTGTGCATTTGTTCAAATCCCGATGGCAAAGCAACTCTATAAGCAACTGGGCCAAGCCTTTCCAAAATTTGAAACAGTCCAATGTAACGGGGTGACAATTTACCCTTCTTACCAAATCCAAACTGACCCTTCATTGGAATCACACGAATAAATACATGATCACCAACCTCATACTCAAGAAGTCTTCTTCGAACATCTGCATAATTCTTTTGCCGACTCTGTGCTGTATTAAGCCTTTGTTGGATGATTTTCTTTTTCGCAGAAGTATCTTGCATAATTTCGGGTCCAAGTAGAGCCCCATCCCCGACTTTTGTCCAACAAATTGGTGATCTACACTTTCTGCCATACAAAGCTTCGTATGGTGCCATACCGGTGCTGGAATGGAAACTATTATTGTATGCAAATTCAGCTAGTGGCAAATAATCTTCCCAACTCCCTCGAAAATCTAAAGCACACATTCTGAGCATGTCTTCCAAGGTCTGTATGGTCAATTTTGATTGCCCGCCTATTTGTGGATGGAACGCAGTACTAAATTTTAGTTATGTTCCCATTACTCTTTGCAGGCTTTTCCACAATCTAGATATAAATTTTGGATCTCTATCCGATACAATAAACACCAGAACTCCGTTTAAATGAACAATCTCATCAACACATGTAGTGGCTAATCTATAAGCATCAAATGTAGTTCTCATAGACAGAAAATGTACAGATTTGGTCAGTCTATCAACTATAACCCAAATAGAATCCATACCTCGAGGCGTTTGAGGTTTGAGGTAGGCCAACAACAAAGTCCATGGTCACATGCTCCCACTTCCATTCTAGAATAGGGAGAGGTTGAAGTAGACCGTTTGCTTTCTTTCAGCTTTAGCTTGCTAACATTAGAGGCACTTAGACACATACTATGCGATCTTCTTCTTCATTTTGGGCCACTAATAGCTTTGCTTTAAGTCGCTGTACATTTTTTTATTATCTAGATGCATAGCAAACATCGACTTGTGAGCTTCACCTAAGATTCTCTTCTTTAGTTCAGGAATGCTTGGGACACATAGTCGGTTTTGGAATCTCAACACTTCATTATCAATGCTGAATTCTGGTTTCAGATTTACTTCAAACTCATCAATTATTTTCTTGAGGAACTCATCCTCTTTTTGTCTTTGCTTGACTTCATTAACTATTGTTAGCTCAGCTGGAATGGTGGATATCAACCCAGCTTGTTCGTGTAACACAACTTCAATCTCGATTTTCTCAAAATCCTGCAAGATTTCCTTCTGTTCAGTAAGTAAGCAAGCTAAACTCCCCGTCGATTTTCTGCTCAAGGCTTCAGCAACCGTATTGGCTTTCCCGGGGTGGTACTAAATCTGAAGACCATAGTCTTTTATTAGTTCAAGCCATCTTCTCTGTCACATATTCAACTCTTTCCAAGTAAAGAAGTAATTCAAGCTTTTGTGATCCGTGTAGACTTTGCATGCCCCATACAAGTAATGCCGTCAAATTTTCAGAGCAAATACAACTGCGGTCAGTTCCAGGTCATGTGTTGGATAGTTTTTCTCATGTGGTCTTAATTTTCAGGAGGCATAAGCAATTACTCATCCTTTTTGCATTAATACACAACCCAAACCTTTATAAGATGCATTAATATAAATCAAAAAGTTTTTCCATAACTGTGGGCAATGTTAACACTGGTGCAGTAGTCAATCTTGTTTTTAGTTCTTGGAAGGAAGATTCTCTTTCATCATTCCATTCAAATGGTTTCCCTTTGCGTGTCAGTTGGATAAGAGGTATAGCAATTTTTGAAAACCCTTCGCAAACCTTCTATAGTACCCAGCTAAGCCCATGAAACTACGGACTTCTATTACATTTGTTGGTGTAGGCCAATTTACAATTGCCTCTATCTTCTGTGAGTCTACCTAAATCCCATCTCTGTTGATGACACGTCCTAAGAAAACAACTTCATCCAACCAAAACTCACATTTTTGTATTTTAGCAAAAAATTTCTTTTCTATAAGTGTTTACAAGACGGTTCTCAGATGTTGTTCATGTTCAAGTCTACTATTTGAATATATCAGAATATCATCAATAAAAACCACAACAAATTCATCAAGGTAAGGCTTAAAAATTCGATTCATAAGATCCATAAATGCTGCAGGGGCATTAGTCACTCCAAATAGTATAACAAGAAATTCATGGTGGCCATACCTTGTCCGGAATCTAATTTTCTCATCTTTTTCTTTTACCTTCAACTGGTGATACCCGGATCTCAAATCAATTTTAGAAAATACTTGTGAGCCCTACAACTGATCAAACAAGTCATCAATATAGGGTAAAGCGTATTTATTCTTTATTGTTACCTTGTTCAATTCACGGTAATCAATACACAGGTGCAAGGTCTCATCCTTCTTTTTCACAAATAACACCGGTGCAGCCCATGGTGAAGTACTTGGTCGGATAAAGCCTTTGTCAAGTAAGTCTTTCAATTATTCTTTCAGTTCTTTCATTTTAGCAGTAGACATTCTATAGGGGGTTTTTGAGATAGGCTGAGTGCCTAGTACAATATCAATAGTAAACTCTACTTCCCTGTTAACCAATTCTCCAGGTAATTCATCTGGAAATACATCTGAAAATTCTCTAACAATAGGGATACTGTTTAACTCAATAATCATAGATCGTTCAGACAATATGCCACACAAGTAACCTTGGCACCCTTTTCTGATAAATTTACTTGGTTTCATTGCAGATATCACATAAGGTGGAGGCACTACCCTATTACCCATAAACACAATTTCTTCTTGCCCTGGTGGTCTAAATACAACTTGTTTCATTACATAATCGATGGTGGCACAGTATTTAGATAACCAGTCCATACCCAGAATTACATCAAAATGTCTAAAGTCCAAGGGCAACAGATCTACATACAGAGTAGCATTCCCAATACGCATATCACAAAGTCGACAAACAGATATACACAACACAGATTCCTCGGACGGAGCAAATACACATAACAAATATGGCAATGATTCTAGAGGTCTACTTAATCTAGATGCAAATGCATAGGTTACAAAGGAGTGCGTTAATCCAGAGTCAATTAACATAAATGCATCCTGATTACATATAGAGATAGTACCTGAGATGACGGCTTCTGCGTTCTGTGTATCGCCCGGAACGAGCACAAAGACTCTCCATTGCCTTGCGGTGTCTCTGGTGGTAGTAGGCCCCGTAGTGTTTCCCAGTTTTGGGATCAATGTAGTTGAGCTAGAAGCTAACTTCCCATTATTTTGATTACAATCCCTGGCCATATGCTCTGTTTTACCACACTTAAAGCAGGCCCCTAAAACACGGTAGCAAACCCCATGATGTCTTTTACCACATTGGTTGCACGTTGGAGACATCTCTGGAAGAATTTGAAGTGCTTGAGGAGCCTGTATTATGTTTCTTTGAAAGTTTTTTCTTTGAAAAGAAGCCCTGCCTCTTACTTTTCCAATCAGTTGATGATTTACCTTGCCTGGCTATGTTGGCTTATGATATTATGGCCCGATCTGGCACATCAATATAGGTTTCTAGCTTTAGTACATTCATATTTTACAAGATATCATCTCGAAGACCACCTTCAAACTTTCTCGTTTTCTTAAAGTCAATGTCAACCATGTGCGGTGAAAATCTAGCCAATTCGGTAAACATGGCCTCATACTCAGCCACTCTCATGTTGCCTTGCTTAAGTTCCATGAACCCTAAAACTTTCATACCACGAACACATTGTGGAAAGTATTTGTCGTAGAAAATTTCCAAGAACCATGCCTAGCCAATATCTTTATTGCTTTCATGCATAAACATCCACCACCTTCTCGCTTCATGTTGTAGTATAAAGGTGGCTAGCAATACTTTCTATGTTTCTAGACAAGGAAACACTTCAAACAACTTCTCCATGCCAAGGACCCACACTTCAGCCTTCAATGGATCCAATCCTCCATGAAACTATGGCGGTTTCATTTTCTTAAACTCTTTGGTGAGAGTTATTGTCCAGTCATCATTCTGTAGATCTTGTACAGGCGGTGCCGAAGGTGGGGGCGGAGGGTGTGGCTGTTGCCACTGTTGTTGTTGCCTCATTGTTTCTTCCATGTCCTATATTAATCTTTCCATCTTATCCATTCTGGCAGCAGAGGACTCCTCTAATTCATCATCTCTTATTCTCACTATTATTTGATTAAGCTTGCATTATTCTTTATACCAAAATGGGCGCAAGTATGCAAATACAGAGAGCACACATATTCAAGTAAATCACAATGCAAGTAAATCACAATGTATATAGTACACAATCATTTGTTTCAAAACATTTTAGCATATTCTCGAAGTCTTCAAGGTCATACTTATCATATGAATGCATCCTAGATCTTTTTTAGACGCTTATTGCTCATTCGGTCAAGTTTGTGAGTTATTAACTCGTACTTTGATACCATTCTGTCATGACCCAAACTCGCCCCTATGGATTAAGGTCATAACCAGCCAGTAATCATGAGATTACCTACGGCCTCAAACCTGATTAAACATGTCTCAATAGAAATAAAGGGGCCAAAACGAAAGTAGACTTAAAATTTTTATCCAATGAGCTATGCTTATATAGCATAACAAAATCATTTTAAAAGCATTCCATAATAACTCACACATATAATAGATTTAACATATTGTACATCCAGAAACTTTCAGATATGTAGCCAACCAAACAAAAGATTATATACATAGGTGATCCAACGTATTCACCAAGGTAGCCAAATGGGTAAACAAAAGAATAAAGAAAAGTCTCATGCGTGAGACGTTTTGGCTAACTTCACAAAAACTTGGATTTCTCTCACATCCTTGACTGAGGTTCACTGAGGCTAGGTTTGGTCATCTTTTTGCTCACCTACATACATATAAATAAGAGTGAGCGAAAGCCCAGTGAATAATACCAAACTAAAGAGGTTATATGAATGAAATTCTGTAATAGGTAGTATCCTTGTCAATCACTTTAAACGACCTTTGGCCCATTCATATTCTTATCAAACGTGTCAAATAGCCTCAGACCCAAACATATCAAACTGCTTTTGGCCCATCACATTAAACGGCCTCGGACCCAATTCATTCATATCAAACGGCCTCAGGCCCAATTCATTAATGTCAAACGGCCTCAGGCCGAATCTTCGTATCAAATGGCCTCTAGCCCAATCATATTAAACGGCCTCTGGCCCCTTATTCTAATATTCGTGTTTATACGTATTTCATATTCGTGATCATAATCATGTTCATAGTCAGATGGCCTTAGGCCCATTAATTTCCTTATCAAATATATCAAACAGCCTTAGGCCCAAGTATGAAAAACGGCCTCGGGTCCAATTAAAATATATCAGACGGCCTCGGGCCCAATTCGTGTTTTTCACAGACCTTTTACAAAAATTTGGCATATCGAATACTCATTCATAATTGAAACCAACAAATCCATGAAACTTATACAGAAGTAGCAGTTGGAAAGTAACATACTTGAAAATATCTTTACTAAGATATTACTCACAATGTTCCATCGATGAATTTGCCCTCGTACTTGACCCTACACATTTCATAACATATTGGGTCATAGCCAATTCAATCCATTCTTAACTTATTATTTCTCTTAGGCCTTTTTCTTATCTCTTTTGTTCATTTATAATGTCTAATGCATGCCTAAGAGTGCTTAGAAATAAAAGAGAATGGAAAACGGAACGTAAAACAACTTTTCAAAATTTTTGAAACAGGACGTTTCGCTTGAGCACAGCTTTGGTTGCTTGAGCGGCCTATAAAACTTGTAAAAGTACTGGTTACGTGCATTTTATGCTTGAGCGAGGAGCTTTGCAAAACAGGGTTCACTCAAGCTACTATGCAAATCTCTGGAAAACTTCTGGGAGCTTGATTTTTACGCTCGAGGGAGGCTTTCTTCGCTCGAGCGAAAATGTCGAATTCTGAAATTTCCAACTTCAATACTTCTGAACAATCTGTAGGATGTGGTTGTCGGCATAGAATTCTCTCACAATACAACAACTTCAATGGCTGCCCACAACCCTTCACAATGCTAAGTTTTTGCTTTGCAATACAGACCAAGTTTTCATTTATTGATAAATGTGCATAAGCACATGTGAGATAATATATATATATACAAATTTGACCATTATAAATGCACCAAAATTTAAAATATTGATATACCTGTTTGCATACATACAGATGGCTTTAGAAGTCCAAGTACTTTAGAGAACAGTTATCTCATGTTTACACCATCACTCTGGATCTTTCTTCCTTTACACAGGTCATATTGTTTTATATAATCTAGATGACAAAGCCTTCTTGTATAAAACAAAGAGGACACATGTGTTGCAGGTTTTGTGTTAGAAGTCACTTGTATTTATGGGTTTGCCTAACATTTGCCATGCATTCATGGGTTTTTTTTGTAGGAAGAACCGGTTGATGAGCCATGTAGGAATGAGGATATGCGCCCTCTGGCTCTTAATGCCTTCGACCTAATTATTCTTTCTCATGGCTTAAACCTTTCAACACTTTTTGACCGTCGACAGATATGAGTTATGAGTTTGTTAATTCCACTTGAGTCATTTGTATTTGATTACCAAGCAATCTGACCTTTTCATTTCATTCATGACCAAACTTGTGGTTTGTTGTTTTCCACATCTAATGTTCCACTTGCTGTCAGCTGCCAACATTTTTCAAACTTGCATACTCTTTGTACTGCCATTAGGAGTGTGTTGCCGTCTCATCTCACTTTTGTCACGTTAAACACTATTGAGCCTAATTTTCAATGTCATCCTGTATTCCTTTATGATTTCATTTTATATAGCTTCATGATTAGTTCATATGTTTGAATTTTTTGCCCTTCTTGGCAGGACTATACGCAGCATCAAACACGTTTTGTTTCCCAGAAACCAGCAAAAGTGGTTTTGTTAAGTATGGAAGTTGTTGCACAATTGATAGGTTTTAAGACACATTCGTAATTACAAGGTAGACCACTTGGGAGTTTCCTATGGTAATCTTGTTTAGAACTTTGGTAAACTTGACCAATTTCATGCCAACTACCTCTTATTTTGATGCCTCGAGGAATTGATTTACTGTCTAATTAACATTTGGAGGAGTCCAAGCTATAATTGATTTTGTCTTATTTCCTGTTCATTCCATGGGTAGCAATCTCACCAAAGTAGTCCTGAAAATATTGATCGGAGGCTATTTTTTTATTTTTAATTTTTTTTAATTTTTTTTAAAGATGAGGGTGGAAGGCCTTTCAGCAAACAAAACTTCACATTTTTCAGTCATTCTCGAAGTACGTTCTCACCCCCGAACCTCTGTAATAATTTTTTTCCTAACATTTTATAGTTTCTAATTCATGTTTTAAATAGGTATTTCAAGTTGCTCCCACATTCGTCGTGGTTGATATTCAAAAAGCATCTGGAGATGCTGGTGAATACCTCAAGGTCAGGTGCTCCATTTGTTCCAGCTTCTAGATGTGATTCACCGCCAAAAACTGAATATATTTTGCACATGAATATAGCTCACATTTTTTAGCTTGTCCTTGCTCGACATGATTATTATGAAAAATGAAAGAGTCGGTTATTTTAGTCTCGGAGATTTAGCTAATTGAGTTTTACAATCTTCTGTGTTCAGTTTTACATGATTTTTTGTGAAAATCTCAAGGATATCATCTGGAAGCCGCCTAATGAATCCTACAAATCAAGGATTACCAAGACTAAGAGCAAAAGGCGATAATTTAGTTTTCTTCCACATTAGCAAGTAAATTATGTTTGCTGTTAAACAGGGTGATCTTTGTCTTCCAAAAACTACCATCAGGTGTTTCAACCTTGAGGTTGCAGCATCGATTAGGGTTACATAGCCCCATTGGCCGCGATCTCCACCATCTGAAAGAAAAAAGAGAAATAGTATCTTAATCTTTCTATATTAGGGTTGTAAATCCCTTTTGAGCGGAGTTTTCCCAATTCTTACCATTGTAATACCATTTTGTAGTTTGACGTGTATGATTGAACTGTTCTGCTACGGTGTTTTCCAATTCTTACCATCATAATGCCATTTTATAGTTTGAAATGTATTAGTTTACAATATTGCTATTTCGCTATTGTTTAGATGAAATTAAGCTTTTACTTTAAATTCTTCTTCTACCAAAAAGTCAGTTATAATTTTTTTTTTTTGAATGTTACCTCAATAGTTTCATCGAAATATATGTTGAATGTTTGTTAAAAGAAAAAATTCACTACACAAAATTTCATATGCATGTTAATTTGAAATCGATAAGAGGATTTTGAAAAATAAATTTTATTTAAAATGTACATCTAAAAAAAGTCATTATATGAAAGGTTTGGAACAATTTTAAAACAAAAAGTTGCGTGAAACACTCGACTCTAAATATATACAGGGGCATTTATGCCATTTGAACTATGTTTCTCTTTTTTTAGAACCAACTATGTTTACTTAAGTGAGGGACCTTCCGGGAAATTCTATTTCCACACACTCACCTACCTCTGTGCACACACTTAATGATTTATTTTTTTATTACAATTTTATCCTAAAATAAAATTACTAAAGTGTTCTTATCTTTTCCGCCAAAACCCTAATTTTTTCATCTCCTCTGTGCACACACTTTGGTCGTTGTTAAATGGATTCACCATTGTTGACATTGGATCATCCCTTCCTCCTCCTCCGTTGTCCCCTAGATCACCACCGCTGACACCACCACTACCACATGCACCTTCTCCAAATCACTGGCCACCGCAGAGACCTTTTAACGTTTTTGTGGAAAAATTTTCGAAGCTGTCAAATTCTAAAACCCTAGACCTCTGATTACTCTCTCTCTCTCTCTCTCTCTCCCTCTCTCTCTCTCTCTCTCTCAGTAAAGAAAACAAATTCTCATTCCCACTCTCTGTCCTTATTTTCTTGGAAACCAAACAGTGGCACAAATGGCTACCTTTCAACTCACAAACCTAGCTGAGTTAATAATGTGTTCTTCTTCTTCCTCCTCAATTTTCAGTGGGTTTAACCACAAAACCTTCTCTTCATTCATCTCAAGAACATGTTTCTCCTTCCAGGCTCGTCGTTGAAGTCCCTCAAAGCGTTACTGTACTTGTAGTAGCCCGTTTACTCCAATGGACGTGGCCAAGATCAAGGTCGTCGGAGTAGGTGGAGGTGGCAACAATGTCGTTAATCGCATGATTGGCAATGGATTACATGTGGGTTTTTCTTGCATTTTGATGGTTCATATCCAAATTTGACCCCCTATTGCATATAATAATGCATATATATACATTCTTGCTGGTTCTGATTATAGAACAGGGTTTTGTACATAATTATTGTTTTCAATGGCAATGTGGGTTTTGCTTTCTATCTAGTTGGTTGTGCATTGAGTAAAATTATAAAATTCAAAATTAATTGGTATGTGTACTGAGAGAGGATCTGGAATGAGATGTTTTGGTGTGTAGAAATAGAATTACCCGAACCTTCCATGTAAAACTTATATTTGTATAAATCAACAAAACCTTATAATGAGGGAGCTTTGACCCTCTCATAGATGAACTCCCATGGTACAAGTGATAACAGCCAATTAAATTATTTTTTCCTTTTTGTTTTGATAACAGCCAATTAAATTATTTTTTTCCTTTTCAAAAACAAAAAAATAAAGAAACCAAAATGAAACAGTGAACAGAGTTGTAAATTTACATATTTGACCAATCAAACGTACAGTATATATCCCAATCATCTCACAACACTACACTCAACATACATATGTGGGAACACCATAACACAGACTCATACACAATCAAATAGAGACTAGAATTCAAACACAGTTTCTAAAACACCAAGCAAACAGAAACCAGTACCATGTTCTGATAGAACCAAATATAAACTAGATACTTCCATGACTCTGACCACCACTTGAAACCCAATCCAGGCCCTTACTTTAAAAGTTCACAGCGAAGTGTCTCCTGCCATAGCACACCAAAAATGTTAAAGCTTTGCCTATGATGGGGGAAAAAAAAGAAATGAGAACTAATATAATTTACAGAGGACTTACGAGTTTCATCTCAACCGTAGCCTGAAAATGTGCAGTGTTCTCCTTGAGCCTTGCAATTTCTTGTTCTATGCGTAAAACTTTAGTGCTGAACTACTGTAGAATCCACAAAAATAAAATGCAAAGTGAGAACGATTATAGAGCAGGTGATAGAGATTCTGCAAGGTAAGACCCTTTATTAATTAAAATTAAGGTTCTAAAAGTTTAGACACTTTTACTGATTAAATCAACAGAATCAAGATCCTTACCATTTCCTCCTTTCCCATCCTGAGACGACCAGAAGAAAACAAGAAAACTAATCAGAAAACAAATATAAGAACAATTTTCTTCTACTTAACAAAGTCACAATTTTCATCTCCAATAATATCTAAAACCATATGAATGTTGGTAAAATGAAAATAGCCTCAAGGGTTCTTTTGTGAAGGCAAACACTCTTGCCACCATTGCCCTTTGTAATGCTCCAAACCCTTTTATGTCTCAGCAAGCCAGTGGCCACAAAAGAATCTATTATAAGTTGAACTTTACCTTTCTAATCTAGTGATCTAGGAGTTATAAAGGTTGAGCCTGGGAGGGAATACATTGCAAATAATGCTTCTATAAAAGAAGTTTGCAACTCTTTGAAGATTCTCAAGTTTGGAAGTACCATTACTGAAATAAATCTAATAATTAACATATGTATTTTGTTGACGAATGATTTTATTAGAAAGCGCTTAATAATTTGAATAAAATTTATACGATATTGTTCGAGTAGAAAAATTGAAAGTTGTGGACGACATTTTGACTGTATAGTACTTCTATCTGTGCAAATGCTATCTAATATAATCTCTACACCACTTTAAACAAGTGGTTGGAAGTGGATTTTGTTCTTATTGTTGAGGACTAAATTTTGACAAAGTTTATAGGACACATGTGATGGGACTTAAGGCTTGGTTGGTTTGGGTTGGTTTGGTTTTTAATAAGACACGTGTATCTTATTTTAAACAACTGAGGTTGTAGGGAACAAGAAAGAATAAAGGTAGATTTCCTGCCAAAATATAGGAAACATGTTTTAATTGAAATCACATTTTCTATAATATGTAATGTCATTTAGTTACAAAAATAAATGTTAATGTGTATTACCTGCTTGGCTCCAAGTCAGATTCTTGAAGTCTAGACTTAATATCTTCTATAGCACAGAGAAAGTAGTTCATTGTTACTTTAAAATCATTCTTGACATGCTGCAGTAATCCATTCTCCTTTGTGTGGACCACAGCATACGAATGTGCACGAGTGACTAGAGATGGAAGGGTAGAGCCACTACAGCCATCCGTCCTGCAAGCTGTGCAAACAAGCACATGCACAATCTCATTTCATAAGTGATGATTTGATGTTTCCACTTACACAACAATATTGCTCAAACAACTTACCAATTTCATGAACATTCACATCTTTATCAAGAACAAAATTTTGTCTCATGTTCCTTGTGTAGATGCCCAAAATTTGCAGGCGCCCTTGCTCATCTGGGTACTCTACTTTGACATGTAGTTCGATTCTACCTTCCCTACAAACAAATACAATAAATAACGTACTTTTTTTTTTATTGAGTTAGGAAAATGAGAATAAAATAAATAGCTATTTATATATATATATATATATATATATTTGTTTGGTTACCCATAAAAGATAAATACGTTTAAATAATTTCATTTTTCTTTACTTGATAAATTCAAAATTTGAACATACCATTCGAGTTCAAAAAATGTGGGACATTGTTCAAAGAGAATAAAGAAATCAGCAAAGAACAACACAATGGAGAGAAGGTTACCTCAGGAGGGCTTTATCAATGAGCTCCTTTCGATTTGTAGTACCAATAATAAAAATGTTGTTCAATACTTTCAAGCCATCAATCTGAAAGGCATGCAAACTTTCAAGTATTGCCTACACAAAGAGGAACAATAAAAATAAAAAATTGAAAAGCGAAATTTGAGAGATATTAACCATTGCAAGTAGTTAGCTTACAAGCCTATCATCCATATGGCGTAATCCCATATCTGCCCCTCTTTTCTGCAAAAAAAAAAAAAAAAAACCAAGAACATATTAAAGACATGATTTGCAATATACATATGGAACCAAAGAAGACCACGATCACTCTCTCTTAATGCATATGATTACTTTCTCGTTGTTGCCTCCTCTACCCTTTGTTCATTGTTAGTATTTTTTATCCTAAAGAAATTTAAAATTTAAGTTTTGGCAATACCTCTCTTGACAAAACTTAATATGGTGATTTTTTATTGAAAGTGTTTTATTTGTTTTTATTATTTTCTTGTTCATTATCTTCTTATACATTAACATGATTCATGATGCTCGTCAAGATATGGAGATAATGTTGTTGAATTTTCAAGTTTGAGAATGGCAACTTTGGGATGGTCAAATTGGCTATTTGTCTCGGCTTTTTGGTGTCAACACATGGGTGAAAGGATAGAGCTTCACATGTGTGGACTTTTTGTGGATTTTGTTGGATCTTCATTGATAGCAAGCATGAGGATAAGACTTTGACAAAGGGATGGACTTTACAGAGCTAAATGGTGGCTTAGGGAGGCTGTTTGCCAGTGGGATTGGCTGACAAAGCGCAGAGCAAAACGTGCACGAAATATGAAGCAAAGAGACAGAAAAAGCTGCTCAGCCGCATGCACCATCACGCCCGCGATTCACACACAGCACAATTGCGCCCGCGACCATTAGTATCGCGCCCGCAACCAGGCTTTGCCCAAACGACCAGCTCCCAGGAGTTTGCTTTGCAACCTACGAAGGGACACCACGGCCGCAAACCAAGGCTGACCATGCCCGCGAAGAACATGTCTGTGCTCGCGAAAGTGCCCTGCCTCAGGTCTATTTAAAGGACCCTTTGCTAATTTGTTAAGGCACCTCTCCAACACCATTTTGGCATCTCTCCAGAACATTTTCTGTCTCTCCCAACACTCTCTAGAGCTCAACATTTCCAAACTTAGAGAGAGTTTATTTTGAGAGAAATATCTTTTGAGAGAGATCATTTTTGTAATAGAGAAAATATTTTGAGAGAAATATATTTTGAGAGAGATCAGGCTTTATTTTGTTAACGATCTTTCTTACCTCCTTGTATTAGGAAAAAAAATGAAGTTTTATATGTGGTTGTGTGCGTGATTTGAGGCTACATGACCTAGTAAGGGAGCTATCTAGGAACTATGGCGGATGCTGAGATGGCACTACATTATCAGATACTAGCTAGGTCAAAACAAAGATGGCCTTCGGAAAAGAAAGAGTGAGGAGTTGTTTTAGAGGTCTAGAAGTGAATAACCAAAAAGCAAGAGATGGAGATGGTTAGATATTCTTTATGCATGAAGATGGAGGCTATATTTATAAGGATTGGGTTACATAGCCCATCTCACCTAGTGGCCTCAATAGTTGGAATGGTGGTCAAGTGTGCTCAGATATGAGCAAGTCACTTGTCTTTGTCACACTCTAGAGTTCTCTTCCTGTCGAGATCTCTCCAAGGTCGGTCAAGTGTAGATCCCCCCAACGAGAATAGTACAAGGTATCTCGACAAATCTTCATTTCCAATATACCAAGTCCAAAATTCCTACGATCTCATGTAGAGTCATGAGGTCTCTTGGGTGCCCCGTAACCATGGCACCAAGTCCAAAGGTGTCCCGAGGCTCTTCTATCTGACGTAGAATGGCATGAGTGTATTAGGGTAACTGGAAAACAAGTGTAGAATCAAATAAGAAATGGAAACTCGACTGGCCCAAGGGGACCCAAGTGTGATGGCTCAAGTGGATACAAGCACACCCAAGTGGACAGTCCTCTTAATCTTGGGAGGAAGGCCAAGTGCACCAGCAAGGCTCCCTGGAGATAGCCTCCTTCAATTTTAATACGAGAGATGCTACATGTGTGGTCGGTAGAGGTTTTGGAATAAAAGGATCCCATGCTCAATACAACTGTCATGGTGAAGCTATGAAGTATATGCTGATGTGATGATTACCTAAGGTCAATCAAGTGGTTTCTGTATTTATGCGCAAAACAATTGAGTGCTTATTGTTTAGGAACCACTTTCTAGAAAAATGGTTTCTTGCCTAGGTGACCATTACCTTTGGGGTCTTCGGATAATATACACTGTCTACTATTTTCAGAATTCAAAACTTTTAGCCATAAGCAACCCTTTTTCATATAGAATAGCATTTCTATGTTGATTGTTCACACTGATTAAAAGCATAGGTTGTTTAAATTAATAAAAACATTTAAAAGTGGATGACAAGTTGAAATCACAAATCATAGGGCATAGAAATAATATGAAAGCAATGCTAATTAATCTGGACTACACACTCAATAGTGAATGCCTGCCTTACAAAAGCATATTGATAGAGAAGCATGAAACTCAAGCCTTGTATCTTATTGTCAATGTTTCAAAAGATGAGTTACAATTACTAATCTGGAGTACATATCACTAATACCAATAAGGAATAAAGAGACATCACACAAGCAACAAATTGGCCACGTATGACATGGGAATGAAATGGGAGAAACATAACATATAATCCATGGGAATACAAAAACACCAAGATGATGTCAAACCCAAACAGGGAAAAAAAATACTTGAATTATGTCAAAAACCTTAAGTCTGATATCGGGAAATTTACACACGCACACATATATAACACGAATTGTAGGTAGCACAACTAACAGCATTTAGAAGGAGCAAATATTTCATCTGTGCTCACCTTAGCAATGGAATCAAGTTCATCAAATATGATGATGTGTAGGTCACTTTTAGCTCCTGAAAGAAAAGATTAAATGATCTCACTATAAAAGCACAATGAAGTGAATTTAGAATGAACATATGTACGCATCTTCACCAAAAAAAAATTCATCATCAATGGTTGTTTTAAACAGTGACCTTATTTTTCTCTCCGATACACCTTGGAATGCATCTAGCACATCTGGTCCATTTATAATCTGCATGAACGGCAGGAGAAAAAGAAGTATCAAAATAAGATTAAAAAAAGTAGAGAGAGAGAGAGAGAGAGAGAGAGAGAGCAGGGGCACTTTTGCATTTAGAAATTTGCAAATACTTCATGCTATCAAGGTTTTTCCAGAACGTGGTGGCCCATATAGAAGCATTCCTCTTACATGCTTCAAATTCAGCCTAGCATAAGAAAGTCAATAGTTAATAACTTATAGTAACTAGATTTGGGGAGGGGGGCCATGTATCATATGTTAAATAGGCTGGCCATCAAAATAAGGGAAGCCCACCAAGACTAGTTCAAATACCCGCAAGCATATACAAGCAGATTTGGTCATAAAAGGACCCTACAAGCTTGAGATGTCCCCATGAAAATGAGTCTTGGGTATATTTCCAGTGTGTAACAATCTAAAGGTAAAAGAGATACCTTTCTATGGATTCTTGCCCGTTGTGGCAAAGAGGTGAAAATAGTAGCCCATGTCATTTTGCCCTTTGTCCATGTACAAAGAGTGTGGCCTGCATGCCCTTTAGTTCTTACATTTTTTTAGGGACTACTGTTTGTCTTGCAGCTATCCAAATATGGCAAATATCTAAATGGCCTAAGGATGTTCTTTGGAATCTGCTAGTATAGTTGGCAGTAGTAGGTGGCATATTTGGAAGGCATGTAATACAAGTAGTGTTTGAGGAGCGAGCTAGAGAGTTCAAATTACATAAATCCTAAGCCGACTGTTCAACCCATTTATCCTATTAGTTTATATTTAAATAAAATTTAGACTAAAATTACCCTCCAAAAAGGGAATGAGTTTGCAATTAGGACCACAGGAAAGTTGCCCTGTCATCACTTACTGTTATCTATTCTTGGATTCTTGGGGGAATTCACAACAATTTTTTTCTAGTGTTCTTTTCTATTGATTAAGAGGTGACCTCGTTATTTATCCAAAAAAAAAAAGAAAAAAAAAGAAGAAGAGGTGACCTTGTTCTTTTCATTCATTTGTGGAAATTTGATAATCTATCACCTTTGCATCCTAACACTTCATTGCTGCTATTATCAAATCCTTCACCTCTATCTTTATACCCAACAACTTCAACCTATTTTACTACACCTTGTTGTACTTTTCAGTAATAAACTTGCTATAATTAATTTAGAAATATTAAAATAATTATGTTACTAGTTAGTATTCATGTTATTGAGTAATCACAAGACAATAATATATTTAAAGATTATAATGTCTTTTAATAATAAAAATACCACCACTATGTACGTTAGTTGATGAAAAGATTATGCATAAGAATTAATAAGAATTATTATTTTTTTAATATCAAAATCCTATCAAAGTAAAGGATCGACCTGGGCTTTGTGGCTTGGAGCTAAAAAATTCATTTCCATACAAAAAACTAGCAAAAGTTTCACAATAAGTTCCAGTGGGGTATATTGAAACTACTCTTTTTCTTTCGCTTATTAGCATATAAAACTATTTTCAAAGCATTTATAAATATATATATATATATATATATATTAATTTTCAAAAGGTTACATTGATGTGATTTGGGATATGTATGAAGGTGTGGCGACCACTATTAGATCGCCTGCTGTAGAGACGAATGAATTTTTAATTACTGTAGGGTTACACCAAGAATCAACATTAAGTTTTTATCTTTTTGCTTTAGTTATAGATAAGTTGATGCAAAATATTCAGGATGATGTGCTATGGTACATGCTTTTTGCAGATAATATCGTGTTAGTGGATGAGACTAGAGAAAGAGTTAACACTAAGTTGGAGACTTGGAGAAAGACACTTGAATTTAAAGAATTTAGGATAAGCAGAACTAAGACAGAATATTTGGAGTGTAATTTTAGTAGCAATCACAATGGAAATAGAGAAGAAGTGTAGATTGAGAACCAAGAACTACCTAAGAGTGAACATTTTTGTTATTTAGGATTGATTATCACAACGACTGGGGAGATTGGAGCAGATGTGGTCCATAGAATTAAAGCAGGGTGGCTTAAGTGGAGGAACGCATCAGGAGTCCTGTGTGATAAATGTGTACCCACTAGACTAAAAGGGAAGTTCTATAAAATGACTATTAAACCAGCGATGTTGTATGGGATGAAATATTGAGTAAATAAGAAATAACATGTAGATAAGTTGAGTGTTGTTGTGATGAGGATGCTAAGGTGGATGTATTGAAAAACTAGAAAAGACAAAGTTAGGAGTAGTACCGATTGAAGATAAGTTGAGAGAGAATTGATTGAGATGGTTTGGTCATATACAATGGAGACCAATAGAGGCATTAGTGTAGAGATGTGATACAATGACGGTAGATGGTAGTGTTAGGGGAACGGTAGACCTAGATTGACGTGGACTAGTGTAGTAAATAGATATATGAATCTCCTTAATTTGACTAATAAAATGACCTTGGATAGAGTCGAGTGCAGAAGAATGATTCATACAGCTGATCCCATTTGATAGAACTTAAGACTTGGTTTGGTTTGATTTGGTTTTCACACATCTTTATATTCCTATACATATACCGAGATTATTGACAGCTTAAAAGGTGTTAGCATTTTCCTTGTCCAAAATATGTAGTAATTTGAATGAATAGCTAAATTACAAACGAAGCAACTATACTGTAAGAGCCTGTTTGATTAGGCAGATTATAACATAGGACTGGGATTATTAATCCATGCGACTCACATTGCATTGTTTGGTTACGATTTTTGTTATCTAGACGATGAACACTTCATCTAATAAAATTGACAGATTAATCCTACAACTAATAATGCAAAACAAATATATATTGAAAAATATACGTAAATAAGAAGGAATTATTTATCTCAATAATTCAGCAGAATAACCAATCTTACAACAAATCTGAATATCTCTTTGCTACAGAAGGAGGAACCATTCGCGAGCCTAATGTAGACTACAGTATTTGAGCAAATTGGGATGTCATGCCTCCAATACCAAGTGATATCAGTACTTCTTCCAGTGATTCCATATCGAAGCCTTCCCTAAATATGTTTTTAAATGTTTCAGCTCCACGGATTAGGGTACCCTGTGATAAACCATGCCAACAACTTTGAATAATTCTTACTGTTCACAAAAACATATATACATATGGACTCTCTATATGGGTAGGTGTGTGCACCAATTACAGATCTATCTGTACTCGGAGCTTCTGAAGACATGGCCACCGACGATGAGCCGAGCACTCGGCGGCCGGGGCACACTGTTGAAACTCAGATCGGACCGTTGGAACGGACAGGGACCAACATCAAGTGGCCCACCGTCCGATGTCATGAAGAGAGGTGGTTTCGGCCATGGGGCTTGTTGAAGGGAGATATATATATATATATATATATATATATATATAAAGTAGAGATGGGAAGGTAAAACTGTCATATTTACATGGCATAAATGCAAAATTCAAAAAAAATAAAATTGACATAAACTTGGACTGTTTAGTGGGTGGAATGGGGTGGTTTGTTGGACCGTGAGATCTTTTATGGGTTTTATTTTGATAATTTAAACAGTTTGTAGAGTTCTTTAATTAATTTATATTTGTAAAAAGTAATGTTGATCGGATATCGTTATCTCCTTGATAGGAACTAATTTTTATCAATAGTAAATATAATTTTAAAAATAAATTGTTAACAAAAATGTATTCTGATTAACGTGATTTTTTGCAAGTATGAAATATCTAACGAGTTCTACACATTAAATGGTTCGGATTATCAAAACAAGACCTGTGATGAGCCTTACAGGCCCAATAATATACTCTGGTCTACATAGTGAACTGGAGAAAAACCTTTCCCAAGAAAATATCATAACAAAAAACAATTAGATATAATTAAAAAATTCATAAGTCATAACTAAAATAATATTATAATTAAAAAAATTAGTCCGAACAAAAAAGAAAATAGTACAATTAGAGATATATAAAATAAATTTTTTTTTAAAATTATGTATATTAAAATTTTCCTAATAATAATATAAGAAATTTGTCACCCAACTCTACCTTTAAAATGCTGTATATTAGACTTTTTTTTTAATAATAAAATAAAAAAATTGTCACATAACTTTATTACAAAATTATGTAAATTTTTACAAATTTAAGTCACTTTTTGAATTTATAAAAATTTAAATAATTTTATAATAAAATCCATACCATTATACACCGGAACATTTTTCATACAAATAGAGAAATATCAGAGACCAACAAACACAGGAGTTTAGATCCTCTCCTTGGGCTCGCTCCTTGCCTCCGTACTTGCAATAGTAGAGATGTACCTTGAGTTGATCAAAGCAAATTTGAATTTATTTTTTTATTTTTTTATTTTTAAATTGTCAAATCTGAATCGTTGGATTAACTTAAAATGTATCTCCACCATTGCAAGTAGGGAGACAAGAAGAGAGTCCAAGTAAAGGATCTCCACTCCCAAGTAATCATTCATTACCAGTGACTGTGGAACTTCAACTATGGCTTTTGTGTGCTTACGGATCATCCCTTACTTTGGGTTGGTCTGGGATTCACTCTCACGGAGAGAAACTTCCACAACACTACAGACATACAAGCTTCCTTTATATGCAAATGCTGTCCTTTGATATTTAGTAAAAACCTGCACATCCCCAAAGCGCCCCATTTTAAGGTCAGTTAATGCCTCAGACCCCCACTAGGGTGACCCCCAAGCCCAAATGGGGTGTGATTGGTCTTTTTTTTTTTTGACCAACCCCCACGTGTGTGGGGGGTGGGGGTGCTTGGAGACTGGGGGTCTCTAGCACAGCTCTTTAAGGTCACTTATCAATCAATTTTATTAATTAAATTTATTTATTTATAAATACGGATGAATAAATTTATTATAAGATATTAATAAATTTCTCAATAATTTTTTGGACAAATTACCTACACCTTTTTAAGATTTAACTAAATTACAGATTCTTCCTCAAGTTTCAAAAATTACATTCCAACCCATTACAATTAATGCTATTGACGAAGATAGTAAATTGACTAAAATGTCCCTAACTGTGTTATGTAGAGAAATGATGATATTTGGCTGAGATATCATGTCAAGTCAGTCAATAGTTGATCAATACTTGTTTTAGAATTTTTTTTAAAAAAATTAAAAATTAATTTAATTAAGAAATAAAATAATAAATAATTATCATTTTATATAATTTTATTTTTGAGAGGTTAGAAACAATTTTTAAAATCAAAATATATTTTTTCATATTTGTTTTTATTAAATTAGTTTCTATTTTTTTTCAAAAAAAAAATTCTAAATTTTTTTTCTAAAGAACAAATCAAATATTGTTCTGAAAACTTAGATAACGTTTGGTTTAGAACTCAAATCATGATTTGAATAAAAAAAAAATTCAAAACTCATACCTAAACTTTTTTAAAATTCTTTACAAAACTCTATTTTAAAAGAAATTATTCATTATTTATTTCAAAAAATAAATTTTTTTTTTGAAGAAATTTTTTTTTGTTATTTTTTAAGTATTGGCCAAATAATTTGTTATGATTTAGATATATATGGGTGATTCAAAAAAATTTAATTCAGATTGTTCAGTGCTTTGAAAAGGTAGCAGGGGAAATATTATCCATCAAGATCTATTTTCGTGATGTCAGCTTATTTTTGTTAACAATTCCTAATATTTACTTCAAGGTAGGGGATAAATTGTTATGCGAATATAAACCTTAGGAGGCGAGATGTAATTTATGAAACCTAAGGGGGGAATGTGTAATTTAACTAAACTTCAAGAGGGTGTAGATAATTTGTCCTAAGATTTAATGAGTAATAAGTCACAAAAATATGACCTATGGATAATTTATCCCAATTTGAATTGTATATAAGACCATCTCTTATCATTTATCAATTTGCCCATCAAATTTTATTATGAATTTGAGTAAAAAAACATAGGTAGTATTTGGTTTAATTTTTAAATTAACTTTTAGATTGAAAAATTAAAAAATTTATTTGGCTTAGGGGTGAGCAGCGAATATATTGATCTGCCCAAACCGACTGAACCGAACCGATCTGATCCTCTTTATTTTGGACAGATACGTGATGACGAGCGGACGGTTGCGAATTGATTTTTTTCAATCCGCCTAGTTTTGGATGGATGGCAGATTTGAGGTTCCTTTGGCCGCAACCGAACCGCCAAACTGTAGCACCCCTAGTAATTTGTAAAATTTTGTGTTTTCAATTTGTTTAGATATTCTATTTGTATTTTCAATTGAAAAAGAGTTTAAATATTCTGTTGAATATATTCTGTTGATAAAGAGTTTTCAACTTTAATATATTGTTTGAATTAAAAAAATAAATGTATTATTTATCTATGTTTTTTGGTTTTTAAATCGAACTCTAAGCATAAAAAATAAAAAAGATGATATATGATGGTTGGTTTTTGTTTTCAAAAACAGATATAGATGTAACCATACAGAGGTATACAATCTCTAGTACTGCTATGTTCATGGTTTTGGTGGTTTGAATTGTTTTTATATTTTAAGAATCACATATTATAATATTTTATGCGGATGAGGCGTGCTGTGATTGTAATATGTGAATAATATTCTAAAATTTCAAACTTTCTTTCTTTGGAGGAGACATGCAATGCTTGTAAAACGTTTTTAAGTCGTTAACTGTAATATTTTTTTTTTTTTTTTACGAAGTTTGTAAGTTGAATTATATTGAAAATTTATAAAATTTTAAACTGTTAAACCAATTCGCATCCATCCGCTAATCTACCAATCCGCTCAATCCACATCCGCCGAATTGACAGATGGATGCGAATTGATTTTCTCCAATCCGCCAATCTAACGGACAGATGGCGGATTGGAGTTTTTGTGGCCGCAACCGACCCGTGCTCACTCCTGGTTTATCATTTTTCAAAATTATTTTTTTCTCTCTCCTCTCTTCTTCTTCCTCTCTCTTTTTTTTTTCACAAATTAATCAATCAAACAATTTTTCTCTACACCCATCTATTCAACTACAAAAAAAAAAATAAAAAAATACAAATCATTCCAAAAATATTTTCAAAACTCATAAGCAAACAAGTTTTTAATTTTGAAAATCTTTTTAAACACTTAGGTAGCGTTTGGTAACGTTTACGTTTTTTGTTTATGTTTACAAAAATTTTATAAACTAGTTTTTGTTTATTTTTAGAAAAACATAAATTACAAACGCGTTTGGTTTGAACAAAATGTTTAAAAAAAAATTAAAACATAAACTAAAAAATATGTTTGTTCAGACCTAAAATATTTATATCTATTTTTATTATTTTTGACAATAGGATCAAACACATTATAATTGAAAAAAATTAATTAAAAAAATTAATTGGAAAAGAAATTTATTAAAAAAAATATTTGAAAAAAAAATTAATGAAAAAATTAATTTTTAAAAAAATTAATTGGAAAAAAAATTAATTGAAAAGAAAATAATTGAAAAAAAAAATTATTTGAAAATAAAATTATTTGAAAAAAATTCATTGAAAATAAAATTATTTGACAAAAAAATTATTTGAAAAAAAATTATTTAAAAAAAATAATTGAAAATAAATTATTTGAAAAAAAAACTGAAAACATAAACTCATTTTTTAAGTTTACGTTTTTTCCTCAAATTTATAAACTGAGACAATCGTTTATATATCAAAAAAATTATCAAACAAGTTTTTATAACAATTTTTTAAATTTTTATAAATATAAACCGAAAACGAAATGGTTACCAAACAGGCCCTAAAAATAGATATAAATATTTTAGGTCTGAACAAACAGATTTTTTAGTTTATGTTTTAAATTTTTTTAAAACATTTTGTTCAAACCAAACGCGTTTTTAATTTATGTTTTTCTAAAAATAAACAAAAATCAGTTTATAAAATTTTTGTAAACATAAACCAAAAACGTAAACGTTACCAACGCTACCTAAGTGTTTAAAAAGATTTTCAAAATTAAAAACTTGTTTGCTTATGAGTTTTGAAAATATTTTTGGAATGATTTGTATTTTTTTTTTTTTTTTTTTTGTAGTTGAATAGATGGGTGTAGAGAAAAATTGTTTGACTGATTAATGTATGAAAAAAAAAAGAGAGAAGAAGAAGAAGAGAGGAGAGAGAAAAAAATAATTTTGAAAAATGATAAACCAGGAGTGAGCGCGGGTCGGTTGCGGCCACAAAAACTCCAATCCACCATCCGTCTGTCAGATTAGCGGATTGGAAAAAATCAATTCACATCCGTCTGTCAATTCAGCAGATATGGATTGAGCGGATTGGTGGATTAGCGGATGGATGCGAATTGATTTAACGGTTTAAAATTTTATAAATTTTCAATATAATTCAACTTACGAACTTCCTCAAAAAAAAAAAAAAAAAAAGTATTACAGTTAATGACTTAAAAAGGTTTCACAAGCATTGCATGTCTCATCCAAAGAAAGAAAGTTTGAAATTTTAGAATATTACAATCACTGCATGCCTCATTCACATATTATAATCACAGCACGCCTCATCTACATAAAATATTATAATATGTGATTCTTAAAATATAAAAACAATTCAAACCACCAAAACCATGAACAGAGCAGTAGTAGAGATTGTATACCTCTGTATGGTTACATCTATATCTGTTTTTGAAAACAAGAACCAACCATCATATATCATCTTTTTTATTTTTTATTCTTAGAGTCCAATTTAAAAACCAAAAAACATAGATAAATAATAAATTTATTTTTTTTAATTCAAAATATATATTAAAGTTGAAAACTCTTTATCAATAGAATATATTCAACAGAATATTTAAACTCTTTTTCAATTGAAAATACAAATAGAATATCTAAACAAATTGAAAATACAAAATTTTATAAATTACTACGGGTGCTACAGTTTGGCGGTTCTATTGCGGCCAAAGGAACCTCAAATCTGCCATCCGTCCAAAACTAGGCGGATTGAAAAAAATCAATTCGCAACCGTCCGCTCGTCATCACGTATCCGTCCAAAATACAGCGGATCGGATCAGTTCGGTTAAGTCGGTTTGGGCAGATCAATACATCTGCTGCTCACCTCTAAGCCAAATATATTTTTCAATTTTTCAATCTAAAAGTTAATTTAAAAATTAAACCAAATACTACCTAAGTTTTTTTACTCAAATTCATAATAAAATTTGATGGACAAATTGATAAATGATAAGAGATGGTCTTATATACAATTCAAATTGGGATAAATTATCCATAGGTCATATTTTTGTGACTTATTACTCATTAAATCTTAGGACAAATTATCTACACCCTCTTGAAGTTTAGTTAAATTACACATTCCCCCGTAGGTTTCATAAATTACATCTCGCCTCCTAAGGTTTATATTCGCATAACAATTTATCCCCTACCTTGAAGTAAACATTAGGAATTGTTAACAAAAATATGCTGACATCACGAAAATAGATCTTGATGGATGATATTGCCCCTGCTACCTTTTCAAAGCACTGAACAATCTGAATTAAATTTTTTTGAATCACCCATATATATCTAAATCATAACCAATTATTTTGCCAATACTTAAAAAATAACAAAAAAAAATTTCTTCAAAAAAAAAAATTTATTTTTTGAAATAAATAATGAATAATTTTTTTTGAAAAATAGAGTTTTGTAAAGAATTTTAAAAAAAGTTTGGTATGAGTTTTGAATTTTTTTTATTCAAATCATGATTTGAGTTCTAAACCAAACGTTATCTAAGTTTTCGGAACAATATTTGATTTGTTCTTTAGAAAAAAATTTAGAATTTTTTTTTGAAAAAAATAGAAACTAATTTAATAAAAACAAATATGAAAAAATATATTTAATTTGTAAAAATTATTCCCAACCTTTCAAAAATAAAATTATATAAAATGATAATTATTTATTATTTTTTTATTTCTTAATCAAATTAATTTTTAATTTTTTTTAAAAAAAATTCTAAAACAAGTATTGATCAACTATTGACTGACTTGACATGATATCTCAGCCAAATATCATCATTTCTCTACATAACACAGTTAGGGACATTTTAGTCAATTTACTATCTCCGTCAATAGCATTAATTGTAATGGGGTGGAATGTAATTTTTGAAACCTGAGGAAGAATCTGTAATTTAGTTAAATCTTAAAGAGGTGCAGGTAATTTGTCCAAAAAATTATTGATAAATTTATTAAAATCTTATAATAAATTTATTCATCAGTATTTATAAATAAATAAATTTAATTAATAAAATTGATTGATAAGTGACCTTAAAGAGCTGTGCTTGAGACCCCCAGTCTCCAAGCACCCCCACCCCCACCCTCACACACGTGTGGGGGTTGGTCAAAAAAAAAAAAAAAAAAAAAGAAAGACCAATCACACCCCATTGGGGCTTGGGGGTCACCCCAGTGGGGGTCTGAGGCATTAACTGACCTTAAAATGGGGCGCTTTGGGGAAGTGCAGGTTTTTACTGAATATCAAAGGACGACATTTGCATATAAAGGAAGCTTGTATGTCTGTAGTGTTGTGGAAGTTTCTCTCCGTGAGAGTGAATCCCAAACCATCCCAAAGTAAGGGATGATCCGTAAGCGCGCAAAAGCCATAGTTGAAGTTCCACAATCACTGGTAATGAATGATTACTTGTGAGTGGAGATCCTTTACTTGGACTCTCTTCTTGTCTCCCTACTTGCAATGGTAGAGATACATTTTAAGTTAATCCAACGATTCAGATTTGACAATTTAAAAATAAAAAAAATAAAAAAATAAATTCAAATTTGCTTTGATCAACTCAAGGTACATCTCTACTATTGCAAGTAAGGAGGCAAGGAGAAAGCCCAATGAGACGATCTCAACTCCTGTGTTTGTTGGTCTCTGATATTTCTCTATTTGTATGAAAAATGTTCCGATGTATAATGGTATGAATTTTATTATAAAATTATTTTAATTTTTATAAATTCAGAAAGTGACTTAAATTTGTAAAAAATTACATAATTTTGTAATAAAGTTATGTGACAATTTTTTTTTATTATTATTATTAAAAAAAAAAAAAGTCTAATATACACCATTTTAAAGGTAGAGTTGGGTGACAAATTTCTTATATTATTATTAGGAAAATTTTAATACACATAATTTAAAAAAAATTGTATTTTATATATCTCTAATTGTACTATTTTCTTTTTTGTTAGGACTAATTTTTTTAATTATAATATTATTTTAGTTATGACTTATGAATTTTTTAATTATATCTAATTGTGTTTTGTTATGATATTTTCGTGGGAAAGGTTTTTCTCCAGTTCACTATGTAGACCAGAGTATATTGTTGGGCCTGTGAGGCTCATCACAGGTCTTGTGTTGATAATCCGAACCATTTAATGTGTAGAACTCGTTGGATATTTCATACTTGTAAAAAATCACGTTAATCAGAATACATTTTTGTTAACAATTTATTTTTAAAATTATATTTACTATTGATAAAAATTTGTTCCTATCAAGGAGATAACGATATCCGATCAACATTACTTTTTACAAATATAAATTAATTAAAGAACTCTACAAACTATTTAAATTATCAAAATAAAACCCATAAAAGATCTCACGGTCCAACAACACACCCCATTCCACCCACTGAACAGTCCAAGTTTATGTCAATTTTATTTTTTTTGAGTTTTGCGTTTATGCCATGTAAATATGACAGTTTTACCTTCCCTTCTCTACTTTATTCATATATATCTCTCTCTCTCTCTCTTTTCAACAAGCCCCATGGCCGAAACCACCTCTCTTCATGACATCGGACGGTGGGCCACTTGATGTCGGTCTCTGTCCGTTCCAACGGTCCGATCTGAGTTTCAACAGTGTGCCCCGCCCGTCGAGTGCTCGGCTCATCGTCGGTGGCCATGTCTTCAGAAGCTCCGAGTACAGATAGATCTGTAATAGATGCACACACCTACAAATATAGAGAGTCCATATGTATATATGTTTTTGTGAACAGTAAGAATTATTCAAAGTTGTTGGCATGGTTGATCACAGGGTACCTAATCCGTGGAGCTAAAACATTTAAAAACATATTTAGGGAAGGCTTCAATATGGAATCACTGGAAGAAGTACTGATATCACTTGATATACACATTCGATCTAATAGTGCTAGCAACCTTTTCACAAATGGAGCAATCCTCCACGGATTTTACATAGACTTTCTAAGTCCAAAAACACTGAGTGTACTACACTCTTACAGGGTTGAAAAGAAGGTGTTTTTGCTTTCACAGAAAGCTACAAGAATTATCTCTCAAAGATAGATATAAAAATGAAACTCTGATTTTTCTGTAACCCTCACACATGAAAGATGGACTTAAAGCTATATGACTCAATGTATAATTTCTGAGAGAGGATGTGAACAAAAAATGGAAGAACAATTCTCAGATAATTTTTCAGAGAATAGATGAGAGTGATTTTAGATCAAAGAATATTTTTTGATTTCTGTAACTTGTTTGTAGTTGCTGTGTCTTGTTCACATCAGAGGCTTTGGTATATATAATGAAACTTATAGCCGTTGTATTCATTTGAATATCTTCCACTCCATCATTACTAATTTGAACTTGTGGGAGACAAGGTCATTACTAATTTGAACTTTTTGAACTCTTGTTGTGCTAGGCTATTTGAACCTCTGTTTTGGGTTGTTTGAACCTCTGTTTTTGGTTTGAAATGAACTCCTGATTTAAGCAAATATTAAATACATTCTAACAACATTTAGGATATTAAATACATTCTAACATTATTTAGGATAAAAGTTTAGTAAGAAATAGTAAAATAAATTTTGATTGTATTTTTCTCTTCCAAATAAATTAAAACATAATTAAATAAATCATCAAAATAAATTTTAATTCTATTTTTCTCTTCAAAATAAATAAGTCTAACAATCTCCCCCTTTTTGATGATGGCACACAATGATGTTTTGATTTGATTTGGGAGTAAGAAAAGCTCCCCCTCAAGTCATGCTCCCCGAATTCATTTCTAAATACATAGGTTAACACATATGTAATAAATAAGCTTTAATCAGAGACATGATATGAGACTTGAGATTAACCAACTGTAAAAGAAAAAAAAATTATAACTATTAGTTGGTCTATATCAGTTTTAAAAAAATACTACCATAATACATAACATCATAACATCAGAATATAATACATAATACATAATATCATAATATAATACATAATATATTACATCATTAATTTTCTTCCCTTGTGACATTATCAAAAGGAAATCATGGCTCAGAATCTGGAGGAGGAGGAAGAGGAGGAAAATGATAATGGCATCAAAAATAGATAATCAAAACATATATATACATATATATACGATTCGCGCACCGCTCTCTTTTCTGTCGAAAATCGCGTCGGATATGCGGCCTCGCTTTTGCGTCAACCGACCGACAAAAGCGAGACAGGTCAATCAACTACCTCGGCTCTCTCTCCATCTTGTCTTCTTCTCTTCCGTCTTCTTCTTCTTCTTAATCACTCTCTTCTCTTTCTTCTTCCTCATTCGTGTCCATCCCTTTCTTCGTCTTCTGGAGAGAGATAGAATAGAGAGACCGAGCAGAGCAGAGCAGAAAGACTTGCCAAAAACTACCCTCCTTTCGAGTACATCTCTCTCAGCTACCACATGGCCGTGTCCCGTCCCCTCACTCTTTTTTCGGACCTGAATGATCCCTCAAGCGTTGCAGGGCCGAGTGCCCCGACTTCTACTATTCCTAACCTTCCTATGATGTCGATTGAGCAAATAATGGTAGCGCAATTGGATATTAAACACAATCATTTCACTTTGACGTCCTATATGGAGACGATGACTGCAGTCACAAAATTGGTTCATCGATTACAAAACAGAATGAGTGAGCTCCACTAAGTCAACGCCTAACTCTCTCTGCTCCAGCGCATGTACAAGGATGCACGAGCAGAGATTTGCGCACTGAAGGCCGAAAATAAAGAGCTTAAACGGAAGACCACCTCCATGGTCTGATTTGGAGCAACGTCATACTTGGCCTTTGATAGTCAGCGGGGAGTCATTGTTCTCGGTGAAAACATGGGGGCAGGGCCTTCAAGGGTCACCCAAGGTCATAAAAAGAAGAAGAGATCGACGGAAGAGGCGAGTAAGTGAGGTCGGCCAATGGCGGGAAAAATGAAGGGAATTTTTTTATTTATTTTATGTAAATATGTATATTTTGATTTGTGTTTGTTTTTATTTTTAATGTAAGCACTTGAAGATGAAATTAAAGTGTAGAAAATAATAAATAAAAATTAAGCCTAAGGGCAAAACAAAAAATAATAAATAAATAAAAAATTATGAAAGAAAAAAAATAATAAAGGAAATGAAGCCTATTAGCAAAACTAAAAAAAATAAAATAAAATAAATAAAAATAAATTAATAAAATAATACTAGCAGAAATTATACTTAATAGGATGTCGGTGTTGCTGGAAGGGTAAAAAAAATACCATGAGGGTTTTAAAGAAAATCAATGTATGCAAAGTTAATTTTACCTCAAGATGTAGAACCCAAAAGAAAATTACACAGTTGAGAATAACAAACTGTTAATGAGAATAAATGTACGAAGGACTGAAGAACATTCAACTGATATAAATGTTTCCATATCAATGAAGCGATACACATATATCATTTTAACAAAATTCAAGTTTCACAGTCATAACAAAACTTTTCAAGTAGAAATCAACATTCCAAGCTCGCCACGAATAAAATTGAAGTGATCCTCGCTTAGGGGTTTTGTGAAAATATCCGCCAATTGCTTGTCGGTGTTTACAAATTCAAGTACAATATCCCATTTTTGAATATGATCTCTTAAAAAATGATGTCAAATTTCAATATGTTTTGTTCGTGAGTGTTGAACCGGATTTTTGCTTAAATTGATGGCACTAGTATTATCACATTTAATAGGGATATGATCATAATGCAAATCAAAGTCCTTCAATTGTTGTTTCATCCAAAGTATTTGGGCACAAACAACTTCCGGAAACTATATATTCAGCTTCGGTCGTTGATAAAGCAACAGAATTTTGCTTTTTGCTAAACCAAGATACTAATGAGTTACTAAGAAAGTGAAAAGTGTCACTGGTGCTTTTTCTATCAAGTTTGCATCTGGCAAAGTCAGCATCTGAGTAACTAATTAAATCAAATGCAACACCTCTAGCATAAAAAAGTCCTAAATTTTGAGTGCCAACAAGATATCTAAAAATTCGTTTAACAGCACTAAGATGTGATTCCTTAGGATTTGATTGATATCTAGCACACATACAAACACTAAACATAATATCGGGTCTACTTGCAGTTAAATAATGAAGTGAGCCGATTATACCACGATATTTTGTTTGATCAATGGACTTACCTTTTTCATCCTTGTCTAGCTTAATGGATGTGCTTATAGGTGTTCCAGTTATTTTTGAGTGATGCATACCAAACTTTTTGAGTAGTTCTTTTGTGTACTTAGCTTGGTTAATAAAAATTCCTTCCTTACATTGTTTGATTTGAAGCCCAAGGAAATAATTTAGCTCCCCCATCATGCTCATCTTAAACTCTCCTTGCATACACTTAGCAAATTCCTTACACAAGGTTTCATTAGTAGCACCAAATATAATGTCATCTACATATATTTGTACAATAAGTAAATCATCATTTTTAGTTTTAACAAAAAGCGTTGTGTCAATCATTCCTCTAGAAAAATTATTTTCAATAAAAAAATTACTTAATCATTTATACCATGCACGAGGTGCTTGTTTCAAACAATATAAAGCTTTTGATAGTTTAAAAACATGATTTGGAAAAGCATGATCTTCAAAACCTGGGGGTTGTTTAACATAAACTTCCTCATTTATAAAACCATTTGAAAAGGTGCTTTTTACATCTATTTGATAAAGTTTGAAATCTCTAAAACATGCAAATGCAAATAACATGCGAATGGCTTCTAATCTAACAACCGAAGCAAACGTTTCATCGAAATCAATACCTTCTTCTTGATTGTATCCTTGTACAACAAGTCTAGCCTTGTTTCTTATAACTGTGCCAGATTCATCAAGCCTATTTCGAAAGATCCATTTGGTACCGATAATGTTATGATCTTTAGGTTTTGGCACAAGTTCCCACACTTTGTTTCTCTCAAATTGGTTAGGCTCTTCATGCATAGCTATCATCCAATGTTCATCGAATTTGGCTTCTTGAAAGTTTTTAGGCTCAATCTATGAGAGAAAAGCCAAGGTACTACAAATGTTTCTAAGTGAAGAGCGGGTTTCAATACCATTTATAGGGTCACCTAGGATTAAATCCTTAGGGTGATTATGAACAAACTTCCATTCTTTTGGCAAATCATCATTGTTTCCTCCTTCTTCTTGAGGTGGGAGAATAGGCTGTTCAATCTCTTTGTTTCACGTACATGGTTGGTTCTCTTCTTTGTAGATACTTGAATCTTCCACATTTAGTTCCAAATCTATATCATTACCAACAATTTGCTTTTGAGCAGAGATGTTAGTTTCATCAAATGCCACATGTATAGATTCTTTCACAACAAGAGTTCTTTTATTAAAAACACGATAAGCTTTGCTAGTTAAGGAATAGCCAAGAAAAATTGCTTCATCAGATTTTCAATTAAATTTACCTAAGTTATCCTTACCATTATTATGCACAAAACATTTACAACCAACTACATGCAAGTGACTAATGTTGGGCTTTCTATCATGCCAAAGTTCATAAGGAGTCTTTTTGAGAATAGGCCTAATCAATGCACGATTTAAAATATAGCATGCGGTGTGAATGGCTTCGACCCAAAAATATTTAGGAAGATTATTTTCGCAAAGTATTGTTCTACTCATCTCTTTTAAAATTCTATTCTTCCTTTCTGCTACACCATTTTGTTGAGGGTTCTAGGTACTGAAAAATTATGTCCAATACCATGCTCATCACAAAACAATTCAAATTTCTCATTTTCAAGTTCTCTACCATGGTCGGTTCGAATATTAGTAATAAGAAAGCTTTTTTCATTTTGAATTCTACGACGAAGTTTTGTGAAAGAAGAAAAGGTTTCATTTTTGTGTGCTAAAAGCATAACCCATGTAAATCTTGACTAATCATCAACTATAACAAGACAATAATGTTTACCAGCTAGACTAGATGTCCTTGAGGGACCAAATAAATTCATATGCAATAGTTGTAAAGGTCTAGTAGTGGAAATATGAGATTTTGATTTAAATGATGTTTTAGTTTGTTTTCCTTGTTAACAAACACTACAAAGATGATCTTTTTCAAATTTAATTTTTGGAAGTCCAATGACCAAATCCTTTCTCAAAAGTTTAGCAATTAAATCCATATGAGCATGACCAAGTCTTCTATGCCATAACCAACTATTTTCATTATTAACATATAAACATTTAACATCACTAGCATAGAGATCATTGAGATGAAAAACATAAACATTATCATGACGATTACCAACGAATAAAGCTTTATGATCATTTGTGCTTTCAATTGTGCAACGTGATTTATCAAAAATAACTCGATTACCTTTATCACATAATTGACTAATACTAAGTAGGTTATGTTTAAGTCTATCAACAACTAAAACATTTTCAATAGAAGGGTTAGGAGAAATACCAATGCTACCAATACCGATGATTTTTCCTTTCTTGTTGTCTCCAAAAGTAACAATTCCTCAATCTTTCGATGGTAGTTTAGTAAAGAATGATTTATCTCCGGTCATGTGTCTAGAACATCCACTATCAAAGTACCACTTCCCTTCTTTAGCTTTGGACTTAAAGAAAACCTTATCTTCAGTAGAGTCTTTATCTTTAAGAGCCATGAGACACAAGTTGGCTACTTCATTTTCAACTTCATCACTTGAGCTTTCATCTTCACTTTCTCTCCATGCTGCTACCATGGCCTTCTTGTTCCTTTTGTAGTCTTTTCCATGATTTTTCAATTTTGGATAATCCATCTTCATATGTCCAGGATTTTTTTACTCATAGCAAATAATAGGTTATTCCTTGTTATCTTTGTTGTACTCTTTCTTGAAAGGTCTTCTTCTTCCATAATTGTTTTTCTTGAAGTGCTTTTTAAGGTTTCTACTAAACATGGCATAGCTTTCATCCTCGCTGGAGTTTTCATGTTCTTCTTCATTTGATGAGGCTTTGAATGCAATTCCACTTTTCTTTTTGTTTTCAACATCCTCATGTCCTTTAATGGTGATCTCATGAGTCATAAGAGAACCCATAAGCTCATCCAATCTAAGTGTGGAGAGATTTTTGGCTTCTATAATGGTGGTGACCTTTGCTTCCCAATTCTTTGGTAAACACCTAAGAATTTTTCTCACTAACTCACTGTTACTATAAGTTTTGCCAAGAGATTTCAAAAAGTTTACAATTTCAGTAAATCTAGTAAACACACTTGAAATAGATTCATCAGAGTTCATGTTAAACAATTCATAACTATGAACAAGTATATCAATACGAGATTCCTTCACTTGGTTTGTACCTTCATATGTTACCTCAAGTTTGTTCCAAATTCCTTTTGCCGAATCACAACTTGAAATTCTATTATACTCCATAGAGTCCAATCCACTAACAAGGGTGAGCTTGGCTTTAGCATTGGCTTTCAATAATCTGTGATCCCTCTCATCACATTCATCTTCTGTTTTAGGTACACTAATATTGTCTACTAATTTGGTAGGAATTTTTGGACCTTTGGTGACAATAATCCACATGGCATAATTAGTGGCTTGTAGGTATAGGGTCATCTTATCCTTCCAATGACTATAGTTGTTTCCGTCAAACAATGATGGCCAATTTGTGGCTTGTCCTTCAGCTAAGGTTGCCATGGATCAAAACTCCCAGATGGTTAAATTTAAAACAAGAGTCTAGGCTCTGATACCAATTGTTATCCACAAGACAACCTAAGAGAGAGGTGAATTAGGTTTTCACAAATAAAAGTAATAATACCCTAATAAAAATTACGACTAGCACAGTAGATAAATTTAGTTAATGAAATAAAAATAATTAAAACAAGTGTTCTAACAATTAATGATTTTAGCACAATAAAAATATGAAATATAGTTATGGAAATTTAAATAAAACAAAGAGATAAGGGAGAGAGATGCAAACAAATTTATAACGGTTCGGCTTTAACTCGGTCTACGTCCACTCCTCAAGCTTCACTTGAGATTTTCCACTATTCTCTAGCTTCACAGGGTGCTAGCAACCTTTTCACAGATGGAGCAATCCTCCACGGATTTTACACTGACTTTCTAAGTCCAAAAACACTGAGTGTACTACACTCTTACAGGGTTGAAAAGAATGTGTTTTTGCTTTCCTAGAAAGCTACAAGAATTATCTCTCAAAGATAGATATAAAAATGAAACTCTGATTTTTCTGTAACCCTCACATAGGAAAGATGGACTTAAAGCTATACGACTCAATGTATAATTTCTAAGAGAGAATGTAAACAAAAAATTGAAGAACACTTCTTAGAGAATTTTTCAGAGAATAGATGAGAGTGATTTTAGATCAAAGAATATTTTTTTAGTTACTGTAACTTGTTTGTAGTTGCTGTGTCTTGTTCACATCAGAGGCTTTGGTATATATAATGAAACTTATAGCCGTTGTATTCATTTGAATATCTTCCACTCCATCATTACTAATTTGAACTTGTGGGAGACAAGATCATTAGTAATTTGATTTTTTTGAACTCCTGTTGTGCTGGGCTGTTTGAACCTCTGTTTTTGGTTTGAAATGAGTTGCTGATTTAAGAAAATATTAAATACATTCTAACAACATTTAGGATATTAAATACATTCTAACATTATTTAGGATAAAAGTTTAGTAAGAAATAGCAAAATAAATTTTGATTCTATTTTTCTCTTTCAAATAAATTAAAACATAATTAAATAAATCATCAAAATAAATTTTGATTCTATTTTTCTCCTCCGAATAAATTAAAACATAATTAAATAAATCATCAAAATAAATAAGTCTAACATATATGATTGTGCCAGAGGTCGTTTGATACGAAGATTGGGCTCGAGGCCGTTTGACATGAATGAATTGGGCCTGAGGCCGTTTGACATGAATGAATTAGGCCCGAGGCCATCTGATATAAATGAATTGGGCCCGAGGCCATTTGATATGATGGGTCCGAGGCCGTTTGATATGTTTGGGCCTGAGGCCGTTGGACATATTTGATAAGAATATGAATAGGCCTAAGGCCGTTTAATGTGATTGACAAGGATATTACCTATTAGAGAATTTCATTCATGTAACCTCTTTAGTTTGGTTATTATTCACTGGGATTTCGCTCACTCTTATTTAAATGTATGTAGGTGAGCAATGAGATGTCCAAACCCAACATCAATGAACCTTAGTGAAGGATGTAAGAGAAATCCAAGTTTTTATGAAGTTAGCCCGAACGTCTCACGCACGAGACTTTGCTTTGTTCTTTTGTTTACCTGTTTTTCTACCTTGGTGAATACGTTGGATCACCTATTTATATAAACTTTTGTTTGGCTGGCTACATATCTGACGGTTCCTTGGTGTATAAGATATTAAATCTGTTATATGTGTGAGTTATTATGGAATGCTTTTGAAATGATTTTGTTATGCCAGATAAGCACAGCTCATTGGAAAAAAAATTTAAGTCTACTTCCGTTTTGGCCCCTTTATTTCTATTGAGACATGTTTAATCAGGTTAAAGGTCGTAAGAAATCTCATGATTACTGGCCGGTTTTGACCTTAATCCATAGGGGCGGGTTCAGGTCATGTCAATATGCTCGTGAGAGACAACTTATTTTGTTAATACGTATTGTTGCTTATTCTTTGCGATTATAAGATGCCAATTGATGTTTACATATGATTTACTGAAATGATAGATTGTCAATTACAGATTGTCAAGATTTTAAAATTTGTAATGTCTTTCTGCTTCTTTAACACATGTTGTTAAGAGCAGGCCCTAAGATGCCTTAGTTGTAAATAGATTTCTATAATGCTATTGAAGATATGCTCATCCTATCACCAAATCTGCACAAATAACAACAAAAACAATAAAGAGCTGAAGGAGATAGAGTTACCAAGTCGACAAATTCAATTACAACCAGTGAACTTAATATGAAAATTAAACCAAATGGAATCACCAAACATTTTAGCATTCACAATTGCAACAACAATAGTTATATACATAAAATTACTATTGCCAACCAAATATAGGTGGTTATAAATGTCCAAATTCCAGCAAGCTTTCAATTATGGTGTCTAATGGTTTAAGTGTACATGTGGTGGGCTTTTTGTTTTCTCACTTTGAATATTTTTCTCTCTAAAAATAATACCAGCCTACTAAAAGCATCATTAAGCATGGCGAGGCCTTCCAATTCTGATAATGAGACACGTACATGCATACACAAAGCTCCACATACATTGCCAACTTATTGTACTGTTGGAACAATCTTCTATGTATGAGAAAAAAAATGTGAAACAAATCAAACAAATAAAAATAAATTACTTACATAATTTATTTACCAAAATGAATAAATACAAAAAAAATGATCAAGTCGAGTGTGTGACACTTTGTCCTTTAGACAGATTCGTCCCGCTCCGGTGCTTACGGATAAATGGCGTCTATCTCCTAGGATACAATGATCTTACACAGATTGTAGTAGGACTCCAAACAATCTGTACGGCGAACTGGAGCCTGTGTTCTATACTTTCAGAAATTTCTCTGAAAACTAGTATAAAGAATAATGCAAAGAGAGAGCAAAAAAGGAAAGAGAATTAATTTTTCTAATTGAGAAAATCTGCTGGAATGATTCTATATTTATAGGTATAGTTGGTGACTCAAATTCAAATTGGATAGGTGCAAAAATCTGTTTGAAACCAGTTTGATCTGTTGGAAACTGCTGGGCAATTTTAAATCTGTTTAAAATAGAAGAGACATTAGGACTGGTGTGAAAGTCACACTGGTTGGGAGCAAAATTCAAACTGTTTGGTGCAAAATTCAAATTTTTCCGCAAGAGTTTTGGAAATAATCCAAATAAATTTGCCCAAAAAATTAATGTTAGGACCCAACTCATAACCTGCACTCGGCCTAGCACGGCTCGGCTCGGCTGGCTGGTCGGATAGACGGCGACGGCGGCTTGGGCCAAAGCCCACTTTGTTCATAACTCCTCCATTCACAAAACTTGGGGTGCCCCTTAGTGCCTAACCCAAGTATTGCCACCTAAAACTTAAATATACACATAAGTTCTCTTAAGTTTTCAATGTGGGACAACTATTTAAGGAAACCCACATTTAACTCTTCAATTTCCCATTCCACAAATCCGAAAACTACGTCAAGCTCCCATTCACTCATAAATGGTTTTGACGAACCGTTTGCACCGTGTGACTTGCCATACAGTAAGGAACACATCACCTTTTTGGACCCATCTCAAAAGACGTATGGGCCCCACTCAAATTTGGGCTCAAAGTTGGCCTATAATAAGCCTCTAAAAACCATAATTTTCAACAATCCCCCACATGAATAGAATTTAATGGAGAGAAAATACAACAACATCATGTTTAATTGAGAATGCAAAAATCAGGAATATTTTGCAAAGGATACGTAGCTTTTGGCTTTGAACCTTCCCTTGTGAGACACTATCGAATTTACTAACCAACTAGTGAACATGATGTCTTGAACCGTTCAACCATTCGTGTAAACCAAGACAATAGAACTCATTCAGTATATTACCAGACACAATTTAATTCTCACTATTGTGTTCATTTTGGCCCTGAACAACCTGGTCTTTCATGAGTGCTTTAGAGAATTGTAGCACTTCACAAATCTCATAGAATCAACCCAGTTCACACTCATATAGGTGATTCTTATGAAGAGTATCCTGCCATACTCCACTAGATATTCCTAGATATAAGAATCATTAAAAGTATTTGTGGGGAAGGTGGTTTGGAAATACTCTTTTGATCCACTGAGGCGCTCGAGATCCTCAGCTAACAACCTGAAAAGGAATTAACACTCTGGTTGGGGGTGCCAGAATTAGCACTCTGATGGACAAGTCAGTCTCTACTCTCTGAATTACTTGTATTTTAAGTTAAGCGCACTGATTCTCACATACTTCTTTCTGGTTGATGTTCTTCTATTTATACCTTTTCTTTCTTGGGCCTCGGGGCTGGGCCCACTTTCGATTTGTCGTATAACTATTTACTCGGCTCTTTTTGCTGCAAACCGCTTTCCACTTGGCCCCTTACTCAACCGGCTATTTGGCCGAATACGGCAGGATTTAAATGTGTAAGATGGGGATGAATGCGATGTATATATTTCGACTCTCCAGGTCCAATTATTCAGCCTCTTTACATCTTCCAATATTCGGCCTCCACAATTGCCCCCCAAGCACTCCACTAACGACAGTTAGCTGGAGTGTTTGGTTTCGAACTCGAAAAGTCAGAGCCGAAATTCGACGGCTAACCTCATTCCAATGTAGGTGTCAGAGCACACACCTCTCAGTTATCATTTCAACTTCCCGCCCCTTCGTACGCTTCCATTTATTATGATTTAAAATCTTGTCGTCTTTTCAAACACACATTTTTGGATGCTAGTTTTTGGACCGCCTTCCGACTCACCTCTGCAACTTTCATTCATCCTTTATTGTCCTCTCCGTCTCTTGTAAGTTCTCTTCCTCTCTGCTTTGAATCCCTTTTCCTGGTTTGCCTTTAGTTTAGTACGCTCTTATAGGCTAACCGAAATGGCAAAGCATCTGAAAGACCTCCTCTCCGCGAACCGAATCTCTGGTTTTCAACGCCATTTTTCTATCCCTGATGACGTCCGTTTGTCATTTGTGACAGACGGCACCCTCAATATGGAGAGGGTTGATGAAAGCACAATCGTCTTCCCTCTCTTATCAATTGCTGAGGGCGGAATCCGTTTCCCGCTTCACCCATTTCTTAGGGCTGTCCTTCGCAATTGCGGTCTAATCCCCTCCCAACCCAATGTCAACTTTTTTAGAATCGTAATGGGGATCATAGAGTTAAACCGTCGCCTTAGGATTAACCTCGGCATACCTGCTATTCGGCATTGTTATGCCTTGGCCAAGTCTTTTGGTTGGCATGGACGTTATTTCCTTAGGGCCAAGGACACCGACCATCAATTAGTGACTATGCTTTCCAGCTCTGGGAAGCGAGTTGATGATAACTGGGAATTCGGCGAAGGCAACGATCGCCTTGATCCTATTCCTAGACAGAAGGGCGAACCAGGTGGTTGTATAGCTTCTTGTGTTTATTTTTCTTATATTTATAAAGCTTCATTTTTGAGATCTAATGGTTTTGCTTGTGCAGGAAACAATTTGAAGAAAGTCTTGACTTCAACTGACGACGCCGTTCTTTCAGAAATTAAAGTCACGCTCAAATATTTCGGCCGTCCGAGTCTTTAGAAACAAGGGAGGGCGGCCCACATTCTCCTTCGGTACGAGCTGACCTATACAACGTTTTCGGCGGTAGAGAACATCCCCATTCCGAGGGGTGAAGAGTTTCTTACGGCTCTTGTTTTGACCAACTTCAAAAACATGCGGCAAGTCGGTTTCGAGGGGTACGATTCAAAGCGAGCGAAAGTAGCTGAGGTCGTGGAGTCAGACCAGTCCGAAATCGAAGTAGACGAGCCTTTGAAGTTGGTCTTTGAGGAAGCCGGCCTCAAATCAGCCAACCCTCCATCATTCAACCAAAGATAAAAAACACGCCAATCTCCTCTAACGCGTCGGCTATTAAAGACCCAGCCGTGGCGTTGAGCATGGCTACGTTCGTCTCATTGTCGGCTGACAAGGCAACTTTCCCAGCAGAGCCGGATCTGCTGGCAATAGCATTAGCCGCTCAATCAACTCTATTGGTATATACCTTGACCTTGTCTTTCCCTTTTATGCAAATATTGTTTTGGTTTTAATTTCCTGTTTTGCAGACGGTCGGAAGGATAGCCGAGATAGGCCGTCGCCAGGATGACGCCGTCAAACAACTTGGCCGTTTACAATCGGAGGCTGACTTGGAGGGCGGCGAGGGCGAAGATGGAAGCTGCGAGGGCCGAGGCTGAGATGGAAAGGGCAAGAAAATTGGACCAGTTCAGATTGGCCGCCGAGGAGAGGGCGAATGCGAGCGAAAATGCGCTCATGTTAGCTCGAGAGGCGATTGCTAAACTAGAGGCTGACTTGGAAGAATCGAAGATTGCGAATGTAGTAGCCGATTCTGAGGCTTCCAAGACATACGAGGCTGGGCAAAGCGCTACCCTCGCAAGTTATGTGGAAGAAGTCCCCAAATTTGAAAATCGGAGATTAAAACACGGCTGGCTCAAAGCCCTTGCAACTGCTAATGTGACATTGGCTATGCTGATTCCATACGAGCAAGTGGACGTTGAGCTGCTGGAGTCTGACTTCGAGGATTGATTTGGGTGACATTTTAGTTGTTCTTGTTTAACGATATTTTTGTTTAAGGATTTTGAATGTATTGTCGCAGTCTTTAGTTTAGTAGTTTTTATGTGTAAGATGACTACAGTTTTTTGCTAGGCATTTCCATGCGAACTTGTAGCTTTTTGTTTAGTAGCTTTCACGTGTAAAATGGCTACAGTTTGTGCCCAATTTACAAATGAAAATTTCCTTTGTACTTTGCTATTATTTGTGCTTAATTTTGCTATTGATGAATGGTATTGTTTTTTGCTACTTTGGATAAAACATTCACGTACACTTGCCGATTAGATAGCTAGCCAGTTTATTAATTTACCCTTGTCGAATAGCCGATCAGATTAATAAATCTGCCCTTAGATATGAACTTTGAAAGCCGAATATCATTAGTTCATGGAGTGACTGCGACATAAATCGATCGGCATCGGGCTTAGATATTTGGTTGATTAGATTAATAAATCTGCCCTTGCCCCAACCAGTGCATCGGCTCCAAAAGCCGAATATTATTAGTTCGTGGAGTGGCCGCGGCATAAATCGATCGGCATCGGACTTAGATATTTGGCCGATCAAATTAATAAATATGCCCTTGCCCCAGCCAGTGCATGAGCTCCAAAAGTCGAATATTATTAGTTCATGGAGTGGCTGCGGCATAAATTGATTGGCATCGGGCTCAGATATTTGGCCGATTAGATTAATAAATCTGCTCTTGCCCTTGCCAGTGCATGAGCTCCAAACGCCGTATATTATTAGTTCAAAAGCCGAATATTATTAGTTCATGTAGTGGCTACGGTATAAATCGATCGGCATCAGGCTTAGATATTTGGCTGATCAGATTAATAAATCTGCCCTTGCCCCAACCAATGCATGAGCTCCAAAACCAAATATTATTAGTTCAAAAGCCGAATATTATTAGTTTATGTAGTGGCTGTGGCATAAATCGATCGGCATCAGGCTTTTGGAGTTTAGCATTAATGAAGTCGCCTCGGGGGCGCTGCATGCATTAGGAATAAATGGGGTGGGTTCTTCATGCCAGTGATTTCACTCAATTTAAACCAGCTTGTTACGGAAGGTTAGATAAGTGTGAATGTCAAATAGACTGTTCTTCAACAGCAGAGGAGAAAGGCGAACATTGGCTGAGCTAGACACTGAAATGAATCACAGCAGCAAGCCCACACGCACGGGAGGTAGGACGTCCAGGGAACGGGAAAAATGTCAGCCCCCAAGTTGTCGAAGCAGATCCCCCCGAAAAGAAAAATAGCAACAGGGAAGCTCCCCGCGACCACGACCACGACCGAGAAATGAGCCCGATGCGACGCCGCGACCATTGAGTTTTACGATTTTTGTAGGGAATAAACCGATGACGGAGGCGGACTCTATTGTTAATGTCCCAGGTGTAGCAGTCGAGTTCGCTCGACAGATTTTTCCACCGGAAGTCCAGCAGTCGATAGTTGGTCGATAGGATTTCGAAGTATTTCGAGAGGGCATCCACGGAGCAGTAAGAGGGCTGTATACCGCCTATGAAGTTGGCATACGTTTGCGCGCTGCACGGCGGGAGATAGAGAAGAAGGATGAACGAATTCAAAACTTGGAGGCTTGTGCGAAGAAGGCCGAGCGCGAGCTAAGGAAGGCCCAAACTGCCGAGCCGCATGCTGCCGGACAATCCAACCCGGTCGTGGATGAAAGAGTGACCCAACGGCTGTTAAGCCATGCGATTGTCGATCGAGATACGGCACGTATGTTCGCAGTAGAGAATGCGAAGGCCGCGGCTTATGAACGAGGCTTCCACGAAGGCCGGATAGTCGGAATAGAGAAGACCAAGAAGAAACTCACAGAGGAGGTATGCCGATGCAAGAATCGAGGCTTTAGGCACGGGTGGATTAAGGCTCTCCAAGCCGCAGAGGCACTCGAAGGAGCAGGAGTTGAATCGGTGTCGCCATTATATCAACGTCATCACTTTCCTTTTGGCGCTTTCGAAATTGAGAAGAGCCATGACAAGGGTGATGCCGAATAGAATTGAATATATTGTAAACGCTCCAACACAGATTGGGCGTTAGCTATGTATCTATTGGTTAACTTAATAAAATACGTTGTTTTAAATGTTTGCGTTTCATTTTGAATGTTTGCATGCATAATTAAGAATTTCATTTTGAATGTTTGCATGTTTTAATTTGTTTATGCAGTTTGGGCCGGCTCAACTTAATTATGCATTTCATTTTGAATGTTTATATGCTTTAACATGTATACGGTTTTTGCCAGCTCAACTTAACGAAGCATTTCACTTTGAATATTTGTATGCTTTAACTTTCGTGTAGGGCGCTCTAAATCTGGAGTCTTATATGACCCAAACGTGTTATACACGGCTCGGGCTCCGAATTCGGAGGCTTTTTATCTACGAAGGGCACACCGAATTCGGAGTCTTATTCGGTCCATAAGTGTCATGCACCGATGGGGCTTCGAATCCAGAGACTTGGCTTGGCCAATCGTGATATCCACGAAGGGCGCTCTAAATCCAGAGGCTTAATCGGCCCAAAGGTGTCATGCACTGATGGGGCTCCGAATCCTGAGACTTAAATCTTGGCCAATCGTGACATCCACGAAGGGCGCTCTGAATCTGGAGGCTTAATCGGTCCAAAAGTGTCTTGCATTGATGGGGCTCCGAATCCGGAGACTTAAATCTTGGCCAATCGTGACATCCACGAAGGGCGCTCCGAATCCGAAGGCTTAATCGGCCCAAACGTGTCATGCACCGATGGGGCTCCAAATTCGGAGACTTAAATCTTCACCAATCGTGACATCCACAAAGGGCGCTCCGAATCCGGAGGCTTAATCGGCCCAAACGTGTCTTGCACTGATGGGGCTCCAAATCTGGAGACTTAAATCTTGGCCAATCCTGACATCTAAGAAAGGTACTCCGAATCCGGAGACTTAATCAGCCCAAAGGTGTCATGCACTGATGGGGCCCCGAATCCGAAGACTTAAATCTTGGCCAATTGTGACATCCACGAAGGGCGCTCCGAATCCGGAGGCTTAATTGGCCCAAACGTGTCATGCACCGATGGGGCTCCGAATCCGGAGACTTAAATCTTGGCCAATCGTGACATCCACAAAGGGCGCTCCGAATCCGGAGGCTTAATCAGCCCAAATATGTCTTGCACTGATGGGGCTCCAAATCCGGAGACTTAAATCTTGGCCAATCGTGACATCTAAGAAAGGCGCTCCGAATCCGAAGACTTAATCAGCCCAAAAGTGTCATGCACTGATGGGGCTACAAATTCAGAGACTTTAATCTTGGCCAATCATGACATCCACGAAGGGCGCTCCGAATTCGGAGGCTTAATCGGCCCAAAAGTGTCTTGCACTGATGGGGCTCCGAATCCGGAGACTTAAATCTTGGCCAATCGTGACATTCACGAAGGGCGCTCCGAATCCGGAGGCTTAATCGGCCCAAAGGTGTCATGCACCGATGAGGCTCTGAATCCGAAGACCTACATCTTGGCCAATCGTGACATCCATGATGGGCACTCCGAATCCGGAGGCTTAATCGGCCCAAAGGTGTCATGCACCGATGGGGCTCTGAATCCGGAGACTTAAATCTTAGCCAATCGTGACATCCACGAAGGGCACTCCGAATTCGGAGGCTTAATCGGCCCAAAAGTGTCTTGCACTGATGGGGCTCTGAATCCGGAGACTTAAATCTTGGCCAATTGTGACATCCACGAAGGGCGCTCCGAATCCGGAGGCTTAATCGGCCCAAAGATGTCATGCACCGATGGGGCTCCAAATCTGAAGACTTAAATCTTGGCGAATCGTGACATCCACGAAGGGCGCTCCGAATCCGGAGGCTTAATCAGCCCGAAGGTGTCATGCACTAATGGGGCTCTGAATCCGGAGACTTAAATCTTGGCCAATCGTGACATCCACAAAGGGCACACCGAATTCGGAGGCTTAATCGGCCCAAAAGTGTCTTGCACTGATGGGGCTCCGAATCCGGAGACTTAAATCTTGGCCAATCGTGACATCCACGAAGGGCGCTCCGAATCCGGAGGCTTAATCGGCTCAAAGGTGTCATGCACCGATGGGGCTCCGAATCCGAAGACTTAAATCTTGGCCAATCATGACATCCACGAAGGGCGCTCGGAATTCGGAGGCTTAATCAGCCCAAAGGTGTCATGCACTGATGGGACTCCGAATCCGGAGACTTAAATCTTGGCCAATCATGACATCCACGATGGGCTCTTCGAATCCGGAGGCTTAATCGGCCCTAAGGTGTCATGCATCGATGGGGCTCCGAATCCGAAGACTTTTAAACTGAATTGCGCGATAAGGAAATGGGAAACTTTGCATTGCAAAAGTAAAATATATACAAGTATCAAGCCCCACAAGTCGGGTCAATGATAGAATTTACGTAAATGCGTGGAATTCCAAGGTCGTGGCAGACTCCCCCCAGACATGTCTTTGAGCCGATATGCCCCTACTCCCGTGACTAAGCCAATCTGATAAGGGCTGTCCTAGTTAGGTCCCAATTTTTCGTCGGCCGGATTCTTGGCAGCTGGAAGCACTCTGTAGACCGCTCGAGAACTCCCGTTCCTCGTGCGAGGGCACGAATCATTTGTTCATTAGCTACTACAGTTCAGACTCGTGTCACGGTTCTGAATCTAATCTCGCAAAGTGCAATGCAAGAGTGATAAATCACCAAAGAATCTAAATCCGGCAAATCGTTTTGGAAAATCGATTTTAATGAAGAAGTGCTAAACATCGACTGCTTTGCCAGATGCAGAGTCGCCACTGTAGACACCCCATTTTTGACCGTCCTCAAGACTTGGACGTCACCGTTTGAACACCCGGTGATCATCCATGTTTGTGTTCGTTTGGAGTTCCCGGAGGTCTCGGCTATGCGCCTTGCCTCAGGATCTCCGAACTCGACCGTTTAGTGTCTGGTTTTGCACCAAACACTTGTGTTTTGCACCAAACACTTGTCTTTTGCCTTGGAGGGGCAGGGAATTCCTTGTGAGGCATCCCCACACATCACCGGCCATGGCCAGACGCCACCGGCTGGTGTTTTGTTTCCATCGGCAGTGTATTTTTCCGGTCGGCATTATTTATTGCCGGTCGGCACTCCTTTTTGTCAAAATGGCAATTTTGAGCAGCCGACTACTGTTCATCTACTTTATGTAGATATTTTGTGCCAGCTGTGATAGCTGGCACCCACTCTGTTTCCCTCCATACACGTGTATGGAAGGATTTCCCTCTAAGCAAGCTTGTTGAGTAAGCTTTGGAAGAGGGACTTCTATAAGAGGAGAGGTCTTCTCCTTGTTCTAGGTTAGAAAGTTTGAAGGAAAAACTAGAGCTTATACATATAGATACACCATCTCTCTATATTTCCCTCTCTCTCCTTCCTTAGTGTGTGTTTGGTAGCCCAAAAGTGTATTTTTACCTTACTTTTGCACTAATACACACACCATTACACCTTACTCCAAGATTGAGTCACTTTGAGGGTTGATTCTTGAGTTTTTGGACTGATTTTGATCAAAAGAACAGGGCTGCATTGGCTGTTCTTGAGGTGTGCTTCAAGGGTAATCACTTTGCTTTAGATTCCCCAAACTTGCACTAGTTTTTTACCTATCTTATTTGCTGATTTAGATTTTGTGCATAACATAAAAAAGGCTTATATTTTCATGCTTAAGAACTTTCATTAGGGTGTTTTGTGGTTTGAGTTCAAACTCATCCTCTTAGGCCTTATTTGGCCTTTTGGGTGCTTCCTTTGTGAGGCTTTGTTTGCTTGTGTGTTTTGGTCTTCTCACCACTGAAAACCAGCGGATTTTCAGTGGTGAGGAAGGTGGTTTGAAGTCTTGTATAGGGGAGGGACACCCCTCTCCCTTCATTGCCTCATTTCCTTGTCTTTTGGCTTAAAGGGCAACATGCATGCTTGATCATTTTTGGTCCCATTTCAGAAGTTTTTTTGGGTGTTTTGGGTCATATTATATCTCTGTCCAATGGTGGTTTGTTGGCCCTTAGCATGCATTTTATACTTGCTTTGTAATTCTCCATCTTGCCTAGAAGTGTGCTATATGTTTAGCCTAGCATATCCTCTTGTTTTGACTTAACTCTGTGAAGTATTTGGCCATGTTTTGTCATGCTTAAAATCTGTTGGCCACTGATTTTGTCATGTTTGGCATGCTTGATAGGGTTGCTTTGCATTTTGGCTTGTAAGCCTTGGTTGTATGGGTCACCAACATGCTTAGCATAAGCTTGTTGTCATCATTTGACATCATGGTAGATCATATTTCAGTCCCTAATCCATGTTTGTATGTTTGCATATGTGATCTCTTTCATGTTTTGAGGATGTGCCCTTTTATGCCTAAGAAATGAGTTTTGGTGCATGCATCTCATTGGAGTCATTTGAGCTGCCATATTAGTGGGTTTTGGAGTCCATTTTTGCATGCTAAAATTCTGTTTTTTTACTTGTCTAATTCATGCCATGAATGGTCATATTGGTGGAAGTAAGGTGGCCCTTTTTGTGCCTTAGCCTTAGGTCCATTGGCTTGCGTGTTGGCACGAGTGTTTGTCCATCATTTCGGGCACTTTTGGCCACTGTTTTGGGGTGGATTGAGGGCTGCCCCTTTATGGTTTAAGTCCACCATTGCATGCTTATCATATGCTTGTTGCTTATTTGGTTCATTAATGTGTTATCCCATGCTAGCCTTATGGCATATTGGTCCATATTTGCATCACATTTGCATCTTGCATGCCTAGCATTACATATTTGCCATAGTAGTTGCATGGCATTTGGCATGCCTTGCATAATTAGTATCATGTTGCATCTTGAGCCATGTTTGCATAACATGCATTGCATTACTTGGTTTGGGGTGTCAAACCAAGTGTGAGGGTTAAGGAGCATTCATACTATAAGTGATGTAATGCGTCTTAACTCTCCGTCACCGGGGCCCTTGACTCCGACATGATAGGGTCTTGGTCCTCATTTGTGTGTTGCATGCATTTTTACATCAAATAGCAAGCTTGATCTCTTAGGCTATCATGCACAATTGATGGCTCGAGGATCGAGGGCCATGCTTCCCTGAGTTCAATATATGATGGGGAGCATGACCATGCTCACATGTGCCTGAAATCCCATGCCATATACTGTCTGCCCTCTGTTGCTGTCAAAACTGTCTTCTGTAGGAAGTTTCTGCCGACCGGCAGAATTCAGTGCCGACCAGCCATTGGTGGATGGCCGATAACTCCATCAGCAGCCGATGGAAATTATACATTGCCGGTGGGAATTTCCTCCAGCCGATGGTATTCTACAGTGTGCAAGGAACTTGTCCCAGAATTTTGGCATTTTTTAGAGAAGCAAGGCAGTGAAGACAGAGGCAGCAATGTTATGGTACGGACTTTCCGGGCGAGACGGGTTCGATCATGCATCATTCGCGCATCCCGAGGCAGGGGCCGTGGCCACTTCTCTTTCTGCATTTATTCTGATAATTAATTAGAAATTCTGTAATAATTTATTTGTTTATTATTCGGACCGTAATATTTATTTGGACCCTCCGAGTGAGGGCAATTGTGTAATAAGTGTGCGTGAGTGTGTGTATGTCTTCCAACCCCACGTCTTTCTTCCCTTTTATTTACTTGCTTATGATGGTAGACTAGGGCATATTTAAAATTAGCATACCTTATGCTATGCATGCGTGCATTCATGCATTTGTATTGCATGCACCGGGCTCGGTACATCACGCTAACTGCATTTGTACTTCAATTCCAAATTGAATACGTGCATCAATTGACTGCATTTCACATGCCATGCTTAGGTTAGCCGAGTCTACTCTAATTGCATCCTGTATGTGTTGCATTAGTCAATTTGACATGAACTAGGACCACGCATGTTTGCTAACTAGTTTATTGTTTTGGCACGGAGTACATTGTAAGTATTTATGCTTCAGCATACCGCATGCGTGTGAGTGTTGCCATGACAGTATGCTTTCCATGCGGCTAAATGCTTGCGTGATATTACTGATTGATTGCCTGTGGGTGAAGGTTGGATTGTCTGAGTTGGAAAAACTCGTTGAAATCCGTATTTTAGCCTACTAGCGAGTAGCAAAATTCCAAAACATTTTTTTTAAAAACCAACGGATATGCAATGCTTGTTTCCGAATTAGGCAATCTAGTCTATACTTGTGTGCTGTGCGCATAACATAGTAATTCTAGGCTAATAATTGGAATAAGAACACATAACATTTTCAAAAACGGATATCACGGTTAGTAGAGGCTGATCTTCGGATCGGGCGAGAGGGGGTGCTCATAGCTGACCTTCCCCGATCGTACCTTAGCTCCCGAGCCGAGGCAACTTTGGCAATGACGGACACGTGGCCTTTGGCACCGAGTCAGGGTTTCCTAAATTTCCTCATTTAAAAAATATTTAGGTGGCGACTCTGTATCTGGCAAAGCAGTCCATGTTTGGCACTTCTTTTCAAAAAATCTGTTTCTCAAAACGATTTGTCGGATTGGACTCTTTGGTTCAGATTTAGAACCGTAACAACAAATCGAGTCCGAACTGTAGCGAGGGCCCCCCACGCGGGCGCGTTTACAGCCACCTAAATGTTTTATTTTTGGGGGAAATTTAGAAAACCCTGACTCGTGCCTAAGGCCACGTGTCCGTCATCACCAAAGTTGCCTCGGCTCGGGAACTTGGGTACGAGAGGGGAAGGTCATGCAATGAGCACCCCCGCTCGCCCGATCAAAGATCGGCCTTTACTAACATGATATTTTGTTTTTGAAAACACATGCGTTCTTATTCCTGTTATTTAACCTAGAAATACTATGTGATGCGCACAGCATACAAGTATAGACTAGATCGCCTAAGTTGGAACAAAACATTGCATGTTCGTTTGTAAAAATGATTTGAAGTTCGCTACTCGCAAGTAGGCTAAGTCATAGATTTTACCACCCTCAAGTGGGCTTAAAACTCGTATTTCGATGAATTGTTCCAATTCAAGCAACCCAACCTTCATCCACAGGCATTCAAGCAGTTAATCACTTAAGCAGTTAGCCTCATGGCAAGCATGCTAACATGGCAGTCACTCACATACATGCAAGGATGCTAAAGCATAAGCAGTCACAGTGTACTCCGAGCCAAAACAAAGAACTAGTTAGAAATCATGCATGATCCTCGCATATGTTAAGATGGCTAATGCAACACATGCAAAATGCAACTAAGATAGGCTCGGCTATTCTAAGATGTCATGTGAAATGCAACAAGATAACATATTGTTGAACACGTATTCAAGTAAATGTATTGAAATACAATGCAGTTAGTATGATGCGCCGAGCCCGGTGCATGCAAAACAGATGAATAATGCACGCATGCGAAGCATAAGTATGCTAATTGAAACATGCCCTAAAACTAACTATCGTAAGCGGTTAAGTAAAAGGGAGAAAGAAATGGGGGTTGGAAGACATGCATCACACGCACGCACGCACGTTTATTACAAAATTCGCCCTCTCGACGGAGGGTCCAAATGATAAACTAACTAGCTACGCTAAGCTAATTAATTACAAATCAACTAATTAACTAACTTTGCTAATTAATTATTACACAACCGAATTGAAACAAATAGCTACACTAAGCTAGTTGAGATATTACACAACAAATCAAATGATTAAATTACACGAACTAATCATGAATACTGAAATGGCCTCGCGGGTGATGAAGAGATGCATGCTCGGTTGGCTTTGCTCGGAAATCCACTGCCGTGCCTCGTGTTGCCTCTGTTTGCACACTTTTGTACCTCTGAAAATTGTGTCAACTTTCATAGTGTTTCTGACCCACCTTACGAACAATTTGAGAGGTGGTCGGCCAAGAGGAATGGCTATCGGCCAAGTGCAATGGCTATCGTCCAAGTGCAATGGCCATCGGCCAAATTTGTAGTCGATCGACAGACTTTTATGGTCGATCGGCCAACAATTCTTGCAAATTCTCCTTTTGCTGCAACAAAGCACTAACAGAGGCATGGTAGTGTATTTGCAAGAAAATGTGTGTGCAACCACACTCCTTATTATGTTTAAAGCTCAAAGGAGTATAGTGCTCGACTCTCGAGCCACCAATCATGCATCTCAATGCATGATGGCCAAAGAGGCCGAGTTGCACAAATCAATGTCAAATGAATGCACAAAAACACATAAATGCCTTAACCTCTATCATGCACGATCAAGAGGGTCGGCGTCCGAGAATTGAGGCACGTTTCATCACTTCAAGTATGAAATGTCCCTCGTTCCTCGTGTTTGGATTGACACCCTTTCCAAACACAATGCAACACAAGTATGTCAAATACAATGCAATGCAACATGAGCATGCAACAACATGCAAACCAACAAGCATGCAACAACATGCAATGCAACAAGCATGCGGCAACATGAAAAATAACATTCTCAATGGACTTAAACCGAATATGGACGAACCTCTGTCATGCCAAAATAGTGGCCATAATGCTGAAATAAAGGCATGAAAGCAAGAGAAATGCATGCGCATGTATTGGTTCACCAATTAGGCATAAGAACACAACTCTCAAAAGTGCTCAAGGAGTGAAAAATGTTGAAGTGTAACAACACTATAAGCTCTGAAATTAAGTGAGAAATGATGCCAAATCATCCAAACAAAACAAGTATAGCATACTAGAGTCCTTAAGGCATAAGGCTAGCAAAGAGAACTACAAAGGAGGCATGCAATACATGGCACAAATGCATGAACCAGCCACAAACAGAGCTCAAGTAGGTCAAAACAAAGACCAAAATATGTTGAGATGATAGCTCAAATGTCTAGGCATGCATGCATGCACACTAGACCACAAACAAGGCAACAATGCACAACCCTTAGAGACACTCAAAGGGTGGAAGGAATAGGAACATGGCAATACTACATGCTCTGAAATGCCATGTTAAGTGATGCCAAATCATCCAAACAACACAAATGAAACATGCTATGGTGCTCAAAACTCAAAGCTAGCAAGGCCAATTGCATTACAGCTATGCAATACTGTAACAACGCGCCCGCGTGGGGCCCTCGCTACAGTTCAGACTCAATTTGTGTCACGGTTCTTAATCTGAACCAAAGAGTCCAAATCCGGCAAATCGTTTTGAGAAATAGATTTTTTTGAAAGAAGTGCCAAACATGGACTGCTTTGCCAGATACAGAGTCGCCACCTAAATATTTTTAAATGGGAGAATTTAGGAAACCCTGACTCGGTGCCAAAGGCCATGTGTCCGTCATCACCAAAGTTGTCTCGGCTCGGTAACTTGGGTGCGATTGGGGAAGGTCAGCTATGAGCACCCCCTCTCGCCCGATCCGAAGATCGGCCTCTACTAACCATGATATCCGATTTTGAAAACGTTACGTGTTCTTATTCCGGTTATTAGCCTAGAATTACTCTGTTATGCGCACAGCACAAAAGTATAGACTACATTGCGTAATTTGGGAATAAACGCTGCATATCCGTTTGTTTTGAAAAACACTTTGGAATTTGCTACTCGCAAGTAGGCTAAAATACGGATTTCAACGAGTTTTTCCAACTCAGATAATCCAACCTTCACCCACAGGCATTCAAACAGTTTATCACATAAGCATCTAGCCACATGGTAAGCATGCTGTCATGATAGCATTCACACGCATGCGATATGCTAAAGCATGAAAATACTTACATTGTACTCCATGCCAAAACAATAAACTAGTTAGCCAACATGCATGGTCCTAGTTCATGTCAAATTGACTAATGCAACACATACAAGATGCAATTAGAGTAGGCTCGGCTAACCTAAACATGGCATGTGAAATACAATCAATTGATTCACGTATTCAATTTGGAATTGAAGTACAAATACAGTTAGCATGATGTACCGAGCCCGGTGCATGCAAGACAAATGTATGGATGTACGCATGCATAGCATAAGGTATGCTAATTTAAACATGACCTATTACTAACCATCAAAGCAGGTAAGTAAAAGGGAGAAAGAAGTGGGGGTTGGGAGACATGCACACACTCACCCACACTTATTACAGATTCGCCCTCGCCCGGAGGGACCAAATAAATATTACAGATAATTAACCTACAAGCTAATTAAATATTACAGGCCATCTAATTAGCTAAACAAATTAACTAATCTAGGGAAAACAGATAAACTGCCTCGGGAAGAGAGCCCAATGCAATGCATGCTCGGTCCTGCTCGGAAGTACACTGCCATGCGCAAGCTGCCTCTGTTTTCCCTGCTATACTCCTCTGAAGACTGCCAAAGTCTCAGGATGTGCTTACTGGATGTTGAGGAGTGCCACCGACTGGAGGGAATCATCACCGGCTGTGACTTGGTGTCCATCGGCACACAATGAATCCATCGGCCACCGATTTATTGCCGGTCGGCACTCTATGCAGTCAATCGGCAAGAAGTTCCTGCAGAACCTGTTTGACAGCAGCAGAGGGAAAAACTTTGCATGGCAATGCAATTCAAGTCATATATGCACCAATCATGTCCCTTATCATGTGAGTGAGTCAAAGGGACATACTCCTTGGTTCTCAGACCATCAATCGCGCATTTCCATGCGTGATGGCCCAACGGACCAAGTGTGCACACTTTGATGTCAAATACAATGCAAACCAACAAACCAAAGCCCAATTCCTATCACTAGATCAAGGAACAAGGCATGCATGCATGATGCAATGCAACCTAGGCGTATGAACTAGCATGCAACATGGACAATGCAATGTATACATGCAAGCATGCAAGCAAACGTGCAAGGTAAGTATGCAAACAAGCATAGGATGGACTTAAGCATGATTTAGGCAGCTCTAATTAGGCCCAAAACAGTGGCCATAAGTGCTATGAAATGAGGACTAAACACACATACACACATGCACATGTTAAAGGGTTAACACTCAAGCACAAAACGGCAACTCTCAAGCACGCTTGAAAGAGGCATAACATGGACTAATGGCATGCAAGGTAAGCATTGAAAATCATGTTACAAAAGGTGCTAAGCCAATTAAACAAGATAAACAAGGCATGCAAACAAAGCCAAAAACCCAAGACAAGACAAGAGGCTTAAACCAAGACTAAGTCAACCAAGCCTCACAAGGCTAAGAGGACTTAAAATAGGTCTAATGCGAACCTAAACAACACCCAAGGGACACCTAGATGGCATCTAAGTGGCTCAAATTCAAAAGCATGCACAATGACCAAAACATGGAGCATGCAAGACAAGCTTTCAAAGCTTCAAAGAGGCATCCAAGGCAAGCATACAAGTATGTTAAAGGGACTGAAATAACATGGCAAATGGTCCCAACCCACTAAATTAAGGCAAGGATGCATGCTATACATTCACACACTTAAGGCCAACAAACCAAAAATGCAAAGGGGCTATACTAAGCATGCCAAAGTCGACCCAAACAACTAAGGACAGACCTCAAACATAGCAAAATAAGCACAAAAACTTCACAAAGCCAAGCCTAAAACATGCTAGAACAATGGTTTACAACCTAAGGCATGTTAAGGCAACAAAGTGGCATTACAAGGCATGTATGCTAAGCAAGCATGGTGTACCAAAACCAACATACAAAAATGCTATTTCATGGCAAAATAAGCATAAATAACAGCCAAGGCATGGTCAACATGAGACTTAGCTAGGTGCTCATTAAAGAGGCAAAAATGGCCCTTTTCAAGGACAATAAGGAGAAGGGGTGCCCCCCCCCCCCTTTTTGGGACTTCAAGGCACCATCCTTACCACTGAAATCCCTCAAGATTTCAGTGGTGAGGAGGCCCAAACACCAAAGTCCCGGAGCTCACTCAAAATAGCACAAAATGGAGCCCCTCAAGGCTTAAGAGGGGTCAAACACCTCCAAACCACAAAACACTCTAGAAAAACTATTTAGAGGGCCCAAAAATAGAACTTTTTTATATTAGACACTAAGCTCAAAAACAGTTCTAAGATAGGCAAAAAATAGTATGCAAGAATGGGGTAAAAAGGGGTAAGATTGTTACCCTTGTTGACCTTCTTCACAAATGGTGGACCAGCCCCTTTCTTGAGCTCAAAACAGCTCCAAAGCTTCAAGAACAAACCTCTGGCCCTTCAAGAACCAAGAAAAGGTGTAACACTATGTGTTTGTGTGCAATAGTAAGCCTAAACACACACAATATAAGAGAATGAGGGATATAGATATATGATAGATACAAAACCCTAAACCTAGAACCAGAGCTTCTCTCACAACTTTTCTAACCTTTTTTTGTCTAACCCTAAAGCCAAGAGAGGAGGGCTCCTCTTATAGAGAAGCCAATCTTGTAAAGCTTACTCAAGAAGCTAACAAGGAAGCCATCCCTCCATACACGTGTATGGAGGGGAACAAAATGCAAGCCAGCTATATTAAAATATCTGCAAAAGCAGATGAACAGTAGTCGGCTGCTCAAAATTGCCATTTTGACAAAATGTACTACCGACCGGCAACAAAGAATGCCGACCGGCAATATACATTGCCGATGGCAACAAAACACCAGCCAGTGGCCTCTGGCCATGGCCGGTGATGTGTGGGGATGCCTCACAAGGCATTCCCTGCCCCTCCAAGGCAAAACACAAGTGTTTGGTGCAAAACTAGACACTAAACAGTCGAGTTCGGAGATCCTGAGGCAAGGCGCGTAGCCGAGACCTCCGGGAACTCCAAACGAACACAAACACGGATGATCACCGGGTGTTCAAACGGTGACGTCCAAGTCTTGAGGACGGTCAAAAATGGGGTGTCTACAAATACATGAAGCATATGGTAAATACAACCCAAAAAAGTCCTAGAGCATGTCAAAATGATGCTAAAACATGTTTGGAACGAAGCCAAAATAAGCTAGCATGGTGAGCATGAAGCATGAAATATGCAAGGTCAAAAGGGAGGATTACACTACACCTATTAAGACCAAGTATGAGATGGGTTTACCAACAAAAATCAGAGTTATATCATGGCAAAATAACCCCAAAAACATACCGAAATGATAGCTCGCAAGCTTAGGCATGAAGGCATACACAATGACTTATGTTTAGGGCATAAAGGACCAACTCTCCAACACATTGCAAGAGTTTAAGATGTGAATGCATGGCAATGAAAGATGCTCTGAAATCACATAACAAATGATGCCAAATCATGCAAATAGCCCAAGCAATACATGCTAGTGGCTTTGAAACTCAAAGCTAACAAGCTAGAATGCACTATGGCTATACAAAGCATGGCATGCATGACCAAAACAACACAAATTAGAGCTTAAGCATGCTAAAACATGGACAAAAACTTCTTGGAGTTGAGCCAAAACATCCTAGAATGATGGTCTAAACACATGATGCATGTTAGGCTATTATGCAAGATTACACTACAAGTATGTAAAGCATGCAAGATGCTCTCAAACCAACCTAAAACAGAGTTGAGGCATGCTAAAATAACACCAAATACTTGCTGAAATGGAACTAATACATGCTAGACAAACATGCTACTTTGATGAGCCATCTATGCAAGCATGCAAGACACAAGGAGAGGGGATGACCCTCTCCTATTTGGGACCTCAAAACACCATTTCCACCACTAAAATTCCTCTGGAATTCAGTGGTAGAAAGGTCATATAAAGGCTAAAACAAAAGCCTAAAGGAATGGCCCAAAACAAGGCAAAACAAGGCCCTAGAGTGGGTAGACCACCCCCAACACCGACAAGACCTTAAACAAACATACTAAGGACTAAAAATCAAAACTTTTTGCAGTAGAAAGTCAAGCCAAAATAAGCATGCAAATAGGTCCAAAAGCCTAAACAAGAACAAGGGTTTTAAGGGTTAGTAACTCACCCTTGTAGAACCACTTCAAGGCTGCAACTCCAGCAAACTCTTTGAGCTCAAACATGTCCAAAAACTCTAAAATCAATCTCAAAGTGCCTCAGCCACAAGAGTATGGTGTTTGAGTGCGTGTTTGTGTGCAATAGTATGATGAAAATACACTTTTGAGCACAAACAAGTGCAAATATATATATATATATATATAGAGAGAGAGGAAATATATATAAGGAGAGATATATATCTTGTATATCAATTTTCAGAACCTCTAGAAAGGGAGAGAGGCCTCCCTTCTTATAGAAAAGCAAGCCCTAAGCTTGTTGAGCAAGCTTGGAGCTTGTTAAAATCCATCCATACACGTGTATGGAGGATACACCAAGTGACCAATAGCTGGCACCAGCTGGAAGAAAAATATCTGCAAAAGCAAAAAAAGGGGTCTCTGCCAAAAAAATGGCGACCGACCAAAAAGAGTGCCGACTGGCCAACACTGATGGCCGATGACAAGAAAACAAGGCCGATGGGCACAAGGCCTGGCCGATGGGTTGTAGAGATGGCCAACAAGCCACCCTCTTCCCTCAGAAACAAAACCACAGGTCCTTGGTCCACAACCAAGCACAAAACAGACAAGTTGAGAGGCTCCAAGGCAAGGCGCGCGACTGAGACCTTCAGAAACTCAAAACGAACACAAGCATGGATGATCATCGAGTGTTCAAACGATGACGTCCAAGTCTTAAGGACGGTCAAAAATGGGGTGTCTACACACTCTCTTCAGGACCAACTCTCCTGGTATGCAGCGGCGCAGTTGAACACGCTGATTATATGACTTAGCAAGCTGCGGCTGGTACCATGCCATGGATGCAAGGGCGCGGTCTCTCTACTCTTCAATCAGAATCAAGTCCAAGGCCAACATCATGCCGATTCGGCCCAAATCAAAAACTGTTGATTTCAAAGTTGGGAAACCGATCTCCAAGGGGATGATTGTCTGTGTTCCGAAGCACAAAGTGAACGGTGTTTCCCCGGTGGACCGTCTCGGTGTTGTGCGATGAGCCCATAATACACTCGGCAGTTCTTCAACCCATCGGCCTTTCGCCTTCTCCAGCCTCTTTTTGATGCCATCTAAAATGGTTTTATTGGAAGCTTCAGCTTGGCCATTACTCTGTGGATAAGCCAGGGTGGAGAAGTAGGGCCAAATACCGTACTTGCTGCAAAGTTCCCGGTAGACACCGCAATCAAACTGGGTGCCGTTGTCTGATATAAGTGCTCTGGGAATGTCGAACCGCGTTATGATATTTCTCCATTCAAAACGTTTTATGTCCGTATCTCGGATGTGCGTTAGTGCCTCCGCTTCTACCCATTTCGTGAAATAATCAGTCGCGACGATCAGAAATTGTTTGTTACCAGGAGCACGAGGCAGCAGTCCGACGATGTCAAGTCCCCATTGAGCGAACGACCAAGGGCTGGTTATGGAGCCTAACTCTTCAGCAGACAGGTGAATCAGAAGAGAGAACTTATGGCACTGTTCGCACTTTTTCACGTAACACTCAGCATCGGCTCTCATTGTCGGCCAGTAATACCCTTGTGTCACAGCTCGATGAGCCAAAGAGCGCCCGCCAGAATGTGCGCCACAACTGCCTTCATGTATTTCAATCAGAAGCTCTTCGACTTTGTCCAGATGCATGCATTCCAGATATGGACCAGAAGGGGATTTTTTATAAGGCTTTCCTTACGGATCCAAGTAGTATTGCAGGGCATTGTTTCGCAACTTGTGCGCTTCTTTCTTGTCTGCTGGGAGTTGTTCGGAAGACAAGAATGCAGCAATGGGGTCCATCCAACTCGGTCCTGACTCTATGACATTGTCCTGGACTTCCTCCGAAGGACCAATGCTCGGCTCCAGGATGAAACCTACTTCGATGGTCCATTTAATCTCTGAGTTAATGGCGGAGGCTAGGCAAGCCGGGGCATCTGCATGTGTGTTCTGATCACGTGTTATTTGATTCAATTCATGATGGTCAAATTTTGCTAGCAAGGAGTTAGCCGTTTTCATGTAAGCCGCCATACGGTCATTTTTGGCTGCGTACTCCCCCTTTAGTTGATTGATCACCAGTTTCGATTCACAAATTACAAACAAACGCCGAGCACCCAAAAGATGTGCATTCCGCAAACCGGTTAGAAGGGCTTCGTATTCGGCCTCGTTATTTGATGCTTGAAAGCCGAGTTTGACGACCTGCTCAATTATTGCGCCGTCAGGAGCCATGATTACTACTCTGGCTCCACTGCCCCGTTGATTGGATGACCAGTCACAATACAGCTGCCAAATGTCCCCCACATAAATTCTCCAATTCGGCTTGGGTTGAGTTTGGTCAGTCTCAGCAACACCCCCCGTGAATTCGGCTACAAAATCAACAAGCACTTGCCCCTTGATTAAGGTTCTAGGCAGAAATTGAATATCGTACTGGCCGAGTTCGAGGGCACATTTCAAAATGCGCCCTGATGCTTCTGCACTATGTAGTACTGATCGAAGGTGGTAATCTGTTAGTACCCCGATTCTATGCCGCTGGAAGTAATGCATCAGTTTTCTTGTCACCATGACTAGGGCTAGGATGAGTTTTTCCAGTGGAAGGTAGCGGGTTTCGGCATCAACCATTGCCTTGCTCACATAATACACTGGTCGCTACTCTCCAAGCTCTTCAACAATACAGCGTTGACAGCTCAGTCGGAGATGGCCAGATATAAAATGAGCAGGTCACCTGCCGATGGTGTCGTCAAAAGTGAAACAGATCGGAGATAAGCCTTCAGACCATTAAAAGCGACATCGCACTCGAAGGTCCCTGCCGTAGTGTCTGAAAGAATTGTCGACAGCAGTCCGTGGAACGACTGATGAACCTGTTGAGTGTGGCGGCCATCCCCATCAACTTCTGAACCTGCTTGACCGATCAAGGGGAGCCGAGTTCCAGGATTGCGATGACTTGCCTCAGATTGGCTTTGATTCCTCGGTGGTTGACAATGTAACCCAAGAATTTGCCAGAGCTGATCCCAAAGGCATATTTGGAAGCGTTCAACTTCATTCTGTATTTGCGTAGAATGTCGAATGTCTCTTCTAAATCGGCTAGATGAGTTTTCTTTTGTTGGACGTGACCATCATATCGTCAATGTAAACTTCCATAGTGTGGCCGAGTTGCTCCTTGAACATGGTAGTGACTAACCTTTGGTAAGTTATCCCTGCATTTTTCAGCCCAAAAGGCACAACCTTATAGCAATAGGTTCCTCTTGAGCTGAGGAATGCAGTTTTGTCTTGGTCCTCCGGATGCATGGCAATTTGATGGTAGCCTCTGTAGGCATCAAGGAAGCCCATACGCTGGTGATGTGCCGTAGGATCTACAAGTTGGTCAATTCTGGGTAGGGGAAAACAATCCTTGGGGCAAGCTTTGTTTAGGTCGGTGAAATCAACGCAGACATGCCAAGTCCTATTCTTTTTCTTCACAACCACGGTATTTGAGAGCCATGTGGTGTAGGTCACTTCCCTGATAGCTCCGGCGTCAAGCAACCAGTCAACCTCTTCAACAACGGCGACAGTGTGCTCTGTAGCTGACCGCCGGCTTTTCTGAATAATCAGCTTGCATTTAGGGTCAACATTTAAACGGTGCTGCGAAACAGATGGATCTACACCCAACATCTCATATGGAGTCCATGAAAATACATTAAGGTTGCCGAGCAGGAAGGAAATTAGCTGCTGCCTGTCGGCTTGATTCAAGGAGCCGCCAACCATGAAGAACATGTCTCAGTTTCCGTCAGTCTCAACTCGATCTAGGGCTTCTGTGGCCTTTTCACTTGGGAGCCACCCAACATCGTCGAGGATCTCTCGATCCGGCGCCTCAATAGAATTCACTTGCAACTCTTTTGGCGTCTTTCCAGCAAGGAGATAACATGCTTGTGCCGATTTCTTGGAGCCACGGATTTGCTCAATGCCGTGTTCTGTTGGGAAGCATAGCAGCTGATAATAGGTGCTTGGCACGACCTACATAGTATGTAACCAAGTTCACCCCATGATGAGATTATACAGCGATGGCAGCTTGATGACCAAGAATTCCACATCCACTGTTCGGGAGCCCACTTGAATGGGTAGTGTGATCTTCCCCAACAGGTATTCTGGATTTGCATTGAAGCCGAATAATGGGCAAGGAGCTAGAGAAAGATCTGATTTGGAGAAACTGAGTTTGGTGAATGTCTTGCAATACGTAACTTTCGATATGCTCCCCAGATCAATGAGTACGCGCTCAAAGGTGAATCGGTTTACGCGTAACTCGATTACCAAGGGATCGATGTGGAGAAGTGTCACTCCGGCCAAATCTGAATCATCGAAAGCAATGCTCGTAGCTTCACGGGGCTGTTTAGTTGGAGTGAGTTGATTTTGAAGGTCGGGATTCAACTGAATCGTATGCACCGCGGATGACATTGGCAGGCTGTAAATCATGTGGATCACGCCGAGTGGAGGTGAATCCTATCATAAGGCTATTGCTTTGGTTGAGTTGCCTTTTCGGATGTACTGTTGTAGCCGACAGTCTTGTACCAATTCCTCCAGGTGATCCTTCAATGCATAACAACTCTCAGTATCGTGGCCGTGATCCTTGTGATACTCGCACCGCCTATCCTGTATTCTCGTTTCAGGAGGTCCCACCATTTTGGACGACCATTTGAAGAACGAAAGGTGTTGGACTTTGGACATAACCACGTTGATCGACTCTGACAACTCTGTGTATTTCTTGTCTGTGTACCTTGTGCACCTGCCATTGACTTGCAGTTGTTTATTTGCTCGGTGGGGGCATTGGTCGCTTGATCGGCGAGAATCCTGTCTCTTGTCTCGTTTAGCCCGATGTCGTGGTTTAGGGCTCTAAGGTGGTACAGAATTTAACGGCTGAGCAATTTTAGAAGGGGTCGTCTTGTTGGCCACGTTTCCGGCTTTAACCCGCAAGGCGTCATCTTCCACTTTGCAGTATTCCTCAACTTTCTTCATCAACGCCCAAACTGTTTTGGGGGGTCTTCTAGTCAAGGAGCTGCAGAGAGCACTGTCAGGATGCAAACCCATTTTAAAGGCGGTGATGGCCACGGAGCCATTGCAAGCGTCATCAACAAGATTAAAGCACTCCCAATAGCGCGCCGAATACGCTCTTAGTGTTTCTCCTGGCTGGATCTGCGTTTCCCAGAGAGAGTCAGCTTGTTTCAGCTGCACCTCGTTGGTGATGAATCTTGCCCTGAAAGATTTTTGTAATTGATGGAAACTCTTAATCAACGCCGGCTCCAACTTATAATACCATCTGACTTCCAACGGTCCCAAATTGCTCAGAAATATTCTGCACATGAGAGCTTCGTCGTCTGCATGCAACATCATGGCTTGCTTATAGTGACAGATATGATCCGTGGGATCTGATTTCCCGTTGTACAAGGTGAATGATGGGGCTTTGAACTTCTTGGGTAGTACTGCCTTTGCGATCTGTCGCACAAAGGGATCGTGCTGGTCCTCTTCGTCTGAACCATTTCATCTTCACTTATGCCTTATACGTGGACTCTCTTCAGAGGAACTAGTAGTTTCGGGTTGTCCTTTCTTCTTGGGCTCCGGAGATAATGAGTCGGAGTCGCTGTCAGTGTCTTGTTGTCGGGCTCGAGGTCATCGACCACTTGCCCTCAGAGGTCGTCGACCACTTGCCCTCAGAGGTCATTCTGGATCTTGGCGTACAGCTTGTTTGGACTTCGTCACTTCCAAGGCCAAATCCCGACGGAGACGTTAATTCTTAGCGATCATATTCTCCAACCTCTGTTCGTTTTGCTTTGCTTGTTCCATAATCGCTTGCATTGTCTCATGCGCTGAAGTCGAGGGTGAATCGAAGTTCAAGGCGCGTCTTGCGGCTACAGTCTCTAGTCCCAGCATGTTTGTTGGGGTGAGATCATTTCTCGGTGTAGTTTCATCAGCGATTATCGGAGGATCTTCCATTGCACCCGCTATGGATGTGGTTGAGTATTCCCACAGACGACGCCAATTGTGGGGAAGGTGGTTTGGAAATACTCTTTTGATCCACTGGGGCGCTCGAGATCCTCAGCTAACAACCTGAAAAGGAATAAACACTCCGGTCGGGAGTGCCGGGATTAGCACTCCGGCGGACAAGTCAGTCTCTACTCTCTAGATTACCTGTATTTTAAGTTAAGCATACTGATTCTCACATACCTCTTTCTGGCTGATGTTCTTCTATTTCTATCTTTTTTTTCTTGGGCCTCGGGGCTGGGCCCACTTTCGATTCGCCGTATAACTATTTACTTGGCTCCTTTTGCTGCAAACCACTTTCCACTCGGCCCCTTACTCAACCGACTATTTGGCCGAATAGGGCAGGATTTAAATGTGTAAGACGGGGCCGAATGCGATGTATATATTTCGACTCTCCAGGTCCAATTATTCGGCCTCTTTATGTCTTTCAATATTCGGCCCCCACAGTATTACTTAACCTAAAATGGTGCAGACATCACTATTTCATCATAGAAATGGGTAGGAGTTTGACTCCTCAATGATCCTTATGAGTCATACACAACTTGGTTGTCCCTTTGAACTTAGATCTTGGGATCTCCAGTCAACTAGGTTGGGTTGCCGTTGTGGTAACTCTTATTTCATAGGCTTAAGTCCCACTCCCCTTGATGAATTTTCAACTAACTCTCTTGCTAACCCTTTGGCTAGTGGATCCACTATGTTGTCTTTAGACTTCACATATTCAATGGAAATAATTCCATTAGAGAGTAGTTGTCTCACGGTGTTATGTCGACGACGAATGTGTCGTGACTTACCGTTATACATATGACTCTATGCTCTACATATTGTTGATTGACTATCACAATGTATTCATATAGCAGGCACCGGTTTTGGCCACATTAGAATATCTTCAAGGCAGTGATGAAGCCATTCTGCTTCTTCCCCAACTTTAACTAAAGCTATACATTCTGATTCCATAGTAGACCTAGCAATGCAAGTCTGTTTGGAAGATTTCCAAGATACAGTCGCACCACCAAGAGTAAAGACATATCCACTGGTGGATTTTGAGTCTCTAGTATTCGATATTCAGTTTGTATCATAGTATCCTTCAAGTACTGTTGGATGTCTAATATAATTTAACCCAATGTTATGAGTAAACAGGAGATATCTTAGAACCCTTATAATAGCTTCCCAGTGTTCTACTCCTGGATTACTCATATATCTACTTAATTTACTTACTACATAAGCTATATCCGGGTGAATGCAGTTCATCAAGTACATTAAGCTGCATACTCTTATTGAGAAATACATTCTTGTACATTTTTAGAAAGAAACACATTAACATCCATATGTGTTCTAGCAAGATGATCATCACCTTTGCAGAATCTGTCAAGCATTTTCTCAATGTAATGTGATTGTAACAAAGCATATCCTTCTGATATTTTGGTAATTTTCATACCAAGAATTGCATCAGCAATCCTCATGTCTTTCATGTCAAAATGTTTATTCAACATTTTCTTGGTAGCTCTAATCATGTCATTAGTACTAATTATGATCATCCACAAAAAGACATATTACAACATAACCTTTGTTTATGTTTTTAATATAAACACATTTGTCACATTCATTACTTTTAAATCTATTTGATATCATTGCCTTGTCAAATTTCTCATTCCATTACTTTGGCATTTGTTTTAAACCATATAATGATTTAACTAATTTACACCATTTCTTTTCTTTTCCTAGAATAGAAAATCCTTCTGGTTGTTTCATGTAAATTTCTTCATTTAACTGACCATTTAAGAAAATTGTTTTCACATCCATTTGATCAATTTCTAGATTGTACAAAGATGCAATGGCAATTAACATTCTAATGGATGTTATTCTAGTAACTGGTGAGTATGTGACAAAATAATCAAGACCTTGTTTTTGTCTATATCCTTTGACCACAAGTCTTGCCTTGTATTTGTCAATTGATCCATTCGCTTTCATTTTTCTCTTAAAAATCCACTTGTACCCAAGATGTTTACAACCTGGTGGCAAATCCACCAATTCTCAAGTGTGATTTTGCAAGATGGATTCAACTAAACTATTTACAGACTCTTTCCATAAAGGAGCCTCAGGACTGGATATAACTTCTTTGAAAGTTAAAGGCTCATTTTCTAACAAAAAAGTTAGAAAATTTGGACCAAAGGATTTTGAGGTTCTAGCACGTTTACTACGCCCAGGTTCCTCTTCCTCATTTTGATTTTATCTCTTGCTCTTGTTCTTGATCGTGACTTGTAATGGCATTATAAGATCTTTTGTTAGTAGTAGCCTCTTGTCCAGTTTTATTCAGAAACACATGTTCAAAGAATGATGCATTTCGAGATTCTATACTAGTATTTACATGCATTTCGGAATGTTCTGACTTATGAATCAAAAACTGATATGCACAACTATTCTTGGCATAACCAATGAATATGCTCAATCAACAGTTTTAGGACCTATCTTAGTCTTTTAGGACTAGGAATAGCCATTTTAGCCAAACACCCCCACACTTTTAAGTATTTGTAGGATGGTACTCTTCCATGCCACATTTCATAAGGTATTTGATTTTCTTTCTTTCGGGGTACTTTATTAAACATATAATTAGCAGAAAGTATTGTTCCCCCCCCCCACAAGTTTTGAGGTAATTCAGAACTTATTAACATAACATTCATCATTTCTTTTAAAGTCCTATTTTTCCTTTTAGCAATTTCATTTTGTTGAGGTGAGTAAGGAGTGGTGGTTTGATGAATTATTCCATGTTCTTTACAAAACTTACCCAAAAATGATTCATATTCACCACTTCTATCACTTTTAAGTTTTGTAATTTTCTTACCAAGTTGATTTTCAACTTCATTCTTATATTGAATGAAAATTTCCAAAGTTTCATCCTCAGTTCAAATTAAATAAATATAACTATATCTAGCATAGTCATCTATGAAAGTGATAAGATATTTTTTCTCAACTCTAGTTTGAATTGATTTAAAATCACAAATGTCACTATGAATTAATTCAAGTGGTTCTGCACTTCTTTCAATTGTATGAAAAGGAGTTTTGGTTAATTTTGTGTAGACACCCCATTTTTGACCGACCTTAAGACTCAGACGTCATCGTTTGAGCGCTCGATGATTGTGCATGTTTGTGCTCGTTTTGAGTTTCTGGAGCCTTCGGCTGAGCGCCTTGTCTCGGGACCTCTTAACGTCCTCCTCTTGGCCTGGTTTTTAGACCATGCCTTGCTGCCCTTCCCTCTCGTAGGCCACTTTTTGTACCCGTAGACTAGTTTTCGGGGCTTCCGGCTGAGCGCCTCGCCTTGCGAACTCTTGTCTTGCTTCCTTTTTGGTTTGTTTTTTAACCAAACCTTGTTATCCTTTGCCTGGAGGGTGGAACAGGGGTGTAGACTAGTTTCTCTCCCTGTAGACCACTTTTCTTTCCTACCAGCCACCTTTTGTGGTCGGCCAGCTAGGGTTGGTGGTCTGTGGACCACCTAAGGTGGTCGGTAGCTTACCACCACCTTCCACTCTCTGTGCAGACCCTCTCTCCCCCTTGCCGACCAATTTTCTTACCTGTAGACCACCTTTTATGGTTGGTCGACTAGTGGGAGTGGTCGGTTGACCACTTCAACTAGTCGGCAGCTTTCCTACATTTTCTGTAGATATTTTTGGGTCATGCATGTCTTGCTTTGAATAGCCATAGTGCAATCTTGCTCACTAGCTTTGAGTTTCCAAGTCTCTAGCATGCTTTCCTTGAGTTGTTTGCATGCTTTAGCCTCATCTCTCACATGATTTCAGTGCATGAAGTGTGGCCATACTCTCTCATGCTTCATTTTTTCAATGTTTTTTGAGAGTTATGCTTTATGCCTTTACCATGAGCCTAACTTGTATGCATGGATGCCTAAGCTTTTGGGCTACCATCTCAGTGTGTTTTAGGTCTTATTTTTCCATAATACAACTCTATTTTTGGTTGGTTAGAGCATCTCTCATTTGCTTCTTACACTTGTAGTGTAACCATCCTCATTGGCTTTGCATGCATCATGCTTTATGCCTTCCATTCTAACATGTGTTAGCTATGTTCAAGCATGTTTTTGGCATTGTTTTGACCTGCCTTAGGACTATTTTGAGTCACCTTGGCCCTTTGGGGCTTGCTTGATATGTAATTTGTGCATTCATTGACATTGAATTGTGCAAACTTGGCTTCTCGGCCATTGTGTATTGCGATGCTCGATTGGTGGCCCAAGAGTCAAGTACCGCACTACGTTGAGCTTGAAAAATGATAAGGAGGGTGGTTATGCATACATGTCTTGGAAATACACTGTTGTGCCCCTTCTTGTTCTCTATTGCAGCAAAACTGGAGTTTGGCAGAATTTCTGGTCGGCAGACCAGTAAAAGTGGCTGACCGACCACTTTTTCTGGTCTACAAGTGGTCTACAGCCTCCTTTTCTGGTCGGCAGTGCACCAGAAGGTCCCCATGTTGGAGCAGAAGCAATTTGGAAGTTTGTGCAGTGTTGTCAAATCAAATGCAAACAGAGGCAATTCCGGGCATAGTAATGGATTTCCGAGCGAGGCGATCGAGCATGCATGCACCTTCTACCTTCTTGAACAGAGCTGAGGCAGTCTCATTTATAGCTTTGCTTGTTGTCTAGTAACTTAATTAATGTGTTGATTAGTTAAAGTACTGTAATAACTAGTTGTAGCTAGTCATTCAATTTGTGTTGTGTAATAATTAGTCTAATTAGATTATTAGATTAGTTAAGTAGCATAGCTTAGAATAGCTTAGCTTTCATTCGGACCTTCCGTCGAGAGGGCGCAAATGTTGTAATAAGTGTGCTCGTGTGTGATGCATGTCTTCTAACCCCATTTCTTTCTCCCTTTTACTTATCAGCTTTTGATGGTTAGTTTTAGGGCATATTTCAATTAGCATCCTTATGCTTTGCATGCGTGCATCATTCATTCGTATTGCATGCACCGGGCTCGGCGCATCATTCAAACTACATTGTATTTCAATATACTTTCTTGGATACATGTTTCAAAGCATGTTATCAAGTGTTGCATTCATATGCCATTTTAGATAGCCAAGCCTATTTTAGTTTCATTTTTGCACGTGTTGCATTAAGCATTATTGATATAGCTAGGATCATGCATTGATTACTAACTAGCTTTTGTTTTGGCTCAGAGTACACTGTGAGTGTTTACACTTTAGCATCCTTGCATGCGTGTAAGTGTTGCCATGTTTAGCATGTTTGCCATGAGGCTATGTGCTTAACTGCTATAACTGCTTGAATGCCTGTGGATGAGGGCTTCATTGCTTGAATTGGAACAATTCATCAAAACGTGCATTTTAAGCCCACTTTACGGAGTGGCAAAATCATGTTGTTTTCTAAGCCCACTTGAGGATGGCAAATCTACGTCTTAGCCTATTTGTGAGTAACACTTTCAAACCATTTTCAAAAAACAAACATGAGATGCTTTGTTCCAAATCGAGCGATTTAGTCTATACATGTATGTTGCGCGCATCACATAGTAATTCTAGGTTAATAACCGGAGTAAGAACACATGTGTTTTCAAAAACAACATATCCTGTTAGTAGAGGCCGATCCTTTGATCGGGCGAGCGGGAGTGCTCATTTCAGGACCTTCCCTTCTCGTACCCAAGTTCCCGAGCCAAGGCAACTTTGGTGATGACGGACACGTGGCCTTAGGCACGAGTCATGGTTTCCTAAATTTCCCAAAACAAAATATTTAGGTTGCGACTCTGAAATCTGGAAAAGTAGTCCATGTTTGGCGCTTTTTGATTAAAATTGATTTTCCAAAACCAATTGCCGGATTTGGACTCTTTGGTGATTTATCAGTCTTACATTGCACTTTGTGAGATTAGATTCAGAACCGTGACAAGAGTCTGAACTGTAGTAGCTAGAACTACAATTCGCACCCTCACGCGCAGAGTGGAGTTCGGGCGGTCTACAGTTTCTAGCGACTCTGCTGGGGATTTAGAGAACTTGACTCGAACTCATGATATGGTGTTTTGTTTACACTTATATATTTCTTTGCATTGCATTTGCATAGGTGCGCCTAAGTCACAGCGTCTTCCATCTGCTATTCCTGAACGGTTTGCCAGAAGCTTGCTTGGAAAAGCGTGCCATAAGGCTGACCGATTACGGGCTCGGCCACGATGGGAACACAAATCTCGATTTTCATCGAGGCACCCTTTTTGACCATTCAACCTAGTTGCATATCAAAAGCCATAGTGACCATTCCAAACTAGGACATGTTGCTTACCCGATTGTAGGTTGTTTGAAACTGTTGTGTGCGTAGTGAAACCCTAGTTCCTGACGAAATTAGGACAGGGAAACCTTGCCCCATCATAGGGGTGTTTTGACTCTTACTTGCTTGATATGTGCTGTCAGAGTGTGTCTCTACAGGTTGTATGTATCAGTTTGCAAGTCTGGGTATCAGGCCTGTGGGCATCAGTATTTCGAGGAATCAATTTTACCTGAGGGTATTAGATTTAGGGCAGTGATTTGGGAACTGTGATCAGCATTGAGAACAGTGTGTTCAGCTTACAAATGCCAACTGTGTGTTGTCTTTATTTTAAGCCGAAATGCTATTCGTTTTTCTGCTTGTTGTTTCCTTATTTTGTTTTTTTATCTTTTTGCAAGGTAGTATAGCACAATTGCTTCTGAAAAGGAAGATACCCCCTGAGCACTCTGGACTAGAGGTCGAAGACTTCATTGATCCGAGGATCTAGTTGACGGACAAACAATGTTCCTTTCATTATCCCCGGTTACTAGACGAAGGTCAGTTAGGCGCAGTTCATCAGTACAGTGGTTACCAGATCAGCGGTCCATATCCACCCCACCAGTGAGTATTCGGGCTGAGGCTTTCATTTCTACCGCAGAGAGAGATATACCTGTTGTTCAGTTAGATAAGCACCTTATGGCCAGTATGGAGGACATGATGCATCAGCTCCAAGAGACTATGCAAGCCATACAGTGGGATGCTGCCCGCCAGGCAGAGTTTGCCTTGCATTAGGTAGAGGTTGTGGCTTAACAGACAAAGTTGATTGCCAGACTTCAGCAACAACAGCAACCGCAACAAGTTGGAGCATCTACTTCGCATCCACCCCCACCCCCACCTAGAGTTCCAATACTCGGGGATACTGCAAACATCCAGGAAAATACGGACATCCCAACAGGGCCAATTCCACCCCCAATCCTACCTCAGTTGTCCAAAGCACTGGCTAATCTAGTGGACACACCGTTTGAGTTCGAGGTGGATCCAACAGTGCTGAAAGTGAGCAAGTTAGAAAAGCTGTTCAGAAAAGCTCAAGGCGTTAATTCCATTCTGGACATGGAGGATGGATACACCGACTCAGCAGTGACATTGTCGGACCGGTTCAAGATGCCACATATAGACCGTTTTGACAGTTATGGGGATCCCATGGTACACCTGCGGTTGTTCTCAGATATCCTAAGGCCAATGGGCCTCTCCAAACTGCAAAAGCTTTCCCTCTTCGACTGGACCCTGTTGGAGTCGCGGCCATCTGGTATGCGAAGTTGGAAGATTCTATCAAGAGAAGTTGGAAAGAAATGGCTGAGGCCTTTATAGCTTAATACTCCTACAACTCGCAAATCAAGATCACAACTCGTGGTCATGAGACAACTAGACAGGAGCTGAAAGAGGGCTTCTCAGACTTTGTAACCAGTTGAAGGGCCAAAGCTTCTATGATGACCATTAGGCTGGTCGATAAGGATCAGATACAGATGGTTGTGCGCAACCTCCAACCCAAGCTGATGCAAAAAATGATCGTCTTACCCCTTCCCACCTTTGCGGATTTACACGGGATTGGGGTACAGATTAAGGACGCCATGAAACAGGGTCTGATTGACTACGACAGGGAACAGTCCAAGAGGGCATTTACACGCAGTTCGAATGCAGGCACGAGTAGTGCTGCAGCTGCTAGAACTTCCGACGTGGGCATGGTCACCACCACCACTCCAAAAACACTTACAGCTACACCCTTCACCTGTGCGTTCGAAACCAGCTCACAAATAGCAAGATATCCACCCCAAGGCTAGAGAACCTTTACTTCACTGTACATGTCTCTGTCAACGGCCCTTAGGGTCCTGATCAAAAAGGGATATCTGAAGTCCCTGGAGCCGCAGCCGTTACCAGACAAACTTCATTCCTCCCATAACCCGGCTAAATACTGTACCTTTCACCAGCAGCATGGTCATGACACTGATCAGTGCTATAGACTGCATCATGAGATCCAGGATCTTATTAACAATAAGGTGATTGCGTCTCCAGAGAAGCCGAATGTCACCACCAACCCACTCCCACCACATAACCAAGCTCCACCACCCAAACACATCAACTTGATCCAACCCGCGGCCATTCCATATGACCCAACCATATACACCACACCCTCCCACCTACCCAAGCCTGAGGTGTTCATCCCCGATAGCACGAACTTGTGCATGTTGAGCATCTCCCAAACCCAACCTGAACCGGTGATGGTGACTGTCGAAGATAGAACTGGGATGACTTTGGAGGCAAATGGGAATGTTGATTCAAAGCCTGAGGGGTCTGGGAGCTTTACATATAACCCGAGTGGTTATATCACATCAACAGACAAGGCTAAGCCGAGGGTAGAGTTGCCGGTTAAGGAAGAGATCAGTGTGGTTCGGGAAGATGGACCGAGTCAGGGGCTAGATGACCTAGCAAAGCTAGAAAAGGACATTGCAAATCTGCAGTTCTTTGAAGAGCAGGACTCAGGGGATGTGAACATCAACTGGTTCGATTTGGATAGATCGGCAGAGAATACGGGGTGGCTCAGTGACCAGCCAGATGTTGTTAAAGAATCTCAGCCAGAACAGGGACCATCAGGAATGAGAACATCAGTAGTGGCCGGAATGGCCGAGGAACATGGAGCATCGCCGGAGAGCACCGGTGCAAGGAATTTTGCTCGGGATCCGAGTAGTTTGAGTACAGTAGACACTGAGCGGGAGGCGGCAATGAAGCGGCTTGAGCAGGAAAAGATCGAGGATCTTGAGAGGACTAGGAAGGCCAAAGCCCCTGCGGGGACGGAATGTGCTGTGAGCACATAAACAATTGCAATGGAATCGGACTGCTGTCTGTCGGTTGCCGACGGGATGTGGTGGGAAGACGACGACTTACGTCTTACCCACACTAACAAGGATTGGGGGTAGAACCCACCAGATGACACCTGGTATGTTGAGGAGGTTGACCATATGACCAGGAGTGGGCAGTATTTCAAACCCCCACACTTGGATCAGCCAGAGGCGTCCAGGAAGGACAAAGAAGCGGAGAGGCAAAAAGAAAAGCTACTAGAGGAGGACGTTGTACTGAAGCAGCTTAAGAAAATCCAAGCAGACATCTCCATCTGAGGACTACTTATGGCTCAAGGGTTCACAGACAAGCTGTCCTTTCTGCCACGGATAGGACCAAGCTTTCAATCGATACAACTCTGGAGCAGTTGGTAGGGTTGGTTTTCCCAGAAGGAGCTTCCCCGACATTGACCTTCACCGACAAGGAACTGCCGCCTAAGGGTTCAGATCATAACAAACCCCCTCTATATCTCTGTCGAGCGTAGAGAGAAATGGATACCGGTGGTCCTTGTTGACACATGATCTGCTATCAATGTGTGTCCATCGAGAACGGCATATGTTATCGGGTTAAAGCCCGCGGATTTCGTGCCTACTGCCCAGGTGATACGGGCCTATGATAATACCAGCCGAGAGGTGATGGGGACCATACAAATTAAGACTAAGGTTGGTCCGGGGCAACAGGACATTGAGTTTCATGTCTTGGATGTTTCCGCAACCTTCAATCTACTACTTGGGCGACCGTGGTTGCACCAGGTGAAAGCCGTCTCTTCCACCTTACACCAAATGCTGAAGTACCCCCACAGGAAGCGGATGGCAATCGTTTTTGGAAATTCTTCAATATATCCACCGCCAGAGGTTTCTACACCAGTTCTGGAGATTGAGCATGGCACGGAGGATGTATTTCTGTCAGGATTCACCCTAGTTGAGGCCCGGGTTCTACAGAATATGCTAGCTATTGATAAGGGGCTATACGTCAGTGCACAGTCTGTCTACCTTATGAACAAGCTTCAGCACATCCCCGAGATAGGATTAGGGTGAAGTGGCCAGAAGGACGTTGCAGCATCGGCTGAAGTGCCGCACAACCCATATACCTTTGGTCTAGGTTATCTGCCTACCAAAGAGGATTGGGCGAGGAAAGGAAAAGAGATGGCTGGATAAGCCAGTGCAAAGCAAGCCGAGAAGCATTATGAGTTGGTGCACCGACCTATCCAGGGGACCCTGAACGGACGCTTTGTCCGGGAGGGAAAGGACTTCCCGTTTTGCAGCTTTCTGGAGCCATGGCTAAATGCAGAGAGACGGCACTTGCCGGGATTTGAGATTTTCTTTGACTTGCAATTGTCAGGGGATGAAGTTGTCGAAGAGTAGAAAGACCCACTAGCTGAGGCTGAGCAGTGCAAGGAAGAGGATTCCGAGAGCACAGAAATTAAGATGGGGGTAGCACTGGCTAGTCTCCTCTCAGATCCGCAGATCATACCGGAGTGCTTGGGGGATAACTTCTCAGTTTCCATGATCGGGGATGAAACGGCTGTGGGCCCATCTTCAGGCATTCTCGATACATCCATCGCACACTCCCTCGTCTGGCAATACGAGGAGGGCTTTTTATCGAGCAATTTCGGGTTAGGTAGTGAGCCAGAATCTGATTCCACTAAGTTTGTGGAGTCAGAATCAAGTTCCAGCTCGTCTGAGTTTGAGTTCGATATTCTTGGGGGTGATAACCTGGATGCCACTGTCCGGTCCAGGTCGTTTTTTCTTTTTCTTTTGAGTCTGTTGTAATAGAGGAATCAGGCAGACTGAATGTTATTAACGAGAATGGTACGGCTATGGCTTCCAAGTACTTTTCTGTGCCTTTAATTTATTATATTAATCAAGACTTTCAAAATTTTGAGAAAAACGACGAGGAAGAAATTCCTCCGGTTTTACAACATTTGATTGATTAAGAGCAGGAGAGGTTTGTAAAACCTTTGGTTGATGAAATCACCACAATTAATGTTGGTACTGGGAAGGACCCGTGGCTGCTCCAAATCGGGTCCACGTTGTCTTCGGAGGAGCGCGAGCGCTTAGTCACTTTATTAAAAGATTTCAAAGATGTTTTCACGTGGTCCTACGAAAACATGCCTGGAATCGATCTTGAGATTGTACAGCACCGGATCCCTCTTGACCCCAAGGCCCGACCTGTTAAGTCAAAGCTCCGAAGGATTCGCCTGGACTGGGCTTTGAAGATCAAAGAAGAGGTCACCAAACAAATTGACACAGGGTTCCTGTTGGTATCTGAATACCCTACTTGGTTGGCCAATATAGTTTCGGTGCCGAAGAAGGACAGCAGAATTCGGGTGTGTGTGGACTTTAGGGATTTGAACAAAGCCAGTTCGATGGACGACTTTCCTCTGCTGCATATCAACGAATTAGTGGACTTCACTGCTGGGCACGCGCTTCTCTCGTTCATGGATGGGTTTTCAGGCTACATTCAGATTTTGATGGCACCCGAAGATAGGGAGAAAACTGCTTTCACCACCCCGTGGGGAACCTATTGTTATAGGGTGATGCTGTTTAGGTTGAAGAACGCTGGGGCTACGATCAACGGGTTGCGACCACGATTTTGCATGATATGATCCATAAAGAGGTTGAGGTGTACGTGGACGACATGATTGTCAACTCCAAGGAAAGAGAGGGCCACTACACTACCTTGTAGAAATTCTTCCAACGGATCAGAGAGTATCGATTGCGGCTGAATCCTTAGAAATTTACATTTGGTGTTACAGCAAGGAAAATAATAGGGGTTCTTAATCACACAAAGGGGTATCGAGGTTGATCCTTCTAAAATCAAGGCCATCTTAGAAATGCCACCACCGAGGACTAAAAAGGAGGTGCGAGGCTTTCTGGGTAAAGTGCAATTCATAAGACGGTTTATTGCAAAATTAATCTTGACTTGTGAACCACTGTTTGGTCTCCTGAAGAAAGGAAAGAAGTTCCAATGGGACGGCCGATGCCAGGTTGCTTTCGAGCAGATCAAGCAATATCTACAAAATCCACCTGTGTTGTCACCGCCTAAGCCGGGGAAACCGTTGATTCTGAACCTATTAGTCACCGAAACAACGATGGGCTGCATGTTTGCGCTGGAGTCTGAGGACAAAGTGGAGAAGGCTTGTCTGGCCTTGGTATGGGCTACCAGGAAGTTGAGGCACTACCTGTTAGCTCACTCTGTAATACTGGTTTTGAGATTAGATCCCATCAAATATCTCTTTGAGAAACCAGCACTTACGGGTAGACTGGCCCGTTGGTTGCTTTTGCTTTCTGAATTTGATCTGAAATACATGACGTGCAAGTCAGTGAAAGGGAGAGCGGTGAAGTTCTTAGCCGACCACCCAGTTGAAGAGGATGAAGCAGTTGAGTATCTGTTCCCAGATGAGGCCATTCTGCATGTCGAAGAAGAGACTTGGACAATGTATTTTCACGGAGCGTCAAACCAATACGGGTATGGGATAGGGGTGTTGCTAATAGCACCCGACAATTCCCGTATACCTCTAGCATTCAAACTCCGGTTCAAAGTGTCGAACAATGAGGCAGAATATGAGGCATGTATTGCTGGACTAGAAGCCGCCCTGGAACTAGGGGCAAAACGGTTGGATGTCATTGGGGACTCAAACCTTGTTGTATCTCAAGCTAAAGGAGATTGGAAAGTTAAAAAAGAAAAGATAAGAATTTATCACTAGACCTTGGACGCTCTGATTCCTCGGTTTGAAAAACTGAACTTCGCTCATCTGTTAAGAGAGAACAACAGGTTCGCTGATTCCTTAGCAACTTTATCTTCTATGATAGACATCCCTTTCGGAGTCCGGATGCGTCCTATCATCATTGAACAGAAGTTCGTGCCGACCTACGAGCTGATTGCTGCCATAGATGAGGTACAAGATCAGAAGCCCTGGTATTACGACATCTGGAACTTCTTGGAAAAGGATGCTTATCCATTAGGGACAAATGCCAAAGATAAGAGGGCAATTCAAAGAATGGCTGCTCAGTTCATCGTCTGCGGGGGTAAACTGTACAAGAGGGGTCATCTCGGGATGCATAAGCTATGCGTTGATGGTGAAGAATCCAAGCGCCTGATGGAGGCCATCCATGGAGGAGAGTGCGGAGCACACATGAGTGGGGTGATGCTAGCCCGGAAGATCCTTTGGCAGGGTTATTACTAGTTAACCATGGAGGAGGATTGTATTGGCTTTGTCCGACGATGCCACAAATGTTAGATCCATGCAAACCGTATGAATAATCCGCCGTCGAAGCTGTACAATATGACTTCGCCATGGCCATTTTCAGTCTGGGGGATTGATGTAATTGGGGTTGTCACTCCGAAGGGGTCCAACGGGCATGAGTACATTCTGGTAGCGACAAACTACTTCACGAAGTGCGTTGAGGCCTAATCTTACGCGGTATTGAAGGCATCGCATGTCGCTAAGTTCATCAAGAACAACATTATTTGTCGCTACGAGGTCTCGAAATGAGATTATTTCGGATAATGGTTCCCACTTCAAGAAGGAGGTGATCGACTTGTTGGAAAAGTACAACGTGCCTTTTCATAAGTCATCTACATATCGGCCACAAACCAACAGAGCAGTTGAGGCCGCCAACAAGAACATCAAGCACATTCTGCAGAAGATGGTGAAAACCTACAGGGATTGGCCAGATAAGCTGTCATTTGCTCTTTGGGGCTACCGGACTTCAATTTGAGCTTCTACTAGGGCAACTCTGTATTCCTTGGTTTATGGGATGGAGGTTGTTCTGCCTATCGAAGTTGAGGTTTCGTCATTACGGGTATTGGCTGAGTGTCAGATAGCTGAGGTAGATTGACAGCAAAGCAGGTTCAAAGAGCTCATGCACTTTGATGAAAGAAGGCTGAAAGCATTGTATCACGTCCAGGGTTATCAACGAAGAATTGCCAGGGCTTTCAACAAGAAGGTTAAGTCCAGGAATTTGAAAGAGGGGGATCTAGTGCTCAAAGATAACCGAGCTCCCATCCATGACCCTAGGGGCAAGTTCAGACCCAATTGGACTGGTCCTTACATCATCAAGTCTATCTGGTCAAGTGGAGCTGTCGTTCTGATGGATTTAGATGGCCTTGAGTTCTCCCAGCTGATCAACATGGACAAGTTGAAGAAATACTATCCCTGAGTGGCTCGCTAGGCCGAAAACCCGAAAGGGCAACCTAGGCAAAAGTTAGAGCATGAAAAATTTGAAATAATAAAAACTGAGCTCGCAAGGTTCAAAACCCAGAAAGGGCGACCTTGGAAAAAGTTAGAGCGCAAAAGGAGTGTGTTAATACACGAGTGAACCAAAACTGAACTACATAAGGCTTGATTCGCATCTTCGGGATACGTAGGCAACTTCATTCTGAAGTCCAGCCATAAACACTCCCAAATCAACTTTGTCCATGTGATCATGTTAGTCATCTTTGTCTATTCTGTATTCAAGAGCTCGGTTGTGATCTCCAATGCAGTGCTATTCAGACTAGGGGCAACTTTCTAGTTGCTGGATCTGGGGTTGTACATCTCAGTGATAGATCTCGGGCGTGTCTAGTTGTGATCCATATCGAAAAATGTTTTGAAAAGTTTTAATAAAAGTTGATTTTGCTCAAATTAATCTTTTTACAACTTAGACCATTTTTGGACCAAACGGAAAATTTTCAGTACCCACAACCTTCAATTTCATTGATTTCAGTACAGAGTTCTCCTACTCTTGAATACAAATTGAAGATGCTTTTTATTACATTCATAAAGAAAACTTGAAAGTACTGATAAAGCAATAAACTCGGGGCATGGATAAGTCAGGTGTTCTTGCGCCCCCTCCCAGAGCTTGTGGAAGCCTCTGATGCCAAAGTAGACCCAACCTGCACCTCTTCATCAAGCCAACCTATGCACTCATTAGAGAGCATGCAACTGAAAGAGGGAGCGGGGGCCAGAAGCTCTCTTATCCTCCATGCTGTGGCATATCGAGCTAGCTGTGCTCCTTGGATTGGAAATGCAGCAGGGTACTCTATCCCCTCTTCCGGGCAAGTTTGATCATGCCCAAATTGGCGCCGAACTCGAAATGGGAAGTAAAAGACACAGTGTGTTAGGCCGATCAACTGAATCCTGGGCTGGCAAGATATGTTGTAGCTCATCGCCAGCAGATTGAGCCAGGGGCAGCGCCAAGCAATATCGACAGCGGGCAGACTACACATCCATTCACACCACCATCCCTCATCAGGGGCATCGACTAGACATCACCACAAGAAATAGCCGCGAGCTGAATATGCTGGGCATGAGTCCACAATCCTCAACTTATCCATCAGCCATATCTGGGGAGGGATGAAAATGAGAGATTAAAGAATAGAGAGGTGTACGTGGAGAGAAAAGTGAGAAAAAGGGTTTCGAGAGAAAAAACTGAGCCTGAGGGCCGAGTAATGCGAGAAATATATGTAAGATAGGGTGGGAAACATTACCTGTAGCAGTAGTGGACTCCTCGCGAATCTAGTTGTCTCTCGGCGATGGAAAATGTGGACGTGCCCCGGGAACTCTCCGATATCCGCGCCTGCGAGGGCGCGAATCTCGTTTTGTTCTGAGTTACCACAATTCGGACTCAATGTCACGGTTCTAAATCTAATCTCACAAAGTGCAATGTGAGACCGATAAATCACCAAAGAGTCCAAATCTAGTAAATCTTTTTTGGAAAACTGATTTTTATAAAGAAGTGCCAAACATGGACTGCTTTGCCAGATACAGAGTCGCCACCTAAATATTTTATTTTGGGGGAAATTTAGGAAACCCTGACTAGTGCCGAAGGCCATGTGTCCGTCATCATCTCGGCTCGGGAACTTGGGTACGAGAGAGGAAGGTCATGCAATGAGCACCCCCGCTCGTCCGATTAAAGATCGGCCTGTACTAAGCATGATATTTTATTTTTGAAAACACATGTGCTCTTATTATGGTTATTAACCTAGAATTACTATGTTATGCGCACAACAAACAAGTATAGACTAGATCGCCTAAATTGGAACAAAACATTGCACGTTCGTTTGAAAAATGGTTTGAAGTTTGCTACTCGCAAGTAGGCTAAATCAGGGATTTGATGAATTGTTCCAATTCAAGTAATCCAACTGTCACCCACAGGCATTCAGGCAGTTATATCAAATAAGCAGTTAGCCTCATGGCAAGCATGCTTTCATGGCAACATTAACACACATGCAGTATGCTAAAGCGTAAACACTCACAGTGTACTCCAAGCCAAAACAGAGAACTAGTTAGAAATCATGCATGATCCTAGTTCATGTTAAGATGGCTAATGCAACACATGCGAAAATGCAACTAAAATAGGCTCGGCTATTCTAGAATGTCGTGTGAAATGCAACTTGGTAACATGCTGTTAAACACGTATTCAAGTAGATGTATTGAAGAACAATGCAGTTAGTATGATGCGCTGAGCCCGGTGTATGAAAAACAGATGAATGGATGCACACATGCGAAGCATAAGGTATGCTAAATGAAACATGCCCTAAAACTAACCATCGTAAGCGGTTAAGTAAAAGGGAGAAAGAAATGGGGTTAGAAGACATGCATCACACACACGCACGCTTATTACAACAGTTGGCCCTCTCGACGAAGGGTCCGAATAAGAAGCTAACTAGCTAATCTAAGCTAATTAAACTAATTATTACACAACGAAGCTAATTAACTAGTCCTAGTTAACTAACTATTACAAGACAGTTTCATTAGCTAACTACACTTGCTAGTTAAACACGAACAAATAGCTAAACACATTAACTATTTAGGTATAGAACCAAAGCATAAACTAGCTAAGGAAAGTAGTAAAACAAGGTCCTCAGAAAGAGAAGAGTGCATGCATGCCCGGTCGCCTCGTTCGAAAATCCGTCGCGATGCCCCAATTTGCCTCTGTTTGCAACTGCTCTCACAAACTTGCACCAAGCTCCAGATAGCTTCTAACTCATCTTGGGGACCTGTGGGAGGGTGGCCGACCAGTTGTTGGTGTGGGAGACCACCTGCCGACCACTTTTTGTTGTTGCAGGGCAGAAAAAGTGGTCGGCCAGCTAGTTTTTCTGGCTGGTGGACCAGTTGCTGTATTTTTCCACTTTGCTGCAACAGAGAGCAAGAAAGGGCATGGAAATGTATTTGCAAGATATGTGTGCACAACCACCCTCTCTATCATTTCATAAGCTCAAGGGAGTATGGTTCTCGACCCTCGGGCCTCCAATTGCGCATTTCAATGCATGATGGCCGAGAGGCGAAGTTGCACAATTCAATATGAAATGAATGCACACATAAACACATAAGGCCTAGAACTCTATCATGTATGATCAAGAGCATCGGCGACCGGGAATTAAGGCACGTTTCATCACTTCAAGTATGAAACGTCCCTCATTTCCCGTGTTTGGACTAACACCTATTCCAAACACAATGCAACACATAACATGGCATGCACAATGCTATGTAACATGGAGTATGCAAAAATGCAATGCAACACAAGCATGCAAATATGCAATATAACTTAAGCATGCAAACATGCAATGCAACATGAACAACCTAACAAGGCTAATGGCATGCACAATGCACAATGCTAAGAACAACATGGCCCACTTAATGCAATGTGACATGATTAACTTAATAAAGCTAATAACATGCAAACTATGCTAATGTATGCACAATGCAAACACAACTAGCACACACAATACAAATGACAACAAGCATACACAAATGCAATAAACCAACATGCAAACAACATAACATACTCAATGCGATGAACTACATGGCATACACAATGCTTAATAGACTTAAACCAAAATGGACAGACCTCAGCCATGTCCAAATCAGTGGCCATAACACCAAAACAAAGGCACAAAAGACAAGGTATGCATGCACAATGCATTGGCCTATCAACTAGGCCTAAGAGCACAACCCTCAAGAAGGCTCAAGGAGTGACAAATGAGGAAGTGTAACAACACTAAATGCACTGAAATTAAGTAAGAAATGATATCAAATCATTCAATCAAACATAAGTATAGCATGCAAAGGTCCTAAAGCATGAAAGCTAATAAAGAGGACTACAAAGGAGGCATGCAATACATGGCAAATATGCATGAACCAACCACAAATAGAGCTCAATTAGGTCAAAACATGGACCAAAACATGCTAAGTTAGGGGCTCAAAGGTCAAGGCATGCAAGCATACAAGCTAGGCCATAAGCAATGCGACAATGCTTGTAAGGGTCTGTCGAGGTTATTTTTCGAGAAAAAATCGTTCTAATAGGGGTCGGGGGACGGGTCCTTGTCTAGCCGGATTCAAATTGCCATCCCTAGTAAGACTGGACTGTTAGTAAGGTAGGTATACCTATGAAAAATATGTTTGGAGCTTGAATAAAAAAAAGAAAACATTCCTGGATCGGATTACAATACCTACAGGGATACGGGTTTCAAGGATTAGTCCAAGGATTGTTGGTGGAGAGGGTATGAAATTACATAAATGCCCATCCTCTTCATCCTTTGTCAAATCATTATCTGCATGAAAAAAAAAAGTAGTGTTTGAGGGCATTTATGTAAGGGTCAGGACACTCCCACGTGGGTTGTCTTCCATGTTCATTTTTTATTATAAATATATATATATATATATATGTATATATATTATAATTATTCTAACGTTGGCTAGTTTGAGGGCATTTATGTAATTTTATATATTAATCCCATATCATAATATTACATACAAACAAATATTTTTTATCCTCCAGCTCCAAATTAATACCACCATATTGTTAATCTTCTCATTCACTCCTGTGGGGAAGTGGTTTTTGGAATACTCTTCTGATCCTGGGGGACGCTCGTGATCCACCGATAGGCACCTGAAAGGAAGTAAACACTCCGGCCGAAGGTGCCGGAATTAGCACTCCAACGGGCAAGTCAGTCTCTCGTTCTAGATTACTTGTATTCTAAGTTAAACACCACAATTATCACATACCTCTTTCTGGCTGATGTCTCTTCTATTTATATCTTTTCTTCTTTGGGCCTCGGGATTAGTTCTAAATCCAACCTCCTATTCAGCATATTTTGTAATAAACCGATCTTCACTCGGCCCCTTGCTTAATCGACTATCTAGCCGAATAAGGTTTGGTCCGAGTTTTCGTGGCAATGGCCGAATGTTTCGAATCCTGATTCTTCAATGTTCGACTCTCCGGAATCTCTACGACTCCCAATATTCGGCCCCCACAACTCGTACTACACTTAGGCCTGGTTTGGGATACATGAAAAAAGTCAAAAAGTTACTCAAAAAGGTACAAATTTATCACTATTCATCAAAAAAAATATAAAAAAAAATTAATTTTGCACTTAATTATTACAATTGGTGCCTATCTCCCTACAGATTTTGCTGACTTTTTTGGAAAAATTGCACAGACAGAGTGCACAAACAACACGGTGTTGTTCGGCCCGTGGGGGCCCATCACGGGTCTCGTTTTGATAATCTGAACCGTTCGATGTGTAGAACTCGTTGAGTACTATATGTTTGTAAAAAATCACATTGATCGAATATCGCTAACTACATGATCAAATCAATTTTGTATAAAAAAAATGAATGGTGTTATAGTTAACGGTTGACAAAAAACTAATACAATCAGATAACTATCGATATCCGATCAATGTAATTTATTTTTACAAATATATAATACTCGACGAGTTCTACACATTGAATGGTTCCAATTAGCAAAATGGGACCCATGGTAGGCCCCCACAGGCCGAACAGCACCGTCCAATTCAAGTCCAAAAAGGAGGCAACCATTTCCTATCTCCTACTCAGCCCACTACTCTGCTAGACTGTACGGGCCGTACTGTCTACTTCACTAAAACTTCTTCTATACACTTATTTATACAATTTTTTATTACATATTTTTTCGTAAAAAGTTAAAAATTAACCTAAACATTCATTCTTTTTTTTTTCTCAACTTTTTAGTCCAAAAAAACAAAAAAGACAATTATTTAGGACATCCCAAACAACCCCTTATAATCCCATCCAACTTAATTCGCTAAATAAACATAGTGAATAAGTGAGATGCTTTTAAAGATTATACCGTCAAATTAGCAAATAAGTGGAGATCATATCATTATAATGGGATGAAATAATGAAACAATAAATTAGTAAGGTGATTTTTATAAAATTAAAGAATCATCTCAATATATATTTTACAGATACTTACAATGCACAAATAATAATAATAATAAATCTTTAAAAAAATTAGGGGTGTAATGATCTTTTTAATTTATAATTACTTTTAATTTAAATTAATTATAAATTTACATTCTTATTTTATAGTCATTAGATATATAAATAGAAAATTTTCATTATATACATAGAATAAAAATGATCACAGCCAGTTGCCTTTCACCGCAATTTGAATCACTACAAGAAAATGCATTTTTGCCGACCATTTTTGGCTACCAAAAACAATTTAGTCGCCAAAAGTCACGGAATTGGCTACCAAAAATAATATTAGTCGGCAAAAGTCAACTTTTTGGCTACTAATTTTTTTTAGTAGGGAAATGTTGATTATTGGCGACTAAAAAAAATTTAGTAGCTAAAAATATTACAATTGGCGACTAAAAAAATTTTTAGTAGCTAAACATATCACAATTGGCGACTAAAAAAAATTTAGTAGACGTAGAGGTACCTTTAGCTACTAAATTGTTTGGTAGCCGAATAAAAATAAAAAAAATTAATTTTTAATCTTTGCCGACCAAAATTTTGGTCGCCAAATGTTAAGTTTCGGTGACAAAACTCCTTTTAGTCGTTGTAGACCTACTTTTGGCTACTAAATTTTTTGGTAGGCGAATGAAAATAAAAAAGTTAATTTTTAATCTTTGCCGACCAAAATTTTGGTCGACAAATGTTCAGTTTCGGCGACAAAATTCCTTTTAGTCGCTGTAAAACTACTTTTGGCTACTAAATTGTTTGGTAGCCGAATGAAAATAAAAAATTTAATTTTTAATCTTTGCCGACCAAAATTTTGGTCGCCAAATGTTCAGTTTCGGCGACAAAATTCCTTTGTCGCTGTAGACCTACTTTTGGCTACTAAATTGTTTGGTAGCCGAATGAAAATAAAAAAATTAACAAAATAGTTATTTTATTTTATTAACAACAATACCGTTAGTCTCCACTTGAAAATTTGACTAAACAAAATAGTTATTTTATTTTATTTTTATTTTTATTTTTATGAAGAGGTTGTACACCCACCATCCAAAAATATTAATATCTTATTTTATTTTTTATTATCTCAAAATATTAATTTTTTTAAAAAATTAATTATTAAAATAATATGAATTTCTTATTTTGTCCTTTTTTTAAATCCAATAATAATACAAAATTTTTTTAAATCCATTAATAATACAAAAAGTACAATTATGACAATTGATATTTCTAAAAAAATATACTATCAAAAGGTAATTTTGAAAAATTAATATTTTTAAAATGTAATAATTGTATTATTAAAAGAAATTAAATTATGAAAATAGACTATTATTTTGAGATGGAAGAAGTAGTCGGCTTTCATTTGATGGGTTGAACACATCTTTTAATAATCACTACAAGAAAAGTGGGTTTATGAGACGGAACTATTTGCGACGGCACACTTGCCGTCTCAAAAAGTCACTTTTTGCGACGGCAGAAAATGCCGTCTCAAAAAAGCAGAGTATTTGCGACGGCACCATTTGCCGTCTCAAAAAAGCAGAGCATTTGCGACGGCACTATTTGCCGTCTCAAAAAATGAGAGTATTTGCGACGGCATTTTCTACCGTCGCAAAAAGTGACTTTCGTTTTTTTTTTTTTTTAGTGAATATTTTTAAAATTTTAAATATTTCTTTAAGATGTACCTTACTTAGATGTATTTAAAAAATAAAAAAATTATGAAAAAATATTTTTAAAAATTAATAAATACATAGAAATACAAAAAAAAATGTATTGAATTATTGTATTTTTTTTTGGTATTTAATGAATTTTTAAAAGATTTTTTTTTACAACTTTTTTAATTTTTAGGTGTATTTATGTTAGATGTGTCTAAAAATTAAAAAAAATACTTAAAATATTAAAAAAATTCAGTAAAAACAATATAACACGAAAAACAAGAAAGTATAATTTTCTCAAAAGAGTTTTTTGAAAACTCTAACCTAGCATAATGATTGTGGTTTTGAGATAGCTTCATATATATACAGTCACAAAATGGTTTGAATAAATTCAACGGTATTTTTTTGTCGCAAAAAAAACAAAAAAAAAAACAATGTCGTCTTACTCTTTTAATATAACATTTCTCTTTTCATTTATTTTTTCATCTTCCTGTCTCTCTGTCTCTATCTGTCTCTCTTCTCTTTATCTTTTTCACTCATCACTCTTCTTTCTCTGTCTGTCTGTTTCTCTCTCTCATTTTCTCTCTGTGTCTCTCGCCTATCTCTCTTCTCTCTATCACTCTTATCTGTTTTGTTTCTTTGTCTCTCTCGCTCATCTCTCTTCTCTCTATCTCTCTCATTTCTTTTCTCTCTCTCTCGCTCATCTCTTTTCGCTCTATTTCTCTCTCTTTTTGTCTATCTCTCGCTTATCTCTTGTTTCTCTCTTTTTTTCTATCTCTCCCTCTCTTTCTCTCTCTATCTCTTTTTTTGTCTCTCTCTCTCTCCCTCTCCCTGTCTCTCTCTCACTCATCACTCTTCTCTCTCTCTGTCTACTTGTCTATTTGTCTATTTATCCCTCACTGTGTTCGCCTTGCTCACTCTCTTACTCCCATCTTCTCTATTTATCGAACTCTTTCTCGATTTATCGATCCACTATAAGAAAATACACTTTTAGCAACCACTTTGTCTCTTTCTCTCTCGCCCATCACTCTATCTCTGTCTCTCTCTCTCTCTCTCTCTCTCTCTCTCTCTTCTTTATCTGTCTCACACAAAATTAAAATATTTTAAAAATATTTAAATATTTAAAATATTTAAAAATTTGATTTGAATTAAGCTTTGAAAAGAGTTTTAAATTATGTGTTTGGTTATGAGTTTTGAAAAGTAATGATTATATTTTGAATTGAGTTTTGAAAAATGGATGTTGAATTATGATTTGAAAGCTCAAAACAAACACCATACTTAAATTAATGGGTGGAACTATGACCACTACCACTACCACTCTCTCTGTCTCTTTTTTTTTTTTTTTCTATGTCTCTCTCGTTAATCTCTTTTCACTTTCTTTCTCTATCTTTTAGTTTATCTCTTGCTCATCTCTTGTCTCACTCTCTTTCTGTCTATCTCTCTCTCTTCGTCTCTCTCTCTCTCTCTCTCACTCATCACGCTTCTCTCTTTCTGTCTGTCTGTCTGTCTCACTCCCCCCCACTGTGTTTGCCTTGCTCACTCTCTCCCTCATCTCTTCTTTATTTATTGAGCTCCCTTTCAATTTATCGATCCACTATAAGAAAATACACTTTTAGCGACCACTTTGTCTCTTTCTCGCTCATCACTCTGTCTCTGTCTCTCTATCTCTTTTCTCTATTCGTCTCTCACTCATCTCTCTCTCTTACCACCCATATTCTTTACCACATTTACCACTACTGCAAATGCCATTCAACTACCACCATTCTTCTATTTCTCTCTTTCACTCATCACTCTTCTTTCTCTGTTTGTTTGTCTATCTGTCTGTGTGTCTTTCGTTTATCTTTCTTCTCTCTATCCTTCCCATTTGTCTTCTCTCTCTCTCTGTCTCTCTCGCTCATCTCTCTTCTCTCTATCTCTCTCATCTCTTTTCTCTCTCTGTCTCTTTCGCTCATCTCTTTTTTTCTGTCTCTCTCGCTTATCTCTCTTCTCTCTATCTTTCTATTTTTCTATTCTCTCTCTTGTTCATCTTTTTTCGCTCTTTATCTCTCTTTTTGTATAGCTCATCTCTTGTTTCTTTCTCTTTTTCTGTCTCTCTTTCTATCTCTTTCTCTCTTTGTCTGTTTGTTTCTCTTTCTTTCTCTCTGTCTCTCTCTCTCTCACTCATCACTCTTAATAGAAAGTATTTTTCATTAAAATATTATCCTTACTTCTACCAAATAAAAAATAATAATAATAATTTTTCATTCATTAAATATTCATTTATGATGAAAATTATTATTTAAATATATTTTTTTTTCCCAATCCTGCCCGCTCGATTCCCCCATTTTTTTCCATTCCCGCACCCCAAAAAATCCCCATTTTTTTCCATTCCTCACTTTCTAGTCTCATCACAAGTTCAACTCATCACTGTCCCTCTGTCTCACTCTCTCGTTCCGTTGTTCTTCATATCTACACCGATCACTCTCTGACTCTCTCGTTGTTCATCTCATCACACCGATCATCGCACCGCCGATCTACTCACAGGTAAACTCTCTCTCAATCTCTGTCTCTCTGTCTCTCTCGCCCCGGTCGTTGTTTTTTTTTTTTGTTTTATATATATATACATACATATATATATATCAGATATCTCTCTGATCTAATTTGTCTCCCTCACTCTCTCATCTCATCAGTCTCACTCTCTGGTTTTGCATCTCTGCACCGATCGACTCACAGGTAAGCCTCTCTCTCTCTCTCTCCCTCTCCCTGATCTCTCATCTCCGCACCGATCGAACAGATCTGTTCTGTTTGTTTGTTTTGGACCAACAGATCTGTTCTGTTTGTTTTGGAATCTGATCTGTTCTGTTTATTTTATTCTGCACCGATCACTCTCTGTGTGTTTGTTCTTAAGGAATTTGTTGAATCTGTGTGTATGTATGTTAATCAGATTCATGTTGATTTTGTTGAATTTGTTCTTAAGAATTTTTGTTGAATCTGTGTATGTATCTACTCTCTTTTCTGGATTGGAATTTGACTAAATTGCCCATGGCCTGAGTTGAGGAGGTATGGGTCACAAAAGTAGCTACTTTCTTTTCTCCAAGGTAACACTGTACTTCACTGAAATTTTTACATGTTGAAGTTGTTTATGTATTATTTGTTGAACATGGAGTGAAAGCATTTGTTGGGTAAATCTTACTGAGCAGTTAATTGATTTTAGAACTGTTTTTACTGTGACAGAGAAATATGAACCTGTTCATGCAAAGTGGACAACAGAACGATGTGCTATATGTAGATGGGTTGAGGATTGGGACTATAACAACATTGTTATTTGCAACAGGTGTTACTATTCTTCATGAATCTTTATGCTTAATCATCACATTTTATGCATTTGAATTACAATTTATTTGCTGAGATAAGATAGCACCTGATTTAGGAACTCTAGTAGAATCATCTGAGTCAATTTTATTTTTCATATATATGATTTTCATTCAAAGATGATAAGCATTAATTTTTTAGGTTTAAAGTAGGAGAGATTAATATGTATAAATTTATGTTGTATCAAAATTTATTTTTTCAAACTTATTATGTGTGTGTCCACCTAGGTGTCCAAAGTCTGCCTGGGTCAATTGGTGGGGGGTTACTTTCTAAATTCTCTTTCTACCTCACTTGAATTTGCTTAACTGTAATTTGTTGTGGAATGGACTTATGAATTGATATAATATTTCCTTTTTAGAGCCCTCATTTCCATGTGCTTCTTTTTTTGTATTAATAAATCTAAACTTTTGTTTGTTTTTCTCTTTGAAGTTACGATATCCTTTAAATCATTCAAGAGGATAAAGGTTCAGGTTGTTTTTTCTTTTTCCAAATGTTTAAGCTCCCTTATTGGGCCCATATCTAGTATTCTTTTCCTGATGTCAGAATATTTGTTTTTGTAGGATTATGGGGGGTCAATAAAGAGGTGGTCCCTAAGAAGAAAAATATTAACGATGCAGGAAGCCAACTTGCACCCCCATTAGGAGAATTGATGAAGATGCTCTTTAATGCATACAGGTTATAACATATTTACTATTTATTCAATTTACTCTGCATTTTAATTTTTAGAGAATGTCTTTGCAAGAACTTTTTAACTATTGCAGAGCTGCAATGATGGAATTTGAGATCAATATGTCGGAAATGCCACTTGAAAAACTGAGTAAAAGTAATATCCAAAAAGATACTTTTCTCTAGACTCTCCTTCTCTTTTAGTAAATCTAAACAATGCCTTTAGTGGAGATGCAGAAGTGATATCATTGTCGTGTTGTCATACTTGTTTGTTTATTTAGCTGATGAAGTTATAATTTCTAATGTGCTTCCTTAATATCTTCTCTAGGTCTTCCTTAATATCGTACTCCTCGCCACTAGGTTGATTTCCATAACTGATTGATTCCTTAATATCTAATGTGTTGTCATACTTTTTTTTTTCATTTTTTAATATATGTAATCATAGTAAAAAACTTTTTATTAATTCCTTTGTATATACTTTTGAATATTTAATTTTTATTTATGAAATATATGATGTTATTTCATTCAATATATGGTTGTGATTCGAAATATATATAGTATATAGTGTGTATTATATTATTCAACCGTGCGTACAAAATTAATATTGATTATTCTTTAAATATGTTGAATTCTTTTTTTTTATCACATGTTTTATTAGTTATTAATCACACTTAAAAGATGTGATCTAAATGTTTTTCATCACACTTAAAAGATGTGATCTAAATATTATTAATCACACTTAAAAGATGTGATCTAAATATTATTAATCACACTTAAAAGATGTGATGAAATCATTTTTAATGACACTTAAAAAGTGTGATTAAAAATGACCCATTTTAATCACACTCCCAAAGATCACATTTTAATCAAATTTAAAATGTGATTAAAAAACATACATCACACAAAAAAAATGTGATCTTTATCTATATTTGTAGTAGTGTTTCTCTCTCTCTCTCTCTCTCTCTCTCTCTCTCTCTCTCTCTCCAATTTCTAGACGCTATCTATCTCCCTTATCTTCTATATGTTTTTGAATGGGTTTCTAAAATGGGTATATTAATAGTAGGAGTTTGATTTGTAGTTTTTTTGGATAATTCCCAGATTCTGCTACCACAGCCGCCTCTCCATTGCCGGAAACTGCCGTACGTGCCTTGTCGAGGTCGAGAAGGCACCCAAGCCCGTCGCTTCTTGCACCATGCCCACTCTTCCAGGTTTTCATTTATTTTTTTATGGATTAGTAATGCCATTTGCTTAATTCATCTGGGTTTTAGTATTTTGTTGGGTTCATTATCTATGGTCTATTATTATTTAGAAAATTTAGATCATAAACTCTTAATTTGGATCATTGGTTTAGGTGATTGTTTGTTTGATATGTGGATTGTTAAATTTTTTGCCCACCAAGTGTTTGATTCTATGCTCAAGTGACAAATTTATCAGAAACAATTGGAACTTGGAGTGTTTGAATCTGTTTCAATCTGCTTTCACAATTGAACATGGTCACCAATATATGTACACCATTGTAACTCTGTTACAGAGTATTGTGATTTTATTGAGAGATAGACATTAATGAAGATCATTAGAGAGATAGACATTAATAGCAAATCAAACCACTGCATAATTAGCCAAGCCCCATGGAACATGGTCATCAAAAATTGGGATATAATCTCACCATTGTGTTTGTTTGTATGCATTTATTGATGAGATATGTTCTGGTTAAATTCTCATTCGTTCATGAATCCCCATATATTTTATTCATATTTAGTTGGAACTAGGTGGATTGAAGACAATTTTATGCTACTCACTCAGATTCTTGTACTTATTTGAATGTGTTGGTTAGTTTAATCATATGAAAAGAAGTCAATTTTGGGCATTCTGCATATTGAAGACCCATTTCTACTACTTGGTCTAAACTTGAGCACATCTAATTCAACAAGCTGCTGTGAGAGCTTGACTGAGTGCAAACATAAGATATAGTTAACACGTGATATATATTTTAAAATAAAATAAATTATAAACTATACTAAGGAGGACCTTTGCCCTCTGTATCCAAAGTTCTACAATAAAATACTTGACATTAGATGAGACTAATATTTATGTTGTAACGTTAAATCCATTTGTCAATACTACTAAGTATATTCTGACATTCTTAAATTTTCTCATTCTGTGTCTACACAAACACACACACACACACAAACACACACACACACACACACACACACACACACACACATATATACTAGTGGTGAATGCAAACACATATGCAATAGCACATTTACACTTTTGGGAGATTGATGAAGGAAGAAGTGGGATGATTTTGAAAACTGTTTTGACACTTTTTTTTATTATTTTAACTGTTTAGTAAACTGTTTTGACACTTTTTTATTATTATAACTGTTTAGTAGTAATTTTGAAGGGTATTGTTGAATGGAAAAAAAAATGAAATAACAATAGCACCAAATAAAATGAACACTTCATATAATAGAATAAAGGAAAAGATATATTATAATCTAGGCGTTTGTCTCTTATAAATCCTTCTTTTTGGCTCTCTGGATAGAGATTAGGACACAAAGTAAGATCCATAATGGCCAGTTGGTAAGGGAACATTGATAAAACTAATCCACCAAAGGGGTTGTTAAGGAGCACACTTTTTCATGAACAGAGCAGCCTGTGATTATCATACCCAATTCAATTCTACACTGATTACCTTCAAGAATGGGACCTTGGCCATATTCATAGATTTCAAAATTTTTTTATTGCTACATTTGGAATAATATTTTGCTTCTTTTATTGGCACCTTTGTATTGTTATTGTTATTGTTGTTTTTATTTTTAATTTAAATTTATTGAGGTATAGTCTTATAACAAGAGCTTTAAATTTATATCTCAGTACAACAAATTAAGAACTTCAGACAAAAATTTAGGGATGAAATATTTTAGTTGTTAAAAATGTCATATTTTTAGGAGAATGGCTCTTCCCCATATCACTATTTTTTGTACTTGACTATACTTTATTTTGGGGCCTCATTCCGGATCCACAGCACTGTTCATCTTGTAAATCTCATGATAAAAATCGTTTGTGCAAAAAATAAATTTCATTAGATATCAATAAATAGATGAAAAAATCATATTTGTTTTTAATAAAATAAGTGGTTTAAATTTAAACACATAGTTGTTGTCCATTTAAATATATATATATATATATATATAATTTGTTCACGTATCTAATGATATTCGATGAAGCTAATTTTTTGTACATACATTTTTACTATGAGATTTACAAGATGAATGGTTTGAATTATCATTGTGGACCCGAAATGAAGCCAGTAAAATAGAGTATGATGAAATATGGAGGATAGTAGTGACATGGAAAAGAGTCATCCCCTATTTTTAAGTGAGAAAATTGCACAATACTATTCTTTTGGGACTAAACTTTTCATTTACAAAAGTAAACGTATTTTACAATAAATTATTTTGTTCCTAAAAGTGTATTTATTAGCAGCATTTAAAAAAAAAAAACTCATTAAGTCTTTTTTTAACATTTTAAGACGGTGTTTTCGTGTTGACTCATATGATAATTAGTGGTCTCCTAATATTTTTTGCTACAAATTTTTTCCCCCATATAGAAACGAAAAAACATTAGCCTCTAAGACATTTATTTATTGTGATACCTTAAATTTGAAATCCTACGTAATTTTCAATTGCAAGCTAGACTACATTAATTGTTGAAAGGAAAAGACACACAATATGTCTGACCCAGATATATATAGTTGAAGAGGTTGTGATCCACTGAACACCCATTATCTAAAATGACTCATATTTCTAAGTTCTCACTGATCCAAATTAGATGTTTATTTAGGCCTTTGATTATTTGGGCTAAATTTGAAAATTAAAAAAAAAAAAAACATAATTGGTGTCTTGAGCCTTGCATTGGGTTTGGTCTAAAGTCCAGAACTACATAAATGTGGGCTTTCATTTTCATTCTGGGCCTTGGTCAAAGTTAGATTTGCATCCACAAAAATGAATTGACATTTCACCAAAGCTGTGAATATCAACCAGCCCTCATTGGTAACTGGCAATTTGGTTTCAATTGGGGCAGTTTCAGTGCTTTTAACATTATTGGTACTATTGCTTACTAGTTAGGATATTGAAATGGACGACGCTCTGATAATAGTTGCAAACAAAACTTTCAATATCAGAATGAATTTATTTTTGAAATTCATGTCCTTGAATCTTAGAGGTTGAATGTTTTACATTAGAGTCAATGGGGCTATAGCACTCTTAAATAGTGATGGACATAGGTTGGGTTTGGCGTGGATTTTTAATAACCTAACCCGCTCCCTATCATATTGGGAGTGGGACAAATCAAGGGGTGATGGGATGGGACTAGAGCGAGAGAGGGATTAAAATATATATGACGTGTTAGCCTCCTACTATATTTAATTTTTAGCCTCTTACTATATTTGATTTTTAGCCTCCTACTATATTTGAAGGTGCGATTATTACAATGTTTTATAAGACGTGGGCAATGGGTGTATTGGAAAATGTTCTTGCATCTTTCTATTCCATTTCTCGATTTTCTGATTGCATTACTACATTTGCATTATTTTGCAGTTGGTGTCTTCAGAAAGAAAGGTACCAAACTATATGAAGCAAGCTTGAAGGATGAGAAGCGTTTAGATCAATGGCTTCATTGTTAAATTAAGCAAGTGTTTTAGTAAATAAATTTAATTTTCCCATCATGTTTACACTTTCAAAATATTCTGTAAATGACATTTGATGTAGAATTTTTTGTACAGAGGACATCTTTTTTGTATGATTTTGTATTTGTATGGAATTATTATTTTGGGTTGGATAATTCAGATCTGTATAGAATTTGATGTTAAAAGATCAAATTTTTGTATTGTTGAAACGAAATAGAAATAGATATATGTATTATTTTGTTTAAATACAGGGTGAAGGTTGCACGAAATAAATACAGGTTGTGAAGAAATTAATTATAATAAAAAAAACACAAAATAAAGTTTTTTCCATTAAATGTTTAGTAGCAAAAAAAAAAAAAAAAAGTGAATTTGTTAGTGACTAACCAATTGGTAGCCAAAAAGGAAATCAATATTTTTAGTGACCAAATATTTGGTAACCATAAAGAACCCAAAGATTTTTGGTGACTAAAAATTTAGTAGCTAAAAATATAATGAAGACTTTCGGCTACCAAATGGTTAGTAGCCAAAAGTTTAATAAAATGAAAAATAATTTTTTTGGTGACTAAATTCTTTAGTCCTTAAATGTAGTAATGTTGTGACTAAAACTTATCTACGACAAGAAGTTTTAGTTGTTGAAAATTTAATTAATTTTATTTGAACACTTTTGGCGACTAAATATTTAGTCGCCAAAATATCCCCTTTCCCGACTACTCAAAGTTTCGTAGCCAAATGCTTACTTTTGGCTACTAATATTTTAGTCGCCAAAACATAACCTTTGCCGACTAACGAAAATTTAGTAGCCAAAACGTTCACTTTCAGCGACCAAAAATAGTTTAGTCGCCAATACTATCGCCGACAAGGTATAGGCGACGAGTTTGGCGACAAAATATTTTAGTCGCTAAATGGTTTCGGCGACTAAATATTGGACTTTTGGCGACCAATATTTTGGTAGCCAAAAGTGACATTTCTTGTAGTGAATGATGTACCTGCATGGGTATTTGTCATGTTAAAGAAATTATTTATTTAAATAAGGGAGTGCCTAATAAGATTGCCACTGGCTGACAAAATTTATATATAAATTCTGTATAAGTAGCATTTTCTTTCACATAGATTGTAATTCATCCCCTCCTACTTTGCCCTTGTTCCTATCTCAACCAAACTAGTCAGGTTGAAGAATTTGATTTTGTGTTATTTTATTTTATTTTTTATATTTTTATTCAATCCCTACTCAATCAAATTGCTTACACCTGTAAATGATTGATGGTTGGCTTATTGTGAATCTGTAATAATTGTTTTTCCCGTAAACTCTGTCGAGTCAATTTATAAAATTTCAAATATTATTATTTCATGAATTCCATCACGTTCATTCATTTGGTCTGCCTTCGAATAAAAAAATTGAAAGAGGGTGATGGTAAATTTTAGTGAGTTCTCGGGTGGATGGCGGTCGTATGGCCTCTCTGATGTTGACAAATTTTTTATGCATTCCTTGGCGTCAATATGCCCTTTCTAATGCTGACAAATTTCATGGAGTTCTTGGGCAGATGGTGCTCATATCGTCTCTCTGATGTTGAAAAAGATTGACCATCAAATTAAATTGAGCTACGAGGCTTTATATGTATTATATAAACACATCCTTTGGTATAGGCCACCGTATTCCTCTTCATCGTCCATGGTTTCTAGTAGTAGTGTTCCATTTGTTGTACATGTTGGAACTGAGACACCAGAAATCAATCACACACAATAGCACAATAATATTTACGTGGTTCGGCAATTGCCTACGTCCACGGAGAGCTATCCACTATAGAATTTTCGAAAGGATACTACAACTCACACCTCACAAACCCACCCTATAGCACTCTCATTCACACTTGTTTCTCATTGCCCTCTCAGATTACACACTGCAATCTCGTCTCAAACCCCTCATCCTCACCTTAATTTATACACAATTGAGGGAGGAGCTTATTGGCCACCACCTACCCCTTCCACTACCTAGTGGGGTTGGTGGAGTGGAAGAATGGGATCTCCATTTTGGTAATGGGCTGGACACTAACAATTCTCCCCCGCCACGCCAATATGGAGAACTGACTTCTCATTTGAAGTCCATCCCGGCAATGTCTCTGCAGATTTTGAGTTTGTTTCTCGAGACCACCTTTGTAAGTATGTCAGCAGGATTCTTATCTGTATGGATCTTGATCAGTTCCAATAACTGATTTTCCATCACTTTATGTATCCAATGATACCGAATATCAATGTGCTTTGTGCGAGAATGGTACATCAAATTCTTGCTCAGGTCTATGGCACTCTGGCTATCACAATGTACCGTGAACTTCTCTTGTTTTAATCCCAACTCTTGGAGAAACCGCTGCAACCACAACATCTCTTTTCTAGCTTCTGTTGTGGCAATATACTCTGCCTCGCTTGTGGATAAAGCAACACACGTCTGCAACTTGGACTGCCAAGAAACAGCTCCCCCTGCGAAAATGAACAGAAATCCTGATGTAGATTTTCTACCATCAAGATCTCCGCCATATTGGAATCCGTATAGCCTTCCAAGACTGATTTAGCATCTCTAAAGCACAAACACATTTTTTCCGTACCCTTGAGGTACCTCAGAATCCACTTGACTGCTTCCCAATGCTCTTTTCCTGGATTGGAAAGGAATCTGCTTACTACTCCAACAGCATGAGCAGTATCTGGTCGGGTGGACTCCATTGCATACATCAAACTCCCTACGGCGGATGAGTAGGGAATAGCCTCCATCTCTTCTCTTTCTTTAGTAGAGGAGGGACAAGAACTCTTGCTCAACTTGAAATGATTAGCCAGCGGAGTATTGACTGGCTTGGAAACTTTCATGTTAAACTTTGCAATCACCTGTTCAACGTACTTCTCCTGTGACAGCCATAATTTCTTGGCTTTCCTGTCACGCACAATTTGCATGCCCAACATTTGCTGTGCAGGGCCTAGGTCCTTCATGTCAAAGGACTGTGATAATTCCTTCTTCAATGATCTGATTGTTGTGGCATCCTGTCCAAGAATTAGCATGTTATCAACATAGAGTAGGAGTATGATGAAGTTTCCATCGGGAAATATCCTGACATAGACACACTGATCTGCAGCAGTTCTCTTGTACTCATGATCCACCATGAATGAGTCAAACTTCTCGTACCACTGTCTAAGCACTTGTTTGAGGCCTTAAAAACTCTTCTTCAATCTACAGACTAAGTTTTCTTTCCCTTTTACTTTAAAACCTTCTGGTTGTTCCATGTAAATTTCTTCCTTCAGATCACCATGGAGAAATGCTGTCTTCACATCCATCTGTTCAAGTTTCAAATTCAAACTAGCCACTAGTCCCAAAACTACTCGAATGGATGTCATTTTCACAACTGGCGAGAAGATTTCATCAAAATCAATACCTTTCTTCTGCCCGAAACCTTTGACAACCAATCGAGCCTTATACTTGACTAGCTTTCCGCTGCCATCTTTTTTCAACTTGAACACCCATTTGTTCTGCAATGGTTTTCGACCCTGGGAAAGTTTTACCAAATCATAAGTTTGATTCTTCTACAATGACTGCATCTCTTCTTGCATAGGTTGATGCCAGCTACTCTTCTCCTTATGATTTTGAGCTTTTTGAAAACTTTCTGGCTCCCCCTCATTAGTAAGAAAAATATAATCAGAAGTAGGGTATTTTGACGATGGCTTAGACTCTCTTGTTGATCTTTGCAACTGTGGACCAACAGTCTCTGGCGGAGGGGGTTGTGGCTCCCCCTGCTCAACATCCTCTTCTTCTTCTGGCAATCCATCATGCAACTCTATATCATTGGTTGCATGCTGCGGTAACTCTTCTTCATGAGTGGCATGATGTGATGGTGCAAGATTGGGAACAATTTCCAAAACATCATTAACTTTGGGTTTGGCTGGTTGCCCAAAGTCTTCTAAGGTCTGGCCTTCTTGAAATACCACATCTCAGCTTCGAATGACCTTTTTATTTTTCGGATCCCATAGTCTGTATCCAAATTCTTCATCTCCATAGCCAATAAAGATGCATGGAGTAACTTTATCATCCAGCTTCTGTCTGTGCTCCTTGGATACATGTGCAAATGCTTTGCACCCAAACACTCTCAAGTGAGAGTAAGAAATCTCCCTTCCAGACCATACTTTCTCTTGAATGTCAAATTTCGGTGGAACTGATGGCGATCTGTTGATCAAATAGCAAGTAACACGAACGACTTCTCCTCAAAATGGCTTTGGCAACTTCGTTATTTTGAGCATACATCTAACCTTCTCCGCAATGGTCCGGTTCATTCTTTCAGCTACACCATTGTGTTGTGGGGTTCCAGGAATAGTCCTCTCATGTCGGATGCCACGAGTAGCACAGTAGGCTTCAAACTCCTTTGACGTGTACTCACCTCCATTGTCTGTTCAGAGACACTTCAACTTCTTTTCGGTCTCTCTTTGTACCATAGCATGAAATGTTTGAAAATACTGGAACACCTCAGCTTTGGTTCTTAGGCCATAAACCCATACCTTCCGTGATGCGTCATCAATAAACGTCAGGAAGTATTTTTTGCCGCCCAAGGATTCCACTTCTATGGGACCATATACATCAGAGTATACTCTGCTTAACAACTCTGATTGTCTTCTGGATGATGAGTGGAAAGCGACTGTATGTTGCTTCCCAAACAAGCAGTTGTCACTAGGATTCGATTTCGCATCTTTGGCAAATGGAATAAGCGACTTCTTTGCCAGAATTTGCAACCTTTTCTCACTCATGTGACCCAGCCTTTTGTGCCACAAATTTGGTGATGCCTTATCTTCTGTTGCGTTGAGACTATCTGAATGCACCTCTGTGATAACCCTGCACCGTATTATGCTAATTGGTCCTTATTGTGAATGTGATTATGTGTTTGGTATGATTTTGTGTGCCATTTATGTGAAAATATGCGGTTTTGAATTTCTATTTGTTCACCGTAGGAATATCTATTTGATTATCTGCTTTGGAATTTAAATCGAAGGCCCTATCGGCCGTGGAACCCGAAATTGATTACGCCATTGTGATTAGCGTAATTTTTAGAGCCTATGGTGAAATTTAATTAAAAATCGATTCGGATCAAAATAATTAGATTCAGAACGATTAATTAAGTGCCATTAATTGGCTATAATCAAATTTGATTGAGTGGGGCTATATAAAGGGCCTTGTTATATTTAACTCCTCTCTTTTATATCATTTTGGCCGAGATTCACTCTCTCGAAAAAGAGAGAACCGACTTTGAGAGAGAGAGGAGACATGTTTGTGCATTTTAGCTCAAGATTTGTGAATTGGGAAGGCTAGGTGCAAGATTTGACTACGATTGTGAGAATTAAGGCTCCTAGGTGAGTAATCAACCCTTGACTCATGGATTTTAGTTTGTAATTTGTGAATTCAAAGTTGAATGATGATAAAGAACATGTATTGGGTTGATTAAGTTGAGATTGAAGTCCATGTGTGCATGCATGTAGAGAATCCCTATGAAATTACATAATCTAGCATGTAATGTGTGAATTATGAAAGATTGTGGGTTGAATCATACATGCAAGCATGGTTTTAGTTGAGCTTCATGAGAATGAACACCATTTGCACCATATTTTGACATGCATGTTTGATTAATATGAGATTTGAATGCATGAGCCTTGATTACACCAAGGAATGTTGATTTATTTTGAAGAATTGGACCATGATTTTGAGCAATTGACCTCATCTTGCTTGTATACTCATGATGTATATTGTATTTGCATGTTTTGAAACCAGAATTGTGGGTTTTGAACCTTTGAAGGTCGAATTTGAGTTCAAGAACAAGTTCTGGAAAACCCAGAATTCTTGACGTCCATTCGAGCAGGGGAACCACCGCTCGAGCGTAAAATGCGGGCTCCCAGTATTTGTACAGTCATGGATGTCTGCTCGAGCGGGGAGCTATGTGGAATGACCTTCAGCTCGAGCGCCCGAATTCACGCTCGAGCATAAAAATGAGATAACCAGAACTTTTGCAAACCTAATGGGTCCACTTGAGTGGGTAAGTCCACGCTGGAGCGGGGACCCCTGTTTTTGAAATTTTGTGAATGTGTTCTGTGTTTCGTTTTCCGTTCCCTTTCACTTCTAAGTACTCTTAGGCATGCATTGAGCACTATGAATGAATTAAAAGAATAAGGAAGAAGCCTAAAGAGGAATATGTGAATTAAGAACGGATTGAATTGTTTGTGACCCATTGTGTTCATGGAATGTGTAGGGTCGAGCTCCAGGGCAAATCATCTAGCCGATCACTGTGAGTTATACCTTAATAAAGATATCTGAAATATATTGTTTGTCCAATTGCTTACTTCTGTGTAAGTCTTATAAGTTCGTTAATTTGAATGGTGGACAAATGTTTGCTATGCCAAAAGAATGGGCCAAAGGCCAGTTTGACATGAATGAAGGATTGAATGGGCTAAAGGCCAGTTTGACATGAATGATAGAATGAATGGGCCGAAGGCTAGTCTGACATGAAAGAATGAATGGGCCAAAGGCCAGTTTGACATGAAAGAAAGAATGGATGGGCCAGAGGCCGTATGACATAAGTGAATGGGCCAGAGGCCGTATGACATGAATGAATGGGCCAGAGGCTGTATGATACAAACGAATGGGCCAGAGGCCGTCCGACAAAAATGATACGAATGAATTGGGCCCGAGGCCATATGATGTGTTTGGAACCACAGTCACTTGACATGTATTTATACATAAGCTAGATAGAAATACGAATTGGGCCCAAGGCCGTTTGAAACACGTTGTTCTAAATAACATTTGTGTAACTTCTTTGTTTGATACTATTCACTGGACTTTCGCTCACGCTCATTCATTTGTCTGTAGGTGAGCCAAGGGAGGTCCAAACCCAGCCTCAGTGAAGTTTGTGTGGAACAACCAAGGTTTTGAAGAGTCATCCCTTACGTCTCACGCACGAGACTCATCTTCGCCCTTTTGCCAACCTGTTTTATTTTGTCATGTTGGCGAGGACTTTGGATATGTTTGTATATAATTTTGATTGGCTGACATAGACTTGAATGATCATGTCTGTACATAACTTATGTTACTGTATTTTCTGATGTGAGTTATTAATATATATATATATATATATGTATGGTTTGTTATGACATGCCATGTAAGCACAGCTCTATGGACGAAGTTTTAAATTTTGCTTTCGTTTGGCCCCTTTACTCTGATGAGTTATGTCTGGTTTGGTTTGAGGCCGTAGGTAATCTCAGGATTACTGGCCGGTTATGTCCTTAACCTATGGGGGCGGGTTCGTGTCATGACAGAGTGGTATCAGAGCACGAGTTAATAACTCACACACTTGTCCAAAAAAGCAATAAGCGTCTAGAAAAGATCTAGGATGCATTCATGTGATAAGTATGAATTTGGAAGCATCGAGAATGTGCTTAAATGTTTTAATGTGAACAACTATGTGTTATAAGTTTGTGATTTTCTTACATTGTAAATTATTTGAATATGTATGCTCTCTAGTATATGTATACTTGTGAATCTTTTGTATAAAGCATAATGCAAGTTTAATCAGATGGTGAGGACAAGAGGTGATGAGATAAAGGAGTCTTCTATTGCCAGAATAGATAGAATGGAAAGGTTGATTCAGGAAATGGCAGAAGCACTGAGGCAACAACAAAAGTGGCAACAACAGTGGCAGCAACCACATCCTCCACCTCCACCTCCGGCACCACCCATGCCAAATAATCAGAATGATGACCGAATAATAGCTCTCACCAAAGAGTTCAAGAAAATGAAACCACACAGTTCCATGGGGGACTAGATCTGTTGAAAGCCGAAGCGTGGGTCCTCGGCATCGAAAAGCTATTTGAAGTGTTCCCCTGTTCGGAGACACAGAAAGTGCTTCTAGCCACCTTTATGCTAGAAGACGAAGCAAGAAGATGGTGGATGTTAATGCGTGAAAATCATAAAGATGTTGACTAGGCAAAATTCTTGGAAGTTTTCTATGATAAGTACTTCCCTCAATGTGTCCGTGACAAAAAAGTATCAGAGTTCATGGAACGTAGGCAAGACAGTATGACCGTAGCTGAGTATGAGGCTAAATTCACTGAATTGGCCAGGTTTGCACCACATGTGATTGATACTGATTATAAGAAAGCGAGGCATTTTGAAGGTGGGCTTCGAAGCGACATTTTAGAAAGGGTGAATGTCTTGAAGCTGGAAAACTATATTGGGGTGCTAGACAGGGCCATAATATCAGAAGCTAATATAACTAGACAAACTAAACCAGCAACCGACTGGAAAGGCTACAAAAGACAAGGCTTCTTTACGAAGAAGAAATTTTTGAAGAAGCAGAATACGAGCTCCTCGAGTACTTCTAATTCTTCCCAAGATACATCCCCAATGTGTAATATTTGTAGTAAAAGGCATCTTGGGGTTTGTTACCGTGTGTCAGGAGCCTGTTTTAAATGTGGTAAACAAGGGCATATGGATAGAGATTGTAATCAAAACAGTGGAAAGCTAGCTGCTAGCTCAACTGCATCAATCCCAAAGCTGGGAAATACTATGAGATCTACTACCACCGGAGATACCATGAGACAAGGGAGAGTTTTTGCGCTTGTTCCGGGCGATACACGGAATGCCAACGCAGTTGTCTCAGGTACTATTTCTATATGTAATCAGGATGCTTTTGTGTTAATTGACTCTGGATCAACACACTCTTTTGTGACATGTGCATTTGCATCTAGACTGAGTAGACCTCTAGAATTATTGCCATACCTGCTATGTGTATCTGCTCCATCCGGGGAATCTGTGTTGTGTGAATCTTTATATCGTTTTTGTGACATGCGTGTTGGGAATGCCATTCTATATGTGGATTTGTTGTCGTTGAACTTTAGGCACTTTGATATAATTCTGGGCATGGATTGGTTAACTAAATATTGTGCCACCATTGATTGTGTACAAAACGAGACCACCAGAATAGGAAGAAATTGTGTTTGTGGGTAACGGGGTAGTACCTCCACCTTATTCAATATCTGCAATAAAGGCATGTAAACTGATCAGGAAAGGGTGCCAGGGTTATTTGTGTTATGTGTTATCTGAACAACTTGTAGATGTTGAATTGAATAATATCCCTGTTGTTAGAGAATTTCCAGACGTGTTTCCAAATGAACTACCAGGGGAATTGGTGGACAGGGAGATAGAGTTTACAATTGAGATTATGCCAAGCACCCAGCCTATTTCCAAAACTCCCTACAGAATGGCTACTGCTGATATGAAAGAACTGAAAGAACAGTTGCAAGACCTACTTGACAAAGGGTTTATCCGACCTAGTACTTCACCATGGGGTGCACCGGTGTTATTTGTGAAAAAGAAAGATGGAACCTTGCGCCTGTGCATTGACTACCAAGAACTGAACAAGGTGAGAATAAAGAATAAATACCCTTTACCTCGTGTTGATGACTTGTTTGACCAGTTGCAGGGATCATAGGTGTTTTCCAAAATTGATTTGAGATCCGGGTACCACCAGTTGAAAGTAAAGGCAGAAGATGTTGAGAAAACCGCATTTAGAATGAGGTATGGTCATTTTGAATTTCTTGTTATGCCATTTGGAGTGACTAATGCTCCGGTAGCGTTTATGGACTTAATGAACCGAATTTTTAAAACTTACTTTGATGAATTTGTTATGGTTTTTATTGATGACATTTTGATATACTCCAAGAATAGACTCGAACATGAACATCATTTGAGAACGGTCCTGCAAATACTTAGGGAAAGGAAATTATTTGCTAAACTAAAGAAATGTGAGTTTTAGTTAGATGAAGTTGTTTTCTTAGGGCATGTGATCAACAAGGAAGGGATTTCAGTGGACCCACAGAAAATAGAGGCAATTGTGAATTGGCCTACACCGACAAATGTGACAGAAGTCCTCAGCTTCATGGGCTTAGCCGAGTATTATAGGAGGTTTGTGAAAGACTTTTCAAGGATAGCTGTACCTCTTACCCAACTGACACGCAAGGGGCAACCATTTGAATGGAATGACGAAAGAGAATCGTCCTTTCATGAATTAAAGACAAGACTGGCCACTACACCAGTATTGACATTGCCCACAGGTACGGAAAACTTTGTAATTTTCAGTGATGCATCTTATAAAGGTTTGGGTTGTGTGCTAATGCAGAACGGAAGGGTAATTGCCTACACCTCTCGACAGTTGAGGCCACATGAGAAGAACTACCCGACACATGATTTAGAATTGGCCGCAGTTGTCTTTGCTTTGAAAATCTGGCGGCATTATCTGTATGGGGCAAAGTGTGAAGTCTACACGGATCACAAAGGTCTGAAATACTTCTTTTCACAGAAGGAGTTGAACATGCGACAGAGGAGATGGCTCGAACTGATAAAAGACTATGATCTTAAGATTCAGTATCACCCCGGGAAAGCTAACACAGTTGCTGATGCCTTGAGCAGAAAATTAACGGAGAGTATAGCTTGTTTGCTTACTGAACAGAAAGAGATCTTGCAAGATTTTGAGAAGTCTGAAATTGAAGTGGTATTATGTGAACAGGGCGGATTGATAGCTGCTATTACAGCCCATTGATGAAATTAAACAGAAATGGAAAGGGGATGAAATCCTCAAGAAAGTGATTGATGAATTTGAGACAAGTCCGAAAGAAGAGTTTAGCATTGAAGGTGAAGTGTTGAGATTTCAAAATCGAATGTGTATCCCAGATATTCCGGAACTAAAGAAAAGGGTTTTAGATGAAGCCCACAAATCAGTGTTTCCTATGCATCCGGGTAACAATAAAATGTACCGGGATCTAAAACAAAGCTATTGGTGGCCTAAAATGAAGAAAGAGATTGCAGAATATGTGTCCAAATGTCTCCAATGTCAGCAAGTTAAAGCTGAACATCAGAAACTAGGCGGTCTTCTTCAACCTCTTCCTATTCCTGAATGGAAGTGGGAGCATGTGACTATGGATTTTGTTGTTGTCCTACCTCGGACCCCTCGAGGTATGGATTGTATTTGGGTTGTAGTTGATAGACTAACTAAGTCTGCACATTTTCTACCAATTAGAACTACATTTAATGCTTATAGACCGGCTACAATATATGTTGATGAGATTGTTCGTTTATACAGAGTTCCGGTATCTATTGTGTCGGATAGAGATCCGAAATTTGTATCTAGACTGTGGAAGAGTTTGCAGGAAGCCATGGGGGCAGAATTGAGATTTAGTACTGCATTCCATCCGCAGACAGATAGGTAATCAGAACGGACCATACAGACGTTAGAAGATATGCTAAGGATGTGTGCCTTGGATTTTCAGGGGAGTTGGGAAGACTATTTGCCACTAGCAGAGTTTGCATACAATAACAGCTTCCACTCCAGCATCGGTATGGCACCATACGAGGCTTTGTATGGTAGAAGGTGTAGATCACCAATTTGTTGGACAGAAGTCGGGGATAGAGCTTTACTTGGGCCTGAAATTGTGCAAGACACTTATGAGAAAATCAAAACCATACAGCAAAGGCTCAAAACAACTCAGTACCGACAAAAGAATTATACGGATGTTCGAAGAAGACCTCTTGAGTATGAGGTTGGTGACCATCTGTTTATTCGTGTGTCCCCGATGAAAGGCCAAGTCAGGCTTGAAAAGAAGGGCAAGTTGTCGCCCCGTTACATTGGGCCGTTTCAAATTCTAGAAAGGCATGGTCCAGTTGCCTATAGAGTTGTTTTTCCACCGGATTCGAGCAAATCCATAATGTGTTTAATGTGTCGATGTTGAGGGATTATCTTCGAGACCCGTTTCATGTGATTGATTATCACCGGGTAGCTCTTGATGAAAATATGGAGTACACCGAGTGGCCAGAATGAATCATTGACCGCCAGGTGAAACAATTGAGAAGCAAGTCCATCCCAATGGTGAAAGTGGAATGGAAAGAACACTATGGGATGGATGCCACGTGGGAAAAAGAGGAGGAAATGCGACTACGGTATCCACATTTGTTTCTCGACGAAGGTAAAATAAGTTTGGAGGACCAAACTTCCTAAAGGGGGGGAAGACTGTGATAACCCTGTTCCGTATTATGCTAATTGGTCTTTATTATGAATGTGATTATGTGTTTGGTATGATTTTGTGTGCCATTTATGTGAAAATATGTGGTTTTGAATTTCTATTTGTTCACCGTAGGAATATCTGCTTGATTATCTGCTTTGGAATTTAAATCGAAGGCTCTATAGGCCGCGGAACCCGAAATTGATTATGCCATTGTGATTAGCGTAATTTTTAGAGCCTACGGTGAAATTTAATTGAAAATCGATTAGGATCAAAATAATTAGATTCAGAACGATTAATTAAGTGCCATTAATTGGCTATAATCAAATTTGATTGAGTGAGGGTATATAAAGGGCCTTGTTATATTTAATTCCTCTCTTTTATATCATTTTGGCTGAGATTCACTCTCTCGAAAAAGAGAGAACCGACTTTGAGAGAGAGAGGAGACATCTTTGTGCATTTTGGCTCAAGATTTATGAACTGGGAAGGCTAGGTGCAAGATTTGAGCACGATTGTGAGAATTAAGGCTCCTAGGTGAGTAATCAACCCTTGACTCATGGATTTTAGTTTGTAATTTGTGAATTCAAAGTTGAATGATGATAAAGAACATGTATTGGGTTGATTAAGTTGAGATTGAAGTCCATGTGTGCATGCATGTAGAGAATCCCTATGAAATTACATAATCTAGCATGTACTGTGTGAATTATGAAAGATTGTGGGTTGAATCATACATGTATGCATGGTTTTAGTTGAGCTTCATGAGAATGAACACCATTTGCACCATATTTTGACATGCATGTTTGATTAATATGAGATTTGAATGCATGAGCCTTGATTATACCAAGGAATGTTGATTTATTTTGAAGAATTGGACCATGATTTTGAGCAATTGACCTCATCTTGCTTGTATACTCATGATGTATATTGTATTTGCATGTTTTGAAACCAGAATTGTGGGTTTGGAACCTTTGAAGGTCGAATTTGAGTTCAAGAACAAGTTCTGGAAAACCCAGAATTCTTGACGTTCGCTCGAGCGGGGGAACCACCGCTCGAGCGTAAAATGCGGGCTCCCAGTATTTTTACAGTCATGGATGTCCGCTCGAGCGGGGAGCTATGTGGAATGACCTTCAGCTCGAGCGCCCGAATTCACGCTCGAGCGTAAAAACGAGATAACCAGAACTTTTGCAGACCTAATGGGTCCGCTTGAGTGGGGAAGTCCATGCTCGAGCGGGGACCCCTGTTTATGAAATTTTGTGAATGTGTTATGTGTTTCGTTTTCCGTTCCCTTTCACTTCTAAGTACGCTTAGGCATGCATTGAGCACTATGAATGAATTAAAAGAATAAGATAGAAGCCTAAAGAGGAATATGTGAATTAAGAACAGATTGAATTGTTTGTGACCCATTGTGTTCATGGAATGTGTAGGGTCGAGCTCCAGGGCAAATCATCCAGCCGATCACTATGAGTAATACCTTAATAAAGATATCTGAAATATATTGTTTGTCCAATTGCTTATTTCTGTGTAAGTCGTATAAGTTCATTAATTTGAATGGTGGACAAATGTTTGCTATGCCAAAAGAATGGGCCAAAGGCCAGTTTGACATGAATGAACGATTGAATGGGCCAAAGGCCAGTTTGACATGAATGATAGAATGAATGGGCCGAAGGCCAGTCTGACATGAAAGAATGAATGGGCCAAAGGCCAGTTTGACATGAAAGAAAGAATGGATGGGCCAGAGGCCTATGACATGAATGAATGGGCCAGAGGCCGTATGACATGGATGATGGTCTGACTCGAATGATAGTCTGACATAAATGAATGGGCCAGAGGCCGTATGACATGAGTGAATGGGCCAGAGGCCGTATGAAATGAATGAATGGGCCAGAGGCCGTATGACATGAATGAATGGGCCAGAGGCCGTATGATACAAATGAATGGGCCAGAGGCCATCCGACGTAAATGATACGAATGAATTGGGCCAGAGGCCGTATGATGTGTTTGGAACCACTGTCACTTGACCTGTATTTATACGTAAGCTAGATAGAAATACAAATTGGGCCCAAGGCCGTTTGAAACACGTTGTTCTAAATACCGTTTGTGTAACTTCTTTATTTGATATTATTCACTGGGCTTTCGCTCACGCTCATTCATGTGTCTGTAGGTGAGCCAAGGGAGGTCCAAACCCAGCCTCAGTGAAGTTTATGTGGAACAACCAAGGTTTTGAAGAGTCATCCCTTACGTCTCACACACGAGACTCGTCTTCGCCCTTTTGCCAACTTGTTTTATTTTGTCATGTTGGTGAGGACTTTGGATACATTTGTATATAGTTTTGATTGACTGACCTAGACTTGAATGATCCTGTCTATACAGAACTTATGTTATTGTATTTCCTGATGTGAGTTATTAATATATATATATATGTATGTATGGTTTGTTATGACATGCCATGTAAGCACAGCTCTATGGACAAAGTTTTAAATTTTGCTTCCGTTTGGCCCCTTCACTCTGATGAGTTATGTCTGGTTTGGTTTGAGGCCATAGGTAATCTCAAGATTACTGGCCGGTTATGTCCTTAACCCATGGGGGCGGGTTCGGGTCATGACAACCTCCATATGAGTCTTGTATAATGTGCCACTTGCCTGTCCTCCAGCTACCACCAGAGATCCCTTTTTCAACTTCCACATGCCTTTGCCGAAGTTGTTCTCATAGCCTTGTCGATTTAAGGCTATCCCTGAGATAAGATTCAGGCGTAAATCGGGAACATGCCTGACATCTTTCAACACCATCATGCACCCAACTTTGGTTTGGATGCAAACATCGCCTATTCCCACAATCTTTGAAAAACTGGAGTTGTCCATCTTCACTGTACGAAAATCTCCAGCTTGGTACGTACTGAAGAACTCCTTCCGAGGTGTGGCGTGGTAGGAAGTTGTTGTATCTACCACCCATTTAGTGTCATTGTCTGACATATGAAGACATTTTTCTTCTTCAACAGAGAATGATGCAATATCCTCTGAGACAATAACTGCAGTGTTCCCATCTTCAGTCTTTGGCTGCCTATTGCCTTGTTATTGTTCTCCTTTCAAGGCATAGCAATATTTCTTTACGTGACCCTCTTGGCCACAATGGTAACACTTGAACTTCGGCCGGCTCGTACCTTATTTGGATTTCTCTCTGTCTTGAAATCTTCCTCTACTGCGTCCTCTGCTTTTGCTTCTTCCTCTGTCTCTGCATCTACCTTTATTTTCTGTGATGAGGGCATGGGATTGATCTCCATCCAAGTCCTTCCGCCTTGTCTCTTCATTGTACATGGTGTCTGTGACCATGCTCATGGTCAACTTGCCTTCTGGTGCAGAGTTGCTGAGAGAAACACCAACGTCTCCCAGCTATCCGGTAAAGAACTGAGTAGTAGAACGGCTTGCAATTCATCGTCTAAGCACATCTTGACGGTTGCAAGTTGATTCACCAGATTTTTGAATTCACTAGTGTGCTCGGCGACAGACATACTATTCTTCAATTTCAAATTGACAAGCCTTCTCATCACTAAGGCTTTGTTCTGAGCGGTCTTTGACCGGAACATGTCGTCTAACATTGTCCATAGTGAATAGGCATCTGTCTCCTCGGTGACATGATGGTACACACCGTGGCCTATCCATTGTCTGATACAGCCGATAATCTTGCGGTTCATTTTTATCCAGTCATCATCCTTCACTACTTCTGGTTTAACCCCTTTTATAAAAATAGGGTCAAACAGGTCTTTATAATACAAGGTGTCTTCCATCCGTGACTTCCAAATTACATGATTAGAAGGAGTCAACTTGAACATATATCCCGAAGTCGACGTTGATTCCTCCATCAACACTTTTCTATATGAAAAATGATCTCTGTCTAAAAAATAGGCTTTGCTGTTGAGTCCGGACTAGTTAAATTAGCTGGAAAAGCACTTTGGATTGTCCAAATAAAAATTACAAATTTTTAAAATCTGATTTGTGAAATCTGACTGTACAGATGTGTCCAGAATATTCCAAATAGTTGGAAATCACTATTGAATTGTCAGAAATAGACTTTGAATGGCTCAGATCAAGCTAAAACAGTTTGGACAGTTCAGATCTGCGGGTGTACCTTTGTCACAAAGCACTAGATCATTCCTCTGGCAGGTTGACTGGTCAATGGAGGTGATGATGTGGCTGGCACATGTCTGACATGTGGCTGAAAGACTGACATGTGTCACTGACGTGATGGACACGTGGCGTTGACGTGGCAGACACGCGGCGCTGACGTGGCCAACACGTGGCGCTGACTTGGCTGCCACGCGGCTCGTCTTCTTCCTTCAGACGTGCGTGGGGCGCGTGGGATGACGCGCCGACTAGGTCGACGACACATGTTGAGAGTGAGCGTCGTGTGCCTATTTCAGGGGGCGCGTGAGGGTGTGTGGAGGCTCTTCATGGGGTCTACGTTGCAGTTCTGGACTCCTCTCTTCGAGCCCTTACTCTTGGTATGCTCAAAACCTGATTTTGAGCAACTTGATTTCTGGCAATTTCGAAGAAACGCACTCTTTTTTTTTCAAAATGCAACTGATTCGGCTCTCATACCACTTGTTGGGACTGTGAGACACCAGAAATCAATCACACACAGTAACACAAAAATATTTATGTGGTTCGGCAATTGCCTATGTCCACGGAGAGCTATCCACTATAGAATTTTCGGGAGGGATATTACAACTCACACCTCACAAACACTCTCTATAGCACTCTCATTCACACTTGTTTCTCACTGCCCTCTCAGAGTACACACTACAATTTCTTATCTCAAACCCCTCCTCCTCACCTCAATTTATACACAATTGAGGGAGGAGCTTATTGGCCACCACCTACCCCTTCCACTACTTAGTGGGGTTGGTGGAGTGGAAGAGTGGGATCTCCATTTTGGTACTGGGCTAGACACTAATAGTACAAAATACCACTACAGAGCAGTGTTTCACCAATTCATGTTACTGTTGTCCAGACGATCTAAACCAATTTGTTGTGAGCCTTCGACGAGGACCTTCATGGCCTTTCACTACAAGAAAGAAGCTCTACCTTGCTCTTGTCAATGGCATGATGGTATTTGCCATTCAATATCCTCAAAAGAGTTGAGAGTTTTGGCGTTTTTCCACGGCTATTAGACTAACTTGATTGGTTTGTTTGTTGGTCTATTTGTTTGTTTGTTTTTTAACCACATAGAAAAACAATTTTATTCAAAATTGTGGTGAAAAATCGAAAACAGAGATTTGGCTTGTTTTTGTTTTTTTGGTTTGAATTTTGAGTATTGCTGCTATACCTTAACTAATAAAGAATATAGTGGATGAGAAAGTTGCAACGGGCCACATATCTTTAAATCCAGAGGATTGCAAATCTCTGGATGTTTCATTGGGAGATACCATCCTTTTGAAAGTTTAAGTTCAATCTACTATTGTGTTTGTATGTCGTAGCCTACATAGATATATTTGTATGAATTCTGCAATTTCATTTTAAAAGGTACTATATGATTGATTTATAGGTTTGTTCCACCATTGAATGGGTTTGATGTGGATGTATTGAGAATCATGGTAGAATTACTTCCTGGAAGTTCAAGTTCGACTCAAATGGTATGCAGTTCTATATGATTGTATTTACATTTAGCAGCGAAACTTTCTAATAAATTATCGCTAATCAAATTTCATTATTGTGTAGATAATGGCTTCGACCCTGGGGAGAGAATTTATAAGGACATTTCACCATCAGGTGTTTATTTAGGGATTTTTCTTTTTTTTTTTTTTTTTTTTTTTTTAAGTACTAGTAATTAGTTGATGCATTATTAGAGCATCTCTAATCTTCACTTTTTTTTTTCTTTTCTTTTCTTCTTTTATATCAAATTAAAATTTGATTCAATTAATTTTTAATTAATTTTTTTTTCAAATATTTTTTTCATTAATTTTTTTTCCAATTATTTTTTTAATTAAATTTTTTCAATTATAATGTGTTTGATCCCATTGTCAGAAATAATAAAAATAGATATAAATATTTTAGGTCTGAACAAACATATTTTTTAGTTTATATTTTAAATTTTTTAAAAAAATTTTGTCCAAATCAAACGTGTTTGTAATTTATGTTTTTCTAAAAATAAACAAAAACCACTTTATAAATTTTTTTGTAAACATAAACTAAAAACGTAAACGTTACCAAATGCTACCTAAGTGTTTAAAAAGATTTTCAAAATTTAAAACTTGTTTGCTTATGAGTTTTGAAAATAATTTTGGAATGATTTGTATTTTTTTTTTTTTTTGTAGCTGAATAGATGGGTGTAGAGAAAAATTGTTTGATTGATTAATGTGTGAAAAAAAAAAGAAAGAGAAGAAGAAGAAGAAGAGAGGAGAGAGAAAAAAAATAATTTTGAAAAATGATAAACCAGGAGTGAGCGCGGGTCGGTTGCGGCCACAAAACCTCCAATCTGCCATCCGTCCGTCAGATTGGCGGATTGGAGAAAATCAATTCACATCCGTCTGTCAATTCGGCTGATGTGGATTGAGCGGATTGGTGGATTAGCGGATGGATGCGAATTGGTTTAACGGTTTAAAATTTTATAAATTTTCAATATAATTCAACTTACGCACTTCCTCAAAAAAAAGAAGAAAAGTATTACAGTTAATGACTTAAAAAGGTTTTACAAGCATTGCATGTCTCCTCCAAAGAAAGGAAGTTTGAAATTTTAGAACATTACAATCACTGCATGTCTCATTCACATATTACAATCACAGCACACCTGATCCGCATAAAATATTATAATATGTGATTCTTAAAATATAAAAATAATTCAAACCACCAAAACCATAAACAGAGCAGTAGTAGAGATTGTATACCTCTGTATGGTTACATCTATATCTGTTTTTGAAAACAAAAACCAACCATCATATATCATCTTTTTTTTTTTATTCTTAGAGTTCGATTTAAAAACCAAAAAACATAGATAAATAATACATTTATTTTTTTTAATTCAAAAATTATATTAAAGTTGAAAACTCTTTATCAACAGAATATATTCAACAGAATATTTAAACTCTTTTTCAATTGAAAATACAAATAGAATATCTAAATAAATTGAAAACACAAAGTTTTACAAATTACTAGGGGTGCTCGCAGTTTGGCGGTTCGGTTGCGGCCAAAGGAACCTCAAATCTGCCCTCCGTCCAAAACTAGGCGGATTGAAAAAAATCAATTTGCAACCGTCCGCTCGTCATCGTGTATTCGTCCAAAATATAGCGGATCGGATCGGTTCAGCTCAGTCGGTTTGGGCAGATCAATATATCCGCTGCTCACCCCTAAGCCAAATATATTTTTCAATTTTTCAATCTAAAAGTTAATTTAAAAATTAAACCAAATACTACCTAAGTTTTTTTACTCAAATTCATAATAAAATTTGATGGACGAATTGATAAATGATAAGAGATGGTCTTATATACAATTCAAATTGGGATAAATTATCCATAGGTCATATTTTTGTGACTTATTACTCATTAAATCTTAGGACAAATTATCTACACCCTCTTGAAGTTTAGTTAAATTACACATTCCCCCCTTAGGTTTCATAAATTACATCTCGCCTCCTAAGGTTTATATTCGCATAACAATTTATCCCCTACCTTGAAGTAAATATTAGGAATTGTTAACAGAAATACGCTGACATCACGAAAATAGATCTTGATCGATGATATTGCCCCTGCTACCTTTTCAAAGCACTGAACAATCTAAATTAAATTTTTTTGAATCGCCCATATATATCTAAATCATAACAAATTATTTGGCCAATAATTTCTTCAAAAAAAAAAATTTATTTTTTGAAATAAATAATGAAATTTTTTTTTTTAAATAGAGTTTTGTAAAGAATTTTAAAAAAAGTTTAGGTATGAGTTTTGAATTTTTTTTTTATACAAATCATGATTTGAGTTCTAAACCAAACGTTATCTAAGTTTTTGGAACCATATTTGATTTGTTCTTTAGAAAAAAATTTAGATTTTTTTTTTGAAAAAAATAGAAACTAATTTAATAAAAACAAATATGAAAAAATATATTTAATTTGTAAAAATTATTTCTAACCTCTCAAAAATAAAATTATATAAAATGATAATTATTTTTTATTTTTTATTTCTTAATCAAATTAATTTTTAATTTTTTTAAAAAAAATTCTAAAACAAGTATTGATCGACTATTGACTGACTTGACATGATATCTCAGCCAAATATCATTATTTCTCTACATAACACAGTTAGGGACATTTTAGTCAATTTACTATCTCCGTTAATAGCATTAATTGTAATGAGGTGGAATGTAATTTTTGAAACCTGAGGAAGAATCTGTAATTTAGTTAAATCTTAAATAGGTGTAGGTAATTTGACCAAAAAATTATTGATAAATTTATTAATATCTTATAATAAATTTATTCATCAGTATTTATAAATAAATAAATTTAATTAAAAAAATTGATTGATAAGTGACCTTAAAGAGCTGTGCTTGAGACCTCCCGTCTCCAAGCACCCACACCCTCCCTCCCCCCACACACGTGGGGGTTGGTGAAAAAAAAAAAGAAAAAAGACCAATCACACCCCATTGGGTCTCGAGGGTCACCCCAGTGGGGGTCTGAGGCATTAAGCGACCTTAAAATGGGGCGCTTTGGGGATGTGCAGGTTTTTACTGAATATCAAAGGACGGCATTTGCATATAAAGGAAGCTTGTATGTCTGTAGTGTTGCGGAAGTTTCTCTCCGTGAGAATGCATCCCAGACCATCCCAAAGTAAGGGATGATCCGTAAGCGCACAAAAGCCATAGTTGAAGTTGCACAATCATTGGTAATGAATGATTACTTGTGAGTGAAGATCCTTTACTTGGACTCTCTTCTTATCTCCCTACTTGCAATGGTGGAGATACATTTTAAGTTAATCCAACGATTCAGATTTGACTATTTAAAAATAAAAAAATAAAAAAATAAATTCAAATTTGCTTTTTCTGTCCAAATTTGGACCATTTGATCAACTCAAGGTACATCTCTACTATTGCAAGTAAGGAGGCAAGGAGAGGATCTCAACTCCTGTGTTTGTTGGTCTCTGATATTTCTCTATTTGTATGAAAAATGTTCCGGTGTATAATGGTATGAATTTTATTATAAAATTATTTAAATTTTTATAAATTCAAAAAGTGACTTAAATTTGTAAAAATTTACATAATTTTGTAATAGAGTTATGTGACAATTTTTTTTTATATTATTATTAAAAAAAAAAAGTCTAATATACACCATTTTAAAGGTAGAGTTGGGTGACAAATTTCTTATATTATTATTAGGAAAATTTTAATATACATAATTTAAAAAAAATGTATTTTATATATCTCTAATTGTACTATTTTCTTTTTTTTAGGACAAATTTTTTTAATTATAATATTATTTTAGTTATGACTTATGAATTTTTTAATTATATCTAATTGTGTTTTGTTATGATATTTTCTTGGGAAAGGTTTTTCTCCAGTTCACTATGTGGACCAGAGTATATTGTTGGGCCTGTGAGGCTCATCATAGGTCGTGTTTTGATAATCCGAACCATTTAATGTATTGAACTCGTTGGATATTTCATACTTGCAAAAAATCACGTTAATCAGAATACATTTTTGTTAACAATTTATTTTTAAAATTATATTTACTATTGATAAAAATTTGTTCCTATCAAGGAGATAACGATATCCGATCAACATTACTTTTTACAAATATAAATTAATTAAAGAACTCTACAAACTGTTTAAATTATCAAAATAAAACCCATAAAAGATCTCACGGTCCAACAACACACCCCATTCCACCCACTGAACAGTCCAAGTTTATGTCAATTTTATTTTTTTTGAATTTTGCGTTTATGCCATGTAAATATGACAGTTTTACCTTCCCTTCTCTACTTTATTCATATATATATCTCTCTCTCTCTCTTCAACAAGCCCCATGGCCGAAACCACCTCTCTTCATGACATCGGACGGTGGGCCACTTGATGTTGGTCTCTGTCCGTTCCAACGATCCAATCTGAGTTTCAACAGTGTGCCTCGGCCGCCGAGTGCTCGGCTCATCGTCGGTGGCCATGTCTTCAGAAGCTCCGAGTACAGATAGATCTGTAATTGATGCACACACCTACCCATATAGAGAGTCCATATGTATATATGTTTTTATGAACAGTAAGAATTATTCAAAGTTGTTGGCATGGTTGATCACAGGGTACCCTAATCCGTGGAGCTGAAACATTTAAAAACATATTTAGGGAAGGCTTCAATATGGAATCACTGGAAGAAGTACTGATATCATTTGGTATTGGAGGCATGACATCCCAATTTGCTCAAATACTGCAGTCTGCATTAGGCTCGCTGATGGTTCCTCCTTCTGTAGCAAAAAGGTATTCAGATTTTTTGTAAGATTGGTTATTCTGCTGAATTATTGAGATAAATAATTCCTTCTTATTTACGTTTATTTTGCAATATATATTTGTTTTGCATTATTAGTTGTAGGATTAATCTGTCAATTTTATTAGATGAAGTGTTCATCGTCTAGATAACAAAAATTGCAACCAAACAATACAATGTGAGTCGCATGGATTAATAATCCCAATCCTATGTTATAATCTGCCCAATCAAACAGGCACTTACAGTATAGTTGCTTAATTTGTAATTTAGTTATTCATTCAAATTACTACATATTTTGGACAAGGAAAATGCTAACACCTTTTGAGCTGTCAATAATCTCGGTATATGTATAGGAATATAAAGATGTGTGAAAACCAAATCAAACCAAACCAAGTCTTAAGTTCTATCAAATGGGATCGGCTGTATGAATCATTCTTCTGCACTCGACTCTATCCAAGGTCATTTTATTAGTCAAATTAATGAGATTCATATATCTATTTACTACACTAGTCCACGTCAATCTAGGTCTACCCTTCCCCTAACACTACCATCTACCGTCATTGTATCACATCTCTTCACTAATGCCCCTGTTGGTCTCCGTTGTATATGACCAAATCATCTCAATCTATTCTCTCTAAACTAATCTTCAATCGGTACTACTCCTAACTTTGTCTTTTCTAGTTTTTCCATACATCCACCTTAGCATCCTCATCACAACAACACTCAACTTATCTACATGTTATTTCTTATTTACTCAATATTTCGTCCCATACAACATCGCTAGTTTAATAGTCATTTTATAGAACTTCCCTTTTAGTCTAGTCGGTACTCGTTTATCACACAGGACTCCTGACGCGTTCCTCCACTTAAGCCACCCTACTTTAATTCTACGGACCACATCTGCTCCAATCTCCCCAGTCGTTGTGATAATCAATCCTAAATAACAAAAATGTTCACTTTTAGGTAGTTCTTGGTTCTCAATCTTCACTTCTCCTCTATTTCCATTGTGATTGCTACTAAAATTACACTCCGTATATTCTGTCTTAGTTCTGCTTATCCTAAATTCTTTAAATTCAAGTGTCTTTCTCCAAGTCTCTAACTTAGTGTTAACTCTTTCTCTAGTCTCATCCACTAACACGATATTATCTGCAAAAAGCATATACCATAGCACATCATCCTGAATATTTTGCATCAACTTATCTATAACTAAAGCGAAAAGATAAGAACTTAATGTTGATTCTTGGTGTAACCCTACAGTAATTGAAAATTCATTTGTCTCTCCAGCAGGCGATCTAATAGTGGTCACCACACCTTCATACATATCCCAAATCACATCAATGTAACCTTTTGAAAATTAATATATATATATATATATATAAATGCTTTGAAAATAGTTTTGTATGCTAATAAGCGAAAGAAAAAGAGTAGTTTCAATATACCCCACTGGAACTTATTGTGAAACTTTTGCTAGTTTTTTGTATGGAAAGGAATTTTTTAGCTCCAAGCCATAAAGCCCAGGTCGATCCCTTACTTTGATAGGATTTTGATATTAAAAAAATAATAATTCTTATTAATTCTTATGCATAATCTTTTCATCAACTAACGTACATAGTGGTGGTATTTTTATTATTAAAAGACATTATAATCTTTAAATATATTATTGTCTTGTGATTACTCAATAACATGAATACTAACCAGTAACATAATTATTTTAATATTTCTAAATTTATTATAGCAAGTTTATTACTGAAAAGTACAACAAAGTGTAGTAAAATAGGTTGAAGTTGTTGGGTATAAAGATAGAGGTGAAGGATTTGATAATAGCTGCAATGAAGTGTTAGGATGCAAAGGTGATAGATTATCAAATTTCCACAAATGAATGAAAAGAACGAGGTCACCTCTTCTTCTTTTTTTTTTTTTCTTTTTTTTTTGGGATAAATAACGAGGTCACCTCTTAATCAATAGAAAAGAACACTAGAAAAAAATTGTTGTGAATTCCCCCAAGAATCCAAGAATAGATAACAGTAAGTGATGACAGGGCAACTTTCTTGTGGTCCTAATTGCAAACTCATTCCCTTTTTGGAGGGTAATTTTAGTCTAAATTGTATTTAAATATAAACTAATAGGATAAATGGGTTGAACAGTCGGCTTAGGATTTATGTAATTTGAACTCTCTAGCTCGCTCCTCAAACACTACTTGTATTACATGCCTTCTAAATATGCCACCTACTGCTGCCAACTATACTAGTAGATTCCAAAGAACATCGTTAGGCCATTTAGATATTTGCCATATTTGGATAGTTGCAAGACAAATAGTAGTCCCTAAAAAAATGTAAGAACTAAAGGGCATGCAGGCCACACTCTTTGTACATGGACAAAATGCAAAATGACATGGTCTACTATTTCCACCTCTTTGCCACAACGGGCAAGAATCCATATAAAGGAATCTCTTTTACCTTTAGATTGTTACACATTGGAAATATACCCAAGACTCATTTTCATGGGGACATCTCAAGCTTGTAAGGTCCTTTCATGACCAAATCTGCTTGTATATGCTTGCGGAAATTTAAACTAGTCTTGGTGGGCTTCTCTTTTTTTGATGGCCTGCCTATTTAACATATAATACATGGCCCCCCCTCCCCAAATCTAGTTACTATAAGTTATTAACTATTGACTTTCTTATGCTAGGCTGAATTTGAAGCATGTAAGAGGAATGCTTCTATATGGGCCACCAGGTTCTAGAAAAACCTTGATAGCATGAAGCATTTGCAAATTTCTAAATGCAAAAGTGCCCCTGGTCTCTCTCTCTCTCTCTCTCTCTCTCCACTTTTTTTAATCTTATTTTGACACTTCTTTTTCTCCTACCGTTCATGCAGATTATAAATGGACCGGATGTGTTAGACGCATTCCAAGGTGTATCGAAGAGGAAAATAAGGTCACTGTTTAAAACAGCCATTGATGATGAATTTTTTTTTTTTGGTGAAGATGCGTACATATGTTCATTCTAAATTCACTTCATTGTGCTTTTATAGTGAGATCATTTAATATTTTCTGTCGGGAGCTAAAAGTGACCTACACATCATCATATTTGATGAACTTGATTCCATTGCTAAGGTAAGCACATATGCAATATTTGCTACTTCTAAATGCTGTTAGTTGTGCTACCTACAATTCGTGTTATATATGTGTGCGTGTGTAAATTTCCCGATATCAGACTTAAGGTTTTTGACATAATTCAAGTATTTTTTTCCCCTGTTTGGGTTTGACATCATTTTGGTGTTTTTGTATTCCCATGGATTATATGTTCTATTTCTCTCATTTCATTCCCATGTCATACGTGGCCAATTTGTTGTTTGTGTGATGTCTCTTTATTCCTTATTGGTATTAGTGATATGTACTCCAGATTAGTAATTGTAACTCATCTTTTGAAACATTGACAATAAGATACAAGGCTTGAGTTTCATGCTTCTCTATCAATATGCTTTTGTAAGGCAGGCATTCACTATTGAGTGTGTAGTCCAGATTAATTAGCATTGCTTTCACATTATTTCTATGCCCTATGATTTGTGATTTCAACTTGTCATCCACTTTTAAATGTTTTTATTAATTTAAACAACCTATGCTTTTAAACAGTGTGAACAATCAACATAGAAATGCTATTCTATATGAAAAAGGGTGGCTCATGGTTGAAAGTTTTGAATTTTGAAAATAGCAGACAGCGTATATTATCCGAAGACCCCAAAGGTAATGGTCACCTAGGCAAGAAACCATTTTTCTAGAAAGTGGTTCCTAAACAATAAGCACTCAATTGTTTTGCGCATAAATACATAAAGCACTTGACTGACCTTAGGTAATCATCATATCTGCATATACTTCATAGCTTCACCATGACAATTGTATTGAGCATGGGATCCCTTTATTCCAAAACCTCTACCCACCACACATGTAGCATCTTTCGTATTAAAATTGAAAGAGGCTATCTCCAGGGAGCCTTGCTGATGCACTTGGCCTTCCTTCCAAGATTAAGAGGACTGCCCACTTGGGTGTGCTTGTATCCACTTGAGCCATCACACTTGGGTCCCCTTGGGCAAGTCGAGTTTCCATGTCTTATATGATTTTACACTTGTTTTCCAGTCACCCTAATACACTCATGCCATTCTACGTCAGATAGAAGAGCCTCGGGACACCTTTGGGCTTGGTGCCATGGTTACGGGGCACCCAAGAGACCTCATGACTCAACATGAGATCGTAGGAATTTTGGACTTGGTATATTGGAAATGAAGATTTGTCAAGATACCTTGTACTATTCTCATTGGGGGGATCTGCACTTGACTGACCTTGGAGAGATCTCGACAGGAAGAGAACTCTAGAGTATGACAAAGACAAGTGACTTGTTCATATCTGAGCACACTTGACCACCATTCCAACTATTGAGGCCACTAGGTGAGTTGGGCTATGTAACCCAATCCTTATAAATATAGCCTCCATCTTCATGCATAAAGAATATCTAACCATCGCCATCTCTTGCTTTATGGTTATTCACTTCTAGACCTCTAAAACAACTCCTCACTCTTTCTTTTCCCAAGGCCATCTTTGCTTTGACCTAGCTAGTATCTGATGATGTATTGCCATCTCAGCATCCGACATAGTTCCTAGATAGCTCCCTTACTAGGTCATGTAGCCTCAAATCACGCACACAACCACATATAAAACTTCATTTTTTTCCTAATACAAGGAGGTAAGAAAGATCGTTAACAAAATAAAGCCCGATCTCTCTCAAAATATATTTCTCTCAAAATATTTTCTCTATTACAAAAATGATCTCTCTCAAAATATATTTCTCTCAAAATAAACTCTCTCTAAGTTTGGAAATGTTGAGCTCTAGAGAGTGTTGGGAGAGACAGAAAATGTTCTGGAGAGATGCCAAAATGGTGTTGGAGAGGTGCCTCAACAAATTAACAAAGGGTCCTTTAAATAGACCTGAGGCAGGGCACTTTCGCGAGCACAGACATGTTCTTCGCGGGCATGGTTAGCCTTGGTTTGCGGCCGTGGTGTCCTTTCGCAGGTTGTAGAGCCAACTCCTGGGAGTTGGTCGTTTGGGCAAAGCCTGGTTGCGGGCGCGATACTAATGGTCGCGGGCGCGACCGTGCTGTGAGTGAATCGCGGGCGTGATGGTGGATGCGGCTGAGCATCTTTTTCTGTCTCTTTGCTTCATATTTCTTGCACGTTTTGCTCCGCGCTTTGTCATCCAATCCCACTGACAAACAGCCTCCCTAAGCCACCATTTAGCTCTGTAAAGTCCATCCCTTTGTCAAAGCCTTATCCTCATGCTTGCTATCAATGAAGATCCAACAAAATCCACAAAAAGTCCACACATGTGAAGCTCTATCCTTTCACCCATGTGTTGACACCAAAAAGCTGAGACAAACAGCCAATTTGAGCATCCCAAAGTTGCCATTCTCAAACTTGAAAATTCAACAACATTATCTCTATATCTTGACAAGCATCATGAATCATGTTAATGTATAAGAAGATAATGAACAAGAAAATAATAAAAACAAAAACCCTTTCAATAAAAAATCATCATATTAAGTTTTGTCAAGAGAGGTATTGCCAAAACTTAAATTTTAAATTTCTTTAGGATAAAAAATACTAACAATGAACAAAGGGTAGAGGAGGCAACAATGAGAAAGTAATCATAAGCATTAAGAGAGAGTGAGCGTGGTCTTCTTTGGTTCCATATGTATATTGCAAATCATGTCTTTAATATGTTCTTGGTTTTTTTTTTTGCAGAAAGAGGGGCAGATATGGGATTACACCATATGGATGATAGGCTTGTAAGCCAACTACTTGCAATGGTTAATATCTCTCAGATTTCGTTTTTCAATTTTTTATTTTTATTATTTCTCTTTGTCTAGGTAATACTTGAAAATTTGCATGCCTTTCAGATTGACGGCCTGAAAGTATTGAACAACATTTTTATTATTGGTACTACAAACTGAAAGGAGCTCATTGATGAAGCCCTGCCGAGGTAACCTTCTCTCCATTGTGTTGTTCTTTGCTGATTTCTTTATTCTTTTTGAACAATGTCCCACATTTTTTAAACTCGAATGGCATGTTCAAATTTTGAGTTTATCAAGTAAAGAAAAATGAAATTATTTAAACATATTTATCTTTTATGGGTAACCAAACAAATATATATATATATAAATAGCTATTTATTTTATTCTCATTTTCCCAACTCAATAAAAAAAAAAGTACGTTATTTATTGTATTTGTTTGTAGGGAAGGTAGAATCGAACTACATGTCAAAGTAGAGTACCCAGATGAGCAAGGGTGCCTGCAAATTTTGGGAATCTACACAAGGAACATGAGACAAAATTTTGTTCTTGATAAAGATGTGAATCTTCACGAAATTGGTAAGTTGTTTGAGCAATATTGTTGTGTAAGTGGAAACATTAGATCATCACTTATGAAATGAGATTGTGGATGTGCTTGTTTGCACAGCTTGCAGGACGGATGGCTGTAGTGGCTCTACCCTTCCATCTCTAGTCACTCGTGCACATTCGTATGTTGTGGTCCACACAGGGGAGAATGGATTACTGCAGCATGTGAAGAATGATTTCAAAGTAACAATGAACTACTTTCTTTGTGCTATAGAAGATGGTAAGTCTAGACTTCAAGAATCTGACTTGGAGCCAAGCAGGTAATACACATCAACATTTATTTTTGTAACTAAATGACATTACATATTATAGAAAATGTGATTTCAATTAAAACATGTTTCCTATATTTTGGTAGGAAATCTACCTTTATTTTTTCTTGTTCCCTACAACCTCAGTTGTTTAAAACAAGATACACGTGTCCTATTAAAAACCAAACCAACCCAAACCAACCAAGCCTTAAGTCCCATCACATGTGTCCTATAAACTTTGTCAAAATTTAGTCCTCAACAATAAGAACAAAATCCACTTCCAACCACTTGTTTAAAGTGGTGTAGAGATTATATTAGATAACATTTGCACAGATAGAAGTACTATACAGTCAAAATTTCGTCCACAACTTTCAATTTTTCTACTTGAATAATATCGTATAAATTTTATTCAAATTATTAAGCGCTTTCTAATAAAATCATTCTTCAACAAAATACATATGTTAATTATTAGATTTATTTCAGTAATGGTACTTCCAAACTTGAGAATCTTCAAAGATTTGCAAACTTCTTTTATAGAAGCATTATTTGCAATGTATTCCCTCCCAGGCTCAACCTTTTTAACTCCTAGATCACTAGTTTAGAAAGGTAAAGTTCAACTTATAACAGATTCTTTTGTGGCCACTGGCTTGTTGAGACACAAAAGGGTTTGGAGCATTACAAGGGGCAATGGTGGCAAGAGTGTTTGCCTTCACAAAAGAACCCTTGAGGCTATTTTCATTTTACCAACATTCATATGGTTTTAGATATTATTGGAGACGAAAATTGTGACTTTGTTAAGTAGAAGAAAATTGTTCTTATTTTTGTTTTCTGATTAGTTTTCTTGTTTTCTTCTGGTCGTCTCAGGATGGGAAAGGAGGAAATGGTAAGGATCTTGATTCTGTTGTTTTAATCAGTAAAAGTGTCTAAACTTTTAGAACCTTAATTTTAATTAATAAAGGGTCTTACATTGCTGAATCTCTATCACCTGCTCTATAATCATTCTCACTTTTCATTTTATTTTTGTGGATTCTACAGTAGTTCAGCACTGAAGTTTTACGCATGGAACAAGAAATTGCAAGGCTCAAGGAGAACACTGCACATTTTCAGGCTACGGTTGAGATGAAACTTGTAAGTCCTCTGTAAATTATATTGGTTCTCATTTCTTTTTTGTTTTTCCCCCATCATAGGCAAAGCTTTAACATTTTTGGTGTGCTATGGCAGGAGACACTTTGCTGTGAACTTTCAAAGTAAGGGCCTGGATTGGGTTTCAAGTGGTGGTCAGAGTCATGGAAGTATCTAGTTTATGTTTGGTTCTATCAGAACATGTTACAGGTTTCTATTTGCTTGGTGTTTTAGAAACTGTGTTTGAATTCTAATTTCTATTTGATTGTGTATGAGTCTGTGTTATGGTGTTCCCACATATGTATGTTGAGTGTAGTGTTGTGAGATGATTGGGATATATACTGTACATTTGATTGGTCAAATATGTAAATTTACAACTCTGTTCACTGTTTCATTTTGATTTCTTTATTTTTTTGTTTTTGAAAAGGAAAAAAATAATTTAATTGACTGTTATCAAAACAAAAAGGAAAAAATAATTTAATTGACTGTTATCACTTGTACCATGGGAGTTAATCTGTGAGAGGGTCAAAGCTCCCTCATTATAAGATTTTATTGATTTATACAAATATAAGTTTTACATGGAAGGTCTGGGTAATTCTATTTCCACACACCAAAACATCTCATTCCAGATCCTCTCTTAGTACACATACCAATTAATTTTGAATTTTATAATTTTACTCAATGCACAACCAACTAGATAGAAAGCAAAACCCACATTGCCATTGAAAACAATAATTATGTACAAAACCCAGTTCTATAATCAGAACTAGCAAGAATGTATATATATGTATTATTATATGCAATAGGGGGGTCAAATTTGGATATGAACCATCAAAATGCAAGAAAAACCCACATGTAATCCATTGCCAATCATGCGATTAACGGCATTGTTGCCACCTCCACCTACTCCGACGACCTTGATCTTGGCCACGCCCATTGGAGTAAACGAGCTACTACAAGTACAATAACGCTTCGAGGGACTTCGACGATGAGCCTGGAAGGAGAAACATGTTCTTGAGACGAATGAATAGAAGGTTTTGTGGTTAAACCCACTGAAAATTGAAGAGGAAGAAGAAGAACACACTATTAACTCAGCTAGGTTTGTGAGTTGAAAGGTAGCCATTTGTGCCACTGTTTGGTTTCCAAGAAAATAAGGACAGAGAGTGGGAATGAGAAGTTGTTTTCTCTACTGAGAGAGTGAGAGAGAGAGAGAGAGAGAGTAATCGGAGGTCTAGGGTTTTAGAATTTGATAGCTTCAAAAAATTTTCCGCAAAAACGTTAAAAGGTCTCCGCGGTGGCCAGTGATTTGGAGAAGGTAGAAGTGGTAGCGGTGGTGTCAGCGGTGGTGGAGGTGATGATCTAGGGGACAACGGAGGAGGAGGAGGAAGGGAAGATCCAATGTCAACAATGGTGAATCCATTCAACAACGGCCAAAGTGTGTGCATAGAGGAGATGAAAAAATTAGGGTTTTGGAGGAAAAGATAAGAACACTTTAGTAATTTTATTTTAGGATAAAATTGTAATAAAAAAATAAATCATTAAGTGTGTGCACAGAGGTAGGTGAGTGTGTGGAAATAGAATTTCACGGAAGGTCCCTCACTTAAGTAAACATAGTTGGTTCTAAAAAAAGAGAAACATAGTTCAAATGGCTTAAAAGCCCCTGTATATATTTAGAGTCGAGTGTTTCACGCAACTTTTTGTTTTAAAATTGTTCCAAACCTTTCATATAATGACTTTTTTTAGATGTACATTTTAAATACAATTTATTTTTCAAAATCTTCTTATTGATTTGAAATTAACATGCATATGAAATTTTGTGTAGTGAATTTTTTCTTTTAACAAACATTCAACATATATTTCGATGAAACTATTAAGGTAACATTAAAAAAAAAAAAAATTATAACTGACTTTTTGGTAGAAGAAGAATTTAAAGTAAAAGCTTAATTTCATCTAAACAATAGCAAAATAGAAATATTGTAAACTAATACATTTCAAACTATAAAATGGCATTATGATGGTAAGAATTCGAAAACACCATAGCAGAACAGTTCAGTCATACACGTCAAACTACAAAATGGTATTACAATGGTAAGAATTGGGAAAACTCCGCTCAAAAGGGATTTACAACCCTAATATAGAAAGATTAAGATAGTATTTCTCTTTTTTTCTTTCAGAGGGTGGAGATCACGGCCAATGGGGCTATGTAACCCTAATCGATGCTGCAACCTCAAGGTTGAAACACTTGATGGTAGTTTTTGGAAGACAAAGATCACCCTGTTTAACAGCAAACATAATTTACTTGCTAACGTGGAAGAAAACTAAATTATCGCCTTTTGCTCTTAGTCTTGGTAATCCTTGATTTGCAGGATTCATTAGGCGGCTTCCAGATGATATCCTCGAGATTTTCACAAAAAATCATGTAAAACTGAACACAGAAGATTGTAAAACTCAATTAGCTGAATCTCCGAGACTAAAATAACCGACTCTTTCATTTGTCATAATAATCATGTTGAGCAAGGACAAGCTAAAAAATGTGAGCTATATTCATGTGCAAAATATATTTAGTTTTTGGCGGTGAATCACATCTAGAAACTGGAACAAATGGAGCACCTGACCTTGAGGTATTCACCAGCATCTCCAGATGCTTTTTGAATATCAACCGCGACGAATGTAGGAGCAACTTGAAATACCTATTTAAAACATGAATTGGAAACTATAAAATGTTAGGAAAAAAATTATTACAGAGGTTCGGGGGTGAGAACGTACTTCGAGAATGACTGAAAAATGTGAAGTTTTGTTTGCTGAAAGGCCTTCCACCCTCATCTTTAAAAAAAAATAAAAAATAAAAAATAGCCTCCGATCAATATTTTCAGGACTACTTTGGTGAGATTACTACCCATGGAATGAACAGGAAATAAGACAAAATCAAATATAGCCTGGACTCCTCCAAATGTTAATTAGACAGTAAATTAATTCCTCGAGGCATCAAAATAAGAGGCAGTTAGCATGAAATTGGTCAAGTTTACCAAAGTTCTAAACAAGATTACCATAGGAAACTCCCAAGTGGTCTACCTTGTAATTACGAATGTGTCTTAAAACCTATCAATTGTGCAACAACTTCCATACTTAACAAAATCACTTTTGCTGGTTTATGGGAAACAAAGCGTGTTTGATGCTGCGTATAGTCCTGCCAAGAAGGGTAAAAAATTCAAACATATGAACTAATCACGAAGCTATATAAAATGAAATCATAAAGGAATACAGGATGACATTGAAAATTGGGCTCAATAGTGTTTAACGTGAGAAAAGTGAGATGAGACGGCAACACACTCCTAATGGCAGTACCAAGAGTAGGCAAGTTTGAAAAATGTTGGCAGCTGCCAGCAAGTGGAACATTAGATGTGGAAAACAACAAACCACAAGTTTGGTCATGAATGAAATGAAAAGGTTAGATTGCTTGGTAATCAAATACAAATGACTCAAGTGGAATTAACAAACTCATAACTCATATCTGTCGACGGTCAAAAGTGCTGAAAGGTTTAAGCCATGAGAAAGAATAATTAGGTCAAAGGCATTAAGAGCCAGAGGGTGTATATCCTCATTCCTACATGGCTCATCAACTGGTTCTTCCTAAAAAAAAACCCATGAATGCATGGCAAATGTTAGGCAAACCCATAAATACCAGTGACTTGTAACAAAAACCTGCAACACATGTGTCCTCTTTGTTTTATACAAGAAGGCTTTGTCATCTAGATTATATAAAACAATATGACCTGTGTAAAGGAAGAAAGATCCAGAGTGATGGTGTAAACATGAGATAACTGTTCTCTAAAGTACTTGGACTTTTAAAGCCATCTGTATGTATGCAAACAGGTATATCAATATTTTAAATTTTGGTGCATTTATAATGGTCAAATTTGTATATATATACATATTATCTCATATGTGCTTATGCACATTTATCAATAAATGAAAACTTGGTCCGTATTGTAAAGCAAAAACTTAGCGTTGTGAAGGGTTATGGGTGGCCATTGAAGTTGTTGTATTGTGAGAGAATTCTATGCAGACAACCACATCCTACAGATTGTTCAGAAGTATTGAAGCTGGAAATTTCAGGATTTGACATTTTTGCTCGAGCGAAAAAAGCCTCCCTCGAGCGTAAAAATCAAGCTCCCAGAAGTTTTCCAGAGATTTGCACAGTAGCTTGAGTGAACCCTGTTTTGCAAAGCTCCTCACTCAAGCGTAAAATGCACGTAACCAGTACTTTTACAAGTTTTATAGGCCGCTCAAGCAACCAAAGTTGTGCTCAAGCGAAAGGTCCTGTTTCAAAATTTTTGAAAAGTTGTTTTACGTTCCGTTTTCCATTCTGTTTTATTTCTAAGCACTCTTAGGCATGCATTAGACATTATAAATGAACAAAAGAGATAAGAAAAAGGCCTAAGAGAAATAATAAGTTAAGAATGGATTTAATTGGTTGTGACGCAATATGTTATGAAATGTGTAGGGTCAAGTACGAGGGCAAATTCATCGACCGAACATTGTGAGTAATATCTTAGTAAAGATATTTTCAAGTATGTTACTTTCCAACTGCTACTTCTGTATAAGTTTCATGGATTTGTTGGTTTCAATTATGAATGAGTATTCGATATGCCAAATTTTTGTAAAAGGTTTGTGAAAAACATGAATTGGGCATGAGGCCGCTTTTCATACTTGGGCCCAAGGCTGTTTGATATATTTGATAAGGACATTAATGGGCCTAAGGCCGTCTGACTATGAACATGATTATGATCACGAATATGAAATACGTATAAACATGAACATTAAAATAATGGGCCAGAGGCCGTTTAATATGATTGGGCTAGAGGCTGTTTGATACGAAGATTCGGCCTGAGGCTGTTTGACATGAATGAATTGGGCCCGAGGCCGTTTGATATGAATGAATTGGGTCCGAGGCCGTTTGATATGATGGGTCAAAAGCAGTTTGATATATTTGGGTCTGAGGCCATTTGACACGTTTGATAAGAACATGAATGAGCCAAAGGTCGTTTAATGTAATTGACAAGGATACTACCTATTAGAGAATTTCATTCATATAACCTCTTTAGTTTGGTATTATTCACAGGGCTTTCGCTCACTCTTATTTATATGTATGTAGGTGAGCAAAAAGATGTCCAAACCTAGCCTCAGTGAACCTCAGTCAAGGATGTGAGAGAAATCCAAGTTTTTGTGAAGTTAGCCCAAACGTCTCACGCATGAGACTTTGCTTTATTCTTTTGTTTACCCCTTTGGCTACCTTGGTGAATACGTTGGATCACCTATGTATATAATCTTTTGTTCGGCTGGCTACATATCTGAAAGTTCCTGGATGTACAAGATGTTAAATCTGTTATATGTGTGAGTTATTATGGAATGCTTTTAAAATGATTTTGTTATGCTATATAAGCATAGCTCATTGGATAAAATTTTTAAGTCTGCTTTCGTTTTGGCCCCTTTTTTTCTATTGAGACATGTTTAATCAGGTTTGAGGTCGTAGGTAATCTCATGATTACTGACTGGTTATGATCTTAATCCATAGGGGCGAGTTTGGGTCATGACAGAGTGGTATCAAAGTACGAGTTAATAACTCACAAACTTGTCCGAATGAGCAATAAGCGTCTAGAAAAGATCTAGGATGTATTCATATGATAAGTATGACCTTGAAGACATCGAGAATATGCTAAAATGTTTTGAAACAAATGATTGTGTACTATATACATTGTGATTTACTTGCATTGTGATTTACTTGAATATGTGTGCTCTCTGTATTTGCATACTTGCGCCCATTTTGGTATAAAGAATAATGCAAGCTTAATCAAATAATGGTGAGAACAAGAGATGATGAATTAGAGGAGTCCTCTACTGCCAGAATGGATAGGATGGAAAGATTAATACAGGACATGGAAGAAACAATGAGGCAACAACAACAGTGGCAACAGCCACACCCTCCGTCCCCACCTTCGGCACCGCCTGTACAAGATCTACAGAATGATGACTGGACAATAACTCTCACCAAAGAGTTTAAGAAAATGAAACCGCCATAGTTTCATGGAGGATTGGATCCATTACAGGCTGAAGTGTGGGTCCTTGGCATGGAGAAGTTGTTTGAAGTGTTTCCTTGTCTAGAAACATAGAAAGTATTGCTAGCCACCTTTATACTAGAAGATGAAGCGAGAAGGTGGTGGATGTTGATGCATGAAAGCAATAAGATATTGGCTGGGCATGGTTCTTGGAAATTTTCTACGACAAATACTTTCCACAATGTGTTCGTGATATGAAAGTTTTAGAGTTCATGGAACTTAAGCAAGGCAACATGACAGTGGCTGAGTATGAGGCCATGTTTACCGAATTGGATAGATTTTCACCGCACATGGTTGACATTGACTGTAAGAAAATGAGAAAGTTTGAAGGTGGCCTTCGAGATGATATCTTGTAAAATATGAATGTACTAAAGCTAGAAACCTATATTGATGTGCCAGATCGGGCCATAATATCAGAAGCTAACATAGCCAGGCTAGGTAAATCATCAACTGATTGGAAAAGTAAGAGGCAGGGCTTTTTTTCAAAGAAAAGACTTTCAAAGAAACATAATACAGGCTCCTCAAGCACTTCAAATTCTTCTACAGATGCGTCTCCAATGTGCAACCAATGTGGTAAAAGACATCATGGGGTTTGCTACCGTGTTTTAGGGGCCTGCTTTAAGTGTGGTAAAACAGGGCATATAGCCAGGGATTGTAATCAAAACAGTGGGAAGTTAGCTTCTAGCTTAACTACATTGATCCCAAAACTGGGAAACACTACGGGGCCTACTACCACCAGAGACACCGCAAGGCAATGAAGAGTCTTTGTGCTCATTCCGGGCGATACACGGAACGCAGAAGCCATCGTCTTAGGTACTATCTCTATATGTAATCAGGATTCATTTGTGTTAATTGACTTTGGATCAACGCACTCCTTTGTAACCTATGCATTTGCATCTAGATTAAGTAGACCTCTAGAATCATTGCCATATTTGTTATGTGTATTTGCTCCGTCCGAGGAATCTGTGTTGTGTATATCTGTTTGTCGACTTTGTGATATGCGTATTGGGAATGCTACTCTGTATGTAGATCTGTTGCCCTTGGACTTTAGACATTTTGATGTAATTCTGGGTATGGACTAGTTATCTAAATACTGTGCCACCATCGATTATGTAATGAAACGAGTTGTATTTAGACCACCAGGGCAAGAAGAAATTGTGTTTATGGGTAATAGGGTAGTGCCTCCACCTTATTTGATATCTGCAATGAAACCAAGTAAATTGATCAGAAAAGGGTGCCAAGGTTACTTGTGTGGCATATTGTCTGAACGATCTATGATTATTGAGTTAAACAGTATCCCTATTGTTAGAGAATTTCCAGATGTATTTCCAGATGAATTACCCGGAGAATTGGTTGACAGGGAAGTAGAGTTTACTATTGATATTGTACTAGGCACTCAGCCTATCTCAAAACCCCTATAGAATGTCTACTGCTAAAATGAAAGAACTGAAAGAACAATTGCAAGACTTACTTGACAAAGGCTTTATCCGACTAAGTACTTCACCATGGGCTGCACCAGTGTTATTTGTGAAAAAGAAGAATGAGACCTTGCACCTGTGTATTGATTACCGTGAATTGAACAAGGTAACAATAAAGAATAAATACCCTTGACCCTATATTGATGACTTGTTTGATCAGTTGCAGGGCTCACAAGTATTTTGTAAAATTGATTTGAGATCCGGGTATCACCAGTTGAAGGTAAAAGCAAAAGATGTCGAGAAAATTGGATTCTAGACAAGGTATGGCCACCATGAATTTCTTGTTATGCTATTTGGAGTGACTAATGCCCCTGCAGCATTTATGGATCTTATGAATCGAATTTTTAAGCCTTACCTTGATGAATTTGTTGTGGTTTTTATTGATGATATTCTGATATATTCAAAGAGTAGACTTGAACATGAACAACATCTGAAAACCGTCTTGCAAACACTTAGAGAAAAGAAATTTTTTGCTAAATTACAAAAATGTGAGTTTTGGTTGGATGAAGTTGTTTTCTAGGGCATGTCATCAACAGAGATGTGATTTAGGTTGACTCACAGAAGATAAAGGCAATTGTAAATTGGCCTACACCAACAAATGTAATAGAAGTCTGTAGTTTCATGGGCTTAGCTGGGTACTATAGAAGGTTTGCGAAGGATTGTCAAAAATAGCTATACCTCTTATCCAACTGACACGCAAAGGGAAACCATTTGAATGGAATGATGAAAGAGAATCTGCCTCCCAAGAACTAAAAATAAGACTGACTACTGCAGCAGTGTTAACATTGCCCGCAGGCACGGAAAACTTTGTGATTTATAGTAATGCATCTTATAAAGGTTTGGGCTGTGTATTAATGCAAGAAGGACGAGTAATTGCTTATGCCTCCCGAAAATTAAGACCACATGAGAAAAACTATCCAACACATGACCTGGAATTGACCGCAGTTGTATTTGCTTTGAAAATTTGGCAGCATTACTTGTATGGGGCATGCAAAGTCTACACGGATCACAAAAGTTTGAATTACTTCTTTACTTGGAAAGAGTTGAATATGTCACAGAGAAGATGGCTTGAACTAATAAAAGACTATGGTCTTCAGATTTAGTATCACCCTGGGAAAGCCAATACAGTTGCTGATGCCCTGAGCAGAAAATCGATGGGGAGTTTAGCTTGCTTACTTACTGAACAGAAAGAAATCGTGTAGGATTTTGAGAAAATCAAGATTGAAGTTGTGTTACACGAACAAGATGGGTTGATATCCGCCATTCCAGCTGAGCTAACAATAGTTAATGAAGTCAAGCAAAGACAAAAAGAGGATGAGTTCCTCAAGAAAATAATTGATGAGCTTGAAGCAAATCCGAAACCAGAATTCAGCATTGATAATGAAGTGTTGAGATTCCAAAACTGACTATGTGTCCCAAGCATTCCTGAACTAAAGAAGAGAATCTTAGGTGAAGCTCACAAGTCGATGTTTGCTATGCATCCGGATAATAAAAAAATGTACAGGGACTTAAAGCAAAGCTATTAGTGGCCCAAAATAAAGAAGGAGATCGCAGAGTATGTGTCTAAGTGCCTCTAATGTTAGCAAGTTAAAGCTGAAAGAAAGCAGACGGTCTACTTCAACCTCTCCCTATTCTAGAATGGAAGTGGGAGCATGTGACCATGGACTTTGTTGTTGGCCTACCTCAAACCTCAAACGCCTCGAGGTATGGATTCTATTTAGGTTATAGTTAATAGACTGACCAAATCTGTACATTTTCTGTCTATGAGAACTACATTTGATGCTTATAGATTAGCCACTACATGTGTTGATGAGATTGTTCATTTAAACGGAGTTCTGGTGTCTATTGTATCAGATAGAGATCTAAAATTTATATCTAGATTGTGGAAAAGCCTGCAAAGAGTAATGGGAACATAACTAAAATTTAGTACTGCGTTCCATCCACAAATAGGCGGGCAATCAAAATTGACCATACAGACCTTGGAAGACATGCTCAGAATGTGTGCTTTAGATTTTCAAAGGAGTTGGGAAGATTATTTGCCACTAGCTGAATTTGCATACAATAATAGTTTCCATTCCAGCATCGGTATGGCACCATACGAAGCTTTGTATGGAAGAAAATGTAGATCACCAATTTGTTGGACAAAAGTCGGGATAGGGCTCTACTTGGACCCGAAATTGTGCAAGATACTTCTGCGAAAAAGAAAATCATCCAACAAAGGCTCAATATAGCACAGAGTCGGCAAAAGAATTATGCAAATGTTCGAAGAAGACTTCTTGAGTATGAGGTTGGTGATCATGTATTTATTCGTGTGATTCCAATGAAGGGTCAGTTTGGATTTGGTAAGAAGGGTAAATTGTCACCCCGTTACATTGGACTGTTTCAAATTTTGGAAAGGCTTGGCCCAGTTGCTTATAGAGTTGCTTTGCCATCGGGATTCGAACAAATGCACAATGTAATTCATATATCGATGTTGAGGGGTATCTCCGAAATCCATTCCATGTGATTGATTACCACCGGATAGCACTTGATGAGAATATGGAATACGAAGAATGGCCAGAACGAATCATTGACTAGCAAGTGAAACAATTGAGGAACAAGTCCATCCCAATGGTGAAAGTAGAATGGAAAGAACACTATGGGAAACACGCTACATGGGAAAGGAAGATGAGATACGGCTACGCTATCCACACTTGTTTCCGGACAGAGGTAAAATAAGTTTGAACGACCAAACTTCCTAAAGGTGGGAAGATTGTAATAATCCTATTCTATGTTATGTTAATTACCCTTGATTATGATTGTGATTAAGTGCTTATGTGATTTTTGGTGATAATTATGGTTTTGAAACTATATTTGTTCACCGTAGGAAAATCTGTTCCATTTACTGCTATAATTTGAAATTGAAGACCATAGAGGCTACAGAAATTGAAATTGACTGTACTATTGTGATTAGCATAATTTTTAGAGCCTATAGTGAAATTTAATTAAATTTGATTCGGACCAAGTTAATTAGGTTAAATTGATTAATTTAAGCTCAGTTAATTAGCCCTAATCAAAATTGATTAGGCAAGCATATATAAGTGATCTATATACACTTAAGTTTATTCCTTTGAGCTCATTTCTTACAACTTGGCTGAGATTACACTCTAGAGAGAGAGAGAGAGGGATGGTTCTAAAGAGAGAGAGAGAGTGAAGGCAAAAATTGGAGAATTAAGCAAGACGCTTGAAATTTGAGAAGGTTAACTCAAGAACTAGCTAGAACTTGGAAGATTGGAGCTCCTAGGTGAGTAGTTGAACTCAAACTCATGAGTTTAAGTTTATAATTAAGTGAATTTAAGCAAGATATATAATTAAGAACAAGAATTGAGTTGATTAAAATGAATTTGAAGTTAATATGTACATTCATGTAAGAATTAGCCATAATTTTGCATATTTGAATGTGAAACATGTTGATCATGTTGTATTGAGGGTTGTTTGGCACATGCATGTAAGAATTTTCATGTATTGATCATGTATTGAAGCTTAGTTTCAAGCCTAGGAGCTTTTCTATGCAAGATACAAAACATGAATTGTGTATGTATAAAGTTTATGCTTTGAAACTTGTTAAACCCATGTATAGAGAAGTGGTTTGGAAATACTCTTCTGATCCTGGGGGACGCTCGTAATCCTTTGCTAGTCACCTGAAAAGGAATAAACACTCCGATCGGGGGTGCCGGAATTAGCACTCCGATGGGCAAGTTAGTCTCTGCACTCAAGATTACTTGTATTCTCAGCTAAGCTTAATAATTCTCACATACCTTTCTAGAACTGAAGATCTTGTATTTATAGTATTCCCTTTGGGCCTTCGGGCTGGGCCCATCCTCGTTCCGTTACATGTACCTCTACTCGGCATCTGTTCTGTTGGCTGAGGTACTGGTTATTCTATTCGGCTCCTTGATTGATTGGGGTATGTGCCAAATATAGGTTACGTTTCGGACCGGACACGCTTATCCGTCCCTATGGATCTGATGAAATTTGGCTCCCACAACTGCCCTCCAAACACCTTACTAGCACCAGTTAGTCGGCGTGTTTGGCTTTCTAGCCTGGGAAGTCAAAAATGTGTGTCAGAACGCGCATACGCTTCTTAGTCATTATAACGCCTTCCCGCCCCTTCGTACACTGCTTCTATTTAATATGATTTGAAATTGTCTCTTCGAGCGTATGTCCTGAATATTCAAAAGATATCTTGCTTGCCCTCTTGTGCAACTCTGTCTCTTCGTGGCTTCTACAACTCCTTGTTCCTTGCTTCTCCCTTCGTCTCCTGTAAGTCTTCTCCTCCTTCATTTTTGATCCCGTTTCCTTACTTGCTTTTAACTTTCCGTAATCCTTGGGTTTGGCCAAAAAATGGCAAACCATCTGAAAGAGCTCCTTTCGGAGGATCGAATCTCTGGCTTTTGACGCCGTTTCTCCATCCCTGATGACGTCCATCTGTCACTTTTGGCAGACAGCACCACCGATATGCAGAGGGAAGATGAGAGCATAATCGTCTTTCCTCTCCTATCAATTGCTGAGGGTGGAGTACGCTTTCCTCTTCACCTACTTTTGAGGGCCGTTCTTAGATACTGGGGTCTAATCGCCTCCCAGCCCAACGTGAATTTCTTCCGCATCATAATGGGGATCGTAGAACTAAACTGCCGTCTTAAGATCAATTTAGATATTCCTGCCATCCGGCACTGTTAAGTCCTAGCCAAATCTACTGGCCGGCTAGGGCGCTACTTTCTTAGAGCCAAGGATACTGATCATCACTTAGTGACTATGCTCGCCAGTTCTGGCAAGCGTGTCGACAACGTGATGGTCGTGGTCTGTGGCAACTGGGAGTTCGGCGAAGGCGAAGATCGCCTAGACCCGGTACCGAGGAAAAAAAGAGAACCAGGTGGCCAATTGGATTACTTGTTTCCATTATTTTCGTATATATATTTATTCGGCACTATATTCATCTAATCGTTTTGTTTATGCAGGCAGTGATTTGAAGAGAGTGTTGGTTTCAGACGACGACGCTGTGCTCGTAGAAATTAAAACCGCGCTACAGTTCGTCGGCTGTCCGGATCTTCAAAAACAAGGGAGGGCAGCCCACATTCTTTTGCGGTACGAGCCAACTTACACGACTTTCTCGGCGGTAGACAATATTCCGATCGCGTGAGGCGACAACCATCTTACGACCCTCATCTTCCCCAGCTTCAAAAACTTGAGGCAGATCGGCTTAGAATCATCGGATTCTGAACACGAACAAGTGGCCGAACCAATAGCCAAGTACCCGGACAGGTTGGCAGCAGAAGTTGACGAAACTATTAATTCGGCTTTCGAGGAAGCCGGATTGAACTCTTCTGACTCTCCATCTACATCAGGCCGAGGGGACCCCTTCGAAGATATTTTTACAGACTTGGGAGACCTTCCCGGCGATTACTCTGAGGATATGGCTGGGGAAAATCTCACACAGATGGCGCGGAAGAGAAACACTGAACGCATGGCCGCCCAACAAAAGGTCGAGGCCATTCGTTCCGGACTTGTTTCGGCTGAATCTGTTCAACCTACTGTCATAGAAGAAATGGCTCACGTTGTCATGGCCGAGACGAAAAAAGATGTCGAGCGTCCAACTACAGTGGAGCGACCGATTTCAGAGGATCGGGGCAAAAAGCGAAGCGCTGAGGACAAGGACGGCTCTGAAGAGGGACCCATTGATAAACGGCCACGCTTAGAGGAGTCGGCTGTGGTTGCTCTTTTTGTCTTTGAGCCAAAGATAAAAAACATGCCGATCTCCTCTGAAGTGTCGGCTTTGAAAGATCCAGCTGTGGCGTTGAGTTTAGCTGCTTCGGTCTCCCTACCGGCTGACAAGGCGACCTTTCGTGCCGAGCCAGATTTGGTAACGGCAGCATTAGCTGCTCAGTCGGCCCTTCTGGTATGTGACTAACTCCTTTGTTGGTTTGGTTTGTATTCGATGTTTTTTGGAATGTGGCGACCCTTTGTTTTGCAGACGGTTGGAAGGATCGCCGAACTAGGGCGCCACCTGCATGAAGCCGTTGAAAGGATTGGCTGTTTGCAATCGGAAGTCGATGGTCAAAAGAGCAGGGCAGAGTTTGAGGCAATGAGAGTCGCAATGGAAAGTGCGCAGGCCGAGGCTGAGAAGGAAAAGGCCAGGACTGCTGATCAACTCAGATTTGACACCGAGGAGAGGGCAAACGCGAGCGAGGAATCGCTCAAGTTAGCCAAGGAGGCGCTTGCAAAACTGGAGGCCGAGTTTGAAGAGTTGAGGCAGGCCAAGGAAAAAGCCGACTCTGAGGCTTCCGCGGCGTTCGAGGCTGGGAAGAGCGCCGCCTTTAATGACTACGTAGAAGAAGTCCCCAAATTTGAGGATCGGGGATTCAGACACGGCCGGCTCAAAGCCCTTCCTGCCGCTGGAGTTACATTGGCCATGCCAATTCCATATGAGCAAGTGGACGTTAAGCCGCTTGAGTCTGATCCTGAGACTTGATTTTGGTGACATTCCAATTTTGTCAGGCTTTTCTCAATTTTAATGTATGTTTTTTGTTAGTTGACCTTCATCTTTTTTGGATTTTCATATGTAAAATGTCCGCTGCTAGCGCCCAATTTATGAATGAAAATTTTATATGCTCTCAAGTTATTTGTCGTATTGTTTGTTGTGTGAACATATAATTAGGATAATCAGCAGTTAGAACAAAATGTCAAGATTACGTGAGACAGCAGACTTAAAAGCCGATTAGATTGATGAATCTGCCCATGCCCCAGTTAGTTCATGATCGTAGAACGCCGAATAACACGTTATGAATCTTGTACTGATGAATCGATTCGTGGAACGGCTGGGGCACTCAAGCCGACTAGATTGATGACTCTGCCCTTGCCCTAGCTGGTTCATGATCGTAGAATGCCGAATAACATGTTACTTTTGAATCATGTACTGATGAATCAATTCGTGGAACGGCTGGGCCACTCAAGCCGACTAGATTGATGAATCTGTCCTTGCCCTAGCTGGTTCATGATCGTAGAACGCCGAATAACACATTACTTCTGAATCTTGTACTGATGAATCGATTCGTGGAACGGCTGGGGCACTCAAGCCGACTAGATTGATGATTCCGCCGAATATCAGTGGTTGGGGCGATTGGGGGATATGACTCAGTCGGCTCCAGGCTGTTGACGCTTCAACGTTAATGAGATTGCCTCGGAGGTGCTGCCCTTAAGGAATAAATGGACGTGTACTTCGTGAACGAGGGTCCTACTTATGTGCTCAATCAGTAACTCAGTTCAGCTCTTTGAGGAAGATTAAACAAGTACAAATGTCAAATAGACTTTTCTTCAATAGCAGAGGTGAAGCGAAGATGCTAGCTGAGCTAGGTGGAGCAATAAGTCGAAGCGGTGAACCTTTACGCACGGGCAGTAGGACTTCAAGGGATCGGGATAGACACCAATCTCCTCATCGTCGAAGCAGGTCGCCTAGGAGGGACAAACAACCACAGCGTAAGTCTCCCCAACCCCGTCCTGGAAGGGAGTCTGACGCGACTCCTTGCCCATTGAGTTTCACGGTCTTTATGGGTAATAGACCAGCGACAGAGGCGGATTTGATCATTCGAGATCCAAATGTGGCAGTCGAGTTTGCTCGACAGATTTTTCCACCTGAAGTTCAGCAATCGATGGTAGGTCGGCAGGACTTCGAAGTGTTTCGTGAAGGCGTTCACTGGGCGGTGAGGGGACTGTACACGGCTTGCGAGATCGGTATGCGTCTCCGCGCCGCTCACCACGATATAGAACAAAGAGACGAACGCATTCGAAAGTTAGAAGCTCCCGCCGAGAAGGCCGAGCGTGGGCTCACTAAAATGAAGTCCACCGTGCCACAATCGGCCAGCCACCCAAACCCAGTTGTTCAAGAGAGGGTTACTCAACGGCAGATTCGTGATGCGATCGCCGATCGGAACATGGCCAGCATGTTCGCGATCGAGACTGTGAGGTCCGCGGCCTATGAAAAAGGTTTTCACGATGGTCGAAAGATCAGAATTCAGAAAACCAAGAAGAAACTCACTGAAGAAGTTTGCCGATGTGAAAATCGTGGATTTAGGCACGGTTGGATCAAGGCACTTCAGCAACCTAAGAGTCTCCAGGCAGCAGGGTTGGATCCCACGTTTCCGTTGTTCCAACAAAATGATTTCCCCTTCTCTGCTTTCGAAATTGAGAAGAGTGATGATGAGGAAGCTGCCGAACCGAAGAAAACCTTGAAATGATTAAGTAGATCAAAAGTGAAATTATGTATTTATTGGCTTAACTTTAATAAAACGCTTAGTTCTCAATTTGTAGTGTACTTATTATCTATTAGTACACATTTTATTCTGAATGTGTGCACGTTTTAGATTACGTTTATGCGGCTTGAACAATCTTACTTGAATATTTGCATTTTTCGGCCTTTGTCTACGGAGGCTTTAATTTGGGTAATAGTACATTGTACATTGTCTATTTCAACCGTTTCTTTCGATGTAATTTTTATTCGGCACACACGTGTTTGCATGTTTTATTGTATAAACATTGACTAGCCCGAGATAACTAGTCATTTCGGCGGCTCGGTATGAGAGCATTTACATTAAGTATTTAATCGACACAATTATGTTTCGCACGGAGGCTTAATCGGGACAAAGGTGTCATGCACCAAGGGCTCCGAATTTAGAGACTCTCAGCCCATCTATAATTGCCGTTTAGATAATTAGGCCATTTTAAGTCCAAAAAGCTGAAAATTAGTACATGAAGTGGCTGTGGCCAATATCGATCGGCGTCCGTCTTTTGGAGTTCAATGTTAATAAAATCGCCTCGGGGTCACTGCAAGGATTAGAAATAAATTGCCTTGAACTCATCGCGCCAATAACTTCACTTACTGTGTTCAGACTCGATTTAAAACAATTTTGTTGCGTGGAGTCAAATAAGTGTGAATGTCAAATGAAGTTTTCTTCAACACCAGAGGAGAAGCTCGAACTTTGGCTGAGCTTGATACTGCAATGAATCGCAGCAGAGAACCCACCCGTGCGAGAGGTAGGGCGTTTGAAGAACGGGAAAAATGTCAGCCTCCAAGTCGTCGAAGTCGATCACCCCGAAGGGAGAAACAACAACGGGGATGTTCTCCGCAACCGCGACCGAGAAATGAGGCCGACGTAGCGCCGCGATCATTGAGTTTTACTGTTTTCGTGGGGAATTCCTCTCTTGTCCTGGATCTTGGCCTTGACGTTGTCTATGGTGTCAAAGCTCTCCACCTCGAGGGTGATTGTCTCTCCGGTGTGAACATCGTGGATTCAAGTGCGGTCAGATCAGAGCATTTCAAGCTACGGATGCTCTCCAAGCAGCGGGCGTATATTCGGCGCTGCCACTGTACCAACGCGACTACTTTCCCTTTTTTGCCTTCAAAGTTGAGAAGGGTGAGGACGAAGGTGACGCCGTATGAAAATTGATATTGTAATGCTCGAACGCGGATTGCGTTTTTGTAATTACTGTTTAATCAAATAAAATGTTTTATTTTAAAAGTTTATATCTTATTCTGAAGTTTTATATGCTTAATTAAGCATCTTATTTCGAATGTTGGAACGTTTTGTTTTGTTCATGCGGTTGTGCCGGCTTAACTTACATATCCCTGCTTTGATGTGTAAATGTTTTTTTTTTATTTATTCTGGTGGGCGCTCCAAATTCGGAATGTTACTCGGCCCTTGAGCGCCGCCCGGTGGGACATTATTTGGTCAGCTGAATTTGGAGGCTTTATCGGCCAAAGACGTCATGTGCCGATGGGGCTCCGAATCCGGAGTCTATTTGGCCAATCACGATATCCACGAAGGGTGCTCCAAATCCGGAGGCTTTTTCAGCCCAAAGACATCGTGCGCCGAGGGGGGCTTCAAATTCGGAGACTGGCCAATCATGATATCCACGAAAGGCAGTCCGAATCCGGGGGCTTTCTCGGCCCAAAGGCGTCGTGCGCCGAGGGGGCTCCGAATCCGGAGACTTTTTGGCCAATCGTGATATCCACGAAGGGGCGCCCCGAATTCAAAGGCTTTTTCAGCCTAAAGGCATCGTGTGCCGAGGGCACTCCAAATCTGGAGACTTTTGGGCCAATCGTGATATCGACGAAGGGTGCTCCGAATCTGGAGGCTTTTTCGGCCCAAAAGGCGTCGTGCGCCGAGGGGGCTCCGAATCCGGAGACTTTTTGGCCAATCGTGTTATCCACGATGGGTGCTCCGAATCCGGAGGCTTTTTCGGCCCAAAGGCGACATGCGCCAAGGGGGATCCGAATCCGATGACTTTTTGGCCAATCGTGATATCCACGAAGAGCGCTCCGAATCCAGAGGCTTTTTTCATCGGAGGACTTGTTAACTGGATTTCGCAATGGGTGGAATTACAACTTTTCAACAAGAATCCTTGCATTACAAAAGTGAAATGTGTACATGGTGAATCATTTAGAACTAAGATCATTCCCCACAAGTCGGGTTTAATGATAGAATTTTCTCAAGGGCGTCGAGTTCCAGTGCCGTGGCGGACTCCTTCCTGACACATTTCTAAGCTGATATGGAATCTATCCGATAATGGCCATCTCAGTTAGGACCCAATTTTCCATCAATCGGTTTCTTGTCATCCGGAAGTACCTTCAAGATCGACTCTCTCGGTGTGTAGCGGCGCAACTGAACGCGTTGATTGTACGACTTGGCAAGCTGCTGCTGGTATCGCCTAGGGTTTCCGTGGCTTTTCACTAGGGAGCCGTCCGACATCGTCGAGGCTATTTCGATTCGGCACTTCTGTGGAGTTGGCTTGTGACTCCGTTGGTGTCTTTCCAGAAAGGAGATAACATGCTTGTGCGGATTACTGGGAACCACAGATTTGCTCAATGCCTTGTTCGATCGAGAAGCGTAGTAGCTGATGATAGGTGCTTGGCACGGCCTGAATAGTATGCAACCAAGTTTTCCCCGTGATGAGATTATACGGCGAAGGGAGCTTGACGACCAAGAATTCCACATCCACTGTTTGGGAGCCTGCTCGAACGGGTAATGTGATTTTCCCCAACGGGTACTCTGGATTTACGATGAAGTTGAATAATGGATAAGGAGCCGGAGACAGGTCTGATTTGTTGAAGCTGAGTTTGATGAAGGTCTCGTAATACATAACCTTCAAAGTGCTCCCGTGGTCTATGAGGACGCGTTCAACGGTAAATCAGTTTACGTGTAGTTCAATGACCAATGGATCAATGTGGGGGAGTGTTATGTCGATAAGGTCGGAATTGTCGAAGATAATACTCAGAGCTTTGTGGGGCCGTTTCGTTGGAGTGCGTTGCTTCTGGGGGACTGACTAAATTACGCGTACAGTAAGAGGCGTTGGAAGGCTGTATATCATATGAATGACGCCGAGTGAAGGTGAATCCTGCTGAAGGGCAACTGTTTTGATTGCGCCATTTCAGACATGCTGCTGGAGCCGACCATCTTGCACCAATTCCTTAAGGTGGTCTTTCAAAGCATAGCAACTGTCCGTATCATGACCGTGATCTTTGTGATATTCGCACCGCCTGTCCCGCCTTCTCATGTCAGGAGGTCCTACCATTTTGGATGGCCATTTGAAGAATGGAAGATGTTGGATTTTGGACATAACCGAGCTGGTTAGCTCTGGCAGCTCCATATATTTCTTGTCGGCGCGCTTTGTGCGCCTACTATCAACTTGCAGTTGCTCGTTTGCTCGGTGTGAGGATTGATCGCTTGATCGGCGAGAATCCCGTCTCTTATTGGCTGTCGTGGTTCAGGGCTCTGAGGTGGTACGGAACTTATTGGCTGTGCAATTTCAGGAGGGCCATTTTGTTGGCCTTATGTCCGGCTTTAACCCGCAAGGCCTCATCTTCCACTTTGTAGTATTCCTCTACTTTCTTCATTAACCCCCAGGCTGTTTTCGGGGGTCTTCTAGTCAAGGAACTGCGGAGGGCACTATCTGGATGTAATCCCATTTTGAAGGCGGTGATGGCCATGGAGTCGTTGCAAGCGTCATCAACAAGATTAAAGCATTCCCAATATCACGCCGAATATGCTCTTAGTGTTTCTCCTGGCAGGATTTGCATTGCCCAGAGAGAGTCGGCTTGCTTTGGCTGGACCTCATTAGTGATAAACCTTGCCTTGAAGGACTTTTGGAGTTAGTGGAAGCTTTTAGTCTAAGCCGGCTCTAGTTGTAATACCACCTGACATCTAGTGGTCCCAAACTGCTCGGAAATATTCTGCACATCAAAGCCTCGTTATCTGCATGTAGTGTCATGGCTTGCTTGTAATGGCGGATATGATCGGTGGGATCCAATTTACCGTCGTACAAGGTGAATGACGGTGCTTTGAATTTTTTGGGTAGCACGGCCTTTGCAATCTGTCGTATGAAGGGATCATACCGGTCTTCTTTATCTGAACTATTTCGTCTGCGTTTATGCCTTATACGTGGACTCTCTTCAGAGGAGCTGGAAGTTTCAGATCGTCCCTTCTTCTTGGGCTCCGGGGATAATGAGTCAGAGTCACCATCAGTGTCTTGTTGTCGGGCTCGAGATCGTCGACCTCCTGCCCTCACAGGTTGTTTCGGATCTTGGCGTACAGCTTGTTTGGACTTTGCCACCTCTAAGGCCAAATCCTGACGGAGACGTTCATTTTCTGCGATCATGTTCTCCAACCTTTGTTCGTTTTGCTTTGCTTGTTTCATGCTTGCTTCCATTGCCTCTTGTTCTGAAGTCGAGGGTGAGGCAAAGTTCAGAGCACGTCGTACGGGGATAGTTTGCGGTCTAAGCATGTTCGTTGGAGTGAGGTCGTCTCTCTGCGTGGTTTCATCAATGACTATCGGAGGATCTTCTGTCACGCCCGCCATGGATGTGTTTGAGTATTCCCACAGATGGTGCCAATTGTGGAGAAGTGGTTTGGAAATACTCTTCTGATCTTGGGGGACGCTCATGATCCTCTGCTAGTCACCTGAAAAGGAATAAACACTCCGATGGGCAAGTTAGTCTCTGCACTCAAGATTACTTGTATTCTCAGCTAAGCTTAATAATTCTCACATACCTTTTTAGAACTGAAGATCTTGTATTTATAGTATTCCCTTTGGGCCTTTGGGCTGGGCCCATCCTTGTTCCGTTACATGTACCTCTACTCGACATTTGTTCTGTTGGCTGAGGTACTGGTTATTCTATTCGGCTCCTTGATTGATTGGGGTATGTGCCGAATATAGGTTACGTTTCGGATCGGACACGTTTATCCGTCCCTATGGATCTGATGAAATTCGGCTCCCACACCATGGAATTTTGAACTATAGTTGCGAGTTATCTTCAAATATATGTTTTTTTGGAGTGTACTTGCATATTTGAGTGTTTTATGCATGAATTGGACCTTTAGATTTGTGATTTGAACTTCAAATAGAATTTTGGAAATTTCAGAATTTGACCATTTTGCTCGAGCGAGGAAAGCCTTGCTCGAGCGTGAAAATCAAGCTCTCAGAAGTTTTCTAGAAATTTGCACAGTAGCTCGAGCGACAAATCTTGCGCTCGAGCGAACCCTATTTTGCAAGGCTCCTCGCTTAAGCGTCAGAAGTCTCACTCAAGCGTAAAATGCACACAACCAGTACTTTTACAGAGTTTACAGGCCACTCGAGCAACCAAAGCTGCGCTCGAGCGAAAGGTCTTATTTTAGAAATTTTGAAAAATTGTTCTACATTCCGTTTTCCGTTCTCTTTCATTTCTAAGCACTCTTAGGCATGTGTTGGACATTGTAAATGAACAAAAGGGATAAGAAAGAGGCCTAAGAGAAATAATAAGTTAAGAACGGATTGAATTGTTAGTGACCCAATGCGTTATGAAATGTGTCGGGTCAAGTATGAGGGCAAATCCATCGACGGAACACTGTGAGTAATATCTTAGTAAAGATATTTTCAAGTATGTTACTTTCCAACTGCTACTTCTATATAAGTTTCATGGATTTGTTAGTTTGAATTATGTATGAGTATTCTATATGCCAAATTTTTGTAAAAGGTCTGTGAAGAATATGAATTGGGCCCGAGGCCGTTTGATATATTTTAATTGGGCTTGAGGCCATTTGTCATACTTGGGCCTAAGGCCGTTTGATATATTTAATAAGGACATTTATAGGCCTAAGGCCATCTGACTATGAACATGATTATGATCACGAATATGAAATGCGTATAAACATGAATATTAAAATAATGGGCCAGAGACTGTTTGATATTGTTATCCAAAAGACAACATAAGAAGGGAGGTGAATTAGGTTTTTTCATATAAAAGTAATAATACCTGTAGACATGCTCCCGGGAACTCCCCGACATCCATGCACCTGCGAGGGCGGCGCGAATCTCGTCTTGTTCTTTGAGCTACTATAGTTCGGACTCAAATGTCACGGTTCTGAATCTAATCTCACAATGTGTGATGTGAGATCGATAAATCACCAAAGAGTCCAAATCCGGCAAATCGTTTTGGAAAACTGATTTTTAATAAAGAAGTGTCAAACATGGACTGTTTTGCCAGATACAGAGTCGCCACCTAAATATTTTATTTTGGAGGAATTTGGAAAACCCAGACTCGTGCCTAGGGCCATGTGTCTGTCATCACCAAAGTTGCCTCGGCTTGGGAACTTAGGTACGATTGGGGAAGGTCATGTAATGAGCACCCCCGCTCGCCCGATCAAAGATCGGCCTGTACTAAACATGATATTTTGTTTTTGAAAACACATGTGCTCTTATTCTGGTTAATTAGCTAGAATTATTATGTGATGTGCACAACAAACAAGTATAGACTAGATCGCCTAATTTGGAACCAAGCATCGCATATCCGTTTGTTTGGAAAATGGTTTGAAGTTTGCTACTCGCAAGTAGGCTAAAATGCGGATTTCAATGAATTGTTCCAATTCAGGTAATCCAACCTTCACCCACAGGCATTCAGGCAGTTATATCAAATAAGCAGTTAGCCTCATGGCAAGCATGCTTTCATGGCAACATTAACAGACATGCAGTATGCTAAAGCGTAAACACTCACAATGTACTCCGAGCCAAAACAAGGAACTAGTTAGAAATCATGCATGATCCTAGTTCATGTTAAAATGGCTAATGCAACACGTGCGAAAATGCAGCTAAAATAGGCTCGGCTATTCTAGAATGTCATGTGAAATGCAACTTGGTACATGTATTCAAATTGGAATTGAAATACAATGCAGTAAGTATGATGCGCCGAGCCCGGTGCATGCAAAACAGATGAATGGATGCACGCATGCAAGCATAAGGTATGCTAATTGAAACATGCCCTAAAACTAACCATCATAAGCAGTTAAGTAAAAAGGAGAAAGAAATGGGGATTGGAAGACATGCATCACACACACGCACGCTTATTACAACAATGTGCCCTCTCGAGGGAGGGACAGAATAAGAAGGTAACTAGCTAATCTAAGCTAATTAAAACTAATTATTACAAAACAAACTAATTAACTAATCCTAGTTAACTAATTATTACAAAACGAATTTAAATAGCTAAACGCATTAACTAATTAAAGGGTACAAACCAAAGCAAAAAGCTAGCTATCTAAGCATGGCAGCTAAGGAAAGCAGTAAAAGAAAGAGGTTCTCAGAGGGAGAAGACTGGATGCATGCTCGGTCGCCTCGTTCGGAAATCCAATGCGATGCCCCGATTTGCCTTTGTTTTCAATTGTTCTTAGAACCTTGCACCAAGCTCTAGAAAAGCTGAAACTTCACCTTGGAAGTCCTGTGGGAGGGTGGCCAACCACTTTTGGTCTCTCCAGACACCTGCCGACCACTTTTGGTTGTTGAAAAACTAGAAAAGTGGTCGTCCAGCTAGTTTTTCTCGCTGGCCGGCCAGTTGTTGCTGCTGAACTGCAATTTGCTGTAATAGAGAGCAAGAAAGGGCATGGCAATGTATTTGCAAGATATGTGTACACAACCACCCTCCCTATCATGTCATGAACTCAAGGGAGTGTGGTTCTCGACCCTCGGGCCACCAATCGCTCATTTCAATACATGATGACCGAGAGGCGAAGTTGCACAATTCAATGTAAAATGAATGCACAAGTAAACACATAAAGCCTAAAACTCTATCGTGCATGATCAAGAGCGTCGGCGATCGAGAATCGAGGCACGTTTCATCACTATGAGTATGAAACATCCCTCTTTTCCCGTGTTTGGACTAACACCTATTCCAAACACAATGCAACACACAACATGTCATGCTCAATGCAATGTAAAGCAACCTTAGCATGCAAACATGGGAGGGACAAGCATGCAAACATGCAATTAATAATACTAGCATACACAATGCGAATGAACTATATGGCATACACAATGCTAATTGCTAAGAACTAGATGTCATACTCAATGCAAGGCAATCATAAGGTTCTAAACACCATGCATGCACAATGCAATGCAACAAGGGCAACAATATGCAATACACCAAACATGCAACAACATGTAAACCATATGCTCAATGGACTTAAACCGAAATGGACAGACCTCAGTCATGCCCAAAACAGTGGCCATAATGCAAAAATGAAGGTACTGAAAACACATACAAGCATGCATGCCAATTGGCTCACCAACGAAGGCACTAAGGTGCAACTCTCAAGAACACTTTAAGAGTGAAAAGCGTGGAAGTGTAACAACACTAAAGGCATTGAAATTAGACAAGAAATGATGTCAAATCACTTAATCAACACAAGCAAGGCATGCAAAGGTCCTTAAAGCTTAAGACAAGCAAAGAGGACTACACATGAGGCATGCAATAGATGACATAAATGCATGAACTAAGCATGGATAGAGCTCAAGTAGGTTAAAATAAGGACCTAAACATGCTGAGATGAGGGGTCAAAGGCCTAGACATGCATGCATACGAGCTAAGGCATAAACTAGGCAACAATGCATAACACTCAAAGGCATTCAAAGCATGAAAGAAGTGGGAACATGGCAATGCTAAAAGCTCTGAAATGAAGTATTAAATGATGCCAAATCATTTAAGTAGCTCAAAGATAGCATGCATGAGTCAACAAGACACAAAGCTAGCAAGGCCAATTGCACCACAGCTATACAAAGCATGAAGCATGTGACCAAGGCAACCCAAAACAATCCTAGAACATGTCAAAATGAGTCTAAAACATACATGGAAGGAAGCCAAAACAAGCTAGCATGAGGGGCATAAGGCATGATGCATACAAGGCAAATAAGGTGGATTACACTACACCTATTAAGACCAAGTATGGGATGACTTAACCAATAAAAACCAGAGTTATATAATGGCAAAATAACCCCAAAAACACATTGAAATGATGGCTCGCAAGCTAAGGCATGAAGGCATACGCAATGGTTCATGTTAAGGCATAAAGGGGAAAACCCTCCAACGCATTGAATGAATGACAAATGTGAGTGTATGACCATGAAACATGGACTGAAATCACATTATGAATGATTCCAAATCATTAAAATAGTCCAAGTAATGCATGCTAGAGGATTCAATACACAAAGCTAATAAGCTAGATTGAACCAAGGCTATACAAAGCAAGTCATGCATGGTCAAAACCACCAAAATTGGAGCTAAAGCATGTTAAAACATGGACCAAAGCTTCCTGAAGTTAAGCCAAAAGCATGCTAGAATGACATGTTAGAACATGATGCATGTTAGGCTATTTCATGGAAATGCATTACAAGTGCATGGAGCATGCAAGGGCCAACCAAACCAAACCAAAATAGAGTCATGACATGGAAAAACATCCCCAAAAACATGCTGAAATGGAAAGAAAACAAGCTAGAATGACATGCTACTTCATGAAGCATACAAAGCTAGTTTGTGCGATCGACACTACAAGTGTATTAACCATGCATGGAGTGACCAAAGCAAGTAAAAACGGTGGCATGCCTCAGCAAAATAACCACAAATACTAGCTAAGAACAAGCTAACACAAGCTTATCAAAGGTGCTCAAACATGAGGCATATGAAGTTAGTAAACACAACACAAGGAGAGGGGATGACCCTCTCCTATTTAAGACACTAAGACCACCTTTCCACCACTGAAAATCCTCTGGATTTCAGTGGTAGAAAGATCATGCAAAGGGTTCAACAAGAGCCTAAAGGGATGGCTCAAAATGAGGCCTAACAAGGCCTAAGAGGGGGTAAATCACCCCAAACAAAAAATAGCCCTTAAAGAACTATTTTAAGCATGCAAAAACAGAACTTTTTCTAGTTAAGGGTTAAGCTTAAAAATGTATGCAAGAAGGGCTAAAAGCTTAAGCAAGAATGGGGGATTTACGGGCTAAAGACTCACCCTTGAAGACCTCCTTTATAACTGCAACTTCAGCAAGTTTTTCAAGCTCAAACCAACCCAAGAACACCAATAACAACTTCAAGAAGCCTCAGCAACATAAGCAAGGTGTTTGAGTGTGTGTTTGTGTACAAAAGTGAGACAAATCTATACTTTAAGGCACAAAACAAGATACTTTAAGGCACAAAACAAGAGAGAAATGAAGATGTATAGATATAGATTATATGTATGGCTCAAGGAAGTTTTTTTGAACCTAGAGGAGGGAGAAGGAGCCTCCCTCTTAGAGAAACTAAAAGGCAAAGCTTCTTGGAGAAGTTAAGCCCCAAACAAATCCCCCATACACGTGTATAGAGGATAGCTCGAAAGCCCTCCAGCTGCAGCTGGAGGAAAATATCTCCAAAAAGGTGCCAAAAAGCAGCCGACCACTTAAAGTGGTCGGCCTGCTACTTAAAGTGGTCGGCCAACCACTTCAAGTGGTCTTCCAAGACACAAACTGGTCGGCCATGGTGGGAAAGAGTCTAGGGCATGAAGGAAAGCTAGTGGTGTGGTGGCCGACCATAAAATGTGGCCTAAAGACCAAGCAAGCCAGTTATCCGACCAGAAAACTGGCTGGCAGAAGGAAAAGTGGTCTCAAAGGAGAAAAAATGGTCTCCCACCCTTGTACCACCTTGCAAACAAGGAAAACAATGTTTGTACCAAAAAAAAAACCAAAACGGATGCAAGACGAGAGATAGGGGGCAAAGCACGTGGTCGAAAGCCCCAAAAACTAGCTGACGAGCACCAAAAGTGGTATGCAACCACAAAAGTGGTCTCCCGGACCACAGTGTTCCTCTAGGTAGAGGCAACAAGGTGTGGTTCAAAAACCACGCCAAACGGAGAACGTTAAGTTGTCCCGAGACAAGGAGCGCGGCCAAAGGCTCCAAAAATCGGAAACTAGTCTCTAAATGGGGAAATGGCCTACGACCACAAAAAAGTGGTCTACGACCACAAAGAGATGGTCTACAAGACCTCTCCCTCCCTCCGGGAAGAGAAAACAAGATTCGGTTCACAAACCGAGCCAAAGCACAAAAGAGTTCAGAGGCCTAGAGGCAAGGCTCTCAGCCAAAACTCCGAAGACTCGAAACGAGCACAACATGCACCATCACCGAGCGCTTAATCAATGACGTCTGAGTCTTAAGGTCGGTCAAAATGCGGTGTCTACAGTTGCCCCTCTTTGACAAAACTCGAAAGTCATAAGTGACGGGAGTGAATGTCAAAGCCCCGAGACGACCCATTTTTGACAAGGCCAAAGACCTAGACAAACTGGCAAGATAACAAAGAGATGTGCCCGCAGGCTACGGCAAGATGCAAATGACATGCACAAAGCCGAACATAACTTATGATCATGCAAAGAAAGCTGTAACGAAGCAAATATACACAATAAATGCAACAGTTTAAGCGAGCCAAAACGAACCAAACTACATTACATGCAGAAAGGATGTAAGAGAATTATACAATTCTCACTACGCCTCACACGGAGTGCATACAATACCATCCAGTTCGTCTGGTTGCGCCAGTTTCAAATGAACCGTACATACAATATCGTGCCTGTAAAAGAAAGAAACTCAACAGGTACAATTTCGTTAGAAACATGCATAGCAATGCAAGTGAAAGGTGCGTGACAACGTAAGTGGAGGGGTGCACGAAAACGCAACCTAAGTGTGACGCATAACAATGCGGAAGGGATGCAAAACAATGCAACCTAAGTGTGACGCATAACAATGCGGAAAAGGGGTGCATGCATAATAATGGACACCGAGAAGTTATTCCCCAAGCACTCATGTACGATCGGAGGATCTGAAAGTAGACAAGACAGTGCTACCCCCATTTCAATCTCTGCGCTCTTGGAATCCTCCTCCCTACACCGCTCAACCTCAGCTGGTGGGTCTGTCTGCTCCTCAACAACATCATCCTCAGACAAGTGCAAGTCAAAGAATATCTTAAACCCCGACAAACGCCTCATCTCTGCATTCAACCATGGCTCTGGGAAGCCGCAGAACGGGAAGTCCGCCCCTTCTCGGACAAAGTGTCCATTTAGGATACCATGGATAGGCCGGTGCACTAACTCATAGGCTTCCTGGCTTGCTTAGCCCTGACCCTTCCGGCCATTTCTTTCACTTTCCTCATCCAGTCCTCTTTGGTAGGCAGATAACCTAAGCCAAAGGCATGCGGGTTATGCGGCACTTCGGCCGATGCTGCAACGCCTTTCCGGCCACTTCTGCCTAATCCCATCCTAGAGACATGTTGGACCTTGTTCATGAGGTACACAGACTGTGCACTGACATATAACCCCTCGTCAATAGCTACTAAGTTCTATACAACCCGAGCCTCAGCTAGGCTAAATCCTAACAAAAACACATCCTTTGCGCCATGTTCGATCTCCAGAACTGGCGTAGACACCTCTGGCGGCGGATGGATTGACGAATTCCCAAAAACTATAGCCACCCCCTTCCCGTGGGGGTACTTCAACACCTAATGCAGGTGAAAGAGACTGCCTTTACCTGGTGCAACCACGGCTGCCCTAGGAGTAGATTGAAGGTCGCGGGAACGTCCAAGACATGAAAGTCAATATCGTGTTGTCCTGGACCGACCCTAGTCTTAATTTGCACAGTCCCCATCACTTCTTTGCTAGTATTGTCATATGCCCGAATCACCTGGGCAGTGGGTACGAAGTCCATGGGCTTCAACCCAATTGCATATGTCGTTCTTGACGGACATACGTTGATGGCAGATCTCGTATCAACAAGAACTACTGGTATCCATTTGTCTCAACACTCCACAGAGATATAAAGTTGTTTGTTATGATTTGAGCCCTCAGGCGGCAACTCCTTATCAGTGAAGGTTAACGTCGGGGAAGCTCCTCCCGGAAAGACAAATCCTACCAGCTGCTCAGGCGTGGTGTCGATTAAAAGTTTAGCCCTGTCCATTACCGAAATGACAGCTTGTCTGTGTACTCTTGAAGCCATAAGCAGTCCCTAGATGGAGATGTCTGCTTGTATCTTCTTAAGCTGTTTCAACACAGCCTCCTCTTTGAGTAACTTTTCTTTCTGCTTCTCCACCTATGTGTCCTTTCCGGACGCCTCTGGTTGATCTAGGTGTGGGGGCTTGAAATACCGCCCACTCCTGGTCATGTGGTCCACATCTCCAATATACCAGGCATCATCCGGTTGGTTGTTCCCCCAACCTTCGTCTTTATAGGCAAGACATAGGTCGTATCTTCCCACCACATGCCATCGGCCATCGACAAGCAGCTATCCGGTTTCATCACAACTATTCCTGTGCGCACGACACATTCCATTCCTGTGCCCACAGCACATTCTACCTCCACAGGGGTTTGGCCTTTCTAGCCCTCTCCAGATCTTCGATCTTCTCTTGCTCAAACTATTTTAGTGCAGCTTGCTGCTCAGCATCCTCTGTACTCAAACTGTTCTGATCCTGAGCAAAATTCTTAACACCGGTGCTCCCCGGCGGTTCATTCTGATCTACGGCCAATCCGGCCACTACCGATGTCCGCATGTCTGACGGACCTTGCTTTGACTAATGTACCTCAAAGACATTCGGCTCGTTCCTGAGCCATCCGGTAGCTTCTACAGACCCTTCCAGATCGAACCAGTTGACAGTCATGTCCCCTGAATCCTGTTCTTCAAAGAATTACAGATTCGCAATGTCCTCTTCTAGTTTCGCTAGGTCATCTAGCCCCTGATTAGATCTGTCCTCTTGAACTACATAGATCTATGCCCCGACCGGCAGTTCCACCATTGACTTAATCTGCCCTGCTAGTGTAATGTATCCGCTTGGATCGTACACATATCTCGCAGACCCCCCAGACCGTGAATAATCATTTCCATCTGTTCCCGCAATCATCCCGGTTCTATCTTCGATAGCCACCACCACCGGTTCAAGTTGGGTTTGGGAGATGTCTAGCATGCACAAATCTGTGCTCTCTAGAATGAACACCTCCAGCTTGGGTAGGTGAGAAGGGGTGACATATATGCTCGGGTCATATGGGATGACCGAGGTTTGAATGAGGTTGAGGTGTTTGGGAGGTGGAGCTTGGTTATGTGGTGGGAGTGGGTTGGTTGTGACGTTTGGTTTTTCCGGAGGTGCAATCACCTTATTGTCAACAAGATCTTGGATATCGTGACGCGGTCTAAAGCACTGGTCGGTGTCGTGGCCATGCTGTTGGTGATAGGCACAATACTTAGCTGGGTTATGGGAGGGAGAAAGTTTTTCTGGTAAGGGCCACGGCTCTAGGGGCTTTAAGTTCCCTTTCTTGATCAAAACCCCCAAAGCTTTGGATAGGGGCATGTCTAGTGGGGTAAAGGTTCTTTGGCCTCTGGGCGCATATTTAGCTGGTTGTGAGCTACTACCGGACGCACCGATGAATGGGGTAGCTGTGAGGGTTTTTGGAGTGGTGTTGGTGACCATTCCTATATCTGAAGATCTGAGAACTGCTGCACTGCTTGTCCCTGTATTTGTACTGTGGTTGAATGCCCTTTTGGGCTGCTCTTTTTCATAGTCAATCAGACCTTGTTTCATTGTATCCTCGATCTGCACCCCAATCTCGTGTGGGTCTGCAAAGGTGGAGAGGGGGAGAACAATCATCTTTTGCATGAGCTTGGGCTAGAGGTTGCACATAACCATCTGAATCTAATCTTTTTCAACAGGCCTGATGGTCATCATCGAGGCTTTAGCCCTCCAGCGGGTCACAAAATCAGAGAAGCTCTCCTTCAGTTTTTGCCTGATGGTCTCGAGATCACGAGTTGTGATCTTGATCTGAGTGTTATAAGAGTATTGAGCTACGAAGGCCTCAACCATCTCCTCTCAAATTTTCTTAACGAAATCCTCTAGTTTTGCATACCAAATGGCCGTTATACCCGACAGGGTCAGACCAAACAGGGAAAGCTTCTGTAATCTGGAGAGGCCCATCGGCCTCAAGATGTCTGAAAACAGCCGCAAGTACACCATAGGATCTCCAGACCCATCGAAGCGGTCTATGTGCGGCATTTTAAATCGATCCGACAGAGTCACGGCCGAGTCGGTATATCCATCCTCTATGAATGTGATTATGTGTTTGGTGTGATTATGTGTTTGGTATGATTTTGTGTGTCATTTATGTGAAAATATGTGGTTTTGAATTTCTATCTGTTCACCATAGGAATATCTGTTTGATTATCAGCTTTGGAATTTAAATCGAAGGCCCTATCGGTCGCGGAACCCGAAATTGATTACGCCATTGTGATTAGCGTAATTTTTAGAGCCTACAGTGAAATTTAATTGAAAATTGATTCAGATCAAAATAATTAGATTCAGAACGATTAATTAAGTGTCATTAATTGGCTATAATCAAATTTGATTGAGTGGGGCTATATAAAGGGCCTTATTATATTTAATTCCTCTCTTTTATATCATTTTGGCTGAGATTCACTCTCTAGAAAAAGAGAGAACCGACTTTGAAAGAGAGAGAGGAGACATCTTTGTGCATTTTGGCTCAAGATTTGTGAATTGGGAAGGCTAGGTGCAAGATTTGACCACGATTGTGAGAATTAAGGCTCCTAGGTGAGTAATCAACCCTTGACTCATGGATTTTAGTTTGTAATTTGTGAATTCAAAGTTGAATGATGATAAAGAACATGTATTGGGTTGATTAAGTTGAGATTGAAGTCCATGTGTGCATGCATGTAAAGAATCCCTATGAAATTACATAATCTAGCATGTAATGTGTGAATTATGAAAGATTGTTGGATGAATCATACATGCAAGCATGGTTTTAGTTGAGCTTCATGAGAATGAACACCATTTGCACCATATTTTGACATGCATGTTTGATTAATATGAGATTTGAATGCATGAGCCTTGATTATACCAAGGAATGTTGATTTATTTTGAAGAATTGGACCATGATTTTGAGCAATTGACCTCATCTTGCTTGTATACTCATGATGTATATTGTATTTGCATGTTTTGAAACCAAAATTGTGGGTTTTGAACCTTTGAAGGTCGAATTTGAGCTCAAGAACAAGTTTTGGAAAACCTAGAATTCTTAACGTCCGCTCGAGTGTAAAATGCGGGCTCCCAGTATTTTTACAGTCATGGATGTCAGCTCGAGCAAGAAAGTTCACGCTCGAGCGGGGAGCTATGTGGAATGACCTTCAGCTCGAGCGCCCGAATTCACGCTCGAGCGCAAAAACGAGATAACCAGAACTTTTGCAAACCTAATGGTTCCACTCGAGCGGGGACCCCTGTTTCTGAAATTTTGTGAATGTGTTCTGTGTTTCATTTTCCGTTCCCTTTCACTTCTAAGTACTCTTAGGCATGCATTGAGCACTATGAATGAATTAAAATAATAAGAAAGAAGCCTAAAGAGGAATATGTGAATTAAGAACGGATTGAATTGTTTGTGACCCATTGTGTTCATGGAATGTGTACGGTCGAGCTCCAAGGCAAATCATCTAGCCGATCACTGTGAGTAATACCTTAACAAAGATATCTGAAATATATTGTTTGTCCAATTGCTTACTTCTATGTAAGTCTTATAAGTTCGTTAATTTGAATGGTGGACAGATGTTTGCTATGCCAAAAGAATGCGCCGAAGGCCAGTTTGACATGAATGATATAATGAATGGGCCGAAGGCCAGTCTGACATGAAAGAATGAATGGGCCAAAGGCCAGTTTCACATGAAAGAAAGAATGGATGGGCCAGAGGCCATATGCCATGGATGATAGTCTGACTCGAATGATAGTTTGACATAAATGAATGGGCCAGAGGCTGTATGACATGAGTGAATGGGCCAGAGGCCGTATGACATGAATGAATGGGCCAAAGGCCGTATGATACAAATGAATAGGCTAGAGGCCGTCCGACGTAAATGATATCAATGAATTGGACCCGAGGCCGTATGATGTGTTTGGAACCGCAGTCACTTGACCTGTATTTATATATAAGCGAGATAGAAATACGAATTGGGCCCAAGGCCATTTGAAACACGTTGTTCTAAATACCGTTTGTGTAACTTCTTTATTTGATATTATTCATTGGGCTTTCGCTCACGCTCATTCATGTGTCTGTAGGTGAGCCAAGGGAGGTTCAAACCCAGCCTCAGTGAAGTTTGTGTGGAACAACCAAGGTTTTGAAGAGTCATCCCTTACATCTCACGCACGAGACTCGTCTTCGCCCTTTTGCCAACCTGTTTTATTTTGTCATGTTGGCGAGGACTTTAGATACGTTTGTATATAGTTTTGATTGGCTGACCTAGACTTGAATGATCTTGTCTATACAGAACTTATGTTACTGTATTTTCTGATGTGAGTTATTAACATATATATATGTATGGTTTGTATGACATGCCATGTACGCACAGCTCTATGGACAAAGTTTTAAATTTTGCTTCTGTTTGGCCCCTTTACTCTGATGAGTTATGTCTGGTTTGGATTGAGGCCGTAGGTAATCTCAGGATTACTGGCCGGTTATGTCCTTAACCCATGGGGGCGGGTTCGGGTCATGACAACCTCCATATGAGTCTTGTATAATGTGGCACTTGCCTGTCCTCTAGCTACCACCAGAGATCTCTTTTTCAACTTCCACAAGCCATTGCCAAAGTAGTTCTCATAGCCTTGTCGATTTAAGGCTATTCCTGAGATAAGATTCAAGCGTAAATCAGGAACATGCCTGACATCTTTCAACACCATCGTGCACCCAACTTTGGTTTGGATGCAAACATCACCTATTCTCACAATCTTTGAAAAATTGGAGTTGTCCATCTTCACTGTACCAAAATCTCCAGCTTGGTACGCACTGAAGAACTCCTTCCGGGGTGTGGCGTGGTAGGAAGTTGTTGTATCTACCACCCATTCGGTGTCATTGTCTGACATATGAAGACATTCTTCTTCTTCAACAGAGAATAATGCAATATCCTTTGAGACAGTAACTGCAGTGTTCCCATCTTCAGTCTTTGGCTGTCTATTGCCTTGTTATTGTTCTCTTTTCAAGGCATAGCAATATTTCTTTATGTGACCCTCTTGGCCACAATGGTAACACTTGAACTTCGACCGGCTCGTACCTTCTTTGGATTTCCCTCTATCTTGAAATCTTCCTCTACTGCATCCTCTGCTTTTGCTTCTTCCTCTGTCTCTGCATCTACCTTTATTTTCTGTGACGAGGGCATGGGATTGATCTCCATCCAAGTCTTTCCGCCTTGTCTCTTTATTGTACGTGGCGTCTGTGACCATTCTCATGGTCAACTTCCCTTCTGGTGCGGAGTTGTTGAGAGAAACCACCAACGTCTCCTAACTATCCGATAAAGAACTGAGCAGTAGAACGGCTTGCATTTCATCGTCTAAGCACATCTTGACGGTTGCAAGCTGATTCACCAGATTTTTTAATTCACTGGTGTGCTCGGCGACAAACATACCATTCTTCAATTTCAAATTGACAAGCCTTCTCATCAACAAGGCTTTGTTCCGAGTGGTCTTTGACCGGTACATGTCGTCTAACATTGTCCATAGTGAATAGGCATCTGTCTCCTCGGCGACATGATGGTACACACCGTGGTCTATCCATTGTCTGATACAAACAATAATCTTGCGGTTCATTTTTATTCATTCATCATCCTTCACTGCTTCTGGTTTAACCCCTTTTATAAAAATAGGGTCAAACAGGTCTTTATAATACAAGGTGTCTTCCATCCGTGACTTTCAAATTACATGATTAGAAGGAGTCAACTTGAACATAGATCCTGAAGTCGACGTTGATTCCTCCATCAACACTTGTCTATACAGAAAATGATCTCTGTCTAAAAAATAGGCTTCGTTGTTGAGTCTGGACTAGTTAAATTAGCTGGAAAAGCACTTCAGATTGTCCAAATAAAAATTGCAAATTTTTGAAATCTGATAGTACAGATGTGTCCGGAATATTCCAAATAGTTGGAAATCACTATTGGACTGTCAGAAACGGACTTCGAATGGCTCAGATCAAGCCAAAACAGTTTGGACAGTTCAGATCTGTGGGTGTACCTTAGCCGCAAAGCCCTGGATCGTTCCTCTGGCAGGTTGACTGGTAAATGGGTTTAATAACGTGGCTGACACGTGTCTGACACGCGGCTGAAAGATTGACACGTGTCACTAACGTGGCGGACACGTGGCGCTGACGTGGCGGACACGTGGCGCTGACGTGGCGGACACGTGGCGCTGACTTGGATGCCACGCGGCTCGTCTTCTTCCTTCAAACGCGCGTGGGATGACGCGCCGACTGGGTCGACGGCGCGTGGAGGCGCGTGTTGAGAGTGGGACTCCTCTCTTCGAGCCCTTACTCCTGGTATGCTCAAAACCTGATTTTGAGCAACTTGATTTCTAGCAGTTTCGAAGAAACGCACTCTGTTTTTCCGAAACGCAACTGATTCGGCTCTGATACCACTTGTTGGGACTGTGAGATACCAGAAATCAATCACACATAGTAACACAAAAATGTTTATGTGGTTTGGCAATTGCCTACGTCCATGGAGAGCTATCCACTATAGAATTTCCCGGAGGGATATTACAACTCACACCTCACAAACACTCTCTATAGCACTCTCATTCACACTTGTTTCTCACTGCCCTCTCAGATTACACACTGCAATTTCTTGTCTCAAACCCCTCCTCCTCACCTCAATTTATACACAATTGAGGGAGGAGTTTATTGGCCACCACCTACTCCTTCCACTACCTAGTGGTGTTGGTGGAGTGGAAGAGTGGGATCTCCATTTTGGTAATGGGCTGGACACTAATAGTACAGAATACCACTACAGAGCAGTGTTTCACCAATTCATGTTACTGTTGTCCAGACGATCTAAACCAATTTGTTGTGAGCCTTCGACAAGGACCTTCATGGCCTTTCACTACAAGAAAGAAGCTCTGCCTTGCTCTTGTCAATGGCACGATGGTATTTGCCATTCAATATCCTCAAAAGAGTTGAGAGTTTTGGCATTTTTCCACGGCTATTAGACTAACTTGATTCGTTTGTTTGTTGGTCTATTTGTTTGTTTGTTTTTTAATCTCATAGAAAAACAATTTTATTCAAAATTGTGGTGAAAAATCGAAAACAGAGATTTGGGTTGTTTTTGTTTTTTTGGTTTAAATTTTGAGTATTGCTGCTATACCTTCACTAATAAAGAATACAGCGGATGAGAAAGTTGCAATGGGCCACATATCTTTAAATCCAGAGCATTGCAAATCTCTGGATGTTTCATTAGGAGATACCATCCTTTTGAAAGTTTAAGTTCAATCTACTATTGTGTTTGTATGCCGTAGCCTGCATAGATATATTTACATGAATTCTGTACTTTCATTTTGAAAAGTACTATATGATTGATTTATAGGTTTGTTCCACCATTGAATGGGTTTGATGTGGATGTATTGAGAATCATGGTAGAATTACTTCCTGGAAGTTCAAGTTTGACTCAAATGGTATCCAGTTCTATATGTTTCACGACCCCAAACCGCCCCTAGTAGTTTGGTGCCGTGATGGCCAGTAATCCGTAATTACCGAAGGCCAACTTTTCAAAACTTAACACAATCAGAGTATGAATATAGGGGGCTCACAAATGCGGAAGCAATAAATCAAATACAAGTGGTCCATAAGAGCTGTGCGTAGATCAAAGCAATGCCAAACATTCCAATTAACTTTACAATTTGGATACAACAGGATAAAAAGCATGTTACATCTTGATCAAAAGGCTTCTCGAGCCGACATATACAAAATACAGCTAATACAAGTCAAGAAGCATGATTTTCAAGATTTGCCGACATGCAAGGCAGGCATTGCCGACGTAAATACAAAGTGAAGCCGACATAAGCATGAATCCAAAACAAGCATCCAAAACGATCTAGGCGTCGCCGCCGTCCTGCTCATCACCTACATATATATAGAGGGGTGAGTACAAAACTCAGTGAATGGTACTAAAAATAAAAGTTTGCATGAATAAGGCCGGAGTCCTTCAAAACGAAACACATCAAACTTAGCAAGGCAAGGGATGAACCGTATTCATCAATCAAGTATCGTAACATCGGCAAATCAAGGGATGAACCGTATTCATCATTCAAGTACCATAACATCGGCGAGACAAGGGATGAACCGTATTCATCATTCAAGTACCATAACATCGGCGAGACAAGGGATGAACCGTATTCATCATTCAAGTATCAAAAGTTGTACGATCCGTAATCGTTTGGTCAAAAGTATTGCGAAAGTTTAGAGTCCTCCAATACAAGGGACTTGTGTTACTTAGGCCCGTAGCCCGTTTTAACAAGGACCGTATCCTTTTACACTTGGTACTGCGAAAGTTTAGAGTCCTCCAGCACAAGGGACTTGTGTTACTTAGGCCCGTAGCCCGATTTAACAAGGACCGTATCCTTTCAAAGGTGGCATCAACAAGGAGTATACTTGGCACATCAAACAAGAGCTATTTATTCATGCTAACAAAATACTTTTGTCAAAACAAGGCAAGCAAGGTTTATCAAAACAAGTATAACATAGCTTTATCAATAATACCACTCACCTAGTTCTTCAGGTGTAGACTCAAAGCAAATATCAAGGACCTACAATCACATGGCAAGTCACATTCTCAAAGCAAGCTCTATATACATGCAAATGATCTCGGCATTCTTGCCAGATCCAAGTCAAAGACAAAGCAAAACAAGCTGGGAGCTTAGTCACTGCTCCCGTTTCAAGAAGACACGCTGGGTACCGTCCAGGACTAAGCCGAGGTCCCGTTATACAAAGTCAGGAAAAATCTGGGTTTTCCTTTGAAGAATATGAAGAACATGGTCTTTTGAAAGGTGGATGCAAGTTCACAACTTGTTACAAAAATCTGAGTTTTCATGCCAAGAGTTCAAAATATATGGACCTGGGTACCCATTCAAGGAAGTCATGCAAGAACAACCACAAAAACATGGTTTTCGTTCCAGACTTTCGGATCAAAACGAGATTTTCTTCGAGAACACATGGAAAACCATTTTCTCTTTCTAAAACCAACTTCAAAACGATGCATGACATGCAAAACAAATCCGATCATGCAATGCAGCTAGGTATACAGCAAGAACAATCAAAGGGGATCAAGATTCTAACCTCAAAACTCGGATCTAACGGTTCAAGCCACAAAGATCAAGCTTGGAAGACAACTCTCACTCAAGAACTCTTCTTCCTCCTTTCTAGAGCTTCTCTCTCTAAAACAAAGATTTGAGACAAGAAATGATTTGTTTCAAGGTCTGTCGGCTGCCTTAACAAACAGCTCGGACACGTGGCATTATCGGGTTGGTTCAGCTCCAAAAAGGTGATTGATAGATAAGACAAGTCTCTAACAAATCGTATGCGGTAAGCTCGGGTAAAACACATCGGCAAAGAGATGACATCGGCTCAAAACAAGGATCCAGCAACAGGATAGAAAAACATCAGCTAGGGAGGATGACACTTGACTAAGCTGTGCCACACCTTGGCCGGGGTGCGCCACATCTCGGCCTAGGCCATACCTGCCTGCGGACAAGGTTCAAGTGCAAAACATCTCGGCAAAGAATGCCCGAGGTGAAGATGGGGTTGAACAAGATCTCAAGATAGTTCTAAGTACAAAGGGTCAAAGACGGACTAAGCTCAAGATGACCTCGGCCACACACAACGAACAAGGAACAAAATCACGCAAGCAATACTTAGATAAAACAAGGCAAGCAAAACCTTCAAACAATCATAACAAGGCAAAACCATGCAGGGATGTATGCAAGTATGACAAGAGTAAGATAAGGGTTGTTACATCCTCCCCCCCTTAAAGAAGTTTGGTCCCCAAACTTAAATTACCTTGTACCAGGAACAATTCTGGATAACGGATTCTCACATCCTCTTCCTTTTCCCACGTGGCTTCTGTGCCATAATGTTCCTTCCATTCGACCTTTACCATTGGTATCGATCTGTTTCTCAACTGCCTCACTTGCCGGTCCATAATTCTCATTGGCTTTTCCTCGTAGCCCAAATCCTCATTAACTGTGATCTCGGAATGATCAATTACATGTAGTGGATTTCGGATGTACTTTCTCAACATCGAAACATGAAACACATTATGGACTTGGCTCAAATCTGGCGGCAAAGCAAGTCTGTAGGCAACGGGATTAATCCTCTCAAGGATTTCAAATGGCCCAATAAAGCGAGGTGCTAACTTACCTTTCCTTCCAAATCTGGAAACTCCTTTCATTGGTGAAACCTTCAGGAATACATGATTCCCAACTTCGAACTCTATCTCATTCCTCCTCTGGTCGGCGTAGCTCTTTTGTCGGCTCTGGGCAGCTTTAATCCTCTGTTGGATAAGTTTAATCTTTTCTGTTGTCACTTGAATCAATTCGGGACCAAGCAGAGTTCTGTCTCCGACTTCGGTCCAACATATCGGCGACCTACATTTCCTTCCATACAAGGCTTCATACGGCGCCATGCCAATGCTAGCTTGATAACTGTTATTGTAAGCGAATTCCACTAAGGGCAAATGTGTTCCCCAACTTCCTTGGAAGTCCAATACACAAAGTCTAAGCATATCTTCAAGCGTCTGAATTGTTCTCTCTGTCTGCCCATCTGTCTAGGGATGAAAGGCTGTACTAAATCTCAGCTCGGCTCCAAAAGCCCTCTGTAGACTCTGCCAAAATCTAGAGATAAATTTGGGATCTCGGTCTGAAACAATTGACATCGGCACTCCATGAAGTCTGACAATCTCGTTCACATATAGCAAGGCAAGTTGATTGGCGTTGAAGGTGGTCTTAACGGGTAGAAAGTGTGCTGACTTAGTTAACCTATCCACAACAACCCAAATTGAATCCATACCCTTTGGTGTCTTCGGCAACCCAATCACAAAATCCATGGAGATGTGCTCCCATTTCCACTCAGGAATCGGCAAAGGTTGAAGAAGTCCTGCTGGTCTTTGATGTTCTGCTTTCACTTGCTGACAATGTAAACACTGGGACACGAATTCGGCTATTTCTCTCTTCATATTTGGCCACCAGAAGGTCTGCTTCACATCTTGATACATCTTGGTGTTCCCTGGATGGACAGCAAACTTGGAACCATGAGCTTCCTGCAAAATCTTTTTCTTCAGCTCTGGAATATCGGCCACGCATAACCTTCCTTCAAACCTGAGTACTCTGTCTTCGATGGTATACCCTGGTCTCGGCTTCGTGTCAATCTCCTCGGCTATTTTCTTGAGGAAGTTATCCTCCATCTGTCTTGTCTTTACTTCATTAACAATAGTCGGCTCTGCTGACATCACGGTTAAACACGCCAAATTTCCATCTGACTTCCTGCTCAAAGCGTCGGCTACACTGTTGGCTTTCCCGGGGTGATATTGAATCTGCATATCGTAGTCTTTCAACAACTCAAGCCACCGTCTCTGTCTCAAATTCAATTCTTTCTGAGTGAATAGATACTTTAAGCTCTTATGGTCTGTAAAAACCTGACAAGTAGCTCCATACAAATAGTGACGCCAAATCTTTAAAGCAAATACTACGGCCGCCAATTCTAAGTCATGGGTAGGATAGTTTTTCTCATGAGGTTTCAACTGACGAGATGCATAAGCTATAACCTTACCCTTTTGCATTAAGACACAACCCAAACCCTTATGTGATGCATCATTATAGACGTGAAACTCTTCGTTACCTGATGGTAGTACTAGTACTGGTGCTGTAACTAACCTCGTCTTCAGTTCCTGGAAGGCTGACTCCCGATCTTTAGTCCATTCATACAGTGTTCCCTTCTTAGTCAGTTGCGTCAATGGAATTGCAATCCTGGAGAAATCTTTCACAAACTTTCTGTAATAACCTGCCAAACCCAAAAAACTACGAATCTCGGATACATTAGTCGGCCTCGGCCAATTTACTACGGCTTCAACTTTGTTAGGATCTACTGAAATACCCTCTTCATTAATCATATGACCCAAAAATGAGATGGTAGAAAGCCAAAACTCACACTTGTTTAACTTAGCATACAACTTCCGTTCTCTCAAAATCTGTAAGGCAAGTCTCAAATGGTTTTCATGTTCAACATTACTCTTGGAATAGATCAATATATCATCAATGAAAACAACTACAAATTCATCTAAGTATGGTTTGAAGATTCGGTTCATTAAATCCATAAATGCAGCAGGGGCATTAGTCACTCCAAAAGGCATTACTAAAAACTCGTAGTGGCCATATCTTGTTCGAAAAGCAGTCTTCTCAACATCTTCGGCTTTAAGTTTAAGCTGATGGTAACCAGACCGAAGGTCGATCTTGGAAAAGACTCGTGCTCCTTGTAACTGATCAAGCAAATCATCAATTCTAGGTAACGGGTACTTGTTCTTAATGGTGACTTTATTGAGTTCTCTATAATCAATACAAAGACGGAGTGTGCCATCCTTCTTCTTAACAAATAAAACAGGTGCTCCCCATGGTGAAGTGCTCGGCCTAATAAATCCCTTATCTAACAACTCTTGCAATTGCAGTTTCAATTCTCTAAGTTCAGCGGGGGCCATTCTATAAGGTGGTTTGGAGATCGGCTGCGTTCCCGATATAATATCGACCGTAAACTCTATTTCTCTATCGGTCAAGTGGCCAGGCAATTCATCCAGAAAGACGTCGGGGAAATCACTAACAATCGGGATGTCGGCTAAGTTAACATTTCCATTCTGATCACTCAGTATACTACACAAGTAACCTCGACACCCCTTCTGAATTAACTTACAGGCCTTAATGGACGAAATCAAGTATGGTGGGGGCACTATCCCTTTACCCTGGAAAATAACCTCGGCTAGGTTTGGGGGTCTCAGTGTGACACTTTTCGAAACACAATTAATAGATGCATCGTTTGCAACTAACCAGTCCATTCCCAGTATAATATCAAAATGAGCTAGGTCTAGAGGCATTAAATCTACTAGCAATTCAACATTCTCAATCACCACAACACATGCTCTGTAAATGGATGCAACAATCATAGATCTCCCAGACGGAGTAGACACAGATAGCACATAATCAAGGGGCTCTAGTTCTCTATTAATTTTCTCGGCAAACTTAGCAGATATAAACGAATGAGTAGAACCCGAATCAATCAATACATAGGCATCTTGGGAGCAAATTAGTAAAATACCTGACACCACTGCCTCAGCATTCTGAGTGTCTCCTGGTACTAATGCAAACACTCTGCCCTGTCTCATCTGTCCTTTCCCAGCATTTCCCTTCTGAACGGAACCCGAGGTATTCTCACTTTTCTTGTTGTTATCAGTCTTTGTTTTGGGGCAATCCCTCACATAATGGCCCATCTCGCCACATTCATAACAGGCTCCAGACGTTCGTCGGCAGATCCCGGAATGCTGTTTCCCACAATCCGAACACGTCGGTTTAACACTCCCTTCCTGCCTTAGGTTACCAGTACTGTCCATGTTCGTTCTCTTCTTGGTGTTCAGCTGTCCTCGGCGATTGTCATAATTCTGCCTCTTTCGCTGGTTTTCTCCCGAGCTCTGGTATCGGTTCAGATTAGCTTCGGCCTGAATGGCTTTGTCCAATACTTCTGCATAAGTCGGCATATCCAGCAAGTTGACCCGGTCTTGAATCGGTCCACGAAGCCCACACTCGAACTTCCTGGCCTTCATATATTCATCATTGGTCATGTGAGGTACAAACCTTACCAATTCAGTGAAAGCGCGGTCATATTCCGCCACTGTTCTATTGCCTTGCGTCAGAGTATGAAATTCGGTAGCCTTGCGGTTTCGAACACTCAGGGGAAAATGTTTCTTGTAGAACAACTCTAAGAATCGGGTCCAGGTCAAATCCGGATTGCTCCCTCTAACCATCATCCACCACCTACGGGCGTCATCATCTAACGTGAATGCTGCCAACGTCACTTTCTGAGCGTCGGTGCTAGGGAAGATCTCAAACAACTTTTCCATCTCCAAAACCCACGCCTCAGCCTTCATCGGCTCTATACCCCCAGAGAACCTTGGTGGTCTCATCTTCTTGAACTCCCTGATCAAAGCTATCGTGCCATCCCCATATAAGGCTGGTTGCGGGGGAACCTGCGGCACTAGAGGAGGTGGAGGTGGAGCCACATTTCGGCCGTTGGTCTGCTCGGCCTGAGTCGACGCAGCACTAGCGAACTGCTGTCTGGTTTGCCTCAGCTCGCGGGCCAAACCTTCAACTAATCTTTCCAGTCTGTCCATTCTGTCTTCGGGATGATCTCGGCCAAGTGGTGGTCTACCTTTCCTCATGATACTATGAGTATGCAAGGTATGACTTTAAAACAATTAAGCAAATAACCACATGGGCAAATAGCAAATAAGCATATCAAGACAATGCACACTTCACTCAAACAACAAATACCATGATGCAGCCCTAACATCTTTCTAAGGGAAATCCTATGCTCTTCAGGACTTAAGGTGTGTGAATAGCGTATACCGAGGAACTTGTGCTCTGATACCATTCTTTCACGACCCCAAACCGCCCCTAGTAGTTTGGTGCCGTGATGGCCAGTAATCCGTAATTACCGAAGGCCAACTTTTCAAAACTTAACACAATAAGAGTATGAATATAGGGGGCTCACAAATGCGGAAGCAATAAATCAAATACAAGTGGTCCATAAGAGCTGTGCGTAGATCAAAGCAATGCCAAACATTCCAATTAACTTTACAATTTGGATACAACAGGATAAAAAGCATGTTACATCTTGATCAAAAGGCTTCTCGAGCTGACATATACAAAATACAGCTAATACAAGTCAAGAAGCATGATTTTCAAGATTTGCCGACATGCAAGGCAGGCATTGCCGACGTAAATACAAAGTGAAGCCGACATAAGCATGAATCCAAAACAAGCATCCAAAACGATCTAGGCGTCGCCGCCGTCCTGCTCATCACCTACATATATATAGAGGGGTGAGTACAAAACTCAGTGAATGGTACTAAAAATAAAGGTTTGCATGAATAAGGCCGGAGTCCTTCAAAACGAAACACATCAAACTTAGCAAGGCAAGGGATGAACCGTATTCATCAATCAAGTATCGTAACATCGGCAAAGCAAGGGATGAACCGTATTCATCATTCAAGTACCATAACATCGGCGAGACAAGGGATGAACCGTATTTATCATTCAAGTACCATAACATCGGCGAGACAAGGGATGAACCGTATTCATCATTCAAGTATCAAAAGCTGTACGATCCGTAATCGTTTGGTCAAAAGTATTGCGAAAGTTTAGAGTCCTCCAATACAAGGGACTTGTGTTACTTAGGCCCGTAGCCCGTTTTAACAAGGACCGTATCCTTTTACACTTGGTACTGCGAAAGTTTAGAGTCCTCCAGCACAAGGGACTTGTGTTACTTAGGCCCGTAGCCCGATTTAACAAGGACCGTATCCTTTCAAAGGTGGCATCAACAAGGAGTATACTTGGCACATCAAACAAGAGCTATTTATTCATGCTAACAAAATACTTTTGTCAAAACAAGGCAAGCAAGGTTTATCAAAACAAGTATAACATAGCTTTATCAATAATACCACTCACCTAGTTCTTCAGGTGTAGACTCAAAGCAAATATCAAGGACCTACAATCACATGGCAAGTCACATTCTCAAAGCAAGCTCTATATACATGCAAATGATCTCGGCATTCTTGCCAGATCCAAGTCAAAGACAAAGCAAAACAAGCTGGGAGCTTAGTCACTGCTCCCGTTTCAAGAAGACACACTGGGTACCGTCCAGGACTAAGCCGAGGTCCCGTTATACAAAGTCAGGAAAAATCTGGGTTTTCCTTTGAAGAATATGAAGAACATGGTCTTTTGAAAGGTGGATGCAAGTTCACAACTTGTTACAAAAATCTGAGTTTTCATGCCAAGAGTTCAAAATATATGGACCTGGGTACCCATTCAAGGAAGTCATGCAAGAACAACCACAAAAACATGGTTTTCGTTCCAGACTTTCGGATCAAAACGAGATTTTCTTCGAGAACACATGGAAAACCATTTTCTCTTTCTAAAACCAACTTCAAAACGATGCATGACATGCAAAACAAATCCGATCATGCAATGCAGCTAGGTATACAGCAAGAACAATCAAAGGGGATCAAGATTCTAACCTCAAAACTCGGATCTAACGGTTCAAGCCACAAAGATCAAGCTTGGAAGACAACTCTCACTCAAGAACTCTTCTTCCTCCTTTCTAGAGCTTCTCTCTCTAAAACAAAGATTTGAGACAAGAAATGATTTGTTTCAAGGTCTGTCGGCTGCCTTAACAAACAGCTCGGACACGTGGCATTATCGGGTTGGTTCAGCTCCAAAAAGGTGATTGATAGACAAGACAAGTCTCTGACAAATCGTATGCGGTAAGCTCGGGTAAAACACATCGGCAAAGAGATGACATCGGCTCAAAACAAGGATCCAGCAACAGGATAGAAAAACATCGGCTAGGGAGGATGACACTTGACTAAGCTGTGCCACACCTTGGCCGGGGTGCGCCACATCTCGGCCTAGGCCATACCTGCCTGCGGACAAGGTTCAAGTGCAAAACATCTCGGCAAAGAATGCCCGAGGTGAAGATGGGGTTGAACAAGATCTCAAGATAGTTCTAAGTACAAAGGGTCAAAGACGGACTAAGCTCAAGATGACCTCGGCCACACACAACGAACAAGGAACAAAATCACGCAAGCAATACTTAGATAAAACAAGGCAAGCAAAACCTTCAAACAATCATAACAAGGCAAAACCATGCAGGGATGTATGCAAGTATGACAAGAGTAAGATGAGGGTTGTTACAATATGAATGTATTTACATTTAGCAACGAAACTTTCTAATAAATTATCACTAATCAAATTTCATTATTGTGTAGATAATGGCTACGACCCTGGGGAGAGAATTTATAAGGACATTTCACCATCAGGTGTTTATTGGGGGATTTTTCTTTTTCTTTTTTTTAAAGTACTAGTAATTAGTTAATGCATTATTAGAGCATCTCTAATCTTCACTTTTTTTTTTCTTTTTTTTTTATATCAAATTAAAATTTGATACTAAAAAAATGCTTTAAAATCGTCTCAAATCCTTCCATCAAATCAAGAGAGAATCATTTTTTCATCAAATTAACTATCAATTTTTTTTATCATATTTGAATTTGATAAAAAGATGAAGTATTGGAGATAATTTTCTTTAATCAAATTTGATAAAAAGTGAAATTTGGGATAATAGAGAAATTTTTAAAAAGATTTTAATGAAAATTTAATGAAATGATTGAAATAGTTCATATCAAATTAAGGCTCTGTTTGGTTTAGTTTTTAAAAAGAGTTTTGAGTTTTAATTATATTTTTAAAGATAATCTTTCAAAATATAATTAAAACTCAAAACTCCTTTTAAAAACTAAACCAAACAGAGCCTTAATTTGATATGAACTATTTCAATCATTTCATTAAATTTTCATTAAAATCTTTTTAAAAATTTCTCTATTATCCCAAATTTCACTTTTTATCAAATTTGATTAAAGAAAATTATCTCCAATGCTTCATCTTTTTATCAAATTCAAATATGATAAAAAAATTGATAGTTAATTTGATGAAAAAATGATTCTCTCTTGATTTGATGGAAGGATTTGAGACGATTTTAAAGCATTTTTTTAGTATCAAATTTTAATTTGATATAAAAAAAAGAAAAGAAAAAAAAAAGTGAAGATTAGAGATGCTCTAATAATGCATCAACTAATTACTAGTACTTTAAAAAAAGAAAAAGAAAAATCCCTCAATAAACACCTGATGGTGAAATGTCCTTATAAATTCTCTCCCCAGGGTCGCAGCGATTATCTACACAATAATGAAATTTGATTAGTGATAATTTATTAGAAAGTTTCGTTGCTAAATGTAAATACATTCATATAGAACTGCATACCATTTGAGTCGAACTTGAACTTCTAGGAAGTAATTCTACCATGATTGTTAATACATCTACATCAAACCCATTCAATGGTGGAACAAACCTATAAATCAATCATATAGTACTTTCTAAAATGAAATTGTAGAATTCATGTAAATATATCTATGTAGGCTACGGCATACAAACACAATAGTAGATTGAACTCAAACTTTCAAAAGGATGGTATCTCCCAATGAAACATCCAGAGATTTGCGAAGCTCTAGATTTAAAGATATGTGGCCCGTTGCAACTTTCTCATCCGCTGTATTCTTTATTAGTTAAGGTATAGCAGCAATACTCAAAATTTAAACCAAAAAAAACAAAAACAACCCAAATCTCTGTTTTCGATTTTTTACCACAATTTTGAATAAAATTGTTTTTCTATGAGATTAAAAAACAAACAAACAAATAGACCAACAAACAAACGAATCAAGTTAGTCTAATAGCCATGGAAAAACGCCAAAACTCTCAACTCTTTTGAGGATATTGAATGGCAAATACCATCGTGCCATTGACAAGAGCAAGGTAGAGCTTCTTTCTTATAGTGAAAGGCCATGAAGGTCCTTGTCGAAGGCTCACAACAAATTGGTTTAGCTCGTCTGGACAACAATAACATGAATTGGTGAAACACTGCTCCGTAGTGGTGTTCTGTACTATTAGTGTCCAGCCCATTACCAAAATGGAGATCCCACTCTTCCACTCCACCAACACCACTAGGTAGTGGAAGGGGTAGGTGGTGGCCAATAAGCTCCTCCCTCAATTGTGTATAAATTGAGGTGAGGATGAGGGGTTTGAGACAAGAAATTGCAGTGTGTAATCTGAGAGGGCAGTGAGAAACAAGTGTGAATGAGAGTGCTATAGAGAGTGTTTGTGAGGTGTGAGTTATAATATCCCTCCGGGAAATTCTATAGTGGATAGCTCTCCGTGGACGTAGGCAATTGCCGAACCACATAAATATTTTTGTGTTACTATGTGTGATTGATTTCTAATGTCTCACAGTCCCAACAAGTGGTATCAGAGCCGAATCAGTTGCGTTTCGGAAAAACAGAGTGCGTTTCTTCAAAACTGCTAGAAATCAAGTTGCTCAAAATCAGGTTTTGAGCATACCGGGAGTAAGGGCTCGAAGAGAGGAGTCCAGAACTGCAACGCAGACCCTAGGAAGAGCATCCACCCACTCTCATGCGCCCCCTAAAATAGGCACACGACGCCCACTCTCAACACGCGCCTCCACGCGCGGTCAACCCAGTCGACGCGTCAGCCCACGTGCCCCATGCACGTTTGAAGGAAGAAGATGAGCCGCGTGGCAGCCAAGTCAGCGCCACGTGTTCGCCACGTCAGCGTCATGTGTCCGCCACGTCAACGCCACGTGTCCGCCACGTCAGTGACACGTGTCAGTCTTTCTGCCACGTGTCAAACACGTGTCAGCCACGTCATTAAATCCATTGACCACTTAACCTGCCATAGGAAAGATCCAGTGCTTTGCGGCTAAGGTACACCCGCAGATCTGAACTGTCCAAACTGTTTTGGCTTGATCTGAGCCATTCGAAGTCCGTTTCTGACAATCCAATAGTGATTTCCAATTATTTGGAATATTCCGGACACATCCGTACTATCAGATTTTGCAAATCAGATTTCAAAAATTTGTAATTTTTATTTGGACAATCTGAAGTGCTTTTCCAGCTAATTTAACTAGTCCAGACTCAACAGCGAAGCCTATTTTTTAGATAGAGATCATTTTCTGTATAGAGAAGTGTTGATGGAGGAATCAACGACGACTTCGGGATCTATGTTCAAGTTGACTCCTTCTAATCATGTAATTTGGAAGTCACGGATGGAAGACACCTTGTATTATAATGACCTGTTTGACCCTATTTTTATAAAAGGGGTTAAACCAGAAGCAGTGAAGGATGATGAATGGATAAAACTGAACCACAAGATTATCATTTGTATCAGACAATGGATAGACCACGGTGTGTACCATCATGTCGCCGAGGAGACAGATGCCTATTCACTATGGACAATGTTAGACGACATGTACCGATCAAAGACCACTCGAAACAAAGCCTTGGTGATGAGAAGGCTTGTCAATTTGAAATTGAAGAATGGTATGTTTGTCGCCGAGCACACCAGTGAATTCAAAAATCTGGTGAATCAGCTTGCAACCGTCAAGAAGTGCTTAGACGATGAAATGCAAGCCGTTCTACTGCTTAGTTCTTTACCGGATAGCTAGGAGACGTTGGTGGTTTCTTTCAGCAACTCCGCACCAGAAGGGAAGTTAACCATGAGAATGGTCACAGACGCCATGTACAATGAAGAGACAAGGTGGAAAGACTTGGATGGAGATCAATCCCATGCCCTCGTCACAGAAAATAAAGGTAGATGCAGAGACAGAGAAAGAAGCAAAAACAGAGGATGCAGTAGAGGAAGATTTCAAGACAGAGGGAAATCCAAAGAAGGCACGAGCCGGCCGAAGTTCAAGTGTTACCATTGTGGCCAAGAGGGTCACATAAAGAAATATTGCTATGCCTTGAAAGGAGAACAATAACAAGGCAATAGACAGCCAAAGACTGAAGATGGGAACACTGCAGTTACTGTCTCAGAGGATATTGCATTATTCTCTGTTGAAGAAGAAGAATGTCTTCATATGTCAGACAATGACACCGAATAGGTGGTAGATACAACAACTTCCTACCACGCCACACCCCGGAAGGAGTTCTTCAGTACGTACCAAGCTGGAGATTTTGGTACAGTGAAGATGGACAACTCTATTTTTTCAAAGATTGTGGGAATAGGTGATGTTTGCATCCAAACCAAAGTTGGGTGCACGATGGTGTTGAACGATGTTAGGCATGTTCCTAATTTACGCCTGAATCTTATCTCAGGGATAACCTTAAATCGACAAGGCTATGAGAACTACTTCGGCAAAGGCATGTGGAAGTTATAAAAGGGATCTCTGGTGGTAGCTAGAGGACAGGCAGGTGGCACATTATACAAGACTTATATGGAGGTTGTCATGACCCGAACCCGCCCCCATGGGTTAAGGACATAACTGGCCAGTAATCCTGAGATTACCTACGACCTCAAACCAAACCAGACATAACTCATCTGAGTAAAGGGGCCAAACGGAAGCAAAATTTAAAACTTTGTCCATAGAGCTGTGCTTACATGGCATGTCATAACAAACCATACATATATATATTAATAACTCACATAAGAAAATACAGTAACATAAGTTCTGTATAGACAGGATCATTCAAGTCTAGGTCAGCCAATCAAAACTATATACAAACGTATCCAAAGTCCTCGCCAACATGACAAAATAAAACAGGTTGGCAAAAGGGCGAAGACGAGTCTCGTGCATGAGACATAAGGGATGACTCTTCAAAACCTTGGTTGTTCCACACAAACTTCACGGAGGCTGGGTTTGAACCTCCCTTAGCTCACCTACAGACACATGAATGAGCGTGAGTGAAAGCCTAATAAATAATATCAAATAAAGAAGTTACACAAACGGTATTTAGAACAACGCGTTTCAAATGGCCTTGGGCCCAATTCGTGTTTCTATCTAGCTTATATATAAATACAGGTCAAGTGACTGCGGTTCCAAACACATCATACGGCCTCGGGTCCAATTCATTCGTACCATTTATGTCGGACGGCCTCTAGCCCATTCATTTGTATCATACAGCCTCTAGCCCATTCATTCATGTCATATGGCCTCTGGCCCATTCAGTCATGTCATACGGCCTCTGGCCCATTCATTTATGTCAGACTATCATTCGAGTCAGACTATCATCCATGTCATACGGCCTCTGTCTCATTCATTCATGTCATACGGCCTCTGGCCCATCTATTCTTTCTTTCATGTCAAACTAGCCTTTGGCCCATTCATTCTTTCATGTCAGACTGGCCTTCGGCCCATTTATTCTATCATTCATGTCAAACTGGCCTTTGGCCCATTCAATCCTTCATTCATGTCAAACTGGCCTTCAGCCCATTCTTTTGGCATAGCAAACATTTGTCCACCGTTCAAATTAACAAACTTATAAGACTTACACAGAAGTAAGCAATTGGACAAACAACATATTTCAGATATCTTTATTAAGGTATTACTCACAGTGATCGGCTGGATGATTTTCCCTGGAGCTCGACCCTACATATTCCATGAACACAATGGGTCACAAATAATTCAATCCGTTCTTAATTCACATATTCCTCTTTAGGCTTCTTTCTTATTCTTTTAATTCATTCATAGTGCTCAATGCATGCCTAAGAGTACTTCGAAGTCAAAGGGAACGGAAAACGAAACACAGAACACATTCACAAAATTTCAGAAACAGGGGTCCCCGCTCAAGCGAACCCATTAGGTCTGCAAAAGTTCTGGTTATCTCGTTTTTACGCTCGAGCGTGAATTCGGGCGCTCGAGCTGAAGGTCATTCCACATAGCTCCCCGCTCGAGCAGACATCCATGACAGTAAAAATACTGGGAGCCCGCATTTTACACTAGAGCGGCGGTTCCCTCGCTCGAGCAGACGTCAAGAATTCTGGGTTTTCCAGAACTTGTTCTTGAGCTCGAATTCAACCTTCAAAGGTTCAAAACCCACAATTCTGGTTTCAAAACATGAAAATACAATATACATCATGAGTATACAAGCAAGATGAGGTCAATTGCTCAAAATCATGGTCCAATTCTTCAAAATAAATCAACATTCCTTGGTATAATCAAGGCTCATGCATTCAAATCTCATATTAATCAAACATGCATGTCAAAATATGGTGCAAATGGTGTTCATTCTCATGAAGCTCAACTAAAACCATGCTTGCATGTATGATTCAACCCACAATCTTTCATAATTCACACATTACATGCTAGATTATGTAATTTCATAGGGATTCTCTACATACATGCACACATGGACTTCAATCTCAACTTAATTAACCCAATACATGTTCTTTATCACCATTCAACTTTGAAATCATAAATTACAAACTAAAATCCATGAGTCAAGGGTTGATTACTCACCTACGAGCCTTAATTCTCACAATCGTGGTCAAATCTTGCACCTAGCCTTCCTAATTCACAAATCTTGAGCCAAAATGCACAAAGATGTCTCCTCCTCTCTCTCTCAAAGTAGGTTCTCTCTTTTTCTAAAGAGTGAATCTCAGCCAAAATGATATAAAAGAGAGGAATTAAATATAATAAGGCCCTTTATATAGCCCCACTCAATCAAATTTGATTATAGCCAATTAATGGCACTTAATTAATCGTTCTGAATCTAATTATTTTGATCCGAATTGATTTTCAATTAAATTTCACCGTAGGCTCTAAAAATTACGCTAATCACAATGGCATAATCAATTTCGGGTTCTACGACCGATAGGGCCTTCGATTTAAATTCCAAAGCGGATAATCAAACAGATATTCCTACGGTGAACAGATAGAAATTCAAAACCACATATTTTCACATAAATGACACACAATCATACCAAACACATAATCACACCAAACACATAATCATATTCATAGAGGATGGATATACCGACTCGGCCGTGACTCTGCTGGACCGATTTAAAATGCCGCACACAGACCGCTTCGATGGGTCTGGAGATCCTATGGTACACTTGCGGCTGTTTTCAGACATCTTGAGGCTAATGGGCCTCTCCAGATTACAGAAGCTTTCCCTGTTTGGCCGGACCCTGTCGGGTATAGCGGCCATTTGGTATGTAAAACTAGAGGATTCCGTTAAGAAAAGTTGGGAGGAGATGGTTGAGGCCTTCATAGCTCAATATTCTTATAACACTCAGATCAAGATCACAACTCGTGATCTCGAGACCACCAGGCAAGAATTGAAGGAGAGCTTCTCCGATTTTGTGACCCGCTGGAGGGCTAAAGCCTCGATGATGACCATCAGGCCTATTGACAAAGATTAGATTCGGATGGTTGTGCGCAACCTCCAGCCCAAGCTCATGCAAAAGATGATTGTTCTCCCCCTCCCCACCTTTGCAGACCCACACGAGATTGGGGTGCAGATCGAGGATGCAATGAAACAAGGTCTGATTGACTATGAAAAAGTGCAGCCCAGAAAGGCATTCAACCGCAGTACAAATGCAGGCACAAGTAGTGCAGCAGTTGCCAGATCTTCAGATATCGGAATGGTCACCACCACCACTCCAAAAACCCTCACAGCTACCCCATTCACCGGTGCGTCCGGTAGTAGCTCACAACCAGCTAGATATGCGCCCAGAGGCCAAAGAACCTTCACCCTACTATACATGCTCCTATCCAAAGCTTTGGGGGTTTTGATCAAGAAAGGGAACTTGAAGCCCCTAGAGTCGTGGCCTTTACCAGAAAAACTTTCTCCCTCCCATAACCCAGCTAAGTATTGTGCCTATCACCAACAGCATGGTCACGACACCGACTAGTGCTTTAGACTGCGTCACGATATCCAAGATCTCGTTGACAATAAGGTGATCGCACCTCTGGAAAAACCAAATGTCACAACCAACCCACTCCCACCACATAACCAAGCTCCACCTCCCAAACACCTCAACCTCATCCAAACCTCGGTCATCCCATATGACCCGAGCATATATATCACCCTTTCTCACCTACCTAAGCCGGAGGTGTTCATTCCAGAGAGCACGGATTTGTGCATGCTAGACATCTCCCAAACCCAACTTGAGCCGGTGGTGGTGACTATCGAAGATAGAACCGGGATGATTGCGGGAACAAATTAAAATGATTATTCACGGCCTGGGGGGTCTGGGAGATATGTGTACGACCCAAGCGGATACATTACACCAGCAAGGCAGATTAAGTCAAGGGTGGAACTGTCGACCGGGGCAGAGATCTGTGTAGTTCAAGAGGACGGACCAAATCAAGGGCTAGATGACCTAGCGAAACTAGAAGAGGACATTGTGAATGTGTAATTCTTTGAAGAACAGGATTCAAGGGATGTGACTGTCAACTGGTTCGATCTGGAAGGGTCAGTAGAAGCTATAGGATGGCTCAGGAACGAGCCGGATGTTTTTGAGGTACATCAGTCAGAGCAAGGTCCATCAGACATGCGGACATCGGTAGTGGCCGGAGTGGCTGGAGATCAGAATGAACCGCCGGGGAGCACCAGTGTTAAGAATTTTGCTCAGGATCAGAACAGTTTGAGTACAGAGGATGCTGAGCAGCAAGCTGCACTGAAACAGTTTGAGCAAGAGAAGATCGAAGATTTGGAGAGGGCTAGAAAGGCCAAAGCCCCCGTGGAGGTAGAATGTGCTGTGGGCATAGGAATAGAATGTGCTGTGCACACAGGAACAGTTGTGATGAAACTGGATAGCTGCTTGTCGATGGCCGAAGGCATGTGGTGGGAAGATGACGACCTATGTCTTGCCCACAAAGACGAAGATTGGGGGAACAACCAACTGGATGATACCTGGTATATTGGAGAGGTGGACCACATGACCAGGAGTGGGCAGTATTTCAAGCCCCCACACCTAGATCAACCAGAGGCGTCCGAAAAGGACGCATAGACGGAGAAGCAGAAATAAAGTTAATCGAAGAGGAGGCTGTGTTGTAACAGCTTAAGAAGATACAAGCAGACATCTCCATCTAAGGACTGCTTATGGCTTCAAGAGTACACAGACAAGCTGTCCTTTCTGCAATGGACAGGGCTAAACTTTCAAACGACACCACGCCTGAGCAGCTAGTAGGATTTGTCTTTCCGGAAGGAGCTTCCCTAACGTTAACCTTCACTGATAAGGAGTTGCCGCCTGAGGGCTCAAACCATAACAAACCACTTTACATCTCTGTGGAGTGTTGAGACAAATGGATACCAGTAGTTCTTGTTGATACGGGATCCGCCATCAACGTATGTCTGTCAAGGACGGCATATGCAATCGGGTTGAAGCCTGTGGACTTCGTACCCATTGCCCAGGTGATTCGGGCATATGACAATACTAGCAGAGAAGTGATGGGGACTGTGCAAATTCAGACTAGGGTCAGTCCAGGACAACACGATATTGACTTTCATGTCTTGGACGTTCCCGCAACCTTCAATCTACTCCTAGGGCGGCCGTGGTTGCACCAGGTAAAGGCAGTGTCTTCCACCTGCATCAGGTGTTGAAGTACCCCCATAGGAAGGGGGTGGCTATAGTTTTTGGGAATTCGACAATCCATCCGCCGCTAGGGGTGTCTACGCCGGTTTTGGAGATCGAACGTGGCGCAGAGGATGTGTTTTTGTCAAGATTTAGCCTAGTTGAGGCTCGGGTTGTACAGAACTTACTAGCTATTGACGAGGGGTTATAAGTCACTATACAATCTGTGTACCTCATGAACAAGCTCCAACACGTCCCCGGGATGGGATTAGGCAGAAGTGGCCGGAAAGGCGTTGCAGCATCGGCCGAAGTGCCGCATAACCCGCATACCTTTGGCTTAGGTTATCTGCCTACCAAAGAGGACTGGATGAGGAAAATGAAAGAAATGGCCGGAAGGGTCAGGGCTAAGCAAGCCGGGAAGCCTTATGAGTTAGTGCACCGGCCTATCCAGGGTACCCTAAACGGACGCTTTGTCCGAGAAGGGGAGGACTTCCCGTTCTGCGGCTTCCCAGAGCCATGGTTGAATGCAGAGAGGAGGCGTTTGTCGGGGTTTGAGATATTCTTTGACTTGCACTTGTTTGGGGATGATGTTGCTGAGGACCAGACAGACCCACCAGCTGAGGTTGAGCAGTGTAAGGAGGAGGATTCCGAGAGCGCAGAGATTGAAATGGGGGTAGCACTGTCTTGTCTGCTTTAGATCCTCTGATCGTACATGAGTGCTTGAGGGATAACTTCTCAGTGTCCATGATCGGGAATGAAATGGCTGCGAACCCACCTTCAAACATTTTGGATGCATCTATTAGACCCTCCCTCGTCTGGCAATACGAGGAAGGCTTCTTATCGAGCAACACCGGGTCAGGTAGTGAGCCGGAATCTGATTCCACTGAGTCGTGTGAGTCGGAATCAGGTTCCAGCTCGTCTGAGTCTGAGTCCAGTATTCCCGGGAGTGATAACCCAGATGCCACAGTCCTGTCTAGGTCGCCTTTTTCTTTTTCCTTTGAGTCTATTGTAACAGAGGAACCGGGCGACTTGGAAGTACTTAATGAGAATTGTGCGGCTGTGGCCTTCGAATACTTTTATGTGCCCTTAATTTATTGCATTAATCAGGATTTTCAAAATTTTGATGAAAACGACGAGGAAGAAATTCCTTCGGTTTTGTAATATTTGCTTGATCAAGAGAAGGAAAGGATTGTTAAACCCATGGTTGATGAAATCACCCAAATTAATGTTGGTACTAAGAAGGACCCGCGGCTGGTCCAGATTGGGTCCACGTTGTCTTCGGAGGAGCGCGAGCACTTAGTCGCTTTGTTAAAAGATTTCAAAGATGTTTTCGCGTGGTCTTACGAAGACATGCCTAGAATTGATCCTGAGATTGTACAGCACCGGATCCCTTTTGACCCAGAGGCCCGACCTGTTAAGCAGAAGCTCAGAAGGATCCGCCCAAACTGGGCTCTCAAGATCAAAGAAGAGGTCACTAAGAAAATTGACACAGGTTCCTGCTGGTATCTGAATACCCAACTTGGTTGGCCAATATAGTTCCAGTGCCGAAGAATGACGGAAGAATTTGGGTATGTGTGGACTTCAGCGATTTGAACAAAGCCAGTCCGAAGGACAACTTTCCTCTGCCGCATATCGACGAATTAGTGGATTTTACTGCGGGGCATGCGTTGCTCTCATTCATGGATGGGTTTTCTGGCTACAATCAGATTCTGATGGCACCCGAAGATCGGGAGAAAACTGTTTTCACCACCCCGTAGGGGACCTATTGTTATAGGGTGATGCCGTTTGGGCTAAAGAATGCTGGGGCTACATATCAACGGGCTGCGACCATGATTTTGCATGATATGATCCATAAAGAGGTTGAGGTGTACATGGACGACATGATTGTCAAGTCCAAGAAAAGAAAGGGCCACTACACCGCCCCGCAGATATTCTTTCAACGGATCTGGGAATATCGGTTGCGGCTGAATCCTCAGAAGTGTACGTTTGGTGTTACAGTAGGGAAAATGCTGGGGTTCTTGATCACACAGAGAGGTATCGAGGTCGGTCCTTCTAAAATCAAGGCCATCTTAGAAATGCCACCACCAAGGACTGAAAAGGAGGTGTGAGGCTTTCTGGGTAAAGTGCAATTCATAAGACGGTTTATTTCTAAATTAACCTTGACTTGTGAACCACTATTTGGTCTCCTGAAGAAAGGAAAGAAATTCCAATGGGACGACCGATGCCAAGTTGCTTTTGAACAGATCAAACAATATTTACAGAACCCACCTGTGTTGTCACCGCCTGAGCCGGGAAAATCGTTGATTCTGTACCTTTCAGTGACTGAAACTACAATGGGCTACATGCTCGCGCAAGAGTCTGAGGACAAAGTAGAGAGGGCTATCTACTATCTGAGCAAGAAAATGCTGGATTACGAGACCCGCTACACTCCGCTGGAGAAGGCTTGTCTGGCCTTGATATGGGCTACCAGAAAGCTGCGACACTACCTGTTAGCTCACTCCATAATACTGGTTTCGAGATTGGATCCCATCAAATATCTCTTCGAGAAATCAACACTTACGGGTAGGCTAGCCCGTTGGTTGCTTTTGCTTTCCGAATTCGATCTGAAGTATGTGACGCGCAAGTCAGTAAAAGGGAGAGTGGTAGCAGAGTTCCTAGCCGATCACCCAGTTGAAGGGCATGAAGCAGTTGAGTACCTATTCCCAGATGAGGCCATTTTGCATATCGAAGACGAAACTTGGACGATGTATTTTGACGGAGCGTAAAACCAATACGGGTATGGGATAGGGGTGTTCCTGATAGCACCCGACAATTCCCGTATCCCTCTAGCATTCAAACTCCAGTTCAAAGTATCGAACAACGAAGCAGAGTATGAGGCATGTATTGCTAGCTTAGAAGCCGCCCTAGAACTAGGGGCAAAACGGTTGGACGTTATCGGGGACTCGAACGTTGTTGTATCTCAAGCTAAAGGAGATTGGAAAGTCAAAGAAGAAAAGATGAGAATCGACCACCAGACCTTGGACTTGCTGATTCCTCGATTTGAGAAGCTGAATTTCGCTCATCTGTTAAGAGAGAACAACAGGTTCGCAGATTCACTAGCAACTCTATCTTCTATGATAGACATTCCTTTCGGAGTCCGGATGTGTTCGATCATCATTGACCAGATATTTGTTCCGGCCTACGAGTTGATTGCCGCCATAGATGGGGTACAAGATGAGAACCCTTGGTATTACGATGTCTGGAACTTCTTGGAAAAAGAGGCGTATCCACTAGGGGCAAATGCCAAAGATAAGAGGGTAATTCGAAGAATAGCTGCTCAGTTCATCATCTGCGGGGGTAAACTGTACAAGAGAGGTCATCTCGGGACGCATAAGCTGTGTGTTGATGCTGAAGAATCGAAGCACCTGATGGAGGCCATCCGTGGAGGAGAGTGCAAAGCGCACATGAATGGGGTAATGCTAGCCCGGAAGATCCTTAGACAGGGTTATTACTGGTCCACCATGGAGGAGGATTGTATTGGCTTTGTTTGGCGATGCCACAAATGTCAGATTCACGCCAACCGCATGAACATTTCGCCGTCAAAGCTGTACAACATGACTTCGCCATGGCCATTCTCAGTCTAGGGGATTGATGTGATTGGGGCTGTCACTCCAAAGGGGTCCAACGGGCATGAGTACATTTTGGTAACGATAGACAACTTCATGAAGTGGGTTAAGGCCTAATCTTATGAGGTGATGAAGGCTTCGCATGTCGTTAAGTTCATCGGGAACAACATCATCTGTCGTTACGGGGTCCCGAACGAGATCATTTCAGATAATGGTTCCCACTTCAAGAAGGAGGTGATCGACTTGTTGGATAAGTATAACGTGGCTTTTCACAAGTCATCCACATATCGGCCGCAGACCAATGGAGCAGTTGAGGCCGCCAACAAGAACATCAAGCACATTCTGCAGAAGATGGTGGAAACCTACTGGGACTGGCCAGATAAGTTGTCATTTGCTCTGTGGGGCTACTGGACATCAATTCGAACTTCTACTGGGGCGACTCCGTATTCCTTGGTTTATGGGATGGAGGCTGTTCTCCCTATCGAAGTTGAGGTTTCGTTATTACGGGTACTGGCTGAGTGTCAGATAACTGAGGCAGATTGGCAGCAGTGCAAGTTCAAAAAACTCATGCTGTTTGATGAAAGAAGGCTGAAAGTAATGTACCATGTTCAGGGTTATCGACGAAGAATTGCCCGGGCTTTCAACAAGAAGGTTAAGTCCAGGAATTTGAAGGAAGGGGATCTAGTGCTCAAAGACAACCGAGCTCCCATTCACGACCCTAGGGGGAAGTTCAGACCCAGTTGGACTGGTCCTTATATCATTAAGTCTATCTGGTCGGACGAAGCTATCGTTCTGATGGAACTAGATGGCCTATAGTTCTCCCAACTGATCAACATGGACAAGTTGAAGAAATATTATCCCTGAGTGGCTCGCTAGGCCGAAAACCCGAAAGGGTGACCTAGGCAAAAGTTAGAGCACAGAAAATTTGAAATTATAAAAACTGAGCTCGCAAGGTTGAAAACCCGCAAATGGCGGCCTTGGCAAAAGTTAGAGCGCAAAAGGAGAGTGCTAATACACGAGTGAACCCAAGCCGAACTGCGTAAGGCTTGATTCCCATCTTCGGGATACGTAGGCAAGTTCATCCTGAAGTCCAGCCATAAACACTTCCCTGATCAACTTTGTCCATGTCATCATGTTTGGTTATCTTTGTTTATTTTGCGTTCAAGAGCTCGGTTGTGATCTCTGGTGTAGTGCTATTCAAACTAGGGGCAACCTTCCAGTTGTTGGAATCCGAGGTTGTGCATCTCAGTGACAAATCTCAGGCGTGTCCAGTTCTGATTCATATCGAAAATGGTTTTGAAAAGTTTTAATAAAAGTTGATTTTGTTCAAATTAATCTTTTTACAACTTAGACCATTTTTGGACCAAACGGGAAAATTTTCAGTACCCACAATCTTCAATTTCATTGATTTCAACACAGAATTCTCCTACTCTTCAATACAAATTGAATTTGCTTTTTATTACATTCATAAAGAAAACTTAAAAGTACTGATCAAAGCAAATAAACTCGGGGCATAGTCAGGTGTTTTTGCGTCCCCTCCCGGAGCTTGTGGAAGCCTCTGATGCCAAAGTGGGCCCTACCTGTGCCTCTTCATTGCGCCAATCTATGCACTCATCAGAGAGGGTGCAGCTGAAAGTGGGAGCGGGGGCCAGAAGCTCTCTAGTCCTCCATGCCATGGCATACCGAGCTAGCTGAGTGCCTCGAACCGGAAATGCAACAGGGTACTCTATCCCTTCTGCCGGGCAAGTCTGATCATGTCCGAATTGACGCCGGAACCGGAAAGGAAAATAGAACACACAGTGTGTCATGCCAATCAACTGAATCCCTGGTTGGCGAGTCATACTGTAGCTCATTGTCGGCAGATTGAGCCAAGGACAACACCAAGCAATGCGGTTTGCGGACAAATTGTACATCCAGTTATACCACCATCCCTCATCCGAAGCATCGACTAGACGTCGTCGGAAGAAATAGCTGCGAGCTGAAAATGCCGGGCATGAGTTCACCACTCTCAATTTGTCCATCAACCATACCTGGAGAGGGATAAAAAATGAAAGATTAAAGAATAGAGAGGTGTACGTTGAGAGAAAAAGTGAGAAAAGGGTTTCAAGAGAAAAACCGAGCCTGAGGGCCGAGTGACGTGAGCAATATATGTGAGATGGGGTGGGAAACATTACCTGTAATAGTAGTGGACTCCCCGCCAAGCTAGCCGTCTCTCGGCGATGAAAAGCATCCAAGCCTATCAATGTCTCAGCTAATGTCATGGTGATGCAGCTCTTTCCCTCTCTTAAGCCTTGGGCGACTTCAATCAAATGAGTGCTAAACCTACCAGAGCCTGGGGCAAGCAAGAAATGAGACAACATGCACAAGCAAAGTGCATGTTGCCGATAACCTTGCCAGTCATGATCGCCGCAGTCACCAGCACCAGAAAATCGATGAACCAAGCCCGGAATGTCCAACTCTTTGTCGTGAATCAATGACCGAGCATCATGCAAAGTGAGGCCGCACATCCGTCCTAAGACTTGGACATGGCCGAACTGGAGCTGAGGCAAGATTTCTTCATCGCGCTCGAATTCCATCAGAACTCGGAAGTCTTCGAAAGTAGGACATACCTTTTGTCCGCCAAAGCTAAAGACGTGTATTACCGGGTTCCAAAACCTTGTCGCGGCATGAAGAAACGGAAAATGCAGCAGGGTGTGGCTCAGCGTGAATAGTGCATTTATGCCAAAGCCTCGGAAATTCACCTTTTTCGAGTCATCCAAGGAAGCAATCCAATTTGTGAGATTTTGGATGAGAAACGCCTCCATTTTGGTGTAAAACTGAGTTAGAATGAGGGAACCGCGAAGCTGGAACCTTTATAAAGGATAAGACATTGTTTGGAGGACAAGTGTCAGAAAACTGGAGGTTCCCAGTTCAAGTGGTCGGCCAACCACTTTTTCTGGTCGGCCAGTTACTTTTTTTGGGCTGCAGACAGAAAAATTGGTTGGCAGGCTCCTATGGTGGTCGGCCATGAGCATGAAAGTGGTTTACACCTGTTCTTTGCCTCTAGGAATGAGTCTCTAACTTCCCCGTGTGCTGGAAATGCTGAAGGTTCGAGTTTACCTCAGTTTCGGATGCATTCCGTCGCTTTGTTTATCGAGTTGTTACTCATTTGTTTATCGAGTTGTTGCTCATTTTGTTTATCGAATTGTTACTCATTTATTTATCGAGTTGTTGCTCATTTGTTTATCGAGTTGTTGGTCGTTTGTTTATCGAGTTGTTGCTCGTTTATTTATCGAGTTGTTGCTTATTTGTTTATTGAGTTGTTAATTCATTTAACGAATTGTTTTTTAGTTAAGTTGTTTAGTTTGTTGCGTCGGTTCACTACCTGACTTGGCAATACACGTTGTTCTATTTTCATTCAAATTTCATTTTTGTGCAAAATGGTGCGATGCGATGCTCAGAATACAAATACGACACTCTTTGAATGAAAAGTCATTTTCTTCCATCATAGCTTCTTTTTACAACATTTTACAAAAGGGTACAAGTTTTGGAAGAAAAATAAAATTGCCTAAGCTGTACAATGTGCTACAACTACATGTAAAAAGAAAAATAAAGCAGGAACATCTACATCAGTGCCATCAAGCTCAAGACCGAGAGGCCTTCTTCACCCTCTTCGGCTGAATAGCCTCCGCGCCACCGGCATAGGCACCATCATCTAAATCGGAGTCACCATCCTCGGAATCCTCCTCGGCGTCACCTCCGTCCTCAGCACTGGAACCAGAGCCGTCATCCCTGCCTACAGATGTCTCTGACTGTGGATGTGCTGACTCTTCCTCCTCGCTAGACTCGTCATCCTGTCTGATAGATGCCCTGCGTCCCTCTCGGCCGCGTGCTGAGACTCCTCTCCTAGCTGCTCGAGAAGGCCTGGATGGCCCAGTCCACCGAGGCGGGACCTGAAAAGGATAGTTTGAATGCGTCAGCCACTATGTATATCAGATGCAGATGCGAGAATTACATAGAGTGGGTGCGTACAGATATAGTGTGTGAATGTGATGTGTCGGATGTGCTCTACACATGTAATGAATCAATACAGTGAAATGTTCAGTTTCCATATGTCATCAGAAGCATGATAAATGTGATGAAATTGAGAAGTACCTAAATGCCGGTGGCACAAAGCATCGTCTCCCTCCGCAGAACCATGCCCTCGTGTGAAGCCACCACTCCGAGTAACCCCTCAGTATACTCCCTGGGAGGCTGTACACATAAGTTCAAGTCATCAGTGAATGAATGAATGTCTAAATGTCTGAGTGATAAATAAAAACTGTAAAACATACCGGTGGTGTGTCCGGGTCATTGACGTGTCGAGGGTCGGGCATCAGAGGCTCCAGTGGAATCGGGTAAGAAGTCCCATACTGCCAGCCCGTCAGCTCGGTCGGAAGATCTGGCCATCCAACATACTAGCAAGTCGAGGGCATCCATCCGGTCCTGCCCCTTGATGAGCCTTCCCCGCTGGTCGAAGGAATGCCTCCAGGTTGGGCACGACTCGTGGAAGGCATGTCAGCAGCTCTCCTCTTGGGGATACGGACACTTGACAGTGGAGGCATCAGGTACGTTTGGCTATACGTTGCGTAATATCCCTCCTCCAGAAAAAGGACTGCATCAATACCCAGCATGAGGTCCTCCGTCTTTCGGGGCGTAAGATCCCTTGGGGACCGCATCTCTGGTGGAGGCAATGAGGGAACGTCCTGATCGAAGTTGCCCATCGTCTGGCACATGAAGCGCTCTCTGAGGAACCAGGCTCTGCCAACCAGTCCCTCAAGCAGAACCTTGTATTGCGAAGCGCCCCATACCCCAGCAAAGAGAAATTGAGGATTCCCTGGCATGGCTATCCAAGGCTGCCAGGTCACCTGCGAGTGGCGAGTGCATAAATTGATTAGATGCCATAAATATGCAAGATAAATCAAAGCGGAAAGCATGAAGAACTGAGAGTTCTTGATTACCTTCATCGCCCGTACAGTATCGAAGAACTGTCGGAGAAAGGGCAAAGTCTCCCGAGGCCTGGGCCGACACAGACCCTCAAATCTGCGTGAGTAAGGGATCTCAGGGGGTGCCTTGACCTCTAGCTCAGGGGCCAGCATCGGGAAGTACGTATAAACCCACAGCTGTGAAAGGCAAGACAACGGTTGTCAGAATACAGAATGTATAGCAAATACAGAATGCTAGGTGCAGAATGCTGTGTGCAGTGTACAATATACAGAATGTATAGCAAATACAAAATGCTGAGTGCATAATGTAGAGTGCAGAATGCAGTGTGCAGTGTATAATATATAGAAAATACAGGAAATGCAGAATGCTGAGTGCAGAATGTAAAATACAGAATGTAATGTGTGTAGTGTGCAATGTATAGATAATGAAAAGCAGAATAGTAAATCAAGAGGGCAAAATATACCTCACAGGCTCGCTACTTGCCTCTAACTATGGTCCCCTGCTCACGGGAGGTCGCCCTCATGTAGCAGTAAAGGGTAGCGAGGGCAGCGCCACCCCAATCAAAGAGCTGGACCCTTGATAGGTCCACCAGAGCACTGAGCAGATAAAGCCCAACTGTGTTCCCCCTCTCGGAGAACAGTGTGGTCTCGAGGAGGAACATCAAAAATCCCCGGGCGTACTGCTATACAGTCTCAATGGTCTAGGGCGAAGTCCCCCTGTACTGCTTGGAGAACCAGGTGTACCTGACCCTGCCTGATGATCTGTCGATCAGCGGGCGGGCTCCGAGCAAATAAATCCAAGCGGCCTCCCACTCAACCATATCCGCATCATATGGGATCGGCCGGCCTCCCACGTCAAGGCCCGTCAGCATGGAGAAGTCAAATGGGGTCATCGTCATGTCCCCGGTGGCTGAGAAATGGAAGGAGTTGGTGGTGTCCCACCATCTCTCCACGAGTGCGCCCAGGAGAGTCCTGCTCGCTGGATGACGTGATAATCCTGCACAGAATAGGCCAAACCCTGCCTCGTCTACAATGTGTCGGACAGCATCCGGGAACTCCATGTGCCACTCCCTCGCAAGGATAGATCCATAACCCCGTGTGAAATAGGAAGATACCTGCATTCAGAATGAATAGATGTATTCAGTTCCAAAAATGAAAAAGTATGAGCTGCGTGTTCAAAATGAAAAAGTATGAGCTGCGTGTTCAAAGTGAAATATATGGGCTGCATGTTCAAAAATGAAAAAGTATACTGCGTTATGGACTGTGTGTTCAGATTAAGCAGTGTCCTAAAAAAAACTGAATACCGTGTTATGGACTGCGTGTTTAGATTGAGCGGTGTGTTATGTTATGAAAAAGTATACTGCGTTATGGATTGCGTGTTCAGATTAAGCAGTGTGCTATTAAAAACTGAATACCGTGTTATGGACTGCGTGTTCAGATTGAGCGGTGTGCGATGTTATGAAAAAGTGTACTGCGTTATGGACTGTGTGTTCAGATTGAGCAGTGTGCTAAAAAAACCGAATACCGTGTTATGGACTGCGTGTTCAGATTGAGCGGTGTGCTATGTTATAAAAAAGTGTACTGCATTATGGACTATGTGTTCAGATTGAGCAGTGTGCTAAAAAAATCGAATACCGTGTTATGGACTACGTGTTCAAATTGAGCGGTGTGATATGTTATGAAAAAGTGTACTGCGTCATGGACTGCGTGTTCCGATTGAGCAGTGTGCTAAAAAAACCGAATACCGTGTTATGGATTGCGTGTTCAGATTGAGCGGTGTGTTATGTTATGAAAAAGTGTGCTGCGTTATGGACTGTATGTTCAGATTGAGCAGTGTGCTAAAAAAAAACTGAATACCGTGTTATGGACTGCGTGTTCAGATTGAGCGGTGTGCTATGTTATCAAAAAGTGCACTGCGTTATGGACTGTGTGTTCAGATTGAGCAGTGTGCTAAAAACACCGAATACCATGTTATGGACTGCGTGTTCAGATTGAGCGGTGCGCTATGTTATGAAAAAGTGTACTGCATTATGGACTGCGTGTTCAGATTGAGCAGTGTGCTAAAAAAACCGTATACCGTGTTATGGACTGCGTGTTTAGATTGAGCAGTGTGCTATTAAAAACCGAATACCGTGTTACGGACTGCGTGTTCAGATTGAGCGGTGTGTTATGTTATGAAAAAGTGTACTGCGTTATGGACTGCGTGTTCAGATTGAGCGGTATGCTATGTTATGAAAAAGTGTACTGCGTTATGGACTGTGTGTTCAGATTGAGCAGTGTGCTATTAAAAATCGAATACCGTGTTATGGACTGCGTGTTCAGATTTAGCGGTGTGTTATGTTATGAAAAGGTGTACTGCATTATGGACTGCGTGTTCAGATTGAGCACTGTGCTAAAAAAACCGAATACCGTGTTATGGACTGTGTGTTCAGATTGAGCGGTGTGTTATGTTATGAAAAAGTGTACTGCGTTATGGACTATGTGTTCAGATTGAGCAGTGTGCTATTAAAAACCGAATACCGTGTTATGGACTGCGTGTTCAGATTGAGCGGTGTGCTGAGTCAATAAATGGTGTACTGTGTTATGAACTGTGTGTTCAGATTGAGCAGTGTTATGTGCTGTGTGCCAAAATATGATGTGTGCCCAAAATGTGCTGTGTGTTCAAATTAATCGAATGCTGTGTTATGGACTACATGTTCATATTGAGCAGTGTTATGAGCTGTGTGCCAACCAATCGAATGTTGTGTTATGAACTGTGTGTTCAGATTGAGCAGTGATATGTGTTGTGCGCCAAAATATGTTGTGTGTTCAAACTAATCGAATGTTGTGTTGTGGACTGCGTGTTCAGATTGAGCAGTGTTATGAGCCGTGTGCCAACCAATCGAATGCTGTGTTATGAACTGTGTGTTCAGATTAAGCAGTGTTATGTGTTGTACGCCAAAGTGTGTTGTGTGCCCAAAATGAGCCGCGTGCCAAGTTAGCTGAGTGCTGTGTATGAACTGTGTGTTCAGAATGAGTGAAGTGTTGTGTATGTAAATGTGTAAGAAGTGCAAAGTGCATCGCAGAAAATGCAAAAGTGAAGTACATACCTCATGCACGTGATGAGATAGATGGGACTCCGGCTCTCATAGCAGTAGGTCTGCAAGTACTCGCCGCGCGAAGTCCGTGAAGTGGTAGAAGGTGCTAGGAGGAATGATGTGCTCCTCCGGGTCGTACTCCTCTGGGTCGAATGGTCGTTTCCTCGGAGGCAACAGTATGATGTCGGGCTCATCCTCTACATATGGAGGACCTCTGCCATACGGGATATCGTCTGCCATCTAAAGAAATCTGCAAAATATGCAAAAATGAGCAAAAACGAGCGAAGTGAGCCAAAATTGCAAAAAGTCAACAAAAGTCAACTCTCGGGAAGAGAAAAAGTCAACAAAAGTCAACGCCTGAGAAAAGGTGCTAAACTTTGAGACGAACATACCTCAAGTGGTGAAAATGGAGAAAGAAGCTCCGAAAACAAATTCTAATCGGTTCAAAATGGAGACAATTGAAAGTTTTCGCAAAAAAACTTCGCGTGGGGCGTTGGAAAACGCATAAAAAGTGTAGATCTGAGAGAGAAAAGGGTCTAGGAGCAAAGGAGAATGTATTTCGGCCTTGGAGGTGTGATACAAACTGATTTGAAGTTGTGTACTTAAAGAATCGAAGCTAAAAGACCAAATTGCCCCGAAATTCTATAAATTGGTCGGCCAGCCAGTTTTTCTGGTCGGCCGATCACTTTGATGGGCAACAACTGGTCGGCCACTGATATAACTGGTCGGCCACCCTCCTGGATGATCCTCAGTGCTCCATTGTTCTCTCTATGCATTTTGGTGATGATTGGAGTCCTCGGCCCTCGGGAAAGTACAAGAAAAGTACACTTTTCGGCTCAAGAATGTCCCCGCGGGAACTTCAATTCAAGTCTTCGATGCGTAGCTCATCGTTTACTCGTCAAGAGCAAGGTGTATCCTTTTTGAGTATGTTGTGACCCCTTCGAGAGGTAAATCAAAGGTTACGGCCGAATTGCTCTCTTTAGGGCTTGTACTTCTTTATTTAGCATTTCCTTTCAAACATACATTGAAAGTTGCACATTTCTTTTGCATTAGCTTGCACATTCCATACGCGTTGTTGCGCACGTTTCACCTACTTTGTTATGCACTTAGTACTTTTGTTGTCACGCTCATTTTAATTATATCATTATATGTACTTCCGTTGCATTATTATGCATGCACCTTTTTTTCACATTGTTATGCGTCACACATAGGTTGCATTGTCTTGCATCCCTTCCGCATTGTTATGCATCACACTTAGGTTGCATTGTTTTGCATCCCTTCCGCATTGTTATGCGTCACACTTAGGTTGCATTTTCATGCACCCCTCCACTTGCGTTGTCACGCACCTTTCACTTGCATTGATATGCATGTTTCTAATGATATTGTACCTGTTGAGTTTCTTTCTTTTGCAGGCACGATATTGTATGTACGGTTCATTTGAAGCTGGCGCAACCAGACGAACCGGACGGTATTATATGCACTCTGTGTGAGGTGTAGTGAGAATTGTATAATTCTCTTACATCCTTTCTGCATGTAATGTAGTTTGGTTCGTTTTGGCTCGCTTAAACTGTTGCATTTATTGTGTATATTTGCTTCGTTACAGCTTTCTTTGCATGATCATAAGTTATGTTCGGCCTTGTGCATGTCATTTTCATCTTGCCCTAGCCTGCGGGCACATCTCTTTGTTATCTTGCCTGTTTGTCTAAGTTTTCAGCCTTGTCAAAAATGGGTCGTCTCTGGGTTTTGACATTCACTCCCGTTACTTATGACTTTCGAGTTTTGTCAAAGAAGGGCAACTGTAGACACCCCATTTTTGACCGACCTTAAGACTCAGACGTCATCGATTGAGCCCTCGGTGATGGTGCATGTTGTGTTCGTTTCGAGTCTCCGGAGTTTTGGCTAAGAGCCTTGCCTCCGGGCCTCAGAACTCTTTTGTGCTTTGGCTCGGTTTGTGAAGCGAATCTTGTTTTCTCTTTCCGGATGGTGGGAGAGGTCTTTTAGACCATCTCTTTGTGGTCGTAGGCCACTTTTTTGTGATCGTAGGCCACTTTTCCCGTTTGGAGACTAGTTTCCTGTTTTTGGAGCCTTTGGCCGCGCACTTTGTCTGGGGACAGCTTAACATTCTCCGTTTGGCGTGGTTTTTGAACCACACCTTGTTGCCTCTGCCTAGAGAAACAATGTGGTCCGGGAGACCACTTTTGTGGTTGCATACCACTTTTAGTGCTCGTCAGCTAGTTTTCGGGGCTTTTGACCGCGTGCTTTGCCCCCTATCTCTCGTCTTGCATCCGTTTTGGTTTGTTTTTGGTACAAACCTTGTTTTCCTTGTTTGGAAGGTGGTACAAGGGTGGGAGACCACTTTTCTCCTTTGAGACCACTTTTTCTTCTGCCAGCCAGTTTTCTGGTCGGATAACTGGCTTGCTTGGTCTTTGGGCCACATTTTCTGGTCGGCCACCACACCACTAGCTTTCTTTCATGCCCTGGACTCTCTCCCACCATGGCCGACCAGTTTGTGTCTTGGAAGACCACTTGAATTGGTCGGCCGACCACTTTAAGTAGTAGGCCGACCACTTCAAGTGGCATAGCTGGAGGGCTTTAGAGCTATCCTCCATACGTATGGAGGGATTTGTTTGGGGCTTAGCTTCTCCAAGAAGCTTTGCCTTTTAGTTTCTATAAGAGGGAGGCTCCTCCTCCCTCCTCTAGGTTCAGAAAAACTTCCTTGAGCCATACATATAATCTATATCTATACATCTTCATTTCTCTCTTGTTTTGTGCCTTAAAGTGTAGATTTGTCTCACTTTTGTACACAAACACACACTCAAACACCTTTCTTGTGTTGTTGAGGCTTCTTGAAGTTTTTTTGGTGTTCTTGGGTTGGTTTGAGCTTGAAAAACTTGCTGGAGTTACAGTTATAAAGGAGGTCTTCAAGGGTGAGTCTTTAGCCCGTAAATCCTCCATTCTTGCTTAAGCTTTTAGCCCTTCTTGCATATGTTTTTAAGCTTAACTCTTAACGAGAAAAAGTTCTACTTTTGCATGCTTAAAATAGTTCTTTAAGGTCTATTTTTCGTTTGGGGTGATTTACCCCTTCTTAGGCCTTGTTAGGCCTCATTTTGAGCCATCCCTTTAGGCTCTTGTTGAACCCTTTGCATCACCTTTCTACCACTGAAATCCAGAGGATTTTCAGTGGTGGAAAGGTGGTCTTGGTGTCTTAAATAGGAGAGGGTCATCCCCTCTCCTAGTGTTGTGTTTACTAGCTTCATATGCCTCATGTTTGAGCACCTTCGATAAGCTTGTGTTAGCTTGTTCTTAGCTAGTATTTGTGGTTATTTTGCTGAGGCATGCCATTGTTTTTACTTGATTTGGTTACTCCATGCATGGTTAATACACTTGTAGTGTCAATCACACAAACTAGCTTTGTATGCTTCATGAAGTAGCATGTTTTTGGTGATGTTTTTCCATGTCATGACTCTATTTTGGTTTGGTTTGGTTGGCCCTTGCATGCTCCACGCACTTGTAATGCATTTCCATGAAATAGCCTAACATGCATCATGTTGTAACATGTCATTCTAGCATGCTTTTGGCTTAACTTTATGAAGCTTTTGTCCATGTTAACATGCTTTAGCTCTAATTTTGGTGGTTTTGGCCATGCATGACTTGCTTTGTATAGCCTTGGTTCAATCTAGCTTATTAGCTTTGTGTATTGAGTCCTCTAGCATGCATTACTTGGACTATTTTAATGATTTGGCATCATTCATAATGTGATTTCAGTCCATGTTTTATGGTTGTACACTCACATTTGTCATTCATTCAATTCGTTGGAGGGTTTGCCCCTTTATGCCTTAACATGAACCATTACGTATGCCTTCATGCCTTAGCTTGCGAGCCATCATTTCAATGTGTTTTTGGGGTTATTTTGCTATGATATAACTCTGAGTTTTATTGGTTAAGTCATCCCGTGCTTGGTCTTAATAGGTGTAGTGTAATCCACCTTATTTGCCTTGTATGCATCATGCCTTATGCCCCTCATGCTAGCTTGTTTTGGCTTCCTTCCATGCATGTTTTAGACTCATTTTGACATGTTCTAGAACTGTTTTGGGTTGCCTTGGTCACATGCTTCATGCTTTGTATAGTTGTGGTGCAATTGGCCTTGCTAGCTTTGTGTCTTGTTGACTCATGCATGCTATCTTTGAGCTACTTAAATGATTTGGCATCATTTAATACTTCATTTCAGAGCTTTTAGCATTGCCATGTTCCCACTTCTTTCATGCTTTGAATGCCTTTGAGTGTTATGCATAGTTGCCCAGTTTATGCCTTAGCTCGTATGCTTGCATGTCTAGGCCTTTGAGCCCTTATCTCAGCATTGTTAGGTCCTTATTTTAACCTACTTGAGCTCTATCCATGCTTAGTTCATGCATTTATGCCATGTATTGCATGCCTCATGTGTAGTCCTCTTTGCTTGTCTTAAGCTTTAAGGACCTTTGCATGCCTTGCTTGTGTTGATTAAGTGATTTGGCATCATTTCTTGTCTAATTTCAGTGCCTTTAGTGTTGTTACACTTCCACGCTTTTCACTCTTAAAGTGTTCTTGAGAGTTGCACCTTAGTGCCTTAGTTGGTGAGCCAATTGGCATGCATGCTTGTATGTGTTTTCGGTACCTTCATTTTAGCATTATGGCCACTGTTTTGGGCATGACTGAGGTCTGTCCATTTCGGTTAAAGTCCATTGAGTATATGGTTTACATGTTGTTGCATGTTTGGTGTATTGCATATTGTTGCCCTTGTTGCATTGCATTGTGCATGCATGCATTACATGGTGTTTAGAACCTTATGATTGCCTTGCATTGAGTATGACATCTAGTTCTTAGCATTTGGCATTGTGTATGCCATATAGTTCATTCGCATTGTGTATGCTAGTATGATTAATCGCATGTTTGCATGCTTGTTCCTCCCATGTTTCCATGCTAAGGTTGCTTTATATTGCATTGAGCATGCCATGTTATGTGTTGCATTGTGTTTGGAATAGGTGTTAGTCCAAACATGGGAAAAGAGGGACGTTTCATACTCATAGTGATGAAACGTGCCTCGATTCTCGATCGCCGACGCTCTTGATCATACATGATAGAGTTTTAGGCTTTATGTGTTTACTTGTGCATTCATTTTACGTTGAATTGTGCAACTTCGCCTCTCGGCCATCATGCATTGAAATGCGCGATTGGTGGCCCAAGGGTCGAGAACCACACTCCCTTGAGTTCATGACATGATATGGAGGGTGGTTGTGCACACATATCTTGCAAATACATTGCCATGCCCTTTCTTGCTCTCTTTTATAGCAAATTACAGTTTAGCAGCAACAACTGGCCGGCCAACGAGAAAAACCAGCTGGACGACCACTTTTCTGGTTTTTCAACAACCAAAAGTGGTCGGCAGGTGTCTGGAGAGACCAAAAGTGGTCGGCCACCCTCCCACAGGACTTCCAAGGTGAAGTTTTAACTTTTAGGAGCTTGGTGCAAGGTTCTGAGAACAATTGAAAACATAAGCAAATCGGGGCATCGCATTGGATTTCCGAACGAGGCGACCGAACATGCATCTAGTCTTCTCCCTCTAAGAACCTCCTGCTTTTACTGCTTTCCTTAGCTGCCATGCTTAGATAGCTAGCTTTTTGCTTTGGTTTGTACCCTTTAATTAGTTAATGCGTTTAGCTATTTAAATTCGTTTTGTAACAATTAGTTAAGTAGGATTAGTTAATTAGTTTGTTTTGTAATAATTAGTTTTAATTAGCTTAGATTAGCTAGTTAGCTTCTTATTCAGTTCCTCCCTCGAGAGGGCACACTGTTGTAATAAGCGTGCGTGTGTGTGATGTATTACTTTCAATCCCCATTTCTTTCTCCCTTTTACTTAACTGCTTACGATGGTTAGTTTTAGGGCATGTTTCAATTAGCATACCTTATGCTTGCATGCGTGGATCCATTCATCTATTTTGCATGCACCGGGCTCGTCGCATCATACTTACTGCATTGTATTTCAATTCCAATTTGAATACATGCACCAAGTTGCATTTCACATGACATTCTAGAATAGCCAAGCCTATTTTAGCTGCATTTTCGCACGTGTTGCATTAGCCATTTTAACATGAACTAGGATCATGCATGATTTCTAGCTAGTTCCTTGTTTTGGCTCGGAGTACATTGTGAATGTTTACGCTTTAGCATACTGCATGTATGTTAATGTTGCCATGAAAGCATGCTTGCCATGAGGCTAACTGCTTATTTGATATAACTGCCTGAATGCCTGTAGGTGAAGGTTGGATTACCTGAATTGGAACAATTCATTGAAATCCGCATTTTAGCCTACGTGCGAGTAGCAAACTTCAAACCATTTTCCAAACAGACGGATATGCGATGCTTGGTTCCAGATTAGGCGATTTAGTCTATACTTGTTTGTTGTGCGCATCACATAGTAATTCTAGCTAATTAACCAGAATAAGAGCACATGTGTTTTCAAAAACAAAATATCATGTTTAGTACAGGCCGATCTTTGATCCGGCGAGTGGAGGTGCTCATTACATGACCTTCCCCAATCGTATTTAAGTTCCTGAGCCGAGGCAACTTTGGTGATGACGGACACGTGGCCCTAGGCACGAGTCAGGGTTTCCTAAATTCACCCAAAATAAAATATTTAGGTGGCGACTCTGTATCTGGCAAAGCAGTCCATGTTTGGTACTTCTTTATTAAAAATTAGTTTTCCAAAACGATTTGCCGGATTTGGACGCTTTGGTGATTTATCGATCTCACATCGCACATTGTGAGATTAGATTCAGAACCGTGACATTTGAGTCCGAACTATAGTAGCTCAGAGAACAAGACGAGATTCGCGCTGCCCTCGCAGGTGCGTGGATGTCGGGGAGTTCCCGGGAGCGCGTCTACAGGTATTATTACTTTTATATGTAAAAACCTAATTCACCCCCCCTCTTATGTTGTCTTTTGGATAACAATATCAATCAGTCTCTGGCCCATTATTTTATTATTCATGTTTATACGCATTTCATATTCGTGATCAAAATCATGTTCATAGTCAGATGGCCTTAGGCCTATTAATGTCCTTATTAAATATACCAAACGGCCTTAGGCCCAAGTATGACAAATGGCCTCAAGCCCAATGAAAATATATCAGGTGGCCTCAGGCCCAATTCATATTCTTCACAGACCTTTTACAAAAATTTGGCATATAGAATACTCATACATAATTCAAACTAACAAATCCATGAAACTTATATAGAAGTAGCAGTTGGAAAGTAACATACTTGAAAATATCTTTACTAAGATATTACTCACAGTGTTCTGTCGATGGATTTGCCCTCATACTTGACCCGACACATTTCATAACACATTGGGTCACTAACAATTCAATCCGTTCTTAACTTATTATTTCTCTTAGGCCTCTTTCTTATCCCTTTTGTTCATTTACAATGTCCGACACATGCCTAATGGTGCTTAGAAATGAAAGAGAACGAAAAACGGAATGTAAAACAACTTTTCAAAAATTCTAAAATATGACCTTTCGCTCGAGCACAACTTTGGTCGCTCGAGTGGCTTGTAAAACTCTGTAAAAGTACCGGTTGTGTGCATTTTATGCTTGAGCGAGACTTCTGATGCTCAAGCGAGAAGCCTTGCAAAACAGGGTTCACTCGAGCGCAAGATTTGTCGCTCGAGCTACTGTGCAAATTTCTGGAAAACTTCTGAGAGTTTGATTTTTACGCTCGAGCAAGGCTTTCCTCGCTCGAGCGAAATGGTCAAATTCTGGAATTTCCAAAATTCTATTTGAAGTTCAAATCACAAATCTAAAGGTCCAATTCATGTATAAAACACTCAAATATGCAAGTACACTCCAAAAAAACATATATTTGAAGATAACTCGCAACTATAGTTCAAAATTCCATGGTGTGGGAGCCGAATTTCATCAGATCCATAGGGACGGATAAGCGTGTCCGGTCCGAAACGTAACCTATATTCGGTACATACCCCAATTAATCAAGGAGACAAATAGAATAACTAGTACCTCAGCCAACAGAACAGATGCCGAGTAGAGGTACATGTAACGGAACAAGGATGGGCCCAGTCCAAAGGCCAAAAGGGAATACTATAAACATAAGATCTTCAGTTCTAGAAAAGTATGTGAGAATTATTAAGCTTAGCTGAGAATACAAGTAATATTGAGTGCAGAGACTAACTTGCCTGTCGGAGTGCTAATTCTGGCACCCCCGATCGTAGTGTTTATTCCTTTTTAGGTGACTAGCAAAGGATCACGAGCGTCCCCCAGGATCAGAAGAGTATTTCCAAACCACTTCTCCACAATTGACGCCATCTATGGGAATACTCAAACACATCCATGGCGGGCGTAACGGAAGATCCTCTGATAGTCACTGATGAAACCACGCAGAGAGACGACCTCACTCCATCAAACATGCTTGGACCGGAGACTATCCCCGTAAGACGCGCTCTGAACTTCGCCTCATCCTCGACTTCAGAACATGAGGCAATGGAAGTAATCATGGAACAGGCAAAGCAAAATGAACAAAGGTTGAAGAACATGATCGCAGAAAATGAACGTCTCCGTTAAGATTTGGCCTTAGAGGTGGCGAAGTCCAAACAAGCTGTATGCCAAGATCCGAAATGACCCGTGAGGGCAGGAGGTCGACGATCTCGAGCCCGACAACAAGACACTGATAGTGACTCTGACTCATTATCCCCGGAGCCCAAGAAGAAGGGACAATCTGAAACTTCCAGCTCCTCTGTAGAGAGTCCACGTATAAGGCATAAACACAGACAAAATAGGTCAGATAAAGAAGATCGGCATGATCCCTTCATACGATGGATTGCAAAGGCCATGCTACCCAAGAAATTCAAAACACCGTTATTCACCCTGTACGACGGTAAATCGGATCCCACCGATCATATCCGCCATTACAAGTAAGCCATGACACTACATGCCGATGACGAGGCTTTGATGTGCAGAATATTTTCGAGCAGTTTGGGGCCACTAGCTGTCAGGTGGTATTACAACTGGAGCCGGCTTCGATTAAAAGCTTCCACCAACTCCAAAAGTCCTTCAGGGCAACGTTTATCACTAATGAGGTCCAGCCAAAGCAAGCCGACTCTCTCTGGGCAATGCAAATCCTGCCAGGAGAAATACTAAGAGCATATTCGGCGCGATATTGGAAATGCTTTAATCTTATTGATAACGCTTGCAACGACTCCATGGCCATCACCGCCTTCAAAATGGGATTACATCCAGATAGTGCCCTCCGCAGTTCCTTGACTAGAAGACCCCCCAAAACAGTCTGGGGGTTGCTGAAGAAAGTAGAGGAATACGACAAAGTGGAAGATGACGCCTTGCGGGTTAAAGCCGGACAAAAGGCCAACAAAACGGCCCCTCCTAAAATTGCTCATCCAAAAAGTTCCGTACCACCTCAGAGCCCTGAACCACGACAGCCAATAAGAGACGGGATTCTCGCCGATCAAGCGATCAATGCTCATACCGAGCAAACGAGCAACTGCAAGTTGATAGTAGGCGCACGAAACGTGCTGACAAGAAATATACAGAGCTATCAGAGCCAACCAGCTCGGTTATGTCCAAAATCCAACATCTTCCGTTCTTCAAATGGCTGTCCAAAATGGTGGGACCTCCTAACACAAGAAGGCAGGACAGGCGGTGCGAATATCACAAAGATCATGATCATGATATGGACAGTTGCTATGCTTTGAAAGACCACCTTGAGGAATTGGTGCAAGATGGTCGGCTTCAGCAACATGTTCGAAATGGCGCAATCAAAACAGTTGCCCTTCAGCAGGATTCACCTTCGCTCGGCATCATTCATATGATATACAGCCTTCCAATGCCTCTTACCGTACGCGCAATTTAGTCAACCCCCTAGAAGCAACGCACACCAACGAAACGACCCCACGAAGCTCCGAGTATTATCTTCGACAATTCCGACCTTATCGACATAACACTCCCCCACATTGATCCATTGGTCATTGAACTACACGTAAACCGATTTACTGTTGAATGCGTCCTCATAGACCACGGGAGCACTTTGGAGGTTATGTATTACGAGACCTTCATCAAACTCGGCTTCAACAAATTAGACCTGACTCCGGCTCCTTATCCATTATTCGACTTCATCGCAAATCCAGAGTACTCGTTGGGGAAAATCACACTACCCGTTCGAGTGGGCTCCCAAACAGTGGATGTGGAATTCTTGGTCATCAAGCTCCCTTCGCCGTATAATCTCATCATGGGCCGAACTTGGTTACATACTATTCAGGCCGTGCCAAGCACCTATCATCAGTTGCTACGCTTCCCGACCGAACATGGCATTGAGCAAATCTGTGGTTCCCAGCAATCTACACAAGCATGTTATCTCCTTTCTGGAAAGACACCAACGGAGTCACAGGCCAACTCCACAGAAGTGCTGAATCGAAACAGCCTCGACGATGTCGGACGACTCCCTAGAGAAAAGCCACGGAAACCCTAGGCGATACTAGCGGCAGCTTGCCAAGTCGTATAATCAACGCGTTTAGTTGCGCCGCTACACACCGAGATAGTGGATCCTGAAGGTACTTCCGGATGACAAGAAACCGATTGATGAAAAATTGGGTCCTAACTGAGATGGCCATTATCGGCTTAGAAATATGTCAGGAAGGAGTCCACCACGGCACTGGAACTCGACGCACTTGCGAAAATTCTATCATTAAACCCGACTTGTGGGGAATGATCTTAGTTCTAAATGATTCGCCATGTACACATTTCACTTTTGTAATGCAAGGATTCTTGTTGAAAAGTTGTAATTCCACCCACTGCGAAATCCAGTTAAAAAATCCTCCGACGAAAAAAGCCTCTGGATTCGGAGCGCTCTTCGTGGATATCACAATTGGCCAAAAAGTCGTGAGATTCGGAGCCCCCTTGGCGCACGTCGCCTTTGGGCGGAAAAATCCTTTGGATTCGGAGCGCCCTTCGTGGATAACACAATTGGCCAAAAAGTCTCCGAATTCGGAGCCCCCTCGACGCACGACGCCTTTGGGTCGAAAAAGCCTCCAGATTCGGAGCGCCCTTCGTAGATATCACGATTGGCAAAAAAGTCTCCGAATTCGGAGCCCCCTCGGCGCACGACGCCTTTGGGCCGAAAAAGCCTCTGAATTCGGAGTGCCCTTCATCGATATCACGATTGGTCAAAAAGTCTCCGGATTCGGAGCCCCCTCGGTGCACGACGCCTTTGGGCTGAAAAAGCCTCCAAATTTGGAGCGCCCTTTCGTAGATATCACGATTGGCCAAAAAGTCTCCGGATTCGGAGACCCCTCGGCGCACGACGCCTTTGGGCTGAAAAAGCCTTCGGATTCGGACTGCCCTTCGTGGATATCACGATTGGACAATCTCCGGATTCGGAGGCCCCCTCGGCGCACGACGCCTTTGGGCCAAAAAAGCCTCCGGATTCGGAGCACCCTTCGTGGATATCGCGATTGGCCAAATAGACTCTGGATTCGGAGCCTCATCGGCGCATGACGTCTTTGGCCGATAAAGCCTCCAAATTCGGCTGACCAAATAGTGTCCCACCGGGCGGCGCTCAAGGGCCGAGTAACATTCCGAATTCGGAGCGCCCTCCAGAATAAATAAAAAAAAACATTTACACATCAAAGCAGGGATATGTAAGTTAAGCCGGCACAACTGCATGAACAAAACAAAACGTTCCAACATTCGAAATAAGATGCTTAATTAAGCATATACAAATTCAGAATGAGATATAAACTTTTAAAATAAAACATTTTATTTGATTAAACAGTAATTATAAAAACGCAATCCGCGTTCGAGCATTACAATATTTATTTTCATACGGCGTCGCCTTCATCCTCACCCTTCTCAACTTTGCAGGCGAAAAAGGGGAAGTAGCCACGTTGGTGCAGCGGCAGCGCCGAATATACGCCCACTGCTCAGAGAGCATCCGCAGCTTGAAATGCTTTGATCTGACCGCGGTGGAGAGCTTTGACACCATAGACAACATCAAGGCCAAGATCCAGGACAAGAGAGGAATTACCCACGAAAACAGTAAAACTCAACGGTCGCGGCGCTACGTCGGCCTCATTTCTCGGTAGCGGTTGTGGAGAACTTCCCCGTTGTTGTTTCTCCCTTCGGGGTGATCTGCTTCGACGACTTGGAGGCTGACATTTTTCCCGTTCTTTGAACGCCCTACCTCTCGCACGGGTGGGTTCTCTGCTGCGATTCATTACAGTATCAAGCTCAACCAAAGTTCGAGCTTCTCCTCTGGTGTTGAAGAAAACTCCATTTGACATTTACACTTATCTGACTCCACGCAACAAATTTTTTTTAAATCGAGTCTGAACACAGTAAGTGAAGTTACTGGCGCGAAGAGTCCGAGGCAATTTATTTCTAATCCTTGCAGTGACCCCGAGGTGATTTTATTAACATTGAACTCCAAAAGACGGACGCCGATCGATATTGGCTACAGCCACTTCATGTACTAATTTTCGGCTTTTTGGACTTAAAATGGCCTAATTATCTAAACGACAATTATAGATGGGCTGACAGTCTCCGGATTCGGAGCCCCTGGTGCATGACACCTTTGTCCCGATTAAGCCTCCGTGCGAAACATAATTGTGCCGATTAAATACTTAATGTAAATGCTCTCATACCGAGCCGCTGAAATGACTAGTTATCTCGGGCCAGTCAGTGTTTATATAATAAAACATGCAAACACGTGTGTGCCGAATAAAAATTACATCGAAAGAAACGATTGAAATAGACAATGTACAATGTACTATTATCCAAATTAAAGCCTTCATAGACAAAGGCCGAAAAATGCAAATATTCAAGTAAGATTGTTCAAGCCGCATAAACGTAATCTAAAACGTGCGCACATTCGAAATAAAATGTGTACTAATAGATAATAAGTACACTACAAATTGAGAACTAAGCGTTTTATTAAAATTAAGCCAATAAATACATAATTTCACTTTCGATCTACTTAATCATTTCAAGGTTTTCTTCGGTTCGGCAGCTTCCTCATCATCACTCTTCTCAATTTCGAAAGCGGAGAAGGGGAAATCGTTCTGTTGGAACAACGGAAACGCCGGATCTAACCCTGCTGCCTGGAGACTCTCAGCTTGCTGAAGTGCCTTGATCCAACCGTGCCTAAATCCACGATTTTCACATCGACAAACTTCTTCGGTGAGTTTTTCCTTGGTTTTCTGAATTCCGATCTTTCGACCGTCGTGAAAGCCTTTTTCGTAGGCCGTGGACCTCGCAGTCTCGATCGTGAACATGCTGGCCGTGTTCCGATCGGTGATTGCATCACTAATCCGCCATTGAGTAACCCTCTCTTGAACAACCGGGTTTGGGTGGCTAGCTGATTGAGGCTCAGTGGACTTCATTTTAGTGAGCTCACGTTCGGCTTTCTCGGTGCGAGCTTCTAACTTCCGAATGCGTTCGTCTCTTTGTTCTATATTGCGGTGAGCAGCGCGGAGACGCATGCCGATCTCGCAAGCCGTGTACAGTCCCCTCACCGCCCCGTGAACGCCTTCACGAAACACTTCGAAGTCCTGCCGACCTACCATCGATTGCTAAACTTCGGGTGGAAAAATCTGTTGAGTAAACTCGACTGCCACATTTGGATCTCGAATGATCAAATTCGCCTTTGTCATTGGTCTATTACCCACGAAGACCGCGAAACTCAATGGGCGAGGAGTCGCGTCGGACTCCCTTCCAGGACGGGGTTGGGGAGACTTACACTGTGGCTGTTTGACCCTCCTAGGTGACCTGCTTCGACGACGAGGAGATTGGTGTCTCTCCCGATCCCTTGAAGTCCTACTACCCGTGCGTAAAGGTTCACCGCTTCGACTTATGGCTCCACCTAGCTCAGCTAGCGTCTTCGCTTCACCTCTGCTATTGAAGAAAAGTCTATTTGATATTTGTACTTGCTTAATCTTCCTCAAAGAGCTGAACTGAGTTGCTGACTGAGCACATAAATAGGACCCTCGTTCACGAAGTACACGCCCATTTATTCCTTAAGGGCAGCACCTCCGAGGCAATCTCATTAATGTTGAAGCATCAACAGCCTGGAGCTGACTGAGTCATATGCCCCAATCGCCCCAACCACTGGTATTCGGCGGATTCATATATCTAGTCGGCTTGAGTGCCCCATCCGTTCCACGAATCGATTCATCAGTACAAGATTCAAACGTAACGTGTTATTCGGCGTTCTACGATCATGAACCAGCTGGGGCAAGGGCAGATTCATGAATCTAGTCGGCTTGAGTGCCCCAGCCGTTCCACGAATTGATTCATCAGTACAAGATTCAGAAGTAACGTGTTATTCGGCATTCTACGATCATGAACCAGCTGGGGCAAGGGCAGATCATCAATCTAGTCGGCTTGAGTGCCCCAGCCATTCCACGAATCGATTCACCAGTATAAGATTCATAACGTGTTATTCGGCGTTCTACGATCATGAACCGTTGGGGCAAGGGCAGATTCATCAATCTAGTCGGCTTTTAAGTCTGCCGTCTCACGTAATCTTGACATTTTGTTCTAATTGCTGATTATCCTAATTATGTGCTCATATAGAAAACAATATGACAAATAACTTGAGAGCATAAAAATTTTCATTCATAAATTGGGCGCTAGAAACGGACATTTTACATATGAAAATCCAAAAAAGATGAAGGTCAACTAACAAAAAACATACATTGAAATTGATAAAAGCCTAACAAAACTGGAATGTCACCAAAATCAAGTCTCAGGATCAGACTCAAGCGACTCAATGACCACTTGCTCGTATGGAATTGGCATGGCCAATGTAACTCCAGCGGCAGGAAGGGCTTTGAGCCACCCGTGTCTGAATCCCCGATTCTCAAATTTGGGGACTTCTTCAACGTAGTCATTAAAGGCGATGCTCTTTCCAGCCTCGAACGTCGCGGAAGCCTCAGAGTCAACTTTTTCCTTGGCCTGCCTCAACTCTTCAAACTCGGCCTCCAATTTTGTAAGCGCCTCTTTGGCTAACTTGAGCGATTCCTAGCTCGCGTTTGCCCTCTCCTCGGCGTCAGATCTGAGTTGATCAACAGTCCTAGCCCTTTTCTTCTCAGCCTTGGCCCGCACACTTTCCATTGCGGCTCTCATTGCCTCAAACTCTGCCCTGCTCTTTTGACCATCGACTTCCGATTGCAAGCAGCCAATCCTTTCAGCGGCTTCATGCTAGCGGTGTCCTAGTTCGGCGATCCTTCCAACCATCTGCAAAACAAAGGGTCGCCACATTCCAAAACATCGAATACAAACCAAATCAACAAAGGAGTTAGTCACATACCAGAAGGGCCGACTGAGCAGCTAATGCTACTGTTACCAAATCCGGCTCAGCACGAAAGGTTGCCTTGTCAGCCGGCAGGGAGACCGAGGCAGCTAAACTGAGTGCCACAGCTAGATCTTTCAAAGCCGACGCTTTAGAGGAGATCGACATGTTTTTTATCATTGGCTCAAAGACAAAAGGAGCAACCACAGCCGACTCCTCTAAACGTGGTCGTTTATCAATGGGTTCCTCTTCAGAGCCGTCCTTGTCCTCAACGCTCGCTTTTCGCCCCGATCCTCTGAAATCGGCCGCTCCTCTGTAGTTGGACGCTCGACATCTTTTTTTTGTCTCGGCCACGACAACGTGAGCCGTTTCTTCTATGACAGTAGGTTGAACAGATTCAGTCGGAACAAGTCCGGAATGAATGGCCTCAACCTTTTGTCGGGCGGCCATGCGTTCGGCGTTTCTCTTCCGCGCCATCTGTGACAGATTTTCCCCAGCCATATCCTTAGAGTAATCGCCGGGAAGGTCTCCCAAGTCAGTAAAAATATCTTCGAAGGGGTCCCCTCAGCCTGATGTAGACGGAGGGTCAGAAGAGTTCAATCCGGCTTCCTCGAAGGCCGAATTAATAGCTTCGTCAGCTTCCGCTGTCGACCTGTCCGGGTACTTGGCTATTGGTTCGGCCACTTGTCCGTGTTCAGAATCTGATGATTCTAAGCCGATCTGTCTCAAGTTTTTGAAGCTCCGGAAGATGAGGGCCATAAGATGGTTGTCACCTCACGGCGATCGGAATATTGTCTGCCACCAAGAACGTCGTGTAAGTTGGTTCGTACCGCAAGAGAAAGTGGGCTGCCCTCCCTTGTTTTTGAAGATCCGGACGGCTGACGAACTGCAGTGCGGTTTTAATTTCTGTGAGCACAGCGTCGTCGTCTGAAACCAACACTCTCTTCAAATCACTGCTTGCATAAACAAAACGATTAGATGAATACAGTGCCGAATAAATATATATGGAAATAATGGAAACAAGTAATCCAATCGGCCACCTAGTTCTCCTTTTTTCCTCGGTACCGGGTCTAGGCGATCTTCACCTTCGCCGAACTCCCAATTGCCGCGGACCACAACCATCACGTCGTCGACACGCTTGCCAGAACTGGCGAGCATAGTCACTAAGTGATGATCAGTATCCTTGGCTCTAAGAAAGTAGCGCCCTAGCCGGCCAGTAGATTTGGCTAGGACGTAACAGTGCCGAATGGTAGGAATATCTAAATTGATCTTAAGACGGCGGTTTAGTTCTACGATCCCCATTATGATGCGGAAGAAATTCACGTTGGGCTGGGAGGGGATTAGACCCCAGTATCTAGGAACGGCCCTCAAAAGTGGGTGAAGAGGAAAGCGGACTCCGCCCTCAGCAATTGATAGGAGAGGAAAGACGATTGTGCTCTCATCTTCCCTCTGCATATCAGTGGTGCTGTCTGCCAAAAGTGACAGATGGACGTTATCAGGGATGGAGAAATGGCGTCGAAAGCCAGAGATTCGATCCGCCGAAATGAGCTCTTTCAGATGATTTGTAATTTTTTGGCCAAACCCAAGGATTACGAAAAGTTAAAAGCAAGTAAGGAAGCGGGATCAAAAATGAAGGAGGAGAAGACTTACAGGAGATGAAGGGAGAAGCGAGAAACAAGGAGTTGTAGAAGCCGCGAAGAGACAGAGTTGCACAAGAGGGCGAGCAAGATATCTTTTGAATATTCAGGACATACGCTCGAAGAGACAATTTCAAATCATATTAAATGGAAGCAATGTACGAAGGGGCGGGAAGGCGTTACAATGACTAAGAAGCGTATGCGCGTTCTGACACGCATTGGGAAGAGGGTTAACCGCCGAATTTTTGACTTCCCAGGCTAGAAAGCCAAACACGCCGACTAACTAGTGCTAGTAAGGTGTTTGGGGGGCAATTGTGGGAGCCGAATTTCATCAGATCCATAGGGACGGATAAGCGTGTCCGGTCCAAAACGTAACCTACATTCGGCACATACCCCAATCAATCAAGGAGTCGAATAGAATAACTAGTACCTCAGCCAACAGAACAGATGCCGAGTAGAGGTACATGTAACGGAACAAGGATGGGCCCAATCCAAAGGCCCAAAGGGAATACTATAAAGGATCACGAGTGTCCCCCAAGATCAGAAGAGTATTTCCAAACCACTTCTCCACACATGGGTTTAACAAGTTTCAAAGCATAAACTTTATACATACACAATTCATGTTTTGTATCTTGCATAGAAAAGCTCCTGGGCTTGAAACTAAGCTTCAATACATGATCAATACATGAAAATTCTTACATGCATGTGCCAAACAACCCTCAATACAACATGATCAACATCCTTCACATTCAAATATGCAAAATTATGGCTAATTCTTACATGCATGTACATATTAACTTCAAATTCATTTTAATCAGCTCAATTCTTGTTCTTAATTATATATCTTGCTTGAATTCACTTAATTATGAACTTAAACTCATGAGTTTGAGTTCAACTACTCACCTAGGAGCTCTAATCTTCCAAGTTCTAGCTAGTTCTTGAGTTAACCTTCTCAAATTTCAAGTGTCTTGCTTAATTCTCCAATTTTTGCCTTCACTCTCTCTCTTTAGAACCATCTCTCTCTCTCTCTCTCTCTCTAGAGTGTATTCTCAGCCAAGTTGTAAGAAATGAGCTCAAAGGAATAAACTTAAGTGTATATAGATCACTTATATATGCTTGCCTAATCAATTTTGATTAGGGCTAATTAACTGAGCTTAAATTAATCAATTTAATCTAATTAACTTGGTCCGAATCAAATTTTAATTAAATTTCACTGTAAGCTCTAAAAATTATGCTAATCACAATAGTACAGTCAATTTCAATTTCTGTAGCCTCTATGGTCTTCAATTTTCAAATTATAGCAGTAAATGGGACAGATTTTCCTACAGTGAACAAATATAGTTTCAAAACCGTAATTATCACCAAAAATCACATAAGCACTTAATCACAATCATAATCAAGGGTAATTAACATAACATAGAATAGGATTATTATAATCTTCCCCCCTTTAGGAAGTTTGGTCATTCAAACTTTTTTTACCTTTGTCCGGAAACAAGTGTGGATAGCGTGTCCATAGTGTTCTTTCCATTCTACTTTCACCATTAGGATGGACTTGTTCCTCAATTATTTCACTTGCTAGTCAATGATTCGTTCTGGCCATTCTTCGTATTCCATATTCTCATCAAGTGCTATCCGGTGGTAATCAATCACATGGAATGGATTTCGGAGATAACCCCTCAACATCGATATATGAATTACATTGTGCATTTGTTCAAATCCCGATGGCAAAGCAACTCTATAAGCAACTGGGCCAAGCCTTTCCAAAATTTGAAACAGTCCAATGTAACGGGGTGACAATTTACCCTTCTTACCAAATCCAAACTGACCCTTCATTGGAATCACACGAATAAATACATGATCACCAACCTCATACTCAAGAAGTCTTCTTCGAACATCTGCATAATTCTTTTGCCGACTCTGTGCTGTATTAAGCCTTTGTTGGATGATTTTCTTTTTCGCAGAAGTATCTTGCATAATTTCGGGTCCAAGTAGAGCCCCATTCCCGACTTTTGTCCAACAAATTGGTGATCTACACTTTCTGCCATACAAAGCTTCGTATGGTGCCATACCGATGCTGGAATGGAAACTATTATTGTATGCAAATTCAGCTAGTGGCAAATAATCTTCCCAACTCCCTCGAAAATCTAAAGCACACATTCTGAGCATGTCTTCCAAGGTCTGTATGGTCAATTTTGATTGCCCGCCTATTTGTGGATGGAACGCAGTACTAAATTTTAGTTATGTTCCCATTACTCTTTGCAGGCTTTTCCACAATCTAGATATAAATTTTGGATCTCTATCCGATACAATAAACACCAGAACTCCGTTTAAATGAACAATCTCATCAACACATGTAGTGGCTAATCTATAAGCATCAAATGTAGTTCTCATAGACAGAAAATGTACAGATTTGGTCAGTCTATCAACTATAACCCAAATAGAATCCATACCTCGAGGCGTTTGAGGTTTGAGGTAGGCCAACAACAAAGTCCATGGTCACATGCTCCCACTTCCATTCTAGAATAGGGAGAGGTTGAAGTAGACCGTTTGCTTTCTTTCAGCTTTAGCTTGCTAACATTAGAGGCACTTAGACACATACTCTGCGATCTTCTTCTTCATTTTGGGCCACTAATAGCTTTGCTTTAAGTCGCTGTACATTTTTTTATTATCTAGATGCATAGCAAACATCGACTTGTGAGCTTCACCTAAGATTCTCTTCTTTAGTTCAGGAATGCTTGGGACACATAGTCGGTTTTGGAATCTCAACACTTCATTATCAATGCTGAATTCTGGTTTCAGATTTACTTCAAACTCATCAATTATTTTCTTGAGGAACTCATCCTCTTTTTGTCTTTGCTTGACTTCATTAACTATTGTTAGCTCAGCTGGAATGGTGGATATCAACCCAGCTTGTTCGTGTAACACAACTTCAATCTCGATTTTCTCAAAATCCTGCAAGATTTCCTTCTGTTCAGTAAGTAAGCAAGCTAAACTCCCCGTCGATTTTCTGCTCAAGGCATCAGCAACCGTATTGGCTTTCCCGGGGTGGTACTAAATCTGAAGACCATAGTCTTTTATTAGTTCAAGCCATCTTCTCTATCACATATTCAACTCTTTCCAAGTAAAGAAGTAATTCAAGCTTTTGTGATCCGTGTAGACTTTGCATGCCCCATACAAGTAATGCCGTCAAATTTTCAGAGCAAATACAACTGCGGTCAGTTCCAGGTCATGTGTTGGATAGTTTTTCTCATGTGGTCTTAATTTTCAGGAGGCATAAGCAATTACTCATCCTTCTTGCATTAATACACAACCCAAACCTTTATAAGATGCATTAATATAAATCAAAAAGTTTTTCCATACCTGTGGGCAATGTTAACACTGGTGCAGTAGTCAATCTTGTTTTTAGTTCTTGGAAGGAAGATTCTCTTTCATCATTCCATTCAAATGGTTTCCCTTTGCGTGTCAGTTGGATAAGAGGTATAGCAATTTTTGAAAATCCTTCGCAAACCTTCTATAGTACCCAGCTAAGCCCATGAAACTACGGACTTCTATTACATTTGTTGGTGTAGGCCAATTTACAATTGCCTCTATCTTCTGTGAGTCTACCTAAATCCCATCTCTGTTGATGACACGTCCTAAGAAAACAACTTCATCCAACCAAAACTCACATTTTTGTATTTTAGCAAAAAATTTCTTTTCTATAAGTGTTTACAAGACGGTTCTCAGATGTTGTTCATGTTCAAGTCTACTATTTGAATATATCAGAATATCATCAATAAAAACCACAACAAATTCATCAAGGTAAGGCTTAAAAATTCGATTCATAAGATCCATAAATGTTGCAGGGGCATTAGTCACTCCAAATAGTATAACAAGAAATTCATGGTGGCCATACCTTGTCCGGAATCTAATTTTCTCATCTTTTTCTTTTACCTTCAACTGGTGATACCCGGATCTCAAATCAATTTTAGAAAATACTTGTGAGCCCTACAACTGATCAAACAAGTCATCAATATAGGGTAAAGCGTATTTATTCTTTATTGTTACCTTGTTCAATTCACGGTAATCAATACACAGGTGCAAGGTCTCATCCTTCTTTTTCACAAATAACACCGGTGCAGCCCATGGTGAAGTACTTGGTCGGATAAAGCCTTTGTCAAGTAAGTCTTTCAATTATTCTTTCAGTTCTTTCATTTTAGCAGTAGACATTCTATAGGGGGTTTTTGAGATAGGCTGAGTGCCTAGTACAATATCAATAGTAACTCTACTTCCCTGTTAACCAATTCTCCAGGTAATTCATCTGGAAATACATCTGAAAATTCTCTAACAATAGGGATACTGTTTAACTCAATAATCATAAATCGTTCAGACAATATGCCACACAAGTAACCTTGGCACCCTTTTCTGATAAATTTACTTGGTTTCATTGCAGATATCACATAAGGTGGAGGCACTACCCTATTACCCATAAACACAATTTCTTCTTGCCCTGGTGGTCTAAATACAACTTGTTTCATTACATAATCGATGGTGGCACAGTATTTAGATAACCAGTCCATACCCAGAATTACATCAAAATGTCTAAAGTCCAAGGGCAACAGATCTACATACAAAGTAGCATTCCCAATACGCATATCACAAAGTCGACAAACAGATATACAAAACACAGATTCCTCGGACGGAGCAAATACACATAACAAATATGGCAATGATTCTAGAGGTCTACTTAATCTAGATGCAAATGCATAGGTTACAAAGGAGTGCGTTGATCCAGAGTCAATTAACATAAATGCATCCTGATTACATATAGAGATAGTACCTGAGATGACGGCTTCTGCGTTCTGTGTATCGCCCGGAACGAGCACAAAGACTCTCCATTGCCTTGCGGTGTCTCTGGTGGTAGTAGGCCCCGTAGTGTTTCCCAGTTTTGGGATCAATGTAGTTGAGCTAGAAGCTAACTTCCCATTATTTTGATTACAATCCCTGGCCATATGCTCTGTTTTACCACACTTAAAGCAGGCCCCTAAAACACGGTAGCAAACCCCATGATGTCTTTTACCACATTGGTTGCACATTGGAGACATCTCTGGAAGAATTTGAAGTGCTTGAGGAGCCTGTATTATGTTTCTTTGAAAGTTTTTTCTTTGAAAAGAAGCCCTGCCTCTTACTTTTCCAATCAGTTGATGATTTACCTTGCCTGGCTATGTTGGCTTATGATATTATGGCCCGATCTGGCACATCAATATAGGTTTCTAGCTTTAGTACATTCATATTTTACAAGATATCATCTCGAAGACCACCTTCAAACTTTCTCGTTTTCTTAAAGTCAATGTCAACCATGTGCGGTGAAAATCTAGCCAATTCGGTAAACATGGCCTCATACTCAGCCACTCTCATGTTGCCTTGCTTAAGTTCCATGAACCCTAAAACTTTCATACCACGAACACATTGTGGAAAGTATTTGTCGTAGAAAATTTCCAAGAACCATGCCTAGCCAATATCTTTATTGCTTTCATGCATAAACATCCACCACCTTCTCGCTTCATCTTGTAGTATAAAGGTGGCTAGCAATACTTTCTATGTTTCTAGACAAGGAAACACTTCAAACAACTTCTCCATGCCAAGGACCCACACTTCAGCCTTCAATGGATCCAATCCTCCATGAAACTATGGCGGTTTCATTTTCTTAAACTCTTTGGTGAGAGTTATTGTCCAGTCATCATTCTGTAGATCTTGTACAGGCGGTGCCGAAGGTGGGGGCGGAGGGTGTGGCTGTTGCCACTGTTGTTGTTGCCTCATTGTTTCTTCCATGTCCTATATTAATCTTTCCATCTTATCCATTCTGGCAGCAGAGGACTCCTCTAATTCATCATCTCTTGTTCTCACCATTATTTGATTAAGCTTGCATTATTCTTTATACCAAAATGGGCGCAAGTATGCAAATACAGAGAGCACACATATTCAAGTAAATCACAATGCAAGTAAATCACAATGTATATAGTACACAATCATTTGTTTCAAAACATTTTAGCATATTCTCGAAGTCTTCAAGGTCATACTTATCATATGAATGCATCCTAGATCTTTTTTAGACGCTTATTGCTCATTCGGTCAAGTTTGTGAGTTATTAACTCGTACTTTGATACCATTCTGTCATGACCCAAACTCGCCCCTATGGATTAAGGTCATAACCAGCCAGTAATCATGAGATTACCTACGGCCTCAAACCTGATTAAACATGTCTCAATAGAAATAAAGGGGCCAAAACGAAAGTAGACTTAAAATTTTTATCCAATGAGCTATGCTTATATAGCATAACAAAATCATTTTAAAAGCATTCCATAATAACTCACACATATAATAGATTTAACATCTTGTACATCCAGAAACTTTCAGATATGTAGCCAACCAAACAAAAGATTATATACATAGGTGATCCAACGTATTCACCAAGGTAGCCAAATGGGTAAACAAAAGAATAAAGAAAAGTCTCATGCGTGAGACGTTTTGGCTAACTTCACAAAAACTTGGATTTCTCTCACATCCTTGACTGAGGTTCACTGAGGCTAGGTTTGGTCATCTTTTTGCTCACCTACATACATATAAATAAGAGTGAGCGAAAGCCCAGTGAATAATACCAAAGTAAAGAGGTTATATGAATGAAATTCTGTAATAGGTAGTATCCTTGTCAATCACTTTAAACGACCTTTGGCCCATTCATATTCTTATCAAACGTGTCAAATGGCCTCAGACCCAAACATATCAAACTGCTTTTGGCCCATCACATTAAACGGCCTCGGACCCAATTCATTCATATCAAACGGCCTCAGGCCCAATTCATTAATGTCAAACGGCCTCAGGCCGAATCTTCGTATCAAATGGCCTCTAGCCCAATCATATTAAACGGCCTCTGGCCCATTATTCTAATATTCGTGTTTATACGTATTTCATATTCGTGATCATAATCATGTTCATAGTCAGATGGCCTTAGGCCCATTAATTTCCTTATCAAATATATCAAACAGCCTTAGGCCCAAGTATGAAAAACGGCCTCGGGTCCAATTAAAATATATCAGACGGCCTCGGGCCCAATTCGTGTTTTTCACAGACCTTTTACAAAAATTTGGCATATCGAATACTCATTCATAATTGAAACCAACAAATCCATGAAACTTATACAGAAGTAGCAGTTGGAAAGTAACATACTTGAAAATATCTTTACTAAGATATTACTCACAATGTTCCATCGATGAATTTGCCCTCGTACTTGACCCTACACATTTCATAACATATTGGGTCATAGCCAATTCAATCCATTCTTAACTTATTATTTCTCTTAGGCCTTTTTCTTATCTCTTTTGTTCATTTATAATGTCTAATGCATGCCTAAGAGTGCTTAGAAATAAAAGAGAATGGAAAACGGAACGTAAAACAACTTTTCAAAATTTTTGAAACAGGACGTTTCGCTTGAGCACAGCTTTGGTTGCTTGAGCGGCCTATAAAACTTGTAAAAGTACTGGTTACGTGCATTTTATGCTTGAGCGAGGAGCTTTGCAAAACAGGGTTCACTCAAGCTACTGTGCAAATCTCTGGAAAACTTCTGGGAGCTTGATTTTTACGCTCGAGGGAGGCTTTCTTCGCTCGAGCGAAAATGTCGAATTCTGAAATTTCCAACTTCAATACTTCTGAACAATCTGTAGGATGTGGTTGTCGGCATAGAATTCTCTCACAATACAACAACTTCAATGGCTGCCCACAACCCTTCACAATGCTAAGTTTTTGCTTTGCAATACAGACCAAGTTTTCATTTATTGATAAATGTGCATAAGCACATGTGAGATAATATATATATATATATACAAATTTGACCATTATAAATGCACCAAAATTTAAAATATTGATATACCTGTTTGCATACATACAGATGGCTTTAGAAGTCCAAGTACTTTAGAGAACAGTTATCTCATGTTTACACCATCACTCTGGATCTTTCTTCTTTTACACAGGTCATATTGTTTTATATAATCTAGATGACAAAGCCTTCTTGTATAAAACAAAGAGGACACATGTGTTGCAGGTTTTTTGTTAGAAGTCACTTGTATTTATGGGTTTGCCTAACATTTGCCATGCATTCATGGGTTTTTTTTTGTAGGAAGAACCGGTTGATGAGCCATGTAGGAATGAGGATATGCGCCCTCTGGCTCTTAATGCCTTCGACCTAATTATTCTTTCTCATGGCTTAAACCTTTCAACACTTTTTGACCGTCGACAGATATGAGTTATGAGTTTGTTAATTCCACTTGAGTCATTTGTATTTGATTACCAAGCAATCTGACCTTTTCATTTCATTCATGACCAAACTTGTGGTTTGTTGTTTTCATTTCATTCATGACCAAACCTGTTCCACTTGCTGTCAGCTGCCAACATTTTTCAAACTTGCATACTCTTTGTACTGCCATTAGGAGTGTGTTGCCGTCTCATCTCACTTTTGTCACGTTAAACACTATTGAGCCTAATTTTCAATGTCATCCTGTATTCCTTTATAATTTCATTTTATATAGCTTCATGATTAGTTCATATGTTTGAATTTTTTGCCCTTCTTGGCAGGACTATACGCAGCATCAAACACGTTTTGTTTCCCAGAAACCAGCAAAAGTGGTTTTGTTAAGTATGGAAGTTGTTGCACAATTGATAGGTTTTAAGACACATTCATAATTACAAGGTAGACCACTTGGGAGTTTCCTATGGTAATCTTGTTTAGAACTTTGGTAAACTTGACCAATTTCATGACAACTACCTCTTATTTTGATGCCTCGAGGAATTGATTTACTGTCTAATTAACATTTGGAGGAGTCCAGGCTATAATTGATTTTGTCTTATTTCCTGTTCATTCCAAGGGTAGCAATCTCACCAAAGTAGTCCTGAAAATATTGATCGGAGGCTATTTTTTTATTTTTAATTTTTTTTTATTTTTTTTAAAGATGAGGGTGGAAGGCCTTTCAGCAAACAAAACTTCACATTTTTTAGTCATTCTCGAAGTACGTTCTCACCCCCGAACCTCTGTAATAATTTTTTTCCTAACATTTTATAGTTTCTAATTCATGTTTTAAATAGGTATTTCAAGTTGCTCCCACATTCGTCGTGGTTGATATTCAAAAAGCATCTGGAGATGCTGGTGAATACCTCAAGGTCAGGTGCTCCATTTGTTCCAGCTTCTAGATGTGATTCACCGCCAAAAACTGAATATATTTTGCACATGAATATAGCTCACATTTTTTAGCTTGTCCTTGCTCGACATGATTATTATGAAAAATGAAAGAGTCGGTTATTTTAGTCTCGGAGATTTAGCTAATTGAGTTTTACAATCTTCTGTGTTCAGTTTTACATGATTTTTTTGTGAAAATCTCAAGGATATCATCTGGAAGCCGCCTAATGAATCCTACAAATCAAGGGTTACCAAGACTAAGAGCAAAAGGCGATAATTTAGTTTTCTTCCACGTTAGCAAGTAAATTATGTTTGCTGTTAAACAGGGTGATCTTTGTCTTCCAAAAACTACCATCAGGTGTTTCAACCTTGAGGTTGCAGCATCGATTAGGGTTACATAGCCCCATTGGCCGCTATCTCCACCATCTGAAAGAAAAAAGAGAAATAGTATCTTAATCTTTCTATATTAGGGTTGTAAATCCCTTTTGAGCGGAGTTTTCCCAATTCTTACCATTGTAATACCATTTTGTAGTTTGACGTGTATGATTGAACTGTTCTGCTACGGTGTTTTCCAATTCTTACCATCATAATGCCATTTTATAGTTTGAAATGTATTAGTTTACAATATTGCTATTTCGCTATTGTTTAGATGAAATTAAGCTTTTACTTTAAATTCTTCTTCTACCAAAAAGTCAGTTATAATTTTATTTTTTTTTTTGAATGTTACCTCAATAGTTTCATCGAAATATATGTTGAATGTTTGTTAAAAGAAAAAATTCACTACACAAAATTTCATATGCATGTTAATTTGAAATCGATAAGAGGATTTTGAAAAATAAATTTTATTTAAAATGTACATCTAAAAAAAGTCATTATATGAAAGGTTTGGAACAATTTTAAAACAAAAAGTTGCGTGAAACACTCGACTCTAAATATATACAGGGGCATTTATGCCATTTGAACTATGTTTCTCTTTTTTTAGAACCAACTATGTTTACTTAAGTGAGGGACCTTCCGGGAAATTCTATTTCCACACACTCACCTACCTCTGTGCACACACTTAATGATTTATTTTTTTATTACAATTTTATCCTAAAATAAAATTACTAAAGTGTTCTTATCTTTTCCGCCAAAACCCTAATTTTTTCATCTCCTCTGTGCACACACTTTGGTCGTTGTTAAATGGATTCACCATTGTTGACATTGGATCATCCCTTCCTCCTCCTCTGTTGTCCCCTAGATCACCACCGCTGACACCACCGCTACCACATGCACCTTCTCCAAATCACTGGCCACCGCAGAGACCTTTTAACGTTTTTGTGGAAAAATTTTCGAAGCTGTCAAATTCTAAAACCCTAGACCTCTGATTACTCTCTCTCTCTCTCTCTCTCTCTCTCTCTCCCTCTCTCTCTCTCTCTCAGTAAAGAAAACAAATTCTCATTCCCACTCTCTGTCCTTATTTTCTTGGAAACCAAACAGTGGCACAAATGGCTACCTTTCAACTCACAAACCTAGCTGAGTTAATAATGTGTTCTTCTTCTTCCTCCTCAATTTTCAGTGGGTTTAACCACAAAACATTCTCTTCATTCATCTCAAGAACATGTTTCTCCTTCCAGGCTCGTCGTTGAAGTCCCTCAAAGCGTTACTGTACTTGTAGTAGCCCGTTTACTCCAATGGACGTGGCCAAGATCAAGGTCGTCGGAGTAGGTGGAGGTGGCAACAATGTCGTTAATCGCATGATTGGCAATGGATTACATGTGGGTTTTTCTTGCATTTTGATGGTTCATATCCAAATTTGACCCCCTATTGCATATAATAATGCATATATATACATTCTTGCTGGTTCTGATTATAGAACAGGGTTTTGTACATAATTATTGTTTTCAATGGCAATGTGGGTTTTGCTTTCTATCTAGTTGGTTGTGCATTGAGTAAAATTATAAAATTCAAAATTAATTGGTATGTGTACTGAGAGAGGATCTGGAATGAGATGTTTTGGTGTGTAGAAATAGAATTACCCGGACCTTCCATGTAAAACTTATATTTGTATAAATCAACAAAACCTCATAATGAGGGAGCTGTGACCCTCTCATAGATGAACTCCCATGGTACAAGTGATAACAGCCAATTAAATTATTTTTTCCTTTTTGTTTTGATAACAGCCAATTAAATTATTTTTTTCCTTTTCAAAGACAAAAAAATAAAGAAATCAAAATGAAACAGTGAACAGAGTTGTAAATTTACATATTTGACCAATCAAACGTACAGTATATATCCCAATCATCTCACAACACTACACTCAACATACATATGTGGGAACACCATAACACAGACTCATACACAATCAAATAGAGACTAGAATTCAAACACAGTTTCTAAAACACCAAGCAAACAGAAACCAGTACCATGTTCTGATAGAACCAAATATAAACTAGATACTTCCATGACTCTGACCACCACTTGAAACCCAATCCAGGCCCTTACTTTAAAAGTTCACAGCGAAGTGTCTCCTGCCATAGCACACCAAAAATGTTAAAGCTTTGCCTATGATGGGGGAAAAAAAAGAAATGAGAACTAATATAATTTACAGAGGACTTACGAGTTTCATCTCAACCGTAGCCTGAAAATGTGCAGTGTTCTCCTTGAGCCTTGCAATTTCTTGTTCCATGCGTAAAACTTTAGTGCTGAACTACTGTAGAATCCACAAAAATAAAATGCAAAGTGAGAACGATTATAGAGCAGGTGATAGAGATTCTGCAAGGTAAGACCCTTTATTAATTAAAATTAAGGTTCTAAAAGTTTAGACACTTTTACTGATTAAAACAACAGAATCAAGATCCTTACCATTTCCTCCTTTCCCATCCTGAGACGACCAGAAGAAAACAAGAAAACTAATCAGAAAACAAATATAAGAACAATTTTCTTCTACTTAACAAAGTCACAATTTTCATCTCCAATAATATCTAAAACCATATGAATGTTGGTAAAATGAAAATAGCCTCAAGGGTTCTTTTGTGAAGGCAAACACTCTTGCCACCATTGCCCCTTGTAATGCTCCAAACCCTTTTATGTCTCAGCAAGCCAGTGGCCACAAAAGAATCTATTATAAGTTGAACTTTACCTTTCTAATCTAGTGATCTAGGAGTTATAAAGGTTGAGCCTAGGAGGGAATACATTGCAAATAATGCTTCTATAAAAGAAGTTTGCAACTCTTTGAAGATTCTCAAGTTTGGAAGTACCATTACTGAAATAAATCTAATAATTAACATATGTATTTTTGTTGACGAATGATTTTATTAGAAAGCGCTTAATAATTTGAATAAAATTTATACGATATTGTTCAAGTAGAAAAATTGAAAGTTGTGGACGAAATTTTGACTGTATAGTACTTCTATCTGTGCAAATGCTATCTAATATAATCTCTACACCACTTTAAACAAGTGGTTGGAAGTGGATTTTGTTCTTATTGTTGAGGACTAAATTTTGACAAAGTTTATAGGACACATGTGATGGGACTTAAGGCTTGGTTGGTTTGGGTTGGTTTGGTTTTTAATAAGACACGTGTATCTTATTTTAAACAACTGAGGTTGTAGGGAACAAGAAAGAATAAAGGTAGATTTCCTGCCAAAATATAGGAAACATGTTTTAATTGAAATCACATTTTCTATAATATGTAATGTCATTTAGTTACAAAAATAAATGTTAATGTGTATTACCTGCTTGGCTCCAAGTCAGATTCTTGAAGTCTAGACTTAATATCTTCTATAGCACAGAGAAAGTAGTTCATTGTTACTTTAAAATCATTCTTGACATGCTGCAGTAATCCATTCTCCTTTGTGTGGACCACAGCATACGAATGTGCACGAGTGACTAGAGATGGAAGGGTAGAGCCACTACAGCCATCCGTCCTGCAAGCTGTGCAAACAAGCACATGCACAATCTCATTTCATAAGTGATGATTTGATGTTTCCACTTACACAACAATATTGCTCAAACAACTTACCAATTTCATGAACATTCACATCTTTATCAAGAACAAAATTTTGTCTCATGTTCCTTGTGTAGATGCCCAAAATTTGCAGGTGCCCTTGCTCATCTGGGTACTCTACTTTGACATGTAGTTCGATTCTACCTTCCCTACAAACAAATACAATAAATAACGTACTTTTTTTTATTGAGTTAGGAAAATGAGAATAAAATAAATAGCTATTTATATATATATATATATATTTGTTTGGTTACCCATAAAAGATAAATACGTTTAAATAATTTCATTTTTCTTTACTTGATAAACTCAAAATTTGAACATACCATTCGAGTTCAAAAAATGTGGGACATTGTTCAAAGAGAATAAAGAAATCAGCAAAGAACAACACAATGGAGAGAAGGTTACCTCAGGAGGGCTTTATCAATGAGCTCCTTTCGATTTGTAGTACCAATAATAAAAATGTTGTTCAATACTTTCAGGCCATCAATCTGAAAGGCATGCAAACTTTCAAGTATTGCCTAGACAAAGAGGAACAATAAAAATAAAAAATTGAAAAACGAAATTTGAGAGATATTAACCATTGCAAGTAGTTGGCTTACAAGCCTATCATCCATATCTGCCCCTCTTTTCTGCAAAAAAAAAAAAAAAAAAAAAAAACCAAGAACATATTAAAGACATGATTTGCAATATACATATGGAACCAAAGAAGACCACGCTCACTCTCTCTTAATGCTTATGATTACTTTCTCGTTGTTGCCTCCTCTACCCTTTGTTCATTGTTAGTATTTTTTATCCTAAAGAAATTTAAAATTTAAGTTTTGGCAATACCTCTCTTGACAAAACTTAATATGGTGATTTTTTATTGAAAGTGTTTTATTTATTTTTATTATTTTCTTGTTCATTATCTTCTTATACATTAACATGATTCATGATGCTCGTCAAGATATGGAGATAATGTTGTTGAATTTTCAAGTTTGAGAATGGCAACTTTGGGATGCTCAAATTGGCTATTTGTCTCGGCTTTTTGGTGTCAACACATGGGTGAAAGGATAGAGCTTCACATGTGTGGACTTTTTATGGATTTTGTTGGATCTTCATTGATAGCAAGCATGAGGATAAGACTTTGACAAAGGGATGGACTTTACAGAGCTAAATGGTGGCTTAGGGAGGCTGTTTGCCAGTGGGATTGGCTGACAAAGCGCAGAGCAAAACGTGCACGAAATATGAAGCAAAGAGACAGAAAAAGCTGCTCAGCCGCATGCACCATCACGCCCGCGATTCACACACAGCACGATTGCGCCCGCGACCATTAGTATCGCGCCCACAACCAGGCTTTGCCCAAACGACCAGCTCCCAGGAGTTTGCTTTGCAACCTACGAAGGGACACCACGGCCGCAAACCAAGGCTGACCATGCCCGCGAAGAACATGTCTGTGCTCGCGAAAGTGCCCTGCCTCAGGTTTATTTAAAGGACCCTTTGCTAATTTGTTAAGGCACCTCTCCAACACCATTTTGGCATCTCTCCAGAACATTTTCTGTCTCTCCCAACACTCTCTAGAGCTCAACATTTCCAAACTTAGAGAGAGTTTATTTTGAGAGAAATATCTTTTGAGAGAGATCATTTTTGTAATAGAGAAAATATTTTGAGAGAAATATATTTTGAGAGAGATCAGGCTTTATTTTGTTAACGATCTTTCTTACCTCCTTGTATTAGGAAAAAAAATGAAGTTTTATATGTGGTTGTGTGCGTGATTTGAGGCTACATGACCTAGTAAGGGAGCTATCTAGGAACTATGGCGGATGCTGAGATGGCACTACATTATCAGATACTAGCTAGGTCAAAACAAAGATGGCCTTCGGAAAAGAAAGAGTGAGGAGTTGTTTTAGAGGTCTAGAAGTGAATAACCAAAAAGCAAGAGATGGAGATGGTTAGATATTCTTTATGCATGAAGATGGAGGCTATATTTATAAGGATTGGGTTACATAGCCCAACTCACCTAGTGGCCTCAATAGTTGGAATGGTGGTCAAGTGTGCTCAGATATGAACAAGTCACTTGTCTTTGTCACACTCTAGAGTTCTCTTCCTGTCGAGATCTCTCCAAGGTCGGTCAAGTGTAGATCCCCCCAACGAGAATAGTACAAGGTATCTCGACAAATCTTCATTTCCAATATACCAAGTCCAAAATTCCTACGATCTCATGTAGAGTCATGAGGTCTCTTGGGTGCCCCGTAACCATGGCACCAAGTCCAAAGGTGTCCCGAGGCTCTTCTATCTGACGTAGAATGGCATGAGTGTATTAGGGTAACTGGAAAACAAGTGTAGAATCATATAAGACATGGAAACTCGACTGGCCCAAGGGGACCCAAGTGTGATGGCTCAAGTGGATACAAGCACACCCAAGTGGACAGTCCTCTTAATCTTGGGAGGAAGGCCAAGTGCACCAGCAAGGCTCCCTGGAGATAGCCTCCTTCAATTTTAATACGAGAGATGCTACATGTGTGGTGGGTAGAGGTTTTGGAATAAAAGGATCCCATGCTCAATACAACTGTCATGGTGAAGCTATGAAGTATATGCTGATGTGATGATTACCTAAGGTCAATCAAGTGCTTTCTGTATTTATGCGCAAAACAATTGAGTGCTTATTGTTTAGGAACCACTTTCTAGAAAAATGGTTTCTTGCCTAGGTGACCATTACCTTTGGGGTCTTCGGATAATATACACTGTCTACTATTTTCAGAATTCAAAACTTTTAGCCATAAGCAACCCTTTTTCATATAGAATAGCATTTCTATGTTGATTGTTCACACTGATTAAAAGCATAGGTTGTTTAAATTAATAAAAACATTTAAAAGTGGATGACAAGTTGAAATCACAAATCATAGGGCATAGAAATAATATGAAAGCAATGCTAATTAATCTGGACTACACACTCAATAGTGAATGCCTGCCTTACAAAAGCATATTGATAGAGAAGCATGAAACTCAAGCCTTGTATCTTATTGTCAATGTTTCAAAAGATGAGTTACAATTACTAATCTGGAGTACATATCACTAATACCAATAAGGAATAAAGAGACATCACACAAGCAACAAATTGGCCACGTATGACATGGGAATGAAATGGGAGAAACATAACATATAATCCATGGGAATACAAAAACACCAAGATGATGTCAAACCCAAACAGGGAAAAAAAAATACTTGAATTATGTCAAAAACCTTAAGTCTGATATCGGGAAATTTACACACGCACACATATATAACACGAATTGTAGGTAGCACAACTAACAGCATTTAGAAGGAGCAAATATTTCATCTGTGCTCACCTTAGCAATGGAATCAAGTTCATCAAATATGATGATGTGTAGGTCACTTTTAGCTCCTGAAAGAAAAGATTAAATGATCTCACTATAAAAGGACAATGAAGTGAATTTAGAATGAACATATGTACGCATCTTCACCAAAAAAAAATTCATCATCAATGGTTGTTTTAAACAGTGACCTTATTTTTCTCTCCGATACACCTTGGAATGCATCTAGCACATCTGGTCCATTTATAATCTGCATGAACGGCAGGAGAAAAAGAAGTATCAAAATAAGATTAAAAAAAGTAGAGAGAGAGAGAGAGAGAGAGAGAGAGAGAGAGAGAGCAGGGGCACTTTTGCATTTAGAAATTTGCAAATACTTCATGCTATCAAGGTTTTTCCAGAACGTGGTGGCCCATATAGAAGCATTCCTCTTACATGCTTCAAATTCAGCCTAGCATAAGAAAGTCAATAGTTAATAACTTATAGTAACTAGATTTGGGGAGGGGGGCCATGTATCATATGTGAAATAGGCTGGCCATCAAAATAAGGGAAGCCCACCAAGACTAGTTCAAATACCCGCAAGCATATACAAGCAGATTTGGTCATAAAAGGACCCTACAAGCTTGAGATGTCCCCATGAAAATGAGTCTTCGGTATATTTCCAGTGTGTAACAATCTAAAGGTAAAAGAGATACCTTTCTATGGATTCTTGCCCGTTGTGGCAAAGAGGTGGAAATAGTAGCCCATGTCATTTTGCCCTTTGTCCATGTACAAAGAGTGTGGCCTGCATGCCCTTTAGTTCTTACATTTTTTTAGGGACTACTGTTTGTCTTGCAGCTATCCAAATATGGCAAATATCTAAATGGCCTAAGGATGTTCTTTGGAATCTGCTAGTATAGTTGGCAGCAGTAGGTGGCATATTTGGAAGGCATGTAATACAAGTAGTGTTTGAGGAGCGAGCTAGAGAGTTCAAATTACATAAATCCTAAGCCGACTGTTCAACCCATTTATCCTATTAGTTTATATTTAAATAAAATTTAGACTAAAATTACCCTCCAAAAAGGGAATGAGTTTGCAATTAGGACCACAGGAAAGTTGCCCTGTCATCACTTACTGTTATCTATTCTTGGATTCTTGGGGGAATTCACAACAATTTTTTTCTAGTGTTCTTTTCTATTGATTAAGAGGTGACCTCGTTATTTATCCAAAAAAAAAAATGAAAAAAAAAGAAGAAGAGGTGACCTTGTTCTTTTCATTCATTTGTGGAAATTTGATAATCTATCACCTTTGCATCCTAACACTTCATTGCTGCTATTATCAAATCCTTCACCTCTATCTTTATACCCAACAACTTCAACCTATTTTACTACACCTTGTTGTACTTTTCAGTAATAAACTTGCTATAATTAATTTAGAAATATTAAAATAATTATGTTACTAGTTAGTATTCATGTTATTGAGTAATCACAAGACAATAATATATTTAAAGATTATAATGTCTTTTAATAATAAAAATACCACCACTATGTACGTTAGTTGATGAAAAGATTATGCATAAGAATTAATAAGAATTATTATTTTTTTAATATCAAAATCCTATCAAAGTAAAGGATCGACCTGGGCTTTGTGGCTTGGAGCTAAAAAATTCATTTCCATACAAAAAACTAGCAAAAGTTTCACAATAAGTTCCAGTGGGGTATATTGAAACTACTCTTTTTCTTTCGCTTATTAGCATATAAAACTATTTTCAAAGCATTTTTAAATATATATATATATATATATATATTAATTTTCAAAAGGTTACATTGATGTAATTTGGGATATGTATGAAGGTGTGGCGACCACTATTAGATCGCCTGCTGTAGAGACGAATGAATTTTTAATTACTGTAGGGTTACACCAAGAATCAACATTAAGTTTTTATCTTTTTGCTTTAGTTATAGATAAGTTGATGCAAAATATTCAGGATGATGTGCTATGGTACATGCTTTTTGCAGATAATATCGTGTTAGTGGATGAGACTAGAGAAAGAGTTAACACTAAGTTGGAGACTTGGAGAAAGACACTTGAATTTAAAGAATTTAGGATAAGCAGAACTAAGACAGAATATTTGGAGTGTAATTTTAGTAGCAATCACAATGGAAATAGAGAAGAAGTGTAGATTGAGAACCAAGAACTACCTAAGAGTGAACATTTTTGTTATTTAGGATTGATTATCACAACGACTGGGGAGATTGGAGCAGATGTGGTCCATAGAATTAAAGCAGGGTGGCTTAAGTGGAGGAACACATCAGGAGTCCTGTGTGATAAATGAGTACCCACTAGACTAAAAGGGAAGTTCTATAAAATGACTATTAAACCAGCGATGTTGTATGGGATGAAATATTGAGTAAATAAGAAATAACATGTAGATAAGTTGAGTGTTGTTGTGATGAGGATGCTAAGGTGGATGTATTGAAAAACTAGAAAAGGCAAAGTTAGGAGTAGTACCGATTGAAGATAAGTTGAGAGAGAATTGATTGAGATGGTTTGGTCATATACAATGGAGACCAATAGAGGCATTAGTGAAGAGATGTGATACAATGACGGTAGATGGTAGTGTTAGGGGAACGGTAGACCTAGATTGACGTAGACTAGTGTAGTAAATAGATATATGAATCTCCTTAATTTGACTAATAAAATGACCTTGGATAGAGTCGAGTGCAGAAGAATGATTCATACAGCTGATCCCATTTGATAGAACTTAAGACTTGGTTTGGTTTGATTTGGTTTTCACACATCTTTATATTCCTATACATATACTGAGATTATTGACAGCTTAAAAGGTGTTAGCATTTTCCTTGTCCAAAATATGTAGTAATTTGAATGAATAGCTAAATTACAAACGAAGCAACTATACTGTAAGAGCCTGTTTGATTGGGCAGATTATAACATAGGACTGGGATTATTAATCCATGCGACTCACATTGCATTGTTTGGTTACGATTTTTGTTATCTAGACGATGAACACTTCATCTAATAAAATTGACAGATTAATCCTACAACTAATAATGCAAAACAAATATATATTGAAAAATAAACGTAAATAAGAAGGAATTATTTATCTCAATAATTCAGCAGAATAACCAATCTTACAACAAATCTGAATATCTCTTTGCTACAGAAGGAGGAACCATCCGCGAGCCTAATGTAGACTACAGTATTTGAGCAAATTGGGATGTCATGCCTCCAATACCAAGTGATATCAGTACTTCTTCCAGTGATTCCATATCGAAGCCTTCCCTAAATATGTTTTTAAATGTTTCAGCTCCACGGATTAGGGTACCCTGTGATAAACCATGCCAACAACTTTGAATAATTCTTACTGTTCACAAAAACATATATACATATGGACTCTCTATATGGGTAGGTGTGTGCATCAATTACAGATCTATCTGTACTCGGAGCTTCTGAAGACATGGCCACCGACGATGAGCCGAGCACTCGGCGGCCGGGGCACACTGTTGAAACTCAGATCGGACCGTTGGAACGGACAGGGACCAACATCAAGTGGCCCACCGTCCGATGTCATGAAGAGAGGTGGTTTCGGCCATGGGGCTTGTTGAAGGGAGATATATATATATATATATATATATGAATAAAGTAGAGATGGGAAGGTAAAACTGTCATATTTACATGGCATAAATGCAAAATTCAAAAAAAATAAAATTGACATAAACTTGGACTGTTCAGTGGGTGGAATGGGGTGTGTTGTTGGACCGTGAGATCTTTTACGGGTTTTATTTTGATAATTTAAACAGTTTGTAGAGTTCTTTAATTAATTTATATTTGTAAAAAGTAATGTTGATCGGATATCGTTATCTCCTTGATAGGAACTAATTTTTATCAATAGTAAATATAATTTTAAAAATAAATTGTTAACAAAAATGTATTCTGATTAACGTGATTTTTTGCAAGTATGAAATATCTAACGAGTTCTACACATCAAATGGTTCGGATTATCAAAACAAGACCTGTGATGAGCCTTACAGGCCCAATAATATACTCTGGTCTACATAGTGAACTGGAGAAAAACCTTTCCCAAGAAAATATCATAACAAAAAACAATTAGATATAATTAAAAAATTCATAAGTCATAACTAAAATAATATTATAATTAAAAAAATTAGTCCGAACAAAAAAGAAAATAGTACAATTAGAGATATATAAAATAATTTTTTTTTTAAAATTATGTATATTAAAATTTTCCTAATAATAATATAAGAAATTTGTCACCCAACTCTACCTTTATAATGCTGTATATTAGACTTTTTTTTTAATAATAAAATAAAAAAATTGTCACATAACTTTATTACAAAATTATGTAAATTTTTACAAATTTAAGTCACTTTTTGAATTTATAAAAATTTAAATAATTTTATAATAAAATCCTTACCATTATACACCGGAACATTTTTCATACAAATAGAGAAATATCAGAGACCAACAAACACAGGAGTTGAGATCGTCTCCTTGGGCTCTCTCCTTGCCTCCGTACTTGCAATAGTAGAGATGTACCTTGAGTTGATCAAAGCAAATTTGAATTTATTTTTTTATTTTTTTTATTTTTAAATTGTCAAATCTGAATCGTTGGATTAACTTAAAATGTATCTCCACCATTGCAAGTAGGGAGACAAGAAGAGAGTCCAAGTAAAGGATCTCCACTCACAAGTAATCATTCATTACCAGTGACTGTTGAACTTCAACTATGGCTTTTGTGTGCTTACGGATCATCCCTTACTTTGGGTTGGTCTGGGATTCACTCTCACGGAGAGAAACTTCCACAACACTACAGACATACAAGCTTCCTTTATATGCAAATGCTGTCCTTTGATATTTAGTAAAAACCTGCACATCCCCAAAGCGCCCCATTTTAAGGTCAGTTAATGCCTCAGACCCCCACTAGGGTGACCCCCAAGCCCAAATGGGGTGTAACAACCCTCATCACTGATCACTGATTGACCATTGATTACTGATACTGTCACTGATTACTGCTAAACTAAGACTGATTGAATTCCAAAACTGATCGATCGACGGTATCTGTTTAAATACATGTCTATCTGTTTGACTGTTGAACTATCTGTTCATGCTTATATGTTTAAACTGCTAATTGAAGGCCTTATCGGCGGCCGAATTAGAAACCGATTAGTGTTTTATGATCGTCACAATTAATGTGATTTTACGGTGTATTTACCTGAAAACTGATTAGGTATGATTAAATTAGATTAAAATAAGCTAATTAAAGAGTTGGACTTAATTACCATTTTGCCACCCTTAGTGGCCCACTCAATATAACATATTTGAGCCTCAATATACACTTAGGCAACATTTTGCTCAGCCATTTTCTTGCTCTAGCCGACCAAGAGAGGGAGAGAGTGAGAGAACTTGGAATTTATCTTGAAGAATTGCTTGGATTGAAGTGTAGATTTCACATTTGAGCTCCTTGACCTTGAATACAAGACTAAGGTAGGAAACTCATCTTCTTATTGTTGCCACTAAGCTAGTTCTTGCATGATTCATGCTTCATTGTAGAACTAAGTCATGTTTTGGTTCATTGTTGATGATTTGAAGCTCATTTCATGCATGCATGTTAATATTGTTGGATTTTGAGTTGAATTCATGGCAAATTGTCACATGCATGTCCATCTTTTGGTCATACTCCATGAGTTCATCTTGTTTTGAAGGTTTGAGCTCTTTTGAAACAGCATTAAAGCTTTGAAAATGACTTAAGATCATGCATGTCATGTTTGAGGATTGTTCTTGAAAATTGGTTTGAAATTGGGATTGAATGAAACACCCTTGGGCTTTGATTTCTCAAATTGAGTTTTGAATCATGTTTAACTATGAGTTTACAAATGTTTTCTGGAAATTTAGCCCAAGAGGTCGAGTTTTGATGCTTTTGAACTTGGTTTTGAGCTTGGAGGTGCAATCTGGGTTTTCCAGATTTCGCACTTCCGCTCGAGCGGGGGAAGTGCCGCTCGAGCGTGGAATTCGAGCTCCCAGCATCTTGCACTGTTTTACAGTCCGCTCGAGCGGAGTAATGTACGCTCGAGCGTAGACCTTTGTCAGCATGTCCGCTCGAGCGGGGAAATCCACGCTCGAGCGGGACCTCTGATTTTCTAAAAATGTTTTCTGAGTGCATCTTTGCATCCTCATCCCATTCTAGGCATTCCTAGGCCTAGTTTAAGACATCTTAATGAGGATATAGATGTAGAGCACACCAAGGCAAATTAGGGGTTAAGTTATTATCTTTCCCAGCTGTGTAGCTTAGTGTGTTCAATCTGTTAACTGTGTAGGGTTGGCGACTGGGGAGACACGCTCTAGCCTACTGTAGCCCAAACTCTGTGAGTAACATTTGTGTAAAGATATGTTCAAACTGATTATCTTCTGAACAATTTAACTGAACTGTTTCTGAACGGTATTGTTAACTGAATGAATGAATGTATGACCTATATTCTGAACTGTATTGTGGCATCCTTAGCAACTACTGTTATTGACAACTACTGTTACAGAGATCTCTGTCGGTTCCCATGTTAGAACCACTACTGTTTACTGATATGATGGCCATCATTCACTGTTTGGTCTATTAAGACCCGGTCTATTAAGACCTACTGTACTGTTTAGCTACTGGATGTACCACATATGACTGTTATAATCTGTGAAACTTGGAGCAAAGTGCTGCACGGAACTAAGTGCTACAAAGTGAGCCACCTCTAGAATCTGTGCGAGTCACCTCTTGAATCCATAAGAACTGTACTGTTACTGTTACTGCTACTGTACTGTCACTGTTACTGCTACTGTTACTGCTACTGTACTGCTACTGTTACTGCTACTGTACTGCTACTGTTACTGCTACTGTACTGTTACCGTTACTGCTACTGTACTGACACTGCTACTAGTACTGCTAACGGATGTGCCACGTACGATTACTATGATTTTTAAATGACTGTTACGGCATCAATATGAGCCACAAACTGACTGGCTGATATATTGAATCAATGAACTGTTTAAATATTGAAAAGACATTCATCCTAAACCTCTTTACGTATTATGTTATTCACTGGGCTTTAGCTCACTGCTCATATATATATGTAGGTGTTCAGGCACTGGACCGCTACTAGGAGCGTCAGGCAAGTTTTTGTTTTGTCGGCCAACCATTGTGCCTCACTGTGGGGTTCTAAGCCGTTCAAGCTTCGGCTTTGGGGTGTTCTAATATTCCCCGTTTGTCCCTGTAACTGTTTTGTTTACTGTATAGACTGTATAGACTATTACTGTACCGTTTATTAGGGATTAGATCCCTGTTCTGAATGATTGTACTTGTATGTGTAGACTGTCACAGCTCATTGGACATTGTTTATTTACTGTATTGGCTTCCGCCAGGCCCTGTACTCTGTTTTACTGGATTACTGTTAGGCAGGCCTTCGGTAATCTCAAATCACTGGCCGGTTACGGTACTAAACCCATAGGGCCGGGTTTGGGTCGTGACATGGGGTGTGATTGGTCTTTTTTTTTTTTTGACCAACCGCCACGTGTGTGGGGGGTGGGGGTGCTTGGAGACTGGGGGTCTCTAGCACAGCTCTTTAAGGTCACTTATCAATCAATTTTATTAATTAAATTTATTTATTTATAAATACGGATGAATAAATTTATTATAAGATATTAATAAATTTCTCAATAATTTTTTGGACAAATTACCTACACCTTTTTAAGATTTAACTAAATTACAGATTCTTCCTCAAGTTTCAAAAATTACATTCCAACCCATTACAATTAATGCTATTGACGAAGATAGTAAATTGACTAAAATGTCCCTAACTGTGTTATGTAGAGAAATGATGATATTTGGCTGAGATATCATGTCAAGTCAGTCAATAGTTGATCAATACTTGTTTTAGAATTTTTTTTTAAAAAATTAAAAATTAATTTAATTAAGAAATAAAATAATAAATAATTATCATTTTATATAATTTTATTTTTGAGAGGTTAGAAACAATTTTTAAAATTAAATATATTTTTTCATGTTTGTTTTTATTAAATTAGTTTCTATTTTTTTCAAAAAAAAAATTCTAAATTTTTTTTCTAAAGAACAAATCAAATATTGTTCCGAAAACTTAGATAACGTTTGGTTTAGAACTCAAATCATGATTTGAATAAAAAAAAAATTCAAAACTCATACCTAACTTTTTTAAAATTCTTTACAAAACTCTATTTTAAAAAAAATTATTCATTATTTATTTCAAAAAATAAATTTTTTTTTTTGAAGAAATTTTTTTTTGTTATTTTTTAAGTATTGGCCAAATAATTTGTTATGATTTAGATATATATGGGTGATTCAAAAAAATTTAATTCAGATTGTTCAGTGCTTTGAAAAGGTAGCAGGGGAAATATTATCCATCAAGATCTATTTTCGTGATGTCAGCTTATTTTTGTTAACAATTCCTAATATTTACTTCAAGGTAGGGGATAAATTGTTATGCGAATATAAACCTTAGGAGGCGAGATGTAATTTATGAAACCTAAGGGGGGAATGTGTAATTTAACTAAACTTCAAGAGGGTGTAGATAATTTGTCCTAAGATTTAATGAGTAATAAGTCACAAAAATATGACCTATGGATAATTTATGCCAATTTGAATTGTATATAAGACCATCTCTTATCATTTATCAATTTGCCCATCAAATTTTATTATGAATTTGAGTAAAAAAACATAGGTAGTATTTGGTTTAATTTTTAAATTAACTTTTAGATTGAAAAATTAAAAAATTTATTTGGCTTAGGGGTGAGCAGCGAATATATTGATCTGCCCAAACCGACTGAACCGAACCGATCTGATCCTCTTTATTTTGGACAGATACGTGATGACGAGCGGACGGTTGCGAATTGATTTTTTTCAATCCGCCTAGTTTTGGATGGATGGCAGATTTGAGGTTCCTTTGGCCGCAACCGAACCGCCAAACTGTAGCACCCCTAGTAATTTGTAAAATTTTGTGTTTTCAATTTGTTTAGATATTCTATTTGTATTTTCAATTGAAAAAGAGTTTAAATATTCTGTTGAATATATTCTGTTGATAAAGAGTTTTCAACTTTAATATATTGTTTGAATTAAAAAAATAAATGTATTATTTATCTATGTTTTTTGGTTTTTAAATCGAACTCTAAGCATAAAAAATAAAAAAGATGATATATGATGGTTGGTTTTTGTTTTCAAAAACAGATATAGATGTAACCATACAGAGGTATACAATCTCTAGTACTGCTATGTTCATGGTTTTGGTGGTTTGAATTGTTTTTATATTTTAAGAATCACATATTATAATATTTTATGCGGATGAGGCGTGCTGTGATTGTAATATGTGAATAATATTCTAAAATTTCAAACTTTCTTTCTTTGGAGGAGACATGCAATGCTTGTAAAACGTTTTTAAGTCGTTAACTGTAATATTTTTTTTTTTTTTTACGAAGTTTGTAAGTTGAATTATATTGAAAATTTATAAAATTTTAAACCGTTAAACCAATTCGCATCCATCCGCTAATCTACCAATCCGCTCAATCCACATCCGCCGAATTGACAGATGGATGCGAATTGATTTTCTCCAATCCGCCAATCTAACGGACAGATGGCGGATTGGAGTTTTTGTGGCCGCAACCGACCCGTGCTCACTCCTGGTTTATCATTTTTCAAAATTATTTTTTTCTCTCTCCTCTCTTCTTCTTCCTCTCTCTTTTTTTTTCACAAATTAATCAATCAAACAATTTTTCTCTACACCCATCTATTCAACTACAAAAAAAAAAAAAAAAAAAATACAAATCATTCCAAAAATATTTTCAAAACTCATAAGCAAACAAGTTTTTAATTTTGAAAATCTTTTTAAACACTTAGGTAGCGTTTGGTAACGTTTACGTTTTTTGTTTATGTTTACAAAAATTTTATAAACTAGTTTTTGTTTATTTTTAGAAAAACATAAATTACAAACGCGTTTGGTTTGAACAAAATGTTTAAAAAAAAATTAAAACATAAACTAAAAAATATGTTTGTTCAGACCTAAAATATTTATATCTATTTTTATTATTTTTGACAATAGGATCAAACACATTATAATTGAAAAAAATTAATTAAAAAAATTAATTGGAAAAGAAATTTACTAAAAAAAATATTTGAAAAAAAAATTAATGAAAAAATTAATTTTTAAAAAAATTAATTGGAAAAAAAATTAATTGAAAAGAAAATAATTGAAAAAAAAAATTTATTTGAAAATAAAATTATTTGAAAAAAATTCATTGAAAATAAAATTATTTGACAAAAAAATTATTTGAAAAAAAATTATTTAAAAAAAATAATTGAAAATAAATTATTTGAAAAAAAAACTGAAAACATAAACTCATTTTTTAAGTTTACGTTTTTTCCTCAAATTTATAAACTGAGACAATCGTTTATATATCAAAAAAATTATCAAACAAGTTTTTATAACAATTTTTTAAATTTTTATAAATATAAACCGAAAACGAAATGGTTACCAAACAGGCCCTTATCTTTAAAAATATAATTAAAACTCAAAACTCCTTTTAAAAACTAAACCAAACAGAGCCTTAATTTGATATGAACTATTTCAATCATTTCATTAAATTTTCATTAAAATCTTTTTAAAAATTTCTCTATTATCCCAAATTTCACTTTTTATCAAATTTGATTAAAGAAAATTATCTCCAATACTTCATCTTTTTATCAAATTCAAATATGATAAAAAAAATTGATAGTTAATTTGATGAAAAAATGATTCTCTCTTGATTTGATGGAAGGATTTGAGACGATTTTAAAGCATTTTTTTAGTATCAAATTTTAATTTGATATAAAAAAAAAGAAAAAAAAAAGTGAAGATTAGAGATGCTCTAATAATGCATTAACTAATTACTAGTACTTTAAAAAAAAGAAAAAGAAAAATCCCCCAATAAACACCTGATGGTGAAATGTCCTTATAAATTCTCTCCCCAGGGTCACAGCCATTATCTACACAATAATGAAATTTGATTAGTGATAATTTATTAGAAAGTTTCGTTGCTAAATGTAAATACATTCATATAGAACTGGATACCATTTGAGTCAAACTTGAACTTCCAGGAAGTAATTCTACCATGATTCTCAATACATCCACATCAAACCCATTCAATGGTGGAACAAACCTATAAATCAATCATATAGTACTTTTCAAAATGAAATTGCAGAATTCATGTAAATATATCTATGCAGGCTACGGCATACAAACACAATAGTAGATTGAACTTAAACTTTCAAAAGGATGGTATCTCCTAATGAAACATCCAGAGATTTGCAATGCTCTGGATTTAAAGATATGTGGCCCATTGCAACTTTCTCATCCGCTGTATTCTTTATTAGTGAAGGTATAGCAGCAATACTCAAAATTTAAACCAAAAAAACAAAAACTGTCACGACCCCAAACCGCCCCTAGTAGTTTGGTGCCATGATGGCCAGTAATCCGTAATTACCGAAGGCCAACCTTTCAAAACTTAACACAATCAGAGTACGAATATAGGGGGCTCACAAATGCGGAAGCGATAAATCAATTACAAGCGGTCCATAAGAGCTGTGCGTAGATTAAAGCAGTGCCAAACATTTCCAATTAACTTCACAATTTAAATACAACAAGGTACAAAAATACATGTTACATCTTGATCAAAAGGCTTCTCGAGCCGACATATACAAAATACAGCTAATACAAGTCAAGAAGCATGATTTTCAAGAATTCGCCGACATGCAAAACAGGGCATCGCCGACGTAAATACAAAGTAAGGCCGACAAATACACGAATCCAAAACAAGTATCCCAACGAACTAGGCGTCGCCGCCGTCCTGCTCATCACCTACATATATATAGAGGGGTGAGTACAAAACTCAGTGAATGGTACTAAAAATAAAGGTTTTACATGAATAAAGCCGAGGTCCTTCAAAACGAAATACACCAAAACTTTAGCAAGGCAAGTGATGAACCGTATTCATCGTTAAATATCGTAACATCGGCGAGACAAGGGATGAACCGTATTCATCATCAAATATCGTAACATCGGCGAGACAAGGGATGAACCGTATTCATCATCAAATATCGTAACATCGGCGAGACAAGGGATGAACCGTATTCATCATCAAATATCATAACATCAGCGAGACAAGGGATGAACCGTATTCATCATCAAATATCATAACATCAGCGAGACAAGGGATGAACCGTATTCATCATCAAATATCGTAACATCAGCGAGACAAGGGATGAACCGTATTCATCATCAAATATCGTAACATCGGCGAGACAAGGGATGAACCGTATTCATCATCAAATATCGAAAGTTGTACGATCCGTAATCGTTTGGTCAAAAGTATTGCGAAAGTTTAGAGTCCTCCAATACAAGGGACTTGTGCACTTGGTACCGCGAAAGTTTAGAGTCCTCCAGTACAAGGGACTTGTGTTACTTAGGCCCGTAGCCCGATTTAACAAGGACCGTATCCTTTACACATAGTACTGCGAAAGTTTAGAGTCCTCCAGCACAAGGGACTTGTGTTACTTAGGCCCGTAGCCCGATTTAACAAGGACCGTATCCTTTCCAAAGATGGCATCAAACAAGGAGTATACTTGACTCATCAAACAAGAGCTATTTATTCATGCTATCAAATACTTTCGTCAAACAAGCAAGCAAGATTTATCAAAACGAGTATAACATAGCTTTATCAATAATACCACTCACCTAGTTCTTCAGGTGTAGGCTCAAGCAAATATCAAGGACCTACAATCACATGGCAAGTCACATTCTCAAAGCAAGCTCCAAATACATGCAAATGATCTCGGCATTCTTGCCAGATCCAAGTCAAAGACAAAGCAAAACAAGCTGGGAGTTTAATCACTGCTCCCGCTCATAAAACACACCGGGTACTGACCAGGATTAAGCCGAGGTCCCGTTAAACAAGATCAGGAAAAATCTGGGTTTTCCTTTTCCTTTGAAGAATATGAAGAACATGATCATTGAAAGATGGATGCAAGCTCACAACTTGTTACAAAAAATCTGAGTTTCATGCCAAGAGTTCAAAATAGGGACCTGGGTACCCGTTCAAGAAAGTCATGCAAGAACAAACACAAAAACATGGTTTTCGTTCCAAACTCTACGATCAAAATGAGACTTTGTTCAAGAACACATGAAAAACCATTTTCTCTTTCTAAAACCAACTTCAAAACGATGCATGACATGCAAAACAGATCCGATCATGCAATGCAGCTAGATATTCAGCAAGAACAACCAAAGGAGATCAAGATTCTAACCTCAAAACTCGGATCTAACGGTTCAAGCCACAAAGATCAAGCTTGGAAGACTACTCTCACTCAAGAACTCTTCTTCCTCCTTTCTAGAGCTTCTCTCTCTAAAACAAAGATTTGAGACAAGAAATGATTTGTTTCAAGGTCTGTCGGCTGCCTTAACAACCAGCTCGGACACGTGGCATTACCGGGTTGGTTCAGCTCCAAAAAGGTGATTGATGGACAAGACAAGCCTCTGACAAAGCTTATGCAGCAAGCTCGGGTAAGACACATCGGCAACAAGATGACATCGGCTCAAAACAAGGATCCAACAACGGGATGGAAAAACATCGGCTAGGGAGGACGACGCTTGACCAAGCTGTGCCACACCGTGGCCGGGGTGCGCCACATCTCGGCCTAGGCCATACCTGCCTGCGGACAAGGTTCAAGTGCAAAACATCTCGGCAATGAATGCCCGAGGTGAAGATGGGGTTGAACAAGATCTCAAGATGGTTCTAAGTACAAAGGGTCAAAGGCGGACTAAGCTCAGGATGATCTCGGCTACACACACACACTAAGCAAGGAACAAAATCATGCAAGCAACTTAAGCAAATCAAGCCAAGATAAAACCTTTAAATTAACATAAGCGGCAAGACCATGCAAGAATGTACGCAAATATGGCAAGAGCAAGGTGAGGGTTGTCACATCCTACCCCCCTTAAAGAAGTTTGGTCCCCAAACTTAGATTACCTTGTTCCCAGAACAACTCCGGATAACGGACTCTCATGTCCTCTTCCTTTTCCCACGTGGCTTCTGTTCCATAATGCTCCTTCCATTCGACCTTTACCATCGGTATCGATCTGTTCCTCAATTGCTTCACTTGTCGGTCGATAATTCTCATTGGCCTTTCTTCGTAGCCCAGATTCTCATTAACTGCGATTTCAGAATGATCAATTACATGCAGTGGATCTCGGATGTACTTTCTCAACATCGAAACATGAAACACATTGTGGACTTGGCTCAAATCTGGCGGCAAAGCAAGTCTGTAGGCAACGGAATTAATTCTCTCAAGAATTTCAAATGGCCCAATATAGCGGGGTGCTAACTTACCTTTCTTTCCAAATCTGGAAACTCCTTTCATTGGTGAGACTTTCAGGAATACATGATTCCCAACTTCGAACTCTACCTCATTCCTTCTCTGATCGGCGTAGCTCTTTTGTCGGCTCTGGGCAGTTTTAATCCTCTGTTGGATAAGTTTAATCTTTTCTGTTGTCACTTGAATCAATTCGGGACCAAGCAAAGCTCTGTCCCCGACTTCGGTCCAACATATCGGCGACCTACATTTTCTTCCATACAAGGCTTCATACGGCGCCATGCCAATGCTAGCTTGGTAACTGTTATTGTAAGCGAATTCCACTAAAGGCAAATGTGTTCCCCAACTTTCTTGGAAATCCAATACACAAAGTCTCAGCATATCTTCGAGTGTCTGAATTGTCCTCTCTGTCTGCCCATCTGTCTGGGGATGAAAGGCTGTACTAAACCTCAGCTCGGCTCCGAAAGCTCTCTGAAGACTCTTCCAAAATCTAGAAACAAACTTAGGATCTCGGTCTGAAACAATTGATATCGGCACTCCATGAAGTCTGATAATCTCGTTCACATATAGCAAGGCAAGTTGATTGGCGTTGAAGGTAGCCTTAACGGGTAGAAAGTGTGCTGACTTAGTTAACCTATCCACAACAACCCAAATTGAATCCATACTCTTTGGTGTTCTCGGCAACCCAATCACAAAATCCATGGAGATGTGCTCCCATTTCCACTCAGGAATCGGCAAAGGTTGAAGAAGTCCTGCTGGTCTTTGATGTTCTGCCTTCACTTGCTGACAATGTAAACACTGGGACACAAATTCGGCTATTTCTCTCTTCATATTTGGCCACCAGAAGGTCTGTTTCATATCTTGATACATCTTGGTGTTCCCTGGGTGGACAGCAAACTTGGAACCATGAGCTTCCTGCAAAATCTTTTTCTTCAGCTCTGGAATGTCGGCCACACATAACCTTCCTTCAAACTTGAGTACTTGGTTTTCGATGGTATACCCTGGTCTCGGCTTCGTGTCAATCTCCTCGGCAATTTTCTTGAGGAAGTTATCCTCCATCTGTCTTGTCTTTACTTCATTAACGATAGTCGGTTCTGCTGACATCACGGTTAAACACGCCAAATTTCCATCTGACTTCCTGCTCAAAGCGTCGGCCACACTGTTGGCTTTACCGGGGTGATATTGAATTTGCATATCGTAGTCTTTTAACAACTCAAGCCACCTTCTCTGCCTCAAATTCAGTTCCTTCTGAGTGAATAGATATTTTAAGCTCTTATGATCTGTGAAAACCTGACAAGTAGCTCCATACAAATAGTGACGCCAAATCTTTAAAGCAAATACCACGGCCGCCAATTCTAAGTCATGGGTAGGATAGTTTTTCTCATGAGGTTTCAACTGACGAGATGCATAAGCTATAACTTTACCCTTCTGCATTAATACACAACCCAAACCCTTATGCGATGCATCACTAAAGACATGAAACTCTTCGTTACCTGTTGGGAGTACGAGCACTGGCGCTGTAACCAACCTCGTCTTCAGTTCCTGGAAGGCTGACTCCCGGTCTTTAGTCCATTCATACAGTGTTCCCTTCTGAGTCAGTTGCGTCAATGGAATTGCAATCCTGGAGAAATCTTTCACAAACTTTCTGTAATAACCTGCCAAACCCAGAAAACTACGAATCTCGGACACATTAGTCGGTCTCGGCCAATTCACTACGGCTTCGATTTTGCTAGGATCTACGGAGATACCCTCTTCACTAATCACATGACCTAAGAATGAGATAGTAGGAAGCCAAAACTCACACTTGTTAAACTTAGCATACAATCTCCGTTCTCTCAAAATCTGCAAGGCAAGTCTCAAGTGATTTTCGTGTTCAGTCTTACTCTTGGAATAGATCAATATATCATCAATGAAAACAACTACAAATTCATCTAAATACGGTTTGAAGATTCTGTTCATTAAATCCATAAATGCAGCAGGGGCATTAGTCACTCCAAAAGGCATTACTAAAAACTCGTAGTGGCCATATCTTGTTCGAAAGGCAGTCTTCTCGACATCTTCGGCTTTAACCTTAAGCTGATGGTAACCAGACCTAAGGTCGATCTTAGAAAAGACTCGCGCTCCTTGTAATTGGTCAAGCAGATCATCAATTCTAGGTAACGGGTACTTGTTCTTAATGGTGACCTTATTAAGTTCTCTATAGTCGATACACAAACGGAGTGTGCCATCCTTCTTTTTAACAAATAGAACAGGTGCTCCCCATGGTGAAGTGCTCGGCCTAATAAATCCCTTATCTAACAACTCTTGCAATTGCAGTTTCAATTCTCTAAGTTCAGCGGGGGCCATTCTATAAGGTGGTTTGGAGATCGGCTGCGTTCCCGATATAATATCGACCGTAAACTCTATTTCTCTATCGGTCAAGTGGCCAGGCAATTCATCCGGAAAGACGTCGGGGAAATCACTAACAATCGGGATGTCGGCTAAGTTAACATTTCCATTCTGATCACTCAGTATACTACACAAGTAACCTCGACACCCTTTCTGAATCAACTTACAGGCCTTAATGGACGAAATCAAGTATGGTGGGGGCACTACCCCTTTACCCTGGAAAGTAACCTCGGTTAGGTTTGGGGGTCTCAAGGTGACACCTTTCGAAACACAATTAATAGATGCATTGTTTGCAACTAACCAGTCCATTCCCAGTATAATATCAAAATGAGCTAGGTCTAGAGGCATCAGATCAACTAACAGTTCAACATTTCCAATCACAATAACACATGCTCTGTAAATGGATGCAACAAACATAGATCTCCCAGATGGAGTAGATACAGACAACACATAATCAAGGGGCTCTAGTTCTCTATTAATTTTCTCAGCAAACTTAGTAGATATAAACGAATGAGTAGAACCCGAATCAATTAGCACATAAGCATCTTGGGAGCAAATTAGTAAAATACCTGACACCACTGCCTCAGCATTCTGAGTGTCTCCTGGTACTAATGCAAACACTCTGCCCTGTCTCATCTGTACTCTCCCAGCATTTCCTTTCTGAACGGAACCCGAGGTATTTTCTCCTTTCTTGTTGTTATCAGTCTTTGTTTTGGGGCAATCCCTCACATAATGGCCCATCTCGCCACATTCATAACAGGCTCCAGACGTTCGTCGGCAGATCCCGAAATGCTGTTTCCCACAATCCGAACACGTCGGTTTAACACTCCCTTTCTGCCTTAGGTTACCAGTACTGTCCATGTTCGTTCTCTTCTTGGTGTTCAGCTGTCCTCGGCGATTGTCATAGTTCTGTCTCTTTCGCTGGTTTTCTCCCGAGCTCTGGTATCGGTTCAAATTAGCTTCGGCGTGAATGGCTTTGTCCAATACTTCGGCATAAGTCGGCATATCGAGTAAACTCACCCTGTCTTGAATCGGTCCACGAAGCCCACACTCGAACTTCCTGGCCTTCATATATTCGTCGTTGGTCATGTGAGGTACAAACCTTACCAGTTCAGTAAAAGCGCGGTCATATTCCGCCACTGTTCTGTTGCCTTGCGTCAGAGTATGAAATTCGGTAGCCTTGCGGTTTCGAACACTTAGGGGAAAATGTTTCTTGTAAAACAATTCTAAGAATCGGATCCAGGTCAAATCTGGATTGCTCCCTCTAACCATCATCCACCATCTGCGGGCGTCATCATCTAATGTGAATGCTGCCAACGTCACTTTCTGAGCGTCGGTGCTAGGGAAGATCTCGAACAGCTTTTCTATCTCCAAAACCCATGCCTCAGCCTTCATCGGCTCTATACCCCCAGAAAATCTCGGTGGTCTCATCTTCTTGAACTCCCTGATCAAGGCTATCGTCCCATCCCCATACAAGGCTGGTTGCGTGGGAATCTGCGGCACAGGAGGAGGTGGAACTACATTTCGGCCGTTGGTCTGCTCGACTTGAGTCGACGTAGCACTAGTGAACTGCTGTCTGGTTTGCCTCAACTCGCGGGCCAAACCTTCAACTAATCTTTCCAATCTGTCCATTCTATCTTCGGGCTGATCTCGGCCAAGTGGTGGTCTACCTCTCCTCATGATACTATGAGTATGCAAGGTATGACTTTAAAACAATTAAGCAAATAACCACATAGGCAAGCAACAAATAAACACATCAAGACAATGCACAGTTCGTTCAAATAACAAATACCATGATGCAACTCTAACATCTTTCTAAGGGAAATCCTATGCTCTTCAGGACTCAAAGTGTGTGAACAGCGTATACCGAGGAACTTGTGCTCTGATACCACTCTGTCACGACCCCAAACCGCCCCTAGTAGTTTGGTGCCATGATGGCCAGTAATCCGTAATTACCGAAGGCCAACCTTTCAAAACTTAACACAATCAGAGTACGAATATAGGGGGCTCACAAATGCGGAAGCGATAAATCAATTACAAGCGGTCCATAAGAGCTGTGCGTAGATTAAAGCAGTGCCAAACATTTCCAATTAACTTCACAATTTAAATACAACAAGGTACAAAAATACATGTTACATCTTGATCAAAAGGCTTCTCGAGCCGACATATACAAAATACAGCTAATACAAGTCAAGAAGCATGATTTTCAAGAATTCGCCGACATGCAAAACAGGGCATCGCCGACGTAAATACAAAGTAAGGCCGACAAATACACGAATCCAAAACAAGTATCCCAACGAACTAGGCGTCGCCGCCGTCCTGCTCATCACCTACATATATATAGAGGGGTGAGTACAAAACTCAGTGAATGGTACTAAAAATAAAGGTTTTACATGAATAAAGCCGAGGTCCTTCAAAACGAAATACACCAAAACTTTAGCAAGGCAAGGGATGAACCGTATTCATCATCAAATATCGTAACATCGGCGAGACAAGGGATGAACCGTATTCATCATCAAATATCGTAACATCGGCGAGACAAGGGATGAACCGTATTCATCATCAAATATCATAACATCAGCGAGACAAGGGATGAACCGTATTCATCATCAAATATCATAACATCAGCGAGACAAGGGATGAACCGTATTCATCATCAAATATCGTAACATCAGCGAGACAAGGGATGAACCGTATTCATCATCAAATATCGTAACATCGGCGAGACAAGGGATGAACCGTATTCATCATCAAATATCGAAAGCTGTACGATCCGTAATCGTTTGGTCAAAAGTATTGCGAAAGTTTAGAGTCCTCCAATACAAGGGACTTGTGCACTTGGTACCGCGAAAGTTTAGAGTCCTCCAGTACAAGGGACTTGTGTTACTTAGGCCCGTAGCCCGATTTAACAAGGACCGTATCCTTTACACATAGTACTGCGAAAGTTTAGAGTCCTCCAGCACAAGGGACTTGTGTTACTTAGGCCCGTAGCCCGATTTAACAAGGACCGTATCCTTTCCAAAGATGGCATCAAACAAGGAGTATACTTGACTCATCAAACAAGAGCTATTTATTCATGCTATCAAATACTTTCGTCAAACAAGCAAGCAAGATTTATCAAAACGAGTATAACATAGCTTTATCAATAATACCACTCACCTAGTTCTTCAGGTGTAGGCTCAAGCAAATATCAAGGACCTACAATCACATGGCAAGTCACATTCTCAAAGCAAGCTCCAAATACATGCAAATGATCTCGGCATTCTTGCCAGATCCAAGTCAAAGACAAAGCAAAACAAGCTGGGAGTTTAATCACTGCTCCCGCTCATAAAACACACCGGGTACTGACCAGGATTAAGCCGAGGTCCCGTTAAACAAGATCAGGAAAAATCTGGGTTTTCCTTTTCCTTTGAAGAATATGAAGAACATGATCATTGAAAGATGGATGCAAGCTCACAACTTGTTACAAAAAATCTGAGTTTCATGCCAAGAGTTCAAAATAGGGACCTGGGTACCCGTTCAAGAAAGTCATGCAAGAACAAACACAAAAACATGGTTTTCGTTCCAAACTCTACGATCAAAATGAGACTTTGTTCAAGAACACATGAAAAACCATTTTCTCTTTCTAAAACCAACTTCAAAACGATGCATGACATGCAAAACAGATCCGATCATGCAATGCAGCTAGATATTCAGCAAGAACAACCAAAGGAGATCAAGATTCTAACCTCAAAACTCGGATCTAACGGTTCAAGCCACAAAGATCAAGCTTGGAAGACTACTCTCACTCAAGAACTCTTCTTCCTCCTTTCTAGAGCTTCTCTCTCTAAAACAAAGATTTGAGACAAGAAATGATTTGTTTCAAGGTCTGTCGGCTGCCTTAACAACCAGCTCGGACACGTGGCATTACCGGGTTGGTTCAGCTCCAAAAAGGTGATTGATGGACAAGACAAGCCTCTGACAAAGCTTATGCAGCAAGCTCGGGTAAGACACATCGGCAACAAGATGACATCGGCTCAAAACAAGGATCCAACAACGGGATGGAAAAACATCGGCTAGGGAGGACGACGCTTGACCAAGCTGTGCCACACCTTGGCCGGGGTGCGCCACATCTCGGCCTAGGCCATACCTGCCTGCGGACAAGGTTCAAGTGCAAAACATCTCGGCAATGAATGCCCGAGGTGAAGATGGGGTTGAACAAGATCTCAAGATGGTTCTAAGTACAAAGGGTCAAAGGCGGACTAAGCTCAGGATGATCTCGGCTACACACACACACTAAGCAAGGAACAAAATCATGCAAGCAACTTAAGCAAATCAAGCCAAGATAAAACCTTTAAATTAACATAAGCGGCAAGACCATGCAAGAATGTACGCAAATATGGCAAGAGCAAGGTGAGGGTTGTCACAAAAACAACCCAAATCTCTGTTTTCGATTTTTCACCACAATTTTGAATAAAATTGTTTTTCTATGAGATTAAAAAACAAACAAACAAATAGACCAACAAACAAACGAATCAAGTTAGTCTAATAGCCGTGGAAAAATGCCAAAACTCTCAACTCTTTTGAGGATATTGAATGGCAAATACCATCGTGCCATTGACAAGAGCAAGGCAGAGCTTCTTTCTTGTAGTGAAAGGCCATGAAGGTCCTTGTCGAAGGCTCACAACAAATTGGTTTAGATCGTCTGGACAACAGTAACATGAATTGGTGAAACACTGCTCTGTAGTGGTATTCTATACTATTAGTGTCCAGCCCATTACCAAAATGGAGATCCCACTCTTCCATTCCACCAACACCACTAGGTAGTGGAAGGAGTAGGTGGTGGCCAATAAACTCCTCCCTCAATTGTGTATAAATTGAGGTGAGGAGGAGGGGTTTGAGACAAGAAATTGCAGTGTGTAATCTGAGAGGGCAGTGAGAAACAAGTGTGAATGAGAGTGCTATAGAGAGTGTTTGTGAGGTGTGAGTTGTAATATCCCTCCGGGAAATTCTATAGTGGATAGCTCTCCGTGGACGTAGGCAATTGCCAAACCACATAAATATTTTTGTGTTACTATGTGTGATTGATTTCTGGTATCTCACAGTCCCAACAAGTGGTATCAGAGCCGAATCAGTTGCGTTTCGAAAAAACAGAGTGCGTTTCTTCGAAACTGCTAGAAATCAAGTTGCTCAAAATCAGGTTTTGAGCATACCAGGAGTAAGGGCTCGAAGAGAGGAGTCCAGAACTGCAACGTAGACCCCAAGAAGAGCCTCCACACACCCTCACGCGCCCCCTGAAATAGGCACACGACGCCCACTCTCAACACGCGCCTCCACGCGCCGTCGACCCAGTCGGCGTCTCATCCCACGCGCGTTTGATGGAAGAAGACGAGCCGCGTGGCATCCAAGTCAGCGCCACGTGTCCGCCACGTCAGCGCCACGTGTCCGCCACGTTAGTGACACGTGTCAATCTTTCAGCCGCGTGTCAGACACGTGTCAGCCACGTCATTAAACCCATTGACCAGTCAACCTGCCAGAGGAACGATCCAGGGCTTTGCGGCTAAGGTACACCCACAGATCTGAACTGTCCAAACTGTTTTGGCTTGATCTGAGCCATTCGAAGTCCGTTTCTAACAGTCCAATAGTGATTTCCAACTATTTGGAATATTCCGGACACATCTGTACTATCAGATTTTGCAAATCAGATTTCAAAAATTTACAATTTTTATTTGGACAATCTGAAGTGCTTTTCCAGCTAATTTAACTAGTCCAGACTCAACAACGAAGCCTATTTTTTAGACAGAGATCATTTTCTGTATAGACAAGTGTTGATGAAGGAATCAACGTCGACTTCAGGATCTATGTTCAAGTTGACTCCTTCTAATCATGTAATTTGAAAGTCACGGATGGAAGACACCTTGTATTATAAAGACCTGTTTGACCCTATTTTTATAAAAGGGGTTAAACCAGAAGCAGTGAAGGATGATGAATGAATAAAAATGAACCGCAAGATTATTATTTGTATCAGACAATGGATAGACCACGGTGTGTACCATCATGTCGCCGAGGAGACAGATGCCTATTCACTATGGACAATGTTAGACGACATGTACCGGTCAAAGACCACTCGGAACAAAGCCTTGTTGATGAGAAGGCTTGTCAATTTGAAATTGAAGAATGGTATGTTTGTCGCCGAGCACACCAGTGAATTAAAAAATCTGGTGAATCAGCTTGCAACCGTTAAGATGTGCTTAGACGATGAAATGCAAGCCGTTCTACTGCTCAGTTCTTTATCGGATAGCTAGGAGACGTTGGTGGTTTCTCTCAACAACTCCGCACCAGAAGGGAAGTTGACAATGAGAATGGTCACAGACGCCACGTACAATAAAGAGACAAGGCGGAAAGACTTGGATGGAGATCAATCCCATGCCCTCGTCACAGAAAATAAAGGTAGATGCAGAGACAGAGGAAGAAGCAAAAGCAGAGGATGCAGTAGAGGAAGATTTCAAGATAGAGGGAAATCCAAAGAAGGTACGAGCCGGTCGAAGTTCAAGTGTTACCATTGTGGCCAAGAGGGTCACATAAAGAAATATTGCTATGCCTTGAAAAGAGAATAATAACAAGGCAATAGACAGCCAAAGACTGAAGATGGGAACACTGCAGTTACTGTCTCAGAGGATATTGCATTATTCTCTGTTGAAGAAGAAGAATGTCTTCATATGTTAGACAATGACACCGAATGGGTGGTAGATACAACAACTTCCTACCACGCCACACCCCGGAAGGAGTTCTTCAGTGCGTACCAAGCTGGAGATTTTGGTACAGTGAAGATGGACAACTCCAATTTTTCAAAGATTGTGAGAATAGGTGATGTTTGCATCCAAACCAAAGTTGGGTGCACGATGTTGTTGAAAGATGTCAGGCATGTTCCTGATTTACGCTTGAATCTTATCTCAGGAATAGCCTTAAATCGACAAGGCTATGAGAACTACTTTGGCAATGGCTTGTGGAAGTTGAAAAAGAGATCTCTGGTGGTAGCTAGAGGATAGGCAAGTGCCACATTATACAAGACTCATATGGAGGTTGTCATGACCCGAACCCGCCCCCATGGGTTAAGGACATAACCGGCCAGTAATCCTGAGATTACCTACGGCCTCAATCCAAACCAGACATAACTCATCAGAGTAAAGGGGCCAAACAGAAGCAAAATTTAAAACTTTGTCCATAGAGCTGTGCGTACATGGCATGTCATACAAACCATACATATATATATATTAATAACTCACATCAGAAAATACAGTAACATAAGTTCTGTACAGACAAGATCATTCAAGTCTAGGTCAGCCAATCAAAACTATATACAAACGTATCTAAAGTCCTCGCCAACATGACAAAATAAAACAGGTTGGCAAAAGGGCGAAGACGAGTCTCGTGCGTGAGACGTAAGGGATGACTCTTCAAAACCTTGGTTGTTCCACACAAACTTCACTGAGGCTGGGTTTGAACCTCCCTTGGCTCACCTACAGACACATGAATGAGCGTGAGCGAAAGCCCAATGAATAATATCAAATAAAGAAGTTACACAAACGGTATTTAGAACAACGTGTTTCAAATGGCCTTGGGCCCAATTCGTATTTCTATCTCGCTTATATATAAATACAGGTCAAGTGACTGCGGTTCCAAACACATCATACGGCCTCGGGTCCAATTCATTGATATCATTTACGTCGGACGGCCTCTAGCCCATTCATTTGTATCATACGGCCTTTGGTCCATTCATTCATGTCATACGGCCTCTGGCCCATTCACTCATGTCATACGGCCTCTCGCCCATTCATTTATGTCAAACTATCATTCGAGTCAGACTATCATCCATGGCATACGGCCTCTGGCCCATCCATTCTTTCTTTCATGTGAAACTGGCCTTTGGCCCATTCATTCTTTCATGTCAGACTGGCCTTCGGCCCATTCATTATATCATTCATGTCAAACTGGCCTTCGGCGCATTCTTTTGGCATAGCAAACATCTGTCCACCATTCAAATTAACGAACTTATATGACTTACATAGAAGTAAGCAATTGGACAAACAATATATTTCAGATATCTTTGTTAAGGTATTACTCACAGTGATCGGCTAGATGATTTGCCTTGGAGCTCGACCCTACACATTCCATGAACACAATGGGTCACAAACAATTCAATCCATTCTTAATTCACATATTCCTCTTTAGGCTTCTTTCTTATTATTTTAATTCATTCATAGTGCTCAATGCATGCCTAAGAGTACTTAGAAGTGAAAGGGAACGGAAAATGAAACACAGAACACATTCACAAAATTTCAGAAACAGGGGTCCCCGCTCGAGTGGAACCATTAGGTTTGCAAAAGTTCTGGTTATCTCGTTTTTGCGCTCGAGCGTGAATTCGGGCGCTCGAGCTGAAGGTCATTCCACATAGCTCCCCGCTCGAGCGTGAACTTTCTTGCTCGAGCTGACATCCATGACTGTAAAAATACTGGGAGCCCGCATTTTACACTAGAGCGGACGTTAAGAATTCTAGGTTTTCCAAAACTTGTTCTTGAGCTCAAATTCGACCTTCAAAGGTTCAAAACCCACAATTTTGGTTTCAAAACATGCAAATACAATATACATCATGAGTATACAAGCAAGATGAGGTCAATTGCTCAAAATCATGGTCCAATTCTTCAAAATAAATCAACATTCCTTGGTATAATCAAGGCTCATGCATTCAAATCTCATATTAATCAAACATGCATGTCAAAATATGGTGCAAATGGTGTTCATTCTCATGAAGCTCAACTAAAACCATGCTTGCATGTATGATTCATCCAACAATCTTTCATAATTCACACATTACATGCTAGATTATGTAATTTCATAGGGATTCTTTACATGCATGCACACATGGACTTCAATCTCAACTTAATCAACCCAATACATGTTCTTTATCATCATTCAACTTTGAATTCACAAATTACAAACTAAAATCCATGATTCAAGGGTTGATTACTCACCTAGGAGCCTTAATTCTCACAATCGTGGTCAAATCTTGCACCTAGCCTTCCCAATTCACAAATCTTGAGCCAAAATGCACAAAGACGTCTCCTCTCTCTCTTTCGAAGTCGGTTCTCTCTTTTTCTAGAGAGTGAATCTCAGCCAAAATGATATAAAAGAGAGGAATTAAATATAATAAGGCCCTTTATATAGCCCCACTCAATCAAATTTGATTATAGCCAATTAATGACACTTAATTAATCGTTCTGAATCTAATTATTTTGATCTGAATCAATTTTCAATTAAATTTCACTGTAGGCTCTAAAAATTACGCTAATCACAATGGCGTAATCAATTTCGGGTTCCGCGACCGATAGGGCCTTCGATTTAAATTCCAAAGCTGATAATCAAACAGATATTCCTATGGTGAACAGATAGAAATTCAAAACCACATATTTTCACATAAATGACACACAAAATCATACCAAACACATAATCACACCAAACACATAATCACATTCATAGAGGATGGATATACCGACTCGGCCGTGACTCTGTCGGATCGATTTAAAATGCCGCACATAGACCGCTTCGATGGGTCTGGAGATCCTATGGTGTACTTGCGGCTGTTTTCAGACATCTTGAGGCCGATGGGCCTCTCCAGATTACAGAAGCTTTCCCTGTTTGGTCGGACCCTGTCGGGTATAACGGCCATTTGGAACGCAAAACTAGAGGATTTCGTTAAGAAAATTTGAGAGGAGATGGTTGAGGCCTTCGTAGCTCAATACTCTTATAACACTCAGATCAAGATCACAACTCGTGATCTCGAGACCATCAGGCAAAAACTGAAGGAGAGCTTCTCTGATTTTGTGACCCGCTGGAGGGCTAAAGCCTCGATGATGACCATCAGGCCTGTTGAAAAAGATTAGATTCAGATGGTTATGTGCAACCTCTAGCCCAAGCTCATGCAAAAGATGATTGTTCTCCCCCTCTCCACCTTTGCAGACCCACACGAGATTGGGGTGCAGATTGAGGATACAATGAAACAAGGTCTGATTGACTATGAAAAAGAGCAGCCCAAAAGGGCATTCAACCACAGTACAAATACAGGGACAAGCAGTGCAGCAGTTCTCAGATCTTCAGATATAGGAATGGTCACCAACACCACTCCAAAAACCCTCACAGCTACCCCATTCACCGGTGCGTCCGGTAGTAGCTCACAACCAGCTAAATATGCGCCCAGAGGCCAAAGAACCTTTACCCCACTATACATGCCCCTATCCAAAGCTTTGGGGGTTTTGATCAAGAAAGGGAACTTAAAGCCCCTAGAGCCGTGGCCCTTACCAGAAAAACTTTCTCCCTCCCATAACCCAGCTAAGTATTGTGCCTATCACCAACGGCATGGTCACGACACCGACCAGTGCTTTAGACTGCGTCACGATATCCAAGATCTTGTTGACAATAAGGTGATTGCACCTCCGGAAAAACCAAACGTCACAACCAACCCACTCCCACCACATAACCAAGCTCCACCTCCCAAACACCTCAACCTCATCCAAACCTCGGTCATCCCATATGACCCGAGCATATATGTCACCCCTTCTCACCTACCCAAGCTGGAGGTGTTCATTCTAGAGAGCACAGATTTGTGCATGCTAGACATCTCCCAAACCCAACTTGAACCGGTGGTGGTGGCTATCGAAGATAGAACCGGGATGATTGCGGGAACAGATGGAAATGATTATTCACGGTCTGGGGGGTCTGCGAGATATGTGTACGATCCAAGCGGATACATTACACTAGCAGGGCAGATTAAGTCAATGGTGGAACTGTCGGTCGGGACATAGATCTATGTAGTTCAAGAGGACAGATCTAATCAGGGGCTAGATGACCTAGCGAAACTAGAAGAGGACATTGCGAATCTGTAATTCTTTGAAGAACAGGATTCAGGGGACGTGACTGTCAACTGGTTCGATCTGGAAGGGTCTGTAGAAGCTACCGGATGGCTCAGGAACGAGCCGAATGTCTTTGAGGTACATTAGTCAAAGCAAGGTCCGTCAGACATGCGGACATCGGTAGTGGCCGGATTGGCCGTAGATCAGAATGAACCGCCGGGGAGCACCGGTGTTAAGAATTTTGCTCAGGATCAGAACAGTTTGAGTACAGAGGATGCTGAGCAGCAAGCTGCACTGAAATAGTTTGAGCAAGAGAAGATCGAAGATCTGGAGAGGGCTAGAAAGGCCAAACCCCTGTGGAGGTAGAATGTGCTGTGGGCACAGGAATGGAATGTGTCGTGCGCACAGGAATAGTTGTGATGAAACCGGATAGCTGCTTGTCGATGGCCGATGGCATGTGGTGGGAAGATACGACCTATGTCTTGCCTATAAAGACGAAGGTTGGGGGAACAACCAACCGGATGATGCCTGGTATATTGGAGATATGGACCACATGACCAGGAGTGGGCGGTATTTCAAGCCCCCACACCTAGATCAACCAGAGGCGTCCGGAAAGGACACATAGGTGGAGAAGCAGAAAGAAAAGTTACTCAAAGAGGAGGCTGTGTTGAAACAGCTTAAGAAGATACAAGCAGACATCTCCATCTAGGGACTGCTTATGGCTTCAAGAGTACACAGACAAGCTGTCATTTCGGTAATGAACAGGGCTAAACTTTTAATCGACACCACGCCTGAGCAGCTGGTAGGATTTGTCTTTCCGAGAGGAGCTTCCCCGACGTTAACCTTCACTGATAAGGAGTTGCCGCCTGAGGGCTCAAATCATAACAAACAACTTTATATCTCTATGGAGTGTCGAGACAAATGGATACCAGTAGTTCTTGTTGATACGAGATCTGCCATCAACGTATGTCCGTCAAGAACGACATATGCAATTGGGTTGAAGCCCATGGACTTCGTACCCACTGCCCAGGTGATTCGGGCATATGACAATACTAGCAAAGAAGTGATGGGGACTGTAAGACTAGGGTCGGTCCAGGACAACACGATATTGACTTTCATGTCTTGGACGTTCCCGCGACCTTCAATCTACTCCTAGGGCAGCCGTGGTTGCACCAGGTAAAGGCAGTCTCTTTTACCTGCATTAGGTGTTGAAGTACCCCCACGGGAAGGGGGTGGCTATAGTTTTTAGGAATTCGTCAATCCATCCGCCGCCAGAGGTGTCTACGCCAGTTCTGGAGATCGAACATGGCGCAAAGGATGTGTTTTTGTTAGGATTTAGCCTAGCTGAGGCTCGGGTTGTATAGAACTTACTAGTTATTGACGAGGGGTTATATGTCAATGCACAGTCTGTGTACCTCATGAACAAGCTCCAACATGTCTCTAGGATGGGATTAGGCAGAAGTGGCCGGAAAGGCGTTGCAGCATCGGCCGAAGTGCCACATAACCCGCATGCCTTTGGCTTAGGTTATCTGCCTACCAAAGAGGACTGGATGAGGAAAGTGAAAGAAATGGCCGGAAGGGTCAAGGCTAAGCAAGCCAGGAAGCCTATGAGTTAGTGCACCGTCCTATCCATGGTATCCTAAATGGACACTTTGTCTGAGAAGGGGCAGACTTCCCGTTCTTCGGCTTCCCAGAGCCATGGTTGAATGCAGAGATGAGGCATTTGTCAGGGTTTAAGATATTCTTTGACTTGCACTTGTCTGAGGATGATGTTGTTGAGGAGCAGACAGACCCACCAGCTGAGGTTGAGCGGTGTAGGGAGGAGGATTCCAAGAGCGCAGAGATTGAAATGGGGGTAGCACTGTCTTGTCTACTTTCAGATCCTCCGATCGTACATGAGTGCTTGGGGAATAACTTCTCGGTGTCCATTATTATGCATGCACCCCTTTTCCGCATTGTTATGCGTCACACTTAGGTTGCATTGTTTTGCATCCCTTCCGCATTGTTATGCGTCACACTTAGGTTGCGTTTTCATGCACCCCTCCACTTACGTTGTCACGCACCTTTCACTTGCATTGCTATGCATGTTTCTAACGAAATTGTACCTGTTGAGTTTCTTTCTTTTACAGGCACGATATTGTATGTACGGTTCATTTGAAACTGGCGCAACCAGACGAACCGGATGGTATTGTATGCACTCCGTGTGAGGCGTAGTGAGAATTGTATAATTCTCTTACATCCTTTCTGCATGTAATGTAGTTTGGTTCGTTTTGGCTCGCTTAAACTGTTGCATTTATTGTGTATATTTGCTTCGTTACAGCTTTCTTTGCATGATCATAAGTTATGTTCGGCTTTGTGCATGTCATTTGCATCTTGCCGTAGCCTGCGGGCACATCTCTTTGTTATCTTGCCTGTTTGTCTAGGTCTTTGGCCTTGTCAAAAATGGGTCGTCTCGGGGCTTTGACATTCACTCCCGTCACTTATGACCTTCGAGTTTTGTCAAAGAGGGGCAACTGTAGACACCGCATTTTGACCGACCTTAAGACTCAGACGTCATTGATTAAGCGCTCGGTGATGGTGCATGTTGTGCTCGTTTCGAGTCTTCGGAGTTTTGGCTGAGAGCCTTGCCTCTAGGCCTCTGAACTCTTTTGTGCTTTGGCTCGGTTTGTGAACCGAATCTTGTTTTCTCTTCCCGGAGGGAGGGAGAGGTCTTGTAGACCATCTCTTTGTGGTCGTAGACCACTTTTTTGTGGTCGTAGGCCATTTTCCCATTTAGAGACTAGTTTCCGATTTTTGGAGCCTTTGGCCGCGCTCCTTGTCTCGGGACAACTTAACGTTCTCCGTTTGGCGTGGTTTTTGAACCACACCTTGTTGCCTCTGCCTAGAGGAACACTGTGGTCCGGGAGACCACTTTTGTGGTTGCATACCACTTTTGGTGCTCGTCAGCTAGTTTTTGGGGCTTTCGACCACGTGCTTTGCCCCCTATCTCTCGTCTTGCATCCGTTTTGGTTTTTTTTTGGTACAAACATTGTTTTCCTTGTTTGGAAGGTGGTACAAGGGTGGGAGACCATTTTTTCTCCTTTGAGACCACTTTTCCTTCTGCCAGCCAGTTTTCTGGTCGGATAACTGGCTTGCTTGGTCTTTAGGCCACATTTTATGGTCGGCCACCACACCACTAGCTTTCTTTCATGCCCTAGACTCTTTCCCACCATGGCCGACCAGTTTGTGTCTTGGAAGACCACTTGAAGTGGTTGGCCGACCACTTTAAGTAGCAGGCCGACCACTTTAAGTGGTCGGCTGCTTTTTGGCACCTTTTTGGAGATATTTTCCTCCAGCTGCAGCTGGAGGGCTTTCGAGCTATCCTCTATACACGTGTATGGAGGGATTTGTTTGGGGCTTAGCTTCTCCAAGAAGCTTTGCCTTTTAGTTTCTCTAAGAGGGAGGCTCCTTCTCCCTCCTCTAGGTTCAAAAAAACTTCCTTGAGCCATACATATAATCTATATCTATACATCTTCATTTCTCTCTTGTTTTGTGCCTTAAAGTATCTTGTTTTGTGCCTTAAAGTATAGATTTGTCTCACTTTTGTACACAAACACACACTCAAACACCTTGCTTATGTTGCTGAGGCTTCTTGAAGTTGTTATTGGTGTTCTTGGGTTGGTTTGAGCTTGAAAAACTTGCTGAAGTTGCAGTTATAAAGGAGGTCTTCAAGGGTGAGTCTTTAGCCCGTAAATCCCCCATTCTTGCTTAAGCTTTTAGCCCTTCTTGCATACATTTTTAAGCTTAACCCTTAACTAGAAAAAGTTCTGTTTTTGCATGCTTAAAATAGTTCTTTAAGGGCTATTTTTTGTTTGGGGTGATTTACCCTCTCTTAGGCCTTGTTAGGCCTCATTTTGAGCCATCCCTTTAGGCTCTTGTTGAACCCTTTGCATGATCTTTCTACCACTGAAATCCAGAGGATTTTCAGTGGTGGAAAGGTGGTCTTAGTGTCTTAAATAGGAGAGGGTCATCCCCTCTCCTTGTGTTGTGTTTACTAACTTCATATGCCTCATGTTTGAGCACCTTTGATAAGCTCGTGTTAGCTTGTTCTTAGCTAGTATTTGTGGTTATTTTGCTGAGGCATGCCACCGTTTTTACTTGCTTTGGTCACTCCATGCATGGTTAATACACTTGTAGTGTCAATCGCACAAACTAGCTTTGTATGCTTCATGAAGTAGCATGTCATTGTAGCTTGTTTTCTTTCCATTTCAGCATGTTTTTGGGGATGTTTTTCCATGTCATGACTCTATTTTGGTTTGGTTTGGTTGGCCCTTGCATGCTCCATGCACTTGTAATGCATTTCCATGAAATAGCCTAACATGCATCATGTTCTAACATGTCATTCTAGCATGCTTTTGGCTTAACTTCAGGAAGCTTTGGTCCATGTTTTAACATGCTTTAGCTCCAATTTTGGTGGTTTTGGCCATGCATGACTTGCTTTGTATAGCCTTGGTTCAATCTAGCTTATTAGCTTTGTGTATTGAATCCTCTAGCATGCATTACTTGGACTATTTTAATGATTTGGAATCATTCATAATGTGATTTCAGTCCATGTTTCATGGTCATACACTCACATTTGTCATTCATTCAATGCGTTGGAGGGTTTGCCCCTTTATGCCTTAACATGAACCATTGCGTATGCCTTCATGCCTTAGCTTGCGAGCCATCATTTCAATGTGTTTTTGGGGTTATTTTGCCATTATATAACTCTGGTTTTTATTGGTTAAGTCATCCCATACTTGGTCTTAATAGGTGTAGTGTAATCCACCTTATTTGCCTTGTATGCATCATGCCTTATGCCCCTCATGCTAGCTTGTTTTGGCTTCCTTCCATGTATGTTTTAGACTCATTTTGACATGTTCTAGGATTGTTTTGGGTTGCCTTGGTCACATGCTTCATGCTTTGTATAGCTGTGGTGCAATTGGCCTTGCTAGCTTTGTGTCTTGTTGACTCATGCATGCTATCTTTGAGCTACTTAAATGATTTGGCATCATTTAATACTTCATTTCAGAGCTTTTAGCATTGCCATGTTCCCACTTCTTTCATGCTTTGAATGCCTTTGAGTGTTATGCATTGTTGCCTAGTTTATGCTTTAGCTCGTATGCTTGCATGTCTAGGCCTTTGAGCCCTCATCTCAGCATGTTTAGGTCCTTATTTTAACCTACTTGAGCTCTATCCATGCTTAGTTCATGCATTTATGTCATCTATTGCATGCCTCATGTGTAGTCCTCTTTGCTTGTCTTAAGCTTTAAGGACCTTTGCATGCCTTGCTTGTGTTGATTAAGTGATTTGACATCATTTCTTGTCTAATTTCAATGCCTTTAGTGTTGTTACACTTCCACGCTTTTCACTCTTAAAGTGTTCTTGAGAGTTGCACCTTAGTGCCTTCGTTGGTGAGCCAATTGGCATGCATGCTTGTATGTGTTTTCAGTACCTTCATTTTTGCATTATGGCCACTGTTTTGGGCATGACTGAGGTCTGTCCATTTCGGTTTAAGTCCATTGAGCATATGGTTTACATGTTGTTGCATGTTTGGTGTATTGCATATTGTTGCCCTTGTTGCATTGCATTGTGCATGCATGCATTACATGGTGTTTAGAACCTTATGATTGCCTTGCATTGAGTATGACATCTAGTTCTTAGCAATTAGCATTGTGTATGCCATATAGTTCATTCGCATTGTGTATGCTAGTATTATTAATTGCATGTTTGCATGCTTGTCCCTCCGATGTTTGCATGCTAAGGTTGCTTTACATTGCATTGAGCATGACATGTTGTGTGTTGCATTGTGTTTGGAATAGGTGTTAGTCCAAACACGGGAAAAGAGGGATGTTTCATACTCATAGTGATGAAACGTGCCTCGATTCTCGATCGCCGACGCTCTTGATCATGCACGATAGAGTTTTAGGCTTTATGTGTTTACTTGTGCATTCATTTTACATTGAATTGTGCAACTTCGCCTCTCGGTCATCATGTATTGAAATGAGCGATTGGTGGCCCGAGGGTCGAGAACCACACTCCCTTGAGTTCATGACATGATAGGGAGGGTGGTTGTGTACACATATCTTGCAAATACATTGCCATGCCCTTTCTTGCTCTCTATTACAGCAAATTGCAGTTCAACAGCAACAACTGGCCGGCCAGCGAGAAAAACTAGCTGGACGACCACTTTTCTAGTTTTTCAACAACCAAAAGTGGTCGGCAGGTGTCTGGACAGACCAAAAGTGGTTGGCCACCCTCCCACAGGACTTCCAAGGTGAAGTTTCAGCTTTTCTAGAGCTTGGTGCAAGGTTCTAAGAACAATTGAAAACAAAGGCAAATCGGGGCATCGCATTGGATTTCCGAACGAGGCGACCGAGCATGCATCCAGTCTTCTCCCTCTGAGAACCTCTTGCTTTTACTGCTTTCCTTAGCTGCCATGCTTAGATAGCTAGCTTTTTGCTTTGGTTTGTACCCTTTAATTAGTTAATGCGTTTAGCTATTTAAATTCGTTTTGTAATAATTAGTTAACTAGATTAGTTAATTAGTTTGTTTTGTAATAATTAGTTTTAATTAGCTTAGATTAGCTAGTTACCTTCTTATTCTGTCCCTCCCTCGAGAGGGCACATTGTTGTAATAAGCTTGCGTGTGTGTGATGCATGTCTTCCAATCCCCATTTCTTTCTCCTTTTTACTTAACTGCTTATGATGGTTAGTTTTAGGGCATGTTTCAATTAGCATACCTTATGCTTGCATGCGTGCATCCATTCATCTGTTTTGCATGCACCGGGCTCGGCGCATCATACTTACTGCATTGTATTTCAATTCCAATTTGAATACATGTACCAAGTTGCATTTCACATGACATTCTAGAATAGCCGAGCCTATTTTAGCTGCATTTTCGCACGTGTTGCATTAGCCATTTTAACATGAACTAGGATCATGCATGATTTCTAACTAGTTCCTTGTTTTGGCTCGGAGTACATTGTGAGTGTTTACGCTTTAGCATACTGCATGTATGTTAATGTTGCCATGAAAGCATGCTTGCCATGAGGCTAACTGCTTATTTGATATAACTGCCTGAATGCCTGTGGGTGAAGGTTGGATTACCTGAATTGGAACAATTCATTGAAATCCTCATTTTAGCCTACTTGCGAGTAGCAAACTTCAAACCATTTTCCAAACAAACGGATATGCGATGCTTGGTTCCAAATTAGGCGATCTAGTCTATACTTGTTTGTTGTGCACATCACATAATAATTCTAGCTAATTAACCAGAATAAGAGCACATGTGTTTTCAAAAACAAAATATCATGTTTAGTACAGGCCGATCTTTGATCGGGCGAGCGGGGGTGCTCATTACATGACCTTCCCCAATCGTACCTAAGTTCCCAAGCCGAGGCAACTTTGGTGATGACAGACACATGGCCCTAGGCACGAGTCTGGGTTTTCCAAATTCCTCCAAAATAAAATATTTAGGTGGCGACTCTGTATCTGGCAAAGCAGTCCATGTTTGACACTTCTTTATTAAAAATCAGTTTTCCAAAACGATTTGCCGGATTTGGACTCTTTGGTGATTTATCGATCTCACATCACACATTGTGAGATTAGATTCAGAACCGTGACATTTGAGTCCGAACTATAGTAGCTCAAAGAACAAGACGAGATTCGCGCCGCCCTCGCAGGTGCATGGATGTCGGGGAGTTCCCGGGAGCATGTCTACAGGTATTATTACTTTTATATGCAAAAACCTAATTCACCTCCCTTCTTATGTTGTCTTTTGGATAACAATATCAAACAGTCTCTGGCCCATTATTTTAATATTCATGTTTATACGCATTTCATATTCGTGATCATAATCATGTTCATAGTCAGATGGCCTTAGGCCTATAAATGTCCTTATTAAATATATCAAACGGCCTTAGGCCCAAGTATGACAAATGGCCTCAAGCCCAATTAAAATATATCAAACGGCCTCGGGCCCAATTCATATTCTTCACAGACCTTTTACAAAAATTTGGCATATAGAATACTCATACATAATTCAAACTAACAAATCCATGAAACTTATATAGAAGTAGCAGTTGGAAAGTAACATACTTGAAAATATCTTTACTAAGATATTACTCACAGTGTTCCGTCGATGGATTTGCCCTCATACTTGACCCGACACATTTCATAACGCATTGGGTCACTAACAATTCAATCCGTTCTTAACTTATTATTTCTCTTAGGCCTCTTTTTTATCCCTTTTGTTCATTTACAATGTCCAACACATGCCTAAGAGTGCTTAGAAATGAAAGAGAACGGAAAACGGAATGTAGAACAATTTTTCAAAATTTCTAAAATAAGACCTTTCGCTCGAGCGCAGCTTTGGTTGCTCGAGTGGCCTGTAAACTCTGTAAAAGTACTGGTTGTGTGCATTTTATGCTTGAGTGAGACTTCTGACGCTTAAGCGAGGAGCCTTGCAAAATAGGGTTCGCTCGAGCGCAAGATTTGTCGCTCGAGCTACTGTGCAAATTTCTAGAAAACTTTTGAGAGCTTGATTTTCACGCTCGAGCAAGGCTTTCCTCGCTCGAGCAAAATGGTCAAATTCTGAAATTTCCAAAATTCTATTTGAAGTTCAAATCACAAATCTAAAGGTCCAATTCATGCATAAAACACTCAAATATGCAAGTACACTCCAAAAAAACATATATTTGAAGATAACTCGCAACTATAGTTCAAAATTCCATGGTGTGGGAGCCGAATTTCATCAGATCCATAGGGACGGATAAACGTGTCCGATCCGAAACGTAACCTATATTTGGCACATACCCCAATCAATCAAGGAGCCGAATAGAATAACCAGTACCTCAGCCAACAGAACAGATGTCGAGTAGAGGTACATGTAACGGAACAAGGATGGGCCCAGCCCAAAGGCCCAAAGGGAATACTATAAATACAAGATCTTCAGTTCTAAAAAGGTATGTGAGAATTATTAAGCTTAGCTGAGAATACAAGTAATCTTGAGTGCAGAGACTAACTTGCCCATCGGAGTGTTTATTCCTTTTCAGGTGACTAGCAGAGGATCATGAGCGTCCCCCAAGATCAGAAGAGTATTTCCAAACCACTTCTCCACAATTGGCACCATCTGTGGGAATACTCAAACACATCCATGGCGGGCGTGACAGAAGATCCTCCGATAGTCATTGATGAAACCACGCAGAGAGACAACCTCACTCCAACGAACATGCTTAGACCGCAAACTATCCCCGTACGACGTGCTCTGAACTTTGCCTCACCCTCGACTTCAGAACAAGAGGCAATGGAAGCAAGCATGAAACAAGCAAAGCAAAACGAACAAAGGTTGGAGAACATGATCGCAGAAAATGAACGTCTCCGTCAGGATTTGGCCTTAGAGGTGGTAAAGTCCAAACAAGCTGTACGCCAAGATCCGAAACAACCTGTGAGGGCAGGAGGTCGACGATCTCGAGCCCGACAACAAGACACTGATAGTGACTCTGACTCATTATCCCCGGAGCCCAAGAAGAAGGGACGATCTGAAACTTCCAGCTCCTCTGAAGAGAGTCCACGTATAAGGCATAAACGCAGACGAAATAGTTCAGATAAAGAAGACCGGTATGATCCCTTCATACGACAGATTGCAAAGGCCGTGCTACCCAAGAAATTCAAAGCACCGTCATTCACCTTGTACGACGGTAAATTGGATCCCACCGATCATATCCGCCATTACAAGCAAGCCATGACACTACATGCAGATAACGAGGCTTTGATGTGCAGAATATTTCCGAGCAGTTTGGGACCACTAGCTGTCAGGTGGTATTACAACTAGAGCCGGCTTAGACTAAAAGCTTCCACTAACTCCAAAAGTCCTTCAAGGCAAGGTTTATCACTAATGAGGTCCAGCCAAAGCAAGCCGACTCTCTCTGGGCAATGCAAATCCTGCCAGGAGAAACACTAAGAGCATATTCGGCGTGATATTGGGAATGCTTTAATCTTGTTGATGACGCTTGCAACGACTCCATGGCCATCACCGCCTTCAAAATGGGATTACATCCAGATAGTGCCCTCCGCAGTTCCTTGACTAGAAGACCCCCGAAAACAGCCTGGGGGTTAATGAAGAAAGTAGAGGAATACTGCAAAGTGGAAGATGAGGCCTTGCGGGTTAAAGCCGGACATAAGGCCAACAAAATGGCCCTCCTGAAATTGCACAGCCAATAAGTTCCGTACCACCTCAGAGCCCTGAACCACGACAGCCAATAAGAGACGGGATTCTCGCCGATCAAGCGATCAATCCTCACACCGAGCAAACGAGCAACTGCAAGTTGATAGTAGGCGCACAAAGCGCGCCGACAAGAAATATATGGAGCTGCCAGAGCTAACCAGCTCGGTTATGTCCAAAATCCAACATCTTCCATTCTTCAAATGGCCATCCAAAATGGTGGGACCTCCTGACATGAGAAGGCGGGACAGGCGGTGCGAATATCACAAAGATCACGGTCATGATACGAACAGTTGCTATGCTTTGAAAGACCACCTTAAGGAATTGGTGCAAGATGGTCGGCTCCAGCAGCATGTCTGAAATGGCGCAATCAAAACAGTTGCCCTTCAGCAGGATTCACCTTCACTCGGCGTCATTCATATGATATACAGCCTTCCAACGCCTCTTACTGTACGCATAATTTAGTCAGTCCCCCAGAAGCAACGCACTCCAACGAAACGGCCCCACAAAGCTCTGAGTATTATCTTCGACAATTCCGACCTTATCGACATAACACTCCCCCACATTGATCCATTGGTCATTGAACTACACGTAAACTGATTTACCGTTGAACGCGTCCTCATAGACCACAGGAGCACTTCGAAGGTTATGTATTACGAGACCTTCATCAAACTCAGCTTCAACAAATCAGACCTGTCTCCGGCTCCTTATCCATTATTCAACTTCATCGTAAATCCAGAGTACCCGTTGGGGAAAATCACATTACCCGTTCGAGCAGGCTCCCAAACAGTGGATGTGGAATTCTTGGTCGTCAAGCTCCCTTCGCCGTATAATCTCATCACGGGGAAAACTTGGTTGCATACTATTCAGGCCGTGCCAAGCACCTATCATCAGCTACTACGCTTCTCGACCGAACACGGCATTGAGCAAATCTGTGGTTCCCAGTAATCCGCACAAGCATGTTATCTCCTTTCTGGAAAGACACCAACGGAGTCACAGGCCAACTCCACAGAAGTGCCGAATCGAAATAGCCTCGACGATGTCGGACGGCTCCCTAGTGAAAAGCCACGGAAACCCTAGGCGATACCAGCAGCAGCTTGCCAAGTCGTACAATCAACGCGTTCAGTTGCGCCGCTACACACCGAGAGAGTCGATCTTGAAGGTACTTCCGGATGACAAGAAACCGATTGATGGAAAATTGGGTCCTAACTGAGATGGCCATTATCGGATAGATTCCATATCAGCTTAGAAATGTGTCAGGAAGGAGTCCGCCACGGCACTGGAACTCGACGCCCTTGAGAAAATTCTATCATTAAACCCGACTTGTGGGGAATGATCTTAGTTCTAAATGATTCGCCATGTACACATTTCACTTTTGTAATGCAAGGATTCTTGTTGAAAAGTTGTAATTCCACCCATTGCGAAATCCAGTTAACAAGTCCTCCGATGAAAAAAGCCTCTGGATTCGGAGCGCTCTTCGTGGATATCACGATTGGCCAAAAAGTCGTCGGATTCGGATCCCCCTTGGCGCACGTCGCCTTTGGGCCGAAAAAGCCTCCGGATTCGGAGCACCCATCGTGGATAACATGATTGGCCAAAAAGTCTCCGGATTCGGAGCCCCCTCGGCGCACGACGCCTTTGGGCCGAAAAAGCCTCCAGATTCGGAGCGCCCTTCGTCGATATCACGATTGGCCCAAAAGTCTCCAGATTTGGAGCGCCCTCGGCACACGATGCCTTTAGGCTGAAAAAGCCTTTGAATTCGGGGCGCCCCTTCGTGGATATCACGATTGGCCAAAAAGTCTCCGGATTCGGAGCCCCCTCGGCGCACGACGCCTTTGGGCCGAGAAAGCCCCCGGATTCGGACTGCCTTTCGTGGATATCACGATTGGCCAGTCTCCGAATTTGAAGCCCCCCTCGGCGCACGACGTCTTTGGGCTGAAAAAGCCTCCGGATTTGGAGCACCCTTCGTGGATATCGTGATTGGCCAAATAGACTCAGGATTCGGAGCCCCATCGGCACATGACGTCTTTGGCCGATAAAGCCTCCAAATTCGGCTGACCAAATAATGTCCCACCGGGCGGCGCTCAAGGGCCGAGTAACATTCCGAATTCGGAGCGCCCACCAGAATAAATAAAAAAAAAACATTTACACATCAAAGCAGGGATATGTAAGTTAAGCCGGCACAACCGCATGAACAAAACAAAACGTTCCAACATTCGAAATAAGATGCTTAATTAAGCATATAAAAATTCAGAATAAGATATAAACTTTTAAAATAAAACATTTTATTTGATTAAACAGTAATTACAAAAACGCAATCCGCGTTCGAGCATTACAATATCAATTTTCATACGGCGTCACCTTCGTCCTCACCCTTCTCAACTTTGAAGGCGAAAAAGGGAAAGTAGTCGCGTTGGTACAGTGGCAGCGCCGAATATACGCCCGCTGCTCGGAGAGCATCCGTAGCTTGAAATGCTTTGATCTGACCGCACTTGAATCCACGATGTTCACACCGGAGAGACAATCACCCTCGAGGTGGAGAGCTTTGACACCATAGACAACGTCAAGGCCAAGATCCAGGACAAGAGAGGAATTCCCCACGAAAACAGTAAAACTCAATGATCGCGGTGCTACGTCGGCCTCATTTCTCGGTCGCGGTTGCGGAGAACATCCCCGTTGTTGTTTCTCCCTTCGGGGTGATCGACTTCGACGACTTGGAGGCTGACATTTTTCCCGTTCTTCAAACGCCCTACCTCTCGCACGGGTGGGTTCTCTGCTGCGATTCATTGCAGTATCAAGCTCAGCCAAAGTTCGAGCTTCTCCTCTGGTGTTGAAGAAAACTTCATTTGACATTCACACTTATCTGACTCCACGCAACAAAATTGTTTTAAATCGAGTCTGAACACAGTATGTGAAGTTATTGGTGCGATGAGTTCAAGGCAATTTATTTCTAATCCTTGCAGTGACCCCGAGGCGATTTTATTAACATTGAACTCCAAAAGACGGACGCCGATCGATATTGGCCACAGCCACTTCATGTACTAATTTTCAGCTTTTTGGACTTAAAATGGCCTAATTATCTAAACGACAATTATAGATGGGCTGAGAGTCTCTAAATTCGGAGCCCTTGGTGCATGACACCTTTGTCCCGATTAAGCCTCCGTGCGAAACATAATTGTGTCGATTAAATACTTAATGTAAATGCTCTCATACCGAGCCGCCGAAATGACTAGTTATCTCGGGCTAGTCAATGTTTATACAATAAAACATGCAAACACGTGTGTGCCGAATAAAAATTACATCGAAAGAAACGGTTGAAATAGACAATGTACAATGTACTATTACCCAAATTAAAGCCTCCGTAGACAAAGGCCGAAAAATGCAAATATTCAAGTAAGATTGTTCAAGCCGCATAAACGTAATCTAAAACGTGCACACATTCAGAATAAAATGTGTACTAATAGATAATAAGTACACTACAAATTGAGAACTAAGAGTTTTATTAAAGTTAAGCCAATAAATACATAATTTCACTTTCGATCTACTTAATCATTTCAAGGTTTTCTTTGGTTCGGCAGCTTCCTCATCATCACTCTTCTCAATTTCGAAAGCAGAGAAGGGGAAATCATTTCGTTGGAACAACGGAAACGTGGGATCCAACCCTGCTGCCTGGAGACTCTTAGGTTGCTGAAGTGCCTTGATCCAACCGTGCCTAAATCCACGATTTTCACATTGGCAAACTTCTTCAGTGAGTTTCTTCTTGGTTTTCTGAATTCTGATCTTTCGACCGTCGTGAAAACCTTTTTCATAGGCCGCGGACCTCACAGTCTCGATCGCGAACATGCTGGCCATGTTCCGATCGGCGATCGCATCACGAATCCCCCGTTGAGTAACCCTCTCTTGAACAACTGGGTTTGGGTGGCTGGCCGATTGTGGCATGGTGGACTTCATTTTAGTGAGCCCACGCTCGGCCTTCTCGGCGCGAGCTTCTAACTTTCGAATGCGTTCGTCTCTTTGTTCTATATCGTGGTGAGCGGCGCGGAGACGCATACCGATCTCGCAAGCCGTGTACAGTCCCCTCACCGCCCAGTGAACGCCTTCACGAAACACTTCGAAGTCCTGCCGACCTACCATCGATTGCTGAACTTCAGGTGGAAAAATCTGTCGAGCAAACTCGACTGCCACATTTGGATCTCGAATGATCAAATCCGCCTCTGTCACTGGTCTATTACCCATAAAGACCGTGAAACTCAATGGGCAAGGAGTCGCGTCAGACTCCCTTCCAGGACGGGGTTGGGGAGACTTACGCTGTGGCTGTTTGTCCCTCCTAGGCGACCTGCTTCGACGATGAGGAGATTGGTGTCTCTCCCGATCCCTTGAAGTCCTACTGCCCGTGCGTAAAGGTTCACCGCTTCGACTTATGGCTCCACCTAGCTCAGCTAGCATCTTCGCTTCACCTCTGCTATTGAAGAAAAGTCTATTTGACATTTGTACTTGTTTAATCTTCCTCAAAGAGCTGAACTGAGTTACTGATTGAGCACATAAATAGGACCCTCGTTCACGAAGTACACGTCCATTTATTCCTTAAGGGCAGCACCTCCGAGGCAATCTCATTAACGTTGAAGCGTCAACAGCCTGGAGCCGACTGAGTCATATGCCCCAATCACCCCAACCACTGATATTCGGCGGAATCATCAATCTAGTCGGCTTGAGTGCCCCAGCCGTTCCACGAATCGATTCATCAGTACAAGATTCAGAAGTAATGTGTTATTCGGCGTTCTACGATCATGAACCAGCTGGGGCAAGGACAGATTCATCAATCTAGTCGGCTTGAGTGGCCCAGCCGTTCCACGAATTGATTCATCAGTACATGATTCAAAAGTAACATGTTATTCGGCATTCTACGATCATGAACCAGCTAGGGCAAGGGCAGAGTCATCAATCTAGTCGGCTTGAGTGCCCCAGCCGTTCCACGAATCGATTCATCAGTACAAGATTCATAACGTGTTATTCGGCGTTCTACGATCATGAACTAACTGGGGCAAGGGCAGATTCATCAATCTAATTGGCTTTTAAGTCTGCCGTCTCACGTAATCTTGACATTTTGTTCTAACTGCTGATTATCCTAATTATATGTTCACACAACAAACAATACGACAAATAACTTGAGAGCATATAAAATTTTCTTTCATAAATTGGGCGCTAGCAGCGGACATTTTACATATGAAAATCCAAAAAAGATGAAGGTCAACTAACAAAAAACATACATTAAAATTGAGAAAAGCCTGACAAAATTGGAATGTCACCAAAATCAAGTCTCAGGATCAGACTCAAGCGGCTTAACGTCCACTTGCTCATATGGAATTGGCATGGCCAATGTAACTCCAGCGGCAGGAAGGGCTTTGAGCCAGCCGTGTCTGAATCCCCGATCCTCAAATTTGGGGACTTCTTCTACGTAGTCATTAAAGGCGGCGCTCTTCCCAGCCTCGAACGCCGCGGAAGCCTCAGAGTCGGCTTTTTCCTTGGCCTGCCTCAACTCTTCAAACTCGGCCTCCAGTTTCGCAAGCGCCTCCTTGGCTAACTTGAGCGATTCCTCGCTCGCGTTTGCCCTCTCCTCGGCGTCAGATCTGAGTTGATCAGCAGTCCTGGCCTTTTCCTTCTCAGCCTCGGCCTGCGCACTTTCCATTGCGACTCTCATTGCCTCAAACTCTGCCCTGCTCTTTTGACCATCGACTTCCGATTGCAAACAGCCAATCCTTTCAACGGCTTCATGCAGGTGGCGCCCTAGTTCGGCGATCCTTCCAACCGTCTGCAAAACAAAGGGTCGCCACATTCCAAAAAACATCGAATACAAACCAAACCAACAAAGGAGTTAGTCACATACCAGAAGGGCCGACTGAGCAGGTAATGCTGCCGTTACCAAATCTGGCTCGGCACGAAAGGTCGCCTTGTCAGCCGGCAGGGAGACCGAAGCAGCTAAACTCAACGCCACAGCTGGATCATTCAAAGCCGACACTTCAGAGGAGATCGGCATGTTTTTTATCTTTGGCTCAAAGATAAAAGGAGCAACCATAGCCGACTCCTCTAAGCGTGGCCGTTTATCAATGGGTCCCTCTTCAGAGCCGTCCTTGTCCTCAGCGCTTCGCTTTTTGCCCCGATCCTCTGAAATCGGTCGCTCCACTGTAGTTGGACGCTTGACATTTTTTTCGTCTCGGCCATGACAACGTGAGACGTTTCTTCTATGACAGTAGGTTGAACAGATTCAGCCGAAACAAGTCCGGAACGAATGGCCTCAACCTTTTGTTGGGCGGCCATGCGTTCAGTGTTTCTCTTCCGCGCCATCTGTGTTAGATTTTCCCCAGCCATATCCTCAGAGTAATCGCCGGGAAGGTCTCCCAAGTCTGTAAAAATATCTTCGAAGGGGTCCCCTCGGCCTGATGTAGATGGAGAGTCAGAAGAGTTCAATCCGGCTTCCTCGAAAGCCGAATTAATAGTTTCGTCAACTTCTGCTGCCAACCTGTCCGGGTACTTGGCTATTGGTTCGGCCACTTGTTCGTGTTCAGAATCCGATGATTCTAAGCCGATCTGCCTCAAGTTTTTGAAGCTGGGGAAGATGAGGGTCGTAAGATGGTTGTCGCCTCACGCGATCAGAATATTGTCTACCGCCGAGAAAGTCGTGTAAGTTGGCTCGTACCGCAAAAGAAGGTGGGCTGCCCTCCCTTGTTTTTGAAGATCCGGACGGCCGACGAACTGTAGCGCGGTTTTAATTTCTACGAGCACAGCGTCGTCGTCTGAAACCAACACTCTCTTCAAATCACTGCCTGCATAAACAAAACGATTAGATGAATATAGTGCCGAATAAATATATATACGAAAATAATGGAAACAAGTAATCCAATTGGCCACCTGGTTCTCTTTTTTTCCTCGGTACCGGGTCTAGGCGATCTTCACCTTCGCCGAACTCCCAGTTGCCACAGACCACGACCATCACGTTGTCGACACGCTTGCCAGAACTGGCGAGCATAGTCACTAAGTGATGATCAGTATCCTTGGCTCTAAGAAAGTAGCGCCCTAGCCGGCCAGTAGATTTGGCTAGGACTTAACAGTGCCGGATGGCAGGAATATCTAAATTGATCTTAAGACGGCAGTTTAGTTCTACGATCCCCATTATGATGCGGAAGAAATTCACGTTGGGCTGGGAGGCGATTAGACCCCAGTATCTAAGAACGGCCCTCAAAAGTAGGTGAAGAGGAAAGCGTACTCCACCCTCCGCAATTGATAGGAGAGGAAAGACGATTGTGCTCTCATCTTCCCTCTGCATATCGGTGGTGCTGTCTGCCAAAAGTGACAGATGGACGTCATCAGGGATGGAGAAATGGCGTCAAAAGCCAGAGATTCGATCCGCCGAAAGGAGCTCTTTCAGATGTTTTGCCATTTTTTGGCCAAACCCAAGGATTACGGAAAGTTAAAAGCAAGTAAGGAAACGGGATCAAAAATGAAGGAGGAGAAGACTTACAGGAGACGAAGGGAGAAGCAAGGAACAAGGAGTTGTAGAAGCCACGAAGAGACAGAGTTGCACAAGAGGGCAAGCAAGATATCTTTTGAATATTCAGGACATACGCTCGAAGAGACAATTTCAAATCATATTAAATAGAAGCAGTGTACGAAGGGGCGGGAAGGCGTTATAATGACTAAGAAGCGTATGCGCGTTCTGACACACATTTTTGACTTCCCAGGCTAGAAAGCCAAACACGCCGACTAACTGGTGCTAGTAAGGTGTTTGGAGGGCAGTTGTGGGAGCCAAATTTCATCAGATCCATAGGGACGGATAAGCGTGTCCGGTCCGAAACGTAACCTATATTTGGCACATACCCCAATCAATCAAGGAGCCGAATAGAATAACCAGTACCTCAGCCAACAGAACAGATGCCGAGTAGAGGTACATGTAACGGAACGAGGATGGGCCCAGCCCGAAGGCCCAAAGGGAATACTATAAATACAAGATCTTCAGTTCTAGAAAGGTATGTGAGAATTATTAAGCTTAGCTGAGAATACAAGTAATCTTGAGTGCAGAGACTAACTTGCCCATCGGAGTGCTAATTCCGACACCCCCGATCGGAGTGTTTATTCCTTTTCAGGTGACTAGCAAAGGATTACGAGCGTCCCCCAGGATCAGAAGAGTATTTCCAAACCACTTCTCTATACATGGGTTTAACAAGTTTCAAAGCATAAACTTTATACATACACAATTCATGTTTTGTATCTTGCATAGAAAAGCTCCTAGGCTTGAAACTAAGCTTCAATACATGATCAATACATGAAAATTCTTACATGCATGTGCCAAACAACCCTCAATACAACATGATCAACATGCTTCACATTCAAATATGCAAAATTATGGCTAATTCTTACATGCATGTACATATTAACTTCAAATTCATTTTAATCAACTCAATTCTTGTTCTTAATTATATATCTTGCTTAAATTCACTTAATTATGAACTTAAACTCATGAGTTTGAGTTCAACTACTCACCTAGGAGCTCCAATCTTCCAAGTTCTAGCTAGTTCTTGAGTTAACCTTCTCAAATTTCAAGCGTCTTGCTTAATTCTCCAATTTTTGCCTTCACTCTCTCTCTCTTTAGAACCATCCCTCTCTCTCTCTCTCTCTCTCTCTCTAGAGTGTAATCTCAGCCAAGTTGTAAGAAATGAGCTCAAAGGAATAAACTTAAGTGTATATAGATCACTTATATATGCTTGCCTAATCAATTTTGATTAGGGCTAATTAACTGAGCTTAAATTAATCAATTTAACCTAATTAACTTGGTCCGAAACAAATTTAATTAAATTTCACTATAGGCTCTAAAAATTATGCTAATCACAATAGTACAGTCAATTTCAATTTCTGTAGCCTCTATGGTCTTCAATTTCAAATTATAGCAGTAAATGGGACAGATTTTCCTACGGTGAACAAATATAGTTTCAAAACCATAATTATCACCAAAAATCACATAAGCACTTAATCACAATCATAATCAAGGGTAATTAACATAACATAGAATAGGATTATTACAATCTTCCCCCCTTTAGGAAGTTTGGTCGTTCAAACTTATTTTACCTCTGTCCGGAAACAAGTGTGGATAGCGTAGCCGTATCTCATCTTCCTTTCCCATGTAGCGTTTTTCCCATAGTGTTCTTTCCATTCTACTTTCACCATTGGGATGGACTTGTTCCTCAATTGTTTCACTTGCTAGTCAATGATTCGTTCTGGCCATTCTTCGTATTCCATATTCTCATCAAGTGCTATCCGGTGGTAATCAATCACATGGAATGGATTTCGGAGATACCCCTCAACATCGATATATGAATTACATTGTGCATTTGTTCGAATCCCGATGGCAAAGCAACACTATAAGCAACTGGGCCAAGCCTTTCCAAAATTTGAAACAGTCCAATGTAACGGGGTGACAATTTACCCTTCTTACCAAATCCAAACTGACCCTTCATTGGAATCACACGAATAAATACATGATCACCAACCTCATACTCAAGAAGTCTTCTTCGAACATTTGCATAATTCTTTTGCCGACTCTGTGCTATATTGAGCCTTTGTTGGATGATTTTCTTTTTCGCAGAAGTATCTTGCACAATTTCGGGTCCAAGTAGAGCCCTATCCCGACTTTTGTCCAACAAATTGGTGATCTACATTTTCTTCCATACAAAGCTTCGTATGGTGCCATACCGATGCTGGAATGGAAACTATTATTGTATGCAAATTCAGCTAGTGGCAAATAATCTTCCCAACTCCTTTGAAAATCTAAAGCACACATTCTGATCATGTCTTCCAAGGTCTGTATGGTCAATTTTGATTGCCCGCCTATTTGTGGATGGAACGCAGTACTAAATTTTAGTTATGTTCCCATTACTCTTTGCAGGCTTTTCCACAATCTAGATATAAATTTTAGATCTCTATCTGATACAATAGACACCAGAACTCCGTTTAAATGAACAATCTCATCAACACATGTAATGGCTAATCTATAAGCATCAAATGTAGTTCTCATAGACAGAAAATGTACAGATTTGGTCAGTCTATTAACTATAACCTAAATAGAATCCATACCTCGAGGCGGTTGAGGTTTGAGGTAGGCCAACAACAAAGTCCATGGTCACATGCTCCCACTTCCATTCTAGAATAGGGAGAGGTTGAAGTAGACCGTCTGCTTTCTTTCAGCTTTAACTTGCTAACATTAGAGGCACTTAGACACATACTCTGCGATCTCCTTCTTTATTTTGGGCCACTAATAGCTTTGCTTTAAGTCCCTGTACATTTTTTTATTATCCGGATGCATAGCAAACATCGACTTGTGAGCTTCACCTAAGATTCTCTTCTTTAGTTCAGGAATGCTTGGGACACATAGTCAGTTTTGGAATCTCAACACTTCATTATCAATGCTGAATTCTGGTTTCGGATTTGCTTCAAGCTCATCAATTATTTTCTTGAGGAACTCATCCTCTTTTTGTCTTTGCTTGACTTCATTAACTATTGTTAGCTCAGCTGGAATGGCGGATATCAACCCATCTTGTTCGTGTAACACAACTTCAATCTTGATTTTCTCAAAATCCTACACGATTTCTTTCTGTTCAGTAAGTAAGCAAGCTAAACTCCCCATCGATTTTCTGCTCAGGGCATCAGCAACTGTATTGGCTTTCCCAGGGTGATACTAAATCTGAAGACCATAGTCTTTTATTAGTTCAAGCCATCTTCTCTGTGACATATTCAACTCTTTCCAAGTAAAGAAGTAATTCAAACTTTTGTGATCCGTGTAGACTTTGCATGCCCCATACAAGTAATGCTGCCAAATTTTCAAAGCAAATACAACTGCGGTCAATTCCAGGTCATGTGTTGGATAGTTTTTCTCATGTGGTCTTAATTTTCGAGAGGCATAAGCAATTACTCGTCCTTCTTGCATTAATACACAGCCCAAACCTTTATAAGATGCATTACTATAAATCACAAAGTTTTCCGTGCCTGCGGGCAATGTTAACACTGGTGCAGTAGTCAGTCTTATTTTTAGTTCTTGGGAGGCAGATTCTCTTTCATCATTCCATTCAAATGGTTTCCCTTTGCGTGTCAGTTGGATAAGAGGTATAGCTATTTTTGACAATCCTTCGCAAACCTTCTATAGTACCCAGCTAAGCCCATGAAACTACAGACTTCTATTATATTTGTTGGTGTAGGCCAATTTACAATTGCCTTTATCTTCTGTGAGTCAACCTAAATCACATCTCTGTTGATGACATGCCCTAAGAAAACAACTTCATCCAACCAAAACTCACATTTTTGTAATTTAGCAAAAAATTTCTTTTCTCTAAGTGTTTGCAAGACGGTTTTCAGATGTTGTTCATGTTCAAGTCTACTCTTTGAATATATCAGAATATCATCAATAAAAACCACAACAAATTCATCAAGGTAAGGCTTAAAAATTCGATTCATAAGATCCATAAATGCTGCAGGGGCATTAGTCACTCCAAATAGCATAACAAGAAATTCATGGTGGCCATACCTTGTCCAGAATCCAATTTTCTCAACATCTTTTGCTTTTACCTTCAACTGGTGATACCCGGATCTCAAATCAATTTTAGAAAATACTTGTGAGCCCTGCAACTGATCAAACAAGTCATCAATATAGGGTCAAGGGTATTTAATCTTTATTGTTACCTTGTTCAATTCACGGTAATCAATACACAGGTGCAAGGTCTCATTCTTCTTTTTCACAAATAACACTGGTGCAGCCCATGGTGAAGTACTTAGTCGGATAAAGCCTTTGTCAAGTAAGTCTTGCAATTGTTCTTTCAGTTCTTTCATTTTAGCAGTAGACATTCTATAGGGGTTTTGAGATAGGCTGAGTGCCTAGTACAATATCAATAGTAAACTCTACTTCCCTGTCAACCAATTCTCCGGGTAATTCATCTGGAAATACATCTGGAAATTCTCTAACAATAGGGATACTGTTTAACTCAATAATCATAGATCGTTCAGACAATATGCCACACAAGTAACCTTGGCACCCTTTTCTGATCAATTTACTTGGTTTCATTGCAGATATCAAATAAGGTGGAGGCACTACCCTATTACCCATAAACACAATTTCTTCTTGCCCTGGTGGTCTAAATACAACTCGTTTCATTACATAATCGATGGTGGCACAGTATTTAGATAACTAGTCCATACCCAGAATTACATCAAAATGTCTAAAGTCCAAGGGCAACAGATCTACATACAGAGTAGCATTCCCAATACGCATATCACAAAGTCGACAAACAGATATACACAACACAGATTCCTCGGACGGAGCAAATACACATAACAAATATGGCAATGATTCTAGAGGTCTACTTAATCTAGATGCAAATGCATAGGTTACAAAGGAGTGCGTTGATCCAAAGTCAATTAACACAAATGAATCCTGATTACATATAGAGATAGTACCTAAGACGATGGCTTCTGCGTTCCGTGTATCGCCCGGAATGAGCACAAAGACTCTTCATTGCCTTGCGGTGTCTCTGGTGGTAGTAGGCCCCGTAGTGTTTCCCAGTTTTGGGATCAATGTAGTTAAGCTAGAAGCTAACTTCCCACTGTTTTGATTACAATCCCTGGCTATATGCCCTGTTTTACCACACTTAAAGCAGGCCCCTAAAACACGGTAGCAAACCCCATGATGTCTTTTACCACATTGGTTGCACATTGGAGACGCATCTGTAGAAGAATTTGAAGTGCTTGAGGAGCCTGTATTATGTTTCTTTGAAAGTCTTTTCTTTGAAAAAAAGCCCTGCCTCTTACTTTTCCAATCAGTTGATGATTTACCTTGCCTGGCTATGTTAGCTTCTGATATTATGGCCCGATCTGGCACATCAATATAGGTTTCTAGCTTTAGTACATTCATATTTTACAAGATATCATCTCGAAGGCCACCTTCAAACTTTCTCATTTTCTTACAGTCAATGTCAACCATGTGCGGTGAAAATCTAGCCAATTCGGTAAACATGGCCTCATACTCAGCCACTGTCATGTTGCCTTGCTTAAGTTCCATGAACTCTAAAACTTTCATATCACGAACACATTGTGGAAAGTATTTGTCGTAGAAAATTTCCAAGAACCATGCCCAGCCAATATCTTATTGCTTTCATGCATCAACATCCACCACCTTCTCGCTTCATCTTCTAGTATAAAGGTGGCTAGCAATACTTTCTATGTTTCTAGACAACGAAACACTTCAAACAACTTCTCCATGCCAAGGACCCACACTTCAGCCTGTAATGGATCCAATCCTCCATGAAACTATGGCGGTTTCATTTTCTTAAACTCTTTGGTGAGAGTTATTGTCCAGTCATCATTCTGTAGATCTTGTACAGGCGGTGCCGAAGGTGGGGACGGAGGGTGTGGCTGTTGCCACTGTTGTTGTTGCCTCATTATTTCTTCCATGTCCTGTATTAATCTTTCCATCCTATCCATTCTGGCAGTAGAGGACTCCTCTAATTCATCATCTCTTGTTCTCACCATTATTTGATTAAGCTTGCATTATTCTTTATACCAAAATGGGCGCAAGTATGCAAATACAGAGAGCACACATATTCAAGTAAATCACAATGCAAGTAAATCACAATGTATATAGTACACAATCATTTGTTTCAAAACATTTTAGCATATTCTCGATGTCTTCAAGGTCATACTTATCATATGAATACATCCTAGATCTTTTCTAGACGCTTATTGCTCATTCGGACAAGTTTGTGAGTTATTAACTCGTACTTTGATACCACTCTGTCATGACCCAAACTCGCCCCTATGGATTAAGATCATAACCAGTCAGTAATCATGAGATTACCTACGACCTCAAACCTGATTAAACATGTCTCAATAGAAAAAAAGGGGCCAAAACGAAAGCAGACTTAAAAATTTTATCCAATGAGCTATGCTTATATAGCATAACAAAATCATTTTAAAAGCATTCCATAATAACTCACACATATAACAGATTTAACATCTTGTACATCCAGGAACTTTCAGATATGTAGCCAGCCGAACAAAAGATTATATACATAGGTGATCCAACGTATTCACCAAGGTAGCCAAAGGGGTAAACAAAAGAATAAAGCAAAGTCTCATGCGTGAGACGTTTGGGCTAACTTCACAAAAACTTGGATTTCTCTCACATCCTTGACTGAGGTTCACTGAGGCTAGGTTTGGACATCTTTTTGCTCACCTACATACATATAAATAAGAGTGAGCGAAAGCCCTGTGAATAATACCAAACTAAAGAGGTTATATGAATGAAATTCTCTAATAGGTAGTATCCTTGTCAATCACATTAAACGACCTTTGGCTCATTCATGTTCTTATCAAACGTATCAAATGGCCTCAGACCCAAACATATCAAACTGCTTTTGACCCATCATATCAAACGACCTCGGACCCAATTCATTCATATCAAACGGCCTCGGGCCCAATTCATTCATGTCAAACAGCCTCAGGCCGAATCTTCGTATCAAACAGCCTCTAGCCCAATCATATTAAACGGCCTCTGGCCCATTATTTTAATGTTCATGTTTATACGTATTTCATATTCGTGATCATAATCATGTTCATAGTCAGACGGCCTTAGGCCCATTAATGTCCTTATCAAATATATCAAACAGCCTTGGGCCCAAGTATGAAAAGCGGCCTCATGCCCAATTCATGTTTTTCACAGACCTTTTACAAAAATTTGGCATATCGAATACTCATTCATAATTGAAACCAACAAATCCATGAAACTTATACAGAAGTAGCAGTTGGAAAGTAACATACTTGAAAATATCTTTACTAAGATATTACTCACAATGTTCCGTCGATGAATTTGCCCTCGTACTTGACCCTACACATTTCATAACATATTGCGTCACAACCAATTAAATCCATTCTTAACTTATTATTTCTCTTAGGTCTTTTTCTTATCTCTTTTGTTCATTTATAATGTCTAATGCATGCCTAAGAGTGCTTAGAAATAAAACAGAATGGAAAACGGAACGTAAAACAACTTTTCAAAAATTTTGAAACAGGACCTTTCGCTTGAGCACAACTTTGGTTGCTTGAGCGGCCTATAAAACTTGTAAAAGTACTGGTTACGTGCATTTTACGCTTGAGTGAGGAGCTTTGCAAAACAGGGTTCACTCAAGCTACTGTGCAAATCTCTGGAAAACTTCTGGGAGCTTGATTTTTACGCTCGAGGGAGGCTTTTTTCGCTCGAGCAAAAATGTCAAATCCTGAAATTTCCAGCTTCAATACTTCTGAACAATCTGTAGGATGTGGTTGTCTGCATAGAATTCTCTCACAATACAACAACTTCAATGGCCACCCATAACCCTTCACAACGCTAAGTTTTTGCTTTGCAATACGGACCAAGTTTTCATTTATTGATAAATGTGCATAAGCGCATATGAGATAATATATATATATATATATACAAATTTGACCATTATAAATGCACCAAAATTTAAAATATTGATATACCTGTTTGCATACATACAGATGGCTTTAAAAGTCCAAGTACTTTAGAGAACAGTTATCTCATGTTTACACCATCACTCTGGATCTTTCTTCCTTTACACAGGTCATATTGTTTTATATAATCTAGATGACAAAGCCTTCTTGTATAAAACAAAGAGGACACATGTGTTGCAGGTTTTTGTTACAAGTCACTGGTATTTATGGGTTTGCCTAACATTTGCCATGCATTCATGGGTTTTTTTTTAGGAAGAACCAGTTGATGAGCCATGTAGGAATGAGGATATACACCCTCTGGCTCTTAATGCCTTTGACCTAATTATTCTTTCTCATGGCTTAAGCCTTTCAGCACTTTTGACCGTCGACAGATATGAGTTATGAGTTTGTTAATTCCACTTGAGTCATTTGTATTTGATTACCAAGCAATCTAACCTTTTCATTTCATTCATGACCAAACTTGTGGTTTGTTGTTTTCCACATCTAATGTTCCACTTGCTGTCAGCTGCCAACATTTTTCAAACTTGCCTACTCTTGGTACTGCCATTAGGAGTGTGTTGCCGTCTCATCTCACTTTTGTCACGTTAAACACTATTGAGCCCAATTTTCAATGTCATCCTGTGTTCCTTTATGATTTCATTTTATATAGCTTCGTGATTAGTTCATATGTTTGAATTTTTTGCCCTTCTTGGCAGGACTATACGCAGCATCAAACACGCTTTGTTTCCCATAAACCAGCAAAAGTGATTTTGTTAAGTATGGAAGTTGTTGCACAATTGATAGGTTTTAAGACACATTCGTAATTACAAGGTAGACCACTTGGGAGTTTCCTATGGTAATCTTGTTTAGAACTTTGGTAAACTTGACCAATTTCATGCTAACTGCCTCTTATTTTGATGCCTCGAGGAATTAATTTACTATCTAATTAACATTTGGAGGAGTCCAGGCTATATTTGATTTTGTCTTATTTCCTGTTCATTCCATGGGTAGTAATCTCACCAAAGTAGTCCTGAAAATATTGATCGGAGGCTATTTTTTATTTATTTATTTTTTTTTTAAAGATGAGGGTGGAAGGCCTTTCAGCAAACAAAACTTCACATTTTTCAGTCATTCTCGAAGTACGTTCTCACCCCCGAACCTCTGTAATAATTTTTTTCCTAACATTTTATAGTTTCCAATTCATGTTTTAAATAGGTATTTCAAGTTGCTCCTATATTCGTCGCGGTTGATATTCAAAAAGCATCTGGAGATGCTGGTGAATACCTCAAGGTCAGGTGCTCCATTTGTTCCAGTTTCTAGATGTGATTCACCGCCAAAAGCTAAATATATTTTGCACATGAATATAGCTCACATTTTTTAGCTTGTCCTTGCTCAACATGATTATTATGACAAATGAAAGAGTCGGTTATTTTAGTCTCGGAGATTCAGCTAATTGAGTTTTACAATCTTCTGTGTTCAGTTTTACATGATTTTTTGTGAAAATCTCGAGGATATCATCTGGAAGCCGCCTAATGAATCCTGCAAATCAAGGATTACCAAGACTAAGAGCAAAAGGCGATAATTTAGTTTTCTTCCACGTTAGCAAGTAAATTATGTTTGCTGTTAAACAGGGTGATCTTTGTCTTCCAAAAACTACCATCAAGTGTTTCAACCTTGAGGTTGCAGCATCGATTAGGGTTACATAGCCCCATTGGCCGTGATCTCCACCCTCTGAAAGAAAAAAAGAGAAATACTATCTTAATCTTTCTATATTAGGGTTGTAAATCCCTTTTGAGCGGAGTTTTCCCAATTCTTACCATTGTAATACCATTTTGTAGTTTGACGTGTATGACTGAACTGTTCTGCTATGGTGTTTTCGAATTCTTACCATCATAATGCCATTTTATAGTTTGAAATGTATTAGTTTACAATATTGCTATTTTGCTATTGTTTAGATGAAATTAAGCTTTTACTTTAAATTCTTCTTCTACAAAAAAGTCAGTTATAATTTTTTTTTTTTTTTTAATGTTACCTTAATAGTTTCATCGAAATATATGTTGAATGTTTGTTAAAAGAAAAAATTCACTACACAAAATTTCATATGCATGTTAATTTCAAATCAATAAGAAGATTTTGAAAAATAAATTGTATTTAAAATGTACATCTAAAAAAAGTCATTATATGAAAGGTTTGGAACAATTTTAAAACAAAAAGTTGCGTGAAACACTCGACTCTAAATATATACAGGGGCTTTTAAGCCATTTGAACTATGTTTCTCTTTTTTTAGAACCAACTATGTTTACTTAAGTGAGGGACCTTCCGTGAAATTCTATTTCCACACACTCACCTACCTCTGTGCACACACTTAATGATTTATTTTTTTATTACAATTTTATCCTAAAATAAAATTACTAAAGTGTTCTTATCTTTTCCTCCAAAACCCTAATTTTTTCATCTCCTCTATGCACACACTTTGGCCGTTGTTGAATGGATTCACCATTGTTGACATTGGATCTTCCCTTCCTCCTCCTCCTCCGTTGTCCCCTAGATCATCACCTCCACCACCGCTGACACCACCGCTACCACTTCTACCTTCTCCAAATCACTGGCCACCGCGGAGACCTTTTAACGTTTTTGCGGAAAATTTTTTGAAGCTATCAAATTCTAAAACCCTAGACCTCCGATTACTCTCTCTCTCTCTCTCTCTCTCTCTCTCACTCTCTCAGTAGAGAAAACAAATTCTCATTCCCACTCTCTGTCCTTATTTTCTTGGAAACCAAACAGTGGCACAAATGGCTACCTTTCAACTCACAAACCTAGCTGAGTTAATAGTGTGTTCTTCTTCTTTCTCTTCAATTTTCAGTGGGTTTAACCACAAAACCTTCTATTCATTCGTCTCAAGAACATGTTTCTCCTTCCAGGCTCATCGTCGAAGTCCCTCGAAGCGTTATTGTACTTGTAGTAGCTCGTTTACTCCAATGGGCGTGGCCAAGATCAAGGTCGTCGGAGTAGGTGGAGGTGGCAACAATGCCGTTAATCGCATGATTGGCAATGGATTACATGTGGGTTTTTCTTGCATTTTGATGGTTCATATCCAAATTTGACCCCCCTATTGCATATAATAATACATATATATACATTCTTGCTAGTTCTGATTATAGAACTGGGTTTTGTACATAATTATTGTTTTCAATGGCAATGTGGGTTTTGCTTTCTATCTAGTTGGTTGTGCATTGAGTAAAATCATAAAATTCAAAATTAATTGGTATGTGTACTAAGAGAGGATCTGGAATGAGATGTTTTGGTGTGTGGAAATAGAATTACCCAGACCTTCCATGTAAAACTTATATTTGTATAAATCAATAAAATCTTATAATGAGGGAGCTTTGACCCTCCCACAGATTAACTCCCATGGTACAAGTGATAACAGTCAATTAAATTATTTTTTCCTTTTTGTTTTGATAACAGTCAATTAAATTATTTTTTTCCTTTTCAAAAACAAAAAAATAAAGAAATCAAAATGAAACAGTGAACAGAGTTGTAAATTTACATATTTGACCAATCAAATGTACAGTATATATCCCAATCATCTCACAACACTACACTCAACATACATATGTGGGAACACCATAACACAGACTCATACACAATCAAATAGAAATTAGAATTCAAACACAGTTTCTAAAACACCAAGCAAACAGAAACCTGTAACATGTTCTGATAGAACCAAACATAAACTAGATACTTCCATGACTCTGACCACCACTTGAAACCCAATCCAGGCCCTTACTTTGAAAGTTCACAGCAAAGTGTCTCCTGCCATAGCACACCAAAAATGTTAAAGCTTTGCCTATGATGGGGGAAAAACAAAAAAGAAATGAGAACCAATATAATTTATAGAGGACTTACAAGTTTCATCTCAACCGTAGCCTGAAAATGTGCAGTGTTCTCCTTGAGCCTTGCAATTTCTTGTTCCATGCGTAAAACTTCAGTGCTGAACTACTGTAGAATCCACAAAAATAAAATGAAAAGTGAGAATGATTATAGAGCAGGTGATAGAGATTCAGCAAGGTAAGACCCTTTATTAATTAAAATTAAGGTTCTAAAAGTTTAGACACTTTTACTGATTAAAACAACAGAATCAAGATCCTTACCATTTCCTCCTTTCCCATCCTGAGACGACCAGAAGAAAACAAGAAAACTAATCAGAAAACAAAAATAAGAACAATTTTCTTCTACTTAACAAAGTCACAATTTTCGTCTCCAATAATATCTAAAACCATATGAATGTTGGTAAAATGAAAATAGCCTCAAGGGTTCTTTTGTGAAGGCAAACACTCTTGCCACCATTGCCCCTTGTAATGCTCCAAACCCTTTTGTGTCTCAACAAGCCAGTGGCCACAAAAGAATCTGTTATAAGTTGAACTTTACCTTTCTAAACTAGTGATCTAGGAGTTAAAAAGGTTGAGCCTGGGAGGGAATACATTGCAAATAATGCTTCTATAAAAGAAGTTTGCAAATCTTTGAAGATTCTCAAGTTTGGAAGTACCATTACTGAAATAAATCTAATAATTAACATATGTATTTTGTTGAAGAATGATTTTATTAGAAAGCGCTTAATAATTTGAATAAAATTTATACGATATTATTCAAGTAGAAAAATTGAAAGTTGTGGACGAAATTTTGACTGTATAGTACTTCTATCTGTGCAAATGTTATCTAATATAATCTCTACACCACTTTAAACAAGTGGTTGGAAGTGGATTTTGTTCTTATTGTTGAGGACTAAATTTTGACAAAGTTTATAGGACACATGTGATGGGACTTAAGGCTTGGTTGGTTTGGGTTGGTTTGGTTTTTAATAGGACACGTGTATCTTGTTTTAAACAACTGAGGTTGTAGGGAACAAGAAAAAATAAAGGTAGATTTCCTACCAAAATATAGGAAACATGTTTTAATTGAAATCACATTTTCTATAATATGTAATGTCATTTAGTTACAAAAATAAATGTTGATGTGTATTACCTGCTTGGCTCCAAGTCAGATTCTTGAAGTCTAGACTTACCATCTTCTATAGCACAAAGAAAGTAGTTCATTGTTACTTTGAAATCATTCTTCACATGCTGCAGTAATCCATTCTCCCCTGTGTGGACCACAACATACGAATGTGCACGAGTGACTAGAGATGGAAGGGTAGAGCCACTACAGCCATCCGTCCTGCAAGCTGTACAAACAAGCACATCCACAATCTCATTTCATAAGTGATGATCTAATGTTTCCACTTACACAACAATATTGCTCAAACAACTTACCAATTTCGTGAAGATTCACATCTTTATCAAGAACAAAATTTTGTCTCATGTTCCTTGTGTAGATTCCCAAAATTTGCAGGCGCCCTTGCTCATCTGGGTACTCTACTTTGACATGTAGTTCGATTCTACCTTCCCTACAAACAAATACAATAAATAACGTACTTTTTTTTTATTGAGTTAGGAAAATGAGAATAAAATAAATAGCTATTTATATATATATATATATATATTTGTTTGGTTACCCATAAAAGATAAATATGTTTAAATAATTTCATTTTTCTTTACTTGATAAACTCAAAATTTGAACATGCCATTCGAGTTTAAAAAATGTGGGACATTGTTCAAAAAGAATAAAGAAATCAGCAAAGAACAACACAATGGAGAGAAGGTTACCTCGGCAGGGCTTCATCAATGAGCTCCTTTCAGTTTGTAGTACCAATAATAAAAATGTTGTTCAATACTTTCAGGCCGTCAATCTGAAAGGCATGCAAATTTTCAAGTATTACCTAGACAAAGAGAAACAATAAAAATAAAAAATTGAAAAACGAAATCTGAGAGATATTAACCATTGCAAGTAGTTGGCTTACAAGCGTATCATCCATATGGTGTAATCCCATATCTGCCCCTCTTTCTGCAAAAAAAAAAAAACCAAGAACATATTAAAGACATGATTTGCAATATACATATGGAACCAAAGAAGACCACGCTCACTCTCTCTTAATGCTTATGATTACTTTCTCATTGTTGCCTCCTCTACCCTTTGTTCATTGTTAGTATTTTTTATCCTAAAGAAATTTAAAATTTAAGTTTTGGCAATACCTCTCTTGACAAAACTTAATATGATGATTTTTTATTGAAAGGGTTTTTGTTTTTATTATTTTCTTGTTCATTCTCTTCTTATACATTAACATGATTCATGATGCTTGTCAAGATATGGAGATAATGTTGTTGAATTTTCAAGTTTGAGAATGGCAACTTTGGGATGCTCAAATTGGCTGTTTGTCTCAGCTTTTTGGTGTCAACACATGGGTGAAAGGATAGAGCTTCACATGTGTGGACTTTTTGTGGATTTTGTTGGATCTTCATTGATAGCAAGCATGAGGATAAGGCTTTGACAAAGGGATGGACTTTACAGAGCTAAATGGTGGTTTAGGGAGGCTGTTTGTCAGTGGGATTGGATGACAAAGCGCGGAGCAAAACGTGCAAGAAATATGAAGCAAAGAGACAGAAAAAGATGCTCAGCCGCATCCACCATCACGCCCGCGATTCACTCACAGCACGGTCGCGCCCGCGACCATTAGTATCGCGCCCGCAACCAGGCTTTGCCCAAACGACCAACTCGCAGGAGTTGGCTCTACAACCTGCGAAGGGACACCACGGCCGCAAACCAAGGCTAACCATGCCCGCGAAGAACATGTCTGTGCTCGCGAAAGTGCCCTGCCTCAGGTCTATTTAAAGGACCCTTTGTTAATTTGTTGAGGCACCTCTCCAACACCATTTTGGCATCTCTCCAGAACATTTTCTGTCTCTCCCAACACTCTCTAGAGCTCAACATTTCCAAACTTAGAGAGAGTTTATTTTGAGAGAAATATTTTTTGAGAGAGATCATTTTTGTAATAGAGAAAATATTTTGAGAGAAATATATTTTGAGAGAGATCGGGCTTTATTTTGTTAACGATCTTTCTTACCTCCTTGTATTAGGAAAAAAATGAAGTTTTATATGTGGTTGTGTGCGTGATTTGAGGCTACATGACCTAGTAAGGGAGCTATCTAGGAACTATGTCGGATGCTGAGATGGCAATACATCATCAGATACTAGCTAGGTCAAAGCAAAGATGGCCTTGGGAAAAGAAAGAGTGAGGAGTTGTTTTAGAGGTCTAGAAGTGAATAACCAAAAAGCAAGAGATGGCGATGGTTAGATATTCTTTATGCATGAAGATGGAGGCTATATTTATAAGGATTGGGTTACATAGCCCAACTCACCTAGTGGCCTCAATAGTTGGAATGGTGGTCAAGTGTGCTCAGATATGAACAAGTCACTTGTCTTTGTCATACTCTAGAGTTCTCTTCCTGTCGAGATCTCTCCAAGGTCAGTCAAGTGCAGATCCCCCCAATGAGAATAGTACAAGGTATCTTGACAAATCTTCATTTCCAATATACCAAGTCCAAAATTCCTACGATCTCATGTTGAGTCATGAGGTCTCTTGGGTGCCCCGTAACCATGGCACCAAGCCCAAAGGTGTCCCGAGGCTCTTCTATCTGACGTAGAATGGCATGAGTGTATTAGGGTGACTGGAAAACAAGTGTAAAATCATATAAGACATGGAAACTCGACTTGCCCAAGGGGACCCAAGTGTGATGGCTCAAGTGGATACAAGCACACCCAAGTGGGCAGTCCTCTTAATCTTGGAAGGAAGGCCAAGTGCATCAGCAAGGCTCCCTGGAGATAGCCTCTTTCAATTTTAATACGAGAGATGCTACATGTGTGGTGGGTAGAGGTTTTGGAATAAAGGGATCCCATGCTCAATACAATTGTCATGGTGAAGCTATGAAGTATATGCAGATATGATGATTACCTAAGGTCAGTCAAGTGCTTTATGTATTTATGCGCAAAACAATTGAGTGCTTATTGTTTAGGAACCACTTTCTAGAAAAATGGTTTCTTGCCTAGGTGACCATTACCTTTGGGGTCTTCGGATAATATACACTGTCTGCTATTTTCAAAATTCAAAACTTTCAACCATGAGCCACCCTTTTTCATATAGAATAGCATTTCTATGTTGATTGTTCACACTGTTTAAAAGCATAGGTTGTTTAAATTAATAAAAACATTTAAAAGTGGATGACAAGTTGAAATCACAAATCATAGGGCATAGAAATAATGTGAAAGCAATGCTAATTAATCTGGACTACACACTCAATAGTGAATGCCTGCCTTACAAAAGCATATTGATAGAGAAGCATGAAACTCAAGCCTTGTATCTTATTGTCAATGTTTCAAAAGATGAGTTACAATTACTAATCTGGAGTACATATCACTAATACCAATAAGGAATAAAGAGACATCACACAAACAACAAATTGGCCACGTATGACATGGGAATGAAATGAGAGAAATAGAACATATAATCCATGGGAATACAAAAACACCAAAATGATGCCAAACCCAAACAGGGGAAAAAAATACTTGAATTATGTCAAAAACCTTAAGTCTGATATCGGGAAATTTACACACGCACACATATATAACACGAATTGTAGGTAGCACAACTAACAGCATTTAGAAGTAGCAAATATTGCATCTGTGCTTACCTTAGCAATGGAATCAAGTTCATCAAATATGATGATGTGTAGGTCACTTTTAGCTCCCGACAGAAAAGATTAAATGATCTCACTATAAAAGCACAATGAAGTGAATTTAGAATGAACATATGTACGCATCTTCACCAAAAAAAAAAAATTCATCATCAATGGCTGTTTTAAACAGTGACCTTATTTTCCTCTTCGATACACCTTGGAATGCGTCTAACACATCCGGTCCATTTATAATCTGCATGAACGGTAGGAGAAAAAGAAGTGTCAAAATAAGATTAAAAAAAGTGGAGAGAGAGAGAGAGAGAGAGAGACCAGGGGCACTTTTGCATTTAGAAATTTGCAAATGCTTCATGCTATCAAGGTTTTTCTAGAACCTGGTGGCCCATATAGAAGCATTCCTCTTACATGCTTCAAATTCAGCCTAGCATAAGAAAGTCAATAGTTAATAACTTATAGTAACTAGATTTGGGGAGGGGGGGCCATGTATTATATGTTAAATAGGCAGGCCATCAAAAAAAGAGAAGCCCACCAAGACTAGTTTAAATTTCCGCAAGCATATACAAGCAGATTTGGTCATGAAAGGACCTTACAAGCTTGAGATGCCCCCATGAAAATGAGTCTTGGGTATATTTCCAATGTGTAAAAATCTAAAGGTAAAAGAGATTCCTTTATATGGATTCTTGCTCGTTGTGGCAAAGAGGTGGAAATAGTAGACCATGTCATTTTGCATTTTGTCCATGTACAAAGAGTGTGGCCTGCATGCCCTTTAGTTCTTACATTTTTTTAGGGACTACTATTTGTCTTGCAACTATCCAAATATGGCAAATATCTAAATGGCCTAACGATGTTCTTTGGAATCTGCTAGTATAGTTGGCAGCAGTAGGTGGCATATTTAGAAGGCATGTAATACAAGTAGTGTTTGAGGAGCGAGCTAGAGAGTTCAAATTACATAAATCCTAAGCCGACTGTTCAACCCATTTATCCTATTAGTTTATATTTAAATACAATTTAGACTAAAATTACCCTCCAAAAAGGGAATGAGTTTGCAATTAGGACCACAAGAAAGTTGCCCTGTCATCACTTACTGTTATCTATTCTTGGATTCTTGGGGGAATTCACAACAATTTTTTTCTAGTGTTCTTTTCTATTGATTAAGAGGTGACCTCGTTATTTATCCCAAAAAAAAAAAAGAAAAAAAAAAGAAGAAGAGGTGACCTCGTTCTTTTCATTCATTTGTGGAAATTTGATAATCTATCACCTTTGCATCCTAACACTTCATTGCAGCTATTATCAAATCCTTCACCTCTATCTTTATACCCAACAACTTCAACCTATTTTACTACACTTTGTTGTACTTTTCAGTAATAAACTTGCTATAATAAATTTAGAAATATTAAAATAATTATGTAACTGGTTAGTATTCATGTTATTGAGTAATCACAAGACAATAATATATTTAAAGATTATAATGTCTTTTAATAATAAAAATACCACCACTATGTACGTTAGTTGATGAAAAGATTATGTATAAGAATTAATAAGAATTATTATTTTTTTAATATCAAAATCCTATCAAAGTAAGGGATCGACCTGGGCTTTATGGCTTGGAGCTAAAAAATTCCTTTCCATACAAAAAACTAGCAAAAGTTTCACAATAAGTTCCAGTGTGGTATATTGAAACTACTCTTTTTCTTTCGCTTATTAGCATACAAAACTATTTTCAAAGCATTTATATATATATATATATATATTAATTTTCAAAAGGTTACATTGATGTGATTTGGGATATGTATGAAGGTGTGGTGACCACTATTAGATCGCCTGCTGGAGAGACAAATGAATTTTCAATTACTGTAGGGTTACACCAAGAATCAACATTAAGTTCTTATCTTTTCGCTTTAGTTATAGATAAGTTGATGCAAAATATTCAGGATGATGTGCTATGGTATATGCTTTTTGCAGATAATATCGTGTTAGTGGATGAGACTAGAGAAAGAGTTAACACTAAGTTAGAGACTTGGAGAAAGACACTTGAATTTAAAGAATTTAGGATAAGCAGAACTAAGACAGAATATACGGAGTGTAATTTTAGTAGCAATCACAATGGAAATAGAGGAGAAGTGAAGATTGAGAACCAAGAACTACCTAAAAGTGAACATTTTTGTTATTTAGGATTGATTATCACAACGACTGGGGAGATTGGAGCAGATGTGGTCCGTAGAATTAAAGTAGGGTGGCTTAAGTGGAGGAACGCGTCAGGAGTCCTGTGTGATAAACGAGTACCGACTAGACTAAAAGGGAAGTTCTATAAAATGACTATTAAACTAGCGATGTTGTATGGGACGAAATATTGAGTAAATAAGAAATAACATGTAGATAAGTTGAGTGTTGTTGTGATGAGGATGCTAAGGTGGATGTATGGAAAAACTAGAAAAGACAAAGTTAGGAGTAGTACCGATTGAAGATAAGTTTAGAGAGAATAGATTGAGATGATTTGGTCATATACAACGGAGACCAACTGGGGCATTAGTGAAGAGATGTGATACAATGACGGTAGATGGTAGTGTTAGGGGAAGGGTAGACCTAGATTGACGTGGACTAGTGTAGTAAATAGATATATGAATCTCATTAATTTGACTAATAAAATGACCTTGGATAGAGTCGAGTGCAGAAGAATGATTCATACAGCCGATCCCATTTGATAGAACTTAAGACTTGGTTTGGTTTGATTTGGTTTTCACACATCTTTATATTCCTATACAAATACCGAGATTATTGACAGCTCAAAAGGTGTTAGCATTTTCCTTGTCCAAAATATGTAGTAATTTGAATGAATAACTAAATTACAAATTAAGCAACTATACTGTAAGTGCCTGTTTGATTGGGCAGATTATAACATAGGATTGGGATTATTAATCCATGCGACTCACATTGCATTGTTTGGTTGCAATTTTTGTTATCTAGACGATGAACACTTCATCTAATAAAATTGACAGATTAATCCTACAACTAATAATGCAAAACAAATATATATTGCAAAATAAACGTAAATAAGAAGGAATTATTTATCTCAATAATTCAGCAGAATAACCAATCTTACAACAAATCTGAATACCTTTTTGCTACAGAAGGAGGAACCATCAGCGAGCCTAATGCAGACTGCAGTATTTGAGCAAATTGGGATGTCATGCCTCCAATACCAAATGATATCAGTACTTCTTCCAGTGATTCCATATTGAAGCCTTCCCTAAATATGTTTTTAAATGTTTCAGCTCCACGGATTAGGGTACCCTGTGATCAACCATGCCAACAACTTTGAATAATTCTTAGTGTTCATAAAAACATATATACATATGGACTCTCTATATGGGTAGGTGTGTGCATCAATTACAGATCTATCTGTACTCGGAGCTTCTGAAGACATGGCCACCGACGATGAGCCGAGCACTCGGCGGCCGAGGCACACTGTTGAAACTCAGATTGGACCGTTGGAACGGACAGAGACCAACATCAAGTGGCCCACCGTCCGATGTCATGAAGAGAGGTGGTTTCGGCCATGGGGCTTGTTGAAGAGAGAGAGAGATATATATATGAATAAAGTAGAGAAGGGAAGGTAAAACTCTCATATTTACATGGCATAAACGCAAAATTCAAAAAAAATAAAATTGACATAAACTTGGACTGTTCAGTGGGTGGAATGGGGTGTGTTGTTGGACCGTGAGATCTTTTATGGGTTTTATTTTGATAATTTAAACAGTTTGTAGAGTTCTTTAATTAATTTATATTTGTAAAAAGTAATGTTGATCGGATATCGTTATCTCCTTGATAGGAACAAATTTTTATCAATAGTAAATATAATTTTAAAAATAAATTGTTAACAAAAATGTATTCTGATTAACGTGATTTTTTGCAAGTATGAAATATCCAACGAGTTCAATACATTAAATGGTTCGGATTATCAAAACACGACCTATGATGAGCCTCACAGGCCCAACAATATACTCTGGTCCACATAGTGAACTGGAGAAAAACCTTTCCCAAGAAAATATCATAACAAAACACAATTAGATATAATTAAAAAATTCATAAGTCATAACTAAAATAATATTATAATTAAAAAAATTAGTCCTAAAAAAAAGAAAATAGTACAATTAGAGATATATAAAATACATTTTTTTTAAATTATGTATATTAAAATTTTCCTAATAATAATATAAGAAATTTGTCACCCAACTCTACCTTTAAAATGGTGTATATTAGACTTTTTTTTTTAATAATAATATAAAAAAAAATTGTCACATAACTCTATTACAAAATTATGTAAATTTTTACAAATTTAAGTCACTTTTTGAATTTATAAAAATTTAAATAATTTTATAATAAAATTCATACCATTATACACCGGAACATTTTTCATACAAATAGAGAAATATCAGAGACCAACAAACACAGGAGTTGAGATCCTCTCCTTGCCTCCTTACTTGCAATAGTAAAGATGTACCTTGAGTTGATCAAATGGTCCAAATTTGGACAGAAAAAGCAAATTTGAATTTATTTTTTTATTTTTTTATTTTTAAATATTCAAATCTAAATCGTTGGATTAACTTAAAATGTATCTCCACCATTGCAAGTAGGGAGATAAGAAGAGAGTCCAAGTAAAGGATCTTCACTCACAAGTAATCATTCATTACCAATGATTGTGGAACTTCAACTATGGCTTTTGTGCGCTTACGGATCATCCCTTACTTTGGGATGGTTTGGGATGCATTCTCATGGAGAGAAACTTCCACAACACTACAGACATACAAGCTTCCTTTATATGCAAATGCCGTCCTTTGATATTCAGTAAAAACCTGCACATCCCCAAAGCGCCCCATTTTAAGGTCGCTTAATGCCTCAGACCCCCACTGGGGTGACCCTCGAGACCCAATGGGGTGTGATTGGTGTAATAACCCACATTCATATCCTAGTCATGTTCCTGCACACTTGCATGTTTCTGTTTTGTTAAGCTTGCATTTGCACATTTTGACTTGTTCTGCTTAAGTAAGATCCATGCCTTGCTTTGATGCCTCGTGATTTGTCTAAGTGTTGTGTGCTTGCTTTGCTCCCTCCTTGATGTGAAGCCTAGGTCGCGCCAAGCCTAAGTTATCTTAACCGATGTTATGCCAAGCCTAGGTTATGTTAAGCCTAGATCATTCCAAGCCGAGGTCATCCTCAGTATAGAAGTATCTTGGAACCCCTTCGTTTGACCTCCACCTTTGCTTTGACATATTGGCCGGGATGTCATTATCTGGGCCGAGGTGTGAATCACCAAGGCCGAGATGTGTATCATCTAGGCCGAGATGTTACCCTTGCACCTGAGCGACCTTGTCCTGGAAGTGGTATGACCTAGACCGAGGTGTGGCACATCTAGGCCAAGGTGTGGCACAGCTTAGTCAAGTGTTGTCCTTCCTAGCCGAGGTCATTGTCACCCTAGTTGCCGAAGTCTTGTGGTTAGCCGATGTCACCCCTTGCCGGAGTGCCATTCCGAGTAGCTTGCTAAATACGCCTTGTCAGGGCCTTGTCTTGTCAATCTATCACCTTTTTGAAGAGAACCAACCAACCGTTGCCACGTGTCCGAGCTGAGAGTTAAGTCAGCCGGCAGAGAGAGAAACCCATCATTTGTTGTATATTGTTTTGAAGAGTAGAGAGAGAAGCTCTAGAAGAGGGAGAAGAGTTCTTGAGAGAGAGTAGATTTCCAAGCTTGATTCCTAGAGATCCAACCGTTAGATCCGCGTTCTAAGGTTAGATTCTTGATCGGCTCATGATGTTCTTTATGTTTATGTTATTGCATTGCATGATTGAAAATGATTTGTAAGCCATGCATTGTTTTGAAGTTCGGTTTTAGAAAGAGAAAATAGCATTCATGTGTTCTTCAAGAAAAGTCATGTTTTGATCCGAAGGCTCATGCCTAGATCCATGTTTTTGTGTTTGTTCTTGCATGATTTTCAAGTATGGGTACCCAGGTCCATGTTTTCGAACTCATGTCATGAAATCCCAGATCTCGTAATAACAAGTTATGATTTTAGCATTCATGTTCTTCATGATCTTCATGTTCATGTCCTTCATGTTCTTCACGGGTGGAAACCCAGGTCTCCAAACTTCACTTTCCGGGGTGTAGTCGCCGAGACCACTCTCATCTAGACCTCACACTTAGGCCAAGCATCGTATCTCACCTTGGCCTACCTTGCATAATCACTTACACCTTTGGTTGTCTTGTGCGCACCTCGGCGTGCAGCCGCATGCCGAAGCCTAGGTAGCCGCACCTCGGCCAGGAGGTGTAGGGCCTCGGCTTAGACCTGGTTGGTACCCAGCATGTCTTCCTGACATGAAAAACAGTGTTTTGACTTCTAGCATGTGTTCCCGAGAATCATTGCATGCATGTGAGACTTGTTTTGAGAAGTATGTTCAGTATGCTTTGCCATGTGTTTGTAGGACTTGGACCTTTGCCTTGACCCGACGTCCCAAGAACTAGTGTGAGTGGTATTTTTAATAAAGTTATGTTCTTAAAGTTTTGATAAAGCTTTGCCTTGTTTTGATAAAAGTATTTGTTAAGCACGAATGATCACCCCTATTTTATGTATCAAGTATAAGATTTGTTTTGAATGGCATTCTTGGAACCGTCCTTTCGTGTTAGGGGACGTTAAGCCTAAGTAACGCCGTCCTTTCGTGTTAGGGGACGTTAAGCCTATGTAACACAAGTCCCTTGTGCTGGCGGACTCTAAACTTTCGCAGTACTAAGTATAAAAGGATACGGTCCTTGTCAAAGCGGGCTACGGGCCTAAGTGACACAAGTAATTGTCAAAGCGGGCTACGGGCCTAAGTGACACAAGTAATGGTCAAAGCGGGCTACGGGCCTAAGTGACGCAAGTAATGGTCAAAGCGGGCTACGGGCCTAAGTGACACAAGTAATGGTCAAAGCGGGCTACGGGCCTAAGTGACGCAAGTAATGGTCAAAGCGGGCTACGGGCCTAAGTGACCCAAGTAATGGTCAAAGCGGGCTACGGGCCTAAGTGACACAAGTAATGGTCAAAGCGGGCTACGGGCCTGAGTGACGCAAGTAATGGTCAAAGCGGGCTACGGGCCTAAGTGACACAAGTAATGGTCAGAGCGGGCTACGGGCCTAAGTGACACAAGTATGTTTTGAAGGACCAAGGTTATGCCGAGGTTATGTTATGAGATTTGACACGTGTTAAGTATGTGAGTTTTGCAAGACCAAGTTTGATGAACAAGATTTACTTCATGTTTTGTACAAGTTATGATAAGTATGGTTTTGACTTGATATATTATGTATTGCTTTGTAAAGACCTCGGGAATCATTCATTTAACCCCTTTATTACTTGTACCATTCACTGAGTATCCAAACTCACCCTCCCTATGTATATATGTAGGTAACAAGCTTTAAGTCGGCTACGCCGAGATGTGTGTTTTACAAGGTGTTTTGTATGCATGTTACGTCGGCAGTGAGGACGTCGGCAATCTTGAAGCTTTTGTATTTTGAACATGTCGGCTTGGGAAGCCCTTTGTTATGATGTAATGTGTATTTTGTACCTTGTATTCAAGTTTTAAAGCTATATAAAGATGTATGCCATTTCATTTGACTTATGCACTGCTCTTATGGACCACTTGTATCTTGAATTATTGCTTCCGCATTTGCGAGCCCCCTATATAAATACTCTGATTGTGTGTGAATTTTGTAAGTTGGCCTTCGGTAATTACGGATTACTGGCCATCACGGCACCAAACTACTAGGGGCGGTTTGGGGTCGTGACAGAATGGTATCAGAGCACAAGTTCCTTATAGTACGTTATTCACACACTTTGAGTCCTAAAGAGCATAGGATGTCCCTTAGAATGATTTTAGAATTGCATCATGTTGCTTGCTACTTGATGAGGTGTGCATCATCTCGGCATGATCATGTTCACTTGCATACATGTTCATTTGTTCATTTTATTCTAAGAGTCACATCCTGCATACCCCCAGTATCATGAGAAGAGGTAGACCCCCAGTTAGCCGAGATCAATCCGAGGACAGAATAAACAGATTAGAAAGATTGGTTGAAAGTTTGGCCGATGAATTAAGGCAGGCAAGGCAGCAGAACACCGGTACTACCTCCACCCAGGCCGAGCAAACAGATGGCCAACATGCAGTTCCACCACCGCCAGTACCGCAAGTGCCTCCGCAACCAGCTCTATATGGAGATGACACATTGACCCTGATCAGAGAATTCAAGAAGATGAAACCGCCGAAGTTCCATGGAGGTATAGAGCCGATGAAAGCAGAAGCATGGATTCTTGAGATGGAGAAAATGTTCGAGGTTTTTCCCAGCACCGACGCTCAGAAAGTAGCACTAGCAGCATTCACATTGGAAGACGACGCCCGTAGATGGTGGATGATGATTCGAGAAGGCAACCCAGACTTGACTTGGGCCAGATTTTTGGAATTGTTTTACAACAAACACTTTCCCTTAAGTGTTCGAAATCGCAAGGCCACCGAATTTCATACCTTGACACAGGGCAACCGAACAGTGGCGGAATACGACCGCGCTTTTACCGAATTGGCAAGGTTTGTACCTCGCATGGCCAACAACGAATACATGAAAGCTAGGAAGTTTGAGAGTGGACTTCGAGGGCCGATACAAGATCAGGTCAATTTACTCGACATGCCGACGTATGCTGGAGTATTAGACAAAGCCCTCCTTGCAGAAGCCAACCTGAACAGAAGTCAAAGTTCGGGGAAGAGTCAAAGGAAGAGACAGACCTACGACAATCGCGAAGAAGAGGCAGACCCGAATGATGCCGAGGAGAAGACAGTGGAAGATAGTCCCAACAACGCGAATCAGGAAAGTGGCACCAGGCCGACGTGTGCAAGTTGTGGGAAGCTACATTTTGGGGTTTGTCTTCGAGCGACTGGAGCATGTTTCGGATGCGGAGAGAGGGGTCACCGCATTAAGGATTGTCCCAAGATAAAGGCTAGAGGGGATAAGCAGAGATGAGAACTTGACATCGGGAACTGTTTTGGAAATAAGGTAAGCGAAGTTTGGGGACCAAACTTCTTTAAGGGGGGAAGAATGTAATAACCCACATTCATATCCTAGTCATGTTCCTGCACACTTGCATGTTTCTGTTTTGTTAAGCTTGCATTTGCACATTTTGACTTGTTCTGCTTAAGTAAGATCCATGCCTTGCTTTGATGCCTCGTGATTTGTCTAAGTGTTGTGTGCTTGCTTTGCTCCCTCCTTGATGTGAAGCCTAGGTCGCGCCAAGCCTAAATTATCTTAACCGATGTTATGCCAAGCCTAGGTTATGTTAAGCCTAGATCATTCCAAGCCGAGGTCATCCTCAGTATAGAAGTATCTTGGAACCCCTTCGTTTGACCTCCACCTTTGCTTTGACATATTGGCCGGGATGTCATTATCTGGGCCGAGGTGTGAATCACCAAGGCCGAGATGTGTATCATCTAGGCCGAGATGTTACCCTTGCACCTGAGCGACCTTGTCCTGGAAGTGGTATGACCTAGACCGAGGTGTGGCACATCTAGGCCAAGGTGTGGCACAGCTTAGTCAAGTGTTGTCCTTCCTAGCCGAGGTCATTGTCACCCTAGTTGCCGAAGTCTTGTGGTTAGCCGATGTCACCCCTTGCCGGAGTGCCATTCCGAGTAGCTTGCTAAATACGCCTTGTCAGGGCCTTGTCTTGTCAATCTATCACCTTTTTGAAGAGAACCAACCAACCGTTGCCACGTGTCCGAGCTGAGAGTTAAGTCAGCCGGCAGAGAGAGAAACCCATCATTTGTTGTATATTGTTTTGAAGAGTAGAGAGAGAAGCTCTAGAAGAGGGAGAAGAGTTCTTGAGAGAGAGTAGATTTCCAAGCTTGATTCCTAGAGATCCAACCGTTAGATCCGCGTTCTAAGGTTAGATTCTTGATCGGCTCATGATGTTCTTTATGTTTATGTTATTGCATTGCATGATTGAAAATGATTTGTAAGCCATGCATTGTTTTGAAGTTCGGTTTTAGAAAGAGAAAATAGCATTCATGTGTTCTTCAAGAAAAGTCATGTTTTGATCCGAAGGCTCATGCCTAGATCCATGTTTTTGTGTTTGTTCTTGCATGATTTTCAAGTATGGGTACCCAGGTCCATGTTTTCGAACTCATGTCATGAAATCCCAGATCTCGTAATAACAAGTTATGATTTTAGCATTCATGTTCTTCATGATCTTCATGTTCATGTCCTTCCTGTTCTTCACGGGTGGAAACCCAGGTCTCCAGACTTCACTTTCCGGGGTGTAGTCGCCGAGACCACTCTCATCTAGACCTCACACTTAGGCCAAGCATCGTATCTCACCTTGGCCTACCTTGCATAATCACTTACACCTTTGGTTGTCTTGTGCGCACCTCGGCGTGCAGCCGCATGCCGAAGCCTAGGTAGCCGCACCTCGGCCAGGAGGTGTAGGGCCTCGGCTTAGACCTGGTTGGTACCCAGCATGTCTTCCTGACATGAAAAACAGTGTTTTGACTTCTAGCATGTGTTCCCGAGAATCATTGCATGCATGTGAGACTTGTTTTGAGAAGTATGTTCAGTATGCTTTGCCATGTGTTTGTAGGACTTGGACCTTTTCCTTGACCCGACGTCCCAAGAACTAGTGTGAGTGGTATTTTTAATAAAGTTATGTTCTTAAAGTTTTGATAAAGCTTTGCCTTGTTTTGATAAAAGTATTTGTTAAGCACGAATGATCACCCCTATTTTATGTATCAAGTATAAGCTTTGTTTTGAATGGCATTCTTGGAACCGTCCTTTCGTGTTAGGGGACGTTAAGCCTAAGTAACGCCGTCCTTTCGTGTTAGGGGACGTTAAGCCTATGTAACACAAGTCCCTTGTGCTGGAGGACTCTAAACTTTCGCAGTACTAAGTATAAAAGGATACGGTCCTTGTCAAAGCGGGCTACGGGCCTAAGTGACACAAGTAATTGTCAAAGCGGGCTACGGGCCTAAGTGACACAAGTAATGGTCAAAGCGGGCTACGGGCCTAAGTGACGCAAGTAATGGTCAAAGCGGGCTACGGGCCTAAGTGACACAAGTAATGGTCAAAGCGGGCTACGGGCCTAAGTGACGCAAGTAATGGTCAAAGCGGGCTACGGGCCTAAGTGACACAAGTAATGGTCAAAGCGGGCTACGGGCCTGAGTGACGCAAGTAATGGTCAAAGCGGGCTACGGGCCTAAGTGACACAAGTAATGGTCAGAGCGGGCTACGGGCCTAAGTGACACAAGTATGTTTTGAAGGACCAAGGTTATGCCGAGGTTATGTTATGAGATTTGACACGTGTTAAGTATGTGAGTTTTGCAAGACCAAGTTTGATGAACAAGATTTACTTCATGTTTTGTACAAGTTATGATAAGTATGGTTTTGACTTGATATATTATGTATTGCTTTGTAAAGACCTCGGGAATCATTCATTTAACCCCTTTATTACTTGTACCATTCACTGAGTATCCAAGCTCACCCTCCCTATGTATATATGTAGGTAACAAGCTTTAAGTCGGCTACGCCGAGATGTGTGTTTTACAAGGTGCTTTGTATGCATGTTACGTCGGCAGTGAGGACGTCGGCAATCTTGAAGCTTTTGTATTTTGAACATGTCGGCTTGGGAAGCCCTTTGTTATGATGTAATGTGTATTTTGTACCTTGTATTCAAGTTTTAAAGCTATATAAAGATGTATGCCATTTCATTTGACTTATGCACTGCTCTTATGGACCACTTGTATCTTGAATTATTGCTTCCGCATTTGCGAGCCCCCTATATAAATACTCTGATTGTGTGTGAATTTTGTAAGTTGGCCTTCGGTAATTACGGATTACTGGCCATCACGGCACCAAACTACTAGGGGCGGTTTGGGGTCGTGACAATTGGTCTTTTTTCTTTTTTTTTTTCACCAACCCCCACGTGTGTGGGGGGAGGGAGGGTGTGGGTGCTTGGAGACGGGAGGTCTCAAGCACAACTCTTTAAGGTCACTTATCAATCAATTTTTTTAATTAAATTTATTTATTTATAAATACTGATGAATAAATTTATTATAAGATATTAATAAATTTATCAATAATTTTTTGGTCAAATTACCTACACCTCTTTAAGATTTAACTAAATTACAGATTCTTCCCCAGGTTTCAAAAATTACATTCCACCTCATTACAATTAATGCTATTAACGGAGATAGTAAATTGACTAAAATGTCCCTAACTGTGTTATGTAGAGAAATAATGATATTTGGCTGAGATATCATGTCAAGTCAGTCAATAGTCGATCAATACTTGTTTTAGAATTTTTTTAAAAAAAATTAAAAATTAATTTGATTAAGAAATAAAAAATAAAAAATAATTATCATTTTATATAATTTTATTTTTGAGAGGTTAGAAATAATTTTTACAAATTAAATATATTTTTTCATATTTGTTTTTATTAAATTAGTTTCTATTTTTTTCAAAAAAAAATTCTAAATTTTTTTCTAAAGAACAAATCAAATATGGTTCCAAAAACTTAGATAAGGTTTGGTTTAGAACTCAAATCATGATTTGTATAAAAAAAAAAATTCAAAACTCATACCTAAACCTTTTTTAAAATTCTTTACAAAACTCTATTTAAAAAAAAAAATTATTCATTATTTATTTCAAAAAATAAATTTTTTTTTTTTGAAGAAATTATTGGCCAAATAATTTGTTATGATTTAGATATATATGGGCGATTCAAAAAAATTTAATTTAGATTGTTCAGTGCTTTGAAAAGGTAGCAGGGGCAATATCATCGATCAAGATCTATTTTCGTGATGTCAGCGTATTTCTGTTAACAATTCCTAATATTTACTTCAAGGTAGGGGATAAATTGTTATGCGAATATAAACCTTAGGAGGCGAGATGTAATTTATGAAACCTAAGGGGGGAATGTGTAATTTAACTAAACTTCAAGAGGGTGTAGATAATTTGTCCTAAGATTTAATGAGTAATAAGTCACAAAAATATGACCTATGGATAATTTATCCCAATTTGAATTGTATATAAGACCATCTCTTATCATTTATCAATTCGTCCATCAAATTTTATTATGAATTTGAGTAAAAAAACTTAGGTAGTATTTGGTTTAATTTTTAAATTAACTTTTAGATTGAAAAATTGAAAAATATATTTGGCTTAGGGGTGAGCAGCGGATATATTGATCTGCCCAAACCGACTGAACTGAACCGATCCGATCCGCTATATTTTGGACGAATACGTGATGACGAGCGGACGGTTGCAAATTGATTTTTTTCAATCCGCCTAGTTTTGGACGGAGGGCAGATTTGAGGTTCCTTTGGCCGCAACCGAACCGCCAAACTGCGAGCACCCCTAGTAATTTGTAAAACTTTGTGTTTTCAATTTATTTAGATATTCTATTTGTATTTTCAATTGAAAAAGAGTTTAAATATTCTGTTGAATATATTCTGTTGATAAAGAGTTTTCAACTTTAATATAATTTTTGAATTAAAAAAAATAAATGTATTATTTATCTATGTTTTTTGGTTTTTAAATCGAACTCTAAGAATAAAAAAAAAAAGATGATATATGATGGTTGGTTTTTGTTTTCAAAAACAGATATAGATGTAACCATACAGAGGTATACAATCTCTACTACTGCTCTGTTTATGGTTTTGGTGGTTTGAATTGTTTTTATATTTTAAGAATCACATATTATAATATTTTATGCGGATCAGGTGTGCTGTGATTGTAATATGTGAATGAGACATGCAGTGATTGTAATGTTCTAAAATTTCAAACTTCCTTTCTTTGGAGGAGACATGCAATGCTTGTAAAACCTTTTTAAGTCATAAACTGTAATACTTTTCTTCTTTTTTTTGAGGAAGTGCGTAAGTTGAATTATATTGAAAATTTATAAAATTTTAAACCGTTAAACCAATTCACATCCATCCGCTAATCCACCAATCCGCTCAATCCACATCAGCCGAATTGACAGACGGATGTGAATTGATTTTCTCCAATCCGCCAATCTGACGGACGGATGGCAGATTGGAGGTTTTGTGGCCGCAACCGACCCGCGCTCACTCCTGGTTTATCATTTTTCAAAATTATTTTTTTTCTCTCTCCTCTCTTCTTCTTCTTCTTCTCTTTCTTTTTTTTTTTCACACATTAATCAATCAAACAATTTTTCTCTACACCCATCTATTCAGCTACAAAAAGAAAAAAAAATACAAATCATTCCAAAATTATTTTCAAAACTCATAAGCAAACAAGTTTTAAATTTTGAAAATCTTTTTAAACACTTAGGTAGCGTTTGGTAACGTTTACGTTTTTAGTTTATGTTTACAAAAAAATTTATAAACTGGTTTTTGTTTATTTTTAGAAAAACATAAATTACAAACACGTTTGATTTGGACAAATTTTTTAAAAAAATTTAAAATATAAACTAAAAAATATGTTTGTTCAGACCTAAAATATTTATATCTATTTTTATTATTTCTGACAATGGGATCAAACACATTATAATTGAAAAAATTTAATTAAAAAAATAATTGGAAAAAAAATTAATGAAAAAAATATTTGAAAAAAAAATTAATTAAAAATTAATTGAATCAAATTTTAATTTGATATAAAAGAAGAAAAGAAAAGAAAAAAAAAAGTGAAGATTAGAGATGCTCTAATAATGCATCAACTAATTACTAGTACTAAAAAAAAAAAAAATAAAAATAAAAAAAAAAAGAAAAATCCCTCAATAAACACCTGATGGTGAAATGTCCTTATAAATTCTCTCTCCAGGGTCGAAGCCATTATCTACACAATAATGAAATTTGATTAGTGATAATTTATTAGAAAGTTTCGCTGCTAAATGTAAATACAATCATATAGAACTGCATACCATTTGAGTCGAACTTGAACTTCCAGGAAGTAATTCTACCATGATTCTCAATACATCCACATCAAACCCATTCAATGGTGGAACAAACCTATAAATCAATCATATAGTACCTTTTAAAATGAAATTGCAGAATTCATACAAATATATCTATGTAGGCTACGACATACAAACACAATAGTAGATTGAACTTAAACTTTCAAAAGGATGGTATCTCCCAATGAAACATCCAGAGATTTGCAATCCTCTAGATTTAAAGATATGTGGCCCGTTGCAACTTTCTCATCCACTATATTCTTTATTAGTTAAGGTATAGCAGCAATACTCAAAATTCAAACCAAAAAAACAAAAACAACCCAAATCTCTGTTTTCGATTTTTCACCACAATTTTGAATAAAATTGTTTTTCTATGTGGTTAAAAAACAAACAAACAAATAGACCAACAAACAAACCAATCAAGTTAGTCTAATAGCCGTGGAAAAACGCCAAAACTCTCAACTCTTTTGAGGATATTGAATGGCAAATACCATCATGCCATTGACAAGAGCAAGGTAGAGCTTCTTTCTTGTAGTGAAAGGCCATGAAGGTCCTCGTCGAAGGCTCACAACAAATTGGTTTAGATCGTCTGGACAACAGTAACATGAATTGGTGAAACACTGCTCTGTAGTGGTATTTTGTACTGTTAGTGTCTAGCCCAGTACCAAAATGGAGATCCCACTCTTCCACTCCACCAACCCCACTAGGTAGTGGAAGGGGTAGGTGGTGGCCAATAAGCTCCTCCCTCAATTGTGTATAAGTTGAGGTGAGGAGGAGGGGTTTGAGATAAGAAATTGTAGTGTGTAATCTGAGAGGGCAGTGAGAAACAAGTGTGAATGAGAGTGTCATAGAGAGTGTTTGTGAGGTGTGAGTTGTAATATCCCTCCGGAAAATTCTATAGTGGATAGCTCTCCGTGGACATAGGCAATTGCCGAACCACATAAATATTTTTGTGTTACTGTGTGTGATTGATTTCTGGTGTCTCACAGTCCCAACAAGTGGTATGAGAGCCGAATCAGTTGCATTTCGAAAAAAAAAGAGTGCGTTTCTTTGAAATTGCCAGAAATCAAGTTGCTCAAAATCAGGTTTTGAGCATACCAAGAGTAAGGGCTCGAAGAGAGGAGTCTAGAACTGCAACGTAGACCCCATGAAGAGCCTCCACACACCCTCACGCGCCCCCTGAAATAGGCACACGACGCTCACTCTCAACACGTGCCGTCGACCTAGTCGGCGCGTCATCCCACGCGCCCCACGCACGTCTGAAGGAAGAAGACGAGCCGCGTGGCAGCCAAGTCAGCGCCACGTGTTGGCCACGTCAGCGCCGCGTGTCTGCCACGTCAATGCCACGTGTCCGTCACGTCAGTGACACATGTCAGTCTTTCAGCCACATGTCAGACATGTGGCAGCCACATCATCACCTCCATTGACCAGTCAACCTGCCAGAGGAATGATCCAGTGCTTTGTGACAAAGGTACACCCGCAGATCTGAACTGTCCAAACTGTTTTGGCTTGATCTGAGCCATTCAAAGTCTATTTCTGACAATTCAATAGTGATTTCCAACTGTTTGGAATATTCTGGACACATCTGTACAGTCAGATTTCACAAATCAAATTTTAAAAATTTGTAATTTTTATTTGGACAATCCAAAGTGCTTTTCCAGCTAATTTAACTAGTCCGGACTCAACAGCAAAGCCTATTTTTTAGACAGAGATCATTTTTCGTATAGAAAAGTGCTGATGGAGGAATCAACGTCGACTTCGGGATATATATTCAAGTTGACTCCTTCTAATCATGTAATTTGGAAGTCACGGATGGAAGACACCTTGTATTATAAAGACCTGTTTGACCCTATTTTTATAAAAGGGGTTAAACCAGAAGCAGTGAAGGATGATGACTGGATAAAAATGAACCGCAAGATTATCGGCTGTATCAGATAATGGATAGGCCACGGTGTGTACCATCATGTCACCGAGGAGACAGATGCCTATTCACTATGGACAATGTTAGACGACATGTTCCGGTCAAAGACCGCTCAGAACAAAGCCTTAGTGATGAGAAGGCTTGTCAATTTGAAATTGAAGAATAGTATGTCTGTCGCCGAGCACACTAGTGAATTCAAAAATCTGGTGAATCAACTTGCAACCGTCAAGATGTGCTTAGACGATGAAATGCAAGCCGTTCTACTACTCAGTTCTTTACCGGATAGCTGGGAGACGTTGGTGGTTTCTCTCAGCAACTCTGCACCAGAAGGCAAGTTGACCATGAGCATGGTCACAGACACCATGTACAATGAAGAGACAAGGCGGAAGGACTTGGATGGAGATCAATCCCATGCCCTCATCACAGAAAATAAAGGTAGATGCAGAGACAGAGGAAGAAGCAAAAGCAGAGGACGCAGTAGAGGAAGATTTCAAGACAAAGAGAAATCCAAATAAGGTACGAGCCGGCCGAAGTTCAAGTGTTACCATTGTGGCCAAGAGGGTCACGTAAAGAAATATTGCTATGCCTTGAAAGGAGAACAATAACAAGGCAATAGGCAGCCAAAGACTGAAGATGGGAACACTGCAGTTATTGTCTCAGAGGATATTGCATCATTCTCTGTTGAAGAAGAAAAATGTCTTCATATGTCAGACAATGACACTAAATGGGTGGTAGATACAACAACTTCCTACCACGCCACACCTCGGAAGGAGTTCTTCAGTACGTACCAAGCTGGAGATTTTCGTACAGTGAAGATGGACAACTCCAGTTTTTCAAAGATTGTGGGAATAGGCGATGTTTGCATCCAAACCAAAGTTGGGTGCATGATGGTGTTGAAAGATGTCAGGCATGTTCCCGATTTACGCCTGAATCTTATCTCAGGGATAGCCTTAAATCGACAAGGCTATGAGAACAACTTCGGCAAAGGCATGTGGAAGTTGAAAAAGGGATCTCTGGTGGTAGCTGGAGGACAGGCAAGTGGCACATTATACAAGACTCATATGGAGGTTGTCATGACCCGAACCCGCCCCCATGGGTTAAGGACATAACCGGCCAGTAATCTTGAGATTACCTATGGCCTCAAACCAAACCAGACATAACTCATCAGAGTGAAGGGGCCAAACGGAAGCAAAATTTAAAACTTTGTCCATAGAGCTGTGCTTACATGGCATGTCATAACAAACCATACATACATATATATATATTAATAACTCACATCAGGAAATACAATAACATAAGTTCTGTATAGACAGGATCATTCAAGTCTAGGTCAGTCAATCAAAACTATATACAAATGTATCCAAAGTCCTCACCAACATGACAAAATAAAACAAGTTGGCAAAAGGGCGAAGACGAGTCTCGTGTGCGAGACGTAAGGGATGACTCTTCAAAACCTTGGTTGTTCCACATAAACTTCACTGAGGCTGGGTTTGGACCTCCCTTGGCTCACCTACAGACACATGAATGAGCGTGAGCGAAAGCCCAGTGAATAATATCAAATAAAGAAGTTACACAAACGGTATTTAGAACAACGTGTTTCAAACGGCCTTGGGCCCAATTTGTATTTCTATCTAGCTTACGTATAAATACAGGTCAAGTGACAGTGGTTCCAAACACATCATACGGCCTCTGGCCCAATTCATTCGTATCATTTATGTCGGACGGCCTCTGGCCCATTCATTTGTATCATATGGCCTCTGGCCCATTCATTCATGTCATACGGCCTCTGGCCCATTCATTCATTTCATACGGCCTCTGGCCCATTCACTCATGTCATACGGCCTCTGGCCCATTCATTTATGTCAGACTATCGTTCGAGTCAGACCATCATCCATGTCATACGGCCTCTGGCCCATTCATTCATGTCATAGGCCTCTGGCCCATCCATTCTTTCTTTCATGTCAAACTGGCCTTTGGCCCATTCATTCTTTCATATCAGACTGGCCTTCGGCCCATTCATTCTATCATTCATGTCAAACTGGCCTTTGGCCCATTCAATCCTTCATTCATGTCAAACTGGCCTTTGGCCCATTCTTTTGGCATAGCAAACATTTGTCCACCATTCAAATTAATGAACTTATACGACTTACACAGAAATAAGCAATTGGACAAACAATATATTTCAGATATCTTTATTAAGGTATTACTCATAGTGATCGGCTGGATGATTTGCCCTGGAGCTCGACCCTACACATTCCATGAACACAGTGGGTCACAAACAATTCAATCCGTTCTTAATTCACATATTCCTCTTTAGGCTTCTATCTTATTCTTTTAATTCATTCATAGTGCTCAATGCATGCCTAAGCGTACTTAGAAGTGAAAGGGAACGGAAAACGAAACACATAACACATTCACAAAATTTCATAAACAGGGGTCCCCGCTCGAGCGTGGACTTCCCCACTCAAGCGGACCCATTAGGTCTGCAAAAGTTCTGGTTATCTCGTTTTTACGCTCGAGCGTGAATTCGGGCGCTCGAGCTGAAGGTCATTCCACATAGCTCCCCGCTCGAGCGGACATCCATGACTGTAAAAATACTGGGAGCCCGCATTTTACGCTCGAGCGGTGGTTCCCCCGCTCGAGCGGACGTCAAGAATTCTGGGTTTTCCAGAACTTGTTCTTGAACTCAAATTCGACCTTCAAAGGTTCCAAACCCACAATTCTGGTTTCAAAACATGCAAATACAATATACATCATGAGTATACAAGCAAGATGAGGTCAATTGCTCAAAATCATGGTCCAATTCTTCAAAATAAATCAACATTCCTTGGTATAATCAAGGCTCATGCATTCAAATCTCATATTAATCAAACATGCATGTCAAAATATGGTGCAAATGGTGTTCATTCTCATGAAGCTCAACTAAAACCATGCTTACATGTATGATTCAACCCACAATCTTTCATAATTCACACATTACATGCTAGATTATGTAATTTCATAGGGATTCTCTACATGCATGCACACATGGACTTCAATCTCAACTTAATCAACCCAATACATGTTCTTTATCATCATTCAACTTTGAATTCACAAATTACAAACTAAAATCCATGAGTCAAGGGTTGATTACTCACCTAGGAGCCTTAATTCTCACAATCGTGCTCAAATCTTGCACCTAGCCTTCCCAATTCATAAATCTTGAGCCAAAATGCACAAAGATGTCTCCTCTCTCTCTCAAAGTCGGTTCTCTCTTTTTCGAGAGAGTGAATCTCAGCCAAAATGATATAAAAGAGAGGAATTAAATATAACAAGGCCCTTTATATAGCCTCACTCAATCAAATTTGATTATAGCCAATTAATGGCACTTAATTAATCGTTCTGAATCTAATTATTTTGATCCTAATTGATTTTCAATTAAATTTCACCGTAGGCTCTAAAAATTACGCTAATCACAATGGCATAATCAATTTCGGGTTCCGCGGCCTATAGAGCCTTCGATTTAAATTCCAAAACAGATAATCAAGCAGATATTCCTACGGTGAACAGATAGAAATTCAAAACCACATATTTTCACATAAATGGCACACAAAATCATACCAAACACATAATCACATTCATAATAAAGACCAATTAGCATAATATGGAACAGGGTTATCACAGTCTTCCCCCCCTTTAGGAAGTTTGGTCCTCCAAACTTATTTTACCTTCGTCGAGAAACAAATGTGGATACCGTAGTCGCATTTCCTCCTCTTTTTCCCACGTGGCATCCATCCCATAGTGTTCTTTCCATTCCACTTTCACCATTGGGATGGACTTGCTTCTCAATTGTTTCACCTGGCGGTCAATGATTCATTCTGGCCACTCGGTGTACTCCATATTTTCATCAAGAGCTACCCTGTGATAATCAATCACATGAAACGGGTCTCGAAGATAATCCTTCAACATCGACACATTAAACACATTATGGATTTGCTCGAATCCGGTGGAAAAACAACTCTATAGGCAACTGGACCATGCCTTTCTAGAATTTGAAACGGCCCAATGTAACGGGGCGACAACTTGCCCTTCTTTTCAAGCCTGACTTGGCCTTTCATCGGGGACACACGAATAAACAGATGGTCACCAACCTCATACTCAAGAGGTCTTCTTCGAACATCCGTATAATTCTTTTGTCGGTACTGAGCTGTTTTGAGCCTTTGCTGTATGGTTTTGATTTTCTCATAAGTGTCTTGCACAATTTCAGGCCCAAGTAAAGCTCTATCCCCGACTTCTGTCCAACAAATTGGTGATCTACACCTTCTACCATACAAAGCCTCGTATGGTGCCATACTGATGCTGGAGTGGAAGCTGTTATTGTATGCAAACTCTGCTAGTGGCAAATAGTCTTCCCAACTCCCCTGAAAATCCAAGCCACACATCCTTAGCATATCTTCTAACGTCTGTATGGTCCGTTCTGATTACCTATCTGTCTGCGGATGGAATGCAGTACTAAATCTCAATTCTGTCCCCATGGCTTCCTGCAAACTCTTCCACAGTCTAGATACAAATTTCGGATCTCTATCCGACACAATAGATACCGGAACTCTGTATAAACGAACAATCTCATCAACATATATTGTAGCCGGTCTATAAGCATTAAATGTAGTTCTAATTGGTAGAAAATGTGCAGACTTAGTTAGTCTATCAACTACAACCCAAATACAATCCATACCTCGAGGGGTCCGAGGTAGGCCAACAACAAAATCCATAGTCACATGCTCCCACTTCCATTCAGGAATAGGAAGAGGTTGAAGAAGACCGCCTAGTTTCTGATGTTCAGCTTTAACTTGCTGACATTGGAGACATTTGGACACATATTCTGCAATCTCTTTCTTCATTTTAGGCCACCAATAGCTTTGTTTTAGATCCCGGTACATTTTATTGTTACCCGGATGCATAGGAAACACTGATTTGTGGGCTTCATCTAAAACCCTTTTCTTTAGTTCCGGAATATCTGGGATGCACATTCGATTTTGAAATCTCAACACTTCACCTTCAATGCTAAACTCTTCTTTCGGACTTGTCTCAAATTCATCAATCACTTTCTTGAGGATTTCATCCCCTTTCCGTTTCTGTTTAATTTCATCAATGATTGCCGGTTCGGCTGTAATAGCGGCTATCAATCCGCCCTGTTCACATAATACCACTTCAATTTCAGACTTCTCAAAATCTTGCAAGATCTCTTTCTGTTCAGTAAGCAAACAAGCTATACTCTCCGTTAATTTTCTGCTCAAGGCATCAGCAACTGTGTTAGCTTTCCCGGGGTGATACTGAATCTTAAGATCATAGTTTTTTATCAGTTCGAGCCATCTCCTCTGTCACATGTTCAACTCCTTCTGTGAAAAGAAGTATTTCAGACCTTTGTGATCCGTGTAGACTTCACACTTTGCCCCATACAGATAATGCCGCCAGATTTTCAAAGCAAAGACAACTGCGGCCAATTCTAAATCATGTGTCGGGTAGTTCTTCTCATGTGGCCTCAACTATCGAGAGGTGTAGGCAATTACCCTTCCGTTCTGCATTAGCACACAACCCAAACCTTTATAAGATGCATCACTGAAAATTACAAAGTTTTCCGTACCTGTGGGCAATGTCAATACTGGTGTAGTGGCCAGTCTTGTCTTTAATTCATGAAAGGCCGATTCTCTTTCGTCATTCCATTCAAATGGTTGCCCCTTGCGTGTCAGTTGGGTAAGAGGTACAGCTATCCTTGAAAAGTCTTTCACAAACCTCCTATAATACTCGGCTAAGCCCGTGAAGCTGAGGACTTCTGTCACATTTGTCGGTGTAGGCCAATTCACAATTGCCTCTATTTTCTGTGGGTCCACTGAAATCCCTTCCTTGTTGATCACATGCCCTAAGAAAACAACTTCATCTAACTAAAACTCACATTTCTTTAGTTTAGCAAATAATTTCCTTTCCCTAAGTATTTGCAGGACCGTTCTCAAATGATGTTCATGTTCGAGTCTATTCTTGGAGTATATCAAAATGTCATCAATAAAAACCATAACAAATTCATCAAGGTAAGTTTTAAAAATTCGGTTCATTAAGTCCATAAACGCTACCGGAGCATTAGTCACTCCAAATGGCATAACAAGAAATTCAAAATGACCATACCTCATTCTAAATGCGGTTTTCTCAACATCTTCTGCCTTTACTTTCAACTGGTGGTACCCGGATCTCAAATCAATTTTGGAAAACACCTGTGATCCCTGCAACTGGTCAAACAAGTCATCAACACGAGGTAAAGGGTATTTATTCTTTATTCTCACCTTGTTCAGTTCTTGGTAGTCAATGCACAGGCGCAAGGTTCCATCTTTCTTTTTCACAAATAACACCGGTGCACCCCATGGTGAAGTACTAGGTCGGATAAACCCTTTGTCAAGTAGGTCTTGCAACTGTTCTTTCAGTTCTTTCATATCAGCAGTAGCCATTCTGTAGGGAGTTTTGGAAATAGGCTGGGTGCTTGGCATAATCTCAATTGTAAACTCTATCTCCCTGTCCACCAATTCCCCTGGTAGTTCATTTGGAAACACGTCTGGAAATTCTCTAACAACAGGGATATTATTCAATTCAACATCTACAAGTTGTTCAGATAACACATAACACAAATAACCCTGGCACCCTTTCCTGATCAGTTTACATGCCTTTATTGCAGATATTGAATAAGGTGGAGGTACTACCCCGTTACCCACAAACACAATTTCTTCCTATTCTGGTGGTCTAAACACAACTCGTTTTGTACACAATCAATGGTGGCACAATATTTAGTTAACCAATCCATGCCCAGAATTATATCAAAGTGCCTAAAGTTCAACGGCAACAAATCCACATATAGAATGGCATTCCCAACACGCATGTCACAAAAACGATATACAGATTCACACAACACAGATTCCCCGGATGGAGCAGATACACATAGCAGGTATGGCAATAATTCTAGAGGTCTACTCAGTCTAGATGCAAATGCACATGTCACAAAAGAGTGTGTTGATCCAGAGTCAATTAACACAAAAGCATCCTGATTACATATAGAAATAGTACCTGAGACAACTGCGTTGGCATTCCGTGTATCGCCCGGAACAAGCGCAAAAACTCTTCCTTGTCTCATGGTATCTCCGGTGGTAGTAGATCTCATAGTATTTCCCAGCTTTGGGATTGATGCAGTTGAGCTAGTAGCTAGCTTTCCACTGTTTTGATTACAATCTCTATCCATATGCCCTTGTTTACCACATTTAAAACAGGCTCCTGACACACGGTAACAAACCCCAAGATGCCTTTTACTACAAATATTACACATTGGGGATGTATCTTGGGAAGAATTAGAAGTACTCGAGGAGCTCGTATTCTGCTTCTTCAAAAATTTCTTCTTCGTAAAGAAGCCTTGTCTTTTGTAGCCTTTCTAGTCGGTTGCTGGTTTAGTTTGTCTAGTTTATTAGCTTCTGATATTATGGCCCTGTCTAGCACCCCAATATAGTTTTCCAGCTTCAAGACATTCACCCTTTCTAAAATGTCGCTTCGAAGCCCACCTTCAAAATGCCTCGCTTTCTTATAACCAGTATCAATCACATGTGGTGCAAACCTGGCCAATTCAGTGAATTTAGCCTCATACTCAGCTACGGTCATACTGTCTTGCCTACGTTCCATGAACTCTGATACTTTTTTGTCACGGACACATTGAGGGAAGTACTTATCATAGAAAACTTCCAAGAATTTTGCCTAGTCAACATCTTTATGATTTTCACGCATTAACATCCACCATCTTCTTGCTTCGTCTTCTAGCATAAAGGTGGCTAGAAGCACTTTCTGTGTCTCCGAACAGGGGAACACTTCAAATAGCTTTTCGATGCCGAGGACCCACGCTTCGGCTTTCAACAGATCTAGTCCCCCATGGAACTGTGTGGTTTCATTTTCTTGAACTCTTTGGTGAGAGCTATTATTCGGTCATCATTCTGATTATTTGGCATGGGTGGTGCCGGAGGTGGAGGTGGAGGATGTGGTTGCTGCCACTGTTGTTGCCACTTTTGTTGTTGCCTCAGTGCTTCTGCCATTTCCTGAATCAACCTTTCCATTCTATCTATTCTGGCAATAGAAGACTCCTTTATCTCATCACCTCTTGTCCTCACCATCTGATTAAACTTGCATTATGCTTTATACAAAAGATTCACAAGTATACATATACTAGAGAGCATACATATTCAAATAATTTACAATGTAAGAAAATCACAAACTTATAACACATAGTTGTTCACATTAAAACATTTAAGCACATTCTCGATGCTTCCAAATTCATACTTATCACATGAATGCATCCTAGATCTTTTCTAGACACTTATTGCTTTTTTGGACAAGTGTGTGAGTTACTAACTCGTGCTCTGATACCACTCTGTCATGACACGAACCCGCCCCCATAGGTTAAGGACATAACCGGCCAGTAATCCTGAGATTACCTACGGCCTCAAACCAAACCAGACATAACTCATCAGAGTAAAGGGGCCAAACGAAAGCAAAATTTAAAACTTCGTCCATAGAGCTGTGCTTACATGGCATGTCATAACAAACCATACATATATATATATATATATTAATAACTCACATCAGAAAATACAGTAACATAAGTTATGTACAGACATGATCATTCAAGTCTAGGTCAGCCAATCAAAATTATATACAAACATATCCAAAGTCCTCGCCAACATGACAAAATAAAACAGGTTGGCAAAAGGGCGAAGATGAGTCTCGTGCGTGAGACGTAAGGGATGACTCTTCAAAACCTTGGTTGTTCCACACAAACTTCACTGAGGCTAGGTTTGGACCTCCCTTGGCTCACCTACAGACAAATGAATGAGCGTGAGCGAAAGCCCAGTGAATAGTATCAAACAAAGAAGTTACACAAATGGTATTTAGAACAACGTGTTTCAAACGGCCTTGGGCCCAATTCGTATTTCTATCTAGCTTATGTATAAATACATGTCAAGTGACTGTGGTTCCAAACACATCATATGGCCTCGGGCCCAATTCATTCGTATCATTTTTGTCGGACGGCCTCTGGCCCATTCATTTGTATCATACAGCCTCTGGCCCATTCATTCATGTCATACGGCCTCTGGCCCATTCACTTATATCATACGGCCTCTGGCCCATCCATTCTTTCTTTCATGTCAAACTGGCCTTTGGCCCATTCATTCTTTCATGTCAGACTAGCCTTCGGCCCATTCATTCTATCATTCATGTCAAACTGGCCTTTAGCCCATTCAATCCTTCATTCATGTCAAACTGGCCTTTGGCCCATTCTTTTGGCATAGCAAACATTTGTCCACCATTCAAATTAACGAACTTATAAGACTTACACAGAAGTAAGCAATTGGACAAACAATATATTTCAGATATCTTTATTAAGGTATAACTCACAGTGATCGGCTAGATGATTTGCCCTGGAGCTCGACCCTACACATTCCATGAACACAATGGGTCACAAACAATTCAATCCGTTCTTAATTCACATATTCCTCTTTAGGCTTCTTCCTTATTCTTTTAATTCATTCATAGTGCTCAATGCATGCCTAAGAGTACTTAGAAGTGAAAGGGAACGGAAAACGAAACACAGAACACATTCACAAAATTTCAAAAACAGGGGTCCCCGCTCCAGCGTGGACTTACCCACTCAAGTGGACCCATTAGGTTTGCAAAAGTTCTGGTTATCTCATTTTTATGCTCGAGCGTGAATTCGGGCGCTCGAGCTGAAGGTCATTCCACATAGCTCCCCGCTCGAGCGGACATCCATGACTGTAAAAATACTGGGAGCCCGCATTTTACGCTCGAGCGGTGGTTCCCCTGCTCGAATGGACGTCAAGAATTCTGGGTTTTCCAGAACTTGTTCTTGAACTCAAATTCGACCTTCAAAGGTTCAAAACCCACAATTCTGGTTTCAAAACATGCAAATACAATATACATCATGAGTATACAAGCAAGATGAGGTCAATTGCTCAAAATCATGGTCCAATTCTTCAAAATAAATCAACATTCCTTGGTATAATCAAGGCTCATGCATTCAAATCTCATATTAATCAAACATGCATGTCAAAATATGGTGCAAATGGTGTTCATTCTCATGAAGCTCAACTAAAACCATGCTTGCATGTATGATTCAACCCACAATCTTTCATAATTCACACATTACATGCTAGATTATGTAATTTCATAGGGATTCTCTACATGCATGCACACATGGACTTCAATCTCAACTTAATCAACCCAATACATGTTCTTTATCATCATTCAACTTTGAATTCACAAATTACAAACTAAAATCCATGAGTCAAGGGTTGATTACTCACCTAGGAGCCTTAATTCTCACAATCGTAGTCAAATCTTGCACCTAGCCTTCCCAATTCACAAATCTTGAGCCAAAATGCACAAAGATGTCTCCTCTCTCTCTCAAAGTCGGTTCTCTCTTTTTTGAGAGAGTGAATCTCGGCCAAAATGATATAAAAGAGAGGAGTTAAATATAACAAGGCCCTTTATATAGCCCCACTCAATCAAATTTGATTATAGCCAATTAATGGCACTTAATTAATCGTTCTGAATCTAATTATTTTGATCCGAATCGATTTTTAATTAAATTTCACCGTAGGCTCTAAAAATTACGCTAATCACAATGGCGTAATCAATTTCGGGTTCCACGACCGATAGGGCCTTCGATTTAAATTCCAAAGCAGATAATCAAATAGATATTCCTACGGTGAACAAATAGAAATTCAAAACCGCATATTTTCACATAAATGGCACACAAAATCATACCAAACACATAATCACATTCACAATAAGGACCAATTAGCATAATACGGTGCAGGGTTATCACAGAGGTGCATTCAGGTAGTCTCAACGCAACAGAAGATAAGGCATCACCAAATTTGTGGCACAAAAGGTTGGGTCACATGAGTGAGAAAAGGTTGCAAATTCTGGCAAAGAAGTCGCTTATTCCATTTGCCAAAGATGCGAAATCGAATCCTAGTGACAACTGCTTGTTTGGGAAGCAACATACAGTCGCTTTCCACTCATCATCCAGAAGACAATCAGAGTTGTTAAGCAGAGTATACTCTGATGTATATGGTCCCATAGAAGTGGAATCTTTGGGCGGCAAAAAATACTTCCTGACGTTTATTGATGACGCATCACGGAAGGTATGGGTTTATGGCCTAAGAACCAAAGCTGAGGTGTTCCAGTATTTTCAAACATTTCATGCTATGGTACCAAGAGAGACCGAAAAGAAGTTGAAGTGTCTCCGAACAGACAATGGAGGTGAGTACACGTCGAAGGAGTTTGAAGCCTACTGTGCTACTCGTGGCATCCGACATGAGAGGACTATTCCTGGAACCCCACAACACAATGGTGTAGCTGAAAGAATGAACCGGACCATTGCGGAGAAGGTTAGATGTATGCTCAAAATAACGAAGTTTCCAAAGCCATTTTGAGGAGAAGTCGTTCGTGTTACTTGCTATTTGATCAACAGATCGCCATCAGTTCCACTGAAATTTGACATTCAAGAGAAAGTATGGTCTGGAAGGGAGATTTCTTACTCTCACTTGAGAGTGTTTGGGTGCAAAGCATTTGCACATGTATCCAAGGAGCACAGACAGAAGCTGGATGATAAAGTTACTCCATGCATCTTTATTGGCTATGGAGATGAAGAATTTGGATACAGACTATGGGATCCGAAAAATAAAAAGGTCATTCGAAGCTGAGATGTGGTATTTCAAGAAGGCCAGACCTTAGAAGACTTTGGGCAACCAGCCAAACCCAAAGTTAATGATGTTTTGGAAATTGTTCCCAATCTTGCACCATCACATCATGCCACTCATGAAGAAGAGTTACCGCAGCATGCAACCAATGATGTAGAGTTGCATGATGGATTGCCAGAAGAAGAAGAGGGTGTTGAGCAGGGGGAGCCACAACCCCCTCCGCCAGAGACTGTTGGTCCACAGTTGCAAAGATCAACAAGAGAGTCTAAGCCATCGTCAAAATACCCTACTTCTGATTATATTTTTCTTACTAATGAGGGGGAGCCAGAAAGTTTTCAAAAAGCTCAAAATCATAAGGAGAAGAGTAGCTGGCATCAACCTATGCAAGAAGAGATGCAGTCATTGTAGAAGAATCAAACTTATGATTTGGTAAAACTTTCCCAGGGTCGAAAACCATTGCAGAACAAATGGGTGTTCAAGTTGAAAAAAGATGGCAGCGGAAAGCTAGTCAAGTATAAGGCTCGATTGGTTGTCAAAGGTTTCGGGCAGAAGAAAGGTATTGATTTTGATGAAATCTTCTCGCCAGTTGTGAAAATGACATCCATTCGAGTAGTTTTGGGACTAGTGGCTAGTTTGAATTTGAAACTTGAACAAATGGATGTGAAAACAGCATTTCTCCATGGTGATCTGAAGGAAAAAATTTACATGGAGCAACCAGAAGGTTTTAAAGTAAAAGGGAAAGAAAACTTAGTCTGTAGATTGAAGAAGAGTTTTTAAGGCCTCAAACAAGTGCTTAGACAGTGGTACGAGAAGTTTGACTCATTCATGGTGGATCATGAGTACAAGAGAACTGCTGCAGATCAGTGTGTCTATGTCAGGATATTTCCCGATGGAAACTTCATCATACTCCTGCTCTATGTTGATAACATGCTAATTCTTGGACAGGATGCCACAACAATCAGATCATTGAAGAAGGAGTTATCACAGTCCTTTGACATGAAGGACCTAGGCCCTGCACAGCAAATGTTGGGCATGCAAATTGTGCGTGACAGGAAAGCCAAGAAATTATGGCTGTCACAGGAGAAGTACGTTGAACAGGTGATTGCAAAGTTTAACATGAAAGTTTCCAAGCCAGTCAATACTCCGCTGGCTAATCATTTCAAGTTCAGCAAGAGTTCTTGTCCCTCCTCTACTAAAGAAAGAGAAGAGATGGAGGCTATTCCCTACTCATCCGCCGTAGGGAGTTTGATGTATGCAATGGAGTCCACCCGACCAGATACTGCTCATGCTGTTGGAGTAGTAAGCAGATTCCTTTCCAATCCAGGAAAAGAGCATTGGGAAGCAGTCAAGTGGATTCTGAGGTACCTCAAGGGTACGGAAAAAATGTGTTTGTGCTTTAGAGATGCTAAATCAGTCTTGGAAGGCTATACGGATTCCAATATGGCGGAGATCTTGATGGTAGAAAATCTACATCAGGATTTCTGTTCATTTTCGCAGGGGGTGCTGTTTCTTGGCAGTCCAAGTTGCAGAAGTGTGTTGCTTTATCCACAAGCGAGGCAGAGTATATTGCCACAACAGAAGCTAGAAAAGAGATGTTGTGGTTGCAGCGGTTTCTCCAAGAGTTGGGATTAAAACAAGAGAAGTTCACGGTACATTGTGATAGCCAGAGTGCCATAGACCTGAGCAAGAATTTGATGTACCATTCTCGCACAAAGCACATTGATATTCGGTATCATTGGATACACAAAGTGATGGAAAATCAGTTATTGGAACTGATCAAGATCCATACAGATAAGAATCCTGCTGACATACTTACAAAGGTGGTCTCGAGAAACAAACTCAAAATCTGCAGAGACATTGCCGGGATGGACTTCAAATGAGAAGTCAGTTCTCCATATTGGCGTGGCGGGGGAGAATTGTTAGTGTCCAGCCCATTACCAAAATGGAGATCCCATTCTTCCACTCCACCAACCCCACTAGGTAGTGGAAGGGGTAGGTGGTGGCCAATAAGCTCCTCCCTCAATTGTGTATAAATTAAGGTGAGGATGAGGGGTTTGAGACAAGAGATTGCAGTGTGTAATCTGAGAGGGCAATGAGAAACAAGTGTGAATGAGAGTGCTATAGGGTGGGTTTGTGAGGTGTGAGTTGTAGTATCCTTTCGAAAATTCTATAGTGGATAGCTCTCCGTGGACGTAGGCAATTGCCGAACCACGTAAATATTATTGTGCTATTGTGTGTGATTGATTTCTGGTGTCTCAGTTCCAACATGTACAACAAATGGAACACTACTACTAGAAGCCATGGACGATGAAGAGGAATACGGTGGCCTATACCAAAGGATGTGTTTATATAATACATATAAAGCCTCGTAGCTCAATTTAATTTGATGGTCAATCTTTTTCAACATCAGAGAGACGATATGAGCACCATCTGCCCAAGAACTCCATGAAATTTGTCAGCATTAGAAAGGGCATATTGACGCCAAGGAATGCATAAAAAATTTGTCAACATCAGAGAGGCCATACGACCGCCATCCACCCGAGAACTCACTAAAATTTACCATCACCCTCTTTCAATTTTTTTATTCGAAGGCAGACCAAATGAATGAACGTGATGGAATTCATGAAATAATAATATTTGAAATTTTATAAATTGACTCGACAGAGTTTACGGGAAAAACAATTATTACAGATTCACAATAAGCCAACCATCAATCATTTACAGGTGTAAGCAATTTGATTGAGTAGGGATTGAATAAAAATATAAAAAATAAAATAAAATAACACAAAATCAAATTCTTCAACCAGACTAGTTTGGTTGAGATAGGAACAAGGGCAAAGTAGGAGGGGATGAATTACAATCTATGTGAAAGAAAATGCTACTTATACAGAATTTATATATAAATTTTGTCAGCCAGTGGCAATCTTATTAGGCACTCCCTTATTTAAATAAATAATTTCTTTAACATGACAAATACCCATGCAGGTACATCATTCACTACAAGAAATGTCACTTTTGGCTACCAAAATATTGGTCGCCAAAAGTCCAATATTTAGTCGCCGAAACCATTTAGCGACTAAAATATTTTGTCGCCAAACTCGTCGCCTATACCTTGTCGGCGATAGTATTGGCGACTAAACTATTTTTGGTCGCTGAAAGTGAACGTTTTGGCTACTAAATTTTCGTTAGTCGGCAAAGGTTATGTTTTGGCGACTAAAATATTAGTAGCCAAAAGTAAGCATTTGGCTACGAAACTTTGAGTAGTCGGGAAAGGGGATATTTTGGCGACTAAATATTTAGTCGCCAAAAGTGTTCAAATAAAATTAATTAAATTTTCAACAACTAAAACTTCTTGTCGTAGATAAGTTTTAGTCACAACATTACTACATTTAAGGACTAAAGAATTTAGTCACCAAAAAAATTATTTTTCATTTTATTAAACTTTTGGCTACTAACCATTTGGTAGCCGAAAGTCTTCATTATATTTTTAGCTACTAAATTTTTAGTCACCAAAAATCTTTGGGTTCTTTATGGTTACCAAATATTTGGTCACTAAAAATATTGATTTCCTTTTTGGCTACCAATTGGTTAGTCACTAACAAATTCACTTTTTTTTTTTTTTTTTGCTACTAAACATTTAATGGAAAAAAATTTATTTTGTGTTTTTTTTATTATAATTAATTTCTTCACAACCTGTATTTATTTCGTGCAACCTTCACCCTGTATTTAAACAAAATAATACATATATCTATTTCTATTTCGTTTCAACAATACAAAAATTTGATCTTTTAACATCAAATTCTATACAGATCTGAATTATCCAACCCAAAATAATAATTCCATACAAATACAAAATCATACAAAAAAGATGTCCTCTGTACAAAAAATTCTACATCAAATGTCATTTACAGAATATTTTGAAAGTGTAAACATGATGGGAAAATTAAATTTATTTACTAAAACACTTGCTTAATTTAACAATGAAGCCATTGATCTAAACACTTCTCATCCTTCAAGCTTGCTTCATATAGTTTGGTACCTTTCTTTCTGAAGACACCAACTGCAAAATAATGCAAATGTAGTAATGCAATCAGAAAATCGAGAAATGGAATAGAAAGATGCAAGAACATTTTCCAATACACCCATTGCCCACGTCTTATAAAACATTGTAATAATCGCACCTTCAAATATAGTATGAGGCTAAAAATCAAATATAGTAAGAGGCTAAAAATTAAATATAGTAGGAGGCTAACACGTCATATATATTTTAATCCCTCTCTCGCTCTAGTCCCATCCCATCACCCCTTGATTTGTCCCACTCCCAATATGATAGGGAGCGGGTTAGGTTATTAAAAATCCACGCCAAACCCAACCTATGTCCATCCCTATTTAAGAGTGCTATAGCCCCATTGACTCTAATGTAAAACATTCCACCTCTAAGATTCAAGGACATGAATTTCAAAAATAAATTCATTCTGATATTGAAAGTTTTGTTTGCAACTATTATCATAGCGTCGTCCATTTCAATATCCTAACTAGTAAGCAATAGTACCAATAATGTTAAAAGCACTGAAACTGCCCCAATTGAAACCAAATTGCCAGTTAACAATGAGGGCTGGTTGATATTCACAGCTTTGGTGAAATGTCAATTCATTTTTGTGGATGCAAATCTAACTTTGACCAAGGCCCAGAATGAAAATGAAAGCCCACATTTATGTAGTTCTGGACTTTAGACCAAACCCAATGCAAGGCTCAAGACACCAATTATGTTTTTTTTTTTTTTTAATTTTCAAATTCAGCCCAAATAATCAAAGGCCTAAATAAACATCTAATTTGGATCAGTGAGAACTTAGAAATATGAGTCATTTTAGATAATGGGTGTTCAGTGGATCACAACCTCTTCAACTATATATATCTGGGTCAGACATATTGTGTGTCTTTTCCTTTCAACAATTAATGTAGTCTAGCTTGCAATTGAAAATTACGTAGGATTTCAAATTTAAGGTATCACAATAAATAAATGTCTTAGAGGCTAATGTTTTTTCGTTTCTATATGGGGGAAAAAATTTGTAGCAAAAAATATTAGGAGACCACTAATTATCATATGAGTCAACACGAAAACACCGTCTTAAAATGTTAAAAAAAGACTTAATGAATTTTTTTTTAAATGCCGCTAATAAATACACTTTTAGGAACAAAATAATTTATTGTAAAATACGTTTACTTTTGTAAATGAAAATTTTAGTCCCAAAAGAATAGTATTGTGCAATTTTCTCACTTAAAAATAGGGGATGACTCTTTTCCATGTCACTACTATCCTCCATATTTCATCATACTCTATTTTACTGGCTTCATTTCGGGTCCACAATGATAATTCAAACCATTCATCTTGTAAATCTCATAGTAAAAATGTATGTACAAAAAATTAGCTTCATCGAATATCATTAGATACGTGAACAAATTATATATATATATATATATTTAAATGGACAACAACTATGTGTTTAAATTTAAACCACTTATTTTATTAAAAACAAATATGATTTTTTCATCTATTTATTGATATCTAATGAAATTTATTTTTTGCACAAACGATTTTTAGCATGAGATTTACAAGATGAACAGTGCTGTGGATCCGGAATGAGGCCCCAAAATAAAGTATAGTCAAGTACAAAAAATAGTGATATGGGGAAGAGCCATTCTCCTAAAAATATGACATTTTTAACAACTAAAATATTTCGTCCCTAAATTTTTGTCTGAAGTTCTTAATTTGTTGTACTGAGATATAAATTTAAAGCTCTTGTTATAAGACTATACCTCAATAAATTTAAATTAAAAATAAAAACAACAATAACAATAACAATACAAAGGTGCCAATAAAAGAAGCAAAATATTATTCCAAATGTAGCAATAAAAGAATTTTGAAATCTATGAATATGGCCAAGGTCCCATTCTTGAAGGTAATCAGTGTAGAATTGAATTGGGTATGATAATCACAGGCTGCTCTGTTCATGAAAAAGTGTGCTCCTTAACAACCCCTTTGGTGGATTAGTTTTATCAATGTTCCCTTACCAACTGGCCATTATGGATCTTACTTTGTGTCCTAATCTCTATCAAGAGAGCCAAAAAGAAGGATTTATAAGAGACAAACGCCTAGATTATAATATATCTTTTCCTTTATTCTATTATATGAAGTGTTCATTTTATTTGGTGCTATTGTTATTTCATTTTTTTTTCCATTCAACAATACCCTTCAAAATTACTACTAAACAGTTATAATAATAAAAAAGTGTCAAAACAGTTTACTAAACAGTTAAAATAATAAAAAAAGTGTCAAAACAGTTTTCAAAATCATCCCACTTCTTCCTTCATCAATCTCCCAAAAGTGTAAATGTGCTATTGCATATGTGTTTGCATTCACCACTAGTATATATGTGTGTGTGTGTGTGTGTGTGTGTGTGTGTTTGTGTGTGTGTGTGTGTTTGTGTAGACACAGAATGAGAAAATTTAAGCATGTCAGAATCTACTTAGTAGTATTGACAAATGGATTGAACGTTACAACATAAATATTAGTCTCATCTAATGTCAAGTATTTTATTGTAGAACTTTGGATACAGAGGGCAAAGGTCCTCCTTAGTATAGTTTATAATTTATTTTATTTTAAAATATATATCACGTGTTAACTATATCTTATGTTTGCACTCAGTCAAGCTCTCACAGCAGCTTGTTGAATTAGATGTGCTCAAGTTTAGACCAAGTAGTAGAAATGGGTCTTCAATATGCAGAATGCCCAAAATTGACTTCTTTTCATATGATTAAACTAACCAACACATTCAAATAAGTACAAGAATTTGAGTGAGTAGCATAAAATTGTCTTCAATCCACCTAGTTCCAACTAAATATGAATAAAATATATGGGGATTCATGAACAAATGAGAATTTAACCAGAACATATCTCATCAATAAATGCATACAAACAAACACAATGGTGAGATTATATCCCAATTTTTGATGACCATGTTCCATGGGGCTTGGCTAATTATGCAGTGGTTTGATTTGCTATTAATGTCTATCTCTCTAATGATCTTCATTAATGTCTATCTCTCAATAAAATCACAATACTCTGTAACAGAGTTACAATGGTGTACATATATTGGTGACCATGTTCAATTATGAAAGCAGATTGAAACAGATTCAAACACTCCAAGTTCCAATTGTTTCTGATAAATTTGTCACTTGAGCATAGAATCAAACACTTGGTGGGCAAAAAATTTAACAATCCACATATCAAACAAACAATCACCTAAACCAATGATCCAAATTCAGAGTTTATGATCTAAATTTTCTAAATAATAATAGACCATAGATAATGAACCCAACAAAATACTAAAACCCAGATGAATTAAGCAAATGGCATTACTAATCCATAAAAAAATAAATGAAAACCTGGAAGAGTGGGCATGGTGCAAGAAGCGACGGGCTTGGGTGCCTTCTCGACCTCGACAAGGCACGTACGGCAGTTTCCGGCAATGGAGAGGCGGCTGTGGTAGCAGAATCTGGGAATTATCCAAAAAAACTACAAATCAAACTCCTACTATTAATATACCCATTTTAGAAACCCATTCAAAAACATATAGAAGATAAGGGAGATAGATAGCGTCTAGAAATTGGAGAGAGAGAGAGAGAGAGAGAGAGAGAGAGAGAGAGAGAGAGAGAGAAACACTACTACAAATATAGATAAAGATCACATTTTTTTTGTGTGATGTATGTTTTTTAATCACATTTTAAATTTTATTAAAATGTGATCTTTGGGAGTGTGATTAAAATGGGTCATTTTTAATCACACTTTTTAAGTGTCATTAAAAATGATTTCATCACATCTTTTAAGTGTGATTAATAATATTTAGATCACATCTTTTAAGTGTGATTAATAATATTTAGATCACATCTTTTAAGTGTGATTAAAAAAATTTAGATCACATCTTTTAAGTGTGATTAATAACTAATAAAACCTGTGATAAAAAAAAAAGAATTCAACATATTTAACGAATAATCAATATTAATTTTGTACGCACGGTTGAATAATATAATACACACTATATACTATATATATTTCGAATCACAACCATATATTGAATGAAATAACATCATATATTTCATAAATAAAAATTAAATATTCAAAAGTATATACAAAGGAATTAATAAAAAGTTTTTTACTATGATTACATATATTAAAAAATGAAAAAAAAAAAGTATGACAACACATTAGATATTAAGGAATCAATCAGTTATGGAAATCAACCTAGTGGCGAGGAGTACGATATTAAGGAAGACCTGGAGAAGATATTAAGGAAGCACATTAGAAATTATAACTTCATCAGCTAAATAAACAAACAAGTATGACAACACGACAATGATATCACTTCTGCATCTCCACTAAAGGCATTGGTTAGATTTACTAAAAGAGAAGGAGAGTCTAGAGAAAAGTATCTTTTTGGATATTACTTTTACTCAGTTTTTGAAGTGGCATTTCCGACATATTGATCTCAAATTCCATCATTGCAGCTCTGCAATAGTTAAAAAGTTCTTGCAAAGACATTCTCTAAAAATTAAAATGCAGAGTAAATTGAATAAATAGTAAATATGTTATAACCTGTATGCATTAAAGAGCATCTTCATCAATTCTCCTAATGGGGGTGCAAGTTGGCTTCCTGCATCGTTAATATTTTTCTTCTTAGGGACCACCTCTTTATTGACCCCCCATAATCCTACAAAAACAAATATTCTGACATCAGGAAAAGAATACTAGATATGGGCCCAATAAGGGAGCTTAAACATTTGGAAAAAGAAAAAACAACCTGAACCTTTATCCTCTTGAATGATTTAAAGGATATCGTAACTTCAAAGAGAAAAGCAAACAAAAGGTTAGATTTATTAATACAAAAAAAGAAGCACATGGAAATGAGGGCTCTAAAAAGGAAATATTATATCAATTCATAAGTCCATTCCACAACAAATTACAGTTAAGCAAATTCAAGTGAGGTAGAAAGAGAATTTAGAAAGTAACCCCCCACCAATTGACCCAGGCAGACTTTGGACACCTAGGTGGACACACACATAATAAGTTTGAAAAAATAAATTTGGATACAACATAAATTTATACATATTAATCCCTCCTACTTTAAACCTAAAAAATTAATGCTTATCATCTTTGAATGAAAATCATATATATGAAAAATAAAATTGACTCAGATGATTCTACTAGAGTTCCTAAATCAGGTGCTATCTTATCTCAGCAAATAAATTGTAATTCAAATGCATAAAATGTGATGATTAAGCATAAAGATTCATGAAGAATAGTAACACCTGTTGCAAATAACAATGTTGTTATAGTCCCAATCCTCAACCCATCTACACATAGCACATCGTTCTGTTGTCCACTTTGCATGAACAGGTTCATATTTCTCTGTCACAGTAAAAACAGTTCTAAAATCAATTAACTGCTCAGTAAGATTTACCCAACAAATGCTTTCACTCCATGTTCAACAAATAATACATAAACAACTTCAACATGTAAAAATTTCAGTGAAGTACAGTGTTACCTTGGAGAAAAGAAAGTAGCTACTTTTGTGACCCATACCTCCTCAACTCAGGCCATGGGCAATTTAGTCAGATTCCAATCCAGAAAAGAGAGTAGATACATACACAGATTCAACAAAAATTCTTAAGAACAAATTCAACAAAATCAACATGAATCTGATTAACATACATACACACAGATTCAACAAATTCCTTAAGAACAAACACACAGAGAGTTATCTGATATATATATATATGTATGTATATATATATAAAACAAAAAAAAAACAACGACCGGGGCGAGAGAGACAGAGAGACAGAGATTGAGAGAGAGTTTACCTGTGAGTAGATCGGCGGTGCGATGATCGGTGTGATGAGATGAACAACGAGAGAGTCAGAGAGTGATCGGTGTAGATATGAAGAACAATGGAACGAGAGAGTGAGACAGAGGGACAGTGATGAGTTGAACTTGTGATGAGACTGGAAAGTGAGGAATGGAAAAAAATGGGGATTTTTTGGGGCGCGGGAATGGAAAAAAATGGGGGAATCGAGCGGGCAGGATTGGGAAAAAAATATATATTTAAATAATAATTTTCATCATAAATGAATATTTAATGAATGAAAAATTATTATTATTATTTTTTATTTGGTAGAAGTAAGGATAATATTTTAATGAAAAATACTTTCTATTAAGAGTGATGAGTGAGAGAGAGAGACAGAGAGAAAGAAAGAGAAACAAACAGACAAAGAGAGAAAGAGATAGAAAGAGAGACAGAAAAAGAGAAAGAAACAAGAGATGAGCGATACAAAAAGAGAGATAAAGAGCGAAAAAAGATGAACAAGAGAGAGAATAGAAAAATAGAAAGATAGAGAGAAGAGAGATAAGCGAGAGAGACAGAAAAAAAGAGATGAGCGAAAGAGACAGAGAGAGAAAAGAGATGAGAGAGATAGAGAGAAGAGAGATGAGCGAGAGAGACAGAGAGAGAGAGAAGACAAATGGGAAGGATAGAGAGAAGAAAGATAAACGAAAGACACACAGACAGATAGACAAACAAACATAGAAAGAAGAGTGATGAGTGAAAGAGAGAAATAGAAGAATGGTGGTAGTTGAATGGCATTTGCAGTAGTGGTAAATGTGGTAAAGAATATGGGTGGTAAGAGAGAGAGATGAGTGAGAGACGAATAGAGATGAGTGAGAGACGAATAGAGAAAAGAGATAGAGAGACAGAGACAGAGTGATGAGCGAGAAAGAGACAAAGTGGTCGCTAAAAGTGTATTTTCTTATAGTGGATCGATAAATTGAAAGGGAGCTCAATAAATAAAGAAGAGATGAGGGAGAGAGTGAGCAAGGCAAACACAGTGGGGGGGAGTGAGACAGACAGACAGACAGAAAGAGAGAAGCGTGATGAGTGAGAGAGAGAGAGAGAGACGAAGAGAGAGAGATAGACAGAAAGAGAGTGAGACAAGAGATGAGCAAGAGATAAACTAAAAGATAGAGAAAGAAAGTGAAAAGAGATTAACGAGAGAGACATAGAAAAAAAAAAAAAAAAGAGACAGAGAGAGTGGTAGTGGTAGTGGTCATAGTTCCACCCATTAATTTAAGTATGGTGTTTGTTTTGAGCTTTCAAATCATAATTCAACATCCATTTTTCAAAACTCAATTCAAAATATAATCATTACTTTTCAAAACTCATAACCAAACACATAATTTAAAACTCTTTTCAAAGCTTAATTCAAATCAAATTTTTAAATATTTTAAATATTTAAATATTTTTAAAATATTTTAATTTTGTGTGAGACAGATAAAGAAGAGAGATAGAGAGAGAGAGAGACAGAGATAGAGTGATGGGCGAGAGAGAAAGAGACAAAGTGGTTGCTAAAAGTGTATTTTCTTATAGTGGATCGATAAATCGAGAAAGAGTTCGATAAATAGAGAAGATGGGAGTAAGAGAGTGAGCAAGGCGAACACAGTGAGGGATAAATAGACAAATAGACAAGTAGACAGAGAGAGAGAAGAGTGATGAGTGAGAGAGAGACAGGGAGAGGGAGAGAGAGAGAGAGACAAAAAAAGAGATAGAGAGAGAAAGAGAGGGAGAGAGGTAGAGGGAGAGATAGAAAAAAAGAGAGAAACAAGAGATAAGCGAGAGATAGACAAAAAGAGAGAGAAATAGAGCGAAAAGAGATGAGCGAGAGAGAGAGAAAAGAAATGAGAGAGATAGAGAGAAGAGAGATGAGCGAGAGAGACAAAGAAACAAAACAGATAAGAGTGATAGAGAGAAGAGAGATAGGCGAGAGACACAGAGAGAAAATGAGAGAGAGAAACAGACAGACAGAGAAAGAAGAGTGGTGAGTGAAAAAGATAAAGAGAAGAGAGACAGATAGAGACAGAGAGACAGGAAGATGAAAAAATAAATGAAAAGAGAAATGTTATATTAAAAGAGTAAGACGACATTGTTTTTTTTTTGTTTTTTTTGCGACAGAAAAATACCGTTGAATTTATTCAAACCATTTTGTGACTGTATATATATGAAGCTATCTCAAAACCACAATCATTATGCTAGGTTAGAGTTTTCAAAAAACTCTTTTGAGAAAATTATACTTTCTTGTTTTTCGTGTTATATTGTTTTTACTGAATTTTTTTAATATTTTAAGTATTTTTTTTAATTTTTACACACATCTAACATAAATACACCTAAAAATTAAAAAAGTTGTAAAAAAAAATCTTTTAAAAGTTCATTAAATACCAAAAAAAAAAATACAATAATTCAATACATTTTTTTTTGTATTTTTATGTATTTATTAATTTTTAAAAATATTTTTTCATAATTTTTTCATTTTTTAAATACATCTAAGTAAGGTGCATCTTAAAAAAATATTTAAAATTTTAAAAATATTCACTAAAAAAAAAAAACGAAAGTCACTTTTTGCGACGGTAGAAAATGCCGTCGCAAATACTCTCATTTTTTGAGACGGCAAATAGTGCCGTCGCAAATGCTCTGCTTTTTTGAGACGGCAAATGGTGCCGTCGGAAATACTCTGCTTTTTTGAGACGGCATTTTCTGCCGTCGCAAAAAGTGACTTTTTGAGACGGCAAGTGTGCCGTCGCAAATAGTTCCGTCTCATAAACCCACTTTTCTTGTAGTGATTATTAAAAGATGTGTTCAACCCATCAAATGAAAGCCGACTACTTCTTCCATCTCAAAATAATAGTCTATTTTCATAATTTAATTTCTTTTAATAATACAATTATTACATTTTAAAAATATTAATTTTTCAAAATTACCTTTTGATAGTATATTTTTTTAGAAATATCAATTGTCATAATTGTACTTTTTGTATTATTAATGGATTTAAAAAAAGTTTGTATTATTATTGGATTTAAAAAAAGGACAAAATAAGAAATTCATATTATTTTAATAATTAATTTTTTAAAAAAATTAATATTTTGAGATAATAAAAAATAAAATAAGATATTAATATTTTTGGATGGTGGGTGTACAACCTCTTCATAAAAATAAAAATAAAAATAAAATAAAATAACTATTTTGTTTAGTCAAATTTTCAAGTGGAGACTAATGGTATTGTTGTTAATAAAATAAAATAACTATTTTGTTAATTTTTTTATTTTTATTCGGCTACCAAACAATTTAGTAGCCAAAAGTAGGTCTACAGCGACTAAAAGGAATTTTGTCGCCGAAACTGAACATTTGGAGACCAAAATTTTGGTCGGCAAAGATTAAAAATTAAATTTTTTATTTTCATTCGGCTACCAAACAATTTAGTAGCCAAAAGTAGGTTTACAGCGACTAAAAGGAATTTTGTCGCCGAAACTGAACATTTGGCGACCAAAATTTTGGTCGGCAAAGATTAAAAATTAACTTTTTTATTTTCATTCGCCTACCAAAAAATTTAGTAGCCAAAAGTAGGTCTACAGCGACTAAAAGGAGTTTTGTCACCGAAACTTAACATTTGGCGACCAAAATTTTGGTCGGCAAAGATTAAAAATTAATTTTTTTTATTTTTATTCGGCTACCAAACAATTTAGTAGCTAAAGGTACCTCTACGTCTACTAAATTTTTTTTTAGTCGCCAATTGTGATATGTTTAGCTACTAAAAATTTTTTTAGTCGCCAATTGTAATATTTTTAGCTACTAAATTTTTTTTAGTCGCCAATAATCAACATTTCCCTACTAAAAAAAATTAGTAGCCAAAAAGTTGACTTTTGCCGACTAATATTATTTTTGGTAGCCAATTCCGTGACTTTTGGCGACTAAATTGTTTTTGGTAGCCAAAAATGGTCGGCAAAAATGCATTTTCTTGTAGTGATTCAAATTGCGGTGAAAGGCAACTGGCTGTGATCATTTTTATTCTATGTATATAATGAAAATTTTCTATTTATATATCTAATGACTATAAAATAAGAATGTAAATTTATAATTAATTTAAATTAAAAGTAATTATAAATTAAAAAGATCATTACACCCCTCAATTTTTTTAAAGATTTATTATTATTATTATTTGTGCATTGTAAGTATCTGTAAAATATATATTGAGATGATTCTTTAATTTTATAAAAATCACCTTACTAATTTATTGTTTCATTATTTCATCCCATTATAATGATATGATCTCCACTTATTTGCTAATTTGACGGTATAATCTTTAAAAGCATCTCACTTATTCACTATGTTTATTTAGCGAATTAAGTTGGATGGGATTATAAGGGGTTGTTTGGGATGTCCTAAATAAGTGTCTTTTTTGTTTTTTTGGACTAAAAAGTTGAGAAAAAAAAAGAATGAATGTTTAGGTTAATTTTTAACTTTTTACGAAAAAATATGTAATAAAAAACTGTATAAATAAGTGTATAGAAGAAGTTTTAGTGAAGTAGACAGTACGGCCCGTACAGTCTGGCAGAGTAGTGGGCTGAGTAGGAGATAGGAAATGGTTGCCTCCTTTTTGGACTTGAATTGGACGGTGTTGTTCGGCCTGTGGGGGCCTACCATGGGTCCCATTTTGCTAATTGGAATCATTCAATGTGTAGAACTCGTCGAGTATTATATATTTGTAAAAATAAATTACATTGATCGGATATCGATAGTTATCTGATTGTATTAGTTTTTTGTCAACCGTTAACTATAACACCATTCATTTTTTTTATACAAAATTGATTTGATCATGTAGTTAGCGATATTCGATCAATGTGATTTTTTACAAACATATAGTACTCGACGAGTTCTACACATCGAACGGTTCAGATTATCAAAACGAGACCCGTGATGGGCCCCTACGGGCCGAACAACACCGTGTTGTTTGTGCACTCTGTCTGTGCAATTTTTCCAAAAAAGTCAGCAAAATCTGTAGGGAGATAGGCACCAATTGTAATAATTAAGTGTAAAATTAATTTTTTTTATATTTTTTTTGATGAATAGTGATAAATTTGTACCTTTTTGAGTAACTTTTTGACTTTTTTCATGTATCCCAAACCAGGCCTAAGTGTAGTACGAGTTGTGGGGGCCGAATATTGGGAGTCGTAGAGATTCCGGAGAGTCGAACATTGAAGAATCAGGATTCGAAACATTCGGCCATTGCCACGAAAACTCGGACCAAACCTTATTCGGCTAGATAGTCGATTAAGCAAGGGGCCGAGTGAAGATCGGTTTATTACAAAATATGCCGAATAGGAGGTTGGATTTAGAACTAATCCCGAGGCCCAAAGAAGAAAAGATATAAATAGAAGAGACATCAGCCAGAAAGAGGTATGTGATAATTGTGGTGTTTAACTTAGAATACAAGTAATCTAGAACGAGAAACTGACTTGCCCGTTGGAGTGCTAATTCCGGCACCTTCGACCGGAGTGTTTACTTCCTTTCAGGTGCCTATCGGTGGATCACGAGCGTCCCCCAGGATCAGAAGAGTATTCCAAAAACCACTTCGCCACAGGAGTGAATGAGAAGATTAACAATATGGTGGTATTAATTTGGAGCTGGAGGATAAAAAATATTTGTTTGTATGTAATATTATGATATGGGATTAATATATAAAATTACATAAATGCCCTCAAACTAGCCAACGTTAGAATAATTATAATATATATATATATATATATATTTATAATAAAAAAATGAACATGGAAGACAACCCACGTGGGAGTGTCCTGACCCTTACATAAATGCCCTCAAACACTACTTTTTTTTTTTCATGCAGATAATGATTTGACAAAGGATTAAGAGGATGGGCATTTATGTAATTTCATACCCTCTCCACCAACAATCCTTGGACTAATCCTTGAATCCCGTATCCCTGTAGGTATTGTAATCCGATCCAGGAATGTTTTCTTTTTTTTATTCAAGCTCCAAACATATTTTTCATAGGTATACCTACCTTACTAACAGTCCAGTCTTACTAGGGATGGCAATTTGAATCCGGCTAGACAAGGACCCGTCCCCCGACCCCTATTAGAACGATTTTTTCTCGAAAAATACCCTCGACAGACCCTTACAAGCATTGTCGCATTGCTTATGGCCTAGCTTGTATGCTTGCATGCCTTGACCTTTGAGCCCCTAACTTAGCATGTTTTGGTCCATGTTTTGACCTAATTGAGCTCTATTTGTGGTTGGTTCATGCATATTTGCCATGTATTGCATGCCTCCTTTGTAGTCCTCTTTATTAGCTTTCATGCTTTAGGACCTTTGCATGCTATACTTATGTTTGATTGAATGATTTGATATCATTTCTTACTTAATTTCAGTGCATTTAGTGTTGTTACACTTCCTCATTTGTCACTCCTTGAGCCTTCTTGAGGGTTGTGCTCTTAGGCCTAGTTGATAGGCCAATGCATTGTGCATGCATACCTTGTCTTTTGTGCCTTTGTTTTGGTGTTATGGCCACTAATTTGGACATGGCTGAGGTCTGTCCATTTTGGTTTAAGTCTATTAAGCATTGTGTATGACATGTAGTTCATCGCATTGAGTATGTTATGTTGTTTGCATGTTGGTTTATTGCATTTGTGTATGCTTGTTGTCATTTGTATTGTGTGTGCTAGTTGTGTTTGCATTGTGCATACATTAGCATAGTTTGCATGTTATTAGCTTTATTAAGTTAATCATGTCACATTGCATTAAGTGGGCCATGTTGTTCTTAGCATTGTGCATTGTGCATGCCATTAGCCTTGTTAGGTTGTTCATGTTGCATTGCATGTTTGCATGCTTAAGTTATATTGCATATTTGCATGCTTGTGTTGCATTGCATTTTTGCATACTCCATGTTACATAGCATTGTGCATGCCATGTTATGTGTTGCATTGTGTTTGGAATAGGTGTTAGTCCAAACACGGGAAATGAGGGACGTTTCATACTTGAAGTGATGAAACGTGCCTTAATTCCCGGTCGCCGATGCTCTTGATCATACATGATAGAGTTCTAGGCCTTATGTGTTTATGTGTGCATTCATTTCATATTGAATTGTGCAACTTCGCCTCTCGGCCATCATGCATTGAAATGCGCAATTGGTGGTCCGAGGGTCGAGAACCATACTCCCTTGAGCTTATGAAATGATAGAGAGGGTGGTTGTGCACACATATCTTGCAAATACATTTCCATGCCCTTTCTTGCTCTCTGTTGCAGCAAAGTGGAAAAATACAGCAACTGGTCCACCAGCCAGAAAAACTAGCTGGCCGACCACTTTTTCTGCCCTGCAACAACAAAAAGTGGTCGGCAGGTGGTCTCCCACACCAACAACTGGTCGGCCACCCTCCCACAGGTCCCCAAGATGAGTTAGAAGCTATCTGGAGCTTGGTGCAAGTTTGTGAGAGCAGTTGCAAACAGAGGCAAATTGGGGCATCGCGACGGATTTTCGAACGAGGCGACCGGGCATGCATGCACTCTTCTCTTTCTGAGGACCTTGTTTTACTACTTTCCTTAGCTAGTTTATGCTTTGGTTCTATACCTAAATAGTTAATGTGTTTAGCTATTTGTTCGTGTTTAACTAGCAAGTGTAGTTAGCTAATGAAACTGTCTTGTAATAGTTAGTTAACTAGGACTAGTTAATTAGCTTCGTTGTGTAATAATTAGTTTAATTAGCTTAGATTAGCTAGTTAGCTTCTTATTCGGACCCTTCGTCGAGAGGGCCAACTGTTGTAATAAGCGTGCGTGTGTGTGATGCATGTCTTCTAACCCCATTTCTTTCTCCCTTTTACTTAACCGCTTACGATGGTTAGTTTTAGGGCATGTTTCATTTAGCATACCTTATGCTTCGCATGTGTGCATCCATTCATCTGTTTTTCATACACCGGGCTCAGCGCATCATACTAACTGCATTGTTCTTCAATACATCTACTTGAATACGTGTTTAACAGCATGTTACCAAGTTGCATTTCACACGACATTCTAGAATAGCCGAGCCTATTTTAGTTACATTTTCGCATGTGTTGCATTAGCCATCTTAACATGAACTAGGATCATGCATGATTTCTAACTAGTTCTCTGTTTTGGCTTGGAGTACACTGTGAGTGTTTACGCTTTAGCATACTGCATGTGTGTTAATGTTGCCATGAAAGCATGCTTGCCATGAGGCTAACTGCTTATTTGATATAACTGCCTGAATGTCTGTGGGTGACAGTTGGATTACTTGAATTGGAACAATTCATCAAATCCCTGATTTAGCCTACTTGCGAGTAGCAAACTTCAAACCATTTTTCAAACGAACGTGCAATGTTTTGTTCCAACTTAGGCAATCTAGTCTATACTTGTTTGTTGTGCGCATAACATAGTAATTCTAGGTTAATAACCATAATAAGAGCACATGTGTTTTCAAAAATAAAATATCATGCTTAGTACAGGCCGATCTTTAATCGGACGAGCGGGGGTGCTCATTGCATGACCTTCCCCTCTCGTACCCAAGTTCCCGAGCCGAGATGATGACGGACACATGGCCTTCGGCACTAGTCAGGGTTTCCTAAATTTCCCTCAAAATAAAATATTTAGGTGGCGACTCTGTATCTGGCAAAGCAGTCCATGTTTGGCACTTCTTTATAAAAATCAGTTTTCCAAAAAAGATTTACTAGATTTGGACTCTTTGGTGATTTATCGGTCTCACATTGCACTTTGTGAGATTAGATTTAGAACCGTGACATTGAGTCCGAATTGTGGTAACTCAGAACAAAACGAGATTCGCGCCCTCGCAGGCGCGGATATCAGAGAGTTCCCGGGGCACGTCCACATTTTCCATCGCCGAGAGACAACTAGATTCGCGAGGAGTCCACTACTGCTACAGGTAATGTTTCCCACCCTATCTTATATATATTTCTCGCATTACTCGGCCCTCAGGCTCAGTTTTTTCTCTCGAAACCCTTTTTCTCACTTTTCTCTCCCCGTACACCTCTCTATTCTTTAATCTCTCATTTTCATCCCTCCCCAGATATGGCTGATGGATAAGTTGAGGATTGTGGACTCATGCCCAGCATATTCAGCTCGCGGCTATTTCTTGTGGTGATGTTTAGTCGATGCCCCTGATGAGGGATGGTGGTGCGAATGGATGTGTAGTCTGCCCGCTGTCGACATTGCTTGGCGCTGCCCCTGGCTCAATCTGCTGGCGATGAGCTACAACATATCTTGCCAGCCCAGGATTCAGTTGATCGGCCTAACACACTGTGTCTTTTACTTCCCATTTCGAGTTCGGCGCCAATTTGGGCATGATCAAACTTGCCCGGAAGAGGGGATAGAGTACCCTGCTGCATTTCCAATCCAAGGAGCACAGCTAGCTCGATATGCCACAGCATGGAGGATAAGAAAGCTTCTGGCCCCCGCTCCCGCTTTCAGTTGCATGCTCTCTAATGAGTGCATAGGTTGGCTTGATGAAGAGGTGCAGGTTGGGTCTACTTTGGCATCAGAGGCTTCCACAAGCTCTGGGAGGGGGCGCAAGAACACCTGACTTATCCATGCCCCGAGTTTATTGCTTTATCAGTACTTTCAAGTTTTCTTTATGAATGTAATAAAAAGCATCTTCAATTTGTATTCAAGAGTAGGAGAACTCTGTACTGAAATCAATGAAATTGAAGGTTGTGGGTACTGAAAATTTTCCGTTTGGTCCAAAAATGGTCTAAGTTGTAAAAAGATTAATTTGAGCAAAATCAACTTTTATTAAAACTTTTCAAAACATTTTTCGATATGGATCACAACTAGACACGCCCGAGATCTATCACTGAGATGTACAACCCCAGATCCAGCAACTAGAAAGTTGCCCCTAGTCTGAATAGCACTGCATTGGAGATCACAACCGAGCTCTTGAATACAGAATAGACAAAGATGACTAACATGATCACATGGACAAAGTTGATTTGGGAGTGTTTATGGCTGGACTTCAGAATGAAGTTGCCTACGTATCCCGAAGATGGGAATCAAGCCTTATGTAGTTCAGTTTTGGTTCACTCGTGTATTAACACACTCCTTTTGCGCTCTAACTTTTTCCAAGGTCGCCCTTTCTGGGTTTTCAACCTTGCGAGCTCAGTTTTTATTATTTCAAATTTTTCATGCTCTAACTTTTGCCTAGGTTGCCCTTTCGGGTTTTCGGCCTAGCGAGCCACTCAGGGATAGTATTTCTTCAACTTGTCCATGTTGATCAGCTGGGAGAACTCAAGGCCATCTAAATCCATCAGAACGATAGCTCCACTTGACCAGATAGACTTGATGATGTAAGGACCAGTCCAATTGGGTCTGAACTTGCCCCTAGGGTCATGGATGGGAGCTCGGTTATCTTTGAGCACTAGATCCCCCTCTTTCAAATTCCTGGACTTAACCTTCTTGTTGAAAGCCCTGGCAATTCTTCGTTGATAACCCTGGACGTGATACAATGCTTTCAGCTTTCTTTCATCAAAGTGCATGAGCTCTTTGAACCTGCTTTGCTGTCAATCTACCTCAGCTATCTGACACTCAGCCAATACCCGTAATGACGAAACCTCAACTTCGATAGGCAGAACAACCTCCATCCCATAAACCAAGGAATACAGAGTTGCCCTAGTAGAAGCTCAAATTGAAGTCCGGTAGCCCCAAAGAGCAAATGACAGCTTATCTGGCCAATCCCTGTAGGTTTTCACCATCTTCTGCAGAATGTGCTTGATGTTCTTGTTGGCGGCCTCAACTGCTCTGTTGGTTTGTGGCCGATATGTAGATGACTTATGAAAAGCCATGTTGTACTTTTCCAACAAGTCGATCACCTCCTTCTTGAAGTGGGAACCATTATCCGAAATAATCTCATTCGGGACCTCGTAGCGACAAATAATGTTGTTCTTGATGAACTTAGCGACATGCGATGCCTTCAATACCGCGTAAGATTAGGCCTCAACGCACTTCGTGAAGTAGTTTGTCGCTACCAGAATGTACTCATGCCCGTTGGACCCCTTCGGAGTGACAACCCCAATTACATCAATCCCCCAGACTGAAAATGGCCATGGCGAAGTCATATTGTACAGCTTCGACGGCGGAATATTCATACGGTTTGCATGGATCTAACATTTGTGGCATCGCCGGACAAAGCCAATACAATCCTCCTCCATGGTTAACTAGTAATAACCCTGCCAAAGGATCTTCCGGGCTAGCATCACCCCACTCATGTGTGCTCCGCACTCTCCTCCATGGATGGCCTCCATCAGGTGCTTGGATTCTTCACCATCAACGCATAGCTTATGCATCCCGAGATGACCCCTCTTGTACAGTTTACCCCCGCAAACGATGAACTGAGCAGCCATTCTTTGAATTGCCCTCTTATCTTTGGCATTTGTCCCTAATGGATAAGCATCCTTTTCCAAGAAGTTCCAGATGTCGTAATACCAGGGCTTCTGATCTTGTACCTCATCTATGGCAGCAATCAACTCGTAGGTCGGCACGAACTTCTGTTCAATGATGATCGGACGCATCCGGACTCCGAAAGGGATGTCTATCATAGAAGATAAAGTTGCGAAGGAATCAGCGAACCTGTTGTTCTCTCTTAACAGATGAGCGAAGTTCAGTTTTTCAAACCGAGGAATCAGAGCGTCCAAGGTCTAGTGATAAATTCTTATCTTTTCTTTTTTAACTTTCCAATCTCCTTTAGCTTGAGATACAACAAGGTTTGAGTCCCCAATGACATCCAACCGTTTTGCCCTTAGTTCCAGGGCGGCTTCTAGTCCAGCAATACATGCCTCATATTCTGCCTCATTGTTCGACACTTTGAACCGGAGTTTGAATGCTAGAGGTATACGGGAATTGTCGGGTGCTATTAGCAACACCCCTATCCCATACCCGTATTGGTTTGACGCTCCGTGAAAATACATTGTCAAAGTCTCTTCTTCGACATGCAGAATGGCCTCATCTGGGAACAGATACTCAACTGCTTCATCCCCTTCAACTGGGTGGTCGGCTAAGAACTTCACCGCTCTCCCTTTCACTGACTTGCACGTCATGTATTTCAGATCAAATTCAGAAAGCAAAAGCAACCAACGGGCCAGTCTACCCGTAAGTGCTGGTTTCTCAAAGAGATATTTGATGGGATCTAATCTCAAAACCAGTATTACAGAGTGAGCTAACAGGTAGTGCCTCAACTTCCTGGTAGCCCATACCAAGGCCAGACAAGCCTTCTCCAGCAGAGCGTAGCAGGTTTTGTAATCCAGCATTTTCTTACTCAGGTAATAGATAGCCTTCTCCACTTTGTCCTCAGACTCCAGCGCAAACATGCAGCCCATCGTTGTTTCGGTCACTAATAGGTTCAGAATCAACGGTTTCCCCGGCTTAGGCGGTGACAACACAGGTGGATTTTGTAGATATTGCTTGATCTGCTCGAAAGCAACCTGGCATCGGCCGTCCCATTGGAACTTCTTTCCTTTCTTCAGGAGACCAAACAGTGGTTCACAAGTCAAGATTAATTTTGCAATAAACCGTCTTATGAATTGCACTTTACCCAGAAAGCCTCGCACCTCCTTTTTAGTCCTCGGTGGTGGCATTTCTAAGATGGCCTTGATTTTAGAAGGATCAACCTCGATACCCCTTTGTGTGATTAAGAACCCCTATTATTTTCCTTGCTGTAACACCAAATGTAAATTTCTAAGGATTCAGCCGCAACCGATACTCTCTGATCCGTTGGAAGAATTTCTACAAGGTAGTGTAGTGGCCCTCTCTTTCCTTGGAGTTGACAATCATGTCGTCCACGTACACCTCAACCTCTTTATGGATCATATCATGTAAAATCGTGGTCGCAACCCGTTGATCGTAGCCCCAGCGTTCTTCAACCTAAACAGCATCACCCTATAACAATAGGTTCCCCACGGGGTGGTGAAAGCAGTTTTCTCCCTATCTTCGGGTGCCATCAAAATCTGAATGTAGCCTGAAAACCCATCCATGAACGAGAGAAGCGCGTGCCCAGCAGTGAAGTCCACTAATTCGTTGATATGCAGCAGAGGAAAGTCGTCCATCGAACTGGCTTTGTTCAAATCCCTAAAGTCCACACACACCCGAATTCTGCTGTCCTTCTTCGGCACCGAAACTATATTGGCCAACCAAGTAGGGTATTCAGATACTAACAGGAACCCTGTGTCAATTTGTTTGGTGACCTCTTCTTTGATCTTCAAAGCCCAGTCCAGGCGAATCCTTCGGAGCTTTGACTTAACAGGTCGGGCCTTGGGGTCAAGAGGGATCCGGTGCTGTACAATCTCAAGATCGATTCCAGGCATGTTTTCGTAGGACGTGAAAACATCTTTGAAATCTTTTAATAAAGTGACTAAGCGCTCGCGCTCCTCCGAAGACAGCGTGGACCCGATTTGGAGCAGCCGCGGGTCCTTCCCAGTACCAACATTAATTGTGGTGATTTCATCAACCAAAGGTTTTACAAACCTCTCCTGCTCTTAATCAATCAAATGTTGTAAAACTGGAGGAATTTCTTCCTCGTCGTTTTCTCAAAATTTTGAAAGTCTTGATTAATATAATAAATTAAAGGCACAGAAAAGTACTTGGAAGCCATAGCCGTACCATTCTCATTAATAACATTCAGTCTGCCTGATTCCTCTATTACAACAGACTCAAAAGAAAAAGAAAAAACGACCTGGACCAGACAGTGGCATCCAGGTTATCACCCCCAAGAATATCGAACTCAAACTCAGACGAGCTGGAACTTGATTCTGACTCCACAAACTTAGTGGAATCAAATTCTGGCTCACTACCTAACCCGAAATTGCTCGATAAAAAGCCCTCCTCGTATTGCCAGACGAGGGAGTGTGCGATGGATGTATCGAGAATGCCTGAAGATGGGCCCACAGCCGTTTCATCCCCGATCATGGAAATTGAGAAGTTATCCCCCAAGCACTCCGATATGATCTGCGGATCTGAGAGGAGACTAGCCAGTGCTACCCCCATCTTAATTTCTGTGCTCTCGGAATCCTCTTCCTTGCACTGCTCAGCCTCAGCTAGTGGGTCTTTCTACTCTTCGACAACTTCATCCCCTGACAATTGCAAGTCAAAGAAAATCTCAAATCCCGGCAAGTGCCGTCTCTCTGCATTTAGCCATGGCTCCAGAAAGCTGCAAAACGGGAAGTCCTTTCCCTCCCGGACAAAGCGTCCGTTCAGGGTCCCCTGGATAGGTCGGTGCACCAACTCATAATGCTTCTCGGCTTGCTTTGCACTGGCTTATCCAGCCATCTCTTTTCCTTTCCTCGCCCAATCCTCTTTGGTAGGCAGATAACCTAGACCAAAGGTATATGGGTTGTGCGGCACTTCAGCCGATGCTGCAACGTCCTTCTGGCCACTTCGCCCTAATCCTATCTCGGGGATGTGCTGAAGCTTGTTCATAAGGTAGACAGACTGTGCACTGACGTATAGCCCCTTATCAATAGCTAGCATATTCTGTAGAACCCGGGCCTCAACTAGGGTGAATCCTGACAGAAATACATCCTCCGTGCCATGCTCAATCTCCAGAACTGGTGTAGAAACCTCTGGCGGTGGATATATTGAAGAATTTCCAAAAACGATTGCCATCCGCTTCCTGTGGGGGTACTTCAGCATTTGGTGTAAGGTGGAAGAGACGGCTTTCACCTGGTGCAACCACGGTCGCCCAAGTAGTAGATTGAAGGTTGCGGAAACATCCAAGACATGAAACTCAATGTCCTGTTGCCCCAGACCAACCTTAGTCTTAATCCGTATGGTCCCCATCACCTCTCGGCTGGTATTATCATAGGCCCGTATCACCTGGGCAGTAGGCACGAAATCCGCGGGCTTTAACCCGATAACATATGCCGTTCTCGATGGACACACATTGATAGCAGATCATGTGTCAACAAGGACCACCGGTATCCATTTCTCTCTACGCTCGACAGAGATATAGAGGGGGTTTGTTATGATCTGAACCCTTAGGCGGCAGTTCCTTGTTGGTGAAGGTCAATGTCGGGGAAGCTCCTTCTGGGAAAACCAACCCTACCAACTGCTCCGGAGTTGTATCGATTGAAAGCTTGGTCCTATCCGTGGCAGAAAGGACAGCTTGTCTGTGAACCCTTGAGCCATAAGTAGTCCTCAGATGGAGATGTCTTCTTGGATTTTCTTAAGCTGCTTCAGTACAACGTCCTCCTCTAGTAGCTTTTCTTTCTGCCTCTCCGCTTCTTTGTCCTTCCTGGACGCCTCTGGCAGATCCAAGTGTGGGGGTTTGAAATACTGCCCACTCCTGGTCATATGGTCAACCTCCTCAACATACCAGGTGTCATCTGGTGGGTTCTACCCCCAATCCTTGTTAGTGTGGGTAAGACGTAAGTTGTCGTCTTCCCACCACATCCCGTCGGCAACCGACAGACAGCAGTCCGATTCCATTGCAATTGTTTATGTGCTCACAGCACATTCCGTCCCCGCAGGGGCTTTGGCCTTCCTAGTCCTCTCAAGATCCTCGATCTTTTCCTGCTCAAGCCGCTTCATTGCCGCCTCCCGTTCAGTGTCTACTGTACTCAAACTACTCGGATCCCGAGCAAAATTCCTTGCACCGGTGCTCTCCGGCGATGCTCCATGTTCCTCGGCCATTCCGGCCACTACTGATGTTCTCATTCCTGATGGTCCCTGTTCTGGCTGAGATTCTTTAACAACATCTGGCTGGTCACTGAGCCACCCCGTATTCTCTGCCGATCTATCCAAATCGAACCAGTTGATGTTCACATCCCCTGAGTCCTGCTCTTCAAAGAACTGCAGATTTGCAATGTCCTTTTCTAGCTTTGCTAGGTCATCTAGCCCCTGACTCGGTCCATCTTCCCGAACCACACTGATCTCTTCCTTAACCGGCAACTCTACCCTCGGCTTAGCCTTGTCTGTTGATGTGATATAACCACTCGGGTTATATGTAAAGCTCCCAGACCCCTCAGGCTTTGAATCAACATTCCCATTTGCCTCCAAAGTCATCCCAGTTCTATCTTCGACAGTCACCATCACCGGTTCAGGTTGGGTTTGGGAGATGCTCAACATGCACAAGTTCGTGCTATCGGGGATGAACACCTCAGGCTTGGGTAGGTGGGAGGGTGTGGTGTATATGGTTGGGTCATATGGAATGGCCGCGGGTTGGATCAAGTTGATGTGTTTGGGTGGTGGAGCTTGGTTATGTGGTGGGAGTGGGTTGGTTGTGACATTCGGCTTCTCTGGAGACGCAATCACCTTATTGTTAATAAGATCCTGAATCTCATGATGCAGTCTATAGCACTGATCAGTGTCATGACCATGCTGCTGGTGAAAGGTACAGTATTTAGCCGGGTTATGGGAGGAATGAAGTTTGTCTGGTAACGGCCGCGACTCTAGGGACTTCAGATATCCCTTTTTGATCAGGACCCTAAGGGCCGTTGACAGAGACATGTACAGTGAAGTAAAGGTTCTCTAGCCTTGGGGTGGATATCTTGCTATTTGTGAGCTGGTTTCGGACGCACAGGTGAAGGGTGTAGCTGTAAGTGTTTTTGGAGTGGTGGTGGTGACCATGCCCACGTCGGAAGTTCTAGCAGCTGCAGCACTACTCGTGCCTGCATTCGAACTGCGTGTAAATGCCCTCTTGGACTGTTCCCTGTCGTAGTCAATCAGACCCTGTTTCATGGCGTCCTTAATCTGTACCCCAATCTCGTGTAAATCCGCAAAGGTGGGAAGGGGTAAGACGATCATTTTTTGCATCAGCTTGGGTTGGAGGTTGCGCACAACCATCTGTATCTGATCCTTATCGACCAGCCTAATGGTCATCATAGAAGCTTTGGCCCTTCAACTGGTTACAAAGTCTGAGAAGCCCTCTTTCGGCTCCTGTCTAGTTGTCTCATGATCACGAGTTGTGATCTCGATTTGCGAGTTGTAGGAGTATTGAGCTATAAAGGCCTCAGCCATTTCTTTCCAACTTCTCTTGATAGAATCTTCCAACTTCGCATACCAGATGGCCGCGACTCCAACAGGGTCCAGCCGAAGAGGGAAAGCTTTTGCAGTTTGGAGAGGCCCATTGGCCTTAGGATATCTGAGAACAACCGCAGGTGTACCATGGGATCCCCATAACTGTCAAAACGGTCTATATGTGGCATCTTGAACCGGTCCGACAATGTCACTGCTGAGTCGGTGTATCCATCCTCCATGTCCAGAATGGAATTAACGCCTTGAGATTTTCTGAACAGCTTTTCTAACTTGCTCACTTTCAGCACTGTTGGATCCACCTCGAACTCAAACGGTGTGTGTCACGACCCGAACCCGCCCCCGTGGGTTAAGGACGTAACCGGCCAGTAATCATGAGATTACCTACGGCCTCAAACTGTTCTAAACGTATTCTAACAGAGTTAATGGGGGCCAAACGGAAGCAAAATTAAAAAGTTTGTCCATAGAGCCGTGCTTATATGCACATCAAACAAACCATATTCAGATACGTTAATAACTCACATCAAAAGTACAGTTTCACAAAATTCATTACAGACAGGATCGTCCAAAACGAGTCAACCTATAACAGACTATGTACAGACACGCACTAGGTCCTTGCCAACGAGACAAAACATAGGTACATAGTAAAAGGGCAAGGATGGTCTCATGCGCGAGGCACAAGGCTGACTCTCCCAAAACTCCTGTTGTTCCTAGCAGACTTCACTGGGGCTGGGTTTGGACTTCCCTTGGCTCACCTACAAATACATGAATGAGCGTGAGCGATAGCCCAGTGAATAATATCAAATATAACAGTTACATAACAATATGTAGAACAACATGCTCCAAACGGCCTTGGGCCCAATTCATACTTCTGTTTAACAGCAAAATATATATAACTATACGAAATGCAAGTCAAGTAACTGTAGTTCCAGACATTCTGGCCTTTGGCCCATCCGGGTTTCTATTCATGGCAAAACAGCCTTCGGCCCATTCATTCATGTCAAACGGCCTTTGGCCCATTCATTCGTGTCAAACGGCCTTTGGCCCATTCATTCATGTCAAACGGCCTTTGGCCCATTCATTCATGTCAAACGGCCTTTGGCCCATTCATTCATGTCAAACGGCCTTTGGCCCATTCATTCATGTCAAACGGCCTTTGGCCCATTCATTCATGTCAAACGGCCTTTGGCCCATTCATTCATGTCAAACGGCCTTTGGCCCATTCATTCATGTCAAACGGCCTTTGGCCCATTCATTCATGTCAAACTTTTGTCCACAATCCCAATTAACAACTCATAATATTTATAGGGGAATAACAATTGGACATTGACAAGTTTTCAAATATTGATATTACTCACAGTGATCGGCTTGTGGATGCGCCCTGGAGCTTGACCCTACACATTTCATGAATACAAAAGGGTCACTAACAGTTCAATCCGTTCTTTAATTCACATATTCCTCTTGAGGCTTTGTTCTTATCTCATTAACTCATTTACAATGCTTAACACATGCCTAAGAGTGCTTACAAGTGAAAGAGAACGGAAAACGAATCACAGAATGCATGAACAAAATTCCAGAAAACAGGGTCCCCGCTCGAGCGTAAGCTTCTACGCTCGAGCGGACCCTTAAGGCCTGCAAGGTACTGGTTGCACAAAAGATGCGCTCGAGCTGAAGGTCCGTCTACAAAGATCCACGCTCGAGCGTGAAATGTCCCGCTCGAGCGGGCATCCAGCTCTGCAAAAATGCTGGGAGCACGATTTTCCCGCTCGAGCGGCCATTACCCCGCTCGAGCGGACCTCAAAAATCTGGGTTTCCCAGATCGTGTTCTTGAGCTCCAAATCAGTTTTCCATCTACATTTCTTGCATGCAATGGTTCAAATTACACATTTACACATGCTAACATGCTACTAATGCAGATTACAACATTAGGAAGCTCAATTACATGAATTATCTACATGCATGTCCCAAATTGTCTCAAACCCATCATCAACATGCTCAAATTCAAACATTCAAGACTTATACTCCCATGATTTGTACATGCATGTGGGAGATGCTCATCATTCTCAACTTAGATGGTACAAATGGTGACTACAACATGAGCTTTACCCAAAACTCCACATGAATCATGTGTTTCAAGCTCAAACATGCAAATTCAAAGTAATTTCTTACATGCATGAGTTCTAAGACTTCAATCTCAATAAATTCGACTCATTACATGTTCTTGATCACAAACAACCCTTGAACTTACAAATTACAAGTAAGAGTTCAAGAAATCACTTACCTAAGAGCTTCAACACTCAAGCTCTAGCCAAAACTTGAGCTAGATCTTCAAATTCCCAAGTCTTGAGCCCAAATTACACAAATCTCTCCCTTTTTCTCTCCATGGCCGGCCTCTCTCTCCCTCTCAATTGTCTAACTCAGATTTTGAGTTTTAAGAGGGCTAAAGGAGAGTGCAATACAAATATACAACAAGCCCCACTAACAAATATTTTAATATAGAATAATGGGGTACTTAATTTATCAATTTAATCAGTTTAAATTGACCAGAATCAAATTTCAATTAAATTTCACCGTAGGCCCTAAAAATTATGCCAACCACAATGGCGTAGTCAATTTCGGGTTCCGTGGCCGATAAGGCCCTCAATTAAATTTCCAAAACAGACTACTCAAACAGATATTCCTACGATGAACAGATAAAATTTCAAACCACATATTTTCACATAGTGGAACACAAAATCATATCAAAATACATAATCACATCATGTTAAGGACCAATTAACATACTACGGAACAGGGGTGTCACAGTCTTCCCCCCTTTAGGAAGTTTGGTCCTCCAAACTTAACTTACCTTCGTCGGGAAACAAATGTGGATAGCGTAGACGCATTTCCTCCTCTTTTTCCCATGTAGCATCTGTCCCATAGTGTTCCTTCCATTCCACTTTCACCATTGGAATGGATTTGTTTCTCAATTCTCTCACTTGTCGGTCAACAATTCTTTCCGGCCATTCAGCATATTCCATATTTTCATCAATAGCAATCCGGTGATAATCAATCACATGCAACGGGTCTCGGAGGTAACCCCTCAACATTGACACATGAAACACATTGTGGATTTGCTCAAATCCCGGTGGCAAAGCAACTCTATAAGCAACTGGACCAAGTTTCTCCAAAATCTGAAACGGCCCAATATAACGGGGCGTCAACTTGCCCTTTTTCCCAAACCTGACTTGGCCTTTCATTGGAGAAACACGGATGAACACATGGTCGCCGACCTCATACTCAAGAGGTCTTCTCCGGACATCTGCATAACTCTTCTGTCGGTCTTGAGCTGTTTTGAGCCTTTGCCGGATAGTTTTGATCTTTTCAGAGGTGTCTTGTACAATTTCAGGCCCGAGCAAAGCTCTGTCCCCGACCTCTGTCCAACAAATAGGTGATCTACACCTCCTACCATACAAAGCCTCGTATGGTGCCATACCGATGCTGGAGTGGAAGCTATTATTATAGGCAAATTCTGCAAGTGGCAGGTAATCTTCCCAACTCCCCTGAAAATCCAAAGCACACATGCGAAGCATATCTTCCAAAGTCTGTATTGTTCGTTCTGACTGCCCATCTGTCTGTGGGTGGAATGCAGTACTGAACCTTAGTTCTGTTCCCATAGCTTCCTGCAAACTCTTCCACAATCTAGATACAAACTTCGGATCTCTATCCGACACAATGGTTACTGGAACTCCATGTAAGCGGACAATTTCATCAACATAAATAGTAGCCAACCTATAAGCAGTAAATGTAGTTTTGACAGGCAGAAAATGTGCAGATTTAGTCAGTCTATCAACTACAACCCAAACAGAATCCATACCGCGGGAAGTCCGAGGTAGGCCAACAACGAAATCCATAGTCACATGTTCCCACTTCCACTCAGGAATGGGGAGAGGTTGAAGTAGACCGCCTGGTTTCTGATGTTCAGCCTTAACTTGCTGACACTGAAGGCACTTGGACACATGTTCTGCAATCTCTTTCTTCATTTTAGGCCACCAATAGGTTTGTTTCAAATCCCGATACATTTTATTGTTACCCGGATGCATAGCAAATACGGATCTGTGGGCTTCATCTAAGACCCTCTTCTTTAGCTCCGGAATAACTGGAACACATATTCGGTTTCGAAATTTCAACATTCCATTCTCGATGCTGAACTCTGCTTTTGGGCTGACTTCAAATTCATCAATTACCTTTCTGAGGAACTCATCCTCTTTCTGTTTTTGCTTGATTTCATCAACAATTGCCGGCTCAGCTGTAATAGCGGCTATCAATCCGCCCTGTTCACACACTACCACTTCAATTTCAGACTTCTCAAAGTCTTGCAAAATCTCCCTTTGTTCAGTAAGCAAACAAGCCATACTTCCCGTTGATTTCCTGCTCAAGGCATCAGCCACTGTATTAGCTTTTCCGGGGTGATACTGAATTTTTAGGTCGTAATCTTTTATCAATTCCAGCCATCTTCTCTGACGCATATTCAACTCTTTCTGCGTGAAGAAGTATTTTAGGCTTTTATGATCTGTGTAGACTTCACACTTTGCCCCATACAAATAATGCCGCCAGATTTTCAAAGCAAAAACAACTGCGGCCAATTCTAGGTCATGTGTTGGATAATTCTTCTCATGTGGCCTCAACTGTCGGGAGGCGTAAGCAATAACCTTTCCGTTCTGCATTAACACACAACCCAAACCCTTATAAGATGCGTCACTGAAAATCACAAAATTTTCCGTACCTGAAGGTAGTGTCAAAATTGGCGCAGTGGTCAATCTTGTCTTCAATTCATGAAAGGCTGATTCTCTTTCACTATTCCACTCAAATGGTTGTCCTTTACGTGTCAATTGGGTAAGAGGCACAGCTAATTTCGAAAAGTCCTTTACAAACCTTCTGTAGTACCCAGCTAAGCCCATGAAACTGCGAACTTCTGTCACATTAGTTGGTGTAGGCCAATTCACAATTGCTTCTATTTTCTGCGGGTCCACTGAAATTCCTTCCTTGTTGACCACGTGCCCTAAGAAAATAACCTCATCTAACCAAAACTCACATTTCTTTAACTTAGCAAATAGTTTTCTTTCCCGAAGTATTTGTAAAACAATCCTCAAATGATGTTCATGTTCAAGTTTATCTTTAGAGTAAATCAAAATATCATCGATGAAGACTACAACAAACTCATCAAGGTAGGTTTTAAAAATTCTATTCATTAGGTCCATAAACGCTGCCGGAGCGTTAGTCACTCCAAATGGCATGACAAGGAATTCAAAATGACCATACCTCGTTCTGAATGCGGTTTTCTCAACATCTTCTGCCTTAACCTTCAGCTGATGATACCCAGATCTCAAGTCAATCTTAGAAAACACCTGTGATCCCTGCAACTGGTCAAATAAGTCATCAATACGGGGTAAAGGATATTTATTCTTTATCGTTACCTTGTTCAATTCCCGGTAATCAATACATAGGCGTAAGGTACCATCCTTTTTCTTTACGAATAACACTGGTGCGCCCCAAGGCGAAGTACTGGGCCGGATAAACCCTTTATCAAGAAGGTCTTGCAACTGTTCTTTTAATTCTTTCATTTCGGCCGTAGCCATCCTGTAGGGAGTTTTAGAAATAGGTTGGGTGCCTGGCACAGTTTCAATAGTAAACTCTATCTCCCTGTCTACCAATTCCCCTGGTAATTCATTTGGAAACACATCTGGGAATTCTCTAACGACGGGAATATCATTCAATTCAACATTCACGGATTGTTCAGTCAATACATAACACAAATAACCCTGGCATCCCTTCCTGATCAATTTACATGCTTTCATTGCAGATATCAAATATGGTGGAGGTACTACCCCATTTCCCACAAACATAATTTCTTCCTGTTCTGGTGGTTTAAATACAACCCTCTTTGTCACACAATCTATAGTGGCACAGTATTTGGTCAACCAATCCATGCCCAAAATTACATCAAAGTGTCTAAAGTTTAAGGGCAACAAATCTACATACAGGGTAGCATCCTCAATATGCATGTCACAAAACCGATATATATAGTCACATAACACAGATTCCCCCGATGGAGCAGACACACATAACAAATATGGCAACAATTCTAGGGGTCTTTTCAGTCTAGATGCAAATGCATATGTCACAAATGAGTGCGTTGATCCAGAATCAATTAACACAAAAGCATCCTGATTACATATCGAGATAGTACCTGAGACAACGGCATTGGCATTCCGTGTATCACCCGGAACGAGTGCAAAGACTCTCCCTTGTCTCACTGTATCCCCAGTAGTAGCAGATCTCAAAGTGTTTCCCGGCTTCGGGATCGATGCAGTGGAGCTAGCAGCTATCTTCCCACTATTCTGATTACAATCTCGGGCTATATGCCCTTGTTTCCCACACTTAAAACAGGCTCCCGATGCACGGTAACAAACTCCACGGTGCCTTTTGCTACAAGTGTTGCACATGGGAGTCGTGTCTCGGGAAGAACTTGAGGTAGTTGAGGAGCCCGTGTTTTGCTTTTTCAGAAATTTCTTCTTCGAAAAGAAGCCTTGTCTTTTGTTGCGTCTCCATTCGGTTGTTGGCTTAGCTTGTCTAGCTATATTAGCCTCTGATATGATGGCCCGGTCAAGCACTCCAATGTAGGTCTCCAATTTCAGGACATTCACCCGCTCTAGGATGTCACTTCGGAGCCCACCTTCAAAATGCCTTGCCTTCTTATAATCAGTGTCAATTACGTGTGGTGCAAACCTGGCCAACTCAGTAAATTTGGCCTCATACTCAGCTACAGTCATACTGTCTTGTTTGAGTTCCATGAACTCTGCCACTTTCCTGTCCCGGACACACTGCGGGAAGTACTTGTCATAGAAGATTTCCAAAAATTTCGCCCAATCAATATCTCTGTGGTTTTCCCTCATCAACATCCACCATCTTCTCGCTTCATCTTCTAGCATAAAGGTGGCTAGAAGCACTTTCTGTGTATCCGAGCACGGAAACACCTCAAACAGTTTTTCAATCCCAAGTACCCAAGCTTCGGCTTTTAAGGGATCTAGTCCACCATGGAACTGTGGTGGTTTCATTTTCTTGAATTCCTTGGTGAGGGCGATTATCCGATCATCATTTTGATTATCTGGCACAGGTGGTGCCGGAGGTGGAGGTGGCGGATGTGGTTGCTGCCACTGTTGTTGCCACTCCTGTTGCTGTCTCAAAGCTTCTGCCATTTCCTGAATCAGTCTTTCCATTCTGTCCAGTCTGGCAGCAGAGGATTCCTCTAACTCATCACCTCTGGTTCTCACCATCTAATTAAACTTGCATTATATTCCATACCAAAGGTACACAAGTACACATACACTAAGGAGCACATATTTCCAGATAATTCGTAATGCAAGTAGTTCACAACTTACACATATAATTATTCATAACAAAACATTTAAGCATATAATCAATGCTTCCAAACTCGTATTTATCACATGAATGCATCCTAGATCTTATCTAGACGCTTATTGCTCTTTTTGGACAAGTGTGTGAGTTATTAACTCGTGCTCTGATACCACTCTGTCACGACCCGAACCCACCCCCGTGGGTTAAGGACGTAACCGGCCAGTAATCATGAGATTACCTACGGCCTCAAACTGTTCTAAACGTATTCTAACAGAGTTAATGGGGGCCAAACGGAAGCAAAATTAAAAACTTTGTCCATAGAGCCGTGCTTATATGCACATCAAACAAACCATATTCAGATACGTTAATAACTCACATCAAAAGTACAGTTTCACAAAATTCATTACAGACAGGATCGTCCAAAACGAGTCAACCTATAACAGACTATGTACAGACACGCACTAGGTCCTTGCCAACGAGACAAAACATAGGTACATAGTAAAAGGGCAAGGATGGTCTCATGCGCGAGGCACAAGGCTGACTCTCCCAAAACTCCTGTTGTTCCTAGCAGACTTCACTGGGGCTGGGTTTGGACTTCCCTTGGCTCACCTACAAATACATGAATGAGCGTGAGCGATAGCCCAGTGAATAATATCAAATATAACAGTTACATAACAATATGTAGAACAACATGCTCCAAACGGCCTTGGGCCCAATTCATACTTCTGTTTAACAGCAAAATATATATAACTATACGAAATGCAAGTCAAGTAACTGTAGTTCCAGACATTCTGGCCTTTGGCCCATCCGGGTTTCTATTCATGGCAAAACAGCCTTCGGCCCATTCATTCATGTCAAACGGCCTTTGGCCCATTCATTCGTGTCAAACGGCCTTTGGCCCATTCATTCATGTCAAACGGCCTTTGGCCCATTCATTCATGTCAAACGGCCTTTGGCCCATTCATTCATGTCAAACGGCCTTTGGCCCATTCATTCATGTCAAACGGCCTTTGGCCCATTCATTCATGTCAAACGGCCTTTGGCCCATTCATTCATGTCAAACTTTTGTCCACAATCCCAATTAACAACTCATAATATTTATAGGGGAATAACAATTGGACATTGACAAGTTTTCAAATATTGATATTACTCACAGTGATCGGCTTGTGGATGCGCCCTGGAGCTTGACCCTACACATTTCATGAATACAAAAGGGTCACTAACAGTTCAATCCGTTCTTTAATTCACATATTCCTCTTTAGGCTTTGTTCTTATCTCATTAACTCATTTACAATGCTTAACACATGCCTAAGAGTGCTTACAAGTGAAAGAGAACGGAAAACGAATCACAGAATGCATGAACAAAATTCCAGAAAACAGGGTCCCCGCTCGAGCGTAAGCTTCTACGCTCGAGCGGACCCTTAAGGCCTGCAAGGTACTGGTTGCACAAAAGATGCGCTCGAGCTGAAGGTCCGTCTACAAAGATCCACGCTCGAGCGTGAAATGTCCCGCTCGAGCGGGCATCCAGCTCTGCAAAAATGCTGGGAGCACGATTTTCCCGCTCGAGCGGCCATTACCCCGCTCGAGCGGACCTCAAAAATCTGGGTTTCCCAGATCGTGTTCTTGAGCTCCAAATCATTTTCCATCTACATTTCTTGCATGCAATGGTTCAAATTACACATTTACACATGCTAACATGCTACTAATGCAGATTACAACATTAGGAAGCTCAATTACATGAATTATCTACATGCATGTCCCAAATTGTCTCAAACCCATCATCAACATGCTCAAATTCAAACATTCAAGACTTATACTCCCATGATTTGTACATGCATGTGGGAGATGCTCATCATTCTCAACTTAGATGGTACAAATGGTGACTACAACATGAGCTTTACCCAAAACTCCACATGAATCATGTGTTTCAAGCTCAAACATGCAAATTCAAAGTAATTTCTTACATGCATGAGTTCTAAGACTTCAATCTCAACAAATTCGACTCATTACATGTTCTTGATCACAAACAACCCTTGAACTTACAAATTACAAGTAAGAGTTCAAGAAATCACTTACCTAAGAGCTTCAACACTCAAGCTCTAGCCAAAACTTGAGCTAGATCTTCAAATTCCCAAGTCCTGAGCCCAAATTACACAAATCTCTCCCTTTTTCTCTCCATGGCCGGCCTCTCTCTCCCTCTCAATTGTCTAACTCAGATTTTGAGTTTTAAGAGGGCTAAAGGAGAGTGCAATACAAATATACAACAAGCCCCACTAACAAATATTTTAATATAGAATAATGGGGTACTTAATTTATCAATTTAATCAGTTTAAATTGACCAGAATCAAATTTCAATTAAATTTCACCGTAGGCCCTAAAAATTATGCCAACCACAATGGCGTAGTCAATTTCGGGTTCCGTGGCCGATAAGGCCCTCAATTAAATTTCCAAAACAGACTACTCAAACAGATATTCCTACGATGAACAGATAAAATTTCAAACCACATATTTTCACATAGTGGAACACAAAATCATATCAAAATACATAATCACATCATGTTAAGGACCAATTAACATACTACGGAACAGGGGTGTCACAGTGTGTCCACTAGATTAGCCAGTGCTTTGGACAACTGAGGTAGGATTGGGGGTGGAATTGGCCCTGTTGGGATGTCCGTATTTTCCTGGATGTTTGCAGTATCCCCGAGTATTGGAACTCTAGGTGGGGGTGGGGGTGGATGCGAAGTAGATGCTCCAACTTGTTGCGGTTGCTGTTGTTGCTGAAGTCTGGCAATCAACTTTGTCTGTTAAGCCACAACCTCTACCTAATGCAAGGCAAACTCTGCCTGGCGGGCAGCATCCCACTGCATGGCTTGCATAGTCTCTTGGAGCTGATGCATCATGTCCTCCATACTGGCCATAAGGTGCTTATCTAACTGAACAACAGGTATATCTCTCTCTGCGGTAGAAATGAAAGCCTCAGCCCGAATACTCACTGGTGGGGTGGATAAGGACCGCTGATCTGGTAACCACTGTACTGATGAACTGCGCCTAACTGACCTTCGTCTAGTAACCGGGGATAATGAAAGGAACATTGCTTGTCCGTCAACTAGATCCTCGGATCAATGAAGTCTTCGACCTCTAGTCCAGAGTGCTCAGGGGGTATCTTCCTTTTCAGAAGCAATTGTGCTATACTACCTTGCAAAAAGATAAATAAAACAAAATAAGGAAACAACAAGCAGAAAAATGAATAGCATTTCGGCTTAAAATAAAGACAACACACAGTTGGCATTTGTAAGCTGAACACACTGTTCTCAATGCTGATCACAGTTCCCAAATCATTGCCCTAAATCTAATACCCTCAGGTAAAATTGATTCCTCGAAATACTGATGCCCACAGGCCTGATACCCAGACTTGCAAACTGATACATACAACCTGTAGAGACACACTCTGACAGCACATATCAAGCAAGTAAGAGTCAAAACACCCCTATGATGGGGCAAGGTTTCCCTGTCCTAATTTCGTCAGGAACTAGGGTTTCACTACGCACACAACGGTTTCAAACAACCTACAATCGGGTAAGCAACATGTCCTAGTTTGGAATGGTCACTATGGTTTTTGATATGCAACTAGGTTGAATGGTCAAAAAGGGTGCCTCGATGAAAATCGAGATTTGTGTTCCCATCGTGGCCGAGCCCGTAATCGGTCAGCCTTATGGCACGCTTTTCCAAGCAAGCTTCTGGCAAACCGTTCAGGAATAGCAGATGGAAGACGCTGTGACTTAGGCGCACCTATGCAAATGCAATGCAAAGAAATATATAAGTGTAAACAAAACACCATATCATGAGTTCGAGTCAAGTTCTCTAAATCCCCAGCAGAGTCGCTAGAAACTGTAGACCGCCCGAACTCCACTCTGCGCGTGAGGGTGCGAATTGTAGTTCTAGCTACTACAGTTCAGACTCTTGTCACGGTTCTGAATCTAATCTCACAAAGTGCAATGTAAGACTGATAAATCACCAAAGAGTCCAAATCCGGCAATTGGTTTTGGAAAATCAATTTTAATCAAAAAGCGCCAAACATGGACTACTTTGCCAGATTTCAGAGTCGCAACCTAAATATTTTGTTTTGGGAAATTTAGGAAACCATGACTCGTGCCTAAGGCCACGTGTCCGTCATCACCAAAGTTGCCTTAGCTCGAGAACTTGGGTACGAGAAGGGAAGGTCCTGAAATGAGCACTCCCGCTCGCCCGATCAAAGGATCGGCCTCTACTAACAGGATATGTTGTTTTTGAAAACACATGTGTTCTTACTCCGGTTATTAACCTAGAATTACTATGTGATGCGCGCAACATACAAGTATAGACTAAATCGCTCGATTTGGAACAAAGCATCTCATGTTTGTTTTTTGAAAATGGTTTGAAAGTGTTACTCACAAATAGGCTAAGACGCAGATTTGTCATCCTCAAGTGGGCTTAGAAAACAACATGATTTTGCCACTCCGTAAAGTGGGCTTAAAATGCACATTTTGATGAATTGTTCCAATTCAAGCAATGAAGCCTTCATCCACAGGCATTCAAGCAGTTATAGCAGTTAAGCACATAGCCTCATGGCAAACATGCTAAACATGGCAACACTTACACGCATGCAAGGATGCTAAAGTGTAAACACTCACAGTGTACTCCGAGCCAAAACAAAAGCTAATTAGTAATCAATGCATGATCCTAGCTATATCAATAATGCTTAATGCAACATGTGCAAAAATGAAACTAAAATAGGCTTGGCTATCTAAAATGGCATATGAATGCAACACTTGATAACATGCTTTGAAACATGTATCCAAGAAAGTATATTGAAATACAATGCAGTTTGAATGATGCGCCGAGCCCGGTGCATGCAATACGAATGAATGATGCACGCATGCAAAGCATAAGGATGCTAATTGAAATATGCCCTAAAACTAACCATCAAAAGCTGATAAGTAAAAGGGAGAAAGAAATGGGGTTAGAAGACATGCATCACACACGCGCACACTTATTACAACATTTGCGCCCTCTCGACGGAAGGTCCGAATGAAAGCTAAGCTATTCTAAGCTATGCTACTTAACTAATCTAATAATCTAATTAGACAAATTATTACACAACACAAATTGAATGACTAGCTACAACTAGTTATTACAGTACTTTAACTAATCAACACATTAATTAAGTTACTAGACAACAAGCAAAGCTATAAATGAGACTGCCTCAGCTCTGTTCAAGAAGGTAGAAGGTGCATGCATGCTCGATCGCCTCGCTCGGAAATCCATTACTATGCCCGGAATTGCCTCTGTTTGCATTGGATTTGACAACACTGCACAAACTTCCAAATTGCTTCTGCTCCAACATGGGGACCTTCTGGTGCACTGCCGACCAGAAAAGGAGGCTGTAGACCACTTGTAGACCAGAAAAAGTGGTCGGTCAGCCACTTTTACTGGTCTGCCGACCAGAAATTCTGCCAAACTCCAGTTTTGCTGCAATAGAGAACAAGAAGGGGCACAACAGTGTATTTCCAAGACATGTATGCATAACCACCCTCCTTATCATTTTTCAAGCTCAACGTAGTGCGGTACTTGACTCTTGGGCCACCAATCGAGCATCGCAATACACAATGGCCGAGAAGCCAAGTTTGCACAATTCAATGTCAATGAATGCACAAATTACATATCAAGCAAGCCCCAAAGGGCCAAGGTGACTCAAAATAGTCCTAAGGCAGGTCAAAACAATGCCAAAAACATGCTTGAACATAGCTAACACATGTTAGAATGGGAGGCATAAAGCATGATGCATGCAAAGCCAATGAGGATGGTTACACTACAAGTGTAAGAAGCAAATGAGAGATGCTCTAACCAACCAAAAATAGAGTTGTATTATGGAAAAATAAGACCTAAAACACACTGAGATGGTAGCCCAAAAGCTTAGGCATCCATGCATACAAGTTAGGCTCATGGTAAAGGCATAAAGCATAACTCTCAAAAAACATTGAAAAAATGAAGCATGAGAGAGTATGGCCACACTTCATGCACTGAAATCATGTGAGAGATGAGGCTAAAGCATGCAAACAACTCAAGGAAAGCATGCTAGAGACTTGGAAACTCAAAGCTAGTGAGCAAGATTGCACTATGGCTATTCAAAGCAAGACATGCATGACCCAAAAATATCTACAGAAAATGTAGGAAAGCTGCCGACTAGTTGAAGTGGTCAACCGACCACTCCCACTAGTCGACCAACCATAAAAGGTGGTCTACAGGTAAGAAAAGTGGTCGGCAAGGGGGAGAGAGGGTCTGCACAGAGAGTGGAAGGTGGTGGTAAGCTACCGACCACCTTAGGTGGTCCACAGACCACCAACCCTAGCTGGCCGACCACAAAAGGTGGCTGGTAGGAAAGAAAAGTGGTCTACAGGGAGAGAAACTAGTCTACACCCCTGTTCCACCCTCCAGGAAAAGGATAACAAGGTTTGGTTAAAAAACAAACCAAAAAGGAAGCAAGACAAGAGTTCGCAAGGCGAGGCGCTCAGCCGGAAGCCCCGAAAACTAGTCTACGGGTACAAAAAGTGGCCTACGAGAGGGAAGGGCAGCAAGGCATGGTCTAAAAACCAGGCCAAGAGGAGGACGTTAAGAGGTCCCGAGACAAGGCACTCAGCCGAAGGCTCCAGAAACTCAAAACGAGCACAAACATGCACAATCATCGAGCGCTCAAACGATGACGTCTGAGTCTTAAGGTCGGTCAAAAATGGGGTGTCTACACAAAATTAACCAAAACTCCTTTTCATACAATTGAAAGAAGTGCAGAACCACTTGAATTAATTCATAGTGACATTTGTGATTTTAAATCAATTCAAACTAGAGGTGAGAAAAAATATCTTATCACTTTCATAGATGACTATGCTAGATATAGTTATATTTATTTAATTTGAACTGAGGATGAAACTTTGGAAATTTTCATTCAATATAAGAATGAAGTTGAAAATCAACTTGGTAAGAAAATTACAAAACTTAAAAGTGATAGAAGTGGTGAATATGAATCATTTTTGGGTAAGTTTTGTAAAGAACATGGAATAATTCATCAAACCACCACTCCTTACTCACCTCAACAAAATTAAATTGCTAAAAGGAAAAATAGGACTTTAAAAGAAATGATGAATGTTATGTTAATAAGTTCTGAATTACCTCAAAACTTGTGGGGGGGGGACAATACTTTCTGCTAATTATATGTTTAATAAAGTACCCCGAAAGAAAGCAAATCAAATACCTTATGAAATGTGGCATGGAAGAGTACCATCCTACAAATACTTAAAAGTGTGGGGGTGTTTGGCTAAAATGGCTATTCCTAGTCCTAAAAGACTAAGATAGGTCCTAAAACTGTTGATTGCGCATATTCATTGGTTATGCCAAGAATAGTTGTGCATATCAGTTTTTGATTCATAAGTCAGAACATTCCGAAATGCATGTAAATACTAGTATAGAATCTCGAAATGCATCATTCTTTGAACATGTGTTTCTGAATAAAACTGGACAAGAGGCTACTACTAACAAAAGATCTTATAATGCCATTACAAGTCACGATCAAGAACAAGAGCAAGAGATAAAATCAAAATGAGGAAGAGGAACCTGGGCGTAGTAAACGTGCTAGAACCTCAAAATCTTTTGGTCCAAATTTTCTAACTTTTTTGTTAGAAAATGAGCCTTTAACTTTCAAAGAAGTTATATCCAGTCCTGAGGCTCCTTTATGGAAAGAGTCTGTAAATAGTTTAGTTGAATCCATCTTGCAAAATCACACTTGAGAATTGGTGGATTTGCCACCAGGTTGTAAACATCTTGGGTACAAGTGGATTTTTAAGAGAAAAATGAAAGCGAATGGATCAATTGACAAATACAAGGCAAGACTTGTGGTCAAAGGATATAGACAAAAACAAGGTCTTGATTATTTTGTCACATACTCACCAGTTACTAGAATAACATCCATTAGAATGTTAATTGCCATTGCATCTTTGTACAATCTAGAAATTGATCAAATGGATGTGAAAACAATTTTCTTAAATGGTAAGTTAAATGAAGAAATTTACATGAAACAACCAGAAGGATTTTCTATTCTAGGAAAAGAAAAGAAATGGTGTAAATTAGTTAAATCATTATATGGTTTAAAACAAATGCCAAAGTAATGGAATGAGAAATTTGACAAGGCAATGATATCAAATAGATTTAAAAGTAATGAATGTGACAAATGTGTTTATATTAAAAACATAAACAAAGGTTATGTTGTAATATGTCTTTTTGTGGATGATCATAATTAGTACTAATGACATGATTAGAGCTACCAAGAAAATGTTGAATAAACATTTTGACATGAAAGACATGAGGATTGCTGATGCAATTCTTGGTATGAAAATTACCAAAATATCAGAAGGATATGCTTTGTTACAATCACATTACATTGAGAAAATGCTTGACAGATTCTGCAAAGGTGATGATCATCTTGCTAGAACACATATGGATGTTAATGTGTTTCTTTCTAAAAATGTACAAGAATGTATTTCTCAATAAGAGTATGCAGCTTAATGTACTTGATGAACTGCATTCACCCGGATATAGCTTATGCAGTAAGTAAATTAAGTAGATATATGAGTAATCCAGGAGTAGAACACTGGGAAGCTATTATAAGGGTTCTAAGATATCTCCTGTTTACTCATAACATTGGGTTAAATTATATTAGACATCCAACAGTACTTGAAGGATACTATGATACAAACTGAATATCGAATACTAGAGACTCAAAATCCACCAGTGGATATGTCTTTACTCTTGGTGGTGCGACTGTATCTTGGAAATCTTCCAAACAGACTTGCATTGCTAGGTCTACTATGGAATCAGAATGTATAGCTTTAGTTAAAGTTGGGGAAGAAGCAGAATGGCTTCATCACTGCCTTGAAGATATTCTAATGTGGCCAAAACCGGTGCCTGCTATATGAATACATTGTGATAGTCAATCAACAATATGTAGAGCATAGAGTCATATGTATAACGGTAAGTCACGACACATTCGTCGTCGACATAACACCGTGAGACAACTACTCTCTAATGGAATTATTTCCATTGAATATGTGAAGTCTAAAGACAACATAGTGGATCCACTAGCCAAAGGGTTAGCAAGAGAGTTAGTTGAAAATTCATCAAGGGGAGTGGGACTTACGCCTATGAAATAAGAGTTACCACAACGGCAACCCAACCTAGTTGACTGGAGATCCCAAGATCTAAGTTCAAAGGGACAACCAAGTTGTGTATGACTCATAAGGATCATTGAGGAGTCAAACTCCTACCCATTTCTATGATGAAATAGTGATGTCTGCACCATTTTAGGTTAAGTAATACTGTGGGGGCCGAATATTGAAAGACATAAAGAGGCCGAATAATTGGACCTGGAGAGTCGAAATATATACATCGCATTCGGCCCCGTCATACACATTTAAATCCTGCCCTATTCGGCCAAATAGTCGGTTCAGTAAGGGGCCGAGTGGAAAGTGGTTTGCAGCAAAAAGAGCCAAGTAAATAGTTATACGGCGAATCGAAAGTGGGCCCAGCCCCGAGGCCCAAGAAAAAAAAGATAGAAATAGAAGAACATCAGCCAGAAAGAGGTATGTGAGAATCAATATGGTTAACTTAAAATACAGGTAATCTAGAGAGTAGAGACTGACTTGTCCGCCGGAGTGCTAATCCCGGCACTCCCGACCGGAGTGTTTATTCCTTTTCAGGTTGTTAGCTGAGGATCTCGAGCGCCCCAGTGGATCAAAAGAGTATTTCCAAACCACCTTCCCCACAATTGGCGTCGTCTGTGGGAATACACAACCACATCCATAGCGGGTGCAATGGAAGATCCTCCGATAATCGCTGATGAAACTACACCGAGAAATGATCTCACCCCAACAAACATGCTGGGACTAGAGACTGTAGCCGCAAGACGCGCCTTGAACTTCGATTCACCCTCGACTTCAGCGCATGAGACAATGCAAGCGATTATGGAACAAGCAAAGCAAAACGAACAGAGGTTGGAGAATATGATCGCTAAGAATTAACGTCTCCGTCGGGATTTGGCCTTGGAAGTGGCGAAGTCCAAACAAGCTGTACGCCAAGATCCAGAATGACCTCTGAGGGCAAGTGGTCGACGACCTCTGAGGGCAAGTGGTCGATGACCTCGAGCCCGACAACAAGACACTGACAGCGACTCCGACTCATTATCCTCGGAGCCCAAGAAGAAAGGACAACCCGAAACTACTAGTTCCTCTGAAGAGAGTCCACGTATAAGGCATAAGTGAAGATGAAATGGTTCAGACGAAGAGGACCAGCACGATCCCTTTGTGCGACAGATCGCAAAGGCAGTACTACCCAAGAAGTTCAAAGCCCCATCGTTCACCTTGTACAACGGGAAATCAGATCCCACGGATCATATCTGTCACTATAAGCAAGCCATGATGTTGCATGCAGACGACGAAGCTCTCATGTGCAGAATATTTCTGAGCAATTTGGGACCGTTGGAAGTCAGATGGTATTATAAGTTGGAGCCGGCGTTGATTAAGAGTTTCCATCAATTACAAAAATCCTTCAGGGCAAGATTCATCACCAACGAGGTGCAGCTGAAACAAGCCGACTCTCTCTGGGAAACGCAGATCCAGCCAGGAGAAACACTAAGAGCGTATTCGGCGCGCTATTGGGAGTGCTTTAATCTTGTTGATGACGCTTGCAATGGCTCCGTGGCCATCACCGCCTTTAAAATGGGTTTGCATCCTGACAGTGCTCTCTGCAGCTCCTTGACTAGAAGACCCCCCAAAACAGTTTAGGCGTTGATGAAGAAAGTTGAGGAATACTGCAAAGTGGAAGATGACGCCTTGCGGGTTAAAGCCGGAAACGTGGCCAACAAGACGACCCCTTCTAAAATTGCTCAGCCGTTAAATTCTGTACCACCTCAGAGCCCTAAACCACGACATCGGGCTAAACGAGACAAGAGACAGGATTCTCGCCGATCAAGCGACCAATGCCCCCACCGAGCAAATAAACAACTGCAAGTCGATGGCAGGTGCACAAGGTACACAGACAAGAAATACACAGAGTTGTCAGAGTCGATCAACGTGGTTATGTCCAAAGTCCAACACCTTTCGTTCTTCAAATGGTCGTCCAAAATGGTGGGACCTCCTGAAACGAGAATACAGGATAGGCGGTGCGAGTATCACAAGGATCACGGCCACGATACTGAGAGTTGTTATGCATTGAAGGATCACCTGGAGGAATTGGTACAAGACTGTCGGCTACAACAGTACATCCGAAAAGGCAACTCAACCAAAGCAATAGCCTTATGATAGGATTCACCTCCACTCGGCGTGATCCACATGATTTACAGCCTGCCAATGTCATCCGCGGTGCATACGATTCAGTTGAATCCCGACCTTCAAAATCAACTCACTCCAACTAAACAGCCCCGTGAAGCTACGAGCATTGCTTTCGATGATTCAGATTTGGCCGGAGTGACACTTCTCCACATCGATCCCTTGGTAATCGAGTTACGCGTAAACCGATTCACCTTTGAGCGCGTACTCATTGATCTGGGGAGCATATCGAAAGTTATGTATTGCAAGACATTCACCAAACTCAGTTTCTCCAAATCAGATCTTTCTCTAGCTCCTTGCCCATTATTTGGCTTCAATGCAAATCCAGAATACCTGTTGGGGAAGATCACACTACCCATTCAAGCGGGCTCCCGAACAGTGGATGTGGAATTCTTGGTCATCAAGCTGCCATCGCTGTATAATCTCATCATGGGGTGAACTTGGTTACATACTATGTAGGCCGTGCCAAGAACCTATTATCAGTTGCTATGCTTCCCAACAGAACACGGCATTGAGCAAATCCGTGGCTCCAAGAAATCGGCACAAGCATGTTATCTCCTTGCTGGAAAGACGCCAAAAGAGTTGCAAGTGAATTCTATTGAGGCGCCGGATCGAGAGATCCTCGACGATGTTGGGTGGCTCCCAAGTGAAAAGGCCACAGAAACCCTAGATCGAGTTGAGACTGACGGAAACTGAGACATGTTCTTCATGGTTGGCGGCTCCTTGAATCAAGCCGACAGGCAGCAGCTAATTTCCTTCCTGCTCGGCAACCTTAATGTATTTTCATGGACTCCATATGAGATGTTGGGTGTAGATCCATCTGTTTCGCAGCACCGTTTAAATGTTGACCCTAAATGCAAGCTGATTATTCAGAAAAGCCGGCGGTCAGCTACAGAGCACACTGTCGCCGTTGTTGAAGAGGTTGACTGGTTGCTTGACGCCGGAGCTATCAGGGAAGTGACCTACACCACATGGCTCTCGAATACCGTGGTTGTGAAGAAAAAGAATAGGACTTGGCATGTCTGCGTTGATTTCACCGACCTAAACAAAGCTTGCCCCAAGGATTGTTTTCCCCTACCCAGAATTGACCAACTTGTAGATCCTACGGCACATCACCAGCGTATGGGCTTCCTTGATGCCTACAGAGGCTACCATCAAATTGCCATGCATCCGGAGGACCAAGACAAAACTGCATTCCTCACCTCAAGAGGAACCTATTGCTATAAGGTTGTGCCTTTTGGGCTGAAAAATGCAGGGATAACTTACCAAAGGTTAGTCACTACCATGTTTAAGGAGCAACTCGGCCACACTATGGAAGTTTACATTGACGATATGATGGTCACGTCCAACAAAAGAAAACTCATCTAGCCGATTTAGAAGAGACATTCGACATTCTACGCAAATACAGAATGAAGTTGAACGCTTCCAAATGTGCCTTTGGGATCAGCTCTGGCAAATTCTTGGGTTACATTGTCAACCACCGAGGAATCAAAGCCAATCTGAGGCAAGTCATCGCAATCCTGGAACTCGGCTCCCCTTGATCGGTCAAGGAGGTTCAGAAGTTGATGGGGATGGCCGCCACACTCAACAGGTTCATCAGTCGTTCCACGGACTGCTGTCGACAATTCTTTCACACACTACGGCAGGGACCTTCGAGTGCGATGTCGCTTTTAATGGTCTGAAGGCTTATCTCCGATCTGTTTCACTTTTGACGACACCATCGGCAGGTGACCTGCTCATTTTATATCTGGCCATCTCCGACTGAGCTGTCAACGCTGTATTGTTGAAGGAAGAGCTTGGAGAGCAGCGACCAGTGTATTATGTGAGCAAGGCAATGGTTGATGCCGAAACCCGCTACCTTCCACTGGAAAAACTCATCCTAGCCCTAGTCATGGTGACAAGAAAACTGATGCATTACTTCCAGCGGCATAGAATCGGGGTACTAACAGATTACCCCCTTCGATCAGTACTACATAGTGCAGAAGCATCAGGGCGCATTTTGAAATGTGCCCTCGAACTCGGCCAGTACGATATTCAATTTCTGCCTAGAACCTTAATCAAGGGGGCAAGTGCTTGTTGATTTTGTAGCCGAATTCACGGGGGCTGTTGCTGAGACTGACCAAACTCAACCCAAGCCGAATTGGAGAATTTATGTGGGGGACATTTGGCAGCTGTATTGTGACTGGTCATCCAATCAACGGGGCAGTGGAGCCAGAGTAGTAATCATGGCTCCTGACGGCGCAATAATTGAGTAGGTCGTCAAACTCGGCTTTCAAGCATCAAATAACGAGGCCGAATACGAAGCCCTTCTAACCGGTTTGCGGAATGCACATCTTTTGGGTGCTCGGCGTTTGTTTGTAATTTGCGATTCGAAACTGGTGATCAATCAACTAAAGGGGGAGTACGCAGCCAAAAATGACCGTATGGCGGCTTACATGAAAACGGCTAACTCCTTGCTAGAAAAATTTGACCATCATGAATTGAATCAAATAACACGTGATCAGAACACACATGCAGATGCCCCGGCTTGCCTAGCCTCCGCCATTAACTCAGAGATTAAATGGACCATCGAAGTAGGTTTCATCCTGGAGCCGAGCATTGGTCCTTCGGAGGAAGTCCAGGACAATGTCATAGAGTCAGGACCGAGTTGGATGGACCCCATTGCTGCATTCTTGTCTTCCGAACAGCTCCCAGCAGACAAGAAAGAAGCGCACAAGTTGCGAAACAATGCCCTGCAATACTACTTGGATCCGTAAGGAAAGCTTTATAAAAAATCCCCTTCTGGTCCATATCTGGAATGCATGCATCTGGACAAAGTCGAAGAGCTTCTGATTGAAATACATGAAGGCAGTTGTGGCGCACATTCTGGCGGGCGCTCTTTGGCTCATCGAGCTGTGACACAAGGGTATTACTGGCCGACAATGAGAGCCGATGCTGAGTGTTACGTGAAAAAGTGCGAACAGTGCCATAAGTTCTCTCTTCTGATTCACCTGTCTGCTGAAGAGTTAGGCTCCATAACCAGCCCTTGGTCGTTCGCTCAATGGGGACTTGACATCGTCGGACTGCTGCCTCGTGCTCCTGGTAACAAACAATTTCTGATCGTCGCGACTGATTATTTCACGAAATGGGTAGAAGCGGAGGCACTAATGCACATCCGAGATACGGACATAAAACGTTTTGAATGGAGAAATATCATAACGCGGTTCGAGATTCCCAGAGCACTTATATCAGACAACGGCACCCAGTTTGATTGCGGAGTCTACCGGGAACTTTGCAGCAAGTACGGTATTTGGCCCTACTTCTCCACCCTGGCTTATCCACAGAGTAATGGCCAAGCTGAAGCTTCCAATAAAACCATTTTAGATGGCATCAAAAAGAGGCTGGAGAAGGCGAAAGGCCGATGGGTTGAAGAACTGCCGAGTGTATTATGGGCTCATCGCACAACACCGAGACGGTCCACCGGGGAAACACCGTTCACTTTGTGCTTCGGAACACAGACAATCATCCCCTTGGAGATCGGTTTCCCAACTTTGAAATCAACAGTTTTTGATTTGGGCCGAATCGGCATGATGTTGGCCTTGGACTTGATTCTGATTGAAGAGTAGAGAGACCGCGCCCTTACATCCATGGCACGGTACCAGCCGCAGCTTGCTAAGTCATATAATCAGCGTGTTCAACTGCGCCGCTGCATACCAGGAGAGTTGGTCCTGAAGAGAGTGTGTAGACACCCCATTTTTGACCGTCCTTAAGACTTGGACGTCATCGTTTGAACACTCGATGATCATCCATGCTTGTGTTCGTTTTGAGTTTCTGAAGGTCTCAGCCGCGCGCCTTGCCTTGGAGCCTCTCAACTTGTCTGTTTTGTGCTTGGTTGTGGACCAAGGACCTGTGGTTTTGTTTCCGAGGGAAGAGGGTGGCTTGTTGGCCATCTCTACAACCCATCGGCCAGGCCTTGTGCCCATCGGCCTTGTTTTCTTGTCATCGGCCATCAGTTTGGTCGGTCGCCATTTTTTTGGCAGAGACCCCTTTTTTTGCTTTTGCAGATATTTTTCTTCCAGCTGGTGCCAGCTATTGGTCACTTGGTGTATCCTCCATACACGTGTATGGATGGATTTTAACAAGCTCCAAGCTTGCTCAACAAGCTCCAAGCTTGCTCAACAAGCTTAGGGCTTGCTTTTCTATAAGAAGGGAGGCCTCTCTCCCTTTCTAGAGGTTCTGAAAATTGATATACAAGATATATATCTCTCCTTATATATATTTCCTCTCTCTCTATATATATATATATATATATTTGCACTTGTTTGTGCTCAAAAGTGTATTTTCATCATACTATTGCACACAAACACGCACTCAAACACCATACTCTTGTTGCTGAGGCACTTTGAGATTGATTTTGGAGTTTTTGGACATGTTTGAGCTCAAAGAGTTTGCTGGAGTTGCAGCCTTGAAGTGGTTCTACAAGGGTGAGTTACTAACCCTTAAAACCCTTGTTCTTGTTTAGGCTTTTGGACCTATTTGCATGCTTATTTTGGCTTGACTTTCTACTGCAAAAAGTTTTGATTTTTAGTCCTTAGTATGTTTGTTTAAGGTCTTGTTGGTGTTGGGAGTGGTCTACCCACTCTAGGGCCTTGTTTTGCCTTGTTTTAGGCCATCCCTTTAGGCTTTTGTTTTAGCCTTTATATGACCTTTCTACCACTGAATTCCAGAGGAATTTTAGTGGTGGAAATGGTGTTTTGAGGTCCCAAATAGGAGAGGGTCATCCCCTCTCCTTGTGTCTTGCATGCTTGCATAGATGGCTCATCAAAGTAGCATGTTTGTCTAGCATGTATTAGTTCCATTTCAGCAAGTATTTGGTGTTATTTTAGCATGCCTCAACTCTGTTTTAGGTTGGTTTGATAGCATCTTGCATGCTTTACATACTTGTAGTGTAATCTTGCATAATAGCCTAACATGCATCATGTGTTTAGACCATCATTCTAGGATGTTTTGGCTCAACTCCAAGAAGTTTTTGTCCATGTTTTAGCATGCTTAAGCTCTAATTTGTGTTGTTTTGGTCATGCATGCCATGCTTTGTATAGCCATAGTGCATTCTAGCTTGTTAGCTTTGAGTTTCAAAGCCACTAGCATGTATTGCTTGGGCTATTTGCATGATTTGGCATCATTTGTTATGTGATTTCAGAGCATCTTTCATTGCCATGCATTCACATCTTAAACTCTTGCAATGTGTTGGAGAGTTGGTCCTTTATGCCCTAAACATAAGTCATTATATATGCCTTCATGCCTAAGCTTGCGAGCTATCATTTCGGTATGTTTTTGGGGTTATTTTGCCATGATATAACTCTGATTTTTGTTGGTAAACCCATCTCATACTTGGTCTTAATAGGTGTAGTGTAATCCTCCCTTTTGACCTTGCATATTTCATGCTTCATGCTCACCATGCCAGCTTATTTTGGATTCGTTCCAAACATGTTTTAGCATCATTTTGACATGCTCTAGGACTTTTTTGGGTTGTATTTACCATATGCTTCATGTATTTGTAGACACCCCATTTTTGACCGTCCTCAAGACTTGGACGTCACCGTTTGAACACCCGGTGATCATCCATGTTTGTGTTCGTTTGGAGTTCCCGGAGGTCTCGGCTACGCGCCTTGCCTCAGGATCTCCGAACTCGACTGTTTAGTGTCTGGTTTTGCACCAAACACTTGTGTTTTGCCTTGGAGGGGCAGGGAATGCCTTGTGAGGCATCCCCACACATCACCGGCCATGGCCAGAGGCCATTGGCTGGTGTTTTGTTACCATCGGCAATGTATATTGCCGGTCGGCATTCTTTGTTGCCAGTCGGTAGTACATTTTGTCAAAATGGCAATTTTGAGCAGCCGACTACTGTTCATCTGCTTTTGCAGATATTTTAATATAGCTGGCTTGCATTTTGTTCCCCTCCATACACGTGTATGGAGGGATGGCTTCCTTGTTAGCTTCTTGAGTAAGCTTTACAAGATTGGCTTCTCTATAAGAGGAGCCCTCCTCTCTTGGCTTTAGGGTTAGACAAAAAAAGGTTAGAAAAGTTGTGAGAGAAGCTCTGGTTCTAGGTTTAGGGTTTTGTATCTATCCTATATCTATATCCCTCATTCTCTTATATTGTGTGTGTTTAGGCTTACTATTGCACACAAACACATAGTGTTACACCTTTTCTTGGTTCTTGAAGGGCCAGAGGTTTGTTCTTGAAGCTTTGGAGCTGTTTTGAGCTCAAGAAAGGGGCTGGTCCACCATTTGTGAAGAAGGTCAACAAGGGTAACAATCTTACCCCTTTTTACCCCATTCTTGCATACTATTTTTGCCTATCTTAGAACTGTTTTTGAGCTTAGTGTATAATATAAAAAAGTTCTATTTTTGGGCCCTCTAAATAGTTTTTTTAGAGTGTTTTGTGGTTTGGAGGTGTTTGACCCCTCTTAAGCCTTGAGGGGCTCCATTTTGTGCTATTTTGAGTGAGCTCCGGGACTTTGGTGTTTGGGCCTCCTCACCACTGAAATCTTGAGGGATTTCAGTGGTAAGGATGGTGCCTTGAAGTCCCAAAAAGGGGGGGGGGGCACCCCTTCTCCTTATTGTCCTTCAAAAGGGCCATTTTTGCCTCTTTAATGAGCACCTAGCTAAGTCTCATGTTGACCATGCCTTGGCTGTTATTTATGCTTATTTTGCCATGAAATAGCATTTTTGTATGTTGCTTTTGGTACACCATGCTTGCTTAGCATACATGCCTTGTAATGCCACTTTGTTGCCTTAACATGCCTTAGGTTGTAAACCATTGTTCTAGCATGTTTTAGGCTTGGCTTTGTGAAGTTTTTGTGCTTATTTTGCTATGTTTGAGGTCTGTCCTTAGTTGTTTGGGTCGACTTTGGCATGCTTAGTATAGCCCCTTTGCATTTTTGGTTTGTTGGCCTTAAGTGTGTGAATGTATAGCATGCATCCTTGCCTTAATTTAGTGGGTTGGGACCATTTGCCATGTTATTTCAGTCCCTTTAACATGCTTGTATGCTTGCCTTGGATGCCTCTTTGAAGCTTTGAAAGCTTGTCTTGCATGCTCCATGTTTTGGTCATTGTGCATGCTTTTGAATTTGAGCCACTTAGATGCCATCTAGGTGTCCCTTGAGTGTTGTTTAGGTTCGCATTAGACCTATTTTAAGTCCTCTTAGCCTTGTGAGGCTTGGTTGACTTAGTCTTGGTTTAAGCCTCTTGTCTTGTCTTGGGTTTTTGGCTTTGTTTGCATGCCTTGTTTATCTTGTTTAATTGGCTTAGCACCTTTTGTAACATGATTTTCAATGCTTACCTTGCATGCCATTAGTCCATGTTATGCCTCTTTCAAGCGTGCTTGAGAGTTGCCCTTTTGTGCTTGAGTGTTAACCCTTTAACATGTGCATGTGTGTATGTGTGTTTAGTCCTCATTTCATAGCACTTATGGCCACTGTTTTGGGCCTAATTAGAGCTGCCTAAATCATGCTTAAGTCCATCCTATGCTTGTTTGCATACTTACCTTGCACGTTTGCTTGCATGCTTGCATGTATACATTGCATTGTCCATGTTGCATGCTAGTTCATACGCCTAGGTTGCATTGCATCATGCATGCATGCCTTGTTCCTTGATCTAGTGATAGGAATTGGGCTTTGGTTTGTTGGTTTGCATTGTATTTGACATCAAAGTGTGCACACTTGGTCCGTTGGGCCATCACGCATGGAAATGCGCGATTGATGGTCTGAGAACCAAGGAGTATGTCCCTTTGACTCACTCACATGATAAGGGACATGATTGGTGCATATATGACTTGAATTGCATTGCCATGCAAAGTTTTGCCCTCTGCTGCTGTCAAACAGGTTCTGCAGGAACTTCTTGCCGATTGACTGCATAGAGTGCCGACCGGCAATAAATCGGTGGCCGATGGATTCATTGTGTGCCGATGGACACCAAGTCACAGCCGGTGATGATTCCCTCCAGTCGGTGGCACTCCTCAACATCGAGTAAGCACATCCTGAGACTTTGGCAGTCTTCAGAGGAGTATAGCAGGGAAAACAGAGGCAGCTTGCGCATGGCAGTGTACTTCCGAGCAGGACCGAGCATGCATTGCATTGGGCTCTCTTCCCGAGGCAGTTTATCTATTTTCCCTAGATTAGTTAATTTGTTTAGCTAATTAGATGGCCTGTAATATTTAATTAGCTTGTAGGTTAATTATCTGTAATATTTATTTGGTCCCTCCGGGCGAGGGCGAATCTGTAATAAGTGTGGGTGAGTGTGTGCATATCTCCCAACCCCCACTTCTTTCTCCCTTTTACTTACCTGCTTTGATGGTTAGTAATAGGTCATGTTTAAATTAGCATACCTTATGCTATGCATGCGTACATCCATACATTTGTCTTGCATGCACCGGGCTCGGTACATCATGCTAACTGTATTTGTACTTCAATTCCAAATTGAATACGTGAATCAATTGATTGCATTTCACATGCCATGTTTAGGTTAGCCGAGCCTACTCTAATTGCATCCTGTATGTGTTGCATTAGTCAATTTGACATGAACTAGGACCATGCATGTTGGCTAACTAGTTTATTGTTTTGGCATGGAGTACGATGTAAGTATTTTCATGCTTTAGCATATCGCATGCGTGTGAATGCTATCATGACAGCATGCTTACCATGTGGCTAGATGCTTATGTGATAAACTGTTTGAATGCCTGTGGGTGAAGGTTGGATTATCTGAGTTGGAAAAACTCGTTGAAATCCGTATTTTAGCCTACTTGCGAGTAGCAAATTCCAAAGTGTTTTTCAAAACAAACGGATATGCAACGCTTATTCCCAAATTAGGCAATCTAGTCTATACTTTTGTGCTGTGCGCATAACAGAGTAATTCTAGGCTAATAACCGGAATAAGAACACGTAACGTTTTCAAAATCGGATATCATGGTTAGTAGAGGCCGATCTTCGGATCGGGCAAGAGGGGGTGCTCATAGCTGACCTTCCCCAATCGTACCCAAGTTACCGAGCCGAGACAACTTTGGTGATGACGGACACGTGGCCTTTGGCACTGAGTCAGGGTTTCCTAAATTCTCCCATTTAAAAATATTTAGGTGGCGACTCTGTATCTGGCAAAGCAGTCCATGTTTGGCACTTCTTTCAAAAAAATCTATTTCTCAAAACGATTTGCCGGATTTGGACTCTTTGGTTCAGATTAAGAACCGTGACACAAATTGAGTCCGAACTGTAGCGAGGGCCCCACGCGGGCGCGTTGTTACAGTATTGCATAGCTGTAGTGCAATTGGCCTTGCTAGCTTTGAGTTTTGAGCACCATAGCATGTTTCATTTGTGTTGTTTGGATGATTTGGCATCACTTAACATGGCATTTCAGAGCATGTAGTATTGCCATGTTCCTATTCCTTCCACCATTTGAGTGTCTCTAAGGGTTGTGCATTGTTGCCTTGTTTGTGGTCTAGTGTGCATGCATGCATGCCTAGACATTTGAGCTATCATCTCAGCATATTTTGGTCTTTGTTTTGACCTACTTGAGCTCTGTTTGTGGCTGGTTCATGCCTTTGTGCCATGTATTGCATGCCTCCTTTGTAGTTCTCTTTGCTAGCCTTATGCCTTAAGGACTCTAGTATGCTATACTTGTTTTGTTTGGATGATTTGGCATCATTTCTCACTTAATTTCAGAGCTTATAGTGTTGTTACACTTCAACATTTTTCACTCCTTGAGCACTTTTGAGAGTTGTGTTCTTATGCCTAATTGGTGAGCCAATACATGCGCATGCATTTCTCTTGCTTTCATGCCTTTGTTTCAGCATTATGGCCACTGTTTTGGCATGACAGAGGTTCGTCCATATTCGGTTTAAGTCCATTGAGCATGTTATTTTTCATGTTGCCGCATGCTTGTTGCATTGCATGTTGTTGCATGCTTGTTGGTTTGCATGTTGTTGCATGCTCATGTTGCATTGCATTGTATTTGACATACTTGTGTTGCATTGTGTTTGGAAAGGGTGTCAATCCAAACACGAGGAACGAGGGACATTTCATACTTGAAGTGATGAAACGTGCCTCAATTCTCGGACGCCGACCCTCTTGATCGTGCATGATAGAGGTTAAGGCATTTATGTGTTTTTTTGCATTCATTTGACATTGATTTGTGCAACTCGGCCTCTTTGGCCATCATGCATTGAGATGCATGATTGGTGGCTCGAGAGTCGAGCACTATACTCCTTTGAGCTTTAAACATGATAAGGAGTGTGGTTGCACACACATTTTCTTGCAAATACACTGCCATGCCTCTGTTAGTGCTTTGTTGCAGCAAAAGGAGAATTTGCAAGAAGTGTTGGCCGATCGACCATAAAAGTCTGTCGATCGACTACAAATTTGGCCGATGGCCATTGCACTTGGACGATAGCCATTGCACTTGGCCGATAGCCATTCCTCTTGGCCGACCACCTCTCAAATTGTTCGTAAGGTGGGTCAGAAACACTATGAAAGTTGACACAATTTTCAGAGGTACAAAAGTGTGCAAACAGAGGCAACACGAGGCACGGTAGTGGATTTCCGAGCAAAGCCGACCGAGCATGCATCTCTTCATTACCCGCGAGGCCATTTCAGTATTCATGATTAGTTCGTGTAATTTAATCATTTGATTTGTTGTGTAATATCTCAACTAGCTTAGTGTAGCTATTTGTTTCAATTCGGTTGTGTAATAATTAATTAGCAAAGTTAGTTAATTAGTTGGTTTGTAATTAATTAGCTTAGCGTAGCTAGTTAGTTTATCATTTGGACCCTCCGTCGAGAGGGCGAATTTTGTAATAAACGTGCGTACGTGCGTGTGATGCATGTCTTCCAACCCCCATTTCTTTCTCCCTTTTACTTAACCGCTTACGATGGTTAGTTTTAGGGCATGTTTCAATTAGCATACTTATGCTTCGCATGCGTGCATTATTCATCTGTTTTGCATGCACCGGGCTCGGCGCATCATACTAACTGCATTGTATTTCAATACATTTACTTGAATACGTGTTCAACAATATGTTATCTTGTTGCATTTCACATGACATCTTAGAATAGCCGAGCCTATCTTAGTTGCATTTTGCATGTGTTGCATTAGCCATCTTAACATATGCAAGGATCATGCATGATTTCTAACTAGTTCTTTGTTTTGGCTCGGAGTACACTGTGACTGCTTATGCTTTAGCATCCTTGCATGTATGTGAGTGACTGCCATGTTAGCATGCTTGCCATGAGGCTAACTGCTTAAGTGATTAACTACTTGAATGCCTGTGGATGAAGGTTGGGTTGCTTGAATTGGAACAATTCATCGAAATACGAGTTTTAAGCCCACTTGAGGGTGGTAAAATCTATGACTTAGCCTACTTGCGAGTAGCGAACTTCAAATCATTTTTACAAACGAACATGCAATGTTTTGTTCCAACTTAGGCGATCTAGTCTATACTTGTATGCTGTGCGCATCACATAGTATTTCTAGGTTAAATAACAGGAATAAGAACGCATGTGTTTTCAAAAACAAAATATCATGTTAGTAAAGGCCGATCTTTGATCGGGCGAGCGGGGGTGCTCATTGCATGACCTTCCCCTCTCGTACCCAAGTTCCCGAGCCGAGGCAACTTTGGTGATGATGGACACGTGGCCTTAGCCACGAGTCAGGGTTTTCTAAATTTCCCCCAAAAATAAAACATTTAGGTGGCTGTAAACGCGCCCGCGTGGGGGGCCCTCGCTACAGTTCGGACTCGATTTGTTGTTACGGTTCTAAATCTGAACCAAAGAGTCCAATCCGACAAATCGTTTTGAGAAACAGATTTTTTGAAAAGAAGTGCCAAACATGGACTGCTTTGCCAGATACAGAGTCGCCACCTAAATATTTTTTAAATGAGGAAATTTAGGAAACCCTGACTCGGTGCCAAAGGCCACGTGTCCGTCATTGCCAAAGTTGCCTCGGCTCGGGAGCTAAGGTACGATCGGGGAAGGTCAGCTATGAGCACCCCCTCTCGCCCGATCCGAAGATCGGCCTCTACTAACCGTGATATCCGTTTTTGAAAATGTTATGTGTTCTTATTCCAATTATTAGCCTAGAATTACTATGTTATGCGCACAGCACACAAGTATAGACTAGATTGCCTAATTCGGAAACAAGCATTGCATATCCGTTTGTTTTTAAAAAAAATGTTTTGGAATTTTGCTACTCGCTAGTAGGCTAAAATACGGATTTCAACGAGTTTTTCCAACTCAGACAATCCAACCTTCACCCACAGGCAATCAATCAGTAATATCATGCAAGCATTTAGCCGCATGGCAAGCATACTGTCATGGCAACACTCACACGCATGCGGTATGCTGAAGCATAAATACTTACAATGTACTCCGTGCCAAAACAATAAACTAGTTAGCAAACATGCGTGGTCCTAGTTCATGTCAAATTGACTAATGCAACACATACAGGATGCAATTAGAGTAGACTCGGCTAACCTAAGCATGGCATGTGAAATGCAGTCAATTGATGCACCTATTCAATTTGGAATTGAAGTACAAATGCAGTTAGCGTGATGTACCGAGCCCGGTGCATGCAATACAAATGCATGAATGCACGCATGCATAGCATAAGGTATGCTAATTTTAAATATGCCCTAGTCTACCATCATAAGCAGGTAAATAAAAGGGAAGAAAGACGTGGGGTTGGAAGACATACACACACTCACGCACACTTATTACACAATTGCCCTCACTCGGAGGGTCCAAATAAATATTACGGTCCGAATAATAAACAAATAAATTATTACAAAATTTCTAATTAATTATCAGAATAAATGCAGAAAGAGAAGTGGCCACGGCCCCTGCCTCGGGATGCGCGAATGATGCATGATCAAACCCGTCTCGCCCGGAAAGTCCGTACCATAACATTGCTGCCTCTGTCTTCACTGCCTTGCTTCTCTAAAAAATGCCAAAATTCTGGGACAAGTTCCTTGCACACTGTAGAATACCATCGGCTGGAGGAAATTCCCACCAGCAATGTATAATTTCCATCGGCTGCTGATGGAGTTATCGGCCATCCACCAATGGCTGGTCGGCACTGAATTCTGCCGGTCGGCAGAAACTTCCTACAGAAGACAGTTTTGACAGCAACAGAGGGCAGACAGTATATGGCATGGGATTTCAGGCACATGTGAGCATGGTCATGCTCCCCATCATATATTGAACTCAGGGAAGCATGGCCCTCGATCCTCGAGCCATCAATTGTGCATGATAGCCTAAGAGATCAAGCTTGCTATTTGATGTAAAAATGCATGCAACACACAAATGAGGACCAAGACCCTATCATGTCGGAGTCAAGGGCCCCGGTGACGGAGAGTTAAGACGCATTACATCACTTATAGTATGAATGCTCCTTAACCCTCACACGTGGTTTGACACCCCAAACCAAGTAATGCAATGCATGTTATGCAAACATGGCTCAAGATGCAACATGATACTAATTATGCAAGGCATGCCAAATGCCATGCAACTACTATGGCAAATATGCAATGCTAGGCATGCAAGATGCAAATGTGATGCAAATATGGACCAATATGCCATAAGGCTAGCATGGGACAACACATTAATGAACCAAATAAGCAACAAGCATATGATAAGCATGCAATGGTGGACATAAACCATAAAGCGGCAGCCCTCAATCCACCCCAAAACAGTGGCCAAAAGTGCCCGAAATGATGGACAAACACTCGTGCCAACACGCAAGCCAATGGACCTAAGGCTAAGGCACAAAAAGGGCCACCTTACTTCCACCAATATGACCATTCATGGCATGAATTAGACAAGTAAAAAAACAGAATTTTAGCATGCAAAAATGGACTCCAAAACCCACTAATATGGCAGCTCAAATGACTCCAATGAGATGCATGCACCAAAACTCATTTCTTAGGCATAAAAGGGCACATCCTCAAAACATGAAAGGGATCACATATGCAAACATACAAACATGGATTAGGGACTGAAATATGATCTACCATGATGTCAAATGATGACAACAAGCTTATGCTAAGCATGTTGGTGACCCATACAACCAAGGCTTACAAGCCAAAATGCAAAGCAACCCTATCAAGCATGCCAAACATGACAAAATCAGTGGCCAACAGATTTTAAGCATGACAAAACATGGCCAAATACTTCACAGAGTTAAGTCAAAACAAGAGGATATGCTAGGCTAAACATATAGCACACTTCTAGGCAAGATGGAGAATTACAAAGCAAGTATAAAATGCATGCTAAGGGCCAACAAACCACCATTGGACAGAGATATAATATGACCCAAAACACCCAAAAAACTTCTGAAATGGGACCAAAAATGATCAAGCATGCATGTTGCCCTTTAAGCCAAAAGATAAGGAAATGAGGCAATGAAGGGAGGGGTGTCCCTCCCCTATACAAGACTTCAAACCACCTTCCTCACCACTGAAAATCCGCTGGTTTTCAGTGGTGAGAAGACCAAAACACACAAGCAAACAAAGCCTCACAAAGGAAGCACCCAAAAGGCCAAATAAGGCCTAAGAGGATGAGTTTGAACTCAAACCACAAAACACCCTAATGAAAGTTCTTAAGCATGAAAATATAAGCCTTTTTTATGTTATGCACAAAATCTAAATCAGCAAATAAGATAGGTAAAAAACTAGTGCAAGTTTGGGGAATCTAAAGCAAAGTGATTACCCTTGAAGCACACCTCAAGAACAGCCAAGGCAACCCTGTTCTTTTGATCAAAATCAGTCCAAAAACTCAAGAATCAACCCTCAAAGTGAGTCAATCTCGGAGTAAGGTGTAATGGTGTGTGTATTAGTGCAAAAGTAAGGTAAAAATACACTTTTGGGCTACCAAACACACACTAAGGAAGGAGAGAGAGGGAAATATAGAGAGATGGTGTATCTATATGTATAATCTCTAGTTTTTCCTTCAAACTTTCTAACCTAGAACAAGGAGAAGACCTCTCCTCTTATAGAAGTCCCTCTTCCAAAGCTTACTCAACAAGCTTGCTTAGAGGGAAATCCTTCCATACACGTGTATGGAGGGAAACAGAGTGGGTGCCAGCTATCACAGCTGGCACAAAATATCTACATAAAGTAGATGAACAGTAGTCGGCTGCTCAAAATTGCCATTTTGACAAAAAGGAGTGCCGACCGGCAATAAATAATGCCGACCGGCAAAATACACTGCCGATGGAAACAAAACACCAGCCGGTGGCGTCTGGCCATGGCCGGTGATGTGTGGGGATGCCTCACAAGGAATTCCCTGCCCCTCCAAGGCAAAACACAAGTGTTTGGTGCAAAACCAGACACTAAACGGTCGAGTTCGGAGATCCTGAGGCAAGGCGCATAGCCGAGACCTCCGGGAACTCCAAACGAACACAAACATGGATGATCACCGGGTGTTCAAACGGTGACGTCCAAGTCTTGAGGACGGTCAAAAATGGGGTGTCTACAGTGGCGACTCTGCATCTGGCAAAGCAGTCGATGTTTAGCACTTCTTCATTAAAATCGATTTTCCAAAACGATTTGCCGGATTTAGATTCTTTGGTGATTTATCACTCTTGCATTGCACTTTGCGAGATTAGATTCAGAACCGTGACACGAGTCTGAACTGTAGTAGCTAATGAACAAATGATTCGTGCCCTCGCACGAGGAACGGGAATTCTCGAGCGGTCTACAAAGTGCTTCCAGCTGCCAAGAATCCGGCCGACGAAAAATTGGGACCTAACTAGGACAGCCCTTATCAGATTGGCTTAGTCACGGGAGTAGGGGCATATCGGCTCAAAGACATGTCTGGGGGGAGTCTGCCACGACCTTGGAATTCCACGCATTTACGTAAATTCTATCATTGACCCGACTTGTGGGGCTTGATACTTGTATATATTTTACTTTTGCAATGCAAAGTTTCCCATTTCCTTATCGCGCAATTCAGTTTAAAAGTCTTCGGATTCGGAGCCCCATCGATGCATGACACCTTAGGGCCAATTAAGCCTCCGGATTCGAAGAGCCCATCGTGGATGTCATGATTGGCCAAGATTTAAGTCTCCGGATTCGGAGTCCCATCAGTGCATGACACCTTTGGGCTGATTAAGCCTCCGAATTCCGAGCGCCCTTCGTGGATGTCATGATTGGCCAAGATTTAAGTCTTCGGATTCGGAGCCCCATCGGTGCATGACACCTTTGGGCCGATTAAGCCTCCGGATTCGGAGCGCCCTTCGTGGATGTCACGATTGGCCAAGATTTAAGTCTCCGGATTCGGAGCCCCATCAGTGCAAGACACTTTTGGGCCGATTAAGCCTCCGAATTCGGTGTGCCCTTTGTGGATGTCACGATTGGCCAAGATTTAAGTCTCCGGATTCAGAGCCCCATTAGTGCATGACACCTTCGGGCTGATTAAGCCTCCGGATTCGGAGCGCCCTTCGTGGATGTCACGATTAGCCAAGATTTAAGTCTTCAGATTTGGAGCCCCATTGGTGCATGACATCTTTGGGCCGATTAAGCCTCCGGATTCAGAGCGCCCTTCGTGGATGTCACAATTGGCCAAGATTTAAGTCTCCGGATTCAGAGCCCCATCAGTGCAAGACACTTTTGGGCCGATTAAGCCTCCAAATTCGGAGTGCCCTTCGTGGATGTCACGATTGGCCAAGATTTAAGTCTCCGGATTCAGAGCCCCATCGGTGCATGACACCTTTGGGCCGATTAAGCCTCCGGATTCGGAGTGCCCATCGTGGATGTCACGATTGGCCAAGATGTAGGTCTTCGGATTCGGAGCCTCATTGGTGCATGACACCTTTGGGCCGATTAAGCCTCCGGATTCAGAGCGCCCTTCGTGAATGTCACGATTGGCCAAGATTTAAGTCTCCGGATTCGGAGCCCCATCAGTGCAAGACACTTTTGGGTCGATTAAGCCTCCGAATTCGGAGCGCCCTTCGTGGATGTCATGATTGGCCAAGATTAAAGTCTCTGAATTTGGAGCCCCATCAGTGCATGACACTTTTGGGCCGATTAAGTCTTCGGATTCGGAGCGCCTTTCTTAGATGTCACGATTGGCCAAGATTTAAGTCTCCGGATTTGGAGCCCCATCAGTGCAAGACAAATTTGGGCCGATTAAGCCTCCGGATTCGAAGCGCCCTTTGTGGATGTCACGATTGGCTAAGATTTAAGTCTCCGGATTCGGAGCCCCATCGGTGCATGACACGTTTGGGCCAATTAAGCCTCCGGATTCGGAGCGCCCTTCGTGCATGTCACAATTGGCCAAGATTTAAGTCTTCGGATTCGGGGCCCCATCAGTGCATGACACCTTTGGGCTGATTAAGTCTCCGGATTCGGAGTGCCTTTCTTAGATGTCAGGATTGGCCAAGATTTAAGTCTCCAGATTTGGAGCCCCATCAGTGCAAGACACTTTTGGGCCGATTAAGCCTCCGGATTTGGAGCGCCCTTTGTGGATGTCACGATTGGTGAAGATTTAAGTCTCTGAATTTGGAGCCCCATCGGTGCATGACACGTTTGGGCCGATTAAGCCTTCGGATTCGGAGCGCCCTTCGTGGATGTCACGATTGGCCAAGATTTAAGTCTCCGGATTCGGAGCCCCATCAATGCAAGACACTTTTGGACCGATTAAGCCTCCAGATTCAGAGCGCCCTTCGTGGATGTCACGATTGGCCAAGATTTAAGTCTCAGGATTCGGAGCCCCATCAGTGCATGACACCTTTAGGCCGATTAAGCCTCTGGATTCAGAGCGCCCTTCGTGGATATCACGATTGGCCAAGCCAAGTCTCTGGATTCGGAGCCCCATCGGTGCATGACACTTATGGACCGAATAAGACTCCGAATTCGGTGTGCCCTTCGTAGATAAAAAGCCTCCGAATTCGGAGCCCGAGCCGTGTATAACACGTTTGGGTCATATAAGACTCCAGATTTAGAGCGCCCTACACGAAAGTTAAAGCATACAAATATTCAAAGTGAAATGCTTCGTTAAGTTGAGCTGGCAAAAACCGTATACATGTTAAAGCATATAAACATTCAAAATGAAATGCATAATTAAGTTGAGCCGGCCCAAACTGCATAAACAAATTAAAACATGCAAACATTCAAAATGAAATTCTTAATTATGCATGCAAACATTCAAAATGAAACGCAAACATTTAAAACAACGTATTTTATTAAGTTAACCAATAGATACATAGCTAACGCCCAATCTGTGTTGAAGCGTTTACAATATATTCAATTCTATTCGGCATCACCCTTGTCATGGCTCTTCTCAATTTCGAAAGCGCCAAAAGGAAAGTGATGACGTTGATATAATGGCGACACCGATTCAACTCCTGCTCCTTCGAGTGCCTCTGCGGCTTGGAGAGCCTTAATCCACTCGTGCCTAAAGCCTCGATTCTTGCATCGGCATACCTCCTCTGTGAGTTTCTTCTTGGTCTTCTGTATTCCGACTATCCGGCCTTCGTGGAAGCCTCGTTCATAAGCCGCGGCCTTCGCATTCTCTACTGCGAACATACGTGCCGTATCTCGATCGACAATCGCATGGCTTAACAGCCGTTGGGTCACTCTTTCATCCACGACCGGGTTGGATTGTCCGGCAGCATGCGGCTCGGCAGTTTGGGCCTTCCTTAGCTCGCGCTCGGCCTTCTTCGCACAAGCCTCCAAGTTTTGAATTCGTTCGTCCTTCTTCTCTATCTCCCGCCGTGCAGCGCGCAAACGTATGCCAACTTCATAGGCGGTATACAGCCCTCTTACTGCTCCGTGGATGCCCTCTCGAAATACTTCGAAATCCTATCGACCAACTATCGACTGCTGGACTTCCGGTGGAAAAATCTGTCGAGCGAACTCGACTGCTACACCTGGGACATTAACAATAGCGTCCACCTCCGTCATCGGTTTATTCCCTACAAAAATCGTAAAACTCAATGGTCGCGGCGTCGCATCGGGCTCATTTCTCGGTCGTGGTCGCGGGGAGCTTCCCCGTTGCTATTTTTCTTTTCGGGGGGATCTGCTTCGACAACTTGGGGGCTGACATTTTTCCCGTTCCCTGGACTTTTTACCTCTCGTGCGTGTGGGCTTGCTGTTGTGATTCATTTCAGTGTCTAGCTCAGCCAATGTTCACCTTTCTCCTCTGCTGTTGAAGAACAGTCTATTTGACATTCACACTTATCTAACCTTCCGTAACAAGCTGGTTTAAATTGAGTGAAATCACTGGCATGAAGAACCCACCCCATTTATTCCTAATGCATGCAGCGCCCCCGAGGCGACTTCATTAATGCTAAACTCCAAAAGCCTGATGCCGATCGATTTATACCACAGCCACTACATAAACTAATAATATTCGGCTTTTGAACTAATAATATTTGGTTTTGGAGCTCATGCATTGGTTGGGCAAGGGCAGATTTATTAATCTGATCAGCCAAATATCTAAGCCTGATGCCGATCGATTTATACCGTAGCCACTACATGAACTAATAATATTCGGCTTTTGAACTAATAATATACGGCGTTTGGAGCTCATGCACTGGCAAGGGAAAGAGCAGATTTATTAATCTAATCGGCCAAATATCTGAGCCCGATGCCAATCAATTTATGCCGCAGCCACTCCATGAACTAATAATATTCGACTTTTGGAGCTCATGCACTGGCTGGGGCAAGGGCATATTTATTAATCTGATCGGCCAAATATCTAAGTCCGATGCCGATCGATTTATGCCGCGGCCACTCCACGAACTAATAATATTCGGCTTTTGGAGCCGATGCACTGGTTGGGGCAAGGGCAGATTTATTAATCTAATCAACCAAATATCTAAGCCCGATGCCGATCAATTTATGTCGCAGTCACTCCATGAACTAATGATATTCGGCTTTCAGAGTTCATATCTAAGGGCAGATTTATTAATCTGATCGGCTATTCGACAAGGGTAAATTAATAAACTGGCTAGCTATCTAATCGGCAAGTGTACGTGAATGTTTTATCCAAAGTAGCAAAAAACAATACCATTCATCAATAGCAAAATTAAGCACAAATAATAGCAAAGTACAAAGGAAATTTTCATTTGTAAATTGGGCACAAACTGTAGCCATTTTACACGTGAAAGCTACTAAACAAAAAGCTACAAGTTCGCATGGAAATGCCTAGCAAAAAACTGTAGTCATCTTACACATAAAAACTACTAAACTAAAGACTGCGACAATACATTCAAAATCCTTAAACAAAAATATCGTTAAACAAGAACAACTAAAATGTCACCCAAATCAATCCTCGAAGTCAGACTCCAGCAGCTCAACGTCCACTTGCTCGTATGGAATCAGCATAGCCAATGTCACATTAGCAGTTGCAAGGGCTTTGAGCCAGCCGTGTTTTAATCTCCGATTTTCAAATTTGGGGACTTCTTCCACATAACTTGCGAGGGCAGCGCTTTGCCCAGCCTCGTATGTCTTGGAAGCCTCAGAATCGGCTACTACATTCGCAATCTTCGATTCTTCCAAGTCAGCCTCTAGTTTAGCAATCGCCTCTCGAGCTAACATGAGCGCATTTTCGCTCGCATTCGCCCTCTCCTCGGCGGCCAATCTGAACTGGTCCAATTTTCTTGCCCTTTCCATCTCAGCCTCGGCCCTCGCAGCTTCCATCTTCGCCCTCGCCGCCCTCCAAGTCAGCCTCCGATTGTAAACGGCCATGTCGTTTGACGGCGTCATCCTGGCGACGGCCTATCTCGGCTATCCTTCCGACCGTCTGCAAAACAGGAAATTAAAACCAAAACAATATTTGCATAAAAGGGAAAGACAAGGTCAAGGTATATACCAATAGAGTTGATTGAGCGGCTAATGCTATTGCCAGCAGATCCGGCTCTGCCGGGAAAGTTGCCTTGTCAGCCGGCAATGAGACGAACGTAGCCATGCTCAACGCCACGGCTGGGTCTTTAATAGCCGACGCGTTAGAGGAGATTGGCGTGTTTTTTATCTTTGGTTGAATGATGGAGGGTTGGCTGATTTGAGGCCGGCTTCCTCAAAGACCAACTTCAAAGGCTCGTCTACTTCGATTTCGGACTGGTCTGACTCCACGACCTCAGCTACTTTCGCTCGCTTTGAATCGTACCCCTCGAAACCGACTTGCCGCAAGTTTTTGAAGTTGGTCAAAACAAGAGCCGTAAGAAACTCTTCACCCCTCGGAATGGGGATGTTCTCTACCGCCGAAAACGTTGTATAGGTCAGCTCGTACCGAAGGAGAATGTGGGCCGCCCTCCCTTGTTTCTAAAGACTTGGACGGCCGAAATATTTGAGCGTGACTTTAATTTCTGAAAGAACGGCGTCGTCAGTTGAAGTCAAGACTTTCTTCAAATTGTTTCCTGCACAAGCAAAACCATTAGATCTCAAAAATGAAGCTTTATAAATATAAGAAAAATAAACGCAAGAAGCTATACGACCACCTGGTTCGCCCTTCTGTCTAGGAATAGGATCAAGGCGATCGTTGCCTTCGCCGAATTCCCAGTTACCTCGAACAACGACTATAACATCATCAACTCGCTTCCCAGAGCTGGAAAGCATAGTCACTAATTGATGGTCGGTGTCCTTGGCCCTAAGGAAATAACGTCCATGCCAACCAAAAGACTTGGCCAAGGCATAACAATGCCGAATAGGAGGTATGCCGAGGTTAATCCTAAGGCGACGGTTTAACTCTATGATCCCCATTACGATTCTAAAAAAGTTGACATTGGGTTGGGAGGGGATTAGACCGCAATTGCGAAGGACAGCCCTAAGAAATGGGTGAAGCGGGAAACGGATTCCGCCCTCAGCAATTGATAAGAGAGGGAAGACGATTGTGCTTTCATCAACCCTCTCCATATTGAGGGTGCCGTCTGTCACAAATGACAAATGGACGTCATCAGGGATAGAAAAATGGCGTTGAAAACCAGAGATTCGGTTCGCGGAGAGGAGGTCTTTCAGATGCTTTGCCATTTCGGTTAGCCTATAGGAGCGTACTAAACTAAAGGCAAACCAGGAAAAGGGATTCAAAGCAGAGAGGAAGAGAACTTACAAGAGACGGAGAGGACAATAAAGGATGAATGAAAGTTGCAGAGGTGAGTCGGAAGGCGGTCCAAAAACTAGCATCCAAAAATGTGTGTTTGAAAAGACGACAAGATTTTAAATCATAATAAATGGAAGCATACGAAGGGGCGGGAAGTTGAAATGATAACTGAGAGGTGTGTGCTCTGACACCTACATTGGAATGAGGTTAGCCGTCGAATTTCGGCTCTGACTTTTCGAGTTCGAAACCAAACACTCCAGCTAACTGTCGTTAGTGGAGTGCTTGGGGGGCAATTGTGGAGGCCGAATATTGGAAGACGTAAAGAGGCTGAATAATTGGACCTGGAGAGTCGAAATATATACATCGCATTCATCCCCATCTTACACATTTAAATCCTGCCGTATTCGGCCAAATAGCCGGTTGAGTAAGGGGCCAAGTGGAAAGCGGTTTGCAGCAAAAAGAGCCGAGTAAATAGTTATACGGCAAATCGAAAGTGGGCCCAGCCCCGAGGCCCAAGAAAGAAAAGGTATAAATAGAAGAACATCAACCAGAAAGAAGTATGTGAAAATCAGTGCGCTTAACTTAAAATACAAGTAATTCAGAGAGTAGAGACTGACTTGTCCATCAGAGTGCTAATTCTGGCACCCCCAACCGGAGTGTTAATTCCTTTTCAGGTTGTTAGCTGAGGATCTCGAGCGCCTCAGTGGATCAAAAGAGTATTTCCAAACCACCTTCCCCACAAATACTTTTAATGATTCTTATATCTAGGAATATCTAGTGGAGTATGGCAGGATACTCTTCATAAGAATCACCTATATGAGTGTGAACTGGGTTGATTCTATGAGATTTATGAAGTGCTACAATTCTCTAAAGCACTCATGAAAGACCAGGTTGTTCAGGGCCAAAATGAACACAATAGTGAGAATTAAATTGTGTCTGGTAATATACTGAATGAGTTCTATTGTCTTGGTTTACACGAATGGTTGAACGGTTCAAGACATCATGTTCACTAGTTGGTTAGTAAATTCGATAGTGTCTCACAAGGGAAGGTTCAAAGCCAAAAGCTACGTATCCTTTGCAAAATATTCCTGATTTTTGTATTCTCAGTTAAACATGATGTTGTTGCATTTTCTCTCCATTAAATTCTATTCATGTGGGGGATTGTTGAAAATTATGGTTTTTAGAGGCTTATTATAGGCCAACTTTGAGCCCAAATTTGAGTGGGGCCCATACGTCTTTTGAGATGGGTCCAAAAAGGTGATGTGTTCCTTACTGTATGGCAAGTCACACGGTGCAAACGGTTCGTCAAAACCATTTATGAGTGAATGGGAGCTTGACGTAGTTTTCGGATTTGTGGAATGGGAAATTGAAGAGTTAAATGTGGGTTTCCTTAAATAGTTGTCCCACATTGAAAACTTAAGAGAACTTATGTGTATATTTAAGTTTTAGGTGGCAATACTTGGGTTAGGCACTAAGGGGCACCCCAAGTTTTGTGAATGGAGGAGTTATGAACAAAGTGGGCTTTGGCCCAAGCCGTCGCCGCCGTCCATCCGACCAGCCAGCCGAGCCGAGCCGTGCTAGGCCGAGTGCAGGTTATGAGTTGGGTCCTAACATTAATTTTTTGGGCAAATTTATTTGGATTATTTCCAAAACTCTTGCGGAAAAATTTGAATTTTGCACCAAACAGTTTGAATTTTGCTCCCAACCAGTGTGACTTTCACACCAGTCCTAATGTCTCTTCTATTTTAAACAGATTTAAAATTGCCCAACAGTTTCCAACAGATCAAACTGGTTTCAAACAGATTTTTGCACCTATCCAATTTGAATTTGAGTCACCAACTATACCTATAAATATAGAATCATTCCAGCAGATTTTCTCAATTAGAAAAATTAATTCTCTTTCCTTTTTTGCTCTCTCTTTGCATTATTCTTTATACTAGTTTTCAGAGAAATTTCTGAAAGTATAGAACACAGGCTCCAGTTCGCCGTACAGATTGTTTGGAGTCCTACTACAATCTGTGTAAGATCATTGTATCCTAGGAGATAGACGCCATTTATCCGTAAGCACCGGAGCGGGACGAATCTGTCTAAAGGACAAAGTGTCACACACTCGACTTGATCATTTTTTTTTGTATTTATTCATTTTGGTAAATAAATTATGTAAGTAATTTATTTTTATTTGTTTGATTTGTTTCACATTTTTTTTCTCATACATAGAAGATTGTTCCAGCAGCACAATAAGTTGGCAATGTATGTGGAGCTTTGTGTATGCATGTACGTGTCTCATTATCAGAATTGGAAGGCCTCGCCATGCTTAATGATGCTTTTAGTAGGCTAGTATTATTTTTAGAGAGAAAAATATTCAAAGTGAGAAAACAAAAAGCCCACCACATGTACACTTAAACCATTAGACACCATAATTGAAAGCTTGCTGGAATTTGGACATTTATAACCACCTATATGTGGTTGGCAATAGTAATTTTATGTATATAACTATTGTTGTTGCAATTGTGAATGCTAAAATGTTTGGTGATTCCATTTGGTTTAATTTTCATATTAAGTTCACTGGTTGTAATTGAATTTGTCGACTTGGTAACTCTATCTCCTTCAGCTCTTTATTGTTTTTGTTGTTATTTGTGCAGATTTGGTGATAGGATGAGCATATCTTCAATAGCATTATAGAAATCTATTTACAACTAAGGCATCTTAGGGCCTGCTCTTAACAACATGTGTTAAAGAAGCAGAAAGACATTACAAATTTTAAAATCTTGACAATCTGTAATTGACAATCTATCATTTCAGTAAATCATATGTAAACATCAATTGGCATCTTATAATCGCAAAGAATAAGCAACAATACGTATTAACAAAATAAGTTGTCTCTCACGAGCATATTGACATGACCTGAACCCGCCCCTATGGATTAAGGTCAAAACCGGCCAGTAATCATGAGATTTCTTACGACCTTTAACCTGATTAAACATGTCTCAATAGAAATAAAGGGGCCAAAACGGAAGTAGACTTAAATTTTTTTTCCAATGAGCTGTGCTTATCTGGCATAACAAAATCATTTCAAAAGCATTCCATAATAACTCACACATATAACAGATTTAATATCTTATACACCAAGGAACCATCAGATATGTAGCCAGCCAAACAAACGTTTATATAAATAGGTGATCCAACGTATTCACCAAGGTAGCAAAACAGGTAAACAAAAGAACAAAGCAAAGTCTCGTGCGTGAGACGTTCGGGCTAACTTCATAAAAACTTGGATTTCTCTTACATCCTTCACTGAGGTTCATTGATGTTGGGTTTGGACATCTCATTGCTCACCTACATACATTTAAATAAGAGTGAGCGAAATCCCAGTGAATAATAACCAAACTAAAGAGGTTACATGAATGAAATTCTCTAATAGGTAATATCCTTGTCAATCACATTAAACGGCCTTAGGCCTATTCATATTCTTATGAAATATGTCCAACGGCCTCAGGCCCAAACATATCAAACGGCCTCGGACCCATCATATCAAATGGCCTCGGGCCCAATTCATTTATATCAGATGGCCTCGGGCCTAATTCATTCATGTCAAACGGCCTCAGGCCCAATTCATTCATGTCAAACGGCCTCGAGCCCAATCTTCGTATCAAACGACCTCTGGCACAATCATATATGTTAGAATTATTTATTTTGATGATTTATTTAATTATGTTTTAATTTATTCGGAGGAGAAAAATAGAATCAAAATTTATTTTGATGATTTATTTAATTATGTTTTAATTTATTTGAAAGAGAAAAATAGAATCAAAATTTATTTTGCTATTTCTTACTAAACTTTTATCCTAAATAATGTTAGAATGTATTTAATATCCTAAATGTTGTTAGAATGTATTTAATATTTTCTTAAATCAGCAACTCATTTCAAACCAAAAACAGAGGTTCAAACAGCCCAGCACAACAGGAGTTCAAAAAAATCAAATTACTAATGATCTTGTCTCCCACAAGTTCAAATTAGTAATGATGGAGTGGAAGATATTCAAATGAATACAACGGCTATAAGTTTCATTATATATACCAAAGCCTCTGATGTGAACAAGACACAGCAACTACAAACAAGTTACAGTAACTAAAAAAATATTCTTTGATCTAAAATCACTCTCATCTATTCTCTGAAAAATTCTCTAAGAAGTGTTCTTCAATTTTTTGTTTACATTCTCTCTCAGAAATTATACATTGAGTCGTATAGCTTTAAGCCCATCTTTCCTGTGTGAGGGTTACAGAAAAATCAGAGTTTCATTTTTATATCTATCTTTGAGAGATAATTCTTGTAGCTTTCTAGGAAAGCAAAAACACATTCTTTTCAACCCTGTAAGAGTGTAGTACACTCAGTGTTTTTGGACTTAGAAAGTCAGTGTAAAATCCGTGGAGGATTGCTCCATTTGTGAAAAGGTTGCTAGCACCCTGTGAAGCTAGAGAATAGTGGAAAATCTCAAGTGAAGCTTGAGGAGTGGACGTAGACCGAGTTAAAGCCGAACCGTTATAAATTTGTTTGCATCTCTCTCCCTTATCTCTTTATTTTATTTAAATTTCCATAACTATATTTCATATTTTTATTGTGCTAAAATCATTAATTGTTAGAACACTTGTTTTAATTATTTTTATTTCATTAACTAAATTTATCTACTGTGCTAGTCGTAATTTTTATTAGGGTATTATTACTTTTATTTGTGAAAACCTAATTCACCTCTCTCTTAGGTTGTCTTGTGGATAACAATTGGTATCAGAGCCTAGACTCTTGTTTTTAATTTAACCATCTGGGAGTTTTGATCCATGGCAACCTTAGCTGAAGGACAAGCCACAAATTGGCCATCATTGTTTGACGGAAACAACTATAGTCATTGGAAGGATAAGATGACCCTATACCTACAAGCCACTAATTATGCCATGTGGATTATTGTCACCAAAGGTCCAAAAATTCCTACCAAATTAGTAGACAATATTAGTGTACCTAAAACAGAAGATGAATGTGATGAGAGGGATCACAGATTATTGCAAGCCAATGCTAAAGCCAAGCTCACCCTTGTTAGTGGATTGGACTCTATGGAGTATAATAGAATTTCAAGTTGTGATTCGGCAAAAGGAATTTGGAACAAACTTGAGGTAACATATGAAGGTACAAACCAAGTGAAGGAATCTCGTATTGATATACTTGTTCATAGTTATGAATTGTTTAACATGAACTCTGATGAATCTATTTCAAGTGTGTTTACTAGATTTACTGAAATTGTAAACTTTTTGAAATCTCTTGGCAAAACTTATAGTAACAGTGAGTTAGTGAGAAAAATTCTTAGGTGTTTACCAAAGAATTGGGAAGCAAAGGTCACCACCATTATAGAAGCCAAAAATCTCTCCACACTTAGATTGGATGAGCTTATGGGTTCTCTTATGACTCATGAGATCACCATTAAAGGACATGAGGATGTTGAAAACAAAAAGAAAAGTGGAATTGCATTCAAAGCCTCATCAAATGAAGAAGAACATGAAAACTCCAGCGAGGATGAAAGCTATGCCATGTTTAGTAGAAACCTTAAAAAGCACTTCAAGAAAAACAATTATGGAAGAAGAAGACCTTTCAAGAAAGAGTACAACAAAGATAACAAGGAAGAACCTATTATTTGCTATGAGTAAAAAAATCCTGGACATATGAAGATGGATTATCCAAAATTGAAAAATCATGGAAAAGACTACAAAAGGAACAAGAAGGCCATGGTAGCAGCATGGAGAGAAAGTGAAGATGAAAGCTCAAGTGATGAAGTTGAAAATGAAGTAGCCAACTTGTGTCTCATGGCTCTTAAAGATAAAGACTCTACTCAAGATAAGGTTTTCTTTAAGTCCAAAGCTAAAGAAGGGAAGTGGTACTTTGATAGTGGATGTTCTAGACACATGACCGGAGATAAATCATTCTTTACTAAACTACCATCGAAAGATTGAGGATTTGTTACATTTGGAGACAACAAGAAAGGAAAAATCATCGGTATTGGTAGCATTGGTATTTCTCCTAACCCTTCTATTGAAAATGTTTTACTTGTTGATAGACTTAAACATAACCTACTTAGTATTAGTCAATTATGTGATAAAGGTAATCGAGTTATTTTTGATAAATCACGTTGCACAATTGAAAGCACAAATGATCATAAAGCTTTATTCGTTGGTAATAGTCATGATAATGTTTATGTTTTTCATCTCAATGATCTCTATGCTAGTGATGTTAAATGTTTATATGTTAATAATGAAAATAGTTGGTTATGGCATAGAAGACTTGGTCATGCTCATATGGATTTAATTGCTAAACTTTTGAGAAAGGATTTGGTCATTGGACTTCCAAAAATTAAATTTGAAAAAGATCATCTTTGTAGTGTTTGTTAACAAGGAAAACAAACTAAAACATCATTTAAATCAAAATCTCATATTTCCACTACTAGACCTTTACAACTATTGCATATGAATTTATTTGGTCCCTCAAGGACATCTAGTCTAGGTGGTAAACATTATTGTCTTGTTATAGTTGATGATTAGTCAAGATTTACATGGGTTATGCTTTTAGCACACAAAAATGAAACCTTTTCTTCATTCACAAAACTTCGTCGTAGAATTCAAAATGAAAAAAGCTTTCTTATTACTAATATTCGAACCGACCATGGTAGAGAACTTGAAAATGAGAAATTTGAATTGTTTTGTGATGAGCATGGTATTGGACATAATTTTTCAGTACCTAGAACCCTCAACAAAATGGTGTAGCAGAAAGGAAGAATAGAATTTTAAAAGAGATGAGTAGAACAATACTTTGCGAAAATAATCTTCCTAAATATTTTTGGGTCGAAGCCATTCACACCGCATGCTATATTTTAAATCGTGCATTGATTAGGCCTATTCTCAAAAAGACTCCTTATGAACTTTGGCATGATAGAAAGCCCAACATTAGTCACTTGCATGTAGTTGGTTGTAAATGTTTTGTGCATAATAATGGTAAGGATAACTTAGGTAAATTTAATTGAAAATCTGATGAAGCAATTTTTCTTGGCTATTCCTTAACTAGCAAAGCTTATCGTGTTTTTAATAAAAGAACTCTTGTTGTGAAAGAATCTATACATGTGGCATTTGATGAAACTAACATCTCTGTTCAAAAGCAAATTGTTGGTAATGATATAGATTTGGAACTAAATGTGGAAGATTCAAGTATCTACAAAGAAGAGAACCAACCATGTACGTGAAACAAAGAGATTGAACAGCCTATTCTCCCACCTCAAGAAGAAGGAGGAAACAATGATGATTTGCCAAGAGAATGGAAGTTTGTTCATAATCACCCTAAGGATTTAATCCTAGGTGACCCTATAAATGGTATTGAAACCCGCTCTTCACTTAGAAACATTTGTAGTACCTTGGCTTTTCTCTCATAGATTGAGCCTAAAAACTTTCAAGAAGCCAAATTCGATGAACATTGGATGATAGCTATGCATGAAGAGCCTAACCAATTTGAGAGAAACAAAGTGTGGGAACTTGTGCCAAAACCTAAAGATCATAACATTATCGGTACCAAATGGATCTTTCGAAATAGGCTTGATGAATCCGGCACAGTTATAAGAAACAAGGCTAGACTTGTTGTACAAGGATACAATCAAGAAGAAGGTATTGATTTCGATGAAACGTTTGCTTCGGTTGTTAGATTAGAAGCCATTCGCATGTTATTTGCATTTGCATGTTTTAGAGATTTCAAACTTTATCAAATAGATGTAAAAAGCACCTTTTCAAATGGTTTTATAAATGAGGAAGTTTATGTTAAACAACCCCCAGTGTCACGCCCCCAAACCGCCCCTAGTAGTTTGGTGCCGTGATGGCCAGTAACCCGAGGTTACCGAAGGCCGTCTTACAAAAATCACACACAATCAGAGTATGAAATATGGGGCTTACAAGAGCGGAAGCAAAATATACATATAAACCGAGTTGTCCATGAGAGCCGTGCATAAGTCCAATGGAATGCCATACATCAAACATCTTTACAAGTCTTACAATTTTAGATACAACAAAATGGAACACAAAATACATCCTGACCAAAAGGCTTCTCAAGCCGACATATGCCAAAACAAACAAAGAAAACATAAGCCGAGAAGCATAATCTTCAAGACGATGCAAAACGCAAATCCAAAACATGTCGGCAAAGCACCCAAAACACATCGGCAATCACGTCTAGGCCTCAATGCCTTCTTGTTCATCACCTACATATATATAGAGAGGGTGAGCTTGGATACTCAGTGAATGATACTAGAAATAAAGGTTTTGCATGATTGATATCCAAGATTTCTTTCAAAACTATACATAGCATACTTTTCGATCAAGAGGGAAATCAAGTTCATTTGCCGGCTTTCATGTTCCTTGGATGTTAATAACATCTACTTATTTCAAGGGGTGATGACATATCAAGACAAGAGTTTCAAGACAAGCTGTGCTGCGAAAGTTTAGAGTCCTCTAGCACTAAGGACTGTCAAGACAAGCTGTGCTGCGAAAGTTTAGAGTCCTCTAGCACTAAGGACTGTCAAGACAAGCTGTGCTGCGAAAGTTTAGAGTCCTCTAGCACTAAGGACTGTCAAGACAAGCTGTGCTGCGAAAGTTTAGAGTCCTCTAGCACTAAGGACTGTCAAGACAAGCTGTGCTGCGAAAGTTTAGAGTCCTCTAGCACTAAGGACTGTCAAGACAAGCTGTGCTGCGAAAGTTTATAGTCCTCTAGCACTAAGGACTGTCAAGACAAGTCATCAAAACAAGATAGCATTTGATATACAAAATAGGGATAGTCATTCATGCTAGATCAAGTACTTTTCAAAACAAGGCAAGACGAGATTTATGAAAGCAAGTGTAACATAGCTTTATTAAAAATACCACTCACATCGTTTCTTCACACGTCGGGGTCGAGACAAGCCCAAGTCCTACAACACATGGCAAAGCCTATTGAATGCGCTTTCAAACGAGTCTCTCATATACACAAATGTTTTCGGAAAACATGCTGGGCACCAACCAGGTCTAGGCCGAGGTTCCACACCTCCTTGCCGAGGTGTGTTCCCGAGGGCCACATGCAAGGAAAGAGGTCGGGAAACTCTGGGTTTCCCTCTGTTGATGAACATGAAGAACATGAGTGTGAAAACATGGAAAATACGAATGCTTGATCATAATCCGCCATCACAAATCTGGGATTTTCGTGCTATGAGTTTGAAAACATGGACCTGGGTACCCGTAGTTGAAAATCATGCAAGAACAAACACAAAACATGAGTCTAGGCGAAAAGCTTTCGGATCAAAACAAGACTTTTCTTGAAGAACACAAGAATGTCATTTTCTCTTTCTAAAATCGAGCTTCAAAACGATGCATGGCTTACAAATCATTTTCAATCATGCAATGCAATAACATAAACATAAAGAACATTACGAGTAGATCAAGAATCTAACCTTAGAATGCGGATCTAACGGTTGGATCTCTAGAAATCAAGCTTGAAGATCTACTTCTCTCTCAAGAACTCTTCTCCCTCTTCTAGAGCTTCTCTCTCTCTACAAGGCAAGTTTATGATACCAAATGATAGTTTTCTATACCCGGTTCTGGGGTTAACCCTCTGCTGAGACACGTGGCGGCGATTGGTTGGGTTCATCCTGAAAAGGTGGCTGACAGGCCAGACAAAGCATGGTGGAAGGGTGTTCAACAAGCAAAACGGTATGGGCTCTCTGACAGGCTATGACATCGGCTAACAACGAGGCATACTAAGATGACAATGACCTCGGCTAGGAGGGACAACACTTGACTAAGCTGTGCCACATCTTGGCCTAGATGCGCCACACCTCGGCCTAGGTCATACCGCTCCAGGACGAGATCACTCGGGTGCAAGGTATCATCTCGGCTAATGTGGTCAAGGCAAGGACTGAGGTCAACAAGGGGTTTCAAGATACTAATACTAGACTAAGGATGACCTCGGCATTGAAATAACGTCGGCTAGAAGCAAGGCGTGACCTAAGTTTTAACATCAAGGAAGGAACAAGACAAGTACACTACGCTTAGACAAATCACAAGGCTTCAAATCAAGGCACGAATCTCACTTGTTAAAGCAAAACAAGTCACAACACACACATGCAAGCTTAACAAGTCATAATCATGCAAATGCTCATGAACATGATTAAGATGAAAAAAAATGTGGGTTCTTACAGTCTACCCTCCTTAAGGAAGTTTGGTCCCCAAACTTAAGTTACCTTGACCTACGAATAACTCCGGGTAACAGATTTTCATCTCCTCTTCCTTTTCCCATGTGGCCTCCCCGCCATAATGCTTCTCCCATTCGATTTTCACCATCGATATCGACTTGTTTCTCAACTGTCTCACTTGTCTGTCAATAATCCTCATCGGTTTCTCTTCGTAGCCCAAGTCTTCATTAACTACAACCCCGGAGTAATCTATTACATGCAGTGGGTCTCGGATATATTTTCTCAGCATCGAAACATGGAACACACTGTGGACTCGACTCAAATCTGGTGGCAAAGCAAGCCTGTAAGCAACGGTGTTAATCCTCTCAAGAATTTCAAATGGCCCAACGTATCGGGGTGCAAGCTTGCCCTTCTTCCCAAATCTCGTAACTCCTGTCATCGGCGAGACCTTCAAAAATACATGGTCCCCAATTTCAAATTCTAACTCCCTCCTTCTTTGATCGGCATAACACTTCTGTCGACTCTGTGCAGTCTTAATCCTTTGCTGAATGAGTTTGATCTTTTCAGTTGTCATATGAACCAACTCGAGGCCAATTAGGGCTTTATCTCCTACTTCAGTCCAACATATCGGCGATCTACACTCCCTTCCATACAAAGCTTCATACGGCGCCATGCCTATGCTGGCTTGATAACTGTTGTTGTATGCGAATTCTACTAATGGCAAATGCGATTCCCAACTTCCCTGGAAGTCCAACACGCACAGTCTGAGCATGTCTTCGAGTGTCTGAATCGTCCTTTCTGTCTGTCCGTCGGTCTGAGGGTGAAAGGCTGTGCTAAATCTCAATTCTGTTCCCAAGGCTCCTTGTAGACTCTGCCAAAATCTAGAAACGAACTTCGGGTCTCGGTCTGACACGATGGACATCGGCACACCATGAAGCCTAACGATCTCATTCATGTACAATTCGGCAAGTCGGTTGGCATTGAATGTAGTCTTGACCGGCAAAAAGTGAGCTGACTTAGTAAACCTGTCGACTATAGCCCAAATGGAATCCATACCTCTTTGTGTCCTCGGCAATCCCACTACGAAATCCATGGGGATGTGCTCCCATTTCCACTCAGGAATTGACAAGGGTTGAAGAAGTCCTGCTGGTCTCTGGTGTTCTGCCTTCACTCGCTGACAACACAGACACTGAGATACAAATTCGGCTATCTCTCTTTTCATGTTTGGCCACCAAAAGGTCCGCTTTACGTCCTGATACATCTTGGTGCTCCCTGGATGGATGGCAAACTTGGAACTATGGGCCGCTTGTAAAATCTTCCTTTTTAACTCTGGTACGTCGGCCACGCACAATCTTTCTTCGAACCTAAGCACCTGATTCTCCACTGTGTAACCTGGCCTCGGCTTCGAGACGAATTCATCAGTTACCTTCTTGAGGAATTTATCCTCCCTCTGACTAGTCTTCACTTCCTCAATAATAGTTGGTTCCACCGAAACCGCTGTCAGGCACGCCAAACTTCCAACTAACTTCCTGCTCAATGCGTCGGCTACGGAATTTGCCTTACCTGGGTGGTACTGAATCTGCATGTCATAATCCTTCAGTAGCTCGAGCCATCTTCTCTGCCTCATATTTAACTCTTTCTGGGTGAACAAGTATTTCAGACTCTTGTGGTCGGTGAAAACTTGGCAAGATGTTCCGTACAGGTAATGACGCCAGATCTTCAGAGCAAAAACCACGGCAGCTAACTCCAGGTCATGGGTAGGATAATTCTTTTCATTGGGCTTCAATTGACGAGACGCGTACGCTATGACTTTACCTTTTTGCATTAAAACGCAACCCAAACCTTTGTGTGAAGCATCGCTGTAAATCTGAAATTCCTCATTAGCTGATGGTAGTACCAAAACTGGTGCTGTAACCAACCTCGCCTTCAGCTCCTGGAAAGCTGATTCTCTTTCGTCGGTCCATTCATAAGCTGTTCCCTTCTTGGTTAGTTGTGTCAAAGGCACTGCAATCCTCGAGAAATCCTTCACAAACTTTCTGTAATAACCTGCCAAACCCAGGAAACTACGAACCTCGGACACGTTGGTCGGCGTCGGCCAACTCACAATGGCTTCAATCTTACTGGGGTCAACTGATATACCGTCTTCATTAATCACATGCCCTAGAAATGAAATGCTGGAAAGCCAAAACTCGCATTTACTTAACTTGGCGTACAACTTCTTATCTCTCAAGGTCTGTAGGGCAAGTCTCAGATGATTCTCGTGCTCGCTCGCACTCCCGGAATAGATCAATATGTCGTCGATAAAAATAATGACGAACTCATCTAGGTACGGCTTAAAGACTCTGTTCATCAGGTCCATGAATGCTGCTGGGGCATTGGTTACTCCGAAGGGCATTACCAAAAATTCGTAGTGACCATATCTTGTCCGAAAAGCAGTTTTCTCAATGTCCTCGGATTTAACCTTCAACTGGTGGTAGCCTGACCTAAGGTCAATCTTGGAAAAGACTCGTGCTCCTCGTAGTTGATCAAGCAAATCATCGATTCTTGGCAATGGGTATTTGTTCTTAATGGTCACCTTATTAAGTTCTCTGTAGTCAATGCAAAGACGAAGGGTGCCGTCCTTTTTCTTAACAAATAGAACGGGTGCTCCCCACGGTGAAGTGCTCGGCCTGACGAATCCCTTATCCAACAATTCTTGTAATTGCGATTTCAGTTCTCTAAGTTCGGCTGGAGCCATTCTGTAGGGTGTTTTGGAGATAGGTTGCGTTCCTGGCAGGACGTCCACAGTAAACTCTATTTCTCTATCGACAAGGTGGCCAGGCAACTCATCCGGAAAGACGTTGGGGAATTCCTCAACAACGGGTATGTCGGCTAACTCAACATTTCCATTCAGATCACTTAGTATACTGCATAAATAACCCTTACATCCTTTTTGGATCAACTTGTAGGCCTTCATGGATGAGATTAAGTAAGGTGGGGGTACTACTCCTTTACCCTGGAAAATGACCTCGGCTTGACTTGGGGTCCTCAATGTGACGCTCTTAGTAGCACAATTAATGGATGCTTGATTCGCTACTAACCAATCCATTCCCAATATAACATCGAAGTGAGTCATGTTTAATGGCATCAAATCAACTAACAATTCTACACTCTCAATCATAGCAATACACGCCCTATAAATGGATGTAACAATCATATTTCTCCCAGATGGAGTAGACACAGATAATACATAATCAAGGGGTTCTAATTCTCTATCCAACTTCTCGGCGAATATAGTGGACACAAATGAATGCGTAGAACCCGAATCAATCAATACGTATGCATCTTGAGAACAAATTGAAATGGTACCTGACACCACTGTTTCAGCATTCTGGGCGTCTCCTGGCACCAATGCGAAAACTCTGCCCTGCCTCGCCTGTACTCCCCCGATGTTATTCTTCTGCGCAGAGCCCGAGGTGCTTCCAGTCCTCTTCCCATCATCGGTCCTTGCTTTCGGGCAGTCCTTCACGCGATGGCCTATCTCGCCGCACTCATAACAAGCTCCCGTTGCCCAGCGACAAACCCCGAAATGTTGCTTTCCACAACTCGCGCACATCGGCTTGGCGTTACCTTCCTGATTTGAGTTGCTGGAACTGTCTGTGCTCATTCTCTTCTTGGCATTGAACGGAACTCGGCGACTATCATAATTCTGTCTCTTCCTCTGACCCTCACTTGAACTCTGGTATCGGTTTAAATTAGCTTCAGCCAGGATGGCCTTGTCCAGTACTCCGGCGTACGTCGGCATATTGAGCATATTGACCCGATCTTGTATCGGCCCACGCAACCCACTTTCGAACTTCCTCGCCTTTCGATACTCGTCATCAACCATATGAGGCGCATATCTCGCCAGTTCAGTAAAGGCACGATCGTATTCTGCGACCGTCTTGTTCCCTTGGACCAGATTCTGAAACTCCGTGGTCTTTCGGTCTCGGACGCTAAGGGGAAAATGCTTGTTGTAGAACAACTCCAAAAATTTTGCCCAAGTCAAACCCGGATTGCTTTCTCGGACCATCATCCACCACCTACGAGCATCGTCATCTAATGTGAATGCCGCCAGAGATACCTTCTGGGCGTCTGTACTGGGGAAAACTTCAAACAACTTCTCCATCTCTAAAACCCATGCCTCGGCTTTCATTGGTTCTATGCCTCCCTGAAATCTCGGCGGTTTCATCTTCTTGAACTCTCTGATTAGAGTTATCGTGTCGTTCCCATACAAAGCTTGCTGCATAGGCACTTGTGGCACTGAAGGGGGTGGAGCTGCATATCGGCCATTCGTCTGTTCGGCATGCATAGAAGTGGTACCAGTATCCTGCGGCCTAGGTTGTCTCTGCTCACGAACCAAGCCTTCGACTAACCTTTCCAATCTCTCCAACCTGTCTTCCGATCGATCTCGGCCAACCGGGGGTCTACCTCTCCTCATGATGCTAGGGGGAATGCAAGATGAGACTTTAAAACAACTAAACAAATAACACATACGCAAGTAACGAGCGTCTAGGCCAAAATGATGCACACATAGTCAAGTAGCAAGCAATATGATGCAATTCCTAACATCATTCTAGGGGAAATCCTAGGCTCTCTAGGACTCAAGGTGTGTGATTAACGTACTACAAGGATCTTGAGCTCTGATACCAATCTGTCACGCCCCCAAACCGCCCCTAGTAGTTTGGTGCCGTGATGGCCAGTAACCCGAGGTTACCGAAGGCCGTCTTACAAAAATCACACACAATCAGAGTATGAAATATGGGGCTTACAAGAGCGGAAGCAAAATATACATATAAACCGAGTTGTCCATGAGAGCCGTGCATAAGTCCAATGGAATGCCATACATCAAACATCTTTACAAGTCTTACAATTTTAGATACAACAAAATGGAACACAAAATACATCCTGACCAAAAGGCTTCTCAAGCCGACATATGCCAAAACAAACAAAGAAAACATAAGCCGAGAAGCATAATCTTCAAGACGATGCAAAACGCAAATCCAAAACATGTCGGCAAAGCACCCAAAACACATCGGCAATCACGTCTAGGCCTCAATGCCTTCTTGTTCATCACCTACATATATATAGAGAGGGTGAGCTTGGATACTCAGTGAATGATACTAGAAATAAAGGTTTTGCATGATTGATATCCAAGATTTCTTTCAAAACTATACATAGCATACTTTTCGATCAAGAGGGAAATCAAGTTCATTTGCCGGCTTTCATGTTCCTTGGATGTTAATAACATCTACTTATTTCAAGGGGTGATGACATATCAAGACAAGAGTTTCAAGACAAGCTGTGCTGCGAAAGTTTAGAGTCCTCTAGCACTAAGGACTGTCAAGACAAGCTGTGCTGCGAAAGTTTAGAGTCCTCTAGCACTAAGGACTGTCAAGACAAGCTGTGCTGCGAAAGTTTAGAGTCCTCTAGCACTAAGGACTGTCAAGACAAGCTGTGCTGCGAAAGTTTAGAGTCCTCTAGCACTAAGGACTGTCAAGACAAGCTGTGCTGCGAAAGTTTAGAGTCCTCTAGCACTAAGGACTGTCAAGACAAGCTGTGCTGCGAAAGTTTATAGTCCTCTAGCACTAAGGACTGTCAAGACAAGTCATCAAAACAAGATAGCATTTGATATACAAAATAGGGATAGTCATTCATGCTAGATCAAGTACTTTTCAAAACAAGGCAAGACGAGATTTATGAAAGCAAGTGTAACATAGCTTTATTAAAAATACCACTCACATCGTTTCTTCACACGTCGGGGTCGAGACAAGCCCAAGTCCTACAACACATGGCAAAGCCTATTGAATGCGCTTTCAAACGAGTCTCTCATATACACAAATGTTTTCGGAAAACATGCTGGGCACCAACCAGGTCTAGGCCGAGGTTCCACACCTCCTTGCCGAGGTGTGTTCCCGAGGGCCACATGCAAGGAAAGAGGTCGGGAAACTCTGGGTTTCCCTCTGTTGATGAACATGAAGAACATGAGTGTGAAAACATGGAAAATACGAATGCTTGATCATAATCCGCCATCACAAATCTGGGATTTTCGTGCTATGAGTTTGAAAACATGGACCTGGGTACCCGTAGTTGAAAATCATGCAAGAACAAACACAAAACATGAGTCTAGGCGAAAAGCTTTCGGATCAAAACAAGACTTTTCTTGAAGAACACATGAATGTCATTTTCTCTTTCTAAAATCGAGCTTCAAAACGATGCATGGCTTACAAATCATTTTCAATCATGCAATGCAATAACATAAACATAAAGAACATTACGAGTAGATCAAGAATCTAACCTTAGAATGCGGATCTAACGGTTGGATCTCTAGAAATCAAGCTTGAAGATCTACTTCTCTCTCAAGAACTCTTCTCCCTCTTCTAGAGCTTCTCTCTCTCTACAAGGCAAGTTTATGATACCAAATGATAGTTTTCTATACCCGGTTCTGGGGTTAACCCTCTGCTGAGACACGTGGCGGCGATTGGTTGGGTTCATCCTGAAAAGGTGGCTGACAGGCCAGACAAAGCATGGTGGAAGGGTGTTCAACAAGCAAAACGGTATGGGCTCTCTGACAGGCTATGACATCGGCTAACAAAGAGGCATACTAAGATGACAATGACCTCGGCTAGGAGGGACAACACTTGACTAAGCTGTGCCACATCTTGGCCTAGATGCGCCACACCTCGGCCTAGGTCATACCGCTCCAGGACGAGATCACTCGGGTGCAAGGTATCATCTCGGCTAATGTGGTCAAGGCAAGGACTGAGGTCAACAAGGGGTTTCAAGATACTAATACTAGACTAAGCATGACCTCGGCATTGAAATAACGTCGGCTAGAGGCAAGGCGTGACCTAAGTTTTAACATCAAGGAAGGAACAAGACAAGTACACTACGCTTAGACAAATCACAAGGCTTCAAATCAAGGCACGAATCTCACTTGTTAAAGCAAAACAAGTCACAACACACACATGCAAGCTTAACAAGTCATAATCATGCAAATGCTCATGAACATGATTAAGATGAAAAAAAATGTGGGTTCTTACACCCAGGTTTTGAAGATCATGCTTTTCCAAATCATGTTTTTAAACTATCAAAAGCTTTATATTGTTTGAAACAAGCACCTCGTGCATGGTATAAATGATTAAGTAATTTTTTTATTGAAAATAATTTTTCTAGAGGAATGATTGACACAATGCGTTTTGTTAAAACTAAAAATGATGATTTACTTATTGTACAAATATATGTAGATGACATTATATTTGGTGCTACTAATGAAACCTTGTGTAAGGAATTTGCTAAGTGTATGCAAGGAGAGTTTAAGATGAGCATGATGGGGGTGCTAAATTATTTCCTTGGGCTTCAAATCAAACAATGTAAGGAAGGAATTTTTATTAACCAAGCTAAGTACACAAAAGAACTACTCAAAAAGTTTGGTATGCATCACTCAAAAATAACTGGAACACCTATGAGCACATCCATTAAGCTAGACAAGGATGAAAAAGGTAAGTCCATTGATCAAACAAAATATCGAGGTATAATCGGCTCACTTCATTATTTAACTGCAAGTAGACCCGATATTATGTTTAGTGTTTGTATGTGTGCTAGATATCAATCAAATCCTAAGGAATCACATCTTAGTGCTGTTAAACGAATTTTTAGATATCTTGTTGGCACTCAAAATTTAGGACTTTTTTATCCTAGAGGTGTTGCATTTGATTTAATTAGTTACTCAGATGCTGACTTTGCCAGATGCAAACTTGATAGAAAAAGCACCAGTGACACTTTTCACTTTCTTAGTAACTCATTAGTATCTTGGTTTAGCAAAAAGCAAAATTCTGTTGCTTTATCAACGACCGAAGCTGAATATATAGTTTTCGGAAGTTGTTTGTGCCCAAATACTTTGGATGAAACAACAATTGAAGGACTTTGATTTGCATTATGATCATATCCCTATTAAATGTGATAATACTAGTGCCATCAATTTAAGCAAAAATCCGGTTCAACACTCACGAACAAAACATATTGAAATTTGACATCATTTTTTAAGAGATCATATTCAAAAATGGGATATTGTACTTGAATTTGTAAACACCGACAAGCAATTGGCGGATATTTTCACAAAACCCCTAAGCGAGGATCACTTCAATTTTATTCGTGGCGAGCTTGGAATGTTGATTTCTACTTGAAAAGTTTTGTTATGACTGTGAAACTTGAATTTTGTTAAAATGATATATGTGTATCGCTTCATTGATATGGAAACATTTATATCAGTTGAATGTTCTTCAGTCCTTCGTACATTTATTCTCATTAACAGTTTGTTATTCTCAACTGTGTAATTTTCTTTTGGGTTCTACATCTTGAGGTAAAATTAACTTTGCATACATTGATTTTCTTTATAACCCTCATGGTATTTTTTTTACCCTTCCAGCAACACCGACATCCTATTAAGTATAATTTCTGCTAGTATTATTTTATTAATTTATTTTTATTTATTTTATTTTATTTTTTTTAGTTTTGCTAATAGGCTTCATTTCCTTTATTATTTTTTTTCTTTCATAATTTTTTTTTATTTATTATTTTTTGTTTTGCCCTTAGGCTTAATTTTTATTTATTATTTTCTACACTTTAATTTCATCTTCAAGTGCTTACATTAAAAATAAAAACAAACACAAATCAAAATATACATATTTACATAAAATAAATAAAAAAATTCCCTTCATTTTTCCCGCCATTGGCCGACCTCACTTACTCGCCTCTTCCGTCGATCTCTTCTTCTTTTTATGACCTTGGGTGACCCTTGAAGGCCCTGCCCCCATGTTTTCACCGAGAACAATGACTCCCCGCTGACTATCAAAGGCCAAGTATGACGTTGCTCCAAATCAGACCATGGAGGTGGTCTTCCGTTTAAGCTCTTTATTTTCGGCCTTCAGTGCGCAAATCTCTGCTCGTGCATCCTTGTACATGCGCTGGAGCAGAGAGAGTTAGGCGTTGACTTAGTGGAGCTCACTCATTCTGTTTTGTAATCGATGAACCAATTTTGTGACTGCAGTCATCGTCTCCATATAGGACGTCAAAGTGAAATGATTGTCTTTAATATCCAATTGCGCTACCATTATTTGCTCAATCGACATCATAGGAAGGTTAGGAATAGTAGAAGTCGGGGCACTCGGCCCTGCAACGCTTGAGGGATCATTTAGGTCCGAAAAAAGAGTGAGGGGACGGGACACGGCCATGTGGTAGCTGAGAGAGATGTACTCGAAAGGAGGGTAGTTTTTGGCAAGTCTTTCTGCTCTGCTCCGCTCGGTCTCTCTATTCTATCTCTCTCCAGAAGACGAAGAAAGGGATGGACACGAATGAGGAAGAAGAAAGAGAAGAGAGTGATTAAGAAGAAGAAGAAGACAGAAGAGAAGAAGACAAGATGGAGAGAGAGCCGAGGTAGTTGATTGACCTGTCTCGCTTTTGTCGGTCGGTTGACGCAAAAGCGAGGCCGCATATCCGACGCGATTTTCGACAGAAAATAGAGCGGTGCGCGAATCGTATATATATGTATATATATGTTTTGATTATCTATTTTTGATGCCATTATCATTTTCCTCCTCTTCCTCCTCCTCCAGATTCTGAGCCATGATTTCCTTTTGATAATGTCACAAGGGAAGAAAATTAATGATGTAATATATTATGTATTATATTATGATATTATGTATTATGTATTATATTCTGATGTTATGATGTTATGTATTATGGTAGTATTTTTTTAAAACTGATATAGACCAACTAATAGTTATAATTTTTTTTCTTTTACAGTTGGTTAATCTCAAGTCTCATATCATGTCTCTGATTAAAGCTTATTTATTACATATGTGTTAACCTATGTATTTAGAAATGAATTCGGGGAGCATGACTTGAGGGGGAGCTTTTCTTACTCCCAAATCAAATCAAAACATCATTGTGTGCCATCATCAAAAAGGGGGAGATTGTTAGACTTATTTATTTTGAAGAGAAAAATAGAATTAAAATTTATTTTGATGATTTATTTAATTATGTTTTAATTTATTTGGAAGAGAAAAATACAATCGAAATTTATTTTACTATTTCTTACTAAACTTTTATCCTAAATAATGTTAGAATGTATTTAATATCCTAAATGTTGTTAGAATGTATTTAATATTTGCTTAAATCAGGAGTTCATTTCAAACCAAAAACAGAGGTTCAAACAACCCAAAACAGAGGTTCAAATAGCCTAGCACAACAAGAGTTCAAAAAGTTCAAATTAGTAATGACCTTGTCTCCCACAAGTTCAAATTAGTAATGATGGAGTGGAAGATATTCAAATGAATACAACGGCTATAAGTTTCATTATATATACCAAAGCCTCTGATGTGAACAAGACACAGCAACTACAAACAAGTTACAGAAATCAAAAAATATTCTTTGATCTAAAATCACTCTCATCTATTCTCTGAAAAATTATCTGAGAATTGTTCTTCCATTTTTTGTTCACATCCTCTCTCAGAAATTATACATTGAGTCATATAGCTTTAAGTCCATCTTTCATGTGTGAGGGTTACAGAAAAATCAGAGTTTCATTTTTATATCTATCTTTGAGAGATAATTCTTGTAGCTTTCTGTGAAAGCAAAAACACCTTCTTTTCAACCCTGTAAGAGTGTAGTACACTCAGTGTTTTTGGACTTAGAAAGTCTATGTAAAATCCGTGGAGGATTGCTCCATTTGTGAAAAGGTTGCTAGCACTATTAGATCGAATGTGTATATCAAGTGATATCAGTACTTCTTCCAGTGATTCCATATTGAAGCCTTCCCTAAATATGTTTTTAAATGTTTTAGCTCCACGGATTAGGTACCCTGTGATCAACCATGCCAACAACTTTGAATAATTCTTACTGTTCACAAAAACATATATACATATGGACTCTCTATATGGGTAGGTGTGTGCATCTATTACAGATCTATCTGTACTCGGAGCTTCTGAAGACATGGCCACCGACGATGAGCCGAGCCGAGCACTCGACGGGCGGGGCACACTGTTGAAACTCAGATCGAACCGTTGGAACGGACAGAGACCGACATCAAGTGGCCCACCGTCCGATGTCATGAAGAGAGGTGGTTTCGGCCATGGGGCTTGTTGAAAAGAGAGAGAGAGAGAGAGATATATATATGAATAAAGTAGAGAAGGGAAGGTAAAACTGTCATATTTACATGGCATAAACGCAAAACTCAAAAAAAATAAAATTGACATAAACTTGGACTGTTCAGTGGGTGGAATGGGGTGTGTTGTTGGACCGTGAGATCTTTTATGGGTTTTATTTTGATAATTTAAATAGTTTGTAGAGTTCTTTAATTAATTTATATTTGTAAAAAGTAATGTCGATCGGATATCGTTATCTCCTTGATAGGAACAAATTTTTATCAATAGTAAATATAATTTTAAAAATAAATTGTTAACAAAAATGTATTCTGATTAACGTGATTTTTTACAAGTATGAAATATCCAACGAGTTCTACACATTAAATGGTTCGGATTATCAACACAAGACTTGTGATGAGCCTCACAGGCCCAACAATATACTCTGGTCTACATAGTGAACTGGAGAAAAACCTTTCCCACGAAAATATCATAACAAAACACAATTAGATATAATTAAAAAATTCATAAGTCATAACTAAAATAATATTATAATTAAAAAAATTAGTCCTAACAAAAAAGAAAATAGTACAATTAGAGATATATAAAATACAATTTTTTTTAAATTATGTGTATTAAAATTTTCCTAATAATAATATAAGAAATTTGTCACCCAACTCTACCTTTAAAATGGTGTATATTAGACTTTTTTTTTTAATAATAATAATAAAAAAAAATTGTCACATAACTTTATTACAAAATTATGTAATTTTTTACAAATTTAAGTCACTTTCTGAATTTATAAAAATTAAAATAATTTTATAATAAAATTCATACCATTATACATCGGAACATTTTTCATACAAATAGAGAAATATCAGAGACCAACAAACACAGGAGTTGAGATCGTCTCATTGGGCTTTCTCCTTGCCTCCTTACTTGCAATAGTAGAGATGTACCTTGAGTTGATCAAAGCAAATTTGAATTTATTTTTTTATTTTTTTTATTTTTAAATTGTCAAATCTGAATCGTTGGATTAACTTAAAATGTATCTCTACCATTGCAAGTAGGGAGACAAGAAGAGAGTCCAAGTAAAGGATCTCCACTCACAAGTAATCATTCATTACCAGTGATTGTGGAACTTCAACTATGGCTTTTGCGCGCTTACGGATAATCCCTTACTTTGGGATGGTTTGGGATTCACTCTCACGGAGAGAAACTTCCACAACACTACAGACATACAAGCTTCCTTTATATGCAAATGTCGTCCTTTGATATTCAGTAAAAACCTGCACTTCCCCAAAGCGCCCCATTTTAAGGTCAGTTAATGCCTCAGACCCCCACTGGGGTGACCCCCAAGCCCCAATGGGGTGTGATTGGTCTTTCTTTTTTTTTTTTTTTTTTTGACCAACCCCCACACGTGTGTGAGCGGTGGGGGTGGGGGTGCTTGGAGACTGGGGGTCTCAAGCACAGCTCTTTAAGGTCACTTATCAATCAATTTTATTAATTAAATTTATTTATTTATAAATACTGATGAATAAATTTATTATAAGATTTTAATAAATTTATCAATAATTTTTTGGACAAATTACCTGCACCTCTTTAAGATTTAACTAAATTACAGATTCTTCCTCAGGTTTCAAAAATTACATTCCACCCCATTACAATTAATGCTATTGACGAAGATAGTAAATTGACTAAAATGTCCCTAACTGTGTTATGTAGAGAAATGATGATATTTGGCTGAGATATCATGTCAAGTCAGTCAATAGTTGATCAATACTTGTTTTAGAATTTTTTTTTAAAAAAATTAAAAATTAATTTGATTAAGAAATAAAAAAATAATAAATAATTATCATTTTGTATAATTTTATTTTTGAAAGGTTAGGAATAATTTTTACAAATTAAATATATTTTTTCATATTTGTTTTTATTAAATTAGTTTCTATTTTTTTCAAAAAAAAAATTCTAAATTTTTTTCTAAAGAACAAATCAAATATTGTTCCGAAAACTTAGATAACGTTTGGTTTAGAACTCAAATCATGATTTGAATAAAAAAAAATTCAAAACTCGTACCAAACTTTTTTTAAAATTCTTTACAAAACTCTATTTTAAAAAAAAAAATTATTCATTATTTATTTCAAAAAATAAATTTTTTTTTTTGAAGAAATTTTTTTTTTGTTATTTTTTAAGTATTGGCAAAATAATTGGTTATGATTTAGATATATATGGGTGATTCAAAAAAATTTAATTCAGATTGTTCAGTGCTTTGAAAAGGTAGCAAGGGCAATATCATCCATCAAGATCTATTTTCGTGATGTCAGCATATTTTTGTTAACAATTCCTAATGTTTACTTCAAGGTAGGGGATAAATTGTTATGCGAATATAAACCTTAGGAGGCGAGATGTAATTTATGAAACCTACGGGGGAATGTGTAATTTAACTAAACTTCAAAAGGGTGTAGATAATTTGTCCTAAGATTTAATGAGTAATAAGTCACAAAAATATGACCTATGGATAATTTATCCCAATTTGAATTGTATATAAGACCATCTCTTATCATTTATCAATTTGTCCATCAAATTTTATTATGAATTTGAGTAAAAAAACTTAGGTAGTATTTGGTTTAATTTTTAAATTAACTTTTAGATTGAAAAATTGAAAAATATATTTGGCTTAGAGGTGAGCAGCAGATGTATTGATCTGCCTAAACCGACTTAACCGAACTGATCCGATCCGCTGTATTTTGGACGGATACGTGATGACGAGCGGACGGTTGCGAATTGATTTTTTTCAATCCGCCTAGTTTTGGACGGATGGCAGATTTGAGGTTCCTTTGGCCGCAATAGAACCGCCAAACTGTAGCACCCGTAGTAATTTATAAAATTTTGTGTTTTCAATTTGTTTAGATATTCTATTTGTATTTTCAATTGAAAAAGAGTTTAAATATTCTGTTGAATATATTCTATTGATAAAGAGTTTTCAACTTTAATATATATTTTGAATTAAAAAAAATAAATTTATTATTTATCTATGTTTTTTGGTTTTTAAATTGAACTCTAAGAATAAAAAATAAAAAAGATGATATATGATGGTTGGTTCTTGTTTTCAAAAACAGATATAGATGTAACCATACAGAGGTATACAATCTCTACTACTTCTCTGTTCATGGTTTTGGTGGTTTGAATTGTTTTTATATTTTAAGAATCACATATTATAATATTTTATGCGGATGAGGCGTGCTGTGATTGTAATATGTGAATGAGGCATGCAGTGATTGTAATATTCTAAAATTTCAAACTTTCTTTCTTTGGAGGAGACATGCAATGCTTGTGAAACCTTTTTAAGTCATTAACTGTAATACTTTTTTTTTTTTTTTTGAGGAAGTTCGTAAGTTGAATTATATTGAAAATTTATAAAATTTTAAACCGTTAAATCAATTCGCATCCATCCGCTAATCCACCAATCCGCTCAATCCATATCTGCTGAATTGACAGAGGGATGTGAATTGATTTTCTCCAATCCGCTAATCTGACAGACGGATGGTGGATTGGAGTTTTTGTGGCCGCAACCGACCCGCGCTCACTCCTGGTTTATCATTTTTCAAAATTATTTTTTTCTCTCTCCTCTCTTCTTCTTCTTCTCTCTTTTTTTTTTTCACACATTAATCAGTCAAACAATTTTTCTCTACACCCATCTATTCAACTACAAAAAAAAAAAAAAAAAATACAAATCATTCCAAAAATATTTTCAAAACTCATAAGCAAACAAGTTTTTAATTTTGAAAATCTTTTTAAACACTTAGGTAGCGTTGGTAACGTTTACGTTTTTGGTTTATGTTTACAAAAATTTTATAAACTGATTTTTGTTTATTTTTAGAAAAACATAAATTAAAAACGCGTTTGGTTTGAACAAAATGTTTTAAAAAAATTTAAAACATAAACTAAAAAATCTGTTTGTTCAGACCTAAAATATTTATATCTATTTTTATTATTTCTGACTATAGGATCAAACACATTATAATTGAAAAAAATTAATTAAAAAAATTAATTAGAAAAAAATTAATTAAAAAAAATATTTGAAAAAAAAAAATTAATTGAAAAAATTATTTGAAAAAAAAATTAATTGAAAAGAAAATAATTGAAAAAAAAAATTATTTGAAAAAAAATTATTTGACAAAAAAAGTATTTGAAAAAAAATTATTTAAAAAAAATTGAAAATAAATTAATTGAAAAAAAAAACTGAAAACATAAACTTATTTTTTAAGTTTACGTTTCTTCCTCAAATTTATAAACTGAGACAATCATTTATAAACCAAAAAAATTATCAAACAAGTTTTTATAACAGTTTTTTAAATTTTTGTAAATATAAACTGAAAACGAAATGGTTACCAAACAGGCCCTTATCTTTCAAAATATAATTAAAACTCAAAACTCCTTTTAAAAACTAAACCAAACAGAGCCTTAATTTGATATGAACTATTTTAATCATTTCATTAAATTTTCATTAAAATCTTTTTAAAAATTTCTCTATTATCCCAAATTTCACTTTTTATCAAATTTGATTAAAGAAAATTATCTCCAATGCTTCATCTTTTTATCAAATTCAAATATGATAAAAAAATTGATAGTTAATTTGATGAAAAAATGATTCTCTCTTGATTTGATGGAAGGATTTGAGACGATTTTAAAGCATTTTTTTAGTATCAAATTTTAATTTGATATAAAAAAAAGAAAAGAAAAAAAAAGTGAAGATTAGAGATGCTCTAATAATGCATCAACTAATTACTAGTACTTTAAAAAAAGAAAAAGAAAAATCCCTCAATAAACACCTGATGGTGAAATGTCCTTATAAATTCTCTCCCCAGGGTCGCAGCGATTATCTACACAATAATGAAATTTGATTAGTGATAATTTATTAGAAAGTTTCGTTGCTAAATGTAAATACATTCATATAGAACTGCATACCATTTGAGTCGAACTTGAACTTCTAGGAAGTAATTCTACCATGATTGTTAATACATCTACATCAAACCCATTCAATGGTGGAACAAACCTATAAATCAATCATATAGTACTTTCTAAAATGAAATTGTAGAATTCATGTAAATATATCTATGTAGGCTACGGCATACAAACACAATAGTAGATTGAACTCAAACTTTCAAAAGGATGGTATCTCCCAATGAAACATCCAGAGATTTGCGAAGCTCTAGATTTAAAGATATGTGGCCCGTTGCAACTTTCTCATCCGCTGTATTCTTTATTAGTTAAGGTATAGCAGCAATACTCAAAATTTAAACCAAAAAAAACAAAAACAACCCAAATCTCTGTTTTCGATTTTTCACCACAATTTTGAATAAAATTGTTTTTCTATGAGATTAAAAAACAAACAAACAAATAGACCAACAAACAAACGAATCAAGTTAGTCTAATAGCCATGGAAAAACGCCAAAACTCTAAACTCTTTTGAGGATATTGAATGGCAAATACCATCGTGCCATTGACAAGAGCAAGGTAGAGCTTCTTTCTTATAGTGAAAGGCCATGAAGGTCCTTGTCGAAGGTTCACAACAAATTGGTTTAGCTCGTCTGGACAACAATAACATGAATTGGTGAAACACTGCTCCGTAGTGGTATTCTGTACTATTAGTGTCCAGCCCATTACCAAAATGGAGATCCCACTCTTCCACTCCACCAACACCACTAGGTAGTGGAAGGGGTAGGTGGTGGCCAATAAGCTCCTCCCTCAATTGTGTATAAATTGAGGTGAGGATGAGGGGTTTGAGACAAGAAATTGCAGTGTGTAATCTGAGAGGGCAGTGAGAAACAAGTGTGAATGAGAGTGCTATAGAGAGTGTTTGTGAGGTGTGAGTTGTAATATCCCTCCGGGAAATTCTATAGTGGATAGCTCTCCGTGGACGTAGGCAATTGCCGAACCACATAAATATTTTTGTGTTACTATGTGTGATTGATTTCTAATGTCTCACAGTCCCAACAAGTGGTATCAGAGCCGAATCAGTTGCGTTTCGGAAAAACAGAGTGCGTTTCTTCAAAACTGCTAGAAATCAAGTTGCTCAAAATCAGGTTTTGAGCATACCGGGAGTAAGGGCTCGAAGAGAGGAGTCCAGAACTGCAACGCAGACCCTAGGAAGAGCATCCACCCACTCTCATGCGCCCCCTAAAATAGGCACACGACGTCCACTCTCAACACGCGCCTCCACGCGCGGTCAACCCAGTCGACGCGTCAGCCCACGTGCCCCATGCACGTTTGAAGGAAGAAGATGAGCCGCGTGGCAGCCAAGTCAGCGCCACGTGTTCGCCACGTCAACGCCACGTGTCCGCCACGTCAACGCCACGTGTCCGCCACGTCAGTGACACGTGTCAGTCTTTCTGCCACGTGTCAGACACGTGTCAGCCACGTCATTAAATCCATTGACCACTTAACCTGCCAGAGGAAAGATCCAGTGCTTTGCGGCTAAGGTACACCCGCAGATCTGAACTGTCCAAACTGTTTTGGCTTGATCTGAGCCATTCGAAGTCCGTTTCTGACAATCCAATAGTGATTTCCAATTATTTGGAATATTCCGGACACATCCGTACTATCAGATTTTGCAAATCAGATTTCAGAAATTTGTAATTTTTATTTGGACAATCTGAAGTGCTTTTCCAGCTAATTTAACTAGTCCAGACTCAACAGCGAAGCCTATTTTTTAGATAGAGATCATTTTCTGTATAGAGAAGTGTTGATGGAGGAATCAACGACGACTTCAGGATCTATGTTCAAGTTGACTCCTTCTAATCATGTAATTTGGAAGTCACGGATGGAAGACACCTTGTATTATAATGACCTGTTTGACCCTATTTTTATAAAAGGGGTTAAACCAGAAGCAGTGAAGGATGATGAATGGATAAAAATGAACCACAAGATTATCATTTGTATCAGACAATGGATAGACCACGGTGTGTACCATCATGTCGCCGAGAAGACAGATGCCTATTCACTATGGACAACGTTAGACGACATGTACTGATCAAAGACCACTCGAAACAAAGCCTTGGTGATGAGAAGGCTTGTCAATTTGAAATTGAAGAATGGTATGTTTGTCGCCGAGCACACCAGTGAATTCAAAAATCTGGTGAATCAGCTTGCAACCGTCAAGAAGTGCTTGGACGATGAAATGCAAGCCGTTCTACTGCTTAGTTCTTTACCGGATAGCTAGGAGACGTTGGTGGTTTCTTTCAGCAACTCCGCACCAGAAGGGAAGTTAACCATGAGAATGGTCACAGACGCCATGTACAATGAAGAGACAAGGCGGAAAGACTTGGATGGAGATCAATCCCATGCCCTCGTCACAGAAAATAAAGGTAGATGCAGAGACAGAGGAAGAAGCAAAAACAGAGGATGCAGTAGAGGAAGATTTCAAGACAGAGGGAAATCCAAAGAGGCACGAGCCGGCCGAAGTTCAAGTGTTACCATTGTGGACAAGAGGGTCACATAAAGAAATATTGCTATGCCTTGAAAGGAGAACAATAACAAGGCAATAGACAGCCAAAGACTGAAGATGGGAACACTGCAGTTACTGTCTCAGAGGATATTGCATTATTCTCTGTTGAAGAAGAAGAATGTCTTCATATGTCAGACAATGACACCGAATAGGTGGTAGATACAACAACTTCCTACCACGCCACACCCCGGAAGGAGTTCTTCAGCACGTACCAAGCTGGAGATTTTGGTACAGCGAAGATGGACAACTCTATTTTTTCAAAGATTGTGGGAATAGGTGATGTTTGCATCCAAACCAAAGTTGGGTGCACGATGGTGTTGAACGATGTTAGGCATGTTCCTAATTTACGCCTGAATCTTATCTCAGGGATAACCTTAAATCGACAAGGCTATGAGAACTACTTCGGCAAAGGCATGTGGAAGTTAAAAAAGGGATCTCTGGTGGTAGCTAGAGGACAGGCAGGTGGCACATTATACAAGACTTATATGGAGGTTGTCATGACCCGAACCCGCCCCCATGGGTTTAGGACATAACTGGCCAGTAATCCTGAGATTACCTACGACCTCAAACCAAACCAGACATAACTCATCAGAGTAAAGGGGCCAAACGGAAGCAAAATTTAAAACTTTGTCCATAGAGCTGTGCTTACATGGCATGTCATAACAAACCATACATATATATATTAATAACTCACATAAGAAAATGCAGTAACATAAGTTCTGTACAGACAGGATCATTCAAGTCTAGGTCAGCCAATCAAAACTATATACAAACGTATCCAAAGTCCTCGCCAACATGACAAAATAAAACAGGTTGGCAAAAGGGCGAAGACGAGTCTCGTGCATGAGACATAAGGGATGACTCTTCAAAACCTTGGTTGTTCCACACAAACTTCACGGAGGCTGGGTTTGAACCTCCCTTAGCTCACCTACAGACACATGAATGAGCGTGAGTGAAAGCCTAATAAATAATATCAAATAAAGAAGTTACACAAACGGTATTTAGAACAACGCGTTTCAAATGGCCTTGGGCCCAATTCGTGTTTCTATCTAGCTTATGTATAAATACAGGTCAAGTGACTGCGGTTCCAAACACATCATACGGCCTCGGGTCCAATTCATTCGTATCATTTATGTCGGACGGCCTCTAGCCCATTCATTTGTATCATACGGCCTCTAGCCCATTCATTCATGTCATATGGCCTCTGGCCCATTCAGTCATGTCATACGGCCTCTGGCCCATTCATTTATGTCAGACTATCATTCGAGTCAGACTATCATCCATGTCATACGGCCTCTGGCTCATTCATTCATGTCATACGGTCTCTGGCCCATCTATTCTTTCTTTTATGTCAAACTAGCCTTTGGCCCATTCATTCTTTCATGTCAGACTGGCCTTCGGCCCATTTATTCTATCATTCATGTCAAACTGGCCTTTGGCCCATTCAATCCTTCATTCATGTCAAACTGGCCTTCAGCCCATTCTTTTGGCATAGCAAACATTTGTCCACCGTTCAAATTAACAAACTTATAAGACTTACACAGAAGTAAGCAATTGGACAAACAACATATTTCAGATATCTTTATTAGGGTATTACTCACAGTGATCGGCTGGATGATTTTCCCTGGAGCTCGACCCTACATATTCCATGAACACAATGGGTCACAAATAATTCAATCCGTTCTTAATTCACATATTCCTCTTTAGGCTTCTTTCTTATTCTTTTAATTCATTCATAGTGCTCAATGCATGCCTAAGAGTACTTCGAAGTCAAAGGGAACGGAAAACGAAACACAGAACACATTCACAAAATTTCAGAAACAGGGGTCCCCGCTCAAGCGAACCCATTAGGTCTGCAAAAGTTCTGGTTATCTCGTTTTTACGCTCGAGCGTGAATTCGGGCGCTCGAGCTGAAGGTCATTCCACATAGCTCCCCGCTCGAGCAGACATCCATGACAGTAAAAATACTGGGAGCCCACATTTTACACTAGAGCGGCGGTTCCCTCGCTCGAGCAGACGTCAAGAATTCTGGGTTTTCCAGAACTTGTTCTTGAGCTCGAATTCAACCTTCAAAGGTTCAAAACCCACAATTCTGGTTTCAAAACATGCAAATACAATATACATCATGAGTATACAAGCAAGATGAGGTCAATTGCTCAAAATCATGGTCCAATTCTTCAAAATAAATCAACATTCCTTGGTATAATCAAGGCTCATGCATTCAAATCTCATATTAATCAAACATGCATGTCAAAATATGGTGCAAATGGTGTTCATTCTCATGAAGCTCAACTAAAACCATGCTTGCATGTATGATTCAACCCACAATCTTTCATAATTCACACATTACATGCTAGATTATGTAATTTCATAGGGATTCTCTACATAGATGCACACATGGACTTCAATCTCAACTTAATTAACCCAATACATGTTCTTTATCATCATTCAACTTTGAAATCATAAATTACAAACTAAAATCCATGAGTCAAGGGTTGATTACTCACCTACGAGCCTTAATTCTCACAATCGTGGTCAAATCTTGCACCTAGCCTTCCTAATTCACAAATCTTGAGCCAAAATGCACAAAGATGTCTCCTCTCTCTCTCAAAGTAGGTTCTCTCTTTTTCTAAAGAGTGAATCTCAGCCAAAATGATATAAAAGAGAGGAATTAAATATAATAAGGCCCTTTATATAGCCCCACTCAATCAAATTTGATTATAGCCAATTAATGGCACTTAATTAATCGTTCTGAATCTAATTATTTTGATCCGAATTGATTTTCAATTAAATTTCACCGTAGGCTCTAAAAATTACGCTAATCACAATGGCATAATCAATTTCGGGTTCTACGACCGATAGGGCCTTCGATTTAAATTCCAAAGCGGATAATCAAACAGATATTCCTACGGTGAACAGATAGAAATTCAAAACCACATATTTTCACATAAATGACACACAATCATACCAAACACATAATCACACCAAACACATAATCATATTCATAGAGGATGGATATACCGACTCGGCCGTGACTCTGCTGGACCGATTTAAAATGCCGCACATAGACCGCTTCGATGGGTCTGGAGATCCTATGGTACACTTGCGGCTGTTTTCAGACATCTTGAGGCTAATGGGCCTCTCCAGATTACAGAAGCTTTCCCTGTTTGGCCGGACCCTGTCGGGTATAGCGGCCATTTGGTATGCAAAACTAGAGGATTCCGTTAGGAAAAGTTTGGAGGAGATGGTTGAGGCCTTCATAGCTCAATATTCTTATAACACTCAGATCAAGATCACAACTCGTGATCTCGAGACCACCAGGCAAGAATTGAAGGAGAGCTTCTCCGATTTTGTGACCCGCTGGAGGGCTAAAGCATCGATGATGACCATCAGGCCTATTGACAAAGATTAGATTCGGATGGTTGTGCGCAACCTCCAGCCCAAGCTCATGCAAAAGATGATTGTTCTCCCCCTCCCCACCTTTGCAGACCCACACGAGATTGGGGTGCAGATCGAGGATGCAATGAAACAAGGTCTGATTGACTATGAAAAAGAGCAGCCCAGAAAGGCATTCAACCGCAGTACAAATGCAGGCACAAGTAGTGCAGCAGTTGCCAGATCTTCAGATATCGGAATGGTCACCACCACCACTCCAAAAACCCTCACAGCTACCCCATTCACCGGTGCGTCCGGTAGTAGCTCACAACCAGCTAGATATGCGCCCAGAGGCCAAAGAACCTTCACCCCACTATACATGCTTCTATCCAAAGCTTTGGGGGTTTTGATCAAGAAAGGGAACTTGAAGCCCCTAGAGTCGTGGCCTTTACCAGAAAAACTTTCTCCCTCCTATAACCCAGCTAAGTATTGTGCCTATCACCAACAGCATGGTCACGACACTGACTAGTGCTTTAGACTGCATCACGATATCCAAGATCTCGTTGACAATAAGGTGATCGCACCTCTGGAAAAACCAAACGTCACAACCAACCCACTCCCACCACATAACCAAGCTCCACCTCCCAAACACCTCAACCTCATCCAAACCTCGGTCATCCCATATGACCCGAGCATATATATCACCCTTTCTCACCTACCTAAGCCGGAGGTGTTCATTCCAGAGAGCACGGATTTGTGCATGCTAGACATCTCCCAAACCCAACTTGAGCCGGTGGTGGTGACTATCGAAGATAGAACCGGGATGATTGCGGGAACAAATTAAAATGATTATTCACGGCCTGGGGGGTCTGGGAGATATGTGTACGACCCAAGCGGATACATTACACCAGCAAGGAAGATTAAGTCAAGGGTGGAACTGTCGGCCGGGGCAGAGATCTGTGTAGTTCAAGAGGACGGACCAAATCAAGGGCTAGATGACCTAGCGAAACTAGAAGAGGACATTGTGAATGTGTAATTCTTTGAAGAACAGGATTCAAGGGATGTGACTGTCAACTGGTTCGATCTGGAGGGTCAGTAGAAGCTATCGTATGGCTCAGGAACGAGCCGGATGTTTTTGAGGTACATCAGTCAGAGCAAGGTCCATCAGACATGCGGACATCGGTAGTGGCCGGAGTGGCTGGAGATCAGAATGAACCGCCGGGGAGCACCAGTGTTAAGAATTTTGCTCAGGATCAGAACAGTTTGAGTACAGAGGATGCTGAGCAGCAAGCTGCACTGAAACAGTTTGAGCAAGAGAAGATCGAAGATTTGGAGAGGGCTAGAAAGGCCAAAGCCCCCGTGGAGGTAGAATGTGCTGTGGGCACAGGAATAGAATGTGCTGTGCACACAGAAACAGTTGTGATGAAACTGGATAGCTGCTTGTCGATGGCCGAAGGCATGTGGTGGGAAGATGACGACCTATGTCTTGCCCACAAAGACGAAGATTGGGGGAACAACCAACTGGATGATACCTGGTATATTGGAGAGGTGGACCACATGACTAGGAGTGGGCAGTATTTCAAGCCCCCACACCTAGATCAACCAGAGGCGTCCGAAAAGGACGCATAGACGGAGAAGCAGAAATAAAGTTAATCGAAGAGGAGGCTGTGTTGTAACAGCTTAAGAAGATACAAGCAGACATCTCCATCTAAGGACTGCTTATGGCTTCAAGAGTACACAGACAAGCTGTCCTTTCTGCAATGGACAGGGCTAAACTTTTAAACGACACCACGCCTGAGCAGCTAGTAGGATTTGTCTTTCCGGAAGGAGCTTCCCTAACGTTAACCTTCACTGATAAGGAGTTGCCGCCTGAGGGCTCAAACCATAACAAACCACTTTACATCTCTGTGGAGTGTTGAGACAAATGGATACCAGTAGTTCTTGTTGATACGGGATCCGCCATCAACGTATGTCTGTCAATGACGGCATATGCAATCGGGTTGAAGCCTGTGGACTTCGTACCCATTGCCCAGGTGATTCGGGCATATGACAATACTAGCAGAGAAGTGATGGGGACTGTGCAAATTCAGACTAGGGTCAGTCCAGGACAACACGATATTGACTTTCATGTCTTGGACGTTCCCGCGACCATCAATCTACTCCTAGGGCGGCCGTGGTTGCACCAGGTAAAGGCAGTGTCTTCCACCTGCATCATGTGTTGAAGTACCCTCATAGGAAGGGGGTGGCTATAGTTTTTGGGAATTCGTCAATCCATCCGCCGCTAGGGGTGTTTACGCCGGTTTTGGAGATCGAACATGGCGCAGAGGATGTGTTTTTGTCAAGATTTAGCCTAGTTGAGGCTCGGGTTGTACAGAACTTACTAGCTATTGACGAGGGGTTATAAGTCACTGTACAGTCTGTGTACCTTATGAACAAGCTCCAACACGTCCCCGGGATGGGATTAGGCAGAAGTGGCCAGAAAGGCGTTGCAGCATCAGCCGAAGTGCCGCATAACCCGCATACCTTTGGCTTAGGTTATCTGCCTACCAAAGAGGACTGGATGAGGAAAATGAAAGAAATGGCCGGAAGGGTCAGGGCTAAGCAAGCCGGGAAGCCTTATGAGTTAGTGCACCGGCCTATCCAGGGTACCCTAAACGGACGCTTTGTCCAAGAAGGGGAGGACTTCCCGTTCTGCGGCTTCCCAGAGCCATGGTTGAATGTAGAGAGGAGGCGTTTGTCGGGGTTTGAGACATTCTTTGACTTGCACTTGTTTGGGGATGATGTTGCTGAGGACCAGACAGACCCACCAGCTGAGGTTGAGCAGTGTAAGGAGGAGGATTCCGAGAGCGCAGAGATTGAAATGGGGGTAGCACTGTCTTGTCTGCTTTAGATCCTCCGATCGTACATGAGTGCTTGAGGGATAACTTCTCGGTGTCCATGATCGGGAATGAAATGGCTGCGAACCCACCTTCAAACATTTTGGATGCATCTATTAGACCTTCCCTCGTCTGGCAATACGAGGAAGGCTTCTTATCGAGCAACACCGGGTCAGGTAGTGAGCCGGAATCTGATTCCACTGAGTCGTGTGAGTCGGAATCAGGTTCCAGCTCGTCTGAGTCTGAGTCCAGTATTCCCGGGAGTGATAACCCAGATGCCACAGTCCTGTCTAGGTCGCCTTTTTCTTTTTCCTTTGAGTCTATTGTAACAGAGGAACCGGGCGACTTGGAAGTACTTAATGAGAATTGTGCGGCTGTGGCCTTCGAATACTTTTCTGTGCCCTTAATTTATTGCATTAATCAGGATTTTCAAAATTTTGATGAAAACGACGAGGAAGAAATTCCTTCGGTTTTGTAATATTTGCTTGATCAAGAGAAGGAAAGGATTGTTAAACCCATGGTTGATGAAATCACCCAAATTAACGTTGGTACTAAGAAGGACCCGCGACTGGTCCAGATTGGGTCCACGTTGTCTTCGGAGGAGCGCGAGCACTTAGTCGCTTTGTTAAAAGATTTCAAAGATGTTTTCGCGTGGTCTTACGAAGACATGCCTAGAATCGATCCTGAGATTGTACAGCACCGGATCCCTTTTGACCCAGAGGCCCGACCTGTTAAGCAGAAGCTCAGAAGGATCCGCCCAAACTGGGCTCTCAAGATCAAAGAAGAGGTCACTAAGAAAATTGACACAGGTTCCTGCTGGTATCTGAATACCCAACTTGGTTGGCCAATATAGTTCCAGTGCCGAAGAATGACGGAAGAATTTGGGTATGTGTGGACTTCAGCGATTTGAACAAAGCCAGTCCGAAGGACAACTTTCCTCTGCCGCATATCGACGAATTAGTGGATTTTACTGCGGGGCATGCGTTGCTCTCATTCATGGATGGGTTTTCTGGCTACAATCAGATTCTGATGGCACCCGAAGATCGGGAGAAAACTGTTTTCACCACCTCGTAGGGGACCTATTGTTATAGGGTGATGCCGTTTGGGCTAAAGAATGCTGGGGCTACATATCAACGGGCTGCGACCATGATTTTGCATGATATGATCCATAAAGAGGTTGAGGTGTACATGGACGACATGATTGTCAAGTCCAAGAAAAGAAAGGGCCACTACACCGCCCCGCAGATATTCTTTCAACGGATCTGGGAATATCGGTTGCGGCTGAATCCTCAGAAGTGTACGTTTGGTGTTACAGTAGGGAAAATGCTGGGGTTCTTGATCACACAGAGAGGTATCGAGGTCGATCCTTCTAAAATCAAGGCCATCTTAGAAATGCCACCACCAAGGACTGAAAAGGAGGTGTGAGGCTTTCTGGGTAAAGTGCAATTCATAAGACGGTTTATTTCTAAATTAACCTTGACTTGTGAACCACTATTTGGTCTCCTGAAGAAAGGAAAGAAATTCCAATGGGACGACCGATGCCAAGTTGCTTTTGAACAGATCAAACAATATTTACAGAACCCACCTGTGTTGTCACCGCCTGAGCCGGGAAAATCGTTGATTCTGTACCTTTCAGTGACTGAAACTACAATGGGCTACATGCTCGCGCAAGAGTCTGAGGACAAAGTAGAGAGGGCTATCTACTATCTGAGCAAGAAAATGCTGGATTACGAGACCCGCTACACTCCGCTGGAGAAGGCTTGTCTGGCCTTGGTATGGGCTACCAGAAAGCTGCGACACTACCTGTTAGCTCACTCCATAATACTGGTTTCGAGATTGGATCCCATCAAATATCTCTTCGAGAAATCAACACTTACGGGTAGGCTAGCCCGTTGGTTGCTTTTGCTTTCCGAATTCGATCTGAAGTATGTGACGCGTAAGTCAGTAAAAGGGAGAGTGGTAGCAGAGTTCCTAGCCGATCACCCAGTTGAAGGGGATGAAGCAGTTGAGTACCTATTCCCAGATGAGGCCATTTTGCATATCGAAGACGAAACTTGGACGATGTATTTTGACGGAGCGTAAAACCAATACGGGTATGGGATAGGGGTGTTCCTGATAGCACCCGACAATTCCCGTATCCCTCTAGCATTCAAACTCCAGTTCAAAGTATCGAACAACGAAGCAGAGTATGAGGCATGTATTGCTAGCTTAGAAGCCGCCCTAGAACTAGGGGCAAAACGGTTGGACGTCATCGGGGACTCGAACCTTGTTGTATCTCAAGCTAAAGGAGATTGGAAAGTCAAAGAAGAAAAGATGAGAATCGACCACCAGACCTTGGACTTGCTGATTCCTCGATTTGAGAAGCTGAATTTCGCTCATCTGTTAAGAGAGAACAACAGGTTCGCAGATTCACTAGCAACTCTATCTTCTATGATAGACATTCCTTTCGGAGTCCGGATGTGTTCGATCATCATTGACCAGATATTTGTTCCGGCCTACGAGTTGATTGCCGCCATAGATGGGGTGCAAGATGAGAACCCTTGGTATTACGATGTCTGGAACTTCTTGGAAAAAGAGGCGTATCCACTAGGGGCAAATGCCAAAGATAAGAGGGCAATTCGAAGAATAGCTGCTCAGTTCATCATCTGCGGGGGTAAACTGTACAAGAGAGGTCATCTTGGGACGCATAAGCTGTGTGTTGATGCTGAAGAATCGAAGCACCTGATGGAGGCCATCCGTGGAGGAGAGTACAAAGCGCACATGAACGGGGTAATGCTAGCCCGGAAGATCCTTAGACAGGGTTATTACTGGTCCACCATGGAGGAGGATTGTATTGGCTTTGTTTGGCAATGCCACAAATGTCAGATTCACGCCAACCGCATGAACATTTCGCCGTCAAAGCTGTACAACATGACTTCGCCATGGCCATTCTCAGTCTAGGGGATTGATGTGATTGGGGCTGTCACTCCAAAGGGGTCCAACGGGCATGAGTACATTTTGGTAACGATAGACAACTTCATGAAGTGGGTTAAGGCCCAATCTTATGAGGTGATGAAGGCTTCGCATGTCGTTAAGTTCATCGGGAACAACATCATCTGTCGTTACGGGGTCCCGAACGAGATCATTTCAGATAATGGTTCCCACTTCAAGAAGGAGGTGATCGACTTGTTGGATAAGTATAACGTGGCTTTTCACAAGTCATCCACATATCGGCCGCAGACCAACGGAGCAGTTGAGGCCGCCAACAAGAACATCAAGCACATTCTGCAGAAGATGGTGGAAACCTACTGGGACTGGCCAGATAAGTTGCCATTTGCTCTGTGGGGCTACTGGACATCAATTCGAACTTCTACTGGGGCGACTCCGTATTCCTTGGTTTATGGGATGGAGGCTGTTCTCCCTATCGAAGTTGAGGTTTCGTTATTACGGGTACTGGCTGAGTGTCGGATAACTGAGGCAGATTGGCAGCAGTGCAAGTTCAAAAAACTCATGCTGTTTGATGAAAGAAGGCTGAAAGTAATGTACCATGTTCAGGGTTATCGACGAAGAATTGCCCGGGCTTTCAACAAGAAGGTTAAGTCCAGGAATTTGAAGGAAGGGGATCTAGTGCTCAAAGACAACCGAGCTCCCATTCACGACCCTAGGGGCAAGTTCAGACCTAGTTGGACTGGTCCTTATATCATTAAGTCTATCTGGTCGGACGAAGCTATCGTTCTGATGGACGTAGATGGCCTAGAGTTCTCCCAACTGATCAACATGGACAAGTTGAAGAAATATTATCCCTGAGTGGCTCGCTAGGCCGAAAACCCGAAAGGGTGACCTAGGCAAAAGTTAGAGCACAGAAAATTTGAAATTATAAAAACTGAGCTCGCAAGGTTGAAAACCCGCAAATGGCGGCCTTGGCAAAAGTTAGAGCGCAAAAGGAGAGTGCTAATACACGAGTGAACCCAAGCCGAACTGCGTAAGGCTTGATTCCCATCTTCGGGATACGTAGGCAAGTTCATCCTGAAGTCCAGCCATAAACACTTCCCTGATCAACTTTGTCCATGTGATCATGTTTGGTTATCTTTGTTTATTTTGCGTTCAAGAGCTCGGTTGTGATCTCTGGTGTAGTGCTATTCAAACTAGGGGCAACCTTCCAGTTGTTGGAATCCGAGGTTGTGCATCTCAGTGACAAATCTCAGGCGTGTCCAGTTCTGATTCATATCGAAAATGGTTTTGAAAAGTTTTAATAAAAGTTGATTTTGTTCAAATTAATCTTTTTACAACTTAGACCATTTTTGGACCAAACGGGAAAATTTTCAGTACCCACAATCTTCAATTTCATTGATTTCAACACAGAATTCTCCTACTCTTCAATACAAATTGAATTTGCTTTTTATTACATTCATAAAGAAAACTTAAAAGTACTGATCAAAGCAAATAAACTCGGGGCATAGTCAGGTGTTTTTGCGTCCCCTCCCGGAGCTTGTGGAAGCCTCTGATGCCAAAGTGGGCCCTACCTGTGCCTCTTCATTGCGCCAATCTATGCACTCATCAGAGAGGGTGCAGCTGAAAGTGGGAGCGGGGGCCAGAAGCTCTCTAGTCCTCCATGCCATGGCATACCGAGCTAGCTGAGTGCCTCAGACCGGAAATGCAGCAGGGTACTCTATCCCTTCTGCCGGGCAAGTCTGATCATGTCCGAATTGACGCCGGAACCGGAAAGGAAAATAGAACACACAGTGTGTCATGCCAATCAACTGAATCCCTGGTTGGCGAGTCATACTGTAGCTCATTGTCGGCAGATTGAGCCAAGGACAACACCAAGCAATGCGGTTTTTGGACAAATTGTACATCCAGTTATACCACCATCCCTCATCCGAAGCATCGACTAGACGTCGTCGGAAGAAATAGCTGCAAGCTGAATATGCCGGGCATGAGTCCACCACTCTCAATTTGTCCATCAACCATACCTGGAGAGGGATAAAAAATGAAAGATTAAAGAATAGAGAGGTGTACGTTGAGAGAAAAAGTGAGAAAAGGGTTTCAAAAGAAAAACCGAGCCTGAGGGCCGAGTGACGTGAGCAATATATGTGAGATGGGGTGGGAAACATTACCTGTAATAGTAGTGGACTCCCCGCCAAGTTAGCCGTCTCTCGGCGATGAAAAGCATCCAAGCCTATCAATGTCTCAGCTAATGTCATGGTGATGCAGCTCTTTCCCTCTCTTAAGCCTTGGGCGACTTCAATCAAATGAGTGCTAAACCTACCAGAGCCTGAGGCAAGCAAGAAATGAGACAACATGCACAAGCAAAGTGCATGTTGCCGATAACCTTGCCAGTCATGATCGTCGCGGTCACCAGCACCAGAAAATCGATGAACCAAGCCCGGAATGTCCAACTCTTTGTCGTGAATCAATGACCGAGCATCATGCAAAGTGAGGCCGCACATCCGTCCTAAGACTTGGACATGGCCGAACTGGAGCTGAGGCAAGATTTCTTCATCGCGCTCGAATTCCATCAGAACTCGGAAGTCTTCGAAAGTAGGACATACCTTTTGTCCGCCAAAGCTAAAGACGTGTATTACCGGGTTCCAAAACCTTGTCGCGGCATGAAGAAACGGAAAATGCAGCAGGGTGTGGCTCAGCGTGAATAGTGCATTTATGCCAAAGCCTCGGAAATTCACCTTTTTCGAGTCATCCAAGGAAGCAATCCAATTTGTGAGATTTTGGATGAGAAACGCCTCCATTTTGGTGCAAAACTGAGTTGGAATGAGGGAACCGCGAAGCTGGAACCTTTATAAAGGATAAGACATTGTTTGGAGGACATGTGTCAGAAAACTGGAGGTTCCCAGGTCAAGTGGTCGGCCAACCACTTTTTCTGGTCGGCCAGTTACTTTTTTTGGGCTGCAGACAGAAAAATTGGTTGGCAGGCTCCTATGGTGGTCGGCCATGAGCATGAAAGTGGTTTACACCTGTTCTTTGCCTCTAGGAATGAGTCTCTAACTTCCCCGTGTGCTGGAAATGCTGAAGGTTCGAGTTTACCTCAGTTTCGGATGCATTCCGTCGCTTTGTTTATCGAGTTGTTACTCATTTGTTTATCGAGTTGTTGCTCATTTTGTTTATCGAATTGTTACTCATTTATTTATCGAGTTGTTGCTCATTTGTTTATCGAGTTGTTGCTCGTTTGTTTATCGAGTTGTTGCTCGTTTATTTATCGAGTTGTTGCTTATTTGTTTATTGAGTTGTTAATTCATTTAACGAATTGTTTTTTAGTTAAGTTGTTTAGTTTGTTGCGTCGGTTCACTACCTGACTTGGCAATACACGTTGTTCTATTTTCATTCAAATTTCATTTTTGTGCAAAATGGTGCGATGCGATGCTCAGAATACAAATACGACACTCTTTGAATGAAAAGTCATTTTCTTCCATCATAGCTTCTTTTTACAACATTTTACAAAAGGGTACAAGTTTTGGAAGAAAAACAAAATTGCCTAAGCTGTACAATGTGCTACAACTACATGTAAAAAGAAAAATAAAGCAGGAACATCTACATCAGTGCCATCAAGCTCAAGACCGAGAGGCCTTCTTCACCCTCTTCGGCTGAATAGCCTCCGCGCCACCGGCATAGGCACCATCATCTGAATCGGAGTCACCATCCTCGGAATCCTCCTCAGCGTCACCTCCGTCCTCAGCACTGGAACCAGAGCCGTCATCCCTGCCTACAGATGTCTCTGACTGTGGATGTGCTGACTCTTCCTCCTCGCTAGACTCGTCATCATGTCTGACAGATGTCCTGCGTCCCTCTCGGCCGCGTGCTGAGACTCCTCTCCTAGCTGCTCTAGAAGGCCTGGATGGCCCATTCCACCGAGGCAGGACCTGAAAAGGATAGTTTGAATGCGTCAGCCACTATGTATATCAGATGCAGATGCGAGAATTACATAGAGTGGGTGCGTACAGATATAGTGTGTGAATGTGATGTGTCGGATGTGCTCTACACATGTAATGAATCAATACAGTGAAATGTTCAGTTTCCATATGTCAACAGAAGCATGATAAATGTGAGGAAATTGAGAAGTACCTAAATGCCGGTGGCACAAAGCATCGTCTCCCTCCGCAGAACCATGCCCTCGTGTGAAGCCACCACTCCGAGTAACCCCTCAGTATACTCCCTGGGAGGCTGTACACATAAGTTCAAGTCATCAGTGAATGAATGAATGTCTAAATGTCTGAGTGATAAATAAAAACTGTAAAACATACCGGTGGTGTGTCCGGGTCATTGACGTGTCGAGGGTCGGGCATCAGAGGCTCCAGTGGAATCGGGTAAGAAGTCCCATACTGCCAGCCCGTCAGCTCGGTCGGAAGATCTGGCCATCCAACATACTAGCAAGTCGAGGGCATCCATCCGGTCCTGCCCCTTGATGAGCCTGCCCCGCTGGTCGAAGGAATGCCTCCAGGTTGGGCACGACTCGTGGAAGGCATGTCAGCAGCTCTCCTCTTGGGGATACGGACACTTGACAGTGGAGGCATCAGGTACGTTTGGCTATACGTTGCGTAATATCCCTCCTCCAGAAAAAGGACTGCATCAATACCCAGCATGAGGTCCTCCGTCTTTCGGGGCGTAAGATCCCTTGCGGACCGCATCTCTGGTGGAGGCAATGAGGGAACGTCCTGATCGAAGTTGCCCATCGTCTGGCACATGAAGCGCTCTCTGAGGAACCAGGCTCTGCCAACCAGTCCCTCAAGCAGAACCTTGTATTGCGAAGCGCCCCATACCCCAGGAAAGAGAAATTATGGATTCCCTGGCATGGCTATCCAAGGCTGCCAGGTCACCTGCGAGTGGCGAGTGCATAAATTGATTAGATGCCATAAATATGCAAGATAAATCAAAGCGGAAAGCATGAAGAACTGAGAGTTCTTGATTACCTTCGTCGCCCGTACAGTATCGAAGAACTGTCGGAGAAAGGGCAAAGTCTCTCGAGGCCTGGGCCGACACCGACCCTCAAATCTGCGTGAGTAAGGGATCTCAGGGGGTGCCTCGACCTCTAGCTCAGGGGCCAGCATCGGGAAGTACGTATAAACCCACAGCTGTGAAAGGCAAGACAACGGTTGTCAGAATACAGAATGTATAGCAAATACAGAATGCTGTGTGCAGTGTACAATATACAGAATGTATAGCAAATACAAAATGCTGAGTGCATAATGTAGAGTGCAGAATGCAGTGTGCAGTGTATAATATATAGAAAATACAGGAAATGCAGAATGCTGAGTGCAGAATGTAAAATACAGAATGTAATGTGTGTAGTGTGCAATGTATAGATAATGAAAAGCAGAATAGTAAATCAAGAGGGCAAAATATACCTCACAGGCTCGCTACTTGCCTCTAACTATGGTCCCCTGCTCACGGGAGGTCGCCCTCATGTAGCAGTAAAGGGTAGCGAGGGCAGCGCCACCCCAATCAAAGAGCTGGACCCTTGATAGGTCCACCAGAGCACTGAGCAGATAAAGCCCAACTGTGTTCCCCCTCTCGGAGAACAGTGTGGTCTCGAGGAGGAACATCAAAAATCCCCGGGCGTACTGCTATACAGTCTCAATGGTCTAGGGCGAAGTCCCCCTGTACTGCTTGGAGAACCAGGTGTACCTGACCCTGCCTGATGATCTGTCGATCAGCGGACGGGCTCCGAGCAAATAAATCCAAGCGACCTCCCACTCAACCATATCCGCATCATATGGGATCGGCCGGCCTCCCACGTCAAGGCCCGTCAGCATGGAGAAGTCAAATGGGGTCATCGTCATGTCCCCGGTGGCTGAGAAATGGAAGGAGTTGGTGGTGTCCCACCATCTCTCCACGAGTGCGCCCAGGAGAGTCCTGCTCGCTGGATGACGTGATAATCCTGCACAGAATAGGCCAAACCCTGCCTCGTCTACAATGTGTCAGACAGCATCCGGGAACTCCATGTGCCACTCCCTCGCAAGGATAGATCCATAACCCCGTGTGAAACAGGAAGATACCTGCATTCAGAATGAATAGATGTATTCAGTTCCAAAAATGAAAAAGTATGAGCTGCGTGTTCAAAATGAAAAAGTATGAGCTGCGTGTTCAAAGTGAAATATATGGGCTGCATGTTCAAAAATGAAAAAGTATACTGCGTTATGGACTGTGTGTTCAGATTAAGCAGTGTCCTAAAAAAAACTGAATACCGTGTTATGGACTGCGTGTTTAGATTGAGCGGTGTGTTATGTTATGAAAAAGTATACTGTGTTATGGATTGCGTGTTCAGATTAAGCAGTGTGCTATTAAAAACTGAATACCGTGTTATGGACTGCATGTTCAGATTGAGCGGTGTGCGATGTTATGAAAAAGTGTACTGCGTTATGGACTGTGTGTTCAGATTGAGCAGTGTGCTAAAAAAACCGAATACCGTGTTATGGACTGCGTGTTCAGATTGAGCGGTGTGCTATGTTATGAAAAAGTGTACTGCATTATGGACTATGTGTTCAGATTGAGCAGTGTGCTAAAAAAATCGAATACCGTGTTATGGACTACGTGTTCAAATTGAGCGGTGTGATATGTTATGAAAAAGTGTACTGCGTTATGGACTGCGTGTTCCGATTGAGCAGTGTGCTAAAAAAACCGAATACCGTGTTATGGATTGCGTGTTCAGATTGAGCGGTGTGTTATGTTATGAAAAAGTGTACTGCGTTATGGACTGTATGTTCAGATTGAGCAGTGTGCTAAAAAAATTGAATACCGTGTTATGGACTGCGTGTTCAGATTGAGCGGTGTGCTATGTTATGAAAAAGTGCACTGCGTTATGGACTGTGTGTTCAGATTGAGCAGTGTGCTAAAAACACCGAATACCGTGTTATGGACTGCGTGTTCAGATTGAGCGGTGCGCTATGTTATGAAAAAGTGTACTGCATTATGGACTGCGTGTTCAGATTGAGCAGTGTGCTAAAAAAACCGTATACCGTGTTATGGACTGCGTGTTTAGATTGAGCAGTGTGCTATTAAAAACCGAATACCGTGTTACGGACTGCGTGTTCAGATTGAGCGGTGTGTTATGTTATGAAAAAGTGTACTGCGTTATGGACTGCGTGTTCAGATTGAGCGGTATGCTATGTTATGAAAAAGTGTACTGCGTTATGGACTGTGTGTTCAGATTGAGCAGTGTGCTATTAAAAATCGAATACCGTGTTATGGACTGCGTGTTCAGATTTAGCGGTGTGTTATGTTATGAAAAGGTGTACTGCATTATGGACTGCGTGTTCAGATTGAGCACTGTGCTAAAAAAACCGAATACCGTGTTATGGACTGTGTGTTCAGATTGAGCGGTGTGTTATGTTATGAAAAAGTGTACTGCGTTATGGGCTATGTGTTCAGATTGAGCAGTGTGTTATTAAAAACCGAATACCGTGTTATGGACTGCGTGTTCAGATTGAGCGGTGTGCTGAGTCAATAAATGGTGTACTGTGTTATGAACTGTGTGTTCAGATTGAGCAGTGTTATGTGCTGTGTGCCAAAATATGATGTGTGCCCAAAATGTGCTGTGTGTTCAAATTAATCGAATGCTGTGTTATGGACTACGTGTTCAGATTGAGCAGTGTTATGAGTTGTGTGCCAACCAATCGAATGCTGTGTTATGAACTGTGTGTTCAGATTGAGCAGTGATATGTGTTGTGCGCCAAAATATGTTGTGTGTTCAAACTAATCGAATGTTGTGTTATGGACTGCGTGTTCAGATTGAGCAGTGTTATGAGCCGTGTGCCAACCAATCGAATGCTGTGTTATGAACTGTGTGTTCAGATTAAGCAGTGTTATGTGTTGTACGCCAAAGTGTGTTGTGTGCCCAAAATGAGCCGCGTGCCAAGTTAGCAGAGTGCTGTGTATGAACTGTGTGTTCAGAATGAGTGAAGTGTTGTGTATGTAAATGTGTAAGAAGTGCAAAGTGCATCGCAGAAAATGCAAAAGTGAAGTACATACCTCATGCACGTGATGAGATAGATGGGACTCCGGCTCTCATAGCAGTAGGTCTGCAAGTACTCGCCGCGCGAAGTCCGTGAAGTGGTAGAAGGTGCTAGGAGGAAGGATGTGCTCCTCCGGGTCGTACTCCTCTGGGTCGAATGGCCGTTTCCTCGGAGGCAACAGTATGATGTCGGGCTCATCCTCTACATATGGAGGACCTCTGCCATACGGGATATCGTCTGCCATCTGAAGAAATCTGCAAAATATGCAAAAATGAGCAAAAACGAGCGAAGTGAGCCAAAATTGCAAAAAGTCAACAAAAGTCAACTCTCGGGAAGAGAAAAAGTCAACAAAAGTCAACGCCTGAGAAAAGGTGCTAAACTTTGAGACGAACATACCTCAAGTGGTGAAAATGGAGAAAGAAGCTCCGAAAACAAATTCTAATCGGTTCAAAACGGAGAGAATTGAAAGTTTTCGCAAGAAAACTTCGCGTGGGGCGTTGGAAAACGCGTAAAAAGTGTAGATCTGAGAGAGAAAAGGGTCTAGGAGCAAAGGAGAATGTATTTCGGCCTTGGAGGTGTGATACAAACTGATTTGAAGTTGTGTACTTAAAGAATCGAAGCTAAAAGACCAAATTGCCCCGAAATTCTATAAATTGGTCGGCCAGCCAATGTTTCTGGTCGGCCGACCACTTTGATGGGCAACAACTGGTCGGCCACTGATATAACTGGTCGGCCACCCTCCTGGATGATCCTCAGTGCTCCATTGTTCTCTCTATGCATTTTGGTGATGATTGGAGTCCTCGGCCCTCGGGAAAGTACAAGAAAAGTACACTTTTCGGCTCAAGAATGTCCCCGCGGGAACTTCAATTCAAGTCTTCGATGCGTAGCTCATCGTTTACTCGTCAAGAGCAAGGTGTATCCTTTTTGAGTATGTTGTGACCCCTTCGAGAGGTAAATCAAAGGTTACGGCCGAATTGCTCTCTTTAGGGCTTGTACTTCTTTATTTAGCATTTCCTTTCAAACACACATTGAAAGTTGCACATTTCTTTTGCATTAGCTTGCACATTCCATACGCGTTGTTGCGCACGTTTCACCTACTTTGTTATGCACTTAGTACTTTTGTTGCCACGCTCATTTTAATTATATCATTATATGTACTTCCGTTGCATTATTATGCATGCACCTTTTTTTCACATTGTTATGCGTCACACATAGGTTGCATTGTCTTGCATCCCTTTCGCATTGTTATGCATCACACTTAGGTTGCATTGTTTTGCATCCCTTCCGCATTGTTATGCGTCACACTTAGGTTGCATTTTCATGCACCCCTCCACTTGCGTTGTCACGCACCTTTCACTTGCATTGATATGCATGTTTCTAATGATATTGTACCTGTTGAGTTTCTTTCTTTTGCAGGCACGATATTGTATGTACGGTTCATTTGAAGCTGGCGCAACCAGACGAACCGGACGGTATTATATGCACTCTGTGTGAGGTGTAGTGAGAATTGTATAATTCTCTTACATCCTTTCTGCATGTAATGTAGTTTGGTTCGTTTTGGCTCGCTTAAACTGTTGCATTTATTGTGTATATTTGCTTCGTTACAGCTTTCTTTGCATGATCATAAGTTATGTTCGGCCTTGTGCATGTCATTTTCATCTTTCCCTAGCCTGCGGGCACATCTCTTTGTTATCTTGCCTGTTTGTCTAAGTTTTCAGCCTTGTCAAAAATGGGTCGTCTCTGGGTTTTGACATTCACTCCCGTTACTTATGACTTTCGAGTTTTGTCAAAGAAGGGCAACTGTAGACACCCCATTTTTGACCGACCTTATGACTCAGACGTCATCGATTGAGCCCTCGGTGATGGTGCATGTTGTGTTCGTTTCGAGTCTCCGGAGTTTTGGCTAAGAGCCTTGCCTCCGGGCCTCAGAACTCTTTTGTGCTTTGGCTCGGTTTGTGAAGCGAATCTTGTTTTCTCTTTCCGGATGGAGGGAGAGGTCTTGTAGACCATCTCTTTGTGGTCGTAGGCCACTTTTTTGTGATCGTAGGCCACTTTTCCCGTTTGGAGACTAGTTTCCTGTTTTTGGAGCCTTTGGCCGCGCACTTTGTCTGGGGACAGCTTAACATTCTCCGTTTGGCGTGGTTTTTGAACCACACCTTGTTGCCTCTGCCTAGAGAAACAATGTGGTCCGGGAGACCACTTTTGTGGTTGCATACCACTTTTGGTGCTCGTCAGCTAGTTTTCGGGGCTTTTGACCGCGTGCTTTGCCCCCCTATCTCTCGTTTTGCATCCGTTTTGGTTTGTTTTTGGTACAAACCTTGTTTTCCTTGTTTGGAAGGTGGTACAAGGGTGGGAGACCACTTTTTCTCCTTTGAGACCACTTTTTCTTCTGCCAGCCAGTTTTCTGGTCGGATAACTGGCTTGCTTGGTCTTTGGGCCACATTTTCTGGTCGGCCACCACACCACTAGCTTTCTTTCATGCCCTGGACTCTCTCCCACCATGGCCGACCAGTTTGTGTCTTGGAAGACCACTTGAATTGGTCGGCCGACCACTTTAAGTAGTAGGCCGACCACTTCAAGTGGCATAGCTGGAGGGCTTTAGAGCTATCCTCCATACGTATGGAGGGATTTGTTTGGGGCTTAGCTTCTCCAAGAAGCTTTGCGTTTTAGTTTCTATAAGAGGGAGGCTCCTCCTCCCTCCTCTAGGTTCAGAAAAACTTCCTTGAGCCATACATATAATCTATATCTATACATCTTCATTTCTCTCTTGTTTTGTGCCTTAAAGTGTAGATTTGTCTCACTTTTGTACACAAACACACACTCAAACACCTTTCTTGTGTTGCTGAGGCTTCTTGAAGTTTTTTTGGTGTTCTTGGGTTCGTTTGAGCTTGAAAAACTTGCTGGAGTTACAGTTATAAAGGAGGTCTTCAAGGGTGAGTCTTTAGCCCGTAAATCCTCCATTCTTGCTTAAGCTTTTAGCCCTTCTTGCATATGTTTTTAAGCTTAACTCTTAACGAGAAAAAGTTCTACTTTTGCATGCTTAAAATAGTTCTTTAAGGTCTATTTTTCGTTTGGGGTGATTTACCCCTTCTTAGGCCTTGTTAGGCCTCATTTTGAGCCATCCCTTTAGGCTCTTGTTGAACCCTTTGCATCACCTTTCTACCACTGAAATCCAGAGGATTTTCAGTGGTGGAAAGGTGGTCTTGGTGTCTTAAATAGGAGAGGGTCATCCCCTCTCCTAGTGTTGTGTTTACTAGCTTCATATGCCTCATGTTTGAGCACCTTTGATAAGCTTGTGTTAGCTTGTTCTTAGCTAGTATTTGTGGTTATTTTGCTGAGGCATGCCACTGTTTTTACTTGATTTGGTTACTCCATGCATGGTTAATACACTTGTAGTGTCAATCACACAAACTAGCTTTGTATGCTTCATGAAGTAGCATGTTTTTGGTGATGTTTTTCCATGTCATGACTCTATTTTGGTTTGGTTTGGTTGGCCCTTGCATGCTCCACGCACTTGTAATGCATTTCCATGAAATAGCCTAACATGCATCATGTTGTAACATGTCATTCTAGCATGCTTTTGGCTTAACTTCATGAAGCTTTTGTCCATGTTAACATGCTTTAGCTCTAATTTTGGTGGTTTTGGCCATGCATGACTTGCTTTGTATAGCCTTGGTTCAATCTAGCTTATTAGCTTTGTGTATTGAATCCTCTAGCATGCATTACTTGGACTATTTTAATGATTTGGCATCATTCATAATGTGATTTCAGTCCATGTTTTATGGTTGTACACTCACATTTGTCATTCATTCAATTCGTTGGAGGGTTTGCCCCTTTATGCCTTAACATGAACCATTGCGTATGCCTTCATGCCTTAGCTTGCGAGCCATCATTTCAATGTGTTTTTGGGGTTATTTTGCTATGATATAACTCTGAGTTTTATTGGTTAAGTCATCCCGTGCTTGGTCTTAATAGGTGTAGTGTAATCCACCTTATTTGCCTTGTATGCATCATGCCTTATGCCCCTCATGCTAGCTTGTTTTGGCTTCCTTCCATGCATGTTTTAGACTCATTTTGACATGTTCTAGAACTGTTTTGGGTTGCCTTGGTCACATGCTTCATGCTTTGTATAGTTGTGGTGCAATTGGCCTTGCTAGCTTTGTGTCTTGTTGACTCATGCATGCTATCTTTGAGCTACTTAAATGATTTGGCATCATTTAATACTTCATTTCAGAGCTTTTAGCATTGCCATGTTCCCACTTCTTTCATGCTTTGAATGCCTTTGAGTGTTATGCATAGTTGCCCAGTTTATGCCTTAGCTCGTATGCTTGCATGTCTAGGCCTTTGAGCCCTTATCTCAGCATTGTTAGGTCCTTATTTTAACGTACTTGAGCTCTATCCATGCTTAGTTCATGCATTTATGCCATGTATTGCATGCCTCATGTGTAGTCCTCTTTGCTTGTCTTAAGCTTTAAGGACCTTTGCATGCCTTGCTTGTGTTGATTAAGTGATTTGGCATCATTTCTTGTCTAATTTCAGTGCCTTTAGTGTTGTTACACTTCCACGCTTTTCACTCTTAAAGTGTTCTTGAGAGTTGCACCTTAGTGCCTTAGTTGGTGAGCCAATTGGCATGCATGCTTGTATGTGTTTTCGGTACCTTCATTTTAGCATTATGGCCACTGTTTTGGGCATGACTGAGGTCTGTCCATTTCGGTTAAAGTCCATTGAGTATATGGTTTACATGTTGTTGCATGTTTGGTGTATTGCATATTGTTGCCCTTGTTGCATTGCATTGTGCATGCATGCATTACATGGTGTTTAGAACCTTATGATTGCCTTGCATTGAGTATGACATCTAGTTCTTAGCATTTGGCATTGTGTATGCCATATAGTTCATTCGCATTGTGTATGCTAGTATGATTAATCGCATGTTTGCATGCTTGTGCCTCCCATGTTTCCATGCTAAGGTTGCTTTATATTGCATTGAGCATGCCATGTTATGTGTTGCATTGTGTTTGGAATAGGTGTTAGTCCAAACATGGGAAAAGATGGACGTTTCATACTCATAGTGATGAAACGTGCCTCGATTCTCGATCGCCGACACTCTTGATCATACATGATAGAGTTTTAGGCTTTATGTGTTTACTTGTGCATTCATTTTACGTTGAATTGTGCAACTTCGCCTCTCGGCCATCATGCATTGAAATGCGCGATTGGTGGCCCAAGGGTCGAGAACCACACTCCCTTGAGTTCATGACATGATATGGAGGGTGGTTGTGCACACATATCTTGAAAATACATTGCCATGCCCTTTCTTGCTCTGTTTTATAGCAAATTGCAGTTTAGCAGCAACAACTGGCCGGCCAACGAGAAAAACTAGCTGGACGACCACTTTTCTGGTTTTTCAACAACCAAAAGTGGTCGGCAGGTGTCTGGAGAGACCAAAAGTGGTCGGCCACCCTCCCACAGGACTTCCAAGGTGAAGTTTCAACTTTTAGGAGCTTGGTGCAAGGTTCTGAGAACAATTGAAAACATAAGCAAATCGGGGCATCGCATTGGATTTCCGAACGAGGCGACCGAGCATGCATCCAGTCTTCTCCCTCTAAGAACCTCCTGCTTTTACTGCTTTCCTTAGCTGCCATGCTTAGATAGCTAGCTTTTTGCTTTGGTTTGTACCCTTTAATTAGTTAATGCGTTTAGCTATTTAAATTCGTTTTGTAACAATTAGTTAACTAGGATTAGTTAATTAGTTTGTTTTGTAATAATTAGTTTTAATTAGCTTAGATTAGCTAGTTAGCTTCTTATTCAGTTCCTCCCTCGAGAGGGCACACTGTTGTAATAAGCGTGCATGTGTGTGATGTATTACTTCCAATCCCCATTTCTTTCTCCCTTTTACTTAACTGCTTACGATGGTTAGTTTTAGGGCATGTTTCAATTAGCATACCTTATGCTTGCATGCGTGGATCCATTCATCTATTTTGCATGCACCGGGCTCGGCGCATCATACTTACTGCATTGTATTTCAATTCCAATTTGAATACATGCACCAAGTTGCATTTCACATGACATTCTAGAATAGCCAAGCCTATTTTAGCTGCATTTTCGCACGTGTTACATTAGCCATTTTAACATGAACTAGGATCATACATGATTTCTAGCTAGTTCCTTGTTTTGGCTCGGAGTACATTGTGAATGTTTACGCTTTAGCATACTGCATGTATGTTAATGTTGCCATGAAAGCATGCTTGCCATGAGGCTAACTGCTTATTTGATATAACTGCCTGAATGCCTGTAGGTGAAGGTTGGATTACCTGAATTGGAACAATTCATTGAAATCCGCATTTTAGCCTACGTGCGAGTAGCAAACTTCAAACCATTTTCCAAACAGACGGATATGCGATGCTTGGTTCCAGATTAGGCGATCTAGTCTATACATGTTTGTTGTGCGCATCACATAGTAATTCTAGCTAATTAACCAGAATAAGAGCACATGTGTTTTCAAAAACAAAATATCATGTTTAGTACAGGCCGATCTTTGATCCGGCGAGTGGAGGTGCTCATTACATGACCTTCCCCAATCGTATTTAAGTTCCCGAGTCGAGGCAACTTTGGTGATGACGGACACGTGGCCATAGGCACGAGTCAGGGTTTCCTAAATTCACCCAAAATAAAATATTTAGGTGGCGACTCTGTATCTGGCAAAGCAGTCCATGTTTGGTACTTCTTTATTAAAAATTAGTTTTCCAAAACGATTTGCCGGATTTGGACGCTTTGGTGATTTATCGATCTTACATCGCACATTGTGAGATTAGATTCAGAACCGTGACATTTGAGTCCGAACTATAGTAGCTCAGAGAACAAGACGAGATTCGCGCTGCCCTCGCAGGTGCGTGGATGTCGGGGAGTTCCCGGGAGCGCGTCTACAGGTATTATTACTTTTATATGTAAAAACCTAATTCACCCCCCCTCTTATGTTGTCTTTTGGATAACAATATCAATCAGTCTCTGGCCCATTATTTTAATATTCATGTTTATACGCATTTCATATTCGTGATCAAAATCATGTTCATAGTCAGATGGCCTTAGGCCTATTAATGTCCTTATTAAATATACCAAACGGCCTTAGGCCCAAGTATGACAAATGGCCTCAAGCCCAATGAAAATATATCAGGTGGCCTCAGGCCCAATTCATATTCTTCACAGACCTTTTACAAAAATTTGGCATATAGAATACTCATACATAATTCAAACTAACAAATCCATGAAACTTATATAGAAGTAGCAGTTGGAAAGTAACATACTTGAAAATATCTTTACTAAGATATTACTCACAGTGTTCTGTCGATGGATTTGCCCTCATACTTGACCCGACACATTTCATAACACATAACAATTCAATCCGTTCTTAACTTATTATTTCTCTTAGGCCTCTTTCTTATCCCTTTTGTTCATTTACAATGTCCAACACATGCCTAATGGTGCTTAGAAATGAAAGAGAACGGAAAACGGAATGTAAAACAACTTTTCAAAAATTCTAAAATATGACCTTTCGCTCGAGCACAACTTTGGTCGCTCGAGTGGCTTGTAAAACTCTGTAAAAGTACCGGTTGTGTGCATTTTATGCTTGAGCGAGACTTCTGATGCTCAAGCGAGAAGCCTTGCAAAACAGGGTTCACTCGAGCGCAAGATTTGTCGCTCGAGCTACTGTGCAAATTTCTGGAAAACTTCTGAGAGTTTGATTTTTACGCTCGAGCAAGGCTTTCCTCGCTCGAGCGAAATGGTCAAATTCTGGAATTTCCAAAATTCTATTTGAAGTTCAAATCACAAATCTAAAGGTCCAATTCATGTATAAAACACTCAAATATGCAAGTACACTCCAAAAAAACATATATTTGAAGATAACTCGCAACTATAGTTCAAAATACCATTGTGTGGGAGCTGAATTTCATCAGATCCATAGGGACGGATAAGCGTGTCCGGTCCGAAACGTAACCTATATTCGGTACATACCCCAATTAATCAAGGAGACAAATAGAATAACTAGTACCTCAGCCAACAGAACAGATGCCGAGTAGAGGTACATGTAACGGAACAAGGATGGGCCCAGTCCAAAGGCCAAAAGGGAATACTATAAACATAAGATCTTCAGTTCTAGAAAAGTATGTGAGAATTATTAAGCTTAGCTGAGAATACAAGTAATCTTGAGTGCAGAGACTAACTTACCTGTCGGAGTGCTAATTCTGGCACCCCCGATCGGAGTGTTTATTCCTTTTTAGGTGACTAGCAAAGGATCACGAGCGTCCCCCAGGATCAGAAGAGTATTTCCAAACCACTTCTCCACAATTGACGCCATCTATGGGAATACTCAAACACATCCATGGCGGGCGTAACGGAAGATCCTCTGATAGTCACTGATGAAACCACGCAGAGAGACGACCTCACTCCATCAAACATGCTTGGACCGGAGACTATCCCCGTAAGACGCGCTCTGAACTTCGCCTCATCCTCGACTTCAGAACATGAGGCAATGGAAGTAATCATGGAACAGGCAAAGCAAAATGAACAAAGGTTGAAGAACATGATCGCAGAAAATGAACGTCTCCGTTAAGATTTGGCCTTAGAGGTGGCGAAGTCCAAACAAGCTATATGCCAAGATCCGAAATGACCCGTGAGGGCAGGAGGTCGACGATCTCGAGCCCGACAACAAGACACTGATAGTGACTCTGACTCATTATCCCCGGAGCCCAAGAAGAAGGGACAATCTGAAACTTCCAGCTCCTCTGTAGAGAGTCCACGTATAAGGCATAAACACAGACAAAATAGGTCAGATAAAGAAGATCGGCATGATCCCTTCATACGATGGATTGCAAAGGCCATGCTACCCAAGAAATTCAAAACACCGTTATTCACCCTGTACGACGGTAAATCGGATCCCACCGATCATATCCGCCATTACAAGTAAGCCATGACACTACATGCCGATGACGAGGCTTTGATGTGCATAATATTTTCGAGCAGTTTGGGGCCACTAGCTGTCAGGTGGTATTACAACTGGAGCCGGCTTCGATTAAAAGCTTCCACCAACTCCAAAAGTCCTTCAGGGCAAGGTTTATCACTAATGAGGTCCAGCCAAAGCAAGCCGACTCTCTCTGGGCAATGCAAATCCTGCCAGGAGAAATACTAAGAGCATATTCGGCGCGATATTGGAAATTCTTTAATCTTATTGATAACGCTTGCAACGACTCCATGGCCATCACCGCCTTCAAAATGGGATTACATCCAGATAGTGCCCTCCGCAGTTCCTTAACTAGAAGACCCCCCAAAACAGTCTGGGGGTTGCTGAAGAAAGTAGAGGAATACGGCAAAGTGGAAGATGACGCCTTGCGGGTTAAAGCCGGACAAAAGGCCAACAAAACGGCCCCTCCTAAAATTGCTCAGCCAAAAAGTTCCGTACCACCTCAGAGCCCTGAACCACGACAGCCAATAAGAGACGGGATTCTCGCCGATCAAGCGATCAATGCTCATACCGAGCAAACGAGCAACTGCAAGTTGATAGTAGGCGCACGAAGCATGCCGACAAGAAATATACGGAGCTATCAGAGCCAACCAGCTCGGTTATGTCCAAAATCCAACATCTTCCGTTCTTCAAATGGCTGTCCAAAATGGTGGGACCTCCTGACACAAGAAGGCAGGACAGGCGGTGTGAATATCACAAAGATCATGATCATGATATGGAAAGTTGCTATGCTTTGAAAGACCACCTTGAGGAATTGGTGCAAGATGGTCGGCTTCAGCAACATGTTCGAAATGGCGCAATCAAAACAGTTGCCCTTCAGCAGGATTCACCTTCGCTCGGCATCATTCATATGATATACAGCCTTCCAATGCCTCTTACCGTACGCGCAATTTAGTCAACCCCCTAGAAGCAACGCACACCAACGAAACGACCCCACGAAGCTCCGAGTATTATCTTCGACAATTCCGACCTTATCGACATAACACTCCCCCACATTGATCCATTGGTCATTGAACTACACGTAAACCAATTTACTGTTGAATGCGTCCTCATAGACCACGGGAGCACTTTGGAGGTTATGTATTACGAGACCTTCATCAAACTCGGCTTCAACAAATCAGACCTGACTCCGGCTCCTTATCCATTATTCGACTTCATCGCAAATCCAGAGTACTCGTTGGGGAAAATCACACTACCCGTTCGAGTGGGCTCCCAAACAGTAGATGTGGAATTCTTGGTCGTCAAGCTCCCTTCGCCGTATAATCTCATCATGGGGCGAACTTGGTTACATACTATTCAGGCCGTGCCAAGCACCTATCATCAGCTGCTACGCTTCCCGACCGAACATGGCATTGAGCAAATCTGTGGTTCCCAGCAATCTACACAAGCATGTTATCTCCTTTCTGGAAAGACACCAACGGAGTCACAGGCCAACTCCACAGAAGTGCCGAATCGAAACAGCCTCGACGATGTCGGACGACTCCCTAGAGAAAAGCCACGGAAACCCTAGGCGATACTAGCGGCAGCTTGCCAAGTCGTATAATCAACGCGTTTAGTTGCGCCGCTACACACCGAGATAGTGGATCCTGAAGGTACTTCCGGATGACAAGAAACCGATTGACGAAAAATCGGGTCCTAACTGAGATGGCCATTATCGGATAGATTCCATATCGGCTTAGAAATATGTCAGGAAGGAGTCCACCACGGCACTGGAACTCGACGCACTTGCGAAAATTCTATCATTAAACCCGACTTGTGGGGAATGATCTTAGTTCTAAATGATTCGCCATGTACACATTTCACTTTTGTAATGCAAGGATTCTTGTTGAAAAGTTGTAATTCCACCCACTGCGAAATCCAGTTAAAAAATCCTCCGACGAAAAAAGCCTCTGGATTCGGAGCGCTCTTCGTGGATATCACAATTGGCCAAAAAGTCGTGAGATTCGGAGCCCCCTTGGCGCACGTCGCCTTTGGGCGGAAAAATCCTTTGGATTCGGAGCGCCCTTCGTGGATAACACAATTGGCCAAAAAGTCTCCGAATTCGGAGCCCCCTCGACGCACGACGCCTTTGGGTCGAAAAAGCCTCCAGATTCGGAGCGCCCTTCGTAGATATCACGATTGGCAAAAAAGTCTCCGAATTCGGAGCCCCCTCGGCGCACGACACCTTTGGGCTGAAAAAGCCTCTGAATTCGGAGTGCCCTTCATCGATATCACGATTGGCCAAAAAGTCTCCGGATTCGGAGTCCCCTCGGTGCACGACGCCTTTGGGCTGAAAAAGCCTCCAAATTTGGAGCGCCCTTTCGTAGATATCACGATTGGCCAAAAAGTCTCCGGATTCGGAGACCCCTCGGCGCACGACGCATTTGGGCTGAAAAAGCCTTCGGATTCGGACTGCCCTTCGTGGATATCACGATTGGCCAGTCTTCGGATTCGGAGGCCCCCTCGGCGCACGACGCCTTTGGGCCAAAAAAGCCTCCGGATTCGGAGCACCTTCGTGGATATCGCGATTGGCCAAATAGACTCTGGATTCGGAGCCTCATCGGCGCATGACGTCTTTGGCTGATAAAGCCTCCAAATTCGGCTGACCAAATAGTGTCCCACCGGGCGGCGCTCAAGGGCCGAGTAACATTCCGAATTCGGAGCACCCTCCAGAATAAATAAAAAAAAACATTTACACATCAAAGCAGGGATATGTAAGTTAAGCCGGCACAACTGCATGAACAAAACAAAACGTTCCAACATTCGAAATAAGATGCTTAATTAAGCATATACAAATTCAGAATGAGATATAAACTTTTAAAATAAAACATTTTATTTGATTAAACAGTAATTATAAAAACGCAATCCGCGTTCGAGCATTACAATATTTATTTTCATACGGCGTCGCCTTCATCCTCACCCTTCTCAACTTTGCAGGCGAAAAAGGGGAAGTAGTCACGTTGGTGCAGCGGCAGCGCCGAATATACGCCCACTGCTCAAAGAGCATCCGCAGCTTGAAATGCTTTGATCTGACCGCGGTGGAGAGCTTTGACACCATAGACAACATCAAGGCCAAGATCCAGGACAAGAGAGGAATTACCCACGAAAACAGTAAAACTCAACGGTCGCGGCGCTACGTCGGCCTCATTTCTCGGTCGCGGTTGTGGAGAACTTCCCCGTTGTTGTTTCTCCCTTCGGGGTGATCTGCTTCGACGACTTGGAGGCTGACATTTTTCCCGTTCTTTGAACGCCCTACCTCTCGCACAGGTGGGTTCTCTGCTGCGATTCATTACAGTATCAAGCTCAGCCAAAGTTCAAGCTTCTCCTCTGGTGTTGAAGAAAACTCCATTTGACATTCACACTTATCTGACTCCACGCAACAAATTTTTTTTAAATTGAGTCTGAACACAGTAAGTGAAGTTACTGGCGCGAAGAGTCCGAGGCAATTTATTTCTAATCCTTGCAGTGACCCCGAGGTGATTTTATTAACATTGAACTCCAAAAGACGGACGCCGATCGATATTGGCTACAGCCACTTCATGTACTAATTTTCGGCTTTTTGGACTTAAAATGGCCTAATTATCTAAACGACAATTATAGATGGGCTGACAGTCTCCGGATTCGGAGCCCCTGGTGCATGACACCTTTGTCCCGATTAAGCCTCCGTGCGAAACATAATTGTGCCGATTAAATACTTAATGTAAATGCTCTCATACCGAGCCGCTGAAATGACTAGTTATCTCGGGCCAGTCAGTGTTTATATAATAAAACATGCAAACACGTGTGTGCCGAATAAAAATTACATCGAAAGAAACGATTGAAATAGACAATGTACAATGTACTATTATCCAAATTAAAGCCTTCATAGACAAAGGCCGAAAAATGCAAATATTCAAGTAAGATTGTTCAAGCCGCATAAACGTAATCTAAAACGTGCGCACATTCGAAATAAAATGTGTACTAATAGATAATAAGTACACTACAAATTGAGAACTAAGCGTTTTATTAAAATTAAGCCAATAAATACATAATTTCACTTTCGATCTACTTAATCATTTCAAGGTTTTCTTCGGTTCGGCAGCTTCCTCATCATCACTCTTCTCAATTTCGAAAGCGGAGAAGGGGAAATCGTTCTGTTGGAACAACGGAAACGCCGGATCTAACCCTGCTGCCTGGAGACTCTCAGCTTGCTGAAGTGCCTTGATCCAACCGTGCCTAAATCCACGATTTTCACATCGACAAACTTCTTCGGTGAGTTTTTCCTTGGTTTTCTAAATTTCGATCTTTCGACCGTCGTGAAAGCCTTTTTCGTAGGCCGTGGACCTCGCAGTCTCGATCGCGAACATGCTGGCCGTGTTCCGATCGGTGATTGCATTTCTAATCCGCCGTTGAGTAACCCTCTCTTGAACAACCGGGTTTGGGTGGCTAGCTGATTGAGGCTCGGTGGACTTCATTTTAGTGAGCTCACGTTCGGCCTTCTCGGTGCGAGCTTCTAACTTCCGAATGCGTTCGTCTCTTTGTTCTATATTGCGGTGAGCAGCGCGGAGACGCATGCCGATCTCGCAAGCCGTGTACAGTCCCCTCACCGCCCCGTGAACGCCTTCACGAAACACTTCGAAGTCCTGCCGACCTACCATCGATTGCTGAACTTCGGGTGGAAAAATCTGTTGAGTAAACTCGACTGCCACATTTGGATCTCGAATGATCAAATTCGCCTTTGTCATTGGTCTATTACCCACGAAGACCGCGAAACTCAATGGGCGAGGAGTCGCGTCGGACTCCCTTCCAGGACGGGGTTGGGGAGACTTACGCTGTGGCTGTTTGACCCTCCTAGGTGACCTGCTTCGACGACGAGGAGATTGGTGTCTCTCCCGATCCCTTGAAGTCCTACTACCCGTGCGTAAAGGTTCACCGCTTCGACTTATGGCTCCACCTAGCTCAGCTAGCGTCTTCGCTTCACCTCTGCTATTGAAGAAAAGTCTATTTGATATTTGTACTTGCTTAATCTTCCTCAAAGAGCTGAACTGAGTTGCTGACTGAGCACATAAATAGGACCTTCGTTCACGAAGTACACGCCCATTTATTCCTTAAGGGCAGCACCTCCGAGGCAATCTCATTAATGTTGAAGCATCAACAGCCTGGAGCTGACTGAGTCATATGCCCCAATCGCCCCAACCACTGGTATTCGGCGGATTCATATATCTAGTCGGCTTGAGTGCCCCATCCGTTCCACGAATCGATTCATCAGTACAAGATTCAAACGTAACGTGTTATTCGGCGTTCTACGATCATGAACCAGCTGGGGCAAGGGCAGATTCATGAATCTAGTCGGCTTGAGTGCCCCAGCCGTTCCACGAATTGATTCATCAGTACAAGATTCAGAAGTAACGTGTTATTCGGCATTCTACGATCATGAACCAGCTGGGGCAAGGGCAGATCATCAATCTAGTCGGCTTGAGTGCCCCAGCCATTCCACGAATCGATTCATCAGTATAAGATTCATAACGTGTTATTCGGCGTTCTACGATCATGAACCGTTGGGGCAAGGGCAGATTCATCAATCTAGTCGGCTTTTAAGTCTGCCGTCTCACGTAATCTTGACATTTTGTTCTAACTGCTGATTATCCTAATTATGTGCTCATATAGAAAACAATATGACAAATAACTTGAGAGCATAAAAATTTTCATTCATAAATTGGGCTCTAGAAATGGACATTTTACATATGAAAATCCAAAAAAGATGAAGGTCAACTAACAAAAAACATACATTGAAATTGATAAAAGCCTAACAAAACTGGAATGTCACCAAAATCAAGTCTCAAGATCAGACTCAAGCGGCTCAATGACCACTTGCTCGTATGGAATTGGCATGGCCAATGTAACTCCAGCGGCAGGAAGGGCTTTGAGCCACCCGTGTCTGAATCCCCGATTCTCAAATTTGGGGACTTCTTCAACGTAGTCATTAAAGGCGATGCTCTTCCCAGCCTCGAACGTCGCGGAAGCCTCAGAGTCAACTTTTTCCTTGGCCTGCCTCAACTCTTCAAACTCGGCCTCCAATTTTGTAAGCGCCTCTTTGGCTAACTTGAGCGATTCCTAGCTCGCGTTTGCCCTCTCCTCGGCGTCATATCTGAGTTGATCAACAGTCCTAGCCCTTTTCTTCTCAGCCTTGGCCCGCACACTTTCCATTGCGGCTCTCATTGCCTCAAACTCTGCCCTGCTCTTTTGACCATCGACTTCCGATTGCAAGCAGCCAATCCTTTCAGCGGCTTCATGCTAGCGGCGTCCTAGTTCGGCGATCCTTCCAACCATCTGCAAAACAAAGGGTCGCCACATTCCAAAACATCGAATACAAACCAAACCAACAAAGGAGTTAGTCACATACCAGAAGGGCCGACTGAGCAGCTAATGCTACCGTTACCAAATCCGGCTCAGCACGAAAGGTTGCCTTGTCAGCCGGCAGGGAGACCGAGGCAGCTAAACTGAGTGCCACAGCTAGATCTTTCAAAGCCGACGCTTTAGAGGAGATCGGCATGTTTTTTATCATTGGCTCAAAGACAAAAGGAGCAACCACAGCCGACTCCTCTAAACGTGGTCGTTTATCAATGGGTTCCTCTTCAGAGCCGTCCTTGTCCTCAACGCTCGCTTTTCGCCCCGATCCTCTGAAATCGGCCGCTCCTCTGTAGTTGGACGCTCGACATCTTTTTTTTGTCTCGGCCACGACAACGTGAGCCGTTTCTTCTTTGACAGTAGGTTGAACAGATTCAGTCGGAACAAGTCCGGAATGAATGGCCTCAACCTTTTGTCGGGCGGCCATGCGTTCGGCGTTTCTCTTCCGCGCCATCTGTGACAGATTTTCCCCAGCCATATGCTTAGAGTAATCGCCGGAAAGGTCTCCCAAGTCAGTAAAAATATCTTCGAAGGGGTCCCCTCAGCCTGATGTAGACGGAGGGTCAGAAGAGTTCAATCCGGCTTCCTCGAAGGCCGAATTAATAGCTTCGTCAACTTCCGCTGTCGACCTGTCCGGGTACTTGGCTATTGGTTCGGCCACTTGTCCGTGTTCAGAATGTGATGATTCTAAGCCGATCTGCCTCAAGTTTTTGAAGCTCGGGAAGATGAGGGCCATAATATGGTTGTCACCTCACGGCGATCGGAATATTGTCTGCCGCCAAGAACGTCGTGTAAGTTGGTTCGTACCGCAAGAGAAGGTGGGCTGCCTTCCCTTGTTTTTGAAGATCCGGACGGCCGACGAACTGCAGTGCGGTTTTAATTTCTGTGAGCACAGCGTCGTCGTCTGAAACCAACACTCTCTTCAAATCACTGCTTGCATAAACAAAACGATTAGATGAATACAGTGCCGAATAAATATATATGGAAATAATGGAAACAAGTAATCCAATCGGCCACCTGGTTCTCCTTTTTTCCTCGGTACCGGGTCTAGGCGATCTTCACCTTCGCCGAACTCCCAATTGCCGCGGACCACAACCATCACGTCGTCGACACGCTTGCCAGAACTGGCGAGCATAGTCACTAAGTGATGATCAGTATCCTTGGCTCTAAGAAAGTAGCGCCCTAGCCGGCCAGTAGATTTGGCTAGGACGTAACAGTGCCGAATGGTAGGAATATCTAAATTGATCTTAAGACGGCGGTTTAGTTCTACGATCCCCATTATGATGCGGAAGAAATTCACGTTGGGCTGGGAGGGGATTAGACCCCAGTATCTAGGAACGGCCCTCAAAAGTGGGTGAAGAGGAAAGCGGACTCCGCCCTCAGCAATTGATAGGAGAGGAAAGACGATTGTGCTCTCATCTTCCCTCTGCATATCAGTGGTGCTGTCTGCCAAAAGTGACAGATGGGCGTTATCAGGGATGGAGAAATGGCGTCGAAAGCCAGAGATTCGATCCGCCGAAATGAGCTCTTTCAGATGATTTGCAATTTTTTGGCCAAACCCAAGGATTACGAAAAGTTAAAAGCAAGTAAGGAAGCGGGATCAAAAATGAAGGAGGAGAAGACTTACAAGAGATGAAGGGAGAAGTGAGAAACAAGGAGTTGTAGAAGCCGCGAAGAGACAGAGTTGCACAAGAGGGCGAGCAAGATATCTTTTGAATATTCAGGACATACGCTCGAAGAGACAATTTCAAATCATATTAAATGGAAGCAATGTACGAAGGGGCGGGAAGGCGTTACAATGACTAAGAAGCGTATGCGCGTTCTGACACGCATTGGGAAGAGGGTTAACCGCCGAATTTTTGACTTCCCAGGCTAGAAAGCCAAACACGCCGACTAACTAGTGCTAGTAAGGTGTTTGGGGGGCAATTGTGGGAGCCGAATTTCATCAGATCCATAGGGACGGATAAGCGTGTCCGGTCCAAAATGTAACCTACATTCGGCACATACCCCAATCAATCAAGGAGTCGAATAGAATAACTAGTACCTCAGCCAACAGAACAGATGCCGAGTAGAGGTACATGTAACGGAACAAGGATGGGCCCAATCCAAAGGCCCAAAGGGAATACTATAAAGGATCACGAGTGTCCCCCAAGATCAGAAGAGTATTTCCAAACCACTTCTCCACACATGGGTTTAACAAGTTTCAAAGCATAAACTTTATACATACACAATTCATGTTTTGTATCTTGCATAGAAAAGCTCCTGGGCTTGAAACTAAGCTTCAATACATGATCAATACATGAAAATTCTTACATGCATGTGCCAAACAACCCTCAATACAACATGATCAACATCCTTCACATTCAAATATGCAAAATTATGGCTAATTCTTACATGCATGTACATATTAACTTCAAATTCATTTTAATCAGCTCAATTCTTGTTCTTAATTATATATCTTGCTTGAATTCACTTAATTATGAACTTAAACTCATGAGTTTGAGTTCAACTACTCACCTAGGAGCTCTAATCTTCCAAGTTCTAGCTAGTTCTTGAGTTAACCTTCTCAAATTTCAAGTGTCTTGCTTAATTCTCCAATTTTTGCCTTCACTCTCTCTCTTTAGAACCATCTCTCTCTCTCTCTCTCTCTCTAGAGTGTATTCTCAGCCAAGTTGTAAGAAATGAGCTCAAAGGAATAAACTTAAGTGTATATAGATCACTTATATATGCTTGCCTAATCAATTTTGATTAGGGCTAATTAACTGAGCTTAAATTAATCAATTTAATCTAATTAACTTGGTCCGAATCAAATTTTAATTAAATTTCACTGTAGGCTCTAAAAATTATGCTAATCACAATAGTACAGTCAATTTCAATTTCTGTAGCCTCTATGGTCTTCAATTTTCAAATTATAGCAGTAAATGGGACAGATTTTCCTACAGTGAACAAATATAGTTTCAAAACCGTAATTATCACCAAAAATCACATAAGCACTTAATCACAATCATAATCAAGGGTAATTAACATAACATAGAATAGGATTATTATAATCTTCCCTCCTTTAGGAAGTTTGGTCATTCAAACTTTTTTTACCTCTGTCCGGAAACAAGTGTGGATAGCGTAGCCGTATTTCATCTTCCTTTCCCATGTAGCGTATTTCCCATAGTGTTCTTTCCATTATACTTTCACCATTAGGATGGACTTGTTCCTCAATTATTTCACTTGCTAGTCAATGATTCGTTCTGGCCATTCTTCGTATTCCATATTCTCATCAAGTGCTATCCGGTGGTAATCAATCACATGGAATGGATTTCGGAGATAACCCCTCAACATCGATATATGAATTACATTGTGCATTTGTTCAAATCCCGATGGCAAAGCAACTCTATAAGCAACTGGGCCAAGCCTTTCCAAAATTTGAAACAGTCCAATGTAACGGGGTGACAATTTACCCTTCTTACCAAATCCAAACTGACCCTTCATTGGAATCACACGAATAAATACATGATCACCAACCTCATACTCAAGAAGTCTTCTTCGAACATCTGCATAATTCTTTTGCCGACTCTGTGCTGTATTAAGCCTTTGTTGGATGATTTTGTTTTTCGCAGAAGTATCTTGCATAATTTCGGGTCCAAGTAGAGCCCCATCCCCGACTTTTGTCCAATAAATTGGTGATCTACACTTTCTGCCATACAAAGCTTCGTATGGTGCCATACCGATGCTGGAATGGAAACTATTATTGTATGCAAATTCAGCTAGTGGCAAATAATCTTCCCAACTCCCTCGAAAATCTAAAGCACACATTCTGAGCATGTCTTCCAAGGTCTGTATGGTCAATTTTGATTGCCCGCCTATTTGTGGATGGAACGCAGTACTAAATTTTAGTTATGTTCCCATTACTCTTTGCAGGCTTTTCCACAATCTAGATATAAATTTTGGATCTCTATCCGATACAATAAACACCAGAACTCCGTTTAAATGAACAATCTCATCAACACATGTAGTGGCTAATCTATAAGCATCAAATGTAGTTCTCATAGACAGAAAATGTACAGATTTGGTCAGTCTATCAACTATAGCCCAAATAGAATCCATACCTCGAGGCGTTTGAGGTTTGAGGTAGGCCAACAACAAAGTCCATGGTCACATGCTCCCACTTCCATTCTAGAATAGGGAGAGGTTGAAGTAGACCATTTGCTTTCTTTCAGCTTTAGCTTGCTAACATTAGAGGCACTTAGACACATACTCTGCGATCTTCTTCTTCATTTTGGGCCACTAATAGCTTTGCTTTAAGTCGCTGTACATTTTTTTATTATCTAGATGCATAGCAAACATCGACTTGTGAGCTTCACCTAAGATTCTCTTCTTTAGTTCAGGAATGCTTGGGACACATAGTCGGTTTTGGAATCTCAACACTTCATTATCAATGCTGAATTCTGGTTTCAGATTTACTTCAAACTCATCAATTATTTTCTTGAGGAACTGATCCTCTTTTTGTCTTTGCTTGACTTCATTAACTATTGTTAGCTCAGCTGGAATGGTGGATATCAACCCAGCTTGTTCGTGTAACACAACTTCAATCTCGATTTTCTCAAAATCCTGCAAGATTTCCTTCTGTTCAGTAAGTAAGCAAGCTAAACTCCCCGTCGATTTTCTGCTCAAGGCATCAGCAACCGTATTGGCTTTCCCGGGGTGGTACTAAATCTGAAGACCATAGTCTTTTATTAGTTCAAGCCATCTTCTCTATCACATATTCAACTCTTTCCAAGTAAAGAAGTAATTCAAGCTTTTGTGATCCGTGTAGACTTTGCATGCCCCATACAAGTAATGCCGTCAAATTTTCAGAGCAAATACAACTGCGGTCAGTTCCAGGTCATGTGTTGGATAGTTTTTCTCATGTGGTCTTAATTTTCAGGAGGCATAAGCAATTACTCATCCTTCTTGCATTAATACACAACCCAAACCTTTATAAGATGCATTAATATAAATCAAAAAGTTTTTCCATACCTGTGGGCAATGTTAACACTGGTGCAGTAGTCAATCTTGTTTTTAGTTCTTGGAAGGAAGATTCTCTTTCATCATTCCATTCAAATGGTTTCCCTTTGCGTGTCAGTTGGATAAGAGGTATAGCAATTTTTGAAAATCCTTCGCAAACCTTCTATAGTACCCAGCTAAGCCCATGAAACTACGGACTTCTATTACATTTGTTGGTGTAGACCAATTTACAATTGCCTCTATCTTCTGTGAGTCTACCTAAATCCCATCTCTGTTGATGACACGTCCTAAGAAAACAACTTCATCCAACCAAAACTCACATTTTTGTATTTTAGCAAAAAATTTCTTTTCTATAAGTGTTTACAAGACGGTTCTCAGATGTTGTTCATGTTCAAGTCTACTATTTGAATATATTAGAATATCATCAATAAAAACCACAACAAATTCATCAAGGTAAGGCTTAAAAATTCGATTCATAAGATCCATAAATGCTGCAGGGGCATTAGTCACTCCAAATAGTATAACAAGAAATTCATGGTGGCCATACCTTGTCCGGAATCTAATTTTCTCATCTTTTTCTTTTACCTTCAACTGGTGATACCCGGATCTCAAATCAATTTTAGAAAATACTTGTGAGCCCTACAACTGATCAAACAAGTCATCAATATAGGGTAAAGCGTATTTATTCTTTATTGTTACCTTGTTCAATTCACGGTAATCAATACACAGGTGCAAGGTCTCATCCTTCTTTTTCACAAATAACACCGGTGCAGCCCATGGTGAAGTACTTGGTTGGATAAAGCCTTTGTCAAGTAAGTCTTTCAATTATTCTTTCAGTTCTTTCATTTTAGCAGTAGACATTCTATAGGGGGTTTTTGAGATAGGCTGAGTGCCTAGTACAATATCAATAGTAAACTCTACTTCCCTATTAACCAATTCTCCAGGTAATTCATCTGGAAATACATCTGAAAATTCTCTAACAATAGGGATACTGTTTAACTCAATAATCATAGATCGTTCAGACAATATGCCACACAAGTAACCTTGGCACCCTTTTCTGATAAATTTACTTGGTTTCATTGCAGATATCACATAAGGTGGAGGCACTACCCTATTACCCATAAACACAATTTCTTCTTGCCCTGGTGGTCTAAATACAACTTGTTTCATTACATAATCGATGGTGGCACAGTATTTAGATAACCAGTCCATACCCAGAATTACATCAAAATGTCTAAAGTCCAAGGGCAACAGATCTACATACAGAGTAGCATTCCCAATACGCATATCACAAAGTCGACAAACAGATATACACAACACAGATTCCTCGGACGGAGCAAATACACATAACAAATATGGCAATGATTCTAGAGGTCTACTTATTCTAGATGCAAATGCATAGGTTACAAAGGAGTGCGTTGATCCAGAGTCAATTAACATAAATGCATCCTGATTACATATAGAGATAGTACCTGAGATGACGGCTTCTGTGTTCTGTGTTCTGTGTATCGCCCGGAACGAGCACAAAGACTCTCCATTGCCTTGCGGTGTCTCTGGTGGTAGTAGGCCCCGTAGTGTTTCCCAGTTTTGGGATCAATGTAGTTGAGCTAGAAGCTAACTTCCCATTATTTTGATTACAATCCCTGGCCATATGCTCTGTTTTACCACACTTAAAGCAGGCCCCTAAAACACGGTAGCAAACCCCATGATGTCTTTTACCACATTGGTTGCACATTGGAGACATCTCTGGAAGAATTTGAAGTGCTTGAGGAGCCTGTATTATGTTTCTTTGAAAGTTTTTTCTTTGAAAAGAAGCCCTGCCTCTTACTTTTCCAATCAGTTGATGATTTACCTTGCCTGGCTATGTTGGCTTATGATATTATGGCCCGATCTGGCACATCAATATAGGTTTCTAGCTTTAGTACATTCATATTTTACAAGATATCATCTCGAAGACCACCTTCAAACTTTCTCGTTTTCTTAAAGTCAATGTCAACCATGTGCGGTGAAAATCTAGCCAATTCGGTAAACATGGCCTCATACTCAGCCACTCTCATGTTGCCTTGCTTAAGTTCCATGAACCCTAAAACTTTCATACCACGAACACATTGTGGAAAGTATTTGTCGTAGAAAATTTCCAAGAACCATGCCTAGCCAATATCTTTATTGCTTTCATGCATAAACATCCACCACCTTCTCGCTTCATCTTGTAGTATAAAGGTGGCTAGCAATACTTTCTATGTTTCTAGACAAGGAAACACTTCAAACAACTTCTCCATGCCAAGGACCCACACTTCAGCCTTCAATGGATCCAATCCTCCATGAAACTATGGCGGTTTCATTTTCTTAAACTCTTTGGTGAGAGTTATTGTCCAGTCATCATTCTGTAGATCTTGTACAGGCGGTGCCGAAGGTGGGGGCGGAGGGTGTGGCTGTTGCCACTGTTGTTGTTGCCTCATTGTTTCTTCCATGTCCTATATTAATCTTTCCATCTTATCCATTCTGGCAGCAGAGGACTCCTCTAATTCATCATCTCTTGTTCTCACCATTATTTGATTAAGCTTGCATTATTCTTTATACCAAAATGGGCGCAAGTATGCAAATACAGAGAGCACACATATTCAAGTAAATCACAATGCAAGTAAATCACAATGTATATAGTACACAATCATTTGTTTCAAAACATTTTAGCATATTCTCGAAGTCTTCAAGGTCATACTTATCATATGAATGCATCCTAGATCTTTTTTAGACGCTTATTGCTCATTCGGTCAAGTTTGTGAGTTATTAACTCGTACTTTGATACCATTCTGTCATGACCCAAACTCGCCCCTATGGATTAAGGTCATAACCAGCCAGTAATCATGAGATTACCTACGGCCTCAAACCTGATTAAACATGTCTCAATAGAAATAAAGGGGCCAAAACGAAAGTAGACTTAAAATTTTTATCCAATGAGCTATGCTTATATAGCATAACAAAATCATTTTAAAAGCATTCCATAATAACTCACACATATAATAGATTTAACATCTTGTACATCCAGAAACTTTCAGATATGTAGCCAACCAAACAAAAGATTATATACATAGGTGATCCAACGTATTCACCAAGGTAGCCAAATGGGTAAACAAAAGAATAAAGAAAAGTCTCATGCGTGAGACGTTTTGGCTAACTTCACAAAAACTTGGATTTCTCTCACATCCTTGACTGAGGTTCACTGAGGCTAGGTTTGGTCATCTTTTTGCTCACCTACATACATATAAATAAGAGTGAGCGAAAGCCCAGTGAATAATACCAAACTAAAGAGGTTATATGAATGAAATTCTGTAATAGGTAGTATCCTTGTCAATCACTTTAAACGACCTTTGGCCCATTCATATTCTTATCAAACGTGTCAAATGGCCTCAGACCCAAACATATCAAACTGCTTTTGGCCCATCACATTAAACGGCCTCGGACCCAATTCATTCATATCAAACGGCCTCAGGCCCAATTCATTAATGTCAAACGGCCTCAGGCCGAATCTTCGTATCAAATGGCCTCTAGCCCAATCATATTAAACGGCCTCTGGCCCATTATTCTAATATTCGTGTTTCTACGTATTTCATATTCGTGATCATAATCATGTTCATAGTCAGATGGCCTTAGGCCCATTAATTTCCTTATCAAATAAATCAAACAGCCTTAGGCCCAAGTATGAAAAACGGCCTCGGGTCCAATTAAAATATATCAGACGGCCTCGGGCCCAATTCGTGTTTTTCACAGACCTTTTACAAAAATTTGGCATATCGAATACTCATTCATAATTGAAACCAACAAATCCATGAAACTTATACAGAAGTAGCAGTTGGAAAGTAACATACTTGAAAATATCTTTACTAAGATATTACTCACAATGTTCCATCGATGAATTTGCCCTCGTACTTGACCCTACACATTTCATAACATATTGGGTCATAGCCAATTCAATCCATTCTTAACTTATTATTTCTCTTAGGCCTTTTTCTTATCTCTTTTGTTCATTTATAATGTCTAATGCATGCCTAAGAGTGCTTAGAAATAAAAGAGAATGGAAAACGGAACGTAAAATAACTTTTCAAAATTTTTGAAACAGGACGTTTCGCTTGAGCACAGCTTTGGTTGCTTGAGCGGCCTATAAAACTTGTAAAAGTACTGGTTACGTGCATTTTATGCTTGAGCGAGGAGCTTTGCAAAACAGGGTTCACTCAAGCTACTGTGCAAATCTCTGGAAAACTTCTGGGAGCTTGATTTTTACGCTCGAGGGAGGCTTTCTTCGCTCGAGCGAAAATGTCAAATTCTGAAATTTCCAACTTCAATACTTCTGAACAATCTGTAGGATGTGGTTGTCGGCATAGAATTCTCGCACAATACAACAACTTCAATGGCTGCCCACAACCCTTCACAATGCTAAGTTTTTGCTTTGCAATACAGACCAAGTTTTCATTTATTGATAAATGTGCATAAGCACATGTGAGATAATATATATATATATATATATATACAAATTTGACCATTATAAATGCACCAAAATTTAAAATATTGATATACCTGTTTGCATACATACAGATGGCTTTAGAAGTCCAAGTACTTTAGAGAACAGTTATCTCATGTTTACACCATCACTCTGGATCTTTCTTCCTTTACACAGGTCATATTGTTTTATATAATCTAGATGACAAAGCCTTCTTGTATAAAACAAAGAGGACACATGTGTTGCAGGTTTTTTGTTAGAAGTCACTTGTATTTATGGGTTTGCCTAACATTTGCCATGCATTCATGGGTTTTTTTTTGTAGGAAAAACCGGTTGATGAGCCATGTAGGAATGAGGATATGCGCCCTCTGGCTCTTAATGCCTTCGACCTAATTATTCTTTCTCATGGCTTAAACCTTTCAACACTTTTTGACCGTCGACAGATATGAGTTATGAGTTTGTTAATTCCACTTGAGTCATTTGTATTTGATTACCAAGCAATCTGACCTTTTCATTTCATTCATGACCAAACTTGTGGTTTGTTGTTTTCCACATCTAATGTTCCACTTGCTGTCAGCTGCCAACATTTTTCAAACTTGCATACTCTTTGTACTGCCATTAGGAGTGTGTTGCCGTCTCATCTCACTTTTGTCACGTTAAACACTATTGAGCCTAATTTTCAATGTCATCCTGTATTCCTTCATGATTTCATTTTATATAGCTTCATGATTAGTTCATATGTTTGAATTTTTTGCCCTTCTTGGCAGGACTATACGCAGCATCAAACACGTTTTGTTTCCCAGAAACCAGCAAAAGTGGTTTTGTTAAGTATGGAAGTTGTTGCACAATTGATAGGTTTTAAGACACATTCGTAATTACAAGGTAGACCACTTGGGAGTTTCCTATGGTAATCTTGTTTAGAACTTTGGTAAACTTGACCAATTTCATGCCAACTACCTCTTATTTTGATGCCTCGAGGAATTGATTTACTGTCTAATTAACATTTGGAGGAGTCCAGGCTATAATTGATTTTGTCTTATTTCCTGTTCATTCCATGGGTAGCAATCTCACCAAAGTAGTCCTGAAAATATTGATCGGAGGCTATTTTTTTATTTTTAATTTTTTTTAATTTTTTTTAAAGATGAGGGTGGAAGGCCTTTCAGCAAACAAAACTTCACATTTTTCAGTCATTCTCGAAGTACGTTCTCACCCCCGAACCTCTGTAATAATTTTTTTCCTAACATTTTATAGTTTCTAATTCATGTTTTAAATAGGTATTTCATTCGTCGTGGTTGATATTCAAAAAGCATCTGGAGATGCTGGTGAATACCTCAAGGTCAGGTGCTCCATTTGTTCCAGCTTCTAGATGTGATTCACCGCCAAAAACTGAATATATTTTGCACATGAATATAGCTCACATTTTTTAGCTTGTCCTTGCTCGACATGATTATTATGAAAAATGAAAGAGTCGGTTATTTTAGTCTCGGAGATTTAGCTAATTGAGTTTTACAATCTTCTGTGTTCAGTTTTACATGATTTTTTGTGAAAATCTCAAGGATATCATCTGGAAGCCGCCTAATGAACCCTACAAATCAAGGATTACCAAGACTAAGAGCAAAAGGCGATAATTTAGTTTTCTTCCACGTTAGCAAGTAAATTATGTTTGCTGTTAAACAGGGTGATCTTTGTCTTCCAAAAACTACCATCAGGTGTTTCAACCTTGAGGTTGCAGCATCGATTAGGGTTACATAGCCCCATTGGCCGCGATCTCCACCATCTGAAAGAAAAAAGAGAAATAGTATCTTAATCTTTCTATATTAGGGTTGTAAATCCCTTTTGAGCGGAGTTTTCCCAATTCTTACCATTGTAATACCATTTTGTAGTTTGACGTGTATGATTCAACTGTTCTGCTACGGTGTTTTCCAATTCTTACCATCATAATGCCATTTTATAGTTTGAAATGTATTAGTTTACAATATTGCTATTTCGCTATTGTTTAGATGAAATTAAGCTTTTACTTTAAATTCTTCTTCTACCAAAAAATCAGTTATAATTTTTTTTTTTTTTGAATGTTACCTCAATAGTTTCATCGAAATATATGTTGAATGTTTGTTAAAAGAAAAAATTCACTACACAAAATTTCATATGCATGTTAATTTGAAATCGATAAGAGGATTTTGAAAAATAAATTTTATTTAAAATGTACATCTAAAAAAAGTCATTATATGAAAGGTTTGGAACAATTTTAAAACAAAAAGTTGCGTGAAACACTCGACTCTAAATATATACAGGGGCATTTATGCCATTTGAACTATGTTTCTCTTTTTTTAGAACCAACTATGTTTACTTAAGTGAGGGACCTTCCGGGAAATTCTATTTCCACACACTCACCTACCTCTGTGCACACACTTAATGATTTATTTTTTTATTACAATTTTATCCTAAAATAAAATTACTAAAGTGTTCTTATCTTTTCCGCCAAAACCCTAATTTTTTCATCTCCTCTGTGCACACACTTTGGTCGTTGTTAAATGGATTCACCATTGTTGACATTGGATCATCCCTTCCTCCTCCTCCGTTGTCCACTAGATCACCACCGCTACCACATGCACCTTCTCCAAATCACTGGCCACCGCAGAGACCTTTTAACGTTTTTGTGGAAAAATTTTCGAAGCTGTCAAATTCTAAAACCCTAGACCTCTGATTACTCTCTCTCTCTCTCTCTCCCTCTCTCTCTCTCTCTCTCAGTAAAGAAACAAATTCTCATTCCCACTCTCTGTCCTTATTTTCTTGGAAACCAAACAGTGGCACAAATGGCTACCTTTCAACTCACAAACCTAGCTGAGTTAATAATGTGTTCTTCTTCTTCCTCCTCAATTTTCAGTGGGTTTAACCACAAAACCTTCTCTTCATTCATCTCAAGAACATGTTTCTCCTTCCAGGCTCGTCGTTGAAGTCCCTCAAAGCGTTACTGTACTTGTAGTAGCCCGTTTACTCCAATGGACGTGGCCAAGATCAAGGTCGTCGGAGTAGGTGGAGGTGGTAACAATGTCGTCAATCGCATGATTGGCAATGGATTACATGTGGGTTTTTCTTGCATTTTGATGGTTCATATCCAAATTTGACCCCCTATTGCATATAATAATGCATATATATACATTCTTGCTGGTTCTGATTATAGAACAGGGTTTTGTACATAATTATTGTTTTCAATGGCAATGTGGGTTTTGCTTTCTATCTAGTTGGTTGTGCATTGAGTAAAATTATAAAATTCAAAATTAATTGGTATGTGTACTGAGAGAGGATCTGGAATGAGATGTTTTGGTGTGTAGAAATAGAATTACCCGGACCTTCCATGTAAAACTTATATTTGTATAAATCAACAAAACCTTATAATGAGGGAGCTGTGACCCTCTCATAGATGAACTCCCATGGTACAAGTGATAACAGCCAATTAAATTATTTTTTCCTTTTTGTTTTGATAACAGCCAATTAAATTATTTTTTTCCTTTTCAAAAACAAAAAAATAAAGAAATCAAAATGAAACAGTGAACAGAGTTGTAAATTTACATATTTGACCAATCAAACGTACAGTATATATCCCAATCATCTCACAACACTACACTCAACATACATATGTGGGAACACCATAACACAGACTCATACACAATCAAATAGAGACTAGAATTCAAACACAGTTTCTAAAACACCAAGCAAACAGAAACCAGTACCATGTTCTGATAGAACCAAATATAAACTAGATACTTCCATGACTCTGACCACCACTTGAAACCCAATCCAGGCCCTTACTTTAAAAGTTCACAGCGAAGTGTCTCCTGCCATAGCACACCAAAAATTGTTAAAGCTTTGCCTATGATGGGGGAAAAAAAAGAAATGAGAACTAATATAATTTACAGAGGACTTACGAGTTTCATCTCAACCGTAGCCTGAAAATGTGCAGTGTTCTCCTTGAGCCTTGCAATTTCTTGTTCCATGCGTAAAACTTTAGTGCTGAACTACTGTAGAATCCACAAAAATAAAATGCAAAGTGAGAACGATTATAGAGCAGGTGATAGAGATTCTGCAAGGTAAGACCCTTTATTAATTAAAATTAAGGTTCTAAAAGTTTAGACACTTTTACTGATTAAAACAACAGAATCAAGATCCTTACCATTTCCTCCTTTCCCATCCTGAGACGACCAAAAGAAAACAAGAAAACTAATCAGAAAACAAATATAAGAACAATTTTCTTCTACTTAACAAAGTCACAATTTTCATCTCCAATAATATCTAAAACCATATGAATGTTGGTAAAATGAAAATAGCCTCAAGGGTTCTTTTGTGAAGGCAAACACTCTTGCCACCATTGCCCCTTGTAATGCTCCAAACCCTTTTATGTCTCAGCAAGCCAGTGGCCACAAAAGAATCTATTATAAGTTGAACTTTACCTTTCTAATCTAGTGATCTAGGAGTTATAAAGGTTGAGCCTAGGAGGGAATACATTGCAAATAATGCTTCTATAAAAGAAGTTTGCAACTCTTTGAAGATTCTCAAGTTTGGAAGTACCATTACTGAAATAAATCTAATAATTAACATATGTATTTTGTTGACGAATGATTTTATTAGAAAGCGCTTAATAATTTGAATAAAATTTATACGATATTGTTCAAGTAGAAAAATTGAAAGTTGTGGACGAAATTTTGACTGTATAGTACTTCTATCTGTGCAAATGCTATCTAATATAATCTCTACACCACTTTAAACAAGTGGTTGGAAGTGGATTTTGTTCTTATTGTTGAGGACTAAATTTTGACAAAGTTTATAGGACACATGTGATGGGACTTAAGGCTTGGTTGGTTTGGTTTTTAATAAGACACGTGTATCTTATTTTAAACAACTGAGGTTGTAGGGAACAAGAAAGAATAAAGGTAGATTTCCTGCCAAAATATAGGAAACATGTTTTAATTGAAATCACATTTTCTATAATATGTAATGTCATTTAGTTACAAAAATAAATGTTAATGTGTATTACCTACTTGGCTCCAAGTCAGATTCTTGAAGTCTAGACTTAATATCTTCTATAGCACAGAGAAAGTAGTTCATTGTTACTTTAAAATCATTCTTGACATGCTGCAGTAATCCATTCTCCTTTGTGTGGACCACAGCATACGAATGTGCACGAGTGACTAGAGATGGAAGGGTAGAGCCACTACAGCCATCCGTCCTGCAAGCTGTGCAAACAAGCACATGCACAATCTCATTTCATAAGTGATGATTTGATGTTTCCACTTACACAACAATATTGCTCAAACAACTTACCAATTTCATGAACATTCACATCTTTATCAAGAACAAAATTTTGTCTCATGTTCCTTGTGTAGATGCCCAAAATTTGCAGGCGCCCTTGCTCATCTGGGTACTCTACTTTGACATGTAGTTCGATTCTACCTTCCCTACAAACAAATACAATAAATAACGTACTTTTTTTTTTATTGAGTTAGGAAAATGAGAATAAAATAAATAGCTATTTATATATATATATATATATTTGTTTGGTTACCCATAAAAGATAAATACGTTTAAATAATTTCATTTTTCTTTACTTGATAAACTCAAAATTTGAACATACCATTCGAGTTCAAAAAATGTGGGACATTGTTCAAAGAGAATAAAGAAATCAGCAAAGAACAACACAATGGAGAGAAGGTTACCTCAGGAGGGCTTTATCAATGAGCTCCTTTCGATTTGTAGTACCAATAATAAAAATGTTGTTCAATACTTTCAGGCCATCAATCTGAAAGGCATGCAAACTTTCAAGTATTGCCTAGACAAAGAGGAACAATAAAAATAAAAAATTGAAAAACGAAATTTGAGAGATATTAACCATTGCAAGTAGTTGGCTTACAAGCCTATCATCCATATGGCGTAATCCCATATCTGCCCCTCTTTTCTGCAAAAAAAAAAAAAAAAAAAAAAAAAAAAAAAAAACCAAGAACATATTAAAGACATGATTTGCAATATACATATGGAACCAAAGAAGACCACGCTCACTCTCTCTTAATGCTTATGATTACTTTCTCGTTGTTGCCTCCTCTACCCTTTGTTCATTGTTAGTATTTTTTATCCTAAAGAAATTTAAAATTTAAGTTTTGGCAATACCTCTCTTGACAAAACTTAATATGGTGATTTTTTATTGAAAGTGTTTTATTTGTTTTTATTATTTTCTTGTTCATTATCTTCTTATACATTAACATGATTCATGATGCTCGTCAAGATATGGAGATAATGTTGTTGAATTTTCAAGTTTGAGAATGGCAACTTTGGGATGCTCAAATTGGCTATTTGTCTCGGGTTTTTGGTGTCAACACATGGGTGAAAGGATAGAGCTTCACATGTGTGGACTTTTTGTGGATTTTGTTGGATCTTCATTGATAGCAAGCATGAGGATAAGACTTTGACAAAGGGATGGACTTTACAGAGCTAAATGGTGGCTTAGGGAGGCTGTTTGCCAGTGGGATTGGCTGACAAAGCCCAGAGCAAAACGTGCACGAAATATGAAGGAAAGAGACAGAAAAAGCTGCTCAGCCGCATGCACCATCACGCCCGCGATTCACACATAGCACGATTGCGCCCGCGACCATTAGTATCGCGCCCGCAACCAGGCTTTGCCCAAACGACCAGCTCCCAGGAGTTTGCTTTGCAACCTACGAAGGGACACCACGGCCGCAAACCAAGGCTGACCATGCCCGCGAAGAACATGTCTGTGCTCGCGAAAGTGCCCTGCCTCAGGTCTATTTAAAGGACCCTTTGCTAATTTGTTAAGGCACCTCTCCAACACCATTTTGGCATCTCTCCAGAACATTTTCTGTCTCTCCCAACACTCTCTAGAGCTCAACATTTCCAAACTTAGAGAGAGTTTATTTTGAGAGAAATATCTTTTGAGAGAGATCATTTTTGTAATAGAGAAAATATTTTGAGAGAAATATATTTTGAGAGAGATCAGGCTTTATTTTGTTAACGATCTTTCTTACCTCCTTGTATTAGGAAAAAAAATGAAGTTTTATATGTGGTTGTGTGCGTGATTTGAGGCTACATGACCTAGTAAGGGAGCTATCTAGGAACTATGGCGGATGCTGAGATGGCACTACATTATCAGATACTAGCTAGGTCAAAACAAAGATGGCCTTCGGAAAAGAAAGAGTGAGGAGTTGTTTTAGAGGTCTAGAAGTGAATAACCAAAAAGCAAGAGATGGAGATGGTTAGATATTATTTATGCATGAAGATGGAGGCTATATTTATAAGGATTGGGTTACATAGCCCAACTCACCTAGTGGCCTCAATAGTTGGAATGGTGGTCAAGTGTGCTCAGATATGAACAAGTCACTTGTCTTTGTCACACTCTAGAGTTCTCTTCCTGTCGAGATCTCTCCAAGGTCGGTCAAGTGTAGATCCCCCCAACGAGAATAGTACAAGGTATCTCGACAAATCTTCATTTCCAATATACCAAGTCCAAAATTCCTACGATCTCATGTTGAGTCATGAGGTCTCTTGGGTAACCATGGCACCAAGTCCAAAGGTGTCCCGAGGCTCTTCTATCTGACGTAGAATGGCATGAGTGTATTAGGGTAACTGGAAAACAAGTGTAGAATCATATAAGACATGGAAACTCGACTGGCCCAAGGGGACCCAAGTGTGATGGCTCAAGTGGATACAAGCACACCCAAGTGGACAGTCCTCTTAATCTTGGGAGGAAGGCCAAGTGCACCAGCAAGGCTCCCTGGAGATAGCCTCCTTCAATTTTAATACGAGAGATGCTACATGTGTGGTGGGTAGAGGTTTTGGAATAAAAGGATCCCATGCTCAATACAACTGTCATGGTGAAGCTATGAAGTATATGCTGATGTGATGATTACCTAAGGTCAATCAAGTGCTTTCTGTATTTATGCGCAAAACAATTGAGTGCTTATTGTTTAGGAACCACTTTCTAGAAAAATGGTTTCTTGCCTAGGTGACCATTACCTTTGGGGTCTTCGGATAATATACACTGTCTACTATTTTCATAATTCAAAACTTTTAGCCATAAGCAACCCTTTTTCATATAGAATAGCATTTCTATGTTGATTGTTCACACTGATTAAAAGCATAGGTTGTTTAAATTAATAAAAACATTTAAAAGTGGATGACAAGTTGAAATCACAAATCATAGGGCATAGAAATAATATGAAAGCAATGCTAATTAATCTGGACTACACACTCAATAGTGAATGCCTGCCTTACAAAAGCATATTGATAGAGAAGCATGAAACTCAAGCCTTGTATCTTATTGTCAATGTTTCAAAAGATGAGTTACAATTACTAATCTGGAGTACATATCACTAATACCAATAAGGAATAAAGAGACATCACACAAGCAACAAATTGGCCACGTATGACATGGGAATGAAATGGGAGAAACATAACATATAATCCATGGGAATACAAAAACACCAAGATGATGTCAAACCCAAACAGGGAAAAAAAAAATACTTGAATTATGTCAAAAACCTTAAGTCTGATATCGGGAAATTTACACACGCACACATATATAACACGAATTGTAGGTAGCACAACTAACAGCATTTAGAAGGAGCAAATATTTCATCTGTGCTCACCTTAGCAATGGAATCAAGTTCATCAAATATGATGATGTGTAGGTCACTTTTAGCTCCTGAAAGAAAAGATTAAATGATCTCACTATAAAAGCACAATGAAGTGAATTTAGAATGAACATATGTACGCATCTTCACCAAAAAAAAATTCATCATCAATGGTTGTTTTAAACAGTGACCTTATTTTTCTCTCCGATACACCTTGGAATGCATCTAGCACATCTGGTCCATTTATAATCTGCATGAACGGCAGGAGAAAAAGAAGTATCAAAATAAGATTAAAAAAAGTAGAGAGAGAGAGAGAGAGAGAGAGCAGGGGCACTTTTGCATTTAGAAATTTGCAAATACTTCATGCTATCAAGGTTTTTCCAGAACGTGGTGGCCCATATAGAAGCATTCCTCTTACATGCTTCAAATTCAGCCTAGCATAAGAAAGTCAATAGTTAATAACTTATAGTAACTAGATTTGGGGAGGGGGGCCATGTATCATATGTTAAATAGGCTGGCCATCAAAATAAGGGAAGCCCACCAAGACTAGTTCAAATACCCGCAAGCATATACAAGCAGATTTGGTCATAAAAGGACCCTACAAGCTTGAGATGTCCCCATGAAAATGAGTCTTGGGTATATTTCCAGTCTGTAACAATCTAAAGGTAAAAGAGATACCTTTCTATGGATTCTTGCCCGTTGTGGCAAAGAGGTGGAAATAGTAGCCCATGTCATTTTGCCCTTTGTCCATGTACAAAGAGTGTGGCCTGCATGCCCTTTAGTTCTTACATTTTTTTAGGGACTACTGTTTGTCTTGCAGTTATCCAAATATGGCAAATATCTAAATGGCCTAAGGATGTTCTTTGGAATCTGCTAGTATAGTTGGCAGCAGTAGGTGGCATATTTGGAAGGCATGTAATACAAGTAGTGTTTGAGGAGCGAGCTAGAGAGTTCAAATTACATAAATCCTAAGCCGACTGTTCAACCCATTTATCCTATTAGTTTATATTTAAATAAAATTTAGATTAAAATTACCCTCCAAAAAGGGAATGAGTTTGCAATTAGGACCACAGGAAAGTTGCCCTGTCATCACTTACTGTTATCTATTCTTGGATTCTTGGGGGAATTCACAACAATTTTTTTCTAGTGTTCTTTTCTATTGATTAAGAGGTGACCTCGTTATTTATCCAAAAAAAAAAATGAAAAAAAAAGAAGAAGAGGTGACCTTGTTCTTTTCATTCATTTGTGGAAATTTGATAATCTATCACCTTTGCATCCTAACACTTCATTGCTGCTATTATCAAATCCTTCACCTCTATCTTTATACCCAACAACTTCAACCTATTTTACTACACCTTGTTGTACTTTTCAGTAATAAACTTGCTATAATTAATTTAGAAATATTAAAATAATTATGTTACTAGTTAGTATTCATGTTATTGAGTAATCACAAGACAATAATATATTTAAAGATTATAATGTCTTTTAATAATAAAAATACCACCACTATGTACGTTAGTTGATGAAAATATTATGCATAAGAATTAATAAGAATTATTATTTTTTTAATATCAAAATCCTATCAAAGTAAAGGATCGACCTGGGCTTTGTGGCTTGGAGCTAAAAAATTCATTTCCATACAAAAAACTAGCAAAAGTTTCACAATAAGTTCCAGTGGGGTATATTGAAACTACTCTTTTTCTTTCGCTTATTAGCATATAAAACTATTTTCAAAGCATTTTTAAATATATATATATATATATATATATATTAATTTTCAAAAGGTTACATTGATGTGATTTGGGATATGTATGAAGGTGTGGCGACCACTATTAGATCGCCTGCTGTAGAGACGAATGAATTTTTAATTACTGTAGGGTTACACCAAGAATCAACATTAAGTTTTTATCTTTTTGCTTTAGTTATAGATAAGTTGATGCAAAATATTCAGGATGATGTGCTATGGTACATGCTTTTTGCAGATAATATCGTGTTAGTGGATGAGACTAGAGAAAGAGTTAACACTAAGTTGGAGACTTGGAGAAAGACACTTGAATTTAAAGAATTTAGGATAAGCAGAACTAAGACAGAATATTTGGAGTGTAATTTTAGTAGCAATCACAATGGAAATAGAGAAGAAGTGTAGATTGAGAACCAAGAACTACCTAAGAGTGAACATTTTTGTTATTTAGGATTGATTATCACAACGACTGGGGAGATTGGAGCAGATGTGGTCCATAGAATTAAAGCAGGGTGGCTTAAGTGGAGGAACGCATCAGGAGTCCTGTGTGATAAATGAGTACCCACTAGACTAAAAGGGAAGTTCTATAAAATGACTATTAAACCAGCGATGTTGTATGGGATGAAATATTGAGTAAATAAGAAATAACATGTAGATAAGTTGAGTGTTGTTGTGATGAGGATGCTAAGGTGGATGTATTGAAAAACTACAAAAGACAAAGTTAGGAGTAGTACCGATTGAAGATAAGTTGAGAGAGAATTGATTGAGATGGTTTGGTCATATACAATGGAGACCAATAGAGGCATTAGTGAAGAGATGTGATACAATGACAGTAGATGGTAGTGTTAGGGGAACGGTAGACCTAGATTGACGTGGACTAGTGTAGTAAATAGATATATGAATCTCCTTAATTTGACTAATAAAATGACCTTGGATAGAGTCGAGTGCAGAAGAATGATTCATACAGCTGATCCCATTTGATAGAACTTAAGACTTGGTTTGGTTTGATTTGGTTTTCACACATCTTTATATTCCTATACATATACCGAGATTATTGACAGCTTAAAAGGTGTTAGCATTTTCCTTGTCCAAAATATGTAGTAATTTGAATGAATAGCTAAATTACAAACGAAGCAACTATACTGTAAGAGCCTGTTTGATTGGGCAGATTATAACATAGGACTGGGATTATTAATCCATGCGACTCACATTGCATTGTTTGGTTACGATTTTTGTTATCTAGATGATGAACACTTCATCTAATAAAATTGACAGATTAATCCTACAACTAATAATGCAAAACAAATATATATTGAAAAATAAACGTAAATAAGAAGGAATTATTTATCTCAATAATTCAGCAGAATAACCAATCTTACAACAAATTTGAATATCTCTTTGCTACAGAAGGAGGAACCATCCGCGAGCCTAATGTAGACTACAGTATTTGAGCAAATTGGGATGTCATGCCTCCAATACCAAGTGATATCAGTACTTCTTCCAGTGATTCCATATCGAAGCCTTCCCTAAATATGTTTTTAAATGTTTCAGCTCCACGGATTAGGGTACCCAGTGATAAACCATGCCAACAACTTTGAATAATTATTACTGTTCACAAAAACATATATACATATGGACTCTCTATATGGGTAGGTGTGTGCATCAATTACAGATCTATCTGTACTCGGAGCTTCTGAAGACATGGCCACCGACGATGAGCCGAGCACTCGGCGGCCGGGGCACACTGTTGAAACTCAGATCGGACCGTTGGAACGGACAGGGACCAACATCAAGTGGCCCACCGTCCGATGTCATGAAGAGAGGTGGTTTCGGCCATGGGGCTTGTTGAAGGGATATATATATATATATATATATATGAATAAAGTAGAGATGGGAAGGTAAAACTGTCATATTTACATGGCATAAATGCAAAATTCAAAAAAAATAAAATTGACATAAACTTGGACTGTTCAGTGGGTGGAATGGGGTGTGTTGTTGGACCGTGAGATCTTTTATGGGTTTTATTTTGATAATTTAAACAGTTTGTAGAGTTCTTTAATTAATTTATATTTGTAAAAAGTAATGTTGATCGGATATCGTTATCTCCTTGATAGGAACTAATTTTTATCAATAGTAAATATAATTTTAAAAATAAATTGTTAACAAAAATGTATTCTGATTAACGTGATTTTTTGCAAGTATGAAATATCTAACGAGTTCTACACATTAAATGGTTCGGATTATCAAAACAAGACCTGTGATGAGCCTTACAGGCCCAATAATATACTCTGGTCTACATAGTGAACTGGAGAAAAACCTTTCCCAAGAAAATATCATAACAAAAAACAATTAGATATAATTAAAAAATTCATAAGTCATAACTAAAATAATATTATAATTAAAAAAATTAGTCCGAACAAAAAAGAAAATAGTACAATTAGAGATATATAAAATAATTTTTTTTTTAAAATTATGTATATTAAAATTTTCCTAATAATAATATAAGAAATTTGTCACCCAACTCTACCTTTAAAATGCTGTATATTAGACTTTTTTTTTAATAATAAAATAAAAAAATTGTCACATAACTTTATTACAAAATTATGTAAATTTTTACAAATTTAAGTCACTTTTTGAATTTATAAAAATTTAAATAATTTTATAATAAAATCCATACCATTATACACCGGAACATTTTTCATACAAATAGAGAAATATCAGAGACCAACAAACACAGGAGTTGAGATCGTCTCCTTGGGCTCTCTCCTTGCCTCCGTACTTGCAATAGTAGAGATGTACCTTGAGTTGATCAAAGCAAATTTGAATTTATTTTTTTATTTTTTTATTTTTAAATTGTCAAATCTGAATCGTTGGATTAACTTAAAATGTATCTCCACCATTGCAAGTAGGGAGACAAGAAGAGAGTCCAAGTAAAGGATCTCCACTCACAAGTAATCATTCATTACCAGTGACTGTGGAACTTCAACTATGGCTTTTGTGTGCTTACGGATCATCCCTTACTTTGGGTTGGTCTGGGATTCACTCTCACGGAGAGAAACTTCCACAACACTACAGACATACAAGCTTCCTTTATATGCAAATGCTGTCCTTTGATATTTAGTAAAAACCTGCACATCCCCAAAGCGCCCCATTTTAAGGTCAGTTAATGCCTCAGACCCCCACTAGGGTGACCCCCAAGCCCAAATGGGGTGTGATTGGTCTTTTTTTTTTTTGACCAACCCCCACGTGTGTGGGGGGTGGGGGTGCTTGGAGACTGGGGGTCTCTAGCACAGCTCTTTAAGGTCACTTATCAATCAATTTTATTAATTAAATTTATTTATTTATAAATACGGATGAATAAATTTATTATAAGATATTAATAAATTTCTCAATAATTTTTTGGACAAATTACCTACACCTTTTTAAGATTTAACTAAATTACAGATTCTTCCTCAAGTTTCAAAAATTACATTCCAACCCATTACAATTAATGCTATTGACGAAGATAGTAAATTGACTAAAATGTCCCTAACTGTGTTATGTAGAGAAATGATGATATTTGGCTGAGATATCATGTCAAGTCAGTCAATAGTTGATCAATACTTGTTTTAGAATTTTTTTTAAAAAAATTAAAAATTAATTTAATTAAGAAATAAAATAATAAATAATTATCATTTTATATAATTTTATTTTTGAGAGGTTAGAAACAATTTTTAAAATTAAATATATTTTTTCATGTTTGTTTTTATTAAATTAGTTTCTATTTTTTTCAAAAAAAAAATTCTAAATTTTTTTTCTAAAGAACAAATCAAATATTGTTCCGAAAACTTAGATAACGTTTGGTTTAGAACTCAAATCATGATTTGAATAAAAAAAAAATTCAAAACTCATACCTAAACTTTTTTAAAATTCTTTACAAAACTCTATTTTAAAAAAAATTATTCATTATTTATTTCAAAAAATAAATTTTTTTTTTGAAGAAATTTTTTTTTGTTATTTTTTAAGTATTGGCCAAATAATTTGTTATGATTTAGATATATATGGGTGATTCAAAAAAATTTAATTCAGATTGTTCAGTGCTTTGAAAAGGTAGCAGGGGAAATATTATCCATCAAGATCTATTTTCGTGATGTCAGCTTATTTTTGTTAACAATTCCTAATATTTACTTCAAGGTAGGGGATAAATTGTTATGCGAATATAAACCTTAGGAGGCGAGATGTAATTTATGAAACCTAAGGGGGGAATGTGTAATTTAACTAAACTTCAAGAGGGTGTAGATAATTTGTCCTAAGATTTAATGAGTAATAACTCACAAAAATATGACCTATGGATAATTTATCCCAATTTGAATTGTATATAAGACCATCTCTTATCATTTATCAATTTGCCCATCAAATTTTATTATGAATTTGAGTAAAAAAACATAGGTAGTATTTGGTTTAATTTTTAAATTAACTTTTAGATTGAAAAATTAAAAAATTTATTTGGCTTAGGGGTGAGCAGCGAATATATTGATCTGCCCAAACCGACTGAACCGAACCGATCTGATCCTCTTTATTTTGGACAGATACGTGATGACGAGCGGACGGTTGCGAATTGATTTTTTTCAATCCGCTTAGTTTTGGATGGATGGCAGATTTGAGGGTCCTTTGGCCGCAACCGAACCGCCAAACTGTAGCACCCCTAGTAATTTGTGAAATTTTGTGTTTTCAATTTGTTTAGATATTCTATTTGTATTTCAATTGAAAAAGAGTTTAAATATTCTGTTGATAAAGAGTTTTCAACTTTAATATATTGTTTGAATTAAAAAAATAAATGTATTATTTATCTATGTTTTTTGGTTTTTAAATCGAACTCTAAGCATAAAAAATAAAAAAGATGATATATGATGGTTGGTTTTTGTTTTCAAAAACAGATATAGATGTAACCATACAGAGGTATACAATCTCTAGTACTGCTATGTTCATGGTTTTGGTGGTTTGAATTGTTTTTATATTTTAAGAATCACATATTATAATATTTTATGCGGATGAGGCGTGCTGTGATTGTAATATGTGAATAATATTCTAAAATTTCAAACTTTCTTTCTTTGGAGGAGACATGCAATGCTTGTAAAACGTTTTTAAGTCGTTAACTGTAATATTTTTTTTTTTTTTTACGAAGTTTGTAAGTTGAATTATATTGAAAATTTATAAAATTTTAAACCGTTAAACCAATTCGCATCCATCCGCTAATCTACCAATCCGCTCAATCCACATCCGCCGAATTGACAGATGGATGCGAATTGATTTTCTCCAATCCGCCAATCTAACGGACAGATGGCGGATTGGAGTTTTTGTGGCCGCAACCGACCCGTGCTCACTCCTGGTTTATCATTTTTCAAAATTATTTTTTTCTCTCTCCTCTCTTCTTCTTCCTCTCTCTTTTTTTTTTTCACAAATTAATCAATCAAACAATTTTTCTCTACACCCATCTATTCAACTACAAAAAAAAAAAAAAAAAAAATACAAATCATTCCAAAAATATTTTCAAAACTCATAAGCAAACAAGTTTTTAATTTTGAAAATCTTTTTAAACACTTAGGTAGCGTTTGGTAACGTTTACGTTTTTTGTTTATGTTTACAAAAATTTTATAAACTAGTTTTTGTTTATTTTTAGAAAAACATAAATTACAAACGCGTTTGGTTTGAACAAAATGTTTAAAAAAAAATTAAAACATAAACTAAAAAATATGTTTGTTCAGACTTAAAATATTTATATCTATTTTTATTATTTTTGACAATAGGATCAAACACATTATAATTGAAAAAAATTAATTAAAAAAATTAATTGGAAAAGAAATTTATTAAAAAAATATTTGAAAAAAAAATTAATGAAAAAATTAATTTTTAAAAAAATTAATTGGAAAAAAAATTAATTGAAAAGAAAATAATTGAAAAAAAAATTTATTTGAAAATAAAATTATTTGAAAAAAATTCATTGAAAATAAAATTATTTGAACAAAAAAATTATTTGAAAAAAAATTATTTAAAAAAAATAATTGAAAATAAATTATTTGAAAAAAAAAACTGAAAACATAAACTCATTTTTTAAGTTTACGTTTTTTCCTCAAATTTATAAACTGAGACAATCGTTTATATATCAAAAAAATTATCAAACAAGTTTTTATAACAATTTTTTAAATTTTTATAAATATAAACCGAAAACGAAATGGTTACCAAACAGGCCCTTATCTTTAAAAATATAATTAAAACTCAAAACTCCTTTTAAAAACTAAACCAAACAGAGCCTTAATTTGATATGAACTATTTCAATCATTTCATTAAATTTTCATTAAAATCTTTTTTAAAATTTCTCTATTATCCCAAATTTCACTTTTTATCAAATTTGATTAAAGAAAATTATCTCCAATACTTCATCTTTTTATCAAATTCAAATATGATAAAAAAAATTGATAGTTAATTTGATGAAAAAATGATTCTCTCTTGATTTGATGGAAGGATTTGAGACGATTTTAAAGCATTTTTTTAGTATCAAATTTTAATTTGATATAAAAAAAAAGAAAAAAAAAAGTGAAGATTAGAGATGCTCTAATAATGCATTAACTAATTACTAGTACTTTAAAAAAAAGAAAAAGAAAAATCCCCCAATAAACACCTGATGGTGAAATGTCCTTATAAATTCTCTCCCCAGGGTCGCAGCCATTATCTACACAATAATGAAATTTGATTAGTGATAATTTATTAGAAAGTTTCGTTGCTAAATGTAAATACATTCATATAGAACTGGATACCATTTGAGTCAAACTTGAACTTCCAGGAAGTAATTCTACCATGATTCTCAATACATCCACATCAAACCCATTCAATGGTGGAACAAACCTATAAATCAATCATATAGTACTTTTCAAAATGAAATTGCAGAATTCATGTAAATATATCTATGCAGGCTACGGCATACAAACACAATAGTAGATTGAACTTAAACTTTCAAAAGGATGGTATCTCCTAATGAAACATCCAGAGATTTGCAATGCTCTGGATTTAAAGATATGTGGCCCATTGCAACTTTCTCATCCGCTGTATTCTTTATTAGTGAAGGTATAGCAGCAATACTCAAAATTTAAACCAAAAAAACAAAAACAACCCAAATCTCTGTTTTCGATTTTTCACCACAATTTTGAATAAAATTGTTTTTCTATGAGATTAAAAAACAAACAAACAAATAGACCAACAAACAAACGAATCAAGTTAGTCTAATAGCCGTGGAAAAATGCCAAAACTCTCAACTCTTTTGAGGATATTGAATGGCAAATACCATCGTGCCATTGGCAAGAGCAAGGCAGAGCTTCTTTCTTGTAGTGAAAGGCCATGAAGGTCCTTGTCGAAGGCTCACAACAAATTGGTTTAGATCGTCTGGACAACAGTAACATGAATTGGTGAAACACTGCTCTGTAGTGGTATTCTGTACTATTAGTGTCCAGCCCATTACCAAAATGGAGATCCCACTCTTCCACTCCACCAACACCACTAGGTAGTGGAAGGAGTAGGTGGTGGCCAATAAACTCCTCCCTCAATTGTGTATAAATTGAGGTGAGGAGGAGGGGTTTGAGACAAGAAATTGCAGTGTGTAATCTGAGAGGGCAGTGAGAAACAAGTGTGAATGAGAGTGCTATAGAGAGTGTTTGTGAGGTGTGAGTTGTAATATCCCTCCGGGAAATTCTATAGTGGATAGCTCTCCGTGGACGTAGGTAATTGCCAAACCACATAAATATTTTTGTGTTACTATGTGTGATTGATTTCTGGTATCTCACAGTCCCAACAAGTGGTATCAGAGCCGAATCAGTTGCGTTTCGGAAAAACAGAGTGCGTTTCTTCGAAACTGCTAGAAATCAAGTTGCTCAAAATCAGGTTTTGAGCATACCAGGAGTAAGGGCTCGAAGAGAGGAGTCCAGAACTGCAACGTAGACCCCAAGAAGAGCCTCCACACACCCTCACGCGCCCCCTGAAATAGGCACACGACGCCCACTCTCAACACGCGCCTCCACGCGCCGTCGACCCAGTCGGCGCGTCATCCCACGCGCGTTTGAAGGAAGAAGACGAGCCGCGTGGCATCCAAGTCAGCGCCACGTGTCCGCCACGTCAGCGCCACGTGTCCGCCACGTTAGTGACACGTGTCAATCTTTCAGCTGCATGTCAGACACGTGTCAGCCACGTCATTAAACCCATTGACCAGTCAACCTGCCAGAGGAACGATCCAGGGCTTTGCGGCTAAGGTACACCCACAGATCTGAACTGTCCAAACTGTTTTGGCTTGATCTGAGCCATTCGAAGTTCGTTTCTGACAGTCCAATAGTGATTTCCAACTATTTGGAATATTCCGGACACATCTGTACTATCAGATTTTGCAAATCAGATTTCAAAAATTTGCAATTTTTATTTGGACAATCTGAAGTGCTTTTCCAGCTAATTTAACTAGTCCAGACTCAACAACGAAGCCTATTTTTTAGACAGAGATCATTTTCTGTATAGACAAGTGTTGATGGAGGAATCAACGTCGACTTCAGGATCTATGTTCAAGTTGACTCCTTCTAATCATGTAATTTGAAAGTCACGGATGGAAGACACCTTGTATTATAAAGACCTGTTTGACCCTATTTTTATAAAAGGGGTTAAACCAGAAGCAGTGAAGGATGATGAATGGATAAAAATGAACCGCAAGATTATTGTTTGTATCAGACAATGGATAGACCACGGTGTGTACCATCATGTCGCCGAGGAGACAGATGCGTATTCACTATGGACAATGTTAGACGACATGTACCGGTCAAAGACCACTCGGAACAAAGCCTTGTTGATGAGAAGGCTTGTCAATTTGAAATTGAAGAATGGTATGTTTGTCGCCGAGCACACCAGTGAATTAAAAAATCTGGTGAATCAGCTTGCAACCGTCAGGATGTGCTTAGACGATGAAATGCAAGCCGTTCTATTGCTCAGTTCTTTATCGGATAGCTAGGAGACGTTGGTGGTTTCTCTCAACAACTCCACACCAGAAGGGAAGTTGACCATGAGAATGGTCACAGACGCCACATACAATAAAGAGACAAGGCAGAAAGACTTGGATGGAGATCAATCCCATGCCCTCGTCACAGAAAATAAAGGTAGATGCAGAGACAGGGGAAGAAGCAAAAGCAGAGGATGCAGTAGAGGAAGATTTCAAGATAGAGCGAAATCCAAAGAAGGTACGAGCCGGTCGAAGTTCAAGTGTTACCATTGTGGCCAAGAGGGTCACATAAAGAAATATTGCTATGCCTTGAAAAGAGAATAATAACAAGGCAATAGACAGCCAAAGACTGAAGATGGGAACACTGCAGTTACTGTCTCAGAGGATATTGCATTATTCTCTGTTGAAGAAGAAGAATGTCTTCATATGTCAGACAATGACACCGAATGGGTGGTAGATACAACAACTTCCTACCACGCCACACCCCGGAAGGAGTTCTTCAGTGCGTACCAAGCTGGAGATTTTGGTACAGTGAAGATGGACAACTCCAATTTTTCAAAGATTGTGAGAATAGGTGATGTTTGCATCCAAACCAAAGTTGGGTGCACGATGGTGTTGAAAGATGTCAGGCATGTTCCTGATTTACGCTTGAATCTTATCTCAGGAATAGCCTTAAATCGACAAGGCTATGAGAACTACTTTGGCAATGGCTTGTGGAAGTTGAAAAAGAGATCTCTGGTGGTAGCTAGAGGACAGGCAAGTGCCACATTATACAAGACTCATATGGAGGTTGTCATGACCCGAACCCGCCCCCATGGGTTAAGGACATAACCGGCCAGTAATCCTGAGATTACCTACAGCCTCAATCCAAACCAGACATAACTCATCAGAGTAAAGGGGCCAAACAGAAGCAAAATTTAAAACTTTGTCCATAGAGCTGTGCGTACATGGCATGTCATACAAACCATACATATATATATATTAATAACTCACATCAGAAAATACAGTAACATAAGTTCTGTACAGACAAGATCATTCAAGTCTAGGTCAGCCAATCAAAACTATATACAAACGTATCTAAAGTCCTTGCCAACATGACAAAATAAAACAGGTTGGCAAAAGGGCGAAGACGAGTCTCGTGCGTGAGACGTAAGAGATGACTCTTCAAAACCTTGGTTGTTCCACACAAACTTCACTAAGGCTGGGTTTGAACCTCCCTTGGCTCACCTACAGACACATGAATGAGCGTGAGCGAAAGCCCAATGAATAATATCAAATAAAGAAGTTACACAAACGGTATTTAGAACAACGTGTTTCAAATGGCCTTGGGCCCAATTCGTATTTCTATCTCGCTTATATATAAATACAGGTCAAGTGACTGCGGTTCCAAACACATCATACGGCCTCGGGTCCAATTCATTGATATCATTTACGTCGGACGGCCTCTAGCCCATTCATTTGTATCATACGGCCTTTGGCCCATTCATTCATGTCATACGGCCTCTGGCCCATTCACTCATGTCATACGGCCTCTGGCCCATTCATTTATGTCAAACTATCATTCGAGTCAGACTATCATCCATGGCATACGGCCTCTGGCCCATCCATTCTTTCTTTCATGTGAAACTGGCCTTTGGCCCATTCATTCTTTCATGTCAGACTGGCCTTCGGCCCATTCATTATATCATTCATGTCAAACTGGCCTTCGGCGCATTCTTTTGGCATAGCAAACATCTGTCCACCATTCAAATTAACGAACTTATAAGGCTTACATAGAAGTAAGCAATTGGACAAACAATATATTTCAGATATCTTTGTTAAGGTATTACTCACAGTGATCGGCTAGATGATTTGCCTTGGAGCTCGACCCTACACATTCCATGAACACAATGGGTCACAAACAATTCAATCCGTTCTTAATTCACATATTCCTCTTTAGGCTTCTTTCTTATTATTTTAATTCATTCATAGTGCTCAATGCATGCCTAAGAGTACTTAGAAGTGAAAGGGAACGGAAAATGAAACACAGAACACATTCACAAAATTTCAGAAACAGGGGTCCCCGCTCGAGTGGAACCATTAGGTTTGCAAAAGTTCTGGTTATCTCGTTTTTGCGCTCGAGCGTGAATTCGGGCGCTCGAGCTGAAGGTCATTCCACATAGCTCCCCGCTCGAGCGTGAACTTTCTTGCTCGAGCTGACATCCATGACTGTAAAAATACTGGGAGCCCGCATTTTACACTCGAGCGGACGTTAAGAATTCTAGGTTTTCCAAAACTTGTTCTTGAGCTCAAATTCGACCTTCAAAGGTTCAAAACCCACAATTTTGGTTTCAAAACATGCAAATACAATATACATCATGAGTATACAAGCAAGATGAGGTCAATTGCTCAAAATCATGGTCCAATTCTTCAAAATAAATCAACATTCCTTGGTATAATCAAGGCTCATGCATTCAAATCTCATATTAATCAAACATGCATGTCAAAATATGGTGCAAATGGTGTTCATTCTCATGAAGCTCAACTAAAACCATGCTTGCATGTATGATTCATCCAACAATCTTTCATAATTCACACATTACATGCTAGATTATGTAATTTCATAGGGATTCTTTACATGCATGCACACATGGACTTCAATCTCAACTTAATCAACCCAATACATGTTCTTTATCATCATTCAACTTTGAATTCACAAATTACAAACTAAAATCCATGAGTCAAGGGTTGATTACTCACCTAGGAGCCTTAATTCTCACAATCGTGGTCAAATCTTGCACCTAGCCTTCCCAATTCACAAATCTTGAGCCAAAATGCACAAAGACGTCTCCTCTCTCTCTTTCAAAGTCGGTTCTCTCTTTTTCTAGAGAGTGAATCTCAGCCAAAATGATATAAAAGAGAGGAATTAAATATAATAAGGCCCTTTATATAGCCCCACTCAATCAAATTTGATTATAGCCAATTAATGACACTTAATTAATCGTTCTGAATCTAATTATTTAGATCTGAATCAATTTTCAATTAAATTTCACTGTAGGCTCTAAAAATTACGCTAATCACAATGGCGTAATCAATTTCGGGTTCCGCGACCGATAGGGCCTTCGATTTAAATTCCAAAGTTGATAATCAAACAGATATTCCTATGGTGAACAGATAGAAATTCAAAACCACATATTTTCACATAAATAACACACAAAATCATACCAAACACACAATCACACCAAACACATAATCACATTCATAGAGGATGGATATACCGACTCGGCCGTGACTCTGTCGGATCGATTTAAAATGCCGCACATAGACCGCTTCGATGGGTCTGGAGATCCTATGGTGTACTTGCGGCTGTTTTCAGACATCTTGAGGCCGATGGGCCTCTCCAGATTACAGAAGCTTTCCCTGTTTGGTCGGACCCTGTCGGGTATAACGGCCATTTGGTATGCAAAACTAGAGGATTTTGTTAAGAAAATTTGAGAGGAGATGGTTGAGGCCTTCGTAGCTCAATACTCTTATAACACTCAGATCAAGATCACAACTCGTGATCTCGAGACCATCAGGCAAAAACTGAAGGAGAGCTTCTCTGATTTTGTGACCCGCTGGAGGGCTAAAGCCTCGATGATGACCATCAGGCATGTTGAAAAAGATTAGATTCAGATGGTTATGTGCAACCTCTAGCCCAAGCTCATGCAAAAGATGATTGTTCTCCCCCTCTCCACCTTTGCAGACCCACACGAGATTGGGGTGCAGATCGAGGATACAATGAAACAAGGTCTGATTGACTATGAAAAAGAGCAGCCCAAAAGGGCATTCAACCACAGTACAAATACAGGGACAAGCAGTGCAGCAGTTCTCAGATCTTCAGATATAGGAATGGTCACCAACACCACTCCAAAAACCCTCACAGCTACCCCATTCACCGGTGCGTCCGGTAGTAGCTCACAACCAGCTAAATATGCGCCCAGAGGCCAAAGAACCTTTACCCCACTATACATGCCCCTATCCAAAGCTTTGGGGGTTTTGATCAAGAAAGGGAACTTAAAGCCCCTAGAGCCGTGGCCCTTACCAGAAAAACTTTCTCCCTCCCATAACCCAGCTAAGTATTGTGCCTATCACCAACAGCATGGTCACGACACCGACCAGTGCTTTAGACTGCGTCACGATATCCAAGATCTTGTTGACAATAAGGTGATTGCACCTCCGGAAAAACCAAACGTCACAACCAACCCACTCCCACCACATAACCAAGCTCCACCTCCCAAACACCTCAACCTCATCCAAACCTCGGTCATCCCATATGACCCGAGCATATATGTCACCCCTTCTCACCTACCCAAGCTGGAGGTGTTCATTCTAGAGAGCACAGATTTGTGCATGCTAGACATCTCCCAAACCCAACTTGAACCGGTGGTGGTGGCTATCGAAGATAGAACCGGGATGATTGCGGGAACAGATGGAAATGATTATTCACGGTCTGGGGGGTCTGCGAGATATGTGTACGATCCAAGCGGATACATTACACTAGCAGGGCAGATTAAGTCAATGGTGGAACTGCCGGTCGGGACATAGATCTATGTAGTTCAAGAGGACAGATCTAATCAGGGGCTAGATAACCTAGCGAAACTAGAAGAGGACATTGCGAATCTGTAATTCTTTGAAGAACAGGATTCACGGGACGTGACTGTCAACTGGTTCGATCTGGAAGGGTCTGTAGAAGCTACCGGATGGCTCAGGAACGAGCCGAATGTCTTTGAGGTACATTAGTCAAAGCAAGGTCCGTCAGACATGCGGACATCGGTAGTGGCCGGATTGGCCGTAGATCAGAATGAACCGCCGGGGAGCACCGGTGTTAAGAATTTTGCTCAGGATCAGAACAGTTTGAGTACAGAGGATGCTGAGCAGCAAGCTGCACTGAAATAGTTTGAGCAAGAGAAGATCGAAGATCTGGAGAGGGCTAGAAAGGCCAAACCCCTGTGGAGGTAGAATGTGTTGTGGGCACAGGAATGGAATGTGTCGTGCGCACAGGAATAGTTGTGATGAAACCGGATAGCTGCTTGTCGATGGCCGATGGCATGTGGTGGGAAGATACGACCTATGTCTTGCCTATAAAGACGAAGGTTGGGGGAACAACCAACCGGATGATGCCTGGTATATTGGAGATGTGGAGCACATGACCAGGAGTGGGCGGTATTTCAAGCCACCACACCTAGATCAACCAGAGGCGTCCGGAAAGGACACATAGGTGGAGAAGCAGAAAGAAAAGTTACTCAAAGAGAAGGCTGTGTTGAAACAGCTTAAGAAGATACAAGCAGACATCTCCATCTAGGGACTGCTTATGGCTTCAAGAGTACACAGACAAGCTATCATTTCGGTAATGGACAGGGCTAAACTTTTAATCGACACCACGCCTGAGCAGCTGGTAGGATTTGTCTTTCCGGGAGGAGCTTCCCCGACGTTAACCTTCACTGATAAGGAGTTGCCGCCTGAGGGCTCAAATCATAACAAACAACTTTATATCTCTGTGGAGTGTCGAGACAAATGGATACCAGTAGTTCTTGTTGATACGAGATCTGCCATCAACGTATGTCCGTCAAGAACGACATATGCAATTGGGTTGAAGCCCATGGACTTCGTACCCACTGCCCAGGTGATTCGGGCATATGACAATACTAGCAAAGAAGTGATGGGGACTGTGCAAATTAAGACTAGGGTCGGTCCAGGACAACACGATATTGACTTTCATGTCTTGGACGTTCCCGCGACCTTCAATCTACTCCTAGGGCAGCCGTGGTTGCACCAGGTAAAGGCAGTCTCTTTCACCTGCATTAGGTGTTGAAGTACCCCCATGGGAAGGGGGTGGCTATAGTTTTTGGGAATTCGTCAATCCATCCGCCGCCAGAGGTGTCTACGCCAGTTCTGGAGATCGAACATGGCGCAAAGGATGTGTTTTTGTTAGGATTTAGCCTAGCTGAGGCTCGGGTTGTATAGAACTTACTAGCTATTGACGAGGGGTTATATGTCAGTGCACAGTCTGTGTACCTCATGAACAAGCTCCAACATGTCTCTAGGATGGGATTAGGCAGAAGTGGCCGGAAAGGCGTTGCAGCATCGACCGAAGTGCCGCATAACCCGCATGCCTTTGGCTTAGGTTATCTGCCTACCAAAGAGGACTGGATGAGGAAAGTGAAAGAAATGGCCGGAAGGGTCAGGGCTAAGCAAGCCAGGAAGCCTATGAGTTAGTGCACCGTCCTATCCATGGTATCCTAAATGGACACTTTGTCTGAGAAGGGGTGGACTTCCCGTTCTGCGGCTTCCCAGAGCCATGGTTGAATGCAGAGATGAGGCGTTTGTCGGGGTTTAAGATATTCTTTGACTTGCACTTGTCTGAGGATGATGTTGTTGAGGAGCAGACAGACCCACCAGCTGAGGTTGAGCGGTGTAGGGAGGAGGATTCCAAGAGCGCAGAGATTGAAATGGGGGTAGCACTGTCTTGTCTACTTTCAGATCCTCCGATCGTACATGAGTGCTTGGGGAATAACTTCTCGGTGTCCATTATTATGCATGCACCCCTTTTCCGCATTGTTATGCGTCACACTTAGGTTGCATTGTTTTGCATCCCTTCCGCATTGTTATGCGTCACACTTAGGTTGCGTTTTCATGCACCCCTCCACTTACGTTGTCACGCACCTTTCACTTGCATTGCTATGCATGTTTCTAACGAAATTGTACCTGTTGAGTTTCTTTCTTTTACAGGCACGATATTGTATGTACGGTTCATTTGAAACTGGCGCAACCAGACGAACCGGATGGTATTGTATGCACTCCATGTGAGGCGTAGTGAGAATTGTATAATTCTCTTACATCCTTTCTGCATGTAATGTAGTTTGGTTCGTTTTGGCTCGCTTAAACTGTTGCATTTATTGTGTATATTTGCTTCGTTACAGCTTTCTTTGCATGATCATAAGTTATGTTCGGCTTTGTGCATGTCATTTGCATCTTGCCGTAGCCTGCGGGCACATCTCTTTGTTATCTTGCCTGTTTGTCTAGGTCTTTGGCCTTGTCAAAAATGGGTCGTCTCGGGGCTTTGACATTCACTCCCGTCACTTATGACTTTCGAGTTTTGTCAAAGAGGGGCAACTGTAGACACCGCATTTTGACCGACCTTAAGACTCAGACGTCATTGATTAAGCGCTCGGTGATGGTGCATGTTGTGCTCGTTTCGAGTCTTCGGAGTTTTGGCTGAGAGCCTTGCCTCTAGGCCTCTGAACTCTTTTGTGCTTTGGCTCGGTTTGTGAACCGAATCTTGTTTTCTCTTCCCGGAGGGAGGGAGAGGTCTTGTAGACCATCTCTTTGTGGTCGTAGACCACTTTTTTGTGGTCGTAGGCCATTTTCCTATTTAGAGACTAGTTTCCGATTTTTGGAGCCTTTGGCCGCGCTCCTTGTCTCGGGACAACTCAACGTTCTCCGTTTGGCGTGGTTTTTGAACCACACCTTGTTGCCTCTGCCTAGAGGAACACTGTGGTCCGGGAGACCACTTTTGTGGTTGCATACCACTTTTGGTGCTCGTCAGCTAGTTTTTGGGGCTTTCGACCACGTGCTTTGCCCCCTATCTCTCGTCTTGCATCCGTTTTGGTTTTTTTTTTGGTACAAACATTGTTTTCCTTGTTTGGAAGGTGGTACAAGGGTGGGAGACCATTTTTTCTCCTTTGAGACCACTTTTCCTTCTGCCAGCCAGTTTTCTGGTCGGATAACTGGCTTGCTTGGTCTTTATGCCACATTTTATGGTCGGCCACCACACCACTAGCTTTCTTTCATGCCCTAGACTCTTTCCCACCACGGCCGACCAGTTTGTGTCTTGGAAGACCACTTGAAGTGGTTGGCCGACCACTTTAAGTAGCAGGCCGACCACTTTAAGTGGTCGGCTGCTTTTTGGCACCTTTTTGGAGATATTTTCCTCCAGCTGCAGCTGGAGGGCTTTTGAGCTATCCTCTATACACGTGTATGGAGGGATTTGTTTGGGGCTTAGCTTCTCCAAGAAGCTTTGCCTTTTAGTTTCTCTAAGAGGGAGGCTCCTTCTCCCTCCTCTAGGTTCAAAAAAACTTCCTTGAGCCATACATATAATCTATATCTATACATCTTCATTTCTCTCTTGTTTTGTGCCTTAAAGTATCTTGTTTTGTGCCTTAAAGTATAGATTTGTCTCACTTTTGTACACAAACACACACTCAAACACCTTGCTTATGTTGCTGAGGCTTCTTGAAGTTGTTATTGGTGTTCTTGGGTTGGTTTGAGCTTGAAAAACTTGCTGAAGTTGCAGTTATAAAGGAGGTCTTCAAGGGTGAGTCTTTAGCCCGTAAATCCCCCATTCTTGCTTAAGCTTTTAGCCCTTCTTGCATACATTTTTAAGCTTAACCCTTAACTAGAAAAAGTTCTGTTTTTGCATGCTTAAAATAGTTCTTTAAGGGCTATTTTTTGTTTGGGGTGATTTACCCCCTCTTAGGCCTTGTTAGGCCTCATTTTGAGCCATCCCTTTAGGCTCTTGTTGAACCCTTTGCATGATCTTTCTACCACTGAAATCCAGAGGATTTTCAGTGGTGGAAAGGTGGTCTTAGTGTCTTAAATAGGAGAGGGTCATCCCCTCTCCTTGTGTTGTGTTTACTAACTTCATATGCCTCATGTTTGAGCACCTTTGATAAGCTTGTGTTAGCTTGTTCTTAGCTAGTATTTGTGGTTATTTTGCTGAGGCATGCCACCGTTTTTACTTGCTTTGGTCACTCCATGCATGGTTAATACACTTGTAGTGTCAATCGCACAAACTAGCTTTGTATGCTTCATGAAGTAGCATGTCATTCTAGCTTGTTTTCTTTCCATTTCAGCATGTTTTTGGGGATGTTTTTCCATGTCATGACTCTATTTTGGTTTGGTTTGGTTGGCCCTTGCATGCTCCATGCACTTGTAATGCATTTCCATGAAATAGCCTAACATGCATCATGTTCTAACATGTCATTCTAGCATGCTTTTGGCTTAACTTCAGGAAGCTTTGGTCCATGTTTTAACATGCTTTAGCTCCAATTTTCGTGGTTTTGGCCATGCATGACTTGCTTTGTATAGCCTTGGTTCAATCTAGCTTATTAGCTTTGTGTATTGAATCCTCTAGCATGCATTACTTGGACTATTTTAATGATTTGGAATCATTCATAATGTGATTTCAATCCATGTTTCATGGTCATACACTCACATTTGTCATTCATTCAATGCGTTGGAGGGTTTGCCCCTTTGTGCCTTAACATGAACCATTGCGTATGCCTTCATGCCTTAGCTTGCGAGCCATCATTTCAATGTGTTTTTGGGGTTATTTTGCCATTATATAACTCTGGTTTTTATTGGTTAAGTCATCCCATACTTGGTCTTAATAGGTGTAGTGTAATCCACCTTATTTGCCTTGTATGCATCATGCCTTATGCCCCTCATGCTAGCTTGTTTTGGCTTCCTTCCATGTATGTTTTAGACTCATTTTGACATGTTCTAGGATTGTTTTGGGTTGCCTTGGTCACATGCTTCATGCTTTGTATAGCTGTGGTGCAATTGGCCTTGCTAGCTTTGTGTCTTGTTGACTCATGCATGCTATCTTTGAGCTACTTAAATGATTTGGCATCATTTAATACTTCATTTCAGAGCTTTTAGCATTGCCATGTTCCCACTTCTTTCATGCTTTGAATGCCTTTGAGTGTTATGCATTGTTGCCTAGTTTATGCCTTAGCTCGTATGCTTGCATGTCTAGGCCTTTGAGCCCTCATCTCAGCATGTTTAGGTCCTTATTTTAACCTACTTGAGCTCTATCCATGCTTAGTTCATGCATTTATGTCATCTATTGCATGCCTCATGTGTAGTCCTCTTTGCTTGTCTTAAGCTTTAAGGACCTTTGCATGCCTTGCTTGTGTTGATTAAGTGATTTGACATCATTTCTTGTCTAATTTCAATGCCTTTAGTGTTGTTACACTTCCACGCTTTTCACTCTTAAAGTGTTCTTGAGAGTTGCACCTTAGTGCCTTCGTTGGTGAGCCAATTGGCATGCATGCTTGTATGTGTTTTCAGTACCTTCATTTTTGCATTATGGCCACTGTTTTGGGCATGACTGAGGTCTGTCCATTTCGGTTTAAGTCCATTGAGCATATGGTTTACATGTTGTTGCATGTTTGGTGTATTGCATATTGTTGCCCTTGTTGCATTGCATTGTGCATGCATGCATTACATGGTGTTTAGAACCTTATGATTGCCTTGCATTGAGTATGACATCTAGTTCTTAGCAATTAGCATTGTGTATTCCATATAGTTCATTCGCATTGTGTATGCTAGTATTATTAATTGCATGTTTGCATGCTTGTCCCTCCCATGTTTGCATGCTAAGGTTGCTTTACATTGCATTGAGCATGACATGTTGTGTGTTGCATTGTGTTTGGAATAGGTGTTAGTCCAAACACGGGAAAAAAGGGATGTTTCATACTCATAGTGATGAAACGTGCCTCGATTCTCGATCGCCGACGCTCTTGATCATGCACGATAGAGTTTTAGGCTTTATGTGTTTACTTGTGCATTCATTTTACATTGAATTGTGCAACTTCGCCTCTCGGTCATCATGTATTGAAATGAGCGATTGGTGGCCCGAGGGTCGAGAACCACACTCCCTTGAGTTCATGACATGATAGGGAGGGTGGTTGTGTACACATATCTTGCAAATACATTGCCATGCCCTTTCTTGCTCTCTATTACAGCAAATTGCAGTTCAACAGCAACAACTGGCCGGCCAGCGAGAAAAACTAGCTGGACGACCACTTTTCTAGTTTTTCAACAACCAAAAGTGGTCGGCAGGTGTCTGGAGAGACCAAAAGTGGTTGGCCACCCTCCCACAGGACTTCCAAGGTGAAGTTTCAGCTTTTCTAGAGCTTGGTGCAAGGTTCTAAGAACAATTGAAAACAAAGGCAAATCGGGGCATCGCATTGGATTTCCGAACGAGGCGACCGAGCATGCATCCAGTCTTCTCCCTCTGAGAACCTCTTGCTTTTACTGCTTTCCTTAGCTGCCATGCTTAGATAGCTAGCTTTTTGCTTTGGTTTGTACCCTTTAATTAGTTAATGCGTTTAGCTATTTAAATTCGTTTTGTAATAATTAGTTAACTAGGATTAGTTAATTAGTTTGTTTTGTAATAATTAGTTTTAATTAGCTTAGATTAGCTAGTTACCTTCTTATTCTGTCCCTCCCTCGAGAGGGCACATTGTTGTAATAAGCGTGCGTGTGTGTGATGCATGTCTTCCAATCCCCATTTCTTTCTCCTTTTTACTTAACTGCTTATGATGGTTAGTTTTAGGGCATGTTTCAATTAGCATACCTTATGCTTGCATGCGTGGATCCATTCATCTATTTTGCATGCACCGGGCTCGGCGCATCATACTTACTGCATTGTATTTCAATTCCAATTTGAATACATGCACCAAGTTGCATTTCACATGACATTCTAGAATAGCCGAGCCTATTTTAGCTGCATTTTCGCACGTGTTGCATTAGCCATTTTAACATGAACTAGGATCATGCATGATTTCTAACTAGTTCCTTGTTTTGGCTCGGAGTACATTGTGAGTGTTTACGCTTTAGCATACTGCATGTATGTTAATGTTGCCATGAAAGCATGCTTGCCATGAGGCTAACTGCTTATTTGATATAACAGCCTGAATGCCTGTGGGTGAAGGTTGGATTACCTGAATTGGAACAATTCATTGAAATCCTCATTTTAGCCTACTTGCGAGTAGCAAACTTCAAACGATTTTCCAAACAAACGGATATGCGATGCTTGGTTCCAAATTAGGCGATCTAGTCTATACTTGTTTGTTGTGCACATCACATAATAATTCTAGCTAATTAACTAGAATAAGAGCACATGTGTTTTTAAAAACAAAATATCATGTTTAGTACAGGTCGATCTTTGATCGGGCGAGCGGGAGTGCTCATTACATGACCTTCCCCAATCGTACCTAAGTTCCCAATCCGAGGCAACTTTGGTGATGACAGACACATGGCCCTAGGCACGAGTCTGGGTTTTCCAAATTCCTCCAAAATAAAATATTTAGGTGGCGACTCTGTATCTGGCAAAGCAGTCCATGTTTGACACTTCTTTATTAAAAATCAGTTTTCCAAAACGATTTGCCGGATTTGGACTCTTTGGTGATTTATCGATCTCACATCACACATTGTGAGATTAGATTCAGAACCGTGACATTTGAGTCCGAACTATAGTAGCTCAAAGAACAAGACGAGATTCGCGCCGCCCTCGCAGGTGCATGGATGTCGGGGAGTTCCCGGGAGCATGTCTACAGGTATTATTACTTTTATATGCAAAAACCTAATTCACCTCCCTTCTTATGTTGTCTTTTGGATAACAATATCAAACAGTCTCTGGCCCATTATTTTAATATTCATGTTTATACGCATTTCATATTCGTGATCATAATCATGTTCATAGTCAGATGGCCTTAGGCCTATAAATGTCCTTATTAAATATATCAAACGGCCTTAGGCCCAAGTATGACAAATGGCCTCAAGCCCAATTAAAATATATCAAACGGCCTCGGGCCCAATTCATATTCTTCACAGACCTTTTACAAAAATTTGGCATATAGAATACTCATACATAATTCAAACTAACAAATCCATGAAACTTATATAGAAGTAGCAGTTGGAAAGTAACATACTTGAAAATATCTTTACTAAGATATTACTCACAGTGTTCCGTCGATGGATTTGCCCTCATACTTGACCCGACACATTTCATAACGCATTGGGTCACTAACAATTCAATCCGTTCTTAACTTATTATTTCTCTTAGGCCTCTTTTTTATCCCTTTTGTTCATTTACAATGTCCAACACATGCCTAAGAGTGCTTAGAAATGAAAGAGAACGGAAAACGGAATGTAGAACAATTTTTAAAAATTTCTAAAATAAGACCTTTCGCTCGAGCGCAGCTTTGGTTGCTCGAGTGGCCTGTAAACTCTGTAAAAGTACTGGTTGTGTGCATTTTACGCTTGAGTGAGACTTCTGACGCTTAAGCGAGGAGCCTTCCAAAATAGGGTTCGCTCGAGCGCAAGATTTGTCGCTCGAGCTACTGTGCAAATTTCTAGAAAACTTCTGAGAGCTTGATTTTCACGCTCGAGCAAGGCTTTCCTCGCTCGAGCAAAATGGTCAAATTCTGAAATTTCCAAAATTCTATTTGAAGTTCAAATCACAAATCTAAAGGTCCAATTCATGCATAAAACACTCAAATATGCAAGTACACTCCAAAAAAACATATATTTGAAGATAACTCGCAACTATAGTTCAAAATTCCATGGTGTGGGAGCCGAATTTCATCAGATCCATAGGGACGGATAAACGTGTCCGATCCGAAACGTAACCTATATTCGGCACATACCCCAATCAATCAAGGAGCCGAATAGAATAACCAGTACCTCAGCCAACAGAACAGATGTCGAGTAGAGGTACATGTAACGGAACAAGGATAGGCCCAGCCCAAAGGCCCAAAGGGAATACTATAAATACAAGATCTTCAGTTCTAAAAAGGTATGTGAGAATTATTAAGCTTAGCTGTGAATACAAGTAATCTTGAGTGCAGAGACTAACTTGCCCATCGGAGTGTTTATTCCTTTTCAGGTGACTAGCAGAGGATCATGAGCGTCCCCCAAGATCAGAAGAGTATTTCCAAACCACTTCTCCACAATTGGCACCATCTGTGGGAATACTCAAACACATCCATGGCGGGCGTGACAGAAGATCCTCCGATAGTCATTGATGAAACCACGCAGAGAGACGACCTCACTCCAACGAACATGCTTAGACCGCAAACTATCCCCGTACGACGTGCTCTGAACTTTGCCTCACCCTCGACTTCAGAACAAGAGGCAATGGAAGCAAGCATGAAACAAGCAAAGCAAAACGAACAAAGGTTGGAGAACATGATCGCAGAAAATGAACGTCTCCGTTAGGATTTGGCCTTAGAGGTGGCAAAGTCCAAACAAGCTGTACGCCAAGATCCGAAACAACCTGTGAGGGCAGGAGGTCGACGATCTCGAGCCCGACAACAAGACACTGATAGTGACTCTGACTCATTATCCCCGGAGCCCAAGAAGAAGGGACGATCTGAAACTTCCAGCTCCTCTGAAGAGAGTCCACGTATAAGGCATAAACGCAGACGAAATAGTTCAGATAAAGAAGACCGGTATGATCCCTTCATACGACAGATTGCAAAGGCCGTGCTACCCAAGAAATTCAAAGCACCGTCATTCACCTTGTACGACGGTAAATTGGATCCCACCGATCATATCCGCCATTACAAGCAAGCCATGACACTACATGCAGATAACGAGGCTTTGATGTGCAGAATATTTCCGAGCAGTTTGGGACCACTAGCTGTCAGGTGGTATTACAACTAGAGCCGGCTTAGACTAAAAGCTTCCACTAACTCCAAAAGTCCTTCAAGGCAAGGTTTATCACTAATGAGGTCCAGCCAAAGCAAGCCGACTCTCTCTGGGCAATGCAAATCCTGCCAGGAGAAACACTAAGAGCATATTCGGCGTGATATTGGGAATGCTTTAATCTTGTTGATGACGCTTGCAACGACTCCATGGCCATCACCGCCTTCAAAATGGGATTACATCCAGATAGTGCCCTCCGCAGTTCCTTGACTAGAAGACCCCCGAAAACAGCCTGGGGGTTAATGAAGAAAGTAGAGGAATACTGCAAAGTGGAAGATGAGGCCTTGCGGGTTAAAGCCGGACATAAGGCCAACAAAATGGCCCTCCTGAAATTGCACAGCCAATAAGTTCCGTACCACCTCAGAGCCCTGAACCACGACAGCCAATAAGAGACGGGATTCTCGCCGATCAAGCGATCAATCCTCACACCGAGCAAACGAGCAACTGCAAGTTGATAGTAGGCGCACAAAGCGCGCCGACAAGAAATATATGGAGCTGCCAGAGCTAACCAGCTCGGTTATGTCCAAAATCCAACATCTTCCATTCTTCAAATGGCCATCCAAAATGGTGGGACCTCCTGACATGAGAAGGCGGGACAGGCGGTGCGAATATCACAAAGATCACGGTCATGATACGGACAGTTGCTATGCTTTGAAAGACCACCTTAAGGAATTGGTGCAAGATGGTCGGCTCCAGCAGCATGTCTGAAATGGCGCAATCAAAACAGTTGCCCTTCAGCAGGATTCACCTTCACTCGGCGTCATTCATATGATATACAGCCTTCCAACGCCTCTTATTGTATGCGTAATTTAGTCAGTCCCCCAGAAGCAACGCACTCCAACGAAACGGCCCCACAAAGCTGTGAGTATTATCTTCGACAATTCCGACCTTATCGACATAACACTCCCCCACATTGATCCATTGGTCATTGAACTACACGTAAACTGATTTACCGTTGAACGCGTCCTCATAGACCACGGGAGCACTTCGAAGGTTATGTATTACGAGACCTTCATCAAACTCAGCTTCAACAAATCAGACCTGTCTCCGGCTCCTTATCCATTATTCAACTTCATCGTAAATCCAGAGTACCCGTTGGGGAAAATCACATTACCCGTTCGAGCAGGCTCCCAAACAGTGGATGTGGAATTCTTGGTCGTCAAGCTCCCTTCGCCGTATAATCTCATCACGGGGAAAACTTGGTTGCATACTATTCAGGCCGTGCCAAGCACCTATCATCAGCTACTACGCTTCTCGACCGAACACGGCATTGAGCAAATCTGTGGTTCCCAGTAATCCGCACAAGCATGTTATCTCCTTTCTGGAAAGACACCAACGGAGTCACAGGCCAACTCCACAGAAGTGCCGAATCGAAATAGCCTCGACGATGTCGGACGGCTCCCTAGTGAAAAGCCACGGAAACCCTAGGCGATACCAGCAGCAGCTTGCCAAGTCGTACAATCAATGCGTTCAGTTGCGCCGCTACACACCGAGAGAGTCGATCTTGAAGGTACTTCCGGATGACAAGAAACCGATTGATGGAAAATTGGGTCCTAACTGAGATGGCCATTATCGGATAGATTCCATATCAGCTTAGAAATGTGTCAGGAAGGAATCCGCCACGGCACTGGAACTCGACGCCCTTGAGAAAATTCTATCATTAAACCCGACTTGTGGGGAATGATCTTAGTTCTAAATGATTCGCCATGTACACATTTCACTTTTGTAATGCAAGGATTCTTGTTGAAAAGTTGTAATTCCACCCATTGCGAAATCCAGTTAACAAGTCCTCCGATGAAAAAAGCCTCCGGATTCGGAGCGCTCTTCGTGGATATCACGATTGGCCAAAAAGTCGTCGGATTCGGATCCCCCTTGGCGCACGTCGCCTTTGGGCCGAAAAAGCGTCCGGATTCGGAGCACCCATCGTGGATAACACGATTGGCCAAAAAGTCTCCGGATTCGGAGCCCCCTCGGCGCACGACTCCTTTGGGCCGAAAAAGCCTCCAGATTCGGAGCGCCCTTCGTCGATATCACGATTGGCCCAAAAGTCTCCAGATTTGGAGCGCCCTCGGCACACGATGCCTTTAGGCTGAAAAAGCCTTTGAATTCGGGGTGCCCCTTCGTGGATATCACGATTGGCCAAAAAGTCTCCGGATTCGGAGCCCCCTCGGCGCACGACGCCTTTGGGCCGAGAAAGCCCCCGGATTCGGACTGCCTTTCGTGGATATCACGATTGGCCAGTCTCCGAATTTGAAGCCCCCCTCAGCGCACGACGTCTTTGGGCTGAAAAAGCCTCCGGATTTGGAGCACCCTTCGTGGATATCATGATTGGCCAAATAGACTCCGGATTCGGAGCCCCATCGGCACATGACGTCTTTGGCCGATAAAGCCTCCAAATTCGGCTGACCAAATAATGTCCCACCGGGCGGCGCTCAAGGGCCGAGTAACATTCCGAATTCGGAGCGCCCACCAGAATAAATAAAAAAAAAACATTTACACATCAAAGCAGGGATATGTAAGTTAAGCCGGCACAACCGCATGAACAAAACAAAACGTTCCAACATTCGAAATAAGATACTTAATTAAGCATATAAAAATTCAGAATAAGATATAAACTTTTAAAATAAAACATTTTATTTGATTAAACAGTAATTACAAAAACGCAATCCGCGTTCGAGCATTACAATATCAATTTTCATACGGCGTCACCTTCGTCCTCACCCTTCTCAACTTTGAAGGCGAAAAAGGGAAAGTAGTCGCGTTGGTACAGTGGCAGCGCCGAATATACGCCCGCTGCTCGGAGAGCATCCGTAGCTTGAAATGCTTTGATCTGACCGCACTTGAATCCATGATGTTCACACCGGAGAGACAATCACCCTCGAGGTGGAGAGCTTTGACACCATAGACAACGTCAAGGCCAAGATCCAGGACAAGAGAGGAATTCCCCACGAAAACAGTAAAACTCAATGATCGCGGCGCTACGTCGGCCTCATTTCTCGGTCGCGGTTGCGGAGAACATCCCCGTTGTTGTTTCTCCCTTCGGGGTGATCGACTTTGACGACTTGGAGGCTGACATTTTTCCCGTTCTTCAAACGCCCTACCTCTCGCACGGGTGGGTTCTCTGCTGCGATTCATTGCAGTATCAAGCTCAGCCAAAGTTCGAGCTTCTCCTCTGGTGTTGAAGAAAACTTCATTTGACATTCACACTTATCTGACTCCACGCAACAAAATTGTTTTAAATCGAGTCTGAACACAGTAAGTGAAGTTATTGGCGCGATGAGTTCAAGGCAATTTATTTCTAATCCTTGCAGTGACCCCGAGGCGATTTTATTAACATTGAACTCCAAAAGACGGACGCCGATCGATATTGGCCACAGCCACTTCATGTACTAATTTTCAGCTTTTTGGACTTAAAATGGCCTAATTATCTAAACGGCAATTATAGATGGGCTGAGAGTCTCTAAATTCGGAGCCCTTGGTGCATGACACCTTTGTCCCGATTAAGCCTCCGTGCGAAACATAATTGTGTCGATTAAATACTTAATGTAAATGCTCTCATACCGAGCCGCCGAAATGACTAGTTATCTCGGGCTAGTCAATGTTTATACAATAAAATATGCAAACACGTGTGTGCCGAATAAAAATTACATCGAAAAAAACGGTTGAAATAGACAATGTACAATGTACTATTACCCAAATTAAAGCCTCCGTAGACAAAGGCCGAAAAATGCAAATATTCAAGTAAGATTGTTCAAGCCGCATAAACGTAATCTAAAACGTGCACACATTCAGAATAAAATGTGTACTAATAGATAATAAGTACACTACAAATTGAGAACTAAGAGTTTTATTAAAGTTAAGCCAATAAATACATAATTTCACTTTCGATCTACTTAATCATTTCAAGGTTTTCTTCGGTTCGGCAGCTTCCTCATCATCACTCTTCTCAATTTCGAAAGCAGAGAAGGGGAAATCATTTCGTTGGAACAACGGAAACGTGGGATCCAACCCTGCTGCCTGGAGACTCTTAGGTTGCTGAAGTGCCTTGATCCAACCGTGCCTAAATCCACGATTTTCACATTGGCAAACTTCTTCAGTGAGTTTCTTCTTGGTTTTCTGAATTCTGATCTTTCGACCGTCGTGAAAACCTTTTTCATAGGCCGCGGACCTCACAGTCTCGATCGCGAACATGCTGGCCATGTTCCGATCGGCGATCGCATCACGAATCCCCCGTTGAGTAACCCTCTCTTGAACAACTGGGTTTGGGTGGCTGGCCGATTGTGGCACGGTGGACTTCATTTTAGTGAGCCCACGCTCGGCCTTCTCGGCGCGAGCTTCTAACTTTCGAATGCGTTCGTCTCTTTGTTCTATATCGTGGTGAACGGCACGGAGACGCATACCGATCTCGCAAGCCGTGTACAGTCCCCTCACCGCCCAGTGAACGCCTTCACGAAACACTTCGAAGTCCTGCCGACCTACCATCGATTGCTGAACTTCAGGTGGAAAAATCTGTCGAGCAAACTCGACTGCCACATTTGGATCTCGAATGATCAAATCCGCCTCTGTCACTGGTCTATTACCCATAAAAACCGTGAAACTCAATGGGCAAGGAGTCGCGTCAGACTCCCTTCCAGGACGGGGTTGGGGAGACTTACGCTGTGGCTGTTTGTCCCTCCTAGGTGACCTGCTTCGACGATGAGGAGATTGGTGTCTCTCCCGATCCCTTGAAGTCCTACTGCCCGTGCGTAAAGGTTCACCGCTTCGACTTATGGCTCCACCTAGCTCAGCTAGCATCTTCGCTTCACCTCTGCTATTGAAGAAAAGTCTATTTGACATTTGTACTTGTTTAATCTTCCTCAAAGAGCTGAACTGAGTTACTGATTGAGCACATAAATAGGACCCTCGTTCACGAAGTACACGTCCATTTATTCCTTAAGGGCAGCACCTCCGAGGCAATCTCATTAACGTTGAAGCGTCAACAGCCTGGAGCCGACTGAGTCATATGCCCCAATCGCCCCAACCACTGATATTCGGCGGAATCATCAATCTAGTCGGCTTGAGTGCCCCAGCCGTTCCACGAATCGTTTCATCAGTACAAGATTCAGAAGTAATGTGTTATTCGGCGTTCTACGATCATGAACCAGTTGGGGCAGGGACAGATTCATCAATCTAGTCGGCTTGAGTGGCCCAGCCGTTCCACGAATTGATTCATCAGTACATGATTCAAAAGTAACATGTTATTCGGCATTCTACGATCATGAACCAGCTAGGGCAAGGGCAGAGTCATCAATCTAGTCGGCTTGAGTGCCCCAGCCGTTCCACGAATCGATTCATCAGTACAAGATTCATAACGTGTTATTCGGCGTTCTACGATCATGAACTAACTGGGGCAAGGGCAGATTCATCAATCTAATCGGCTTTTAAGTTTGCCGTCTCACGTAATCTTGACATTTTGTTCTAACTGCTGATTATCCTAATTATATGTTCACACAACAAACAATACGACAAATAACTTGAGAGCATATAAAATTTTCATTCATAAATTGGGCGCTAGCAGCGGACATTTTACATATGAAAATCCAAAAAAGATGAAGGTCAACTAACAAAAAACATACATTAAAATTGAGAAAAGCCTGACAAAATTGGAATGTCACCAAAATCAAGTCTCAGGATCAGACTCAAGCGGCTTAACGTCCACTTGCTCATATGGAATTGGCATGGCCAATGTAACTCCAGCGGCAGGAAGGGCTTTGAGCCAGCCATGTCTGAATCCCCGATCCTCAAATTTGGGGACTTCTTCTACGTAGTCATTAAAGGCGGCGCTCTTCCCAGCCTCGAACGCCGCGGAAGCCTCAGAGTCGGCTTTTTCCTTGGCCTGCCTCAACTCTTCAAACTTGGCCTCCAGTTTCGCAAGCGCCTCCTTGGCTAACTTGAGCGATTCCTCGCTCGCGTTTGCCCTCTCCTCGGCGTCAGATCTGAGTTGATCAGCAGTCCTGGCCTTTTCCTTCTCAGCCTCGGCCTGCGCACTTTCCATTGCGACTCTCATTGCCTCAAACTCTGCCCTGCTCTTTTGACCATCGACTTCCGATTGCAAACAGCCAATCCTTTCAACGGCTTCATGCAGGTGGCGCCCTAGTTCGGCGATCCTTCCAACCGTCTGCAAAACAAAGGGTCGCCACATTCCAAAAAACATCGAATACAAACCAAACCAACAAAGGAGTTAGTCACATACCAGAAGGGCCGACTGAGCAGCTAATGCTGTCGTTACCAAATCTGGCTCGGCACGAAAGGTCGCCTTGTCAGCCGGCAGGGAGACCGAAGCAGCTAAACTCAACGCCACAGCTGGATCTTTCAAAGCCGACACTTCAGAGGAGATCGGCATGTTTTTTATCTTTGGCTCAAAGACAAAAGGAGCAACCACAGCCGACTCCTCTAAGCATGGCCGTTTATCAATGGGTCCCTCTTCAGAGCCGTCCTTGTCCTCAGCGCTTCGCTTTTTGCCCCGATCCTCTGAAATCGGTCGCTCCACTGTAGTTGGACGCTCGACATCTTTTTTCGTCTCGGCCATGACAACGTGAGCCGTTTCTTCTATGACAGTAGGTTGAACAGATTCAGCCGAAACAAGTCCGAAACGAATGGCCTCGACCTTTTGTTGGGCGGCCATGCGTTCAGTGTTTCTCTTCCGCGCCATCTGTGTTAGATTTTCCCCAGCCATATCCTCAGAGTAATCGCCGGCTAGGTCTCCCAAGTCTGTAAAAATATCTTCGAAGGGGTCCCCTCGGCCTGATGTAGATGGAGAGTCAGAAGAGTTCAATCCGGCTTCCTCGAAAGCCGAATTAATAGTTTCGTCAACTTCTGCTACCAACCTGTCCGGGTACTTGGCTATTGGTTCGGCCACTTGTTCGTGTTCAGAATCTGATGATTCTAAGCTGATCTGCCTCAAGTTTTTGAAGCTGGGGAAGATGAGGGTCGTAAGATGGTTGTCGCCTCACGCGATCGGAATATTGTCTACCGCCGAGAAAGTCGTGTAAGTTGGCTCGTACCGCAAAAGAAGGTGGGCTGCCCTCCCTTGTTTTTGAAGATCCGGACGGCCGACGAACTGTAGCGCGGTTTTAATTTCTACGAGCACAGCGTCGTCGTCTGAAACCAACACTCTCTTCAAATCACTGCCTGCATAAACAAAACGATTAGATGAATATAGTGCCGAATAAATATATATACGAAAATAATGGAAACAAGTAATCCAATTGGCCACCTGGTTCTCTTTTTTTCCTCGGTACCGGGTCTAGGCGATCTTCGCCTTCGCCGAACTCCCAGTTGCCACAGACCACGACCATCACGTTGTCGACACGCTTGCCAGAACTGGCGAGCATAGTCACTAAGTGATGATCAGTATCCTTGGCTCTAAGAAAGTAGCGCCCTAGCCGGCCAGTAGATTTGGCTAGGACTTAACAGTGCCGGATGGCAGGAATACCTAAATTGATCTTAAGACGGCAGTTTAGTTCTACGATCCCCATTATGATGCGGAAGAAATTCACGTTGGGCTGGGAGGCGATTAGACCCCAGTATCTAAGAACGGCCCTCAAAAGTAGGTGAAGAGGAAAGCGTACTCCACCCTCAGCAATTGATAGGAGAGGAAAGACGATTGTGCTCTCATCTTCCCTCTGCATATCGGTGGTGCTGTCTGCCAAAAGTGACAGATGGACGTCATCAGGGATGGAGAAATGGCGTCAAAAGCCAGAGATTCGATCCGCCGAAAGGAGCTCTTTCAGATGTTTTGCCATTTTTTGGCCAAACCCAAGGATTACGGAAAGTTAAAAGCAAGTAAGGAAACGGGATCAAAAATGAAGGAGGAGAAGACTTACAGGAGACGAAGGGAGAAGCAAGGAACAAGGAGTTGTAGAAGCCACGAAGAGACAGAGTTGCACAAGAGGGCAAGCAAGATATCTTTTGAATATTCAGGACATACGCTCGAAGAGACAATTTCAAATCATATTAAATAGAAGCAGTGTACGAAGGGGCGGGAAGGCGTTATAATGACTAAGAAGCGTATGCGCGTTCTGACACACATTTTTGACTTCCCAGGCTAGAAAGCCAAACACGCCGACTAACTGGTGCTAGTAAGGTGTTTGGAGGGCAGTTGTGGGAGCCAAATTTCATCAGATCCATAGGGACGGATAAGCGTGTCCGGTCCGAAACGTAACCTATATTTGGCACATACCCCAATCAATCAAGGAGCCGAATAGAATAACCAGTACCTCAGCCAACAGAACAGATGCCGAGTAGAGGTACATGTAACGGAACGAGGATGGGCCCAGCCCGAAGGCCCAAAGGGAATACTATAAATACAAGATCTTCAGTTCTAGAAAGGTATGTGAGAATTATTAAGCTTAGCTGAGAATACAAGTAATCTTGAGTGCAGAGACTAACTTGCCGATCGGAGTGCTAATTCCGGCACCCCCGATCGGAGTGTTTATTCCTTTTCAGGTGACTAGCAAAGGATTACGAGCGTCCCCCAGGATCAGAAGAGTATTTCCAAACCACTTCTCTATACATGGGTTTAACAAGTTTCAAAGCATAAACTTTATACATACACAATTCATGTTTTGTATCTTGCATAGAAAAGCTCCTAGGCTTGAAACTAAGCTTCAATACATGATCAATACATGAAAATTCTTACATGCATGTGCCAAACAACCCTCAATACAACATGATCAACATGCTTCACATTCAAATATGCAAAATTATGGCTAATTCTTACATGCATGTACATATTAACTTCAAATTCATTTTAATCAACTCAATTCTTGTTCTTAATTATATATCTTGCTTAAATTCACTTAATTATGAACTTAAACTCATGAGTTTGAGTTCAACTACTCACCTAGGAGCTCCAATCTTCCAAGTTCTAGCTAGTTCTTAAGTTAACCTTCTCAAATTTCAAGCGTCTTGCTTAATTCTCCAATTTTTGCCTTCACTCTCTCTCTCTTTAGAACCATCCCTCTCTCTCTCTCTCTCTCTCTAGAGTGTAATCTCAGCCAAGTTGTAAGAAATGAGCTCAAAGGAATAAACTTAAGTGTATATAGATCACTTATATATGCTTGCCTAATCAATTTTGATTAGGGCTAATTAACTGAGCTTAAATTAATCAATTTAGCCTAATTAACTTGGTCCGAATCAAATTTAATTAAATTTCACTATAGGCTCTAAAAATTATGCTAATCACAATAGTACAGTCAATTTCAATTTCTGTAGCCTCTATGGTCTTCAATTTCAAATTATAGCAATAAATGGGACAGATTTTCCTACGGTGAGCAAATATAGTTTCAAAACCATAATTATCACCAAAAATCACATAAGCACTTAATCACAATCATAATCAAGGGTAATTAACATAACATAGAATAGGATTATTACAATCTTCCCCCCTTTAGGAAGTTTGGTCGTTCAAACTTATTTTACCTCTGTCCGGAAACAAGTGTGGATAGCGTAGCCGTATCTCATCTTCCTTTCCCATGTAGCGTGTTTCCCATAGTGTTCTTTCCATTCTACTTTCACCATTGGGATGGACTTGTTCCTCAATTGTTTCACTTGCTAGTCAATGATTCGTTCTGGCCATTCTTCGTATTCCATATTCTCATCAAGTGCTATCCGGTGGTAATCAATCACATGGAATGGATTTTGGAGATACCCCTCAACATCGATATATGAATTACATTGTGCATTTGTTCGAATCCCGATGGCAAAGCAACTCTATAAGCAACTGGGCCAAGCCTTTCCAAAATTTGAAACAGTCCAATGTAACGGGGTGACAATTTACCCTTCTTACCAAATCCAAACTGACCCTTCATTGGAATCACACGAATAAATACATGATCACCAACCTCATACTCAAGAAGTCTTCTTCGAACATTTGCATAATTCTTTTGCCGACTCTGTGCTATATTGAGCCTTTGTTGGATGATTTTCTTTTTCGTAGAAGTATCTTGCACAATTTCGGGTCCAAGTAGAGCCCTATCCCGACTTTTGTCCAACAAATTGGTGATCTACATTTTCTTCCATACAAAGCTTCGTATGGTGCCATACCGATGTTGGAATGGAAACTATTATTGTATGCAAATTCAGCTAGTGGCAAATAATCTTCCCAACTCCTTTGAAAATCTAAAGCACACATTCTGAGCATGTCTTCCAAGGTCTGTATGGTCAATTTTGATTGCCCGCCTATTTGTGGATGGAACACAGTACTAAATTTTAGTTATGTTCCCATTACTCTTTGCAGGCTTTTCCACAATCTAGATATAAATTTTAGATCTCTATCTGATACAATAGACACCAGAACTCCGTTTAAATGAACAATCTCATCAACACATGTAGTGGCTAATCTATAAGCATCAAATGTAGTTCTCATAGACAGAAAATGTACAGATTTGGTCAGTCTATTAACTATAACCTAAATAGAATCCATACCTCGAGGCGTTTGAGGTTTGAGGTAGGCCAACAACAAAGTCCATGGTCACATGCTCCCACTTCCATTCTAGAATAGGGAGAGGTTGAAGTAGACCGTCTGCTTTTTTTCAGCTTTAACTTGCTAACATTAGAGGCACTTAGACACATACTCTGCGATCTCCTTCTTTATTTTGGGCCACTAATAGCTTTGCTTTAAGTCCCTGTACATTTTTTTATTATCCGGATGCATAGCAAACATCGACTTGTGAGCTTCACCTAAGATTCTCTTCTTTAGTTCAGGAATGCTTGGGACACATAGTCAGTTTTGGAATCTCAACACTTCATTATCAATGCTGAATTCTGGTTTCGGATTTGCTTCAAGCTCATCAATTATTTTCTTGAGGAACTCATCCTCTTTTTGTCTTTGCTTGACTTCATTAACTATTGTTAGCTCAGCTGGAATGGCGGATATCAACCCATCTTGTTCGTGTAACACAACTTCAATCTTGATTTTCTCAAAATCCTACACGATTTCTTTCTGTTCAGTAAGTAAGCAAGCTAAACTCCCCATCGATTTTCTGCTCAGGGCATCAGCAACTGTATTGGCTTTCCCAGGGTGATACTAAATCTGAAGACCATAGTCTTTTATTAGTTCAAGCCATCTTCTCTGTGACATATTCAACTCTTTCCAAGTAAAGAAGTAATTCAAACTTTTGTGATCCGTGTAGACTTTGCATGCCCCATACAAGTAATGCTGCCAAATTTTCAAAGCAAATACAACTGCGGTCAATTCCAGGTCATGTGTTGGATAGTTTTTCTCATGTGGTCTTAATTTTCGGGAGGCATAAGCAATTACTCGTCCTTCTTGCATTAATACACAGCCCAAACCTTTATAAGATGCATTACTATAAATCACAAAGTTTTCCGTGCCTGCGGGCAATGTTAACACTGGTGCAGTAGTCAGTCTTATTTTTAGTTCTTGGGAGGCAGATTCTCTTTCATCATTCCATTCAAATGGTTTCCCTTTGCGTGTCAGTTGGATAAGAGGTATAGCTATTTTTGACAATCCTTCGCAAACCTTCTATAGTACCCAGCTAAGCCCATGAAACTACAGACTTCTATTACATTTGTTGGTGTAGGCCAATTTACAATTGCCTTTATCTTCTGTGAGTCAACCTAAATCACATCTCTGTTGATGACATGCCCTAGAAAACAACTTCATCCAACCAAAACTCGCATTTTTGTAATTTAGCAAAAAATTTCTTTTCTCTAAGTGTTTGCAAGACGGTTTTCAGATGTTGTTCATGTTCAAGTCTACTCTTTGAATATATCAGAATATCATCAATAAAAACCACAACAAATTCATCAAGGTAAGGCTTAAAAATTCGATTCATAAGATCCATAAATGCTGCAGGGGCATTAGTCACTCCAAATAGCATAACAAGAAATTCATGGTGGCCATACCTTGTCTAGAATCCAATTTTCTCGACATCTTTTGCTTTTACCTTCAACTGGTGATACCCGGATCTCAAATCAATTTTAGAAAATACTTGTGAGCCCTGCAACTGATTAAACAAGTCATCAATATAGGGTCAAGGGTATTTATTCTTTATTGTTACCTTGTTCAATTCACGGTAATCAATACACAGGTGCAAGGTCTCATTCTTCTTTTTCACAAATAACACTGGTGCAGCCCATGGTGAAGTACTTAGTCGGATAAAGCCTTTGTCAAGTAAGTCTTGCAATTGTTCTTTCAGTTCTTTCATTTTAGCAGTAGACATTCTATAGGGGTTTTGAGATAGGCTGAGTGCCTAGTACAATATCAATAGTAAACTCTACTTCCCTGTCAACCAATTCTCCGGGTAATTCATCTGGAAATACATCTGGAAATTCTCTAACAATAGGGATACTGTTTAACTCAATAATCATAGATCGTTCAGACAATATGCCACACAAGTAACCTTGGCACCCTTTTCTGATCAATTTACTTGGTTTCATTGCAGATATCAAATAAGGTGGAGGCACTACCCTATTACCCATAAACACAATTTCTTCTTGCCCTGGTGGTCTAAATACAACTCGTTTCATTACATAATCGATGGTGGCACAGTATTTAGATAACTAGTCCATACCCAGAATTACATCAAAATGTCTAAAGTCCAAGGGCAACAGATCTACATACAGAGTAGCATTCCCAATACGCATATCACAAAGTCGACAAACAGATATACACAACACAGATTCCTCGGACGGAGCAAATACACATAACAAATATGGCAATGATTCTAGAGGTCTACTTAATCTAGATGCAAATGCATAGGTTACAAAGGAGTGCGTTGATCCAAAGTCAATTAACACAAATGAATCCTGATTACATATAGAGATAGTACCTAAGACGATGGCTTCTGCGTTCCGTGTATCGCCCGGAATGAGCACAAAGACTCTTCATTGCCTTGCGGTGTCTCTGGTGGTAGTAGGCCCCGTAGTGTTTCCCAGTTTTGGGATCAATGTAGTTAAGCTAGAAGCTAACTTCCCACTGTTTTGATTACAATCCCTGGCTATATGCCCTGTTTTACCACACTTAAAGCAGGCCCCTAAAACACGGTAGCAAACCCCATGATGTCTTTTACCACATTGGTTGCACATTGGAGACGCATCTGTAGAAGAATTTGAAGTGCTTGAGGAGCCTGTATTATGTTTCTTTGAAAGTCTTTTCTTTGAAAAAAAGCCCTGCCTCTTACTTTTCCAATCAGTTGATGATTTACCTAGCCTGGCTATGTTAGCTTCTGATATTATGGCCCGATCTGGCACATCAATATAGGTTTCTAGCTTTAGTACATTCATATTTTACAAGATATCATCTCGAAGGCCACCTTCAAACTTGCTCATTTTCTTACAGTCAATGTCAACCATGTGCGGTGAAAATCTAGCCAATTCGGTAAACATGGCCTCATACTCAGCCACTGTCATGTTGCCTTGCTTAAGTTCCATGAACTCTAAAACTTTCATATCACGAACACATTGTGGAAAGTATTTGTCGTAGAAAATTTCCAAGAACCATGCCCAGCCAATATCTTATTGCTTTCATGCATCAACATCCACCACCTTCTCGCTTCATCTTCTAGTATAAAGGTGGCTAGCAATACTTTCTATGTTTCTAGACAAGGAAACACTTCAAACAACTTCTCCATGCCAAGGACCCACACTTCAGCCTGTAATGGATCCAATCCTCCATGAAACTATGGCGGTTTCATTTTCTTAAACTCTTTGGTGAGAGTTATTGTCCAGTCATCATTCTGTAGATCTTGTACAGGCGGTGCCGAAGGTGGGGACGGAGGGTGTGGCTGTTGCCACTGTTGTTGTTGCCTCATTGTTTCTTCCATGTCCTGTATTAATCTTTCCATCCTATCCATTCTGGCAGTAGAGGACTCCTCTAATTCATCATCTCTTGTTCTCACCATTATTTGATTAAGCTTGCATTATTCTTTATACCAAAATGGGCGCAAGTATGCAAATACAGAGAGCACACATATTCAAGTAAATCACAATGCAAGTAAATCACAATGTATATAGTACACAATCATTTGTTTCAAAACATTTTAGCATATTCTCGATGTCTTCAAGGTCATACTTATCATATGAATACATCCTAGATCTTTTCTAGACGCTTATTGCTCATTCGGACAAGTTTGTGAGTTATTAACTCGTACTTTGATACCACTCTGTCATGACCCAAACTCGCCCCTATGGATTAAGATCATAACCAGTCAGTAATCATGAGATTACCTACGACCTCAAACCTGATTAAACATGTCTCAATAGAAAAAAAGGGGCCAAAACGAAAGCAGACTTAAAAATTTTATCCAATGAGCTATGCTTATATAGCATAACAAAATCATTTTAAAAGCATTCCATAATAACTCACACATATAACAGATTTAACATCTTGTACATCCAGGAACTTTCAGATATGTAGCCAGCCGAACAAAAGATTATATACATAGGTGATCCAACGTATTCACCAAGGTAGCCAAAGGGGTAAACAAAAGAATAAAGCAAAGTCTCATGCGTGAGACGTTTGGGCTAACTTCACAAAAACTTGGATTTCTCTCACATCCTTGACTGAGGTTCACTGAGGCTAGGTTTGGACATCTTTTTGCTCACCTACATACATATAAATAAGAGTGAGCGAAAGCCCTGTGAATAATACCAAACTAAAGAGGTTATATGAATGAAATTCTCTAATAGGTAGTATCCTTGTCAATCACATTAAACGACCTTTGGCTCATTCATGTTCTTATCAAACGTGTCAAATGGCCTCAGACCCAAACATATCAAACTGCTTTTGACCCATCATATCAAACGGCCTCGGACCCAATTCATTCATATCAAACGGCCTCGGGCCCAATTCATTCATGTCAAACAGCCTCAGGCCGAATCTTCGTATCAAACAGCCTCTAGCCCAATCATATTAAACGGCCTCTGGCCCATTATTTTAATGTTCATGTTTATACGTATTTCATATTCGTGATCATAATCATGTTCATAGTCAGACGGCCTTAGGCCCATTAATGTCCTTATCAAATATATCAAACAGCCTTGGGCCCAAGTATGAAAAGCGGCCTCATGCCCAATTCATGTTTTTCACAGACCTTTTACAAAAATTTGGCATATCGAATACTCATTCATAATTGAAACCAACAAATCCATGAAACTTATACAGAAGTAGCAGTTGGAAAGTAACATACTTGAAAATATCTTTACTAAGATATTACTCACAATGTTCCGTCGATGAATTTGCCCTCGTACTTGACCCTACACATTTCATAACATATTGCGTCACAACCAATTAAATCCATTCTTAACTTATTATTTCTCTTAGGCCTTTTTCTTATCTCTTTTGTTCATTTATAATGTCTAATGCATGCCTAAGAGTGCTTAGAAATAAAACAGAATGGAAAACGGAACGTAAAACAACTTTTCAAAAATTTTGAAACAGGACCTTTCGCTTGAGCACAACTTTGGTTGCTTGAGCGGCCTATAAAACTTGTAAAAGTACTGGTTACGTGCATTTTACGCTTGAGTGAGGAGCTTTGCAAAACAGGGTTCACTCAAGCTACTGTGCAAATCTCTGGAAAACTTCTGGGAGCTTGATTTTTACGCTCGAGGGAGGCTTTTTTCGCTCGAGCAAAAATGTCAAATCCTGAAATTTCCAGCTTCAATACTTCTGAACAATCTGTAGGATGTGGTTGTCTGCATAGAATTCTCTCACAATACAACAACTTCAATGGCCACCCATAACCCTTCACAACGCTAAGTTTTTGCTTTGCAATACGGACCAAGTTTTCATTTATTGATAAATGTGCATAAGCACATATGAGATAATATATATATATATATACAAATTTGACCATTATAAATGCACCAAAATTTAAAATATTGATATACCTGTTTGCATACATACAGATGGCTTTAAAAGTCCAAGTACTTTAGAGAACAGTTATCTCATGTTTACACCATCACTCTGGATCTTTCTTCCTTTACACAGGTCATATTGTTTTATATAATCTGGATGACAAAGCCTTCTTGTATAAAACAAAGAGGAAACATGTGTTGCAGGTTTTTGTTACAAGTCACTGGTATTTATGGGTTTGCCTAACATTTGCCATGCATTCATGGGTTTTTTTTTAGGAAGAACCAGTTGATGAGCCATGTAGGAATGAGGATATACACCCTCTGGCTCTTAATGCCTTTGACCTAATTATTCTTTCTCATGGCTTAAACCTTTCAGCACTTTTGACCGTCGACAGATATGAGTTATGAGTTTGTTAATTCCACTTGAGTCATTTGTATTTGATTACCAAGCAATCTAACCTTTTCATTTCATTCATGACCAAACTTGTGGTTTGTTGTTTTCCACATCTAATGTTCCACTTGCTGTCAGCTGCCAACATTTTTCAAACTTACCTACTCTTGGTACTGCCATTAGGAGTGTGTTGCCGTCTCATCTCACTTTTGTCACGTTAAACACTATTGAGCCCAATTTTCAATGTCATCCTGTATTCCTTTATGATTTCATTTTATATAGCTTCGTGATTAGTTCATATGTTTGAATTTTTTGCCCTTCTTAGCAGGACTATACGCAGCATCAAACACGCTTTGTTTCCCATAAACCAGCAAAAGTGATTTTGTTAAGTATGGAAGTTGTTGCACAATTGATAGGTTTTAAGACACATTCGTAATTACAAGGTAGACCACTTGGGAGTTTCCTATGGTAATCTTGTTTAGAACTTTGGTAAACTTGACCAACTTCATGCTAACTGCCTCTTATTTTGATGCCTCGAGGAATTAATTTACTATCTAATTAACATTTGGAGGAGTCCAGGCTATATTTGATTTTGTCTTATTTCCTGTTCATTCCATGGGTAGTAATCTCACCAAAGTAGTCCTGAAAATATTGATCGGAGGCTATTTTTTATTTATTTTTTTTTTTTTAAAGATGAGGGTGGAAGGCCTTTCAGCAAACAAAACTTCACATTTTTCAGTCATTCTCGAAGTACGTTCTCACCCCCGAACCTCTGTAATAATTTTTTTCCTAACATTTTATAGTTTCCAATTCATGTTTTAAATAGGTATTTCAAGTTGCTCCTACATTCGTCGCGGTTGATATTCAAAAAGCATCTGGAGATGCTGGTGAATACCTCAAGGTCAGGTGCTCCATTTGTTCCAGTTTCTAGATGTGATTCACCGCCAAAAACTAAATATATTTTGCACATGAATATAGCTCACATTTTTTAGCTTGTCCTTGCTCAACATGATTATTATGACAAATGAAAGAGTCGGTTATTTTAGTCTCGGAGATTCAGCTAATTGAGTTTTACAATCTTCTGTGTTCAGTTTTACATGATTTTTTGTGAAAATCTCGAGGATATCATCTGGAAGCCGCCTAATGAATCCTGCAAATCAAGGATTACCAAGACTAAGAGCAAAAGGCGATAATTTAGTTTTCTTCCACGTTAGCAAGTAAATTATGTTTGCTGTTAAACAGGGTGATCTTTGTCTTCCAAAAACTACCATCAAGTGTTTCAACCTTGAGGTTGCAGCATCGATTAGGGTTACATAGCCCCATTGGCCATGATCTCCACCCTCTGAAAGAAAAAAAGAGAAATACTATCTTAATCTTTCTATATTAGGGTTGTAAATCCCTTTTGAGCGGAGTTTTCCCAATTCTTACCATTGTAATACCATTTTGTAGTTTGACGTGTATGACTGAACTGTTCTGCTATGGTGTTTTCGAATTCTTACCATCATAATGCCATTTTATAGTTTGAAATGTATTAGTTTACAATATTGCTATTTTGCTATTGTTTAGATGAAATTAAGCTTTTACTTTAAATTCTTCTTCTACCAAAAAGTCAGTTATAATTTTATTTTTTTTTTTAATGTTACCTTAATAGTTTCATCGAAATATATGTTGAATGTTTGTTAAAAGAAAAAATTCACTACACAAAATTTCATATGCATGTTAATTTCAAATCAATAAGAAGATTTTGAAAAATAAATTGTATTTAAAATGTACATCTAAAAAAAGTCATTATATGAAAGGTTTGGAACAATTTTAAAACAAAAAGTTGCGTGAAACACTCGACTCTAAATATATACAGGGGCTTTTAAGCCATTTGAACTATGTTTCTCTTTTTTTAGAACCAACTATGTTTACTTAAGTGAGGGACCTTCCGTGAAATTCTATTTCCACACACTCACCTACCTCTGTGCACACACTTAATGATTTATTTTTTTATTACAATTTTATCCTAAAATAAAATTACTAAAGTGTTCTTATCTTTTCCTCCAAAACCCTAATTTTTTCATCTCCTCTATGCACACACTTTGGCCGTTGTTGAATGGATTCACCATTGTTGACATTGGATCTTCCCTTCCTCCTCCTCCTCCGTTGTCCCCTAGATCATCACCTCCACCACCGCTGACACCACCGCTACCACTTCTACCTTCTCCAAATCACTGGCCACCGCGGAGACCTTTTAACGTTTTTGCGGAAAATTTTTTGAAGCTATCAAATTCTAAAACCCTAGACCTCCGATTACTCTCTCTCTCTCTCTCTCTCTCTCTCACTCTCTCTCAGTAGAGAAAACAACTTCTCATTCCCACTCTCTGTCCTTATTTTCTTGGAAACCAAACAGTGGCACAAATGGCTACCTTTCAACTCACAAACCTAGCTGAGTTAATAGTGTGTTCTTCTTCTTCCTCTTCAATTTTCAGTGGGTTTAACCACAAAACCTTCTATTCATTCGTCTCAAGAACATGTTTCTCCTTCCAGGCTCATCGTCGAAGTCCCTCGAAGCGTTATTGTACTTGTAGTAGCTCGTTTACTCCAATGGGCGTGGCCAAGATCAAGGTCGTCGGAGTAGGTGGAGGTGGCAACAATGCCGTTAATCGCATGATTGGCAATGGATTACATGTGGGTTTTTCTTGCATTTTGATGGTTCATTTCCAAATTTGACCCCCCTATTGCATATAATAATACATATATATACATTCTTGCTAGTTCTGATTATAGAACTGGGTTTTGTACATAATTATTGTTTTCAATGGCAATGTGGGTTTTGCTTTCTATCTAGTTGGTTGTGCATTGAGTAAAATTATAAAATTCAAAATTAATTGGTATGTGTACTAAGAGAGGATCTGGAATGAGATGTTTTGGTGTGTGGAAATAGAATTACCCAGACCTTCCATGTAAAACTTATATTTGTATAAATCAATAAAATCTTATAATGAGGGAGCTTTGACCCTCTCACAAATTAACTCCCATGGTACAAGTGATAACAGTCAATTAAATTATTTTTTCCTTTTTGTTTTGATAACAGTCAATTAAATTATTTTTTTCCTTTCCAAAAACAAAAAAATAAAGAAATCAAAATGAAACAGTGAACAGAGTTGTAAATTTACATATTTGACCAATCAAATGTACAGTATATATCCCAATCATCTCACAACACTACACTCAACATACATATGTGGGAACACCATAACACAGACTCATACACAATCAAATAGAAATTAGAATTCAAACACAGTTTCTAAAACACCAAGCAAACAGAAACCTGTAACATGTTCTGATAGAACCAAACATAAACTAGATACTTCCATGACTCTGACCACCACTTGAAACCCAATCCAGGCCCTTACTTTGAAAGTTCACAGCAAAGTGTCTCCTGCCATAGCACACCAAAAATGTTAAGGCTTTGCCTATGATGGGGGAAAAACAAAAAAGAAATGAGAACCAATATAATTTACAGAGGACTTACAAGTTTCATCTCAACCGTAGCCTGAAAATGTGCAGTGTTCTCCTTGAGCCTTGCAATTTCTTGTTCCATGCGTAAAACTTCAGTGCTGAACTACTGTAGAATCCACAAAAATAAAATGAAAAGTGAGAATGATTATAGAGCAGGTGATAGAGATTCAGCAAGGTAAGACCCTTTATTAATTAAAATTAAGGTTCTAAAAGTTTAGACACTTTTACTAATTAAAACAACAGAATCAAGATCCTTACCATTTCCTCCTTTCCCATCCTGAGACGACCAGAAGAAAACAAGAAAACTAATCAGAAAACAAAAATAAGAACAATTTTCTTCTACTTAACAAAGTCACAATTTTCGTCTCCAATAATATCTAAAACCATATGAATGTTGGTAAAATGAAAATAGCCTCAAGGGTTCTTTTGTGAAGGCAAACACTCTTGCCACCATTGCCCCTTGTAATGCTCCAAACCCTTTTGTGTCTCAACAAGCCAGTGGCCACAAAAGAATCTGTTATAAGTTGAACTTTACCTTTCTAAACTAGTGATCTAGGAGTTAAAAAGGTTGAGCCTGGGAGGGAATACATTGCAAATAATGCTTCTATAAAAGAAGTTTGCAAATCTTTGAAGATTCTCAAGTTTGGAAGTACCATTACTGAAATAAATCTAATAATTAACATATGTATTTTGTTGAAGAATGATTTTATTAGAAAGCGCTTAATAATTTGAATAAAATTTATACGATATTATTCAAGTAGAAAAATTGAAAGTTGTGGACGAAATTTTGACTGTATAGTACTTCTATCTGTGCAAATGTTATCTAATATAATCTCTACACCACTTTAAACAAGTGGTTGGAAGTGGATTTTGTTCTTATTGTTGAGGACTAAATTTTGACAAAGTTTATAGGACACATGTGATGGGACTTAAGGCTTGGTTGGTTTGGGTTGGTTTGGTTTTTAATAGGACACGTGTATCTTGTTTTAAACAACTGAGGTTGTAGGGAACAAGAAAAAATAAAGGTAGATTTCCTACCAAAATATAGGAAACATGTTTTAATTGAAATCACATTTTCTATAATATGTAATGTCATTTAGTTACAAAAATAAATGTTGATGTGTATTACCTGCTTGGCTCCAAGTCAGATTCTTGAAGTCTAGACTTACCATCTTCTATAGCACAAAGAAAGTAGTTCATTGTTACTTTGAAATCATTCTTCACATGCTGCAGTAATCCATTCTCCCCTGTGTGGACCACAACATACGAATGTGCACGAGTGACTAGAGATGGAAGGGTAGAGCCACTACAGCCATCCATCCTGCAAGCTGTGCAAACAAGCACATCCACAATCTCATTTCATAAGTGATGATCTAATGTTTCCACTTACACAACAATATTGCTCAAACAACTTACCAATTTCGTGAAGATTCACATCTTTATCAAGAACAAAATTTTGTCTCATGTTCCTTGTGTAGATTCCCAAAATTTGCAGGCGCCCTTGCTCATCTGGGTACTCTACTTTGACATGTAGTTCGATTCTACCTTCCCTACAAACAAATACAATAAATAACGTACTTTTTTTTTATTGAGTTAGGAAAATGAGAATAAAATAAATAGCTATTTATATATATATATATATATATTTGTTTGGTTACCCATAAAAGATAAATATGTTTAAATAATTTCATTTTTCTTTACTTGATAAACTCAAAATTTGAACATGCCATTCGAGTTTAAAAAATGTGGGACATTGTTCAAAAAGAATAAAGAAATCAGCAAAGAACAACACAATGGAGAGAAGGTTACCTCGGCAGGGCTTCATCAATGAGCTCCTTTCAGTTTGTAGTACCAATAATAAAAATGTTGTTCAATACTTTCAGGCCGTCAATCTGAAAGGCATGCAAATTTTCAAGTATTACCTAGACAAAGAGAAACAATAAAAATAAAAAATTGAAAAACGAAATCTGAGAGATATTAACCATTGCAAGTAGTTGGCTTACAAGCCTATCATCCATATGGTGTAATCCCATATCTGCCCCTCTTTCTGCAAAAAAAAAAACCAAGAACATATTAAAGACATGATTTGCAATATACATATGGAACCAAAGAAGACCACGCTCACTCTCTCTTAATGCTTATGATTACTTTCTCATTGTTGCCTCCTCTACCCTTTGTTCATTGTTAGTATTTTTTATCCTAAAGAAATTTAAAATTTAAGTTTTGGCAATACCTCTCTTGACAAAACTTAATATGATGATTTTTTATTGAAAGGGTTTTTGTTTTTATTATTTTCTTGTTCATTATCTTCTTATACATTAACATGATTCATGATGCTTGTCAAGATATGGAGATAATGTTGTTGAATTTTCAAGTTTGAGAATGGCAACTTTGGGATGCTCAAATTGGCTGTTTGTCTCAGCTTTTTGGTGTCAACACATGGGTGAAAGGATAGAGCTTCACATGTGTGGACTTTTTGTGGATTTTGTTGGATCTTCATTGATAGCAAGCATGAGGATAAGGCTTTGACAAAGGGATGGACTTTACAGAGCTAAATGGTGGCTTAGGGAGGCTGTTTGTCAGTGGGATTGGATGACAAAGCGCGGAGCAAAACGTGCAAGAAATATGAAGCAAAGAGACAGAAAAAGATGCTCAGCCGCATCCACCATCACGCCCGCGATTCACTCACAGCACGGTCGCGCCCGCGACCATTAGTATCGCGCCCGCAACCAGGCTTTGCCCAAACGACCAACTCCCAGGAGTTGGCTCTACAACCTGCGAAGGGACACCACGGCCGCAAACCAAGGCTAACCATGCCCGCGAAGAACATGTTTGTGCTCGCGAAAGTGCCCTGCCTCAGGTCTATTTAAAGGACCCTTTGTTAATTTGTTGAGGCACCTCTCCAACACCATTTTGGCATCTCTCCAGAACATTTCCTGTCTCTCCCAACACTCTCTAGAGCTCAACATTTCCAAACTTAGAGAGAGTTTATTTTGAGAGAAATATATTTTGAGAGAGATCATTTTTGTAATAGAGAAAATATTTTGAGAGAAACATATTTTGAGAGAGATCGGGCTTTATTTTGTTAACGATCTTTCTTACCTCCTTGTATTAGGAAAAAAATGAAGTTTTATATGTGGTTGTGTGCGTGATTTGAGGCTACATGACCTAGTAAGGGAGCTATCTAGGAACTATGTCGGATGCTGAGATGGCAATACATCATCAGATACTAGCTAGGTCAAAGCAAAGATGGCCTTGGGAAAAGAAAGAGTGAGGAGTTGTTTTAGAGGTCTAGAAGTGAATAACCAAAAAGCAAGAGATGGCGATGGTTAGATATTCTTTATGCATGAAGATGGAGGCTATATTTATAAGGATTGGGTTACATAGCCCAACTCACCTAGTGGCCTCAATAGTTGGAATGGTGGTCAAGTGTGCTCAGATATGAACAAGTCACTTGTCTTTGTCATACTCTAGAGTTCTCTTCCTGTCGAGATCTCTCCAAGGTCAGTCAAGTGCAGATCCCCCCAATGAGAATAGTACAAGGTATCTTGACAAATCTTCATTTCCAATATACCAAGTCCAAAATTCCTACGATCTCATGTTGAGTCATGAGGTCTCTTGGGTGCCCCGTAACCATGGCACCAAGCCCAAAGGTGTCCCGAGGCTCTTCTATCTGACGTAGAATGGCATGAGTGTATTAGGGTGACTGGAAAACAAGTGTAAAATCATATAAGACATGGAAACTCGACTTGCCCAAGGGGACCCAAGTGTGATGGCTCAAGTGGATACAAGCACACCCAAGTGGGCAGTCCTCTTAATCTTGGAAGGAAGGCCAAGTGCATCAGCAAGGCTCCCTGGAGATAGCCTCTTTCAATTTTAATACGAGAGATGCTACATGTGTGGTGGGTAGAGGTTTTGGAATAAAGGGATCCCATGCTCAATACAATTGTCATGGTGAAGCTATGAAGTATATGCAGATATGATGATTACCTAAGGTCAGTCAAGTGCTTTATGTATTTATGCGCAAAACAATTGAGTGCTTATTGTTTAGGAACCACTTTCTAGAAAAATGCTTTCTTGCCTAGGTGACCATTACCTTTGGGGTCTTCGGATAATATACACTATCTGCTATTTTCAAAATTCAAAACTTTCAACCATGAGCCACCCTTTTTCATATAGAATAGCATTTCTATGTTGATTGTTCACACTGTTTAAAAGCATAGGTTGTTTAAATTAATAAAAACATTTAAAAGTGGATGACAAGTTGAAATCACAAATCATAGGGCATAGAAATAATGTGAAAGCAATGCTAATTAATCTGGACTACACACTCAATAGTGAATGCCTGCCTTACAAAAGCATATTGATAGAGAAGCATGAAACTCAAGCCTTGTATCTTATTGTCAATGTTTCAAAAGATGAGTTACAATTACTAATCTGGAGTACATATCACTAATACCAATAAGGAATAAAGAGACATCACACAAACAACAAATTGGCCACGTATGACATGGGAATGAAATGAGAGAAATAGAACATATAATCCATGGGAATACAAAAACACCAAAATGATGGCAAACCCAAACAGGGGGAAAAAATACTTGAATTATGTCAAAAACCTTAAGTCTGATATCGGGAAATTTACACACGCACACATATATAACACGAATTGTAGGTAGCACAACTAACAGCATTTAGAAGTAGCAAATATTGCATCTGTGCTTACCTTAGCAATGGAATCAAGTTCATCAAATATGATGATGTGTAGGTCACTTTTAGCTCCCGACAGAAAAGATTAAATGATCTCACTATAAAAGCACAATGAAGTGAATTTAGAATGAACATATGTACGCATATTCACCAAAAAAAAAAAATTCATCATCAATGGCTGTTTTAAACAGTGACCTTATTTTCCTCTTCGATACACCTTGGAATGCGTCTAACACATCCGGTCCATTTATAATCTGCATTAACGGTAGGAGAAAAAGAAGTGTCAAAATAAGATTAAAAAAAGTGGAGAGAGAGAGAGAGAGAGAGACCAGGGGCACTTTTGCATTTAGAAATTTGCAAATGCTTCATGCTATCAAGGTTTTTCTAGAACCTGGTGGCCCATATAGAAGCATTCCTCTTACATGCTTCAAATTCAGCCTAGCATAAGAAAGTCAATAGTTAATAACTTATAGTAACTATATTTGGGGAGGGGGGGGCCATGTATTATATGTTAAATAGGCAGGCCATCAAAAAAAGAGAAGCCCACCAAGACTAGTTTAAATTTCCGCAAGCATATACAAGCAGATTTGGTCATGAAAGGACCTTACAAGCTTGAGATGTCCCCATGAAAATGAGTCTTGGGTATATTTCCAATGTGTAACAATCTAAAGGTAAAAGAGATTCCTTTATATGGATTCTTGCCCGTTGTGGCAAAGAGGTGGAAATAGTAGACCATGTCATTTTGCATTTTGTCCATGTACAAAGAGTGTGGCCTGCATGCCCTTTAGTTCTTACATTTTTTTAGGGACTACTATTTGTCTTGCAACTATCCAAATATGGCAAATATCTAAATGGCCTAACGATGTTCTTTGGAATCTGCTAGTATAGTTGGCAGCAGTAGGTGGCATATTTAGAAGGCATGTAATACAAGTAGTGTTTGAGGAGCGAGCTAGAGAGTTCAAATTACATAAATCCTAAGCCGACTGTTCAACCCATTTATCCTATTAGTTTATATTTAAATACAATTTAGACTAAAATTACCCTCCAAAAAGGGAATGAGTTTGCAATTAGGACCACAAGAAAGTTGCCCTGTCATCACTTACTGTTATCTATTCTTGGATTCTTGGGGGAATTCACAACAATTTTTTTCTAGTGTTCTTTTCTATTGATTAAGAGGTGACCTCGTTATTTATCCCAAAAAAAAAAAGAAGAAGAGGTGACCTCGTTCTTTTCATTCATTTGTGGAAATTTGATAATCTATCACCTTTGCATCCTAACACTTCATTGCAGCTATTATCAAATCCTTCACCTCTATCTTTATACCCAACAACTTCAACCTATTTTACTACACTTTGTTGTACTTTTCAGTAATAAACTTGCTATAATAAATGTAGAAATATTAAAATAATTATGTTACTGGTTAGTATTCATGTTATTGAGTAATCACAAGACAATAATATATTTAAAGATTATAATGTCTTTTAATAATAAAAATACCACCACTATGTACGTTAGTTGATGAAAAGATTATGCATAAGAATTAATAAGAATTATTATTTTTTTAATATCAAAATCCTATCAAAGTAAGGGATCGACCTGGGCTTTATGGCTTGGAGCTAAAAAATTCCTTTCCATACAAAAAACTAGCAAAAGTTTCACAATAAGTTCCAGTGTGGTATATTGAAACTACTCTTTTTCTTTCGCTTATTAGCATACAAAACTATTTTCAAAGCATTTATATATATATATATATATATTAATTTTCAAAAGGTTACATTGATGTGATTTGGGATATGTATGAAGGTGTGGTGACCACTATTAGATCGCCTGCTGGAGAGACAAATGAATTTTCAATTACTGTAGGGTTACACCAAGAATCAACATTAAGTTCTTATCTTTTCGCTTTAGTTATAGATAAGTTGATACAAAATATTCAGGATGATGTGCTATGGTATATGCTTTTTGCAGATAATATCGTGTTAGTGGATGAGACTAGAGAAAGAGTTAACACTAAGTTAGAGACTTGGAGAAAGACACTTGAATTTAAAGAATTTAGGATAAGCAGAACTAAGACAGAATATACGGAGTGTAATTTTAGTAGCAATCACAATGGAAATAGAGGAGAAGTGAAGATTGAGAACCAAGAACTACCTAAAAGTGAACATTTTTGTTATTTAGGATTGATTATCACAACGACTGGGGAGATTGGAGCAGATGTGGTCCGTAGAATTAAAGTAGGGTGGCTTAAGTGGAGGAACGCGTCAGGAGTCCTGTGTGATAAACGAGTACCGACTAGACTAAAAGGGAAGTTCTATAAAATGACTATTAAACTAGCGATGTTGTATGGGACGAAATATTGAGTAAATAAGAAATAACATGTAGATAAGTTGAGTGTTGTTGTGATGAGGATGCTAAGGTGGATGTATGGAAAAACTAGAAAAGACAAAGTTAGGAGTAGTACCGATTGAAGATAAGTTTAGAGAGAATAGATTGAGATGATTTGGTCATATACAACGGAGACCAACAGGGGCATTAGTGAAGAGATGTGATACAATGACGGTAGATGGTAGTGTTAGGGGAAGGGTAGACCTAGATTGACGTGGACTAGTGTAGTAAATAGATATATGAATCTCATTAATTTGACTAATAAAATGACCTTGGATAGAGTCGAGTGCAGAAGAATGATTCATACAGCCGATCCCATTTGATAGAACTTAAGACTTGGTTTGGTTTGATTTGGTTTTCACACATCTTTATATTCCTATACATATACCGAGATTATTGACAGCTCAAAAGGTGTTAGCATTTTCCTTGTCCAAAATATGTAGTAATTTGAATGAATAACTAAATTACAAATTAAGCAACTATACTGTAAGTGCCTGTTTGATTGGGCAGATTATAACATAGGATTGGGATTATTAATCCATGCGACTCACATTGCATTGTTTGGTTGCAATTTTTGTTATCTAGACGATGAACACTTCATCTAATAAAATTGACAGATTAATCCTACAACTAATAATGCAAAACAAATATATATTGCAAAATAAACGTAAATAAGAAGGAATTATTTATCTCAATAATTCAGCAGAATAACCAATCTTACAACAAATCTGAATACCTTTTTGCTACAGAAGGAGGAACCATCAGCGAGCCTAATGCAGACTGCAGTATTTGAGCAAATTGGGATGTCATGCCTCCAATACCAAATGATATCAGTACTTCTTCCAGTGATTCCATATTGAAGCCTTCCCTAAATATGTTTTTAAATGTTTCAGCTCCACGGATTAGGGTACCCTGTGATCAACCATGCCAACAACTTTGAATAATTCTTACTGTTCATAAAAACATATATACATATGGACTCTCTATATGGGTAGGTGTGTGCATCAATTACAGATCTATCTGTACTCGGAGCTTCTGAAGACATGGCCACCGACGATGAGCCGAGCACTCGGCGGCCGGGGCACACTGTTGAAACTCAGATTGGACCGTTGGAACGGACAGAGACCAACATCAAGTGGCCCACCGTCCGATGTCATGAAGAGAGGTGGTTTCGGCCATGGGGCTTGTTGAAGAGAGAGAGAGATATATATATATGAATAAAGTAGAGAAGGGAAGGTAAAACTGTCATATTTACATGGCATAAACGCAAAATTCAAAAAAAATAAAATTGACATAAACTTGGACTGTTTAGTGGGTGGAATGGGGTGTGTTGTTGGACCGTGAGATCTTTTATGGGTTTTATTTTGATAATTTAAACAGTTTGTAGAGTTCTTTAATTAATTTATATTTGTAAAAAGTAATGTTGATCGGATATCGTTATCTCCTTGATAGGAACAAATTTTTATCAATAGTAAATATAATTTTAAAAATAAATTGTTAACAAAAATGTATTCTGATTAACGTGATTTTTTGCAAGTATGAAATATCCAACGAGTTCAATACATTAAATGGTTCGGATTATCAAAACACGACCTATGATGTGACAACCCTCACCTTGCTCTTGCCATATTTGCGTACATTCTTGCATGGTCTTGCCGCTTATGTTAATTTAAAGGTTTTATCTTGGCTTGATTTGCTTAAGTTGCTTGCATGATTTTGTTCCTTGCTTAGTGTGTGTGTGTAGCCGAGATCATCCTGAGCTTAGTCCGCCTTTGACCCTTTGTACTTAGAACCATCTTGAGATCTTGTTCAACCCCATCTTCACCTCGGGCATTCATTGCCGAGATGTTTTGCACTTGAACCTTGTCCGCAGGCAGGTATGGCCTAGGCCGAGATGTGGCGCACCCCGGCCAAGGTGTGGCACAGCTTAGTCAAGCGTCGTCCTCCCTAGCCGATGTTTTTCCATCCCGTTGTTGGATCCTTGTTTTGAGCCGATGTCATCTTGTTGCCGATGTGTCTTACCCGAGCTTGCTGCATAAGCTTTGTCAGAGGCTTGTCTTGTCCATCAATCACCTTTTTGGAGCTGAACCAACCCGGTAATGCCACGTGTCCGAGCTGTTTGTTAAGGCAGCCGACAGACCTTGAAACAAATCATTTCTTGTCTCAAATCTTTGTTTTAGAGAGAGAAGCTCTAGAGAGGAGGAAGAAGAGTTCTTGAGTGAGAGAGTGTCTTCCAAGCTTGATCTTTGTGGCTTGAACCGTTATATCCGAGTTTTGAGGTTAGAATCTTGATCTCCTTTGGTTGTTCTTGCTGAATATCTAGCTGCATTGCATGATCGGATCTGTTTTGCATGTCATGCATCGTTTTGAAGTTAGTTTTAGAAAGAGAAAATGGTTTTTCATGTGTTCTTGAACAAAGTCCCATTTTGATCGAAGAGTTTGGAACGAAAACCATGTTTTGTGTTTGTTCTTGCATGCCTTTCTTGAACGGGTACCCAGGTCCCTATTTTGAACTCTTGGCATGAAACTCAGATTTTTGTAACAAGTTGTGAGCTTGCATCCATCTTTCAATGATCATGTTCTTCATATTCTTCAAAGGAAAACCCAGATTTTTCCTGACTTTGTTTAACGGGACCTCGGCTTAATCCTGGTCAGTACCCGGTGTGTTTTATGAGCGGGAGCAGTGATTAAACTCCCAGCTTGTTTTGCTTTGTCTTTGACTTGGATCTGGCAAGAATGCCGAGATCATTTGCATGTATTTGGAGCTTGCTTTGAGAATGTGACTTGCCATGTGATTGTAGGTCCTTGATATTTGCTTCGAGTCTACACCTGAAGAACTAGGTGAGTGGTATTATTGATAAAGCTATGTTATACTCGTTTTGATAAATCTTGCTTGCTTGTTTGACGAAAGTATTTGATAGCATGAATAAATAGCTCTTGTTTGATGAGTCAAGTATACTCCTTGTTTTGATGCCATCTTTGGAAAGGATACGGTCCTTGTTAAATCGGGCTACGGGCCTAAGTAACACAAGTCCCTTGTGCTGGAGGACTCTAAACTTTCGCAGTACTATGTGTAAAGGATACGGTCCTTGTTAAATCGGGCTACGGGCCTAAGTAACACAAGTCCCTTGTACTGGAGGACTCTAAACTTTCGCGGTACCAAGTGCACAAGTCCCTTGTATTGGAGGACTCTAAACTTTCGCAATACTTTTGACCAAGCGATTACGGATCGTACTGTTACGATATTTGACGATGAATACGGTTCATCACTTGCCTTGCTAAAGTTTTGGTGTGTTTCGTTTTGAAGGACCTCGGCTTTATTCATGTAAAACCTTTATTTTTAGTACCATTCACTGAGTTTTGTACTCACCCCTCTATATATATGTAGGTGATGAGCAGGACGGCGGCGACGCCTAGTTCGTTGGGATACTTGTTTTGGATTCGTGTATTTGTCGGCCTTACTTTGTATTTACGTCGGCGATGCCCTGTTTTGCATGTCGGCGAATTCTTGAAAATCATGCTTCTTGACTTGTATTAGCTGTATTTTGTATATGTCGGCTCGAGAAGCCTTTTGATCAAGATGTAACATGTATTTTTGTACCTTGTTGTATTTAAATTGTGAAGTTAATTGGAAATGTTTGGCACTGCTTTAATCTACGCACAGCTCTTATGGACCGTTTGAAATTGATTTATCGCTTCCGCATTTGTGAGCCCCCTATATTCGTACTCTGTTTGTGTTAAGTTTGAAAGGTTGGCCTTCGGTAATTACGGATTACTGGCCATCACGGCACCAAACTACTAGGGGCGGTTTGGGGTCGTGACATATGATGAGCCTCACAGGCCCAACAATATACTCTGGTCCACATAGTGAACTGGAGAAAAACCTTTCCCAAGAAAATATCATAACAAAACACAATTAGATATAATTAAAAAATTCATAAGTCATAACTAAAATAATATTATAATTAAAAAAATTAGTCCTAAAAAAAAGAAAATAGTACAATTAGAGATATATAAAATACATTTTTTTTAAATTATGTATATTAAAATTTTCCTAATAATAATATAAGAAATTTGTCACCCAACTCTACCTTTAAAATGGTGTATATTAGACTTTTTTTTTTAATAATAATATAAAAAAAAATTGTCACATAACTCTATTACAAAATTATGTAAATTTTTACAAATTTAAGTCACTTTTTGAATTTATAAAAATTTAAATAATTTTATAATAAAATTCATACCATTATACACCGGAACATTTTTCATACAAATAGAGAAATATCAGAGACCAACAAACACAGGAGTTGAGATCCTCTCCTTGCCTCCTTACTTGCAATAGTAGAGATGTACCTTGAGTTGATCAAATGGTCCAAATTTGGACAGAAAAAGCAAATTTGAATTTATTTTTTTATTTTTTTATTTTTAAATAGTCAAATCTGAATCGTTGGATTAACTTAAAATGTATCTCCACCATTGCAAGTAGGGAGATAAGAAGAGAGTCCAAGTAAAGGATCTTCACTCACAAGTAATCATTCATTACCAATGATTGTGGAACTTCAACTATGGCTTTTGTGCGCTTACGGATCATCCCTTACTTTGGGATGGTTTGGGATGCATTCTCACGGAGAGAAACTTCCACAACACTACAGACATACAAGCTTCCTTTATATGCAAATGCCGTCCTTTGATATTCAGTAAAAACCTGCACATCCCCAAAGCGCCCCATTTTAAGGTCGCTTAATGCCTCAGACCCCCACTGGGGTGACCCTCGAGACCCAATGGGGTGTGATTGGTCTTTTTTCTTTTTTTTTTTCACCAACCCCCACGTGTGTGGGGGGAGGGAGGGTGTGGGTGCTTGGAGACGGGAGGTCTCAAGCACAGCTCTTTAAGGTCACTTATCAATCAATTTTTTTAATTAAATTTATTTATTTATAAATACTGATGAATAAATTTATTATAAGATATTAATAAATTTATCAATAATTTTTTGGTCAAATTACCTACACCTCTTTAAGATTTAACTAAATTACAGATTCTTCCTCAGGTTTCAAAAATTACATTCCACCTCATTACAATTAATGCTATTAACGGAGATAGTAAATTGACTAAAATGTCCCTAACTGTGTTATGTAGAGAAATAATGATATTTGGCTGAGATATCATGTCAAGTCAGTCAATAGTCGATCAATACTTGTTTTAGAATTTTTTTTAAAAAAATTAAAAATTAATTTGATTAAGAAATAAAAAATAAAAAATAATTATCATTTTATATAATTTTATTTTTGAGAGGTTAGAAATAATTTTTACAAATTAAATATATTTTTTCATATTTGTTTTTATTAAATTAGTTTCTATTTTTTTCAAAAAAAAATTCTAAATTTTTTTCTAAAGAACAAATCAAATATGGTTCCAAAAACTTAGATAACGTTTGGTTTAGAACTCAAATCATGATTTGTATAAAAAAAAAAATTCAAAACTCATACCTAAACTTTTTTTAAAATTCTTTACAAAACTCTATTTAAAAAAAAAATTATTCATTATTTATTTCAAAAAATAATTTTTTTTTTTTGAAGAAATTATTGGCCAAATAATTTGTTATGATTTAGATATATATGGGCGATTCAAAAAAATTTAATTTAGATTGTTCAGTGCTTTGAAAAGGTAGCAGGGGCAATATCATCGATCAAGATCTATTTTCGTGATGTCAGCGTATTTCTGTTAACAATTCCTAATATTTACTTCAAGGTAAGGGATAAATTGTTATGCGAATATAAACCTTAGGAGGCGAGATGTAATTTATGAAACCTAAGGGGGGAATGTGTAATTTAACTAAACTTCAAGAGGGTGTAGATAATTTGTCCTAAGATTTAATGAGTAATAAGTCACAAAAATATGACCTATGGATAATTTATCCCAATTTGAATTGTATATAAGACCATCTCTTATCATTTATCAATTCGTCCATCAAATTTTATTATGAATTTGAGTAAAAAAACTTAGGTAGTATTTGGTTTAATTTTTAAATTAACTTTTAGATTGAAAAATTGAAAAATATATTTGGCTTAGGGGTGAGCAGCGGATATATTGATCTGCCCAAACCGACTGAACTGAACCGATCCGATCCGCTATATTTTGGACGAATACGTGATGACGAGCGGACGGTTGCAAATTGATTTTTTTCAATCCGCCTAGTTTTGGACGGAGGGCAGATTTGAGGTTCCTTTGGCCGCAACCGAACCGCCAAACTGCGAGCACCCCTAGTAATTTGTAAAACTTTGGGTTTTCAATTTATTTAGATATTCTATTTGTATTTTCAATTGAAAAAGAGTTTAAATATTCTGTTGAATATATTCTGTTGATAAAGAGTTTTCAACTTTAATATAATTTTTGAATTAAAAAAAATAAATGTATTATTTATCTATGTTTTTTGGTTTTTAAATCGAACTCTAAGAATAAAAAAAAAAAAAGATGATATATGATGGTTGGTTTTTGTTTTCAAAAACAGATATAGATGTAACCATACAGAGGTATACAATCTCTACTACTGCTCTGTTTATGGTTTTGGTGGTTTGAATTGTTTTTATATTTTAAGAATCACATTTATAATATTTTATGCGGATCAGGTGCGCTGTGATTGTAATATGTGAATGAGACATGCAGTGATTGTAATGTTCTAAAATTTCAAACTTCCTTTCTTTGGAGGAGACATGCAATGCTTGTAAAACCTTTTTAAGTCATTAACTGTAATACTTTTCTTCTTTTTTTTGAGGAAGTGCGTAAGTTGAATTATATTGAAAATTTATAAAATTTTAAACCGTTAAACCAATTCACATCCATCCGCTAATCCACCAATCCGCTCAATCCACATCAGCCGAATTGACAGACGGATGTGAATTGATTTTCTCCAATCCGCCAATCTGACGGACGGATGGCAGATTGGAGGTTTTGTGGCCGCAACCGACCCGCGCTCACTCCTGGTTTATCATTTTTCAAAATTATTTTTTTTTCTCTCTCCTCTCTTCTTCTTCTTCTTCTCTTTCTTTTTTTTTTCACACATTAATCAATCAAACAATTTTTCTCTACACCCATCTATTCAGCTACAAAAAAAAAAAAAAATACAAATCATTCCAAAATTATTTTCAAAACTCATAAGCAAACAAGTTTTAAATTTTGAAAATCTTTTTAAACACTTAGGTAGCGTTTGGTAACGTTTACGTTTTTAGTTTATGTTTACAAAAAAATTTATAAACTGGTTTTTGTTTATTTTTAGAAAAACATAAATTACAAACACGTTTGATTTGGACAAAATTTTTTTAAAAAATTTAAAATATAAACTAAAAAATATGTTTGTTCAGACCTAAAATATTTATATCTATTTTTATTATTTCTGACAATGGGATCAAACACATTATAATTGAAAAAATTTAATTAAAAAAATAATTGGAAAAAAAATTAATGAAAAAAATATTTGAAAAAAAAATTAATTAAAAATTAATTGAATCAAATTTTAATTTGATATAAAAGAAGAAAAGAAAAGAAAAAAAAAAGTGAAGATTAGAGATGCTCTAATAATGCATCAACTAATTACTAGTACTTAAAAAAAAAAAAAAAAAAAAAAGAAAAATCCCTCAATAAACACCTGATGGTGAAATGTCCTTATAAATTCTCTCCCCAAGGTCGAAGCCATTATCTACACAATAATGAAATTTGATTAGTGATAATTTATTAGAAAGTTTCGCTGCTAAATGTAAATACAATCATATAGAACTGCATACCATTTGAGTCGAACTTGAACTTCCAGGAAGTAATTCTACCATGATTCTCAATACATCCATATCAAACCCATTCAATGGTGGAACAAACCTATAAATCAATCATATAGTACCTTTTAAAATGAAATTGCAGAATTCATACAAATATATCTATGTAGGCTACGACATACAAACACAATAGTAGATTGAACTTAAACTTTCAAAAGGATGGTATCTCCCAATGAAACATCCAGAGATTTGCAATCCTCTGGATTTAAAGATATGTGGCCCGTTGCAACTTTCTCATCCACTATATTCTTTATTAGTTAAGGTATAGCAGCAATACTCAAAATTCAAACCAAAAAAACAAAAACAACCCAAATCTCTGTTTTCGATTTTTCACCACAATTTTGAATAAAATTGTTTTTCTATGTGGTTAAAAAACAAACAAACAAATAGACCAACAAACAAACCAATCAAGTTAGTCTAATAGCCGTGGAAAAACGCCAAAACTCTCAACTCTTTTGAGGATATTGAATGGCAAATACCATCATGCCATTGACAAGAGCAAGGTAGAGCTTCTTTCTTGTAGTGAAAGGCCATGAAGGTCCTCGTCGAAGGCTCACAACAAATTGGTTTAGATCGTCTGGACAACAGTAACATGAATTGGTGAAACACTGCTCTGTAGTGGTATTTTGTACTATTAGTGTCTAGCCCAGTACCAAAATGGAGATCCCACTCTTCCACTCCACCAACCCCACTAGGTAGTGGAAGGGGTAGGTGGTGGCCAATAAGCTCCTCCCTCAATTGTGTATAAATTGAGGTGAGGAGGAGGGGTTTGAGATAAGAAATTGTAGTGTGTAATCTGAGAGGGCAGTGAGAAACAAGTGTGAATGAGAGTGCCATAGAGAGTGTTTGTGAGGTGTGAGTTGTAATATCCCTCCGGAAAATTCTATAGTGGATAGCTCTCCGTGGACATAGGCAATTGCCGAACCACATAAATATTTTTGTGTTACTGTGTGTGATTGATTTCTGGTGTCTCACAGTCCCAACAAGTGGTATGAGAGCCGAATCAGTTGCATTTCGAAAAAAAACGAGTGCGTTTCTTCGAAATTGCCAGAAATCAAGTTGCTCAAAATCAGGTTTTGAGCATACCAAGAGTAAGGGCTCGAAGAGAGGAGTCCAGAACTGCAACGTAGACCCCATGAAGAACCTCCACACACCCTCACGCGCCCCCTGAAATAGGCACACGACGCTCACTCTCAACACGTGCCGTCGACCTAGTCGGCGCGTCATCCCACGCGCCCCACGCACGTCTGAAGGAAGAAGACGAGCCGCGTGGCAGCCAAGTCAGCGCCACGTGTTGGCCACGTCAGCGCCGCGTGTCTGCCACGTCAGCGTCGCGTGTCTGCCACGTCAACGCCACGTGTCCGTCACGTCAGTGACACATGTCAGTCTTTCAGCCACATGTCAGACATGTGCCAGCCACATCATCACCTCCATTGACCAGTCAACCTGCCAGAGGAATGATCCAGTGCTTTGTGACAAAGGTACACCCGCAGATCTGAACTGTCCAAACTGTTTTGGCTTGATTTGAGCCATTCAAAGTCTATTTCTGACAATTCAATAGTGATTTCCAACTATTTGGAATATTCTGGACACATCTGTACAGTCAGATTTCACAAATCAGATTTTAAAAATTTGTAATTTTTATTTGGACAATCCAAAGTACTTTTCCAGCTAATTTAACTAGTCCGGACTCAACAGCAAAGCCTATTTTTTAGACAGAGATCATTTTTCGTATAGAAAAGTGCTGATGGAGGAATCAACGTCGACTTCGGGATATATGTTCAAGTTGACTCCTTCTAATCATGTAATTTGGAAGTCACGGATGGAAGACACCTTGTATTATAAAGACCTGTTTGACCCTATTTTTATAAAAGGGGTTAAACCAGAAGCAGTGAAGGATGATGACTGGATAAAAATGAACCGCAAGATTATTGGCTGTATCAGACAATGGATAGGCCACGGTGTGTACCATCATGTCACCAAGGAGACAGATGCCTATTCACTGTGGACAATGTTAGACGACATGTTCCGGTCAAAGACCGCTCAGAACAAAGCCGTAGTGATGAGAAGGCTTGTCAATTTGAAATTGAAGAATAGTATGTCTGTCGCCGAGCACACTAGTGAATTCAAAAATCTGGTGAATCAACTTGCAACCGTCAAGATGTGCTTAGACGATGAAATGCAAGCCGTTCTACTACTCAGTTCTTTACCGGATAGCTGGGAGACGTTGGTGGTTTCTCTCAGCAACTCTGCACCAGAAGGCAAGTTGACCATGAGCATGGTCACAGACACCATGTACAATGAAGAGACAAGGCGGAAGGACTTGGATGGAGATCAATCCCATGCCCTCATCACAGAAAATAAAGGTAGATGCAGAGACAGAGGAAGAAGCAAAAGCAGAGGACGCAGTAGAGGAAGATTTCAAGACAGAGAGAAATCCAAATAAGGTACGAACCGGCCGAAGTTCAAGTGTTACCATTGTGGCCAAGAGGGTCACGTAAAGAAATATTGCTATGCCTTGAAAGGAGAACAATAACAAGGCAATAGGCAGCCAAAGACTGAAGATGGGAACACTGCAGTTATTGTCTCAGAGGATATTGCATCATTCTCTGTTGAAGAAGAAAAATGTCTTCATATGTCAGACAATGACACTAAATGGGTGGTAGATACAACAACTTCCTACCACGCCACACCTCGGAAGGAGTTCTTCAGTACGTACCAAGCTGGAGATTTTCGTACAGTGAAGATGGACAACTCCAGTTTTTCAAAGATTGTGGGAATAGGCGATGTTTGCATCCAAACCAAAGTTGGGTGCATGATGGTGTTGAAAGATGTCAGGCATGTTCCCGATTTACGCCTGAATCTTATCTCAGGGATAGCCTTAAATCGACAAGGCTATGAGAACAACTTCGGCAAAGGCATGTGGAAGTTGAAAAAGGGATCTCTGGTAGTAGCTGGAGGACAGGCAAGTGGCACATTATACAAGACTCATATAGAGGTTGTCATGACCCGAACCCGCCCCCATGGGTTAAGGACATAACCGGCCAGTAATCTTGAGATTACCTATGGCCTCAAACCAAACCAGACATAACTCATCAGAGTGAAGGGGCCAAACGGAAGCAAAATTTAAAACTTTGTCCATAGAGCTGTGCTTACATGGCATGTCATAACAAACCATACATACATATATATATATTAATAACTCACATCAGGAAATACAATAACATAAGTTCTGTATAGACAGGATCATTCAAGTCTAGGTCAGTCAATCAAAACTATATACAAATGTATCCAAAGTCCTCACCAACATGACAAAATAAAACAAGTTGGCAAAAGGGCGAAGACGAGTCTCGTGTGTGAGACGTAAGGGATGACTCTTCAAAACCTTGGTTGTTCCACATAAACTTCACTGAGGCTGGGTTTGGACCTCCCTTGGCTCACCTACAGACACATGAATGAGCGTGAGCGAAAGCCCAGTGAATAATATCAAATAAAGAAGTTACACAAACGGTATTTAGAACAACGTGTTTCAAACGGCCTTGGGCCCAATTTGTATTTCTATCTAGCTTACGTATAAATACAGGTCAAGTGACAGTGGTTCCAAACACATCATACGGCCTCTGGCCCAATTCATTCGTATCATTTATGTCGGACGGCCTCTGGCCCATTCATTTGTATCATATGGCCTCTGGCCCATTCATTCATGTCATACGGCCTCTGGCCCATTCATTCATTTCATACGGCCTCTGGCCCATTCACTCATGTCATACGGCCTCTGGCCCATTCATTTATGTCAGACTATCGTTCGAGTCAGACCATCATCCATGTCATACGGCCTCTGGCCCATTCATTCATGTCATAGGCCTCTGGCCCATCCATTCTTTCTTTCATGTCAAACTGGCCTTTGGCCCATTCATTCTTTCATGTCAGACTGGCCTTCGGCCCATTCATTCTATCATTCATGTCAAACTGGCCTTTGGCCCATTCAATCCTTCATTCATGTCAAACTGGCCTTTGGCCCATTCTTTTGGCATAGCAAACATTTGTCCACCATTCAAATTAATGAACTTATACGACTTACACAGAAATAAGCAATTGGACAAACAATATATTTCAGATATCTTTATTAAGGTATTACTCATAGTGATCGGCTGGATGATTTGCCCTGGAGCTCGACCCTACACATTCCATGAACACAATGGGTCACAAACAATTCAATCCGTTCTTAATTCACATATTCCTCTTTAGGCTTCTATCTTATTCTTTTAATTCATTCATAGTGCTCAATGCATGCCTAAGCGTACTTAGAAGTGAAAGGGAACGGAAAACGAAACACATAACACATTCACAAAATTTCATAAACAGGGGTCCCCGCTCGAGCGTGGACTTCCCCACTCAAGCGGACCCATTAGGTCTGCAAAAGTTCTGGTTATCTCGTTTTTACGCTCGAGCGTGAATTCGGGCGCTCGAGCTGAAGGTCATTCCACATAGTTCCCCGCTCGAGCGGACATCCATGACTGTAAAAATACTGGGAGCCCGCATTTTACGCTCGAGCGGTGGTTCCCCCGCTCGAGCGGACGTCAAGAATTCTGGGTTTTCCAGAACTTGTTCTTGAACTCAAATTCGACCTTCAAAGGTTCCAAACCCACAATTCTGGTTTCAAAACATGCAAATACAATATACATCATGAGTATACAAGCAAGATGAGGTCAATTGCTCAAAATCATGGTCCAATTCTTCAAAATAAATCAACATTCCTTGGTATAATCAAGGCTCATGCATTCAAATCTCATATTAATCAAACATGCATGTCAAAATATGGTGCAAATGGTGTTCATTCTCATGAAGCTCAACTAAAACCATGCTTACATGTATGATTCAACCCACAATCTTTCATAATTCACACATTACATGCTAGATTATGTAATTTCATAGGGATTCTCTACATGCATGCACACATGGACTTCACTCTCAACTTAATCAACCCAATACATGTTCTTTATCATCATTTAACTTTGAATTCACAAATTACAAACTAAAATCCATGAGTCAAGGGTTGATTACTCACCTAGGAGCCTTAATTCTCACAATCGTGCTCAAATCTTGCACCTAGCCTTCCCAATTCATAAATCTTGAGCCAAAATGCACAAAGATGTCTCCTCTCTCTCTCAAAGTCGGTTCTCTCTTTTTCGAGAGAGTGAATCTCAGCCAAAATGATATAAAAGAGAGGAATTAAATATAACAAGGCCCTTTATATAGCCTCACTCAATCAAATTTGATTATAGCCAATTAATGGCACTTAATTAATCGTTCTGAATCTAATTATTTTGATCCTAATCGATTTTCAATTAAATTTCACCGTAGGCTCTAAAAATTACACTAATCACAATGGCATAATCAATTTCGGGTTCCGCGGCCTATAGAGCCTTCGATTTAAATTCCAAAGCAGATAATCAAGCAGATATTCCTACGGTGAACAGATAGAAATTCAAAACCACATATTTTCACATAAATGGCACACAAAATCATACCAAACACATAATCACATTCATAATAAAGACCAATTAGCATAATACGGAACAGGGTTATCACAGTCTTCCCCCCCTTTAGGAAGTTTGGTCCTCCAAACTTATTTTACCTTCGTCGAGAAACAAATGTGGATACCGTAGTCGCATTTCCTCCTCTTTTTCCCACGTGGCATCCATCCCATAGTGTTCTTTCCATTCCACTTTCACCATTGGGATGGACTTGCTTCTCAATTGTTTCACCTGGCGGTCAATGATTCATTCTGGCCACTCGGTGTACTCCATATTTTCATCAAGAGCTACCCTGTGATAATCAATCACATGAAACGGGTCTCGAAGATAATCCCTCAACATCGACACATTAAACACATTATGGATTTGCTCGAATCCGGTGGAAAAACAACTCTATAGGCAACTGGACCATGCCTTTCTAGAATTTGAAACGGCCCAATGTAACGGGGCGACAACTTGCCCTTCTTTTCAAGCCTGACTTGGCCTTTCATCGGGGACACACGAATAAACAGATGGTCACCAACCTCATACTCAAGAGGTCTTCTTCGAACATCCGTATAATTCTTTTGTCGGTACTGAGCTGTTTTGAGCCTTTGCTGTATGGTTTTGATTTTCTCATAAGTGTCTTGCACAATTTCAGGCCCAAGTAAAGCTCTATCCCCGACTTCTGTCCAACAAATTGGTGATCTACACCTTCTACCATACAAAGCCTCGTATGGTGCCATACCGATGCTGGAGTGGAAGCTGTTATTGTATGCAAACTCTGCTAGTGGCAAATAGTCTTCCCAACTCCCCTGAAAATCCAAGCCACACATCCTTAGCATATCTTCTAACGTCTGTATGGTCCGTTCTGATTACCTATCTGTCTGCGGATGGAATGCAGTACTAAATCTCAATTCTGTCCCCATGGCTTCCTGCAAACTCTTCCACAGTCTAGATACAAATTTCGGATCTCTATCCGACACAATAGATACCGGAACTCTGTATAAACGAACAATCTCATCAACATATATTGTAGTCGGTCTATAAGCATTAAATGTAGTTCTAATTGGTAGAAAATGTGCAGACTTAGTTAGTCTATCAACTACAACCCAAATACAATCCATACCTCGAGGGGTCCGAGGTAGGCCAACAACAAAATCCATAGTCACGTGCTCCCACTTCCATTCAGGAATAGGAAGAGGTTGAAGAAGACCGCCTAGTTTCTGATGTTCAGCTTTAACTTGCTGACATTGGAGACATTTGGACACATATTCTGCAATCTCTTTCTTCATTTTAGGCCACCAATAGCTTTGTTTTAGATCCCGGTACATTTTATTGTTACCCGGATGCATAGGAAACACTGATTTGTGGGCTTCATCTAAAACCCTTTTCTTTAGTTCCAGAATATCTGGGATACACATTCGATTTTGAAATCTCAACACTTCACCTTCAATGCTAAACTCTTCTTTCGGACTTGTCTCAAATTCATCAATCACTTTCTTGAGGATTTCATCCCCTTTCCGTTTCTGTTTAATTTCATCAATGATTGCCGGTTCGGCTGTAATAGCGGCTATCAATCCGCCCTGTTCACATAATACCACTTCAATTTCAGACTTCTCAAAATCTTGCAAGATCTCTTTCTGTTCAGTAAGCAAACAAGCTATACTCTCCGTTAATTTTCTGCTCAAGGCATCAGCAACTGTGTTAGCTTTCCCGGGGTGATACTGAATCTTAAGATCATAGTCTTTTATCAGTTCGAGCCATCTCCTCTGTCGCATGTTCAACTCCTTCTGTGAAAAGAAGTATTTCAGACCTTTGTGATCCGTGTAGACTTCACACTTTGCCCCATACAGATAATGCCGCCAGATTTTCAAAGCAAAGACAACTGCGGCCAATTCTAAATCATGTGTCGGGTAGTTCTTCTCATGTGGCCTCAACTGTCGAGAGGTGTAGGCAATTACCCTTCCGTTCTGCATTAGCACACAACCCAAACCTTTATAAGATGCATCACTGAAAATTACAAAGTTTTCCGTACCTGTGGGCAATGTCAATACTGGTGTAGTGGCCAGTCTTGTCTTTAATTCATGAAAGGCCGATTCTCTTTCGTCATTCCATTCAAATGGTTGCCCCTTGCGTGTCAGTTGGGTAAGAGGTACAGCTATCCTTGAAAAGTCTTTCACAAACCTCCTATAATACTCGGCTAAGCCCGTGAAGCTGAGGACTTCTGTCACATTTGTCGGTGTAGGCCAATTCACAATTGCCTCTATTTTCTGTGGGTCCACTGAAATCTCTTCCTTGTTGATCACATGCCCTAAGAAAACAACTTCATCTAACTAAAACTCACATTTCTTTAGTTTAGCAAATAATTTCCTTTCCCTAAGTATTTGCAGGACCGTTCTCAAATGATGTTCATGTTCGAGTCTATTCTTGGAGTATATCAAAATGTCATCAATAAAAACCATAACAAATTCATCAAGGTAAGTTTTAAAAATTCGGTTCATTAAGTCCATAAACGCTACCGGAGCATTAGTCACTCCAAATGGCATAACAAGAAATTCAAAATGACCATACCTCATTCTAAATGCGGTTTTCTCAACATCTTCTGCCTTTACTTTCAACTGGTGGTACCCGGATCTCAAATCAATTTTGGAAAACACCTGTGATCCCTGCAACTGGTCAAACAAGTCATCAACACGAGGTAAAGGGTATTTATTCTTTATTCTCACCTTGTTCAGTTCTTGGTAGTCAATGCACAGGCGCAAGGTTCCATCTTTCTTTTTCACAAATAACACCGGTGCACCCCATGGTGAAGTACTAGGTCGGATAAACCCTTTGTCAAGTAGGTCTTGCAACTGTTCTTTCAGTTCTTTCATATCAGCAGTAGCCATTCTGTAGGGAGTTTTGGAAATAGGCTGGGTGCTTGGCATAATCTCAATTGTAAACTCTATCTCCCTGTCCACCAATTCCCCTGGTAGTTCATTTGGAAACACGTCTGGAAATTCTCTAACAACAGGGATATTATTCAATTCAACATCTACAAGTTGTTCAGATAACACATAACACAAATAACCCTGGCACCCTTTCCTGATCAGTTTACATGCCTTTATTGCAGATATTGAATAAGGTGGAGGTACTACCCCGTTACCCACAAACACAATTTCTTCCTATTCTGGTGGTCTAAACACAACTCGTTTTGTACACAATCAATGGTGGCACAATATTTAGTTAACCAATCCATGCCCAGAATTATATCAAAGTGCCTAAAGTTCAACGGCAACAAATCCACATATAGAATGGCATTCCCAACACGCATGTCACAAAAACGATATACAGATTCACACAACACAGATTCCCCGGATGGAGCAGATACACATAGCAGGTATGGCAATAATTCTAGAGGTCTACTCAGTCTAGATGCAAATGCACATGTCACAAAAGAGTGTGTTGATCCAGAGTCAATTAACACAAAAGCATCCTGATTACATATAGAAATAGTACCTGAGACAACTGCGTTGGCATTCCGTGTATCGCCCGGAACAAGCGCAAAAACTCTCCCTTGTCTCATGGTATCTCCGGTGGTAGTAGATCTCATAATATTTCCCAGCTTTGGGATTGATGCAGTTGAGCTAGCAGCTAGCTTTCCACTGTTTTGATTACAATCTCTATCCATATGCCCTTGTTTACCACATTTAAAACAGGCTCCTGACACACGGTAACAAACCCCAAGATGCCTTTTACTACAAATATTACACATTGGGGATGTATCTTGGGAAGAATTAGAAGTACTCGAGGAGCTCGTATTCTGCTTCTTCAAAAATTTCTTCTTCGTAAAGAAGCCTTGTCTTTTGTAGCCTTTCCAGTCGGTTGCTGGTTTGGTTTGTCTAGTTATATTAGCTTCTGATATTATGGCCCTGTCTAGCACCCCAATATAGTTTTCCAGCTTCAAGACATTCACCCTTTCTAAAATGTCGCTTCGAAGCCCACCTTCAAAATGCCTCGCTTTCTTATAATCAGTATCAATCACATGTGGTGCAAACCTGGCCAATTCAGTGAATTTAGCCTCATACTCAGCTACGGTCATACTGTCTTGCCTACGTTCCATGAACTCTGATACTTTTTTGTCACGGACACATTGAGGGAAGTACTTATCATAGAAAACTTCCAAGAATTTTGCCTAGTCAACATCTTTATGATTTTCACGCATTAACATCCACCATCTTCTTGCTTCGTCTTCTAGCATAAAGGTGGCTAGAAGCACTTTCTGTGTCTCCGAACAGGGGAACACTTCTAATAGCTTTTCGATGCCGAGGACCCACGCTTCGGCTTTCAACAGATCTAGTCCCCCATGGAACTGTGTGGTTTCATTTTCTTGAACTCTTTGGTGAGAGCTATTATTCGGTCATCATTCTGATTATTTGGCATGGGTGGTGCCGGAGGTGGAGGTGGAGGATGTGGTTGCTGCCACTGTTGTTGCCACTTTTGTTGTTGCCTCAGTGCTTCTGCCATTTCCTGAATCAACCTTTCCATTCTATCTATTCTGGCAATAGAAGACTCCTTTATCTCATCACCTCTTGTCCTCACCATCTGATTAAACTTGCATTATGCTTTATACAAAAGATTCACAAGTATACATATACTAGAGAGCATACATATTCAAATAATTTACAATGTAAGAAAATCACAAACTTATAACACATAGTTGTTCACATTAAAACATTTAAGCACATTCTCGATGCTTCCAAATTCATACTTATCACATGAATGCATCCTAGATCTTTTCTAGACGCTTATTGCTTTTTTGGACAAGTGTGTGAGTTATTAACTCGTGCTCTGATACCACTCTGTCATGACACGAACCCGCCCCCATAGGTTAAGGACATAACCGGCCAGTAATCCTGAGATTACCTACGGCCTCAAACCAAACCAGACATAACTCATCAGAGTAAAGGGGCCAAACGAAAGCAAAATTTAAAACTTCGTCCATAGAGCTGTGCTTACATGGCATGTCATAACAAACCATACATATATATATATATATATTAATAACTCACATCAGAAAATACAGTAACATAAGTTATGTATAGACATGATCATTCAAGTCTAGGTCAGCCAATCAAAATTATATACAAACATATCCAAAGTCCTCGCCAACATGACAAAATAAAACAGGTTGGCAAAAGGGCGAAGATGAGTCTCGTGCGTGAGACGTAAGGGATGACTCTTCAAAACCTTGGTTGTTCCACACAAACTTCACTGAGGCTGGGTTTGGACCTCCCTTGGCTCACCTACAGATAAATGAATGAGCGTGAGCGAAAGCCCAGTGAATAGTATCAAACAAAGAAGTTACACAAATGGTATTTAGAACAACGTGTTTCAAACGGCCTTGGGCCCAATTCGTATTTCTATCTAGCTTATGTATAAATACATGTCAAGTGGCTGTGGTTCCAAACACATCATATGGCCTCGGGCCCAATTCATTCGTATCATTTTTGTCGGACGGCCTCTGGCCCATTCGTTTGTATCATACAGCCTCTGGCCCATTCATTCATGTCATACGGCCTCTGGCCCATTCACTTATGTCATACAGCCTCTGGCCCATCCATTCTTTCTTTCATGTCAAACTGGCCTTTGGCCCATTCATTCTTTCATGTCAGACTAGCCTTCGGCCCATTCATTCTATCATTCATGTCAAACTGGCCTTTAGCCCATTCAATCCTTCATTCATGTCAAACTGGCCTTTGCCCATTCTTTTGGCATAGCAAACATTTGTCCACCATTCAAATTAACGAACTTATAAGACTTACACAGAAGTAAGCAATTGGACAAACAATATATTTCAGATATCTTTATTAAGGTATAACTCACAGTGATCGGCTAGATGATTTGCCCTGGAGCTCGACCCTACACATTCCATGAACACAATGGGTCACAAACAATTCAATCCGTTCTTAATTCACATATTCCTCTTTAGGATTCTTCCTTATTCTTTTAATTCATTCATAGTGCTCAATGCATGCCTAAGAGTACTTAGAAGTGAAAGGGAACGGAAAACGAAACACAGAACACATTCACAAAATTTCAAAAACAGGGGTCCCCGCTCCAGCGTGGACTTACCCACTCAAGTGGACCCATTAGGTTTGCAAAAGTTCTGGTTATCTCATTTTTATGCTCGAGCGTGAATTCGGGCGCTCGAGCTGAAGGTCATTCCACATAGCTCCCCGCTCGAGCGGACATCCATGACTGTAAAAATACTGGGAGCCCGCATTTTACGCTCGAGCGGTGGTTCCCCTGCTCGAATGGACGTCAAGAATTCTGGGTTTTCCAGAACTTGTTCTTGAACTCAAATTCGACCTTTAAAGGTTCAAAACCCACAATTCTGGTTTCAAAACATGCAAATACAATATACATCATGAGTATACAAGCAAGATGAGGTCAATTGCTCAAAATCATGGTCCAATTCTTCAAAATAAATCAACATTCCTTGGTATAATCAAGGCTCATGCATTCAAATCTCATATTAATCAAACATGCATGTCAAAATATGGTGCAAATGGTGTTCATTCTCATGAAGCTCAACTAAAACCATGCTTGCATGTATGATTCAACCCACAATCTTTCATAATTCACACATTACATGCTAGATTATGTAATTTCATAGGGATTCTCTACATGCATGCACACATGGACTTCAATCTCTACTTAATCAACCCAATACATGTTCTTTATCATCATTCAACTTTGAATTCACAAATTACAAACTAAAATCCATGAGTCAAGGGTTGATTACTCACCTAGGAGCCTTAATTCTCACAATCGTAGTCAAATCTTGCACCTAGCCTTCCCAATTCACAAATCTTGAGCCAAAATGCACAAAGATGTCTCCTCTCTCTCTCAAAGTCGGTTCTCTCTTTTTTGAGAGAGTGAATCTCGGCCAAAATGATATAAAAGAGAGGAGTTAAATATAACAAGGCCCTTTATATAGCCCCACTCAATCAAATTTGATTATAGCCAATTAATGGCACTTAATTAATCGTTCTGAATCTAATTATTTTGATCCGAATCGATTTTTAATTAAATTTCACCGTAGGCTCTAAAAATTACGCTAATCACAATGGCGTAATCAATTTCTGGTTCCACGGCCGATAGGGCCTTCGATTTAAATTCCAAAGCAGATAATCAAATAGATATTCCTACGGTGAACAAATAGAAATTCAAAACCGCATATTTTCACATAAATGGCACACAAAATCATACCAAACACATAATCACATTCACAATAAGGACCAATTAGCATAATACGGTGCAGGGTTATCACAGAGGTGCATTCAGATAGTCTCAACGCAACAGAAGATAAGGCATCACCAAATTTGTGGCACAAAAGGCTGGGTCACATGAGTGAGAAAAGGTTGCAAATTCTGGCAAAGAAGTCGCTTATTCCATTTGCCAAAGATGCGAAATCGAATCCTAGTGACAACTGCTTGTTTGGGAAGCAACATACAGTCGCTTTCCACTCATCATCCAGAAGACAATCAGAGTTGTTAAGCAGAGTATACTCTGATGTATATGGTCCCATAGAAGTGGAATCTTTGGGCGGCAAAAAATACTTCCTGACGTTTATTGATGACGCATCACGGAAGGTATGGGTTTATGGCCTAAGAACCAAAGCTGAGGTGTTCCAGTATTTTCAAACATTTCATGCTATGGTACAAAGAGAGACCGAAAATAAGTTGAAGTGTCTCCGAACAGACAATGGAGGTGAGTACACGTCAAAGGAGTTTGAAGCCTACTGTGCTACTCGTGGCATCCGACATGAGAGGACTATTCCTGGAACCCCACAACACAATGGTGTAGCTGAAAGAATGAACCGGACCATTGCGGAGAAGGTTAGATGTATGCTCAAAATAACGAAGTTGCCAAAGCCATTTTGAGGAGAAGTCGTTCGTGTTACTTGCTATTTGATCAACAGATCGCCATCAGTTCCACTGAAATTTGACATTCAAGAGAAAGTATGGTCTGGAAGGGAGATTTCTTACTCTCACTTGAGTGTGTTTGGGTGCAAAGCATTTGCACATGTATCCAAGGAGCACAGACAGAAGCTGGATGATAAAGTTACTCCATGCATCTTTATTGGCTATGGAGATGAAGAATTTGGATACAGACTATGGGATCCGAAAAATAAAAAGGTCATTCGAAGCTGAGATGTGGTATTTCAAGAAGGCCAGACCTTAGAAGACTTTGGGCAACCAGCCAAACCCAAAGTTAATGATGTTTTGGAAATTGTTCCCAATCTTGCACCATCACATCATGCCACTCATGAAGAAGAGTTACCGCAGCATGCAACCAATAATGTAGAGTTGCATGATGGATTGCTAGAAGAAGAAGAGGGTGTTGAGCAGGGGGAGCCACAACCCCCTCCGCCAGAGACTGTTGGTCCACAGTTGCAAAGATCAACAAGAGAGTCTAAGCCATCGTCAAAATACCCTACTTCTGATTATATTTTTCTTACTAATGAGGGGGAGCCAGAAAGTTTTCAAAAAGCTCAAAATCATAAGGAGAAGAGTAGCTGGCATCAACCTATGCAAGAAGAGATGCAGTCATTGTAGAAGAATCAAACTTATGATTTGGTAAAACTTTCCCAAGGTCGAAAACCATTGCAGAACAAATGGGTGTTCAAGTTGAAAAAAGATGGCAGCGGAAAGCTAGTCAAGTATAAGGCTCGATTGGTTGTCAAAGGTTTCGGGCAGAAGAAAGGTATTGATTTTGATGAAATCTTCTCGCCAGTTGTGAAAATGACATCCATTCGAGTAGTTTTGGGACTAGTGGCTAGTTTGAATTTGAAACTTGAAACAGATGGATGTGAAAACAGCATTTCTCCATGGTGATCTGAAGGAAGAAATTTACATGGAGCAACCAGAAGGTTTTAAAGTAAAAGGGAAAGAAAACTTAGTCTGTAGATTGAAGAAGAGTTTTTAAGGCCTCAAACAAGTGCTTAGACAGTGGTACGAGAAGTTTGACTCATTCATGGTGGATCATGAGTACAAGAGAACTGCTGCAGATCAGTGTGTCTATGTCAGGATATTTCCCGATGGGAACTTCATCATACTCCTGCTCTATGTTGATAACATGCTAATTCTTGGACAGGATGCCACAACAATCAGATCATTGAAGAAGGAGTTATCACAGTCCTTTGACATGAAGGACCTAGGCCCTGCACAGCAAATGTTGGGCATGCAAATTGTGCGTGACAGGAAAGCCAAGAAATTATGGCTGTCACAGGAGAAGTACGTTGAACAGGTGATTGCAAAGTTTAACATGAAAGTTTCCAAGCCAGTCAATACTCGCTGGCTAATCATTTCAAGTTGAGCAAGAGTTCTTGTCCCTCCTCTACTAAAGAAAGAGAAGAGATGGAGGCTATTCCCTACTCATCCGCCGTAGGGAGTTTGATGTATGCAATGGAGTCCACCCGACCAGATACTGCTCATGCTGTTGGAGTAGTAAGCAGATTCCTTTCCAATCCAGGAAAAGAGCATTGGGAAGCAGTCAAGTGGATTCTGAGGTACCTCAAGGGTACAGAAAAAATGTGTTTGTGCTTTAGAGATGCTAAATCAGTCTTGGAAGGCTATACGGATTCCAATATGGCGGAGATCTTGATGGTAGAAAATCTACATCAGGATTTCTGTTCATTTTCGCAGGGGGAGCTGTTTCTTGGCAGTCCAAGTTGCAGAAGTGTGTTGCTTTATCCACAAGCGAGGCAGAGTATATTGCCACAACAGAAGCTAGAAAAGAGATGTTGTGGTTGCAGCGGTTTCTCCAAGAGTTGGGATTAAAACAAGAGAAGTTCACGGTACATTGTGATAGCCAGAGTGCCATAGACCTGAGCAAGAATTTGATGTACCATTCTCGCACAAAGCACATTGATATTCGGTATCATTGGATACACAAAGTGATGGAAAATCAGTTATTGGAACTGATCAAGATCCATATAGATAAGAATCCTGCTGACATACTTACAAAGGTGGTCTCGAGAAACAAACTCAAAATCTGCAGAGACATTGCCGGGATGGACTTCAAATGAGAAGTCAGTTCTCCATATTGGCGTGGCGGGGGAGAATTGTTAGTGTCCAGCCCATTACCAAAATGGAGATCCCATTCTTCCACTCCACCAACCCCACTAGGTAGTGGAAGGGGTAGGTGGTGGCCAATAAGCTCCTCCCTCAATTGTGTATAAATTAAGGTGAGGATGAGGGGTTTGAGACAAGAGATTGCAGTGTGTAATCTGAGAGGGCAATGAGAAACAAGTGTGAATGAGAGTGCTATAGGGTGGGTTTGTGAGGTGTGAGTTGTAGTATCCTTTCGAAAATTCTATAGTGGATAGCTCTCCGTGGACGTAGGCAATTGCCGAACCACGTAAATATTATTGTGCTATTGTGTGTGATTGATTTCTGGTGTCTCAGTTCCAACATGTACAACAAATGGAACACTACTACTAGAAGCCATGGACGATGAAGAGGAATACGGTGGCCTATACCAAAGGATGTGTTTGTATAATACATATAAAGCCTCGTAGCTCAATTTAATTTGATGGTCAATCTTTTTCAACATCAGAGAGACGATATGAGCACCATCTGCCCAAGAACTCCATGAAATTTGTCAGCATTAGAAAGGGCATATTGACGCCAAGGAATGCATAAAAAAATTGTCAACATCAGAGAGGCCATACGACCGCCATCCACCCGAGAACTCACTAAAATTTACCATCACCCTCTTTCAATTTTTTTATTCGAAGGCAGACCAAATGAATGAACGTGATGGAATTCATGAAATAATAATATTTGAAATTTTATAAATTGACTCGACAGAGTTTACGGGAAAAACAATTATTACAGATTCACAATAAGCCAACCATCAATCATTCACAGGTGTAAGCAATTTGATTGAGTAGGGATTGAATAAAAATATAAAAAATAAAATAAAATAACACAAAATCAAATTCTTCAACCTGACTAGTTTGGTTGAGATAGGAACAAGGGCAAAGTAGGAGGGGATGAATTACAATCTATGTGAAAGAAAATGCTACTTATACAGAATTTATATATAAATTTTGTCAGCCAGTGGCAATCTTATTAGGCACTCCCTTATTTAAATAAATAATTTCTTTAACATGACAAATACCCATGCAGGTACATCATTCACTACAAGAAATGTCACTTTTGGCTACCAAAATATTGGTCGCCAAAAGTCCAATATTTAGTCGCCGAAACCATTTAGCGACTAAAATATTTTGTCGCCAAACTCGTCGCCTATACCTTGTCGGCGATAGTATTGGCGACTAAACTATTTTTGGTCGCTGAAAGTGAACGTTTTGGCTACTAAATTTTCGTTAGTCGGCAAAGGTTATGTTTTGGTGACTAAAATATTAGTAGCCAAAAGTAAGCATTTGGCTACGAAACTTTGAGTAGTCGAGAAAGGGGATATTTTGGCGACTAAATATTTAGTCGCCAAAAGTGTTCAAATAAAATTAATTAAATTTTCAACAACTAAAACTTCTTGTCATAGATAAGTTTTAGTCACAACATTACTACATTTAAGGACTAAAGAATTTAGTCACCAAAAAAATTATTTTTCATTTTATTAAACTTTTGGCTACTAACCATTTGGTAGCCGAAAGTCTTCATTATATTTTTAGCTACTAAATTTTTAGTCACCAAAAATCTTTGGGTTCTTTATGGTTACCAAATATTTGGTCACTAAAAATATTGATTTCCTTTTTGGCTACCAATTGGTTAGTCACTAACAAATTCACTTTTTTTTTTTTTTTTTGCTACTAAACATTTAATGGAAAAAACTTTATTTTGTGTTTTTTTTATTATAATTAATTTCTTCACAACCTGTATTTATTTCGTGCAACCTTCACCCTGTATTTAAACAAAATAATACATATATCTATTTCTATTTCGTTTCAACAATACAAAAATTTGATCTTTTAACATCAAATTCTATACAGATCTGAATTATCCAACCCAAAATAATAATTCCATACAAATACAAAATCATACAAAAAAGATGTCCTCTGTACAAAAAATTCTACATCAAATGTCATTTACAGAATATTTTGAAAGTGTAAACATGATGGGAAAATTAAATTTATTTACTAAAACACTTGCTTAATTTAACAATGAAGCCATTGATCTAAACGCTTCTCATCCTTCAAGCTTGCTTCATATAGTTTGGTACCTTTCTTTCTGAAGACACCAACTGCAAAATAATGCAAATGTAGTAATGCAATCAGAAAATCGAGAAATGGAATAGAAAGATGCAAGAACATTTTCCAATACACCCATTGCCCACGTCTTATAAAACATTGTAATAATCGCACCTTCAAATATAGTAGGAGGCTAAAAATCAAATATAGTAAGAGGCTAAAAATTAAATATAGTAGGAGGCTAACACGTCATATATATTTTAATCCCTCTCTCGCTCTAGTCCCATCCCATCACCCCTTGATTTGTCCCACTCCCAATATGATAGGGAGCGGGTTAGGTTATTAAAAATCCACGCCAAACCCAACCTATGTCCATCCCTATTTAAGAGTGCTATAGCCCCATTGACTCTAATGTAAAACATTCAACCTCTAAGATTCAAGGACATGAATTTCAAAAATAAATTCATTCTGATATTGAAAGTTTTGTTTGCAACTATTATCAGAGCGTCGTCCATTTCAATATCCTAACTAGTAAGCAATAGTACCAATAATGTTAAAAGCACTGAAACTGCCCCAATTGAAACCAAATTGCCAGTTACCAATGAGGGCTGGTTGATATTCACAGCTTTGGTGAAATGTCAATTCATTTTTGTGGATGCAAATCTAACTTTGACCAAGGCCCAGAATGAAAATGAAAGCCCACATTTATGTAGTTCTGGACTTTAGACCAAGCCCAATGCAAGGCTCAAGACACCAATTATGTTTTTTTTTTTTTTTAATTTTCAAATTCAGCCCAAATAATCAAAGGCCTAAATAAACATCTAATTTGGATCAGTGAGAACTTAGAAATATGAGTCATTTTAGATAATGGGTGTTCAGTGGATCACAACCTCTTCAACTATATATATCTGGGTCAGACATATTGTGTGTCTTTTCCTTTCAACAATTAATGTAGTCTAGCTTGCAATTGAAAATTACGTAGGATTTCAAATTTAAGGTATCACAATAAATAAATGTCTTAGAGGCTAATGTTTTTTCGTTTCTATATGGGGGAAAAAATTTGTAGCAAAAAATATTAGGAGACCACTAATTATCATATGAGTCAACACGAAAACACCGTCTTAAAATGTTAAAAAAAGACTTAATGAATTTTTTTTTAAATGCCGCTAATAAATACACTTTTAGGAACAAAATAATTTATTGTAAAATACGTTTACTTTTGTAAATGAAAATTTTAGTCCCAAAAGAATAGTATTGTGCAATTTTCTCACTTAAAAATAGGGGATGACTCTTTTCCATGTCACTACTATCCTCCATATTTCATCATACTCTATTTTACTGGCTTCATTTCGGGTCCACAATGATAATTCAAACCATTCATCTTGTAAATCTCATAGTAAAAATGTATGTACAAAAAATTAGCTTCATCGAATATCATTAGATACGTGAACAAATTATATATATATATATATATATTTAAATGGACAACAACTATGTGTTTAAATTTAAACCACTTATTTTATTAAAAACAAATATGATTTTTTCATCTATTTATTGATATCTAATGAAATTTATTTTTTGCACAAACGATTTTTAGCATGAGATTTACAAGATGAACAGTGCTGTGGATCCGGAATGAGGCCCCAAAATAAAGTATAGTCAAGTACAAAAAATAGTGATATGGGGAAGAGCCATTCTCCTAAAAATATGACATTTTTAACAACTAAAATATTTCGTCCCTAAATTTTTGTCTGAAGTTCTTAATTTGTTGTACTGAGATATAAATTTAAAGCTCTTGTTATAAGACTATACCTCAATAAATTTAAATTAAAAATAAAAACAACAATAACAATAACAATACAAAGGTGCCAATAAAAGAAGCAAAATATTATTCCAAATGTAGCAATAAAAGAATTTTGAAATCTATGAATATGGCCAAGGTCCCATTCTTGAAGGTAATCAGTGTAGAATTGAATTGGGTATGATAATCACAGGCTGCTCTGTTCATGAAAAAGTGTGCTCCTTAAGAACCCCTTTGGTGGATTAGTTTTATCAATGTTCCCTTACCAACTGGCCATTATGGATCTTACTTTGTGTCCTAATCTCTATCAAGAGAGCCAAAAAGAAGGATTTATAAGAGACAAACGCCTAGATTATAATATATCTTTTCCTTTATTCTATTATATGAAGTGTTCATTTTATTTGGTGCTATTGTTATTTCATTTTTTTTTTCCATTCAACAATACCCTTCAAAATTACTACTAAACAGTTATAATAACAAAAAAGTGTCAAAACAGTTTACTAAACAGTTAAAATAATAAAAAAAGTGTCAAAACAGTTTTCAAAATCATCCCACTTCTTCCTTCATCAATCTCCCAAAAGTGTAAATGTGCTATTGCATATGTGTTTGCATTCACCACTAGTATATATGTGTGTGTGTGTGTGTGTGTGTGTGTGTGTGTGTGTTTGTGTGTGTGTGTGTGTTTGTGTAGACACAGAATGAGAAAATTTAAGCATGTCAGAATCTACTTAGTAGTATTGACAAATGGATTGAACGTTACAACATAAATATTAGTCTCATCTAATGTCAAGTATTTTATTGTAGAACTTTGGATACAGAGGGCAAAGGTCCTCCTTAGTATAGTTTATAATTTATTTTATTTTAAAATATATATCACGTGTTAACTATATCTTATGTTTGCACTCAGTCAAGCTCTCACAGCAGCTTGTTGAATTAGATGTGCTCAAGTTTAGACCAAGTAGTAGAAATGGGTCTTCAATATGCAGAATGCCCAAAATTGACTTCTTTTCATATGATTAAACTAACCAACACATTCAAATAAGTACAAGAATCTGAGTGAGTAGCATAAAATTGTCTTCAATCCACCTAGTTCCAACTAAATATGAATAAAATATATGGGGATTCATGAACGAATGAGAATTTAACCAGAACATATCTCATCAATAAATGCATACAAACAAACACAATGGTGAGATTATATCCCAATTTTTGATGACCATGTTCCATGGGGCTTGGCTAATTATGCAGTGGTTTGATTTGCTATTAATGTCTATCTCTCTAATGATCTTCATTAATGTCTATCTCTCAATAAAATCACAATACTCTGTAACAGAGTTACAATGGTGTACATATATTGGTGACCATGTTCAATTGTGAAAGCAGATTGAAACAGATTCAAACACTCCAAGTTCCAATTGTTTCTGATAAATTTGTCACTTGAGCATAGAATCAAACACTTGGTGGGCAAAAAATTTAACAATCCACATATCAAACAAACAATCACCTAAACCAATGATCCAAATTCAGAGTTTATGATCTAAATTTTCTAAATAATAATAGACCATAGATAATGAACCCAACAAAATACTAAAACCCAGATGAATTAAGCAAATGGCATTACTAATCCATAAAAAAATAAATGAAAACCTGGAAGAGTGGGCATGGTGCAAGAAGCGACGGGCTTGGGTGCCTTCTCGACCTCGACAAGGCACGTACGGCAGTTTCCGGCAATGGAGAGGCGGCTGTGGTAGCAGAATCTGGGAATTATCCAAAAAAACTACAAATCAAACTCCTACTATTAATATACCCATTTTAGAAACCCATTCAAAAACATATAGAAGATAAGGGAGATAGATAGCGTCTAGAAATTGGAGAGAGAGAGAGAGAGAGAGAGAGAAACACTACTACAAATATAGATAAAGATCACATTTTTTTTGTGTGATGTATGTTTTTTAATCACATTTTAAATTTTATTAAAATGTGATCTTTGGGAGTGTGATTAAAATGGGTCATTTTTAATCACACTTTTTAAGTGTCATTAAAAATGATTTCATCACATCTTTTAAGTGTGATTAATAATATTTAGATCACATCTTTTAAGTGTGATTAATAATATTTAGATCACATCTTTTAAGTGTGATTAAAAACATTTAGATCACATCTTTTAAGTGTGATTAATAACTAATAAAACCTGTGATAAAAAAAAAGAATTCAACATATTTAAAGAATAATCAATATTAATTTTGTACGCACGGTTGAATAATATAATACACACTATATACTATATATATTTCGAATCACAACCATATATTGAATGAAATAACATCATATATTTCATAAATAAAAATTAAATATTCAAAAGTATATACAAAGGAATTAATAAAAAGTTTTTTACTATGATTACATATATTAAAAAATGAAAAAAAAAAGTATGACAACACATTAGATATTAAGGAATCAATCAGTTATGGAAATCAACCTAGTGGCGAGGAGTACGATATTAAGGAAGACCTGGAGAAGATATTAAGGAAGCACATTAGAAATTATAACTTCATCAGCTAAATAAACAAACAAGTATGACAACACGACAATGATATCACTTCTGCATCTCCACTAAAGGCATTGGTTAGATTTACTAAAAGAGAAGGAGAGTCTAGAGAAAAGTATCTTTTTGGATATTACTTTTACTCAGTTTTTCAAGTGGCATTTCCGACATATTGATCTCAAATTCCATCATTGCAGCTCTGCAATAGTTAAAAAGTTCTTGCAAAGACATTCTCTAAAAATTAAAATGCAGAGTAAATTGAATAAATAGTAAATATGTTATAACCTGTATGCATTAAAGAGCATCTTCATCAATTCTCCTAATGGGGGTGCAAGTTGGCTTCCTGCATCGTTAATATTTTTCTTCTTAGGGACCACCTCTTTATTGACCCCCCATAATCCTACAAAAACAAATATTCTGACATCAGGAAAAGAATACTAGATATGGGCCCAATAAGGGAGCTTAAACATTTGGAAAAAGAAAAAACAACCTGAACCTTTATCCTCTTGAATGATTTAAAGGATATCGTAACTTCAAAGAGAAAAACAAACAAAAGTTTAGATTTATTAATACAAAAAAAGAAGCACATGGAAATGAGGGCTCTAAAAAGGAAATATTATATCAATTCATAAGTCCATTCCACAACAAATTACAGTTAAGCAAATTCAAGTGAGGTAGAAAGAGAATTTAGAAAGTAACCCCCCACCAATTGACCCAGGCAGACTTTGGACACCTAGGTGGACACACACATAATAAGTTTGAAAAAATAAATTTGGATACAACATAAATTTATACATATTAATCCCTCCTACTTTAAACCTAAAAAATTAATGCTTATCATCTTTGAATGAAAATCATATATATGAAAAATAAAATTGACTCAGATGATTCTACTAGAGTTCCTAAATCAGGTGCTATCTTATCTCAGCAAATAAATTGTAATTCAAATGCATAAAATGTGATGATTAAGCATAAAGATTCATGAAGAATAGTAACACCTGTTGCAAATAATAATGTTGTTATAGTCCCAATCCTCAACCCATCTACATATAGCACATCGTTCTGTTGTCCACTTTGCATGAACAGGTTCATATTTCTCTGTCACAGTAAAAACAGTTCTAAAATCAATTAACTGCTCAGTAAGATTTACCCAACAAATGCTTTCACTCCATGTTCAACAAATAATACATAAACAACTTCAACATGTAAAAATTTCAGTGAAGTACAGTGTTACCTTGGAGAAAAGAAAGTAGCTACTTTTGTGACCCATACCTCCTCAACTCAGGCCATAGGCAATTTAGTCAGATTCCAATCCAGAAAAGAGAGTAGATACATACACAGATTCAACAAAAATTCTTAAGAACAAATTCAACAAAATTAACATGAATCTGATTAACATACATACACACAGATTCAACAAATTCCTTAAGAACAAACACACAGAGAGTGATCGGAATAAAATAAACAGAACAGATCAGATTCCAAAACAAAACAAACACACAGATTCCAAAACAAATAGAACAGATCTGTTGGTCCAAAACAAACAAACAGAACAGATCTGTTCGATCGGTGCAGAGATGAGAGATCAGGGAGAGGGAGAGAGAGAGAGAGAGAGAGGCTTACCTGTGAGTCGATCGGTGCAGAGATGCAAAACCAGAGAGTGAGACTGATGAGATGAGAGAGTGAGGGAGACAGATTAGATCAGAGAGATATCTGATATATATATATATATGTATGTATATATATATAAAACAAAAAAAAAACAACGACCGGGGCGAGAGAGACAGAGAGACAGAGATTGAGAGAGAGTTTACCTGTGAGTAGATCGGCGGTGCGATGATCGGTGTGATGAGATGAACAATGAGAGAGTCAGAGAGTGATCGGTGTAGATATGAAGAACAACGGAACGAGAGAGTGAGACAGAGGGACAGTGATGAGTTGAACTTGTGATGAGACTGGAAAGTGAGGAATGGAAAAAAATGGGGATTTTTTGGGGCGCGGGAATGGAAAAAAATGGGGGAATCGAGCGGGCAGGATTGGGAAAAAAATATATATTTAAATAATAATTTTCATCATAAATGAATATTTAATGAATGAAAAATTATTATTATTATTTTTTATTTGGTAGAAGTAAGGATAATATTTTAATGAAAAATACTTTCTATTAAGAGTGATGAGTGAGAGAGAGAGACAGAGAGAAAGAAAGAGAAACAAACAGACAAAGAGAGAAAGAGATAGAAAGAGAGACAGAAAAAGAGAAAGAAACAAGAGATGAGCGATACAAAAAGAGAGATAAAGAGCGAAAAAAGATGAACAAGAGAGAGAATAGAAAAATAGAAAGATAGAGAGAAGAGAGATAAGCGAGAGAGACAGAAAAAAAGAGATGAGCGAAAGAGACAGAGAGAGAAAAGAGATGAGAGAGATAGAGAGAAGAGAGATGAGCGAGAGAGACAGAGAGAGAGAGAAGACAAATGGGAAGGATAGAGAGAAGAAAGATAAACGAAAGACACACAGACAGATAGACAAACAAACAGAGAAAGAAGAGTGATGAGTGAAAGAGAGAAATAGAAGAATGGTGGTAGTTGAATGGCATTTGCAGTAGTGGTAAATGTGGTAAAGAATATGGGTGGTAAGAGAGAGAGATGAGTGAGAGACGAATAGAGAAAAGAGATAGAGAGACAGAGACAGAGTGATGAGCGAGAAAGAGACAAAGTGGTCGCTAAAAGTGTATTTTCTTATAGTGGATCGATAAATTGAAAGGGAGCTCAATAAATAAAGAAGAGATGAGGGAGAGAGTGAGCAAGGCAAACACAGTGGGGGGAGTGAGACAGACAGACAGACAGAAAGAGAGAAGCGTGATGAGTGAGAGAGAGAGAGAGAGACGAAGAGAGAGAGATAGACAGAAAGAGAGTGAGACAAGAGATGAGCAAGAGATAAACTAAAAGATAGAGAAAGAAAGTGAAAAGAGATTAACGAGAGAGACATAGAAAAAAAAAAAGAGACAGAGAGAGTGGTAGTGGTAGTGGTCATAGTTCCACCCATTAATTTAAGTATGGTGTTTGTTTTGAGCTTTCAAATCATAATTCAACATCCATTTTTCAAAACTCAATTCAAAATATAATCATTACTTTTCAAAACTCATAACCAAACACATAATTTAAAACTCTTTTCAAAGCTTAAGTCAAATCAAATTTTTAAATATTTTAAATATTTAAATATTTTTAAAATATTTTAATTTTGTGTGAGACAGATAAAGAAGAGAGATAGAGAGAGAGAGACAGAGATAGAGTGATGGGCGAGAGAGAAAGAGACAAAGTGGTTGCTAAAAGTGTATTTTCTTATAGTGGATCGATAAATCGAGAAAGAGTTCGATAAATAGAGAAGATGGGAGTAAGAGAGTGAGCAAGGCGAACACAGTGAGGGATAAATAGACAAATAGACAAGTAGACAGAGAGAGAGAAGAGTGATGAGTGAGAGAGAGACAGGGAGAGGGAGAGAGAGAGAGAGAGACAAAAAAAGAGATAGAGAGAGAAAGAGAGGGAGAGGGGTAGAGGGAGAGATAGAAAAAAAGAGAGAAACAAGAGATAAGCGAGAGATAGACAAAAAGAGAGAGAAATAGAGCGAAAAGAGATGAGCGAGAGAGAGAGAGAAAAGAAATGAGAGAGATAGAGAGAAGAGAGATGAGCGAGAGAGACAAAGAAACAAAACAGATAAGAGTGATAGAGAGAAGAGAGATAGGCGAGAGACACAGAGAGAAAATGAGAGAGAGAAACAGACAGACAGAGAAAGAAGAGTGATGAGTGAAAAAGATAAAGAGAAGAGAGACAGATAGAGACAGAGAGACAGGAAGATGAAAAAATAAATGAAAAGAGAAATGTTATATTAAAAGAGTAAGACGACATTGTTTTTTTTTTTTTTTTTTTTGCGACAGAAAAATACCGTTGAATTTATTCAAACCATTTTGTGACTGTATATATATGAAGCTATCTCAAAACCACAATCATTATGCTAGGTTAGAGTTTTCAAAAAACTCTTTTGAGAAAATTATACTTTCTTGTTTTTCGTGTTATATTGTTTTTACTGAATTTTTTTAATATTTTAAGTATTTTTTTTAATTTTTAGACACATCTAACATAAATACACCTAAAAATTAAAAAAGTTGTAAAAAAAAATCTTTTAAAAATTCATTAAATACCAAAAAAAAAAATACAATAATTCAATACATTTTTTTTTGTATTTTTATGTATTTATTAATTTTTAAAAATATTTTTTCATAATTTTTTTATTTTTTAAATACATCTAAGTAAGGTGCATCTTAAAAAAATATTTAAAATTTTAAAAATATTCACTAAAAAAAAAAAAACGAAAGTCACTTTTTGCGACGGTAGAAAATGTCGTCGCAAATACTCTCATTTTTTGAGACGGCAAATAGTGCCGTCGCAAATGCTCTGCTTTTTTGAGACGGCAAATGGTGCCGTCGCAAATACTCTGCTTTTTTGAGACGGCATTTTCTGCCGTCGCAAAAAGTGACTTTTTGAGACGGCAAGTGTGCCGTCGCAAATAGTTCCGTCTCATAAACCTACTTTTCTTGTAGTGATTATTAAAAGATGTGTTCAACCCATCAAATGAAAGCCGACTACTTCTTCCATCTCAAAATAATAGTCTATTTTCATAATTTAATTTCTTTTAATAATACAATTATTACATTTTAAAAATATTAATTTTTCAAAATTACCTTTTGATAGTATATTTTTTTAGAAATATCAATTGTCATAATTGTACTTTTTGTATTATTAATGGATTTAAAAAAAGTTTGTATTATTATTGGATTTAAAAAAAGGACAAAATAAGAAATTCATATTATTTTAATAATTAATTTTTTAAAAAAATTAATATTTTGAGATAATAAAAAATAAAATAAGATATTAATATTTTTGGATGGTGGGTGTACAACCTCTTCATAAAAATAAAAATAAAAATAAAAATAAAATAAAATAACTATTTTGTTTAGTCAAATTTTCAAGTGGAGACTAATGGTATTGTTGTTAATAAAATAAAATAACTATTTTGTTAATTTTTTTATTTTCATTCGGCTACCAAACAATTTAGTAGCCAAAAGTAGGTCTACAGCGACTAAAAGGAATTTTGTCGCCGAAACTGAACATTTGGAGACCAAAATTTTGGTCGGCAAAGATTAAAAATTAAATTTTTTATTTTCATTCGGCTACCAAACAATTTAGTAGCCAAAAGTAGGTTTACAGCGACTAAAAGGAATTTTGTCGCCGAAACTGAACATTTGGCGACCAAAATTTTGGTCGGCAAAGATTAAAAATTAACTTTTTTATTTTCATTCGCCCACCAAAAAATTTAGTAGCCAAAAGTAGGTCTACAGCGACTAAAAGGAGTTTTGTCACCAAAACTTAACATTTGGCGACCAAAATTTTGGTCGGCAAAGATTAAAAATTAATTTTTTTTATTTTTATTCGGCTACCAAACAATTTAGTAGCTAAAGGTACCTCTACGTCTACTAAATTTTTTTTTAGTCGCCAATTGTGATATGTTTAGCTACTAAAAATTTTTTTAGTCGCCAATTGTAATATTTTTAGCTACTAAATTTTTTTTAGTCGCCAATAATCAACATTTCCCTACTAAAAAAAATTAGTAGCCAAAAAGTTGACTTTTGCCGACTAATATTATTTTTGGTAGCCAATTCCGTGACTTTTGGCGACTAAATTGTTTTTGGTAGCCAAAAATGGTCGGCAAAAATGCATTTTCTTGTAGTGATTCAAATTGCGGTGAAAGGCAACTGGCTGTGATCATTTTTATTCTATGTATATAATGAAAATTTTCTATTTATATATCTAATGACTATAAAATAAGAATGTAAATTTATAATTAATTTAAATTAATAGTAATTATAAATTAAAAAGATCATTACACCCCTCAATTTTTTTAAAGATTTATTATTATTATTATTTGTGCATTGTAAGTATCTGTAAAATATATATTGAGATGATTCTTTAATTTTATAAAAATCACCTTACTAATTTATTGTTTCATTATTTCATCCCATTATAATGATATGATCTCCACTTATTTGCTAATTTGACGGTATAATCTTTAAAAGCATCTCACTTATTCACTATGTTTATTTAGCGAATTAAGTTGGATGGGATTATAAGGGGTTGTTTGGGATGTCCTAAATAAGTGTCTTTTTTGTTTTTTTGGACTAAAAAGTTGAGAAAAAAAAGAATGAATGTTTAGGTTAATTTTTAACTTTTTACGAAAAAATATGTAATAAAAAATTGTATAAATAAGTGTATAGAAGAAGTTTTAGTGAAGTAGACAGTACGGCCCGTACAGTCTGGCAGAGTAGTGGGCTGAGTAGGAGATAGGAAATGGTTGCCTCCTTTTTGGACTTGAATTGGACGGTGTTGTTCGGCCTGTGGGGGCCTACCATGGGTCCCATTTTGCTAATTGGAACCATTCAATGTGTAGAACTCGTCGAGTATTATATATTTGTAAAAATAAATTACATTGATCGGATATCGATAGTTATCTGATTGTATTAGTTTTTTGTCAACCGTTAACTATAACACCATTCATTTTTTTTATACAAAATCGATTTGATCATGTAGTTAGCGATATTCGATCAATGTGATTTTTTACAAACATATAGTACTCGACGAGTTCTACACATCGAACGGTTCAGATTATCAAAACGAGACCCGTGATGGGCCCCCACGGGCCGAACAACACCGTGTTGTTTGTGCACTCTGTCTGTGCAATTTTTCCAAAAAAGTCAGCAAAATCTGTAGGGAGATAGGCACCAATTGTAATAATTAAGTGTAAAATTAATTTTTTTTATATTTTTTTTGATGAATAGTGATAAATTTGTACCTTTTTGAGTAACTTTTTGACTTTTTTCATGTATCCCAAACCAGGCCTAAGTGTAGTACGAGTTGTGGGGGTCGAATATTGGGAGTCGTAGAGATTCCGGAGAGTCGAACATTGAAGAATCAGGATTCGAAACATTCGGCCATTGCCACAAAAACTCGGACCAAACCTTATTCGGCTAGATAGTCGATTAAGCAAGGGGCCGAGTGAAGATCGGTTTATTACAAAATATGCCGAATAGGAGGTTGGATTTAGAACTAATCCCGAGGCCCAAAGAAGAAAAGATATAAATAGAAGAGACATCAGCCAGAAAGAGGTATGTGATAATTGTGGTGTTTAACTTAGAATACAAGTAATCTAGAACGAGAGACTGACTTGCCCGTTGGAGTGCTAATTCCGGCACCTTCGGCCGGAGTGTTTACTTCCTTTCAGGTGCCTATCGGTGGATCACGAGCGTCCCCCAGGATCAGAAGAGTATTCCAAAAACCACTTCCCCACAGGAGTGAATGAGAAGATTAACAATATGGTGGTATTAATTTGGAGCTGGAGGATAAAAAATATTTGTTTGTATGTAATATTATGATATGGGATTAATATATAAAATTACATAAATGCCCTCAAACTAGCCAACGTTAGAATAATTATAATATATACATATATATATATATATATTTATAATAAAAAAATGAACATGGAAGACAACCCACGTGGGAGTGTCCTGACCCTTACATAAATGCCCTCAAACACTACTTTTTTTTTTCATGCAGATAATGATTTGACAAAGGATTAAGAGGATGGGCATTTATGTAATTTCATACCCTCTCCACCAACAATCCTTGGACTAATCCTTGAATCCCGTATCCCTGTAGGTATTGTAATCCGATCCAGGAATGTTTTCTTTTTTTTATTCAAGCTCCAAACATATTTTTCATAGGTATACCTACCTTACTAACAGTCCAGTCTTACTAGGGATGGCAATTTGAATCCGGCTAGACAAGGACCCGTCCCCCGACCCCTATTAGAACGATTTTTTCTCGAAAAATACCCTCGACAGACCCTTACAAGCATTGTCGCATTGCTTATGGCCTAGCTTGTATGCTTGCATGCCTTGACCTTTGAGCCCCTAACTTAGCATGTTTTGGTCCATGTTTTGACCTAATTGAGCTCTATTTGTGGTTGGTTCATGCATATTTGCCATGTATTGCATGCCTCCTTTGTAGTCCTCTTTATTAGCTTTCATGCTTTAGGACCTTTGCATGCTATACTTATGTTTGATTGAATGATTTGATATCATTTCTTACTTAATTTCAGTGCATTTAGTGTTGTTACACTTCCTCATTTGTCACTCCTTGAGCCTTCTTGAGGGTTGTGCTCTTAGGCCTAGTTGATAGGCCAATGCATTGTGCATGCATACCTTGTCTTTTGTGCCTTTGTTTTGGTGTTATGGCCACTAATTTGGACATGGCTGAGGTCTGTCCATTTTGGTTTAAGTCTATTAAGCATTGTGTATGCCATGTAGTTCATCGCATTGAGTATGTTATGTTGTTTGCATGTTGGTTTATTGCATTTGTGTATGCTTGTTGTCATTTGTATTGTGTGTGCTAGTTGTGTTTGCATTGTGCATACATTAGCATAGTTTGCATGTTATTAGCTTTATTAAGTTAATCATGTCACATTGCATTAAGTGGGCCATGTTGTTCTTAGCATTGTGCATTGTGCATGCCATTAGCCTTGTTAGGTTGTTCATGTTGCATTGCATGTTTGCATGCTTAAGTTATATTGCATATTTGCATGCTTGTGTTGCATTGCATTTTTGCATACTCCATGTTACATAGCATTGTGCATGCCATGTTATGTGTTGCATTGTGTTCGGAATAGGTGTTAGTCCAAACACGGGAAATGAGGGACGTTTCATACTTGAAGTGATGAAACGTGCCTTAATTCCCGGTCGCCGATGCTCTTGATCATACATGATAGAGTTCTAGGCCTTATGTGTTTATGTGTGCATTCATTTCATATTGAATTGTGCAACTTCGCCTCTCGGCCATCATGCATTGAAATGCGCAATTGGTGGTCCGAGGGTCGAGAACCATACTCCCTTGAGCTTATGAAATGATAGAGAGGGTGGTTGTGCACACATATCTTGCAAAAACATTTCCATGCCCTTTCTTGCTCTCTGTTGCAGCAAAATGGAAAAATACAGCAACTGGTCCACCAGCCAGAAAAACTAGCTGGCCGACCACTTTTTCTGCCCTGCAACAACAAAAAGTGGTCGGCAGGTGGTCTCCCACACCAACAACTGGTCGGCCACCCTCCCACAGGTCCCCAAGATGAGTTAGAAGCTATCTGGAGCTTGGTGCAAGTTTGTGAAAGCAGTTGCAAACAGAGGCAAATTGGGGCATCGCGACGGATTTTCGAACGAGGCGACCGGGCATGCATGCACTCTTCTCTTTCTGAGGACCTTGTTTTACTACTTTCCTTAGCTAGTTTATGCTTTGGTTCTATACCTAAATAGTTAATGTGTTTAGCTATTTGTTCGTGTTTAACTAGCAAGTGTAGTTAGCTAATGAAACTGTCTTGTAATAGTTAGTTAACTAGGACTAGTTAATTAGCTTCATTGTGTAATAATTAGTTTAATTAGCTTAGATTAGCTAGTTAGCTTCTTATTCGGACCCTTCGTCGAGAGGGCCAACTGTTGTAATAAGCGTGCGTGTGTGTGATGCATGTCTTCTAACCCCATTTCTTTCTCCCTTTTACTTAACCGCTTACGATGGTTAGTTTTAGGGCATGTTTCATTTAGCATACCTTATGCTTCGCATGTGTGCATCCATTCATCTGTTTTTCATACACCGGGCTCAGCGCATCATACTAACTGCATTGTTCTTCAATACATCTACTTGAATACGTGTTTAACAGCATGTTACCAAGTTGCATTTCACACGACATTCTAGAATAGCCGAGCCTATTTTAGTTGCATTTTCGCATGTGTTGCATTAGCCATCTTAACATGAACTAGGATTATGCATGATTTCTAACTAGTTCTCTGTTTTGGCTTGGAGTACACTGTGAGTGTTTACGCTTTAGCATACTGCATGTGTGTTAATGTTGCCATGAAAGCATGCTTGCCATGAGGCTAACTGCTTATTTGATATAACTGTCTGAATGCCTGTGGGTGACAGTTGGATTACTTGAATTGGAACAATTCATCAAATCCCTGATTTAGCCTACTTGCGAGTAGCAAACTTCAAACCATTTTTCAAACGAACGTGCAATGTTTTGTTCCAACTTAGGCGATCTAGTCTATACTTGTTTGTTGTGCGCATAACATAGTAATTCTAGGTTAATAACCATAATAAGAGCACATGTGTTTTCAAAAATAAAATATCATGCTTAGTACAGGCCGATCTTTAATCGGACGAGCGGGGGTGCTCATTGCATGACCTTCCCCTCTCGTACCCAAGTTCCCGAGCCGAGATGATGACGGACACATGGCCTTCGGCACTAGTCAGGGTTTCCTAAATTTCCCCCAAAATAAAATATTTAGGTGGCGACTCTGTATCTGGCAAAGCAGTCCATGTTTGGCACTTCTTTATAAAAATCAGTTTTCCAAAAAAGATTTACTAGATTTGGACTCTTTGGTGATTTATCGGTCTCACATTGCACTTTGTGAGATTAGATTTAGAACCGTGACATTGAGTCCGAATTGTGGTAACTCAGAACAAAACAAGATTCGCGCCCTCGCAGGCGCGGATATCGGAGAGTTCCCGGGGCACGTCCACATTTTCCATCGCCGAGAGACAACTAGATTCGCGAGGAGTCCACTACTGCTACAGGTAATGTTTCCCACCCTATCTTACATATATTTCTCGCATTACTCGGCCCTCAGGCTCAGTTTTTTCTCTCGAAACCCTTTTTCTCACTTTTCTCTCCACGTACACCTCTCTATTCTTTAATCTCTCATTTTCATCCCTCCCCAGATATGGCTGATGGATAAGTTGAGGATTGTGGACTCATGCCCAGCATATTCAGCTCGCGGCTATTTCTTGTGGTGATGTTTAGTCGATGCCCCTGATGAGGGATGGTGGTGCGAATGGATGTGTAGTCTGCCCGCTGTCGACATTGCTTGGCGCTGCCCCTGGCTCAATCTGCTGGCGATGAGCTACAACATATCTTGCCAGCCCAGGATTCAGTTGATCGGCCTAACACACTGTGTCTTTTACTTCCCATTTCGAGTTCGGCGCCAATTTGGGCATGATCAAACTTGCCCGGAAGAGGGGATAGAGTACCCTGCTGCATTTCCAATCCAAGGAGCACAGCTAGCTCGATATGCCACAGCATGGAGGATAAGAGAGCTTCTGGCCCCCGCTCCCGCTTTCAGTTGCATGCTCTCTAATGAGTGCATAGGTTGGCTTGATGAAGAGGTGCAGGTTGGGTCTACTTTGGCATCAGAGGCTTCCACAAGCTCTGGGAGGGGGCGCAAGAACACCTGACTTATCCATGCCCCGAGTTTATTGCTTTATCAGTACTTTCAAGTTTTCTTTATGAATGTAATAAAAAGCATCTTCAATTTGTATTCAAGAGTAGGAGAACTCTGTACTGAAATCAATGAAATTGAAGGTTGTGGGTACTGAAAATTTTCCGTTTGGTCCAAAAATGGTCTAAGTTGTAAAATGATTAATTTGAGCAAAATCAACTTTTATTAAAACTTTTCAAAACATTTTTCGATATGGATCACAACTAGACACGCCCGAGATCTATCACTGAGATGTACAACCCCAGATCCAGCAACTAGAAAGTTGCCCCTAGTCTGAATAGCACTGCATTGGAGATCACAACCGAGCTCTTGAATACAGAATAGACAAAGATGACTAACATGATCACATGGACAAAGTTGATTTGGGAGTGTTTATGGCTGGACTTCAGAATGAAGTTGCCTACGTATCCCGAAGATGGGAATCAAGCCTTATGTAGTTCAGTTTTGGTTCACTCGTGTATTAACACACTCCTTTTGCGCTCTAACTTTTTCCAAGGTCGCCCTTTCTGGGTTTTCAACCTTGCGAGCTCAGTTTTTATTATTTCAAATTTTTCATGCTCTAACTTTTGCCTAGGTTGCCCTTTCGGGTTTTCGGCCTAGCGAGCCACTCAGGGATAGTATTTCTTCAACTTGTCCATGTTGATCAGCTGGGAGAACTCAAGGCCATCTAAATCCATCAGAACGACAGCTCCACTTGACCAGATAGACTTGATGATGTAAGGACCAGTCCAATTGGGTCTGAACTTGCCCCTAGGGTCATGGATGGGAGCTCGGTTATCTTTGAGCACTAGATCCCCCTCTTTCAAATTCCTGGACTTAACCTTCTTGTTGAAAGCCCTGGCAATTCTTCGTTGATAACCCTGGACGTGATACAATGCTTTCAGCCTTCTTTCATCAAAGTGCATGAGCTCTTTGAACCTGCTTTGCTGTCAATCTACCTCAGCTATCTGACACTCAGCCAATACCCGTAATGACGAAACCTCAACTTCGATAGGCAGAACAACCTCCATCCTATAAACCAAGGAATACAGAGTTGCCCTAGTAGAAGCTCAAATTGAAGTCCGGTAGCCCCAAAGAGCAAATGACAGCTTATCTGGTCAATCCCTGTAGGTTTTCACCATCTTCTGCAGAATGTGCTTGATGTTCTTGTTGGCGGCCTCAACTGCTCTGTTGGTTTGTGGCCGATATGTAGATGACTTATGAAAAGCCACGTTGTACTTTTCCAACAAGTCGATCACCTCCTTCTTGAAGTGGGAACCATTATCCGAAATAATCTCATTCGGGACCTCGTAGCGACAAATAATGTTGTTCTTGATGAACTTAGCGACATGCGATGCCTTCAATACCGCGTAAGATTAGGCCTCAACGCACTTCGTGAAGTAGTTTGTCGCTACCAGAATGTACTCATGCCCGTTGGACCCCTTCGGAGTGACAACCCCAATTACATCAATCCCCCAGACTGAAAATGGCCATGGCGAAGTCATATTGTACAGCTTCGACGGCGGAATATTCATACGGTTTGCATGGATCTAACATTTGTGGCATCGCCGGACAAAGCCAATACAATCCTCCTCCATGGTTAACTAGTAATAACCCTGCCAAAGGATCTTCCGGGCTAGCATCACCCCACTCATGTGTGCTCCGCACTCTCCTCCATGGATGGCCTCCATCAGGCGCTTGGATTCTTCACCATCAACGCATAGCTTATGCATCCCGAGATGACCCTTCTTGTACAGTTTACCCCCGCAGACGATGAACTGAGCAGCCATTCTTTGAATTGCCCTCTTATCTTTGGCATTTGTCCCTAATGGATAAGCATCCTTTTCCAAGAAGTTCCAGATGTCGTAATACCAGGGCTTCTGATCTTGTACCTCATCTATGGTAGCAATCAGCTCGTAGGTCGGCACGAACTTCTGTTCAATGATGATCGGACGCATCCGGACTCCGAAAGGGATGTCTATCATAGAAGATAAAGTTGCTAAGGAATCAGCGAACCTGTTGTTCTCTCTTAACAGATGAGCGAAGTTCAGTTTTTCAAACCGAGGAATCAGAGCGTCCAAGGTCTAGTGATAAATTCTTATCTTTTCTTTTTTAACTTTCCAATCTCCTTTAGCTTGAGATACAACAAGGTTTGAGTCCCCAATGACATCCAACCGTTTTGCCCCTAGTTCCAGGGCGGCTTCTAGTCCAGCAATACATGCCTCATATTCTGCCTCATTGTTCGACACTTTGAACCGGAGTTTGAATGCTAGAGGTATACGGGAATTGTCGGGTGCTATTAGCAACACCCCTATCCCATACCCGTATTGGTTTGACGCTCTGTGAAAATACATTGTCCAAGTCTCTTCTTCGACATGCAGAATGGCCTCATCTGGGAACAGATACTCAACTACTTCATCCCCTTCAACTGGGTGGTCGGCTAAGAACTTCACCGCTCTCCCTTTCACTGACTTGCACGTCATGTATTTCAAATCAAATTCAGAAAGCAAAAGCAACCAACGGGCCAGTCTACCCGTAAGTGCTGGTTTCTCAAAGAGATATTTGATGGGATCTAATCTCAAAACCAGTATTACAGAGTGAGCTAACAGGTAGTGCCTCAACTTCCTGGTAGCCCATACCAAGGCCAGACAAGCCTTCTCCAGCAGAGCGTAGCAGGTTTTGTAATCCAGCATTTTCTTACTCAGGTAATAGATAGCCTTCTCCACTTTGTCCTCAGACTCCAGCGCAAACATGCAGCCCATCGTTGTTTCGGTCACTAATAGGTTCAGAATCAACGGTTTCCCCGGCTTAGGCGGTGACAACACAGGTGGATTTTGTAGATATTGCGTGATCTGCTCGAAAGCAACCTGGCATCGGCCGTCCCATTGGAACTTCTTTCCTTTCTTCAGGAGACCAAACAGTGGTTCACAAGTCAAGATTAATTTTGCAATAAACCGTCTTATGAATTGCACTTTACCCAGAAAGCCTCGCACCTCCTTTTTAGTCCTCGGTGGTGGCATTTCTAAGATGGCCTTGATTTTAGAAGGATCAACCTCGATACCCCTTTGTGTGATTAAGAACCCCTATTATTTTCCTTGCTGTAACACCAAATGTAAATTTCTAAGGATTCAGCCGCAACCGATACTCTCTGATCCGTTGGAAGAATTTCTACAAGGTAGTGTAGTGGCCCTCTCTTTCCTTGGAGTTGATAATCATGTCGTCCACGTACACCTCAACCTCTTTATGGATCATATCATGCAAAATCGTGGTCGCAACCCGTTGATCGTAGCCCCAGCGTTCTTCAACCTAAACAGCATCACCCTATAACAATAGGTTCCCCACGGGGTGGTGAAAGCAGTTTTCTCCCTATCTTCGGGTGCCATCAAAATCTGAATGTAGCCTGAAAACCCATCCATGAACGAGAGAAGCGCGTACCCAGCAGTGAAGTCCACTAATTCGTTGATATGCAGCAGAGGAAAGTCGTCCATTGAACTGGCTTTGTTCAAATCCCTAAAGTCCACACACACCCGAATTCTGCTGTCCTTCTTCGGCACCGAAACTTTATTGGCCAACCAAGTAGGGTATTCAGATACCAACAGGAACCCTGTGTCAATTTGTTTGGTGACCTCTTCTTTGATCTTCAAAGCCCAGTCCAGGCGAATCCTTCGGAGCTTTGACTTAACAGGTCGGGCCTTGGGGTCAAGAGGGATCCGGTGCTGTACAATCTCAAGATCGATTCCAGGCATGTTTTCGTAGGACCACGTGAAAACATCTTTGAAATCTTTTAATAAAGTGACTAAGCGCTCGCGCTCCTCCGAAGACAACGTGGACCCGATTTGGAGCAGCTGCGGGTCCTTCCCAGTACGAACATTAATTGTGGTGATTTCATCAACCAAAGGTTTTACAAACCTCTCCTGCTCTTAATCAATCAAATGTTGTAAAACCGGAGGAATTTCTTCCTCGTCGTTTTTCTCAAAAATTTGAAAGTCTTGATTAATATAATAAATTAAAGGCACAGAAAAGTACTTGGAAGCCATAGCCGTACAATTCTCATTAATAACATTCAGTCTGCCTGATTCCTCTATTACAACAGACTCAAAAGAAAAAGAAAAAACGACCTGGACCGGACAGTGGCATCCAGGTTATCACCCCCAAGAATATCGAACTCAAACTCAGACGAGCTGGAACTTGATTCTGACTCCACAAACTTAGTGGAATCAGATTCTGGCTCACTACCTAACCCGAAATTGCTCGATAAAAAGCCCTCCTCGTATTGCCAGACGAGGGAGTGTGCGATGGATGTATCGAGAATGCCTGAAGATGGGCCCACAGCCGTTTCATCCCCGATCATGGAAACTGAGAAGTTATCCCCCAAGCACTCCGGTATGATCTGTGGATTTGAGAGGAGACTAGCCAGTGCTACCCCCATCTTAATTTCTGTGCTCTCGGAATCCTCTTCCTTGCACTGCTCAGCCTCAGCTAGTGGGTCTTTCTACTCTTCGACAACTTCATCCCCTGTCAATTGCAAGTCAAAGAAAATCTCAAATCCCGGCAAGTGCCGTCTCTCTGCATTTAGCCATGGCTCCAGAAAGCTGCAAAACGGGAAGTCCTTTCCCTCCCGGACAAAGCGTCCGTTCAGGGTCCCCTGGATAGGTCGGTGCACCAACTCATAATGCTTCTCGGCTTGCTTTGCACTGGCTTATCCAGCCATCTCTTTTCCTTTCCTCGCCCAATCCTCTTTGGTAGGCAGATAACCTAGACCAAAGGTATATGGGTTGTGCGGCACTTCAGCCGATGCTGCAACGTCCTTCTGGCCACTTCGCCCTAATCCTATCTCGGGGATGTGCTGAAGCTTGTTCATAAGGTAGACAGACTGTGCACTGACGTATAGCCCCTTATCAATAGCTAGCATATTCTGTAGAACCCGGGCCTCAACTAGGGTGAATCCTGACAGAAATACATCCTCCGTGCCATGCTCAATCTCCAGAACTGGTGTAGAAACCTCTGGCGGTGGATATATTGAAGAATTTCCAAAAACGATTGCCATCCGCTTCCTGTGGGGGTACTTCAGCATTTGGTGTAAGGTGGAAGAGACGGCTTTCACCTGGTGCAACCACGGTCGCCCAAGTAGTAGATTGAAGGTTGCGGAAACATCCAAGACATGAAACTCAATGTCCTGTTGCCCCGGACCAACCTTAGTCTTAATCCGTATGGTCCCCATCACCTCTCGGCTGGTATTATCATAGGCCCGTATCACCTGGGCAGTAGGCACGAAATCTGCGGGCTTTAACCCGATAACATATGCCGTTCTCGATGGACACACATTGATAGCAGATCATGTGTCAACAAGGACCACCGGTATCCATTTCTCTCTACGCTCGACAGAGATATAGAGGGGGTTTGTTATGATCTGAACCCTTAGGCGGCAGTTCCTTGTCGGTGAAGGTCAATGTCAGGGAAGCTCCTTCTGGGAAAACCAACCCTACCAACTGCTCCGGAGTTGTATCGATTGAAAGCTTGGTCCTATCCGTGGCAGAAAGGACAGCTTGTCTGTGAACCCTTGAGCCATAAGTAGTCCTCAGATGGAGATGTCTGCTTGGATTTTCTTAAGCTGCTTCAGTACAACGTCCTCCTCTAGTAGCTTTTCTTTCTGCCTCTCCGCTTCTTTGTCCTTCCTGGACGCCTCTGGCTGATCCAAGTGTGGGGGTTTGAAATACTGCCCACTCCTGGTCATATGGTCAACCTCCTCAACATACCAGGTGTCATCTGGTGGGTTCTACCCCCAATCCTTGTTAGTGTGGGTAAGACGTAAGTCGTCGTCTTCCCACCACATCCTGTCGGCAACCGACAGACAGCAGTCCGATTCCATTGCAATTGTTTATGTGCTCACAGCACATTCCGTCCCCGCAGGGGCTTTGGCCTTCCTAGTCCTCTCAAGATCCTCGATCTTTTCCTGCTCAAGCCGCTTCATTGCCGCCTCCCATTCAGTGTCTACTGTACTCAAACTACTCGGATCCCGAGCAAAATTCCTTGCACCGGTGCTCTCCGGCGATGCTCCATGTTCCTCGGCCATTCCGGCCACTACTGATGTTCTCATTCCTGATGGTCCCTGTTCTGGCTGAGATTCTTTAACAACATCTGGCTGGTCACTGAGCCACCCCGTATTCTCTGCCGATCTATCCAAATCGAACCAGTTGATGTTCACATCCCCTGAGTCCTGCTCTTCAAAGAACTGCAGATTTGCAATGTCCTTTTCTAGCTTTGCTAGGTCATCTAGCCCCTGACTCGGTCCATCTTCCCGAACCACACTGATCTCTTCCTTAACCGGCAACTCTACCCTCGGCTTAGCCTTGTCTGTTGATGTGATATAACCACTCGGGTTATATGTAAAGCTCCCAGACCCCTCAGGCTTTGAATCAACATTCCCATTTGCCTCCAAAGTCATCCCAGTTCTATCTTCGACAGTCACCATCACCGGTTCAGGTTGGGTTTGGGAGATGCTCAACATGCACAAGTTCGTGCTATCGGGGATGAACACCTCAGGCTTGGGTAGGTGGGAGGGTGTGGTGTATATGGTTGGGTCATATGGAATGGCCGCGGGTTGGATCAAGTTGATGTTTTTGGGTGGTGGAGCTTGGTTATGTGGTGGGAGTGGGTTGGTTGTGACATTCGGCTTCTCTGGAGACGCAATCACCTTATTGTTAATAAGATCCTGGATCTCATGATGCAGTCTATAGCACTGATCAGTGTCATGACCATGCTGCTGGTGAAAGGTACAGTATTTAGCCGGGTTATGGGAGGAATGAAGTTTGTCTGGTAACGGCCGCGGCTCCAGGGACTTCAGATATCCCTTTTTGATCAGGACCCTAAGGGCCGTTGACAGAGACATGTACAGTGAAGTAAAGGTTCTCTAGCCTTGGGGTGGATATCTTGCTATTTGTGAGCTGGTTTCGGACGCACAGGAGAAGGGTGTAGCTGTAAGTGTTTTTGGAGTGTTGGTGGTCACCATGCCCACGTCGGAAGTTCTAGCAGCTGCAGCACTACTCGTGCCTGCATTCGAACTGCGTGTAAATGCCCTCTTGGACTGTTCCCTGTCGTAGTCAATCAGACCCTGTTTCATGGCGTCCTTAATCTGTACCCCAATCTCGTGTAAATCCGTAAAGGTGGGAAGGGGTAAGACGATCATTTTTTGCATCAGCTTGGGTTGGAGGTTGCGCACAACCATCTGTATTTGATCCTTATCGACCAGCCTAATGGTCATCATAGAAGCTTTGGCCCTTCAACTGGTTACAAAGTCTGAGAAGCCCTCTTTCGGCTCCTGTCTAGTTGTCTCATGATCACGAGTTGTGATCTCGATTTGCGAGTTGTAGGAGTATTGAGCTATAAAGGCCTCAGCCATTTCTTTCCAACTTCTCTTGATAGAATCTTCCAACTTCGCATACCAGATGGCCGCGACTCCAACAGGGTCCAGCCGAAGAGGGAAAGCTTTTGCAGTTTGGAGAGGCCCATTGGCCTTAGGATATCTGAGAACAACCGCAGGTGTACCATGGGATCCCCATAACTGTCAAAACGGTCTATATGTGGCATCTTGAACCGGTCCGACAATGTCACTGCTGAGTCGGTGTATCCATCCTCCATGTCCAGAATGGAATTAACGCCTTGAGCTTTTCTGAACAGCTTTTCTAACTTGCTCACTTTCAGCACTGTTGGATCCACCTCGAACTCAAACGGTGTGTCCACTAGATTGGCCAGTGCTTTGGACAACTGAGGTAGGATTGGGGGTGGAATTGGCCCTGTTGGGATGTCCGTATTTTCATGGATGTTTGCAGTATCCCCGAGTATTGGAACTCTAGGTGGGGGTGGGGGTGGATGCGAAGTAGATGCTCCAACTTGTTGCGGTTGCTGTTGTTGCTGAAGTCTGGCAATCAACTTTGTCTGTTAAGCCACAACCTCTACCTAATGCAAGGCAAACTCTGCCTGGCGGGCAGCATCCCACTGCATGGCTTGCATAGTCTCTTGGAGCTGATGCATCATGTCCTCCATACTGGCCATAAGGTGCTTATCTAACTGAACAACAGGTATATCTCTCTCTGCGGTAGAAATGAAAGCCTCAGCCCGAATACTCACTGGTGGGGTGGATAAAGACCGCTGATCTGGTAACCACTGTACTGATGAACTGCGCCTAACTGACCTTCGTCTAGTAACCGGGGATAATGAAAGGAACATTGCTTGTCCGTCAACTAGATCCTCGGATCAATGAAGTCTTCGACCTCTAGTCCAGAGTGCTCAGGGGGTATCTTCCTTTTCAGAAGCAATTGTGCGATACTACCTTGCAAAAAGATAAATAAAACAAAATAAGGAAACAACAAGCAGAAAAACGAATAGCATTTCGGCTTAAAATAAAGACAACACACAGTTGGCATTTGTAAGCTGAACACACTGTTCTCAATGCTGATCACAGTTCCCAAATCACTGCCCTAAATCTAATACCCTCAGGTAAAATTGATTCCTCGAAATACTGATGCCCACAGACCTGATACCCAGACTTGCAAACTGATACATACAACCTGTAGAGACACACTCTGACAGCACATATCAAGCAAGTAAGAGTCAAAACACCCCTATGATGGGGCAAGGTTTCCCTGTCCTAATTTCGTCAGGAACTAGGGTTTCACTACGCACACAACGGTTTCAAACAACCTACAATCGGGTAAGCAACATGTCCTAGTTTGGAATGGTCACTATGGTTTTTGATATGCAACTAGGTTGAATGGTCAAAAAGGGTGCCTCGATGAAAATCGAGATTTGTGTTCCCATCGTGGCCGAGCCCGTAATCGGTCAGCCTTATGGCACGCTTTTCCAAGCAAGCTTCTGGCAAACCGTTCAGGAATAGCAGATGGAAGACGCTGTGACTTAGGCGCACCTATGCAAATGCAATGCAAAGAAATATATAAGTGTAAACAAAACACCATATCATGAGTTCGAGTCAAGTTCTCTAAATCCCCAGCAGAGTCGCTAGAAACTGTAGACCGCCCGAACTCCACTCTGCGCGTGAGGGTGCGAATTGTAGTTCTAGCTACTACAGTTCAGACTCTTGTCACGGTTCTGAATCTAATCTCACAAAGTGCAATGTAAGACTGATAAATCACCAAAGAGTCCAAATCCGGCAATTGGTTTTGGAAAATCAATTTTAATCAAAAAGCGCCAAACATGGACTACTTTGCCAGATTTCAGAGTCGCAACCTAAATATTTTGTTTTGGGAAATTTAGGAAACCATGACTCGTGCCTAAGGCCACGTGTCCGTCATCACCAAAGTTGCCTTGGCTCGGGAACTTGGGTACGAGAAGGGAAGGTCCTGAAATGAGCACTCCCGCTCGCCCGATCAAAGGATCGGCCTCTACTAACAGGATATGTTGTTTTTGAAAACACATGTGTTCTTACTCCAGTTATTAACCTAGAATTACTATGTGATGCGCGCAACATACAAGTATAGACTAAATCGCTCGATTTGGAACAAAGCATCTCATGTTTGTTTTTTGAAAATGGTTTGAAAGTGTTACTCACAAATAGGCTAAGACGCAGATTTGCCATCCTCAAGTGGGCTTAGAAAACAACATGATTTTGCCACTCCGTAAAGTGGGCTTAAAATGCACATTTTGATGAATTGTTCAAATTCAAGCAATGAAGCCTTCATCCACAGGCATTCAAGCAGTTATAGCAGTTAAGCACATAGCCTCATGGCAAACATGCTAAACATGGCAACACTTACACGCATGCAAGGATGCTAAAGTGTAAACACTCACAGTGTACTCCGAGCCAAAACAAAAGCTAGTTAGTAATCAATGCATGATCCTAGCTATATCAATAATGCTTAATGCAACACGTGCAAAAATGAAACTAAAATAGGCTTGGCTATCTAAAATGGCATATGAATGCAACACTTGATAACATGCTTTGAAACATGTATCCAAGAAAGTATATTGAAATACAATGCAGTTTGAATGATGCGCCGAGCCCGGTGCATGCAATACGAATGAATGATGCACGCATGCAAAGCATAAGGATGCTAATTGAAATATGCCCTAAAACTAACCATCAAAAGCTGATAAGTAAAAGGGAGAAAGAAATGGGGTTAGAAGACATGCATCACACACGCGCACACTTATTACAACATTTGCGCCCTCTCGACGGAAGGTCCGAATGAAAGCTAAGCTATTCTAAGCTATGCTACTTAACTAATCTAATAATCTAATTAGACTAATTATTACACAACACAATTTGAATGACTAGCTACAACTAGTTATTACAGTACTTTAACTAATCAACACATTAATTAAGTTACTAGACAACAAGCAAAGCTATAAATGAGACTGCCTCAGCTCTGTTCAAGAAGGTAGAAGGTGCATGCATGCTCGATCGCCTCGCTCGGAAATCCATTACTATGCCCGGAATTGCCCCTGTTTGCATTTGATTTGACAACACTGCACAAACTTCCAAATTGCTTCTGCTCCAACATGGGGACCTTCTGGTGCACTGCCGACCAGAAAAGGAGGCTGTAGACCACTTGTAGACCAGAAAAAGTGGTCGGTCAGCCACTTTTACTGGTCTGCCGACCAGAAATTCTGCCAAACTCCAGTTTTGCTGCAATAGAGAACAAGAAGGGGCACAACAGTGTATTTCCAAGACATGTATGCATAACCACCCTCCTTATCATTTTTCAAGCTCAACGTAGTGCGGTACTTGACTCTTGGGCCACCAATCGAGCATCGCAATACACAATGGCCGAGAAGCCAAGTTTGCACAATTCAATGTCAATGAATGCACAAATTACATATCAAGCAAGCCCCAAAGGGCCAAGGTGACTCAAAATAGTCCTAAGGCAGGTCAAAACAATGCCAAAAACATGCTTGAACATAGCTAACACATGTTAGAATGGAAGGCATAAAGCATGATGCATGCAAAGCCAATGAGGATGGTTACACTACAAGTGTAAGAAGCAAATGAGAGATGCTCTAACCAACCAAAAATAGAGTTGTATTATGGAAAAATAAGACCTAAAACACACTGAGATGGTAGCCCAAAAGCTTAGGCATCCATGCATACAAGTTAGGCTCATGGTAAAGGCATAAAGCATAACTCTCAAAAAACATTGAAAAAATGAAGCATGAGAGAGTATGGCCACACTTCATGCACTGAAATCATGTGAGAGATGAGGCTAAAACATGCAAACAACTCAAGGAAAGCATGCTAGAGACTTGGAAACTCAAAGCTAGTGAGCAAGATTGCACTATGGCTATTCAAAGCAAGACATGCATGACCCAAAAATATCTACAGAAAATGTAGGAAAGCTGCTGACTAGTTGAAGTGGTCAACCGACCACTCCCACTAGTCGACCAACCATAAAAGGTGGTCTACAGGTAAGAAAAGTGGTCGGCAAGGGGGAGAGAGGGTCTGCACAGAGAGTGGAAGGTGGTGGTAAGCTACCGACCACCTTAAGTGGTCCACAGACCACCAACCCTAGCTGGCCGACCACAAAAGGTGGCTGGTAGGAAAGAAAAGTGGTCTACAGGAAGAGAAACTAGTCTACACCCCTGTTCCACCCTCCAGGCAAAGGATAACAAGGTTTGGTTAAAAAACAAACCAAAAAGGAAGCAAGACAAGAGTTCGCAAGGCGAGGCGCTCAGCCGGAAGCCCCGAAAACTAGTCTACGGGTACAAAAAGTGGCCTACGAGAGGGAAGGGCAGCAAGGCATGGTCTAAAAACCAGGCCAAGAGGAGGACGTTAAGAGGTCCCGAGACAAGGCGCTCAGCCGAAGGCTCCAGAAACTCAAAACGAGCACAAACATGCACAATCATCGAGCGCTCAAACGATGACGTCTGAGTCTTAAGGTCGGTCAAAAATGGGGTGTCTACACAAAATTAACCAAAACTCCTTTTCATACAATTGAAAGAAGTGCAGAACCACTTGAATTAATTCATAGTGACATTTGTGATTTTAAATCAATTCAAACTAGAGGTGAGAAAAAATATCTTATCACTTTCATAGATGACTATGCTAGATATAGTTATATTTATTTAATTTGAACTGAGGATGAAACTTTGGAAATTTTCATTCAATATAAGAATGAAGTTGAAAATCAACTTGGTAAGAAAATTACAAAACTTAAAAGTGATAGAAGTGGTGAATATGAATCATTTTTGGGTAAGTTTTGTAAAGAACATGGAATAATTCATCAAACCACCACTCCTTACTCACCTCAACAAAATGAAATTGCTAAAAGGAAAAATAGGACTTTAAAAGAAATGATGAATGTTATGTTAATAAGTTCTGAATTACCTCAAAACTTGTGGGGGGGGGGGGAACAATACTTTCTGCTAATTATATGTTTAATAAAGTACCCCGAAAGAAAGCAAATCAAATACCTTATGAAATGTGGCATGGAAGAGTACCATCCTACAAATACTTAAAAGTGTGGGGGTGTTTGGCTAAAATGGCTATTCCTAGTCCTAAAAGACTAAGATAGGTCCTAAAACTGTTGATTGCGCATATTCATTAGTTATGCCAAGAATAGTTGTGCATATCAGTTTTTGATTCATAAGTCAGAACATTCCGAAATGTATGTAAATACTAGTATAGAATCTCGAAATGCATCATTCTTTGAACATGTGTTTCTGAATAAAACTGGACAAGAGGCTACTACTAACAAAAGATCTTATAATGCCATTACAAGTCACGATCAAGAACAAGAGCAAGAGATAAAATCAAAATGAGGAAGAGGAACCTGGGCGTAGTAAACGTGCTAGAACCTCAAAATCTTTTGGTCCAAATTTTCTAACTTTTTTGTTAGAAAATGAGCCTTTAACTTTCAAAGAAGTTATATCCAGTCCTGAGGCTCCTTTATGGAAAGAGTCTGTAAATAGTTTAGTTGAATCCATCTTGCAAAATCACACTTGAGAATTGGTGGATTTGCCACCAGGTTGTAAACATCTTGGGTACAAGTGGATTTTTAAGAGAAAAATGAAAGCGAATGGATCAATTGACAAATACAAGGCAAGACTTGTGGTCAAAGGATATAGACAAAAACAAGGTCTTGATTATTTTGTCACATACTCACCAGTTACTAGAATAACATCCATTAGAATGTTAATTGCCATTGCATCTTTGTACAATCTAGAAATTGATCAAATGGATGTGAAAACAATTTTCTTAAATGGTAAGTTAAATGAAGAAATTTACATGAAACAACCAGAAGGATTTTCTATTCTAGGAAAAGAAAAGAAATGGTGTAAATTAGTTAAATCATTATATGGTTTAAAACAAATGCCAAAGTAATGGAATGAGAAATTTGACAAGGCAATGATATCAAATAGATTTAAAAGTAATGAATGTGACAAATGTGTTTATATTAAAAACATAAACAAAGGTTATGTTGTAATATGTCTTTTTGTGGATGATCATAATTAGTACTAATGACATGATTAGAGCTACCAAGAAAATGTTGAATAAACATTTTGACATGAAAGACATGAGGATTGCTGATGCAATTCTTGGTATGAAAATTACCAAAATATCAGAAGGATATGCTTTGTTACAATCACATTACATTGAGAAAATGCTTGACAGATTCTGCAAAGGTGATGATCATCTTGCTAGAACACATATGGATGTTAATGTGTTTCTTTCTAAAAATGTACAAGAATGTATTTCTCAATAAGAGTATGCAGCTTAATGTACTTGATGAACTGCATTCACCCGGATATAGCTTATGCAGTAAGTAAATTAAGTAGATATATGAGTAATCCAGGAGTAGAACACTGGGAAGCTATTATAAGGGTTCTAAGATATCTCCTGTTTACTCATAACATTGGGTTAAATTATATTAGACATCCAACAGTACTTGAAGGATACTATGATACAAACTGAATATCGAATACTAGAGACTCAAAATCCACCAGTGGATATGTCTTTACTCTTGGTGGTGCGACTGTATCTTGGAAATCTTCCAAACAGACTTGCATTGCTAGGTCTACTATGGAATCAGAATGTATAGCTTTAGTTAAAGTTGGGGAAGAAGCAGAATGGCTTCATCACTGCCTTGAAGATATTCTAATGTGGCCAAAACCGGTGCCTGCTATATGAATACATTGTGATAGTCAATCAACAATATGTAGAGCATAGAGTCATATGTATAACGGTAAGTCACGACACATTCGTCGTCGACATAACACCGTGAGACAACTACTCTCTAATGGAATTATTTCCATTGAATATGTGAAGTCTAAAGACAACATAGTGGATCCACTAGCCAAAGGGTTAGCAAGAGAGTTAGTTGAAAATTCATCAAGGGGAGTGTGACTTACGCCTATGAAATAAGAGTTACCACAACGGCAACCCAACCTAGTTGACTGGAGATCCCAAGATCTAAGTTCAAAGGGACAACCAAGTTGTGTATGACTCATAAGGATCATTGAGGAGTCAAACTCCTACCCATTTCTATGATGAAATAGTGATGTCTGCACCATTTTAGGTTAAGTAATACTGTGGGGGCCGAATATTGAAAGACATAAAGAGGCCGAATAATTGGACCTGGAGAGTCGAAATATATACATCGCATTCAGCCCCGTCTTACACATTTAAATCCTGCCCTATTCGGCCAAATAGTCGGTTGAGTAAGGGGCCGAGTGGAAAGTGGTTTGCAGCAAAAGGAGCCAAGTAAATAGTTATACGGCGAATCGAAAGTGGGCCCAACCCCGAGGCCCAAGAAAAAAAAGATAGAAATAGAAGAACATCAGCCAGAAAGAGGTATGTGAGAATCAGTATGCTTAACTTAAAATACAGGTAATCTAGAGAGTAGAGACTGACTTGTCCGCTGGAGTGCTAATCCCGGCACTCCCGACCGGAGTGTTTATTCCTTTTCAGGTTGTTAGCTGAGGATCTCGAGCGCCCCAGTGGATCAAAAGAGTATTTCCAAACCACCTTCCCCACAATTGGCGTCGTCTGTGGGAATACTCAACCACATCCATAGCGGGTGCAATGGAAGATCCTCCGATAATCGCTGATGAAACTACACCGAGAAATGATCTCACCCCAACAAACATGCTGGGACTATAGACTGTAGCCGCAAGACGCGCCTTGAACTTCGATTCACCCTCGACTTCAGCGCATGAGACAATGCAAGCGATTATGGAACAAGCAAAGCAAAACGAACAGAGGTTGGAGAATATGATCGCTAAGAATTAACGTCTCCGTCGGGATTTGGCCTTGGAAGTGGTGAAGTCCAAACAAGCTGTACGCCAAGATCCAGAATGACCTCTGAGGGCAAGTGGTCGACGACCTCTGAGGGCAAGTGGTCGATGACCTCGAGCCCGACAACAAGACACTGACAGCGACTCCGACTCATTATCCCCGGAGCCCAAGAAGAAAGGACAACCTGAAACTACTAGTTCCTCTGAAGAGAGTCCACGTATAAGGCATAAGTGAAGATGAAATGGTTCAGACGAAGAGGACCAGCACGATCCCTTTGTGCGACAGATCGCAAAGGCAGTACTACCCAAGAAGTTCAAAGCCCCATCATTCACCTTGTACAACGGGAAATCAGATCCCACGGATCATATCTGTCACTATAAGCAAGCCATGATGTTGCATGCAGACGACGAAGCTCTCATGTGCAGAATATTTCTGAGCAATTTGGGACCGTTGGAAGTCAGATGGTATTATAAGTTGGAGCCGGCGTTGATTAAGAGTTTCCATCAATTACAAAAATCCTTCAGGGCAAGATTCATCACCAACGAGGTGCAGCTGAAACAAGCCGACTCTCTCTGGGAAACGCAGATCCAGCCAGGAGAAACACTAAGAGCGTATTCGGCGCGCTATTGGGAGTGCTTTAATCTTGTTGATGACGCTTGCAATGGCTCCGTGGCCATCACCGCCTTTAAAATGGGTTTGCATCCTGACAGTGCTCTCTGCAGCTCCTTGACTAGAAGACCTCCCAAAACAGTTTGGGCGTTGATGAAGAAAGTTGAGGAATACTGCAAAGTGGAAGATGACGCCTTGCGGGTTAAAGCCGGAAACGTGGCCAACAAGACGACCCCTTCTAAAATTGCTCAGCCATTAAATTCTGTACCACCTCAGAGCCCTAAACCACGACATCGGGCTAAACGAGACAAGAGACAGGATTCTCGCCGATCAAGCGACCAATGCCCCCACCGAGCAAATAAACAACTGCAAGTCGATGGCAGGTGCACAAGGTACACAGACAAGAAATACACAGAGTTGTCAGAGTCGATCAACGTGGTTATGTCCAAAGTCCAACACCTTTCGTTCTTCAAATGGTCGTCCAAAATGGTGGGACCTCCTGAAACGAGAATACAGGATAGGCGGTGCGAGTATCACAAGGATCACGGCCACGATACTGAGAGTTGTTATGCATTGAAGGATCACCTGGAGGAATTGGTACAAGACTGTCGGCTACAACAGTACATCCGAAAAGACAACTCAACCAAAGCAATAGCCTTATGATAGGATTCACCTCCACTCGGCGTGATCCACATGATTTACAGCCTGCCAATGTCATCCGCGGTGCATACGATTCAGTTGAATCCCGACCTTCAAAATCAACTCACTCCAACTAAACAGCCCCGTGAAGCTACGAGCATTGCTTTCGATGATTCAGATTTGGCCGGAGTGACACTTCTCCACATCGATCCCTTGGTAATCGAGTTACGCGTAAACCGATTCACCTTTGAGCGCGTACTCATTGATCTGGGGAGCATATCGAAAGTTATGTATTGCAAGACATTCACCAAACTCAGTTTCTCCAAATCAGATCTTTCTCTAGCTCCTTGCCCATTATTCGGCTTCAATGCAAATCCAGAATACCTGTTGGGGAAGATCACACTACCCATTCAAGCGGGCTCCCGAACAGTGGATGTGGAATTCTTGGTCATCAAGCTGCCATCGGTGTATAATCTCATCATGGGGTGAACTTGGTTACATACTATGTAGGCCGTGCCAAGCACCTATTATCAGCTGTTATGCTTCCCAACAGAACACGGCATTGAGCAAATCCGTGGCTCCAAGAAATCGGCACAAGCATGTTATCTCCTTGCTGGAAAGACGCCAAAAGAGTTGCAAGTGAATTCTATTGAGGCGCCGGATCGAGAGATCCTCGACGATGTTGGGTGGCTCCCAAGTGAAAAGGCCACAGAAGCCCTAGATCGAGTTGAGACTGACGAAAACTGAGACATGTTCTTCATGGTTGGCGGCTCCTTGAATCAAGCCGACAGGCAGCAGCTAATTTCCTTCCTGCTCGGCAACCTTAATGTATTTTCATGGACTCCATATGAGATGTTGGGTGTAGATCCATCTGTTTCGCAGCACCGTTTAAATGTTGACCCTAAATGCAAGCTGATTATTCAGAAAAGCCGGCGGTCAGCTACAGAGCACACTGTCGCCATTGTTGAAGAGGTTGACTGGTTGCTTGACGCCGGAGCTATCAGGGAAGTGACCTACACCACATGGCTCTCGAATACCGTGGTTGTCAAGAAAAAGAATAGGACTTGGCATGTCTGCGTTGATTTCACCGACCTAAACAAAGCTTGCCCCAAGGATTGTTTTCCCCTACCCAGAATTGACCAACTTGTAGATCCTACGGCACATCACCAGCGTATGGGCTTCCTTGATGCCTACAGAGGCTACCAACAAATTGCCATGCATCCGAAGGACCAAGACAAAACTGCATTCCTCACCTCAAGAGGAAGCTATTGCTATAAGGTTGTGCCTTTTGGGCTGAAAAATGCAGGGATAACTTACCAAAGGTTAGTCACTACCATGTTCAAGGAGCAACTCGGCCACACTATGGAAGTTTACATTGACGATATGATGGTCACGTCCAACAAAAGAAAACTCATCTAGCCGATTTAGAAGAGACATTCGACATTCTACGCAAATACAAAATGAAGTTGAACGCTTCCAAATGTGCCTTTGGGATCAGCTCTGGCAAATTCTTGGGTTACATTGTCAACCACCGAGGAATCAAAGCCAATCTGAGGCAAGTCATCGCAATCCTGGAACTCGGCTCCCCTTGATCGGTCAAGGAGGTTCAGAAGTTGATGGGGATGGCCGCCACACTCAACAGGTTCATCAGTCGTTCCACGGACTGCTGTCGACAATTCTTTCAGACACTACGGCAGGGACCTTCGAGTGCGATGTCGCTTTTAATGGTCTGAAGGCTTATCTCCGATCTGTTTCACTTTTGACGACACCATCGGCAGGTGACCTGCTCATTTTATATCTGACCATCTCCGACTGAGCTGTCAACGCTGTATTGTTGAAGGAAGAGCTTGGAGAGCAGCGACCAGTGTATTATGTGAGCAAGGCAATGGTTGATGCCGAAACCCGCTACCTTCCACTGGAAAAACTCATCCTAGCCCTAGTCATGGTGACAAGAAAACTGATGCATTACTTCCAGCGGCATAGAATCGGGGTACTAACAGATTACCCCCTTCGATCAGTACTACATAGTGCAGAAGCATCAGGGCGCATTTTGAAATGTGCCCTCGAACTCGGCCAGTACGATATTCAATTTCTGCCTAGAACCTTAATCAAGGGGCAAGTGCTTGTTGATTTTGTAGCCGAATTCACGGGGGGTGTTGCTGAGACTGACCAAACTCAACCCAAGCCGAATTGGAGAATTTATGTGGGGGACATTTGGCAGCTGTATTGTGACTGGTCATCCAATCAACGGGGCAGTGGAGCCAGAGTAGTAATCATGGCTCCTGACGGCGCAATAATTGAGCAGGTCGTCAAACTCGGCTTTCAAGCATCAAATAACGAGGCCGAATACGAAGCCCTTCTAACCGGTTTGCGGAATGCACATCTTTTGGGTGCTCGGCGTTTGTTTGTAATTTGCGATTCGAAACTGGTGATCAATCAACTAAAGGGGGAGTACGCAGCCAAAAATGACCGTATGGCGGCTTACATGAAAACGGCTAACTCCTTGCTAGCAAAATTTGACCATCATGAATTGAATCAAATAACACGTGATCAGAACACACATGCAGATGCCCCGGCTTGCCTAGCCTCCGCCATTAACTCAGAGATTAAATGGACCATCGAAGTAGGTTTCATCCTGGAGCCGAGCATTGGTCCTTCGGAGGAAGTCCAGGACAATGTCATAGAGTCAGGACCGAGTTGGATGGACCCCATTGCTGCATTCTTGTCTTCCGAACAGCTCCCAACAGACAAGAAAGAAGCGCACAAGTTGCGAAACAATGCCCTGCAATACTACTTGGATCCGTAAGGAAAGCTTTATAAAAATCCCCTTCTGGTCCATATCTGGAATGCATGCATCTGGACAAAGTCGAAGAGCTTCTGATTGAAATACATGAAGGCAGTTGTGGCGCACATTCTGGCGGGCGCTCTTTGGCTCATCGAGCTGTGACACAAGGGTATTACTGGCCGACAATGAGAGCCGATGCTGAGTGTTGCGTGAAAAAGTGCGAACAGTGCCATAAGTTCTCTCTTCTGATTCACCTGTCTGCTGAGGAGTTAGGCTCCATAACCAACCCTTGGTCGTTCGCTCAATGGGGACTTGACATCGTCGGACTGATTATTTCACGAAATGGGTAGAAGCGGAGGCACTAACGCACATCCGAGATACGGACATAAAACGTTTTGAATGGAGAAATATCATAACACGGTTCGACATTCCCAGAGCACTTATATCAGACAACGGCACCCAGTTTGATTGCGGAGTCTACCGGGAACTTTGCAGCAAGTACGGTATTTGGCCCTACTTCTCCACCCTGGCTTATCCACAGAGTAATGGCCAAGCTGAAGCTTCCAATAAAACCATTTTAGATGGCATCAAAAAGAGGCTGGAGAAGGCGAAAGGCCGATGGGTTGAAGAACTGCCGAGTGTATTATGGGCTCATCGCACAACACCGAGACGGTCCACCGGGGAAACACCGTTCACTTTGTGCTTCGGAACACAGACAATCATCCCCTTGGAGATCGGTTTCCCAACTTTGAAATCAACAGTTTTTGATTTGGGCCGAATCGGCATGATGTTGGCCTTGGACTTGATTCTGATTGAAGAGTAGAGAGACCGCGCCCTTACATCCATGGCACGGTACCAGCCGCATCTTGCTAAGTCATATAATCAGCGTGTTCAACTGCGCCGCTGCATACCAGGAGAGTTGGTCCTGAAGAGAGTGTGTAGACACCCCATTTTTGACCGTCCTTAAGACTTGGACGTCATCGTTTGAACACTCGATGATCATCCATGCTTGTGTTCGTTTTGAGTTTCTGAAGGTCTCAGCCGCGCGCCTTGCCTTGGAGCCTCTCAACTTGTCTGTTTTGTGCTTGGTTGTGGACCAAGGACCTGTGGTTTTGTTTCTGAGGGAAGAGGGTGGCTTGTTGGCCATCTCTACAACCCATCGGCCAGGCCTTGTGCCCATCGGCCTTGTTTTCTTGTCATCGGCCATCAGTGTTGGCCAGTCGGCACTCTTTTTGGTCGGTCGCCATTTTTTTGGCAGAGACCCCTTTTTTTGCTTTTGCAGATATTTTTCTTCCAGCTGGTGCCAGCTATTGGTCACTTGGTGTATCCTCCATACACGTGTATGGATGGATTTTAACAAGCTCCAAGCTTGCTCAACAAGCTTAGGGCTTGCTTTTCTATAAGAAGGGAGGCCTCTCTCCCTTTCTAGAGGTTCTAAAAATTGATATACAAGATATATATCTCTCCTTATATATATTTCCTCTCTCTCTCTCTCTATATATATATATATATATTTGCACTTGTTTGTGCTCAAAAGTGTATTTTCATCATACTATTGCACACAAACACGCACTCAAACACCATACTCTTGTTGCTGAGGCACTTTGAGATTGATTTTGGAGTTTTTGGACATGTTTGAGCTCAAAGAGTTTGCTGGAGTTGCAGCCTTGAAGTGGTTCTACAAGGGTGAGTTACTAACCCTTAAAACCCTTGTTCTTGTTTAGGCTTTTGGACCTATTTGCATGCTTATTTTGGCTTGACTTTCTACTACAAAAAGTTTTGATTTTTAGTCCTTAGTATGTTTGTTTAAGGTCTTGTTGGTGTTGGGGGTGGTCTACCCACTCTAGGGCCTTGTTTTGCCTTGTTTTAGGCCATCCCTTTAGGCTTTTGTTTTAGCCTTTATATGACCTTTCTACCACTGAATTCCAGAGGAATTTTAGTGGTAGAAATGGTGTTTTGAGGTCCCAAATAGGAGAGGGTCATCCCCTCTCCTTGTGTCTTGCATGCTTGCATAGATGGCTCATCAAAGTAGCATGTTTGTCTAGCATGTATTAGTTCCATTTCAACAAGTATTTGGTGTTATTTTAGCATGCCTCAACTCTGTTTTAGGTTGGTTTGATAGCATCTTGCATTCTTTACATACTTGTAGTGTAATCTTGCATAATAGCCTAACATGCATCATGTGTTTAGACCATCATTCTAGGATGTTTTGGCTCAACTCCAAGAAGTTTTTGTCCATGTTTTAGCATGCTTAAGCTCTAATTTGTGTTGTTTTGGTCATGCATGCCATGCTTTGTATAGCCATAGTGCATTCTAGCTTGTTAGCTTTGAGTTTCAAAGCCACTAGCATGTATTGCTTGGGCTATTTGCATGATTTGGCATCATTTGTTATGTGATTTCAGAGCATCTTTCATTGCCATGCATTCACATCTTAAACTCTTGCAATGTGTTGGAGAGTTGGTCCTTTATGCCCTAAACATAAGTCATTGTATATGCCTTCATGCCTAAGCTTGCGAGCTATCATTTCGGTATGTTTTTGGGGTTATTTTGCCATGATATAACTCTGATTTTTGTTGGTAAACCCATCTCATACTTGGTCTTAATAGGTGTAGTGTAATCCTCCCTTTTGACCTTGCATATTTCATGCTTCATGCTCACCATGCCAGCTTATTTTGGATTCGTTCCAAACATGTTTTAGCATCATTTTGACATGCTCTAGGACTTTTTTGGGTTGTATTTACCATATGCTTCATGTATTTGTAGACACCCCATTTTTGACCGTCCTCAAGACTTGGACGTCACCGTTTGAACACCCGGTGATCATCCATGTTTGTGTTCGTTTGGAGTTCCCGGAGGTCTCGGCTACGCGCCTTGCCTCAGGATCTCCGAACTCGACTGTTTAGTGTCTGGTTTTGCACCAAACACTTGTGTTTTGCCTTGGAGGGGCAGGGAATGCCTTGTGAGGCATCCCCACACATCACCGGCCATGGCCAGAGGCCACTGGCTGGTGTTTTGTTGCCATCGGCAATGTATATTGCCGGTCGGCATTCTTTGTTGCCGGTCGGTAGTACATTTTGTCAAAATGGCAATTTTGAGCAGCCGACTACTGTTCATCTGCTTTTGCAGATATTTTAATATAGCTGGCTTGCATTTTGTTCCCCTCCATACACGTGTATGGAGGGATGGCTTCCTTGTTAGCTTCTTGAGTAAGCTTTACAAGATTGGCTTCTCTATAAGAGGAGCCCTCCTCTCTTGGCTTTAGGGTTAGACAAAAAAAGGTTAGAAAAGTTGTGAGAGAAGCTCTGGTTCTAGGTTTAGGGTTTTGTATCTATCCTATATCTATATCCCTCATTCTCTTATATTGTGTGTGTTTAGGCTTACTATTGCACACAAACACATAGTGTTACACCTTTTCTTGGTTCTTGAAGGGCCAGAAGTTTGTTCTTGAAGCTTTGGAGCTGTTTTGAGCTCAAGAAAGGGGCTGGTCCACCATTTGTGAAGAAGGTCAACAAGGGTAACAATCTTACCCCTTTTTACCCCATTCTTGCATACTATTTTTGCCTATCTTAGAACTATTTTTGAGCTTAGTGTATAATATAAAAAAGTTCTATTTTTGGGCCCTCTAAGTAGTTTTTTTAGAGTGTTTTGTGGTTTGGAGGTGTTTGACCCCTCTTAAGCCTTGAGGGGCTCCATTTTGTGCTATTTTGAGTGAGCTCCGGGACTTTGGTGTTTGGGCCTCCTCACCACTGAAATCTTGAGGGATTTCAGTGGTAAGGATGGTGCCTTGAAGTCCCAAAAAGGGGGGGGGGGCACCCCTTCTCCTTATTGTCCTTGAAAAGGGCCATTTTTGCCTCTTTAATGAGCACCTAGCTAAGTCTCATGTTGACCATGCCTTGGCTGTTATTTATGCTTATTTTGCCATGAAATAGCATTTTTGTATGTTGCTTTTGGTACACCATGCTTGCTTAGCATACATGCCTTGTAATGCCACTTTGTTGCCTTAACATGCCTTAGGTTGTAAACCATTGTTCTAGCATGTTTTAGGCTTGGCTTTGTGAAGTTTTTGTGCTTATTTTGCTATGTTTGAGGTCTGTCCTTAGTTGTTTGGGTCGACTTTGGCATGCTTAGTATAGCCCCTTTGCATTTTTGGTTTGTTGGCCTTAAGTGTGTGAATGTATAGCATGCATCCTTGCCTTAATTTAGTGGGTTGGGACCATTTGCCATGTTATTTCAGTCCCTTTAACATGCTTGTATGCTTGCCTTGGATGCCTCTTTGAAGCTTTGAAAGCTTGTCTTGCATGCTCCATGTTTTGGTCATTGTGCATGCTTTTGAATTTGAGCCACTTAGATGCCATCTAGGTGTCCCTTCGGTGTTGTTTAGGTTCGCATTAGACCTATTTTAAGTCCTCTTAGCCTTGTGAGGCTTGGTTGACTTAGTCTTGGTTTAAGCCTCTTGTCTTGTCTTGGGTTTTTGGCTTTGTTTGCATGCCTTGTTTATCTTGTTTAATTGGCTTAGCACCTTTTGTAACATGATTTTCAATGCTTACCTTGCATGCCATTAGTCCATGTTATGCCTCTTTCAAGCGTGCTTGAGAGTTGCCCTTTTGTGCTTGAGTGTTAACCCTTTAACATGTGCATGTGTGTATGTGTGTTTAGTCCTCATTTCATAGCACTTATGGCCACTGTTTTGGGCCTAATTAGAGCTGCCTAAATCATGCTTAAGTCCATCCTATGCTTGTTTGCATACTTACCTTGCACGTTTGCTTGCATGCTTGCATGTATACATTGCATTGTCCATGTTGCATGCTAGTTCATACGCCTAGGTTGCATTACATCATGCATGCATGCCTTGTTCCTTGATCTAGTGATAGGAATTGGGCTTTGGTTTGTTGGTTTGCATTGTATTTGACATCAAAGTGTGCACACTTGGTCCGTTGGGCCATCACGCATGGAAATGCACGATTGATGGTCTGAGAACCAAGGAGTATGTCCCTTTGACTCACTCACATGATAAGGGACATGATTGGTGCATATATGACTTGAATTGCATTGCCATGCAAAGTTTTGCCCTCTGCTGCTGTCAAACAGGTTCTGCAGGAACTTCTTGCCGATTGACTGCATAGAGTGCCGACCGGCAATAAATCGGTGGCCGATGGATTCATTGTGTGCCGATGGACACCAAGTCACAGCCGGTGATGATTCCCTCCAGTCGGTGGCACTCCTCAACATCCAGTAAGCACATCCTGAGACTTTGGCAGTCTTCAGAGGAGTATAGCAGGGAAAACAGAGGCAGCTTGCGCATGGCAGTGTACTTCCAAGCAGGACCGAGCATGCATTGCATTGGGCTCTCTTCCCGAGGAAGTTTATCTGTTTTCCCTAGATTAGTTAATTTGTTTAGCTAATTAGATGGCCTGTAATATTTAATTAGCTTGTAGGTTAATTATCTGTAATATTTATTTGGTCCCTCCGGGCGAGGGCGAATCTGTAATAAGTGTGGGTGAGTGTGTGCATGCCTCCCAACCCCCACTTCTTTCTCCCTTTTACTTACCTGCTTTGATGGTTAGTAATAGGTCATGTTTAAATTAGCATACCTTATGCTATGCATGCGTACATCCATACATTTGTCTTGCATGCACCGGGCTCGGTACATCATGCTAACTGTATTTGTACTTCAATTCCAAATTGACTACGTGAATCAATTGATTGCATTTCACATGCCATGTTTAGGTTAGCCGAGCCTACTCTAATTGCATCCTGTATGTGTTGCATTAGTCAATTTGACATGAACTAGGACCATGCATGTTGGCTAACTAGTTTATTGTTTTGGCATGGAGTACGATGTAAGTATTTTCATGCTTTAGCATATCGCATGCGTGTGAATGCTATCATGACAGCATGCTTACCATGTGGCTAGATGCTTATGTGATAAACTGTTTGAATGCCTGTGGGTGAAGGTTGGATTATCTGAGTTGGAAAAACTCGTTGAAATCCGTATTTTAGCCTACTTGCGAGTAGCAAATTCCAAAGTGTTTTTCAAAACAAACGGATATGCAACGCTTATTCCCAAATTAGGCAATCTAGTCTATACTTTTGTACTGTGCGCATAACAGAGTAATTCTAGGCTAATAACCGGAATAAGAACACGTAACGTTTTCAAAATCGGATATCATGGTTAGTAGAGGCCGATCTTCGGATCGGGCGAGAGGGGGTGCTCATAGCTGACCTTCCCCAATCGTACCCAAGTTACCGAGCCGAGACAACTTTGGTGATGACGGACACGTGGCCTTTGGCACCGAGTCAGGGTTTCCTAAATTCTCCCATTTAAAAATATTTAGGTGGCGACTCTGTATCTGGCAAAGCAGTCCATGTTTGGCACTTCTTTCAAAAAAATCTATTTCTCAAAACGATTTGCCGGATTTGGACTCTTTGGTTCAGATTAAGAACCATGACACAAATTGAGTCCGAATTGTAGCGAGGGCCCCACGCGGGCGCGTTGTTACAGTATTGCATAGCTGTAGTGCAATTGGCCTTGCTAGCTTTGAGTTTTGAGCACCATAGCATGTTTCATTTGTGTTGTTTGGATGATTTGGCATCACTTAACATGGCATTTCAGAGCATGTAGTATTGCCATGTTCCTATTCCTTCCACCCTTTGAGTGTCTCTAAGGGTTGTGCATTGTTGCCTTGTTTGTGGTCTAGTGTGCATGCATGCATGCCTAGACATTTGAGCTATCATCTCAGCATATTTTGGTCTTTGTTTTGACCTACTTGAGCTCTGTTTGTGGCTGGTTCATGCCTTTGTGCCATGTATTGCATGCCTCCTTTGTAGTTCTCTTTGCTAGCCTTATGCCTTAAGGACTCTAGTATGCTATACTTGTTTTGTTTGGATGATTTGGCATCATTTCTCACTTAATTTCAGAGCTTATAGTGTTGTTACACTTCAACATTTTTCACTCCTTGAGCACTTTTGAGAGTTGTGTTCTTATGCCTAATTGGTGAGCCAATACATGCGCATGCATTTCTCTTGCTTTCATGCCTTTATTTCAGCATTATGGCCACTGTTTTGGCATGACAGAGGTTCGTCCATATTCGGTTTAAGTCCATTGAGCATGTTATTTTTCATGTTGTCGCATGCTTGTTGCATTGCATGTTGTTGCATGCTTGTTGGTTTGCATGTTGTTGCATGCTCATGTTGCATTGCATTGTATTTGACATACTTGTGTTGCATTGTGTTTGGAAAGGGTGTCAATCCAAACACGAGGAACGAGGGACATTTCATACTTGAAGTGATGAAACGTGCCTCAATTCTCGGACGCCGACCCTCTTGATCGTGCATGATAGAGGTTAAGGCATTTATGTGTTTTTGTGCATTCATTTGACATTGATTTGTGCAACTCGGCCTCTTTGGCCATCATGCATTGAGATGCATGATTGGTGGCTCGAGAGTCGAGCACTATACTCCTTTGAGCTTTAAACATGATAAGGAGTGTGGTTGCACACACATTTTCTTGCAAATACACTGCCATGCCTCTGTTAGTGCTTTGTTGCAGCAAAAGGAGAATTTGCAAGAAGTGTTGGCCGATCGACCATAAAAGTCTGTCGATCGACTACAAATTTGGCCGATGGCCATTGCACTTGGACGATAGCCATTGCACTTGGCCGATAGCCATTCCTCTTGGCCGACCACCTCTCAAATTGTTCGTAAGGTGGGTCAGAAACACTATGAAAGTTGACACAATTTTCAGAGGTACAAAAGTGTGCAAACAGAGGCAACACGAGGCACGGTAGTGGATTTCCGAGCAAAGCCAACCGAGCATGCATCTCTTCATCACCTGCGAGGCCATTTCAGTATTCATGATTAGTTCGTGTAATTTAATCATTTGATTTGTTGTGTAATATCTCAACTAGCTTAGTGTAGCTATTTGTTTCAATTCGGTTGTGTAATAATTAATTAGCAAAGTTAGTTAATTAGTTGGTTTGTAATTAATTAGCTTAGCGTAGCTAGTTAGTTTATCATTTGGACCCTCCGTCGAGAGGGCGAATTTTGTAATAAACGTGCGTGCGTGCGTGTGATGCATGTCTTCCAACCCCCATTTCTTTCTCCCTTTTACTTAACCGCTTACGATGGTTAGTTTTAGGGCATGTTTCAATTAGCATACTTATGCTTCGCATGCGTGCATTATTCATCTGTTTTACATGCACCGGGCTCGGCGCATCATACTAACTGCATTGTATTTCAATACATTTACTTGAATACGTGTTCAACAATATGTTATCTTGTTGCATTTCACATGACATCTTAGAATAGCCGAGCCTATCTTAGTTGCATTTTGCATGTGTTGCATTAGCCATCTTAACATATGCGAGGATCATGCATGATTTCTAACTAGTTCTTTGTTTTGGCTCGGAGTACACTGTGACTGCTTATGCTTTAGCATCCTTGCATGTATGTGAGTGACTGCCATGTTAGCATGCTTGCCATGAGGCTAACTGCTTAAGTGATTAACTGCTTGAATGCCTGTGGATGAAGGTTGGGTTGCTTGAATTGGAACAATTCATTGAAATACGAGTTTTAAGCCCACTTGAGGGTGGTAAAATCTATGACTTAGCCTACTTGCGAGTAGCGAACTTCAAATCATTTTTACAAACGAACATGCAATGTTTTGTTCCAACTTAGGCGATCTAGTCTATACTTGTATGCTGTGCGCATCACATAGTATTTCTAGGTTAAATAACAGGAATAAGAACGCATGTGTTTTCAAAAACAAAATATCATGTTAGTAAAGGCCGATCTTTGATCGGGCGAGCGGGGGTGCTCATTGCATGACCTTCCCCTCTCGTACCCAAGTTCCCGAGCCGAGGCAACTTTGGTGATGACGGACACGTGGCCTTAGGCACGAGTCAGGGTTTTCTAAATTTCCCCCAAAAATAAAACATTTAGGTGGCTGTAAACGCGCCCGCGTGGGGGGCCCTCGCTACAGTTCGGACTCGATTTGTTGTTACGGTTCTAAATCTGAACCAAAGAGTCCAATCCGACAAATCGTTTTGAGAAACAGATTTTTTGAAAAGAAGTGCCAAACATGGACTGCTTTGCCAGATACAGAGTCGCCACCTAAATATTTTTTAAATGAGGAAATTTAGGAAACCCTGACTCGGTGCCAAAGGCCACGTGTCCGTCATTGCCAAAGTTGCCTCGGCTCGGGAGCTAAGGTACGATCGGGGAAGGTCAGCTATGAGCACCCCCTCTCGCCCGATCCGAAGATCGGCCTCTACTAACCGTGATATCCGTTTTTGAAAATGTTATGTGTTCTTATTCCAATTATTAGCCTAGAATTACTATGTTATGCGCACAGCACACAAGTATAGACTAGATTGCCTAATTCGGAAACAAGCATTGCATATCCGTTTGTTTTTTAAAAAAATGTTTTGGAATTTTGCTACTCGCTAGTAGGCTAAAATACGGATTTCAACGAGTTTTTCCAACTCAGACAATCCAACCTTCACCCACAGGCAATCAATCAGTAATATCACGCAAGCATTTAGCCGCATGGCAAGCATACTGTCATGGCAACACTCACACGCATGCGGTATGCTGAAGCATAAATACTTACAATGTACTCCGTGCCAAAACAATAAACTAGTTAGCAAACATGCGTGGTCCTAGTTCATGTCAAATTGACTAATGCAACACATATAGGATGCAATTAGAGTAGACTCGGCTAACCTAAGCATGGCATGTGAAATGCAGTCAATTGATGCACGTATTCAATTTGGAATTGAAGTACAAATGCAGTTAGCGTGATGTACCGAGCCCGGTGCATGCAATACAAATGCATGAATGCACGCATGCATAGCATAAGGTATGCTAATTTTAAATATGCCCTAGTCTACCATCATAAGGAGGTAAATAAAAGGGAAGAAAGACGTGGGGTTGGAAGACATACACACACTCACGCACACTTATTACACGATTGCCCTCACTCGGAGGGTCCAAATAAATATTACGGTCCGAATAATAAACAAATAAATTATTACAGAATTTCTAATTAATTATCAGAATAAATGCAGAAAGAGAAGTGGCCACGGCCCCTGCCTCGGGATGCGCGAATGATGCATGATCAAACCCGTCTCGCCCGAAAAGTCCGTACCATAACATTGCTGCCTCTGTCTTCACTGCCTTGCTTCTCTAAAAAATGCCAAAATTCTGGGACAAGTTCCTTGCACACTGTAGAATACCATCGGCTGGAGGAAATTCCCACCGGCAATGTATAATTTCCATCGGCTGCTGATGGAGTTATCTGCCATCCACCAATGGCTGGTCGGCGCTGAATTCTACCGGTCGGCAGAAACTTCCTACAGAAGACAGTTTTGACAGCAACAGAGGGCAGACAGTATATGGCATGGGATTTCAGGCACATGTGAGCAGGGTCATGCTCCCCATCATATATTGAACTCAGGGAAGCATGGCCCTCGATCCTCGAGCCATCAATTGTGCATGATAGCCTAAGAGATCAAGCTTGCTATTTGATGTAAAAATGCATGCAACACACAAATGAGGACCAAGACCCTATCATGTCGGAGTCAAGGGCCCCGGTGACGGAGAGTTAAGACGCATTACATCACTTATAGTATGAATGCTCCTTAACCCTCACACTTGGTTTGACACCCCAAACCAAGTAATGCAATGCATGTTATGCAAACATGGCTCAAGATGCAACATGATACTAATTATGCAAGGCATGCCAAATGCCATGCAACTACTATGGTAAATATGTAATGCTAGGCATGCAAGATGCAAATGTGATGCAAATATGGACCAATATGCCATAAGGCTAGCATGGGACAACACATTAATGAACCAAATAAGCAACAAGCATATGATAAGCATGCAATGGTGGACATAAACCATAAAGGGGCAGCCCTCAATCCACCCCAAAACAGTGGCCAAAAGTGCCCGAAATGATGGACAAACACTCGTGCCAACACGCAAGCCAATGGACCTAAGGCTAAGGCACAAAAAGGGCCACCTTACTTCCACCAATATGACCATTCATGGCATGAATTAGACAAGTAAAAAAACAGAATTTTAGCATGCAAAAATGGACTCCAAAACCCACTAATATGGCAGCTCAAATGACTCCAATGAGATGCATGCACCAAAACTCATTTCTTAGGCATAAAAGGGCACATCCTCAAAACATGAAAGAGATCACATATGCAAACATACAAACATGGATTAGGGACTGAAATATGATCTACCATGATGTCAAATGATGACAACAAGCTTATGCTAAGCATGTTGGTGACCCATACAACCAAGGCTTACAAGCCAAAATGCAAAGCAACCCTATCAAGCATGCCAAACATGACAAAGTCAGTGGCCAACAGATTTTAAGCATGACAAAACATGGCCAAATACTTCACAGAGTTAAGTCAAAACAAGAGGATATGCTAGGCTAAACATATAGCACACTTCTAGGCAAGATGGAGAATTACAAAGCAAGTATAAAATGCATGCTAAGGGCCAACAAACCACCATTGGACAGAGATATAATATGACCCAAAACACCCAAAAAACTTCTGAAATGGGACCAAAAATGATCAAGCATGCATGTTGCCCTTTAAGCCAAAAGACAAGGAAATGAGGCAATGAAGGGAGAGGGGTGTCCCTCCCCTATACAAGACTTCAAACCACCTTCCTCACCACTGAAAATCCGCTGGTTTTCAGTGGTGAGAAGACCAAAACACACAAGCAAACAAAGCCTCACAAAGGAAGCACCCAAAAGGCCAAATAAGGCCTAAGAGGATGAGTTTGAACTCAAACCACAAAACACCCTAATGAAAGTTCTTAAGCATGAAAATATAAGCCTTTTTTATGTTATGCACAAAATCTAAATCAGCAAATAAGATAGGTAAAAAACTAGTGCAAGTTTGGGGAATCTAAAGCAAAGTGATTACCCTTGAAGCACACCTCAAGAACAGCCAATGCAGCCCTGTTCTTTTGATCAAAATCAGTCCAAAAACTCAAGAATCAACCCTCAAAGTGACTCAATCTTGGAGTAAGGTGTAATGGTGTGTGTATTAGTGCAAAAGTAAGGTAAAAATACACTTTTGGGCTACCAAACACACACTAAGGAAGGAGAGAGAGGGAAATATAGAGAGATGGTGTATCTATATGTATAAGCTCTAGTTTTTCCTTCAAACTTTCTAACCTAGAACAAGGAGAAGACCTCTCCTCTTATAGAAGTCCCTCTTCCAAAGCTTACTCAACAAGCTTGCTTAGAGGGAAATCCTTCCATACACGTGTATGGAGGGAAACAGAGTGGGTGCCAGCTATCACAGCTGGCACAAAATATCTACATAAAGTAGATGAACAGTAGTCGGCTGTTCAAAATTGCCATTTTGACAAAAAGGAGTGCCGACCGGCAATAAATAATGCCGACCGGCAAAATACACTGCCGATGGAAACAAAACACCAGCCGGTGGCGTCTGGCCATGGCCGGTGATGTGTGGGGATGCCTCACAAGGAATTCCCTGCCCCTCCAAGGCAAAACACAAGTGTTTGGTGCAAAACCAGACACTAAACGGTCGAGTTCGGAGATCCTGAGGCAAGGCGCATAGCCGAGACCTCCGGGAACTCCAAACGAACACAAACATGGATGATCACCGGGTGTTCAAACGGTGACGTCCAAGTCTTGAGGACGGTCAAAAATGGGGTGTCTACAGTGGCGACTCTGCATCTGGCAAAGCAGTCGATGTTTAGCACTTCTTCATTAAAATCGATTTTCCAAAACAATTTGCCGGATTTAGATTCTTTGGTGATTTATCACTCTTGCATTGCACTTTGCGAGATTAGATTCAGAACCGTGACACGAGTCTGAACTGTAGTAGCTAATGAACAAATGACTCGTGCCCTCGCACGAGGAACGGGAATTCTCGAGCGGTCTACAGAGTGCTTCCAGCTGCCAAGAATCCGGCCGACGAAAAATTGGGACCTAACTAGGACAGCCCTTATCAGATTGGCTTAGTCACGGGAGTAGGGGCATATCGGCTCAAAGACATGTCTGGGGGGAGTCTGCCACGACCTTGGAATTCCACGCATTTACGTAAATTCTATCATTGACCCGACTTGTGGGGCTTGATACTTGTATATATTTTACTTTTGCAATGCAAAGTTTCCCATTTCCTTATCGCGCAATTCAGTTTAAAAGTCTTCGGATTCGGAGCCCCATCGATGCATGACACCTTAGGGCCGATTAAGCCTCCGGATTCGAAGAGCCCATCGTGGATGTCATGATTGGCCAAGATTTAAGTCTCCGGATTCGGAGTCCCATCAGTGCATGACACCTTTGGGCTGATTAAGCCTCCGAATTCCAAGCGCCCTTCGTGGATGTCATGATTGGCCAAGATTTAAGTCCTCGGATTCGGAGCCCCATCGGTGCATGACACCTTTGGGCCGATTAAGCCTCCGGATTCGGAGCGCCCTTCGTGGATGTCACGATTGGCCAAGATTTAAGTCTCCGGATTCGGAGCCCCATCAGTGCAAGACACTTTTAGGCCGATTAAGCCTCCGAATTCGGTGTGCCCTTTGTGGATGTCACGATTGGCCAAGATTTAAGTCTCCGGATTCAGAGCCCCATTAGTGCATGACACCTTCGGGCTGATTAAGCCTCCGGATTCGGAGCGCCCTTCGTGGATGTCACGATTAGCCAAGATTTAAGTCTTCAGATTTGGAGCCCCATCGGTGCATGACATCTTTGGGCCGATTAAGCCTCCGGATTCGGAGCGCCCTTCATGTATGTCACAATTGGCCAAGATTTAAGTCTCCGGATTCAGAGCCCCATCAGTGCAAGACACTTTTGGGCCGATTAAGCCTCCGAATTCGGAGTGCCCTTCGTGGATGTCACGATTGGCCAAGATTTAAGTCTCCGGATTCAGAGCCCCATCGGTGCATGACACCTTTGGGCCGATTAAGCCTCCGGATTCGGAGTGCCCATCGTGGATGTCACGATTGGCCAAGATGTAGGTCTTCGGATTCGGAGCCTCATCGGTGCATGACACCTTTGGGCCGATTAAGCCTCCGGATTCGGAGCGCCCTTCGTGAATGTCACGATTGGCCAAGATTTAAGTCTCCGGATTCGGAGCCCCATCAGTGCAAGACACTTTTGGGCCGATTAAGCCTCCGAATTCGGAGCGCCCTTCGTGGATGTCATGATTGGCCAAGATTAAAGTCTCTGAATTTGGAGCCCCATCAGTGCATGACACTTTTGGGCCGATTAAGTCTTCGGATTCGGAGCGCCTTTCTTAGATGTCACGATTGGCCAAGATTTAAGTCTTCGGATTTGGAGCCCCATCAGTGCAAGACATATTTGGGCCGATTAAGCCTCCGGATTCGGAGCGCCCTTTGTGGATGTCACGATTGGCCAAGATTTAAGTCTCCGGATACGGAGCCCCATCGGTGCATGACACGTTTGGGCCAATTAAGCCTCCGGATTCGGAGCGCCCTTCGTGGATGTCACAATTGGCCAAGATTTAAGTCTTCGGATTCGGGGCCCCATTAGTGCATGACACCTTTGGGCTGATTAAGTCTCCGGATTCGGAGTGCCTTTCTTAGATGTCAGGATTGGCCAAGATTTAAGTCTCCAGATTTGGAGCCCCATCAGTGCAAGACACTTTTGGGCCGATTAAGCCTCCGAATTCGGAGCGCCCTTTGTGGATGTCACGATTGGTGAAGATTTAAGTCTCCGAATTTGGAGCCCCATCGGTGCATGACACGTTTGGGCCGATTAAGCCTTCGGATTCGGAGCGCCCTTCGTGGATGTCACGATTGGCCAAGATTTAAGTCTCCGGATTTGGAGCCCCATCAATGCAAGACACTTTTGGACCGATTAAGCCTCCAGATTCAGAGCGCCCTTCGTGGATGTCACGATTGGCCAAGATTTAAGTCTCAGGATTCGGAGCCCCATCAGTGCATGACACCTTTGGGCCGATTAAGCCTCTGGATTCAGAGCGCCCTTCGTGGATATCACGATTGGCCAAGCCAAGTCTCTGGATTCGGAGCCCCATCGGTGCATGACACTTATGGACCGAATAAGACTCCGAATTCGGTGTGCCCTTCGTAGATAAAAAGCCTCCGAATTCGGAGCCCGAGCCGTGTATAACACGTTTGGGTCATATAAGACTCCAGATTTAGAGCGCCCTACACGAAAGTTAAAGCATACAAATATTCAAAGTGAAATGCTTCGTTAAGTTGAGCTGGCAAAAACCGTATACATGTTAAAGCATATAAACATTCAAAATGAAATGCATAATTAAGTTGAGCCGGCCCAAACTGCATAAACAAATTAAAACATGCAAACATTCAAAATGAAATTCTTAATTATGCATGCAAACATTCAAAATGAAACGCAAACACTTAAAACAACGTATTTTATTAAGTTAACCAATAGATACATAGCTAACGCCCAATCTGTGTTGGAGCATTTACAATATATTCAATTCTATTCGGCATCACCCTTGTCATGGCTCTTCTCAATTTCGAAAGCGCCAAAAGGAAAGTGATGACGTTGATATAATGGCGACACCGATTCAACTCCTGCTCCTTCGAGTGCCTCTGCGGCTTGGAGAGCCTTAATCCACCCGTGCCTAAAGCCTCGATTCTTGCATCGGCATACCTCCTCTGTGAGTTTCTTCTTGGTCTTCTCTATTCCGACTATCCGGCCTTCGTGGAAGCCTCGTTCATAAGCCGCGGCCTTCGCATTCTCTACTGCGAACATACGTGCCGTATCTCGATCGACAATCGCATGGCTTAACAGCCGTTGGGTCACTCTTTCATCCACGACCGGGTTGGATTGTCCGGCAGCATGCGGCTCGGCAGTTTGGGCCTTCCTTAGCTCGCGCTCGGCCTTCTTCGCACAAGCCTCCAAGTTTTGAATTCGTTCGTCCTTCTTCTCTATCTCCCGCCGTGCAGCGCGCAAACGTATGCCAACTTCATAGGCGGTATACAGCCCTCTTACTGCTCCGTGGATGCCCTCTCGAAATACTTCGAAATCCTATCGACCAACTATCGACTGCTGGACTTCCGGTGGAAAAATCTGTCGAGCGAACTCGACTGCTACACCTGGGACATTAACAATAGAGTCCGCCTCCGTCATCGGTTTATTCCCTACAAAAATCGTAAAACTCAACGGTCGCGGCGTCGCATCGGGCTCATTTCTCGGTCGTGGTCGCGGGGAGCTTCCCCGTTGCTATTTTTCTTTTCGGGGGGATCTGCTTCGACAACTTGGGGGCTGACATTTTTCCTGTTCCCTGGACGTCCTACCTCCCGTGCGTGTGGGCTTGCTGCTGTGATTCATTTCAGTGTCTAGCTCAGCCAATGTTCGCCTTTCTCCTCTGCTGTTGAAGAACAGTCTATTTGACATTCACACTTATCTAACCTTCCGTAACAAGCTGGTTTAAATTGAGTGAAATCACTGGCATGAAGAACCCACCCCATTTATTCCTAATGCATGTAGCGCCCCCGAGGCGACTTCATTAATCCTAAACTCCAAAAGCCTGATGCCGATCGATTTATGCCACAGCCACTACATAAACTAATAATATTCGGCTTTTGAACTAATAATATTTGGTTTTGGAGCTCATGCATTGGTTGGGGCAAGGGCAGATTTATTAATCTGATCAGCCAAATATCTAAGCCTGATGCCGATCGATTTATACCGTAGCCACTACATGAACTAATAATATTCGGCTTTTGAACTAATAATATACGGCGTTTGGAGCTCATGCACTGGCAAGGGCAAGAGCAGATTTATTAATCTAATCGGCCAAATATCTGAGCCCGATGCCAATCAATTTATGCCGCAGCCACTCCATGAACTAATAATATTCGACTTTTGGAGCTCATGCACTGGCTGGGGCAAGGGCGTAATTATTAATCTGATCGGCCAAATATCTAAGTCCGATGCCGATCGATTTATGCCGCGGCCACTCCACGAACTAATAATATTCGGCTTTTGGAGCCGATGCACTGGTTGGGGCAAGGGCAGATTTATTAATCTAATCAACCAAATATCTAAGCCCGATGCCGATCGATTTATGTCGCAGTCACTCCATGAACTAATGATATTCGGCTTTCAGAGTTCATATCTAAGGGCAGATTTATTAATCTGATCGGCTATTCGACAAGGGTAAATTAATAAACTGGCTAGCTATCTAATCGGCAAGTGTACGTGAATGTTTTATCCAAAGTAGCAAAAAACAATACCATTCATCAATAGCAAAATTAAGCACAAATAATAGCAAAGTACAAAGGAAATTTTCATTTGTAAATTGGGCACAAACTGTAGCCATTTTACACGTGAAAGCTACTAAACAAAAAGCTACAAGTTCGCATGGAAATGCCTAGCAAAAAACTGTAGTCATCTTACACATAAAAACTACTAAACTAAAGACTGCGACAATACATTCAAAATCCTTAAACAAAAATATCGTTAAACAAGAACAACTAAAATGTCACCCAAATCAATCCTCGAAGTCAGACTCCAGCAGCTCAACGTCCACTTGCTCGTATGGAATCAGCATAGCCAATGTCACATTAGCAGTTGCAAGGGCTTTGAGCCAGCCGTGTTTTAATCTCCGATTTTCAAATTTGGGGACTTCTTCCACATAACTTGCGAGGGCAGCGCTTTGCCCAGCCTCGTATGTCTTGGAAGCCTCAGAATCGGCTACTACATTCGCAATCTTCGATTCTTCCAAGTCAGCCTCTAGTTTAGCAATCGCCTCTCGAGCTAACATGAGCGCATTTTCGCTCGCATTCGCCCTCTCCTCGGCGGCCAATCTGAACTGGTCCAATTTTCTTGCCCTTTCCATCTCAGCCTCGGCCCTCGCAGCTTCCATCTTCGCCCTCGCCGCCCTCCAAGTCAGCCTCCGATTGTAAACGGCCAAGTCGTTTGACGGCGTCATCCTGGCGACGGCCTATCTCGGCTATCCTTCCGACCGTCTGCAAAACAGGAAATTAAAACCAAAACAATATTTGCATAAAAGGGAAAGACAAGGTCAAGGTATATACCAATAGAGTTGATTGAGCGGCTAATGCAATTGCCAGCAGATCCGGCTCTGCCGGGAAAGTTGCCTTGTCAGCCGGCAATGAGACGAACGTAGCCATGCTCAACGCCACGGCTGGGTCTTTAATAGCCGACGCGTTAGAGGAGATTGGCGTGTTTTTTATCTTTGGTTGAATGATGGAGGGTTGGCTGATTTGAGGCCGGCTTCCTCAAAGACCAACTTCAAAGGCTCGTCTACTTCAATTTCGGACTGGTCTGACTCCACGACCTCAGCTACTTTCGCTCGCTTTGAATCGTACCCCTCGAAACCGACTTGCCGCAAGTTTTTGAAGTTGGTCAAAACAAGAGCCGTAAGAAACTCTTCACCCCTCGGAATGGGGATGTTCTCTGCCGTCGAAAACGTTGTATAGGTCAGCTCGTACCGAAGGAGAATGTGGGCCGCCCTCCCTTGTTTCTAAAGACTCGGACGGCCAAAATATTTGAGCGTGACTTTAATTTCTGAAAGAACGGCGTCGTCAGTTGAAGTCAAGACTTTCTTCAAATTGTTTCCTGCACAAGCAAAACCATTAGATCTCAAAAATGAAGCTTTATAAATATAAGAAAAATAAACGCAAGAAGCTATACGACCACCTGGTTCGCCCTTCTGTCTACGAATAGGATCAAGGCGATCATTGCCTTTGCCGAATTCCCAGTTACCTCGAACAACGACCACAACATCATCAACTCGCTTCCCAGAGCTGGAAAGCATAGTCACTAATTGATGGTCGGTGTCCTTGGCCCTAAGGAAATAACGTCCATGCCAACCAAAAGACTTGGCCAAGGCATAACAATGCCGAATAGCAGGTATGCCGAGGTTAATCCTAAGGCGACGGTTTAACTCTATGATCCCCATTACGATTCTAAAAAAGTTGACATTGGGTTGGGAGGGGATTAGACCGCAATTGCGAAGGACAGCCCTAAGAAATGGGTGAAGCGGGAAACGGATTCCGCCCTCAGCAATTGATAAGAGAGGGAAGACGATTGTGCTTTCATCAACCCTCTCCATATTGAGGGTGCCGTCTGTCACAAATGACAAATGGACGTCATCAGGGATAGAAAAATGGCGTTGAAAACCAGAGATTCGGTTCGCGGAGAGGAGGTCTTTCAGATGCTTTGCCATTTCGGTTAGCCTATAGGAGCGTACTAAACTAAAGGCAAACCAGGAAAAGGGATTCAAAGCAGAGAGGAAAAGAACTTACAAGAGACGGAGAGGACAATAAAGGATGAATGAAAGTTGCAGAGGTGAGTCGGAAGGCGGTCCAAAAACTAGCATCCAAAAATGTGTGTTTGAAAAGACGACAAGATTTTAAATCATAATAAATGGAAGCGTACGAAGGGGCGGGAAGTTAAAATGATAACTGAGAGGTGTGTGCTCTGACACCTACATTGGAATGAGGTTAGCCGTCGAATTTCGGCTCTGACTTTTCGAGTTCGAAACCAAACACTCCAGCTAACTGTCGTTAGTGGAGTGCTTGGGGGGCAATTGTGGAGGCCGAATATTGGAAGACGTAAAGAGGCTGAATAATTGGACCTGGAGAGTCGAAATATATACATCGCATTCATCCCCATGTTACACATTTAAATCCTGCCGTATTCGGCCAAATAGCCGGTTGAGTAAGGGGCCATGTGGAAAGCGGTTTGCAGCAAAAAGAGCCGAGTAAATAGTTATATGGCAAATCGAAAGTGGGCCCAGCCCCGAGGCCCAAGAAAGAAAAGGTATAAATAGAAGAACATCAACCAGAAAGAAGTATGTGAAAATCAGTGCGCTTAACTTAAAATACAAGTAATTCAGAGAGTAGAGACTGACTTGTCCATCAGAGTGCTAATTCTGGCACCCCCAACCGGAGTGTTAATTCCTTTTCAGGTTGTTAGCTGAGGATCTCGAGCGCCTCAGTGGATCAAAAGAGTATTTCCAAACCACCTTCCCCACAAATACTTTTAATGATTCTTATATCTAGGAATATCTAGTGGAGTATGGCAGGATACTCTTCATAAGAATCACCTATATGAGTGTGAACTGGGTTGATTCTATGAGATTTGTGAAGTGCTACAATTCTCTAAAGCACTCATGAAGGACCAGGTTGTTCAGGGCCAAAATGAACACAATAGTGAGAATTAAATTGTGTCTGGTAATATACTGAATGAGTTCTATTGTCTTGGTTTACACGAATGGTTGAACGGTTCAAGACATCATGTTCACTAGTTGGTTAGTAAATTCGATAGTGTCTCACAAGGGAAGGTTCAAAGCCAAAAGCTACGTATCCTTTGCAAAATATTCCTGATTTTTGTATTCTCAATTAAACATGATGTTCTTGCATTTTCTCTCCATTAAATTCTATTCATGTGGGGGATTGTTGAAAATTATGGTTTTTAGAGGCTTATTATAGGCCAACTTTGAGCCCAAATTTGAGTGGGGCCCATACGTCTTTTGAGATGGGTCCAAAAAGGTGATGTGTTCCTTACTGTATGGCAAGTCACACGGTGCAAACGGTTCGTCAAAACCATTTATGAGTGAATGGGAGCTTGACGTAGTTTTCGGATTTGTGGAATGGGAAATTGAAGAGTTAAATGTGGGTTTCCTTAAATAGTTGTCCCACATTGAAAACTTAAGAGAACTTATGTGTATATTTAAGTTTTAGGTGGCAATACTTGGGTTAGGCACTAAGGGGCACCCCAAGTTTTGTGAATGGAGGAGTTATGAACAAAGTGGGCTTTGGCCCAAGCCGCCGCCGCCGTCCATCCGACCAGCCAGCCGAGCCGAGCCGTGCTAGGCCGAGTGCAGGTTATGAGTTGGGTCCTAACATTAATTTTTTGGGCAAATTTATTTGGATTATTTCCAAAACTCTTGCGGAAAAATTTGAATTTTGCACCAAACAGTTTGAATTTTGCTCCCAACCAGTGTGACTTTCACACCAGTCCTAATGTCTCTTCTATTTTAAACAGATTTAAAATTGCCCAGCAGTTTCCAACAGATCAAACTGGTTTCAAACAGATTTTTGCACCTATCCAATTTGAATTTGAGTCACCAACTATACCTATAAATATAGAATCATTCCAGCAGATTTTCTCAATTAGAAAAATTAATTCTCTTTCCTTTTTTGCTCTCTCATTGCATTATTCTTTATACTAGTTTTCAGAGAAATTTCTGAAAGTATAGAACACAGGCTCCAGTTCGCCGTACAGATTGTTTGGAGTCCTACTACAATCTGTGTAAGATCATTGTATCCTAGGAGATAGACGCCATTTATCCGTAAGCACCGGAGCGGGACGAATCTGTCTAAAGGACAAAGTGTCACACACTCGACTTGATCATTTTTTTTTGTATTTATTCATTTTGGTAAATAAATTATGTAAGTAATTTATTTTTATTTGTTTGATTTGTTTCACATTTTTTTTCTCATACATAGAAGATTGTTCCAGCAGTACAATAAGTTGGGAATGTATGTGGAGCTTTGTGTATGCATGTACGTGTCTCATTATCAGAATTGGAAGGCCTCGCCATGCTTAATGATGCTTTTAGTAGGCTGGTATTATTTTTAGAGAGAAAAATATTCAAAGTGAGAAAACAAAAAGCCCACCACATGTACACTTAAACCATTAGACACCATAATTGAAAGCTTGCTGGAATTTGGACATTTATAACCACCTATATTTGGTTGGCAATAGTAATTTTATGTATATAACTATTGTTGTTGCAATTGTGAATGCTAAAATGTTTGGTGATTCCATTTGGTTTAATTTTCATATTAAGTTCACTGGTTGTAATTGAATTTGTCGACTTGGTAACTCTATCTCCTTCAGCTCTTTATCGTTTTTGTTGTTATTTGTGCAGATTTGGTGATAGGATGAGCATATCTTCAATAGCATTATAAAAATCTATTTACAACTAAGGCATCTTAGGGCCTGCTCTTAACAACATGTGTTAAAGAAGCAGAAAGACATTACAAATTTTAAAATCTTGACAATCTGTAATTGACAATCTATCATTTCAGTAAATCATATGTAAACATCAATTGGCATCTTATAATCGCAAAGAATAAGCAACAATACGTATTAACAAAATAAGTTGTCTCTCACGAGCATATTGACATGACCTGAACCCGCCCCTATGGATTAAGGTCAAAACCGGCCAGTAATCATGAGATTTCTTACGACCTTTAACCTGATTAAACATGTCTCAATAGAAATAAAGGGGCCAAAACGGAAGTAGACTTAAATTTTTTTTCCAATGAGCTGTGCTTATCTGGCATAACAAAATCATTTCAAAAGCATTCCATAATAACTCACACATATAACAGATTTAATATCTTATACACCAAGGAACCGTCAGATATGTAGCCAGCCAAACAAAAGTTTATATAAATAGGTGATCCAACGTATTCACCAAGGTAGCAAAACAGGTAAACAAAAGAACAAAGCAAAGTCTCGTGCGTGAGACGTTCGGGCTAACTTCATAAAAACTTGGATTTCTCTTACATCCTTCACTGAGGTTCATTGATGTTGGGTTTGGACATCTCATTGCTCACCTACATACATTTAAATAAGAGTGAGCGAAATCCCAGTGAATAATAACCAAACTAAAGAGGTTACATGAATGAAATTCTCTAATAGGTAATATCCTTGTCAATCACATTAAACGGCCTTAGGCCTATTCATATTCTTATCAAATATGTCCAACGGCCTCAGGCCCAAACATATCAAACGGCCTCGGACCCATCATATCAAATGGCCTCGGGCCCAATTCATTTATATCAGATGGCCTCGGGCCTAATTCATTCATGTCAAACGGCCTCAGGCCCAATTCATTCATGTCAAACGGCCTCGAGCCCAATCTTCGTATCAAACGACCTCTGGCACAATCATATATGTTAGACTTATTTATTTTGATGATTTATTTAATTATGTTTTAATTTATTCGGAGGAGAAAAATAGAATCAAAATTTATTTTGATGATTTATTTAATTATGTTTTAATTTATTTGAAAGAGAAAAATAGAATCAAAATTTATTTTGCTATTTCTTACTAAACTTTTATCCTAAATAATGTTAGAATGTATTTAATAGCCTAAATGTTGTTAGAATGTATTTAATATTTTCTTAAATCAGCAACTCATTTCAAACCAAAAACAGAGGTTCAAACAGCCCAGCACAACAGGAGTTCAAAAAAATCAAATTACTAATGATCTTGTCTCCCACAAGTTCAAATTAGTAATGATGGAGTGGAAGATATTCAAATGAATACAACGGCTATAAGTTTCATTATATATACCAAAGCCTCTGATGTGAACAAGACACAGCAACTACAAACAAGTTACAGTAACTAAAAAAATATTCTTTGATCTAAAATCACTCTCATCTATTCTCTGAAAAATTCTCTAAGAAGTGTTCTTCAATTTTTTGTTTACTTTCTCTCTCAGAAATTATACATTGAGTCGTATAGCTTTAAGCCCATCTTTCCTGTGTGAGGGTTACAGAAAAATCAGAGTTTCATTTTTATATCTATCTTTGAGAGATAATTCTTGTAGCTTTCTAGGAAAGCAAAAACACATTCTTTTCAACCCTGTAAGAGTGTAGCACACTCAGTGTTTTTGGACTTAGAAAGTCAGTGTAAAATCCGTGGAGGATTGCTCCATCTGTGAAAAGGTTGCTAGCACCCTGTGAAGCTAGAGAATAGTGGAAAATCTCAAGTGAAGCTTGAGGAGTGGACGTAGACCGAGTTAAAGCCGAACCGTTATAAATTTGTTTGCATCTCTCTCCCTTATCTCTTTATTTTATTTAAATTTCCATAACTATATTTCATATTTTTATTGTGCTAAAATCATTAATTGTTAGAACACTTGTTTTAATTATTTTTATTTCATTAACTAAATTTATCTACTGTGCTAGTCGTAATTTTTATTAGGGTATTATTACTTTTATTTGTGAAAACCTAATTCACCTCTCTCTTAGGTTGTCTTGTGGATAACAATTGGTATCAGAGCCTAGACTCTTGTTTTAAATTTAACCATCTGGGAGTTTTGATCCATGGCAACCTTAGCTGAAGGACAAGCCACAAATTGGCCATCATTGTTTGACGGAAACAACTATAGTCATTGGAAGGATAAGATGACCCTATACCTACAAGCCACTAATTATGCCATGTGGATTATTGTCACCAAAGGTCCAAAAATTCCTACCAAATTAGTAGACAATATTAGTGTACCTAAAACAGAAGATGAATGTGATGAGAGGGATCACAGATTATTGCAAGCCAATGCTAAAGCCAAGCTCACCCTTGTTAGTGGATTGGACTCTATGGAGTATAATAGAATTTCAAGTTGTGATTCGGCAAAAGGAATTTGGAACAAACTTGAGGTAACATATGAAGGTACAAACCAAGTGAAGGAATCTCGTATTGATATACTTGTTCATAGTTATGAATTGTTTAACATGAACTCTGATGAATCTATTTCAAGTGTGTTTACTAGATTTACTGAAATTGTAAACTTTTTGAAATCTCTTGGCAAAACTTATAGTAACAGTGAGTTAGTGAGAAAAATTCTTAGGTGTTTACCAAAGAATTGGGAAGCAAAGGTCACCACCATTATAGAAGCCAAAAATCTCTCCACACTTAGATTGGATGAGCTTATGGGTTCTCTTATGACTCATGAGATCACCATTAAAGGACATGAGGATGTTGAAAACAAAAAGAAAAGTGGAATTGCATTCAAAGCCTCATCAAATGAAGAAGAACATGAAAACTCCAGCGAGGATGAAAGCTATGCCATGTTTAGTAGAAACCTTAAAAAGCACTTCAAGAAAAACAATTATGGAAGAAGAAGACCTTTCAAGAAAGAGTACAACAAAGATAACAAGGAAGAACCTATTATTTGCTATGAGTAAAAAAATCCTGGACATATGAAGATGGATTATCCAAAATTGAAAAATCATGGAAAAGACTACAAAAGGAACAAGAAGGCCATGGTAACAGCATGGAGAGAAAGTGAAGATGAAAGCTCAAGTGATGAAGTTGAAAATGAAGTAGCCAACTTGTGTCTCATGGCTCTTAAAGATAAAGACTCTACTCAAGATAAGGTTTTCTTTAAGTCCAAAGCTAAAGAAGGGAAGTGGTACTTTGATAGTGGATGTTCTAGACACATGACCGGAGATAAATCATTCTTTACTAAACTGCCATCGAAAGATTGAGGATTTGTTACTTTGGGAGACAACAAGAAAGGAAAAATCATCGGTATTGGTAGCATTGGTATTTCTCCTAACCCTTCTATTGAAAATGTTTTACTTGTTGATAGACTTAAACATAACCTACTTAGTATTAGTCAATTATGTGATAAAGGTAATCGAGTTATTTTTGATAAATCACGTTGCACAATTGAAAGCACAAATGATCATAAAGTTTTATTCGTTGGTAATCGTCATGATAATGCTTATGTTTTTCATCTCAATGATCTCTATGCTAGTGATGTTAAATGTTTATATGTTAATAATGAAAATAGTTGGTTATGGCATAGAAGACTTGGTCATGCTCATATGGATTTAATTGCTAAACTTTTGAGAAAGGATTTGGTCATTGGACTTCCAAAAATTAAATTTGAAAAAGATCATCTTTGTAGTGTTTGTTAACAAGGAAAACAAACTAAAACATCATTTAAATCAAAATCTCATATTTCCACTACTAGACCTTTACAACTATTGCATATGAATTTATTTGGTCCCTCAAGGACATCTAGTCTAGGTAGTAAACATTATTGTCTTGTTATAGTTGATGAAAGAACTCTTGTTGTGAAAGAACTCTTGTTGTGAAAGAACTCTTGTCCCTAGCAAAGCTTATCGTGTTTTTAATAAAAGAACTCTTGTTGTGAAAGAATCTATACATGTGGCATTTGATGAAACTAACATCTCTGCTCAAAAGCAAATTGTTGGTAATGATATAGATTTGGAACTAAATGTGGAAGATTCAAGTATCTACAAAGAAGAGAACCAACCATGTACGTGAAACAAAGATATTGAACAGCCTATTCTCCCACCTCAAGAAGAAGGAGGAAACAATGATGATTTGCCAAAAGAATGGAAGTTTGTTCATAATCACCCTAAGGATTTAATCCTAGGTGACCCTATAAATGGTATTGAAACCCGCTCTTCACTTAGAAACATTTGTAGTACCTTGGCTTTTCTCTCATAGATTGAGCCTAAAAACTTTCAAGAAGCCAAATTCGATGAACATTGGATGATAGCTATGCATGAAGAGCCTAACCAATTTGAGAGAAACAAAGTGTGGGAACTTGTGCCAAAACCTAAAGATCATAACATTATCGGTACCAAATGGATCTTTCGAAATAGGCTTGATGAATCCGGCACAGTTATAAGAAACAAGGCTAGACTTGTTGTACAAGGATACAATCAAGAAGAAGGTATTGATTTCGATGAAACGTTTGCTTCGGTTGTTAGATTAGAAGCCATTCGCATGTTATTTGCATTTGCATGTTTTAGAGATTTCAAACTTTATCAAATAGATGTAAAAAGCACCTTTTCAAATGGTTTTATAAATGAGGAAGTTTATGTTAAACAACCCCCAGGTTTTGAAGATCATGCTTTTCCAAATCATGTTTTTAAACTATCAAAAGCTTTATATTGTTTGAAACAAGCACCTCGTGCATGGTATAAATGATTAAGTAATTTTTTTATTGAAAATAATTTTTCTAGAGGAATGATTGACACAACGCTTTTTGTTAAAACTAAAAATGATGATTTACTTATTGTACAAATATATGTAGATGACATTATATTTGGTGCTACTAATGAAACCTTGTGTAAGGAATTTGCTAAGTGTATGCAAGGAGAGTTTAAGATGAGCATGATGGGGGAGCTAAATTATTTCCTTAGGCTTCAAATCAAACAATGTAAGGAAGGAATTTTTATTAACCAAGCTAAGTACACAAAAGAACTACTCAAAAAGTTTGGTATGCATCACTCAAAAATAACTGGAACACCTATGAGCACATCCATTAAGCTAGACAAGGATGAAAAAGGTAAGTCCATTGATCAAACAAAATATCGAGGTATAATCGGCTCACTTCATTATTTAATTGCAAGTAGACCCGATATTATGTTTAGTGTTTGTATGTGTGCTAGATATCAATCAAATCCTAAGGAATCACATCTTAGTGCTGTTAAACGAATTTTTAGATATCTTGTTGGCACTCAAAATTTAGGACTTTTTTATCCTAGAGGTGTTGCATTTGATTTAATTAGTTACTCAGATGCTGACTTTGCCAGATGCAAACTTGATAGAAAAAGCACCAGTGACACTTTTCACTTTCTTAGTAACTCATTAGTATCTTGGTTTAGCAAAAAGCAAAATTCTGTTGCTTTATCAACGACCGAAGCTGAATATATAGTTTTCGGAAGTTGTTTGTGCCCAAATACTTTGGATGAAACAACAATTGAAGGACTTTGATTTGCATTATGATCATATCCCTATTAAATGTGATAATACTAGTGCCATCAATTTAAGCAAAAATCCGGTTCAACACTCACGAACAAAACATATTGAAATTTGACATCATTTTTTAAGAGATCATATTCAAAAATGGGATATTGTACTTGAATTTGTAAACACCGACAAGCAATTGGCGGATATTTTCACAAAACCCCTAAGCGAGGATCACTTCAATTTTATTCGTGGCGAGCTTGGAATGTTGATTTCTACTTGAAAAGTTTTGTTATGACTGTGAAACTTGAATTTTGTTAAAATGATATATGTGTATCGCTTCATTGATATGGAAACATTTATATCAGTTGAATGTTCTTCAGTCCTTCGTACATTTATTCTCATTAACAGTTTGTTATTCTCAACTGTGTAATTTTCTTTTGGGTTCTACATCTTGAGGTAAAATTAACTTTGCATACATTGATTTTCTTTAAAACCCTCATGGTATTTTTTTTACCCTTCCAGCAACACCGACATCCTATTAAGTATAATTTCTGCTAGTATTATTTTATTAATTTATTTTTATTTTTTTTATTTTATTTTTTTTAGTTTTGCTAATAGGCTTCATTTCCTTTATTATTTTTTTTCTTTCATAATTTTTTTTTATTTATTATTTTTTGTTTTGCCCTTAGGCTTAATTTTTATTTATTATTTTCTACACTTTAATTTCATCTTCAAGTGCTTACATTAAAAATAAAAACAAACACAAATCAAAATATACATATTTACATAAAATAAATAAAAAAATTCCCTTCATTTTTCCCGCCATTGGCCGACCTCACTTACTCGCCTCTTCCGTCGATCTCTTCTTCTTTTTATGACCTTGGGTGACCCTTGAAGGCCCTGCCCCCATGTTTTCACCGAGAACAATGACTCCCCGCTGATTATCAAAGGCCAAGTATGACGTTGCTCCAAATCAGACCATGGAGGTGGTCTTCCGTTTAAGCTCTTTATTTTCGGCCTTCAGTGCGCAAATCTCTGCTCGTGCATCCTTGTACATGCGCTGGAGCAGAGAGAGTTAGGCGTTGACTTAGTGGAGCTCACTCATTCTGTTTTGTAATCGATGAACCAATTTTGTGACTGCAGTCATCGTCTCCATATAGGACGTCAAAGTGAAATGATTGTCTTTAATATCCAATTGCGCTACCATTATTTGCTCAATCGACATCATAGGAAGGTTAGGAATAGTAGAAGTCGGGGCACTCGGCCCTGCAACGCTTGAGGGATCATTCAGGTCCGAAAAAAGAGTGAGGGGACGGGACACGGCCATGTGGTAGCTGAGAGAGATGTACTCGAAAGGAGGGTAGTTTTTGGCAAGTCTTTCTGCTCTGCTCTGCTCGGTCTCTCTATTCTATCTCTCTCCAGAAGACGAAGAAAGAGATGGACACGAATGAGGAAGAAGAAAGAGAAGAGAGTGATTAAGAAGAAGAAGAAGACGGAAGAGAAGAAGACAAGATGGAGAGAGAGCCGAGGTAGTTGATTGACCTGTCTCGCTTTTGTCGGTCGGTTGACGCAAAAGCGAGGCCGCATATCCGACGCGATTTTCGACAGAAAAGAGAGCGGTGCGCGAATCGTATATATATGTATATATATGTTTTGATTATCTATTTTTGATGCCATTATCATTTTCCTCCTCTTCCTCCTCCTCCAGATTCTGAGCCATGATTTCCTTTTGATAATGTCACAAGGGAAGAAAATTAATGATGTAATATATTATGTATTATATTATGATATTATGTATTATGTATTATATTCTGATGTTATGATGTTATGTATTATGGTAGTATTTTTTTAAAACTGATATAGACCAACTAATAGTTATAATTTTTTTTCTTTTACAGTTGGTTAATCTCAAGTCTCATATCATGTCTCTGATTAAAGCTTATTTATTACATATGTGTTAACCTATGTATTTAGAAATGAATTCGGGGAGCATGACTTGAGGGGGAGCTTTTCTTACTCCCAAATCAAATCAAAACATCATTGTGTGCCATCATCAAAAAGGGGGAGATTGTTAGACTTATTTATTTTGAAGAGAAAAATAGAATTAAAATTTATTTTGATGATTTATTTAATTATGTTTTAATTTATTTGGAAGAGAAAAATACAATCAAAATTTATTTTACTATTTCTTACTAAACTTTTATCCTAAATAATGTTAGAATGTATTTAATATCCTAAATGTTGTTAGAATGTATTTAATATTTGCTTAAATCAGGAGTTCATTTCAAACCAAAAACAGAGGTTGAAACAACCCAAAACAGTGGTTCAAATAGCCTAGCACAACAAGAGTTCAAAAAGTTCAAATTAGTAATGACCTTGTCTCCCACAAGTTCAAATTAGTAATGATGGAGTGGAAGATATTCAAATGAATACAACGGCTATAAGTTTCATTATATATACCAAAGCCTCTGATGTGAACAAGACACAGCAACTACAAACAAGTTACAGAAATCAAAAAATATTCTTTGATCTAAAATCACTCTCATCTATTCTCTGAAAAATTATCTGCGAATTGTTCTTCCATTTTTTGTTCACATCCTCTCTCAGAAATTATACATTGAGTCATATAGCTTTAAGTCCATCTTTCATGTGTGAGGGTTACAGAAAAATCAGAGTTTCATTTTTATATCTATCTTTGAGAGATAATTCTTGTAGCTTTCTGTGAAAGCAAAAACACCTTCTTTTCAACCCTGTAAGAGTGTAGTACACTCAGTGTTTTTGGACTTAGAAAGTCTATGTAAAATCCGTGGAGGATTGCTCCATTTGTGAAAAGGTTGCTAGCACTATTAGATCGAATGTGTATATCAAGTGATATCAGTACTTCTTCCAGTGATTCCATATTGAAGCCTTCCTTAAATATGTTTTTAAATGTTTTAGCTCCACGGATTAGGTACCCTGTGATCAACCATGCCAACAACTTTGAATAATTCTTACTATTCACAAAAACATATATACATATGGACTCTCTATATGGGTAGGTGTGTGCATCTATTACAGATCTATCCGTACTCGGAGCTTCTGAAGACATGGCCACCGACGATGAGCCGAGCACTCGACGGGCGGGGCACACTGTGGAAACTCAGATCGGACCGTTGGAACGGACAGAGACCGACATCAAGTGGCCCACCGTCCGATGTCATGAAGAGAGGTGGTTTCGGCCATGGGGCTTGTTGAAAAGAGAGAGAGAGAGAGAGATATATATATATGAATAAAGTAGAGAAGGGAAGGTAAAACTGTCATATTTACATGGCATAAACGCAAAACTCAAAAAAAATAAAATTGACATAAACTTGGACTGTTCAGTGGGTGGAATGGGGTGTGTTGTTGGACCGTGAGATCTTTTATGGGTTTTATTTTGATAATTTAAATAGTTTGTAGAGTTCTTTAATTAATTTATATTTGTAAAAAGTAATGTTGATCGGATATCGTTATCTCCTTGATAGGAACAAATTTTTATCAATAGTAAATATAATTTTAAAAATAAATTGTTAACAAAAATGTATTCTGATTAACGTGATTTTTTACAAGTATGAAATATCCAACGAGTTCTACACATTAAATGGTTCGGATTATCAACACAAGACCTGTGATGAGCCTCACAGGCCCAACAATATACTCTGGTCTACATAGTGAACTGGAGAAAAACCTTTCCCACGAAAATATCATAACAAAACACAATTAGATATAATTAAAAAATTCATAAGTCATAACTAAAATAATATTATAATTAAAAAAATTAGTCCTAACAAAAAAGAAAATAGTACAATTAGAGATATATAAAATACAATTTTTTTTAAATTATGTGTATTAAAATTTTCCTAATAATAATATAAGAAATTTGTCACCCAACTCTACCTTTAAAATGGTGTATATTAGATTTTTTTTTTTTTAATAATAATAATAAAAAAAAATTGTCACATAACTTTATTACAAAATTATGTAATTTTTTACAAATTTAAGTCACTTTCTGAATTTATAAAAATTAAAATACTTTTATAATAAAATTCATACCATTATACATCGGAACATTTTTCATACAAATAGAGAAATATCAGAGACCAACAAACACAGGAGTTGAGATCGTCTCATTGGGCTTTCTCCTTGCCTCCTTACTTGCAATAGTAGAGATGTACCTTGAGTTGATCAAAGCAAATTTGAATTTATTTTTTTATTTTTTTATTTTTAAATTGTCAAATCTGAATCGTTGGATTAACTTAAAATGTATCTCTACCATTGCAAGTAGGGAGACAAGAAGAGAGTCCAAGTAAAGGATCTCCACTCACAAGTAATCATTCATTACCAGTGATTGTGGAACTTCAACTATGGCTTTTGCGCGCTTACGGATAATCCCTTACTTTGGGATGGTTTGGGATTCACTCTCACGGAGAGAAACTTCCACAACACTACAGACATACAAGCTTCCTTTATATGCAAATGTCGTCCTTTGATATTCAGTAAAAACCTGCACTTCCCCAAAGCGCCCCATTTTAAGGTCAGTTAATGCCTCAGACCCCCACTGGGGTGACCCCCAAGCCCTAATGGGGTGTGATTGGTCTTTCTTTCTTTTTTTTTTTTTTTGACCAACCCCCACACGTGTGTGAGCGGTGGGGGTGGGGGTGCTTGGAGACTGGGGGTCTCAAGCACAGCTCTTTAAGGTCACTTATCAATCAATTTTATTAATTAAATTTATTTATTTATAAATACTGATGAATAAATTTATTATAAGATTTTAATAAATTTATCAATAATTTTTTGGACAAATTACCTGCACCTCTTTAAGATTTAACTAAATTACAGATTCTTCCTCAGGTTTCAAAAATTACATTCCACCCCATTACAATTAATGCTATTGACGGAGATAGTAAATTGACTAAAATGTCCCTAACTGTGTTATGTAGAGAAATGATGATATTTGGCTGAGATATCATGTCAAGTCAGTCAATAGTTGATCAATACTTGTTTTAGAATTTTTTTTAAAAAAATTAAAAATTAATTTGATTAAGAAATAAAAAAATAATAAATAATTATCATTTTATATAATTTTATTTTTGAAAGGTTAGGAATAATTTTTACAAATTAAATATATTTTTTCATATTTGTTTTTATTAAATTAGTTTCTATTTTTTTCAAAAAAAAAATTCCAAATTTTTTTCTAAAGAACAAATCAAATATTGTTCCGAAAACTTAGATAACGTTTGGTTTAGAACTCAAATCATGATTTGAATAAAAAAAAATTCAAAACTCATACCAAACTTTTTTTAAAATTCTTTACAAAACTCTATTTAAAAAAAAAAATTATTCATTATTTATTTCAAAAAATAATTTTTTTTTTTTTGAAGAAATTTTTTTTTGTTATTTTTTAAGTATTGGCAAAATAATTGGTTATGATTTAGATATATATGGGTGATTCAAAAAAATTTAATTCAGATTGTTCAGTGCTTTGAAAAGGTAGCAGGGGCAATATCATCCATCAAGATCTATTTTCGTGATGTCAGCATATTTTTGTTAACAATTCCTAATGTTTACTTCAAGGTAGGGGATAAATTGTTATGCGAATATAAACCTTAGGAGGCGAGATGTAATTTATGAAACCTACGGGGGAATGTGTAATTTAACTAAACTTCAAGAGGGTGTAGATAATTTGTCCTAAGATTTAATGAGTAATAAGTCACAAAAATATGACCTATGGATAATTTATCCCAATTTGAATTGTATATAAGACCATCTCTTATCATTTATCAATTTGTCCGTCAAATTTTATTATGAATTTGAGTAAAAAAACTTAGGTAGTATTTGGTTTAATTTTTAAATTAACTTTTACATTGAAAAATTGAAAAATATATTTGGCTTAGAGGTGAGCAGCAGATGTATTGATCTGCCCAAACCGACTTAACCGAACTGATCCGATCCGCTGTATTTTGGACGGATACGTGATGACGAGCGGACGGTTGCGAATTGATTTTTTTCAATCCGCCTAGTTTTGGACGGATGGCAGATTTGAGGTTCCTTTGGCCGCAATAGAACCGCCAAACTGTAGCACCCGTAGTAATTTATAAAATTTTGTGTTTTCAATTTGTTTAGATATTCTATTTGTATTTTCAATTGAAAAAGAGTTTAAATATTCTGTTGAATATATTCTATTGATAAAGAGTTTTCAACTTTAATATATATTTTGAATTAAAAAAAATAAATTTATTATTTATCTATGTTTTTTGGTTTTTAAATTGAACTCTAAGAATAAAAAATAAAAAAGATGATATATGATGGTTGGTTCTTGTTTTCAAAAACAGATATAGATGTAACCATACAGAGGTATACAATCTCTACTACTGCTCTGTTCATGGTTTTGGTGGTTTGAATTGTTTTTATATTTTAAGAATCACATATTATAATATTTTATGCGGATGAGGCGTGCTGTGATTATAATATGTGAATGAGGCATGCAGTGATTGTAATATTCTAAAATTTCAAACTTTCTTTCTTTGGAGGAGACATGCAATGCTTGTGAAACCTTTTTAAGTCATTAACTGTAATACTTTTTTTTTTTTTTTTTTTTGAGGAAGTTCGTAAGTTGAATTATATTGAAAATTTATAAAATTTTAAACCGTTAAATCAATTCGCATCCATCCGCTAATCCACCAATCCGCTCAATCCATATCTGCTGAATTGACAGACGGATGTGAATTGATTTTCTCCAATCCGCTAATCTGACAGACGGATGGTGGATTGGAGTTTTTGTGGCCGCAACCGACCCGCGCTCACTCCTGGTTTATCATTTTTCAAAATTATTTTTTTCTCTCTCCTCTCTTCTTCTTCTTCTCTCTTTTTTTTTTCACACATTAATCAGTCAAACAATTTTTCTCTACACCCATCTATCCAACTACAAAAAAAAAAAAAAAATACAAATCATTCCAAAAATATTTTCAAAACTCATAAGCAAACAAGTTTTTAATTTTGAAAATCTTTTTAAACACTTAGGTAGCGTTGGTAACGTTTACGTTTTTGGTTTATGTTTACAAAAATTTTATAAACTGATTTTTGTTTATTTTTAGAAAAACATAAATTAAAAACGCGTTTGGTTTGAACAAAATGTTTTAAAAAAATTTAAAACATAAACTAAAAAATCTGTTTGTTCAGACCTAAAATATTTATATCTATTTTTATTATTTCTGACTATAGGATCAAACACATTATAATTGAAAAAAATTAATTAAAAAAATTAATTGGAAAAAAATTAATTAAAAAAAATATTTGAAAAAAAAAATTAATTGAAAAAATTATTTGAAAAAAAAATTAATTGAAAAAAAAAATTATTTGAAAAAAAATTATTTGACAAAAAAAGTATTTGAAAAAAAATTATTTAAAAAAAATTGAAAATAAATTAATTGAAAAAAAAAACTGAAAACATAAACTTATTTTTTAAGTTTACGTTTCTTCCTCAAATTTATAAACTGAGACAATCATTTATAAACCAAAAAAATTATCAAACAAGTTTTTATAACAGTTTTTTAAATTTTTGTAAATATAAACTGAAAACGAAATGGTTACCAAACAGGCCCTTATCTTTCAAAATATAATTAAAACTCAAAACTCCTTTTAAAAACTAAACCAAACAGAGCCTTAATTTGATATGAACTATTTCAATCATTTCATTAAATTTTCATTAAAATCTTTTTAAAAATTTCTCTATTATCCCAAATTTCACTTTTTATCAAATTTGATTAAAGAAAATTATCTCCAATGCTTCATTTTTTTATCAAATTCAAATATGATAAAAAAATTGATAGTTAATTTGATGAAAAAATGATTCTCTCTTGATTTGATGGAAGGATTTGAGACGATTTTAAAGCATTTTTTTAGTATCAAATTTTAATTTGATATAAAAAAAAGAAAAGAAAAAAAAAAGTGAAGATTAGAGATGCTCTAATAATGCATCAACTAATTACTAGTACTTTAAAAAAAGAAAAAGAAAAATCCCTCAATAAACACCTGATGGTGAAATGTCCTTATAAATTCTCTCCCCAGGGTCGCAGCGATTATCTACACAATAATGAAATTTGATTAGTGATAATTTATTAGAAAGTTTCGTTGCTAAATGTAAATACATTCATATAGAACTGCATACCATTTGAGTCGAACTTGAACTTCTAGGAAGTAATTCTACCATGATTGTTAATACATCTACATCAAACCCATTCAATGGTGGAACAAACCTATAAATCAATCATATAGTACTTTCTAAAATGAAATTGTAGAATTCATGTAAATATATCTATGTAGGCTACGGCATACAAACACAATAGTAGATTGAACTCAAACTTTCAAAAGGATGGTATCTCCCAATGAAACATCCAGAGATTTGCGAAGCTCTAGATTTAAAGATATGTGGCCCGTTGCAACTTTCTCATCCGCTGTATTCTTTATTAGTTAAGGTATAGCAGCAATACTCAAAATTTAAACCAAAAAAAACAAAAACAACCCAAATCTCTGTTTTCGATTTTTCACCACAATTTTGAATAAAATTGTTTTTCTATGAGATTAAAAAACAAACAAACAAATAGACCAACAAACAAACGAATCAAGTTAGTCTAATAGCCATGGAAAAACGCCAAAACTCTCAACTCTTTTGAGGATATTGAATGGCAAATACCATCGTGCCATTGACAAGAGCAAGGTAGAGCTTCTTTCTTATAGTGAAAGGCCATGAAGGTCCTTGTCGAAGGCTCACAACAAATTGGTTTAGCTCGTCTGGACAACAATAACATGAATTGGTGAAACACTGCTCCGTAGTGGTATTCTGTACTATTAGTGTCCAGCCCATTACCAAAATGGAGATCCCACTCTTCCACTCCACCAACACCACTAGGTAGTGGAAGGGGTAGGTGGTGGCCAATAAGCTCCTCCCTCAATTGTGTATAAATTGAGGTGAGGATGAGGGGTTTGAGACAAGAAATTGCAGTGTGTAATCTGAGAGGGCAGTGAGAAACAAGTGTGAATGAGAGTGCTATAGAGAGTGTTTGTGAGGTGTGAGTTGTAATATCCCTCCGGGAAATTCTATAGTGGATAGCTCTCCGTGGACGTAGGCAATTGCCGAACCACATAAATATTTTTGTGTTACTATGTGTGATTGATTTCTAATGTCTCACAGTCCCAACAAGTGGTATCAGAGCCGAATCAGTTGCGTTTCGGAAAAACAGAGTGCGTTTCTTCAAAACTGCTAGAAATCAAGTTGCTCAAAATCAGGTTTTGAGCATACCGGGAGTAAGGGCTCGAAGAGAGGAGTCCAGAACTGCAACGCAGACCCTAGGAAGAGCATCCACCCACTCTCATGCGCCCCCTAAAATAGGCACACGACGCCCACTCTCAACACGCGCCTCCACGCGCGGTCAACCCAGTCGACGCGTCAGCCCACGTGCCCCATGCGCGTTTGAAGGAAGAAGATGAGCCGCGTGGCAGCCAAGTCAGCGCCACGTGTTCGCCACGTCAGCGTCATGTGTCCGCCACGTCAACGCCACGTGTCCGCCACTTCAGTGACACGTGTCAGTCTTTCTGCCCCGTGTCAGACACGTGTCAGCCACGTCATTAAATCCATTGACCACTTAACCTGCCAGAGGAAAGATCCAGTGCTTTGCGGCTAAGGTACACCCGCAGATCTGAACTGTCCAAACTGTTTTGGCTTGATCTGAGCCATTCGAAGTCCGTTTCTGACAATCCAATAGTGATTTCCAATTATTTGGAATATTCCGGACACATCCGTACTATCAGATTTTGCAAATCAGATTTCAGAAATTTGTAATTTTTATTTGGACAATCTGAAGTGCTTTTCCAGCTAATTTAACTAGTCCAGACTCAACAACGAAGCCTATTTTTTAGATAGAGATCATTTTCTGTATAGAGAAGTGTTGATGGAGGAATCAACGACGACTTCGGGATCTATGTTCAAGTTGACTCCTTCTAATCATGTAATTTGGAAGTCACGGATGGAAGACACCTTGTATTATAATGACCTGTTTGACCCTATTTTTATAAAAGGGGTTAAACCAGAAGCAGTGAAGGATGATGAATGGATAAAACTGAACCACAAGATTATCATTTGTATCAGACAATGGATAGACCACGGTGTGTACCATCATGTCGCCGAGGAGACAGATGCCTATTCACTATGGACAATGTTAGACGACATGTACCGATCAAAGACCACTCGAAACAAAGCCTTGGTGATGAGAAGGCTTGTCAATTTGAAGTTGAAGAATGGTATGTTTGTCGCCGAGCACACCAGTGAATTCAAAAATCTAGTGAATCAGCTTGCAACCGTCAAGAAGTGCTTAGACGATGAAATGCAAGCCGTTCTACTGCTTAGTTCTTTACCGGATAGCTAGGAGACGTTGGTGGTTTCTTTCAGCAACTCCGCACCAGAAGGGAAGTTAACCATGAGAATGGTCACAGACGCCATGTACAATGAAGAGACAAGGCGGAAAGACTTGGATGGAGATCAATCCCATGCCCTCGTCACAGAAAATAAAGGTAGATGCAGAGATAGAGGAAGAAGCAAAAACAGAGGATGCAGTAGAGGAAGATTTCAAGACAGAGGGAAATCCAAAGAAGGCACGAGCCGGTCGAAGTTCAAGTGTTACCATTGTGGACAAGAGGGTCACATAAAGAAATATTGCTATGCCTTGAAAGGAGAACAATAACAAGGCAATAGACAGCCAAAGACTGAAGATGGGAACACTGCAGTTACTGTCTCAGAGGATATTGCATTATTCTCTGTTGAAGAAGAAGAATGTCTTCATATGTCAGACAATGACACCGAATAGGTGGTAGATACAACAACTTCCTACCACGCCACACCCCGGAAGAAGTTCTTCAGCACGTACCAAGCTGGAGATTTTGGTACAGCGAAGATGGACAACTCTATTTTTTCAAAGATTGTGGGAATAGGTGATGTTTGCATCCAAACCAAAGTTGGGTGCACGATGGTGTTGAACGATGTTAGGCATGTTCCTAATTTACGCCTGAATCTTATCTCAGGGATAACCTTAAATCGACAAGGCTATGAGAACTACTTCGGCAAAGGCATGTGGAAGTTAAAAAAGGGATCTCTGGTGGTAGCTAGAGGACAGGCAGGTGGCACATTATACAAGACTTATATGGAGGTTGTCATGACCCGAACCCGCCCCCATGGGTTTAGGACATAACTGGCCAGTAATCCAGAGATTACCTACGACCTCAAACCAAACCAGACATAACTCATCAGAGTAAAGGGGCCAAACGGAAGCAAAATTTAAAACTTTGTCCATAGAGCTGTGCTTACATGGCATGTCATAACAAACCATACATATATATATTAATAACTCACATAAGAAAATACAGTAACATAAGTTTTGTACAGACAGGATCATTCAAGTCTAGGTCAGCCAATCAAAACTATATACAAACGTATCCAAAGTCCTCGCCAACATGACAAAATAAAACAGGTTGGCAAAAGGGCGAAGACGAGTCTCGTGCATGAGACATAAGGGATGACTCTTCAAAACCTTGGTTGTTCCACACAAACTTCACGGAGGCTGGGTTTGAACCTCCCTTAGCTCACCTACAGACACATGAATGAGCGTGAGTGAAAGCCTAATAAATAATATCAAATAAAGAAGTTACACAAATGGTATTTAGAACAACGCGTTTCAAAGGGCCTTGGGCCCAATTCGTGTTTCTATCTAGCTTATGTATAAATACAGGTCAAGTGACTGCGGTTCCAAACACATCATACGGCCTCGGGTCCAATTCATTCGTATCATTTATGTCGGACGGCCTCTAGCCCATTCATTTGTATCATACGGCCTCTAGCCCATTCATTCATGTCATATGGCCTCTGGCCCATTCAGTCATGTCATACGGCCTCTGGCCCATTCATTTATGTCAGACTATCATTCGAGTCAGACTATCATCCATGTCATACGGCCTCTGGCTCATTCATTCATGTCATACGGCCTCTGGCCCATCTATTCTTTCTTTAATGTCAAACTAGCCTTTGGCCCATTCATTCTTTCATGTCAAACTGGCCTTCGGCCCATTTATTCTATCATTCATGTCAAACTGGCCTTTGGCCCATTCAATCCTTCATTCATGTCAAACTAGCCTTCAGCCCATTCTTTTGGCATAGCAAACATTTGTCCACCGTTCAAATTAACAAACTTATAAGACTTACACAGAAGTAAGCAATTGGACAAACAACATATTTCAGATATCTTTATTAAGGTATTACTCACAGTGATCGGCTGGATGATTTTCCCTGGAGCTCGACCCAACATATTCCATGAACACAATGGGTCACAAATAATTCAATCCGTTCTTAATTCACATATTCCTCTTTAGGCTTCTTTCTTATTCTTTTAATTCATTCATAGTGCTCAATGCATGCCTAAGAGTACTTCGAAGTCAAAGGGAACGGAAAACGAAACACAGAACACATTCACAAAATATCAGAAACAGGGGTCCCCGCTCAAGCGAACCCATTAGGTCTGCAAAAGTTCTGGTTATCTCGTTTTTACGCTCGAGCGTGAATTCGGGCGCTCGAGCTGAAGGTCATTCCACATAGCTCCCCGCTCGAGCAGACATCCATGACAGTAAAAATACTGGGAGCCTGCATTTTACACTAGAGCGGCGGTTCCCTCGCTCAAGCAGACGTCAAGAATTCTGGGTTTTCCAGAACTTGTTCTTGAGCTCGAATTCAACCTTCAAAGGTTCAAAACCCACAATTCTGGTTTCAAAACATGCAAATACAATATACATCATGAGTATACAAGCAAGATGAGGTCAATTGCTCAAAATCATGGTCCAATTCTTCAAAATAAATCAACATTCCTTGGTATAATCAAGGCTCATGCATTCAAATCTCATATTAATCAAACATGCATGTCAAAATATGGTGCAAATGGTGTTCATTCTCATGAAGCTCAACTAAAACCATGCTTGCATGTATGATTCAACCCACAATCTTTCATAATTCACACATTACATGCTAGATTATGTAATTTCATAGGGATTCTCTACATACATGCACACATGGACTTCAATCTCAACTTAATTAACCCAATACATGTTCTTTATCATCATTCAACTTTGAAATCATAAATTACAAACTAAAATCCATGAGTCAAGGGTTGATTACTCACCTACGAGCCTTAATTCTCACAATCGTGGTCAAATCTTGCACCTAGCCTTCCTAATTCACAAATCTTGAGCCAAAATGCACAAAGATGTCTCCTCTCTCTCTCAAAGTAGGTTCTCCCTTTTTCTAAAGAGTGAATCTCAGCCAAAATGATATAAAAGAGAGGAATTAAATATAATAAGGCCCTTTATATAGCCCCACTCAATCAAATTTGATTATAGCCAATTAATGGCACTTAATTAATCGTTCTGAATCTAATTATTTTGATCCGAATTGATTTTCAATTAAATTTCACCGTAGGCTCTAAAAATTACGCTAATCACAATGGCATAATCAATTTCGGGTTCTACGACCGATAGGGCCTTCGATTTAAATTCCAAAGCGGATAATCAAACAGATATTCCTACGGTGAACAGATAGAAATTCAAAACCACATATTTTCACATAAATGAAACAATCATACCAAACACATAATCACACCAAACACATAATCATATTCATAGAGGATGGATATACCGACTCGGCCGTGACTCTGCTGGACCGATTTAAAATGCCGCACATAGACCGCTTCGATGGGTCTGGAGATCCTATGGTACACTTGCGGCTGTTTTCAGACATCTTGAGGCTAATGGGCCTCTCCAGATTACAGAAGCTTTCCCTGTTTGGCCGGACCCTGTCGGGTATAGCGGCCATTTGGTATGCAAAACTAGAGGATTCCGTTAGGAAAAGTTTGGAGGAGATGGTTGAGGCCTTCATAGCTCAATATTCTTATAACACTCAGATCAAGATCACAACTCGTGATCTCGAGACCACCAGGCAAGAATTGAAGGAGAGCTTCTCCGATTTTGTGACCCGCTGGAGGGCTAAAGCCTCGATGATGACCATCAGGCCTATTGACAAAGATTAGATTCAGATGGTTGTGCGCAACCTCCAGCCCAAGCTCATGCAAAAGATGATTGTTCTCCCCCTCCCCACCTTTGCAGACCCACACGAGATTGGGGTGCAGATCGAGGATGCAATGAAACAAGGTCTGATTGACTATGAAAAAGAGCAGCCCAGAAAGGCATTCAACCGCAGTACAAATGCAGGCACAAGTAGTGCAGCAGTTGCCAGATCTTCAGATATCGGAATGGTCACCACCACCACTCCAAAAACCCTCACAGCTACCACATTCACCGGTGCGTCCGGTAGTAGCTCACAACCAGCTAGATATGCGCCCAGAGGCCAAAGAACCTTCACCCCACTATACATGCTTCTATCCAAAGCTTTGGGGGTTTTGATCAAGAAAGGGAACTTGAAGCCCCTAGAGTCGTGGCCTTTACCAGAAAAACTTTCTCCCTCCTATAACCCAGCTAAGTATTGTGCCTATCACCAACAGCATGGTCACGACACCGACTAGTGCTTTAGACTGCGTCACGATATCCAAGATCTCGTTGACAATAAGGTGATCGCACCTCTGGAAAAACCAAACGTCACAACCAACCCACTCCCACCACATAACCAAGCTCCACCTCCCAAACACCTCAACCTCATCCAAACCTCGGTCATCCCATATGACCCGAGCATATATATCACCCTTTCTCACCTACCTAAGCCGGAGGTGTTTATTCCAGAGAGCACGGATTTGTGCATGCTAGACATCTCCCAAACCCAACTTGAGCCGGTGGTGGTGACTATCGAAGATAGAACCGGGATGATTGTGGGAACAAATTAAAATGATTATTCACGGCCTGGGGGGTCTGGGAGATATGTGTACGACCCAAGCGGATACATTACACCAGCAAGGCAGATTAAGTCAATGGTGGAACTGTCAGCCGGGGCAGAGATCTATGTAGTTCAAGAGGACGGACCAAATCAAGGGCTAGATGACCTAGCGAAACTAGAAGAGGACATTGTGAATGTGTAATTCTTTGAAGAACAGGATTCAAGGGATGTGACTGTCAACTGGTTCGATCTGGAAGGGTCAGTAGAAGCTATCGGATGGCTCAGGAACGAGCCGGATGTTTTTGAGGTACATCAGTCAGAGCAAGGTCCATCAGACATGCGGACATCGGTAGTGGCCGGAGTGGCTGGAGATCAGAATGAACCGCCGGGGAGCACCAGTGTTAAGAATTTTGCTCAGGATCAGAACAGTTTGAGTACAGAGGATGCTGAGCAGCAAGCTGCACTGAAACAGTTTGAGCAAGAGAAGATCGAAGATTTGGAGAGGGCTAGAAAGGCCAAAGCCCCCGTGGAGGTAGAATGTGCTGTGGGCACAGGAATAGAATGTGCTGTGCACACAGGAACAGTTGTGATGAAACTGGATAGCTGCTTGTCGATGGCCGAAGGCATGTGGTGGGAAGATGACGACCTATGTCTTGCCCACAAAGACGAAGATTGGGGGAACAACCAACTGGATGATACCTGGTATATTGGAGAGGTGGACCACATGACCAGGAGTGGGCAGTATTTCAAGCCCCCACACCTAGATCAACCAGAGGCGTCCGAAAAGGACGCATAGACGGAGAAGCAGAAATAAAGTTAATCGAAGAGGAGGCTGTGTTGTAACAGCTTAAGAAGATACAAGAAGACATCTCCATCTAAGGACTGCTTATGGCTTCAAGAGTACACAGACAAGCTGTCCTTTCTGCAATGGACAGGGCTAAACTTTCAAACGACACCACGCCTGAGCAGCTAGTAGGATTTGTCTTTCCGGAAGGAGCTTCCCTAACGTTAACCTTCACTGATAAGGAGTTGCCGCCTGAGGGCTCAAACCATAGCAAACCACTTTACATCTCTGTGGAGTGTTGAGACAAATGGATACCAGTAGTTCTTGTTGATACGGGATCCGCCATCAACGTATGTCTGTCAAGGACGGCATATGCAATCGGGTTGAAGCCTGTGGACTTCGTACCCATTGCCCAGGTGATTCGGGCATATGACAATACTAGCAGAGAAGTGATGGGGACTGTGCAAATTCAGACTAGGGTCAGTCCAGGACAACACGATATTGACTTTCATGTCTTGGACGTTCCCGCGACCTTCAATCTACTCCTAGGGCGGCCGTGGTTGCACCAGGTAAAGGCAGTGTCTTCCACCTGCATCAGGTGTTGAAGTACCCTCATAGGAAGGGGGTGGCTATAGTTTTTGGGAATTCGTCAATCCATCCGCCGCTAGGGGTGTTTACGCCGGTTTTGGAGATCGAACATGGCGCAGAGGATGTGTTTTTGTCAAGATTTAGCCTAGTTGAGGCTCGGGTTGTACAGAACTTACTAGCTATTGACGAGGGGTTATAAGTCACTGTACAGTCTGTGTACCTCATGAACAAGCTCCAACACGTCCCCGGGATGGGATTAGGCAGAAGTGGCCGGAAAGGCGTTGCAGCATCGGCCGAAGTGCCGCATAACCCGCATACCTTTGGCTTAGGTTATCTGCCTACCAAAGAGGACTGGATGAGGAAAATGAAAGAAATGGCCAGAAGGGTCAGGGCTAAGCAAGCCGGGAAGCCTTATGAGTTAGTGCACCGGCCTATCCAGGGTACCCTAAACGGACGCTTTGTCCGAGAAGGGGAGGACTTCCCGTTCTGCGCTTCCCAGAGCCATGGTTGAATGCAGAGAGGAGGCGTTTGTCGGGGTTTGAGATATTCTTTGACTTGCACTTGTTTGGGGATGATGTTGCTGAGGACCAGACAAACCCACCAGCTGAGGTTGAGCAGTGTAAGGAGGAGGATTCCGAGAGCGCAGAGATTGAAATGGGGGTAGCACTGTCTTGTCTGCTTTAGATCCTCCGATCGTACATGAGTGCTTGAGGGATAACTTCTCGGTGTCCATGATTGGGAATGAAATGGCTGCGAACCCACCTTCAAACATTTTGGATGCATCTATTTGACCCTCCCTCGTCTGGCAATACGAGGAAGGCTTCTTATCGAGAAACACCGGGTCAGGTAGTGAGCCGGAATCTGATTCCACTGAGTCGTGTGAGTCGGAATCAGGTTCCAGCTCGTCTGAGTCTGAGTCCAGTATTCCCGGGAGTGATAACACAGATGCCACAGTCCTGTCTAGGTCTCCTTTTTCTTTTTCCTTTGAGTCTATTGTAACAGAGGAACCGGGCGACTTGGAAGTACTTAATGAGAATTGTGTGGCTGTGGCCTTCGAATACTTTTCTGTGCCCTTAATTTATTGCATTAATCAGGATTTTCAAAATTTTGATGAAAACGACGAGGAAGAAATTCCTTCGGTTTTGTAATATTTGCTTGATCAAGAGAAGGAAAGGATTGTTAAACCCATGGTTGATGAAATCACCTAAATTAACGTTGGTACTAAGAAGGACCCGCGGCTGGTCCAGATTGGGTCCACGTTGCCTTCGGAGGAGCGCGAGCACTTAGTCGCTTTGTTAAAAGATTTCAAAGATGTTTTCGCGTGGTCTTACGAAGACATGCCTAGAATCGATCCTGAGATTGTACAGCACCGGATCCCTTTTGACCCAGAGGCCCGACCTGTTAAGCAGAAGCTCAGAAGGATCCGCCCAAACTGGGCTCTCAAGATCAAAGAAGAGGTCACTAAGAAAATTGACACAGGTTCCTGCTGGTATCTGAATACCTAACTTGGTTGGCCAATATAGTTCTAGTGCCGAAGAATGACGGAAGAATTTGGGTATGTGTGGACTTCAGCGATTTGAACAAAGCCAGTCCGAAGGACAACTTTCCTCTGCCGCATATCGACGAATTAGTGGATTTTACTGCGGGGCATGCGTTGCTCTCATTCATGGATGGGTTTTCTGGCTACAATCAGATTCTGATGGCACCCGACGATCGGGAGAAAACTGTTTTCACCACCCCGTAGGGGACCTATTGTTATAGGGTGATGCCGTTTGGGCTAAAGAATGCTGGGGCTACATATCAACGGGCTGCGACCATGATTTTGCATGATATGATCCATAAAGAGGTTGAGGTGTACATGGACGACATGATTGTCAAGTCCAAGAAAAGAAAGGGCCACTACACCGCCCCGCAGATATTCTTTCAACGGATCTGGGAATATCGGTTGCGGCTGAATCCTCAGAAGTGTACGTTTGGTGTTACAGTAGGGAAAATGTTGGGGTTCTTGATCACACAGAGAGGTATCGAGGTCGATCCTTCTAAAATCAAGGCCATCTTAGAAATGCCACCACCAAGGACTGAAAAGGAGGTGTGAGGCTTTCTGGGTAAAGTGCAATTCATAAGACGGTTTATTTCTAAATTAACCTTGACTTGTGAACCACTATTTGGTCTCCTGAAGAAAGGAAAGAAATTCCAATGGGACGACCGATGCCAAGTTGCTTTTGAACAGATCAAACAATATTTACAGAACCCACCTGTGTTGTCACCGCCTAAGCCGGGAAAATCGTTGATTCTGTACCTTTCGGTGACTGAAACTACAATGGGCTACATGCTCGCGCAAGAGTCTGAGGACAAAGTAGAGAGGGCTATCTACTATCTGAGCAAGAAAATGCTGGATTACGAGACCCGCTACACTCCGCTGGAGAAGGCTTGTCTGGCTTTGGTATGGGCTACCAGAAAGCTGCGACACTACCTGTTAGCTCACTCCATAATACTGGTTTCGAGATTGGATCCCATCAAATATCTCTTCGAGAAATCAACACTTACGGGTAGGCTAGCCCGTTGGTTGCTTTTGCTTTCCGAATTCGATCTGAAGTATGTGACGCGTAAGTCAGTAAAAGCGAGAGTGGTAGCAGAGTTCCTAGCCGATCACCCAGTTGAAGGGGATGAAGCAGTTGAGTACCTATTCCCAGATGAGGCCATTTTGCATATCGAAGACGAAACTTGGACGATGTATTTTGACGGAGCGTAAAACCAATACGGGTATGGGATAGGGGTGTTCCTGATAGCACCCGACAATTCCCGTATCCCTCTAGCATTCAAACTCCAGTTCAAAGTATCGAACAACGAAGCAGAGTATGAGGCATGTATTGCTAGCTTAGAAGCCGCCCTAGAACTAGGGGCAAAACGGTTGGACGTCATCGGGGACTCGAACCTTGTTGTATCTCAAGCTAAAGGAGATTGGAAAGTCAAAGAAGAAAAGATGAGAATCGACCACCAGACCTTGGACTTGCTGATTCCTCGATTTGAGAAACTGAATTTCGCTCATCTGTTAAGAGAGAACAACAGGTTCGCAGATTCACTAGCAACTCTATCTTCTATGATAGACATTCCTTTCGGAGTCCGGATGTGTTCGATCATCATTGGCCAGATATTTGTTCCGGCCTATGAGTTGATTACCGCCATAGATGGGGTACAAGATGAGAACCCTTGGTATTACGATGTCTGGAACTTCTTGGAAAAAGAGGCGTATCCACTAGGGGCAAATGCCAAAGATAAGAGGGCAATTCGAAGAATAGCTGCTCAGTTCATCATCTGCGGGGGTAAACTGTACAAGAGAGGTCATCTCGGGACGCATAAGCTGTGTGTTGATGCTGAAGAATCGAAGCACCTGATGGAGGCCATCCGTGGAGGAGAGTGCAAAGCGCACATGAACGGGGTAATGCTAGCCCGGAAGATCCTTAGACAGGGTTATTACTGGTCCACCATGGAGGAGGATTGTATTGGCTTTGTTTGGCGATGCCACAAATGTCAGATTCACGCCAACCGCATGAACATTTCGCCGTCAAAGCTGTACAACATGACTTCACCATGGCCATTCTCAGTCTAGGGGATTGATGTGATTGGGGCTGTCACTCCAAAGGGGTCCAACGGGCATGAGTACATTTTGGTAACGATAGACAACTTCATGAAGTGGGTTAAGGCCCAGTCTTATGAGGTGATGAAGGCTTCGCATGTCGTTAAGTTCATCGGGAACAACATCATCTGTCGTTACGGGGTCCCGAACGAGATCATTTCAGATAATGGTTCCCACTTCAAGAAGGAGGTGATCGACTTGTTGGATAAGTATAACGTGGCTTTTCACAAGTCATCCACATATCGGCCGCAGACCAACGGAGCAGTTGAGGCCGCCAACAAGAACATCAAGCACATTCTGCAGAAGATGGTGGAAACCTACTGGGACTGGCCAGATAAGTTGCCATTTGCTCTGTGGGGCTACTGGACATCAATTCGAACTTCTACTGGGGCGACTTCGTATTCCTTGGTTTATAGGATGGAGGCTATTCTCCCTATCGAAGTTGAGGTTTCGTTATTACGGGTACTGGCTGAGTGTCAGATAACTGAGGCAGATTGGCAGCAGTGCAAGTTCAAAAAACTCATGCTGTTTGATGAAAGAAGGCTGAAAGTAATGTACCATGTTCAGGGTTATCGACGAAGAATTTCCCGGGCTTTCAACAAGAAGGTTAAGTCCAGGAATTTGAAGGAAGGGGATCTAGTGCTCAAAGACAACCGAGCTCCCATTCACGACCCTAGGGGCAAGTTCAGACCCAGTTGGACTGGTCCTTATATCATTAAGTCTATCTGGTCGGACGAAGCTATCGTTCTGATGGACCTAGATGGCCTAGAGTTCTCCCAACTGATCAACATGGACAAGTTGAAGAAATATTATCCCTGAGTGGCTCGCTAGGCCGAAAACCCGAAAGGGTGACCTAGGCAAAAGTTAGAGCACAGAAAATTTGAAATTATAAAAACTGAGCTCGCAAGGTTGAAAACCCGCAAATGGCGGCCTTGGCAAAAGTTAGAGCGCAAAAGGAGAGTGCTAATACACGAGTGAACCCAAGCCGAACTGCGTAAGGCTTGATTCCCATCTTCGGGATACGTAGGCAAGTTCATCCTGAAGTCCAGATATAAACACTTCCCTGATCAACTTTGTCCATGTGATCATGTTTGGTTATCTTTGTTTATTTTGCGTTCAAGAGCTCGGTTGTGATCTCTGGTGTAGTGCTATTCAAACTAGGGGCAACCTTCCAGTTGTTGGAATCCGAGGCTGTGCATCTCAGTGACAAATCTCAGGCGTGTCCAGTTCTGATTCATATCGAAAATGGTTTTGAAAAGTTTTAATAAAAGTTGATTTTGTTCAAATTAATCTTTTTACAACTTAGACCATTTTTGGACCAAACGGGAAAATTTTCAGTACCCACAATCTTCAATTTCATTGATTTCAACACAGAATTCTCCTACTCTTCAATACAAATTGAATTTGCTTTTTATTACATTCATAAAGAAAACTTAAAAGTACTGATCAAAGCAAATAAACTCGGGGCATAGTCAGGTGTTTTTGCGTCCCCTCCCGGAGCTTGTGGAAGCCTCTGATGCCAAAGTGGGCCCTACCTGTGCCTCTTCATTGCGCCAATCTATGCACTCATCAGAGAGGGTGCAGCTGAAAGTGGGAGCGGGGGCCAGAAGCTCTCTAGTCCTCCATGCCATGGCATACCGAGCTAGCTGAGTGCCTCGGACCGGAAATGCAGCAGGGTACTCTATCCCTTCTGCCGGGCAAGTCTGATCATGTCCGAATTGACGTCGGAACCGGAAAGGAAAATAGAACACACAGTGTGTCATGCCAATCAACTGAATCCCTGGTTGGCGAGTCATACTGTAGCTCATTGTCGGCAGATTGAGCCAAGGACAACACCAAGAAATGCGGTTTGCGGACAAATTGTACATCCAGTTATACCACCATCCCTCATCCGAAGCATCGACTAGACGTCGTCGGAAGAAATAGCTGCGAGCTGAATATGCCGGGCATGAGTCCACCACTCTCAATTTGTCCATCAACCATACCTGGAGAGGGATAAAAAATGAAAGATTAAAGAATAGAGAGGTGTACGTTGAGAGAAAAAGTGAGAAAAGGGTTTCAAGAGAAAAACCGAGCCTGAGGGCCGAGTGACGTGAGCAATATATGTGAGATGGGGTGGGAAACATTACCTGTAATAGTAGTGGACTCCCTGCCAAGCTAGCCGTCTCTCGGCGATGAAAAGCATCCAAGCCTATCAATGTCTCAGCTAATGTCATGGTGATGCAGCTCTTTCCCTCTCTTAAGCCTTGGGCAACTTCAATCAAATGAGTGCTAAACCTACCAGAGCCTGGGGCAAGCAAGAAATGAGACAACATGCACAAGCAAAGTGCATGTTGCCGATAACCTTGCCAGTCATGATCGCCGCGGTCACCAGCACCAGAAAATCGATGAACCAAGCCCGGAATGTCCAACTCTTTGTCGTGAATCAATGACCGAGCATCATGCAAAGTGAGGCCGCACATCCGTCCTAAGACTTGGACATGGCCGAACTGGAGCTGAGGCAAGATTTCTTCATCGCGCTCGAATTCCATCAGAACTCGGAAGTCTTCGAAAGTAGGACATACCTTTTGTCCGCCAAAGCTAAAGACGTGTATTACCGGGTTCCAAAACCTTGTCGCGGCATGAAGAAGCGGAAAATGCAGCAGGGTGTGGCTCAGCGTGAATAGTGCATTTATGCCAAAGCCTCGGAAATTCACCTTTTTCGAGTCATCCAAGGAAGCAATCCAATTTGTGAGATTTTGGATGAGAAACGCCTCCATTTTGGTGCAAAACTGAGTTGGAATGAGGGAACCGCGAAGCTGGAACCTTTATAAAGGATAAGACATTGTTTGGAGGACAAGTGTCAGAAAACTGGAGGTTCCCAGGTCAAGTGGTCGGCCAACCACTTTTTCTGGTCGGCCAGTTACTTTTTTTGGGCTGCAGACAGAAAAATTGGTTGGCAGGCTCCTATGGTGGTCGGCCATGAGCATGAAAGTGGTTTACACCTGTTCTTTGCCTCTAGGAATGAGTCTCTAACTTCCCCGTGTGCTGGAAATGCTGAAGGTTCGAGTTTACCTCAGTTTCGGATGCATTCCGTCGCTTTGTTTATCGAGTTGTTACTCATTTGTTTATCGAGTTGTTGCTCATTTTGTTTATCGAATTGTTACTCATTTATTTATCGAGTTGTTGCTCATTTGTTTATCGAGTTGTTGCTCGTTTGTTTATCGAGTTGTTGCTCGTTTATTTATCGAGTTGTTGCTTATTTGTTTATTGAGTTGTTAATTCATTTAACGAATTGTTTTTTAGTTAAGTTGTTTAGTTTGTTGCGTCGGTTCACTACCTGACTTGGCAATACACGTTGTTCTATTTTCATTCAAATTTCATTTTTGTGCAAAATGGTGCGATGCGATGCTCAGAATACAAATACGACACTCTTTGAATGAAAAGTCATTTTCTTCCATCATAGCTTCTTTTTACAACATTTTACAAAAGGGTACAAGTTTTGGAAGAAAAATAAAATTGCCTAAGCTGTACAATGTGCTACAACTACATGTAAAAAGAAAAATAAAGCAGGAACATCTACATCAGTGCCATCAAGCTCAAGACCGAGAGGCCTTCTTCACCCTCTTCGGCTGAATAGCCTCCGCGCCACCGGCATAGGCACCATCATCTGAATCGGAGTCACCATCCTCGGAATCCTCCTCGGCGTCACCTCCGTCCTCAGCACTGGAACCAGAGCCGTCATCCCTGCCTACAGATGTCTCTGACTGTGGATGTGCTGACTCTTCCTCCTCGCTAGACTCGTCATCCTGTCTGACAGATGCCCTGCGTCCCTCTCGGCCGCGTGCTGAGACTCCTCTCCTAGCTGCTCGAGAAGGCCTGGATGGCCCAGTCCACCGAGGCGGGACCTGAAAAGGATAGTTTGAATGCGTCAGCCACTATGTATATCAGATGCAGATGCGAGAATTACATAGAGTGGGTGCGTATAGATATAGTGTGTGAATGTGATGTGTCGGATGTGCTCTACACATGTAATGAATCAATACAGTGAAATGTTCAGTTTCCATATGTCATCAGAAGCATGATAAATGTGAGGAAATTGAGAAGTACCTAAATGCCGGTGGCACAAAGCATCGTCTCCCTCCGCAGAACCATGCCCTCGTGTGAAGCCACCACTCCGAGTAACCCCTCAGTATACTCCCTGGGAGGCTGTACACATAAGTTCAAGTCATCAGTGAATGAATGAATGTCTAAATGTCTGAGTGATAAATAAAAACTGTAAAACATACTGGTGGTGTGTCCGGGTCATTGACGTGTCGAGGGTCGGGCATCAGAGGCTCCAGTGGAATCGGGTAAGAAGTCCCATACTGCCAGCCCGTCAGCTCGGTCGGAAGATCTGGCCATCCAACATACTAGCAAGTCGAGGGCATCCATCCGGTCCTGCCCCTTGATGAGCCTGCCCCGCTGGTCGAAGGAATGCCTCCAGGTTGGGCACGACTTGTGGAAGGCATGTCAGCAGCTCTCCTCTTGGGGATACGGACACTTGACAGTGGAGGCATCAGGTACGTTTGGCTATACGTTGCGTAATATCCCTCCTCCAGAAAAAGGACTGCATCAATACCCAGCATGAGGTCCTCCGTCTTTCGGGGCGTAAGATCCCTTGCGGACCGCATCTCTGGTGGAGGCAATGAGGGAACGTCCTGATCGAAGTTGCCCATCGTCTGGCACATGAAGCGCTCTCTGAGGAACCAGGCTCTGCCAACCAGTCCCTCAAGCAGAACCTTGTATTGCGAAGCGCCCCATACCCCAGCAAAGAGAAATTGAGGATTCCCTGGCATGGCTATCCAAGGCTGCCAGGTCACCTGCGAGTGGTGAGTGCATAAATTGATTAGATGCCATAAATATGCAAGATAAATCAAAGCGGAAAGCATGAAGAACTGAGAGTTCTTGATTACCTTCGTCGCCCGTACAGTATCGAAGAACTGTCGGAGAAAGGGCAAAGTCTCCCGAGGCCTGGGCCGACACCGATCCTCAAATCTGCGTGAGTAAGGGATCTCAGGGGGTGCCTCGACCTCTAGCTCAGGGGCCAGCATCGGGAAGTACGTATAAACCCACAGCTGTGAAAGGCAAGACAACGGTTGTCAGAATACAGAATGTATAGCAAATACAGAATGTTGGGTGCAGAATGCTGTGTGCAGTGTACAATATACAGAATGTATAGCAAATACAAAATGCTGAGTGCATAATGTAGAGTGCAGAATGCAGTGTGCAGTGTATAATATATAGAAAATACAGGAAATGCAGAATGCTGAGTGCAGAATGTAAAATACAGAATGTAATGTGTGTAGTGTGCAATGTATAGATAATGAAAAGCAGAATAGTAAATCAAGAGGGCAAAATATACCTCACAGGCTCGCTACTTGCCTCTAACTATGGTCCCCTGCTCACGGGAGGTCGCCCTCATGTAGTAGTAAAGGGTAGCGAGGGCAGCGCCACCCCAATCAAAGAGCTGGACCCTTGATAGGTCCACCAGAGCACTGAGCAGATAAAGCCCAACTGTGTTCCCCTCTCGGAGAACAGTGTGGTCCCGAGGAGGAACATCAAAAATCCCCGGGCGTACTGCTATACAGTCTCAATGGTCTAGGGCGAAGTCCCCCTGTACTGCTTGGAGAACTAGGTGTACCTGACCCTGCCTGATGATCTGTTGATCAGCGGACGGGCTCCGAGCAAATAAATCCAAGCGGCCTCCCACTCAACCATATCCGCATCATATGGGATTGGCCGGCCTCCCACGTCAAGGCCCGTCAGCATGGAGAAGTCAAATGGGGTCATCGTCATGTCCCCGGTGGCTGAGAAATGGAAGGAGTTGGTGGTGTCCCACTATCTCTCCACGAGTGCGCCCAGGAGAGTCCTGCTCGCTGGATGACGTGATAATCCTGCACAGAATAGACCAAACCCTGCCTCGTCTACAATGTGTCGGACAGCATCCGGGAACTCCATGTGCCACTCCCTCGCAAGGATAGATCCATAACCCCATGTGAAACAGGAAGATACCTGCATTCAGAATGAATAGATGTATTCAGTTCCAAAAATGAAAAAGTATGAGCTGCGTGTTCAAAATGAAAAAGTATGAGCTGCGTGTTCAAAGTGAAATATGTGGGCTGCATGTTCAAAAATGAAAAAGTATACTGCGTTATGGACTGTGTGTTCAGATTAAGCAGTGTCCTAAAAAAAACTGAATACCGTGTTATGGACTGCGTGTTTAGATTGAGCGGTGTGTTATGTTATGAAAAAGTATACTGCGTTATGGATTGCGTGTTCAGATTAAGCAGTGTGCTATTAAAAACTGAATACCGTGTTATGGACTGCGTGTTCAGATTGAGCGGTGTGCGATGTTATGAAAAAGTGTACTGCGTTATGGACTGTGTGTTCAGATTGAGCAGTGTGCTAAAAAAACCGAATACCGTGTTATGGACTGCGTGTTCAGATTGAGCGTTGTGCTATGTTATGAAAAAGTGTACTGCATTATGGACTATGTGTTCAGATTGAGCAGTGTGCTAAAAAAATCGAATACCGTGTTATGGACTACGTGTTCAAATTGAGCGGTGTGATATGTTATGAAAAAGTGTACTGCGTTATGGACTGCGTGTTCCGATTGAGCAGTGTGCTAAAAAAACCGAATACCGTGTTATGGATTGCGTGTTCAGATTGAGCGGTGTGTTATGTTATGAAAAAGTGTACTGCGTTATGGACTGTATGTTCAGATTGAGCAGTGTGCTAAAAAAAACTGAATACCGTGTTATGGACTGCGTGTTCAGATTGAGCGGTGTGCTATGTTATGAAAAAGTGCACTGCGTTATGGACTGTGTGTTCAGATTGAGCAGTGTGCTAAAAACACCGAATACCGTGTTATGGATTGCGTGTTCAGATTGAGCGGTGCGCTATGTTATGAAAAAGTGTACTGCATTATGGACTGCGTGTTCAGATTGAGCAGTGTGCTAAAAAAACCGTATACCGTGTTATGGACTGCGTGTTTAGATTGAGCAGTGTGCTATTAAAAACCGAATACCGTGTTACGGACTGCGTGTTCAGATTGAGCGGTGTGTTATGTTATGAAAAAGTGTACTGCGTTATGGACTGCGTGTTCAGATTGAGCGGTATGCTATGTTATGAAAAAGTGTACTGCGTTATGGACTGTGTGTTCAGATTGAGCAGTGTGCTATTAAAAATCGAATACCGTGTTATGGACTGCGTGTTCAGATTTAGCGGTGTGTTATGTTATGAAAAGGTGTACTGCATTATGGACTGCGTGTTCAGATTGAGCACTGTGCTAAAAAAACCGAATACCGTGTTATGGACTGTGTGTTCAGATTGAGCGGTGTGTTATGTTATGAAAAAGTGTACTGCGTTATGGACTATGTGTTCAGATTGAGCAGTGTGCTATTAAAAACCGAATACCGTGTTATGGACTGCGTGTTCAGATTGAGCGGTGTGCTGAGTCAATAAATGGTGTACTGTGTTATGAACTGTGTGTTCAGATTGAGCAGTGTTATGTGCTGTGTGCCAAAATATGATGTGTGCCCAAAATGTGCTGTGTGTTCAAATTAATCGAATGCTGTGTTATGGACTACGTGTTCAGATTGAGCAGTGTTATGAGTTGTGTGCCAACCAATCGAATGCTGTGTTATGAACTGTGTGTTCAGATTGAGCAGTGATATGTGTTGTGCGCCAAAATATGCTGTGTGTTCAAACTAATCGAATGTTGTGTTATGGACTGCGTGTTCAGATTGAGCAGTGTTATGAGCCGTGTGCCAACCAATCGAATGCTGTGTTATGAACTGTGTGTTCAGATTAAGCAGTGTTATGTGTTGTACGCCAAAGTGTGTTGTGTGCCCAAAATGAGCCGCGTGCCAAGTTAGCAGAGTGCTATGTATGAATTGTGTGTTCAGAATGAGTGAAGTGTTGTGTATGTAAATGTGTAAGAAGTGCAAAGTGCATCGCAGAAAATGCAAAAGTGAAGTACATACCTCATGCACGTGATGAGATAGATGGGACTCCGGCTCTCATAGCAGTAGGTCTGCAAGTACTCGCCGCGCGAAGTCCGTGAAGTGGTAGAAGGTGCTAGGAGGAAGGATGTGCTCCTCCGGGTCGTACTCCTCTGGGTCGAATGGCCGTTTCCTCGGAGGCAACAGTATGATGTCGGGCTCATCCTCTACATATGGAGGACCTCTTCCATACGGGATATCGTCTGCCATCTGAAGAAATCTGCAAAATATGCAAAAATGAGCAAAAACGAGCGAAGTGAGCCAAAATTGCAAAAAGTCAACAAAAGTCAACTCTCGGGAAGAGAAAAAGTCAACAAAAGTCAACGCCTGAGAAAAGGTGCTAAACTTTGAGACGAACATACCTCAAGTGGTGAAAATGGAGAAAGAAGCTCCGAAAACAAATTCTAATCGGTTCAAAACGGAGAGAATTGAAAGTTTTCGCAAAAAAACTTCGCGTGGGGCGTTGGAAAACGCGTAAAAAGTGTAGATCTGAGAGAGAAAAGGGTCTAGGAGCAAAGGAGAATGTATTTCGGCCTTGGAGGTGTGATACAAACTGATTTGAAGTTGTGTACTTAAAGAATCGAAGCTAAAAGACCAAATTGCCCCGAAATTCTATAAATTGGTCGGCCAACCAGTTTTTCTGGTCGGCCGATCACTTTGATGGGCAACAACTGGTCGGCCGCTGATATAACTGGTCGGCCACCCTCCTGGATGATCCTCAGTGCTCCATTGTTCTCTCTATGCATTTTGGTGATGATTGGAGTCCTCGGCCCTCGGGAAAGTACAAGAAAAGTACACTTTTCGGCTCAAGAATGTCCCCGCGGGAACTTCAATTCAAGTCTTCGATGCGTAGCTCATCGTTTACTCGTCAAGAGCAAGGTGTATCCTTTTTGAGTATGTTGTGACCCTTTCAAGAGGTAAATCAAAGGTTACGGCCGAATTGCTCTCTTTAGGGCTTGTACTTCTTTATTTAGCATTTCCTTTCAAACACACATTGAAAGTTGCACATTCCATACGCGTTGTTGCGCACGTTTCACCTACTTTGTTATGCACTTAGTACTTTTGTTGTCACGCTCATTTTAATTATATCATTATATGTACTTCCGTTGCATTATTATGCATGCACCTTTTTTTCACATTGTTATGCGTCACACATAGGTTGCATTGTCTTGCATCCCTTCCGCATTGTTATGCATCACACTTAGGTTGCATTGTTTTGCATCCCTTCCGCATTGTTATGCGTCACACTTAGGTTGCATTTTCATGCACCCCTCCACTTGCGTTGTCACGCACCTTTCACTTGCATTGATATGCATGTTTCTAATGATATTGTACCTGTTGAGTTTCTTTCTTTTGCAGGCACGATATTGTATGTACGGTTCATTTGAAGCTGGCGCAACCAGACGAACCGGACGGTATTATATGCACTCTGTGTGAGGTGTAGTGAGAATTGTATAATTCTCTTACATCATTTCTGCATGTAATGTAGTTTGGTTCGTTTTGGCTCGCTTAAACTGTTGCATTTATTGTGTATATTTGCTTCGTTACAGCTTTCTTTGCATGATCATAAGTTATGTTCGGCCTTGTGCATGTCATTTTCATCTTTCCCTAGCATGTGGGCACATCTCTTTGTTATCTTGCCTGTTTGTCTAAGTTTTCAGCCTTGTCAAAAATGGTTCGTCTCTGGGTTTTGACATTCACTCCCGTTACTTATGACTTTCGAGTTTTGTCAAAGAAGGGCAACTGTAGACACCCCATTTTTTACCGACCTTAAGACTCAGACGTCATCGATTGAGCCCTCGGTGATGGTGCATGTTGTGTTCGTTTCGAGTCTCCGGAGTTTTGCCTAAGAGCCTTGCCTCCGGGCCTCAGAACTCTTTTGTGCTTTGGCTCGGTTTGTGAAGCGAATCTTGTTTTCTCTTTCCGGATGGAGGGAGAGGTCTTGTAGACCATCTCTTTGTGGTCGTAGGCCACTTTTTTGTGATCGTAGGCCACTTTTCCCGTTTGGAGACTAGTTTCCTGTTTTTGGAACCTTTGGCCGCGCACTTTGTCTGGGGACAGCTTAACATTCTCCGTTTGGCGTGGTTTTTGAACCACACCTTGTTGCCTCTGCCTAGAGAAACAATGTGGTCCGGGAGACCACTTTTGTGGTTGCATACCACTTTTGGTGCTCGTCAGCTAGTTTTCGGGGCTTTTGACCGCGTGCTTTGCCCCCCTATCTCTCGTCTTGCATCCGTTTTGGTTTGTTTTTGGTACAAACCTTGTTTTCCTTGTTTGGAAGGTGATACAAGGGTGGGAGACCACTTTTTCTCCTTTGAGACCACTTTTTCTTCTGCCAGCCAGTTTTCTGGTCGGATAACTGGCTTGCTTGGTCTTTGGGCCACATTTTCTAGTCGGCCACCACACCAATAGCTTTCTTTCATGCCCTGGACTCTCTCCCACCATGGCCGACCAGTTTGTGTCTTGGAAGACCACTTGAATTGGTCGGCCGACCACTTTAAGTAGTAGGCCGACCACTTCAAGTGGCATAGCTGGAGGGCTTTAGAGCTATCCTCCATACGTATGGAGGGATTTGTTTGGGGCTTAGCTTCTCCAAGAAGCTTTGCCTTTTAGTTTCTATAAGAGGGAGGCTCCTCCTCCCTCCTCTAGGTTCCGAAAAACTTCCTTGAGCCATACATATAATCTATATCTATACATCTTCATTTCTCTCTTGTTTTGTGCCTTAAAGTGTAGATTTGTCTCACTTTTGTACACAAACACACACTCAAACACCTTTCTTGTGTTGCTGAGGCTTCTTGAAGGTTTTTTTGGTGTTCTTGGGTTGGTTTGAGCTTGAAAAACTTGCTGGAGTTACAGTTATAAAGGAGGTCTTCAAGGGTGAGTCTTTAGCCCGTAAATCCTCCATTCTTGCTTAAGCTTTTAGCCCTTCTTGCATATGTTTTTAAGCTTAACTCTTAACGAGAAAAAGTTCTACTTTTGCATGCGTAAAATAGTTCTTTAAGGTCTATTTTTCGTTTGGGGTGATTTACCCCTTCTTAGGCCTTGTTAGGCCTCATTTTGAGCCATCCCTTTAGGCTCTTTTTGAACCCTTTGCATCACCTTTCTACCACTGAAATCCAGAGGATTTTCAGTGGTGGAAAGGTGGTCTTGGTGTCTTAAATAGGAAAGGGTCATCCCCTCTCCTAGTGTTGTGTTTACTAGCTTCATATGCCTCATGTTTGAGCACCTTTGATAAGCTTGTGTTAGCTTGTTCTTAGCTAGTATTTGTGGTTATTTTGCTGAGGCATGCCACTGTTTTTACTTGATTTGGTTACTCCATGCATGGTTAATACACTTGTAGTGTCAATCACACAAACTAGCTTTGTATGCTTCATGAAGTAGCATGTTTTTGGTGATGTTTTTCCATGTCATGACTCTATTTTGGTTTGGTTTGGTTGGCCCTTGCATGCTCCACGCACTTGTAATGCATTTCCATGAAATAGCCTAACATGCATCATGTTGTAACATGTCATTCTAGCATGCTTTTGGCTTAACTTCATGAAGCTTTTGTCCATGTTAACATGCTTTAGCTCTAATTTTGGTGGTTTTGGCCATGCATGACTTGCTTTGTATAGCCTTGGTTCAATCTAGCTTATTAGCTTTGTGTATTGAATCCTCTAGCATGCATTACTTGGACTATTTTAATGATTTGGCATCATTCATAATGTGATTTCAGTCCATGTTTTATGGTTGTACACTCACATTTGTCATTCATTCAATTCGTTGGAGGGTTTGCCCCTTTATGCCTTAACATGAACCATTGCGTATGCCTTCATGCCTTAGCTTGCGAGCCATCATTTCAATGTGTTTTTGGGGTTATTTTGCTATGATATAACTCTGAGTTTTATTGGTTAAGTCATCCCGTGCTTGGTCTTAATAGGTGTAGTGTAATCCACCTTATTTGCCTTGTATGCATCATGCCTTATGCCCCTCATGCTAGCTTGTTTTGGCTTCCTTCCATGCATGTTTTAGACTCATTTTGACATGTTCTAGAACTGTTTTGGGTTGCCTTGGTCACATGCTTCATGCTTTGTATAGTTGTGGTGCAATTGGCCTTGCTAGCTTTGTGTCTTGTTGACTCATGCATGCTATCTTTGAGCTACTTAAATGATTTGGCATCATTTAATACTTCATTTCAGAGCTTTTAGCATTGCCATGTTCCCACTTCTTTCATGCTTTGAATGCCTTTGAGTGTTATGCATAGTTGCCCAGTTTATGCCTTAGCTCGTATGCTTGCATGTCTAGGCCTTTGAGCCCTTATCTCAGCATTGTTAGGTCCTTATTTTAACCTACTTGAGCTCTATCCATGCTTAGTTCATGCATTTATGCCATGTATTGCATGCCTCATGTGTAGTCCTCTTTGCTTGTCTTAAGCTTTAAGGACCTTTGCATGCCTTGCTTGTGTTGATTAAGTGATTTGGCATCATTTCTTGTCTAATTTCAGTGCCTTTAGTGTTGTTACACTTCCACGCTTTTCACTCTTAAAGTGTTCTTGAGAGTTGCACCTTAGTGCCTTAGTTGGTGAGCCAATTGGCATGCATGCTTGTATGTGTTTTCGGTACCTTCATTTTAGCATTATGGCCACTGTTTTGGGCATGACTGAGGTATGTCCATTTCGGTTAAAGTCTATTGAGTATATGGTTTACATGTTGTTGCATGTTTGGTGTATTGCATATTGTTGCCCTTGTTGCATTGCATTGTGCATGCATGCATTACATGGTGTTTAGAACCTTATGATTGCCTTGCATTGAGTATGACATCTAGTTCTTAGCATTTGGCATTGTGTATGCCATATAATTCATTCGCATTGTGTATGCTAGTATGATTAATCGCATGTTTGCATGCTTGTTCCTCCCATGTTTCCATGCTAAGGTTGCTTTATATTGCATTGAGCATGCCATGTTATGTGTTGCATTGTGTTTGGAATAGGTGTTAGTCCAAACATGGGAAAAGAGGGACGTTTCATACTCATAGTGATGAAACGTGCCTCGATTCTCGATCGCCGACGCTCTTGATCATACATGATAGAGTTTTAGGCTTTATGTGTTTACTTGTGCATTCATTTTACGTTGAATTGTGCAACTTCGCCTCTCGGCCATCATGCATTGAAATGCGCGATTGGTGGCCCAAGGGTCGAGAACCACACTCCCTTGAGTTCATGACATGATATGGAGGGTGGTTGTGCACACATATCTTGCAAATACATTGCCATGCCCTTTCTTGCTCTCTTTTATAGCAAATTGCAGTTTAGCAGCAACAACTGGCCGGCCAACGAGAAAAACTAGCTGGACGACCACTTTTCTGGTTTTTCAACAACCAAAAGTGGTCGGCAGGTGTCTGGAGAGACCAAAAGTGGTCGGCCACCCTCCCACAGGACTTCCAAGGTGAAGTTTCAACTTTTAGGAGCTTGGTGCAAGGTTTTGAGAACAATTGAAAACATAAGCAAATCGGGGCATCGCATTGGATTTCCGAACGAGGCGACCGAGCATGCATCCAGTCTTCTCCCTCTAAGAACCTCCTGCTTTTACTGCTTTCCTTAGCTGCCATGCTTAGATAGCTAGCTTTTTGCTTTGGTTTGTACCCTTTAATTAGTTAATGCGTTTAGCTATTTAAATTCGTTTTGTAACAATTAGTTAACTAGGATTAGTTAATTAGTTTGTTTTGTAATAATTAGTTTTAATTAGCTTAGATTAGCTAGTTAGCTTCTTATTCAGTTCCTCCCTCGAGAGGGCACACTGTTGTAATAAGCGTGCGTGTGTGTGATGTATTACTTCCAATCCCCATTTCTTTCTCCCTTTTACTTAACTGCTTACGATGGTTAGTTTTAGGGCATGTTTCAATTAGCATACCTTATGCTTGCATGCGTGGATCCATTCATCTATTTTGCATGCACCGGGCTCGGCGCATCATACTTACTGCATTGTATTTCAATTCCAATTTGAATACATGCACCAAGTTGCATTTCACATGACATTCTAGAATAGCCAAGCCTATTTTAGCTGCATTTTGGCACGTGTTGCATTAGCCATTTTAACATAAACTAGGATCATGCATGATTTCTAGCTAGTTCCTTGTTTTGGCTCGGAGTACATTGTGAATGTTTACGCTTTAGCATACTGCATGTATGTTAATGTTGCCATGAAAGCATGCTTGCCATGAGGCTAACTGCTTATTTGATATAACTGCCTGAATGCCTGTAGGTGAAGGTTGGATTACCTGAATTGGAACAATTCATTGAAATCCGCATTTTAGCCTACGTGCGAGTAGCAAACTTCAAACCATTTTCCAAACAGACGGATATGCGATGCTTGGTTCCAGATTAGGCGATCTAGTCTATACTTGTTTGTTGTGCGCATCACATAGTAATTCTAGCTAATTAACCAGAATAAGAGCACATGTGTTTTCAAAAACAAAATATCATGTTTAGTACAGGCCGATCTTTGATCCGGCGAGTGGAGGTGCTCATTACATGACCTTCCCCAATCGTATTTAAGTTCCCGAGCCGAGGCAACTTTGGTGATGACGGACACGTGGCCCTACGCACGAGTCAGGGTTTCCTAAATTCACCCAAAATAAAATATTTAGGTGGCGACTCTGTATCTGGCAAAGCAGTCCATGTTTGGTACTTCTTTATTAAAAATTAGTTTTCCAAAACGATTTGCCGGATTTGGACGCTTTGGTGACTTATCGATCTCACATCGCACATTGTGAGATTAGATTCAGAACCGTGACATTTGAGTCCGAACTATAGTAGCTCAGAGAACAAGACGAGATTCGCGCTGCCCTCGCAGGTGCGTGGATGTCGGGGAGTTCCCGGGAGCGCGTCTACAGGTATTATTACTTTTATATGTAAAAACCTAATTCACCCCCCCTCTTATGTTGTCTTTTGAATAACAATATCAATCAGTCTCTGGCCCATTATTTTAATATTCATGTTTATACGCATTTCATATTCGTGATCAAAATCATGTTCATAGTCAGATGGCCTTAGGCCTATTAATGTCCTTATTAAATATACCAAACGACCTTAGGCCCAAGTATGACAAATGGCCTCAAGCCCAATGAAAATATATCCGGTGGCCTCAGGCCCAATTCATATTCTTCACAGACCTTTTACAAAAATTTGGCATATAGAATACTCATACATAATTCAAACTAACAAATCCATGAAACTTATATAGAAGTAGCAGTTGGAAAGTAACATACTTGAAAATATCTTTACTAAGATATTACTCACAGTATTCTGTCGATGGATTTGCCCTCATACTTGACCCGACACATTTCATAACACATTGGGTCACTAACAATTCAATCCGTTCTTAACTTATTATTTCTCTTAGGCCTCTTTCTTATTCCTTTTGTTCATTTACAATGTCCAACACATGCCTAATGGTGCTTAGAAATGAAAGAGAACGGAAAACGGAATGTAAAACAACTTTTCAAAAATTCTAAAATATGACCTTTCGCTCGAGCACAACTTTGGTCGCTCGAGTGGCTTGTAAAACTCTGTAAAAGTACCGGTTGTGTGCATTTTATGCTTGAGCGAGACTTCTGATGCTCAAGCGAGAAGCCTTGCAAAACAGGGTTCACTCGAGCGCAAGATTTGTCGCTCGAGCTACTGTGCAAATTTCTGGAAAACTTCTGAGAGTTTGATTTTTACGCTCGAGCAAGGCTTTCCTCGCTCGAGCGAAATGGTCAAATTCTGGAATTTCCAAAATTCTATTTGAAGTTCAAATCACAAATCTAAAGGTCCAATTCATGTATAAAACACTCAAATATGCAAGTACACTCCAAAAAAACATATATTTGAAGATAACTCGCAACTATAGTTCAAAATTCCATGGTGTGGGAGCCGAATTTCATCAGATCCATAGGGACGGATAAGCGTGTCCGGTCCGAAACGTAACCTATATTCGGTACATACCCCAATTAATCAAGGAGACAAATAGAATAACTAGTACCTCAGCCAACAGAACAGATGCCGAGTAGAGGTACATGTAACGGAACAAGGATGGGCCCAGTCCAAAGGCCAAAAGGGAATACTATAAACATAAGATCTTCAGTTCTAGAAAAGTATGTGAGAATTATTAAGCTTAGCTGAGAATACAAGTAATCTTGAGTGCAGAGACTAACTTGCCTGTCGGAGTGCTAATTCTGGCACCCCCGATCGGAGTGTTTATTCCTTTTTAGGTGACTAGCAAAGGATCACGAGCGTCCCCCAGGATCAGAAGAGTATTTCCAAACCACTTCTCCACAATTGACGCCATCTATGGGAATACTCAAACACATCCATGGCGGGTGTAACGGAAGATCCTCTGATAGTCACTGATGAAACCACGCAGAGAGACGACCTCACTCCATCAAACATGCTTGGATCGGAGACTATCCCCGTAAGACGCGCTCTGAACTTCGCCTCATCCTCGACTTCAGAACATGAGGCAATGGAAGTAATCATGGAACAGGCAAAGCAAAATGAACAAAGGTTGAAGAACATGATCGCAGAAAATGAACGTCTCCGTTAAGATTTGGCCTTAGAGGTGGCGAAGTCCAAACAAGCGGTATGCCAAGATCCGAAATGACCCGTGAGGGCAGGAGGTCGACGATCTCGAGCCCGACAACAAGACACTGATAGTGACTCTGACTCATTATCCCCGGAGCCCAAGAAGAAGGGACAATCTGAAACTTCCAGCTCCTCTGTAGAGAGTCCACGTATAAGGCATAAACACAGACAAAATAGGTCAGATAAAGAAGATCGGCATGATCCCTTCATACGATGGATTGCAAAGGCCATGCTACCCAAGAAATTCAAAACACCGTTATTCACCCTGTACGACGGTAAATCGGATCCCACCGATCATATCCGCCATTACAAGTAAGCCATGACACTACATGCCGATGACGAGGCTTTGATGTGCAGAATATTTTCGAGCAGTTTGGGGCCACTAGCTGTCAGGTGGTATTACAACTGGAGCCGGCTTCGATTAAAAGCTTCCACCAACTCCAAAAGTCCTTCAGGGCAAGGTTTATCACTAATGAGGTCCAGCCAAAGCAAGCCGACTCTCTCTGGGCAATGCAAATCCTGCCAGGAGAAATACTAAGAGCATATTCGGCGCGATATTGGAAATTCTTTAATCTTATTGATAACGCTTGCAACGACTCCATGGCCATCACCGCCTTCAAAATGGGATTACATCCAGATAGTGCCCTCCGCAGTTCCTTGACTAGAAGACCCCCCAAAACAGTCTGGGGGTTGCTGAAGAAAGTAGAGGAATACGGCAAAGTGGAAGATGACGCCTTGCGGGTTAAAGCCGGACAAAAGGCCAACAAAACGGCCCCTCCTAAAATTGCTCAGCCAAAAAGTTCCGTACCACCTCAGAGCCCTGAACCACGACAGCCAATAAGAGACGGGATTCTCGCCGATCAAGCGATCAATGCTCATACCGAGCAAACGAGCAACTGCAAGTTGATAGTAGGCGCACGAAGCGTGCCGACAAGAAATATACGGAGCTATCAGAGCCAACCAGCTCGGTTATGTCCAAAATCCAACATCTTCCGTTCTTCAAATGGCTGTCCAAAATGGTGGGACCTCCTGACACAAGAAGGCAGGACAGGCGGTGCGAATATCACAAAGATCATGATCATGATATGGACAGTTGCTATGCTTTGAAAGACCACCTTGAGGAATTGGTGCAAGATGGTCGGCTTCAGCAACATGTTCGAAATGGCGCAATCAAAACAGTTGCCCTTCAGCAGGATTCACCTTCGCTCGGCATCATTCATATGATATACAGCCTTCCAATGCCTCTTACCGTACGCGCAATTTAGTCAACCCCCTAGAAGCAACGCACACCAACGAAACGACCCCACGAAGCTCCGAGTATTATCTTCGACAATTCCGACCTTATCGACATAACACTCCCCCACATTGATCCATTGGTCATTGAACTACACGTAAACCGATTTACTGTTGAATGTGTCCTCATAGACCACGGGAGCACTTTGGAGGTTATGTATTACGAGACCTTCATCAAACTCGGCTTCAACAAATCAGACCTGACTCCGGCTCCTTATCCATTATTCGACTTCATCGCAAATCCAGAGTACTCGTTGGGGAAAATCACACTACCCGTTCGAGTGGGCTCCCAAACAGTGGATGTGGAATTCTTGGTCGTGAAGCTCCCTTCGCCGTATAATCTCATCATGGGGCGAACTTGGTTACATACTATTCAGGTCGTGCCAAGCACCTATCATCAGCTGCTACGCTTCCCGACCGAACATGGCATTGAGCAAATCTGTGGTTCCCAGCAATCTACACAAGCATGTTATCTCCTTTCTGGAAAGACACCAACGGAGTCACAGGCCAACTCCACAGAAGTGCCGAATCGAAACAGCCTCGACGATGTCGGACGACTCCCTAGAGAAAAGCCACGGAAACCCTAGGCGATACTAGCGGCAGCTTGCCAAGTCGTATAATCAACGCGTTTAGTTGCGCCGCTACACACCGAGATAGTGGATCCTGAAGGTACTTCCGGATGACAAGAAACCGATTGATGAAAAATTGGGTCCTAACTGAGATGGCCATTATCGGATAGGTTCCATATCGGCTTAGAAATATGTCAGGAAGGAGTCCACCACGGCACTGGAACTCGACGCACTTGCGAAAATTCTATCATTAAACCCGACTTGTGGGGAATGATCTTAGTTCTAAATGATTCGCCATGTACACATTTCACTTTTGTAATGCAAGGATTCTTGTTGAAAAGTTGTAATTCCACCCACTACGAAATCCAGTTAAAAAATCCTCCGACGAAAAAAGCCTCTGGATTCGGAGCGCTCTTCGTGGATATCACAATTGGCCAAAAAGTCGTGAGATTCGGAGCCCCCTTGGCGCACGTCGCCTTTGGGCGGAAAAATCCTTTGGATTCGGAGCGCCCTTCGTGGATAACACAATTGGCCAAAAAGTCTCCGAATTCGGAGCCCCCTCGACGCACGACGCCTTTGGGTCGAAAAAGCCTCCAGATTCGGAGCGCCCTTCGTAGATATCACGATTGGCAAAAAAGTCTCCGAATTCGGAGCCCCCTCGGCGCACGACGCCTTTGGGCCGAAAAAGCCTCTGAATTCGGAGTGCCCTTTATCGATATCACGATTGGCCAAAAAGTCTCCGGATTCGGAGCCCCCTCGGTGCACGACGCCTTTGGGCTGAAAAAGCCTCCAAATTTGGAGCGCCCTTTCGTAGATATCACGATTGGCCAAAAAGTCTCCGGATTCGGAGTCCCCTCAGCGCACGACGCCTTTGGGCTGAAAAAGCCTTCGGATTCGGACTGCCCTTCGTGGATATCACGATTGGCCAGTCTCCGGATTCGGAGGCCCCTTCGGCGCACGACGCCTTTGGGCCAAAAAAGCCTCCGGATTCGGAGCACCCTTCGTGGATATCGCGATTGGCCAAATAGACTCTGGATTCGGAGCCTCATCGGCGCATGACGTCTTTGGCTGATAAAGCCTCCAAATTCGGCTGACCAAATAGTGTCCCACCGGGCGGCGCTCAAGGGCCGAGTAACATTCCGAATTCGGAGCGCCCTCCAGAATAAATAAAAAAAAACATTTACACATCAAAGCAGGGATATGTAAGTTAAGCCGGCACAACTGCATGAACAAAACAAAACGTTCCAACATTCGAAATAAGATGCTTAATTAAGCATATACAAATTCAGAATGAGATATAAACTTTTAAAATAAAACATTTTATTTGATTAAACAGTAATTATAAAAACGCAATCCGCGTTCGAGCATTACAATATTTATTTTCATACGGCGTCGCCTTCATCCTCACCCTTCTCAACTTTGCAGGCGAAAAAGGGGAAGTAGTCACGTTGGTGCAGCGGCAGCGCCGAATATACGCCCACTGCTCAGAGAGCATCCGCAGCTTGAAATGCTTTGATCTGACCGCGGTGGAGAGCTTTGACACCATAGACAACATCAAGGCCAAGATCCAGGACAAGAGAGGAATTACCCACGAAAATAGTAAAACTCAACGGTCGCGGCGCTACGTCGGCCTCATTTCTCGGTCGCGGTTGTGGAGAACTTCCCCGTTGTTGTTTCTCCCTTCGGGGTGATCTGCTTCGACGACTTGGAGGCTGACATTTTTCCCATTCTTTGAACGCCCTACCTCTCGCACAGGTGGGTTCTCTGCTGCGATTCATTACAGTATCAAGCTCAGCCAAAGTTCGAGCTTCTCCTCTGGTGTTGAAGAAAACTCCATTTGACATTCACACTTATCTGACTCCACGCAACAAATTTTTTTAAAATCGAGTCTGAACACAGTAAGTGAAGTTACAGGCGCGAAGAGTCCGAGGCAATTTATTTCTAATCCTTGCAGTGACCCCGAGGTGATTTTATTAACATTGAACTCCAAAAGACGGACGCCGATCGATATTGGCTACAGCCACTTCATGTACTAATTTTCGGCTTTTTGGACTTAAAATGGCCTAATTATCTAAACGACAATTATAGATGGGCTGACAGTCTCCGGATTCGGAGCCCCTGGTGCATGACACCTTTGTCCCGATTAAGCCTCCGTGCGAAACATAATTGTGCCGATTAAATACTTAATGTAAATGCTCTCATACCGAGCCGCTGAAATGACTAGTTATCTCGGGCCAGTCAGTGTTTATATAATAAAACATGCAAACACGTGTGTGCCGAATAAAAATTACATCAAAAGAAACGATTGAAATAGACAATGTACAATGTACTATTATCCAAATTAAAGCCTTCATAGACAAAGGCCGAAAAATGCAAATATTCAAGTAAGATTGTTCAAGCCGCATAAACGTAATCTAAAACGTGCGCACATTCGAAATAAAATGTGTACTAATAGATAATAAGCACACTACAAATTGAGAACTAAGCGTTTTATTAAAATTAAGCCAATAAATACATAATTTCACTTTCGATCTACTTAATCATTTCAAGGTTTTCTTCGGTTCGGCAGCTTCCTCATCATCACTCTTCTCAATTTCGAAAGCGGAGAAGGGGAAATCGTTCTGTTGGAACAACGGAAACGCCGGATCTAACCCTGCCGCCTGGAGACTCTCAGCTTGCTGAAGTGCCTTGATCCAACCGTGCCTAAATCCACGATTTTCACATCGACAAACTTCTTCGGTGAGTTTTTCCTTGGTTTTCTGAATTTCGATCTTTCGACCGTCGTGAAAGCCTTTTTCGTAGGCCGTGGACCTCGCAGTCTCGATCGCGAACATGCTGGCCGTGTTCCGATCGGTGATTGCATCACTAATCCGCCGTTGAGTAACCCTCTCTTAAACAACCGGGTTTGGGTGGCTAGCTGATTGAGGCTCGGTGGACTTCATTTTAGTGAGCTCACGTTCGGCCTTCTCGGTGCGAGCTTCTAACTTCCGAATGCGTTCGTCTCTTTGTTCTATATTGCGGTGAGCAGCGCGGAGACGCATGCCGATCTCGCAAGCCGTGTACAGTCCCCTCACCGCCCCGTGAACGCCTTCACGAAACACTTCGAAGTCCTGCCGACCTACCATCGATTGCTGAACTTCGGGTGGAAAAATCTGTTGAGTAAACTCGACTGCCACATTTGGATCTCGAATGATCAAATTCGCCTTTGTCATTGGTCTATTACCCACGAAGACCGCAAAACTCAATGGGCGAGGAGTCGCGTCGGACTCCCTTCCAGGACGGGGTTGGGGAGACTTACGCTGTGGCTGTTTGACCCTCCTAGGTGACCTGCTTCGACGACGAGGAGATTGGTGTCTCTCCCGATCCCTTGAAGTCCTACTACCCGTGCGTAAAGGTTCACCGCTTCGACTTGTGGCTCCACCTAGCTCAGCTAGCGTCTTCGCTTCACCTCTGCTATTGAAGAAAAGTCTATTTGATATTTGTACTTGCTTAATCTTCCTCAAAGAGCTGAACTGAGTTGCTGACTGAGCACATAAATAGGACCCTCGTTCACGAAGTACACGCCCATTTATTCCTTAAGGGCAGCACCTCCGAGGCAATCTCATTAATGTTGAAGCATCAACAGCCTGGAGCTGACTGAGTCATATGCCCCAATCGCCCCAACCACTGGTATTCGGCGGATTCATATATCTAGTCGGCTTGAGTGCCCCATCCGTTCCACGAATCGATTCATCAGTACAAGATTCAAACGTAACGTGTTATTCGGCGTTCTACGATCATGAACCAGCTGGGGCAAGGGCAGATTCATGAATCTAGTCGGCTTGAGTGCCCCAGCCATTCCACGAATTGATTCATCAGTACAAGATTCAGAAGTAACGTGTTATTCGGCATTCTACGATCATGAACCAGCTGGGGCAAGGGCAGATCATCAATCTAGTCGGCTTGAGTGCCCCAGCCATTCCACGAATCGATTCATCAGTATAAGATTCATAACGTGTTATTCGGCGTTCTACGATCATGAACCGTTGGGGCAAGGGCAGATTCATCAATCTAGTCGGCTTTTAAGTCTGCCGTCTCACGTAATCTTGACATTTTGTTCTAACTGCTGATTATCCTAATTATGTGCTCATATAGAAAACAATATGACAAATAACTTGAGAGCATAAAAATTTTCATTCATAAATTGGGCGCTAGAAACGGACATTTTACATATGAAAATCCAAAAAAGATGAAGGTCAACTAACAAAAAACATACATTGAAATTGATAAAAGCCTAACAAAACTGGAATGTCACCAAAATCAAGTCTCGGGATCAGACTCAAGCGGCTCAATGACCACTTGCTCGTATGGAATTGGCATGGCCAATGTAACTCCAGCGGCAGGAAGGGCTTTGAGCCACCCGTGTCTGAATCCCCGATTCTCAAATTTGGGGACTTCTTCAACGTAGTCATTAAAGGCGATGCTCTTCCCAGCCTCGAACGTCGCGGAAGCCTCAGAGTCAACTTTTTCCTTGGCCTGCCTCAACTCTTCAAACTCGGCCTCCAATTTTGTAAGCGCCTCTTTGGCTAACTTGAGCGATTCCTAGCTCGCGTTTGCCCTCTCCTCGGCGTCAGATCTGAGTTGATCAACAGTCCTAGCCCTTTTCTTCTCAGCCTTGGCCCGCACACTTTCCATTGCGGCTCTCATTGCCTCAAACTCTGCCCTGCTCTTTTGACCATCGACTTCCGATTGCAAGCAGCCAATCCTTTCAGCGGCTTCATTCTAGCGGCGTCCTAGTTCGGCGATCCTTCCAACCATCTGCAAAACAAAGGGTCGCCACATTCCAAAACATCGAATACAAACCAAACCAACAAAGGAGTTAGTCACATACCAGAAGGGCCGACTGAGCAGCTAATGCTACCGTTACCAAATCCGGCTCAGCACGAAAGGTTGCCTTGTCAGCCGGCAGGGAGACCGAGGCAGCTAAACTGAGTGCCACAGCTAGATCTTTCAAAGCCGACGCTTTAGAGGAGATCGGCATGTTTTTTATCATTGGCTCAAAGACAAAAGGAGCAACCACAGCCGACTCCTTTAAACGTGGTCGTTTATCAATGGGTTCCTCTTCAGAGTCGTCCTTGTCCTCAACGCTCGCTTTTCGCCCCGATCCTCTGAAATCGGCCGCTCCTCTGTAGTTGGACGCTCGACATCTTTTTTTTGTCTCGGCCACGACAACGTGAGCCGTTTCTTCTATGATAGTAGGTTGAACAAATTCAGTCGGAACAAGTCCGGAATGAATGGCCTCAACCTTTTGTCGGGCGGCCATGCGTTCGGCGTTTCTCTTCCGCGCCATCTGTGACAGATTTTCCCCAGCCATATCCTTAGAGTAATCGCCGGGAAGGTCTCCCAAGTCAGTAAAAATATCTTCGAAGGGGTCCCCTCAGCCTGATGTAGACGGAGGGTCAGAAGAGTTCAATCCGGCTTCCTCGAAGGCCGAATTAATAGCTTCGTCAACTTCCGCTGTCGACCTGTCCGGGTACTTGGCTATTGGTTCGGCCACTTGTCCGTGTTCAGAATGTGATGATTCTAAGCCGATCTGCCTCAAGTTTTTGAAGCTCGGGAAGATGAGGGCCATAAGATGGTTGTCACCTCACGGCGATCGGAATATTGTCTGTCGCCAAGAACGTCGTGTAAGTTGGTTCGTACCGCAAGAGAAGGTGGGCTGCCCTCCCTTGTTTTTGAAGATCCGGACGGCCGACGAACTGCAGTGCGGTTTTAATTTCTGTGAGCACAGCGTCGTCGTCTGAAACCAACACTCTCTTCAAATCACTGCTTGCATAAACAAAACGATTAGATGAATACAGTGCCGAATAAATATATATGGAAATAATGGAAACAAGTAATCCAATCGGCCACCTGGTTCTCCTTTTTTCCTCGGTACCGGGGTTAGGCGATCTTCACCTTCGCCGAACTCCCAATTGCCGCGGACCACAACCATCACGTCGTCGACACGCTTGCCAGAACTGGCGAGCATAGTCACTAAGTGATGATCAGTATCCTTGGCTCTAAGAAAGTAGCGCCCTAGCCGGCCAGTAGATTTGGCTAGGACGTAACAGTGCCGAATGGTAGGAATATCTAAATTGATCTTAAGACGGCGGTTTAGTTCTACGATCCCCATTATGATGCGGAAGAAATTCACGTTGGGCTGGGAGGCGATTAGACCCCAGTATCTAGGAACGGCCCTCAAAAGTGGGTGAAGAGGAAAGCAGACTCCGCCCTCAGCAATTGATAGGAGAGGAAAGACGATTGTGCTCTCATCTTCCCTCTGCATATCAGTGGTGCTGTCTGCCAAAAGTGACAGATGGACGTTATCAGGGATGGAGAAATGGCGTCGAAAGCCAGAGATTCGATCCGCCGAAATGAGCTCTTTCAGATGATTTGCAATTTTTTGGCCAAACCCAAGGATTACGAAAAGTTAAAAGCAAGTAAGGAAGCGGGATCAAAAATGAAGGAGGAGAAGACTTACAGGAGATGAAGGGAGAAGCGAGAAACAAGGAGTTGTAGAAGCCGCGAAGAGACAGAGTTGCACAAGAGGGCGAGCAAGATATCTTTTGAATATTCAGGACATACGCTCGAAGAGACAATTTCAAATCATATTAAATGGAAGCAATGTACGAAGGGGCGGGAAGGCGTTACAATGACTAAGAAGCGTATGCGCGTTCTGACACGCATTGGGAAGAGGGTTAACCGCCGAATTTTTGACTTCCCAGGCTAGAAAGCCAAACACGCCGACTAACTAGTGCTAGTAAGGTGTTTGGGGGGCAATTGTGGGAGCCGAATTTCATCAGATCCATAGGGACGGATAAGCGTGTCCGGTCCAAAACGTAACCTACATTCGGCACATACCCCAATCAATCAAGGAGTCGAATAGAATAACTAGTACCTCAGCCAACAGAACAGATGCCGAGTAGAGGTACATGTAACGGAACAAGGATGGGCCCAATCCAAAGGCCTAAAGGGAATACTATAAAGGATCACGAGTGTCCCCCAAGATCAGAAGAGTATTTCCAAACCACTTCTCCACACATGGGTTTAACAAGTTTCAAAGCATAAACTTTATACATACACAATTCATGTTTTGTATCTTGCATAGAAAAGCTCCTGGGCTTGAAACTAAGCTTCAATACATGATCAATACATGAAAATTCTTACATGCATGTGCCAAACAACCCTCAATACAACATGATCAACATCCTTCACATTCAAATATGCAAAATTATGGCTAATTCTTACATGCATGTACATATTAACTTCAAATTCATTTTAATCAGCTCAATTCTTGTTCTTAATTATATATCTTGCTTGAATTCACTTAATTATGAACTTAAACTCATGAGTTTGAGTTCAACTACTCACCTAGGAGCTCTAATCTTCCAAGTTCTAGCTAGTTCTTGAGTTAACCTTCTCAAATTTCAAGTGTCTTGCTTAATTCTCCAATTTTTGCCTTCACTCTCTCTCTTTAGAACCATCTCTCTCTCTCTCTCTCTCTCTCTCTAGAGTGTATTCTCAGCCAAGTTGTAAGAAATGAGCTCAAAGGAATAAACTTAAGTGTATATAGATCACTTATATATGCTTGCCTAATCAATTTTGATTAGGGCTAATTAACTGAGCTTAAATTAATCAATTTAATCTAATTAACTTGGTCCGAATCAAATTTTAATTAAATTTCACTGTAGGCTCTAAAAATTATGCTAATCACAATAGTACAGTCAATTTCCATTTCTGTAGCCTCTATGGTCTTCAATTTTCAAATTATAGCAGTAAATGGGACAGATTTTCCTACAGTGAACAAATATAGTTTCAAAACCGTAATTATCACCAAAAATCACATAAGCACTTAATCACAATCATAATCAAGGGTAATTAACATAACATAGAATAGGATTATTATAATCTTCCCCCCTTTAGGAAGTTTGGTCATTCAAACTTTTTTTACCTCTGTCCGGAAACAAGTGTGGATAGCGTAGCCGTATTTCATCTTCCTTTCCCATGTAGCGTATTTCCCATAGTGTTCTTTCCATTCTACTTTCACCATTAGGATGGACTTGTTCCTCAATTATTTCACTTGCTAGTCAATGATTCGTTCTGGCCATTCTTCGTATTCCATATTCTCATCAAGTGCTATCCGGTGGTAATCAATCACATGGAATGGATTTCGGAGATAACCCCTCAACATCGATATATGAATTACATTGTGCATTTGTTCAAATCCCGATGGCAAAGCAACTCTATAAGCAACTGGGCCAAGCCTTTCCAAAATTTGAAACAGTCCAATGTAACGGGGTGACAATTTACCCTTCTTACCAAATCCAAACTGACCCTTCATTGGAATCACACGAATAAATACATGATCACCAACCTCATACTCAAGAAGTCTTCTTCGAACATCTGCATAATTCTTTTGCCGACTCTGTGCTGTATTAAGCCTTTGTTGGATGATTTTCTTTTTCGCAGAAGTATCTTTCATAATTTCGGGTCCAAGTAGAGCCCCATCCCCGACTTTTGTCCAACAAATTGGTGATCTACACTTTCTGCCATACAAAGCTTCGTATGGTGCCATACCGATGCTGGAATGGAAACTATTATTGTATGCAAATTCAGCTAGTGGCAAATAATCTTCCCAACTCCCTCGAAAATCTAAAGCACACATTCTGAGCATGTCTTCCAAGGTCTGTATGGTCAATTTTGATTGCCCGCCTATTTGTGGATGGAACGCAGTACTAAATTTTAGTTATGTTCCCATTACTCTTTGCAGGCTTTTCCACAATCTAGATATAAATTTTGGATCTCTATCCGATACAATAAACACCAGAACTCCATTTAAATGAACAATCTCATCAACACATGTAGTGGCTAATCTATAAGCATCAAATGTAGTTCTCATAGACAGAAAATGTACAGATTTGGTCAGTCTATCAACTATAACCCAAATAGAATCCATACCTCGAGGCGTTTGAGGTTTGAGGTAGGCCAACAACAAAGTCCATGGTCACATGCTCCCACTTCCATTCTAGAATAGGGAGAGGTTGAAGTAGACCGTTTGCTTTCTTTCAACTTTAGCTTGCTAACATTAGAGGCACTTAGACACATACTCTGCGATCTTCTTCTTCATTTTGGGCCACTAATAGCTTTGCTTTAAGTCGCTGTACATTTTTTTATTATCTAGATGCATAGCAAACATCGACTTGTGAGCTTCACCTAAGATTCTCTTCTTTAGTTCAGGAATGCTTGGGACACATAGTCGGTTTTGGAATCTCAACACTTCATTATCAATGCTGAATTCTGGTTTCAGATTTACTTCAAACTCATCAATTATTTTCTTGAGGAACTCATCCTCTTTTTGTCTTTGCTTGACTTCATTAACTATTGTTAGCTCAGCTGGAATGGTGGATATCAACCCAGCTTGTTCGTGTAACACAACTTCAATCTCGATTTTCTCAAAATCCTGCAAGATTTCCTTCTGTTCAGTAAGTAAGCAAGCTAAACTCCCCGTCGATTTTCTGCTCAAGGCATCAGCAACCGTATTGGCTTTCCCGGGGTGGTACTAAATCTGAAGACCATAGTCTTTTATTAGTTCAAGCCATCTTCTCTATCACATATTCAACTCTTTCCAAGTAAAGAAGTAATTCAAGCTTTTGTGATCCGTGTAGACTTTGCATGCCCCATACAAGTAATGCCGTCAAATTTTCAGAGCAAATACAACTGCGGTCAGTTCCAGGTCATGTGTTGGATAGTTTTTCTCATGTGGTCTTAATTTTCAGGAGGCATAAGCAATTACTCATCCTTCTTGCATTAATACACAACCCAAACCTTTATAAGATGCATTAATATAAATCAAAACGTTTTTCCATACCTGTGGGCAATGTTAACACTGGTGCAGTAGTCAATCTTGTTTTTAGTTCTTGGAAGGAAGATTCTCTTTCATCATTCCATTCAAATGGTTTCCCTTTGCGTGTCAGTTGGATAAGAGGTATAGCAATTTTTGAAAATCCTTCGCAAACCTTCTATAGTACCCAGCTAAGCCCATGAAACTACGGACTTCTATTACATTTGTTGGTGTAGGCCAATTTACAATTGCCTCTATCTTTTGTGAGTCTACCTAAATCCCATCTCTGTTGATGACACGTCCTAAGAAAACAACTTCATCCAACCAAAACTCACATTTTTGTATTTTAGCAAAAAATTTCTTTTCTATAAGTGTTTACAAGACGGTTCTCAGATGTTGTTCATGTTCAAGTCTACTATTTGAATATATTAGAATATCATCAATAAAAACCACAACAAATTCATCAAGGTAAGGCTTAAAAATTCGATTCATAAGATCCATAAATGCTGCAGGGGCATTAGTCACTCCAAATAGTATAACAAGAAATTCACGGTGGCCATACCTTGTCCGGAATCTAATTTTCTCATCTTTTTCTTTTACCTTCAACTGGTGATACCCGGATCTCAAATCAATTTTAGAAAATACTTGTGAGCCCTACAACTGATCAAACAAGTCATCAATATAGGGTAAAGCGTATTTATTCTTTATTGTTACCTTGTTCAATTCACGGTAATCAATACACAGGTGCAAGGTCTCATCCTTCTTTTTCACAAATAACACCGGTGCAGCCCATGGTGAAGTACTTGGTCGGATAAAGCCTTTGTCAAGTAAGTCTTTCAATTATTCTTTCAGTTCTTTCATTTTAGCAGTAGACATTCTATAGGGGGTTTTTGAGATAGGCTGAGTGCCTAGTACAATATCAATAGTAAACTCTACTTCCCTGTTAACCAATTCTCCAGGTAATTCATCTGGAAATACATCTGAAAATTCTCTAACAATAGGGATACTGTTTAACTCAATAATCATAGATCGTTCAGACAATATGCCACACAAGTAACCTTGGCACCCTTTTCTGATAAATTTACTTGGTTTCATTGCAGATATCACATAAGGTGGAGGCACTACCCTATTACCCATAAACACAATTTCTTCTTGCCCTGGTGGTCTAAATACAACTTGTTTCATTACATAATCGATGGTGGCACAGTATTTAGATAACCAGTCCATACCCAGAATTACATCAAAATGTCTAAAGTCCAAGGGCAACAGATCTACATACAGAGTAGCATTCCCAATACGCATATCACAAAGTCGACAAACAGATATACACAACACAGATTCCTCGGACGGAGCAAATACACATAACAAATATGGCAATGATTCTAGAGGTCTACTTAATCTAGATGCAAATGCATAGGTTACAAAGGAGTGCGTTGATCCAGAGTCAATTAACATAAATGCATCCTGATTACATATAGAGATAGTACCTGAGATGACGGCTTCTGTGTTCTGTGTATCGCCCGGAACGAGCACAAAGACTCTCCATTGCCTTGCGGTGTCTCTGGTGGTAGTAGGCCCCGTAGTGTTTCCCAGTTTTGGGATCAATGTAGTTGAGCTAGAAGCTAACTTCCCATTATTTTGATTACAATCCCTGGCCATATGCTCTGTTTTACCACACTTAAAGCAGGCCCCTAAAACACGGTAGCAAACCCCATGATGTCTTTTACCACATTGGTTGCACATTGGAGACATCTCTGGAAGAATTTGAAGTGCTTGAGGAGCCTGTATTATGTTTCTTTGAAAGTTTTTTCTTTGAAAAGAAGCCCCGCCTCTTACTTTTCCAATCAGTTGATGATTTACCTTGCCTGGCTATGTTGGCTTATGATATTATGGCCCGATCTGGCACATCAATATAGGTTTCTAGCTTTAGTACATTCATATTTTACAAGATATCATCTCGAAGACCACCTTCAAACTTTCTCGTTTTCTTAAAGTCAATGTCAACCATGTGCGGTGAAAATCTAGCCAATTCGGTAAACATGGCCTCATACTCAGCCACTCTCATGTTGCCTTGCTTAAGTTCCATGAACCCTAAAACTTTCATACCACGAACACATTGTGGAAAGTATTTGTCGTAGAAAATTTCCAAGAACCATGCCTAGCCAATATCTTTATTGCTTTCATGCATAAACATCCACCACCTTCTCGCTTCATCTTGTAGTATAAAGGTGGCTAGCAATACTTTCTATGTTTCTAGACAAGGAAACACTTCAAACAACTTCTCCATGCCAAGGACCCACACTTCAGCCTTCAATGGATCCAATCCTCCATGAAACTATGGCGGTTTCATTTTCTTAAACTCTTTGGTGAGAGTTATTGTCCAGTCATCATTCTGTAGATCTTGTACAGGCGGTGCCGAAGGTGGGGGCGGAGTGTGTGGCTGTTGCCACTGTTGTTGTTGCCTCATTGTTTCTTCCATGTCCTATATTAATCTTTCCATCTTATCCATTCTGGCAGCAGAGGACTCCTCTAATTCATCATCTCTTGTTCTCACCATTATTTGATTAAGCTTGCATTATTCTTTATACCAAAATGGGCGCAAGTATGCAAATACAGAGAGCACACATATTCAAGTAAATCACAATGCAAGTAAATCACAATGTATATAGTACACAATCATTTGTTTCAAAACATTTTAGCATATTCTCGAAGTCTTCAAGGTCATACTTATCATATGAATGCATCCTAGATCTTTTTTAGACGCTTATTGCTCATTCGGTCAAGTTTGTGAGTTATTAACTCGTACTTTGATACCATTCTGTCATGACCCAAACTCGCCCCTATGGATTAAGGTCATAACCAGCCAGTAATCATGAGATTACCTACGGCCTCAAACCTGATTAAACATGTCTCAATAGAAATAAAGGGGCCAAAACGAAAGTAGACTTAAAATTTTTATCCAATGAGCTATGCTTATATAGCATAACAAAATCATTTTAAAAGCATTCCATAATAACTCACACATATAATAGATTTAACATCTTGTACATCCAGAAACTTTCAGATATGTAGCCAACCAAACAAAAGATTATATACATAGGTGATCCAACGTATTCACCAAGGTAGCCAAATGGGTAAACAAAAGAATAAAGAAAAGTCTCATGCGTGAGACGTTTTGGCTAACTTCACAAAAACTTGGATTTCTCTCACATCCTTGACTGAGGTTCACTGAGGCTAGGTTTGGTCATCTTTTTGCTCACCTACATACATATAAATAAGAGTGAGCGAAAGCCCAGTGAATAATACCAAACTAAAGAGGTTATATGAATGAAATTCTGTAATAGGTAGTATCCTTGTCAATCACTTTAAACGACCTTTGGCCCATTCATATTCTTATCAAACGTGTCAAATGGCCTCAGACCCAAACATATCAAACTGCTTTTGGCCCATCACATTAAACGGCCTCGGACCCAATTCATTCATATCAAACGGCCTCAGGCCCAATTCATTAATGTCAAACGGCCTCAGGCCGAATCTTCGTATCAAATGGCCTCTAGCCCAATCATATTAAACGGCCTCTGGCCCATTATTCTAATATTCGTGTTTATACGTATTTCATATTCGTGATCATAATCATGTTCATAGTCAGATGGCCTTAGGCCCATTAATTTCCTTATCAAATATATCAAACAGCCTTAGGCCCAAGTATGAAAAACGGCCTCGGGTCCAATTAAAATATATCAGACGGCCTCGGGCCCAATTCATGTTTTTCACAGACCTTTTACAAAAATTTGGCATATCGAATACTCATTCATAATTGAAACCAACAAATCCATGAAACTTATACAGAAGTAGCAGTTGGAAAGTAACATACTTGAAAATATCTTTACTAAGATATTACTCACAATGTTCCATCGATGAATTTGCCCTCGTACTTGACCCTACACATTTCATAACATATTGGGTCATAGCCAATTCAATCCATTCTTAACTTATTATTTCTCTTAGGCCTTTTTCTTATCTCTTTTGTTCATTTATAATGTCTAATGCATGCCTAAGAGTGCTTAGAAATAAAAGAGAATGGAAAACGGAACGTAAAACAACTTTTCAAAATTTTTGAAACAGGACGTTTCGCTTGAGCACAGCTTTGGTTGCTTGAGCGAGGAGCTTTGCAAAACAGGGTTCACTCAAGCTACTGTGCAAATCTCTGGAAAACTTCTGGGAGCTTGATTTTTACGCTCGAGGGAGGCTTTCTTCGCTCGAGCGAAAATGTCGAATTTTGAAATTTCCAACTTCAATACTTCTGAACAATCTGTAGGATGTGGTTGTCGGCATAGAATTCTCGCACAATACAACAACTTCAATGGCTGCCCACAACCCTTCACAATGCTAAGTTTTTGCTTTGCAATACAGACCAAGTTTTCATTTATTGGTAAATGTGCATAAGCACATGTGAGATAATATATATATATATATATACAAATTTGACCATTATAAATGCACCAAAATTTAAAATATTGATATACCTGTTTGCATACATACAGATGGCTTTAGAAGTCCAAGTACTTTAGAGAACAGTTATCTCATGTTTACACTATCACTCTGGATCTTTCTTCCTTTACACAGGTCATATTGTTTTATATAATCTAGATGACAAAGCCTTCTTGTATAAAACAAAGAGGACACATGTGTTGCAGGTTTTTTGTTAGAAGTCACTTGTATTTATGGGTTTGCCTAACATTTGCCATGCATTCATGGGTTTTTTTTGTAGGAAGAACCGGTTGATGAGCCATGTAGGAATGAGGATATGCGCCCTCTGGCTCTTAATGCCTTCGACCTAATTATTCTTTCTCATGGCTTAAACCTTTCAACACTTTTTGACCGTCGACAGATATGAGTTATGAGTTTGTTAATTCCACTTGAGTCATTTGTATTTGATTACCAAGCAATCTGACCTTTTCATTTCATTCATGACCAAACTTGTGGTTTGTTGTTTTCCACATCTAATGTTCCACTTGCTGTCAGCTGCCAACATTTTTCAAACTTGCATACTCTTTGTACTGCCATTAGGAGTGTGTTGCCGTCTCATCTCACTTTTGTCACGTTAAACACTATTGAGCCTAATTTTCAATGTCATCCTGTATTCCTTTATGATTTCATTTTATATAGCTTCATGATTAGTTCATATGTTTGAATTTTTTGCCCTTCTTGGCAGGACTATACGCAGCATCAAACACGTTTTGTTTCCTAGAAACCAGCAAAAGTGGTTTTGTTAAGTATGGAAGTTGTTGCACAATTGATAGGTTTTAAGACACATTCGTAATTACAAGGTAGACCACTTGGGAGTTTCCTATGGTAATCTTGTTTAGAACTTTGGTAAACTTGACCAATTTCATGCCAACTACCTCTTATTTTGATGCCTCGAGGAATTGATTTACTGTCTAATTAACATTTGGAGGAGTCCAGGCTATAATTGATTTTGTCTTATTTCCTGTTCATTCCATGGGTAGCAATCTCACCAAAGTAGTCCTGAAAATATTGATCGGAGGCTATTTTTTTATTTTTAATTTTTTTTAATTTTTTTAAAGATGAGGGTGGAAGGCCTTTCAGCAAACAAAACTTCACATTTTTCAGTCATTCTCGAAGTACGTTCTCACCCCCGAACCTCTTTAATAATTTTTTTCCTAACATTTTATAGTTTCTAATTCATGTTTTAAATAGGTATTTCAAGTTGCTCCCACATTCGTCGTGGTTGATATTCAAAAAGCATCTGGAGATGCTGGTGAATACCTCAAGGTCAGGTGCTCCATTTGTTCCAGCTTCTAGATGTGATTCACCGCCAAAAACTGAATATATTTTGCACATGAATATAGCTCACATTTTTTAGCTTGTCCTTGCTCGACATGATTATTATGAAAAATGAAAGAGTCGGTTATTTTAGTCTCGGAGATTTAGCTAATTGAGTTTTACAATCTTCTGTGTTCAGTTTTACATGATTTTTTGTGAAAATCTCAAGGATATCATCTGGAAGCCGCCTAATGAATCCTAAAAATCAAGGATTACCAAGACTAAGAGCAAAAGGCGATAATTTAGTTTTCTTCCACGTTAGCAAGTAAATTATGTTTGCTGTTAAACAGGGTGATCTTTGTCTTCCAAAAACTACCATCAGGTGTTTCAACCTTGAGGTTGCAGCATCGATTAGGGTTACATAGCCCCATTGGCCGCGATCTCCACCATCTGAAAGAAAAAAGAGAAATAGTATCTTAATCTTTCTATATTAGGGTTGTAAATCCCTTTTGAGCGGAGTTTTCCCAATTCTTACCATTGTAATACCATTTTGTAGTTTGACGTGTATGATTGAACTGTTCTGCTATGGTGTTTTCCAATTCTTACCATCATAATGCCATTTTATAGTTTGAAATGTATTAGTTTACAATATTGCTATTTCGCTATTGTTTAGATGAAATTAAGCTTTTACTTTAAATTCTTCTTCTACCTAAAAGTCAGTTATAATTTTTTTTTTTTTTTGAATGTTACCTCAATAGTTTCATCGAAATATATGTTGAATGTTTGTTAAAAGAAAAAATTCACTACACAAAATTTCATATGCATGTTAATTTGAAATCGATAAGAGGATTTTGAAAAATAAATTTTATTTAAAATGTACATCTAAAAAAAGTCATTATATGAAAGGTTTGGAACAATTTTAAAACAAAAAGTTGCGTGAAACACTCGACTCTAAATATATACAGGGGCATTTATGCCATTTGAACTATGTTTCTCTTTTTTTAGAACCAACTATGTTTACTTAAGTGAGGGACCTTCCGGGAAATTCTATTTCCACACACTCACCTACCTCTGTGCACACACTTAATGATTTATTTTTTTATTACAATTTTATCCTAAAATAAAATTACTAAAGTGTTCTTATCTTTTCCGCCAAAACCCTAATTTTTTCATCTCCTCTGTGCACACACTTTGGTCGTTGTTAAATGGATTCACCATTGTTGACATTGGATCATCCCTTCCTCCTCCTCCGTTGTCCACTAGATCACCACCGCTGACACCACCGCTACCACATGCACCTTCTCCAAATCACTGGCCACCGCAGAGACCTTTTAACGTTTTTGTGGAAAAATTTTCGAAGCTGTCAAATTCTAAAACCCTAGACCTCTGATTACTCTCTCTCTCTCTCTCTCTCCCTCTCTCTCTCTCTCTCAGTAAAGAAACAAATTCTCATTCCCACTCTCTGTCCTTATTTTCTTGGAAACCAAACAGTGGCACAAATGGCTACCTTTCAACTCACAAACCTAGCTGAGTTAATAATGTGTTCTTCTTCTTCCTCCTCAATTTTCAGTGGGTTTAACCACAAAACCTTCTCTTCATTCATCTCAAGAACATGTTTCTCCTTCCAGGCTCGTCGTTGAAGTCCCTCAAAGCGTTACTGTACTTGTAGTAGCCCGTTTACTCCAATGGACGTGGCCAAGATCAAGGTCGTCGGAGTAGGTGGAGGTGGCAACAATGTCGTTAATCGCATGATTGGCAATGGATTACATGTGGGTTTTTCTTGCATTTTGATGGTTCATATCCAAATTTGACCCCCTATTGCATATAATAATGCATATATATACATTCTTGCTGGTTCTGATTATAGAACAGGGTTTTGTACATAATTATTGTTTTCAATGGCAATGTGGGTTTTGCTTTCTATCTAGTTGGTTGTGCATTGAGTAAAATTATAAAATTCAAAATTAATTGGTATGTGTACTGAGAGAGGATCTGGAATGAGATGTTTTGGTGTGTAGAAATAGAATTACCCGGACCTTCCATGTAAAACTTATATTTGTATAAATCAACAAAACCTTATAATGAGGGAGCTGTGACCCTCTCATAGATGAACTCCTATGGTACAAGTGATAACAGCCAATTAAATTATTTTTTCCTTTTTGTTTTGATAACAGCCAATTAAATTATTTTTTTCCTTTTCAAAAACAAAAAAAATAAAGAAATCAAAATGAAACAGTGAACAGAGTTGTAAATTTACATATTTGACCAATCAAACGTACAGTATATATCCCAATCATCTCACAACACTACACTCAACATACATATGTGGGAACACCATAACACAGACTCATACACAATCAAATAGAGACTAGAATTCAAACACAGTTTCTAAAACACCAAGCAAACAGAAACCAGTACCATGTTCTGATAGAACCAAATATAAACTAGATACTTCCATGACTCTGACCACCACTTGAAACCCAATCCAGGCCCTTACTTTAAAAGTTCACAGCGAAGTGTCTCCTGCCATAGCACACCAAAAATGTTAAAGCTTTGCCTATGATGGGGAAAAAAAAGAAATGAGAACTAATATAATTTACAGAGGACTTACGAGTTTCATCTCAACCGTAGCCTGAAAATGTGCAGTGTTCTCCTTGAGCCTTGCAATTTCTTGTTCCATGCGTAAAACTTTAGTGCTGAACTACTGTAGAATCCACAAAAATAAAATGCAAAGTGAGAACGATTATAGAGCAGGTGATAGAGATTCTGCAAGGTAAGACCCTTTATTAATTAAAATTAAGGTTCTAAAAGTTTAGACACTTTTACTGATTAAAACAACAAAATCAAGATCCTTACCATTTCCTCCTTTCCCATCCTGAGACGACCAGAAGAAAACAAGAAAACTAATCAGAAAACAAATATAAGAACAATTTTCTTCTACTTAACAAAGTCACAATTTTCATCTCCAATAATATCTAAAACCATATGAATGTTGGTAAAATGAAAATAGCCTCAAGGGTTCTTTTGTGAAGGCAAACACTCTTGCCACCATTGCCCCTTGTAATGCTCCAAACCCTTTTATGTCTCAGCAAGCCAGTGGCCACAAAAGAATCTATTATAAGTTGAACTTTACCTTTCTAATCTAGTGATCTAGGAGTTATAAAGGTTGAGCCTAGGAGGGAATACATTGCAAATAATGCTTCTATAAAAGAAGTTTGCAACTCTTTGAAGATTCTCAAGTTTGGAAGTACCATTACTGAAATAAATCTAATAATTAACATATGTATTTTGTTGACGAATGATTTTATTAGAAAGCGCTTAATAATTTGAATAAAATTTATACGATATTGTTCAAGTAGAAAAATTGAAAGTTGTGGACGAAATTTTGACTGTATAGTACTTCTATCTGTGCAAATGCTATCTAATATAATCTCTACACCACTTTAAACAAGTGGTTGGAAGTGGATTTTGTTCTTATTGTTGAGGACTAAATTTTGACAAAGTTTATAGGACACATGTGATGGGACTTAAGGCTTGGTTGGTTTGGGTTGGTTTGGTTTTTAATAAGACACGTGTATCTTATTTTAAACAACTGAGGTTGTAGGGAACAAGAAAGAATAAAGGTAGATTTCCTGCCAAAATATAGGAAACATGTTTTAATTGAAATCACATTTTCTATAATATGTAATGTCATTTAGTTACAAAAATAAATGTTAATGTGTATTACCTGCTTGGCTCCAAGTCAGATTCTTGAAGTCTAGACTTAATATCTTCTATAGCACAGAGAAAGTAGTTCATTGTTACTTTAAAATCATTCTTGACATGCTGCAGTAATCCATTCTCCTTTGTGTGGACCACAGCATACGAATGTGCACGAGTGACTAGAGATGGAAGGGTAGAGCCACTACAGCCATCCGTCCTGCAAGCTGTGCAAACAAGCACATGCACAATCTCATTTCATAAGTGATGATTTGATGTTTCCACTTACACAACAATATTGTTCAAACAACTTACCAATTTCATGAACATTCACATCTTTATCAAGAACAAAATTTTGTCTCATGTTCCTTGTGTAGATGCCCAAAATTTGCAGGCGCCCTTGCTCATCTGGGTACTCTACTTTGACATGTAGTTCGATTCTACCTTCCCTACAAACAAATACAATAAATAACGTACTTTTTTTTATTGAGTTAGGAAAATGAGAATAAAATAAATAGCTATATATATATATATATATTTGTTTGGTTACCCATAAAAGATAAATACGTTTAAATAATTTCATTTTTCTTTACTTGATAAACTCAAAATTTGAACATACCATTCGAGTTCAAAAAATGTGGGACATTGTTCAAAGAGAATAAAGAAATCAGCAAAGAACAACACAATGGAGAGAAGGTTACCTCAGGAGGGCTTTATCAATGAGCTCCTTTCGATTTGTAGTACCAATAATAAAAATGTTGTTCAATACTTTCAGGCCATCAATCTGAAAGGCATGCAAACTTTCAAGTATTGCCTAGACAAAGAGGAACAATAAAAATAAAAAATTGAAAAACGAAATTTGAGAGATATTAACCATTGCAAGTAGTTGGCTTACAAGCCTATCATCCATATGGCGTAATCCCATATCTGCCCCTCTTTTCTGCAAAAAAAAAAAAAAAAAAAAAAAAAAAAAACCAAGAACATATTAAAGACATGATTTGCAATATACATATGGAACCAAAGAAGACCACGCTCACTCTCTCTTAATGCTTATGATTACTTTCTCGTTGTTGCCTCCTCTACCCTTTGTTCATTGTTAGTATTTTTTATCCTAAAGAAATTTAAAATTTAAGTTTTGGCAATACCTCTCTTGACAAAACTTAATATGGTGATTTTTTATTGAAAGTGTTTTATTTGTTTTTATTATTTTCTTGTTCATTATCTTCTTATACATTAACATGATTCATGATGCTCGTCAAGATATGGAGATAATGTTGTTGAATTTTCAAGTTTGAGAATGGCAACTTTGGGATGCTCAAATTGGCTATTTGTCTCGGCTTTTTGGTGTCAACACATGGGTGAAAGGATAGAGCTTCACATGTGTGGACTTTTTGTGGATTTTGTTGGATCTTCCTTGATAGCAAGCATGAGGATAAGACTTTGACAAAGGGATGGACTTTACAGAGCTAAATGGTGGCTTAGGGAGGCTGTTTGCCAGTGGGATTGGCTGACAAAGCGCAGAGCAAAACGTGCATGAAATATGAAGCAAAGAGACAGAAAAAGCTGCTCAGCCGCATGCACCATCACGCCCGCGATTCACACACAGCACGATTGCGCCCGCGACCATTAGTATCGCGCCCGCAACCAGGCTTTGCCCAAACGACCAGCTCCCAGGAGTTTGCTTTGCAACCTACGAAGGGACACCACGGCCGCAAACCAAGGCTGACCATGCCCGCGAAGAACATGTCTGTGCTCGCGAAAGTGCCCTGCCTCAGGTCTATTTAAAGGACCCTTTGCTAATTTGTTAAGGCACCTCTCCAACACCATTTTGGCATCTCTCCAGAACATTTTCTGTCTCTCCCAACACTCTCTAGAGCTCAACATTTCCAAACTTAGAGAGAGTTTATTTTGAGAGAAATATCTTTTGAGAGAGATCATTTTTGTAATAGAGAAAATATTTTGAGAGAAATATATTTTGAGAGAGATCAGGCTTTATTTTGTTAACGATCTTTCTTACCTCCTTGTATTAGGAAAAAAAATGAAGTTTTATATGTGGTTGTGTGCGTGATTTGAGGCTACATGACCTAGTAAGGGAGCTATCTAGGAACTATGGCGGATGCTGAGATGGCACTACATTATCAGATACTAGCTAGGTCAAAACAAAGATGGCCTTCGGAAAAGAAAGAGTGAGGAGTTGTTTTAGAGGTCTAGAAGTGAATAACCAAAAAGCAAGAGATGGAGATGGTTAGATATTCTTTATGCATGAAGATGGAGGCTATATTTATAAGGATTGGGTTACATAGCCCAACTCACCTAGTGGCCTCAATAGTTGGAATGGTGGTCAAGTGTGCTCAGATATGAACAAGTCACTTGTCTTTGTCACACTCTAGAGTTCTCTTCCTGTCGAGATCTCTCCAAGGTCGGTCAAGTGTAGATCCCCCCAACGAGAATAGTACAAGGTATCTCGACAAATCTTCATTTCCAATATACCAAGTCCAAAATTCCTACGATCTCATGTAGAGTCATGAGGTCTCTTGGGTAACCATGGCACCAAGTCCAAAGGTGTCCCGAGGCTCTTCTATCTGACGTAGAATGGCATGAGTGTATTAGGGTAACTGGAAAACAAGTGTAGAATCATATAAGACATGGAAACTCGACTGGCCCAAGGGGACCCAAGTGTGATGGCTCAAGTGGATACAAGCACACCCAAGTGGACAGTCCTCTTAATCTTGGGAGGAAGGCCAAGTGCACCAGCAAGGCTCCCTGGAGATAGCCTCCTTCAATTTTAATACGAGAGATGCTACATGTGTGGTGGGTAGAGGTTTTGGAATAAAAGGATCCCATGCTCAATACAACTGTCATGGTGAAGCTATGAAGTATATGCTGATGTGATGATTACCTAAGGTCAATCAAGTGCTTTCTGTATTTATGCGCAAAACAATTGAGTGCTTATTGTTTAGGAACCACTTTCTAGAAAAATGGTTTCTTGCCTAGGTGACCATTACCTTTGGGGTCTTCGGATAATATACACTGTCTACTATTTTCAGAATTCAAAACTTTTAGCCATAAGCAACCCTTTTTCATATAGAATAGCATTTCTATGTTGATTGTTCACACTGATTAAAAGCATAGGTTGTTTAAATTAATAAAAACATTTAAAAGTGGATGACAAGTTGAAATCACAAATCATAGGGCATAGAAATAATATGAAAGCAATGCTAATTAATCTGGACTACACACTCAATAGTGAATGCCTGCCTTACAAAAGCATATTGATAGAGAAGCATGAAACTCAAGCCTTGTATCTTATTGTCAATGTTTCAAAAGATGAGTTACAATTACTAATCTGGAGTACATATCACTAATACCAATAAGGAATAAAGAGACATCACACAAGCAACAAATTGGCCACGTATGACATAGGAATGAAATGGGAGAAACATAACATATAATCCATGGGAATACAAAAACACCAAGATGATGTCAAACCCAAACAGGGAAAAAAAATACTTGAATTATGTCAAAAACCTTAAGTCTGATATCAGGAAATTTACACACGCACACATATATAACACGAATTGTAGGTAGCACAACTAACAGCTTTTAGAAGGAGCAAATATTTCATCTGTGCTCACCTTAGCAATGGAATCAAGTTCATCAAATATGATGATGTGTAGGTCACTTTTAGCTCCTGAAAGAAAAGATTAAATGATCTCACTATAAAAGCACAATGAAGTGAATTTAGAATGAACATATGTACGCATCTTCACCAAAAAAAAATTCATCATCAATGGTTGTTTTAAACAGTGACCTTATTTTTCTCTCTGATACACCTTGGAATGCATCTAGCACATCTGGTCCATTTATAATCTGCATGAACGGCAGGAGAAAAAGAAGTATCAAAATAAGATTAAAAAAAGTAGAGAGAGAGAGAGAGAGAGATAGAGAGAGAGAGAGAGCAGGGGCACTTTTGCATTTAGAAATTTGCAAATACTTCATGCTATCAAGGTTTTTCCAGAACGTGGTGGCCCATATAGAAGCATTCCTCTTACATGCTTCAAATTCAGCCTAGCATAAGAAAGTCAATAGTTAATAACTTATAGTAACTAGATTTGGGGAGGGGGGCCATGTATCATATGTTAAATAGGCTGGCCATCAAAATAAGGGAAGCCCACCAAGACTAGTTCAAATACCCGCAAGCATATACAAGCAGATTTGGTCATAAAAGGACCCTACAAGCTTGAGATGTCCCCATGAAAATGAGTCTTGGGTATATTTCCAGTGTGTAACAATCTAAAGGTAAAAGAGATACCTTTCTATGGATTCTTGCCCGTTGTGGCAAAGAGGTGGAAATAGTAGCCCATGTCATTTTGCCCTTTGTCCATGTACAAAGAGTGTGGCCTGCATGCCCTTTAGTTCTTACATTTTTTTAGGGACTACTGTTTGTCTTGCAGCTATCCAAATATGGCAAATATCTAAATGGCCTAAGGATGTTCTTTGGAATCTGCTAGTATAGTTGGCAGCAGTAGGTGGCATATTTGGAAGGCATGTAATACAAGTAGTGTTTGAGGAGCGAGCTAGAGAGTTCAAATTACATAAATCCTAAGCCGACTGTTCAACCCATTTATCCTATTAGTTTATATTTAAATAAAATTTAGACTAAAATTACCCTCCAAAAAGGGAATGAGTTTGCAATTAGGACCACAAGAAAGTTGCCCTGTCATCACTTACTGTTATCTATTCTTGGATTCTTGGGGGAATTCACAACAATTTTTTTCTAGTGTTCTTTTCTATTGATTAAGAGGTGACCTCGTTATTTATCCAAAAAAAAAAAAGAAAAAAAAAGAAGAAGAGGTGACCTTGTTCTTTTCATTCATTTGTGGAAATTTGATAATCTATCACCTTTGCATCCTAACACTTCATTGCTGCTATTATCAAATCCTTCACCTCTATCTTTATACCCAACAACTTCAACCTATTTTACTACACCTTGTTGTACTTTTCAGTAATAAACTTGCTATAATTAATTTAGAAATATTAAAATAATTATGTTACTAGTTAGTATTCATGTTATTGAGTAATCACAAGACAATAATATATTTAAAGATTATAATGTCTTTTAATAATAAAAATACCACCACTATGTACGTTAGTTGATGAAAAGATTATGCATAAGAATTAATAAGAATTATTATTTTTTTAATATCAAAATCCTATCAAAGTAAAGGATCGACCTGGGCTTTGTGGCTTGGAGCTAAAAAATTCATTTCCATACAAAAAACTAGCAAAAGTTTCACAATAAGTTCCAGTGGGGTATATTGAAACTACTCTTTTTCTTTCGCTTATTAGCATATAAAACTATTTTCAAAGCATTTTTAAATATATATATATATATTAATTTTCAAAAGGTTACATTGATGTGATTTGGGATATGTATGAAGGTGTGGCGACCACTATTAGATCGCCTGCTGTAGAGACGAATGAGTTTTTAATTACTGTAGGGTTACACCAAGAATCAACATTAAGTTTTTATCTTTTTGCTTTAGTTATAGATAAGTTGATGCAAAATATTCAGGATGATGTGCTATGGTACATGCTTTTTGCAGATAATATCGTGTTAGTGGATGAGACTAGAGAAAGAGTTAACACTAAGTTGGAGACTTGGAGAAAGACACTTGAATTTAAAGAATTTAGGATAAGCAGAACTAAGACAGAATATTTGGAGTGTAATTTTAGTAGCAATCACAATGGAAATAGAGAAGAAGTGTAGATTGAGAACCAAGAACTACCTAAGAGTGAACATTTTTGTTATTTAGGATTGATTATCACAACGACTGGGGAGATTGGAGCAGATGTGGTCCATAGAATTAAAGCAGGGTGGCTTAAGTGGAGGAACGCATCAGGAGTCCTGTGTGATAAATGAGTACCCACTAGACTAAAAGGGAAGTTCTATAAAATGACTATTAAACCAGCGATGTTGTATGGGATGAAATATTGAGTAAATAAGAAATAACATGTAGATAAGTTGAGTGTTGTTGTGATGAGGATGCTAAGGTGGATGTATTGAAAAACTAGAAAAGACAAAGTTAGGAGTAGTACCGATTGAAGATAAGTTGAGAGAGAATTGATTGAGATGGTTTGGTCATATACAATGGAGACCAATAGAGGCATTAGTGAAGAGATGTGATACAATGACGGTAGATGGTAGTGTTAGGGGAACGGTAGACCTAGATTGACGTGGACTAGTGTAGTAAATAGATATATGAATCTCCTTAATTTGACTAATAAAATGACCTTGGATAGAGTCGAGTGCAGAAGAATGATTCATACAGCTGATCCCATTTGATAGAACTTAAGACTTGGTTTGGTTTGATTTGGTTTTCACACATCTTTATATTCCTATACATATACCGAGATTATTGACAGCTTAAAAGGTGTTAGCATTTTCCTTGTCCAAAATATGTAGTAATTTGAATGAATAGCTAAATTACAAACGAAGCAACTATACTGTAAGAGCCTGTTTGATTGGGCAGATTATAACATAGGACTGGGATTATTAATCCATGCGACTCACATTGCATTGTTTGGTTACGATTTTTGTTATCTAGACGATGAACACTTCATCTAATAAAATTGACAGATTAATCCTACAACTAATAATGCAAAACAAATATATATTGAAAAATAAACGTAAATAAGAAGGAATTATTTATCTCAATAATTCAGCAGAATAACCAATCTTACAACAAATCTGAATATCTCTTTGCTACAGAAGGAGGAACCATCCGCGAGCCTAATGTAGACTACAGTATTTGAGCAAATTGGGATGTCATGCCTCCAATACCAAGTGATATCAGTACTTCTTCCAGTGATTCCATATCGAAGCCTTCCCTAAATATGTTTTTAAATGTTTCAGCTCCACGGATTAGGGTACCCTGTGATAAACCATGCCAACAACTTTGAATAATTCTTACTATTCACAAAAACATATATACATATGGACTCTCTATATGGGTAGGTGTGTGCATCAATTACAGATCTATCTGTACTCGGAGCTTCTGAAGACATGGCCATCGACGATGAGCCGAGCACTCGGCGGCCGGGGCACACTGTTGAAACTCAGATCGGACTGTTGGAACGGACAGGGACCAACATCAAGTGGCCCACCGTCCGATGTCATGAAGAGAGGTGGTTTCGGCCATGGGGCTTGTTGAAGGGAGATATATATATATATATATATGAATAAAGTAGAGACGGGAAGGTAAAACTGTCATATTTACATGGCATAAATGCAAAATTCAAAAAAAATAAAATTGACATAAACTTGGACTGTTCAGTGGGTGGAATGGGGTGTGTTGTTGGACCGTGAGATCTTTTATGGGTTTTATTTTGATAATTTAAACAGTTTGTAGAGTTCTTTAATTAATTTATATTTGTAAAAAGTAATGTTGATCGGATATCGTTATCTCCTTGATAGGAACTAATTTTTGTCAATAGTAAATATAATTTTAAAAATAAATTGTTAACAAAAATGTATTCTGATTAACGTGATTTTTTGCAAGTATGAAATATCTAACGAGTTCTACACATTAAATGGTTCGGATTATCAAAACAAGACCTGTGATGAGCCTTACAGGCCCAATAATATACTCTGGTCTACATAGTGAACTGGAGAAAAACCTTTCCCAAGAAAATATCATAACAAAAAACAATTAGATATAATTAAAAAATTCATAAGTCATAACTAAAATAATATTATAATTAAAAAAATTAGTCCGAACAAAAAAGAAAATAGTACAATTAGAGATATATAAAATAAATTTTTTTTTTAAAATTATGTATATTAAAATTTTCCTAATAATAATATAAGAAATTTGTCACCCAACTCTACCTTTAAAATGCTGTATATTAGACTTTTTTTTTAATAATAAAATAAAAAAATTGTCACATAACTTTATTACAAAATTATGTAAATTTTTACAAATTTAAGTCACTTTTTGAATTTATAAAAATTTAAATAATTTTATCATAAAATCCATACCATTATACACCGGAACATTTTTCATACAAATAGAGAAATATCAGAGACCAACAAACACAGGAGTTGAGATCCTCTCCTTGGGCTCTCTCCTTGCCTCCGTACTTGCAATAGTAGAGATGTACCTTGAGTTGATCAAAGCAAATTTGAATTTATTTTTTTATTTTTTTATTTTTAAATTGTCAAATCTGAATCGTTGGATTAACTTAAAATGTATCTCCACCATTGCAAGTAGGGAGACAAGAAGAGAGTCCAAGTAAAGGATCTCCACTCACAAGTAATCATTCATTACCAGTGACTGTGGAACTTCAACTATGGCTTTTGTGTGCTTACGGATCATCCCTTACTTTGGGTTGGTCTGGGATTCACTCTCACGGAGAGAAACTTCCACAACACTACAGACATACAAGCTTCCTTTATATGCAAATGCTGTCCATTGATATTTAGTAAAAACCTGCACATCCCCAAAGCGCCCCATTTTAAGGTCAGTTAATGCCTCAGACCCCCACTAGGGTGACCCCCAAGCCCAAATGGGGTGTGATTGGTCTTTTTTTTTTTGACCAACCCCCACGTGTGTGGCGGGTGGGGGTGCTTGGAGACTGGGGGTCTCTAGCACAGCTCTTTAAGGTCACTTATCAATCAATTTTATTAATTAAATTTATTTATTTATAAATACGGATGAATAAATTTATTATAAGATATTAATAAATTTCTCAATAATTTTTTGGACAAATTACCTACACCTTTTTAAGATTTAACTAAATTACAGATTCTTCCTCAAGTTTCAAAAATTACATTCCAACCCATTACAATTAATGCTATTGACGAAGATAGTAAATTGACTAAAATGTCCCTAACTGTGTTATGTAGAGAAATGATGATATTTGGCTGAGATATCATGTCAAGTCAGTCAATAGTTGATCAATACTTGTTTTAGAATTTTTTTTAAAAAAATTAAAAATTAATTTAATTAAGAAATAAAATAATAAATTATTATCATTTTATATAATTTTATTTTTGAGAGGTTAGAAACAATTTTTAAAATTAAATATATTTTTTCATATTTGTTTTTATTAAATTAGTTTCTATTTTTTTCAAAAAAAAAAATTCTAAATTTTTTTTCTAAAGAACAAATCAAATATTGTTCCGAAAACTTAGATAACGTTTGGTTTAGAACTCAAATCATGATTTGAATAAAAAAAAAAAATTCAAAACTCATACCTAAACTTTTTTAAAATTCTTTACAAAACTCTATTTTAATAAAAATTATTCATTATTTATTTCAAAAAATAATTTTTTTTTTTTTTGAAGAAATTTTTTTTTGTTATTTTTTAAGTATTAGCCAAATAATTTGTTATGATTTAGATATATATGGGTGATTCAAAAAAATTTAATTCAGATTGTTCAGTGCTTTGAAAAGGTAGCAGGGGAAATATTATCCATCAAGATCTATTTTTGTGATGTCAGCTTATTTTTGTTAACAATTCCTAATATTTACTTCAAGGTAGGGGATAAATTGTTATGCGAATATAAACCTTAGGAGGCGAGATGTAATTTATGAAACCTAAGGGGGGAATGTGTAATTTAACTAAACTTCAAGAGGGTGTAGATAATTTGTCCTAAGATTTAATGAGTAATAAGTCACAAAAATATGACCTATGGATAATTTATCCCAATTTGAATTGTATATAAGACCATCTCTTATCATTTATCAATTTGCCCATCAAATTTTATTATGAATTTGAGTAAAAAAACATAGGTAGTATTTGGTTTAATTTTTAAATTAACTTTTAGATTGAAAAATTAAAAAATTTATTTGGCTTAGGGGTGAGCAGCGAATATATTGATCTGCCCAAACCGACTGAACCGAACCGATCTGATCCTCTTTATTTTGGACAGATACGTGATGACGAGCGGACGGTTGCGAATTGATTTTTTTCAATCCGCCTAGTTTTGGATGGATGGCAGATTTGAGGTTCCTTTGGTCGCAACCGAACCGCCAAACTGTAGCACCCCTAGTAATTTGTAAAATTTTGTGTTTTCAATTTGTTTAGATATTCTATTTGTATTTTCAATTGAAAAAGAGTTTAAATATTCTGTTGAATATATTCTGTTGATAAAGAGTTTTCAACTTTAATATATTGTTTGAATTAAAAAAATAAATGTATTATTTATCTATGTTTTTTGGTTTTTAAATCGAACTCTAAGCATAAAAAATAAAAAAGATGATATATGATGGTTGGTTTTTGTTTTCAAAAACAGATATAGATGTAACCATACAGAGGTATACAATCTCTAGTACTGCTATGTTCATGGTTTTGGTGGTTTGAATTGTTTTTATATTTTAAGAATCACATATTATAATATTTTATGCGGATGAGGCGTGCTGTGATTGTAATATGTGAATAATATTCTAAAATTTCAAACTTTCTTTCTTTGGAGGAGACATGCAATGCTTGTAAAACGTTTTTAAGTCGTTAACTGTAATTTTTTTTTTTTTTTTTACGAAGTTTGTAAGTTGAATTATATTGAAAATTTATAAAATTTTAAACCGTTAAACCAATTCGCATCCATCCGCTAATCTACCAATCCGCTCAATCCACATCCGCCGAATTGACAGATGGATGCGAATTGATTTTCTCCAATCCGCCAATCTAACGGACAGATGGCGGATTGGAGTTTTTGTGGCCGCAACCGACCCATGCTCACTCCTGGTTTATCATTTTTCAAAATTATTTTTTTCTCTCTCCTCTCTTCTTCTTCCTCTCTCTTTTTTTTTCACAAATTAATCAATCAAACAATTTTTCTCTACACCCATCTATTCAACTACAAAAAAAAAAATAAAAAAATACAAATCATTCCAAAAATATTTTCAAAACTCATAAGCAAACAAGTTTTTAATTTTGAAAATCTTTTTAAACACTTAGGTAGCGTTTGGTAACGTTTACGTTTTTTGTTTATGTTTACAAAAATTTTATAAACTAGTTTTTGTTTATTTTTAGGAAAACATAAATTACAAACGCGTTTGGTTTGAACAAAATGTTTAAAAAAAAATTAAAACATAAACTAAAAAATATGTTTGTTCAGACCTAAAATATTTATATCTATTTTTATTATTTTTGACAATAGGATCAAACACATTATAATTGAAAAAAATTAATTAAAAAAATTAATTGGAAAAGAAATTTATTAAAAAAAATATTTGAAAAAAAAATTAATGAAAAAATTAATTTTTAAAAAAATTAATTGGAAAAAAAATTAATTGAAAAGAAAATAATTGAAAAAAAAATTATTTGAAAATAAAATTATTTGAAAAAAATTCATTGAAAATAAAATTATTTGACAAAAAAATTATTTGAAAAAAAATTATTTAAAAAAAAGAATTGAAAATAAATTATTTGAAAAAAAAACTGAAAACATAAACTCATTTTTTAAGTTTACGTTTTTTCCTCAAATTTATAAACTGAGACAATCGTTTATATATCAAAAAAATTATCAAACAAGTTTTTATAACAATTTTTTAAATTTTTATAAATATAAACCGAAAACGAAATGGTTACCAAACAGGCCCTTATCTTTAAAAATATAATTAAAACTCAAAACTCCTTTTAAAAACTAAACCAAACAGAGCCTTAATTTGATATGAACTATTTCAATCATTTCATTAAATTTTCATTAAAATCTTTTTTAAAAATTTCTCTATTATCCCAAATTTCACTTTTTATCAAATTTGATTAAAGAAAATTATCTCCAATACTTCATCTTTTTATCAAATTCAAATATGATAAAAAAAAATTGATAGTTAATTTGATGAAAAAATGATTCTCTCTTGATTTGATGGAAGGATTTGAGACGATTTTAAAGCATTTTTTTAGTATCAAATTTTAATTTGGTATAAAAAAAAAAGAAAAGAAAAAAAAAAAGTGAAGATTAGAGATGCTCTAATAATGCATTAACTAATTACTAGTACTTTAAAAAAAAGAAAAAGAAAAATCCCCCAATAAACACCTGATGGTGAAATGTCCTTATAAATTCTCTCCCCAGGGTCGCAGCCATTATCTACACAATAATGAAATTTGATTAGTGATAATTTATTAGAAAGTTTCGTTGCTAAATGTAAATACATTCATATAGAACTGGATACCATTTGAGTCAAACTTGAACTTCCAGGAAGTAATTCTACCATGATTCTCAATACATCCACATCAAACCCATTCAATGGTGGAACAAACCTATAAATCAATCATATAGTACTTTTCAAAATGAAATTGCAGAATTCATGTAAATATATCTATGCAGGCTACGGCATACAAACACAATAGTAGATTGAACTTAAACTTTCAAAAGGATGGTATCTCCTAATGAAACATCCAGAGATTTGCAATGCTCTGGATTTAAAGATATGTGGCCCATTGCAACTTTCTCATCCGCTGTATTCTTTATTAGTGAAGGTATAGCAGCAATACTCAAAATTTAAACCAAAAAAACAAAAACAACCCAAATCTCTGTTTTCGATTTTTCACCACAATTTTGAATAAAATTGTTTTTCTATGAGATTAAAAAACAAACAAACAAATAGACCAACAAACAAACGAATCAAGTTAGTCTAATAGCCGTGGAAAAATGCCAAAACTCTCAACTCTTTTGAGGATATTGAATGGCAAATACCATCGTGCCATTGACAAGAGCAAGGCAGAGCTTCTTTCTTGTAGTGAAAGGCCATGAAGGTCCTTGTCGAAGGCTCACAACAAATTGGTTTAGATCGTCTGGACAACAGTAACATGAATTGGTGAAACACTGCTCTGTAGTGGTATTCTGTACTATTAGTGTCCAGTCCATTACCAAAATGGAGATCCCACTCTTCCACTCCACCAACACCACTAGGTAGTGGAAGGAGTAGGTGGTGGCCAATAAACTCCTCCCTCAATTGTGTATAAATTGAGGTGAGGAGGAGGGGTTTGAGACAAGAAATTGCAGTGTGTAATCTGAGAGGGCAGTGAGAAACAAGTGTGAATGAGAGTGCTATAGAGAGTGTTTGTGAGGTGTGAGTTGTAATATCCCTCCGGGAAATTCTATAGTGGATAGCTCTCCGTGGACGTAGGCAATTGCCAAACCACATAAATATTTTTGTGTTACTATGTGTGATTGATTTCTGGTATCTCACAGTCCCAACAAGTGGTATCAGAGCCGAATCAGTTGCGTTTCGGAAAAACAGAGTGCGTTTCTTCGAAACTGCTAGAAATCAAGTTGCTCAAAATTAGGTTTTGAGCATACCAGGAGTAAGGGCTCGAAGAGAGGAGTCCAGAACTGCAACGTAGACCCCAAGAAGTGCCTCCACACACCCTCACGCGCCCCCTGAAATAGGCACACGATGCCCACTCTCAACACGCGCCTCCACGCGCCGTCGACCCAGTCGGTGCGTCATCCCACGCGCGTTTGAAGGAAGAAGACGAGCCGCGTGGCATCCAAGTCAGCGCCACGTGTCCGCCACGTCAGCGCCACGTGTCCGCCACGTTAGTGACACGTGTCAATCTTTCAGCCGCGTGTCAGACACGTGTCAGCCACATCATTAAACCCATTGACCAGTCAACCTGCCAGAGGAACGATCCAGGGCTTTGCGGCTAAGGTACACCCACAGATCTGAACTGTCCAAACTGTTTTGGCTTGATCTGAGCCATTCGAAGTCCGTTTCTGACAGTCCAATAGTGATTTCCAACTATTTGGAATATTCCGGACACATCTGTACTATCAGATTTTGCAAATCAGATTTCAAAAATTTACAATTTTTATTTGGACAATCTGAAGTGCTTTTCCAGCTAATTTAACTAGTCCAGACTCAACAATGAAGCCTATTTTTTAGACAGAGATCATTTTCTGTATAGACAAGTGTTGATGGAGGAATCAACGTCGACTTCAGGATCTATGTTCAAGTTGACTCCTTCTAATCATGTAATTTGAAAGTCACGGATGGAAGACACCTTGTATTATAAAGACCTGTTTGACCCTATTTTTATAAAAGGGGTTAAACCAGAAGCAGTGAAGGATGATGAATGGATAAAAATGAACCGCAAGATTATTGTTTGTATCAGACAATGGATAGACCACGGTGTGTACCATCATGTCGCCGAGGAGACAGATGCCTATTCACTATGGACAATGTTAGACGACATGTACCGGTCAAAGACCACTCGGAACAAAGCCTTGTTGATGAGAAGGCTTGTCAATTTGAAATTGAAGAATGGTATGTTTGTCGCCGAGCACACCAGTGAATTAAAAAATCTGGTGAATCAGCTTGCAACCGTCAAGATGTGCTTAGACGATGAAATGCAAGCCGTTCTACTGCTCAGTTCTTTATCGGATAGCTAGGAGACGTTGGTGGTTTCTCTCAACAACTCCGCACCAGAAGGGAAGTTGACCATGAGAATGGTCACAGACGCCACGTACAATAAAGAGACAAGGCGGAAAGACTTGGATGGAGATCAATCCCATGCCCTCGTCATAGAAAATAAAGGTAGATGCAGAGACAGAGGAAGAAGCAAAAGCAGAGGATGCAGTAGAGGAAGATTTCAAGATAGAGGGAAATCCAAAGAAGGTACGAGCCGGTCGAAGTTCAAGTGTTACCATTGTGGCCAAGAGGGTCACATAAAGAAATATTGCTATGCCTTGAAAAGAGAACAATAACAAGGCAATAGACAGCCAAAGACTGAAGATGGGAACACTGTAGTTACTGTCTCAGAGGATATTGCATTATTCTCTGTTGAAGAAGAAGAATGTCTTCATATGTCAGACAATGACACCGAATGGGTGGTAGATACAACAACTTCCTACCACGCCACACCCCGGAAGGAGTTCTTCAGTGCGTACCAAGCTGGAGATTTTGGTACAGTGAAGATGGACAACTCCAATTTTTCAAAGATTGTGAGAATAGGTGATGTTTGCATCCAAACCAAAGTTGGGTGCACGATGGTGTTGAAAGATGTCAGGCATGTTCCTGATTTACGCTTGAATCTTATCTCATGAATAGCCTTAAATCGACAAGGCTATGAGAACTACTTTGGCAATGGCTTGTGGAAGTTGAAAAAGAGATCTCTGGTGGTAGCTAGAGGACAGACAAGTGCCACATTATACAAGACTCATATGGAGGTTGTCATGACCCGAACCCGCCCCCATGGGTTAAGGACATAACCGGCCAGTAATCCTGAGATTACCTACGGCCTCAATCCAAACCAGACATAACTCATCAGAGTAAAGGGGCCAAACAGAAGCAAAATTTAAAACTTTGTCCATAGAGCTGTGCGTACATGGCATGTCATACAAACCATACATATATATATATATATTAATAACTCACATCAGAAAATACAGTAACATAAGTTCTGTACAGACAAGATCATTCAAGTCTAGGTCAGCCAATCAAAACTATATACAAACGTATCTAAAGTCCTCGCCAACATGACAAAATAAAACAGGTTGGCAAACGGGCGAAGACGAGTCTCGTGCGTGAGACGTAAGGGATGACTCTTCAAAACCTTGGTTGTTCCACACAAACTTCACTGAGGCTGGGTTTGAACCTCCCTTGGCTCACCTACAGACACATGAATGAGCGTGAGCGAAAGCCCAATGAATAATATCAAATAAAGAAGTTACACAAACGGTATTTAGAACAACGTGTTTCAAATGGCCTTGGGCCCAATTCGTATTTCTATCTCGCTTATATATAAATACAGGTCAAGTGACTGCGGTTCCAAACACATCATACGGCCTCGGGTCCAATTCATTGATATCATTTACGTCGGACGGCCTCTAGCCCATTCATTTGTATCATACGGCTTTTGGCCCATTCATTCATGTCATACGGCCTCTGGCCCATTCACTCATGTCATACGGCCTCTGGCCCATTCATTTATGTCAAACTATCATTCGAGTCAGACTATCATCCATGGCATACGGCCTCTGGCCCATCCATTCTTTCTTTCATGTGAAACTGGCCTTTGGCCCATTCATTCTTTCATGTCAAACTGGCCTTCGGCCCATTCATTATATCATTCATGTCAAACTGGCCTTCGGCGCATTCTTTTGGCATAGCAAACATCTGTCTACCATTCAAATTAACGAACTTATAAGACTTACATAGAAGTAAGCAATTGGACAAACAATATATTTCAGATATCTTTGTTAAGGTATTACTCACAGTGATCGGCTAGATGATTTGCCTTGGAGCTCGACCCTACACATTCCATGAACACAATGGGTCACAAACAATTCAATCCGTTCTTAATTCACATATTCCTCTTTAGGCTTCTTTCTTATTATTTTAATTCATTCATAGTGCTCAATGCATGCCTAAGAGTACTTAGAAGTGAAAGGGAACGGAAAATGAAACACAGAACACATTCACAAAATTTCAGAAACAGGGGTCCCCGCTCGAGTGGAACCATTAGGTTTGCAAAAGTTCTGGTTATCTCGTTTTTGCGCTCGAGCGTGAATTCGGGCGCTCGAGCTGAAGGTCATTCCAAATAGCTCCCCGCTCGAGCGTGAACTTTCTTGCTCGAGCTGACATCCATGACTGTAAAAATACTGGGAGCCCGCATTTTACACTCGAGCGGACGTTAAGAATTCTAGGTTTTCCAAAACTTGTTCTTGAGCTCAAATTCGACCTTCAAAGGTTCAAAACCCACAATTTGGTTTCAAAACATGCAAATACAATATACATCATGAGTATACAAGCAAGATGAGGTCAATTGCTCAAAATCATGGTCCAATTCTTCAAAATAAATCAACATTCCTTGGTATAATCAAGGCTCATGCATTCAAATCTCATATTAATCAAACATGCATGTCAAAATATGGTGCAAATGGTGTTCATTCTCATGAAGCTCAACTAAAACCATGCTTGCATGTATGATTCATCCAACAATCTTTCATAATTCACACATTACATGCTAGATTATGTAATTTCATAGGGATTCTTTACATGCATGCACACATGGACTTCAATCTCAACTTAATCAACCCAATACATGTTCTTTATCATCATTCAACTTTGAATTCACAAATTACAAACTAAAATCCATGAGTCAAGGGTTGAATACTCACCTAGGAGCCTTAATTCTCACAATCGTGGTCAAATCTTGCACCTAGCCTTCCCAATTCACAAATCTTGAGCCAAAATGCACAAAGATGTCTCCTCTCTCTCTTTCAATGTCGGTTCTCTCTTTTTCTAGAGAGTGAATCTCAGCCAAAATGATATAAAAGAGAGGAATTAAATATAATAAGGCCCTTTATATAGCCCCACTCAATCAAATTTGATTATAGCCAATTAATGACACTTAATTAATCGTTCTGAATCTAATTATTTTGATCTGAATCAATTTTCAATTAAATTTCACTGTAGGCTCTAAAAATTACGCTAATCACAATGGCGTAATCAATTTCGGGTTCCGCGACCGATAGGGCCTTCGATTTAAATTCCAAAGCTGATAATCAAACAGATATTCCTATGGTGAACAGATAGAAATTCAAAACCACATATTTTCACATAAATGACACACAAAATCATACCAAACACATAATCACACCAAACACATAATCACATTCATAGAGGATGGATATACCGACTTGGCCGTGACTCTGTCGGATCGATTTAAAATGCCGCACATAGACCGCTTCGATGGGTCTGGAGATCCTATGGTGTACTTGCGGCTGTTTTCAGACATCTTGAGGCCGATGGGCCTCTCCAGATTACAGAAGCTTTCCCTGTTTGGTCGGACCCTGTCGGGTATAAAGGCCATTTGGTATGCAAAACTAGAGGATTTCGTTAAGAAAATTTGAGAGGAGATGGTTGAGGCCTTCGTAGCTCAATACTCTTATAACACTCAGATCAAGATCATAACTCGTGATCTCGAGACCATCAGGCAAAAACTGAAGGAGAGCTTCTCTGATTTTGTGACCCGCTGGAGGGCTAAAGCCTCGATGATGACCATCAGGCCTGTTGAAAAAGATTAGATTCATATGGTTATGTGCAACCTCTAGCCCAAGCTCATGCAAAAGATGATTGTTCTCCCCCTCTCCACCTTTGCAGATCCACACGAGATTGGGGTGCAGATCGAGGATACAATGAAACAAGGTCTGATTGACTATGAAAAAGAGCAGCCCAAAAGGGCATTCAACCACAGTACAAATACAGGGACAAGCAGTGCAGCAGTTCTCAGATCTTCAGATATAGGAATGGTCACCAACACCACTCCAAAAACCCTCACAGCTACCCCATTCACCGGTGCGTCTGGTAGTAGCTCACAACCAGCTAAATATGCGCCCAGAGGCCAAAGAACCTTTACCCCACTATACATGCCCCTATCCAAACCTTTGGGGGTTTTGATCAAGAAAGGGAACTTAAAGCCCCTAGAGCCGTGGCCCTTACCAGAAAAACTTTCTCCCTCCCATAACCCAGCTAAGTATTGTGCCTATCACCAACAGCATGGTCACGACACCGACCAGTGCTTTAGACTGCGTCACGATATCCAAGATCTTGTTGACAATAAGGTGATTGCACCTCCGGAAAAACCAAACGTCACAACCAACCCACTCCCACCACATAACCAAGCTCCACCTCCCAAACACCTCAACCTCATCCAAACCTCGGTCATCCCATATGACCCGAGCATATATGTCACCCCTTCTCACCTACCCAAGCTGGAGGTGTTCATTCTAGAGAGCACAGATTTGTGCATGCTAGACATCTCCCAAACCCAACTTGAACCGGTGGTGGTGGCTATCGAAGATAGAACCGGGATGATTGCGGGAACAGATGGAAATGATTATTCACGGTCTGGGGGTCTGCGAGATATGTGTACGATCCAAGCGGATACATTACACTAGCAGGGCAGATTAAGTCAATGGTGGAACTGCCGGTCGGGGCATAGATCTATGTAGTTCAAGAGGACAGACCTAATCAGGGGCTAGATGACCTAGCGAAACTAGAAGAGGACATTGCGAATCTGTAATTCTTTGAAGAACAGGATTCAGGGGACGTGACTGTCAACTGGTTCGATCTGGAAGGGTCTGTAGAAGCTACCGGATGGCTCAGGAACGAGCCGAATGTCTTTGAGGTACATTAGTCAAAGCAAGGTCCGTCAGATATGCGGACATCGGTAGTGGCCGGATTGGCCGTAGATCAGAATGAGAACAGTTTGAGTACAGAGGATGCTGAGCAGCAAGCTGCACTGAAATAGTTTGAGCAAGAGAAGATCGAAGATCTGGAGAGGGCTAGAAAGGCCAAACCCCTGTGGAGGTAGAATGTGCTGTGGGCACAGGAATGGAATGTGTCGTGCGCACAGGAATAGTTGTGATGAAACCGGATAGCTGCTTGTCGATGGCCGATGGCATGTGGTGGGAAGATATGACCTATGTCTTGCCTATAAAGACGAAGGTTGGGGGAACAACCAACCGGATGATGCCTGGTATATTGGAGATGTGGACCACATGACCAGGAGTGGGCGGTATTTCAAGCCCCCACACCTAGATCAACCAGAGGCGTCCGGAAAGGACACATAGTTGGAGAAGCAGAAAGAAAAGTTACTCAAAGAGGAGGCTGTGTTGAAACAGCTTAAGAAGATACAAGTAGACATCTCCATCTAGGGACTGCTTATGGCTTCAAGAGTACACAGACAAGCTGTCATTTCGGTAATGGACAGGGCTAAACTTTCAATCGACACCATGCCTGAGCAGCTGGTAGGATTTGTCTTTCCGGGAGGAGCTTCCCCGACGTTAACCTTCACTGATAAGGAGTTGCCGCCTGAGGGCTCAAATCATAACAAACAACTTTATATCTCTGTGGAGTGTCGAGACAAATGGATACCAGTAGTTCTTGTTGATACGAGATCTGCCATCAACGTATGTCTGTCAAGAACGACATATGCAATTGGGTTGAAGCCCATGGACTTCGTACCCACTGCCCAGGTGATTCGGGCATATGACAATACTAGCAAAGAAGTGATGGGGACTGTGCAAATTAAGACTAGGGTCGGTCCAGGACAACACGATATTGACTTTCATGTCTTGGACGTTCCCGCGACCTTCAATCTACTCCTAGGGCAGCCGTGGTTGCACCAGGTAAAGGCAGTCTCTTTCACCTACATTAGGTGTTGAAGTACCCCCACGGGAAGGGGGTGGCTATAGTTTTTGGGAATTCGTCAATCCATCTGCCGCCAGAGGTGTCTACGCCAGTTCTGGAGATCGAACATGGCGCAAAGGATGTGTTTTTGTTAGGATTTAGCCTAGCTGAGGCTCGGGTTGTATAGAACTTACTAGCTATTGACGAGGGGTTATATGTCAGTGCACAGTCTGTGTACCTCATGAACAAGCTCCAACATGTCTCTAGGATGGGATTAGGCAGAAGTGGCCGGAAAGGCGTTGCAGCATCGGCCGAAGTGCCGCATAACCCGCATGCCTTTGGCTTAGGTTATCTGCCTACCAAAGACGACTGGATGAGGAAAGTGAAAGAAATGGCCGGAAGGGTCAGGGCTAAGCAAGCCAGGAAGCCTATGAGTTAGTGCACCGGCCTATCCATGGTATCCTAAATGGACACTTTGTCCGAGAAGGGGCGGACTTCCCGTTCTGCGGCTTCCCAGAGCCATGGTTGAATGCAAAGATGAGGCGTTTGTCGGGGTTTAAGATATTCTTTGACTTGCACTTGTCTGAGGATGATGTTGTTGAGGAGCAGACAGACCCACCAGCTGAGGTTGAGCGGTGTAGGGAGGAGGATTCCAAGAGCGCAGAGATTGAAATGGGGGTAGCACTGTCTTGTCTACTTTCAGATCCTCCGATCGTACATGAGTGCTTGGGGAATAACTTCTCGGTGTCCATTATTATGCATGCACCCCTTTTCCGCATTGTTATGCGTCACACTTAGGTTGCATTGTTTTGCATCCCTTCCGCATTGTTATGCGTCACACTTAGGTTGCGTTTTCATGCACCCCTCCACTTACGTTGTCACGCACCTTTCACTTGCATTGCTATGCATGTTTCTAACGAAATTGTACCTGTTGAGTTTCTTTCTTTTATAGGCACGATATTGTATGTACGGTTCATTTGAAACTGGCGCAACCAGATGAACCGGATGGTATTGTATGCACTCCGTGTGAGGCGTAGTGAGAATTGTATAATTCTCTTACATCCTTTCTGCATGTAATGTAGTTTGGTTCGTTTTGGCTCGCTTAAACTGTTGCATTTATTGTGTATATTTGCTTCGTTACAGCTTTCTTTGCATGATCATAAGTTATGTTCGGCTTTGTGCATGTCATTTGCATCTTGCCGTAGCCTGCGGGCACATCTCTTTGTTATCTTGCCTGTTTGTCTAGGTCTTTGGCCTTGTCAAAAATGGGTCGTCTCGGGGCTTTGACATTCACTCCCGTCACTTATGACTTTCGAGTTTTGTCAAAGAGGGGCAACTGTAGACACCGCATTTTGACCGACCTTAAGACTCAGACGTCATTGATTAAGCGCTCGGTGATGGTGCATGTTGTGCTCGTTTCGAGTCTTCGGAGTTTTGGCTGAGAGCCTTGCCTTTAGGCCTCTGAACTCTTTTGTGCTTTGGCTCGGTTTGTGAACCGAATCTTGTTTTCTCTTCCTGGAGGGAGGGAGAGGTCTTGTAGACCATCTCTTTGTGGTCGTAGACCACTTTTTTGTGGTCGTAGGCCATTTTCCCATTTAGAGACTAGTTTCCGATTTTTGGAGCCTTTGGCCGCGCTCCTTGTCTCGGGTCAACTTAACGTTCTCCGTTTGGCGTGGTTTTTGAACCACACCTTGTTGCCTCTGCCTAGAGGAACACTGTGGTCCGAGAGACCACTTTTGTGGTTGCATACCACTTTTGGTGCTCGTCAGCTAGTTTTTGGGGCTTTCGACCACGTGCTTTGCCCCTATCTCTCGTCTTGCATCCGTTTTGGTTTTTTTTTTGGTACAAACATTGTTTTCCTTGTTTGGAAGGTGGTACAAGGGTGGGAGACCATTTTTTCTCCTTTGAGACCACTTTTCCTTCTGCCAGCCAGTTTTCTGGTCGGATAACTGGCTTGCTTGGTCTTTAGGCCACATTTTATGGTCGGCCACCACACCACTAGCTTTCTTTCATGCCCTAGACTCTTTCCCACCATGGCCGACCAGTTTGTGTCTTGGAAGACCACTTGAAGTGGTTGGCTGACCACTTTAAGTAGCAGGTTTTGGCACCTTTTTGGAGATATTTTCCTCCAGCTGCAGCTGGAGGGCTTTCGAGCTATCCTCTATACACGTGTATGGAGGGATTTGTTTGGGGCTTAGCTTCTCCAAGAAGCTTTGCCTTTTAGTTTCTCTAAGAGGGAGGCTCCTTCTCCCTCCTCTAGGTTCAAAAAAACTTCCTTGAGCCATACATATAATCTATATCTATACATCTTCATTTCTCTCTTGTTTTGTGCCTTAAAGTATCTTGTTTTGTGCCTTAAAGTATAGATTTGTCTCAATTTTGTACACAGACACACACTCAAACACCTTGCTTATGTTGCTGAGGCTTCTTGAAGTTGTTATTGGTGTTCTTGGGTTGGTTTGAGCTTGAAAAACTTGCTGAAGTTGCAGTTATAAAGGAGGTCTTCAAGGGTGAGTCTTTAGCCCGTAAATCCCCCATTCTTGCTTAAGCTTTTAGCCCTTCTTGCATACATTTTTAAGCTTAACCCTTAACTAGAAAACGTTCTATTTTTGCATGCTTAAAATAGTTCTTTAAGGGCTATTTTTTGTTTGGGGTGATTTACCCCCTCTTAGGCCTTGTTAGGCCTCATTTTGAGCCATCCCTTTAGGCTCTTGTTGAACCCTTTGCATGATCTTTCTACCACTGAAATCCAAAGGATTTTCAGTGGTGGAAAGGTGGTCTTAGTGTCTTAAATAGGAGAGGGTCATCCCCTCTCCTTGTGTTGTGTTTACTAACTTCATATGCCTCATGTTTGAGCACCTTTGATAAGCTTGTGTTAGCTTGTTCTTAGCTAGTATTTGTGGTTATTTTGCTGAGGCATGCCACCGTTTTTACTTGCTTTGGTCACTCCATGCATGGTTAATACACTTGTAGTGTCAATCGCACAAACTAGCTTTGTATGCTTCATGAAGTAGCATGTCATTCTAGCTTGTTTTCTTTCCATTTCAGCATGTTTTTGGGGATGTTTTTCCATGTCATGACTCTATTTTGGTTTGGTTTGGTTGGCCCTTGCATGCTCCATGCACTTGTAATGCATTTCCATGAAATAGCCTAACATGCATCATGTTCTAACATGTCATTCTAGCATGCTTTTGGCTTAACTTCAGGAAGCTTTGGTCCATGTTTTAACATGCTTTAGCTCCAATTTTGGTGGTTTTGGCCATGCATGACTTGCTTTGTATAGCCTTGGTTCAATCTAGCTTATTAGCTTTGTGTATTGAATCCTCTAGCATGCATTACTTGGACTGTTTTAATGATTTGGAATCATTCATAATGTGATTTCAGTCCATGTTTCATGGTCATACACTCACATTTGTCATTCATTCAATGCGTTGGAGGGTTTGCCCTTTTATGCCTTAACATGAACCATTGCGTATGCCTTCATGCCTTAGCTTGCGAGCCATCATTTCAATGTGTTTTTGGGGTTATTTTGCCATTATATAACTCTGGTTTTTATTGGTTAAGTCATCCCATACTTGGTCTTAATAGGTGTAGTGTAATCCACCTTATTTGCCTTGTATGCATCATGCCTTATGCCCCTCATGCTAGCTTGTTTTGGCTTCCTTCCATGTATGTTTTAGACTCATTTTGACATGTTCTAGGATTGTTTTGGGTTGCCTTGGTCACATGCTTCATGCTTTGTATAGCTGTGGTGCAATTGGCCTTGCTAGCTTTGTGTCTTGTTGACTCATGCATGCTATCTTTGAGCTACTTAAATGATTTGGCATCATTTAATACTTCATTTCAGAGCTTTTAGCATTGCCATGTTCCCACTTCTTTCATGCTTTGAATGCCTTTGAGTGTTATGCATTGTTGCCTAGTTTATGCCTTAGCTCGTATGCTTGCATGTCTAGGCCTTTGAGCCCTCATCTCAGCATGTTTAGGTCCTTATTTTAACCTACTTGAGCTCTATCCATGCTTAGTTCATGCATTTATGTCATCTATTGCATGCCTCATGTGTAGTCCTCTTTGCTTGTCTTAAGCTTTAAGGACCTTTGCATGCCTTGCTTGTGTTGATTAAGTGATTTGACATCATTTCTTGTCTAATTTCAATGCCTTTAGTGTTGTTACACTTCCACGCTTTTCACTCTTAAAGTGTTCTTGAGAGTTGCACCTTAGTGCCTTCGTTGGTGAGCCAATTTGCATGCATGCTTGTATGTGTTTTCAGTACCTTCATTTTTGCATTATGGCCACTGTTTTGGGCATGACTGAGGCTTGTCCATTTCGGTTTAAGTCCATTGAGCATATGGTTTACATGTTGTTGCATGTTTGGTGTATTGCATATTGTTGCCCTTGTTGCATTGCATTGTGCATGCATGGTGTTTAGAACCTTATGATTGCCTTGCATTGAGTATGACATCTAGTTCTTAGCAATTAGCATTGTGTATGCCATATAGTTCATTCGCATTGTGTATGCTAGTATTATTAATTGCATGTTTGCATGCTTGTCCCTCCCATGTTTGCATGCTAAGGTTGCTTTACATTGCATTGAGCATGACATGTTGTGTGTTGCATTGTGTTTGGAATAGGTGTTAGTCCAAACACGGGAAAAGAGGGATGTTTCATACTCATAGTGATGAAACGTGCCTCGATTCTCGATCGCCGACGCTCTTGATCATGCACGATAGAGTTTTAGGCTTTATGTGTTTACTTGTGCATTCATTTTACATTGAATTGTGCAACTTCGCCTCTCGGTCATCATGTATTGAAATGAGCGATTGGTGGCCCGAGGGTCGAGAACCACACTCCCTTGAGTTCATGACATGATAGGGAGGGTGGTTGTGTACACATATCTTGCAAATACATTGCCATGCCCTTTCTTGCTCTCTATTACAGCAAATTGCATTTCAGCAGCAACAACTGGCCGGCCAGCGAGAAAAACTAGCTGGACGACCACTTTTCTAGTTTTTCAACAACCAAAAGTGGTCGGCAGGTGTCTGGAGAGACCAAAAGTGGTTGGCCACCCTCCCACAGGACTTCCAAGGTGAAGTTTCAGCTTTTCTAGAGCTTGGTGCAAGGTTCTAAGAACAATTGAAAACAAAGGCAAATCGGGGCATCGCATTGGATTTCCGAACGAGGCGACCGAGCATGCATCCAGTCTTCTCCCTCTGAGAACCTCTTGCTTTTACTGCTTTCCTTAGCTGCCATGCTTAGATAGCTAGCTTTTTGCTTTGGTTTGTACCCTTTAATTAGTTAATGCGTTTGGCTATTTAAATTCGTTTTGTAATAATTAGTTAACTAGGATTAGTTAATTAGTTTGTTTTGTAATAATTAGTTTTAATTAGCTTAGATTAGCTAGTTACCTTCTTATTCTGTCCCTCCCTCGAGAGGGCACATTGTTGTAATAAGCGTGCGTGTGTGTGATGCATGTCTTCCAATCCCCATTTCTTTCTCCTTTTTACTTAACTGCTTATGATGGTTAGTTTTAGGGCATGTTTCAATTAGCATACCTTATGCTTGCATGCGTGCATCCATTCATCTGTTTTGCATGCACCGGGCTCGGCGCATCATACTTACTGCATTGTATTTCAATTCCAATTTGAATACATGTACCAAGTTGCATTTCACATGACATTCTAGAATAGCCGAGCCTATTTTAGCTGCATTTTCGCACGTGTTGCATTAGCCATTTTAACATGAACTAGGATCATGCATGATTTCTAACTAGTTCCTTGTTTTGGCTCAGAGTACATTGTGAGTGTTTACGCTTTAGCATACTGTATGTATGTTAATGTTGCCATGAAAGCATGCTTGCCATGAGGCTAACTGCTTATTTGATATAACTGCCTGAATGCCTGTGGGTGAAGGTTGGATTACCTGAATTGGAACAATTCATTGAAATCCGCATTTTAGCCTACTTGCGAGTAGCAAACTTCAAACCATTTTCCAAACAAACGGATATGCGATGCTTGGTTCCAAATTAGGCGATCTAGTCTATACTTGTTTGTTGTGCACATCACATAATAATTCTAGCTAATTAACCAGAATAAGAGCACATGTGTTTTCAAAAACAAAATATCATGTTTAGTACAGGCCGATCTTTGATCGGGCGAGCGGGGGTGCTCATTACATGACCTTCCCCAATCGTACCTAAGTTCCCAAGCCGAGGCAACTTTGGTGATGACAGACACATGGCCCTAGGCACGAGTCTGGGTTTTGCAAATTCCTCCAAAATAAAATATTTAGGTGGCGACTCTGTATCTGGCAAAGCAGTCCATGTTTGACACTTCTTTATTAAAAATCAGTTTTCCAAAACGATTTGCCGGATTTGGACTCTTTGGTGATTTATCGATCTCACATCACACATTGTGAGATTAGATTCAGAACCGTGACATTTGAGTCCGAACTATAGTAGCTCAAAGAACAAGACGAGATTCGCGCCGCCCTCGCAGGTGCATGGATGTCGGGGAGTTCCCGGGAGCATGTCTACAGGTATTATTACTTTTATATGCAAAAACCTAATTCACCTCCCTTCTTATGTTGTCTTTTGGATAACAATATCAAACAGTCTCTGGCCCATTATTTTAATATTCATGTTTATACGCATTTCATATTCGTGATCATAATCATGTTCATAGTCAGATGGCCTTAGGCCTATAAATGTCCTTATTAAATATATCAAACGGCCTTAGGCCCAAGTATGACAAATGGCCTCAAGCCCAATTAAAATATATCAAACGGCCTCGGGCCCAATTCATATTCTTCACAGACCTTTTACAAAAATTTGGCATATAGAATACTCATACATAATTCAAACTAACAAATCCATGAAACTTATATAGAAGTAGCAGTTGGAAAGTAACATACTTGAAAATATCTTTACTAAGATATTACTCACAGTGTTCCGTCGATGGATTTGCCCTCATACTTGACCCGACACATTTCATAACGCATTGGGTCACTAACAATTCAATCCGTTCTTAACTTATTATTTCTCTTAGGCCTCTTTCTTATCCCTTTTGTTCATTTACAATGTCCAACACATGCCTAAGAGTGCTTAGAAATGAAAGAGAATGGAAAACGGAATGTAGAACAATTTTTCAAAATTTCTAAAATAAGACCTTTCGCTCGAGCGCAGCTTTGGTTGCTCGAGTGGCCTGTAAACTCTGTAAAAGTACTGGTTGTGTGCATTTTACGCTTGAGTGAGACTTCTGACGCTTAAGCGAGGAGCCTTGCAAAATAGGGTTCGCTCGAGCGCAAGATTTGTCGCTCGAGCTACTGTGCAAATTTCTAGAAAACTTCTGAGAGCTTGATTTTCACGCTCGAGCAAGGCTTTCCTCGCTCGAGCAAAATGGTCAAATTCTGAAATTTCCAAAATTCTATTTGAAGTTCAAATCACAAATCTAAAGGTCCAATTCATGCATAAAACACTCAAATATGCAAGTACACTCCAAAAAAACATATATTTGAAGATAACTCGCAACTATAGTTCAAAATTCCATGGTGTGGGAGCCGAATTTCATCAGATCCATAGGGACGGATAAACGTGTCCGATCCGAAACGTAACCTATATTCGGCACGTAACCCAATCAATCAAGGAGCCGAATAGAATAACCAGTACCTCAGCCAACAGAACAGATGTCGAGTAGAGGTACATGTAACGGAACAAGGATGGGCCCAGCCCAAAGGCCCAAAGGGAATACTATAAATACAAGATCTTCAGTTCTAAAAAGGTATGTGAGAATTATTAAGCTTAGCTGAGAATACAAGTAATCTTGAGTGCAGAGACTAACTTGCCCATCGGAGTGTTTATTCATTTTCAGGTGACTAGCAGAGGATCATGAGCGTCCCCCAAGATCAGAAGAGTATTTCCAAACCACTTCTCCACAATTGGCACCATCTGTGGGAATACTCAAACACATCCATGGCGGGCGTGACAGAAGATCCTCCGATAGTCATTGATGAAACCACGCAGAGAGACGACCTCACTCCAACGAACATGCTTAGACCGCAAACTATCCCCGTACGACGTGCTCTGAACTTTGCCTCACCCTCGACTTCAGAACAAGAGGCAATGGAAGCAAGCATGAAACAAGCAAAGCAAAACAAACAAAGGTTGGAGAACATGATCGCAGAAAATGAACGTCTCCGTCAGGATTTGGCCTTAGAGGTGGCAAAGTCCAAACAAGCTGTACGCCAAGATCCGAAACAACCTGTGAGGGCAGGAGGTCGACGATCTCGAGCCCGACAACAAGACACTGATAGTGACTCTGACTCATTATCCCCGGAGCCCAAGAAGAAGGGACGATCTGAAACTTCCAGCTCCTCTGAAGAGAGTCCACGTATAAGGCATAAACGCAGACGAAATAGTTCAGATAAAGAAGACCGGTATGATCCCTTCATACGACAGATTGCAAAGGCCGTGCTACCCAAGAAATTCAAAGCACCGTCATTCACCTTGTACGACGGTAAATTGGATCCCACCGATCATATCCGCCATTACAAGCAAGCCATGACACTACATGCAGATAACGAGGCTTTGATGTGCAGAATATTTCCGAGCAGTTTGGGACCACTAGCTGTCAGGTGGTATTACAACTAGAGCCGGCTTAGACTAAAAGCTTCCACTAACTCCAAAAGTCCTTCAAGGCAAGGTTTATCACTAATGAGGTCCAGCCAAAGCAAGCCGACTCCCTCTGGGCAATGCAAATCCTGCCAGGAGAAACACTAAGAGCATATTCGGCGTGATATTGGGAATGCTTTAATCTTGTTGATGACGCTTGCAACGACTCCATGGCCATCACCGCCTTCAAAATGGGATTACATCCAGATAGTGCCCTCCGCAGTTCCTTGACTAGAAGACCCCCGAAAACAGCCTGGGGGTTAATGAAGAAAGTAGAGGAATACTGCAAAGTGGAAGATGAGGCCTTGCGGGTTAAAGCCGGACATAAGGCCAACAAAATGGCCCTCCTGAAATTGCACAGCCAATAAGTTCCGTACCACCTCAGAGCCCTGAACCACTACAGCCAATAAGAGACGGGATTCTCGCCGATCAAGCGATCAATCCTCACACCAAGCAAACGAGCAACTGCAAGTTGATAGTAGGCGCACAAAGCGCGCCGACAAGAAATATATGGAGCTGCCAGAGCTAACCAGGTCGGTTATGTCCAAAATCCAACATCTTCCATTCTTCAAATGGCCATCCAAAATGGTGGGACCTCCTGACATGAGAAGGCGGGACAGGCGGTGCGAATATCACAAAGATCACGGTCATGATACGGACAGTTGCTATGCTTTGAAAGACCACCTTAAGGAATTGGTGCAAGATGGTCGGCTCCAGCAGCATGTCTGAAATGGCGCAATCAAAACAGTTGCCCTTCAGCAGGATTCACCTTCACTCGGCGTCATTCATATGATATACAGCCTTCCAACGCCTCTTACTGTACGCGTAATTTAGTCAGTCCCCCAGAAGCAACGCACTCCAACGAAACGGCCCCACAAATCTCTGAGTATTATCTTCGACAATTCCGACCTTATCGACATAACACTCCCCCACATTGATCCATTGGTCATTGAACTACACGTAAACTGATTTACCGTTGAACGCGTCCTCATAGACCACGGGAGCACTTCGAAGGTTATGTATTACGAGACCTTCATCAAACTCAGCTTCAACAAATCAGACCTGTCTTCAGCTCCTTATCCATTATTCAACTTCATCGTAAATCCAGAGTACCCATTGGGGAAAATCACATTACCCGTTCGAGCAGGCTCCCAAACAGTGGATGTGGAATTCTTGGTCGTCAAGCTCCCTTCGCCGTATAATCTCATCACGGGGCAAACTTGGTTGCATACTATTCAGGCCGTGCCAAGCACCTATCATCAGCTACTACGCTTCTCGACCGAACACGGCATTGAGCAAATCTGTGGTTCCCAGTAATCCGCACAAGCATGTTATCTCCTTTCTGGAAAGACACCAACGGAGTCACAGGCCAACTCCACAGAAGTGCCGAATCGAAATAGCCTCGACGATGTCGGACGGCTCCCTAGTGAAAAGCCACGGAAACCCTAGGCGATACCAACAGCAGCTTGCCAAGTCGTACAATCAACGCGTTCAGTTGCGCCGCTACACACCGAGAGAGTCGATCTTGAAGGTACTTCCGGATGACAAGAAACCGATTGATGGAAAATTGGGTCCTAACTGAGATGGCCATTATCGGATAGATTCCATATCAGCTTAGAAATGTGTCAGGAAGGAGTCCGCCACGGCACTGGAACTCGAGGCCCTTGAGAAAATTCTATCATTAAACCCGACTTGTGGGGAATGATCTTAGTTCTAAATGATTCGCCATGTACACATTTCACTTTTGTAATGCAAGGATTCTTGTTGAAAAGTTGTAATTCCACCCATTGCGAAATCCAGTTAACAAGTCCTCCGATGAAAAAAGCCTCTGGATTCGGAGCGCTCTTCGTGGATATCACGATTGGCCAAAAAGTCGTCGGATTCGGATCCCCCTTGGCGCACGTCGCCTTTGGGCCGAAAAAGCCTCCGGATTCGGAGCACCCATCGTGGATAACACGATTGGCCAAAAAGTCTCCGGATTCGGAGCCCCCTCGGCGCACGACGCCTTTGGGCCGAAAAAGCGTCCAGATTCGGAGCGCCCTTCGTCGATATCACGATTGGCCCAAAAGTCTCCAGATTTGGAGCGCCCTCGGCACACGATGCCTTTAAGCTGAAAAAGCCTTTGAATTCGGGGCGCCCCTTCGTGGATATCACGATTGGCCAAAAAGTCTCCGGATTCGGAGCCCCCTCGGCGCACGACGCCTTTGGGCCGAGAAAGCCCCCGGATTCGGACTGCCTTTCGTGGATATCACGATTGGCCAGTCTCCGAATTTGAAGCCCCCCTCGGCGCACGACGTCTTTGGGCTGAAAAAGCCTCCGGATTTGGAGCACCCTTCGTGGATATCGTGATTGGCCAAATAGACTCCGGATTCGGAGCCCCATCGGCACATGACGTCTTTGGCCGATAAAGCCTCCAAATTCGGCTGACCAAATAATGTCCCACCGGGCGGCGCTCAAGGGCCGAGTAACATTCCGAATTCGGAGCGCCCACCAGAATAAATAAAAAAAAAAACATTTACACATCAAAGTAAGGATATGTAAGTTAAGCCGGCACAACCGCATGAACAAAACAAAACGTTCCAACATTCGAAATAAGATGCTTAATTAAGCATATAAAAATTCAGAATAAGATATAAACTTTTAAAATAAAACATTTCATTTGATTAAATAGTAATTACAAAAACGCAATCCGCGTTCGAGCATTACAATATCAATTTTCATACGGCGTCACCTTCGTCCTCACCCTTCTCAACTTTGAAGGCGAAAAAGGGAAAGTCGTCGCGTTGGTACAGTGGCAGCGCCGAATATACGCCCGCTGCTCGGAGAGCATCCGTAGCTTGAAATGCTTTGATCTGACCGCACTTGAATCCGCGATGTTCACACCGGAGAGACAATCACCCTCGAGGTGGAGAGCTTTGACACCATAGACAACGTCAAGGCCAAGATCCAGGACAAGAGAGGAATTCCCCACGAAAACAGTAAAACTCAATGATCGCGGCGCTACGTCGGCCTCATTTCTCGGTCGCGGTTGCGGAGAACATCCCCGTTGTTGTTTCTCCCTTCGGGGTGATCGACTTCGACGACTTGGAGGCTGACATTTTTCCCGTTCTTCAAACGCCCTACCTCTCGCACGGGTGGGTTCTCTGCTGCGATTCATTGCAGTATCAAGCTCAACCAAAGTTCGAGCTTCTCCTCTGGTGTTGAAGAAAACTTCATTTGACATTCACACTTATCTGACTCCACGCAACAAAATTGTTTTAAATCGAGTCTGAACACAGTAAGTGAAGTTATTGGCGCGATGAGTTCAAGGCAATTTATTTCTAATCCTTGCAGTGACCCCGAGGCGATTTTATTAACATTGAACTCCAAAAGACGGACGCCGATCGATATTGGCCACAGCCACTTCATGTACTAATTTTCAGCTTTTTGGACTTAAAATGGCCTAATTATCTAAACGGCAATTATAGATGGGCTGAGAGTCTCTAAATTCGGAGCCCTTGGTGCATGACACCTTTGTCCTGATTAAGCCTCCGTGCGAAACATAATTGTGTCGATTAAATACTTAATGTAAATGCTCTCATACCGAGCCGCCGAAATGACTAGTTATCTCGGGCTAGTCAATGTTTATACAATAAAACATGCAAACACGTGTGTGCCGATTAAAAATTACATCGAAAGAAACAGTTGAAATAGACAATGTACAATGTACTATTACCCAAATTAAAGCCTCCGTAGACAAAGGCCGAAAAATGCAAATATTCAAGTAAGATTGTTCAAGCCGCATAAACGTAATCTAAAACGTGCACACATTCAGAATAAAATGTGTACTAATAGATAATAAGTACACTACAAATTGAGAACTAAGCGTTTTATTAAAGTTAAGCCAATAAATACATAATTTCACTTTCGATCTACTTAATCATTTCAAGGTTTTCTTCGGTTCGGCAGCTTCCTCATCATCACTCTTCTCAATTTCGAAAGCAGAGAAGGGGAAATCATTTCGTTGGAACAACGGAAACGTGGGATCCAACCATGCTGCCTGGAGACTCTTAGGTTGCTGAAGTGCCTTGATCCAACCGTGCCTAAATCCACGATTTTCACATCGGCAAACTTCTTCAGTGAGTTTCTTCTTGGTTTTCTGAATTCTGATCTTTCGACCGTCGTGAAAACCTTTTTCATAGGCCGCGGACCTCACAGTCTCGATCGCGAACATGCTGGCCATGTTCCGATCGGCGATCGCATCACGAATCCGCCGTTGAGTAACCCTCTCTTGAACAACTGGGTTTGGGTGGCTGGCCGATTGTGGCACTGTGACAACCCTCACCTTGCTCTTGCCATATTTGCGTACATTCTTGCATGGTCTTGCCGCTTATGTTAATTTAAAGGTTTTATCTTGGCTTGATTTGCTTAAGTTGCTTGCATGTTTTTGTTCCTTGCTTAGTGTGTGTGTGTAGCCGAGATCATCCTGAGCTTAGTCCGCCTTTGACCCTTGTACTTAGAACCATCTTGAGATCTTGTTCAACCCCACCTACACCTCGGGCATTCATTGCCGAGATGTTTTGCACTTGAACCTTGTCCGCAGGCAGGTATGGCCTAGGCCGAGATGTGGCGCACCCCGGCCAAGGTGTGGCACAGCTTAGTCAAGCGTCGTCCTCCCTAACCGATGTTTTTCCATCCCGTTGTTGGATCCTTGTTTTGAGCCGATGTCATCTTGTTGCCGATGTGTCTTACCCGAGCTTGCTGCATAAGCTTTGTCAGAGGCTTGTCTTGTCCATCAATCACCTTTTTGGAGCTGAACCAACCCGGTAACGCCACGTGTCCGAGCTGTTTGTTAAAGCAGCCGACAGACCTTGAAACAAATCATTTCTTGTCTCAAATCTTTGTTTTAGAGAGAGAAGCTCTAGAAAGGAGGAAGAAGAGTTCTTGAGTGAGAGTAGTCTTCCAAGCTTGATCTTTGTGGCTTGAACCGTTAGATCCGAGTTTTGAGGTTAGAATCTTGATCTCCTTTGGTTGTTCTTGCTGAATATCTAGCTGCATTGCATGATCGGATCTGTTTTGCATGTCATGCATCGTTTTGAAGTTGGTTTTAGAAAGAGAAAATGGTTTTTCATGTGTTCTTGAACAAAGTCCCATTTTGATCGAAGAGTTTGGAACGAAAACCATGTTTTGTGTTTGTTCTTGCATGACTTTCTTGAACGGGTACCCAGGTCCCTATTTTGAACTCTTGGCATGAAACTCAGATTTTTGTAACAAGTTGTGAGCTTGCATCCATCTTTCAATGATTGTGTTCTTCATATTCTTCAAAGGAAAACCCAGATTTTTCCTGACTTTGTTTAACGGGACCTCGGCTTAATCCTGGTCAGTACCCGGTGTGTTTTATGAGCGGGAGCAGTGATTGAACTCCCAGCTTGTTTTGCTTTGTCTTTGACTTGGATCTGGCAAGAATGCCGAGATCATTTGCATGTATTTGAAGCTTGCTTTGAGAATGTGACTTGCCATGTGATTGTAGGTCCTTGATATTTGCTTGAGCCTACACCTGAAGAACTAGGTGAGTGGTATTATTGATAAAGCTATGTTATACTCGTTTTGATAAATCTTGCTTGCTTGTTTGACGAAAGTATTTGATAGCATGAATAAATAGCTCTTGTTTGATGAGTCAAGTATACTCCTTGTTTTGATGCCATCTTTGGAAAGGATACGGTCCTTGTTAAATCGGGCTACGGGCCTAAGTAACACAAGTCCCTTGTGCTGGAGGACTCTAAACTTTCGCAGTACTATGTGTAAAGGATACGGTCCTTGTTAAATCGGGCTACGGGCCTAAGTAACACAAGTCCCTTGTACTGGAGGACTCTAAACTTTCGCGGTACCAAGTGCACAAGCCCCTTGTATTGGAGGACTCTAAACTTTCGCAATACTTTTGACCAAACGATTACGGATCGTACAGCTTTCGATATTTGATGATGAATACGGTTCATCCCTTGTCTCGCCGATGTTACGATATTTGATGATGAATACGGTTCATCCCTTGTCTCGCTGATGTTACGATATTTGATGATGAATACGGTTCATCCCTTGTCTCGCTGATGTTACGATATTTGATGATGAATACGGTTCATCCCTTGTCTCGCTGATGTTATGATATTTGATGATGAATACGGTTCATCCCTTGTCTCGCTGATGTTATGATATTTGATGATGAATACGGTTCATCCCTTGTCTCGCCGATGTTACGATATTTGATGATGAATACGGTTCATCCCTTGTCTCGCCGATGTTACGATATTTAACGATGAATACGGTTCATCACTTGCCTTGCTAAAGTTTTGGTGTATTTCGTTTTGAAGGACCTCGGCTTTATTCATGTAAAACCTTTATTTTTAGTACCATTCACTGAGTTTTGTACTCACCCCTCTATATATATGTAGGTGATGAGCAGGACGGCGGCGACGCCTAGTTCGTTGGGATACTTGTTTTGGATTCGTGTATTTGTCGGCCTTACTTTGTATTTACGTCGGCGATGCCCTGTTTTGCATGTCGGCGAATTCTTGAAAATCATGCTTCTTGACTTGTATTAGCTGTATTTTGTATATGTCGGCTCGAGAAGCCTTTTGATCAAGATGTAACATGTATTTTTGTACCTTGTTGTATTTAAATTGTGAAGTTAATTGGAAATGTTTGGCACTGCTTTAATCTACGCACAGCTCTTATGGACCGCTTGTAATTGATTTATCGCTTCCGCATTTGTGAGCCCCCTATATTCGTACTCTGATTGTGTTAAGTTTTGAAAGGTTGGCCTTCGGTAATTACGGATTACTGGCCATCATGGCACCAAACTACTAGGGGCGGTTTGGGGTCGTGACAGAGTGGTATCAGAGCACAAGTTCCTCGGTATACGTTATTCACACACTTTGAGTCCTGAAGAGCATAGGATTTCCCTTAGAAAGATGTTAGGGTTGCATCATGGTGTTTGTTGTTTGAGTGAAGTGTGCATTGTCTTGATATGCTTATTTGCTATTTGCCTATGTGGTTATTTGCTTAATTGTTTTAAAGTCATACCTTGCATACTCATAGTATCATGAGGAGAGGTAGACCACCACTTGGCCGAGATCAGCCCGAAGATAGAATGGACAGATTGGAAAGATTAGTTGAAGGTTTGGCCCGCGAGTTGAGGCAAACCAGACAGCAGTTCGCTAGTGCTACGTCGACTCAAGCCGAGCAGACCAACGGCCGAAATGTAGCTCCACCTCCACCTCCTCCTGTGCCGCAGATTCCCCCGCAACCAGCCTTGTATGGGGATGGGACGATAGCTTTGATTAGGGAGTTCAAGAAAATGAGACCACCGAGATTTTCTGGGGGTATAGAGCCGATGAAGGCTGAGGCATGGGTTTTAGAAATGGAGAAGTTGTTCGAGATCTTCCCTAGCACCGACGCTCAGAAAGTGACGTTGGCAGCATTCACATTGGATGATGATGCTCGCAGATGGTGGATGATGGTTAGAGGGAGCAATCCAGATCTGACCTGGACCCGATTTTTAGAGTTGTTCTACAAGAAACATTTTCCCCTAAGTGTTCGAAACCGCAAGGCTACCGAATTTCATACTCTGACGCAAGGCAACAGAACGGTGGCGGAATATGACCGCGCTTTTACTGAACTGGTAAGGTTTGTACCTCACATGACCAACGACGAATATATGAAGGCCAGGAAGTTCGAGTGTGGGCTTCGTGGACCGATTCAAGACAGGGTGAGTTTACTCGATATGCCGACTTATGCCGAAGTATTGGACAAGGCCATTCACGCCGAAGCTAATTTGAACCGATACCAGAGCTCGGGAGAAAACCAGCGAAAGAGACAGAACTATGACAATCGCCGAGGACAGCTGAACACCAAGAAGAGAACGAACATGGACAGTACTGGTAACCTAAGGCAGGAAGGGAGTGTTAAACCGACGTGTTCGGATTGTGGGAAACAGCATTTTGGGATCAGCCGACGAACGTCTGGAGCCTGTTATGAATGTGGCGAGATGGGCCATTATGTGAGGGATTGCCCCAAAACAAAGACTGATAACAACAAGAAAGGAGAAAATACCTCGGGTTCCGTTCAGAAAGGAAATGCTGGGAGAGTACAGATGAGACAGGGCAGAGTGTTTGCATTAGTACCAGGAGACACTCAGAATGCTGAGGCAGTGGTGTCAGGTATTTTACTAATTTGCTCCCAAGATGCTTATGTGCTAATTGATTCGGGTTCTACTCATTCGTTTATATCTACTAAGTTTGCTGAGAAAATTAATAGAGAACTAGAGCCCCTTGATTATGTGTTGTCTGTATCTACTCCATCTGGGAGATCTATGTTTGTTGCATCCATTTACAGAGCATGTGTTATTGTGATTGGAAATGTTGAACTGCTAGTAGATCTGATGCCTCTAGACCTAGCTCATTTTGATATTATACTGGGAATGGACTGGTTAGTTGCAAACAATGCATCTATTAATTGTGTTTCGAAAGGTGTCACCTTGAGACCCCCAAACCTAACCGAGGTTACTTTCCAGGGTAAAGGGGTAGTGCCCCCACCATACTTGATTTCGTCCATTAAGGCCTGTAAGTTGATTCAGAAAGGGTGTCGAGGTTACTTGTGTAGTATACTGAGTGATCAGAATGGAAATGTTAACTTAGCCGACATCCCGATTGTTAGTGATTTCCCCGACGTCTTTCCGGATGAATTGCCTGGCCACTTGACCGATAGAGAAATAGAGTTTACGGTCGATATTATATCGGGAACGCAGCCGATCTCCAAACCACCTTATAGAATGGCCCCCGCTGAACTTAGAGAATTGAAACTGCAATTGCAAGAGTTGTTAGATAAGGGATTTATTAGGCCGAGCACTTCACCATGGGGAGCACCTGTTCTATTTGTTAAAAAGAAGGATGGCACACTCCGTTTGTGTATCGACTATAGAGAACTTAATAAGGTCACCATTAAGAACAAGTACCCGTTACCTAGAATTGATGATCTGCTTGACCAATTACAAGGAGCGCGAGTCTTTTCTAAGATCGACCTTAGGTCTGGTTACCATCAGCTTAAGGTTAAAGCCGAAGATGTCGAGAAGACTGCCTTTCGAACAAGATATGGCCACTACGAGTTTTTAGTAATGCCTTTTGGAGTGACTAATGCCCCTGCTGCATTTATGGATTTGATGAACAGAGTCTTCAAGCCGTATTTAGATGAGTTTGTAGTTGTCTTCATTGACGATATCTTGATCTATTCCAAGAGTAAGACTGAACACGAAAATCACTTGAGACTTGCCTTGCAGATTTTGAGAGAACGGAGATTGTATGCTAAGTTTAACAAGTGTGAGTTTTGGCTTCCTACTATCTCATTCTTAGGTCATGTGATTAGTGAAGAGGGTATCTCAGTTGATCCTAGCAAAATCGAAGCCGTAGTGAATTGGCCGAGACCGACTAATGTGTCCGAGATTCGTAGTTTTCTGGGTTTGGCAGGTTATTACAGAAAGTTTGTGAAAGATTTCTCCAGGATTGCAATTCCATTGACGCAACTGACTCAGAAGGGAACACTGTATGAATGGACTAAAGATCGGGAGTCAGCCTTCCAGGAACTGAACACGAGGTTGGTTACAGCGCCAGTGCTCGTACTCCCAACAGGTAACGAAGAGTTTCATGTCTATAGTGATGCATCGCATAAGGGTTTGGGTTGTGTATTAATGCAGAAGGGTAAAGTTATAGCTTATGCATCTCGTCAGTTGAAACCTCATGAGAAAAACTATCCTACCCATGACTTAGAATTGGCGGCCGTGGTATTTGCTTTAAAGATTTGGCGTCACTATTTGTATGGAGCTACTTGTCAGGTTTTCACAGATCATAAGAGCTTAAAATATCTATTCACTCAGAAGGAACTGAATTTGAGGCAGAGAAGGTGGCTTGAGTTGTTAAAAGACTACGATATGCAAATTCAATATCACCCCGGTAAAGCCAACAGTGTGGCCGACGCTTTGAGCAGGAAGTCAGATGGAAATTTGGCGTGTTTAACCGTGATGTCAGCAGAACCGACTATCGTTAATGAAGTAAAGACAAGACAGATGGAGGATAACTTCCTCAAGAAAATTGCCGAGGAGATTGACACGAAGCCGAGACCAGGGTATACCATCGAAAACCAAGTACTCAAGTTTGAAGGAAGGTTATGTGTGGCCGACATTCCAGAGCTGAAGAAAAAGATTTTGCAGGAAGCTCATGGTTCCAAGTTTGCTGTCCACCCAGGGAACACCAAGATGTATCAAGATATGAAACAGACCTTCTGGTGGCCAAATATGAAGAGAGAAATAGCCGAATTTGTGTCCCAGTGTTTACATTGTCAGCAAGTGAAGGCAGAACATCAAAGACCAGCAGGACTTCTTCAACCTTTGCCGATTCCTGAGTGGAAATGGGAGCACATCTCCATGGATTTTGTGATTGGGTTGCCGAGAACACCAAAGAGTATGGATTCAATTTGGGTTGTTGTGGATAGGTTAACTAAGTCAGCACACTTTCTACCCGTTAAGGCTACCTTCAACGCCAATCAACTTGCCTTGCTATATGTGAACGAGATTATCAGACTTCATGGAGTGCCGATATCAATTGTTTCAGACCGAGATCCTAAATTTGTTTCTAGATTTTGGCAGAGTCTTCAGAGAGCTTTCGGAGCCGAGCTGAGGTTTAGTACAGCCTTTCATCCCCAGACAGATGGGCAGACAGAGAGGACAATTCAGACACTCGAAGATATGCTGAGACTTTGTGTATTGGATTTCCAAGAAAGTTGGGGAACACATTTGCCTTTAGTGGAATTCGCTTACAATAACAGTTACCAAGCTAGCATTGGCATGGCGCCGTATGAAGCCTTGTATGGAAGAAAATGTAGGTCGCCGATATGTTGGACCGAAGTCGGGGACAGAACTTTGCTTGGTCCCGAATTGATTCAAGTGACAACAGAAAAGATTAAACTTATCCAACAGAGGATTAAAACTGCCCAGAGCCGACAAAAGAGCTACGCCGATCAGAGAAGGAATGAGGTAGAGTTCGAAGTTGGGAATCATGTATTCCTGAAAGTCTCACCAATGAAAGGAGTTTCCAGATTTGGAAAGAAAGGTAAGTTAGCACCTCGCTATATTGGGCCATTTGAAATTCTTGAGAGAATTAATTCCGTTGCCTACAGACTTGCTTTGCCGCCAGATTTGAGCCAAGTCCACAATGTGTTTCATGTTTCGATGTTGAGAAAGTACATCCGAGATCCACTGCATGTAATTGATCATTCTGAAATCGCAGTTAATGAGAATCTGGGCTACGAAGAAAGGCCAATGAGAATTATCGACCGACAAGTGAAGCAATTGAGGAACAGATCGATACCGATGGTAAAGGTCGAATGGAAGGAGCATTATGGCACAGAAGCCACGTGGGAAAAGGAAGAGGACATGAGAGTCCGTTATCCGGAGTTGTTCTGGGAACAAGGTAATCTAAGTTTGGGGACCAAACTTCTTTAAGGGGGGTAGGATGTGACAACCCTCACCTTGCTCTTGCCATATTTGCGTACATTCTTGCATGGTCTTGCCGCTTATGTTAATTTAAAGGTTTTATCTTGGCTTGATTTGCTTAAGTTGCTTGCATGTTTTTGTTCCTTGCTTAGTGTGTGTGTGTAGCCGAGATCATCCTGAGCTTAGTCCGCCTTTGACCCTTGTACTTAGAACCATCTTGAGATCTTGTTCAACCCCACCTACACCTCGGGCATTCATTGCCGAGATGTTTTGCACTTGAACCTTGTCCGCAGGCAGGTATGGCCTAGGCCGAGATGTGGCGCACCCCGGCCAAGGTGTGGCACAGCTTAGTCAAGCGTCGTCCTCCCTAACCGATGTTTTTCCATCCCGTTGTTGGATCCTTGTTTTGAGCCGATGTCATCTTGTTGCCGATGTGTCTTACCCGAGCTTGCTGCATAAGCTTTGTCAGAGGCTTGTCTTGTCCATCAATCACCTTTTTGGAGCTGAACCAACCCGGTAACGCCACGTGTCCGAGCTGTTTGTTAAAGCAGCCGACAGACCTTGAAACAAATCATTTCTTGTCTCAAATCTTTGTTTTAGAGAGAGAAGCTCTAGAAAGGAGGAAGAAGAGTTCTTGAGTGAGAGTAGTCTTCCAAGCTTGATCTTTGTGGCTTGAACCGTTAGATCCGAGTTTTGAGGTTAGAATCTTGATCTCCTTTGGTTGTTCTTGCTGAATATCTAGCTGCATTGCATGATCGGATCTGTTTTGCATGTCATGCATCGTTTTGAAGTTGGTTTTAGAAAGAGAAAATGGTTTTTCATGTGTTCTTGAACAAAGTCCCATTTTGATCGAAGAGTTTGGAACGAAAACCATGTTTTGTGTTTGTTCTTGCATGACTTTCTTGAACGGGTACCCAGGTCCCTATTTTGAACTCTTGGCATGAAACTCAGATTTTTGTAACAAGTTGTGAGCTTGCATCCATCTTTCAATGATTGTGTTCTTCATATTCTTCAAAGGAAAACCCAGATTTTTCCTGACTTTGTTTAACGGGACCTCGGCTTAATCCTGGTCAGTACCCGGTGTGTTTTATGAGCGGGAGCAGTGATTGAACTCCCAGCTTGTTTTGCTTTGTCTTTGACTTGGATCTGGCAAGAATGCCGAGATCATTTGCATGTATTTGAAGCTTGCTTTGAGAATGTGACTTGCCATGTGATTGTAGGTCCTTGATATTTGCTTGAGCCTACACCTGAAGAACTAGGTGAGTGGTATTATTGATAAAGCTATGTTATACTCGTTTTGATAAATCTTGCTTGCTTGTTTGACGAAGGTATTTGATAGCATGAATAAATAGCTCTTGTTTGATGAGTCAAGTATACTCCTTGTTTTGATGCCATCTTTGGAAAGGATACGGTCCTTGTTAAATCGGGCTACGGGCCTAAGTAACACAAGTCCCTTGTGCTGGAGGACTCTAAACTTTCGCAGTACTATGTGTAAAGGATACGGTCCTTGTTAAATCGGGCTACGGGCCTAAGTAACACAAGTCCCTTGTACTGGAGGACTCTAAACTTTCGCGGTACCAAGTGCACAAGCCCCTTGTATTGGAGGACTCTAAACTTTCGCAATACTTTTGACCAAACGATTACGGATCGTACAGCTTTCGATATTTGATGATGAATACGGTTCATCCCTTGTCTCGCCGATGTTACGATATTTGATGATGAATACGGTTCATCCCTTGTCTCGCTGATGTTACGATATTTGATGATGAATACGGTTCATCCCTTGTCTCGCTGATGTTACGATATTTGATGATGAATACGGTTCATCCCTTGTCTCGCTGATGTTATGATATTTGATGATGAATACGGTTCATCCCTTGTCTCGCTGATGTTATGATATTTGATGATGAATACGGTTCATCCCTTGTCTCGCCGATGTTACGATATTTGATGATGAATACGGTTCATCCCTTGTCTCGCCGATGTTACGATATTTAACGATGAATACGGTTCATCACTTGCCTTGCTAAAGTTTTGGTGTATTTCGTTTTGAAGGACCTCGGCTTTATTCATGTAAAACCTTTATTTTTAGTACCATTCACTGAGTTTTGTACTCACCCCTCTATATATATGTAGGTGATGAGCAGGACGGCGGCGACGCCTAGTTCGTTGGGATACTTGTTTTGGATTCGTGTATTTGTCGGCCTTACTTTGTATTTACGTCGGCGATGCCCTGTTTTGCATGTCGGCGAATTCTTGAAAATCATGCTTCTTGACTTGTATTAGCTGTATTTTGTATATGTCGGCTCGAGAAGCCTTTTGATCAAGATGTAACATGTATTTTTGTACCTTGTTGTATTTAAATTGTGAAGTTAATTGGAAATGTTTGGCACTGCTTTAATCTACGCACAGCTCTTATGGACCGTTTGAAATTGATTCATCGCTTCCGCATTTGTGAGCCCCCTATATTCGTACTCTGTTTGTGTTAAGTTTGAAAGGTTGGCCTTCGGTAATTACGGATTACTGGCCATCACGGCACCAAACTACTAGGGGCGGTTTGGGGTCGTGACAGAGTGGTATATACCATCGAAAACCAAGTACTCAAGTTTGAAGGAAGGTTATGTGTGGCCGACATTCCAGAGCTGAAGAAAAAGATTTTGCAGGAAGCTCATGGTTCCAAGTTTGCTGTCCACCCAGGGAACACCAAGATGTATCAAGATATGAAACAGACCTTCTGGTGGCCAAATATGAAGGGAGAAATAGCCGAATTTGTGTCCCAGTGTTTACATTGTCAGCAAGTGAAGGCAGAACATCAAAGACCAGCAGGACTTCTTCAACCTTTGCCGATTCCTGAGTGGAAATGGGAGCACATCTCCATGGATTTTGTGATTGGGTTGCCGAGAACACCAAAGAGTATGGATTCAATTTGGGTTGTTGTGGATAGGTTAACTAAGTCAGCACACTTTCTACCCGTTAAGGCTACCTTCAACGCCAATCAACTTGCCTTGCTATATGTGAACGAGATTATCAGACTTCATGGAGTGCCGATATCAATTGTTTCAGACCGAGATCCTAAATTTGTTTCTAGATTTTGGCAGAGTCTTCAGAGAGCTTTCGGAGCCGAGCTGAGGTTTAGTACAGCCTTTCATCCCCAGACAGATGGGCAGACAGAGAGGACAATTCAGACACTCGAAGATATGCTGAGACTTTGTGTATTGGATTTCCAAGAAAGTTGGGGAACACATTTGCCTTTAGTGGAATTCGCTTACAATAACAGTTACCAAGCTAGCATTGGCATGGCGCCGTATGAAGCCTTGTATGGAAGAAAATGTAGGTCGCCGATATGTTGGACCGAAGTCGGGGACAGAACTTTGCTTGGTCCCGAATTGATTCAAGTGACAACAGAAAAGATTAAACTTATCCAACAGAGGATTAAAACTGCCCAGAGCCGACAAAAGAGCTACGCCGATCAGAGAAGGAATGAGGTAGAGTTCGAAGTTGGGAATCATGTATTCCTGAAAGTCTCACCAATGAAAGGAGTTTCCAGATTTGGAAAGAAAGGTAAGTTAGCACCTCGCTATATTGGGCCATTTGAAATTCTTGAGAGAATTAATTCCGTTGCCTACAGACTTGCTTTGCCGCCAGATTTGAGCCAAGTCCACAATGTGTTTCATGTTTCGATGTTGAGAAAGTACATCCGAGATCCACTGCATGTAATTGATCATTCTGAAATCGCAGTTAATGAGAATCTGGGCTACGAAGAAAGGCCAATGAGAATTATCGACCGACAAGTGAAGCAATTGAGGAACAGATCGATACCGATGGTAAAGGTCGAATGGAAGGAGCATTATGGCACAGAAGCCACGTGGGAAAAGGAAGAGGACATGAGAGTCCGTTATCCGGAGTTGTTCTGGGAACAAGGTAATCTAAGTTTGGGGACCAAACTTCTTTAAGGGGGGTAGGATGTGACAACCCTCACCTTGCTCTTGCCATATTTGCGTACATTCTTGCATGGTCTTGCCGCTTATGTTAATTTAAAGGTTTTATCTTGGCTTGATTTGCTTAAGTTGCTTGCATGTTTTTGTTCCTTGCTTAGTGTGTGTGTGTAGCCGAGATCATCCTGAGCTTAGTCCGCCTTTGACCCTTGTACTTAGAACCATCTTGAGATCTTGTTCAACCCCACCTACACCTCGGGCATTCATTGCCGAGATGTTTTGCACTTGAACCTTGTCCGCAGGCAGGTATGGCCTAGGCCGAGATGTGGCGCACCCCGGCCAAGGTGTGGCACAGCTTAGTCAAGCGTCGTCCTCCCTAACCGATGTTTTTCCATCCCGTTGTTGGATCCTTGTTTTGAGCCGATGTCATCTTGTTGCCGATGTGTCTTACCCGAGCTTGCTGCATAAGCTTTGTCAGAGGCTTGTCTTGTCCATCAATCACCTTTTTGGAGCTGAACCAACCCGGTAACGCCACGTGTCCGAGCTGTTTGTTAAAGCAGCCGACAGACCTTGAAACAAATCATTTCTTGTCTCAAATCTTTGTTTTAGAGAGAGAAGCTCTAGAAAGGAGGAAGAAGAGTTCTTGAGTGAGAGTAGTCTTCCAAGCTTGATCTTTGTGGCTTGAACCGTTAGATCCGAGTTTTGAGGTTAGAATCTTGATCTCCTTTGGTTGTTCTTGCTGAATATCTAGCTGCATTGCATGATCGGATCTGTTTTGCATGTCATGCATCGTTTTGAAGTTGGTTTTAGAAAGAGAAAATGGTTTTTCATGTGTTCTTGAACAAAGTCCCATTTTGATCGAAGAGTTTGGAACGAAAACCATGTTTTGTGTTTGTTCTTGCATGACTTTCTTGAACGGGTACCCAGGTCCCTATTTTGAACTCTTGGCATGAAACTCAGATTTTTGTAACAAGTTGTGAGCTTGCATCCATCTTTCAATGATTGTGTTCTTCATATTCTTCAAAGGAAAACCCAGATTTTTCCTGACTTTGTTTAACGGGACCTCGGCTTAATCCTGGTCAGTACCCGGTGTGTTTTATGAGCGGGAGCAGTGATTGAACTCCCAGCTTGTTTTGCTTTGTCTTTGACTTGGATCTGGCAAGAATGCCGAGATCATTTGCATGTATTTGAAGCTTGCTTTGAGAATGTGACTTGCCATGTGATTGTAGGTCCTTGATATTTGCTTGAGCCTACACCTGAAGAACTAGGTGAGTGGTATTATTGATAAAGCTATGTTATACTCGTTTTGATAAATCTTGCTTGCTTGTTTGACGAAGGTATTTGATAGCATGAATAAATAGCTCTTGTTTGATGAGTCAAGTATACTCCTTGTTTTGATGCCATCTTTGGAAAGGATACGGTCCTTGTTAAATCGGGCTACGGGCCTAAGTAACACAAGTCCCTTGTGCTGGAGGACTCTAAACTTTCGCAGTACTATGTGTAAAGGATACGGTCCTTGTTAAATCGGGCTACGGGCCTAAGTAACACAAGTCCCTTGTACTGGAGGACTCTAAACTTTCGCGGTACCAAGTGCACAAGCCCCTTGTATTGGAGGACTCTAAACTTTCGCAATACTTTTGACCAAACGATTACGGATCGTACAGCTTTCGATATTTGATGATGAATACGGTTCATCCCTTGTCTCGCCGATGTTACGATATTTGATGATGAATACGGTTCATCCCTTGTCTCGCTGATGTTACGATATTTGATGATGAATACGGTTCATCCCTTGTCTCGCTGATGTTACGATATTTGATGATGAATACGGTTCATCCCTTGTCTCGCTGATGTTATGATATTTGATGATGAATACGGTTCATCCCTTGTCTCGCTGATGTTATGATATTTGATGATGAATACGGTTCATCCCTTGTCTCGCCGATGTTACGATATTTGATGATGAATACGGTTCATCCCTTGTCTCGCCGATGTTACGATATTTAACGATGAATACGGTTCATCACTTGCCTTGCTAAAGTTTTGGTGTATTTCGTTTTGAAGGACCTCGGCTTTATTCATGTAAAACCTTTATTTTTAGTACCATTCACTGAGTTTTGTACTCACCCCTCTATATATATGTAGGTGATGAGCAGGACGGCGGCGACGCCTAGTTCGTTGGGATACTTGTTTTGGATTCGTGTATTTGTCGGCCTTACTTTGTATTTACGTCGGCGATGCCCTGTTTTGCATGTCGGCGAATTCTTGAAAATCATGCTTCTTGACTTGTATTAGCTGTATTTTGTATATGTCGGCTCGAGAAGCCTTTTGATCAAGATGTAACATGTATTTTTGTACCTTGTTGTATTTAAATTGTGAAGTTAATTGGAAATGTTTGGCACTGCTTTAATCTACGCACAGCTCTTATGGACCGTTTGAAATTGATTCATCGCTTCCGCATTTGTGAGCCCCCTATATTCGTACTCTGTTTGTGTTAAGTTTGAAAGGTTGGCCTTCGGTAATTACGGATTACTGGCCATCACGGCACCAAACTACTAGGGGCGGTTTGGGGTCGTGACAGAGTGGTATATACCATCGAAAACCAAGTACTCAAGTTTGAAGGAAGGTTATGTGTGGCCGACATTCCAGAGCTGAAGAAAAAGATTTTGCAGGAAGCTCATGGTTCCAAGTTTGCTGTCCACCCAGGGAACACCAAGATGTATCAAGATATGAAACAGACCTTCTGGTGGCCAAATATGAAGGGAGAAATAGCCGAATTTGTGTCCCAGTGTTTACATTGTCAGCAAGTGAAGGCAGAACATCAAAGACCAGCAGGACTTCTTCAACCTTTGCCGATTCCTGAGTGGAAATGGGAGCACATCTCCATGGATTTTGTGATTGGGTTGCCGAGAACACCAAAGAGTATGGATTCAATTTGGGTTGTTGTGGATAGGTTAACTAAGTCAGCACACTTTCTACCCGTTAAGGCTACCTTCAACGCCAATCAACTTGCCTTGCTATATGTGAACGAGATTATCAGACTTCATGGAGTGCCGATATCAATTGTTTCAGACCGAGATCCTAAATTTGTTTCTAGATTTTGGCAGAGTCTTCAGAGAGCTTTCGGAGCCGAGCTGAGGTTTAGTACAGCCTTTCATCCCCAGACAGATGGGCAGACAGAGAGGACAATTCAGACACTCGAAGATATGCTGAGACTTTGTGTATTGGATTTCCAAGAAAGTTGGGGAACACATTTGCCTTTAGTGGAATTCGCTTACAATAACAGTTACCAAGCTAGCATTGGCATGGCGCCGTATGAAGCCTTGTATGGAAGAAAATGTAGGTCGCCGATATGTTGGACCGAAGTCGGGGACAGAACTTTGCTTGGTCCCGAATTGATTCAAGTGACAACAGAAAAGATTAAACTTATCCAACAGAGGATTAAAACTGCCCAGAGCCGACAAAAGAGCTACGCCGATCAGAGAAGGAATGAGGTAGAGTTCGAAGTTGGGAATCATGTATTCCTGAAAGTCTCACCAATGAAAGGAGTTTCCAGATTTGGAAAGAAAGGTAAGTTAGCACCTCGCTATATTGGGCCATTTGAAATTCTTGAGAGAATTAATTCCGTTGCCTACAGACTTGCTTTGCCGCCAGATTTGAGCCAAGTCCACAATGTGTTTCATGTTTCGATGTTGAGAAAGTACATCCGAGATCCACTGCATGTAATTGATCATTCTGAAATCGCAGTTAATGAGAATCTGGGCTACGAAGAAAGGCCAATGAGAATTATCGACCGACAAGTGAAGCAATTGAGGAACAGATCGATACCGATGGTAAAGGTCGAATGGAAGGAGCATTATGGCACAGAAGCCACGTGGGAAAAGGAAGAGGACATGAGAGTCCGTTATCCGGAGTTGTTCTGGGAACAAGGTAATCTAAGTTTGGGGACCAAACTTCTTTAAGGGGGGTAGGATGTGACAACCCTCACCTTGCTCTTGCCATATTTGCGTACATTCTTGCATGGTCTTGCCGCTTATGTTAATTTAAAGGTTTTATCTTGGCTTGATTTGCTTAAGTTGCTTGCATGTTTTTGTTCCTTGCTTAGTGTGTGTGTGTAGCCGAGATCATCCTGAGCTTAGTCCGCCTTTGACCCTTGTACTTAGAACCATCTTGAGATCTTGTTCAACCCCACCTACACCTCGGGCATTCATTGCCGAGATGTTTTGCACTTGAACCTTGTCCGCAGGCAGGTATGGCCTAGGCCGAGATGTGGCGCACCCCGGCCAAGGTGTGGCACAGCTTAGTCAAGCGTCGTCCTCCCTAACCGATGTTTTTCCATCCCGTTGTTGGATCCTTGTTTTGAGCCGATGTCATCTTGTTGCCGATGTGTCTTACCCGAGCTTGCTGCATAAGCTTTGTCAGAGGCTTGTCTTGTCCATCAATCACCTTTTTGGAGCTGAACCAACCCGGTAACGCCACGTGTCCGAGCTGTTTGTTAAAGCAGCCGACAGACCTTGAAACAAATCATTTCTTGTCTCAAATCTTTGTTTTAGAGAGAGAAGCTCTAGAAAGGAGGAAGAAGAGTTCTTGAGTGAGAGTAGTCTTCCAAGCTTGATCTTTGTGGCTTGAACCGTTAGATCCGAGTTTTGAGGTTAGAATCTTGATCTCCTTTGGTTGTTCTTGCTGAATATCTAGCTGCATTGCATGATCGGATCTGTTTTGCATGTCATGCATCGTTTTGAAGTTGGTTTTAGAAAGAGAAAATGGTTTTTCATGTGTTCTTGAACAAAGTCCCATTTTGATCGAAGAGTTTGGAACGAAAACCATGTTTTGTGTTTGTTCTTGCATGACTTTCTTGAACGGGTACCCAGGTCCCTATTTTGAACTCTTGGCATGAAACTCAGATTTTTGTAACAAGTTGTGAGCTTGCATCCATCTTTCAATGATTGTGTTCTTCATATTCTTCAAAGGAAAACCCAGATTTTTCCTGACTTTGTTTAACGGGACCTCGGCTTAATCCTGGTCAGTACCCGGTGTGTTTTATGAGCGGGAGCAGTGATTGAACTCCCAGCTTGTTTTGCTTTGTCTTTGACTTGGATCTGGCAAGAATGCCGAGATCATTTGCATGTATTTGAAGCTTGCTTTGAGAATGTGACTTGCCATGTGATTGTAGGTCCTTGATATTTGCTTGAGCCTACACCTGAAGAACTAGGTGAGTGGTATTATTGATAAAGCTATGTTATACTCGTTTTGATAAATCTTGCTTGCTTGTTTGACGAAGGTATTTGATAGCATGAATAAATAGCTCTTGTTTGATGAGTCAAGTATACTCCTTGTTTTGATGCCATCTTTGGAAAGGATACGGTCCTTGTTAAATCGGGCTACGGGCCTAAGTAACACAAGTCCCTTGTGCTGGAGGACTCTAAACTTTCGCAGTACTATGTGTAAAGGATACGGTCCTTGTTAAATCGGGCTACGGGCCTAAGTAACACAAGTCCCTTGTACTGGAGGACTCTAAACTTTCGCGGTACCAAGTGCACAAGCCCCTTGTATTGGAGGACTCTAAACTTTCGCAATACTTTTGACCAAACGATTACGGATCGTACAGCTTTCGATATTTGATGATGAATACGGTTCATCCCTTGTCTCGCCGATGTTACGATATTTGATGATGAATACGGTTCATCCCTTGTCTCGCTGATGTTACGATATTTGATGATGAATACGGTTCATCCCTTGTCTCGCTGATGTTACGATATTTGATGATGAATACGGTTCATCCCTTGTCTCGCTGATGTTATGATATTTGATGATGAATACGGTTCATCCCTTGTCTCGCTGATGTTATGATATTTGATGATGAATACGGTTCATCCCTTGTCTCGCCGATGTTACGATATTTGATGATGAATACGGTTCATCCCTTGTCTCGCCGATGTTACGATATTTAACGATGAATACGGTTCATCACTTGCCTTGCTAAAGTTTTGGTGTATTTCGTTTTGAAGGACCTCGGCTTTATTCATGTAAAACCTTTATTTTTAGTACCATTCACTGAGTTTTGTACTCACCCCTCTATATATATGTAGGTGATGAGCAGGACGGCGGCGACGCCTAGTTCGTTGGGATACTTGTTTTGGATTCGTGTATTTGTCGGCCTTACTTTGTATTTACGTCGGCGATGCCCTGTTTTGCATGTCGGCGAATTCTTGAAAATCATGCTTCTTGACTTGTATTAGCTGTATTTTGTATATGTCGGCTCGAGAAGCCTTTTGATCAAGATGTAACATGTATTTTTGTACCTTGTTGTATTTAAATTGTGAAGTTAATTGGAAATGTTTGGCACTGCTTTAATCTACGCACAGCTCTTATGGACCGCTTGTAATTGATTTATCGCTTCCGCATTTGTGAGCCCCCTATATTCGTACTCTGATTGTGTTAAGTTTTGAAAGGTTGGCCTTTGGTAATTACGGATTACTGGCCATCATGGCACCAAACTACTAGGGGCGGTTTGGGGTCGTGACAGGCACGGTGGACTTCATTTTAGTGAGCCCACGCTCGGCCTTCTCGGCGCGAGCTTCTAACTTTCGAATGCGTTCGTCTCTTTGTTCTATATCGTGGTGAGCGGCGCGGAGACGCATACCGATCTCGCAAGCCGTGTACAGTCCCCTCACCGCCCAGTGAACGCCTTCACGAAACACTTCGAAGTCCTGCCGACCTACCATCGATTGTTGAACTTCAGGTGGAAAAATCTGTCGAGCAAACTCGACTGCCACATTTGGATCTCGAATGATCAAATCCACCTCTGTCACTGGTCTATTACCCATAAAGACCGTGAAACTCAATGGGCAAGGAGTCGCGTCAGACTCCCTTCCAGGACGGGGTTGGGGAGACTTACGCTGTGGTTGTTTGTCCCTCCTAGGCGACCTGCTTCGACGATGAGGAGATTGGTGTCTCTCCCGATCCCTTGAAGTCCTACTGCCCGTGCGTAAAGGTTCACCGCTTCGACTTATGGCTCCACCTAGCTCAGCTAGCATCTTCGCTTCACCTCTGCTATTGAAGAAAAGTCTATTTGACATTTGTACTTGTTTAATCTTCCTCAAAGAGCTGAACTGAGTTACTGATTGAGCACAGAAATAGGACCCTCGTTCACGAAGTACACGTCCATTTATTCCTTAAGGGCAGCACCTCCGAGGCAATCTCATTAACGTGGAAGCGTCAACAGCCTGGAGCCGACTGAGTCATATGCCCCAATCGCCCCAACCACTGATATTCGGCGGAATCATCAATCTAGTCGGCTTGAGTGCCCCAGCCGTTCCACGAATCGATTCATCAGTACAAGATTCAGAAGTAATGTGTTATTCGGCGTTCTACGATCATGAACCAGCTGGGGCAAGGACAGATTCATCAATCTAGTCGGCTTGAGTGGCCCAGCCGTTCCACGAATTGATTCATCAGTACATGATTCAAAAGTAACATGTTATTCGGCATTCTACGATCATGAACCAGCTAGGGCAAGGGCAGAGTCATCAATCTAGTCGGCTTGAGTGCCCCAGCCGTTCCACGAATCGATTCATCAGTACAAGATTCATAACGTGTTATTCGGCGTTCTACGATCATGAACTAACTGGGGCAAGGGCAGATTCATCAATCTAATCGGCTTTTAAGTCTGCCGTCTCACGTAATCTTGACATTTTGTTCTAACTGCTGATTATCCTAATTATATGTTCACACAACAAACAATACGACAAATAACTTGAGAGCATATAAAATTTTCATTCATAAATTGGGCGCTAGCAGCGGACATTTTACATATGAAAATCCAAAAAAGATGAAGGTCAACTAACAAAAAACATACATTAAAATTGAGAAAAGCCTGACAAAATTGGAATGTCACCAAAATCAAGTCTCAGGATCAGACTCAAGCGGCTTAACGTCCACTTGCTCATATGGAATTGGCATGGCCAATGTAACTCCAGCGGCAGGAAGGGCTTTGAGCCAGCCGTGTCTGAATCCCCGATCCTCAAATTTGGGGACTTCTTCTACGTAGTCATTAAAGGCGGCGCTCTTCCCAGCCTCGAACGCCGCGGAAGCCTCAGAGTCGGCTTTTTCCTTGGCCTGCCTCAACTCTTCAAACTCGGCCTCCAGTTTCGCAAGCGCCTCCTTGGCTAACTTGAGCGATTCCTCGCTCGCGTTTGCCCTCTCCTCGGCGTCAGATCTGAGTTGATCAGCAATCCTGGCCTTTTCCTTCTCAGCCTCGGCCTGCGCACTTTCCATTGCGACTCTCATTGCCTCAAACTCTGCCCTGCTCTTTTGACCATCGACTTCCGATTGCAAACAGCCAATCCTTTCAACGGCTTCATGCAGGTGGCGCCCTAGTTCGGCGATCCTTCCAACCGTCTGCAAAACAAAGGGTCGCCACATTCCAAAAAACATCGAATACAAACCAAACCAACAAAGGAGTTAGTCACATACCAGAAGGGCCGACTGAGCAGCTAATGCTGCCGTTACCAAATCTGGCTCGGCACGAAAGGTCGCCTTGTCAGCCGGCAGGGAGACCGAAGCAGCTAAACTCAATGCCACAGCTGGATCTTTCAAAGCCGACACTTCAGAGGAGATCGGCATGTTTTTTATCTTTGGCTCAAAGACAAAAGGAGCAACCACAGCCGACTCCTCTAAGCGTGGCCGTTTATCAATGGGTCCCTCTTCAGAGCCGTCCTTGTCCTCAGCGCTTCGTTTTTTGCCCCGATCCTCTGAAATCGGTCGCTCCACTGTAGTTGGACGCTCGACATCTTTTTTCGTCTCGGCCATGACAACGTGAGCCGTTTCTTCTATGACAGTAGGTTGAACAGATTCAGCCGAAACAAGTCCGGAACGAATGGCCTCGACCTTTTGTTGGGCGGCCATGCGTTCAGTGTTTCTCTTCCGCGCCATCTGTGTTAGATTTTCCCCAGCCATATCCTCAGAGTAATCGCCGGGAAGGTCTCCCAAGTCTGTAAAAATATCTTCGAAGGGGTCCCCTCGGCCTGATGTAGATGGAGAGTCAGAAGAGTTCAATCCGGCTTCCTCGAAAGCCGAATTAATAGTTTCGTCAACTTCTGCTACCAACCTGTCCGGGTACTTGGCTATTGGTTCGGCCACTTGTTCGTGTTCAGAATCCGATGATTCTAAGCCGATCTACCTCAAGTTTTTGAAGCTGGGGAAGATGAGGGTCGTAAGATGGTTGTCGCCTCACGCGATCGGAATATTGTCTACCGCCGAGAAAGTCGTGTAAGTTGGCTCGTACCGCAAAAGAAGGTGGGCTGCCCTCCCTTGTTTTTGAAGATCCGGACGGCCGACGAACTGTAGCGCGGTTTTAATTTCTACGAGCACAGCGTCGTCGTCTGAAACCAACACTCTCTTCAAATCACTGCCTGCATAAACAAAACGATTAGATGAATATAGTGCCGAATAAATATATATACGAAAATAATGGAAACAAGTAATCCAATTGGCCACCTGGTTCTCTTTTTTTCCTCGGTACCGGGTCTAGGCGATCTTCGCCTTCGCCGAACTCCCAGTTGCCACAGACCACGACCATCACGTTGTCGACACGCTTGCCAGAACTGGCGAGCATAGTCACTAAGTGATGATCAGTATCCTTGGCTCTAAGAAAGTAGCGCCCTAGCCGGCCAGTAGATTTGGCTAGGACTTAACAGTGCCGGATGGCAGGAATATCTAAATTGATCTTAAGACGGCAGTTTAGTTCTACGATCCCCATTATGATGCGGAAGAAATTCACGTTGGGCTGGGAGGCGATTAGACCCCAGTATCTAAGAACGGCCCTCAAAAGTAGGTGAAGAGGAAAGCGTACTCCACCCTCAGCAATTGATAGGAGAGGAAAGACGATTGTGCTCTCATCTTCCCTCTGCATATCGGTGGTGCTGTCTGCCAAAAGTGACAGATGGACGTCATCAGGGATGGAGAAATGGCGTCAAAAGCCAGAGATTCGATCCGCCGAAAGGAGCTCTTTCAGATGTTTTGCCATTTTTTGGCCAAACCCAAGGATTACGGAAAGTTAAAAGCAAGTAAGGAAACGGGATCAAAAATGAATGAGGAGAAGACTTACAGGAGACGAAGGGAGAAGCAAGGAACAAGGAGTTGTAGAAGCCACGAAGAGACAGAGTTGCACAAGAGGGCAAGCAAGATATCTTTTGAATATTCAGGACATACGCTCGAAGAGACAATTTCAAATCATATTAAATAGAAGCAGTGTACGAAGGGGCGGGAAGGCGTTATAATGACTAAGAAGCGTATGCGCGTTCTGACACACATTTTTGACTTCCCAGGCTAGAAAGCCAAACACGCCGACTAACTGGTGCTAGTAAGGTGTTTGGAGGGCAGTTGTGGGAGCCAAATTTCATCAGATCCATAGGGACGGATAAGCGTGTCCGGTCCGAAACGTAACCTATATTTGGCACATACCCCAATCAATCAAGGAGCCGAATAGAATAACCAGTACCTCAGCCAACAGAACAGATGCCGAGTAGAGGTACATGTAACGGAACGAGGATGGGCCCAGCCCGAAGGCCCAAAGGGAATACTATAAATACAAGATCTTCAGTTCTAGAAAGGTATGTGAGAATTATTAAGCTTAGCTGAGAATACAAGTAATCTTGAGTGCAGAGACTAACTTGCCCATCGGAGTGCTAATTCCGGCACCCCCGATCGGAGTGTTTATTCCTTTTCAGGTGACTAGCAAAGGATTACGAGCGTCCCCCAGGATCAGAAGAGTATTTCCAAACCGCTTCTCTATACATGGGTTTAACAAGTTTCAAAGCATAAACTTTATACATACACAATTCATGTTTTGTATCTTGCATAGAAAAGCTCCTAGGCTTGAAACTAAGCTTCAATACATGATCAATACATGAAAATTCTTACATGCATGTGCCAAACAACCCTCAATACAACATGATCAACATGCTTCACATTCAAATATGCAAAATTATGGCTAATTCTTACATGCATGTACATATTAACTTCAAATTCATTTTAATCAACTCAATTCTTGTTCTTAATTATATATCTTGCTTAAATTCACTTAATTATGAACTTAAACTCATGAGTTTGAGTTCAACTACTCACCTAGGAGCTCCAATCTTCCAAGTTCTAGCTAGTTCTTGAGTTAACCTTCTCAAATTTCAAGCGTCTTGCTTAATTCTCCAATTTTCGCCTTCACTCTCTCTCTCTTTAGAACCATCCCTCTCTCTCTCTCTCTAGAGTGTAATCTCAGCCAAGTTGTAAGAAATGAGCTCAAAGGAATAAACTTAAGTGTATATAGATCACTTATATATGCTTGCCTAATCAATTTTGATTAGGGCTAATTAACTGAGCTTAAATTAATCAATTTAACCTAATTAACTTGGTCCGAATCAAATTTAATTAAATTTCACTATAGGCTCTAAAAATTATGCTAATCACAATAGTACAGTCAATTTCAATTTCTGTAGCCTCCATGGTCTTCAATTTCAAATTATAGCAGTAAATGGGACAAATTTTCCTACGGTGAACAAATATAGTTTCAAAACCATAATTATCACCAAAAATCACATAAGCACTTAATCACAATCATAATCAAGGGTAATTAACATAACATAGAGTAGGATTATTACAATCTTCCCCCCTTTAGGAAGTTTGGTCGTTCAAACTTATTTTACCTCTGTCCGGAAACAAGTGTGGATAGCGTAGCCGTATCTCATCTTCCTTTCCCATGTAGCGTGTTTCCCATAGTGTTCTTTCCATTCTACTTTCACCATTGGGATGGACTTGTTCCTCAATTGTTTCACTTGCTAGTCAATGATTCGTTCTGGCCATTCTTCGTATTCCATATTCTCATCAAGTGCTATCCGGTGGTAATCAATCACATGGAATGGATTTCGGAGATACCCCTCAACATCGATATATGAATTACATTGTGCATTTGTTCGAATCCCGATGGCAAAGCAACTCTATAAGCAACTGGGCCAAGCCTTTCCAAAATTTGAAACAGTCCAATGTAACGGGGTGACAATTTACCCTTCTTACCAAATCCAAACTGACCCTTCATTGGAATCACACGAATAAATACATGATCACCAACCTCATACTCAAGAAGTCTTCTTCGAACATTTGCATAATTCTTTTGCCGACTCTGTGCTATATTGAGCCTTTGTTGGATGATTTTCTTTTTCGCAGAAGTATCTTGCACAATTTCGGGTCCAAGTAGAGCCCTATCCCGACTTTTGTCCAACAAATTGGTGATCTACATTTTCTTCCATACAAAGCTTCGTATGGTGCCATACCGATGCTGGAATGGAAACTATTATTGTATGCAAATTCAGCTAGTGGCAAATAATCTTCCCAACTCCTTTGAAAATCTAAAGCACACATTCTGAGCATGTCTTCCAAGGTCTGTATGGTCAATTTTGATTGCCCGCCTATTTGTGGATGGAACGCAGTACTAAATTTTAGTTATGTTCCCATTACTCTTTGCAGGCTTTTCCACAATCTAGATATAAATTTTAGATCTCTATATGATACAATAGACACCAGAACTCCGTTTAAATGAACAATCTCATCAACACATGTAGTGGCTAATCTATAAGCATCAAATGTAGTTCTCATAGACAGAAAATGTACAGATTTGGTCAGTCTATTAACTATAACCTAAATAGAATCCATACCTCGAGGCGTTTGAGGTTTGAGGTAGGCCAACAACAAAGTCCATGGTCACATGCTCCCACTTCCATTCTAGAATAGGGAGAGGTTGAAGTAGACCGTCTGCTTTCTTTCAGCTTTAACTTGCTAACATTAGAGGCACTTAGACACATACTCTGCGATCTCCTTCTTTATTTTGGGCCACTAATAGCTTTGCTTTAAGTCCCTGTACATTTTTTTATTATCCGGATGCATAGCAAACATCGACTTGTGAGCTTCACCTAAGATTCTCTTCTTTAGTTTAGGAATGCTTGGGACACATAGTCAGTTTTGGAATCTCAACACTTCATTATCAATGCTGAATTCTGGTTTCGGATTTGCTTCAAGCTCATCAATTATTTTCTTGAGGAACTCATCCTCTTTTTGTCTTTGCTTGACTTCATTAACTATTGTTAGCTCAGCTAGAATGGCGGATATCAACCCATCTTGTTCGTGTAACACAACTTCAATCTTGATTTTCTCAAAATCCTACACGATTTCTTTCTGTTCAGTAAGTAAGCAAGCTAAACTCCCCATCGATTTTCTGCTCAGGGCATCAGCAACTGTATTGGCTTTCCCAGGGTGATACTAAATCTGAAGACCATAGTCTTTTATTAGTTCAAGCCATCTTCTCTGTGACATATTCAACTCTTTCCAAGTAAAGAAGTAATTCAAACTTTTGTGATCCGTGTAGACTTTGCATGCCCCATACAAGTAATGCTGCCAAATTTTCAAAGCAAATACAACTGCGGTCAATTCCAGGTCATGTGTTGGATAGTTTTTCTCACGTGGTCTTAATTTTCGGGAGGCATAAGCAATTACTTGTCCTTCTTGCATTAATACACAGCCCAAACCTTTATAAGATGCATTACTATAAATCACAAAGTTTTCCGTGCCTGCGGGCAATGTTAACATTGGTGCAGTAGTCAGTCTTATTTTTAGTTCTTGGGAGGTAGATTCTCTTTCATCATTCCATTCAAATGGTTTCCCTTTGCGTGTCAGTTGGATAAGAGGTATAGCTATTTTTGACAATCCTTCGCAAACCTTCTATAGTACCCAGCTAAGCCCATGAAACTACAGACTTCTATTACATTTGTTGGTGTAGGCCAATTTACAATTGCCTTTATCTTCTGTGAGTCAACCTAAATCACATCTCTGTTGATGACATGCCCTAAGAAAACAACTTCATCCAACCAAAACTCACATTTTTGTAATTTAGCAAAAAATTTCTTTTCTCTAAGTGTTTGCAAGACGGTTTTCAGATGTTGTTAATGTTCAAGTCTACTCTTTGAATATATCAGAATATCATCAATAAAAACCACAACAAATTCATCAAGGTAAGGCTTAAAAATTCGATTCATAAGATCCATAAATGCTGCAGGGGCATTAGTCACTCCAAATAGCATAACAAGAAATTCATGGTGGCCATACCTTGTCCAGAATCCAATTTTCTCAACATCTTTTGCTTTTACCTTCAACTGGTGATACCCGGATCTCAAATCAATTTTAGAAAATACTTGTGAGCCCTGCAACTGATCAAACAAGTCATCAATATAGGGTCAAGGGTATTTATTCTTTATTGTTACCTTGTTCAATTCACGGTAATCAATACACAGGTGCAAGGTCTCATTCTTCTTTTTCACAAATAACACTGGTGCAGCCCATGGTGAAGTACTTAGTCGGATAAAGCCTTTGTCAAGTAAGTCTTGCAATTGTTCTTTCAGTTCTTTCATTTTAGCAGTAGACATTCTATAGGGGTTTTGAGATAGGCTGAGTGCCTAGTACAATATCAATAGTAAACTCTACTTCCCTGTCAACCAATTCTCCGGGTAATTCATCTGGAAATACATCTGGAAATTCTGTAACAATAGGGATACTGTTTAACTCAATAATCATAGATCGTTCAGACAATATGCCACACAAGTAACCTTGGCACCCTTTTCTGATCAATTTACTTGGTTTCATTGCAGATATCAAATAAGGTGGAGGCACTACCCTATTACCCATAAACACAATTTCTTCTTGCCCTGGTGGTCTAAATACAACTCGTTTCATTACATAATCGATGGTGGCACAGTATTTAGATAACTAGTCCATACCCAGAATTACATCAAAATGTCTAAAGTCCAAGGGCAACAGATCTACATACAGAGTAGCATTCCCAATACGCATATCACAAAGTCGACAAACAGATATACACAACACAGATTCCTCGGACGGAGCAAATACACATAACAAATATGGCAATGATTCTAGAGGTCTACTTAATCTAGATGCAAATGCATAGGTTACAAAGGAGTGCGTTGATCCAAAGTCAATTAACACAAATGAATCCTGATTACATATAGAGATAGTACCTAAGACGATGGCTTATGCATTCCGTGTATCGCCCGGAATGAGCACAAAGACTCTTCATTGCCTTGCGGTGTCTCTGGTGGTAGTAGGCCCCGTAGTGTTTCCCAGTTTTGGGATCAATGTAGTTAAGCTAGAAGCTAACTTCCCACTGTTTTGATTACAATCCCTGGCTATATGCCCTGTTTTACCACACTTAAAGCAGGCCCCTAAAACACGGTAGCAAACCCCATGATGTCTTTTACCACATTGGTTGCACATTGGAGACGCATCTGTAGAAGAATTTGAAGTGCTTGAGGAGCCTGTATTATGTTTCTTTGAAAGTCTTTTCTTTGAAAAAAAGCCCTGCCTCTTACTTTTCCAATCAGTTGATGATTTACCTTGCCTGGCTATGTTAGCTTTTGATATTATGGCCCAATCTGGCACATCAATATAGGTTTCTAGCTTTAGTACATTCATATTTTACAAGATATCATCTCGAAGGCCACCTTCAAACTTTCTCATTTTCTTACAGTCAATGTCAACCATGTGCGGTGAAAATCTAGCCAATTCGGTAAACATGGCCTCATACTCAGCCACTGTCATGTTGCCTTGCTTAAGTTCCATGAACTCTAAAACTTTCATATCACGAACACATTGTGGAAAGTATTTGTCGTAGAAAATTTCCAAGAACCATGCCCAGCCAATATCTTATTGCTTTCATGCATCAACATCCACCACCTTCTCGCTTCATCTTCTAGTATAAAGGTGGCTAGCAATACTTTCTATGTTTCTAGACAAGGAAACACTTCAAACAACTTCTCCATGCCAAGGACCCACACTTCAGCCTGAAATGGATCCAATCCTCCATGAAACTATGGCGGTTTCATTTTCTTAAACTCTTTGGTGAGAGTTATTGTCCAGTCATCATTCTGTAGATCTTGTACAGGCGGTGCCGAAGGTGGGGACGGAGGGTGTGGCTATTGCCACTGTTGTTGTTGCCTCATTGTTTCTTCCATGTCCTGTATTAATCTTTCCATCCTATCCATTCTGGCAGTAGAGGACTCCTCTAATTCATCATCTCTTGTTCTCACCATTATTTGATTAAGCTTGCATTATTCTTTATACCAAAATGGGCGCAAGTATGCAAATACAGAGAGCACACATATTCAAGTAAATCACAATGCAAGTAAATCACAATGTATATAGTACACAATCATTTGTTTCAAAACATTTTAGCATATTCTCGATGTCTTCAAGGTCATACTTATCATATGAATACATCCTAGATCTTTTCTAGACGCTTATTGCTCATTCGGACAAGTTTGTGAGTTATTAACTCGTACTTTGATACCACTCTGTCATGACCCAAACTCGCCCCTATGGATTAAGATCATAACCAGTCAGTAATCATGAGATTACCTACGACCTCAAACCTGATTAAACATGTCTCAATAGAAAAAAAGGGGCCAAAACGAAAGCAGACTTAAAAATTTTATCCAATGAGCTATGCTTATATAGCATAACAAAATCATTTTAAAAGCATTCCATAATAACTCACACATATAACAGATTTAACATCTTGTACATCCAGGAACTTTCAGATATGTAGCCAGCCGAACAAAAGATTATATACATAGGTCATCCAACGTATTCACCAAGGTAGCCAAAGGGGTAAACAAAAGAATAAAGCAAAGTCTCATGCGTGAGACGTTTGGGCTAACTTCACAAAAACTTGGATTTCTCTCACATCCTTGACTGAGGTTCACTCAGGCTAGGTTTGGACATCTTTTTGCTCACCTACATACATATAAATAAGAGTGAGCGAAAGCCCTGTGAATAATACCAAACTAAAGAGGTTATATGAATGAAATTCTCTAATAGGTAGTATCCTTGTCAATCACATTAAACGACCTTTGGCTCATTCATGTTCTTATCAAACGTGTCAAATGGCCTCAGACCCAAACATATCAAACTGCTTTTGACCCATCATATCAAACGGCCTCGGACCCAATTCATTCATATCAAACGGCCTCGGGCCCAATTCATTCATGTCAAACAACCTCAGGCCGAATCTTCGTATCAAACAGCCTCTAGCCCAATCATATTAAACGGCCTCTGGCCCATTATTTTAATGTTCATGTTTATACGTATTTCATATTCGTGATCATAATCATGCTCATAGTCAGACGGCCTTAGGCCCATTAATCTCCTTATCAAATATATCAAACAGCCTTGGGCCCAAGTATGAAAAGCGGCCTCATGCCCAATTCATGTTTTTCACAGACCTTTTACAAAAATTTGGCATATCGAATACTCATTCATAATTGAAACCAACAAATCCATGAAACTTATACAGAAGTAGCAGTTGGAAAGTAACATACTTGAAAATATCTTTACTAAGATATTACTCACAATGTTCCGTCGATGAATTTGCCCTCGTACTTGACCCTACACATTTCATAACATATTGCGTCACAACCAATTAAATCCATTCTTAACTTATTATTTCTCTTAGGCCTTTTTCTTATCTCTTTTGTTCATTTATAATGTCTAATGCATGCCTAAGAGTGCTTAGAAATAAAACAGAATGGAAAACGGAACGTAAAACAACTTTTCAAAAATTTTGAAACAGGACCTTTCGCTTGAGCACAACTTTGGTTGCTTGAGCGGCCTATAAAACTTGTAAAAGTACTGGTTACATGCATTTTACGCTTGAGTGAGGAGCTTTGCAAAATAGGGTTCACTCAAGCTACAGTGCAAATCTCTGGAAAACTTCTGGGAGCTTGATTTTTACGCTCGAGGGAGGCTTTTTTCGCTCGAGCAAAAATGTCAAATCCTGAAATTTCCAGCTTCAATACTTCTGAACAATCTGTAGGATGTGGTTGTCTGCATAGAATTCTCTCACAATACAACAACTTCAATGGCCACCCATAACCCTTCACAACGCTAAGTTTTTGCTTTGCAATACGGACCAAGTTTTCATTTATTGATAAATGTGCATAAGCACATATGAGATAATATATATATATATACAAATTTGACCATTATAAATGCACCAAAATTTAAAATATTGATATACCTGTTTGCATACATACAGATGGCTTTAAAAGTCCAAGTACTTTAGAGAACAGTTATCTCATGTTTACACCATCACTCTGGATCTTTCTTCCTTTACACAGGTCATATTGTTTTATATAATCTAGATGACAAAGCCTTCTTGTATAAAACAAAGAGGACACATGTGTTGCAGGTTTTTGTTACAAGTCACTGGTATTTATGGGTTTGCCTAACATTTGCCATGCATTCATGGGTTTTTTTTTAGGAAGAACCAGTTGATGAGCCATGTAGGAATGAGGATATACACCCTATGGCTCTTAATGCCTTTGACTTAATTATTCTTTCTCATGGCTTAAACCTTTCAGCACTTTTGACCGTCGACAGATATGAGTTATGAGTTTGTTAATTCCACTTGAGTCATTTGTATTTGATTACCAAGCAATCTAACCTTTTCATTTCATTCATGACCAAACTTGTGGTTTGTTGTTTTCCACATCTAATGTTCCACTTGCTGTCAGCTGCCAACATTTTTCAAACTTGCCTACTCTTGGTACTGCCATTAGGAGTGTGTTGCCGTCTCATCTCACTTTTGTCACGTTAAACACTATTGAGCCCAATTTTCAATGTCATCCTGTATTCCTTTATGATTTCATTTTATATAGCTTCGTGATTAGTTCATATGTTTGAATTTTTTGCCCTTCTTGGCAGGACTATACGCAGCATCAAACACGCTTTGTTTCCCATAAACCAGCAAAAGTGATTTTGTTAAGTATGGAAGTTGTTGCACAATTGATAGGTTTCAAGACACATTCGTAATTACAAGGTAGACCACTTGGGAGTTTCCTATGGTAATCTTGTTTAGAACTTTGGTAAACTTGACCAATTTCATGCTAACTGCCTCTTATTTTGATGCCTCGAGGAATTAATTTACTGTCTAATTAACATTTGGAGGAGTCCAGGCTATATTTGATTTTGTCTTATTTCCTGTTCATTCCATGGGTAGTAATCTCACCAAAGTAGTCCTGAAAATATTGATCGGAGGCTATTTTTTATTTTTTATTTTTTTTTAAAGATGAGGGTGGAAGGCCTTTCAGCAAACAAAACTTCACATTTTTCAGTCATTCTCGAAGTACGTTCTCACCCCCGAACCTCTGTAATAATTTTTTTCCTAACATTTTATAGTTTCCAATTCATGTTTTAAATAGGTATTTCAAGTTGCTCCTACATTCGTCGCGGTTGATATTCAAAAAGCATCTGGAGATGCTGGTGAATACCTCAAGGTCAGGTGCTCCATTTGTTCTAGTTTCTAGATGTGATTCACCGCCAAAAACTAAATATATTTTGCACATGAATATAGCTCACATTTTTTAGCTTGTCCTTGCTCAACATGATTATTATGACAAATGAAAGAGTCGGTTATTTTAGTCTCGGAGATTCAGCTAATTGAGTTTTACAATCTTCTGTGTTCAGTTTTACATGATTTTTTGTGAAAATCTCGAGGATATCATCTGGAAGCCGCCTAATGAATCCTGCAAATCAAGGATTACCAAGACTAAGAGCAAAAGGCGATAATTTAGTTTTCTTCCACGTTAGCAAGTAAATTATGTTTGCTGTTAAACAGGGTGATCTTTGTCTTCCAAAAACTACCATCAAGTGTTTCAACCTTGAGGTTGCAGCATCGATTAGGGTTACATAGCCCCATTGGCCGTGATCTCCACCCTCTGAAAGAAAAAAAGAGAAATACTATCTTAATCTTTCTATATTAGGGTTGTAAATCCCTTTTGAGCGGAGTTTTCCCAATTCTTACCATTGTAATACCATTTTGTAGTTTGACGTGTATGACTGAACTGTTCTGCTATGGTGTTTTCGAATTCTTACCATCATAATGCCATTTTATAGTTTGAAATGTATTAGTTTACAATATTGCTATTTTGCTATTGTTTAGATGAAATTAAGCTTTTACTTTAAATTCTTCTTCTACCAAAAAGTCAGTTATAATTTTTTTTTTTTTTAATGTTACCTTAATAGTTTCATCGAAATATATGTTGAATGTTTGTTAAAAGAAAAAATTCACTACACAAAATTTCATATGCATGTTAATTTCAAATCAATAAGAAGATTTTGAAAAATAAATTGTATTTAAAATGTACATCTAAAAAAAGTCATTATATGAAAGGTTTGGAACAATTTTAAAACAAAAAGTTGCGTGAAACACTCGACTCTAAATATATACAGGGGCTTTTAAGCCATTTGAACTATGTTTCTGTTTTTTTAGAACCAACTATGTTTACTTAAGTGAGGGACCTTCCATGAAATTCTATTTCCACACACTCACCTACCTCTGTGCACACACTTAATGATTTATTTTTTTATTACAATTTTATCCTAAAATAAAATTACTAAAGTGTTCTTATCTTTTCCTCCAAAACCCTAATTTTTTCATCTCCTCTATGCACACACTTTGGCCGTTGTTGAATGGATTCACCATTGTTGACATTGGATCTTCCCTTCCTCCTCCTCCTCCGTTGTCCCCTAGATTATCACCTCCACCACCGCTACCACTTCTACCTTCTCCAAATCACTGGCCACCGCGGAGACCTTTTAACGTTTTTGCGGAAAATTTTTTGAAGCTATCAAATTCTAAATCCCTAGACCTCCGATTACTCTCTCTCTCTCTCTCTCTCTCTCTCTCTCTCACTCTCTCAGTAGAGAAAACAAATTCTCATTCCCACTCTCTGTCCTTATTTTCTTGGAAACCAAACAGTGGCACAAATGGCTACCTTTCAACTCACAAACCTAGCTAAGTTAATAGTGTGTTCTTCTTCTTCCTCTTCAATTTTCAGTGGGTTTAACCACAAAACCTTCTATTCATTCGTCTCAAGAACATGTTTCTCCTTCCAGGCTCATCGTCGAAGTCCCTCGAAGCGTTATTGTACTTGTAGTAGCTTGTTTACTCCAATGGGCGTGGCCAAGATCAAGGTCGTCGGAGTAGGTGGAGGTGGCAACAATGCCGTTAATCGCATGATTGGCAATGGATTACATGTGGGTTTTTCTTGCATTTTGATGGTTCATATCCAAATTTGACCCCCCTATTGCATATAATAATACATATATATACATTCTTGCTAGTTCTGATTATAGAACTGGGTTTTGTACATAATTATTGTTTTCAATGGCAATGTGGGTTTTGCTTTCTATCTAGTTGGTTGTGCATTGAGTAAAATTATAAAATTCAAAATTAATTGGTATGTGTACTAAGAGAGGATCTGGAATGAGATGTTTTGGTGTGTGGAAATAGAATTACCCAGACCTTCCATGTAAAACTTATATTTGTATAAATCAATAAAATCTTATAATGAGGGAGCTTTGACCCTCTCACAGATTAACTCCCATGGTACAAGTGATAACAGTCAATTAAATTATTTTTTCCTTTTTGTTTTGATAACAGTCAATTAAATTATTTTTTTCCTTTTCAAAAACAAAAAAATAAAGAAATCAAAATGAAACAGTGAATAGAGTTGTAAATTTACATATTTGACCAATCAAATGTACAGTATATATCCCAATCATCTCACAACACTACACTCAACATACATATGTGGGAACACCATAACACAGACTCATACACAATCAAATAGAGATTAGAATTCAAACACAGTTTCTAAAACACCAAGCAAACAGAAACCTGTAACATGTTCTGATAGAACCAAATATAAACTAGATACTTCCATGACTCTGACCACCACTTGAAACCCAATCCAGGCCCTTACTTTGAAAGTTCACAGCAAAGTGTCTCCTGCCATAGCACACCAAAAATGTTAAAGCTTTGCCTATGATGGGGGAAAAACAAAAAAGAAATGAGAACCAATATAATTTACAGAGGACTTACAAGTTTCATCTCAACCGTAGCCTGAAAATGTGCAGTGTTCTCCTTGAGCCTTGCAATTTCTTGTTCCATGCGTAAAACTTCAGTGCTGAACTACTGTAGAATCCACAAAAATAAAATGAAAAGTGAGAATGATTATAGAGCAGGTGATAGAGATTCAGCAAGGTAAGACCCTTTATTAATTAAAATTAAGGTTCTAAAAGTTTAGACACTTTTACTGATTAAAACAACAGAATCAAGATCCTTACCATTTCCTCCTTTCCCATCCTGAGACGACCAGAAGAAAACAAGAAACTAATCAGAAAACAAAAATAAGAACAATTTTCTTCTACTTAACAAAGTCACAATTTTCGTCTCCAATAATATCTAAAACCATATGAATGTTGGTAAAATGAAAATAGCCTCAAGGGTTCTTTTGTGAAGGCAAACACTCTTGCCACCATTGCCCCTTGTAATGCTCCAAACCCTTTTGTGTCTCAACAAGCCAGTGGCCACAAAAGAATCTGTTATAAGTTGAACTTTACCTTTCTAAACTAGTGATCTAGGAGTTAAAAAGGTTGAGCCTGGGAGGGAATACATTGCAAATAATGCTTCTATAAAAGAAGTTTGCAAATCTTTGAAGATTCTCGAGTTTGGAAGTACCATTACTGAAATAAATCTAATAATTAACATATGTATTTTGTTGAAGAATGATTTTATTAGAAAGCGCTTAATAATTCGAATAAAATTTATACGATATTATTCAAGTAGAAAAATTGAAAGTTGTGGACGAAATTTTGACTGTATAGTACTTCTATCTGTGCAAATGTTATCTAATATAATCTCTACACCACTTTAAACAAGTGGTTGGAAGTGGATTTTGTTCTTATTGTTGAGGACTAAATTTTGACAAAGTTTATAGGACACATGTGATGGGACTTAAGGCTTGGTTAGTTTGGGTTGGTTTGGTTTTTAATAGGACACGTGTATCTTGCTTTAAACAACTGAGGTTGTAGGGAACAAGAAAAAATAAAGGTAGATTTCCTACCAAAATATAGGAAACATGTTTTAATTGAAATCACATTTTCTATAATATGTAATGTCATTTAGTTACAAAAATAAATGTTGATGTGTATTACCTGCTTGGCTCCAAGTCAGATTCTTGAAGTCTAGACTTACCATCTACTATAGCACAAAGAAAGTAGTTCATTGTTACTTTGAAATCATTCTTCACATGCTGCAGTAATCCATTCTCCCCTGTGTGGACCACAACATACGAATGTGCACGAGTGACTAGAGATGGAAGGGTAGAGCCACTACAGCCATCCGTCCTGCAAGCTGTGCAAACAAGCACATCCACAATCTCATTTCATAAGTGTTGATCTAATGTTTCCACTTACACAACAATATTGCTCAAACAACTTACCAATTTCGTGAAGATTCACATCTTTATCAAGAACAAAATTTTGTCTCATGTTCCTTGTGTAGATTCCCAAAATTTGCAGGCGCCCTTGCTCATCTGGGTACTCTACTTTGACATGTAGTTCGATTCTACCTTCCCTACAAACAAATACAATAAATAACGTACTTTTTTTTTTATTGAGTTAGGAAAATGAGAATAAAATAAATAGCTATTTATATATATATATGTATATATATATTTGTTTGGTTACCCATAAAAGATAAATATGTTTAAATAATTTCATTTTTCTTTACTTGATAAACTCAAAATTTGAACATGCCATTCGAGTTTAAAAAATGTGGGACATTGTTCAAAAAGAATAAAGAAATCAGCAAAGAACAACACAATGGAGAGAAGGTTACCTCGGCAGGGCTTCATCAATGAGCTCCTTTCAGTTTGTAGTACCAATAATAAAAATGTTGTTCAATACTTTCAGGCCGTCAATCTGAAAGGCATGCAAATTTTCAAGTATTACCTAGACAAAGAGAAACAATAAAAATAAAAAATTGAAAAACGAAATCTGAGAGATATTAACCATTGCAAGTAGTTGGCTTACAAGCCTATCATCCATATGGTGTAATCCCATATCTGCCCCTCTTTCTGCAAAAAAAAAAAACCAAGAACATATTAAAGACATGATTTTCAATATACATATGGAACCAAAGAAGACCACGCTCACTCTCTCTTAATGCTTATGATTACTTTCTCATTGTTGCCTCCTCTACCCTTTGTTCATTGTTAGTATTTTTTATCCTAAAGAAATTTAAAATTTAAGTTTTGGCAATACCTCACTTGACAAAACTTAATATGATGATTTTTTATTGAAAGGGTTTTTGTTTTTATTATTTTCTTGTTCATTATCTTCTTATACATTAACATGATTCATGATGCTTGTCAAGATATGGAGATAATGTTGTTGAATTTTCAAGTTTGAGAATGGCAACTTTGGGATGCTCAAATTGGCTGTTTGTCTCAGCTTTTTGGTGTCAACACATGGGTGAAAGGATAGAGCTTCACATGTGTGGACTTTTTGTGGATTTTGTTGGATCTTCATTGATAGCAAGCATGAGGATAAGGCTTTGACAAAGGGATGGACTTTACAGAGCTAAATGGTGGCTTAGGGAGGCTGTTTGTCAGTGGGATTGGATGACAAAGCGCGGAGCAAAACGTGCAAGAAATATGAAGCAAAGAGACAGAAAAAGATGCTCAGCCGCATCCATCATCACGCCCGCGATTCACTCACAGCACGGTCGCGCCCGCGACCATTAGTATCGCGCCCGCAACCAGGCTTTGCCCAAACGACCAACTCCCAGGAGTTGGCTCTACAACCTGCGAAGGGACACCACGGCCGCAAACCAAGGCTAACCATGCCCGCGAAGAACATGTCTGTGCTCGCGAAAGTGCCCTGCCTCAGGTCTATTTAAAGGACCCTTTGTTAATTTGTTGAGGCACCTCTCCAACACCATTTTGGCATCTCTCCAGAACATTTTCTATCTCTCCCAACACTCTCTAGAGCTCAACATTTCCAAACTTAGAGAGAGTTTATTTTGAGAGAAATATATTTTGAGAGAGATCATTTTTGTAATAGAGAAAATATTTTGAGAGAAATATATTTTGAGAGAGATCGGGCTTTATTTTGTTAACGATCTTTCTTACCTCCTTGTATTAGGAAAAAAATGAAGTTTTATATGTGGTTGTGTGCGTGATTTGAGGCTACATGACCTAGTAAGGGAGCTATCTAGGAACTATGTCGGATGCTGAGATGGCAATACATCATCAGATACTAGCTAGGTCAAAGCAAAGATGGCCTTGGGAAAAGAAAGAGTGAGGAGTTGTTTTAGAGGTCTAGAAGTGAATAACCAAAAAGCAAGAGATGGCGATGGTTAGATATTCTTTATGCATGAAGATGGAGGCTATATTTATAAGGATTGGGTTACATAGCCCAACTCACCTAGTGGCCTCAATAGTTGGAATGGTGGTCAAGTGTGCTCAGATATGAACAAGTCACTTGTCTTTGTCATACTCTAGAGTTCTCTTCCTGTCGAGATCTCTCCAAGGTCAGTCAAGTGCAGATCCCCCCAATGAGAATAGTACAAGGTATCTTGACAAATCTTCATTTCCAATATACCAAGTCCAAAATTCCTACGATCTCATGTTGAGTCATGAGGTCTCTTGGGTGCCCCGTAACCATGGCACCAAGCCCAAAGGTGTCCCGAGGCTCTTCTATCTGACGTAGAATGGCATGAGTGTATTAGGGTGACTGGAAAACAAGTGTAAAATCATATAAGACATGGAAACTCGACTTGCCCAAGGGGACCCAAGTGTGATGGCTCTAGTGGATACAAGCACACCCAAGTGGGCAGTCCTCTTAATCTTGGAAGGAAGGCCAAGTGCATCAGCAAGGCTCCCTGGAGATAGCCTCTTTCAATTTTAATACGAGAGATGCTACATGTGTGGTGGGTAGAGGTTTTGGAATAAAGGGATCCCATGCTCAATACAATTGTCATGGTGAAGCTATGAAGTATATGCAGATATGATGATTACCTAAGGTCAGTCAAGTGCTTTATGTATTTATGCGCAAAACAATTGAGTGCTTATTGTTTAGGAACCACTTTCTAGAAAAATGGTTTCTTGCCTAGGTGACCATTACCTTTGGGGTCTTCGGATAATATACACTGTCTGTTATTTTCAAAATTCAAAACTTTCAACCATGAGCCACCCTTTTTCATATAGAATAGCATTTCTATGTTGATTGTTCACACTGTTTAAAAGCATAGGTTGTTTAAATTAATAAAAACATTTAAAAGTGGCTGACAAGTTGAAATCACAAATCATAGGGCATAGAAATAATGTGAAAGCAATGCTAATTAATCTGGACTACACACTCAATAGTGAATGCCTGCCTTACAAAAGCATATTGATAGAGAAGCATGAAACTCAAGCCTTGTATCTTATTGTCAATGTTTCAAAAGATGAGTTACAATTACTAATCTGGAGTACATATCACTAATACCAATAAGGAATAAAGAGACATCACACAAACAACAAATTGGCCACGTATGACATGGGAATGAAATGAGAGAAATAGAACATATAATCCATGGGAATACAAAAACACCAAAATGATGTCAAACCCAAACAGGGGAAAAAAATACTTGAATTATGTCAAAAACCTTATGTCTGATATCGGGAAATTTACACACGCACACATATATAACACGAATTGTAGGTAGCACAACTAACAGCATTTAGAAGTAGCAAATATTGCATCTGTGCTTACCTTAGCAATGGAATCAAGTTCATCAAATATGATGATGTGTAGGTCACTTTTAGCTCCCGACAGAAAAGATTAAATGATCTCACTATAAAAGCACAATGAAGTGAATTTAGAATGAACATATGTACGCATCTTCACCAAAAAAAAAAAAAAATTCATCATCAATGGCTGTTTTAAACAGTGACCTTATTTTCCTCTTCGATACACCTTGGAATGCGTCTAACACATCCGGTCCATTTATAATCTGCATGAACGGTAGGAGAAAAAGAAGTGTCAAAATAAGATTAAAAAAAGTGGAGAGAGAGAGAGAGAGAGAGAGAGAGAGAGAGACCAGGGGCACTTTTGCATTTAGAAATTTGCAAATGCTTCATGCTATCAAGGTTTTTCTAGAACCTGGTGGCCCATATAGAAGCATTCCTCTTACATGCTTCAAATTCAGCCTAGCATAAGAAAGTCAATAGTTAATAACTTATAGTAACTAGATTTGGGGAGGGGGGGCCATGTATTATATGTTAAATAGGCAGGCCATCAAAAAAAGAGAAGCCCACCAAGACTAGTTTAAATTTCCGCAAGCATATACAAGCAGATTTGGTCATGAAAGGACCTTACAAGCTTGAGATGTCCCCATGAAAATGAGTCTTGGGTATATTTCCAATGTGTAACAATCTAAAAGAGATTCCTTTATATGGATTCTTGCCCGTTGTGGCAAAGGGGTGGAAATAGTAGACCATGTCATTTTGCATTTTGTCCATGTACAAAGAGTGTGGCCTGCATGCCCTTTAGTTCTTACATTTTTTTAAAGACTACTATTTGTCTTGCAACTATCCAAATATGGCAAATATCTAAATGGCCTAACGATGTTCTTTGGAATCTGCTAGTATAGTTGGCAGCAGTAGGTGGCATATTTAGAAGGCATGTAATACAAGTAGTGTTTGAGGAGCGAGCTAGAGAGTTCAAATTACATAAATCCTAAGCCGACTGTTCAACCCATTTATCCTATTAGTTTATATTTAAATACAATTTAGACTAAAATTACCCTCCAAAAAGGGAATGAGTTTGCAATTAGGACCACAAGAAAGTTGCCCTGTCATCACTTACTGTTATCTATTCTTGGATTCTTGGGGGAATTCACAACAATTTTTTTCTAGTGTTCTTTTCTATTGATTAAGAGGTGACCTCGTTATTTATCCCAAAAAAAAAAAAGAAAAAAAAAAAGAAGAAGAGGTGACCTCGTTCTTTTCATTCATTTGTGGAAATTTGATAATCTATCACCTTTGCATCCTAACACTTCATTGCAGCTATTATCAAATCCTTCACCTCTATCTTTATACCCAACAACTTCAACCTATTTTACTACACTTTGTTGTACTTTTCAGTAATAAACTTGCTATAATAAATTTAGAAATATTAAAATAATTATGTTACTGGTTAGTATTCATGTTATTGAGTAATCACAAGACAATAATATATTTAAAGATTATAATGTCTTTTAATAATAAAAATACCACCACTATGTACGTTAGTTGATGAAAAGATTATGCATAAGAATTAATAAGAATTATTATTTTTTTAATATCAAAATCCTATCAAAGTAAGGGATCGACCTGGGCTTTATGGCTTGGAGCTAAAAAATTCCTTTCCATACAAAAAACTAGCAAAAGTTTCACAATAAGTTCCAGTGGGGTATATTGAAACTACTCTTTTTCTTTCGCTTATTAGCATACAAAACTATTTTCAAAGCATTTATATATATATATATATATTAATTTTCAAAAGGTTACATTGATGTGATTTGGGATATGTATGAAGGTGTGGTGACCACTATTAGATCGCATGCTGGAGAGACAAATGAATTTTCAATTACTGTAGGGTTACACCAAGAATCAACATTAAGTTCTTATCTTTTCGCTTTAGTTATAGATAAGTTGATGCAAAATATTCAGGATGATGTGCTATGGTATATGCTTTTTGCAGATAATATCGTGTTAGTGGATGAGACTAGAGAAAGAGTTAACACTAAGTTAGAGACTTGGAGAAAGACACTTGAATTTAAAGAATTTAGGATAAGCAGAACTAAGACAGAATATACGGAGTGTAATTTTAGTAGCAATCACAATGGAAATAGAGGAGAAGTGAAGATTGAGAACCAAGAACTACCTAAAAGTGAACATTTTTGTTATTTAGGATTGATTATCACAACGACTGGGGAGATTGGAGCAGATGTGGTCCGTAGAATTAAAGTAGGGTGGCTTAAGTGGAGGAACGCGTCAGGAGTCCTGTGTGATAAACGAGTACCGACTAGACTAAAAGGGAAGTTCTATAAAATGACTATTAAACTAGCGATGTTGTATGGGACGAAATATTGAGTAAATAAGAAATAACATGTAGATAAGTTGAGTGTTGTTGTGATGAGGATGCTAAGGTGGATGTATGGAAAAACTAGAAAAGACAAAGTTAGGAGTAGTACCGATTGAAGATAAGTTTAGAGAGAATAGATTGAGATGATTTGGTCATATACAACGGAGACCAACAGGGGCATTAGTGAAGAGATGTGATACAATGACGGTAGATGGTAGTGTTAGGGGAAGGGTAGACCTAGATTGACGTGGACTAGTGTAGTAAATAGATATATGAATCTCATTAATTTGACTAATAAAATGACCTTGGATAGAGTCGAGTGCAGAAGAATGATTCATACAGCCGATCCCATTTGATAGAACTTAAGACTTGGTTTGGTTTGATTTGGTTTTCACACATCTTTATATTCCTATACATATACCGAGATTATTGACAGCTCAAAAGGTGTTAGCATTTTCCTTGTCCAAAATATGTAGTAATTTGAATGAATAACTAAATTACAAATTAAGCAACTATACTGTAAGTGCCTGTTTGATTGGGCAGATTATAACATAGGATTGGGATTATTAATCCATGCGACTCACATTGCATTGTTTGGTTGCAATTTTTGTTATCTAGACGATGAACACTTCATCTAATAAAATTGACAGATTAATCCTACAACTAATAATGCAAAACAAATATATATTGCAAAATAAACGTAAATAAGAAGGAATTATTTATCTCAATAATTCAGCAGAATAACCAATCTTACAACAAATCTGAATACCTTTTTGCTACAGAAGGAGGAACCATCAGCGAGCCTAATGCAGACTGCAGTATTTGAGCATATTGGGATGTCATGCCTCCAATACCAAATGATATCAGTACTTCTTCCAGTGATTCCATATTGAAGCCTTCCCTAAATATGTTTTTAAATGTTTCAGCTCCACGGATTAGGGTACCCTGTGGTCAACCATGCCAACAACTTTGAATAATTCTTACTGTTCATAAAAACATATATACATATGGACTCTCTATATGGGTAGGTGTGTGCATCAATTACAGATCTATCTGTACTCGGAGCTTCTGAAGACATGGCCACCGACGATGAGCCGAGCACTCGGCGGCCGGGGCACACTGTTGAAACTCATATTGGACCGTTGGAACGGACAGAGACCAACATCAAGTGGCCCACCATCCGATGTCATGAAGAGAGGTGGTTTCGGCCATGGGGCTTGTTGAAGAGAGAGAGAGAGATATATACATGAATAAAGTAGAGAAGGGAAGGTAAAACTGTCATATTTACATGGCATAAACGCAAAATTCAAAAAAAATAAAATTGACATAAACTTGGACTGTTCAGTGGGTGGAATGGGGTGTGTTGTTGGACCGTGAGATCTTTTATGGGTTTTATTTTGATAATTTAAACAGTTTGTAGAGTTCTTTAATTAATTTATATTTGTAAAAAGTAATGTTGATCGGATATCGTTATCTCCTTGATAGGAACAAATTTTTATCAATAGTAAATATAATTTTAAAAATAAATTGTTAACAAAAATGTATTCTGATTAACGTGATTTTTTGCAAGTATGAAATATCCAACGAGTTCAATACATTAAATGGTTCGGATTATCAAAACACGACCTATGATGAGCCTCACAGGCCCAACAATATACTCTGGTCCACATAGTAAACTGGAGAAAAACCTTTCCCAAGAAAATATCATAACAAAACACAATTAGATATAATTAAAAAATTCATAAGTCATAACTAAAATAATATTATAATTAAAAAAATTAGTCCTAAAAAAAAGAAAATAGTACAATTAGAGATATATAAAATACATTTTTTTTAAATTATGTATATTAAAATTTTCCTAATAATAATATAAGAAATTTGTCACCCAACTCTACCTTTAAAATGGTGTATATTAGACTTTTTTTTTTAATAATAATATAAAAAAATTGTCACATAACTCTATTACAAAATTATGTAAATTTTTACAAATTTAAGTCACTTTTTGAATTTATAAAAATTTAAATAATTTTATAATAAAATTCATACCATTATACACCGGAACATTTTTCATACAAATAGAGAAATATCAGAGACCAACAAACACAGGAGTTGAGATCCTCTCCTTGCCTCCTTACTTGCAATAGTAGAGATGTACCTTGAGTTGATCAAATGGTCCAAATTTGGACAGAAAAAGCAAATTTGAATTTATTTTTTTATTTTTTTATTTTTAAATAGTCAAATCTGAATCGTTGGATTAACTTAAAATGTATCTCCACCATTGCAAGTAGGGAGATAAGAAGAGAGTCCAAGTAAAGGATCTTCACTCACAAGTAATCATTCATTACCAATGATTGTGGAACTTCAACTATGGCTTTTGTGCGCTTACGGATCATCCCTTACTTTGGGATGGTCTGGGATGCATTCTCACGGAGAGAAACTTCCACAACACTACAGACATACAAGCTTCCTTTATATGCAAATGCCGTCCTTTGATATTCAGTAAAAACCTGCACATCCCCAAAGCGCCCCATTTTAAGGTCGTTTAATGCCTCAGACCCCCACTGGGGTGACCCTCGAGACCCAATGGGGTGTGATTGGTCTTTTTTCTTTTTCTTTTTCACCAACCCCCACGTGTGTGGGGGGAGGGAGGGTGTGGGTGCTTGGAGACGGGAGGTCTCAAGCACAGCTCTTTAAGGTTACTTATCAATCAATTTTTTTAATTAAATTTATTTATTTATAAATACTGATGAATAAATTTATTATAAGATATTAATAAATTTATCAATAATTTTTTGGTCAAATTACCTACACCTCTTTAAGATTTAACTAAATTACAGATTCTTCCTCAGGTTTCAAAAATTACATTCCACCTCATTACAATTAATGCTATTAACGGAGATAGTAAATTGACTGAAATGTCCCTAACTGTGTTATGTAGAGAAATAATGATATTTGGCTGAGATATCATGTCAAGTCAGTCAATAGTCGATCAATACTTGTTTTAGAATTTTTTTTAAAAAAATTAAAAATTAATTTGATTAAGAAATAAAAAATAAAAAATAATTATCATTTTATATAATTTTATTTTTGAGAGGTTAGAAATAATTTTTACAAATTAAATATATTTTTTCATATTTGTTTTTATTAAATTAGCTTCTATTTTTTTCAAAAAAAAATTCTAAATTTTTTTCTAAAGAACAAATCAAATATGGTTCCAAAAACTTAGATAACGTTTGGTTTAGAACTCAAATCATGATTTGTATAAAAAAAAAATTCAAAACTCATACCTAAACTTTTTTTAAAATTCTTTACAAAACTCTATTTAAAAAAAAAATTATTCATTATTTATTTCAAAAAATAATTTTTTTTTTTTTGAAGAAATTATTGGCCAAATAATTTGTTATGATTTAGATATATATGGGCGATTCAAAAAAATTTAATTTAGATTGTTTAGTGCTTTGAAAAGGTAGCAGGGGCAATATCATCGATCAAGATCTATTTTCGTGATGTCAGCGTATTTCTGCTAACAATTCCTAATATTTACTTCAAGGTAGGGGATAAATTGTTATGCGAATATAAACCTTAGGAGGCGAGATGTAATTTATGAAACCTAAGGGGGGAATGTGTAATTTAACTAAACTTCAAGAGGGTGTAGATAATTTGTCCTAAGATTTAATGAGTAATAAGTCACAAAAATATGACCTATGGATAATATATCCCAATTTGAATTGTATATAAGACCATCTCTTATCATTTATCAATTCGTCCATCAAATTTTATTATGAATTTGAGTAAAAAAACTTAGGTAGTATTTGGTTTAATTTTTAAATTAACTTTTAGATTGAAAAATTGAAAAATATATTTGGCTTAGGGGTGAGCAGTGGATATATTGATCTGCCCAAACCGACTGAACTAAACCGATCCGATCCGCTATATTTTGGACGAATACGTGATGACGAGCGGACGGTTACAAATTGATTTTTTTCAATCCGCCTAGTTTTGGACGGAGGGCAGATTTGAGGTTCCTTTGGCCGCAACCGAACCGCCAAACTGCGAGCACCCCTAGTAATTTGTAAAACTTTGTGTTTTCAATTTATTTAGATATTCTATTTGTATTTTCAATTGAAAAAGAGTTTAAATATTCTGTTGAATATATTCTGTTGATAAAGAGTTTTCAACTTTAATATAATTTTTGAATTAAAAAAAATAAATGTATTATTTATCTATGTTTTTTGGTTTTTAAATCGAACTCTAAGAATAAAAAAAAAAAGATGATATATGATGGTTGGTTTTTGTTTTCAAAAACAGATATAGATGTAACCATACAGAGGTATACAATCTCTACTACTGCTCTGCTTATGGTTTTGGTGGTTTGAATTGTTTTTATATTTTAAGAATCACATATTATAATATTTTATGCGGATCAGGTGTGCTGTGATTGTAATATGTGAATGAGACATGCAGTGATTGTAATGTTCTAAAATTTCAAACTTCCTTTTTTTGGAGGAGACATGCAATGCTCGTAAAACCTTTTTAAGTCATTAACTGTAATACTTTTCTTCTTTTTTTTGAGAAAGTGCGTAAGTTGAATTATATTGAAAATTTATAAAATTTTAAACCGTTAAACCAATTCGCATCCATCCGCTAATCCACCAATCCGCTCAATCCACATCAGCCGAATTGACAGACGGATGTGAATTGATTTTCTCCAATCCGCCAATCTGACGGACGGATGGCAGATTGGAGGTTTTGTGGCCGCAACCGACCCGCGCTCACTCCTGGTTTATCATTTTTCAAAATTATTTTTTTTCTCTCTCCTCTCTTCTTCTTCTTCTTCTTCTCTTTCTTTTTTTTTTCACACATTAATCAATCAAACAATTTTTCTCTACACCCATCTATTCAGCTACAAAAAAAAAAAAAAAATACAAATCATTCCAAAATTATTTTCAAAACTCATAAGCAAACAAGTTTTAAATTTTGAAAGTCTTTTTAAACACTTAGGTAGCGTTTGGTAACGTTTACGTTTTTAGTTTATGTTTACAAAAAAATTTATAAACTGGTTTTTGTTTATTTTTAGAAAAACATAAATTACAAACACGTTTGATTTGGACAAAATTTTTTAAAAAAATTTAAAATATAAACTAAAAAATATGTTTGTTCAGACCTAAAATATTTATATCTATTTTTATTATTTCTGACAATGGGATCAAACACATTATAATTGAAAAAATTTAATTAAAAAATAATTGGAAAAAAAATTAATGAAAAAAATATTTGAAAAAAAAATTAATTAAAAATTAATTGAATCAAATTTTAATTTGATATAAAAGAAGAAAAGAAAAGAAAAAAAAAAGTGAAGATTAGAGATGCTCTAATAATGCATCAACTAATTACTAGTACTTAAAAAAAAAAAAAAAAAAAAAAAGAAAAAGAAAAATCCCTCAATAAACACCTGATGGTGAAATGTCCTTATAAATTCTCTCCCCAGGGTCGAAGCCATTATCTACACAATAATGAAATTTGATTAGTGATAATTTATTAGAAAGTTTCGTTGCTAAATGTAAATACAATCATATAGAACTGCATACCATTTGAGTCGAACTTGAACTTCCAGGAAGTAATTCTACCATGATTCTCAATACATCCACATCAAACCCATTCAATGGTGGAACAAACCTATAAATCAATCATATAGTACCTTTTAAAATGAAATTGCAGAATTCATACAAATATATCTATGTAGGCTACGACATACAAACACAATAGTAGATTGAACTTAAACTTTCAAAAGGATGGTATCTCCCAATGAAACATCCAGAGATTTGCAATCCTCTGGATTTAAAGATATGTGGCCCGTTGCAACTTTCTCATCCACTATATTCTTTATTAGTTAAGGTATAGCAGCAATACTCAAAATTCAAACCAAAAAAACAAAAACAACCCAAATCTCTGTTTTCGATTTTTCACCACAATTTTGAATAAAATTGTTTTTCTATGTGGTTAAAAAACAAACAAACAAATAGACCAACAAACAAACCAATCAAGTTAGTCTAATAGCCGTGGAAAAACGCCAAAACTCTCAACTCTTTTGAGGATATTGAATGGCAAATACCATCATGCCATTGACAAGAGCAAGGTAGAGCTTCTTTCTTGTAGTGAAAGGCCATGAAGGTCCTCGTCGAAGGCTCACAACAAATTGGTTTAGATCGTCTGGACAACAGTAACATGAATTGGTGAAACACTGCTCTGTAGTGGTATTTTGTACTATTAGTGTCTAGCCCAGTACCAAAATGGAGATCCCACTCTTCCACTCCACCAACCCCACTAGGTAGTGGAAGGGGTAGGTGGTGGCCAATAAGCTCCTCCCTCAATTGTGTATAAATTGAGGTGAGGAGGAGGGGTTTGAGATAAGAAATTGTAGTGTGTAATCTGAGAGGGCAGTGAGAAACAAGTGTGAATGAGAGTGCTATAGAGAGTGTTTGTGAGGTGTGAGTTGTAATATCCCTCCGGAAAATTCTATAGTGGATAGCTCTCCGTGGACATAGGCAATTGCCGAACCACATAAATATTTTTGTGTTACTGTGTGTGATTGATTTCTGGTGTCTCACAGTCCCAACAAGTGGTATGAGAGCCGAATCAGTTGCATTTCGAAAAAAAAAAGAGTGCGTTTCTTCGAAATTGCCAGAAATCAAGTTGCTCAAAATCAAGTTTTGAGCATACCAAGAGTAAGGGCTCGAAGAGAGGAGTCCAGAACTGCAACGTAGACCCCATGAAGAGCCTCCACACACCCTCACGCGCCCCCTGAAATAGGCACACGACGCTCACTCTCAACACGTGCCGTCGACCTAGTCGGCGCGTCATCCCACGCGCCCCACGCACGTCTGAAGGAAGAAGACGAGCCGCGTGGCAGCCAAGTCAGCGCCACGTGTTGGCCACGTCAGCGTCGCGTGTCTGCCACGTCAACGCCACGTGTCCGTCACGTCAGTGACACATGTCAGTCTTTCAGCCACATGTCAGACATGTGCCAGCCACATCATCACCTCCATTGACCAGTCAACCTGCCAGAGGAATGATCCAGTGCTTTGTGACAAAGGTACACCCGCAGATCTGAACTGTCCAAACTGTTTTGGCTTGATCTGAGCCATTCAAAGTCTATTTCTGACAATTCAATAGTGATTTCCAACTATTTGGAATATTCTGGACACATCTGTACAGTCAGATTTCACAAATCAGATTTTAAAAATTTGTAATTTTTATTTGGACAATCCAAAGTACTTTTCCAGCTAATTTAACTAGTCCGGACTCAACAGCAAAGCCTATTTTTTAGACAGAGATCATTTTTCGTATAGAAAAGTGCTGATGGAGGAATCAACGTCGACTTCGGGATATATGTTCAAGTTGACTCCTTCTAATCATGTAATTTGGAAGTCACGGATGGAAGACACCTTGTATTATAAAGACCTGTTTGACCCTATTTTTATAAAAGGGGTTAAACCAGAAGCAGTGAAGGATGATGACTGGATAAAAATGAACCGCAAGATTATCGGCTGTATCAGACAATGGATAGGCCACGGTGTGTACCATCATGTCACCGAGGAGACAGATGCCTATTCACTATGGACAATGTTAGACGACATGTTCCGGTCAAAGACCGCTCAGAACAAAGCCTTAGTGATGAGAAGGCTTGTCAATTTGAAATTGAAGAATAGTATGTCTGTCGCCGAGCACACTAGTGAATTCAAAAATCTGGTGAATCAACTTGCAACCGTCAAGATGTGCTTAGACGATGAAATGCAAGCCGTTCTACTACTCAGTTCTTTACCGGATAGCTGGGAGACGTTGGTGGTTTCTCTCAGCAACTCTGCACCAGAAGGCAAGTTGACCATGAGCATGGTCACAGACACCATGTACAATGAAGAGACAAGGCGGAAGGACTTGGATGGAGATCAATCCCATGCCCTCATCACAGAAAATAAAGGTAGATGCAGAGACAGAGGAAGAAGCAAAAGTAGAGGACGCAGTAGAGGAAGATTTCAAGACAGAGAGAAATCCAAATAAGGTACGAGCCGGCCGAAGTTCAAGTGTTACCATTGTGGCCAAGAGGGTCACGTAAAGAAATATTGCTATGCCTTGAAAGGAGAACAATAACAAGGCAATAGGCAGCCAAAGACTGAAGATGGGAACACTGCAGTTATTGTCTTAGAGGATATTGCATCATTCTCTGTTGAAGAAGAAAAATGTCTTCATATGTCAGACAATGACACTAAATGGGTGGTAGATACAACAACTTCCTACCACGCCACACCTCGGAAGGAGTTCTTCAGTACGTACCAAGCTGGAGATTTTCGTACAGTGAAGATGGACAACTCCAGTTTTTCAAAGATTGTGGGAATAGGCGATGTTTGCATCCAAACCAAAGTTGGGTGCATGATGGTGTTGAAAGATGTCAGGCATGTTCCCAATTTACGCCTGAATCTTATCTCAGGGATAGCCTTAAATCGACAAGGCTATGAGAACAACTTCGGCAAAGGCATGTGGAAGTTGAAAAAGGGATCTCTGGTGGTAGCTGGAGGACAGGCAAGTGGCACATTATACAAGACTCATATGGAGGTTGTCATGACCCGAACCCGCCCCCATGGGTTAAGGACATAACCGGCCAGTAATCTTGAGATTACCTATGGCCTCAAACCAAACCAGACATAACTCATCAGAGTGAAGGGGCCAAACGGAAGCAAAATTTAAAACTTTGTCCATAGAGCTGTGCTTACATGGCATGTCATAACAAACCATACATACATATATATATATTAATAACTCACATCAGGAAATACAATAACATAAGTTCTGTATAGACAGGATCATTCAAGTCTAGGTCAGTCAATCAAAACTATATACAAATGTATCCAAAGTCCTCACCAACATGACAAAATAAAACAAGTTGGCAAAAGGGCGAAGACGAGTCTCGTGTGTGAGACGTAAGGGATGACTCTTCAAAACCTTGGTTGTTCCACATAAACTTCACTGAGGCTGGGTTTGGACCTCCCTTGGCTCACCTACAGACACATGAATGAGCGTGAGCGAAAGCCCAGTGAATAATATCAAATAAAGAAGTTACACAAACTGTATTTAGAACAACGTGTTTCAAACGGCCTTGGGCCCAATTTGTATTTCTATCTAGCTTACGTATAAATACAGGTCAAGTGACAGTGGTTCCAAACACATCATACGGCCTCTGGCCCAATTCATTCGTATCATTTATGTCGGACGGCCTCTGGCCCATTCATTTGTATCATATGGCCTCTGGCCCATTCATTCATGTCATACGGCCTCTGGCCCATTCATTCATTTCATACGGCCTCTGGCCCATTCACTCATGTCATACGGCCTCTGGCCCATTCATTTATGTCAGACTATCGTTCGAGTCAGACCATCATCCATGTCATACGGCCTCTGGCCCATTCATTCATGTCATAGGCCTCTGGCCCATCCATTCTTTCTTTCATGTCAAACTGGTCTTTGGCCCATTCATTCTTTCATGTCAGACTGGCCTTCGGCCCATTCATTCTATCATTCATGTCAAACTGACCTTTGGCCCATTCAATCCTTCATTCATGTCAAACTGGCCTTTGGCCCATTCTTTTGGCATAGCAAACATTTGTCCACCATTCAAATTAATGAACTTATACGACTTACACAGAAATAAGCAATTGGACAAACAATATATTTCAGATATCTTTATTAAGGTATTACTCATAGTGATCGGCTGGATGATTTGCCCTGGAGCTCGACCCTACACATTCCATGAACACAATGGGTCACAAACAATTCAATCCGTTCTTAATTCACATATTCCTCTTTAGGCTTCTATCTTATTCTTTTAATTCATTCATAGTGCTCAATGCATGCCTAAGCGTACTTAGAAGTGAAAGGGAACGGAAAATGAAACACATAACACATTCACAAAATTTCATAAACAGGGGTCCCCGCTCGAGCGTGGACTTCCCCACTCAAGCGGACCCATTAGGTCTGCAAAAGTTCTGGTTATCTCGTTTTTACGCTCGAGCGTGAATTCGGGCGCTCGAGCTGAAGGTCATTCCACATAGCTCCCCGCTCGAGCGGACATCCATGACTGTAAAAATACTGGGAGCCCGCATTTTACGCTCGAGCGGTGGTTCCCCCGCTCGAGCAGACGTCAAGAATTCTGGGTTTTCCAGAACTTGTTCTTGAACTCAAATTCGACCTTCAAAGGTTCCAAACCCACAATTCTGGTTTGAAAACATGCAAATACAATATACATCATGAGTATACAAGCAAGATGAGGTCAATTGCTCAAAATCATGGTCCAATTCTTCAAAATAAATCAACATTCCTTGGTATAATCAAGGCTCATGCATTCAAATCTCATATTAATCAAACATGCATGTCAAAATATGGTGCAAATGGTGTTTATTCTCATGAAGCTCAACTAAAACCATGCTTACATGTATGATTCAACCCACAATCTTTCATAATTCACACATTACATGCTAGATTATGTAATTTCATAGGGATTCTCTACATGCATGCACACATGGACTTCAATCTCAACTTAATCAACCCAATACATGTTCTTTATCATCATTCAACTTTGAATTCACAAATTACAAACTAAAATCCATGAGTCAAGGGTTGATTACTCACCTAGGAGCCTTAATTCTCACAATCGTGCTCAAATCTTGCACCTAGCCTTCCCAATTCATAAATCTTGAGCCAAAATGCACAAAGATGTCTCCTCTCTCTCTCAAAGTCGGTTCTCTCTTTTTCGAGAGAGTGAATCTCAGCCAAAATGATATAAAAGAGAGGAATTAAATATAACAAGGCCCTTTATATAGCCTCACTCAATCAAATTTGATTATAGCCAATTAATGGCACTTAATTAATCGTTCTTAATCTAATTATTTTGATCCTAATCGATTTTCAATTAAATTTCACCGTAGGCTCTAAAAATTACGCTAATCACAATGGCATAATCAATTTCGGGTTCCGCGGCCTATAGAGCCTTCGATTTAAATTCCAAAGCAGATAATCAAGCAGATATTCCTACGGTGAACAGATAGAAATTCAAAACCACATATTTTCACATAAATGGCACACAAAATCATACCAAACACATAATCACATTCATAATAAAGACCAATTAGCATAATACGGAACAGGGTTATCACAGTCTTCCCCCCATTTAGGAAGTTTGGTCCTCCAAACTTATTTTACCTTCGTCGAGAAACAAATGTGGATACCGTAGTCGCATTTCCTCCTCTTTTTCCCACGTGGCATCCATCCCATAGTGTTCTTTCCATTCCACTTTCACCATTGGGATGGACTTACTTCTCAATTGTTTCACCTGGCGGTCAATGATTCATTCTGGCCACTCGGTGTACTCCATATTTTCATCAAGAGCTACCCTGTGATAATCAATCACGTGAAACGGGTCTCGAAGATAATCCCTCAACATCGACACATTAAACACATTATGGATTTGCTCGAATTCGGTGGAAAAACAACTCTATAGGCAACTGGACCATGCCTTTCTAGAATTTGAAACGGCCCAATGTAACGGGGCGACAACTTGCCCTTCTTTTCAAGCCTGACTTGGCCTTTCATCGGGGACACACGAATAAACAGATGGTCACCAACCTCATACTCAAGAGGTCTTCTTCGAACATCCGTATAATTCTTTTGTCGGTACTGAGCTGTTTTGAGCCTTTGCTGTATGGTTTTGATTTTCTCATAAGTGTCTTGCACAATTTCAGGCCCAAGTAAAGCTCTATCCCCGACTTCTGTCCAACAAATTGGTGATCTACACCTTCTACCATACAAAGCCTCGTATGGTGCCATACCGATGCTGGAGTGGAAGCTGTTATTGTATGCAAACTCTGCTAGTGGCAAATAGTCTTCCCAACTCCCCTGAAAATCCAAGGCACACATCCTTAGCATATCTTCTAACGTCTGTATGGTCCGTTCTGATTACCTATCTGTCTGCGGATGGAATGCAGTACTAAATCTCAATTCTGTCCCCATGGCTTCCTGCAAACTCTTCCACAGTCTAGATACAAATTTCGGATCTCTATCCGACACAATAGATACTGGAACTCTGTATAAACGAACAATCTCATCAACATATATTGTAGTCGGTCTATAAGCATTAAATGTAGTTCTAATTGGTAGAAAATGTGCAGACTTAGTTAGTCTATCAACTACAACCCAAATACAATCCATACCTCGAGGGGTCCGAGGTAGGCCAACAACAAAATCCATAGTCACGTGCTCCCACTTCCATTCAGGAATAGGAAGAGGTTGAAGAAGACCGCCTAGTTTCTGATGTTCAGCTTTAACTTGCTGACATTGGAGACATTTGGACACATATTCTGCAATCTCTTTCTTCATTTTAGGCCACCAATAGCTTTGTTTTAGATCCCGGTACATTTTATTGTTACCCGGATGCATAGGAAACACTGATTTGTGGGCTTCATCTAAAACCCTTTTCTTTAGTTCCGGAATATCTGGGATACACATTCGATTTTGAAATCTCAACACTTCACCTTCAATGCTAAACTCTTCTTTCGGACTTGTCTCAAATTCATCAATCACTTTCTTGAGGATTTCATCCCCTTTCCGTTTCTGTTTAATTTCATCAATGATTGCCGGTTCGGCTGTAATAGCGGCTATCAATCCGCCCTGTTCACATAATACCACTTCAATTTCAGACTTCTCAAAATCTTGCAAGATCTCTTTCTGTTCAGTAAGCAAACAAGCTATACTCTCCGTTAATTTTCTGCTCAAGGCATCAGCAACTGTGTTAGCTTTCCCGGGGTGATACTGAATCTTAAGATCATAGTCTTTTATCAGTTCGAGCCATCTCCTCTGTCGCATGTTCAACTCCTTCTGTGAAAAGAAGTATTTCAGACCTTTGTGATCCGTGTAGACTTCACACTTTGCCCCATACAGATAATGCCGCCAGATTTTCAAAGCAAAGACAACTGCGGCCAATTCTAAATCATGTGTCGGGTAGTTCTTCTCATGTGGCCTCAACTGTCGAGAGGTGTAGGCAATTACCCTTCCGTTCTGCATTAGCACACAATCCAAACCTTTATAAGATGCATCACTGAAAATTACAAAGTTTTCCGTACCTGTGGGCAATGTCAATACTGGTGTAGTGGCCAGTCTTGTCTTTAATTCATGAAAGGCCGATTCTCTTTCGTCATTCCATTCAAATGGTTGCCCCTTGCGTGTCAGTTGGGTAAGAGGTACAGCTATCCTTGAAAAGTCTTTCACAAACCTCCTATAATACTCGGCTAAGCCCATGAAGCTGAGGACTTCTGTCACATTTGTCGGTGTAGGCCAATTCACAATTGCCTCTATTTTCTGTGGGTCCACTGAAATCCCTTCCTTGTTGATCACATGCCCTAAGAAAACAACTTCATCTAACTAAAACTCACATTTCTTTAGTTTAGCAAATAATTTCCTTTCCCTAAGTATTTGCAGGACCGTTCTCAAATGATGTTCATGTTCGAGTCTATTCTTGGAGTATATCAAAATGTCATCAATAAAAACCATAACAAATTCATCAAGGTAAGTTTTAAAAATTCGGTTCATTAAGTCCATAAACGCTACCGGAGCATTAGTCACTCCAAATGGCATAACAAGAAATTCAAAATGACCATACCTCATTCTAAATGCGGTTTTCTCAACATCTTCTGCCTTTACTTTCAACTGGTGGTACCCGGATCTCAAATCAATTTTGGAAAACACCTGTGATCCCTGCAACTGGTCAAACAAGTCATCAACACGAGGTAAAGGGTATTTATTCTTTATTCTCACCTTGTTCAGTTCTTGGTAGTCAATGCACAGGCGCAAGGTTCCATCTTTCTTTTTCACAAATAACACCGGTGCACCCCATGGTGAAGTACTAGGTCGGATAAACCCTTTGTCAAGTAGGTCTTGCAACTGTTCTTTCAGTTCTTTCATATCAGCAGTAGCCATTCTGTAGGGAGTTTTGGAAATAGGCTGGGTGCTTGGCATAATCTCAATTGTAAACTCTATCTCCCTGTCCACCAATTCCCCTGGTAGTTCATTTGGAAACACGTCTGGAAATTCTCTAACAACAGGGATATTATTCAATTCAACATCTACAAGTTGTTCAGATAACACATAACACAAATAACCCTGGCACCCTTTCCTGATCAGTTTACATGCCTTTATTGCAGATATTGAATAAGGTGGAGGTACTACCCCGTTACCCACAAACACAATTTCTTCCTATTCTGGTGGTCTAAACACAACTCGTTTTGTACACAATCAATGGTGGCACAATATTTAGTTAACCAATCCATGCCCAGAATTATATCAAAGTGCCTAAAGTTCAACGGCAACAAATCCACATATAGAATGGCATTCCCAACACGCATGTCACAAAAACGATATACAGATTCACACAACACAGATTCCCCGGATGGAGCAGATACACATAGCAGGTATGGCAATAATTCTAGAGGTCTACTCAGTCTAGATGCAAATGCACATGTCACAAAAGAGTGTGTTGATCCAGAGTCAATTAACACAAAAGCATCCTGATTACATATAGAAATAGTACCTGAGACAACTGCGTTGGCATTCCGTGTATCACCCGGAACAAGCACAAAAACTCTCCCTTGTCTCATGGTATCTCCGGTGGTAGTAGATCTCAGAGTATTTCCCAGCTTTGGGATTGATGCAGTTGAGCTAGCAGCTAGCTTTCCACTGTTTTGATTACAATCTCTATCCATATGCCCTTGTTTACCACATTTAAAACAGGCTCCTGACACACGGTAACAAACCCCAAGATGCCTTTTACTACAAATATTACACATTGGGGATGTATCTTGGGAAGAATTAGAAGTACTCGAGGAGCTCGTATTCTGCTTCTTCAAAAATTTCTTCTTCGTAAAGAAGCCTTGTCTTTTGTAGCCTTTCCAGTCGGTTGCTGGTTTAGTTTGTCTAGTTATATTAGCTTCTGATATTATGGCCCTGTCTAGCACCCCAATATAGTTTTCCAGCTTCAAGACATTCACCCTTTCTAAAATGTCGCTTCGAAGCCCACCTTCAAAATGCCTCGCTTTCTTATAATCAGTATCAATCACATGTGGTGCAAACCTGGCCAATTCAGTGAATTTAGCCTCATACTCAGCTACGGTCATACTGTCTTGCCTACGTTCCATGAACTCTGATACTTTTTTGTCACGGACACATTGAGGGAAGTACTTATCATAGAAAACTTCCAAGAATTTTGCCTAGTCAACATCTTTATGATTTTCACGCATTAACATCCACCATCTTCTTGCTTCGTCTTCTAGCATAAAGGTGGCTAGAAGCACTTTCTGTGTCTCCGAACAGGGGAACACTTCAAATAGCTTTTCGATGCCGAGGACCCACGCTTCGGCTTTCAACAGATCTAGTCCCCCATGGAACTGTGTGGTTTCATTTTCTTGAACTCTTTCGTGAGAGCTATTATTCGGTCATCATTCTGATTATTTGGCATGGGTGGTGCCGGAGGTGGAGGTGGAGGATGTGGTTGCTGCCACTGTTGTTGCCACTTTTGTTGTTGCCTCAGTGCTTCTGCCATTTCCTGAATCAACCTTTCCATTCTATCTATTCTGGCAATAGAAGACTCCTTTATCTCATCACCTCTTGTCCTCACCATCTGATTAAACTTGCATTATGCTTTATACAAAAGATTCACAAGTATACGTATACTAGAGAGCATACATATTCAAATAATTTACAATGTAAGAAAATCACAAACTTATAACACATAGTTGTTCACATTAAAACATTTAAGCACATTCTCGATGCTTCCAAATTCATACTTATCACATGAATGCATCCTAGATCTTTTCTAGACGCTTATTGCTTTTTTGGACAAGTGTGTGAGTTATTAACTCGTGCTCTGATACCACTCTGTCATGACACGAACCCGCCCCCATAGGTTAAGGACATAACCGGCCAGTAATCCTGAGATTACCTACGGCCTCAAACCAAACCAGACATAACTCATCAGAGTAAAGGGGCCAAACGAAAGCAAAATTTAAAACTTTGTCCATAGAGCTGTGCTTACATGGCATGTCATAACAAACCATACATATATATATATATATATATTAATAACTCACATCAGAAAATACAGTAACATAAGTTATGTACAGACATGATCATTCAAGTCTAGGTCAGCCAATCAAAATTATATACAAACATATCCAAAGTCCTCGCCAACATGATAAAATAAAACAGGTTGGCAAAAGGGCGAAGATGAGTCTCGTGCGTGAGACGTAAGGGATGACTCTTCAAAACCTTGGTTGTTCCACACAAACTTCACTGAGGCTGGGTTTGGACCTCCCTTGGCTCACCTACAGACAAATGAATGAGCGTGAGCGAAAGCCCAGTTAATAGTATCAAACAAAGAAGTTACACAAATGGTATTTAGAACAACGTGTTTCAAACGGCCGTGGGCCCAATTCGTATTTCTATCTAGCTTATGTATAAATACATGTCAAGTGACTGTGGTTCCAAACACATCATATGGCCTCGGGCCCAATTCATTCGTCTCATTTTTGTCGGACGGCCTCTGGCCCATTCGTTTGTATCATACAGCCTCTGGCCCATTCATTCATGTCATACGGCCTCTGGCCCATTCACTTATGTCATACGGCCTCTGGCCCATCCATTCTTTCTTTCATGTCAAACTGGCCTTTGGCCCATTCATTCTTTCATGTCAGACTAGCCTTCGACCCATTCATTCTATCATTCATGTCAAACTGGCCTTTAGCCCATTCAATCCTTCATTCATGTCAAACTGGCCTTTGGCCCATTCTTTTGGCATAGCAAACATTTGTCCACCATTCAAATTAACGAACTTATAAGACTTACACAGAAGTAAGCAATTGGACAAACAATATATTTTAGATATCTTTATTAAGGTATAACTCACAGTGATCGGCTAGATGATTTGCCCTGGAGCTCGACCCTACACATTCCATGAACACAATGGGTCACAAACAATTCAATCCGTTCTTAATTCACATATTCCTCTTTAGGCTTCTTCCTTATTCTTTTAATTCATTCATAGTGCTCAATGCATGCCTAAGAGTACTTAGAAGTGAAAGGGAACGGAAAACGAAACACAGAACACATTCACAAAATTTCAAAAACAGGGGTCCCCGCTCGAGCGTGGACTTACCCACTCAAGTGGACCCATTAGGTTTGCAAAAGTTCTGGTTATCTCATTTTTATGCTCGATCATGAATTCGGGCGCTCGAGCTGAAGGTCATTCCACATAGCTCCCCGCTCGAGCGGACATCCATGACTGTAAAAATACTGGGAGCCCGCATTTTACGCTCGAGCGGTGGTTCCCCTGCTCGAATGGACGTCAAGAATTCTAGGTTTTCCAGAACTTGTTCTTGAACTCAAATTCGACCTTCAAAGGTTCAAAACCCACAATTCTGGTTTCAAAACATGCAAATACAATATACATCATGAGTATACAAGCAAGATGAGGTCAATTGCTCAAAATCATGGTCCAATTCTTCAAAATAAATCAACATTCCTTGGTATAATCAAGGCTCATGCATTCAAATCTCATATTAATCAAACATGCATGTCAAAATATGGTGCAAATGGTGTTCATTCTCATGAAGCTCAACTAAAACCATGCTTGCATGTATGATTCAACCCACAATCTTTCATAATTCACACATTACATGCTAGATTATGTAATTTCATAGGGATTCTCTACATACATGCACACATGGACTTCAATCTCAACTTAATCAACCCAATACATGTTCTTTATCATCATTCAACTTCGAATTCACAAATTACAAACTAAAATCCATGAGTCAAGGGTTGATTACTCACCTAGGAGCCTTAATTCTCACAATCGTAGTCAAATCTTGCACCTAGCCTGCCCAATTCACAAATCTTGAGCCAAAATGCACAAAGATGTCTCCTCTCTCTCTCAAAGTCGGTTCTCTCTTTTTCGAGAGAGTGAATCTCGGCCAAAATGATATAAAAGAGAGGAGTTAAATATAACAAGGCCCTTTATATAGCCCCACTCAATCAAATTTGATTATAGCCAATTAATGGCACTTAATTAATCGTTCTGAATCTAATTATTTTGATCCGAATCGATTTTTAATTAAATTTCACCGTAGGCTCTAAAAATTACGCTAATCACAATGGCGTAATCAATTTCGGGTTCCACGGCCGATAGGGCCTTCGATTTAAATTCCAAAGCAGATAATCAAATAGATATTCCTACGGTGAACAAATAGAAATTCAAAACCCGCATATTTTCACATAAATGGCACACAAAATCATACCAAACACATAATCACATTCACAATAAGGACCAATTAGCATAATACGGTGCAGGGTTATCACAGAGGTGCATTCAGATAGTCTCAACACAACAGAAGATAAGGCATCACCAAATTTGTGGCACAAAAGGCTGGGTCACATGAGTGAGAAAAGGTTGCAAATTCTGGCAAAGAAGTCTCTTATTCCATTTGCCAAAGATGCGAAATCGAATCCTAGTGACAACTGCTTGTTTGGGAAGCAACATACAGTCGCTTTCCACTCATCATCCAGAAGACAATCAGAGTTGTTAAGCAGAGTATACTCTGATGTATATGGTCCCATAGAAGTGGAATCTTTGGGCGGCAAAAAATACTTCCTGACGTTTATTGATGACGCATCACGGAAGGTATGGGTTTATGGCCTAAGAACCAAAGCTGAGGTGTTCCAGTATTTTCAAACATTTCATGCTATGGTACAAAGAGAGACCGAAAAGAAGTTGAAGTGTCTCCGAACAGACAATGGAGGTGAGTACACGTCAAAGGAGTTTGAAGCCTACTGTGCTACTCGTGGCATCCGACATGAGAGGACTATTCATGGAACCCCACAACACAATGGTGTAGCTGAAAGAATGAACCGGACCATTGCGGAGAAGGTTAGATGTATGCTCAAAATAACGAAGTTGCCAAAGCCATTTTGAGGAGAAGTCGTTCGTGTTACTTGCTATTTGATCAACAGATCGCCATCAGTTCCACTGAAATTTGACATTCAAGAGAAAGTATGGTCTGGAAGGGAGATTTCTTACTCTCACTTGAGAGTGTTTGGGTGCAAAGCATTTGCACATGTATCCAAGGAGCACAGACATAAGCTGGATGATAAAGTTACTCAATGCATCTTTATTGGCTATGGAGATGAAGAATTTGGATATAGACTATGGGATCCGAAAAATAAAAAGGTCATTCGAAGCTGAGATGTGGTATTTCAAGAAGGCCAGACCTTAGAAGACTTTGGGCAACCAGCCAAACCCAAAGTTAATGATGTTTTGGAAATTGTTCCCAATCTTGCACCATCACATCATGCCACTCATGAAGAAGAGTTACCGCAGCATGCAACCAATGATGTAGAGTTGCATGATGGATTGCCAGAAGAAGAAGAGGGTGTTGAGCAGGGGGAGCCACAACCCCCTCCGCCAGAGACTGTTGGTCCACAGTTGCAAAGATCAACAAGAGAGTCTAAGCCATCGTCAAAATACCCTACTTCTGATTATATTTTTCTTACTAATGAGGGGGAGCCAGAAAGTTTTCAAAAAGCTCAAAATCATAAGGAGAAGAGTAGCTGGCATCAACCTATGCAAGAAGAGATGCAGTCATTGTAGAAGAATCAAACTTATGATTTGGTAAAACTTTCCCAGGGTCGAAAACCATTGCAGAACAAATGGGTGTTCAAGTTGAAAAAAGATGGCAGCGGAAAGCTAGTCAAGTATAAGGCTCGATTGGTTGTCAAAGGTTTCGGGCAGAAGAAAGGTATTGATTTTGATGAAATCTTCTCGCCAGTTGTGAAAATGACATCCATTCGAGTAGTTTTGGGACTAGTGGCTAGTTTGAATTTGAAACTTGAACAGATGGATGTGAAGACAGCATTTCTCCATGGTGATCTGAAGGAAGAAATTTACATGGAGCAACCAGAAGGTTTTAAAGTAAAAGGGAAAGAAAACTTAGTCTGTAGATTGAAGAAGAGTTTTTAAGGCCTCAAACAAGTGCTTAGACAGTGGTACGAGAAGTTTGACTCATTCATGGTGGATCATGAGTACAAGAGAACTGCTGCAGATCAGTGTGTCTATGTCAGGATATTTCCCGATGGAAACTTCATCATACTCCTGCTCTATGTTGATAACATGCTAATTCTTGGACAGGATGCCACAACAATCAGATCATTGAAGAAGGAGTTATCACAGTCCTTTGACATGAAGGACCTAGGCCCTGCACAGCAAATGTTGGGCATGCAAATTGTGCGTGACAGGAAAGCCAAGAAATTATGGCTGTCACAGGAGAAGTACGTTGAACAGGTGATTGCAAAGTTTAACATGAAAGTTTCCAAGCCAGTCAATACTCCGCTGGCTAATCATTTCAAGTTGAGCAAGAGTTCTTGTCCCTCCTCTACTAAAGAAAGAGAAGAGATGGAGGCTATTCCCTACTCATCCGCCGTAGGGAGTTTGATGTATGCAATGGAGTCCACCCGACCAGATACTGCTCATGCTGTTGGAGTAGTAAGCAGATTCCTTTCCAATCCAGGAAAAGAGCATTGGGAAGCAGTCAAGTGGATTCTGAGGTACCTCAAGGGTACGGAAAAAATGTGTTTGTGCTTTAGAGATGCTAAATCAGTCTTGGAAGGCTATACGGATTCCAATATGGCGGAGATCTTGATGGTAGAAAATCTACATCAGGATTTCTGTTCATTTTCGCAGGGGGAGCTGTTTCTTGGCAGTCCAAGTTGCAGAAGTGTGTTGCTTTATCCACAAGCGAGGCAGAGTATATTGCCACAACAGAAGCTAGAAAAGAGATGTTGTGGTTGCAGCGGTTTCTCCAAGAGTTGGGATTAAAACAAGAGAAGTTCACGGTACATTGTGATAGCCAGAGTGCCATAGACCTGAGCAAGAATTTGATGTACCATTCTCGCACAAAGCACATTGATGTTCGGTATCATTGGATACACGAAGTGATGGAAAATCAGTTATTGGAACTGATCAAGATCCATACAGATAAGAATCCTGCTGACATACTTACAAAGGTGGTCTCGAGAAACAAACTCAAAATCTGCAGAGACATTGCCGGGATGGACTTCAAATGAGAAGTCAGTTCTCCATATTGGCGTGGCGGGGGAGAATTGTTAGTGTCCAGCCCATTACCAAAATGGAGATCCCATTCTTCCACTCCACCAACCCCACTAGGTAGTGGAAGGGGTAGGTGGTGGCCAATAAGCTCCTCCCTCAATTGTGTATAAATTAAGGTGAGGATGAGGGGTTTGAGACAAGAGATTGCAGTGTGTAATCTGAGAGGGCAATGAGAAACAAGTGTGAATGAGAGTGCTATAGGGTGGGTTTGTGAGGTGTGAGTTGTAGTATCCTTTCGAAAATTCTATAGTGGATAGCTCTCTGTGGACGTAGGCAATTGCCGAACCACGTAAATATTATTGTGCTATTGTGTGTGATTGATTTCTGGTGTCTCAGTTCCAACATGTACAACAAATGGAACACTACTACTAGAAGCCATGGACGATGAAGAGGAATACGGTGGCCTATACCAAAGGATGTGTTTATATAATACATATAAAGCCTCGTAGCTCAATTTAATTTGATGGTCAATCTTTTTCAACATCAGAGAGACGATATGAGCGCCATCTGCCCAAGAACTCCATGAATTTTGTCAGCATTAGAAAGGGCATATTGACGCCAAGGAATGCATAAAAAATTTGTCAACATCAGAGAGGCCATACGACCGCCATCCACCCGAGAACTCACTAAAATTTACCATCACCCTCTTTCAATTTTTTTATTCGAAGGCAGACCAAATGAATGAACGTGATGGAATTCATGAAATAATAATATTTGAAATTTTATAAATTGACTCGACAGAGTTTACGGGAAAAACAATTATTACAGATTCACAATAAGCCAACCATCAATCATTTGCAGGTGTAAGCAATTTGATTGAGTAGGGATTGAATAAAAATATAAAAAATAAAATAAAATAACACAAAATCAAAATTTTCAACCTGACTAGTTTGGTTGAGATAGGAACAAGGGCAAAGTAGGAGGGGATGAATTACAATCTATGTGAGAGAAAATGCTACTTATACAGAATTTATATATAAATTTTGTCAGCCAGTGGCAATCTTATTAGGCACTCCCTTATTTAAATAAATAATTTCTTTAACATGACAAATACCCATGCAGGTACATCATTCACTACAAGAAATGTCACTTTTGGCTACCAAAATATTGGTCGCCAAAAGTCCAATATTTAGTCGCCGAAACCATTTAGCGACTAAAATATTTTGTCGCCAAACTCGTCGCCTATACCTTGTCGGCGATAGTATTGGCGACTAAACTATTTTTGGTCACTGAAAGTGAACGTTTTGGCTACTAAATTTTCGTTAGTCGGCAAAGGTTATGTTTTGGCGACTAAAATATTAGTAGCCAAAAGTAAGCATTTGGCTACGAAACTTTGAGTAGTCGGGAAAGGGGATATTTTGGCGACTAAATATTTAGTCGCCAAAAGTGTTCAAATAAAATTAATTAAATTTTCAACAACTAAAACATCTTGTCGTAGATAAGTTTTAGTCACAACATTACTACATTTAAGGACTAAAGAATTTAGTCACCAAAAAAATTATTTTTCATTTTATTAAACTTTTGGCTACTAACCATTTGGTAGCCGAAAGTCTTCATTATATTTTTAGCTACTAAATTTTTAGTCACCAAAAATCTTTGGGTTCTTTATGGTTACCAAATATTTGGTCACTAAAAATATTGATTTCCTTTTTGGCTACCAATTGGTTAGTCACTAACAAATTCACTTTTTTTTTTTTTTTTTGCTACTAAACATTTAATGGAAAAAACTTTATTTTGTGTTTTTTTTATTATAATTAATTTCTTCACAACCTGTATTTATTTCGTGCAACCTTCACCCTGTATTTAAACAAAATAATACATATATCTATTTCTATTTCGTTTCAACAATACAAAAATTTGATCTTTTAACATCAAATTCTATACAGATCTGAATTATCCAACCCAAAATAATAATTCCATACAAATACAAAATCATACAAAAAAGATGTCCTCTGTACAAAAAATTCTACATCAAATGTCATTTACAGAATATTTTGAAAGTGTAAACATGATGGGAAAATTAAATTTATTTACTAAAACACTTGCTTAATTTAACAATGAAGCCATTGATCTAAACGCTTCTCATCCTTCAAGCTTGCTTCATATAGTTTGGTACCTTTCTTTCTGAAGACACCAACTGCAAAATAATGCAAATGTAGTAATGCAATCAGAAAATCGAGAAATGGAATAGAAAGATGCAAGAACATTTTCCAATACACCCATTGCCCACGTCTTATAAAACATTGTAATAATCGCACCTTCAAATATAGTAGGAGGCTAAAAATCAAATATAGTAAGAGGCTAAAAATTAAATATAGTAGGAGGCTAACACGTCATATATATTTTAATCCCTCTCTCGCTCTAGTCCCATCCCATCACCCCTTGATTTGTCCCACTCCCAATATGATAGGGAGCGGGTTAGGTTATTAAAAATCCACGCCAAACCCAACCTATGTCCATCCCTATTTAAGAGTGCTATAGCCCCATTGACTCTAATGTAAAACATTCAACCTCTAAGATTCAAGGACATGAATTTCAAAAATAAATTCATTCTGATATTGAAAGTTTTGTTTGCAACTATTATCAGAGCGTCGTCCATTTCAATATCCTAACTAGTAAGCAATAGTACCAATAATGTTAAAAGCACTGAAACTGCCCCAATTGAAACCAAATTGCCAGTTACCAATGAGGGCTGGTTGATATTCACAGCTTTGGTGAAATGTCAATTCATTTTTGTGGATGCAAATCTAACTTTGACCAAGGCCCAGAATGAAAATGAAAGCCCACATTTATGTAGTTCTGGACTTTAGACCAAACCCAATGCAAGGCTCAAGACAACAATTATGTTTTTTTTTTTTTTAATTTTCAAATTCAGCCCAAATAATCAAAGGCCTAAATAAACATCTAATTTGGATCAGTGAGAACTTAGAAATATGAGTCATTTTAGATAATGGGTGTTCAGTGGATCACAACCTCTTCAACTATATATATCTGGGTCAGACATATTGTGTGTCTTTTCCTTTCAACAATTAATGTAGTCTAGCTTGCAATTGAAAATTACGTAGGATTTCAAATTTAAGGTATCACAATAAATAAATGTCTTAGAGGCTAATGTTTTTTCGTTTCTATATGGGGGAAAAAATTTGTAGCAAAAAATATTAGGAGACCACTAATTATCATATGAGTCAACACGAAAACACCGTCTTAAAATGTTAAAAAAAGACTTAATGAATTTTTTTTTTAAATGCCGCTAATAAATACACTTTTAGGAACAAAATAATTTATTGTAAAATACGTTTACTTTTGTAAATGAAAATTTTAGTCCCAAAAGAATAGTATTGTGCAATTTTCTCACTTAAAAATAGGGGATGACTCTTTTCCATGTCACTACTATCCTCCATATTTCATCATACTCTATTTTACTGGCTTCATTTCGGGTCCACAATGATAATTCAAACCATTCATCTTGTAAATCTCATAGTAAAAATGTATGTACAAAAAATTAGCTTCATCGAATATCATTAGATACGTGAACAAATTATATATATATATATATATATTTAAATGGACAACAACTATGTGTTTAAATTTAAACCACTTATTTTATTAAAAACAAATATGATTTTTTCATCTATTTATTGATATCTAATGAAATTTATTTTTTGCACAAACGATTTTTAGCATGAGATTTACAAGATGAACAGTGCTGTGGATCCGGAATGAGGCCCCAAAATAAAGTATAGTCAAGTACAAAAAATAGTGATATGGGGAAGAGCCATTCTCCTAAAAATATGACATTTTTAACAACTAAAATATTTCGTCCCTAAATTTTTGTCTGAAGTTCTTAATTTGTTGTACTGAGATATAAATTTAAAGCTCTTGTTATAAGACTATACCTCAATAAATTTAAATTAAAAATAAAAACAACAATAACAATAACAATACAAAGGTGCCAATAAAAGAAGCAAAATATTATTCCAAATGTAGCAATAAAAGAATTTTGAAATCTATGAATATGGCCAAGGTCCCATTCTTGAAGGTAATCAGTGTAGAATTGAATTGGGTATGATAATCACAGGCTGCTCTGTTCATGAAAAAGTGTGCTCCTTAACAACCCCTTTGGTGGATTAGTTTTATCAATGTTCCCTTACCAACTGGCCATTATGGATCTTACTTTGTGTCCTAATCTCTATCAAGAGAGCCAAAAAGAAGGATTTATAAGAGACAAACGCCTAGATTATAATATATCTTTTCCTTTATTCTATTATATGAAGTGTTCATTTTATTTGGTGCTATTGTTATTTCATTTTTTTTTCCATTCAACAATACCCTTCAAAATTACTACTAAACAGTTATAATAACAAAAAAGTGTCAAAACAGTTTACTAAACAGTTAAAATAATAAAAAAAGTGTCAAAACAGTTTTCAAAATCATCCCACTTCTTCCTTCATCAATCTCCCAAAAGTGTAAATGTGCTATTGCATATGTGTTTGCATTCACCACTAGTATATATGTGTGTGTGTGTGTGTGTGTGTGTGTGTGTTTGTGTGTGTGTGTGTGTTTGTGTAGACACAGAATGAGAAAATTTAAGCATGTCAGAATCTACTTAGTAGTATTGACAAATGGATTGAACGTTACAACATAAATATTAGTCTCATCTAATGTCAAGTATTTTATTGTAGAACTTTGGATACAGAGGGCAAAGGTCCTCCTTAGTATAGTTTATAATTTATTTTATTTTAAAATATATATCACGTGTTAACTATATCTTATGTTTGCACTCAGTCAAGCTCTCACAGCAGCTTGTTGAATTAGATGTGCTCAAGTTTAGACCAAGTAGTAGAAATGGGTCTTCAATATGCAGAATGCCCAAAATTAACTTCTTTTCATATGATTAAACTAACCAACACATTCAAATAAGTACAAGAATCTGAGTGAGTAGCATAAAATTGTCTTCAATCCACCTAGTTCCAACTAAATATGAATAAAATATATGGGGATTCATGAACGAATGAGAATTTAACCAGAACATATCTCATCAATAAATGCATACAAACAAACACAATAGTGAGATTATATCCCAATTTTTGATGACCATGTTCCATGGGGCTTGGCTAATTATGCAGTGGTTTGATTTGCTATTAATGTCTATCTCTCTAATGATCTTCATTAATGTCTATCTCTCAATAAAATCACAATACTCTGTAACAGAGTTACAATGGTGTACATATATTGGTGACCATGTTCAATTGTGAAAGCAGATTGAAACAGATTCAAACACTCCAAGTTCCAATTGTTTCTGATAAATTTGTCACTTGAGCATAGAATCAAACACTTGGTGGGCAAAAAATTTAACAATCCACATATCAAACAAACAATCACCTAAACCAATGATCCAAATTCAGAGTTTATGATCTAAATTTTCTAAATAATAATAGACCATAGATAATGAACCCAACAAAATACTAAAACCCAGATGAATTAAGCAAATGGCATTACTAATCCATAAAAAAATAAATGAAAACCTGGAAGAGTGGGCATGGTGCAAGAAGCGACGGGCTTGGGTGCCTTCTCGACCTCGACAAGGCACGTACGGCAGTTTCCGGCAATGGAGAGGCGGCTGTGGTAGCAGAATCTGGGAATTATCCAAAAAAACTACAAATCAAACTCCTACTATTAATATACCCATTTTAGAAACCCATTCAAAAACATATAGAAGATAAGGGAGATAGATAGCGTCTAGAAATTGGAGAGAGAGAGAGAGAGAGAGAGAGAGAGAGAGAGAGAGAGAAACACTACTACAAATATAGATAAAGATCACATTTTTTTTGTGTGATGTATGTTTTTTAATCACATTTTAAATTTTATTAAAATGTGATCTTTGGGAGTGTGATTAAAATGGGTCATTTTTAATCACACTTTTTAAGTGTCATTAAAAATGATTTCATCACATCTTTTAAGTGTGATTAATAATATTTAGATCACATCTTTTAAGTGTGATTAATAATATTTAGATCACATCTTTTAAGTGTGATTAAAAACATTTAGATCACATCTTTTAAGTGTGATTAATAACTAATAAAACCTGTGATAAAAAAAAAGAATTCAACATATTTAAAGAATAATCAATATTAATTTTGTACGCACGGTTGAATAATATAATACACACTATATACTATATATATTTCGAATCACAACCATATATTGAATGAAATAACATCATATATTTCATAAATAAAAATTAAATATTCAAAAGTATATACAAAGGAATTAATAAAAAGTTTTTTACTATGATTACATATATTAAAAAATGAAAAAAAAAAAAAAAGTATGACAACACATTAGATATTAAGGAATCAATCAGTTATGGAAATCAACCTAGTGGCGAGGAGTACGATATTAAGGAAGACCTGGAGAAGATATTAAGGAAGCACATTAGAAATTATAACTTCATCAGCTAAATAAACAAACAAGTATGACAACACGACAATGATATCACTTCTGCATCTCCACTAAAGGCATTGTTTAGATTTACTAAAAGAGAAGGAGAGTCTAGAGAAAAGTATCTTTTTGGATATTACTTTTACTCAGTTTTTCAAGTGGCATTTCCGACATATTGATCTCAAATTCCATCATTGCAGCTCTGCAATAGTTAAAAAGTTCTTGCAAAGACATTCTCTAAAAATTAAAATGCAGAGTAAATTGAATAAATAGTAAATATGTTATAACCTGTATGCATTAAAGAGCATCTTCATCAATTCTCCTAATGGGGGTGCAAGTTGGCTTCCTGCATCGTTAATATTTTTCTTCTTAGGGACCACCTCTTTATTGACCCCCCATAATCCTACAAAAACAAATATTCTGACATCAGGAAAAGAATACTAGATATGGGCCCAATAAGGGAGCTTAAACATTTGGAAAAAGAAAAAACAACCTGGACTTTTATCCTCTTGAATGATTTAAAGGATATCGTAACTTCAAAGAGAAAAACAAACAAAAGTTTAGATTTATTAATACAAAAAAAGAAGCACATGGAAATGAGGGCTCTAAAAAGGAAATATTATATCAATTCATAAGTCCATTCCACAACAAATTACAGTTAAGCAAATTCAAGTGAGGTAGAAAGAGAATTTAGAAAGTAACCCCCCACCAATTGACCCAGGCAGACTTTGGACACCTAGGTGGACACACACATAATAAGTTTGAAAAAATAAATTTGGATACAACATAAATTTATACATATTAATCCCTCCTACTTTAAACCTAAAAAATTAATGCTTATCATCTTTGAATGAAAATCATATATATGAAAAATAAAATTGACTCAGATGATTCTACTAGAGTTCCTAAATCAGGTGCTATCTTATCTCAGCAAATAAATTGTAATTCAAATGCATAAAATGTGATGATTAAGCATAAAGATTCATGAAGAATAGTAACACCTGTTGCAAATAACAATGTTGTTATAGTCCCAATCCTCAACCCATCTACATATAGCACATCGTTCTGTTGTCCACTTTGCATGAACAGGTTCATATTTCTCTGTCACAGTAAAAACAGTTCTAAAATCAATTAACTGCTCAGTAAGATTTACCCAACAAATGCTTTCACTCCATGTTCAACAAATAATACATAAACAACTTCAACATGTAAAAATTTCAATGAAGTACAGTGTTACCTTGGAGAAAAGAAAGTAGCTACTTTTGTGACCCATACCTCCTCAACTCAGGCCATGGGCAATTTAGTCAGATTCCAATCCAGAAAAGAGAGTAGATACATACACAGATTCAACAAAAATTCTTAAGAACAAATTCAACAAAATCAACATGAATCTGATTAATATACATACACACAGATTCAACAAATTCCTTAAGAACAAACACACAGAGAGTGATCGGTGCAGAATAAAATAAACAGAACAGATTCCAAAACAAAACAAACACACAGATTCCAAAACAAACAGAACAGATCTGTTGGTCCAAAACAAACAAACAGAACAGATCTGTTCGATCGGTGCAGAGATGAGATATCAGGGAGAGGGAGAGAGAGAGAGAGAGGCTTACCTGTGAGTCGATCGGTGCAGAGATGCAAAACCAGAGAGTGAGACTGATGAGATGAGAGAGTGAGGGAGACAGATTAGATCAGAGAGATATCTGATATATATATATATGTATGTATATATATATAAAACAAAAAAAAAAACAACGACCGGGGCGAGAGAGACAGAGATTGAGAGAGAGTTTACCTGTGAGTAGATCGGCGGTGCGATGATCGGTGTGATGAGATGAACAACGAGAGAGTCAGAGAGTGATCGGTGTAGATATGAAGAACAACGGAACGAGAGAGTGAGACAGAGGGACAGTGATGAGTTGAACTTGTGATGAGACTGGAAAGTGAGGAATGGAAAAAAATGGGGATTTTTTGGGGCGCGGGAATGGAAAAAAAATGGGGGAATCGAGCGGGCAGGATTGGGAAAAAAATATATATTTAAATAATAATTTTCATCATAAATGAATATTTAATGAATGAAAAATTATTATTATTATTTTTTATTTGGTAGAAGTAAGGATAATATTTTAATGAAAAATACTTTCTATTAAGAGTGATGAGTGAGAGAGAGAGACAGAGAGAAAGAAAGAGAAACAAACAGACAAAGAGAGAAAGAGATAGAAAGAGAGACAGAAAAAGAGAAAGAAACAAGAGATGAGCGATACGAAAAGAGAGATAAAGAGCGAAAAAAGATGAACAAGAGAGAGAATAGAAAAATAGAAAGATAGAGAGAAGAGAGATAAGCGAGAGAGATAGAAAAAAAGAGATGAGCGAAAGAGACAGAGAGAGAAAAGAGATGAGAGAGATAGAGAGAAGAGAGATGAGCGAGAGAGACAGAGAGAGAGAGAAGACAAATGGGAAGGATAGAGAGAAGAAAGATAAACGAAAGACACACAGACAGATAGACAAACAAACAGAGAAAGAAGAGTGATGAGTGAAAGAGAGAAATAGAAGAATGGTGGTAGTTGAATGGCATTTGCAGTAGTGGTAAATGTGGTAAAGAATATGGGTGGTAAGAGAGAGAGATGAGTGAGAGACGAATAGAGAAAAGAGATAGAGAGACAGAGACAGAGTGATGAGCGAGAAAGAGACAAAGTGGTCGCTAAAAGTGTATTTTCTTATAGTGGATCGATAAATTGAAAGGGAGCTCAATAAATAAAGAAGAAATGAGGGAGAGAGTGAGCAAGGCAAACACAGTGGGGGGGAGTGAGACAGACAGACAGACAGAAAGAGAGAAGCGTGATGAGTGAGAGAGAGAGAGAGAGACGAAGAGAGAGAGATAGACAGAAAGAGAGTGAGACAAGAGATGAGCAAGAGATAAACTAAAAGATAGAGAAAGAAAGTGAAAAGAGATTAACGAGAGAGACATAGAAAAAAAAAAAGAGAGACAGAGAGAGTGGTAGTGGTAGTGGTCATAGTTCCACCCATTAATTTAAGTATGGTGTTTGTTTTGAGCTTTCAAATCATAATTCAACATCTATTTTTCAAAACTCAATTCAAAATATAATCATTACTTTTCAAAACTCATAACCAAACACATAATTTAAAACTCTTTTCAAAGCTTAATTCAAATCAAATTTTTAAATATTTTAAATATTTAAATATTTTTAAAATATTTTAATTTTGTGTGAGACAGATAAAGAAGAGAGATAGAGAGAGAGAGAGACAGAGATAGAGTGATGGGCGAGAGAGAAAGAGACAAAGTGGTTGCTAAAAGTGTATTTTCTTATAGTGGATCGATAAATCGAGAAAGAGTTCGATAAATAGAGAAGATGGGAGTAAGAGAGTGAGCAAGGCGAACACAGTGAGGGATAAATAGACAAATAGACAAGTAGACAGAGAGAGAGAAGAGTGATGAGTGAGAGAGAGACAGGGAGAGGGAGAGAGAGAGAGAGACAAAAAAAGAGATAGAGAGAGAAAGAGATGGAGAGAGGTAGAGGGAGAGATAGAAAAAAAGAGAGAAACAAGAGATAAGCGAGAGATAGACAAAAAGAGAGAGAAATAGAGCGAAAAGAGATGAGCGAGAGAGAGAGAAAAGAAATGAGAGAGATAGAGAGAAGAGAGATGAGCGAGAGAGACAAAGAAACAAAACAGATAAGAGTGATGGAGAGAAGAGAGATAGGCGAGAGACACAGAGAGAAAATGAGACAGAGAAACAGACAGACAGAGAAAGAAGAGTGATGAGTGAAAAAGATAAAGAGAAGAGAGACAGATAGAGACAGAGAGACAGGAAGATGAAAAAATAAATGAAAAGAGAAATGTTATATTAAAAGAGTAAGACGACATTGTTTTTTTTTTTATTTTTTTTGCGACAGAAAAATACCGTTGAATTTATTCAAACCATTTTGTGACTGTATATATATGAAGCTATCTCAAAACCACAATCATTATGCTAGGTTAGAGTTTTCAAAAAACTCTTTTGAGAAAATTATACTTTCTTGTTTTTCGTGTTATATTGTTTTTACTGAATTTTTTTAATATTTTAAGTATTTTTTTTAATTTTTAGACACATCTAACATAAATACACCTAAAAATTAAAAAAGTTGTAAAAAAAAATCTTTTAAAAATTCATTAAATACCAAAAAAAAAAATACAATAATTCAATACATTTTTTTTTGTATTTTTATGTATTTATTAATTTTTAAAAATATTTTTTCATAATTTTTTTATTTTTTAAATACATCTAAGTAAGGTGCATCTTAAAAAAATATTTAAAATTTTAAAAATATTCACTAAAAAAAAAAAAAAAACGAAAGTAACTTTTTGCGACGGTAGAAAATGCCGTCGCAAATACTCTCATTTTTTGAGACGGCAAATAGTGCCGTCGCAAATGCTCTGCTTTTTTGAGACGGCAAATGGTGCCGTCGCAAATACTCTGCTTTTTTGAGACGGCATTTTCTGCCGTCGCAAAAAGTGACTTTTTGAGACGGCAAGTGTGCCGTCGCAAATAGTTCCGTCTCATAAACCCACTTTTCTTGTAGTGATTATTAAAAGATGTGTTCAACCCATCAAATGAAAGCCGACTACTTCTTCCATCTCAAAATAATAGTCTATTTTCATAATTTAATTTCTTTTAATAATACAATTATTACATTTTAAAAATATTAATTTTTCAAAATTACCTTTTGATAGTATATTTTTTTAGAAATATCAATTGTCGTAATTGTACTTTTTGTATTATTAATGGATTTAAAAAAAGTTTGTATTATTATTGGATTTAAAAAAAGGACAAAATAAGAAATTCATATTATTTTAATAATTAATTTTTTAAAAAAATTAATATTTTGAGATAATAAAAAATAAAATAAGATATTAATATTTTTGGATGGTGGGTGTACAACCTCTTCATAAAAATAAAAATAAAAATAAAATAAAATAACTATTTTGTTTAGTCAAATTTTCAAGTGGAGACTAATGGTATTGTTGTTAATAAAATAAAATAACTATTTTGTTAATTTTTTTATTTTCATTCGGCTACCAAACAATTTAGTAGCCAAAAGTAGGTCTACAGCGACTAAAAGGAATTTTGTCGCCGAAACTGAACATTTGGCAACCAAAATTTTGGTCGGCAAAGATTAAGAATTAAATTTTTTATTTTCATTCGGCTACCAAACAATTTAGTAGCCAAAAGTAGGTTTACAGCGACTAAAAGGAATTTTGTCGCCGAAACTGAACATTTGGCGACCAAAATTTTGGTCGGCAAAGATTAAAAATTAACTTTTTTATTTTCATTCGCCTACCAAAAAATTTAGTAGCCAAAAGTAGGTCTACAGCGACTAAAAGGAGTTTTGTCACCGAAACTTAACATTTGGCGACCAAAATTTTGGTCGGCAAAGATTAAAAATTAATTTTTTTATTTTTATTCGGCTACCAAACAATTTAGTAGCTAAAGGTACCTCTACGTCTACTAAATTTTTTTTTAGTCGCCAATTGTGATATGTTTAGCTACTAAAAATTTTTTTAGTCGCCAATTGTAATATTTTTAGCTACTAAATTTTTTTTAGTCGCCAATAATCAACATTTCCTTACTAAAAAAAATTAGTAGCCAAAAAGTTGACTTTTGCCGACTAATATTATTTTTGGTAGCCAATTCCGTGACTTTTGGCGACTAAATTGTTTTTGGTAGCCAAAAATGGTCGGCAAAAATGCATTTTCTTGTAGTGATTCAAATTGCGGTGAAAGACAACTGGCTGTGATCATTTTTATTCTATGTATATAATGAAAATTTTCTATTTATATATCTAATGACTATAAAATAAGAATGTAAATTTATAATTAATTTAAATTAAAAGTAATTATAAATTAAAAAGATCATTACACCCCTCAATTTTTTTAAAGATTTATTATTATTATTATTTGTGCATTGTAAGTATCTGTAAAATATATATTGAGATGATTCTTTAATTTTATAAAAATCACCTTACTAATTTATTGTTTCATTATTTCATCCCATTATAATGATATGATCTCCACTTATTTGCTAATTTGACGGTATAATCTTTAAAAGCATCTCACTTATTCACTATGTTTATTTAGCGAATTAAGTTGGATGGGATTATAAGGGGTTGTTTGGAATGTCCTAAATAAGTGTCTTTTTTGTTTTTTTGGACTAAAAAGTTGAGAAAAAAAAGAATGAATGTTTAGGTTAATTTTTAACTTTTTACGAAAAAATATGTAATAAAAAATTGTATAAATAAGTGTATAGAAGAAGTTTTAGTGAAGTAGACAGTACGGCCCGTACAGTCTGGCAGAGTAGTGGGCTGAGTAGGAGATAGGAAATGGTTGCCTCCTTTTTGGACTTGAATTGGACGGTGCTGTTCGGCCTGTGGGGGCCTACCATGGGTCCCATTTTGCTAATTGGAACCATTCAATGTGTAGAACTCGTCGAGTATTATATATTTGTAAAAATAAATTACATTGATCGGATATCGATAGTTATCTGATTGTATTAGTTTTTTGTTAACCGTTAACTATAACACCATTCATTTTTTTTATACAAAATTGATTTGATCATGTAGTTAGCGATATTCGATCAATGTTATTTTTTACAAACATATAGTACTCGACGAGTTCTACACATCCAACGGTTCAGATTATCAAAACGAGACCCGTGATGGGCCCCCACGGGCCGAACAACACCGTGTTGTTTGTGCACTCTGTCTGTGCAATTTTTCCAAAAAAGTCAGCAAAATCTGTAGGGAGATAGGCACCAATTGTAATAATTAAGTGTAAAATTAATTTTTTTTATATTTTTTTTGATGAATAGTGATAAATTTGTACCTTTTTGAGTAACTTTTTGACTTTTTTCATGTATACCAAACCAGGCCTAAGTGTAGTACGAGTTGTGGGGGCCGAATATTGGGAGTCGTAGAGATTCCGGAGAGTCGAACATTGAAGAATCAGGATTCAAAACATTCGGCCATTGCCACGAAAACTCGGACCAAACCTTATTCGGCTAGATAGTCGATTAAGCAAGGGGCCGAGTGAAGATCGGTTTATTACAAAATATGCCGAATAGGAGGTTGGATTTAGAACTAATCCCGAGGCCCAAAGAAGAAAAGATATAAATAGAAGAGACATCAGCCAGAAAGAGGTATGTGATAATTGTGGTGTTTAACTTAGAATACAAGTAATCTAGAACGAGAGACTGACTTGCCCGTTGGAGTGCTAATTCCAGCACCTTCGGCCGGAGTGTTTACTTCCTTTCAGGTGCCTATCGGTGGATCACGAGCGTCCCCCAGGATCAGAAGAGTATTCCAAAAACCACTTCCCCACAGGAGTGAATGAGAAGATTAACAATATGGTGGTATTAATTTGGAGCTGGAGGATAAAAAATATTTGTTTGTATGTAATATTATGATATGGGATTAATATATAAAATTACATAAATGCCCTCAAACTAGCCAACGTTAGAATAATTATAATATATACATATATATATATATATTTATAATAAAAAAATGAACATGGAAGACAACCCACGTGGGAGTGTCCTGACCCTTACATAAATGCCCTCAAACACTACTTTTTTTTTCATGCAGATAATGATTTGACAAAGGATTAAGAGGATGGGCATTTATGTAATTTCATACCCTCTCCACCAACAATCCTTGGACTAATCCTTGAATCCCGTATCCCTGTAGGTATTGTAATCCGATCCAGGAATGTTTTCTTTTTTTTATTCAAGCTCCAAACATATTTTTCATAGGTATACCTACCTTACTAACAGTCCAGTCTTACTAGGGATGGCAATTTGAATCCGGCTAGACAAGGACCCGTCCCCCGACCCCTATTAGAACGATTTCTTCTCGAAAAATACCCTCGACAGACCCTTACAAGCATTGTCGCATTGCTTATGGCCTAGCTTGTATGCTTGCATGCCTTGACCTCTGAGCCCCTAACTTAGCATGTTTTGGTCCATGTTTTGACCTAATTGAGCTCTATTTGTGGTTGGTTCATGCATATTTGCCATGTATTGCATGCCTCCTTTGTAGTCCTCTTTATTAGCTTTCATGCTTTAGGACCTTTGCATGCTATACATATGTTTGATTGAATGATTTGATATCATTTCTTACTTAATTTCAGTGCATTTAGTGTTGTTACACTTCCTCATTTATCACTCCTTGAGCCTTCTTGAGGGTTGTGCTCTTAGGCCTAGTTGATAGGCCAATGCATTGTGCATGCATACCTTGTCTTTTGTGCCTTTGTTTTGGTGTTATGGCCACTGATTTGGACATGGCTGAGGTCTGTCCATTTTGGTTTAAGTCTATTAAGCATTGTGTATGCCATGTAGTTCATCGCATTGAGTATGTTATGTTGTTTGCATGTTGGTTTATTGCATTTGTGTATGCTTGTTGTCATTTGTATTGTGTGTGCTAGTTGTGTTTGCATTGTGCATACATTAGCATAGTTTGCATGTTATTAGCTTTATTAAGTTAATCATGTCACATTGCATTAAGTGGGCCATGTTGTTCTTAGCATTGTGCATTGTGCATGCCATTAGCCTTGTTAGGTTGTTCATGTTGCATTGCATGTTTGCATGCTTAAGTTATATTGCATATTTGCATGCTTGTGTTGCATTGCATTTTTGCATACTCCATGTTACATAGCATTGTGCATGCCATGTTATGTGTTGCATTGTGTTTGGAATAGGTGTTAGTCCAAACACGGGAAATGAGGGACGTTTCATACTTGAAGTGATGAAACGTGCCTTAATTCCCGATCGCCGATGCTCTTGATCATACATGATAGAGTTCTAGGCCTTATGTGTTTATGTGTGCATTCATTTCATATTGAATTGTGCAACTTCGCCTCTCGGCCATCATGCATTGAAATGCGCAATTGGTGGTCCGAGGGTCGAGAACCATACTCCCTTGAGCTTATGAAATGATAGAGAGGGTGGTTGTGCACACATATCTTGCAAATACATTTCCATGCCCTTTCTTGCTCTCTGTTGCAGCAAAGTGGAAAAATACAGCAACTGGTCCACCAGCCAGAAAAACTAGCTGGCCGACCACTTTTTCTGCCCTGCAACAATAAAAAGTGGTCGGCAGGTGGTCTCCCACACCAACAACTGGTCGGCCACCCTCCCACAGGTCCCCAAGATGAGTTAGAAGCTATCTGGAGCTTGGTGCAAGTTTGTGAGAGCAGTTGCAAACAGAGGCAAATTGGGGCATCGCGACGGATTTTCGAACGAGGCGACCGGGCATGCATGCACTCTTCTCTTTCTGAGGACCTTGTTTTACTACTTTCCTTAGCTAGTTTATGCTTTGGTTCTATACCTAAATAGTTAATGTGTTTAGCTATTTGTTCGTGTTTAACTAGCAAGTGTAGTTAGCTAATGAAACTGTCTTGTAATAGTTAGTTAACTAGGACTAGTTAATTAGCTTCATTGTGTAATAATTAGTTTAATTAGCTTAGATTAGCTAGTTAGCTTCTTATTCGGACCCTTCGTCGAGAGGGCCAACTGTTGTAATAAGCGTGCGTGTGTGTGATGCATGTCTTCTAACCCCAGTTCTTTCTCCCTTTTACTTAACCGCTTACGATGGTTAGTTTTAGGGCATGTTTCATTTAGCATACCTTATGCTTCGCATGTGTGCATCCATTCATCTGTTTTTCATACACCGGGCTCAGCGCATCATACTAACTGCATTGTTCTTCAATACATCTACTTGAATACGTGTTTAACAGCATGTTACCAAGTTGCATTTCACACGACATTCTAGAATAGCCGAGCCTATTTTAGTTGCATTTTCGCATGTGTTGCATTAGCCATCTTAACATGAACTAGGATCATGCATGATTTCTAACTAGTTCTCTGTTTTGGCTTGGAGTACACTGTGAGTGTTTACGCTTTAGCATACTGCATGTGTGTTAATGTTGCCATGAAAGCATGCTTGCCATGAGGCTAACTGCTTATTTGATATAACTGCCTGAATGCCTGTGGGTGACAGTTGGATTACTTGAATTGGAACAATTCATCAAATCCCTGATTTAGCCTACTTGCGAGTATCAAACTTCAAACCATTTTTCAAACGAACGTGCAATGTTTTGTTCCAACTTAGGCGATCTAGTCTATACTTGTTTGTTGTGCGCATAACATAGTAATTCTAGGTTAATAACCATAATAAGAGCACATGTGTTTTCAAAAATAAAATATCATGCTTAGTACAGGCCGATCTTTAATCGGACGAGCGGGGGTGCTCATTGCATGACCTTCCCCTCTCGTACCCAAGTTCCCGAGCCGAGATGATGACGGACACATGGCCTTCGGCACTAGTCAGGGTTTCCTAAATTTCCCCCAAAATAAAATATTTAGGTGGCGACTCTGTATCTGGCAAAGCAGTCCATGTTTGGCACTTCTTTATAAAAATCAGTTTTCCAAAAAAGATTTACTAGATTTGGACTCTTTGGTGATTTATCGGTCTCACATTGCACTTTGTGAGATTAGATTTAGAACCGTGACATTGAGTCCGAATTGTGGTAACTCAGAACAAAACGAGATTCGCGCCCTCGCAGGCGCGGATATCGGAGAGTTCCCGGGGCACGTCCACATTTTCCATCGCCGAGAGACAACTAGATTCGCGAGGAGTCCACTACTGCTACAGGTAATGTTTCCCACCCTATCTTACATATATTTCTCGCATTACTCGGCCCTCAGGCTCAGTTTTTTCTCTCGAAACCCTTTTTCTCACTTTTCTCTCCACGTACACCTCTCTATTCTTTAATCTCTCATTTTCATCCCTCCCCAGATATGGCTGATGGATAAGTTGAGGATTGTGGACTCATGCCCAGCATATTCAGCTCGCGGCTATTTCTTGTGGTGATGTCTAGTCGATGCCCCTGATGAGGGATGGTGGTGCGAATGGATGTGTAGTCTGCCCGCTGTCGACATTGCTTGGCGCTGCCCCTGGCTCAATCTGCTGGCGATGAGCTACAACATATCTTGCCAGCCCAGGATTCAGTTGATCGGCCTAACACACTGTGTCTTTTACTTCCCATTTCGAGTTCGGCGCCAATTTGGGCATGATCAAACTTGCCCGGAAGAGGGGATAGAGTACCCTGCTGCATTTCCAATCCAAGGAGCACAGCTAGCTCGATATGCCACAGCATGGAGGATAAGAGAGCTTCTGGCCCCCGCTCCCGCTTTCAGTTGCATGCTCTCTAATGAGTGCATAGGTTGGCTTGATGAAGAGGTGCAGGTTGGGTCTACTTTGGCATCAGAGGCTTCCACAAGCTCTGGGAGGGGGCGCAAGAACACCTGACTTATCCATGCCCCGAGTTTATTGCTTTATCAGTACTTTCAAGTTTTCTTTATGAATGTAATAAAAAGCATCTTCAATTTGTATTCAAGAGTAGGAGAACTCTGTACTGAAATCAATGAAATTGAAGGTTGTGGGTACTGAAAATTTTTCGTTTGGTCCAAAAATGGTCTAAGTTGTAAAAAGATTAATTTGAGAAAAATCAACTTTTATTAAAACTTTTCAAAACATTTTTCGATATGGATCACAACTAGACACGCCCGAGATCTATCACTGAGATGTACAACCCCAGATCCAGCAACTAGAAAGTTGCCCCTAGTCTGAATAGCACTGCATTGGAGATCACAACCGAGCTCTTGAATACAGAATAGACAAAGATGACTAACATGATCACATGGACAAAGTTGATTTGGGAGTGTTTATGGCTGGACTTCAGAATGAAGTTGCCTACGTATCCCGAAGATGGGAATCAAGCCTTATGTAGTTCAGTTTTGGTTCACTCGTGTATTAACACACTCCTTTTGCGCTCTAACTTTTTCCAAGGTCGCCCTTTCTGGGTTTTCAACCTTGCGAGCTCAGTTTTTATTATTTCAAATTTTTCTTGCTCTAACTTTTGCCTAGGTTGCCCTTTCGGGTTTTCGGCCTAGCGAGCCACTCAGGGATAGTATTTCTTCAACTTGTCCATATTGATCAGCTAGGAGAACTCAAGGCCATCTAAATCCATCAGAACGACAGCTCCACTTGAGCAGATAGACTTGATGATGTAAGGACCAGTCCAATTGGGTCTGAACTTGCCCCTAGGGTCATGGATGAGAGCTCGGTTATCTTTGAGCACTAGATTCCCCTGTTTCAAATTCCTGGACTTAACCTTCTTGTTGAAAGCCCTGGCAATTCTTCGTTGATAACCCTGGACGTGATACAATGCTTTCAGCCTTCTTTCATCAAAGTGCATGAGCTCTTTGAACCTGCTTTGCTGTCAATCTACCTCAGCTATCTGACACTCAGCCAATACCCGTAATGACGAAACCTCAACTTCGATAGGCAGAACAACCTCCATCCCATAAACCAAGGAATACAGAGTTGCCCTAGTAGAAGCTCAAATTGAAGTCCGATAGCCCCAAAGAGCAAATGACAGCTTATCTGGCCAATCCCTGTAGGTTTTCACCATCTTCTGCAGAATGTGCTTGATGTTCTTGTTGGCGGCCTCAACTGCTCTGTTGGTTTGTGGCCGATATGTAGATGACTTATGAAAAGCCACGTTGTACTTTTCCAACAAGTCGATCACCTCCTTCTTGAAGTGGGAACCATTATCCGAAATAATCTCATTCGGGACCTCGTAGCGACAAATAATGTTGTTCTTGATGAACTTAGCGACATGCGATGCCTTCAATACCGCGTAAGATTAGGCCTCAACGCACTTCGTGAAGTAGTTTGTCGCTACCAGAATGTACTCATGCCCGTTGGACCCCTTCGGAGTGACAACCCCAATTACATCAATCCCCCAGACTGAAAATGGCCATGGCGAAGTCATATTGTACAGCTTCGACGGCGGAATATTCATACGGTTTGCATGGATCTAACATTTGTGGCATCGCCGGACAAAGCCAATACAATCCTCCTCCATGGTTAACTAGTAATAACCCTGCCAAAGGATCTTCCGGGCTAGCATCACCCCACTCATGTGTGCTCCGCACTCTCCTCCATGGATGGCCTCCATCAGGCGCTTGGATTCTTCACCATCAACGCATAGCTTATGCATCCCGAGATGACCCCTCTTGTACAGTTTACCCCCGCAGACGATGAACTGAGCAGCCATTCTTTGAATTGCCCTCTTATCTTTGGCATTTGTCCCTAATGGATAAGCATCCTTTTCCAAGAAGTTCCAGATGTCGTAATACCAGGGCTTCTGATCTTGTACCTCATCTATGGCAGCAATCAGCTCGTAGGTCGGCACGAACTTCTGTTCAATGATGATCGGACGCATCCGGACTCCGAAAGGGATGTCTATCACAGAAGATAAAGTTGCTAAGGAATCAGCGAACCTGTTGTTCTCTCTTAACAGATGAGCGAAGTTCAGTTTTTCAAACCGAGGAATCAGAGCGTCCAAGGTCTAGTGATAAATTCTTATCTTTTCTTTTTTAACTTTCCAATCTCCTTTAGCTTGAGATACAACAAGGTTTGAGTCCCCAATGACATCCAACCGTTTTGCCCCTAGTTCCAGGGCGGCTTCTAGTCCAGCAATACATGCCTCATATTCTGCCTCATTGTTCGACACTTTGAACCGGAGTTTGAATGCTAGAGGTATACGGGAATTGTCGGGTGCTATTAGCAACACCCCTATCCCATACCCGTATTGGTTTGACGCTCCGTGAAAATACATTGTCCAAGTCTCTTCTTCGACATGCAGAATGGCCTCATCTGGGAACAGATACTCAACTGCTTCATCCCCTTCAACTGGGTGGTCGGCTAAGAACTTCACCGCTCTCCCTTTCACTGACTTGCGCGTCATGTATTTCAGATCAAATTCAGAAAGCAAAAGCAACCAACGGGCCAGTCTACCCGTAAGTGCTGGTTTCTCAAAGAGATATTTGATGGGATCTAATCTCAAAACCAGTATTACAGAGTGAGCTAACAGGTAGTGCCTCAACTTCCTGGTAGCCCATACCAAGGCCAGACAAGCCTTCTCCAACAGAGCGTAGCAGGTTTTGTAATCCAGCATTTTCTTACTCAGGTAATAGATAGCCTTCTCCACTTTGTCCTCAGACTCCAGCGCAAACATGCAGCCCATCGTTGTTTCGGTCACTAATAGGTTCAGAATCAACGGTTTCCCCGGCTTAGGCGGTGACAACACAGGTGGATTTTGTAGATATTGCTTGATCTGCTCGAAAGCAACCTGGCATCGGCCGTCCCATTGGAACTTCTTTCCTTTCTTCAGGAGACCAAACAGTGGTTCACAAGTCAAGATTAATTTTGCAATAAACCGTCTTATGAATTGCACTTTACCCAGAAAGCCTCGCACCTCCTTTTTAGTCCTCGGTGGTGGCATTTCTAAGATGGTCTTGATTTTAGAAGGATCAACCTCGATACCCCTTTGTGTGATTAAGAACCCCTATTATTTTCCTTGCTGTAACACCAAATGTAAATTTCTAAGGATTCAGCCGCAACCGATACTCTCTGATCCGTTGGAAGAATTTCTACAAGGTAGTGTAGTGGCCCTCTCTTTCCTTGGAGTTGACAATCATGTCGTCCACGTACACCTCAACCTCTTTATGGATCATATCATGCAAAATCGTGGTCGCAACCCGTTGATCGTAGCCCCAGCGTTCTTCAACCTAAACAGCATCACCCTATAACAATAGGTTCCCCACGGGGTGGTGAAAGCAGTTTTCTCCCTATCTTCGGGTGCCATCAAAATCTGAATGTAGCCTGAAAACCCATCCATGAACGAGAGAAGCGCGTGCCCAGCAGTGAAGTCCACTAATTCGTTGATATGCAGCAAAGGAAAGTCGTCCATCGAACTGGCTTTGTTCAAATCCCTAAAGTCCACACACACCCGAATTCTGCTGTCCTTCTTCGGCACCGAAACTATATTGGCCAACCAAGTAGGGTATTCAGATACCAACAGGAACCCTGTGTCAATTTGTTTGGTGACCTCTTCTTTGATCTTCAAAGCCCAGTCCAGGCGAATCCTTCGGAGCTTTGACTTAACAGGTCGGGCCTTGGGGTCAAGAGGGATCCGGTGCTGTACAATCTCAAGATCGATTCCAGGCATGTTTTCGTAGGACCACGTGAAAACATCTTTGAAATCTTTTAATAAAGTGACTAAGCGCTCGCGCTCCTCCGAAGACAACGTGGACCCGATTTGGAGCAGCCGCGGGTCCTTCCCAGTACCAACATTAATTGTGGTGATTTCATCAACCAAAGGTTTTACAAACCTCTCCTGCTCTTAATCAATCAAATGTTGTAAAACCGGAGGAATTTCTTCCTCGTCGTTTTTCTCAAAATTTTGAAAGTGTTGATTAATATAATAAATTAAAGGCACAGAAAAGTACTTGGAAGCCATAGCCGTACCATTCTCATTAATAACATTCAGTCTGCCTGATTCCTCTATTACAACAGACTCAAAAGAAAAAGAAAAAATGACCTGGACCGGACAGTGGCATCCAGGTTATCACCCCCAAGAATATCGAACTCAAACTCAGACGAGCTGGAACTTGATTCTGACTCCACAAACTTAGTGGAATCAGATTCTGGCTCACGACCTAACCTGAAATTGCTCGATAAAAAGCCCTCCTCGTATTGCCAGACGAGGGAGTGTGCGATGGATGTATCAAGAATGCCTGAAGATGGGCCCACAGCCGTTTCATCCTCGATCATGGAAACTGAGAAGTTATCCCCCAAGCACTCCGGTATGATCTGCGGATCTGAGAGGAGACTAGCCAGTGCTACCCCCATCTTAATTTCTGTGCTCTCGGAATCCTCTTCCTTGCACTGCTCAGCCTCAGCTAGTGGGTCTTTCTACTCTTCGACAACTTCATCCCCTGACAATTGCAAGTCAAAGAAAATCTCAAATCCCGGCAAGTGCCGTCTCTCTGCATTTAGCCATGGCTCCAAAAAGCTGCAAAACGGGAAGTCCTTTCCCTCCCGGACAAAGCGTCCGTTCAGGGTCCCCTGGATAGGTCGGTGCACCAACTCATAATGCTTCTCGGCTTGCTTTGCACTGGCTTATCCAGCCATCTCTTTTCCTTTCCTCACCCAATCCTCTTTGGTAGGCAGATAACCTAGACCAAAGGTATATGGGTTGTGTGGCACTTCAGCCGATGCTGCAACGTCCTTCTGGCCACTTCGCCCTAATCCTATCTCGGGGATGTGCTGAAGCTTGTTCATAAGGTAGACAGAATGTGCACTGACGTATAGCCCCTTATCAATAGCTAGCATATTCTGTAGAACCCGGGCCTCAACTAGGGTGAATCCTGACAGAAATACATCCTCCGTGCCATGCTCAATCTCCAGAACTGGTGTAGAAACCTCTGGCGGTGGATATATTGAAGAATTTCCAAAAACGATTGCCATCCGCTTCCTGTGGGGGTACTTCAGCATTTGGTGTAAGGTGGAAGAGACGGCTTTCACCTGGTGCTACCACGGTCGCCCAAGTAGTAGATTGAAGGTTGCGGAAACATCCAAGACATGAAACTCAATGTCCTGTTGCCCCGGACCAACCTTAGTCTTAATCCGTATGGTCCCCATCACCTCTCGGCTGGTATTATCATAGGCCCGTATCACCTGGGCAGTAGGCACGAAATCCGCGGGCTTTAACCCGATAACATATGCCGTTCTCGATGGACACACATTGATAGCAGATCATGTGTCAACAAGGACCACCGGTATCCATTTCTCTCTACGCTCGACAGAGATATAGAGGGGGTTTGTTATGATCTGAACCCTTAGGCGGCAATTCCTTGTCGGTGAAGGTCAATGTCGGGGAAGCTCCTTCTGGGAAAACCAACCCTACCAACTGCTCCGGAGTTGTATCGATTGAAAGCTTGGTCCTATCCGTGGCAGAAAGGACAGCTTGTCTGTGAACCCTTGAGCCATAAGTAGTCCTCAGATGGAGATGTCTGCTTGGATTTTCTTAAGCTGCTTCAGTACAACGTCCTCCTCTAGTAGCTTTTCTTTCTGCCTCTCCGCTTCTTTGTCCTTCCTGGACGCCTCTGGCTGATCCAAGTGTGGGGGTTTGAAATACTGCCCACTCCTGGTCATATGGTCAACCTCCTCAACATACCAGGTGTCATCTGGTGGGTTCTACCCCCAATCCTTGTTAGTGTGGGTAAGACGTAAGTCGTCGTCTTCCCACCACATCCCGTCGGCAACCGACAGACAGCAGTCCGATTCCATTACAATTGTTTATGTGCTCACAGCACATTCCGTCCCCGCAGGGGCTTTGGCCTTCCTAGTCCTCTCAAGATCCTCGATCTTTTCCTGCTCAAGCCGCTTCATTGCCGCCTCCCGTTCAGTGTCTACTGTACTCAAACTACTCGGATCCCGAGCAAAATTCCTTGCACCGGTGCTCTCCGGCGATGCTCCATGTTCCTCGGCCATTCCGGCCACTACTGATGTTCTCATTCCTGATGGTCCCTGTTCTGGCTGAGATTCTTTAACAACATCTGGCTGGTCACTGAGCCACCCCGTATTCTCTGCCGATCTATCCAAATCGAACCAGTTGATGTTCACATCCCCTGAGTCCTGCTCTTCAAAGAACTGCAGATTTGCAATGTCCTTTTCTAGCTTTGCTAGGCCATCTAGCCCCTGACTCGGTCCATCTTCCCGAACCACACTGATCTCTTCCTTAACCGGCAACTCTACCCTCGGCTTAGCCTTGTCTGTTGATGTGATATAACCACTCGGGTTATATGTAAAGCTCCCAGACCCCTCAGGCTTTGAATCAACATTCCCATTTGCCTCCAAAGTCATCCCAGTTCTATCTTCGACAGTCACCATCACCGGTTCAGGTTGGGTTTGGGAGATGCTCAACATGCACAAGTTCGTGCTATCGGGGATGAACACCTCAGGCTTGGGTAGGTGGGAGGGTGTGGTGTATATGGTTGGGTCATATGGAATGGTCGCGGGTTGGATCAAGTTGATGTGTTTGGGTGGTGGAGCTTGGTTATGTGGTGGGAGTGGGTTGGTGGTGACATTCGGCTTCTCTGGAGACGCAATCACCTTATTGTTAATAAGATCCTGGATCTCATGATGCAGTCTATAGCACTGATCAGTGTCATGACCATGCTGCTGGTGAAAGGTACAGTATTTAGCCGGGTTATGGGAGGAATGAAGTTTGTCTGGTAACGGCCGCAGCTCCAGGGACTTCAGATATCCCTTTTTGATCAGGACCCTAAGGGCCGTTGACAGAGACATGTACAGTGAAGTAAAGGTTCTCTAGCCTTGGGGTGGATATCTTGCTATTTGTGAGCTGGTTTCGGACGCACAGGTGAAGGGTGTAGCTGTAAGTGTTTTTGGAGTGGTGGTGGTGACCATGCCCACGTCGGAAGTTCTAGCAGCTGCAGCACTACTCGTGCCTGCATTCGAACTGCGTGTAAATGCCCTCTTGGACTGTTCCCTGTCGTAGTCAATCAGACCCTGTTTCATGGCGTCCTTAATCTGTACCCCAATCTCGTGTAAATCCGCAAAGGTGGGAAGGGGTAAGACGATCATTTTTTGCATCAGCTTGGGTTGGAGGTTGCGCACAACCATCTGTATCTGATCCTTATCGACCAGCCTAATGGTCATCATAGAAGCTTTGGCCCTTCAACGGGTTACAAAGTCTGAGAAGCCCTCTTTCGGCTCCTGTCTAGTTGTCTCATGATCACGAGTTGTGATCTCGATTTGCGAGTTGTAGGAGTATTGAGCTATAAAGGCCTCAGCCATTTCTTTCCAACTTCTCTTGATAGAATCTTCCAACTTCGCATACCAGATGGCCGCGACTCCAACAGGGTCCAGCCGAAGAGGGAAAGCTTTTGCAGTTTGGAGAGGCCCATTGGCCTTAGGATATCTGAGAACAACCGCAGGTGTACCATGGGATCCCCATAACTGTCAAAATGGTCTATATGTGGCATCTTGAACCGGTCCGACAATGTCACTGCTGAGTCGGTGTATCCATCCTCCATGTCCAGAATGGAATTAACGCCTTGAGCTTTTCTGAACAGCTTTTCTAACTTGCTCACTTTCAGCACTGTTGGATCCACCTCGAACTCAAACGGTGTGTCCACTAGATCAGCCAGTGCTTTGGACAACTGAGGTAGGATTGGGGGTGGAATTGGCCCTGTTGGGATGTCCGTATTTTCCTGGATGTTTGCAGTATCCCCGAGTATTGGAACTCTAGGTGGGGGTGGGGGTGGATGCGAAGTAGATGCTCCAACTTGTTGCGGTTGCTGTTGTTGCTGAAGTCTGGCAATCAACTTTGTCTGTTAAGCCACAACCTCTACCTAATGCAAGGCAAACTCTGCTTGGCGGGCAGCATCCCACTACATGGCTTGCATAGTCTCTTGGAGCTGATGCATCATGTCCTCCATACTGGCCATAAGGTGCTTATCTAACTGAACAACAGGTATATCTCTCTCTGCGGTAGAAATGAAAGCCTCAGCCCGAATACTCACTGGTGGGGTGGATAAGGACCGCTGATCTGGTAACCACTGTACTGATGAACTGCGCCTAACTGACCTTCGTCTAGTAACCGGGGATAATGAAAGGAACATTGCTTGTCCGTCAACTAGATCCTCGGATCAATGAAGTCTTCAACCTCTAGTCCAGAGTGCTCAGGGGGTATCTTCCTTTTCAGAAGCAATTGTGCTATACTACCTTGCAAAAAGATAAATAAAACAAAATAAGGAAACAACAAGCAGAAAAACGAATAGCATTTCGGCTTAAAATAAAGACAACACACAGTTGGCATTTGTAAGCTGAACACACTGTTCTCAATGCTGATCACAGTTCCCAAATCATTGCCCTAAATCTAATACCCTCAGGTAAAATTGATTCCTCGAAATACTGATGCCCACAGGCCTGATACCCAGACTTGCAAACTGATACATACAACCTGTAGAGACACACTCTGACAGCACATATCAAGCAAGTAAGAGTCAAAACACCCCTATGATGGGGCAAGGTTTCCCTGTCCTAATTTCGTCAGGAACTAGGGTTTCACTACGCACACAACGGTTTCAAACAACCTACAATCGGGTAAGCAACATGTCCTAGTTTGGAATGGTCACTATGGTTTTTGATATGCAACTAGGTTGAATGGTCAAAAAGGGTGCCTCGATGAAAATCGAGATTTGTGTTCCCATCGTGGCCGAGCCCGTAATCGGTCAGCCTTATGGCACGCTTTTCCAAGCAAGCTTCTGGCAAACCGTTCAGGAATAGCAGATGGAAGACGCTGTGACTTAGGCGCACCTATGCAAATGCAATGCAAAGAAATATATAAGTGTAAACAAAACACCATATCATGAGTTCGAGTCAAGTTCTCTAAATCCCCAGCAGAGTCGCTAGAAACTGTAGACCGCCCGAACTCCACTCTACGCGTGAGGGTGCGAATTGTAGTTCTAGCTACTACAGTTCAGACTCTTGTCACGGTTCTGAATCTAATCTCACAAAGTGCAATGTAAGACTGATAAATCACCAAAGAGTCCAAATCCGGCAATTGGTTTTGGAAAATCAATTTTAATCAAAAAGCGCCAAACATGGACTACTTTGCCAGATTTCAGAGTCGCAACCTAAATATTTTGTTTTGGGAAATTTAGGAAACCATGACTCGTGCCTAAGGCCACGTGTCCGTCATCACCAAAGTTGCCTTGGCTCGGGAACTTGGGTACGAGAAGGGAAGGTCCTGAAATGAGCACTCCCGCTCGCCCGATCAAAGGATCGGCCTCTACTAACAGGATATGTTGTTTTTGAAAACACATGTGTTCTTACTTCGATTATTAACCTAGAATTACTATGTGATGCGCGCAACATACAAGTATAGACTAAATCGCTCGATTTGGAACAAAGCATCTCATGTTTATTTTTTGAAAATGGTTTGAAAGTGTTACTCACAAATAGGCTAAGACGCAGATTTGCCATCCTCAAGTGGGCTTAGAAAACAACATGATTTTGCCACTCCGTAAAGTGGGCTTAAAATGCACATTTTGATGAATTGTTCCAATTCAAGCAATGAAGCCTTCATCCACAGGCATTCAAGCAGTTATAGCAGTTAAGCACATAGCCTCATGGCAAACATGCTAAACATGGCAACACTTACACGCATGCAAGGATGCTAAAGTGTAAACACTCACAGTGTACTCTGAGCCAAAACAAAAGCTAGTTAGTAATCAATGCATGATCCTAGCTATATCAATAATGCTTAATGCAACACGTGCAAAAATGAAACTAAAATAGGCTTGGCTATCTAAAATGGCATATGAATGCAACACTTGATAACATGCTTTGAAACATGTATCCAAGAAAGTATATTGAAATACAATGCAGTTTGAATGATGCGCCGAGCCCGGTGCATGCAATACGAATGAATGATGCACGCATGCAAAGCATAAGGATGCTAATTGAAATATGCCCTAAAACTAACCATCAAAAACTGATAAGTAAAAGGGAGAAAGAAATGGGGTTAGAAGACATGCATCACACACGCGCACACTTATTACAACATTTGCGCCCTCTCAACGGAAGGTCCGAATGAAAGCTAAGCTATTCTAAGCTATGCTACTTAACTAATCTAATAATCTAATTAGACTAATTATTACACAACACAAATTGAATGACTAGCTACAACTAGTTATTACAGTACTTTAACTAATCAACACATTAATTAAGTTACTAGACAACAAGCAAAGCTATAAATGAGACTGCCTCAGCTCTGTTCAAGAAGGTAGAAGGTGCATGCATGCTCGATCGCCTCGCTCGGAAATCCATTACTATGCCCGAAATTGCCTCTGTTTGCATTTGATTTGACAACACTGCACAAACTTCCAAATTGCTTCTGCTCCAACATGGGGACCTTCTGGTGCACTGCCGACCAGAAAAGGAGGCTGTAGACCACTTGTAGACCAGAAAAAGTGGTCGGTCAGCCACTTTTACTGGTCTGCCGACCAGAAATTCTGCCAAACTCCAGTTTTGCTGCAATAGAGAACAAGAAGGGGCACAACAGTGTATTTCCAAGTCATGTATGCATAACCACCCTCCCTATCATTTTTCAAGCTCAACGTAGTGCGGTACTTGACTCTTGGGCCACCAATCGAGCATCGCAATACACAATGGCCGAGAAGCCAAGTTTGCACAATTCAATGTCAATGAATGCACAAATTACATATCAAGCAAGCCCCAAAGGGCCAAGGTGACTCAAAATAGTCCTAAGGCAGGTCAAAACAATGCCAAAAACATGCTTGAACATAGCTAACACATGTTAGAATGAGAGGCATAAAGCATGATGCATGCAAAGCCAATGAGGATGGTTACACTACAAGTGTAAGAAGCAAATGAGAGATGCTCTAACCAACCAAAAATAGAGTTGTATTATGGAAAAATAAGACCTAAAACACACTGAGATGGTAGCCCAAAAGCTTAGGCATCCATGCATACAAGTTAGGCTCATGGTAAAGGCATAAAGCATAACTCTCAAAAAACATTGAAAAAATGAAGCATGAGAGAGTATGGCCACACTTCATGCACTGAAATCATGTGAGAGATGAGGCTAAAGCATGCAAACAACTCAAGGAAAGCATGCTAGAGACTTGGAAACTCAAAGCTAGTGAGCAAGATTGCACTATGTCTATTCAAAGCAAGACATGCATGACCCAAAAATATCTACAGAAAATGTAGGAAAGCTGCCGACTAGTTGAAGTGGTCAACCGACCACTCCCACTAGTCGACCAACCATAAAAGGTGGTCTACAGGTAAGAAAAGTGGTCGGCAAGGGGGAGAGAGGGTTTGCACAGAGAGTGGAAGGTGGTGGTAAGCTACCGACCACCTTAGGTGGTCCACAGACCACCAACCCTAGCTGGCCGACCACAAAAGGTGGCTGGTAGGAAAGAAAAGTGGTCTACAGGGAGAGAAACTAGTCTACACCCCTGTTCCACCCTCCAGGCAAAGGATAACAAGGTTTGGTTAAAAAACAAACCAAAAAGGAAGCAAGACAAGAGTTCGCAAGGCGAGGCGCTCAGCCGGAAGCCCCGAAAACTAGTCTACGGGTACAAAAAGTGGCCTACGAGAGGGAAGGGCAGCAAGGCATGGTCTAAAAACCAGGCCAAGAGGAGGACGTTAAGAGGTCCCGAGACAAGGCGCTCAGCCGAAGGCTCCAGAAACTCAAAACGAGCACAAACATGCACAATCATCGAGCGCTCAAACGATGACGTCTGAGTCTTAAGGTCGGTCAAAAATGGGGTGTCTACACAAAATTAACCAAAACTCCTTTTCATACAATTGAAAGAAGTGCAGAACCACTTGAATTAATTCATAGTGACATTTGTGATTTTAAATCAATTCAAACTAGAGGTGAGAAAAAATATCTTATCACTTTCATAGATGACTATGCTAGATATAGTTATATTTATTTAATTTGAACTGAGGATGAAACTTTGGAAATTTTCATTCAATATAATAATGAAGTTGAAAATCAACTTGGTAAGAAAATTACAAAACTTAAAAGTGATAGAAGTGGTGAATATGAATCATTTTTGGGTAAGTTTTGTAAAGAACATGGAATAATTCATCAAACCACCACTCCTTACTCACCTCAACAAAATGAAATTGCTAAAAGGAAAAATAGGACTTTAAAAGAAATGATGAATGTTATGTTAATAAGTTCTGAATTACCTCAAAACTTGTGGGGGGGAACAATACTTTCTGCTAATTATATGTTTAATAAAGTACCCCGAAAGAAAGCAAATCAAATACCTTATGAAATGTGGCATGGAAGAGTACCATCCTACAAATACTTAAAAGTGTGGGGGTGTTTGGCTAAAATGGATATTCCTAGTCCTAAAAGACTAAGATAGGTCCTAAAACTGTTGATTGCGCATATTCATTGGTTATGCCAAGAATAGTTGTGCATATCAGTTTTTGATTCATAAGTCAGAACATTCCGAAATGCATGTAAATACTAGTATAGAATCTCGAAATGCATCATTCTTTGAACATGTGTTTCTGAATAAAACTGGACAAGAGGCTACTACTAACAAAAGATCTTATAATGCCATTACAAGTCACGATCAAGAACAAGAGCAAGAGATAAAATCAAAATGAGGAAGAGGAACCTGGGCGTAGTAAACGTGCTAGAACCTCAAAATCTTTTGGTCCAAATTTTCTAACTTTTTTGTTAGAAAATGAGCCTTTAACTTTCAAAGAAGTTATATCCAGTCCTGAGGCTCCTTTATGGAAAGAGTCTGTAAATAGTTTAGTTGACTCCATCTTGCAAAATCACACTTGAGAATTGGTGGATTTGCCACCAGGTTGTAAACATCTTGGGTACAAGTGGACTTTTAAGAGAAAAATGAAAGCGAATGGATCAATTGACAAATACAAGGCAAGACTTGTGGTCAAAGGATATAGACAAAAACAAGGTCTTGATTATTTTGTCACATACTCACCAGTTACTAGAATAACATCCATTAGAATGTTAATTGCCATTGCATCTTTGTACAATCTAGAAATTGATCAAATGGATGTGGAAACAATTTTCTTAAATGGTAAGTTAAATGAAGAAATTTACATGAAACAACCAGAAGGATTTTCTATTCTAGGAAAAGAAAAGAAATGGTGTAAATTAGTTAAATCATTATATGGTTTAAAACAAATGCCAAAGTAATGGAATGAGAAATTTGACAAGGCAATGATATCAAATAGATTTAAAAGTAATGAATGTGACAAATGTGTTTATATTAAAAACATAAACAAAGGTTATGTTGTAATATGTCTTTTTGTGGATGATCATAATTAGTACTAATGACATGATTAGAGCTACCAAGAAAATGTTGAATAAACATTTTGACATGAAAGACATGAGGATTGCTGATGCAATTCTTGGTATGAAAATTACCAAAATATCAGAAGGATATGCTTTGTTACAATCACATTACATTGAGAAAATGCTTGACAGATTCTGCAAAGGTGATGATCATCTTGCTAGAACACATATAGATGTTAATGTGTTTCTTTCTAAAAATGTACAAGAATGTATTTCTCAAAAAGAGTATGCAGCTTAATGTACTTGATGAACTGCATTCACCCGGATATAGCTTATGCAGTAAGTAAATTAAGTAGATATATGAGTAATCCAGGAGCAGAACACTGGGAAGCTATTATAAGGGTTCTAAGATATCTCCTGTTTACTCATAACATTGGGTTAAATTATATTAGACATCCAACAGTACTTGAAGGATACTATGATACAAACTGAATATCGAATACTAGAGACTCAAAATCCACCAGTGGATATGTCTTTACTCTTGGTGGTGCGACTGTATCTTGGAAATCTTCCAAACAGACTTGCATTGCTAGGTCTACTATGGAATCAGAATGTATAGCTTTAGTTAAAGTTGGGGAAGAAGCAGAATGGCTTCATCACTGCCTTGAAGATATTCTAATGTCGCCAAAACCAGTGCCTGCTATATGAATACATTGTGATAGTCAATCAACAATATGTAGAGCATAGAGTCATATGTATAACGGTAAGTCACGACACATTCGTCGTCGATATAACACCGTGAGACAACTACTCTCTAATGGAATTATTTCCATTGAATATGTGAAGTCTAAAGACAACATAGTGGATCCACTAGCCAAAGGGTTAGCAAGAGAGTTAGTTGAAAATTCATCAAGGGGAGTGGGACTTAAGCCTATGAAATAAGAGTTACCATAACGGCAACCCAACCTAGTTGACTGGAGATCCCAAGATCTAAGTTCAAAGGGACAACCAAGTTGTGTATGACTCATAAGGATCATTGAGGAGTCAAACTCCTACCCATTTCTATGATGAAATAGTGATGTCTGCACCATTTTAGGTTAAGTAATACTGTGGGGGCCGAATATTGAAAGACATAAAGAGGCCGAATAATTGGACCTGGAGAGTCGAAATATATACATCGCATTCGGCCCCGTCTTACACATTTAAATCCTACCCTATTCGGCCAAATAGTCGGTTGAGTAAGGGGCCGAGTGGAAAGTGGTTTGCAGCAAAAGGAGCCAAGTAAATAGTTATACGGCGAATCGAAAGTGGGCCCAGCCCCGAGGCCCAAGAAAAAAAAGATAGAAATAGAAGAACATCAGCCAGAAAGAGGTATGTGAGAATCAGTATGCTTAACTTAAAATACAGGTAATCTAGAGAGTAGAGACTGACTTGTCCGCCGGAGTGCTAATCCCTGCACTCCCGAACGGAGTGTTTATTCCTTTTCAGGTTGTTAGCTGAGGATCTCGAGCGCCCCAGTGGATCAAAAGAGTATTTCCAAACCACCTTCCCCACAATTGGCGTCGTCTGTGGGAATACTCAACCACATCCATAGCGGGTGCAATGGAAGATCCTCCGATAATCGCTGATGAAACTACACCGAGAAATGATCTCACCCCAACAAACATGCTGGGACTAGAGACTGTAGCCGCAAGACGCGCCTTGAACTTCGATTCACCCTCGACTTCAGCACATGAGACAATGCAAGCGATTATGGAACAAGCAAAGCAAAACGAACAGAGGTTGGAGAATATGATCGCTAAGAATTAACGTCTCCGTCGGGATTTGGCCTTGGAAGTGGAGAAGTCCAAACAAGCTGTATGCCAAGATCCAGAATGACCTCTGAGGGCAAGTGGTCGATGACCTCGAGCCCGACAACAAGACACTGACAGCGACTCCGACTCATTATCCCCGGAGCCCAAGAAGAAAGGACAACCCGAAACTACCAGTTCCTCTGAAGAGAGTCCACGTATAAGGCATAAGTGAAGATGAAATGGTTCAGACGAAGAGGACCAGCACGATCCCTTTGTGCGACAGATCGCAAAGGCAGTACTACCCAAGAAGTTCAAAGCCCCATCGTTCACCTTGTACAACGGGAAATCAGATCCCACGGATCATATCTGTCACTATAAGCAAGCCATGATGTTGCATGCAGACGACGAAGCTCTCATGTGCAGAATATTTCTGAGCAATTTGGGACCGTTGGAAGTCAGATGGTATTATAAGTTGGAGCCGGCGTTGATTAAGAGTTTCCATCAATTACAAAAATCCTTCAGGGCAAGATTCATCACCAACAAGGTGCAGCTGAAACAAGCCGACTCTCTCTGGGCAACGCAGATCCAGCCAGGAGAAACACTAAGAGCGTATTCGGCGCGCTATTGGGAGTGCTTTAATCTTGTTGATGACGCTTGCAATGGCTCCGTGGCCATCACCGCCTTTAAAATGGGTTTGCATCCTGACAGTGCTCTCTGCAGCTCCTTGACTAGAAGACCCCCCAAAACAGTTTGGGCGTTGATGAAGAAAGTTGAGGAATACTGCAAAGTGGAAGATGACGCCTTGCGGGTTAAAGCCGGAAACGTGGCCAACAAGACGACCCCTTCTAAAATTGCTCAGCCGTTAAATTCTGTACCACCTCAGAGCCCTAAACCACGACATCGGGCTAAACGAGACAAGAGACAGGATTCTCGCCGATCAAGCGACCAATGCCCCCACCGAGCAAATAAACAACTGCAAGTCGATGGCAGGTGCACAAGGTACACAGACAAGAAATACACAGAGTTGTCAGAGTCGATCAACGTGGTTATGTCCAAAGTCCAACGCCTTTCGTTCTTCAAATGGTCGTCCAAAATGGTGGGACCTCCTGAAACGAGAATACAGGATAGGTGGTGCGAGTATCACAAGGATCACGGCCACGATACTGAGAGTTGTTATGCATTGAAGGATCACCTGGAGGAATTGGTACAAGACTGTCGGCTACAACAGTACATCCGAAAAGGCAACTCAACCAAAGCAATAGCCTTATGATAGGATTCACCTCCACTCGGCGTGATCCACATGATTTACAGCCTGCCAATGTCATCCGCGGTGCATACAATTCAGTTGAATCCCGACCTTCAAAATCAACTCACTCCAACTAAACAGCCCCGTGACGCTACGAGCATTGCTTTCGATGATTCAGATTTGGCCGGAGTGACACTTCTCCACATCGATCCCTTGGTAATCGAGTTACGCGTAAACCGATTCACCTTTGAGCACGTACTCATTGATCTGGGGAGCATATCGAAAGTTATGTATTGCAAGACATTCACCAAACTCAGTTTCTCTAAATCAGATCTTTCTCTAGCTCCTTGCCCATTATTCGGCTTCAATGCAAATCCAGAATACCTGTTGGGGAAGATCACACTACCCATTCAAGCGGGCTCCCGAACAGTGGATGTGGAATTCTTGGTCATCAAGCTGCCATCGCTGTATAATTTCATCATGGGGTGAACTTGGTTACATACTATGTAGGCCGTGCCAAGCACCTATTATCAGCTGCTATGCTTCCCAACAGAACACGGCATTGAGCAAATCCGTGGCTCCAAGAAATCGGCACAAGCATGTTATCTCCTTGCTGGAAAGACGCCAAAAGAGTTGCAAGTGAATTCTATTGAGGCGCCGGATCGAGAGATCCTCGACGATGTTGGGTGGCTTCCAAGTGAAAAGGCCACAGAAGCCCTAGATCGAGTTGAGACTGACGGAAACTGAGACATGTTCTTCATGGTTGGCGGCTCCTTGAATCAAGCCGACAGGCAGCAGCTAATTTCCTTCCTGCTCGGCAACCTTAATGTATTTTCATGGACTCCATATGAGATGTTGGGTGTAGATCCATCTGTTTCGCAGCACCGTTTAAATGTTGACCCTAAATGCAAGCTGATTATTCAGAAAAGCCGGCGGTCAGCTACAGAGCACACTGTCACCGTTGTTGAAGAGGTTGACTGGTTGCTTGACGCCGGAGCTATCAGGGAAGTGACCTACACCACATGGCTCTCGAATACCGTGGTTGTGAAGAAAAAGAATAGGACTTGGCATGTCTGCGTTGATTTCACCGACCTAAACAAAGCTTGCCCCAAGGATTGTTTTCCCCTACCCAGAATTGACCAACTTGTAGATCCTACGGCACATCACCAGCGTATGGGCTTCCTTGATGCCTACAGAGGCTACCATCAAATTGCCACGCATCCGGAGGACCAAGACAAAACTGCATTCCTCACCTCAAGAGGAACCTATTGCTATAAGGTTGTGCCTTTTGGGCTGAAAAATGCAGGGATAACTTACCAAAGGTTAGTCACTACCATGTTCAAGGAGCAACTCGGCCACACTATGGAAGTTTACATTGACGATATGATGGTCACGTCCAACAAAAGAAAACTCATCTAGCCGATTTAGAAGAGACATTCGACATTCTACGCAAATACAGAATGAAGTTGAACGCTTCCAAATGTGCCTTTGGGATCAGCTCTGGCAAATTCTTGGGTTACATTGTCAACCACCGAGGAATCAAAGCCAATCTGAGGCAAGTCATCGCAATCCTGGAACTCGGATCCCCTTGATCGGTCAAGGAGGTTCAGAAGTTGATGGGGATGGCCGCCACACTCAACAGGTTCATCAGTCGTTCCACGGACTGCTGTCGACAATTCTTTCAGACACTACGGCAGGGACCTTCGAGTGCGATGTCGCTTTTAATGGTCTGAAGGCTTATCTCCGATCTGTTTCACTTTTGACGACACCATCGGCAGGTGACCTGCTCATTTTATATCTGGCCATCTCCGACTGAGCTGTCAACGCTGTATTGTTGAAGGAAGAGCTTGGAGAGCAGCGACCAGTGTATTATGTGAGCAAGGCAATGGTTGATGCCGAAACCCGCTACCTTCCACTGGAAAAACTCATCCTAGCCCTAGTCATGGTGACAAGAAAACTGATGCATTACTTCCAGCGGCATAGAATCGGGGTACTAACAGATTACCCCCTTCGATCAGTACTACATAGTGCAGAAGCATCAGGGCGCATTTTGAAATGTGCCCTCGAACTCGGCCAGTACGATATTCAATTTCTGCCTAGAACCTTAATCAAGGGGCAAGTGCTTGTTGATTTTGTAGCCGAATTCACGGGGGGTGTTGCTGAGACTAACCAAACTCAACCCAAGCCGAATTGGAGAATTTATGTGGGGGACATTTGGCAGTTGTATTGTGACTGGTCATCCAATCAACGGGGCAGTGGAGCCAGAGTAGTAATCATGGCTCCTGACGGCGCAATAATTGAGCAGGTCGTCAAACTCGGCTTTCAAGCATCAAATAACGAGGCCGAATACGAAGCCCTTCTAACCGGTTTGCGGAATGCACATCTTTTGGGTGCTCGGCGTTTGTTTGTAATTTGCGATTCGAAACTGGTGATCAATCAACTAAAGGGGGAGTACGCAGCCAAAAATGACCGTATGGCGGCTTACATGAAAACGCCTAACTCCTTGCTAGCAAAATTTGACCATCATGAATTGAATCAAATAACACGTGATCAGAACACACATGCAGATGCCCCGGCTTGCCTAGCCTCCGCCATTAACTTAGAGATTAAATGGACCATCGAAGTAGGTTTCATCCTGGAGCCGAGCATTGGTCCTTCGGAGGAAGTCCAGGACAATGTCATAGAGTCAGGACCGAGTTGGATGGACCCCATTGCTGCATTCTTGTCTTCCGAACAGCTCCCAGCAGACAAGAAAGAAGCGCACAAGTTGCGAAACAATGCCCTGCAATACTACTTGGATCCGTAAGGAAAGCTTTATAAAAAATCCCCTTCTGGTCCATATCTGGAATGCATGCATCTGGACAAAGTCGAAGAGCTTCTGATTGAAATACATGAAGGCAGTTGTGGCGCACATTCTGGCGGGCGCTCTTTGGCTCATCGAGCTGTGACACAAGGGTATTACTGGCCGACAATGAGAGCCGATGCTGAGTGTTACGTGAAAAAGTGCGAACAGTGCCATAAGTTCTCTCTTCTGATTCACCTGTCTGCTGAAGAGTTAGGCTCCATAACCAGCCCTTGGTCGTTCGCTCAATGGGGACTTGACATCGTCGGACTGCTGCCTCGTGCTCCTGGTAACAAACAATTTCTGATCGTCACGACTGATTATTTCACGAAATGGGTAGAAGCGGAGGCACTAACGCACATTCGAGATACGGACATAAAACGTTTTGAATGGAGAAATATCATAACGCGGTTCGACATTCCCAGAGCACTTATATCAGACAACGGCACCCAGTTTGATTGCGGAGTCTACCGGGAACTTTGCAGCAAGTACGGTATTTGGCCCTACTTCTCCACCCTGGCTTATCCACAGAGTAATGGCCAAGCTGAAGCTTCCAATAAAACCATTTTAGATGGCATCAAAAAGAGGCTGGAGAAGGCGAAAGGCCGATGGGTTGAAGAACTGCCGAGTGTATTATGGGCTCATCGTACAACACCGAGACGGTCCACCGGGGAAACACCATTCACTTTGTGCTTCGGAACACAGACAATCATCCCCTTGGAGATCGGTTTCCCAACTTTGAAATCAACAGTTTTTGATTTGGGCCGAATCGGCATGATGTTGGCCTTGGACTTGATTCTGATTGAAGAGTAGAGAGACCGCGCCCTTGCATCCATGGCACGGTACCAGCCGCAGCTTGCTAAGTCATATAATCAGCGTGTTCAACTGCGCCGCTGCATACCAGGAGAGTTGGTCCTGAAGAGAGTGTGTAGACACCCCATTTTTGACCGTCCTTAAGACTTGGACGTCATCGTTTGAACACTCGATGATCATCCATGCTCGGGTTCGTTTTGAGTTTCTGAAGGTCTCAGCCGCGCGCCTTGCCTTGGAGCCTCTCAACTTGTCTGTTTTGTGCTTGGTTGTGGACCAAGGACCTGTGGTTTTGTTTCTGAGGGAAGAGGGTGGCTTGTTGGCCATCTCTACAACCCATCGGCCAGGCCTTGTGCCCATCGGCCTTGTTTTCTTGTCATCGGCCATCAGTGTTGGCCAGTCGGCACTCTTTTTGGTCGGTCGCCATTTTTTTGGCAGAGACCCCTTTTTTTGCTTTTGCAGATATTTTTCTTCCAGCTGGTGCCAGCTATTGGTCACTTGGTGTATCCTCCATACACGTGTATGGATGGATTTTAACAAGCTCCAAGCTTGCTCAACAAGCTTAGGGCTTGCTTTTCTATAGGAAGGGAGGCCTCTCTCCCTTTCTAGAGGTTCTGAAAATTGATATACAAGATATATATCTCTCCTTATATATATTTCCTCTCTCTCTCTATATATATATATATATTTGCACTTGTTTGTGCTCAAAAGTGTATTTTCATCATACTATTGCACACAAACACGCACTCAAACACCATACTCTTGTTGCTGAGGCACTTTGAGATTGATTTTGGAGTTTTTGGACATGTTTGAGCTCAAAGAGTTTGCTGGAGTTGCAGCCTTGAAGTGGTTCTACAAGGGTGAGTTACTAACCCTTAAAACCCTTGTTCTTGTTTAGGCTTTTGGACCTATTTGCATGCTTATTTTGGCTTGACTTTCTACTGCAAAAAGTTTTGATTTTTAGTCCTTAGTATGTTTGTTTAAGGTCTTGTTGGTGTTGGGGGTGGTCTACCCACTCTAGGGCCTTATTTTGCCTTGTTTTGGGCCATCCCTTTAGGCTTTTGTTTTAGCCTTTATATAACCTTTCTACCACTGAATTCCAGAGGAATTTTAGTGGTGGAAATGGTGTTTTGAGGTCCCAAATAGGAGAGGGTCATCCCCTCTCCTTGTGTCTTGCATGCTTGCATAGATGGCTCATCAAAGTAGCATGTTTGTCTAGCATGTATTAGTTCCATTTCAGCAAGTATTTGGTGTTATTTTAGCATGCCTCAACTCTGTTTTAGGTTGGTTTGATAGCATCTTGCATGCTTTACATACTTGTAGTGTAATCTTGCATAATAGCCTAACATGCATCATGTGTTTAGACCATCATTCTAGGATGTTTTGGCTCAACTCCAAGAAGTTTTTGTCCATGTTTTAGCATGCTTAAGCTCTAATTTGTGTTGTTTTGGTCATGCATGCCATGGTTTGTATAGCCATAGTGCATTCTAGCTTGTTAGCTTTGAGTTTCAAAGCCACTAGCATGTATTGCTTGGGCTATTTGCATGATTTGGCATCATTTGTTATGTGATTTCAGAGCATCTTTCATTGCCATGCATTCATATCTTAAACTCTTGCAATGTGTTGGAGAGTTGGTCCTTTATGCCCTAAACATAAGTCATTGTGTATGCCTTCATGCCTAAGCTTGCGAGCTATCATTTCGGTATGTTTTTGGGGTTATTTTGCCATGATATAACTCTGATTTTTGTTGGTAAACCCATCTCATACTTGGTCTTAATAGGTGTAGTGTAATCCTCCCTTTTGACCTTGCATATTTCATGCTTCATGCTCACCATGCTAGCTTATTTTGGCTTCGTTCCAAACATGTTTTAGCATCATTTTGACATGCTCTAGGACTTTTTTGGGTTGTATTTACCATATGCTTCATGTATTTGTAGACACCCCATTTTTGACCGTCCTCAAGACTTGGACGTCACCGTTTGAACACCCGGTGATCATCCATGTTTGTGTTCGTTTGGAGTTCCCGGAGGTCTCGGCTACGCGCCTTGCCTCAGGATCTCCGAACTCGACTGTTTAGTGTCTAGTTTTGCACCAAACACTTGTGTTTTGCCTTGGAGGGGCAGGGAATGCCTTGTGAGGCATCCCCACACATCACCGGCCATGGCCAGAGGCCACTGGCTGGTGTTTTGTTGCCATCGGCAATGTATATTGCCGGTCGGCATTCTTTGTTGCCGGTCGGTAGTACATTTTGTCAAAATGGCAATTTTGAGCAGCCGACTACTGTTCATCTGCTTTTGCAGATATTTTAATATAGCTGGCTTGCATTTTGTTCCCCTCCATACACGTGTATGGAGGGATGGCTTCCTTGTTAGCTTCTTGAGTAAGCTTTACAAGATTGGCTTCTCTATAAGAGGAGCCCTCCTCTCTTGGCTTTAGGGTTAGACAAAAAAAGGTTAGAAAAGTTGTGAGAGAAGCTCTGGTTCTAGGTTTAGGGTTTTGTATCTATCCTATATCTATATCCCTCATTCTCTTATATTGTGTGTGTTTAGGCTTACTATTGCACACAAACACATAGTGTTACACCTTTTCTTGGTTCTTGAAGGGCCAGAGGTTTGTTCTTGAAGCTTTGGAGCTGTTTTGAGCTCAAGAAAGGGGCTGGTCCACCATTTGTGAAGAAGGTCAACAAGGGTAACAATCTTACCCCTTTTTACCCCATTCTTGCATACTATTTTTGCCTATCTTAGAACTGTTTTTGAGCTTAGTGTATAATATAAAAAAGTTCTATTTTTGGGCCCTCTAAATAGTTTTTTTTAGAGTGTTTTGTGGTTTGGAGGTGTTTGACCCCTCTTAAGCCTTGAGGGGCTCCATTTTGTGCTATTTTGAGTGAGCTCCGGGACTTTGGTGTTTGGGCCTCCTCACCACTGAAATCTTGAGGGATTTCAGTGGTAAGGATGGTGCCTTGAAGTCCCAAAAAGGGGGGGGGGCACCCCTTCTCCTTATTGTCCTTGAAAAGGGCCATTTTTGCCTCTTTAATGAGCACCTAGCTAAGTCTCATGTTGACCATGCCTTGGCTGTTATTTATGCTTATTTTGCCATGAAATAGCATTTTTGTATGTTGGTTTTGGTACACCATGCTTGCTTAGCATACATGCCTTGTAATGCCACTTTGTTGCCTTAACATGCCTTAGGTTGTAAACCATTGTTCTAGCATGTTTTAGGCTTGGCTTTGTGAAGTTTTTGTGCTTATTTTGCTATGTTTGAGGTCTGTCCTTAGTTGTTTGGGTCGACTTTGGCATGCTTAGTATAGCCCCTTTGCATTTTTGGTTTGTTGGCCTTAAGTGTGTGAATGTATAGCATGCATCCTTGCCTTAATTTAGTGGGTTGGGACCATTTGCCATGTTATTTCAGTCCCTTTAACATGCTTGTATGCTTGCCTTGGATGCCTCTTTGAAGCTTTGAAAGCTTGTCTTGCATGCTCCATGTTTTGGTCATTGTGCATGCTTTTGAATTTGAGCCACTTAGATGCCATCTAGGTGTCCCTTGGGTGTTGTTTAGGTTCGCATTAGACCTATTTTAAGTCCTCTTAGCCTTGTGAGGCTTGGTTGACTTAGTCTTGGTTTAAGCCTCTTGTCTTGTCTTGGGTTTTTGGCTTTGTTTGCATGCCTTGTTTATCTTGTTTAATTGGCTTAGCACCTTTTGTAACATGATTTTCAATGCTTACCTTGCATGCCATTAGTCCATGTTATGCCTCTTTCAAGCGTGCTTGAGAGTTGCCGTTTTGTGCTTGAGTGTTAACCCTTTAACATGTGCATGTGTGTATGTGTGTTTAGTCCTCATTTCATAGCACTTATGGCCACTGTTTTGGGCCTAATTAGAGCTGCCTAAATCATGCTTAAGTCCATCCTATGCTTGTTTGCATACTTACCTTGCACGTTTGCTTGCATGCTTGCATGTATACATTGCATTGTCCATGTTGCATGCTAGTTCATACGCCTAGGTTGCATTGCATCATGCATGCATGCCTTGTTCCTTGATCTAGTGATAGGAATTGGGCTTTGGTTTGTTGGTTTGCATTGTATTTGACATCAAAGTGTGCACACTTGGTCCGTTGGGCCATCACGCATGGAAATGCGCGATTGATGGTCTGAGAACCAAGGAGTATGTCCCTTTGACTCACTCACATGATAAGGGACATGATTGGTGCATATATGACTTGAATTGCATTGCCATGCAAAGTTTTGCCCTCTGCTGCTGTCAAACAGGTTCTGCAGGAACTTCTTGCCGATTGACTGCATAGAGTGCCGACCGGCAATAAATCGGTGGCCGATGGATTCATTGTGTGCCGATGGACACCAAGTCACAGCCGGTGATGATTCCCTCCAGTCGGTGGCACTCCTCAACATCCAGTAAGCACATCCTGAGACTTTGGCAGTCTTCAGAGGAGTATAGCAGGGAAAACAGAGGCAGCTTGCGCATGGCAGTGTACTTCCGAGCAGGACCGAGCATGCATTGCATTGGGCTCTCTTCCCGAGGCAGTTTATCTGTTTTCCCTAGATTAGTTAATTTGTTTAGCTAATTAGATGGCCTGTAATATTTAATTAGCTTGTAGGTTAATTATCTGTAATATTTATTTGGTCCCTCCGGGCGAGGGCGAATCTGTAATAAGTGTGGGTGAGTGTGTGCATGTCTCCCAACCCCCACTTCTTTCTCCCTTTTACTTACCTGCTTTGATGGTTAGTAATAGGTCATGTTTAAATTAGCATACCTTATGCTATGCATGCGTACATCCATACATTTGTCTTGCATGCACCGGGCTCGGTACATCATGCTAACTGTATTTGTACTTCAATTCCAAATTGAATACGTGAATCAATTGATTGCATTTCACATGCCATGTTTAGGTTAGCCGAGCCTACTCTAATTGCATCCTATATGTGTTGCATTAGTCAATTTGACATGAACTAGGACCATGCATGTTGGCTAACTAGTTTATTGTTTTGGCATGGAGTACGATGTAAGTATTTTCATGCTTTAGCATATCGCATGCGTGTGACTGCTATCATGACAGCATGCTTACCATGTGGCTAGATGCTTATGTGATAAACTGTTTGAATGCCTGTGGGTGAAGGTTGGATTATCTGAGTTGGAAAAACTCGTTGAAATCCGTATTTTAGCCTACTTGCGAGTAGCAAATTCCAAAGTGTTTTTCAAAATAAACGGATATGCAATGGTTATTCCCAAATTAGGCAATCTAGTCTATACTTTTGTGCTGTGCGCATAACAGAGTAATTCTAAGCTAATAACCGGAATAAGAACACGTAACGTTTTCAAAATCGGATATCATGGTTAGTAGAGGCCGATCTTCGGATCGGGCGAGAGGGGGTGCTCATAGCTGACCTTCCCCAATCGTACCCAAGTTACCGATCCGAGACAACTTTGGTGATGACGGACACGTGGCCTTTGGCACCGAGTCAGGGTTTCCTAAATTCTCCCATTTAAAAATATTTAGGTGGCGACTCTGTATCTGGCAAAGCAGTCCATGTTTGGCACTTCTTTCAAAAAAATCTATTTCTCAAAACGATTTGCCGGATTTGGACTCTTTGGTTCAGATTAAGAACCGTGACACAAATTGAGTCCGAACTGTAGCGAGGGCCCCACGCGGGCGCGTTGTTACAGTATTGCATAGCTGTAGTGCAATTGGCCTTGCTAGCTTTGAGTTTTGAGCACCATAGCATGTTTCATTTGTGTTGTTTGGATGATTTGGCATCACTTAACATGGCATTTCAGAGCATGTAGTATTGCCATGTTCCTATTCCTTCCACCCTTTGAGTGTCTCTAAGGGTTGTGCATTGTTGCCTTGTTTGTGGTCTAGTGTGCATGCATGCATGCCTAGACATTTGAGCTATCATCTCAGCATATTTTGGTCTTTGTTTTGACCTACTTGAGCTCTGTTTGTGGCTGGTTCATGCATTTGTGCCATGTATTGCATGCCTCCTTTGTAGTTCTCTTTGCTAGCCTTATGCCTTAAGGACTCTAGTATGCTATACTTGTTTTGTTTGGATGATTTGGCATCATTTCTCACTTAATTTCAGAGCTTATAGTGTTGTTACACTTCAACATTTTTCACTCCTTGAGCACTTTTGAGAGTTGTGTTCTTATGCCTAATTGGTGAGCCAATACATGCGCATGCATTTCTCTTGCTTTCATGCCTTTATTTCAGCATTATGGCCACTGTTTTGGCATGACAGAGGTTCGTCCATATTCGGTTTAAGTCCATTGAGCATGTTATTTTTCATGTTGCCGCATGCTTGTTGCATTGCATGTTGTTGCATGCTTGTTGGTTTGCATGTTGTTGCATGCTCATGTTGCATTGCATTGTATTTGACATACTTGTGTTGCATTGTGTTTGGAAAGGGTGTCAATCCAAACACGAGGAACGAGGGACATTTCATACTTGAAGTGATGAAACGTGCCTCAATTCTCGGACGCCGATCCTCTTGATCGTGCATGATAGAGGTTAAGGCATTTATGTGTTTTTATGCATTCATTTGACATTGATTTGTGCAACTCGGCCTCTTTGGCCATCATGCATTGAGATGCATGATTGGTGGCTCGAGAGTCGAGCACTACACTCCTTTGAGCTTTAAACATGATAAGGAGTGTGGTTGCACACACATTTTCTTGCAAATACACTGCCATGCCTCTGTTAGTGCTTTGTTGCAGCAAAATGAGAATTTGCAAGAAGTGTTGGCCGATCGACCATAAAAGTCTGCCGATCGACTACAAATTTGGCCGATGGCCATTGCACTTGGACGATAGCCATTGCACTTGGCCGATAGCCATTCCTCTTGGCCGACCACCTCTCAAATTGTTCGTAAGGTGGGTCAGAAACACTATGAAAGTTGACACAATTTTCAGAGGTACAAAAGTGTGCAAACAGAGGCAACACGAGGCACGGTAGTGGATTTCCGAGCAAAGCCGACTGAGCATGCATCTCTTCATCACCCGCGAGGCCATTTCAGTATTCATGATTAGTTCGTGTAATTTAATCATTTGATTTGTTGTGTAATATCTCAACTAGCTTAGTGTAGCTATTTGTTTCAATTCGGTTGTGTAATAATTAATTAGCAAAGTTAGTTAATTAGTTGGTTTGTAATTAATTAGCTTAGCGTAGCTAGTTAGTTTATCATTTGGACCCTCCGTCGAGAGGGCGAATTTTGTAATAAACGTGCGTGCGTGCGTGTGATGCATGTCTTCCAACCCCCATTTCTTTCTCCCTTTTACTTAACCGCTTACGATGGTTAGTTTTAGGGCATGTTTCAATTAGCATACTTATGCTTCGCATGCGTGCATTATTCATCTGTTTTGCATGCACCGGGCTCGGCGCATCATACTAACTGCATTGTATTTCAATACATTTACTTGAATACGTGTTCAACAATATGTTATCTTGTTGCATTTCACATGACATCTTAGAATAGCCGAGCCTATCTTAGTTGCATTTTGCATGTGTTGCATTAGCCATCTTAACATATGCGAGGATCATGCATGATTTCTAACTAGTTCTTTGTTTTGGCTCGGAGTACACTGTGACTGCTTATGCTTTAGCATCCTTGCATGTATGTGAGTGACTGCCATGTTAGCATGCTTGCCATGAGGCTAACTGCTTAAGTGATTAACTGCTTGAATGCCTGTGGATGAAGGTTGGGTTGCTTGAATTGGAACAATTCATCGAAATACGAGTTTTAAGCCCACTTGAGGGTGGTAAAATCTATGACTTAGCCTACTTGCGAGTAGCGAACTTCAAATCATTTTTACAAACGAACATGCAATGTTTTGTTCCAACTTAGGCGATCTAGTCTATACTTGTATGCTGTGCGCATCACATAGTATTTCTAGGTTAAATAACAGGAATAAGAACGCATGTGTTTTCAAAAACAAAATATCATGTTAGTAAAGGCCGATCTTTAATCGGGCGAGCGGGGGTGCTCATTGCATGACCTTCCCCTCTCGTACCCGAGTTCCCAAGCCGAGGCAACTTTGGTGATGACGGACACGTGGCCTTAGGCACGAGTCAGGGTTTTCTAAATTTCCCCCAAAAATAAAACATTTAGGTGGCTGTAAACGCGCCCGCGTGGGGGGCCCTCGCTACAGTTCGGACTCGATTTGTTGTTACGGTTCTAAATCTGAACCAAAGAGTCCAATCCGACAAATCGTTTTGAGAAACAGATTTTTTGAAAAGAAGTGCCAAACATGGACTGCTTTGCCAGATACAGAGTCGCCACCTAAATATTTTTTCAATGAGGAAATTTAGGAAACCCTGACTCGGTGCCAAAGGCCACGTGTCCGTCATTGCCAAAGTTGCCTCGGCTCGGGAGCTAAGGTACGATCGGGGAAGGTCAGCTATGAGCACCCCCTCTCGCCCGATCCGAAGATCGGCCTCTACTAACCGTGATATCCATTTTTGAAAATGTTATGTGTTCTTATTCCAATTATTAGCCTAGAATTACTATGTTATGCGCACAGCACACAAGTATAGACTAGATTGCCTAATTCGGAAACAAGCATTGCATATCCGTTTGTTTTTAAAAAAAATGTTTTGGAATTTTGCTACTCGCTAGTAGGATAAAATACGGATTTCAACGAGTTTTTCCAACTCAGACAATCCAACCTTCACCCACAGGCAATCAATCAGTAATATCACGCAAGCATTTAGCCGCATGGCAAGCATACTGTCATGGCAACACTCACACGCATGCGGTATGCTGAAGCATAAATACTTACAATGTACTCCGTGCCAAAACAATAAACTAGTTAGCAAACATGCGTGGTCCTAGTTCATGTCAAATTGACTAATGCAACACATACAGGATGCAATTAGAGTAGACTCGGCTAACCTAAGCATGGCATGTGAAATGCAGTCAATTGATGCACGTATTCAATTTGGAATTGAAGTACAAATGCAGTTAGCGTGATGTACCGAGCCCGGTGCATGCAATACAAATGCATGAATGCATGCATGCATAGCATAAGGTATGCTAATTTTAAATATGCCCTAGTCTACCATCATAAGCAGGTAAATAAAAGGGAAGAAAGACGTGGGGTTGGAAGACATACACACACTCACGCACACTTATTACACAATTGCCCTCACTCGGAGGGTCCAAATAAATATTACGGTCCGAATAATAAACAAATAAATTATTACAGAATTTCTAATTAATTATCAGAATAAATGCAGAAAGAGAAGTGGCCACGGCCCCTGCCTCGGGATGCGCGAATGATGCATGATCGAACCCGTCTCGCCCGGAAAGTCCGTACCATAACATTGCTGCCTCTGTCTTCACTGCCTTGCTTCTCTAAAAAATGCCAAAATTCTGGGACAAGTTCCTTGCACACTGTAGAATACCATCGGCTGGAGGAAATTCCCACCAGCAATGTATAATTTCCATCGGCTGCTGATGGAGTTATCGGCCATCCACCAATGGCTGGTCGGCACTGAATTCTGCCGGTCGGCAGAAACTTCCTACAGAAGACAGTTTTGACAGCAACAGAGGGCAGACAGTATATGGCATGGGATTTCAGGCACATGTGAGCATGGTCATGCTCCCCATCATATATTGAACTCAGGGAAGCATGGCCCTCGATCCTCGAGCCATCAATTGTGCATGATAGCCTAAGAGATCAAGCTTGCTATTTGATGTAAAAATGCATGCAACACACAAATGAGGACCAAGACCCTATCATGTCGGAGTCAAGGGCCCCGGTGACGGAGAGTTAAGACGCATTACATCACTTATAGTATGAATGCTCCTTAACCCTCACACTTGGTTTGACACCCCAAACCATGTAATGCAATGCATGTTATGCAAACATGGCTCAAGATGCAACATGATACTAATTATGCAAGGCATGCCAAATGCCATGCAACTACTATGGCAAATATGTAATGCTAGGCATGCAAGATGCAAATGTGATGCAAATATGGACCAATATGCCATAAGGCTAGCATGGGACAACACATTAATGAACCAAATAAGCAACAAGCATATGATAAGCATGCAATGGTGGACTTAAACCATAAAGGGGCAGCCCTCAATCCACCCCAAAACAGTGGCCAAAAGTGCCCGAAATGATGGACAAACACTCGTGCCAACACGCAAGCCAATGGACCTAAGGCTAAGGCACAAAAAGGGCCACCTTACTTCCACCAATATGACCATTCATGGCATGAATTAGACAAGTAAAAAAACATAATTTTAGCATGCAAAAATGGACTCCAAAACCCACTAATATGGCAGCTCAAATGACTCCAATGAGATGCATGCACCAAAACTCATTTCTTAGGCATAAAAGGGCACATCCTCAAAACATGAAAGAGATCACATATGCAAACATACAAACATGGATTAGGGACTGAAATATGATCTACCATGATGTCAAATGATGACAACAAGCTTATGCTAAGCATGTTGGTGACCCATACAACCAAGGCTTACAAGCCAAAATGCAAAGCAACCCTATCAAGCATGCCAAACATGACAAAATTAGTGGCCAACAGATTTTAAGCATGACAAAACATGGCCAAATACTTCACAGAGTTAAGTCAAAACAAGAGGATATGCTAGGCTAAACATATAGCACACTTCTAGGCAAGATGGAGAATTACAAAGCAAGTATAAAATGCATGCTAAGGGCCAACAAACCACCATTGGACAGAGATATAATATGACCCAAAACACCCAAAAAACTTCTGAAATGGGACCAAAAATGATCAAGCATGCATGTTGCCCTTTAAGCCAAAAGACAAGGAAATGAGGCAATGAAGGGAGAGGGGTGTCCCTCCCCTATACAAGACTTCAAACCACCTTCCTCACCACTGAAAATCCGCTGGTTTTCAGTGGTGAGAAGACCAAAACACACAAGCAAACAAAGCCTCACAAAGGAAGCACCCAAAAGGCCAAATAAGGCCTAAGAGGATGAGTTTGAACTCAAACCACAAAACACCCTAATGAAAGTTCTTAAGCATGAAAATATAAGCCTTTTTTATGTTATGCACAAAATCTAAATCAGCAAATAAGATAGGTAAAAAACTAGTGCAAGTTTGGGGAATCTAAAGCAAAGTGATTACCCTTGAAGCACACCTCAAGAACAGCCAATGCAGCCCTGTTCTTTTGATTAAAATCAGTCCAAAAACTCAAGAATCAACCCTCAAAGTGACTCAATCTCGGAGTAAGGTGTAATGGTGTGTGTATTAGTGCAAAAGTAAGGTAAAAATACACTTTTGGGCTACCAAACACACACTAAGGAATGAGAGAGAGGGAAATATAGAGAGATGGTGTATCTATATGTATAAGCTCTAGTTTTTCCTTCAAACTTTCTAACCTAGAACAAGGAGAAGACCTCTCCTCTTATAGAAGTCCCTCTTCCAAAGCTTACTCAACAAGCTTGCTTAGAGGGAAATCCTTCCATACACGTGTATGGAGGGAAACAGAGTGGGTGCCAGCTATCACAGCTGGCACAAAATATCTACATAAAGTAGATGAACAGTAGTCGGCTGCTCAAAATTGCCATTTTGACAAAAAGGAGTGCCGACCGGCAATAAATAATGCCGACCGGCAAAATACACTGCCGATGGAAACAAAACACCAGCCGGTGGCGTCTGGCCATGGCCGGTGATGTGTGGGGATGCCTCACAAGGAATTCCCTGCCCCTCCAAGGTAAAACACAAGTGTTTGGTGCAAAACCAGACACTAAATAGTCGAGTTCGGAGATCCTGAGGCAAGGCGCATAGCCGAGACCTCCGGGAACTCCAAACGAACACAAACATGGATGATCACCGGGTGTTCAAACGGTGACGTCCAAGTCTTGAGGACGGTCAAAAATGGGGTGTCTACAGTGGCGACTCTGCATCTGGCAAAGCAGTCGATGTTTAGCACTTCTTCATTAAAATCGATTTTCCAAAACGATTTGCCGGATTTAGATTCTTTGGTGATTTATCACTCTTGCATTGCACTTTGCGAGATTAGATTCAGAACCGTGACACGAGTCTGAACTGTAGTAGCTAATGAACAAATGATTCGTGCCCTCGCACGAGGAACGGGAGTTCTCGAGCGGTCTACAGAGTGCTTCCAGCTGCCAAGAATCCGGCCGACGAAAAATTGGGACCTAACTAGGACAGCCCTTATCAGATTGGCTTAGTCACGGGAGTAGGGGCATATCGGCTCAAAGACATGTCTGGGGGGAGTCTGCCACGACCTTGGAATTCCACGCATTTACGTAAATTCTATCATTGACCCGACTTGTGGGGCTTGATACTTGTATATATTTTACTTTTGCAATGCAAAGTTTCCCATTTCCTTATCGCGCAATTCAGTTTAAAAGTCTTCGGATTCGGAGCCCCATCGATGCATGACACCTTAGGGCCGATTAAGCCTCCGGATTCGAAGAGCCCATCGTGGATGTCATGATTGGCCAAGATTTAAGTCTCCGGATTCGGAGTCCCATCAGTGCATGACACCTTTGGGCTGATTAAGCCTCCAAATTCCGAGCGCCCTTCGTGGATGTCATGATTGGCCAAGATTTAAGTCTTCGGATTCGGAGCCCCATCGGTGCATGACACCTTTGGGCCGATTAAGCCTCCGGATTCGGAGCGCCCTTCGTGGATGTCACGATTGGCCAAGATTTAAGTCTCCGGATTCGGATCCCCATCAGTGCAAGACACTTTTGGGCCGATTAAGCCTCCGAATTCGGTGTGCCCTTTGTGGATGTCACGATTGGCCAAGATTTAAGTCTCCGGATTCAGAGCCCCATTAGTGCATGACACCTTCGGGCTGATTAAGCCTCCGGATTCGGAGCGCCCTTCGTGGATGTCACGATTAGCCAAGATTTAAGTCTTCAGATTTGGAGCCCCATCGGTGCATGACATCTTTGGGCCGATTAAGCCTCCGGATTCGGAGCGCCCTTCGTGGATGTCACAATTGGCCAAGATTTAAGTCTCCGGATTCAGAGCCCCATCAGTGCAAGACACTTTTGGGCCGATTAAGCCTTCGAATTCGGAGTGCCCTTCGTGGATGTCACGATTGGCCAAGATTTAAGTCTCCGGATTCAGAGCCCCATCGGTGCATGACACCTTTGGGCCGATTAAGCCTCCGGATTCGGAGTGCCCATCGTGGATGTCACGATTGGCCAAGATGTAGGTCTTCGGATTCGGAGCCTCATCGGTGCATGACACCTTTGGGCCGATTAAGCCTCCGGATTCGGAGCGCCCTTCGTGAATGTCACGATTGCCCAAGATTTAAGTCTCCGGATTCGGAGCCCCATCAGTGCAAGACACTTTTGGGCCGATTAAGCCTCCGAATTCGGAGCGCCCTTCGTGGATGTCATGATTGGCCAAGATTAAAGTCTCTGAATTTGGAGCCCCATCAATGCATGACACTTTTGGGCCGATTAAGTCTTCGGATTCGGAGCGCCTTTCTTAGATGTCACGATTGGCCAAGATTTAAGTCTCCGGATTTGGAGCCCCATCAGTGCAAGACATATTTGGGCCGATTAAGCCTCCGGATTCGGAGCGCCCTTTGTGGATGTCACGATTGGCCAAGATTTAAGTCTCCGGATTCGGAGCCCCATCGGTGCATGACACGTTTGGGCCAATTAAGCCTCCGGATTCGGAGCGCCCTTCGTGGATGTCACAATTGGCCAAGATTTAAGTCTTCGGATTCGGGGCCCCATCAGTGCATGACACCTTTGGGCTGATTAAGTCTCCGGATTCGGAGTGCCTTTCTTAGATGTCAGGATTGGCCAAGATTTAAGTCTCCAGATTTGGAGCCCCATCAGTGCAAGACACTTTTGGGCCGATTAAGCCTCCGGATTCGGAGCGCCCTTTGTGGATGTCACGATTGGTGAAGATTTAAGTCTCCGAATTTGGAGCCCCATCGGTGCATGACACGTTTGGGCCGATTAAGCCTTCGGATTCGGAGCGCCCTTCGTGGATGTCACGATTGGCCAAGATTTAAGTCTCCGGATTAGGAGCCCCATCAATGCAAGACACTTTTGGACCGATTAAGCCTCCAGATTCAGAGCGCCCTTCGTGGATGTCACGATTGGCCAAGATTTAAGTCTCAGGATTCGGAGCCCCATTAGTGCATGACACCTTTGGGCCGATTAAGCCTCTGGATTCAGAGCGCCTTCGTGGATATCACGATTGGCCAAGCCAAGTCTCTGGATTTGGAGCCCCATCGGTGCATGACACTTATGGACCGAATAAGACTCCGAATTCGGTGTGCCCTTCGTAGATAAAAAGCCTCCGAATTCGGAGCCCGAGCCGTGTATAACACGTTTGGGTCATATAAGACTCCAGATTTAGAGCGCCCTACACGAAAGTTAAAGCATACAAATATTCAAAGTGAAATGCTTCGTCAAGTTGAGCTGGCAAAAACCGTATACATGTTAAAGCATATAAACATTCAAAATGAAATGCTTAATTAAGTTGAGCCGGCCCAAACTGCATAAACAAATTAAAACATGCAAACATTCAAAATTAAATTCTTAATTATGCATGCAAACATTCAAAAATGAAACGCAAACATTTAAAACAACGTATTTTATTAAGTTAACCAATAGATACATAGCTAACGCCCAATCTGTGTTGGAGCGTTTACAATATATTCAATTCTATTCGGCATCACCCTTGTCATGGCTCTTCTCAATTTCGAAAGCGCCAAAAGGAAAGTGATGATGTTGATATAATGGCGACACCGATTCAACTCCTGCTCCTTCGAGTGCCTCTGCGGCTTGGAGAGCCTTAATCCACCCGTGCCTAAAGCCTCGATTCTTGCATCGGCATACCTCCTCTGTGAGTTTCTTCTTGGTCTTCTCTATTCCGACTATCCGGCCTTCGTGGAAGCCTCGTTCATAAGCCGCGGCCTTCGCATTCTCTACTGCGAACATACGTGCCGTATCTCGATCGACAATCGCATGGCTTAACAGCCGTTGGGTCACTCTTTCATCCACGACCGGGTTGGATTGTCCGGCAGCATGCGGCTCGGCAGTTTGGGCCTTCCTTAGCTCGCGCTCGGCCTTCTTCGCACAAGCCTCCAAGTTTCGAATTCGTTCGTCCTTCTTCTCTATCTCCCGCCGTGCAGCGCGCAAACGTATGCCAACTTCATAGGCGGTATACAGCCCTCTTACTGCTCCGTGGATGCCCTCTCGAAATACTTCGAAATCCTATCGACCAACTATCGACTGCTGGACTTCCGGTGGAAAAATCTGTCGAGCGAACTCGACTGCTACACCTGGGACATTAACAATAGAGTCCGCCTCCGTCATCGGTTTATTCCCTACAAAAATCGTAAAACTCAATGGTCGCGGCGTCGCATCGGGCTCATTTCTCGGTCGTGGTCGCGGGGAGCTTCCCCGTTGCTATTTTTCTTTTCAGGGGGATCTGCTTCGACAACTTGGGGGCTGACATTTTTCCCGTTCCCTGGATGTCCTACCTCCCGTGCGTGTGGACTTGCTACTGTGATTCATTTCAGTGTCTAGCTCAGCCAATGTTCGCCTTTCTCCTCTGCTGTTGAAGAACAGTCTATTTGACATTCACACTTATCTAACCTTCCGTAACAAGCTGGTTTAAATTGAGTGAAATCACTGGCATGAAGAACCCACCCCATTTATTCCTAATGCATGCAGTGCCCCCAGGCGACTTCATTAATGCTAAACTCCAAAAGCCTGATGCCGATCGATTTATGCCACAGCCACTACATAAACTAATAATATTCGGCTTTTGAACTAATAATATTTGGTTTTGGAGCTCATGCATTGGTTGGGGCAAGGGCAGATTTATTAATCTGATCAGCCAAATATCTAAGCCTGATGCCGATCGATTTATACCGTAGCCACTACATGAACTAATAATATTCGGCTTTTGAACTAATAATATACGGCGTTTGGAGCTCATGCACTGGCAAGGGCAAGAGCAGATTTATTAATCTAATCGGCCAAATATCTGAGCCCGATGCCAATCAATTTATGCCGCAGCCACTCCATGAACTAATAATATTCGACTTTTGGAGCTCATGCACTGGCTGGGGCAAGGGCATATTTATTAATCTGATCGGCCAAATATCTAAGTCCGATGCCGATCGATTTATGCCGCGGCCACTCCACGAACTAATAATATTCGGCTTTTGGAGCCGATGCACTGGTTGAGGCAAGGGCAGATTTATTAATCTAATCAACCAAATATCTAAGCCCGATGCCGATCGATTTATGTCGCAGTCACTCCATGAACTAATGATATTCGGCTTTCAGAGTTCATATCTAAGGGCAGATTTATTAATCTGATCGGCTATTCGACAAGGGTAAATTAATAAACTGGCTAGCTATCTAATCGGCAAGTGTACGTGAATGTTTTATCCAAAGTAGCAAAAAACAATACCATTCATCAATAGCAAAATTAAGCACAAATAATAGCAAAGTACAAAGGAAATTTTCATTTGTAAATTGGGCACAAACTGTAGCCATTTTACACGTGAAAGCTACTAAACAAAAAGCTACAAGTTCGCATGGAAATGCCTAGCAAAAAACTGTAGTCATCTTACACATAAAAACTACTAAACTAAAGCCTGCGACAATACATTCAAAATCCTTAAACAAAAATATCGTTAAACAAGAACAACTAAAATGTCACCCAAATCAATCCTCGAAGTCAGACTCCAGCAGCTCAACGTCCACTTGCTCGTATGGAATCAGCATAGCCAATGTCAGATTAGCAGTTGCAAGGGCTTTGAGCCAGCCGTGTTTTAATCTCCGATTTTCAAATTTGGGGACTTCTTCCACATAACTTGCGAGGGCAGGGCTTTGCCCAGCCTCGTATGTCTTGGAAGCCTCAGAATCGGCTACTACATTCGCAATCTTCGATTCTTCCAAGTCAGCCTCTAGTTTAGCAATCGCCTCTCGAGCTAACATGAGCGCATTTTCGCTCGCATTCGCCCTCTCCTCGGCGGCCAATCTGAACTGGTCCAATTTTCTTGCCCTTTCCATCTCAGCCTCGGCCCTCGCAGCTTCCATCTTCGCCCTCGCCGCCCTCCAAGTCAGCCTCCGATTGTAAACGGCCAAGTCGTTTGACGGCGTCATCCTAGCGACGGCCTATCTCGGCTATCCTTCCGACCGTCTGCAAAACAGGAAATTAAAACCAAAACAATATTTGCATAAAAGGGAAAGACAAGGTCAAGGTATATACCAATAGAGTTGATTGAGCGGCTAATGCTATTGCCAGCAGATCCGGCTCTGCCAGGAAAGTTGCCTTGTCAGCCAGCAATGAGACGAACGTAGCCATGCTCAACGCCACGGCTGGGTCTTTAATAGCCGACGCGTTAGAGGAGATTGGCGTGTTTTTTATCTTTGGTTGAATGATGGAGGGTTGGCTGATTTGAGGCCGGCTTCCTCAAAGACCAACTTCAAAGGCTCGTCTACTTCGATTTCGGACTGGTCTGACTCCACAACCTCAGCTACTTTCGCTCGCTTTGAATCGTACCCCTCGAAACCGACTTGCCGCAAGTTTTTGAAGTTGGTCAAAACAAGAGCCGTAAGAAACTCTTCACCCCTCGGAATGGGGATGTTCTCTGCCGCTGAAAACGTTGTATAGGTCAGCTCGTACCGAAGGAGAATGTGGGCCGCCCTCCCTTGTTTCTAAAGACTCGGACGGCCAAAATATTTGAGCGTGACTTTAATTTCTGAAAGAACGGCGTCGTCAGTTGAAGTCACGACTTTCTTCAAATTGTTTCCTGCACAAGCAAAACCATTAGATCTCAAAAATGAAGCTTTATAAATATAAGAAAAATAAACGCAAGAAGCTATACGACCACCTGGTTCGCCCTTCTGTCTAGGAATAGGATCAAGGCGATCGTTGCCTTCGCCGAATTCCCAGTTACCTCGAACAACGACCATAACATCATCAACTCGCTTCCCAGAACTGGAAAGCATAGTCACTAATTGATGGTCGGTGTCCTTGGCCCTAAGGAAATAACGTCCATGCCAACCAAAAGACTTGGCCAAGGCATAACAATGCCGAATAGCAGGTATGCCGAGGTTAATCCTAAGGCGACGGTTTAACTCTATGATCCCCATTACGATTCTAAAAAAGTTGACATTGGGTTGGGAGGGGATTAGACCGCAATTGCGAAGCACAGCCCTAAGAAATGGGTGAAGCGGGAAACGAATTCCGCCCTCAGCAATTGATAAGAGAGGGAAGACGATTGTGCTTTCATCAACCCTCTCCATATTGAGGGTGCCGTCTGTCACAAATGACAAACGGACGTCATCATGGATAGAAAAATGGCGTTGAAAACCAGAGATTCGGTTCGCGGAGAGGAGGTCTTTTAGATGCTTTGCCATTTCGGTTAGCCTATAGGAGCGTACTAAACTAAAGGCAAACCAGGAAAAGGGATTCAAAGCAGAGAGGAAGAGAACTTACAAGAGACGGAGAGGACAATAAAGGATGAATGAAGGTTGCAGAGGTGAGTCGGAAGGTGGTCCAAAAACTAGCATCCAAAAATGTGTGTTTGAAAAGACGACAAGATTTTAAATCATAATAAATGGAAGCGTACGAAGGGGCGGGAAGTTGAAATGATAACCGAGAGGTGTGTGCTCTGACACCTACATTGGAATGAGGTTAGCCGTCGAATTTCGGCTCTGACTTTTCGAGTTCGAAACCAAACACTTCAGCTAATTGTCGTTAGTGGAGTGCTTGGGGGGCAATTGTGGAGGCCGAATATTGGAAGACGTAAAGAGGCTGAATAATTGGACCTGGAGAGTCGAAATATATACATCGCATTCATCCCCATCTTACACATTTAAATCCTGCCGTATTCGGGCAAATAGCCGGTTGAGTAAGGGGCCAAGTGGAAAGCGGTTTGCAGCAAAAAGAGCCGAGTAAATAGTTATACGGCAAATCGAAAGTGGGCCCAGCCCCGAGGCCCAAGAAAGAAAAGGTATAAATAGAAGAACATCAACCAGAAAGAAGTATGTGAAAATCAGTGCGCTTAACTTAAAATACAAGTAATTCAGAGAGTAGAGACTGACTTGTCCATCAGAGTGCTAATTCTGGCACCCCCAACCGAAGTGTTAATTCCTTTTCAGGTTGTTAGCTGAGGATCTCGAGCGCCTCAGTGGATCAAAAGAGTATTTCCAAACCACCTTCCCCACAAATACTTTTAATGATTCTTATATCTAGGAATATCTAGTGGAGTATGGCAGGATACTCTTCATAAGAATCACCTATATGAGTGTGAACTGGGTTGATTCTATGAGATTTGTGAAGTGCTACAATTCTCTAAAGCACTCATGAAGACCAGGTTGTTCAGGGCCAAAATGAACACAATAGTGAGAATTAAATTGTGTCTGGTAATATACTGAATGAGTTCTATTGTCTTGGTTTAGACGAATGGTTGAACGGTTCAAGACATCATGTTCACTAGTTGGTTAGTAAATTCGATAGTGTCTCACAAGGGAAGGTTCAAAGCCAAAAGCTACGTATCCTTTGCAAAATATTCCTGATTTTTGTATTCTCAGTTAAACATGATGTTGTTGCATTTTCTCTCCATTAAATTCTATTCATGTGGGGGATTGTTGAAAATTATGGTTTTTAGAGGCTTATTATAGGCCAACTTTGAGCCCAAATTTGAGTGGGGCCCATACGTCTTTTGAGATGGGTCCAAAAAGGTGATGTGTTCCTTACTGTATGGCAAGTCACACGGTGCAAACGGTTCGTCAAAACCATTTATGAGTGAATGGGAGCTTGACGTAGTTTTCGGATTTGTGGAATGGGAATTTGAAGAGTTAAATGTGGGTTTCCTTAAATTGTTGTCCCACATTGAAAACTTAAGAGAACTTATGTGTATATTTAAGTTTTAGGTGGCAATACTTGGGTTAGGCACTAAGGGGCACCCCAAGTTTTGTGAATGGAGGAGTTATGAACAAACTGGGCTTTGGCCCAAGCCGCTGCCGCCGTCCGTCCGACCAGCCAGCCGAGCCGAGCCGTGCTAGGCCGAGTGCAGGTTATGAGTTGGGTCCTAACATTAATTTTTTGGGCAAATTTATTTGGATTATTTCCAAAACTCTTGCGGAAAAATTTGAATTTTGCACCAAACAGTTTGAATTTTGCTCCCAACCAGTGTGACTTTCACACCAGTCCTAATGTCTCTTCTATTTTAAACAGATTTAAAATTGCCCCGCAGTTTCCAACAGATCAAACTGGTTTCAAACAGATTTTTGCACCTATCCAATTTGAATTTGAGTCACCAACTATACCTATAAATATAGAATCATTCCAGCAGATTTTCTCAATTAGAAAAATTAATTCTCTTTCCTTTTTTGCTCTCTCTTTGCATTATTCTTTATACTAGTTTTCAGAGAAATTTCTGAAAGTATAGAACACAGGCTCCAGTTCGCCGTACAGATTGTTTGGAGTCCTACTACAATCTGTGTAAGATCATTGTATCCTAGGAGATAGACGCCATTTATCCGTAAGCACCGGAGCGGGACGAATCTGTCTAAAGGACAAAGTGTCACACACTCGACTTGATCATTTTTTATTTATTTATTCATTTTGGTAAATAAATTATGTAAGTAATTTATTTTTATTTGTTTGATTTGTTTCACATTTTTTTTCTCATACATAGAAGATTGTTCCAGCAGTACAATAAGTTGGCAATGTATGTGGAGCTTTGTGTATGCATGTACGTGTCTCATTATCAGAATTGGAAGGCCTTGCCATGCTTAATGATGCTTTTAGTAGGCTGGTATTATTTTTAGAGAGAAAAATATTCAAAGTGAGAAAACAAAAAGCCCACCACATGTACACTTAAACCATTAGACACCATAATTGAAAGCTTGCTGGAATTTGGACATTTATAACCACCTATATTTGGTTGGCAATAGTAATTTTATGTATATAACTATTGTTGTTGCAATTGTGAATGCTAAAATGTTTGGTGATTCCATTTGGTTTAATTTTCATATTAAGTTCACTGGTTGTAATTGAATTTGTCGACTTGGTAACTCTATCTCCTTCAGCTCTTTATTGTTTTTGTTGTTATTTGTGCAGATTTGGTGATAGGATGAGCATATCTTCAATAGCATTATAGAAATCTATATACAACTAAGGCATCTTAGGGCCTGCTCTTAACAACATGTGTTAAAGAAGCAGAAAGACATTACAAATTTTAAAATCTTGACAATCTGTAATTGACAATCTATCATTTCAGTAAATCATATGTAAACATCAATTGGCATCTTATAATCGCAAAGAATAAGCAACAATACGTATTAACAAAATAAGTTGTCTCTCACGAGCATATTGACATGACCTGAACCCGCCCCTATTGTCACGCCCCCAAACCGCCCCTAGTAGTTTGGTGCCGTGATGGCCAGTAACCCGAGGTTACCGAAGGCCGTCTTACAAAAATCACACACAATCAGAGTATGAAATATGGGGCTTACAAGAGCGGAAGCAAAATATACATATAAACCGAGTTGTCCATGAGAGCCGTGCATAAGTCCAATGGAATGCCATACATCAAACATCTTTACAAGTCTTACAATTTTAGATACAACAAAATGGAACACAAAATACATCCTGACCAAAAGGCTTCTCAAGCCGACATATGCCAAAACAAACAAAGAAAACATAAGCCGAGAAGCATAATCTTCAAGACGATGCAAAACGCAAATCCAAAACATGTCGGCAAAGCACCCAAAACACATCGGCAATCACGTCTAGGCCTCAATGCCTTCTTGTTCACCACCTACATATATATAGAGAGGGTGAGCTTGGATACTCAGTGAATGATACTAGAAATAAAGGTTTTGCATGATTGATATCCAAGATTTCTTTCAAAACTATACATAGCATACTTTTCGATCAAGAGGGAAATCAAGTTCATTTGCCGGCTTTCATGTTCCTTGGATGTTAATAACATCTACTTATTTCAAGGGGTGATGACATATCAAGACAAGAGTTTCAAGACAAGCTGTGCTGCGAAAGTTTAGAGTCCTCTAGCACTAAGGACTGTCAAGACAAGCTGTGCTGCGAAAGTTTAGAGTCCTCTAGCACTAAGGACTGTCAAGACAAACTGTGCTGCAAAAGTTTAGAGTCCTCTAGCACTAAGGACTGTCAAGACAAGCTGTGCTGCAAAAGTTTAGAGTCCTCTAGCACTAAGGACTGTCAAGACAAGCTGTGCTGCGAAAGTTTAGAGTCCTCTAGCACTAAGGACTGTCAAGACAAGCTGTGCTGCGAAAGTTTATAGTCCTCTAGCACTAAGGACTGTCAAGACAAGTCATCAAAACAAGATAGCATTTGATATACAAAATAGGGATAGTCATTCATGCTAGATCAAGTACTTTTCAAAACAAGGCAAGACGAGATTTATGAAAGCAAGTGTAACATAGCTTTATTAAAAATACCACTCACATCGTTTCTTCACACGTCGGGGTCGAGACAAGCCCAAGTCCTACAACACATGGCAAAGCCTATTGAATGCGCTTTCAAACGAGTCTCTCATGTACACAAATGTTTTCGGAAAACATGCTGGGCACCAACCAGGTCTAGGCCGAGGTTCCACACCTCCTTGCCGAGGTGTGTTCCCGAGGGCCACATGCAAGGAAAGGAGGTCGGGAAACTCTGGGTTCCCCTCTGCTGATGAACATGAAGAACATGGGTGTGAAAACATGAAAAATACGAATGTTTGATCATAATCTGCCATCACAAATCTGGGATTTTCGTGCTATGAGTTTGAAAACATGGACCTGGGTACCCGTGCTTGAAATCCTTGCGGAAACAAACACAAAATCATGATTCTTTATGCAAGCTTTCGGATCAAACAAGACTTTTCTTGAAGAACACATGAATGTCATTTTCTCTTTCTAAAATCGAGCTTCAAAACGATGCATGGCTTACAAATCATTTTCAATCATGCAATGCAATAACATAAACATAAAGAACATTACGAGTAGATCAAGAATCTAACCTTAGAATGCGGATCTAACGGTTGGATCTCTAGAAATCAAGCTTGAAGATCTACTTCTCTCTCAAGAACTCTTCTCCCTCTTCTAGAGCTTCTCTCTCTCTACAAGGCAAGTTTATGATACCAAATGATAGTTTTCTATACCCGGTTCTGGGGTTAACCCTCTGCTGAGACACGTGGCGGCGATTGGTTGGGTTCATCCTGAAAAGGTGGCTGACAGGCCAGACAAAGCATGGTGGAAGGGTGTTCAACAAGCAAAACGGTATGGGCTCTCTGACAGGCTATGACATCGGCTAACAACGAGGCATACTAAGATGACAATGACCTCAGCTAGGAGGGACAACACTTGACTAAGCTGTGCCACATCTTGGCCTAGATGCGCCACACCTCGGCCTAGGTCATACCGCTCCAGGACGAGATCACTTGGGTGCAAGGTATCATCTCGGCTAATATGGTCAAGGCAAGGACTGAGGTCAACAAGGGGTTTCAAGATACTAATACTAGACTAAGGATGACCTCGGCATTGGAATAACATCGGCTAGTATAACTCAAGCAAGGCGTAACCTAGGTTTTAACATCAAGGAAGGAACAAGACAAGTACACTACGCTTAGACAAATCACAAGGCTTCAAATCAAGACATGGATCGCATTAGCTCAAGCGAAACAAATCACAACATACACATGCAAGCTAAACAAGTCATAATCATGCAAATGCTCATGAACATGATTAAGATGAAAAAAAATGTGGGTTCTTACAGTCTACCCTCCTTAAGGAAGTTTGGTCCCCAAACTTAAGTTACCTTGACCTACGAATAACTCCGGGTAACAGATTTTCATCTCCTCTTCCTTTTCCCATGTGGCCTCCCCGCCATAATGCTTCTCCCATTCGATTTTCACCATCGATATCGACTTGTTTCTCAACTGTCTCACTTGTCTGTCAATAATCCTCATCGGTTTCTCTTCGTAGCCCAAGTCTTCATTAACTACAACCCCGGAGTAATCTATTACATGCAGTGGGTCTCGGATATATTTTCTCAGCATCGAAACATGGAACACACTGTGGACTCGACTCAAATCTGGTGGCAAAGCAAGCCTGTAAGCAACGGTGTTAATCCTCTCAAGAATTTCAAATGGCCCAACGTATCGGGGTGCAAGCTTGCCCTTCTTCCCAAATCTCGTAACTCCTGTCATCGGCGAGACCTTCAAAAATACATGGTCCCCAATTTCAAATTCTAACTCCCTCCTTCTTTGATCGGCATAACACTTCTGTCGACTCTGTGCAGTCTTAATCCTTTGCTGAATGAGTTTGATCTTTTCAGTTGTCATTCGAACCAATTCGGGGCCAATTAGAGCTTTGTCTCCCACTTCAGTCCAACATATCGGCGATTTACATTCCCTTCCATACAAAGCTTCATACGGCGCCATGCCAATGCTGGCTTGATAACTGTTGTTGTACGCGAACTCTACTAATGGCAAATGTGATTCCCAACTTCCCTGGAGGTCCAACACGCACAGTCTGAGCATGTCTTCGAGTGTCTGAATCGTTCTTTCTGTCTGTCCGTCGGTCTGGGGGTGAAAGGCTGTGCTAAACCTCAACTCTGTCCCCAAGGCTCCTTGTAGACTCTGCCAAAATCTAGAAACGAACTTCGGATCTCGGTCTGACACAATGGACGTCGGCACACCATGAAGCCTAACGATCTCATTCATGTACAATTCGGCAAGTCGGTTGGCATTGAATGTAGTCTTGACAGGCAAAAAGTGAGCTGACTTAGTAAACCTGTCAACTATAACCCAAATGGAATCCATACCTCTTTGCGTCCTCGGCAAACCCACTACGAAATCCATGGAGATGTGCTCCCATTTCCACTCAGGAATTGACAAGGGTTGAAGAAGTCCTGCTGGTCTCTGGTGTTCTGCCTTCACTCGCTGACAACACAGACACTGGGATACAAACTCGGCTATCTCTCTTTTCATGTTTGGCCACCAAAAGGTCCGCTTTACGTCCCGATACATCTTGGTGCTCCCTGGATGAGCGGCAAATTTGGAACTATGGGCCTCTTGCAAAATCTTCCTTTTTAACTCTGGTACGTCGGCCACGCACAATCTTCCTTCAAACTTAAGCACCTGATTCTCTATAGTGTATCCCGGCCTCGGCTTGGTGACGAATTCATCAGTTACCTTCTTGAGGAATTTATCCTCCCTCTGACTAGTCTTCACTTCCTCAATAATAGTTGGTTCCACCGAAACCGCTGTCAGGCACGCCAAACTTCCAACTAACTTCCTGCTCAATGCGTCGGCTACGGAATTTGCCTTACCTGGGTGGTACTGAATCTGCATGTCATAATCCTTCAGTAGCTCGAGCCATCTTCTCTGCCTCATATTTAACTCTTTCTGGGTGAACAAGTATTTCAGACTCTTGTGGTCGGTGAAAACTTGGCAAGATGTTCCGTACAGGTAATGACGCCAGATCTTCAGAGCAAAAACCACGGCAGCTAACTCCAGGTCATGGGTAGGATAATTCTTTTCATTGGGCTTCAATTGACGAGACGCGTACGCTATGACTTTACCTTTTTGCATTAAAACGCAACCCAAACCTTTGTGTGAAGCATCGCTGTAAATCTGAAATTCCTCATTAGCTGATGGTAGTACCAAAACTGGTGCTGTAACCAACCTCGCCTTCAGCTCCTGGAAAGCTGATTCTCTTTCGTCGGTCCATTCATAAGCTGTTCCCTTCTTCGTTAGTTGTGTCAATGGCACTGCAATCCTCGAGAAATCCTTTACAAACTTTCTGTAATAACCTGCCAAACCCAGAAAACTACGAATCTCGGACACGTTGGTCGGCGTCGGCCAATTCACAATGGCTTCAATCTTACTGGGGTCAACTGATATACCGTCTTCATTAATCACATGCCCTAGAAACGAAATGCTGGAAAGCCAAAACTCGCATTTACTTGACTTGGCGTACAACTTCTTATCTCTCAAGGTCTGCAGGGCAAGTCTCAGATGATTCTCGTGCTCGCTCGCACTCCCAGAATAGATCAATATGTCGTCGATAAAAATAATGACAAATTCATCTAGGTACGGCTTAAAGACTCTGTTCATCAGGTCCATGAATGCTGCTGGGGCATTGGTTACTCCGAAGGGCATCACCAAAAATTCGTAGTGGCCATATCTTGTCCGAAAAGCAGTCTTCTCGATATCCTCGGCTTTAACCTTCAACTGGTGGTAGCCCGACCTAAGGTCAATCTTGGAAAAGACTCGTGCTCCTCGTAGCTGATCAAGCAAATCATCGATTCTTGGCAATGGGTATTTGTTCTTAATGGTCACCTTATTAAGTTCTCTGTAGTCAATGCAAAGACGAAGGGTGCCGTCCTTTTTCTTAACAAATAAAACGGGTGCTCCCCACGGTGAAGTGCTCGGCCTGACGAATCCCTTATCCAACAATTCTTGTAATTGCGATTTCAGTTCTCTAAGTTCAGCTGGAGCCATTCTGTAGGGTGTTTTGGAGATAGGTTGTGTTCCTGGCAAGACGTCCACAGTAAACTCTATTTCTCTATCGACAAGGTGGCCAGGCAACTCAGTCGGAAAGACGTCGGAGAATTCCTCCACAACGGGTATGTCGGCTAACTCAACATTTCCATTCAGATCACTTAGTATACTGCATAAGTAACCCTTACATCCTTTTTGGATCAACTTGTAGGCCTTCATGGATGAGATTAAGTAAGGTGGGGGTACAACTCCTTTACCCTGGAAAATGACCTCGGCTTGACTTGGGGTCTTCAATGTGACGTTCTTAGTAACACAATTAATGGATGCATGATTCGCCGCTAACCAGTCCATTCCCAATATAACATCGAAGTGAGTCATGTTTAATGGCATCAAATCAACTAACAATTCTACACTCTCAATCATAGCAATACACGCCCTATAAATGGATGTAACAATCATATTTCTCCCAGATGGGGTAGACACAGATAATACATAATCAAGGGGTTCTAATTCTCTATCCAACTTCTCGGCGAATATAGTGGACACAAATGAATGCGTAGAACCCGAATCAATCAGTACGTATGCATCTTGAGAACAAATTGAGAGGGTACCTGACACTACCGCCTCGGCATTCTGGGCGTCTCCTGGTACTAATGCAAAAACTCTGCCCTGCCTCGCCTGTATTCCCCCGATGTTATTCTTCTGTGTAGAGCCCGAGGTGCTTCCATTCCTCTTCCCATCATCGGTCCTTGCTTTCGGGCAGTCCTTCACGCGATGGCCTATCTCGCCACACTCATAACAAGCTCCCGTTGCCCAACGACAAACCCCGAAATGTTGCTTTCCACAACTCGCGCACATCGGCTTGGCGTTACCTTCCTGATTTGAGTTGCTGGAACTGTCTGTGCTCATTCTCTTCTTGGCATTGAACGGAACTCGGCGACTATCATAATTCTGTCTCTTCCTCTGACCCTCACTTGAACTCTGGTATCGGTTTAAATTAGCTTCAGCCAGGATGGCCTTGTCCAGTACTCCGGCGTACGTCGGCATATTGAGCATATTGACCCGATCTTGTATCGGCCCACGCAACCCACTTTCGAACTTCCTCGCCTTTCGATACTCGTCATCAACCATATGAGGCGCATATCTCGCTAGTTCAGTAAAGGCACGATCGTATTCTGCGACCGTCTTGTTCCCTTGGACCAGATTCTGAAACTCCGTGGTCTTTCGGTCTCGGACGCTGAGGGGGAAATGCTTGTTGTAGAACAACTCCAAAAATTTTGCCCAAGTCAAACCCGGATTGCTTTCTCGGACCATCATCCACCACCTACGAGCATCGTCGTCTAACGTGAATGCTGCCAGAGATACCTTCTGAGCGTCTGTACTGGGGAAAACTTCAAACAACTTCTCCATCTCTAAAACCCATGCCTCGGCTTTCATTGGTTCTATGCCTCCCTGAAATCTCGGCGGTTTCATCTTCTTGAACTCTCTGATTAGAGTTATCGTGTCGTTCCCATACAAAGCTTGCTGCGGAGGCACTTGTGGCACCGGAGGGGGTGGAGCTGCATATCGGCCATTCGTCTGTTCGGCATGCATAGAAGTGGTACCAGTATCCTGCGGCCTAGATTGCCTCTGCTCACGAACCAAGCCTTCGACTAACCTTTCCAATCTCTCCAACCTGTCTTCCGATCGATCTCGGCCAACCGGGGGTCTACCTCTCCTCATGATGCTAGGGGGGGGGAGATGCAAGATGAGACTTTAAAACAACTAAACAGATAACACATATGCAAGTAACGAGCGTCTAAGCCAAAACGAGGCACACATAGTCAAGTAGCAAGCAATATGATGCAATCTTAACTTTCTTCTAAGGGAAATCCTAGGCTCTCTAGAACTCAAGGTGTGTGATTAACGTACTACAAGGATCTTGTGCTTTGATACCAATCTGTCACGCCCCCAAACCGCCCCTAGTAGTTTGGTGCCGTGATGGCCAGTAACCCGAGGTTACCGAAGGCCGTCTTACAAAAATCACACACAATCAGAGTATGAAATATGGGGCTTACAAGAGCGGAAGCAAAATATACATATAAACCGAGTTGTCCATGAGAGCCGTGCATAAGTCCAATGGAATGCCATACATCAAACATCTTTACAAGTCTTACAATTTTAGATACAACAAAATGGAACACAAAATACATCCTGACCAAAAGGCTTCTCAAGCCGACATATGCCAAAACAAACAAAGAAAACATAAGCCGAGAAGCATAATCTTCAAGACGATGCAAAACGCAAATCCAAAACATGTCGGCAAAGCACCCAAAACACATCGGCAATCACGTCTAGGCCTCAATGCCTTCTTGTTCACCACCTACATATATATAGAGAGGGTGAGCTTGGATACTCAGTGAATGATACTAGAAATAAAGGTTTTGCATGATTGATATCCAAGATTTCTTTCAAAACTATACATAGCATACTTTTCGATCAAGAGGGAAATCAAGTTCATTTGCCGGCTTTCATGTTCCTTGGATGTTAATAACATCTACTTATTTCAAGGGGTGATGACATATCAAGACAAGAGTTTCAAGACAAGCTGTGCTGCGAAAGTTTAGAGTCCTCTAGCACTAAGGACTGTCAAGACAAGCTGTGCTGCGAAAGTTTAGAGTCCTCTAGCACTAAGGACTGTCAAGACAAACTGTGCTGCAAAAGTTTAGAGTCCTCTAGCACTAAGGACTGTCAAGACAAGCTGTGCTGCAAAAGTTTAGAGTCCTCTAGCACTAAGGACTGTCAAGACAAGCTGTGCTGCGAAAGTTTAGAGTCCTCTAGCACTAAGGACTGTCAAGACAAGCTGTGCTGCGAAAGTTTATAGTCCTCTAGCACTAAGGACTGTCAAGACAAGTCATCAAAACAAGATAGCATTTGATATACAAAATAGGGATAGTCATTCATGCTAGATCAAGTACTTTTCAAAACAAGGCAAGACGAGATTTATGAAAGCAAGTGTAACATAGCTTTATTAAAAATACCACTCACATCGTTTCTTCACACGTCGGGGTCGAGACAAGCCCAAGTCCTACAACACATGGCAAAGCCTATTGAATGCGCTTTCAAACGAGTCTCTCATGTACACAAATGTTTTCGGAAAACATGCTGGGCACCAACCAGGTCTAGGCCGAGGTTCCACACCTCCTTGCCGAGGTGTGTTCCCGAGGGCCACATGCAAGGAAAGGAGGTCGGGAAACTCTGGGTTCCCCTCTGCTGATGAACATGAAGAACATGGGTGTGAAAACATGAAAAATACGAATGTTTGATCATAATCTGCCATCACAAATCTGGGATTTTCGTGCTATGAGTTTGAAAACATGGACCTGGGTACCCGTGCTTGAAATCCTTGCGGAAACAAACACAAAATCATGATTCTTTATGCAAGCTTTCGGATCAAACAAGACTTTTCTTGAAGAACACATGAATGTCATTTTCTCTTTCTAAAATCGAGCTTCAAAACGATGCATGGCTTACAAATCATTTTCAATCATGCAATGCAATAACATAAACATAAAGAACATTACGAGTAGATCAAGAATCTAACCTTAGAATGCGGATCTAACGGTTGGATCTCTAGAAATCAAGCTTGAAGATCTACTTCTCTCTCAAGAACTCTTCTCCCTCTTCTAGAGCTTCTCTCTCTCTACAAGGCAAGTTTATGATACCAAATGATAGTTTTCTATACCCGGTTCTGGGGTTAACCCTCTGCTGAGACACGTGGCGGCGATTGGTTGGGTTCATCCTGAAAAGGTGGCTGACAGGCCAGACAAAGCATGGTGGAAGGGTGTTCAACAAGCAAAACGGTATGGGCTCTCTGACAGGCTATGACATCGGCTAACAACGAGGCATACTAAGATGACAATGACCTCGGCTAGGAGGGACAACACTTGACTAAGCTGTGCCACATCTTGGCCTAGATGCGCCACACCTCGGCCTAGGTCATACCGCTCCAGGACGAGATCACTTGGGTGCAAGGTATCATCTCGGCTAATGTGGTCAAGGCAAGGACTGAGGTCAACAAGGGGTTTCAAGATACTAATACTAGACTAAGGATGACCTCGGCATTGGAATAACATCGGCTAGTATAACTCAAGCAAGGCGTAACCTAGGTTTTAACATCAAGGAAGGAACAAGACAAGTACACTACGCTTAGACAAATCACAAGGCTTCAAATCAAGACATGGATCGCATTAGCTCAAGCGAAACAAATCACAACATACACATGCAAGCTAAACAAGTCATAATCATGCAAATGCTCATGAACATGATTAAGATGAAAAAAAATGTGGGTTCTTACACCTATGGATTAAGGTCAAAACCGGCCAGTAATCATGAGATTTCTTACGACCTTTAACCTGATTAAACATGTCTCAATAGAAATAAAGGGGCCAAAACGGAAGTAGACTTAAAATTTTTTTCCAATGAGCTGTGCTTATCTGGCATAGCAAAATCATTTCAAAAGCATTCCATAATAACTCACACATATAACGGATTTAATATCTTATACACCAAGGAACCGTCAGATATGTAGCCAGCCAAACAAAAGTTTATATAAATAGGTGATCCAACGTATTCACCAAGGTAGCAAAACAGGTAAACAAAAGAACAAAGCAAAGTCTCGTGCGTGAGACGTTCGGGCTAACTTCATAAAAACTTGGATTTCTCTTACATCCTTCACTGAGGTTCATTGATGTTGGGTTTGGACATCTCATTGCTCACCTACATACATTTAAATAAGAGTGAGCGAAATCCCAGTGAATAATAACCAAACTAAAGAGGTTACATGAATGAAATTCTCTAATAGGTAATATCCTTGTCAATCACATTAAACGGCCTTAGGCCTATTCATATTCTTATCAAATATGTCCAACGGCCTCAGGCCCAAACATATCAAACGGCCTCGGACCCATCATATCAAATGGCCTCGGGCCCAATTCATTTATATCAAATGCCCTCGGGCCTAATTCATTCATGTCAAACGGCCTCAGGCCCAATTCATTCATGTCAAACGGCCTCGAGCCCAATCTTCGTATCAAACGACCTTTGGCACAATCATATATGTTAGACTTATTTATTTTGATGATTTATTTAATTATGTTTTAATTTATTCGGAGGAGAAAAATATAATCAAAATTTATTTTGATGATTTATTTAATTATGTTTTAATTTATTTGAAAGAGAAAAATAGAATCAAAATTTATTTTGCTATTTCTTACTAAACTTTTATCCTAAATAATGTTAGAATGTATTTAATATCCTAAATGTTGTTAGAATGTATTTAATATTTTCTTAAATCAGCAACTCATTTCAAACCAAAAACAGAGGTTCAAACAGCCCAGCACAACAGGAGTTCAAAAAAATCAAATTACTAATGATCTTGTCTCCCACAAGTTCAAATTAGTAATGATGGAGTGGAAGATATTCAAATGAATACAACGGCTATAAGTTTCATTATATATACCAAAGCCTCTGATGTGAACAAGACACAGCAACTACAAACAAGTTACAGTAACTAAAAAAATATTCTTTGATCTAAAATCACTCTCATCTATTCTCTGAAAAATTCTCTAAGAAGTGTTCTTCAATTTTTTGTTTACATTCTCTCTCAGAAATTATACATTGAGTCGTATAGCTTTAAGCCCATCTTTCCTGTGTGAGGGTTACAGAAAAATCAGAGTTTCATTTTTATATCTATCTTTGAGAGATAATTCTTGTAGCTTTCTAGGAAAGCAAAAACACATTCTTTTCAACCCTGTAAGAGTGTAGTACACTCAGTGTTTTTGGACTTAGAAAGTCAGTGTAAAATCCGTGGAGGATTGCTCCATCTGTGAAAAGGTTGCTAGCACCCTGTGAAGCTAGAGAATAGTGGAAAATCTCAAGTGAAGCTTGAGGAGTGGACGTAGACCGAGTTAAAGCCGAACCGCTATAAATTTGTTTGCATCTCTCTCCCTTATCTCTTTATTTTATTTAAATTTCCATAACTATATTTCATATTTTTATTGTGCTAAAATCATTAATTGTTAGAACACTTGTTTAATTATTTTTATTTCATTAACTAAATTTATCTACTGTGCTAGTCGTAATTTTTATTAGGGTATTATTACTTTTATTTGTGAAAACCTAATTCACCTCTCTCTTAGGTTGTCTTGTGGATAACAATTGGTATCAGAGCCTAGACTCTTGTTTTAAATTTAACCATCTGGGAGTTTTGATCTATGGCAACCTTAGCTGAAGGACAAGCCACAAATTGGCCATCATTGTTTGACGGAAACAACTATAGTCATTGGAAGGATAAGATGACCCTATACCTACAAGCCACTAATTATGCCATGTGGATTATTGTCACCAAAGGTCCAAAAATTCCTACCAAATTAGTAGACAATATTAGTGTACCTAAAACAGAAGATGAATGTGATGAGAGGGATCACAGATTATTGCAAGCCAATGCTAAAGCCAAGCTCACCCTTGTTAGTGGATTGGACTCTATGGAGTATAATAGAATTTCAAGTTGTGATTCGGCAAAAGGAATTTGGAACAAACTTGAGGTAACATATGAAGGTACAAACCAAGTGAAGGAATCTCGTATTGATATACTTGTTCATAGTTATGAATTGTTTAACATGAACTCTGATGAATCTATTTCAAGTGTGTTTACTAGATTTACTGAAATTGTAAACTTTTTGAAATCTCTTGGCAAAACTTATAGTAACAGTGAGTTAGTGAGAAAAATTCTTAGGTGTTTACCAAAGAATTGGGAAGCAAAGGTCACTACCATTATAGAAGCCAAAAATCTCTCCACACTTAGATTGGATGAGCTTATGGGTTCTCTTATGACTCATGAGATCACCATTAAAGGACATGAGGATGTTGAAAACAAAAAGAAAAGTGGAATTGCATTCAAAGCCTCATCAAATGAAGAAGAACATGAAAACTCCAGCGAGGATGAAAGCTATGCCATGTTTAGTAGAAACCTTAAAAAGCACTTCAAGAAAAACAATTATGGAAGAAGAAGACCTTTCAAGAAAGAGTACAACAAAGATAACAAGGAAGAACCTATTATTTGCTATGAGTAAAAAAATCCTGGACATATGAAGATGGATTATCCAAAATTGAAAAATCATGGAAAAGACTACAAAAGGAACAAGAAGGCCATGGTAGCAGCATGGAGAGAAAGTGAAGATGAAAGCTCAAGTGATGAAGTTGAAAATGAAGTAGCCAACTTGTGTCTCATGGCTCTTAAAGATAAAGACTCTACTCAAGATAAGGTTTTCTTTAAGTCCAAAGCTAAAGAAGGGAAGTGGTACTTTGATAGTGGATGTTCTAGACACATGACCGGAGATAAATCATTCTTTACTAAACTACCATCGAAAGATTGAGGATTTGTTACTTTTGGAGACAACAAGAAAGGAAAAATCATCGGTATTGGTAGCATTGGTATTTCTCCTAACCCTTCTATTGAAAATGTTTTACTTGTTGATAGACTTAAACATAACCTACTTAGTATTAGTCAATTATGTGATAAAGGTAATCGAGTTATTTTTGATAAATCACGTTGCACAATTGAAAGCACAAATGATCATAAAGCTTTATTCGTTGGTAATCGTCATGATAATGTTTATGTTTTTCATCTCAATGATCTCTATGCTAGTGATGTTAAATGTTTATATGTTAATAATGAAAATAGTTGGTTACGTCATAGAAGACTTGGTCATGCTCATATGGATTTAATTGCTAAACTTTTGAGAAAGGATTTGGTCATTGGACTTCCAAAAATTAAATTTGAAAAAGATCATCTTTGTAGTGTTTGTTAACAAGGAAAACAAACTAAAACATCATTTAAATCAAAATCTCATATTTCCACTACTAGACCTTTACAACTATTGCATATGAATTTATTTGGTCCCTCAAGGACATCTAGTCTAGGTGGTAAACATTATTGTCTTGTTATAGTTGATGATTAGTCAAGATTTACATGGGTTATGCTTTTAGCACACAAAAATGAAACCTTTTCTTCTTTCACAAAACTTCGTCGTAGAATTCAAAATGAAAAAAGCTTTCTTATTACTAATATTCGAACCGACCATGGTAGAGAACTTGAAAATGAGAAATTTGAATTGTTTTGTGATGAGCATGGTATTGGACATAATTTTTCAGTACCTAGAACCCTCAACAAAATGGTGTAGCAGAAAGGAAGAATAGAATTTTAAAAGAGATGAGTAGAACAATACTTTGCGAAAATAATCTTCCTAAATATTTTTGGGTCGAAGCCATTCACACCGCATGCTATATTTTAAATCGTGCATTGATTAGGCCTATTCTCAAAAAGACTCCTTATGAACTTTGGCATGATAGAAAGCCCAACATTAGTCACTTGCATGTAGTTGGTTGTAAATGTTTTGTGCATAATAATGGTAAGGATAACTTAGGTAAATTTAATTGAAAATCTGATGAAGCAATTTTTCTTGGCTATTCCTTAACTAGCAAAGCTTATCGTGTTTTTAATAAAAGAACTCTTGTTGTGAAAGAATCTATACATGTGGCATTTGATGAAACTAACATCTCTGCTCAAAAGCAAATTGTTGGTAATGATATAGATTTGGAACTAAATGTGGAAGATTCAAGTATCTACGAAGAAGATAACCAACCATGTACGTGAAACAAAGAGATTGAACAGCCTATTCTCCCACCTCAAGAAGAAGGAGGAAACAATGATGATTTGCCAAGAGAATGGAAGTTTGTTCATAATCACCCTAAGGATTTAATCCTAGGTGACCCTATAAATGGTATTGAAACCCGCTCTTCACTTAGAAACATTTGTAGTACCTTGGCTTTTCTCTCATAGATTGAGCCTAAAAACTTTCATGAAGCCAAATTCAATGAACATTGGATGATAGCTATGCATGAAGAGCCTAACCAATTTGAGAGAAACAAAGTGTGGGAACTTGTGCCAAAACCTAAAGATCATAACATTATCGGTACCAAATGGATCTTTCGAAATAGGCTTGATGAATCCGGCACAGTTATAAGAAACAAGGCTAGACTTGTTGTACAAGGATACAATCAAGAAGAAGGTATTGATTTCGATGAAACGTTTGCTTCGGTTGTTAGATTAGAAGCCATTCGCATGTTATTTGCATTTGCATGTTTTAGAGATTTCAAACTTTATCAAATAGATGTAAAAAGCACCTTTTCAAATGGTTTTATAAATGAGGAAGTTTATGTTAAACAACCCCCAGGTTTTGAAGATCATGCTTTTCCAAATCATGTTTTTAAACTATCAAAAGCTTTATATTGTTTGAAACAAGCACCTCGTGCATGGTATAAATGATTAAGTAATTTTTTTATTGAAAATAATTTTTCTAGAGGAATGATTGACACAACGCTTTTTGTTAAAACTAAAAATGATGATTTACTTATTGTGCAAATATATGTAGATGACATTATATTTGGTGCTACTAATGAAACCTGGTGTAAGGATTTGCTAAGTGTATGCAAGGAGAGTTTAAGATGAGCATGATGGGGGAGCTAAATTATTTCCTTGGGCTTCAAATCAAACAATGTAAGGAAGGAATTTTTATTAACCAAGCTAAGTACACAAAAGAACTACTCAAAAAGTTTGGTATGCATCACTCAAAAATAACTGGAACACCTATGAGCACATCCATTAAGCTAGACAAGGATGAAAAAGGTAAGTCCATTGATCAAACAAAATATCGAGGTATAATCGGCTCACTTCATTATTTAACTGCAAGTAGACCCGATATTATGTTTAGTGTTTGTATGTGTGCTAGATATCAATCAAATCCTAAGGAATCACATCTTAGTGCTGTTAAACGAATTTTTAGATATCTTGTTGGCACTCAAAATTTAGGACTTTTTTATCCTAGAGGTATTGCATTTGATTTAATTAGTTACTCAGATGCTGACTTTGCCAGATGCAAACTTGATAGAAAAAGCACCAGTGACACTTTTCACTTTCTTAGTAACTCATTAGTATCTTGGTTTAGCAAAAAGCAAAATTTTGTTGCTTTATCAACGACCGAAGCTGAATATATAGTTTCTGGAAGTTGTTTGTGCCCAAATACTTTGGATGAAACAACAATTGAAGGACTTTGATTTGCATTATGATCATATCCCTATTAAATGTGATAATACTAGTGCCATCAATTTAAGCAAAAATCCGGTTCAACACTCACGAACAAAACATATTGAAATTTGACATCATTTTTTAAGAGATCATATTCAAAAATGGGATATTGTACTTGAATTTGTAAACACCGACAAGCAATTGGCGGATATTTTCACAAAACCCCTAAGCGAGGATCACTTCAATTTTATTCGTGGCGAGCTTGGAATGTTGATTTCTACTTGAAAAGTTTTGTTATGACTGTGAAACTTGAATTTTGTTAAAATGATATATGTGTATCGCTTCATTGATATGGAAACATTTATATCAGTTGAATGTTCTTCAGTCCTTCGTACATTTATTCTCATTAACAGTTTGTTATTCTCAACTGTGTAATTTTCTTTTGGGTTCTACATCTTGAGGTAAAATTAACTTTGCATACATTGATTTTCTTTAAAACCCTCATGGTATTTTTTTTACCCTTCCAGCAACACCGACATCCTATTAAGTATAATTTCTGCTAGTATTATTTTATTAATTTATTTTTATTTATTTTATTTTATTTTTTTTAGTTTTGCTAATAGGCTTCATTTCCTTTATTATTTTTTTTCTTTCATAATTTTTTTTTATTTATTATTTTTTGTTTTGCCCTTAGGCTTAATTTTTATTTATTATTTTCTACACTTTAATTTCATCTTCAAGTGCTTACATTAAAAATAAAAACAAACACAAATCAAAATATACATATTTACATAAAATAAATAAAAAAATTCCCTTCATTTTTCCGGCCATTGGCCGACCTCACTTACTCGCCTCTTCCGTCGATCTCTTCTTCTTTTTATGACCTTGGGTGACCCTTGAAGGCCCTGCCCCCATGTTTTCACCGAGAACAATGACTCCCCGCTGACTATCAAAGGCCAAGTATGACGTTGCTCCAAATCAGACCATGGAGGTGGTCTTCCGTTTAAGCTCTTTATTTTCGGCCTTCAGTGCGCAAATCTCTGCTCGTGCATCCTTGTACATGCGCTGGAGCAGAGAGAGTTAGGCGTTGACTTAGTGGAGCTCACTCATTCTGTTTTGTAATCGATGAACCAATTTTGTGACTCCAGTCATCGTCTCCATATAGGACGTCAAAGTGAAATGATTGTCTTTAATATCCAATTGCGCTACCATTATTTGCTCAATCGACATCATAGGAAGGTTAGGAATAGTAGAAGTCGGGGCACTCGGCCCTGCAACGCTTGAGGGATCATTCAGGTCCGAAAAAAGAGTGAGGGGACGGGACACTGCCATGTGGTAGCTGAGAGAGATGTACTCGAAAGGAGGGTAGTTTTTGGCAAGTCTTTCTGCTCTGCTCTGCTCTGCTCGGTCTCTCTATTCTATCTCTCTCCAGAAGACGAAGAAAGGGATGGACACGAATGAGGAAGAAGAAAGAGAAGAGAGTGATTAAGAAGAAGAAGAAGACGGAAGAGAAGAAGACAAGATGGAGAGAGAGCCGAGGTAGTTGATTGACCTGTCTCACTTTTGTCGGTCGGTTGACGCAAAAGCGAGGCCGCATATCCGACGCGATTTTCGACAGAAAAGAGAGCGGTGCGCGAATCGTATATATATGTATATATATGTTTTGATTATCTATTTTTTATGCCATTATCATTTTCCTCCTCTTCCTCCTCCTCCAGATTCTGAGCCATGATTTCCTTTTGATAATGTCACAAGGGAAGAAAATTAATGATGTAATATATTATGTATTATATTATGATATTATGTATTATGTATTATATTCTGATGTTATGATGTTATGTATTATGGTAGTATTTTTTTAAAACTGATATAGACCAACTAATAGTTATAATTGTTTTTCTTTTACAGTTGGTTAATCTCAAGTCTCATATCATGTCTCTAATTAAAGCTTATTTATTACATATGTGTTAACCTATGTATTTAGAAATGAATTCGGGGAGCATGACTTGAGGGGGAGCTTTTCTTACTCCCAAATCAAATCAAAACATCATTGTGTGCCACCATCAAAAAGGGGGAGATTGTTAGACTTATTTATTTTGAAGAGAAAAATAGAATTAAAATTTATTTTGATGATTTATTTAATTATGTTTTAATTTATTTGGAAGAGAAAAATACAATCAAAATTTATTTTACTATTTCTTACTAAACTTTTATTCTAAATAATGTTAGAATGTATTTAATATCCTAAATGTTGTTAGAATGTATTTAATATTTGCTTAAATCAGGAGTTCATTTCAAACCAAAAACAGAGGTTCAAATAGCCTAGCACAACAAGAGTTCAAAAAGTTCAAATTAGTAATGACCTTGTCTCCCACAAGTTCAAATTAGTAATGATGGAGTGGAAGATATTCAAATGAATACAACGGCTATAAGTTTCATTATATATACCAAAGCCTCTGATGTGAACAAGACACAGCAACTACAAACAAGTTACAGAAATCAAAAAATATTCTTTGATCTAAAATCACTCTCATCTATTCTCTGAAAAATTATCTGAGAATTGTTCTTCAATTTTTTGTTCACATCCTCTCTCAGAAATTATACATTGAGTCATATAGCTTTAAGTCCATCTTTCATGTGTGAGGGTTACAGAAAAATCAGAGTTTCATTTTTATATCTATCTTTGAGAGATAATTCTTGTAGCTTTCTATGAAAGCAAAAACACCTTCTTTTCAACCCTGTAAGAGTGTAGTACACTCAGTGTTTTTGGACTTAGAAAGTCTATGTAAAATCCGTGGAGGATTGCTCCATTTGTGAAAAGGTTGCTAGCACTATTAGATCGAATGTGTATATCAAGTGATATCAGTACTTCTTCCAGTGATTCCATATTGAAGCCTTCCCTAAATATGTTTTTAAATGTTTTAGCTCCACGGATTAGGTACCCTGTGATCAACCATGCCAACAACTTTGAATAATTCTTACTATTCACAAAAACATATATACATATGGACTCTCTATATGGGTAGGTGTGTGCATCTAGACATGGCCACCGACGATGAGCCGAGCACTCGACGGGCGGGGCACACTGTTGAAACTCAGATCGTACCGTTGGAACGGACAGAGACCGACATCAAGTGGCCCACCGTCCGATGTCATGAAGAGAGGTGGTTTCGGCCATGGGGCTTGTTGAAAAGAGAGAGAGAGAGAGATATATGAATAAAGTAGAGAAGGGAAGGTAAAACTGTCATATTTACATGGCATAAACGCAAAACTCAAAAAAAATAAAATTGACATAAACTTGGACTGTTCAGTGGGTGGAATGGGGTGTGTTGTTGGACCGTGAGATCTTTTATGGGTTTTATTTTGATAATTTAAATAGTTTATAGAGTTCTTTAATTAATTTATATTTGTAAAATGTAATGTTGATCGGATATCGTTATCTCCTTGATAGGAACAAATTTTTATCAATAGTAAATATAATTTTAAAAATAAATTGTTAACAAAAATGTATTCTGATTAACGTGATTTTTTACAAGTATGAAATATCCAACGAGTTCTACACATTAAATGGTTTGGATTATCAACACAAGACCTGTGATGAGCCTCACAGGCCCAACAATATACTCTGGTCTACATAGTGAACTGGAGAAAAACCTTTCCCACGAAAATATCATAACAAAACACAATTAGATATAATTAAAAAATTCATAAGTCATAACTAAAATAATATTATAATTAAAAAAATTAGTCCTAACAAAAAAGAAAATAGTACAATTAGAGATATATAAAATACAATTTTTTTTTAAATTATGTGTATTAAAATTTTCCTAATAATAATATATGAAATTTGTCACCCAACTCTACCTTTAAAATGGTGTATATTAGACTTTTTTTTTTAATAATAATAATAAAAAAAAATTGTCACATAACTTTATTACAAAATTATGTAATTTTTTACAAATTTAAGTCACTTTCTGAATTTATAAAAATTAAAATAATTTTATAATAAAATTCATACCATTATACATCGGAACATTTTTCATACAAATAGAGAAATATCAGAGACCAACAAACACAGGAGTTGAGATCGTCTCATTGGGCTTTCTCCTTGCCTCCTTACTTGCAATAGTAGAGATGTACCTTGAGTTGATCAAAGCAAATTTGAATTTATTTTTTTATTTTTTTTATTTTTAAATTGTCAAATCTGAATCGTTGGATTAACTTATAATCTATCTCTACCATTGCAAGTAGGGAGACAAGAAGAGAGTCCAAGTAAAGGATCTCCACTCACAAGTAATCATTCATTACCAGTGATTGTGGAACTTCAACTATGGCTTTTGCGCGCTTACGAATCATCCCTTACTTTGGGATGGTTTGGGATTCACTCTCACGGAGAGAAACTTCCACAACACTACAGACATACAAGCTTCCTTTATATGCAAATGTCGTCCTTTGATATTCAGTAAAAACCTGCACTTCCCCAAAGCGCCCCATTTTAAGGTCAGTTAATGCCTCAGACCCCCACTGGGGTGACCCCCAAGCCCCAATGGGGTGTGATTGGTCTTTCTTTTTTTTTTTTTTTTTTGACCAACCCCCACACGTGTGTGAGGGGTGGGGGTGGGGGTGGGGGTGCTTGGAGACTGGGGGTCTCAAGCACAGCTCTTTAAGGTCACTTATCAATCAATTTTATTAATTAAATTTATTTATTTATAAATACTGATGAATAAATTTATTATAAGATTTTAATAAATTTATAAATAATTTTTTGGACAAATTACCTGCACCTCTTTAAGATTTAACTAAATTACAGATTCTTCCTCAGGTTTCAAAAATTACATTCCACCCCATTACAATTAATGCTATTGACGGAGATAGTAAATTGACTAAAATGTCCCTAACTGTGTTATGTAGAGAAATGATGATATTTGGCTGAGATATCATGTCAAGTCAGTCAATAGTTGATCAATACTTGTTTTAGAATTTTTTTTTAAAAAAAATTAAAAATTAATTTGATTAAGAAATAAAAAGATAATAAATAATTATCATTTTATATAATTTTATTTTTGAAAGGTTAGGAATAATTTTTACAAATTAAATATATTTTTTCATATTTGTTTTTATTAAATTAGTTTCTATTTTTTTCAAAAAAAAAAATTCTAAATTTTTTTCTAAAGAACAAATCAAATATTGTTCCGAAAACTTAGATAACGTTTGGTTTAGAACTCAAATCATGATTTGAATAAAAAAAAATTCAAAACTCATACCAAACTTTTTTTAAAATTCTTTACAAAACTCTATTTTAAAAAAAAATTATTCATTATTTATTTCAAAAAATAATTTTTTTTTTTTTTGAAGAAATTTTTTTTTGTTATTTTTTAAGTATTGGCAAAATAATTGGTTATGATTTAGATATATATGGGTGATTCAAAAAAATTTAATTCAGATTGTTCAGTGCTTTGAAAAGGTAGCAGGGGCAATATCATCCATCAAGATCTATTTTCGTGATGTCAGCATATTTTTGTTAACAATTCCTAATGTTTACTTCAAGGTAGGGGATAAATTGTTATGCGAATATAAACCTTAGGAGGCGAGATGTAATTTATGAAACCTACAGGGGAATGTGTAATTTAACTAAACTTCAAGAGGGTGTAGATAATTTGTCCTAAGATTTAATGAGTAATAAGTCACAAAAATATGACCTATGGATAATTTATCCCAATTTGAATTGTATATAAGACCATCTCTTATCATTTATCAATTTGTCCATCAAATTTTATTATGAATTTGAGTAAAAAAACTTAGGTAGTATTTGGTTTAATTTTTAAATTAACTTTTAGATTGAAAAATTGAAAAATATATTTGGCTTAGAGGTGAGCAGCAGATGTATTGATCTGCCCAAACCAACTTAACCGAACTGATCCGATCCGCTGTATTTTGGACGGATACGTGATGACGAGCGGACGGTTGCGAATTGATTTTTTTCAATCCGCCTAGTTTTGGACGGATGGCAGATTTGAGATTCCTTTGGCCGCAATAGAACCGCCAAACTGTAGCACCCGTAGTAATTTATAAAATTTTGTGTTTTTAATTTGTTTAGATATTCTATTTGTATTTTCAATTGAAAAAGAGTTTAAATATTCTGTTGAATATATTCTATTGATAAAGAGTTTTCAACTTTAATATATATTTTGAATTAAAAAAAATAAATTTATTATTTATCTATGTTTTTTGGTTTTTAAATTGAACTCTATGAATAAAAAATAAAAAAGATGATATATGATGGTTGGTTCTTGTTTTCAAAAACAGATATAGATGTAACCATACAGAGGTATACAATCTCTACTACTGCTCTGTTCATGGTTTTGGTGGTTTGAATTGTTTTTATATTTTAAGAATCACATATTATAATATTTTATGCGGATGAGGCGTGCTGTGATTATAATATGTGAATGAGGCATGCAGTGATTGTAATATTCTAAAATTTCAAACTTTCTTTCTTTGGAGGAGACATGCAATGCTTGTGAAACCTTTTTAAGTCATTAACTGTAATACTTTTTTTTTTTTTTTGAGGAAGTTCGTAAGTTGAATTATATTGAAAATTTATAAAATTTTAAACCGTTAAATCAATTCGCATCCATCCGCTAATCCACCAATCCGCTCAATCCATATCTGCTGAATTGACAGACGGATGTGAATTGATTTTCTCCAATCCGCTAATCTGACAGACGGATGGTGGATTGGAGTTTTTGTGGCCGCAACCGACTCGCGCTCACTCCTGGTTTATCATTTTTCAAAATTATTTTTTTCTCTCTCCTCTCTTCTTCTTCTTCTCTCTTTTTTTTTTCACACATTAATCAGTCAAACAATTTTTCTCTACACCCATCTATTCAACTACAAAAAAAAAAATACAAATCATTCCAAAAATATTTTCAAAACTCATAAGCAAACAAGTTTTTAATTTTGAAAATCTTTTTAAACACTTAGGTAGCGTTGGTAACGTTTACGTTTTTGGTTTATGTTTACAAAAATTTTATAAACTGATTTTTGTTTATTTTTAGAAAAACATAAATTAAAAACGCGTTTGGTTTGAACAAAATGTTTTAAAAAAATTTAAAACATAAACTAAAAAATCTGTTTGTTCAGACCTAAAATATTTATATCTATTTTTATTATTTCTGACTATAGGATCAAACACATTATAATTGAAAAAAATTAATTAAAAAAATTAATTGGAAAAAAATTAATTAAAAAAAATATTTGAAAAAAAAAATTAATTGAAAAAATTAATTGAAAAAAAAATTAATTGAAAAGAAAATAATTGAAAAAAAAAATTATTTGAAAAAAAATTATTTGACAAAAAAAGTATTTGAAAAAAAATTATTTAAAAAAATTGAAAATAAATTAATTGAAAAAAAAAACTGAAAACATAAACTTATTTTTTAAGTTTACGTTTCTTCCTCAAATTTATAAACTGAGACAATCATTTATAAACCAAAAAAATTATCAAACAAGTTTTTATAACAGTTTTTTAAATTTTTGTAAATATAAACTGAAAACGAAATGGTTACCAAATAGGCCCTTATCTTTCAAAATATAATTAAAACTCAAAACTCCTTTTAAAAACTAAACCAAACAGAGCCTTAATTTGATATGAACTATTTCAATCATTTCATTAAATTTTCATTAAAATCTTTTTAAAAATTTCTCTATTATCCCAAATTTCACTTTTTATCAAATTTGATTAAAGAAAATTATCTCCAATGCTTCATCTTTTTATCAAATTCAAATATGATAAAAAAAATTGATAGTTAATTTGATGAAAAAATGATTATCTTTTGATTTGATGGAAGGATTTGAGACGATTTTAAAGCATTTTTTTAGTATCAAATTTTAATTTGATATAAAAAAAAGAAAAGAAAAAAAAAGTGAAGATTAGAGATGTTCTAATAATGCATCAACTAATTACTAGTACTTTAAAAAAAGAAAAAGAAAAATCCCTCAATAAACACCTGATGGTGAAATGTCCTTATAAATTCTCTCCCCAGGGTCGTAGCGATTATCTACACAATAATGAAATTTGATTAGTGATAATTTATTAGAAAGTTTCGTTGCTAAATGTAAATACATTCATATAGAACTGCATACCATTTGAGTCGAACTTGAACTTCTAGGAAGTAATTCTACCATGATTGTTAATACATCTACATCAAACCCATTCAATGGTGGAACAAACCTATAAATCAATCATATAGTACTTTCTAAAATGAAATTGTAGAATTCATGTAAATATATCTATGTAGGCTACGGCATACAAACACAATAGTAGATTGAACTCAAACTTTCAAAAGGATGGTATCTCCCAATGAAACATCCAGAGATTTGCGAAGCTCTAGATTTAAAGATATGTGGCCCGTTGCAACTTTCTCATCCGCTGTATTCTTTATTAGTTAAGGTATAGCAGCAATACTCAAAATTTAAACCAAAAAAACAAAAACAACCCAAATCTCTGTTTTCGATTTTTCACCACAATTTTGAATAAAATTGTTTTTCTATGAGATTAAAAAACAAACAAACAAATAGACCAACAAACAAACGAATCAAGTTAGTCTAATAGCCATGGAAAAACGCCAAAACTCTCAACTCTTTTGAGGATATTGAATGGCAAATACCATCGTGCCATTGACAAGAGCAAGGTAGAGCTTCTTTCTTATAGTGAAAGGCCATGAAGGTCCTTGTCGAAGGCTCACAACAAATTGGTTTAGCTCGTCTGGACAACAATAACATGAATTGGTGAAACACTGCTCCGTAGTGGTATTCTGTACTATTAGTGTCCAGCCCATTACCAAAATGGAGATCCCACTCTTCCACTCCACCAACACCACTAGGTAGTGGAAGGGGTAGGTGGTGGCCAATAAGCTCCTCCCTCAATTGTGTATAAATTGAGGTGAGGATGAGGGGTTTGAGACAAGAAATTGCAGTGTGTAATCTGAGAGGGCAGTGAGAAACAAGTGTGAATGAGAGTGCTATAGAGAGTGTTTGTGAGGTGTGAGTTGTAATATCCCTCCGGGAAATTCTATAGTGGATAGCTCTCCGTGGACGAAGGCAATTGCCGAACCACATAAATATTTTTGTGTTACTATGTGTGATTGATTTCTAATGTCTCACAGTCCCAACAAGTGGTATCAGAGCCGAATCAGTTGCGTTTCGGAAAAACAGAGTGCGTTTCTTCAAAACTGCTAGAAATCAAGTTGCTCAAAATCAGGTTTTGAGCATACCGGGAGTAAGGGCTCGAAGAGAGGAGTCCAGAACTGCAACGCAGACCCTAGGAAGAGCATCCACCCACTCTCATGCGCCCCCTAAAATAGGCACACGACGCCCACTCTCAACACGCGCCTCCACGCGCGGTCAACCCAGTCGACGCGTCAGCCCACGTGCCCCATGCGCGTTTGAAGGAAGAAGATGAGCCGCGTGGCAGCCAAGTCAGCGCCACGTGTTCGCCACGTCAGCGTCATGTGCCCGCCACGTCAACGCCACGTGTCCGCCACGTCAGTGACACGTGTCAGTCTTTCTGCCACGTGTCAGACACGTGTCAACCACATCATTAAATCCATTGACCACTTAACCTGCCAGAGGAAAGATCCAGTGCTTTGCGGCTAAGGTACACCCGCAGATCTGAACTGTCCAAACTGTTTTGGCTTGATCTGAGCCATTCGAAGTCCGTTTCTGACAATCCAATAGTGATTTCCAATTATTTGGAATATTCCGGACACATCCGTACTATCAGATTTTGCAAATCAGATTTCAGAAATTTGTAATTTTTATTTGGACAATCTGAAGTGCTTTTCCAGCTAATTTAACTAGTCCAGACTCAACAGCGAAGCCTATTTTTTAGATAGAGATCATTTTCTGTATAGAGAAGTGTTGATGGAGGAATCAACGACGACTTCGGGATCTATGTTCAAGTTGACTCCTTCTAATCATGTAATTTGGAAGTCACGGATGGAAGACACCTTGTATTATAATGACCTGTTTGACCCTATTTTTATAAAAGGGGTTAAACCAGAAGCAGTGAAGGATGATGAATGGGTAAAACTGAACCACAAGATTATCATTTGTATCAGACAATGGATAGACCACGGTGTGTACCATCATGTCGCCGAGGAGACAGATGCCTATTCACTATGGACAATGTTAGACGACATGTACCGGTCAAAGACCACTCGAAACAAAGCCTTGGTGATGAGAAGGCTTGTCAATTTGAAATTGAAGAATGGTATGTTTGTCGCCGAGCACACCAGTGAATTCAAAAATCTGGTGAATCAGCTTGCAACCGTCAAGAAGTGCTTAGACGATGAAATGCAAGCCGTTCTACTGCTTAGTTCTTTACCGGATAGCTAGGAGACGTTGGTGGTTTCTTTCAGCAACTCCGCACCAGAAGGGAAGTTAACCATGAGAATGGTCACAGACGCCATGTACAATGAAGAGACAAGGCGGAAAGACTTGGATGGAGATCAATCCCATGCCCTCGTCATAGAAAATAAAGGTAGATGCAGAGACAGAGGAAGAAGCAAAAACAGAGGATGCAGTAGAGGAAGATTTCAAGACAGAGGGAAATCCAAAGAAGGCACGAGCCGGCCGAAGTTCAAGTGTTACCATTGTGGCCAAGAGGGTCACATAAAGAAATATTGCTATGCCTTGAAAGGAGAACAATAACAAGGCAATAGACAGCCAAAGACTGAAGATGGGAACACTGCAGTTACTGTCTCAGAGGATATTGCATTATTCTCTGTTGAAGAAGAAGAATGTCTTCATATGTCAGACAATGACACCGAATAGGTGGTAGATACAACAACTTCCTACCACGCCACACCCCGGAAGGAGTTCTTCAGTACGTACCAAGCTGGAGATTTTGGTACAGCGAAGATGGACAACTCTATTTTTTCAAAGATTGTGGGAATAGGTGATGTTTGCATCCAAACCAAAGTTGGGTGCACGATGGTGTTGAACGATGTTAGGCATGTTCCTAATTTACGCCTGAATCTTATCTCAGGGATAACCTTAAATCGACAAGGCTATGAGAACTACTTCGGCAAAGGCATGTGGAAGTTAAAAAATGGATCTCTGGTGGTAGCTAGAGGACAGGCAGGTGGCACATTATACAAGACTTATATGGAGGTTGTCATGACCCGAACCCGCCCCCATGGGTTAAGGACATAACTGGCCAGTAATCCTGAGATTACCTACGACCTCAAACCAAACCAGACATAACTCATCAGAGTAAAGGGACCAAACGGAAGCAAAATTTAAAACTTTGTCCATAGAGCTGTGCATACATGGCATGTCATAACAAACCATACATATATATATTAATAACTCACATAAGAAAATACAGTAACATAAGTTCTGTACAGACAGGATCATTCAAGTCTAGGTCAGCCAATCAAAACTATATACAAACGTATCCAAAGTCCTCGCCAACATGACAAAATAAAACAGGTTGGCAAAAAGGCGAAGACGAGTCTCGTGCATGAGACATAAGGGATGACTCTTCAAAACCTTGGTTGTTCCACACAAACTTCACGGAGGCTGGGTTTGAACCTCCCTTAGCTCACCTACAGACACATGAATGAGCGTGAGTGAAAGCCTAATAAATAATATCAAATAAAGAAGTTACACAAACGGTATTTAGAACAACGCGTTTCAAATGGCCTTGGGCCTAATTCGTGTTTCTATCTAGCTTATGTATAAATATAGGTCAAGTGACTGCGGTTCCAAACACATCATACGGCCTCGGGTCCAATTCATTCGTATCATTTATGTCGGACGGCCTCTAGCCCATTCATTTGTATCATACGGCCTCTAGCCCATTCATTCATGTCATATGGCCTCTGGCCCATTCAGTCATGTCATACAGCCTCTGGCCCATTCATTTATGTCAGACTATCATTCGAGTCAGACTATCATCCATGTCATACGGCCTCTGGCTCATTCATTCATGTCATACGGCCTCTGGCCCATCTATTCTTTCTTTCATGTCAAACTAGCCTTTGGCCCATTCATTCTTTCATGTCAGACTGGCCTTCGGCCCATTTATTCTATCATTCATGTCAAACTGGCCTTTGGCCCATTCAATCCTTCATTCATGTCAAACTGGCCTTCAGCCCATTCTTTTGGCATAGCAAACATTTGTCCACCGTTCAAATTAACAAACTTATAAGACTTACACAGAAGTAAGCAATTGGACAAACAACATATTTCAGATATCTTTATTAAGGTATTACTCACAGTGATCGGCTGGATGATTTTCCCTGGAGCTCGACCCTACATATTCCATGAACACAATGGGTCACAAATAATTCAATCCGTTCTTAATTCACATATTCCTCTTTAGGCTTCTTTCTTATTCTTTTAATTCATTCATAGTGCTCAATGCATGCCTAAGAGTACTTCGAAGTCAAAGGGAACGGAAAACGAAACACAGAACACATTCACAAAATTTCAGAAACAGGGGTCCCCGCTCGAGCGAACCCATTAGGTCTGCAAAAGTTCTGGTTATCTCGTTTTTACGCTCGAGCGTGAATTCGGGCGCTCGAGCTGAAGGTCATTCCACATAGCTCCCCGCTCGAGCAGACATCCATGACAGTAAAAATACTGGGAGCCCGCATTTTACACTAGAGCGGTGGTTCCCTCGCTCGAGCAGACGTCAAGAATTCTGGGTTTTCCAGAACTTGTTCTTGAGCTCGAATTCAACCTTCAAAGGTTCAAAACCCACAATTCTGGTTTCAAAACATGCAAATACAATATACATCATGAGTATACAAGCAAGATGAGGTCAATTGCTCAAAATCATGGTATAATCAAGGCTCATGCATTCAAATCTCATATTAATCAAACGTGCATGTCAAAATATGGTGCAAATGGTGTTCATTCTCATGAAGCTCAACTAAAACCATGCTTGCATGTATGATTCAACCCACAATCTTTCATAATTCACACATTACATGCTAGATTATGTAATTTCATAGGGATTCTCTACATACATGCACACATGGACTTCAATCTCAACTTAATTAACCCAATACATGTTCTTTATCATCATTCAACTTTGAAATCATAAATTACAAACTAAAATCCATGAGTCAAGGGTTGATTACTCACCTACGAGCCTTAATTCTCACAATCGTGGTCAAATCTTGCACCTAGCCTTCCTAATTCACAAATCTTGAGCCAAAATGCACAAAGATGTCTCCTCTCTCTCTCAAAGTAGGTTCTCTCTTTTTCTAAAGAGTGAATCTCAGCCAAAATGATATAAAAGAGAGGAATTAAATATAATAAGGCCCTTTATATAGGCCCACTCAATCAAATTTGATTATAGCCAATTAATGGCACTTAATTAATCGTTCTGAATCTAATTATTTTGATCCGAATTGATTTTCAATTAAATTTCACCATAGGCTCTAAAAATTACGCTAATCACAATGGCATAATCAATTTCGGGTTCTACGACCGATAGGGCCTTCGATTTAAATTCCAAAGCGGATAATCAAACAGATATTCCTACGGTGAACAGATAGAAATTCAAAACCACATATTTTCACATAAATGACACACAATCATACCAAACACATAATCACACCAAACACATAATCATATTCATAGAGGATGGATATACCGACTTGGCCGTGACTCTACTGGACCGATTTAAAATGCCGCACATAGACCGCTTCGATGGGTCTGGAGATCCTATGGTACACTTGCGGCTGTTTTCAGACATCTTGAGGCTAATGGGCCTCTCCAGATTACAGAAGCTTTCCCTGTTTGGCCGGACCCTGTCGGGTATAGCGGCCATTTGGTATGCAAAACTAGAGGATTCCGTTAAGAAAAGTTGGGAGGAGATGGTTGAGGCCTTCATAGCTCAATATTCTTATAACACTCAGATCAAGATCACAACTCGTGATCTCGAGACCACCAGGCATGAATTGAAGGAGAGCTTCTCCGATTTTGTGACCCGCTGGAGGGCTAAAGCCTCGATGATGACCATCAGGCCTATTGACAAAGATTAGATTCGGATGGTTGTGCGCAACCTCCAGCCCAAGCTCATGCAAAAGATGATTGTTCTCCCCCTCCCCACCTTTGCAGACCCACACGAGATTGGGGTGCAGATCGAGGATGCAATGAAACAAGGTCTGATTGACTATGAAAAAGAGCAGCCCAGAAAGGCATTCAACCGCAGTACAAATGCAGGCACAAGTAGTGCAGCAGTTGCCAGATCTTCAGATATCGGAATGGTCACCACCACCACTCCAAAAACCCTCACAGCTACCCCATTCACCGGTGCGTCCAGTAGTAGCTCACAACCAGCTAGATATGCGCCCAGAGGCCAAAGAACCTTCACCCCACTATACATGCTCCTATCCAAAGCTTTGGGGGTTTTGATCAAGAAAGGGAACTTGAAGCCCCTAGAGTCGTGGCCTTTACCAGAAAAACTTTCTCCCTCCCATAACCCAGCTAAGTATTGTGCCTATCACCAACAGCATGGTCACAACACCGACTAGTGCTTTAGACTGCGTCACGATATCCAAGATCTCGTTGACAATAAGGTGATCGCACCTCTGGAAAAACCAAACGTCACAACCAACCCACTCCGACCACATAACCAAGCTCCACCTCCCAAACACCTCAACCTCATCCAAACCTCGGTCATCCCATATGACCCGAGCATATATATCACCCTTTCTCACCTACCTAAGCCGAAGGTGTTCATTCCAGAGAGCACGGATTTGTGCATGCTAGACATCTCCCAAACCCAACTTGAGCCGGTGGTGGTGACTATCGAAGATAGAACCGGGATGATTGCGGGAACAAATTAAAATGATTATTCACGGCCTGGGGGGTCTGGGAGATATGTGTACGACCCAAGCGGATACATTACACCAGCAAGGCAGATTAAGTCAAGGGTGGAACTGTCGGCCGGGGCAGAGATCTGTGTAGTTCAAGAGGACGGACCAAATCAAGGGCTAGATGACCTAGCGAAACAAGAAGAGGACATTGTGAATGTGTAATTCTTTGAAGAACAGGATTCAGGGGATGTGACTGTCAACGAGCCGGATGTTTTTGAGGTACATCAGTCAGAGCAAGGTCCATCAGACATGCGGACATCGGTAGTGGCCGAAGTGGCTGGAGATCAGAATGAACCGCCGGGGAGCACCAGTGTTAAGAATTTTGCTCAGGATCAGAACAGTTTGAGTACAGAGGATGCTGAGCAGCAAGCTGCACTGAAACAGTTTGAGCAAGAGAAGATCGAAGATTTGGAGAGGGCTAGAAAGGCCAAAGCCCCCATGCAGGTAGAATGTGCTGTGGGCACAGGAATAGAATGTGCTGTGCACACAGGAACAGTTGTGATGAAACTGGATAGCTGCTTGTCGATGGCCGAAGGCATGTGATGGGAAGATGACGACCTATGTCTTGCCCACAAAGACGAAGATTGGGGGAACAACCAACCGGATGATACCTGGTATATTGGAGAGGTGGACCACATGACCAGGAGTGGGCAGTATTTCAAGCCCCCACACCTAGATCAACCAGAGGCGTCCGAAAAGGACGCATAGACGGAAAAGCAGAAATAAAGTTAATCGAAGAGGAGGCTGTGTTGTAACAGCTTAAGAAGATACAAGCAGACATCTCCATCTAAGGACTGCTTATGGCTTCAAGAGTACACAGACAAGCTGTCCTTTCTGCAATGGACAGGGCTAAACTTTCAAAGGACACCACGCCTGAGCAGCTAGTAGGATTTGTCTTTCTGGAAGGAGCTTCCCTAACGTTAACCTTCACTGATAAGGAGTTGCCGCCTGAGGGCTCAAACCATAACAAACCACTTTACATCTCTGTGGAGTGTTGAGACAAATGGATACCAGTAGTTCTTGTTGATACGGGATCCGCCATCAACGTATGTCTGTCAAGGACGGCATATGCAATCGGGTTGAAGCCTGTGGACTTCGTACCCATTGCCCAGGTGATTCGGGCATATGACAATACTAGCAGAGAAGTGATGGGGACTGTGCAAATTCAGACTAGGGTCAGTCCAGGACAACACGATATTGACTTTCATGTCTTGGACGTTCCCGCGACCTTCAATCTACTCCTAGGGCGGCCATGGTTGCACCAGGTAAAGGCAGTGTCTTCCACCTGCATCAGGTGTTGAAGTACCCCCATAGGAAGGGGGTGGCTATAGTTTTTGGGAATTCGTCAATCCATCCGCCGCTAGGGGTGTCTACGCCAGTTTTGGAGATCGAACATGGCGCAGAGGATGTGTTTTTGTCAAGATTTAGCCTAGTTGAGGCTCGGGTTGTACAGAACTTACTAGCTATTGACGAGGGGTTATAAGTCACTGTACAGTCTGTGTACCTCATGAACAAGCTCCAACACGTCCCCGGGATGGGATTAGGCAGAAGTGGCCGGAAAGGCGTTGCAGCATCGGCCGAAGTGCCGCATAACCCGCATACCTTTGGCTTAGGTTATCTGCCTACCAAAGAGGACTGGATGAGGAAAATGAAAGAAATGGCCGGAAGGGTCAGGGCTAAGCAAGCCGGGAAGCCTTATAAGTTAGTGCACCGGCCTATCTAGGGTACCCTAAACGGACGCTTTGTCCGAGAAGGGGAGGACTTCCCGTTCTGCGGCTTCCCAGAGCCATGGTTGAATGCAGAGAGGAGGCGTTTGTCGGGGTTTGAGATATTCTTTGACTTGCACTTGTTTGGGAATGATGTTGCTGAGGACCAGACAGACCCACCAGCTGAGGTTGAGCAGTGTAAGGAGGAGGATTCCGAGAGCGCAGAGATTGAAATGGGGGTAGCACTGTCTTGTCTGCTTTAGATCCTCTGATCGTACATGAGTGCTTGAGGGATAACTTCTCGGTGTCCGTGATCGGGAATGAAATGGCTACGAACCCACCTTCAAACATTTTGGATGCATCTATTAGACCCTCCCTCGTCTGGCAATACGAGGAAGGCTTCTTATCGAGCAACACCGGGTCAGGTAGTGAGCCGGAATCTGATTCCACTGAGTCGTGTGAGTCGGAATCAGGTTCCAGCTCGTCTGAGTCTGAGTCCAGTATTCCCGGGAGTGATAACCCAGATGCCACAGTCCTGTCTAGGTCGCCTTTTTCTTTTTCCTTTGAGTCTATTGTAACAGAGGAACCGGGCGACTTGGAAGTACTTAATGAGAATTGTGCGGCTGTGGCCTTCGAATACTTTTCTGTGCCCTTAATTTATTGCATTAATCAGGATTTTCAAAATTTTGATGAAAACGACGAGGAAGAAATTCCTTCGGTTTTGTAATATTTGCTTGATCAAGAGAAGGAAAGGATTGTTAAACCCATGGTTGATGAAATCACCCAAATTAACGTTGGTACTAAGAAGGACCCGCGACTGGTCCAGATTGGGTCCACGTTGTCTTCGGAGGAGCGCGAGCACTTAGTCGCTTTGTTAAAAGATTTCAAAGATGTTTTCGCGTGGTCTTACGAAGACATGCCTAGAATCGATCCTGAGATTGTACAGCACCGGATCCCTTTTGACCCAGAGGCCCGACCTGTTAAGCAGAAGCTCAGAAGGATCCGCCCAAACTGGGCTCTCAAGATCAAAGAAGAGGTCACTAAGAAAATTGACACAGGTTCCTGCTGGTATCTGAATACCCAACTTGGTTGGCCAATATAGTTCCAGTGCCGAAGAATGACGGAAGAATTTGGGTATGTGTGGACTTCAGCGATTTGAACAAAGCCAGTCCGAAGGACAACTTTCCTCTGCCGCATATCGACGAATTAGTGGATTTTACTGCGGGGTATGCGTTGCTCTCATTCATGGATGGGTTTTCTGGCTACAATCAGATTCTGATGGCACCCGAAGATCGGGAGAAAACTGTTTTCACCACCCCGTAGGGGACCTATTGTTATAGGGTGATGCCGTTTGGGCTAAAGAATGCTGGGGCTACATATCAACGGGCTGCGACCATGATTTTGCATGATATGATCCATAAAGAGGTTGAGGTGTACATGGACGACATGATTGTCAAGTCCAAGAAAAGAAAGGGCCACTACACCGCCCCGCAGATATTCTTTCAACGGATCTGGGAATATCGGTTGCGGCTGAATCCTCAGAAGTGTACGTTTGGTGTTACAGTAGGGAAAATGCTGGAGTTCTTGATCACACAGAGAGGTATCGAGGTCGATCCTTCTAAAATCAAGGCCATCTTAGAAATGCCACCACCAAGGACTGAAAAGGAGGTGTGAGGCTTTCTGGGTAAAGTGCAATTCATAAGATGGTTTATTTCTAAATTAACCTTGACTTGTGAACCACTATTTGGTCTCCTGAAGAAAGGAAAGAAATTCCAATGGGACGACCGATGCCAAGTTGCTTTTGAACAGATCAAACAATATTTACAGAACCCACCTGTGTTGTCACCGCCTGAGCCGGGAAAATCGTTGATTCTGTACCTTTCAGTGACTGAAACTACAATGGGCTACATGCTCGCGCAAGAGTCTGAGGACAAAGTAGAGAGGGCTATCTACTATCTGAGCAAGAAAATGCTGGATTACCAGACCCGCTACACTCCGCTAGAGAAGGCTTGTCTGGCCTTGGTATGGGCTACCAGAAAGCTGCGACACTACCTGTTAGCTCACTCCGTAATACTGGTTTCGAGATTGGATCCCATCAAATATCTCTTCGAGAAATCAACACTTACGGGTAGGCTAGCCCGTTGGTTGCTTTTGCTTTCCGAATTCAATCTGAAGTATGTGACGCGTAAGTCAGTAAAAGGGAGAGCGGTAGCAGAGTTCCTAGCCGATCACCCAGTTGAAGGGGATGAAGCAGTTGAGTACCTATTCCCAGATGAGGCCATTTTGCATATCGAAGACGAAACTTGGACGATGTATTTTGACGGAGCGTAAAACCAATACGGGTATGGGATAGGGGTGTTCCTGATAGCACCCGACAATTCCCGTATCCCTCTAGCATTCAAACTCCAGTTCAAAGTATCGAACAACGAAGCAGAGTATGAGGCATGTATTGCTAGCTTAGAAGCCGCCCTAGAACTAGGGACAAAACGGTTGGACGTCATCGGGGACTCGAACCTTGTTGTATCTCAAGCTAAAGGAGATTGGAAAGTCAAAGAAGAAAAGATGAGAATCGACCACCAGACCTTGGACTTGCTAATTCCTCGATTTGAGAAGCTGAATTTCGCTCATCTGTTAAGAGAGAACAACAGGTTCGCAGATTCACTAGCAACTCTATCTTCTATGATAGACATTCCTTTCGGAGTCCGGATGTGTTCGATCATCATTGACCAGATATTTGTTCCGGCCTACGAGTTGATTGCCGCCATAGATGGGGTACAAGATGAGAACCCTTGGTATTACGATGTCTGGAACTTCTTGGAAAAAGAGGCGTATCCACTAGGGGCAAATGCCAAAGATAAGAGGGCAATTCGAAGAATAGCTGCTCAGTTCATCATCTGCGGGGGTAAACTGTACAAGAGAGGTCATCTCGGGACGCATAAGCTGTGTGTTGATCCTGAAGAATCGAAGCACCTGATGGAGGCCATCCGTGGAGGAGAGTGCAAAGCGCACATGAACGGGGTAATGCTAGCCCGGAAGATCCTTAGACAGGGTTATTACTGGTCCACCATGGAGGAGGATTGTATTGGCTTTGTTTGGCGATGCCACAAATGTCAGATTCACGCCAACCGCATGAACATTTCGCCGTCAAAGCTGTACAACATGACTTCGCCATGGCCATTCTCAGTCTAGGGGATTGATGTGATTGGGGCTGTCACTCCAAAGGGGTCCAACGGGCATGAGTACATTTTGGTAACGATAGACAACTTCATGAAGTGGGTTAAGGCCCAATCTTATGAGGTGATGAAGGCTTCGCATGTCGTTAAGTTCATCGGGAACAACATCATCTGTCGTTACGGGGTCCCGAACGAGATCATTTCAGATAATGGTTCCCACTTCAAGAAGGAGGTGATCGACTTGTTGGATAAGTATAACGTGGCTTTTCACAAGTCATCCACATATCAGCCACAGACCAACGGAGCAGTTGAGGCCGCCAACAAGAACATCAAGCACATTCTGCAGAAGATGGTGGAAACCTACTGGGACTGGCCAGATAAGTTGCCATTTGCTCTGTGGGGCTACTGGACATCAATTCGAACTTCTACTGGGGCGACTCCGTATTCCTTGGTTTATGGGATGGAGGCTGTTCTCCCTATCGAAGTTGAGGTTTCGTTATTACGGGTACTAGCTGAGTGTCAGATAACTGAGGCAGATTGGCAGCAGTGCAAGTTCAAAAAACTCATGCTGTTTGATGAAAGAAGGCTGAAAGTAATGTACCATGTTCAGGGTTATCGACGAAGAATTGCCCGGGCTTTCAACAAGAAGGTTAAGTCCAGGAATTTGAAGGAAGGGGATCTAGTGCTCAAAGACAACCGAGCTCCCATTCACGACCCTAGGGGCAAGTTCAGACCCAGTTGGACTGGTCCTTATATCATTAAGTCTATCTGGTCGGACGAAGCTATCGTTCTGATGGACCTAGATGGCCTAGAGTTCTCCCAACTGATCAACATGGACAAGTTGAAGAAATATTATCCCTGAGTGGCTCGCTAGGCCGAAAACCCGAAAGGGTGACCTAGGCAAAAGTTAGAGCACAGAAAATTTGAAATTATAAAAACTGAGCTCGCAAGGTTGAAAACCCGCAAATGGCGGCCTTGGCAAAAGTTAGAGCGCAAAAGGAGAGTGCTAATACACGAGTGAACCCACCCGAACTGCATAAGGCTTGATTCCCATCTTCGGGATACGTAGGCAAGTTCATCCTGAAGTCCAGCCATAAACACTTCCCTGATCAACTTTGTCTATGTGATCATGTTTGGTTATCTTTGTTTATTTTGCGTTCAAGAGCTCGGTTGTGATCTCTGGTGTAGTGCTATTCAAACTAGGGGCAACCTTCCAGTTGTTGGAATCCGAGGTTGTGCATCTCAGTGACAAATCTCAGGCGTGTCCAGTTCTGATTCATATCGAAAATGGTTTTGAAAAGTTTTAATAAAAGTTGATTTTGTTCAAATTAATCTTTTTACAACTTAGACCATTTTTGGACCATACGGGAAAATTTTCAGTACCCACAATCTTCAATTTCATTGATTTCAACACAGAATTCTCCTACTCTTCAATACAAATTGAATTTGCTTTTTATTACATTCATAAAGAAAACTTAAAAGTACTGATCAAAGCAAATAAACTCGGGGCATAGTCAGGTGTTTTTGCGTCCCCTCCCGGAGCTTGTGGAAGCCTCTGATGCCAAAGTGGGCCCTACCTGTGCCTCTTCATTGCGCCAATCTATGCACTCATCAGAGAGGGTGCAGCTGAAAGTGGGAGCGGGGGCCAGAAGCTCTCTAGTCCTCCATGCCATGGCATACCGAGCTAGCTGAGTGCCTCGGACCGGAAATGCAGCAGGGTACTCTATCCCTTCTGCCGGGCAAGTCTGATCATGTCCGAATTGACGCTGGAACTGGAAAGGAAAATAGAACACACAGTGTGTCATGCCAATCAACTGAATCCCTGGTTGGCGAGTCATACTGTAGCTCATTGTCGGCAGATTGAGCCAAGGACAACACCAAGCAATGCGGTTTGCGGACAAATTGTACATCCAGTTATACCACCATCCCTCATCCGAAGCATCGACTAGACGTCGTCGGAAGAAATAGCTGCGAGCTGAATATGCCGGGCATGAGTCCACCACTCTCAATTTGTCCATCAACCATACCTGGAGAGGGATAAAAAATGAAAGATTAAAGAATAGAGAGGTGTACGTTGAGAGAAAAAGTGAGAAAAGGGTTTCAAGAGAAAAACCGAGCCTGAGGGCCGAGTGACGTGAGCAATATATGTGAGATGGGGTGGGAAACATTACCTGTAGTAGTAGTGGACTCCCCGCCAAGCTAGCCGTCTCTCGGCGATGAAAAGCATCCAAGCCTATCAATGTCTCAGCTAATGTCATGGTGATGCAGCTCTTTCCCTCTCTTAAGCCTTGGGCGACTTCAATCAAATGAGTGCTAAACCTACCAGAGCCTGGGGCAAGCAAGAAATGAGACAACATGCACAAGCAAAGTGCATGTTGCCGATAACCTTGCCAGTCATGATCGCCGCGGTCACCAGCACCAGAAAATCGATGAACCAAGCCCGGAATGTCCAACTCTTTGTCGTGAATCAATGACCGAGCATCATGCAAAGTGAGGCCGCACATCCGTCCTAAGACTTGGACATGGCCGAACTGGAGCTGAGGCAAGATTTCTTCATCGCGCTCGAATTCCATCAGAACTCGGAAGTCTTCGAAAGTAGGACATACCTTTTGTCCGCCAAAGCTAAAGACGTGTATTACCGGGTTCCAAAACCTTGTCGCGGCATGAAGAAACGGAAAATGCAGCAGGGTGTGGCTCAGCGTGAATAGTGCATTTATGCCAAAGCCTCGGAAATTCACCTTTTTCGAGTCATCCAAGGAAGCAATCCAATTTGTGAGATTTTGGATGAGAAACGCCTCCATTTTGGTGCAAAACTGAGTTGGAATGAGGGAACCGCGAAGCTGGAACCTTTATAAAGGATAAGACATTGTTTGGAGGACAAGTGTCAAAAAACTGGAGGTTCCCAGGTCAAGTGGTCGGCCAACCACTTTTTCTGGTCGGCCAGTTACTTTTTTTGGGCTGCAGACAGAAAAATTGGTTGGCAGGCTCCTATGGTGGTCGGCCATGAGCATGAAAGTGGTTTACACCTGTTCTTTGCCTCTAGGAATGAGTCTCTAACTTCCCGGTGTGCTGGAAATGCTAAAGGTTCGAGTTTACCTCAGTTTCGGATGCATTCCGTCGCTTTGTTTATCGAGTTGTTACTCATTTGTTTATCGAGTTGTTGCTCATTTTGTTTATCGAATTGTTACTCATTTATTTATCGAGTTGTTGCTCGTTTGTTTATCGAGTTGTTGCTCGTTTATTTATCGAGTTGTTGCTTATTTGTTTATTGAGTTGTTAATTCATTTAACGAATTGTTTTTTAGTTAAGTTGTTTAGTTTGTTGCGTCGGTTCACTACCTGACTTGGCAATACACGTTGTTCTATTTTCATTCAAATTTCATTTTTGTGCAAAATGGTGCGATGCGATGCTCAGAATACAAATACGACACTCTTTGAATGAAAAGTCATTTTCTTCCATCATAGCTTCTTTTTACAACAGTTTACAAAAGGGTACAAGTTTTGGAAGAAAAATAAAATTGCCTAAGCTGTACAATGTGCTACAACTACATGTAAAAAGAAAAATAAAGCAGGAACATCTACATCAGTGCCATCAAGCTCAAGACCGAGAGGCCTTCTTCACCCTCTTCGGCTGAATAGCCTCCGCGCCACCGGCATAGGCACCATCATCTGAATCGGAGTCACCATCCTCGAAATCCTCCTCGGCGTCACCTCCGTCCTCAGCACTGGAACCAGAGCCGTCATCCCTGCCTACAGATGTCTCTGACTGTGGATGTGCTGACTCTTCCTCCTCGCTAGACTCGTCATCCTGTCTGACAGATGCCCTGCGTCCCTCTCGGCCGCGTGCTGAGACTCCTCTCCTAGCTGCTCGAGAAGGCCTGGATGGCCCAGTCCACCGAGGCGGGACCTGAAAAGGATAGTTTGAATGCGTCAGCCACTATGTATATCAGATGCAGATGCGAGAATTACATAGAGTGGGTGTGTACAGATATAGTGCGTGAATGTGATGTGTCGGATGTGCTCTACACATGTAATGAATCAATACAGTGAAATGTTCAGTTTCCATATGTCATCAGAAGCATGATAAATGTGAGGAAATTGAGAAGTACCTAAATGCCGGTGGCACAAAGCATCGTCTCCCTCCGCAGAACCATGCCCTCGTGTGAAGCCACCACTCCGAGTAACCCCTCAGTATACTCCCTGGGAGGCTGTACACATAAGTTCAAGTCATCAGTGAATGAATGAATGTCTAAATGTCTGAGTGATAAATAAAAACTGTAAAACATACCGGTGGTGTGTCCGGGTCATTGACGTGTCGAGGGTCGGGCATCAGAGGCTCCAGTGGAATCGGGTAAGAAGTCCCATACTGCCAGCCCGTCAGCTCGGTCGGAAGATCTGGCCATCCAACATACTAGCAAGTCGAGGGCATCCATCCGGTCCTACCCCTTGATGAGCCTGCCCCGCTGGTCGAAGGAATGCCTCCAGGTTGGGCACGACTCGTGGAAGGCATGTCAGCAGCTCTCCTCCTAGGGATACGGACACTTGACAGTGGAGGCATCAGGTACGTTTGGCTATACGTTGCGTAATATCCCTCCTCCAGAAAAAGGACTGCATCAATACCCAGCATGAGGTCCTCCGTCTTTCGGGGCGTAAGATCCCTTGCGGACCGCATCTCTGGTGGAGGCAATGAGGGAACGTCCTGATCGAAGTTGCCCATCGTCTGGCACATGAAGCGCTCTCTGAGGAACCAGGCTCTGCCAACCAGTCCCTCAAGCAGAACCTTGTATTGCGAAGCGCCCCATACCCCAGCAAAGAGAAATTGAGGATTCCTTGGCATGGCTATCCAAGGCTGCCAGGTCACCTGCGAGTGGCGAGTGCATAAATTGATTAGATGCCATAAATATGCAAGATAAATCAAAGCGGAAAGCATGAAGAACTGAGAGTTCTTGATTACCTTCGTCGCCCGTACAGTATCGAAGAACTGTCGGAGAAAGGGCAAAGTCTCCCGGGGCCTGGGCCGACACCGACCCTCAAATCTGCGTGAGTAAGGGATCTCAGGGGGTGCCTCGACCTCTAGCTCAGGGGCCAGCATCGGGAAGTACGTATAAACCCACAGCTGTGAAAGGCAAGACAACGGTTGTCAGAATACAGAATGTATAGCAAATACAGAATGCTGGGTGCAGAATGCTGTGTGCAGTGTACAATATACAGAATGTATAGCAAATACAAAATGCTGAGTGCATAATGTAGAGTGCAGAATGCAGTGTGCAGTGTATAATATATAGAAAATACAGGAAATGCAGAATGCTGAGTGCAGAATGTAAAATACAGAATGTAATGTGTGTAGTGTGCAATGTATAGATAATGAAAAGCAGAATAGTAAATCAAGAGGGCAAAATATACCTCACAGGCTCGCTACTTGCCTCTAACTATGGTCCCCTGCTCACGGGAGGTCGCCCTCATGTAGCAGTAAAGGGTAGCGAGGGCAGCGCCACCCCAATCAAAGAGCCGGACCCTTGATAGGTCCACCAGAGCACTGAGCAGATAAAGCCCAACTGTGTTCCCCCTCTCGGAGAACAGTGTGGTCTCGAGGAGGAACATCAAAAATCCCCGGGCGTACTGCTATACAGTCTCAATGGTCTAGGGCGAAGTCCCCCTGTACTGCTTGGAGAACCAGGTGTACCTGACCCTGCCTGATGATCTGTCGATCAGCGGACGGGCTCCGAGCAAATAAATCCAAGCGGCCTCCCACTCAACCATATCCGCATCATGTGGGATCGGCCGGCCTCCCACGTCAAGGCCCGTCAGCATGGAGAAGTCAAATGGGGTCATCGTCATGTCCCCAGTGGCTGAGAAATGGAAGGAGTTGGTAGTGTCCCACCATCTCTCCACGAGTGCGCCCAGGAGAGTCCTGCTCGCTGGATGACGTGATAATCCTGCACAGAATAGGCCAAACCCTGCCTCGTCTACAATGTGTCGGACAACATCCGGGAACTCCATGTGCCACTCCCTCGCAAGGATAGATCCATAACCTCGTGTGAAACAGGAAGATACCTGCACTCAGAATGAATAGATGTATTCAGTTCCAAAAATGAAAAAGTATGAGCTGCGTGTTCAAAATGAAAAAGTATGAGATGCGTGTTCAAAGTGAAATATATGGGCTGCATGTTCAAAAATGAAAAAGTATACTGCGTTATGGACTGTGTGTTCAGATTAAGCAGTGTCCTAAAAAAAACTAAATACCGTGTTATGGACTGCGTGTTTAGATTGAGCGGTGTGTTATGTTATGAAAAAATATACTGCGTTATGGATTGCGTGTTCAGATTAAGCAGTGTGCTATTAAAAACTGAATACCGTGTTATGGACTGCGTGTTCAGATTGAGCGGTGTGCGATGTTATGAAAAAGTGTACTGCGTTATGGACTGTGTGTTCAGATTGAGCAGTGTGCTAAAAAAATCGAATACCGTGTTATGGACTGCGTGTTCAGATTGAGCGGTGTGCTATGTTATGAAAAAGTGTACTGCATTATGGACTATGTGTTCAGATTGAGCAGTGTGCTAAAAAAATCGAATACCGTGTTATGGACTATGTGTTCAAATTGAGCGGTGTGATATGTTATGAAAAAGTGTACTGCGTTATGGACTGCGTGTTCCGATTGAGCAGTGTGCTAAAAAAACCGAATACCGTGTTATGGATTGCGTGTTCAGATGGAGCGGTGTGTTATGTTATGAAAAAGTGTACTGCGTTATGGACTGTATGTTCAGATTGAGTAGTGTGCTAAAAAAAACTGAATACCGTGTTATGGACTGCGTGTTCAGATTGAGCGTTGTGCTATGTTATGAAAAAGTGTACTGCGTTATGGACTGTGTGTTCAGATTGAGCAGTGTGCTAAAAACACCGAATACCGTGTTATGGACTGCGTGTTCAGATTGAGCGGTGCGCTATGTTATGAAAAAGTGTACTGCATTATGGACTGCGTGTTCAGATTGAGCAGTGTGCTAAAAAAACCGTATACCGTGTTATGGACTGCGTGTTTAGATTGAGCAGTGTGCTATTAAAAACCGAATACCGTGTTACGGACTGCGTGTTCAGATTGAGCGGTGTGTTATGTTATGAAAAAGTGTACTGCGTTATGGACTGCGTGTTCAGATTGAGCGGTATGCTATGTTATGAAAAAGTGTACTGCGTTATGGACTGTGTGTTCAGATTGAGCAGTGTGCTATTAAAAATCGAATACCGTGTTATGGACTGCGTGTTCAAATTTAGCGGTGTGTTATGTTATGAAAAGGTGTACTGCATTATGGACTGCGTGTTCAGATTGAGCACTGTGCTAAAAAAACCGAATACCGTGTTATGGACTGTGTGTTCAGATTGAGCGGTGTGTTATGTTATGAAAAAGTGTACTGCGTTATGGACTATGTGTTCAGATTGAGCAGTGTGCTATTAAAAACCGAATACCGTGTTATGGACTGCGTGTTCAGATTGAGCGGTGTGCTGAGTTAATAAATGGTGTACTGTGTTATGAACTGTGTGTTCAGATTGAGCAGTGTTATGTGCTGTGTGCCAAAATATGATGTGTGCCCAAAATGTGCTATGTGTTCAAATTAATCGAGTGCTGTGTTATGGACTACGTGTTCAGATTGAGCAGTGTTATGAGCTGTGTGCCAACCAATCGAATGCTGTGTTATGAACTGTGTGTTCAGATTGAGCAGTGATATGTGTTGTGCGCCAAAATATGCTGTGTGTTCAAACTAATCGAATGTTGTGTTATGGACTGCGTGTTCAGATTGAGCAGTGTTATGAGCCGTGTGCCAACCAATCGAATGCTGTGTTATAAACTGTGTGTTCAGATTAAGCAGTGTTATGTGTTGTACGCCAAAGTGTGTTGTGTCCCCAAAATGAGCCGCGTGCCAAGTTAGCAGAGTGCTGTGTATGAACTGTGTGTTCAGAATGAGTGAAGTGTTGTGTATGTAAATGTGTAAGAAGTGCAAAGTGCATCGCAGAAAATGCAAAAGTGAAGTACATACCTCATGCACGTGATGAGATAGATGGGACTCCGGCTCTCATAGCAGTAGGTCTACAAGTACTCGCCGCGCGAAGTCCGTGAAGTGGTAGAAGGTGCTAGGAGGAAGGATGTGCTCCTCCGGGTCGTACTCCTCTGGGTCGAATGGCCGTTTCCTCGGAGGCAACAGTATGATGTCGGGCTCATCCTCTACATATGGAGGACCTCTGCCATACGGGATATCGTCTTCCATCTGAAGAAATCTGCAAAATATGCAAAAATGAGCAAAAACGAGCGAAGTGAGCCAAAATTGCAAAAAGTCAACAAAAGTCAACTCTCGGGAAGAGAAAAAGTCAACAAAAGTCAACGCCTGAGAAAAGGTGCTAAACTTTGAGACGAACATACCTCAAGTGGTGAAAATGGAGAAAGAAGCTCCGAAAACAAATTCTAATCGGTTCAAAACGGAGAGAATTGAAAGTTTTCGCAAAAAAACTTCGCGTGGGGCGTTGGAAAACGCGTAAAAAGTGTAGATCTGAGAGAGAAAAGGGTCTAGGAGCAAAGGAGAATGTATTTCGGCCTTGGAGGTGTGATACAAACTGATTTGAAGTTGTGTACTTAAAGAATCGAAGCTAAAAGACCAAATTGCCCCGAAATTCTATAAATTGGTCGGCCAGCCAGTTTTTCTGGTCGGCCGACCACTTTGATGGGCAACAACTGGTCGGCCACTGATATAACTGGTCGGCCACCCTCCTGGATGATCCTCAGTTCTCCATTGTTCTCTCTATGCATTTTGGTGATGATTGGAGTCCTCGGCCCTCGGGAAAGTACAAGAAAAGTACACTTTTCGGCTCAAGAATGTCCCCGTGGGAACTTCAATTCAAGTCTTCGATGCGTAGCTCATCGTTTACTCGTCAAGAGCAAGGTGTATCCTTTTTGAGTATGTTGTGACCCCTTCGAGAGGTAAATCAAAGGTTACGGCCGAATTGCTCTCTTTAGGGCTTGTACTTCTTTATTTAGCATTTCCTTTCAAACACACATTGAAAGTTGCACATTTCTTTTGCATTAGCTTGCACATTCCATACGTGTTGTTGCGCACGTTTCACCTACTTTGTTATGCACTTAGTACTTTTGTTGTCACGCTCATTTTAATTATATCATTATATGTACTTCCGTTGCATTATTATGCATGCACCTTTTTTTCACATTGTTATGCGTCACACTTAGGTTGCATTGTCTTGCATCCCTTCCGCATTGTTATGCATCACACTTAGGTTGCATTGTTTTGCATCCCTTCCGCATTGTTATGCGTCACACTTAGGTTGCATTTTCATGCACCCCTCCACTTGCGTTGTCACGCACCTTTCACTTGCATTGATATGCATGTTTCTAATGATATTGTACCTGTTGAGTTTCTTTCTTTTGCAGGCACGATATTGTATGTACGGTTCATTTGAAGCTGGCGCAACCAGACGAACCGGACGGTATTATATGCACTCTGTGTGAGGTGTAGTGAGAATTGTGTAATTCCCTTACATCCTTTCTGCATGTAATGTAGTTTGGTTCGTTTTGGCTCGCTTAAACTGTTGCATTTATTGTGTATATTTGCTTCGTTACAGCTTTCTTTGCATGATCATAAGTTATGTTCGGCCTTGTGCATGTCATTTTCATCTTGCCCTAGCCTGCGGGCACATCTCTTTGTTATCTTGCCTGTTTGTCTAAGTTTTCAGCCTTGTCAAAAATGGGTCGTCTCTGGGTTTTGACATTCACTCCCGTTACTTATGACTTTCGAGTTTTGTCAAAGAAGGGCAACTGTAGACACCCCATTTTTGACCGACCTTAAGACTCAGACGTCATCGATTGAGCCCTCGGTGATGGTGCATGTTGTGTTCGTTTCGAGTCTCCGGAGTTTTGGCTAAGAGCCTTGCCTCCGGGCCTCAGAACTCTTTTGTGCTTTGGCTCGGTTTGTGAAGCGAATCTTGTTTTCTCTTTTCGGAGGGAGGGAGAGGTCTTGTAGACCATCTCTTTGTGGTCGTAGGCCACTTTTTTGTGATCGTAGGCCACTTTTCCCGTTTGGAGACTAGTTTCCTGTTTTTGGAGCCTTTGGCCGCGCACCTTGTCTGGGGACAGCTTAACATTCTCCGTTTGGCGTGGTTTTTGAACCACACCTTGTTACCTCTGCCTAGAGAAACAATGTGGTCCGGGAGACCACTTTTGTGGTTGCATACCACTTTTGGTGCTCGTCAGCTAGTTTTCGGGGCTTTTGACCGCGTGCTTTGCCCCCCTATCTCTCGTCTTGCATCCGTTTTGGTTTGTTTTTTGTACAAACCTTGTTTTCCTTGTTTGGAAGGTGGTACAAGGGTGGGAGACCACTTTTTCTCCTTTGAGACCACTTTTTCTTCTGCCAGCCAGTTTTCTGGTCGGATAACTGGCTTGCTTGGTCTTTGGGCCACATTTTCTGGTCGGCCACCACACCACTAGCTTTCTTTCATGCCCTGGACTCTCTCCCACCATGGCCGACCAGTTTGTGTCTTGGAAGACCACTTGAATTGGTCGGCCGACCACTTTAAGTAGTAGGCCGACCACTTCAAGTGGCATAGCTGGAGGGCTTTAAAGCTATCCTCCATACGTATGGAGGGATTTGTTTGGGGCTTAGCTTCTCCAAGAAGCTTTGCCTTTTAGTTTCTATAAGAGGGAGGCTCCTCCTCCCTCCTCTAGGTTCAGAAAAACTTCCTTGAGCCATACATATAATCTATATCTATACATCTTCATTTCTCTCTTGTTTTGTGCCTTAAAGTGTAGATTTGTCTCACTTTTGTACACAAACACACACTCAAACACCTTTCTTGTGTTGCTGAGGCTTCTTGAAGTTTTTTTGGTGTTCTTGGGTTGGTTTGAGCTTGAAAAACTTGCTGGAGTTACAGTTATAAAGGAGGTCTTCAAGGGTGAGTCTTTAGCCCGTAAATCCTCCATTCTTGCTTAAGCTTTTAGCCCTTCTTGCATATGTTTTTAAGCTTAACTCTTAACGAGAAAAAGTTCTACTTTTGCATGCTTAAAATAGTTCTTTAAGGTCTATTTTTCGTTTGGGGTGATTTACCCCTTCTTAGGCCTTGTTAGGCCTCATTTTGAGCCATCCCTTTAGGCTCTTGTTGAACCCTTTGCATCACCTTTCTACCACTGACATCCAGAGGATTTTCAGTGGTGGAAAGGTGGTCTTGGTGTCTTAAATAGGAGAGGGTCATCCCCTCTCCTAGTGTTGTGTTTACTAGCTTCATATGCCTCATGTTTGAGCACCTTTGATAAGCTTGTGTTAGCTTGTTCTTAGCTAGTATTTGTGGTTATTTTGCTGAGGCATGCCACTGTTTTTACTTGATTTGGTTACTCCATGCATGGTTAATACACTTGTAGTGTCAATCACACAAACTAGCTTTGTATGCTTCATGAAGTAGCATGTTTTTGGTGATGTTTTTCCATGTCATGACTCTATTTTGGTTTGGTTTGGTTGGCCCTTGCATGCTCCATGCACTTGTAATGCATTTCCATGAAATAGCCTAACATGCATCATGTTGTAACATGTCATTCTAGCATGCTTTTGGCTTAACTTCATGAAGCTTTTGTCCATGTTAACATGCTTTAGCTCTAATTTTGGTGGTTTTGGCCATGCATGACTTGCTTTGTATAGCCTTGGTTCAATCTAGCTTATTAGCTTTGTGTATTGAATCCTCTAGCATGCATTACTTGGACTATTTTAATGATTTGGCATCATTCATAATGTGATTTCAGTCCATGTTTTATGGTTGTACACTCACATTTGTCATTCATTCAATTCGTTGGAGGGTTTGCCCCTTTATGCCTTAACATGAACCATTGCGTATGCCTTCATGCCTTAGCTTGCGAGCCATCATTTCAATGTGTTTTTGGGGTTATTTTGCTATGATATAACTCTGAGTTTTATTGGTTAAGTCATCCCGTGCTTGGTCTTAATAGGTGTAGTGTAATCCACCTTATTTGCCTTGTATGCATCATGCCTTATGCCCCTCATGCTAGCTTGTTTTGGCTTCCTTCCATGCATGTTTTAGACTCATTTTGACATGTTCTAGAACTGTTTTGGGTTGCCTTGGTCACATGCTTCATGCTTTGTATAGTTGTGGTGCAATTGGCCTTGCTAGCTTTGTGTCTTGTTGACTCATGCATGCTATCTTTGAGCTACTTAAATGATTTGGCATCATTTAATACTTCATTTCAGAGCTTTTAGCATTGCCATGTTCCCACTTCTTTCATGCTTTGAATGCCTTTGAGTGTTATGCATAGTTGCCCAGTTTATGCCTTAGCTCGTATGCTTTCATGTCTAGGCCTTTGAGCCCTTATCTCAGCATTGTTAGGTCCTTATTTTAACCTACTTGAGCTCTATCCATGCTTAGTTCATGCATTTATGCCATGTATTGCATGCCTCATGTGTAGTCCTCTTTGCTTGTCTTAAGCTTTAAGGACCTTTGCATGCCTTGCTTGTGTTGATTAAGTGATTTGGCATCATTTCTTGTCTAATTTCAGTGCCTTTAGTGTTGTTACACTTCCACGCTTTTCACTCTTAAAGTGTTCTTGAGAGTTGCACCTTAGTGCCTTAGTTGGTGAGCCAATTGGCATGCATGCTTGTATGTGTTTTTGGTACCTTCATTTTAGCATTATGGCCACTGTTTTGGGCATGACTGAGGTCTGTCCATTTCGGTTAAAGTCCATTGAGTATATGGTTTACATGTTGTTGCATGTTTGGTGTATTGCATATTGTTGCCCTTGTTGCATTGCATTGTGCATGCATGCATTACATGGTGTTTAGAACCTTATGATTGCCTTGCATTGAGTATGACATCTAGTTCTTAGCATTTGGCATTGTGTATGCCATATAGTTCATTCGCATTGTGTATGCTAGTATGATTAATCGCATGTTTGCATGCTTGTTCCTCCCATGTTTCCATGCTAAGGTTGCTTTATATTGCATTGAGCATGCCATGTTATGTGTTGCATTGTGTTTGGAATAGGTGTTAGTCCAAACATGGGAAAAGAGGGACGTTTCATACTCATAGTGATGAAACGTGCCTCGATTCTCGATCGCCGATGCTCTTGATCATACATGATAGAGTTTTAGGCTTTATGTGTTTACTTGTGCATTCATTTTACGTTGAATTGTGCAACTTCGCCTCTCGGCCATCATGCATTGAAATGCGCGATTGGTGGCCCAAGGGTCGAGAACCACACTCCCTTGAGTTCATGACATGATATGGAGGGTGGTTGTGCACACATATCTTGCAAATACATTGCCATGCCCTTTCTTGCTCTCTTTTATAGCAAATTGCAGTTTAGCAGCAACAACTGGCCGGCCAACGAGAAAAACTAGCTGGACGACCACTTTTCTGGTTTTTCAACAACCAAAAGTGGTCGGCAGGTGTCTGGAGAGACCAAAAGTGGTCGGCCACCCTCCCACAGGACTTCCAAGGTGAAGTTTCAACTTTTAGGAGCTTGGTGCAAGGTTCTGAGAACAATTGAAAACATAAGCAAATCGGGGCATCGCATTGGATTTCCGAACGAGGCAACCGAGCATGCATCCAGTCTTCTCCCTCTAAGAACCTCCTGCTTTTACTGCTTTCCTTAGCTGCCATGCTTAGATAGCTAGCTTTTTGCTTTGGTTTGTACCCTTTAATTAGTTAATGCGTTTAGCTATTTAAATTCGTTTTGTAACAATTAGTTAACTAGGATTAGTTAATTAGTTTGTTTTGTAATAATTAGTTTTAATTAGCTTAGATTAGCTAGTTAGCTTCTTATTCAGTTCCTCCCTCGAGAGGGCACACTGTTGTAATAAGCGTGCGTGTGTGTGATGTATTACTTCCGATCCCCATTTCTTTCTCCCTTTTACTTAACTGCTTACGATGGTTAGTTTTAGGGCATGTTTCAATTAGCATACCTTATGCTTGCATGCGTGGATCCATTCATCTATTTTGCATACACCGGGCTCGGCGCATCATACTTACTGCATTGTATTTCAATTCCAATTTGAATACATGCACCAAGTTGCATTTCACATGACATTCTAGAATAGCCAAGCCTATTTTAGCTGCATTTTCGCACGTGTTGCATTAGCCATTTTAACATGAACTAGGATCATGCATGATTTCTAGCTAGTTCCTTGTTTTGGCTCGGAGTACATTGTGAATGTTTACGCTTTAGCATACTGCATGTATGTTAATGTTGCCATGAGGCTAACTGCTTATTTGATATAACTGCCTGAATGCCTGTAGGTGAAGGTTGGATTACCTGAATTGGAACAATTCATTGAAATCCGCATTTTAGCCTACGTGCGAGTAGCAAACTTCAAACCATTTTCCAAACAGACGGATATGCGATGCTTGGTTCCAGATTAGGCGATCTAGTCTATACTTGTTTGTTGTGCGCATCACATAGTAATTCTAGCTAATTAACCAGAATAAGAGCACATGTGTTTTCAAAAACAAAATATCATGTTTAGTACAGGCCGATCTTTGATCCGGCGAGTGGAGGTGCTCATTACATGACCTTCCCCAATCGTATTTAAGTTCCCGAGCCGAGGCAACTTTGGTGATGACGGACACGTGGCCCTAGGCACGAGTCAGGGTTTCCTAAATTCACCCAAAATAAAATATTTAGGTGGCGACTCTGTATCTGGCAAAGCAGTCCATGTTTGGTACTTCTTTATTAAAAATTAGTTTTCCAAAACGATTTGCCGGATTTGGACGCTTTGGTGATTTATCGATCTCACATCGCACATTGTGAGATTAGATTCAGAACCGTGACATTTGAGTCCGAACTATAGTAGCTCAGAGAACAAGACGAGATTCGCGCTGCCCTCGCAGGTGCGTGGATGTCGGGGAGTTCCCGGGAGCGCGTCTACAGGTATTATTACTTTTATATGTAAAAACCTAATTCACCCCCCCTCTTATGTTGTCTTTTGGATAACAATATCAATCAGTCTCTGGCCCATTATTTTAATATTCATGTTTATACGCATTTCATATTCGTGATCAAAATCATGTTCATAGTCAGATGGCCTTAGGCCTATTAATGTCCTTATTAAATATACCAAACGGCCTTAGGCCCAAGTATGACAAATGGCCTCAAGCCCAATGAAAATATATCAGGTGGCCTCAAGCCCAATTCATATTCTTCACAGACCTTTTACAAAAATTTGGCATATAGAATACTCATACATAATTCAAACTAACAAATCCATGAAACTTATATAGAAGTAGCAGTTGGAAAGTAACATACTTGAAAATATCTTTACTAAGATATTACTCACAGTGTTCTGTCGATGGATTTGCCCTCATACTTGACCCGACACATTTCATAACACATTGGGTCACTAACAATTCAATCCGTTCTTAACTTATTATTTCTCTTAGGCCTCTTTCTTATCCCTTTTGTTCATTTACAATGTCCAACACATGCCTAATGGTGCTTAGAAATGAAAGAGAACGGAAAACGGAATGTAAAACAACTTTTCAAAAATTCTAAAATATGACCTTTCGCTCGAGCACAACTTTGGTCGCTCGAGTGGCTTGTAAAACTCTGTAAAAGTACCGGTTGTGTGCATTTTATGCTTGAGCGAGACTTCTGATGCTCAAGCGAGAAGCCTTGCAAAACAGGGTTCACTCGAGCGCAAGATTTGTCGCTCGAGCTACTGTGCAAATTTCTAGAAAACTTCTAAGAGCTTGATTTTTACGCTCGAGCAAGGCTTTCCTCGCTCGAGCGAAATGGTCAAATTCTGGAATTTCCAAAATTCTGTTTGAAGTTCAAATCACAAATCTAAAGGTCCAATTCATGTATAAAACACTCAAATATGCAAGTACACTCCAAAAAAACATATATTTGAAGATAACTCGCAACTATAGTTCAAAATTCCATGGTGTGGGAGCCGAATTTCATCAGATCCATAGGGACGGATAAGCGTGTCCGGTCCGAAACGTAACCTATATTCGGTACATACCCCAATTAATCAAGGAGACAAATAGAATAACTAGTACCTCAGCCAACAGAACAGATGCCGAGTAGAGGTACATGTAACGGAACAAGGATGGGCCCAGTCCAAAGGCCAAAAGGGAATACTATAAACATAAGATCTTCAGTTCTAGAAAAGTATGTGAGAATTATTAAGCTTAGTTGAGAATACAAGTAATCTTGAGTGCAGAGACTAACTTGCCTGTCGGAGTGCTAATTCTGGCACCCCCGATCGGAGTGTTTATTCCTTTTTAGGTGACTAGCAAAGGATCACGAGCGTCTCCCAGGATCAGAAGAGTATTTCCAAACCACTTCTCCACAATTGACGCCATCTATGGGAATACTCAAACACATCCATGGCGGGCGTAATGGAAGATCCTCTGATAGTCACTGATGAAACCACGCAGAGAGACGACCTCACTCCATCAAACATGCTTGGACCGGAGACTATCCCCGTCAGACGCGCTCTGAACTTCGCCTCATCCTCGACTTCAGAACATGAGGCAATGGAAGTAATCATGGAACAGGCAAAGCAAAATGAACAAAGGTTGAAGAACATGATCGCAGAAAATGAACGTCTCCGTTAAGATTTGGCCTTAGAGGTGGCGAAGTCCAAACAAGCTGTATGCCAAGATCCGAAATGACCCGTGAGGGCAGGAGGTCGACGATCTCGAGCCCGACAACAAGACACTGATAGTGACTCTGACTCATTATCCCCGGAGCCCAAGAAGAAGGGACAATCTGAAACTTCCAGCTCCTCTGTAGAGAGTCCACGTATAAGGCATAAACACAGACAAAATAGGTCAGATAAAGAAGATCGACATGATCCCTTCATACGATGGATTGCAAAGGCCATGCTACCCAAGAAATTCAAAACACCGTTATTCACCCTGTACGACGGTAAATCGGATCCCACCGATCATATCCGCCATTACAAGTAAGCCATGACACTATATGCCGATGACGAGGCTTTGATGTGCAGAATATTTTCGAGCAGTTTGGGGCCACTAGCTGTCAGGTGGTATTACAACTGGAGCCGGCTTCGATTAAAAGCTTCCACCAACTCCAAAAGTCCTTCAGGGCAAGGTTTATCACTAATGAGGTCCAGCCAAAGAAAGCCGACTCTCTCTGGGCAATGCAAATCCTGCCAGGAGAAATACTAAGAGCATATTCGGCGCGATATTGGAAATGCTTTAATCTTATTGATAACGCTTGCAACGACTCCATGGCCATCACCGCCTTCAAAATGGGATTACATCTAGATAGTGCCCTCCGCAGTTCCTTGACTAGAAGACCCCCCAAAACAGTCTGGGGGTTGCTGAAGAAAGTAGAGGAATACGGCAAAGTGGAAGATGACGCCTTGCGGGTTAAAGCCGGACAAAAGGCCAACAAAACGGCCCCTCCTAAAATTGCTCAGCCAAAAAGTTCCGTACCACCTCAGAGCCCTGAACCACGACAGCCAATAAGAGACGGGATTCTCGCCGATCAAGCGATCAATGCTCATACCGAGCAAACGAGCAACTGCAAGTTGATAATAGGCGCACAAAGCGTGCCGACAAGAAATATACGGAGCTATCAGAGCCAACCAGCTCGGTTATGTCCAAAATCCAACATCTTCCGTTCTTCAAATGGCTGTCCAAAATGGTGGGACCTCCTGACACAAGAAGGCAGGACAGACGGTGCGAATATCACAAAGATCATGATCATGATATGGACAGTTGCTATGCTTTGAAAGACCACCTTGAGGAATTGGTGCAAGATGGTCGGCTTCAGCAACATGTTCGAAATGGCGCAATCAAAACAGTTGCCCTTCAGCAAGATTCACCTTCGCTCGGCATCATTCATATGATATACAGCCTTCCAATGCCTCTTACCGTATGCGCAATTTAGTCAACCCCCTAGAAGCAACGCACACCAACGAAACGACCCCACGAAGCTCCGAGTATTATCTTCGACAATTCCGACCTTATCGACATAACACTCCCCCACATTGATCCATTGGTCATTGAACTACACGTAAACCGATTTACTGTTGAATGCGTCCTCATAGACCACGGGAGCACTTTGGAGGTTATGTATTACGAGACCTTCATCAAACTCGACTTCAACAAATCAGACCTGACTCCGGCTCCTTATCCATTATTCGACTTCATCGCAAATCCAGAGTACTCGTTGGGGAAAATCACACTACCCGTTCGAGTGGGCTCCCAAACAGTGGATGTGGAATTCTTGGTCGTCAAGCTCCCTTTGCCGTATAATCTCATCATGGGGCGAACTTGGTTACATACTATTCAGGCCGTGCCAAGCACCTATCATCAGCTGCTACGCTTCCCGACCGAACACGGCATTGAGCAAATCTGTGGTTCCCAGCAATCTGCACAAGCATGTTATCTCCTTTCTGGAAAGACACCAACGGAGTCACAGGCCAAATCCACAGAAGTGCCAAATCGAAACAGCCTCGACGATGTCGGACGACTCCCTAGAGAAAAGCCACGGAAACCCTAGGCGATACTAGCGGCAGCTTGCCAAGTCGTATAATCAACGCGTTTAGTTGCGCCGCTACACACCGAGATAGTGGATCCTGAAGGTACTTCCGGATGACAAGAAACCAATTGATGAAAAATTGGGTCCTAACTGAGATGGCCATTATCGGATAGATTCCATATCGGCTTAGAAATATGTCAGGAAGGAGTCCACCACGGCACTGGAACTCGACGCACTTGCGAAAATTCTATCATTAAACCCGACTTGTGGGGAATGATCTTAGTTCTAAATGATTCGCCATGTACACATTTCACTTTTGTAATGCAAGGATTCTTGTTGAAAAGTTGTAATTCCACCCACTGCGAAATCCAGTTAAAAAATCCTCCGACGAAAAAAGCCTCTGGATTCGGAGCGCTCTTCGTGGATATCACAATTGGCCAAAAAGTCGTGAGATTCGGAGCCCCCTTGGCGCACGTCGCCTTTGGGCGGAAAAATCCTTTGGATTCGGAGCGCCCTTCGTGGATAACACAATTGGCCAAAAAGTCTCCGAATTCGGAGCCCCCTCGACGCACAACGCCTTTGGGTCGAAAAAGCCTCCAGATTCGGAGCGCCCTTCGTAGATATCACGATTGGCAAAAAAGTCTCCGAATTCGGAGCCCCCTCGGCGCACGACGCCTTTGGGCCGAAAAAGCCTCTAAATTCGGAGTGCCCTTCATCGATATCACGATTGGCCAAAAAGTCTCCGGATTCGGAGCCCCCTCGGTGCACGACGCCTTTGGGCTGAAAAAGCCTCCAAATTTGGAGCGCCCTTTCGTAGATATCACGATTGGCCAAAAAGTCTCCGGATTCGGAGACCCCTCGGCGCACGACGCCTTTGGGCCGAAAAAGCCTTCGGATTCGGACTGCCCTTCGTGGATATCATGATTGGCCAGTCTCCGGATTCGGAGGCCCCCTCGGCGCACGACGCCTTTGGGCCAAAAAAGCCTCCAGATTCGGAGCACCCTTCGTGGATATCGCGATTGGCCAAATAGACTCTGGATTCAGAGCCTCATCGGCGCATGACGTCTTTGGCCGATAAAGCCTCCAAATTCGGCTGACCAAATAGTGTCCCACCGGGCGGCGCTCAAGGGCCGAGTAACATTCCGAATTCGGAGCGCCCTCCAGAATAAATAAAAAAAAAACATTTACACATCAAAGCAGGGATATGTAAGTTAAGCCGGCACAACTGCATGAACAAAACAAAACGTTCCAACATTCGAAATAAGATGCTTAATTAAGCATATACAAATTCAGAATGAGATATAAACTTTTAAAATAAAAAATTTTATTTGATTAAACAGTAATTATAAAAACGCAATCCGCGTTCGAGCATTACAATATTTATTTTCATACGGCGTCACCTTCATCCTCACCCTTCTCAACTTTGCAGGCGAAAAAGGGGAAGTAGTCACGTTGGTGCAGCGGCAGCGCCGAATATACGCCCACTGCTCAGAGAGCATCCGCAGCTTGAAATGCTTTGATCTGACCGCGGTGGAGAGCTTTGACACCATAGACAACATCAAGGCCAAGATCCAGGACAAGAGAGGAATTACCCACGAAAACAGTAAAACTCAACGGTCGCGGCACTACGTCGGCCTCATTTCTCGGTCGCGGTTGTGGAGAACTTCCCCGTTGTTGTTTCTCCCTTCGGGGTGATCTGCTTCGACGACTTGGAGGCTGACATTTTTCCCGTTCTTTGAACGCCCTACCTCTCGCACGGATGGGTTCTCTGCTGCGATTCATTACAGTATCAAGCTCAGCCAAAGTTCGAGCTTCTCCTCTGGTGTTGAAGAAAACTCCATTTGACATTCACACTTATCTGACTCCACGCAACAAATTTTTTTTAAATCGAGTCTGAACACAGTAAGTGAAGTTACTGGCACGAAGAGTCCGAGGCAATTTATTTCTAATCCTTGCAGTGACCCTGAGGTGATTTTATTAACATTGAACTCCAAAAGACGGACGCCGATCGATATTGGCTATAGCCACTTCATGTACTAATTTTCGGCTTTTTGGACTTAAAATGGCCTAATTATCTAAACAACAATTATAGATGGGTTGACAGTCTCCGGATTCGGAGCCCCTGGTGCATGACACCTTTGTCCCGATTAAGCCTCCGTGCGAAACATAATTGTGCCGATTAAATACTTAATGTAAATGCTCTCATACCGAGCCGCTGAAATGACTAGTTATCTCGGGCCAGTCAGTGTTTATATAATAAAACATGCAAACATGTGTGTGCCGAATAAAAATTACATCGAAAGAAACGATTGAAATAGACAATGTACAATGTACTATTATCCAAATTAAAGCCTTCATAGACAAAGGCCGAAAAATGCAAATATTCAAGTAAGATTGTTCAAGCCGCATAAACGTAATCTAAAACGTGCGCACATTCGAAATAAAATGTGTACTAATAGATAATAAGTACACTACAAATTGAGAACTAAGCGTTTTATTAAAATTAAGCCAATAAATACATAATTTCACTTTCGATCTACTTAATCATTTCAAGGTTTTCTTCGGTTCGGCAACTTCCTCATTATCACTCTTCTCAATTTCGAAAGCGGAGAAGGGGAAATCGTTCTGTTGGAACAACGGAAACGCTGGATCTAACCCTGCTGCCTGGAGACTCTCAGCTTGCTGAAGTGCCTTGATCCAACCGTGCCTAAATCCACGATTTTCACATCGACAAACTTCTTCAGTGAGTTTTTCCTTGGTTTTCTGAATTCCGATCTTTCGACCGTCGTGAAAGCCTTTTTCGTAGGCCGTGGACCTCGCAGTCTCGATCGCGAACATGCTGGCCGTGTTCCGATCGGTGATTGCATCACTAATCCGCCGTTGAGTAACCCTCTCTTGAACAACCGGGTTTGGGTGGCTAGCTGATTGAGGCTCGGTGGACTTCATTTTAGTGAGCTCACGTTCGGCCTTCTCGGTGCGAGCTTCTAACTTCCGAATGCGTTCGTCTCTTTGTTCTATATTGCGGTGAGCAGCGCGGAGACGCATGCCGATCTCGCAAGCCGTGTACAGTCCCCTCACCGCCCCATGAACGCCTTCACGAAACACTTCGAAGTCCTGCCGACCTACCATCGATTGCTGAACTTCGGGTGGAAAAATCTGTTGAGTAAACTCGACTGCCACATTTGGATCTCGAATGATCAAATTCGCCTTTGTCATTGGTCTATTACCCACGAAGACCGCGAAACTCAATGGGCGAGGAGTCGCGTCGGACTCCCTTCCAGGACGGGGTTGGGGAGACTTACGCTGTGGCTGTTTGTCCCTCCTAGGTGACCTGCTTCGACGACGAGGAGATTGGTGTCTCTCCCGATCCCTTGAAGTCCTATTACCCGTGCGTAAAGGTTCACCGCTTTGACTTATGGCTCCACCTAGCTCAGCTAGCGTCTTCGCTTCACCTCTGCTATTGAAGAAAAGTCTATTTGATATTTGTACTTGCTTAATCTTCCTCAAAGAGCTGAACTAAGTTGCTGACTGAGCACATAAATAGGACCCTCGTTCACGAAGTACACGCCCATTTATTCCTTAAGGGCAGCACCTCCGAGGCAATCTCATTAATGTTGAAGCATCAACAGCCTGGAGCTGACTGAGTCATATGCCCCAATCGCCCCAACCACTGGTATTCGACGGATTCATATATCTAGTCGGCTTGAGTGCCCCATCCGTTCCACGAATCGATTCATCAGTACAAGATTCAAACGTAACGTGTTATTCGGCATTCTACGATCATGAACCAGCTGGGGCAAGGGCAGATTCATGAATCTAGTCGGCTTGAGTGCCCCAGCGGTTCCACGAATTGATTCATCAGTACAAGATTCATTCATAACGTGTTATTCGGCGTTCTACGATCATGAACCGTTGGGGCAAGGGCAGATTCATCAATCTAGTCGGCTTTTAAGTCTGCCGTCTCACGTAATCTTGACATTTTGTTCTAACTGCTGATTATCCTAATTATGTGCTCATATAGAAAACAATATGACAAATAACTTGAGAGCATAAAAATTTTCATTCATAAATTGGGCGCTAGAAACGGACATTTTACATATGAAAATCCAAAAAAGATGAAGGTCAACTAACAAAAAACATACATTGAAATTGATAAAAGCCTAACAAAACTGGAATGTCACCAAAATCAAGTCTCAGGATCAGACTCAAGCGGCTCAACGACCACTTGCTCGTATGGAATTGGCATGGCCAATGTAACTCCAGCGGCAGGAAGGGCTTTGAGCCACCCGTGTCTGAATCCCCGATTCTCAAATTTGGGGACTTCTTCAACGTAGTCATTAAAGGCGACGCTCTTCCCAGCCTCGAACGTCGCGGAAGCCTCAGAGTCAACTTTTTCCTTGGCCTGCCTCAACTCTTCAAACTCGGCCTCCAATTTTGTAAGCGCCTCTTTGGCTAACTTGAGCGATTCCTAGCTCGCGTTTGCCCTCTCCTCAGTGTCAGATCTGAGTTGATCAACAGTCCTAGCCCTTTTCTTCTCAGCCTTGGCCCGCACACTTTCCATTGCGGCTCTCATTGCCTCAAACTCTGCCCTGCTCTTTTGACCATCGACTTCCGATTGCAAGCAGCCAATCCTTTCAGCGGCTTCATGCTAGCGGCGTCCTAGTTCGGCGATCCTTCCAACCATCTGCAAAACAAAGGGTCGCCACATTCCAAAACATCGAATACAAACCAAACCAACAAAGGAGTTAGTCACATACCAGAAGGGCCGACTGAGCAGCTAATACTACCGTTACCAAATCCGGCTCAGCACGAAAGGTTGCCTTGTCAGCCGGCAGGGAAACTGAGGCAGCTAAACTGAGTGCCACAGCTAGATCTTTCAAAGCCGACGCTTTAGAGGAGATCGGCATGTTTTTTGTCATTGGCTCAAAGACAAAAGGAGCAACCACAGCCGACTCCTCTAAACGTGGCAGTTTATCAATGGGTTCCTCTTCAGAGCCGTCCTTGTCCTCAACGCTCGCTTTTCGCCCCGATCCTCTGAAATCGGCCGCTCCTCTGTAGTTGGACGCTCGACATCTTTTTTTTGTCTCGGCCACGACAACGTGAGCCGTTTCTTCTATGACAGTAGGTTGAACAGATTCAGTCGGAACAAGTCCGAAATGAATGGCCTCAACCTTTTGTCGGGCGGCCATGCGTTCGGCGTTTCTCTTCCGCGCCATCTGTGACAGATTTTCCCCAGCCATATCCTTAGAGTAATCGCCGGGAAGGTCTCCCAAGTCAGTAAAAATATCTTCGAAGGGGTCCCCTCAGCCTGATGTAGACGGAGGGTCAGAAGAGTTCAATCCGGCTTCCTCGAAGGCCGAATTAATAGCTTCGTCAACTTCCGCTGTCGACCTGTCCAGGTACTTGGCTATTGGTTCGGCCACTTGTCCGTGTTCAGAATCTGATGATTCTAAGCCTATCTGCCTCAAGTTTTTGAAGCTCGGGAAGATGAGGGCCATAAGATGGTTGTCACCTCACGGCGATCGGAATATTGTCTGCCGCCAAGAACGTCGTGTAAGTTGGTTCGTACCGCAAGAGAAGGTGGGCTGCCCTCCCTTGTTTTTGAAGATCCGGACGGCCGACGAACTGCAGTGCGGTTTTAATTTCTGTGAGCACAGCGTCGTCGTCTGAAACCAACACTCTCTTCAAATCACTGCTTGCATAAACAAAACGATTAGATGAATACAGTGCCGAATAAATATATATGGAAATAATGGAAACAAGTAATCCAATAGGCCACCTGGTTCTCCTTTTTTCCTCGGTACCGGGTCTAGGCGATCTTCGCCTTCGCCGAACTCCCAATTGCCGCGGACCACAACCATCACGTCGTCGACACGCTTGCCAGAACTGGCGAGCATAGTCACTAAGTGATGATCAGTATCCTTGGCTCTAAGAAAGTAGCGCCCTAGCCGGCCAGTAGATTTGGCTAGGACGTAACAGTGCCGAATGGTAGGAATATCTAAATTGATCTTAAGACGGTGGTTTAGTTCTACGATCCCCATTATGATGCGGAAGAAATTCACGTTGGGCTGGGAGGGGATTAGACCCCAGTATCTAGGAACGGCCCTCAAAAGTGGGTGAAGAGGAAAGCGGACTCCGGCCTCAGCAATTGATAGGAGAGGAAAGACGATTGTGCTCTCATCTTCCCTCTGCATATCAGTGGTGCTGTCTGCCAAAAGTGACAGATGGACGTTATTAGGGATGGAGAAATGGCGTCGAAAGCCAGAGATTCAATCCGCCGAAATGAGCTCTTTCAGATGATTTGCCATTTTTTGGCCAAACCCAAGGATTACGAAAAGTTAAAAACAAGTAAGGAAGCAGGATCAAAAATGAAGGAGGAGAAGACTTACAGGAGATGAAGGGAGAAGCGAGAAACAAGGAGTTGTAGAAGCCGCGAAGAGACAGAGTTGCACAAGAGGGCGAGCAAGATATCTTTTGAATATTCAGGACATACGCTCGAAGAGACAATTTCAAATCATATTAAATGGAAGCAATGTACGAAGGGGCGGGAAGGCGTTACAATGACTAAGAAGCGTATGCGCGTTCTGACACGCATTGGGAAGAGGGTTAACCGCCGAATTTTTGACTTCCCAGGCTAGAAAGCCAAACACGCCGACTAACTAGTGCTAGTAAGGTGTTTGGGGGGCAATTGTGGGAGCCGAATTTCATCAGATCCATAGGGACGGATAAGCGTGTCCGGTCCAAAACGTAACCTACATTCGGCACATACCCCAATCAATCAAGGAGCCGAATAGAATAACTAGTACCTCAGCCAACAGAACAGATGCCGAGTAGAGGTACATGTAACGGAACAAGGATGGGCCCAATCCAAAGGCCCAAAGGGAATACTATAAAGGATCACGAGTGTCCCCCAAGATCAGAAGAGTATTTCCAAACCACTTCTCCACACATGGGTTTAACAAGTTTCAAAGCATAAACTTTATACATACACAATTCATGTTTTGTATCTTGCATAGAAAAGCTCCTGGGCTTGAAACTAAGCTTCAATACATGATCAATACATGAAAATTCTTACATGCATGTGCCAAACAACCCTCAATACAACATGATCAACATCCTTCACATTCAAATATGCAAAATTATGGCTAATTCTTACATGCATGTACATATTAACTTCAAATTCATTTTAATCAACTCAATTCTTGTTCTTAATTATATATCTTGCTTGAATTCACTTAATTATGAACTTAAACTCATGAGTTTGAGTTCAACTACTCACCTAGGAGCTCTAATCTTCCAAGTTCTAGCTAGTTCTTGAGTTAACCTTCTCAAATTTCAAGTGTCTTGCTTAATTCTCCAATTTTTGCCTTCACTCTCTCTCTTTAGAACCATCTCTCTCTCTCTCTCTCTCTAGAGTGTATTCTCAGCCAAGTTGTAAGAAATGAGCTCAAAGGAATAAACTTAAGTGTATATAGATCACTTATATATGCTTGCCTAATCAATTTTGATTAGGGCTAATTAACTGAGCTTAAATTAATCAATTTAATCTAATTAACTTGGTCCGAATCAAATTTTAATTAAATTTCACTGTAGGCTCTAAAAATTATGCTAATCACAATAGTACAGTCAATTTCAATTTCTGTAGCCTCTATGGTCTTCAATTTTCAAATTATAGCAGTAAATGGGACAGATTTTCCTACAGTGAACAAATATAGTTTCAAAACCGTAATTATCACCAAAAATCACATAAGCACTTAATCACAATCATAATCAAGGGTAATTAACATAACATAGAATAGGATTATTATAATCTTCCCCCCTTTAGGAAGTTTGGTCATTCAAACTTTTTTTACCTCTGTCCGGAAACAAGTGTGGATAGCGTAGCCGTATTTCATGTTCCTTTCCCATGTAGCGTATTTCCCATAGTGTTCTTTCCATTCTACTTTCACCATTAGGATGGACTTGTTCCTCAATTATTTCACTTGCTAGTCAATGATTCGTTCTGGCCATTCTTCGTATTCCATACTTAAGAATTACATTGAATGACATGGAATGGATTTCGGAGATAACCCCTCAACATCGATATATGAATTACATTGTGCATTTGTTCAAATCCCGATGGCAAAGCAACTCTATAAGCAACTGGGCCAAGCCTTTCCAAAATTTGAAACAATCCAATGTAACGGGGTGACAATTTACCCTTCTTACCAAATCCAAACTGACCCTTCATTGGAATCACACGAATAAATACATGATCACCAACCTCATACTTAAGAAGTCTTCTTCGAACATCTGCATAATTCTTTTGCCGACTCTATGCTGTATTAAGCCTTTGTTGGATGATTTTCTTTTTCGCAGAAGTATCTTGCATAATTTCGGGTCCAAGTAGAGCCCCATCCCCGACTTTTGTCCAACAAATTGGTGATCTACACTTTCTGCCATACAAAGCTTCGTATGGTGCCATACCGATGCTGGAATGGAAACTATTATTGTATGCAAATTCAGCTAGTGGCAAATAATCTTCCCAACTCCCTCGAAAATCTAAAGCACACATTCTGAGCATGTCTTCCAAGGTCTGTATGGTCAATTTTGATTGCCCGCCTATTTGTGTATGGAACGCAGTACTAAATTTTAGTTATGTTCCCATTACTCTTTGCAGGCTTTTCCACAATCTAGATATAAATTTTGGATCTCTATCCGATACAATAAACACCAGAACTCCATTTAAATGAACAATCTCATCAACACATGTAGTGGCTAATCTATAAGCATCAAATGTAGTTCTCATAGACAGAAAATGTACAGATTTGGTCAGTCTATCAACTATAACCCAAATAGAATCCATACCTCGAGGCGTTTGAGGTAGGCCAACAACAAAGTCCATGGTCACATGCTCCCACTTCCATTCTAGAATAGGGAGAGGTTGAAGTAGACCGTTTGCTTTCTTTCAGCTTTAGCTTGCTAACATTAGAGGCACTTAGACACATACTCTGCGATCTTCTTCTTCATTTTGGGCCACTAATAGCTTTGCTTTAAGTCGCTGTACATTTTTTTATTATCTAGATGCATAGCAAACATCGACTTGTGAGCTTCACCTAAGATTCTCTTCTTTAGTTCAGGAATGCTTGGGACACATAGTCGGTTTTGGAATCTCAACACTTCATTATCAATGCTGAATTCTGGTTTCAGATTTGCTTCAAACTCATCAATTATTTTCTTGAGGAACTCATCCTCTTTTTGTCTTTGCTTGACTTCATTAACTATTGTTAGCTCAGCTGGAATGGTGGATATCAACCCAGCTTGTTCGTGTAACACAACTTCAATCTCGATTTTCTCAAAATCCTGCAAGATTTCCTTCTGTTCAGTAAGTAAGCAAGCTAAACTCCCCGTCGATTTTCTGCTCAAGGCATCAGCAACCGTATTGGCTTTCCCGGGGTGGTACTAAATCTGAAGACCATAGTCTTTTATTAGTTCAAGCCATCTTCTCTGTCACATATTCAACTCTTTCCAAGTAAAGAAGTAATTCAAGCTTTTGTGATCCGTGTAGACTTTGCATGCCCCATACAAGTAATGCCGTCAAATTTTCAGAGCAAATACAACTGCGGTCAGTTCCAGGTCATGTGTTGGATAGTTTTTCTCATGTGGTCTTAATTTTCAGGAGGCATAAGCAATTACTCATCCTTCTTGCATTAATACACAACCCAAACCTTTATAAGATGCATTAATATAAATCAAAAAGTTTTTCCATACCTATGGGCAATGTTAACACTGGTGCAGTAGTCAATCTTGTTTTTAGTTCTTGGAAGGAAGATTCTCTTTCATCATTCCATTCAAATGGTTTCCCTTTGCATGTCAGTTGGATAAGAGGTATAGCAATTTTTAAAAATCCTTCGCAAACCTTCTATAGTACCCAGCTAAGCCCATGAAACTACGGACTTCTATTACATTTGTTGGTGTAGGCCAATTTACAATTGCCTCTATCTTCTGTGAGTCTACCTAAATCCCATCTCTGTTGATGACACGTCCTAAGAAAACAACTTCATCCAACCAAAACTCACATTTTTGTATTTTAGCAAAAAATTTCTTTTCTATAAGTGTTTATAAGACGGTTCTCAGATGTTGTTCATGTTCAAGTCTACTATTTGAATATATCAGAATATCATCAATAAAAACCACAACAAATTCATCAAGGTAAGGCTTAAAAATTCGATTCATAAGATCCATAAATGCTACAGGGGGATTAGTCACTCCAAATAGTATAACAAGAAATTCATGGTGGTCATACCTTGTCCGGAATCTAATTTTCTCATCTTTTTCTTTTACCTTCAACTGGTGATACCCGGATCTCAAATCAATTTTAGAAAATACTTGTGAGCCCTACAACTGATCAAACAAGTCATTAATATAGGGTAAAGCGTATTTATTCTTTATTGTTACCTTGTTCAATTCACGGTAATCAATACACAGGTGCAAGGCCTTATCCTTCTTTTTCACAAATAACACCGGTGCAGCCCATGGTGAAGTACTTGGTCGGATAAAGCCTTTGTCAAGTAAGTCTTTCAATTATTCTTTCAGTTCTTTCATTTTAGTAGTAGACATTCTATAAGGGGTTTTTGAGATAGGCAGAGTGCCTAGTACAATATCAATAGTAAACTCTACTTCCCTGTTAACCAATTCTCCAGGTAATTCATCTGGAAATACATCTGAAAATTCTCTAACAATAGGGATACTGTTTAACTCAATAATCATAGATCGTTCAGACAATATGCCACACAAGTAACCTTGGCACCCTTTTCTGATAAATTTACTTGGTTTCATTGCAGATATCACATAAGGTGGAGGCACTACCCTATTACCCATAAACACAATTTCTTCTTGCCCTGGTGGTCTAAATACAACTTGTTTCATTACATAATCGATGGTGGCACAGTATTTAGATAACCAGTCCATACCCAGAATTACATCAAAATGTCTAAAGTCCAAGGGCAACAGATCTACATACAGAGTAGCATTCCCAATACGCATATCACAAAGTCGACAAACAGATATACACAACACAGATTCCTCGGACGGAGCAAATACACATAACAAATATGGCAATGATTCTAGAGGTCTACTTAATCTAGATGCAAATGCATAGGTTACAAAGGAGTGCGTTGATCCAGAGTCAATTAACATAAATGCATCCTGATTACATATAGAGATAGTACCTGAGATGACGGCTTCTGCGTTCTGTGTATCGCCCGGAACGAGCACAAAGACTCTCCATTGCCTTGCGGTGTCTCTGGTGGTAGTAGGCCCCGTAGTGTTTCCCAGTTTTGGGATCAATGTAGTTGAGCTAGAAGCTAACTTCCCATTATTTTGATTACAATCCCTGGCCATATGCTCTGTTTTACCACACTTAAAGCAGGCCCCTAAAACACGGTAGCAAACCCCATGATGTCTTTTACCACATTGGTTGCACATTGGAGACATCTCTGGAAGAATTTGAAGTGCTTGAGGAGCCTGTATTATGTTTCTTTGAAAGTTTTTTCTTTGAAAAGAAGCCCTGCCTCTTACTTTTCCAATCAGTTGATGATTTACCTTGCCTGGCTATGTTGGCTTATGATATTATGGCCCGATCTGGCACATCAATATAGGTTTCTAGCTTTAGTACATTCATATTTTACAAGATATCATCTCGAAGACCACCTTCAAACTTTCTCGTTTTCTTAAAGTCAATGTCAACCATGTGCGGTGAAAATCTAGCCAATTCGGTAAACATGGCCTCATACTCAGCCACTCTCATGTTGCCTTGCTTAAGTTCCATGAACCCTAAAACTTTCATACCACGAACACATTGTGGAAAGTATTTGTCGTAGAAAATTTCCAAGAACCATGCCTAGCCAATATCTTTTTTGCTTTCATGCATAAACATCCACCACCTTCTCGCTTCATCTTGTAGTATAAAGGTGGCTAGCAATACTTTCTATGTTTCTAGACAAGGAAACACTTCAAACAACTTCTCCATGCCAAGGACCCACACTTCAGCCTTCAATGGATCCAATCCTCCATGAAACTATGGCGGTTTCATTTTCTTAAAATCTTGGGTGAGAGTTATTGTCCAGTCATCATTCTGTAGATCTTGTACAGGCGGTGCCGAAGGTGGGGGCGGAGGGTGTGGCTGTTGCCACTGTTGTTGCCTCATTGTTTCTTCCATGTCCTATATTAATCTTTCCATCTTATCCATTCTGGCAGCAGAGGACTCCTCTAATTCATCATCTCTTGTTCTCACCATTATTTGATTAAGCTTGCATTATTCTTTATACCAAAATGGGCGCAAGTATGCAAATACAAAGAGCACACATATTCAAGTAAATCACAATGCAAGTAAATCACAATGTATATAGTACACAATCATTTGTTTCAAAACATTTTAGCATATTCTCGAAGTCTTCAAGGTCATACTTATCATATGAATGCATCCTAGATCTTTTTTAGACGCTTATTGCTCATTCGGTCAAGTTTGTGAGTTATTAACTCGTACTTTGATACCATTCTGTCATGACCCAAACTCGCCCCTATGGATTAAGGTCATAACTAGCCAGTAATCATGAGATTACCTACGGCCTCAAACCTGATTAAACACGTCTCAATAGAAATAAAGGGGCCAAAACAAAAGTAGACTTAAAATTTTTATCCAATGAGCTATGCTTATATAGCATAACAAAATCATTTTAAAAGCATTCCATAATAACTCACACATATAATAGATTTAACATCTTGTACATCCAGGAACTTTCAGATATGTAGCCAACCAAACAAAAGATTATATACATAGGTGATCCAACGTATTCACCAAGGTAGCCAAATGGGTAAACAAAAGAATAAAGAAAAGTCTCATGCGTGAGACGTTTTGGCTAACTTCACAAAAACTTGGATTTCTCTCACATCCTTGACTGAGGTTCACTGAGGCTAGGTTTGGTCATCTTTTTGCTCACCTACATACATATAAATAAGAGTGAGCGAAAGCCCAGTGAATAATACCAAACTAAAGAGGTTATATGAATGAAATTCTGTAATAGGTAGTATCCTTGTCAATCACTTTAAACGACCTTTGGCCCATTCATATTCTTATCAAACGTGTCAAATGGCCTCAGACCCAAACATATCAAACTGCTTTTGGCCCATCACATTAAACGGCCTCGGATCCAATTCATTCATATCAAACGGCCTCAGGCCCAATTCATTAATTTCAAACGGCCTCAGGCCGAATCTTCGTATCAAATGGCCTCTAGCCCAATCATATTAAACGGCCTCTGGCCCATTATTCTAATATTTGTGTTTATACGTATTTCATATTCGTGATCATAATCATGTTCATAGTCAGATGGCCTTAGGCCCATTAATTTCCTTATCAAATATATCAAACAGCCTTAGGCCCAAGTATGAAAAACGGCCTCGGGTCCAATTAAAATATATCAGACGGCCTCGGGCCCAATTCGTGTTTTTCACAGACCTTTTACAAAAATTTGGCATATCGAATACTCATTCATAATTGAAACCAACAAATCCATGAAACTTATACAGAAGTAGCAGTTGGAAAGTAACATACTTGAAAATATCTTTACTAAGATATTACTCACAATGTTCCATCGATGAATTTGCCCTCGTACTTGACCCTACACATTTCATAACATATTGGGTCATAGCCAATTCAATCCATTCTTAACTTATTATTTCTCTTAGGCCTTTTTCTTATCTCTTTTGTTCATTTATAATGTCTAATGCATGCCTAAGAGTGCTTAGAAATAAAAGAGAATGGAAAACGGAACGTAAAACAACTTTTCAAAATTTTTGAAACAGGACGTTTCGCTTGAGCACAGCTTTGGTTGCTTGAGCGGCCTATAAAACTTGTAAAAGTACTGGTTACGTGCATTTTATGCTTGAGCGAGGAGCTTTGCAAAACAGGGTTCACTCAAGCTACTGTGCAAATCTCTGGAAAACTTCTGGGAGCTTGATTTTTACGCTCGAGGGAGGCTTTCTTCGCTCGAGCGAAAATGTCGAATTCTGAAATTTCCAACTTCAATACTTCTGAACAATCTGTAGGATGTGGTTGTCGGCATAGAATTCTCTCACAATACAACAACTTCAATGGCTGCCCACAACCCTTCACAATGCTAAGTTTTTGCTTTGCAATACAGACCAAGTTTTCATTTATTGATAAATGTGCATAAGCACATGTGAGATAATATATATATATATATATATACAAATTTGACCATTATAAATGCACCAAAATTTTAAATATTGATATACCTGTTTGCATACATACAGATGGCTTTAGAAGTCCAAGTACTTTAGAGAACAGTTATCTCATGTTTACACCATCACTCTGGATCTTTCTTCCTTTACACAGGTCATATTGTTTTATATAATCTAGATGACAAAGCCTTCTTGTATAAAACAAAGAGGACACATGTGTTGCAGGTTTTTTGTTAAAAGTCACTTGTATTTATGGGTTTGCCTAACATTTGCCATGCATTCGTGGGTTTTTTTTGTAGGAAGAACCGGTTGATGAGCCATGTAGGAATGAGGATATGCGCCCTCTGGCTCTTAATGCCTTCGACCTAATTATTCTTTCTCATGGCTTAAACCTTTCAACACTTTTTGACCGTCGACAGATATGAGTTATGAGTTTGTTAATTCCACTTGAGTCATTTGTATTTGATTACCAAGCAATCTGACCTTTTCATTTCATTCATGACCAAACTTGTGGTTTGTTGTTTTCCACATCTAATGTTCCACTTGCTGTCAGCTGCCAACATTTTTCAAACTTGCATACTCTTTGTACTGCCATTAGGAGTGTGTTGCCGTCTCATCTCACTTTTGTCACGTTAAACACTATTGAGCCTAATTTTCAATGTCATCCTGTATTCCTTTATGATTTCATTTTATATAGCTTCATGATTAGTTCATATGTTTGAATTTTTTGCCCTTCTTGGCAGGACTATACGCAGCATCAAACACATTTTGTTTCCCAGAAACCAGCAAAAGTGGTTTTGTTAAGTATGGAAGTTGTTGCACAATTGATAGGTTTTAAGACACATTCGTAATTACAAGGTAGACCACTTGGGAGTTTCCTATGGTAATGTAGACACCTCATTTTTGACCGACCTTGAGACTCAGACGTCACCAGTTGAGCACTTGGTGATATTGCATAATGTGCTCGTTCAGAAGTTTCAGAGTCTTGGCTGCGAGCCCCGCCTCCGGATTTCCGAACCCTCTTCTGTGCCTTGTCTCGGTTTGCGAACCAGACTCGGTTTTCTCTGTTTCTTTTCCCGAGGGGAGGGAGAGGTCCCGTAGACCATCTCTCAGTGGCCGTGGGCTACATTTGGTGGCCGTAGGCCATTTTTCCCATTTCGGAGTCCGGTTTCCGGTTTTCAGAGCCGTCAGGCCGTATGCCTCGGTTCGGGACCGCCTAACCATCTCCGATTGTTCTAATTTTTGGCATACATCTTATTTTCTCCCTTTTGAGGGACACTGGGGTCTGAGAAACCCACTTCGTGGCCAAACGCCACTTTCGGTGTTTAACAGGCAGTTTTCCGGGGTCCCGAACTGCGTGTTTTGGCCCCCGAACATTCGTTTTGCATCGGTTTTCGTTCGTTTTTGGCAGGTACCTCTGTTTCATCACTAAGAAGGTCATGGAAGGGCGGGAGGCCAGCAATTGTTTCAACAACCAGCTTTTTACTCCTCCGGCGCCCTCCGACGCCCGTTTTTCGCACTTCCGGGCCAATGTTGAGCACCTTGGAGCCATTTTCTTCAAACCCAAACCACATATTTGTGATGTACACACATGGGAGGACCCTAAAAAGTGGTGGCCGGCCATTAATTCAATTTGACCCTTTTGAACCCCTCCTTCCGGGCTAATGTTGAACACCTTGGGGCCATTTTCTTGAACTTTGAACCACATATTTGTGATGTACACACATGGGAGGACCCTAAAAGTTTATGGCTGGCCATTAATTCCATTTGACCCTTTTGAACCCCTCCTAAAATTGGCTTGTTCTCTCTCCTGTTTTAGAATTTCCAAATTCGAACCACGGGGTTGTGAAGAGGAGACCTGGGAGGCCACCAATATGTGGTAGCCGGCCACTAATTGTACTTGACCCTTTTGACCCCTAGCCGGCCGGCTAGGGGGGGTGGCTGGCCGGCCACCTGCAGAAAAAGTAAAGGGCCGGCCTGCTTCCTCTCAACTTGCACTTTACAGCTGTGCAGCTGTTTCCCCCAGAAAATATCCCAATCCGGGGGATATTTTGTGGGGGAAAGCTTACCTCCTTTTTGCCCCACCTTTACACCCTCTTTTTGTCCATATAACCAGCTGGTGGCATCACATTTGGGGGTTGGAAAAATTGTTCTTCAAGCCTCAAGATCCACATCTCCCTCCATCCTTCTCATTTGCTTAAAAATCCTTAAGTCCCTAATCACCATTTCTTCTACACCACCAAGCTCTACCATCACCACTTCATTTCCAGCAACAAGGAGAGCTTCTCAAAGGCTAAAGGAGCTGCAAATTGGTCCAAGAAGCAACAAAAGACTTGTCTCCAAGGGTGAGTCACCATTTTCTCTTTTTTGAGCTTTTCTTTGCAATATTTCTTAGCCTCTCCTTCTTATATATTTGAGCTCCGACCAAAACTGAAAGTGACCCTATTTTGAGCTCATATTCACTTTTCATTAAGGGCTCAACCCTGTTTGAGCCCTCCATGACACACTTGCTTCATTGATCCTCTTATATGTCACAATCTTGCATGCTATTTTTGACCCATGAGAAATTTGTTTTCGAGCATGTTGTAAACTAATATTAGGCTTATTTTGAGCCCCTATTCAACATTGAAGAAGGGATCAACACCATTTGGGGTTTCCATGTTGTACCTACCTTTGTACTCCTCTTTTCTTCCCCATTCTTGCATGCAATGGCAGCCTACCATGCTTTTGTTTTTGGCCATTTTACAGTTCTGAAAAAGTTCTTATTTTGGTCCATACTTCATGTTTCATTTAGATCCTTTAATGGTTTGGGGCTTCCATAGGTCACTTCATGTTATATCCCTCTTTTATTCCCCATTCTTGCATGTTTAGTTAGCCTACCATGCTTTTGTTTTTGGCCATTTTACAGTTCTGGAAAAGTGCTTATTTTGGTCCATTCTACATATTTTATTAAGGGTCTTTGGCTGTTTGGTGATTATTTTGCATACCTCATGTTATAGCCATTTTTGAGCCTTATTTTGCATCACATTTCTATCATGTTTTTATACTGATTTTGAGGCTGCCATATACTGTAAATATTCATATTTTTGGTCCCTCTTCAATGTTGTAGAAGGAAATTTTTCAGTTTGGGTTTTGCTTGTAGCACTTGCTTCATTACCCCTCTTTTGGCCCCTATTCTTGCATGCTTTTTTTACCATACCTATGCTTGCTGTTTGGCCATGTTTATAACTGTGAAAGTGCATTTTTTGGGACTGTCTAGCTTCTGCCTTTGCATTGCATGTCCATATTGTGCATGTTTGGCATAGCTATAGGCCATTTCGGGTGCCTAATGTTGCATTTCGGGACAATTCCTTGCATTTGGTATCATTTCGCTTCATTTCGGGACTGTTTTCCCCCATATTTTGTTGCTGAAATTCTGTTAGAATGATTGCCATTCATTTCCATGTCATTTCATTACATTCCGCCATCGCCACGGTTTGCGTGCCCGTGCGCACGCATTTCGAGGCACCTCATTTTTATCTACCGGCATCCTATGTGGGTGTGGCTGAGGCTCACTCATGTTGGTATAAGCCCATATCATGTTTTCATATCATTTCATCACATTTTGCCACCGCCTCGGTTCGCGTGCCCGTGTGCGCGCATTTCGAGGCACTTCATTTTTATCCGACGGCATCCTATGTGAGTGTGGCTGAGGCTCACTCATGTTGGTATAAGCCCATTTGTCATTTCCATGTCATTTCATTGCATTCCGCCATCGCCTCGGTTTGCGTGCCCGTGTGCACGCATTTCGAGACACCTCATTTTTATCTACCGGCATCCTATGTGGGTGTGGCTGAGGCTCACTCATGTTGGTATAAGCCCATATCATGTTTTCATATCATTTCATCACATTTTGCCACCGCCTCGGTTTGCGTGCCTGTGTGCGCGCATTTCGAGGCACTTCATTTTTATCCGACGGCATCCTATGTGCGTGTGGCTGAGGCTCACTCATGTTGGTATAAGCCCATTTGTCATTTCCATGTCATTTCATTGCATTCCGCCATCGCCTCTGTTTGCGTGCCCGTGTGCACGCATTTCGAGACACTTCATTTTCATCAACCGGCTTCTTATGTGAGTGTGGCTGAGGTTCCCTCTTGTTAGTATAAGTCCATGTTATGTTTTCCATACCATTGCCTCGGTTTGCGTGCCCGTGTGCACGCATTTCGAGGCATCTCATTTTCATAGCATTTTACTATTGCCTCGGTTTGCGTGCCCGTGTGCACACATTTCGAGGCATCTCATTTTCATTGCATTTACCATTGCCTCGGTTTGCGTGCCCGTGTGCACGCATTTCGAGGCATCTCTTTTTCATAGCATTTTACCATTGCCTCGGTTTGCGTGCCCGTGTGCGCGTATTTCAAGGCGTCTCATTTTCATTGCATTCATGTATCTTCTCGGTTTGCGTGCCCGTGTGCACGCATTTCGAGGCATCTGGGTTTGCGTGCCTGTGTGCATGCATTTCGAGGCATTTTATTTCCATAGCATGCTGTATGTTAGGATTGTATCTTAGTCACATTTCATGCATATCATGCATATTGCATCGTGTTCGGGATAGGAGTTAGCCCGGGCACGGGAAACGAGGTACATTCCGTACTCCGAGTGACGGAATGTGTCTCAATTCCAAGTCACCGACACTCCGGATTACCCATGATGGAGTTAGGTTTTAGCTGTAGTTTCATGTGCATTCATTCTATATTGAGTTGTGCATTTTGATTCCTCGGCCTTCATGCCTCGGTATGCGTGATTGGTGGCACGAGGATCGAGACATGCATATATCTGTGCAAATACATTGCTATGCCCCTTTCCTGCTCTCTGTTGCAGCAAAATCAGGAATCAGCAACTTTCCGGGGCTTGGCACGCTTTTCAAGTACAGGTGTAAACAGAGGCTAATTGGGGCATTCCGGTGGATTTCCGCGCAAGACAATCCAGACATGCATCATCCATCAGAAGCAAAGCAGTCCCTGGCTTGCATGCCAGTTTTATTTGCTTTCTTAGTTAATTCATTAATTAATTAGGATTTTGTAATATTTTGGACTGTAATATTCTTTTATTCGGGACTGTAATATTCGGACTGTGTTATTTATTCGGACCCTCCGAGTAAGGGCATAATTGTAATAAGTGTGCGTGTGTGTGTTGTATGTCTTCCAACCCCACGTCTTTCTCCCTTTTATTCATCCGCTTTTGATGGTTAGATTAGGGCATATTTCAATTAGCATACAGTGTGACAGCATGTTTGAATTCATTCATCTGTATTGCATGCACCGGGCTCGGCGCATCATACTAGCTGCATTGTACTTTCAATTTCAAAGTTGAATACATGATAGTTGTAACATTTCATATGCCATGTTTAGAATAGCCGAGCCTGCTATAATTGCATTTTGCATGTGTTGCCTTAGGCATTTCTGTATATTTAGGATCATGCATGATTTCTAATGAATTCCTATTTTGGCTTGGAGTACTCGGTAAGCTTTATGCTTTAGCATCCTTGCATGCGTGTGAGTGACTGCCATGAATAGCATGCTTACCATGAGGCTATGTGCTTATCTGATATAACTGCCTGAATGCCTGTGGGTGAAGGTTGGGTTATTTAAATTGGAATAAATCATCAAATGTTTTAAAGCCTACCTGCGGGTAGCAAACCATTTTCAAAAACAAACATGAAATGTTTCGTTCCAATTCAGGCAACCCGGTCTATATTTGTATGCTGTGCGCATCACATAGTAACCTAGGCTAATAAATCAGAATAAGAACTCACAATGTTTTCAAAAATTGATATCATGGTTAGTAGAGGCCGGTCTATATGACTGGGCGAGCGGGGGTGCTCACGAAGTGACCTTCCCCAATCGTACCCAAGTTCCCGAACCGAGGCAACTTTGGTGATGACGGACACGTGGCCTTTTGGCACCGAGTCAGGGTTTCCTAAATTTCCCAAAATAAAATATTTAGGTGGGGACTCTATATCTGGCAAAGCAGTCCATGTTTGGCACTTCTTTCAAAAATCAGTTTTCTCAAAACGATTTGCCGGATTTGGACTCTTTGGTTCAGATTAAGAACCGTGACACAAAATCGAGTCCGAGCTGTAGCGAGGCCCCCTACGGGCCTGTCTACAGTTTTTGGCGACTCTGCTGGGGATTTAGAGAACTTGACTCGAACTCGTGATATCTGTTTTTTTACTACACTTGTGTGTTTCTTTGCATTGCATTTGCATTGGTGCGCCTAGGACACCGTGTTTGCCATCTGCTATTCCTGAACGGTTTGCCGGAGGCTTGTCTTGTCAAGGCATGACCATAAGGCTGACCGGTTGTGGGCTCTGCCAGTATGGGAACACAAACCCCGGTTTTACCGGGGCACCCTCTTTGACCATTCGACCTAGTGCATATTCGGATCCATAGTGACCATTCCAAATTAGGACAGGTTGCTTACCCGTTTATAGGTTGTTTGAAGCCGCTGTATGCGTAATAAAACCCTAGCTCCTGAAAAAATAGGACAGGGAAACCCTATCCCTTTGTAGGGGTGTTTTGGCTCTCACTTATCTGTTATGTGCTTTAGAGTGCGTCTCTACAGGAATGCATGTACCAGTGTATGAGTTTGGGCACCAGGCCTGCGGGCACCAGTTTGCGAATTTGGGCATCAGGCCTGCGGGCATTACTATCAGTATTTGGGAGTCAGCTTTACCTGTGGGTATCAGACTCAGATTTGGGGCAGAATTTTGGGGCAGAATTCAGTAGAGAGCACACTCATTCAAATAGGCTCATATCTATTCAGGTGGAATCAGGCTGAGATGCTATCTGTTTTCTCTTTTGTTAGGTAGTCTGGGAACCATAGCTTCAGAAGGCTTCGGTATCCCCCGAGGTTCATCGAACTTGTACTGATAGACTTTGTTAGGTCAGAAATTCAATTCAAGAGCAACCAGTGTTCTTTCGCTGAGGCAAGGTAAAGAAAAGCCGGTCAGGGCTCATCTGATCATCTAATCCGTCAGTCGCCAGTCACATCACCTTTGTTCGGACTTAGCAGACTGTGATGGCACAAGGTTCGGAAGAATTTGCGGCCGTAACAGCAGGGCTAAATCGGGGAACTGCCATGCAAGCTGAGACCAGTATTGAAACGCAGCGCCCATCTGGGGCATCTGCCTCACATCCAGCTTTGGGACCTCAGCCGAACTTTGACCCAATTCTGCCAGTTGAAGATTTGCAGTGTCTGAATCCTCAAGAAGGGTTGGCTCAAGCTCAGGTGCTCAAACCCCTGGTGCAGCCTAATGAGAGAACTCAACCCTTTCATGTTGATGAGTTCAAACCGACTGCTGTGAAAATTGCAAACCTTGAGAAGCAATTCAAAAAGGCACAGGGCCTTAACTCCATTCCTGGCATTGAGGATGGGCACACCGAGGCTTCCATCCGGCTCCCAGACAGATTCAAAATGCCATATATCGACCGTTTCAACGGGTCTGGAGATCCAATGGTACATATCCGAGTTTTCTTAGATGTCCTGAAGCCGATGGGTCTGACTAAGCCACAGAAACTCTCTTTGTATGGAAGAACCCTATCGGGTGTGGCAGCCACTTGGTATACCAAATTGGAGGATACAGTGAAGCAAAACTGGGAAGAACTGGCCGAGGCCTTTGTCGATCAGTATTCCTACAATACCCAAGTTGAAATGACCATCCAAGAGCTTGAAGCAACTCGCCAAAACCCAACAGAGCCTTTTGTGGAATTCATTGCAAGGTGGAGAGCAAAGGCAGCACAAATGACAGATCGTCGCCCTTCTGAGAAGGATCAAGTGCAGATGATGGTCCGAAACCTCGAGCATGATATGTTGCAAAAGTTGATAGTCGCTCCACTATTCACTTTCAAAAGTTTGCATGAACTGGGGGTTCAAGTCGAGAATGCGTTCAACAGCGGGATCATTCCCAGGACAAGGGAACTGACAAGGAAGGTGATTTCAAGGAGTACCAACGCTGGTAGTAGCGCTATTCCCAAACCCACCGAAATCAATACGGTCGCCACAGCCGACCCTTTTGCCAAACCGAGCCTACAAACAGCTGGCCCAGCCCGAACTCAGGGTAGAACTTTCACCCCCCTCTATATGAGCCTGACTAGCACACTAAAAGCCTTGATGGAAAAAGGGCATCTCAAACCCCTCGATCCTCAACCTCTTCCCAACCCACTCCCAGCCAGACATAACCCCGCCAAGTACTGTGTGTACCATCAGCAGCGCGGTCATGGCACTGACCGTTGCTACTGCCTTCGTCATGAGATCCAAAATCTCATCGACAACCGGACGATAGCTCCACCTTCAGACCCCAATGACCAAACATCTCTTGCCTACCTCAATCACATCCACATACTGCCATCCACCTTTGACCCCAGCATATACATCACCCCGGCCCATCTACCCAAGCCTGAGGTGTTTATCCCAGAGAGCATGGACTTATGCATGATGGGTGCACCTGAACCTTAACCATCTCAAACCCGTGAACCCACTACTTCTGAGTTGATGGGAATGATTAAAGATCTTCAAAAAACCGTGACGGATCTGGCCTCCGGGACATTGGCTCCATCATCAACCACACCACATACCAGGAACTTAATGCCAAGAGACTCCCCGATGTTGGGACGGGCTGCATTTGAGGAAAGCCAATCCCTTGGCAGAATGGAGGTGAGTGGGAGGAACAAGATAGGGGCGGACATGGATCCCAATGAACATCTTCTGTTGGCTGTTGAGGCTTTGAAAGCCGAGGGGCTGAACAAAGAGCAAGTCCTCGCAGTTCCTGCAAAAGCTGTGGATGACACTTTCGCTACTCAGGTTGGAGGCAGTCCGAATCAGAAGGAACATCGGGGGAAGGGCTATCATACCAGAGACGATCCTGTTATCTCTAATCCTCCACTCGGAAGAGATCACCAAGCTAGGCCAACACCTGCTAATCCCCCTGCTGGTGCGTCCAGCAAAAATCCACAAACCTTGAAATACCAACCCCGAGGTCGGAGGGTCTTCCATGCCGTCTATATGCCTTTGTCCAAAGCTCTCCAAATCCTTGTTGGACAAGGCCATCTCAAACCCCTTGAGCCTCGGCCTCTCCCGAACCCTCTTCCAGCTACACATGATACTACCCAGTACTGCGCGTACCATCAACAAACTGGCCATACTACCAACGCCTGCTTCCGTCTTCGCCATGAAGTACAGGATCTATTTGACAATGGGGTCATCCCTACACCAGGTCCTGCAAAGTCTATCGGCACTTGATCAGTGAATTTGTAGGGGATAATGTGATGTGATCGGAGGGATGAACCACCTGCGGGCAGCGCTCAGTTTACTCCAGATATGGTGGATGGCATGCACTGTTTTGAGCATTGGCGAATGCCGGTTTCCGACTCGGGTATTGGGTCAGTCTTGTTGTTTTGTTTTGAGTCTGTCTTTTTGTTTTGAGTCAGTCTCTTTTTATTTTGGATCTGTTTTGTTGTATCGAGTCAGTCCTGTTGTACAGGAGTCGGGTGATTCCGGGGGGTGTTACCTCGGGCGTCACCATTTTGTTTTGTGTTCGTCTTTTCATTTTGTTTTAAGTCTGTTCCTGCCAGGGAGCCAGTTGTACCAACAGATTTGAATGAAACAGCAGTAATTTTTGCACTTCTGTGTTCGCTTCTGCCGTGTGCTAGTTGTGACGGAATCTGAATGAAATGGCGGTACATTCCACCTGCTCTCTTGTGCCCTAGAATCATTGCATTGACCTAAGTTTTTCAAAACCTTTTAAACACTGTGGTGAAAACGAAGAGGAAGGAATTCCTCGGGATTTGCAAACCTTTGATCATTTGAGAGAAAGAGAGGCGTACTAAGCCCTTAATGAATGAAATCATGCTTGTTAGCATGAGTACTGAGAAGGACCCTGGCTTGATCCAGACTGGTTTCACACTACCTTCAGCGCGAGCGATTTGTCGCTTTCTTAAAAAATTTCAAAAACAAAATGTTTTGCGCGGTCTTGCAAAGACCTGTGTGGAATCGCTCTTGAGATTGTGCAGCCTAGGATCGCTCTCAGCCTCGAGACTCAACCCCTTCGCTTCCAAACCTTGAACTTGAAATCAGAAGGTTCGACGGTCAACTACGATGTGAGGCCTGTGTGGCTAGATTTGAAGCAGCCCTCGAACAAGAGGCACCAAAGTCAGGTCAAGAAGATCAGATCTCATCAGAAGAAGCTTACAAAGCAAAGCAGCAGCCATTCTCCTGGATTCAGATGACTCCAGGATCTCAAAACCATTTGGCATGGACTTGTTATACTTTTACCCTTGAGAGGCTCGCTGGGCCGAAAACCCGGAAGGGCGACCCAGGCAAAAGTTAGAGCAAGAGAAAAAATACAAAAAAAAGAAGAAGCAAAAAATGCAAAAAAGAAAAAAAGAGAACAAAAAAAGAAAGATGCAAAGAAAAGAACGAAAAAATCAAAAAAGGAAAAAGAAATGAAAAGAATTGAAAAGAAAAGAAGAACAAAGCTCGCAAGGTCGAAAACCCGCAACGGGCGCCTTGGCAAAAGTTAGAGCCTAAAAAGGAGAGGTTAATACCCGAGTGTACCTTAACCCCGAACTACGTGAGGCTTGATTCCCATCTTTGGGATACGTAGGCAACTTTCATTCTGAAGTCCAGCCGTAAAACACTTCAAACTCAATCGTGTCCATGTAATGGTTCTGATAATCTTTGCCTTCTCTATATCTGAGAGTCTGGTTGCGTTCGTCACTCTGAGGACTGACTACAATACGCCGCGGTGCTATCCAAACAAGGGGCAACTTTCCGTTGCCATTCAGAACGCCGCGATGCTATCCAAACAAGGGGCAACTTTCCGTTGCCATTCAGAACGCCGCGGTGCCATTTCAAACAAGGGGCAACATTCCGTTGCCATGCAGTGTCCTTCAGACAAGGGGCAATTTTCCATTGCCATGGATCCGAGGTTGCGCATCTCAAGAGTAGGTTCCATGCTCGTTGAGCAGTGGTCGTTTGCGAAAATAGTTTTTGAGAATTTTTACTGAGGTTGACTAATCTTCTCAAAAAGTATTCTATTTTCAAAACTGGACCATTTCTTGGACCTAAAAAAGGAAAACTCTCAGTGCTCACTGCCTAACTTGCATGATTTTAAATCAGAAAATTGAACAAGTATGTTAATCTAACTCTCATTTTGCTCAAAAATTTTTTTTTTAGGAGAAAACTAAAACTAAAAAATGGTCAAAATGATGAACTACAGGCACAGTTGAGTCAGGCTTCCTGTCTTTTCCCCATTGCCAACATACTTGCCAGAAAGGCCACTCTACCCGCCAAAAAAAAAAAGAAGGGATGACCGAAGTTAACAACAAAGGGCTGAAAGCTCTCTCATCCTCCAAGCAGCGAGGTATCAAGCCAAGTGCGAAGCACGAATTGGAATGGATCAAGATGCTCCATTCCCTCATCCGGCGCATCGACAGATGTCACCGAAGGAAATAGCCGCGAGCTGATTATGTTGGGCGTGAGCCCGCAACTTCCTGTTCATCCATCAACCACCCAGGGGAGGGATGAGAAATGAGAGATTAAAGAACAGAGAGATGTACGATGAGAGAAAAAGTGAGAAAGGGGCTTTTCCAGAAAAAAACAGAGGTTGAGGGCCGAGTGATGTGAGAACCACAAATAAGAAAAGGGTGGGAAACACTACCCGGTGAAACAGGCTCCCTGTGCACATTTGAGTGTCGTGTCTTTTTGTTTTATCTCGATTCTTGTTTTGAGTCGTTTCGAGTGTTACCCGATGTGTCTAGGTTGTGTGCCTTTTATTTCCGTGTTGAGTTGTCTTGCTGTGTTCAGTCGTAGGCTCGATACCCGGTCAAGAGCTCATTTATCAATTTCAAAATAAAATCGTTTTGCGCTCCGAGTGCCGTGCCGTTCTCCACATCTGTGCAAAACAAGATTCATTCTTTCATAAAACCGCAGGGTTCAGCCCAAGTCAGTGTGAACGGTAAAACCAGGACCTATTTGAAGCTATATAAGTTCCGGACTACGAAGCAAAAGAAAATAGGGAAAATTTTGAGCATCTGAGTGTGTTTCACCTTCAGAAAATTCTGCGATTACATTCCATATGTACCTCTTCAGGCCTTGCCAGTGCCCTGAAAAATGAGTGTGCCTCTACTCCAAATTTAAGCATGCTTCAAGTCAGAATGGCCATTAAAGCAGCAGCAGCAGATGTTACCTCTCGCCAACATGAACAGGGTGTGCCCTTTTGAGCTGAGTGTGTTGCAAAGTCCTCTAAGAGGTAAATCAGAGGCACTAGAGTACATATTTGATACTCCTCAACTACATAGAATATGAATTTTCATATACACTATTGTTGCATGCGTGCCACACATCGTTATGATTCATGCATAGAATATGCTTGCTCTCGATTCTGCATAGAATTTGCTTTCAATATTGCATAGAATATGCTCCTGTTTCTTGCATAGAAAATGCTCGTATCTTTTGCATAGAAAATGCACTCTTCCATACTTGCATAGAAAATGCACCTCATTTGCATAGAACATGCATTCACGTGCACTATCTTGTGCACTTACACTTTGTATCTCACTAGCACTGTCTTGTGCATCTTGTGGTTGTATCTCACTCGCACTGTTTAGTGCATTTCAAGTCAATCGCGCTGTTTAGCGTATCGCACTGTTTAGTGCATTTCAATCGCGCTGTTTAGCGCATCGCACTGTCTAGTGCATTTCAAATCAATCGCGCTGTTTAGCGTATCGCACTATTTAGTGCATTTCAAATCAATCGTGCTGTTTAGCGTATCGCACTATTTAGTGCATTTCAATCGCGCTGTTTAGCGCATCGCACTATTTAGTGCATTTCAATCGCGCTGTTTAGCGCATCGCACTGTCTAGTGCATTTCGAATCAATCGCACTGTTTAGTGCATTTCAATCGCGCTATTTAGCGTATCGCCATGTCCTGTGCATTTCAAATCACTCGCGCTTTCTTGCGCATTGCACTGTTTTGTGCACCTTACTTGCATTTTGCATGCATTCCATCGCGCTATCTTGCGCATCTCACCTGTACTTGTTAGTGCATTGTATCGCGCTATCTTGCGCACCTTATTTGTATTGTACTGTTTTGTGCATTCACCTTGCTCGTGCTGTTTTGTACACCTTTAGCATCGCACTATTTTGTGCATCTATTTAGCACTGTTTTGTGCATTCACTCTGCATCGCACTGTCTTGTGCACTCCCCAGTCTAGGAGACCTTAAACCCTCCGGTCTGCGGAGACCTTAAATCCTGCATCTTTATTCGCACTATCTTGTGCACTCCTGGTCTAGGAGACCTTAAATCCTCTAAAGGTGTAATTCCTTTGGTGTTTGTCGTGCCCGAACGACTTCCGGTGGTCCGGTATAGCCACCTGCCTGTGTTTGCAGGGAATTCCTAGGAGACCAACTGCGACGGTGGAAACTAGAGTTCGAATGGCTCATGCCTAGAACACAAAGGTTCGGGATTTCCGTGACTAAAGTCTGGTTTAAATACCCAGAGGCGTGTCCTCGGCTTGAAATCTGTATGGAAGCCCCATAGGTTGAGATAGCGTGTATGCACCTCAATTCTGGATACTGAACCAACCTAGTCTGTCACCCCGTTGGAGAATAGGGAAAGCTGCGACCTTGGTCAGGGAGAAAAGTAGTACCTGCAGTTCAACCAAAAAGAAGCGGAAGATCCTCAGCAGCATGAGGTAAGTCATTGCCAATTGCCCCTGTAAGGTACCTTTACCTCTTAGCTTTTACATTGCATTTTAGCCACTACGTTACAGTGCATTGCATGAATCCCCAATTTTCAAATTGGCTTCGCGTAGCGTATAAGTCCAATTATCAAATCGGCTTCGCGTAGCGTATAAGTCCAACTTTCAAAATCGGCTTCGCGTAGCATATAAGTCCAACTTTCAAAAACCGGCTTCGCGTAGCGTATAAGTCCAATCTTCAAAATCTTCTCGCATATCATTTTGCATCTTGCCCCCCCTGCCTGCGGGCATGCCTGCGAGCACATCCCTTTTTATCTTGTATGTTTGTTTAAGTCTTCGGCCTTGTCAAAAATGGGTCGTCTCTGGGCTTTGACATTCACTCCCGTCACTTGTGACTTCCGAGTTCTGTCAAAGAGGGGCAACTGTAGACACCCCATTTTTGACCGACCTTGAGACTCAGACGTCACCAGTTGAGCACTTGGTGATATTGCATAATGTGCTCGTTCAGAAGTTTCAGAGTCTTGGCTGCGAGCCCCGCCTCCGGATTTCCGAACCCTCTTCTGTGCCTTGTCTCGGTTTGCGAACCAGACTCGGTTTTCTCTGTTTCTTTTCCCGAGGGGAGGGAGAGGTCCCGTAGACCATCTCTCAGTGGCCGTGGGCTACATTTGGTGGCCGTAGGCCATTTTTCCCATTTCGGAGTCCGGTTTCCGGTTTTCGGAGCCGTCAGGCCGTATGCCTCGGTTCGGGACCGCCTAACCATCTCCGTTTGTTCTAATTTTTGGCATACATATTATTTTCTCCCTTTTGAGGGACACTGGGGTCTGAGAAACCCACTTCGTGGCCGAACGCCACTTTCGGTGTTTAACAGGCAGTTTCCGGGGTCCCGAACTGCGTGTTTTGGCCCCCGAACATTCGTTTTGCATCGGTTTTCGTTCGTTTTTGGCAGGTACCTCTGTTTCATCACTAAGAAGGTCATGGAAAGCTGGGAGGCCAGCAATTGTTTCAACAACCAGCTTTTTACTCCTCCGGCGCCCTCCGACGCCCGTTTTTCGCACTTCCGGGCCAATGTTGAACACCTTGGAGCCATTTTCTTCAAACCCAAACCACATATTTGTGATGTACACACATGGGAGGACCCTAAAAAGTGGTGGCCGGCCATTAATTCAATTTGACCCTTTTGAACCCCTCCTTCCGGGCTAATGTTGAACACCTTGGGGCCATTTTCTTGAACTTTGAACCACATATTTGTGATGTACACACATGGGAGGACCCTAAAAGTTTATGGCCGGCCATTAATTCCATTTGACCCTTTTGAACCCCTCCTAAAATTGGCTTGTTCTCTCTCCTGTTTTAGAATTTCCAAATTCGAACCACGGGGTTGTGAAGAGGAGACCTGGGAGGCCACCAATATGTGGTGGCCGGCCACTAATTGTACTTGACCCTTTTGACCCCTAGCCGGCCGGCTAGGGGGGGTGGCTGGCCGGCCACCTGCAGAAAAAGTAAAGGGCCGGCCTGCTTCCTCTCAACTTGCACTTTACAGCTGTGTAGCTGTTTCCCCCAGAAAATATCCCAATCCGGGGGATATTTTGTGGGGGAAAGCTTACCTCCTTTTTGCCCCACCTTTACACCCTCTTTTTGTCCATATAACCAGCTGGTGGCATCACATTTGGGGGTTGGAAAAATTGTTCTTCAAGCCTCAAGATCCACATCTCCCTCCATCCTTCTCATTTGCTTAAAAATCCTTAAGTCCCTAATCACCATTTCTTCTACACCACCAAGCTCTACCATCACCACTTCATTTCCAGCAACAAGGAGAGCTTCTCAAAGGCTAAAGGAGCTGCAAATTGGTCCAAGAAGCAACAAAAGACTTGTCTCCAAGGGTGAGTCACCATTTTCTCTTTTTTGAGCTTTTCTTTGCAATATTTCTTAGCCTCTCCTTCTTATATATTTGAGCTCCGACCAAAACTGAAAGTGACCCTCTTTTGAGCTCATATTCACTTTTCATTAAGGGCTCAACCCTGTTTGAGCCCTCCATGACACACTTGCTTCATTGATCCTCTTATATGTCACAATCTTGCATGCTATTTTTGACCCATGAGAAATTTGTTTTCGAGCATGTTGTAAACTGATATTAGGCTTATTTTGAGCCCCTCGTCAACATTGAAGAAGGGCTCAACACCATTTGAGGTTTCCATGTTGTACCTACCTTTGTACTCCTCTTTTCTTCCCCATTCTTGCATGCAATGGCAGCCTACCATGATTTTGTTTTTGGCCATTTTACAGTTCTGAAAAAGTTCTTATTTTGGTCCATTCTACATATTTTATTAAGGGTCTTTGGCTGTTTGGTGATTATTTTGCATACCTCATGTTATAGCCATTTTTGAGCCTTATTTTGCATCACATTTCTATCATGTTTGTATACTGATTTTGAGGCTGCCATATACTGTAAATATTCATATTTTTTGTCCCTCTTCAATGTTGTAGAAGGAAATTTTTCAGTTTGGGTTTTGCTTGTATCACTTGCTTCATTACCCCTCTTTTGGCCCCTATTCTTGCATGCTTTTTTTACCATACCTATGCTTGCTGTTTGGCCATGTTTATAACTGTGAAAGTACATTTTTTGGGACTGTCTAGCTTCTGCCTTTGCATTGCATGTCCATATTGTGCATGTTTGGCATAGCTATAGGCCATTTCGGGTGCCTAATGTTGCATTTCGGGACAATTCCTTGCATTTGGTATCATTTCGCTTCATTTCGGGACTTTTTCCCCCCATATTTTGTTGCTGAAATTCTGTTAGAATGATTGCCATTCATTTCCATGTCATTTCATTGCATTCCGCCATCGCCTCGGTTTGCGTGCCCGTGTGCACGCATTTCGAGGCACCTCATTTTTATCTACCGGCATCCTATGTGGGTGTGGCTGAGGCTCACTCATGTTGGTATAAGCCCATATCATGTTTTCATATCATTTCATCACATTTTGCCACCGCCTCGGTTCGCGTGCCCGTGTGCGCGCATTTCGAGGCACTTCATTTTTATCTGACGGCATCCTATGTGAGTGTGGCTGAGGCTCACTCATGTTGGTATAAGCCCATTTGTCATTTCCATGTCATTTCATTGCATTCCGCCATCGCCTCGGTTTGCGTGCCCGTGTGCACGCATTTCGAGGCACCTCATTTTTATCTACCGGCATCCTATGTGGGTGTGGCTGAGGCTCACTCATGTTGGTATAAGCCCATATCATGTTTTCATATCATTTCATCACATTTTGCCACCGCCTCGGTTTGCGTGCCTGTGTGCGCGCATTTCGAGGCACTTCATTTTTATCCGACGGCAGCCTATGTGAGTGTGGCTGAGGCTCACTTATGTTGGTATAAGCCCATTTGTCATTTCCATGTCATTTCATTGCATTCCGCCATCGCCTCGGTTTGCGTGCCCGTGTGCACGCATTTCGAGGCACTTCATTTTCATCAACCGGCTTCTTATGTGGGTGTGGCTGAGGTTCCCTCATGTTAGTATAAGTCCATGTTATGTTTTCCATACCATTGCCTCAGTTTGCGTGCCCGTGTGCACGTATTTCGAGGCATCTCATTTTCATAGCATTTTACCATTGCCTCGGTTTGCGTGCCCGTGTGCACGCATTTCGAGGCATCTCATTTTCATTGCATTTACCATTGCCTCGGTTTGCGTGCCCGTGTGCACGCATTTCGAGGCATCTCATTTTCATTGCATTTACCATTGCCTCGGTTTGCGTGCCCGTGTGCACGCATTTTGAGGCATCTCATTTTCATAGCATTTTACCATTGCCTCGGTTTGCGTGCCCGTGTGCGCGCATTTCAAAGCGTCTCATTTTCATTGCATTCATGTATCATCTCGGTTTGCGTGCCCGTGGCATCTGGGTTTGCGTGCCTGTGTGCATGCATTTCGAGGCATTTTATTTCCATAGCATGGTGTATGTTAGGATTGTATCTTAGTCACATTTCATGCATATCATGCATATTGCATCGTGTTCGGGATAGGAGTTAGCCCGGGCACAGGAAACGAGGTACATTCCGTACTCCGAGTGACGGAATGTGTCTCAATTCCAAGTCACCGACACTCCGGATTACCCATGATGGAGTTAGGTTTTAGCTGTAGTTTCATGTGCATTCATTCTATATTGAGTTGTGCATTTCGATTCCTCGGCCTTCATGCCTCGGTATGCGTGATTGGTGGCACGAGGATCGAGACATGCATATATCTGTGCAAATACATTGCTATGCCCCTTTCCTGCTCTCTGTTGCAGCAAAATCAGGAATCAGCAACTTTCCGGGGCTTGGCACGCTTTTCAAGTACAGGTGTAAACAGAGGCTAATTGGGGCATTCCGGTGGATTTCCGCGCAAGACAATCCGGACATGCATCATCCATCAGAAGCAAAGCAGTCCCTGGCTTGCACGCCAGTTTTATTTGCTTTCTTAGTTAATTCATTAATTAATTAGGATTTTGTAATATTTTGGACTGTAATATTCTTTTATTCGGGACTGTAATATTCGGACTGTGTTATTTATTCGGACCCTCCGAGTAAGGGCATAATTGTAATAAGTGTGCGTGTGTGTGTTGTATGTCTTCCAACCCCACGTCTTTCTCCCTTTTATTTATCCGCTTTTGATGGTTAGATTAGGGCATATTTCAATTAGCATACAGTATGACAGCATGTTTGCATTCATTCATCTGTATTGCATGCACCGGGCTCGGCGCATCATACTAGCTGCATTGTACTTTCAATTTCAAAGTTGAATACATGATAGTTGTAACATTTCATATGCCATGTTTAGAATAGCCGAGCCTGCTATAATTGCATTTTGCATGTGTTGCATTAGGCATTTCTGTATATTTAGGATCATGCATGATTTCTAATGAATTCCTATTTTGGCTTGGAGTACTCGGTAAGCTTTATGCTTTAGCATCCTTGCATGCGTGTGAGTGACTGCCATGAATAGCATGCTTACCATGAGGCTATGTGCTTATCTGATATAACTGCCTGAATGCCTGTGGGTGAAGGTTGGGTTATTTAAATTGGAATAAATCATCAAATGTTTTAAAGCCTACCTGCGGGTAGCAAACCATTTTCAAAAACAAACATGAAATGTTTCGTTCCAATTCAGGCAACCCGGTCTATATTTGTATGCTGTGCGCATCACATAGTAACCTAGGCTAATAAATCAGAATAAGAACTCACAATGTTTTCAAAAATTGATATCATGGTTAGTAGAGGCCGGTCTATGACCGGGCGAGCGGGGGTGCTCACGAAGTGACCTTCCCCAATCGTACCCAAGTTCCCGAACCGAGGCAACTTTGGTGATGACGGACACGTGGCCTTTTGGCACCGAGTCAGGGTTTCCTAAATTTCCCAAAATAAAATATTTAGGTGGCGACTCTGTATCTGGCAAAGCAGTCCATGTTTGGCACTTCTTTCAAAAATCAGTTTTCTCTAAACAATTTGCCGGATTTGGACTCTTTGGTTCAGATTAAGAACCGTGACACAAAATCGAGTCCGAGCTGTAGCGAGGCCCCCCACGGGCCTGTCTACAGGTAATCTTGTTTAGAACTTTGGTAAACTTGACCAATTTCATGCCAACTACCTCTTATTTTGATGCCTCGAGGAATTGATTTACTGTCTAATTAACATTTGGAGGAGTCCAGGCTATATTTGATTTTGTCTTATTTCCTGTTCATTCCATGGGTAGCAATCTCACCAAAGTAGTCATGAAAATATTGATCGGAGGCTATTTTTTTATTTTTTATTTTTTTTAATTTTTTTTAAAGATGAGGGTGGAAGGCCTTTCAGCAAACAAAACTTCACATTTTTCAGTCATTCTCGAAGTACGTTCTCACCCCCGAACCTCTGTAATAATTTTTTTCCTAACATTTTATAGTTTCTAATTCATGTTTTAAATAGGTATTTCAAGTTGCTCCCACATTCGTCGTGGTTGATATTCAAAAAGCATCTGGAGATGCTGGTGAATACCTCAAGGTCAGGTGCTCCATTTGTTCCAGCTTCTAGATGTGATTCACCGCCAAAAACTGAATATATTTTGCACATGAATATAGCTCACATTTTTTAGCTTGTCCTTGCTCGACATGATTATTATGAAAAATGAAAGAGTCGGTTATTTTAGTCTCGGAGATTTAGCTAATTGAGTTTTACAATCTTCTGTGTTCAGTTTTACATGATTTTTTGTGAAAATCTCAAGGATATCATCTGGAAGCCGCCTAATGAATCCTACAAATCAAGGATTACCAAGACTAAGAGCAAAAGGTGATAATTTAGTTTTCTTCCACGTTAGCAAGTAAATTATGTTTGCTGTTAAACAGGGTGATCTTTGTCTTCCAAAAACTACCATCAGGTGTTTCAACCTTGAGGTTGCAGCATCGATTAGGGTTACATAGCCCCATTGGCCGCGATCTCCACCATCTGAAAGAAAAAAGAGAAATAGTATCTTAATCTTTCTATATTAGGGTTGTAAATCCCTTTTGAGTGGAGTTTTCCCAATTCTTACCATTGTAATACCATTTTGTAGTTTGACGTGTATGATTGAACTGTTCTGCTACGGTGTTTTCCAATTCTTACCATCATAATGCCATTTTATAGTTTGAAATGTATTAGTTTACAATATTGCTATTTCGCTATTGTTTAGATGAAATTAAGCTTTTACTTTAAATTCTTCTTCTACCAAAAAGTCAGTTATAATTTTCTTTTTTTTTTTGAATGTTACCTCAATAGTTTCATCGAAATATATGTTGAATGTTTGTTAAAAGAAAAAATTCACTACACAAAATTTCATATGCATGTTAATTTGAAATCGATAAGAGGATTTTGAAAAATAAATTTTATTTAAAATGTACATCTAAAAAAAGTCATTATATGAAAGGTTTGGAACAATTTTAAAACAAAAAGTTGCGTGAAACACTCGACTCTAAATATATACAGGGGCATTTATGCCATTTGAACTATGTTTCTCTTTTTTTAGAACCAACTATGTTTACTTAAGTGAGGGACCTTCCGGGAAATTCTATTTCCACACACTCACCTACCTCTGTGCACACACTTAATGATTTATTTTTTTATTACAATTTTATCCTAAAATAAAATTACTAAAGTGTTCTTATCTTTTCCGCCAAAACCCTAATTTTTTCATCTCCTCTGTGCACACACTTTGGTCGTTGTTAAATGGATTCACCATTGTTGACATTGGATCATCCCTTCCTCCTCCTCCGTTGTCCCCTAGATCACCACCGCTGACACCACCGCTACCACATGCACCTTCTCCAAATCACTGGCCACCGCAGAGACCTTTTAACGTTTTTGTGGAAAAATTTTTGAAGCTGTCAAATTCTAAAACCCTAGACCTCTGATTACTCTCTCTCTCTCTCTCTCTCCCTCTCTCTCTCTCTCTCTCTCTCTCAGTAAAGAAAACAAATTCTCATTCCCACTCTCTGTCCTTATTTTCTTGGAAACCAAACAGTGGCACAAATGGCTACCTTTCAACTCACAAACCTAGCTGAGTTAATAATATGTTCTTCTTCTTCCTCCTCAATTTTCAGTGGGTTTAACCACAAAACCTTCTCTTCATTCATCTCAAGAACATGTTTCTCCTTCCAGGCTCGTCGTTGAAGTCCCTCAAAGCGTTACTGTACTTGTAGTAGCCCGTTTACTCCAATGGACGTGGCCAAGATCAAGGTCGTCGGAGTAGGTAGAGGTGGCAACAATGTCGTTAATCGCATGATTGGCAATGGATTACATGTGGGTTTTTCTTGCATTTTGATGGTTCATATCCAAATTTGACCCCCTATTGCATATAATAATGCATATATATACATTCTTGCTGGTTCTGATTATAGAACAGGGTTTTGTACATAATTATTGTTTTCAATGGCAATGTGGGTTTTGCTTTCTATCTAGTTGGTTGTGCATTGAGTAAAATTATAAAATTCAAAATTAATTGGTATGTGTACTGAGAGAGGATCTGGAATGAGATGTTTTGGTGTGTAGAAATAGAATTACCCGGACCTTCCATGTAAAACTTATATTTGTATAAATCAACAAAACCTTATAATGAGGGATCTTTGACCCTCTCATAGATGAACTCCCATGGTACAAGTGATAACAGCCAATTAAATTATTTTTTCCTTTTTGTTTTGATAACAGCCAATTAAATTATTTTTTTCCTTTTCAAAAACAAAAAAATAAAGAAATCAAAATGAAACAGTGAACAGAGTTGTAAATTTACATATTTGACCAATCAAACGTACAGTATATATCCCAATCATCTCACAACACTACACTCAACATACATATGTGGGAACACCATAACACAGACTCATACACAATCAAATAAAGACTAGAATTCAAACACAGTTTCTAAAACACCAAGCAAACAGAAACCAGTACCATGTTCTGATAGAACCAAATATAAACTAGATACTTCCATGACTCTGACCACCACTTGAAACCCAATCCAGGCCCTTACTTTAAAAGTTCACAGCGAAGTGTCTCCTGCCATAGCACACCAAAAATGTTAAAGCTTTGCCTATGATGGGGGAAAAAAAAGAAATGAGAACTAATATAATTTACAGAGGACTTACGAGTTTCATCTCAACCGTAGCCTGAAAATGTGCAGTGTTCTCCTTGAGCCTTGCAATTTCTTGTTCCATGCGTAAAACTTTAGTGTTGAACTACTGTAGAATCCACAAAAATAAAATGCAAAGTGAGAACGATTATAGAGCAGGTGATAGAGATTCTGCAAGGTAAGACCCTTTATTAATTAAAATTAAGGTTCTAAAAGTTTAGACACTTTTACTGATTAAAACAACAGAATCAAGATCCTTACCATTTCCTCCTTTCCCATCCTAAGACGACCAGAAGAAAACAAGAAAACTAATCAGAAAACAAATATAAGAACAATTTTCTTCTACTTAACAAAGTCACAATTTTCATCTCCAATAATATCTAAAACCATATGAATGTTGGTAAAATGAAAATAGCCTCAAGGGTTCTTTTGTGAAGGCAAACACACTTGCCACCATTGCACCTTGTAATGCTCCAAACCCTTTTATGTCTCAGCAAGCCAGTGGCCACAAAAGAATCTATTATAAGTTGAACTTTACCTTTCTAATCTAGTGATCTAGGAGTTATAAAGGTTGAGCCTGGGAGGGAATACATTGCAAATAATGCTTCTATAAAAGAAGTTTGCAACTCTTTGAAGATTCTCAAGTTTGGAAGTACCATTACTGAAATAAATCTAATAATTAACATATGTATTTTGTTGACGAATGATTTTATTAGAAAGCGCTTAATAATTTGAATAAAATTTATACGATATTGTTCAAGTAGAAAAATTGAAAGTTGTGGACAAAATTTTGACTGTATAGTACTTCTATCTGTGCAAATGCTATCTAATATAATCTCTACACCACTTTAAACAAGTGGTTGGAAGTGGATTTTGTTCTTATTGTTGAGGACTAAATTTTGACAAAGTTTATATGACACATGTGATGGGACTTAAGGCTTGGTTGGTTTGGGTTGGTTTGGTTTTTAATAAGACACGTGTATCTTATTTTAAACAACTGAGGTTGTAGGGAACAAGAAAGAATAAAGGTAGATTTCCTGCCAAAATATAGGAAACATGTTTTAATTGAAATCACATTTTCTATAATATGTAATGTCATTTAGTTACAAAAACAAATGTTAATGTGTATTACCTGCTTGGCTCCAAGTCAGATTCTTGAAGTCTAGACTTAACATCTTCTATAGCACAGAGAAAGTAGTTCATTGTTACTTTAAAATCATTCTTGACATGCTGCAGTAATCCATTCTCCTTTGTGTGGACCACAACATACGAATGTGCACGAGTGACTAGAGATGGAAGGGTAGAGCCACTACAGCCATCCGTCCTGCAAGCTGTGCAAACAAGCACATGCACAATCTCATTTCATAAGTGATGATTTGATGTTTCCACTTACACAACAATATTGCTCAAACAACTTACCAATTTCATGAACATTCACATCTTTATCAAGAACAAAATTTTGTCTCATGTTCCTTGTGTAGATGCCCAAAATTTGCAGGCGCCCTTGCTCATCTGGGTACTCTACTTTGACATGTAGTTCGATTCTACCTTCCCTACAAACAAATACAATAAATAACGTACTTTTTTTTTTATTGAGTTAGGAAAATGAGAATAAAAATAAATAGCTATTTATATATATATATATATATTTGTTTGGTTACCCATAAAAGATAAATACGTTTAAATAATTTCATTTTTCTTTACTTGATAAACTCAAAATTTGAACATACCATTCGAGTTCAAAAAATGTGGGACATTGTTCAAAGAGAATAAAGAAATCAGCAAAGAACAACACAATGGAGAGAAGGTTACCTCAGGAGGGCTTTATCAATGAGCTCCTTTCGATTTGTAGTACCAATAATAAAAATGTTGTTCAATACTTTCAGGCCATCAATCTGAAAGGCATGCAAACTTTCAAGTATTGCCTAGACAAAGAGGAACAATAAAAATAAAAAATTGAAAAACGAAATTTGAGAGATATTAACCATTGCAAGTAGTTGGCTTACAAGCCTATCATCCATATGGCGTAATCCCATATCTGCCCCTCTTTTCTGCAAAAAAAAAAAAAAAAAAAAAAAAAAAACCAAGAACATATTAAAGACATGATTTGCAATATACATATGGAACCAAAGAAGACCACGCTCACTCTCTCTTAATGCTTATGATTACTTTCTCGTTGTTGCCTCCTCTACCCTTTGTTCATTGTTAGTATTTTTTATCCTAAAGAAATTTAAAATTTAAGTTTTGGCAATACCTCTCTTGACAAAACTTAATATGGTGATTTTTTATTGAAAGTGTTTTATTTGTTTTTATTATTTTCTTGTTCATTATCTTCTTATACATTAACATGATTCATGATGCTCGTCAAGATATGGAGATAATGTTGTTGAATTTTCAAGTTTGAGAATGGCAACTTTGGGATGCTCAAATTGGTTATTTGTCTCGGCTTTTTGGTGTCAACACATGGGTGAAAGGATAGAGCTTCACATGTGTGGACTTTTTGTGGATTTTGTTGGATCTTCATTGATAGCAAGCATGAGGATAAGACTTTGACAAAGGGATGGACTTTACAGAGCTAAATGGTGGCTTAGGGAGGCTGTTTGCCAGTGGGATTGGCTAACAAAGCGCAGATCAAAACGTGCACGAAATATGAAGCAAAGAGACAGAAAAAGCTGCTCAGCCGCATGCACCATCACGCCCGCGATTCACACACAGCACGATTGCGCCCGCGACCATTAGTATCGCGCCCGCAACCAGGCTTTGCCCAAACGACCAGCTCCCCGGAGTTTGCTTTGCAACCTGCGAAGGGACACCACGGCCGCAAACCAAGGCTGACCATGCCCGCGAAGAACATGTCTGTGCTCGCGAAAGTGCCCTGCCTCAGGTCTATTTAAAGGACCCTTTGCTAATTTGTTAAGGCACCTCTTCAACACCATTTTGGCATCTCTCCAGAACATTTTCTGTCTCTCCCAACACTCTCTAGAGCTCAACATTTCCAAACTTAGAGAGAGTTTATTTTGAGAGAAATATCTTTTGAGAGAGATCATTTTTGTAATAGAGAAAATATTTTGAGAGAAATATATTTTGAGAGAGATCAGGCTTTATTTTGTTAACGATCTTTCTTACCTCCTTGTATTAGGAAAAAAATGAAGTTTTATATGTGGTTGTGTGCGTGATTTGAGGCTACATGACCTAGTAAGGGAGCTATCTAGGAACTATGGCGGATGCTGAGATGGCACTACATTATCAGATACTAGCTAGGTCAAAACAAAGATGGCCTTCGGAAAAGAAAGAGTGAGGAGTTGTTTTAGAGGCCTAGAAGTGAATAACCAAAAAGCAAGAGATGGAGATGGTTAGATATTCTTTATGCATGAAGATGGAGGCTATATTTATAAGGATTGGGTTACATAGCCCAACTCACCTAGTGGCCTCAATAGTTGGAATGGTGGTCAAGTGTGCTCAGATATGAACAAGTCACTTGTCTTTGTCACACTCTAGAGTTCTCTTCCTGTCGAGATCTCTCCAAGGTCGGTCAAGTGTAGATCCCCCCAACGAGAATAGTACAAGGTATCTCGACAAATCTTCATTTCCAATATACCAAGTCCAAAATTCCTACGATCTCATGTAGAGTCATGAGGTCTCTTGGGTGCCCCGTAACCATGGCACCAAGTCCAAAGGTGTCCCGAGGCTGTTCTATCTAACGTAGAATGGCATGAGTGTATTAGGGTAACTGGAAAACAAGTGTAGAATCATATAAGACATGGAAACTCGACTTGCCCAAGGGGACCCAAGTGTGATGGCTCAAGTGGATACAAGCACACCCAAGTGGACAGTCCTCTTAATCTTGGGAGGAAGGCCAAGTGCACCAGCAAGGCTCCCTGGAGATAGCCTCCTTCAATTTTAATACGAGAGATGCTACATGTGTGGTGGGTAGAGGTTTTGGAATAAAAGGATCCCATGCTCAATACAACTGTCATGGTGAAGCTATGAAGTATATGCTGATGTGATGATTACCTAAGGTCAATCAAGTGCTTTCTGTATTTATGCGCAAAACAATTGAGTGCTTATTGTTTAGGAACCACTTTCTAGAAAAATGGTTTCTTGCCTAGGTGACCATTACCTTTGGGGTCTTCGGATAATATACACTGTCTACTATTTTCAGAATTCAAAACTTTTAGCCATAAGCAACCCTTTTTCATATAGAATAGCATTTCTATGTTGATTGTTCACACTGATTAAAAGCATAGGTTGTTTAAATTAATAAAAACATTTAAAAGTGGATGACAAGTTGAAATCACAAATCATAGGGCATAGAAATAATATGAAAGCAATGCTAATTAATCTGGACTACACACCCAATAGTGAATGCCTGCCTTACAAAAGCATATTGATAGAGAAGCATGAAACTCAAGCCTTGTATCTTATTGTCAATGTTTCAAAAGATGAGTTACAATTACTAATCTGGAGTACATATCACTAATACCAATAAGGAATAAAGAGACATCACACAAGCAACAAATTGGCCACGTATGACATGGGAATGAAATGGGAGAAACATAACATATAATCCATGGGAATACAAAAACACCAAGATGATGTCAAACCCAAACAGGGAAAAAAAATACTTGAATTATGTCAAAAACCTTAAGTCTGATATCGGGAAATTTACACACGCACACATATATAACACGAATTGTAGGTAGCACAACTAACAGCATTTAGAAGGAGCAAATATTTCATTTGTGCTCACCTTAGCAATGGAATCAAGTTCATCAAATATGATGATGTGTAGGTCACTTTTAGCTCCTGAAAGAAAAGATTAAATGATCTCACTATAAAAGCACAATGAAGTGAATTTCGAATGAACATATGTACGCATCTTCACCAAAAAAAAAATTCATCATCAATGGTTGTTTTAAACAGTGACCTTATTTTTCTCTCCGATACACCTTGGAATGCATCTAGCACATCTGGTCCATTTATAATCTTCATGAACGGCATGAGAAAAAGAAGTATCAAAATAAGATTAAAAAAAGTAGAGAGAGAGAGAGAGAGAGAGAGCAGGGGCACTTTTGCATTTAGAAATTTGCAAATACTTCATGCTATCAAGGTTTTTCCAGAACGTGGTGGCCCATATAGAAGCATTCCTCTTACATGCTTCAAATTCAGCCTAGCATAAGAAAGTCAATAGTTAATAACTTATAGTAACTAGATTTGGAGAGGGGGGCCATGTATCATATGTTAAATAGGCTGGCCATCAAAATAAGGGAAGCCCACCAAGACTAGTTCAAATACCCGCAAGCATATACAAGCAGATTTGGTCATAAAAGGACCCTACAAGCTTGAGATGTCCCCATGAAAATGAGTCTTGGGTATATTTCCAGTGTGTAACAATCTAAAGGTAAAAGAGATACCTTTCTATGGATTCTTGCCCGTTGTGGCAAAGAGGTGGAAATAGTAGCCCATGTCATTTTGCCCTTTGTCCATGTACAAAGAGTGTGGCCTGCATGCCCTTTAGTTCTTACATTTTTTTAGGGACTACTGTTTGTCTTGCAGCTATCCAAATATGGCAAATATCTAAATGGCCTAAGGATGTTCTTTGGAATCTGCTAGTATAGTTGGCAGCAGTAGGTGGCATATTTGGAAGGCATGTAATACAAGTAGTGTTTGAGGAGCGAGCTAGAGAGTTCAAATTACATAAATCCTAAGCCGACTGTTCAACCCATTTATCCTATTAGTTTATATTTAAATAAAATTTAGACTAAAATTACCCTCCAAAAAGGGAATGAGTTTGCAATTAGGACCACAAGAAAGTTGCCCTGTCATCACTTACTGTTATCTATTCTTGGATTCTTGGGGGAATTCACAACAATTTTTTTCTAGTGTTCTTTTCTATTGATTAAGAGGTGACCTCGTTATTTATCCAAAAAAAAAAGAAAAAAAAAGAAGAAGAGGTGACCTTGTTCTTTTCATTCATTTGTGGAAATTTGATAATCTATCACCTTTGCATCCCAACACTTCATTGCTGCTATTATCAAATCCTTCACCTCTATCTTTATACCCAACAACTTCAACCTATTTTACTACACCTTGTTGTACTTTTCAGTAATAAACTTGCTATAATTAATTTAGAAATATTAAAATAATTATGTTACTAGTTAGTATTCATGTTATTGAGTAATCACAAGACAATAATATATTTAAAGATTATAATGTCTTTTAATAATAAAAATACCACCACTATGTACGTTAGTTGATGAAAAGATTATGCATAAGAATTAATAAGAATTATTATTTTTTTAATATCAAAATCCTATCAAAGTAAAGGATCGACCTGGGCTTTGTGGCTTGGAGCTAAAAAATTCATTTCCATACAAAAAACTAGCAAAAGTTTCACAATAAGTTCCAGTGGGGTATATTGAAACTACTCTTTTTCTTTCGCTTATTAGCATATAAAACTATTTTCAAAGCATTTTTAAATATATATATATATATATATTAATTTTCAAAAGGTTACATTGATGTGATTTGGGATATGTATGAAGGTGTGGCGACCACTATTAGATCGCCTGCTGTAGAGACGAATGAATTTTTAATTACTATAGGGTTACACCAAGAATCAACATTAAGTTTTTATCTTTTTGCTTTAGTTATAGATAAGTTGATGCAAAATATTCAGGATGATGTGCTATGGTACATGCTTTTTGCAGATAATATCGTGTTAGTGGATGAGACTAGAGAAAGAGTTAACACGAAGTTGGAGACTTGGAGAAAGACACTTGAATTTAAAGAATTTAGGATAAGCAGAACTAAGACAGAATATATGGAGTGTAATTTTAGTAGCAATCACAATGGAAATAGAGAAGAAGTGTAGATTGAGAACCAAGAACTACCTAAGAGTGAACATTTTTGTTATTTAGGATTGATTATCACAACGACTGGGGAGATTGGAGCAGATGTGGTCCATAGAATTAAAGCAGGGTGGCTTAAGTGGAGGAACGCATCAGGAGTCCTGTGTGATAAATGAGTACCCACTAGACTAAAAGGGAAGTTCTATAAAATGACTATTAAACCAGCGATGTTGTATGGGATGAAATATTGAGTAAATAAGAAATAATATGTAGATAAGTTGAGTGTTGTTGTGATGAGGATGCTAAGGTGGATGTATTGAAAAACTAGAAAAGACAAAGTTAGGAGTAGTACCGATTGAAGATAAGTTGAGAGAGAATTGATTGAGATGGTTTGGTCATATACAATGGAGACCAATAGAGGCATTAGTGAAGAGATGTGATACAATGACGGTAGATGGTAGTGTTAGGGGAACGGTAGACCTAGATTGACGTGGACTAGTGTAGTAAATAGATATATGAATCTCCTTAATTTGACTAATAAAATGACCTTGGATAGAGTCGAGTGCAGAAGAATGATTCATACAGCTGATCCCATTTGATAGAACTTAAGACTTGGTTTGGTTTGATTTGGTTTTCACACATCTTTATATTCCTATACATATACCGAGATTATTGACAGCTTAAAAGGTGTTAGCATTTTCCTTGTCCAAAATATGTAGTAATTTGAATGAATAGCTAAATTACAAACGAAGCAACTATACTGTAAGAGCCTGTTTGATTGGGCAGATTATAACATAGGACTGGGATTATTAATCCATGCGACTCACATTGCATTGTTTGGTTACGATTTTTGTTATCTAGACGATGAACACTTCATCTAATAAAATTGACAGATTAATCCTACAACTAATAATGCAAAACAAATATATATTGAAAAATAAACGTAAATAAGAAGGAATTATTTATCTCAATAATTCAGCAGAATAACCAATCTTACAACAAATCTGAATATCTCTTTGCTACAGAAGGAGGAACCATCCGCGAGCCTAATGTAAACTACAGTATTTGAGCAAATTGGGATGTCATGCCTCCAATACCAAGTGATATCAGTACTTCTTCCAGTGATTCCATATCGAAGCCTTCACTAAATATGTTTTTAAATGTTTCAGCTCCACGGATTAGGGTACCCTGTGATAAACCATGCCAACAACTTTGAATAATTCTTACTGTTCACAAAAACATATATACATATGGACTCTCTATATGGGTAGGTGTGTGCATCAATTACAGATCTATCTGTACTCGGAGCTTCTGAAGACATGGCCACCGACGATGAGCCGAGCACTCGGCGGCCGGGGCACACTGTTGAAACTCAGATCGGACCGTTGGAACGGACAGGGACCAACATCAAGTGGCCCACCGTCCGATGTCATGAAGAGAGGTGGTTTCGGCCATGGGGCTTGTTGAAGGGAGATATATATATATATATATATATATATGAATAAAGTAGAGATGGGAAGGTAAAACTGTCATATTTACATGGCATAAATGCAAAATTCAAAAAAAATAAAATTGACATAAACTTGGACTGTTCAGTGGGTGGAATGGGGTGTGTTGTTGGACCGTGAGATCTTTTATGGGTTTTATTTTGATAATTTAAACAGTTTGTAGAGTTCTTTAATTAATTTATATTTGTAAAAAGTAATGTTGATCGGATATCGTTATCTCCTTGATAGGAACTAATTTTTATCAATAGTAAATATAATTTTAAAAATAAATTGTTAACAAAAATGTATTCTGATTAACGTGATTTTTTGCAAGTATGAAATATCTAACGAGTTCTACACATTAAATGGTTCGGATTATCAAAACAAGACCTGTGATGAGCCTTACAGGCCCAATAATATACTCTGGTCTACATAGTGAACTGGAGAAAAACCTTTCCCAAGAAAATATCATAACAAAAAACAATTAGATATAATTAAAAAATTCATAAGTCATAACTAAAATAATATTATAATTAAAAAAATTAGTCCGAACAAAAAAGAAAATAGTACAATTAGAGATATATAAAATAATTTTTTTTTTAAATTATGTATATTAAAATTTTCCTAATAATAATATAAGAAATTTGTCACCCAACTCTACCTTTAAAATGCTGTATATTAGACTTTTTTTTAATAATAAAATAAAAAAATTGTCACATAACTTTATTACAAAATTATGTAAATTTTTACAAATTTAAGTCACTTTTTGAATTTATAAAAATTTAAATAATTTTATAATAAAATCCATACCATTATACACCGGAACATTTTTCATACAAATAGAGAAATATCAGAGACCAACAAACACAGGAGTTGAGATCCTCTCCTTGGGCTCTCTCCTTGCCTCCGTACTTGCAATAGTAGAGATGTACCTTGAGTTGATCAAAGCAAATTTGAATTTATTTATTTTTTTATTTTTTTTTAAATTGTCAAATCTGAATCGTTGGATTAACTTAAAATGTATCTCCACCATTGCAAGTAGGGAGACAAGAAGAGAGTCCAAGTAAAGGATCTCCACTCACAAGTAATCATTCATTACCAGTGACTGTGGAACTTCAACTATGGCTTTTGTGTGCTTACGGATCATCCCTTACTTTGGGTTGGTCTGGGATTCACTCTCACGGAGAGAAACTTCCACAACACTACAGACATACAAGCTTCCTTTATATGCAAATGCTGTCCTTTGATATTTAGTAAAAACCTGCACATCCCCAAAGCGCCCCATTTTAAGGTCAGTTAATGCCTCAGACCCCCACTAAGGTGACCCCCAAGCCCAAATGGGGTGTGATTGGTCTTTTTTTTTTTTTGACCAACCCCCACGTGTGTGGGGGGTGGGGGTGCTTGGAGACTGGGGGTCTCTAGCACAGCTCTTTAAGGTCACTTATCAATCAATTTTATTAATTAAATTTATTTATTTATAAATACGGATGAATAAATTTATTATAAGATATTAATAAATTTCTCAATAATTTTTTGGACAAATTACCTACACCTTTTTAAGATTTAACTAAATTACAGATTCTTCCTCAAGTTTCAAAAATTACATTCCAACCCATTACAATTAATGCTATTGACGAAGATAGTAAATTGACTAAAATGTCCCTAACTGTGTTATGTAGAGAAATGATGATATTTGGCTGAGATATCATGTCAAGTCAGTCAATAGTTGATCAATACTTGTTTTAGAATTTTTTTTTAAAAAATTAAAAATTAATTTAATTAAGAAATAAAATAATAAATAATTATCATTTTATATAATTTTATTTTTGAGAGGTTAGAAACAATTTTTAAAATTAAATATATTTTTTCATATTTGTTTTTATTAAATTAGTTTCTATTTTTTTCAAAAAAAAAAATTCTAAATTCTTTTTCTAAAGAACAAATCAAATATTGTTCCGAAAACTTAGATAACGTTTGGTTTAGAACTCAAATCATGATTTGAATAAAAAAAAAATTCAAAACTCATACCTAAACTTTTTTAAAATTCTTTACAAAACTCTATTTTAAAAAAAATTATTCATTATTTATTTCAAAAAATAAATTTTTTTTTTTGAAGAAATTTTTTTTTGTTATTTTTTAAGTATTGGCCAAATAATTTGTTATGATTTAGATATATATGGGTGATTCAAAAAAAATTAATTCAGATTGTTCAGTGCTTTAAAAAGGTAGCAGGGGAAATATTATCCATCAAGATCTATTTTCGTGATGTCAGCTTATTTTTGTTAACAATTCCTAATATTTACTTCAAGGTAGGGGATAAATTGTTATGCGAATATAAACCTTAGGAGGCGAGATGTAATTTATGAAACCTAAGGGGGGAATGTGTAATTTAACTAAACTTCAAGAGGGTGTAGATAATTTGTCCTAAGATTTAATGAGTAATAAGTCACAAAAATATGACCTATGGATAATTTATCCCAATTTGAATTGTATATAAGACCATCTCTTATCATTTATCAATTTGCCCATCAAATTTTATTATGAATTTGAGTAAAAAAACATAGGTAGTATTTGGTTTAATTTTTAAATTAACTTTTAGATTGAAAAATTAAAAAATTTATTTGGCTTAGGGGTGAGCAGCGAATATATTGATCTGCCCAAACCGACTGAACCGAACCGATCTGATCCTCTTTATTTTGGACAGATACGTGATGACGAGCGGACGGTTGCGAATTGATTTTTTTCAATCCGCCTAATTTTGGATGGATGGCAGATTTGAGGTTCCTTTGGCCGCAACCGAACCGCCAAACTGTAGCACCCCTAGTAATTTGTAAAATTTTGTGTTTTCAATTTGTTTAGATATTCTATTTGTATTTTCAATTGAAAAAGAGTTTAAATATTCTGTTGAATATATTCTGTTGATAAAGAGTTTTCAACTTTAATATATTGTTTGAATTAAAAAAATAAATGTATTATTTATCTATGTTTTTTGGTTTTTAAATCGAACTCTAAGCATAAAAAATAAAAAAGATGATATATGATGGTTGGTTTTTGTTTTCAAAAACAGATATAGATGTAACCATACAGAGGTATACAATCTCTAGTACTGCTATGTTCATGGTTTTGGTGGTTTGAATTGTTTTTATATTTTAAGAATCACATATTATAATATTTTATGCGGATGAGGCGTGCTGTGATTGTAATATGTGAATAATATTCTAAAATTTCAAACTTTCTTTCTTTAGAGGAGACATGCAATGCTTGTAAAACGTTTTTAAGTCGTTAACTGTAATATTTTTTTTTTTTACGAAGTTTGTAAGTTGAATTATATTGAAAATTTATAAAATTTTAAACCGTTAAACCAATTCGCATCCATCCGCTAATCTACCAATCCGCTCAATCCACATCCGCCGAATTGACAGATGGATGCGAATTGATTTTCTCCAATCCGCCAATCTAACGGACAGATGGCGGATTGGAGTTTTTGTGGCCGCAACCGACCCGTGCTCACTCCTGGTTTATCATTTTTCAAAATTATTTTTTTCTCTCTCCTCTCTTCTTCTTCCTCTCTCTTTTTTTTTCACAAATTAATCAATCAAACAATTTTTCTCTACACCCATCTATTCAACTACAAAAAAAATAAAAAAATACAAATCATTCCAAAAATATTTTCAAAACTCATAAGCAAACAAGTTTTTAATTTTGAAAATCTTTTTAAACACTTAGGTAGCGTTTGGTAACATTTACGTTTTTTGTTTATGTTTACAAAAATTTTATAAACTAGTTTTTGTTTATTTTTAGAAAAACATAAATTACAAACGCGTTTGGTTTGAACAAAATGTTTAAAAAAAAATTAAAACATAAACTAAAAAATATGTTTGTTCAGACCTAAAATATTTATATCTATTTTTATTATTTTTGACAATAGGATCAAACACATTATAATTGAAAAAAATTAATTAAAAAAATTAATTGGAAAAGAAATTTATTAAAAAAAATATTTGAAAAAAAAAATTAACGAAAAAAATAATTTTTAAAAAAATTAATTGGAAAAAAAATTAATTGAAAAGAAAATAATTGAAAAAAAAAATTTATTTTAAAATAAAATTATTTGAAAAAAATTCATTGAAAATAAAATTATTTGACAAAAAAATTATTTGAAAAAAAATTATTTAAAAAAAATAATTGAAAATAAATTATTTGAAAAAAAAAACTGAAAACATAAACTCATTTTTTAAGTTTATGTTTTTTCCTCAAATTTATAAACTGAGACAATCGTTTATATATCAAAAAAATTATCAAACAAGTTTTTATAACAATTTTTTAAATTTTTATAAATATAAACCGAAAACGAAATGGTTACCAAACAGGCCCTTATCTTTAAAAATATAATTAAAACTCAAAACTCCTTTTAAAACTAAACCAAACAGAGCCTTAATTTGATATGAACTATTTCAATCATTTCATTAAATTTTCATTAAAATCTTTTTAAAAATTTCTCTATTATCCCAAATTTCACTTTTTATCAAATTTGATTAAAGAAAATTATCTCCAATACTTCATCTTTTTATCAAATTCAAATATGATAAAAAAAATTGATAGTTAATTTGATGAAAAAATGATTCTCTCTTGATTTGATGGAAGGATTTGAGACGATTTTAAAGCATTTTTTTAGTATCAAATTTTAATTTGATATAAAAAAAAAAAGAAAAGAAAAAAAAAAGTGAAGATTAGAGATGCTCTAATAATGCATTAACTAATTACTAGTACTTTAAAAAAAAGAAAAAGAAAAATCCCCCAATAAACACCTGATGGTGAAATGTCCTTATAAATTCTCTCCCCAGGGTCGCAGCCATTATCTACACAATAATGAAATTTGATTAGTGATAATTTATTAGAAAGTTTCGTTGCTAAATGTAAATACATTCATATAGAACTGGATACCATTTGAGTCAAACTTGAACTTCCAGGAAGTAATTCTACCATGATTCTCAATACATCCACATCAAACCCATTCAATGGTGGAACAAACCTATAAATCAATCATATAGTACTTTTTAAAATGAAATTGCAGAATTCATGTAAATATATCTATGCAGGCTACGGCATACAAACACGATAGTAGATTGAACTTAAACTTTCAAAAGGATGGTATCTCCTAATGAAACATCCAGAGATTTGCAATGCTCTGGATTTAAAGATATGTGGCCCATTGCAACTTTCTCATCCGCTGTATTCTTTATTAGTGAAGGTATAGCAGCAATACTCAAAATTTAAACCAAAAAAACAAAAACAACCCAAATCTCTGTTTTCGATTTTTCACCACAATTTTGAATAAAATTGTTTTTCTATGAGATTAAAAAACAAACAAACAAATAGACCAACAAACAAACGAATCAAGTTAGTCTAATAGCCGTGGAAAAATGCCAAAACTCTCAACTCTTTTGAGGATATTGAATGGCAAATACCATCGTGCCATTGACAAGAGCAAGGCAGAGCTTCTTTCTTGTAGTGAAAGGCCATGAAGGTCCTTGTCGAAGGCTCACAACAAATTGGTTTAGATCGTCTAGACAACAGTAACATGAATTGGTGAAACACTGCTCTGTAGTGGTATTCTGTACTATTAGTGTCCAGCCCATTACCAAAATGGAGATCCCACTCTTCCACTCCACCAACACCACTAGGTAGTGGAAGGAGTAGGTGGTGGCCAATAAACTCCTCCCTCAATTGTGTATAAATTGAGGTGAGGAGGAGGGGTTTGAGACAAGAAATTGCAGTGTGTAATCTGAGAGGGCAGTGAGAAACAAGTGTGAATGAGAGTGCTATAGAGAGTGTTTGTGAGGTGTGAGTTGTAATATCCCTCCGGAAATTCTATAGTGGATAGCTCTCCGTGGACGTAGGCAATTGCCAAACCACATAAATATTTTTGTGTTACTATGTGTGATTGATTTCTGGTATCTCACAGTCCCAACAAGTGGTATCAGAGCCGAATCAGTTGCGTTTCGGAAAAACAGAGTGCGTTTCTTCGAAACTGCTAGAAATCAAGTTGCTCAAAATCAGGTTTTGAGCATACCAGGAGTAAGGGCTCGAAGAGAGGAGTCCAGAACTGCAACGTAGACCCCAAGAAGAGCCTCCACACACCCTCACGCGCCCCCTGAAATAGGCACACGACGCCCACTCTCAACACGCGTCTCCACGCGCCGTCGACCCAGTCGGCGCGTCATCCCACGCGCGTTTGAAGGAAGAAGACGAGCCGCGTGGCATCCAAGTCAGCGCCACGTGTCCGCCACGTCAGCGCCACGTGTCCGCCACGTTAGTGACACGTGTCAATCTTTCAGCCGCGTGTCAGACACGTGTCAGCCACGTCATTAAACCCATTGACCAGTCAACCTGCCAAAGGAACGATCCAGGGCTTTGCGGCTAAGGTACACCCACAGATCTGAACTGTCCAAACTGTTTTGGCTTGATCTGAGCCATTCGAAGTCCGTTTCTGACAGTCCAATAGTGATTTCCAACTATTTGGAATATTCCGGACACATCTGTACTATCAGATTTTGCAAATCAGATTTCAAAAATTTGCAATTTTTATTTGGACAATCTGAAGTGCTTTTCCAGCTAATTTAACTAGTCCAGACTCAACAACGAAGCCTATTTTTTAGACAGAGATCATTTTCTGTATAGACAAGTGTTGATGGAGGAATCAACGTCGACTTCAGGATCTATGTTCAAGTTGACTCCTTCTAATCATGTAATTTGAAAGTCACGGATGGAAGACACCTTGTATTATAAAGACCTGTTTGACCCTATTTTTATAAAAGGGGTTAAACCAGAAGCAGTGAAGGATGATGAATGGATAAAAATGAACCGCAAGATTATTGTTTGTATCAGACAATGGATAGACCACGGTGTGTACCATCATGTCGCCGAGGAGACAGATGCCTATTCACTATGGACAATGTTAGACGACATGTATCGGTCAAAGACCACTCGGAACAAAGCCTTGTTGATGAGAAGGCTTGTCAATTTGAAATTGAAGAATGGTATGTTTGTCGCCGAGCACACCAGTGAATTAAAAAATCTGGTGAATCAGCTTGCAACCGTCAAGATGTGCTTAGACGATGAAATGCAAGCCGTTCTACTGCTCAGTTCTTTATCGAATAGCTAGGAGACGTTGGTGGTTTCTCTCAACAACTCCGCACCAGAAGGGAAGTTGACCATGAGAATGGTCACAGACGCCACGTACAATAAAGAGACAAGGCGGAAAGACTTGGATGGAGATCAATCCCATGCCCTCGTCACAGAAAATAAAGGTAGATGCAGAGACAGAGGAAGAAGTAAAAACAGAGGATGCGGTAGAGGAAGATTTCAAGACAGAGGGAAATCCAAAGAAGGTACGAGCCGGTCGAAGTTCAAGTGTTACCATTGTGGCCAAGAGGGTCACATAAAGAAATATTGCTATGCCTTGAAAAGAGAACAATAACAAGGCAATAGACAGCCAAAGACTGAAGATGGGAACACTGCAGTTACTGTCTCAGAGGATATTGCATTATTCTCTGTTGAAGAAGAAGAATGTCTTCATATGTCAGACAATGACACCGAATGGGTGGTAGATACAACAACTTCCTACCACGCCACACCCCGGAAGGAGTTCTTCAGTGCGTACCAAGCTGGAGATTTTGGTACAGTGAAGATGGACAACTCCAATTTTTCAAAGATTGTGAGAATAGGTGATGTTTGCATCCAAACCAAAGTTGGGTGCACGATGGTGTTGAAAGATGTCAGGCATGTTCCTGATTTACGCTTGAATCTTATCTCAGGAATAGCCTTAAATCGACAAGGCTATGAGAACTACTTTGGCAAAGGCTTGTGGAAGTTGAAAAAGAGATCTCTGGTGGTAGCTAGAGGACAGGCAAGTGCCACATTATACAAGACTCATATGGAGGTTATCATGACCCGAACCTGCCCCCATGGGTTAAGGACATAACCGGCCAGTAATCCTGAGATTACCTACGGCCTCAATCCAAACCAGACATAACTCATCAGAGTAAAGGGGCCAAACAGAAGCAAAATTTAAAACTTTGTCCATAGAGCTGTGCGTACATGGCATGTCATACAAACCATACATATATATATATATATTAATAACTCACATCAGAAAATACAGTAACATAAGTTCTGTACAGACAAGATCATTCAAGTCTAGGTCAGCCAATCAAAACTATATACAAACGTATCTAAAGTCCTCGCCAACATGACAAAATAAAACAGGTTGGCAAAAGGGCGAAGACGAGTCTCGTGCGTGAGACGTAAGGGATGACTCTTCAAAACCTTGGTTGTTCCACACAAACTTCACTGAGGCTGGATTTGAACCTCCCTTGGCTCACCTACAGACACATGAATGAGCGTGAGCGAAAGCCCAATGAATAATATCAAATAAAGAAGTTACACAAACGGTATTTAGAACAACGTGTTTCAAATGGCCTTGGGCCCAATTCGTATTTCTATCTCGCTTATATATAAATACAGGTCAAGTGACTGCGGTTCCAAACACATCATACGGCCTCAGGTCCAATTCATTGATATCATTTACGTCGGACGGCCTCTAGCCCATTCATTTGTATCATACGGCCTTTGGCCCATTCATTCATGTCATACGGCCTCTGGTCCATTCACTCATGTCATACGGCCTCTGGCCCATTCATTTATGTCAAACTATCATTCGAGTCAGACTATCATCCATGGCATACGGCCTCTGGCCCATCCATTCTTTCTTTCATGTGAAACTGGCCTTTGGCCCATTCATTCTTTCATGTCAGACTGGCCTTCGGCCCATTCATTATATCATTCATGTCAAACTGGCCTTCGGCGCATTCTTTTGGCATAGCAAACATCTGTCCACCATTCAAATTAACGAACTTATAAGACTTACATAGAAGTAAGCAATTGGACAAACAATATATTTCAGATATCTTTGTTAAGGTATTACTCACAGTGATCGGCTAGATGATTTGCCTTGGAGCTCGACCCTACACATTCCATGAACACAATGGGTCACAAACAATTCAATCCGTTCTTAATTCACATATTCCTCTTTAGGCTTCTTTCTTATTCTTTTAATTCATTCATAGTGCTCAATGCATGCCTAAGAGTACTTAGAAGTGAAAGGGAACGGAAAATGAAACACAGAACACATTCACAAAATTTCAGAAACAGGGGTCCCCGCTCGAGCGGAACCATTAGGTTTGCAAAAGTTCTGGTTATCTCGTTTTTGCGCTCGAGCGTGAATTCGGGCGCTCGAGCTGAAGGTCATTCCACATAGCTCCCCGCTCGAGCGTGAACTTTCTTGCTCGAGCTGACATCCATGACTGTAAAAATACTGGTAGCCCGCATTTTACACTCGAGCGGACGTTAAGAATTCTAGGTTTTCCAAAACTTGTTCTTGAGCTCAAATTCGACCTTCAAAGGTTCAAAACCCACAATTTTGGTTTCAAAACATGCAAATACAATATACATCATGAGTATACAAGCAAGATGAGGTCAATTGCTCAAAATCATGGTCTAATTCTTCAAAATAAATCAACATTCCTTGGTATAATCAAGGCTCATGCATTCAAATCTCATATTAATCAAACATGCATGTCAAAATATGGTGCAAATGGTGTTCATTCTCATGAAGCTCAACTAAAACCATGCTTGCATGTATGATTCATCCAACAATCTTTCATAATTCACACATTACATGCTAGATTATGTAATTTCATAGGGATTCTTTACATGCATGCACACATGGACTTCAATCTCAACTTAATCAACCCAATACATGTTCTTTATCATCATTCAACTTTGAATTCACAAATTACAAACTAAAATCCATGAGTCAAGGGTTGATTACTCACCTAGGAGCCTTAATTCTCACAATCGTGGTCAAATCTTGCACCTAGCCTTCCCAATTCACAAATCTTGAGCCAAAATGCACAAAGATGTCTCCTCTCTCTCTTTCAAAGTCGGTTCTCTCTTTTTCTAGAGAGTGAATCTCAGCCAAAATGATATAAAAGAGAGGAATTAAATATAATAAGGCCCTTTATATAGCCCCACTCAATCAAATTTGATTATAGCCAATTAATGACACTTAATTAATCGTTCTGAATCTAATTATTTTGATCTGAATCAATTTTCAATTAAATTTCACCGTAGGCTCTAAAAATTACGCTAATCACAATGGCGTAATCAATTTCGGGTTTCGCGACCGATAGGGCCTTCGATTTAAATTCCAAAGCTGATAATCAAACAGAAATTCCTATGGTGAACAGATAGAAATTCAAAACCACATATTTTCACATAAATGACACACAAAATCATACCAAACACATAATCACACCAAACACATTATCACATTCATAGAGGATGGATATACCGACTCGGCCGTGACTCTATCGGATCGATTTAAAATGCCGCACATAGACCGCTTCGATGGGTCTGGAGATTCTATGGTGTACTTGCGGCTGTTTTCAGACATCTTGAGGCCGATGGGCCTCTCCAGATTACAGAAGCTTTCCCTGTTTGGTCGGACCCTGTCGGGTATAACGGCCATTTGGTATGCAAAACTAGAGGATTTCGTTAAGAAAATTTGAGAGGAGATGGTTGAGGCCTTCGTAGCTCAATACTCTTATAACACTCAGATCAAGATCACAACTCGTGATCTCGAGACCATCAGGCAAAAACTGAAGGAGAGCTTCTCTGATTTTGTGACCCGCTGGAGGGCTAAAGCCTCGATGATGACCATCAGGCCTGTTGAAAAAGATTAGATTCAGATGGTTATGTGCAACCTCTAGCCCAAGCTCATGCAAAAGATGATTGTTCTCCCCCTCTCCACCTTTGCAGACCCACACGAGATTGGGGTGCAGATCGAGGATACAATGAAACAAGGTCTGATTGACTATGAAAAAGAGCAGCCCAAAAGGGCATTCAACCACAGTACAAATACAGGGACAAGCAGTGCAGTAGTTCTCAGATCTTCAGATATAGGAATGGTCACCAACACCACTCCAAAAACCCTCACAGCTACCCCATTCACCGGTGCGTCCGGTAGTAGCTCACAACCAGCTAAATATGCGCCCAGAGGCCAAAGAACCTTTACCCCACTATACATGCCCCTATCCAAAGCTTTGGGGGTTTTGATCAAGAAAGGGAACTTAAAGCCCCTAGAGCCATGGCCCTTACCAGAAAAACTTTCTCCCTCCCATAACCCAGCTAAGTATTGTGCCTATCACCAACAGCATGGTCACGACACCGACCAGTGCTTTAGACTGCGTCACGATATCCAAGATCTTGTTGACAATAAGGTGATGCACCTCCGGAAAAACCAAACGTCACAACCAACCCACTCCCACCACATAACCAAGCTCCACCTCCCAAACACCTCAACCTCATCCAAACCTCGGTCATCCCATATGACCCGAGCATATATGTCACCCCTTCTCACCTACCCAAGCTGGAGGTGTTCATTCTAGAGAGCACAGATTTGTGCATGTTAGACATCTCCCAAACCCAACTTGAACCGGTGGTGGTGGCTATCGAAGATAGAACCGGGATGATTGCGGGAACAGATGGAAATGATTATTCACGGTCTGGGGGGTCTGCGAGATATGTGTACGATCCAAGCGGATACATTACACTAGCAGGGCAGATTAAGTCAATGGTGGAACTGCCGGTCGGGGCATAGATCTATGTAGTTCAAGAGGACAGACCTAATCAGGGGCTAGATGACCTAGCGAAACTAGAAGAGGACATTGCGAATCTGTAATTCTTTGAAGAACAGGATTCAGGGGACGTGACTGTCAACTGGTTCGATCTGGAAGGGTCTGTAGAAGCTACCGGATGGCTCAGGAACGAGCCGAATGTCTTTGAGGTACATTAGTCAAAGCAAGGTCCGTCCGACATGCGGACATCGGTAGTGGCCGGATTGGCCGTAGATCAGAATGAACCGCCGGGGAGCACCGGTGTTAAGAATTTTGCTCAGGATCAGAACAGTTTGAGTACAGAGGATACTGAACAGCAAGCTGCACTGAAATAGTTTGAGCAAGAGAAGATCGAAGATCTGGAGAGGGCTAGAAAGGCCAAACCCCTGTGGAGGTAGAATGTGCTATGGGCACAGGAATGGAATGTGTCGTGCGCACAGGAATAGTTGTGATGAAACCGGATAGCTGCTTGTCGATGGCCGATGGCATGTGGTGGGAAGATACGACCTATGTCTTGCCTATAAAGACGAAGGTTGGGGGAACAACTAACCGGATGATGCCTGGTATATTGGAGATGTGGACCACATGACCAGGAGTGGGCGGTATTTCAAGCCCCCACACCTAGATCAACCAGAGGCGTCCGGAAAGGACACATAGGTGGAGAAGCAGAAAGAAAAGTTACTCAAAGAGGAGGCTGTGTTGAAACAGCTTAAGAAGATACAAGCAGACATCTCCATCTAGGGACTGCTTATGGCTTCAAGAGTACACAGACAAGCTGTCATTTCGGTAATGGACAGGGCTAAACTTTCAATCGACACCACGCCTGAGCAGCTGGTAGGATTTGTCTTTCCGGGAGGAGCTTCCCCGACGTTAACCTTCACTGATAAAGAGTTGCCGCCTGAGGGCTCAAATCATAACAAACAACTTTATATCTCTGTGGAGTGTCGAGACAAATGGATACCAGTAGTTCTTGTTGATACGAGATCTGCCATCAACGTATGTCCGTCAAGAACGACATATGCAATTGGGTTGAAGCCCGTGGACTTCGTACCCACTGCCCAGGTGATTCGGGCATATGACAATACTAGCAAAGAAGTGATGGGGACTGTGCAAATTAAGACTAGGGTCGGTCCAGGATAACACGATATTGACTTTCATGTCTTGGACGTTCCCGCGACCTTCAATCTACTCCTAGGGCAGCCGTGGTTGCACCAGGTAAAGGCAGCCTTTTCACCTGCATTAGGTGTTGAAGTACCCCCACGGGAAGGGGGTGGCTATAGTTTTTGGGAATTCGTCAATCCATCCGCCGCCAGAGGTGTCTACGCCAGTTCTGGAGATCGAACATGGCGCAAAGGATGTGTTTTTGTTAGGATTTAGCCTAGCTGAGGCTCGGGTTGTATAGAACTTACTAGCTATTGACGAGGGGTTATATGTCAGTGCACAGTCTATGTACCTCATGAACAAGCTCCAACATGTCTCTAGGATGGGATTAGGCAGAAGTGGCCGGAAAGGTGTTGCAGCATCGGCCGAAGTGCCGCATAACCCGCATGCCTTTGGCTTAGGTTATCTGCCTACCAAAGAGGACTGGATGAGGAAAGGGAAAGAAATGGCCGGAAGGGTCAGGGCAAAGCAAGCCAGGAAGCCTATGAGTTAGTGCACCGGCCTATCCATGGTATCCTAAATGGGCACTTTGTCCGAGAAGGGGCGGACTTCCCGTTCTGCGGCTTCCCAGAGCCATGGTTGAATGCAGAGATGAGGCGTTTGTCGGGGTTTGAGATATTCTTTGACTTGCACTTGTCTGAGGATGATGTTGTTGAGGAGCAGACAGACCCACCAGCTGAGGTTGAGCGGTGTAGGGAGGAGGATTCCAAGAGCGCAGAGATTGAAATGGGGGTAGCACCGTCTTGTCTACTTTCAGATCCTCCGATCGTACATGAGTGCTTGGGGAATAACTTCTCGGTGTCCATTATTATGCATGCACCCCTTTTCCGCATTGTTATGCATCACACTTAGGTTGCATTGTTTTGCATCCCTTCCGCATTGTTATGCGTCACACTTAGGTTGCGTTTTCATGCACCCCTCCACTTACGTTGTCACGCACCTTTCACTTGCATTGCTATGCATGTTTCTAACGAAATTGTACCTGTTGAGTTTCTTTCTTTTACAGGCACGATATTGTATGTACGGTTCATTTGAAACTGGCGCAACCAGACGAACCGGATGGTATTGTATGCACTCCGTGTGAGGCGTAGTGAGAATTGTATAATTTTCTTACATCCTTTCTGCATGTAATGTAGTTTGGTTCGTTTTGGCTCGCTTAAACTGTTGCATTTATTGTGTATATTTGCTTCGTTACAGCTTTCTTTGCATGATCATAAGTTATGTTCGGCTTTGTGCATGTCATTTGCATCTTGCCGTAGCCTGCGGGCACATCTCTTTGTTATCTTGCCTGTTTGTCTAGGTCTTTGGCCTTGTCAAAAATGGGTCGTCTCGGGGCTTTGACATTCACTCCCGTCACTTATGACTTTCGAGTTTTGTCAAAGAGGGGCAACTGTAGACACCGCATTTTGACCGACCTTAAGACTCAGACGTCATCGATTAAGCGCTCGGTGATGGTGCATGTTGTGCTCGTTTTGAGTCTTCGGAGTTTTGGCTGAGAGCCTTGCCTCTAGGCCTCTGAACTCTTTTGTGCTTTGGCTCGGTTTGTGAACCGAATCTTGTTTTCTCTTCCCGGAGGGAGGGAGAGGTCTTGTAGACCATCTCTTTGTGGTCGTAGACCACTTTTTTGTGGTCGTAGGCCATTTTCCCATTTAGAGACTAGTTTCCGATTTTTGGAGCCTTTGGCCGCGCTCCTTGTCTCGGGACAACTTAACGTTCTCCGTTTGGCGTGGTTTTTGAACCACACCTTGTTGCCTCTGCCTAGAGGAACACTGTGGTCCGGGAGACCACTTTTGTGGTTGCATACCACTTTTGGTGCTCGTCAGCTAGTTTTTGGGGCTTTCGACCACGTGCTTTGCCCCCTATCTCTCGTCTTGCATCCGTTTTGGTTTTGTTTTGGTACAAACATTGTTTTCCTTGTTTGGAAGGTGGTACAAGGGTGGGAGACCATTTTTTCTCCTTTGAGACCACTTTTCCTTCTGCCAGCCAGTTTTCTGGTCGGATAACTGGCTTGCTTGGTCTTTAGGCCACATTTTATGGTCGGCCACCACACCACTAGCTTTCTTTCATGCCCTAGACTCTTTCCCACCATGGCCGACCAGTTTCTGTCTTGGAAGACCACTTGAAGTGGTTGGCCGACCACTTTAAGTAGCAGGCCGACCACTTTAAGTGGTCGGCTGCTTTTTGGCACCTTTTTGGAGATATTTTCCTCCAGCTGCAGCTGGAGGGCTTTCGAGCTATCCTCCATACACGTGTATGGAGGGATTTGTTTGGGGCTTAGCTTCTCCAAGAAGCTTTGCCTTTTAGTTTCTCTAAGAGGGAGGCTCCTTCTCCCTCCTCTAGGTTCAAAAAAACTTCCTTGAGCCATACATATAATCTATATCTATAGATCTTCATTTCTCTCTTGTTTTGTGCCTTAAAGTATCTTGTTTTGTGCCTTAAAGTATAGATTTGTCTCACTTTTGTACACAAACACACACTCAAACACCTTGCTTATGTTGCTGAGGCTTCTTGAAGTTGTTATTGGTGTTCTTGGGTTGGTTTGAGCTTGAAAAACTTGCTGAAGTTGCAGTTATAAAGGAGGTCTTCAAGGGTGAGTCTTTAGCCCGTAAATCCCCCATTCTTGCTTAAGCTTTTAGCCCTTCTTGCATACATTTTTAAGCTTAACCCTTAACTAGAAAAAGTTCTGTTTTTGCATGCTTAAAATAGTTCTTTAAGGGATATTTTTTGTTTGGGGTGATTTACCCCCTCTTAGGCCTTGTTAGGCCTCATTTTGAGCCATCCCTTTAGGCTCTTGTTGAACCCTTTGCATGATCTTTCTACCACTGAAATCCAAAGGATTTTCAGTGGTGGAAAGGTGGTCTTAGTGTCTTAAATAGGAGAGGGTCATCCCCTCTCCTTGTGTTGTGTTTACTAACTTCATATGCCTCATGTTTGAGCACCTTTGATAAGCTTGTGTTAGCTTGTTCTTAGCTAGTATTTGTGGTTATTTTGCTGAGGCATGCCACCGTTTTTACTTGCTTTGGTCACTCCATGCATGGTTAATACACTTGTAGTGTCAATCGCACAAACTAGCTTTGTATGCTTCATGAAGTAGCATGTCATTCTAGCTTGTTTTCTTTCCATTTCAACATGTTTTTGGGGATGTTTTTCCATGTCATGACTCTGTTTTGATTTGGTTTGGTTGGCCCTTGCATGCTCCATGCACTTGTAATGCATTTCCATGAAATAGCCTAACATGCATCATGTTCTAACATGTCATTCTAGCATGCTTTTGGCTTAACTTCAGGAAGCTTTGGTCCATGTTTTAACATGCTTTAGCTCCAATTTTGGTGGTTTTGGCCATGCATGACTTGCTTTGTATAGCCTTGGTTCAATCTAGCTTATTAGCTTTGTGTATTGAATCCTCTAGCATGCATTACTTGGACTATTTTAATGATTTGGAATCATTCATAATGTGATTTCAGTCCATGTTTCATGGTCATACACTCACATTTGTCATTCATTCAATGCGTTGGAGGGTTTGCCCCTTTATGCCTTAACATGAACCATTGCGTATGCCTTCATGCCTTAGCTTGCGAGGCATCATTTCAATGTGTTTTTGGGGTTATTTTGCCATTATATAACTCTGGTTTTTATTGGTTAAGTCATCCCATACTTGGTCTTAATAGGTGTAGTGTAATCCACCTTATTTGCCTTGTATGCATCATGCCTTATGCCCCTCATGCTAGCTTGTTTTGGCTTCCTTCCATGTATGTTTTAGACTCATTTTGACATGTTCTAGGATTGTTTTGGGTTGCCTTGGTCACATGCTTCATGCTTTGTATAGCTGTGGTGCAATTGGCCTTGCTAGCTTTGTGTCTTGTTGACTCATGCATGCTATCTTTGAGCTACTTAAATGATTTGGCATCATTTAATACTTCATTTCAGAGCTTTTAGCATTGCCATGTTCCCACTTCTTTCATGCTTTGAATGCCTTTGAGTGTTATGCATTGTTGCCTAGTTTATGCCTTAGCTCGTATGCTTGCATGTCTAGGCCTTTGAGCCCTCATCTCAGCATGTTTAGGTCCTTATTTTAACCTACTTGAGCTCTATCCATGCTTAGTTCATGCATTTATGCCCTGTATTGCATGCCTCATGTGTAGTCCTCTTTGCTTGTCTTAAGCTTTAAGGACCTTTGCATGCCTTGCTTGTGTTGATTAAGTGATTTGACATCATTTCTTGTCTAATTTCAATGCCTTTAGTGTTGTTACACTTCCACGCTTTTCACTCTTAAAGTGTTCTTGAGAGTTGCACCTTAGTGCCTTCGTTGGTGAGCCAATTGGCATGCATGCTTGTATGTGTTTTCAGTACCTTCATTTTTGCATTATGGCCACTGTTTTGGGCATGACTGAGGTCTGTCCATTTCGGTTTAAGTCCATTGAGCATATGGTTTACATGTTGCATGTTTGGTGTATTGCATATAGTTGCCCTTGTTGCATTGCATTGTGCATGCATGCATTACATGGTGTTTAGAACCTTATGATTGCCTTGCATTGAGTATGACATCTAGTTCTTAGCAATTAGCATTGTGTATGCCATATAGTTCATTCGCATTGTGTATGCTAGTATTATTAATTGCATGTTTGCATGCTTGTCCCTCCCATGTTTGCATGCTAAGTTGCTTTACATTGCATTGAGCATGACATGTTATGTGTTGCATTGTGTTTGGAATAGGTGTTAGTCCAAACACGGGAAAAGAGGGATGTTTCATACTCATAGTGATGAAACGTGCCTCGATTCTCGATCGCCGATGCTCTTGATCATGCACGATAGAGTTTTAGGCTTTATGTGTTTACTTGTGCATTCATTTTACATTGAATTGTGCAACTTCACCTCTCGGTCATCATGTATTGAAATGAGCAATTGGTGGCCCGAGGGTCGAGAACCACACTCCCTTGAGTTCATGACATGATAGGGAGGGTGGTTGTGTACACATATCTTGCAAATACATTGCCATGCCCTTTCTTGCTCTCTATTACAGCAAATTGCAGTTCAGCAGCAACAACTGGCCGGCCAGCGAGAAAAACTAGCTGGACGACCACTTTTCTAGTTTTTCAACAACCAAAAGTGGTCGGCAGGTGTCTGGAGAGACCAAAAGTGGTTGGCCACCCTCCCACAGGACTTCCAAGGTGAAGTTTCAGCTTTTCTAGAGCTTGGTGCAAGGTTCTAAGAACAATTGAAAACAAAGGCAAATCGGGGCATCGCATTGGATTTCCGAACGAGGCGACCGAGCATGCATCCAGTCTTCTCCCTCTGAGAACCTCTTGCTTTTACTGCTTTCCTTAGCTGCCATGCTTAGATAGCTAGCTTTTTGCTTTGGTGTGTACCCTTTAATTAGTTAATGCGTTTAGCTATTTAAATTCGTTTTGTAATAATTAGTTAACTAGGATTAGTTAATTAGCTTGTTTTGTAATAATTAGTTTTAATTAGCTTAGATTAGCTAGTTACCTTCTTATTCTGTCCCTCCCTCGAGAGGGCACATTGTTGTAATAAGCGTGCGTGTGTGTGATGCATGTCTTCCAATCCCCATTTCTTTCTCCTTTTTACTTAACTGCTTATGATGGTTAGTTTTAGGGCATGTTTCAATTAGCATACCTTATGCTTGCATGCGTGCATCCATTCATCTGTTTTGCATGCACCGGGCTCGACGCATCATACTTACTGCATTGTATTTCAATTCCAATTTGAATACATGTACCAAGTTGAATTTCACATGACATTCTAGAATAGCCGAGCCTATTTTAGCTGCATTTTCGCACGTGTTGCATTAGCCATTTTAACATGAACTAGGATCATGCATGATTTCTAACTAGTTCCTTGTTTTGGCTCGGAGTACATTGTGAGTGTTTACGCTTTAGCATACTGCATGTATGTTAATGTTGCCATGAAACCATGCTTGCCATGAGGCTAACTGCTTATTTGATATAACTGCCTGAATGCCTGTGGGTGAAGGTTGGATTACCTGAATTGGAACAATTCATTGAAATCCGCATTTTAGCCTACTTGCGAGTAGCAAACTTCAAACCATTTTCCAAACAAACGGATATGCGATGCTTGGTTCCAAATTAGGCGATCTAGTCTATACTTGTTTGTTGTGCACATCACATAATAATTCTAGCTAATTAACCAGAATAAGAGCACATGTGTTTTCAAAAACAAAATATCATGTTTAGTACAGGCCGATCTTTGATCGGGCGAGCGGGGGTGCTCATTACATGACCTTCCCCAATCGTACCTAAGTTCCCAAGCCGAGGCAACTTTGGTGATGACAGACACATGGCCCTAGGCACGAGTCTGGGTTTTCCAAATTCCTCCAAAATAAAATATTTAGGTGGCGACTCTGTATCTGGCAAAGCAGTCCATGTTTGGCACTTCTTTATTAAAAATCAGTTTTCCAAAACGATTTGCCGGATTTGGACTCTTTGGTGATTTATCGATCTCACATCACACATTGTGAGATTAGATTCAGAACCGTGACATTTGAGTCCGAACTATAGTAGCTCAAAGAACAAGACGAGATTCGCGCCGCCCTCGCAGGTGCATGGATGTCGGGGAGTTCCCGGGAGCATGTCTACAGGTATTATTACTTTTATATGCAAAAACCTAATTCACCTCCCTTCTTATGTTGTCTTTTGGATAACAATATCAAACAGTCTCTGGCCCATTATTTTAATATTCATGTTTATACGCATTTCATATTCGTGATCATAATCATGTTCATAGTCAGATGGCCTTAGGCCTATAAATGTCCTTATTAAATATATCAAACGGCCTTAGGCCCAAGTATGACAAATGGCCTCAAGCCCAATTAAAATATATCAAACGGCCTTGGGCCCAATTCATATTCTTCACAGACCTTTTACAAAAATTTGGCATATAGAATACTCATACATAATTCAAACTAACAAATCCATGAAACTTATATAGAAGTAGCAGTTGGAAAGTAACATACTTGAAAATATCTTTACTAAGATATTACTCACAGTGTTCCGTCGATGGATTTGCCCTCATACTTGACCCGACACATTTCATAACGCATTGGGTCACTAACAATTCAATCCGTTCTTAACTTATTATTTCTCTTAGGCCTCTTTCTTATCCCTTTTGTTCATTTACAATGTCCAACACATGCCTAAGAGTGCTTAGAAATGAAAGAGAACGGAAAACGGAATGTAGAACAATTTTTCAAAATTTCTAAAATAAGACCTTTCGCTCGAGCGCAGCTTTGGTTGCTCGAGTGGCCTGTAAACTCTGTAAAAGTACTGGTTGTGTGCATTTTACGCTTGAGTGAGACTTCTGACGCTTAAGCGAGGAGCCTTGCAAAACAGGGTTCGCTCGAGCGCAAGATTTGTCGCTCGAGCTACTGTGCAAATTTCTAGAAAACTTCTGAGAGCTTGATTTTCACGCTCGAGCAAGGCTTTCCTCGCTCGAGCAAAATGGTCAAATTCTGAAATTTCCAAAATTCTATTTGAAGTTCAAATCACAAATCTAAAGGTCCAATTCATGCATAAAACACTCAAATATGCAAGTACACTCCAAAAAAACATATATTTGAAGATAACTCGCAACTATAGTTCAAAATTCCATGGTGTGGGAGCCGAATTTCATCAGATCCATAGGGACGGATAAACGTGTCCGATCCGAAACGTAACCTATATTCGGCACATACCCCAATCAATCAAGGAGCCGAATAGAATAACCAGTACCTCAGCCAACAGAACAGATGTCGAGTAGAGGTACATGTAACGGAACAAGGATGGGCCCAGCCCAAAGGCCCAAAGGGAATACTATAAATACAAGATCTTCAGTTCTAAAAAGGTATGTGAGAATTATTAAGCTTAGCTGAGAATACAAGTAATCTTGAGTGCAGAGACTAACTTGCCCATCGGAGTGTTTATTCCTTTTCAGGTGACTAGCAGAGGATCATGAGCGTCCCCCAAGATCAGAAGAGTATTTCCAAACCACTTCTCCACAATTGGCACCATCTGTGGGAATACTCAAACACATCCATGGCGGGCGTGACAGAAGATCCTCCGATAGTCATTGATGAAACCACGCAGAGAGACGACCTCACTCCAACGAACATGCTTAGATCGCAAACTATCCCCGTACGACGTGCTCTGAACTTTGCCTCACCCTCGACTTCAGAACAAGAGGCAATGGAAGCAAGCATGAAACAAGCAAAGCAAAACGAACAAAGGTTGGAGAACATGATCGCAGAAAATGAACGTCTCCGTCAGGATTTGGCCTTAGAGGTGGCAAAGTCCAAACAAGCTGTACGCCAAGATCCGAAACAACCTGTGAGGGCAGGAGGTCGACGATCTCGAGCCCGACAACAAGACACTGATAGTGACTCTGACTCATTATCCCCGGAGCCCAAGAAGAAGGGACGATCTGAAACTTCCAGCTCCTCTGAAGAGAGTCCACGTATAAGGCATAAACGCAGACGAAATAGTTCAGATAAAGAAGACCGGCATGATCCCTTCATACGACAGATTGCAAAGGCCGTGCTACCCAAGAAATTCAAAGCACCGTCATTCACCTTGTACGACGGTAAATTGGATCCCACCAATCATATCCGCCATTACAAGCAAGCCATGACACTACATGCAGATAACGAGGCTTTGATGTGCAGAATATTTCCGAGCAGTGTGGGACCACTAGCTGTCAGGTGGTATTACAACTAGAGCCGGCTTAGACTAAAAGCTTCCACTAACTCCAAAAGTCCTTCAAGGCAAGGTTTATCACTAATGAGGTCCAGCCAAAGCAAGCCGACTCTCTCTGGGCAATGCAAATCCTGCCAGGAGAAACACTAAGAGCATATTCGGCGTGATATTGGGAATGCTTTAATCTTGTTGATGACGCTTGCAACGACTCCATGGCCATCACCGCCTTCAAAATGGGATTACATCCAGATAGTGCCCTCCGCAGTTCCTTGACTAGACGACCCCCGAAAACAGCCTGGGGGTTAATGAAGAAAGTAGAGGAATACTGCAAAGTGGAAGATGAGGCCTTGCGGGTTAAAGCCGGACATAAGGCCAACAAAATGGCCCTCCTAAAATTGCACAGCCAATAAGTTCCGTACCACCTCAGAGCCCTGAACCACGACAGCCAATAAGAGACGGGATTCTCGCCGATCAAGCGATCAATGCTCACACCGAGCAAACGAGCAACTGCAAGTTGATAGTAGGCGCACAAAGCGCGCCGACAAGAAATATATGGAGCTGCCAGAGCTAACCAGCTCGGTTATGTCCAAAATCCAACATCTTCCATTCTTCAAATGGCCATCCAAAATGGTGGGACCTCCTGACATGAGAAGGCGGGACAGGCGGTGCGAATATCACAAAGATCACAGTCATCATACGGACAGTTGCTATGCTTTGAAAGACTACCTTAAGGAATTGGTGCAAGATTGTCGGCTCCAGCAGCATGTCTGAAATGGTGCAATCAAAACAGTTGCCCTTCAGCAGGATTCACCTTCACTCGGCGTCATTCATATGATATACAGCCTTCCAACGCCTCTTACTGTACGCGTAATTTAGTCAGCCCCCCAGAAGCAACGCACTCCAACGAAACGGCCCCACAAAGCTCTGAGTATTATCTTCGACAATTTCGACCTTATCGACATAACACTCCCCCACATTGATCCATTGGTCATTGAACTACACGTAAACTGATTTACCGTTGAACGCGTCCTCATAGACCACGGGAGCACTTCGAAGGTTATGTATTACGAGACCTTCATCAAACTCAGCTTCAACAAATCAGACCTGTCTCCGGCTTCTTATCCATTATTCAACTTCATCGTAAATCCAGAGTACCCGTTGGGGGAAAATCACATTACCCGTTCGAGCAGGCTCCCAAACAGTGGATGTGGAATTCTTGGTCGTCAAGCTCCCTTCGCCGTATAATCTCATCACGGGGCAAACTTGGTTGCATACTATTCAGGCTGTGCCAAGCACCTATCATCAGCTACTACGCTTCTCGACCGAACACGATATTGAGCAAATCTGTGGTTCCCAGTAATCCGCACAAGCATGTTATCTCCTTTCTGGAAAGACACCAACGGAGTCACAGGCCAACTCCACAGAAGTGCCGAATCGAAATAGCCACGACGATGTCGGACAGCTCCCTAGTGAAAAGCCACGGAAACCCTAGGCGATACCAGCAGCAGCTTGCCAAGTCGTACAATCAACGCGTTCAGTTGCACCGCTACACACCGAGAGAGTCGATCTTGAAGGTACTTCCGGATGACAAGAAACCGATTGATAGAAAATTGGGTCCTAACTGAGATGGCCATTATCGGATAGATTCCATATCAGCTTAGAAATGTGTCAGGAAGGAGTCCGCCACGGCACTGGAACTCGACGCCCTTAAGAAAATTCTATCATTAAACCCGACTTGTGGGGAATGATCTTAGTTCTAAATGATTCGCCATGTACACATTTCACTTTTGTAATGCAAGGATTCTTGTTGAAAAGTTGTAATTCCACCCATTGCGAAATCCAATTAACAAGTCCTCCGATGAAAAAAGCCTCTGGATTCGGAGCGCTCTTCGTGGATATCACGATTGGCCAAAAAGTCATCGGATTCGGATCCCCCTTGGCGCACGTCGCCTTTGGGCCGAAAAAGCCTCCGGATTCGGAGCACCCATCGTGGATAACACGATTGGCCAAAAAGTCTCCAGATTCGGAGCCCCCTCGGCGCACGACGCCTTTGGGCCGAAAAAGCCTCCAGATTCGGAGCGCCCTTCGTCGATATCACGATTGGCCCAAAAGTCTCCAGATTTGGAGCGCCCTCGGCACACGATGCCTTTAGGCTGAAAAAGCCTTTGAATTCGGGGCGCCCCTTCGTGGATATCACGATTGGCCAAAAAGTCTCCGGATTCGGAGCCCCCTCGGCGCACGACGCCTTTGGGCCGAGAAAGCCCCCGGATTCGGACTGCCTTTCGTGGATATCACGATTGGCCAGTCTCCGAATTTGAAGCCCCCCTCGGCGCACGACGTCTTTGGGCTGAAAAAGCCTCCGGATTTGGAGCACCCTTCGTGGATATCGTGATTGGCCAAATAGACTCCGGATTCGGAGCCCCATCGGCACATGACGTCTTTGGCCGATAAAGCCTCCAAATTCGGCTGACCAAATAATGTCCCACCGGGCGGCGCTCAAGGGCCGAGTAACATTCCGAATTCGGAGCGCCCACCAGAATAAATAAAAAAAAAAACATTTACACATCAAAGCAGGGATATGTAAGTTAAGCCGGCACAACCGCATGAACAAAACAAAACGTTCCAACATTCGAAATAAGATGCTTAATTAAGCATATAAAAATTCAGAATAAGATATAAACTTTTAAAATAAAACATTTTATTTGATTAAACAGTAATTACAAAAACGCAATCCGCGTTCGAGCATTACAATATCAATTTTCATACGGCGTCACCTTCGTCCTCACCCTTCTCAACTTTGAAGGCGAAAAAGGGAAAGTACTCACGTTGGTACAGTGGCAGCGCCGAATATACGCCCGCTGCTCGGAAAGCATCCGTAGCTTGAAATGCTTTGATCTGACCGCACTTGAATCCACGATGTTCACACCGGAGAGACAATCACCCTCGAGGTGGAGAGCTTTGACACCATAGACAACGTCAAGGCCAAGATCCAGGACAAGAGAGGAATTCCCCACGAAAACAGTAAAACTCAATGATCGCGGCGCTACGTCGGCCTCATTTCTCGGTCGCGGTTGCGGAGAACATCCCCGTTGTTGTTTCTCCCTTCGGGGTGATCGACTTCGACGACTTGGAGGCTGACATTTTTCCCGTTCTTCAAACGCCCTACCTCTCGCACGGGTGGGTTCTCTGCTGCGATTCATTGCAGTATCAAGCTCAGCCAAAGTTCGAGCTTCTCCTCTGGTGTTGAAGAAAACTTCATTTGACATTCACACTTATCTGACTCCATGCAACAAAATTGTTTTAAATCGAGTCTGAACACAGTAAGTGAAGTTACTGGCGCGATGAGTTCAAGGCAATTTATTTCTAATCCTTGCAGTGACCCCGAGGCGATTTTATTAACATTGAACTCCAAACGACGGACGCCGATCGATATTGGCCACAGCCACTTCATGTACTAATTTTCAGCTTTTTGGACTTAAAATGGCCTAATTATCTAAACGGCAATTATAGATGGGCTGAGAGTCTCTAAATTCGGAGCCCTTGGTGCATGACACCTTTGTCCCGATTAAGCCTCCGTGCGAAACATAATTGTGTCGATTAAATACTTAATGTAAATGCTCTCATACCGAGCCGCCGAAATGACTAGTTATCTCGGGCTAGTCAATGTTTATACAATAAAACATGCAAACACGTGTGTGCCGAATAAAAATTACATCGAAAGAAACGGTTGAAATAGACAATGTACAATGTACTATTACCCAAATTAAAGCCTCCGTAGACAAAGGCCGAAAAATGCAAATATTCAAGTAAGATTGTTCAAGCCGCATAAACGTAATCTAAAACGTGCACACATTCAGAATAAAATGTGTACTAATAGATAATAAGTACACTACAAATTGAGAACTAAGCGTTTTATTAAAGTTAAGCCAATAAATACATAATTTCACTTTCGATCTACTTAATCATTTCAAGGTTTTCTTCGGTTCGTCAGTTTCCTCATCATCACTCTTCTCAATTTCGAAAGCAGAGAAGGGGAAATCATTTCGTTGGAACAACGGAAACGTGGGATCCAACCCTGCTGCCTGGAGACTCTTAGGTTGCTGAAGTGCCTTGATCCAACCGTGCCTAAATCCACGATTTTCACATCGGCAAACTTCTTCAGTGAGTTTCTTTTTGGTTTTCTGAATTCTGATCTTTCGACCGTCGTGAAAACCTTTTTCATAGGCCGCGGACCTCACAGTCTCGATCGCGAACATGCTGGCCATGTTCCGATCGGCGATCGCATCATGAATCCGCCGTTGAGTAACCCTCTCTTGAACAACTGGGTTTGGGTGGCTAGCCGATTGTGGCACGGTGGACTTCATTTTAGTGAGCCCACGCTCGGCCTTCTCGGCGCGAGCTTCTAACTTTTGACTGCGTTTGTCTCTTTGTTCTATATCGTGGTGAGCGGCGCGGAGACGCATACCGATCTCGCAATCCGTGTACAGTCCCCTCACCGCCCAGTGAACGCCTTCACGAAACACTTCGAAGTCCTGCCGACCTACCATCGATTGCTGAACTTCAGGTGGAAAAATCTGTCGAGCAAACTCGACTGCCACATTTGGATCTCGAATGATCAAATCCGCCTCTGTCACTGGTCTATTACCCATAAAGACCGTGAAACTCAATGGGCAAGGAGTCGCGTCAGACTCCCTTCCAGGACGGGGTTGGGGAGACTTACGCTGTAGCTGTTTGTCCCTCCTAGGCGACCTGCTTCGACGATGAGGAGATTGGTGTCTCTCCCGATCCCTTGAAGTCCTACTGCCCGTGCGTAAAGGTTCACCGCTTCGACTTATGGCTCCACCTAGCTCAGCTAGCATCTTCGCTTCACCTCTGCTATTGAAGAAAAGTCTATTTGACATTTGTACTTGTTTAATCTTCCTCAAAGAGCTGAACTGAGTTACTGATTGAGCACATAAATAGGACCCTCGTTCACGAAGTACACGTCCATTTATTCCTTAAGGGCAGCACCTCCGAGGCAATCTCATTAACGTTGAAGCGTCAGCAGCCTGGAGCCGACTGAGTCATATGCCCCAATCGCCCCAGCCACTGATATTCGGCGGAATCATCAATCTAGTCGGCTTGAGTGCCCCAGCCGTTCCACGAATCGATTCATCAGTACAAGATTCAGAAGTAATGTGTTATTCGGCGTTCTACGATCATGAACCAGCTGGGGCAAGGGCAGATTCATCAATCTAGTCGGCTTGAGTGGCCCAGCCGTTCCACGAATTGATTCATCAGTACATGATTCAAAAGTAACATGTTATTCGGCATTCTACGATCATGAACCAGCTAGGGCAAGGGCAGAGTCATCAATCTAGTCGGCTTGAGTGCCCCAGCCATTCCACGAATCGATTCATCAGTACAAGATTCATAACGTGTTATTCGGCGTTCTACGATCATGAACTAACTGGGGCAAGGGCAGATTCATCAATCTAATCGGCTTTTAAGTCTGTCGTCTCACGTAATCTTGACATTTTGTTCTAACTGCTGATTATCCTAATTATATGTTCACACAACAAACAATACGACAAATAACTTGAGAGCATATAAAATTTTCATTCATAAATTGGGCGCTAGCAGCGGACATTTTACATATGAAAATCCAAAAAAGATGAAGGTCAACTAACAAAAAACATACATTAAAATTGAGAAAAGCCTGACAAAATTGGAATGTCACCAAAATCAAGTCTAAGGATCAGACTCAAGCGGCTTAACGTCCACTTGCTCATATGCAATTGGCATGGCCAATGTAACTCCAGCGGCAGGAAGGGCTTTGAGCCAGCCGTGTCTGAATCCCCGATCCTCAAATTTGGGGACTTCTTCTACGTAGTCATTAAAGGCGGCGCTCTTCCCAGCCTCGAACGCCACGGAAGCCTCAGAGTCGGCTTTTTCCTTGGCCTACCTCAACTCTTCAAACTCGGCCTCCAGTTTCGCAAGCGCCTCCTTGGCTAACTTGAGCGATTCCTCGCTCGCGTTTGCCCTCTCCTCGGTGTCAGATCTGAGTTGATCAGCAGTCTTGGCCTTTTCCTTCTCAGCCTCGGCCTGCGCACTTTCCATTGCGACTCTCATTGCCTCAAACTCTGCCCTGCTCTTTTGACCATCGACTTCCGATTGCAAACAGCCAATCCTTTCAACGGCTTCATGCAGGTGGCGCCCTAGTTCGGCGATCCTTCCAACCGTCTGCAAAACAAAGGGTCGCCACATTCCAAAAAACATCGAATACAAACCAAACCAACAAAGGAGTTAGTCACATACCAGAAGGGCCGACTGAGCAGCTAATGCTGCCGTTACCAAATCTGGCTCGGCACGAAAGGTCGCCTTGTCAGCCGGCAGGGAGACCGAGGCAGCTAAACTCAATGCCACAGCTGGATCTTTCAAAGCCGACACTTCAGAGGAGATCGGCATGTTTTTTATCTTTGGCTCAAAGACAAAAGGAGCAACCACAGCCGACTCCTCTAAGCGTGGCCGTTTATCAATGGGTCCCTCTCCAGAGCCGTCCTTGTCCTCAGCGCTTCGCTTTTTGCCCCGATCCTCTGAAATCGGTCGCTCCACTGTAGTTGGACGCTCGACATCTTTTTTCGTCTCGGCCATGACAACGTGAGCCGTTTCTTCTATGACAGTAGGTTGAACAGATTCAGCCGAAACAAGTCCGGAACGAATGGCCTCAACCTTTTGTTGGGCGGCCATGCGTTCAGTGTTTCTCTTCCGCGCCATCTGTGTTAGATTTTCCCCAGCCATATCCTCAGAGTAATCGCCGGGAAGGTCTCCCAAGTCTGTAAAAATATCTTCGAAGGGGTCCCCTCGGCCTGATGTAGATGGAGAGTCAGAAGAGTTCAATCCGGCTTCCTCGAAAGCCGAATTAATAGTTTCGTCAACTTCTGCTGCCAACCTGTCCGGGTACTTGGCTATTGGTTCGGCCACTTGTTCGTGTTCAGAATCCGATGATTCTAAGCCGATCTGCCTCAAGTTTTTGAAGCTGGGGAAGATGAGGGTCGTAAGATGGTTGTCGCCTCACGCGATCGGAATATTGTCTACCGCCGAGAAAGTCGTGTAAGTTGGCTCGTACCGCAAAAGAAGGTGGGCTGCCCTCCCTTGTTTTTGAAGATCCGGACGGCTGACGAACTGTAGCGTGGTTTTAATTTCTACGAGCACAGCGTCGTCGTCTGAAACCAACACTCTCTTCAAATCACTGCCTGCATAAACAAAACGATTAGATGAATATAGTGCCGAATAAATATATATACGAAAATAATGGAAACAAGTAATCCAATTGGCCACCTGGTTCTCTTTTTTTCCTCGGTACCGGGTCTAGGCGATCTTCGCCTTCGCCGAACTCCCAGTTGCCACAGACCACGACCATCACGTTGTCGACACGCTTGCCAGAACTGGCGAGCATAGTCACTAAGTGATGATCAGTATCCTTGGCTCTAAGAAAGTAGCGCCCTAGCCGGCCAGTAGATTTGGCTAGGACTTAACAGTGCCGGATGGCAGGAATATCTAAATTGATCTTAAGACGGCAGTTTAGTTCTACGATCCCCATTATGATGCGGAAGAAATTCACGTTGGGCTGGGAGGCGATTAGACCCCAGTATCTAAGAACGGCCCTCAAAAGTAGGTGAAGAGGAAAGCGGACTCCACCCTCAGCAATTGATAGGAGAGGAAAGACGATTGTGCTCTCATCTTCCCTCTGCATATCGGTGGTGCTGTCTGCCAAAAGTGACAGATGGACGTCATCAGGGATGGAGAAATGGCGTCAAAAGCCAGAGATTCGATCCGCCGAAAGGAGCTCTTTCAGATGTTTTGCCATTTTTTGGCCAAACCCAAGGATTACGGAAAGTTAAAAGCAAGTAAGGAAACGGGATCAAAAATGAAGGAGGAGAAGACTTACAGGAGACGAAAGGAGAAGCGAGAAACAAGGAGTTGTAGAAGCCACGAAGAGACAGAGTTGCACAAGAGGGCAAGCAAGATATCTTTTGAATATTCAGGACATACGCTCGAAGAGACAATTTCAAATCATATTAAATAGAAGCAGTGTACGAAGGGGCGGGAAGGCGTTATAATGACCAAGAAGCGTATGCACGTTCTGACACACATTTTTGACTTCCCAGGCTAGAAAGCCAAACACGCCGACTAACTGGTGCTAGTAAGGTGTTTGGAGGGCAGTTGTGGGAGCCAAATTTCATCAGATCCATAGGGATGGATAAGCGTGTCCGGTCCGAAACGTAACCTATATTTGGCACATACCCCAATCAATCAAGGAGCCGAATAGAATAACCAGTACCTCAGCCAACAGAACAGATGCCGAGTAGAGGTACATGTAACGGAACGAGGATGGGCCCAGCCCGAAGGCCCAAAGGGAATACTATAAATACAAGATCTTCAGTTCTAGAAAGGTATGTGAGAATTATTAAGCTTAGCTGAGAATACAAGTAATCTTGAGTGCAGAGACTAACTTGCCCATCGGAGTGCTAATTCCGGCACCCCCGATCGGAGTGTTTATTCCTTTTCAGGTGACTAGCAAAGGATTACGAGCGTCCCCCAGGATCAGAAGAGTATTTCCAAACCACTTCTCTATACATGGTTTTAACAAGTTTCAAAGCATAAACTTTATACATACACAATTCATGTTTTGTATCTTGCATAGAAAAGCTCCTAGGCTTGAAACTAAGCTTCAATACATGATCAATACATGAAAATTCTTACATGCATGTGCCAAACAACCCTCAATACAACATGATCAACATGCTTCACATTCAAATATGCAAAATTATGGCTAATTCTTACATGCATGTACACATTAACTTCAAATTCATTTTAATCAACTCAATTCTTGTTCTTAATTATATATCTTGCTTAAATTCACTTAACTATGAACTTAAACTCATGAGTTTGAGTTCAACTACTCACCTAGGAGCTCCAATCTTCCAAGTTCTAGCTAGTTCTTGAGTTAACCTTCTCAAATTTCAAGCGTCTTGCTTAATTCTCCAATTTTTGCCTTCACTCTCTCTCTCTTTAGAACCATTCCTCTTTCTCTCTCTCTCTAGAGTGTAATCTCAGCCAAGTTGTAAGAAATGAGCTCAAAGGAATAAACTTAAGTGTATATAGATCACTTATATATGCTTGCCTAATCAATTTTGATTAGGGCTAATTAACTGAGCTTAAATTAATCAATTTAACCTAATTAACTTGGTCCGAATCAAATTTAATTAAATTTCACTATAGGCTCTAAAAATTATGCTAATCACAATAGTACAGTCAATTTCAATTTCTGTAGCCTCTATGGTCTTCAATTTCAAATTATAGCAGTAAATGGGACAGATTTTCCTACGGTGAACAAATATAGTTTCAAAACCATAATTATCACCAAAAATCACATAAGCACTTAATCACAATCATAATCAAGGGTAATTAACATAACATAGAATAGGATTATTACAATCTTCCCCCCTTTAGGAAGTTTGGTCGTTCAAACTTATTTTACCTCTGTCTGGAAACAAGTGTGGATAGCGTAGCCGTATCTCATCTTCCTTTCCCATGTAGCGTGTTTCCCATAGTGTTCTTTCCATTCTACTTTCACCATTGGGATGGACTTGTTCCTCAATTGTTTCACTTGCTAGTCAATGATTCGTTCTGGCCATTCTTCGTATTCCATATTCTCATCAAGTGCTATCCGGTGGTAATCAATCACATGGAATGGATTTCGGAGATACCCCTCAACATCGATATATGAATTACATTGTGCATTTGTTCGAATCCCGATGGCAAAGCAACTCTATAAGCAACTGGGCCAAGCCTTTCCAAAATTTGAAACAGTCCAATGTAACGGGGTGACAATTTACCCTTCTTACCAAATCCAAACTGACCCTTCATTGGAATCACACGAATAAATACATGATCACCAACCTCATACTCAAGAAGTCTTCTTCGAACATTTGCATAATTCTTTTGCCGACTCTGTGCTATATTGAGCCTTTGTTGGATGATTTTCTTTTTCGCAGAAGTATCTTGCACAATTTCGGGTCCAAGTAGAGCCCTATCCCGACTTTTGTCCAACAAATTGGTGATCTACATTTTCTTCCATACAAAGCTTCGTATGGTGCCATACCGATGCTGGAATGGAAACTATTATTGTATGCAAATTCAGCTAGTGGCAAATAATCTTCCCAACTCCTTTGAAAATCTAAAGCACACATTCTGAGCATGTCTTCCAAGGTCTGTATGGTCAATTTTGATTGCCCGCCTATTTGTGGATGGAACGCAGTACTAAATTTTAGTTATGTTCCCATTACTCTTTGCAGGCTTTTCCACAATCTAGATATAAATTTTAGATCTCTATCTGATACAATAGACACCAGAACTCCGTTTAAATGAACAATCTCATCAACACATGTAGTGGCTAATCTATAAGCATCAAATGTAGTTCTCATAGACAGAAAATGTACAGATTTGGTCAGTCTATCAACTATAACCTAAATAGAATCCATACCTCGAGGCGTTTGAGGTTTGAGGTAGGCCAACAACAAAGTCCATGGTCACATGCTCCCACTTCCATTCTAGAATAGGGAGAGGTTGAAGTAGACCGTCTGCTTTCTTTCAGCTTTAACTTGCTAACATTAGAGGCACTTAGACACATACTCTGCGATCTCCTTCTTTATTTTGGGCCACTAATAGCTTTGCTTTAAGTCCCTGTACATTTTTTTATTATCCGGATGCATAGCAAACATCGACTTGTGAGCTTCACCTAAGATTCTCTTCTTTAGTTCAGGAATGCTTGGGACACATAGTCAGTTTTGGAATCTCAACACTTCATTATCAATGCTGAATTCTGGTTTCGGATTTGCTTCAAGCTCATCAATTATTTTCTTGAGGAACTCATCCTCTTTTTGTCTTTGCTTGACTTCATTAACTATTGTTAGCTCAGCTGGAATGGCGGATATCAACCCATCTTGTTCGTGTAACACAACTTCAATCTTGATTTTCTCAAAATCCTACACGATTTCTTTCTGTTCAGTAAGTAAGCAAGCTAAACTCCCCATCGATTTTCTGCTCAGGGCATCAGCAACTGCATTGGCTTTCCCAGGGTGATACTAAATCTGAAGACCATAGTCTTTTATTAGTTCAAGCCATCTTCTCTGTGACATATTCAACTCTTTCCAAGTAAAGAAGTAATTCAAACTTTTGTGATCCGTGTAGACTTTGCATGCCCCATACAAGTAATGCTGCCAAATTTTCAAAGCAAATACAACTGCGGTCAATTCCAGGTCATGTGTTGGATAGTTTTTCTCATGTGGTCTTCATTTTCGGGAGGCATAAGCAATTACTCGTCCTTCTTGCATTAATACACAACCCAAACCTTTATAAGATGCATTACTATAAATCACAAAGTTTTCCGTGCCTGCGGGCAATGTTAACACTGGTGCAGTAGTCAGTCTTATTTTTAGTTCTTGGGAGGCAGATTCTCTTTCATCATTCCATTCAAATGGTTTCCCTTTGCGTGTCAGTTGGATAAGAGGTATAGCTATTTTTGACAATCCTTCGCAAACCTTCTATAGTACCCAGCTAAGCCCATGAAACTACAGACTTCTATTACATTTGTTGGTGTAGGCCAATTTACAATTGCCTTTATCTTCTGTGAGTCAACCTAAATCACATCTCTGTTGATGACATGCCCTAAGAAAACAACTTCATCCAACCAAAACTCACATTTTTGTAATTTAGCAAAAAATTTCTTTTCTCCAAGTGTTTGCAAGACGGTTTTCAGATGTTGTTCATGTTCAAGTCTACTCTTTGAATATATCAGCATATCATCAATAAAAACCACAACAAATTCATCAAGGTAAGGCTTAAAAATTCGATTCATAAGATCCATAAATGCTGCAGGGGCATTAGTCACTCCAAATAGCATAACAAGAAATTCATGGTGGCCATACCTTGTCCGGAATCCAATTTTCTCAACATCTTTTGCTTTTACCTTCAACTGGTGATACCCGGATCTCAAATCAATTTTAGAAAATACTTGTGAGCCCTGCAACTGATCAAACAAGTCATCAATATAGGGTCAAGGGTATTTATTCTTTATTGTTACCTTGTTCAATTCACGGTAATCAATACACAGGTGCAAGGTCTCATTCTTCTTTTTCACAAATAACACTGGTGCAGCCCATGGTGAAGTACTTAGTCGGATAAAGCCTTTGTCAAGTAAGTCTTGCAATTGTTCTTTCAGTTCTTTCATTTTAGCAGTAGACATTCTATAGGGGTTTTGAGATAGGCTGAGTGCCTAGTACAATATCAATAGTAAACTCTACTTCCCTGTCAACCAATTCTCCGGGTAATTCATCTGGAAATACATCTGGAAATTCTCTAACAATAGGGATACTGTTTAACTCAATAATCATAGATCGTTCAGACAATATGCCACACAAGTAACCTTGGCACCCTGTTCTGATCAATTTACTTGGTTTCATTGCAGATATCAAATAAGGTGGAGGCACTACCCTATTACCCATAAACACAATTTCTTCTTGCCCTGGTGGTCTAAATACAACTCGTTTCATTACATAATCGATGGTGGCACAGTATTTAGATAACTAGTCCATACCCAGAATTACATCAAAATGTCTAAAGTCCAAGGGCAACAGATCTACATACAGAGTAGCATTCCCAATACGCATATCACAAAGTCGACAAACAGATATACACAACACAGATTCCTCGGACGGAGCAAATACACATAACAAATATGGCAATGATTCTAGAGGTCTACTTAATCTAGATGCAAATGCATAGGTTACAAAGGAGTGCGTTGATCCAAAGTCAATTAACACAAATGAATCCTGATTACATATAGAGATAGTACCTAAGACGATGGCTTCTGCGTTCCGTGTATCGCCCGGAATGAGCACAAAGACTCTTCATTGCCTTGCGGTGTCTCTGGTGGTAGTAGGCCCCATAGTGTTTCCCAGTTTTGGGATCAATGTAGTTAAGCTAGAAGCTAACTTCCCACTGCTTTGATTACAATCCCTGGCTATATGCCCTGTTTTACCACACTTAAAGCAGGCCCCTAAAACACGGTAGCAAACCCCATGATGTCTTTTACCACATTGGTTGCACATTGGAGACGCATCTCTAGAAGAATTTGAAGTGCTTGAGGAGCCTGTATTATGTTTCTTTGAAAGTCTTTTCTTTGAAAAAAAGCCCTGCCTCTTACTTTTCCAATCAGTTGATGATTTACCTTGCCTGGCTATGTTAGCTTCTGATATTATGGCCCGATCTGGCACATCAATATAGGTTTCTAGCTTTAGTACATTCATATTTTACAAGATATCATCTCGAAGGCCACCTTCAAACTTTCTCATTTTCTTACAGTCAATGTCAACCATGTGCGGTGAAAATCTAGCCAATTCGGTAAACATGGCCTCATACTTAGCCACTGTCATGTTGCCTTGCTTAAGTTCCATGAACTCTAAAACTTTCATATCACGAACACATTGTGGAAAGTATTTGTCGTAGAAAATTTCCAAGAACCATGCCCAGCCAATATCTTATTGCTTTCATGCATCAACATCCACCACCTTCTCGCTTCATCTTCTAGTATAAAGGTGGCTAGCAATACTTTCTATGTTTCTAGACAAGGAAACACTTCAAACAACTTCTCCATGCCAAGGACCCACACTTCAGCCTGTAATGGATCCAATCCTCCATGAAACTATGGCGGTTTCATTTTCTTAAACTCTTTGGTGAGAGTTATTGTCCAGTCATCATTCTGTAGATCTTGTACAGGCGGTGCCGAAGGTGGGGGCGGAGGGTGTGGCTGTTGCCACTGTTGTTGTTGCCTCATTGTTTCTTCCATGTCCTGTATTAATCTTTCCATCCTATCCATTCTGGCAGTAGAGGACTCCTCTAATTCATCATCTCTTGTTCTCACCATTATTTGATTAAGCTTGCATTATTCTTTATACCAAAATGGGCGCAAGTATGCAAATACAGAGAGCACACATATTCAAGTAAATCACAATGCAAGTAAATCACAATGTATATAGTACACAATCATTTGTTTCAAAACATTTTAGCATATTCTCGATGTCTTCAAGGTCATACTTATCATATGAATACATCCTAGATCTTTTCTAGACGCTTATTGCTCATTCGGACAAGTTTGTGAGTTATTAACTCGTACTTTGATACCACTCTGTCATGACCCAAACTCGCCCCTATGGATTAAGATCATAACCAGTCAGTAATCATGAGATTACCTACGACCTCAAACCTGATTAAACATGTCTCAATAGAAAAAAAGGGGCCAAAACGAAAGCAGACTTAAAAATTTTATCCAATGAGCTATGCTTATATAGCATAACAAAATCATTTTAAAAGCATTCCATAATAACTCACACATATAACAGATTTAACATCTTGTACATCCAGGAACTTTCAGATATGTAGCCAGCCGAACAAAAGATTATATACATAGGTGATCCAACGTATTCACCAAGGTAGCCAAAGGGGTAAACAAAAGAATAAAGCAAAGTCTCATGCGTGAGACGTTTGGGCTAACTTCACAAAAACTTGGATTTCTCTCACATCCTTGACTGAGGTTCACTGAGGCTAGGTTTGGACATCTTTTTGCTCACCTACATACATATAAATAAGAGTGAGCGAAAGCCCTGTGAATAATACCAAACTAAAGAGGTTATATGAATGAAATTCTCTAATAGGTAGTATCCTTGTCAATCACATTAAACGACCTTTGGCTCATTCATGTTCTTATCAAACGTGTCAAATGGCCTCAGACCCAAACATATCAAACTGCTTTTGACCCATCATATCAAACGGCCTCGGATCCAATTCATTCATATCAAACGGCCTCGGGCCCAATTCATTCATGTCAAACAGCCTCATGCCGAATCTTCGTATGAAACAGCCTCTAGCCCAATCATATTAAACGGCCTCTGGCCCATTATTTTAATGTTCATGTTTATACGTATTTCATATTCGTGATCATAATCATGTTCATAGTCAGACGGCCTTAGGCCCATTAATGTCCTTATCAAATATATCAAACAGCCTTGGGCCCAAGTATGAAAAACAGCCTCATGCCCAATTCATGTTTTTCACAGACCTTTTACAAAAATTTGGCATATCGAATACTCATTCATAATTGAAACCAACAAATCCATGAAACTTATACAGAAGTAGCAGTTGGAAAGTAACATACTTGAAAATATCTTTACTAAGATATTACTCACAATGTTCCGTCGATGAATTTGCCCTCGTACTTGACCCTACACATTTCATAACATATTGCGTCACAACCAATTAAATCCATTCTTAACTTATTATTTCTCTTAGGCCTTTTTCTTATCTCTTTTGTTCATTTATAATGTCTAATGCATGCCTAAGAGTGCTTAGAAATAAAACAGAATGGAAAACGGAACGTAAAACAACTTTTCAAAAATTTTGAAACAGGACCTTTCGCTTGAGCACAACTTTGGTTGCTTGAGCGGCCTATAAAACTTGTAAAAGTACTGGTTACGTGCATTTTACGCTTGAGTGAGGAGCTTTGCAAAACAGGGTTCACTCAAGCTACTGTGAAAATCTCTGGAAAACTTCTGGGAGCTTGATTTTTACGCTCGAGGGAGGCTTTTTTCGCTCGAGCAAAAATGTCAAATCCTAAAATTTCCAGCTTCAATACTTCTGAACAATCTGTAGGATGTGGTTGTCTACATAGAATTCTCTCACAATACAACAACTTCAATGGCCACCCATAACCCTTCACAACGCTAAGTTTTTGCTTTGCAATACGGACCAAGTTTTCATTTATTGATAAATGTGCATAAGCACATATGAGATAATATATATATATATATATATACAAATTTGACCATTATAAATGCACCAAAATTTAAAATATTGATATACCTGTTTGCATACATACAGATGGCTTTAAAAGTCCAAGTACTTTAGAGAACAGTTATCTCATGTTTACACCATCACTCTGGATCTTTCTTCCTTTACACAGGTCATATTGTTTTATATAATCTAGATGACAAAGCCTTCTTGTATAAAACAAAGAGGACACATGTGTTGCAGGTTTTTGTTACAAGTCACTGGTATTTATGGGTTTGCCTAACATTTGCCATGCATTCATGGGTTTTTTTTTAGGAAGAACCAGTTGATGAGCCATGTAGGAATGAGGATATACACCCTCTGGCTCTTAATGCCTTTGACCTAATTATTCTTTCTCATGGCTTAAACCTTTCAGCACTTTTGACCGTCGACAGATATGAGTTATGAGTTTGTTAATTCCACTTGAGTCATTTGTATTTGATTACCAAGCAATCTGACCTTTTCATTTCATTCATGACCAAACTTGTGGTTTGTTGTTTTCCACATCTAATGTTCCACTTGCTGTCAGCTGCCAACATTTTTCAAACTTGCCTACTCTTGGTACTGCCATTAGGAGTGTGTTGCCGTCTCATCTCACTTTTGTCACGTTAAACACTATTGAGCCCAATTTTCAATGTCATCATGTATTCCTTTATGATTTCATTTTATATAGCTTCGTGATTAGTTCATATGTTTGAATTTTTTGCCCTTCTTGGCAGGACTATACGCAGCATCAAACACGCTTTGTTTCCCATAAACCAGCAAAAGTGATTTTGTTAAGTATGGAAGTTGTTGCACAATTGATAGGTTTTAAGACACATTCGTAATTACAAGGTAGACCACTTGGGAGTTTCCTATGGTAATCTTGTTTAGAACTTTGGTAAACTTGACCAATTTCATGCTAACTGCCTCTTATTTTGATGCCTCGAGGAATTAATTTACTGTCTAATTAACATTTGGAGGAGTCCAGACTATATTTGATTTTGTCTTATTTCCTGTTCATTCCATGGGTAGTAATCTCACCAAAGTAGTCCTGAAAATATTGATCGGAGGCTATTTTTTATTTATTTATTTTTTTTTTAAAGATGAGGGTGGAAGGCCTTTCAGCAAACAAAACTTCACATTTTTCAGTCATTCTCGAAGTACGTTCTCACCCCCGAACCTCTGTAATAATTTTTTTCCTAACATTTTATAGTTTCCAATTCATGTTTTAAATAGGTATTTCAAGTTGCTCCTACATTCGTCGCGGTTGATATTCAAAAAACATCTGGAGATGCTGGTGAATACCTCAAGGTCAGGTGCTCCATTTGTTCCAGTTTCTAGATGTGATTCACCGCCAAAAACTAAATATATTTTGCACATGAATATAGCTCACATTTTTTAGCTTGTCCTTGCTCAACATGATTATTATGACAAATGAAAGAGTCGGTTATTTTAGTCTCGGAGATTCAGCTAATTGAGTTTTGCAATCTTCTGTGTTCAGTTTTACATGATTTTTTGTGAAAATCTCGAGGATATCATCTGGAAGCCGCCTAATGAATCCTGCAAATCAAGGATTACCAAGACTAAGAGCAAAAGGCGATAATTTAGTTTTCTTCCACGTTAGCAAGTAAATTATGTTTGCTGTTAAACAGGGTGATCTTTGTCTTCCAAAAACTACCATCAAGTGTTTCAACCTTGAGGTTGCAGCATCGATTAGGGTTACATAGCCCCATTGGCCGTGATCTCCACCCTCTGAAAGGAAAAAAGAGAAATACTATCTTAATGTTTCTATATTAGGGTTGTAAATCCCTTTTGAGCGGAGTTTTCCCAATTCTTACCATTGTAATACCATTTTGTAGTTTGACGTGTATGACTGAACTGTTCTGCTATGGTGTTTTCGAATTCTTACCATCATAATGCCATTTTATAGTTTGAAATGTATTAGTTTACAATATTGCTATTTTGCTATTGTTTAGATGAAATTAAGCCTTTACTTTAAATTCTTCTTCTACCAAAAAGTCAGTTATAATTTTTTTTTTTTTTTTTTTTAATGTTACCTTAATAGTTTCATCGAAATATATGTTGAATTTTTGTTAAAAGAAAAAATTCACTACACAAAATTTCATATGCATGTTAATTTCAAATCAATAAGAAGATTTTGAAAAATAAATTGTATTTAAAATGTACATCTAAAAAAAGTCATTATATGAAAGGTTTGGAACAATTTTAAAACAAAAAGTTGCGTGAAACACTCGACTCTAAATATATACAGGGGCTTTTAAGCCATTTGAACTATGTTTCTCTTTTTTTAGAACCAACTATGTTTACTTAAGTGAGGGACCTTCCGTGAAATTCTATTTCCACACACTCACCTACCTCTGTGCACACACTTAATGATTTATTTTTTTACTACAATTTTATCCTAAAATAAAATTACTAAAGTGTTCTTATCTTTTCCTCCAAAACCCTAATTTTTTCATCTCCTCTATGCACACACTTTGGCCGTTGTTGAATGGATTCACCATTGTTGACATTGGATCTTCCCTTCCTCCTCCTCCTCCGTTGTCCCCTAGATCATCACCTCCACCACCGCTGACACCACCGCTACCACTTCTACCTTCTCCAAATCACTGGCCACCGCGGAGACCTTTTAACGTTTTTGCGGAAAATTTTTTGAAGCTATCAAATTCTAAAACCCTAGACCTCCGATTACTCTCTCTCTCTCTCTCTCTCTCACTCTCTCAGTAGAGAAAACAAATTCTCATTCCCACTCTCTGTCCTTATTTTCTTGGAAACCAAACAGTGGCACAAATGGCTACCTTTCAACTCACAAACCTAGCTGAGTTAATAGTGTGTTCTTCTTCTTCCTCTTCAATTTTCAGTGGGTTTAACCACAAAACCTTCTATTCATTCGTCTCAAGAACATGTTTCTCCTTCCAGGCTCGTCGTCGAAGTCCCTCAAAGCGTTATTGTACTTGTAGTAGCTCGTTTACTCCAATGGGCGTGGCCAAGATCAAGGTCGTCGGAGTAGGTGGAGGTGGCAACAATGCCGTTAATCGCATGATTGGCAATGGATTACATGTGGGTTTTTCTTGCATTTTGATGGTTCATATCCAAATTTGACCCCCCCTATTGCATATAATAATACATATATATACATTCTTGCTAGTTCTGATTATAGAACTGGGTTTTGTACATAATTATTGTTTTCAATGGCAATGTGGGTTTTGCTTTCTATCTAGTTGGTTGTGCATTGAGTAAAATTATAAAATTCAAAATTAATTGGTATGTGTACTAAGAGAGGATCTGGAATGAGATGTTTTGGTGTGTGGAAATAGAATTACCCAGACCTTCCATGTAAAACTTATATTTGTATAAATCAATAAAATCTTATAATGAGGGAGCTTTGACCCTCTCACAGATTAACTCCCATGGTACAAGTGATAACAGTCAATTAAATTATTTTTTCCTTTTTGTTTTGATAACAGTCAATTAAATTATTTTTTTCCTTTTCAAAAACAAAAAAATAAAGAAATCAAAATGAAACAGTGAACAGAGTTGTAAATTTACATATTTGACCAATCAAATGTACAGTATATATCCCAATCATCTCACAACACTACACTCAACATACATATGTGGGAACACCATAACACAGACTCATACACAATCAAATAGAGATTAGAATTCAAACACAGTTTCTAAAACACCAAGCAAATAGAAACCTGTAACATGTTCTGATAGAACCAAATATAAACTAGATACTTCCATGACTCTGACCACCACTTGAAACCCAATCCAGGCCCTTACTTTGAAAGTTCACAGCAAAGTGTCTCCTGCCATAGCACACCAAAAATGTTAAAGCTTTGCCTATGATGGGGGAAAAACAAAAAAGAAATGAGAACCAATATAATTTACAGAGGACTTACAAGTTTTATCTCAACCGTAGCCTGAAAATGTGCAGTGTTCTCCTTGAGCCTTGCAATTTCTTGTTCCATGCGTAAAACTTCAGTGCTGAACTACTGTAGAATCCACAAAAATAAAATGAAAAGTGAGAATGATTATAGAGCAGGTGATAGAGATTCAGCAAGGTAAGACCCTTTATTAATTAAAATTAAGGTTCTAAAAGTTTAGACACTTTTACTGATTAAAACAACAGAATCAAGATCCTTACCATTTCCTCCTTTCCCATCCTGAGACGACCAGAAGAAAACAAGAAAACTAATCAGAAAACAAAAATAAGAACAATTTTCTTCTACTTAACAAAGTCACAATTTTCGTCTCCAATAATATCTAAAACCATATGAATGTTGGTAAAATGAAAATAGCCTCAAGGGTTCTTTTGTGAAGGCAAACACTCTTGCCACCATTGCCCCTTGTAATGCTCCAAACCCTTTTGTGTCTCAGCAAGCCAGTGGCCACAAAAGAATCTGTTATAAGTTGAACTTTACCTTTCTAAACTAGTGATCTAGGAGTTAAAAAGGTTGAGCCTGGGAGGGAATACATTGCAAATAATGCTTCTATAAAAGAAGTTTGCAAATCTTTGAAGATTCTCAAGTTTGGAAGTACCATTACTGAAATAAATCTAATAATTAACATATGTATTTTGTTGAAGAATGATTTTATTAGAAAGCGCTTAATAATTTGAATAAAATTTATACGATATTATTCAAGTAGAAAAATTGAAAGTTGTGGACGAAATTTTGACTGTATAGTACTTCTATCTGTGCAAATGTTATCTAATATAATCTCTACACCACTTTAAACAAGTGGTTGGAAGTGGATTTTGTTCTTATTGTTGAGGACTAAATTTTGACAAAGTTTATAGGACACATGTGATGGGACTTAAGGCTTGGTTGGTTTGGGTTGGTTTGGTTTTTAATAGGACACGTGTATCTTGTTTTAAACAACTGAGGTTGTAGGGAACAAGAAAAAATAAAGGTTGATTTCCTACCAAAATATAGGAAACATGTTTTAATTGAAATCACATTTTCTATAATATGTAATGTCATTTAGTTACAAAAATAAATGTTGATGTGTATTACCTGCTTGGCTCCAAGTCAGATTCTTGAAGTCTAGACTTACCATCTTCTATAGCACAAAGAAAGTAGTTCATTGTTACTTTGAAATCATTCTTCACATGCTGCAGTAATCCATTCTCCCCTGTGTGGACCACAACATACGAATGTGCACGAGTGACTAGAGATGGAAGGGTAGAGCCACTACAGCCATCCGTCCTGCAAGCTGTGCAAACTAGCACATCCACAATCTCATTTCATAAGTGATGATCTAATGTTTCCACTTACACAACAATATTGCTCAAACAACTTACCAATTTCGTGAAGATTCACATATTTATCAAGAACAAAATTTTGTCTCATGTTCCTTGTGTAGATTCCCAAAATTTGCAGGCGCCCTTGCTCATCTGGGTACTCTACTTTGACATGTAGTTCGATTCTACCTTCCGTACAAACAAATACAATAAATAACGTACTTTTTTTTTATTGAGTTAGGAAAATGAGAATAAAATAAATAGCTATTTATATATATATATATATATTTGTTTGGTTACCCATAAAAGATAAATATGTTTAAATAATTTCATTTTTCTTTACTTGATAAACTCAAAATTTGAACATGCCATTCGAGTTTAAAAAATGTGGGACATTGTTCAAAAAGAATAAAGAAATCAGCAAAGAACAACACAATGGAGAGAAGGTTACCTCGGCAGGGCTTCATCAATGAGCTCCTTTCAGTTTGTAGTACCAATAATAAAAATGTTGTTCAATACTTTCAGGCCGTCAATCTGAAAGGCATGCAAATTTTCAAGTATTACCTAGACAAAGAGAAACAATAAAAATAAAAAATTGAAAAACGAAATCTGAGAGATATTAACCATTGCAAGTAGTTGGCTTACAAGCCTATCATCCATATGGTGTAATCCCATATCTGCCCCTCTTTCTGCAAAAAAAAAACCAAGAACATATTAAAGACATGATTTGAAATATACATATGGAACCAAAGAAGACCACGCTCACTCTCTCTTAATGCTTATGATTACTTTCTCATTGTTGCCTCCTCTACCCTTTGTTCATTGTTAGTATTTTTTATCCTAAAGAAATTTAAAATTTAAGTTTTGGCAATACCTCTCTTGACAAAACTTAATATGATGATTTTTTATTGAAAGGGTTTTTGTTTTTATTATTTTCTTGTTCATTATCTTCTTATACATTAACATGATTCATGATGCTTGTCAAGATATGGAGATAATGTTGTTGAATTTTCAAGTTTGAGAATGGCAACTTTGGGATGCTCAAATTGGCTGTTTGTCTCAGCTTTTTGGTGTCAACACATGGGTGAAAGGATAGAGCTTCACATGTGTGGACTTTTTGTGGATTTTGTTGGATCTTCATTGATAGCAAGCATGAGGATAAGGCTTTGACAAAGGGATGGACTTTACAGAGCTAAATGGTGGCTTAGGGAGGCTGTTTGTCAGTGGGATTGGATGACAAAGCGTGGAGCAAAACGTGCAAGAAATATGAAGCAAAGAGACAGAAAAAGATGCTCAGCCGCATCCACCATCACGCCCGCGATTCACTCACAGCACGGTCGCGCCCGCGACCATTAGTATCGCGCCCGCAACCAGGCTTTGCCCAAACGACCAGCTCCCAGGAGTTGGCTCTACAACCTGCGAAGGGACACCACGGCCGCAAACCAAGGCTAACCATGCCCGCGAAGAACATGTCTGTGCTCGCGAAAGTGCCCTGCCTCAGGTCTATTTAAAGGACCCTTTGTTAATTTGTTGAGGCACCTCTCCAACACCATTTTGGCATCTCTCCAGAACATTTTCTGTCTCTCCCAACACTCTCTAGAGCTCAACATTTCCAAACTTAGAGAGAGTTTATTTTGAGAGAAATATATTTTGAGAGAGATCATTTTTGTAATAGAGAAAATATTTTGAGAGAAATATATTTTGAGAGAGATCGGGCTTTATTTTGTTAACGATCTTTCTTACCTCCTTGTATTAGGAAAAAAATGAAGTTTTATATGTGGTTGTGTGCGTGATTTGAGGCTACATGACCTAGTAAGGGAGCTATCTAGGAACTATGTCGGATGCTGAGATGGCAATACATCATCAGATACTAGCTAGGTCAAAGCAAAGATGGCCTTGGGAAAAGAAAGAGTGAGGAGTTGTTTTAGAGGTCTAGAAGTGAATAACCAAAAAGCAAGAGATGGAGATGGTTAGATATTCTTTATGCATGAAGATGGAGGCTATATTTATAAGGATTGGGTTACATAGCCCAACTCACCTAGTGGCCTCAATAGTTGGAATGGTGGTCAAGTGTGCTCAGATATGAACAAGTCACTTGTCTTTGTCATACTCTAGAGTTCTCTTCCTGTCGAGATCTCTCCAAGGTCAGTCAAGTGCAGATCCCCCCAATGAGAATAGTACAAGGTATCTTGACAAATCTTCATTTCCAATATACCAAGTCCAAAATTCCTACGATCTCATGTTGAGTCATGAGGTCTCTTGGGTGCCCCGTAACCATGGCTCCAAGCCCAAAGGTGTCCCGAGGCTCTTCTATCTGACGTAGAATGGCATGAGTGTATTAGGGTGACTGGAAAACAAGTGTAAACTCATATAAGACATGGAAACTCGACTTTCCCAAGGGGACCCAAGTGTGATGGCTCAAGTGGATACAAGCACACCCAAGTGGGCAGTCCTCTTAATCTTGGAAGGAAGGCCAAGTGCATCAGCAAGGCTCCCTGGAGATAGCCTCTTTCAATTTTAATACGAGAGATGCTACATGTGTGGTGGGTAGAGGTTTTGGAATAAAGGGATCCCATGCTCAATACAATTGTCATGGTGAAGCTATGAAGTATATGCAAATATGATGATTACCTAAGGTCAGTCAAGTGCTTTATGTATTTATGCGCAAAACAATTGAGTGCTTATTGTTTAGGAACTACTTTCTAGAAAAATGGTTTCTTGCCTAGGTGACCATTACCTTTGGGGTCTTCGGATAATATACACTGTCTGCTATTTTCAAAATTCAAAACTTTCAACCATGAGCCACCCTTTTTCATATAGAATAGCATTTCTATGTTGATTGTTCACACTGTTTAAAAGCATAGGTTGTTTAAATTAATAAAAACATTTAAAAGTGGATGACAAGTTGAAATCACAAATCATAGGGCATAGAAATAATGTGAAAGCAATGCTAATTAATCTGGACTACACACTCAATAGTGAATGCCTGCCTTACAAAAGCATATTGATAGAGAAGCATGAAACTCAAGCCTTGTATCTTATTGTCAATGTTTCAAAAGATGAGTTACAATTACTAATCTGGAGTACATATCACTAATACCAATAAGGAATAAAGAGACATCACACAAACAACAAATTGGCCACGTATGACATGGGAATGAAATGAGAGAAATAGAACATATAATCCATGGGAATACAAAAACACCAAAATGATGTCAAACCCAAACAGGGGAAAAAAATACTTGAATTACGTCAAAAACCTTAAGTCTGATATCGGGAAATTTACACACGCACACACATATAACACGAATTGTAGGTAGCACAACTAACAACATTTAGAAGTAGCAAATATTGCATCTGTGCTTACCTTAGCAATGGAATCAAGTTCATCAAATATGATGATGTGTAGGTCACTTTTAGCTCCCGACAGAAAAGATTAAATGATCTCACTATAAAAGCACAATGAAGTGAATTTAGAATGAACATATGTACGCATCTTCACCAAAAAAAAAAATTCATCATCAATGGCTGTTTTAAACAGTGACCTTATTTTCCTCTTCGATACACCTTGGAATGCGTCTAACACATCCGGTCCATTTATAATCTGCATGAACGGTAGGAGAAAAAGAAGTGTCAAAATAAGATTAAAAAAAGTGAAGAGAGAGAGAGAGAGAGAGAGAGAGAGAGAGAGAGAGAGAGAGAGAGACCAGGGGCACTTTTGCATTTAGAAATTTGCAAATGCTTCATGCTATCAAGGTTTTTCTAGAACATGGTGGCCCATATAGAAGCATTCCTCTTACATGCTTCAAATTCAGCCTAGCATAAGAAAGTCAATAGTTAATAACTTATAGTAACTAGATTTGGGGAGGGGGGGCCATGTATTATATGTTAAATAGGCAGGCCATCAAAAAAAGAGAAGCCCACCAAGACTAGTTTAAATTTCCGCAAGCATATACAAGCAGATTTGGTCATGAAAGGACCTTACAAGCTTGAGATGTCCCCATGAAAATGAGTCTTGGGTATATTTCCAATGTGTAACAATCTAAAGGTAAAAGAGATTCCTTTATATGGATTCTTGCCCGTTGTGGCAAAGAGGTGGAAATAGTAGACCATGTCATTTTGCATTTTGTCCATGTACAAAGAGTGTGGCCTGCATGCCCTTTAGTTCTTACATTTTTTTAGGGACTACTATTTGTCTTGCAACTATCCAAATATGGCAAATATCTAAATGGCCTAACGATGTTCTTTGGAATCTGCTAGTATAGTTGGCAGCAGTAGGTGGCATATTTAGAAGGCATGTAATACAAGTAGTGTTTGAGGAGCGAGCTAGAGAGTTCAAATTACATAAATCCTAAGCCGACTGTTCAACCCATTTATCCTATTAGTTTATATTTAAATACAATTTAGACTAAAATTACCCTCCAAAAAGGGAATGAGTTTGCAATTAGGACCACAAGAAAGTTGCCCTGTCATCACTTACTGTTATCTATTCTTGGATTCTTGGGGGAATTCACAACAATTTTTTTCTAGTGTTCTTTTCTATTGATTAAGAGGTGACCTCGTTATTTATCCCAAACAAAAAAGAAAAAAAAAAAGAAGAAGAGGTGACCTCGTTCTTTTCATTCATTTGTGGAAATTTGATAATCTATCACCTTTGCATCCTAACACTTCATTGCAGCTATTATCAAATCCTTCACCTCTATCTTTATACCCAACAACTTCAACCTATTTTACTACACTTTGTTGTACTTTTCAGTAATAAACTTGCTATAATAAATTTAGAAATATTAAAATAATTATGTTACTGGTTAGTATTCATGTTATTGAGTAATCACAAGACAATAATATATTTAAAGATTATAATGTCTTTTAATAATAAAAATACCACCACTATGTACGTTAGTTGATGAAAAGATTATGCATAAGAATTAATAAGAATTATTATTTTTTTAATATCAAAATCCTATCAAAGTAAGGGATCGACCTGGGCTTTATGGGTTGGAGCTAAAAAATTCCTTTCCATACAAAAAACTAGCAAAAGTTTCACAATAAGTTCCAGTGGGGTATATTGAAACTACTCTTTTTCTTTCGCTTATTAGCATACAAAACTATTTTCAAAGCATTTATATATATATATATATATTAATTTTCAAAAGGTTACATTGATGTGATTTGGGATATGTATGAAGGTGCGGTGACCACTATTAGATCGCCTGCTGGAGAGACAAATGAATTTTCAATTACTGTAGGGTTACACCAAGAATCAACATTAAGTTCTTATCTTTTCGCTTTAGTTATAGATAAGTTGATGCAAAATATTCAGGATGATGTGCTATGGTATATGCTTTTTGCAGATAATATCGTGTTAGTGGATGAGACTAGAGAAAGAGTTAACACTAAGTTAGAGACTTGGAGAAAGACACTTGAATTTAAAGAATTTAGGATAAGCAGAACTAAGACAGAATATACGGAGTGTAATTTTAGTAGCAATCACAATGGAAATAGAGGAGAAGTGAAGATTGAGAACCAAGAACTACCTAAAAGTGAACATTTTTGTTATTTAGGATTGATTATCACAACGACTGGGGAGATTGGAGCAGATGTGGTCCGTAGAATTAAAGTAGAGTGGCTTAAGTGGAGGAACGCGTCAGGAGTCCTGTGTGATAAACGAGTACCGACTAGACTAAAAGGGAAGTTCTATAAAATGACTATTAAACTAGCGATGTTGTATGGGACGAAATATTGAGTAAATAAGAAATAACATGTAGGTAAGTTTAGTGTTGTTGTGATGAGGATGCTAAGGTGGATGTATGGAAAAACTAGAAAAGACAAAGTTAGGAGTAGTACCGATTGAAGATAAGTTTAGAGAGAATAGATTGAGATGATTTGGTCATATACAACGGAGACCAACAGGGGCATTAGTGAAGAGATGTGATACAATGACGGTAGATGGTAGTGTTAGGGGAAGGGTAGACCTAGATTGACGTGGACTAGTGTAGTAAATAGATACATGAATCTCATTAATTTGACTAATAAAATGACCTTGGATAGAGTCGAGTGCAGAAGAATGATTCATACAGCCGATCCCATTTGATAGAACTTAAGACTTGGTTTGGTTTGATTTGGTTTTCACACATCTTTATATTCCTATACATATACCGAGATTATTGACAGCTCAAAAGGTGTTAGCATTTTCCTTGTCCAAAATATGTAGTAATTTGAATGAATAACTAAATTACAAATTAAGCAACTATACAGTAAGTGCCTGTTTGATTGGGCAGATTATAACATAGGATTGGGATTATTAATCCATGCGACTCACATTGCATTGTTTGGTTGCAATTTTTGTTATCTAGACGATGAACACTTCATCTAATAAAATTGACAGATTAATCCTACAACTAATAATGCAAAACAAATATATATTGCAAAATAAACGTAAATAAGAAGGAATTATTTATCTCAATAATTCAGCAGAATAACCAATCTTACAACAAATCTGAATACCTTTTTGCTACAGAAGGAGGAACCATCAGCGAGCCTAATGCAGACTGCAGTATTTGAGCAAATTGGGATGTCATGCCTCCAATACCAAATGATATCAGTACTTCTTCCAGTGATTCCATATTGAAGCCTTCCCTAAATATGTTTTTAAATGTTTCAGCTCCACGGATTAGGGTACCCTGTGATCAACCATGCCAACAACTTTGAATAATTCTTACTGTTCATAAAAACATATATACATATGGACTCTCTATATGGGTAGGTGTGTGCATCAATTACAGATCTATCTGTACTCGGAGCTTCTGAAGACATGGCCACCGACGATGAGCCGAGCACTCGGCGGCCGGGGCACACTGTTGAAACTCAGATTGGACCGTTGGAACGGACAGAGACCAACATCAAGTGGCCCACCGTCCGATGTCATGAAGAGAGGTGGTTTCGGCCATGGGGCTTGTTGAAGAGAGAGAGAGATATATATATGAATAAAGTAGAGAAGGGAAGGTAAAACTGTCATATTTACATGGCATAAACGCAAAATTCAAAAAAAATAAAATTGACATAAACTTGGACTGTTCAGTGGGTGGAATGGGGTGTGTTGTTGGACCGTGAGATCTTTTATGGGTTTTATTTTGATAATTTAAACAGTTTGTAGAGTTCTTTAATTAATTTATATTTGTAAAAAGTAATGTTGATCGGATATCGTTATCTCCTTGATAGGAACAAATTTTTATCAATAGTAAATATAATTTTAAAAATAAATTGTTAACAAAAATGTATTCTGATTAACGTGATTTTTTGCAAGTATGAAATATCCAACGAGTTCAATACATTAAATGGTTCGGATTATCAAAACACGACCTATGATGAGCCTCACAGGCCCAACAATATACTCTGGTCCACATAGTGAACTGGAGAAAAACCTTTCCCAAGAAAATATCATAACAAAACACAATTAGATATAATTAAAAAATTCATAAGTCATAACTAAAATAATATTATAATTAAAAAAATTAGTCCTAAAAAAACGAAAATAGTACAATTAGAGATATATAAAATACATTTTTTTAAAATTATGTATATTAAAATTTTCCTAATAATAATATAAGAAATTTGTCACCCAACTCTACCTTTAAAATGGTGTATATTAGACTTTTTTTTTAATAATAATATAAAAAAAAAAATTGTCACATAACTCTATTACAAAATTATGTAAATTTTTACAAATTTAAGTCACTTTTTGAATTTATAAAAATTTAAATAATTTTATAATAAAATTCATACCATTATACACCGGAACATTTTTCATACAAATAGAGAAATATCAGAGACCAACAAACACAGGAGTTGAGATCCTCTCCTTGCCTCCTTACTTGCAATAGTAGAGATGTACCTTGAGTTGATCAAATGGTCCAAATTTGGACAGAAAAAGGAAATTTGAATTTATTTTTTTATTTTTTTATTTTTAAATAGTCAAATCTGAATCGTTGGATTAACTTAAAATGTATCTCCACCATTGCAAGTAGGGAGATAAGAAGAGAGTCCAAGTAAAGGATCTCCACTCACAAGTAATCATTCATTACCAATGATTGTGGAACTTCAACTATGGCTTTTGTGCGCTTACGGATCATCCCTTACTTTGGGATGGTCTGGGATGCATTCTCACGGAGAGAAACTTCCACAACACTACAGACATACAAGCTTCCTTTATATGCAAATGCAGTCCTTTGATATTCAGTAAAAACCTGCACATCCCCAAAGCGCCCCATTTTAAGGTCGCTTAATGCCTCAGACCCCCATTGGGGTGACCCTCGAGACCCAATGGGGTGTGATTGGTCTTTTTTCTTTTTTTTTTTCACCAACCCCCACGTGTGTGGGGGGAGGGAGGGTGTGGGTGCTTGGAGACGGGAGGTCTCAAGCACGGCTCTTTAAGGTCACTTATCAATCAATTTTATCAATCAATCAATTTACAATTAATGCTATTAACGGAGATAGTAAATTGACTAAAATGTCCCTAACTGTGTTATGTAGAGAAATAATGATATTTGGCTGAGATATCATGTCAAGTCAGTCAATAGTCGATCAATACTTGTTTTAGAATTTTTTTTAAAAAAATTAAAAATTAATTTGATTAAGAAATAAAAAATAAAAAATAATTATCATTTTATATAATTTTATTTTTGAGAGGTTAGAAATAATTTTTACAAATTAAATATATTTTTTCATATTTGTTTTTATTAAATTAGTTTCTATTTTTTTCAAAAAAAAATTCTAAATTTTTTTCTAAAGAACAAATCAAATATGGTTCCAAAAACTTAGATAACGTTTGGTTTAGAACTCAAATCATGATTTGTATAAAAAAAAAAATTCAAAACTCATACCTAAACTTTTTTTAAAATTCTTTACAAAACTCTATTTAAAAAAAATTATTCATTATTTATTTCAAAAAATAAATTTTTTTTTTTGAAGAAATTATTGGCCAAATAATTTGTTATGATTTAGATATATATGGGCGATTCAAAAAAATTTAATTTAGATTGTTCAGTGCTTTGAAAAGGTAGCAGGGGCAATATCATCGATCAAGATCTATTTTCGTGATGTCAGCGTATTTCTGTTAACAATTCCTAATATTTACTTCAAGGTAGGGGATAAATTGTTATGCGAATATAAACCTTAGGAGGCGAGATGTAATTTATGAAACCTAAGGGGGGAATGTGTAATTTAACTAAACTTCAAGAGGGTGTAGATAATTTGTCCTAAGATTTAATGAGTAATAAGTCACAAAAATATGACCTATGGATAATTTATCCCAATTTGAATTGTATATAAGACCATCTCTTATCATTTATCAATTCGTCCATCAAATTTTATTATGAATTTGAGTAAAAAAACTTAGGTAGTATTTGGTTTAATTTTTAAATTAACTTTTAGATTGAAAAATTGAAAAATATATTTGGCTTAGGGGTGAGCAGCGGATATATTGATCTGCCCAAACCGACTGAACTGAACCGATCCGATCCGCTATATTTTGGACGAATACGTGATGACGAGCGGACGGTTGCAAATTGATTTTTTTCAATCCGCCTAGTTTTGGACGGAGGGCAGATTTGAGGTTCCTTTGGCCGCAACCGAACCGCCAAACTGCGAGCACCCCTAGTAATTTGTAAAACTTTGTGTTTTCAATTTATTTAGATATTCTATTTGTATTTTCAATTGAAAAAGAGTTTAAATATTCTGTTGAATATATTCTGTTGATAAAGAGTTTTCAACTTTAATATAATTTTTGAATTAAAAAAAATAAATGTATTATTTATCTATGTTTTTTGGTTTTTAAATCGAACTCTAAGAATAAAAAAAGAAAAAAGATGATATATGATGGTTGGTTTTTGTTTTCAAAAACAGATATAGATGTAACCATACAGAGGTATACAATCTCTACTACTGCTCTGTTTATGGTTTTGGTGGTTTGAATTGTTTTTATATTTTAAGAATCACATATTATAATATTTTATGCGGATCAGGTGTGCTGTGATTGTAATATGTGAATGAGACATGTAGTGATTGTAATGTTCTAAAATTTCAAACTTCCTTTCTTTGGAGGAGACATGCAATGCTTGTAAAACCTTTTTAAGTCATTAACTATAATACTTTTCTTCTTTTTTTTGAGGAAGTGCGTAAGTTGAATTATATTGAAAATTTATAAAATTTTAAACCGTTAAACCAATTCGCATCCATCCGCTAATCCACCAATCCGCTCAATCCACATCAGCCGAATTGACAGACGGATGTGAATTGATTTTCTCCAATCCGCCAATCTGACGGACGGATGGCAGATTGGAGGTTTTGTGGCCGCAACCGACCCGCGCTCACTCCTGGTTTATCATTTTTCAAAATTATTTTTTTTCCCTCTCCTCTCTTCTTCTTCTTCTCTTTCTTTTTTTTTCACACATTAATCAATCAAACAATTTTTCTCTACACCCATCTATTCAGCTACAAAAAAAAAAAAAAATACAAATCATTCCAAAATTATTTTCAAAACTCATAAGCAAACAAGTTTTAAATTTTGAAAATCTTTTTAAACACTTAGGTAGCGTTTGGTAACGTTTACGTTTTTAGTTTATGTTTACAAAAAAATTTATAAACTGGTTTTTGTTTATTTTTAGAAAAACATAAATTACAAACACGTTTGATTTGGACAAAATTTTTTTAAAAAATTTAAAATATAAACTAAAAAATATGTTTGTTCAGACCTAAAATATTTATATCTATTTTTATTATTTCTGACAATGGGATCAAACACATTATAATTGAAAAAATTTAATTAAAAAATAATTGGAAAAAAAATTAATGAAAAAAATATTTGAAAAAAAAATTAATTAAAAATTAATTGAATCAAATTTTAATTTGATATAAAAGAAGAAAAGAAAAGAAAAAAAAAAGTGAAGATTAGAGAAAAAAATCCCTCAATAAACACCTGATGGTGAAATGTCCTTATAAATTCTCTCCCCAGGGTCGAAGCCATTATCTACACAATAATGAAATTTGATTAGTGATAATTTATTAGAAAGTTTCGCTGCTAAATGTAAATACAATCATATAGAACTGCATACCATTTGAGTCGAACTTGAACTTCCAGGAAGTAATTTTACCATGATTCTCAATACATCCACATCAAACCCATTCAATGGTGGAACAAACCTATAAATCAATCATATAGTACCTTTTAAAATGAAATTGCAGAATTCATACAAATATATCTATGTAGGCTACGACATACAAACACAATAGTAGATTGAACTTAAACTTTCAAAAGGATGGTATCTCCCACCAGAGATTTGCAATCCTCTGGATTTAAAGATATGTGGCCCGTTGCAACTTTCTCATCCACTATATTCTTTATTAGTTAAGGTATAGCAGCAATACTCAAAATTCAAACCAAAAAAACAAAAACAACCCAAATCTCTGTTTTCGATTTTTCACCACAATTTTGAATAAAATTGTTTTTCTATGTGGTTAAAAAACAAACAAACAAATAGACCAACAAACAAACCAATCAAGTTAGTCTAATAGCCGTGGAAAAACGCCAAAACTCTTAACTCTTTTGAGGATATTGAATGGCAAATACCATCATGCCATTGACAAGAGCAAGGTAGAGCTTCTTTCTTGTAGTGAAAGGCCATGAAGGTCCTCGTCGAAGGCTCACAACAAATTGGTTTAGATCGTCTGGACAACAGTAACATGAATTGGTGAAACACTGCTCTGTAGTGGTATTTTGTACTATTAGTGTCTAGCCTAGTACCAAAATGGAGATCCCACTCTTCCACTCCACCAACCCCACTAGGTAGTGGAAGGGGTAGGTGGTGGCCAATAAGCTCCTCCCTCAATTGTGTATAAATTGAGGTGAGGAGGAGGGGTTTGAGATAAGAAATTGTAGTGTGTAATCTGAGAGGGCAGTGAGAAACAAGTGTGAATGAGAGTGCTATAGAGAGTGTTTGTGAGGTGTGAGTTGTAATATCCCTCCGGAAAATTCTATAGTGGATAGCTCTCCGTGGACATAGGCAATTGCCGAACCACATAAATATTTGTGTTACTGTGTGTGATTGATTTCTGGTGTCTCACAGTCCCAACAAGTGGTATGAGAGCCGAATCAGTTGCATTTCGAAAAAAAAAAGAGTGCGTTTCTTCGAAATTGCCAGAAATCAAGTTGCTCAAAATCAGGTTTTGAGCATACCAAGAGTAAGGGCTCGAAGAGAGGAGTCCAGAACTGCAACGTAGACCCCATGAAGAGCCTCCACACACCCTCACGCGCCCCCTGAAATAGGCACACGACGCTCACTCTCAACACGTGCCGTCGACCTAGTCGGCGCGTCATCCCACGCGCCCCACACACGTCTGAAGGAAGAAGACGAGCCGCGTGGCAGCCAAGTCAGCGCCACGTGTTGGCCACGTCAGCGCCGCGTGTCTGCCACGTCAACGCCACGTGTCCGTCACATCAGTGACACATGTCAGTCTTTCAGCCACATGTCAGACATGTGCCAGCCACATCATCACCTCCATTGACCAGTCAACCTGCCAGAGGAATGATCCAGTGCTTTGTGACAAAGGTACACCCGCAGATCTGAACTGTCCAAACTGTTTTGGCTTGATCTGAGCCATTCGAAGTCTATTTCTGACAATTCAATAGTGATTTCCAACTATTTGGAATATTCTGGACACATCTGTACAGTCAGATTTCACAAATCAGATTTTAAAAATTTGTAATTTTTATTTGGACAATCCAAAGTGCTTTTCCAGCTAATTTAACTAGTCCGGACTCAACAGCAAAGCCTATTTTTTAGACAGAGATCATTTTTCGTATAGAAAAGTGTTGATGGAGGAATCAACGTCGACTTCGGGATATATGTTCAAGTTGACTCCTTCTAATCATGTAATTTGGAAGTCACGGATGGAAGACACCTTGTATTATAAAGACCTGTTTGACCCTATTTTTATAAAAGGGGTTAAACCAGAAGCAGTGAAGGATGATGACTGGATAAAAATGAACCGCAAGATTATCGGCTGTATCAGACAATGGATAGGCCACGGTGTGTACCATCATGTCACCGAGGAGACAGATGCCTATTCACTATGGACAATGTTAGACGACATGTTCCGGTCAAAGACCGCTCAGAACAAAGCCTTAGTGATGAGAAGGCTTGTCAATTTGAAATTGAAGAATAGTATGTCTGTCGCCGAGCACACTAGTGAATTCAAAAATCTGGTGAATCAACTTGCAACCGTCAAGATGTGCTTAGACGATGAAATGCAAGCCGTTCTACTACTCAGTTCTTTACCGGATAGCTGGGAGACGTTGGTGGTTTCTCTCAGCAACTCTGCACCAGAGGCAAGTTGACCATGAGCATGGTCACAGACACCATGTACAATGAAGAGACAAGGCGGAAGGACTTGGATGGAGATCAATCCCATGCCCTCATCACAGAAAATAAAGGTAGATGCAGAGACAGAGGAAGAAGCAAAAGCAGAGGACGCAGTAGAGGAAGATTTCAAGACAGAGAGAAATCCAAATAAGGTACGAGCCGGCCGAAGTTCAAGTGTTACCATTGTGGCCAAGAGGGTCACGTAAAGAAATATTGCTATGCCTTGAAAGGAGAACAATAACAAGGCAATAGGCAGCCAAAGACTGAAGATGGGAACACTGCAGTTATTGTCTCAGAGGATATTGCATCATTCTCTGTTGAAGAAGAAAAATGTCTTCATATGTCAGACAATGACACTAAATGGGTGGTAGATACAACAACTTCCTACCACGCCACACCTCGGAAGGAGTTCTTCAGTACGTACCAAGCTGGAGATTTTGGTACAGTGAAGATGGACAACTCCAGTTTTTCAAAGATTGTGGGAATAGGCGATGTTTGCATCCAAACCAAAGTTGGGTGCATGATGGTGTTGAAAGATGTCAGGCATGTTCCCGATTTACGCCTGAATCTTATCTCAGGGATAGCCTTAAATCGACAAGGCTATGAGAACAACTTCGGCAAAGGCATGTGGAAGTTGAAAAAGGGATCTCTGGTGGTAGCTGGAGGACAGGCAAGTGGCACATTATACAAGACTCATATGGAGGTTGTCATGACCCGAACCCGCCCCCATGGGTTAAGGACATAACCGGCCAGTAATCTTGAGATTACCTATGGCCTCAAACCAAACCAGACATAACTCATCAGAGTGAAGGGGCCAAACGGAAGCAAAATTTAAAACTTTGTCCATAGAGCTGTGCTTACATGGCATGTCATAACAAACCATACATACATATATATATATTAATAACTCACATCAGGAAATACAATAACATAAGTTCTGTATAGACAGGATCATTCAAGTCTAGGTCAGTCAATCAAAACTATATACAAATGTATCCAAAGTCCTCACCAACATGACAAAATAAAACAAGTTGGCAAAAGGGCGAAGACGAGTCTCGTGTGTGAGACGTAAGGGATGACTCTTCAAAACCTTGGTTGTTCCACATAAACTTCACTGAGGCTGGGTTTGGACCTCCCTTGGCTCACCTACAGACACATGAATGAGCGTGAGCGAAAGCCCAGTGAATAATATCAAATAAAGAAGTTACACAAACGGTATTTAGAACAACGTGTTTCAAACGGCCTTGGGCCCAATTTGTATTTCTATCTAGCTTACGTATAAATACAGGTCAAGTGACAGTGGTTCCAAACACATCATACGGCCTCTGGCCCAATTCATTCGTATCATTTATGTCGGACGGCCTCTGGCCCATTCATTTGTATCATATGGCCTCTGGCCCATTCATTCATGTCATACGGCCTCTGGCCCATTCATTCATTTCATACGGCCTCTGGCCCATTCACTCATGTCATACGGCCTCTGGCCCATTCATTTATGTTAGACTATCATTCGAGTCAGACCATCATCCATGTCATACGGCCTCTGGCCCATTCATTCATGTCATAGGCCTCTGGCCCATCCATTCTTTCTTTCATGTCAAACTGGCCTTTGGCCCATTCATTCTTTCATGTCAGACTGGCCTTCGGCCCATTCATTCTATCATTCATGTCAAACTGGCCTTTGGCCCATTCAATCCTTCATTCATGTCAAACTGGCCTTTGGCCCATTCTTTTGGCATAGCAAACATTTGTCCACCATTCAAATTAATGAACTTATACGACTTACACAGAAGTAAGCAATTGGACAAACAATATATTTCAGATATCTTTATTAAGGTATTACTCATAGTGATCGGCTGGATGATTTGCCCTGGAGCTCGACCCTACACATTCCATGAACACAATGGGTCACAAACAATTCAATCCGTTCTTAATTCACATATTCCTCTTTAGGCTTCTATCTTATTCTTTTAATTCATTCATAGTGCTCAATGCATGCCTAAGCGTACTTAGAAGTGAAAGGGAATGGAAAACGAAACACATAACACATTCACAAAATTTCATAAACAGGGGTCCCCGCTCGAGCGTGGACTTCCCCACTCAAGCGGACCCATTAGGTCTGCAAAAGTTCTGGTTATCTCGTTTTTACGCTCGAGCGTGAATTCGGGCGCTCGAGCTGAAGGTCATTCCACATAGCTCCCCGCTCGAGCGGACATCCATGACTGTAAAAATACTGGGAGCCCGCATTTTACGCTCGAGCGGTGGTTCCCCCGCTCGAGCGGACGTCAAGAATTCTGGGTTTTCCAGAACTTGTTCTTGAACACAAATTCGACCTTCAAAGGTTCCAAACCCACAATTCTGGTTTCAAAGCATGCAAATACAATATACATCATGAGTATACAAGCAAGATGAGGTCAATTGCTCAAAATCATGGTCCAATTCTTCAAAATAAATCAACATTCCTTGGTATAATCAAGGCTCATGCATTCAAATCTCATATTAATCAAACATGCATGTCAAAATATGGTGCAAATGGTGTTCATTCTCATGAAGCTCAACTAAAACCATGCTTACATGTATGATTCAACCCACAATCTTTCATAATTCACACATTACATGCTAGATTATGTAATTTCATAGGGATTCTCTACATGCATGCACACATGGACTTCAATCTCAACTTAATCAACCCAATACATGTTCTTTATCATCATTCAACTTTGAATTCACAAATTACAAACTAAAATCCATGAGTCAAGGGTTGATTACTCACCTAGGAGCCTTAATTCTCACAATCGTGCTCAAATCTTGCACCTAGCCTTCCCAATTCATAAATCTTGAGCCAAAATGCACAAAGATGTCTCCTCTCTCTCTCAAAGTCGGTTCTCTCTTTTTCGAGAGAGTGAATCTCAGCCAAAATGATATAAAAGAGAGGAATTAAATATAACAAGGCCCTTTATATAGCCTCACTCAATCAAATTTGATTATAGCCAATTAATGGCACTTAATTAATCGTTCTGAATCTAATTATTTTGATCCTAATCGATTTTCAATTAAATTTCACCGTAGGCTCTAAAAATTACGCTAATCACAATGGCATAATCAATTTCGGGTTCCGCGGCCTATAGAGCCTTCGATTTAAATTCCAAAGCAGATAATCAAGCAGATATTCCTACGGTGAATAGATAGAAATTCAAAACCACATATTTTCACATAAATGGCACACAAAATCATACCAAACACATAATCACATTCATAATAAAGACCAATTACCATAATACGGAACAGGGTTATCACAGTCTTCCCCCCCTTTAGGAAGTTTGGTCCTCCAAACTTATTTTACCTTCGTCGAGAAACAAATGTGGATACCGTAGTCGCATTTCCTCCTCTTTTTCCCACGTGGCATCCATCCCATAGTGTTCTTTCCATTCCACTTTCACCATTGGGATGGACTTGCTTCTCAATTGTTTCACCTGGCGGTCAATGATTCATTCCGGCCACTCGGTGTACTCCATATTTTCATCAAGAGCTACCTTGTGATAATCAATCACATGAAACGGGTCTCGAAGATAATCCCTCAACATCGACACATTAAACACATTATGGATTTGCTCGAATCCGGTGGAAAAACAACTCTATAGGCAACTGGACCATGCCTTTCTAGAATTTGAAACGGCCCAATGTAACGGGGCGACAACTTGCCCTTCTTTTCAAGCCTGACTTGGCCTTTCATCGGGGACACACGAATAAACAAATGGTCACCAACCTCATACTCAAGAGGTCTTCTTCGAACATCCGTATAATTCTTTTGTCGGTACTGAGCTGTTTTGAGCCTTTGCTGTATGGTTTTGATTTTATCATAAGTGTCTTGCACAATTTCAGGCCCAAGTAAAGCTCTATCCCCGACTTCTGTCCAACAAATTGGTGATCTACACCTTCTACCATACAAAGCCTCGTATGGTGCCATACCGATGCTGGAGTGGAAGCTGTTATTGTATGCAAACTCTGCTAGTGACAAATAGTCTTCCCAACTCCCCTGAAAATCCAAGGCACATATCCTTAGCATATCTTCTAACGTCTGTATGGTCCGTTCTGATTGCCTATCTGTCTGCGGATGGAATGCAGTACTAAATCTCAATTCTGTCCCCATGGCTTCCTGCAAACTCTTCCACAGTCTAGATACAAATTTCGGATCTCTATCCGACACAATAGATACCGGAACTCTGTATAAACGAACAATCTCATCAACATATATTGTAGCCGGTCTATAAGCATTAAATGTAGTTCTAATTGGTAGAAAATGTGCAGACTTAGTTAGTCTATCAACTACAACCCAAATACAATCCATACCTCGAGGGGTCCGAGGTAGGCCAACAACAAAATCCATAGTCACATGCTCCCACTTCCATTCAGGAATAGGAAGAGGTTGAAGAAGACCGCCTAGTTTCTGATGTTCAGCTTTAACTTGCTGACATTGGAGACATTTGGACACATATTCTGCAATCTCTTTCTTCATTTTAGGCCACCAATAGCTTTGTTTTAGATCCCGGTACATTTTATTGTTACCCGGATGCATAGGAAACACTGATTTGTGGGCTTCATCTAAAACCCTTTTCTTTAGTTCCGGAATATCTGGGATACACATTCGATTTTGAAATCTCAACACTTCACCTTCAATGCTAAACTCTTCTTTCGGACTTGTCTCAAATTCATCAATCACTTTCTTGAGGATTTCATCCCCTTTCCGTTTCTGTTTAATTTCATCAATGATTGCCGGTTCGGCTGTAATAGCGGCTATCAATCCGCCCTGTTCACATAATACCACTTCAATTTCAGACTTCTCAAAATCTTGCAAGATCTCTTTCTGTTCAGTAAGCAAACAAGCTATACTCTCCGTTAATTTTCTGCTCAAGGCATCAGCAACTGTGTTAGCTTTCCCGGGGTGATACTGAATCTTAAGATCATAGTCTTTTATCAGTTCGAGCCGTCTCCTCTGTCGCATGTTCAACTCCTTCTGTGAAAAGAAGTATTTCAGACCTTTGTGATCCGTGTAGACTTCACACTTTGCCCCATACAGATAATGCCGCCAGATTTTCAAAGCAAAGACAACTGCGGCCAATTCTAAATCATGTGTCGGGTAGTTCTTCTCATGTGGCCTCAACTGTCGAGAGGTGTAGGCAATTACCCTTCCGTTCTGCATTAGCACACAACCCAAACCTTTATAAGATGCATCACTGAAAATTACAAAGTTTTCCGTACCTGTGGGCAATGTCAATACTGGTGTAGTGGCCAGTCTTGTCTTTAATTCATGAAAGGCCGATTCTCTTTCGTCATTCCATTCAAATGGTTGCCCCTTGCGTGTCAGTTGGGTAAGAGGTACAGCTATCCTTGAAAAGTCTTTCACAAACCTCCTATAATACTCGGCTAAGCCCATGAAGCTGAGGACTTCTGTCACATTTGTCGGTGTAGGCCAATTCACAATTGCCTCTATTTTCTGTGGGTCCACTGAAATCCCTTCCTTGTTGATCACATGCCCTAAGAAAACAACTTCATCTAACTAAAACTCACATTTCTTTAGTTTAGCAAATAATTTCCTTTCCCTAAGTATTTGCAGGACCGTTCTCAAATGATGTTCATGTTCGAGTCTATTCTTGGAGTATATCAAAATGTCATCAATAAAAACCATAACAAATTCATCAAGGTAAGTTTTAAAAATTCGGTTCATTAAGTCCATAAACGCTACCGGAGCATTAGTCACTCCAAATGGCATAACAAGAAATTCAAAATTACCATACCTCATTCTAAATGCGGTTTTCTCAACATCTTCTGCCTTTACTTTCAACTGGTGGTACCCGGATCTCAAATCAATTTTGGAAAACACCTGTGATCCCTGCAACTGGTCAAACAAGTCATCAACACGAGGTAAAGGGTATTTATTCTTTATTCTCACCTTGTTCAGTTCTTGGTAGTCAATGCACAGGCGCAAGGTTCCATCTTTCTTTTTCACAAATAACACCGGTGCACCCCATGGTGAAGTACTAGGTCGGATAAACCCTTTGTCAAGTAGGTCTTGCAACTATTCTTTCAGTTCTTTCATATCAGCAGTAGCCATTCTGTAGGGAGTTTTGGAAATAGGCTGGGTGCTTGGCATAATCTCAATTGTAAACTCTATCTCCCTGTCCACCAATTCCCCTGGTAGTTCATTTGGAAACACGTCTGGAAATTCTCTAACAACAGGGATATTATTCAATTCAACATCTACAAGTTGTTCAGATAACACATAACACAAATAACCCTGGCACCCTTTCCTGATCAGTTTACATGCCTTTATTGCAGATATTGAATAAGGTGGAGGTACTACCCCGTTACCCACAATCACAATTTCTTCCTATTCTGGTGGTCTAAACACAACTCGTTTTGTACACAATCAATGGTGGCACAATATTTAGTTAACCAATCCATGCCCAGAATTATATCAAAGTGCCCAAAGTTCAACGGCAACAAATCCACATATAGAATGGCATTCCCAACACGCATGTCACAAAAACGATATACAGATTCACACAACACAGATTCCCCGGATGGAGCAGATACACATAGCAGGTATGGCAATAATTCTAGAGGTCTACTCAGTCTAGATGCAAATGCACATGTCACAAAAGAGTGTGTTGATCCAGAGTCAATTAACACAAAAGCATCCTGATTACATATAGAAATAGTACCTGAGACAACTGCGTTGGCATTCTGTGTATCGCCCGGAACAAGCGCAAAAACTCTCCCTTGTCTCATGGTATCTCCGGTGGTAGTAGATCTCATAGTATTTCCCAGCTTTGGGATTGATGCAGTTGAGCTAGCAGCTAGCTTTCCACTGTTTTGATTACAATCTCTATCCATATGCCCTTGTTTACCACATTTAAAACAGGCTCCTGACACACGGTAACAAACCCCAAGATGCCTTTTACTACAAATATTACACATTGGGGATGTATCTTGGGAAGAATTAGAAGTACTCGAGGAGCCCGTATTCTGCTTCTTCAAAAATTTCTTCTTCGTAAAGAAGCCTTGTCTTTTGTAGCCTTTCCAGTCGGTTGCTGGTTTAGTTTGTCTAGTTATATTAGCTTCTGATATTATGGCCCTGTCTAGCACCCCAATATAGGTTTCCAGCTTCAAGACATTCACCCTTTCTAAAATGTCGCTTCGAAGCCCACCTTCAAAATACCTCGCTTTCTTATAATCAGTATCAATCACATGTGGTGCAAACCTGGCCAATTCAGTGAATTTAGCCTCATACTCAGCTACGGTCATACTGTCTTGCCTACGTTCCATGAACTCTGATACTTTTTTGTCACGGACACATTGAGGGAAGTACTTATCATAGAAAACTTCCAAGAATTTTGCCTAGTCAACATCTTTATGATTTTCACGCATTAACATCCACCATCTTCTTGCTTCGTCTTCTAGCATAAAGGTGGCTAGAAGCACTTTCTGTGTCTCCGAACAGGGGAACACTTCAAATAGCTTTTCGATGCCGAGGACCCACGCTTCGGCTTTCAACAGATCTAGTCCCCCATGGAACTGTGTGGTTTCATTTTCTTGAACTCTTTGGTGAGAGCTATTATTCGGTCATCATTCTGATTATTTGGCATGGGTGGTGCCGGAGGTGGAGGTGGAGGATGTGGTTGCTGCCACTGTTGTTGCCTCAGTGCTTCTGCCATTTCCTGAATCAACCTTTCCATGCTATCTATTCTGGCAAAAGAAGACTCCTTTATCTCATCACCTCTTGTCCTCACCATCTGATTAAACTTGCATTATGCTTTATACAAAAGATTCACAAGTATACATATACTAGAGAGCATACATATTCAAATAATTTACAATGTAAGAAAATCACAAACTTATAACACATAGTTGTTCACATTAAAACATTTAAGCACATTCTCGATGCTTCCAAATTCATACTTATCACATGAATGCATCCTAGATCTTTTCTAGACGCTTATTGCTTTTTTGGACAAGTGTGTGAGTTATTAACTCGTGCTCTGATACCACTCTGTCATGACACGAACCTGCCCCCATAGGTTAAGGACATAACCGGCCAGTAATCCTTAGATTACCTACGGCCTCAAACCAAACCAGACATAACTCATCAGAGTAAAGGGGCCAAACGGAAGCAAAATTTAAAACTTTGTCCATAGAGCTGTGCTTACATGGCATGTCATAACAAACCATACATATATATATATATATATATTAATAACTCACATCAGAAAATACAGTAACATAAGTTATGTACAGACATGATCATTCAAGTCTAGGTCAGCCAATCAAAATTATATACAAACATATCCAAAGTCCTCGCCAACATGACAAAATAAAACAGGTTGGCAAAAGGGCGAAGATGAGTCTCGTGCGTGAGACGTAAGGGATGACTCTTCAAAACCTTGGTTGTTCCACACAAACTTCACTGAGGCTGGGTTTGGACCTCCCTTGGCTCACCTACAGACAAATGAATGAGCGTGAGCGAAAGCCCAGTGAATAGTATCAAATAAAGAAGTTACACAAATGGTATTTAGAACAACGTGTTTCAAACGGCCTTGGGCCCAATTCGTATTTCTATCTAGCTTATGTATAAATACATGTCAAGTGACTGTGGTTCCAAACACATCATATGGCCTCGGGCCCAATTCATTCGTATCATTTTTGTCGGACGGCCTCTGGCCCATTCGTTTGTATCATACAGCCTCTGGCCCATTCATTCATGTCATACGGCCTCTGGCCCATTCACTTATGTCATACGGCCTCTGGCCCATCCATTCTTTCTTTCATGTCAAACTGGCCTTTGGCCCATTCATTCTTTCATGTCAGACTAGCCTTCGGCCCATTCATTCTATCATTCATGTCAAACTGGCCTTTAGCCCATTCAATCCTTCATTCATGTCAAACTGGCCTTTGGCCCATTCTTTTGGCATAACAAACATTTGTCCACCATTCAAATTAACGAACTTATAAGACTTACACAGAAGTAAGCAATTGGACAAACAATATATTTCAGATATCTTTATTAAGGTATAACTCACAGTGATCGGCTAGATGATTTGCCCTGGAGCTCGACCCTACACATTCCATGAACACAATGGGTCACAAACAATTCAATCCGTTCTTAATTCACATATTCCTCTTTAGGCTTCTTTCTTATTCTTTTAATTCATTCATAGTGCTCAATGCATGCCTAAGAGTACTTAGAAGTGAAAGGGAACAAAAAACGAAACACAGAACACATTCACAAAATTTCAAAAACAGGGGTCCCCGCTCGAGCGTGGACTTACCCACTCAAGTGGACCCATTAGGTTTGCAAAAGTTCTGGTTATCTCATTTTTATGCTCGAGCGTGAATTCGGGCGCTCGAGCTGAAGGTCATTCCACATAGCTCCCCGCTCGAGCGGACATCCATGACTGTAAAAATACTGGGAGCCCGCATTTTACGCTCGAGCGGTGGTTCCCCTGCTCGAATGGACGTCAAGAATTCTGGGTTTTCCAGAACTTGTTCTTGAACTCAAATTCGACCTTCAAAGGTTCAAAACCCACAATTCTGGTTTCAAAACATGCAAATACAATATACATCATGAGTATACAAGCAAGATGAGGTCAATTGCTCAAAATCATGGTCCAATTCTTCAAAATAAATCAACATTCCTTGGTATAATCAAGGCTCATGCATTCAAATCTCATATTAATCAAACATGCATGTCAAAATATGGTGCAAATGGTGTTCATTCTCATGAAGCTCAACTAAAACCATGCTTGCATGTATGATTCAACCCACAATCTTTCATAATTCACACATTACATGCTAGATTATGTAATTTCATAGGGATTCTCTACATGCATGCACACATGGACTTCAATCTCAACTTAATCAACCCAATACATGTTCTTTATCATCATTCAACTTTGAATTCACAAATTACAAACTAAAATCCATGAGTCAAGGGTTGATTACTCACCTAGGAGCCTTAATTCTCACAATCGTAGTCAAATCTTGCACCTAGCCTTCCCAATTCACAAATCTTGAGCCAAAATGCACAAAGATATCTCCTCTCTCTCTCAAAGTCGGTTCTCTCTTTTTCGAGAGAGTGAATCTCGGCCAAAATGATATAAAAGAGAGGAGTTAAATATAACAAGGCCCTTTATATAGCCCCACTCAATCAAATTTGATTATAGCCAATTAATGGCACTTAATTAATCGTTCTGAATCTAATTATTTTGATCCGAATCGATTTTTAATTAAATTTCACCGTAGGCTCTAAAAATTACGCTAATCACAATGGCGTAATCAATTTCGCGTTCCACGGCCGATGGGGCCTTCGATTTAAATTCCAAAGCAGATAATCAAATAGATATTCCTACGGTGAACAAATAGAAATTCAAAACCGTATATTTTCACATAAATGGCACACAAAATCATACCAAACACATAATCACATTCACAATAAGGACCAATTAGCATAATACGGTGCAGGGTTATCACAGAGGTGCATTCAGATAGTCTCAACGCAACAGAAGATAAGGCATCACCAAATTTGTGGCACAAAAGGCTCGGTCACATGAGTGAGAAAAGGTTGCAAATTCTGGCAAAGAAGTTGCTTATTCCATTTGCCAAAGATGCGAAATCGAATCCTAGTGACAACTGCTTGTTTGGGAAGCAACATACAGTCGCTTTCCACTCATCATCCAGAAGACAATCAGAGTTGTTAAGCAGAGTATACTCTGATGTATATGGTCCCATAGAAGTGGAATCTTTGGGCGGCAAAAAATACTTCCTGACGTTTATTGATGACGCATCACGGAAGGTATGGGTTTATGGCCTAAGAACCAAAGCTGAGGTGTTCCAGTATTTTCAAACATTTCATGCTATGGTACAAAGAGAGACCGAAAAGAAGTTGAAGTGTCTCCGAACAGACAATGGAGGTGAGTACACGTCAAAGGAGTTTGAAGCCTACTGTGCTACTCGTGGCATCCGACATGAGAGGACTATTCCTGGAACCCCACAACACAATGGTGTAGCTGAAAGAATGAACCGGACCATTGCGGAGAAGGTTAGATGTATGCTCAAAATAACGAAGTTGCCAAAGCCATTTTAAGGAGAAGTCGTTCGTGTTACTTGCTATTTGATCAACAGATCGCCATCAGTTCCACTGAAATTTGACATTCAAGAGAAAGTATGGTCTGGAAGGGAGATTTCTTACTCTCACTTGAGAGTGTTTGGGTGCAAAGCATTTGCACATGTATCCAAGGAGCACAGACAGAAGCTGGATGATAAAGTTACTCCATGCATCTTTATTGGCTATGGAGATGAAGAATTTGGATACAGACTATGGGATCCGAAAAATAAAAAGGTCATTCGAAGCTGAGATGTGGTATTTCAAGAAGGCCAGACCTTAGAAGACTTTGGGCAACCAGCCAAACCCAAAGTTAATGATGTTTTGGAAATTGTTCCCAATCTTGCACCATCACATCATGCCACTCATGAAGAAGAGTTACCGCAGCATGCAACCAATGATGTAGAGTTGCATGATGGATTGCCAGAAGAAGAAGAGGGTGTTGAGCAGGGGGAGCCACAACCCCCTCCGCCAGAGACTGTTGGTCCACAGTTGCAAAGATCAACAAGAGAGTCTAAGCCATCGTCAAAATACCCTACTTCTGATTATATTTTTCTTACTAATGAGGGGGAGCCAGAAAGTTTTCAAAAAGCTCAAAATCATAAGGAGAAGAGTAGCTGGCATCAACCTATGCAAGAAGAGATGCAGTCATTGTAGAAGAATCAAACTTATGATTTGGTAAAAATTTCCCAGGGTCGAAAACCATTGCAGAACAAATGGGTGTTCAAGTTGAAGAAAGATGGCAGCGGAAAGCTAGTCAAGTATAAGGCTCGATTGGTTTTCAAAGGTTTCGGGCAGAAGAAAGGTATTGATTTTGATGAAATCTTCTCGCCAGTTGTGAAAATGACATCCATTCGAGTAGTTTTGGGACTAGTGGCTAGTTTGAATTTGAAACTTGAACAGATGGATGTGAAGACAGCATTTCTCCATGGTGATCTGAAGGAAGAAATTTACATGGAGCAACCAGAAGGTTTTAAAGTAAAAGGGAAAGAAAGCTTAGTCTGTAGATTGAAGAAGAGTTTTTAAGGCCTCAAACAAGTGCTTAGACAGTGGTACGAGAAGTTTGACTCATTCATGGTGGATCATGAGTACAAGAGAACTGCTGCAGATCAGTGTGTCTATGTCAGGATATTTCCCGATGGAAACTTCATCATACTCCTGCTCTATGTTGATAACATGCTAATTCTTGGACAGGATGCCACAACAATCAGATCATTGAAGAAGGAGTTATCACAGTCCTTTGACATGAAGGACCTAGGCCCTGCACAGCAAATGTTGGGCATGCAAATTGTGCGTGACAGGAAAGCCAAGAAATTATGGCTGTCACAAGAGAAGTACGTTGAACAGGTGATTGCAAAGTTTAACATGAAAGTTTCCAAGCCAGTCAATACTCCGCTGGCTAATCATTTCAAGTTGAGCAAGAGTTCTTGTCCCTCCTCTACTAAAGAAAGAGAAGAGATGGAGGCTATTCCCTACTCATCCGCCGTAGGGAGTTTGATGTATGCAATGGAGTCCACCCGACCAGATACTGCTCATGCTGTTGGAGTAGTAAGCAGATTCCTTTCCAATCCAGGAAAAGAGCATTGGGAAGCAGTCAAGTGGATTCTGAGGTACCTCAAGGGTACGGAAAAAATGTGTTTGTGCTTTAGAGATGCTAAATCAGTCTTGGAAGGCTATACGGATTCCAATATGGCGGAGATCTTGATGGTAGAAAATCTACATCAGGATTTCTGTTCATTTTCGCAGGGGGAGCTGTTTCTTGGCAGTCCAAGTTGCAGAAGTGTGTTGCTTTATCCACAAGCGAGGCAGAGTATATTGCCGCAACAGAAGCTAGAAAAGAGATGTTATGGTTGCAGCGGTTTCTCCAAGAGTTGGGATTAAAACAAGAGAAGTTCACGGTACATTGTGATAGCCAGAGTGCCATAGACCTGAGCAAGAATTTGATGTACCATTCTCGCACAAAGCACATTGATATTCGGTATCATTGGATACACGAAGTGATGGAAAATCAGTTATTGGAACTAATCAAGATCCATACAGATAAGAATCCTGCTGACATACTTACAAAGGTGGTCTCGAGAAACAAACTCGAAATCTGCAGAGACATTGCCGGGATGGACTTCAAATGAGAAGTCAGTTCTCCATATTGGCTTGGCGGGGGAGAATTGTTAGTGTCCAGCCCATTACCAAAATGGAGATCCCATTCTTCCACTCCACCAACCCCACTAGGTAGTGGAAGGGGTAGGTGGTGGCCAATAAGCTCCTCCCTCAATTATGTATAAATTAAGGTGAGGATGAGGGGTTTGAGACAAGAGATTGCAGTGTGTAATCTGAGAGGGCAATGAGAAACAAGTGTGAATGAGAGTGCTATAGGGTGGGTTTGTGAGGTGTGAGTTGTAGTATCCTTTCGAAAATTCTATAGTGGATAGCTCTCCGTGGACGTAGGCAATTGCCGAACCACGTAAATATTATTGTGCTATTGTGTGTGATTGATTTCTGGTGTCTCAGTTCCAACATGTACAACAAATGGAACACTACTACTAGAAGCCATGGACGATGAAGAGGAATACGGTGGCCTATACCAAAGGATGTGTTTATATAATACATATAAAGCCTCGTAGCTCAATTTAATTTGATGGTCAATCTTTTTCAACATCAGAGAGACGATATGAGCGCCATCTGCCCAAGAACTCCATGAAATTTGTCAGCATTAGAAAGGGCATATTGACGCCAAGGAATGCATAAAAAATTTGTCAACATCAGAGAGGCCATACGACCGCCATCCACCCGAGAACTCACTAAAATTTACCATCACCCTCTTTCAATTTTTTTATTCGAAGGCAGACCAAATGAATGAACGTGATGGAATTCATGAAATAATAATATTTGAAATTTTATAAATTGACTCGACAGAGTTTACGGGAAAAACAATTATTACAGATTCACAATAAGCCAACCATCAATCATTTACAGGTGTAAGCAATTTGATTGAGTAGGGATTGAATAAAAATATAAAAAATAAAATAAAATAACACAAAATCAAATTCTTCAACCTGACTAGTTTGGTTGAGATAGGAACAAGGGCAAAGTAGGAGGGGATGAATTACAATCTATGTGAAAGAAAATGCTACTTATACAGAATTTATATATAAATTTTGTCAGCCAGTGGCAATCTTATTAGGCACTCCCTTATTTAAATAAATAATTTCTTTAACATGACAAATACCCATGCAGGTACATCATTCACTACAAGAAATGTCACTTTTGGCTACCAAAATATTGGTCGCCAAAAGTCCAATATTTAGTCGCCGAAACCATTTAGCGACTAAAATATTTTGTCGCCAAACTCGTCGCCTATACCTTGTCGGCGATAGTATTGGCGACTAAACTATTTTTGGTCGCTGAAAGTGAACGTTTTGGCTACTAAATTTTCGTTAGTCGGCAAAGGTTATGTTTTGGCGACTAAAATATTAGTAGCCAAAAGTAAGCATTTGGCTACGAAACTTTGAGTAGTCGGGAAAGGGGATATTTTGGCGACTAAATATTTAGTCGCCAAAAGTGTTGAAATAAAATTAATTAAATTTTCAACAACTAAAACATCTTGTCGTAGATAAGTTTTAGTCACAACATTACTACATTTAAGGACTAAAGAATTTAGTCACCAAAAAAATTATTTTTCATTTTATTAAACTTTTGGCTACTAACCATTTGGTAGCCGAAAGTCTTCATTATATTTTTAGCTACTAAATTTTTAGTCACCAAAAATCTTTGGGTTCTTTATGGTTACCAAATATTTGGTCACTAAAAATATTGATTTCCTTTTTGGCTACCAATTGGTTAGTCACTAACAAATTCACTTTTTTTTTTTTTTTTTGCTACTAAACATTTAATGGAAAAAACTTTATTTTGTGTTTTTTTTATTATAATTAATTTCTTCACAACCTGTATTTATTTCGTGCAACCTTCACCCGGTATTTAAACAAAATAATACATATATCTATTTCTATTTCGTTTCAACAATACAAAAATTTGATCTTTTAACATCAAATTCTATACAGATCTGAATTATCCAACCCAAAATAATAATTCCATACAAATACAAAATCATACAAAAAAGATGTCCTCTGTACAAAAAATTCTACATCAAATGTCATTTACAGAATATTTTGAAAGTGTAAACATGATGGGAAAATTAAATTTATTTACTAAAACACTTGCTTAATTTAACAATGAAGCCATTGATCTAAACGCTTCTCATCCTTCAAGCTTGCTTCATATAGTTTGGTACCTTTCTTTCTGAAGACACCAACTGCAAAATAATGCAAATGTAGTAATGCAATCAGAAAATCGAGAATTGGAATGGAAAGATGCAAGAACATTTTCCAATACACCCATTGCCCACGTCTTATAAAACATTGTAATAATCGCACCTTCAAATATAGTAGGAGGCTAAAAATCAAATATAGTAAGAGGCTAAAAATCAAATATAGTAGGAGGCTAACACGTCATATATATTTTAATCCCTCTCTCGCTCTAGTCCCATCCCATCACCCCTTGATTTGTCCCACTCCCAATATGATAGGGAGCGGGTTAGGTTATTAAAAATCCACGCCAAACCCAACCTATGTCCATCCCTATTTAAGAGTGCTATAGCCCCATTGACTCTAATGTAAAACATTCAACCTCTAAGATTCAAGGACATGAATTTCAAAAATAAATTCATTCTGATATTGAAATTTTTGTTTGCAACTACTATCAGAGCGTCGTCCATTTCAATATCCTAACTAGTAAGCAATAGTACCAATAATGTTAAAAGCACTGAAACTGCCCCAATTGAAACCAAATTGCCAGTTACCAATGAGGGCTGGTTGATATTCACAGCTTTGGTGAAATGTCAATTCATTTTTGTGGATGCAAATCTAACTTTGACCAAGGCCCAGAATGAAAATGAAAGCCCACATTTATGTAGTTCTGGACTTTAGACCAAACCCAATGCAAGGCTCAAGACACCAATTATGTTTTTTTTTTTTTTTAATTTTCAAATTCAGCCCAAATAATCAGAGGCCTAAATAAACATCTAATTTGGATCAGTGAGAACTTAGAAATATGAGTCATTTTAGATAATGGGTGTTCAGTGGATCACAACCTCTTCAACTATATATATCTGGGTCAGACATATTGTGTGTCTTTTCCTTTCAACAATTAATGTAGTCTAGCTTGCAATTGAAAATTACGTAGGATTTCAAATTTAAGGTATCACAATAAATAAATGTCTTAGAGGCTAACTTTTTTTTGTTTCTATATGGGGGAAAAAATTTGTAGCAAAAAATATTAGGAGACCACTAATTATCATATGAGTCAACACGAAAACACCGTCTTAAAATGTTAAAAAAAGACTTAATGAATTTTTTTTTTAAATGCCGCTAATAAATACACTTTTAGGAACAAAATAATTTATTGTAAAATACGTTTACTTTTGTAAATGAAAATTTTAGTCCCAAAAGAATAGTATTGTGCAATTTTCTCACTTAAAAATAGGGGATGACTCTTTTCCATGTCACTACTATCCTCCATATTTCATCATACTCTATTTTACTGGCTTCATTTCGGGTCCACAATGATAATTCAAACCATTCATCTTGTAAATCTCATAGTAAAAATGTATGTACAAAAAATTAGCTTCATCGAATATCATTAGATACGTGAACAAATTATATATATATATATATATATATTTAAATGGACAACAACTATGTGTTTAAATTTAAACCACTTATTTTATTAAAAACAAATATGATTTTTTCATCTATTTATTGATATCTAATGAAATTTATTTTTTGCACAAACGATTTTTAGCATGAGATTTACAAGATGAACAGTGCTGTGGATCCGGAATGAGGCCCCAAAATAAAGTATAGTCAAGTACAAAAAATAGTGATATGGGGAAGAGCCATTCTCCTAAAAATATGACATTTTTAACAACTAAAATATTTCGTCCCTAAATTTTGTCTGAAGTTCTTAATTTGTTGTACTGAGATATAAATTTAAAGCTCTTGTTATAAGACTATACCTCAATAAATTTAAATTAAAAATAAAAACAACAATAACAATAACAATAACAATACAAAGGTTCCAATAAAAGAAGCAAAATATTATTCCAAATGTAGCAATAAAAGAATTTTGAAATCTATGAATATGGCCAAGGTCCCATTCTTGAAGGTAATCAGTGTAGAATTGAATTGGGTATGATAATCACAGGCTGCTCTGTTCATGAAAAAGTGTGCTCCTTAACAACCCCTTTGGTGGATTAGTTTTATCAATGTTCCCTTACCAACTGGCCATTATGGATCTTACTTTGTGTCCTAATCTCTATCAAGAGAGCCAAAAAGAAGGATTTATAAGAGACAAACGCCTAGATTATAATATATCTTTTCCTTTATTCTATTATATGAAGTGTTCATTTTATTTGGTGCTATTGTTATTTCATTTTTTTTTCCATTCAACAATACCCTTCAAAATTACTACTAAATAGTTATAATAATAAAAAAGTGTCAAAACAGTTTACTAAACAGTTAAAATAATAAAAAAAGTGTCAAAACAGTTTTCAAAATCATCCCACTTCTTCCTTCATCAATCTCCCAAAAGTGTAAATGTGCTATTGCATATGTGTTTGCATTCACCACTAGTATATATGTGTGTGTGTGTGTGTGTGTGTGTGTTTGTGTAGACACAGAATGAGAAAATTTAAGCATGTCAGAATCTACTTAGTAGTATTGACAAATGGATTGAACGTTACAACAGAAATATTAGTCTTATCTAATGTCAAGTATTTTATTGTAGAACTTTGGATACAGAGGGCAAAGGTCCTCCTTAGTATAGTTTATAATTTATTTTATTTTAAAATATATATCACGTGTTAACTATATCTTATGTTTGCACTCAGTCAAGCTCTCACAGCAGCTTGTTGAATTAGATGTGCTCAAGTTTAGACCAAGTAGTAGAAATGGGTCTTCAATATGCAGAATGCCCAAAATTGACTTCTTTTCATATGATTAAACTAACCAACACATTCAAATAAGTACAAGAATCTGAGTGAGTAGCATAAAATTGTCTTCAATCCACCTAGTTCCAACTAAATATGAATAAAATATATGGGGATTCATGAACGAATGAGAATTTAACCAGAACATATCTCATCAATAAATGCATACAAACAAACACAATGGTGAGATTATATCCCAATTTTTGATGACCATGTTCCATGGGGCTTGGCTAATTATGCAGTGGTTTGATTTGCTATTAATGTCTATCTCTCTAATGATCTTCATTAATGTCTATCTCTCAATAAAATCACAATACTCTATAACAGAGTTACAATGGTGTAGATATATTGGTGACCATGTTCAATTGTGAAAGCAGATTGAAACAGATTCAAACACTCCAAGTTCCAATTGTTTCTGATAAATTTGTCACTTGAGCATAGAATCAAACACTTGGTGGGCAAAAAATTTAACAATCCACATATCAAACAAACAATCACCTAAACCAATGATCCAAATTCAGAGTTTATGATCTAAATTTTCTAAATAATAATAGACCATAGATAATGAACCCAACAAAATACTAAAACCCAGATGAATTAAGCAAATGGCATTACTAATCCATAAAAAAATAAATGAAAACCTGGAAGAGTGGGCATGGTGCAAGAAGCGACGGACTTGGGTGCCTTCTCGACCTCGACAAGGCACGTACGGCAGTTTCCGGCAATGGAGAGGCGGCTGTGGTAGCAGAATCTGGGAATTATCCAAAAAAACTACAAATCAAACTCCTACTATTAATATACCCATTTTAGAAACCCATTCAAAAACATATAGAAGATAAGGGAGATAGATAGCGTCTAGAAATTGGAGAGAGAGAGAGAGAGAGAGAGAGAGAGAGAGAGAGAGAGAGAGAGAAACACTACTACAAATATAGATAAAGATCACATTTTTTTTGTGTGATGTATGTTTTTTAATCACATTTTAAATTTTATTAAAATGTGATCTTTGGGAGTGTGATTAAAATGGGTCATTTTTAATCACACTTTTTAAGTGTCATTAAAAATGATTTCATCACATCTTTTAAGTGTGATTAATAATATTTAGATCATATCTTTTAAGTGTGATTAATAATATTTAGATCACATCTTTTAAGTGTGATTAAAAACATTTAGATCACATCTTTTAAGTGTGATTAATAACTAATAAAACCTGTGATTAAAAAAAAGAATTCAACATATTTAAAGAATAATCAATATTAATTTTGTACGCACGGTTGAATAATATAATACACACTATATACTATATATATTTCGAATCACAACCATATATTGAATGAAATAACATCATATATTTCATAAATAAAAATTAAATATTCAAAAGTATATACAAAGGAATTAATAAAAAGTTTTTTACTATGATTACATATATTAAAAAATGAAAAAAAAAAGTATGACAACACATTAGATATTAAGGAATCAATCAGTTATGGAAATCAACCTAGTGGCGAGGAGTACGATATTAAGGAAGACCTGGAGAAGATATTAAGGAAGCACATTAGAAATTATAACTTCATCAGCTAAATAAACAAACAAGTATGACAACACGACAATGATATCACTTCTGCATCTCCACTAAAGGCATTGTTTAGATTTACTAAAAGAGAAGGAGAGTCTAGAGAAAAGTATCTTTTTGGATATTACTTTTACTCAGTTTTTCAAGTGGCATTTCCGACATATTGATCTCAAATTCCATCATTGCAGCTCTGCAATAGTTAAAAAGTTCTTGCAAAGACATTCTCTAAAAATTAAAATGCAGAGTAAATTGAATAAATAGTAAATATGTTATAACCTGTATGCATTAAAGAGCATCTTCATCAATTCTCCTAATGGGGGTGCAAGTTGGCTTCCTGCATCGTTAATATTTTTCTTCTTAGGGACCACCTCTTTATTGACCCCCCATAATCCTACAAAAACAAATATTCTGTCATCAGGAAAAGAATACTAGATATGGGCCCAATAAGGGAGCTTAAACATTTGGAAAAAGAAAAAACAACCTGAACCTTTATCCTCTTGAATGATTTAAAGGATATCGTAACTTCAAAGAGAAAAACAAACAAAAGTTTAGATTTATTAATACAAAAAAAGAAGCACATGGAAATGAGGGCTCTAAAAAGGAAATATTATATCAATTCATAAGTCCATTCCACAACAAATTACAGTTAAGCAAATTCAAGTGAGGTAGAAAGAGAATTTAGAAAGTAACCCCCCACCAATTGACCCAGGCAGACTTTGGACACCTAGGTGGACACACACATAATAAGTTTGAAAAAATAAATTTGGATACAACATAAATTTATACATATTAATCCCTCCTACTTTAAACCTAAAAAATTAATGCTTATCATCTTTGAATGAAAATCATATATATGAAAAATAAAATTGACTCAGATGATTCTACTAGAGTTCCTAAATCAGGTGCTATCTTATCTCAGCAAATAAATTGTAATTCAAATGCATAAAATGTGATGATTAAGCATAAAGATTCATGAAGAATAGTAACACCTGTTGCAAATAACAATGTTGTTATAGTCCCAATCCTCAACCCATCTACATATAGCACATCGTTCTGTTGTCCACTTTGCATGAACAGGTTCATATTTCTCTGTCACAGTAAAAACAGTTCTAAAATCAATTAACTGCTCAGTAAGATTTACCCAACAAATGCTTTCACTCCATGTTCAACAAATAATACATAAACAACTTCAACATGTAAAAATTTCAGTGAAGTACAGTGTTACCTTGGAGAAAAGAAAGTAGCTACTTTTGTGACCCATACCTCCTCAACTCAGGCCATGGGCAATTTAGTCAGATTCCAATCCAGAAAAGAAAGTAGATACATACACAGATTCAACAAAAATTCTTAAGAACAAATTCAACAAAATCAACATGAATCTGATTAACATACATACACACAGATTCAACAAATTCCTTAAGAACAAACACACAGAGAGTGATCGGTGCAGAATAAAATAAACAGAACAGATCAGATTCCAAAACAAAACAAACACACAGATTCCAAAACAAACAGAACAGATCTGTTGGTCCAAAACAAACAAACAGAACAGATCTGTTCGATCGGTGCAGAGATGAGAGATCAGGGAGAGGGAGAGAGAGAGAGAGAGGCTTACCTGTGAGTCGATCGGTGCAGAGATGCAAAACCAGAGAGTGAGACTGATGAGATGAGAGAGTGAGGGAGACAGATTAGATCAAAGAGATATCTGATATATATATATATATATATATATGTATGTATATATATATAAAACAAAAAAAAAACAACGACCGGGGCGAGAGAGACAGAGAGACAGAGATTAAGAGAGAGTTTACCTGTGAGTAGATCGGCGGTGCGATGATCGGTGTGATGAGATGAACAACGAGAGAGTCAGAGAGTGATCGGTGTAGATATGAAGAACAACGGAACGAGAGAGTGAGACAGATGGACAGTGATGAGTTGAACTTGTGATGAGACTGGAAAGTGAGGAATGGAAAAAAATAGGGATTTTTTGGGGCGCGGGAATGGAAAAAAATGGGGGAATCGAGCGGGCAGGATTGGGAAAAAAATATATATTTAAATAATAATTTTCATCATAAATGAATATTTAATGAATGAAAAATTATTATTATTATTTTTTATTTGGTAGAAGTAAGGATAATATTTTAATGAAAAATACTTTCTATTAAGAGTGATGAGTGAGAGAGAGAGACGGAGAGAAAGAAAGAGAAACAAACAGACAAAGAGAGAAAGAGATAGAAAGAGAGACAGAAAAAGAGAAAGAAACAAGAGATGAGCGATACAAAAAGAGAGATAAAGAGCGAAAAAAGATGAACAAGAGAGAGAATAGAAAAATAGAAAGATAGAGAGAAGAGAGATAAGCGAGAGAGACAGAAAAAAAGAGATGAGCGAAAGAGACAGAGAGAGAAAAGAGATGAGAGAGATAGAGAGAAGAGAGATGAGCGAGAGAGACAGAGAGAGAGAAGACAAATGGGAAGGATAGAGAGAAGAAAGATAAACGAAAGACACACAGACAGATAGACAAACAAACAGAGAAAGAAGAGTGATGAGTGAAAGAGAGAAATAGAAGAATGGTGGTAGTTGAATGGCATTTGCAGTAGTGGTAAATGTGGTAAAGAATATGGGTGGTAAGAGAGAGAGATGAGTGAGAGACGAATAGAGAAAAGAGATAGAGAGACAGAGACAGAGTGATGAGCGAGAAAGAGACAAAGTGGTCGCTAAAAGTGTATTTTCTTATAGTGGATCGATAAATCGAAAGGGAGCTCAATAAATAAAGAAGAGATGAGGGAGAGAGTGAGCAAGGCAAACACAGTGGGGGGGGAGTGAGACAGACAGACAGACAGAAAGAGAGAAGCGTGATGAGTGAGAGAGAGAGAGAGAGAGAGACGAAGAGAGAGAGATAGACAGAAAGAGAGTGATACAAGAGATGAGCAAGAGATAAACTAAAAGATAGAGAAAGAAAGTGAAAAGAGATTAACGAGAGAGACATAGAAAAAAAAAAAGAGACAGAGGGAATGGTAGTGGTAGTGGTCATAGTTCCACCCATTAATTTAAGTATGGTGTTTGTTTTGAGCTTTCAAATCATAATTCAACATCCATTTTTCAAAACTCAATTCAAAATATAATCATTACTTTTCAAAACTCATAACCAAACACATAATTTAAAACTCTTTTCAAAGCTTAATTCAAATCAAATTTTTAAATATTTTTAAAATATTTTAATTTTGTGTGAGACAGATAAAGAAGAGAGATAGAGAGAGAGAGACAGAGATAGAGTGATGGGCGAGAGAGAAAGAGACAAAGTGGTTGCTAAAAGTGTATTTTCTTATAGTGGATCGATAAATCGAGAAAGAGTTCGATAAATAGAGAAGATGGGAGTAAGAGAGTGAGCAAGGCGAACACAGTGAGGGATAAATAGACAAATAGACAAGTAGACAGAGAGAGAGAAGAGTGATGAGTGAGAGAGAGACAGGGAGAGAGACAGAGAGACAAAAAAAAGAGATAGAGAGAGAAAGAGAGGGAGAGAGGTAGAGGGAGAGATAGAAAAAAAAGAGAGAAACAAGAGATAAGTGAGAGATAGACAAAAAGAGAGAGAAATAGAGCGAAAAGAGATGAGCGAGAGAGAGAGAAAAGAAATGAGAGAGATAGAGAGAAGAGAGATGAGCGAGAGAGACAAAGAAACAAAACAAATAAGAGTGATAGAGAGAAGAGAGATAGGCGAGAGACACAGAGAGAAAATGAGAGAGAGAAACAGACAGACAGAGAAAGAAGAGTGATGAGTGAAAAAGATAAAGAGAAGAGAGAGAGAGATAGAGACAGAGAGACAGGAAGATGAAAAAATAAATGAAAAGAGAAATGTTATATTAAAAGAGTAAGACGACATTGTTTTTTTTTTTGTTTTTTTTGCGACAGAAAAATACCGTTGAATTTATTCAAACCATTTTGTGACTGTATATATATGAAGCTATCTCAAAACCACAATCATTATGCTAGGTTAGAGTTTTCAAAAAACTCTTTTGAGAAAATTATACTTTCTTGTTTTTCGTGTTATATTGTTTTTACTGAATTTTTTTAATATTTTAAGTATTTTTTTTTAATTTTTAGACACATCTAACATAAATACACCTAAAAATTAAAAAAGTTGTAAAAAAAAATCTTTTAAAAATTCATTAAATACCAAAAAAAAATACAATAATTCAATACATTTTTTTTTTGTATTTTTATGTATTTATTAATTTTTAAAAATATTTTTTCATAATTTTTTTATTTTTTAAATACATCTAAGTAAGGTGAATCTTAAAAAAATATTTAAAATTTTAAAAATATTCACTAAAAAAAAAAAAAAAAAACGAAAGTCACTTTTTGCGACGGTAGAAAATGCCGTCGCAAATACTCTCATTTTTTGAGACGGCAAATAGTGCCGTCGCAAATGCTCTGCTTTTTTGAGACGGCAAATGGTGCCGTCGCAAATACTCTGCTTTTTTGAGACGGCATTTTCTGCCGTCGCAAAAAGTGACTTTTTGAGACGGCAAGTGTGCCGTCGCAAATAGTTCTGTCTCATAAACCCACTTTTCTTGTAGTGATTATTAAAAGATGTGTTCAACCCATCAAATGAAAGCCGACTACTTCTTCCATCTCAAAATAATAGTCTATTTTCATAATTTAATTTCTTTTTATAATACAATTATTACATTTTAAAAATATTAATTTTTCAAAATTACCTTTTGATAGTATATTTTTTTAGAAATATCAATTGTCATAATTGTACTTTTTGTATTATTAATGGATTTAAAAAAAGTTTGTATTATTATTGGATTTAAAAAAATGACAAAATAAGAAATTCATATTATTTTAATAATTAATTTTTTTAAAAAATTAATATTTTGAGATAATAAAAAATAAAATAAGATATTAATATTTTTGGATGGTGGGTGTACAACCTCTTCATAAAAATAAAAATAAAAATAAAATAAAATAACTATTTTGTTTAGTCAAATTTTCAAGTGGAGACTAATGGTATTGTTGTTAATAAAATAAAATAACTATTTTGTTAATTTTTTTTATTTTCATTCGGCTACCAAACAATTTAGTAGCCAAAAGTTGGTCTACAGCGACTAAAAGGAATTTTGTCGCCGAAACTGAACATTTGGCGACCAAAATTTTGGTCGGCAAAGGTTAAAAATTAAATTTTTTATTTTCATTCGGCTACCAAACAATTTAGTAGCCAAAAGTAGGTTTACAGCGACTAAAAGGAATTTTGTCGCCGAAACTGAACATTTGGCGACCAAAATTTTGGTCGGCAAAGATTAAAAATTAACTTTTTTATTTTCATTCGCCTACCAAAAAATTTAGTAGCCAAAAGTAGGTCTACAGCGACTAAAAGGATTTTTGTCACCGAAACTTAACATTTGGCGACCAAAATTTTGGTCGGCAAAGATTAAAAATTAATTTTTTTTATTTTTATTCGGCTACCAAACAATTTAGTAGCTAAAGGTACCTCTACGTCTACTAAATTTTTTTTTAGTCGCCAATTGTGATATGTTTAGCTACTAAAAATTTTTTTAGTCACCAATTGTAATATTTTTAGCTACTAAATTTTTTTTAGTCGCCAATAATCAACATTTCCCTACTAAAAAAAATTAGTAGCCAAAAAGTTGACTTTTGCCGACTAATATTATTTTTGGTAGCCAATTCCGTGACTTTTGGCGACTAAATTGTTTTTGGTAGCCAAAAATGGTCGGCAAAAATGCATTTTCTTGTAGTGATTCAAATTGCGGTGAAAGGCAACTGGCTGTGATCATTTTTATTCTATGTATATAATGAAAATTTTCTATTTATATATCTAATGACTATAAAATAAGAATGTAAATTTATAATTAATTTAAATTAAAAGTAATTATAAATTAAAAAGATCATTACACCCCTCAATTTTTTTAAAGATTTATTATTATTATTATTTGTGCATTGTAAGTATCTGTAAAATATATATTGAGATGATTCTTTAATTTTATAAAAATCACCTTACTAATTTACTGTTTCATTATTTCATCCCATTATAATGATATGATCTCCACTTATTTGCTAATTTGACGGTATAATCTTTAAAAGCATCTCACTTATTCACTATGTTTATTTAGCGAATTAAGTTGGATGGGATTATAAGGGGTTGTTTGGGATGTCCTAAATAAGTGTCTTTTTTGTTTTTTTGGACTAAAAAGTTGAGAAAAAAAAGAATGAATGTTTAGGTTAATTTTTAACTTTTTACGAAAAAATATGTAATAAAAAATTGTATAAATAAGTGTATAGAGAAGTTTTAGTGAAGTAGACAGTACGGCCCGTACAGTCTGGCAGAGTAGTGGGCTGAGTAGGAGATAGGAAATGGTTGCCTCCTTTTTGGACTTGAATTGGACGGTGCTGTTCGGCCTGTGGGGGCCTACCATGGGTCCCATTTTGCTAATTGGAACCATTCAATGTGTAGAACTCGTCGAGTATTATATATTTGTAAAAATAAATTACATTGATCGGATATCGATAGTTATCTGATTGTATTAGTTTTTTGTCAACCGTTAACTATAATACCATCCATTTTTTTTTATACAAAATTGATTTGATCATGTAGTTAGCGATATTCGATCAATGTGATTTTTTACAAACATATAGTACTCGACGAGTTCTACACATCGAACGGTTCAGATTATCAAAACGAGACCCGTGATGGGCCCCCACGGGCTGAACAACACCATGTTGTTTGTGCACTCTGTCTGTGCAATTTTTCCAAAAAAGTCAGCAAAATCTGTAGGGAGATAGGCACCAATTGTAATAATTAAGTGTAAAATTAATTTTTTTTATATTTTTTTTGATGAATAGTGATAAATTTGTACCTTTTTGAGTAACTTTTTGACTTTTTTCATGTATCCCAAACCAGGCCTAAGTGTAGTACGAGTTGTGGGGGCCGAATATTGGGAGTCGTAGAGATTCCGGAGAGTCGAACATTGAAGAATCAGGATTCGAAACATTCGGCCATTGCCACGAAAACTCGGACCAAACCTTATTCGGCTAGATAGTCGATTAAGCAAGGGGCTGAGTGAAGATCGGTTTATTACAAAATATGCCGAATAGGAGGTTGGATTTAGAACTAATCCCGAGGCCCAAAGAAGAAAAGATATAAATAGAAGAGACATCAGCCAGAAAGAGGTATGTGATAATTGTGGTGTTTAACTTAGAATACAAGTAATCTAGAACGAGAGACTGACTTGCCCGTTGGAGTGCTAATTCCGGCACCTTCGGCCGGAGTGTTTACTTCCTTTCAGGTGCCTATCGGTGGATCACGAGCGTCCCCCAGGATCAGAAGAGTATTCCAAAAACCACTTCCCCACAGGAGTGAATGAGAAGATTAACAATATGGTGGTATTAATTTGGAGCTGGAGGATAAAAAATATTTGTTTGTATGTAATATTATGATATGGGATTAATATATAAAATTACATAAATGCCCTCAAACTAGCCAACATTAGAATAATTATAATATATATATATATATAATAAAAAAAATGAACATGGAAGACAACCCACGTGGGAGTGTCCTGACCCTTACATAAATGCCCTCAAACACTACTTTTTTTTTTCATGCAGATAATGATTTGACAAAGGATTAAGAGGATGGGCATTTATGTAATTTCATACCCTCTCCACCAACAATCCTTGGACTAATCCTTGAATCCCGTATCCCTGTAGGTATTGTAATCCGATCCAGGAATGTTTTCTTTTTTTTATTCAAGCTCCAAACATATTTTTCATAGGTATACCTACCTTACTAACAGTCCAGTCTTACTAGGGATGGCAATTTGAATCCGGCTAGACAAGGACCCGTCCCCCGACCCCTATTAGAACGATTTTTTCTCGAAAAATACCCTCGACAGACCAGGGATGGTATTCGGAAATGAATCCCAGACCATTTTCGGGCCAGGGATCGTGATACGTTCCCTAGTCCCGACCCCGACCCTTCTCCATTCCCGTTTCTCCCAAACTGAAATTACTATTATACCCCTCTATATATGTAAGGTCCCGGTGTCCCACATCGAGGCCTTTTCCTGGGTGGTGAGTTCCCTAGCAGAACTCCCCAGTTAAGCATGCTTAGGCTGGAGTAGTTCTGGGATGGGTGACCCACTAGGAAGAACAAATCCGTGGGGGCGTGGCCCAAAGCCGACAATATCGATGACGTATGAAGGGTTGGGGCGTTACAAATAGTATTAGACCCGACTCTCTAGAGTACAAAGTGTGGGCCCCTGGCATCTCTCGGTGCATGTGTGCGAGTTTGTGAGCTAGCAGGCTACTGCATGGGGATGTGCAGCCCTAAAGGAGGTGGATTGTAAGGTCCCGGTGTCCTACATCGAGAATGGAGGGGGAGTTCCTGAGTTATAAAAGTAAAAATCTAGACCCTTATATAGCATCGAGGCCTTTTCCAAGGTGGTGAAATCCTTAGTAGAACTCCCCAGTTAAGCATGCTTAGGCTGGAGTAGTTCTAGGATGGGTGACCCACTGGGAAGAACAAATCCGTGCAGACATGGCCCAAAAGCGGACAATATTGATGACATGTGAAGGGTTGGGGCATTACAATATATATAAACCAAACCCTTACACACCCTCACATACAAGCCTTTCAGACTGTCTCCTCTCTCTTCATCTCTTTCTCTCTCTCTAAAACTCTCCCATCACCCCGATCTCTCTCATTTCTGACCAAAACATTGAATTCTCCGTTTCCTCTTCCAACTCACCTCCTCCTCTATAGTCCCCTCAAAGTCCTAGGGTTAGGATTTTGCGCCACTGTAAAGGCTTATCGACGACAGTGGACGAACAAATCTAGCGGATGAGTCAACTGACAACATTTGGTTGGAAAAGGTTCCAGTTGCTGATCTGACCTGGTGTAATCAAACTCTCTCTCTCTCTCTCTCTCTCTCTCTCTCTCTCTCTCTCTGATCTGTGAGAATAATTCAGATTTAAATTTTTTTGTTAAGGCTTTCTCAGATCTAATTTTTTTTTGTTAGGGTTTTCTTAGATCTGATATACATATATGTGTGTGTGTGTATAATAAAAAAAAAAAAGGAACAATTTCAGAGCATGTATATGCCAACAATTAGGGTTTCCAAGAGCTAGGGTTTTCAGATCTTTAAATTCAGATCTTCAAAAACAAAGAGTGATAGAGACAGAGAGAGAGAGAGTGCTCTGAGGTGAAGAAAGAGTCCCCTCAGATGCCTGTTGTTAATGAACAATTCAGATCTTTTTTTTTTTTTTTTTTTAAGTTGTTGATGATTGTTGTTGATGATAATGATGAAACATACTGAAAACAGATTAATTTTTTTTTGTTGTTCTTGTGTTGAACAAAATTGTAAAAAAAAAAAAAGGTCATGGATTTTTCGAGGTTAGGGAAACTCAATCCCTGTTAGGGGGTGGGGGCGGGAGGGTTGATGGCGTCCCTGCCGAGGATCGAGGGTGGGGACAGGATTGAGAATTTTTTTACCTTCGAAGATCGAGAATAGGGAATATAATCTCGAATCCCGCCCCAGCCCATTGTCATTCCTAAGTCTTGCCCTATAGTCAACCAAACAAACATGCGCATTGATTTGCAACTTGGAAGTCCACCATCTCATTTATTTATTTATCAAAGGAAAAATTATGCAAATAGTTCCTGTAGTTTACACGATATGTCAATTTGGTCCCTGTAGTTTCAATTTGCTCGATTTTGTCCCTTAATTTAACGGATTGTGTCATTTTAGTCCAATAAATAACGGTTGTTAAGTTAATTTAACGGAAAGTCAAACAATGTGTCAATTTGGTCCTTGTAAATATTTGTAAAATATATATTGAGCGTTCGTAAATATTTGTAAAATATATATGTGCATTGTAAATATTTGTAAAATATATATTGTAAATATACATTGAAAATATTTGGTCCTTATATGTGCATTGTAAATATTTGTAAAATATATATTGAGCCTTCGTTTGAGATGTGGGTTAGTATTTTGACTTTTTGATTTTTTGACTATTTTAGTCTGGCGTTAAAAAGCCTCGTTTAGAATGGACTTTTTGATTTTTTTGATTTTTGTGAAAGAAAAAATGAAATGAATATAATTTAAATGTGACATTTTATCTTATTGACTTTTTAGTCTATTTTATTTTATTTTTTTGACTAAAATAACTAAAAAAATTCATGCCAAACATAATCTAAGATGATTATTTAATTCTATAAAAATCAATTTACTAATTTACTATTTCATCCCATTATAATGATATGATCTCCAATTATTTGCTAATTTAACCTCTTCATATGGTATCATCTTTCAAAAGACGGCCAAATGAAGGAAATTTGCTTTTATTTATCAAAGGGCAACCAAATGAAGGAAATTTACTCACACTATAGGACTTTGTCTCCGATAGACCAAGAATCTTGTCAACATCAAAGGTCATTGAATTCTCGTTTAGGATTAAATGTTTTAGCTAAAAAATTAATATATTATTTTTTATATTTTTTTGCATAAAAAATTAAAAGTTATTAAAATAGTTTGTTTCTAAACGAGACATGAGGCCTATTTTGAGAAGTGACTTATTGATTTATTATGAAAAAAATGTGTAAAAAAATAGAGAGATGATATAACCTAAATAAGCCAATAACTTGACTTTTTTTTTGCCTTCCCGAAAGAGGCTTGAGAGCTCGTTTAGAAAGTTAGCTATTTTAGTTGATCTTTATCTTTTTTTCAATATTTTAGCCTGGTTAAAAAAGTTGTGTTTAGAAAAATAATTGAATTTTTTTTTTTGTAATTGATGTGATATTTGTGAAAGAAAAGATAAAATTATTATGATTTGAACGTGACATTTTATCTTATTAATTATTTTAATTTATTTTGTCTTTGTTAACTATTTTAACCTAAAACCTACTGTTCAAATAGAACCGGAAATGATTATAGCACTAAATTCTCGTGAAGGGAGCTTTTACACATAAATGATTACATTCAGTGAATAATCAGTTAGTTGTCACTTTCTGTTACGGGGATGAGATATTTGTCGCTCTCCATACTTCTTGTGTCCAAGCTCTGTGTAACGTCGTTCAACCTGAGAACAAAACGACAATGAGCTACCCAGCTGGTGTGCAACCGGAAAAGCCCTCCGACGGTCAAGTTAGCACACTTGGAGAAGAAGAGAAGAGACAAAAGGCAGATAGCTCTGGTAACAAGAATTCCAAACTTGTGCATTGAGGCGTTGCGCCGTTTATATAGTTTCTGCGCGCACTACCCTACTCATCTTTCCCTGGACACTTGGATGTACTACCCCTTGTCTCCCTCACGTTTAGGCACAAATACTGTCAAACACTAATGACAAAGCTGCCTAATGGTATTGGCGGATACGAATAGTGGAATCTCCATCTTACACTGCTATTGGGCCTCCTAGCCATTCTACATACAACCTGATTTGCCTAGACCTCAATCTTGACTTGCTTCAATGACTAAACTAATCATCCAACTCAGCTCCCCGAATGGCTTATTCATGCTCTATTTGTTCATCCATATAAAACTTGTTCGAGTTTGGTGCATGGCAAGTGACTAGCCTGGTCGAAGGCATAACTCCCTCGATCGGCTTGACTTGCGACCTAGGCTGGACCATTAGCTCGGCCCGACTAGTAGATCTCGAGCCGGTCCATTTGCGTGGTTCAGGACCTCGGTCCAAATCATCCTCAACGACGTTAGCTCGGTCGCTTGACACAATTGACGTGGCTGAAGCCCAAACTAGCTTGGTTTTACAACACGATGACACGACCCAAGCTCAAATCAGCTCGGCCTATCTATTTGGCATAAATCTCCCTCTCAATTGCCTTTTAATTCCGTCTACGCTCATGTGACTAGAATTATATTACTCGGCCGAGCTAGGTCTTTTGTTCGGTTGCTTATCTTGCTCGGTTCTCATCCTTGAAATACCTTTGCTCGCATGACTAAGGGGGTTCCACTCTTTGGTTGAGCAGGTATATGTGCTCGGTCGTTTACTTTACTTGGTCGTTGGCTCTTTGTTCACACAGCTCTCCATTCCACAACTGACATAAGTCCCATCAGACATGTGTCATCTTCCCATAGGACATGTACGAGCGCCTAAGCTGTCATGTGCAGTCTTTCCACTATAAGAAAATGCACATTTGGCGACCAAAAAGAATTTAGTTGCCAAAAGTTAACCTTTTAGCAACTAAAAACTGTTCTAGTCGGTGTTTGTTATACAATAGCTATTAAAATTTTTTAGCCAGCATATATTACTTATTGGCGACTAAAAAAAAATTTAGTAGCTAAATATGTCACTTTTTGGCGACTAAAAAATATATTAGTCGGCATAAGTCTTCATTTTAGGCTACTAAATTCTATTTTAGTCGGTGTTTAGTAATTATTGGTGACAAAAGGCCATTTAGTCGCCCAAAACAGACATATTCGGCTACTAGGAACTTAGTCGGCCGATATTCACTTTTGGCGACTAATGGTTTGGTCACCGTTAAGAACATTTGCCACTATTTGCCGACAAATTTGTAATTTTGTTGCTAAAGGTTGAATGAAATTTTAGAGGGAAATGAATAAATGTTGGCGTCTGTTTATTTTTACACATCTGGTGTTTTCTCTCACACAGATTATATCAGTACCAAACCTCACCCAACTGCACCTTAGCTCAGACCATCGTCGCTCGCCACCATACAGATGTCACGTCCACCTTCCTCATCACAAATAGGACCTATCACAATAGATGAAATGTAATTAGCACACGTAGTTAGGGAGTCAAAGCTGAAAACGTATTAAACTTAACTGAAAACGGGCATTAAGGGGGCGAAAATGTGAAACAGCCCCCGAACCACCATACGGATGTCACGACCACCTTTGTGGTCACAAATAGGACTAGTCACAATAGACGGAATGTAATTAGCACACGTAGTTTGTGAGTTAGAGCCGAAAATGCATTAAACTTAACTGAAAAAGGGCGTTAAGGGGGCAAAAATACGAATCAACCCCCAAACCACCATACGGATGTCACGGCCACCTTTCCCATGACAAATAGGATCTGTGACAATAAACAGAATGTAATTCGCACGTGTAGGTTAGGAGTTAGAGCCAAATATGCCTTAAACTTAACCGAAAAATGGCGTTAAGGAGGCGAAAATACGAAACAGGTTCCGAGCTAGTGTACAGATGTCACGATCACCTTCTCCATGGAAAATAGGACCTGTGACAATAGACGGAATATAATTAGCACGTTTAGGTTGGGAGTTAGAGCCGTAAACGCCTTAAACTTAACCGAAAAAGAGCGTTAAGGGGGCGAAAATGCGAATTAGCCCCCGAACCACCGTACGGATGTCACGGCCACCTTCCTTGAGACAAATAGGACCTGTGACAATAGACAGAATGTAATTAGCAAGTGTAGGTTGGGAGTTAGTGCCCAAAACGCCTTAAGCTTAACCGAAAAAGGCGTTAAGGGAGTGAAAAAGCGAAACAGCCTCGGAACCACCGTAGGGATGTCACGGCTAGCTTCCCCGTGACATATAGGACTTGTGACAACAGATGGAATGTCATTAGCACACGTAGTTTGGGAGTTAGAGCCGGATATGACTTAAACTTATTCGAAAATGGGAGAGTTTGACATCCATTAAATGTTTAACATTTTCATTGTAAATGATGCCATTGTTTCATCGTACACGGTGGTTATTTGGGTGGTAAACGTATTAAGAAAGCATGATATGGCTGTGGAGATAACCCCGTAGATTACTTAATCATCTTACTTTGACTAGGACAATTAGAATGAAGAAGAGTTAAAATAAATCTACCACCAAAACATTCTACTTATAAAAATTTATTTTATGAAGAGGTATGCTCCTAAAAATTGTATTATTTGTAAATTGAAATCAAGTTTGGAATAAATCTTTCATGATACATACATATGATTGTATTTTGAAAAAAGGTTTTTATAGATTGTTCTACCTTAAATGCATGCTATTACAACCTTTTTCCTATGTTTGAATGAATTGATATTTTGTAATGGGTGCAAATATTTTTTTTATTTTTTGTAGATAGCTTTTGGCGTGGACTTGTGGATAGTCTACATTTTTGTTTATGGAGGACACTTGACACTTTTGTATAATCTTGCTAATTATGTCTTCCTCTGCTTTTGTGAATATTAGCATTACTGATACATATAACTTTTGTAATCCAACTGATAGTTGCTGGCGTGGCATATAGATCACCTGTTGTCGTGGTATAGATTACGATGGTAAGTTGTACCACGCCAAATGGCCATAGCCATATCGCATGGTAGTAAATATATTTTTTGTATATGGCGGGTTGGATTTTTGTATGGAAATATAATTTTAGCTTGAATAATAGTTGGTTTGTATGGAATATATACGTTTAAAGTTATTCATTTTTGGATGGTTGGAAGCAATATGGACTGTGAAATGATGGATAGTATATGTATTGTTTTGTTTATATACGTATTACAGGTTGCATGGAATATAGACATGTTGTGAATAAATCATAATTTTGTGATGAAACATGAGAGCATGTTTTTGGCAACTAAATTGTTAGTAGCAACCAAAAAAAAAAAAAAAAAAAAAAAAAAAAACCGAAAAATAGTTTTGGCTATTAAAAGTTTAGTAGCCAAAAAAAACAATCAAACATTTGGCGACTAAAATATTTTGTGCCAAAAAACAATCAAACATGTGGCAACTAAAATATGTCATAGCTAAACAAAGAAGCTAAAGAAATAAAAAAACTTTTGGCGAATAAAACTTTAATAGCAAAGAAATGTGAGATTTTAGGCGACCAAATGTTTAGTAGCCAAAACACAAAATGTTTGCCGACTAAAATCTTAGCAGCTAAAAACATAAGACTTTAGGTGACTAAACCTTTAGTAGGCAAAAAAAAAAAAAAAATTGACTTTGGGCGACTAAAATCTTAGTAGCCAAAATGTTGTTGTTTATTTTAGGCCACTAATATAGTTCGTAGCTAAAACTCTTTTCCGCAACTAAATGATTAGTCGTTAAAAATAACTGAACTTTTAGCAACAAAAAAATTAGTCATCGAAAATATGATATTTAATTTTATTTCAAACCTTTTGGCGACTAAAAACTTAGTCGACAATGTAGTACATTTGGCTACTAAAATAATTTTGGTCGCCAATGATCTTTCCTGACAATTCTTCCACGACCAATTCTGTGACCAAATATTTTTGTCGCCAAAAGCCTTCGGCGACTAACTGGCTACTTTTGGCGACTAAAAATTTTGTCGCCAAAAGTGAAAATTCTTGTAGTGTTCTAAATTCAAACTTTGGTGCCTCCTCTTATTCCATACATATAACTCTCGTATCCAACCTTTCACTTCCACTGTTCATCATCTCTTTTCATGACGACTTAGAGAATTGGCACTCTCTTCATTGCTCTCTCGCATTTCTTGCTCAAATTGGAGTGTTTTTGCTGTGGTCTGCGAATTTCTCGCATTTCGTCGGAACTCCGCCAGTCGACTGGAACTCCGATTGAAGCTTTCCCCAGTAAGTTCTTCGTATTCCCTAATGTTCTTGAGTTTTTTGTGCCATTTTTCTTTGAAATAGAGTGATAATGTCACAAACCATTAAAAAACTAGGGTATATTTAAAGGAATTAGGGCTCTGTACCATCTTTAGCACTGAAAAACCCTTGTATATCCAGTCTTCGACCACTGTTCATCATATTCTGAGATGAATAGCGGAGGATCTAGGCTGGACCAGGCAAAATGTATCTTTTTTATTTGAAAAAACAAGTTGACCAGGAAGATTTTCTATTTATGGAACCAAAGTAGAGGACCGAGCTGCTAGTCTGTGCAGAAGGTTATGGGACCTAGCTAAAATCTGGCTCGCTCGCGTGACCAAGTTAAGGTCCACTCACAATTGTGACCGTGTTGTTGCTCATTTAGAACGACCAAGCTTAAATCAGGCTCAACAGATCAAGCTTAGGAGACCGGGCTGCCACTTATACTTCATTTTTCACCCTGCAGAATCCTAGGAAACCAGGCACACCAACACAAGGGCTCTCAAAAGACCGAGCAGCCAATATCTCTGGTAAACACATTCTGTCGAGCAGGCCACACCAGGCTTAATTGGGTGTTATCGTTACCAAGTAGAATCACCCGGAAGGTCTGGCTATTCTGTGAGGAGTATGGTATCTCGGCGGAAGTTCATTTAGAGGTCCGTGTGGAGGACACTACTCCATGGGGCAGATTGGATTCTTGCCCCTTCACCGTGCTGCCTATAGTAGAGGGGGGGCTTTGCTTTCCGGTGTAGCCCATGATCTGGGAATTTTTGAGGCGGACCAGACTGGCTCGTACTCAAGTTTCCATCAACACTTATAGAATAATAAATGGAGTGACCGAGTTAAACCACCAGTTAGGATTGCAATTAGGCCTGGCCGAGATCCTTTTCTAATATACGCTTGGTCGTACAACCGACGAATTCAATTATTATTTGAAGATTAGGTCGGGCCAAGAACATTTAGTAACCGACACATCAGACAAGGATATGCATGATGACGACTTCATTTGGGTGACGGGCAATTATAAGACTGCTGATGTGCCTGGTTGGTTCACAAGCAAAAACTTTGGCTCAATAAGTAAATTGAGCTCCCTGACCAGTTGACTTTGAAAATATTCATTTCTGCCGAGCTAACACTATTCTTCTTGTAGCTATCACTGAGCTATAAGCAAACTATTCCCGTCCAAACGAAGAAACGATTAGGGTCGTGCTGAGATATAGGCACTGGGATTGTTACGTACTTCTTGGATACATGCCGAGCTACCGCTACTCAGCCAAGTGGAAGAGTAAGGTTACTGATTTTTTGCGAGAGCTTTCATCCCCACCAGATCCAACTCTCCCAGACATTTCCTCAATCAGATTGAGGAAAAAGAGATAACAAAGAGAAGTCAGATCAAGAATCTTATCACTGCCACCTCTACTGACCAACCAACTGGCTCACAGCCCATACCATCTGTCGGTCAAGCTTCTGAGACTGTGTTAGCCTTGGGCACTGCTACTGCTCAATCAACTAGCACGGAGTTACGCCAAGCTGGCAAGAAGGCCACACAGCTGATCTTTCAGTTGAGTTAGTAGCCGAACTCAATACCGAGCATGTCGTGACCGAGGTTGAGCCAGCTCCCACCTGGCAATTAAAGTTGAAGTCCCGGGGAAAACTCATCCTGGTTTATGCTTCTATGAAGGGAGACAAGGAACACCTCATTGCTTTTGATCTTTCCAAGTCCCTACTTTTGCCAGAAGACATGGCTGGGACGGAGCATGTACTAGACATCCGGATGGTTAAGTCTGCGATGAAATCCATGACAAGGGTAAGCTTTTAAATTAAAAAGTTCTAGTAATTTGCTCGGTCTTGCTTTCTAGCCACTTCTTCTTGCAGGAGATTCAGAAGACTCACCTTGTCATGACCGCATTATCAGGCTGCAGCAGAAGGTATCTGACCTCTCTAATGTGGGAAAGCACCTGGAGACTACGCTAGGGCGTGTGAAGTCCTCTCTGGAGATCGCCAACGTTGATAATGCCCGACTGTTAGGCCAGCTCAGTGGCGCCGAGCAAGAAAATGATGCGTTGTGTGTCGAGCTGTAGGAGTTGAAGAAGAAGCACAATGAGGTCAAGAAGGACACTGAGGCGCATGGTTTTTATGTCGTTGAGGATGCCTACACAAAGCAAGTCAACGCCACTAAGGATATCTTCTTTCAGTCCAGCTAGAAGGCTGCTTGTGAAAAGCTTGGCCAAGGTCCCATGATTGAGGTGTTCGCCTCTCCTCTCTCAATCTTCCTACCGGACTACATGGTCCCTTATGCTAACGAGGTCTTCAACACCTTGCAAGGAGAGGAGGCCGAGGGAGATAACACCGAGGAAGAGGCCGAGGTAGTGACTGAGCAAGTGGGGGCTGCCTAGACGGAGCGGGATGGTTAAGAAGGGACTTCTGTGGTCGATCTGGAGGATGCCGTGGCTGGAGCTAGAGATGAATTTGCTGATCTGTCGCCCTTAGTTTAGCTTCATTTTTTATTTTATTTTCTTTTGAACTTTGAACTTTGTAGCCGGGCTACTTGCCCTAACTCTTCTATTTGAATTCTTGATCAATGGAAATTTCGGAAGTTTTTGTCACTTGTTAATTTGAATTATTCATTTCTATCTCTATCTTCAAACCGTGCAACATTATTGCGATACGAACAAAACATAAACTTTTTTAGCCAGGTAAAATCACCTCGGCTAGGAGGCAAGAATTAAATGAAACATTAACTCTTTTAGCTAGGTAAATCATCTCTGCTAGAAGGAAGGAGTTGAACAAAACATGAACTCTTTTAGCCGGGAAAAATCATCTCGGCAAGAACCATAGAGTTGAACGAATTAATCAATTGAGACTGCCGAGCAAAATCATTTCGACAAGAAATAGTGAGTTGAACAGTTTGTCAACTGAGCTTACCGAGCAAAGTCATCTCGGCAAGAATCAAAGAGTTGAACAATTCATTAACTGAGCTTGCCGAGCAAAGTCATCTCAGCATGAATAAAGGAGTTGAACAATTCATCAACTGAGCTTGCCGAGCAAAGTTATCTTGGCAAGAATCAAAGAGTTTAGCAATTCATCAACTGAGCTTGCCGAGCAAAGTCATCTCGGCAAGAATCAAAGAGTTGAGAAATTCATCAACTGAGCTTGCTGAGCAAGTTCATTTTGGCAAGAATCTTGGGAGCTAGTTGCTCCTTGTCCATGGCAACCCATCAGAAAATGTAAAGAAATGCGACAAATTTTCAAGCGAATTAAGCCTTTGGTCCCATTGCATAGATTTTCAATATGATTGAAAAATTACATTGCAAAATAGTGGTATGACTTCCCTTCGCAAAAATTCCATCGAAAAGACTAAACTAAAAGTAATACAACTTCAAATTTGTTGTCTTCCATGGGCGGGGTATGGCTTGGCCATCCAAGTCTTCTAGGTAGTATGCACCTTTACCCGTCAAACCGATTATCTTGTAAGGTCCCTCCTAGTTTGCCTCTAGTTTCCCTTCGCCCGACACTAGAGTGTTGCCCATCATCTTACGCAATACCCAATCCCTGATTTTGAACTGTCTAGGGTGAGCTGTTTTGTTGATTTCCTGGACAGTTCTTGTTGGTATGCTACGATGTGAATTAGTGCTTTTTCTCTTCGTTCCTCTACAAGGTCTAACTCTAGGGGGATTGCTTCTACGTTTAAGTCCAGCTCAAATTTTTCACTTCGGATGGTGGGCATGCCAATCTCTAGTGGGATGACCGCTTCCATGCCATATGCCAAGACAAGCGGCGTCTCCCCTGTTGAGCATCTTGGCATTGTTCGGTAAGGCCTAGAGAACATTAGGAAGTTTCTCGGCCCATTTTCCTTTGGCTTTCTCTAACCATTTCTTCAACCCATCAAGAATGGTCTTGTTTGACGCTTTAGCTTGGCCATTCGACTTAGGATAAGCTGGCATTGAATTATAGAACTCTATCTTCAACTCTTCACGGAATCCTCTGAATAGTTTTCCATTAGATTGGGTGCCGTTGTTGGAGATCAAAGCCTTGGGGACTCCGAACCGTGTTATGACATTTTGCAGACAAACTTCTTCACATGTTTCTCTTTGATGGTTGCTAGGGCTTCGGCTTCAACCCATTTGGTGAAGTAATCCGTCGTAGCTATGAAAAACTTGTGGTTGCTTGGGGTGGTTAGGAGTGGTCGCACTATGTCAAGCCCCACATTGCAAATGACCAAAGACTTGTGAAAGGAAGGAGTTCTCTCACCGATTAATGAATCTGGTATGCAAATTTCTAGCACTTTTCACATTTCCTCACATACTTGTGGGCGTTGGCCTACATATATGGCCACCAATACCTTTGTGAAATAGCGCGGCAAGCTAGAGATCATCTCCAAATGTGGCTTCCGCACATTCCTTCATGGATTTCGAATAAAAAGGCTTCAACTTTGCTTGGATGAATGCATTTCAAGTAAGGTCCTATGAAAAACTTCTTATACAAAGCGCCAGACGAGAAAAGCCATAACGGCTCAGACTTAACCCAAATTTTGTTTGCGTCTTTCTTATTGGTTGGCAAAACTCTATCTTTCAAGAAGATTATGATAGGATCCATCCAAAAAGGACCCAACTTGGCGCAGAGGACTTCAGCTTTTTCTAGTTCTTCGATACTGGGTCTTGGGAGAAATTTAATTAGGAAAGGGCTGGGCACTGATTTGTTGGCCATGGAAGCTAAACCGGCTAATTCAACTGCTCGGCTGTTGTCTTCTTGGCCAATTTGTTGAACTCGTATTGCTTGAAATTTCTTGATTTTCTCTCTCACCAAGGTCTGGTATTTGGCCATCCTGTTATCCTTTGCTTCATACTCTCCAGACACTTGGTTGACAACGAGTTGGGAGCCGTTGTAAACCATTAGCTCAGATGCTTTCAATTAGAGTGCACTTTTTAGCCCAGCTAGCAGCGCTTCGTACTCAGCTTCATTGTTTGACTCAGGGAACCCAAGTGTGATGGAATGTTCAATGGTTAGTCGATCTAGTGTGATTAAAAGTACACCCAACCCGGAACCATGTTTGTTTGAAGCGTCATCGACAAAAAGTTTCCACACCTCGCCGATAAAAAGCTTCCAACATTTTGTAAGGTCTTGAGAGTTTGGATGGATCAAGTGTTCTGGGTTGCTCGGCTGCTCAGCTATTTTCGCGTCAAGCGCACTGTTGTTGATTGCAACTTGCATGGCTCCGTTCCTCCTAGCGATGCAGTGTTAGGCTTAACAAAATGTCCTGTTATTTCTAAACCCAACAATGCATTGCTAGGTTATGGACGTCCTTTGAGTGACGGATTTGTGGCTTGGCACGTAATTTTTTCGTCGCCTTCCATATGTGGCTCTTTAGGAGGGTTGAAGTAGATCGAAGCGGGAGTTGGTTGTGCAATTTCTACGGTGCCTACCTATCACGACCCAAACCCGTTCCTATAGGTTTAGTGTCGTAACCGGCTAGTAATCCTTAGATTACCAAAGGACTCTTAACAGAATGACATATAATAAGGGGCTGCAGAAGCAAATATAGGAAATATACAATGTCCATAGAGCTGTGTTAACGTCTATGAGATAGAAATCTTCAAAACAAACTTATATATATATGTGTGTGTGTGTGTGTGTGTGTGTGTGTGACTTCATAAATATATTAGTCTTATGTCACCCATTTACACAGATAAAGTCAAAGGGGAACTTAGCACAATGTACAGATAAGCAAAACAAAACAAAAACATCTGAAGCAAGGTTATAAAACTAGACATCTCAAAAAGAGGAACCTCCGCGGGAGGCACAGTGGTTGGCTGACCCAAAACTTCAGGCAGCAGCTTAGGCCTGGTCACGTGCTTGCTCACCTACATACATAATATAAATAGTGAGCGGAAGCCTAGTGAATAGTAATAGAGTAAATGATTTAAATAAATGATGTCCATAACAGAATCGGAAATCAAAGTTCATATCATAAACATATTTATATCTTGTTCAAACTACATACAGAAATCAGAGTTCATGCTTCATCATACATGGTACATCTAATAGCGTTATCATGCTTGTCAGTTCCCTAAGGAACCTCCGGTACTGGGAACTTGTACTATACTTGAGTCACGGTATTATTACCCTTGGGCAAGGGCCAGAGACCACGGTATTGTTACCCCTGGGCAAGGGCCTTGTGTTTGTATGCCACGGTATTATTACCCTCAGGCAAGGGCCTTGTGCTAAGGATGCCATGAATACTTGTCAAAATTTGGACATTCATTCATTGATACAGAACATAGCATTTCAGAAAGCAGATCATTTCTTGTCATATCATATAGGAAAAAGTTATTACTCATAGATGGCTCCACTTACAGAACAGACAAATCAGGTAACTTATGGCGCGTGACCTACACACACATAGCAGAAAAACATAATGAAACACACACTCAGTTGGTACTTAACTTCTTTGATTTTATTCTTAGTGTGTTTCTAGGTCTTAACCTCTTATTGAATCTTAACCATGGCCTAGGAATGCCTAGGATGCAATTTGGATGCCAAAATGCACTTTGGAACTCTTAACAAAACTTGCTGAAAATAGGGGTCCCGCTCGAGCGGACATGCAAACATGTGAAGGGCCGCTCGAGCGCAACTTCCCTCGCTCGAGCGAACTGTAAACTCTAAAAAAGTACTGATTGCGTGAAATTTCCGCTCGACGACCGCTCGATGGTTGCTCGAGCGTATGACTGATGTCTTTGCTCGAGAGTAACTCTTGTTGCTCGAGCACTTTGCAAAACATGTAAACTTCTGAGAGCTTGCATTTCACGCTCGAGCGGACTTCTGGTCGCTCGAGCAGAAGTCTAAGATCACAGAGTGGTCGCTCGAGCGCAAGTTCTGTCGCTCGAGCGAAAGTGCAGAATCTGAAATTTCCAAATTGTACTCCCAAGCTCCAAACTCGAATCACACACTTTAAAACTCATCTTTTTGGGCCAAAACTCCAGAAAACATTTAGAAACTTATAAAATACCATGGTTTGAAGATCATTTCACTAAATCAAGGCCCCAAAGCATCCCAATTGATCAAAACTCCAACTTGAAATTTATGAATATGCCATGAACATGACATGCATGAATTACTTTGAACTTAGGCTTTCCAAAACATGATCAATTAAGGTCAAACGGTAAGAAATATGATGAATTCTCAAAACCAAGTCAAGATAGACACATGCATGTGAAAATTCTTTAGAAATCTACTCAAAATGCCATGATATATACATGCATGCATGATATGGTTCAATTCTTTTCATTTTTAACTCAATTCTTGTATCTTCCAACTTAATTCTCTACAGTTCATGTCCTACACACCATAATTGTACAATCTAAAGGTTGAATTCTTACCTAGGCTTGTCAGTGAGAGAGCTAGAAGCTTGATCCTTGTGTTTCTAAGTCCAATTCCTTCAATTTCTAGCAAATTCTTTGATTGCGCTCAATCTCTCCTTTCTCTCCCTCTCTCACGTTTTTTTGTGTGTGCTATCTCAAAGATGTGTCGAAATGAAGGAAAAGAATGAGTGGAGGTATAATAGGTGCCTTATATAGGCTTGGGTTAAGAAATTCATTAATTAGGCTTAATTGAGCATTAATTATTCTAATTAAACCGTTCCAAATCGAATTCTAATTAAACATACCATAATGTTCTAAAAATCCTAAATAGCACATAAATCAAATCAATTTCGTAATCAGATGCCAATAAGGCCTTCAATTTGTAGAACGAAACAGAGATGCAAACAGGTATTTCTACGATAAACAGATATAATTACAAATAAGGCGACACACATGCAATTAATTCAAAATTTCTCCTTAATTACTAATTAGGCTTATTTAATCATGAATTAATGTTAATCAAAGGTCAGGATTGTTACACTACCCTCCTTTGCTCGGTTGCATCGGCAATATCCACCAGGCAAATCGGGTGAGTTCCTGGTGAAAACTCTGTGACGAAGTTGGCCAGTGCTTGGGCTTTGATGGCTATTTTGGGTTGGAACTTGATGTCAAACTACTGTAACTCGACCGCCCATTTCAATATGCGCCTGGAGAAGTCATCCCTTTCAAACAAGGCTTTTAATGAAAATTCTATTAGCACAACGATCATGTGCGTATGAAAATAATGTACCAACTTCCTAAAGGCCATCATCAGTGCTAAGGCAAATTTCTCGAGCGGCAAGTTTCTCGATTTCGCAGGAAGTAGGGTTTTTCTTACATAGAAGATCGGTAGATGTTGTATGCCTTCTGCTCTAACGAGCACCGCACTGACGGCCAGATAAAGATAAAGTTCTTCACCTTGCTTTGGTGTAACAAGAAGTGGAGCAAAGGACATGTATGTCTTTAGCTCGGCCAATGCTCTGTCACATTCTTCATCCCATGAAAACTTTGATTTTAGGGCTTGAAAGAAAGAGCGACAACGATTTGATAACCGGCTTATAAATCTGTTAAGAGCAGTTGCCATCGCGGCAACATGTTGCATGTGCTTTGTCGAGTTTGGTTATTTTAACTCTTGTATAGCTTTGATTTGGGAGGGATCTGCATCAATTCCTTAGTTAGTCACCAAAAAACCCAAGAACTTTCCCGATCTCACACTAAAGGCACACTTCGATGCATTCAGACGTAACTTGTGTCATTTGAGAATAGCGAACATCTTCGCGGTCGACCTCACGTCTACTTTTGAAAACCATATTGTCGATATATGCCTCCATTGTTCAGTCAAGCAAGGGAGCGAATATCTTGTAACCATCCTCTGAAAAGTTACTCCGGTGTTTTTCAGCCCGAAAGGCATGACTTTATAGCAATATAATCCCCTTGGTGTTGTGAAAGAAGTAATCTCCTGATCAGGCTCATGCATGGTGATCTGATGGTAGCCACAGTATGCATCCAGGAAATTGAGCCTATTATGCCTGGTCGTAAGGTCCACCTGTTGGTCAATCTGGGGCGATGGGAAGTTTTCTTTGGGGTACGCTATGTTGACCGTCTTATAATCAACGCAAACTCACCACTTTCTATTCTTTTTTGGCACAATGACCATCTTAGAAACCCATCGGGGGTAGTATACCTCTTGGATTGCCTCTACTTCAAGCAAGTTTTCCACTTCTTCTGCCACCACCTTGGCGTGATGAAATGCTGATTGCCTTGACCTCTGTATAACTGGCCGTGCATCCGAAAAAACATTAAGTTGGTAGCAAATGAAGTTCAGATCGACACCAGACATGTCGTAAGGCGTCCATGCGAACACTTCAATGTTTGCCACCAAAAAGTTCATGATTTCCAACTGTTCTTGGAGGACAAAGATGAGTCGAGCAGAAAGAACTTGCTCATTTTGCTCTCGTCAATCCTCACTTCCACCAAGTCTTCAATAGCTTTATCTTCGGCCATCTTGTCAATGTCCTCTAGGACTTTCTGATCCTTCGGTCCCTCGATCATTTGCACAAAGCCCTTGGCTGTGCTACTTCCATTCACGGCCACGAAACATTGTTTGGCCATGACTTAATCACCCCACACTTTTTCTATCATGCCGGTGGCAGAGGAGAACCTCATTACTTGGTGATAAGTCGACGCCACTACCTTCATGGCTTTGCTCAGGATCAAGTTGTAAGTTAAGGGAACTTTCAACACCCAGAACTATACTTGCTTGACAACAAACCCCGCTTTGACCGATAGGATGATCTTTCTAATTGGCCATTCTGGTTGCGAGGTTACCAAGGCTAAATATTTATCTTCTAACTTAAGCTACATGAAAGCATCTGTAGGCGCGCCCTTGGGCTTCATGCTACAGTTCGGACTCAAATGTCACGGTTCTTAATCTGATCTCACAATGTGCAATGTGAGATTGATAAATCACCAAAGAGTCCAAACCTGAAAAATCGTTTTGGAAAACTAATTTTTGTAAAGAAGTGCCAAACATGGACTACTTTGCCAGATACAGAGTCACCACGTAAATATTTTATTTTGGGGGAATTTAGGAAACCCTGACTCGTGCCTAAGGCCCCGTGTCCGTCATCACCAAAGTTGCCTCGGCTCGGGAACTTGGGTACGATTGGGGAAGGTCATTTAATGAGCACCCCTGCTTGCCCGATCAAAGATCGGCCTGTACTAAGCATGCTATCTTGTTTTTGAAAACACATGTGCTCTTATTCCGGTTAATTAGCTAGAATTACTATGTGATGCGCACAGCATACAAGTATAGACTAGATCGCCTAATTTGGAACAAAACATTGCATATCCGTTAGTTTGGAAAATGGTTTGACGTTTGCTACTCGTAAGTAGGCTAAAATGCGGATTTCAATTAATTGTCCTAATTCAAGTAATCCAACCTTCACCCACAGGCATTCAGGCAGTTAATCACATAAGCAAATAGCCTCATGGAAAGCATGCTAAGATGGCATCATTAACACACATGCAGTATGCTAAAGCGTAAACACTCACAGTGTACCTTGAGCCAAAACAAGAAACTAGTTAGAAATCATGCATGATCCTAGTTCATGTTAAGATGGCTAATGCAACACATGAAAAAATGCAATTAAGATAGGCTCGACTATCCTAAGAATGTCATGTGAGATGCAACTTGGTACATGTATTCAAATTGGAATTGAAATACAATGCAGTTAGTATGATGCACCGAGCCCGGTGCATGCAAGACAGATGAATAGATGCACACAAGTAAAAGGGAGAAAGAATTGGGGATTGGAAGACATGCATCACACGCACGCACGCTTATTACAACAACTTGGCTCTCTCGAGGGAGAGACCGAATAAGAAGCTAACTAAGCTAATCTAAGCTAATTAAACTAATTATTACAACATAATTAATTAACTAATCCTAGTTAACTAATTATTACAGAACAAATTGAATAGCTAACGCATTAACTATTAAGAGTGCAAACCAAAGCGTAAACTAGCTATCTAAGCATGGCAGCTAAGGAAAGTAGTAAAACAGGAGGTTCTTGGAGGGAGAAGACTAGATGCATGCTCAGTCGCCTCGTTCGGAAATCCAATGCGATGCCTCGATTTACCTCTATTTTCATTTGTTCTCAGAAACTTGCACCAAGCTCCAGAAAGATGAAAATCCACCTTGGGAATCCAGTGAGAGGGTGGCCGACCACTTTTGGTCTCTCCAGACCCCTGTCGACCACTTTTTGTTGTTGAAAACCAAGAAAAGTGGTTAGCCAGCTACTTTTTTTGGCTGGCCGACCAGTTGTTGCTGCCAGACTCCAGTTTTCTGCAACTGAGAGCAAGAAAGGGCATGGCAATGTATTTGCAAGATATGTGTGCACAACCACCCTTCCTATCATGTGATGAACTCAAGGGGGTGTGGTTCTCAACCCTCGGGCCACCAATCGCGCATTTTCATGCGTGATGGCCGAGAGGCAAAGTTGCACAATTCAATATGAAAATGAATGCACAAGTAAACACATAAGGCCTAGAACTCTATCATGTATGATCAAGAGCGTCGCCAACTGGGAATTAAGGCATGTTTCATCACTTTAAGTATGAAACGCCCCTCGTTTCCCATGTTTGGAGTAACACCTATTCCAAACACAATGCAAACAAGCATGGAATACACAATGCGAATAAACTACATGGCATACTTAATGCAATGTGACATGATTAACTTAACAAAGCTAATGGCATGCGAACAATGCTAATGCATGCATGCACAATGCAATGCTACAGGGACAACTTAGCAATGTTAGGGATATGCATACTCAATGCAAATAACAGTTAGCATGCACAACGCAATGATGTGAACTAAGTATGCACAATGCAAAGTACAAGGCATACATAATGCGATGAACAATGTGGCATACTCAATGTAATATACATGGCATGTTCAACGAACTTAAACTAAAAGGGGTAGACCTCAGTCATGCCCAAATCAGTGGCCATTGGTGATAAAATGAAGGCCCATAAAGCAAGGCATGCATGCACAATGCATTGACCATCAAAGAGGCCAAAGAGCACAACTCTCAAGAGTGCTTGATAAGTGACAAAAGTGGAAGTGTAACAACACTAAGTGCACTGAAATAAAGCAAGAAATGATGCCAAATCATTCAAACAACATAAGTAAAGCATGCTAGGGTCCTAAGGCATGAAAGCTAGCAGAGAGCAACACAAAGGAGGCATGCAACACATGGCACAAATGCATGAACTAAGCATGGACAGAGCTCAAGTAGGTCAAAACAAGGATCTAAACATGCTGAGATGAGGGCTCGAAGGCCTAGGCATGCAAGCTAAGGCCATAACAAGGCCATAATGCACAACACTTAAAGACATTCAAAGCATGAATGAAGTGGGAACAAAAGCATGTTATAAGCTCTAAAATGTCATGTTAGATGATGCCAAATCATGTACACAACACAAATGAAGCATGCAATGGTGCTCAAAGGTTGAGGCAAGCAAGAGTATTTGTACTACAAGTATACAAAACATGAAGCATTTGACTAAGGCGACCTAAAACAGTCCTAGTACATGTTAGAATGAGTCTAAAACATGCATGGAAGTAGGCCAAAATATGCTAACATGAAAGGCATGAAGCATAGTGAATACAAGGCAAATAAGGTGGATTACACTACACCTATTAAGACCAAGCATGGAATGACTTAAGCAACAAAAATCAGAGTTATATCATGGCATAATAACCTCAAATAAACACTGAAATGAGAGCTCGCAAGCAAAGGCATGAAGGCATACGCAATGGTTCATGTTAAGGCATAAAGGGGCAAACCCTCCAACACATTGAATGAGCGATAAATGCAAGTGCATGGCCATGAAACATGGACTGAAATCACATAACAAGTGATGCCAAATCATTCAAATAAGCCAAGTAGAGCATGCTAGTGGGCTTGGTGTACAACGCTAACAAGCTAGATTGAACTATAGCTATACAAAGCAAGTCATGCATGACCAAGACAACCAAAATTAGAGCTAAAGCATGTTAAAACATGGACAAAAGTTTCATGAAGTTAAGCCAAAAACATGCTAGAATGACATGTCACAACATGATGCATGTTAGGCTATTTCATGGAACTACACTACAAGTGTATAGAGCATGCAAAGGATAACCAAACCAAACCTAAACAGAGGTATGACATGGTAAAATAAGCCCCAAAACATGCTGAAATGGACACAACATAGGCTAGAAATATATGCTACTTCATGAAGCATACAAAGCTAGTGTGTGTGATTTACACTACAAGTGTATTAGGCATGCAAGAGCCAACCAAACCAACCCAAAACAGATCTAAGGCATGTTAAAATAACACCAAAAACCTACTGAGATGGCCCCAAAACAAGCTAGAAACGCATGCTCAAACATGAGGCATACAAGACTAGATTGTGTGATTTACACTACAAGTGTATTAACCATGTATGAAGTGACCAAGACAAGTAAAAAAAGTGGCATGCCTTAGCAAAATAACCACAAATACAAGCTAAGACATGGTTAACATACACTTAACAAAGGTGCTCAAACATGAGGCATATTAAGGCATGTATAGAAGATACAAGGAGAGGGGATGGCCCTCCCTTTCTTAGGACCTTAAAACACCATCCCCACTCAATGGTGAGAAGGCCAATACAAGGTGGTCCCAAAGCTCACAAAAAAGGCTCAAAACCAACGCCAAACAAGGCCTAAGAGGGGGTAAACAACCCCAAACACAAAAGTGATCTTAAACAAACTTTTTAAGCATGAAAAAAAGAACTTTTATCAGTTATGAGCTAAGCTTAAAACAGCATGCAAGATTGGCTAAAAGCTTAAGCAAGAAAGGGGGATTTAAAGGTCAAAAACTCACCCTTGAAGACCCTCTTTATAACTGCAACTCCAACAGGTTTTTCAAGCTCAAGGCAACCTAAGAACACCAAAAACAACCCCTTGGCACCTCAGTAGCAAAAGGAAGGTGTTTGAGTGTGTGTTTGTGTGTTAAACTAAGACAAATCTACACTTTTGATGCACAAAAATGGAGAAACAAGGCAATATAGAGACAATGCTATATCTAACCTTCTAATGGCAATTTTCTGAACCTGGAGGAGGGAGGAGGAGCCTCCCTCTTATAGAAGAGGAAAGCCAAAGCTTCTTGGAGAAGCTAAGGTTGAATGCCATCCGTCCATACGTGTATGGAGGATGGCTCAAATGCTCTCCGGTTGTGCCAGCTGTCCCAAAATATCTCCAAAAAGGTACCAAAAAGCAGCCGACCACTTGAAGTGGTCGGCTTGCTAGTAAAAGTGGTCGGCCAACCACTTTAGGTGGTCAATCAGAGCAAAAACTGGTCGGCCATAGGTGGGAGAGGTCAACACACTAAATGCAAGGTGGTGGTGTGGTGGTCGACCAGAAAAGATGGTCAAAAGACCAAGAAAGCCAGTTATTTGACAAGAAAACTAGCTGGAAAAAGGAAAAGTGGTCGGCCAGGAGAAATACTGGTCTCCCACCCTTGTACCACCTTCCAAACAAGGAAAGCAAGGTTTGTACGAGAAACAAACAAAAGCAGATGCCAGACGAGAAATTGAGAGGCGAAACACGCGGCCAAAAGCCCCGAAAACTAGCTGACGAGCATCAAAAGTGGTATGCAATCACAAAAGTGGTCTCCCGGACCACAGTGTTCCTCTAGGCAGAGGCAACAAGGTGTGGTTTAAAAACCACGCCAAACGGAGAATGTTAAGCGATCCCGAGACAAGGCGCGAGACCAAAGGCTCCAAAAACTGGAAACTAGTCTCCAAACGGGAAAAGTGGCCTACGACCACGAAAACTAGTCTATGACCACAGAGAGATGGTCTACAACCCTCCCTCCCGAAAGGGAAAACAAGACTTGGTCCGCAAACCGAGCCAAAGCACAAAGAGTTTCGAGGCTTGGAGGCAAGACTCTCAGCCAAAACTCCGAAACCTCAAAACGAGCACAATATGCACCATCACCGAGCGCTCAATCGATGACGCCTGAGTCTTAAGGTCGGTCAAAAATGGGGTGTCTACAGCGTCATAATACATTATTTCGACCGAGCTCCCTTGGTCGATCAAAATGCGTTTGATGTCGAATTCTTTAACGCACAGCGTGAAGACCAACACGTTGTTGTGCAAGGTCTAAATTCGCTCTAGATCTCTACTTGAAAAGCTGAGGATATTTTTCGCTTCGGTCTTGCCTTTCTTCACGGCAGGTTGGACAGACAGAAATTTCCTCATATGATCCGCTTTCTTTATCATTGCCCAGAGCTCGCATAACTGTGCTGGCTCAATGATCTCATGGATCACATTGATTATGCCTTGGGATGGTGCATCCAAAGTGACCAAGCCGTCTGGCTCGACTTGAGCTTGAGGTGTCGCCTTGCCGCCTCCATCAATATAACGATCTAGGTGGCCGGTTGCCACCAACTCCTCCAAATACTGCTTCAAGGTACACAGTCTTTTATGCGGTGTCTACACTCATCATGGTAGGTGCAACGATACCTCGGATTTAAGGCTCTTTGCGCATCTCCCAATTTGGTCGGCCACCGGATATATGTCTCATCACGGATCTTGCTAAGGATGTGGTAGATTGGGATTTTAAAGACCGTGGTGACGTTTGTTCAGGCGTTTAGTTTTCTCTTGGCATCATTAGCAGCATCGTGGGGGTAGTTCGTTCAGTCGTTGTTACGACCCTTACCCCGGTCCTGTTCTCTTTCGCGATTGTTTGGATGGTTTGCCTCCTGTCCGACCACATGGACCTTTCTCGCCACCCTTTTGTCTGTTGCTACCAGATTCATCTTTATGGTAGCTGTGGTTGCATCATTCTCAACTCGAATGTGCTCATTGATGCGCTGCATTAGCAGTTCCATGGTCGTCGATTGGTTCATTGTAAGCAAGTCTCTAAGTCTATGTCCGATTGGGAGACCACGCTTGTATTAGGTGATTGCTAAGTTTGTTGGGTAATTAAGAATTTTGTTGAATGTTTCCTAATACTTGGCATTGTACGCCTTCAAGGAGTTGTCTATTTCCATCTTGATTCCCAAAAGGTGGTCGACCTCCTTCGGTGTTTTGGTGCTTATCTTGAATCGGGTGACAAATGCCTCCACCAACTGCTGTCACCTTTCGATACTTTCCTCCGGGAGCCTCTCAAAACACTTCAAGCCTAATTTTCCCAAGCTCGATGGGAAAATAAGGCACATTAGTGCGCCGTTACGTCGGTGGTCAACCATTTCCTGCCGAAAATGCCTCGCGTGCATGTATGGATAGGTTTTTCTATCATAGAGCGTGAACTTGGGCTGGTGGAAACTGGTGGGGAGTGGTGTATTCTCTATCTTGAGGGAGAGAGAGTTGGCGCTCAACCTTGCCAAGTCTTGTCTAATGGCACGTGCGCAGCCAGGCGTGGCAGTGACATTATGACCTCCTCGTTGGTGCGACCTCCATGGGTCAGCCGCTATAATGTTGGCACCCTTTGCGCCTCTCACCGACGCGGTCGCTCCTCTAGTATCTCCCTCAAATCCCCTGATCGATTAGAGTAAGAGCATCTCAACATCGTCGATGGACGTGAAGGGTGGCAGCTGCAGTCCTAAGTGTGAGATACCCCTATCGGCGCGATGGAGTCGTGAGCTCTAAAGCTCCTCGTAATGGAGAGTGAAGGAGTTTGCAGTCCTCTCTGACTGCTGGAGTGGTGGGACTCCGGCAGTAACGCCCTCAAACCAGGGGCAAAAATGAGGCACTCAAAATGAGCACAAACATGCACAGTCATCGCGCCCTCAAACAAGGCACTCAGCTGAGAACTTCGGGCACTCAAAATGAGCACAAACATGCACAATCATCGCGCACACAAACGATGACGTCTGAGTCTTAAGGTCGGTCAAAAATGGGGTGTCTACAGTTGCCCCTCTTTGACAGAACTCAAAAGTCATGAAATGACATAAGTGAATGTCAAAGCCCAGAGACGACCCATTTTTGACAAGGCCGAAGACTTGGACAAATAAACAAAATATAAATGCAGTTGGTTGAACCCGAGGGTTGCCTACGTATCCCTTTGCAAGGAATCAAACCAGCGTAGTTCAGGGACAAAATGCAAAATGATACACAATGCAAATGATATACAATGCAATGAAATAATCAAACCACAAGTAGTGCAAAACCACACAAATATCATAAAGGGATAGAGATGCAAAATCAAACTACGTTTAACATAGAAAAGATTTCGGAACCCTCAAACCACCACTCTCTTAGTAGGATAGGTGTGTGCATAGGAAAAACTATGTGTTTCGCAGATAGAATACAGAGTACAAGTAATTGGGTGGTATGATATAAGTGAGGAATGATCTGCTGTGGAAAGATCGTGATCCTACATGCTGAATGCAACAAAACAAAGTACAATGCAATGGATGTAGTGACTAAGGCGTGCAGCCAAACTACATTTTACCTAAACAAGGCATGGACACCAAAACAGACCACGTCTAACATAGAAAAGGTGCTGAAACCCTCAGATCACACTTATCTTAGTGGAACAGGTGCGTACACATTAACACAGAACCATGCTTCAACGAAGGAAAGTATGGGCACATGCCAAACCAAGCTTAACATAGAAAGGATGCAGGTGATAAATGGACAATGCAATAGATGCATACGATAAATGCTATATACAATGCGATAGGTGTTATCCAACACTTATGATAGATATGATGGTGCTGCTAGGAAGTGAACGTACCTTACAGGGGTAATTGGAAACGACTCACCTCATGTTGCTGGGGATCTCCCGCTTTTTTATTGTGCGTCCAAACCGTAAGCACTACTTTTCTCCCTGGCTATGGTCGCAGCTTTCCCTATTCTCCAACAGGGTGACAGACTAGGTTAGTTCGGTATCCAAAATTGAGGCGCATACATGCTACCTCAACCTATGGGGCTGCTATACAGATTTCAAGCCGAGGATACACCCCTGGGTATTTAAATCAGACTTTAGTCTCGGAAATCCCAAACCTTTGCGTTCTAGGGATCGGCCATTCGAACTCTAGTTTCCACCATCTCAGTTGATCTCCTAGGAACTCACAACAAACACAAGCAGGTGGCTATACCAGACCACCGGAAGTCGTTCGGGCATGACAAACACCAAAGGAATTGCACCTTTAGAGGATTTAAGGTCTCCTAGACCAGAGAGTGCACAAGACAGTGCGATGCAGAGTGAATGCACAAAACAAATTTGAATGCACAAGACAGTGCAATATGCAAAGTGAATGCACAAAACAGTGCAATAAAAGGTGCACAAAACAGTGCCATGCAGGTGCACAAGACAGTGTGAACAATTTGAAATGCACTAAACAGTGCGATGCACTAAACAGCGTGAACAATGCACAAACAAGTGCAGGTAAGGTGCGCAAAAGAACGCGATACGCAAGAAAGCACGAACGATGCACTAACAAGTGCATGTAAGGTACACAAAACAGCGCGATGCGCAAGAAAGCGTGAACAATGCACTAACAAGTGCAAGTAAGGTGCGCAAGAAAGCGCGAGCAAAATGAAATGCATAAGACAGTGCGATACGCAAGAAAATGCGTGTAAGATGAAACGCACGAGACAGTGCGAGTACATCCAAACACGCCACACGCGAGTAGAGAAAGGTTGCGCAAGAAAGCGCGATGCACAAGACAGTGCGAGAACATCCAAACGCACCACAGGTGAGTGGAGAAAGGTTGTGTAAGAAAGCGCGATGCACAAGAAAGTGCGAGTACATCCAAACGCACCACACGCGAGTGGAGAAAGGTTGCGCAAGAAAGTGCAAGTACGTCCAAATGCGCCACACGTGAGTGGAGAAAGGTTGCGCAAGAAAGAGCGATGCACAAGAAAGTGCGAGTGGCACACAACCACAAAGTGCACAAGATAGTGCGAGTGATACGAAATTGTGAAATAGATGCACTGAGTGAGATCATTTTTACGATAGATACACAATGTTAATAGAAAGCATGTTCTATGCATGAAACAAGCATATTATATACAAGAGACAAAAACAAATTCTACGCAAGAATCATAAATGATGTGCGACACGCATGCAACAAAAGTGTATATGAAAATGTACATTCTACGTAATAAGGGGGGCAAATATGTACTTTGGTGCCTCTGATTTACCTCTCAGAGGAATTTGCAATGTGCTTAACTAAAAAAGGACACACCATGTTCAAATTTGCAAGTGGTAACATTTGCATGCTGCTTGGATTACCATTCTGGCTTGAAGCAGGCTTGAGGTTGAGCTTGAGGTAGAGGCACACTAATACTTCGGAGCAATAGTGAGGCATGAGAAGGTGCACCTGGAATGCAGTCTCGGAATTTGCTAAAGTTGAAACATGTTGAGATGCTCCAAATTTTCCCTCTTTTCTTTTGCTATGCAGACTGGAACCTATATAGCTTCAGTTAGGTCCTTGTTCTACTGTTCTCATATGAACTGGGTTGAACCCTGCAGTTTTATGGAAGAAAAAGTCCTGTTTTGCACAAATGTGGAGAACAGCATAGCACTCCGAACACAAAACAATTTATTTTTGAAATTGAGATTGAGAATAAGTTCTTAACCGGGTATTGAGCCTACGACTGACCACAGCCAAAATGACTCAACAAAGAGAAAACAAAGGTAAAACAACCTAAACACAAACATGACACTTGAAACGACTCAAAACAAGGATCAAAACAAACAAAAACACACACACAACACTCAGATATGTTCCAATGGTGAGAGACCTCTCAGTTTATGGGGAGCCCACAGCTTCTCCAGGCATTGTTTCCCATCCTTTCTTATTTGTGATTCGCACATCACTCTGGCACTCAATCTTTTTTTCTCTGAAAAGCCCTTTTCTCACTTTTTTTCTTAGCGCACATCTCTCTATTCTTTACTCTCTCTTATTTTTCATCCCTCCCCAGGGTGGTTGATGGATAAACAGGAAGTTGTGGGCTCTTGCCCCTAGTATTCTACTAGATCCTTCTTCTTGGCATCGGTTGACGATGCGCTCAGCCAGTTTGGATGTGATCAGACCTGTCCAAATGAGGAAGTGGAATATCCTGTTCCATTCCAGTTCGTGCTTCGCACTTGGCTTGATACCTCATTATTTGGAGGATGAGAAAGCTTTCGGCCCTCTGCTGTTAGCTTCAATTGTGCCCTTTCTGGCGAGTATAGTGCCCTTTCGGGCAAGTATGTTGACAACAGGGAAAAGACAGAAAACATGACTCAACTGTGCCCCTAGTTCATCATTTTGACCATTTTTTTGTTTTGGCTTTCCACTAAAACAATTTTGACCAACATGAGCGTTAGATTAACATACTTATTCGATTTTCTGATTTGAAATCATGCAAGTTAGGTTATGAGCACTAAAATTTTTCCTTTTTTGGGTCCAAGAAATGGTCTAGTTTTGGAAAAATGGGACAATTTTTGAGAAAATTAGTCAACCTCATTAAAAATTGTCAAAACCGTTTTTTTTTTTTTTTTTTGCAAATGGCCACAGCTCGACCAACATAGAATTTAGTCTTGGGATGCACAACCTCAAATTTGAACTTGAATTGTCTTGCAGCTGAATCTTCCAACAGAGTAGGACAGTCCGAATTTGAATGAGGACAAGCCAATTTGCACATGGATAAGATAGCCGAGTTGAATAAGGATAAACCAATCAACATGGATGAACCAAGCAGGATAAAAATGATTGGGGCCGAACTTCAGGATGAAGTTGCCTACGTATCCTAAACATGGGAATCAGGCCGTATGTAGTTCCGGGTTAGGATGTACTTGGGTGTTGACGCTCTCCTTTTGCGCTCTAACTTTGCCAAGGCCACCCTTCCGGGTTTTCAACCTTGCGAGCTTTGTTTTTTTTTTCTTTTCTTCTTTTCATTTCTTTTCTTCTTTTCTTCTTCTTTTCTTTGCATTTTTTCATTTTCTTTACATTTCTTCATTTTCTTCATTTTTCTTTTCTTCTCTTTTTGTTGTTTTTTTTTTCTGCTTTAACTTTTGCCTGGGTCGCCTTTCCGGGTTTTCGACCCAGCGAGCCTCTCAAGGATGAAAAAGTTTAACTTTGTCCATGTTGATTGGTCGTAGGATCTCGAAGTCATCTAAATCCAATAAAATGGCTACTGTTCGTTGATGATGTTGGAGTCCATCCAACCGGGTCAGAATTTTCCCCTAGTGTTGTAGATAGGAACTCAATTGTCCTTCAGCAATAATTTCTCTTCTCTCAGATTCTAGGATTTGGCTTTCTTGTCGATCTTGGTTTTGCGAAATGACCCATCTTTTGAGCACATCTGACATTTTTGCCCCTAGTTCAAGGGCTACTTCTGATCTAGCTTTACAAGCTTCCTTTGATGACATCTGATCTTCTTCATCTGACCTTCTTGCCTTTAGTTCAAGGGTTGCTTCAAATCTGGCCTGGCGGGCCTCCTTTGGTGTCATACGACCTTATTGCCCCTAATTCATGGGCTGCTTTAAATCTAGCCACGCAAGCCTCACATTGTGATTGACCGTTGAACATTCTGAATCCAAGTTCAAGGTTTGAAAGCAAAAAGGGTTGAGTCTTGAGGCTGAGAGCGATCCTATGCTGCACAATCTCAAGATCAATTCAATACATGTCTTTGCAAGACCACGCAAAACATTTTTTTGAAATCTTTTAAGAAAGTGACTAGTCGCTCATGAAGATAGTGTAGAACCAATCTAGACTAAGCTAGGATCCTTCTCAGTACTCACATTAACAAACATGATTTCATTCATTAAGGGCTTAGCACGTCTCTCTTTCTCTCAATTGATCAAATTTTTACAAATCACGAGGAATTCCTCCCTCTTTGTTTTCATCACAATGTTAGAAAAGTTTTTGAAAAACTTAGGTCAATGCAATGATTTCAAGGCACAGAAAAGTAGGTTAAAAGCACCACCGTTTCATTCAGAACTTCTGGCACAACTGGCTTCAGAGCAAAAATGCACACAAAAGAAAGAGTGTAAAAGACAAACACAAACAAGATGGTGAAGCCCAAGGTAACACCCCCGAGATCACCTGACTCTAATACCACAGGACTTACTCGATACAACAAGACAAACGCAATACAACACCAATACAACACAACAGAACTGACTCAATACCCAAGTCAGAAAGTAAAGTAAATAGCATTCGCAAATGCTCAAAACAGTGCATGCCATCACCAAATCTGGAGTAAAATGAGTGCCATCCGCAGGTGGTTCATCCCTCAATCACATAATCACATTCTCCCCCATATTCACTGATCCGGTGCCGATAGACTTTGCAGGACCTGGTGCGACAATGACCTTATTATCAATCAGATCTTACATTTCGTGGCGAAGACGAAAACACATATTAGTGTCATGGCCGGCTTGTTGATGGAAGGTACAGTACTTGGCAGCATCATGCTTAGCTAGAAGGGGATTCGGGAGAGGCCGAGGCTCAAGGAGTTTGAGATGGCCCTTTCCTATAAGGATTTGGAAAGCTTTGGACAAGGTCATGTAAAGGGGATTGAAGACCTTTTGGCCTCAGGTTGGTACTTCGAGGTTTGTGGAGTTGTGTTGGATGTACCGGCAAAGGCATTGGCAGGTGCTGGCTGGGTTTGCTGATCTCTTCTAAGAGCAGGATTGGAGCTGAAAGGAACGTTTTTGGTAAAACATCCCTTTTCCTGGCTTGCCCCTTGATTCAGAATGCTCTCATCCCAAGTAGCAAAAGTGTCATCCACAGTCTTTGCAACAACTGCGAGCACTTGCTGTTTGTTCAACCCTTTGACTTTCAAAGCCTCAACAGCCCTTAGAAGGTGTTCATGGGGACCAATGCTTGCCCCTACCTTGTTCTTTCCATTTTCCTCCACTTTGCCAAGGGATTGGCCTTCTTCCAATGTAGCCTGTCCTAAGATTGGGGAGCCTTTTCGTGTGAAATTTCTGGCATGTGATACGGTCGATGACGGAGCCAATATCCCAAATGCTAAATCTACCACATGTCTCTGAAGATCTTCAATCATTCTCATCAGCTCAGAAGTAGTGGGTTCACGGGTTTGAGATGATTGGGATTCGGGTGCATCCATCATGCATAAGTCCATGCTTTCTGGAATGAACACCTCAGGCTTGGGTAAATGGACTGGGGTGATGTATATACTGGGATTGTAGGTGGATGGCAATGTATGGATTATATTGAGGTGTGGATGAGGTACTTGGTCATTGGGGTCTTGAGGTGGAGATATCGTCTAATTATCGATGAGATTCTGGACCTCATGATGAAGGTGGTAACAATGATCGGTGCAATGACCGTGCTATTGATGATACACACAATATTTGGTGGGGTTATGTCTGGCAAGGAGTGGGTCAGGTAGAGGTTGAGGATCAAGGGGTTTGAGATACCCTCTTTCCATCAGGACTTTTAGTGCACTGGTTAGGCTCATATAGAGGGGGTGAAAGTTCTGCCATGAGCTCAGGTTGGGCTGGCTGTTTGTGGGTTCGGATTGGCAAACGGGTTGGCTATGGCGACTATATTGGTTTCAATGGGTTTTGGAATAGTGCTACTACTAGCATGAGTACTCTTGGAAATCACCCTCCTTGTTGGTTCACTTGTTCTGGGAATAATCCCTCTATTGAACGCATCCTCAATCTGAACCCCCAATTCGTGCAAACTTTTGAAAGTGAACAGTGGAGCCACTATTAACTTTTGCAACATATCATGCTCAAGGTTTTGCACCACTATCCGCACTTGATCCCTCTCAGAGGGCCGATCTGTCATCTGTGCTGCCTTTGCACTCCACTTTGTAACAAATTTCACAAAAGATTCTTCAGGATTCTGGTGGGTTGCTTCAAGGTCTTGGGTGGTTATTTCAAGTTGGGTATTGTAAGAATATTGATCGACAAAGGCCTCAGCCAACTCTTCCCAGTTTTGCTTCACTTTATCCTCCAACTTGGCGTACCAAGTGGCTGCTATGCCCGACAGGGTTCTTCCAAACAGAGAGAGTTTCTGCGGCTTAGTCAGACCCATCGGTTTCAGGACATCCAAGAAAAGCCGGATATGTACCATAGGATCTCCAGACCCGTCGAAACGGTCAATATGTGGCATTTTGAATCTGTCTGGAAGCCTTACAGTGACCTCATTGTACCCATCCTCAATGTCGGGAATGGAGTTAAGGCCCTGCACCTTTTTGAATTGCTTCTCAAGGTTTGCAATTTTCACCGCGGCCGGATCAAGATCATTAATATCAAGGGGATAAAGCCTCTCATTAGGCTGCACCAGGGGACTGAAAACTCGAGCTTGAGCCAACCCTTCTCGGGGATCCGGACCATGCAAATCTTCAGCTGGCAGAAGTGGGTCAAAGTTCGGTTGGGGTCCCAAGACTGGATGTGTGGTAGACGTCCCAGATGGGCGTTGCATTTTAGCATTGGTCTCATCCTGCATGGCGATTCCCAGGTTTGACATCGCTATTATGGCCACAACTTCTTCCGAACTCTGTGCCATCATGGTCTGCTGAGTTTGAACAAAGGTGATATGATTGGTGACTGTCAGATCAGTTGAACCGATGAGCCCTGTCTGGCCCTTTTGGCCTTGCCACTGGCGAAGGAAACACTGGTTGCCCTTGAACTCAATCTCTGACCTGACAAAGTCTATCAACACAAGTCCAACGCACCCGAGGGATATTGGAGCCTTATGAAGCTATAGTTCCAGGACTACCTTGTAAAAGAGAAAACAGACAGCATCTCAGCCTGGTTTCACAAGAACGGATATGATCACAATTGAATGACTGTACGCCATACTGAATTCTGCCCTAAAACAGGTACCAACTCGCAACTGATATGTATATTCCACTAGAGACACACCCTAACAGCACATATCAAGCAAGAGAGAGCCAAAACACCACTATGGTGGGATAAGGTTTCCCTGTCCTAATTTTGTCAGCAAACGGTTTCAAACAACCTACATTCGGGTGAGCAACCTGTCCTAGTTTGGAATGGTCTCTATGGCTTCCGATATGCAACTAGGTCGATTGGTCAAAAAGGGTGCCTTGGCGGTGATCCCGATCCAAGGTTTGTGTTCCCATCGTGGCAGAGCCCGTAACTGGTCAGCCTTATGGCACGCTTTTCCAAGCAAGCCTCCGGCAAACCGTTCAGGAATAGCAGATGGAAAACACTGTGACTTAGGCGCTCCAATGCAAATGCAATGCAAAGAACACACATAAGTGTAAATAAAACTACATATCATGAGATCGAGTCAAGTTCTCTAAATCCACAACAGAGTCTCCAGAAACTGTAGACCGCCCAAACTTCCTCCGCGCGCCCCCCTTTTAGAGAGGGCGCGAATTGGTCCTGCTACTACAGTTCAGACTCCTGTCACGGTTCTGAATCTAATCTCACAAAGTGCAATGTAAGACTGATAAATCACCAAAGAGTCCAATCCGACAAATCATTTTGGAAAACTGATTTTCAATCAAATAATGCCAAAATTGGACTGCTTTACCAGATTACCGAGTCGCCACCTAAATATTTTATTTTGGGGAAATTTAGGAAACCCTGACACGTGCCAAAGGCCACGTGTCCGTCATCACCAAAGTTGCTTCGGCTCGGGAACTTAGGTACGAGAGGGGAAGGTCCTGAAATGAGCACTCCCGTTCGCCTGATCAAAGGATTGTCCTCTACTAAGCATGATATGTTATTTTATAAACACGTGTTCTTATTCCTGTTATTAGCTAACTTTACTACATGATGCGCACAACATACAAGTATAGACCAAATCGCAAGAATTGGAACAAAACAACTCATGTTTGTTTTCAAAAATGGTTTCAAAGTGCCACTCGCAAGTGGGCTAAAGCGCGGATTTGCCACCCTCGGGTGGGCTTAAAGCATGATTTTGCCACTTCGTAAAGTGGGCTTAAAACTCACATTTGATGAATTGTCCCAATTCAAACAATAAAGCCTTCATTCACAGGCATTCATGGAGTTTATCACTTAAGCAAATAGCCTCATGGCAAGCACGCTATCATGGCTACACTCACACTCATGCAAGTATGCTAAAGCGTAAACACTTATAGTGTACTCTAAGCCAAAACAAAAGCTAATTAGAAATCAATGCACGATCCTAACTATACAAAATGCCTAATGCAACACATGCAATAATACAACTAAATAGGCTCGGTTATCTAAGATGGCATATGAATGTAGCAGTTTGATACATGTATTCAAATAGGTATTGAAATACGATGCAGTTTGAATGATGCTCCAAGCCCTGTGCATGCAATACAAATGAATGATGCAAACATGCAAGCATAAGGTATGCTAATTGAAGCGTGCCTTAATCTAACCATGGGAAGCGGGTAAATAAAAGGGAGAAAGACGTGGGGTTGGAAGACATGCACACACACACGCACACTTATTACAACATTGCGCCCTCTCGAAGGAGGGTCCGAATAAATAAGCTACGCTATACTAAGCTAAGCTAATTATTACAAAGCAACTAATTAACTATGCTAAGCTAATTAATTATTACAAACCGAATTGAAATAAATTAACTAACTACTCTAAGCTAGCTAAAATATTACAAAACGAATTGATTGACTAGTTACACAAACTAATCATAAGCAGTGAAATGGCCTCGCAGGCGAGGGAGATATGCATGCTCGGTTGGCGTCCGCTCGGAAATCCATTACTTTGCCATCAATTGCCCCTGTTTGCACTCGCCTTGACCTCCAAATATTGAACCAACATCCACACTGTTTCTGCTCCAAAACAGGATCATTTCTGCACAAAACTGAACTGGTGGCTAGTTGGCCACAAAAAGTGGCTGCCAGCCACTTTAACTAGTCGGTTAGCCAGTTGAAGTGGTCGATTAGCTACTTCAAGTGGCTGGTTAGCCACTTATTTTCCAGGCTCCTGTTTTTGCTGCAACAGAGAACAATAGAGGCATAACAATGTATTTGTAAGGAAATGTGTGTACGGCCACACTCCTTATCATTTCTCAAGCTCAAAAGAGTGCAGCACTTGGCTTTCAAGCCACCAACCAAGCATCTCAATGCATGATGGCCCAAAAACCAAACTTGTACAAGCTTAGTGAATGCACAAACAATACACGAAGAGCCTCCACCCCATCATGCATGATCAAGGGTGTTGGCGACCAAGAAATGTGATACGTTTCGTCACTCCGAGTATGAAATGTCCCACATTTCTTGTGTTTGGATTAACGTCTGATCGAAACACATGCAATGCAACACAAATGCTTATCTTGCACGTGTTTTACTTGGTCCATTTCTTGTTTACACATTTTAGCTTACCAATTAGTCCTTTAACTGGTTAAGTCCAGTGTGAAAAGTCCTCTAATGGGAAAGATGGCCTCAGCCACAAGCACCCTGAGCATGAAAGAAGCCTCATGTTTTTGGTTAGTAGAAGCCCTCAAGAGAAAGCTAAAACCATTAGGCATGAGAGCCTTAATTCTGTGCTCAAGCTAACAAGGGGCTTAAGACTACTTTCAAAGAAAATGAAAGAGTGAAGCATGGAGGAAGATTGCAGAAATTCAGTGTTGATATGGGATGAGAAATAAGACTATAACATGCAAACAACTCATGTACAACATGTTAAGAGCCAAAAACATTAGAACTAGTGAAGGACACAACACTAGAGACATGCAATACAATGCTCAAATGACCGAACCAACCCAAAACAGAGCTACACCATGTCAAAACAGTGGCCTAATCATGCTGAAATTGAGGCAAAAGATAGTAGAAAATCATGCGCACATGTTGGCCCACAAGCAAGGCATAAGGCACCACTCTCAAAAGCAATTAAAGAGTGATATATGTGAGAGTATGACAGAGGTATATGCTCTAAAATCACATGCTAAATGATGCCAAAACATGCAATCAACATAAGTAAAGCATGTTAGAAGTCTCAAAACACAAAGCTAGTGAAGGCCAACTACACTATAGCTATACAAAGCAAAGCATATATGACCAAGACCATCCAAATCAGAGTTAAAGCATGCTAAAACATGAGCAAAAATGTATTGGAGCCAAGCTAACACATGCTAGAATGATGGACTAACTCATTAGGCATTCAAGGCTATTAAGCATGATTGCTTTACAAGTACAAAAAGCAAGCAAGAACTGACCCAACCAGCCAAAAACAAAGTTAGAGCAGGTCCAAAAAGTCACAAAAACATGCTTGAACTAAGCTTAAAAAAGGGAGAAATATGTGCTCACATGTTAGGCCATCAACACATGCAAACAAAACACAAGGAGAGGAGGCCACCCCCTCCTATTTGGAACCTCAAAACCAAGTTTTCACCGCTGAAAAATACCCTAGATTTCAATGGTTAAGAGACCAAAAAGTGGTTGTTTCAAAGGCTTTAAAAAAATGGTACAATGCTTAGCAAATAAGCAACCAAAGAGGGTAGACCACCCCTAACCCCAAAGAGGCCTCAAACCAACATTTTTAACATTAAAAAATAGAGGTTTTATGTAGTTGACAACTAGGCCAAAAAAAGCATGCAAAGGTGGCCACGATAGTGTACAAAAATAAGCTAAAAATGGGAAGATGCTTACCCTTGAAGAACAGCAGCAAGGCAGCAACTTCTGAGCCAAAAACCAGCCTTCAACAGCCCAAATAAGACATTCAAGCACCTCAGCAAGAAGGTAGTCTAAGTTGGCTAAGAGGCTGTGTGTAAAAATGCAAAGAAAGCTCACTTTCAAGCACACTATAGCACAATATAGAGAGGGAGGGTGGGAATTCTAGAGAGAGAGAGAAATTTTGACTCTAAAATTTCTGAACCTCCAACAAGGGAGAGGGACCTCCCCTTATATAGGAAAATCAAGCAAAAGCTTCCTTGACAAGCCAAAAACTTGTTTGAATCCATCCATACTCGTGTATGGAGGATACACTCAGTGCTCACCAGTTGGCCCAAAAGATCTTAAAATGTCTGAAAAAGGATAAAATTGGCCGTTAGCCACTTTAGGTGGCCAGTCAACTTTTACTAGCTGACCGGCCACTTCAAGTGGCTGGCAAGGAGAAAAAGTGGCTGACAAATGCCAAAAGTGGTCGGCAGGGCCCTTCTCCCCTCCAAGCAAGAGACACCAAGGTTTGGCCCAAAAACAAGGCCAAAGCACAGAGGGTTTAGGGGCTCAAAGACAAGGCACTCAATCGAGAACTTCGGGCACTCAAAATGAGCACAAACATGCACAATCATTGTGCGCACAAACGATGATGTCTGAGTCTTAAGGTCGGTCAAAAATTGGGTGTCTACAACGGGTTCGGGTCATGACAGCAAGACACACACACTCAGCACCTGGAGAGCAAACTGAGAGACCAAGACGCCATCATTAGGAAAAGGACGACGGAGATAGAGGCCATGAAATGGTAATTGAAGGGAAAGGGCATTACTGAAGTGGGAAACCACAGTGAGTATGTTAAACCAGGTTATAACCGGCCAGTAATCAAGAGATTACCTATGGCCTCAAACCAGGTTAGATATATTTCAACAGAGTTAAGGGGCCAAAACGGAAGCAGACTTAAAACTTTTGTCCATAGAGCTGTGCTTACATGGCACATCATAATATTTCACTTATTTTCATTAATAACCCATATCAAAGGAAGTTAACATATAAGCTTTGCACAACAGGATCATTCAGGTCATAGTCAGCCAAACAAAACATCTATACAAAGGTGATTCAGCATTTTCGCCAACACAGCAAAATAATACAAAAGAACAAAAGGGCGAAAACAAGTCTCGTACGTGAGACGTAAGGGCTGACTCCTCAAAACTTTAACTGTCTTTCACATACTTCACTATGGCTGGGTTTGGACATCTCTTGGCTTACCTACAGACACATGAATGAGAGTGAGTGAAAGCCCAATGAATAATATCAAATAAAGAAGATACATGAATGGAATTTAAAACCGATACGTCAGATAGCCTTGGGCCCAATTCACGTTCCTGTTTAGTGTGTCGAACGATTACAAATCTAGACGTGTCAAACGGCCTTGGGCCCAATCCATTCATATCCGACGGCCTTTGGCCCAATCGTTCATGTCCAATGGCCTTTGGCCCAATTATCCATGTCAAACGGCCCTTGGCCCAATCATTCTTGTCAAACAACCTTTGGCCGAATCATTCATACCAAACAGCCTTTGGCCCAATCATCCATGTCAAACGGCCTTTGGCCCAATCATTCTTGTCAAACGGCCTTTGGCCCAATCATTCATACCAAACGGCCTTTGGCCCATTCATTCATATCAAACGGCCTTTGGCCCATTCATTCATATCAAATGGCCTTTGGCCCATTCATTCGTATCAAATGGCCTTTGGCCCAAACTTTTAGCATAACAACTATTGGTCCATAATTCAAATTACCAAACTTTAGGAATTCAAGTAACAGTAAGCAATTGGACAAATAACATACTTCAAAATATCTTTACTAAGATATTACGCATAGTGTTTTGCCAGTGGATTCGTCCTTGTGCTCGACCCTACACAATGCATAACATATATCGGGTCACAAATCTTAACTCATACATTCCTCTTATGCCTCATTCTTGTCTTCTTAGTCTATTTACAATGCTCAATATATGCCTAAGAGTGCTTAGGAGTGAAAGAGAATGGAAATAAAGCATAAAATCATCTTTTAAAAATTTCTGAAACAGGGCTCCCCGCTCGAGCGTGGTTTCCGTCGCTCGAGCAGACCCCTTTGGTTTGTAAAAGTACTGGTTGCCTCATTTTTACACTCGAGCGTGACTTTAGACGCTCGAGCTGAGAGTCGAAACATGTGACTGGGCGCTCGAGCGTGACTCTCCATGCTCGAGTGGACACCATTGTCTGCAAAAGTTCTGGGAGTTAACATTTTACGCTCGAGCGGCGTATTCCCCGCTCGAGCGGGCTTGACGAATTCTCGGTTTTCCACAATTCTATTTGAAGTTCAAATCAAAATCCCAAGGGTCCAATTCATGTATAAAACATTCAAACATGCAAGTACACTCCCAAAACATACATTTGAAGATAATTTGCAACCATAGCTCAAAATTCCATGGGTTCAACAAACCACAAAAGTCATATATATACAAATCTTGTTTGTATTTAGCATGAACAAGCTTCAAAGCTTGAAATTATGCTCCAATGCATGGAAATTCTTGCATGCATGTATCAAACAACCCTCAAAAAAACATGATCAACATGCTTTACATTTAAACATGCAAAATTATGGTCAATCCTTACATGCATGCATCCGATGATCTCAAATTTATCAAGCATAGCTTAATTCATGTATGTAACTCTATATACAACTCAAATTACACTTTTTGATCACAATCTAACTTTGATTCCATAAAATTATAAACTCAAACTAATGAATTTACTCACTTCAGAGTTCCAATCTTTCAAAATATAGCTAAATCTTGAGTGTAGCTTTCAAATTCACAATTTTGAGCCAAAATGCACATTTCTCCCTCTTTCTCTCTCTAGAACTGGCCCCTCTCTCTCTCTCTAGAGTGTAACTTCAGATTTTGAGCTCAAGCCAAATGAATATAAGTGTAATGAGGCCTCTTATATAAGCTTTCTTAATCATATTTGATTAGGATTAACTAATGGTGCTAATTCAATCAGTTTAAACTAATTAATTCATTTCGAACCAGTTTTCAATTATACTTCACCATAGGCACTAAAAATTATGCTAATCGCAATGGCGTAGTCAATTTCAGTTTCTGTGGCCGATAAGGCCTTAAATTCCCAGTTCATAACAGTTAGTTGAACAGATTTTCCTACGGTGAACAGATAGAAATTCGAAACCACATATAATCATACAAATGGCACTCAAAATCATATCAATCACATAACCACAATCATAATTAAGATTAATTAGTATAATTCAGAATAGGGTTATCAAACTCGCCGTCGGTGGTGTCCTTCTGGGCTCAATGAGCGCCTAGAACTCCTTACGCGTTTGTCTCGTGCATCTTTGGAGGCCCTCATAGGGAGGTCTGCAGTCCGGCCATTGTCTGGACAACGGGAAAATCATCGCAACGCCGAACTAACTCTGGGGTTATGCCATCAATGACGGACTTCAGAACGTCATCATTGTTCGCCATGAAAAGTAATCGGAAACCTTAGAGAACAAGGTTTTGTTTGTCGGACTTCCTACAGACGACACCAATTGTACGAACAAGATATATTTGTTGCTCTCCGTACTCCTTGTGTCCAAGCTCTGTGCAACTTCGCTCAACTTGAGAACCCCTTCGACGGTCAAGTTAGCACACTTAGAGAAGAAGAGAAGAGACAAAAGGCAGATAGCTCTGATAACAAGAATTCCAGACTTGTGCATGGAGGCATTGCACCGTTTATATAGTTTCTGCGTGCACTATCCTACTCATCTTTCCCTGGACACTTGGATGTACTACCCCTTGTCTCCCTCCATGTGTGGGCACAAATACTGCCAAACACTAATGGCAGAACTACCTAATGGTATTGACGCGTACGGATAGTGGAATCTCTATCTTACACTGCGATTTTTTTTTTCTAGCGATTCCTGCCGAGCTACATACAACCTGATTTGCCTATACCTCAATCTTGACTTGCTTCAATGACTAAGCAAATCATCCAACTCTGCTCCTCGCACAACTTATTCAAGCTCTATTTGTTCATTCGGATAAAACCTGTTCGAGTTTGGTACATGACAAGTGACTAACCCGATCAAAGGCATAACTCCCTCGACTGGCTTGACTTGCGGCCTGGGCCTGACCATTAGCTCGGCCCAACTCGTAAATCTCGAGCTAACCCATTTATGTGGTTGAAGACCTCGGTCCAAACCATCCTCAGTGACGCCAGCTCAATCATATAACCCAATTGAAGTGACTGAAGCCTGAACTAGCTTGGTTATATAACACAATGACACGACCCAAGCCCAAACTAGCTCGGCCCATCTATTTGGCATAAATCTCCCTCTGTCTTTCAATTTCCACCAGCGATAGATAAATTAATTATGGAAATTGACTTTGAAGCCATAAGGTTTGATTGCAACTGCAACTTGAAGCCACAAAGTTTGGGTCCAACTACAGTACAAAAAAAATAGTTTTTTTATACCATATATAAAAGTGAATTATCACTCTCAACACACTTTACTCACCGAAAATCACCGATTTTGCAGGGGTGACTTTTTTTTATTTTTTATTTTTATTTTATTTTAAGAATAAGGGGTCACCTTTTATGCAATGGGTTTTATATCAAATTGTTTTAAAATACGGAGAGAGAGAGAGAGAGAGAGAGAGAGAGAGAGAGAGAGAGAGAGAGAGAGAGAAAAGTTATACTAATCTTTTTAAGGATTTAAAAAATAAATTTTTTTTATCAGATTTAAAAAATAGATAGAGTTTTATAAAATTTGACATAATTGTATTAGACTTCTTTCAAAATTTAATTTACATAATATTTAGTTCATTTATTTATAACATTTTGTTAATTGTATGAATAAAAAAATTGATGATATTTCTTTAATATTGAAATATTATAAAATACTCTTTCATTCTTGTATTTATATACAATCTGCATTAATTATAATTGTTTTAACTTTCCTAAATGAGAGATCGGTGTAATTCTATTAAACTTATGAGATTTATTATATGTAGTAGTAAATAAACTCACAACAAATAATAAGTATAGTCACATTAAGTTTTAAGTTGTCCTATTAAAGGTGAGCATAGTTTGATTTGGTATATTTAAGAGTAAACCACTGACCAAACGACCAAATTGCCTATGGATTCACGAAATTTGAAATTAAATCATAAAAATCTTATAACCAAATCAGACTGAACCAGTAAAAGGAAGTTCGATCCTGTTTGGAATTACATTTTCACAATATAATCACAAAATATTAGTCACAATTTATTTGAATACATATGTCAGCGAGATTGTTTAGAACTAATTCAACTATCATACAAAATCACACTTGTAAACATATAGGATTAACAGCTTATGTACAAAAATATAATACTAATTAGGTGAGTGTCTACAGTAAATAATAAATTATATATATATATACATACATGCATACATACATATATAAACGGATCAATTCGGTTCCAAATCATAATTGTAACTATAAAATTACGGACCAATCGTGAAGTATGATTTGCCAATTTTAAAAATTAAGACCAAATCAAATATTAAATAAATAAACCCCACCTTTTTACACTTTATTTACCATTCAAATAAACCCCACTTACTACCACATTATTAGGCTTGACTATCACTGAAATAAACTTCACTTCGCATATCTTTAGACTTGATTTACTACTCAAACAAACCTTACTTACTGCCACTCAAATAGACTCCACTTACTACTTTATTATTTTTGACTTACCATTTAATTCAACTATATTTACTAGTTGATAAGACTCCACTTACCACTTTTTTGCACTTTACTTACCATTCAAATAAACTCCATTTACTACCACTTCATTAGACTTGACTATAACGCCCTCAAAAAAAATACATAAATCAATCATTTATAAGATTCCCAAATCATAAAAGAGATATTATATTTTCATTCATCAGAGTATTATCTACAAAAGGTACTACATGTTGACAATAAACGTAAATGCCCTACGAGCTTACAACTTTCCAAGTCAACACTTGGTTACAACAAAAGAGGGTCAGAGGCCCTTTTACAATTAAAGCCCTCGACTTGGTAATAAAACATGCAATACAGAAAAGTAACAACAAAAGAAAGCCTGCAGCCTCAAAACTATCCAAGCTAGATCCTTGGAGGTAGCATATCACCTGAACTTGAAAATGATGTCCCATATAGGGTGAGCCAAAGCCCAATAGAGATACGCTAAATGTAATATGAGAAATAACTAAAACATTAGCATTCGATAAATGTTTAACAGTTCGAAACTATCTCAATCCCCTTTCCATAATCGATCAACATAGATTTCCATACATCCATTTAGATTTACGACCGCGTTTCAATTCATTCACATTTCTTTATCTCAATCAAATCAACAACATAATACATTATTTATCCAAACAATTCAAAATGAGACTACAACTCATATTATCAACACTTCTATCATCAACAATTTCCAATGAGACTACAACTCATAAAGACAACACTGCAATTCATCAACATCATTCAGATGTGTATAAGATTTCGGTACTTTCACCTTGGACACTCCGGCCAACTTAATTATCAATGGAGTCCATCTCCTATCTCCTCCCAAACCATGGAGTACATCCCCTATCTCCTCCCAAACAAAAATACATATGCAGTGTATTTAAACACTTTATCATATACAATGATCATTTAAATGCACATATTCAATGTGTTATTCCAACCGTCATATTCAATGACATATTCCAGGTGATTAGTTTCATTTTACCTAATCATCATGCAGTGTCTACAACAATCAAGACTATCCTCCACCAATAGCCCAAAACAATTATTTCTAAACAGATTATAAATTTATCAAACAGATAAATTATCAACATTTTCATAGGTGAGTGATTAATCAATCCAACTACACCATTCAATCTCATAATTTCCCAATTTCATGATTTTCAACTCAATTTCATATTTCCATATTTTCCCAAATTAATTGTACAAATTATTTATTTAATTTCAATTAGGGCTTTCCCCATCCCTTTCTCAAACATCAATCCTAAGGTTCAATTTCATTGATTCTACACCAACAACCCCATTTTCCAAGGTCTCACATACACATGGTGCTCAACAATTGAAAACCCCTCTTTATATATATTTCAAAATCAAACCCTAACTTTCCAAAATTTCCATAACTTCACCATTTAATCAAAATGACTAAAATTTATGTCAAAACTCATAAAGACGAGTAGTTTATCCCTACCTCAAATGAAGAGACTCAAAGGAGAATGAGAGAAACTCGAAGATGCTCCAAACATAAGCTTTTTTTGATCAAAATGTAGCCCACACCAAGCTCTACCTTTTATACAAAGGGACTAGGATAGAGAACCTCTAGAATGTAGTGTATTTGTAGAGAGAAGGAATGTGTAGAGAGAGAGAGAGAGTCGGATCTGGGGTTTGGAGTGAAAAGAGAGATGGAAAAGTGATTAAAAAGACGCTGTTGTGATCTCATATACTTGAGGCTCACTCGAATGAAGGAGTGGTCGCTTGAGCGACCAGACACAAAAGAACCTTGCTCGAGCGCAAGAAGCCTCGCTCGAGCGAACAATGCGAAGCTTTAGGTTTGCAACCCAGAAGCATGCTCGAGCGCAACAGTTCTCGCTCGAGCAAAGAAACACAAAATATAGAGCTCGCTTGCTCGAATGCAAAAAATCTCTCTCGAGCGAAGAATACCAACCTTCAGGTTTAAAAGAAATGTAGACGCACACTCAAGCGAAAGAGTGCTAGCTCGAGCGAAGAGACACACCAGACCAGGCTCGCTCGAGCGCAAGAAAGCTCACTCAAGCGGAAGCTACATCTGAAAAGACACCTGAAGACCCCGAATCCTCGCTCGAGCGTAAGAACTCTCGCTCGAGCGAAGAAGCAAAATTCTGGGCAGCAACCATTTGTTTCAATACCCAACCAACCTGCTTCAAACCTGCCCAACACATCCCAAAACTCAAGTACAAAGAATCAAAGGATGGAAACGAGAATAAGACAACAACATACAACCACTAGACTCGAGTCAGGAACATAATACAAGACGGGAAAAACCGAGATCGCTATATTGACTATCACTAAAATAAATCTCACTTATCACATCTTTAGACTTGATTTACCACTCAAATAAACCTTACTTACTACCACTCAAATAGACTCCACATACAACTTAGTTATTTTTGGCTTACTATTTCATTCAACCATATTTACTAATTGATGAGACTCCACTTTCCACTTTTTAAAATTTCACTTACTATTCAAATAAACATCACTTACAACCACTTCATTAGACTATACTACTGCTTAAATAAACACATTTATCATTTCATTAGACTTGACTATTAAACTTGATTACTGACAATGATTAAACATGACACTAGTATATTACATGTGACTATTAACAATGATTAAAATAATACTAATAGATCACATATGACAACCTTATTTAATACATGTGTACATTACACTTCATTGCAAGCCTAACTAACGAAAATTCTTAATGAAAATCTGAAAATATTGCGTCATCGAGCTCTACAGTAAGTTTTGGTAGCGATGATGATTTTCAAACACCTCCAGCAATAGGTTCCTACACTGAGCCATTAAGAAAGACATGGTATGGAACCAAACATAACTTCCACGATAAACCTCTTTTCATGCATGATCCATGGCAATCAGATGTGGAACACGTAATTGTTGGTAATATTCTTTGTGAACAAATATAGAAAAAAAACACAATCTTGCTCATTGTGTATGCAAATGAGTTGAGAGTTCTATATTTTCCTAATTAACTATGTTCTTATGTAGCAATTAATGTTTTCAAACGTAGTAAGTAAAAGAAAGTAATTACTGTACATTTATTCATTTATTACCATTAATAAATATTGACAAATGGGAGGTCTTTTTAAATTATTATATTCTATCTTATTTTCAATTTATACTTTACAATATTTTAGATATTAAAAAATATTATGAAGAAAACTTATGAATTTTAGGAAGAAAAAAAATATTTCATTATGGATACTAAATTGATAAAATATATATGTATATATATATGACTAAACGTTTCTGAAAGATTTTTTTGAGGTGTTGTAGGTATTAAAAAAATTAAAAAAAAAAAGTAACTATTTAAAATTAATTTCTTAAGGAAATAAATTTAAATAACTTACAATTTAAAAACATTTTTTTAATTTATTTTTAATTTTATATCAAAATTTATTTTTTTACAATAATGACTAGTAAATTTTAATAAATTAATATTTACATATCATATTTTACTTTTTACAAATCATAACAAGACAAAATAGGGAGGGAAAATAATTAAATATAGTAGGTCATAAGTATTTAAAATTAATTTAAAATGCAAAAGAGGGCACAATTTTCAAAAAATAAAGGTGACCTGTTTAGCCAGTAATATTTTAAATAGTAAGTTTATTCAAACAAATAGTAAATAGTAAGTATGTTTGTAGCAAATGGTAAGTTAACAATTTTTTTTTTTTTTTAATTTCAAAATTAAGTAAAACTACTCTATTTTTTGAAAAATCACCTTACTTTTTCTATCTAATTTTACTATCTACTCATCCAATGGCTAACATTTATTCTATCTAAATCTAATGGTCCATATATTTTTTTATGAGCTATACATGAAAACCACTTTCATGTATGGTAGAATTTTCCTCAATCCATAGGTCCATTTTATAAATCTACAGTACATGAAAGTAGTTTTCATGTATGGTACCCAAAAACGTATGCACCATTGGATTTGGATAGGATGAAATCGTAGCCAATAGATGTGTTATGACTAAAAATAGATAAGAAAGTAAGGTGATTTTTCAAAAGATAAAGTAATTTTAGTTAATTTAGGAATGAAAAAATAGAACTTACTATTTGTTACAAACATATTTACTACTTACCATTAACTCACTTATTACTTGTTATAAATAAATTTACTATTTAAATATAAATAAAATACAACTCAACTATATTACCTGTTAATCTAGTCACGTTTTTTTGTCTCAAAGGTTGTGTTTCGTTTGTATTATAAATTAATTTTAAACACATGAAATTAATGACACACTACATATAACTATTTTTCCTTCATATTTAGTAGTTGTTTGGGATGTGTTATATAAGTGCACTTTTTGACTTTTTGATTAGAACAGTAAAGAGAAAAAAGATGTGTGTTTGGGATCATTTTTTGACTTTTTACGAAAAAATATGTAATAAAATATTGTAGTAAAATAAAAATGACCATTTTAGCTTTTTGACTTTTTGACTTTTTAGGTAGTTGAATAGTGGCTTCCCCCACAAGCTACCCTTAAATAGAAGTTTTTTTAGTAACTTTTTGACTTTTTTAGTTTATTCCAAACAAGGCCACCACATGTGTATATATCAGTTTTAATATATCAGCTCATGTGTCAGTACTACATTAAAAATAAACATTAGTGATCGAATACATTATATCAAGAGTAATGCTAGAGATCCCAAAAGTTCTACCAAATGTTTCACATAAGTGTGAGACCTACATGTCAAATGTCTCACATAGGTCTGGAACCCACACCATGTGAGTCCCACAACCATATGAGACATTTGATAGAATTTTTGAAATCTCTAATATTTTTGTTATTAATTATATGTCGACACATAAAGTAGTACATTAAAGTCATATAAACTACTGTAAACATATTATTACTCTTTTGTGAGTTGTAGAAAGTAAAATATGACATGTGAAAATTAATTTATTAAAATTTGTTACTAATTTACCAAATTTTATAAAGTCCTTATTGCGAAAAATTACTTTTCAAAATAATATTAAAACTAAATAAAACAAGTAAAAATAAATTGTAAACTATTTTCTTTTGAAATGTAAATTATTTAAACTTATTTTTTTTGTCAAAATTAATTTAAAAGAAGTACCCTTTTTTTAACCAACAACACCTTAAGGCATTAATCACTATTGAAGAATTTGAGATCCATATTTTTATTTTATTACTTATAAATTTTGTATATTTTTTATAACTTATATGAATTTCATACTCAAATCTTTTAGAAATTTTTATAAATTCATCAGTTTTTATCAATTTAATATCCACCATAAAATGAATTTTTTCCCTATAAAATTCATATGATTGGCAATGAATATGCTTTTTACAAATTTAATTTCTACAATATTTTAAAGCATAAATGAAAAATTAAATAAAATATAAACCTAGGAAAATTCTTCATTTGCCAACATTTTTATTAATGGCAATAAATAAATACATCTACAAGAATTACATTTCTTTACCTACTACACTTAAAAATAGTAATTGCTGTATAAGAAGATAGTTAATTAGGATAATATAGAAGACCTCACAACTCATTTACACACACTATGAACAATATTGTGTTTTGCTTTTGATTTTAATTTTTACAATCTCAAAAAATTATTGAGGTAAGAATTTATCTCTATCATTATTTTATTTTTACATTATTTGATATTTTTAATTTATGGAATTTAAGATTTTGTTGGAATAGTATTTCACCTAGTTAAAGAAAAATCATTCAATAATAAGTAGAGTCTCATTAAGTAGTAAGTCACGTTTAATGAAATAGTAAATGGAGTTTCATTAAGTAGTAAGTCAAATTTAATGAAACAGTAAGTGAAGTCTTAATGAGTAGTAACTCAAGTCTAATAAAATAGTAAGTGTAATCTCATTAAGTAGTAAAATGAAATCTGATGAAATAGTAAGTGAATTCTCATTAAGTAGTAAGTCAAATCTACTTACTATGAAATAGTAAGTGTAGTTTTATTAAATAGTAAATGGTATTTAATTGAGTAATAAGTCAAATTTAATAAAGCATTAAGTAGAGTCTTGTTGAGCAGTAAATGTAGTTTAATTGAGTAGTAAGTGAAATTTAATGAAATAGTAAGCCAACCTAATAAAATAGTAAGTGGAGTCTTATTAAGTAGTAAGTAAACTCTAATAAAATAGTAAATGGAGTTTCATATTTAGGAAAGTGAATCCTAATGAAATTATAAGTAGAGTTTGATTAAGTGATAAGTGAAGTCTACTTATAATAAAGTAGTAAATGAAATTTTATTTGAATAGTAAATCACGTCGAATGCAGTAGTAAGTAGAGTTTGATTGAGTAGTAAATGAAAATTTATTGAGTAATAACTAAAGTCTAATGGAGTAGTAAGCAGAAATTCATTAAATAGTAAGTCGAGTTTAATTAAGTAGTAAGTAAAGTTGAATGAAGTAGTAATGAAAGCTAATTGAATAGTAAGTAATGTCTTATGCAATAGTAAGTAGAAACTCATTAACTAGTAAGTAGGGTTTAAATGAGCAGTAAGTGAAGTCTAATCAAATTATAAATAGAATCTCATTGAGTAATAACTTGAGTCTATTTATCATGATGTAGTAAGTAGTAAGTCAAGTCTACTGAAGTAATAAATGGAGTTTATTTAAGTAGTAACTAAAGTTTAATAACGTAGAAAGTGAAAATTCATTGAGTAATAAGTGAATTCTAATGAAATAGTAAGTAAGAACTAATTAAATAGTAAGTGGAAGATTATTGAGTAGTAAGTGAAATTTAACTAAGTAGAAAGTAAAATCTAATGAAATAGTAAATAAAAACTCATTAAGTAGTAAGTGAAGTGTAATGAAGTAATTTCCAATTTCTTGTGACGTTCGGATATATTAACCCATTTTATAATTATGAATCCTTTATTAATTTCCAATTTCATAATATGAAGAGTTAAAGAACTCTTCACGAAAACACAATCCAATTGGTGAAAATCACAGTCTCTACGTAGGCTTTGCTTTTTACGAGAGATGTAGGCTTTATTCTTGGGGAGAAGAGAGATTTCTAAATAGAGAAAGTTAGGGTTTTTCAGAGCTAGGGAGAGGAAGAGGAAAAGAGGAAAAGAAAAGTAAGAAAAAAGAGCAAAAAGCAACTTTTTAAGTTTGCTGATTTGCGTAGACTTCTTGACTAGTCTTTCCACCGCTCGAGCGGTGAACTCAAACTCTCAACATTTTAGTCTACAGAGCAAAGTACTGGTTACTCCATTTTCACCGCTCAAACACTAAAACCAACCACTCGAGCAATCACCCTAGAAACAGATTGTCACATAGGCTTAGTTCCTAAGGCACTCCTTACACAACCATTTAATTTGTATTTCTTTATTTACATTTAAATTTACAATTGTAAATAAAGAAATACCCCCCATTTAGATTCAAAGAAAAAAACTAAAAAATCAAAATCCAATTAAATCAAAAAGTGGTTCCCCCAGTTTTATTACAAAAATAATTTTTTGACCAAAAATTTCTAAATTTGATGTTGAAGTAAAGAGGTTAATATTTCGTAGAAAAATCCCTTAAATTCAAATTAGACTATTTAATATATAAGGAACAATTACTGTCAAAAATTATTTTCGAAATTGTAAGTTTTGAAAAATCCACTTTTTACACTTTTCAAGCTTAACTCAATTGTGACAAAAGAACCTTTTTAATGCAACTATCTCTATATGAAAAAGAAAAGTGGATTGGGTCTCAACTGGTTCTGTTACTTACCTTTTCGATTATAATTAAAATAATAATCATAATTAACATCACGATAAATCATACTAAGGGTAATAACCAAATGTCATTTAAGGCATATAACTAAAGAACTCTTTAATCATAATCAAAAATAAAATTACAAGAGGTTATAATTAGGGTTTGATTTTTCTCAAGTTGTTATTTCAGCTTGAGAAAGTATTTGGATTTGGTAAGTCCATTTTAGAAGTGATTTTAATGATTTGAACCGTTTATTTTTATTTTATTTTTTTGATTCATTGAGTAGAATATTCATGCAAAAAATTAATATAATTGAACATCAATAACTATATATTTGAATCATATTTGTTTTAAGAAATAGACGACAAATATAATTTTAAGAATAAGCATCTATTTTTTGTAATATAAATTTGATTAAAACATACAGCTATCTATGTCCGATCATTTTAATTTTTTTGCATGAATATTTTACTTAATGAGTTCTAAAAAATGAACGATTCGGATCATCAAAACAGAACCTATTGTTGAGATCCAAATATGAGAGAAGCCCAACCCTTAGAACTAAAGCATAACTAATACAACAATGTGTCATAATCAAGTCATAATTAATAACACAATGAGTTATAATAAAAGATTACAAAGGTCATAACTGGATACATGATACACATCTAAGGACAGAATGTGTATTATAAAATTTTCGTGTAAATACAAAAATAAATTTGAATATATTATATATATATTTTAATATTAAATAATTAATATTATTTTTTTATTCATACAACCCACAAAATATTATTGAAAAATTAGCTAAATTTTATTTAAATTAAAATTTAAAGAAATTTTAAAATAATTATATCAAATTTGATGAGATTTAATATAATTTTTAAGTCTTAAAAAAGATTAATCTAATTTTTTTTATAAATAATTTAATATAAAATATTACATCTGCCCAGTACTTGTTAGTTAAAAAAATAAAATAAAAAAAATTCACATCATATTACCGATTTAACCGATAACTTCCGATTTGGATTAGAATATCACTTTGAGGTATGGTACACAAAAACAACTTTTGCGTACAGTAGTCGGACCCATGGATTGAGCCTCCTATATTTATCATTTTTTTTTAGAGCATATTTCTCATTATCAAACACGACAAAGAGTTTCACTCTGACTAATAGGAACCAATGATAATTATTCCTAATAAATAATGGACAGGCTCGGGTGGACTTTAGGGCCTAAGTCCAGCCCAAGTTGGCACCTACCCAATGTCCGCTAAACTCATCAGAAAAGGAATGTACCTCCTGCAGGCTTTGTAAAGCAAACAAACATTCTTGCCACCATTATCCCTCTAATGCTCCAACTTTTCAACATGTTTATTGGAGAGATTGAGCCATGAAATAAGATTCATATTCAATGACCAATGAATAGAATAGTACATTATTTAATTAAAAAAATTTGCACCTGTTGACTATATATTTTGTACAGGCCAGTTGCAGCTTAACACGTGGCTCGTGAAAGGTGTTTTGGGGAATTAATGCAAGTCTCCAATCATCAACGAACATGTGGCTGTTCATATTGGTAATGGTGGGTCTGCATTACATGGAAACAATGAGAAGGAGCGAGGTAATGTGGCCCAACGATTACTCAAAAGTTCGAATTCAAATGCAAAATGGAAGCCTAATTGAAGAAATGGCATAGTGGAAGCTGATTGTGCGAAGCCATGATCAGAGATTGTGGAAGTGCATTTTGACGGTTGAAAGCCCATTTCAACGGTTACCTTTGGAAAGTATAAATAGAGGAGAAAGCCCCAGAATGCAAGGACCTAGACTCAGTTCTAGAAACCAGTTTATTTACTTTATTTTTCCTTTCTAATTTTTACATTTCCAATTCTTTACATTTTCAGCACTTCAATTCCTATACTACACTTCATTTCCTAGGAATAGTTTTCAAGTAGTCGTTGCTGTAAACCTTTTCAAGGCTGGGTCATTTCATTGTAAGTTCCTATTTTATCCATGAAATTCAGTTTCTGAATTGTTCTGTACTTGTTATTTCTTATGAATTCCTCCTAAAAGAAGCCACCAGTAAAAGTCCTCTTCATTAAGGCTGAAAGAACTTCAACATAATCGTCTGATAATTGGTTGACAATTAAAATTCTGTGAGGACTGATTAATCCTTGCTGGCACGCTTAAATTTACATTATTAATCTTCGAAAGCCAAACAAACTAACATATATTTTTGGCACACCCAGTGGGACTCTTAAAAATGACTAGACGTAGAGCAAGAGGAGAAAATGAACGCTTGGAAGAGGGTGTGGAAGGAGAGGTAGAAATACCTAACCTAGAGGATAATGTAATGCATACACCTATCCCATCAGATCCTCCACAAATGGTCGAACAGACCAGCACTTCAGAATATACAACACATGTCTAACATGCTAGACAGGGCCATGAAACTGGACCATCAACTGTCCCTTCTACCCAACCAATAAATCCATGGGGAGGTTTTGTAGATGCTATGGGACAACAACTAATGTATACAATGGAAAGATGGGCAACATCTTTTTTTGATCGAATGAACTCTCATCAACCAATTGTTGCATGACAGGCTGAAGAGAGCGAGAATTCCCTTCTGCATAGATTGGCTCGAGACAAACAGCCTATGCAAAATAATGGACAAACTAATAGTCAATCTAGTAATCAAAACCATGAGAGAATGTCACATGTGCCTCAGTCATGGTACGAAGCTCCTTGAGACCACTAGCAAACCAAAACGTACCATTGCCCACCAGTAAAACCATACAAATTGGTAGATCTGGGCCAACACAAAGGGATGGTATGCGGATGTTTCCAAATCCTATGTTCGAAGCCATACCTGGCACATGTTTCCAAACAACACATGTTCCTCCTCTTGTAGCACCTTTCGTAGGGCCTTTCCCAGGACAAATTCCAAGAGATCAGCCATACCTCCAACAGTAACTAGTATAACAAGAACAACCAGCCTTAAATGTACCCATAAATGCACCAAGAGGCCCTCAAGCACATGGAGTTCCTCCAAACCTTGTGTTTATTCCTCCAATAGTGGTTCAACCAGCACAAAATCTAGTTCCAAGGGACCAAATTGTTGATATAGTTAGAGAAATGTGTGGACCTATGGCTCGGGGGGTCCACACACCAGTATATAGAAAACCTTACCCAGAATGGGTGGATGGGGTACATGAGTATCCTAGGGGGTTTAGAATACCAGACTTTGCCCTCTTTTAAAAGAATGAAAACTAGTCAACAGTGGAACCCATTGCCAGGTTTACAGGCTAGTGTGGTGAGTTTGCCAATAATGATTACATGAAATTGAGACTTTTTCCAAACTCTTTAACCGGAGCAGCCTTCGTATGTTATATAAACCTTACACCTGGCTCTATCCAAACTTGGTAGCAAATGGAGGAGTTTTTTCATGCCCAATTTTTCCAAACAAAACCTAAGGTTTCTATGGCAGACTTAGCAAGATTAAGCCAAAGGCCTGATGAGAAAGCTGCTTAGTTTATTGCCAGATTTAAAAGGGCACGAAACAAATGTATGGTCATCCTATCCGAGCCTGAATTTGTGAGATTGGCTCTAAATGGGTTGGAGTTTAGGCTTCGAAATAAGTTTGATTCAACAAAGTTTCGAGACTTAGTGGAATTAACCTATAAGGTGTCTAGATATGAAACTTTACTTGATGAGGAACAAGATCGAAGTAATGCATCATATATGACCTACTATAGAGACCCTAACTATGAAATTGACGTAGCAGAGATTGTAGGACAAAAAACCTATGACCTATGACGCATTAATTAAGAAAGACAGTACAGTAGACCAGTAGTTTAAAAAGAAAGACCTTCATAGGAAGTACACTTTTGATTTAATAAAGCCAGACGACATTTTTGATCATGTGCTTGCAGCAAATTTCCTAAAGTTACCAAAGGGAGTTAAGATCCCTACTCCTGAAGAACTTAAAGAAAAACTATACTGTAAATGGCATAATTCTTGGACTCATTCAACTAAAAACTATATTATTTTTCGACACAAGATCCAAGAATAGATTCGGAAGGGAGGCTAAAGTTTCTAGACAAGACTGAAAAAGCTATGGGAATTGACACCAACCTGTTTCCAGAGATTGAAGAGGTTGCAGCCAATGTTGGCATACTAGATTTCCAAAACCTATCCTTGAAGGAATTGGAGGAAGTCACTATGCAAATGCATATAGCTAGCCAGGCTTCCTTCAAGAAGGACACTAGAAGTTCACCAGCAAGTGGACAGAACTCTGCAGGCCAAAGGGATGACTCAATTGAGGAGATATTGGATGATGACCCGCTCGAGGAAGCTATAGTGCAAATGATATGTCCTAGATGCAGGATGAGTTACAAATGGCTGAAGGGGCTCCCAATTGATGGGAAACAATATTATAAAGATGTACAGAAGGATCGAAAACTAGCCAGCACCTACGATAAAAGGCCATATCCAACTAGTCCTAGACAATATTCATCTTTGGTTGGTCCACCAGACACCAGGATGCAATCAAGGGGTAAGAGGCCTTTGTATGAATCTAGGCCACCCAATTATTACAAGGTAGACAACTAGCTTGAAAGGAAGCATGGATTCAGTGTAAAGCATGGGACTAGGACTGATGATTGACCCCTAAGGATTGCTTTGAAGACTGCTTCAAAGAGTGGAACAGCAGATCCAGCAGCCAGACCAGTAAGCTCATGGGTCCCACAAGTTCCAGATTGGTTTGTCATACAGAACAAACCTAAGGAAATGCTTACCCAAAAGAAAGTTTTCGGAGACCAAGGAAGAATGATTAAACCGCGCTTGGTGGCTCCAAACAATTGGGTGTTATTAAAGAACCCAAAAATAAGGAAGCCAGATGTGGCCTATGATTTCTAGGTCTCAAATGAAGAAGATCCAACGAAGATACACCCAATATTAGAGGGATCAAAAAGAAAGCAGAGAGAGCACTTCCATAGCACGAGCAAAAGACCAGGCAGATAAGGGGATAGGTTCAAAGCCTGCTCCTAAGATCAAGATGAGTGCCAGTATGGAGCAGTTAGCTAAAGTTCATGCTGAACTAAGAGCCAAAGAAAAATCTAGTTTAGCAGGCCTCGAGAAGGCCTTAATCAAAAGTAACGGAGAGACAGATGAAGGGATTGAGTTAGGCCAAGAGAGAACATTGGCTCAAGATGAAATGTTTGAGGCCTTCATGGCTGAACAGACCTTTCTGGTTGACAAGCCAACAGAGATAGATCGCCAACAGACTGCTTCAAAGGAACCTGCCAACACAGAGGTACCATAATGTAGCATGGAAGATGCTTCTGAAACAGCAAAACAAGCTAACTTGGAAGGGAAACAAGTACAGCCAATAATTCAGTATGACTCATTCCCCCCAGTGCCAGTAAATATGGTATATGTGCTACCATAAGAATTCCAAGCTAAAGAGGAAAACCAAGAAGGTCAGGAAGATGACTCCATTCCAATTTTTAGTGAAGATTCACAGGCCAACATGGTTCAAGATGAGTCAAAAGTGGCCACACCAATGGAAACTAGTAAGGAAAGTGAGAAGGTGAGCATTAACCTCTCATATCTCTTCGAGTACCCCACAATATCTATGACCCAACACGTTAAGGCCCTGTACATCAAGGTCTACTTCGATGGGATACAAATGAACAGGGTGTTAGTGGACAATGGTGCAGCAGTAAACCTGCTTCCAAGGTCCTCTTTGAAGAAGTTGGGAAAAGAAACCCTAGGTTGATTCCAACCAGCACAACCATTACTGATTTTGCTAGGGATAAGCAAATGGCTTAGGGCATTTTGCCGATCAACCTAAGTGTGGGAACCAGAGATTGCATGAGAACATTCTTTGCTATAAACCGTAACGCCAAGTATGATGCTTTGCTTGGCAAGGATTGGATCCACACCAATAAGTTTGTGCCTTCCTCTCTACATTAGAAGATGATGATAGCTCTGTGCAATGGGAAAACAGAGGAAATCAATGCGAATCTGTAGCCTTTTATTGCTTGTGCTGATTTTGCTGAGGCCAAGATATACACAGAAGGAGTTGTACCACTCAGTGTGTTGAGAAAGCTCGATGGAACAGCCGAAGTGATGGCTGATAAGGAAGTAGCACACTTGAAGCACTTAGTGCAAGAGAGTGCTGATGAAGAGTTCGTCATCAAAGATGACAATGATGCCTGGTTGTAGGTAAGAAGATAAGAACCAAGAAGCCAGACCCTTGGCCTTAATCAAGTTTTCAGCATTAGACACAAAGTCAATAGTCCAGAAGGTACAAAAACAGGAGAGGGAAGCCATGGTGATTGGTTGTAATCAAGAGCAACAAAAGGTCAGTCCTTTGGCCCTTGATAAGTACTATGCATTGGACATCAATACAAACGTCTAGGAAATACTGGAAGAAGAAGCCTTATGGACAGATTTTGTTTATGAGGAAGAAAGCAAAGACGTTAAGCTAGAGAAGGTGGAAGCTGAACAAAATGAAGAAGTTGCTTTGAAGGTAGAGGAAGTCAAAGGGGAAGCATCAGTAAGTGCTCAGGTACAAGACCTTTTGGAAGAAGTCAACTTAGGGGAAGGTTCTGCACAGCAACCCATCTATATCAGTGATTGGCTAAGTCCCATTGACAGGAACCAGTTGTTGGTAGTCCTAAAGCAATATAAGGATTGTTTTGCATGGTCTTATAATGAACTACCTGGATTAGACAGGTCATTAGTGGAACATAGGCTCCCTATGAAGCCTAATTTCAAGCCACACAATCAGAAACCAAAACGGATGAGGCTTGACATGGTTCAAAAAGTGAAAGAGGAGATTCTTAGGCTTCTTAAGGCAGGCTTCATTAGAACAGCCAGACATGTTGAATGGTTGTCTAATATTGTGTTTGTGGTTAAAAAGAATGGCAAGATGAGGGTATGCATCGATTTTAGAAATCTGAATTTAGCAACTCCAAAAGATGAATATCCCATGCCTATAGTTGATCTATTGGTGGACAGTTCAGCAGGGCACAAGATTTTGTCTATGATAGATGGGCATTCTAGTTATAACAAGATCTGCATTGCAGAGAAGGATGTCCACAAGACAGTATTTAGGTGTCCTGAGAATATTGGCACCTTCGAATGGGTTAAGATGCCATTTAGTTTAAAGAATGCTGAGGCAACATATCAGAAGGCAATGAATACAATCTTTCATGATTTCATTGGAGGATACCTTGAGTGTTACATTGATGATATTGTTGTAAAGTCCCAGTCTATAGAGGAACACCTGGTTCACTTGACAGCATCTTTCGAAAGAATGAGAAAGTTCAAGTTGAAGCTTAATCCTCTCAAATGTGCTTTTACTGTATCAGCTGAAAACTTCTTGGGTTATGCAGTGCACAAGAAGGGAGTACAGATTAATTAGAATAAAGCCAAAGCCATCATTGAGGCCAAACCTCCATCAAATAAGAAAGAATTACAAGAATTAGAAAAATTCCTTGGTCAGGTCAATTTCCTTCGAAGATTTATTTCTAATACTACAGGAAAAACTAAAGTATTTTCTTCTTTGTTAAAGCTAAAAAAATGAAGACGAGTTTGTGTGGACAGTTGAGCATCAAAGTGCTTTCAAAGGAATCAAAGCCTACTTGGCCAAGCCTCCAGTGTTGATGCCACCAAGGAGGGATAAACCCTTAAAGTTATACATTGCTGCAACAGAAGATTCATTGAGAGTTTTTCTGGCTCAGGACAATAAAGAAGGCAAGGAACAAGCAGTTTATTACCTTAGTAGGCTTTTAAATTCTTGTGAATGTAAATACTCAACTATAGAAAAGTTGTGCCTAGTATTGTACTTTACAACAATGAAATTAAGATATTATCTTTTGCCTACTATTGTCTTGGTAATTGCAACCATAGACTTGGTTAAATACATGTTATCTAGACCTATGCTAAGAGGAACAATTGGCAAATGGATATTAGCTCTATCAAAATTTCATCTAGAATATGTCCCTCAAAATGCAGTAAAAGAACATGTTTTGGCTAACTTTTTGGCAGATCATCCATGTCAAACAGAAAGTCACGAGATAATGGACCTTGGAGTGGTCAATGTTGAGCCATGGCAAATGTGGTTCGATAGATCAAAAGCCAATGGTCTGGTTAGAATTGATGTTGTGATTAAATCACCACAGGGGGTAGAAACCACACATGGTTTCAAAATTCATGAAACTACTTGTTCCAATAACCAAGTTGAGTGTGAAGCTTTAATAATAGGACTTGAGATACTTATTGGATTACTGGCTCATGTAGTTGATATATTTGGAGATTCTCAATTGGTAATCAACCAAGTAAAGGGAATTTTCAAATGTCAAAGTGCAAGCATATTGCCATATTATGTTGCTGCATTGCATTTGCTTTCTCAATTTCAAATAGCCAATGTGACTTATATCCCAAGATTCATGAATCACAAGGCCAATGATGTAGCCCAGAAGGTCTTGAATTTCAGAAGAAAGGATGACCCCTAAATGAACATAAGTCAAGCAACATATCAGAAGTTAATACCACCTTTGGCTAAAAGAAGTATCATGGTAGAAGTTAACCAGAATAACTTAGAAGGGCATGATTGGAGATATCCAATCATTCAATATTTAACTGGCCCTTCTTCAAAGGCCAATAGAAAAATTAAATTACAGCCCATGCAATATATAGTGTATCGCAATGCTCTTTACAAAAGGGAAACAGATAGATTGTTGTTGGAATGTTTAGGGCCAAAAGAAGCACTGACTGCTATGGCTGAGGTGCATGAAGGTATTTGTGGTGCCCATCAGCCTGGTGTGAAGATGAGATGGTTACCTCGAAATAATTCCTATGATTGACGAACCATCCTAAAGGATTACATAGAGTATGCAAAAGGATGTCAAGCATGCCAAAAGCATGGCATGATAAGACATGTGCCAATAGCTGATTTGCATGCAGTAGTGAAGCCATGGCCATTTAGAGGATGTGCAATGGATATGATAGGAAAAATATATGCACCCTCTTCGAAACATCATTGTTTCATTCTAGTGGCCACAGATTACTTCACTAAATGGGTCGAAACTAAGCCTTATAAGGCTATGGATCAGACTGAGGTTATTGGATTTATCAGAGAATTAATCCATAGATTTGGCATCCCTCAAACCATAACTGTAGATAATGGGACTATATTTGATGGAAAGGTGGTGAAGTCTTTCGCAGTAGAATTTGGAATTAATCATATCAATTTCACCCCTATTATGCACAAGCAAATGGTCAAGCAGAATCATCTAACAAGTTCTTGAAAAAGGGAATACAAAGAGTTGTGGAAGATAATCTTAGGGATTGACACAACTTGTTATTAGATGTATGGTAGGCTTACAGGACTTCTCCAAGGTCAAGTATAGGGGTCACTCCTTATGCCTTAGTATATAGGCATGATGTAGTATTACCTGTAGAAAATAACATTAAGTCCTTAAGGGTAAAAGGCCAAGACCAGTTAACTACTAAGAAATACCATCAAAGCATGTTCTTGGAATTAGAGACTATAGATGAAGCTAGAATTTTGGCATTAAATAATATCCACTTCCAAAAGAAGAAGGCAGTCAAGAGTTATAAAAAAAAAATAATAATAATAAAAAAAAAAAATCAAGCACATTAGCTTTGATGAAGGTGACTTGGTATGGAAGACAATCCTTCCAATAAGCATTACGAGTCATAAGTTTGGAAAATGGTCACCTAATTGGAAAGGATCATATCAAGTTCATAGAGTCCTGCTTGGGAGAGCCTACAATTTGAGAAATTTAAATGGTTATGTGCATCCCAAGAAAATTAATGGCAGATACTTAAAGCCTTATTATCCAACTGTGTGGAAGACACAAGAAGTGTGAGAAATACTAAGCAAGAGTAAACGAAAGAGCATAAAACACTCAAATAATAAATAAAGATTTCATTTCATAATGAACTAAGTAAATGCAGCCACAAATTGGCCTAAAAATCAGTACAGTGTTTCAGTTTTTCCCTTACAATTGATTCTCCACTCTGAAGGGATGGGAATAACTGAATGGCTATAGCCATGTCCTGCTTTCCGTCAACCAGTCATTGGTTAGTAATTTATAGCTTTTTAGCATTTCAATCCAAGGCTAGATTGACTGCTGCTAGTTCCTCTTCCAGTTGGGCTTTCTTCTTCAAGAGTTGGGTTCGGAACTGGAAGGCGTAGGAATGTTGTTTTTTAATTCAAACACCTCAGCATGTATATGGGAGACAAAATCCTTATCTTTTAGCAGTTTCTCTTCTGCAGCTTTGGCCATATGGCAGATATTGACATAAAAATCTAAGGTGGCTGCTGCTTGGGATAAGTGATTTGAGAAGGCCATGTTGGACTACTCGAACACTTTGCAGCATTTAAGGAAACCATTTTTAATAATAGGTTTTTGTAAGGCTTCGAATGAAATCCTTAAAAATGATTGAAGTAGATCCAAGCAAGTGCCCAAATCCACCCGAGGCAAAGAACCTTCAATAGAAGTTGAGGTGCTCTCAATAATTTCCAAGAGAGAGTCTACGAGGACCAATGGCTTAGTCTCACTACTTGGTGCTCGAACTGGTGAAGATATGCCAAATAAGCTGGCCGGTTCAGCCTCGAAGATGTCCATCTCTCCCCCTGACATTGGCAATACAGAAGAATCACTAGTTGAAGGAAGAGATGGAAACCTAGGGATATGAGAAGGAGTGGAGGAATTCCTAGCAGTGTCTATTGTCCTAGCCACCGACAAGTCAAGAAAAGAGGGATTGGAGCTGGATTGTGAGAAAAAATTGGGTAAGCCACTAGTGTCTTCCTTGCGAGTACCAACTACCACTAAAGATGAAGTGACAACTGGAATTCTCTCAGGTGGTAAAGGGGCAGCCAGGACTATAGGGGGAGTAAGATGAGATGAGATGAAAGAAAGATGGGGCAGAGATAGAGTTAAGCCTAGGCATAAGGAAGGTGAGATGCTTTGCTTCAAATAGAAAGGGATGGGGAGTATAGAGCTGGGAAGTGGAAGCATCATCTGAATGGGCTTTATATTCATTGGCACTTCAGTGTAAGCCTTCCTTGTTCCTTTTGAGGCTGAAAAAGCCAATGTCGAAGGAGGAATGACTACTGCTGCATATCAGAAAATAAAAAGAAAATGTTAACTTTTTGTCAAATTCTAGAGAGGGAATCAAAAGAAATTAAAAGAAAATTACGAACTTCAGAGGTTGTGATGGTGATGATTAAAGAGCTGTGAAGAGCATAAAGCTCAACAGTTTGTTTCTTCCTTGCAGCCTCATTTTGTGTTGTTTCAGCAGTAGCAGCCTCTTTTCTTTGTATTTGTTGTTGCCTCATTTTCTCAGACCTCTGGAAAACGATAATCTCTTTGGAATGTTCTTGTTCCACTACCCTAGAAGCTACCTCTTGAGTAGGGTCCTGGGAAAAATCAGAAGGAGAAACTGTCATTTTCTTCCTCATCTTAAGTGGAGTTTCTTTTTCCTTTGTTACTTCCTCCTATTCTACAGGAGTTTCAGGCACCTCTTCTTCAAGATCAAGCAAGAGTTTCCTTTTTGTCTGTTGTTGCTACTTGCCCTTAAGAATGCTCAAAGCTTGAGCCCTCTGAGGAGTGTCTTCCTGCATAGCTCTTGCACCAAGAATATAAGCTATAAGTAAATAAGCAAGGCATCATAAAAGAAAGAAAAAAGGGCAAATAAAAATGCATACCTTTCTTCGAGGTAGCCCTGGTGATTCTTGAAGGAGGAGGTGAGATAGTAAGAGTAGACACAGAGACAATAGGAGTAAGAGTTGGGATGACAGGGGTAGTGGTGGCAATAGTAGTGGTCCCCGTCTTTTTGGACTTAACTTGAGAGGGCACGTCTAGCCCTACCAACAGAACCTAATGAGAGATAGCCAGGACCACCTCCATATTGGATGTCCACCAATTCTAATACCTCCTCAATGTAGTGATGTGTAGGATGAAGGGAGTGAACCTGAATTCGACCAAGTCTTGTATCAACTTGGAAGTTGCCTTATCCAACCTGGTTCTTGGCATTTTCAGCTCTTTGGTTGCAAGATTGGGGTTAGTTTGGCTACAAAGAGGGACAAGAATTCCTTGAGTAAGCCTAAATTGCCTAGCAAATTAGGCAGGGTAGCAGGGTGTAGAAATACACTTGTAAGCTCGAAAGTTCAAAGTACCAACATAGAGCTCCCTTAGAATCAAAATCGAGGCCCACATATCTGTAATGCCCTCAAATTAAGACATAAATCATTCATTCACAAGATTCAAGAGCATAGTGAAAAGAATACTGTAGACACCCCATTTTTGACCGTCCTCAAGACTTGGACGTCATCGTTTGAACAATCGATAATCATCCATGCTCGTGTTCGTTTTGAATTCCTGAAGGTCTCGGCTGTGCGCCTTGCCTTGGAGCCTCTCAACTTGTCTGTTTTGTGCTTGGTTGTGGACCAAGAGCTTGTGGCTTTGTTTTTTAGGGAAGGGGGTGGCCGGCTGGCCAGCCATATAACCCATCGGCCAGGCCCTGTGCCCATCGGCCATGCCCTCTTTCCATCGGCCATTAGTGTTGGCCGGTCGGCCATATCTTCTGGCCGAGGCCTTTTTCTTTGTTTTTGTAGATATTTTGTTGCCAGTTGTGCCAGCTGGTAAGCACAGAAAGCATCCTCCATACACATGTATGAAGGGATTGTAACAAGCTCTTAGCTTGTCAAACAAGCTTGAAGCTTGTGATTCTACATAAGGGGAGGCTCCTCTCCCCTTTCAGAGCTTCAGAAAAATTGCATTAGGGCTAAACATATTTCTCCCCCTCTCTCTATATTTGCACTATATTTGAACCAAAAGTGTCATTTCTTCACACTTTTGGACACAAACACCTACTCAAACACCTTCACTCTTGAGCTGAGGTTCTTGTAGGTTGCATTTGAGTGATTTTGCCTCAGAGGTTGCTAACTTGCTATTGTTCTTCAAGGGTCTTCAAAGGTAATCATATACCCCTTTTAAGCTTTGTTTTGATTAATAGCTTAACCACATTTGCATGCTACTTTAAGGCTGGTTTTAGCCTCTTTAAAACTCTATTTCTAAGGCTTGAAATGTGGGTTTGAGTCTTGTTTGGTTAGGGGATGTTTCCCCTCTTTTGCTCTAAGGCTTGTAAAGCCTCTTGAGCCACCATTCTTAGCCTTTGTTGTGACCTTTATTTGGCCTTTCTACCACTGCAACTCAGAGGAATTTCAGTGGACGAAAGTTGGTTTTGAGGCTCAAAATGAGAGGGGGTGGTCCCCTCTCTTTATGTCTTGTTTGTATGCATAGAGGGCCTACCAAGTAAGCATGTATTTCTATACTCTTAAGGCTTAGTTTGAGCATGTTTTTGTGAGTTGTTGGACCTGATATAACTCTGTTTTTGGATGGTTTGGTTGTCTCTTGAATGCTTCATACACTTCTAGTGTAATTCTACTTGCTAGCCTAACATGCTCTTTGCTTTGGACCATCATTCTAGCCTTTTTTTTACTACACTCCAGCATTCTTTTTGCCATGATTTCACATGCTTTAGGTCTGATTTGGGTGGTCTTGATCTTGTATGCTTTGCTTTGTATAGCCATAGTGTAAAGCCCCTCTACTAGCTTTGTGTTTTGGGTCCACTAGCATGCATTGTTTGGGCTACTTACATGATATAGCATCATTTGATATATGATTTCAGAGCATGTTTCAATGTCATACCCCCGTGTGTATCACTCTTTCAATGCTTTGGAGGGTTATGCTTTATGCCTTAATCATGAGCCAATTTGCATGCTTGCTTGTCTAAGCTCTTGGGTTCCATTTCAGCATGTTCTTGGCCCTTAACTTGGCATGTTTGAGCTCTGTCCAGAGCTGGTTTGGTTAGTTGTGCTATGTATTGCATGCCTCTTGTATGATGCTCTTAACTAGCCTTATGCTCTAGATCCTCTAACATGCCTTGTTTGTGTTAGTTGTGTGATTTGGCATCATTAAGCACTTGATTTTAGAGCATATAGCAGTGCCATATTCTCATGCATATCACTCTTTAATTGCATTTAAGAGTTGTGCCTTTATGCCTTGCTTGCGAGCCATGAGTTTAGTATGCATTCCTTGCTTTTTGTGCCTAAGTTTTGTTGAGTTTTGGCCACTGTTTTGGCATGCATGACCTCTGTCCGGGGATGGTTTGACCATTTGAGCATTGTAGTACATGCTTCATGTGTGATACACTTCACTTGCCTTGATGCCTTAACTCCTAAACATGCCATGCGTGCATTGTTTGCATGTTAAGAGTCTTATGCATACCACCTTAACATGTCAAGATTAGCATGTGGTTTGCATAGCATGTTGTTTACATGTGTTGTTTGGATCGGATGTTGATCCAAATACGAGAAACGAGGGGCGTTTCATACTCGAAGTGATGAAACGCGCCTCATTTCGTGGCCATCGACACCTTTGATCATGCATGATAAGGTGAAGGTTCATCTTGTCCTATCTATTATTCGTGCATTCATCAACATTGTGCAAGATTGACTCTTTGGCCATTATGCATCGAGATACGTGATTGGTGGCTTAAGAGCCAAGCACTACACTCCTTTAAGCTTGAGACATGATAAGGAGTGTGGTCGCACACACATTTCCTTGCAAATACACTGCCATGCCTCTGTTTTTGCTCTGCTGCAGCAAAAGGAGAAATTGCAGGAAGCAGTGGCCAACCGGCCATCAAATCTGCCGACCAGCCACCAAGGCTGCCGATCGGCTATCAAAAGTGGCCGATGGCCACCATCTCTAGCCGACCATCCCTCAGCATGTTCCTAAGGTGGGTCAAAAGCATTCTGGAAGTTGGCATAATTTTCAGAAGTACAGAAGTGTGCAAACAGAGGCATCTTGAGGCAAGGCGGTGGATTTCCTGGAGGACGCAACCGAGCATGCATGCATCCCTCGCCCTTGAGGCCTTTTAACTATTTTGCTCAACTAGATTAATTCATTGGTTGTGTACTTAATTAGTTAAAGTGCTTAGCTAATAGATCTATGTAGTAATTTGTAATAGTTAGCTTAATTAGCATAGCTAGCTTAGCTAATTCATTCGGACACTCCGTTGAGAGGGCACAATGTTGTAATAAGGGTGCGTGCGTGTGTGCATGTCTTCCAACCCCCATTTCTTTCTCCCTTTTACTTATCAGCTTTTGATGGTTAGTTTAGGGCATATTTCAATTAGCATACCTTATGCTTTACATGCGTGCATCATTCATTTGTCTTGCATGCACCGGGCTCGGCGCATCATTCAAACTGCATCGTATTTCAATTCCTATTTGAATACATGTATTAATTGTAGCATTCATATGCCATCTTAAATAGCCGAGCCTATTTAGTTGCATTTTGCATGTGTTGCATTAGGCATTGTTCATATAGTTAAGATCATGCATATTTCTAACTAGTTTCCTGTTTTGGCTCGGAGTACATTGTAAGTGGTTACGCTTTAGCTTATTGCATGAGATGTGTATGTTTCCATGTTAGCATGCTTGCCATGAAGCTATTTGCTTAACTGCTATAACTACATGAATGCCTGTAGGTGAAGGTTTGATTGCTTGAATTGGAACAATTCATCAAAATGTGAGTTTTAAGCCCACTTGAGAGTGGCACAATCATGTTTTTCTAAGCCCACTTGAGGATGGCAAATCCACGTTTTAGCCTACTTGCGAGTAGCACTTCCAAACCATTTTTCGAAAAACAAACATGAGATGTTTTGTTCCAAATCGAGTGATTTAGTCTATACTTGTATGCTGTGTGCATCACATAGTAAGTTAGATTAATAACTAGAATAAGAACGCATGTGTTTTCAAAAACAACATATCATGTTAGAAGAGGCCGATCTTTGATCGGGCGAGCGGGGGTGTTCATTTCAGGACCTTCCCCTCTCGTACCCAAGTTCCCGAGCTGAGGCAACTTTGGTGATGACGGACATGTAGCCTTAGGCACGAGTCAGGGTTTTCTAAATTTCCCAAAAACAAAATATTTAGGTGGCGACTCTGAAATCTAGCATAGCAGTCCATGTTTGGCACTTTTCGATTCAAAATTGATTTTTCAAAACCAATTGCCGGATTTGGACTCTTTGATGATTTGTCAGTCTTACATTGCACTTTGTGAGATTAGATTCAGAACCGTGACGGGAGTCCAAACTGTAGTAGCTAAGAACCCAATCCGCGCCCTCTCCGAAAGGGGGGGCGCGCGGAGGAAGTTCGGGCGGTTTATAGTTTCTGGCAACTCTGCTGGGGATTTAGAGAACTTGACTCGAACATCATGATATGTTGTTTTATCTACATTTATATGTTTCTTTGCATTGCATTTGCATAGGTGCACCTAAGTCACAGTGTTTGCCATCTGCTATTCCTGAACGGTTTGTCGAAGGCTTGCTTGGAAAAACGTGCCATAAGGCTGACCGGTTATGGGCTCTGCCACGATGGGAACACAAACCTCAATTTTTACCGAGGCACCCTTTTTGACCATTCGACCTAGTTGCATATCGGAATCTATAGAGACCATTCCAAACTGGAACAGGTTGCTTACCCGATTATAGGTTGTTTGAAACCGCTGTGTGCTTAGTGAAACCCTAGCTCCTGACAAAATAGGACAGGGAAACCCTACCCCTCCATAGGGGTGTTTTGGCTCTCACTTGCTTGTTATGTGCTTTTAGAGTGTGTCTCTATAGGAATGCATGTATCAGTTTGCAAGTCTGGGTATCAGTATGAGGACATCAGTATTTGGGGGTATCAGATTTAAGGCAGTGATTTGGGGACAGCGATCAGTGTTGAGAATAGTGTGTTCAGCTTACAAATGCCAACTGTGTGTTGTCTTTATTTTTAGCCGAAATGCTATCTATTTTTCTACTTATTGTTTCCTTATTTTTCTTTATTTATCTTTTTGCAAGGTAGTATTGCATCATTGCTTCTGAAAAGGCAGATACCCCCCGAGCAGTTTGGACTAGAGGTTGAAGGCTTTCCCGATCTAAGGATCTAGTTGACGGACAACCAGTGTTTGTGTCATTACCGCCGGTTACGAGACGGAGGTCATCCAAGCACAGATCACCAGTACAACGGTTACCAGTTCGGAGGTCTTTGTCTACTCCACCTGTGCACAGTAGGGATCAGATTTTTGTTTCTCCCGCAGAGAGGGAACATACATCGGTTCAATCTGATCCACACTTTACAGTCGAAATGGAGGACATGATGCGTCAGCTCCAAGAGACCATGCAAGCCATGCAGCGGGATGCTGCCCGCCAGACAGAGTTTGTCGAGCGTCAGGCAGAGGTTGTGGCTCAACAAACAGAGCTGATTGCCAGACTTCAGCAACAGCAGCAACCGCAACAAGGCGGAGCATCTGCTTCGCATCCACCCACACCCCCACCCTCACCCCCACCTAGAGTTCCAACACTCGAGGATACTGCAAACGTCCAGGAAAATACGGATGCTCCAACAGGGCCAGCCCCGCCACTAGTTTTACCGCAGATTTCAAAGACACCGGCCTTCTCAATAGATACACCGTTTGAATCTGAGATGGACCCGACCGCTCTGAAAGTGAGCAAGCTAGAAAAGCTATTCAAGAGAGCTCAAGGCGTCAATTCCATTCCAGATATAGAGGATGGATACACCGATTTGGCGGTGACTTTGTCGGACTGGTTTAAGATGCTACATACAGACCGTTTTGATGGTTCTGGGGACCCCATGGTACATTTACGGTTGTTCTCAGATATCCTAAGGCCAATGGGCCTCTCCAGACTGCAAAAGTTTTCCCTCTTTGGCCGAACCCTGTCGGGTGTTGCGGCCATCTGTTACGCAAAGTTGGAAGATTCTGTTAAGAGAAGTAGGGAGGAGATGGTTGAGGCCTTCGTTGCCTAGTATTCATACAACACAGAAATCGAGGTCACAACTCGTGATCTCGAGACAACGAGGCAAGAGCCAAAAGAGGGCTTCTCTTACTTTGTAACCCGTTGGAGAGCCAAAGCTTCTATGATGACCACCAGGCCGATTGAGAAGGATCAGATACGGATGGTTGTGCGCAACCTCCAACCCAAACTAAAGCAAAAGATGATCGTCTTACCCCTCTCCATCTTTGCTGATTTACACGAGATTAGGGTACAGATTGAGGACGCCATGAAGTAGGGTCTGATTGACCACGAGAGAGAGCAGCCCAACTGGTCATTCACACGCAGTTCGAATGCAGGTACGAATAATGTTGTAACTGCCAGAATTTCCGATGTGGGCATGGTCACTACCACCACCCCAAAAATAGCCAATCCCTTTGCTGGCACTTCCACTTCAAACCCTCAAACTCTGAATTATCCACCCCGAGGCAAGAGGGTTTTCACCCCGTTGTATATGCCTTTGTCCAAAGCTCTAGGAGTCCTACTCAAGAAAGGACATCTAAAACCATTAGAACAACGGCCTCTTCCTGATCCTCTCCCTCCAAAGCATGACTCGACTAAATACTGTGCCTTCCATCAACAGCATGGTCACAACACTGACCAGTGCTTCAGGCTACGTCATGAGATCCAGGATCTCATTGACAATAAGGTAATTGCACCACCACAAAAGCCAAATGTCACCACCAATCCTCTCCCCCCACATAATGAAAACCCTCCCCCTAGGCAAGTAAACTTCATCCAGTCAACAGCCATTCCATATGACCCAAACATATATATCACGCCCTCCCACCTACCCAAGCCTGAGGTGTTCATTCTAGATAGCACGGACTTGTGCATGTTGAGCATCTCCCAAACCCAACCTGAACCAGTGGTGGTGACTGTCGAAGACAGAATCGGGATGACTTTTGAGGCAGATGGGAATATTAATTCAGAGCCTGAGGGGTCTGGGAGCTTTGCGTACAACCCAAGTGGTTATATCACATCAACAAATCAAGTTAAGCCGAGGGTAGAGTTGTGGGTAGCGACAGAGATCGGTGTGGTTCAGGAAGATGGACCAAGTCAGGGGTTAGATGACCTAGCAGAGCTGGAAGAGGATATTGCCAATCTACAGTTCTTCAATGAGCAGGACTCAGGGGATGTGAACATCAACTGGTTCGACTTGAATGGATTAGCAGAGAATACGGGGTGGCTCAGCGACGAGCCAGATGTTGTTGAGGTTCCTCAGCCAAGACAGGGGCAGTCAGAAGCCGGAATATCAGCAGTGGCTGGAATGGCCGAGAATCAGGAAGCATCGCCGGAGAGCACCGGTGCTAAGAATTTTGCTCGGGATCTGGGTAGTTTGAGTACAGTAGATACTAAACAGGAGGCTGCATTGAAGGGTCTTGAGCAAGAAAAGATCGAGGATCTTGAGAGGGTTCGGAAGGCCAAAGCCCCTGTAGGGACGAAATGTGCTGTGAGCACAGAAACAGTTGTAACAGGACCGAACAGCTGTCTGTCGATTGCCAACGGAATGTGGTGGGAAGACGACAACTTATGTCTTGCCCACACCGACGAGGATTGGGGGCAGAACCAACCGGATGACACCTGGTACGTCGAGGAGGTTGACCATATGACCAGGAGTGGACGGTACTTCAAGCCCCCACACCTAGACCAGCCGGAGGCATCCGAGAAGGACAAAAAAGCAGAGAGGCAGAAGGAAAAACTGCTGGAGGAGGAGGCTGTACTGAAATAGCTTAAGAAAATTCAAGCAGACATCTCCATCTAGGGACTGCTTATGGCCTCGAGGGTTCACAAACAGGCCGTCCTTACAGCCATGGATAGGGCCAAGCTTTCAATTGATACGACACCTAAACAGTTGGTAGGATTGGTTTTCCTGGGAGGAGCTTCCCCGACCTTGACCTTCACCAACAAAGAGTTGCTGCATGAGGGCTCAGATCATAACAAACCACTCTATATCTCCTTGGAGTGCAGAGAGAAGTGGATACCGGTGGTCCTGGTCGACACGGGGTCCGCAATCAATGTATGTCCGTCGAGAACGACGTATGCTATCGGGTTGAAGCCCGCGGATTTTGTGCCTATGGCCCAGGTGATACGGGCCTATGATAATACCAACCGAGGGGTGATAGGGACCGTACGAATTAAGACTCAGGTTGGCTCGGGGCAACAGGACATTGAGTTTCATGTCTTGGATGTTCCCATAACCTTTAATCTACTCCTTGGGCGGCCGTGGCTGCACTAGGTGAAAGCCGTCTCTTCCACCATACACCAAATGCTAAAGTACCCCCACGGGAAGGGGGTGGCGATCATTTTTGGGAATTCCTTGATACATCCGCCGTTAGAGGTTTCTACACCAATTTTGGAGATTGAGCATAGTGCAGAAAATGTATTTTTGTCAGGATTCACCCTAGCTGAGGCCCGGGTTGTACAGAATATGTTAGCTGTTGATGAGGGGCTATACGTCAGTGCACAATCTGTCTAGCTTATGAACAAGCTTCAGCACATGTCCAGAATGGGATTGGGGCGAAGTAGCTGGAAGGGCGTCACAGTATCGGCCAAAGTGCCGTATAACCCATATACCTTTGGCCTAGGTTATTTGCCTACCAAAGAAGATTGGGCGAGGAAAGGAAGAGGGATGGCCGGAAGAGCCAAGGCAAAGCAAGCCGGGAAGCATTATGAGTTGGTGCACCAACCTATCCAGGGGACCCTAAATGGACGCTTTGTCCGAGAGGGGGAAGACTTCCCATTCTGCGGCTTTCTAGAGCCCTGGATAAATTTAAAGAGGCGGCGCTTGCTCGGCTTCAAAATCTTTTTTGATCTTCAGTTGTCCGGGGATGAAGTTGCCAAAGAGCAGACAGACCCACCAGCTGAGGCTGAGCAGTGCAAGGACGAGGATTCTGAGGGCACAGAAATTGAGATGGGGGTAGCGCTGGCTTGTCTCCTCACAGATCCTTAGATCGTACCGGAGTGCTTGGGGGATAACTTCTCAGTTTCTATGATCGGGGATGAAGCGGCTGTGGGCCCATCTTCAGGCATTCTTGATGCATCCATCGCACCCTCCCTCGTCTAGCAATACGAGGAGGGCTTTTTATCAAGCAGTTTCGGGTCAGGTAGTGAGCCGGAATCTGATTCCACTGAGTCTGTGGAGTCAGAATCAGGTTCCAGCTCGTCTGAGTCTGAGTCCGGTATTCTTAGGGGTGATAACTCGGATGCCACTATCCTGTCCAGGTCGTCTCTTTCTTTTTTCTTTGAGTCTGTTGTAATAGAGGAATCAGACGGACTGGATGTTATTAATGAGAATGGTACGGTTGTGGCTTTTGAGTACTTTTCTGTGCCTTTAATTTATTGCATTAATCAAGACTTTCAAAATTTTGATGAAAACGACGAGGAAGAAATTCTTCCAGTTTTGAAATATTTTCTTGATCAAGAGCAGGAGAGGTTTGTAAAACCGTTGGTTGATGAAATCACCACAATTAATGTTGGCACTGAGAAAGACCCGCGGCTGGTCCAGATCGGGTCCACGTTGTCTTCGGAAGAACGCGAGCGCTTAGTCGCTTTATTAACAAATTCCAAAGATGTTTTTGCGTCGTCCTACGAAGACATGCCTAGAATCGATCCTGAGATTGTACAGCACCGGATCCCTCTTGACCCAGAGGCCCGACCTGTTAAGCAGAAGCTCCGAAGGATCCGCCCGTACTGGGCTCTGAAAATCAAAGAAAAGGTCACCAAGCAGATTGACGCAGGGTTCCTGTTAGCATCTGAGTACCCAACTTGGTTGGCCAATATAGTTCCTGTGCCGAAGAAGGACGGCAGAATTCAAGTATGTGTGGGCTTCAGGGATTTGAACAAAGCCAGTCCAAAGGACGACTTTCCTCTGCCGCATATCGATGAATTAGTGGACTTCACTACTGGGCATGCGTTGCTCTCGTTCATGGATGGGTTTTCAAGCTACAATCAGATTTTGATAGCACCCGAAGACAGGGAGAAGACTGCTTTTACCACCCCGTGGGGAACTTATTGTTGTAGGGTGATGCCGTTCGGCTTGAAGAACACTGGGGCTACGTATTAATGGGCTGCGACCACGATTTTGCATGATATGATCCATAAAGAGGTTGAGGTGTACGTGGACAACATGATTGTTAAGTCCAAGGAAAGAGAGGGCCACTACACTGCCTTGCAGAAATTTTTCCAACGGATCAGAGAGTATCGGTTGCGGCTGAATCCTCAGAAATGTAAATTTGGTGTTATAGCAGGGAAAATGCTGGGGTTCTTGATCACACAAAGGGGTATTGAGGTCGATCCTTTCAAAATTAAGGCCATCTTAGAAATGCCACCACCGAGGACTGCAAATGAGGTGCGAGACTTTCTGGGTAAAATGCAATTTATAAGACGGTTTATTGCAAAATTAATCTTGACTTGTGAACCACTGTTTGGTCTCCTAAAGAAAGGAAAGAAGTTCCAATGGGACGACCGATGCCAAGTTGCTTTCGAGCAAATCGAGCAATATTTACAGAACCCACCTGTGTTGTCACCGCCTAAGCCAAGGAAATCGTTGATTTTGTACCTATCTGTGACCGAAACGACAATGAGCTACATGCTTGCACAGGAGTCTGAGGACAAAGTGGAAAAGGCTATCTACTACCTGAGCAAGAAAGTGCTGGATTACGAGACCCGCTACACTTCGCTGGAGAAGGCTTGTCTGGCCTTGGTATGGGCTACCAAGAAGTTGAGGCACTACCTATTAGCTCACTCTGTAATACTGGTTTCGAGATTAGATCCCATCAAATATCTCTTTGAGAAACCAGCACTTACAGGTAGGCTAGCTCATTGGTTTCTTCTGCTTTCCGAATTTGATCTGAAGTACATGACGCACAAGTCAGTGAATGGGAGAGCAGTAGCAGAGTTTCTAGTCAACCACCCAGTTGATAAGGATGAAGTAGTTGAGGATATGTTCCCAGATGAGGCCATTATTTATGTCGAAAAAGAGACTTGGACGATGTACTTTGACGGAGCATCAAACCAATACGGGTATGGGATAGGGGTGTTGCTGATAGCACCCGACAATTCCCGCATACCCTTAGCATTCAAACTCCGGTTCAAAGTGTTGAACATTAAGGAAAAATATAAGGCATGAATTGCTGGACTAGAAGCCGCCCTGGAACTAGGGGCAAAACGGTTGGATGTCATCGGGGACTTGAACCTTGTTGTATCTCAACCTAAAGGAGATTGAAAAGTTAAAGACGAAAAGATGAGAATTTATCACCGGACCTTGGACGTTCTGATTCCTCGATTTGAAAAACTGAAGCCCATCTGTTAAGAGAGAACAACAGGATTGCTGATTCATTAGCAACTCTATCTTCTATGATAGACATCCCTTTCGGAGACCAGATGCGTCAGATCATCATTGAACAGAAATTCGTGCCGACCTACGAGCTGATTGCTTCCATAGATGAGGTACAATATGAGAATCACTGGTATTACGACATCTGGAACTTCTTGGAAAAGGAAGTGTATCCACCAGGGGCAAATGCCAAAGATAAGAGGGCAATTCGAAGAATGGCTGCTCTGTTCATCGTCTGGGGGGGTAAACTGTACAAGCGGGGTCATCTCGGGATGCATAAGCTATGCGTTGATGCTGAAGAATCCAAGCGCCTGATGGAGGCCATCCATAGAAGAGAATGCAGAGTGCACATGAGCGTGGTGATTCTAGCCCGGAAGATCCTTAGACAGGGTATTTACTGGTCAACCGTGGAGGAGGATTGTGTTGGCTTTGTCCGGAGATGCCACAAATACCAGATCCATGCAAACAGCATGAACATTCCACCGTCGAAGCTGTACAACATGACTTCGCCATGGTCGTTTTCAGTCTGGGGGATTGATGTGATTGGAGATGTCACTCCGAAGGGGTCCAACGGGCATGAGTACATTTTGGAAGCGATAGACTACTTCACGAAGTGGGTTGAGGCCCAATCTTACGCGGTGTTGAAGGCATCGCATGTCGCTAAGTTCATCAGGAATAACATTATTTGTCGCTACGGGGTCCTGAATGAGATTATTTCGGATAATGGTTCTCACTTCAAGAAGGAGGTGATCGACTTGTTAGAGAAGTACAACGTAGCTTTTCATAAGTCATCTACATATCGGCCACAAACCAACGGAGCAGTTGAGGCCGCCAACAAGAACATCAAGCACATTCTGCAGAAGATGGTGGAAACCTACAGGGGCTGGCCAGATAAGCTGCCATTTGCTCTTTAGGGCTACTGAACTTCAATTCGAACTTCTACTGGGGCAACTCCGTATTTCTTGGTTTATGGGATGAAGGCTGTTCTGCCTATCGAAGTTGAGGTTCCATCATTACGGGTATTAGCTGAGTGTCAGATAGCTGAGGCAGATTAGCAGCAAAGTAGGTTCGAACAACTCATGCTCTTTGATGAAAGAAGGCTGAAAACACTGTATCACGTTCAGGGTTATCAACGAAGAATCACCAGGGCTTTTAACAAGAAGGTTAAGTCCAGGAATTTGAAAGAATGAGATCTAGTGCTCGAAGACAACTGAGCTCCCATCCATAACCCTAGGGGCAAGTTTAGACCCAATTGGACTGGCCCTTACATCATCAAGTCTATCTGGTCAGGTGGAGCTGTCGTTCTGATGGACCTAGATGGCCTAGTGTTCTCCCAGCCAATCAACATGGACAAGTTGAAGAAATACTATCCCTGAGTGGCTTGTTATGCTGAAAACCCGAAAGGGCGACCTAGGCAAAAGCTAGAGCACAGAAAATTTGAAATAATAAAAACTAAGTTCGCAAGGTTGAAAACCCAAAAAGGGCGGCCTTGGCAAAAGTTAGAGTGCAAAAGGAGAGGGTTAATACCCGAGTGTATCTTAACACCGAACTACATAAGGCTTGATTCCCATCTTTGGGATACGTAGGCAACTTCATTCTGAAGTCCAGCCATAAACACTTCCAAATCAACTTTGTCTGTGTGATCATGTTGGTCATCTTTGTCCATTCTACATTCAAGAGCTCGGTTGTGATCTCCAGTGCAGTGCTATTCAGACTAGAGGCAGCTTTCCAGTTGCTAGGATCCGGGGTTGTACATCTCAGTGATAGATCCCGTGCGTGTCCAGTTTTGATCCATATCGAAAATGGTTTTGAAAAGTTTTAATAAAAGTTGATTTTGCTAAAATTAATCTTTTTGCGACTTAGACCATTTTTGGACCAAACGGAAAATTTTCAATACCCACAACCTTCAATTACATTGATTTCAGTACAGAGTTCTCCTACTCTTGAATACAAATTGAAGTTGTTTTTTATTACATTCATAAAGAAAACTTGAAAGTACTAATAAAGTAATAAATTCAGGCACATGGGTAAGTCAGGTGTTTCTACGCCCCCTCCCAGAGCTTGTGGCAGCCTCTGATGCCAAAGTAGGCCCAACCTGCGTCTCTTCATCGAGCCAAGCTATGCACTCATCAGAGAGGGTGCAACTGAAAGTGGAGCGGAGGCCAAAAACTCTCTCATCCTCTATGCTGTGGCATACCGAGCTAGTTGTGCGCCTTGGACTGGAAATACGACAGGGTACCCTATCCCTTCTTCCAGACAAGTCTGGTCATGCCCAAATTGGCGCCGGAATTGGAATGGGAAGTAAAAGACACAGTGTGTCAGGCCAAACAGCTGAATGATTGGCTGGCGAGACATGCTGTAACTCATCGCTGGCAGATTGAGCCAGGGGCAGCGCCAGGCAATGTTGACAGCGGACAGACTGCACATCCATTTGCACCATCATCCCTCATCTGGGGCATCAACTAGGCGTCGCCAGAAAAAATAGCCACGTGCTGAATATGCTGGGCATGAGTCCACAACCTTCAACTTATCCATCAACCATATCTAGGAGGGATGAAAAATGAGAGATTAAAGAATAGAGAGGTGTACGAGGAGAGAAAAGTGAGAAAAAGGGTTTTGAGAGAAAAATCGAGCCTGAGGGCCGAGTGATGTGAGAAATATATGTGAGATAGGGTGGGAAACATTACCTGCAGCAGTAGTGGACTCCCCGCGAATCTAGTCGTCTCACGGCGACAGAAAGTATCCAAACCCATCAGTGTCTCAACTTGTGTCATAGCAATGCAGCTCTTGCCCTCTTTTAAGCCTTGGGCAACCTCAATCAAATGGATGCTAGACCCACCGGAGCCTGGGGCAAGTAAGAAATGAGACAACATGCACAAGCAAAGCGCATGTCGCCGAAAACCTTGCCAGTGATGATCGCCGCGGTCACCAGCATTAGAAAACCGACGAATCAGGCTCAGAATATCCAGTTCTCCATCGTGGATCAAAGACCGAGCGTCATGTAAAGTGAGCCCGCACATCCATCCTAAGGCTTGGATGTGGCCGAAACGGAATTGGGACAAGATCTCTTCATCGCTCTAAGACTCCATCAAAGCTTGGAAGTCTTCGAAAGTGGGACATATCTCTTGTTCGCCAAAGTTAAAAACATGAGTTACCGGATTCCAACACCTTGCCGTAGCATGGAGGAATGGAAAACGTAGTGGGGTGCAGCTCAGCATGAATAGTGCATTTATTCCGAAACCCCAAAAATTCACCTTTTCTGAGCCATCCAAGTTTGTAATCCAATTTGTGAGGTTTTGGGCAAGAAATGTTTCCATTTGGGGAAAAAACACAGTTGAAATGGAGAAACTACGAAGCTGGAGCTTTTGTAGGAGATAAGGTGTTGAGTGGAAGATAGGTGTCAACAATCTGGAGATTTTCTGCATTAGTGGCCGACCGGCCAAGATTGATGGCCGACCGACCATATTTATAGCCGATCGGCTAGTTCTAGTGGCTGATGGCCCTCTATAGTGGCCGGTGGTCTCTACCTTTAGCCGATGGCCTCTCTTTTTGCTCCCTGAGCTGTCTATGTGTTGGAAGTGCTGAGAACTTGTGTCTTGTTCCACTTTGGATGCATTTTGTGGCGATTTTTTTGAAGTCATGCATGTGTTACTTCAATTTGTTTATCGAGTTGTTGCATTTTTTTTTATCGAGTTGTATTTTGCGTTGATTGTTAAGTTCTTGTCTTGCTTATCGAGTTGTATTCACATTTGGTTGGCATGTCAAGTCCTACTTTTGCTTATCGAGTTGTTTTGTTCTTTCAGTTGTCAGTTGGTTCACCACCTGATTAAGGCAATGCAATTCGATTGTGTGGTTTCCAAACAAAGTTCAATCTCATTTACATGTTGTGTGATGCGATGCGATGCTTAGAAAGTAAGATGTAACACTTTTTCAATCAAAAAGTTGTTTTCATTCCATCATGGTTTCTTTTTTGCAAAAGTACAAGTTTTAAATAACATAAAACTGCCTGAGGCTGTACAATGTACAAAAACTTTAGGCAAAAAGAGAAATAAAGCAAAAACAAAACATTTGAATCGGCGCCAGTCGCCTCAAGCGCGGGAAGCCCTCATCGCCCTCTTCCTCGACGAAGGCCCAGAACTACCGCCGTCAGCTCCGCTACCAGCATCTGAACCTGCACCATCTCCAACCTCATCTCCATCCTGGCACGACTCTGACTGTGGACTCACTGCCTCCTCGTCAGATTCATCATCATCTAGGGCAGGCTCCCGCAAACTGTTCTCGGTATGAGTACGCCTATCTCTACCTCGGCTGTGTAACGACATCCCTCGTTCTGCTCCCCTGCTGCTCGGGGAGGCACTGAAGGTCCCGCTGAGGCGCCCGCTACAGCCGGTATCTAGAATAGGGCCTTTAAAGAACAATTTGGCAAATGCATCAGTTATGTTATGCGAAGTTGAGTATGGTATCAAAGTGCAGTATATGATTATAGTGTATGAATGTTGTGAGCAGTATATGAACGCCGTGAACGGTGAATGATTGCAGTGTATGAGGGTCGTAGCCAGTATATGAGATGCAGTGTATCGGTGCCGTGAGTGGTATATGAGTGTGGTGTATCAAAATGCAGTATTGATGATGTGATGCATCAGATCTGTATGGAGCATATTATAGAGGGTTTTGGAGTATAGGCTGAAAAAACTTACTGGAATACCGTAAATACTGAGCAGGTCCATGCTCCTCTGCAGCATCCCCATCACCAAAGTTGACAGCTCCAGAACATGCCCAATGTACTCTATGGAAGCCTTCAAAAGTGTTGAGGTAATTAGTAATCTGCGGGATATCAATTGAAATGAAATGAATGTACAGAATGTAAAATATAGCATATACCGAGGTCGAGCCGCGAACTCCGAGGAGCTCGTGATCAGTTGGGGGAGGAGCGATGGGAATCTGATAAGTCTCTCCAGCTTGTCCTCGGCATGTCATAGTAGTGGGCCGGTCTGGCCACTCTGCCCTTTGTCTCCTCTGGGAACCCCTCCTACCATAGACCTGGGTCGCCCTGGATCCTCCCACTCCTCCTGCTGTGGCTACAGGTCTCCCTCTCTCACCTTGGCGAACACTGGCCAGAGGTTGCATGAGATATGTCTAGATGAAGACGGTGTAGTCGCCATCGAGCCTAAAGAAGTCGACATCTCAACCTATCGTGAAATCAGCCATCTCTTGCGGGGTGTACCTCTCTGTCTGCCTCATGTGCGAAGGAGGCAGCATCGGAACCACCAGCTCGGGTTAGACAAGGCTCTGTTATAGGAAGCGCTCACCCATGTACTACGCTCGACAAACCGGACACTCAAGCAAAACCCGAAATCGGGAAGTTTCCCGATCGCCCATAAACTGGTCTCTAACTGTGTCAGGTAACACTGCCCAGGGCTGCCAGGTGATCTGTAAATGACAGATATACAGGTTGTTATCTGCTATTGAAAGTGCAATATAAAGCAAAGCTCAGATGAATTGTAAGGTTTGAAATACCTCCGCTACGGCTAAAGTGTCAAAATATCGGCGGAAGAATGAGAAAGACTCTCGTAGCCTTCGCTCACATCTCACATCGTACCTATGTGAATATGGAACCACAGGGGACGTCTCTACCTCCGGCTCTGAGGCAAGCCTCGGGAAGTAGGCATATACCCACCACTACAGAATGTGAAAGGGTAATAATGAGTATGTTTTTCAGTAAAGCAGTGTACAGATAAAGCAGAAATCAGAGAATGATGTGCAGTGTATTGTGCAGTGTATAACTAGCGTAAAGCAGATTGTGTTATGCAGTGTGTGTGGTGTACAGATAATGTAAATGAGGATTGTAGAGCAGAAGGGAAAGATGTACCTCCCAGGCTCTCCAATAGCCTCCTAGCAGGTGCCCACTCCGGCGAGATGAGGAACTCATGTATCCATACAACATGGCCAAGCCTGCGCCACCCCAGTCATAGCGCCGGATGTGAGACACGTCTACCAGTCCACTCAAGAGGTAGAGGCCAATGGTGTTTTCCCGGTCGGCGAATAGAGTAGTGCCAAGCAAGAACATGAAGAATCCCCGGGCGTAGTGCTCGACCTCCTCGCGAGTCGTCGACGTCTCCCTCCTGAATTGCTCAGTGAACCACGAGTATCGCATCATCCCTGGTCGGGAGAGAGGTGGACGAGTCCCTAGCAAAAAGATCTGAGCAGCATCCCACTCGCCCATATCAGTGTCGAAAGGGATCGGATCACCCCCTACTCCTATGCCGGTGAGCATGGAGAAGTCGAAGGGAATCATCGTCATCTCCCCTGCTGTAGAAAGGTGGTGGGAATCGGTGGTGTCCCACCACCTCTCCACTAAGGCGTCTAGAAGAGGCTGACTCGCAGTGAGGTGCGAGAGTTCTATGCAGAATATGCCAAAACCGGCCTCATCGGCGATGTTGCGAACATCATCAGGTAGCTCCATGCACCAATCTCATGCAATGGTGTTCCCATAACCCCAGAAGGCATGAGAATCTCTCTGTGTCCAAGATAAATAGATACAAAGCAGTGTCAAGAATACAATTTATGCATGTGTTCAGAACTGATGAAAATGCAGTGTGTACATATGTTCGAGTTGACAGAAGTATCATGTATGAATGTGCTCAGAATGAACTAGACATGTGATGTGCAAGTGTGTTTGGACTAATCTGATGAAGAGCAATATTGGCTATCCAAGACATATGACCTACATTGTAGAAAGTAAAGAGGAAGAGCATACCTCAGCGGCGCCGTAGGATAAGTGTAACTCCGGCTCGCGTAGCAGGAGGTCCTCCGGTGCACCTCGCGCGAATCTCCTAAACTGGCGGATACCGTCGGGGGGCAGCACATGTACGTCAGGGTCATAAGACGCTGGATCGAAGGGTCGAATACCGAGCAGCAAAGGCTTAAACTCGGGATCCATCTTCATCCCTGGAGGAGCCCCATCATGCAGAATGTCATCCGCCATCTCAAGAAGAATGAGAAAATAGTCGAAGATGCAGAAAATAGGCGAGAATGCCAAAAGTCAATGAAAAGTCAACTTCGAGGGGTGAAAAATGGAAGAAAAGGTCAAAGCTCCGGAGAGGGCACGAAGATCAAGGGTAACTCGGGGGAAATAAACCCCAAGTGATGGAAGTCAAGAATGAGGCTCCAAAAACACTTTTCAATCGGTTCAAAGTGTTTGAAATCTTAAGGGTTTCGCGAATCGAATGTTTGTGGGACGCTTGGTAGTGTGTATAAAGCGCGGATCGAATGGGAAAATGGTCAAGAATGGGAGGAGAAATGATTTTCGGCCTTGAGGAAGTGAAAGAATAGGGTTTGGAACCCTATACTTAAAGACCCGTGGCAAAATGTCAAAATTGCCCCGAATCTGCCACTTTTGGCCGATCGGCCAAATTGTTGGCCGGCCGAGCATATTTTTGGCCGATTAGCTTATCTAGTGGCCGATGTGTGGCCGATGGCTCCCTCTTGTGGCCGATGGACCTCCAAGGCCCTTGTTTGGGGTTGTTCTGTTGATTTGTACCCTCATCTCTCAATAAAGTTCATGAAAATACACCTTTGAGCTCAAGTAGTTCTCGTGGAAGCCCCGAACTGTATTTTCAGTGTGTGGCGCTCAATATGCACAAATTGTATCCTTTTCGTATCCTTTTGTATATTACAAAGTTCGAAAATTGCTTTTGCCTACGTTGTATTATGATGTTTTTTCCATGTTGGCAAGGTTTGCATTTGTTATATGCCTTTTGCTTTGAGCATGCCTCGTGCATTGTACTTTCTAGGGGACTAGAGCAGTGCTGGTTATAAAAGTAAGGCATCTACATGGGTCTAAGGTACGCTTTAACTTGTGCTTTGAGTATTTGTGCGATATCTATGAGAGATAAGTTAACTGACTTGATCATCGGAGTGCCTCCGGGATGGACGAGCCACCATGGTATTCTCATCTTCTTGTTGGTAGGTGGTTGGCTTAATCTATTCTGTCTCGTGCTCTCTAGTTAAGTTACCTGTTTGGTTGTATGGTCGGAAATCAACACCCATAATTTGGTGCCGTTTGTGGAAACTTAGTGAGAATAGATGGCTAACAACGAACAAGAAGTGAGGATAAGAGATGACCTTCACAGTGAGGAGGAGGATCATAGGGATCCCAATGTTAAAGGAGGAAGCAATGATGAGGAAGTTTAGGAGGAGAATCCCAAGGCAACTAATGTCGCCAAGGGCGAAGATGGTACGAAAAGAGGTAGCCGAGATGAGTACTACCACGAGAATAATATTTAGGTATGAAAGGACATATGCCTGAAAAGAGACAAGGAATTGAAGGACATGGCGAATAAGTTGACAGACTTGTAGACCGTGGTCAACTTCATGATGCAAAACAACGTGATGCAATCTCCATTTCCGTTACAGGATACGCCCGCACCAGCAGCCAAGGCTGGTGCCCAGAAAGGAGAACAGAAGACAATTCCAGTGGTCCCATAGCATGGCAAGAGACATGGGAATTCACACTAGCAGTCAAAAGATGTCGGGTGAACGAAGTCAGTACGAGGGGAGTCCCAAAAAACTCCGCGAACCAAAGGGACCTACGTCAGGGGATCTCGGCAGATACAAGGGCAAGGCCTTTGTTTTGATGATACTGTGGATGTGGAGAGGTTCTCTTGGAACACACCCTAATACAGGGAGTAGGGCGCCGAAGAGGTTGAAGTCAACTGACAGTCGAGCTCCATGACGAACAAAGGAGGACTTGAGAGACTACCTTCAGAGGAAGAGGCAGGACACTGAGATCATATCCAATGCCCAACTGAAGACGCCATTCTCGGTGGAGTTAGATGTGTTCGAAGTGCCGAAGAGATTCAACATGCCGAAGTTTCAGATTTATGACGGTAAGTCCGATCTGAACTTTCATGTTGGATTATATTTGAATTCTATGGCTTTGTGAAGTGGGAATGAGCAGTTGTTGTGTAAAGTATTCCATTTGTCATTTGGGGCAATAGCATCAGATTGCTTCCACAAACTCCCGAACGGGTACTTGAAGAGTTGGGAAGGCCTAGCCGAGATATTCGTGGCCAGGTTTGTTACGAACAAGTTACAACGACTAAGGGTAGACTCCCTATTGGCTTTGAAGATTAGCGATGATGAAGGCCTTGGGGCCTACGCCAAGAGGTACTATGAGGTTTACAACTGGACTCTGGATTGTAACCAGGAACTCGCTGTCGTATCTTTCAACAACAGCTTGGATGACAATTGGCCACTCCGGCAATCGCTTGTAAAGACCCTCCCGAAGAACATGGAGAAGTTAATGGCATGAATCAAAAAGTATGCCAAAGTAGAGGAAGATAGAAAGGCAAATAAGGCGAATGTGTCAAAACCAGAAAAGAGAAACGGCTCGCCGAAGCGAGGCCGAGATAACACCGGTAGTGACAGGCCGGAGTCAGGGTTGAGATCCATGTAGGCAGTAAGCACAGTTTTCAAGATTCCCATCTATAAGATCTTGGAGAGAATTAGGAACCAACCATACTACAAAGTACCAAAGAAGGTTCCAGGAGAATATATGGGTAGGAACCCCAAGAAGCATGTGCCTACCACAAGGACATTGGACACACAGCCCAGGGATGCCAGGCTCTGAAGTTGCACTTGGAGGATTTGGTCAGACAGGGACACTTGAGAGACCTAATCGACAAAACAAGAACAAGAGAAGAGCAGGCAAAGCTCGCCCTGGCACCAGTAACACCACCACTACAGCAGGCAGAGGGACCACGAGTATCTAATGTGATTCATTGGAAGGTCAATGAGAACAAGATTCGAGGTGAGACACAGAGCGGTAAGGCATCTGCAACATGTTTACCAAGTTCTGTAGAAAAAGCCCCGACTGGAAGGACATCAGGGACCGATGATTTCATTCACTGATGAAGACCCAGACATGGTTCAGTATCCACACAACAATGCACTGGTAGTAACATTAAAGGTTGCGGACTACCAAGTGAAGCGCGTCTTAATTGACCAAGGAAGCTCTTGTGACATCATATATGTCAGATGTTACAAGGATCTCGGCCTCTTTAAGGATGATCTAGGGCAATCTAACAGTCCTATGGTCGGATTCAATGAGACATCGACATGGCTGTTGGAAACCACGAGTCTGGAGGTGCAGACAGGAACGAAGAAGTTAACTGTAGAGTTTACCGTAATAGATACCCCCTCCCCATACAACATCATCCTAGGAAGACCTTGGTTGTATGCAATAAGGATTGTTCTCTCAACGTTGTAGCAATTGTTGCAGTTCCCAGCTGAACAGGGGATCAAATAAGTAAGGGAAGACCAAGTGCAGATGAAAAATTGCTCCATGGCATCAATGAAGTATACCTACAATGTGAGAGAAAGCAGAAACAATAGAAATTAAAGGTGAAGACCGGGAGGTCATGGATGATGCCAGTAAAGAACCTGCCGATAAGAGTGAAGAACCCTTGAAAAGGTTCTAGGATGGGAAGAGGAGCAATTCTTTTACTGTTCTAAAGTTTTTCTACCATTGATTTTTGTCTTCTATATAAAGGATTTTTAGTTGAAGTATTAATAAAATACTAGTATCGATTTTGTTCTTTCTACAAAATGTTGTTGAAATTTGTGATTGTAAGATAAGACTAAAAAAGTATGAGATGATGTTTCAATATAAAACAAGGCGATGTTCCCCTAATGAACAAGGCGATTAACTTAGACTTACCATGATGATAGAGTTAAACTAAGTATAAGTTGATGTTTCAATGTGAAACAATGCGATATTCCCCTGGTGAACAAGGCGATTAACTTAGACTTGTCATGATGGTAAAGTGGAACTAAGTACAAAGTGATGTTTTAATGTGAAACAAGGCGATGTTCCCGTGGTGAACAAGGTGATTAACTTAGACTTGCCATGATGGCAGAGTTGAACTAAGTTGGTGATGTTTTAATATGAAACAAGGCGAAACTGACCACATTTTGGCTGGTTTGAGCGAAAAGCCGGGGTAAATAGTACTCTCGGTACACTGAGGTCAAGCCTCAAGTGTTTAGTTTAGGCAAGCCAAACGCGATGACCTCAATCATGGATGTCAAAAATTAAAAAACCAGACGATGTAACCTTAATGTGAACACAAGTGATACTTAGGTTCACATTAGGGGGCAGGAAGCATGAGCAAATATAACACTTGTGAAAATTTTTGGGAAAAATTTTACAAGTTAAATTTATCTGAGATAAATGTTGGAAAGATTATCCGAGACAATTGGCCAGTTCTAACCCGAGATAAATGTCAAAGATAATATTCGAGATGATTGATACCGTCTAATTCGAAATGATTAATTGAAGAAAGTTTTACTCAGAAGAACTTTAAAAGATTTGAAGTGTGAAAACATACATGGCAAGAGAATAAGCATACATAAAGAAACATTCAAACAATTAAAAGAAAAAAGAAAGACTTGCATTAAAGAGAAAGCTTTGTTCAAGTACACAAGAAGGGCACGTCGGCCCGACAAAACAAAAGTTGTTTAAATGACAAGATTACACTTGGAAAAAGAAAAAGTACAATCAAAGGAAAGAAAAATTCCTAAGTACTAGATGTCTTCACCCTTCTTGGCTTTAGCTTCTTGTACGACCTTGGCGTCAATCTCTTGGAGTCTGATCCAAGCTTCTCTCTGCAGCAGCGACCTCGACATCAGAGGTGTCAACTTTCCCCAGCGAGGTGCTTTTAGAGACCTCATTCCCATCTTCCTTAGTCAAGTCCAAGACGTGATCATTCAGTGTTGGGGGCTTACCCCTTGAGCGACCTCAACCCCGGCTTCATCCTTAGCGTCAGTGTAACAACCCCGACCCATGATTAACATTAATCCATGATTAATTATGCCTAAACAGTAATTAAGGAGAAATTCTGAATTAATTTTCATGTGTTGCGTTATAGTGTTTATATCTATTTAGAGTAGAAAGATCTATTCATGTTTTAGTTTCGGTTCGCAATTTGAAGGCCCTATCGGCATCTGATTCAGAAATTTATTTGATATATGTGTTATGTGAAATTTATGGAATTTTGTGGTAGGTTTAATTGAAATTCGATTCAGGACTATTAAAATGGATTAATTTAATGCCCACTTATTTAACTTTAATTAATTACCCTCAAATGAGCCTATATAAGGCTTCTCACATGCCTTCATTTCTCTTCTTTTAATTGAACATATTTGAACTCATCCAAGCAAGTAAAACGTAAGAGAGAAGGAGAAGGGAGAGATTGAAGCTAGACATTTAAGGAATAAGAGAATTAAGAAGGAATTAGGGGAGATTGAAGAGAGTTAAGCAGGTATAGCTCCAACACTAGCTAATTCAATACTTGAGGAAGGAACTTTAACTCTTATTTATGAGATTGAATTACTTAATATAAGAATTCAAGAGAATTATGTTGATTGATGCAAGAATTGAGCTGGGATTAAAGAAAATCAAGTTGTACCATGCATGCATACATATTTTCTCACATTTTGAGTAAAATTCCCAAGAATTCTCTCATGCATGTTTTGAATTCACCTTGATTTTGGGAAATTATCAAGTTTCATGTTGTTTTTTAGCATTTGATCATGTTTTGAGAAGCTTAAGTTCAAAGGAATGCATGCATGTCTTGTTTATGGATTACACATAAATCTTGAGTCGAAATTGTTGCATAATTAGGAGGTTTGGGGCCATGATTTCTTGAAATAATCTTTAATTCATGTTGTTTTATGAGTTTCTAGGTGTTTTCCAAAATTTTGGCCCAAGAGGATGAGCTTTGAAGTGTTTGGTTTGAGTTTTGAGCTTGAAGATCAAATCTGGAAATTCTAGATTTTGCATTCACGCTCGAGCGTAGGAGTTTACGCTCAAGCGAGCACTCTTAGTGCGTGCACTTCCGCTCGAGCGACTTGAATCACACTCGAGTGTGAAATGCATGTATCCAGAAGTTAGTATGTTTTACAGTCCGCTCAAGCGAGGAAAGCCACACTCGAGCGAGGGTCTGAGTCTCGCGCTCGAACGGAGGTCAAGCATCCGTCAAACGTGAAAATCAAGCATCCAGTACCTTTGTCAAAGTTTACAGTCCACTCGAGCAAGGCAAGTCATGCTCGAGCGAGGCAAGTCATGCGCAAGCGAACCTTCATTTCTTGCATGTCTGCTCGAGCGAGGAAATCCATGCTCGAGCATGGACCCTGTTTTCAGCAAGTTTTGAAAAATGTTTTCAAGTGCATTTTTTGCACCCTCATTCCATCCTAGGCATTCCTAGGCCATGATTATGACTCCATAATGAGGTTAAAGGCTAGAAACAATCTAAGAACAAATAAAGTAAGTTATGTATAATTCAAGCGTGTGGTTCAAGTGTGTATTTGTTACGTGTTCGTGTAGGTCACATGCCATAGACCGTGTGAGTAGTCTGCTCTGTCTGTCTGCACCCGAAGCCAACTGTGAGTAATAACTTTGTAAAGTTATGTTCAGTTATAAGTATTTTCCTGAATGATATAAGATGATCTGTTTCTGAAATATTATTTTGTGTTTGAATGAATGGTTGTCCAATGTTTCTGAAATGTATCCGTGGCATTCTTAGCTTCAAATGATATCTGTTATCTATTCTGTTAGGTCCCAATTATGGGTCAACTGTACACCTCATGAGCCAACTATTATGGTTCCTTATATATACGTCCCTTTATCGGCCAACTGTACGTCTCATGAGCCAACAGTACCGTCTCCGTGCACGAGAGTCAACTGTATGTCTTTATGGCTGTCCCTGTATGGGTCAACTGTATGCCTTTATGGTCGTCCCTTTATGGGTCAACTGTTTCTGTTAGTGTTAATGAATGTACCACGTATGATTAACTGCAACTTCTGATTATGAATATGATTTTGAATTTGTATCTGCTATGAACTATGATATTTGAACATGATTATGAATCAATTTCTGATAACTACTGAATTCTGTTTTCTGTAACTGTTATGGGCAACATTCATTAAACCCCTTACTCTGTTATTATTCACTAGGCTTCATCTCACTATTTATATTATGTATGTAGGGGAGCAGGCACGTGATCAGGCCCAAGGTTGACAGCCTGCGTTTCAATTTTGTTAGCCAACCTTTGTGCCTACCGAGGAGGTTCCAGATGAAGTCAAGTTTTGTGGCTATTTTTGTAATTGTATTAGACTTTGTTTACTTTGTTAAGCTTTTGGACGAGATCTCTAATATTATATGCCTAGGAGTGAGATGTAAATATTATATCCTTTGACGTCACTCGAATGTTTATAAAAGTTTTAAGATTATCAATCTCATGTATATCTGCACAGCTCGATGGACTATGTATATCTTGTATGTTTGCTTCTGCAGCCCCTAACTATATGTTAATCCGCCAAGAGGCCTTCAGTAATCTAAGGATTACTGGCCAGTTACGATGCTAAACCCATAGGAGCGGGTTTGGGTTGTGACAGTCAGCCTCCTCCTCTTTGGCCTCGTCATAAGATTGGTTAGGTGAAGGGGAAAAGGCACGTTGAGTTGGCTGATGTCTCGAAGAGGTGAACCATTGGGCACAAATAGCTTCTTTAATGTCGCCATCCAACCAAGATAATAGCCTTTGTTGTAGAGCAGATTGACTTATTGTTTATACTGGTCCTGAATATCAGCTTGCCCCTTCGCATATGCCTTCTCATCGGTGGCCTTGATCTCGGCTTCCTTTGTCGCGACGGCCTTTGCAAGCTTGGCCTCGGCATTGGTTGCCCTGACTTCGGCAGACTTGGCAGCTTCGGCAGCAGCCTTAGTAGCTTCGACTTTGGCATTGGCCTTATTCAAAATAGTTTTGGCCATCTTGGCGTTGTCCATCAGACTCCGAGTGTGAGTCTCGGCCTCGTTGAGTGAAGTAAGGAGACCTGCAGCTTCTTGTGTCTTTTTGGTCAGGTCCTTTTTCATCAACTCAGTCTTGACTACATGAAAGTAAGCATGCTGGATGGCCTGCAAGAGAAAAAACAAGTTAGAAAAATCTCACGACATACAAATGATTGAAGTGAAAGTTGAATGGAAAAGTGAAAAGATTCAGAGACTTATCAAGACTGAATGCCGCATCATTATAGCGAAGTTCTCATAGTGATTGAACTCAGCTAGCTGGTTCATGTCGGCTGGAAGAAGAACGGTCGTTGACAATGCAGCGCCGACATGGAGGCTTTCTACAGCGCTATCGCCTGCTTTGAGAGGCCGATCACCAACTATGATTGTGGGGCCTACGTTTCCTCAAAGTGGAAACTAGTCCCACCTTTTAGATCCTCAGACCTCGGCCTCTTTGGCGTTAGGGCGTTGGATGATTTAGCCTCGGTCGGCCTCTTCTCGGTGTTGGCTAGTTTTGATATTGGGACTGAGTCCTCTAGATCCTTTTTATAATCAGAAAGGATCTCAGTGATTATGGCCTTAGCCTTAGTCTTTTTCACCCGTTTGGGTTTGGGTTTGGGTTTTGGTTGGGATTGAGAAGATGGCATGAACTGTAGCGACAGGACGTCGGGCAAACCAACTAATAAGTCCTCGATGATTATCGGTTTGTTACCCATCTTTTCGACGGTGGCAACGACGGTAACTCCGGTACCGAGCTTAAAAGCCAGAAGGGCTATTGGAGGATTAGTGGGATCATAGGCCAACACCTTCAAATCTCAACGTCTTCTGCTGCACGTTCAACCGGCAGGAGCGTTAGGAGGTCAGCGACGGCGTTGGCGTTGTGATGGTGGAAGATGTTAAGCTAGAGCCGATGTGGATGGCTCATTATATGGGATCAAATGTTGAAGTTTGATCTAGTCATGACGAGGAGGTGGCTTGTTAGGATAAGGCTGATGGTTGTGTTTTGCTCTATCTAGGGACGTCAGGGAGCGATACATTTGCACGTAGTTCAAAAGAGTGAGGGCTTTGCGTCTTTCGATGGGCAAGTCCAGCAGCTGTTTGAGATTTCGACTGAGGACAAAGGACTGCCAGAATGATTTGATCGGCTGAAGAAGAGCTGCAAAAACCAGATAAAAACATCAGAGCAGATAAGAGACATAAATTGCTAAGTGTTGAAAAGAAATGAAACTTTGGAATGACCAGGTTCTTACCCTCATCCTCTCTAAAAACACCTCAGCACAGAGGGAAGAGATAAAGATCATCATCAGGTGCAAACTCCTAATTGCCCGAGACAATTAGGTAGTCATCTCCAGCGCCTTTATTAGAGTCGAGGAGGTCAGCTATTAGTTTGTAGGTAGTGGATCTGGGTTTGAGATAATAAGTGTAGTCACTGGCAAACTTTAGGCCACACATTGTGGAATAGAATTAGTTGTTGGCAAGGGTGATCCTAGTGTTTTCTCGATGAGACAGTTCGGCTATACCGTTGATAACCCTAAACGTATTGATGGCTAGTTACATAGGATTAAGTTTGTAGAAGTGTAAGACTTCTCGAAAAATGATGTTAAGGGAAAATCTGACTCCACCCTCGATCATGGACACAACTAGAAAAGGCATGTAACTCTCTCCAGGCATGATGGAGTCCTCCTTTCTAACCAACCTGAGATGAACATCGGCTGGAATGTAGAACTCCTGGAAAAAGTATTCCAACTTAGTGGCGAGTCTACCCTCCATTTAAACATACCCATGACCTCGACTAGAAGGAATTTGGTAAGATTTATCGTTGAAGAGATGGACTGTATGGGCTAAAGGACCTCGGTAAAACCCAAAGGAGTGCTGGGGTACCAGTCTCGGTGTTCAGACGAGAGTTTGAGGGCAAAATTTGTTTCAATTTTCCTAATTGTGGTTTCTAGAAAATCCCAAACCTAAATCTATAAAGATGGACAAGAATCAAGGGCAATAATCTGGAAAACATGCAAGAAGAACAGGAAAAGCAAGATTTAGAATCGAATCAAGGCAGGAAAGAACAAATTCAGCACATTGATGAAATTCAAAATACTAGTGAGCCAGTGAGCAAGAATGTGAAAGTGTGAACAAAGCATGTAACTAATCTTGAAACAACGATAGAACATGAAAAGATGGGGTCAAGAACACGAAGAAACAAAATCAGGGCCAAGCGACATGAGGAACAATAGACAATTCAAGGGATAAACATGAACAATTACAGTGTGCGCAGTGGTTTAGAAACGAATTCATTCACGAATAGTAAATTATTCGAAAGAAAGCAAAAGTAGAATCAAGGACTTATAGAGTAAGACCGAGAAGGGGACACTGGATTCGCATTCGCCGGAGTCAAATGTTGATCTTGATCTCAACGAAATAGTGAATGCTACGCCAGGAGAGATGAACGGAGTAGTTACAAAAGCTTGGTTTCATAACAATGGAGGTTTGAGAGTTTTAGAGAGAGAGAATCTGAGGCAAGAGAGAGGTTGAAATGGTAAAGTGAAGTGACAGAGGAGAGATGGAAGGGTTTTGTCAAAATGAGAAAATACAGCAAAACATGATCACCTAGGGCGAAGTGCCTGCACTTATGTCAAGCGGCGTAGCAAAATTGATATGACTTGATAACGCGTGACAAGAACGGACCAATAAGGTAATGACTTGTGGAAGAAATGGTTGGGATAATGGTGCGTGACAGCTCATGCGCAATTGAGATTCTTGGAATTCTTGCACTAGTGGAGTAATGACTTCGACTAGTAGTGCGATCTCGGTTAAGATGTAGAAAGAACTTGGTTCATGAGGTGGGCACTTGAGTCATTGTTTCTTGGCGTCGACGAGTCATGATCTCGGTCGGAGAAACACATGTATAGGTTCCATCACCTCAGGTTGCTGAGGTGATAGAACCTAGGGGGCAATTGTGGGGAAGTATTTTGCAATGATGCTTCGTGGCCGAGGTGCCATGGGGATGGGTCATGTTTGCCGAGGTCATTACAGTATTGTCGAAATATGGTGTGATAATACCGGAATTCGAGATATTTGGATAAGGGACAAGAGTTCTGGATAAGCAAAAGTGCTAAGTCTGGATAAGAATAAGGCTTATGAAGAGTTTATCCCTATCTAGCCGAGAGTCCGAAATAAGCATTGCACTTGAGTCTTACAAAGTGAGACTTATAGGGGACTAGGGCAGTGCTGATTATAAAAGTAAGGCACCCCCATGGATTTAAGGTACGCTTTAACTTGTGCTTTGAGTATTTGTGTGATATTTTTGAGAGATAAGTTAACTGACTTGATAGTTGGAGTGCTTCCGGGTGGATGAGTCACCGTGGTATTCTCATTTTCTTATTGGCGTGGTTGGCTTAATCTATTCTGTCACGTGCTCTCCAGTTAAGTTCCATGTTTGATTGTGTGGTTGGAAATCAACACCCACAAGGTGATTGGAGAACATGAGGGAATAAATAAATTATGATTAGTATGAAACTAATCAATAATTTTTCTTGTAAAGGAGATAACTAAGTAGATAATAAATTATGATTAGTGTAAGACTAATCAATAATTTTTCTTGTGAAGGATATGACTAAGTGGTTTTTATAGTTTTATTAAATGTACCACTTTTGAAGGGTGGTTGTTGTTGTTGTGTTTTTTTTTTTTTTTTCTTTGGGTGAATAAGATTAGGTTGCTTTAAATATTATGAACACACCACCAATTTGTGGGCGTGACCTTGTAGTCCAATGATCTCATTATTGCACGTACTTGTATGAGTCACATTTGTTATAAAATTAATCATCTTGCTTGATTTAAGTTTTTAAAAATTAAAGTAACATTTGGTTTAATTTAAAAATTATAATTTTAAAATTCTTTTCAAAATTCATAACTAAATATTTAATTCAAAATTCTTTTTAAAATTTTATTTTTAAAACAAAAAAAAATCAATTTTTTTTTACTTCGTTCTTTAATGATATTTTTTATTTTTCTGAAAAAAAAAATTCAGATTTTTTTTAAAATTTTTTGAAGAAATATATATATTTTTTATTTTCTTACTTTTTTGAAAAAAAATATTTTGTTATTTTTTTAAGTACTGGCCAAATAATTTATTATGATTTAGATATATATGGACGATTCAAGAAAAATTTAAATTTAAAAATAAATAAAAATCAAAAACTTAAAATTTTGTTCAAAAATATTTAAAAATTAAAATAAATATTTAAAATAAAAAATAAGAAAATATTTAAAATGAAAATTATATATTTAAAATAAAAAAATTAAAATTTTAAAATTTTTTAATATTTAAAATATTTATAAAACATTGAGCACAAATGTAGTAAATACAATGCACATTAGAAAACTAAATAAATATTTACCCTAAAAAATAAAATTAATAAAACTTTTAAATATTTTTTTTAAAAAAAAAAACCTAAAACAATTTTAAAATACAATTCAAAACTCAAAATTCTTTTCAAAACTCATAACTCAAAACTCAACTCCACATTCAAATCATGATTCTAAAACTCAACCAAATGGAGCCTAAGTTTTTTTTTTATAAAAAAAATTAGTGAATTTTTTTAATAAGAATTTTTTTTTTACTTTTTAGATATATTTAATACGAATAGAATTAAATAGTATAATATTTTTGAAAAAAAAATTCATTAAATTCCAAAAATATTAAAAAAATTGAAAATTCAATGCATTGCCTTATTCTTGTGTATTTATTGATGTTTTAAAATATTTTTTTAACAAATATTTTACTTTTTAAGTATATTTACGTTAAGTGCACTGTAGACGCGCCCCCGTGGGCCTCGCTACAGTTCGGACTCGATTTGTGTCACGGTTCTTAATCTGAACCAAAGAGTCCAAATCTGGCAAATCGTTTTGAGAAAACAGATTTTTGAAAGAGAAGTGTCAAACATGGACTGCTTTGCCAGATACCGAGTCGCCACCTAAATATTTTATTTTGGGAATTTAGGAAACCCTGACTCGGTGCCAAAGGCCACGTGTCCGTCATCACCAAAGTTGCCTCGGCTCGGGAACTTGGATACGATTGGGGAAGGTCAGCTATGAGCACCCCGTCTCGCCTGATCAACGATCGGCCTCTACTAACCGTGATATCTTGTTTTGAAAGCGTTATGTGTTCTTATTCCAGTTATTAGCCTAGAATTATTATGTTATGCGCACAGCAAACAAGTATAGACCAAATCGCCTAAATTGGAACAAAACATTTCATGTTTGTTTTGAAAATGGTTTGCTACTCGCAAGTAGGCTAAAATGCAGGTTTTGCCACCCTCAAGTGCGCTTTTAGAAAAGATGGTTTTGCCACTATCTAGTGGGCTTAAAATTCACAGTTTTAATGCGTTATCCCAATTTAAGCAATTCGACCTCCATCCACAAGCATTCAAACAGTTATATCACATAAGCAGCCAGCCTCATGGTAATCATGCAATTATGACAACACTCACACGCATGCGGCATGCTAAAGCATAAAAGCTCACCTAGTACTCCAAGCCAAAACAGAAACCAGTTAGTAATCACATGCATGATCCTAGTTCATATTTGAAATGGCTAATGCAACACATGTAAAGATGCAATCCAAACAGGCTCGGCTATCCTAAATATGGCATATGAAATGCTGCAACTAACAAATACTCAACTTGGAATTGAAATACAAGTGCAGTTAGCATGATGTACCGAGCCTGGTGCATGTAAGATAAATGTATGGATGCACGCATGCTAAGCATAAGGTATGCTAATTTAAATATGCCCTAGTCTACCATCATAAGCGGGTAAATAAAAGGGAAGAAAGACGTGGGGTTAGAAGACATACACACACTCACGCACACTTATTACACAATTGCCCTCACTCGAAGGGTCCGAAAGAATAATACAGTCTGAATAACAAATCAACTATCCTAGCTAATTAATTATTACAGACCCTTAATTAATTAACAAAATAAATGCAGAAAGAAGGTGGCCGCAGCCGTGCCTCGGAATGCGCGAATGATGCATGTTTGACTCGTCTTGCCCGGAAACTCGCTGCCATAGCACTACTGCCTCTGTTTACACTGCCCTAGCTCCTCTGAAGACTGCACAAGTCTTGGAATAGGTTCTCTGCACACTTTGGAGCACCACCGGCTAGGAGGAATGGTCACCGGCCGCGGGGAATGATCACTGGCTGCATTTGGTGTTGATCGGCCAAAAATGAATCCATCGGCCACAGATGGATTGCCGGTCGGCACTCTGTGCAGTCGATCGGCAAAAGTTCCTGCAGAATCTGTTTGACAGCAGCAGAGGACAGAGCTTTGCATGGCAATGCAATTCAAGCAATGTATGCACCAACCATATCCCTTATCATGTTTATGACTCAAAGGGACATGGTCCTTGGTTCTCGGACCACCAATCGCGTATTTCAATGTGTGATGGCCCAAGAGACCAAGTTATGCATGTTGATTTCAAATGCAATGCAAATAGTCAAACCAAGGGGCTTCTACCTCTATCATGACGCACTTCAAGAGGTGAGGCAATGTATGCACAATGCAATGCAACCTAGGCATGCGAGCTAAGGATGCAACATGGAAATGCAATGCATTTATGCAAGTATGCAAGCAAATATGCAAAGCAATCATGCAAACAAGCGAAGGATGGACTTAAGCATGGTTTAGGCAGCCCTCATTAGGCCTAAAACAGTGGCCAAGGTGCTCAAAAATGAAGGACTAATAGGCACACAAACATGCATGCAAATGATCTCCAACACTTCAAGCATTAAAGAGCAATTCTCAAGCACACTTAGGAGGATGCAAACATGGACATATGGCATGCAAATTAAGCCTTGAAAATCATGCAAGAACATGGTGCCAAACCGACCCAAACAATGCAATCAAGGTATGCAAGCAAAGTCCAAGATTCAAAGGAAGCTAAAGGGGTATTGAACCACACTTAACAAGACCAAACATGGCATGAATCCAATGACCCAAAACAGAATTTTAGCACCTAAAACAAAGCCCAAAAGATTGCTTAGATGGCATCTAAATGACTTGAATTCAAAAGCATGCACAATGACCAAAACATGGAGCATGCAACACAAGCCTTTGACACATCAAAGGGGCCATGAAATGCAAGCATACAAGCATACTAAGTGGACTGAAATGACATGGAAAATTATCCCAACCCACTAAATCAAAGCAAGTAATGCATTCTATACACTCACACCCTTAAGGCCAAAAAGCCAAAATGCAAAGAGGCTATACAATGCATGCCAAAGTCGACCCAAACAACTATGGACAGACCTTAATCATGGCAAAATAAACATGAAAGCTTCACAAAGCCAAGCTTAAAACATGCTAGAACAATGGTTTACAACCTAAGGCATGTTAAGGCAACAAAATGGCATTACAAGGCATGTATGCTAAGCAAGCATGGTGTACCAAAACCAACTAAAAAAAGAGGCATATTATGACATAATAAGCACAAAAATCAGCTAAGGCATGGTCAACATGAACCTAAACACGGTGCTCCCTCAAGAGGCCAAAAATGGTCCTTTTCAAGGACAACAAGGAGAGGGGGTGGCCCTCTCCTTCTTGGGACCTCAAGACACCATCCTCACCTCTGAAATCCCTCAAGATTTCAGTGGTGAGGAGGCCCAAACACCAAGGTCTCGGAGCTCTCACAAAATGGCACAAAATGGAGCCTTACAAGGCTTAAGAGGGGTCAAACAACCTCAAACCACAAAACACTCTAAACAAACTATTTAGAGGGCCTAAAAACAGAACTTTTTTATGTTATATACTAAACACAAAAACAGTTGTAAGGAAGGAAAAAATACAATGCAAGAAAGGGGTAAAAAGGAGCAAGCTTCTTACCCTTGAAGACCCTCTTTAACAATGAAGCTCCAGCAGCTTCTTTAGGTTGAAACCAGCTTCAAAACCTCCAAAACAACCCTCAAGAGGCCTCAGCTCCAAGGAAAGGTGTAATGGTGGGTGTTTGTGTGCAAAAGTAAGACCAAACACACACTAAACTAACAGGAGAGGGAAATATAGAGATGGAATAGATACAAATTCCTAACCCTAATATCAAAGCTCTCTAAAAATGTTGTCTAACCCTAATGCCAAGAGAGGAGCCGTCTTCTTATAGGCAATTCCCTCTTGTAAGGCTTCCAAAACAAGCCATCCAAGAGGGAAATCCCTCCATACATATGGAGGGGAACAGACTGGGTGCCAGCTATCACAGCTGGCACAAAATATCTACTAAAAGTAGATGAATAGTGATCGGCCATTCAAAATTTCCATTTTGGCAAAATAAATGGGCGGCCAGCAATATACATTGACGATGGCATAAAATCACTGGCCGGTGGCCTCAAGCCATGGCCGGTGATGTGTGGGGATGCCTCACAAGGCATTCCCTGCCCCTCCAAGGCAAAACACAAGTGTTTGGTGCAAAACCAGACACAACACGGTCGAGTCGAGAGATCCTGAGGCAAGGCGCGCAACCGAGACATCCGGGAACTCAAAACGAACACAAACAAGGGTAATCACCAAGTATTCCATTGGTGACGTCCAAGTCTTGAGGACGGTCAAAAATGGGGTGTCTACATGCACCTAACAAGTATAAAAAAAAATAAAAAAAAAAGTGCTTAAAATACTAAAAACAAAAAAAAACATGAAAAATAAAAAATTGAATTTTTTAAAAATTGAATTCTAAAAATTAAAACCAAACAAGATGAATAAGAATTTTTTTTTTTTCAAAGAAGGAATCAATAATATAAGGGAGATTTAGGCCAAGTTTGGGAACTTGTAAAAAAGCAAAAAGTCAAAAAGTTACTCAAAAAGTTAAAAAGTTAACACTATTCACCAAAAGTCAACAATTACGGCTGCACAACTCCCAATTCGAATTTTTCCATACAAATCAATTTTTACAATTTTTTATTACACATTTTTCCATAAAAAGTCAAAAAGTTAACCCAAACATCCATATTTTCAACCTCAATTTTTTAGTCCAAAAAGACAAAAAGTGTACTTATTTAGAACACCCCAAACAATCCCTTAGCTAAATTCCCCTATTATAAAGTTTAGTAGTTAAAGGACATAAGAAAAAAGTTTTTTAGTTCAAGTCCTCTAAAGACATTCAACGTCATTTTTGGACCAAAGTACCCCCAGTACTAATAGTTTGTTATGTTATCTTTGGAATGATTTAAAAACTTTAAAATTTAATAACTTTTTATTTACATATTTTTTTTTCATAAAATTTATATTTTTAGAGTTCCCTCATCAAGATTTATCAAAAAAGATACATGATGATTATGAAATTCAAAAAAAATAAAATAATAAAATTTCATTTACCCAAGTTAAATGTCACTATAATTGATTTTAAATTTCTGTGGAGGGGTAAAACTTTGGCTTAGATCCAAGCCCAGCCAAGTAGATTGGCCTAATGGAAAAAAAAAAAACCCAGATGACCAAAAGGCCCATCAGATAAGGGGGCAACGTCATGTGACCAAAGCATGAGTAAAATCTCATTCTAGAAAGAAATCTGCAAAATATGGGAAAACCCTTAGATCCTTCCTTAATCAATGGTGAAGATAACAATTGTCAGAGATAAAGGCATAGGCTCAGCTTATCCAAGCAACACAACCGTCTGATTAATATAATCGGATTGGCGGATCATTAGACAAGTTGGCCACTACCACCAGACATAATCTAAGTCGTTCACAATGGGATGATCTGACAGTAAATGATAAAGACAAACTATCCACTTGCCTGACCAAAGTCTAGAAGCAAGCAACGCCTTTAGATTAAGATGTTAATCCAAGGACCAAGGCCCAAGGTAGTAACACTATAAAAGAAGAAACAAGGAAAAAAAAAAAGCTAACTAAAACTCCCTCTTTAACAAAATACTACATGGTTATAGACACCCCATTTTTGACTGTCCTCAAGACTTGGACGCCATCATTTGAACACTCGATAATCATCCATGTCGTGTTCGTTTTGAGTTCTCGGAGGCCTCGACCGCACGCCTTGCCTCAAGATCTTTCAACTTGTTTATTTTGTGCTTGGTTGTGGATCAAACACTTGTGTTTTTGCTTCTGAGGAAAGAGGGTGACTTGTTTGCCATCCCCTCAACCCACCGGCCAAGGCTTGAAGCCATCGGCCAAGGCTTGAAGCCATCGGCCTTGTTTTCTTGCCATCGGCCAAAGTGTTAGCCGATCGGCACTATTTTTGGTCGGCCGGCCTTTATGTTGGTCGATCAGCCATTTTTGGTGGCCGAACCCTGTTCATCTGCTTTATGCAGGTATTTTATGTCAACTGGCACAGCTGGCATCCACAATTCACCCCTCCATACACATGTATGGAGGGATTTGTCCCTTGCCTTAGCTTGCTTAGAAAGCTTAGAATTTGGACTTCTATAAGAAGGGAGCTCCTCCTCCTCCCTTCTCAGAGGTTCTGAAAATGGAGGGTTAGAGAGTTGTATCTATCTATCTCTATATCTCCCTCTCTTTACATATTTGTGCGTGTATTTGTGCTCTAAAGGGCGTTTTGTTCTCACTATTGCACACAAACACCTAGCAATACACCATCCTTGGTTGCTGAGGTACTAGGGGGTTGGTTTTAGAGTTCTTGGACTGGTTTTGACCAGAGAAGGGTGCTGGTGTTGTGTTCTTAGAGGTGTTCTTCAAGGGTGAGCAAACTTGCTTTTAATACCCCATTCTTGCTTAAGCTTTCAGCCCTTCTTTCTTATTGTTTTAAGCTTAGCTATTAACTGATAAAAGTTCTGTTTTTACTTTCTTTAGACCTTTTTTTAAGGTCTCTTCTTGGTTTGGGGTTGTTTACCCCCTCCAAGGCCTTGTTAGGCCTTGTTTTAGGCCATCCATTTTGGCCTTTGTTCTTAGCTTTGCATGATCTTTCTACCACTGAAATCTAGAGGATTTTTAGTGGTGGAAAGGTGGTTTTGAGGTCTTAAATAGGAGAGGGTCATCCCCTCTCCTTGTTGTCTTGAATGCTTGCATAAATGGCTTATGTTGGTGGCTTGTATGCTTAGCTTGTTTTAGCTTTATTTCAGTGTGTATTAAGCTTTGTTTTGCCATAATATACCTCTGTTTCAAGTTGGTTTGATGGCCTCTTAAATGCTTCATATACTTGTCTTGCAATCCTCTTGTTTGCCTTAACATGCATCATGTTGTAACATGTCATTTTAGTATGATTTTGGCTCAACTCCATGAAGCTTTTAGCCTTGTTTTACCATGCTAGAGCTCTGTTTTGCCTTGTCTTGGTCGTGCTTGAATTGTTTTGTATAGCCACCATGTAATCTAGCTTATTAACTTTGAATGTCCAAGTCACTAGCACGCTTTACTTGGGTCATTTCAGTGATTTGGCATTACTTGTTATGTTATTTCAGTCCATATAGTATGCTTGTACACTTGCACTTATCACTCCTTTAATGTTTTAAAGAGTTGATGTCTTATGCCTCGTGAATGGACCATTGTGTATGCCTCCATGTTTAGGCTTCTAGGATGACATTTCAATGTGTTTTTGGTCTTGTTCTAACATGCCATAACTCTGATTTTGGTTGCTTAAATCATACCATGTTTGTTTTTGATAGGTGTAGTGTAACACCCCTTTTGTAGCCTTGCATGCTCCATGTTTTGAACCCACCTTTCTAACACGTTTTGACCTTGGCCATTGCATGTTTTAGGCTCATCTTGACATGATTCAGGACTGCTTTGGGTTATACTTGCCATATGCCCTTTGTTTTGTGTAGCTTTGGTTCAAGTCTCTTTACTAGTTTTAGGCTTTAAGCCTTATGCATGCTATGATTATGATTATATGTGTGATTTGGCATCATTTCAAACATCATTTCAGAGCATGTAGTGTTGTCACACTTGTATGCTTTTCACTCTTTTAAGTGTGCTTAAGAGTTGTGTCTTCATGCCTAGGTGATAGGCCAATTAGCATGCATGTTTGTATATGCTTTTGTCCCTCATTTCTTAGCATTTTGGCCACTGATTTGGGCGTGTTTGAGAGCTATCCATATTAGTTTAAGTCCATTTTCGCATGTTGTTGCATGTTTGCCTTGCATGTTATTGCATACTTGGCCTATTGCATGTTGTCGCATGCTTGAGTTATATTGCATTTGGCATGCTTTTTGTTAAGTTGCTTTGCACGTTTGCATGCTAGTCCCATTGCATGTGGTTGCATGCTTATCATTGGTATTGTTGTTGCATGCCCATTACATTGTAATGCTTGCATGATTATGCTACTTTGTTAAGTTCATCATGCATACATTACATTGGTCTAAATATACTTGTCCCTCTACATGTTGTCACATGTTTGCCTCACATGTTGTTGCATGTTTGTCATTGGCATTGTTGTTACATGCCTTGCATGTTTACTTGTTTAGGTTGTATGCCTATTGCAGATTGCTTGTTTGCATGCTCATGTTGCATTAGCTTGCTCGCATGCCTAGGTTGCATAGCATTAAGCATGCATCCCTTACCTCTTGATTAAGCATGATAGAGGTTGGGGGCCCCTTTATATGTTGTGTGCATTTCATTTGATATAAATTCCACACTTGGCTCCTTTGGCCATCATGCATTGAAATGCGTGATTAGTGGTCCAAGGGTCGAGAACCATACTTCCTTGAGCTCATGACATGATAGGGAGGGTGGTTGTGCAAACATAGTCTTGCAAATGTATTGCCATGCTCTGTTTGTCCTCTGCTGCAGCAACAAGAGCATCTCACAGGAAGAGATGGCCGATCGGCTATCTTCAGTGTCGGTCGGCTAAACATTGTTGGCCGAGAGCCTTACATATGGTCGATGACCACTATCCCTTGGCCGATGGCCCTATCTCTTGGCCGATGGCCCTATCTCTTGGCCGATGGACTCTCACATGTCCCCAAGGTGGTTCAGAAGTGTTATAAAAGTTTGCATAGTTTTCAGAGGTACAGAGCAGTGCAAACAGAGGCAACATGAAGCATGGCAACGGATTTCCGAGAGAAGCCGACCGAGCATGCATTTGTCCCTCTTCCCGAGGCTGCTTTACCTACTTTCGTAGCTTAATTAATTTGTTAATTATTTAAGTGTTGTAATAATTAGTTGTAGCTAATTATTCATTTGGTTTTGTAATTAATTAATTAGCTTGTTAGTTAGTTAATTAGTTAATTTATATTATTCTTTCGGTTCCTCCGTCGAGAGGGCACAATTGTGTAATAAGCGTGCGTTTGTGTGATGCATATCTTCCAACCTCCATTTCTTTCTCCCTTTTACTTAGCCGCTTACGATGGTTAGTTTTAGGGCGCGTTTCAATTAGTATCCTTATACTATGCATGTTTGCACCATTCATCTGTATTGCGTGCACCGGGCTCGGCGCATCATACTAACTACATCGTATTTCAATTCCAAGCTAAATATGTGTATCGAATTGTCGCATCTCATATGCAATTTTAGATTAGCTGAGCCTATCCTAGTTGCACTTTACATGCGATGCATTAGCCATTTTAACATGAACTAGGATCATGCATGATTTCTAACTAGTTTTGTGTTTTGGCTCGGAAGACACTGTAAGTGTTTATGCTTTAGCATCTTGCATATGTGTGAGTGTTAACATGACAGCATGCTTGCCATGAGGCTAATTGCTGATGTGATATAACTACCTGAATGCCTGTGGGTGAAGGTTGGATTACTTGAATTGGAACGATTCATTGAAATCCGTATTTTAGCCTACTTGCGAATAGCAAACTTCAAACCATTTCCAAACAAACGGATATGCAATGCTTTGTTCCAAATTAGGCGATCTAGTCTATACTTGTGTGTTGTGCGCATCACATAGTAAATTTTAGCTAATAACCGGAATAAGAACGCATGTGTTTTCATTTTTAGTACAGGCCGATCTTTGATCGGGCGAGCGGGGGTGCTCATAGATGACCTTCCCCAATCGTACCCAAGTTCCCGAGCCGAGGCTACTTTGGTGATGACGGACACATGGCCTTAGGCAACCAGTCAGGGTTTTCTAAATTCCCCCAAAACAAAATATTTAAGTGGCAACTCTGTATCTGGCAAAGTAGTCCATATTTAGCGCTTCTTTCTTAAAAATCAGTTTTCCAAAACGATTTGCCGGATTTGGACTCTTTGGTGATTTATCGGTCTCGCATTGCACTTTGCGGGATTAGATTCAGAACCGTGACATTTGAGTCTGAACTGTAGAATGAGGCCCAAGGGCGCGTCTAAAGTTTCTGGCAACTCCGCTGGGGAGTTAGAGAACTTGACTAGAACTCATGATATCTTGTTTTGTTCACACTTATGTGTCTCTTTGCATTGCATTTGCATTGGTGCGCCTAGGACACCGTGTTTGCCATATGCTATTCCTGAACGGTTTGCCGAAGGCTCGCTTCGAGAAGCGTGCCATAAGGCTGATCGGTTGCTGGCTCTGCCACGACAGGAACACAAACCCCAGTTTTACCGGGGCACCCTTTTTGACCATTCGACCTAGTGCATATTCGAAATCCATAGTGACTATTCCAAACTAGGACAGGTTGCTTACCCGATTATAGGTTGTTTGAAACCGCTGTGTGCATAGCGAAACCCTAGCTCCTAACAAACTAGGACAGGGAAACCCTACCCCAACATAGGGGTGTTTTGGCTCTCATTTACTTGCTATGTGCTTTTAGAGTGTGCCTCTGCAGGGAATGCACGTATCAGTTTGCAAGTTTGAGTATCAGGCCTACGGCCATCAGTATTTTGAGAATCGGTTATATATGCGGGTATTAGATTCAGTTTTGGGGCAGTGATTTTTGAGAACAGTGATCAGTGGTTGAGAATAGTTCGTTTAGCGTGTGTTTACCAACTGTGTGTTGTCTCTTTTTTTTAAGCTGTTATGCTGTCCGTTTTTCTATTCATTATTTCCTTATTATGCTTTATTTATCTTCTTGCAAGGTAGTTTAGCACCATTGCATCCGACCAATTAGATATCCCCCGAGCACTCTGGGTCAAAGGTCGTAGACTTAATCGATCTAGGGATCTGATAGACAGACAAGCAGTGTTCCTTTCTTTACCCCCGGTTACCAGATGGAGGTTAAGAGGACGCAGTGTATCGGTACAGCGGTCGCCAGATCAGTGGTTTACCCCATCAGTGAACAGTCAGGCTGAGGTCTCAGTTTCTATTACAGGGACAGATATACCAGGTATTCAGCTAGAACAGCACAATATGGCAGGCATAGAGGAAATGATGCGTCAACTCTAGGAGAGTATGAAAACCATGCAACAGGATGCTGCCCGTCAAACAGAATTTGCCAAATAACAGGCCGAGGTCATGGCCCAACAGGCAGAGTTAATCACTAGGTTACAGCAGCAAACTGGAGCATCTGCTTCACACCAAGTTCCACCCCCACCAAGAGTTCCGATACTCGGGGAGACAGCACCCGTCCAGGATGATACGGACGTTCCAATAGGGCCAGCTCCGCCCCCAATTCTACCCCAGCTATCCAAAGTACAGACTAACCTGCCAGATTCTCCCTTTGAGTTCGAAGTGGACCCCACAACGTTAAAAATGAACAAGTTTGAAAAGTTGTTCAAGAAATCTCAAGGTGTGAAATCCATTTCGGATATTGAGGATAGGTACACCGACTCGGCCGTGATGCTGCCAAACCGGTTTAAAATGCCACACATAGATCGTTTCAATGGGTTTGGAGATCCTATGGTGCATTTGCGGCTACTTTCGGACATACTAAGGTCGATGGGCCTCACCAGATTGTAGAAGCTTTCCTTGTTTGGCCGGACCCTGTCGGGTGTAGCGGCTATTTGGTATACAAAATTGGAAGACTCTGTCAAAAGGAGTTGGAAGGAGATGGCCGAGGCCTTCATAGCTCAATACTCCTATAATACACAGATTGAGATTACAACCCGTGATCTCGAGACAACTAGGCAAGAGCCTAAGGAGAGTTTCTCCGATTTTGTGACTCGGTGGAGGGCCAAAGCCTCGATGATGACCATCAAGCCCGTTGACAAAGATCAGATTCGGATGGTTATGCGCAACTTCCAGCCAAAGCTTATACAAAAGTTGATCGTTCTCCCTCTCCCCACCTTTGCAGATCTACATGAGATAGGGGTGCAAATCGAAGATACAATGAAACAAGATCTGATTGACCAGGATAGAGAGCAGCCCAATAGGGCATTCAACTGCAGTACAAATGCAGGCACAAGCAGTGCTGCAGCTGGCAGATCTTCAGATGTGGGAATGGTCACCACCACCACCCCAAGAACCCTTGCAGCTATGCTATTCACCGGTGCGTCCAAAAGTAGCTCACAAAAAACCAAGTATTCACCGCGAGGCCAAAGAACCTTCACTCCACTATACATGCCCCCGTCCAAAGCTCTGGGGGTTTTAATCAAGAAAAGGCACTTGAAGCCCCTGGAGCCGCGGCCACTACCAGATAAACTCCCTGCTTCCCATAACCCGGCCAAGTACTGTGCCTTTCACCAACAGCATGGTCATGACACCGACCAGTGCTTTCGATTGCGTCATGAGATTCAGGATCTTATTAACAATAGGGTGATAATGCCTCCGGAGGAACCAAATGTCACAACCAACCCTCTCCCACCACATAACCAAGCTCCATCTCCCAAACGCATCAATCTAATCCAAACTGGGGCTATGCCATACGACCCTAGTATATATATCACCCCTTCTCACCTACCCAAGCTGGAGGTGTTCATTCTAGACAGCACTGACTTGTCCGTGTTGGACATCTCCCAAACCCAGCTTGAGACGGTGGTGGGGGCCATCGAAGATAGAAGTGGGTCAACTGCAAGTGCAGATCAGAATGATTATACAGAGCCTGAGGAGTCTGAGAGCTTCATGAATAACCCGAGCGGTTACATTATATCAGCAGGCCAGGCTAGGCCAGACGTGGAATTACCAGTAGGGGCAGAGATTTGTGTAGTACGGGAAGATGGATTTAATCAGGGTCTGGATGACCTGGTAAAACTAGCGGAGGATATTGCTAACCTTTAGTTTTTCGACGAGCGGGACTCAGGGGACATAGCAGTCAATTGGTTTGATGAGTCAGCAAAGTCTACTGGGTGGCTTGACGACCAGCCAGATATTATTAAACAACCTCAGTTAGAACAGGATTCATCAGGGACGAAGATATCAACTGTGGCCGGAAGGGCCGAAGAGCAGAGTGCATCACCGGAGAGCACCGGTGTAAAGAATTTTGCTCAAGATATGGGCAGTTTGGGAAAAGAAGAAACTGAACAGCAGGCTGTACTGAAGCAGTTTGAGCGGGAAATGATCGACGATTCTGAGAGGACTAGAAAAGCCAAAGCCCCTGTGGGGACGGAACGTACTGCGGGCACAGGAATGGATGGTGCTGTGGGCACAGGAATAGTTGTCACGGAGACGGACCGGTGTCTGTCGGCTGCCGATGGCATGTGGTGGGAAGATGATGATCTATGTCTCGCCCACACAGATGAGGACTGGGGAAATAACCAGCTGGATGATACCTGGTACATTGGCGAAGTTGACCATATGACTAGGAGCGGGCAGTATTTCAAGCCCCCGCACTTAGATCAACAAGAGGCGTTCGAAAAGGACAAGGAGGCGAAAAAATAAAAAGAAAAGCTGCTCGAAGAAGAGGTTGTGCTAAAACAGCTCAAGAAGATACAAGCAGACATCTCCATCTAGGGATTGCTTATGGCTTCAAGAGTTCATAGACAGGTTATCCTTTCAGCAATGGACAAGGCCAAACTTTCAATAGACACCACGCCTGAGCAGCTGGTAGGATTGGTTTTTCCTGGAGGAGCTTCCCCGACGTTGACCTTTTCTGACAAGGAACTACCGCCTGAGGGCGCAAATCATAACAAACCTCTCTACATCTCTGTGGAATGTAGAGACAAATGGATACCCGTGGTTCTTGTCGATACAGGATCTGCTATTAACGTATGCTCATCGAGGACAGCATATGCAATCGGGTTGAAGCCCGCAGACTTTGTGCCAACTGCCCAAGTAATACGGGCATATGACAGTACTAGCAGAGAAGTGATAGGGACCATGAAGATTCACACTAAGGTTGGTCTGGGACAACACGAGATTTATTTTCATGTCTTGGACGTTCCTGCGACCTTTAATCTACTCTTGGGGCAGCCGTGGTTGCACCAGGTAAATGTAGTCTCTTCCACCCTGCATCAGATGTTAAAATACCCCCACAGAAAGGGGGTGGCTATAGTTTTTAGGAATTTGTCAATTCATCCTCCGCCAGAGGTGTCTACACCAGTTTTGGAAATCGAGCATGGCGCGGAGGATGTGTTCCTGTCAGGATTTACCCCAGCCGAGGCCCAAATCGTACAGAGCCTTTTGGCTATTGATGAGGGGTTGTATGTCAGTGCACAGTCGGTGTACCTCATAAACAAGCTTCAGCACATCCCTGGGATGGGACTAGGAAAAAGTGGCCGGAAAGGCATTGCAGTATCGGCCGAAGTGTCACACAACCCGCATTCCTTTGGTTTGGGTTATTTTCCCACCAAAGAGGACTGGGTGAGAAAAGGTAAAGAGATGGCTGGGAGAGCCAGAGCCAAGCAGACCGGGAGGCATTTTGATTTGATGCATCGGCCTATTCAGGGCACCCTGAACGGACGCTTCGTCTGGGAGGGGGAGGACTTTCCATTCTGCGGCTTCCCAGAGCCATGGTTGAACACAGAGAAGAGGCGCTTGTTGGGATTTGAGATCTTCTTCGACATGCAGTTGTCTGGGGATGATGTTGCCAAGGAGCAGACAGACCCATCGGCCAGGTTGAGCAATGTAAGGAAGCGGATTCCAAGAGCACCGAGATTGAAATGGGGGTAGCATTAGCTTGTCTACTATCAGATCCTCCGATCGTACATGAGTGCTTAGGGGATAATCTCTCAGTGTCTATGATTGGAAATGAAACGGCTGCGAGACCACCTTTAAACATTCTGGATGCATCCATCGCACCCTCCCTCGTCTGGCAGTACAAGGAGGGATTCTTATCGAGCAGCACCGGGTCAGGTAGTGAGCCGGAATTTGATTCCACCGAGTCTGTAGAGTCGGAATCAGGTTCCAGCTCATCTGAGTCTAAGTCCAGTATTCCTGGGAGTGATAACCCAGATGCCACAGTGTTGTCCAGGTCGTCTTTTTCTTTCTCTTTTGAATCTGTTGTAACAGAAGAATCAGATGGACTAGATGAAGTGCTTAATGAGAATTGTGTGGCTGTGGCCTTCGATTACTTTTCTGTACCCTTGATTTACTGCATTAATTCAGACTTCCAAAACTTCGATGAAAACGACGAGGAAGAAATTCTTCCGGTTTTGAAATATTTTCTAGAACAAGAGCAGGAGAGGTTTGTAAAACCATTGGTTGATGAAATCACCCAAATTAATGTTGGTACTGAGAAGGACCCGCGGCTGGTCCAGATCGGGTCCATGTTGTCTTCGGAGGAACGCGAGCGCTTAGTTGCTTTATTAAAAGATTTCAAAGATGTTTTCGCGTGGTCCTATGAAAACATGCCTGGAATCGATCCTGAGATTGTACAACACCAGATCCCTCTTGACCCAGAGGCCCGACTTGTTAAGCAGAAGCTCAGAAGGATACGCTCAGATTGGGCTATCAAGATCAAAGAAGAGGTCACCAAGCAAATTGGCACAGTGTTCCTGCTGGTATCTGAATACCCAACTTGGTTGGCCAACATCGGATGGCAGAATCCGGGTATATGTGGATTTTAGAGATTTGAACAAAGCCAGTCCGAAGGATGACTTTCCACTGTCGTATATCGACGAGTTAGTGGATTTTACTGCGGGGCATGCATTGCTCTCATTCATGGATGGCTTTTCAGGCTACAACCAAATTGTAATGGCACCCGAAGATCAGGAAAAGACTGTTTTTACCACCTCGTGAGGGACCTATTGTTATAGGGTGATGCTGTTTGCACTGAAGAATGCTGGAGCTACATATCAATGGGACGCGACCACGATATTGCACGACATGATCCACAAAGAGGTTGAGGTATACGTGGACGACATGATTGTCAAGTCCAAGGAAAGAGAGGGCCACCACACTGCCTTGCAAAAATTCTTCCAAAGGATCAGAGAATTTCGGTTGCGGCTGAATCCTCAAAAGTGTACGTTTGGTGTTACAGTAGGAAAAATGCTGGGGTTCTTGATTACACAGAGAGGTATCGAAGTCGACCCTTCCAAAATCAAGGCCATCTTAGAAATTCCACCACCAATGACTGAAAAGGAGGTGCGAGGCTTTCTAGGTAAAATGAAATTCATAAGACGGTTTATTTCAAAATTAACCTTGACTTGTGAACCACTCTTTGGTCTCCTGAAGAAAGGGACGAAGTTCCAATGGGACGGCCGATGCCAAACTGCTTTTGAATAGATCAAGCAATACTTACAGAACCCACCCGTGTTGTCACCGCCTGAGCCGGGGAAGCCGTTGATTTTGTATCTTTCAGTGACTGAAACTACAATGGACTACATGCTCGCGCAAGAGTCTGAGGACAAAGTGGAGAGGGCTATCTACTACCTGAGCAAGAAAATGTTAGAGTATGAGACCCGCTACACTCCGTTGGAGAAGGCTTGTTTGGCCTTGGTATGGGCTACCAGGAATCTGTGGCACTACCTGTTAGCTCACTCTGTAATGCTGGTTTCAAGATTAGATCCCATCAAATATCTCTTCGAGAAATTGGCACTTACGGGTAGGCTAGCCCGTTGGTTGCTTATGCTTTCTGAATTTGATCTGAAGTATGTGACTCGTAAGTCAGTAAAGGGAAGAGCGGTAGCGGAGTTCCTAGCCGATCACCCAGTGGACGGGGATGAAGCAGTTGAGTACCTATTCTCAGACGAGGCTATTCTGCATGTCGACGACAAAACTTGAAGGATGTACTTTGACTGAGTATCAAACCAATACGGGTATGGGATAGGGGTGTTGCTGATAGCACCCAACAATTCCTGTATACCCCTAGCATTCAAACTCCATTTCAAAGTCTCGAACAATGAAGCAGAATACGAGGCGTGTATTGCCGGTTTAGAGGTTGCCCTAGAACTAGGGGCAAAACGGTTGGACGTCATCAGGGACTCGAACCTTGTTGTATCCCAAGTTAAGGGAGATTGAAAAGTCAAAGAAGAAAATATGAGAATATACCACCAGACCTTGGACTTGTTGATTCCTCGATTTGAGAAGCTGAACTTCGCTCATCTGTTAAGAGAGAACAACAGGTTCGCAGATTCACTAGCAACTCTATCCTCTATGATAGACATCCCTTTTGGAGTCCGGATGCGTCTAATCATCATTGACCAGAAGTTTGTGCCGGCCTACGAGTTGCTTGCTGCCATAGAAGAGGTTCAAGATGAGAACGCCTGGTATTACGATGTCTGGAACTTCTTGGAGAAAAAGGCGTATCCACCAGGGGCAAATGCCAAAGATAAAAGGGCAATTAGAAGAATGGCCACTCAGTTCATAGTCTGTGGGGCTAAACTGTACAAGAGAGGTCATCTGGGAATGCATAAACTATGTATTGATGTCAAAGAGTCGAAGTGCCTAATGGAGGCCATCCATGGGGGAGAGTGCGAAGCGCACATGAACGGGGTGATGCTAGCCCAGAAGATCCTTAGACAGGGTTACTACTGGTCCACCATGGAGGAGGATTGTATTGGCTTTGTCCGGTGATGCCACAAATGCCAGATCCATGCAAACTGCATGAACATTCCGCCGTCGAAGCTATACAACATGACTTCACCATGGCCATTTTCAGTTTGGGGATTGATGTGATTGGAGCTGTCACTCCAAAGGGGTCCAATGGGCATGAGTTCATTCTGGTCGCAATAGACTACTTCACAAAGTGGGTCGAGGCCCAATCTTATGCAGTGTTGAAGGCTTCACATGTTGTAAAGTTCATCAGAAACAACATCATCTGTCGCTACAGGGTCCCGAACGAGATCATTTCAGATAATGGTTCCCACTTCAAGAAGGAAGTGATTGACTTGTTGGACAAATACAACGTGGCTTTTCATAAGTCATCCACATATCGGCCGCAGACCAACGGAGCAGTTAAGGCCGCGAACAAGAACATCAAACACATTTTGTAGAAGATGGTGGAAACCTACCGAGATTGGCCAGATAAGTTGTCGTTTGCTCTGTGGGGCTACCGGACATCAATTAGAACTTCTACTGGGTGACTCCATATTCATTGGTTTATGGGATGGAGGCAGTTCTACCCATTGAAGTTGAAGTTTTGTCTTTGCGAGTATTGGCTGAGTGTCAGATAACTGAGGCAGATTGGCAGCAGAGCAGGTTCAAAGAACTCATGCTTTTTGATGAGCGAAGGCTAAAAGCACTGTACCATGTTCAAGGTTATCAGCACAGAATTGCCAGGGCTTTCAACAAGAAGGTTAAGTCCAAGAATTTGAAAGAAGGAGATTTGGTGCTCAAGGACAACCGAGCTCCCATCCACGACCCTAGGGGCAAGTTCAAACCCAATTGGACTGGTCCTTACATCATCAAGTCTATATGGTCGGGCAGAGCTGTCGTTCTGATGGACCTAGATGGCCTAGAGTTCTCCCAGCCGATCAACATGGACAAGTTTAAAAAATATTTTCCTTGGGCGGCTCGCTAGGCCGAAAACCCGAAAGGGCAACCTAGGCAAAAGTTAGAGCACGGAAAATTTGAAATTATAAAAACTGAGCTCGCAAGGTTGAAAACCCGCAAAGGGCGACCTTAGCAAAAGTTAGAGCGTAAAAGGTGAGGGTTAATACATGAGTGAACCTGAGCCGAACTACGTAAGGCTTGATTCCCATGTTTGGGATACGTAGGCAACTTCGTCCTGAAGTCCAGCCATAAACACTTCCCCGATCAACTTTGTCCATGTGATCGCCTTGGTCATCTTTGTCTATTTAGCATTCAAGAGCTCGGTTTTGATCTTCGGTGCAGTGCTACTCAGACTAGGGGCAACTTTCCAGTTGTTGGAATCTGGGGTTGTACATCTCAGTGACAGATCTCAGGCGTGTCCAGTTCTGATCCATATCGAAAATGGTTTTGAGAAGTTTTAATAAAAGTTGATTTTGCTCAAATTAATCTTTTTACAACTTAGACCATTTTTGGACCAAACGAAAAATTTTCAGTACCACAACCTTCAATTTTATTAATTTCAATACAGAGTTCTCTTGCTCTTGAATACAAAATTGAAGTTGTTTTTCATTACATTCATAAAGAAAACTTGCAGGTTCTGATTAAAGCAAATAAATTCAGGGCATAATCAGGCGTTCCTGCGTCCCCTCCCAGAGCTGGTCGAAGCCTCTGATGCCAAGCTGGGCTCGACCTGTGCCTCTTCATTGAGCCAATCTATGCACTCATCAGAAAGGGTGCAGCTGAAAATGGGAGCCGGGGCTAGAAGCTCTCTCGTCCTCCATGCTGCGGTATACCAAGCTAGCTGTGCTCCTCAGATTGGAAATGTAGTAGGGTACTCAATCCCCTCCTCTGGGCAAGTCTAATCATGTCTGAACTGGTGCCAGAACCGGAACGGAAAATAAAACACGCAGTGTGTTAGGCCAATCAACTGGATCCCGGGCTGACGGGTCATACTGTAGCTCATTGCCGGCAAATTGAGCCAAGGGCAGCGCCAAGCAATGTGGTCCGCAGACAGATTGCACATCCAGTTGTACCACTATCCCTCATCCGGAGCATCGACTAGACGTCGTTGGGAGAAATAGCTGCGAGCTGAATACACCGGACATGAGTCCACCACTCTCAGTTTGTCCATCAACCATTCCTAGGGAGGGATGAAAAATGAGATAATAAAGAATAGAGAGGTGTACATTGAGAGAAAAAGTGAGCAAAGGGTTTTGAGGAAAAAATCGAGCCTGAGGGTCGAGTGATGTGAGCATTATATGTGAGATGGGATGGGAAACAATACCTGCAATAGTAGTGGACTCCCTGCAAACCTAACCGTCTCCCGGTGATGAAAAGCGTCCAAGCCCAACAATGTTTCGGCTAGCGTCATGGCAATACAGTTTTTGCCCTCTTTCAAGCCCTTGGTAACTTCGATCAAACGAGTGCTAAACCCACCGGAGCCCGGGGCTAGTAAGAAATAAGATAGCATGCACAAGCAGAGCGTATGTCATCGATAACCCTGCCAATGATGGTCGCCGCGATCACCGGCATCAGAAAATCGACAAACCAAGCTCAAAATGTCAAACTCTCCATCGTGAATCAATGACTAAGCGCTGTGCAAAGTAAGGCCACACATCCGTCCTAAGGCTTGGATGTGGCCGAACCGGAACTGAGGCAAGATTTTTTCACCGCGCTCGGATTCCATTAAAGCTTGGAAATCCTCGAAAGTGGCACACATCTCATTTCGCTAAAGCTAAAGACGTGTGTCAACGGATTCCAAAACCTTGCCGCGGCATAGAGGAACGGAAAACGCAGCGGGGTGCGACCTAAAGTGAATAGTGCATTTATGTCGAAGCCCCGGAAATTTAGCTTTTCCGAGCCATCCAAGTTGGCAATCCAATTTGTGAGATTTTGGAGAAGAAACTCTTTCATTTGGTGCAAATCAATGTTGAAATGAGGAAAACTACGAAGCTGAGGATTTTGTAGAAGATAAGGTGTTGAGTGGAAGACAGGTGTCAACATTCTGGAGGTTCTTGCCATTTTGGACCGATCGGCCAACAATAGTGCCGACCAACCATGATTTTTGGCCGATTGGCTAAAAATGTTGGCCGGTGGCCATTTCTTGTGGCCAATGGCCTCTCCCCTTGGTCTATGAGCAATCCATGAGTTGAACATGTTGGGAACTTGTGACTGGTTCCTTTTCCAATGCCTTCCGGTGTTGATTTTGCGAAGTCGTACCTATTTTCTTATCGAGTTGTCATGCATTTGTTTATCGAGTTGTATTTCACATTCTTTAAGTCTTTGTTTTGCTTATCGAGTTGTATTTACACTTGGTTAGTTTGTTGAGGTCATTGTTTTGTTTATCGAGTTCTCTTTGTCGTTAGTCAGTTCACTACCTGATTATTACGATTCGAGTGCTTAGTTTTCAAAACAAAGTTCAATCTCATTTACATTGTTATGTAATGCGATGCGATGCGTAGAATGTACAAATGTAACACTTTATGAACAAAACAACTATTTCATTTCATCATATGTCTTTTACAAAAGTACATAATTTTGAAAGAAAACAAAACCTGTCTGAGGCAGTACAATGTGCTCAAATTACCAGTAAAAAGGAAAATAAAACAAAAAAGGAGAAAACTAACAAAATGTCTGAACAAAGTAAAAATGAAGAAAAGCAGCAAAGTCTGGATCAACATCGATGGTCTCAAACACGGGAGTCGGTCCTGGTCCTCTTCCTAGATGAGGGTCCAGGATCACCACCGCCGTCAAAATCAAAATTTGAGTCATCTCCGGCCTCACCCTGAGAAGACTCTGCCTCTGCATCAGAATCATCGGGGGAGGGCTCTCGTGAACTACTCTCAGCACGGCTGTGCCTGTGTCTGCCTCCCCTGTGGATAGTCATCCTTCGCCTGACTCTCCCTCCTCCTCGGGCAGGTACGGATGGTCCAGCTGGGGTGCCTCCCGCGGCCGGAATCTGGAATGGGGCCTGAAAGGAACAAATGGAAAATGCATCAGTTATGATACGCAAAGCAGGGTATGAATACCGAATACAGTGGGTGAGTACAGTGTATGAATGCTGTGAGTAATGTGTGAGTATAGTGTATGAATGCTATGAGTAATGTGTGAGTACAGTGTATGAATGCCGTGAGCAATGCTGTGAGCAGTATGTGAGTTCAAGTGTATCAGTGCCGTGAATGCTGTGTATCAAGTGTCGTATCGACAATGTGGTATATCAGATCAGTATGAAGCAGATTATGCAACGTTTGAGACTGTAGTTGAAGGAACTTACTGGGATACTGTAGATGGTCAACAGGTCGATGCTCCGCTGTAGTATCCCCATCACGGAGGCAGTCAGCTCCAGAGACTGGCGAGTGTACTCGACGGAAGCCTGTAAAAATGTTGAAGTCGTTAGCATTCTGCGGAATATCAAATGAATTGAAATAACTATACACAATGCAAAGTATAGTAGTACATACCGGGTACACAAGCAGAAGTTATGTACTATAGCGATCCCAATTTTCCCCGTCATTTATTTTGTTCCGGACTTGGGTTCTGTCATGGTTGTTGTCTATATCTTGTTTTCGTCCTTTAAATCCTTTGTATTTGAGTTTAGGGACATGTTGGGTGAGTTTGGAACAGGTTGGTTGGGAGTTAGAACAAATAGTTACTGCCCAGAATTTTGCTTCTTCGCACGAGCGAAGGTTCCTACGCTCGAGCGAGGATTGAGGGTCTTCAAGTTCCTCTTTAGACGTAGCTTCTGCTCGAGCGAGCTTTCTTGCGCTCGAACGAGCCTGGTCTGGTGTGTCTCTTCGCTTGAGCGAGCAGTGTTACGCTCGAGCGTACGTCTGCGTTTCTTTTGAACCTGAAGGTTGGTATTCTTCGCTCAAGCGAGCCTTCTTGCGCTCGAGCGAGCGAGCTCTATGTTTTGTGTTTCTTCGCTCGAGTGAGCACTCCTGCACTCGAGAGTGCTTCGGTGTTGCAGACCTGAAGCTTTGCGTTGTTCGCTCAAGCGACGCTTCTTGCGCTCGAGCGAGGTTCTTTTGTGTCTAGTCGCTCGAGCAACCACTCCTTCGCTCGAGCGAGGTTCGAATATATCAGTTGGCAGCTGCGAGTTATACATCACTTTTTTAACATCTTTTTCATCCAAACCCTAGATCCGGTTGCTTCTCTCTCTAAACATACCTTCTTTCTACAAATACACCTTGTTCTTGGGCCTCTCTACCCTAATCTCTTTGTAAGAAAGGTGGAGCTTTGCGTGGGCTACATTTTGATCCAAAAATTTGTGGTTTTGGAGCATCTTGAGTTTTCTTCATCATCTCCCTTGAGTCTCTTCATTTGAGGTAGGGATAACCTACTCCTTTCTATGAGTTTTGACATAAATATTGGGTATTTCGTATAGATGGTGTTGTTTGGGAGTTTTGGGAAAGTTAGGGTTTGTTTTGAAATTATAAAAGAGGGTTTTTTGTATTTGGGCTTCATATGTGTTTGTGAGACCTTGAAAATGGGATATTTGTATATAATGGGTGAAATATGGCCTTGGAAGCAACATTTGAGAAAATGGGGAAAATGCCCTAATTTGAATATTAATACCTATTTTGTATAAATAGTGAAATGAATGTGGGAATATGGGATTGAATTGAGAATCATGAAATTGGAAGAAATTGTGAATAAATAGTGTAGTTGGATTAATAAATCGCTCACTTATGGAAGATGTGATAATTATCTGTTTAGAAATAACTGTATTGGACTATCGGTGGAGGATAGTCTTGATTGTTGTAGACAATGCATGATAATTAGGGAAATTGAAACTAATCTATTGGATTATGTCACTGAATGTGACGGTGGAATTAACATATTGAATATGTGAATTGTTGGGTCATTGTATATAACGACGTGTTTAAATACATTGCATATGTATGTTGTTTGGGAGGAGATAGGGGATGTACTCCATTGCTTGGGAGGAGATAGGGGATGTACTCTGTTGTTTGGGAGGAGACAGGGGATGTACTCCAGTGTTTAATTGAAGTGTTATTTTTATGAGTTGTAGTCTCATTTGAAATTGTTGATGATAGAAGTGTTGATAATATGAGATGCAGTCTCATTTTGAATCGTTGATGATTGAAGTGTTAATAAGATGAGTTGTAGTCTCATTTAAATTGTTTGGCGAAATAATGTACCATGTCGATGAATTGATTTAGATAAGGGAAAGGGAATGGATTGGAACACGATTATGAATGTTGATGGGTTATGGTAATGGTGTAAAGTGAATGCTAATATTTTAGTTACTTCTCATAATTGGTTTAGCGTATCCCCACTGGGTTGTGGCTCACCCTATATGGGACATCATTTTTAGGTACAGGTGATATGCTGCCTCCAAGGACGTAGCTTGGGAGGTTTAGAAGCTGATGACCTATTTTTTGTTGTTACCCTTTCTGTATTACATGTAATTCAAGCCAAGGGCTTAATATGTTAAGAGTTAGAGCTCTCTTTTGTTGTAACCAAGTGTTGACTTGGAAAGTTGTAAGCCCGTAGGGCATTTACTTTTGTTGTCAACATGTAATACTTTTGTAATGAACACTCTGATAAATGAATATATGTTTATTTCCCCTATGTCTAAGGATATCATGAATGGTTGGTTTATGTACTTAAATTTGAGGGCGTTACAACTTAGTATCAGAGCGTACCGGGTTTGAATACTTTGGGTACGTGGGAAGTGGTTAGTACCACAATGGGTTTGTCTCGCTTGTTAGAGACTTGAATGTAATGTTATGTTCTTATGTGATAACATGTTTACATGACTATATGAGTATGTTATTTAGTTTCTAGGATGTTGATTGGATCCTTGTATTTCTGGGAGTCTTGTTGGAAAGGCACTTGATCAATGTCGTTTCTAACCGGAACTCTAGCAACGCCATGGGACGGTCATTATCCGAAGATAAAATTAGTCAGTGCTAATGTGATTATGTGCTTATGTGGAGTGAATTACTGTTGTCCACTGTAATAGGACGCGAGTGAAATAACTTCGGGACATTTGTGAATGTGCTAATCCTTTTGTTACCTTTATTAGGATGTCAGGACGAGGTCGTGGAGTAAGCGTGGTAGGCGTAGGAGGCAGGAGATGCCCATACCGGATGAGATTCCGGAGCAGGAGGAGGGAGTTGGTCAGGCCAACGTGGCCAAGCCAGTAGGTCAGCAGGCCAGGCCATGGGTGCATTAGCCCGCGAGATGGCAAGAGCATTGAGGGAATCTATGGACATTCTCAGGGCTGAGAATCAAGTCCAGGCCCATGTAGCTGAGGCAGGGCCGTCTTTTTTGAAGAGGGAGTTCTTCCGGTCGAATCCGGATGAGTTTTTGGGAGATCCTAAGGAGCCACTTAAGGCTGATGAATGGCTTGAACAGATGACGAAGACGTTTGAGATTCTTTACATCGAAGACGGAGGGTTACGAGTGACCTTGGCGTCCTTCCAGCTGAAGGGAAACGCGGGTCAGTGGTAGAAGTATGCGTGGAGGCGCATTGGAGGAACTTAGAGGGCATTTGTTGAAGCTTTCTAGGACAAGTACATGCCGGCTACAGTGAGGGAGAAGTTGAGGGATCAATTATCCAAGTTGGTGCAGTTGAACACCCCAGTGGTAGAGTTCGAGGCCACTTTTATTAGTCTGTCTAGGTTTGCACCTAAGTTAGTGGCGACTGAGGAACGCCGCTGTCTGGAGTTTGAGAAGAGGTTGCGGACTGGGCTCATGTTTCGAGTTGCCGGGTCCATGATTAGAGATTATGGGCGCCTTGTGGAGGCTGCAGCCCATCTTGAGACTATTATGCATGCTGAGGAGGAGAGGATTAGGGGCTCCAAGAGGAGTCAGGATGGTCAGGGGGACAGCAAGAGGCAGAGGGTTTCTAACCCTTAGCAGTCCCAGGGAGCATATTCTAGATCTACCTTTCCAGTGCCGAGTTCAGGCTCTGAGAGACGCGGATAGGGAGACATTACTTGTTACAAATGTGGTCAGCTGGGCCACTGTAGACACCCCATTTTTGACTGTCCTCGAGATTTGGTTGTGCTTGCAGGTACACCCAACAACTAGTTCAACTGCTCGCCGAGTACTCGACTGTCGCGACGGAACGTCACCGGTTCGAGCTTCCCGGACCTTGTATCCTTTCTGCCCCATTTTTGGACCTTGGCTAGGTCCTTTCAGAGTGGCCCTTTTGGTGCACTGCCGACCATAGCATGGAACTGCCAGCCATTGATTTACTCCTGCTGGCCCCTGGTGAAGCCCTGCCGGCCATCAGTGAGCCACTGCCGGCCATTGCTGATGGCCGGCACCCCCCTTATTTCAGTTGGTTTTCCTCCAGATCTTTTGAGCCAGCTGGATTTTCATTTCCTCTCCTCCATACACGTGTATGGAGGGATGAAGCCCTTGCAAAGCTTCTTGAAGAAGCTTTGCTTTTTCATCCTTCTATATAAAGAGGATGCCATCCTCTTTGACAGGGGTTCTGAGTTTTAGAGAGCAAAAACTCCCTTTCTCTCTATATTGTTTCTGTTTAATGCTTTGAAGTTGGATTTCCTTGCATTTTTACACTACAACACCTAGATATACACCACCACCATTGAACCAAGCTTCTTGGGAGGTCTTCTTGAGGTCTGAAAGCAAGCTTCCACCCCCTGAAATTGCTGGTTTCGAAGAGGGTCTTCAAGGGTGAGTATTTTCCCTATTTTTGCACTTTCTTGCACCTTGCTTTAGCCCTCTTTGCATATTGATTTAGGCTTTGCTTATAACTGGAAAAAGTCTTGTTTTTAAGTTCTTTTTAGGTTTGGTTAAGGTCATTTTGCTGTTTGGGGTGTGTAGCCCCCTTGCATGCTTTGTTTGGCTTTGTTTTAAGCCATATCTTGAGGCCTCTGAGCTAGCCTTAGTTTGGCCTTCCTACCACTAAAATCCAGTGCAATTTTGATGGTAGAGGTGAGGTTTTGAGGTCCTAAATCAGAGGGGGTACTCCCCTCTCTTTGTGTTCCTCTTTGCTTGCATTTTTCGCCTTCCAAAGGACCATCCTTCTATGTATTTTTGAGGCTTGGTTCAGGCCTATTTTTGTGACGTTTAGGACCTGCCTTGGCCCTGTCCATGGCTGGTTTGGTCATATTTTGCATGCATATAGTATGTGTAGTGTAACTCCATCCATAGCTCATCAAAGTAGCATGTGTGCTTGGCTTTTGTTGAGTCTATTTCAGTCCATTTTTGGTGATGTTTTACCATGCCATGAACCTATTTTGGGTTGGTTTTGTTACCCCATGCTTGCATGATGCACTTGTAATGTAAATCCCCTAAACTAGCTTCATATGATCCATGCCATGCCATGTCATTTTAGCTTGTTTGGTTTACATTTCAGCATGTATTTGGTCATCATTTGGCATGATATGACCCTATCCATAGTTGGTTTGATCATCCTTTGCATGCTCCATATATGTGTAGAACAAATCATGTTTACTAGCCCTTTGTGCGTGATGTTTTGACTCATCATCCTAGCATATTTTGGCTTTGCTCAAACTTGATTTTATGCTTATTTTGAAGTGTTCTAGGACTGTTTTAGGCTGCCATGTCCATACCACTCATGCTTTGTATAGCTATAGTGTAAATGCTTAGGCTAGTCTTGGGTTTTGAGGCCCCTACCATGCCATGCATGTGATGTTTGCATGCCTTTCCCTCATTCCACATGCTATTTCAGTCCATGAAATATTGTTGTTCACTCGCATTTGACATGCCTTGAATGCTTTGTATAGCTTGTGCTTTATGCCTCAAGAATGGACTTTTGCGCATGCCCCTTAGCCTAAGTCTTTAGCTCATCATTTCAGTACATTTTGGGTCCTAATATACCATGATGTAACTCTGTTTTTTGTTGTCCAAGTCATGCCATGATTGATTCTAATAGGTGCAGTGCATTACCTCTTTTGTAGCCTTGCATGTCCTATGTTTTAGCATTGTGTGCTAGCTTGCTTTGGCTTACTTCCTTGCATGTTTTAGTCTCATATCAACATGTACTAGGACTTTTTTTGGGTTGCCCTTGCCATATCCTTCATGCTTTGTATAGCTGTAGTGTAATTGGCCTTGCAAGCTTCGTGTTTCGGTGATTCGCGCATGCTACCCTTGAGCTATTTAAATGATTTGGCATCATTTATCGTCTCATTTCAGTGCATATAGTGTTGTTACACTTGCACATTTGTCACTTCTTAGGCACTTTTGAGAGCTGCCCTCTTAGGCCCCTTTGATGAACCTTTCACATTTTGCATGCTTGAGTGTGTTGTACGGCTTAATTCATCACTTTGGCTACTGATTTGGACCTAGTTGAGAGCCGTCCATCTTTGGTGTAATCCCATCTTACCATGTTGTCGCATGCTTGTTTCATTTTGTATGTTGTCACATACTTGTTTAGCTTTGCATACCTTGCATGCTCACATGTTCATGTTGCATTTTGTCATGTTGTCCAAGGTCGTCACCTCACATCATGCTTATACGCTTGTTGCATGCTAGGGTTAGTTGCATGTTTTCACACTTAGGTCGTGTTGCATGTTTGCCATGCTTATGTGTCGCATTGCTTGGATTAAGTATTAATCCGAGCACGAGGAACGAGGGGCATTTCATACTTCAAGTGATGGAACGTGTCTCAGTTCTTGGTTGCCGAAGCTCTTTATGATTCATGATAGAGTTCAAGGCTTTACTTGCCTTATTTGTGCATTCATTTTCATATTGATTTGCACAAGTTGGATCTTTGGCCATCATGCATCGGGATGCATGATTGATGGTCGTGGATCCGACTAGGCCTCTCCCTTGATGTTTTGAGGTGATTCGGAGTGCCATGGTGCGTACATGTCCTTGGGAAACCCTCCATTTTCTCTATTTTTTGCTTCGTTGCAGTTTGGTGTTACAGCACACCAGTGGTCGGCAGCCTGCCACTGATGGCCGGCAATGGACCACCTTTGGCCGAAAGATCTCCTTTCCTGGCCGGCAGGCCACTGGTGACTTCCCCTGCAGTGTTTTGGTAAGGTCCAGCAGCAAGAACTGGAAGACACCCTGCAAACAGAGCCTCTAAAGAGCAACCGGAAGGCGTTTCGAGGTGAAGAACCGAAGCTAGCATACATGCCTCCCTTCTTCAAACAGAGCTGGAATAGCACCATTTACTGCTTTCCCTACCTGCTTGTTGTCATTCATTAATTAGTTAATTGATTAGTTAATTAATTAAGTTGTGTAATAATTAGTTGTAGCTAGTTATTCAATTTGGTTCTGTAATAATTAATTAAATTGTGAGTTAGTTAATTAGGTGGCTTGTATCATTCATTCGGACCCTCCGAGCGAGGGCACAACTGTAATAAGTGTGTGTGCATGTGATGTATGTCTTCCAACCCCACATCTTTCTCCCTTTTATTTACCAGCTTATGATGGTTAGATTAGGGCATATTTCAATTAGCATACTTATGCTTGCATGTTTGCATCATTCATCTGTTTTACATGCACCGGGCTCGGCGCATCATACTAACTACATTTGTATTTCAATTCCAAGTTGAATACATGTTAGCTGTAGCATCATCATATGCCATCCTTAGAATAGCCGAGCCTATCGTAGTTGCATCCTTACATGTGTTGCATTAGACATTTCTGTATAGTTAGGATCATGCATGGATTTCTAACATAACTTTTGTTTTGGCTTGGAGTACTCGGTAAGTTCTAAGCTTTAGCTTCCTTGCATGCGTGTGGGTGACTGCCATGATAGCATGCTTACCATGAGGCTATTTGCTTATGTGATATAACTGCTTGAATGCCTGTGGGTGAAGGTTAGGTTATTTGGATTGGAACAATTCATCAATTGTGAGTTTTAAGCCCACTTGAGAATGGCAAATCATCTTGTTTTCTAAGCCCATCCGAGGGTGGCAAATCCACGTCTTAGCCTACTTGCGGGTAGCACCATCAAACCATTTTCAAAACAAACATAAGATGCTTTGTTCCAATTCAGGCAACCCAGTCTACACTTGTATGCTGTGCGCATCACATTGTAATCTAGGCTAATAACCGGATTAAGAACGCATAATGTTTTCAAAACTAGATATCATGGTTAGTAGAGGCCGATATTTGATCAGGCGAGCGGGGGTGCTCATGAAGTGACCTTCCCCAATCGTACCCAAGTTCCCGAGCCGAGGCAACTTTGGTGATGACGGACACGTGGCCTTAGGCAACGAGTCAGGGTTTTCTAAATTTCTCCAAAATAAAATATTTAGGTGGCGACTCTGTATCTGGCAAAGCAGTCCATGTTTGGCACTTCTTTCAAAAAAAATCTATTTTCAAAAACGATTTGCCAGATTTGGACTCTTTGATGATTCATCGGTCTTGCATTACACTCTGCGAGATTAGATACAGGACCACACAAATTGAGTCCAAACTGTAATGAGGCCCGAGGGCGCGTCTACAGTTTCTGGCGACTCTGCTGGGGAGTTTAGAGAACTTGACTCGAACTCATGATATCTAGTTTTGACTACACTTATGTGTTTCTTTGCATTGCATTTGCATTGGTGCGCCTAGGACACTGTGTTTACCGTATGCTATTCCTGAACGGTTTGCCGAAGGCTCGCTTCGAGAAGCGTGCCAGAAGGCTGACCGGTTGCGGGCTCTGCCACAACGGGAACACAAACCTCGGTTTTACCGGGGCACCCTTTTTGACCATTCGACCTAGTGCATATTCAGAATTCATAGTGACCATTCCAAACTAGGACAGGTTGCTTACCTGATATAGGTTGTTTGAAACTGCTGCGTGCGTAGTGAAACCCTAGCTCCTAACAAAATAGGACAGGGAAACCCTACTCCAACATAGGGGTGTTTTGGCTCTCACTTATCTATTATGTGCTTTAGAGTTGGCCTCTACAGGGAATGCACGTATCAGTTTGCAAATCTGAGAACCAGGCCTGAGGGCACCACTATCAGTATCTGGGAATCAGTTATATCTGCGGGTATCAGATTCAGTTTTGGGGCAACGACTTTGCAGAACAGTGATCAGTAGTAGAGTACAGTGATTCAGCTATGCTTATATCTGTTTTGCTTGGACTGAAATGCTGTGTGTTTTCTCTTTCAGAGGCGGGGGTTCAGAGAGTTAGTTCAGAATAGCTAGTGTTCCCCCTTGCTGAGGCAAGATAGGTATCCGATCCGTCAGTCACCAGTTGCACCAGCTCCGTTCAGTTCAGCAGATCTATGATGATGCAAAATCCAGAGGAAATCGTGGTTATGGCAGCCGCATTAGACCAAGGAATCATCCTGCAAAGCGAGACCAATGTTAATGTACCACATCCACCCAGGTCGCCTGCTGCGCGCCCGATCTGGGAGCCCCAGTTGTTTCGGGCCCGTGAACCTACCACGTTTGAATTAATGGGAATGATTGGTGACGTTCAGAGGTCCGTGGCAGATCTCGCTTATGGAATGTCAGCTTCGCCACCAACTGCATCATATGCCAGAAATTTTATACCGCAGGAGCCCCCGTTACTGGGGCGAATTGTGATCGAGCTCAGCCAACCTGAGGTTGTCCCGAGCTATTACAATGACATGTCAACAGCAACCCAAACCCTTGATCAGGCTGAGGCCAGAGGTAAGAACAAAATGAAGGCAGAAACTGATCCCATTGAACAACTGCTGTGGGCAGTCGAGGCTTTGAAAGCCGGGGGGATGAATAAGCAGCAGGTATTCGCAGTTGTGGCCAAGACTGCAGATGGTGCTTTCCCCACTCCAACCGAGGGCAGTTCAGGCCAGACGGAAAACCAGGATAAGCCCCGTCATGCCAGAACAGTTCCTTCCACTCATAACCCTACACCTGGAAGAGATCAGAAAGCCAAGGCAGTACCTGCTGACCCTTTCGCTAGTGCGTCTAGCATGAATCCACAGACTTTGAAGTATCTGCCCCGAGGGCGCAGACTCTTTCACGCCCTCTACATGCCTCTGTCTAAGGCACTTCAAATCCTGGCTGAAAAGGGGCAACTTAAACCCCTCGAGCCTAGGCCTCTCCCTAGTCATCTTCCAGCAGGCCATGACGCTACTCAGTACTGCGCGTACCATCAGCAAACCGGTCATGCCACTGACAACTGCTTCCGTCTTCGCCATGAAGTACAGGACTTGATCGACAATGAGATCATCCTCCCACCTACCTCAACAAAGTCTGTCACCACTGAGCTTTTGGACTTCGAGGATACCACGAGTATGTGATCAGGGGTTGGACCACCTGCGGGCGGCGCTCAGTATATTTCAGATGTGGCGTGTGGCACGCACTGTTTTGAGCATTTGCGAATGCTGGTTTTTGTAGCCTCTAACTTGGGTGTTGAGTCAGTTCTGTGGTTTTGTTTTAAGTCTGTCTCTTTTTTTTGAGTCAGTCTTTTTGAATAAGGGCCTGTCTTGTTGTATCGAGTCAGTCCTGTTGTACAGAAGTCGGGTGATTCCGGGGGTGTTACTTCGGATATCACTATTTTGTTTTGTGTTTGTCCTTTTTGTTTTCTTTTGAGTCTGTTTCTACCTTGGAGCCAGTAATGCCAACAGATTTGAATGAACAACAGTGATTTTCACATTCTTGTGTTCGCTTCTGCTTTGTGCCAGTTGTGCCAGAAGTTCTGAATGAAATGGCAGTGCTTTTCGCCTGCTCTTCTATGCCTTTCAAAATCATTGCATTGACCTAAGTTTTTCAGAACTTTTTTAACACTGTGGTGATGAAAACGAAGAGGAAGGAATTCCTCGGGATTTACAAAACTTTGACCAATTGAGAGAAAGAAAGGCGTGCTAAGCCTTTAATGATTGAGATCATGCTTGTTAATGTGAGTACTGAGAAGGATCCTAGCTTAATCCAGATTGATCCCACATTGTCTTCAGCGTGAGCGACTAGTCGTTTTCTTAAAAGATTTCAAAAAATATTTTGCTCAGTCCTGCGAAGACCTGTGTGGAATCGCTCTTGAGATTGTGCAGTTTAGGGTCGCTCTCAGCCTCGAGACTTGAGCCCTTGCCTTCAAACCTTGGACCTTGGGTTCAGACTGTTCAACGATCAACCGCAACGCAAGGCCTGTCTGGCCGAATTTGAAGCAGCCCTCGAACAAGAGGCACCAAAGTCAGATCAAGAAGATCAGATGTCATCAAAAGAAGCTTGCAAAGCTAGATCAGAAGCACCCCTGGAACTAGGGGCAAAGAATTTCAAATGTGCTCGAAGAGCTGAAGATGGATCATTCTACAAAGCAAAGAAGGTCGGCAAGAATGCCAAATCCCAGAAGGGAGGAAAGAAGACAGTTTCTGCTGAAGAACAACTGAGTTCCTATCCACAACACTAGGGGCAAATTCAACCCCCATTGGATGGACTCCAACATCCTCAGCAAACGGCAGCCGTTCTCTTGGAATCAGATGGCCTCGAGATCCTAGAACCATTTGACATGGACCAAGCTACACTTTTACCCTTGAGAGGCTCGCTGGGCCGAGAACCCGGAAGGGCGACCCAGGCAAAAGTTAGAGCAAGAAAAAGAACAAAAAAAAAAGAACAAAAAAAGATGAAAAAGAAAAGAAATCAAAAGAATTGAAAAGAAAAGAAAAACAAAGCTCGCAAGGTTGAAAACCCAGAAAGGGCGGCCTTGGCAAAAGTTAGAGCGCAAAAAGAGAGGTTAAATACCCGAGTGTGCCTTACCCCGAACTACGTGAGGCTTGATTCCCATCTTTGGGATACGTAGGCAACTTCATTCCGAAGTCCAACCGTAAAACACTTTAAAATCGACTGTGTCCATGAAATGGTTTTGATCATCTTTGCCTTCTCTGTATCCGAGAGTTCGGTTGTCATCGTCACTCTGAGGACTGATTACAATGCGCTGCGGTTCTATCCAAACAAGGGGCAACTTTCCGTTGCCATACAGTGTGCCGCGGTGCCTTTTAAACAAGGGGCAACTTTCCGTTGCTGTACAGCTTTTTTCAAGCGAGGGGCAATTTTCCTTCGGATCTGAGGTTGTGCATCTCAAGAGTAGGTTCCGTGCTTGTTGAGCATTGGCCGTTTGGAAAATAATTTTTGATAATTTTTACAAAGGTTAACTGATTTTCTCAAAAAGTATTCCATTTTTTAAAACTGGACCATTTCTTGGACCCAAAAAAGAAAAACTTTTAGTGCTCATAGCCTGACTTGCATGATTTTAAATCAAAAAATTGAACAAGCTTGTTAATCTAACTCTCATATTGCTCAAAATTGTTTTAGTGGAAAACCAAAACGAAAAAATGGTCAAAATGATGAACTAGGGGCACAGTTGAGTCAGGCTTCCTGTCTTTTCCTTGTTGTCAATGCATTTGCCAGAAAGGGCACCATACTTGCCAAGAAGGGCACTCTACTTGCCAGAAAGGGCACTCTACTTGCCGGAATGGGCACCGTATTCGCCAGAAAAGGGCACCACTGAAGCTAATCGTAAAGAGCTGAAAGCTCTCTCATCCTCCAAGCAACAAGGTATCAAGCCAAGTGCGATATTCCAGTCCCTTATCTGGACAGATCTGATCACGTCCAAACTCCCCAGCAGAGCATCATCAACCGATGTTAGCTGCAGATTTGCTACACACTCAGTTGTAACGCAGCCGCTCTGTTGGAGAAACTCACTGTTGTGAACAAGAATGAGAATCTGGTAGAATGCCAGAGGCAAGAGCCCACAATTTCTAGCTTATCCATCAACCACCCAGGGGAGGGATAAAAAAATGAGAGATTGAAGAATAGAGAGATGTGCGCTAAGAGAAAAAGTGAGAAAAAGGACTTTTTCAGAAGAAAAAAAAAAAAAAGAGCCTGAGGGCCGAGTGATGTGAGAATCACAAATGAGAAAAAGGGTGGGAAATAATACCCGAAAAAAAAAAAAAAAAAACTAGCTCCTCGCGTACTGAGAGGTCTTTCGTCTTTGTAACACGTCTGTGTGTCGTGTCTTTTGTTTTGTTTGTCTCGATTCTTGCTTTGAGTCGTCCCGAGCATGACTCGATTTGTTTTGGTTGTTTACCTTTTGTTGTTGAGTCATAGTGCGCTGTGTTCAGTCGTAGGCTCAATACCCGATTGAGAACTCATTTCTCAATTTCAATCAAATCGTTTTGTGCTCGGAGTGCTATGCCATTCTCCACATTTGTGAAAAACAGGAATTTGTTCTTTCTTAAAACCGTAGGGTTCAACCCAGGTCATGCAAGAACAGTAAAACAAGGACCTATTTGAAGCTATATGGGTTCCAGACTACAAAGCAAAAGAAAAGAGGGAAAACCGAAGCATCTGAGTGTGTTTCACCTTCAGCGAATTCCGTGATTGTACTCCAGATGTACCTCTTCAGGCTTTGTCAGTGCTCCGAAGAATGAGTGTGCCTCTACCCCAAGTGTAAGCCTGCTTCAAGTCAGAATGGCAATTAAAGCAGCAGCAGATGTTATCTCTCGCCAATATAAATAGGGTGTCCCCTTTTGAGCTGAGCGTGTTGCCAAGTCCTCTGAGAGGTAAATCGGAGGCACCAGAGTACATATTTGATGGTCCTCTATTGAATAGAATGTCAACTTCCATATATACTTCTGTTGCATGCGTGCCACGCATTGTTATGATTCATGCATAGAATATGCTTGCTTTCAATTCTGCATAGAATATGCTTGCTTTCAATATTGCATAGAATATGCTCCTGTTTCATACATAGAAAATGCCCCCATACTTGCATAGAAGATGCATTTTATCGCACTGTTTTGTGCATTTCAAATCAATCGCGCTGTTTAGCGTATCGCACTGTTTTGTGCATTTCAAATCTTTCGCGCTATCTTGCGCATCGCACTGTTTTGTGCATTTCAAATCACTCACGCTGTTTAGCGTATTGCACTGTTTTGTGCATTTCAAATCACTCGCGCTGTTTAGCGTATCGCACTGTTTTGTGCATTTCAAATCAATCGCGTTGTTTAGCGTATCGCATTGTTTAGTGCATTTCAAAATAATCGCGCTATTTAGCGTATCGCACTGTTTAGTGCATTTCAAATCATTCGCGCTATTTTGCGCATCGCACTGTCTTGTGCACTTTCGCATTTGTAATCACTCGCGCTATTTAGTGTATCGCACTGTTTTGTGCAATTTACTTTTGCGCTTGTAATGTATCATTCGCACTATCTTGCGCATCGCACTGTTTTGTGCATTACATTGTATCATTCGCGCTATCTTGCGCATCGCACTATTTTGTGCATTACATTGTATCATTCGCGCTATCTTGCGCATCGCACTGTTTTGTGCATTACATTATATCATTCGCACTATCTTGCGCATCGCACTGTTTTGTGCATTACATTGTATCATTCGCGCTATCTTGCGCATCGCACTGTTTTGTGCACTACATTGTATCAATTCGCGCTATTTTGTGCATCGCACTATTTTGTGCACTTTACTTACACTTGTTAGTGCATTGTATCGCGCTGTCTTGCGCACCTTACCTGCACTTGTTAGTGCATTGCATTGTTCGCGCTTTCTTGTGCATCTTACCTGCACTTGTTAGTGCATTGCATCGCGCTATCTTGCGCACCTTACCTGTACTTGTTAGTGCATTGCATCGCACCATTTTGTGCATTTAATCTACATCGCACTGTCTTGTGTACATGTATTGCATTGTCTTGCACACCTCTTTAACCTGCGCTGTCACACACGTTACTTGCATTATCATACACCTCTTTACTTGCGTTGTCACGCACACTTCAGTTGCATTGTTATGCACCCACTCCTCCTGCATTGTCATGCACTGATTCGCTTGCATTGTTATGCATCGTTCCACCTGCATTGTTATGCACGTTTCACTCGCATTGTTATGCACCCTTTCAATTGCATCGTTTTGCACGATCCCTTCCTTCCGAAACACCGGGATACGTCCCTATGTTTCTCATTCCTTCCAAAACACCGAGATACGTCCCTATGTTTCTCCTTGCTTCCGAAACACCGGGATACGTCCCTATGTTTCTCTTTCTTTCCAAAACACCGGGATACATCCCTATGTTTCTCCTTCCTTCCGAAACTCCGGGATACGTCCCTATGTTTCTCACTCAATCCGAAACAGCGGGATATGTCCCAATGTTTCTCATTCTTTGGTTAAAAGCGTTTGGAATACGTTCCAATGCTTACACCATTCCGAAACACCGGGATACATCCCTATGTTTCTCAGTCAATCTGAAACAGCGGGATATGTCCCTATGTTTCTCCCTCTTTGGTTAAGAGTATTTTGAATACGTTCCAATGCTTATACCTTTCCGGAACACCGGGATACGTCCCTATGTTTCTCCATCTTTGGTTAAGAGCATTTGGAACATGTTCTAATGCTTATGCCACTCTTTTTCCTTTCGCGTGCAACGCGCCGGAATCTTGTTTGAGACCTCGGGTGTCCCCAACAGTCGCTCTTAGTGTTCTTCGCGTGAGACGTAGCGAGAATTGAATAATTCTCTTACATCCTTTCTGCATTGTAATGTAGCTTGGTTTCTACTTGCTTAAAACTGTTGCATTGTTATGCTTCGTTACAGCTTTCTTTGCATGATCATAAGTCATGCTCTTGCATCTTGTATGCCATTTGCATTATGCCCTAGCCTCCGGGCACATCTCCACATGCCTATATTGATTGATTATCTGAGTCTTCGGCCTTGTAAAAAATGGGTCGTCTCTGGGCTTTGACACTCACTCCCGTCACTTTGTGACAGTCGAGTTCTGTCAAAGAGGGCAACTGTAGACACCCCATTTTTGACCGTCCTCAAGACTTGGTTGTACTTGCAAGTACACCCAACAGCTAGTTCGACTGCTCGCCGAGTACTCGACTGTCGCGGCGGAACGTCACCGGTTCGAGCTTCTCGGACCTTGTATCCTTTCTGCCCCATTTTTGGACCTTGGCTAGGTCCTTTCAGAGTGGCCCTTTTGGTGCACTGCCGGCTATGGCATGGAACTGCCGGCCATTGATTTACTCCTGCCGGCCCCTGGTGAAGCCCTACCGGCCATCAGTGAGCCACTGCCGGCCATTGCTGATGGCCGGCACCCCCCCTATTTCAGCTGGTTTTCCTCCAGATCTTTTGAGCCAGCTGGATTTTCATTTCCTCCCCTCCATACACGTGTATGGAGGGATGAAGCCCTTGCAAAGCTTCTTGAAGAAGCTTTGCCTTTTCATCCTTCTATATAAAGAGGATGCCATCCTCTTTGACAGGGGTTCTGAGTTTTAGAGAGCAAAAAACTCCCTTTCTCTCTATATTGTTTCTGTTTAATGCTTTGAAGTTGGATTTCCTTGCATTTTTACACTACAACACCTAGATATACACCACCACCATTGAACCAAGCTTCTTGGGAGGACTTCTTAAGATCTGAAAGCAAGCTTCCACCCCCTGAAATTGCTGGTTTCGAAGAGGGTCTTCAAAGGTGAGTATTTTTCCCATTTTTGCACTTTCTTGCACCTTGCTTTAGCCCTCTTTGCATATTGATTTAGGCTTTGCTTATAACTGGAAAAAGTCTTGTTTTTAAGTTCTTTTTAGGTTTGGTTAAGGTCATTTTGCTGTTTGGGGTGTGCAACCCCCTTGCATGCTTTGTTTGGCTTTGTTTTAAGCCATATCTTGAGGCCTCGAAGCTAGCCTTAGTTTGGCCTTCCTACCACTAAAATCCAGTGGGATTTTGATGGTAGAGGTGAGGTTTTGAGGTCCTAAATTAGAGGGGGTAGTCCCCTCTCTTTGTGTTCCTCTTTGCTTGCATTTTTTGCCTTCCAAAGGACCATCCTTCTATGTATTTTTGAGGCTTGGTTCAGGCCTATTTTTGTGACTTTTAGGACCTGCCTTGGCCCTGTCCATGGCTGGTTTGGTCATATTTTGCATGCATATAGTATGTGTAGTGTAACTCCATCCATAGCTCATCAAAGTAGCATGTGTGCTTGGCTTTTGTTGAGTCCATTTCAGTCCATTTTTGGTGATGTTTTACCATGCCATGAACCTATTTTGGGTTGGTTTTGTTACCCCATGCTTGCATGATGCACTTGTAATGTAAATCCCCTAAACTAGCTTCATATGATCCATGCCATGCCATGTCATTTTAGCTTGTTTGGTTTACATTTCAGCATGTATTTGGTCATCATTTGGCATGATATGACCCTATCCATAGTTGGTTTGATCATCCTTTGCATAATCCATATAGGTGTAGAACAAATCATGTTTACTAGCCCTTTGTGCATGATGTTTTGACTCATCATCCTAGCATATTTTGGCTTTGCTCAAACTTGATTTTATGCTTATTTTGAAGTGTTCTAGGACTGTTTTAGGCTGCCATGTCCATACCACTCATGCTTTGTATAGCTATAGTGTAAATGCTTAGGCTAGTCTTAGGTTTTGAGGCCCCTACCATGCCATCCATGTGATGTTTGCATGCCTTGCCCTCATTCCACATGCTATTTCAGTCCATGAAATATTGTTGTTCACTCGCATTTGACATGCCTTGAATGCTTTGTATAGCTTGTGCTTTATGCCTCAAGAATGGACTTTTGCGCATGCCCCTTAGCCTAAGTCTTTGGCTCATCATTTCAGTACATTTTGAGTCCTAATATACCATGATGTAACTCTGTTTTTGGTTGTCCAAGTCATGCCATGATTGGTTCTAATAGGTGCAGTGCATTACCTCTTTTGTAGCCTTCCATGTCCTATGTTTTAGCATTGTATGCTAGCTTGCTTTGGCTTACTTCCTTGCATGTTTTAGTCTCATATCAACATGTACTAGGACTTTTTTGGGTTGCCCTTGCCATATCCTTCATGATTTGTATAGCTGTAGTGTAATTGGCCTTGCAAGCTTCGTGTTTCAGTGATTCGCACATGCTATCCTTGAGCTATTTAAATGATTTGGCATCATTTATCATCTCATTTCAGTGCATATAGTGTTGTTACACTTGCACATTTGTCACTTCTTAGGCACTTTTGAGAGCTGCCCTTTTAGGCCCCTTTGATGAACCTTTCACATTTTGCATGCTTGAGTGTGTTGTACGGCTTAATTCATCGCTTTGGCTACTGATTTGGACCTAGTTGAGAGCCGTCCATCTTTAGTGTAAGCCCATCCTACCATGTTGTCGCATGCTTGTTTCATTTCGTATGTTGTCACATACTTGTTTAGCTTTGTATACCTTGCATGCTCACATGTTCATGTTGCATTTTGTCATGTTGTCCAAGGTCGTCACCTCACATCATGCTTATACGCTTGTTGCATGCTTGGGTTAGTTGCATGTTTGCACACTTAGGTCGTGTTGCATGTTTTCCATGCTTATGTGTCGCATTGCTTGGATTAAGTATTAATCCGAGCACGAGGAACGAGGGGCATTTCATACTTCAAGTGATAGAACGTGTCTCATTTCTCAGTCGCCGAAGCTCTTTATGATTCATGATAGAGTTCTAGGCTTTGCTTGCCTTATTTGTGCATTCATTTTCATATTGATTTGCACAAGTTGGATCTCTGGCCATCATGCATCGGGATGCGTGATTGATGGTTGTGGATCCGACTAGGCCTCTTTCTTGATGTTTTGAGGTGATTCGGAGTGCCATGGTGCGTACATGTCCTTGGGAAACCCTCCATTTTCTCTATTTTGTGCTTCGTTGCAGTTTGGTGTTACAGCACCCCAGTGGCCGGTAGCCTGCCACTAATGGCCGGCAGTGTACCACCCTTGGCCGGCAATGGACCACCTTTGGCCGGCAGATCTCCTTTCCTGGCCGGCAGGCCACTGGTGACTTCCCTTGCAGTGTTTTGGTAAGGTCCAGCAACAAGCACTGGAAGACACCCTGCAAACAGAGCCTCTAAAGAGCAACCGGAAGGCGTTTCGAGGCGAAGAACTGAAGCGAGCATGCATGCCTCCCTTCTTCAAACAGAGCTGGAATAGCACCATTTACTGCTTTCCCTACCTGCTTGTTGTCATTCATTAATTATTTAATTGATTCGTTAATTAATTAAGTTGTGTAATAATTAGTTGTAGCTAGTTATTCAATTTGGTTCTGTAATAATTAATTAGCTTGTGAGTTAGTTAATTAGGTGGCTTGTATCATTCATTCGGACCCTCCGAGCGAGGGCACAACTGTAATAAGTGTGTGTGCGTGTGATGTATGTCTTCCAACCCCACATCGTTCTCCCTTTTATTTACCAGCTTATGATGGTTAGATTAGGGCATGTTTCAATTAGCATACTTATGCTTGTATGTTTGCATCATTCATCTGTTTTGCATGCACCGGGCTCGGCGCATCATACTAACTGCATTTGTATTTCAATTCCAAGTTGAATACATGTTAACTGTAGCATCATCATATGCCATCCTTAGAATAGCCGAGCCTATCGTAGTTGCATCCTTGCATGTGTTGCATTAGACATTTCTGTATAGTTAGGATCATGCATGGATTTCTAACATAACTTTTGTTTTGGCTTGGAGTACTCGGTAAGTTCTATGCTTTAGTATCCTTGCATGCGTGTGGGTGACTGCCATGATAACATGCTTACCATGAGGCTATTTGCTTATGTGATATAACTGCCTGAATGCCTGTGGGTGAAGGTTGGGTTATTTGGATTGGAACAATTCATCAATTGTGAGTTTTATGCCCACTTGAGAGTGGCAAATCATCTTGTTTTCTATGCCCATCCGAGGGTGGCAAATCCACGTCTTAGCCTACTTGCGGGTAGCACCATCAAACCATTTTCAAAACAAACATGAGATGCTTTGTTCCAATTCAGGCGACCCAGTCTATACTTGTATGCTGTGTGCATCACATTGTAATCTAGGCTAATAACCGGATTAAGAACGCATAATGTTTTCAAAACTAGATATCATGGTTAGTAGAGGCCGATATTTGATCAGGCGAGCGGGGGTGCTCATGAAGTGACCTTCCCCAATCGTACCCAAGTTCCCGAGCCGAGGCAACTTTGGTGATGACGGACACGTGGCCTTAGGCAACGAGTCAGGGTTTCCTAAATTTCCCCAAAATAAAATATTTAGGTGGCGACTCTGTATCTAGCAAAGCAGTCCATGTTTGGCACTTCTTTCAAAAAAAAAATCTATTTTCAAAAACGATTTGCCGGATTTGGACTCTTTGATGATTCATCGGTCTTGTATTGCACTCTGCGAGATTAGATACAGGACCACACAAATTGAGTCCAAACTATAGTGAGGCCCGAGGGCGCGTCTACAACCACAAGTCTGCAGCTTGCCCGCAGAGGGGAGGAGAGCAGAAAGCAGCTTCTTCTTCGGCTCGTTTTTAGAGCTAGAGTCAGAGCAGAGGCCAGTTGCTCGCTTGTTATCAGTATGGACAGGCGGGGCACCTGAAGAGGTTTTGCCTGCAATTGAGTGGCATATCTGGTGCATCTAGTTCGAGGTAGACGCAGAGTTATCAACCAGCTCAGTCAATTCAGGCCTCGAGGGCCAATCAGGGAGCCTCTTCGGCTCAGTCTGTGCAGTTGTCTTATGCTCCGAGGGGTGAGCAGGTAGACCAGAGACCTACGGGGCGCGTGTATGTTGTTATCGTGCCGGATCTTTTACCGGCTCCATCTGTTGTGAGAGATACCTTTTTGTTTTACAACTCGGTTGCTAATGTGTTGATTTATACGGGTGCATCCCATTCTTTTATATCTTCTACTTTTGCATCTGTCTTGGGATTGGAGTTGGCGCAGTTAGCATCTCCGATTTATGTTGTGTCGCCTATTGGGAGTGAGTTGGTTCTGAAACAGGGGTGTCGGGGCTGTGATATAGAGGTCGCCGACCGCCGGCTTCCATTTTCTTTTGTAGTGATGGATATGTCGGGTTTTGATGTGATTTTGGGTATGGACTGGTTATCGTCATACCGGACTGTTATAGACTGTTACCACCAGAGGGTTATTGTATGTACCTTGAGCGGGGATTGATTTCATTTCTTGGGGGATCGGGTTGTTAGTGTTTTGCTACCGGTGTATGATTCGCGAGGGCAGAGTGAGCTTAGTTGTCTTCTCGCTAGCTGTATGAGTAGTGAGTGTGATGAGACTCGGACTGAGTTGCCCAGAGTGGTTTGTGAGTACTCGAACGTCTTTCCCGAGGATCTTGTTAGTTTACCACCCCAACGAGAGATTGAGTTCTCTATTGACTTAGCGCCTAGCACGGCACCGATTTCTATGGCATCGTATCATTTTGCCCCAGCTAAGTTGAGTGAGTTGAAGATTCAACTCCAAGAGTTGCTAGATAAGGGTTTTATTCGCCCTAATACATCACCATGGGGAGCACCGACCCTCTTTGCTAAAAAGAAAGATGGAGCTTTGAGACTTTGCATTGACTATCGAAAGTTGAACCGGGCTACGGTTAAGAACAAGTACCCTATGCCTCATATAGATGATCTGTTTGACTAGTTGAAAGGATCCCGTTGTTTCTCTAAGATAGACTTGAGATCGGGTTACCATCAGTTGAGGGTCAGGGAGGAGGATATCCCGAAGACGGCATTCCGTACGCGGTATGGCCATTATGAGTTTCTGGTGATGCCTTTTGGGCTCACCAATGCACCGGCTGTGTTTATGGACTTGATGAACCGGATCTTCCGGGAGTTCTTAGATCACTTTGTAGTCGTCTTTGTGGACAACATTCTAATTTATTCACCTTCTGAGGAGGAGCACGAGGAACACTTGAGAGTGGTGCTTGAGTTACTTAGAGCCCATAAGTTGTATGCTAAGTTTAGGAAGTGTGAGTTCTAGCTAGGAGAGGTTAAGTTCTTGGGCCACGTGATATCCGGGGAAGGGGTGTCTGTTGATACATCCAAAATAGAGGCAGTGCAAGATTGGGCACAGCCTAAGAGTGTCATTGAAATCTGCAGTTTTCTGGGATTGGCCGAGTATTACCGTCGGTTTGTGAAGGATTTCTCAAGGCTAGCTTTGCCGTTGACTAGATTGACGCGGAAATGGGTCAAGTTTGTGTGGAGTGAGACCTGTGAAAAGTCGTTCCAAGAACTTAAGGTTAGACTTACCACCGCTCCAGTCTTGATTATTCCGAAGAGAGGTTTGGGTTATGCTGTTTATTGTGATGCCTCACGAGAGGGTTTGGGCTGTGTATTGATGCAAGAAGGGAAAGTAGTGGTCTATGGCTCACGTTAGTTAAAAACACACGAGAGGAACTACACTACACATGACCTAGAGTTGGCAGCTGTGATATTTGCCATGAAAATTTGGAGGCACTACCTTTATGGTGAGAGATTCGAGGTGTTCTCAGATCATAAGAGTCTAAAGTATCTGTTTACACAGAAAGACTTGAATCTGAGGCAAAGGAGGTGGATGGAGTTCATTGAGGATTACGACTTTGAGTTGCACTATCATCCGGGGAAGGCCAACGTTGTGGCCGATGCCCTAAGTAGTAAGCCCATTAGTGATGTAGCTTGTATTGCCATCCGCAAATGGGAGATGTTGGGTGCTCTTGGCGAGTTTGACTTGCACCTGGGCGAGTCAGTTAAATCTGCGGCATTGTTTTCTATAGTTGCACAGCTTACACTTGTGAATCAAGTGTTAGAGGCACAGAAGGGTGACCTTGAGGTAGAATCCCTCCGGGAGAAGATTTCTAGCGGGAAGGTAGAGAAGGGCTTGACTGTGTATCCTAACCTGAGTGTGAGGTACCGAGATCGTTTGTTTGTGTCGGAGTCATACCGAGAGGAAGTACTCCGAGAGTTTCACCATTCACACCTTGCGGTGCATCCAGGAGGCACTAAGATGTATCGTGATTTGAGTCACCAGTTCTGGTGGAGGGGTATGAAGAAGGATGTGGCAGTTTTTGTGTCTAAGTGCCTTACTTGTCAGCAAGTGAAAGCCAAGCATCAAAGGCCAGCAGGTTTGTTGCAACCCTTGCCTATTGCTGAGTGGAAGTGGGAGCACGTCACGATGGATTTTGTTGTGGGTCTTCCGAGGACTCAACGGGGTAGTGATGCCATCGGGCGCAAAACATCTAAAAATAACCTCAGGTGGACCATGGGATCTCCTGACCCGTCAAACCGGTCGATGTGAGGCATCTTGAACCTATCCGGCAATGTCACCGCCGAATCAATATATCCATCTTCAATGTCCGGGATCGAGTTGACTCCCTGGGCTCGTTTAAACAGCTTCTCGAGCTTACTGACTTTCAGCGCGGTTGGATCCACCTCGAATTCGAACGGTGTGTCCACAGGATTAGCCGGTGCTTTAGACATCTGAGGTGGGATTGGTAGTGGGACTGGCCCTGTTGGAATGTCCGTATTCTCCTGGACGTGAGCCGCCTCCCCGGGTGTTGGAACCATAGGTGGGGGTGGTGGTAGGGGTGGTGGTGGATGCGAAGTAGATGCTTCAACTTGTTGGGGTTGGTGCTGCTGCTGAAGTCTGGAAATTAGTTCTGCCTGTTAAGCCACACCTTCCGCCTAACGGGTGGTAATCTCTGCTTGGCGGGCAGCATCCCGCTGCATGGCCTGCATGGTCTCTTGGAGTTGACGCATCATGTCCTCCATGCTGACTGTAAAACACTAATCAGACTGAACAAGTGTGTATCCTCTCCCTGAGGTAGGAGCAGATATCTCAACCCAACTGCGCACAGGTGGGGTGGATAAGAACCGTTGTACTGATGATCTGTGCCTGACTGGCCCTTCTTTGCCTTACCACTGGCGAAGGAAACACTGGTTGCCCTTGAATTGAATCTCTGACCTAACAAAGTCTATCAACGCAAGTCCAATGTACCCGGGGGATATCGGAGCCTTCTGAAGCTATGATTCCAAGACTACCTAGCAAAAGAGAAAACAGACAGCACCTCAGCCTGATTTCACCAAAATAGATATGAGTGTAGCTAAATGACTGTGCTCTCTACTGAATTCTGCCCAAAATTCTGCCTGTAAACTGATACCCTCAGGCCGATACTCAAACTTGCAACTGATACATACATCCCTATAAAGACGCACTCTAACAGCACATATCAAGCAAGTAAGAGCCAAAACACCCCTATGGTGGGGTAGGATTTCCCTGTCCTATTTTGTCAGGAGCTAGGGTTTCACTACGCACGCATGTGGTTTCAAACAACCTAAATTCGGGTGAGCAACTTGTCCTAGTTTGGAATGGTCACTATGGCTTCCAATAGGCTACTAGGTCGAATGGTCAAAAAAGGGTGCCTCGGGAAAATTGAGGTTTGTGCTCCCATCGTGGCAGAGCCTGAAACCAGTCAGCCTTATGGCACGCTTTTCCAAGCGAGCCTCCGACAAACTGTTCGAGAATAACAGGCGGCAAACACTGTGACTTAAGCGCACCAATGCAAATGCAATGCAAAGAAACACATAAGTGTAGACAAAACAACATATCATGAGTTTCGAGTCAAGTTCTCTAAATCCCCAGCAGAGTCGCCAGAAACTGTAAATTGCCCAGAACTCTCTCCGTACGCATCCCTTTCGGAGAGGGCGCAAATGGGGTTCATAGCCACTACAATCGGATTCCTGTCACGGTTCTGAATCTAATCTCACAAAGTACAATGTAAGACTGATAAATCACCAAAGAGTCCAAATCCGGCAATTGGTTTTGAAAAATCAATTTTGAATCAAAAAGCGCCAAACATGGACTGTTTTGCCAAATTTCAGAGTCGCCACCTAAATATTTTATTTTGAGAAATTTAGAAAACCCTGACTCATGCCTAAGGTCACGTGTCCGTCATCACCAAAGTTACCTCAGCTCGGGAACTTGGGTATGAGGGGGGAAGGTCATGAAATGAGCACCCTCGCTCGCCCGATCAAAGGATCGGCCTCTACTAAGCATGATATGTTATTTTGAAAACACATGTATTCTTATTCCGGTTTATTAGCTAACATTACTATGTGATGCGCACAGTATACAAGTATAGACTCAATCACACGGATTGAAACAAAACAACTCATGTTTGTTTTTGAAAGTGCTACTCACAAGTAGGCTAAAGCGCGGATTTGCCACCCTCAAGTGGGCTTAGAAAAACATGATTTTGCCACTTCAAGTGGGCTTAAAACTCACAATCATCAAGTTGTTCCAATTCAGGCAATCAAGCCTTCATCCATAGGCATTCATATAGTTTATCAAATAAGCACATAGTCTTATGGCAACACTCACACTCATGCAAGGATGCTAAAGCATAAACACTTACAGTGTACTCCGAGCCAAAACAGAAAACTAGTTAGAAATATACATGAATCCTAACTATGTTAAATGCCTAATGTAACACATGCAAAATGCAACTAAATAGGCTCGGCTATCTAATCATGGCATATGAATGCAGCAGTTGATACATGTATTCAAATAGGAATTGAAATACAATGCAGCTTGAATGATGCGCCGAGACCGGTGCATGCAAGACAAATGAATGATGCACGCAAGACAAATGAATGATGCACGCATGCAAAGCATAAGTTTGCTAATTGAAACATGCCCTAAAACTAACCATTGAAAGCTGGTAAATAAAAGGGAGAAAGACGTGGGGTTGGAAGACATTCACACACACACGCATACTTATTACAACATTTGCCCTCTCGACGAAGGGTCCGACTGAAATGAAAGCTAACTAGCTACACTAATTAAGCTAACTATTACAAATCACAACTAATTAACTAACTAGTCAACTAATTTCAAACACAAATGAATAGCTAAATGCATTAACTACTTAAGTACAGAATCCAACGAATTGACAGCTAAGTAAAGCAGTTAAAAGGCCTCGAGGACGAGGGATGCATGCATGCTCGGTCGACTTCCTCCCGAAATCCCGTCGCCTTGCCACCGATTGCCTCTGTTTGCATTCACTTTGATTCTAAACACCAAACCAATTCCCAGACTGCTTCTGCTCCAGAACCAGAACAACTTTGAACCATCTTCAAGCTGGTGGACTGTCGGCCACCAGGGGAGGCTGTAGGCCACTTGTCGGCCACTTAAGGAGGTTGTAGGCCACTTAAAGTGGCCGGTCGGCCACTTCCTCTGGCCGGTCGGCCAATTGCTTCTGCACACTTCCATTTTGCTGCAAACAGAGTTCAACAAGGGCAAAGCAAGGTATTTGCAGGGTATATGTGTACAACCACCCTCCTTATCATTTCTCAAGCTCAAAGGAGTGCGGTACTCGACTCTCGGGCCACCAACCGAGCATCGCAATGCACGATGGCTGAGAAACCGAGTTTGTACAAGTCAATGAATGCGCAAATAACATACAAGACTCAAGAGGCCTCCACCCTATCATGCACAATCAAGGGGGACAGCGATTAAGAAATGAGGCACATTTCATTACTTCAAGTATGAAACGTCCCTCGTTCCTCGTGTTTGGATTAATGCCCAATCCAAACACATGCAATGCAACACACATGCAAACAACATGCTTATCTATCAATGCTAGAGAGGTATGCACAAGGCTCTATCATGTACGCAATGCATGCAAGACAATGTTAAGGGACCAAGAGCACTAAATCAAGTGAAGAACATTACACATGAGGCATGCATTGTCAACCTCAAATGGTCAAACCACATATGGATAGACCTAAGATACTCCAAAACAGTGGCCAAAACTCACTAAAACTTAGGCACAAAAAGGGAAGGAATGCATGTTCATTCACTTGCTCGCAAGCAAGGCATAAAGCTTAACTTTCAAACACATTGAAAGAGGGACATATATGAGAGCATGACAGAGGTACAAGCACTGAAATCATATGCCAAATGATGACATATCATGCAAACAACACAAGTATAGCATGCTAGAAGACTCAAGCATTAAAGCTAGCAAAGAGCATAACACTAGAGGCATGCAATACATAGCACAAATGACCAAACCAACCCCGGACAGAGGTTAAACATGCCAAAACAGAGGCCTAATCATGCTGAAATGGGAGCTCAAAATGCTAGAAGAACATGCACATATGTTGGCCTATGAACAAGACATGATACACAACCCTCAAAAGCTACAAAGAAGTGAAGTGTATGAGAGTGTGACTACACTATATACACTAAAATTGCATGCCAAATGGTGTCATACCATGCAAATATCACATACACAACATGTTAAAGGCCCCAAAACTCAAAGCTAGTCAAGGCCCTTTAAACTACAACCATACTAAGCAATGATCAATTGACCCTAACCATTCAAAATAGATCTAAGGCAAGTCAAAATAGTGGCAAAAACATGCTAGACTCGCAGCATAGATGGCAAGAAAGATAAGCTCAAGTATTGGCTCACAAACAAGGCATAAGGGCACAACTCTTAAACACAATGAAAGAGTGATAAACATGAGAGTATGACAGAAGTTTAAGCTCTGAAATTACATATTAAATGATGTCATATCACACAAATGTCACAAATAAGGCATGCTAGAGGTCTCAAAACACAAGACTAGCAAAGCCAATTACACTATAGCCTTACAAGGAAAGCTATACATGACCAAGACCACTTGGAACAGAGTTTAGGCATGCTAAATCAAGGCCAAAAGCATGCTAAAATAGAGCTAAAACAAGCTAGAATTAGAGGCATAAAGCATGATGCATGTTAAGCCTACAAGGAGGATTGCACTACAAGTACAAAAACCAAGCAAGAGGTGACCCCACCAACTAAAATCAAAGTTAAAGCATGTTAAATAATGGCCAAAAACATACTGGAATGAATCCAATACATGCTAGAATAATATGCCAAATCATGAAGCATGTTAGGCTTATGAGTAGGATTGCACTACAAGTACATGAAGCATGCAAGAGGTGACTCAACCAAGCCAAAACAGAGCTACAACATACTGAAATAAGACCAAAAATAGGCTGAGATCAAGCCAACACATGCTAGAAAAATATGCTCAAGTATGAGGCCAACAAGACATAGAACCAAGAAGCAAGGAGAGAGGGCCACCCCCTCCTAATTTAGACCTTAAAACATGGTTTCTACCACTGAAATTCCTTTAAGTTTCAGTGGTAGAAAGGCCAAACAAAGGGTGCCTCTAAAAAGATGGCACCAAGCTTAAGCAAATAAGGCACACAAGAGGGTAGAACACCCTCAACACCAAAGAGGCCTCAAACAACCATTTTAAGAACTTAAAAATAGAAGTTTTTGTAGTTGCAAGAAAGGCCAAAAATAGCATGCAAGGATGGCCAAATAAGCAATGAAAGTAAAGCTTTAAAGAGGATATGGGACTCACCCTTGAAGCATAGCAAAACCTGCAGCTTTTCTCAGCCAAAACCAGCTTTAAGAAGCTCCAAACAAACCACAAGAAACCTCAGTTCCAAGGTAGGGTGTTTGGCTAAGAGGGTTGTGTACAAAAATGCAAAGAAAATACACTTCTAAGCACAATATATATATATATATATAGAGAGAGAGAGAGAGAGAGAGAAATCTAGAGAGAGATATATTTTGCTTCTCCAAAATCTGAACCCTGGAAAAGGAGAGAGAGCTCCCCTTATATATGCAATGCAAGGGAAAGCTTCCTTGACAAGCTTAGAGCATGTTTGAATCCCTCCATATACGTGTATGGAGGATGCATTCTGTGCTCACCAGCTGGCACCAAAAATATCTGCAAAAACAGAAAAATGATCGTAGAAGTGGCCTATAGGGGGAAAAAGTGGCCTACAACCACCAAAAGTGGCCAACAGCGTCTCCCCTCCCTCTAGGTAAGGGGTAATAAGGTATGGTCCAAAAACAAACCAAAAAGAAGAGAGCTAAGAAGCCACAAGACAAGGCACTCAGCCGGAAGCCCCGAAAACTAGCCTACAGGCCACTACAAGTGGCCTACAAGAGAGAAAAGTAGCCTACAACTACAAAAAGTGGCCTACAGGCCTCTCTCTCCCTCCAGGCAAAGGCACCAAGGCATGGTCCAAAAACAAACCAAGAAAAAGAGAGTTAAGAGGTCCCGAGACAAGGCACTCAGCCAAAAGCCCCGGAAGCTCGAAACGAGCACAAACATGCGCGATCACCGCATGCACAACGATAACGTCTGAGTTTTAAGGTCGGTCAAAAATGGGGTGTCTACAGGTGGTAGTTGACCGGTTGACTAAGTCGGTGCACTTTATTCCTATGCGTATGAGAGATTCGGTAGATCATCTTGCCGACTTGTATATTCGGGACATAGTGAGGTTGCAAGAGGTCCCAGTGTCGATTGTCCTAGATAGAGATCCGCGCTTTACTGCTAGGTTGTGGCAGAGTTTGCAGAGTGCCTTGGGCACTAGATTGACCTTTAGCACGGCTTACCATCCTCAGACTGATGGGCAGTCCGAGTGTACTATTCAGATCCTTGAGGATATGCTTCGAGGCTGTGTCCTTGACTTTAAGGGGTCATGGGAGAGGCACTTGTTGGCCCGGAGTTGGTACGGGAAACGACGGAGAAATTTGAACTTATCCGTAAAAGGCTTGTTATAGCCCAGAGTCGCCAAAAAAGTTATGTCGATCGTAGGCGAAGACCTTTGTCATTTGAGGTGGGTGATCATGTCTTTCTAAAAATATCACCTAGACGGGGTTTGATGAGGTTTGGGAAGAGTGGGAAGTTGTCCCCTCGGTTTATTGGCCCTTTTGAGATCCTTGAGAAGATTAGGGAGGTTGCATACCGTTTGGCTTTACCGCCATAGTTGTCCGGAGTGCATGACGTGTTTTATGTTAGTATGCTTTGGAAGTACAAGCCGAATCCATCGCATGTATTAGATTGGACCGACTTAGAGGTAGATGAGGATGCTTCATATGAGGAGAGACTGGTGAAGGTCTTGGATAGACGGGACCAAGTCTTGCGAGGCAAGACGATACCCTTGGTAAAAGTTTTGTGGAAACATCATGGGGTTGAGGAGGCCACTTGGGAACGTGAGCTGGAGGTCCGAGAGAAATATCCGGACTTGTTTGTTAATGTTTGACCATGTATTGGGAATTTTGTTTTATGGATGAATTCTAGAAACATTATATATGTTTGAACTATGGAAATGTTATAATTGTTGAATATGTTTCGGAAACATGAGTTTAATTTAACATTGCATATGTTGAATGTGTTCTAGAAATGTAACTATGTTATTAACATTGAATATCTTATGGAATTATGGAATACGTGTATTGAAATCTGTTGAAAGTCAAAGGAATGCATGTTGATAATGCATGTTGAGTTATATTATATTTTGTCCTCTTGAGAAGAGATGGAATGACTGGTAGTGAGTCATGATGGTAAGTGTTGATTTGTAATCATGTTGAGAATTGAAAAGATCACAATTTTGAAACTTATATATCTAATTTCGGGGACGAAATTCTTTAAGAGGGGGAGGTTATAGCGATCTCGGTTTTCCCGTCATTTATTTTGTTCCGGACTTGGGTTCTGTCATGGTTGTGTTGTCTATATCTTGTTTTCGTTCTTTAAATCCTTTGTATTTGAGTTTTGGGACGTGTTGGATGAGTTTGGAACAGGTTGGTTGGGAGTTAGAACAAATAATTGCTGCCCAGAATTTTGCTTCTTCGCTCGAGCGAGGGTTCCTACGCTTGAGCGAGCTTTCTTGCGCTCAAGCGAGCCTGGTCTGGTGTGTCTCTTCGCTTGAGTGAGCAGTGTTTCACTCGAGTGTGCGTCTGCGTTTCTTTTGAACCTGAGGGTTGGTATTCTTCACTCAAGCGAGCCTTCTTGCGCTCGAGGGAGCGAGCTCTATGTTTTGTGTTTCTTCGCTCGAGCGAGCACTCCTACGCTCGAGCGTGCTTCGGCATTGCAGACCTGAAGCTTTGCGTTGTTTGCTCGAGCGACGCTTCTTGCGCTCGAGCGAGGTTCTTTTGTGTCTAGTCGCTCGAGCGACCACTCCTTCGCTCGAGCGAGGTTCGAACATATCACTTGGCAGCACCGGGTTATACATCACTTTTTTAACATCTTTTTCATCCAAACCCTAGATTCGGCTGCTTCTCTCTCTAAACATACCTTCTCTCTACAAATACACCTTGTTCTGGGGCCTCTCTACCCTAATCTCTTTGTAAGAAAGGTGGAGCTTCGCGTGGGCTACATTTTGATCCGAAAATTTGTGGTTTTGGAGCATCTTGAGTTTTCTTCATCGTCTCCCTTAAGTCTCTTCATTTGAGGCAGGGATAACCTACTTCTTTCTATGAGTTTTGACATAAATGTTGGGTATTTCGTATAGATGGTGTTGTTTGGGAGTTTTGGGAAAGTTAGGGTTTGTTTTGAAATTATAAAAGAGGGTTTTTCGTATTTGGGCTTCATATGTGTTTGTGAGACCTTGAAAATGGGATATTTGTATATAATGGGTGAAATATGGCCTTGGGAGCAACATTTGAGAAAAGGAAGAAAATGCCCTAGTTTGAATATTAATACCTATTTTGTATAAATAGTGAAATGAATATGAGAATATGGAATTGAATTGAGAATCATGAAATTGGAAGAAATTGTGAATAAATAGTGTAGTTGGATTAATAAATCGCTCACCTATGGAAGATGTGATAATTATCTGTTTGATAAAATTATTTATCTGTTTAGAAATAACTGTATTGGACTATCGGTGGAGGATAGTCTTGATTGTAGTAGACAATGCATGATGATTAGGGAAATTGAAACTAATCTATTGGATTATGTCACAGAATGTGACGGTGGAATTAACAAATTCAATATGTGAATTGTTGGGTCATTGTTTATGACGACGTGTTTAAATACATTGCATATGTATGTTGTTTGGGAGGAGATAGGGGATGTACTCCATTGCTTGGGAGGAGATAGGGGATGTACTCCGTTGTTTGGGAGAAGATAGGGGTTGTACTCTAGTGTTTAATTGAAGTGTTATTTTTATAAGTTGTAGTCTCATTTGAAATTGTTGATGATAGAAGTGTTGATAATATGAGATGTAGTCTCATTTTGAATCGTTGATGATTGAAGTGTTAATAAGATGAGTTGCAGTCTCATTTAAATTGTTTGGCAAAATAATGTATCATGTCAATGAATTGATGTAGATAAGGGAAGGGGAATGGATTGGAACACGGTTGTGAATGTTGATGGGTTATGGTAATGGTGTAAATTGAATGCTAATATTTTAGTTACTTCTCATAACTGGTTTAGCGTATCTCCACTGGGATATGGCTCACCCTATATGGGACATCATTTTCAGGTGCAGGTGATATGCTGCCTCCAAGGACGTAGCTTGGGAGGTTTAGAAGCTGAAGGCCTATTTTTTGTTGTTACCCTTTTTGTATTACATGTAATTCAAGCCAAGGGCTTAATATGTTAAGAGTTAGAGCTCTCTTTTGTTGTAACCAAGTGTTGACTTGGAAAGTTGTAAGCCCGTAGGGCATTTACTTTTGTTGTCAACATGTAATTCTTTTGTAATGAACACTCTGATAAATGAATATATGTTTATTTCCCCTATGTCTAAGGATATCATGAATGGTTGGTTTATGTACTTAAATTTGAGGGCGTTACATGTACGGGCGCACGAGCGGAATGGCCAGGCCGCACGAGCGGCTCAAGCCCAATTAGCTACTGCACAAACACCGCAGGAGCAGCCCAATTCCGCTGCTGGAGTGGCCCAAAAATAGGCGCTCGTGCGGCCCAATAGACGCATGAGCGGTCTAGTAAAAACATATATACATATTCACCGCACGAGCGGAGGCCCAGACCGCACGAGCGACCCAGGCCCAAAAACATTATGCTTTCACGCCGCAAGAGCAGCCCAATTCCGCCACACAAGCGGCTAATAAATTAGCACTCGGTGCGGCCCAGGTAAAAAAAAAAAAAAAAGAGTAATAAAAAAAAATTTAAAAATAATAAATAAATAAATAAATAAATTGTGTAGTTTCTTTAATTACTTTTTGTTTATTTATTTAATTATTACTTATTTAATTTCTCTTTAAAAAAATAATAAATATATATATATAATTTAAAACCTACAAATTTATTTTGTTTTATTTATTTTAATTTTTATTTACTTATTTTATTTTTATTATTTTTCTCCTTCTTCTTCTTCTTCTTCAAAAAAAAAATAAATAAATAAATAAAAATAAAAAAAATTAAGAAAAAAAAAACGAAAATTTTCTTGAGTAAACCCTAGACCACGTGTTGACCCTCATCACTTTTCCAAGTACACTCTCTCTCTCTCTCTACCCCTCATCTTCTTCTTCTTCTTCTCTCTCTCTCTCTCTCTCAACCTCACACATCCACAAACTCCATCCAACCCCACCATCACCAACTTCTTCTTCCTTCACCTATCACCCCACATTTTTCTCAAAACCACCTTCCACCGGAGCACCACTATATTTTCCGACCGGCGACTTTTCGGCGGATCCACGTCATCTTCTTCCTTTCTTTTCTTCCTATTTTTTTTTTAAGGTAATCGCCCTCTTTTTGTTTTGATTTCTTAATTTTTCCATAAAATATAGTAATTTAATAGTTATTGTTGAGGCTTTGTTCATCATCCTTGTACCTACCATCATCTCCACCATTGTCCATGATCTTTACATCTAAAAAAATATAAAAAAGAAAAAGAAAAAGAAAAAACAACCTGGGCGTGCACCAACAAACCCACTGCACGTACAGCCCTCTCCGGCGCACGTGCGGCCCAAGCAAAAAAAAAATAAAAAATTCACATAATAATAATAATAATAATAATAATAATAATCATTTACCTTATTGTAGCTTCTTTTTTTTTTTTTATAATGTAGTTGTTTAGTTTAATTGGTTAGTAGATTGTTGTTATTTTTGTTTTACTCGTTTAGTTAGTGATTTTGTTTTATTTTTATTTTGTGATGTAATTGTTAGTTTAATTATTTAATGGTTTAGTTTTTATTTTTTTTTATTTTTATTTTCTAAATTATTATTTTATTTTTATTTTTTTCTACTAACTTAGATTATTTTATTTTCTTATTTATTTATTTATTCATTGTAGTTCATATGTGTGTTTGTCAATTTGTCTCATGCTAACTTAGTATAAGTTAATTTTTGTACTCTATATATATATATATATGACCACAAAAAAAAAAAAAAAATCTCGGAATGTGATGGCAATGAGAATTGGCATGATTTGTGCATGCATGTGCTGTTTGATGTGGTCTAATATAATGGTTCTACGTTTTTTGTTGTGTTGATTGTCTTATTTTGTGCAGGAATGGCTTCATCATCCCGCCAAGCACCCAAATGGCCTTGCAACGCCAACATTGCATTTAGGGATGTGCCAACCGACGCTTGAGCCAACAAACTAGTTACCTGTGATACATCCTTTGATGTGGAATACTTCTGACGCCATCAACCCACTGCGTGGAGTGTCCGGCAACTTGAAGACTGAGGCCTCTTAGGCGTCTGCACCGTCACTGAACCGGCGTATCCTCGTATTGTGTGAGTCTTTTATCAAAATATGTACACCAGTGACGAGGCTCTGGAAACTCTTTTGTCCATTGTTGACAAAGTGGAGTTAGCTGTCACACCAACTTCCATTGCCGAGGTCCTTCATTGTTCCATGGACGCTATTAATGCAGAACAATTCCCGGTATTTACTCGGGAACTCACCATCCCAGCATTAGTAACTAAATTTTATGAGGGGCGACAGGATGATGACAACCGTACTAGCATCCGGCAGGCTAACTTACCACACCGCCTTCTCTTCCTCGATGTGCTTCTAAAAAAGAATATCATCCCTTTTGGCCACAAGGAAGAGCGGCGAGGGGACTTCTCCCGTGCTTTGCACCGATTTGACTTCGGGTTTTGAGTTGACATCCCTACTTTGATCTACAACCAGATGAACCAAATCCTTAGTGAAGTCAAAGTGCACAACACCCGGGGCAGTTCTACATGGGCCCTCCCTTTCGCCAACCTCATCACTGCGCTCATAAAAGCCCAAGGGATATACCCACTTGAATCCAATGAGATTCAGCTTTCGCCATCCACACTTTATGGAAAAACCCACTGGCGCCAAACCACTGCTCGCCTACAGCCTCCACTACTCCTCCTTGATACCCCGACCAATCCTAATGATGCCCCAGTAGAGCCCGCTGCCGCAACAGCACCAACGCTAGCACCATTCCGTATGACGAAGGCGCAATATCAGGCTCTTTTCGATAATCAAGCCGCTATTCAGCAATCGGTGGTTGATCTCCAGGCCGAGTATCAGGCCTATCGGGATTACTCACAGGCGGCATTTGATGGGTATTAGCAGTCAGTTGCATCTCTGCAAGCTGACTTCTACGCATACCGGGACTCGAGCGAGCAGCGGTTTGATTAGCTTGGCGCTAGGATTCATGATGAGGCGTTCGAGACTTGGACACTGATGCATGCCCTATTTGAACAGCATTTCCCACCATCGTCGAATCCACATCAGTGATATCTGTATATTTTCTTTTTTTATTTCTTTATTTATTTTTATTATGTTTTATTTTATTTTTATTTTCCTTTTATACTGTACAGTTCAAAAAAAAAAAGCGTGTGTGTGTTTGGGTGTCCTTGCCTCGCTTGATGTATGCCCATGCTGTCTGGTAAAATCCTCTCTCTCATTTTACTATCTCATGTACAATTGCTTACATTGAGGACAATGTTGTATTCCAGTTGGGGGGTGAGGGTATTTATAATAACCATTCATGTTTGTACTTGCTGCACTTGATTGCACCACTTCACATAATGTTCACTTTATGCTAGTATGGTAATGATATGTGCATATGTTAATTGGGGAACATAGTAGGCTTGTGTGAAAAGGGTTTATTGGATAAATACTCACATGTGATGTTTGCACTAGGATAGTTGTTTGTGTTTGTGGTATTAGTACACTTGTCATAAGTATGTCTTAATTCACATGAACACACTATCATAGCGGTGACCTCTTTATTATAATCCCTGGTATACATCATTGATAATGGCTAAGGTTGCAGAAAAGAATAAATGAGTAGCCAAGATTCTTTAAAAAAAAAAAAAAACCAACACCAACAACACTTGACTTGTTTGGGTTCGTAGCATTTTTAACTCGAGTTATTAAGCCCGTAGGGGTGTCTCTACACCTAGTGCCCTAAAACCATCTCGTTTGGGAGTCATTGGCCCAATACTTGCTACATGGGTTAATTAGAAAGCTTAAGGGACCTAGACATTGCACAGTTAAGAAAAAAAAATAAGGAGAATGGCTTCTTTAGATTCGTAGCTTTTTCAACTCGAGTTATTAAGCCCGTAGGAGTATCTTCACACCTAGTGCCCTAAAACCGTCTAGTTTGGGAGTTATTGCCTAATGTTTGTTACATGGGTTGATTAGAAAGCTTAATGGATCAGGACATTGCACAGTCAAGTAAAAAAAAAAAAAAACTTTTGAGAATCTTGGCTGCAATAGTTTAGTTTTTATGTATATGTTGGGTGTTATTATGAGTTACACTGGGCTATTATAGTGGACAGTTAACTAATATGGAGATTGCACTTTACACCGAGGATACTGATAATGTGTCTACTAGCATACACAAGTACATGGGACTTTACTTTTGCATTAACTGAATTGTGATTTTGACTCAATAGATTCCTTCATGCTTATCTATTGTGCCTTCAATAACGCATCATGTCTTAATATCACACTGTAGTGGCACATAAGTTGATTGTTAGGTAGAGTAGTGTGGTTAATTGTTGTTGAGCGAATATGAATATGTTGATGTTTGTGGGTATCACTTATGAAAACCCTCACAAGACTATACTCGTCCACTTGGGATAACCTTGTGGTTTAAAGGCTTGTTGCATATGCTAACTGCAATCATGATCCCTACGAAAGTGGCTTAGAGTTATTTTACTTTTCTTATTTCTTTTGTTTTGCTTGAGGACTAGCAAAATATAAGTTAGGGGATGTGATATAGGCAGAAAGATACCACATTGAGGCCACTTAAGTTACATTTTTTGTCTTTCAATTTTGTTTATTTGGTGGAGATGATGTGTTTCGTGCAACTGTACAGATTTGGCATGAAATACGTAAATTCAATCAAAAAGGGGCACGAAAGCAGATCCTCCGTGCGAGAAGTGAAAAATCCGAGCCAGCCAAACCATCGCCAATGCAGCCAAGTTTCACGTGCCCACCACCGCTCGAGCGACCCACATAGGTGCTTGAGCGGCCCACCTAGGGACACATGCACAGATTTTTGGGTGTGTTTTGTTGATAATAAAAGGGGAAAAAATAGGCTAACCTAGGGTTCGAAAAATTATTTTCAAGGAAAGAAAGACTACGGTTTTAAGGAGGTGATTTTTTCTCAAGCTAAAGGGACAACTTCCATAGGGGCTTCTTCCTCATCCTCTTCCTCTTCTCACTTCTCCATGAGTGGTTAGTCTTCTTTTCTAGGGTTTTGATGAAACCCTAGCCATGCAATAGGATTTTTCATAAGTTTTGATTGTGAATCGATTTGAATCAATGTATGGCTGATTTAGAAGTTTTTAATCATTGTTCTTTTCATCTCTTCAAGTATTTCACTCTTAGTGATTGTTTAATGCTTTCCATACATTAGTTTTCTTTGTGTTTGTATTCAAAGTACGAGACGAGTCATGCTACCATAGTTTAGAGCAAACACCTCGTGCTACTCGGGATGATTCGTGCCTATACATTGAATGCAATAACTCTCTTGATCAATATTTCAAACTTGTAGTTGTGAAATATTGGGTATTTCAAATCGAATTACAATTATTGGCTGATGTTTAATCTTGTTTATATGGTTAGTGATGAATTCTTTGCCCTAGGATTTTTTCCAAAAATCAATACCTCAAACCCTAATTTGAATTGTCAATTTAATTTCTCAATTTCATTTAATTCCTGATTAGTCATAAAATCTCTCAATCTTTTTCATCAAAATTAATTTAGGAATTTAGCAATTAAATTAGTCTAATTTCACAATTGTCCCTGTGGATCGATACTTGAACTTGCCATTATTCTAAAAGGATTTGGTATAGTTTAGTGTTTATTTTGGTGTGTGAAACGAACCATCACATTCACTTAGTGAAAACACATCAAAGTTAATCAAGATGACATAGTAGACTTGTCTTTGAACTAGCGATCTTATACGATTAACCGGATATGTCTCACACACAAATTTTCTTCTCTTTAGGTAATTCAAAAAGCCGACACGTGGATTGACCTTGTGTTTATATCCTGTTTCATGAGCGCTCTAAAGTCAAGCCCTTGGACTCATAGGAAGTGGAACCACCTCCTACACTTATATAGGTAAGTTTACTGAGAGTACCCATGTAACTAAAGTACCCTAACTCACCGTTGTAAACTTATTAAGAGCTAAGTAGCTCAACCTCTTCTTTTGCATTGCAAGTCCCAAGTACTTTATACTTTGGGATGGTTATAAAAATAAAAATTTAAAGTGTTTACAATCACAGCATATGGTGTATTTGGGCTCATTGAACTCAAGACTTGATATTTCTTCAAGCATTAAGTCAAGTTTCCACCAGGAGTGATATAATACTTGGGCTTAAGACCTATCCCCTTTGATGATCTCACATCAAATCCCTTGCCAGTATTTCTTAAGATAATTTACAGTCACGTGGACACAATTCTTACATAGCTATGTATTACCACAGTTTATGACACGGTCAACATGTCCAGACTAACAGTCACTGTCATAACTATCAACTCATATTAATAATGAGTTTACATAAAAAATCAAGTTATCCTATCAACTCATTCCATGCTCGAGCGTAACTTTCCCCGCTCGAGCGGAAGTGCGAAATCTGGAAAACCCAGATTGCACCTCCAAGCTCAAACTCAAGTTTAAATGCATCAAAGCCGATCCTCTTGGGCTCATTTTCTGGAAAACATTTATAAACACATAAAATAACGTGGCTCAAAGCTCAATTTATGAATTCAAGCCCCAAAGGTGAGTCAATTAAAACCATATTCAAACCCATTTTCAAGCCAATTTCAAATCATTTTCAAGAACAATCTTCAAACATGACATGCATGATCTTAAATCATTTTCAAAGCTTTAATGCTGTTTCAAAAGAGCTCAAGCCTTCAAAAACAAGATGAACTCATGGAGTATAACCAAAAGATGGACATGCATGTGAGGTATGATGAACTACAACCTCAAAACTTCAATATATGTACATGCATGCAACACTTAAGCTTCAATTCACCATTAATGACCCAAATCATGACTTAGCTCTACAATCTAACATGGACCATGCAACAATCAACTCAAAACATGAACAAGAAGACAACGGAGCTACCTTTAGTCTTGTAGTTCAAGAAGGGAGCTCAAATATGCAATCTCCTTAACAATTTCTTCAATTTCCAAACAATTCTACAAGCAAAATTGAGATGAAATCAACTCCTCAAGTCTCCCTCTCTCTAAGGTCGGCTAGAACAAGAAGAAATGGCTGATGAAATGTTTTGATGAAGCATACACAAGGCTTCAAATATGAGTAAACAAAGGCCCCACTAGATGGCAAAAGTGTAATTACGTCAAACTCTTTAATTAGCTTATTTTAATCTAATTTAATCATACCCAATCAGTTTTCAGGTAAATACACCATAAAATCACATTAATTACGAGGGTCATGGAACATCAATCGGTTTCTAATTCGGCCGCCGATATGGCCTTCAATTAGCAGTTTAAACACTAAAATACGAACAGATCAAATAAACAATCAACAGATAGAATGCAGTTCAAACAGATGTATTCATTCAATTCAGTTTCAATTTCAGTCAGTCAGTTCAGTACTTTAGTCAGTTCAATTATCAGTCATTATCAGTTCCATTTAGCAGTAATCGATGATTAACGGTAATCATTCAGTCATTAATCAGTAAACAGTATGAGGGTTGTTACAGTCTCCCCTCCTTATAAAGAGTTTAGTCCTCTAAACTCGAGTTACCTTCATTCTGGAAGAAAACAGGATTCAGTGGAAACAGTTCAGGATATCGCTTGGCCATGTCATCTTCCCTTTCCCAAGTGGCATACACGCCACCGTGGTTTTGCCAATCAACTTTCACTAACGGGATCTCTTTGTTTCTCAGTTTCTTGATTCGTCTGTTTACAATCTGTATAGGCCGTTCCTCGTAAGTGTAGTCATCACTCAACACTACGTGGGTAGGCTCTATTACATGGAAGGGATCCCGGAGATAATCTCTTAACATAGAAATGTGGAAAACGTTATGCATGTGTTCCATTTCAGGAGGAAGCGCAACTTGATACGCCACCGGATTGATTTTCTCAATAATCTCATACGGTCCGACATATCTCGGCGCTAACTTGCCTTTGACTCCAAAACGAGTCTGGCCTTTCATTGGTGTCACTTTCACAAAAACGTGATCACCCACTTCATACTCTCTGTCCCGTCTTCTGACATCTGCATAACTTTTCTGTCTACTCTGTGCAGTTTTCAGTCTCTGCTGTATCAGTTTCACTTTTTCAGTTGTTTCATACACAATCTCGGGCCCAAGCAAAGGCCCATCTCCAACTTCTGCCCAGCAAATCGGAGATCTACATTTTCTGCCATACAATGCCTCGAAGGGCGCCATACCAATACTCGAATGGTAGCTGTTATTGTAGGCGAATTCAACTAATGGCAGATGACTTTCCCAGTCTCCCTGAAAATCAAGGACACACATTCTCAGTAAATCCTCCAGAGTTTGGATGGTCCTTTCTGATTGGCCATCTGTCTGAGGATGATAGGCACTACTCAGTCTCAGTTCGGTACCCAGTGCAATTTGTAGGCTTTGCCAAAACCTCGATGTAAACTTCGAATCCCTGTCAGAAACAATAGACACAGGCACTCCATGCAGTCTTACAATCTCATCAATATAGATAACGGCCAATTTGTCCGCATTATAGATTGTCTTGACAGGTAAGAAGTGAGCAGATTTGGTTAATCTATCAACAATAACCCAAATTGAATCCATACCTTTTCTGGAGCGAGGCAATCCAACGATAAAATCCATCGTGATATGCTCCCATTTCCACTCTGGTATGGGTAGGGGTTGCAATAGTCCGGCAGGTCGTTGATGTTCAGCTTTGACCTGTTGGCAATGAAGACATTTGGATACAAAATCAGCAATTTCTTTCTTCATTCCCGGCCACCAGAAATTCTGTTTCAGATCTTGGTACATTTTCGTATTCCCTGGATGGATAGACAATTTCGAATTGTGGCCTTCTTGCAGAACTCTTCTTTTTAGTTCAGTATCATTTGGTACACACAGTCTTTCTTGAAATTTCAGTACATTATTCTCAAATTTGAATCCCGGTCTCGGTTTAGATTCTCTTTCTTCGATGATCTTTTTCAAGAAGTCATCCAGTTGCTGTTTCCCTTTAATCTCCTCAATCAGCGCCGGTTGAGCAGAAATAGCAGCTAAGATTCCACCTTGTTCTCGTAAAACAATTTCGATTTCAGCTTTTTCAAGGTCACAAAGCAACTCTTTCTGTCCTGTAAGCAAACAGGCTAAGTTTCCAATCGATTTCCGGCTCAATGCATCGGCAACAGTATTGGCTTTTCCTGGATGGTACAATATCTGTAGGTCATAGTCTTTAATCAGTTCCAGCCATCTCCGCTGTCTCATGTTCAGTTCTTTTTGTGTGAGGAAATATTTTAAGCTCTTGTGGTCGGTGTATACTTCACATGTCACCCCATACAGATAGTGACGCCAAATTTTCAGTGCAAACACCACTGCAGCAAGTTCCAGGTCATGGGTCGGGTAGTTCTTTTCATGTGGCCTCAACTGTCGGGAAGCATAAGCAATAACTTTCCCATTCTGCATTAAAACACATCCCAAACCCTTATGAGAAGCATCACTAAATACAGTATAACCATCCGTACCTGAAGGTAAGGTAAGAACCGGTGCAGTCACTAATCGAGTTTTCAACTCCTGAAAAGCAGATTCTATTTGGTCAGTCCAGTCAAATGATGTCCCCTTCTGAGTTAACTGAGTCAATGGTAGGGCAATTTTGGAGAAATCTTTGACAAATCTTCTGTAATATCCAGCCAGTCCCAAAAAGCTTCGGACTTCAGTCACATTGGTCGGTCTAGGCCAGTTCACTACAGCTTCAATTTTCTGCGGATCAACAGAAATTCCATTTTTGCTAACAACATGCCCCAGAAACATAACATGGTCAAGCCAAAATTCACATTTAGACAGTTTAGCATACAGTTTCTGTTCTCTTAAGGTTTGTAGGGCAAGTCTCAGATGATGTTCATGCTGTCCTATACTTTTGGAGTAAATCAATATGTCATCGATAAATACAACAATAAAGTCATCAAGGTATGGTTTAAAAATTCTGTTCATGAGGTCCATAAAAGCAGCAGGGGCATTCGTGACTCCGAATGGCATAACTAAAAATTCATAATGGCCATACCTTGTTCTAAAAGCAGTTTTATCAATGTCTTCTGGTTTAACCTTCAGTTGATGATACCCCGATCTGAGATCGATTTTGGAAAACACTTGTGCACCCTGTAACTGATCAAATAAATCATCAATACGCGGTAATGGGTATTTATTCTTTACAGTTACCTTATTCAGTTCACGGTAGTCAATGCACAGTCTCAGTGAGCCATCTTTCTTCTTGACAAACAAAACAGGAGCACCCCATGGTGAAGTGCTAGGTCTGATGAACTTTTTGTCTAACAGTTCTTGCAATTGCACTTTCAGTTCTTTCAGTTCAGTTGGAGCCATTCGGTAAGGAGCTTTAGAAACTGGTTGTGTTCCGGGAATCACATCAACGGTAAATTCAATCTCCCTGTCAGTCAAATCTCCTGGAAGATTATCTGGAAAAACATCTGGAAATTCTCTGACTATAGGAATACAATTCACATCAGTTTTAATACTATCATCAGTAGACACAGTCAGTACAGAACACAGATATCCTCTACACCCCTTTCTAATTAATTTAACAGCTTTCACTGACGAAATCAAATACGGAGGAGGTACTACTCCACTCCCATTAAACACAAATTCAGGCAAACCAGGTGGACGGAAAACAACTTGCTTGGTCACACAGTCAATAGTGGCATGATATTTTTGTAACCAATCCATCCCCAATATTACGTCAAAATGATCAATGTTCAATGGCAGTAAATCAATAAACAGATGCATATCCCCAACAATAATTTCACATGCGGGGTACATATAAGCACATGTCATGGATCCCCCTACGGGTGATGATACGGCTAGCAGATAGTTCATAGGTTCTAAGGGTCTATTCAATTTCCGTGAGAAAGCATGCGATACATAAGAATGTGTAGACCCCGAATCAATCAATACATATGCATTTTGTGTACAAATAGAGAGAATACCTGACACAACGGTCTCAGTATTTTGCACGTCTCCTGGTACTAGGGCGAACACTCGGCCCTGCCTCATGGGCTCTTTCCCGGTAGCTCTGGGGTTAGGCTTTGGTGCTACAGTTGATGCTGCTGCGCTTGGTGCAGCTTTACTACTGGCTTGTGGAGCAGAGGGGCAGTCTTTAACCATGTGGCCCACCTTGCCACACCTGTAACAGGCTCCAGATATTCTGTAGCAGACCCCCTTGTGCTTCTTGCCACACTTAGGACAGGGTGGTATGAACCCACTCCCTTGGCTGGGGCTAGTTGTCGACCCCGTATTCTGTTTCTTGTTGGCTGGGTTGTGCTTGCCTTTCTTGAATTTGAAACCCTGCCTTTTACCATGCCATTCAGTTGTTGGTGTTTCAGATTGTTTTACCGCTGCAATGTTCGACTCGGCCATCAATGCCCGGTCGAGAACACCCACAAAAGTCGGTAGTTTCAAGACATTTATTCGATCAAGGATTGCAACGTTTAGGCCACCTTCGAATTTCCTGGCCTTCTTATACTCAGTATCCACCATATGCGGTGCATAACGGGCAAGTTCAGTAAATTTCGTCTCATATTCCGCAACAGTCATTGTGCCCTGCTTCAGCTGTTCAAATTCAGTCACTTTTCTATCCCTAACACACTGAGGGAAATACTTTTCAAAGAAGGACTCCTTGAACTGAGCCCAAGTCATAACAGTATTTGTATCACGGATCAACATCCACCACCTTCTAGCTTCTTCTTGTAAGGTGAAGGTAGCTAACAGTACTTTATTCGCTTCTGAGCACGGGAACACTTCAAATAGTTTTTCTGTTTCCAGAACCCAAGCTTCAGCTTTTAACGGTTCAAGGCCTCCCTGGAAGGATGGCGGTTTCATTTTGCTGAACTTCTGGGTCAGAGCAATTATATCCCCATCATTCACATTCACATTAGGTTCCGGCTGTACCGGAGGAGGAGGAGGCTGTTGGTTCTGTTGTTCAAGTCTAGCAGTTATCAGTTCCATCATTCTTTCCATTCTTTCCATTCTTGCCTCAGTAGATGAGGACTCAGGTTCATTTGCATTGTCCATTTCACTATAAGCAGTTATAACAGTTTTAACCATAAGCAGTCATTTGTTTAACAGTTTACCACATCAGTATGTATTCAGTCATAACATAACCACACACTTATCATGCTCATGAGATGCCCTAATAACTTTTCTAGGACACCCTATAGCTCATTTGGACACGTGTGTGCGGTATAACTCGTGGTAAGTATCGCTCTGATACCACTCTGTCACAGCCCAAACCCGGCCCTATGGATTTAGCACCGTAACCGGCCAGTAATCCGAGATTACCGAAGGCCTGTTTAACAGTAATACAGTAAAACAGAGTACGGGGCCTGGCGAAAGCCAATACAGTAATTAAACAATGTCCAATGAGCTGTGACAGTCTGTATGCCAAAAAGATTTTTCATGCATTCATACATATACAAACAGTATAGTCTATACAAAATTTACAGTCACACAGTACAGGGACCTAATCCCTTGATAACAGTACAGTTAGCAACTGACAGTCTATACAGTAATCCAAACAGTATAGAGACAGACGGGGGAAACGAACAAAACACCCCAAAACCATAGCATGGCAACTCGGAACCTCGCAGTGAGGCACAAAGGCTGGCTTGACAAAACTGGAGTCTAACCCACGCTTTTATAAATGTTTTCCAGAAAATGAGCCCAAGAGGATCGGCTTTGATGCATTTAAACTTGAGTTTGAGCTTGGAGGTGCAATCTGGGTTTTCCAGATTTCGCACTTCCGCTCGAGCGGGGAAAGTTACGCTCGAGCGTGGAATCCGAGCAACCAGCATCTCTCTGCACTGTTTTGCAGTCCGCTCGAGCGGAGGATTGGGCGCTCGAGCGGAGTCATGTCTCAAGCTCGAGCGGGCGTCGAGCGGAGATTTCACCCATCCAGTACTTTTACAGTACCCTCGAGCGGAAAAGTTTACGCTCGAGCGTGTACCTTTGTTGCATGTCCGCTCGAGCGGGGAAACATGCGCTCGAGCGGGACTCTGTTTTTCTGAAAATGCTTTTAAATGTGCATCTTTGCATCCTCATCCCGTTCTAGGCATTCTTAGGCCTAGTTTAAGACATCTTGATGAGGATATCGTTGTAGAACACACCAAGGCAAATTAGGGATTAAGTTATGATATTTCCCAACTGTGTAGCTTAGTGTGTTCAACCTGTGAACTGTGTAGGGTTGGCGACTGGGGAGACACGCTCTAGCATACCGTAGCCCAAACTCTGTGAGTAACAATTGTGTAAAGATATGTTCAACTGATATCTTTTGAATACTGAACTGAACTGTTTACTGAACTGGTATTACTGAATGAATGTATGTCCTTTATTTCTGAACTGTACTGTGGCATCCTTAGTACCTACTGTTTACTGTTACTGTTACTGTTACAGAGATCTCTGTCGGTTCCCTCGTGGAGCCACTACTGTTTACTGACTGATGGCCATCATTACTGTTCGGTCTTTTAAGACCTACTGTTACTGTTATGCTAATGGATGTACCACATATGACTGTTTACTGTACTGAACAACTGAAATACTGATTGAATTGAACTGTTTTCATTACCGTAAGGACGTTCATTCTAAACCTCTTTACGCATTATGTTATTCACTGGGCTTTAGCTCACTGTTTATATATATATGTAGGTGCTCAGCCACCAGATCGGAGCTAGGAGCGTGGGTTAGACTCCAGTTTTGTCAAGCCAGCCTTTGTGTCTCACTGCGAGGTTCCGAGTTGCCATGCTATGGTTTTGGGGTGTTTTGTTCGTTTCCCCCGTCTGTCTCCATACTGTTTGGATTACTGTATAGACTGTCAGTTGCTAACTGTACTGTTATCAAGGGATTAGGTCCCTGTACTGTGTGACTGTAAATTTTGTATAGACTGTACTGTTTGTATATGTATGAATGCATGAAAAATATTTTTGGCATACAGACTGTCACAGCTCATTGGACATTGTTTAATTACTGTATTGGCTTCCGCCAGGCCCTGTACTCTGTTTTACTGTATTATTGTTAAGCAGGCCTTCGGTAATCTCGGATTACTGGCCGGTTACGGTGCTAAACCCATAGGGCCGGGTTTGGGCTGTGACAGTGAAACAAGCTGCTGGAATGCTTAAATGGTTGAGCAAGTGATCATTTCCACTGACTTGTTCAACAACTATATGAAGAGAGCAACGCTAAATAGATTATCTATGTTTAGTAAGAAATTTTATTAGAAAAAATTTTATTAAATGGTTGAAACAAGTGATCTCTTCCATTCCGCTTTAGTAAGAAATTTTATTAGAAAATAAATATTCCAAGTTAACATTCTATGAGCTACAACTAAGAATAGCATGATCAAGATATAATGTAGCCCAATTAGCTTCATAGCATTCAAGTAAAGTTAGTTGCGACCAGTAAATTTGAAATCATGCACCTCACACATGGGCTATATAATTACCTTAATTAATTTCCTACTAGCAGTCAAAAACTTCAATTTCGCTGACAATGATCGTTTGACGTTTGAAGGAGCCCAGTATTGTTCCTACGAAGGAAAAAACAATAATCACTATTGGAATGAATACAGAAAAAAGAGGTGAAGGTCAAATCTTATATTAAAACAATGTCTTAGAAAGTATTGGCATGATTACTATAGCCATTGTCTACCATTCAATAGGTCAAATGGTATTTAATCACAATGGTAGTGATTAAACAGTGAAAAAAAAAATTACAAGAAAAGTGAATATATTACGAGAACAAACATAGGCAACCTCAACTCTCAATGTGCTCAGTGGAAACCTACCAATGGTCAGGTTATCCTACCATACAAAATATATCTCCGCATATTATACAATCTTATTAACAAAAGATTGTTAATAAAACACTTGCTATCATAAATTTAGTATCTTACCATTAGACAACAACATTAATGAGAAAATACAACGCTTTTAGATAAAGATTCCTAGCAAGACTTACTACTGAAATAAACTTTGAAAAATCCAGTTGCAATGCCATCAAGTGCCCACAAGTCAAATCATTATTGGTACTTATGCTTAAGGAGATCCAAATTAGCTTAGCATATGATCAAAAGGTCATGATACAGTATAGTACAATCCTTGCATGCTTACAATTAGGCAAATTGATGCCTAAAATATGTGATTATATAGTAGATGATCATAAACTACCAAAATATTTGGAATAGAATGTAAAATTACCTCTATGTATGTAGCTATAGCAGTCTTATTAGAACCACCAGGCTCCTTCAAGTTGTTTAAAGCATCCATGATAAGATTGTCCAACCTATTACAATGAGAATGAAGCATTACTCAGTGTTTAAATAATCACATTGAAAGCAGAACTGGAGAGAGACATTACCCAACCTATACAACTTTACTTCACTGCAGCAACCTTGGCTAAATTGTAAACAAACTCACAATCACAAATCAGAACATGAAAATCCAAATTAGTTTCATGCAGCTAATACCAGATATTGTAAACGACATGATAAAATGCAAGATGCACATATGAGGATTTCATATCAAAATTGGTTGGAAAAAAATTTACTGATCTTTTGTGAGAGATAATAAATGAATGCAGAAATTTTATGGGTAATCACAAGTTCTGAAATTTATCTGCATTGAGTCCAACAACAGGGGTCCACGTGATAGTTTCATTGTTAATATATATATCTTCTTATGTAAATCAATAAATACCTAATTATTGAAGGATGTTGGTGGATCAAATTGGAAGGGAGATTCCTCCAGGTATGACACACATGCTCACATGCATTTCTCTATAGACACACATGCATTTGTCTATAGACACATGTCCCTGTTTGGCAAACAAGTTTTAGCAGCTTTTTTGCCCTTTTAGACCAAAAGACAATTTTGTTTGGCAAATGCTTTTCAGATGACAAACCCAAAAAGCTCAGTTTTTTTTAAAAACAGAAGGCAAGCGCAAAAATAACTTTTTTAGTAGTTTTTCAAATGCATCAGTTTTTTTAGCAAATGCACTGCCCCCCCAACCCCCCAAAAAAATAAATAAATAAAAAACAACAAAAAAAACAGCATCTGCGAAACACCTACATTCCTTTTTTCCTTTTTCTTGGCCATCCATCATATGGGTTTTCAAATTACTATTACAACGTAATCATATCCATCAATGAGTGAGAAAGTGAACACATGTTATAAAAAGTCCTTCCAATATCAAACTATTGAATTCTTGCTAAATTTTACTACTTAAATGTAAACATCAATTTTAAAGTTTTCGCAACACTATTTGTACATTATTTCTTTAGTTCAACGTTTTAGGATTTTAACTTTTCAATTATAAAATGAAAAATTTCTTCTTTCTTCAAACACTACCTTTTTTTCTCTCTATCTCTGCTTCCCTCTGCTTTAATTGATCACTTTTCTCTGGCTTGTTTTAAAGGTCCAATTATAGTGTTGTAGTGACAGCTGTCTAAGCAGTAAATCAAAGAACACTTAAAATTTGATTTACTAGATCTGTGAAATTCTCCACTGGATTGCATCACAAGTTTAATATGCTTAAATGTCAAAATGAATGCTACCAGACTCGATAGCAAGGTGTAAGAATTGAAAGTTAAGTATAAATGATATAATTTCTCCTGCGGTGAATGGGTTGATTTTAAAAAAGGTCAGGGAGATTTAATCTTCTAGGAAGGACAAGAAATTAACAGACTTCAATGTGCAATTAATTATGATGGTCATGTGCGCATATGAAAAAAAGGAATTGTCCATGACCACAAACAAAAAAGAGAAGAACGTCCGATTGTCCAAAAGTACTCTGACCAAAAATGCTTGGCATGCCTCCAAAACCACTTGTACCAGCTATATTAAGGCACCAAAGAAAAAGGGGGGCAGGGGGAAATCAGCCATAAAAATATTGAAGATTTACAGAAAAGAGAGACAAAGCAAGAAATGATTATTAGGAGAGTTAGAAAGCAAGAAATGCCAATATGAGATTCCAAAAAAAGGAAAAATAATGGACTAAAGAGAGACAAAGCAGCTATGATATTACCATGTTAGCAGATCGGAGAGAGAGAGAACAGATCTGATCTTAGAGAGAGCAGATCTGCATCTCTTCATCGTTGAGCTTCTACTTATTGTTACCAACGATCCACATCCAACGCCACCTGCTTGTCTCGTACATGATTAGAGACACTAACAGCGCACTCGAAACCCTAGATAAATAGATTCACCATTGCTGCTGCTCAATCTGATGAAAGAGAAGAGTTTTCCACACAAGGACTAGAAATAAAGGAACAAAAACGAAAGGAGAAAACACAACAAAAGCAAAAAAAAGCTGGAAATCAACTAAATCAAGAGAAAGCAATTCCAAATCGTTAGTTTTAGCCATGAAATTTTATAGATCTTGTGTGAATGTAGCAAATCTATATCAGAAAATCCTAACCTTGAGCCCTAGATCAATTTAGATCATAGGGATTCGAACAATCACGGAGATATACGCTCAAATCACGAGTAGAACAAGATTTTTCAGATCAAACAACTGAAGAATTGATGGAGATCGAAGATCTGACGCCTCGAAGATCCGATGCCTCGATTTCTCTCTCTTCTTGAAGTCACGCCTCTGTTCAATCTGAATAGAAGAATGTCATACCCTTGAGTTGAGCCACTGTTTAAAAGAAATAACTGGGGCACAAAACGAGAGGCACAAAACGAGAGATGGTTTAGTTTAATTTTTTTGGAATTTGAAAAATCTGAACAGATTTTACGACGTTTTTGAAAAACGTCATAGAAAAAAACGTCACTGTATATCCTTTTTCTTGTAGTGTGTCAGGACAATATTTGCTGCTTCAAGAGCGCACAAAGCTTTCTGCAGGTTGTACATTGCTTGAATAGGAGTTGAATGATGATCTGGAAACAGTAAGGTTGCGTTTAGTAGAGTTTTGTAAATATAATTTGAGAGTATGAGTTGTATTTTGAGTTTATGAGTTGTAGAATTATGATTTGAGTGTAGAAAATTTGTTTGGTTATGATTTTTGAATTGAGTTTTGAATTGAGTTTTAAAAGTTTGATTTGGCATGTGAAGTAAAAAAATTTGTTTGGTTATGAGCTTTGAAAAAAGTTTTTAAAACTTAATTCAAATTGTTATAACTCGTAACAAAACACACTACTTTCACACTATTGAAAATTCTGATCAACACTCATAACCAAACTCTTTTTAAAATTCAATTAAAAAAATTTATTCATTAATCAATTTTTTAATTGAAAATACTACAAAGGAAATAATTTTTTTTTCAAAATAAATATTCAAAAAATTTAAATCATAAATATTTAAATAATCTAAAAAATTTAAGAAGTAGAAAATTAAAATAAATATTCAAAAAATTTAAATCGTAAAAATTTAAATAATTTAAATATTCAAAAATTTTAAATAATTTAAAATGTTAATATTTTAAATTTAAAAATAACTTTACACTCAAATCGTAATCAAACACATAAAATAAAACTCAATTAAGAAATTATTTTTAAAGCTCATAACCAAACACATAATTCGAAACTCCATACTACTTTCACAACTCTACACTCAAATCGTAACCAAATACATAACAAAAAAATTAAAATATTTAAAAATATTTTTATAAAATAGAGTTTGAATTTATTTTTATAAAATATTTTAAAATTTAAAAAATTAAATCGTAATATTTTGAAATTAAAATATTTAAAAATATTCAAAAAATTAAAAAATTAAAAAAATCATAACATATTTAAATAATAATTATTTAAAATATTTAAAAAATTAAAATATTGATTAGAATTGAGTTTTGAAAAGAGTTTTGATTTATGTGTTTAGTTATGAGTTTTGAAAAGTAATGATTATGTTTGGAATTGAGTTTTGAGAAATGGGTATAGAATTATAATTTGAAAGCTCAAAATAAACAACACACTCAAATCAATGGGTGAAACTATAATTTGAATTGCCTACCAAACGGGCCTAGGTGTTTGTTTGGCGCGCACTTGTTCGGGTCCTACGAATCGAAGTCGGTTGCACTCGAGTTCTATTGCAGATTCTTATAATAAAATAAAAAAAAAATTGAATTCAACCTAAAGAGAATTTATTTATTCATTGTGAGTGTGAGTGATTTAAAAAAATAAAAAATTAAAATATTGAATAAATTTTAGAATAAAGAATCTTTAGACCTCATTTAGGAAGTAATTTGTGACAAATTTAGTCTATTAAAAGAAAAAAAATAAGTTATAAAATTAATAAGATAAAATATCGCATCTAAATCATAATCCTTTTATTTTTTCTCCCACAAAATTAAAAAAAAAGTTAAAAATTATTTTCAAACAAAACTTTTTTAATCAAGTTAAAGTAACCAAAAAGTCAAATTAAAAAAATTCTTTCAAAACAAAGGCTTGTGCCATCTGGTCACAAATGATGGTGAAAGTAGCAAGACATGTGAAGATGGCATAAAAAAAAACATTACGTCTCACAATTTGGTGTGACATAATGTATGTCAATTTTAATTTGTTACGTATTTAATTACATGAGATTTATTTCTTTTGCTACATTATTATAGATAAATTATAAATTATAGTACTACTCATAGATTTGAGCCGAAAATAGGACTTATAAGATCATCCAATATTCAACTTCCACAGGCAACATCATTGTGAGATCGCCCAAAGTAATTTATGGTAGTTAAAATTATAATTTAAATTATAGTAGGGACTAAGTAATTTTTTAAAACCCCATTCTAATGTGGATTAAATTTGAAGAAAAGTCTTGAATACCAAGCTCAGTCATAATTTCTATTATGTAATAAAATGCTCGATTCTTTTCAGTTTATGAAGAAGCATCAATTTTTTTAAAAATAAAATTAATTCAATTATGCATCTAAAAAGTAATTTGAATCATCAAAACAAGATTAGTCATTTCAAAATAACCGTTCTGGTTTTTTAATCTTTTAATATGAAAATAAAACCTCTCTGGTTGATTTCAGTTGAACGAACTCACTTCACCTTTTGGGGCAAGCCAATACTAGTCCCATATCTCACTTTGCCCATGCCTTTTTCTTCTTCTTTCACCTATTGATGAATCAACATAAGGTAATCCGCCCATTAAAGACCTACACAACATTTCTTAAGTAGTTTTAAAAAATGTGCAACTTCCATAAGATTGTCCTCCAAAAAATGTGCAACTTTCATAAAATCCTATTAAAAATAAAATTTTAGCAAAATTGACGCTATAATAATTTTTTGTGATACTTTTTTATATGTCGTTAAAAATTAACAATTAGTAACTTTTTTTGTCACAATTTTTATAAATTATAAAACTTACAATTAGTGATGTTTTTCTGTGACGAATTTTTTAAACTGTCGTTGAAAGTTAAAAATTAATGACGTTTTTTGTGACGATTTTTTTAAACTATCGCTAAAACTTATAATTAGTAATATTTTTGTGACAATTTTTAAATTGTCATTGAAAATTAACAATTAGTGACTTTTTTTAATATTGTTTAATGAAAAACGCTATTAATTTTCACAGGATCTATTGGACCATAATTCTACCTATTAAAACCTACACGTTAATCCCCTAATAACGCCGGATTAAGGGCTTGATTGATAATAGTTATTAGATAGAATTATATACATAAAACTTATTTTAATTAAAGATAGAGCATAAAGTAAAAAAGATCGATTATTTTTAAGTATAAAGTAGAACGAGATGTGATTACCAATAATATATCAGGAGCTTGTATTCTAGTGGCACCTTCTAACACTTTCATATGAGAGATTAGAGATTCATACCTCAATATTGGTAAAGTTGGGTGGAAGAGTTTTATTAGGCCCTATATATTTTACTTGTTATTTATTGCAAGTTTACTCACCCTCAACGTTTAAGAGATGGAGAGATTACCAATACTATCGATATGATATTTATAACCCTAACATTTTGTGAGATTAGCAATACTATTAGATTACCAATCCTAATATCATGTGTTAAAATAAGCAATGAAATAGGAAATACCAAAAACTATATGGATTTCATGTGAGGTTCACAAGAAGATATGAAATTCCCTAATCCCTTTGGCATGGTTAATCAAGATAGGTCCTAAAAGTAAGACAAGTTAGGAGAGCATCCATAAGTTAAAAGACAACAATCAAATTAATTTATGTGATTATTCAAATTAAACTTAATCTTGTATTTCAATCAAGTGATATTGATTATATGTCCCTTTTTTTTCGTCGTTTCATTTTGTCAAATACTATTTAGTTAAGTTAAATAAATTTATAATTTTTTTACTACAACAACCTATATTAGTTTTGATATTCTTGTTCCCCTAATATTTTCATTTATGAATCATTATTTCTTATAATTACATCTACTAATCTTCATTATACATTGACCAAATTTTTTAACATTTTCTCTTTCAATTTATGTTCGTCAACTAGAGCTTGATTAAAAAAATGGTTGGTAAAAAAAAAATTTGTGTGGGGACATATTTTTAGGTAGTCCATGTGGCTGAGGTTGTTAGCCGAGGTGTCACGTGAGCGGACCATGGTGCCGAGATATGGTGCGATAATACCGGAATTCGAGATATTTGAATAGAGGACTAGAGTCCTAGATGACATCAAGCTATCTATTTGGATAGAGATGGAAATCTTGAGGGAGTTCATCTTAATCTGAATAGTGTGAGTTGTAATAAATGTTATCCTTGTAAAGCATAGAGTCCCAGGAAGTAAGACTTCTAGAGGAAGTTAGACACTGATCATTATAAAAGTAAGGCACCCTCATGGGTCTAAGGTATGCTTTATTTGAGATGTTTTTATGCTTTCATTGTTAAAGTTTAAGTACTTGTATTGATATCTGTGAGAGATAAGATTACTGACTTGATCATCAGAGTGCTCCCGGGTGGACGAACCACCACGGTATTCTCATGTTCTTGTTGTCAGGTGTTCGAGCTTAATCTATTTTGCTAGTGCTCTCCAACTGAGTTCCCCATTTGGTTGTGTGGTCAGAAATCAACACCTACAATTTAGTTAGAATAGATGGCCATCACCGTGCAAGATCAACATGTCGACAATGACTAGTTTAGTAAAGATGGAGAATGTGTCGACATTAACAGAATGAAGACCCTTCCAGAAGGGATACAAAGACTGGGGGCATGAGCGCTCCCAAGGAGATGACTTTCAAGTATAGAAGGATCAACCTAAGTAAGTAGATCCCGAATTCCAAATCCCAAATCCCAGAAGACAAGATCTCGGCCTAGATGAGTAAGTCCGGGAAGACAAGAGCTCAGCCTAAGTGAGCAGATCCCGGATTCCAGATCCTGAATCCCAAATCCCAGAAGACAAGATCTCAGCCTAAATGAGTAGGTCCAAGAAGATAAGAGCTCAGTCTAAGTGAATAGATCCTGGATTCCATATCCCAGATCCTAGAATACAAGATCTCGGCCTAGATGATTAGGTCCGAGAAGACAAGAGCTCAGCCTACGTGAGCGAATCCCGGATTCCAGATCTCAAATCCCGGATCCCAGATCCTAAAAGACAATATCTCGGCCTAAATGAGTAGGTCCGAGGAGATAAGAGCTCAGCCTAAGTGAGCAGATCCCAGATTCCAGATCCCGAATCCCAGATCCTAGAAGACAAGATCTCGGCCTAGATGATTAGGTCCGAGAAAACAAGAGCTTAGGCTACGTGAGTAGATCCCGGATTCCAGATCCCGAATCTTGGATCCCAGATCCCAAAAGACAAGATCTCGGCCTAGATAAATAGGTCCGAGAAGACAAGAGCTTAGCCTAAGTGAACAGATCCCGGATTTCAGATCCCGGATCCCAAATTCTAGAAGACAAGATCTCGGCCTAGATGATTAGGTCCGAAAAGACAAGACCTCAATGAGCAGATTCTGGATTCCAAATCCCAGAAGACAAGATCTCGGCCTAGATGAGTAGGTTCGAAAAGACAAGAGCTCAGCCTAAGTGAGCAGATCCCGGATTCCAGATTCCGGATCCCAGATCCTAGAAAACAAGATCTCGGCCTAAATGATTAGGTCTGAGAAGACAAGAGCTCAGCCTAAGTGAGCAGATCCCGAATTCCAAATCCTAAATCTCGGATCCCAGATCCCAAAAGGCAAGATCTCGGCCTAAATGAGTAGGTCCAAGAAGATAAGAGCTCAGTCTAAGTGAGCAGATCTCGAATATCAGATCCGAGATCCTAGAAGACAAGATCTCGGCCTAGATGATTAGGTCCGAGAAGACAAGAGCTCAGCCTAAGTGAGTAGATCCCAGATCCTAGAAGACAAGATCTCGGCCTAAATGAGTATGTCCGAGGAGACAAGAGCTCAGCCTAAGTAAACAGATCCCGGATCTCAGATCCTAGAAGACAAGATCTCGGCCTAGATGATTAGGTCCGAGAAAACAAGAGCTTAGCCTAAGTGAGCAGATCCTGGATTTCAGATCTCGTCGTCGGCCTCTTCTACTTCCTCAGCCTCATCCTCATATTGATTGGGAGAGGGAGGGAAAGGGACATTGAGCTAACCCATATCACGGAGGGGTGAGTCCTCAGGGACAGACATCTTTTTGAGGGCTATCATCCAATCAAGATAGTAGTCTTTGTCGCAGGACATGTTGACTTGTTTTTTCGGCCTTAGCAATGGCCTCGGCTTTGGCAGCAGTAACTTGGTTATAGCGACCTCAGTCTTTTCCCATTTGATTATTGTATCCGGACTTGGGTTCCGTTTATTCTGTCATTGTATATTTGTTGTTGTCGTCCTTTATTTTCTCATTTGGAGTTATAAGATGTGTTGGGCAGGTTTGTTTCAGGTTGGTTGGGTTCGTAAACCAAGTGTTGCTGTCCAGTTTTTTGGTTGGTCGCTCGAGCCAGGATTTGGTTGCTCGAGCGAGGTTTGTTTTTGTGTCCTCTGGCTCGATCCAGATTTGCTTCGCTAGAGCGAACGACTGCGTCTGGTATAGACCTGAGGGCAGTGCTTATTCGCTCGAGCGAGATTTTCTTCGCTCGAGCGAGCGAGGTGTATGTTTTCGAGTTCCTTGCTCGAGCGAGCATTCTGTCGCTCGAGCGTGCTCCAGGGTTGCAGACCTGAAGCATTGCATTCTTGGCTCGAGCGAGCTTTTCTTCGCTCGAGCATGGTTTTTGTGTGTCTGGTCGCTCGAGCGACCAAGTCTTCGCTCGAGCGAGCCTGTCAGGTTTAAATAGGCAGCAGCGTGTTTCAGATCAGTTTTTCATACACTTTCAGATTCCAAAACCCTAGTTACGAGTTCTCTCTCCCTCTACACACCTTCTCTCTTAGGATTGATCTACTTAGAGTGAGTTTCTACCTTAGATCCTTTATTAAAAAGATAGAGTGAGTCGAAGGCTTCCATTTAATCTGAACATTTAGTGATTTGGAGCACATTGGAATTTGGGTATTTATCTCTGTCTTCTCCATTCGGGTTATTTTCTTCGAGGTAGGGATTTCCTACTCCATCTTATAAGTTTTGCTCTAAGTTTTAGTATTTTGATATGTTGGGGGTACTTTGGTAATTTTGGGAAAAACCCTAGTTGTATTAATAAATTAATTTGTATAATTAATTCATGGAATTGGGGAAATATGGTTAAATTCATGGAATTGGAGAATTCATTGATTAAATGGCGTAGTTGGATAATTTAAATCACTCGCCTATTGAATTGTTGATATATTTATTTTCAGTTTAGAAATAACTGTTTTGGGCTATCGGTGGAGGATAGTCGTGCTTGTTGTAGACACTGCATGTGGATTAGGGATAACTGAAACTAATCATTGACTAAGTCATCAATTTTGACTGCTGAATTAATACAGACATTATGTGTATTGATTGTGTGTTGTATATGTTATGTGTTTGCATACATTGTTTTGTGTGGGAGGAGATAGGGGATGTACTCCACGGTTTAGGGGAAGATAGGGGATGAACCTCTAAACCGGATTTTGTTTGGGAGGAGATAGGGGATGGACTCCATTAGCATCACTTTTATGTGTGCTTATTTATATTGAAGTGTTTTTATTGATACAGCACTAAAATGTGTATCAAACTGGAAGTATGAAGTGTTTTGATTTGAGCCTGAGTCTCATCTGTTTGTTGACATTGGAAGAATGTGAATATGATATATATAGTTCACTGTTGTAAGTTTGACCAGGTTCTGAGCCATATTGATAAAGTTGGAAAGTAAAACGTGTTTTAGACAATAGTGTCATGAGACTGTAAAATGATGTAATTGATTATCTTGGTTAACCATCTATTGAATGCTATTCCTTTAATCAATGCTTATATTTGGTTTAGTATATTTCTATTGGGCTGTGGCTCACCCTTTATGGGAACATCATTTTCAGGTCCAGGTGATAAGCTATCTCCAAGGACTTAGCTTGGAAGGATTTGGATTTTGAAGACTATCTTTAGTTATTTGTTTTTATTTGATAAACATTCAAGCCTAGGGCTTTATTTGTATTTGAGTTAGAACTCATATTTTTGTGTCCAAGTGTTGGCTTGAAAAGATGTAAGCCCATAGGGCATTTAATTTGATATTACATGTAATGTTTTCTTTTTGTAATACTCTGATGAATGAGATAATGAATTGGTTTCTTTTAATATTGCATGCCAATGATATATATATAATGGGTTTATTTTGAGGGCGTGACAACTTGGTATCAGAGCGTACCGGGTTTGAATACTTTGGGTACGTGGGAAGTGATTAGTATCACATTGGGTTCGTCTCGTTTGATAGAGACTTAGTGTAATGTTATATGCTTATGTGATAACATGTTTATGTGATTATGTGGGTATGGAATGTAGTTTCTAGGATGTTGATTGGACCCTTGAGTTTCTAGTAGTCTTGTTGGAAAGGCACTTGATCACTGTTGCTTCCAACCGGAACTATAGTAACGCATTGGAACTATCATTATCCAGGAATGAAATTCGTAGGTGCTTATGTGATTATGTGCTTACGTGGAATGAATTATTGTTGTCCCATGCATTAGGACGCGAGTGTTTAGCTTCGGCACATTTATTAATGTGCTAACGTCTTTGTTTCCTTTATTAGGATGTCAGGACGAGGACGAGGACGCGGTAGGCATGGTAGGCCGGGTAGGCAGGAGGTGCCTGTGCCAGAGGAGATTCCAGCAGTTCAGGAGGGAATTGGCCAGGCCAATGTGGCCAAGCCAGTAGGCCAGCAGGCTATGGGCGCTCTAGCCCGAGAGATAGCAGGGGCATTCAGGGAGTCAGTAGGCATTCTCAGAGTTGAGAATCAAGCTCGGGTTGTTGTTACGGATGCAGGATCTTCCTTTCTGAAGAGGGAGTTCTTCCGGTCTAATCCGGATGAATTTGTGGGTGATCCTAAAGAGCCGCTTAAGGCAGATGAATGGCTCGAACAGACAACGAAGACGTTTGAGATGCTGGGCATCGAAGACGAGGGGTTGAAAGTGACCTTGGCATCTTTCCAGTTGAAGGGGGATGCGGGTCAGTGGTGGAAGTTTACTAAGGGTCGTATAGGAGGTACATGGGAGGCTTTTGTGAATGCTTTCCAAGAAAAGTTCTTATCTCCAGCAGTTAGGGAGAAGCTGAGAGACCAGTTCTGCCAGCTTAAGCAGTCGAGTTCTTCAGTGGCCGAGTTTGAGGCTGCATTTACTAGTTTGTCCAGGTTTGCACCTGAGTTGGTAGCGTCTGAGGAACGCCGTTGTATCGAGTTTGAGAAGAAGTTGAGGCGTGGCCTCAAGCTGAGAGTTGGGGGAACTATGATTCGGGATTATGGGCGTATGGTTGATGCTGCAGCCCACATGGAAATCATGATGCAAGAGGAGGAGGAAGGACAGAAGGGCTCCAAGAGGAGTCAGGATGGTCAGAGTGATGGTAGGAAACAAAAGGGTTTTAATCCTCAGCAGTCTCAGGGTAGCTTTTCTAGATCGACTTTTCCTGTGCCGAGTGCTAGTTCGGGGAAAGGCAATCAGGGAGACATTACCTGTTTCAAGTGTGGCCAACTGGGCCACAAGTCTCCAGTTTGTCCTCAGAGGGGAGGAGTGCAGAGAGCAGCATCATCTTCGGCTCGATCTCAGAGCCAGAGCCAGGGTAGAGGCCAGCCACTCTCGTGTAATCAGTGTGGTCAGCCGGGGCATATGAAGAGGTATTGCCCGCAGTTGGGTGGCACACCTGGTGCATCTGGTTTGAGGCCGATTCAGGGTCAGCAGCCAGCTCAGTCGGGTCAGGCCTCAAGAGCCAATCAGGGGGCTTCATCGTCCCAGTCGGTGCAGCAATCTTATGCTCCTAGGGGTGAGCAGGTTGATCAGAGGTCGTCTGGGCGCGTGTATGCTGTTACCGCACAAGATCTTGTGCCGGCACCATCTGTTGTGAGAGGTACCTTCTTGTTTTGCAACTCGGTTGCTAATGTTTTGATTGATACGGGTGCATCCCATTCCTTTGTGTCTGCTGCATTTGCATCTGTTTTGGAGTTGGAGTTAACACAGTTAGCATCTCCTATTTGTGTAGTGTCACCTCTTGGGGGTGAATTGATTTTGAAACAAGGTGTTAAGGGTTGTGATATAGAGGTTGATTATCACAGAATCCCATTTTCCTTTGTAGCTATGCCTATGAGGGGTTTCGATGTTATTTTGGGTATGGACTGGTTATCGTCATACCGGGCAGTTATTGATTGCTACCGCCAGAGGGTCACTTGTTGTACCGTGAGCGGAGAGTATTTTCATTTTCTGGGGGACCGGGTTGGTAATGTGTTGCCACCGGGGTATGTTCCGCGAGGACGGAGTGAGCTTAGTGGTCTACTTGTTAACCTTTCGATTAGTGAGGATGATGAGACTCAGATTGTGTTGCCAAGGGTGGTTTGTGAGTACTCGGACGTCTTTCCCGAGGATCTTGTTGGTTTGCCACCGCATCGAGAGATTGAATTCTCTATTGACCTAGTGCCCGGCACGGCGCCGATTTCTATGGCACCTTATCGTTTTGCCCCAGCCGAGTTAGTTGAGTTGAAGATTCAGCTCCAGGAGTTACTAGACAAGGGCTATATACGTCCTAGTGTTTCGCCGTGGGGAGCACCGGCCCTCTTTGTTAAAAAGAAAGGTGGTGCTTTGAGACTTTGTATAGATTACCGGAAATTGAATCGGGCTACGGTTAAGAATAAGTACCCTATGCCTCGTATAGATGATCTGTTCGATCAGTTGAAAGGTTCCCGTTGTTTCTCGAAGATAGACTTGAGATCGGGTTATCATCAGTTAAGAGTCAGGGAGGAGGATATTCCGAAGACGGCATTCCGTACACGGTATGGCCACTATGAGTTTCTGGTGATGCCATTTGGGCCCACCAATGCACCGGCAGTTTTTATGGATTTGATTAACCGAATATTCCGGGAATTTTTAGATCGTTTTGTAGTTGTCTTCATGGACGACATCCTTATTTATTCACCTTCTGAGGAGAAGCACAAGGAACACTTGAGAGTGGTGCTTGAGTTACTTAGAGCCCATAAGCTTTATGCTAAGTTTGGGAAGTGTGAGTTCTGGCTAGAAGAGGTTAAGTTCTTAGGCCATGTAATTTCTGGGGAAGGAGTGTCTGTTGATACATCCAAGACTGAAGCGGTGCAAGATTGGGCACAGCCTAAGAGTGTGTTTGAGATCCGCAGTTTTCTGGGGTTAGCTGGGTGTTATCGTCGGTTTGTGAAAGATTTCTCCAGATTAGCTTCGCCTTTGACTAGATTGACTCGGAAGGGAGTCAAATTTGTATGGAGTGAGACTTGTGAAAAGTCGTTCCAGGAGTTGAAAGTTAGACTGACCACCGCTCCAGTATTGATTATTCCAGAGAGAGGGTTGGGTTATGCAGTCTATTGTGACGCCTCACGAGAGGGTCTGGGTTGTGTGTTAATGCAAGAAGGGAAAGTAGTTGCCTATGGCTCACGTCAGTTGAAAATTCACGAGCAGAATTACCCTACGCATGATCTAGAGTTAGCAGCTGTGATATTTGCCTTGAAGATTTGGAGGCATTATCTTTATGGTGAGAGATTCGAGGTATTCTCGGATCATAAGAGTCTGAAATATTTATTTACACAGAAAGACTTGAACTTGAGGCAGAGGAGGTGGATGGAGTTCATAGAGGATTATGACTTTGAGTTGCATTATCATCCGGGAAAGGCCAATGTGGTGGCCGATGCCCTTAGCAGGAAACCTGTTGGTGACATAGCTAGTATAGCCATCCGAGAATGGGAGATGTTGGGTGCACTTGGGGAGTTTAATTTCCTTCTGGGCGAATCTGTTGAGGCTGCGGCCTTGTTTTCTGTTGTTGTACAGCCTACACTCGTGACTCGAGTGTTAGAGGCTTAAAGGGGTGACCATGAGGTAGAAACCCTCCGTGAAAAGATTTCCGGTGGGAAGGTTGAGAAGGGTTTGACGGTGTATTCCGACCTGAGTGTGAGATACCGAGACCGTCTGTTTGTGCCGGAGTCTTGTCGAGAGGAGGTACTCCGAGAGTTTCATCATTCACGCCTTGCGGTGCATCCGGGAGGCACTAAGATGTATCGGGATTTGGGTCGCCAGTTCTGGTGGCGGGGTATAAAGAGAGATGTGGCAGCTTTCGTATCTAAGTGCCTTACTTGTCAGCAAGTGAAGGCCGAACATCAGAGGCCAGCGGGTTTGTTGCAACCCTTGCCTATTACCGAGTGGAAGTGGGAACACGTCACTATGGACTTTGTTGTGGGTCTTCCGAGGACTCAGCGGGGTAGTGATGCTATTTGGGTGGTTGTAGACCGGTTGACTAAGTCGGCGCACTTTATTCCTATGTGCGTGAGAGATTCGGTAGATCATCTTGCCGACTTGTACATTCGGGACATAGTGAGGTTGCACGGGGTCTCAGTGACGATCGTCTCAGATAGAGATCCTCGTTTTACTGCCAGGTTATGGCAGAGTTTGCAGAGTGCCTTAGGCACTAAGTTGACCTTTAGCACGGCTTATCATCCACAGACTGACGGGCAGTCCGAGCGTACTATTCAGATCCTTGAGGATATGCTTCGGGGTTGTGTTCTAGATTTTAGTGGGTCGTGGGAGAGGCACTTGCCGTTAGTGGAGTTTGCCTACAACAACAGTTTCCAGTCTAGTATCGGTATGGCACCGTTTGAGGCCTTGTATGGCCGACCGTGTAGATCTCCTGTTTGTTGGGCCGAGGTGGGTGATGCACCTTTGTTGGGTCCAGAGCTGGTGAGGGAAACGACGGAGAAAGTTGAGCTTATCCGTAAGAGGCTTGTTACAGCACAGAGTCTTCAGAAATCTTATGCAGACCGTAGGAGGAGACCTTTGGTGTTTGAGGTGGGTGATCATGTCTTTCTGAAGATATCACGTAGGCGGGGTTTGATGAGGTTTGGGAAGAGCGGGAAGTTGTCCCCTCGGTTCATTGGTCCGTTTGAGATCCTTGAGAGGATTGGCGAGGCTGCTTATCGTTTAGCTTTACCGCCGCAGCTGTCCGGAGTACATGACGTGTTTCATGTGAGTATGCTTCGGAAGTATGAGCCGGATCCATCACATGTGTTGGATTGGACCGATTTAGTGGTTGATGAGGATGTCTCGTATGAGGAGAGACCGGTTCGGGTATTAGATATGCGGGATCAAGTTTTGCGAGACAAAACCATCCCTTTGGTCAAAGTTTTGTGGAAACATCACGGAGTGGAGGAAGCCACTTGGGAACGTGAGTTGGAAGTTCGCGAAAAATACTCGGACATGTTTATCGATTTGTAATCTTGTATTTAGATTTTATAATATTGTTGAACTTAAGAGCCTTACATATGTCTTAAGTTGTAAAATATTGAGTATGTTTTGGTAAATGGGTGTATCTTGAAACTTGCTTCATTATAGAAGTTTAGTGTAACATTGCATATGTTGATTACATTGTTGAATGAGTTGTATATATCATGCAATTGAATATGATATGGGAATTGCTAACATTGAAAGGAATAATGCATAATAGTGATGCAGGCTGAAATATATGTTGTTTTATATACACATTATGAGATGCTTCTTGATAAGAGATGAAATGACCAGTTTTGGTCAAGTTGTTTACTATTGAATTGTCATATTATAAAAAAAAAAAAACCCTGTTTTTAAAAAAACTTATGCTTAATTTCGGGGACGAAATTCTTTTAAGGAGTGGAGGTTATAGCGACCACGGTCTTTTCCCATTTGATTATTGTATCCGGACTTGGGTTCTGTTTATTCTGTCATTGTATATTTGTTGTTGTCGTCCTTTATTTTCTCATTTGGAGTTATAGGATGTGTTGGGCAGGTTTGTTTCAGGTTGGTTGGGTTCGTAAACCAAGTGTTGCTGTCCAGTTTTTGGGTTGGTCGCTTGAGCCAGGATTTGGTCGCTCGAGCGAGGTTTGTTTTTGTGTCCTCTGGCTCGATCCAGATTTGCTTCGCTCGAGCGAGCGACTGCGTCTGGTATAGACCTGAGGGCAGTGCTTATTCGCTTGAGCAAGATTTTCTTCGCTCGAGCGAGCGAGGTGTATGTTTTTGAGTTCCTTGCTCGAGCGAGCATTCTGTCGCTCGAGCGTGCTCCAGGGTTGCAGACCTGAAGCATTGCATTCTTGGCTCGAGCGAGCTTTTCTTCGCTCGAGCGTGGTTTTCGTGTGTCTGGTCGCTCGAGCGACCAAGTCTTCGCTCGAGCGAGCCTGTCAGGTTTAAATAGGCAGCAGCGTGTTTCAGATCAGTTTTTCATACACTTTCAGATTCCAAAACCCTAGTTACAAGTTCTCTCTCCCTCTACACACCTTCTCTCTTAGGATTGATCTACTTAGAGTGAGTTTCTACCTTAGATCCTTTATTAAAAAGATAGAGTGAGTCGAAGGCTTCCATTTAATCTGAACATTTAGTGATTTGGAGCACATTGGAATTTGGGTATTTATCTCTGTCTTCTCCATTCGGGTTATTTTCTTCGAGGTAGGGATTTCCTACTCCATCTTATAAGTTTTGCTCTAAGTTTTAGTATTTTGATGTGTTGGGGGTACTTTGGTAATTTTGGGAAAAACCCTAGTTGTATTAATAAATTAATTTGTATAATTAATTCATGGAATTGGGGAAATATGGTTAAATTCATGGAATTGGGGAATTCATTGATTAAATGGCGTAGTTGGATAATTTAAATCACTCGCTTATTGAATTGTTGATATATTTATTTTCAGTTTAGAAATAACTGTTTTGGGCTATCGGTGGAGGATAGTCGTGCTTGTTGTAGACACTGCATGTGGATTAGGGATAACTGAAACTAATCATTGATTAAGTCATCAATTTTGACTGCTGAATTAATACAGACATTATGTGTATTGATTGTGTGTTGTATATGTTATGTGTTTGCATACATTGTTTTGTGTAGGAGGAGATAGGGGATGTACTCCACTGTTTAGGGGAAGATAGGGGATGGACCTCTAAACCGGATTTTGTTTGGGAGGAGATAGGGGATGGACTCCATTAGCATCACTTTTATGTGTGCTTATTTATATTGAAGTGTTTTTATTGATACAGCACTAAAATGTGTATCAAACTGGAAGTATGAAGTGTTTTGATTTGAGCCTGAGTCTCATCTGTTTGTTGACATTGGAAGAATGTGAATATGATATATATAGTTCACTGTTGTAAGTTTGACCAGGTTCTGAGCCATATTGATAAAGTTGGAAAGTAAAACGTGTCTTAGACAATAGTGTCATGAGACTGTAAAATGATGTAATTGATTATCTTGGTTAACCATCTATTGAATGCTATTCCTTTAATCAATGCTTATATTTGGTTTAGTATATTTCTACTGGGCTGTGGCTCACCCTTTATGGGAACATCATTTTCAGGTCCAGGTGATAAGCTACCTCCAAGGACTTAGCTTAGAAGGATTTGGATTTTGAAGACTATCTTTAGTTATTTGTTTTTATTTGATAAACATTCAAGCCTAGGGCTTTATTTGTATTTGAGTTAGAACTCATATTTTTGTGTCCAAGTGTTGGCTTGGAAATATGTAAGCCCATAGGGCATTTAATTTGATATTACATGTAATGTTTTCTTTTTGTAATACTCTGATGAATGAGATAATGAATTGGTTTCTTTTAATATTGCATGCCAATGATATACATATAATGGGTTTATTTTGAGGCCGTGACAACTTGGTCCACTTGCTTCATGTGCTTCTCTTTCAAGATATTGAGTTGTTGGAGGCATGAGCATGTTGGATTGACCATAAGGAGATGGAGTGGATTACACAGTTATGACATCAGGGATGTCAACAAGAAAGTCTTCTACGACAAGAGTTCGGCAAGACATGTCGTCATTGGTTACGGCGATGGTTACTCACAGATAAGGCGAATGGAAAATTATCAAGGTCTAAGACTGGGAGCTTAGGACCTCGGAGTTTCCTGTTCCTAGTTCTAGCCGCAAGATTGTCGCCATGTCGATGTTTTCACTGCCATTGAGATGGTGGGTTGTTGTGTGGAGCAGCTGATGAATTTCTTAGCTGTTAGTCTGGTTCAGCTGGTAGAGTTTGAACCTTGGGCACAAATGGAGTCTTCATAGTTATGAATGCTTCAAGAACAGTGATAATGGTTTGTAGAGCCAAGAGAAAAAGAGTCTAGGGACACAGATAGAGACGAAATAGGAAGATGAAATGGTTTTGCTGGAATTAGAAAAATATGGAAAAAAGTTATGATTTCGAGTCCTAATGTGCCCGTGCTGACGTCAAACGGCGGGGGACAGAACTGATGTGACATGATGGGGACGTGATTGGTACGCTCCAATCTCATGATGATCTTGATTGAGAAATGCGATCTTAGTTGAGATATTGATCTTGGTAGAGATGAGGATCTCGGTTGAGATGACAATCTCAACTGAGATGGCGATCTCGGTTGAGATGGTGATCTTGGTTGACATGATGACCTTAGTTGAGATATTGATCTCGGTAGAGATGATGATTTCAGTTGAGATGTTGATCTTGGTTGAGATGTCAAATTTGAATAGGGGCAGAACTTGTTTATTCTTGGTTTCTGATGAGTTGATACTAGGATCTTGATGTTCTTGAACTAGCAAGTCATGATCTTTGCTAGCAGTGCGATCTCTGTCGAGATGTTGGACCTAGATGAAATGGAACATGATGGTTCGTGGTTCTTGGTTCTTGGCTCTTGATTCTTGATTCTTGACAAGTGGACATTTGAGTCCTTGTTTCTTGGTGCCAACGAGTCACGATCTCAATCGGGGAAGTACATGTATAGGTTCCATCACCTCAGTTTGCCGAGGTAATAGAATCTAGGGGACAATTGTGGGGACATAGTTTTAGGTACCATGTGGCCGAGGTTATTAGCCGAGGTGCCACGTGGGCGGACCATGGTGCCGAGATGTGATGCGATAATACCGGAATTCGAGATATTTGGATAGAGAACTAAAGTCCTAGATGACATCAAACTACCTATTTGGATGGAGATAAGACTCGTGAGGGAGTTCATCTTAATCTGAATAGTGTGAGTTGTGATAAATGTTATCCTTGTAAAGGATAGAGTCCCATGAAGTAAGACTTCTAGGGGAAGTTGGACACTGATCATTATAAAAGTAAGGCACCCTCGTGGGTCTAAGGTATGCTTTATTTGATATGTTTTATGCTTTCATTGTTGAAGTTTAAGTACTTGCATTGATATCTGTGAGAGATAAGATTACTGACTTAATTGTCGGAGTGCCCCCGGGTGGACGAACCACCGCGGTATTCTCATATTCTTGTTGGCAGGTGTTCGGGCTTATTCTATTATGCCGGTATTCTCCAACTGAGTTCCCCGTTTGGTTGTGTTGTCGGAAATCAACACCCACAAGTTGAAACAAATATATAGGTTTAAACCCCAGTCAAATGAATTTTATTTATGAAAAATATGCTTAAAATCTCTAAAATGTAATTTTTAAATTTGCTCATAATAATCAATTGTTGATTTGTTTATGAATCCACCAATTAAAGAGTCAATCTTCAAGCCGTGTGAGTGTAAGTAAATTTAAGAATCTTGTTAAAATGACTCTTTATTTGTTATTTATTTTTTTGTTTATCTTCCTAAATTGCTAGAGGATTGGAACATCCACTAGCATACAATTGTCAACCATGTTATTATTTCCTCAATTGACATTTGCTTGGTCCCATCCTTAGTAAAATGTTTAAATATCAATTAAAACACCGCGTTACAAACATAGTTGTGAATTAATGCCTCATCAAGAAATATGACAAACAAAACAATAACATTGAAACCACATGTCGGTCCTATTTGTAGAGATTCTAAGAAATATTTTATGGTCAAATTGTTTAAATCACAATTAAAACACCACCTTACAAAAATAGTTGTGAATATGAATTAATGTCTCATCAAGAAATATAACAAACAAATGACAACAACATTGAAACCACATGTGGGTCCCATTCGTAAAGATTCTAAGAAATGTTTTATGGTTAAATTATACTAATATAGTAAGTTTCAAAATTTATATTAATTAAATTTTTAGTAAGATCATAAAAAATTGAAATTAATATAGACTATATGAAAAAATAAATTAAATAGAGTAGAATATATGTTTCAGTATAAAAAATATGATACCATCATTTTTTTATTCTTATAACTAATAAATTATTAATGAAAAGAGACTACTCGTTTGTCAACTCACTGTTTTAGTCAAAAAGTTAAAAAGTCACTAAAAAAATTAAAAAACTAACAACTTATACCAAAAATTCAAATATTCTATTTTCTCTTTACTTTTTGTACATCTTTTCTTAAAAAATTAAAAAATCATTACAAACATACTAATTTTTTTTACCTTATATTTTAATCAAAAAATTACTAAAATAATAGGTTCCTAAATGAGCCCTTAAGTGTTATGTAAATTAAGATTTAAAAAAAAAATTAATACAATTATATCAAATATAAAAGACTTTACTATATTTTTTTTAAATTCAAAAAGGTCATTATACTTTAATCCTATTTTTATCATTCTCATCGCTATTGCCGATATTACATCCATCTATGCAATGGCTATGAGTTGTAACTATGGCCCCGTTTGTTTTGGGTGAAAGAGAGGGTATTGGGATTGCTAATACCAAGGTATTAGTAATAGCCTTGTTTGTTTTGGGAGAAGGCCTTGGGACTATTAGTCCCTTGGTATTCCTAATACCCTTGGAGAGGGGATTGGTAAGGAGGAGGTAGAGATGGTATTAGAAAAATAGTGAGGGGATTAGAAATTTTTTTATTTTTTTTATTTTTTATATATGGGAAATTTTTTTTAAAATATAATTTTTAATTTTTTATATTTTTGTATTTGTTTTATTATTTTATATAAAAATAATTTAACAATTCCTCACTACTAATCCCCTCACTATCAATCCCCTCATTACTAATCCCCTCACTATCAATCCCCTCATTAATAATCCCCTCACTATTAATCCCCTCACTATCAATCCCCTCTATTCTATCTCCCAAAACAAACGAGGCCTATAAGTATTCACATTAATCTGTCAATACTTTGATCTCCACTCCACGAATATTATTTATCAGGGTAAATTACACTTTACCCCCTAAAGTTTCACCCATTTTTTATTTTGGCCCTTTAAGTTTAATTTTTCTTACTTTAACCCTTTATGTTTGCAATCCTTCCTACTTTAACTCTTTAAATTTAATTTTTCTCACTTTGGCCCTTCATGTTTGCAATCTATCCCACTTTAACCCTTCATATTTACAATCCTTCCCACTTTATTTCTAGACTAACTTTCATCCAAAAAACTAACAGAATCGGCCAAATCACTAGCACATCTGCTCCATGTATGATGAAAAAAATTCACTAAAAATGCAAAAAATGAAAAATGAAAAACAAAAAAAATGGAATTTTTTTTAATTCTTAGTGAACTTTTTTTTCAAATTTATTCATAAATATTATTATATTATAGATGCATCTAGATTAGATGCAACTAAAAAAATAAAAACAAATTTAACTAAAAAAAGAAAAAAAAATTACTAAAGAAAAAAAAATAAAAATATACTGACTCAAACACATATGTTGTCAATTCTAAAATGAAAAATTCACTATCGTTTTTTTCGTCTTTAGTGACTTTTTTCTTTTTTTAGTTAAATTTGTTTTTACTTTTTTAGCTGCATCCAATCTATATGCATCTATAATGTAATAATGTTTATGAATAAATTTTCAGTTCACTAAGGACTAAACAAAAAATTCTAATTTTTTTGTTTTTTATTTTTTACTTTTTGCATCTTTAGTGAATTTTTTACATCACGTGGTGCTGATAAACTGTTGATGTGACAAATTTTGTTACTTTTTTTTTAAGGAAGTTAGTCTAGAAGTAAAGTGGGAATAATTGCAAACATGAAGGGCCAAAGTAGGAAGGATTACAAACATGAAGGGCCAATGTGGAAAAAAAAATCAAACTTAAAGGGCCAATGTGGGAAGGATTGCAAACATGAAAAACCAAAGTGGAAAGGATTGCAAACATGAAAGGCCAAAATAAGAAAAATCAAACTTAAAGGGCCAAAGTAGGAAATGAGTGAAATTTTAAGGGGGCAAAGTGTAATTTACCCTATTTATTATTAATTAAAAATAAAATAAACAAATGCATATATGATTTTCAAAATTTTGTTGCTAAAAAGATTTTATTTTTTTCTTTTCAGAATGCCATGACCCTTGTACCGATAGGAATTAGTTTTCAAATATTTTTGCAATAAATTTTTACTATCGGGGATTTTAAAAAAATAATCCCTAAAACTCTTATATATTGTGATGATTTATTTAAATAATTAATGATATGATAATAAAACATATTTTAGTAAAAAGTGAAAAATTATTTCAAAATATTTTTTTTTACCTCATATTTAGTAAAAAAAAATATTAAAAAAATTACCTGTCAAACGGACCCTTAACCGTATTAAAAAATAAATAGATATGATTATATTATATTATAAAAATAGGCGAATTACACTAACCGTTCCTATAGTTTGGGTCTCGTGTTACTTTGGTCCCTAACTTTTTAATTGTGATACATTGGACTCTAAATTTTGAATCTTGTTTCAAATAAGAATAATTGAAGATATCAATGCTCAATTTCAAGGACAAAGTCGTCGATTTAATAAAATATAAACTTATTTGACAAAAATAAATGTCAAAAAAATATTCTTAAATTGTTAAAAAATATTTCTACCCACCAAAGATAAAATTATGTAAAATTAATAAATCTTTTACACATTTATTTATTTATTTTACCAAATTAATTTTTATTATGTGTTTGGATGATAATCATGTAATGGGTTGTTGTTAGACTTTTAATGTATAATCAATATATTTAATATATGAAATGCTTTTAGTTTTGGATTTTTTGATTTAATAGATTGGTTTAATAATAATATCAAAGTTATCGTCATATTTGATTTTTAAAAAAATTGAAACTAATTTAATGAAAATAAAAACAACCATCCATTACATGATCATCATCCAAACACATAATAAAAATTAATTTAGTAAAATAAATAAATGTGTAAAATATTTATCAATTTTACATAATTTTATTTTTGGTGGGTAGAAATAAATTTTAAAAATTCAAAAATATTTTTTTGACATTTATTTTTGTTAAATTAGTTTATATTTTATCAAATTGACGATTTTGACTTTGAAATTGAGCAATGATATTTTCAGTTGTCCTTATTTGAAACAAAATTCAAAATCCATGGTCCATTGTGTCAATTGAAAAGTGAGGAACTAAAGTGACACAAATCCTAAACTATATGGACCGTTAACGTAATTTGCCCTATAAAAATTTTTGTATTTTTTTTTTTTACTTAGGAAAAAATAGTGTGATTTAACTTAAACATGATGGCCTTATCTGTTTTTTATTTCAAAAAAAAAAAATCAGAATTTTTTTTGTAAAAATAAAAATTAATTTAATTAAAATAAAGATTAAAAATATATTTTAAAATTTATTAAAATTATTTTTAACCTTTCAAAAGATAAAATAAAACAGTACAAAAGTAATAAGTGTTTTTGATTTTTTTTTATTTCTTTCACTAAATTAATTTTTAATTAAAAAAATGTGAAACCCAAACTAAGGCTAAGTTTGGCATCTCATAAAAAATCTAAAAAGTTAAAAAGTCACTATCCTATTTAAGTCACATCATCTTATTTAAGTCACATCACCTCTCTACTACATCACTTCAAACTCAACTCATATTTCATAAAAAATTAAAAAGTACACTTATTTAGAACATCTCAAACAATCCCTAAATATACATGTAAATGTCAACTCAACCTAAGGGGAACAATGAATGTTTTTGCCTGTTGGAGATTCTGAATCCCCCAGGGCCTTAGACTGGAAAGATTCTAAGTTGTCAAGTTTGGGAAGACTAAATAAGTGTACTTTTTGATTTTTTATGAAATATGGGTTGGATTTGGGTTGGGTTTGAAGTGATGTGTTAGAGAGGTGATGTGACTTAAATAAGATGATGTGACTTAAATAAGATAGTAATTTTTTAACTTTTTGAATTTTTTGAAAGATGCCAAACTTGGACGCGCTTTTACTATAATCAGCTTCTTCTGTTTTTGGTGCTTTTTACTATAATCAGCTTCGTCCACACATGCAGTCCGTTTTGCTTGTACCCTGAACCACAGGTCAATTTTAGCAATCAATCAGCTCAAAATAATAAAATTATAAAACAAATATGTGACATCCTACCAATATAATACAACCATTTTGATCCGCAATAAGAGAGAGAGAGAATAGAAAGACGGGAGATAATACTATCATTTTGATCCCCAATAAGATAGACGTGAGAGTGAGAATAGAAAAACGAGAGATGAGAAGTGCGAGTCTATTCCTTCACATAATATATTTCATATTTATTAGGGTGAATGGAGGGTGATCAATTAGTGTTCCCAAATATTTTTCATTATAAAAAGAGTAGTGCTACATTCCTTATCACTCATATTTTGACGAGGTGAAAAAGAGAGAAAATAGATTGAGATAGAGAGAAGAAACATGAGGAGTAAAAAGTGAGGTCCATTTCATATCATTAAGGATGGATTAGGTATGCTCAATTAGACTTTCGAAGCATTTTTCGTATAAAAATGATTCATCTACACAATTTTTCCTTCAAATCCTCTCAAATGTGTTTTTAACCAGTACAAAAGTGATTAGAAGCATTTTCGGGGGGAAAATTGCATAAATGTAGTATTGTTGATAATGTTGGGATCTAGGATCCCGCCCAAGACCTTATAGAAATTATTCCATGCAGAAAAACACACCCACGCTCAAGGAGACACAATATTTAACGTGGTTCGGCCTCAATGCCTACGTCCACGGGAGAGTAGCCGGTTATCACTATAACAATGGAGATATTACAGAAAGATTACAATAGAGGAGGGGCTCACACTCTCCTCACTCACCCACTCACCCGTCTCCCTCGCTCACACCGAGGGAGACGGTCTCTCCGCCTCACATATCTCACTCTCTGACTTGCTCTGTTTTCTCACTCTCTCAATTAAACTCTCACCACAACCTCCATTTATACACTAACAGAGGGAGAGCTTGGCTGTCCATGCACATGGCCAACTCTTTCTCCACATGTTGCATCTTCTTTCACATGGCCAACACACCTTTGTTGGCTTTGCACTCTTGCAGCACATGGAGGATGATCACCCCTCACATGGGGTGATGATATTCCACAAATCACCCCCTCAACCCATGTGAGGTGATCCACAACACACATTGCTGCTAATCTTGTCACGCCCAAATTCAACATAGTTTGCATCTCTTCACTGAGACGCTGCATCCCTTGAAAGCTAGAGATAATACACCAGAGATACAAGAGGAGGAGGGAATCCTACATCCTCAACTCAACTCACACCACTCTCTGATTTGGAGAGAGCCTCTGCTCCTATCTCCCACAGATCTCTTCCACGCTTCTGTCTCGGATGTCTATACCTGCTATGCGTGAACTTGCGCAACCAAGATATCCTGCACCCCCTGCTGGGATGCCCTTGACTGTCATGCATTACCGTGCAACTCCTTGCATGATGAACACGGGAGCAACTAGAAAACTTCAGAGTTTGACACATCAACATCCTCAATTTTCCTTGCTCAGAGCTTATTTCTGAACTTTCAGCCTTTGCCCTCTGCACTTCTGAACAACCTCCTGGCGTTTCCACATACGCTTGTTGTCTGTGCCTTTGCAATCCCTGATTTGTTGTCCAGTAGATTGATGGTTGACAGTAGCTCCATCTGTCAAAGTATCATCAGCTATGCAATTCCTTGCATAGTGCCCGTACCCATGGCTTCTGGTCTCCCTGCGTCGAGCTCGCTTGAGAGATCTGCATCAACTCTATCATCTGCTGCCATGGAACTAAAGAAACCACCATAGAGAAATAAGACTTGCCACTCCTTGGCACGCACTCCTGCGTTTTTCCTGTCTCAATTTCTCTGTCTGGAAGTTCCTGTGAACTGTCAACAACCCGCTGCTACACACTCTTCTCGCGCCTCTGTACGACACTCTAGCGTACCCTTGCACTGTTGCACGTCTGCAATTGTACTTCTGCGCTTAGTATGCTCCTCTGCAACTATTGTTCTACATGTCCACATACCATTAGTACCTACTCATATACAGTAGCTCCAACAGCCACAGTATTTCCCTGAGCCTGTACTGGTTGCCAAATCATCTATCCGTCGATGAATGGTCTTCTCTTTTGATTGAACCAGATCCTCCGACGAACTTCGAAGATAATCATTTCTGCAATCCTCTAATCACCCCTGACCAATCTTGATCTCCCTCGATCTGCCATTTAATCAAGCCTGATCTCTTCTGGTCTTCAATGATCTATCTCAATCTGTATCTGGTTGTCCAATCTGGTCAGAATCTGCCCATTCTAACCTCTTCAGTGAATCCGCAGCGTTCCACAATATCCAGCAACCTTCCTTCGAGTATTGAAGATGACAAACACCCATGTTTTGACAATCTTTCCAAACCGTTCAGAATTTCACTATTCTGACCTCGCGGTTGCGTCCGGAGCGGTCCGTTTAGCTAGAACCAATCTTTGCTGCATTTTCGGGGACCTCACTGAAAACTATCCCCGAAAGCTGGGCCACACCACAATTTTCTGAAAATTCTGGGCCAAATTGCAATTTTCAGAAGTTCAGGGAATATTTCGTGTACCAACAGAATATTCCGTCCACTGCCCCTGACGCCGTCTGCCACTTTAATCTGCCTTTTTTTTACAGAAACTCCGTCTCCAAAATCTGACCGTACGGATGTGTCCGGAATACTCCAAATAGTTGAAAACCACTATTGGATCGCCAAAAACGGACTCCAAATGGCTTAGATCTAGCCAAAACATTTTGTACGCCTCAGATCTGCGGCTGCACCGTAGCCGCGAAGCACTGGATCCTTCCTCCTGCCTCTGGTTGACTGGTCAACACCACCGCTGACGTGGCAGACACGTGGCACAACAGTGCTGACGTGGCGCTGACATGGCTGCCACGCGTCAATGACCTGGCTGCTGACGTTGCTGCTGACGGGGCTGCCACGTGGATGACACGTGGCGGCGATTCTGACACGTTTCTGTTGACGTGGCACGCGCATGCCTGACACGCGCCTCCCCCACTCGTCTTCTTCCTTCCGCCGCGCGTGGGGCGCGTGCGTGAGACTGGGCCGACGCGCCGGCTGCTGTCACGGCGCGTGGGAGCGCGTGCGGAGACTGGGACTCACGCGCCAACTTCCAGGGGCGCGTGAGGGCGCGTCCGGCGTCCGTTGGGTGTCTGCTTTATATTTCTGGACTCCTCTCGTCGAGCCCTTGCTCCTGGTATGCTCAAAACTGGATTTCGAGCAATTTGATTTCTGGGCAGTTTCAAACAACACGCTGTTTTTGTTCCGAAACGCCACCGACGAGGCTCTGATACCACTTGTTGGGATCTGGGATCCCGCCCAAGACCTTATAGAAATTATTCCATGCAGAAAAACACACCCACACTCAAGGAGACACAATATTTAACGTGGTTCGGCCTCAATGCCTACGTCCACGGGAGAGTAGCCGGTTATCACTATAACAATGGAGATATTACAGAAAGATTACAATAGAGGAGGGGCTCACACTCTCCTCACTCACCCACTCACCCGTCTCCCTCGCTCACACCGAGGGAGACGGTCTCTCCGCCTCACATATCTCACTCTCTGACTTGCTCTGTTTTCTCACTCTTTCAATTAAACTCTCACCACAACCTCCATTTATACACTAACAGAGGGAGAGCTTGGCTGTCCATGCACATGGCCAGCTCTTTCTCCACATGTTGCATCTTCTTTCACATGGCCAACACACCTTTGTTGGCTTTGCACTCTTACAGCACATGGAGGATGATCACCCCTCACATGGGGTGATGATATTCCACAGATAAAACAAAAAGAGACTTTTATTGACGCTTGGAATTCCGACAAACTTGGTCTGGTTGATTTTGTCTAGGTTGGGTCCATTTGAAAATAAATTAAAATAGTTTAAAAATCATTAGAAATTATGAAATTATTCTTTCTATTTTTCTATATAATTTTGCATAAAATTTTTAAAAACCATTAAAAAAATCAATTCAGAAACCAACCTTCTGAAATGTAGAATGATCTTGTTCAAGTATGCCCCACCTCAAGTTCTACTCTACTTTGAACTCGTTATTATTCAAGGGCAAACTCGAATTTGACTCAAAAAAATTCAGTTATAATTTGTTTGATTTTTTTAAAAACTATTTAGATGGACTTTTGTTTGTCTTTATTGATTTTTTTTTTTTTTCAAATTTTTATCTTCTAGATATGTTAAGATTAGATGTATCTAAAAAATTATAAAATAAAAAAATAACTAAAATATGAAGAAAAAAAAATTGACTAAAAACAAATGAAACTGAATAAAAACGCACATAAGTTTTTGTTTGAATTTTTTTTATTAATTTTAGTGAAAATTTTCTTTTATATTTTAGTCAAATTTTTTTACTTTGCATAAACTAAAGAGAGATGTTACGATGTACACCCTCAAAAAGGTGCATACGGTATGCCTTTTATAACTTTTTCACAAAATTTCATAACTTAAACCCAAAATATCATAACTTTTTCACTACAAAAGTCATAACTTTTTTTTTACTGTAAAATGTCATAACAAAATCTCAAAGTGTCATAACAAAAATCACAAAATATCATAATATTATCATTCTTAATTTTAGGGTGCACATCATAAATTCGCTATTTGTAACTTTACTACAAAATGTCATAACACATTATAAATAATCATAACATTCATCATAAAAAATCATAACTTTTTTACAATGTACACCATTTAAAAGGATGTACATTGTAAATTTTTCCTAAACGAATATTTATATATATATATATATATAAATCACTAAAAATAAATTAAAATCCATCTAAAAGCAATTTTTGAAAAATTAAACCAAAGAGAGCCGTTCATTTTAGGCTCAAGTTATTTAAATTCAAATACAAAATATTTATTTTTGATTGTCATAAATTAATGTATTTCATTTTTTAAGAAAAAATAAAAATAAATAAACATGAAATACAATAAATAAATAAATAAAAGAGAGAAAATTGTGAAAAATTCAACGTAAGGAAGATATAAGACATTAGATCCAGTGGATATCTTTTGTTGGTGAAAGGTCCACCATTTGTGAAATAGTTTGGTGAGAAGTTATTTTGATAATTTTGAAGGACATTTTGTTTTCAATTTTATCCCTTAATTTATCAATTAATTTTTTTTATATGTTGACTTTTCATTGACTATTTGTTCAAATTTATATCTATCTGTTCAAATTTTTTCCTATCTATTTAAATTTATATCTATTTGTTCAAAATTTTTGACTATCTGTTTAATTTTTCCCATTATCTATTCAATTTGTTTCTATCTGTTCAAATTTATATCTATCTATTCAATTTTTTCCCTTATTTGTTCAAATATCTGTCCACATTTTATTATCTGTTCAATTTTTTCATTTATCTATTTAGATCTATCTATTACAATTTTATTATTTGTTTATTTATTTTTTATTGAATTCTATCTATCAAAATTCTATCTATTAAAATTTTGATTGTATATATTCAAACTCTGTGTGAAATGCCATCTGTTTGAAATTCTTATCCTAATTTTCCCTATCAGTCAAAATCTATCTGTTTACATTGCTTTCCAATTAGTGATCTGATCTATTCAACAACAAATTTGTGCAGATCTGAACCATTATAGATATGTTCAATGCTATTATAGATTTGTTTCATCATCAACAACAACAGCTTGACCAGGCTAATGCCGTGTTTCAAAGGGACGGGTCATGTCAAGTAAGGAGCAGTGATGCGGTGGATATGGAGCTACCTGGGTGTTCTGAAACAGTGGTGGCAGAATCGGCGGAAAATGTGCTCGAGGGGAAATCGGGAAGCATGATGAAGGCAGCTGGACATATAGGCAACGGCTCTGAAGGGGTAGGTCTGAAACGTTTAGAGCAAGTTGTCACGCATGGAGTTGTCAGAAGTTTAAGTGGTTCTAGCCTACTTAAACCTGGGGTGAATTTAGAGGTGGAGTTGGGTCTGGGTTATGAGATGGCCTCAAGAAATGGGCTCGAAAATACGAAAAAAGGAGTGGAGGTGCAAGCCCAAGGCCTGAAGTCTGGTTTCCAGAGTGGGCTTCAACATGCAGTGGGCCCTTCAATAGTATGTTCAGATATCTCACCGACCCAGAATGTCGCAGCACAATTACATCCAGAACTTCAGCGGAAGAAAGGGGGGAAAAGAGTAGTTAAACACTCTAGTGGGAAGAAGATTAAACAAATGAAGAATGAGATTGCCAAAAGATATGGTCATAAAGGAGCTTCATCAAGCAAATTGGGTCCAAAAGGGGCAATTTGGAGAGCAGCAACCATGGCAGCAACTGGCTCTGCATCTACTGTTAGTGGAGTGGCCAGAAACAGAACTTTGCTTAAAGAGGCTAATGAAACTCTTCAAATGGGGAAATGGCTGGGAATTAACTACAAAGGTAATGAAGAGGCTGTATTGTCCAGAATTATAGATCTTGAGGCAAAGGATAGAGAAAGATTGGGAGGGGAGTTCGGTGCTGCAGGTTAAAGTGCAGCATCTGGGGGTCAGAGGTAAGTGTTCTAGTTAAATGATGAAGGTACTAACATGGAATGTAAGGGGCTTGGGTAGAAAGGAAAAAAGGAATAAAATTAAGTGTATATTGAAAGCTAGAGGAGTTGATATTGCTCTATTCCAGGAAACAAAGAAGGCTTCTATGTCAGAAAAGGAGATTAAGGAACTCTGGGCTAGGGATAGGTTGGAATTCATGACTGTGGATGCTGAAGGATCTGCAGGTGGCCTATTATGCATATGGGATCCAGGTGTGTTTCAGATATCAAGCTGCTGCTGTAATAGAAGATTCATTCTTCTCTCAGGTACTTTATTCTTCTCCTTTGAGTGCATCTTAATTAATCTGTATGCCCCTAATGAAGTGGGTCAAAGAGGGAAGCTGTGGGAGTGTCTTCTGAATCTAAAGGAGGAGTTTTCTAATCCATGGTGTATCGGGGGGGACTTTAATGAAATTACAAATATTGGTGAGAGGAAAGGTTGTTCTAGAAGGGAGAGGGGTATGAAGGAATTGAATGATTTCATTGATAAAAGTGAGGTGAATGACTTGCCCTTATTGGGTAGAAGGTATACATGGTGTAATGCCAGGGAAGGGGAGAAATGGAGCAGAATTGATAGGGTTTTAGTGGATCCAAAATGGCTGGAACATTTCAATCTGAAGTTATGGGGGTTACCTAGAGTCATGTCTGATCATAGCCCTTTACTTTTAATGGAGGATGAGAGAGATTGGGGCCCTAGACCCTTTAGGTTTATAAATGCATGGACTCTACACACTAATTTCCTACCCTTTGTGGAAAAATGGTGGAGGGAGCATCAGGTGGAGGGTTGGGCTGGCTTTAGATTATTTCAGAAGCTGAAAGGGTTGAAATTAGCACTTAAACAGTGGAATTGTGAAGTTTTTGGTAATGTGAATACTAAGTTGAAGCAAGTTCAGGATGAACTTCATATGTTTGATCTAGTAGCAGAAGAAAGGGAGCTTGAAGAGGTTGAAAAAGCTAGAAGAAGGGAGGTTAGAGCCGAAGCTTGCAGGTTAACTAGAATGGTGGACTGGTTGTGGCTACAAAAGTCAAGACTCAACTGGAATTTGAATGGGGATAAAAACACTCGATATTTTCATGTGATAGTTAAGTGTAGACAAGGGAGAAATGAAATTAACTCTCTCACCATTGGGGATGTGGTATTTGATGATCCATGCAAAGTAAAGCAAGAGGTCCTAGCCCATTTTCAAAAACAATTTACTGAGGATTGGAAGTGTAGGCCTTTATTGGAGGGACCCTTCCAGTCAGTGAGGGACAGTCCCTATTTTGATTTGTTGGAAGCTGAATTTTCTGAGGAAGAGATATGGAGTGCTGTTAAAGGCTGTGATGGCAACAGGGCTCCAGGCCCAGATGGGTTTAACTTGTCATGCTTTCAGAAATTGTGGAAGGTATTGAAGTCTGATGTGCTATCTTTCATGGCTGATTTCCATAAAAATAGCAAGCTGGCTAGAGGGATAAATAGCTCATTCATTACATTGGTCCCTAAGAAGGAGAATCCTTTGGGTTTAGCTGACTACAGGCCTATCAGTCTGGTTGGGTCTCTGTATAAAATCCTCACTAAGGTTTTATCCTCAAGGTTGAAGGCAGTCATCCCTCACATCATTAGTGTGAATCAATCAGCATTTATTGGAGGCAGGAACATTCTAGATGGTGTGCTGGTGGCAAATGAGGTTGTGGATAGTTGGAAGAAATCTAGGAAGAGAGGTTTGATTTTAAAGCTTGATTTTGAGAAAGCTTTTGACACACTGAATTGGGAGTTTCTGTTCTCAATGTTGGATAATTTTGGGTTTGGTGAGAAATGGGTGGAGTGGATTAGGGTGTGCATAACTACTGCGCGATTATCTGTGCTTGTCAATGGTGCCCCTACGGAGGAATTTAGTCCCCAAAGAGGGCTTAGGCAAGGGGATTCCCTGTCCCTCTTCTTGTTTAATATTGCTGCAGAGGGGTTGAGCATTTTAATGTCTAGAGCTTTGAATTTGGGGATAATTAAAGGGGTGAAGATTGGCTCAGGTGGGGTGAATCTTACTCACCTCCAGTTTGCAGATGACTCTCTAATATTGTGCGAAGCCAATGTTCGGGAGGTGCGAAATCTTAAGAAGATTCTGAGATGTTTTGAGATGCTTTCAGGCCTAAAGATAAACTACCACAAAAGTATAGTTAGTGGTGTGTGTGTTCCAGAGGAGGAGATGCTGGAATTTGCTTCAGTGTTAAATTGCAAAGTGAGAACTCTGCCATTTCAGTACCTTGGTCTCCCATTGGGTGCTAACCCAAGTAGGAAAGCATCATGGAGCCCCGTACTGGACAAGTTCAGAAGCAAATTATCAGGCTGGAAAAGGAGATTACTCTCTTTTGCTGGGAGACTTACGTTAATTAAATCTGTTCTATCCTCTCTGCCCATTTACTATTTGTCATTGTATAAATTGCCTCAAGGGGTAGCCAGAGCTCTGGATAAGATTCAGGCTTCTTTCCTCTGGGATGGATCTGAATTGAAGAGGAAGGTTCACTTGGTAAAATGGAAGGAAGTAGCTAAACCAGTGGAGCAAGGGGGTCTGGGGGTAAGGAGAGTTAAGGTGGTTAATGAATGCCTTTTGTTGAAATGGAAGTGGAGGTTTGGGGTTGAGAACAAAGCTTTGTGGAGGAGGGTCATTTGTAGTAAATATCGGTTAGATGAGGGGAGCTGGAGCCCTCCTGCTAGCCCCATTAGCAGGCTCTCTAAAATATGGAATGACATATTATCAGGATCTGATCAGAGTGGCAGTTTGCTGGAATTCTTTTTGAATAACTGTAAGGTGAAAGTGGGGAATGGCCATAGAGTTAAATTTTGGGTGGATAAATGGTGTAACAATTTATGTCTCAAAGATGAATTCCCACTCTTGTATAGGTTGGTAGGTGAAAAGGGTGAGACTCTAGCTGCTATGCTGGAAAGGAAAGAGGCTGCTGGTGAATGGGTGTTCCACTTTAGAAGGGAGCTGTATGATTGGGAAAGTCCGGAGGTAACCAGATTGAAAAACCACCTAGAGGCAGGCTCAGTTATTAGGAACTCTGAAGAAGATACACTAGTTTGGATGGCCTCAAAAACAGGGAGTTTTTCTGTTGAATCAGTGTACAGATTTTTAGCAGCTGGCTTCGGTAGCTTCAGTCCAACCAGCAAAAGAATTTGGGTAAAACACATCCCACCCAGAGTTCAATTTTTTGGGTGGCTTGCTTGGAAAGGAAAATTAAAGACTGCAGAATTTCTTACCAGGATTGGTGTACTTCATGCTAATGACTCCTCAGTATGTTGCCTGTGCAAATCTGGGGCTGAGACAATTAACCATGTGCTATTGTCATGCCAAGTGGCTTGGAGTGTGTGGTCTGCAATTCTTAAATGGTGGGATGTCCAAGGTGCTTTGCCAGATTCAGTAGAGGCTGTTCTTGACTGGTGGGCAGGGGTGAGGTTTACGAAAAAGGCGAGGTTGATGTGGAAAGCTCTTCCTATGGTTGTTATGTGGTCTCTATGGAACCATCGCAATGAATGCTTATTTCGAGATGTTGCCCCAAGTGGGGAGGGTGTTTCTGATATGGTTAAGGTTAGGATGGCCTTTTGGTTTAAGGAGGTATATAAGGATTGCAGGTTCTCAGTGCATGATTTCATCTTTAATTTGGAGCACATTAGATCTTGCTTGGGAGATGCATACAGGGGTGTCTCATAATGTTCTTGCCTGTGTCATTAATCTGCCTTACCTGAGTTGTTCTGTTTAATCTTCTGCTTCTGCTCTGCCAATCTGCTTTCTGTATGTGTATCTGCTTCACCTGTGCTGCCGGGATCACAGTTTGGTTTGTGTTGGGTTGCTGGGTACAGTTCTGCAACTCCGTTTTGTTTGTTCTCCAGGTTTGCAGGCTTCTGATGTGTTACTGCAGTGTTGCAATATGGGTCTCAGAAGATGCAGGCCATGGAATCAGTCGTGGGAGCTTAGCTTCTGGGAATGGAGTCCGGTTCAGGACCTGGCAGTCTATTGGTTGCTTCAGTATAGTGTGCTGGTTTACTATGGGGTTGTGCATTTCTGATATAGGGCAGGGATCGAAGACATAATGAGCCTCTTTTTAGACTTCCAAGGTTGTTCATTTTGCTTGTCCAGTCATGGTATGGGTGGTACAAAAACTGGTTTTTTGGTTCTTTGGCAGCATCTTTTGTTTTTCTTTCTGTTGGTTTCTCACCAACTGGCGCTTGGAGCTTCATGTTAGCTCTAAGCTCCTCTTTATTGATGTATCCAATCATACTTTGTATGTTTCATCAATAAAGATTTTTTTTTTGCTGATCAAAAAAAAAAAACAAACATAATAAGAACCAGAACAGATCAACAACTAACCAAAAAAAAAAAAAAAACAAACATACATACAAATCAACAACTACTATATATATATATATATATGTTCAAATTTTGAACACATTTGCTAGAGATCTGGTCAACAAAAATAACAAATCAATATATTTGTTCGATTCTTTAACCAACAGTTGACCTAATTAAGCCATTCCTTAAATCTGTTCGAATTTTGAACAGATTTCAACAGATCTGGTCCACAACAACAACAAATCAACAGATCTGTTCAATTCTTTAACCAACACTATCACGACCCAACCCCCGCCCAAAGAGATTAGTGAAGTGACTGGCCAGTAATCCGATATTATAAAAGGTCTGCTTAACAGTAATACAGTAAAAGGGCCTGGCGGAAGCTTATAACTAATAAAATATAACGTCCAATGAGCTGTGAAAGTTACATGGAACAAAATAAACTCATAGATAAACATAAATATGCACACGTTTACATAATTCCAAACCAAGCCCATGTACAAAACAAAAACACAGTTTAGGGATTAAACCCTTATAACAGAAAACAACAGTCAAAACAAAATTCATAGTTTAGGGATTAAGCCCATGTAATTTTAATTTTTAATTTGCAACACATAGAGTGATTATATAATTTTAAATAAAGTATTTTTATTTATTTGGTTTATTATTTTTTGGAATAAATTGAAATTTTTTTTTTTTTGGTTGTAATATTATAGCATCAATGGATTTTTTTTTTTTGGTTCTAATATTATAAATTAATAGATTAAACTCTAATTGTAAGTGAAATTCAACAATCCATTTCAAAGAATTGTTTCAAGTTAAATGAGCTTCCAAAAAAATATGTTTATTATTTTATGTGATTTATAAATTTATTTATAATGAAATATTAATTTATTTATTTTTTTTTGTTTGTTTTTTCATTGAAGAAGATACTATCATTTTATTTTGTTATATTTTTTTTTATAAGTAAGTTAATTTCGTTATTTTAATTGTGAAGACATTTTTGTTCATGTACAAAAATATCTAAGCTTTTGAAAAACATCATATATATTTCTATTTATGTTTTACATTCTCTCATACAAGTGGAGATAGTTAAGATAATTAAATACATTCTTAACGGAAAAAATTCTTTCAAATTTAAAAAAAAATACAAACCTTTCTTACAAACTGATGTGGCATGGAGTGATACAACTTTGAAATATGAAATGAGGCACAACTCATTAATATTTTAGGTGACACATCAGTTTGCAAGGAGAGTTTGTTTGAAAAGTTTGTTTGTATAGCACTACTCATTCTTAACATGTGCCCTTAGGGCATAGGTAAACTAGACGGAAAATACTATGGACTGTAAATAAATTACCAAATTTTCTCAGATTTGGTAGAAAAATTGGTAATTTATTTAGGGTCCCTAGCATAACTCCACCAGACTCTTTACTCCTTTTGGAAAAAATTTGTATGCCAATAAGGTACTACGTGTAGCGCTGCAAACGAATCGAGCCGAGCCGAGCCGAGCCGAGCCGAGCTTTGCTGAACTCGAGCTCGGCTCGTTTACTTATCGAGCTCGTTTATTGAGCTCGAGCTCGGCTCAGTTCGGCTCGATAATTTTTTAAAAATATTATTTATATTATTTAATATATAAATAATGTATTTATACAATTATTTATATATATTTATATATTATTTAATATATATATAAATTTATATTATTTAATATATAAATAATATATTTATTATATAATTTAAATGAAGATAAACGAGCCTAATATTCGAAGCCGAGCTCAGTCGAGCCCTTAACGAGCCAGGCCGAGCTTGTTCATGAACAGTTCGGTTCATTTGCAGCCCTAGCTACGTGACAGTACCTTCCATCAATCACAAATGTATATGCTCTCTGTAATTCTACAAACACCCTAACATAAATGTAGTAGACTGTATTAAAGCCAATTACAATAATATAAGGTACCACATGATATATACAAGGGGATTTTTTTTTTAAGGTCCCTAATAATAACAATTTAGAGGATAAAGGACACACAAAAAGATAGTGATGCCTCACGTCCCTGAAACAACTTGGCGCGCGTTTTTAATTATTTTGTGGACCAAAATACCCTCGCCAAAATCAACACAGAACCAAACTCATTCCGACGTCTCAGTTACATTCCAAACATCCAGCATCTTCACGAACAGGAGAACAGCAGAATTAGGGTTTCAACATCATCTGCACCATCGACATTACAGCTTCGTTATCTTCTCCAAAAATCATTCCCATTCCTTCCTCACAAATTTCTCTGACCTAGGTTAAAGCTTCGTTTTCACTTCTCATCATCATCTCAGTCCATCTTCGTCACGTCGCATCTTCATCGCGGGCCATATCAGCTCATCATTCAAGTTTCATCCTAACTCTGGTCAGTTTTTCTACAATACAACTAGATTTTCTCTGGAAACACAATTAATAGCATTTTATAATAACCTTTCATAAATTAGGGTTTCAATTTTGTAATAAAAAGCTACCTGAATTTGAAAAAATTTATTTCTGTGTATTTTGAACTTATTCTTCAACATGTTTGTGTGATTTTATCTGTAAATTTCTCTGGCATTTGAATTTCTCTGATTTTTTATTAATGTAATTTTCTTCTTTCAATTTTCTCTGGCATGTTTATTTTCACAACAATTTTTTGTGTTTTTATCTTATTCTTGAACATGTTTCTGTAATTCTGTCTATAAATTTTTCTGCTCCGTAAATTTCTCTGTAATATGTATTTTTAATTGCAATGTCTATCTTAATCTAGAATGTCTATTGCTTTCTTGCCTCTGTCTTAAGTTTCTCTGGTATTTATAATTTTCTCTGACCACATCACATCACTTTCCTCCCTTGTGTCTTTGTCATTTTAAATTTTCTCTGGAGTTTTAATATTGTGGACTGGAATGAATGTTTCTTCTTGGAATTTTCTCTGCCATATGTACTTTGAGAAAAAGTTATTTCTCTGAATTTTGATCTTATTCTTGAATATGTTTCTGTCATTTTGTCTCTGAATTTCTCTGCTTTGTAAATTTCTCTGGAATATGTATCCTTATCTGCAATGTCAATTACACTCTTGCCCCTGTCTAAGTTTCTCTGGTATTTATAATTTTCTCTGACCACATCGCACCACTTTCCTCCATTGAGTGTCTCTATCATGGTTAATTTTCTCTGCTTGTGTATGTATATTTTTCTTGCATTTTAATATTATGAATTGAAATTTTCTCTGGAATCGAAATTTCCTCAAGAATGTGTAATTTTCTCCAGAATGTGCATTTTTCTCTGGTATGTTTATTTTGTTCAATTCTTGATTTCAATATGGTGTACTTCTCAGTGCCATGTTTACATTACTTTGTTTATTTTATCTTTGCTAATTGTGGAATGCAAATTTTCTTTCACTTGCCATGTTTACTTTTTTCTATCATTCATTTTCTCTGGTATGTTTACTTCTATCTGTAATTTAAACAATTATTGAAAATTTCTCTCCCATGTTTATGATGCTGTGTTGATTTTCTCTGACATGTCAAATTTTCTGTAATTTTCCCTTATCTGTAATTTTCTCTGGCATCTCCAATTTTCTCCCTTATCTGTAATTTTCTCTGACATTTCCATTTTTCTCTGGGATTTAATGTTGACATCTCTATGCTTTAATCATTGTCTAGAAATGGCAAAACGTAAAGGCAGCGAAACACCGGAAACACCAAGCAAAAAACAGAAACTGTCTCAGTCTTCTTATGGACTAGGATCAAAAACCAGCAGCAAAACACTAGAAACACCAAGGAAGCAAGAACAACTCTCTCAGTGCTCTTATCATCTAAGATCAAAAACCAGCACTAAAACACCACAAACTCCTTCCCAAAACACACAAGTCCAAGCTGATGAAGCAACTAGCATCCAGATGAGTACCCCAACTTCAAAAGACTCAAGCTCAAGGGGGAAAAAACCTGTTAAACTCCACAGAAAGAGAGCTCACTACAGCATTCAATTCCGATCCAATCTCTCATCTGTCGTCTCCTTCTTTCAAACACTTAAATTCAGTTCAAAACATCTTCTAGAGCTTCAAAAGACCCCATTCTGGTATTTGATCCAAGCTCTAACCACTGGAAGGATGGATCCAAAGAAATCTAGGAAATCCGATGATGATGTAGTTGCCATAATCCAATGTTACAATGAAAAAACAAAAGCATTCACAGTTGGGAAGAAGAACCTGACCTTTACAACAAATGACATGACCTTGATTTTTGGTTTGGAAGGAGGTAAAGGAGCCATGTCATTAAGATACTCTAAAAAGCCAAAATCTGTATTCCTCAGGAGAAGATTCCAAAAGGACACAAGGCTCACTGGTCCTGTTCTTAAAAATGCCTTGGTCAAAGCAATGAAAAGCAAGCAACCAACTGACTTCAAAGATGTAGCAATCATTGTTACATTGTACTTGTGTCTCACCCTATTTTTTGCAACAAGTGGGAATTCAATAGGTTGGGTTTTTATAAAGTATGTGGAACCTCTTGAATCAATGAAACAGTATGATTGGCCGGAAGCAATCACATCAACATTGATTGATTCTATCATGGCATTGCACAGAACTCCAGAAAAAGTTACGGGGTGTGTCATTACATTGCTGGTAAGTATAATATCCATTCAAATTTGCAGTTATCATACTTACAAATTTGTGCGTTTACAAAATTTTATTTACTTTCATTTTCATCACAGTATTGGCTATGTGAACATGCAACTATCATTGACTCAGAAGACAGTAACACAACAGACTTCCCAAGATGTGCCAAGTGGAACCTTCAAACCTTGACGAAACAGCTGCAGAAGACACCAGTCCACTCTCTTGCACCTCGACAGGTTAGATTCCTATTGCTACCGAAATCTCAGTGAAATTTCAAAATTTCTCTGACCACTGCTTTGTTTCCCTCCTTGTGCATTGATTGATTAAGATTAATTTTCTCTAAAATATCAATTTCTGTTTTCTTCTTTGTTAACCACTGGTCTATTTCTGCCATTGTAATCAATTTTCTCTGCCATCCAAATTTCTCTGACCACAATTGTAACACATTAACTTATATGCCCTGATTCATTTTCTCTAATATCTGAATTATGTTCTTTGTTACATAATTTTCTCTGGCCCATCAAATTTTATCTCCTTGTGTGTAATTTTCTTTGCCCATAACTTGTGTGCCTTGCATCTTTGATAAACATTGTTTATTTCTACCCTTCTAATGAATTTTCACTGGAATTCAAATTTCTCTGACACAAATATAGTAAAACATTAACTTATAAACACTGTTTATTTCACTGTTTCATAATTTTCTCTGCCCCATAAAATTAACTCCATGTCTCTAATTTTCTCTGGCCCAATACAATTTTCTCTGAAATTTGTTTCCAATTAGTATCATTTAGATGAATTTAATTTTCCTTATTTGAATTTTTTCTCTCAGTGAATTTTGTAACATTTCTCTAATAAAAGAGTCTCCTGTTACAGATTGATAACAAGCAGCTAGTCAAAAACCCATCTGAAGAGTTCTGTCTTGGCAAAAAGACGAAGAAAGAATTAAAAAAGGCAATTGTCATATTCAAGGAGACATTACAAGATCCATCTGAAGACGGAGGGAATGAACAAAAAGAAGGCAACACAGAAGAATACGAAGCCAGCAATGGACAAGAACATCAAGCAAGCAGCACAGAAGAAGAAACCACCAAAGAAAGTGAAGAAATAGAACCAGAAGACAAAGAACAAAATGAACAGAAAGAAGAAGACAGTGAACAAGAAGATGAAGATGAAGATGAACAAGAAGAAGAGAACAAGGATGAAAGTGATGAAGAAGAAAATAATGAGCCGATGGACCAACAACATGATGGCATTTGTGGCTCAACAATGCATCAGCCTGAAGAATTTGAGGAATCAAAGGATGCCCAAATTGCTGATCTACGTCAAAGACTGAAGGCACTGTCTCAATCTAAAAAAGAAGAAGACAGAAATTGGATGGAATTACTTGCTGAAAAGGATATTTCAATAAGAATCCTGACATCACATAACTCAGAACTTCAAGAAAAAGAAAGCACAATCCGAATGAAACTAAGGATGTTGGAGGTTGAAAAAGCAAACGATGCAAAAACAATTCAACAGTTGAGGTGTTCAAATTCGGAGCTTGAAACTGAAAATGTCAAATTGCATGAACAAGTTCAAGAACTATCTGTCCAACTAGCAACACAACCATACCGAACACCAACACAACTTCAACCACAAGGTCAGTGAAAATCTTGAGCCACAAAAAGTTATGTCCTTGTGCCATCATAACTCAGAGAAATTTCTATTTATTATAATTTTCTCTGTCATTGGTAATTTTCTCTAGAAGTTATATCTCTCTCAACACATTAGTTATATTTCTACTGCTCATTTCATTTCTCTGTATATTTTCTTATTCCATTTTTGGGGCTTGTTTGATTTTCACTGTGTATAGTTGGAATGCAACTGGAACAACAACCAACAACCCAACAAGAGCAAATGCCACACAAACAACAACCGAAACAAAAGAAGAAACTCTATGGTAATTGCAAAATATTGAATTAAATAAATTTACATATTGAAATATCATCTGTTGCTTCAGAGAAATTTCACTTTTCCTAATATTTTCACTGCCTACAGTCAAAAAAGATCCAACCTCAATGATAAAAAATTTAAAGGCAAAAGAAAGGAAGGAAAAGCAGCATGATCCAGAATTCCAATATCCGAAAGTTGCGAAAGTGACTAGAGCTTCAAAACAAGCTGCAAAACAAGTTGAGCAAAGCACGAAGGACAAAGAAGTGCTTGATGCTGATGCATACGTCTTGCCTCAACCTATAAACATCACAAAATCTTGGGTCTTTCCACAAACTCTTCCCATTTCAAGATTGATAAAAGATCATATAAAAGACATCTTGCAGCACATATCAAATGTGTCTGGGCTTGAGTAAGTACAACAAACAAAATAGAACATAACAAACAACAAATTACAAACTTATGTTGCATTAACAACAATTCAATCCCTTCTTTGTCATCTTGTAGAGCTTTAATTTGGACAAGTGAGTTGAATATCATTACCTTTGAAGACATTGGAAACCTCATAAAGCAAAAAGAAATTGCCAACAATGTAAGTCTTTCCCTTTCATCAACATTTCTCTGCAATGTTCCATCAGCCTTTATAAAACAATATTACAATTATAAATCATATTTTTCAGGTCATTGATGGCTATGGAGAGATCCTTTTGGCTGACCAAATCAGAGAGAAACAACAACCAACCTCATTTTTTTTCACATCCATGTGCTTAGTATGTTACTACTATTTTATTTGATTTTCTCTGGAATTTACTTTCTACTTTCTCTTCTTAATATACTTCTTGAAGTCAGTTGTGTCACTAACAAAACCATTTTTTGATTTTCTCTGAGCACAGAATTTCATCAACATGACAGAAAATCAAAGTTTTCGAGTGTCCTTATTTGACAAGCATATTGAAACAGCATGGAGGAACTATAGGTTCCTCCATTTCCCAATAAATACTGGAGGTAATGAGAAGTCCACACATGGAAATCACTGGACCTTGCTTGTCCTGGACAAACAAGACAATTTATGGAGGTTCTACAACTCACTGAGGCCAAGGAGGGATGATGCAGAAGACAAATATGTCAAAGATGCAAAACAATTGGTAACGAGTGCAAATTTCTCTGATCCATCATCATCTTTATGTGATGATAATTTTCATAGAATCCCATTGACTTGTCCGTAAATTTCTCTGTTATATAAAAATTATTTTTTTGCAGCAAGATTACGTGGAGAATTTTTTGAAAGCTTGTCTTGAAAGAGACGCTCAATCACAACCCTCTTTCAAATTAATTAACTCACAAAACACAAATTATGACTTTGAGTATGTCAACAATGCTCCACAACAAGAAAGCGATTCGTAAGTTTCATACATCTATAAATAAGATAATTTCAGTTGCATGTTTCTTAAAACTAACCATACCTATAATTTGTATGCAGTCTGGATTGTGGCCTCTTTGTCTGCTATATAATGAAACAATATAGCAAGCATGAACCTATCAAATCCAAATTGTCCACACAAGAGATAAGGTTGATGAGGGCAGAACTCATAGAGAGATTTGTGACCGAAGTTGGCCGGTCATGGACTGAACCAATTGAAATACCCCCAGAAGAACCACAAATGTAATAGTGAAACTAGTGAAAGGAAGACAATGTACATATCCACACAGAGAAAATTGTCTCACATATATGTATATATCCTTTCTTGTTGATACATTGAAGGAATGATGATCCTTGACGTATATGTATATATCCTTTCTTGACTAATCTAAATTTCATTTTTTTTTTTTTATTTCGACTAATGTAAATTTCAACAATTGTCTGCCAGAGAAAATTGTCTGCCAGAGAAAATTGTCTGCAGAAATTTCTCTGGTATAAACTACCAGAAATTCACAGAGAAATTTAACTTGTATCGTCCCAAGGGGATGCCTATATGATCATGTAATCTGTAAAACTTTGTGTTGGTACAAAACAATCATCAAACTCAACAAAACACAAAGCACACAGTAATTTTATCTGCCACTGGAAAATTTCATTGCATGAATTTCAAATTTCAGAACACAATGCCCATATAGTTTTCTCTGATGGTGAAAAATTTCTCTGGATGAAAATTTCTCTGGCTTTGACACAAATTTCTGAGTTCAAGTGAGTCCAGAGAAATTCTTCCCTGGTCCAGAGAAATTCTCAACTCAGAGAAATTCTCAACTCAGAGAAATTCCAAAAGAGCTTGATTTTGTTTCTTGGTTGTACAATAATTTTTTGAATGCTCTGTCTGCTGTGCACATTTCTTGAAATGACTGATATGAAGCTACCAGAAATTTACAGATAAATTTAACTCATATCTCACCAAAGAAGGTGCCTATATGATCATTCAATCTCTAATGCACTGTGTTAGTACAAAACAATTATCAAATTGAAAAAACACAATCCACACAGTACTTTAGTCTGCCATTGTCAAATTTATGTGGATGAATATGAAGCTTCAAAACACAACACACAGAATTTTCTCTGCCATAGGAAAATTTCTCGGGATGAATTTGACAGGTACTACAAACCCACTGCCTATAGTATATATCAACAAACACACTTTAACTGATATTGAAAAATTTCTCTGGATGAATTTGATTGATATTATTATATACACTGTCCAAAAAATAAATTTCACAAAACAAAATACACAAAGTAATCATCAAATGTATTATTCCATCAATAAAATGTATAATCCTCAACTATTTAACAAAGGTTCCTTGCATGTCCTCTTATTATGGTGACCAATACTCTCACAACGACTACACTTAATCACCCTTTTAAACTCTCCAGTAGAAGCAATTCTGTTCTTCTTCGGCCTCCCAGCAGGTCTCTTGCTCAATGGAGGTAAAATCATAGCATCTTCAATGCTACACACAGGTTTTTCAACAGTTGGAACTGGGCCAATCGAAAAGGAGTATGCTTGACGATACATATCAGCATGAAAAAATGGTTCAACAAATGAATTCAAATTCTTTCCACTCCTAAAAATTGTAGCAACAGCATGTTGACATGGATACCCATTTATTTTCCATTTTCGACATGAACAAGTTCTCAACCCAAGATCAACCATAACCGAAGGAAAACAATGCACTTCAAAGACATTATCAGATGATAAACTCACATTCCATGTCCTCCCGTCCAAAAAAGACTTCTCCAACACACTATCCATACGAGGACACAAAATTTTATTCCATTTACTAGAGAGCAGCCTCCTATCAGACCTCATATTCATGATTTGCAACCGTATCATGTCCACCAAATTTGTTATTGGCAAGTGCCGAGCTTCTCGTATCCATGAATTGAATGACTCAGCAACATTTGAATACATCTCACCATAACGTTTCCCTGCAAAATATGCATCACTCCAATTTTCATATGGTAAACTTCTCAAGAAAACACTCACAATGTCTCCTCCCTCACTTTTTAACTCATTTAACTTGAAATGAAATGATGCCTTTGTTGGAGCATATGCACATTTTGAAAACTTGGACACAATCGTCTCCCTAACCAAATTTGTGTTTCCACATGACAACTTATCCCTCAAATTTCTCTTTAGATGTTCCAAATAAAATCCATGAAAGCAGTTAGGGAAAAACCTAGCAATTCCCTCCACAATTCCACAATGTCGATCTGATATGAAACTTATCACCCTTTCTGATCCTAATACTCCATATAAATGTTCAAGAAACCAACACCAATTGTCTTTATTCTCAGCATCAACAACAGCAAAAGCTACAGGAAAAAAACCTACAAAACAAATAGGAACAAGCATATTAGGTACACACATGCAGAGAAAAATAGAACAATAAACAACCAGAGAAGTTTGACACTGCCAACATCCAGAGAAAATTCACATATTGGCAACATCCATAGAAAATTGAATAAGTGACCAGCTACAGAGAAAATTCACACAATCATAATATACAGAGAAAATTCACTTAGTGACCACCTACAAAACAACAGAGAAAAATAGAACAATAAAACAACCAGAGAAGTTTGACACTGCCAACATCCAGAGAAAATTCACACATTGGCAACATCCAGAGAAAATTGACTTAGTGACCAGCTACAGAGAAAATTCACTTAGTGACCACCTACAGATACAATTCACACAATGACAACATCCAGAGAAAATTCATACACTGACAAAAATCCATTGAAAATTCTCACAGTGGCCACAACAATAGAAAATCCACACAGTGGCCAAAACCAGAGAAAATTCACATTCACTCAATTCCTACATGTATAGAAAATTCACATACTTAGATAAAAATAGATATATTTACAATTACCTTCATTCCCATCTTTCCCCGTTGCAGCAAGCATAACTCCTTTGTATCGTCCTTTCAAAAATGTTCCATCAAGAAAAAGCAATGACCGACAATATTTGAAACCAGCAATGCATGCATGAAAAGCCACAAACACTCTTTTGAAACGCTTGTTATCTTCAAAATCTAACTCAAAACGACTCCCTGGATTGTTCTTCAATGCCTCATCAAAATACCACCGTAATTAATCAAATGACAAACAAGAATCCCCATATGTACTACATTTTGCTTTTTCAACACTCAACCAACCACAGTTATAACTAATTGAGACCCCATACTTGTCTTTCATTTCTTTCACAACATCCATTGGACGAGTTAAAGGTTTTGCACTTACCTCTTCAAGTATCAGCCCAGAAACCAAGCTGGAAGTCATCCTCGAATGTTTACTCGTACGAACCGCCACACCACACGTATGTTCATTGTTCAAAGTCCTTATGTAGAAGAACCCATTTGTTTTTTCAACAGAAGCATGTACACGCCACATACATCCCCTTGATTCCTTATATGCACATTCTGCCGTAACCCTCAGCTTGTCATTTTTAACATACGTAAACTGAAAACCAACCTCAATAGCATACTTGCATAAAAAAGTACGGAACTCAACCACACCACCCTCAAACTTTTGTCCAACACTCGTAATATTATTCCGCCAACTAGCCGACAATAACATCTTTTCTTGGTGAGAACAAAACTTAGAGAGTGAATTCCTTTCAACATCCACCAGCCTATCACACTCACCATCCACAGCATCTACCCAATTAGACCCCACTTCATCCTCTTCATCAGAAGTACTACATCTACTAACTGAAACATCAACTATATCAACACCGCGTGCACAAACAACCCTCAACATATTCAGAAAATCAATATTATTTCGAACCATACAATTCGGATGGCCCAAAATAGAATATGAAATACACATAGTCTCAGGTTTCAAATTCTCCCATGTTTTACACAAAATGCCAACCAATTCCTCAAAATTCAATTCGCATGAAACATTAATGACAATAGTATCATTCCCATATTTGCACAGCAACAACACTGCACTGTCCATTGAAACTGAAACAAAAAACAACAAAAAAAATCACAGAAACACTTCACAATAACAACATAAATGTCCAGAGAAATTTCTAAAAATTATAATTTTCTCTGAACTTAAAATAAAACTCCAAAGACATCTACAAACTGATATTCACCTTCAAGATGATAAAAAACAAAATCACAGAAACTTAATGAATCACAAAGAAATTTACTGCTAACAATTAAACACAATTATAGAAAAAAAATCACATAGAATACAAGTCCAGAGAAATACTTTTCTCTGAACTACAAACTGAAAGTGAGTAACAAACTTACAATTTTCTCTGAACTACAAATACAAGTATAGAGAAATTTATGAACTTACATTCACTTTCTCATATTCTATCTCCATTACAAACTTCTAATAATATGTCCATATGCACTTATAATTTCCTCTGGACTACACAAACAATAGTGCAGAAAATGAAATTTCTCTGGTTTGAAAAAACATAGAACACAACTATAATTCATCAGCATGTTGATAAAAAACAGAGCACCAAAAATGAACTCTAAACATCAAAATCACCTACACTGTCAACACTATCTGAAATTGATCAAAAAACAAAGAATGAAAAATTAATTCCAAAAATAAAAATCAACTCTATCAAGCTGGCCTCTCTCTAAACAAAAATCAAAATACATTTGGAATCTAAATCGAAAACAAACCTAATTCAACTCAACTCAAAAACCTACGCGATCAACACACTGTCAACACTCTTTCAAATTGATTAAAAAACAAATAATAAAAAATTAATTCCAAAAATAAAAATCAACTCTATCAAGCTGGCCTCTCTCTACACAAAAATTCAAAACAAATATCAAAATGCATGTGCTATCTCCATCGAAAACAAACCTGATTCAACTCCACTGAAAATCTACGCGATCAATACACTATCACACCACTTAAATCTCCGACGAAATCTCCAACAAAATCTACACGATCGTAGCAATCTTTCTCGTCAACTCCACTGAAATCTTCGACGAAATCTCCACCATAAAATCTCCACTGAAATCTCCGACGAAAACTCCGACAAAATCTCCACTTCAAATTCGGTTTCCAAAATGTATCAGTTAAGTCAACCATATAATATTCAAACAAATTTATGTTATAAAGGAAGGGTAATTTAGGTACTTTATAACCTAAAATAAATTTGAGGGACCTTAGCCATCAAAACATATTATAAAGGACCTCTCCTCATATCAAAAGTAGAGGAGGGACCTTAGGTCAATTTTCCCTATATACAATATCTGCATATAAAAATTACTCCTTTTAGGAGGACACATGGGTAGGAAATCGATAATAAAATTATTTAACTATTATAGATGATGTAGCATAAAAAAAATAAAATAAAATAAAAAACTATTACGTGAGAGGTTTAAACAAATGAAATTTTTAAAAAAAACTATTGCGTGAGAGGTTTAACTATTACAAATGAGGTTTAACTATTACAAATTTGCCAACTTTTACAGTAAGATATTGTCAAATTGTTCTCAGCTTATTTTATTTTATTTTATCTCATTAGTTTTTTAACAAATGAATTTCAATTAAACAAACTTTAGTTGATTTTTTTTTTTTTCGCTTGGTTGAATTTTTAAAATTTATTTTGAAAATTAATTTGACCAAAATAAATATAAAAAAGAGTATGTTTTTAAGTTTTCAAAAATTATGTTTTTCCAAAAAGAAAAAAAGAAAATCATATAAAAATAAGGAATGTGAAAAGGTATAAAAAAGTAAAAATAAAAAGGAAATGAAAGGTTAAAAGGAAGGAAGGAAGGTGTTTTGATCTCGGATATAGGGATGGCAATTTGAACCCAGCCCGACGGGAACTCGACCCCCCGACCCCGATTAGAACGGGTTTTTTCCGAAGATTATCCCCATAGGACCGGGGATAGTATTAAAAATAAAATCCCCGATGATTTTCAGGCCGGGAACGGTGATAGATTCCCAACCCTGGCCCCGGCCCGAACGTCCCCGACAATCCCGTATGTATATATATATGTTTAAGCTTTATTATATATGTTTAGGCTATTATATATATTTTTTTATCAGAAGGCTATATATCTAATATCTATTATATCTAATATCTATCATCAGTTCTCAACTCTCACTCTCTCTCTACTCTCAAGTTCTCAACACTCTCTCTCTCTCTCTCTCTCTCTCTCTCTCTAATCTCTGTGAGAGAGATGAATGAGCACCTTCAGATCGAAGCTGCGATGAAGAAATCTAGAGAGAGATCGGCGACAGAAGGCTCCTTTCAGATCTGAATCGCGATGAACATTTCTGCTTCGTCTCCAGATCTACAGCCACGGTTCTGAGATAATATATATATATACACACACACACACACACACATATATATATATATATATATATGTATATACACACTGGTTCTCAAGATCTTGATATAGATATAGATATAGATATATATTTTGTTGTTGTTGATGTTGATGATGATGAATTTGTAGAATGTGTTGATGTTGATGATGATGATAGTTGCTGTGTTTGCTCTCTTTTTTTTTTTTTTTTTTTTTGGCCGGGGAATTTACGGGGTCGGGGAAACCTGATCCCCGTTAGGGGCGGTGACGGTGACGGAGATAAGTTCCCCCGTCGGGGATCGGGCCGGGGCCGGGGGTATTTTCACCATCGGGGACGGGGAGTGTGATCCCCGGCCCTGCCCCGCCCCGCCCCGTTGCCATTCCTACTCGGATACGAAGTCCCTGCTGTGACCCCTCTACTGTGCCTAAAACGGCACAGTTTTACCTTCTTTTCTTTCTTTTTTTTTTCTTTTTTTTCATGTTCTCACTATGTTTTTTGGCATGATAAATTACACTTTGCCCCTATATTTGGTCACTTTTTTACTTTAATTCTTAAAATTTTCAAATTTTTTCAGTTTAGGGAAAAAAAAAAAGAGTTTTTTTGTCTAATTTTGAACTGAAATTAACTAAAAAAATTATAAAACATAAAAGATTAAAATAAAATAAAAATAAATTTTAAGAATTAAAGTAAAAAAAAAAAGTGACCAAATATAGGGGCAAAGTGTAATTTATCATACAAAAAAACATAGTAAGAACATAACAAAACAAAAAAAAAAAAACAAAACAAAAAAAAAAATTAAAACTGTGTCGTTTTAAGCACAGCAGAGAGCACAGCAGGAGAGGCCACAATAAGGACCCGTATCCTTTGATCTCATTATAAAATATAATACTTAGAGGTTGTTTGGGGTGTCCTATATAAGTGTATTTTTTGTCTTTTTAGACTAAAAAGTTGAGATTAAAAATATGAATGTTTGGGTTAACTTTTTGACTTTTTATGGAAAAATGTGTATTAAAAATTGTATAAATTAATGTGTAAGGAAAAATTAGTATTAGGAGTTGTGCAGCCGTAATTGTTGACTTTTGGTGAATAGTGATAACTTTTTAACTTTCTGAGTAACTTTTTAACTTTTTGACTTTTTTGAGACTTCCCAAACTTGGCCTTAATCTATATAGTATTTAATTTTTTTTTACTACTTTCTATAAAAGTTGAAATAGTTGTACCTATTAATATCTTCTTAACATGGGCTCTTAGGCCTATGTTAACAAAAACTATAATATATATATATATATATACATTTTAAAAGATAATGTTTGAGACCTTTAATAAAGAAAATTTATTGGTTGGTCCAGAGGTGTCATGTGATCATATCTCTTACCAATCATAATTCATCATACTTTCACATGTTCTCCAATCACCTAACATAAATACATAGATTCCACTCTTTTAACCAATCACAACACCATTGGGACATCACATGGCGGGGCCTTAAAACCAACTAATAACTTCTCCTTAATGAAACTCCCACAATTTCACCTACTTTTAATTTGTCACATACTCAATTATGTGAGACTCTATTTCTTTGCCACGTCATTGTAGCTGTATTTAAGAGTGAGTAATGCTAGAGACTCCAAAAATTCTATCAAATGTCTCACATGGGTGTGAGACCCACACAATGTGGGTCAATATGGGTCTCACTGTAACAACCCTCATACTGTTTACCGATTAATGACTGATTGATTACCGATAACCATCGATTACCGTTAAACCGAATTGATTATGACTGATAATTGGACTGATTAAAGTACTGAATTGACTGACTGGAATCTGGAATTAATTGACTGACTGTATCTGTTTAAATGCATAATCCATCTGTTTGACTGTTTGATTATCTGTTCGTGTTTTATGTTTAAACTGCTAATTGAAGGCCTTATCGACGGCCGAACCAGAAATTGATTAGTGTTTTATGATCATCATAATTAATGTGATTTTATGGTATAATTATCTGAAAACTGATTAGGTATGATTAAATTAGATTAAAATGAGTTAATTATATGAATTGGACTTATTTACAACCTTGCCCTTGAGTGGGCCACTACCTATACACCTTTGAGTTCATTACACTTAAATCAAAATGTTTTCCTCAGCCTTCTTCCTTGCATTGCCGACCATAGAGAGAGAGAGGAACTAGAGGAGTGAATTTCATCTCATTTTGCTTGTAAATTGCTTGGTAATTGAAGGAATTGGAGTATAGGTTGCAAATTAAGCTTTCTCACCTTGTAATTGAAGCTCTAGGTAAGGATTTCAACCCCTCTTTGTTGTGTTTAAGCTTATTCATGCAAGATTCGTGAGCCTCTAGTGAATTAAGTCTAGAATTGGTTCATGGTTGTTGATATAGAGCATAATTCATGCATGCATGTTAGTGTTGTTGGAGTTTGAGTTGAGTTCATGGCAAAATATTGCATGCATGTTCACAATTATGTTCAAGTCCATGATTTCATCATGTTTTGGAAACAATTGGCTCCTTAAAGCATCAATTTGGAACTTCAAAATGATTTGAATTCATGCATGTTTGCATATTCATGTTGTTCTTGAAAATTGGTTTGAAATTGAGTTTGAATTAAACACCCTTGGGCTTTGATTTCTCAAAATTGAGCTTTGAACCGTGATATTCTATATGTTTACAACTGTTTTTTGGAAATTCAGCCCAAGAGGATCGGTTTTGATGCTTTTGAACTTGGTTTTTGGCTTGGAGGTGCAATCTGGAATTTTCAGATTTTGCACTTCCGCTCGAGCGGGGTAAGAGACGCTCGAGCGGGGAATCCGAGCATCCAGTATCTCTGCACTGTTTTACAGTCCGCTCGAGCGGAGGATTGGGCGCTCGAGCGGAGGCATGTGTCTCACGATCGAGCGGGCGTCGAGCGCCCGTCGAGCGGAGATTTCACCCATCCAGTACTTTTACAGTACGCTCGAGCGGGAAAGTTGACGCTCGAGCGTGTACCTTTGTTGCATGACCGCTCGAGTGGGGAAACCTGCGCTCGAGCGGGACTCTGTTTTTCTGCTAAATTCTGAAACTGCTTTTTGAGTACATCTTTGCATCCTCATCCCATTCTAGGCATTCCTAGGCCTAGTTTAAGACATCTTATAGAGGATATAGATGTAGAACACACCGAGGCAAATTAGGGATTTAGTTGTTATCTTTCCCAGCTGTGTAGCTTAGTGTGTGTTCAATCTGTTAACTGTGGGTTGGCGACTGGGGAGACGCGCTCTAGCTTACTGTAGCCCAAACTCTGTGAGTAACGATTGTGTAAAGATATGTTCAACTGAGAATGTTTTCTGACTGTTTAACGAAACTGCTTTCTGAAGTACTTATTGTTAATTGTTGAATGTATGTCCTATATTCTGAAACGTATTGTGGCATCCTTAGCAACTGTTGTATACTGTTACTGCTACTGTTACAGAGATCTCTGTCGGTTCCCTCCCGGAACCACTACTGTTTACTGACTGATGGCCATCATTACTGTTTGGTCTTTAAGACCTACTGTTTACTGCTATGCTAATGGATGTACCACATATGACTGAATAACTGTTCTGACTGAAAGACTGAAGTATTGTTTAATGAACTGTTTAATTACTGTAAGGACATTTCATTCTTAACCTCTTTACGCATTATGTTATTCACTAGGCTTTAGCTCACTGTTTATATATATATGTAGGTGCTCAGCCACCAGATCGGAGCTAGGAGCGCGGGTTAGACTCCAGTTTTGTCAAGCCAGCCTTTGTGCCTCACTGCGAGGTTCCGAGTTGCCATGCTATGGCTTTGGGGTGTTTTTTTTTTCCTCCGTCTGTCCCCACACTGTTGGACTACTGTATAGACTGTCAACTGCTAACTGTACTGTTACCAAGGGATTAGGTCCCTGTACTGTGTAACTGTAAATTTTGTATAGACTGTACTGCTTGTATATGTGAATGCATGAAAAATCTTTTTGGCATACAGACTGTCACAGCTCAATGGACATTATTTATTTACTGTATTGGCTTCCGCCAGGCCCTGTACTCTGTTTTACTGTGTTACTGTTCTGCAGGCCTTCGGTAATCTCGGATTACTGGCCGGTTACGGTGCTAAACCCATAGGGCCGGGTTTGGGTCGTGACACTCACACCCATGTGAAACATTTGGTAGAATTTTTTAGATCTCTAGCATTTTTGTTTAAGAGTCTCAATCTCCCCCTTTATATTTTATCTCTTCATACCTCTCCATACTCTTTTTATGGGTTTCAATTTAGACCGGTACTGATGATCCAAACTGTATATCTTGTAGGTCCCACATTGAAGGTTATTAGAAGCGGGGGACGCTGGTGCGCACCCCACGCAGCAATGTCTACTATGTGGCGATTTGGGCCCATTTCGAGGCACATTTTGATAATCTGAACCGTTCACATTGTAGAATACGTCGAGTAGAACATGCCTACAAAAAATCAATTTAATCGGATATCGTTTACGCATTCATCCACTCACATTTGTATCTACAAAAATAAATACAAATATATTTTAGCTTGATTAAAATGAATACAAATGTGGGTGGATAAATGTTTAAACATATCCGATTAACTTGATTTTTTGCAAGCATGTTCTACTTGACGTATTCTAAAATGTGAACGGTTTGGATTATCAAAATGGGCCCCGAAATGGGCAGCGTCCCCATATCCAAGGATATTTATACAAAAAATCAATTTCATCGGATAACTATAAATACGAGAACAAATAGTATTTTGTTTTATAAAATAGATAGTTTAAATTTAATTATATTTACCGTTTATTTTATAGAATAAAATGCGATTTATTCTTTTTTTTATAATTATCTGATGAAGTTATTTTTTGCATGAATGATATTTATTGTGAAATCTACGAGATAAACGATTCGGATCATCGATACGAGTCCAAATTAAAACCCATAAAAAGGATATGAAGAGATATTAAGAAATGAGGTATGAATGAGAGCTTATCCCTTCTAGTAGCGGTATAAAAATGGTCTGTGGCTTGTGGGTGGCTCGAGATAGGCTCGGCTCGAGCTCAACCCGAGACCTTAGGCCTAGGCCGTCATTTTGAAATCCGACCCGGCTCTTCAGGCCGCTCAAAGGATGACCCGCTTAAGGCCCAGTGTCATTTTTAGTGAAAAAGAATAAAATTTTAGTAGAAAAAATAGGAAAAAAATTTTTTAAAAAATGTTTAGGCCTGCCCAGACCTAGGCCCACTAGTCCAGCTCGAGACCCAAATACCCCCTGGGCCTAGGTCTAATTTTTTGATCTGTGCACTGGCTTGATCTCACCTGAATTTTGACAGGAACTCGGGCGGCCGGACATGGGTAGGCCGACGGAGCGGACCCAATTTACATCTCTAGTCTCTAGCCTTACTAGCACTTGGGTTTATTTTAGTGACTTTTTTATTTTTTATTTTTTATTTTTTACTAAAATTTGAGATATAAAAAATTAATATGCTTGGAATGATTTTAAAATTTATTATGAAAATGTGTAAGAAAAGTAGAGAGAGAGAAAAAAAAAAAAAAAAAAAAAAAAAACCTTTAAATTTTTAATATAATTTTTTTTTTTTTAATTTTTAAACTAAACTTAAATATTCCCAAAGGAAACCTTAAAAACCAAAAAAGTGATGATTGTTTCTCTCCAAACCCAAAACACCACTGTCTGCTTGCTATATATAACACCACCCAAGAACATGACCACACGTCAATCTTAAAAAAAAACAGAGCATCACCACACCACTCTCTCTCTCTCTCTACTGTCTCTCCATGGGGACTGTTGATTTGAAAACTCTCGAATTAGAGGCTCCATCCTCATTAGTCAAGAAAGTATCAGAAGATGATGATTATCTCATCAACGAAGACGAAGTATCACCAATCGAACAGGTCCGCCTAACCGTACCCACCACTGACGACCCGACCCTCCCAGTATGGACCTTCCGAATGTGGGTCCTGGGTATAATCTCCTGCGGACTCCTCTCCTTCCTCAACCAGTTCTTCTCCTATCGGAGGGAACCACTCATCATTACCCAGATCACCGTCCAGGTCGCAACTCTCCCCATCGGACGGTTCATGGCGGCCGTGATCCCATCCACCAAGTTCCGGATTCCCGGGTTCGGGGCCAGACAATTCTCTCTCAACCCGGGTCCGTTTAACATGAAGGAGCATGTTCTGATATCCATATTTGCTAACGCTGGAAGCGCTTTTGGAAATGGGTCTGCTTATGCGGTTGGTATTGTCAATATAATTAAGGCCTTTTACGGAAGGAACATCTCCTTCTTTGCTAGTTGGCTTCTTATCATCACTACCCAGGTTACTACTATAATACTATTTACTCCTACTCTTTTCTTATTTGGATTGGGGTTTGTTTGGTTGCTGAGAAAGTAGACGAGAATATATGATCATTTTTTTTAATCTTATTTTGTTTAGGAATATATTTTTGGGTGGTAATTTGAGAAAATTATTACATACATGAAAAAATATATTATTTTAATTATTAATATTAATAAAATATCATTAATTTGTAATTATTTTTTAAATTTTTCACCGATTTGAAATTCTCCCTATATTTTTTAAGTTAATTGTCTAAATTGGACAATGTCGTTTTAAGCCGGTTTTAGTAATTTATGTGGTTCATCTTATAAATTTCTATGTACATATGATTTATATAAAAAAAAAAAAAAAATTATTGATTTATCAATTCGGTAATTATAGAATAGATTTATCGCTTTTTTTTATATTTTATTTATAAAAATGGACATTAACATAAATTTTGAAAATAAATTATTTATTATATGATTATAATTATCAAATTAATTTAATTTTTTATGAATAATTTATCACGGTAAAGACTCATAGAAGGCTTTATAGTCTCCCTTGGATAACAGATTAAGAAAACTTAAAATGATTATAAATTCATTAAACGTATTAATGCATAACTTTTTAACAAACTTAACATGTTCCCTAAAACATACTTTACTATGTAAGATTTAGGAAAAATTCTATGTAAGTGGCATTTTCAAAGTTTAATTACATATTTATAAAAAAATATATATATAATTTTATTTTTTAATAGTTATAAAATTTACTATTAATTTAAAATTATTTTTCTAAACCTGAAATGAAATTACCCCTAAAGAATTGTGTATGCCACGTCATAAAGAATAAAAAAAAACTTTATTTATTTATTTTTTTGGGACCGAAGAAAAAATTTGTTTGTGGTTGAGAATTTTGTCCTTTTTGGATTGTGATAATTTTCATTACATATTTATAACAGAAAATGGTTTATTACATCATCCAATTATAAGTATAATTATTTTTCTCAATTTATAATAATTATAATTTATATTTATATTTCATAATCATTAGGGTTCAAAAAAAATATTTCATTTCCATTAAATATGAAACATAAGATTAGGTTTGTTGCATGTTCACATCTCAACATAAAAGAACTTGAGAGATTTGTAAAGTCAATCACATATCCCGTTTCGATAATCTAAACGATTTACTTTTTAAGATTCATGTAAAAAATCAAAATGATCGGATATCAATAATTACATGTTTTAATTAATTTTTCATTACAAAAATTTGATGATCATTCTTGAAAATATATTTGTTGTTTATTTTTTTTAAAATAAATATGATTCCCATATATAATTACTAGTGTCCAACTATTTTAATTTTTTACATAAATATTTTACTCAACGAGTCTAAAAAATAAACTATTCAGATTATCGAAATTGATTTCAAAATGGATTTATCAAACTCAAATACTTTCTCAAATTAAAATGATAGTATGAGAGCAACCCAACTCAATCCTCAATTACATATTTGATATAGAGTAAAGCAAAATTCGTCATTCTTGGTCTCCTCTGGTTTCATCGCTGGATAATATATAACGATAATGATAATGATGATTGATTAGTTTGGAGATTTGGTTAAATCGAGTTTTCCAAGGCTAACATGCGCATTGTGGGTGTGGGCCAGGTCTTAGGATACGGTTGGGCTGGGCTCCTAAGAAAATACGTAGTGGAACCGGCACACATGTGGTGGCCCAGCACCCTTGTCCAGATCTCCCTCTTCCGGTATGTCTTTATTTATTTGTTTATTAGATTTTGCTTTTGTCTTCAACTATCGAATATTGATTTGAATTTTTTTTTTTCCCATTGGACACTCACACTGTCCAGATTGAAATAGTCTTGTAAATTTTTGTATATCCTCAAATCTTGTTACACATTTTTAAATATTTTTTTTTTTAACATTTTTTGCATGTCAGGATTCTCTGTCGAATTCTTTTTGTAAAAATATTATTTTAATAAAAAGTTGAGGAAAATAATATTATCAAATTAAAGGAAAACTTTGGAACATTAAAAGAAAAATTCATAAACTTCACCACTAGATTGTTATTAGCATGTTTAGTTTGGTTTTTATAAACTTGTTTCAGAAAAATTTATACAAAAATGAAATTTAATTATGTAAAAAAAATGAAAAAAAAAAATCACAAGTACTTATCATTTTTATATAATTTTATCTTTTTAGAGGGTATAAATAATTTTTTAAAATTTAAAAATGTATTTTTTATGTTTATTTTTGTCAAACTAATTTCTATTTTTTTTTTTAATTAAAAAAATAATTTCAAAAAATTAAATCAAACATGACCAACAACCATTAATATGATATTTTTCTAAGTTTTTTCATACCTTTATAACCATTGCACTCACAACCCCACAACATAGTGATCATCTCTAAATAGGGAAAAGGAAAATGTTTGGTAGCCCAAAATTTTGTGGCTCAAATGGCTCAAATCTGTCAAAACAACGTCGTTTTATACTCAAAATTTGTCAAAACGACGTCGTTTTGAGTGATTTGAGCCATTTGAGCCACAAAATTTTGAGCTACCTAGCATTGTTGATATGAAAATTTCAAGGCACAATTAAAATGATAGTGGTATGTTGATATTAAAATTTAGACTGCTGAGTGTTTTAGTTTGAAAAAAAAAATTGAATTAAAATGAAAACATCATACTATTTTTATAAAAAAAAATTACGTTACAAAAAAAAAATTCTATTATTATAAATAAAATGCAATTGCCAAACAAACAAATTCAATTGATTATTCTATATATCTTGATTGACATTGATTATTTTATATATCTTGATTGATAGAGATATTTTGTTGGATATTTCTCCGTTTCTATCGGCTCCATAGATAGCTATGTAAACAAGTAAATACATAAAATAAAATAAAAAAACAGCTATATTTCAGATTTAGTACGTGGTAGCAACGCAAATTGAAATACATTGACGCCATATTTGGATGGACATAAATTTGAAATTAAATTAATAATTCAACAAAATACAGTTAAAGAAAAGAAAGAATTCAAGGTAATAGTATGTCCGAACATGATATCAGAGGGAGTAAGGATACAAAATGAAAGATAAAGAAGGTTTTGGCTAAATTACAAAATTGATAAAATTTCGTTAATCTATTCCTATATTCCTTACCCAATTTAAATATGAAATAAGGTATACAATTCAAATAAATTAATAAAACTGTCTTAAAAATATTAATTCCAACATAGGCTTCGTAAAATAAGGCTTGTGAATACTATATTTTATATCAAGTTGTTATTTCATTGGGAAATATAGCTTTGAGTTTTCGCTGTGAGCCTTTTGGGTGAGAAAGCCATTTTGTTTGTTAGTTCTTCGTTTCTATCGGATGACGACAGCTACCCCCAATATCATTAAATATAAATATAAAAAAGAAAGGAAAGTGAAAATATATATATATATATTATTTATTTATTTATTTTACTTTTCTTGAGTTTAAAACCCAAACACAACCTTAACTTGCCATGCCTTATTTTGATTGGCTTGATGGCCAAAAGTAGTTCGATTAACTTTTATTTTAAAAATTTATAAATATTGAAAAAACTACAACAACTAATATTAATTTATTTACATACTTTTACAGTATATGAACATTACACCTGATTGGTTGTTTATGAAGATAAAATGTGAGACCATCTCCTTTAAGCACCAATAGGGAGTGTGTATTGTTTACCAACAATGCTACGTAACTCAAATTTTGTGGCTCAAAAGTGGCTCAAATGGCCAAAACGACGTCGTTTTGAGTACAGAACAACATAAAAATGGCCAAAACGACGTCGTTTTGGCCATTTGAGCCACTTTTGAGCCACAAAATTTGAGCTACGAGACATTTTCCATTGTCTACCTTGAGTGAACAAATTTGTACTCGTTTAACAACGTACTTACAATCTCGACTCCAACACTAATCATTTCAATATAAGAAAGAGTCTTATAATAATAAATAAGTAAATAAATAATATTTGCCTTTAACAATAATTGACTCCCTGACTTCTCAATTGAGAATATATTGGAATAACTGTGTATTATTTACCCTAAGTGAAACGCTGACCATATCAATACAAGAAAGAGTCTGATAATAATAAATAAATAAATAATCAATATTTGCCTTTGACAATGATTGACTCCCTGATGTCTCAATTGAGAGTATACTGAAGTGACTAATATAACTAGCCTAATTGATTAACTTTCAGATTAGTTGGTCAAGGCACAGTGGCAATTGTTGTTTCCAATTCCATTGAGTGACACCAGATAAACTGAGCTTGAATACTATGGATAAACAATCAACAACATTTTTGGAAAATTTCTCACTTTACAAAACATATGGCTTGATAAATTTGAATTGAGTTGAATTCAACAGGGCACTGCAAGAAAGAGAATTGGAAAATTCTCACTTGATAAAAAATATGACTCAAGAAATTTGAATTGAATCTTGCCCAAAACAAAGAGAAGTTTGAATTGAATTGAATTCAACAGGGCATTGCATGAAAGAGAAGACAAAGACGAAAACATGAACTTGCAGCGCATGTCACGTGGGAAGTTCTTCATGATCGCCCTATCCTGCAGTTTCCTATGGTACTTATTCCCGGGCTACTTGTTCCAAACCCTACAAAGCATCTCATGGGTTTGTTGGGCGTTCCCTAACTCTGTTACCGCCCACCAGATTGGCTCCGGCTTCAATGGCCTCGGGTTTGGCGCCCTCACGCTCGACTGGTCAGCCGTGGCTTCTTTCCTCTTCAGCCCTCTCATATGCCCCTTCTTTGCCATCGTCAACGTCTTCATTGGCTACTCCTTGATAATTTACATAGTCATTCCTCTATCCTATTGGGGGGTTAATTTGTATAATGCCAAGACATTTCCCATTTTTTCGTCGGACTTATTCACTGCGCAAGGCCAGGAATATAATATAACAGCGATTGTGAACAAGAAGTTTGAGATTGATTACCAGCAGTATTATTTGCAGGGGCCAATACATTTGAGCACATTTTTTGCTCTAGCTTATGGTTTTGGATTTGCTACCATTGCTTCTACGCTTACTCACGTGGCTTTGTTCCATGGAAGGTAATTGTTTTTCTTTTCTTTTTTTTTTTCTTTTAATTCTACTGGAAATTGGAAATAGTTAGTCATGAGATTCTTCTAATTATAAGTTTAATTTCTGAAATTTTCCTAGTTTTATTGCAAAATTGTAGAAATATATGCATCCAATTTGGTTGGACTATAACTTCAATTCAATAGCTTGTCCGCAAGAAGAATCCAAGTCAATTCAACATTTATATGTAACTGATGTTCAGCAGTGATTAATTTTTCTTTTATTCTTTTATTATTTTTTAATTTTGTTAAAGTAAGTTCATTTTTAACCATGATTATTGTTTTTTTTTTTTTTTTGGTTCTCATTTCTCAAAAAGCAGGTAAATCTGGTTCTTTCACACAAACCATTGACGACAATGATATTTATCATGTTTAATAAATAAGATTGTAAAGAAGCCAAGTTGAGCTGAGCAATAAATTGTTCAAACTTAATGAGTTTCAAAATGTCTTTTAAGTCTCCTTGTTTCCTTTCGAGCACATCTCAAACAAGTTTTAATCGAGTCAATAATGACACAAGCTCGAGTAGCTTAGTTATTTATAATGCAAGCTTATCCAACTGAATAGTCAATTGTTCAAACTTGGCGTGAAAACATAACAAATGTTATAATCCATTCAAGTTTTGTTTGTTTACATTAGGAGGAGCCGATCTTGAACAAATTTTTAACGAGCAGTCTTTTTAGCATATCATATATATATTTTGGGGTAGAGTGGTGACATAGAATTCTTGTGTGTGTTTACAGGGAAATATATGAAAGATACAAGGCATCTTCAGAGGGAAAAGAGGATGTACATACAAGGTTGATGAAGAAGTACCCAGACATACCTGCTTGGTGGTTTTACATCCTTCTGGCTGTAACACTTATTGTCTCCCTTCTTCTCTGCATCTTCCTCAAGAAGCAGGTTCAGATGCCTTACTGGGGCCTCATTCTTGCTGCTTTCATTGCTTTCACTTTCACCCTCCCCATCAGCATCATCACTGCCACCACCAATCAAGTAATCTACTCTCTGCCACTCCTTTCTAGTTATTATGAATATGATCAATTTGAGTTTTTTTCTTTTAATTACTAAATTCATGTAATTTTAAATTATATTTCCCAAATAGTTTTGAACTTAAGTTGTAATTTCAAAATACAACTTTACTGTTGAAGCCGTGTTTTGAAATTCATAATTACATCACTATAACTCATATTTCATCTTAATTCTCAGTCATTCCTTTCTAGTTGTGAATATGATCAACTTGAGGTTTTTTGGTTTTTGTTTTTGGGTTAAAAATAAATAAATAAATAAATAAATAAAAAGAGGCTCTCTCTCACAGCCATGGAATTATGGTTTTTGTTTACAGACACCGGGGCTGAATATCATAACAGAGTACATAATGGGAGTAATATTACCTGGGAGACCTATTGCCAATGTGTGCTTCAAAACCTATGGTTATATGAGCATGACTCAGGCAATCTCTTTTCTCAGTGACTTCAAGCTAGGCCATTACATGAAGATTCCTCCTAGATCTATGTTCTTAGTTCAGGTATACGTTCCCACTTCTCTCTCCACTTACTAATGCAATATCTAGAATCGTATTACTCATTTAGGAGACCCCCCTGCGACACGGTTTTGGATATAACTCAATCTCAAAAGTTAATTTATGAAGTGAAAAGTATTCTCATGCATGCTTATACACTGCATATTCCTTTGTACTCAACAATATCAAGAATTGCACAGTTTTGGGTAAAACTCATTCTAAAAAAGTTGGTTTATGGAGTGAGTGTGTCCTCAGTCTTATACATTGCACATTCCCCTGTACTTAGAAAATGTGAAACTTCACTTCACACCCTCCCTCATGCCTAGTATATAGGATCCAAGACACGCACCCTACTCATCCCTATAGTAAGTCAGCTCTAATACCATGTGATACGATTTTGGATAAAACTCAACCCCAACAGCTAGCTTTATACACTGCACATCCTCTTTGTACCCAGATATGAAATTCACTTCACATTCACTTCATAAATAAATTAACTGTATACTACCAGCTTTGTTAATATTTTTAAAATGTCTCTACATATTTTTGTGGGCTATTTTCTTTTTTTCCTGTGTACGTAGCTTTACTGATTTAAATTCCCTCGGTTCTGGATGTACCCGGCTCTAATTCGACTTAAGTCTTTCATTTTGATCCCAGTTCCTAGGAACCATAATTGCAGGAACAATCAATCTTGGTGTAGCATGGTGGCTTTTGACCAACATCAAAGACATATGCCACAAGGATATCCTCCCAACCAACAGCCCCTGGACCTGCCCAAATGACCGCGTCTTCTTCGACGCATCCGTCATTTGGGGCCTGGTGGGGCCAAGGCGGATCTTCGGCCACCTAGGGAGCTACGAGGCCCTAAACTGGTTCTTCCTTGGAGGAGCGTTGGGCCCGTGTGTGGTCTGGCTCCTCCACCGGGCATTCCCCACGCAGACCTGGATTCCACTCATTAACCTCCCAGTCCTCCTGGGTGCAACTGCTTACATGCCACCAGCCACGGCCCTGAACTACAATTCCTGGATACTGGTTGGGACAATCTTCAACTTCTTTGTCTTCAGGTATCAGAAAGATTGGTGGCAACGGTATAACTACATCCTCTCGGCGGCTCTGGATGCCGGGGTGGCTTTCATGGCGGTGCTGCTTTACTTCACAGTGGGGATGGCGGGCAGAAACGTAACGTGGTGGGGGACTACGGACCCAGAGCACTGTGATCTGGCAACTTGCCCTACAGCAAAGGGTATATCAGTGGACGGTTGTCCTACATTTTAGTAGTTGCCAGTTTGTGTGTTCATATGTTTGGAAACTTGGTGTGGATTTAATAAGTGAAGGTGCTGAAGATTCACTTTTAAAACAGAGCAAACCAGAGGTGTTTTTAGAAGCACGTGGATTGGTTAGTTTAGGGCTTGACAAATTGGAAATATTTGTGTCAACATATGTAAGTACTTTATATTAGTGTTTTATGTTTGTACTGTTTTCATTTGGTTCAATTTTATTGTACCCAACTCTAAATCTGCAACTTCTTTTTTTTTTTTTTTTTGGTTAGTGCTGGGTAATCCCAGCCCCTACTTCCAACTTGGATTTTGTTTTTTTTTCTGTTTTTTTGTTTTTATTGAGGCAACAAGCCAAAACAAAACAGAGAAAACGGAAACACGGAAAGCACAGCCACAAAGACAGGCTGCAACATGTATCAGCGCGCCGCGCACTGCTGGAAAAACACGAGGCAACTTCCTCCATCCAAACCTTTTGGCTCTCCACTTTCAAAGCACGGAAATCCTAGTTACCCAGACAATGTTTCCAGAGTTATGCACAGAATGTAAATGTGTGTTGAGATTGAACTCGTGTGTTGTGGGGAATGAATCTAGAACATATATCAAATGTCTGACAGATCGAAGCAGCCCTAATTCACATGGAGAGAATCCCTTCAATATGAATACTTGAAACACCAAGATCAATAGCAAAAGCGAGAGCTTTCCAAGCACCCAAAGCCTCTACACAATTCGAGTCCAAATAATCCAGCACTCTCCCAAAGCAACAAGTGATTGGTGTATTGAATTTTTAATGCGATGCACCCACTAATCATAGGGATTGAGTAAGTTCTCAAGACGCCAATGATGGTCAAATCTCAGAGGACTGCATGCACGGCTTGTCCAAGAGGTGAATTACTCGTTAGAATAGCACAATCCCAAGAACCAAAGCTCTGTTAGTTTTTTCTTTCTTAGTTCTGACTTTCCATGATTCTCAAGTAATAGTAAACTCCTAGAATCAGAGTTCAATCAAATGCCACTTAGTCCACAAAGTCAGATAATTAGTGAGCCAATGGTTAATTTCAAGGTCATACAAAGAAGTTATGTGTTGGTCTTTCATCTATGCTCAGCTCATTTTCTTTCTTGTACAACATTTATTCTTCATGAAAATTGAGCACAAGGCCTAGGAGTTTAACCTTAACAAAGTTAAAACACAATCCAATTTTCTCTTTATTTTATTTTTTTTTCTTTTTTTTTTTTTTTTGGTGGGGGAAAAACTTCTTGAAGGCAGGACTACTTTGGACTCACTCCTTCAAGATAGAACTCATATACCTACAACCACCCACAAGTAACAAGTATTGACTCAGATTTATTTTTTTTATAAAAAATTAAATGAAATTAAATGAAAAAGAAAAGGTAACAAGTATTGACTTAGATAGGCGTTGCAGTCAAAATCAAAACCTCCAGATTTATGATTGGTCTTCGTGATGACATTGAACAGATGGCCTAACCTGACGGATTATTCTACAATCCTGTTTTCACCACTTTTCACTACAAAGAGAGCACCATAATTCTTGTAAATGAGAAACATGATGATCTGCTAGACCCTTCAACAAACATACAAGTATGAAACACAGAAATGATAAGTAATAAAACTGTTTCAGCAATAATCCTCCTAAAAGAAACAACCAACCATTATGTCATAATACAAGCAACTGACAACACAAAACACAATAAACAAGCAAAAGTTTAGACAACAGAGCAAGACCATTAGGTATACAAAAGTCAATGAGAAATGCTCAGTATGTAAAGCAAAATCCAAATAAAAAGAGAGCATGACTACGCAGACAGCCTAACAAAACTGATTTGGATTTCGCTCATGATGACGAGTAAAATAAGATTGATGCTAATAAAAGAAGAAGATAGTAAATGATTTTGAAATCACAAATGAGTAACTAGTTACACCTTGACAACCATCTGTTCAGCCGAGCTCTTCTTCACAACTCCTCTGGAGCACAACTCGTTCAATAACTCCAAAGCCTCCTTTGCTAAGCCTTCATAAGCTATGCCTTCAATGAGAATAGTGTATGTAGCTTCAGTAGGTTTACATCCCTTAGACACCATGTAAGCCAAGAAATCAATGGCCCGATCAGTCTGACGAGCTTTACAAAGCCCCAACATCACAGCATTGTAGGTGATCGCATTAGGCCTAACACCCAATCGCTTCAAGTCATGAAAGAATTTAATGGCTTCATTAACCTTCCCTTCCCTACTAAGCCCTCCCACAAGGGAAGAGTAGGTAATTATATCCGGTTGGAGACCCTTTTTGCGCATCTCATCCAACAGCTTTATAGCATGTTCCGTTTTCCCAACCTTTGATAGCCCATCAATCACTGTATTGTAAGTGATCAACACAGGAGAGCAACCTTTGTAACTTAGCTGATTAAGAATCTCAACTGCAACATCAACCTTTCCATCTTTGCATAACGCAGTGAGCAAAGTATTATAAGTCACGATATCAGGATAACAACCCCTAGATACCATTATTTCCAAGTACTCGATTGCACGGTCCATCTTCTTTTCTTTGCAAAACCCATGAAGCAAAGGGTTGTAACTCAATGAATTCGGAGTACAACCATGTTTGGGCATCCTTTCCAAAATATCAATAGCTCGGCCCAACAATCCCTTTCGGCATAAGAAATTAATCAAGATGTTGAAGGTAACAACACTCGGAGAACAGCCTTTTTGAAGCATCTCAGCCAAGAGTTTCTCAGCATCCATCCACCTCCCGGTACTACACATGCTACGCAATATAATGTTATGGGTAATTACGTTGGGTTGGCAACCATAAGAAGGCATATTATTTAAGAACTTAATCGCTTCATCGAGTCTCCCTTCTTTGCATATCCCATTAATAAGAACATTATAAGTAACCACGTCGGGTTTACAACCTTTGTTCCTCATCTCATCCAAAAGCTTCATCGCCTGTGCAACCCCGCTCTCCTTGCAAGTCGCTTCAATCAATATAGTGTAGGTGATCACATCAGGATAGCACTCCCTTTGCAACTGTCGATCAAGAACTTGCATCGCTTGTTTTAGTTTCCCACTATCACATAAACTACGCAAGATTGTGTTATAAGTAACAACATCCGGAGCAACACTCATTCGTTCCAGGACCTTCAACGCACTATCAATTTCCCCCAACTTACAGTACCCACTAATCAAAACATTATAAGTTATAACATCAGGAACCGCCCCGGACTCCTCAAGAATCTCCATAACCCTAGTAGCCTTCTTAGTCCTTCCAATTCGACAAAACCCACGAATCAAACTCGTGCATGGGATGATATCAGGGATATCTCCCCGATAAACCATGCTCTCGAGATGCTTAAAACCCTCCTCCAATTCCCCATTTCTAACTAATCTACGAAGGTAATTATTACTCTGGAGTTCTTCAAAACTCTGTGAATAATTCTCTTGACTCGAAGATGGACTACAACCACTCGGTTGCCCCAACTGGGTTTTCTCAGAATTCAACAACCTTCCATTAGAACTAAAAGTTTCAACCTTTGAAAGAGCACAAATCCGATTTCGCCTCTGCTTTCTAAACCCTTGTTGTTTTCTCAACCCACCACCACTATTAACCGAAAGAACAAGAAAACGAGCTCTGTGACCCACCAATACCTCCACGGAGCTCAAATTAGAACAAACCCTAGCCCCAATTCTCGCACCCAATCTATGGTTCTTCGTGCTCTGACCATGAATACAATGAAACGAGCAAAACCCATGATGGGTTTGCTTTGTGGGCACTGAAATATCCATATTTTAAAACCCTACTTGTTCTCACCCCAAAGACTATTCTCAAGAGTTCATGCTAACAACAGAGGCATTGGAAAGAACCATGTATTTCGAATTGTCTGGAGAAACTGAGGAGTTTAAGCAGATAAAGAGGTTTAAAATGGATTTGTGCAGAGAAGAGAAGAGGGGTTTTTAGGAGAGAGGAAGTGGGTAGAGAGGAGAGAGAAAGCTTACTGAGAGAGTGTTTGGAGGACTGGAAAATGCAGGGAGAAGAGGAAGGAAGTGTGTGCCGCCATGTTTCTTATCCCATTTTTTGTCTTCATTGAAGGGAGGTTTACTCCCAGGAGAAGAGCGATTTCAAGAAGGTGTGTATTATCAGAGGCTGGATAGTCAACAATGTACGGGCCCGAAGTTGGATTATAACAAGCCCATAAGTTTATGGGCCCAATTATTGCCTTTCTAAATGTACAAATGGGAACAGACCAAGTAATGCCTTAGGATTTGACTAATAAAATATAACAAAATATATGTAAATTACAAACGATGAGATTTATTTAAATTATAAATTAATTTTTGTAGTTTTAAAAATTATATTATGTTTTGTAAAGTTTCTAATTTTATAATAAATGGTTCATTTAATCATCAAGTTAATTAATAATTTTTAATAATATTAAAATTTTATTTCAATTAAAAATTTAGATAATTTTATTATTGTATAGGTGAACAATTAGAAATTTCATTTTTTCAATTAATTATGTTAAATAAAAAATTCTGACAATGAGATATTTATAATTTTTCAAATCATATAGAACAATTCGTATTTAAGCAAATCTTAAGAGATGTATTTATAATTTATCCTATAATTTTATATTTGACTAAATAAATTGGAGTTGGAATTAATAGTTTAGTTGGACAAAGAGTGATAAACGAATCAAACCAGTAAAATAATTAATTGTTCAAGTTTGTATTGATAATTTTAACGAGTTTAAAATTTGTTAATTCGTTAAACTTTTAAACTGATCTTAAACAAATTTTTATCGAGTTGAATTCGAGTCGTTTGATATTTTATATAATTTAAGTTTATTGAATCGGGTCAAATGAATAATTGATTGTTTAAACTTGGTTTAAAAATTTTAACGAGTTTTAAAATGTGTTTAAACTTGACTTATTTATTTAACAAATAAAGCTTGAATGAGCTTTTAACAAGCCAAACATGAATCGAACTTGAATTGTTTAGTTCGTTTACCACCCCTAATTAGATACGATACTTCTCATATAAAAAGACTATTAAATTCTAAAAGGGGATGTGATATAAAATGAGAGTTTTGATGAGAAGTTCTTACTTAAAATATATAATTTAATAAATTTTTCCTCAAAATTGTAAACTAATCCAAATATCAAACATAATACAAATCAAATAGACTGATAATGTCAAGACTAACCGTCCAAAAAATATTAATTCCTCTAATTCAACTTGTGCCAACAAATATGGCCATAAAGTATTAGTGTTATGGAAAAGTCTACAATGTGCATATTCTAAAAGACATATGATATGTATTTATTGTGTGGTTTATATTATGCCACGTCATAAAAAGTAACTTGCTAAATAGGTCATTTAACATGTTACAGGAAAGAATCATAACGTTTTTCAAATATCATAACAATATTACAATGAATCATAATAATGTCATAATATTCACCAAAGTATCATAACAAAGACACTATAAATCATAACAATATAATGACAACTCATAACAAATATAGTTATTTCTAATTAATTATCATATCATTCGAATCGTAACATTTTTTATTATGATTCACCATAACTTTTAGTGGCACAAATCATAACTTTTACTGATGAATCATAACCATAACACATTGAGTATAACTTTTTTTCCCACAATCATAACGACATTAGCAAACTATCATAACTTTTATCAATGAATCATAACATAGCACATTGATTGTAATTTTGTCCCGAAAATCATAATAATATTAACAAAACATCATAACTTTTAAAATTTCAAACACAATTAATTGTGTAATCAATTGGTACAGCGTATTGGAGTGAATGAAAAATCATAATTGATTGCAAAATCGATTAGATTGAAAGACTACAATTGATTACACAATAGATTAGTGGCCAGAGTTTTGACCTATCACAATTGATTGTACAATCTATTAGAATATAAAGGAGATTCAAATATCACAATTGATTGTAGGGATTCTTTATATAATAAACCTAATTGATTCAATAATCAATTAGTTTTCATAAACCACACTAAATCAATTAATTCCCAACTTATTCATAGTTCCCAATGAATTAGTAAAAGTCTAATCATTTTAATATCAATTTAGTCAATATTCGAATAGTAATTGATCGGTTGATCGGTTGCCATTTATATGTAATTTTGTTGTTGTGTTTTCGTTACCTCAAACATTATTACTAACTAAAACGCATAACACTCCAACTACGTTTCTCGTTTTACAATTCTCTCTCTCTCTCTCTCTCTCTCTCTCTCTCTCTCTCATTATCGTCAATGTTAATGTTACCTGACATGTTGTTACTATGACTATCTCATCGACTCTCACTCTTTGTTTCATTGTCATTATTAGTGAATTAGACAACAATGTTATTGTTACCAACTTCAATTAATCATGCCCTTTGATCCACTAAAACACAACCATCATCATCGACTTAGGCCATTTTAATAGCATTGTTGCCACTACTAGTGTCATGTTGTCATTATGTCCAAATGATGACGTGGGGTATAAATGACTTTGACACATTTATAACTATAGCAAATACCAGTATTAGTCCTTGCCTATTATTTCATAGTTGGTCACTACTTTTTTACCATCACTCCTTTTATTCTTAGATATATGTTGTTTGTCATTGTAGCCACCTTAGTCCCTATATTATTTGTCTTTTCTTATTTTTTGGTCCGTTTTGCTAACTTCTGAAGATAACTGTAGAATTTTAAAAAATAACGTTCACTTAGAAAACTTTGTTTTCCCACTTCAAAATAGATACGTCATGGCAAACAGTAAATGGAAGTGTTCTACGATGGAGGATTGCATGTTGAAGTGGTTTATAGCAGAGGTTTTCGTACAAATGAAGGTCAACTTGACCCATCCTGCATTTTCCGTTACAAAAGTATAACATTTGTTACAATTTGGACCAAAGTGAAAAGAATATAATAGTTTGGTCATTTTCGTACAAATGTAGGTGAACTTGACCCATGCCGCATTTTCCGTCACAAAAGTATAACATCTCTTACAATTTGGACCAAAGTGAAAAGAATATAATAGTTTGAAGACCAAAGTGAGAAAGTATTCATAGGTAAGCAAGGTGAAGGTGTAATTTACTATTTTACAAAATGTAAACCATGCCTTAATTTGTGAAGAAATTGTTGATTTAATTAACATCATAATAATTAATATTTATTATTAGAAAATATGCTAACATAATTTAATATGAAGATTTAATAATTTTAATAAAGGTAAAAAAAGAAATATTATTTTGCCTCTCATACTATCACTGAAAATTAAGTTAACCTCTATTATTTTAGTAATATTAATTTTACACTTAATTTATTTGATTTTGGATTAATTTTACCCCTACTGTTAGCTTCTGTTTGTAATCCAACGAAAGTTGCTGACATGGCAATGAAATTTGAAATTTCATTTTATCGTCCAAACTATCTATAAAATATCAATTAGACCTCCAAACTTCATTTTATTCAGAGAACTAATTGATATTTTGGGTGCCACATGAGCAACTTTTATTTTATTATAGGCTATAATTGATGGTGGAGTAATATTGATGCAAAATCGAATAGTTTAGATATAAAATAGATATTATTAAGAGAACAATGGTTGGATTATTTTTTGAGTTATAGTTTGAGAGAAAAATGATATTTTCTAAAAGTGAAATTTCAATAAAAAATTTTGTAAAAAACAATAGTCTGTGGAAAATAGAAAATAAAAAAATATTAATAAATTTGCATAACTAATTGACCTCATTAAATTTAAAAAGGTAAATTACCTCGACCCCCCATAATTTGGATTTGAAGGCACTGTTTGGGCTTATGAGGCCCATCACGGTTCTATTGCGAATCCAAACCATTAATTTTGTTGCATATTTTGTGTATTTCATTAACACAAAAAGATAGAGCAATCCGTGGTTGTCACCAAAAAATGTACAAATTTGTTGTTTTTAAAACTTAATCATCACTTTTTGTAATGACAAATGCGATAGTTTGAAAAGATTATGATCATTTGAGCGATCTAATTTTTTTTTGTAAATAAAATACACCAAAAAAAAATTCTAATTATCAAAATGGGATCAATGGTGCCCCAAAAAGTCCAAACAATACGGTCCAGTCCAAATTGTGGACTGGAGACACTCCACCTCCATTAAAATGGCCGTATTTTGTTTTCAAAAAAATAATTTAAGACTTCTTAAAACTCAACACAGTCATAGAGTGTTTCCAAAAAAAAAAATTAAAACTTCCTAAAAACTCAACACATGCTTCATTTGGCCAGCCAAAAACTCCCACAGAAACGTATGTTTTGGAGTTTTGGTATATCAGTCTTGTCTCTCACGTTGTTGGTCTCAGATTCTCTCACCCCGCCAGTTTGATATTGTCTTTGTATAAGCCACCATTTGATCCCACGATAGAGCTGCTGCTGCTGCCACCACAAGTATTAGCTAACACCTTCATGCTGTGGAGACCTACGATATGTTTGTTTTTATTGTTGATATTGTTTGAGTCTAGGGTTTGATGTTTTTTTTAGAGACTTTATAGCGATCCCGGGTTTACCCTTGATATACAGTGATCCGGACATGTGTCCGTGGATGTTGGTAGTTGTTTATTATCTTGTTTACATCCTTTTTACTTAGTATTTGAGTTATGGGATGTGTTGGGCAGGTTTGTTACAGGTTGGTTGAGTTTAGAAACCAAAACTAGTTGCCCAGATTTTGACCTGTCCGCTCGAGCGAGGGTTTTGGCGCTCGAGCGGGAATTGCACCCATCCAGTATTTTCTGTGCAGTGTTGGACGCTCGAGCGTGGTATTGGCCGCTCGAGCGGGGTTGTGTGAGTTCCGCTCGAGCGGGGAGTTGGAAGCTCGAGCGATGGCCTGGTTCTGTAGAAGTTCTGGGAGTGTGTATTCGCCGCTCGAGCGGGATTGTTGGCGCTCGAGCGGGAGTCTGTGAGTGACGCTCGAGCGGGGTGTTTGACGCTCGAGCGGGTCGACTGGGTTTAAGTTCCGTGTTTTGACTTTTCAAATCACTTTTTCACTTTCTCTTCTCTCTCCTACTTTTCCAAAAACACCATTGTTGAGCCTCTCACTCTAGAACTCAACATTCTCTCTAGGTTTTGATCTAGTAGGAGTGATTTGCTCATCTTTGGCCTTTACAAAAAAGTTGTTGATCGTTGAGGGCTACTTTTTAATCTGAAAATTTCGAGATTTGGAGCACGTTGGGTTTTGTCTTCTTCTCCCTTGGAGCTCCGAATTTGAGGTAGGGATATCCTACTCCTCTCTATGGATTTTGTCTTTAAATTTTAGTATTTTGAGATGTTGGGGTTGGTTTGGTAATTTGGTGAAAGTTTGGGCTTTTGTGTTATTTTACAAAAGTTGGGGTTTTATTCATAATAAACCTAGATGCATGTTTGGCATAGAGAAATGGAATAAATGTTGAATCATTGATGAAAATGGGACCTAAGGGTTGTAATGTTAATTATGGAAAATGACCTAATTACATTGATTGATTAATTGGGATAATTAATTGTAAGAGATGAGGAAATGAAATGAAATTGTTGAGATTGGGAATGTAAAGGGTTAAAGGGTGTAGTTGAATTATCTATCACTCACCGGAATGAAATATTGATTGAATATCCATTTGTGCATTTATTTTCTGTTTAGAAATAATTGTTTTGGGCTATCGGTGGAGGATAGTCGTGATTGTTGTAGACAATGCATGATGATTAGGCAAACGGAAACTAATCAATAGAATGTGTCATGGAATTTGACGGTTGATAGAATACATTAACTGCATGTATTGAGTGATTGTATATAGAACCAATGTGTTTGTATACGTTATGTGTAGAGGAGGAGATGGGGGATGTACTCCGCGGTTTAGGGGAAGATAGGGGATGTACCTCTAAACCGGATAGTGTTGGGAGAAGACAGGGGATGAACTCCGTAGATACAGCTCATATGCTTGTCTAGAGAAGTGAAGATAGAGCTCATATGCTTATCTTTGAGAGTGTGGATATAGCTTATATGCTTATCTGTGAACATGGGATATAGTTTTTATACATATCTGTTGAAACCATGATAGAGCTAACATGCTTATCTGTTGAAAAAGGGAAAATGAAAAGTAACTTGGACTCATAAGTCGTATGACATAAATGTGTAATTTATGTTAATGTATCAGTGTTGGCCATCTATCAATTGCTAATCTTTTAGTCATTGTTCATGGTTGGTTTAGTGTATTTCTACTGGGCTGTGGCTCACCCTATATGGGAATATCATTTTCAGGTACAGGTAGCATGCCACCTCCAAGGACATAGCTTGGGAGGCTAGAGGCGGGCATACTTATGTCGTTTTATTTTGATGTATTACATGTAAATTCAAGCCAAGGGCTTAACGTGTAAATGAGTTAGTACTCTTTTGTTGTAACCAAGTGTTAACTTGGAAAGCTGTAAGCCCGTAGGGCATTTTGCTTTTGTTGTTAACATGTAATACTTTTGTAATGAAACTCTGATGAACAGAAGAATGTGGTTATTTCATATGTTAATGAATGTCTTGTTTGATGGGTTTAATGTTATTATTTTGAGGGCGTTACAGACTTAGTTGTTTTTGATGAGTTAAATATGATGAAATACTCATGTTTTTGTTCATATTGCATATACAATACCCATTCGAATAAGAAAACTTTCAACTTCAAAATCTTCTACTATCCCTCTCTTTCTGTGTGGGTCGATTTCTGACCACACTGCCAAACTAGTACTTAGCTGGAAAGCACTGACAGAATAGATTAAGCCCGAACGACCTGCAATAGAAAGAAAAGATTCCGATGCTGGTTCGTCCACCCGGGGGCACTCTGACGATCAAGTCAGTTATATCTCAAAGATAGTAAAAGTGCTTAACTCACTATTCAGAATACAAAAAGCATACCTTAGACCCACGAGGGTGCCTCTCTTTTATAGCTAACACTAACCTAATCCCAATAGAAGCCTAGCTCTAATGGATTCTGGATTACTGCTAATCTTGGACTCTCAGTAGGATTGGGATAAACTCTCTAAGAGTCTTATCCTTACCCAAACTGAAGTCCTCTCCTAATCTAGGACTCTTGTCCCTTATCCGTTTACCCCGGATTCCAGTATTCTCGCAGATAACCTCAACTTAGCCGAGATTACCTCAGCATCATGACCATGACACGTGGCACCTTGACTGGCACTCCTGTGACACCTCGGTCACGTGTTGTCATTCAAAAATTATGTGTAGACACCCCATTTTGACCGGCCCTAAGACTTAGGCACTTTGTTTTGACCACCCGCTGATGAAAATTGGAATATGTCATTTTATGAATTTCTTAGCAGAAAAATCAAATTGAAGATTTAATTCCAAACCGCACCCATTTTGGTCAAATTATTTTATATCACTAATATTTTATCAATTTGTAATATTTTATAATTTTTATCTAATTTTATGTGTGTGTACATATTTTTAGGTGTTTTTATATAAAATAATAAAAAAACAAACAAAAAAATTAAAAAAATGAAAAAGAAAATAAAGAAAAGAAAAGGAGAGGGTCAAATGAGAATAATGGATTTTGGGATGGAAAAGGATTTTGTTTTTGTTGGATTAAAGAGGAACAGAGTAGACATTGCGATGATAAGTTTTTGGTGGAAAATAATTCGGTGGAGTGGGGCTCAATTCGATGAAGTGGGTTTGAAAAGTGGTGGAGGAAATTGAAAAAAGAGAAGGGCAAGTGAGAATGGGTGGAGACATACAGACTTTTTGGGTAGAGGGGACAATGGGTATCTTCGAAATCAAATTGAGAGATAAAAAGAGAGAAAACAAATGCTGAGTGGGGGGAAGGGGTGATATTATAATGAGAGAGGCGGTGAGTGGTGTGAAAAAGGTGGTAAAAAATATTGTTATTTCAAGGAGAGAGATAGGTTACGGAGAAAAAAAGTGAGAGAGGGGGAGAGGCCACACACTCACGGGCACACACCCACCATAACCACCATACACCATTTATACACACTGATACACAACTCACTCTCCATTGACACAGCACAACATACTCAGGCACACTGCCACAGCACACACAGCATACACAGACACACGACAGCAACCCATTCATCACTGAGCACACACACACGGGTTTAGAAAGAGAGAGAGCACCCAGCACATCTTCATAGACACTTATCACACGCATACACATGGTAGACACACACCATACACACACACACCACTCATCACACCCACACACTACACACGACATGAGAGCCACAGACTGGTCACACACACACGGTTTTAGAGTGAGAGAGGCCACACACTCACGGTATATACACACCTATCACCACCATACACACGACTACACACGACTACACACACACAGACCAGACAAGCACACAACACATACACACAACACCCACTAAAGCTCTCTCCCTCTCTGAATACACTCACTCACTCTCTCTCTCTAGAGAGGAGCTTCTCAAAGGGGGTTGAGCTAAACAAAACACATGCACGGAGGGATACACATCAAAAATAGATTAAACTCTCCCTCTCTCTAAGTACATGCAACTATGGCAGTGGGACTGTGTTTCTCTGGCTGGTGGAGGAGATAACGAAATGATACACATGCATACATCTCTCTCTCTCTCTCTCAATGACGGGTGACCCATGAACATTTTAGTATCATCAACTTCATGCAATTGCTATATTGAACCAGAGTGAGCACTTCTGGCAAATAGAGTGAAATCATGGACAACAAGACATGGCTTTGGAGGACAAGAAATGAGTAAACAACTACGCATACGGGGGCATGGCATGGGACTCAGAAGCTCTCTCTCTCTCTCTCTCTTTTAGTTTCCAGATGAACCACCATCCAGGCTAAAGCATGATGAGCGTGGTCTTTTATCAATGGCAGCAGCAACATCACCCGAAACCCATCTCTCTCTTCTCTCTCTAGACATTCCTAGGATGCTCTCTCTCTAAGACACACACCGCATGTAATCTCAACTAGGAGGCGTGCATGCATGAGGCAGCCGGGTTGGCCTAGGAATGGGGAGATCAATTTTAGGTTCACTTTGTTTTGAAGCCCAAAAATTCAAACTAACCCCCTCTCCGAGCTCACACCTGTTACCAAATATGCTGCACCTGGTAGGCTTTTCTTGGCGCCTATTGCTAACTATTCAACTTTGCTAAAGTGAAATATCTTGGGGTCATGGGGCTCACGTGTTCTCTCAGAGGGCCTTGATATTAAGTATAATGGAACTGTTGTATGATGTCAATGGCTCTCCATGGGCCATTAACTTTGGTTCATAAGTCAACAGTTTGGCCCACTTTTATGGGCTGGTTGAATAATGCTTGGCCGTGGGTTTGTTTCACATCTCTTTGGCCTAATTTGTTAAGAAATTGGTGGAAGTTAGGGCATGGACTGATGCGGTGCACTTGGTAAGGATTTTTGGTTATATTAGCGGCCCATTTTGGACCTAATGGTTATTTTATCAGATGGGCCCATTATCCATCTTTTAAAGATGGATTTTTTTGTTCAACCATGGCGCAGTAGTATATGGTTTATAGCGGTCTATTTATGATAATTGATCACGTGATTCTCATGTGACTCTATATGAGGTTTTGCTTGAGCCATCTCTGCAATGAGTGATTAAGGTGTCACTATTTCATTTTATTTTTATTTTGAGTGTTTGTGAGGTTTTGATTTTACTCATTTCCCTCGGATTTGTAATATTTAAAGTGTTGTAATAATCCCCCCACCCCGCTTCTTTCTATCCCATTCTTTACTCGTTTTCCCTAACTGTACATATGTATATATCTGACATGCCATGCATATCCATGCTTTGCATCCATGTTTCATGCATTAAGATTCGGCTAAATTTACATGTGTGGATTTAATCAATTCTTCTGTGATTCTATGCGCTACCTTATGTTTTTGAGATGATTCACATGCCATATTTTAGAAGCTGAATCTTTAGTGCATCTCATGAGTGAATTGCATTAGGATTCTGTATATAAGATCATACATATTTTACTAACTTTGTTTTGTAGCTGTTCGAGGGACGTCGGTCAATCTATGAGTTTTTATGCTTTAGCATCCCATTTGTGTGTGTTTTTCTTACTATGTGTTAGTATTCTACCATGAGGTTACTTGCTTACTTAATATAAACTGTTTGAATGACTGTGGATGAAGACTTGTTGCTTGAATTGAAATGATTCAATGATTGTACGTTTTAAGCCCACTTTGTGGTGGCAAATTCACAAACTTTAAGCCCACTTGATGTGGCAAATTCAAACCCTTTTCGAAAAACAAACATGAAATCGAATTGTTCCAATTTGAGCAAACTAGTCTGTACTTGCATGCTTCACATAGTAAATTTTAGGATTTACTAAAATAATCAAAACATGAACATATAAAGAAAATAAAAGTCATACCATGGTTTAGTAGAGACCGATCTTTTGATCGGGTGAGCGGGGGTGCTCATTATTGACCTTCCCCTCTCATACCTAAGGTTCCGAGCCAAGCATCTTTAGTTACAACGAACAGTGGCCTTGGCACGAGTCATGGGTTTCCTAATTTCCCAAAATATTAGGTGGCGACTCTGAGATCTGGTGACGCAGTCCATTTTTGACGAAATTGCAATAAAATGGATTTTCAATAAAAGTTGCCAAATCTTGACTCTCATCTACATTTCACATTGCACTACTGAGGCTAGATCAAAGAGATCTCGAGGATCCGAACTGTTTTACGTATGTGGGTACCCCCCGGGCATGTTACATTATGTCCCCACACTTTCTTTTCTCAATAATATGTAGGTTAGAGTTTTAAATTTCTCTATCATTGATAAGTAAAAAGAATTTCAGATTGTGCAGTAAAAAAATAAGGGGAAAAAAAAAAAAAAAACTCAACACAAAAAAAGGGGAAAATAAAGGAAACAAAGTAAGCCTAATTTCTGCTACTATAGTCATCAATTATAGTCTTACCCCATATTGTCAAATCTATCACAATATAACTACAAACTCTCAACTCAACAAATAATGAAACCACAAAAAATTAAAATACGAAGGGAGAGACTAGTTTATAGCGCAACAAAACCAAAAATTGAGACCTCATTGTCGCTGGAATAGTTATTTTTTAAATTTTATTTATGATAGTCATTAATCCGTACAATCCTTGAATTGGAAGAGAATGATTTGGAGTTAAAAAATGAGAGCAATAGAGGACCTTAGTAAGCTACATATACCCATCCGAGACTCAAAACAACTCAGCCGCAGCAGTCCCCTAAGCTACCCACAACAATCCCGTAAGCTACATATATTTGGTATCAACTAGCAGCAGCAAAATGGCCCAAAACAGAGAAGAACAACAGCAGTAGCAACTAGAACAAATAGAAAACAACAGCAGCATCTAGCCGTAGCAACATCAAGCAGCAACAACACCACCTGTACTTTAAACATTATTTGACCTGACTTGCTGGAAGTTGCAGATCCCGGACTGAATAAGAACACCCCTTCCCATGAGCATTGATCCAAAATGCCACTCTCGCCATAATCAACTCACTGAAGTCAGCGAGGCAAAAAAGGTATCCAGTGCGTCCCTCATTGGTCGTCATGTGATGATGTAAATAGTCCAAGCTTTAACAACTTTTTTTTTTTGGTTATTTTTTCTGGGTTTCCAATTGTACCATCATGAATTTGATATACCTAACAAACAAAGAAAGTGATTCCAACTTTCAAAAAATTATAAAATGGGACCTATTTAAGCTTCCAAACAATTTGTAAAATGGGACTTTACAGATTAACAAAGAAGTCATGGGAACAAGTTAATGCCATGGGATTTTCACTAATTTTCCCTTAAAACATGGAGAGGGATGGAAAAGATCACTTCGAAGATTCATTTCAAAATTGACATTAGAGAATAGAATTTTAAATCCTATTATTTTCTCTCTTTTTCCTCCTCATCCTTCCCTTTCCCTTTTTTGAGATCAAATTGGCTTTTAGCAAATAGAATTTTGGCATTTGGTGCCACAGAACATAACGTGCTACATCTTAACTCTCAGTGTGCTTGTACTTGGATTTTCTGTTATTAAGTCATTTGGACATGTGCTTCCTTAAGTGTGCTAGGTTTTACTAAAATGGTTTGAACTTTAAAGACCAATTCTTGGTTTCAGTTTGATTAATGTTTCCTCAAAGAATAGCTCTAGGATATTAAAATTGTTGCCAACATTATCTTGGGATTATGTTCTGGTAATTGAATGTGCATTTAAGTTATAAGTTATAAAATTTAGTTTTGCGAAAATTGCTGGACCTAGTTGTTGCATGTGCATGCTTCTATGATTTTTTGGCCTAGTAATCTAGTTTGTCTTCTTTTTTTCTGTCTTTTGGCTTGGTCAAGTGTCCTATGCTTTCTCATATTACATTTGTGTGAAAAGTTTAAGGATCGTTTCTTCCCAAATGATTTTCTAGTATTACTTGGCCTTCTTTTTTCCTTTTATTTTTTCTGAGAAACTTATCTTCTGATGCGAGTTTCAACTTGTGCAAAACCCTTGGATGTTTTAGATGTAAGTAGTTTTACAAAACCTCCTTGAGTTTATGTTCTCCAATTGTTGTCTGGTTCGTCTTCGGAGTTACCAGCTTATTTGGTTTTGTTTTTTATCTTAACCCCCATATTTTATTGTTATTATTATCAAGCAAAAATTAAATGATGGAAATAAGAAGTAGATGTTCTTCAACACATGAAATTAGAGAAAACATGAGACGATAGTAACAGTCCCCATCAAGTCATTAGCTGCAACTAGTGTGTGCTTGTATTATTGCGTCAATTGAATAAAACTAATCAGTACATTGCTTTTATTGCATTCATAGTATATATCTCTCTCAAATAAGGAGAGGGATACTGTTTTTATTACTTTAATGGGACCAATGTAGTCTGATAGGGTGACCTTTATAACCCTTCACAATACCAATTCATACTCCAAAAATTGTGTGTGTGTGTGTGTGGTTAAATTCCTTATTCAATATGTTGTTGTTAGTGGTTTATGCTAATATGTTTGCCTCTATGTTGTTTCCATAGAAATAAGCTTGACAACTAAGCAGTGGTAAATCTTCAAGAAGAATGTACCTGCAATAGAGAACGCTATTCGAAAGATGGAATCATGGTTGCATTGAAACTTTTCTTGATATCTAAGACTTGGAAACCATATGAATGTTATGTTATCTTTTGAGGATTGAAATTGTTCATGGTTGTGATTATGCCAATAGCTGTGTCTTTTTCTTTATCCATTTTATTTTATTTTATTTTTTTGTGTGTGTTTTGTATAATTCTCTCTAGAACTTGGGAAGTACCAAGTAGTTGTTGATCAGTGCTTTATGTTAGAGCAGATAGCCCCATTAATAGCTGATATGGACAGAGCAATAGTTCGCTTGAATTTTCCTGGAACTATTTGGTGGCTATTGTATATGCCCAATAAATTTTCTGTTTTCGTAGATGATTGATACTCTCAATTTGTGTTCTTAAAATTTTGATCAAGCAAGCCCTAAACCATACATCTGTTTGTTAATTTTTTTTTTTCTTGAGAATAAAACCATACATCTTTGAATTGGTACAAGTTGGCACGGGATTTTCTGGACCAAGTTTCTTACATATGTTGGATTATGTCTTGAGATTATTGTATCTCAAATTTCTCACAAGATTTAGCAGTTATAAGTCTTTTGGTGCAGTGCAGGGGAGTAGAGTATTTAGTATTCTTCAATTAACTGCTTGCTAACAAAATAGAATTCTTAAAAAAAATTGTTCAACATGCAATGTTCAGCAACTAGTAGCTCTGATCTACTGCAAATTATTAATAATATCCTATACTGTGTGTTTATTTGTTTGCCTCATTTTTAATTTTTTTTTATAATCAATGTGTAGGTGAAAGGGTTGTGTTTATTATTATTTGTCTTTTGGTGTGTGTACTTTTCTTGCACTTACTAACTTGATTTTGTCTCATATGATTATTTCACCTTTGCTTATGTAGATAATATATAACAATACACAATGAGCGAAGGAAGCAACAAACCTTGCATACACAAACAATTTACACCAGCATTCTTCTTCTACAAGTATTATTTCTTCACACTATTCAATGTATTATTTTGATTACATGTTTTATGTTGGGTTTAAATATTAGTCCTTATTATACATTTGGTTGAACCTATAGCGAAGATGAAAACAAAAGTATGCAAGAAGCACAAATAACAGTTACCGACACGGTTTGCACATTACCTACCTACCACATACTGTTTGCATATTTTATCTTATCTTTATCTTTTATGTTCTACTTGCATCACTTATATTTACTTTTGAGGCAATGTAGATGAAGAAGGACATATGATATCAATGAAGAACCCAATAGAAGAAAGATAAGTAGTACAAAGAGATGGACAGGTGGACTGTTGATAAGCAAGCCAAGTTAGAAGGTCCCCTTCCCATAAAACCAAGAAAGGTGAAATACAAAGAGAACAACAATTTATTGTTTTATTATGACATATTTCACACATTATAATAACATGTTTGTATTTTCATATTCTCACAGAAATTGATTCACACACTATTCTGAAGTTATTGAAAGTGTCTTTCTTAAATTATTCTAATACCCACTGTATTCTTTTTCAGTGGCATTTCCAAACGTGAATTGCCTTGAGATCAATTGTTAAAACAATAAAAAGATTGAGCATGGAACAACGTGATGCAGTTGCTAGTAGTGGGTTAGGGGGCCTTTTGAATCTCAGATGTACAAAGCTTGATCATGACCTCTGCGGATGGTTGGTTTAGAAATTTGATCCCAAAACTTGTTCGTTGAATGTTCATGGGCGACGACTCCTCTTTACTGAACTAGACGTTCACAAGTTATTGGGCATTCCTGCCGAAGGCAAAACCATAGAACTGAAAAAATCTTCACAAGCATTTCCCAAGCTATTTGAAGAACTTAGGGTTGTCCAAGGAGCTATCAAACTAAATGCTTTGAGAGAGTATTTGACCAAAATAGAGGGAGCTGGAGAGGAATTTACAAGGATATTTGCACTATACATATTAGGTGCCTTCTTATGCCCAACCACAAAGGTTGTTGTTAAACAATCATTCATTTACCTCATTCAGAATATGGATGGCATGAAGGATTATAATTGGGCAAAGTTCACTCTTCAATTCTTTGTTCATGGTTTATGCAAGTACAATTCAAAAAGTCACTCACAACCAAATGGATGCTTATTTCTTATAATGGTATGCTTCTAACCAATTACAAATTGTTTTGTTAGAAATACCTGATTTCAATGCCTTTTTCATTACATAGTACATGTTAAATTAATACATTTTTGTGATGCAGTTGTTTTACTTTGATCGTGTTGTTCCTACTGGTTGTGATGTTGCTCATGCTCGCTCGGTTCCCTATTTGGCTGATTGGGGTGATGCAGAAATAAAGGCGACACTGAAACTATTCCAAAATTCAGGAGGTTACCAGAATGAAGAGGTCATCCTTAGCGTATCCTTTCTTTTATGTTTGGTTTTTGTTTGTTATTTTTCATGTTGAAATGGAAAACTAAATTGTGTACTATGTGCCTGTAAATAGGTTGATGTTAATTTTGTTATTGACGAGCAAATACAACCATTTGTACAAAGCGAGGAAATGAACAACATCAATGATGTTCAGATTTCAAAAATTGAGACGACTGTTTGTGATATGAAAAGTGTTTTGGAAGAACTAATTGTTGTTGTAAAAAGTGGAATAGCTAATTCTTTCATTCCGAAGGTCGTGGGAAAATGTGAGCCACTACAAATGTCAAAACAACAGGAAGTGGGGCACGACCACTGTAAATGTAAAGCTGACATAGTTGCACCTGGAGTTGTGGTAGAATCTACAGTTGTACCTATAGTTGAACATGTTACCCTTATACTCGCGCCAAAACCTAATGTTGTGGTTGAATCTATGGTTGTACCTACAATTGAACATGAGACCAATATACTCCCGCCAAAACCTAATTTGTGGTAGCATTAGAGAACATGGAGGAAAATAGAATTCCGCTCACACCATCTATCTTGAAATTGGATGCCCATCTTCATGAGCAAACCAAACAAGCGAAGAACAAAATGAAGGTAAGATTGAACAACAACCGAAGAAAGAAAATCCTAAAACTCCAACTTATTGATGAATCTAGTTCATCCATTGGTCTATATGGTGGTCCTTGCACTCAACATTCGGATGTACGGGTGGACATACAGTCACCTCTTACAGCCATTGCTAGTAAGAAGAGGAAAGCCAATCAGAAAGTACCAACCAAGACAAAACTTCATTTAGATGAATCCGATTCATCTCTTGATACAAAAGAGGATAAGTTTGATCAAGTAAGTCATGTACATAATCTATGTGCTATATAATGTTGCTATTCCTGTAAATATATTTTAGGATTTTTCATTATTTATTGTTCGTTGTAATTTGTTTTAGAGTTTGAACTTACTTGGAAAACTACTTGGCCTCAATTTTGAAGCATCTGCTACTGCCATTGAGGTTATTACTAATTTCATTATTGTTCTTGATTTCCAATCCCCTTATTTTAATGCACTGCAAGAAGTTTGACAATTTGTTGTTTATGTGTTCTGTTAAATTCACAAGTCATCTACTACACAAATTGTGAGGCCATGTCCTTTATTTGCTGAGGAACAAATTGTGAAAGCTTATTGTATCGATAAGGATTTGGAAAGCAGGTAATTTTATTGCGTTTGTATGTTCCTCTCTATCACCAATAAGTTCAACTCTTCAATTTGTACATGATGCAGTGAGGATATTGTGGTCATGGAGTTGTTTTACACGTCGATTGAATTTGCCACCCGCAGGAATGGCAACGGGGTGGGGCGGGGCCGGGGACTACCCCCCCGTCCTCGATCCCTGAAAGTAATACCCCCCGTCCCTGTCCCCGATCCCCGACGGGGACCCATAGCCCGGCCCCATCCCCGCCTCCGATAGGATCGGGGATCCCCGACCTTGGAAAATCCCCGATTTTTTTTTTATTATGTAAAAATCTGTAAACATCAATAAACATTCTCAATCACCCTTCACTACTGGATGTATAAATTTTGGAATTTATCAGTTGGAATATCAACCCTAATAGCTTCATTTTTTTAATTAGAACTCAGCCACAACAAACAAAAAAAAGAAAGAAAGAAAGATAGAAAGATCTTGAAACAACATACAAATTTGAATCCTGTAGAAACATCCATTTAAATCAATAAACATTAATAAACAAAACATTCTGAAGCAACATACAAATTTGAAACCTATAGCAACATCCATTTAAATCAATAAACATCAATAGACATCCTGTAGCAAAACATCCTGTAGATCTGCATAAAAAATACAACCGATTATCAACATAAAATAAATAAATTTAGAGAGAAAAAAAAACAGATCTATATTGTATTTTTTACAGATCTATACTCAGATCTAAACACTCAGATATATATATATATATATATATATATAATATACATATATATAAACCTAGATCGAAATCCCTAGAGAGAGAGAGAGAGAGATACCTAAACAAAGATGGGAGACGCGGTGGTGAGGGAGGGAGGATCGTCGATGACGGAGGGAGGCGCGGCGGTGACGGAGGGAAGAGAGAGGGACAGACCAGTGGCAAGAGAGAGAGAGAGAGAGAGGAGCGGTGTGTGTGAGAGAGGCTTTGAGTGTGTGTGTCTGTGAAACCCTAACAAAGACAAGCATATGCATATATATATATATATATATATCCAGGGACAAAAGGGTCATTTTACCTCGAGGACCATGCGAGGCGGGGGCGGGGGCGGAGGCGGGAGCGGGGCCGGGCCCGGGCCCGGTCCAGTTCTGAAACACATATCCCCGTCCCCAGCCTGGATATCATTGGGGATGAATTTTTGAATACCGTCCCCCGCCCGTAGGGGATATTTTTTGGTGAATAACCGCTGAATTCAGGATCGGGGGGTCGGGTCACCATCGGGCCGGTTTCAGATTGCCATCCCTAGCCACCCAATTCGATTTGTGCTCATTAGAACCAAAAACATGGATTTGTGGTTCCGTAAGTGTTCATTTCATGCATTAATATTGCTATGTGATGTCATTTTTTATGATATAGGTTTGAAATTATTATTCGATGCATGTATTTCAGATTATTAATTTAGTTGTAGCACAATTGACAAATGCACAAAGAAGGCTCTTCCCCGATAAGTGTCATAGGACATGGTACTTTCCCACATATGTATCGGTGAGTAGTCTAGTGTGTCATGTTTATGGTTGGTTATTCATGTATACTTATTGATATATACTTGTGCATTATCAATTGTAGCAACATATTATGAATGGGGCAGACCATGCAAAGCTATGTGACGAATATTTTGGGGAGTCTCGATACACTGGGAAGCTTCATGCCTGTCAAGAAGTAATGTGTCAAGCATTCTTCTATTTTGTAGGATTATTATAAATATCCCCTCAATTTTACAAATATTTTTATTATTCATTAAGTTTTTTAGGGTATCAATGTCGTCATTATTTTGTTATTTTTTATTTTTCTAAACTGGTTGGGCAACGTTGCATAACCCTTTTTTTATTGTTGTCACTTAGATATATATATATATATTCCGGTGAACGACCATGAAGAACATTAGTTTTGTGTCAACATAGATATGGCACATCGCATGGCTTATATATTTGACTTGAGTCCCAGCCTCACAAATGACAAACGTCGTGAATTAATGGCAAATAAATTGGTCGGTCGTTTAATATATATATATATATATTTTTTTTAAATAATCAGCACAATCTATCTTACAATATTCATGCATAGGTTCAAACAATAAATTTGTTATTGCAACAATATTTTGGAGACCTTTATGTTGCAAATGTGAAGGAGTTTGAATTAGAGAGGTTGAAAGACACTTGTCTCCAACATAAAACCAATAGGTATTCTAAAATTTCTTTATTGGCTATTCAATTTTGGCTCTCTTATTAACATTACACACAAGTTTGACATTCATATGTATGTTGTCATGAAGCTATGACTGTGGTATGTTTGTCATGAAGTATATGCAAGGTGTTATTATGCCGACCGGCGTACACAAGGTGACTGTTCAATGTTAACCACATAATTACACTATTGCAATTACAATGTCATATGATGGTATTGTTGATGGAATATTTTTTGTTTTGTTTCCTTAGTTTGATAAACTAGAAAGGTTTAGGCTACTAGTTTACCTAATGAACGATTTGTCTAACCGCATTTATATTGAGGTAATGAATAAGCTCGAACAATATAAAGAGAGGTGCGTCCCCAAACCATGAACAACTTATGCCTTTCATAAGCTCAACTGATTACTTACTAAATGTAATTTCTTTTGTAACAGGTACTCTGGGCTCCGGAAGGCTAGAAAGAAAAAGAAAGTTTGATTGAAAACATGGCTGGTTGAAAAAAGATTGTCTCGCCTAATCGTACTTTTGGTACTAAGCTTATTCACAATTATGAACATATTAGATGGTTGAAGAAACATGGACGAATAAACTAACCCAATTTGGTAGTATTTTGTGGACGATTAAAAAAGCATATTATTTTTTGGGTTTCAATTTTTATGGAATTTATATTGTTGCTCAAGATTGGTGTGATGAAACTATTTATGATATTTAACTCTATCACATTACTCTTGGTTATTACATTTACAATCCATCAAAAATTACACACATGTACCAAATGTTAGTGGGGAAACTGTTTGAAAAACTGGATTACAAGTCCATGCATTGCTACATATATAGTACAATATAATTTTTTTTGCATAATCAGTTCATGTCCAACTAAAATTGTGCCATTAGTGTATACTATCATGTACACATTTTAAATGGCAAGAGTGTAAGAGGACAAGTCCTTGTCAAAGTAACAAAATAACTAATAAATTTTCTACATTTTACATTTAAGAAAACACACATAAAATAAACAATAAAAAAATTAAATAAAAAATATATTGTTAATGTAGAGAAAGTGATAATTCATGTCATTTCCCCACGTAGAAGGCGCGCAAAGGTAGTTCTTTGCAAATCTTAAAAATACCAACAACAATGACAGTATTTGCTACAAAAAAGCAAAAGAGGACCTAAATTTCCTTGTTAGTAAGCAACACCTGATGTATCCTTCAACGACTTAGAAAGAAAGAACGTCTACGAAATCTAACGAATTATATCTGTCAATCACATTCCATGCATGAATATCATACTAAGTTTTGGAATCAATGTATCAACTGTGTAGTCGATTGGTATCCATAAATTTCAGAAAGCTATACATACATCATTGGCATTGGAAAAAAAAAATGAATTGGACATATCTATCAAAAATGTCGAAGCATCATACTAAATAATATTGTTGACATAAACCATCCAAATGTTGTCCTTCACATAAGCCATCCACGAATTCTAACATTGTTTCAATTTTCTTTTCCTAATAAATGGGACAAAAAATAACACTATTCGCAAAAGTATGGGCTAAACAAAGTACCACCACTGTTTGCACAAAAAAGTAACACTGTTTGCAAAAAAAAGTAACAGTGTCAGCTAAATCATTGACATTGCAAACTTTGTTCAACCATCATTGTTTGTGTCAATTTGTTGGTTGTCATCATGGTTGGACCCATTAGATTCATGTTCACTATCATTAGAACTAGTTGAATTCTCAAAATCTTCACCACAAAAGGCTTTCCGCATTTGTTTTAGTTCTAACTTGACCTTCCTCATGTCTTTCTTGTGCTGCAACTCCATCTGGTTCAATATGGACACAACCTCATACAAACGAGTTGATATGCTCTTCAATGAAGTAGGATCTTATCTTTCACGATGCTTTTGACTTTGCCCTTGTGTTTTCCCATACGTTCCACGACCTATGTGGCTCATTTGCCCCTTCCATTCATCATCTAGTCAAGTCGGTACACGAAGCTCATGTAGCATATCAGTCACGAGAAGGCCGAAAGGTAATGCTGCATATGGATTATTTGCTTTTGCGACAGAATCCACAACTTGCCAAATTATCTTTGGAACATCTAGAGGGCTGAAATTATGGACAGCATACAACATGAGTGCTCGTTCATGGTCAAAAGTGGATTTCACCCCCCTTGGGTCAAGATTGTACCACAATATAAGATGAAGAACAGCAAGGTTAGGCGTTAGGAACTTTATATGATACTTGTCTTGTGGTATGACTCCTTCGATGTACAAATCATCAACAATTTGGGCTTCATTAGGAAGGTTGACACCATGAAGGAATGGATATTGTGTTTTGTCATCATGTGTTGGTCGTTGAATGTCTAAGAATTTTGAAATGCAATCCGCAGAAAACACCACATCTTTCCTCTTCAGTTTTGTTTTCAAAATCAAGTTCTCTGTATCAGTTGGCTTTTGTATGCTACCAAAGAATTCCCGTACTAGGTTGACATTAGCCTTTCCTTCCCATTCGATTAGGTTTTGGATTTGCAGGTGGCCCATAATTGTTGGAATATCAGTATGAGTTAACTCCTTCAACTTGACAGCCCGCTCTACTGTAACAGCCCGTATAGCAAAAATACCAAGGTCAACGTGAGGAGCTACCACATTTCCTTTACTCGTTTTTTTTTTTTTTTTTTTGTCTTTTTCCGTGGCATCTTTAATTACTTACATAATATCCAAACATATTTAAACATATGTACGTCATTGGAGAGATTCAAATTTTGATCATACAATGACAAATGCAAATATATTAAAACCTTATTGATTTCAGTCATCAATGTCCACCATTTCTTACCAAGCAAACAGACAATTAAAAAAATCTACAAAAGAAAAAGAGAGAGACAGTTTGATATTATTAATAGTGACTGTTTGTAAAGTAATGGCATGAGCAAGTCCCTATTTTATTAGCAATCAAAAAATTTTGGAATTTATTCACCTTTATTTTTCAAATTAATCTCCAAACTACGAAACTTATTAAGTCAAAAATATTAAACAATATTAAGTCAAATATTTCAATGGAAGAAACAGACTCAAGCCAAAAATATTAAAAAATAGGCAATTTTTTAATATTTATAATTAAATTCGAATAATGTTTTAGGAAAATTCTTCCAACACGACCCACTTTTTAAGAAACACCTAAAAGTCAATTGTGTTAGTTTTAAATGTGTCTAACACATGTCTGGACATGGGAATATCTAACATTTGTCATGATTCATTAGTCCGCTCAACACCTTTGATTTTTACCCAAATGCAAAAGCCCTCTGCCAAGTTATTTGTAGATTTTGGGTGCATATGGATTTGGATCATTAGAGTCAAGTTACTGTACTCTCACTTGTTATAAGCAGTTGTAATTTTTACTCCCGACTACTTGAAAATGAAGATTATTCCATGCTTCGGATCTATTGTGTGAGTAGATAGCCAAACAGGTACTTTATCTTTAGCAGCTTTTGACTGCTAATTGCTTGATTGTAGCAAGGGGAGGCAAGGATAGATAATTATATAGTTCAAATACTTCACTGTATTCATTATTGCATTTTAGTTCATAATATGCAAGCTAATCTGACTGCATCAATAGGCTCAAGTCCTAAATTTTCTTAGATGCTTTTAGTTTTAAGGAAGTAGATTTGCATAGTTGGTTTAATACCACACTATTGTTTGAATGACAACTTGGGTTCATGTTACTAATTTTTTTGTTGGGTGATGAAGTCGTTTATATTTTGGCAATGCACATCTCCATCATCTATTATTATACATTGATACCATACCATTCCAATATCAGACAGTTATGTGTCACCTAATAGCAATGTCCATCATTTCTTACCAAGCAAACAGACAATTAAAAAAATCTACAAAAGAAAAAGAGAGAGACAGTTCGATATTATTAACAATGATTGTTTGTAAAGTAATGGCATGAGCAAGTCCCTATTTTATTAGCAATCAAACAAATTTTGAATTTATTCACCTTTATTTTTCAAATTAATCTCCAAACTACGAAATTTATTAAGAATGCCTAAGATTAAAACAACTAAGACATTAACAAAACGTAACTACTAGGCACTAATGTCTCCTTGTAAAAACAATGTTTCGATCACTATAAACCTCATCATGAAAGTCAACTACACTGGATCATTTGGGTAATTTGGTAGTTCATCGATATCATCCGTGTAGGGATCCAACTATGTGTTCATGAATGGTTCACTATCTGAGTTGCTACCCTCTCTCTGGCTACTTGAAGCCAATTTTTTACACGCCCGCTTCGTGTGTCCAATGCTCCTACAGTAGCAAATAATGCATAAACGATTTTAATAATCATGTGCGTGTAACAGGATATAAAAAGGTCATACAGTGAAAGTACTATACCTACAATACCCACACTGCCTTGGTTTTGGAGGTTTACCCATAGAAGATGTCCTTTTAGGGTTCCTTTTGGTCTTCACTACATTAGGATCACCAGCGCCATATAGTTTGGGTGTAATATTTCTGTCCCCAGCCTCGGCGTTACCTTCTTTTCTCATTGCCCAACATTTTTTCATCTGCAATGTCAGCTGGAAAGCTATTTCCCTTGCCTCTTTAAAATCTTTGTCCGTGTGTGAGGCATAATATGACATTTCACTAAAACAAGAGTTGAGTATACCAAACCAAGTTGTCTGTGTTAGGGTGCTACAAATTTGGGTAAGACTTGGTTGTTGACACTTTGACCTACCACGTCTTGTCCATCTCTGCAAGACACAACTCGGTGGAATACACATTACTTGTTCAGATTTCATAACAACAATCATGTGGCAGCAAGGGATGCCAAACGACTCAAACTTCAAGCAACAACATTTCATTGTGATATCAGCTGGAAAATACTCAACCGTCCATGTGCATGTTGGTGCCTTGTACTCACCAAAACGATAGGTGCGATGATCCTCCAGCTAAACTCTTTCCATCACAAACAATTTACCCTCTTTGCTGATTTCACGTCAAAACAATGAAAAAATCTTCTGAGTAAAGAGTTCAGCTGTATGTTTCTCCAAACATCTCAATAGCGTAGTCAAAACCGGGAAACTATTCTCTATTGTAGATTATGTTTCTGCCTCATTAACACGCATTCTAGCAAGAGCCCTATCATATTGCGCTACAAATTCGTACAGCCTAACCTTTCAATCTATAAATATATTGAAATATGCATTCATACCCTCGACACGTTAAGTGCTCTTCATTCCAGCAAACATCTGACCACAAAGATATGCCTCAGCCCAATTATCATCCTTCAAATGAACATCCAACACCCAGTTATTGTTCTCCAACTTGTACTGTTTCACCATAGCAGCCCAAGCATTGTCAAACTCATCAATTTTACATTTCTTTAACATCAACTGTGCAAAATTAGTTGTAAATTCTGGTATGTGGACATTTGTTGAGTCATTTTTGTCCAGATGCCAAGAACATAAACGATGTCTATAGTTTGGAATAACTCTTTTGATTGCCTGATGCATTGCCCTATCACCATCTGTTACAACGGAGATGGGTCTTTTACCATCCATGGCCTCCATTAACATTTCCAACACCCACGTGTATGTCTCCATTGTCTCATCAAGCAACAAAGCACATCCGAATACAATTGTCATAAAATGGTTACTCACGCTAGCTAGAATTACAAATGGCTTCTTATATGCATTTGTACGATAAGTTGTATCAAATACCAATACATCACCAAATGTAGCATAATCCATTCGAGACCTATAATCTACCCACAATTTTCTGGTGCTATAGACTTTTTGAACCAAAAATACCCTATTTGCATTTTCGATTTGAAGAAAAAAAATGGAGATAGAAAGGAAAAAAGAACGGAAAAGTAACAAATATTTAACAAATTTTGGTACCCCATGCCATGTGAGTCAATGAAACAAAAATACCTTTAAATTGTATTTGAATCTTGAATTTGTGGACAAAAAGGAAAAACAAGGGAAAAATGACAAAAATTTAATAGTTTAGTACACCATGTCATGCGAGTCAATTAAACAATAAGTATTGATAGGTTATGCTTGAATCTTGAATTCGAATGCGAATTGTGAATAGAAACGAAAATAGACCAAATTAGACAATTTTTAATTCATGCCATTTTTTGACGACACTAAATGGTGGAACAAAGAAGTGGATGATCCCATAAAAAAAATGTTCATATGATTATGATGTTACTTGGCAAGCGCGCTTTCTATTGCCTTCCTTGCTAGCCATATCAGCAAAAGATGCATTACCTCCATGTTCACTGTTAATACATATTTTTTGTATTTTCAAACAATGTCACAATCAATTTAAAAGGCTGTTAAGGCTTATGGATTAAGACTCACTTCGAAGATCAAGGAAAGCAGCTTACAACAAAACCTTGCGGCTTAAAAAACCAAAGGCTCGAGCCCAAGAAGCAATGCTCTTATAAAAGACAAGCATCACACTTAAACTGATCTTATGCCTGCAATGCATCCTTCTCAACCTAGCCCAATGCAAGCAACCTATACCGATCATCACAAACTTTACTTTTTAACCATCAATCTTGCTAGTTTATTTTAACACATTAAGATACACACGTTCTACAAATCACACCATTAGTTATAGATATCACTATTTTTACTTCTTTACACGGTCAGTTAGAAATTCAAATCATAACAACTTGGTAGCTAAATTAAATTTATATGAACTTTGCACAAATAATTTGCTCCTCAAACATAGAATCCCAAAAATAGTTGTAAGACATTGGTGTCCTCATATAGTTTTAAAAATCTCATCATTTCATAACTTTTATTCTATTGTTAATATCTTGTAGATTTTCTAATTTACGCCTTAGTTCTATCAAATTTTGGCATGTCATCGTCTCCAAGGTAACTCATAAACCATTTTAGAGCATCTCCAACCTTTCACCAATTTTTTCAACTAATTTGATTTCAAATTTGAATAAAAAAAACTTGACTTTATATGAACTACTCAAATCCTTTCATTAAAATCTTTTTAAAAACCTTCCTCTTATCCAAAATTCTCATTTTCATCAAATTTGATCACGAAAACCCATCTCCACTGCTTCATTTTTTTTTCCTCATCAAATTCAAATTTACTTTATTGGTTCTCAATTTGATAAAAAAATATAACCCTCCCTTCATGAGATTTGATGAAATAATTAGAGATAATTTTTTAATACTTTTGAAGAAAAAAAACAAAAATAACTAAATGGGTATTCAACTAAGTCACAATAACATCAAAATATCCATTCGTTTCTTACTTTCCACAATTCCCAAACAATTGCTAAAGGTAATACATCCCAAACCACTGTAATTTTCTTTCTAATAGGAAAAACAAGCCACCACAACAGTAATTGTTACAAACATAAACAAATTTCAATAAACAAAAAAAAATTACAGTCTCATATGAGTTACATGAGTACAAAATTCAATTACCCACACATCAGATTTCACACACTCCAGCCAAATTTCAAGTATATATATATATATATATATGAAATCAAAACAACTACCAAACAAACATCAAAAACCTAAATTGATTCAAATCATATTTTCCTGATTTTATAAACCAACCTAGTGAGTTCACAATGGTGAAAGGTACAATTTCGAAAAAGGGGATTTCCGTCTAGGGTTCATAGAATGGAGATGGAGAAAGGGAGAGAAACAAGTTGCAGCGAGAGAGAGAGAGAGACATACGTTGAGGCGAAGTCAAGGGCACGTTATGTTCGCGGGATAGTCTTCGCCTATATATATATATATATGTGAAATCAAAACAACTACTAAACAAACATCAAAAACCTAAATCGATTCAAATCATATTTTCCTGATTTTATAAACCAACCTAGTGAGTTCACAATGGTGAAAGGGGCAATTTCGAAAAAGGGGATTTCCATCTAGGTTTTCATAGAATGGAGATGGAGAAAGGAAGAGAAACAAGTTGCAGTGAGAGAGAGAGAGACATACCTTGAGGCGAAGTCAAGGGCACGTTATGTTCGCGGGATAGTCTTCGAGGGCGAAGAAGAGCTTCAAAGTCGTGTCTGAAGAAAGCTCCAGAGTTGTGTCTGAAGAAGGCGAAGAGGAGCTTCGGAGTCGTCTCTGAAAAGAGCTCCGGAGTCATGTCTGAAGAGAGCGAATAGGAGCTTTGGATTGGTCTGAAGAATAAGGGTTTTGGGAAAACAAAGTGAAAAGGGTTTGTGGAACATACAACAATCAGTGAACAAAATTGTAACCGGTTGAGAGGGTTTTCAATATTTTCAATCAAATTATTTGATGGTTGAGATTAATTTATAAATATCTAATGGTTTAAAATAAATATGTACATGATGTGCACTATTTAATAAGGTGTACATCTTAGCAGCTCCCGTGTGTTATTATTATGCAATATGAGTACAGTTATCTATCTTCTATATTCTATCTTCTATATTATATAAAACAAATGCTCAAATTGGTATTTTGAAGTCTATATTTTAAATTACACAAATATTTTGATCATTAATTTCAATTTTAACTAATTTATCTTTAATATTGTAAAAATAATAGCACTCCAATTACAAAACAATTAAAACTACTCAAATATTTTATTTTATTTTTTTCATTTTTATATAACTATAATTATCCCAACCTATTGGACTGAAGAAGCCCAATTCACAATCCCTCAAGCCCAAATTCCGAAATCGGGAGCGTGGGCCACGCATGTCAAGTCGCGTGGGGCCAACGGGGCAGAGATGAATGATATCCGATCCGACGACCTTTATATCATCGTCTCTGTCTCTGTCTCTTCTCTCTCTCTCTTGTTTCCAAAGCCTCCATCTTTGAAGCTCTTCACCCCCCAAAACACAGATCTCTCTCTCTTCATCCAAACCAACACTCACAATCTCTCCCTCAATCAAAAGGTTATTGTTTTGGAACAAATTCTAAATTCAAGAACAATCATATATATTTTAATCGCTTTTTCTAAACCTAACACGTAGTTTGATTGATCTTGCACGGTTCGTTTTACCTAATTCCAAGTTTTTTTATTCAAATTTCGATTATTATTGCAGGGACTTTTGATTGTGCAAAGCTTTCAAGTCTCCAAATGGCTATAGCTTCTGATCAGGCCAACTCCAGCATCTGCAGTCACTGGTAAGAGGGACTTACCTTGTAATTTGATCACTTTTTCAATTTATTCAAATCAAACACAACTTTTGATTTAATCATCAAATTGACTTTCGTATTTTTAGTATTGTGTCTAAATTTGTCTCAGTTTTTGCCTTTTGTTTGTATGATTATATGAATATCTTGATGAGAACTCCAATACCTTCTAATACAGGCAGACACTGTATATTCATTCACACACACACACACACATATGTATATATATATATATATGTTATATTTGTCAAAGTTTTGCACCTCAATATATTGAAAATTTGTGGGAGATATGTACTTGTTGGGTGTGTAGATCAATTCATTTGCCCTGTTATTTGGTAGTATTGTTTATAACCACTTGCCGGACACAACAAAGACTGACTTCTAGTTGGATGATTTATCTTCAACATAGTGCACCACATGTCGGTTAAAAATGTGGACTATTGTTTGCTCTCTTAGCCTAGATTGGAGTTTACTTTGGCGTTCCCGGTGTTTTTATCTGTCTGTGCTGTTTTTGGTGTTTTAACGGTTAATATGAGCTGAACAGGTCCCTGATAAGCTGTTACAAATCAAGGGGTTTTCTTAATCTTAACATGTTCTAACGCTAATAGACTAATTAGGCAAAACTTTATCTTAAGCGGGACACATTCTTATTAAGATGCCTATTTTTGAGTTGTGGGAGGCCTTTTAGAATTACATTCCAAATCATTGAGACCTTTCAAAATATCTAATTTTTCTTATGGAAAATATTTCTAAAATTTTAGTCATGACATTTATCCAAACTCTTTTTAATTTTTGTCCGTTTCCGTTTCCGTTTCCGTTTCCTTTTCATTTTCTCTCTCTTTTTTTCCGTCTTCTTGTTAATGCTTCCCATGTTCTGGAACTCAAATTATGTTAAGTTCATGAGGTTTTCACATTTCCTTCAAATTTTTTCCTTGTGGTGCATTTTCTCTGTATTTTAGGAGGAAATCACTTTTCTGCTTTGCCATCGACCTCTTTCAAGCTGTTATTCAATTCATCAAACTGATGACTGAATGAATGACTTTGCATGATGACCATATAGTTTATGCCGGCAAAAACCCTCTTTTTATGTCTCTGGTCTTTCAAGTAATAAATGTGCATATTCCTTGGCATTGAAGGTGAAAAAATTGTGTATGTATGTTTTTTCTGGCTTTTGGAATGCATTCATGAGCATAGCCCTCAAATTGTGAAATGCATGTTGTACTATTTCTTATATTTTGTATTGCATAATGTGTTGTATCTTGTATTGTTAGTATGTTTTAACATCTTTGAAAATAGGCAGATTACGTAGTGAAGCATCAAGCAATATGGTAAAATTGAGATAAATTATAGATCAAAAAAACTAAAATAAATGTGTTCATTAATAGCCAATGCATAAGAAATAAAGAGTAATTATAACCGAGGTTAAATATATAGTATATAATAACAAATATGAAATTTTGTTCCATTAGTATGTTCCAAGACCTCAACTGGACTTGATAAATTTGATTGAAACTTCTAAAGTTGTAGATTAAATCAGCCTGCTACTACATGAAGATACAAATCACTGGTTATTAGTTACTACTTTTCAATTAGCACCTACTAATTGCTAATTATCATTATGTATGACTTTCGAGTGTTAATTTTCGTCAACAATTTTAAATCCCTTAGTGCCTTCAGTATTTTGTGATACACACAAACTCAGACATATATAATTTTGTTCCCTTTAATATAGTGGATATACATAAAAATTAAAGTGGCCACGTATCTTGTGTATCAATTGTCATTCATATCAAATATCATATGGATCATTTGTGTGTTGTATGGTGCATGTACAAATCTGTGATAGGTATTGACTTTCCTTTCAAATCCGTCACATCATATATATTGTATCATGAATCCTAGGATACTGACAACTAATTTTGAGTTGAAAAATCTATGTTTTAATGATTTCACAAGTCAAACATATAGGCCCAAACACTTTAATAGAGTTATATTTTTTTCAATTACATTATTACAACAACATTGGTTTCATTAGTTCTCAGTCTTGAAATCATTTTACCTTTAAGTTAATGTGACTAAATTTTATTACTGTAGAGAGTGTTTAGATATGATCTTTTATTTCATTTTGATCTCGTCCTTTTTTGGAAGTTTGGTCATATAGCTGGTTCTTGACCATCAGTTACATTTTTGAGTGACCAAAATTACTAATATTGTCCATACATTTTTACAAAAATCACTCTTTTGATATCAAACACTGTGGTCGTTTCCGAGTGTTCATGTTTTCTCACTAAAGTGATTGGTATGTTGGTGTCTCTTAAAAGTCTAATAGTGCTCACTGCATTCTATTGTTAGGACTTTTGTAGCATATCTTTAATAGTCCAACCCAAAGTTTTGCTGCTGATTGATATTTTTATTTTTTTATATATATCCAGTGACAGAGCTATTCCTTCTTCAAATATTGATCTGCACTATGCTCATTGCTCCCGGAATCTAGAAAAATGTAAAGTTTGTGGTGATATGGTTGCAAGAAAATATGCTGAGGAACATTTCTTAACCACACATGCTCCGGTATGTGAGTTTATTTTAGAAAATGTTTACATAGTAAAATTATATAATGTATGTCTCCAAAAGGTCTGGCCCTTTTTTATCTTTAGATATTTATTTATTTGATATCTGTCGGTCCAAACACACACACATGTAGGGCTGAAGGGGATTTTGCAACTGATTTGGAAGGATATTTTTATAGAACTATATTACATGGCCAGTAGTTGTGTTTGCCTTCCATTTTGAGTTGTTTGGAGTTTGCATTAAAGTATTGATAGTTTCACGATCTTTGTTACGTGCATCTCTACACATGTATAGATATATATGCATATATATCCATGCATGCAATCACATAAATATGGGGAAGAACCACTTTGTGAGGTGGGCAATGTTATTTCTAAAGGGACTACTCTGGGATATACAGGATGGTCAACTATGCACCTATGCAACTTTGGGGACACTATAATTTTTTTAACCCTTCTGTTTAATGCTTTGATAATGCAAGACCTTTTGTGTTTATTAGCAGGGATTGGATGCAGTGTTACTGTGTTTGGTTCCTAAATTCTGGATACAATTGTTAGAAAATTTTAAGAGTTTTTGTTTGGTTATCCAAAAAATCAAAAAAAAAATATCAGAATCCTATTTTTTGGATGCACTTGGAAAATAGAGAAATTTGACATGAAGTGATTAGATGTAGATGTAGATATACACAAAGAATAACAGCAGTGATTGGTAGCTCCAAAAGTAGAGCTCTAAATAGAGCTCTACTGAGCTGGCAGCTCAAAAAAAAAAAAAAAAAAAAAAAAAAACTAAGGCCAAAACATCACATCATAGTGGGGCCCACCCTCGATTAGAGCTATTATAGCTCACAAATTAGAGCTCCAAAACATTTTTGTAAAATAAACATGGTACTACTTCTGATGTGACCTATGCTGTGCTGACATTTTTATTTTATTTTATTGTTGAATTTCAGAATTAGGTTGCCCAAAATCCTAGCTGGAGGCAGTTTTGAGCTCCATTTGCAAGATTCAAGAAAAAGAATACCAAACAATAGTCCATTTTCAAAAAACAATTTCAAATCAAAATTTTGAAAAATAACTCAAAAAAGTGGAACCAAACACAGTTATTTTTTGTGGCAGTTTCCTCTAAAATATTTATGTGGGTAACTGTAATTTCTTGAATTGGTCTCTTTTTTTTCCAGAGCTCTTTTCTGATTGTCATCCTTTGATTAAAAATATTAAGGCTTCATTTTTCAGGCTTGGTTCTATCCCTTTAGATTGCTTTGCTTATACTAGTTTAGAAACCTCCATTCAAATAGTAAAAATCATAATTTTGCAAAATATAGAAGTTTTTGGCCTATCATTCATTTTTGATTTTTGGGCCATGTTCCTTTTTCCGTTTAGTGCACTTTGTTTTTGATAATTTCATAGATCTAGCTGAAGTTCACTAATATATTTGAGTTTTTTTTGGCTTTGCTATCGTGATATTTGTTTTGAAATTCTTAACTCACACCAATTTGCATTGTCACACCTGCTTAATATGCCCTTGTTATGATTCATTATAATTCTCCCTGTCTCGCTTCCACTCTATTTTCTTTTGGTAGTTTTGTAGTCCTCATGAAATTTGCAATTTTTTCCTCATTTCTATATAATTTCGTGTTTCTTTGATGTTATGTTCAACAAAATTTCATACATAAATTTAATATTCATCATGATCGGTATGGACACAATGCAATCATTACATTCCTGAACCCCGTATTGCTATGTGATTTTCTTTGGGGGCGGCTATTTTACAAGTTCGAAGTTTGAAACAAGTTGGGACAAGAGAGAAGATGGTTTTTGTTTTTTTAATGGAAAAGAGAGCTTCATGTTTTTCAAAATTGTGTTTTTTTGACAATGGAAGAGCTTTTCCATTTCCGAACTACAAGAAAGAAAGAAAAGAGTGAGATTCACATTGAATATCAAATTAATGGAGACTATCACCTAGACTAGACTTTTTTTTACCAGAGTCCACAAAACATAGGCTGAAGTCTGTGATTTTAATTTGTGCTTTTTGATAATGGAAGAGCTTTATCATTTCTGAACTATGAGACAGAAAGACACAGGGTGAGATATACATTGAATATCAAATTAATGGAGATTATTGGAATACCTCAATTTTAACTGTGTTCTTGCTGTTGTTGCGCCTTTTGATCTTGAAGAGTGCTGCTAAGTACATGAGATCATTGCAATCTTTCGTCAAATTCAGAATGAAAGACCCAATTTCTAGTTTTTCCATTTAAAATATACTCTTGACATATTTATCAGGCTAGCAAAAACAGAACTCAATACGACAAGCATTTTCTAAACTAGGTAGACATATGTGAACTACAATATTCAAAATATTTACCTAAAACACTCGATTCCTCATCAAATCTATCTTGACACTGGTTACCACTAAGGTTTTTTTTAGCGTGGCAAATGTTTCCTTTTTATTAATGTTAATTGATCAGCAATTTTCAGCGAGGATGAACAAGTATAATTCCCACTGACAACTTCTTATTTGCAATTTATTGATTGAGTGTAGAGGGTTTAAAACTCAGTTTTCTCTTTCTTTCTGTGAACTATTTGCATTTGTGAAATATTTTGAAGCTACACGTTTATTGGACAATTTCCTGGAGTAGAAAACCCTAACGGCTTACTTGTGTTGAGTGATGAAAAGTTTGGGTCCAGGATAGCCTTTCTTCCTAGGAGTTCAATAAATAAATAAATAAAAAAGGATAGCCTTTCTTCAGTTCAAGTTCTATAATGTTTTGGTCCTAGTATAATTGCTACGGCAGTGGCATACTCTAATTAAAATAAATAAACAATTGCTTGAGTTCGTGACTATTACTTTCAAGCAGGTATCCTGTTCACTTTGCAGTGAGACAATGGAACGTGAGATTTTACCTGTGCATAAAGGTGAAAATTGCCCCCAAAGAATTGTGACATGCGAGTACTGTGAATTCCCTCTGCCTGCAATTCACCTATTTGAGCATCAGGTGGTTAACCCTTCACTTATTTGAAATTGGAAGTATAGCATTCAATATGTAGTGTATAATGTCAAGCGTTTGTAACTTCAGGAAGTATGTGGGAACCGAACAGAACTTTGTCATCTATGCAACAGATACATTAGACTGCGTGAAAAAATTGCCCATGAGAGCAGATGCAATGGTGTCCCAGATGTTACTGCTGAATCTTCCAGGTAAAAGGATTGTTGTTTATTGTGTTTGTACATTTCGTCTCTTTTTTATACTAGTTAATAATGAAGTTTTGTTGTAAACCAAATGAACTTGTCTTGTTATTGCCTACATATTTTCAATGTATCAAGGCTTGTTATGTGAGAACCATGGGATATTATCGCTCTGGAGAGGAAAAATGTTTTCTGCATTTTTTGGCATTTGGTACAGCAGAAAATGGAAGTCAATGCAAAACATTTTCTATGATCAATGGGAAACAAGCTTATTTAGGTAGAAAACGTTTTTCATTTTTTAAATGTAGAAAACGTTTTCCAAACTAAGGTGTTACCAACGCCACTACACTACCACCCCTACCATCACGCCCACCACCACACCTCCATTGCCACTAAGGTTTTCCAAATGTTTCCCATATATTTTTTTAACACTTGGGCTTTAAAATGGGGGGTAAATTGTGAAATTGTCACGGAACTGAAAGGGAATCAGTATGAAAACCTAGTAACGACCAAAGTAACTTATAGAAACTAATGAAACTCACACAGGACTCCCAGTTTGATAATTATGCTCGAACTTGCATTTTTTTAACATTTAAGCTTAAAATTGGCATTCGAAGGGCAAAATCGTGAAATTATAGGCTTGATTTTGCTTTTTTGTTGTTCCAAATTTCAGATGAAAAGCAAAATTTCTAGAACACACAACGGAATGTTTGGCAAAAGTAAATATAGAAAGTTACATCAAGTTTAAAATGCTATGTTATTGGTTTACGTGGGTTCTGGCTTTCACATAACAATCCTGTAACTATATGCACAAGAATCCGTTTATTATGTTCTGTTCTATTGAGACAATGTTCTTGTTTTACCACTTCAAATGTCTTGGGGTTTAATAAAACTATAGGATGCTTTGGTTTCCTATTATGATGTATATACATATATATATTTAAATTTATTAGTACTCCAAATTTTACTTTCTTTTTCCTGAGTGCTTTTTATCGTTGTTTATTTGGAATCTCTCAAGGGCCACAAGGGCAGCTGAAAGAGAGCGTGGTGCTCAAAGAAGGCCGCCACCACATGAGTTTTCAAGGAGACGCCTCCTTTTCACCATTGCAATAACAGGCATCGCTGTTCTGTTAGGTTCGTTGTTTTTCCAGAGGAAAACAGAGAATAATCATGTGCATTAGCTGCCTGAGGGGAACGTATTGGCTTGCTGTTCTGGTATGTGCCCCATTGCTTATTTCGTCTACTGGGTTTTGTATCTGAGCACATATACTACTAAGACTTTTGAACTGCTAGGAATTGTGTCACTACTCGGATATGCATATCCATTCTGTGTAATGTGATGAGTTCCACCATTTAGTTTTAGTAAATATGTTTTTATGTAAAGTAACATGCATGAAAGTGATGACCAATTTACAGTTCAGGACAACACTGTGTCGTGTAATTCTTTGTTTTCCTTTCTGTAAAATGTAACTGGGAGTGGAGGTACACCATTTATTGATCGACTTCACTTGGCCCTATTTTCGAAAATCTGAAATCCAGGAATAATTTGCCAGAATAAATTTCTCTCTCATGGCACAAGCTGAAGCTTTTGCTATAATGCTCAACTGCACCCAGGTGATATGGCACATTTGTTAGCCGGATAAAGTGGGAGGCTTGGATTAGGAATCCGGGGCACTAATTTTATCCCACATTTGGTTGCTTAATTTGACGACAGAGAATAGTGTGGCCATATTGGACACTATATATATCTCACTAAAGTGAGATAATTCGATCCATAGAGGATAGGATTTTAGGAATATAGAAATTCTTCATAAAACTATATATATGTAGGGTTCTCACATGTGAGATGATCATAAATTAGAAAAATTGTTCTTATTTTGTTTGACAATTAAATGTGTGGCCTATGAAAAAAAAAAAAGAACTGCTTAATGCTTATTTATTTCAATAAATTGATAGGTAATTATTGTGACCTATTTTTGGTTCCGATCATGTTATTAATATGACATGATCTTGGGTCATGCGAAGTGGACTGCATTTGCTAATCTCTTCATGTTATTAATATGATATGCTCTTGGGTCATGCGAAGTGGACTGCATTTGCTAATCTCTGCAAACCCACTTGGTGACAGTGTTCTAACACGTTTTTGGATCCTCGTTTTGAAATAAACGACGTTGTTTTTCTTTTGGGGAAAGAAAAAAAAAAAAAAGGCAAAACAAAGAACCACGAACGACGACAACTTATGAATGCAGACGGAGCGACGACAAACAAAGACCGACTGTGCCTCCTCCTCCGTCCCCTTCTCCTTTCTTCATGCTCCTTCTTTCTCTCTCTCAACAAAGCCATATTCAATCTGCAATCGGATTTGCTTCTTTTTCCGGTGAGGTGACGATTCGATATTCATATTCTACTTCTCGATTTTTCTGAAAATTTTAGGATTTTTTTTAGGTTTGATTAAGGCTAATGCTTGAAATGAAAGAGGGGGTGAAATCTGGTGTGGGTTTGATGACCTCTTTCTTTCTTTCTATTTTTTATTTTTTATTTTTTTCAGATTGTGTGATTTTTTTTCAAATTGCTGATGTAGTTCTGTCCCATTACATTTTACATTTTCTGGAATGGAGCTTAATTGGAAAGCTGAATGTGAAGATGAACAGAGAAAAGATTAAAAGGGATCCATTTTCTAGAATGAGAAGATGGAATGTTTGAATAATTTAAAAATAAAAATAAAAATAAATAGCTGAATAATGTGTTGTTCCTGTACTCATTCCATGATTTCTATGTTTCTTTAGGATAAGCTCGAGAGATTCATTTTAGTTTGAATGCAGCGCCTTCTCCAGTCTTCTCTATCGGCTCATTTTCTTCTCGGTCTTCCTCTGTCTCCTCTTTTTCTTTTTTGCATTCAAGTGAAACGATGTTGTTTTGAGCTAATCCACGGAAATTGAAGAGTGTGGACTCTAGAGGATCCGAACATGTTCTACAGAATTGATAAGAACTGAATTCTACAACCACAATGTGATTAGCTCAAGTTAGATACTTCTCGTGATATTATTTGAGGTGTGTGTAAAGTGGTCCAAATGTCGATCATAAAAATATATATATATATATATAATGGCTTTATTAGGTGATAATGTTAGGCTAGGACTCTATGTACTGTTTATTTGTAAATACTTTGGATTGTGTTGGAACATTTTCTAAGGAAAATAAAGAAGAAAGAGAGAGGGGGTGGGTGGGGTGGGGGGTTGTTAAGGAAAGGAAGCCTACAGATGTAAGTGGCAGGGCTTATTGGCGGGCGTAACCAGCCACTCTGTTTTCGGTGGTCCATTCGGTAAAACGAATTCCACATAGTTGATTAATTAAAAATTTATTCAAAATAAATTAAGTTGAATTTAAATATCATATAAAAAAATTAAATTTAAATGTATTTTTAAAATTTGTTAATTTTATAAGCACGAGTTGGAGTTGGTTTGATTAACTTAATACACTATAAAAATAAAATAAAAATCAATTAAATTGAATTCAACTCGAGTGAACAATCCAAATTTAAATATCTTTAAAAAAATTTAAACTAAATCTTAACATCTTACTTGAGTCGACTGGTTTGCTAAGTTAGCTTTATCAACTTTAATCCTAAATTAATTATACAATAAGGTTGTTCGATCCAATCATTCTTTGAATTATTATGCATAGATCATTTATGAATAAATTAAATTGATTTGTAAATTATAATCACAATTTTATCATATTTATTTTCAACAAAAAAATAAATACAAAGTATAATTTTTAAAAAAATTGCATTGATTTTTTTAAAAAAAAATATTATAAAATTAGATGGTTACAATTTTTAATTGGACAAATATAAAAAAAAAATGAAAAGTAGAAAAAATAATCACAAATCCATGAAAGTACAACACTGATTTGTACAATCAAGTACATAAATCATTTATACTTTTATGAATTTATAATTATTTTTTTTAACAACTTATTATTATTTTTTATATATTTCTTATTTTTAATTCAATTTGTGTTTTTAAAAATAAATGATCTACTTAATCGAACAGTTAGGGTTATTTTAAAAAATTGGTTAAAAGTTGAATTTTTAATTTTTCTTAATTTTTAAAAAAAAATATGTAAAACAATAAAAAGGGGATCAAAATATGCTAGGCTTTTAGCCATTAAAATCATATTGTAAGAGTTACTCTTATAGTTTTTTTTTTTTTTTAATAGGATGTTTGAATCAGTTTATGTGCAATTCTGAAGATCAATTTTTTTACCGTTCGCTTGCAGAGATCCTATTGAAAGTGAGAATAAATGTCTTTATTGGGAATAGTGATTATTGAATTTGGAGATGTAAGAAAAATCGAAAAAATTGACCAAATCGATTGAACCGAACAAAATCGACTATATTTAGTCTGTTTTTTAACAAAAATCGGTCTGTGCGGTTTTAAAATTTGATTTTTTTCAGTTTACGGTTCGATGTCGGTTTAAACACCTTGTATACCGATCTAAATCGAAGCCGACTGTTTCAACATATATTATATTTATAATACATATATATAATTTAATAATATTAATAAGTATAATAAATTATTAATCTTAATTAATTAATTTTATCATCTTTATAATCTAAGTTTCTAAACTCTTATTATATATAATCTTAACTCTAACTCAATATTTTTGAACTTTTTTTGTTTTTATTTTTATTAATTTAGGAATTGAAAAATATGTATTAAATGGATCAATTGGATATGTTTGAAATGGTAGACAAATAACTAATTTAATGTTTCTATATATATTAATGATTTATGTTTAAAAGTGACTTAAGTTTAAAAAATTCTAAACTGATTAAACTGCACTAAATCGAACCGTTTCAATCTATTCGGTTCGGAGGCGGTTTGATGGGAAAAGCGGTTTGTATCGGTACTCAAAATAATAAAATCAACATTACTGATTTGATATAATTTTTTATCTAAATATCGATTGTACCGAATCAATTACATCTCTAATTGAACTGAGATCGAAGAAAAACATACTCTCAAGTTGTGCCTACTATGCGGTCTTAAATTAGAAAAATTATATCGTAATCTAAGAACACCATATGAACCAGCCCCTAACAAATCACAATTTATCATGTCTTTCAATTACTTAATACAAAATTATAAATCCTACATTCTCAATAAATTACAACTCACCTAAAACACCACGTGACCGTATCCAAGAACCACCAAATAACTTCTCCTTAAGTTATAAGTAGTTAGTCTCCTTAAATTATAAGTAGTTAGTCTGAAATTAATTCTGATCCGCCATTTAATTGGCACTCAGTACTTTCTGAAAAAAGATTAAAAAAAAAAAGATAAAGACATCTGCTCTTCTTTTTCCAATTTGATGATTATTATGATCCATCGAATTCAAATCTGGCATTACTGATTCAATCTCCCGAATTATGTTTTGTAAACCTAGCACCCAATTGTCAGGTATATAGTGTCCTCCATTGCATACCTAACTCTCTCTCTCTCTCTCTCTCTCTCTCGCTCTCTAAATCTCCTATTTCAGTAACCATCTCTCCCTACAATCGCCGACGGTAAAATATAGTGCAAATCACTGTCTCCTCCATGTGAGAAACTGATTATGAGAGACAGATAGAGGGGCTATTGCTGTGGCGGTGATGGTGGTGGTGCGATGGTGATTACAGTTGGCGAAGATATTTGATATTCCTGGTTGTGGCGAAGATGGGAGGTCGGCGTAAGTTTCGAATCCGAAACTGTATTCAGGGAGTCTGCTGTGGTGGAGAATACAAAAGAGGTAACCATTATTTATTCTTTCAATTTTTGTCTTTAGATGAATATTACAAATTACAATATGAATAATAAAAAACTATATAATTTTTTAGTATATTGCACCGATAATTCCTCTATTTTGTTATTTTGATTTCTATAATTTTAATTGGTTTATATTTGATTTTAAATTGTAGCCTAATCGATTATAATTGTTATTATTTTTTAATTAAAAAAATATGGTATATATCATTTTTTAAATATAAAATTATAAACTTATTCAACTCAGTGAGTTAATCTAAATTAATTCAGTGATATTTTCTGTCAAAAACACTAAGAGCTTTATTAATTAGACTAAATTGACACAAAATTTAATAATAATAACTAAAATTAGAGATTTTTGGTGAAAAGCTCCTCCTATTGGGCCTTTTTTGTGTGAAGATCACGTAATAAAATATTGGTTCCAAAAATACCTCAAATAAAAAAATATAGTGAAAAGACTGAAATACTCTTTCATATAAATAGGCAAATATCAAACGATGGAACCGTTTATCTCCCTCACTTTGTTTCATCGCTTGAACTCGTTGCTCTGAAAACAAATAATAGAAGTACACAGTAACAGAGTAAAATTTTACTGTCATTGTATCAAAAAAACAAAAATAAAAACAAACAGAACACTTAACACCAGAGTAAAATTTTACTCTCATTTTATCAAACAAAATCAGAGCACATACTAAAGTAAAATTTTACTCTCATTCTGTCAAACAAAAATAAAGGATATACCAGAGAAAAAAATAAAAAATAAAGAGATAGAGAGAGCACATATATTGCTTTAGATCTGGTTCAAACTAGAGTAAAATTTTGTTGTCTGAAAAACAGAGCATGATTAGGAGACAAAGTGAAAAAGATGGAGAGTACAAATCTGAGATGATAGATCTCAAATCTAAGATTGTCGATCTCAGATCTGAGGTCTTAGACGCTAAGGATAACGATGGTGATTGCCTGTGGTACAGTGACATCGAATGGCGTTGGTGGTTGAGATGGTGGTGGTGAAGCGATAATGACGGTGGCGGTGGCGATGACAAACAGCGTCAATGGTTGAGACGGTGTTGGTGGAAACAGTGGAGGTAATTGAAATTATGGTAGTCATGGTAATGGAGATGGTGATAGTGGTGGTGGTGTAGACGGTGGCGGTGGTGAAGAGAACTCTTAGAAAGAGATAGAGAAAGAAAGATCTGCAAGAGAGATGACAAACTGATAGAGGGAAAGAGGAGAAAGATAGAGAGTGTGTGTGTGTAAAGGGGTAAATTTGTCACATAAAATATAAATTTTAAAATTTTTGTCATTCTCACAAGATTTTTTTATTTTGGAGGAGTTTAAAGCCAAAAAATTATAGCTTATCATTTTCAAGAAAAACAGGCTCTATGAAGGAGTTATGGCCAAAATTCCCTTAAAATTAAGTCAATTAAAAATGTAAACACCAACATGAAGTACACAATAATAGAATAAAATTTTACTATCATTGTATCCAAAAAAAAAAAAAGAACACATAACACCAGAGTAAAATTTTACTCTCATTTTATCAAACAAAAACAAAGCACATACCAGAATAAAATTTTACTCTCTTTCTGTCAAACAAAATCAGAGCACATATCATAGTAAAATTTTACTCTCATTCTGTCAAACAAAAACAAAAATAAAGAGAGCACATATAGTGTCTTAGATTTGGTTCAAACCAGATTAAAATTTTACTGTTTGAAAAACAAATCATGATTAGGAGACAAAGAGAAAAAAAAGAAAATAATATAGATCTAAGATGACAGATCTCAAATCAGAGGTCGTCAATCTTAGATTTGAGGTCTTGGACGCTAAGGATGACAATGGTGGTTGTCCGTGGTACAATGACATTGAATGGCGCTAGTGGTTGAGATGGTGGTGGTGAAACAGTAATGGCGGTGGCAGTGACGAATGACACTAATGGTTAAGATAGTGTTGGTGGAAATTAGAAAGAGATAAAGAAAAAAAGAGCTGAGAGAGAGATGACAAACAGATGGAGAGAAAGAAGAGAAAGATAAAGAGTATGTGTGTGAAGGGATAAATTTGTCACATAAAATATAAATCTGAAAATTTTTGTCCTTCTTACAAGATTTTTTTTTTATTTTGGAGGAGTTTAGGAGCCAAAAAATTATAGCTTGTCATTTTAAAGAAAAACGGGCTCTATAAAGGAGTTATGGCCAAAAATCCCTTAAAATCAAGTCAATTAAAAATGTAAACACCAAAATGATATAAAGATCAAAATGTAAGGACTACTCTTATAATTTACCTTCAATTTTTTGGACACGATAATATGGTTTTGGGGAGTAATTATTTTAGCCAAAAAATCAAAAAGTCACTATAAGTTATCACATCACTCTCTCTATTTTTCTACACATCTTTTCGTAAAAAATCAAAAAGTTACTAAAATAGTCTGTTCTAAAATGAGGCTTGAATCTGGGACTTTTACTCTATGATTCGTTTTTTTTTTTTTTTTTTTTTTTTTTTTTTTTGTGAACGTGAAAAAAAAGTACTCATTGATAATATTAAGGATGTTCACCATTCGGTTGTGGTTGGAGAACTTTCAATCTGCCATCCGTTCATCGAATTGGTTGATTGAAAAAAAATCAATTTACATTCGTTTGCCACATTGGCGGATGTGGATTGAACGAATTAGCGGATGGATGTAAATCAGTTTGACGGTTTAAAATTTTATAAATTTTGAACATAATATAACTTATCAACATGGTTTTTGAATAACAATCCAATTAAACATAACCAAAAGATTATCAAGTAAATTATCAAATACTAATAATAAATACATATAAAAAAATCATGTATTATCAAAACTATTTCATTCCTTTTTTATTATTATTTTTATTCAAAAACTATTTAATTTGATTTTTTTTTAAATGACAAAATTAAGCCTTATATTTTCTAAACAAAAATATCAAATAGTAACACTTGTCATTTGATAAAAAAATTTCAAAATTGAAAACACAACAGAATATCTAAATTTTTTTCAATTGAAAACATAAACAGAATATCTAAATAAATTGAAAACACAAAATCTTACAAATTACTAGGGGTGCTCTCAGTTTGGTGGTTTCGGCATCCGTCCAAAACTAGGCAGACTGGAAAAAATCAATCCGCAATCGTTTGCTCGTCAGCATGCACCCGTTCAAAATACTGCAAATTAGACCAATTCGATCGATTTAGACGAATCAAAATATCTACTGAGTACCCTAGATGATATCATTCCAATCCTTAAGCCATTTACTTTATGCTTCGTTTGCAAATAAAAATTACCAAATAGATTTGTTTGAACTCCTCAAAAATATTTTTATAATTTTTTTTTTATGTTTAATTAGACATAACTTAAGAAAACATTATACGTGTAAAACATTTTAATTGCACAATTTCAATTAATATTCAATTGCACATTTTCTTGTGAAGGAAATGGATGGAGTGAACACATGTGATGTGAGTTCCACGTAGGTCATATGTTGGATCCATAAAATCTCCAAATGAGTTATAATTTTTTTCTACGTGGTCAATTTATTAAATTTGTATAAAAAAAAATCAATAAATGTGTTTTTTAAAATAAATTATCTTTCTTTTTAAGTAATGATATATACAAAAGGCTATGAAATGAACAATTTGAATTATCGAAATAGACATATGATGAGTCCCATGCACGAACCCGGATGACGTCATATCCAAATTTATTGAATGATGAAAAAATAAAATATTTAAAGGCATATCTAATTTTACTAAGAAAATATTGAAAATATGAATAAACAACAAATACACCTTTTAAAATTTGCTCAAAATATAAATTGATTCATTTTACCCTTTCAAATTTTTAATCACATAATAAATAACTCATTTTATTAATAAATAACAAATCATTAAGTCAATTAATAATTTTTAATGATATTAAAAATATATTTTATTAATAATTCTGACAATTTTATTATTGTATAAGAGATTAGTTAGTAATTTTATTTTTCTTGTTAATTTTTTTTATTTAATAAAAAAAAAAAAAAAAAAAAAAACTGGCAAAGGAACAATTCAAAACCTTAGGGGTGCAATTGTAATTTACCCTAAAATCATTTTCAAAGCCATCACTTTTCTAAAATTTGAGGAGTGCATGCGTCCGTCAATTACACCTCCGCCCCAAAATTCCTTCGCACTAACGCCTTAAGAGCGAAGGGTTCATAATTTCATATTTTGCTTTTTCTTTTTTATTATTTTTGTCGGCAAAATCATTCTGGATTCTAAAAAAAATAATAATAAATTAGAAATTACTTAACAATCTTTCCAAGTCTAAGCAATATAAGAGGTTCCATTAAGCAGCATTATTTATGAAGTCAGCTCAGCTAGTTAAACTTTTATTCAAAAGCAAATAATGTAAACAAAAAATTACATAAATCTCACTGATTACTGATGATTTCATTGAGTAATGTTTTTTGGGTTTTTTTATTTTTTTATTTTTTTATTTTATTAGATAGCGACTCAGACAAGTTATATTTCATGTCCACCAAACAATGGTGACGAATAAGTAAAGGGATTGCATTACAAAACATAAATCAAAAGTCAAAAAAAGAGAATGCTTTATCTCTAGTTCAAAGGAAAGCCCACCTTAGCAAGCACTATATATAGCCCTTCACACATTTTGTACTTCTTCCTGATTTCACAAGAGGTACGTATCAAAATCATTTCAGATCTTAACTAACCGGGTCAACCCATTTAGTAATTGCATCTTATTAGGAAGTCGGGTTCGACTCTCCCTACATACGTGTAGATCATTCTTTTTTGTACCTATGAGTTGATATTTCTCAATTATATTTGTTTGAAAATTTTCTCGTGTTTGTTAGTTTTGTTCAAAGTGAAATCCTCAATGTTATTTTCTCCGTGCGTTGTTCCAAATTCTTATTCTATTACATGATATGTCAAAATAATTAATTTCTAAGTTGAGAGTTGGCACCGTCGGGATAAAGAGAGAGAAAATGAAAAGAAATAATTTTGTGTCAATTTGTTGTATGTTTACAACCATCTGTTAGATTTTTTGAGTTTTTTTTTTTTTTAATTTTATTTTATTTTATACTTATGGCTATAAATTTACATTCACACATAAATCATAGTTTAACAAGTAGTGGGTTAATTATTAGAAATACAAATAGATATATATTTCATATAAAAATACATTGTTATGATTATTTTAAATTTATTAATCTATGTATGTTTAGAAATTATAAGTGGTTTGCTAAGTTCTAAGAATGACACTTGTCTTCTGCAGGAACCACTCGACATAGGAAGGGACGTCTCGGATCAATGTCACCTCGGGGTGTGCAGCTGCAGATTCAAGATCGCCATGTAATTCAAAATTGCTTAACAGTTTTTTTCTTTCTTTTGTGTGTGTTAACTTCAATTGCTTTAAAATATTGGTGATGCTGTACGTATCAATTTGATATATTAATTAGTACATCAATATAGTTACGACATTATTATTTTAAAATTATGATCTCACCTCTTATATAAGTTACAAAAATTCAAAACTTTTAAAATTATGTTATATTATCTATTAGTACACTAATTGGTATACCAATTGGTGTATAAAAATTATTTTTAAACTATTAACTAAAAGTTTGAGTGAAATTGACATCAACTTTCATTTTAGGTCTTGCTAACAAGTATTTTTATGTTATATTTGGATCATTAAAATGAGATGGAATAAAATAAAATGATCATTTTCAAACTCCCTTATAGAATTTCATTTACAATTGTGAATGATAATTCCATTTATAATATTTTTTTATTTAATTATTTAAATTAACCAAACATGAGTATATATATTTTGATGAAATAATCATTTCATTCCACTCCAAACACTATCTTAGGAAAACAAAAAAACAAAAAAAGGGGGACAAATTTTTTTATTATTATTGAGTTCAATACATTTTTATTTAAATCAAAACCTTTTTGTAACATTTTCACATAATTTCAAGGGACTTTTCAGCCGATCTTGATACTGAACAATGCCCAAGAGTCTATTGTTAGCATGTGCATTTCATTTTAACTAATTTATAGACTTCTAGATCAAGCATCTGAATAATCATATTGCTTTATTCTGAATGGGTTGAATTCTGTCCCGTTTAATAGAAGGTTCAATTCAAAGTATGTGAGAAGGGTGTGAGCCCATTGCCACTCATCCAAAATATGTGAAAGAGGTGTGAGTCTATACCTTGAACTGACTCTCCAATCAATGAGAGAGAAGTCATTCACATTTTGAAAAAAGTTGAAAATTATATCCATTAATATCATAGATTGTGTACAATCATGCATATTTCAAATGAGAAGTGTTTTGAGATTATGAAGCATTACATCAAACTCAAAAAAGATATATGTCATATTATTATGTGTATGTATACATAGTACTTATATATTTAGATTATTAAATGGGAAATTGTCTCTGTTTTCAGGTGGTGATCGATAACGGCATAGTACAAGTAACATTATCAAATCCAGGTGGAATTGTGACTGGAATTCGGTGCAATGGCATTGACAATTTGCTTGAGATAATCAATGATGAAACTAATAGAGGGTAATACAACTTCTTAATTTCTGACCCTTTTAGCTTCTAAATTTGTCCACCGTTACAGCAGTGTTTGGTAATTGACTGATTAAAATGGCACATTAGTTTGCTATGATCACGGATAAGAAATCTATATTGCAGCATATAATTTTTTTGAATGCACTGTCTTATTATGATTCGTGGACATAGATTAAAAAAATTAGTGTTTTGTTTTTGGTGTCATTTTGGTTTTCTGTTTCAGTTCTCAAAAATAGAAAAAAAAAAAAAAAAGGGGGAACTGAGTGCGAATGGCTTTTGAAAATTGTTTTCAGAATAATTTTTTTTTTCTTCTAATAATAAAACATCCCATTTTTCTTAAGTTGTTTTTTTTAATTTTTGAAAATTGTTTCGCAAAAAAAAAAATGAAAACGATACGAAAACGAGTTGTGTTTTTATTGTTTTCATATCTGAAAACGCTATAAATAAGGTTTAAAAAAAATGCATGAAAGATGAAAACCATAACAAACAGGCCGTGACTTAAATTGCAATTAGGTGATATTATTACCCATAAAATGTGACTGTGTTTTCATATTGAATATATAGTTATTGGGACGTTGTTTGGAATGCATTGGATGGTTCAGGAAAAAGCGGCATTTTTGAAGTGTATGTCCTCTCTTTCTCTTCCCCTCAATCTAATTTAGTACAATGTGACTTTAAGCAAGCATCAAAACCAATAAATGATCATTTTTGCAGGATTAAAGGAACAAAATTTGAAGTAATAGTGGAAACGGAGGAACAAGTAGAGGTCTCATTCTCTAGACCTTGGGACCCCTCCCTCCAGGGCAAGCTCGTTCCCCTTAATATTGACAAAAGGTTCTTGTTCAAATCATGTTGTATTATTTGCATGAAATTTAGCTTATTATTGTTACTCTTTACTATTATTATTGATATTGATGATCATTATCATGATTGATTTTTCTAGGTTTATACTGCTTCGCGGTTGCTCAGGCTTCTACTCGTATGCCATTTATGAACACGTTGGTTTGCCAGAATGGCCGGCTTTCAGCCTTGGCGAGACCAGGATTGCATTCAAGCTTAGAAAAGACAAGTAAAACAAATTCCCTCCTCAGTCCCTTATTATTTAGAGCTAATGATAGATGGAACATATGTTTGCAAACTTAATTACAAAACCCATTTTAAGTAGTTTAAAATTAATGTATGATGACAGTATACTAAACTAATTTACATTTTTGGAGTTAAAATGTTATCGTTATTGACTCGTTCACTAGAGGTTCACAAAATCTTGAGACAACTTTTAATTACAGCATATATTTGAAAGATGTAATTAATTAGCACAAAATAACCCATGTTTTATTAAGGTTTAACAAGAAATAATAATATGATTTTGAATTTGTGTGCAGGTTTCACTACATGGCTGTGTCAGATGATAGGCAAAGATTCATGCCTTTGCCAGATGATCGGATGCCGGGAAGAGGAAGGGCCCTGGCGTACCCTGAAGCAGTCTTGCTTATCAATCCCGTAGAGCCTGAGTTGAAAGGACAGGTAATTAACTTCCTTAATTTCCTATCAAAAACTTCACAGAATTTATTAGTGGGGTGTAAAAAATCTTGACCATCTACCTCTATTACGCGTTTGATTTTCTCATCGGTTTCTGTTACCCTAAAATTATTCATTTCCTGATATATTTGCTCAAAATGTAGTAAAAGCTAGCTCATTCTCGTATATGAAAATATGCATTGAAATTGAAATGTTCATTTTCTGTTGCATCAGATTTATGGTGTTTTTTGATTAAATTCTATTTTGGGCAGGTGGATGACAAGTACCAGTACTCTTGCGAGAACAAAGATCTCCGGGTCCACGGGTGGATATCTACAGACCCTCCTGCCGTTGGATTCTGGCAGATTACACCCAGCGATGAATTCCGGTCCGGTGGGCCCATCAAACAGAACCTTTCCTCTCATGTTGGTCCCACTTGTCTTGCTGTAAGTACCTTGTCCCTCATAACTGTGAACTTTATCCTAACTTGCATAAGATTCCCTGTCCAAACTCGTAGAAGGGGATTTGGGACAGGCGACTCAGAGAGAGAATGCTACTCGTTTACTTGCACTAGCATGAGTTGTGCAACATTTTAGTATTAATGGCTGTCACGATGAACTGTCAACTAAATTTAATTTGATTAACAGATGTTTCTCAGTTCTCACTATGCTGGGGATGATCTTACGCCAAAATTCGGGCAGGGTGAGGCGTGGAAGAAAGTGTTTGGACCTGTTTTCATTTATCTCAATTCTGCTATGGATGGAGATGACCCTTTTACCCTTTGGGAGGATGCCAAAAATCAGGTTTAACTTAGTATATATATTTTTTAATTATGAAAATGGATTCTCTCCAATTGGGCATCCAAGCATAACAAACGCGGACACAATGTTGACAAATATTGATTTTTAGATGTTGGTCGAAGTCCAAAGCTGGCCCTATAGTTTTCCGGCATCAGAGGATTTTCCATCATCGGATCAGCGTGGTAATATTAGTGGGAGATTACTAGTACGAGATAGGTAAAAAAAATTGAAATTGTTCTTGCTGGCATCCTTTGGATTCTATATCAAAATTTTAAATTATTGATATTTAAAAAAAAAAAATTAAATCTCATTAATATGGAGAAATTTGATTTTCTTTTCTATCTTCTTCTTCTTCTTTTTTTTTTTTTTTTTTCTGTTAACCCGTTCAGGTATATGAGCAATGACTATATATCGGCAAACGGTGCGTATGTGGGGTTGGCACCTCCTGGAGATGTTGGATCATGGCAGAGAGAGTGCAAGGCATATCATTCTCATGCTAAACAAAAGCCTGAAATTTTTTAATTTTTTCGCACTTTTTACCACTTTAAAAGACATATTACACGGTAGTAATCTCTTTATTTGAATCAGGACTACCAATTCTGGACCAGAGCAGATGAGAATGGCTATTTTTCCATCAACGATGTACGTACCGGTGACTATAATCTTTATGCATTTGTCCCTGGATTCATTGGTGATTATCGAAACGATGTTGTTGTTACCATAACCACAGGTTTCATTTTCTCTCTTTCTTTTTTTTCATGAATTCCTTTTTAAGTACCGCATTTTCTATAGCATTTTGATGCCCATGGAAAAACAGGCTGTGACATTGACATTGGAGATCTTGTATATGAGCCTCCTAGAGATGGACCCACGTTGTGGGAAATCGGCATTCCTGATCGTTCTGCTGCAGAATTTTACATTCCTGATCCTGATCCTAAGTACATCAGCAGACTTTTTGTTGATCCTCCTAACAGGTCAGTTTCAAAGAATTTACACTCGTAAACAAGTCGAGTCAAGCAATAAGTTATTCAAGTTTAGATTGGAAACTAATGAGTTTTAAATAAGCTACTGGTTTTATGCTGTCATTAAAGACAGTAAACGCCATTGCATGTAAGTCCGTCTGCATTCAAGCTGTCGCTAAAATTTTGAGTCTTTTGCGAAAATGGAAAAATTAAAATTTGACAACCAACCCAAAATATTCATTTATTTATTTATTGTATTCAGATTTAGGCAGTATGGATTGTGGGAGAGATATGCAGAGCTATACCCTGATGGAGACTTAGTCTATACAGTTGGCGTTAGTGATTATAAAAAAGACTGGTTTTTTTCTCAGGTCACCAGGTGAAGTTCTGATTCTTTTTTTTTTTTTTTGGGGGGGGGGGGGGGGGGGGGGGTTCATTCCATAAAATTCTCTGTTATTTTCTCTTTATAATTTCTCCTCAAGTTGGAAACAATCTTATATGTTCTGGTACGCTCACGAAATTTTATGAGGATTTTTAAAAATACGGTAGTTGAAAATATTTGTGAAGTTTTCAAGAACACATTGATAAAAAAAAAATGCTATATTACAAATTTACAATTCTTGATTGTCGTTGTGTGTCTCTTTGATCTTGTTTATACAAGAACATTTATGATACAACTTTATATTGCTTCGACGACATATCTATTAACACTGATTAAGGGGCATGTTTGCTATTGTTTTGTTTTCTGTTTTTTGTTCTCAAATAAATTAGAAAAAAGGAAAATTGACTATGAAAAATTTATTTGCTAAACTCTTTTCAAGATTGTTTAAACACTTATTTCAGGTAACACTTACAAGTAGTTTTTGGAATTTTTGGAAACTGTTCAACTTCTCATCATTTCTTTCAAAAAACATGGAAGTGAAAATATTGGAAACAAAAATAGCAAGTTTCTTGCTTCTAGCTGATGTTCAGTCTAATTACCAACAAACTAACTAAGCATGATTCAGATTTTCTCAGCTAACAATTATTTTCGCATTGTAGGAGAAAAAGTGACAACACATACCAAGGAACTACTTGGCAGATCAAGTTCAATCTCGACAACGTGGATCAGAGTGGATCCTACAAACTGCGAGTAGCAGTAGCATCTGCAACTCTTGCTGAATTACAGGTACACAACTTTTGTAATTCATAATCAAATTTGTTCAACTTTTTTTTTTCTTTTTATTTTTTAATGTAAATTCACATGGCACTAACTAATTTAATTATGTAGGTTCGTGTTAACGATCCAAACACAAACAACCGTCCACTCTTTTCAAGCGGACTATTTGGAAGGGATAATGCAATTGCTCGACATGGCATCCATGGGCTTTACTGGTTGTACAATGTGGATATTGCGAGTGGTCTATTGGTGAAAGGGGATAATACCGTTTACTTGACACAACCGAGGAGTCAGAGCCCTTGGCAGAATATCATGTATGACTACATTCGTTTAGAAGGTCCCCCGTCTGACAGTCCCAAGAAAGACACTTTGATTTCACTCTCATGAGAAGCTGAATCGGGAAATTGTTAGGGAGCTGTTTGGATCATTTTTTTTTTCACTGCATTATTATTACATACAGAGGCGAAACTATGTTGGCACCGATGGTACTACTACGCATTTTGAAAAAATCTATACATATCCAATACATATTAATACATATGGTTTGAAAGTTGATGATATTTTCCTATGTCACCCCCAAAAAAAATTCAAAATTGGGCATTAATCTAACAATTATTATTATTTTTTAATTTTAAATTTAGATCGTTGAATCATATTTTTAATTGGCATTTACTATTGCAGTATAAATAACAGCAAGTGCAGAGAAAAATGCAAAAGCAAAATTATGAACAACATATTAAAGGTACTCAGCCCACAAATCTAAATGTAAGGTTTTTTTGCTAAAAAGCCCATACATTAAACTATTAAGTCCATAAGACACTTTCAAGTCCACAAGGACACCATTCTCTATCTGTACAAACAAACACATCAATCTTTCAACAACCAAATCCATTCATCTCCCCTCTCTCTCTCTCTCTCTCTCTCTACAAAGGAGGACAGACATAAGGAAGACATCTTCGTGGCTTCGACGACACCATTGAAGCGTCACCCAACACTGGCGCCTACATGAACGTTCACCTCGCAGTGGTGTTCACTCTCTTTCTCTCACTCTCTTCTTTTCCTCTTCCTTTCTCCCGAAACCCTAACCTTAGATCTAGATCAACCACCACCACGCCGCTACATCATCGCCGGCCTCCTTCTTCTCTTTTTCATGTCACCGAAGAGCACTGATCTGCACTGTTACAAGTCACTGGTATCGTGTCTTTTCTCGTCGGCAGCGATGATCTATGGCGTAGCAAAGGTTTCTTCTTGAGAGTCTCTAACTCGATGCACTTGGCTTATGTATCGATCTCTGACGACGATGTCAATTTGATACTGAGCGACAAGATCCAGCTCCTCTTCTCCTCTGCGATCTCTGTCTCTTCCACACCTGCAAACAGAGCCAACAAACCAAGGTAAGTCGGATCGAACACTGCCGAACTCATTTTCTACATACCCTTGATTTTCTTAGTGAGTTTTCCTTCTAAAACCAACAGAGAGAGAGAGAGAGAGAGAGAGAGAGAGATGAGAATGAGTGAGTGAGTGAGAGAAAGTGAGACAGACAGATAGAGAGAAGGAAAAAGTGGGTTTATGAAATCAATTTGTATAAATAAAAATTTGTAACAGATAAAATAGGCTTGGTGAATTTCAACAAATAGCTTGTTTAGTAAATATTTCAACAGATAGAAAAAATAGGTTTGGTAAATTTCAACAAGGGAAATAAACTTGGTGAATTTCAACAAATAGGTTGATTAGTGAATTTCAACAAATAGAAAAAGTAGGCTTGGTGAATTTCAATAGATAGGGGAAATAGGCTTGGTGAATTTCAATAGATAGATTAAAAATATTAAAAAAAATTTGACAAACAAATTTAAACTTGAATAGATAGGTTCATAAAATTGAACAGATAAAAAAAGATTTGAACAAATAATTTAAAATAAAAATTCCAACAGATAGATAGTAATGCACTCTTGACTAACAAATGTACTTTTGTCCTAATAGAACCACCCCTATCCTCAATGACTTATAAAAGTAGGAATATATATTTATTCCCAATTTTATTAATAATTGTTTAGAATAATCTAAATAAATATTTTTTTTTTTATTTTTTATGAAAATATGTGCAAAAATAGAGAAATTATATGATCCAAATAAATGTACTTATGGATATGCCAAAAAGTCAAAAATGTGTAAAAGACAACTTAAAATTTTAATTTGTCAACATTTTATAGCAAATTAAGCCATCATTAGCAGAAAGAAACTACTATTAAATACACCAATCTAATTTTTCTACATACCCACATGTATAAGGCTTCTGTCTAAATTCACATCGCATGTAGTGAGTACGAAAATAAATTGAGTAAATTTAGAATCTTCCATCATTAGCATGATTCATTATTTAAAGAATAAAAATAAATAATTCTTAAACTACATTTAGATCTTAAATATTTACGAGAAAAAATAGAAGGAAACTAAAGAAACAATTCCACTAAACACGAATAATTATGTTCATAATGTTGTTTCTCGATAACCAACATACACATGTGATTTTACTTAGTCAATCACGTTCAACATAGTCTTTTAACACGCTTTTGGCAACCTAATATTATATTTGGACTTGGGATACGTATTGTCCGTTCAGATCTTCCAAAGTAATTTAGTGAAGTGATTCTTAAAAGTGATCTTTGTAGGTTTGACACGTGTCTCACTAATAAAATCAAAAGATGAGATTATTTTGGGTAAAAAAACATAAAAAAAAAAAAAAAAAAACTTTTGTTTGGTGGGTTTCAAAGTGACTAAAGAGAGAAAAAGAGAGAGAAAGGAGCAGCTGAGAAGAAGACCCCTGCGTCGCCCGCCATGGATGAAGTCACGTCACCCACCGCCAACAAAGTCACACCACCCGCCGCCGAAGATTTCTTGTTTCCTCTTGTCTCCTCCACCTCCCCCATCTTTTTCTCTCTACACCTTTCACTTTCTTTCTATAGCTTCATCCTCCTTCAATTAACGGATCTAGCATTCTTGTTTTCCTTCAATTAGGTATCACACGTCTGTCCACTCATACCCATCATGCATATCTCGGTTTGAATTCTTTTTATTTAACAAAATTAAATTAAAAAAATAAGGCTCCGTTTGGTCAGACTTTCTAATTATAATTTGAGAACGTGAGTTGTATTTTGAGTTTGTGTGTTTTGAAATTATGATTTGAGTGTAGAAAATTTGTTTGGTTATAATTTTTGAATAGAGTGTTGAATTGAGTTTTAAATTGAGTGTGGAATTGAGTTTTGAAAGTTTGATTTGACATGTGAAGTAAGAAAATTTGTTTGGTTATGAGTTTTGAAAAAGGTTTTCAAAACTTAATTCAAATTGTTATAACTCATAACAAAACACACTACTTTCACACTATTGAAAATTCTGATCAACACTCATAGCCAAACTCTTTTTAAAATTCAATTAAAAAAATTTATTATTAACAGAAAATAACATTAATCAATTTTTTTAATTGAAAATACTACAAAGGAAATAATTTTTTTTTAAAATAAATATTCAAAAATTTTAAATCATAAATAATTTAAATAATCTAAAAAATTTAATAAGTAAAAAATTTAAATAAATATTCAAAAAATTTAAATAATTTAAAATTTTAATATTTTAAATTTAAAAACAACTCTACACTCAAATCGTAACCAAACACATAAAACAAAACTCAATTAAGAAATTATTTTTAAAACTCATAACTAAATACATAACTTGAAACTCCATACTACTTTCACAACTCTACACTCAAATCGTAACCAAATACATAACAAAAAAATTAAAATATTTAAAAATATTTTTATAAAATAGAGTTTGAATTTATTTTTATATAATATTTTAAAATTTAAAAAATTAAAATCGTAATATTTAAAAATTAAACTATTTAAAAATATTCAAAAAATTAAAAAATTAAAAAAATCGTAACATATTTAAATATTAAAATATTTAAAATATTAATTTGAATTGAGTTTTGAAAAGAGTTTTGAGTTATGTGTTTAGTTATGAGTTTTGAAAAGTAATTATTATGTTTTGAACTGAGTTTTGAGAAATGAGTGTAGAATTATGATTTGAAAGCTCAAAACAAACACCACACTCAAATCAATGAGTGAAACTATAATTTGAAAGGTTTACCAAACGGAGCCTAAATGTAACAACCCCCATACTGTTTACTGATTAATGACTGATTGATTACCGATAATCACCGATTACTGTTAAACGAAACGGATAATGACTGATAACTGACTGATAATTGAACTGATTAAAGTACTGAACTGACTGACTGAAATTGGAAACCGACTTGATCGGGTATATGTTAGTTAAATTGCATTCTATCTGTTTGACTGTATGATTATCTGTTCATGCTTATATGTTTGAACTGCTAATTGAAGGCCTTATCGGCGGCCGAATCTGAAACCGATTAGTGTTCTATGAACCTTAGAATTAATGTGATTTTATAGTATAATTATCTGAAAATTGATTAGGTATGATTAAATTAGATTAAAATAAGCTAATTAAAGAGTTGGACTTAATTACCGTTTTGCCCTTGAGTGGGCCACTATCTCACACATCTTTAAGCCTTGTATACACTCATACACTTGAGCCAAAGACAACATTTCCTCAGCCATTTCCCCTCTCATTGCCGACCATAGAGAGAAAAAAACTAGAGGAGTGGAGTTCATCTCAATTTTGCTTGTAAATTGCTTGGTACTTGAAGAAATTGTTGAAGTGATTGCATATTTGAGCTCCCTTCTTGAAATACAAGACTAAAGGTAGCTCCATTGTCTTCTTGATCATGTTTTGAGCTAGTTCTTGCATGGTTCATGTTAATTTGTAGAGCTAAGTCATGTTTTGGTTCATTAATGGTGGATTGAAGCTCATCTCTTGCATGCATGTTAGTATTGTTGCATTTTGAGGTTGATTACATGGACATTTGTTGTTATAGACCATGTTTTCATCTGGTTTTGAACAGAAATGAACTCATTTGAGCAAGCTTTGGAGCTTTAATTTGGTTTAAAAACTCATCCATGCATGGTTGAATGTTGTTCTTGAAAATGGGTTTGAATGTGGTTTAATTGACTCACCTTTGGGGCTTGAATTCATAAATTGAGCTTTGAAACTTGTTATACATTGAATTTAGTGATGTTTCCCAGAATTTGGGCCCAAGAGGTCGAGTTTGGAGTGGTAGAATGCTTGGTTTGAGCTTGGGAGGCAGATCTGGAAATTCCAGATTTGGCTTCCTCGCTCGAGCGAAGGATTCCCCGCTCGAGCGAGCACCTTTGTCCAGGGATCCGCTCGAGCGACCATCGAGCGACCATCGCGCGTAAAATCTCAGCATCCAGTATTTTTACTGTTTTGCAGACCGCTCGAGCGAAGGATTACTCGCTCGAGCGAAGCCTTTGATTTTGGACTTACGCTCGAGCGGAGAAAGTCTCGCTCGAGCGAAGCCCCTATTTTCAGCAAACTTTGCAAAATGTTTTCTAAGTGTATTTTTGCATCCTCATCCCATCCTAGGCATTCTTAGGCCTAGTTTAAGATATTTAGATGAGGATATCGTTGTAGAACACACCAAGGCAAATTAGGGATTAAGTTATGAGATTTCCTAGCTGTGTAGCTTAGTGTGTTCAACCTGTGAACTGTGTAGGGTTGGCGACTGGGGAGGCACGCTCTAGCATACTGTAGCCCAGAACTCTGTGAGTAACAATTGTGTAAAGATATGTTCAACTGATATCTTTTGAATACTGAACTGAACTGTTTACTGAACTGGTATTACTGAATGAATGTATGTCCTTTATTTCTGAACTGTACTGTGGCATCCTTAGTACTTACTGTTTACTGTTACTGTTACTGCGACAGAATTCTCTGTCGGTTCCCTCGTGGAGCCACTACTGTTTACTGACTGATGGCCATCATTACTGTTCGGTCTTTTAAGACCTACTGTTACTGTTATGCTAATGGATGTACCACATATGACTGTTTACTGTACTGAACAACTGAAATACTGATTGAATTGAACTGTTTTCATTACTGTAAGGACATTCATTCTAAACCCCTTTACGCTTTATGTTATTCACTGGGCTTTAGCTCACTGCTCATATATATATGTAGGTGTACAGGCACCAGACCGGAGCTAGGAGCGCGGGTTAGACTCCAGTTTTGTCAAGCCAGCCTATGTGCCTCACTGCGAGGTTCCGAGCCTACCTGTTAAGGCTTAGGGGTCTTTTACAATTCCCCCTTCTGTACTGTTTCACTGTTTTGTATAGACTGACTGTTCACTGTACCGCTATCTAGGGTAGAGTCCCTAGTTTGAATGAATGTAAATATTGTGCATACTGTTCTGTACTGTTTATGTATGAATGCATGAAAAATCTTTTTGGCATACAGACTGTCACAGCTCATTGGACATTGTTTAATTACTGTATTGGCTTCCGCCAGGCCCTGTACTCTGTTTTACTGTATTACTGTTCTGCAGGCCTTTGGTAATCTCAGATTACTGGCCGGTTACGGTGCTAAACCCATAGGGCCGGGTTTGGGTCGTGACACTAAAATTCTTAACTATTCTCTTATACACAAAGATAAAATTATTTAAATTATTAATTAAAATAATTCTATGACATTATTAAAAATTATTAATTGAATTGATAATTTATTAATACAAAATTTTATTTGTTATGAAATTAGAAACTTCAGAACTATAATATAATTTCTAAAACTATAAAGAACAATTTATATTTTAAGCCAACATCATAGTTGTATTTGTAATTTAAAATTGTTTTGGGTATGACTTGTAAGTTGACTTTTTTACTTATCATAAAAAAATAAAAAATAAAACATGTAAAAAAAATAAAGATGATGTGACAAAAATAAATTAATAAACAGTTTATTTATTGTGTCCTAAAAACTCTTACTCTAAGCTACCATTTAGCAAGTGGGTTGGGTTTGGACTGAAATTAAAAAAAAACACAAAAAAAAATTAAAAAAAATAAACTAAATAAATTCATAAAATAAAATATTACATTCAATCTATAATTATTTCATTTTTTTCTCCAAAAAATAAAATCAAAAAAATATGTAAAAACACTAAAAAATTAGAATAAAAAAATTGTTCCCAGACCAACCCTAAATAAGGAGAAGGGAGTCTTGCTGTTATTGTTGTGGCTTAAGGCACAATAGTTATCGTTGTGTTCCTTGTGAGAGATTGTCTCGTATGTTTTTTTAATAATTTAAATAGTTTATATTATAAAATTCGTTAAGTAGATCATTCATATAAAAATATAAAATTAATTGTATATCTGTAACCATATAATCAAAACATATTTATTTCTTTAAAAATTAACAGTTAACATAACTTTTATAAACTTTTAAAAAAAATTAAGACCTAATGATGAAGTTATAAATATTCAATTAATTTTATTTTTTACCTGAATAATATTCTTAACAAATCCTATAATAATAAATGTTCAAATTACCCAAAAGCACTTTAAAATACCTCCCACAGGCAGCAGTAACTGTACCCGTCCCCCCTAAATAACAGGGTGATGGGTCAAAAGTTGGACCCACCAAGCTCACCAGGATATTTTTCAGGTTATTTTTTACGCGATGTATATAAAGACTGTACCTCTCTTGCAATCCCACCAAAATACACTCCCAACATCGCCGATCTACGTCGGGGTTTCTGTACCACTCTCTCTCTCTCTCTCTCTCTCTCTCTCTACCCTCGCTCTTCTCAGACCCTCAGCCCTCAGGTAACTGGCTCTCTCTCTCTCTCTCTCTCTCTCTCATTTGATTTCTCTCTGTTTTCTTCCTAAATTCAGGGCCACTCCAATCGATTTTCCATTTTCCCAAGAATCAGGTGAGATTTCAAGCCCTACATCCAAATTCCCTGTATTAATTGGACTATTGAACCATTTCACTAGATTTATCGACCTCAAAAAGAGAATAGTTTACAATTTCATAACATTCTGGTAATGATATACCCATTAATTCTTTCTCTATATATGTATGTGTCAAGTATGTAAATAATAAAGCTAGCCTCTCCCTTTTATAGATAGCTTTTAAGTTTTTATATGAGTTAGTTGGTGGTTAAAAATTATCATAGGGGATAATAGATTTTGCGTTCAAATTTAAAAATCCACAAAATAATTGTAATACTGTGTTAAAATCTCACAGTAAGAGAATCTGATAACTCAAGCGTGTTGAATATAAAAATGATCAAAATTGAGAAAATTATAAACCGTGCTTTCACAAAATATTTACAAATTCATGGAAAAGTTTATAACTTTAAATATTAAAGTTGGTAGAGTTTTCCATTGATTTGAATTTTTTTTTGAAAACATGCACTGAATTGCAATTTCCCCATAAAAAATTGTCTATCCCTCAAGTAGCTTAAGGTAGAAGAGTTGGTGGTTAACAATTCAGCATGGATAATGTATATATGTATGTGTATAGATTGTGCAACATGTACATGGGTTTCTATGTTTCTTCTTTTATCTTGTTTGTTTTCGATTAGGTTTGATTTGTGAATTGTGTTTTATGACGTGATTTTGTAGAGTTCTGAGAAGCCGTAGTGTTGGAGAGTATTGTTGGCAGGGATTTTCTGCTAAGGGGTAGGTAATGAGCTCTCCTAGGTTTTTGTTTTTTATTTTTTTGTTATGTAGTATGTTTGGCTGCTGACAGATGTTTGAAAATGAAATTTGAAACCAAGTCTTATGTTATTTTGGTCGTGAACTTTTTGTAATGTAAGTGAATTCATCCTAATTTGGGATTGGAAGCAATAAATTTCATTTTTTTATGGTCATGAGAAGAACATTACTCAAGGGGGAGGGGTGTAGTTGGTGGGGATTGAAACCCACTATGAATGTGGGCATGCAAAAATATATCTTGATTACAATCAAATGTGCCTACATGTTTTTAGTTGAGAATGAGATGACATCTTCTTAACCACAAAAATGATAGGATGGTTGAGTTTTTTTTTGTTTTTTTATTTTCTCTTCTTTTGTTTTTATAGTGATCAATTAAATGGACAGTTTTCTCTGTTTGTCTGGCCTGCATTACTTTATTTCACTATACAAAGCAAGGAGTTGAGAAGTATACTCAGTTTCTTTACTAGGAAAACAAAAAAATTCATAGATATATGTATGCCACTTTATACGCATATTGTTTTCCCGCTTTAAATATTGAGTCAAGCATTTGTATGCATATAACTGTGGAATTCATCCGCATTAGATATTGTCAACAGTTGCAAATATTTAATTAAATTGATGGGTTTCATATTGGTTACAAAAAAAAAAAATCAACCAAATAACATAAGACTTGGTTTTGTTTTGTGATAATCAGGGTTCTAAACTTTTGACTTTGACAGATATTGACACAAAGAAGGATGGCAACATTTGAACTCTATCGTAGGTCCACCATTGGCATGTGCTTGACCGAAACATTGGATGAGATGGTTTCGAATGGGATTATGAGTCCTGAACTTGCTATCCAAGTCCTTGTTCAGTTTGACAAGGTTAATTTAACTTAGACCTCGTTTAATATCATTACAGTGAGATCTATATATTACGCACAAATATTTATATGGTTTTGTTATATTTTTTTCATTGTTTTGTGAATTTCAGTCAATGACTGAAGCTCTGGAAGCCCAAGTTAAGAGCAAGGTGACCATTAAGGTACAGGTTATCAATAAGCTTTGCCTGTGTTTTTGTACCAGTTGGTCTTGAATAATTTGCCACATATTGCTTGAAATTTTCCAATTGCGTTAGGAAGTGAAGTTTTTGGGGAAAAATTCGAATGAAATTTGTGTTGAGTTGTATTCGTTAACAGGGTTGTTGCACATCAAAATTTCAAAATAATGCACCAAACTTATATATTGTAATTAATCTAGACTTCATACATATTTGGAAACCTCAAATCAGCAGACCAAAAGAGCTGTTCAACTTCAACCAGTGAAAGAAGGCTTCAGTGCAAATAAAACATGGGTACACAATGTCACTTGTAATCTTGAAGCTGCTTCCTCTATGGACATTCATTTAATCATTTCCATAAAAGTAATGCCTAGTACCCTATTCTTGCTCTGCAAAGCATATATAATTATGGATAAGTTCTAGAGGACCAAATAAAGTTAACAACAGAATTCAAATGAGGGAATCCCCAATCCCTTTGAATTGGACATGCGCCCAATAGTTGAGAGACTCTTACAGCACTGCTATTTCCTTGTCCAAATTACATAAATTAGATAAGACTCTTCTTTTTCTATTATATGTCAACACCATGCTTGGGATTGGAGCAGCAGCCTATACCAATCTAAATCATTTTCTTCGGTAATAACAGGATTTAACCACAATATAATGTAATTGCTAAGCCAATTTGGTCCAAAGCTTAGCATGTGTGGAAGTTATTCCCATAGATGATGGACATGTTACATACTTTTTGACAGTCGTAATACTTTTTTTTTATTAAAGCTTAAGCTATTAGGAAATGGGTTCAACATTGTATATGAAATTGACACTCTTGTGCGACCTTATCACGCACTTGGAGAGAAGAGAACAAATTGAGTGCACACTTAGAGAGGACAAATTGAGTGCATAATAACACAGATAATGAAGGAAACGAGATTTGAATCCAAGACCTCTTGGAACCATAGCTATAATACCATGACAGAACACCAAATTTTCCAAAAGCTGAAGTTTGTATGGCTAGTGGCAATCTTACATGGCATCAAAGTTCTAGTTCCAAAAGGTCTTGGGTTCAAGTCTTGTCTCCCCTATTATTGTGCACTCTGTGCTACTTGTCTTTGTGCTTGCTCACTCAGTTTGTTTGCCTCACACACTGTTGGGCTCATTTTTTAATAGTTTATGCTTTAAGATGAGTTGGTGTCAACAACTCATCAAGCTTAGAGGTGCAGCAAGTTATCTTAATATCTTCTTAACACACCTCGTGCAAGTTAAGAGTCTAGGCAATACCTTGTGCCCCTTTCCTTGGCCAAGAGGCATGGACTAGGCTTTTTGAATGACTTAGCAAACACGGCGGGACTCTTGCTTCTTGTGGCTTGGTGTCTGCATCAATTTGTTTAAACTGTCATCTCTGAACCTCACTTTCAGCGACAGTCATGTTTCTTTGTTTGTAATCCTTCCTTGCTTGCAATTCACTCAATATCTGTTATTATTTCACTTGTTACATACCTTTTTTGTTTTTCATTAGGTTCACATTGATGTTAACCCTACACTGGTGCTGATTTTATTTTTTTTAAAATTTTTTTGTAACTTTTCTATTATTTACTATAGGGGCATCTGCACACCTACAGATTCTGTGACAATGTTTGGACGTTCATCCTACAAGGTGCATCATTCAAGACTGAGGAAAGCCAGGAAACTGTTGGTCAGGTTAAGATCGTGGCATGTGACTCAAAGCTGCTCACGCAATGAGATTCCACAGATTAACAGAACAGTGTGTCCAAAAAAGGAGAGTCAGTTTATTATTCTCATGGTAGCAGAAGTAGATAAAGCGAAGAAAATGGAGGTTAGTCAGAACAAGTTTCAGTTGCAGACGTTGCGGGAAGAATGAAGACAATTCATAGAACCCATCAACACCCGACTGACAACTACTATTATCTGATGGATGTTGCTCGGATCATGGATTAATTTCTTCAGTATATAAAGTTTTGGTTATAAATTTTGATACATTGCCCTGTAGCTTGAGAATCTGTTATGGACTCTCCATTTCATCATGAGAAGCTATGTTTGGTCATGGTTTCTGACCTAGTAACTTGTTTGTAGTGCACCATTTTCACGATAGATTGCTTAAGAAAGGCCAAGGCCGAATAGAGCAAGGCTTAGAAAAAGCTTGGTCCATGTTCTGTGCAAAAACTTCCATTATTTTTCTGTTACTTGCTGATTTTGGTATGAAAGCTAAGATTTTTTTGGACAGTGCCTTGGGGTTGAATGGCCTTGGAGAAAACTTGGAAGTCACAAGTTAAACAAATGGTTTGTTAGGGCCAGTGATCTATACTATCAAACTGGATGGCAGTGATTTGGGCCAATCTTTTGATTGTGTTTTTGTTCACTTCATTTTTTGTTTTCCTTGTTTTCAAAAGCAAAAATAAAACACAAAAATAGGGAAAAGTTTAGAAACACTCAATTGTTATTATTTTTGTGCAAAAATAGTTTTTGAAAGGTTTTCTTTTCTGGATTTAAAGAAAGAGAAAAAAAAATGTTTGTTAAATTAAGTTTTTTATTGTTTTGAGAAATAAAAAAAGAAAAAGAAAACTTAGAACAAAAAGCAGCCAAATTTATACATAAATAAAGTGATGGTATGTATGTGTTGATTTATTTCAAATTAAAAGACTTATTAAAGTAATTTATAATTTTTAAAATGCTACTATTATACTATTTTATTAAAAAAAATTATGTGAATTTTTTATTTACAAATTATTATTATTATTATTTTTTTTGTTATAGGAAAATCCTCCCTACCGTCCAAGGCAGTGTCCCTTGCAGAGATTACTAGGGTGTCCTGTTAGCCGTTCCGAGCGAGGAGACTGTGACCTGAGAACTTGTCCCGACCTCCCAAGATAAGCTCTGCTTAAGTTAGGACTCACACAGCGGAGAGCATTGAACCCACACCAAGTGCTGATTAGACAATTTAAGATCCAACCTCCTAACCAATTTCGTTTTGGAGATTGGCCCAAAAAACAAGAAATTAAACTTATAACTTTGAAACTTAAAGCCTGAGTCTTAACCATAATGCCAACTACCCTTGAGTTTACAAATTAATTTTGCTTTGGTCTCCGCGTGAAGAAGAGGACAGCATATGAGACAGACAATGGTATTCCACTTTTCTCTTTTTGTCTTTGTCGAGTATTGTATATTTTCGCTATAACTCATGCATCTGCTAAAGTCATCGTCACACGTTGATGCCAAGCAAGTCAGTAGTCGTTAATGTTAAGATGCCAACTACAGTCGTTTGGCAAAAAAAAAAAAAAAAAAAAATAGTTGGCTCTTTGGAATTGAATTTTTTTTTAATTTAAAATTAAAAAGTTTATTTGAATAAATTTTTTTAATTTTCATAAGAGAAAAAGTATAATATAATAATTATGATTTGAATGTGATATTTTATTTTATTAATTTGTAACTTATTTTATCTTTTAATAACTAATTCAGTCTCAATCTAATCCAACCCAATTCAACTCATATAGCCAAACGAAACCTTACATTATAGATTTTGAGCACATATTTTTCTCATAAAAAATGCTACAAGCACTTCAAAGTGGATAGGGATTCTTGCAGGGACGGAACTAAGAGAAGATTATGGGGACCGTGACCTCTTTGCTTCTGTAAAAAATATGATTTGTTGTGACATCTTAAAAATATATATCTCATTTTATATATAAATGGCCCTCAATATAAAAAAGGTATGGCTTCTGTCCAGTCCGGGATCAGACTGGACCGTACTGTTGGGCCTGTAGGGGTCCACCACGGGTCCAGTTTTGATAATCTGAACTGTTCAATGTGTAGAACTCGCCGAGTACTATATGCTTGTAAAAAATCACGTTGATTGGATATCGATAGCTATATGATCAAATCAGTTTCGTATGAAAAAAATTGGACGGTGAACAAATTAACAGTTGACAAAAAACTGTTTTGATCACATAGCTATCGATATTCGATCAACGTGATTTTTTATAGACATATAGTACTCGACGAGTTCTACACATTGCACGGTTCAGATTATTAAAACGGAACCCGTGATGGGCCCCCACGAGTCCAACAGCACGGTCCAGTCCGATCTATGGGGTCTTAACCCTTGGAGGACGGCTAAGAATGTCCATTAAAAATAGCGAACCGATGGGGTCGTTTTTCAAGCACGAATAGAACGATCTAAAAGGGGTGTGCAACCTAGAGAGATGGCCATATCTCTTTGGTGAATGTGGTATCGAGGTTCGGTTCATTTGGAAAAGAGGTCAGTCTTAGGGGAGACCATGCGAATGGTTGAATTGATGACTTCGCTTCGATCTCTTCGACTAAACCTGAAGGAGACTTCGATCATTCAACTTTAGCTTCTGAAGGAATCATGTCACTTGGAATTCCGGAAAGTGAATCTTCTCTTTCAGATCCTGGCCTTGGTAGAACTTGTCTTTGATTGGTATTTCGATTGAAAATATGTTAGGCCGGTTCCTCATGTACCTAAGAAGCCGAGGCAATCTTGATTAAAGCCAATTCCAAGAAGCCATACCCTATAAAAAATACATGTTTTATTCTTATTCCATTTTGCATTATCTTCTTATTTTACATCAAAAGAAACTTTGTCGTCCTATCAGAAATTGCTTCTATGATATTTTTTTATTTTTTTTTGTGTATAGATATAATTTATATATCATATTATACATACTTGTGTACTTATGTATATGATGAAAATTTTTATTTTTCTTTTGGCTTCTCCGGTAATAACATCCTGATTCCATTCCTGGATTCTTGGTAATAATATTTTTATAATAATCAAGATTATGTTGGAAAATTGGTTTTATTATTAGGCTTATTTTATTTTAGGCCATCTTTGAGCCCAAAATTGAGTGGGCCCCAAACGTCTTTTGGGGCGGGTCCGAAGAGGTGACATGTTCCTTGCCGCGTGGTAAGTCACACGATGAAGACAGTTCGTCAAAACCATTTTTAAGTGAATGAGAATTTGACGTCGTTTTCGCGTTCGTGGAATGGACATTTAAAGAAGTAAATGTGTGTTTCTTTAAATGGGTTGTCCCACATTGAAACTTTAAGAGAGCTTGTTTATGTATATAAGCTCTAGACTACAACACTTGGGTTGGGCCCCAAAAGGCAACCCAAGTTTGTAGAAGGGAGGAGTTATGGACAAAGTGAACCTTAGCCCAAACCACCACACACGCGCGCCGCCATCACCGTTCGACCGGCCAACCCGTGCCGAGTGTGGGTTGTAGGTCGGTTCTAATATTAATTTTTTGAACAAAATTCTTTTGAATTTATTTCAAAAATTATTGCAGGAAATTATTTCAAATTCAAATTTATTGTCCAATAATTGTGCCTCTGTGTTCCATTTTTTTTCCCAACTGTTAAACAGGTTTAAACTATCGGACAGATTCAAAATTGTCCAAAACAGTTTTCTGCAAATTTTGGACAGATTCTGTTATTTCAAATAGATTTAAATCTGCTAGGCAGATTTGAACAGATTCAAAATATAGTTCAACAAGTTCAATTTGTTCTAGACAGATTGGATAACTATTCAGCAGTTTTAAACAGTTTTAAAACTGCCAAACAGACAATAAAACTGCTGAATCTGTTTGAATTTCAAAACAATATCTGTTGACACATGATTGCACCTGTTCAGTGACAAACAACACTGGGCTGTGTATTTTGCCTATAAATACAGATCATCCTGGCAGTGTTTTGACATCCCAAAACAGTATGAAATTATTCCATTTTGCTGTCCATAATTTTCTCCTTTGCATTTTATTCTTCATTCTAGTTTTAGAGAAAATTAAAAAGAGTATTGAACACAAGGTTCAAGTTCGCCGGACAAATTTGTTTGGAATGCTACTACAAATTTGTGAAGATCATTATATCTTGGGAGATAGACGCCACATAACCGTAAGTACCGTAGCGGGGCAAATCTGACTTAAAAACAAAGTCTTACACACTCGACTTGGTCTTTTATTTTTAATTCGGTTCGATAAATAAATTCGGTACGTTATTTATTTATTTGTTTGATTTTTGTAAATCAAAGTATAAAACATGCAGCGGATAAAACGTTTGGATCATACCTTTTTAATGATAGAACCTCGTGGATAAATCACGTGCTTCCAGAGTCTGATAAACCAACCCAGCAGTGAAGTGATATTACAGAATGAATATCACCCACACAAATCACAGTGCAAATGACTTGATCGTTGTTCTTTGGAAGAGAGTCAGTATATGGGTAAAAAACAGATCATACGTTGTTTCTCTCTAAATCACCCATAACCCATATATCATATATATATTGTGTTATTATTATCTATCCATATTAGTTAATGGAGATAATATCTGTATCCTGAGTGGTTATCCTAAATAGGTTTGAATTCAATTTCAAAACCTATTTGGATAAGATTCAAATTTAAATTCAAATGGTCATGCCACATGGGCGCCCATTACTAACATCTCCCACTCGCACATGAGTTGGCATGACACTGCCACATCTCTATCTCAATCTCCCAAAAATAAACAATCTCATACTAGCCACTGCACCGTGCGACTGCTGAGAACACCTGCATGTGGGAGCTCTATACTAGAAACTCAAAATGAGCCAGCACAGAGACATCAACCCAAAAAGAACAGAAATAGTGTCTCATATACCCCAGACCCATCTAATTACACCGGTCCAAAAAACATCTCTAATCCCTCAAAAGAGCATGTTTGACCTTCTCAATTCTTGCAATATATTCACACTCAATTCGCCTCTCATACAGAGCGATGTGAGTTGCCGGCAGTGAATATACAACAGTGGTGTAATACTAGATGATCTTTCCTTTGCACTCATGCCATTTAGTTTAGGATTGACCACTTTCCTAGTGATGTCCCTTAAGGCCGAATCATGCATGACCGCAGGCAACATACCAAAATAGTAGAACATCAACCCCTTACCTTATGACATAGTCAAAAGTCACAAAAGGGTACATAAATGAAAGTCATATCAATAATGACACGTAAGACTCACACGGTGAAGAAGCAGGGATCCATTCTCTCACCCCATTACTCGGTCGCCAAGCACATATAGTATGAATACATGCTACGGTGGAGTAACTCTTCCATAAAGAGTGACGTCATACTCGATACACCGTACAGATATTAGTCTAGTCGCTTTCTAGCGCCTAACCCGAATTCTCTATTTACTCGCCTTCCAGGGGCCAAATGAGATCTCGCATCTGGCTAATCATAACAGGCACAACATGGAAAGTGGGTACTAACATCCATGTTTGGTCCTTAACACGACCTCATCTTGGTTGTAACCAAGGTGACATGCATAGTGGATTATTTAAGCCTCTCTTAGCTCCAAATAAGAATAAACCACTAGTCTCAACCTTGCTCGCTCCCAAGCGCCAAGGGCGATTGCTCGTGTGAGTGAGCCAATCTTGCCTGCTGATATCATCATTTGCTAATCATTATGACACAAACCATAATAGTGTCAACATCCCATCATCTCAAAATAAGTGATTGATTTAAAAAAAAATTGACCACAGCTTGCGCAATCATAGATTCCAAACATAAGCCTTATCAGTACCTCTTGCGATAAGTATATACAACGGAATCCACCATGTGCGCCTCACATGAAATGATTTAAGATCACTACCTCTTGCGCAATAACCTCTCTAAAGACATTTTTTGTGACCAATTTGCGTTCATTCTTAATGCGCCCAACTAGCGCATTGAATCTTACAAGGAGCAAATTAATATGCTTCTAGTAAAGCATTTTATCCACAGTCTAATGAGCAAGGTCAATGTCTAAACAACTCAGTTGACCATTTACCAAAGATAATACTTATCATGCCGAATACGCCCACATAGCGTACTTTAGGCTCCCACAACAAAGAAAAGATCGAGGAATATAGGTCATCTGTTTCTCCCAAAGACAATCCGAGGATTCACTTAATAGCTAAGGCTCTGGCTTTTACCGATAGGTAAGTCAATGGGTTTGTAATTTTGCATTTAGAATCGTTCTAGGATATTCCTTATGTAAGTCATCGAAGACAAAACATGAATTCTCCCAAAGCAATCCCTAAGGATCGTACATCCGAGCATATAAATTACATCACCCATGTCCATCATATCTAAAATAAAGGACTGCCCACCCTAGGTGGTGACAACCTTATAAATTCCTGGCTCATAATGACTAAGTAAGGAAAAACTTCTTTTGGACCATTGATCATGCTTCAGTGGTCTTCATCGATCATCATTGGCCTATCATGGCTTGACGAAATCTAAGAACCACTGTTTGGATAACTGCTTTAGGCTGTAAAAGATTTATTGGAACTAGCAATCTTTTTGCACTCTTAACTTTTCATCATAAAAGCAGAAGGTAAATCCCTACGGATATACTTATCCAATTCTCTAATGAGAAATCGGGTCACAATGTCCACAAATCAATGTTCCGAACTTATGTCAATCATAGCCTAAGTCAAAATAACCTCACTCCCCAGGAGGAAGTCTTCTTATGGTCTACACTTTCCTCAATGGTGCGACTTTTCGGTATCTAGCGAGCCTTATGCCTCAACAATGACTATCCAAATTACGCATAAATTTAGAACAGTTTTGCGTCATAATGGAAAGTCAACCAAATTATAAAAATGGTTAATCCTCAAAGACTTTGTCTTAAACTGCGCAACATTTATCCACTTTTTAAAAAACAGGGGACTAGAGCCTTTGGCATTATCATAGGCTCTTTATTATCTTGCGGAGCAATCATGAATGTTTCCCTCTCAATCACCCAGTGATGACGTGGAAAATTTTCACATTTGCTACCACGCAACTAAGAATGTAGAGTATTCTTCTCTAATGGAGTAATCCATTAGTAGGCACATCGCTCCCACTGTCCCTAGGATATTAAAAATTTCTTTCCATTCTCAACTAGGCTACATAGAGCGCTATGCTTAGAATTCTCTATCTTATAGAGTTCCAAAAACTCTATTCACGTCACCTTTACTAATAAAACTTTATGTGACTTAGTTACACTACCACAAAGCTGCTTACCTATATGCACATAACCTAGAGGGTTTGCATGACCGCATACAATAATGCGCCACACGACCCTTTGTGTTTACAAGACAGCATACAATAATGCGCTATAGAACCCTAGGTCTTAACTTCACAATCTTATGAGAAGTAAAATAAAGATAAGCTACTTAATGGTTACAGATCGCCCATAGATGGCTCTCCACTAACATATTACTCAAATGGAGTGTAAAATCTGATATGGAGGGCACTTAGTTAGGGATATAGGCAACAAACTAGTGCAATTCCCAATTGGGAAACATTTTGCGCCATTATCCACCTAACATTAATAATATTTAATTCCTTATCTCTACTACACCATTGTGTTGTTGAGTACTATGAATAATCAATTTTCTAAGCATCCATCTCTCTTCACAGAGTTTTTCTAAAAAATAACTCAAATAGATACTCGCCACCTTGGTCAAAACTAAAAGCACAAAAGCTCTTATCTAATTGATCTCGACCTCATATGTGCAATGTCAAAAAAAAAAAAAATCATCTCAAAACTTTTGACTTATGGGAGATCAAATAGTCTTGACTCAGATGCGTATCGTAATCTATAAAATGTGTCAAGATGGAGGCTTAGCTATCACACCCTCACACATATCTAGTCACAAAAATCATAGTAGACTAAATGTGCCAATACAAATGACCTTCTACGGCTTTCCTACTTACTTGTGCGCACCCATTGCGAACAAAGTTACACATTCACATGAGAGCAAGATGTCATAAGCGAGTGGGCCCGAGAAGGCCTACTCAAACCATCATGTCATCATCTCATTAATGTGATTAAGTATAATAAGCCAATGGTTCATGACCAATGTCATAAACTAATTCCAATCATCTTAATGTGTGAGTTCTCGAAGACAAGTTTCAAAGGCTTAGGCCCAACTAGGTAATGACTCACGACTAAGTCATATTCACTAGATCATAAAAAGGATGTCATGGAGATATCAACTGCGCCTAAGTCGCAAATTTAACTAGTAAGTGCTAATCCCTTGCACCTTCAAGTCAATTTTATTCTCCATACACTTTAATACATCTAGTTAAAAAATGACGATACTCCTCTTGCCATATCTATTTCTCGCTTCATAGTTACTTGCAATTAATTCTACTATCCACAAGAAGGAGAGAATAAGCTATCACCTATGGCAGCTCATGAAGTAACTTAAGCGCGAATGAGGCTAAAGAGTCTAATTTCAACACAATGCTCTCACAAGCGATGCGTCAAATTCTTAGAGTCATAACAACCTTGTCGGCCTTGACCTTTTCATTACTATGCTGCATCGTTTGCACTTAGTGGTAAATGTTATTCAAAACGTTAGCCTAGTAAAGGAATCACACAAAGAAGCACCTCATCTATGTCTCACACTCAAGTGTGGAAACAGTAAGTGTCCAGACTTAGACAAGTTGGCAATGCTAATAGATTTTGCAGCTTCTAAGCGCTAATCTTTTAACTTCATGTGATATTTCAACGTACACTATTATAGTGCACGAAATTTTTGCTCCATCCACTCCCAATAATTGGGTAGAGAGCAAAACACTGCTCAAACTGGCTACTCGTCTTACACTTAATGACTAATTTATTTAAGCTCGTATTTCTTGGATGACGTGACTTATGAATGTTACTTCATCCAATGATGTAACATTATTTACAAGTCAAATTACAAAGTCAATCCGCGCAGCTCAATAGTTAAGATCATATACAGATCTATTGAGGGCTTACTAATTTCATAACTCCAAAACTCGCCAACCAAAACTAAGTAGCGTGCCGCTAACCATAGCGCACACATTAGTTTTTATTATGCCAAACAAGGCAACAAAACCACGGCGACTTTGAGTCATGTTTCCTTACTTTGGCTCAATTAAGGTTTGACCTAAAGTCTCCAAGACTTTTGCTCATCTAAAGAATGTGATTAGTTTGTTCACATTTGAACATCTCTACTAAGTCTAGGTCAACCAAATTAACTTCCATAAGCTAAATCAATTTAGAGAGAAATTCGCATTAGGATTAATTTGATTAGCATAATATAATTTTGCCGCAAAAATCTAAATTAAATAGTGACAATATTACACAAGTCGCAAGATCGAAAATTCGCTATGCTCGTAATCAATCATCTCTTGCGCCACAAGTGACAATTATCCAAAATTTAGTTTAATTTATGCGCAAAATATTGGTTTTCGGGAGTTAATCTACAAAGATTTCTCTCAACCGAATAACCTCCCACTGACTATGGCATATACAAAGCATGATAAATTCCATACAATAACATCTTAATGTAAATTTACAAATAACTCATGCTATATTCATTTAATAATGGAATTCAAATAAATAAATAAATAAATAATCATGCTCCTCTAATTACAACATATTGCAAACCCAAAAAAAAAAAAATGCTGTATTTAATATTCAGATTATGCCATAATTAAAGTGTACATCATTTTGAAATTTTCTAGAATTTTTCTGAAATATTCTGGAATTTTAAATAACTAATAAACACACATAAAATTAGAAATAAAAAATCCAGAAACTGATAAACTGAGACAATATTACCAGTAGATAGTAAAACATTTCAGAAGTCCACAATACAAATTTCAACCCCAGAAAATTATTTATGCAATACCAGAATCATTTTAAAGCATAAAAAATGAATTATTAACACAGAAAAAATATTTTTACAGAAGATATAAAATTTAATTTTGAGTCTAACGGTACCAACCATGCTTAAAACAAAGCTATAACGAATAAATTATGGCCAATTAACGCAATTCAGAATTAAAAACAAACAAACAGAGCCTTAGGCATCAGCAGCCAAGCCAGCCAAGCCGCCGGAGGAAAACGGCGCGGCTCAGCACCGGCTCGGAGCGGCTCGACGCACGGCTTAAACGCGGCTCGGCGCTCGGCTCCAGCATGCGGCGCGCGTGCGAAGCGCGGACGGCGTGCGCGTGGACAGCACCGCTGACGCGCGCGTGATGGCGCGTGTAGGGGCGTCTGTAGGGCGTCTGGCGCGTATGGGTGCGTGGCAGCGCGTGTGGGCGCGTGGCTGCGGCTCACGGCGTCAGGTGGCGCGTGCATACCACGCGCCGCCTTCCAGGGTGTTTTCTGGTCCCATTTTTGTACTGCCAGACTCCATTTTCCAAAATAAAATCATTTATGGTCTTAAAAAAGACATTAATGATCATAAAAATGAAATATTTTGGATCTCTACCTCTTTTATAAATATACACATGATAAAAGAAAGCACGAAAATATCCATACATGGCTCTGATACCAATGTAAATCAAAGTATAAAACATGCAGCGGATAAAACGTTTGGATCATACCTTTTTGATGATAGAACCTCGTGAATAAATCACGTGCTTCCAGAGTCTGATAAACCAACCCAGCAGTGAAGTGATATTACAGAATGAATATCACCCACACAAATCACAATGCAAATGACTTGATCGTTGTTCTTTGGGAGAGAGTCAGTATATGGGTAAAAAAAAGATCAGTTTCTCTAAATCACCCATAACACATATATCAGATATATATTGTGTTATTATTATCTATCCATATTAGTTAATGGAGATAATATCTGTATCCTGAGTGGTTATCCTAAATAGGTTTGAATTCAATTTCAAAACCTATTTGGATAAAATTCAAATTTAAATTCAAATGGTCATGCCACATGGGCGCCTATTACTAACAATTTTGTTTCAATTTATTTTATTTACACAAAAGATTGTTCCAATAGATTATTATATGAATAATTGTGTTTTGTGTTTAAGTCATCTATTTAAATCACTATTCAATTATATTTTATACTTAATCTATTCACATAATGATAACGGTGATAAAATAGTGAACTTTAAAAAAAATGTAAGTGTTAAAAGTAGTGAATCTATTGGCACTAAACAACCGACTTACTATTCGGAATGGAGAATCTCTGTTGATAATAACGTTTGCTCTATGGATGGTGATCTTATTGTAGGCGCAAATAATTTGACCAAAAGAGAGCAGCACTTCTACTCCTCCAACGAGTAACTTTGCTTGGTTCTCATTTTTTAAAAATAATTTTTAAAAAATTTTACATTCTTATTTTTCGTATTTTTTTGTTTTTGTTAAATTTTTTAAATATTTTATGTAATTTTTTTACTTTTTAGAGACACCTAACATAAATACACCTAAAAAGTAAAAAAATTGTAAAAAAAATCTTTTAAAAATTCACTAAATACCAAAAATACAAAAAAAAATATAATAATTTAGTATATTTTTTATATTTTTATGTATTTCTTAATTTTTTAAAATATTCTTTCACAATTTTTTTACTTTTTAGACACATCTAAGTAATGTGCATCTAAAAAAGTAAAAAAAAATATTTAAAATTTTAAAAATATTCACTAAAAATAAAAAAACACGAAAATCAAAAAACTCAGTTTTTAAAAAACTTAATCCAGAAAACTCAAACCAAACACAGTGATATTGTTGCAAGAATAATTGTGACTTTAAATTCAAATTATCTATTTAAATCACCATTTATTGTATTTTAAACTTAATCAACTCACATACCATTGCAAGATTATTGTAAATGTTATTATGGCAGAAAATTCCATATATAAAAAAAAAATGAAAAATAAAAAAATAATTATAAATTCATGAAACATGCACAATCTAAAACATAAATCACTCATATATTCCTAATTATTCTTTTAACTTTCAATTTTTTTTGATATTTTCCTTTTCTCTAAAAAGTTGATCAAAAAAATTATGAAACATGACTCGTAACTCGAAAAGGTGAAGGCTCGATTGGCCCGAAATGAAAAACGACGTCGTTTTTCTATTTTTTGTTTTTTCTTTTATATCTGAAACAGGAGAGGGAGAGAGAGAGTGAGAGAAAGCGAGAGAAAAGAGAAGAAAGAGAGGGAGGGCGAACAGAGAGAGAGAGAGAGAGCTGGCGACTGGCGACGATGGCGACAGAGAGAGAGAGAGCTAGCGACGGTCGACGATGTAGATCTGTGTTTGGTTTGTTTCTTCTTTTTTTTTGATTTTGAACAAAAAAACAACCATTTTTTTGAGGGATTAGATCTGTGTTTGTTTTTTTTTTTGGATTTTGATTTTGAAAATTTGTGTTTGATTGTGATGATGTTGTGTGTTGTTGTGGTTACAGTCCCGTTTTGGTTATTATTGATAATGATTTGAATAGTTGTTGTGTTATTTTTTTATTTTGGTTGTTGATGATTGGTTGTTGATGATGATGTCTCCCCTGTTCCATCTCTTTTCTTCTTCTTCTTCTTCTTTTTCTTCTTATTTCATCTCCATCCCATCTGTTTCAGAACAGAGAAAAGAAAGAAAGAAGAAAAACAAAAAAAAAATCCAAAACGACGTTGTTTTGGATTCGAGCCATTTCGAGTCTCAGGATGTTCGAGTTACAAAACGGGACTGAAAAATCATGGAATGACAAAACAGTCCCGTTATAGAGCCCGAATTATTTATGCTCGAATCGGCTCAAAACCCAAAACGACGTCATTTTGGGTTTTAATTTTTTTTTTCCCTTTCTCGGTGCAAGAAGAAGAAGAAGAAGAGCAGAACCAGAAGAAGAAGAAGAAGAAAAGAGAAGAGGAAGAAACCCAGCAGCAAAATCAAAATTTGAAACCCAAAACAAAAACAAACCCAGCAACACCACAGAGAGAGAGATCAAACCAAAATCAAAAATCAAAAATCCAAAATCAAACCCAAATCCAGATGATCAGTCCACTAATTTCAGACAATCACCCTCTTTTTTTCTTTTTTCTTTTTCTCTCTTTGAAGATGAACACAGAGAGGGGAAAGTCGAGACATCAACAACACATTTTTTTTTTCGAATCTGAAAATAAAAAATTTCAACTACAACATCATACATTCATCAACAACAACAATCACAAAAAAAAAAAAAAAAATTAAATTGTCGAATCCAGATCCACAAATCTGTTCATCAACAAATCATCAATCCAAATCCACTAGAAAAGAAAGAAAGAAAGAAAAAAAAAAGTAGAGAGAGTAGAGGCGAGAGACCCACCGTCTACTATGTGTGTATGCACAGATCTTCCATGTCTTCCTCCTCCTCCCTCTTCTTTTCTTCATCAATCTTCCTACACAGATCTCCTTCTCTCTCTTTTCTCTCTGTCTCTCTCTCCATTCGAATGCAAGAAAAAGAAGAAAAAAAAAATAAATAAATAAAATTCAAAACGACGTCGTTTTAGGTTTCGAGTCAATAGATTTTGGACCCTCAAACATTTTTGATGACAAGAAAAAAAAGAAAAGGGAACAATGACAGTACAACTCCCTCACGTGATTTAGCTTTCGGAAGAGAGAATATGATGATATGATATGGCGCTCCTTATTGTCCCATCATCTTTTCTTCATTAAAAATTGAAACAGAGTAAGGCATGGCAAACAAGTTCGCGTTGGAGGAATCACCGGTGGTCCACGACGGCGAGGGAAGCAACAGCGGTTGTCGCCGGGGAGGTAACCACCGAAGTAAGTTCCTAAACAATAAATAGTATTTTTTTTCCTGGGATTTTGTTTGTTTAATTTTTTGAGAGTTGATTCCTTCATTCATCTCTCATTTTTTATTTGTGGGTTTTGTTTTATTTGTGAGATTTATTTATTTATTTTTAAATGAGGCACTGTACGTGTTTGTTGAAAGTCCAAAAAGAAACAGAAAGCCAAATGGTCTCTGATTCTGATTGATAATTAAAGTATTGGGTATTTGGAAACCTACTTTTCCATCCTCTGATTTCACATTTTGTTTGTGAATACTTGTTTCAATTTTTTCTCTTCTCCCATAAGTTATTGGTTGGTTTTGGGTACTGTCCCGCTGGGTGGGATTTATGAATTTATAATTGAGTGATTCGGAATCTGTGAGACATGGTGAATTATAATTAGTGAAGAAAATAACCATTTAATGATTTGGATAAATTAATAATTTTTTTAAAATGTTAGAAACCTTAAAAAATTATCAAAATTTATACTAAATGTCTTGTATGAGTGTGAGATCCGGAGACCCAAGTAATGCTACAGATACCAATTTTTTTACTAAATAAATAATTAAATATCATACTTGGAGTGGGGTCCGTAATTTTGTGAACTCCACACTCATAGAAGACATTTGATCATTTATTTGGTAGAAAAATTAGGGCTATAACATTTTTCGTGGGATCCACATTATGTGGTTTCATATGAATTCCGAAACATTTAATAAAAATTTTAATAAAACTTTTAAAATCCCAACATTGTACATATTTTTTCCTCTTCTCCATAGTAGACCACGTGAGGGGAATATTTGCATATTTTGAGGAATACAGAAAAAAAAAAGGTTGAATTTTTTATCTTTTTAATTTTTTTTTAAAATAATATGTAAAAAATAAAAGAGGTAATATCATCCAAATAGATTAATACTTTTTTTTTTAATTGTCAAAATAAACCATTGCGGGTGGGGCAGTGTCCTATTTTGGTCCAATTTTTTGAAAACAAAATAACAAAAGCATTGGATTATAATTATAGAATCACCGAATACTATATGTGAACGTCTTTCACCTTTCTGAGGAAAAAAAAAAATTGTATATATGAACGTTTCAAATTATTGAATGCGACCTCATAATGAGCCTATGGGTGAACAATCATTTCCAACTAGGGCTGCAAGTGAATCGAGCTGTTCATGAACAAGCTCGGCTCGGCTCGTTTAGTAAACGAGCCGAGCTCGACCTCGTATAAGCTCGGCTCGTTAAACTTGACTCGTTTATCTTTATTTAAATTATATAATAAATATATTATTTATATAATATAAATATATTTTTTATATATTTAAATAATATAAATAATATTAAAAAAAATTTATCGAGTCGAGCCGAACCGAACTCGAGTTTCATTAAAATTAACGAGCCGAGCCGAACCGAGCTCGAACACAATAAACAAGCTCGACAAGTAAACGAGCCGAGGTCGAGCTCAGCAAAACTCGGCTCGGCTTGTTTCGTTTGCAGCTCTATCTCCAACAAATTCGATTTGAACAATTGGCCTCCTATTAAAGTTTAAGTGTTCTGGCCAAACCAAGTATTGCGGGTGTCTGCTGTAACAGGACTCATTATTCGGATTATGTTTTAATAATTCGTATAGTTCATAATATAGGGTTGGTTAATTATATAATTTATATAAAAAATAAATTTCATCGGATAAAATATAATTTTATGATCAAGCCGAATAATAAGTTAAAAAAATTATTAAAATTATATTAATCGTTTATTTTTTCCTAAATATAATTGTGATCTTATTGTAAATTACAAATATCTAATTAATTTAATTTTTTTTATAAATGATTTACTTAACAAACTGATTTAAATTATTAAAATAAATGAGACACACCTTCAAAGACTCACAACAGTGTGTTGTGCCTTTAAAGAATGAATAATGTTATTTACACCAATTAGTGTACTAACTAGTGTATCAATTAATGATGTAACATAATTTAAGAAATTTTTGGTATTGGTAATGTGATTAATGATATACCAATTAGTGTATTAACTAGTGTACCAACACTAATTATGACATTATTATTGACCACACTCATTAATCACATTACAAATACCAAAAGAATAATGCTATATGCATTAATTAGTGTACACACTAGTATACTAACAAATGATGTAGCATAATTTTAGAAGTTTTGGATATTTGTAATTTGTATAATAAATGAGGTTTTGAATATTTATAATTTGTATAGTAAATAGAGTCATTAATGATATCACTAATTGGTGCATATAACACCACTGATACCAAAACCTCTTAAATTAATCACATCATCAATTGATACACTATTTAATATACTAATAACTATATATAATATTATTTCAATAATAATATCATAACTAATATTGATATATTAATTAATACAAGTAACCATACCGATAAAGAATAGCACCAACCCCAAGTTCCTAAGGAAAGTGACTAGCCCCATGGTTGATTATATCAATATTCGTTGACCAAATTCAGTAAACATATATTCTTTCTTCTTCTTCTTCTTCTTTTTTTTTTTTTTTTTTTTTAAATATTCAAAATATATATTATTTCCACGAATGTTTGTATAAAATATCATTAAAAGTGTGATCTAATAAGTTAATTGCATGATTGGGCATGCTATGCTTGGCTTTCTTTGCACGTTGACCTAAACGGCTATATGAAAAAATATTAGAGATTCCAAAAGTTTTGTTAAATGGGTCTAGCTTTGGTCCAGTCCGTCATCGCATTGAATTATATTGTTGAGTTCGTGGGGACTTATCATAGGTCTCGTTTTGAAAATCTGAACCGTTCAATGTGTAGAACTCGTTGAGTACTATACATTTACCAAAAAACCCCTTTGATCGGATATTAATAGCTATGCGATCAAATCAGTTTTGTATAAAAAAATGGACGGTGAATAAATTAACAGTTGATAGAAAACTGTTTTGATCACATAGCTATCGATATTCGATCAATGTAATTTTTCATAGATATATAGTACCCGACGAGTTCTACACATTCAACGGTTCAGATTTTCAAAACGGGACCAGTGGTGGGCCTCTATGGGCCCAACAGCACGGTCTACTCCGATGGTGGACTGGAGCAAAGCTAGGCCCTTGTTAAATTTTCTATTAAATATTTCATATAGGTATGGAATTCATATGAGACCCATATGGTGTGGACCCCATACCCATGACACATTTAGTAGAAAATTTAGTCATGTGGATCCCACACTTATATAAAATATTTGATAAAAAAAAAATTAAAGGTATGTTTGGTTTGAGTTTTAGAGATGAGTTTTAAAAAAAAAATTTCAAAAAATTGTTTGGTTTGAGATTTTTCTCAAAAAATTTCTAAAATCACTTTCTCTCTCTTACATATCAATCAATCACTTTTTCTCTCTCATCTCTCCTTCTCAATCACTTTTTCTCTCACACACATCTACTCAATTACAACAAACTATCAAATCATCCCAAACTCCCAAACTACTTCAAAATATACAACCAAACAAATCAAAAAAATTTCTAACCTCTCTAACCAAAATTTTTTTCAAAACAAACCAAACAAAATTTTTAGCATCTCTGACATTACAAATTACTCATGAAACAGTGGCATCAAAGTAAAGAGACTGCAACAGAAAAGAATGTTTGTCTACCCTTTTAAGGAACCTCATAGTTATTATGCACACACCAAAATGGCTTTCAAGCTTCTTCCCAATCCTTCTCCATTCTTTTTCTTTCTCTTTTTTGCTTTTTTTTGGCTGTGCCAATCCTTGCCCATTCAAACTGCAAAAGAGGCAAGGGTGGAGATGATGATTCTGTGAAATTTTCATTTTTCATATTCAATTCTGGACAATAATATATATATATATATATATGTATATATTTGACATCACATCTTTAGTTAATTCATTTCGTGGTTTCTTCAAAATCTCTTGCAGGAGATAGCTAGGCCATCAAATCTGTCTGCTACCCCGGTGCACCTGAATATTCAAGATGATCACGTAAATCTTTTTTTGAATTATTGGGTTATTTTACCTCTTGTGTTATATATATATATATATATATATATTATGGTCTTCAATAGATTCATAAGAATCAAATCATATATCTCAAAATTTTATGCGTCTCCTTGTCTCAATGCACTCTCAATAGAACAATCGTGCCTCCAAATGCTACATATAATATGTAGATATCATGGTCTTCAATGATTCATAAGGATACAAACTGAATCACGTGTCTTGGATTTTTCTTCTCTTTTTGTGTCAATGCATTTGCAACAGTAAAATCATGTCTCCAGATTATCATGTTTTGAGTTTCTCATATGAGATTTCGGAAGAGGGGATGTTTGGCTCAGAAGAGTCCTACTTGGGATTGTTCATTACTATGTTACCATCATCATGTATAGAATGAAGCATCTTTTTCGGTGCAGGTGGTGATAGACAATGGCATACTCCAACTCACACTGTCAAATCCCGGAGGAACTGTCACCGGAATAACATATGGTGGAATTGAAAACTTGATCGAACTGCATAATCAGGAATTGAATGGAGGGTACGTACATCGATGGTTATATATCTATCTTTGCTCTTTCAATTCTTCTTTGTTGTGATTGAATTCTGTGCATTTAGAAAATTTCTAGTTCTTTTTCAATACCTTTCAGATGATGAAGCACAATCTTGGAAGGAACCCAGAAAACAATTAGGACTAGTCAGAAAAGCAGTTAGAATTTTTTCGGTTCTTTTATAGTACTTTTCAGATGATGAAGCATAATGTTGGAAGGAACCTAGAAAACAATTTTACAAAAGAAAAGTAAAAAAGACTCTTTGGCCAAAACTAAAAAACTAGCTTAATTTTTGTCTTTTGTGTACTTATTTCAACTTTGAGTTGAATTTTTTTACCTTTTAGGTTTGTGTCGACTAAATGATTCTAAATATTATCATTAAAAAGTTTACTTGGAATCATTTTTTTTAGTTAAAAAGTCAAAAAGTTATTAAATTAGTCAAAAAGTCAACAACCCATACCAAAAAGTCAAAGATTCTCTTTTCTCTCTACTTTTTGCACATCTTTTTGTAAAAAGCTAAAAAATCATCCCAAACATACTAGTTTTTTTTAACTCATATTTTAGCTAAATAGTCAAAAAATTACTAAATTAACCTGTTTCTAAACGAGGCCTAAATATGAAAATAAGTTAAGTTTTATATGGAGAAAAAAATTGGCTTATTTTGTTTTGTTTTTTTTTTTTTTGGATTTTTTTGAATTTTTTTAAGTTTTAGAATCGTCCCGTCGAGACAAATCTAAAGACCAAATAAATCAAACTAAAATAACCAACTCCCAAAAGAAAATGTGTGACAACTATTTTAGAAAACATAATCATTTTTCATTTGCAGAAATTCATACACAGGTTTGAATAATCAGCTGTTAAATTGATGCAACTGGTAGTTAAAAGAGAAGGTAAGTTTATGTTCCGGTGGACTGTGCAGGTTCTGGGATCTTAATTGGAGCGAAGCTGGGAGTCCAGGAACAAGGGGAAAGTTCGATGCGTATGTAACCCCCCTCAACCCGAATAATTTTTTTTATCTAGCTAATAAATTCTTTTTCCTGTTATCAAATTACCGTTAGTCGTGAATATATTATTTTCAAACCAATGCATTTATATGATCATGTCTTAAATTTTGGTATTTTAAAATTTCTGTCAACAACGTGTTATTAGAAGTGCATTAGTGACCTTGAGACAAATTTTAGGAAGATCCCTGCCAATGATAGACTGAGTATTGTGTACCAATTATGTAAGATGCATTTAAAATGTGGATAGCTGATTTTATCATGCACTCATTCCTGCATCAATGGAAAAAATACCAAATTGGTGTATAGAGAATTACCCAAAAATTATTGTATGATCCAAATTTAACTTATGCATTGCAGGATCTACATGTAAAATGAATCTGAGGCGCGCAATAATTTTTTGAGCAATGCTTGGTAGCCCAAATACGAGGTTGGCTTGGATGGCTCGAAATTCACTTTGCCGATCGTCCGGCAAGGAGGCTGATAGCCGCGGTCGACAAAGGTGACAATCGCGGTAGAAAATCTTTCACCCGGTCGTCAAAGCAGACGTCCGGCCGGTCATTCGGGAGACGACCGGCCAATACCCATTCGAGCCCTTCCAATTCGACCTACCACACTTTTTCCTAATTTTTTTTGAGATGTTTAGGGATGGTTTGAAATGTTCTAAATAAATGCACTTTTTGAGTTTTTATAAAAAGATGTACAAAAAAATAAAGAGAAAATGTTGATTGATATAACCCAAAAAAAATAAAAAAATAAAAAAATGAACTAAAATATTATATGCCAAACAACCCCTTAATGAGTTTGACATGATCAACTATTTAAATCATAGATGTGAGTTTGGGATAGGACCTACCTAAGAAGACAGCACAGCCTACAGCAGAGACCCATGTGGTTGGTACATGAATATAATAACATAAAGATTAAGAGCTTGTTTGGTTTGTATTTTAATATATAACTTTTGATTGTTTGGTTTAAATTTTTAAATATTTTTTTTTTAGAATCATTTTTTTTTTATATACATCAATCGATCACTTTTTTCTTTCTCCTCTCTTCTTCTCAATTACTTTTTTCTCTTACACACGTCTTCTCAACTACAACAAAATATCAAATTATCCCAAACTTCCAAATTTCAAAACTATTTTCAAAATATACAACCAAACAAATCAAAAAAAACTTCTAAACTTTTTCCTCAATTTTTTTTTTCAAAATTTATTTCAATACACAAACCAAACACACCCTAAAAATCATATATATATAGGCACTGTTTGGCCCAAGTAATTTTCAAACTCTCACCATGATTACCGTGATTATGTTGGTTGGTAGCTTCAGAGTGAAGCTAGTTTCATAAACTGAGAATTGACAATTGCAGGATTGAAGGAACGAGTCTTAGAGTCATAGTGGAAAATGAGGAACAGGTGGAGCTTTCATTCCTAAGAATGTGGGACCCCTCAGTGCAGGACAACAAGCATTCCCCCTTAATTATAGACAAAAGGTTTTTTTTTTGGCTTAAATCATATTTATTCATGAGAAAAAAAAATCAATAAATTAATTGTAATCAGTGAGTGCAAGTAAGTGGAAAGTGAAAACTGTATCCAGAGGCTGAGGGTATATTTTTTACTTCTACTAGCCCACATCTTATTTGCACTGAATTGATTTGTAATTTGTTTCTCTATTACTCATTTGTCTATTTTTAAATAATAAAAAAAAATTATTTATGCATATTTAATTCAATAAAGTTTTTGATTGACAATAACGATGATGTTGATTTTGACTTTTATATAGGTTTATAGTGCTTTGTGGTAGCTCGGGATTTTACTCCTATGCAATTTTTGAACACTTAGAAGATATGCCTGCTTTCAACCTTAACACTGCCAGGATTGCATTCATGCTCAACAAAGACAAGTACATGAATTTCCTCTCCTATTTACTAATCAAATTAATTTTATTGTCCATATTGCGCAATAAAACTTTAGAAATAAATTTTTCAATAAATAAAGAAATAATTAAAAATAATCAATGTTAGTGTGTTTTGAGTTGTTAGGTTTCACTACATGGCCATAGCAGATAACAGGCAAAGATGGATGCCTCATCCAGATGACCGGTTACCAGGAAGAGGCCAACAACTGGCCTACCCAGAAGCAGTCCTACTTGTCAATAGGAATGGCAATGGGGGGCAATGGGGTGGATATTAATTCCCCATCCCCATTCCCCTATAATAAATTTTCCCCATTCCCCATTCCTCATTCCCCATGGGTACCACCCTCCCCATTTTTTAATGGGTATGGATTTTCCCCAACCCACTTTAATCCCCATTTTTATTTTTTATATTTAATGTTAACAACCACTTTTTTTTTTTTTTTTTTTTTTTTTTTTTTTTTTTTTTTTTTTAAGGTTCACAACAAAAACTAAATATACCTTCAATCTTTTTTCTTTCTTTTTAAATATATTTAATGTTAACAATTTTTTTTTTATTTTTTTTATTTTTTTTATTTTTTTTTTTTTAACAAAAAAAATATATTTAGCTTTGGTAAAAAAAAATTTTATATATTGGATGAGTTACCTACTCTTTAAAATATATATATTTAAATTATAACCAAAACTAAATATATATTTAATTTTTTTTTTTTTAAGATTCACAACCAAAATTAAATATATAAATTATAACAAAGTCAGAACCTTTAGCTCTTCCAACCATGTAGTTCCATGTATAATTGATAACCATCAATTAATTACCTTAAATATTGCAGCGATATGGCAAACGATTGGAAGTTGTTTTCTTTTCCGAATTTAAATTTTTTTTTTTTTAAAAAAAAGTATAAATGGAAATAAAGTTTCCACACATGGAGTATATAACAAAGTCAGAACCTTTATAAAAAAGTCAGAACCTTTAAATTTATATAACAAAGTCAGAACCTTTATAAAAAAAAATTAAATATATATTTAGTTTTGGTAAAAAAAAAATTAAATATATATTTAGCTTTGGTAAAAAAAAAAGAAAAAAAATTAAATATATATTTAGCTTTGGTTGTGAATCTTAAAAAAAAAAAATGGTTGTGAACCTTAAAAAAAATTAAAAAAAGGAAAAAAATTAAATGTATATTTAGCTTTTGTTGTGAATCTTAAAAATTTAAAAAAAAAATGGTTGTGAACCTTAAAAATAAAATAAAAAAAGATTGGACGTATATTTAGCTTTGGTTGTGGATCATAAAAAAAAAAAAAAAAAAAAAAAAAAAAAAAAAAAAAAATGGTTGTGAACCTGAAAAAATAAATAAATAAAAAAAAGAAAAAAGATTGAATGTATATTTAGTTTTAGTTGTGAATCTTAAAAAAAAAAAAAAAAAAAAAAAAAAAAAAAAAAAAAAAAACATATGGGGAAATTAGTGGGTACCCATCCCCAACCCATCCCCTGTGGATATTTAAATAATATCACCTACCCTACCCAATGGATAAGAAAAAGAGGGGAAAACCCATGTATTTGGGTTGGGTCTCCATGGATACCCACAGGGTAGGTTATCCATTGCCATCCCTACTTGTCAACCCTTTGGAGTCTGAATTTAAAGGAGAGGTACTTCCTTCCTTTCACACTATACATTCCTATATTTCATCATTTTATTTCACCTCTTATGTGTGTTATTATAATATGTGTATAATAAATATCATATTTACATATGTAATTCATCATATTTAAAAATAATAGGAGCCACATTAGCACATGAAAGCAACATATATAGGTTGTAAATATAGTAGTCCTAAATGGTAATATTAAATTATTTCTCACTATTCCATGTCATTTCTTCCATAACAAATTCTCAGGTAGTGTTTGGTTCGTTTGGATGAGTGATAGATCATTCCATTAAGAGACCAAGGAATGAACATCCCGTTACATTCTACTTTCATTCCAATAAAGCAAACATAGCATTAATTCTCCCAAATATATCGTTTTATCTTTTCATTTACTAGGTATGTAGTGTTTAGTTCACTAGAACGAAATAGAATGGAATGAAATGTTCATCCTCCCTTACCCTTCTTACAAAATGACTATTTCTTTACAATTTGTGAACGATGATTATGGTGGTGCTTCTAACTCACACGAGATCTTCTGTTTCTATTTTTTTTTCAAACCTAATTTCTTTGATTCTAATCATGTGGTAGAGATGAAGTTTGGAATAGAGAACTGGGAGATGAGCATAGTGGATCTTGTCTCCATGTGACATTAATTGCAATGCTACATCTATTGTTTTAGATGTTGATTCATTCCTGATGTGCAGGTGGATGACAAGTACCAATACTCAACTGAGGACAAAGATAATCGGGTTCACGGGTGGATATGCTTTGACCCCCCTGTGGGGTTCTGGCAAATCACACCCAGCAATGAGTTCCGGACCGGTGGAACCTTCAAACAAGACCTAACCTCCCATGTCAACCCAACAACCCTTGCTGTAAGTGACAACCCATACCCATTTTTACTTACAAATAATTACATGATCCATGTTGATTTCACTAATTTGTATTAATGCTTTTGGTGATTATCTCCAATTGATACATAATCTTGATCAAAATTGCATGTGTATCAGATATTTGTCACTTCTCATTATGCCGGACCAGATCTTGTAGTAAAATTTGAACCTGGTGAGATATGGAAAAAGGTTTTCGGTCCGGTTTTTATCTATCTTAATTCTGTGCCGGATGAAAATAATGCGCTTTCACTTTGGGACGATGCAAAAGAACAGGTTTGACATAATAATTATAGTGACACAAAAAAATTCTAAAAAAGTGCACATAATGTGTAAGTGGTAGCACTGCACTCTTGTATGGGGCCATGTTCCACCTAGATGAATGCATTGCTGCTAACACTACATTTCATGCACTTTTCTATGAAAAGTTTCTGTGCTTACAGCATTTTTATTGAGATAAATAACATAAATATAGGGAGTTTTTTTTTAAGGTGAATAAGAAATTTCTGCAATTTTTTCTTCAGATGAATATTGAGGTCCAGAGCTGGCCCTACAATTTCCCAGCATCTGAAGATTTTCCACCATCTGATCAGAGGGGCCAAGTTAGTGGTAGATTACTAGTCCAAGACAGGTACTGTTGCTTTCTTTGTAACATAGTTCATTCCTCTTTGGTTTGGGCTTCCTCTAGTGTGATGCTTTATGGATGTCAATCAAAAGCATTTTTTAACATAATTAAGGGCTTGCAATTGTGACCTGAAGCACCGAGATAATTATTATTTTTTTTTTTGGGGGGGTTACAATTCCAATATTCTATTACTCTGTTTAGTGTAGCTTATTGAGATTGTTTATGACTTTTTTATTTTAGAATTTGTGCTTTAATGTTTGGTACAAATTCTGAAACAAAAATAGTTTAAATAATCCGGGGGAAAAAAAAATGGTTATCACGAAACTGTATGAGAAATGTTTTTAATTTCTATTTCTTGATTATCAACTTTTTAGCTTATAAAACATTACACCAGATATGAATTATAAACTGCAGTCTCACTTCTAGTACACATGATCATTGGATTCAAAAATATTGGAAATACTGCATGGATGTGAGTCCCACGGTTCGGTAATCTATGTCCACAGGGAGCATGGTTGCATCATATTTATCTGATTGAACTTTAATTAGCTAGGTATATTAGCAAGGACTATATACTACCAAAGGGTGCTCATGTGGGGTTGGCTCCACTAGGAGATGTTGGATCTTGGCAAAGAGAATGCAAGGTAATTTTTTTCATCAACATTCTCAATACTATCATGCTATGGATAACCAACAATGTCACTGTTTATTCCTTGGGCAAACGAACTAAGGCCTCATTTCTGTGTTCTATCTCTGTAATCTCTTGCTAGGGCTACCAATTCTGGACCACAACAGACGAAGAAGGCTATTTTACAACTAAGAATATACGTGAAGGCAACTATAATCTTTTTGCATCGGTCCCCAGTTTTATTGGAGATTATCGATACGACGTTGCTATTAATGTAACTGCAGGTCTTAAGTTTGTCACCTTCCCAAGAAAATTTCAAATTGAACTGTGAAATCTGTAAATTTTTAGGGGGGTCTTAATAATCTGTATTTGGCAGGCTCTGCAGTTGATACGGGTGATCTTGTGTATGAACCTCCAAGAGATGGTTCCACATTGTGGGAAATCGGCATTGCGGATCGTTCGGCTGCTGAATTTTATGTTCCTGATCCTAATCCAATGTACATAAACAAACTTTATGTAAATCATCCTGACAGGTTAGCTCTCCTTATTGACAATTTTTATTGCACGACCTAAAAAACTTACTGAAAGTATTGTACTGACCACTCACAGGTCGGCAGGCCCACACAATGTGGGTTTTGCTGGCCCCAAATGACCTGTAAATGGTCGATACACTTTCAGTATGATTTTTTTGGGTGTCCACAAACTTTTCCATTTTTGTGGAGTGAATAATGTGAAATTTCTCAGTTGAGTATTCCAAAAACTAATCCATTTCATGGTAATCTTTGTTTTAAGAGCAGGTTTAGGCAATATGGGTTGTGGGAGAGATATACAGATTTATATCCTGACGAAGATTTAGTGTACACCATTGGTGTTAGTGACTACAAAAAAGATTGGTTCTTTGCTCAAGTAACCAGGTACACTTCTTCCATATATATGATGTCTATTTCTTTCAAGTCATTACACTCCTTCCCAAAAGGTTGAAAATTAATACATTCTTTAGACAATGTATGCGAATGTGTTTTGTTTGATACAATTTGCTTCACTGCTATATATATATTGATTCACGTATCACATGAAATGGTAAACTGTGTCCTGTTGCTAATGCTTCCTTTCTTTGCCTAGTACTTACATTACATGGGTTAAAGGTGGTTATAGTAATTAGGGATGGCAAAAATCGATCTGGTTAACCGCCCGACCCTTCTCAACCCTAATGAGACGGGTTTGGAGTTTTTTAGTATGATGAGGTGGGTTTTGGGTGGAATAAAGAATCAAATCGTGTTTGGTGCGGGTTTTGGGTGAGGAAGGATAACCCAATCTTCTTTTTTCTTTTTATTTTTTTTGGGTCACTTGTTACAACCAACACTAGTCTAATCTAAGAGGAAGGGGAAAGGGGATCAACCCCACTGCCCCACATGGGGCTTGAACCCACAGCTTCCACCATGGAGATTGGAAAGCACATCACTGGGGCACAAGGTCTTGTAACCCAATCTGATTATATGTACTTTTACAGTATTCTATTTTTCTTTTTTTAATTAATGCATTATCATATAAAATGATCTTTAAATTTTCTTCACTTGTATTCACTGCATTATATATCAATATTGATCAACGATTTATAAAATCACATGATTGGATTTGTTAATGTTTAAGAGGGTATTAATCATTTGGACTTGATGTTCTTACTACTACAGAATAGCTAGTTGTAGTACATGTCCAATTACTTACCAGTTCAATTGAATTGCAGGAAAATAGGTGATAACACATACAAAGGAACTACGTGGCAAATCAAATTCACACTTGAGAATGTAGATCAAAGTGAAACTATTGGTACCTACAAATTAAGACTCGCACTCGCATCTGTACATAACTCTGAATTGCAGGTACTATTTGCTCTAGGTAGTCTATCTTGAACTAAATAATATGAGCAAGGATCCTCTAGAGTGATTTTTCCCTAAAGTTTCCTAGAGTGCTACATTGTGTGGTTGAGATTTACTGGCAAGTCACATTAATTTTTCTGATGTGACTTGCCAGTAAATCTCAACCACACAATATAGCACTCTAGGAAACTTTAGGGAAATTTCACTCTAGAGGATCCTTGGTGAAACGTATATGGTTTAGACTGGCTTCTTTGTTTTGGTGAAAAAACGTTTTTTGGAAAATGTTTCTCATTTTTTGGTGTTTGGTATGCCGAAAACGAAAGCTAATGGAAACTATTTTCTGTGTATTTGGGGAGAAGATATCTTTTATTTTTGAAATATTTTTACTTCTGATATATGAAAAACGTTATTCAAATTAAAGTCTCACGAATACCACTATGCTATTGCCACCACCATCACTTCCACCACCCCAACCATCACCACCACCACCACTTCTAATACAACTAGTGGCACATTAGTTTCAAAATCGCAACCAAACATATGAAAAATGTTTTTTGCAAAAAATATATATATTTTTTAAAACGAAATATTTTGCTGAATTGACCGAAAATTTATCCAAAAAACAATGGTTAGTTTAGATTCAACTCTTGTTTGGTGAGGTCTTGACTTAAAATGAATCCGGGTCATACATTGATTTTTCCGGACTACAATGCCAAGTATGTAGCATTGCTCAATAAAATATACGATGAAATCAACACGTAAACATAAATCTAAACCACACACTAATTTTTCTAAATATATATTTGGGCACAAGTTCTAAGTATGTAGCATTTCTCTATAATATGTCCTGAGGCTTGGTTGGTTTTTTTTTTTTTTTTTTAAGGTTAGGGTTAATGATGAAGAAGCAAATCCTCCTTTATTTACAAGTGGAGTAATTGGGGGAGACAATGCAATTGCAAGGCATGGAATTCATGGAATATATTGGGTTTTCAATGTGGATATACCAAGCAGTCAGCTCATGCAAGGAGGGGATATTAATTCCATTTATCTAACCCAAACAAGGAATAACAGCCCTTTTCAAGGGATCATGTATGATTATATTCGTTTGGAAGGCCCTCCTGATTCTACTTCCTAGCTTTTTTTATAAAAAAAATCTCATTTTACTTGGTCATTCAAGATTAGAAAATTAACCCTTTATATTTCAGACTACCTCAGTTTTGGTCCCAATTAATTAGTGATGGGAAATTAGGCCATAAATCCCTCCTAGCTTCTTTTTCTGGTTAAAAGGACAAAAATAAATAAATTAGTACTTTCAAAAGCCCCCTTTCATATTATAAAGTCTTGTATGAAGGACAAAATTTATTATTTGAATATTTTATTTGACTATTATACCCTCTCTTTCTTCTTTTTCTTTTACAACACACTCTTTCTCTCTCTTCACCAACTCAATGTTGTTCATTGTTTCCATCATTTTAATTGTCTATCGGCGTCGCTTATGCTCACCGTTGGCCGGCAACCACCATTTTTACTGTCAAATCACCACCATCTCAGATTTGATACCTACGAACTCATATTAGAAACCAATAACTTCAGATCTGAGATAAAATAAAAAATAAAAAAATAAAATAAAAACTTGGATATGACAGAAAAATGAGAAATCAAGATATTACAATGAAAAATCAAGAGTTTTTTATTTGTTTGTTCATAGATCTAAAAGTAAAATTTGACTAGTTTGTTCATTTAGTATGTGCTCTATTTTCATAGCAATAAAATTTTGCTCTGGTTAATAACATGCTAATCTGCTTAACCAAACCAAGCCTTAAGTCTCATCAAATGGGGTCGGTTACGTTAATCATTCTTCTCCACGCTGATATGCTTAATGACAGTAAAATTTTATTTTGAATCATTTACTCTGAATCAGAGTAAAGTTTATTATGATTCAAAGTAAAATTTTACTCTAAAACAAGCTCTGAGGATGGCTTTATAGGAGAGTGTTGTGTCATGAACCAGAGTAAAATTTTACTGTTGGAAGAATAGAGCATCATGAGAAGAAGAAATAGAGATAGAGATATAGAGTGTGAAAATAGATGATTAAGAAAAGAAGAAGAAGAAGGGGAGAGAGAGAGAGAGAGAGAGAGAGAGAGAGAGAGCATAAGTAGTGAGTGACACACATACACACATAGAGAGAAAGAGAGCATGAACCATCAGAACCAAAGAAAGGGAGAGAGAGAGAGAGTAAAGGATCTCATATTTGAAGTTTGCAAACCATCGCAAATCGTCATTTTTCGATGACGATGACTATGAATGATCTCAGATCTGAAGTTGTGGATGCAACAAGTGATGGTGGCAATAAAGACGGTAGAGAAAGAGTTCCATGGTGAACGGCGGTGGTGCCCGGTGGAGAGTGTCGATGGCGCCGATGAAGAACAACAGTGATAAGAACGACAGAGAAAAGAGAGATTGAGAGTGATTGCAATTTGATATGCACACACACACATATATAAGGGTATTATAGTAAAAGAAATAAGTGTTAAAATACTAAGGGGTTTTGAAAGGATAATTTGATCTATATAATTCTCATTCTTTTGAAGGACAAGTTAAACATTGAGGGGTCTGTCACCAAATCCTCCATTAATGATAGTTTAAATTAAAAAGAGTGATAAAGTTCGAGATTTTACATTTCAAAAATAAAAAGATGCGATTTCAGCTTCTTTTTTTTGTTGGTTTGGCCTACGAGTTGTCGGGACCAAAACTGATATGTTGTTCCTAGATCCCTACTAAAATATCTTGTTACATCATTTTTTTTTTTTTTGTATTATTTTTTGTTTTTTGGTCTTTTAAGTTTTTGGTTTTTAGTTTATGTTTTGTACTCATCAGCCATTTCTTACCCCTTAAGTCAAAGGCCTCTCTAGTGTTAGGATTAAGGCACACTCAGAAATCAATCACACACAATAACACAAGAGATTTACATGGTTCGGCAGTAGCCTACGTCCATGGGAGAGATATTCACTATAGAATTATTCTGGAGAAAGTTTACTGCACTCACACTTCACTTTCTCTCTATAGCTCTCTCATTCACAAATACATACACTCTGTGTTTTTCTTGTAATCAGCCCCTCCTCCTCACCTCAATTTATACACAAAAATGGAAAAACATAGTCAAGCAAAAGAAGTTATTGGGCAGCCAACTGCTATCTTCTTTCCTACTTCTTGACTTGGAGCCAACCCCTATTAATTTCTCCACGTGGACTAGAGCCAACAATTCTCTCCGTCTACGCCCATATGAAAACTGACTTCTCACTTGAAGTCCATCCCAGTCAGATTTTTGCAAACTTCTAGCTTGTCTCTAGTGACAATCTTGGTCATCATGTCAGAAAGATTCTTGTCCGTGTGAATATTCACCAGCTTTATTAGCTACTTTTCCATCACTTCTCGTATTTAATGATACCGGACATTAATGTGTTTTGTACGTGAATGGTATATGAAATTCTTACTCAGATCAATTGCACTCTGGCTATCACAATGTACCTTGTACTCTTCTTGCTGTAGACCCAATTCTTGGAGAAACCGCTTCAACCACAATATTTCATTTCCAGCATCTGCAGCAGCAATGCACTCTGTCTCTATTGTAGATAAAGAAACACACTTTTGTAGTTTGGACTACCATGAAACAGCTCCCCCTGCAAAATTGAACAGAAATCCTAATGTAGGCTTTCTACCATCAAGATCACCCGTCATATTGGCATCTGTAAAACTCTCCAAAATTGGTTCAGCTCCCCCAAAACATAGACACATCTTTGAAGTTTCGTTCAAGTACCTAAGAATCCATTTGAGCACCTCTCAATGCTCCTTTCCTGGATTGGCGAGGAATCTGGTCACAACGCCAACTGCGTGAGCTATATCTGGCCGGTTACATACCATTGCATACATCAAACTTCGTACTGCGGAAGAATAAGGGATTGCCTCTATTTCTTTCCTTTTCAGAGCTGATCGTGGGACACAAACACTTTGTCACCTTGAAATGGTTGGCCAATGGTGTGCTAACTGGCTTGGCATCTTTCATGTTAAACCTTTTAATCACCCGTTCAACATATTTCTCCTGTGACAGCCATATCTTCTTGGCTTTCCTGTCATGAACAATCTTTATGCCCAAAATCTGCTGTGTTGGCCCTAAATTCTTCATGTCAAAATACTACGACAAGTCCTTTTTCAACTTGTTTATCGTAGCAATGTAATGTCCAATGATCAGCATATCATCGACATACAACAGTAGGATGATGAAGTTTCTATCTGAAAACCTTCGGAAGTATACACACTGGTCTGCTACTGTTCTTCTGTACTCGTGATCTACCATGAATGAATCAAACTTCTTGTACCATTGTCTCGGCGCCTGCTTCAGGCCATAGAGACTCTTCTTCAGTTTGCAGACTAGATTTTATTTTCCTTTAACTTCAAATCTTTCTAGCTGCTCCATATAGATCTCTTCCTCCAAGTCACTATGGAGAAAGGCAGTCTTGACATCCATTCGTTTTACCTCCAGATTTAAGCGAGCTGCTAATCCCAGAGCTACTTGAATGGAAGTGACCTTCACAATTGGAGAGAAGATCTCATCAAAGTCAATTCCCTTCTTCTGTCCAAAACCTTTGACCACCAAGCGAGCTTTATGCTATAATAGTTTACCGTTGTCATCTTTCTTCAACTTATATACCCATTTGTTCTTCTATGCTCTCCTGCCTCTTGGAAGTGGAACAAGCTCATAAGTACGGTTCTTCTGCAAAGAACTCATCTCTCATTTCATGGCTTGTATCCAACAGTTTTTCTCCGTATGACTCTTTGCTTTCGAAAAACTCTCGGGCTTCCCCTCATTAGTAATCAGAATATAGTGAGAAGTGAGATATTTGGTTGATGGCATTGCAGCTCTTCTAGATCTCCGCAATTGAGGCCCAGTTGCCTCTAGTTGAGGGGGTTGCTCCCCTTGCTCAACACACTCTTCATCCGGGTCTTCATCGTTTTCCTTCTCATCTTCAATTTCTAGCATAGGATCTTGCAACTCTGGCACTTCTTGTTGCACATCATCACATCTAGCATTTTATGATGGCTCGGGAAATGGTAACAAGTCTAGAGTGATGACATCTCCAGACTTTGCAGAATTTTCAAAATCTGCTACTATCTGGTCTTCCACGAACACATCTCTGCTCTTGAACATCTTCTTGTTCACTAGGTCCCACAACTTGTACCCAAATATTGCATCTGAATAATCCACAAATATGCATGGAATGGACTTGTCATCAAGCTTCTGTCTGTTTTCCTTGGAGATGTGTGCGAACGCCTTACACCCGAAGACTCTCAAGTGAGAATATGATACCTTTCTTCTGGACCAAACTTCCTTAGGTATCGCAAAATTTAACGGGACTGAGGGCAACCTGTTGATGAGATAACAGGTTGTACGGGCAACTTCAGCCTAGAATGACTTTGGCAATTTTGCCATTCTGAACATGCATCTGACTTTTTCAACAATAGTGCGGTTCATCCTCTTTGTCACACCATTATGTTATGGAGTACTGGGAACTGTTGTCTCCTGTCGGATACCTCTACTGGCATAATATACTTCAAAAGCATTGGAAATGTACTCGCCACCATTATCTGTGCAAAAACACTTTAACTTCTTCCTGGTCTCTCTTTCCATCATTGCATGGAACTCCTGAAAGTGTTGGAATACCTCATCATTCGTCTTCAGGAAAAACACCCACAACTTCCTTGATGAATCATCAATGAAAGTTAGAAAATACTTGTGGCCGCCAAGTGACTCCACTTCGGTTGGGCCACAAACATCCGAGTATACCATACTGAGCACTTCTGTGTTTCTCTTGCTTGTTGAACTGAATAATACGCGATGCTGCTTGTCATAAAGGCAATGATCACACGGCTTCAGAGCACTCCTTTTGGATAAGGGTATCCTAGATTGTTTTGCCAACAAATGCGATCCCTTCTCACTCATGTGAGCTAGTCTTCTGTGCCATAAGTCTGGTGACTCCTTGCCTTCTGCTACATTAAGACTTCCCAGACAGATCTTCGTTTGAGTCTTATACAGTGTTGAAGACATCTCTCCATTGGCGATTGTCAAAGTTCCTCTTGTTATCTTCTAACGATCATTTCTGAATGTACTTGTATAGCCCTGTCGGTCCAGGGCACTTTCAGAGATAAGATTGAGGCACAAATCTAAAACATGACTCACATCTTTGTGAATCAGCTTGTGTCTGGCATTAGTCTAAATACTAATGTCTCCAATGCTCACAATCTTCGAATAGCTAGAATTCCCCATTCGAACAGTGCCAAAATCTCCAAAATTGTATAAGCTGAAGAGTTCTCTGTGAGAAGTGGTGTGATAGGATAGAACTATGTCTATCACCCACTTTGTACAGCTGTGGTCAGCCACGTGAAAGCAATCCTCCTCTTCACTAACTGCAAGAAGTATTTTATCAGTTATTGTGGCTGTCGTGTTCTCATTTTCCTTTGACTTACTGCTTTAGCCTTTATCTTTTCGGCTGGGGCAATTCCTCTTTATGTGACGCTTTTAGCCACAGTGAAAGCAAGTGAAGCTAGAGTTACCTTGACTTTTACTGTCTCTGAATTTACTCCTATTGTTCCATCTGCCTTTACTCTTGTTTCTTCCTCTGCCTCTTCCTCTACCTCTGTCTATGCCTTTATCTTCTGTGACAAGAGCATGGGACTGATTACCTCATATGTCTTTCCTCCTCGTCTCTTCATTGTACATGGCATCTGTGACCATGCTCACGGTTAGCTTCCCCTCTAGTGCAGAGTTACTTAGAGAAACCGCCAACATCTCTCATTTGTCTAATAAAGAACTGAGCAGTAGAACAGTTTGCATTTCATCGTCTAAAGGCATCTTGACAGTTGCACGTTAATTCACCAAATTCTTGAATTCACTGGTGTGCTTGGCGACAGACACACCATTCTTCAACTTCAGATTACAAGCCTTCTCATCGCCAAGGCTTTGTTTCGGGCGGTCTTTGACTGGTACATTCCTTCTAGCATTGTCCAAAGAACATATGCATCTGTCTTCTAGGCGACATAGTGGAACACACTATGGTCTATCCATTGTTTGATCTGACCGACAGTCTTCCGATTCATCTTTATCCAGTCTTCATCTTTCTCTGCTTCTGGTTTAACCTCTTTTAGAGCAATAGGGGCAAACAGGTCTTTACAGTATAGGATGTCTTCCATCCGCGGCTTTCAGATTCCATAATTTGAAGCATTTAATTTGATCATCGATCCCAAAGTTGAAGCAGATTCCTCCATCATCTTCTTAATTTTTACAAAAACTTTGATTCAAAAATCTGATTGTATAGATCTATGTGGAATACTCCAAATAGTTGGAAACCACTATTCAATCGTCAAAATTGGACTTCAAATGTCTCAGATCTAGCGAAAATAAGTTCGACGGTTCAGATCTGCAAATGTACCTTAGCTGCGTAGCACTAGATAATCCCTCTGCTTTTGGGTCGGGTCAGTCCAATAGGTTGACCAGTTAACAATGTGCTGACGTATCAGACAATGGCGCTGACGTGGCACTGACACGTGGTAGTGACGTCATTGTCACACGCAGAACACTCTTATTCTTCCTTCCGCCGTGCGTCTGGTGCGTATCCGCGACTGGAATGACGCACCGATGCAAGTAACGGTGCGTAAAGCGCATGCCTACAATTGGGTTGCACTCGCCTTCTTTAGGTGGCACGTGAGAGCGCGTGAAGCCTTGTCTGGGGCTATGCTTTGTAGTTCTAGGCTCCTCTCATCGAGAGCTTCCTTCTAATATGCTCAAAAGTAAATTTCGAGCAACTTGATTTCTAGTAGTTTCTAAAAAACAGAGTATTCGAGCCTCTGTTTTACCTCCTTGCTTAACCTGAGCTCTGATACCACTTGTTAGGATTAAGACACACTCAGAAATCAATCACACCAATAACACAAAAGATTTACGTGGTTTGGCAGTAGCCTACATCCACAGGAGAGATATTCACTATAGAATTATCCTGGAGGGAGTTTATTGCATTCACACATCACTCTCTCTTTATAGCAGTCTCACTTACAGATACATACACTCTGTGTTTTTCTTGTAATCAGCCCCTCCTCCTCACCTCAATTTGTACACAAAAAATGAAAAACAAAGTCAAGCAAAAGAAGTTATTAGGCTGCCAACTGCTATCTTCTTTCCTACTTCTTGACTAGGAGCCAACTCTTATTAATTTCTCCATGTGGGCTGGAGCCAACATCTGGGCACCTTTTGTTCTGTACTCGACAACCATTTTTTGTCATGAAGGGAAACTTTTGGTTTCATTTAGAGGTGTGCAGTTTTGTTGTAAATTAAAAGTTGTAAATTTAAAAGTAGAAGTTAAAAATATTCCTCACTTATTAATTTTAGAAATCAATTTTTTTTTTATCTTATTAAGTTATTTCTGCTTATTAAGTTATAAGTATATCAAATTCTATAATGAAAAAATGTTATAAACAGTTAGGTATCACTCCATACTAATCATCAATTAACTCCCTTGTCTATTAGGCAAAATAATCAATACAAAATATTAGATTATGCAATAATAAGCAATTATATCTAAATTGTGTGCCACCTAGCAATGTCCAAAAAGACCAACTTCTCATTTTACATTTTTTTTTCTTTTTCTTTTTCTTTTTCTATATCAATAGCGCATTTTTTTTTCTTTTGGAATAGTTATTAAGCAATTGTATTTAAATAAAAGTTAACATTATATAGATCAAAAAAATGACCAAACAAGACAACTTACTAAAACTACAAAATCAAACTATAAGATTTGTCAAAAAATCAGCAGTCATATGAAAAAAATCACTAGCATTGTTGCCATCACCAGCGTCCTTGCCACCCGCTGCTCAATTCAGCAGTTGCTGTCGCTGCCTTTTTTGTAGATGAATCACCGTCAGAAGGCAGAGTTGAAAAAGAAGAACACTCACAATAGTAAAAGAGGAGAATTTAAATAAGAGAGAACCATAATAGATGTTGAAAATATAAAAATCTATACTAAAAATTAGGTAGAAAAGCTCTCAATCTCTTCCTAAGAGCATCCCCACTAGTTTACCTAAAATTTACCTAAAATATTATTAAAAAATTCATTCCCTATTTAGGAATCACTTTTTCATTTACTTCCCCAAACAGACTCCCTATTCTTTCTCTATTCTATTAACAAACTCCCTATTTTTCTTTATTTTATTAAAATATAATTTTTAATTATAAATTTTAAAAAAATAAAAATCATAAACGAGTATTGCAATTTCTAAACAAAGCAAAGCAAAACAAATATATATATATATATATAAGGGAACTACAGTGACTCCTTACAAATAGGGAGCTACAGTGACTCCCTACAAATAAAGAGTCATTGCAGCAAAAACTAATTTAAAGGATTATTTAGAAGAGCTGATGCAGATATATAGGAAGCTATTTATCCCTTAAAATAGGTAAGGATGAGCTTTAAGGGAGCTGGCAGGATGCTCTAAGCATAAAAAATTTAAATTTACACTTCAAAAGTGTTTTTACATCAATAGCTCTTTTGTATGTTGAATTTAAGCCCATTTTTTTTTTCCGCAATGGGAGTGTTTGGGAAGAGAGTTAGGCTAAAATAACCTACTAAAAGATAAAATAGATTAAAATAGTTAGTAAAACAAAATGTTACATCCAATCAATAATCATTTCATTTTTTCTCTCGCAATTATCAAATCAACTAAAAAAAAAAAAAGCTAACTAACTTTTCAAACAAACCATTTTAATCAGACTAAAATAATCAAAAAAAACCTAACTAACTTTTCAAATAAACTATTTTCATCAAATCAACTAATCAACTACCACCAAAGAAAAAAAAAAAAAAAACTAACTTTTCAAACAAACTATTTTAATCAGACAAAAATAATCAAAAAAAAAAAAAAAACCAAATATTCAACTTCCCAAACAGGTCGAATTTCAACCCACAAGAGTTTTAAATTTGAGAGCAGCAGCATGGTAGCGTGTGGGTCTGCATGCAACGTGCCAAAGACTTTCTTTTTTTTTTTTTTGGTGCAAGCCGAAGACTCAGGGTTCGTTTGGTTTGTATTTCTGAAAAATTTTTGAGAAATTTTCTTTACAAATAAATTTTTAAAAGTAATCAAATCAAATAAATTTTCTCAAAAAAATTTCTCAAAACTTGTAAACTAAACAAGTTTTCCAAACAAATCTCTCTCACACACACATCAAATCAATCACTTTTTCCAAAACTCTCTCTCAAAATAATTTTCCAAAACATCTTTTGAAAAAAATCAAACCAAACAATTTTTCGTACTTTTTATCTCTAAAACACATCTCTCAAACACAAACCAAACATTCTTTGAGACTTCATCGACTTGCGCTTCTTAAAATAACTTCCCAAATTAAAATTCAGAATCACTACAAATCTATAAAAATATATCTATATACATATAAATTACAAATAGGTCATATTTTTAGGATTTATTACCCATTAAGTTCTATTAATAAATTTATCAACGTCTCTTATTTTTATGAATAAATTTGTAATGATAAGTTTATCAGTTAAGACTTGTAAGTAAATAAGTTTAATTAATAGGACTGATTGGTAAGTGCGCCTAAAAAAATTTCAAAAAAAATATTTAGAATTTAAAATTAATGGTTAACATTTACTTAAGATTTGACATCACAATATAAAATTTAAACACACACCATTAATCAAAAGGAATTTGTTTCTCTCTAATCCAAAATTTAAACGAGAGGGTGTTGTTAGCTCTGTAGAGATTATTATGGGTCTCATTTCGACAACAAAATGAAGAGTTTACGATTATCAGATCGATCTATTTTATTTTTTTTAAAATACTCTACAAAATAAATAGTTTGGATTATTAAAACGACACATGTGGTGAACTATACAAGTTTAGATAGTACCCTCCACTCTAACTATTGAACAGTGGTTGGGGGGTGTCTCTTCGTACAATTGCTCAGGATTCGATTTTTGAGATCAAGCTGCGAGAAAGTAATTTTTTTTAAATTTTCTAATCATGGCGTGAATGGTCTGCATTTGACCAGATCGAAAAAGAGACTAGTCAAGATTACACATAAACTGGTCCAGACACTCTGACCACTAAACCAAAAAATAATAATGATAGACAAATAAATAAATGAAATCCTTAACACTGTGTTCTGTTAGAAGATTTGAGAAGTGATTTGGAAAATAAAAGAGAAAAGATGTGTAAAACTAAGTGAAATGTAAGTATATTTTATTCACATTTTACTCATATTTTTTTTTCTTTTTAATTTTTTTTTAAATTCTTTAATCAAACACAACATACAGAATACCGCAGCTTTTTTTTTTTTAAAAAAAATGCTTCCGGTATCATTAAGGCATCTTCATGTGCGTACAGTGACCTCATTATTTAAAAAACAATAATGATTCATCCTCCCTTTTCCCCCCACTCTTTTGACCCCCTCTCTCTCCCATTAATTACATTTTCTTTTTCTTTTTCTTTTTCTTTTTCTTTTTTTTCCTGCTCCTCCAATCACCACCCGTCACGTGACAAAGGGGGGTGAGGGAGTGACCCCAAAAAGGGGTCCCAAGCATTATTCTTTAAAAAATGTACAGCATTCTACCACCAAAAGTCTTAAAAAAATGTATAGCATTCTACCACCAAAAGTCAATACAGAATTTTGATCTGGGATGATGTGGCCATCTTGAATTTTATTACCTCTAAAGAAAAATAAAAATTTATCAGTGTCACTTATATTTTATCAATATCACTTATCAATTTTAAGAAATGTCGCTCATATTTTTCAAATTTAATTATTTTGTATGAATTTTGTGTTTGTTTGTGAATGACTTTCTCATTTATTCGAAGCACGTCAACTAATAATTACAATGACTAATCACCCAATGCATACTGATCCTCACCTTACTGTAATATATAGTATCAAATTAATAAATAAATTAAAAACTTTATGCACACAAAATAGAGGTAAATGATAAATCACACCTTTTTCTCTACTCTATGCAAGTAACAAATTTAGGATAAAAATTATAACAATATCATATATAGAATAATTATCATCTTGAATCCTGCTTCTGCGCCTAACCTGAGCCAATGCATCATATAATAATTAAAAAAAAATAATATGTGATTTAAATTCATTTCACATGTGAGTTTTTATTATAGAAGAGTTTAATTTAAATTATATATATATGTTGGTTCAAATTTTTTATCTCTTAACATTATTGAAAGTATGAGCATGCCTTTGTGAAGGTCCCATGTAAAAAATAAATAAATAAAACAAAAAAAAAAATTACTTTAGTGCAATCATGATTCTATGGGTGTTTCAGGAAGATGGTTAAAAACTAACTTTTTGATTTTTTAAACTTTTTTTAAAAACATGTGAGATATGATATAACTCAAAATGAATTAAAAATTGATAAATAACTTTTAACCCACTTTTCAAAAAAGATAATATCAGTATCAACAGTCATCAATTTCTCGTTATTTACCCCATTGTGTGGGTGAAAATCTGACCACACTGCTTGCTTAGTGATCAACTGGAGAGTACAGGCAGAATAGATGGCTTCAGCAACCTGAAACAGAAAGAATAGGCTCCGGCGGTGGTTCTTCCACCCGGGGGCACTCCGACGATCAAGTCAGTATATCTCTCAAAGATAATCAAGTGCAAAACTTAATACTCAAAACATAAATTGCATACCTTAGACCCACGGGGGTGCCTCTCTTTTATATTATACTCAATCCAAGTCCCACTAGAAGTATGACTTCTATGTACTCCAATTCTGTGCTTACTTTGGACTCCTCAAGAGATAAAGATAAACTCCCTAAGAGCTTTATCCTTATCTTGGTTAAGTCCCCTCTTCTTCTTAGGACTCTTGTCCCTTATCCGTTTATCTCGGATTCCGATATCTTCGGAGGAAACCTCGGCCTAGCCGAGATGACCTCGGCACAATGACCAAGACACGTGGCACGTCGGCTGACACATCGGCGTCACCTTGCCACGTGTTGGTACTCAGAAAATATATCCCCACAACTGCCCCTAGGTTCTATTACCTCGGCATTCTGAGGTGATGGAACCTATATTGACATTTCTTTCTGCATTGTGGCCAAGAAACTGTTTAGCCGAGATAATCCGCTTCCAGCCGATGTGTTCTTCTTCGGAGAACAAGGTTTCGAACGTACTCTTCCACGCGCATGAGCTGTCATGCATATCTAACCGTTCCTTTCACGTGTTTTATTTTTATTGGCCCGTTCCTGCGACGCGCCTTAAGGCTGTCTCTTCATCCGTCTGCGCCGTCTGACGTACATGGTGCTCCAGGCGTAATAAGTGCCCTATTTTTGCCGCCGTTTCAAGTTTTTGATAAAACTTTTCCTTCCATCTTTTCCTTTCTTTACTTTTTGTATTCTGACTTCTTGCATTCTCTCTCTCTAAACTTTCTGAAATCCACCATTGTTCTAACTCGAAGTTCTGCGATTTTCTTTCCCTTCACCTTAGCGAAGTTTCCTCTGTTTCGTCGTGCCTGCAATCGTTACCATTTCTCAGCGTCGTTCCTTCCGACTTCATTTGTTCTGGTAAGGCCCTGTTCTCTTTACTCCCAATCTTTTTCTGTGTTTTTACCATTACTGCTTTGTTGCTTGATTTCTCTTATATTTTGAACATTTGCACTGTTTCAACATTTTTCTTGCCACTGTTCTTGATTTTTTTTCACTTCTGTATTTCTTTTGTTTCTGAGAACTATACCTCTGGTCTTGAATCTGAAACTCCGTCTTTGTTTTCTCTTTTTGTATCTGCCCCAGATCTGTGCCTTCGATCGTGATCTTTATAGTTCTTAGACTTGGGATTTGTGTGTAGAACCTTCAAATTTTAGGAAAAAACCGAAACAAGCCTAATCAGTCCTTTCCTAGGCCTTTGGCGAGGTTTTTCCAATCCTTCTAAAACGCCCATCTTCTGAAAAACACTCCTTTTTGTTTAGGCCGACGTAATGGGTATGTGGAGGCATAGGGTAAATACCCCAACAAAACTCGAATACTTTAGGTAGGAATTCTCTATCCCAGCCGATGTTCATCTTAAGCTAGCTGGGGATAATGATACCATTATGCCTACAGACCATACGATGCCCTTTCCTATAGTGGCTTTCACCGAATGTGGACTTCGGCTTCCACTTGATCCCTTGTTTCGCGAAGTTCTTCATTTCTACAGACTGAACCCCATGCAACTTACTATCAACTCCTACAGGGTGATTAACGGTATTATAGCTTTAGCTAGGCAGGAGAATTTTAGGATCACCCTGGCCGACCTTCAGTACTGTTATACAATGTGCCCCCTCAACCTGAAAGATAGGGGCTTTGTTTGTTACCTTAAGCCGAGGTCAACTGAGTTTAAAATTGTAGCCGACCTCCCAAACTCCAACAAGGGGGCTGGGGATGACTTTCTTATTGCTTCGGGAAATTGGGAATTTGGCCCAGATGAAGATGTCCACCTCTACCCTTTTCCTCGAACATTTACAGAGGGCAAGGGTAAGAGCCCTGAGCCAACACTTAGTTGTTTTTATTTAAGTCTTTAATACCTTCTGTTTCTGACGTCTGTTTTTTTTGTCCTGCAGATCTTCATCAGCCACCGAAAAACTTCCGTCAATCCTTCTTCACAGGAACAGATCTGAAAAAACTCCTTGACCTTCCAGTCCATAAACTAAAAGCCCCACTATTACTAAACTTCATCCCTACATATAAATCCACTTTACCCGACGTCCCGAAAAGGAAGAAAAAGAGTCTTTCTCCTCCTACTGCCACAACTGTAACTGCGTCTTCATCCCGAACAGATCAAGGATCCACCTCTGACCCAGCCGATCTTCCATCCACTTCGGCCCCCTTCTCAATACCTATTCCAGAACGTAAACGTCGACGAAGACTTGTAAAGACTGCTGAGATGGTTCGTCCAAGGCCTGTCGTTCAAGATCTTCTTGCCGACCTTCCAACCGACGCTGATGCTGAACCATCGCACGCGATGCCCCTACCAAAGCCAAAGAGAGTAAAAAAGGCCCAGCCCAAGCCCAAGGCTACTGACACCGAGGTTGAGGATGCTTTGCCTATCTCCCAGCTGGCAGAAAGCAAAAAATCAACCTCTGCTACCACCAAGAAGTCTGCTGGAACCCAACCCTCGGGGTCCACACAATCAAAGAGGCCAAGGTCATCGTCTGCGACGACCTCGACGTCAAAGAAGCCCGACGTTCCATGGGCTCCTGAACTTACCCTGGAGGATAGGCCTATCATGGCAGTGAAAGTGCCGACGATATCAACGTTGGTGTCGCCCTCAGCACTGCTCTTCTTCTTCCAAAGGATTTGAATCGAAATGCTGAGCTTAGTGAGTATGAGAATTACGCTCTTATGCTCCAGCACTCCGTTCAAGTAAGTGTTCCTGTTTGTACTTGTGATTCTTCCTTCTTGTTTCTTACTGATAATATTTTCTAATACTTCTATTTTTTCTTCAAGCCATCCAACATGCCCATTCATTTTCAATGCAATCTTTTGAAAATCGACAAATGTTGGTTGATATGAAGAGGGAAGCATCTTCCATGAAGAAAGAGATCAAATCTCTTGAATCAAGGATGAAAAAATTGGAAGATCAGGCCGAGGCGGCTACTAAGGCCCAAACTTTAGCTCTTGAGAAGGCCGAATCCGCTGAGGCCGTTAAAAAAGTTGCAGAGGCTGAGAAAAGAGAGGTCGAGGCTAAGAAGGCCCAAGCGGAGAAAGAGCTCCAGCAAGCTCTGGCCACCAAAGAGGCCGAAGTCAAGGAGGCCGATGAAAAGGCCTATGCCCAGGGCATAGCCGACGTCGCAGAGGATTATAAACTTCAAGTCAGGCAGGCATGCAACAGGGGATTTTCCCTTGGTTGGATGTCTCTGATAAAAAAACTTGATCTTCCTGCTGACTCGCCCTTTCGTAAGGCCGATGCCATTCCTTTACCATTTCCTCCTCCAAGTCAAGTTGAATCAGAGACTGAGGCTGATGCCGAAGATGAGAATGAAGGAAAAAATGATGATGAAGCCTTGGTGAGAAAACCTAAGGATGCTGCCGATGCTAAGTCCCCTCCTCCTGCTGAGCAAGTAATGGACTTAACCTTGGATGAGGAGGGTGATGAGGTTGGGGGGGCACCCAAGGAAATTGCCATCGGGCAACTATCATCCGACCTTCTTTTGGCTGAAAGGAATCTAGACAATACGCTGGCTGAGATTGATGCTGAGATTGAAGCAGAAAAGGTTGCTGAGGAGGTTCCACCAGAATCGTCCGAGGTCCCAGTCTCTGCAGCGGCTAACACTGAAGAGTCTTGAAAAAAAAAATGTCTTTTGTACTTTTTTCTTCTTTTTCTGTACTTTGCAATTTGTACTCTCTTTTTAATTTCTGGACAATGAAAAACTCCTTCTTATGGCCGACGTAGCTTTTTCTCTACGTTACTGTAACTGTTCCTTCTATGAATGTTTTTAATCTTCTGATGTTCTGTTGATTGCTTCTTCATAGTTCTATACTTAGAGATTTTTGCATGCTTTTTCATTTTGCTTCCTTTGTGTAATCTTCTCGGATTATATACCTCGGGTATAACAATAAAACTTTTACTTCGGCAAGATACTGACCTGCAAACTTTTCATAAATTTTAACAAGTATAAACATATACTACTTAATGTAAACTTTGCAAGTTTCTTCTCAAGTTTCAACAAGTATCAAACAGTGATCTCGGTCTAACCTACTTGTAAATTGCTACAAATGTCAACAAGTGTTTAAATAATATACTTATCCTTTACTTCAATCGGTAAATTTCTGTACACCTTAGCGGGTGATCATATGTCGGCTTAACATAAACTTGTAAATTGCTACAAATTTCAACAAGTGTTAAGCATCTTCCTTAGGTTTAAGCAACCCACATATTGCTATGAGAACTTAAGCAATAACCTCGGCTTAACTTCAACTTGTAAATTGCTACAAATTTCAACAAGTGAAGATAAGGAATCAGCTTAATTCCAACTTGTAAATTGCTACAAATTTCAACAAGTGAATTAAGGAATAATCTCGGCTTAACTTCAACTTGTAAATTGCTACAAATTTCAACAAGTGAAGATAAGGAATCAGCTTAATTCTAATTTGTAAATTGCTACAAATTTCAACAAGTGAAGATAAGGAATCAGCTTAATTCTAATTTGTAAATTGCTACAAATTTCAACAAGTGAATTAAGGAATAATCTCGGCTTAACTTCAACTTGTAAATTGCTACAAATTTCAACAAGTGAAGATAAGGAATCAGCTTAATTCCAACTTGTAAATTGCTACAAATTTCAACAAGTGAATTAAGGAATAATCTCGGCTTAACTTCAACTTATAAATTGCTATAAATTTCAACAAGTGAAGATAAGGAATCAGCTTAATTCCAACTTGTAAATTGCTACAAATTTCAACAAGTGAATTAAGGAATAATCTCGGCTTAACTCCAACTTATAAATTGTTAAAAATTTCAACAAGTGTTAAGGAATAATCTCTGCCTTTTCTTTGTCCCCAATGTGAACCTGAATTTGACTTGGGTATTAATTATGTCTTCAATAAACATCAATGCATAACTTTCTCAATCATATGTGTTGAAAGAATTCTGAAAAGACTTTATTGATGATATCGGCCAAAATATGATGTACATCTAATGATAGAAAAATCTCAAATTACAAGTATTCCAAGGTCTGGGCAATGCTTTGCCCTCATTGTCCTCAAGCCGATAAGCTCCATTGCCTAATACTGAAGTGATTCTGTAAGGTCCTTCCCAGTTTGGGCCGAGCTTGCCTTCCCTGGGATCCTTCTTGTTTCCGACGACTTTTCTCAGGACTAGGTCGCCGACTTGAAAATCTCTTGGATTGACCTTCTTGTTGTAAGCTCTGGCAAGCTGTTGCTGGTATACTGCAAGCTGAATTGCAGCTTTCTCTCTTCGTTCTTCCAACAAATCCAGATCTCGGGCTAAGTGTCACGCCCCCAAACCGCCCCTAGTAGTTTGGTGCCGTGATGGCCAATAACCCGAGGTTACCGAAGGCCGACTTATAAAAATCACACACGATCAGAGTATGAAATATGGGGCTTACAAGTGCGGAAGCAATATATACAAAAATCTTAGTAGTCCATAAGAGCCGTGCATAAGTCCAATGGAATGACATACATTTTTACAAAGCCTTAAAGTTAAATACAATAAGGAAATAAGATACAAATACATCTTGACCAAAAGGCTTCTCAAGCCGACGTATACAAGTACACATGAAACATAAGCTAAGAAGCATGATCTTCAAGATGGTACAAAATGCAATCCCAAAACAGGTCGACAATGCAACCAAAAACATGTCGGCATTACGTCTAGGCCTCATTGCCTTCTTGTTCATCACCTACATATATATAGAGAGGGTGAGCTTGGATACTCAGTGAATGATATTAGAAATAAAGGTTTTGCATGATTGATATCCAGGGTCTCTTTCAAAACAATACATAGCATACTTTACAATCAAGGGGAAAAATCAAGTTCACTGCCGGTCTTTCAAGTTCCTTGGATGTTAATAACATCTACATATTACAAAGGGGCGATGACATGTCAAGACAATAGTGCAGTTGCATTACAGTCCCCTGGCACTAAGGGCTTTCAAGACAAGAGTGCAGTTGCATTATAGTCCCCTGGCACTAAGGACTTTCAAGACAAGAGTGCAGTTGCATTATAGTCCCCTGGCACTAAGGACTTTCAAGACATGTCATCAAAACAAGATAGTGCTTGATATACAAACAGGGATAGTCATTCATGCTAAATCAAATACTTTTCATCAAAACAAAGCAAAACGAGATTTATCAAAACAAGTATAACATAGCTTTATTAAAAATACCACTCACCTAGCTCTTCAAACGTCAGGGTCGAGACAAGCCCAAGTCCTACAAACACATGGCAATGCCTATTGAATGCACTTTCAAACAAGTTTCATATGCAAACCAATGATCTCGGAAAAACATGCTGGGCACTAACCAGGTCTAGGCCGAGGTTCCACACCTCCTTGCCGAGGTGTGTCCCCGAGGGCCACATGCAAGGAAAAGAGGTCGGGAAACTCTGGGTTTCCCTCTGCTGATGAACATGAAGAACATGAGTACGAAAACATGAAGAATATGAATGCTCATTTACAACCCGTTATTACAAAATCTGGGATTTTCATACTACGAGTTTGAAAACATGGACCTGGGTACCCATACTTGAAGTTATTGCGGAAATAAACACAAAAACATGATTCTCTATGCAAGCTTCCGGATCAAAACAAGACTTTTTCTTCAAGAACGTATGAACATTATTTTCTCTTTCTAAAATCAGTTTCAAATTAATGCATGACGTGCAAAACAGGTTCGATCATGCAATGCAGCTAGATAAACACAAGGAACAACAAGAGTAAGCCAAGGATCTAACCTCAATACACGAATCTGACGCTTCGATCTCTTGGAATCAAGCTTGAAGACTTACTTTCTCACTCTAAAACTTCCTCTTCCTCCTAGAGCTTCTCTCTCTAAAAGGCAAGGTTATGATACCAAATGATAGTTTCCCTTACCCGGTTCTGGGGTTAACCCTCAGCGGGGACACGTGGCGGCGACTGGTTGGATTTTCCCTGAAAAGGTGGCTGACAGACCAGATAAAGCATGGCGAAAGGGTGTTCAACAAGTAAAGCGGTATGGGCTCTCTGACGAGGCAATGACATCGGCTAACAAAAGGGCTTCGGCAACTAAGGTGACAATGACCTCGGCTAGGAAGGACAACTCTTGACTAAGCTGTGCCACACCTTGGCCTAGATGTGCCACACCTCGGTCTAGGTCATACCACTCCAGGACGAGATCACTTGGGTGCAAAGGTAACATCTCGGCCAATGCGTCAAAGCAAGGATGGAGGTCAACAAAGGGGTTCCAAGATACTTCTAGGCTGAGGATGACCTCGGCTCGGAATGGTCTAGGCGTAACGTAACCTAGGCTTGGCATAACATCGGCTAATCATAACTTAGACAAGGCGTGACCTAGGTTTCACATCAAGGAGGGAGCAAGGCAAGCACACAACACTTAGACAAATCACAAAGGCATCAAAACAAGACATGGATCTCACTCACTTAAGCAGAACGAGTCACAAACATACACATGCAAGCTTAACAAGCCATAATCATACAGATGCTCATGAACATGATTAAGACGTAAAATGTGGGTTCCTACACTAAGAGTACGTCATTGGTGCCATTCTCTACTCCCTGGGTTCTGATCCCTGGGATGCCGATCTCCAATGGGATGACTGCTTCTGTGCCATAAGCCATGGCAAAGGGGGATTCTCCTGTTGATCTTCTCGGCGTAGTCTGATATGCCCAAAGTACGTTGGGCAACTCGTCTACCCATTTTCCTTTTGCTGCCTGCAGCCTCTTCTTTATTCCATCTAGTATTACTTTGTTGGATGCCTCTGCTTGCCCATTGCTTTGAGGAAAACTTGGTGTTGAGAAATAATTTTTGATTTTGAATTTTGCACAAAAGTTCTTGATGAGTTTGCTGTCAAACTGTGTTCCGTTGTCGGCAATTATTGCTCTTGGAATCCCAAATCTGGTGATAATGTTTCTCCATATAAAATTCTTGACGTCCACATCTCGGATTTTGGCAAGAGGTTCTGCCTCTATCCATTTTGTAAAGTAGTCTGTTGCTACTAGCAAGTATTTTCTCTGTCCAGTTGCCTGGGGAAGTTGTCCAACCAGATCCATGCCTCATTGGGCAAACGGCCAAGGGTTGGATACTGGGTTCAGGTCAGCAGCTGGCTGATGTATCAAAGGTGCAAACCTTTGGCATTGTTCACACTTCTTCACATAGGCTTCGGCATTCTTTTGCATGTAGGGCCACCAATACCCCTGGGTAATGGCCCTGTGGGCTAATGATCTGCCCCCAGCATGGCTTCCACAAATTCCTTCATGAATTTCGTAAAGAAAATCTTCAACCTGCAAAGGGTGTACGCACCTTAAAAGCGGCCCAGTGAAGGACCTTCTGTAGAGATGGCCTTCTGCTGTTAGACTGAATCTGGCCGACTTCAGTCTGATTTTATGTGCTTCCTTATGGTTTTCTGGCAACTTCCCCTCTTTTAGGAATGCAATGATTGCATCCATCCAGCTTGGTCCCAAGTCTACGCACATTGCTTCTTGTTCGGTGCTCTGTTTATCTATGCTCGGGGCCGACATGTAGTCGATCATAATTGTCCTTGTTCTTCCAGTTTGAATTGAACTGGCCAGGTTAGCCAACGCGTCGGCGTGGGTGTTGTCATCTCGGCTAACTTGGAGTAATCTGCAGTTCTGAAATAGGGCTGCCAATCTGATGACTTCCTTTGCGTATGCTGACATTCTTTCGTCTCTGGCTGCAAATTCTCCTGTTGACTGGTTAACAATGAGTTGTGAATCACAAAAAACAATTACCTCGTCTGCCTCTACTGCTGCTGCCAGCTTTAGCCCTGCAATTAATGCTTCATATTCTGCTTCATTGTTGGAGGCTTTGAACCCCAAACGGATGGACTGTTCTACTATTTCTCCATCTGGAGAGATCAGCAGTACTCCTGCCCCTGCTCCCTGGCGGTTTGAACTTCCATCGACGAATAGTCTGAATGAATCGCCGATGTAGATGCTGCAGGGTCTGAGCTTCTCTTTCTCTTGTTTTTTTGTCTTTGGCTAGGATTCTTTTTGCTTGTTGGGACAATTCTCATCTTGGCTCGACGGAGCCCGATGTGTGATGGCTTCAGGTGTGAGTTCTGCGACGAAGTCGGCTAAAACTTGGCCCTTTATTGCTATTCTCGGCCTAAACTCCAGGTCAAACTGGCCCAGGGTTACTGCCCATTTTGCTATCCTTCCTGTTAAGTCTCCTTGTTGCAACAAGGACTTCAGTGGGTGCTCTGTTAGGACCACAATCTTGTGTGCCTGAAAGTAATGGCTCAATTTCTTTGAAGCCATTACCAAGGCTAGCATTAATTTTTCCAGTGGTAGGTATCTTGTTTCTGCGTCGGCCAAAGTTTTACTTACATAATAAACAACCTTTTGTTCTCATTTTTCCTCTCGGATTAGCACTGCACTGACTGCGTGTTCTGAGACTGCTAAGTACAAAAACAGTTCCTCCCCTGGTACTGGGTTGGAAAGAACCGGAGTTGTGGTCAAGTACTTTTTTAGGTCGGTTAAGGCGGCTTCACATTCTTCTGTCCATAGGAAGTCCGTGGCTTTTTTCACCAGGTTGAAGAAAGGTCTGCACTTATCTGAGCTTCTGCTGATGAATCTGTTTAGGGCTGCGACCCTTCCAGTAAGCATTTGAACTTGCTTTGCCGATGTCGGGCTCTGTAAGTCCAGGATGGCCTTGATTTGGTCAGGGCTGGCCTCAATTCCCTTTCTTGTTACCAGATAGCCTAAAAATTTACCTGATCCAACTCCAAAGGCGCACTTTGAGGCGTTGAGTCGGAGCCGATATCTTTTGAGTATGTCAAAGACCTCTTTTAGGTCGGCGAGGTGACCCTTTGATTCCTTGGTCTTCACGACCATGTCGTCGATGTAGACTTCTACTGTTTTGCCAATCAGGTGCTTAAACATCTTTGTTACTAACCTCTGATAGGTTGTTCCTGCGTTTTTTAACCCAAAAGGCATTACCTTGTAACAGTACAGGCCTTTAGGGGTGATGAACGCTGTCTTCTCCTCGTCTTGAGGGTACATGGCAATCTGGTGGTACCCTCTGTATGCATCCAAAAAACTCATCCTTTCATGTCCTGAAGTTGCGTCTACCAGTTGGTCGATTTTGGGCAGAGGAAAGCTGTCTTTGGGGCAAGCTTTGTTGAGGCTGGTAAAGTCTACACAAACCCTCCATTTGCCATTCTTCTTCTTTACTACTACTGTGTTGGACAGCTATGTTGGGTACTGAACTTCTCGGATGGCCCTGGCCTCCAAGAGTCTGTCTACCTCTTCTTCTACTGCTTCGACGTGCATCAACGTCGGTCTTCTGGCTCGTTGAATCACAGGTTTTGCCGATCTGTCGACATTCAGTTTGTGGCAAGTGACCTCAGGGTCAATGCCTGGCATTTCATAAGTTGTCCAGGCGAACACCTCTATGTTTGCCCTTAAAAAATCTTCCAGTTCTTTCTCTTCTTCTCTAGCTAAGCCTGAGCCGAGAAGAAAGAAACGCTCTTCGTCGTCCTCTTGGACGAAAACTTTTTTTAGCGCCTCTTCGCTCTTTTCGGCTAGTTCCTTCCCGACGTCTTCTAGGACCTCCATGTCCTCATCTTCAACTTCTGCTTTCCTTGGCTCCCGTATACTACAGGTGGATTTCATTGCTGTCATGGAGCAATTTTTTGCTTGCAGTTGATCCCCTCTAACTTCTTCAATCCCATGCTCTGTTGGGAACCGCAGTAGTTGATGCAATGTTGAGGGAACTGCCCCCATTGCATGCAACCACGGTCTTCCCAAGATGATGTTGTATGGTGAGGGCGTGTCAATTACCAGAAATTCCGTCTGGATCTTCTTAGTGCCGGCTTGTACCTCCAAGCTTGTTGCGCCCAGTGGCCATGTCGGCATTCCATTAAAGCCGACCATCGGGCCGCTGGATTGTTCTAAGTCATCAGGGTGAAGGCCCAGCTCCTTGTAACATCTGACATACATGATGTCACAGGAGCTGCCTTGATCTATTAGGATGCGTTTCACTTGGCACTCCCCAACCTGGAGGGATGCTACCAAGGCATCATTATGCAGATGTTGGACCAATTCCAGGTCGGCTTCAGTAAAGACTATCATCGGCCCTTGGCATTCTTCTGGCCGATGTCTCTTCTCCCCGATTTGGTAGATATGCTGTAAATGTCTTACCCTCTGGGTCTCTCCTCTGACTTCGTTTTCGTTGACCCTAGAGTGGATCACATTAACTACCCTCAGTCCTCCTGCTGGTGGTAGTTGTGCTGGGGGAGGCGGTGCTACTGGTGCTTGAGGCAACCTTGCCTGTTCTTCCCTTGTCCTGGCCTCATCGACCAGGTCCCTCAGAAGGCCTTGTCTTACCAGGTCCTCCAAGTGTGCTTTCAAGGCTCTACAACCTTGAGTTTGGTGCCCTTCTTCATTGTGGTAGGCACAACGTCTACCAACGTTCCTTCCCATGAATTCCCCTGGTGCTCTTGCCGGAGCCCTGAAATAAGGTTGATTTCGAATCTGATCTAAGACTTTATGGATTGGGATCCGGAATACCATTGTTACCGCCTATTTATTTCTCAACTCTGTTTCTTGTTTGGTCGGCCCATTGTTGCCTCGGCTTCGCTTCGGCGAGCCGTTTCCCTTTTCTTGCTTTATCTCTTTGTTTCCCGATGTATCTTCTTCGGCTCTGGCATACTTCTCGATCCTTGCCATGAGTTCTTCCATGCTTTTTGGCAATGTTTTTGCCAAAGACTTCCGTAGCGGGCAGTCATCTTTCAGGCCGTTCTTGAAAGACACGACCGCTACCTCTTGGTTGCATTCGGGTATTCGGTTGAACACCTCGTAGTACCTCTTTGCATAGGCCCTAAGGCCTTCTTCCTTGGTGATTCTTAGAGTCATCAAAGCATCAACCCTCAGGGGTTGCAGCTTGTTGGTTACGAACCTGGCCACAAACATCTCAGCCAGGCCTTCCCATGTCTTTATGCTTCCCTTTGGTAATTTATGGAACCAATCAGATGTAATTTCCCCAAAGGATGAGGGGAATACTTTGCAGAGCAACGGCTCGTTCCCGCTATATAACGCCATTGAATTCAGGTATAGTCCAACATGAAAGTTTGGGTCTGACTTACCATCATAAATTCGAAACCTCGGCATACTGAATCTCTTTGGTGGTTCGAATTTGTCCAGTTCCACCGAGAAGGCTGTCTTCGGTTTTATTGGGAGTTTACCTCGGCTTCAACATTCTGCTGCCTCCTTTTTAGGTAGTCCCTCAGGTCTTCTTTACTCCTCCCTGGAGCTCGGCTGTCTATGGATTTTAGTCTTTTTGGTACACTGCTTTCGTCCTCGTGGTGGGCCCGTTTGGATCTTTCTCCATGGGTTGTGTCAAAGCAGAGTGCTTGCCTTTGAACATGCCGATGTTCTTTGGGCTCTGGATTCTTCATGTGGTGCGTCCTTCGGGACTCTTCTTGCCTCGGCTCTTCTCGTCTGACTTCCCTGGAAGGCCGGTGAGAATGCCTTCCGCTCCTGGTATGCTGAGGGACGTCGGGGATTTTTTTTCTTCCGCCCTTCTGGGCGTTGGTTGCTGGCATCGACGTATCTTGCAGCGGGTATGGTGGCTGCATAACATTATTCTGCATCATGAAGTTGACGACTGACTGAAGGTCTGCCAACTTGTTCGCCAATTCTTTTACTCCCTCATCCCTCCGTAGGCATCTGTCCCTCCATACCTGGAGGTTATCTTCATTGTAGTATTTTCCTTGATCTGTCCTTTTTGACGTGTCACCCTCCTAGATGATGTCTTTCTCTCTGTGACCCTGGTCACGGGCTTCTGTATTGTGGTTGTCTCCTTCAATGTCGAGGTCAATTGGTCTGCCACTCCCAGCGGGAGCGTTATCCCCAATATTTTCCTGCTGTCCGTTACTGGCCATCTATTCTTCCTTCGTTCCCACAGATGGCGCCAAATTGTGTGGGTGAAAATCTGACCACACTGCTTGCTTAGTGATCAATTGGAGAGCACAGGCAGAATAGATGGCTTCAGCAACCTGAAACAGAAAGAATAGGCTCCGGCGGTGGTTCTTCCACCCGGGGGCACTCCGACGATCAAGTCAGTATATCTCTCAAAGATAATCAAGTGCAAAACTTAATACTCAAAACATAAATTGCATACCTTAGACCCACGGGGGTGCCTCTCTTTTATATTATACTCAATCCAAGTCCCACTAGAAGTATGACTTCTATGTACTCCAATTCTGTGCTTACTTTAGACTCCTCAAGAGATAAAGATAAACTCCCTAAGAGCTTTATCCTTATCTTGGTTAAGTCTCCTCTTCTTCTTAGGACTCTTGTCCCTTATCCGTTTATCTCGGATTCCGATATCTTCGGAGGAAACCTCGGCCTAGCCGAGATGACCTCGGCACAATGACCAAGACACGTGGCACGTCGGCTGACACATCGGCATCACCTTGCCACGTGTTGGTACTCAGAAAATATATCCCCACACCCATTATATATATATAATAGTTATATAAAAAAAATTATATATATATATCAAGTACATTTGTTATGTGTAATTTTATTATTAATTAATAATACTACCTTATGAGTATCACCGTGATAATTCTATGTTGATGTAACTATTATTACTATATTTTAACTTGTATATTTTGGTCCTACATAATTTGTTACCGTAAAAAAATTTCAATAATAATAATTAAATATTACCAAGATGTCGGTCAATTTGACTAGACGAAAGAAAGGCAAAAGTGATCATGAGTTCAGGCAGCTGAGCTGCTATTGCACTCAATCCGCACTCGTAATTTTGATACCAAGATGTGCAGATTGAGGAAAACGTCACGTCACAAAAGCATTCAATAATTTAGGGAGAATAATATAACAGTGGTGGTAAAAAAAAATAATTATAAAAAAAATAAATATATTAAAAATTATAATTTTTTACATTAATATATAATATTTTTTAAAAATTATCAATAAATGATAATTTTCTTAATAAGTGGCATTGATGTGAACCTACAGCAATTTGTCTGCATGTTTTGAGTAAAGTCGGATGACAAAAATTAGGAGCGTTTGGAAATTAGTTTTTTTTTAGATTTATTATGCAAATATATGTTAAAAAGTAAAGAGAATGATTTAATAATTTGTAGTGATTTTTTTGACTAAAAATTAAGATGTCCAAACAAAGTCTTAATATATGACAATATTGTTGGATTTATTTTCTGGTGTAGTCCAATAGCCTATATATCTTTTATATGTATTTTATTTGAACTCTACAACTAGATAAAGCCAATATTTTAGATAAAGTTCAATAATTAAAATTTTAAATATGGGATAATTACTCTTCTAAGATAAGAAGGAAATTCTAATGGACATGAATTCTTCTAATAGAGTTTATCTAACCCTCTTTTCTTCTCTATATAAGGATGAGTGACTCCCCTTATGTAATATGAGTATTTTTCCGTCACTCTAAATTCTATAGTCATCTTAATTAAGAGAAACAAATAGAAGAAGGTGAGCCAAAAATTAAAGGTTCAACTATTAAAAGTATTTTCTCAATTTCTATAATTCTATAGCTAACAAAGATATATTCGTTTTATTTGTATTAAATTCAAGATCCTACAAAGTTTAATTCCGTATTATTATTATGGTTACATGTATATTAATTTCTTGCATGTGGTATCAAAGCCTTAATTTTGTGAATCAATACACCTTGAAATAATAATATATTTATGAATATTATTATTGTATTATAATTATAATTATTCATGATACTAAGGCCTCGTTTGGAAATCCTCTCTTTTAGCCAAAAAGTCAAAAAGTTACTAAATTAACCAAAAAGTCAACAACCCATACAAAAAAGTCAAATATTTTCTTTTCTCTCTACTTTTTGCACATCTTTTCGTAAAAAGCTAAAAAGTCATTCCAAACATACTAATTTTTTTAAGCTCATATTTTAGCTAAATAGCCAAAAAATTACTAAATTAGTCTGTTCCTAAACGAGGCCTAAGTGCGGTCCCTTGCTTTTTTCTAATATGTCCTCTGAGGCATAAGTATCTGAAACCAATTCACCTAGTAAGGTTAAAGAGGTGAGCAGGGCTATCGACTCCAATAATGAGGGACCGAAATTGCATGATAAACGTGCAATATGCATACTTCGATTTATTATAAATTTTTTAGCAATAATAATTTTTATAATCATTATAATATGACACTAAATTGGGTGTAATATTTATATTACCTGCCGTTATGACAAAGTCCATAGATTAAAATCAATTTGTTGAATTGTTCGGTCTATTAAATAAATATATTTATTTGATCATATTATGTTAGAGAATTATGGTTTTACCTTTCATGATTATGTACACTTTTTTTTTCTATCATTGTTGATATTTATATATTTTCATGATTTAAATTTGATATCATGATATAATTTTATGACATTAAATATTAAGTATTGAAGTGGTTAATTCATATTAGGTGTAATTCTTATTGACCATTATAGGAGATATTCATGATTGTCGTATTGCATAATTTGATATATATATATATATATTCATGTTCGTCTAGAGTTATTATTATTATTATATTGGTAATTGCAATCACATAAAAGAAATTTTAGAAATCATAAATAGTGATTTCATTAAAATAATGATTGAATTAATGATAATTAAATAACTCAAATTAGTGCATAGAGAATATAGTTGGTTAGTTCCATATTCATGGGGTTTACTAATTTAATAGCTGTCAAAGTAGCCTAAATTTGTAAAACTTATGAATATAGAACTACATAAAAAAATTGTTAAAATGGTAACATTAAGGTCAATAATATTCTCAATTGCAGTTATAATTAGGAGATTAACTAGCCCAAAGGAGAGTCACTTTCAAAAAAGTATGAACTGGGTAGGGTAATGTAACTTATGTAATTTGACAGAGTAAAATTGAATACCCAAACGTAACATGACTAACTGAAAAGTTGCATAAATTACTTTAGACTTACATAAGTGATTCTTGATGAGTGGACAATAGATATACTTAGGTTTTGCCCAAAGGAAAGACTTATATGATATCAATAGTTCATCATTATAATTCTCAACGCTTTAATATGTATATTGTTTATGATATATTGTTTATGCCTATTTCTGCGTTACTTGTGAGACCTTGTATTAATACCTCTTAAGATCTGTCAAAAAGATAGCTTACTATCTAAGGTGGTTGGACATAAAAATGAGGCCATATTAACTCTTTCGACCTTCTTGGGATCTTGCTTGGTTATTGACCAAAGGACTCTTTAGTGACGTTACCCTAATCGTTAAAGTAAATTTTGGGGCGTCATATGTTCTATCTTATTTCAATGATAGTTCCCACCTCATTGCACTCTCTTACATCGAGTGTCCCTCTATTTACTGGCGCTATTATGGCTGAATTGACAACAATGAAATATGATGGCAACCGAGGAACTCAGTATCACATCTTCAATATGGCTGACAAAGCTGCAAAGCTTAAAATTTTAGAGATGCAAGTCGATGAAACTTTTCTCGTGCAGTTTATTCTCAACCCACTTCTATCACAGTTCGGCGCATTCAAAATTCACTATAACACCAATAAAGTTAAGTGGAGTTTGAATGAGCTGACTAATGTGTGTGTTCAAGAAGAAGTGAGGTTGAGGAACGAAGGACACCAAACTGCGTTGGCTGTAACTCATGGAGTTATAAAGGAAAATAAGGGTAATTTTGTAAAATCAAAGAAAAATCCACCCAAGAAAAAAAATGGATTTGGGGAAGAAAATCTGGCTCAGAATGATTTCACTGTCAAGTGCTACTTTTGTGGCAAGAAGGGACATGTGAAGAAAGACTGCAGCAAGCAAAAGGTGTGGTTCGAAAAGAAATGTAAAAAATTTTCTTTTGTTTTTTATGAATCAAATCTTGTTGAAGTACCTTCTAACACGTGGTGGATTGACTCTGGGGCCACAACCCACATTACAAATTCTATGCAGGAATACCTCTCAACTAGAAAACCAAAGGAAAGTGAAAGATTTGTCTATATGGGGAACCGTCTCAAAGTTGAAGTCGTAGTTGTAGAAACCTATCGACTGATCTTAGAGACAGGTCATCAGATGAATCTAGAAGACACTTTTTATGTTCCTTAAATTTCTAGGAATTTAGTTTCGTTATCCAAATTAGATCGTGCTGGATATTCAGTTTTATTTAGTTATGGAAAACTCAATTTTATCTTTAATTCAATAATGATTGGTTATGGTAATTTATGTGATCGTTTATATAAAATTACCTTAAATTATGAGTTTGCACAATCATTAGTAACTCTACATTCGAATATTGGTTTAAAACATGGTCTAATTAATGAAAAATCCTCAATCTTGTGGCATAGACAGTTGGGGCATGTCTCTAGAAATAGAATTGAAAAATTAGTAAAGAATGAGATTTTGGAAAACCTAGACTTCACTGATTTTGAGATATGTGTGGATTGCATTAAAGGAAAGCAAACCAAACACACCAAGAAAGGTGCCACAAGAAGTAATGAGCTTCTTGAGATAATTCATACAGATATTTGCAAGCTACTCAACATCACATGTTTTAGTGGTGAAAAATATTTCATCACATTTATAGATGATTTCTCACGTTATGGATATGTGTATCTAATTCATGAAAAGTCTCAAGCTGTTAACATCCTTGAGATCTACATAACTGAAGTTGAGAGACAATTAGATAGAAAGGTTAAAATAGTGAGATCAAACAGGGGTCGTGAATATTATGGTAAATATGATGAGTCAGGCCAAAATCCTGGCCCATTTGCCAAATTCTTAAAAAAGAAAGGCATTTGTGCTCAATATACAATGTCTGGTACGCCACAATAGAATGGAGTTGCTGAAAGGTGTAATCGTACACTTAAAGATATGGTTAGGAGTATGTTAAGTTACTCAATTGTATCCATTTCATTGTGGGGTGAAGCTTTAAAGACTGCAATATATATCTTAAGTAGGGTTCCTAGTAAGGCGGTCCCAACAACTCCTTTTGAGTTGTGGACTAGTAGGAAACCTAGTTTGAGACACTTACATATTTGGGGTTGTCCAGCAGAGGAAAGAATCTTCAACCCATAAGAGAAAAAGTTGGACTCAAGAACAATATCTGGATATTTCATTAGTAATCCAAACAAGTCTAAAGGATACAAATTTTATTGTCCTAATCACAGTATGGGGATAGTGGAGATTCGTAATGCTAGATTCATAGAGAATGGTGAAATTAGTGGGATTGAGAAAACACGAGTGGTGAATTTCGAGGAAATTATGGTGGATGTGCCAAAATTTGACCCTTATCAAAAAATTGTTGCTCCTCGGACTATTCCACAGGCTGAGGGTAATGAACAACATAATGAAAATCCTTCACTACCTCATGTTTCACCACTTTATGAAGATATCACCATTGAAAATATTGTAGAGCCACCACAACCGGTAGTTCTGAGAAGATCTCAGAGGGAAAGAAAGCCTGTCATTTCAGATGATTACATGGTGTGCCTACAAAAATCTGATTTTGATATTAGGATTAACAAAGATTCAGTCTCATTTCACAAGCCATGAATAGTGTTGATTCTACTAAATGGGTCAATGCTATAAATGAAAAGTTAAAATCCATGGAGCAGAATGGTATTTGGGATCTCATCGAATTGCCTAATAATTGTAAAAAAGTCAAGTGTAAATGGGTCTTCAAGACCAAGCGTGATGCAAAAGACAATATCAAACAATTTAAAGCCAGACTTGTAGCCAAGGGTTTTACTCAAAAAGAAGACATAGACTATAAAGAGACCTTCTCTCCAGTATCTAAAAAGGACTCGCTTAGAATCATCCTAGCATTGGTAGCTCGTAATGACTTAGAGTTGCATCAAATGGATATGAAAACTGCTTTTCTAAATAGGAATTTGGATGAAGAAATTTATATGGAGCAGCCAAAAGGGTTTGCGAAGAAAGGTAAAGAACATTTATCTTGAAAATTAAAGAAATCCATATGTGGTCTTAAATAAGCTTCCAGACAATGATATTTAAGATTTAATGATACCATTACCACCTTCGGATTTAAGGAAAATACAGTTGATCAGTGCATATATCTAGAGGTTAGTAGGAGTAATTTCATTATTTTGATGCTATATGTGGATGACATTTTTTAGCTAGTAATGGCCTTGGCTTATTGCATGAAACCAAGGAATATTTCTCCAAAAACTTTAAAATGGTTGATGTAGGTGAGGCAAACTATGTTATTGGCCTATAGATCTTTACGATCGATCTCGAGGATTGCTAGGACTATCTTAGAAATGATATATTGGTCGTGTTTTTAAGAGTTTCAATATGCAATTTTGTTCAGCCGGTGATGCACCCATCATGAAGGGTGATAAATTAAGTGAAAAACAGTGTTAAAGGAATGACTGGGAAAGAAAAATGAAAAACATTTCATATGCATCAGTAGTAAGGAGCTTGATGTATGCCTATACATGTACCAATCTAGATATTAGTTTTGCAGTTGGAATGTTGGGAAGATTCCAAAGTAATCTTGGAATGGAACATTAGAAAGCAGTGAAGAAGGTTATGAGATATCTTCAGGGAACAAAGGACTATATGCTCACCTATAGGAGATCAGAACAGTTGGAAGTGATCGGATACTCAAACTCAGATTTTGCTGGTTGCCTTGATAGTAGAAAATCTATATCAAGTTTTGTTTTTCTACTATTGCTTCATCTACTATGGAGGTTGAGTTTGTGACATGCTTTAATGCTACAAATTATGCTTTATGGTTGCGAAATTTGATCTCAGGACTTGGTGTTGTTGACTCAATTGCCAGGCCGCTGAAGATATATTGTGACAATACCGCAGCAGTTTTCTTCTCTAAGAATGGAAAGTACTCCGTGGTTCCAAACACATAAAAGTAAAGTACTTGGTTGTTAGAGAAAGAGTCTAGAAACAACAAATGTTAATTGAAAACTTAAGCACCTCTTTTATGATTGCTAATCCATTCACAAAGGGATTGCCACCAACGACATATAAAGAGTATGTTATCAAGATGGGTCTTTTAAGCAACCTTTGATGTGTATAGTTAATCTTGAGTGCTTATTTTTATTTGACACTATTTGCGCAATAATAATTTTGTTTCTATTTTTCCTGTTCTAAAAGTGTGTGTACACATTAATTGGAATATTGATAAACAAGAAATGTCTTAACAAGACAAATTACAGGGGCCTTTTAGACAAATAATTACATATCCCGATAATGGATTAGGTTAGTGAAGGTTATCGATGGTGTGGTGCATAGAAGGAAATATGAAATAAATGTTATATAATCGCTATGACTCACACATTGGTGATCTGAAGTAATCACAGTATTATAGTCTTTAATATATCTGAACTTATTGGCTATTTTTAAAATTTCTTGATCACGTGTCAAAATTTTTAGTGTGGAATCCAATTTATAAATTGCATATTTTGAAAAAATCTCATAGTTGCATCATAATTGGCTTAATGGGCCAAGTGAAGAATGTTAGATTTATTTTCTGGTGTGGCCCAATAGCCTACATATCTTTTACATGTTGTATTTTATTTGGACTCCACAACTAGATAAAGCTAATATTTTAGATAAAGTTCAGTAATTAGAATTTTAAATATGAGATAATTACTTTTTTAAGATAAGAAAGAAACACTGATGGACAGGAATTCTTCTAATAGAATTTATCTTGCCCTCTTCTCTCCTCTATATAAGGTTGTGTGACGCCCCTTACATAATATGAGTATTTTTCTATCACTCTAAGTTCTATAGTCATCCTAATTAAGAAAGATAGAGAGAAGAAGGTGAGCCAATAATTAAAGGTTTAACTATTAGGAATATTTTCTCAACTTCTCTAATTCTATGGCTAACAAAGGTATATTCGTTTTATTCTTAAGTTGTATTGAATTTAAGATCCTACAAAGTTCAATTCTGCATTATTATTATGGTTACATGTACATTAATTTCTTACAAATATAACACTGAATAATTTTAGAGCAATAATGTTAAATACACATAATTAAAACGACACAAAAAGAACATAGAAAATACGGCGACATTCATCTTGAATCTGATATAAATAACACTTAAAATAATATTTCAATAATTCAATACATTTTTATATTCTTTCTATAATTTAATTATGTGCACTTGATATTACTAATTTTTTAATATAAATAAATGAGAAGAAGACTTGTGCACATTTATGGCACCCTGAAAGATTGTGACTCATGTTTGGATATTGACTTTGTGGAAACTTTGAAATTTGACTAGCAGCTTCAATAATGGTAAATTATAAACACATCCCTTGAAATTTATTTAAATTATAAATTATCTTTTATAATTTTAAAAATTACATTATGTCCTTTAAAGTTTTTAATTTCATAACAAATAGGTCATTTTGTTAATAAATCATCAAGTTAATTAATAATTTTTAATAATGTTAAAATTTTATTTCAATTAATAATTCAGATAATTTTATTATTGTATAGGTAAACAATTAGAAATTTCACTTTTTCAATTAATTCTGTTAAATAGAAAATTATGACAAAGAGGTATTTATAATTTTTCAAACTATAAGGAATAATTCATATTTTAAGTAAATCTCAAAGGATGTATTTGTAATTTACCCCTTCAATGAGTAGCCCCATCCTACAAATGAAATACAACCCTAATTTATTAAAGATTAATTGGTCCTTGACCACAAGATCAAATGATTTGAATACAAAATTATATTTGTAATTCTTATAATTCTGTGGGGACATATTTTTGGGTAGTCCACGTAGTCGAGGTTGTTAGCCGAGGTACCACGTGGGTGGACCATGATGCCGAGATATGGTGCAATAATACCAGAATCTGAGATATTTGGATAGAGGACTAGAGTCCTAGATGACATCAAACTACCTATTTGGATAGAAATGGGACTCTTGAGAAAGTTCATCTTAATCTGAATAGTGTGAGTTGTGATAGATGTTATCCTTGTAAAGGATAGAGTCCCATGAAGTAAGACTTCTAGGGGAAGATGGACACTGACCACTATAAAAGTGAGGCACCCCCATGAGTCTAAGGTATGTTTTTTATGTTCTGTCAAGTGAGTTAAGCACTATTGGTTATCTGTGAGAGATATTTGATTACTGACTTGAGCATCAAAGTACCCCCGAGTGGACGAACTACCGCCGGATTCTTATCTTTCTGTGACAGGTTGTTCGGGCTTAATCTATTCTGCCGGTGCTCTCCAGCTGAGTTCCCCCTTTGGTTGTGTGGTCGGAAATCAACACCCACAATTTGGCGCCGTTTGTAGGAACTTAGTAAGGATACATGGTCAACAACGAACATGAAGTGAGGATTGTGGACGACATCCACAGTAAGAAGGAGGAGCATGTAGATCCTAACACTGAAGGAATGAACCATAACGGAAAAGTGCAAGAAGTGAATCCTAAGGCAAATAATGTCACCAAAGGCCGAGAAGGGAACAAGAAGGGTAGCCGAGATGAGTACTATTGAGAAAGGGACCTTCAGGTATGGAGGGACAGATACCGGAGAAAATACGAGGAAACTGAAAAACATGGAAAATATGTTGACAGATCTATAGACAGTAGTTAACCTCGTGATGTAACCGAACATCCCCATTACAGGACATGTCAGCACCAAAAACCAAAATTGGTGCCCAGAAGACAAGATCTCGACCTAGATAATTAGGTCCGAGGAGACAAGAGCTCAGCCGAAGTGAGCAGATCCCGGATTCCAAATCCCAGATCTTAGAAAACACGATCTCGGCCTAGATGATTAGGTCCAAGAAGACAAAAGCTTAGTCGAAGTGAGCAGATCCCGGATTCCAGATCCCGGATCCCAGATCCTAGAAGACAAGATCTCGGCCTAGACGATTAGGTTCGAGAAGACAAGAGATTAGATCCTGGATTCCAGATCCCGGATCCCAGATCCTAGAAAACACAATCTCGGCCTAGATGATTAGGTCCGAGAAAACAAAAGCTCAGATCCCAGATTCCAGATCCCGGATCCTAGATCCGAGAAGACATGATCTCGACTTAGATGATTGGGTCCGAGAAGAGAAGAGCTCAGCCTGAGTGAGCAGATCCAAGATTTTAGAAGATAAGATCTCAGCCTAGATAATTAGGTCCGAGAAGAGAAGAGCTCAGCCTAAGTGAGCAAATCCAAGATTCCAAAAGACAAGATCTCAGCCTAGATAATTAGGTCCGAGAAGATAAGAGCTCAGCCTAAAGTGAGCAGATCCCAGATTCCAGAAGACAAGATCTTGGCCTAGATGATTAAGTCCGAGAAGATAAGAGCTCAGCCTAAAGTGAGCAGATCCCAGATTCCAGAAGACAAGATCTTGGCCTAGATGATTAAGTCCGAGAAGAGAAGAGCCCAGTCGAAGTTAAAGACTTTTTATATACGGACTGCAAAGGAGTATGTTGAAGCCATACAGGGGGGCAAATCCCTTGCCCATAAAGCAATATCACAAGGATTCTTTTGGCCTTACATGCAAAAGGAAGCTGAAGCCTATGTAAAAAAGCATGAAAATGTTGTTGAAATCCACCTGCAACATGCGAGAGAACAACAATTTGGCTGGGGGCATACCAATAACAACTTGTTAGGGCTTACAACAAGAAGGTCAGCCCAAGAGAGTTCAAGGTTAGGGACCTCATCCCGAGAAAGGCCGTCGGCAATAAGAAGGATCATAAGGAGGCCAAACTTGGCCCAAAGAGAATCATCTCGCTTACCAGCAATGGGGCATATCGGCTGAAGTAATAATAAAGTGCTAGTTTGATTTTTGTGAATTTGAAATCTGTGCTATAGGACCGACCAGTCCTATGACGATGTTTCTAAATGATACATGACGAATAACTTAGACTTATTATATGGCAGAGTTGAATTATACTTGCATATAATAGAGTTGAACTAAGTTGGTGATGTTTCTGAATAAAACATGGCAAGTAACTTAGACTTATTATATGACAGGGTTGAATTATACTTGCATATAATTGAGTTGAACTAAGTTGGTGATATTTCTGAATGAAACATGACGAGTAACTTAGACTTATTATATAGTAGAGTTGAATTATATTTGCATATAATAAAGTTGAACTAAGTTGGCAATGTTTTTGAATGAAACATGACGAGAAACTTAGACTTATTATATGGCAGAGTTGAATTATACTTGCATATAATAGAGTTGAACTAAGTTGACGATGTTTCTGAACGAAACGTGACGAGTAACTTAGACTTATTATATGGCAGAGTTGAATTATACTTGCATATAATAGAGTTGAACTAAGTTGGCGATGTTTCTGAATGAAACATGACGAGAAACTTAGACTTGTTATATGGCAGAGTTGAATTATACTTGCATATAATAGAGTTGAACTAAGTTGGCGATGTTTCTAAATAAAGCATGACGAGAAAACTTGACTTATTATATGGCAAAGTTAAATTATACTTGCATACAATAGAGTTGAACTGAGTTAGCGATGTTTCTAAATGAAACATGACGAGTAACTTAGACTTATTATATGGCAGAGTTGAATTATACTTACATATAATAGAGTTAAACTAAGTTGAATTCACCTAGACTTGCCATGTTGGCAGAGTTAAACTCAGAATGAAACTAAGTTTGCTTTAGAGAAACCAAGGTTGAACACCTCGGCTAGTCTTTGTTTGAATCAGACTTCGGTGAAATTGAAGATGCATGCTTAACGTGAACATAAGTGACACTTGGGTTCACATTAGGGGGCAGGAAGCAGGAATAAGGAATAGGCTTGACACTTGTTGAAATTTTTGAAAAAATTTACAAGTTGGAGTCAGCCGAGGTATCTAGATGAGGGGACACTCGAGTTATTGGATACCTGAGATCACCAACCAGGTCATCAAACCTGGGAATGTTAGAAGGGTGAAGTCTTGATAAAAGACAGCAAGTACAAGTAAAAGAAGCAATACTTGTTTAATGTTATTCAAAGAATTTTTACAAAGTGCCCGTTGGCCGAGATCACAGTAAAAGGTGAATTTCGAGGTAAGTTAGTCCGAGGTGACCAACTAATGGTGCACCCAAGATTAAGTGGATCTGAGGTAGTACATGCCAGATGTGTTCTGACCCGAAGTGATTACACAATTAAAGTATACTTGCGAGAAGTACAAAAATATTCTAAGTATGGAATCATACAAGACAGTAAAGACAGAGACAAGCATTCAACACTTAGCCAAAAAGAGGACTTGTATTCAAAAAGACAACTTGTTCAGATACAAAAGAAGACACCTCAGCCCAAAGTAAAACAAGATATCAAGATGGAATTTGACTCCACCCTCAAATGCTAGATACTACAGGGAAGGGCATATATGTCTCTCCAGGCATCACGGAATCCTCCTCCCCAGCCAACCTTAAATGAACGTCGGTTGGAATGAAGAATTCCTGACGGAAGTATTCTAGTTTATTGGAGAAGTTTACCCTCTATTTGAACATCCCCATGAGCTCGGCTAGGAAAGCTGGAATATGTGGGTTAAAGATCTTGGCGAAACCCTAAGGACTGCTGGGTTATCAGTTTTAGGGTTTTGAGGAAGGTTTGGGGGCAAAATTTGTTTTAGTTTTCCTAAGTGTGGATTCTAGCAAATCCCAAACCTACGTCTATGCAAATGTACAGGATTCAGAGGCAGTAATCTACTAACAAGCAAGAACAGACAGAAGAAACAGGTCTCAAAAACATGAAACAGTGATCAAAGACTCAAGAACATGAGAAAAACAGAGCATTGATAGATTCAGGGAATAAACAAAATTGATAAAATTCGATGACAGTGTGCTAGAAGATATGTGCCAAATACAGAAAAAATGTGAAGATGGGCTCAAGAACATGAAGGACAAAATATGAGTCAAAGCAAGCGAAGGCATGTAGAACAATGTGATTCGAATATGAATACAAGATGACAATGTAGATGCAAATACGGATACTGTGTGTGATGTGTAACAATCCACAGAAGGAATATATTTGAAAACAGTGGAGAACTGAAGTTAAAATAAAAGAAATCAAGGACTTACAAAGTGAAGGCGAGGAAGTAAATGTCGAAAAGGGATTCGTCGTAGTCAAACAACGTTATGATTGGAACAGAACTGTTAAGTGCACGCCAGAAGTGGTGACCAGAGTTATCATAGGAATGAATGCTTTAAGAACAGCGATGATGGTTTGCAGAGGCCAAGAGAAAGAGAGTCTAAAGGCATAAGTAGACACGAAATGAGAAAATGAAAAGGTTTTGCTAGAATTGGAAAAAGATGGTAAAAAGTTATGATTTTGATTCCCAACGTGCCCGCGCTGACATCAAGCGGCGGGGGGCAGAACTGATGCAACACAATGGGGACGTGATTGGTATGCTCCAATCTAATGATGATCTTGATTGAGAAGTGTGATCTTAGTTGAAATATTGATCTTGGTTGAGATGTTGAAATTGGATGAGGGCAGAACTTGTTTTTTTTGGTTTCTGGTGAGATGATACTAGGATCTTGATATTCTTAAACTAGCAAGTCATGATCACTACTAGTAATGTGATCTTTGTTGAGATGTTGGACCTGGATGAGATAGAACATGATGGTTCTTGATTCTTGATTCTTGATGAGTGGACATATGAGTCCTTATTTCTTAGTGCCGACAAGTCACAATCTCAGTCGGAGGAGTACATGTATAGGTTCCATCACCTTAGTTTGTCGAGGTAATAGAACCTAGGGGGCAGCTGTGGAGACATATTTTTGGGTAGTCCACGTGGTCGAGGTTGTTAGCCGAGGTACCACGTAGGCAGACCATGATGCTGAGATATAGTGCAATAATAACAGAATCTGAGATATTTGGATAGAGGACTAGAGTCCTAGATGACATCAAACTACCTATTTAGATAGAGATGAGACTCTTGAGAAAGTTCATCTTAATCTGAATAGTGTGAGTTGTGATAGATGCTATCCTTGTAAAGGATAGAGTCCCATGAAGTAAGACTTCTAGGGGAAGATGGACACTGACCACTATAAAAGTGAGGCACCCCCATGAGTCTAAGGTATGCTTTTTATGTTCTGTGTAGTGATTTAAGCACTATTGGTTATCTGTGAGAGATATTTGATTACTGACTTGAGCGTTGGAATGCCCCCGGGTGGACGAACCACCACCGGATTCTTATCTTCCTGTGACAGGTTGTTCAGGCTTAATCTATTCTATCGGTGCTTTCCAGCTAAGTTCCCCATTTGGTTGTGTGGTCGGAAATTAACACCCATAAATTCTTTTTTTTTTTGTCAATTTAATTTTTATATTTTTAATTGTAATAATGTTTCCCTATTGTATTAGTTTTTATAAATATTTGAGAAATAGCATAGTGACATATTTGGCCCAGTTTGGTATAATTTATTGTAATTTAAAAATTTATAATCAAAAAATAAAAACTAAAAACACCTTTCCTCAACTTATAAATAAAACAAATTATCAACAGGTCATTTAAATTGTAATTTTGTGAGTTAATTCACTGTAATATTGCCCTAAATTTACCGTTTCCACTTGATTGAGAGAGAGTCGCTCATGGCCTAAGCCACTAAACCAGTGGTTTTAAGCACCAATTCGAAAGAGGCCCGGTTTATTTATTTATTTTGTCTAAAAGTCTAATAAAATTTAATTTTAAAATAAAGTACACTGATGTAAAAAATAAAAAAATAAAACCCTTCTTTTTAATATACCTAACTAGAAATTATTTTATTTGTCCAATGCCCTGCAAATAAAATCCTTGATGCTAAGACCGAGCTAAAAAAAGAAAGAAAAAAAAAGGCCACTCTCTCTACACACCAGAAAAAAAAAAAAAAAAAAAAAAAACCCTCAATTGTAAAGACTGGAAAAAAAACCCTCAATTGTAAAGACTGGAAACATGTAACACATAAGGAGCTCAATTAGCAGAGGATTATTGGCATGATTCCCAATAATCAACAGAAACAGGATTCAAGAAATCATCTTAGTAAATGATACCAAAGATATAAGATGTTCACTCATAATAAAACAATAATATAACTTTCTAAGCATATCATATGTTTGCATTTCTAATCATAACTTTAAGAACATAACTTTACTACACTACTACTCATAGTTGGCTTATTCTTCAGAGCTAAACTCTTCGAAGCTTGACCTACGAAACAAGAACGAGACATTGAACTTCCTAAACACAAACAATATTAATCGGTTTTCTCTTTTCATTATTAACCTAACTCATTTTAAGTTGTCTTCTAAGTACTTTTGATTTTCCTTGAGGTTTAAAATGCATATAAAGGTATCCGAGGATCGAAGGAAACGACGAGAAAACGAAGCGGTGTTGTACCCTACAAACTGCACATGCAGTGGTGCAAGGCCGTACATACGAAACCCTGGCCGCACATGCAGGGGCACATGCAATTATTTCAAAATAAAAGATGTTGCTGGTTCTGTTGGACGCATGTGCGGAACTGGGTGAATTGTTGCTGCCTAAAATATCTGTTTGTTCTAAGCTAAGTTCTTCCATTTTCATGCCTAGGGTTCAATCCAAATCACTCAAAAACATGTAATATTAATAGAAAACATGAGTTTTTGGTTGTTTACTAGATCAAAACATCAAAAATATGATGAAACTTCAAGCTAGAAATATCAAAATCCTTGTTTTAGCGCTTTTTCAAACTTTTTCAAAACGTCTCTTTTCTTGCTTCAAAACATGGATTATGATTTAAGCAAGAAAATAGAAGTTTTGAAAAAGAACTAAAACAAGGATTTTGATCTTTCTAGCTTGAAGTTTCATCTTATTTTTGATGATTCGATCTAGGAAACAACCAAAAACTCATGTTTTCTATTAATATTACATGTTTTTGAGTGATTTGGATTGAACCCTAAGCATGAAAATGGAAGAACATAGCTTAGAACAAATAGATATTTTCGGCAACAACAATTTACCTAGTTCTGCACGTGTGGAGGGGCTTCCAGCACGTGCGGCCCACAGAACCAGCAACATCCTGTATTTTGAAATAATTGCACATGCCTCTACACGTGCAACCAAGGTTCTGCATGTGCGGCTTTGTACCACCGCACGTGCGATTTGTATGGCACAACACCATTTTATTTTCTTATCATTTTCTTCAATCCTCGGATACCTTTATATGCATTTTAAACCTCAAGGAAGACCAAAAGCACTTAGAAGACAACTTAAAATGAGTTAGGTTAATAATGAAAAAGACACGTGAAAATCGATTAATCTTGTTTGTGTTTATGAAGTTCAATGTCTCGTTCTTATTTTGTAGGTCAAGCTTCGAAGAGTTTAGCTCTAAACAAGAAGCCAACTGTGAGTAGTAGTCTAGTAAAGCTATGTTCTTAAAGTAATGATTTGAAATGCAAACATATGATATGCTTAGAAAGTTATATTATGAATGAACATCTTATATTTCTGATATCATGTACTAAGATGACTTCTTGAATCCTGTTCCTGTTGATTATTGGGAATCATGCCAATAATTCCCTGCTAACTGAGCTCCTTATGTGTTACATATTTCCACTTGAAGTGGACCCTGTTTTGTTCCGAAATGCTTCAAGAATGTCATCACTATGTATATGTATGCAAGTCAAATTTTGTTACCATATGTAGATTATGCTATGTACAAAATACTTGTGTTTTGGTTTGAAAAAATTTACCAGTACTCATTCATTAACCATTTTACTATATTACTATTCACTGAGTTTTGGCTCACCCATTTCCCCTATATATATGTAGGCGATGCCGTGGATCCTGTTATGAATAAGAAAGCAAGCTAGAAGTCTTTTCTTTTGTGTTTCTTCTTTTAAGAGCAAGAGTTTTGGTTCAAAACACAACTAAAAATAGAAAGATATTTTTTTTAAAAAAAAATTATGTAGAAAATATTTTCCATCAAAAAATATTTTTTGCTAATATAAACGGAGTGTTAATAAACAAAATTATTACAATTGAAAGTACGTATTCCAAATGGATACAAGTAATAAATTATAGGGACAATTGATATAATTTTTCTAATAATCAATTTTTTGATATAAGAAGGTTTGGTAGTATGCCTAACAATGACAATTTAAATAGACTTTCCCAATTTGCACTTATGCTAAGCTTGAAAGGCCAGTTGAATCCAATAATGTTAGCCTATTTTGTCAATAGCTTTTGTACCCTTATACTTATTCGGACATTATAATATTATACTTTTTCCATTTGTGTGCTCCTTCTTACCTTATGAATTGTATTTATAATTTAATTTACCAAAAATAAAAAATAAAAAAAAAAAGAAACAAAGACAAACTAATTTTTTGTATAAAGTTAATACTAAAATGAATATTTTATTGGGGTATGTGTGTTTAGACATTTTATACGTGGTGATCTTTATTTGTCTTGCAATTACAATAAACTTTCATTAGAATTAAGTGATTTCATATTTTGAGATTATTTTATCCTTAACATTAGATAATTTATTATCCATATAAATGTTTGTAAAATTAGTTAAGTTATTTATCAACATGAATCAATTTAAATTTACTTTACCTTTAATTAATACTTTATTTTTTAAATTTTAAGTTCAAATATTATTTCTAAATGTCAAAAGTTCATCACTTGAAATGTAAAACTTTGCACAGACACAACACATTCCAAATAATTAGCTTACGACATTCTAACAGATTAATTAAATTAACTTCTTTTATTTAGTGTGGGGACATAATTTTTGAATGATAACACGTGGCCGGGGTGGCACCGAAGTGTCAGCCGATATGCCACGTGTGCTGGTCATGATACCGAGGTAATCTCGGCAAGACCGAGGTTATCTGCGAGAATACCAGAATCTGAGATAAGCGGATAAGGGACAAGAGTCCCAAAATGAGAGAGGACTTCAATTTGGATAAAGATAAGACTCTTAAAGAGTTTATCCCAATCTAACTGGGAGTCAAGGATTAGCATTGAGGCAGAGTCCATTGAAGCTAGGCTTCTATTGGGATTAGGTTAGTATTGGTTATTAAAGAAAGGCACTCTTGTGGGTCTAAGGTACGCTTTTTGTATTCTAAGGGGTTATTTGGGATGACCTAAATAAGTGTATTTTTTGTCTTTTTATGAAAAGATGTGCAGAAAAGTAGAGAGGTGATGTGATGAAAAAAACATAAAAAGATGGATTATTTTTGAGTTGCCAAACTTGGCCTAAATAGTGAGTTAAGCACTTTTACTATCTTTGAGAGATACATGACTTGATCGTCGGAGTGCCCCCGGGTGGACGAACCACCGCCGGGTGGACGACATCCCTACTGGGAACGGTAAGCACATTGACCTTGACATCGAAGAAGACAACTACAATGAAGAGACTTGTGATAAGAATCACGGGGATAAAGACGTCGGCCAAGAGGGCGACGTACCAAAGAAATCAGACCGAAGCAGGTATTATAACGAGGATGACCTCCAGGAATGGAAAGATAGATGTCTGCGGAGGGACGAAGAGATGAAGGAAATAGCAGACAAATTAGCAGATCTGCAAACGGTCGTCAATTTCATGATGCAGAACAACATCATGCAGCCACCGTTCCCGTTATAAGACACGCCGATTCCAGCAGCCAAGAACAATGCTCAAAATGAAGGGCAGAAAACAGTCAGTCCCTGTAGCCCCCCAACACGTCAAAACCAAGGAACACTCTTACCGGCCTTCAAGGGAAGGTTCAGTATGCCAAGATTCCAGATATACGACGGTAAGTCAGACCCCAACTTTCACGTTAGCTTATATCTAAACTCGATGGCATTATACACGGGGAACGAGCCATTGCTTTGCAAGGTGTTCCCCTCGTTCTTCGGGGAAATTGCATCAGACTGGTTTCACAAGTTGCCGAAAAGAACTGTGAAGACCTGGGAAGGCCTGGCCGAGATGTTTATGACAAACAAGCTACATCCATTAAGTGTGGACTCCCTGATGGCTTTGAGAATCAGTGAGGATGAAAACCTTAGGGCCTATGCCAAGAGGTATTATGAGGTATTTAACTAGATACCAGGATGCAACCAAGAGGTGACGGTCGTGTCTTTTAAGAACGGCCTGAAAGATGATTATTTGCTTCGAAAATCATTGGCAAAGACACTGCCAAAAAATATGGAGGAACTAATGGCCAGAATTGAGAAGTATGCAAGGGCCGAGGAAGACACGTTGGGGACAAAGGCATCGAAACAAGAGAAGGGAAATGGCTCGCCAAAGCGAGGCCGAGGTAATGGTGGATACAACAAACAAGAGACAGGATTAAAGGCTATACAGGCAGTCACAACTGTATTCCGAATCCCAGTCTACAAAGTCTTGGAAAAAATCCGAAATCAGCCCTATTATAGAGCACCAATAAGGGTTCCGGGCGAATTTATGGGAAGAAGCCTTGGTAAGCACTGTGCTTACCTGTACACACCCTATTTCTAACCGCCCTTAAGACTTGGGCACTACTGATGGTTTACTTGGTGGTGAAAGGTTCACAGGGCAAAGGTTCAATTTCTTCGGCAAGGAGAGAGTCAAATCCCAACTTCATACCCCTTTTTGGACTAAAAAATCTTGATCAAAAGATTTTAGACCTTAAAACCCTCTCTTTCAAAATAGTTTTTGAAAAATAATTTTACGATGTTCCGATGCTCGCATTTTGTTGAATGTTACGCTTTTCGGTAAACTGAGTAAGGACAAAGTGGAAATGAATGAAAAAGAGATGAAATCATTGAAAAATCTTTCAAAATACCTTGTTTAGGGGTTTGGAGTTGAAGAAAAGAGGAGAAAAGGGAAGAAACCAAGTTGGGAAAGAATATGGGCATGAATCGCTAAGAGAGAGTCAAGCAACCCTCGCTAAATCAGGCCTATCCGTTTGCATACTTAGATTTCAGCTATGAGGCCACCACAGTTGGAAAGAAGATTTCTGGGGTTTCATTTTGCACTCAAGAATCTCTTGAAGCCGAGTCCAGACAGGAGAGATATAGCTGGTTGAAATTAGGCATCAATTCGATTGGACCGAAACTGAGCAATCTTCACTAAAAGAGGGATATATCTTAGCACACTTTGAATTTTGATGCAAGTCTACCACAATTGGAAAGCTTACTTTTGGGGCTTCAGTTTAGGCACAAGAATGACCTGAAAAGGAGTCCAGATGAAGGAGTTATGGCCATTTGAAGTTAGACCTGGAAAGTAAAATTTTGCCTGTCGACCAGAAAAATGGGCTGCCGACCAGAAAAGTATCCAACCGACCACTTAGGTGGTCTACAAGTGGTCTGCAGCTGGTCTAGGTGGTCTGCAGCCATGCCACTACCTTTCTCTCTCTGTGCAGACCCTCTTCCCCCCCTTGTCGACCAGTTGTTCTTCCTGCAGACCACTTTTTCTGGTCGGCCGACCAGTGTAAGTAGTTGGCCGACCACTTCAACTAGTCGGCAATTTTCCTACACTTTCTGCAGATATTTTTCTTGCTAGCTGTGCTAGCTGTTGGACACAAAAAGCATCCTCCATACACGTGTATGGAGGGATTGCTTGGAGCTCCAAACTTGTTCAACAAGCTTGATGCTTGGTTTTCTATATAAGGGAGCCTCCTCCCTCTTGTCTCAAGTTCAGAAAATTTTTCTTAGAACTATAGATATATCGTTCTATCTCTATATTGCTTATTCTCTCTATATTTGCATTGTTTTGTGCCTTAAAGTGTAGTTTCTTCACACTTTTACACACAAACACATAGTAAAACACCACACTCTTGTTGCTGAGGTACCTAAAGGTCTTGTTTGAACTCAAGAGTTGGTTTTTAGCTCAGAAAAGCTGCTGGAGTTGCTGCTTTGAAGTTGTTCTTCAAGGGTGAGTTTCTAACCCTTTAAACCTTTGTTTTTGATTAAGCTTTTGGCCCTATTTTCACGATGTTTTAGGCTTAACTTTCAACTGCAAAAAGTTATGATTTTAAGTGCTTGAAATGTTTGTTTAAGGTCTCTTTGGTGTTGGGGGTGGTCTACCCCCCTTTTGTGCCTTGTTTTGCCTTGTTTTGGGCCATCACTTTAGACCTTTGTGATCACCTTTGTTTGGCCTCTTCACCACTGAATTCCAGAGGAATTTCAGTGGTGGAAAGTGTGTTTTGAGGCCTCAAATGGGTGGGGGTTGTCCCCCCTCCTCTTCTCTTATGTGTTTGTGTTGATGGCTCATCAAAGTAGCATGTTTGTTAAGCTTGTTTTGGCTTGTTCTCAGCCTATTTTTGGCCTTGTTTCAGTATGGCATACCTCTGTTTTAGCTTAGTTTAGGCCACCCTTGCATGCTTCTTGTATGTGTAGTGTAATCCTACTTATAGCTCATCAAAGTAGCATGTCTTTCTAGCATGTTTTGGCTTCATCTTAGCATGTCTTAGGCATTATTTCAGCATGTTATAGCTCTATCTAGGGTTGGTTTGATTACCTCTTGCATGCTCCTTGCACTTGTAGTGCAATTCCACAAACTAGCCTAATATGCATCATGCTTTGGACCATCATTTTGGCATGATTTTGGCTCAACTCCAACAAGCTTTTACGCATGATTTACCATGCCTAAGCTCTGTTTTATGTTGTTTTGGTCATGCATGCCTTGCTTTGTATAGCCATAGTGCATTCCAGTTCACTAGCTTTGAATTCCCAAGTCACTAGTATGCATTGCTTGGGCTATTTGCATGATTTGACATAATTTGTTATGTGATTTCAGAGCATGTTCCACTATCATGTCCTTACATCTTTCACTCTTTCAATGCTTTGGAGGATTGGTGCTTTATGCCTTAAGTAGGAGCCAATATGTATGCCATCTTGCCTAAGCTTTTGGACTGCCATATCAGTGTGTTCTTAGTGTTGTTTTGCCATGATACAACTCTGATTTTTGTTGGTGAAGTCATCTCATGCTTGGTTTTGGTAGGTGTAGTGTAATCCTCCTTATTGGCCTTGTATACTCCATACTTCATGCCCTTCATGCTAGCATGTGTTAGCTCTACTCCATACATGTTTTATCATTATTTTGACATGCTTTAGGACTATTTTGAGTCACCTTGGCCCTTTGGGGCTTGCTTGATATGGCTATGGTGCAAGTGCCTTTGCTAGCCTTAAGCCTTGAGCCTCTTAGCATGCATTGCTTAGGCTATTTGCATGATTTAGCATCATTTGGAATGGTATTTCAGAGCTTATGTCTTGGCTACACTCCCATATTTATCATTCTTTCATTGCTCTTGAGGGTTATGCCTTGTGCCATGTTTGTGAGCCAATGAATGAGTACACTGTGCTTGCCCTTTTGAGCCTATGCTTTATCATGTTTTGGCCTTGATTTAGCATGCCTCAACTCTGTTTTGTGTAGTTTGGGTCATATAGGATTGGTTATGCACGGTTGTAGTGCAATAGCTTTGACTAGCCTAAATGATTTAAGGTCCTTAGGATGCTATGCTTGTGTTGTTTAGATGATTTGGCATCATTTCTTACATGATTTCAGAGTATATTTCATTGCCACACTCTCACATTTTCCACTCCTTCAATGTGTTTGAGAATTGTGCCCTTATGCCTTGTTGATGAGCCATTACATGAGCACCATTATCTTGCCTTTCATGCCATCATTTTAGTGCATTTTGGTCATTGTTTGGGCATGCATGAGGTTTGTTTAGGGTTGGTTTGGTCCATTGAGCATTGCATTACATAGCCCTTGTATTGCATCCTTCACTAGCTTTCATGCTTAAGGACTCTAATTTGACATGCTCATGTTGCATTGCATTGTGTTTGGCATGCTTGAGTCGCATTGCATGTGTTGGAATTGAATGTCAATCCAAACGCGAGAAACGAGGAACGTTTCATACTTGAAGTGATGAAATGTGCCTCATTTATCAGTTGCCGGCCCTCTTGATCATGCATGATAGAGGTTAAGGCCCTTATGTGTTATTTGTGCATTTATTGACATTGAATTGTACAAACTTGGCTTCTCGGCCATCATGCATTGCGATGCTCGGTTGGTGGCTCGAGAGTCGAGAACCACACTCCCTTGAGCTTAAGAAATGATAGGGAGGGTGGTTGTGCACACATACCTTGCAAATACACTGTCGTGCCCCTTCTTGTTCTCTGTTGCAACAAACTGGAGTTTGGCAGGATTTTCTGGTCTGCAGCATATGTAAGTGGTCTTCAAGTGGTCTACAACACCACTAAGTGGTCGGCGGCCCTCCTGGAGGTTCCCATGATGGAGTAGAAGCTATCTGGAGGTTTGTGCAGTGTTCTGAAATCAAATGCAAACAGAGGCAAGTTAGGGCATAGCGATGGATTTCCGAGCGAGGCGACCGAGCATGCATGCACTTCTCGCCCCGAGGCTCCTTTTAACTGTTTAGCTTAGCTAGTTAGCTATTTGGTTCTGTACTTAAGTAGTTAATGCGCTTAGCTATTCATTTGCATTGCAATAACTAATTAGTTAACTTGTTAGTTAATTAGTTTCGTTTTGTAATAATTAGTTTAATTAGCTTAGATTAGCTTGTTAGCTTATTATTCGAACCCTCCGTCGAGAGGGCACAACTATTGTAATAAGTGTGCGTGTGTGTGATGCATGTCTTCCAACCCCCATTTCTTTTTCCCTTTTACTTAACCGCTTTCGATGGTTAGTTTAGGGCATATTTCGATTAGCATACCTTTTGCTTTGCATACGTGCATCATTCATCTATCTTGCATGCACCGGGCTCGGTGCATCATTCAAACTGCATTGTACTTCAATACACTTTCTTGAATATTTGTTTCAAAGCATGTTATCAAGTGTTGCATTCATATGCCATTCTAGATAGCTGGGCCTATTTTAGTTGCATTTTTGCATGCGTTGCATTAGGCATCTGAACATAGATAGGATCATGCATTAATTACTAACTAGCTTCTTTTTTCGCTCGAAGTACTAGGTAAGCTTTTACGCTTTAGCATCCTTGCATGCGTGTAAGTGATTGCCATGATAGCACGCTTTCCATGAGACTATTTGCTTAATTGATATAACTGCATGAATGCCTGTGGATGAAGGCTTCATCGTTTGAATTGGAACAATTCATCAAATATGAGTTTTAAGCCCACTTGAAGTGGCAAAATCATGTTGTTTTCTAAGCCCACTTGAGGGTGGCAAATCCGCATTTCAGCCTACTTGCGAGTAGCAACTTCAAACCATTTTCAAAAAACAAACATGAGATGTTTTGTTCCAAATTGAGTGATTTAGTCTATACTTGTATGCTGTGCGTATCACATAGTAAGGTTAGCTAATAAACCGGAATAAGAACGCATGTGTTTTCAAAAATAGCGTATCATGTTAGTAGAGGCCGATCCTTTGATCGAGCGAGTGGGGGTGCTCATTTCAGGACCTTCCCCTCTTGTACCCAAGTTTCCGAGCAGAGGCAACTTTGGTGATGACAGACACGTGGCCTTAGACATAAGTCAGGGTTTCCTAAACTTCCCCAAAACAAAATATTTAGGTGGCGACTCTGAAATCTGGCAAAGCAATCCATGTTTGGCGCTTTTGATTAAAATCAATTTTTCAAAATGATTTTCCAGATTTGGACTCTTTGGTGATTTATCAGTCTCATATTACACTTCGTGAGATTAGATTCAGAACCGTGACAGGAGTCCGGACTATAGTAGCCAGAACCACAATTCGCGCCCTCGCGCACGGAGCGGAGTTCTGGGCGGTCTACATTACAACAACGAAGATGAGCATCTGACTCAGGGGTGCAAAGCCCTGAAGGCACATATGGAAGACCTGGTAAGACAAGGTCATTTAAGGGATCTTATAGACGAGGCCAGGACAAGGGAAGAGCAAGCAAGACTACCTCAGGCACTAGCAGCACCACCTCCTCCGACACCACAACCATAAGTAGGCGGACCTCGAGTGATCAATGTGATTCACTCAAAGGTCAATGAGAACGAAATACATTGGGAGACTCAGAAGGTAAAACACTTGCAGCATGTGTACCAGGTTCGGCAGAAAAGACCTAGGGCAGACGAGTGCCAAGGACTAGTGGTGTCCTTTACTAAAGATGACCTAGAGATGGTACAGCATCCACACAACGATGCCTTGGTAATATCTCTCCAAATTGGAGAATGCCAAGTGAAGCGCATCTTTGTAAACCGCCCGAACTTCTTCCGCGTGGCCCCCTTTCGTTGAGGACGCGGATTTGGGTTCATAGCTACTACAGTTCGGACTCCTTTCACGGTTCTGAATCTAATCTCACAAAGTGCAATGTGAGACTGATAAATCACTAAAGAGTCCAAATCCGACAAATCGTTTTGGAAAATCAATTTTAATTAAAAAGCACCAAACATGGGCCTCTACTAACATGATATGTTGTTTTTGAAAACATATGCGTTCTTATTCCGGTTTATTAGCTATATTACTATGTGATACGCACAGCACATAAGTATAGACTAGATCACCTGAATTGGAACAAAACAATTCAATGCTTGTTTTTGAAAAATGGTTTGAATTTGCCACCCTCAAGTGGGCTTAAAACATGATTTTGCCACTTCACAAAGTGGGCTTAAAACTCGCAATCATCGATTTGTCCCAATTCAGGCAACCAAGCCTTCATCCACAGGCATTCATGCAGTTAATCACTTAAGCAAATAGCCTCATGGCAAGCATGCTATCATGGCAGTCACTTACACACATGCAAGGATGCTAAAGCATAAACACTTACAGTGTACTCTGAGCCAAAATAGAAACCAATTAGAAATCAATACATGATCCTAATTATACAAGATGCCTAATGCAACACATGCAAAATGCAACTAAAATAGGCTCAGCTAGCTAAGATGGCATATGAATGCAACATTTGATAACATGTTGTTAAACACGTATTCAAGTAAATGTATTGAAATACAATGCAGTTTGAATGATGCGCCGAGCCCGGTGCATGCAAGACAAATGAATGATGCACGCATGCAAGCATAAGAATGCTAATTGAAATATGCCCTAAAACTAACCATCGAAAACAGTTAAGTAAAAGGGAGAAAGACGTGGGGTTGGAAGACATTCACACACATACGTACACTTATTACAACATTTGCCCTCTTGACGGAGGGTCCGAATAAAATGAAAGCTAACTAGCTACGCTAATTAAGCTAGATATTACAAACCAACTAATTAACTAACTATTCTAGCTAATTAATTGTTACAAACCAAATTGAATAACTAGCTAATCTAAGCCAATTAGAATACTACAAAGCACTAAGCTGAATTAATTACAACACAAGTAATCAACTACAACTAGCTAGCAAAAGCGATAAATGGCCTCGCGGGCGAGGGGGATATACATGCTCGGTTGCGTCCTCCCGGAAATCCATCGCCTTGCCTCAAGACACCTCTGTTTGTACTCTTTTGAATCTTTGAAAATTACACCGATTTTCAAATTGCTTCTTTCTGATCTCAAGAACACCTTGAGGGCTGAAATTCCTCCTGTTGTTGCAATAGAGCACAGACAGAGGCAAGACAGTGTATTTGCAAGAAAATGTATGCACTTCCACACTCCTTATCATATCTCAAGCTCAAAGGAGTATAGCACTTGACTCTCGAGTCAACAACCAAGCATTTTCAATGCATGGTGGCCAAAGGATCAAGCTTGTGCAAAACTCAATGAATGCACACATATGACTCGAAAGGCCTCCACCCTATCATGCACAATCAAGGGGGACGACGACCAAGAAATGAGGCACGTTTCATCACTTCAAGTATGAAATGCCCCTCGTTTCTAGTGTTTGGATTAACGTCCGATCCAAACACAATGCAATGCAACACACATGCAAACAACATGCTCATCTATTGATGCTAAAGTGGCATGCACAAGGCTTTATCATGTAAGCAATGCATGCATGGCATGTTTAGAAGCTAAGGCATCAAAGCTAGAGCATAGCACTATAGGCATAGAATACTAAGCCTAAATGACCAAACCAACCTCAGACAGAGGTTAAATACACCAAAACAGTGGTTGAAATATACTAAGATCAAGGCATATAACACAAGGAAAATATGCACGTTTGATGGCTCGCCAACAAGGCATGAAGACATAACTCTCAAACACATTGGAGGAGTGGAAAATGTGAGAGTGTGGCGATGACATATGCGCTGAAATTACATGCCAAGTGAAGCCATATCATGCAAATAGCTCAAATAAAGCATGCCAAGAAACTTGAAATACAAAGCTAGTCGAGAGCTTTACACTACAACTATACTAAGCAATGCTCAAATGGCCTTAAACACTCAAAACAGACCTAAGGCAGGTCAAAATGGTAGCAAAAACATGCTAGACTTGCAACATAGATGGAAAGAAAGATAGGCTCCCGAATTAGCTCACAAACAAGGCATAAGGGCACAACTCTTAAACACAATAAAAGAGTGATAAACATAAGAGTATGTGTCATGATCCAAACCCGCCCCTATGGGTTTAGGACATAACCGGCCAGTAATTAAGGGATTACCTACGGCTTCAAACCAAACCAGACATAACTCATCAGAGTAGAGGGGCCAAACGGAAGCAAATTTTAAAACTTTGTCCATAGATCTGTGCTTACATGGCACATCATAACAAACCATACATATACATGTTAATAACTCACATCAGAAAATGTACTAACACAAAGCTTTGTACATACAGGATCATTCGTGTCTAAGTTAGCCAATCAAAAACTATATACAAACGTATCCAAAGTCCTCGCCAACATGACAAAATAAAATAAGATGGCAAAAGGGCGAAGATGAGTCTCGTGCGTGAGACGTAAGGGCTGACTCTTCAAACTTCGGTTGTTCCACACAAACTTCACTGAGGCTGGGTTTGGACCTCTCTTGGCTCACCTACAAATACATGAATGAGCGTGAGCGAAAGCCCAGTGAATAATATTAAATAAAGAAGTTACACAAACGGTATTTAGAACAACGTGCTTCCAACGGCCTTGGGCCCAATTCATATTCTATCTAGAATATATATATATAAATACAGGTCAAGTGACTGCGGTTCCAAACACATCACACGGCCTCGGGCCCAATTCATTCATATCATCTATGTCGAACGGCCTCTGGCCTATTCATTTGTATCATACGGCCTCTGGCCCATTCGTCAAGTCATACGGCCTCTGGCCCATTCATTCATGTCATACGGCCTCTAGGCCATTCACTCATGTCATACGGCCTCTAGCCCATTCATTTATGTCAGACTATCATTCGAGTCAAACTATCATCTATGTCATACAGCCTCTGGCCCATTCATTCATGTCATACGGCCTCTGGCCCATTCACTCATGTCATACTGGCCTTTGGCCCATTCATTTTATCATTCGTGTCAAACTGGCCTTTGGCCCATTCATTCTATCATTCGTGTGAAACTGGCCTTTGGCCCATTCATTCTATCGTAAGTGTCAAACTGGCCTTTGACCCATTCATTTGGCATAGCAAGCATTCGTCCACCATTCAAATTAACGAACCTATAAGACTTACACAGAAGTAAGCAATTAGACGAACAACATATTTCAAATATCTTTATTAAGATATTACTCACAGTGATCGGCTGGGTGAATTGCCCTGGAGCTTGACCCTACACATTACATGAATACAAAGGGTCACAAATAATTCAATCCGTCCCTTGATTCACATATTCCTCTTTAGGCTTCTTTAATTCATTCACAATGCTCAATGCATGCCTAAGAGTACTTAGAAGTGAAAGAGAACGGAAAACGAAACACAGAATGCATTTTTAAAATTTCAAAAACAAGGGTCCTCGCTCGAGCGTGGACTTTCCTGCTCGAGCGGACCCATGAGGTATGCAAAAGTACTGGTTACATCATTTTCATGCTCGAGCGCGAACTCGGACGCTCGAGCTAAAGGTCTGTCTACATAGCTCCCCCCTCGAGCGTGAACTTCCCCCGCTCGAGCGAACACCATGTCTGCAAAAATACTGGGTGCCCGAATTTCCTGCTCGAGCGGACGTCATAAATTCTGGGTTTTCCAAAACTTGTTCTTGAGTTCGAATTTGATATTCAAAGGCTCTAAACACATGATTTTGGCTCAAATTTCACATATACATGTACTAACATTGTGCAAATACCAAATTACAACATTATGAAGCTCAATTCTATGAATTACTTACATGCATGTTCCAAATTACACCAAACTTGTTTTCATGATAACAATTCCATGTATTTCAAACTCATTTTCTCATAAATTGCACATGCATGTGGAATATAACTCCCATTCTCAACTTAAATGGTGCAAACAGTGATCATAAGCATGAGTTGCAACCAAAATTCTACATGGATCATATTTTTCATAGTCAACTATACAAATTCATGGCAATTATACACATGCATGCATTTCATGACTTCAAACTCACCAAATACAACACAATTCTTGTTCTTGATCACCATGCAACTTTAAATTCACAAAATTACAATATTAAACTCACAAAATTACAATATTAAACTCATGAATTCATAAATCACTCACCTAGAAGCTCAATCTTCCCAATCTATGGTCAAATCTTGAGTTGGTCTTCGAATTATCAAGCTTCAGGATCAAGCTTCAGGATCAAACTTTCAATCTCCTACACTCTCTCTCTCTCTAGCCGAACCTCCCTCTCTTTTCTTAGAGTTAAAATCAGCCAAGTTGAATAAAAGAGAAGAATTGAGTGTATAATGCCCTTGATAAGAGCTCCCTTGGTCACATTATTTTAATATAAAATAATTGAGCACTAATTCATTAAATTCAATCTGATTAATTGGATCTGAATCAATTTTCAATTAAATTTCACCGTATGCTCTAAAAATTATGCTAATCATAATGGCGCAGTCAATTTCAGGTTTTGTGGCCGATAAGACCTTCAATTTAATTCCAAAACAGATAATTAAATAGATATTCCTGCGGTGAACAGATAGAAATTCAAAACCACATATTTTTGCATAACGGCTCACAAAATCATATCAAACACATAATCATATTCATAATAAGGGCCAACTAGTATAATACGGAACACGGTTATCATAGTATGGCAGAAGTTTATGCTCTGAAATCACATATCAAATGAAGTCATATCATGCACGCATCATAAATATAGCATGTTAGGGGTCCCAAAGCACAAGACTAGTAAGGCCAACTATATTAGGGCTATGCAAAGCCAAGCATGCATGACCAAAACCACTCAAATTAGACCTAAAGCATGCTAAAACATAGCCAAAAATGTGCTAGAGTAGAGCATACACATGCTAGATCAATAGGCTAAAATACCAAATACAATGGGCTAGTGAAAAAAATTGCACTATAAGTGCAAGGAGCATGCAAGAGGCAACCAAACCAACACAAATCAGAGTTATGACATCTCAAATAATGGCTAAAAACATGCTTGAATTAAGCAAATTCAAAGCACAAAGACATGCTACTTTGCAAGCCTACAAGTAGGATTACACTATAAGTACAAGAAGCATGCAAGAGGTGACCAAGACAGCCAAAAATAGAGTTATGGCAGGTCTGAAAAGTCACAAAAATGAGCCTAAACAAAGCCTCCAAGAAGTAGAAACACATGCTCTTTTGATGGGCCATCAACACATGCAAACAAGAGAAGAGGAAGGAGGACCACCCCCACCCATTTGAGACCTCAAAACCACTTTTCCACCACTGAAATTTCTCTGAGTTTCAGTGGTGAGAAGGCCAAAAAGAGATGGTCTCAAAGGCCTTAAAAGATGGCACAAAGCAAGGCAAAACAAGCCACCAAAGGGAATAAACCACCCCTAACTCAAACAAAGCCTTGAACAACCATTTTAAACACTTCAAAATAGAACTTTTTGCAATTGAAACTTAGGCCAAAAAAAGCATGCAAAGGTGGCCAAGATTGTGTACAAAAATAAGCTTAAAAGAGAGAGAGAGGAACCACAGCAAAACAGCAACTTCTTCAGCCCAAAACTAGCTTTTAGAACTCAAATATCACTCCTAAGAACCTTAGCTCAATGATGGTGGTGTTTGGCTAAGAGGTTGTGTGCAAATATGTGAAAGAAACTCACTTTCAAGCACTAAAAAAGAAGAGAGAGAGGATTCTAGAGAGAGAGAGGGGAAATTTTGCTCTAAATTTTCTGAACCCCCACAAAGGGGGAAGCACCTCCCTTATATAGAAATGCAAGCTAAAGCTTGCTTGAATCCCTCCCTACACGTGTAGGGAGGATGCATTCTGTGCCCAACAGTTGGCACAGTTGGCACCAAAAATATTTGCAAAAGCAGAAAAAAGGCCGTAGACCACTTAAAGTAGTCGACCGACCACCCCCCCTAGTCGACCGACCACCTCAAGTGGTCGACAAGGGAAAAAACTGGCTGGCATGTGAGAAAAAGGGTCTACAAAGAGAGGAGAAAGTGGTGGCAGGCTGCAGACCACCTAGGTTGGTCGACCAACCACCCACCCTAGCTGACTGACCACCAAAAGTGGTCTACAGGGGAGAAAACTGGCTAACAGGGGAGAAAAGTGGTCTACACCCCTACTTCTCCCTCCAGGAAAAAGGGGGCACCAAGGTTTGGTTTAAAACAAGCACAAAACCAAGAGAGTTCAGAGACTCAGGGGCAAAGCGCGCAACCGAAAACCCCGGGGACTCCAAACGAGCGCAAACATGTGCAATCATCGAGCGCTCAAACGTTGACGTCCAAATTTTTAGGACAGTCAAAAATGGGGTGTCTACAATCTTAATTGACCAGGGCAGCTCTTGTGACATAATGTATGTCAAATGTTACAAGGAGCTTGGCCTTCATCAAAACGATTTGGAGCAATCCAATGGTCCAATGGTTGGGTTCAATGGAACGCCGACATAGCCCCTGGGGGCAGTAAGTTTGGAGGTACAGGCTGGCACCAAGAAGATAAAAACAGAGTTCACCATAATCGACACCCCCTCCACTTACAATGTTATCTTGGGAAGGCCATGGCTGTATACAATGGGGCCTGTTCCCTCCACATTGCATCAGTTATTACGGTTCCCAACAGAGCATGGAATAGAGAAGGTTAGAGAGGATCAGGTGCAGGCAAAGAATTGCTCCATGGCAGCAATGAAATCTACCTGCAACATACGAGAACCAAAAATAGCAGAAATCGAGGACAAAGACGTGGAAGTCCTGGAGGACGTCGGCAAAGAGCCAGCCGAGAAGAGTGAAGCAGCCTTGAAGAAAATCCTTGTCCAGTAAGGGGGATGAAGAGCGCTTCTTCCTTCTCAGCTCGAGCTTAGCTGAGGAAAAGGAAAAAGAACTAGAGGCATTCTTGAGAGCAAACATTGAGGTGTTTGCCTGGACGCCATACAAGATGTCTGGCATTGTGTCACGACCCAAACCCGGCCCTATGAGTTTAGCACCGTAACCGGCCAGTAATCCGAGATTACCGAAGGCCTGCTTAACAGAAATACAGTAAAACAGAGTACAGGGCCTGGCGGAAGCCAATACAGTAATTAAACAATGTCCAATGAGCTGTGACAGTCTGTATGCAAAAGATTTTCCATGCATTCATACGTAAACAGTACTGAACAGTATGTACAATACTTACATCCATTCAAACTAGGGACTCGACCCTACATAACAGTACAGAAAACACTCCGTCTGTACAAAACAGTACGGTCTATACAGAACAGTAAAACAGTACAGAAGGGGGAATTATAAAAGACCCCTAAGCCTTAACCGGTGGGCTCGGAACCTCGCAGTGAGGCACATAGGCTGGCTTGACAAAACTAGAGTTACCCTGACGCCTCTAGCTGCGGTCTGGTGCCTGCACACCTACATATATATATGAGCAGTGAGCTAAAGCCCAGTGAATAACATAAAGCGTAAAGGGGTTTAGAATGAATGTCCTTACAATGATGAAAACAGTTCATTTCAATCAGTAATTCAGTTGCTCAGTACAGTAAACAGTCATATGTGGTACATCCATTAGCATAACAGTAACAGTAGGTCTTAAAAGACCGAACAGTAATGATGGCCATCAGTCAGTAAACAGTAGTGGTTCCACAAGGAAACCGACAGAGATTTCTGTCACAGTAACAGTAACAGTAAACAGTAGGTGCTAAGGATGCCACAATACAGTTCAGAATATAGGACATACATTCATTCAGTTAACAGTAATCAGTTCAGAAAACAGTACAGTTCAGTTGTTCAGAAGATAATCATTTGTGAACATATCTTTACACAATCGTTACTCACAGAGTTCTGGGCTACAGTGTGCTAGAGCGTGTCTCCCCAGTTGCCAACCCTACACAGTTCACAGATTGAACACACTAAGCTACACAGTTGGGAAATCTCATAACTTAATCCCTAATTTGCCTTGGTGTGTTCTACAATGATATCCTCATCAAGGTGCCTTAAACTAGGCCTAAGAATGCCTAGGATGGGATGAGGATGCAAAAATACACTTAGAAAACATTTCGCAAAGTTTGCTAAAAATAGGAGCCTCGCTCGAGCGTAAGTCCAAAATCAAAGGCTTCGCTCGAGCGAGGAATCCTTCGCTCGAGCGGTCTGCAAAACAGTAAAAGTACTGGATGCTGAAATTTTACGCGCGATGGTCGCTCGATGGTCGCTCGAGCGGAGCCCTGGACAAAGGTGCTCGCTCGAGCGGGGAATCCTTCGCTCGAGCGAGGAAGCCAAATCTGGAATTTCCAGATCTGCCTCCCAAGCTCAAACCAAGCATTCTACCACTCCAAACTCGACCTCTTGGGCCCAAATTCTGGAAAACATCATTAAATTCAATGTATAACAAGTTTCAAAGCTCAATTTATGAATTCAAGCCCCAAAGGTGAGTCAATTAGAACCATATTCAAACCCATTTTCAAGAATATGAAGAACATGCAAACATGCAAGGATTTAAACCAAATCAAAGCTTCAAAGCTTGTTCAAATGAGCTCATTCTTTTCAAAACAAGATGAAAACATGGTCTACTCTTACAACATGGACATGCATGTAACCATTTACCATGAATTCAACTCAAAACTCATTAATTCAACCATGCATGCAAGAAATGAGCTTCAATTCACCATTAATGACCCAAATCATGACTTAGTTCTACAATGAAGCATGAACCATGCAAGAACTAGTTCAATAGCATCAATAAGAAGATAAGATCCTTACCTAGAGCTTGAATTAGAAGACTAGGAGCTCAAATATGCAATCTATACTTCAATTCCTTCAATTCTCCAAGCAAAACCCAAGGTAGAATTCAATTCCTCTCACTCTCTCTCTCCTCTCTTCCCTCTTGGTCGGCAATGAGAAGGAAAATGGCTGAGGAAATGTTGTTCTTGGCTCAAGTATGTGTGTGAGATAGTGGCCCACTCAATGGCAAAACGGTAATTAAGTCCAACTCTTCAATTGGCTTATTTTAATCTAATTTAATCATACCTAATCAATTTTCAGATACTTATACCATAAAATCACATTAAATATGAGGGTCACGTAACATCAATCGGTTTCAGATTCGGCCGCCGATAAGGCCTTCAAATAGCAGTTTAAACATATAAACATGAACAGATAATCAGACAATCAAACAGATAGAATGCAATTAACTAACATATACTCAGTCAATTCAGTTTCAACTTCAGTCAGTCGGTTCAGTATTTCATTCAGTTCGATTATCAGTTAGTTATCAGTCATTATCAGCTTCGTTTAACAGTAATCGGTGATTAACGGTAATCAATCGGTCATAAATCAGTAAACAGTACGAGGGTTGTTACAGTCTCCCCTCCTTATAAAGAGTTTAGTCCTCTAAACTCGAGTTACCTTCATTCTGGAAGAAAACAGGATTCAGTGGAAACAGTTCAGGATATCGTTTGGCCATGTCATCTTCCCTTTCCCAAGTGGCATTCACGCCACCGTGGTTTTGCCAGTCAACTTTCACTAACGGGATCTCTTTGTTCCTCAGTTTCTTGATCCGTCTGTTTACAATCTGTATAGGCCGTTCCTCGTATGTGTAGTCATCACTCAACACTACGTGGGTAGGCTCTATTACATGGAAGGGATCCCGAAGATAGTCTCTTAACATAGAAATGTGGAAAACATTATGCATGTGTTCCATTTCAGGAGGGAGCGCAACTTGATACGCCACCGGATTAATTTTCTCAATAATCTCATAAGGTCCGACGTATCTCGGTGCTAACTTGCCTTTGACTCCAAAACGAGTCTGGCCTTTCATTGGTGTCACTTTCACAAAAACGTGATCACCCACTTCATACTCTCTGTCCCGTCTTCTGACGTCTGCATAACTTTTCTGTCTACTCTGTGCAGTTTTCAGTCTTTGCTGTATCAGTTTCACTTTTTCAGTTGTTTCATACACCATCTCGGGCCCAAGTAAAGGCCCATCTCCAACTTCTGCCCAGCAAATTGGAGATCTACATTTTCTGCCATACAATGCCTCAAAAGGCGCCATACCTATACTCGAATGGTAACTGTTGTTGTAGGCGAATTCAGCTAAGGGCAAGTGACTTTCCCAGTTTCCCTGAAAATCAAGGACACACATTCTCAGTAAATCCTCCAGAGTTTGGATGGTCCTTTCTGACTGTCCATCTGTCTGAGGATGGTAGGCACTACTCAGCCTCAATTCAGTACCCAATACAGTCTGTAGACTCTGCCAAAACCTCGATGTAAACTTCGAATCCCTGTCAGAAACAATAGACACAGGCACTCCATGCAGTCTAACAATTTCATCAATATAGATAACAGCCAATTTGTCCGCATTATAGATTGTCTTGACAGGTAAGAAGTGAGCAGATTTGGTTAGTCTATCAACAATAACCCAAATTGAATCCATACCTTTTCTGGAGCGAGGTAATCCAACGATAAAATCCATCGTGATATGCTCCCATTTCCACTCTGGTATGGGTAAGGGTTGCAATAATCCGGCAGGTCGTTGATGTTCAGCTTTGACCTGTTGGCAATGAAGGCATTTGGACACAAAATCGGCAATTTCTTTCTTCATTCCCGGCCACCAAAAATTCTGTTTCAGATCTTGGTACATTTTCGTATTCCCCGGATGGATAGACAATTTCGAATTGTGGCCTTCTTGCAGAACTTTTCTTTTCAGTTCAGTATCATTTGGTACACACAGTCTTCTTGAAATTTCAGTACGTTGTTCTCAAATTTGAATCCCGGTCTCGGTTTGGATTCTCTTTCCTCGATGATCTTCTTCAAGAAATCATCCAGTTGTTGTTTTTCTTTAACCTCTTCAATCAGTGCCGGTTGAGCAGAAATAGCAGCTAAGGTTCCACCTTGTTCTCTCAAAACAATTTCGATTTCAGATTTTTCAAGGTCACAAAGCAACTCTTTCTGTCCTGTAAGCAAATAGGCTAAGTTTCCAATCGATTTCCGGCTCAATGCATCGGCAACGGTATTGGCTTTTCCCGGATGGTACAATATCTGTAGGTCATAGTCTTTAATCAGTTCCAGCCATCTCCGCTGTCTCATATTCAGTTCTTTCTGTGTGAAGAAATACTTTAAACTCTTGTGGTCGGTGTATACTTCACATGTCACCCCGTACAGATAGTGACGCCAGATTTTCAGTGCAAATACTACTGCAGCAAGTTCCAGATCATGGGTCGGGTAATTCTTTTCATGTGGTCTCAGTTGTCGGGAAGCATAAGCTATAACCTTCCCATTCTGCATTAAAACACATCCCAAACCCTTATGAGAAGCATCACTAAATACAGTATAACCATCCGTACCTGAGGGTAAGGTAAGAACCGGTGCAGTCACTAATCGAGTTTTCAGCTCCTGGAAAGCAGATTCTCTTTGGTCAGTCCAGTCAAATGATGTCCCCTTCTGAGTTAACTGAGTCAATGGTAGGGCAATTTTGGAGAAGTCTTTGACAAATCTTCTGTAATATCCAGCCAGTCCCAAAAAGCTTCGGACTTCAGTCACATTCGTTGGTCTAGGCCAGTTCACTACGGCTTCAATTTTCTGCGGATCAACAGAAATTCCATCTTTGCTAACAACATGCCCCAAAAACATAACATGGTCAAGCCAAAATTCACATTTAGACAGTTTAGCATACAGTTTCTGTTCCCTTAAGGTTTGTAGGGCAAGTCTCAGATGATGTTCATGCTGTTCTATACTTTTGGAGTAAATCAATATGTCATCGATAAATACAACAATAAAGTCATCAAGGTACGGTTTAAAAACTCTGTTCATGAGGTCCATAAAAGCAGCTGGTGCGTTCGTGACTCCAAAAGGCATAACTAGAAATTCATAATGTCCATACCTTGTTCTAAAAGCAGTTTTATCAATGTCTTCCGGTTTAACCTTCAGTTGATGATACCCCGATCTGAGATCAATCTTAGAAAACACTTGTGCACCCTGTAACTGGTCAAATAAATCATCAATGCGTGGCAAAGGGTATTTGTTCTTTACAGTTACCTTATTCAGTTCACGGTAGTCAATGCACAGTCTCAGTGAGCCATCTTTCTTCTTGACAAACAAAACAGGAGCACCCCATGGCGAAGTGCTAGGTCTGATGAACTTTTTATCTAACAGTTCTTGCAATTGCACTTTCAGTTCCTTCAGTTCAGTTGGAGCCATTCTGTAAGGAGCTTTAGAAACTGGTTGTGTTCCGGGAATCACATCAACGGTAAATTCAATCTCCCTATCAGTCAAATCTCCTGGAAGATTATCTGGAAAAACATCTGGAAATTCCCTGACTATAGGAATACAATTCACATCAGTTTTAACACTATCATCAGTAGACACAGTCAGTACAGAACACAGATATCCTTTACACCCCTTTCTAATTAATTTAACAGCTTTCACTGACGAAATCAAATACGGAGGAGGTACTACTCCACTCCCATTAAACACAAATTCAGGCAAACCAGGTGGACGGAAAACAACTTGCTTGGTCACACAGTCAATAGTGGCATGATATTTTTGTAACCAATCCATCCCCAATATTACGTCAAAATGATCAATGTTCAATGGCAGTAAATCAATAAACAGATGCATATCCCCAACAATAATTTCACATGCGGGGTACATATAAGCACATGTCATGGATCCCCCTACGGGTGATGATACGGCTAGCAGATAGTTCATGGGTTCTAAGGGTCTATCCAATTTCCGTGAGAAAGCATATGATACATAAGAATGCGTAGACCCCGAATCAATCAGTACATATGCATTTTGAGTACAGATAGAGAGAATACCTGACACAACGGTCTCGGTATTCTGCACATCTCCCGGTACTAGTGCGAACACTCGGCCTTGCCTCATAGGCTCTTTCCCGGTAGCTTTAGGGTTAGGCTTTGGTGGAGCATTTGACACTGCTGCGCTTGGTGCAGCTTTACCACTGGCTTGTGGAGCAGAGGGGCAGTCTTTAACCATGTGGCCCACCTTGCCACACCTGTAACAGGCTCCAGATATTCTGTAGCAAACCCCTTTGTGCTTCTTGCCACATTCAGAACAGGGTGGTATGAAACCACTCCCTTGGCTGGGGCTAGTTGTCAACCCCGTATTCTGTTTCTTGTTGGCTGGGTTGTGCTTGCCTTTCTTAAATTTGAAACTCTGCCTTTTTCCATGCCATTCAGTTGTTGGTGTTTCAGATTGTTTCACTGCTGCAATGTTCGACTCGGCCATCAATGCCCGGTCGAGAACACCCACAAAAGTCGGTAATTTCAAAACATTTATCCGGTCAAGTATTGCCACATTAAGGCCACCTTCAAATTTTCTGGCCTTCTTATATTCAGTATCCACCATGTGCGGTGCATAACGGGCAAGTTCAGTAAATTTGGTTTCATATTCTGCAACGGACATTGTGCCCTGCTTTAGCTGTTCAAATTCAGTCACTTTTCTATCCCTGACACACTGAGGGAAGTACTTTTCAAAGAAGGACTCCTTGAACTGAGCCCAAGTCATAACAGTGTTTGTTTCACGGATTAACATCCACCACCTTCTAGCTTCTTCTTGTAAGGTGAAGGTAGCTAACAGTACTTTATTCGCTTCAGAGCACGGGAACACCTCAAATAATTTCTCTGTCTCAAGCACCCACGCTTCAGCTTTTAACGGTTCAAGGCCTCCCTGGAAGGATGGCGGTTTCATCTTACTGAATTTATGGGTGAGAGCAATAATATCCCCATCATCCGCATTCGCATTAGGTTCCGGCTGTACCGGAGGAGGAGGAGGAGGAGGGGGCTGTTGGTTCTGTTGTTGTTCCAGTCTAGCAGTTATCAGTTCTATCATTCTTTCCATTCTTTCCATTCTTGCCTCAGTAGATGAGGACTCAGGTTCATTTGCATTGTCCATTTCACTATACGCAGTTATAACAGTTTTAAACATAAGCAATCATTTGTTTCATAGTTTAACACATTAACAGATATTCAGTCATAACATAGCCACACACTTTTCAAGTTCATGAGATGTCCTAATTACTTTTTCTAGGACCCCCTATAGCTCATTTGGACACGTGTGTGCGGTATAACTCGTGGTAAGTATCGCTCTGATACCACTCTGTCACGACCCAAACCCGGCCCTATGGGTTTAGCACCGTAACCGGCCAGTAATCCGAGATTACCGAAAGCCTGCTTAACAGAAATACAGTAAAACAGAGTACAGGGCCTGGCGGAAGCCAATACAGTAATTAAACAATGTCCAATGAGCTGTGACAGTCTGTATGCAAAAGATTTTCCATGCATTCATACGTAAACAGTACTGAACAGTATGTACAATACTTACATCCATTCAAACTAGGGACTCGACCCTACATAACAGTACAGAAAACACTCCGTCTGTACAAAACAGTACGGTCTATACAGAACAGTAAAACAGTACAGAAGGGGGAATTGTAAAAGACCCCTAAGCCTTAACCGGTGGGCTCGGAACCTCGCAGTGAGGCACATAGGCTGGCTTGACAAAACTGGAGTTACCCTGACGCCTCTAGCTGCGGTCTGGTGCCTGCACACCTACATATATATATGAGCAGTGAGCTAAAGCCCAGTGAATAACATAAAGCGTAAAGGGGTTTAGAATGAATGTCCTTACAATGATGAAAACAGTTCATTTCAATCAGTAATTCAGTTGCTCAGTACAGTAAACAGTCATATGTGGTACATCCATTAGCATAACAGTAACAGTAGGTCTTAAAAGACCGAACAGTAATGATGGCCATCAGTCAGTAAACAGTAGTGGTTCCACAAGGAAACCGACAGAGATTTCTGTCACAGTAACAGTAACAGTAAACAGTAGGTGCTAAGGATGCCACAATACAGTTCAGAATATAGGACATACATTCATTCAGTTAACAGTAATCAGTTCAGAAAACAGTACAGTTCAGTTGTTCAGAAGATAATCATTTGTGAACATATCTTTACACAATCGTTACTCACAGAGTTCTGGGCTACAGTGTGCTAGAGCGTGTCTCCCCAGTTGCCAACCCTACACAGTTCACAGATTGAACACACTAAGCTACACAGTTGGGAAATCTCATAACTTAATCCCTAATTTGCCTTGGTGTGTTCTACAATGATATCCTCATCAAGGTGCCTTAAACTAGGCCTAAGAATGCCTAGGATGGGATGAGGATGCAAAAATACACTTAGAAAACATTTCGCAAAGTTTGCTGAAAATAGGAGCCTCGCTCGAGCGTAAGTCCAAAATCAAAGGCTTCGCTCGAGCGAGGAATCCTTCGCTCGAGCGGTCTGCAAAACAGTAAAAGTACTGGATGCTGAAATTTTACGCGCGATGGTCGCTCGATGGTCGCTCGAGCAGAGCCCTGGACAAAGGTGCTCGCTCGAGCGGGGAATCCTTCGCTCGAGCGAGGAAGCCAAATCTGGAATTTCCAGATCTGCCTCCCAAGCTCAAACCAAGCATTCTACCACTCCAAACTCGACCTCTTGGGCCCAAATTCTGGAAAACATCATTAAATTCAATGTATAACAAGTTTCAAAGCTCAATTTATGAATTCAAGCCCCAAAGGTGAGTCAATTAGAACCATATTCAAACCCATTTTCAAGAATATGAAGAACATGCAAACATGCAAGGATTTAAACCAAATCAAAGCTTCAAAGCTTGTTCAAATGAGCTCATTCTTTTCAAAACAAGATGAAAACATGGTCTACTCTTACAACATGGACATGCATGTAACCATTTACCATGAATTCAACTCAAAACTCATTAATTCAACCATGCATGCAAGAAATGAGCTTCAATTCACCATTAATGACCCAAATCATGACTTAGTTCTACAATGAAGCATGAACCATGCAAGAACTAGTTCAATAGCATCAATAAGAAGATAAGATCCTTACCTAGAGCTTGAATTAGAAGACTAGGAGCTCAAATATGCAATCTATACTTCAATTCCTTCAATTCTCCAAGCAAAACCCAAGGTAGAATTCAATTCCTCTCACTCTCTCTCTCCTCTCTTCCCTCTTGGTCGGCAATGAGAAGGAAAATGGCTGAGGAAATGTTGTTCTTGGCTCAAGTATGTGTGTGAGATAGTGGCCCACTCAATGGCAAAACGGTAATTAAGTCCAACTCTTCAATTGGCTTATTTTAATCTAATTTAATCATACCTAATCAATTTTCAGATACTTATACCATAAAATCACATTAAATATGAGGGTCACGTAACATCAATCGGTTTCAGATTCGGCCGCCGATAAGGCCTTCAAATAGCAGTTTAAACATATAAACATGAACAGATAATCAGACAATCAAACAGATAGAATGCAATTAACTAACATATACTCAGTCAATTCAGTTTCAACTTCAGTCAGTCGGTTCAGTATTTCATTCAGTTCGATTATCAGTTAGTTATCAGTCATTATCAGCTTCGTTTAACAGTAATCGGTGATTAACGGTAATCAATCGGTCATAAATCAGTAAACAGTACGAGGGTTGTTACACATTGACCCCGAGGTCACTTGCCATAAACTGGATGTGGACAGGTCGGCTAAACTTGTCATCCAACGAGCAAGAAGGCCGACGTTGATGCATATTGAGGCAGTAGAAGAGGAAGTGGACAAACTTTTGGAGGCTAGGGCCATACGAGAGGTAAATTACCCGACATGGTTATCAAACACGGTAGTTGTGAAGAAAAAGAATGGGAAGTGGAGGGTCTGTGTGGACTTCACTAGCCTGAACAAGGCTTGTCCCAATGACAGTTTCCCACTACCCTAGATTGATCAATTAGTAGATACCACTTCAGGGCATGGAAGAATGAGCTTCCTAGATGCATACAGGGAGTACCACCAAATAGCAATGTACCCCCCAGATGAGGAGAAGACTACATTTATCATCCCAAAAGAGAGTATTGCTATAGAGTGATGCCTTTCGGGTTGAAAAATGCAGGAGCACCTTACCAGAGATTGGTGACCAAGATGTTCAGGCATCTAATTGGCAGAACAGTGGAGGTATACATAGGTGATATGGTCGTGAAGACCAAGGAACCTGAGGATCATCTGGAAAACTTAAAAGTAATTTTTAACATCCTTAGAACATATCGGCTCCGACTCAATGCATCAAAGTGCGCATTTGGAGTTGGGTCTAGTAAGTTCTTAGGATACTTGGTTACCAGAAGGGGCATTGAGGCTAGCCCAGATCAGATCAAGGCCATCTTAGAATTGAAGAGCCCAACGTCGGCAAAACAAGTGCAGATGCTGACTGGAAGGGCTGCAGCCCTAAACAGAGTCATCAGTAGAAATTCTGACAAATGTAAACCTTTCTTCAACTTAGTGAAGAAAGCCATAGACTTCTTATAGATAGAAGAGTGCGAAGTCGCTTTGGCCGACTTGAAGAAATATTTGACCACAGCTCCAGTCCTCTCAAATCCAGTGCCTGGAGAGGTGTTGTTCTTATACTTGGCAGTTTCAGAACATGCAGTAAGTGCAGTAGTGATTAGAGAAGAAAATGGAGAGCAAAGAGCGGTTTACTACGTGAGTAAAACCGTAGCTGATGCTGAGACCAGATACCTACCCTTGGAGAAGCTAACACTGGCTTTAGTAATGGCTTCCAAGAAGCTGAATCATTACTTTCAAGCCCACAAAATTGTGGTGTTAACTGAGCATCCTCTGAAATCCCTGTTACAGCAAGGAGATCTAACAGGCAGGATAGCCAGATGGGCAGTGGTGTTGAGCTAATATGACCTGGAATTCAGACCCAGAATAGCAATCAAAGGCCAAGTTTTGGCCAACTTCATGGCCAAGTTCACACCGAGCCGAGGTCTAGTGAAAAAGGAGATACCCAGTTGGAGATAGCCAAATAGAGGAAAGAAGAGAAACTCAGGCCATGAAGTATTTACATCGGTGACTCCTTCCGACTGTTTGTTGATGGGAGTTTAAACCAACAAGGAGCAGGGCAAGAGTAGTGCTAGTATCACCAGATGGGCAGATACTGGAACAATCCATTCGTTTGGGGTTTAAAGCCTCAAACAATGAAGCGGAGTATGAAGCACTAATCGCAGGATTAAAGCTGGCAGTAGCAATGGAAGTAGACGAGGTAATAGTCTTCTGTGACTCTCAGCTTATAGTCAACCAGGCAACAGGCGAGTACGCAGCCCGAGATGAAAGGATGTCAGCTTATGTAAAGGAGGTGGGCAGACTGGTAACCTTATTCCAGAATTGCCGACTATAACAGGTTAGCCGAGATGACAACAGCCACGCTGATGCTCTAGCCAACATGGCTAGTGCTATAAAACCTGGAGAGGCTAGGACGATAACGGTGGACTACTTGTCAGGTCCAAGCATAGAACCACTGAACACAGAGCATGAAGCAATGTGTGTGGAGATGGGACCAAGCTGGATGGATGTAATAATAGTATTCCTTAAAGACGAAAAACTACCAGGTAATCATAAAGATGCATACAAGATTAGACTGATGTCGGCAAGATTCAGCCTGACAGCTGAAGAACATTTCTACAGAAGATCCTTTACTGGACCCCTTTTAAGGTGTGTACATCCTTCACAAATCGAAGACTTCTTATATGAGATACACAAAGGAGTATATGGAACCCACGCAGGGGGCATGTCACTTGCTCATATGGCCATTACTCAAGGGTACTGGTGGCCCTATATGCAGAAAGATGTTGAAACCTATGTTAAAAAGTGTGAGAAATGTCAAAGGTTTGCACCTTTGATACATCAACCAGCAGCGGACTTGAACCCGGTGTCTAGCCCTTGGCCATTTGCCCAATGGGACATGAATCTTGTTGGACAATTGCCACAAGCAACTAGACAAAGGAAGTACCTGCTAGTGGCAACAGATTACTTCACCAAGTGGATGGAAGTTGAACCCCTCGCAAAGATTCGAGATGTTGATGTGAAGGGCTTCATTTGGAAGAACATCATCACCAGGTTTGGGATCCCAAGGGTAATAATGGCAGACAATGGTACACAGTTTGACAGTAAGCTAATCAAGAGCTTCTGTGCAAAGTACAAGATCAAGAATTATTACGCTACCCCAAGCTTCCCTCAGAGCAACGGTCAAGCAGAAGCATCCAATAAGATCATCTTGGATGGGATCAAGAAGAGGCTGGAAGCAGCTAAGGGAAGGTGGGTGTGTGAGTTATCCAATGTACTGTGGGCATATCGGACTGCGCCGAGAAGATCAACTGGGGAATCCCCATTTGCCATGGCTTTTGGCACCGAAGCAGTTATTCCACTGGAGGTTGGCATCCTAGGGATCAGAACCCAGGGAGTAGAAAATAGGACCAATGAGGCATTCTTAGCCCGAAATTTGGATCTACTAGAAGAAAGAAGGGAGAAAGCAGCAATTTAGCTGGGGGCATACCAACAACAGCTTGCCAGGGCTTATAATAAGAAGGTTAACCCACGAGAGTTCCAAGTTGGGGACCTCGTCCTTAGAAAGGTCGTCGGCAACAAGAAGGATTCCAAAGAGGGCAAGCTTGGCCCAAATTGGGAGGGACCCTATAGAATCATCTCAGTTATGGGCAATGGTGCATATCGGCTTGAAGACAGTGAAGGCAAAGAGTTGCCAAGACCCTGGAACACTTGCAATCTGAAGTTTTTCTATCATTAAATTTCTTTTTTTTTAAGTTTCTTGTTATTAGCCGAAGTAATAATAAAGTTTTAGCTTGATTTTTTTGTGCGAAATATTGATCAGTAAGTTGGCAATATTTCTGATTGAAACATGACAAATAACTTAGACTTATTATATGGCAGAGTTAAATTATACTTGCATATAATAGAGTTGATCTAAGTTGAAATGACTTATTTTAGTAAGATTAACAGGGAGACCGAGGTTAATGACCTCGGCCAGCCTCTGTTTGAATCTGACCTCGGCGACAAGGTCAAAGCTACATGCTTAATGAGAACCCAAGTGAAACTTACGTTCACATTAGGGAGCAGAGGGTTGGAGAATGATGCTTGGGAGTTAGAATTTACATGCTAAGGTTGGTTTAACACTTGTTGAAATTTTAAGATAAATTTACAAGTTGAAGTTAAGCTGAAGTTATGTTAAAGCAAGTTGGTTTAACATTTGTTGAAATCCTAGAGAAAGGTTTACAAGTTGAAGTTAACCCAAGGTTATGTTGGAATGAAAGAAGACAGAGGTCCTATTAAGTAAAGAGTGAAGTGGCAAGTTGTAAATAACACTTGTAAAAATATTATGAGAAATATTTATCAAGTGTTAGGTCAAAACAGAGATAAACTATTAGTGGGAATAGCCCACGTATTCCACTTAGAGAAGATTACACAGTTAAGGTGTACGTTGAAGACATGCAAATTATTCTAAGTATAGAATCATACAAGACAGGAAAAGGAAAACAAACATTCAATCACTGAAATAAGAAATTAGAGAGTGCATTCAGATAAGGAAATAAAGTACTTCGGCCAGACATTGAAGAGTAATTGCTCAGATTACAAAAGCGGCATGTCGGCCAAATTAAAGCTAACATTGTTCAAAAGAAAAAAGTACAACATACAAGGTCTATGAAACAAAGAGGAGCTTATAATAAAGACTACTCGGCAGGCTGGGTCTTGGTCCCAAAAGACAGTTGGGATGACTTCTCGGCAGCTTTCTCAGCCTCGAGCTCGGCGTCGATTTCTCGTAGAATTTGATTGAAGCTCCTCTCGACAATAGGCACCTCAGAGTTTGTCTTCTGGGAGGAGGCATCCTTTGAGACCTCACCCTCCTCATCCTGAGTCAAGTCCAAGACTTGCTCATTCAGAGTTAAGGACTTGGCCCCAGCAGCTTTTACCGTCATCTCGGCCTCAACTTCGTCCTCGGACTCAACCTCGTTCTCGGATTGCCTTGGAGTAGGGGGAACGACGGATGATGCGGCTATTTTCTCAGAGAGGCGAGTCCTCAGGGATGGCCAACTCTTTCAAAGCAGCCATCCAACCAAGGGTATAGCCCTTGTTATATGCCTGTCTGACTTGTTTCTTGTAATCTTCTTTGACGTCGACCGCCCCCTCGGCGTACGTCTTCTCGTCCGCCGCTTTGATCTCGGCCTCTTTTATGGCCAGGGCATCTTGAAGCTCTTTTTGGGCCTTGACCATCTTTGCCTCGGCCTCTTTCTTTTCGGCCGCAAGGACCTTGGCAATGGCCTCTACACCATCAGCCTTTTCTTCGGCCTCGTCTTAAGCCTTCTTGGCTACCTCGGCCCTGTAGACGTCCCCGAACGTCCCGGGAGGATGAGGTCCCGTTCCGTTCGTTTTGTGGGTCTACTACAGTTCAGACTCAAATTGTCACGGTTCTTAATCTGAACCAAAGAGTCCAAATCCGACAAATCGTTTTGAGAAAAACAGATTTTTGAAAGAAGTGCCAAACATGGACTGCTTTGCCAGATATAGAGTCGCCACCTAAATGTTTTTTTAATGGGGGAATTTAGGAAACCCTGACTCGGTGCCAAAGGCCACGTGTCCGTCATCACCAAAGTTACCTCGGCTCGAGAACTTGGGTACGATTGGGGAAGGTCAGCTATGAGCACCCCCTCTCGCCCGATCCGAAGATCGGCCTCTACAAACCATGATATCCGATTTTGAAAATGTTATGTGTTCTTATTCCGGTTATTAGCCTAGAATTACTATGTTATGCGCACAGCAAACAAGCATAGACCAAATCGCCCAAATCGGAACAAAACATTGCATGTTTGTTTTGAAAATGGTTTGCTACTCGCAAGTAGGCTAAAATGCAGGTTTTGCCACCCTCAAGTGGGCTTTAGAAAAGATGGTTTTGCCACTATCTAGTGGGCTTAAAACTCACAGTTTTAATGCATTATTCCAATTTAGGTAATTCAACCTCCATCTACAGGCATTCAAGCAGTTATATCACATAAGCAGCTAGCCTCATGGTAATCATGCAATTACAGCAACACTCACACGCATGCGGTATGCTAAAGCATAAAAGCTCACCTAGTACTCCAAGCCAAAACAGAAACTAGTTAGTAATCATATGCATGATCCTAGTTCATGTTCAAGATAGCTAATGTAACACATGCAAGGATGCAATCTAGACAAGCTTGGCTAATCTACACGTGGCATGTGAAATGCTGTAATTAACAAGTACTCAACTTGGAATTGAAATACCAGTGCAGTTAGCATGATGTGCCGAGCCCGGTGCATGTAAGACAAATGTGTGGATGCACGCATGCATAGCATAAGGTATGCTAATTTAAATATGTCCTAGTCTACCATCATAAGCGGGTAAATAAAAGGGAAGAAAGACGTGGGATTGGAAGACATACACACACGCACCTACACTTATTACAAATACGCCCTCACTCAGAGGGACCGAATAAATATTACAGTCCGAATAAATAACTAATTACTTAATTAATTATTATAGAATTCCTATTTAATTAACAAATTAAATGCAGAATTAAAATGGCCACAGCCCCACCTCGGGATGCGCGACTGATGCATGTTTGACTCGTCTTGCCCGGAAACTCGCTGCCATAGCACTGTTGCCTCCGTTAACACTGCCCTGTTCCTCTAGGGACTGCCAAAGTCTTGGGATAGGTTCTCTGCACACTTTGGAGCACCACCGGCGAGGAGAAATGGTCACCGGCCAGAGGAGATGATCACCGGCTGCCTTTTGATCTATCGGCCACAGATTCCTGGCCGGTCGGCACTGTATGTAGCCGACCGGCCAAAACTTCCTGCAGAACCTGCAATTGACAGCAGCAGAGGGCAAGCAGTGTATGGCATGAAATTTTTAGGCAAATGTATTCATGGACACACTCCCTATCATGTAATGGACTCAAGAAAGCATGGCCCTCGACCCTCGGGCCATCAATCACGTATTTCAATGCATGATGGCCCAAAAGCCAAGTATGCAACTTCGATATCAAATGAAATGCAAGCACAAAACACATCAAAGGGACCCAACCTCAATCATGGTTGATCAAGAGGCGAGGCAATGCACAACAATGCAAATGCGACCAAAGCATACAAGCAAACATACAAACATGCAATGCAACTACATGGCACACACAATGCTAACAACATAACATGCACAACGCATTGAAACATGGCATACACAATGCAAGATGGACTTATACCAATGTGAGTGGACCTCATCCACACTCACATCAGTGGCCATTAGATGAAAATGAGACAATCGAAATGCGTGCACGCATGTACGTAAACCGAGGACCGAACCTAAGGCATCAAATGCCACTCTGCCAAGGCATGCCAAGGGATGTAAGATGGCAGACAAGTATGTAATTTCCATCACTGAAATATGATGCTAAACAGCCCCGAAACATGCAAACATGGCACCTGATGCATGAAATGAGCCCCGAAACTCAAAATTAGGCACATGGAATGACTTATAGCTATACAAAGCATGCATTGTTTGATCATGAAGCATAAAGACAGAGGAAAGAAAGTCCCAAAACATGCATATTTCCAGTTTATGACAAGTCCCCAAAACAAACACAAGTAGGGCTAATCTATCATGCAAAAATGACCCTAAAAGAGAGATAGAGAGGCAAGGGACAGCATCTGGCCCCAAACAGTAATGAGCCCCTCAACAAAGTTGAAGAGGGGCTCAAAATAAGACCCTTTACAATTTACATCAAGCCTCGAAAATAAGCACAAGTGAGGCTAAACTATCATGCAAGAAAAAGGCCTAAAAGGGGGATAAAGAGATAAGTGATAGTAGGAGACCTCAAACAGCAAGAGGTCCATAATCAAACATGAAAGGGAGCTCAAAATATAATCATTTACAGTTTGGGTCAGAGCCCAAAAATGCTTGCAAGTATGGCTTATAGATGAAGCAAGAAAAGACTAGAAAAGGGAAAAGAAGAACTCACCCTTGTAGAGCAGTAAACCAGCAGCTCTTGGACCAAGTTTCTGAGCTCTCAACCTCTTCAAATGGCCTCCAAGTTACTGGAATGGAGTGTAGAGGTGTGGTGCTATGGGTTGTTGTGCAAAGGGTGCAAGAACCTTAAGGTTTTGAGGGTTGAAGGAAAGAGATATAGAGGGTGTATGTATCAAAGCCTCAGCTAGTTTTTGTAACCCTTAGAGAGGAGGTAAGGGGCTGGTTATATAGAGGGAGAGGCCAAGGCAAAAGGGGGAAAAATCAAATTCAAAATTCCCCCCAAAAGGCAGCCCTTCGGACAGAGGGTCTGGTGTAAAACAGCTGGCACAGCTGGTATCCAGTCAATCTATAGAATAATCCGGAAGGTCGTCGGCTAGCAAAATTGGTTGGTCGGCTACTTTTAATGGCCGGTCGGCCATCTATTTGGCTGGTCGGCTAAATGGATGGCCGATAAGGTCAAAAAGTGGCCGGTGGGTGTCTAGATTGAAGCCCCGGAAGTTAGCTTTCCAATGGCGCAAACCTTGCATTAAAATTCCTCCTATGCAAAAAGTTATGCCCTTTTTGGTGAAGCCGCGCAGATTCGATCCAATCGGGATGATGCCCAACTTCAACTGATCATATCTCCCCCATCCGGACTTGGCTTTAAGAGATTCTTGAGTGCAAAATGAAGCCCCGGAAGTGAGTTTTCCGACGGTGGTGGCCCATAGCTAAAATCCAAGTATGCAGATTAATAAGCCCGATTCAGCGAGGACTGCTCAACTCCCTTCTACCCGGATTCATGCTTGTCTTCTCCTCCAACTTGGTTTCTTCTCTCTTCCCCTCCTTTCTTCAACTTCAAACCCCTAAGCAAGGTGTTTTGAAAGATTTTTCAAAGATTTCATCTCTCTTTCATTCATTTCCACTTTGTCCCTGCTCGGTTTACCGAAAAGCGCAACGTTTGATAAAATGCGAGTCTCGGAACATCACAGAAACTTTATTTCAAAAAAGTTTTGAAAGAGAGGGTTTTAAGGTGTAAAAACCATCCAAAATAGCTTTGGTCCAAAACGGGGTGTGAATTTGAGACTTGTCTCTCTCCTTGCCGAAGAAACTGGATCTTTGCCCTGCACACCTTTTATCACCAAGTAAACCATCAGTAATGCCCAAGTCTTATGGGCTGTCAAAAATGGGGTGTCTACAGTTGCCCCTCTTTGACAGAACTCGGAAGTCATAAGAATGACGGGAGTGAATGTCAAAGCCCAGAGACGACTTATTTTTGATAAGGCCGAAGACTTGGACAAACAAACAAAATACAAATGAATGAATGGTTGTGCCCGCAGGCCGCCTACGTATTCCTTTGCAAGGAATCAAACCAGCGTAGTTCAGGGGCAGGATGCAAATGATATGCAGGAAAACTTTGATAATTGGACTTATACGCTACACGAAGCCGGTTTGAACATTGGACTTATATGCTACGCAAAGCCGGTTTGTAGTTGGACTTATACGCTTTCGCGAAGCCGGTTTGTAATTGGACTTATACGCTTTTGCAAAGCCAGTTTGATAATTCAAAACAATGCAAGTGGAATGTGCGTGACAACGCAAGTGAAAAGGTGTGTATGACAATGCAACCTAAGATGAATTCCAAACACACTGAAATCGTGTGGGGAAAGGGGACAGGGAGAAACATAGGGACATATCCCGGTGTTTCGGAATGGTGTGAGCATTGGAACGTATTCCGAACGCTTTTAACCGAAGAGGGACAAACATAGGGACGTATCCCGATGTTTCGGAAAGAAGGGAGAAACATAGGGACGTATCCCGGTGTTTTGAAATGGTGTGAGCATTGGAACGTATTCCGAACGCTTTTAACCGAAGAGGGAGAAACATAGAGACGTATCCCAAAGGTTAGGGACGTATCCCAAGGATTAGGGACGTATCCCAAAGATTAGGGACGTATCCCAAAGATTAAGGACGTATCCCAAGGATTAGGGACGTATCCCAAGGATTAGGGACGTATCCCAAGGATTAGGGACGTATCCCAAAGATTAGGGACGTATCCCAGTGTTACGAACAAGGAGGAGAAACATAGGGACGTATCCCGGTGTTTCGACAAAGGAGAAAAAACATAAGGACGTATCCCGGTGTTTCGGAGAGGAGGAGAAACATAGGGACATATCCCGTTGTTTCGGAATGGAAAGAGAAACATAGGGACGTATCCCGTTGTTTCGGAATGGAAAGAGAAACATAGGGACGTATCCCAGTGTTTCGGAGAGAAGGAAGAAACATAGGGACATATCCCGTTGTTTCAGAATGGAAGAAGAAACATAGGGACGCATCCCGGTGCTTCGGAAAGGTAGGAGAAACATAGGGACGTATCCCGGTGTTTCGGAAAAGAAGGAGAAAGGGAAACGTATCCCGGTGTTTCGAAAGAAGAGAGAAACATAGGGACGTATCTCGGTGTTTCGGAAAAAGAGAGAAACGAAAACGTAGGGACGTATCCCGGTGTTTCAGAAAGGTATAAGAAACAAAAGGACGTATCCCAGTGTTTCCAAACAAAGGAGCGCGCAAAACAATGCAATGCAGGTGCACAAGACAGTGCGATAAAATGCATTTTCTATGCAAGTATAGGGGCATTTTCTATGCAACATTGAAAGCATATTCTATGCAGAAACATAACGATGCGCGGCACGCATGCAACCGAAGTGCATATGAAAGTTCACATTCTATGCAATGGAAGGGCATCAAACATGTACTCTGGTGCCTCCGATTTACCTTTCGGAGGACTTGGCAACACAACTCTGCTCGAAAAAGGGACACCCTGTTTACATTGGCGAGAGATAACATCTGCTGCTGCTTTAATTGCCATTCTGACTTGAAGCAGGCTTAAGCTTGGAGTAGAGGCACACTCATTCTTCGGAGCACTGACAAGGCCTGAAGAGGTACATCCGGAGCACAATCATGGAGTTTTCCGAAGTTGAAGCACACTCAAATACCCGATATTTTCCTCTTTTGCTTTTGTTTTGTAGTCTGGAACCCATATAGCTTCAAATAGGTCCTGGTTTTACTGTTCTGACATGACTTGGGTTGAACCCTACAGTTTTATGAAAGAACGAATCTTGTTTTGCACAAACGTGAAGAATGACACAGCACTCTAAGCACAAAGCGATTTTATTTTTGAAGTTAAGAAATGAGTTCTTAACCGGGTATTGAGCCTACGACTGAACACAGCGCACTACGACTCAACAACGGAAAACAAAAGGTAAACAACCTAAACACATCGAGACACGCTCGGAATGACTCAAAGCAAGAATCGAGACAAACAAAACAAAAGACACGACACACAGACGTGCACAGGGAGCCTGTTTCACCGGGTATTGTTTCTCACCCTTTCTCATTTGTGATCCTCACATCACTCGGCCCTCAAGCTCTATTTTTCTGAAAAATCCCTTTTCTCACTTTTTCTCTCATCGCACATCTCTCTATTCTTCAATCTCTCGTTTTTTCAATCCCTCCCCTGGGTGGTTGATGGATAAACAGGAAGTCATGGGCCCTTACCCCTGGTATTCTACCAGCTTTTGATTCTTGTTCACAACAGTGAATTCCTCCCACAGAGGGGTTGCGCTACAACTGGGTATGTAGCAAATCTGTAGCTGACATCAGTTGATGATGCTCTGCTGGGAAGTTCGGACATGATCAGATCTGTCCAGATGAGGGAGTGGAATATCTCGCCCCATTCCAGTTCGTGCTTCGCACTTGTCTTGATACCTCGTTGCTTGGAGGATGAGAGAGCTTTCAGCCCTTTGTTGTTGACTTCAGTTGTGCCCTTTCTGGAAAGTAGAGTGCCCTTTCTAGCAAATGCATTGACAACAGGGAAAAGACAGGAAGCCTGACTCAACTGTGCCCCTAGTTCATTATTTTGACCATTTTTTGTTTTGGTTTTCTACTAAAACAATTTTGACCAACATGAGAGTTAGATTAACACACTTGTTTGATTTTTGATTTGAAATCATGCAAGTCAGGCTATGAGCACTGAAAATTTTCCTTTTTTGGGTCTAAGAAATCGTCCAATTTTTGGAAAAGATGGAACAATTTTCGAGAAAATTAGTCAACCTCAGTAAAAATTCTCAAAAACTATTTTTGCAAACGGCCGATGCTTAACAAACGCAGAACTTACTCTTGAGACGTACAACCTCGGATCTGGACGAAAATTGCCCCCTTGCTCGAAGAGAGCTGCATGGCAACGGAAAGTTGCCCCTTTGTTTGAACGGCACCGCAGTGCATTGAATGGCAACGGAAAGTTGCCCCTTGTGTGAATGGCACCGCAGCGCATTATAATCAGTCCTCGAAGCGATGATTGCAATCGAACTCTCGGATATAGAGAAGGCAAAGATTATCAGAACCATTACATGGACATGATCGAATTTGAAGTGTTTTAGGGCTGGACTTCAGAATGAAGTTGCCTACGTATCCCAAGGATGGGAATCAAGCCTTACGTAGTTCGGGGTTAAGGTACACTCGGGTATTAACCTCTCCTTTTTAGGCTCTAACTTTTGCCAAGGCGCCCGTTGCAGGTTTTCGACCTTGCGAGCTTTGTTCTTCTTTTTTTTCAATTTTTGTATCTTTTCATTCTTTTCCATTCTTTTTTTCTTTTTTCTTTTTTTTTTCTTTTTTTTTCTTTTATTCTTGTTGTTATTTTCTTTTCCTTTTTTTTTTTGTTCTTTTCTCTTGCTCTAACTTTTGCCTGGGTCGCCCTTCCGGGTTTTCGGCCCAGCGAGCCTCTCAAAGGGTAAAAGTGTAATAAGTCCATGCCAAATGGTTTTAGGGTTTTGCAGCCATCCATATCCGGGAGAGTGGCCATTGCATTGATTTACTGAAGGATCCATCTTCGGCTCTTCGAGCATATCGGACATTTTTGCCCCTAGTGTCACGACCCAAACCCGGCCCTATGGGTTTAGCACCGTAACCGGCCAGTAATCCGAGATTACCGAAGGCCTGCTTAACAGTAATACAGTAAAACAGAGTACAGGGCCTGGCGGAAGCCAATACAGTAATTAAACAATGTCCAATGAGCTGTGACAGTCTGTATGCCAAAAAGATTTTTCATGCATTCATACATATACAAACAGTACAATCTATACAAAATTTACAGTCACACAGTACAGGGACCTAATCCCTTGATAACAGTACAGTTAGCAACTGACAGTCTATACAGTAATCCAAACAGTATGGAGACAGACGGGGGAAACAAACAAAACACCCCAAAGCCATAGCATGGCAACTCGGAACCTCGCAGTGAGGCACAAAGGCTGGCTTGACAAAACTGGAGTCTAACCCACGCTCCTAGCTCCGATCTGGTGGCTGAGCACCTACATATATATATAAACAGTGAGCTAAAGCCCAGTGAATAACATAATGCGTAAAGGGGTTTAGAATGAATGTCCTTACAGTAATGAAAACAGTTCAATTCAATCAGTATTTCAGTTGTTCAGTACAGTAAACAGTCATATGTGGTACATCCATTAGCATAACAGTGACAGTAGGTCTTAAAAGACCGAACAGTAATGATGGCCATCAGTCAGTAAACAGTAGTGGCTCCACGAGGGAACCGACAGAGATCTCTGTAACAGTAACAGTAACAGTAAACAGTAGGTACTAAGGATGCCACAGTACAGTTCAGAAATAAAGGACATACATTCATTCAGTAATACCAGTTCAGTAAACAGTTCAGTTCAGTATTCAAAAGATATCAGTTGAACATATCTTTACACAATTGTTACTCACAGAGTTCTGGGCTACAGTATGCTAGAGCGTGTCTCCCCAGTTGCCAACCCTACACAGTTCACAGGTTGAACACACACTAAGCTACACAGTTGGGAAATATCATAACTTAATCCCTAATTTGCCTTGGTGTGTTCTACAACGATATCCTCATCTAAATGTCTTAAACTAGGCCTAAGAATGCCTAGGATGGGATGAGGATGCAAAAATACACTTAGAAAACATTTCGTAAAGTTTGCTGAAACTAGGAACCTCGCTCGAGCGGGACTTTCTCCGCTCGAGCGTAAGTCCAAAATCAAAGGATTCGCTCGAGCGAGGAATCCTTCGCTCGAGCGGTCTGCAAAACAGTAAAAATACTGGATGCTGAGATTTTGCACGCGATGGTCGCTCGATGGTCGCTCGAGCGGAGCCCTGGACAAAGGTGCTCGCTCGAGCGGGTAATCCTTCGTTCGAGCGAGGAAGCCAAATCTGGAATTTCCAGATCTGCCTCCCAAGCTCAAACCAAGCATTCTACCACTCCAAACTCGACCTCTTGGGCCCAAATTCTGGAAAACATAACTAAATTCAATGTATAACAAGTTTCAAAGCTCAATTTATGAATTCAAGCCCCAAAGGTGAGTCAATTAAAACCATATTCAAACCCATTTTCAAGAATATGAAGAACATGCAAACATGCATGGATTCAAACCATTTCAAAGCTTCGATTTGATGTTCTAAAGAGCCAATTCTTTTCAAAACATGATGAAATCATGGACTACACTCAAGACATGAACATGCATGTAACATTTTGCCATGAAAACAACTCAAAATCCAACAATACTACCATGCATGCAAAGATTGGGCTTCAATTCACCATTAATGAACCAATTCATGAATTAATTCTAAGACAACAACAAGAAGATGGATGTCCTACCTTAGTCTTGTAGAATTAGGAGTGAGGGAGCTCAAATATGCAAATACACCTCAATTTCCAAGCAATTTACAAGGTAGAACTCAATTTCTCTCCCTCTCCCTCTCTTGGTCGGTTAAGCACAAGAAATGAGCTGATGCAATGTTTGATCTAGGTGTATATTGAGGCTCAAGTATATTGTATTGAGTGGACCACTCATGTGGCAAAATGGTAAATAAATCAAACTATGCAATTGATCAATATTAATCTAATTTAATCATATCTAATCAATTTTCAGATAATTATACCATAAAATCACATTAATTCTGAGGATCATGGAACATCAATCGGTTTCTAATTCGGCCGCCGATATGGCCTTCAATTAGCAGTTTAAACATATAAGCATGAACAGATAATCATACAGTCAAACAGATAGAATGCAATTTAACTAACATATACTCAATCAATTCGGTTTCCAATTTCAGTCAGTCAGTTCAGTACTTTAATCAGTTCAATTATCAGTCATAATCAATTCGGTTTAACGGTAATCGATGGTTATCGGTAATCAATCAGTCATAAGTCGGTAAACAGTATGAGGGTTGTTACACCTAGTTCGAGGGGTGCTTTTGTTCTAGCTTCGCAAGCCTCTTCTGATGAAATCTGATCTTTTTGATCTGACTTTCTTGCCTCTTGTTCGAGGGCTGCTTTGAATCTGGCCACACAGGCCTCACATGGCGGTTGACCGTTGAACGTTCTGAATGGGTTCAAGGTTCGAAAACAAATGGATTGAATCTTGAGGCTGAGAGTGATCCTAGGTTGCACAATCTCAAGAGCGATTCCACACAAGTCTTCACAGGACCGCGCAAAATAGTTTTTGAAATCTTTTAAGAAAGCGACAAATCGCTCGCGTTGAAGACAGTGTAGGACCAATCTGGATCAAGCCAGGATCCTTCTCAGTACTCATACTAACAAGCATGATCTCGATCATTAAGGGCTTAACATGCCTCTCTTTCTCTCAATTGATCAAGTTTTGCAAAACTCGAGGAATTCCTTCCTCTTTCTTTTTCTCACAATGTTTCGAAAAAAGTTTTGGAAAACTTAGGTCGATGCAATGAATTCAAGGCACAGAAAAGACACAGCTTCTAGTCAAATACTGCCATCTCATTTAGAATTTCTGGCACAACTGGCACCCGGCAAAAGCAAACACAAGAGTGTGAAAATCACTGCTGTTCCATTCAAATCTGTTGGCACAACAGGCTCCCCGGCAGAAACAGACTCAAAGGAAAGCAAAAGGACAAACGCAAAACAAGCAAGTGATATCCAAGGTAACACCCCCGAAATCACCTGACTCTAACAAAACAGGACTGACTCGATACAATAAGACAGACCCGACTGACTCAGTATGAAAGGACTGACTCAAAACAAAGAGACAGACTCAAAACAACACAACAAGACTGACCCAATACCCAAGTCAGAATGTACAAAACTAGCATTCACAAATGCTCAAAACAGTGCATGCCATACGCCACATCTGGAGTAAACTGAGTGCCGCCCGCAGGTGGTCCAACCTCTGATCACATCACATTATCCCCCACAAGTTCACTGATCAAGTGCCGATAGACTTTGCAGAGCTTGGTGCGACGATGGCCTCATTGTCAATCAGATTTTGTATCTCGTGGCGGAGACGGACGCATCTGTCGGTGTCATGACCAGTTTGTTGATGGAAAGCACAGTACTTAGTCGGGTCATGCTTTGCAGGGAGAGGATCGGGTAGGGGCCGTTGTTCTAACGGTTTCAGATGCCCTTTCCTGAGTAGGACCCCTAGAGCTTTAGACAAAGGCATAAAGAGCGGGGTGAAAACCCTCTTGCCTCGGGGTAGATAGTCCGAAGTTCGAGGGTTTGAAGTGGATGCACCAACAAAGGGGGTGGCTGCTCTCGGTGTGGTAGTGGCGACCATGCCCACGTCTGAAGTCCTAGCAGCTGCATCACCGCTGGTGGTCGCATTCGAACTGCGGGTGAACGCCCTCATGGGCTGCTCCTTCTCCTGGTCAATGAGGCCCTGCTTCATGGCATCCTCGATCTGTACTCCCATCTCATGCAAATCTAAAAAGGTAGGGAAGGGGAGCACGATCATTTTCTGCATTAGCTTAGGCTGGAGATTGCGCACAATCATCCGGATTTGATCCTTATCAGTAGGCCTTAGAGTCATCATCGAGGCATTCGCCTTCCACCGGGCCACGAATTCTGAGAAGCTCTCCGTAGGCTCCTGCCTTGTCGTCTCAAGATCACGGGTCGTAATCTCGATTTGAGTGTTATAGGAGTACTGTGCAATGAATGCCTCAGCCATCTCATCCCAGTTTCTCTTGACATCATCTTCCAGTTTTGCATACCAGATGGCCGCTACACCTGACAGGGTCCGGCCAAACAGTGAAAGCTTCTGTAGTCTGGTGAGGCCCATCGGCCTTAGAATATCTGAAAACAGTCGCAGGTGCACCATGGGATCCCCAGATCCGTCAAAACGATCAATTTGTGGCATCTTAAACCGATCTGGAAGCGTCACGGCTACGTCGGTATACCCGTCCTCAATGTCCGGAATGGACTTCATACCTTGAGATTTCTTGAACAGCTTTTCAAGCTTGCTTACTTTTAATGCCATGGGGTCCACCTCGGACTCGAAGGGAGAATCCGGTTGATTGATAGGAGTAGGTGCCTTGGATAGTTGAGGTGGAATCGGGGGCGGAGCCGGCCCCGTTGGGATGTCTGTATCCTCCTGAACGTTCTGAACATTCGCCGTCTCCCCGGGTATTGGGACTCTTGGTGGGGGAGGGACCTGGTGTGGAGTAGATGCTCCGGTTTGCTGTTGTAACCGGGCAATTAACTCTGCCTGTTGAGCCATGACCTCGGCCTGTTGTTTGGCAAATTCGGCTTGACGAACAGCGTCCTGCTGCATGGTTTTCATACTTTCTTGGAGTTGGCGCACCATGTCTTCCATTCCTGCCATACTGCCCTGATCTAACTGATCTATCGGTATATCTGTCTTTGTGGTAAAAGCAGATATCTCAACCCAACTGCACGCAGGTGAGATGGATAATGACTGCTGATCCGAAGACTATTGAACTAATAATCTGTGCCTGACTGGCATTTTTACCCTATCTCCGGTGAAGGAACACCGATTGCCCTTGAACTGAATCTCTGACCCGACAAAGTCTATCAGCACAAATCCAATGTACCCGGGGGATAGTGGAGCCTTCTAAAGCTATGGTTCCCAGACTACCTAGCAAAAGAGAAAACAGACAGCACCTCAGCCTGATTTCGCCAAAACAGATATGAGCATAGTAGGATGACGGTGCCCTTCTACTGAATTCTGCCCTAAAATTCTGCCTATAAACCGATACCCTCAGGTAAACTGAATCCCAAAATACTGAACTGGTGGCCGCAGGCCTGATGCCCAAACTTGCAAACTGATACACGCATTCCCTGTAGAGACGCACTCTAAAACACATAGCAGATAAGTGAGAGCCAAAACACCCCTATGTTGGGGTAGGGTTTCCCTGTCCTATTTTGTCAGGAGCTAGGGTTTCACTACGCACGCAGCGGTTTCAAACAACTTAGCATCGGGTAAGCAACCTGTCCTAGTTTGGAATGGTCACTATGGATTCCGAATATGCACTAGGTCGAATGGTCAAAAAGGGTGCCCAAGTAAAACCGAGGTTTGTATTCCCATACTGTCAGAGCCCACAACCAGTCAGCCATATGGTCATGCCTTGACAAGACAAGCCTCCAGCAAACCGTTCAGGAATGGCAGATGGCAAACACTGTGTTCCTAGGCGCACCAATGCACATGCAATGCAAAGAAACACATAAAAGAAGTCAAAACAGGATATCACGAGTTCGAGTCAAGCTCTCTAAACTCCCCAGCAGAGTCGCCAGAAATTGTAGACGTCCCCGAACGTCCCGGGTGAATGAGGTCCCGTTCTGTTCGTTTTGTGGGTCTACTACAGTTCAGACTCAAATTGTCACGGTTCTTAATCTGAACCAAAGAGTCCAAATCCGGCAAATCGTTTTGAGAAAAATAGATTTTTGAAAGAAGTGCCAAACATGGACTGCTTTGCCAGATACAGAGTCGCCACCTAAATGTTTTTTTAATGGGGGAATTTAGGAAACCCTGACTCGGTGCCAAAGGCCACGTGTCCGTCATCACCAAAGTTACCTCGGCTCGGGAACTTGGGTACGATTGGGGAAGGTCAGCTATGAGCACCCCCTCTCGCCCGATCCGAAGATCGGCCTCTACTAACCATGATATCCGATTTTGAAAACGTTATGCGTTCTTATTCCGGTTATTAGCCTAGAATTACTATGTTATGCGCACAGCAAACAAGTATAGACCAAATCGCCCAAATCGAAACAAAACATTGCATGTTTGTTTTGAAAATGGTTTGCTACTCGCAAGTAGGCTAAAATGCAGGTTTTGCCACCCTCAAATGGGCTTTAGAAAAGATGGTTTTGCCACTATCTAGTGGGCTTAAAACTCACAGTTTTAGTGCATTATTCCAATTTAGGTAATTCAACCTCCATCCACAGGCATTCAAGCAGTTATATCACATAAGCAGCTAGCCTCATGGTAATCATGCAATTATAGCAACACTCACACGCATGTGGTATGCTAAAGCATAAAAGCTCACCTAGTACTCCAAACCAAAACAGAAACTAGTTAGTAATCATATGCATGATCCTAGTTCATGTTCAAGATGGCTAATGTAACACATGCAAGGATGCAATCTAGACAAGCTCGGCTAATCTACACGTGGCATGTGAAATGCTGCAATTAACAAGTACTCAACTTGGAATTGAAATACCAGTACAGTTAGCATGATGTGCCGAGCCCAGTGCATGTAAGACAAATGTGTGGATGCACGCATGCATAGCATGAGGTATGCTAATTTAAATATGCCCTAGTCTACCATCATAAGCGGGTAAATAAAAGAGAAGAAAAACGTGGGATTGGAAGACATACACACATGCACCCACACTTATTACAAATACGCCCTCACTCGGAGGGACCGAATAAATATTACAGTTCGAATAAATAACTAACTACTTAATTAATTATTACAGAATTCCTATTTAATTAACAAATTAAATGCAGAATTAAAATGGCCACAGCCCCGCCTCGGGATGCGCGAATGATGCATGTTTGACTCGTCTCGCCCGGAAACTCGCTGCCATAGCACTGTTGCCTCCGTTAACACTACCCTGCTCCTTTGGGGACTGCCAAAGTCTTGGGATAGGTTCTCTGCACACTTTGGAGCACCAACGGCTAGGAGAAATGGTCACCAGCCAGAGGAGATGATCACCCGCCTTTTGATCTATCGGCCATAGATTCCTGGCCGGTCGACACTGTATGTAGCCGACCGGCCAAAACTTCCTGCAGAACCTGCAATTGACAGCAGCAGAGGGCAAGCAGTGTATGGCATAGAATTTTTAGGCAAATGTATGCATGGACACACTCCCTATCATGTAATGGACTCAAGGGAGCATGGCCCTCGACCCTCGGGCCATCAATCACGCATTTCAATGCATGATGGCCCAAAAGCCAAATATGCAACTTCGATATCAAATGAAATGCAAGCACAAAACACATCAAAGGAACCCAACCTCAATCATGGTTGATCAAGAGGCGAGGCAAAGCACAACAATGCACATGCGACCTAAGCATACAAGCAAACATACAAACATGCAATGCAACTACATGGCACACACAATGCTAACAACATAACATGCACAACGCATTGAAACATGGCATACACAATGCAAGATGGACTTATACCAATGTGAGTGGACCTCAGCCACACTCACATCAGTGGCCATTAGATGAAAATGAGACAATCGAAATGCGTGCACGCATGCACGCAAACCGATGACCGAACCTAAGGCATCAAATGCCACTCTACCAAGGCATGGCAAGTGATGTAAGATGGCATACAAGCATGTAATTTCCATCACTGAAATATGATGCTAAACAGCCCCGAAACATGAAAACATGGCACCCGATGCATGAAATGAGCCCCGAAACTCAAAATTAGGCACATGGAATGACTTGTAGCTATACAAAGCGTGCATTGTTTGGTCATGAAGCATAAAGACAGAGGAAAGAAAGTTCCAAAACATGCATATTTCCAGTTTATGACAAGTCCCAAAAACAAACACAAGTAGGGCTAATCTATCATGCAAAAATGGCCCTAAAAGAGAGATAGAGAGGCAAGGGACAGCATCTGGCCCCAAACAGTAATGAGCCCTTCAACAAAGTTGAAGAGGGGCTCAAAATAAGACCCTTTACAGTTTACATCAAGCCACGAAAATTAGTACAAGTGAGGCTAAACTATCATGCAAGAAAAAGGCCTAAAAGGGGGATAAAGAGACAAGTGATAGTAGGAGACCTCAAACAGCAAGAGGTCCTTAATCAAACATGAAAGGGAGCTCAAAATATGATCATTTACAGTTTGGGTCGGAGCCCAAAAATGCTTTCTAGTATGGCTTATAGATGAAGCAAGAAAAAACTAGAAAAGGGAAAAGAAGAACTCACCCTTGTAGAGCAGTAAACCAGCAGCTCTTGGACCAAGTTTCTGAGCTCTCAACCTCTTCAAATGGCCTCCAAGTTGCTGGAATAGAGTGTAGAGGTGTGGTGCTATGGGTTATAGTGCAAAGGGTGCAAGAACCTTAGGGTTTGGAGGGTTGAAGGAGAGAGATATAGAGGGTGTATGTATCAAAGCCTCAACTGGTTTTTGTAACCCTTAGAGAGGAGGTAAGGGGCTGGTTATATAGAGGGAGAGGCCAAAGCAAAAGGGGGAAAAATAAAATTCAAATTCCCCTCAAAAGGCAGCCCCTCGGACAGAGGGTCTAGTGTAAAACAGCCGGCACAGCTGGTATCCAATCAATCTGTAGAATAATCCGGAAGGTCGTCGGCTAGCAAAATTGGTTGGTCGGCTACTTTTAATGGCCGGTCGGCCATCTATTTGGCCGGTCGGCTAAATGAATGGCCGATGGGTGGCCGATAAGGTCAAAAAGTGGCCGGTGGGTGTCTAGATTGAAGCCCCGGAAGTTAGCTTTCCAATGGCGCAAACCTTGCATTAAAATTCCACCTGTGCAAAAAGTTATGCCCTTTTTTATGAAGCCGCATAGATTCGATCCAATCGGGATGATGCCCAACTTCAACTGATCATATCTCCCCCATCCGGACTTGGCTTTAAGAGATTCTTGAGTGCAAAATGAAGCCCCGGAAGTGAGCTTTCCGACGGTGGTGGCCCCATAGCTAAAATCCAAGTATGCAAATTAATAAGCCCGATTCAGCGAGGACTGCTCGACTCCCTTCTACCCGGATTCATGCCTGTCTTCTCCTCCAACTTGGTTTCTTCTCTCTTCCCCTCCTTTCTTCAACTTCAAACCCCTAAGCAAGGTGTTTTGAAAGATTTTTCAAAGATTTCATCTCTCTTTCATTCATTTCCACTTTGTCCCTGCTCGGTTTACCGAAAAGTGCAACGTTTGACAAAATGCGAGCCTCGGAACATCGCAGAAACTTTATTTCAAAAAAGTTTTGAAACAGAGGGTTTTAAGGTCTAAAAACCATCAAAAATAGCTTTGGTCCAAAACGGGGTGTGAATTTGAGACTTGTCTCTCTCCTTTCCGAAGAAACTGGATCTTTGCCCTGCACACCTTTTATCACCAAGTAAACCATCAATAATGCCCAAGTCTTATGGGCTGTCAAAAATGGGGTGTCTACAGGCCCGATCTATCAAGGTCTTCATCTTTGCCTCGGCCTTGTTGATGGTCTTCTACAAATTGGCAGCCTCCCTAGTCATGTTGGCCAACTCTTTTTTGATGGCAAAGGCTTGCATCACGAAGGAGTAGCCATGCTGGATCACCTAGAAGAGATGGAAAAAAACACATGTTAGTAAAAACTTTCTAAGTATGCAATAGTAGAAAATGAAAGTACCAAGCATTAAAGGCTTACATGCACAGAGCGCTGCAACATCAAAGCAAAATTTTCATACTCACTCATCTCGGCGTTGCGATTGAGATCATTGGGAATGAGCAAGGCGGTAGAGAGGGCAACGCCGACTTCAATGTCATCAGCGCTTTCGCCAGCTCTGACCGGCTTGTCCTCAATTGTGATTGGGGGAGCCCAGGGGGCATCGGATTTGAGAGACCCCGAGGTGGCCGTAGAGGCCGACCTCGGCCTCTTTGACTTGGTGGATTCGGATGGCTCGGCCTCAGTGGGTCTCTTCTCGACGGCGGATGAGGCCTTCTCACCCTCAGCCAATTTTGATATCGACAAGGTGTTCTCAGTATCAATCTGAGTCACCGTTGCCTTGGGTTATGCTTTTTTCAGCCTTTTTTGTTTCGGCTTTGGCTGAGTCTTGGATGGTGATGGTTGTGCGATAGCAGTGTCGGGGATGTCGGCAAGCAGGTCGTCTGCCACAGCCTTCTTACGACCCATCTCGATGGCGGCTATTGTTCCACATTGGCGTTTGCGGTGAGAATGAGGGACCAGCTGTGGAGCTGAGGTTGATGGTTGTTCTGCTGGATCAAAGGTTGATCCCTGATCTGACTGAGGTGATGAGGTTATTGGAGGAGTTGTGGCGGAATGAGGAGATTTGCTCTTCTTCTTCGGAACGTCGAGAAGCACCAATCTGTAGGTTGGGATGAAATCCAGAAGCAGAGGAGCCTTACGCTGGTTAACAGGTAAGTCCAACAGCTTCTTGAGGTCCTTGCTGGGGTAGAAGTTCTTCCGAAAGTCCTTCGGGGGCTGAGGAAGAGCTGCAAAGACAAAACAAATGGACGTTAGCACATATAAAAATATCAAAGTAAAAAAGATTTGAGAAGCAAGTAGAAGCAAACACTTGGCTCTTACCATCTCCCTCTTTGAACAGTGTACGGCTAAAAGGGTAGAGGTGAAGGTCGTCATCTGGAAGGAACTCCCAGTTGCCCAAGACGATGAGATAATCGTCTCTGGTGCCCTTGTTGGAATCAGGGAGATCGGCAATGAGTTTGTATTCTGTTGACCTCGGCCTAAGGTAGTAGATATAGCCTTTTTTCAATTTCAGGTCGCACATGGTGTAGCACTATTGAATGTCGGCAAGGGTAACCCTAGCGTTTTCTCTTTTGGCTAAGGCAATTATATCATTGACAACTCGATAAGAGTTAATGGCTAGCTGCACTGGGTTCAGTTTATAGTAATGAAGGACTTCTTGGAATAGAGTATCGAGTGGGAGCCTAAGTCCACACTCTAGAAAGGCAACCACTGGGAAAGACATGGAGTCTATTGTGGGCATGATGGAGTCGTCCTCCCCAGCCAACCTAAGATGGACATCGGCAGGGTTGGCGAACTCTTGCCTAAACTATTCTAACTTAGTTGGGGTATTTACTCTCTACCTGAACATATCCATGATGTCGGCTTAAGGAGACGAGGTGTTGGATTTCAGAAGGAAGTGCTTTTTGCATAAAGGTTTTAAGGACCTCGGCTAAAATCTAAATGTAAGCTAAAGCAAGAATTTTTGAGGATCTAAGGGGAATTCGTTTCAGTTTTTCCTAAAATTCGTAGGTTCTACAACAAATCCCAACACCTAAGTCTATGCAAACAAGAATTGAAGGCAAGAATCTGGAAAAGACACAGAAAACAGAAACAAGAACAATGATTCAAAATCAAGAAAATTGATGAACTACCAAGAACACTATGATAAAGTGTACAAAGGTACGAGGCCAAAAACAGTGGCAAAATGAACAAGAGTGTGAGCAGCATGTGTATACTCAAAAGTGGATTGGGCAATAGCAAAGTCATAAGATAAACATGCCCTAATACATGATTGAGTTCATATACACAGATTTGTAATCAAAAACTTGAACGAAGTCATAGTAACAGAATACAAATGTAACAAAGTTTGAAGTGAACCAAGAACTGAAACCAGGAGGAATAGTGGCTTACCAGAGAATGTAGGGCCGATGTAGGGTTTGCCGAAGCCAGACGACGATAGCAAAAGCAACGGAACGGTGAAGACCTTGCCGGAGGAGGTGAATAGAGCTAGGTGCAGAGCTTAGAAAACTTTAAGAGAACGAAAATGGCGATTTTTAGTGAGAGAAAGCGGTGGTGTGAAGTGAAAAGACGAAGAGAGAGGGAAGTAATTTTTTTGAAACGCAGAATGGCGACAAAATGGCAATTAGTGTGCCTAGGACGACGTGCTTGTTAGACAGCGCACGCACGAGCGACGCGACTTCATGGCGCGTGTTAGGTACGACTCAGTAGGGGAAAGACGCGTGGCAGAAACGTTTGAAATGTTGTGCGTGACAGCTCACATGCATGTTGAAACTCTTGAAGTTCTTGGTCTAATAAAGCAAAGACCTTGGCTAGGAGGATGATTTCGGCTAAAATTTTTTGAACCGAGTTGGTTATTTGTTCTAAGGCATTGAAGAAAACAGATTACAGGTCTTGGCCATATGGAGCCAACAAATGATGACCACGGTAATGAAGGATAAAGCGAGTTTAGCCGATATGCTAAATGGAATGAATGATATAGGTTTCATCACCTCAGGATGCCGAGGTAACAGAACCTAGGGAGCAGTTGTGGGGACATAATTTTTGAATGATAACACGTGGCCGAGGTGGCACCGAAGTGTCAGTCGAGGTACCACGTGTGCTGGTCATGATGCCGAGGTAATCTCGGCAAGGCCGAGGTTATCTACGTGAATACCAAAATTTGGGATAAGCGGATAAGGGACAAGAGTCCCAGAATGAGAGAGGACTTCAGTTTGGATAAAGATAAGACTCTTAGAGAGTTTATCCCAATCTAACTGGGAGTCTAGGATTAGCATTAAGCTAGAGTCCATTGAAGCTAGGCTTCTATTTGGATTAGGTCAGTGTTGGTTATAAAAGAAAGGCACCCTCGTGGGTCTAAGGTACGCTTTTTGTATTCTGAATAGTGAGTTAAGCACTTTTACTATCTTTGAGAGATAACTAACTTGATCGTCGGAGTGCCCCCGGGTAGACGAATGTCACAACCCAAACCCGCCCCTATAGGTCTAACATCGTAACCGGCCAGTAATCCTTGGATTACCGAAGGCCTTTGAACAGATTGACAAAATTAAGGGGACTAGCGGAAGCAAATACATAAATATAGTTGTCCAATGAGCTGCTCTGACTTATATGAACACAATATTTAAACTTTATATACATAATCAAAAATCATTCATACATTATACCCACACACATTACAGTATTTCAAGTACAGCCAACGACATCAAATCAAGTCTTATATAAGCAAAAACCACAAAACTTAAACACAGGACGCTTCGAGAACCTCCACGTGAGGCACAATGGTTGGCTAACAAAGGACCACAGATCAAAACAAAAGCCTTCAGGCTTAAACTCCAGAATGCTCACCTATACATACATACATATATATATATATATATACAAACAGTGAGCTAAAGCCCAGTGAATAACATTAAGGTAAAGGGGTTAGTGAACGAAATCCGAACATATCATAAGCAGAAAACAGATCATAGCATAATCATCCTCATATCAGAACATAATAATGGTACATCCCATAGAACACATCACAGAACGTCTTCTGACTAGAGTAATCGGTTCCGGATACCGATTAAACACATATCACCACAATGAAGTGGCTAACGAGATCTCGTAATTACTTGTATGTCATGGACCCGCATTTTCATGTCGTCCCCCGTGACTTGGGACTATCTATGGATGCCATAATAGATTTCAAACATGGAATATTCGTTCACGAAAACAGATATCATTTCAGAAATCATAGCTTATCACATTTCATTTGGAACATAATTTCATATAAACGTATCTTTACGATAACGTTACTCATAGTGGTTCCAGTAGGTGATCAATCAATCCCCGAGTCTTGACCTACAATCACAAAATACATAACACAAGTATGTCTTATCATTACACATTCAAGTGGCCAACACGGCTTAGCTTACTTTACATTGATTCTTGTTCTTTCTTATCCCATAGATGAAAACACACTCTTGAATCTCGTAACTTAGTACATTCTTTACTTAGTGTGTTTCTAATCCATAACCTCATTACTATGGCTTAATTAAGGCTTAGGAATGCCTAAGATGCAATGAGGATGCCAAAACATGCCTTGGAACACTTAGGCAAAATTTCTGAAAATAAGATCCACGCTCGAGCGGACATGCAAAATGTGAATGGTCGCTCAAGCGCACATTCCTTCGCTCGAGCGATCTGTAAATGACATGAAACTTCTGGGAGCTTGCAATTCACGCTCAAGCGGACTTTTTGTCGCTCGAGCGGAGTGCACGCACTCAGAGTGGTCGCTCGAGTGTGAACTCCCACGCTCGAGCGTAAATGTAAATTCTGGAATTTCCAGATTGCACCTTCAAGCTCAAAACTCGAATTCCAACCTTCAAAACACATCTCTTGGGCCCCAAAACTTGAGATAACATAGTAAACTTGTAAAACATGATGAATTAAGCATTATTTCATAAAATCATGGCCCAAGAGTTTGTTAAAAACTCACAATTTCAACTTAAAACATGATGAATGTTCATGAACACAACATGCATGAATTTTTCTTGTATCCAACTCCTCAAAACATGATCAAACCCCACAAAACAACTTGAAACTTGATGATTTCCCTAAATGAAGATGAATTTCAAACATGCAAGAGATAATTCTTGGAAATCATGCTCAATTTGTAAGAAAATGGACATGCATGCATGAATTGCAACTCAAACTCTATTCTAAGCTCAATATACACATTCAAACTCATAATCTTGAAGAAATTTCATGTTAAATGACTTAGTTACACAATCTAGGTTGTAATCTTACCTAGAGTCTTGAATTAGCTAGGTACTTGCACAATCTTGGTGAATTCTTTCAATTCCTCTTCAATCTCTTCTTCTCTCTCTCTCTAGAATGCACTCTCTCTCTCTCTCTCTCAAGTAAACTCTTAGATTTTTCCACTCAAGGGAGATGAAGTAAATGAGTTCAAATGAGTTTATTAGGCTCATATAAAGCTATGGTGCTAAAAATACAATAATTAGAATATTAGGCTAACCAAACATGACTTAATTAATCAGACTGAATCAAATTTTAATAAAATTTTCCATATGATTCTAAAAATTCCAAATAACATATCGGTGCAGTCAATTTCGTTTTCAGATGCCGATAAGGCTTTCAATTTATATATTAAAGTGGAATTTCAAACAGATATTTCTACAAGTAACAGATAGTAAGCCAAATATCATGCAAATCACATAATGAACCCTTAATTTATTTTAATTCTCTCATTAGCATCATTAATTACGGATTAGTAGCTAATTACGGATAGGGGTTAGTACAACGAGCCACCGCCGGAGTCTCTTCTTTCTGTTACAGGTCGTTTGGGCGCAATCTATTCTGCCAGTGTTCACCAGTTGAGTAGTAGGTTAGCAGTGTAGTCGGAAATTGACACACACATTTAGTTTCCTCTCCATTTTGCTTATTGGACATATTAGCCACTCACCTATAAAACTATTTTGTCTCTCCCTTTATTTTATTGACTAGTTATATTTGGAGAGTTAATTTAAAAAATTCATATACCAGTTTTGATTGATTACGAAGTAAAAGCCAAACTATTCTCTTTTGTTTTAAAATTTTAGGAATTAACTAGAATCATAGAACTAGTGGAATCAAATCATAACCAATTTGCAAAACAGTTCAATATTGATATAGTCGTTTGCATACTATAATATTTTATTTAAAATTAAGTAAAAACAACTACTGCGTAGGATAATGGTTAAGACTAGGTGTCGATCCACAATGACTAATGATGAATAATTTAATTTAGAAATTTAGATTTAGTTGCGAACTATTTGGAGTGAAAATTAAACTAATTAATTAAAAAAAAATCCTAGGATTTTGAATCCACCACGAACCTCATAATTAGGAGTAATTGTACTCAATCTTTAGAAAATCATTTATTTGGATATTGTGATATAAGTTGATCAGAAATACATCGTTAAGAGAATTTGTATATCAAAACCAGAAAGTCATGAATCATTTTTACTTAGCACAGACCGTCACCACTAAACTACAGTTTGATGTATGGCCCGTCTTACTAGGTATGACTCGTCTAACAGTTCTAATTACAATGGTGAAAACCATTGTATAACATAATTTGAATAAAATATTTATTGTATAAAAATATCTAAAAATTATACAACTGTATTCAAATTAAATTAAAACTAAAAATACTAAATATAACTTATCCCAATTATTTAGTCAGGGTTTCATCTATATCTTAAGACAGAAAAATAATTTCACACATTAATATTTACAAACTACCCACTCCCACTTTTCCTTTCTTTTTATTTTTCTCTCTTTATCTCTTCATCCCTTGGGCCAAAACCCTTTGCTCACTGGTGCTCCCTTTCCCTCCTCTCCTTCTCTTTTTCTTCTCCTTTTATAGCCTTCAACCTGCAAAAGAAAAGAAAACAAAATAATAATAGTAATAATAATAATAATATAATATAATTATTGAGGGAAGGTCGGGGTTGTTGCTCGACACCCCCCTTTTTTTTCCTTTTTTTTTAATTTTTTTCTTTTCTTTCTCTTTCTTTTTATTTTCTTGGTTGCAAAATTCGTAAAATGCATAGTGAGTTATTGTACACTTTATAATATAATAATATATAAAATATATTATTTATACTATTTTATATATAAATACTAAAATATATATAAACACATAATATTATATAAAAGTATAAAATAATACAAATTAATAGACTAATAAAATGTATTTTAGCGAGCCAAATGTATAACATTTAGGCTCTAATCACACCCGCCAACTTACATTTTGCTAGTCCTCGAGCTAAACAAATTAAAAATAAAGTAAAATAAAATCTATGTCATTTTCGTAGAGAACACGATTGCATTTAGCGTATATAACTAGCCTTTAAATCCCTAGGTTACCCCTAGTGGTTGAGTTGTAGTCTCATAAAGATTTATAGTGAATATACCCACAAAAGTCAAAAAATATTTTTTTTTTAAAAAAAATGCTCACAGTAATAATTGTTAATTTTAATATATTAACAAAAGAATTATCAGAGTTCAAAATACTAGCAATTGGTAAAAATAATTTATCTACCTCTATATTCGACGTGTGTGTAAATTATAGCCAACAAAAAAATCTCTTAATGAAAGAAGACTCTAATTCTACTATAAGTATGTTTCAACTCAAATCTCACAAATATTGCACTCAAAAAATGAATCACTAGATACAGTACAAATTTGAATACTCTCAACATATGCGAGTAGGATTAATATTAACAAATCAAAATACCTCGCATATAAATGATGAAAGACATTGGCATGAATGAACATAGTCTCTTCAAAACATGTTACATGATAAAAAAAAATTACACTAACACCTCTATCCATCATGTCAATATCCAATTTTTACCAATTATGGGATCAAATAGGACGTTTATTGGGTTAGTCAAACAAGGTTAGGGATAAGTAAGAAAATAGGTAAAAGTCAATAACTCCTTTATGAGTGTAAGAGAATAGTCAAAATTATTATTTCATGTTTTCGACATTCACTTTCTTCAACAATATATACTAGTGTAAACTCTTTTCTATAATCTTACTTTTCTTCTTCTTCTTCTTCTTTTTTTTGTTTTTTTGTTTTTTTGGTTTTCCTTCTCTATCCTCTTCCTTATTAATTCTTCTATTCTTTTGCTCTTGAAGACAATGACCAGTTATCGCCAGGGATTTATTGAATGAAAGGTTTGGTATGTAAGCTCAAATTGGTTTCAAATGACTATTGAGTGTAGAAAAGGAAAAAAAAAGTTAAAGTTCAAATAATACAAAAATGACCTAAATCATTTATCAAAATTTGGCACAAATTTTCAACTTTCATGATTTTAAGAGGTTGTAAATGCAAAATGATTTTTCAACATTCAACCAAAATGAAAACACATGATACTGAAGAGCGAAATAGTGCGCTTCCAAATGAATAGTTAAGAATAAATTTAATAACCCTCTAAAAAGAATGATAGGCTCAAAATCTCACACGGGTCATAATCTCCACATTAATCATCAAATTGTTCAAGTCTAATTCCAAAAATTAATCAAATAATATTTAAGTGGCCATGTGCATATGCAAATCATCTGAAATGAGATAAAAAAAATTATTTTTAATCAAAAGATAGTATAATAAACTATAATATAACTAAAATGCTAAGGCAATAAAATTAACAATTAATCGTAATAAAAAAAAATTTTAACACAACACACACCAAAAACTTTTTTTTAAAAAAACAAAAACAAAACCATACACACCAGTACACAACCAAAATAATAAAAAAAATTAACACAACTGCACACACAAATAAAATTTGATTTTTTTTTTGAATTATTTTTTTCAAAAACAACTGAAAATAAAAATCAAAAAAAAAATAATACACACAATAAACACTTTCCTCCCAATTTAAATGACGTTGTCCCCAATAACACATACTGTAAAGGACTGACAAGAACAATGAACGAGAAAGTAAATAAAGAAATAAAGAAAAATAACACAAAATAAAATAAACTAATTTATTTTACCTAAGTGCTGCAATTTCATATTTTTTCACTTCTTATGATTTATCAAAAAATCATTTTTTTAAAAAAAAAAAAAAAGAAGCTAAAACCTGCAAATTAGTATAAATATACAAAAATTGCGATAAACTAAATTGGAGTAAAATAAAAGGGGTATAAGACCTCCTAGAAAAAAAATATATGCAGAATAAAAGAAATTGCAATAAATTAAATGATAGTAATCAGAAGTTAATAGTCAGTAGTCTTTATTTATCCTCAAAGTCATGTGTCCAGCAAAGGTAATTAATCCACAAGTGTTCAGCAAAGGTAAATAGTCCACAAGTTATATGTCCAATATAGGTCTTTTTGTGTTACGGTATCAAAAATTTAGTCATTTATATATTTTTTTTATTTATATATTTTATATTTTTTTTTATCAAGTTTCTATTTCTTCTGCAGAAAGAAACTAAACTCAATTTTTTTATTTTTTATTTTATAAATAAATCTCTAAATTAAATAATTTTATTTTTAGTCCTCGGCAACGGCACCAAAAATTGATATGGTCGTTTGCACACCAAAATATTTCAAGTAAAAGCAATTACTCCATACAATAGCGGTTAGGACCAGGTGTCGATCCACAGAAACTAATGATGAATATTTTAATTTAGAAATTTAGATTTTGTTGCGAAATATTTGGAGTAAAAATTAAACTAATTAATTAAACAAAATAAAATAAATATCCTAAAATTTCAAATCCACCACTAACCTCGTAATTGGGATTATTTGTACTCGGTCTTTAGAAAATCATTGATTTGAATATTATGATGTAAGTTGATCAGAAATACATCGTCAAGAGAATTTGTATATCTAAACCAGAAAGTCCCGAATCATCTTCATTTAGCACAGACCATCACCACTAAACTATTGTTTGATGCACGGCCTATCTTACTATGTATGACTCGTTTAATAATTCTACTATACAGCAGTGAAAACCATTATAGAACGTAATTTGAATAAAACATTTATTACACAAAAAAATCTAAAAATTATACAATTGTATCCAAATCAAATTAAAACTTACCCCAATTATTTTGTCAAAGCTTCATCTCTATCCTAAGACAAAAAAATAATTTCACATACTAATATTTACAAACTACTCACTCCCACCTTTTTGTTTTTTTGGGACTGAAGCCGTCTGCTCACTTAAACTCCCGCTCCCTCATTTCCTTCTCTTCTTCTTATCCTTTTATAGCATTCAACTTGCAAAAGAAAACAAAATAATAATATAAATAAAATAAAATAATATCAACGCTGCTGCAGACCTCTAATGTGAGGTGCAGCCGTACAGCTCTAGTGAGCTGTCAAGCAATAAAAAAAAACAAAAAAAAAAAACAGTGAAGTAAAAAACAAAAGAAGGGAAGAAAAAGACAAATTAAAGCTCCATTAATGGTCTTTTTTTAGAGGTCTGAATCATTTTTCAAATAATATATATATATAATTATTGAGGGAAAGTCGGGGGTGGTTGCCCGACACCGTCCATCTTATTTTCCTTTTCTTTTTTTTTATTATTTTTTTTATTTTCTCTCTCTTTTATTGGTTGCAAAATTCGTAAAATGTACAGTGAATTACTATGCATTTTATTTTATAATAATACATAATTTATACTATTTTATATATTGGCATGGGTAGGCCTATAAAGGCTACAGCCTACTATGAACAACCCAGACCCACTACTTAGGGCCCAATACATAATCCAATTAATGAAGCCCAGCACTGCTGAAGCTCCACATAGCAATAAGAACCAATGGCATCAAGACACATGGCAAGAGAAGGGCAAGCCACAGCAGCAAACAAAGATCTGCAAAGTTATTGTCACGCCACATCGCCATTAATGAGGCTCCTTACAGCATTTATTGTGATAACCCCTCTCTGTCGGACAGCACGCCCTCATTTTGAACAAGGTAAGCTACAACATAGACTTTCGGCCAAGGTGACAGGTCGGAAGGGACAATGAAATGATTACCAGAGGATATAAGCAGACGTTGAAGACAAGAAGAAGGTTAAGCTTTTCTATCTCTACTCCATCTCTACACTCCACCTCTCTCTAACTTGCTCGTCGGAGGGTTCGCTGGGGGACTCCCCGTTCCCCGTTGAACTCTTGTGCAGGTCTTCAGGTGGGCTTGGTCATTCGGACATAGGCTTAAGGAGCATGGATGAGTCCGACCTGTTCTATCATCACGAACTGTATCATCAGTTGGCGCCGTCTGTGGGAACGCTTTGCTCCGCGCGCCAGTTGTGCTCATTGTCGCCGGAAACCCTATCCTAACAACCCTTTCTTGCTACCTATCAAAGTGTATGGTCACGACTAGATCCATGGCTTCTCACCATAACGCTGCCGACCACCAAGCCGACCCCCCCAATCCAAACAACCCACCACAGTATTTCATTAAGCTTACCAACAGCATTAACCGCATGGCCGAGCAAAACCAAGCCCTGATAAATGCTCTACTCCAAAAAAACCTTCTTATGTCTCCTCCACCACCTCCAGATATTCCCCCCAACCAAGAACGAGCCCCGAGCCATACTATCCTGCAGCCTAATCCACCCAACTTGGAAAGCTTACAACCTCCTCCCCCAAATATAAATCCACCACCCCGACCCCCACATCCTTCGGTCCCGGCACTAACCCCTGAAGGAGAGGCCAGTAGCGTCCAACCCCTGCTGCCCTCTGGTGGTGACAACATTCCTCTCTGGGACGCAGAACTCCGAGCCATGAAGCTCCAACTCCAAGGGATCATGCAGAACATCCAGCATAAACCCTTTACAACAGCCAACTCGTCATTCGTTGCCTCCATCTGGGATAAACCTCTACCCCCCAAGTTCAAAATGCCCACCATCGACTCTTTTGATGGTATGACGGACCCAGTCGACCACTTGGAAACCTACAGGACCCTCATGATCCTCCATGCTTTCCCTGACGAAATCATGTGCCGGGCTTTCCCCGTGACACTCAAGGGGTCAACTTGACTTTGGTTTAGTCAAACTGCCAGCAAACTCTGTCTCCACTTTCCAGCACCTCAGTGACCCTTTCCTTAGCCATTTCATTAGAGCCCAGCGCCAGCGGTGTCTGGCAACCCAACTCCTCAACATCCGTCAGACCGAGGGGGAGTCGCTACGTAGTTTCGTTACCCGCTTCAACACCGAAGCCCTGCAAGTAGCGAAAAACGATGACAAGGTCATCCTTACGGCTTTCATAGCCGGTCTGCAATCGTCTGACTTCCTTTTCTCTCTCTCTAAAAACCTTCCGACCTCCATGGCAGCCCTACTCTCCAAAGCCCAAAAATACATGAATGTTGAAGATTCCCTAGCCGCCCGGCAAGATCCTATAACCAAAAACCCGACCCCTAGAGAAAAGAGAAAAGATTCAGAAACCAAAAATACCTAGTACAATAACCAAACATCTCAGTACACTGACCGACTCCCCAGAACCGATCGGTCGACCCCAGCCCGACCGCCCGGTCGGTTCGAGCAGTACACCCCCCTAAACTCCCCCATGGAACAAGTCCTCCATCAAATCCAGCGGGACTACCCCCTAAAATGGCCCCAACCATCACGGACTCCTTCCAATCGGAAAGACCAGTCCAAATAATGTCATTTTCACCAGGATCGCGACCATAATACCAAGGAGTGTATTAACCTCAAAGATTAGGTCAAGGGCCTGATTCGTCAAGGATGCCTCAGCCGATTCATGGATACTCGCCCTCAGCAGAGGTAGCGGACTGAACCCATCAGAAACAACCGCCGGCGCACCCCTCTCCGACAGCCAGCACAACCTAACCAAGGTCATGATCGCCCTCCACAGCAACCTCGGGCACAAGGTAACCTCGTCCCACCTGTTGGAGAAATCAGAGTTATCTCCGGCAAGCTTGCTTGTGGAGGACCATCCCGGTCGGCTCAGCGGGCAGAACTCAAGAAAATAAGGCAAGGCTCAGACAAAGAAGTTGCCACGTTGGATCGACCCACCAAACACCCCAGGCAGTGAAACGAGCCTATCACCGTTACGGACGCTGACTGCACAGGCATCCGTTATCCTCATGACGACCCTCTCATCATTTCCGCCCTCCTCTCCAATTACAAGGTCAGATGGGTTTTCGTCGACAACGACAGTTCTTCAGACATCATCTTCCTCAATTGCTTCCGCCAGCTCAAGATCGGGGAAGAAAGTCTGTCTCCCCTCCAAACCCCTTTGGTCGGTTTCACTAGCGACCGGGTGACTTCCATCGGCTCCATCGACCTTCCTATCACAATTAGCGAGTACCCGCGGCAGACCACAAAGTTGCTCACCTTCCTTATTGTTGACTGCCCCTCTGCCTACAATATCATCCTTGGTCGCACTACCCTAAATGCTTTCCAAGCTATCACATCCACTCACCACCTTGCCATCAAGTTCCCCACCGATTTTGGGGTCGGAACAGTGAGGGGAGAGCAGACCGTGGCCAGAGAATGTTATGTCGCCTCACTTAAAGAAGTCAAGCTGAATGAGGCTATGATCATTAAAGGACTCGATGTCAGAGATGAAGACGAGCTGGTTAGAGGGGAACCAGTGGAGGAGCTTGTCGAAGTCCTCGTCGACCCCACCAACCCGGCCAAAACCGCCAAGATCGGCAGCCAACTATCCCCCCAAGCCAAGGCCGGCCTCACTGCCCTCCTGGTTGAACACAACGACATGTTTGCCTGGACTCACTCTGATATGCCGGGTATTGATCCCTCCTTCATCAGCCACCGTCTCAGTGTTGAGCCCCACTTTTGACCTATCTGCCAGAATCAGTGCATTTTTCACCCGAAACGCAATAACCTTATTGCTTTTGATGTAGACAAACTCCTTGAGGCACAGTTTATCACTAATGTGGACTACCCCAGATGGTTTTCAAATGTGGTTTTGGTTCGTAAAAACAATGGTAAATGGTGACTCTGTGTCGACTACTCCGACCTCAACCGAGCTTGCCCCAAGGACAGCTACCCTCTCCCTCGCATAGATCTTCTGGTCGACGCCATGGCCGGTCATCAAATGCTCAGTTTCATGGATGCTTTCTCTGGATACAACCAAATCTTGATGCACTCATCTAACCAGGAGCACACCTCCTTCATCACCGACCGAGGCACCTACCATTACCGTGTGATATCATTTGGGTTTAAGAATGCCGGGGCCACTTACCAACGGTTGGTCAATGCCGTCTTCCATCATCAGATAGGCCGGAAGATGGAAGTATATGTCGATGACATGATGGTCAAGAGCAAGCTCTCCACCGATCATCTGGCCGACCTGCGAGAAACCTTCACTACCCTATAAAAGTACCAAATGAAGCTCAATCTAGAAAAATATGCTTCGGCGTAGGATCTGGGAAGTTTTTGGGATTCATGATCAGTCAGCGGGATATCGAGGCTAACCCCGAAAAGATCAAGGCCTTAATTGAAATGCAGTCACCCAGAACGGTCAAGGAGGTTCAGAGGCTTACTGGCCGAGTGGCCGCCCTCAAACGCTTCATTTCCCGAGCAACGGATAAGTGCCTCTCCTTCTTCAAAGTCCTTCGGTAAACTTTTGAATGGACGGCAGAATATGAGGAGGCCTTTCAACAGTTGAAACAGTGCATGGCTAACCCCCCTACTTTCTCAAGCCATCACGGGCGAACCCCTCTTCCTCTATCTAGCCGTGTCACACACTGCGGTCAGTGCAGCACTCGTCAAGGAAGAGCTGCAACCGGTCTACTACATCAGTCGTGGAGGGCGGAACAAAACTACCCATTGTTAGAAAAAAATGTCCTTGGCCTTGGTCACCACCTCCAGACGACTCCGCCCTTACTTCCAAGCCCATTCCATAGTGGTCCTCACTGACTAACCGTTGAAGAGGATAATGCAACAATCTGAGATTTCCGGCAGGCCTATGCAATAGTCGGTCGAACTCGGTCAGTTTGATATCTCCTACCGGCCTGGGACAGTAATTAAGGGACAGGCTGTTGCCGACTTCATCCTGGAACTCACTAACCTCACCCCAGCCACAACTCCTCCAACCTCACCAACCCCTACCGAGCCAGAAGACCCCCATTCTTGGACCCTCAACGTCGACGGATCATCCCGCAAAGAAGGCAATGGGGCTGGTCTCATCCTCACCGCCCCTGACGGTGGTTATTTCAAATGTGCTCTCCGCTTCCTGTTCGATGCAAACAATAATGAGGTCGAATATGAGGCACTGATAGTAGGTCTCTGCCTAGCCAGAGACATCGGTGTCAGCCACATCTGGGTGTTCAACGATTCCCAGCTTATCGTCGGGCAAAATTACGGGAGAATTCGACGCCAAGGAGGACACCATGCGGACATATAGGGATATTGCTCTCCCCTTTACTCGCCTCTTCAATACCTTCCACATCAAGCACATCCCACAGGCTGAAAACTCCAAGGCAGATGAGATGGCCCAATTGGCTTCTGCAGACCAGTCAGACCTTAACCACGGTGTCTGCCTCAAATACTTGTCCCACCCGGCCATCTCCCTCCAACCTGCAGGAAGTCCACCTCCTCCAAGATAAACCTATCCCATGGGCGGCAGACATTTTTCTGTATCTGACAATGGGAGAACTTCCAAACGATAAACAGTAGGCGGCCAAAGTCAGGGCCGGTTGTCCAACTACATCCTTGTCGGCGACCTCTTATACAAATGTGGTTTTTCACGCCTATACCTCAGATGCCTCAATCCTGCTCAAGCAACCTATGTGATGAGGGAAATCCATGAGGGTATCTGTGGTAATCATTCGGGCACCAGGTCTCTAACCCACAAAATACTTCGCACTGGTTATTTCTGGCCTACTCTTAATCAAGATATGATAGACTTTGTGCTCAAATGTGATAAGTGCCAGCGTTTTGCCAACATCCTCCATGCTCCTCCTATAGAATTGATCACGCTTTGCGGCCCCTACCCATTCGCCAAATGGGGGATCGACCTGGTTGGCCCATTGCCCACTGGCCGAGGCCAAACCAAATTCGCAATTGTCGTCATCGACTACTTCACTAAATTGGTGGAAGCAGAACCCCTTCCTACCATTACTGAGCAGAACACAACCTGATTCATCTGGTAATCAATCGTGTGCAGGTTCGGCTTCCCTCAAGCCATCGTCTTCGACAACGGCAAACAATTCGACAACGCCAAGTTCAGGAAATTCTGTGCAGAACTCCAAATCCAACCATGTTTCTCTTCCCCAGGTCATCCCCAAGCCAATGGCCAAGTTGAGATCACCAACCGTTCTCTCTTGAAGATCATCAAAACCAAGCTGGAAGCTGCTAAGGGACTTTGGGCTGAGGAATTACCCAATGTACTCTGGGCTTACCGCACCACAGCTCGGACTCCCACTGGGAAGACCCCCTTTCGCCTAACATACGGCGCCGAGGCGGTCATCCCAGTGGAAGTCGGTTTGCCAACCCCAAGGGTTTTACACCCGAATCCAGAACTAACTGAAGAGCTGCGTTGGGTAGACCTAGATCTGATCGAAGAAATCCGAGAAACCACCGTTGTCAAACGGGCCGCATACCAATAGAAAATGAGAACACACTACAACCACAAAGTCAGACCAAGGGAATTCGCCGTGAGGGACCTTGTTTTGCGAGAAGTAATTCTTGCCACCAAAAATCCGACTGAGGGCAAACTGGCAGCCAAGTGGGAGGAACCTTACGTTGTGAAAGCCAGACTACGTTTGGGCACTTATCGACTTCAGGACATGGAAGGTAGAGACCTCCCCCATCTTTGGAACGCTGAGCATTTAAAGCACTATTTTCAATAAAAGTTTTATTTTCGTATTGTTCAATTGCTGTATGTTCTTTTTGACAATCTGCGCACTTGAATGTTCTTATTTTCTCCTCATATGGTGTAAATCTATGATCCAATAGGCTACACTTTATATGACAGCAAGCTTATATCTCAGTTATCTGTAGTATTCGAATAATGCTTTGATTACAGCCTCAGCCAGACTGAGCATGAAGAACTCGGCCAGACCGAGTCACTTACAGCCTCAGCCGGACTGAGCACAAAAAGCCTCAGCCAGACTGAGCATGAAGAACTCGGCCAGACCGAGTCACTTACAGCCTCAGCCGGACTAAGCACAAAAAGCCTCAGCCAGACTGAGCATGAAGAGCTCGGCCAGACCGAGTCACTAAAAGTCTCAGCCAGACTGAGCACAAAAAGCCTCAGCCAGACTGAGCATAAAGAGCTCGGCCAGACCGAGGCACTGAAAGCCTCAGCCAGACTGAGCACAAAAATCCACAGCCAGACTGAGCATGAAGAGCTCGGCCAGACCAAGCCACTAAAAGCCTCAGCCAAACTAAGCATGAAGAGCTCGACCAGACCGAGTCACTAAAAGCTTCAACCAGACTGAGGACGAAAAGCCTCAGCCAGACTGAGCATGAAGAGCTCGGCCAGACCGAATCACTAAAAGCCTCAGCTAGACTGAGCATAAAAAGCTCAGCTAGACCGAGTCACTAAAAGCCTTAGCTAGACTGAGCACAACAAGCCTCAGCCAGACTGAGCATAAAGAGCTCAGCCAGACCGAGTCACTAAAAGCCTCGGCCAAACTGAGTCACTAAAAGCCTCAGCTAGACTGAACATGAAAAGCACGTCCAGACTGTGTTACTTCAATCCCCAGCTCCATGATCGTAAGCATAATGGCCACACTTAGTCAAATTCCAGTCCAACATTTTCCAAATCAGACTGGTTCCTTGCTGGGTTGGGATACACAAACTTCGCATCTTTAACACTCTTACAAGTTAAACTTCACTCTGCATTGAGTTTTTCTCACATTCACTCTACATTGAATTTTTCTTACAAGTTAAACTCCACTTTACATTGAGTTTTCCTTACAGTCACTTTGCATTGAGGTTACCTTACGTTTTAAACTTCGCTTTACATTGAGTTTTTCTTACATTTTGCACTTCACAATGATTTATACACAAGCCTTATACAAGTCACATTCTCATTCATTTCAGATGCACAAACAAAAGCAATAGCATGAACACACGACTTAAAATTTTATTTATTCACAAATTTGCACATAAGTTTATTACAGCCATTCAAAAAAAAAAAAAAAAAAAAAAAACCCAAAACTCCAAGTACATATTTTCTCCACTCCACTCACTCCTCTTCTTCACTTAAGGCGAGATCTTCCTCTTCAATGCCCTCATCTAGGGGGGTCTGGGCCACGTCGTCTTCGCCAATTCTAACACTGCTGAAGTCTATATCTGGGAACAGCTCTTCTGCTTTACACTTGAACATCTTCCAGCCACTGTCCCAGAATTCAGCCATTTCGTATTTGTAGAAGTCCGTCCGCTGGAAGCTTTGGATCACTTCGTCTTCGCTCCTACTCCCAGCGGTCATTCCCGACGGACCAGCCCCCCCAGCCCCCTCTCTCACCAAGTTGCTGGCAATAGTAGCATCAATGGCCATTTGAAAGTCAACAAACACCTTAAATTGCTCTACTACTGCAACGTACACATCGGGGTATGCTGCCTTTTTAGAGGCTGCCTTTGTTTTTTCTTCCTCCGACTCCTTCTCCAACCTCGCCTTCTCCTCCATCGCCCTAGCACGCTCATCTTCCAGCTCCTTCTGCAGCCTAGCAATCTTCCGGTCTGCTTCATCCTTTTCTTTGATTTGCTGGGCCCGCAGCCCTTCATTGCTGGTCATAGCCTCTTCAAACTGCTCGATGGCGACCGTGCAGGCGTTTTGAGCATCCCCCACCTTCTTCTACTCGCGCAGCCAGCTGGAACTCAAGCGACACTACCTTGCGGCATTCGTCCTCTAGCTCAAACTTGACCGCGAGCAGCTCAGCATGGGCTCGAGCGGCAACATTGCGCTGCACGATCGCCAACACCTCCATCTTCTTCGCTTTCTCAGCCTCCCCCAACCCCCTGGCACACGCACTCCACACAGCCCTCCTCCAATCCACGCTCTCCATCTTGAAATTTTCAAGCTGGGCCTCCACCTGCCCGAACCTCTCCCTCTCTCTCCTCAATTTGCCCTTCGCCACTGCCGCCTTATTCAACAGGGCCCCTGCTAAGGCAGCCGTCTCCATCTAGACTGAGCACAACCCCTTCATCAGCTCAGCCTCAGTATAACCAGCCACTGAGAGAACGGTTGCGTCTTCTACCACCCCAAGAGGCGATCTGCAGCCATCCTGGCCTCTCTCTCTTCCCCTTCCACCCACCCAGACACCGCAGGGACATGGTAGAAGGCAGTCTTCAATCCAGGCCTCTCTCCCTCTCCTTGGGGTACCAGACCCTCCTGTGGTTATGGCTCTTCCCTTGGCTCTACCCTTGGCTCAACGCCGACCCCACCACTTTGCATTTGCTCTCCAAGGCCAGTCGCCCCACTCTCCGCCTCTTTGGCCACCCCCTCCAATCCCATTTCAGGGGTCTCCTCCGCCTCCTCTGCTAGGGGGTCTGCCCCGTCGTCGCCTCCTTCCTCATCTTCAAGGCAGGCTCCTCTTCACTCCTCCTCACTATCCTCTTCTTTTTCACTACACCCTTCATCTCCTCGTAGGCTCTCTCCTTCAAAGGATCAACTGGGGGCAGTCGTGGCTCAAATCCACCTAAGTCCTTTTCCCCCAAGGGTTTGGGGCGCAGTCGGATCCTCTCCCTTGCGATTGGCTTCGGCGGTCGGTCTGCCTGGAACTCTTTGAACTTACTGGCTTTGGCGAGGATGGTCCTATCCTCCGCCTCTTGCGTCTTCCTTCTCGCCTCTAACTCCGCTGGTCCCAGGTCTCCACCGATCAGCTGAGGACCCAACCCTGCCGCAAACAAGGCTGACAGCTGAACAAGCTCGTCCCATCTGGCGCCCTCCTTCTCCCTCCATTCTTTCACCTTCTTCACTATCGCCTCTGCTGCTGCCCCCAGTTTTGGCTACACAAACTTGGTGTGTACTTTCCAAACTGTGCACACTTCAGTCCCTCCGTTGACAGACACATAAAACCACCGCGGCCTCCACCCATTTATCGATGAAGGCAACCCTGCCACCAGTCCCTTCCCTGCCGCCGCCTGCAAAGTGACACAAGTCTCTTACTGCCCTGACGCCTTGTAGCACGCAGAAAACTAGTCCACCGTTATTTCAGCCCCCCCGTTCGCCTTCGGCCACGCGCTCGCACAGGCCAGCAAGATTTTCCACGCATTGGGCATCAGTTGGCCTGAAGCAACCTCCAACCGGTTCAACACGTCCACTACTATCCGAGGTAGGGGCAACCTCAAACCCCCCTTCTGTGCCTCCTCGTATAGGGCGAATTCCCCCAGTCGAACATCAGATGCCCTCTCATTTGATTCCGGCAGTCTCAACTCTATCTCTGCGGGAATCTGGTACTTTTCCCGCATACCCTCCAGTTCATTCGCGATAATGATCGACTTATCAGCCTTTGTTTGCCAGTGATCTAGCTCCACCTGGATGATTGGTGTCGGCGCCACCATCATTGTGGACGAACGAGGTCGCCCCGACGGCTTCCCCCCACTCTCCACTCGCCTCTCCGTCCTGTATTGCTCCGCCAAATCCACCGCATCGTCGTCCCCCAATGGATCAACCCTGGTGTTTGCAGCTTCTTCTTGGGCCATTTATGTGGTGTACCTACGAATAGCTTCGGATGCGGGCGCAAGGAAATTCAAAAAATATCGCAAGGGTGTATCACTTGCAACGAAGGAGTCTACACTTGGAGTGTTTTGATTTTTCGAAAAAAGGTAGGTAAAACGTATAATACCAAAAGCCCAAGGCTTGCCTGTATTCTAGGGGTCACAATTAATTTTTGTCAGTTTGAAAAATTTTCAACTATCTGCCAAAATTGTCTTTTCAACACCCATAATGACCTATCGTTTCACTTCTGGCCCAACGCTTAACCTTCCCCACCACGTGATTCTGCCACGTGTACGGCCACGATTCACTGCCCCCTTCCCCTACCCTGTCTTTTCCACTTCAAGTCACCACGTGACCTGCCGCCTCTCGAGCCACGCACCCCGCCACCTCCCCATTCGTGATTGGCCCTCCTTATGGTCGGTCCCTCCACTCGGCTACCCTTCGCGGTCGGCCCCTCCACTCGGCAACCCTCCGCAATCGGCCCTCCTCATGGTCGGTCACTCCACTCGGCCACCCTTCGTGGTCGGCCCTCCTCATGGTCGGTCCCTCCACTCGGTGACCCTCTACAGTCGGCCCTCCTCACGGTCGGTCCCTCCACTTGGCCACCCTTTGCGGCCGGCCCTCTTCATGGTCGGTCCATCCACTCGGTCACTCCTATCGGTTGGCCTCCATCCTGCCGATCTCTAACAACCCTCATTTTCTTCATTATTCCCTTCGTTGGACTAAAGCTGCACTTGGAAATGGGAGACTACTGATATGGGTAGGCCCATAAAAGCTACAGCTCACTATGAACAACCCAGGCCCACCACTTAGGGCCCAATACATAATCCAATTAATGAAGCCCAGTACTACTGAAGCCCCACATAGCAATAAGAACCAATGGCATCAAGACACATAGTAAGAGAAGGGCAAGCCACAGCAGCAGACAAAGATCTGCAAAGTTATTGCCACACCACATCGCCATTAATGAGCCCCCTTACAGCATTTATTACGATAACCCCTCTCTGTCGGGACAACAGCGCTCACCCTGAATAAGGTAAGTTACAACATAGACTTTCGGCCAAGGTGACAGGTCAGAAGGGACAACGAAATGATTATCAGAGAATATAAGCAAACGTTGAAGACAAGAAGAAGGTTAAACTTTTCTATCTCTACTCCATCTCTACACTCCACCTCTCTTTCTCTAACTTGCTCATTGGAGGGTTCGCTGGGAGACTCCCCCGTTCCCCGTTGAACTCTTGTGCAGGTCTTCAGGTGGGCTTGGTCATTCGGACATATGCTTAAGGAGCGTAGATCAGTCTGACCTGTTCTATCATCACGAACTGTATCATCATATATAAACACTAAAATATATATAAACATATAATATTATATAAAAGTATAAAATAATATAAATTAATAAACTAATAAAATATATTTCAGCGGGTCAAGTGTATAACATTTAGGCTATGATCAAATACTATGAGGTTATGTTTGTTTTGACGAATTGGATAAGAAGAGATTATAACTCATCGAACTATTAATTCTGGGATATATAGTCCCTGGACTATTTGGTTGTAAATGTTGTGTACGTCATGTTTGTTTACACATGGAAGTAGATGTCTGGAAAAAAAAAACTATTCTATTAAATCGAATATTTAATTGGAATATTATGAAGACGGATAAATACTCAATAGACAATTTTACCATTTTCAATTATTTACTACGTAATACTAAATCTGTCTTTAATATTTTATTTGTTGGGGCTAGATTAAATAAAAATTTATTTTATTTTATTTTTAAAAATTAAATATATTTTTTTATTTTTTTAAATAAATAAAGCATCGATAAAAATTGAAGTTATTTTTATGAAATTAAATAAAAAAATTAATAAAAATTAAATAATGAAATCAAATAAAATATCAATTAAAAAAAATATCAACAAAAATTTAAAATAAAACATCTATAACAATTAATTTTAAAAAATAAATAAATAAACTTATTTTATTTTATTTTAATTGAAATATTTATTTTTATTTTATTTTACTAAATACAATATATAATGAAATCAAATACTTGAAAAGCAAATGTGTCATTTTATAATTTAATCTTACAATTTCTAACCCACATCCCCAAAATATAATAGTCCAACATACTGTAGGGTAGTTTTTTGGGGTTGGATTGCCACACAATTCACAAACAAACACCAATTTTTAAAACATTATCCAATTTGATTTTCATGAAATGTGTAGAAACATAACAAATTCATTATATTATATACTAATTATTACATAAATGCAAAATTCAATAATATAGTAATTATACAAATTATGTAAACAGTATATAAAACTACACATAAACATATAATTAAGTTCATTAAAGTGACATTTGTTAAACATTTCAATTATTATTTTTTTGGGTTTAGTTAAGATTATAAAAATTGAATAAATCACTTATAATTATTATTTTTTTAAGTTAGGATAAATTACGGTCACTTCCTCTTAGATTTTTTTAAAAATATACTAATAAGACACACTAGTTTGATATAATTACATTAGACTTTTCTTGATTTGAATTCACATACCATTTATTTCCATTTTAATTAGCAATTCATTAGTCATATAAATAAAAAATGATATTATTATTTATTTTACATTAAAAATATATATTCTTATTTTATTTATGTTTGTATTTTCACATAAATATATTAATTATAGTCTTTAAACATATTTAAAATATAGACTAGTATAATTACTCAAAACCCTAGAGGAGATTACTACAATTTACCTTCTTAATTTTAATTTTATGAAGGGAAGTATTTGGGTGTGTAAGGTGCATACCATATACATTTACATAAGTTCTCACAAATATAGATAAGTTATTGTTGAATGGTTTTTCAGCCACTTTAATTCGAAATTAAAGTGGGTACCAACCGCCGATTGAAGTGGGTCTGAGTGGTTTTGTATTATCTCAAGTGAAAAGATTACAATATAAAAATAATGAGTCGAAACCATTGAGTTATGAATGAGAATTATCTCATAAAGTTGATATCAATAGAAGTTGGGCTTGGGCCTAGGCTTGGATTTGGACTTAAGTTTAGTCTTGGTCTAGACTGGCTTAAGCTTGTGTATGTGCATGTGTTGGACTTAGTCTTGGGCATGGACTAGATTGTGCTATGCTAGACTAGGTTTGTCTTGTGCATATGTTTTAGACTTGGTGTGGGGTTGTGACCCAATACCCGTAGCCATTTTGTGACCCATCTAGTTGGATTATTTAAATAACATCATATATATATATATATATATTTATTTATTCAACCTTTGTGACTCTCATGTTTTGATGATAGAGTTGATGATCATTATGTATGTAACACCCGCCTTCCTACTTAACTGTTGTTTTTACGATTACTTTTATGCTTAATCTGGATCATGCATTTATTCGAGCTTTATATGTATTTTTATAAGCATTGTGTCTGTTAACAAATATGTTCCTTTATGGAAAGACCTGTCTGACTCGTTAAATCGCTAGGGTTATAAAATTAGTTAATGAACTAAGTGAGTAGGGTATTGCACCTTGAATTAAGATAGGTGATGGTGAACTTAATTAACAATTTAAACTGAAGTGACTCTTATGTAGTTAATCTAAGTTAAAGACTAGGGATGTTTTACATATAAATATGTTAAACTCAATAAGAGGGAGAATATGAGAGCTAGAGTTCGAGAGGAGGCTAGAGAAGAAGAGGAAAGAAGGTGAAGGGAAGAGAGCTTGAAAACAACTTCTCTAGATCAACTCATCAAGGTAAGGATTCTCCATAATTTCTTGCATGAAGATGAAATTCTAGTTTGAACTCACAAGGTTGAGGGTGAGAGTGAGGAGTTGGGTAGTATAAGTCTTGTTGTGAACCTAACAAGAGGAACTCTTCCACTTCCTTGTCCACATACCAATACTCAAGTCCATTGACATGATTTTGTATGGTCCTCCCTTAAATTTCCATGGTTTGTAAAAGCATAGAATTAACCTAAGCATAAATCCTTGTTTCTTTTATTTGTGAAGGTGTTAATGGAATTGAGGAATTCAAAGCTAAATTCAATTCATAATTTGAGTTTGAATCTTGTTTGTACATTATGTTTGTTAATTTGTGACCTTCATTTGGTTGGATTTGGGTTTGATTCTTGGGGATTTGGAGTACCAAAAATAGGGCAAAATTCGGTTATGGAACACCCAGAACCGCATGTACGGCAAGGGAGCCTGTACGTGCGGGAGTGCACTGGCGCACGTGTGGCAAGTGGGCTGCATGTGCGGATTTCAGGGGAGGACTGGGGAGCATTATGTCTAAAAAGCACGTAGGGGCGCACGTGCGGAGAGAGCCCCGCACGTGCGGCTGTTTGGCTGTCTCGGGTTCACTTTTTTGGGTCGTTGACTCCATTCTCACGCCTCCGTTAGTATGTTTTACGCTCATATATGATGTCCAATTGCATCGCATAAACGTTTAACAAGTGTGATTTACATATTAACCCATGAATCCCTAAGTTGTGAAACTAATTCGTTGAGTGTTTGTTGCATTAAATGAACAATGCGTAAATCTATTTGTGTAGGTCAAACACCTCATTCCAGTCGTCTGCAACACAAAATGGACTGTGAGTAACACTACTATGAATGTATATATGATTTAAATTACCTTTTCTCTGATTCAATTTATATGTTAACATGATATGTCTTTCTTGTGAATGAATGAATGGTTATCCTATCCCAATTTCCATTAGTACTACCATAACTTTGGCACCTTTTTATGTGAATACAACTCAGTTAGTTCCATTTCATGGAACTCTTGTTTAACGTGGCAATAGCTACCATATCTGATCTTCAATCTTTATGACCATCTGTTCGGTCTTCTTGACCGCCTGTCTGGTTTCCGTGACCATCTGTTCGGTCTTCTAGACCGCCTGAATTTACTGCTTCTGATTGTACTCCGTGAAATGTTATGCTTCTTAAAGATTATATGAAACTGCTCAGCTTTGTGTCATTTTATGTTTTAATTATCATTCATAATCTTGTTACTCAATTGTTATTCACTGGGCCTAGCTCACATTTTGGCATGCCATGTAGGTGATCCAGCTCAAGAAAAAGCGTAGTGGCGTCGGTCTTGCTCCGGTTTTGTCAAGTTGTACAATGTGCCCCACTGCGAGGTTTTCATCTTTCTAGGTGTTGATGTGGCCAGTGTTCTCCCTTTTGAACTTCGTTCTTGTGTTGCGGTCGGTTGACATTAGCATAGTAGTTATTGTCAATGGGAATAACATTTCTCTTTTGGTTGCCTTTGTGGACAAACTCGTAAAAGCATCTTGTACTTCTGTATATATATATATATATAAATGTATTGCATTGTCTTTGTCTCATTTAATTCACAGCTCATTGGACGTTTCGTTTTCTTGCATAATAGCTTCCGCTAGCCTTGTTTATTTGCTTTACTCAGTTAGGCCTTCGGTAGTCACGGATTGCTGGCCGGTTACGGCCCCGAACCTGTAGGGGCGGGTTTGGGTCGTGACAATGCACATGGGAGCTTTGCACCTTTGTAAGTTTAGTTCTAAAGGCTAGAGTTGATGACCATTGATGCTAAGTTTTATGGTAGCCTTCGTGGTTAAGACTTCTTCCCTACAAACAGTGGCAGAGCCACATGGTGACTAGGGGGGTCACGTGTCCCTCCTGAATTTTTTATTTTTATTTCTTTTACATATGTATATAAATAAAATTTTAAACAAAAATAATATTTAGAATAAAATGTCAAGAGCATTTTTAAATTTATTGTTTTATTGAAAATGAAGTGACTACAACAAATTATATTTTTATGTATGAAAATTTTGTAAAAAATCTCAATATAAAGGTAATATTCATCATTATTGATATGTAAATATAATTAATCTTACTATATATATGTAAAAATTATTAGAGTGTTAGTTATATTTACATATGGAGTTCACCTTTCATATGCTACTTTACTATTGATTGGTGATATCATATGTCAGTAATGACGTGATATCACTATTATATGAAATTTTTACTCAAATTTTGTAAAAAATTGATTTATATTACCATTATATAATTTATTTTAAGTCTTAAATATATGAATTTTTTATATTGTCCATGATACACTAATTACATGCACTACTTTCTTTTCGATTTTACTTGAAGTTAATTGTAAAATTTTATGTGAAATACTTTTGTAATAATTTATTTAAGTTTTTGTACTTAATATTAACTCAAAAATTATTATTATCTTCTTATTGTTGGTTATGGAATAAAAATTAAAGTTGTAATAAAAAAGTGTCCCTTCTGATTTAATTTCCTAGCTCTGCCATTGCCTACAAGTATAAAAAGTGTCTTTCCCCTCAAACTTAAAAGAAGAGTTTTGAGAGATTTTTGATGGAAAATGAATATATTATTTTGAGATAATAAAGTTGGAAATGATTTTTTACACTAACGAAAAATTTTCCTATCTTTTGTTAGTCCGTTTTTTTGTTCTTGTTAAAAAGAGTGCAACCATTATCAAGTTCGCCAAAGCTAACAGAAGGTGCTTCTACTTTAGCCCGGTCTAAATTGTTATATTTTTTGAGACAAAAGTGAACGTTTCTTCAACACCCACGGTGAGGTAGCTAATCTATTTTAAGGACACTATGTGTGGGGATATATTTTCTGAATACCAACACGTGGCATGGTGACGCCGACGTGTTGGCCGAGGTGCCATGTGTCGTGGTAGTTAAGCCGAGATGATCTCGGAGTTGCCGACGTTATCCCCGAAGATATCGGAATCCGAGATAAGCAGATAAGGGACAAAAGTCCTAAGACAAAGAGGGGACTTAACCTAGATAAAATTCTTAAGGGAGTTTATCTTTATCTCATAAAGAGTCCAGAGTAAGCAGTAAATTGGAGTTCATAGAAGTCATACTTCTAGTAGGACTTGGATTGAGTATATTATAAAAGAGAGGCATCCAACAAAGTAATACTGGATGGAATAAAGAAGAGGCTGCAGGCAGCAAAAGGAAAGTGGGTAGACGAGTTGCCCAACGTACTTTGGGCATATCGGACTACGCCGAGAAGATCAACAGGAGAATCCCCCTTTGCCATGGCTTATGGCACAGAAGCAGTCATCCTATTGGAGATCGGCATCCCAGGGATCAGAACCCAGAGAGTAGAGAATGGCACCAATGACGTACTCTTAGCCCGAGATCTGGATTTGTTGGAAGAACGAAGAGAGAAAGCTGCAATTCAACTTGCAGTATACCAGCAACAGCTTGCCAGAGCTTACAACAAGAAGGTCAATCCAAGAGATTTTCAAGTCGGCGACCTAGTCCTGAGAAAAGTCGTCGGTAACAAGAAGGATCCCAGGGAAGGCAAGCTTGGCCCAAACTGGGAAGGACCCTACAGAATCACTTCAGTATTAGGCAATGGAGCTTATCGGCTTGAGGACAATGAGGGCAAAGCATTGCCCAGACCTCGGAATACCTGTAATTTGAAATTTTTCTATCATTAGATGTACATCATATTTTTGCCGATATCATCAATAAAGTCTTTTCAGAATTCTTTCAACACATATGATTGAGAAAGTTATGCATTGATGTTTATTGAAGACACAATTAATATGAACCCAAGTCAAACTCAGGTTCACATTGGGGGCAAAGGAAAAGCAGAGATAATTCCTTAATTCACTTGTTGAAATTTGTAGCAATTTACAAGTTAGAATTAAGCTGATTCCTTATCTTCACTTGTTGAAATTTGTAGCAATTTACAAGTTGAAGTTAAGCCGAGATTATTCCTTAATTCACTTGTTGAAATTTGTAGCAATTTACAAGTTGGAATTAAGCTGATTCCTTATCTTCACTTGTTGAAATTTGTAGCAATTTACAAGTTGAAGTTAAGCCGAGATTATTCCAATTTACAAGTTAGAATTAAGCCGATTCCTTATCTTCACTTGTTGAAATTTGTAGCAATTTACAAGTTGAAGTTAAGCCGAGGTTATTCCTTAATTCACTTGTTGAAATTTGTAGCAATTTACAAGTTGGAATTAAGCTAATTCCTTATCTTCACTTGTTGAAATTTGTAGCAATTTACAAGTTGAAGTTAAGCCGAGGTTATTGCTTAAGTTCTCATAGCAGTATGTGGGTTGTTTAAACCCTAAGGAAGATGCTTAACACTTGTTGAAATTTTAGCAATTTACAAGTTTATGTTAAGCCGACATATGATCACCAGCCGAGGTATACAGAAACTTACAAGTTGAAGTAAAGAAAAGTCTACAGTATATGTTAACACTTGTTGAAATTTGTAGCAATTTACAATATTGCAGGTCAGTATTTTGCCGAAGTAAAAATTTTGTAGTTATACCCGAGGTATGTAACCCCGAGAAGATTGCACAAAGGATGCAACATGAAGAAGCATACAAAAATTTCTAAGTATATAACTATGCAGAAGCAATCAACAGAACATCACAAGATTAAAAAGCATCTATAGAAAGAGCAGTTGCAGTTACATATTGAAAAAGTTACATCGGCCACAAAAAGGAGTTTTACATTGTCTAGAAACTAAAAAAGTACAAAGTACAAAGTACAGAAAAAAGAAGGAACAAAGTACAAAAGACATTATCAAGACTCCTCAGTACTAGCCGCTGCAGGGATTGGGACCTCAGACGATTCTGGAAGAACCTCCTCGGCCACTATTTCCGCTTGTATCTCGGCATCAATCTCTGCTAATGTTTTCTCAACACTTCTTTCTACCAAGAGAAGATCGGACGATAGCTGTCCAGTGACAATTTCTTTGGTTGCCCCCTCTACCTCATCACCCTCCTCATCCAAGGTTAAGTCCATAACATGCTCAGCAGGAGGAGGGGACTTGGCTTCAGCACCATCCTTCGATTTTCTTACCAAGGCTTCGTCATCATTTTTCTGCTCATCCTCATCCTCAGCATCTGCCTCAGTCTCTGATTCGCCTTCAGGAGGAGGTGGAGGAAATGGTAAAGGAATAGCGTCGGCCTGGCGCAATGGCGAGTCAGCAGGAAGATCAAGCTTCTTTATCAGGGACATCCAACCAAGAGAAAATCCCCTGTTGCATGCCTGCCTGACTTGAAGTTTATAATCCTCTGCGACGTCGGCCATACCCTGGGCATAGGCCTTCTCGTCGGCCTCTTTGACTTCGGCCTTTTTGGTAGCCAGAGCTTGTTGAAGTTCTTTCTCCGCTTGGGCCTTCTTAGCCTCAGCCTCTATTTTCTCGGCCTCAGCAACTTTTTTAATGACCTCAGCGGATTCGGCCTTCTCAAGAGCTAAAGTTTGGGCCTTAGTAGCCGCCTCGGCCTGATCTTCCAATTTTTTCATCATTGATTCAAGAGATCTGATCTCCTTCTTCATGGAAGAGGCTTCCCTCTTCATATCAACCAATCTTTGCCGGTTTTCAAAAGATTGCATTGAAAATGAATGGGCATGCTGAATGGCCTAAGGAAAAACAGAAGTGTTAGAAAATATTCTCAGTAGGAAACAGAAAGAAGAATCGCAAGTTCAAACAGGAACACTTACTTGAACGGAGTGTTGGAGCATGAGAGTGTAATTCTCATACTCACTAAGCTTAGCATTTCGCTCCAAATTATTTGGAAGGAGAAGAGTAGTGCTGAGGGCGACACCAACGTTAATATCGTCGGCACTTTCACTGGCCATGATAGGCCTATCCTCCAGAGTTAGTTCAGGAGCCCATGGAACGTCGGGCTTCTTTGACGCCGAGGTCGTCGCGGATGATGACCTTGGCCTCTTAGATTGTGTAGACCCTGAGGGTTGACCCTCAGCAGACCTCTTGGTGGCAGCAGAGGTTGATTTTTTGCTTTCTGCCAGTTTAGAAATAGGCAAAGCATCCTCAGCCTCGGCATCTGTAGCCTTGGCCTTGGGCTGAGCCTTTTTAACTCTCTTTGGCTTTGGTGGGAGCGTTGATTGCGTTGGTACAGCTTCGGCGTCAGTTGGAAGGTCGACAAGAAGATCTTGAACGACAGGCCTTGGACGAACCATCTCGGCAGTCTTTACAAGTCTTCGTCGACGTTTACGTTCTGGAATTGGTATTAAGTAGGGGCCCGAAGTTGATGGAAGATCGGCTGGGTCAGAGGTGGATCCTTGATCTGTTCGGGATGAAGAAGCGGTTACAGTTGTAGCAGTAGGTGGAGACAGACTCTTTTTCTTCCTTTTTGGGATGTCGGGCAACACGTGGCATGGTGACGCCGACGTGTTGGCCGAGGTGCCATGTGTCGTGGTAGTTAAGCCGAGATGATCTCGGAGTTGCCGACGTTATCCCCGAAGATATCGGAATCCGAGATAAGCAGATAAGGGACAAGAGTCCTAAGACAAAGAGGGGACTTAACCTAGATAAAATTCTTAAGGGAGTTTATCTTTATCTCTTAAAGAGTCCAGAGTAAGCAGTAAATTGGAGTTCATAGAAGTCATACTTCTAGTAGGACTTGGATTGAGTATATTATAAAAGAGAGGCACCCCCGTGGGTCTAAGGTATGCAATTTATGTTTTGAGTATTAAGTTTTGCACTTGATTATCTTTGAGAGATATACTGACTTGATCGTCGGAGTGCCCCCGGGTGGAAGAACCACCGCCGGAGCCTTTTCTTTCTGTTTCAGGTTACTGAAGCCATCTATTCTGCCTGTGCTCTGCAGTTGATCACTAAGCAGGCAGTGTGGTCAGATTTTTACCCACACACTATGATATTGCACAAACTTCGGGTTACTTCCTTCTACTAGTTTTGTGTATTATGAATTTCTATAAATTCTAGCATATCCTTGTTCTAAAATTCAAAGTGATTGTTCAATATGAACTTATTTATTTTATTCAAATACACAATTTATATAATAGTTATCACATAAAATCTCGTAAATTCTTATAAATATACGTAAGTTAGGATTTTTAAAATTTTTATAAATTAATTTACATATATTTATATAATTTATATAATTTTTTTAAACAACTTACATATAAGAACTTACGAAAATAGATATCATATTCAAGGGTGCCTCTATTTACCCACCATAAATTATCTCAAGGCAATCCACTTCTAAAAGCACACCTTTAATAATTTAGTAAATATATATTTTGCTCATCACACACCATAAATTTACATATTTGTCCTTACTCACACACCCATCCACAACAATATACACACAAACTCCCATATTTACCCTTACTCACTCACACACCCACCTTCATCCATCTTTCACCCTCAATTCTCAGTTTCAAGCGGTTAACACTGTGTTGGTGCTCAACACAGAGTTAAGTAGTGGTGAAGACGTCGTTGGTGCTCAACAAGACCCCTAGATCCAACATTACGGCATTTCACGGATGCATAGTTCTGAAAAAAAAAATAAAAAAAAATTTATAACTGTTCGGTAGTACAGAGTTGAATTAAATGAAATAGTTCGACCTTAGTAATCCGAACAAATTGCATTTGTTCGGTTTTAGATAGTCGAACAAATGGAATATGTTCGCTTATAGTCTGTTGATCATATATAATTTGTTCAATTGTAATCTGTTGAACATATGTAAGTTGTTCGATTGTAGTTTGTTGAACATATGTAATTTGTTCAATTGTAGTCTGTTGAACATATGTAAGTTGTTCGATTGTAGTTTGTCGAACAATGATATACTATTCACCTCTGGTTAACCGAACAACGATTTACCACTCACGCACAAAAACAAAGACAAAAACAACAAAAAAATAACCTTTTCGTTGCTCCATTGTTCCGAATGAGAATTGTCAGATGCATCATTCATTGAATCCAATCAAAATCTTCAATAATACTATATTTTTTATTATTTGTTGAAGGGTTTTTGATTTTGTTTTTAAGGTTTTTGGATTCTTGACAGAGAAGATACGTAAGGAACAAGTTTGAAAATGATGAATTATATTATATTGATTCTTATCCTTTATGGTAAATATACAAATAATGTGTATCATAACTTGTCCTCTTTAATTATTTCGCTTAAGATTAAAATTGTAATTAAAAATAAATTAATTAATAATTTGTCTTAAGAAGAAAAATGATGCGTAAATAGAATGACCCCATATTCAACCCATTAAGAATTGGTCTTTTACAAAATGGTCCCAATTTGCGAAACCGCCTTGCATTTTGAGACCCTGTGTTGTGTAGTCTTGTAGAAGGGACTGTGTCTATGTGTCACAAGCACTTCTATATATAAAACGCGCCTCATTCTTCGTCTCGAAGGGTTAACTCTCTCTCTCTCTCTCTCTCTCTCTCTACTATCTGGGGTTTCGCTTATTTTCTCTCTCTACTCTTCTCTTCTCTCTGTTGACATCTCGCGTTTCTCTGTATATTCGAAGCTTCGGATGTGTTTTCATCCACCGCTCTTCTCTCTCTCTCCTAACCAGGTCTGCCCCTCTCTCTCTCTCTCTCTCTCTCTCTATATATATATATATATATCTGATCTCTTTGTTCATTCTATACTCAATCGAAACCTATTTTACAGTTTCAGTCCAAGATTTTGATTTTTGGCTACATCTACGTGTATATATGTGTGTTTGCAGTGTATAGAAGTAGATTAATAGAGGTGTGATGGCGGCCCTAAGATCGAGCATGCCGTCAAGGTTACGGCAACTATTGTCCAGCGAAGGAACTATCGGTCCCTCTGTTAAACTCGACTCAGACCCTGTGAGTTTTTTCTTAACTCTGTGTTTGTTTTTATGGGTTTAGGGTTCTATGTCAATTGATAATTGATTGGACTGTGCTTAGGGTTTTGTTGGCATTTTATGTTTTATTTCTTGTAGAAAAAGATTGGATAAAATGGGTTCTGGTATGTGCGATTGTCAAGATATGGTGAAATTGGGTAGGGCTAAAGTAGGCATTAGCTTTGGGCGTTCTGTTATATTTGTTTGGGTTTCCAGTTGATGCAGCTTTGTGTTTTTGAATGATGGTTTTGGAAGCGTCTATTTATTAGCTATGGTAATTTATGTTGTGATTAGTCTTCTACTATTATGGCATATTAGGGGATAATTTTGATCACCGTTCATTTGGACAGCGGCTTTGGGCCCATATTATGACTATCAACAGCTTAATCCGTCGGTGGCATATGTTGGTTAATTGGTATTGCATGTGTTGTGGTGATGCGGAGATGGTGGATCACTTGCTTATTCATTTTCTTGTTGCGCCTCGGTTATGGAGATTATTGCTTTGTTTGGATTGGTTTGGGTGCAACTAGGTTCTATGTTGGGTGTGGTTCAATGTGGGTTGGGGCTAGGGTAGGTAGGAGGCGTCGGAAGGCTTGGCTTATTGCTTTTCATTGCTTACTTTGGTTGGTTTGGATGGAGTGTAATAGGCATGCTCAATATGTGTGTCATTTAGTTCATTGGTTAGAGAGTAGGCTTTTGTTGGTTTTGCATAGTTGGGTGACAAGTTCTATTGATACCATTGTTTTGACTTTTGTAGATTTTGTGGAGGATTTGATTAGTTAGATTGTTGGGCCCAAAATGGATTATTTTCCTTGTTTATTCTTTACATCATCTTGATATTTTTCTAATAAAGTTTGATTATTTATCAAAAAAAAAATAAAAATAAATAAATAAATAAAATTGATCACTGTTATACAACCCAACCGTCCAAAGTACTTTGGAGGTAAAGAGTTAGAGGGTAATTATGTTTCGCTGAAATTCTTGAGGTTTCTTGAATCTGAATGAGAAAATAGAAGTGTGTGGATAAATGATATTTTATAGCGAAATAGGCGGGAAATCGATGAATTTGATTAAGTTCATTTGCGGTGCAATGTGTAATAATGAAACCACTTACCATTGAAGGACAAAGACATTGAAAATATGGTTCCTTAGGTGCCTTATTTTGTTTAAACCTTCATAACTCAACCACCATTTAATTTTAAATTTAATTTATCATGGTTTTGGGGCAATATGTCCAACCATTTTTTTACTTTTTATTTACAAGGGACATGACTAAACTCCAAGTGAACTTTTGTTATTTTTCGAAAGATTGTTTTTAAAAATACCATTATTTTATTTTGTAAGTATAATTATTTGAATCCAATTTAGCTAGAACGTGAATGTGGGCAGAAAACAATTTTGTAGTCTATTTGTGTAATAAAAAAGAAGAAGATTGCTGTGTAGTCAAATTAAAATAGTGAAGTTATCATATGCAAACATGGGTTTTTGTATATTTTTATCGGAGTTGGATTTGCATTAGGAATCATGCATTTGGGTAATGTGTTTAGCCTACTGGAGACATTTTATTAAATCATGAAGCTAGACTCTTGGTTGAGTGACTTGGTAAAAAAAACCGATTGATTCATGCATCTGACCAATTCTTGCCTCATCCACCACTTAATCAACGAAAGAGAAGTAGACGTGGCCTCCACCATATGAGATGGAGACTATTATACTTTGGCTCTTCCTTTTGTGGGGAGGACAAAAATTCGATGCCTTTTTATGTTTGGCGATAATTACTTATGGGAGCGTGAATGCGGGTGACTGCTAGATTGCACCACAAGAAAGAAGGACAAATGGAAGTGGACTAGGGGGTCATCACATGTTTTATTTAGGTGTTTTTTTTTTTTTTTTGAGTCCACCTCGACTTCCACTTAGTGAGTTTTGCCTCAAAACCGAAGGGAATTGCAGAATAGAGACAAGTTTCTATGTGATTGAAGTCTATGTTTTGTAGACTAAAGTTCATGGTTATAGATACAAGTTCCAAAGGCTTCTCCAAGTTTTGTCTATAGCTCGTTCATAAATTCACTCAACTACTTAGACTTAACGAGGAAGTCCACTTAGAACTTGTTAGATGAGTTTCATGTAGCTGTGGATTATGTGAGCAGCATAGACACTTTATTAAATCATGAAACCGGACTGTTGGTTGAGTAATTTGGTAAAATAATGGACCGGTAGTATTACCAGGAAACACTAACACCCTAGCGATTTACGTTTTGGAATGCACATTTTGAAACATGGTACATTTTCATTCCAAAATGATAAATTAAGCGATCTAGAGCGATCCTATTATTTTTTTCTATGTTTTTCATTAAAAGTTATCCTTGATAGGGAAAAAGTTAAATGTAATGAACTAAAATCTAAATGGAGTGGAGTTTTGGATTTGCCTATGTAAAACAATGGGTCATATTGCTTATAGAATTGTGTTGTTGAATGATTAATTTGAAAGAAAATATACTATAATATATTGGATGTCAAATAAAGAAGTCTACACCTCTTTTGGAGCATGTGGTATACCACATTTTCATTCCTATTTCTTGTCATACCATAATGATCCATGTTCTAGGTAACATAGGACCAGTGTGAACTTATTGCATTTTGCTTTTCTCATTAATAGCATCTTCCAAGTTTAAAATATATTGTAAACGAGGTTTTTCTTGTTTTGATTTATGTTTTCACGTTAAATAACATGAAATTATAAATTTTGGAAAAGTTAGTGGGAGAATAACGTGTTGTGGAAACTAAAAACCATTTTGTGAAGGATTTATTCTTTTGTTTTATAAGTATTTTTTTGTAAATTTGCCTTGGCCTGCACAAGACCAAATTAAATTGATCATGCATTTCCCTTGTAATTCAACCTCTCCTTACCAACCTCCATTTTCCCCCCTTAATGCCATGTTTGGTTCTTTCATTAGTAGAGGGAAAGAAAAGGGGAGGGAAAATAAAAGAAATGAAAAATTAAATGGGAGAATCTTAAATACCTTATTTGTATTGGGTTGGGTTGAAAAAAATGATATTAAATGAATTGACAATCCTTGAGAAATCTTTTTTGGTTACCACTAGGAATAGCCACCATTAGTATAAAAAAAAAATATTTACATATCCTTTTTTTTCACTCAACAAGACCCAAAAAAAAAAAAATCTTTTTTTTTCTTGGACTTTTGCCTCAAGATGTGGAGATTTACGTTGAACCTGCTGTTACTTATTAGCCATTATTATGTTGCTCACCAATCTCCATGGTAATTATGTATGGTTTGACCCTGCCTAATTACCCATCCTTTTCAATATGCATAATGTGAACATAGCGTCATGGATGTTCACATTTTGGGGTAGTTGTGTTTTGTTATTGCCTGTGTGCTCAGGGGTTCCTTTTACCCTTCCAATTCAACTATGTGCGTGAGCTTGATATGAGAACAAATGCTGCTCATTTTATACCAAAATACATGGCTACAAGTTCAGCTACATATTTAGCATTTAAATCATGTTGTAATATCTGATTATGTGACACTGATTGAGTACCCCACCCTATGGGCAAACTTGAGGTAAAAATAAACGATGCAAGACTAAAACTAAATTGCTCACTTACATGACAAAAGACTTGCGAAAGACTTTTGGAATTTGGTTAAGCAGAGTTCAAGGCTTGGCATGAATGCATGAGTTACACTACTCAAAGAGTGACATACAAATGTGGTTAGCATTCTGCTTCTTATGGTTATGGGTAATAATTACAGTGATCTGCATTATTATGAAAAAAGTGGAATAGGCTACTGCATTTCTGTAGTGCATATGGTGGTCTGTTGCTTTTGATGGATGTGCCTACATTGTTGCGATTTGGTAGTTGTGCGAAACAAGCATTTTGAGTTTTCTAATCCATGCAATGTAGCCAGGGTTACTGGAACTGCTGCGTTCATAAGTTTAATCTGGAGGACAGTGGGTTATTATGTGGCCATAGATGCTTATTATGGTCTAGTTATAAAGTAATTTGGATACCTTTTCTCAAGGCATAATCTATAAAATAACAGAAATGCTGCCATCACTAATGGATGAGGTTTTTCCTTTGCATTCCCCCGTTTTGTTTATGCTTTTTTTTGACACTGTATATTTAATTGCAGCCTCCTAAAATAAAAGCATTCATTGACAAGGTGATTCAGAGTCCATTACAGGACATAGCAATACCTCTTTCTGGATTTCGTTGGGAATATGGCAAGGTGATAACTTCGACTTCTGTGATATCTCTTGAATGTTTTACCCTTTTGGTTGTTCACTAATTTGTTTTGTGGATTTCAGGGAAATTTTCATCACTGGAGGCCGTTGTTTCTGCACTTTGAGACATACTTTAAGACATACTTGTCCTGTAGGGGTGATCTACTTTTGACAGATAATACTCTAGGAGATAATAGTGCATTTCCAAAGCAAGAAGTTTTACAAATTTTACGAGTGATGCAAATAATTTTAGAGAATTGCCATAACAAGAGTTCATTTAGTGGTCTAGAGGTAAGTTGGAGATGATTGATGCGCAATTGTTAAAAAGGATTCCAATGTGAAGATAACCTGCATTTTTATATTTTATGGTGCATCACTTGTGTGCTTTCCATGACATTTTACTTTTATAACCATTTACAAGTGTTTTCTGTCTAATTGCTTTGTTGTTTCTTTTCAGCATTTCAAACTCCTCCTTGCATCAACAGACCCTGAGATTCTAATAGCTACCTTAGAGACTCTTTCTGCATTGGTGAAAATAAATCCCTCCAAACTACATTCAAGTGGGAAGTTGGTTGGGTGTGGCTCAGTGAATAGCTGTCTCCTGTCTCTAGCACAGGGGTGGGGAAGCAAGGAAGAAGGCTTGGGTTTGTATTCATGTGTTATGGTGAATGAGAAGACCCAGGAGGAAGGCCTGTGTTTGTTTCCATCTGAGGTTAACAATGATTGTGACAAGTCCCAGTACCGGTTAGGATCAACCCTTTATTTTGAATTCCATGGTGCTACTTCCCAAAGCACTGGGGAAGATACCGATGGTTCAAAGTCTTCTAGTGGGTGTGTTATTCACATCCCAGATCTCGATTTGCGGAAGGAGGATGATCTGTCGCTTATGAAGCAGTGCATTGAGGATTACAATGTACCTACTGAACACAGGTTCTCCTTACTGACCAGAATCAGATATGCTCATGCCTTCCGTTCTGCCAGAATATGCAGGCTATACAGTCGGGTCTGTCTACTTGCATTCACTGTCCTTGTTCAGTCTAGTGATGCTCATGATGAACTAGTCTCCTTTTTTGCTAATGAGCCAGAGTATACAAATGAACTAATTAGGATTGTGAGATCTGAAGAAACTGTTCCTGGAACCATTAAAACTCTTGTAATGCACGCCTTGGGGGCACAATTAGGTGCATATTCATCATCTCATGAACGGGCAAGGATTTTGAGTGGGTCAACCATCAGTTTTGCTGGGGGGAACCGTATGATTCTCCTGAATGTCCTACAGAGGGCAATTTTTTCACTGAATGATGCTATTGATCCATCGTCTATTGCATTTGTTGAGGCCCTTCTGCAGTTCTATCTGCTCCATGTTATATCTTCTTCAACTTCTGGGAGTGTTGTCAGGGGATCAGGAATGGTTCCCACATTCTTACCCCTTTTAGAGGATTCTGATCCTATGCATATGCATCTTGTCTGTCTTGCTGTGAAGACCTTGCAAAAGCTTATGGATTACAGTAATACGGCTGTGACCCTTTTTAAAGATTTGGGTGGAGTAGAACTTTTGACCCATAGAATTCAGGTAGAAGTAAACAGGGTCATCGATTTGGCTGGAGGACATGATAATTTAATGATTGTTGGGGAATGCTCAAGGAACAATGATGATCAGTCGTACACCCAGAAAAGACTCATTAGGATATTGTTGAAGGCACTTGGCTCTGCTACTTATACCCCAGCAAACTCTACAAGATCCCAGAACTCCCATGATGCTTCCTTGCCTGCCACACTGTCACTGATATTCAGAAATGTGGATAAATTTGGAGGTGAGATTTATTCCTCAGCTGTGACTGTTATGAGCGAAATTATTCACAAAGACCCTACTTGCTTTACTGCTTTGCATGAATTGGGTCTTCCGGATGTTTTTTTAGCTTCTGTAGTTGCTGGAATACTCCCTTCTTCAAAGGCTATTACATGTATTCCTAATGGCCTTGGTGCCATTTGTCTTAATGCCAAAGGCTTGGAGGCTGTGAAAGAGACTATGGCATTGCGGTTCCTTGTTGATGTCTTCACCTCAAAGAAATATGTAGTAGCAATGAATGAAGGTATTGTCCCTTTGGCAAATGCTGTGGAGGAGCTTCTACGACATGTGTCTTCATTGAGAAGCACAGGTGTTGATCTAATCATTGAAATTGTTAATAGAATTGCTTCTGTAGGGGACAGTTGTATAGGATCATCAGGAAAAGTTAATGGGAGTACTGCAATGGAAATGGATTCTGAAGACAAGGAAAATGAAGCTCCTCGCTGCCTGGTTAGTGCAACAGATTCAACTGCAGAAAGCATCACTGATGAGCAGTTTATCCAACTATGCATCTTTCATGTGATGGTTCTGGTTCACAGAACGATGGAAAATGCTGAAACATGCCGGTTATTTGTGGAGAAGTCGGGGATTGAAGCCTTACTGAAACTTCTATTGCGTCCAAGTATTGTGCAGTCATCTGAAGGGATGTCTATTGCTTTACATAGCACCATGGTTTTCAAGGGTTTTACTCAACATCATTCTGCTCCTTTAGCACGTGCCTTCTGTTCCTCTCTTAAGGATCATCTGAAGAAAGCTTTGAATGGATTTTGTGTGGCTCCAGGATCCTTTCTGCTGGATCCTAGGATTACTCCAAATAGTGAAATCTTTTCTGACCTTTTCCTGGTTGAATTCCTTCTATTTCTTGCTGCCTCGAAAGACAATCGTTGGGTAACTGCGTTACTTACTGAGTTTGGAAATGAAAGCAAGGATGTACTGGAGGATATTGGACATGTTCAACGTGAAATTCTATGGCAGATTGCTCTACTTGAAGATGCTAAGCTTGAGATGGAGGATGATGGCGCTGGTTCTTCTGCTGAGTCACGGCAGTCAGAGTTTACAAATGAAACTGAAGAGCACAGATCCAACTCCTTTAGGCAGTTTCTTGATCCATTGCTGAGAAGAAGGATGTCAGGGTGGAGTTTTGAATCACAATTCTTTGATCTTATAAACCTGTACCGTGACCTTACTCGTGCTTCTGGTCTTCCACAAAGAAGCATTGATATTCCTTCAAACCTGCGACTCGGAGCCAGTCATCAGTCACATCAGTCTGGTTCTTCTGATGGAGTTGGGGCCAGTGGTAGAAAGGAGGATGACAAACAGAGATCCTATTATTCTTCTTGTTCTGACATGGTGAAGTCACTTTCTTTTCACATTACCCACTTGTTTCAGGAGTTGGGAAAGGTAATGTTGCTTCCATCTCGTAGACGGGATGATATGTTGAATGTTTCGCCTCCTTCAAAATCAGTGGCTTCTACCTTTGCAACCATTGCACTTGACCAAATGAATTTTGGAGGTCATGTGAATCCCTCTGGATCAGAGGTGTCTGTATCGACAAAGTGCCGATACTTTGGTAAGGTTATTGATTTTATTGATGCCATTCTACTGGACAAGCCAGATTCATGCAATCCTGTTTTCGTAAATTGTTTATATGGCCTTGGGGTTGTTCAATCAGTTTTGACCACATTTGAAGCTACCAGTCAGTTGCTTTTTGCGGTAAACAGGGCTCCTGCTTCTCCCATGGAGACTGATGATGGAATTTTAAAGCAGGATGAAACAGATAATGCTTGGATACATGGTCCCCTGGCCAGCTATGGTAAACTTATGGATCACCTGGTGACTTCATCTTTCATTTTATCTCCATTTACAAAGCACTTGCTTACACAACCTCCAATAAATGGGGATACTCCATTTCCAAGGGATGCTGAGACATTTGTAAAGATTCTCCAGTCCATGGTTCTTAAAACAGTCCTACCTGTTTGGACTCATCCTCAGTTTACTGATTGCAGCTATGATTTTATTGCCACGGTTGTGTCTATAATCCAGCACATTTATTCTGGGGTTGAAGTTAAAAACATTTCTAGCAACAGTGGGCCCCGTACAGCTGGTCCTCCACCAAATGAATCAACTATTGCGACAATTGTCGAGATGGGGTTTTCTAGGTCCAGAGCAGAAGAAGCTTTGAGGCACGTTGGATCAAATAGTGTGGAGCTGGCTACGGAATGGCTATTCTCGCATCCAGAGGAAACCCAAGAAGATGATGAACTTGCTCGTGCACTAGCTATGTCTTTGGGGAACTCTGCATCAGACACAAAGGAAGATGTTGCTATTGAAAATAGTCAACAAATTGAAGAAGAGATAATTCAACCCCCTCCTGTGGAAGACTTGTTATCAATATGTACAAAGCTTTTACAAATGAAAGAATCTATTGCTTTTCCACTTCGGGACCTTTTGGTTATGTTATGCTCTCAAAATGATGGTCAATACCGGTCAAATGTTGTCATGTATATTATAGAGCAGGTGAAGCTTTGTAATTCCGACAGTGGAAATGGTAACATGCTACATGCCCTTTTTCATCTTCTAGCTTTAATTTTTCATGAAGATGCAGTGGCACGAGAAGTTGCCTCGAAGGCTGGTGTGGTGAAGGTTGCCACAGATCTGCTGTCACATTGGGTTTCTAGTTCATGTGACACGGAGAATTCCCAAATTCCGAAGTGGGTAACAGCAGCTTTTCTGGCTATTGATAGGCTGTCACAAGTGGATCAAAGGTTGAATGCTGATATTGCAGAGCTGTTGAAGAAGGATGATGTTGGTGGCCATCAGACATCTATAGTAATTGATGAAGATAAGAAGAACAAGTTGCAGTCATCATTGGGACTATCTTCAAAGAATATAAGTATACAGGAACAGAAGAGACTGATTGAGATTGCCTGTGGTTGTATCAAGAACAAGCTCCCTTCTGAAACAATGCATGCTGTTTTGCAGCTATGTTCTACTCTCACCAGAACTCATTCTGTAGCTGTTAGTTTTCTTGATGCTGGGGGTTTGCCTTTGCTGCTTTCCTTGCCGACAAGTAGCCTGTTTGTTGGGTTTGACAGTATTGCTGCTACTATAATCCGTCATATCCTAGAAGATCCTCAGACTCTCCAGCAAGCAATGGAATCTGAGATACGGCACAGTGTTGTGACTGCTGCTAACCGACAATCCAATGGAAGACTTATCCCCCGTAATTTTCTTTTAAATTTGACTTCTGTCATCTCACGGGATCCAGTGATATTTATGCAGGCTGCTCAGTCTGTATGCCAAGTTGAAATGGTAGGTGAAAGGCCGTACATTGTCCTACTGAAGGATCGTGACAAGGATAAATGCAAAGAGAAAGAAAAAGAGAAGGAGAAAGCAGTGGAGAAAGACAAAACACAGACTACTGGGAAGGTTGCTTTGGGTAATATCAACTCATCAGGTCCTGGAAATGGGCAAGGCAAACTTCCTGATACAAATTTGAAGAATGTGAAAGTTCATCGAAAACCCCCTCAGAGTTTTGTAAATGTGATTGAGCTTCTATTGGATTCAGTTATAACATTCGTGCCTCCTTTGAAAGATCACTCGTCGATGAAGGATACCTCATTAGCGGACATGGACATTGATATGACTGGGAACAAGGGGAAAGGGAAGGCTGTTGTTTCTTTATCTGAGGAAGATGAGGCCAACCCCAATAACCAGGAAGTTTCTTCATCATTGGCAAAGATTGTGTTCATTCTGAAGCTTTTGACAGAGGTTCTTTTGATGTATTCTTCATCTATTCATGTTCTGCTTCATCGAGATGCTGAAGTTAGTAGTTTCAGGGGCCCTCCTCAACATGCTCTTACTGGTCACTGCACTGGTGGAATATTCCATCATATTCTTCACAAGTTTCTTCCCTATTCCAGAAGTATGAAGAAGGAAAAGAAAACAGATATTGACTGGAAGCACAAACTAGCAAGCAGGGGTAGCCAGTTTTTGGTGGCGTCTTGTGTCCGCTCCACAGAAGCAAGGAAGAGAATTTTTATGGAGGTCAATAATGTTTTTAATGAGTTTGTTGATTCTTGTACCGGTTTTAGGCCTCCAGGAAGTGATATCCCAGCTTTAATTGATCTGATCAACGATGTAGTTGCTGCTCGTACACCCACAGGTTCATACATTTCGGCTGAAGCTTCTGCTACTTGTATAGATGTTGGTCTGGTGAGGTCATTAACTCGTACTCTCCAAGTGTTAGACCTGGATCATCCTGAATCTCCGAAAGTTGTTACAGGACTTGTCAAAGTTCTTGAGATAGTAACCAAGGAACACATCCATGCAGCTGATTGTAATACTGGCAAGGTTGAAAATGCAACAAAACCTCCTGATCAGAGTCAACTTGGTGGAACAGATAATGGTGGCAATATATCCGAGTCTATGGAAACTTCTCAACATAATCAGAGTTCTGCAGCAGCTGATCACATTGAGTCTTTTGACACTGTCCAGAACTACGGTGGATCTGAGGCTGTTACTGATGATATGGAACATGACCAAGATCTTGATGGAGGCTTTGATCCTGCAAATGAAGATGACTACATGCATGAAACTCCCGAGGACACCAGGGGTGTTGAAAATAGCCTTGATACTGTGGGGATTAGATTTGAAATCCAGTCACGTGACCAAGAGAATCTTGATGACGACGACGATGACGACGACGACGATGATGATGATGAGATGTCAGGGGATGATGGAGATGAAGATGAAGAGGATGATGAGGAACATAATGATCTTGAAGAAGATGAAGTGCATCACCTGCCACATCCTGACACAGATCAAGATGACCATGAGCTTGATGAGGATGAATTTGATGAGGAGGTGATGGAGGAAGAGGATGAAGATGATGATGATGATGAAGAGGAAGGAGTTATACTTAGGCTGGAGGAGGGAATCAATGGGATAAATGTTTTAGATCATATTGAGGTTTTTGGTAGAGATCATAGTTTTGCCAATGATACTCTCCACGTGATGCCCGTTGAAGTTTTTGGCTCTAGACGCCAAGGGCGTACTACATCCATTTACAATCTATTGGGGAGAACTGGTGACAATACCGCTCCATCGCAGCATCCACTCTTGGTGGAGCCTTCTTCATCACTACAGACAGCTCCTCTCAGGCAATCAGGTAACTCTACCCGGTGGTTGGTAAATTCCCTTATTTTTTTTTATCTATTTGAAGTTTTCATTCTGTAACTTCTGATTTGACCCCGTGTTTTTTTGGTTCTATATAATCTGTTCTTATGATCCTGAAAGACCTTGTTGTGCGGATTCTAACATCCAAACCTTTTGCTCTACCTTTTGTATTTTGTTTTCTTCAGAGCGTGATGTCGGCCATTCTGATAGGAACTCAGAGAACAACTCATCACGTCTTGATGTTATTTTCCGGTCACTGAGGAATGGTCGTCAGGGACACCGTTTCAACCTGTGGACAGATGATACCCAGCAAACTGGTGGATCAAATGCATCTGCAGTTCCCCAAGGGCTTGAAGATTTGCTTGTTTCCCATTTGAGACGGCCAGTCCCCGAGAAACCGTCTGATCAGAATACAATACCCTTGGAAACTCAAAGTAAAGGTGAGGCGAGTCCATTACAAGAATCTGCAGGGATAACCGCTGAAAATCCTGCCGAGATTAATGGCAACAGTGAAAACAATTATGTGCCTCTGCCTTCTTCTATAGCAATGGATAGTTTGGGCAATGCTGATACAAGGCCTACAATAAATGAATCTCTACAGGGAACAGATTTAGCAAGTACACTCTCTCAATCTGTTGAAATGCAGTTTGAACACAATGATGCTGTTGTGCATGATGTTGAGGCAGTGAGCCAAGAAAGTAACGGAAGTGGAGCAACATTGGGGGAGAGCCTTCGGAGTCTGGATGTTGAAATTGGAAGTGCTGATGGCCACGATGATGGTGGAGAAAGGCAAGGTTCTGCTGATACTCGAACAAGGAGAACAAATGTGTCTTTTGCGAATTCTACTCCAGTAAGTGGGAGAGATGCATCACTTCATAGCGTAACAGAAGTTTCAGAAGATCCTAGCCAAGAACCCGATCAGGGTGGTCAATTAGAGGAGCAGCAGGTGAATGGTGATGCTGATTCTGCTTCAATTGACCCTACGTTCCTTGATGCACTCCCTGAGGAGCTGCGTGCCGAAGTTCTTTCCGCTCAACAGGGTCAAGTGGCGCAGCCTTCAAATGCTGAACCTCAAAATTCTGGGGAGATAGATCCAGAATTTCTTGCAGCCCTTCCGCCTGACATTCGTGAAGAAGTCCTTGCGCAACAAGAAGCACAAAGATTACATCAATCACAGGAACTGGAAGGTCAACCTGTGGAAATGGACACTGTCTCAATAATTGCGACTTTTCCTTCAGAATTACGAGAAGAGGTTTGTTGACTATTGAAGAGTTATTCTCATCTTTCTTAATATCTGGCTTTTTACTTGATATTTACCTTTTTGTAGGTTCTCTTGACTTCCTCTCATGATATCCTTGCCAATCTCACACCTGCTCTTGTTGCGGAGGCGAACATGTTGCGTGAAAGATTTGCAAATCGTTATAATCGAACACTCTTTGGAATGTACCCTAGAAACCGTAGGGGTGAATCTTCTCGACGAGGTGAAGGTATTGGATCTAGTCTGGATAGAGCTGGTGGAATCATTGCTCGTAGGTCTATGGGAAGTAAGCCAGTTGAAGCTGAAGGAGCTCCTCTAGTTGACACAGAAGCTCTGAGAGCCATGGTTCGACTGTTTCGTGTTGTTCAGGTATTCATTTGGTATGATATATTCTTCCTCACATATATCGTTTGTGATCTTTATATTGATTGACATTATCTATGCAGCCACTTTATAAAGGTCAGCTGCAGAGGCTTCTCTTGAATTTATGTGCACATAATGAAACCAGAACTGCTCTGGTGAAAATCTTGATTGACATGTTGATGCTTGATATAAGGAGGCCTGTCAATCATTTGAGTGCTTCTGAGCCATCTTATAGGCTGTATGCTTGCCAGAGTAATGTAATGTATTCTCGGCCTCAATCTTTTGATGGTAATGCCTCGATGCTTTTCTCTTATCCATTGTTGGTCAATTGTATTTTGTCCTTTCATTTGTCAAATCTCGGTTGAAGTATGAACCCAGGTTTGTATTATTACATCTGAAAACCCATGCCCGTGCCTGGTCTTCATGAAGTACTTTAACAAAGGTTGGTTTGAGTATAATTAACGCTTAAAACACTATAGTGCTCGTTTAGGTGATGATATGGATTGAATTAAATAAAACTTAGTTACGGGAAAGATCTTCAAATGCTTTAGGTTTTCATTTACCATGTCCTTTTATAAGGCGGAAACTATGCAATTTGGAAATAGGAGTTTGCTAAACCTTTCTTGCTTTTTATGTTTTCTTTCCTATTCTTTTGTTTCATTAAGAGCACGCTAGATATGATGGAAAGGACTGGAATGGAGTGCCCTCTAACTTTGCATTCCCTTTCCCTTGTTTGGTACGTCTTATTTATATGGGAATAGTCATTCCATTGGAATGGCTATTCCAACAAAATATGAGAATACCTATTCGGTCCTCCAACCTAAGGAATGACAATTCCATTCCATTATGGAATTACTGTAAAATATTATTATTATTTCTTTTATTGGCACTTAAAAAAATGTTAGTATTTGTCTACTACCACCATTCCATTCTCCAACCACCCACTCCACCACCCTACTGCCACTGCCACCACCTTATTGCCACTGCCACCACCATGGTTGCCGCCACAACCACTACCACCACATCCACAACCATAAAACCACCACTATCACCATCTTTAGAGCCACTACTCTACTACCATCGCTCACTGTCACCACAACCTCTGCTGCCACAACCACTACCTTACAATTACTACTACCACCTTCATCTTCATCACACCACCACCATCACCACCATCGCGAGAACAATCACTCTACTACTGTTGGCTGCTGCCACAGCCACCTTACCACCACCACCACCACCACCACCACCACGTTCTTACCACCACCACCATCGCAACCACAGCACCACCTTACCACCACCACTAAGGCCACAACAATCTTCTACTACCACCGTCCTACTGTCATTGTTATCACCACTACCGAGGCCGCCACCGCCACGACTCACCATCACTTCCACAACTATTAACATTATAATGATCTATATAAAATTTTAATTTATCTGTTACTAACTTGTTAAAAAAATAATAAAATAATAAAAATTTATTCCATTTCATGAGTTTAATAGGCATAACCAAATATGAGAATGAGAATTATCATCCTATTCCTCTGTCATTCTATGTTGGCAACCAAACAGTGGAATGGGAATGGACATTCAATTCCATTCCATTCAACCTTTAATTCCATTCCCACTCTCATTCCATTCCGACTTCATTTCAGTCCATCATACCAAACATAGTTTTTTCCTGAAGTGCTAAATAGTTCCATGTACCCTTCATAGGTCTCCCTCCTCTGGTGTCTCGGCGTATTCTTGAGACTTTGACCTACTTGGCTCGCAATCATCCTTATGTGGCAAAGATATTGCTTCAATTTAAGCTGCCTCAGCCACTCTTACAAGAGTCAGAAAATCTTGATAAGGCACGTGGCAAAGCTCTTATGATTGTTGAAGAGGATGTGATGGAAGGAAAGAACCATCTGGAAGGATACTTTTCCATTGTGATGCTTTTGAGCCTTTTGAGCCAGCCCCTATATTTGAGGAGTATAGCACATCTTGAACAGGTGATGGTTTACACAAAGTTGTACTTTCTTTGTATTAATTAATTCTCTAATACACTAACTTGGTTTTGTTGGTCGTCTTTCCATATGGGATTCTTGTTTCAGCTACTAAGTTTATTGGATGTAATCGTGGATAATGCTGAAAGCAAGTCTAGTTTATCTAATGAATCTGGCATACCTGCTGCGGAACAAACATCTGGTCCTCATATTTCCACGTCAGTTGCTGATATAAATACAGTCTCTAGTGCCATATCCTCTGGCTCTGACATTACAGCATCTAAGCCCAATGACGACTCCAAACCCTCTGCTTCTAGTGCAAATGCGGAGTGTGATACTCAAAATGTACTAGATAATCTACCACAAGCAGAACTTCGACTTCTATGCTCACTGCTTGCAAGAGAGGGGTATTGACTTTATTGCTCCACATTCTAATTTTTTTTGGTCTTCTATATTATATTGCTTTACAATGCGCGCTTTTATTAAAAATGTACACTCATTTCAAGCTTGTTAAAGGGTGCCACTCATTATCAAAATTCTTTCTTACGTACTTACTAATATTTTAAGGGTAAAAATGATGAATAAAATAGAAGTTTTATGCGTAGTTATAGAATAAATGCGGTTACTTATACATACTTATTGGGTGTTTCTCCAACTAAGCACATCGGAAACCTATTCCATAACCTTACCCAAAGTGTTGAGTATTCAAAACAGGCACTTCAAAAATTCAGAAGAGTCCATGTAACATAGATCTTACTCTAGTAGCTCTCTCTCTTTATTATGGGTGGATCTACTGTGAGCTGTAGAGAAATACTCAAGTTACTCCTTTTTGGCTTAACCGTTCGTGTCATGGTTGCCCTCATCACTTTTTAGTTGCTAGTTGGTATAATGTGGATTCGTGGGACTTTGATGATAGATGGGTGTGCATTTGTGATGTGTTGATTTTGAGTTCTCCGCAGTCTATTCTGGTTTCGGTTTCTCTTATGCGGGAGGTAAGTTGGTTCATGAGGGTTGATCTTTGTTTTGAGCTCTCACTTCCCGCATGCTTTTATATGGATGCTGGTTGATGGGTGAAGCAGATGTGAAAGCCAATTTTTCTGTGGGTTTCTCTATGTTGTTTGCACTCATATATAGGTGAGTTTTTCTGCCATAGTTGAGCTTATGGAGAATGTTCCTGGCAGTTTGCTTTTGTTTCTCTTATGTGGTTGGCATTTTATCTTAAGGTGGGGCGGTTTGTTGTGGTTGGAGCTCGAATCTGGTTTGTACGTGGAGAATTTGGTTCATGGTTGAAGATGGAGATTGTTTCACATGCTTGCTTGGCAAGTGTATGTGTGTGTGTGCATCTCTATCCCACACGTCTTGTTGTACAAGATGCAAAGCATTGATTTTTTGTAGCAGGAAACTTTCTGCCCATTTTTGTCTAGTGGATTGTGATGTTGCTACTGGCATCATCATCTACTTGTATTTGTGAAGTGTCACAAAAACATACCCATGCATCCTTTTTAATGTTGCTGGTTGTGTTTTTATTGAAATTTCATTGAAGGAAGTGTGATTTGGGCATTGGCCAATATTTGTGGTTCCTATTTTAGCAGAGATTTGGTGTGTTTATGTAGAATAGGTGTTAACAGCCTTTGGCATATGCCCAAGCCTCTCATGATGTGAGAGATTTTTTAATGTATAATAGGTGTTGTGTTTTTGTTGCCCAAGCCTTTTGATTTTTTCTCGAGTTTCATTTTACATTTTCTTTTTTGGTAATTAAATTCTTACTAACCAAAAACAATTGTTTAATTATGTACCTTTTTATTGTATGTTCTTTAAATTTTATTTATTTAATTTTTACCTGGCCATTCTCTTATATATATATATATATATATTGACCTGGTCATTATGTGCTCATGAGCTTGTGTGATATGGTTCCTGCACTTATTTGATGAGTTCCCCCCATTTTTGGCTCTCTAACTAGCTCTTATCTGGCCCATCCTTCTTAGCTTCTTGGGAATATTGAACTCCTGGATTTCTTGGATTAATTTGTTCAAGTTTCTTCTTGACTCTTATCCCTTTCTAATATTTCATTTCTTCCCAGCCTGTCAGATAATGCATATACTATGGCAGCAGAGGTGTTGAAGAAGTTGGTTGCAATTGCCCCAACTCACTGTCGCCTGCTTATCACTGAGCTAGCAGATTCTATGCAAAATTTGACCAAGTCTGCAATGGATGAGTTGCGCATTTTTGGAGAAGCAGAAAAAGAACTACTCACTACTATATCATCTGGTGGTGCCGCAATTTTGAGGGTCTTGCAGGCATTAAGCTCGCTCGTTGCCTCAATTTCTGAGAAAGATAAGGATCATCAAATTCTATCTGAAAAGGAATACACTGCTGCTATTTCTTTGGTATATGATATCAGTGCAGCTTTGGAGCCTTTGTGGCTGGAGTTGAGTGCTTGTATAAGCAAAGTAGAAGGCTATTCAGATTTGCCACCCGATTTATCAAATAAATCTGTGATTTCACCATATAAACCATCTGGTGTAATGCCTCCACTTCCTGCTGGTACTCAGAACATCTTGCCATACATAGAATCTTTCTTTGTGATTTGTGAGAAGTTGCAACCTGGGCAGTCAGTTGTGAACCAGGACCTTGGTAATGCTCTAGTTTCTAATGTTGAAGATGCCACCACTTCTACAAGCCTGCAGAAAACTTCAGGGCCTGCTTTGAAAGCAGATGAAAAACACCTTGCTTTTGTGAAGTTCTCAGAGAAGCATCGGAAGCTCTTAAATTCTTTCATCCGGCAAAACCCTGGGTTGCTTGAGAAGTCTTTCTCACTCATGCTGAAGGTTCCACGCTTTATTGATTTTGACAACAAACGTGCACACTTTAGATCTAAGATAAAGCACCAACATGATCATCATCACAGCCCTTTAAGGATTTCTGTGAGAAGAGCTTACATTCTGGAAGATTCATATAATCAACTGCGCATGAGGTTGACACAGGATTTGAAGGGGAGGTTGAATGTTCATTTCCAAGGAGAGGAAGGTATTGATGCAGGTGGACTTACCAGGGAATGGTATCAGTTGTTGTCCAGGGTTATCTTTGACAAGGGTGCACTACTATTTACAACTGTTGGCAATGAATCAACATTTCAGCCAAATCCCAACTCCGTTTACCAAACGGAACATCTCTCGTACTTTAAATTTGTTGGGCGAGTTGTGAGTATCTTTTCATTCATGGTTACTTGTTGAAGTTGCTAACTATATGCTTCTTGCTTATGTCTTTGCCTATATGTTTCAGGTTGGGAAAGCACTTTTTGATGGACAACTTCTTGATGTTCATTTTACTCGATCCTTCTACAAGCATATCCTCGGGGTTAAAGTGACTTACCATGACATTGAAGCTATAGATCCTGATTACTTCAAAAACCTGAAGTGGATGCTTGAGGTATGTTGCACACTGGAATGTCGCATGCACACGCACACACAATATATATATATATATATATATCACTGTTTCCTTTGCCGAGGTCCACCAAACATTTGTCCTCAGTGCCTTGTTTACTTTTGCAGAACAATACCACTGATGTTTTGGACCTTACTTTTAGCATTGATGCTGATGAAGAGAAACGGATATTGTATGAGAAGACAGAGGTAATGAATTCCCTCAACTCCATGAGATGATTATTTTGTTCAACAATTGTTTGTCATATTTAAAATTTTGATTTACATAACGCAGGTGACTGACTATGAACTGATCCCTGGTGGACGGAACATTCGAGTTACTGAGGAAAACAAGCATGAATATGTTGATTTAGTTGCTGAACATCGTTTGACTACTGCTATTCGTCCTCAAATAACTGCATTTTTGGAAGGATTTAATGACCTAATACATCGTGATTTGATATCTATTTTTAATGATAAGGAACTGGAACTATTAATTAGTGGGCTTCCAGATATAGACTGTGAGTTTGCTTTTGTTAAATTGATTATTTTTACTTTTCATTTGTCAATCCCAGGGAAGTTAAGGGATACTTTTTTCTAATAATATCATTGTTTTTCAGTGGACGACATGAGGGTGAATACGGAGTACTCTGGGTATAGCGCTGCATCTCCTGTCATCCAATGGTTTTGGGAAGTGGTTCAAAGTTTCAGCAAGGAAGATAAGGCTCGTCTTCTGCAGTTTGTGACTGGCACCTCAAAGGTATGTTTCTGTAGTGTTTTTTTGTATCCCTCAGTTGTGCGTGATACTTTGAAGTAAATTTAATTTTTTTTTCTTTTATAATATATGAACTGAACTGTAACTAAATCTGAAAATACGTAGTAGGGAAACAACCCAGAATTGAGTCATAGTAGAGACTTATATCAACATGTTTGAAATTTGAATTCAAATTGCCATGGCTTGTATGTAAGCTGTCTTATTGGTCAAAAAACAGTTCTGCGAAGCTGTTCACAATTCTAAGAACATTATGAAAGGACAACTTTATCCTTAAATGATGTTATAAAGCTAGAGAGCAACTTCTCCCTACTTTTTTGTAGTGTCAAATAGTCAATTTCTTTCATAAGTAGTAGACCACAATATTTTAGAATAAAAACCATGAATGTAGGGTGAACATGGTTGCAGTTTTTGCTGGCTATGCCATGGTGTGTTTTAGTGAGTAGCCTGCAAATTGTATTTATATCAGCTTCAATTTCCATATATCCACCATTTACCTACTGAAAAAAAATTAGAACTCCATACCAATTTAAAAATTCTTCTCTTCTTATGACTCTAATTCAGGAAGCCCAGCCTGACATCTTTTTAATGACGTTAGTAAACAGCCTTATATTTATTTATGTTTTGGGTTGTAAGAAAATGTAAAACCTCTTTGACACTGATTTTCCAAAGCTTTTAATGTTTCATGAAAGCCTCTACTGGTTATATTTTTCATACACCTTATTTTGTTAGCCTACTTTTGCGAATGCACATTTTTTGTCTTTTCTCTTTGTTGGGCCGGGGTGTGCATGTGATGTATATAAAAGCTGAAGTAATGTCCACCAACTTTTAAATTTTTACAAGAAAATAAGAACTTCAAGGATAACTGCCCAAATGGATTGTGTATACAGAAAAGCATTTTTTTTATATATTTGTATTGGTGTGTCCCCATGTCTTGATTGACAGTCAAGGAACTTTAGCCCCGATGTTTCAGTCAACCCAAGGAATGACCTGTCGACCCATAAAAAGATGGGTGAACCCGCCTATTTGTCTCCATAAAATCCAACGTTTACTGTTTTGTGTTTAACAGTTGCTCATTAAAAGCTCATTTCAACCTTCAAATTATTTCTCATGATGTATTAATTTGTGCCATTTTATGATGAAACATATTCATAAGAGATTGAGACTAGAGGTTTTGAGCAGTTCAGACTGAACTGTTAAAGGATTCATTGTTTAAGCAATGTTGTATTCATGCAGGTACCTTTAGAAGGATTCAGCGCATTACAAGGGATCTCAGGCTCACAGAAGTTCCAGATTCACAAGGCCTATGGCAGCCCTGATCACTTGCCTTCAGCTCATACTTGGTATCATATTCCAATCATAATTGTTTCTTCGTAGTTACTTGTTTATTAGTACTGTACTTTGGTTGATAATCTTCAGTTCACAAGCGACCGTGGAAGTTTACTGAATTTCTTCTTATTTATGATATATATATGCAGTTTCAACCAGTTGGATCTACCGGAGTATCCTTCTAAACAACATCTAGAGGAGAGACTGCTGCTTGCTATTCATGAAGCCAATGAAGGGTTCGGATTCGGTTGAGAATATTGCATAAAGGGTATACATAATGTACTCTTTGTAGATAAAAATGTCTCATGTCAAAAGGTTGTCATGAAATGAAGTTACGAAGTGAAAGATTGCATTTGAATATTCAAGTTGATAAGGTGTTAATATACATACATACTGTACAGTGTATGGCAGTTTTTTTAATTATGCCAATTTTTTCTTGTATACTTGTTTCCTTCTTTTTGTCTACTGAATCTATTGTTTTGTTGCTACTTGTCTCTGCTCATGAACTCTTGCTGCACCATAGTTATCCAGTGTCAAGTGATGCACTTATGTGGGGCAACTTTAAGGTTGTGTCTGGTTTAAGGATTTACGGAATCAAAGAAGCAAAGGAAAAATAAATAAAATAGAATTTAAATTTTTGAATTTTGTTTCCCTTAGTAAATCTTCTCAAATCTTAGTTCCAAACACAACATTAGTACGAACTATAGAGCTATTTGCAAATGGAAAGTATGTAGTTTTAGGCCACTTGCATTAATCTATTGTTTGATATCTGGAATTCTTTTGAAGGCTGTTTCAAAAGTTTTTTTTTTTAATTTTATTTTTTAAATTGTTTTTTAACTAACAAATATCGTAGCGTTGGTTAATAGAGCAGTAATGATTGTATATCCTTTAACCACTAACGTCTATGTAGGGCTGGCATAAATGAGTTTTGATCGGTTGGTTGTTTAAATTTAGGATTGATTAATCTTTGATTATCAAAAGCATTAACAAAATGAATTATTAGAGTTCAAGCATGCCGCATTAGATGCAAGTTGGAAGTAACCTGGAATTCACCTCTACGATATGCACCTCCATAAATTAAGAAAAAAACTCTACAGTATGCACTTCCTTTTCATAAAAACCCTCTCTACATGGAATACAAGTTTTATCCCCTTAAATTCCAGATTATATTTAAAAAATTTTTTTTTTTTAATTTCATTGTGTTTGTACGTTGCTTTGAACTCGAGAATTACAGTGATAAGAGAACATTTTATCAATCAAGTCTTGTTTAATTGTTTTAACTCATATACAATTTCATTTGATTAATTCTAAATGAACTAATTTAATTTGCATCAATTAGAGTTAACTCAAATGATAAGTTGTTCAGATTCTATCCCAAAGATCCTAGGTTTGGATTTTGATATTTTACATTGCTCGATATATAAGGCTAATGAGTAGTTGCATGTATCTCAAGTTTGTGGTCTTGAAGTGGAGAAATTGTTTTTTTGCTTCTAGCGCAAAGTCATGTAACGTCCCAACTTATATTTATTGGTTAAAACAATAAGATTTAATATTTGAGAAATTCTATGGTAGTGTGTTTACTATATGCATCTTTAGTTACGACTTTTGAATTAATGGTTATAACTTACTGTATTGTTAGTTATGACACATTATGATATTGGTTATGACAAAATTTTGGTTTTGATTTAAGAATTGTTTGGTAATACCTGACGTGAGATTTAGTTATAACTCAATTTTTTTAACTTATGAGTCGCATAGTATTGAGTTATGCTATTTGCGATGATCAAACTCATAAACGACATAACTTACATATAATACACATTCTACCATAGTATTTCATCTAATACTTTTAGTTAAGTTTTTAAATAATAATTGGAATGCCAAGTAATAAATTGTATGGAGACTACCAAATTATTACTCTTTGAAGTGGGTTCAAAAGACTTTACTTATCCGAGTCCACATCCTTTAGAGTAAATTTTCGTATAGTAGTTTTAGAGTGATTTTTTGTATAGTTGATTTTTTTTTTTAAAAGTGATTATCAATAGGATTGTACCAGCAACTTAGTATTATTATACTTTCAATTTTTGTAGAATTAAATTTCAATCATACCAATAATCATTCTAAATTCACCCTACCAAAAATCAATCTAGAGGATTAAGATTCTAATTTTTTTTTGGGGAAATTACCCACAGGTTCCATGTGGAACATGTGGACACCATTTAATCCCATAACTTTTTGGGTGCACCCAAAAGTCCTTTCCTCCATCTCTCTGGTTTTTTCCTCCCTTTTTACGTTTTCTTCTTTCTCTTTTTTTCTACATTTTTCTCTTATCGTCTTCGTCATAAACGATGGTGCAAGTGTTCATGTCTTTCTCCATTGATCGGGGTTCACTGATAACCGCCAACCATCGAAATCAACTCGTGATTTCATTCTCACCAACGGCGAAGATATATATTTCCGACGAAGAAGATGAGTGGATCTACTTAGATCTGATGTAGATCTACTCAGATCTGAGTAGATCTACATCAGATTTGGCTAGATCTAAACAAAAAATAGTTGTCGGAGTATAATCTTCTCTTTACATCCGCCTTTCTCCTTCGATCTCTTTTTTTTTCCTCTGCTATACACTTCTGTTTTTCTGTTCTAATAGAGAAAATTTTCGAATTCTGAACAAGTAGTTTTCGAGTTTTAGTTACAGGCGGTGAAAACTGTAAAATTTTGCAGTTTTTAAATTTTTTTTTGGTGCTGGAATGAATCATGGTTTAAAACTGTAAAATTTTACAGTTTTATAACATTCTTTAGAACTGTAAAATTTTACAGTTTCATAACATGTTTTTTAATTTTTTTTTTTCCGGCAATATTCTAGATATTCCGGTGAGTTTTCGGCGACCGTTAAATGGAAGTCCGACGGTAGTAAGATGTGAACAGTGTCTGTAAATTAAAAAAAAAAAAAAAAGATTTTTTGGTAACAATTAAAAATGTATTGGACTAATTGGTGCAAGTGTTTTGTTTTAGGATTAACTGGATCTCAAACTTGGTACATGGGACTTATCAGTAAGTTCCCCTTTTTTTTTTAGGGAAATTCTACTGTACACGCAGTGGCGGAGCCAGAAGTTCAATGTAAAGGGGATACACATTGATCACAACATTGAATTTTTTCCCTCCCATAACAAGTAACAGCGAGATGTTATTAAACTTAAATTTTTATATTTTTACTTTTATTACAACTATCCTGAGATTTACATTAATATGACTTGTAAATCCACTCAATTACTAAATTCTATGAACCAAATAATCAATAAGTTCAATCCTATCAACTTAAAAAAAGTGTCCCACAATGAGGAGAAATAAGCAACTACAAATCTCACAATAAGAAATGAATTATCAATTTATTCAATTCTTGCCTTGACCTATCAATCAAAAGTGTACAAGAATAATCAAAATAATAAAATGGAGAATTTTTAAAAAGCAAAAAGTTTTACATAATTTAAAGAGGGTCACTATTATAATTTTATAAAGAATACATAATACATAATCTTTATTTACATGGGTAACAGTTTAAATGTTGAAAGATTAGGGGGGACACTTGACTCCTCTAGGCTTTAGGTGGCTCCGCCCCTGTGTACACGCCCCTTGAAAGGGTGTACCATATATATTCTCAATTATATTATTTTTTTTAGTTATGATTAATTTTTTTTAATTACGATAATACTTTAATTATAACTCATGTGATCTTTAATTATATATCATGTGATATTTGATTATAATTTTTTTAACTATAATTTAAAAAATATAAAATTATATTATTTTTATTTTTAAAATTATAAAATATATATATAATACACAGTTCATTCCGTTCCCAGAGACAAAAAGGCGCAGTATTATCGTCTACTACTAGCCGACATCAACACGCCTTTCGGCTTCGTTTCCAGACAAATATTTAGCTCTCTAGAGCCCGCGTCACTTCACTCGTGTATATCTCTCTCTCTCGTCCGCTGTCCAAATGGATCCACTCTATACATATATGAAAAATTACTAATAGATAATTCTCATTAAATTTTATTAATAATAAATTTTAATAAAATTATCATTAAGTTTTAATAAAATTTGAAAATTAATGATTTTTTTTATAATTTTTATAAATTATCGGTACTACTTAGTACTTACAATTAACGTTTTTTTTATACAAATCTTTTAAATTATAATTTAAAATTAATAATTAATAATTTTTTATGATAATTTTTAAATTGCCATTAAAAATTAATAATTAATGATATTTTTTAGGGGGATGCACCAATAAATCCCAAATTAATAACTTATGCACTGTTTAGTCCTAAAAGTTTTCTTATAGACTGAAAAGTCCCATTACAATGTTAATAACATCAGATACAATGTTAATAACATCAGAGTCATGTTACAAACATTGGATTTCAAACATCTAATATTCATCAAATTTCAATAATGTTTGAAAATATAGGATGAAAAACATCTAATGTTCATCAGATTTCAATAAATTTTGAAATTATAGAATGAAACATCAGATCATTTACATCATTCACATCATGTTGATGTAAAAATGGGACTAAATGGAGCATAAGAAAACTTTTAGGACTAAATGGTTCAACGTTTCAAAAACTAGGACTTATGGGTAAATTTTCCTATTTTTTAATAATATGCAATGAAAAAAGTCATTAATGATAGTCCCCTTATATATATATGGCTTGGTTTAGGAAGTGGGTTGATTTTTTTTATTTTTTATTTTTTTTGTTATTTTAGCCTAGAGTTAAAAAGTTTGATTTAGGAAGGACTTTTGACTTTTTTAATTTTTTTATAAGAGAAATAATATAATAATTATGAATTAAATATAATATTTTATCTTATTAAATTAAAAAAATCTATTTTATTACTTTTTTTTATTTTAACTATTTTAACAACCCCAACTCTGCTCTTTCTCTCTCTCTACACAGTCTCGCTACTCTCACGCTCTAGCCCCCACAACAACCCCAACTCCGCTCTTTCTCTCTACACAGTCTAGCTGGTTGCAGATACATATATATATATATATATATATATAGAGAGAGAGAGAGAGAGAGAGTAATGGAGTTCGAGAATGGGTTGTTGATAATTACAGACTCAATCTCTGTTAATGCAACAGTGGTCTTGTGGGCACTCCAGCATTTCTCTGTTGCCCTCAAGGATTTCAGGATCATCACTCAGGCCTCTCTTCTTGGTCAGTACTTAGCCCTAGACACTTCTTTCTTTCTCTGTGTGTGTGTGTTTTTTCTTTTTTTTTTTTCTTTTAAAAAAAAAACTAATTTCAGTTTTCTACAAGTTCTTTGTCACTGTTCTATTCATTTATTCAACTATGGGGTTTTGATCTTTATGTGTTATGATCTTGTTTGGTTCCTAAGAAAAGTTGGGAAAAGGAAATAAATTATAAAATTTAGAATCAGGGGAACATGATTAGTGCCCGAGTCAAGAAAAACCTACACTTTACTATATCCTCTTGAGGTAGATTATTTTTTATTGGAGAAAAAAAATTAAATATCAGATTTCGATTTTAAAACTACAGTGAACGTAGTGGAAAGAAAGATAGCAATACTTTGAATTATCCAAGTTGCTTGGAGACCAAAGGGAGGATTATGTTGGGATCTGGGATCCCGCCCAAGACCTTGTAGAAATTATTCCATGCAGAAAAACACACCCACACTCAAGGAAACACAATATTTAACGTGGTTCGGCCTCAATGCCTACGTCCACGGGAGAGTAGCCAGTTATCACTATAACAATGGAGATATTACAGAAAGATTACAATAGAGGAGGAGCTCACACTCTCCTCACTCACACACTCACCCGTCTCCCTCGCTCACACCGAGGGAGACGGTCTCTCCGCCTCACATATCTCACTCTCTGTGGCTTACTCTGCTCTCTCTCTCTCTCCCTCGGCCTCCATTTATACACTAACAGAATAGGGAGAGCTTGGCTGTCCTTGCACATGGCCAGCTCTTTCTCCACATGTTGCAACTTCTTTCACATGGCCAACACATAAGAAAAGATCACCTTTGTACATTTGTAGGTTGGCAAGCTTGTGTACTCACATGTGAAGGGAATCACCCCTCACATGGGATGATATCCCACAAATCACCCCCTCAGCCCATGTGAGGTGATTCACAACAAAACCTACTGCCAATCTTGTCACGCCCAAATTCAACACAGTTTGCATCTCCTCGCTAAGACGCTGCATCCCTTGAAAGCTAGAGATAATACACCAGAGATACAAGAGGATGAGGGAATCCTACATCCTCAACTCAACTCACACCACTCTCTGATTTGGAGAGAACCGTTGCTCCTATCTCCTACAGATCTCTTCCACACTTCCTGTCTCGGATGTCTTCAGCATAGTCTGCATCTCTTCACTGAGATGCTTGCACCCCCTGAAGCTAGAGATAATACACCAGAGATATAAGAGGAGGAGGGAATCCTACATCCTCAACTCAACTCACACCACTCTCTGATTTGGAGAGAGCCTTTGCTCCTATCTCCCACAGATCTCTTCCACGCTTCTGTCTCGGATGCCTTTACTGAGACGCTATGCTTGAACTTGCGTAACCAAGATATTTGGACACCCCCTGATTGGATGTCCTGCACCCCTGCTCGGGATACCCTTGCATTACCGTGTAACTCCTTGCAGGATGAACACTGGAGCAACTAGAAAACTTCAGAGTTTGACACATCAAACATCCTCATTTTTCCTTGCTCGGAGCTTATTTCTGAACAACCAGCCTTTGCTTTCTGCACTTCAGAACAACTTCCCAGCGATCTCATACGCCTGTTATCTGTGCTGCAATCCCTGATGTTCGGTTCTGTCTCACTTGTACGTCCGTACTGATGTTTGACAGTTAGCCCTTCTGCCAAGACAACTTCCACCGGTCTGTACAAGTTACCACTATGCAACTCCGTGCATAGTGCTCGCACCCATGGCTTCTGGTCTCCCTGCGTCAAGCTTGCTTGAGAGATCTGCATCAACTCTATCATCTGCTGACATGGAACTAAAGAAACCACCATAGAGAAATAAGACTTGCCACTCCTTGGCACGCACTCCTGCGTTTTACCTGTCTCAATTTCTCTATCTGGAAGTTTCTGTGAACTGTCAACAACCCGTTGCTGCACACTCTTCTCGCGCCTCTGTATGACACTCTAGCGTACCCTTGCACTGTTGCACGTCTGCAATTGTACTTCTGCGCTTAGTATGCTCCTCTGCAACTATTGTTCTACATGTCCACATACCATTAGTACCTTCTCGTATACAGTAGCTCCAACATCCACAGTATTTCCCTGAGCCTGTACTGGTTGCCAAATCATCTATCCGTCGATGAATGGTCTTCTCTTTTGATTGAACCAGATCCTCCAACGAACTCCGGAGATAATCATTTCTGCAATCCTCTGATCGCCCCTGACCAATCCTGATCTCCCTCGATCTGCCATTTGATCAAGCCTGATCTCCTCTGGTCTTCAATGATCTATCTCAATCTGTATCTGGTTGTCCAATCTGGTCAGAATCTGTCCATTCTAACCTCTTCAGTGAATCCGCAACATTCCATAATATCCGGCAACCTTCCTTCGAGTATTGAAGATGGCAAACACCCATGTTTTGACAATCTTTCCAAACCGTTCAGAATTTCACTATTCTGAACTCGCGGTTGCGTCCGGAGCGGTTCGTTTAGCTAGAACCAACCTTCGTTGCATTTTCGGGGACCTCACTGAAAACTATCCTCGAAAGCTGGGCCACCCCACAATTTTCTGAAAATTCTGGGCCAAATTGAAATTTTCAGAAGTTCAAGGAATATTCCGTGTACCAACGAAATATTCCGTCCACTGCCCCTAACGCCGTCCGCCACTTTAATCTGCCTTCTTTTTACAGAAACTCCGTCTCCAAAATCTGACCGTACAGATGTGTTCGGAATACTCCAAATAGTCGGAAACCACTATTGGATCACCAAAAACGGACTCCAAATGGCTTCGATCTAGCCAAAACATTTTGTACGCCTCAGATCTACGGCTGTACCTTCGCCGCAAAGCACTGGATCCTTCCTCCTGCGGCTGCACCATTGCCGCGTAGCACTGGATCTTTCTTCAGAGTGATGACGTGGCGAGGACGTGTCTGCCACGCGGCGATGACGTGTCTGCCACGTGGCGATGATTGGACGATGACGTGGCGACCACGTGGCAGCCCCATGGCTGACAACTGTGCCACGTGGTGATGACGTGGCGCGCGTGTTGATGGCGCGTGTATGGCACGCGCTGTTCCCTCAGTCGTCGTCTTCCTTGCGCCGCGCGTGGGGCGCGTGGGTGAGACTGGGACCACGCGCCGGTTGCATGAACGGCGCGTGGTGGCGCGTGGCGAGACTGGGATTCACGCGCCAACTTCTAGGGGCGCGTGAGAGCGCGTCCGGCCTCCGTTGGGTGTCTGCTTTATATTTCTGGACTCCTCTTCTCGAGCTCTTGCTCCTGGTGTGCTCAAAATTTGATTTCGAGCAACTTGATTTCTGGGCAGTTTCAAACAACACGCTGTTTTTGTTCTGAAACGCCACCAACGAGGCTCTGATACCACTTGTTGGGATCTGGGATCCCGCCCAAGACCTTGTAGAAATTATTCCATGCAGAAAAACACACTCACACTCAAGGAGACACAATATTTAACGTGGTTCGGCCTCAATGCCTACGTCCACGGGAGAGTAGCCAGTTATCACTATAACAATGGAGATATTACAGAAAGATTACAATAGAGGAGGAGTTCACACACTCCTCACTCACACACTCACCCGTCTCCCTCGCTCACACCGAGGGAGACGGTCTCTCCGCCTCACAGATTAGCTGCAGTTCTAATTGTTTTAGAATTTTCTATTATTTCCCTCAAATATCTTGGTAACTAAATGGATGGTTAGCTTCTTATGTAAGCTTGGAAATTGAGGTGCTTTAAGGTGTGTGGGCTGTTGGAGATAAGTAAGCTAGTAAAGGGAACCTTATGGGAAATACTATGGCCATTGATGTAATTCGATCATTGAAGATGGGCTGGGTGAGCAGTAGAGATGGTCTTGGGAGGAGAGGGAGAGAGCAATAATAGAGGTAGTGGAGATGGAGAACCAGATCCTAGGGGTTGGGAAGAGATTGCTTCTTGCAAGGAGACAAAGCAGACGGAGGCTCACTATTTGTAGGAGTAGCCAAACCATGGAACTCAGTATATCACAAGTGCTGAAGGCATGTGGTTGAGGGACAAGTGACTGGCTCTCTGCATGGTCTAACATTTCTTAGTGGAATGACCCCAATTAGTAGTAGTGGAGATGGTGAAACCAATATTTTCTCAGTTGCAAGAGTAATGGGGCAAGCTCGTTGGGCAGGAGGAGTACACCACATATGTTTGTCATAATCTAGAGCTGTCTTTATGTAAGATCTCTCTATTTCTATTTTGGAAGACCAATCAAGGTATTAGTCCCTCGAGGGAAGGTGGGATGAGCACCTTGATAAACCCTTAACTCCAACCATTCTTGAGGGAACCCTAGGCTCTACTCTCGACTTAGGCAAGTGTAGGAGCATCATGGTGCCATTGGAAAATGAAGTGTACATCATACGAGTACACTCAAGCAGAAAATTCACTCGGCCAAAACGAGGGAGATCCAAGCATATTGGCGTGAGTGCAGATGGGCATCCTTAGGCAAAAACTCAAGTCAATCAGGAGAGGAAGACTCAGCTCTCTAGGAGGCTCCTTGGATATTGCCTCAGAATGCCTTGGCTTGAGACTAATGTAACTTGCACGTTAGCTTCAGGCGGATGAAACTTATCATGGAGGGAGGATTTACTCGTGGTGAGATCCCATCAGTCCATGTTTCACCTCATGAGGCTGACACATGAGAACAAGTTCAGTAGAGGAGGTGATGTGCCTTCTACATGGGTTGCCATGTGGACCTACAAGGTGATCATGTAATTCCAAGGTTTGAATTTCACAATTTTTTGTTTTATTATCTTCTTTCTTTTGTTTTTTGTTTCGTTCTGTGTGTGTGTGTGTGTGTGTGTGTGGAAGTTTTATTTCAAAGTAATGTTTGTTTGATTTAGTAATAATGTGGAATATGCTTCTAATAATGTTTGTATCTATGTTTTTTAGTGCAGAAGGAAGCCTTTATTTTAAGTCATCTTCATTGTCTACTATTATTTCAGTCTCAGAGAAGCCTGGTTTTCACACCCAACTATGGCTATTAGAATTGGCCAAAGTGCTTAAGCCTGGAGGCAATATGTTTTTACAGGAACCATCCTTCTTCTACAGGAACAAAGATCTTGTAAGTTTTACTAAGATATAATACTTGGTGTGCTTTTGCTTTCTATTATCCTCCGCAGTGCTAAATTATTGTCGATGTGGATCTCTAATTTTAGGTTTTGGAGGAGTCGAGGGCTTGTTTAGAGCGGAACCTTTTATTTGCAGGGTTTTATGCAATTGAGGAATTTGAATGCCTTGATCACTTAGCTGAAATCGATTCTACATCTCAAGATTTTTACTTACGGTGATCCTTTCAACTTACAATACTAATTACTTAATTTTGTTAGCTTTTTTATTGTTATTACCGAATATAAAAGTGGTCGATTGATGTCATTGCCTTGCATGGGGTGCATATTCACCTAGCCAGTTCCTAGGCATGCACTGTTAGCTTTGTGATCACCCGAATGTGATATAAACTACACATGATACTTGGTGGTATGTTGCCAACAGTACAACAATACACAATTCCTCTGGCTGATGAGGGAAAAGAGTGCCCTCGTGACAAATGTGATTTTATTGGCAAGCATTTTTCCTTGGAAGGGTCTTGATAATGTCAATTACTTAATGAGTGAATCCCATCCCACCCCAGAATAGAACACTGTAGCAACTCTGCTTAATGTACTTGATCTTCAGTGGTTTTGATAAACCTGCTGAAATTGCTGTTACAACATTAAAACTTCAACAGAAGAAAATTTCATGTTTTTTAAGAGATTTCAACCATTCCCAAGGTAACACTAATCAAAATTTTAAACCTTTTTTGATCCATCTGTAGTTGCGCAACTCATATTCTTTAAAGTTACTCTATCAAGGAGATTCTTATCTGCCCAATGCCCATGTCCCCACAGAAGTTTAGTGTTTTGAAAACTTGAATCACTGCATTTTGAGATAAAGTAGTCCTGATCGATAATTGTAAATTGTAATCTTTGTTTATGACTGGTAAAGTCAAAGCATGAAGAAACCAGTCACTTAATGAAATTCCTTGTTGAGGTGACTTGAGGAAGGAAGTTAATGTAATGGTGGCAAGTATACCATCATTTATGCTCTATTTGGCTAATCAAAACCAGAGACTGCTAAAAAAATCTCATTCCGAAGCCAAGTCACACTTCTTGTCAAGCCCAGGTTGCTGTTCCTGTCACCCGTGTAAATGCATGCATTATTGTAGACTCATCTTTTGATAGAATGTGCAGATTACACCATAAATTTGTGCAAGCAAATGCTAATTTATTCTACTTGGTCTTTGGATATTTATTTCACAAGGATGCTTTCTTCTCTGTCAATTCTATGCCAGTTGTTTTACTTTCCCTTTTCTTATTTTTACCTTTTGATCTTTCAAGATTAATTTTGTTTTATGTACATTTGTTGTGACCTAAAGTTACTTGCTGGATATGAAGCATGAGTACTTTAAAAATATTTCTGTATGAATACCGGCCGGTACTGTTACACGTACTCCAGCCGTGCCTCTGCCCTTTTTTTTTTTAAGAATTTGCCATATCAGTGTACCCATACCTGTAACTGCAACCATGCTTCCTAGCCTGCTGGTCATTTGATCTTTAAACTGTTATGGGTTTAGAATCGTGGTAGACATTTCATCCAATAGGATGCTCAAATCTATAGGCAGAATACAATATTTGGTCAAACGTTTTTTACTTCTCATTCTTTATTAATTTTTTATTGTTGAATTTTGTTCTGTTCATTTAGGATGGAAGATGTTTATTGTGATATTGTTGGCTGTGCAGATCAAAGCCAAAAAAACATATGATACTGTGGAAGTTTCTTCTGTTCAGAAGGCACAAATGCACAAAGCATAAAACTCTATGATTGTAGTAGATGGCACATCACAACAACAGATTGAGGATTTTGATGACTTAATTGACGAAGATACTTTGTTTACAGCTGAAGATTCAAAAATGTTTGAGTTGCCGCAAGGTTGGATTTTTTGGACATTATTGTTATGCACTTCATATGCCATCCCAATGATTTTTATGAGTACCATAAAGCTTATCAAACCTAAAATATTTGCTTTTTTAAAAAATAAAAACAAAAATTGTGCACTGTTTCATTTCTAATTCTTTTTAGTTTCTTCATTTCCTTTATCTAAATTTTATGGTTTCATTAAAATTTAAAGTAGCATTATTTGATACATGAGTGAAGTATATGCTCGTATAAAGTGAGTCTTGTTTTTGCATTTTGGGTATGTTTGATTTATGCTTTCAAAAAAGAACTATTTTAGATAAGCTTGTGTATTTTCTAATAACAGTGAACCATCTATACTCTGTCGTGGATTTTACTGCCTTCAGTGAACCACATGAAACCATGTGTTGCATGATTTCAAAATAAATCAGATACCTGTGTTGGACATCCAACAAATAAAGGTGTGGGATATGTGTTCGACACTTTTTATATATTTATATGTAACACTATATGTATATATTATTGTATAATTACTATAAAATAAGTAAAATAACTTTTTTATATTGTATATTAATATTGCATATCTTCAACAAGAGATCAAAAATTAAAAATACTTGTTTTTTTTTTTTTTTTTTTGTGCTGAGTCTGTCTCTTAATTTTGAGGTTTGATAGGTTTAATAATTATGTTCATTAAACTTACTTTCCTTCTTATGTTATTGTATTAGATGAAAGTTATCTTGTTCGGGAACGAATACATGAAAGAAATCGTCTCTATCAGCGTAGACGCCGAGCACGAATGACAGAAGACCAAAAGAACCGTGAAAAGGAGAAAAGAAGGCAGTATATGCAGAGTCGCAGAGTTCAGCCTATAAGTTATGAAATGCCCCTTTCTACACCAGTTAGTTACCAAAGTGCAAAAGAAAGTGAACAAAGGCTACATTCTGGCCAGCAACTTCAAGAATCTCACATCATCGAAATATAAAACAAAAACAAAAAAACACGGCGTGGGAGGCAGGTGAAGCTTCGTAGTTGAGTGAATATAAGGAAGTACTAGTGCTGGTAACAGCTAAGTCACTTCTATCCAATTATCAACTTTGCTTCTGGCTTCTTAACACATGGACAAATACAAAGTGAAAATAGTTCTGGCAACAGAAAATAGTTAACCTCATATCACTTGTACAATTTAGCATAGATAAGGGAGTTATTCAAGATTGATCTGGGGTCTCTAACGGCCCCTATGTATACAGAACGATATATATATATATATATTATTGAGAACTGATAAATGTGTAAACACCTGTGCTCATCAATGTTTTTAGCAGTGTGATTGTACTATTTATTGCTCTGTCATCTTGATTTTAAGTTGCTAACAAGCTTCCAGAACATTGTATTGGTGTTATTCAACGGTATATGGTATCATTTTCTGCTTGTGCTGCTCTTTTGTTGATAGTGGTTTTTCTTGCTTTGATGAATTGATGCTTTATGTGCCAACAAAACCGAACTGCACTAAAATAGTTGTGTCCGAATTTCAGAACATATTATTAGTTTTAGATGACATGCCAAATCTTGCAGCACCAGAATAGAATAGTTTTGTTCGAATCATATATGCATATCCTAGTATTATTAACTTATTTATGCAATGGAAATAAATCAAAAGAAAACCATTCAAGTCTTTTCAAATGCACAATAATCATGGTAATGTGATTATTGCATGGTTTTAATTTATGCATAGGGATTCAATTCAACTCGTGTGGTTTGGATCGGGGTTTTATCTAAATTCGATTGCAAATTGTAGATCTAGTAACCCAAGAGTTTGGCTTGGTGGATGAGATTTGAGATTTGGGGGTTTGCTCTTTCCAAAGTCTCAGGTTCGACTCCCCTCACCCCCAAAACTCAAAATTAACATCTTTCGAAAGGCTTAGCCTGGACTTAGTTCGAGCTTGAACATTGTTCCGAATAGAACTATTATATTGTGCTTTCTTAAAAATACCTAACCAAATCAAGCTTTAAGTCCTATCATAGGCTACATGAATCCTTCTTCTCCATACGGCCTTATCAAAGGCCATTTTGTTAGTCAAATTAAGTAGATCCATATCTTTATTTACAACGCTAACCAATGTTAATCTAGGCCTACCCTGTCGTCCCCTAACACTTCCATCTACCGTTACAGCATCGCATCTCTTCACTACTACCTCTGTTGGTCTCTGTTAAATATAACCAAATCATCTTAATCGATTCTCTCTCAACTTATCTTCTATCAGTGCTACTCCTACCCATTCCCGAATACACTCATTCATAATTCTGTCTTGTCTAATCTTGCCACACATCTACCTTAACATTCTCATTTCAGTCACATTTATCTTATCTACATGTTGTTTCTTAGTTGCCCAACACTCCGTCCCATACAACATCGCTGGTCTAATAGTCGTTCTATAGAACTCACCTTTAAGTGTAGTGGGTACTCGTTTATCGCGCAGTACCCCAGACGCACTTCTCCACTTACACTATTCCACCTTAATCCTATGGGCCACTTTCGCATCAATCTCCCCCGCTGTTGTGATAATCGACCCTAAATAATGAAAATGTTCACTCTTAGGCAGTTCTTAGTTCTCAATCTTCACTTCTCCTTTACTTTCATTGTTACTGTTACTAAATTTACACTCCATGTACTCTGTCTTAGTTCCGCTTATCCGAGATCCTTTAGATTCAAGAGCTTTTCTCCAAATCTCCAACTTTGTATTAACTCATTCTCTAGTCTCATCCACTAGCACTATATCGTCTACAAAAAGCATACACCATGGCACATCATCTTGGATATTTCTCGTCAACTCATTCATAACTAAAGTAAAAAGATAAAGACTTAAGATAGATCTTTGGTGTAACCCTATAGTGATAGAAAATTCATTTGTCTCTCCAGCAGGCGATCTAATAGTGGTTACCATCCCTTCATACATGTCCATAATCACATCAATGTAACATTTTGTCACTCATTTCTTCGCTAACACCTACCATATTATATCTCGGGAAACTTTATCCTATGCTTTCTCGAGGTCGATAAATACCAAATGAATTTCTCTTTTCTTTTCTCTATTCTTTTCTATTACTCTTCTCAAAAAATAGATCGCTTCCATTGTTGACCTGCCAGGCATAAACCCAAATTGATTATCTGACACCTCTGTTATATTTCGCAATCGGCGTTCTATCACCCTCTCCCACACTTTCATTATATGACACATTAGCTTGATTCCTCTATAATTGTTGCAATTCTGGACATCTCCTTTATTCTTATAGATTGGCACTAAAATACTATTCCTCCACTCATTTGGCATGTTCCTAGTCAACAAAATTTTGCTAAACAACCTAGTCAACCAAACAATCTCCTTTTTACCCAAACACTTCCAAGCTTCAATAGGGATATCATTTGGTCTTAAAACCCTATTTGATTTCATCTTCTTAAATGCAATCTCCACTTCCAAGTTCCTAATCCTGAGATAGAACCTATAGTCTTGATTTATCGTATTACTGGCTATTTCTTCTCCTATTGTCATACCTCTATGTTCCTCATTTAATAGTTTCTCAAAATAGTTCTTCCATCTCTCTTTAATCTCTTCCTCTTCCGTATCTTAACAAGTTTGTATACTCTCTTCTCTCCCTCCTTACTATCTAGTTTAGTGTATAGGTCATCATAAGCTTTCAACTTAGCCTCTCTCACTACTTTCTTGACCTCCTTATTAGCTAATCTATAGCTCTTAAGGTTTTTCTCAGTTCTATCATTTTGTCACTTTTTAAAACACTTTTTTTTTGCCTTAACTATCGCTTGAACCTCTTCCCTCTACCACCAAGTTTCCCTAGAACTGGGTCCCATTCCTTTTGACTCTCCAAGCACTTTTCTTGAAATTCTCCTTATACAATTGGCCATCGAGTTTCATATAGTGTTAGTATCATCTTCCAAGTCCCAAGTACCTTCCTTATCCATTCTATTCTTAAATATTTCTAATTATAATCTTTTAGGTCCCACTATCTCGTCCTACGACGCCCAGCATTCTTTCTAGTTTGGTATTTCCCTCTAAAACATAAATCTAGTACCAAAATCCTATGTTGAGAGGTCAGGCTCTCTTCAGGAATCACCTTACAATCATTGCATTTTAGGCAGTCCACTTTTCTCACTAAGAAGTAATATATTTGGCTCTTAACTAACCCACTCTTAAAGGCTCGCTCTTCTTATACATAGTATTGGCCACCACCAGGTCAGAAGCCAACACAAAATCTAAAATACTCTCTCTAGCCTCATTTCTGTCACCAAAATCGTATCCACCATGCACCCTTTCATAGCCTAGTTTATCTATGCCTACATGGTCATTAAAATCTCCACCTATAACTAGGTTCTCTTCTACGGGTATCTCCTGAAAGATCTCATCCATTTGCTCTCAAAAATTCCTCTTAGTCTGATCATCTAATCCTACTTGAGGGGCGTATGCACTAATAACGTTCACTATATTCCCTCCAATAACTAGTTTAACTAATATAATCATATCTCCTTTCCTAATGACCGCCACTATATTCTCTAAAAGACCCGTGGCAATTAAGATTCCTACCCCATTCCGGCGTCTATCCTTACCACTATAATACAGTTTAAAACTGGTATCCTCAATTTCCCTATCTTTCTCACTCGTCCACTTAGTTTATTGTACGCAAGCTATACTAACTCTCCTCCTAATCATAACATCTACCAATTCCATTGTTTTACCAGTTAAGGTTCCTATATTCCAAGTGGCTACCCTAAACCTATAGCCTTGGACTAGCTTCTTTACCCGCGCTCGTCCAGAAAAACGCAGGAATCTTTGCCCATTTTTCACTGCACCTAGGCGTTGATGTGGCGCCCCTTGTTCACTTTTCGAAACACCCGGCGACAGGCGCAACGCGTCACTTAAAGGGAACAACCTAACATTTAAACGATTCAAAGTAGGATTCATTATCATAAGGGATCCGAGCGCCTTTTTTACGTGTTATCTGTCGGCTACCTAACACATAACCCCCCTCCTTAACCCGAGCTTGTGACCGGCGGAGTTGTTAACAACCCCGGCAGAGTTTTTGTGCTTTCTTAAAAATAAAAGATAAAAATATTTCAAAAAAATTATAAACATGAAACGCAATAAGCAAATTATTTTGATTTTTTTTTTGTTTGGATTTTTTTTCTTTTTTGTGATTATTGGCCATTGACATCATTACCCATCACAATTATATTTTATTTTATAAAATATTTAATGCAATGTCAAAAACATGTAAATTTGATATTTATTATATATAACCATAAATTATTAACAATAAAATTAAAATTGGGACAATTGGACCAAATGTAATTTAAGTTAATAAATTTTAATTCAAGCCCAAACAAATTCTAACAAAATAAACTTTAAGTTTTTAATTTTATTAATTTAAATCATAATATTTTGATTTTTTTTAAGTTTAAACTATTTGCTTATTTTTAGTAAAATTATCAAAAAAATTTATTTTAATCATTAAACTCAACAAAAAATGATATTTTAAACATATTTTGTACACTCACTTGGAGTTTAATGGTTAAAATATTATTTTTTTTCATCAATTTTACTTAGCAAAAATATGTAAATAATGTATATTAAAAAAAAACTAAAGTTTAAATTAATAAAATTAAAAACTTATAATTTATGTCGTCACATAGCTTAAAATTTTTTTCCCTACGCACTAATTTATACAATTTTTTAATACACATTTTTTCATAAAAAATTAAAAAATTAATCAAAACAATTATATTTTTTTCCTCAACTTTTTAATTTTAAAAAACAAAAAATAAACTTATTTAAGTCATTCCCAACATTCTCTACGTAGTAAACTTACGGTGAGGATCTTGATTCGTTTGGTTGAGCCCGAACGAACTCCTCATGAACTCTTCTGTGATGGGATATTCATGTCTATCATCATCGTCAGCCTATTCCAACCCCTCCAAATTCCCAACCCTTCGCATCTTCCATGGACCAAACTTCTCATCGTCCTCCTCTCTCTCATTCATGTCTTTCCCCCAAAACCCTAGACCACCAATCTCCACTCATCATCTCCCTCCAAACCCTCCTCCACTTCCTCCATTCAATGGCCGCTTCAAAATCCATCACAGAACCACTAGCATTCTACGCCAACCACTGCCAAATCGTAAATTCTCGATCCGAGCTTCAATCAAGGAAGGTTTGGAATCCTCGTCGAACACTACATTGATCATCGTTAGCTCTGTAATCACCGTAATACTAGCCGTCGCGAATCGAGTGCTCTACAAACTCGCCCTTGTTCCCATGAAGGACTACCCTTTTTTTTTGGCTCAGCTCACCACTTTCGGGTAAGTTTTTTAACGTATATATTTGTACGTACACACACCTGTATCGAACTATTCTATGTTTAATGAATTTGTTGATAATGCAATGGAAGAAGAAGAGAAGAAATTAAGATTCACGATTCTGTTAAAAATGTGTTTGGAAGCATGGAATGCTAGATTTGGTATTGAAATTGGAAGCTATCTCAGTGAAAAAATTCAATTGAGTAGGCCTCCAATTCCAAATCCGAGGCTTGGATTCGATGCCGCCAACACAGCTCAAGTTATGGAACTTTTGTAAGATCTTTTGATATTGCATGACATTCTTTGTAATAATTATAGCTGTAAACTAGTCAGTCTTGGTAGGGTGATAAATGAGCTGAACAGTTAATTGTTTAAGCTTGATTTGAAAATTTTAACAGTTTCAAAATTTATTCAAGCTTGAATGTTAAATTTTTGAGCTGATCTCAAACTAGCTTTTGTCGAAGTCCGAGTACAAGTAGTTTGGAATTTTTATGTAGTTTTAGGCTTATCAAGCCGAGCTGAACAAGCAATTGGCTATTCAAACTTGGTTTGAAAGCGTTAATGAGATCCAAAATGTGTTCAAGTTTCGCTTGTTTACTTAACGAACTAAACTCAAACAACTTTTAACTAGTTGAACATGAGTCGAGCTTGACCTGTTTGGCTTGTCTATCACCCCTAAGTCTTGGGCTGTTTACCTTGAAACGCTTCAAAATGCGTTCAAGCTTGCCTTGTTTGGCTTGTTTACTTTCCGAGCCGATCTCAAATAAGTTTTAAACAAGCCGATAACGAGTCAATCTTTAGTAGCTTGTTTTTTATAATGCATATAAGCGTGTTGAACCGAGTAGTAGTTTATTCAAGTTTGGCTTGAAAACTTAAATGACCTTTAAAATGTGTTCACTTATTTGAGTACTGATCTGTTACAACCATCGACTAAACTGATTGGCCTATGAGATGGTTGAACTGGTGTGGTCTTACATGTGATACTGGTTTTATGAAACACAGGTATGTGGCTATTTATTTTTCTATACTCTACGTAAGATATCGTGCGGGGATTGTTACTGATGAAATGATGGCCATTCCCAAATCACCCTTTATAGTGATTGGTATTCTAGAGGCCCTTGGAGTTGCAGCTGGAATGTCTTCTGGAGGTATCATGATCTTTTTAATTTTGAAAATCTGAAGCCAAACACCAGAGTTTTGAATTCCCAATGTGGCTGCTGAAACATATTTTGTCTTTCATCACTATAGAATTTCTTATGAGACATGGTGGAGGTGTTGTTATGTCATTTATGAATTCATTTCCAAGAATTATCTTTATTGCATATGATGAGTGGATTAGCAGATGTAACACAGGAAAAGTGAAAAGCACGTTTAAAATGTTTTAAAATGAGAAATGGGAAAGGTGTATTTGTTTACTTTGTACTCCCTCCGTCCCATTTTATTGGTCCATATTGCATTTTTTATTGTCCCAAAATGTATGTCTACTTTAAAAAGTCAAAACTTCAAATTTAAAAGTTTCCAAAATTATCCCTTGTAAAGTAATTATAAATATATTTAAAAATGATAATAGAAGGGTATTTTTGGAACTAATCCTATAAACTTGAATTCAAAGTGTAATGATTATGTTTCCTTAAAAAGTTTGAATTTTCGAAAGGGACTATGAAAATGGGACGGAGGGAGTAGTTTGATTTTGCCTTCAGAACTGAATTTTATGAATCTTTTAATTACAGCCATGCTCCCTGGACCAGCTATACCCATTTTGAGTCAGGTAATGTTAATTTTAGTAAGTGTCTCAAACTAAGGTTGCGGACAAAGTAATAAGTAACCACTGATGCAGCGAGTCTTTTTTTAGATTAGTATATTGATTCTAATGTTGTTTCTCCTATTATGTCCATATATCTTTTTTTTTCTTCTTTCTTTCTTCTACTTAGTGCACCCATTTTGTTTCTTAAGTTGGATATGACAGATTAGTGTAAAATTCTAGTATGCACTTTTCAAGTGATAATAAATACACGAATGATGTGATTTCATGATTGAGTTCTTTTTGAATTGTCTTGTGGTGAACATCTCAGAACATTCTTTATGGAATGTCTTTACAACTCTACAGTGGTTTCTTGACTACCTATATTACATGGGTTTGGGTGCAGTTACATGCCTAAGACCAGGATCTGTTGAATCCTCACTTAGGACTCATGGAATGGTAAGGACTGATATAATTTGAGTAATGGCATTACTTATACTTATGGCTCTCTGAATTTACTATTTGACTACTGCCAAAAATAACTCTAGGTTGCTAATAAAGAATGATGACTGCACCAATGGTGGAGGCTGGGGATGATTTTGGTGAAGGGAGGCCATTGAGGACATGGCTCAAGATTGTCATGAAAGTTAGAGTCTATGGTTCAAGCAATAGATAGAGTGTAATGCTGAAAAAGGAGATCTTTGGCTGGTCCCATCCCAAGTTATTGGGATGAGGCTTGTTGAGGATCAATTTGCATTGACTAATTTTGAAGAAAAATAAGAATCTAAACATGAAAACTGGGTCAAGGATCTTATACGAACCTGATACTCACACAACATGGGTGCATTTGGGATGTGCAATGATCCTGGTAACAGTGGCAACTACTGCACAGGGATTGGAGAGAGGAGAGTACGAATTTTTTTGTTTTTTTTTTGGCCTCTTACTGAGTATAGACCTCTCTCACATAGAGTTGGCAAAGTTCCACACTTATCTGCTTTGACTAAATTGTTTGGCCCTGTTGATCAGCATCCAATCTATAAACTATCATTCTCGGACTACCTTTTTCATTGTGGCACGACAAACCTTCATATCAATGCTTTGCATTGCTTTTGCTACCTATTTTTATTAGAGGATGGCCCATCTTAGATATAATATTCATAGATCTTAGTGACAGTTGCAGCAAATAGCAGTTGGAACTAACCCTCCATAAGACTGCTCTACTGTGGCGTATTTACATGATTTATGTACCAATATTAGCACTTGTGTGTGGATGTGTCCTTGCTTGGTGCAGTCTGGCAAAACTTGCCTTCTTAATTTGGAACTGCTATCTAGAAATGGGAAGACATTGTTGATTTGCTGCCTGACTTCAAATATCTATTGATACACGCATCTATCAAAACTTGCTGAGGAATATATTTTCCAATTAAAAGAATTGGGGAAATGGATATCTCTATGCTTGTATTGTGGTCATGACATTGGTAAAATTTATTGTGCACTTGGTAGAGTTTTGATATAAGTCAAATAGGGGCCTCAAATAGTATGGTCAATGTTTATCTTCTTAATTGCTTCTTCCTGTGGGTTTTCGTTGCAGACATTTTTGGTGTGGCAGTTGGCCTTTTCTGTCCTTCTCCTGGGGAGAAAGTACTCCTGGAATAGGATTGCTGGCTGCTTACTTGTTGTTGCTGGAGTAGTTGTAGCAGTTGCAAGGTATTTCAATCTTTCCAATGGTTTGAGAAGCATGGTTGGCCTTGTCTCCAAAATTGAATTTTTGAGTGTAAATAATTAGTATTTTTATGCACCATATTTCTGTGTTTCGTCTACTTATCCTTTCATCTTGCTATAGATAACATCCCTTATAGTTCCTTTTGTGCTTTATTACTCCAGTGGGTCAGACACCGGCCAAATGCTATCGGGAATTGGATTTGTGTGGCCAGTGTTAATGATTGTTTCAAGTGCTTTTCAAGCTGGTGCATCTATTCTCAAGGTTATACACTGCATGGTTGTTGTGCCATATTAGAAGTACTCTTTATGAGGAAAATAATTAACCTTTAATTGTCATGCATTTGAATAGGAATCTGTCTTCATTGATGCTGCAAACCGCCTCAAGGTATGTCCAGAATTTTTCCAGTCAATGACGCCATTTAATCTGCTTGTATAGTTTTTAAAATTCTCAAAAATTTGACAACCTGTGCAGGGAAAGTTGCTCGACATATTTGTTGTAAATTCATTTGGATCTGGATTTCAGGTAATTTTCATATGGCTTGCCAGGATATCTTGTTTTATAAACGTATTAATCAATTTCGTTGGCTGTGCATTCTTCCCAGCATATCACAGCTTTATTAAAACATTTTTTTGGCACGCTAAGGAATCTCAAATCGCATATAGAATATGATATTTTTCAATATTTTTCATCATTGAATTATAATATTTCCTTTGATTTCTAGGCTCTGTTTGTGTTTCTCTTTCTGCCTTTCCTGTCAAGCTTGAAAGGCATACCATTTTCCCTACTGCCTACGTACATAAAGAGTGGAGCCGGTTGCTTTTTCAATATTGGAGCCCATACTCTAGGTAATTTCTGCTGCCTTTGTAATAGTTACATACATTCATATATGTAGACAGATGGCCAATTATATCTTGGTTTGAGTTCCATTACATGTATACACACATAACACATGCAGATGCACGTAGATAACCAAATTATGTCTTGCTATTTGCATCTGTATTTTTATGAAATGCGTGAAATGTGGGAAATTTTCATTGACTTTCTGACTTAATATACGGCATAAATAGATTGTATGCAGACAAATAAATTAAAGATGGTGATTTGTCTTTTAGGGAAAATAAAAAATAAACATAAAAATTGTTTCAAGGCCTAGTTATCCTATTATCCTTATTGATAACAGGTACACGTGTTAGTTTCGCAACTTTTGGGGGGAAAAGGAAGCATGTCTTCGTAACTTTTTTGTTCCCTAAAGCAGTAGGGTTCATTTCTGTCAACTAATTGTCTTCTTGTTGTATAAAGTGGGTTCTTGGGGAAGAAATGGGAAATACTTTTTCCACTGCTAGTAAAACTTGAGAAATTCTGATTTCATATGCAACAGCACATTGCTATCTTTTCCCCATCCCTTACACAATTAACTGCTAAAATACTGATCTAGTTACAATATTGAATCAATGAGTTTTCAGTTTTCTTATTATTGAATGTCCATTTTATAAATGTATTGGAAGTCCACATTTGCCTTCTGCGCGTGCCAAGGAGTCTTTACAATAAAATAAGGTAGCAATAGGGAAAAAACAAAATTTTCATTTTTTTTTTATTGGCACTGGGGTAGCACTAGGGAAATATTATTAGTGTAAATTAGAGGTGATGCTTGATGCGTTGGTTCGGTGGTTCTAACATGCTTCAGATTTTAGCTAAATTTTGTTAGCTTGTAGGAATTGCCTATGTCATATCAAAACATTGTGGACTTGCCATTTCATTTCCTTTGAAATATATGTTACTTAAAAATACATTTTTTTGTTTCTTGGCTGTACTTTTGGCATCAGGCTGTGAAGGAGCTCCATTATTACCCCTACTTTATATGGTTACCAATATAGCATTCAACATATCAGCCCTCCATCTACTTAAGATTTCCTCTGCAGTAGTATCTTCTCTTAATTCAATGTCATCAGGTTCTCTCTCTCTCTCTCTCTCTCTCTCTCTCTCTCTCTCTCTCTGCATTTATTTTGAATGATATGTTCGTACTAGCTTCTTGCTGATTGGGGGATTTCTCTTGATTTGCAGTGCCAATGTCAATTTATATTCTTTCCCTTCCACTGCCCTACCTTCCTGAAGGTGTAAGCTTGAGTCCCTTCTTCCTCATTGGCAGTATGATTCTTGTGGTTGGTCTCATTCTTTACAACATACCTCAGCCTCTAAAGCAAGACTCTGAAATTGAATAACAATTACTATGGCATTTTATATTCTTCTGTTGTAAATACTGAATTCATTGTGTTCTCTTTAATGGATACATTTGTGTACGACAAATCCTTCCAATTCATTGTTAGGGGTTTACATTAGTCGAACCCGTCTACTTTACTGGAAGGCTACAGGTTTGAATTTCCCTCCCTCCTCCAATGTACACACACACACACACAAAATGGATTGTCGTAAATTTTAAAATAAAATTGTATCTGGATTTTGATTTGTAACTATCAACAATATTTTATACCTTTGTTTGGATATTGGATTTGTGGAGAGAATAGAAAAAAAGAAAGGATTGAAATATAGTTCAAGGTATACATGACCCAATTGCCGGGGCTAGTTATTGTGGAAAGACAAAAATGCCCTCAAAACGAATATTCTTTTGTGACTTTCAAAGGACACTCTTTAACTCAAAATGGCGAGCTGCCAATAGGAATCCCAATATTAAGTAATGTAACTGATCAAATGACATGCTAGAAAACATATTTTAAAGACTCATCTATAGTCTTGCTAACTTTAAAGATTTTTTAGGAATTAAAATTTGGGAGATGACATGCTAGAAAACATATTTTAAAGACTCATCTATAGTCTTGCTAGGTTTAAAGATTTTGTTGGAATTAAAATTTGGAAGACTACATGCATGTGGAAAAATAGAAAAAATTACGAACACATAAAGTGCAAGTATATTAGTAATGGAATGTAAATGAAAGACTGTAAGGATGCAATTGTCACTTATTTATTTTCTCTTTCTGCTATCTATATGTATTTTCCCCTTAAAATTTTCAATGGGTGCTCTTCCAGTCTTCAACAACAGTTTTTGTCTCAATGACACTCAAAATTTACTTTGTTTAATATGTAACGGAAATTCCTCGTGCCCATGCCAGGCAAGAGAATGAGTTGTATATTTATGCTTGTTTTCTGCTTTTATTTTTTTTTTTTAAATACAAATATATATATATATATATATTTGGCCAACCGTTTCTGAAATTGTTTTCTAAAAAAAAAATCTATAAAAAACCCTGTTTAGCAAATATCAATAAGTTATTTGTAAATTTTCATCAAAAACCAAAAAATGAGAACTATATGAAAAAAAATGGGTATATACAAATTTTTCGTTGTTCTTATTTCTGAAAGAACAAAACAATACGACAAAAACACAACCAAACAAGCCTTTTGGCTCTCAAATTTTGCAAAAATCTAAATGAGAGAGAGAGAGAGAGAGAGAGAGAGGATCTCAAAGGAACAAATTCCAGTCTCTTCAGATCAACAAAAAAAAAAATCCAGTATCTCCAGCACTAAAAAATGGAAAACCATATTGACTAAAGCACAGGCAGTACTGAGTAAAAATAAAAAACCAATAACCTGTGTGAAACACCATTGTAACTGACCCAAACAATTAAAAGCACATAAAAATCTCGCATCTGGAAATTGTGCACTCGTAGAATTCGGATGAATGCCACTATTGTACTAGAAGGCAAATGTATCGGACTAGCACTTATCCAAAAACAAATGACTAGCAGCAACTCCTTTAAGTTCCAATGCAGTTTGTCTGACAGATAAACTCCGAAAGGAAAGCCAGATAAATAAGATTATACAATACATCATACAATTGATGTAAGAAACCTACATTTTAGGTGCCAATACAAGCTCTCAATTCCCTACCAGACTACTCCAGTGCATCCAACTGCTATGCAAACCAAAAGATTTGAGCTTTTTGTCCCTAATGCTTCCTCCTCTGTAAACCAGCAAAATTATCCAAAGCATGAAGCATAAATTCTCTAAATGTCTTTGCCATGTAAAAGCTCAAAATGAAACTGAAGATAAATGTAAGAATTTATGTATTATTGATTGATGTGATGTTATGTTTACATTGATTCATATATATAGAAGAGAAGAAGGTAGTAGGTGAAGGGGAGTAAGTGAAGTGTAGTAGATGAGGAGTAGGTGAGGAGCAGGTGGTGGTAGGTGATGGTAAATTTTAACAGCCCCCGCAAACTCAAGGAGGATAGAAACTAACCAACTTGAGTTTGGAGAGAGTAACAAAACAAGAAAATACATAAAAAAATATGGTCGTGTCAGACCATTGGTGAAGACACTGTATGGTGGTGTCATAACGTTGTAGAGGACACTGTATGGGGGTGTCATAACTTTGTAGAGGACACTGTATGGGGGTGTCATAACGTTGTAGAGGACACTGTATGGTGGTGTCATAACGGTGTAGAAGACAGTTTATGGGGTCATGTCGGACCGTTGTAGCAGACAATATTGTGACAGTTGTTGTGACAGTTTACGGAGTCTTGTTGGACCCTTGTAGAAACTAACCGGAATCAATGTCGGGACAGTTTACAGAGTCTTGTCGGACCCTTGAAGGAGCTAACCGGAATCAATGTCAGGACAGTTTACTGAGTCTTGTCGGACCCATGTAAAAGCTAACCGGAATCAACGTCGGGACAGTTTACAGAGTCTTGTCGGACCCATGAAGGAGCTAACCGGAATCAATGTCGGGACAATTTACAGAGTCTTGTCGGACCCTTAAAAAGTCGCACCCTCAAAAGTTGTGCCCAATCTTTCAAAAGGCGTGTCATCAAAAGGCGTGCCCAATCCATAAAAAGGCGTGCCATCAAAAGGCGAGCCCAAGTCATAAAAAGATGTGCCGGACATGATGGCGAGGCACGTGAGTGCCTTGGCTGGCGCGCCCGTTTCTCGTCTGGCGTCAAGTGGCGCGCGATACGCGTGGCTGCCTCGCTATTTAACCAAGGTTGATGCTGAGGCTGAGGCTGACAAAAAACTTCTGAAAATCCTCTGAAAAAACTCTTCCTTTGCTGAGAGAGAAACTCTGTAATACTCTGTAACCAACCCGTCTCTGAAACACTCAGCAACATGGCCTCTTCTTCCCGTCCAGCTACCCAGAACATGGCCTCCTCTTCCCGTGGTCTGCTCACGCTCTTTCCAGAACTGAACGAGTCCACAAGAGAAATAACTGGTGCGGTGGCCAATGAACCTCAACCAAACACCTCTGGTTTTTGCTCCGTTGAACTTTCCGATGCGGTCGGTGGAGCAAAAAATGGCGGTGCAAACTGATATTGAGGCCAATCAGTATACTCTGAAGTCATGTGTGAAAACCATGACTGCAGTCACAAACTTGTCGCACCGGCTGCAGAGCAGGACAAATGAGGTGCAACAGTTAAACTCCCCGCTGGCTCTACTCCAACGCATGTATAAGGATGCGCGAGCAGAGATAAGTGTGCTAAAGACAGAAAACAATGAGCTGAAGCGGAAGGCCACCGTGATGTTCCGATTTGGAGGGCCGCCATTTGCTGCAGTGGAGGAGCAGGGAGTAGTGATCATGCCCAGTGGAGTGGGAAACACGGAGACAACAACGGCAAGGGCCGCCCAGGACGGAGGCAAGAAGAAAAGACCGGCGGCAGAGTAGAGAAGAAAAATCCCGCCTGTGGATGAGGTTGTTGTGTGTGTGGGTGAGTTTTTTTTTTTTTTTTTTTTTTTTTTTTGGTGTAAAATTGTGATCGGGGTTGATCCCCGGATATGAATAAAATAAATGTGTTGTGCAAACCCGGATGGTAGGAAGGACATGCAGAAAAAAAAAAAAAAAAAAAAGGGTGAGAATGTGTGAATTGTTTTATTTTATTTTATTTTTTTTATTTATTTTTTTTATTTTTTTTATTTTTTTTATTTTTTTTTTGAAAGAAAGAAAGAAGATAAAATAAAATAAATAAAAAAGAGTATGGGTGTGGGCAAAACCAGCTGGATACCTAATGGCCAATGTAATATATCATACTATAATAATATAATATATTATAGTAGAACATACCAAATTGCTTTAGCAGCATATGGCGGAGGGACATGCCCATGTGGGGCAATTGCTTTAGCAGCAGTGTCTGTTCCAACATTAATTGTCTCATGGACAACCTTTTTAGACCTCTCAATGGCTTGATCAGTTCAGGGATTAATATGAGATCCAGTGGAAGTGCAGCCGTTGGTGGTATCACCGAGGGAGTGAATATGGAAGCCGTGAAGGCCCAGACGGAGGTCGCTGTTCTTCCTCTCTGATATGGGCTGCTCCTATATATATATATAGATAGATATATATATATAAAAACAAAATGGGAAAGCTTATATGTGATTCGATGACCTCATCACTGTGGAGGGACCCAATCTCAGCTCCATCTCTAGATTCAATCGAAGCCGTAGATCGTGCTAACCAGACATCGACGACCGCCACATGGGAAAACGTGTCCGGCTTAGAAGATCAGCAAAAGAGCCATCTACGGAGGCTCCACGCTAAGGGAGTCCTGTGGAAGCACCCAGGGGATGAGTCCTCGTCGGTTGTGTTCCGGCTGAGTCACGGGGGCGACGTGGAGGCCGACGGGAACTGTCTCTTCACGGCGTCGCAGAAGGCGATGGGATCGTCGGCGGCGAAGATCGATCCGAGAGAGCTGCGGCGGCGGACGGCGAGAAGGTTGTTTTTGGAAGATCTTGGATCTGTGGTGAGCGTTGAGGAGACAAGTGCGATTGATGATGCGATTAAGCATATGTATTGATTGATGATGCGATTAAGCATATGTATTCTCCATATCTCAAGTCTGGAAGTTTTGTGGGTTAGAGATTGAATCAAAGTAGTTATCTTGTGGGGATTGTTGCTGATCTCTGTGATGCGACTAAGGCCATTCAATGTGAGTTTCGAGCTAGAAGAGCCATGGAGGTTGGTTGAACTTGCAGAGAGAGAGGGAAGGCATGTGTAGAGGTCCGGCGGGCGGCCAAGGCGAGGCTGCCGCCCGCCGGTGAAGCAGAATTACTAGCTTCTTAACCTTGCTCTGATACCATGTAAGAATTTATGTATTATTGATTGATGTGATGTTATGTTTACATTGATTCATATATATAGAAGAGAAGAAGGTAGTAGGTGAAGTGTAGTAGGTGAGGAGTAGGTGAGGAGTAGGTGGTGGTAGGTGATGGTATATTGGTGGTAGGTGATGGTAAATTTTAACAATAAATAAGTTAGTATTTACAGAAGTGCAGACATTAACATATACATTTATGACAAGTCCCACTGCGGGAGCCAAGAAGGGTCAGATATAAGCAGTCTTACCCCGCATGTAGAGATATTGTTTCTTTGTTTTTAACCCATGACGTGCAAGTCACAATAGAGCAACCTTACCGCTATGCCAAAACCCACTCTTACTAGTCGAAACCACTCAAATATACATAAATTGTAAGTATGCTACGTACAGAGAATGAAACAGCTTGAAAATCTTCTTAAGTGTGTGCAAGCAATTCACATGGCCGAATTAGAAGTATGCTCTATATAAAACAAAACAGCTTGAAATTTTTCTTAAGTAGATCTCGGGGTGGGCCTGATCAGACTCATAAGCCAACCAAATCCACCCAGTTTTAGTCCTGGGGATTTAAATCATAGATGAAGTGTGCACATGGTCCTGTTAGATCAATTTATGAAGCTCTGTAATCAAGTGTTGCCCACTTCAAAGTTGCAAACAATACTAAAAAAATAATGCATAAGAAAAATATTAGTCAAGGTAATGTATAACAATTCTAAGGAGAGAATTTATCAGGCACGAAATATGTTTAATAAACATGAAATAGATACCATAATAATTTAAAAAATTCAATTACCTTCCGTTTCATTGGTCTTCTTTCTCCACTATCGTCATTGCCAAAGCCTGTCATTTCCTCACCAACATTGTCCTCCAAGGGTAAACTTTTAATTTCATCATAAAAACTGTCCGTCAGACCAAGAAACCTGGTACAAACAAATGATGCACCATCAGGCCAGATTATCAGCTTAATAAATTTTACAGACCACCAAAAGTTAAGGAGAACATTATATAAGGGTTGATATTTTATTGCACTAACCCATTTCTTGACTTCTTCAAGTGTTTCATTTTATTTTTCTCCACCTTTGTCAGAGGGGCACGAGTAAAAAGCTCCTCTTCTCGCCTTGCACGCTCTTCCATCTTGGCCCTATATCTAATAACTTCTCTACTTTCAGTTCCAACAATTTCTCTCACCTGTGTTTCAATCATAGTCATTTAAAAACTAACATAACAATCTTGCAGTCATCCAAAATTAGCAACACAATTAATGGCAATCCACAACTCACCTCTTCTGGTCTTCCCTCGAGGTCGTCCATCAGTTCTCTCACATACGCACTTTGCCTAGCTTCTCGCAAAACTGCTTTATCCTTCCTCATTGCATTTCTTTCCTGTTTTGATACCTTATCTTCCTCCATAGAAGTAGGGGCGAATTTCGGGGGTCGATACACACCACCACCATCCTATAATTCATGGAGATGGACTTAATAAAACAAAATTTTCAAATTGTTCTTTAATTAATGATTTATTTTAAGGAAACATTGCAGAAAATGAACAAGGATGTCAACTTCAATGTGTAAATTAAATACTCGCCCAACCTCTTCAGGCCTTTATCTCCATCATCCTTAAATATAAAGTGCTTCTTAAATACCTTCTACTCACCTCATGACTTGTATTTGTTTTGCTAACAAGCATGTCTGGGTTTGGGCGATATTTCAACAGATCCTCTGTCTTCTGAGTTAATTCTTCTTCCTTCTCACTTGAACCTACTTTATCCACTGCACCAGCTGTAACCTTTGTGAGCTTCTGAATTTGGTATTGTAGCTTTTTGTCAATTGGGCGAACCTGGATGAAGCAAAATGATTATGAATTTTGTGAAATCATTAATCAAGTATGAAGATTAATAAGAAGAAAAATAAACAGATCAACACCTTCTCCAAAAATAATCTTATCTCCACGAGGCTCCGAACAACAGGATGTCCCTCAATTGATAAACCTTTTGCCTTGAGAAGCAAATAATAGACAAGTGACTGGCAATAGTTTAAAAGCAGCAAGTGTTTGGCCTCAAGGTAACTTATCCCATCTGCAGTTGGAAAATGATCTTCTCTCACCTAATAGACAAAACTACTAATATTAAGTAAGCAACATAAACTACACAAATGGTTTACCAAATTTTGTGATATTTACAGCTGTGAAAAGTTTGCAACAATGCATTGTTAACGACAGTGGTAATGCTAGTGATGGTGTCTCGATGATGATCAAATCAGGAGTAGTTACAAAGCAGTATCTCATTATTCTCAAAGCAACTACATTTAGCCAGTTCTCAGAAGCTTCTTCTTCTTAATCCTCCCCAAACAATACCTTCAACACAACTTGTGTAAATGATAAAATTGTTATATGCTATTGCACACACAAATAGATACAGGCCTACACAAGCACACGCATTCAACAAGCAATAATGTTATATTCAATTCCTTTAAGCTTTTTCTTTTTATTTTTCCCGATTTTCTTGCTTCTGAACAAATTATTTCCAACGGACAATTGAAGATCATAAACTTGCCTCTCTTTCTGTTATTTTTTTCCTTTTAAAATTCAATTACCTTATGCATTTAAGAACATGATCTATAAAATGCCTTCAAATAAATTAACTCAAAAAGAGTGTTTCCAACCTTTGCAGTTAAAGCTTGCACTTTGCTCCTCAACATATCTAATCCTTCCTTCATTTCTTTCAATACCGCAGCTAACCGAGGAGCTTCTCTGAAACAACCCAAATTAGAACAACATCATTAGGCTTCATCCCATAACAATACAAGCCGAAAACTCGAGCCTCACAAATTCATAAGCCTAGCTCGAACTTTAAGCTATCAAACTGAGGGTACAAAATATTTGAAAGCACAAAAAACAGAGATAGATACATATATATGTGTATATATGTGTGTGTGTGTGCGCGCGCGCAATTGAGCTTACGTGTTTAGTCTCTCAGAATTATCTGTTTCCTCCATGACGTCTTCGAAGCTCCAATTAGCCTCAGATTTATAAAAAAATAAATCTTTTTCAGAACCTGGTTGAACTGACATGGAAATTTTTTTGTTATAAGCTTCAATAAGCGATATTCATCCAGGAAATCAACAAGTGAATGTGAATGAGAATGAGAAAGAGAATATGAAGACGATATATTTTCTCGGAAAATTCACGAACTATTTGCCATCAAATCAATCCAAGAAAATATATGCATGCATGAAGATGCCTAACCTGAATCGTCCTAGTGGATTAAACTCTGCTTCTTCTTCTTCTTCTTCTTCTTCTTCTTCGTCTGCTTCTTAAAATCTCTTATAAACCCTAACTGGCCTGAATAGTCTGGTCCATGGTTTTGCCGTTTTGCTGTTTAGGGTTGTACCTAGTCTCATTTTATTTGACAGAAGGTACAATCAATTAAAGCATAAAATGCAATCAGGATAATGACCCGCGTTACTCATACGCGGTGACCGATTATCTAGTGCATTAATGTTCCAAGCCACGTCGTGTTGGGAGAATTTTTTTCACATAAAATAAAATAGTAGTTTTAGGCCCTTATGGGTAATGCATTAGAAAAAAATCGAAATTCAGTAATATTTGTCCGTATTGTTTATTGTTTATTTTTTATTTTTTTGGTAAGAGTTAGATTTTCTAAGTATTTTTTTTGATGGGACTGTGCAGAGGTGTAAAAATGACCCGGACTAACCTATCCCGATTCAAGCTCAGGTCAACTCACCATCAAGCCTAGCAGGTTCCCACCAACAACTGGGTCAGGCCAAGACTCGCGCAAAATCGCAACCCAAGCCCAAGCTTAGACCCAAAGATACTCGGGTCTTGGGCTGGACCACCAAACTTGGACCTAGACTTACGCTTGGAGCGGGCCTGGAGTAGACCTAACTATTTTTTTTTTTTTCCCACTGGAATTTTATTATTTCTCACAAAAGAGCTTGAAAATGAGAGTGGGCTTCGAGCGGGGTGAGCCTCAAGCCAAGTCTTAGAGTAGACCTTTGAACGGGCCAGTGGACTTATCTCTGAACGGGCCTAGTGGGTCAGGCCTCAAAACAAGCTACACTGGCCTAGAGTCTCGGGTTACATTCGGGCTGGGCCACGCACGGCTTCAAGTGAGTCGCGGACCGATAGGTCAATTTTACACCCCTAGCCAATGGTAAAAAAATTTGAAATTACAAAATGTCTTGAGATTTTAATATATATTAATTTTTATTTTATTTTTTAAAGTTTGATGCTTATAATGAATTAAAACTTGTATCTCCAATTTATTTAGTTTTAATCGTCCAGTTTTAAACTTATTTCAATCTAGATCGTGGGTTCGCTTTCGTTTTAAAAATATGATTTTTTAAAGTTCTATATTTCTTTTCTTTTCTTTTCTTTTCTTTTTTTTGTTGAAGAAAATGGGATAAACAAAAAAATATTATATTAGTTAAGGTCCTTTAAAACAAGCTACACTTTCTATAAAAAAAATTAAATAAATAAATAATAACCATGAATTTCCTTATCATCCCAAGACCGTGCTCTCCTTGTTTAACAATTAGTACTCTCATCGTTCCACGATTGCACGAATAAAACCGATTGCTTTTAACATTTTTCAAGCATTTACACATTCCAAACCTATCACAAATCATTGAATTTTAACGTACTCATCGAATCAATAAGAAAGCAAGAAGTTAAAAAGTCGAGGCATCACAACACAACTCACAATCAGTTGAAATCAATTACAAAAGCAACCATTTTCACCAAAATTTCGTCAAATAACTCAATCAACAGCTGTAAAACACAGAATATATATATATATTATATGCGGTAAACTGTTATTAAATGTTGTCTAGTATATTAGGATTTATACTTTGATTGTTCAAATATAAGTTAATTATTATTTCTTCAATAAAAAGTTCAATTTGTCCTTAAAACAATGTAATTATGATTAGTTGAAAAATTATGAAATTTTGAATCTTATTGGAATTAGTACAAATAGATTCATTTATACAATTTAATACTAAGTGAATATCATATGTTGGTGATTCATCTAGGTTTGGTAAATGGGTGAGAGCAAGGCGGTAGGATCCTCTAGAGTGATCCCCCTTGAGTGATGTCCTAAAGTAGAGGAGAGGAGCCCAACACATGTCCTCACTCAGCTTCCAAGGGTTGAGATTTAAACTCACCAAAACGACGTCGTTTTGGTGAGTATATTTCAAAAAAAATAATAAAAATAAAAATTCAAAGGTTGATGTTAGATCCCTGTGTAACAACAATGGTAGCAACATCTCTATCTTTGGCGAGTGGAGAAAAAAAGCATTATTGGTGGCTTAGCAACAGAAAGGTATTTCAAACACCTTGATGATGATGATGATCAGGTGAGTAAATTGAAAATAAATAAATAAACAAAAATTGAAAGGTTGATGTTAGATACTTGTGCAACAATAGGGGTGTAAAAATGGCCCGGGACCCGTGGGCGGCCCGAAGCCTGCCCGAAGCCCGCATCGGGCCCCCCCGTTTCGGTCCGATTAAGCCCGGGCCCAAGCCCGGTCTAGTACCTTGGGCCTGGGCGGCCTTCCATTTTGGAGCCCGGCCCGTTAGCCCGGCCCGACCCCAAAAAAATCGGCCATTGCGGACGGCCCACCTCGGCCAAGCAATTTTTGTTAAAAAAAAAAAAACAAAAAACAACTTACAATAGTTAAATAATTAAAATAAATAAATAAAAATATTGATTTTATAAAAATAATAAAATAAAAATATTGATCTTATAAAAATAAAGAAATAAAATAATTAATCTTATAAAAATAAAAAAATAAAAAGATTGATCTTATTAAAATAAAAAAAATAAAAAGATTGATCTTATAAAAATAAAAAGATTGATCTTATAAAAATAAAAAAATAAAATAATTGATCTTATAAAAATAAAAAATAAAAAAATTGATCTTATAAAAATAAAAAATAAAATAATTGATCTTAAAAAATAAAAAGATTGATCTTATAAAAATAAAATAATTAAATAATTAAATAAATAAAAAGATTGATCTTATAAAAATAAAAATAAAAAAAATAATATAATTAAATAAATAACATTAATAATTTAAACATAAAACAAAAAATAATAATAATTTATTAAATTAAAATCAAATTATGAATTATTTAATAAAAAATGATAATATGATGTATCACTGTGTGCACAGCAGCACAATCTGTGTGTGTGGGGTTGGGAAAGTGGGAAAGTGCACCTCATAACTAGGGATGGCAATTTGAAACCGGCCCGACGGGAATCCCGACCCCGACTCCAATTTTAGCAGTTTTTACCCGAAAAATACCCCCGACGGGGAGGGGACGGTATTTGAAAATCAATCTCCGATCTGTTCGAGGCCGGGGACGGTGATCAGTGTTCAAGCCCCGCCCCGGCCCGACCCGGCCCCGACCCCCGGTTCCGATCCCCGCCTCGGTTCCCCGACATGAAATTACTAATATACCCTCGTTTATATATATAATATATGTGTATTGTGTTAGGGCTTGGCACACTCATTCACACAAACTATTTCTCTCCTCTCTCTCTCTCTCATACACAGTGCCTCTCCTTCGCTTCTCTCTACTCTCTCTCACTCTCGCAGATACACAGTGCCTCCTCAGTGCCTCCATCACTGTCTGCGATGCCTCCGCGATGCTTCTCTCTACTCTCGCACCTCTCCACCGTCACAGATCGCAGCCACCGTCGCAATCGCAGTCACCACTCTCTCTTTCTCAGATCTGTGTTGATCTCACAGATACACAGATCTCAGATCTCATATCTAGGTTGATCTCCGTCATCGCCGCCGATCTTCACCGAGCTCCTCCGTATCTGGGTTGGATCTAGGGTTTACATATATGTATATTATATATATATATATGACTATATAGATTTGTTTATACAAATATATATATCTGAATGAGTATATAGATCTGTTTTTTTTTCTAAATTTATAAACAGATCTGATGATGTTCATTGTGCATTAGTTCATTGTTCATTATTGAAGATGAATAATGATAAATTTACAGATTTTCATTGTTCATTAGATGATGTTCATTGTTCATTAGTTCATTGGTTCTGTGTAGATGATAAATTTATTTATGATGTTCATTGTTCATTATTTACAGATTTTTATAGATAAAAAAAAAATCGGGGATTTTTCGGGGTCGGGGATCCCCGATCCCTGATCGGGGGCGGGGATGGGACCGGGCTATGAGTCCCCGTCGGGGATCGGGGCCGGGGCCGGGGAAAATTCGAGCATCGGGGATCGGGGACGGGGAGTGTGATCCCCGGCCCCGCCCCGCCCCGCCCCGTTGCAATTCCTACTCATAACCTGATGGGAAAGTACATCTAAAGTCCTAAGCTCACGTGAAAGAAAAAAAAAATATATATATATATATATTAAATTTGAAGGTAATACTGGGCTTGTGAAGGTGCACCACGAGTCCTATTTTGATAATCTGAACCGTTTAATGTGTAGAAATCTTCCATTACTATATGTTTATAAAAAATCAAGTTAATCGGATATCGCTAACTATGTGATCAAATCAATTTGGTATAAAAATGCATGGTGTTACAGTTAATGGTTTACAAAAAAAACTAATCCGATCAGATAGTTATAGATATCCGATCAACGTGATTTTTTACAAACATATAATACTCGACGAGTTGTACACATTCAACGGTTCCGATTAGCAAAACGAGACCCGTGATGGCTCCCACTGGCCAAAGAGCACCGTTCAAATGGTTGCTCGAGAAGGAGGCAGCCATTTCCTAGCCTAGCCTTAATTTTGAGCCGTTGCATTGCAAATTTGCATCTCCTCTACAACTCAAATGGATATATATAAAACGGTCATAATAATTCAAATGTAGAGATGACAATCAGAAACCGACCCGACGGGGGCCCAATTTCTCCGACCCCGAATTGAGCGGTTATTCCTTGAAAAATTCCCCCAACGGGCTGGGGATGGTATTAAAAATTGAATCCCTGATGACATTCAGGCTGAGGACGGGGATATCTGTTTCAGCTCCGGACCCGGTCCCGATCCCCGTCCCGCTTGCCCCATGTGAAATGACTATTTTGCCCCTGGCTATATATAACATGTGTGTGTGTGTGTTTTCGGGCTTTGGTTGAACAGAACACACACACAACACAAAGCCAAAGCCAAAGCCATCCCTCCCTCACCTTACTCAAATTTCTCTCTCTTAGATTCTTATCATCAGCATCTAGAACAGATCTAAACAGATCCATCGATCCTCCACCACCACCGCCTCCGTCATCATCATCTAGATCAGAGCAAAACAGATTTGAACAGATCCGCCGATCCTCTACCGCCACCGCCTCCGTCGCCATGGCTTCCTCTTCGCAACACCACCTCTGTCCGGCCTCTGTTGCAGCTCCGTCGCAAAACAGCTTGACGAACAAATCTGCGGTTTTTTTTTTTAAGTTGTTGTTGATGATATATATATATATATATACGCATGTGTGTGGGTAACGAACAAGTTTAGATTTTTTTATTTTTTTAAGTTGATGATGATAGATACATATATGTGTAATGAATAATTTCAGTTTATTTTTTATTTTTTATTTATTTATTTTTTTGAAGTTGTTGTTGATGATGATGATAGATTCATATATATATATATATATATATGTATATATGCGTGTGTGTAACGTGTGTGTAACGAACAAAGTTAAATTTTTTTTTATTTTTTTAAGTTGTTGATGATAATATTATATCTGTGTGTGCAATGAACAATTTGGAATTTTTTTTTTTTTTTAAGTTGATGTTGATGATGATGATAGATATATAAGTGTGTGTGTGCATGTGTAATGTGTGTGTAATATGAACAGGTTCAGATTTTTTAATTTTTTTTAAAGTTGTTGATGATGATGAAATATATTCAATACAACAGATTGAAATTTTTGTTGTTGTTGTTTTCGTGTTTAAAAAAAAAAACAAACAAGTCGGGGATTTTCAGGGTCGGGGAAATCCGAACCCCAATCGGGGGCGGGCGCAGGGGGGGCGATAGGGTTCCCGTCGGGGATCGGGGCCGGGGACGGGGAATTTCTCACTATCGGGGATCGATGACGGGGGTGTGGTCCCCCGTCCCGCTGCCATTCCTATTCAAAACGGTTAGATTTTAAACTAGTATAAATATATTTTAGTTTTCAAAATATATTTCACAACAAATCATTCTCTCTTTCTTTTCAACTCTCTCAATCTCTCTAAACTCTCAATTAATTTTGAAGTGTTATCACTAAGTGGCTATTGCAATTGTGCAACAAGAAACTTTTAGCAGAAGAAGAAAATTTCTATATGGCATTCACCAGTCGATAACATTAATTAGTTTAATTAAATTTATGCATATATATTAATTATTATTTTTTACTGATTGAATTTATACATTATTTAAATTAATTGTTAATTCTTATATATTGTTTTACTTGCGTTGCTATGGATCCTAATATGCCTAATGTTTATGTCGATGTTGATACATATACTACACCACATGAATTAGTTGATTCTCTTTCTAATATCCATGTTCCAACAGTTGCATCATCATCTAGGAATATAAGTGGTAGTGTTTGGAATGGTGGAAACAAAATGAATCTATGTGGCCTGTGCTTTCATAGATGGCCTGTGATATACTAACCGTTCCTATTTCTACAGTTGATTCAAAAACAGCTTTTAGTGCAGGTGGACGGGTGCTGAGTAACTATAAGAGCAGGCTTTTACTCGAAATGGTAGAGGCATTGATGATATCTAGGGATCATATGCACGCGTTTATAATAAGACAAAATTTTAGTGAAAATTAGCGAATTCAATATGATTTGGATGACATATCATCGGGCAACGCGATTGAAATGTCTGTCTCCTCCGATAATTGATCAACAATTTATTTTTTACTATTTCATTTCTTGGTTTTTTCTTGTTTTTTTTTTTGTATTAGATTATTGAGGTGGAATATAATGCAAATGATTGGTAGGCTAGTAGGTGCCAACCTAGTTGGGATATACTTGACCTATAGTGATGCAATTGCTATACCATCATCAGTAATCTACACCTAATTTATTTAATAATATCAATTTTTGTAATATTTGATTTCATTTTGAAATAAAAAATTGTTCATTCAATAAATGTTTTATAAATAATTTAATATTGTAATATTGAAAGTTTCAATTTCATATATATAAAATTATTAATTTCGAAAAAAAAATTACATAATTGCATACTTTTTTAGTTATAAGTTCACAATTAAAAAAACATAAGTCATATATAATTAAATTTAAATATCACTATAAAACATTACATATCCAAACAAAATATCTCATTAATCATAATTAAAATACTTTAGTATAATTTTTTTTTTAATTTTTTATTTCTATTATTTAAAAAAAAGCCCGACTAGGCCGGCCCCGCGGACCAAGGCCCTAGCCCAGGCCCTATTATGAGTGGGCTTGGGGCTGGACCCCACATTTTAGCCCATGAGCCGGGCCGCCCTGCTAAAAAATCGCGAGCCCACAAAGCCTGAATGGGCCGGGCCATTATTACACCCTTATGCAACAACAATGGCAACAGAACGGTATTTCAAACACCTTGATAATGATCAGGTGAGTGAATTGAAAAAAATAAAAAAATTCAAAGGTTGAAGTTAGATCTTGTGCAACAATAATGGCAGCAATTCAAACACCTTGATGATGATGATGATGATGATCAGGTGAGTAATTTGAAAAATAAAAATAAAAATAAAAATTCAAAGGATGATGATGATGATGAGATCGTTACATTCGTGATTTGCATTCAATCTCTAACATTTATGTATTTTTGCACATAACGTTCTTGAATCGCCGGAGATAAAGAAGCGAAAGAGCTTTGAGTTAGAGAGCGAGCTCGAAGCGAGGGATTTGCTACAGGACTACATTCCGAGCATCAAAATCACCTCCGATGACTCGTCGTCTTCTATCTCCTCCGATAACTCTTCTCAGCAGCTTTTCGAAAGAGCAACTTCTCTCGTCGAAGAGTGATCGTCCCTCTTTCAGGTGCTTCTCTGTCATGGCCGGCCTTTGTAAAAAAACAACCAAGAAGGGCAATGGAGGTACGGACTGACTGTGAAGGAAATTTGATTTTTTTTTTTTGAAATATACTCACCAAAACGACGTCGTTTTGGTGAGTTTAAATCTCAACCCTCAGGGGCTGAGTGGGGATACGTGTTGGGCTCTTCTTCTTTACTTTAGGAGATCACTCTAGGAGGATCACTCTAGAGGATCCTAACGCGGGAATAAGGGCTGGGTGGTTTATAATAGAGGGGTGAGGATATGGAGTGGTTTATAGAGGTAGAGAGAGCGTGTGGTGCACGAGGTGAGAAAACGAGTTGCGGTGATTTTAAGAGAATAAAGAGACATTAGCATGGATTAGAATATGGGTTGATTTATTAGTTTTTTTAATTTTTTAGTTATTTAACTTGGAGTTAAAAAATATTGTTTTGTGATAAATTTGTTGGCTTTTTAAATTTTTATGAGAGAAAAAATGTAATGATTATGAGTTAGATGTGATTGTTGTCTTATTAAGTTAAAAAAATCATTTTCATTTTTTTTTTGGCTAAAATAGCCAAAAAATCCTGAGTTTTTTGTTTCCAAACGAGCATATTATATGGTAAATAAGGATGGAGAGATGAACTAGAATAGTTCGTAACGAGAAGAAAAAAGGTTGCAGTGGTTTTTGAGAGGGAGATGAGTGGTGGCTAGTACAAGAGTGGAGTGTTATCGTGATGGCAGCGGTAGGGATTAATAGAATAAATTTTATTTTTTAGGCTTTAAATAATTTTTTTATTATAATGTTACATAGAAATAATATTGTAATAAAAATAAAATGATTAGGCTTGCTTTCAGTTTTAAATCAGATTAGAGTGTACTGTTGAGTCCGTGAACTTCACAACGAGTTTAATTTTGATAATTCGAACTATTCAATGTGTAAGCCTTGTCGAATACTTCATCCCTTCAAAAAAATCACATTGATCAGATATCGATAACCACTTGATCATATCATATTTTTTTCCATGGTAAATATTTGTCAATAATTTATTTTGAAATTATATTTACCATTGAGAAAAAATTTATCTGATTAAGTGACTATCGATTTTTAACCAATATGATTTTTTCACAAGGATGAAGCACTCGGCGAAACCTACACATTAAACAATTCGGATCATCGAAATTGAACGCGTGTTAGGCCAATGGCGGAGCCACCATGGATTTTTTAATTTTTTTTAATGCATATGTATGTATATAATAAACTTTTAAACAAAAATAATATTTAGAATAAAATGTCAAGGGCATTTTTAAATTTATGAAAACAATAATGATTGTTTTATTGAAAATGAAGTGACTACAACAAATTATATTTTTATGTATGAAAATTTTATGAAAAAATCTCAGTATAAAGGTAATATCTATCATTATTGATATGCAAATATAATTAATCTCACTATACATGTGTAAAAATTACTAGAGTATTAATTATATTTTAATGTAGAGTTCACCTTTCATATGTTTTACTATTGGTTGGTAGTATCATATGTTGATAATGACGTGACATCATTATTATATAGAATTTTTACTCAAATTTCGTAAAAATTTGATTTATCTTACCATTATATAATTTATTTTAAGACTTAAATATATAATTTTTTAATATTATCCATGATATACTAGTTACACGCAATACTTTCTTTTCGATTTTACTTGAAATTAATTATAAAATTTTATGTAAAATACTTTTGTAATAATTTATTTAAGTTTTTATACTTGATATTAATTCAAAAATTATTATTATCTTCTTATTGTTGGTTATGGAAAAAAAAATTAAAGTTATAATCAATAAGCGCCCTTCTGATTTAGTTTATTGGCTCTGCCACTGTATTAGGCCTTACAAGACCAAATAACATTGATAATCTGAATCCAAAGTAAAATTTTAAAATAAAAGTGTAAAGAGATAGTTTTATTGTGTAAAGAATTCTTTTGGAAATATATTATTTTAATATTATATTATTTTTTTTGCTAAAATAATGAAAAAAAAAGTATTTTGAAAATAATTTTTTTGACTACTTTACAAAAAAACATGATATTAAGGGTTGATTTAGCGTGCTTGAAAAAAGTTAAAAAATTAAAAAGTCACTATTCTATTTAAATTATATTATCTTTTTTAAGTTATATCATCTCTCTAACACATCACTTCAAATCCAACCTAAACTCAGTCCATATTTCATAAAAAGTTAAAAAATATACATATTTAGATCTTCTCAAACAACCCCTAAATAATATAAAAGTGTTAAATTACATAATGTATCATTTGGAGATGTGACATTAGTTTTTAGAGGTGTCAGGTTCAAACATCGTACAATTTGATATTTTTTCCTATAAAAACATTAAATAAAAAATTTCGTCAAATTTGAACAAATAATTAATAAAAGTTTAATTTGATGCCGTTTACTCAAATATTAAAATTGTTATTTTCATCAGATTTTTTACATCTTCACTTGTTTAGAAGGAATGTCCAGCGAATATCCTGAAAGTCGTATGGACATAAACCAAAAAAAGCTGTTAGAATGCCTTAAGTGGACATCTAGTCCACCGATAATAATTAAAATTTGATAAATGATCAAATCTCCTTTCATTTGATGAAGTATCTATTTTTTTTTTCCTATTTGATATCACTTTAATAAAAATTTGAAATTCACTTTTTAAGATTTTTTTTTTATTAAATTTGAATTTAATGACAAATTAAAGTAAATATTGGAGATAGTTTCGGTCAAACTTACAAGAGGTAAGGTGAATTTTTTTTTTTTTAACTTTTTAACTATTGGGGCCATTTGGAAAGTTAAAAAAAAAAAAAAAAAATTCATAACTTTTAACTTATTTTGAATCATTTTATTTCTCACATTTTCTACACATAAAAAAAACTCTTATTTATTTTTGATTCATATTAAAAAAAAAAAAAAAAAAACAAACAAACTTCTCAAATCACCCCATTATCCATCAACCAAAACAAGAGCTATATATATAATGTCACATAAAGGGAGACGTTCCCAAAAACACCAAACCAAAATGCGCAGAACACGTACTTCCCCGTACACTCACCCACACCAGATCCAAAGGAACCCATAGTCGAGTAAAGGAATAGTCGTTTTTCCTTCTCTCTTCTTCTTCTTGACTCTCTCTCTCTCTCTCTCTCTCTCGCGATCGCCGAGCATATACAACCGATCGAATCACTCCATCACACTCTCTCTCCTTTATACACACACACACACACACTCTCGATCTCTGCTCCTCGAAGACTTCCGTTGTTGCAATTGAGTTTCACGAGAAACTCCACCGATCCTCCATTATCAAGGAATCGAAATTCTAGGGCTTTGTTTTCCCTTATGAAGTTATGTGCAGAGAATGCGTTTCACTTGAATTATCAGTTTTGGATAATGATTCGATTCTAGAACACCAAGTCCAAGAGATCGACCCCATTTTCAGTCCAAATGGCGGCTTCACCAGTCAACTTCTTGTTTGGTTTCCTACTCGCCTCGATCATTCTATGGCTTGTGTTCATGTAAGTCATCAAATTCAGCTTTTTATCTATACATCTATGTAAAATGGAGATAAATACAGAGTGATTTGTGATAGATCCTATGTTTGTTGGTTAAGTGCTGTGCCGTTGATCATGCATTTGTAAATTGTGTTTGGAGATGATTCTCTGTTAAATTTTGTGTTTTGAAGTGGTATATGGTTACATTTAGCTCACATCACTTTGTTGAGTTGGGGCTAGGTTCTAGTGGGAAGTTGGAGACAGTTCAAGTAATGGATTCTAACCAATTGAAAGGATCAGTTATGAAGAATTGAGAAAATAGATATTATGGTTGATGATAATTTTTTTCCCAATGGTTGGGGGATGCTATTTAATGTTTGAAAATAATTGGTGATATTGAACATTCTTGTTGATTTAACCTCCACTAGGGTTCTTTGAAGTAAAAATGACAAACGAGAAAGGGAGACTGAATAGAAAAGGGGAAAGAGAAGAAGAATACTAAGAGGGAGGGTGAAAAAATGTTGTATAGGAGAAAGTTGAACAAGAGAAGACTAAGGGTAGAGATCACCTGGTTGGGGTGGTAGTAGAGATAGGGAGACATTAAAGTTCTTCCATAATTTTGATAGAGATAGGGAGACCTTTTTCCCAATTATTACTCGCATTAGAAGACACTTAATCTAGTGGTTAGAAGTTTTAGCATCCAAATAGGTATGAAAACCTAAAATAATTCTGAAACAAACAAGACTCTAGGACTTGTGGAATTTATACATAAAATTTATCTATGAAATAAAAATAGAAATATAAATTTGGACATAATGAACTATGCATGTGTGGGTTTATTGAAAGGAATTTGGAATGGTAGATAGGATTTTCTTAGCATGGGATTTGTGGTCGAAAGGTAGTTGGAGATCTTGGAGAGATAGATTTTGGAATATGATGTGTGATGTGGGGACGTTCAATTGTTGGAGGCTTCTTGGATCTATTGATTATCGTGGTGAATAATATGCTTCTGTTTCTGATTTCACTAATTTGGAAATGGTTTGGGAGTTATGATCATCAGGGTAGTGCAAAACTGGGAATTAGAGGTATTTGATGAGAGTGTTTTTACTTTTTATTTTAAATTTTATTTAAAGCATCTTTATGGGGCACAATTTTGCAGGGTTAGAGATGATGTTTGAAGATGGAAGGCCATAGGGGATTAATGTTTTAGCAAAGCTTATTATTCTTTCGTAGGAGATGGATGAGAAAGTAATTTCCTTGGAGGAGCATCTAAAGACCAGGAGTCATGACAAAAATGTCCCCTTCATTTAGACCACAACATTGGTCAATTCTTATTTTCATTTAGTCAGAAAAATACGAGGCATGGGAATCAGAAATCATTTTCTTATGCACTATTTGGTGGTTGGGGACTCATGGAGCATGTTGTTTTATATTTTTGGAGATGTAGCATAAACAAAGATGTAGCATAAACATGGATGCAGGACCCAACACAACATGACATGGATATAATAACATGACAAATCCTTAAAAAACCAGGATACAAATACAATTATAATAGCAAAGCTCCAGAAATGTCACGTATATAATGGATACAACGACTGTTTCTTTCTTATTGTATGTCCCATTCCCCCCCACCCCAACACACACACACACACACACATTGAAGTTTGTACAGCTTGCTTTACTTCTTTACTTTGTGTTGGTCATATCATATATATACAATGTTCTTTTAGAGATTGATGCTGGGCAAGACTTATACAATTTACTAAACACAGTGGTTTGGGGATTTAACCATGTAGGTTTATGATTGTAAGGTAAACTTGGTGTAAAGGTGAGATATATAGGTCAGAGTTTTTTAAGGTTTATGATTGCTTTGAACCAAAAACCAAAAGAGTTGTCTTTGTTGGATTTTCCTTGTCGAGTCGAGAGATGTATCAAGGGTTTATGGATGTTTAGTAGGTAATTGGAATTAGGGTTTAAGGAACAAGGGTTGGTTGTAGTTTAATATTATGCACAGTATAGTAGCATTGAAAGTCAAAATTTAGAAGAGGAAAGAGGAAAAAAAGAAGAATGACAGATGAGCCATAGCATATCACTGAATTCCTTCTAGGCATCTCACCTAGAAAAAATCAAGGGAATAACACAACTGAAAGGGCAAGATTTGTAGAGAAATACTATTAATGAACTTAACTAGTTGTTTTGACAAAGCTATGCTTATAAAAAAGCATATTACCTTCCCTACTAAAAAAAAGAATTTTCTAAATCCTACTAAACAAAAGTTTATTAAACTAATGAAGATTCAACTACTACTACTACTACTACTACAAAAAAAAAAAAAAAAAAAAAAAATGACAAATTTAATCCTAGTAGAGAATATTTTTTAGTCATGTGACAGTGACACCACTTAGTGGTGGAGCTCAGGTGGATGTTCCTCCTTTTTGGCCTTAGAGGAACTGCTCTTGTATCATAGATGTTTTAAGACACATTTAGGCTGAGCCACATTTCCTAAAATGCTGAAAATCTCTTGTTAAAAAATTCGATACAAAGGTCACAATGGTAGTTTATGAGAAGTGCCATTGAAGTGTCTGACATAGACTCTTTGTCTTGTCATGCCATCTGACTTGTTAGCAATAATGTTAGGAATAATAATAACAAATGTACCAACTAGACACAATGTTAGGTGGGCTCCATGTCAAGTGGTGAAACCACACATGCATGTATTATTGTGTCTTGTTTGGTATGTTTGTTGGTGTATATTTGTTTAGTTTGTGTAGCATTATTGGACTTGTAATCCTAGATCCTTTTTCTAGGACAGAAGAGGAAGGAGAAGGTGACTGAGTATGTCATGCTGCAGATGGGAGAGAGCTATTGCATGTCAAGTCTTCCAGCCCTAAAAGTTCCCACCACTGTTAAATTGTTGGATGAATGGGGAGCCCTAGATCTATTTCAATTTAATTTGATGCATTATTGTTGATTTCCTTTAAATAACACCTCATCTGAATTGTAATCTTTACAAGACCAAACCCCTAATGGCTTTATTAGTCACCGCCCCCCATATTAGAACATTCTCTCACTTTGTGGTTGACATTTTTTAGTTAACATAGATATAATGAGTGGCTTTGATCTCAACTATTTATGAACCTACTAAAAACTATTATGAAAATAAAATCATGTACAAGTAGGAAAAAGTAGACACATACGTACATGCACTTCAAGGCTGTCATGTTGCACCCCCTATTTCCTTTTTGCCACTCAAAATGTGTCCATATCCACATTTCATAGTCATTTTTTATCATCTGATTTTGTCTTATATGTATTAATGCTGCATTCATCTGTTGAGATGAATTCTTTCAAAATAATGGATTTATTTTATTGATCGTCATTAATCATTCTCTGTTTTATTGGTGGGTGCTTTTGATTTTACCATCCTTGATGCATGGTTAAACATTACTTGTTTTTGTAGTTGTTTTTGCCATATTCATATTCATCATCATGGGCATTCAGTGCAAGAGGTGTGAGTTCATTTGGTTTTATTTTGATTTCATATCACTTATTATACATCTCGTTTCAGGTTTGCATCCAGGTTGTCAGCTTGGATCCTAAGCCGGATTATGGGAGCGTCTGTTGGATTTCGGGTTGGCGGATGGAAATGTTTAAGAGATGTTGTTGTCAAGTTCAAAAAGGTTCTTATTCTGCATAGTTGTCGGGTTCCTTTTATTGTTTGAGCTGGAGTAAGCATTGGAGAATCTATGCTTATGTGTTGCTTTCAATTGATACCCTTTATAATTGAATCTAGTTTTCAGTGATTGTTGCTTTATTTTATAATTTTTGTAGGAATGATTATGAGGTTAGACAAAGATTATCATGTCCGGTTCCTTTGGGGGTGCATCTATAAGAATTCACCTATTCCAACAACAATAAAACCTGACTTGAATGATCTTGTATTAAGAGCTAAGTTGGCTAAAGGGATGGGTCATAATTGTTACGGAGAGCCTGCATGACCTAACGATCTTATATATATATATATTTTGCAGAAGTAATTCTAGGTACTATTTTTGCATGTAATGTAGATTTTGCGATTTCTGTGATTTATCTCATATTTGAATTTTGAGCCTATTCTTTTTGAGCTTCTTATGGGCTGCACCAAATCTTTAATTAAATTGACTATAGAGGAAAGTCGAAGAGGGAACATTAGAAGGAAGCATGGAAGGAGTTACGACTTAAAGGTGCTAGTTTCAGCTGCTTTACCTCTAAATTTTTTAGGTAGTTGTACTAGAGACATAGAGTTGAAACTTGCCTTTTGAAGGTTGGTGGTGTATGGATGTGATGGAGGCTGCCCTCTCTGGTGTATCGTGTCACCAATTTTGGACCAAAAACTTATTTACATAACTATATAAAGGACAAGTTAATTCCATGTTTGAAAAGAAAGGTCATTCTGATCTCCAGGGTTATCAACTTATCATATCATTTTATTGACTGCAAGCATTGGCAGTCCTATAGACACCATTGGGGAAAAGAATTATAGGCCATGATTTTCATTGTGCTTATATTGGAAAATCATATATCCAATAAAAATTGACTGTCTAACTGTTCACTGCGAATTCTTTCTCATCATAACACTTTTGAAGCTGCATTCTTTATTAATTTTTTGGCTATCATGTCTCTCTAATTAATTTGGGAATCAACTGGAGGAAATGGATCCATGCAGCCGGCCCCAAGTAATTGGGACCAAGGCTTGTTGAGTTGAGTTGAGTTGAGTTTATGTCTTGGCAATTTTTTTTTTCTTTGGATGGCTTTTAAAATGGTATGAACGGTGACTGTGAGAATATTTTGATAGCTCTGTTCTCGTTGGTAGCAGTGAGTTTTTATTTTATAAATTTTATTGTACAAGCTTTCCATCTATGTCAACTTTTTTTTGTTTTTGCCTTTCATATTATTCATGGTTTTTGATTTTTATTTATAAAAGGTTCCCTTTAGCAAGGCTGAAAGCAATTTTGGTTTTAAAAGGCGATAATTAGTTGGAGATATAACTATTTGGCTTTTGCTTGAGTTTTATTAAACATCATACTTGTATAAGAAAAGAGTTAATGGAATGTTTTATCTGATGACAGAGTGCATCTATAGGATTATGTTTGTTCATGTTGTTGTGACTTTGACAATTCACAGGGTGCTGTTGAATCTGTATCTGTTGGTGAAATCAGAGTCAGCTTACGGCAGTCATTGGTTAAACTTGGGGTTGGTTTTATTTCTAAGGACCCGAAACTGCAGGTGTTAATATGTGATTTAGAAGTTGTAATGAGAGCTTCAGGTAAAAGCGCACAAAAAAGTAGATCTCGAAGGTCACGCTCTTCAGGCAGAGGAAAGTGGATGGTTGTGGCTAACATGGCAAGATTTTTGTCCGTTTCTATAAATGAATTGGTTGTGAAGGTAACTGCTGTTGATGAAGTGTTTTCTTTTGATGTTCTTTTCCTGTTATGTTGGTCTTTTTGTTGATTCCTGTCCTCAGTTGTGGTTTACTCCACCTGATTCGGTGTGTTGTTGCAACCTCTTTGTACTCCTGGAACAAAGTTGACCAGGAAAAGAACTACTCGAGTTGATTGAATGAACTGACACAATTGAAAATCTCAAAACTTTGCAAATCACAAAGCTCCTCAATTGCTTAGGGCAACTTTGATTCGGGCTGAAGGAAATATTGCAAACATAAAGCTCCGCAAAGCTGCTGAATCCAGCGATGAGATTCCTGATTTTGAAATAATCCAGAAGCCTTAGTTCGAAAGCTAGTCAATTAGGATTAAGTTTGCGTGGCAACTCAACCTATAGTAGATTCAATTGACTTCAATTCAGAGTAACAAGGCTTCATGAAGCTTCGAAGATCCTCTAAACATGATCATAACTTCCGTTGATGAATCGAAGAGATCAAACACTGGAAGTAATAATTGCAGTTGCAGTTCAACTCTTGAAGACTTCAATACATTCCAATCAAGTTTTATGTTGCTTAAAAAAATACACAGAAAACTTGCGATTGAGAGTCAAGGTAGGTAGATGAGATCAATTCATAGATTAGGGATCAGCTTTGGTCATGCAAATTTGAGTGATTTCACTTTCAGTCCATGTAATTGGTACCTGAGATAGGAACAAAGGATCAAATTGAGTTACCAAATAATGGAATCAATCAAGAGACTAGAGAAAGAAATTCCTAAACTGGACAGACTGCGATGCCCAATCACCTCCACCGATGTCTCCTCAAACTCAAACAAATGGCCACTGAGAAAGAGAATCTGCCGGCGTGGACCAACTTCTTTCTTCATTCGTTATAATAGATGCCTTTTGCATTCTTTTCTTGTTAGTGGTCTTATTTTCATGCTGTAATGCTTTGTGTACTTTCTTATTATTCTATAAAATGTTGCAGATGCCCAGAGCTACTATTGAAGTTAAGGAACTAAGAGTGGATATATCTAAAGATGGTGGATCCAAGCCGGCTCTGTTTGTTAAGCTATACCTTTTGCCCATTGTTGTTCACTTGGGTGATCCACGGGTTAGTTATGACCAGTCATCCAACTTTAACCATGGTGGATACACTTCAACTAACCACGTGTCCTCTGCCTTGATGGAAAAGACATTTGCTCCTTTCTACTGTGAAGAGTTAACTCTTTCATCTGAATTTGGTCATGATAGGTAGATTTTCTTTTCTTTCCAAATTTTTGTCGAAATTAGAACTCATGAATTTTCTTCTCTCTTTTTTTTATTTTTGTCTTTTATTTGTATTTTTTTTCCACCAAAGTTGTTAGGTAGATGATTTGGAATTGCACGGTACTTGATTTCTGCATTTGCGGGAAAACCCAAGTATTGAATTCTATCCATGCATGAAAGTAATAATTTTTAAGGATGATATTTTAAACTAATCTCTCGTTGGACAACATCCATACTTAACGAGAAAGCTAAACATTTATAAATTGTAGGGGCAACTGTCAAATTGGAATGGTCCTTTGTGAAGCACCCTTAAGGTGAGAAAGAACAATTTCAAGAATGACTTCAATAATCTTCTTTTCAAATGGAATGGAATAGGAGTAGAAGTTTATACTTTGAAGAGGGAGATTTCAATTCTAAATGCTAAAAATAGTTACCAGCGGGAGGCATGAGAAGAATTTTATGATGTCTTTGGAAGCAGAGTTATGGACCTATTTAAAGCTGATAATCTCATTGGTGGTGTGATTGTAAGGTTTCTTGACAATTGTTCTTCTCGCAGAAGCCTTGGAATACATTTTAACAAGAAAGTGAGTAGAGTCCTATTTAGAAGTTTATACTTTGAAGAGGGAGATTTCAATTCTAAGTGTTACAAATAGTTACCAGTGGGAGGCATGAGAATAATTTCATGATGTCTTTGGAAGCAGAGTTATGGACCTGTTTAAAGCTGATAATCTCATTAGTGGGTTGTTTGTAAGGTTTCTCGACAATTGTTCTTCTCACAGAAGCCTTGGAATACATTTTAACGAGAAAGTGAGTAGAGTCCTATTTCAAATAATTTGTGTGTGAATGCCGAAGATGGAAATAAGGGGCTCTATTTATATAGAAGTGAAAAACTCTAGGTTGGATAGTTTATGGCGATTTTATAGTATTGGTTGAATTTTATATGAGAGCATGTTATGAAAGTCTCTAATGAATTTCATTTGAGGGATGGTAGTGCAAATGATACTGATATGCATGCTTTTATTTTAGAATCACATTTAGTGACAATCAAATGATTTTTGTATGTTTTTTCATTTATTTAATGTTTTTAAACATGATCCAATATATATACTATTTTTTATTAGTTTTAAGTCGCTATGGAGAAGTTTCCTATTGTTGGATTTATTTAATTTATTTGCTTACTAATTATACTTATGGATAAATTCTAGCTTGATAAGGAAAAAAAATGAAGTCTGTTTAATATTAAAAATAATAGTCCGATAAAATAAGTTCAAAATACAAAATGTCGACATAATAATATAGAAGTACATAACATGAAATCCAAATTTTGTTTAATAAATTTAGCGTAAGAGGAAATAGATATAAGTAAATATTCAAAGAATTAAGTGAAATTAATGAAAGCTTGTCCATAGTAAAAATAAAAAATAAAAAGTAATGAAAGTTTGAAAAAAAAGAGAGAGAAGTAAGCTCACTTAATCTTGATAGCAACTCAAGTCATGTAAAACTTGAAGATTGGATATTTAAAACATGTAGAGCTAAGATTTTTACTTAAATTCTATGTGTATTTTTGTGTGATTTTAACAACTAGAAAATTAAAAAGAGAAAATAGCCTTAAATACAATATTATAAAAAATAAAAGCACAACTGTCATAACGCTACTGTAGTGGCAATGTAACGACCATTATGGCATTTACATAACTGTGGCGGCCGTTACAGTGGTGAATTTTTATCACACTGCTGCAACAGCCGTAATGGATGGTGGTAACCACCACAACGGTTACGTAATGGTTGTGTTTAAAAGCCATGCCTTGAACTGTTTTCATCTTAAGTCCCAATTCGTTTCAAGTGATAAGGAATAATTAATTCTCAATTAATTACTATAAAAATTATATTTTCTCACAAAAAAAAAGGGATTTCTATAGGGTTGCAGGTAAGTGGTGGCTGATTGGTTAGGGTTAGGTTAGGGTTTGAATGTCGAAGATGATGGTATTATGGGGCTTATGTGATATGAATTGAGCAAAAAAAATCAAGTGTCAAAATTGTGTGTGAACTAAGTAATGGTGTACTAGAAAAATTGGGGTTTGGTACAAAGCCATCTTTTAGGGTGGTGTTGTGGGCTAGTTCGTTCCTTGCCACCTAATTTTAACCTTGAGCCTTCTTCTCTTGATAGGCCACATGTATTCCCTTTTGAATGTGGCGAAATCTTTTTGGTGGGTTTCTTTATGTGTTAAAGGCATGACCAATTTGATATGGCTGCTGGTATTAATTAAAATGCCTTATAATTTATCCAAAAACAAAATTCTAAATTAAAATGCTCGAGAAGCTTTAATTTAGCGGATGGGTGTGGAGAATGATTATATGATGTAAGATAGTTTTCTAATATAAATTGGGAGATGAAGTAACAAATGATGTGGAAGACTATTCGTTTTGACTTTTATTGAGTTTATTATTCTTACACTAGTTAGTGAACTATTGAGAACTGCTATTTGGAAAAAGGGTAGAGTTGGTGGAGCCATTTGTAGATTCAGTTTTGGTAGAGCCATCTGTACATTGTTGATTGATAGAAGAATATAGTTGTAAAGGGTTATATTTAGCATATGCTTGTGTGTACATCGGTCGCGTCTCTTGTGCCCCATAATAGATTAATTTTACTTATCAAAATATTAGAATGGAACTACGAAGGTGATCTATTCATTTAGATTGAATGGTTTTCACTGAAATTGTGAATCTATGTGCTTGCTTGTAATCTGGGCTTGGTAGTGTCTGATTGAAGTCATGCTTTATCTTTGTTTATTTGTAAAAGATGATAATTCTCACATAATTATTGTATTCCACTTTGATGCGGAAACATAACAATGGAGTTATTTGTCTTTATAACATATTGGCATCAAAGGAAAGAAAATGTTTTTTGTGGAAATAGGCATAGACCCGTACTTTTGGGGCATCTTTCTGGTTTTGAAAGTCTTGACTCTAGAGCCTAGATTGTCAATTGATGAACATGACCACATTTTATCATTGAGCTGGAATTGTATCTTCTATGTAGTTCTTTCTGTTGGCTATTAAAATTGTATTATTTTGAAATTATGTTCATCTACTCTCCTCCTCCCAAAAGTAAATTAACAACTAAAGAACAAAAAACAAAGAAAGAAAGAGTTGTTTAACTGTGGTTAATAGTGCTAGGTTTTTCAATTGAGCTTCTTGTGTTCAATTCTTTTGGCTGCAGGGAAGCAGGTGTAGTTATTAAAAATGTGGACATTACGAGTGGAGAAGTTACTTTAAACTTAAATGAGGAACTTTTTCTTAAAACAAAGGGTTCATCTGATGCCTTTTCTCATGCTGCTGAAGTTGTAGAGTCCAGTGTTGAATCTAGCCTAGCTAAAAAGCCACAGAAAAAACAAGCAACACTTTTGTCTGTGACAAAGTATGCTTCTATAATCCCAGAGAAGGTTAGTAAGCTCAAATTGTCATTACATGGCTTATTGTGCATTTCATTTTTCTTCTTATTTTAGGCATTTTACACGATTGTGAGTTTATATTCATTTGGTATTGAAGACATACCTAGAAGATTTCAAAATGTGACTAGTAGGTAATTGTGGGTATTTATATTGAGCTACTACCGCGAGGCAAGTCTCATTAGCACCACATACCACACACCATCATTTATGCACACATGAATCTCTGCATGGCGAGCAATAATGATGCTATGTCATCTCCGTAGTGAATGATGGGGCCATGAGCCTTGTTGAAGCGGGTGAAGATACAACACCAAGGATGGTTAGCATGGCAATCTCTTACTATTGGAACCTTAAACTTGAGTCTTGGCACCAAGGAAAGAACTCACAACTGCCTTCAATTGTATCATTGCTCACGCAGGGCATAGGGCATCCTAAGGTATCTATGAGTTGTGGCTAGAGCATTACTTGATGAGGCCAATGATTATCTGCTCAAGAGTGACTTTCTAAGTACCCCCTCGACTCAGTTGAGTTATTCTCTACTAATGCCTATTCCCCTTGTAGGTAGAAATCTTTGTCACATGGTGAAGCTATGTCATCTCCACGCATTGTTCTCAAGGTCTTAGCTTCTCAACCTATCCCTGGAGATGTCAATCAACCTTTAATGTTACATAGGCTAGGAGCTGGGCCTAAGGCATAAACTTGGTATCAATGGAGGATTGTGGCCCAGAGGCAAGAGTCAAGGGATCGTTAAGGTGGTCTGATCTTGAATAGCTTTAGAGAGAGTGGGGCTTTGACTAAGATATGTGATATCTTCAACAACGTATCATATTTATCTCTATAGATCTTATGATACAATTTCCCATGCTTATAATACCTACCCATTGTTGTCTTCGTAAGACAACCATAGCAGTGGGTGGTTGAAATTTTTGAATTATCGAACCATGGAGGTTGAACCACATATCTTGGCTGAACTGTGTTCTATGGTTCAACATACCTATAAAATGAGTCATCCCCATGCTTGTAGAACAAGAAGCAAATCAGATATCTTCTTTGGAAAACACGTGAACACTCTCCATTGCCACTGTCTCTCTATCTAATGTTGCCTTGCCTTTCTCCTTTTCCCCCTCTGGTGGTCTCATGCCAGCTCAATGTCCATCACTTGCACAAATTCTCTTCAAGCGATTTCTATTACCCACTCCCCTTTGCCTCATTCTTTTTTCTAATGGTTCTCCAAGGAGCGTCTCCAAGAGAAGACTTTGCCTTCTCCATCTGCTTTGAGCAGAATTATCTACTTGTGAGCCAGACATCTTCAAAGTTCTCCCCTAGAAGGAGAAATTCTCGCAACCTCAGCTACTCTGCAGGTAGGGCTTGATCAACTCCGCTCTTTAGTTGAAAGCCTTGGCTACCTCACCACTATACAATACATGATGGAGGCTTTCCTATCCTACCAAAGGACTCTTGGGGCTTAACTACCCCGCCTCCTCAACCCGTGCCTATACTTGCACCTGCTTACTTAGGCAATGAGGCCCTTCCACAAGGAGGCCTATATTTGACCAGGCCAATGAGTCTCTGCTAGATAGCAAAATGCTTGGTATCCTCCTGTCTTGGCCAAGTGATTCTCCACTAGGGGCATGTGTCCCCTTACATCTTGTTCTCTTCTCCTGTGATTCCCTATGAAGCATCTACTAGACCTGGCTCGACCCTCTTCCTTAGCTCGTCCAAGCGGAAATTACCTATCCTCAAGCTAGGCATCTTTATAATTCTCTAGATTTGTATCCTGATGCTATATTGTTAGCATAAAGGCCCCTCTAGGGTTTGGGGGTTGGTGTCATGAAGATGCCCCGAGCATACCTATGATATGACCCATTAACGGGATCACTAGGGACTTGTGAATTGTCGGCTAGAGTTGGGGTGCGTTGTTAGAGTTGCTTGGCTCACCACTCTGTGGTGGGTTCTAACCAGTCGAGGGCAACAAGGGAGAGATGCTTTCATGTGGAACCATGATGCAATGCTCCATCTACATAATTGGTAAGCACATCCGACATTCCATTATCAAGGTTTTCCCCATGGTCGGCCTATATAAGGAGGTTATTCTTTCCATTGATATACACTATACAATTCCATCCCATTTATTTTCACTGCTGTGAGACTCCACCCTCGCTGCTATTCCTAGTGGGCCTGCAGTTTGCCCACGCTGCCTATGACTGCCCACAGTAATCAATCGGCACCTCGAAGGTAAGGGGTTGTTTATATGGTGAATTCTGGTCCCTTCGTTATTAAACCTGGACTAAAAAGGATTGACATTTAATTTAGGTGTGGTATAGCTCAAATTGACTAGAATCGAAATGTTGGCATCTCTATCGGCTTTAAAAACTAGACATTGGTTAATGAGACACTTACACATTGAGCTCTATGCATGGTGGAAGTAGTCGAACATTTTGCATATAGATTGGTGGTGTTACTTGATGGTTGATATTGATAATACTTTCTTGCCAACTGCCTGATTGGGCTGTTGGCTATGCCGAACGCATTCTCTTTGCTGGTTTAATCCATTTGACATTGATTGGTTGCTCACGTCAGTTTAGGATTGTACTTACGTGGAACCCCCAGTAGTTTTTTTAATATAAATACTGTGACATAAATTGTACAATTATCTTAGTGACCTTCTAAGCAAATTGGTTTAACTGTTTATTCATTCATACATTTCCTATACTGTATTCCAGGTAAAGGGCAAATAACAAAGCCTCTTTCTTAATTTCTAATATTAGTAATGGTTTCTGTATTTGCATTATCTGCAAACTATGCTAAATATTCCTTGTTGATGTTGCATTGAAATATATATATATATATATATATGAATAAGCATGGAAAGTTTGCAAGGTTGCTTAATCTTCAGACTTAATGGCCATTTCCACAGTCTCCTCTCTCCCAATGTGTGGACTCACTCATGTGAGAGATGGGCTATGGATTCAGCACAAAGGCTGCTGATTTGATGATTTCCAAAATTTATTGCCTGGTGTGAAAGTTAATTGACAAATTTATTGTGTTTGTTTTGTAGTTATACTTCAATTTGCCCAAGTTGGATGTGAATTTTTTGCATAGGGGACATGATCTTCTTGTTGAGAATAACATCATGGGTATTCAAGTTAAAAGCATCAAATCTCGGTCTATTGAAGATGTGGGGGAGAGTACACGTCTCGATATTCAAATGGATTTCAGTGAGATTCATGTAAGGATATAACTTTTAATGCCCTTAGATCATTTTGGTGTCATAAATTAATTTTGTGCTGTGGTTTGATCGTTTCTTCACTATGATTCTCTATTCTATTACAGCTTTATAGAGAAGCTAGCATCTCTGTCGTGGAGATACTAAAACTTGATGTTGGTTCTTCAGCTTACATTCCTTTACAGGTTTGTCAGCATATCTATTGCCAACTTGCAATATGTTTTTCTTCTTTACGCATCAGACCTTTGCCAATTGAAATTTGATGTGAGCGTCATGGAGAAAATTTATTTTTCAGCAATCTAAACTAGCAACCTGACACTTGACTTCATTTATGTTACTAGGAAGCCGCCAGCTTTTCACGTGGATATAAGTTGTCTGATAATATGATATTGTTCTAGTCGATGAAATGCTGTTAGCATGGCTTATGTTGTTAGCATATGATATTGTTTTGGCGGATGACATTAAGAAAGGAATTAACACTAAATTAAAAATTTGGCAAAAAACACTCGAGTCAAAAGGGTTTATAATTAGTAGAAATAAAACTGAATATATGGAATGTAACTTTAGTAAGAAATAATGGAGCTGCACCTTATGGGAACTTGCACTTGAGCTTGCATCACCTTCTTTGTTTGCTTGTCTACTAAAACCATCTAAGGTTAAAAGGAAAAAGTTCCCTAAATTGACAATGAGGTGTAATTCTTCTACGTAGTTCATTTAATTAAACTTTGAATTGAGTCAAATAAAATGAAAAATGAATATTGAATAGATGTATATACAAAGATTTTAATTGCCTGGTTTTTATGCTATTGATGTGTGTTTAAAAAGGAACATTAAAAATCTATTATAGTCACAGCTCAGTGCAGCTATCAAATAATTTAGTTGTTTGACTCCAATGTGATTTTTTTTATCTATTTGGACTATTATCAGTATACATGCACATATTAGCTATATGGTTGTTAACTTTTGAACAACCTTTGGATATATTATTTTCTGCATCACTTTTTTTTTTTTTTTAAAACTTATTTAGGATGCTTTACTTTCCAGCCTACCTCGCCTATCAGATCTGAAATTGAAGTTAAGCTTGGGGGTACTCAGTGCAACATCATAATGAGCAGACTAAAGCCATGGATGCACCTGCAGTCCTCAAAAAAGAAGAAAATGGTGCTTCAAGATGGAAATTCTAACCCTGAAAGGCTGCGGTCAACCGAATCCAAAGCCATCATGTGGACTTGTACAGTTTCAGCGCCAGAGATGACTATTGTGCTTTATAGTCTTAGCGGTTCGCCCCTATATCATGTAAGTGATCTCTTCAATAATATATATATATATATATTACTGTTGTTTGGTGTTACGAAATTGTCCCTTCATTTGGAGTATTGTATCATGCTGTCTATACTATCCCATGTGTAGATGAAAAACCTTTAACTAGTATGTATGTGGAAGGCTCTATTTCAGATCCCATATCTCAGAGACTGAAAATAAGTAATTCATAGTTCTCTAGCTAATGGTAGCTCAATTTTTCACTGCCAAAATGTAAACTTCCGTGCAGGCAGCAGTAGCTCCTGCCTTCAATATTCCAATGTACTGATTTTTAGTTCAAGAATAGAGGTTAGGGGATAAAAAGTTGACATATTGACAACTCCATCATTAGCGCTTCCCAGATTTGCAGCATGGAGACGTGACATTTACATTACTGTTTGTTGTCATAGTGACATTAACATTGTGGGATGGAGGGAGTATTATTTTACCGAATTGGTCTTACCATTTCTAAGAGTTGCTGTAGATGCATGAAACATTATGTTTTCTAGTATGTTGTTTACATTATTGTGCATTTTTGTGCTTCTGTGTAAGTTAAATAACATTGATATTCGTAGATCTGATGTAAATCCTCTTGTTTTATGTAGTTTTATGTTTCAATTTTTTGGCTAGGTTTCTGAGTTCCATGAATGTAGTAGTCGTCCATATGTTATCACTTCATTTTCACTCTGAGTTTAAATTAAACTATGACTATTACAGCATATTTCTTTTTGATTTCCAAATGCAGGGTTGCTCACAATCATCACATGTGTTTGCTAATAACATTTCGAGTACAGACACTTCAGTGCACATGAAACTTGGTGAACTGAATCTGCACATGGCTGATGAATATCAAGAATGCTTAAAAGAAAGCCTTTTTGGAGTGGAAACAAATACAAATTCTTTAATGCATGTTGCAAAAGTAAGCATGGATTGGGGCAAAAAAGATACAGAATCACTTGAAGAAGATGTTCCTAGGAATAAAGTGGTTCTTTCTGTTGATGTGACTGGGATGGGCATTTACTTGACCTTAAAGCGTGTTGAATCACTAATATCAATGATGATGTCCTTCAAATCTTTGTTGAAAAATTTATCTGCTTCTAGTAAAAAACCACAGCCAAACCGTGGAGGGCACTCATCCAAACCATCAGTGAAGGGGATTCAAATTTTAAAATTTAATCTTGAAAGGTGTTCTGTAAACTTCAGCAGTGATGTTGGCTTGGAGAACACAGTTGTTGCAGACCCCAAACGTGTGAATTATGGATCTCAAGGTGGTCGATTTATAATTAGTGTCTCAGCTGATGGGACACCACGTAGTGCAAACATAATGTCCACAATCTCAGATGAGTGCAAGAAATTGAAGTATTCTGTATCTCTTGACATCTTCCATTTCAGTCTCAGTATGAACAAGGAGAAACAGTCCACACATATGGAGCTAGAAAGAGCACGATCTATCTATGAGGAATATTTGGATGATGATAGGCCTAATGCAAAAGTGTCATTGTTTGACATGCAGAATGCAAAATTTGTGCGCCGATCTGGTGGTCTTAAAGAGATTGCTACTTGCTCTCTTTTTAGTGCTACTGATATTACGGTCAGGTGGGAGCCAGATGTGCATATAGCATTATTTGAACTAGTGCTGCATGTGAAGTTGCTCATACATAGTCAGAAGCTTCAAGGACTTGATGACAATCATATGGAAGACACTTTTACTGAGAAGAAAGAAACCTCTGTGGAGTCAATACAATATGATAAGAAAAAAAGCAAAAAGGAATCTCTTTTCGCTGTTGATGTTGAAATGCTGAACATATCAGCTGAGGTCGGAGATGGAGTTGAGGCCATGGTTCAGGTTCAATCAATTTTTTCTGAGAATGCTTCTATAGGAGTACTTCTTGAAGGTCTTATGCTCAGTTTCAATGGAACAAGAGTATTTAAAAGTAGTCGGATGCAAATTTCACGTATACCTAATGTCTCCACTGGTTCATCTGATGCAAAATTTGAAGCAGCAACTACATGGGATTGGGTTATTCAAGGCCTTGATGTCCATATTTGCATGCCATACAGGTTACAGTTGCGTGCCATTGATGATTCAATTGAGGAGATGTTGAGAGCTTTGAAGCTTGTCACTGCTGCTAAAACCGAACTCATATTTCCAATAAAGAAAGAAAGTGCAAAACCCAAAAAGCCTAGTTCAACAAAATTTGGATGTGTGAAGTTTTGCATACGTAAACTAACCGCTGACATTGAGGAAGAACCATTACAGGGTTGGCTTGATGAGCATTATCAGCTGATGAAGAAAGAGGCTTGTGGATTAGCTGTCAGGTTGAAATTTCTTGATGAACTTATTTCCAAAGGAAGTCAATCTCCTGAAACTGCTGGAACAAAGGATTCTAATCATGAAGGTAAGATTCTTTATAATGGAGAGGAGATTGATGTTCAGGATGCTTCAGCTATTCAGAAAATGAAAGACGAGATCTATGTGCAATCATTCCGTTCATATTACCAGGCATGTCAGAATCTTGTGCCATCAGAAGGGTCAGGAGCTTGTAAAATGGGGTTTCAAGCTGGTTTCAAGCCTAGCACTGCCAGAACATCTCTTTTTTCTGTCTCTGCAACAGAGTTAGATGTTAGCTTGACAAGAATTGTTGGTGGTGATGCTGGGATGATAGAGGTTATACAGAAGCTTGATCCTGTCAGTCAAGAATGCAACATACCATTTTCTCGACTTTACGGGAGTAATATTCTTTTGAGTACAGGCTCTTTGCTTGTTCAGTTAAGAAATTATACGTTTCCACTTTTCTCTGCAACTTCTGGTAGATGTGAAGGTCGTATTGTGCTAGCTCAACAGGTTAGTCCTCAAAGCGGCTTTCTTCAACATTTGTCTTTCTCCAGTTATCCTTTTCTTGTATATGCCATTTGCCATGTGTAGATCTACCCATTTGAATGTTGTGATTATGGAGGGAATTTATTGAGGGTAAATTTCACTGACCTTCCCTGCGGTTTGGCAAGACTAAAGATGCTACCCTCCACATTTTGGAAATTATAAAGAACTTCTGTTTTAAAGATTTGTGGGAAATGGCATTTAAGAAAGCTGTGAGATTACAAATCTACCCGTATTTTTTTTTTTTTTTTGGCAACATATTGAGGTTGAAAAATCAGATTCTTGATTTTTGGACTGCTGAAACAAAGGATTCCCTACCCTCCATTACCTTTGTCACTACCACCACCACCTCCTACCATTGAAACCAACACATTCGTAGCTGTCTTAACTACCACATTCTAACCCCACGTCGGCATAACCACTTGAATAAACCCTCTTGCCTTGCACATTCACATATAAGGACAATCAACAAATGCCATCTTTAGATTCTCCCTGTTTTGCGTGATTGCGTAAAGTGTGAATGTGTTGTCAGTCTGCTGCTTTCTTAGGATAACCATCTGCTGCCTTATCAACACCTCACCAGAAACAAAACCCGAACCCATATCAATCCCTACTTTCCACCATTGCAACACCTTTACAATTGACTGTCTAGACAAGCTAAAGCCACTACTAGAAACAACAATAGCATCTTCCATGAGGACTAGCAACAATTCCAAATTTAATAAGTTTCTTTGTCAGATAAAAAGTTCTAATAATTTTAGAGAAAAAGGTCTCTTGGCTAAGAATCAAGGATATGGATAGGGACATGATACGACGCGATATAGGCATGTCAACACGAAATTTTTCAAAAAATTAAGACAGACACGGCAATGACACGATACACGAAAATAATAACTAGTTCTTTTTTACCTAACAGATATTTATATTTTATTGGGTAAGAAGGGGCTTCTTGTTAGAATAGGAAATAATATTTGCTATATTTTATTCTTATTTGATTTGATTTTCCCTTGATTGATGTAATGGGTTGGCCCATAATTTATGCCTTATGGCACTCTTGTAATTACATATTATTATCAATATAAAAGGGAATGAGGTCTTACTCATTCCCTATCTCTTTCTGTTCTCTAAACTTTCATGGTATAAGAGCCAAAACTCTAGTCCATCCGTCCTTTACTCTTCTTCCCTTCTGTCGGCAATCACCCATCCCCTTAGCACCACTGCCGACAGTTCTTTTTCACTTAGGAGCACTGTCGGCAGTCCTTTCTTTCCCCCAGCAGTCCAATCGGCCATTATAGACTCTAATCCAGCCTACCTACAGTCAACCCAAACCTCGGACACCCTTGCCCAGGTCTTTGGCAGTCCTCTTGGGCGCCTTGATCCTATTAGGCTCAGTCGGCAGCCCCTCTGGCCTTTTAAGGACCTGTCGGCAGCCCCTCTGGCCTTCTTAGCCTCTGTCGACGTCTCTCTTGCCTCCGAGGCCTTTGTTGGCCAGTCTCCGGACACTCCTTCTGTCGGCCTTCTCTCTTCTATAATGTTTTCCACTTAAACATCTCTTAAACATCTTTTTTTTATAAAAAAAAAAATTTGATAAATTAAAAAAAAAAATTCTTAATTTTCAATGTTTTTATAATTTTTTTGTGGTCATAGTGTTTACTATTCCTCCACCATCTTCTGGGCTTGTGATTAGCACTGGGTTTGAGAGTTACTTAGTAGAATATCCATGGTAGATTCCACTAGTGAGTCAACACCTTCTCAGCCGCCTAATAGCGGGAGTCCCCTTGTACCTTCTACTATGACTGATAATCTTAACCCTGGCCTTAAAATCACCACTTCTCTATTCAATGGTTAGAACTATCTAGCGTGGTCGTAGAGTCTGACTATTTTTTTGAAGAGCAGAGGAAAGATAGGGTATGTTGATGGCACAATATAGGCACCCAGCATCACGGACCCTAGTTATGATCAGTGGGAAATCACCAACTCTCTTATCATGGGTTGGTTGATCCACTCTATGGTCCTTGAGATTGGAGAGGGCTATTTGGCTATGGACACTGCACAGGATATCTGGGAGGTTATTGCTACTACTTATTCCAGGAAGGGGAACTTCTCACAGGCTTTGGAGTTACGTCACTCCATTAAAAGGTCAGTACAAGGTGAAATGACTATTCTCTAGTATTTTACCTTCCTTAATACTGGGTGGAAGCGGCTTGATCACTTTCAGGATTACAAGCCTATCTGTTCCACTGATTCTACCGGTTACCGAAAGTTTGTGGAGCAAGAGCAGGTCTTCAAGTTCTTGGAAGGCCTGAATGTGGAGTATGATCCGGTTTGGAGCAGAGTACTTGGCATGGATGCACTTCCTTCTCTCCAGGAAGCCTTTGCTTTCGTGCAGAACGAGGAGAGTCGCCGCTCTACAATGCTTCCTTCTGCTACTACTGATTGCTTTGCCTTGGTTTCTACACCCCCTCAAGATGGATAGCGCGTGCCTCGTGGTTCTCATCTGAGAAGGATAATTTTTTTTGTGACTACTGTCGTAGACCTAGACACACACGACACGAGAGACTTGCTAGAAACTGCAAAGGATTCCTCCTGGTGGCCGAGGCGATCGTCTTGGTTCTCGAAGGGAGAGGCCGAGCCAGACTAGAGGTCGAGGGGCCAATGCTTGGGCACACTCTTTAACACGGTTGAGCCACAACCTTCAGCTCCTGTTGCCTCACCAACTACTGATGTTTCTGGGTTGTTTGTCTTAAAGTTTGAGATTGCTCTTCGCCACTTGCTAGACCGTCGAGCCTCTACTAGTGTCTTCTCCGGTGCATCCTCTTCTTCCTTTGCCAACTCAAGTAACTTGGGTTCCTCTACCAGTGTATTGCTATCTTATAATACTGTTCCTTGGATTATTGATTCTGGTGCTTCCGACCATATGTCCGGTTCCCCTAATTTATTCTCAGAGTATACACCCGTCTCAAGTCAGGAAAAAGTGCGTATTACTAACGGTACTATTTCGTCTGTGTTAAGAAAAGGTTTAATTTATACCACCTCTTCCTTTCCTTTATCCTCTGTACTTCATGTTCCCAATTTTAGTGTTATCTTTGAGTCGTATTACTTGTGATTTGAATTGTCGCGTGACGTTTTTTTCCTGATTACTGTCTTTTTCAGGACCTTATCATGAGGAAGAGGATTGATAGTGGTAGAGAGGAACATCGTCTCTATATTCTGGATCAGACTGACAAGCTGGCTCATTCATCTATTTCGTTACCATCCACCAACGAAGACTTTTGGCTGTGGCACCGTCACTTAGGAAATCGTTCTTTTTTACTTCTTAGGCACCTTTTTCCTTCTGTTTTTGAGAAAAATAATGCGTTTGATTTTCAGTGTGAGTCATGTCAACTTGGAAAACAACACAAAGCTTCTTTTGCTCCTTTTATTAATAAAAATTCAGTTCCATTTTCTTTGATTCATTTTGATATATGGAGTCCCTCATGTTTTGTGTCTTTAAAAGGTCAACGATGGTTTGTTACTGTCATAGATGACTGTTCTAGGGCTACTTGGGTATATCTAATGAAAGACAAGAGTGAAAGTGTTTTCTGTGTTTCAAAACTTTCATAGAATGGTTTGCACTCAGTTTGGGGCGGTTGTAAAAATTCTACGTTATGATAATTGGGAAGAATATATTGACTCTGGTCTTGCCAGTTATTTTGCCACTCATGGCATTATTCATCAAACTTCTTGCACTAATACTCCTTAACAAAATGGTGTTGCAGAATGAAAAAATTGCCATCTCCTTGATGTGGCCTATTGTCTATCCTTTGAAATGCGTGTCCCTCGATCATACTGGGGGGAAACGGTTCTCACTGTAGCTTATTTGATTAATCTTCCCACCCAAGTCCTTCAGAAACGAACCCCTTTTCAGGTTTTGTTCGGGTCCACGTCTTCTGGGTTCTCCATTCCCCCCAAGACCTTTGGATGTGTTTCTTTTGTCCATAATCATTCACCCACTCGTGGTAAATTGGATCCTAGGTCTCTTAGGTGTGTTTTCTTGGGTTACTCTGCCACCTAAAAGGGCTGTAAGTGTTATCATCCTCCATCTCGCAAATGGTTTGTCTCCATGGATGTTACTTTTTTCGAGTCTCAGCCTTACTTTCCGACCTCCCAAGTGTCACAGTCATCCCTTCAGGGGAAGCTTTGGTGTGAAGAGATTCCTGTGCCACTACCACCAGTGGTTGAACAGATAGAGGATGTTGAGCCAGCAATTGTTGTGGAAAATGAAGAAGGTAAAGTTTATGTCAGGGACAAAGGAAGACAAAAAGTCACCTGGATGCAAGAGACTACTTTCCCCCCTCTACTCCCATCTTCTTCTCTGGATGAGTGTCCAGAGTCATCCCCCTCTCTTGATAGTCTAGGTAATTCTGATCCTAATGCTCCAATTCTTGAGTTCTCAGATCTTGATATTCCCATTGTTAATAGGAAGGAGGTTAGGTCATGTACTCAACATCTTATTACAAATCATGTCTCTTATTTTAATCTGTCTCCCTCATATAAAGCCTTTCCGTCTAAAATTTCTTCTGTGAGTCTACCTAACAATTTTCAGGATGCTCTCTCCATTCCATGGAGGAGATGAGAGCTCTTAGCAAGGATGGCACTTGAGAGTTAGTGGAGTTATCTAGAGGCAAAAATTCAGTTGAGTGTACACTGTGAAGCACAAAGCAGACGGTTCCATAGAATGGTACAAAGTTAGACTGGTTGCTAAGGGCTTCACTTAGACTTATGGGGTAGATTACCAGGAGACGTTTGCATCGGTTGCTAAGATGAATTCTGTAAGAATACTACTTTCTCTTGCAGCAAATTTGGATTAGCCGCTTCATTAGTTTGATGTGAAGAATGCCTTATTTCATGGAGACCTAGAAGAAGAGGTCTATATGGATATTTCCCTTGGCTTTGAGGATGTTAGGTCCAAAGATAAAGTGTGTAGGCTCCGAAAGTCATTTTATGGGCTAAAGCAATCCCTTGGGGATTGATTTGAAAGGTTTGCTCAAGCTATGTTGAGATATGGGTTCAAGCAAAGTCAAGCGGATCACACCTTATTTGTGAAACACTCCTCACATGGTAAGACCACAACTCTTATTGTTTATGTTGATGATATTGTTCTGATAGGGGATGATGGTGAGGAGATCCCTCGGTTGAAGAAATACTTAGTCAAGGAGTTTGAAATCAAAGACTTGGGTAATTTGAAGTATTTTTTGGGCATTGAAGTAGCTCGGTCCAAGGATGGCATCTTCATATGCCAAAGGAAGTATGTACTTGACTTGCTAAAGGAAACTGGAATGCTTGGAGGTAGACCATGTGATACATCTCTAGAACCGGGCCAGAAACTAAGTGAGGATCAAGGTGGAGATCTAGTGGAGAGGGGGAGATACCAGCGGCTAGTGGGTAAGCCCATATACTTATCCCATTCACGTCCAAACATTGCCATTGCAGTGAGCATGGTTGGCCAATTTATGCATACTCCTAGACATTCCCTGATGGAGACAAATGGCAGCGTAGTACTAAAGTCTATAAACGGTGTGGCACAGATGCTTCTAAGGCTCAAGTTTTGATTTGGCATGTGTTGGATGATGCCGGGCCCACTTGGGAACTAGAATAAATTAATTTGAGTCTTTCCTCTATTTATATTTATGTTTTAGGGTCAAGGGTATTTTTGTAATTTGCAGATTTTTTGAAGCGGGTCTCAGTAAAGGGTCGTTGGGTGGACCCATGGGTCTTGGTATTGGTTTAATATGTTTATAAGTCTTATTTGATATTAAATAAGTTTTAGAAGTCAGGTTTTGTAGTAGTTTTAGTAGTTTCCTATTTTGGTCCTAGTTGGTTAAGGGAGTAGTTTCCTATTTTGGTCTTAGTTAGTTAAGGAAGTCTTTTAGTCCTATATAAAGCAATCTATTGCTTCTAATAAAATAACCAATCAGAATTTATATAATTTTCAGAGCTATGAGCCTCTTTAGGGTTTGTGTGATGCAACCCAACCTTCGGTGTGATGCCTAAGGGATTCTAGGAGTGATGCCTAGTCTTCTTCATCTTTTCTCTTTTCCTATTGCCTCTGTTCACAGATTACCACTTCCAGTCCATAAATAGTTAGCTTAAACTTGCTTCAAACTTGCGTGTGCTGCATCAGTTTTGGTATCAAAGCAAATTGATCCTACGGCAACTAGAAGCGGTCGAAGTTTCAGCGGCAAACTCACAGACAAACAACGAGATGATTTTCTACACATGATCATGGAAAGGGTTGATGCATTGGAAGCAAAAATATTTGAGAGTGAAGCCTCCAATCCTCAGAAAAGTAAAAGTGCTGCGAATGGTTCTGAATCTTTTTCAGCCAGTAGGGCAAAACCACATGGAAAGGGTGTTGAGGAAGAAACTGAAATAGACGATTCTAGTACTTTGCCACAGGATATGGCTAACCCTAATGCATTGTGTCCCTTAGAGAGGCTACACCCTTCTCTTTTGGATATAGCCAATGAAGTTGTTGAGCTTGGAAGGTATGAGAAGCAAGATCCATATGATATTGCTGGAGATATAACAAAGAAAGTGCATGATTTACTCTCAAGTTTTTTCGGATTGGCTTACTGCATTGTAGAGGTATTTTGACTGGTTCGATATGTCAGATGATCGGAAAATTCGATTTGCTGTAATGAAGCTTATCAGTCAAGCCCAAATTTGGTGGTCTGGGGTGGAACATGAACTTTGGATTGCAGGACCCATTATTAATTGGGAGGAGATAAAACAACGAATGAAACAAAAGTATTTGCCTTATGACTATCAAGATGAACTCTTTGTTCGGCTTACTAATCTCAGACAAGGAAACTTGACTGTGGTCAAGTACATGAATAAATTTGAGGAGTTAAAGATTCGATGTAGGGGTGTTGAAGATCCACGTCAAACTCTTTCTCGATTCAAATCGGGTTTAAGAGATGAAATTTGCAATGCCATGGTGACTCATGGGGTCTTTATTGTTGATGATGCGTTTCAGTTGGCATTTAAAATTGAGAAGAACATGAAACAATCCCTCAACAGGAAATTTACTTATCAAGCCGGGGAGGCAGCCCTTAGTAAACTGAGTGATCATGGCAGATTTATTAGACCAGTGCCACAATCAGGATTTAAAGGCAATACTGCTTTAGATTTTAAGAATAGAGTTTCCTTAAGTGATGATCAGAAGAAGGACAACAAGGATGGTTGTTTTAAGTATGGTATAAAGGGTCACATGGCATGGCAATGTCCTAAAAGAAATTTACTTCTTGATGCTGAAATAGAGTAACCACCAGAGGTTGATGAGGCTGATGAGTTTTTAAATGAAATTGGAAAGCTTAATACTGATGATTTGGAAGAGAACGAAGAAGATATGTCATTCCTCTCTGTTGTGAGGAGAATTCTTGCAGTGCCAAAACAAGAAACGAAAGACTGGAGGCATACAACAATCTTTCAAACATTGGTTCGTTGTGGGACAGAAGCTCACAAGCTAATTATAGATGGAGGCAGCAGCATGAATGTGGTGTCCGAAGCTACAGTACAACGGCTGAAGCTACCAATAGAACCACATCCTCAGCCGTACAAGGTAGCTTGGATAAATAGCACTTCTATTCTGGTGACGAAATGTTGTTTAGTTTCATTAACTCACAGACCTTATAGTGATTCTATTTGGTGTGATGTTATTCCAATGACTATTACACATATTCTTCTTGGTCGTTCATGGTTATACGAACGAGTTGTACAACATGATGGTAAAGAAAACACATACTCTTTCAAATTTAATGGTGCTGACATCATCTTGAAGCCCTTAAGTACAGAAGCTATGGCAAAGCATCAAGAAAGAAGAGCACAAATGGTTGATGAGAGCCAAACCAAGATTCACAAGGCTGCCGCAAATCAAAACAAGTCTCAAAATCATGCAGAAACTCGAAGCAAGTCATTACACATTCTTACAAGGAAGCAATTTGGGAAAGAAAGCAAAGAAAATGGAGTCCTATATGCTGTAATGGTCAAAGAGGCTCAAAATCCAGCAACTACAACAGCCCAAACTGTTTTGTTGGTTGATTTTTCCGATGTTGCAACAGAGGAACTATCGAATGAGTTGCCACCTATGTGTGATGTGCAACATGCTATAGACCTAGTTCTAGGTTCTCAATTGCCTAATCTACCAGCATATCGTATGAATCCGATTGAAGATGCTGAACTTAAGAGGCAAGTTTAAGAGTTGTTGTTGAAAGGGTTTATTCGTGAAAGTAAAAGTCCATGTGCCGTCCCAGCTTTGTTCACACCAAAGAAGGATGGGAGTTGGCGAATGTGTGTTGATAGTCGTGCCATCAACAAAATAACCGTCAAATATAGTTTCCCAATACCCCGACTTGATGACATGTTTGATATGATGGCTGGTTCTAAAATTTTCTCAAAGATAGATTTAAAAAGTGGCTACCACCAAGTTCGTATATGACCTAGGGATGAATGGAAAACAGCTTTTAAACTAAAGATGGCTTGTATGAGTGGCTGGTTATGCCTTTTGGACACTCTTATGCTCCCAGTACTTTCATGCGAGTTACGACACAAGTACTCCAACCCTTCATTGGACACTTTCTTGTTGTTTACTTTGATGGCATACTTATTTACAGCAAGCATAAAGAGGAGCACCTTCAACACTTGGCGCAAGTACTGAGAGTTCTTCGTCACGAGAAGCTTTATGTAAACTTAAAGAAGTGTTGCTTTATGAATTCAAGTGTTGTGTTTCTAGGCTTTATTGTCTCTGCACAAGGGGTAGAAGCTGATCCAAGCAAGGTGACAATAAATGAAGTTCGGAGTTTCCATGGTTTGACTACATTCTATCGAAGGTTTATTAAAGGTTTCAGCAGTATAATGGCCGCCATAACAGACTGCATGAAGAAAGGACAATTTACTTGGTCAAGTGCAGCCACCAAAGCTTTTGAAGAAGTGAAGAAACGAATGACTGAAGCACCCGTACTTCGGCTACTAGATTTTTCTGAAGTATTTGAAGTTGCTTGTGATGCTTCTAATGTGGGTATTGGAGGGGTTCTTAGTCAAGAAGGACATCCTGTTGCTTATTTTAGTGAGAAGTTAAATGAAGCTAAGCAAAAGTATTCCACTTATGACAAGGAGTTTTATGCTGTGGTTTAGGCACTTCGCTATTGGCATCATTATCTCGTGTTTCACGAATTTGTTTTATATTCAGACCATGAGGCACTCAAATATATCAATTCTCAAAAGAAATTGAATCATCGACATGGTAAGTGGGTTTCTTCTTGCAGCAATATTCTTTTGTCCTCAAAGATAAAGCTGGTACTGAGAATAAAGTAGCCGATGCTCTTAGCAGAGTAGTGTATATCCTTACTTCTATGGTTGTCCAAGTTGTTGGCTTTGATTTGCTCAAACGAGACTACCCAGCCTGACTTTGTCCTTGGTTTGCCAAAAACACTGAGACGTCATGATTCCTGTTTATGTAGTGGTCGACCGATTTTCAAAAATGGCGCACTTTATTCCTTGTTCCAAGACATTGGATGCTGTACATATTGCCAAAATCTTCTTTAAAGAGGTATTTCGGTTACATGGTGTTCCTAAAACCATTGTTTCGGACCGTGATGTGGAGTTCACAAGCTACTTTTGGCACACTTTATGGAAATTGCTGAATACAAAGCTGAAATTTCCTCCTCTTTTTCACCCTCAAACTGATGGCCAAACGGAAGTTATAAACTGCAGCTTAGGAAACCTTCTTCGATGCCTAGTTGGTGATCATGTTTCAAACTGGGATCAGATTCTTCCTATTGCTGAATTTGCATACAGTAGCTCGGTGAACCGGTCAACTGGTCGCAGTCCTTTTGAGATTGTTACAGGTATCCTACCTAGGAAACCGATAGACTTGGTTCCTTTACCTATTGAAGCCCATCCAAGTGCTGAAGCTGATGCCTTTGTCAAGCATATTCGGGATATACATGAAGATGTTCGCAGGAAGATTGCTATGAGCAACCAAAGCTACAAAGCATATGAGGTTCACAGAATTTCAGGAAGGTGACATGGCTATGGTGCAAATTCGACCTGAAAGGTATCCAAAGGGTGTTTACAAGAAGCTCCATTCAAAGAGTGCTGGGCCTTTCAAAATTGTGAAGCAAATAAGCTCTAATGCTTATGTCCTTGACCTCCCTAAAGACATGGGCATCAGTAATGTCTTCAACATTGAGGACTTAACTCTCTACACTGGCCACAGTGTTGTTTCTTTCCCGAATGCTCCAGATGCTCATCTCCCACCACCACCATGTTTGCACGACAAGATTGAAGATGTTATTGTTTTTACTCGAGGAGGTAGCTATCAAAAATATCTTATTAAATGGAATGGACGTCCACTTTCAGATTGTACTTGGTTCACTGATGATGAGTTTTGTCGCCTTGACCATGATCTTTACGAGTGGTTCCATGCTTTTAACTCGTCAAGGTTGAGTCTTCTCAAGATGATGGAGACAAGTGGCAGCGTAGTATTAAAGTCTATAAACGGCGTGGCACAGATGCTTCTAAGGTTCAAGTTTTGATTTGGCATGTGTTGGATGATCCCGGGCCCACTTGGGAACTAGAATAAATTAATTTGAGTCTTTCCTCTATTTATATTTATGTTTTAAGGTCAAGGGTATTTTTGTAATTTGCAGAATTTCTGGGGCGGGTTTCAATAAAGGGTCGTTGGGTTGACCCATGGGTCTTGGTATTGGTTTAATATGTTTATGTGTCTTATTTGATATTAAATAAGTTTTAGAAGTTAGATTTTGTAGTAGTTTTAGTAGTTTCCTAGTTTGGTCCTAGTTGGTTAAGGAAGTCTTCTAGTCCTATATGAAGCAATCTATTGCTTCTAATAAAATAACCAATCAGAATTTATATAATTTTCAGAGCTATGAGCCGCTTTAGGGTTTGTGTGATGCAACCCAACCCTAGGTGTGATGCCTAAGGGATTCTAGGAGTGATGCCTAGTCTTCTTCATCTTATCTATTTTCCTATTGCCTCTGTTCACATATTACCACTTCCAGCCCATAAATAGTTAGCTTAAACATACTTCAACTTGCGTGTGCTGCATCATTCCCACTTAGAGGCAGGTATGAGAATCTTGAGGTACCTAAAGTCTTCTCCTGGAAATGATCTCTATTTCTCAAAACATGGACATCTCAGTGTGGAGACATTTATTGATGCGGATTGGGTTGGATCAGTCACTGACAGACAATCAACTTCTAGATATTGCACATTTGTTGAAGGCAACCTAGTCACATGGGGAAGTAAAAAACAGAATGTGGTTGCTAGATCTAGTGCTGAGGCAGAATTCAGGACTATGGCTCAGGGTGTATGTGAGTTGCTATGGATTAGATTATTGTTGGCAGACTTGGGGATCCATCAGACTGATTCCATGAGATTGTACTGTGACAACAAGGCGGAAATCAACATAGCTCATAATCCAATTCAACATGATAGAACCAAGCATGTGGAGTTTGATAGGCACTTTATCAAGGAAAAGTTCACCAGTGGCACCATATATACTCCATTTGTAAAGACTGGGGACCAACTAGCAGATGTTTTGACCAAAGGAATAGGGAGCAAATCATTTCATGACATTCTCAACAAACTGAACATGAGAGATATCTTTGCACTAGCTTGAGGGGGAGTGTTAGAATAAGTTAGAATAGGAAATAATATTTGCTATATTTTATTCTTATTTGATTTTATTTTCTCTTGATTGATATAATGGACTGGCCCATAATTTATTCCTAATGGCACTCCTGTAATTACATATTATTATCAATATAAAAGGGATAAGGTCTCACTCATTCCCTATCTCTTTCTCGTCTCTAAACTTACAGTTGTTTGGTTGACTAGGTTAGTAAGATTTTATTGACTAGGAAAATGCCAAAGGAGTGAAGGAAGAGTATTTTAGTGCCAATATATAAGAATAAAGGAGATGTCCAGAATTGTAACAACTATAGAAGAATTAAGTTAATGTGTCACACGATGAAAGTGTGGGAGAGTGTGATGGAACGTCGATTGTGAGATATAATAGAAAATCAATTTAGGTTTATGCCTGGTATGGAAGCGATCTATCTTTTGAGGATAGTGATAGAAAAATATAGAGAAAAGAAAAGAGACATATATATGGTTTTTATCGATTTTGAGAAAGCATATGATAGAGTGCCTCGGAATATAATCTGGTGGGTGTTAGAGAAGAAATAGGTGACAAAAGGTTACATTGATGTGATTAGGGATATGTATGAAGGTTTGGTGACCGCTATCAGATCGCCTGCTGGAGAGACAAGTGAATTTTTAATTTTTGTAGGGTTACAGCAAGGATCAACCTTAAGTCCTTATCTTTTTGCTTTAGTTATGGATGAGTTGACGCACAATAATCATGATGATGTGCCATGGTGTATGTTTTTTGCAGATGATATCATGCTAGTGGATGAGACTTGAGAATGAGTTAACACTAAGTTAGAGATTTGGAGAAAAGCACTTGAATCTAAATGATTTAAGATAAGCAGAACTGAGACAGAGTATATGGAGTGTAATTTTAGTAACAGCCATAATGGAACCAGAGGAGAAGTGAAGATTGAGAACCAAGAACTACCTAAGAGTGAATATTTTCGTTATTTAGGATCGATTATCACAACGACTGAGGAGATTGGAGCGAATGTGGTTCACAGAATTAAAGCGGGGTGGCTTAAGTGGAGGATTGCGTCTGGAGTATTGTGCGATACACGAGTACCCATTAGACTAAAGGGAAGTTTTATAGAACAGCTATTAGACCAGCGATGTAGTATGGAACAGAATGTTGGGCAACTAAGAAGTAACATGTAGAGAATATGAGTGTTGTTGAGATGAGGATGCTAAGGTAGATGTGTGGCAAGACTAGAAAAGACAGAGTTAGGAATAAATATATTCGAGAATGGGTAGGAATAGTATTAATAGAAGATAAGTTGAGAGAGAATAGATTGAAATGGTTTGGTCATATACAACGGAGACCAACAGAGGCAGTAGTGAAGAGATGCGATACAGTGACGGTAGATGGTAGTGCTAGGGGAAGGGGTAGACCTAGATTGACGTGAACTAGTGTAGTAAATAGAGATATGAGTCTCCTTAATTTGACTAACGAAATGTCATTAGATAGAGTCGAGTGGAGAAGAAGGATTCATGCAGCCGACTCCATTTGATGGGACTTAAGGCTTGGTTTGGTTGGTTTGGTTTGTATTCATATAGTGGGAAACAAAACATTTTATTACACTATATGGTGGAAAAAAAGTGTGAACTAAAAATCCTAATATTTATTTTAACAAGTATTTAAGGAGAGATTTATAGGTATACATTGGCTCCCAAGTTATTCTAATCATACTTGTGACGGATTTCATATATGTCCAAGCTATGGATACCGGTGTTTGTAAGTGTCTGAAGCATGTACTATTCTAAAAATTAGAAAAATAATAATATGATCTGTTTGGATGCTTGTTATCATACGCATTTCACATTCTTAACTCTGGTTCAAAAATTGTGTTGCTTTTCATGACTATAGACTTCTGGATAGAAGCATGTAATTGAATGGTCCTTAATTAATTGCAGGCGACATGCTTTCAGCCCCAAATATACCAAAATGTCTTTATTGGAAGATGGAGGAAAGTCTGCATGCTTCGTTCAGCTAGTGGCACTACTCCACCAATGAAGACATACTCAGATTTGCCTATTCATTTTCAGAAAGCTGAAGTTTCCTTTGGAGTGGGTTTTGAGCCAGCTTTTGCTGATATCAGCTATGCTTTTTCTATTGCTCTTCGCAGGGCTGATCTAAGCATTAGGAACCCCAATGCTTCAGATGTTCAGCCACCCAAAAAGGAACGCAGCTTACCATGGTGGGACGATATGAGAAATTACATTCATGGGCATATTACCTTGTTTATGTCTGAGACCAGATGGATTGTTCTTGCCACTACTGATCCTTATGAGAATCGTGACAAACTTCAAATTGTTTCTGGCCATATGGAAATCCAGCAGTCAGATGGTTGTGTTTATGTTTCTGCAAAGGATTTTAAGATTTTGTTGAGCAGTTTGGAGACTTTACTGAACAACTGCAACATAAAGCTTCCTCCTGGCAGTTGTGGTGCTACCCTAGAGGCCCCATCCTTTTCTCTTGAAGTGACAATGGAATGGGAATGCTATTCGGGCAATCCCATGAATCATTATTTGTTTGCACTCCCAAATGAAGGTGCACCCCGTGAAAAAGTTTTTGATCCCTTCAGATCTACGTCTCTCTCCCTGAGGTGGGATTTCTCACTGAGACCCTCTCTTCCCTCACGTGAGAATCAATCACAATCCTCCACAACAGGAGATGATGCTGTCCTGGATGGTGTTGCTTATGGAACTATATGCAAGTCAGAGAATGTTTCAATTGATTCACCAACCCTGATAATTGGTGCTCATGATTTAGCATGGTTAATTAAATTCTGGAGCATGAATTATTCACCTCCTTATAAGTTGCGGAGCTTTTCACGATGGCCTCGTTTTGGAATTCCACGGGTTGCCAGATCGGGCAATCTGTCTCTAGACAAGGTGATGACAGAATTTATGTTTCGCATTGACGCCACTCCAACTTGTATAAGGCATGTGTATCTAGATGATGATGATCCGGCTAAGGGGCTGACATTTAAGATGACAAAGTTGAAATATGAACTCTATTATAGTCGGGGTAAGCAAAAATATACCTTTGAATGCAAGCGTGATTCTCTAGATCTTGTTTACCAGGGTCTCGACCTACACATGCCTAAAACATATCTAGATAAAGAAGATTGCATGAGTGTTGCAAAAGTAATTCGAATGACAAGGAAAAGTTCAAAGTCTGCATCCATGGACCGAACTGCAAATGAAAAATGTGGGTATATTAACAGCTGCACAGAGAAGCATCGTGATGATGGATTTTTGTTATCTTCTGATTATTTTACAATCAGACGGCAAGCCCCAAAGGCTGACCCTGCAAGATTATTAGCATGGCAGGAAGCCGGAAGAAGAAATCTTGAGATGACATATGTCAGGTCCGAGTTTGAAAATGGGAGTGAGAGTGATGAGTATACACGTTCTGATCCAAGTGATGATGATGGTTATAATGTGGTAATAGCTGACAATTGTAGACGCATTTTTGTTTATGGCCTCAAGCTTTTATGGACTCTTGAGAATAGAGATGCAGTTTGGTCCTGGGTTGGTGGAATATCGAAGGCATTTGAATCTCCAAAACCTTCTCCTTCTCGGCAGTATGCACAGAAGAAGTTGCTTGAGGACAAACAGGCAGTTGACAGACCTGAAATGCCTCCAGATGATGTGTCAAAGCCTCCTCTAATCAATCAAGGTGCCAGTTCCTCTTCTCCACAACTTGCAGAGACTTCAGGATCACTTTCATCTCCACCGCATGCAGTTAAAAAAGAAAACTCAACATCTGGTGCTATTGGTAAGTTCTACGAGTACATTTTTATTATTTTTTTAATCAGAAACACAGAAACTTGTGTTAAAGAAGGTTTCGAGGGGGGGGGGGGGGTGTTTACAACCCTTGTTCAATCAGATAAAAGGAAAATAAATAAAATAAAAGTACAAAAGATAATCCCAAACACTCCAAACATCCTTGAAAATTTGTTTTCAAGACTTCAATTTTAGATTTTATATGTTTGTCTAGTGTTGTATTTATATAGGTTTCTTTATATATAACCAGTGATTTTCGGCATTTCCGATTTCATTAGGCTTTTATGCAGTAAATATCATCGTCAATCTTAGAAGCACAAACATGGACACACGACACAAACACACCGACACAATAATTTTCAAAAGATGTAGGACATGACTCGTGCAAACACACAAAATATATAATTTTATATATTTATTATATGTCATATATATATATGAGTGTTTCATCCAAAGATAATAAAATATATAATATTACACAAATTTCTAAAGTTTAAAGGAAGATGGATTAATAGGCATGAATATGCATTGTTTTATTTCATCAACGTGTTCCAAGTTATTTTGTTCAAACTTATGGTGTGTTTTATGTGTCTAAGCGATAGGCACATGTTTCTCCCAAGTATCCAAAGCCTGTTCAGGTCTAAGGCCTCGTTTGGGAACAGGCTAATTTAGTAACTTTTTGGCTATTTGGCTAAAAAGGTAGGTAAAAAAAACTTGTATGTTTGGGATGACTTTTTGGCTAATTACGAAAAGATGTGCAAAAAGTAGAGAGAAAAGAGAATCTTTGACTTTTTGGTATGGGTTGTTGGCTTTTTTGGCTAATTTAGTAACTTTTTGGCTAATTGGCTAAAATAGCCTCTTGCCAAACGAGGCCTAAATTCTTTGAAAAATAATATAACACGTTTGACATGTGTCGTGAATTGTAAGGCATGGACATACAACCTTTTTAGAAGTATCTATGCGCATCAGTGTAGTAATATTGGTATATTTCTAGCTATATATTGCAATTCAGTATTTATTCTCCTGGAAGCATTTGTAGTACAAAAGATTTCAGCTAAGGAGGATTTATTTTGTCTTACCAGCAAATATTGGAAACAATGATGATTCCGAGGAGGAGGGGACTCGACATTTCATGGTGAATATTATAGAGCCACAATTCAATCTTCACTCAGAAGAAGCCAATGTAAGTTGTATAGGAAATTGCAGCATTAGAGCTGACATCCCTCTGCTGATTGTTGCTTTGTGTGTTTCTTTTTTTTTGTAGTTGAATTGTCAAAAGGAAATGTGGATCCGCCATTGACCTTTTGTCCTTTTTCTTTTCCTCCACTTTGACTATACTTAGTTGTGTATTTCCTGCATTGTTTTAGCAGTAGTTTATATCATTAATAGACTTCTTTTTATTTGTGCTCCCTTATTTTACTTTTGTAACAAACTGTTCCTTGATTTAAGTACAGGTTTATGTTTTTGATGTTTTTAGTCTATTCTTGAATTTTCCATCGATGATTTTCTTCTGGGAAACATTATCATTGGGAACATGTTTGCTTTGAAATTTATATTCTAGGAGTAGGCTATTTTAGCATATTAACCGCTTTCGATATATTAAATCATATTCGTGAATTTTCTTATTAATTTTTCTTTACGTTTTTTTAAGTGTGAATTTTATCTTAATTAGATGGGTTGCATATTTCAAACCCAATTAAATATGGGTTTAAATGGGTTTGGACGAAGGTACCCGTTGAAACCTCCTCTAACACCACCCCCACCACCACCACCACCACCGCTCCATTTGGTTCCCCAGAAACAGCAGGGGGGAGAGAGAGAGAGAGAGAGAAAGAGAGAGAAGACAATGTTGTCTCTTTGTAATTTATGACTACATTAGAACTCTCGGTAAATGACTTACAAATATAAAATTGAACCAAGCCTTATACAAGTTTGTCTCGTCATGTTTCATTAAATTTCTTGGAAAAATTTCTTCATGTTTCTTAGTAACTGAACATGAAAATAAGATGTTTTGCATTTACAGTTTACTGATACAGGATAATTTCTTCCTGTTTCTCACCACCACCACCGCTGCCACCTCATCCACCACCACCTCCATTGCCACCACATCAACACCATTAGAAAAAGAGTTCAATAAAGTAAACGGATTGGTCGGATTGATTTGTCTGACCAATACCAATTCTACCCAACCAGCTTAAACCCATTTATTAAATTGGTGGGTTCGGGTTGGATTGTTTTAATGTGCAGCCTGTTTATCCAAACCCCGCCCATTTGCCACCTTGACAGGTATCAGCTACTTCAATTATGTTTAAAGTTGCTCTCCGATGGTAACATCTGAAGTATACTACCCACGTTTTCACATGAAGGCACTTGCAACCTATTTATCAGATTTCATACGTATTCGAGATAGAATCTCTTTTCTTCTCTCCTTTTCTTTCTTCTTTCTATTCTTGTTTTTTTTGTTTTTTTTTTTTTGTTTTGGAAAGAAAAGGGTGCCTATGTTCATAATGCCATCTGGGCAACTCCTACTGTTATCACTACGTGTCAATGACAAAAAGGGCGAACTTAAAATCTAAAACCTCCTACAACGTTAACCAAAACTTGCTTGAATTGACTCACTTGGCATGTTGATTTATTTATGACTTTCCTCTTTCCTATCTGGACTTGTTATCTAATATTTTAGTTTGAACTTTCCATGATTATGGAGGTGGCTCACTAAATGGACCTCTATAATGGTGCAGTGAAAAGTTTCTCAATTTTTCGTTGTTACTCTTGTGAGATTCTGGTCATGCATCATTATTATTTTGAAATAATAAAGAGCAAGAAAATCTACCCATTATCTATGATAGAGGGGAAGGATGGATAAAAAATAAATGTAATTTAATTGTATAGCAGTATCTGGAAAAAGAAAGGAAAAAAAGTAGAACTAAGGTGCTTATCATATCATTATGAATTACAAATCACAAATATCATGCCTATTTGGGGGATGATATGCTTGCTTGATGTCCAATCTAACAGAACTCTGCATCAAGTAGCTGGAACTTTGGTCTTTACAACTCAAATGGCTGCATGTGTAGCAGCGGCAACTATTTTTTTCCCAGTATTGTATTTCCCATTTTCAGCATGACAACTCATCGTAGAAGCTGGAGTAAATTTCGGAAGTTATAGCCATTTTACTTCACTTTATAATATTTTTTTGTTTGTTTGTTTGTCGACAGGGTAGATTTCTGCTTGCTGCTGTTAGTGGCCGTGTTTTAGCCCGTTCATTTCATTCAGTCCTTCATGTTGGCTATGAAATAATTGAACAGGCACTTGGTACTGGAAATGTACATGTTCCAGAATGTCAACCTGAAATGACATGGAACCGCATGGAATTTTCTGTGATGTTGGAGCATGTGCAAGCTCATGTTGCACCAACTGATGTTGACCCAGGGGCTGGACTACAGTGGCTTCCAAAAATCCGTAGGAGTTCCCCAAAAGTAAAGCGTACTGGTGCTTTACTTGAAAGGGTATTTATGCCTTGTGATATGTACTTCCGCTACACAAGGCATAATGGCGGAACGACGGACTTAAAGGTGGACACTTGATTCTTTAATTTTTCTCTACATTTAATTAAATATTTTGAATAATCTCCAGTCTTTATTACTATAACTAAATTCTTTAGCTTTTTCTTGCTGTTATATTCTATGGTAAATCATTTGAACGCTAGTTGGCAATTACTTTCTCTAAATGGGGTTTTGGGTGAAATTTCATTCTGCTGCAGATGAAGCCCTTGAAAGAGCTGACCTTCAATTCTCGTAATATAACAGCAACAATGACATCTCGTCAGTTTCAGGTTATGCTTGATGTGTTGACTAATCTTCTCTTTGCTCGGCTTCCCAAGTAAGATATCCTTGTTATTTTGTTTTATCTTTTCTTGTGGAATATTATCACTAGTCTTCTTCCATTTGAAAATGCTTGTGGCTGTTTATTGAATAATTCTTTATTATTTTGGTCTTTTGAAATATCAGCGTAGGTAATGTTGGTAGCTTATGTTATTTCATTAGGCTGATTAAAAAAATGCATACTGAGGTAAGAGTTCAGGAGTCAATGTATATAGACAATTTATTTCCAGATTTGCATTATTTCAGGAAACATAGAAATAAAGCAAATTATTTTAATCACTGTTCACTTCTAAAATTATTGTCATTTGGATGCAATCGCGTTTTACCTGTAAAATTACTTTGATTGGAATATGTGATTCAGATGTTAGAGATGGTGTGTTGTTTGTTGCAATCATTTCCTTACTCTCAGAAGTAATTTGATTAAAGTTTGTGATTCAGGCCTCGAAAAAGTAGTCTGTCATATCCTGCTGAAGATGATGAAGATATAGAAGAGGAGGCAGATGAGGTGGTTCCTTATGGTGTTGAAGAGGTAGAACTTGCGAGAATCAAGCTTGAACAGAAAGAGCGGGAGCAGAAGTTGCTTCTAGATGACATTAGGAAATTGTCTTCTTATGGTGATACTTCTGGAGACATATGTCTGGAAAAGGAAGGTGACCTATGGATGATAACTGGTGGAAGGTCCACATTGGTGAGAGCTGAACCTGTGCAGTATTTCTAAGTTTGAACCCCTAATAGTATGCAGTTATACTTGTTTCTAGTTAGTTGTTACCAGTTCTATGTGAATACATACAGGCATTGATTATATTGTACAATAAAAACAATCAAATCAACCTAGTAATTTATATTTTTTTTATTCAGATATTGTCATTACGGGTTTATTTATTTATTTGAACTATCATTACGGGCTTAGTTGCTAACGTGCTTTTTTATCTGCATGGGGATAATTTCGTTCAATACGTATCATAAAAGGTGGGCTGATGGGTCATTTAATTGCAAAACCATCATATAAGGATTATTGATGCCATTTTTGAGTCTGCTAGTACATTTCTTTCTTCAGTAATGCAGTATTTCTATGCACCTTTTATTTTTATTGATTTTGTTTTTTTTTTCTATTTAATTTTTGAATTATAATTTTTTTCGTTGCATTGAAGTCTGATTTTGCTTGATTGTTTTTTATTGTATTCAATCAACATAATCAAATCAAAACAGGGCCTATAAAAAGAACTTTCAATTATTCAAATGCACCAACTAGACTAGTTATGAAATCACATTGATAGCTTCGACTTGTGTCCTCTCCTAGCTTGTCTGAGAGTTCCATTTACCTCAAGTATTTCTCCTGCTTTCAGCTTCCTTCAAATTAACTTTAGCAGAAGTTTGCCAGGCTGATTAAAAGAAAGAAGGAAGAAAGTAAAAACAACCAGAAGTTCACCCCAAACTTTTGGAGTTTTGGTAATGTATTTTATAAGGAGATCAGAACTTAATTTGGAATTTTTGGAGGCCTGTGCACGAGGTTTTCTGTAACAAATTTCCTTTTCTTTTCCTTAACTGCAGTTCATGTTAATTAAATGTTGTGAATCTGAAGCATCTTCAGGTTTCATAATAAATAAGGTCCATTTAAAGACATTTATGGACATTTTGTATGTGTTTTGCCATATGTGTTTGTATTTTTGATTTTTTAGTTTGTGTTTGACTCTGAGCACTACAAAATTCACATCTACAGGTGCAGAGACTAAAAAACGAGCTTGGGAATGCCAAGAAATCAAGAAAGGCTGCATCTGCTTCCTTAAGGTTGGCTCTGCAGAAAGCTGCACAGCTACGACTTATGGAAAAGGAGAGAAACAGAACTCCGTCCTGTGCTATGCGTATTTCTATGCAAATTAATAAAGTGGTTTGGAGCATGCTTGCGGATGGTAAATCTTTTGCTGAAGCTGAGATAAATGACATGGTGAGTGTCTGAAGATTTGAAGACTAAACTTATAATTGCAAGACACATTCCCTTGAGATCAAGGCAAACTTAAAATTGCCAAGATCTTTCAACTTTCAAGTGCTCAATCAGACACTGGAAGGCACCATAGAGTTATTTGTTGCATTCAGATGCAAGGTTGTGCGTGTTTTATCATGCACACTTTGCTATTTACAGAAAGAGCATTAAATAAGCTAGCACAATGCATCAGGTTCAGGAACATTCTTGAAGTAAAGATACTACTCTTGTTGCATATGATGACCAATATTCATGACCAATTGGCTTGAACAAATACTGGTGCTTTGTAATATCAATTACATACTTCTACACACATTACCTCACTGACATTTTTCTCCCTAACATCTAGTGCTTAGTAGTTTGAGTAAAATGCCATTATTGAATGCTGAAAAAGCTTTCTTATTTCCAGTTCAAGAGTTTAGTTTTGTTTCCATATCCATCATTTTGGACGGCATATTGAACTCATTGAATGACTATCATAAATCCTTATGATTGCTTTGAAATATAGTGTGCATTCCTTTCATTTTTTGAGTTTTTGGTTTCATTGTAGATCTGATACATTTTTCTATGCCTATACAGATATATGATTTTGACAGGGACTATAAAGATTTTGGTGTCGCTCGGTTCACAACAAAGTATTTTGTCATGAGAAATTGCTTGCCCAATGCCAAGTTTGATATGATTCTTTCACCATGGAATCCTCCTCCTGAATGGGGAAAGTATGAACTTATCTGAGCCTCTACTTGCTGCACTTAATAATAAGTACAGGATTTTTTTCTTTGAGTTATAAGACACCACAATTGTTAAGACTTATTATTATCTTTGTATTTGATGATCTGTATCTTTATAAAACGGAATAGCATGTCTTTCGTGGTTCTTTGCTTCTCTTGATATTATGCTTTGTGTGTCATGCAAAAGCTTTTGTTTGGCCTTCAATTCCATGATTTTATACTTTTCTGTTTTAACTTTGTAAACTACTCTCTTTCCCTCTCCCTCTCTCTCTCTCTCCCCCCCTAAATATGAAAAAAAATTTGTGTTAGTCAGCACACCCTTGAATGCCTTCCTGTTTGCTTTTCCTTCATGTAGCCTGATTGTGTAGTTGAATGCCTTCCTTCTTGGTTCTAATAAACAAGGTTCTAGCATCAGCCTCCAGCCATAAATCTATAAGACGAATCTAACTCTTGCGTTCTCAAGTGACACCATTAGCATTGAATGCTATGATATTCCAGTCTAACTTTTTGACCATTAATCCTGTGTCTATAGAACAGAGGAATTCAAGGATTTCTGAGGATTTGTCCTACCCTTTTTATGTTGAGCAGATTTAGCTGCTCTTGCCTTTCTTGGTTTTGGTTCCACTTTCTTTTTTCGCAGTTCTTTCTGGCTATTTGATTCTGTCCGACTGTTCCAAACTTCTTACTGAATTACACATCAAAAAATAATGAAATATTAGATATGTCTGACTAACAATCTATTCTGAATATCACTCTTTCGTTTCCCGTGATGTGCAAAACATTTATCCACCTCAGCAGTCAGCACGGCTGGCACTGTTGGCCTAATTCTTATGAGTATTAACCCAAATTCTTAATGTGTGTGGAACAATTACGAAGAATAGATGTAAATAAAGTGATAAAGAAAGGCGCAAAAACACTTGTTCTTCTACTTCACAAAGTAAAGATAGATTCTTGTAAGTACAAAACACTTAGAAAATATGAGGAAGAAGAACTCCGAAAATATGAGGAAGAAGGAATATATTTCTGTTATATTCAAAACTTCTTATTTTACAAGACCAAATGACACTCCTTATATAGAAGATATTACAAACATCATTATAACCCATTATATGCCACTTACATATTATATATTACCACTATCTACCACTATCATATTATATACATGCCACTATCTACCACCAACACCACTATCATATTCTATACATGCCACTATCTACCACCAACACCACTATCATATTCTATTCATGCCACTATCTACCACCAACACCACTATCATATTCTATACATGCCACTATCTACCACCAACACCACTATCATATTATATGCATTAACACAAATTTCCAGCACTCCCCCTCAAGCTGGTTTGAAGATATCTTCCATAGCCAGCTTGCTAGTCAGCTTATCAAATTGCTTCTTGTGTAGTCCCTTCGTTAGCACATCAGCTAATTGTTCACCTGTTGGAAGGTAGGTCATACAGATTATGCCAGCATTGATTTTCTCCTTGATGAAATGTTTATCCACTTCTATATGTTTTGTGCGATCATGTAGAACTGGATTATGAGCTATAGATATAGCTGCTTTGTTGTCACAATAGACCTTCATAGGTGTCGGGTGAGAAAGTTTTAATTCTTCAAGAATTCTTTTAATCCACATTACTTCACAGATTCCATGGGCAACAGCTCTGAACTCTGCTTCTGCACTACTTCTAGCTACCACATTCTGTTTTTTACTCCGCCATGTAACTAGGTTCCCACCTACAAAGGAGCAGTATCCGGATGTTGATCTCCTGTCTGTAACACTTCCTGCCCAGTCTGCATCTGTGTATACTTCAACTTGAAGATGTCCATGTTTCTTGAACAGTAAGCCTCTCCCTGGAGTTCCTTTCAAATATCTTAAGATCTTATAAACGGCCTCAAAGTGCTCTGCCCCTGGTGAGTGCATGAACTGACTTACCATGCTGACTGCAAAGGCAATATCAGGCCGCGTATGAGACAAGTAAATCAATTTCCCGACAAGTCGCTGATATTGTTCCCTCTCTTTGACTTCTTCAGCCTTAGCAGCTTGTAACTTCAAGTTAGGCTCGATCGGAGTCTCCACCATCTTACAACCAAGCATACCTGTTTCTCCAAGGAGATCAAGAACATATTTTCTCTGATTAACGAATATACCTTCCTTGGATCTTGCAAATTCCATTCCGAGGAAATACTTGAGAGCTCCCAGATCCTTAATGTGAAATTCTTTTGCGAGTTTCTCTTTGAGGGCTGCTAACTCTGCTTCATCATTACCAGTTAAAACGATGTCATCAACATAAACAATCAAAATTGCAATTTTACTGTTTTTTGAATGTTTATAAAATATTGTGTGATCTGCTTGACTCTGCGAGAAGCCACAACTGATAACTGCCTTCCCAAAGCATTCAAACCACGCTCTTGGTGATTGTTTGAGTCCGTATAATGACTTGTTCAATCTGCATACTCTGTCGCTTCCAAGTCTCTGCTCAAATTCCGGCGGTAGGCTCATGAACACCTCCTCTTCAAGATCACCATTGAGAAATGCATTCTTAATGTCAAGTTGATGTAGAGGCCAATCTGAATTTACTGCAAGAGATAACAGTACTCTGATGGAATTTATTTTAGCAACAGGAGCAAACGTCTCCTGATAGTCGATCCCATAAGTTTGAGTGAAGCCTTTAGCCACCAGTCTCGCCTTGTATCTCTCAACGCTTCCATCTGCGTTACATTTTATCGTAAACACCCATTTACACCCAACTGTTTTCTTGTCTTTGGGTAGATCAACTATCTCCCAAGTACCACTTCTCCTTAAAGCATTCATCTCCTCCATGACTGCTAATTTCCAATTCAGATCATCCAATGCTTCCTGTATATTTCTTGGAACAAGTGTGAAATCCTAGATGTGAAAGCTCTATGGTTTTTAGACAGTCTTTGATAGGAGAGGTAATTTGCAATAGGATGTTTAATGCAATTTCGGACACCTTTCCTAATTGCTATAGGAACATCAAGGTCGGAAATAGAAGGAATAGGATTACCTAAAATTTCGATGCCAGAACTCGGGTGGACATTCGGGTCATTAGGATGGACATTCAGGTCATTATTCTTCAGATGAAATCGCTTCCTAGTATAAACCTGAAGCTCAGGATTTAGATCATTTTGTAGTACTTCTCCCCCTAAACAAGAATCTTCTTGACTAGGCACCATAGAACTTGGTTCTCCTGAGTGATCATTATCAGACAGATGTGGTTTTTGTGTAGGATAAATGACATTGGGGAGCGGGATAGAAATATCCCAAAAACGGTCTTCTACTCCACTTGTCTCCCCCTGAAGAGAAGTGTTGGGGAAATAGGATTTTGTTTCCACAAATGACACATCCATACTCACATGAAATTTCTTGGTTTGAGGATCGAAACACTTATACCCCTTTTTGTTTGAGGAATAACCCAAAAAAACACATTTTATAGCACGGGGGTCAAGTTTTGAACGAAATTGACTAGGAACATGAACATAGGCAGTACATCCAAAAACTTTGGCGGGTAAATCAGAAAACAACCTCGTGTCAGGAAAAAAAGCTTTGAGACAATCGAAAGGTGTTTTGTATGTTAACACCTTTGTAGGCATCCTGTTTATCAAATAAGAGGCTGTTAAAATTGCTTCACCCCATAAATATTTAGGAACATGCATGTAAAACATTATAGCACGTGCAACTTCAAGTAGATGTTTATTTTTTCGTTCTGCAATGCCATTTTGTTGAGGGGTATCCCGACATGTAGATTGATGAAAAATTTCCTTTTTTTCCAAAAACTCACCCAACTGCTCATTGAAATATTCTGTTCCATTATCAGAATGTAAAATACCAATTTTGGTTTGAAATTGGTTTTCAATCATATTGTAAAAATTTGTGAATAAATTTTTCACGTCAGATTTTTTATTCATCAAATAAATCCAACATAAGCGGGTATGGTCATCAATAAATGTAACAAACCATCTTTTACCAGAAAGAGTAGTGATTTTAGAAGGGCCCCAAACATCACTATGAATCAAATAAAAAGGTTTGGAAGTCTGGTAAGGTTTTGGCAAATAAGTAGAGCGATGAAATTTTGCAAAAATGCAACTTTCACAATGAAAAGAAGAACAATCAATCCCTTGAAATAATTCTGGAAATAAATGTTTCAGATAAAGAAAACTAGGATGTCCTAGCCTATAGTGCCATAGCATTATTTTTTCTCGAACAGAGATTGAACTAGTACTATTAAAGCTCTGAGCTTTTTTATTACTAACAGGTACTTCATCAAAGTAGTAAAGACCTTCAAGCATCCTAGCACGCCCAATCATCATCCCCGAGTTCTGGTCCTGAAATTCACAATGGGATTCAAAAAATGTAACACGACAATTAGAATCCTTAGATAGTTTACTGACAGACAAAAGGTTACAGGCTAAGTTGGGGACGTGAAGAACAGCATTGAGATTAATTTTCTCAGTTAGTTTAATAAATTCTTTTCCTGCAATAGGTGAAAAACTACCATCGGCTATTCTGATTTTGTCATGACCAGAACAAGGGAAATAGGTACTAAATAAATGGGAAAAACTAGTCATGTGATCGGAGGCACCGGAATCTATGATCCACGGAGAGAAGTTTAGGCAAGAGAAGGCTTTAGGATTTCTACCTGTTTGTGCCAACAAAACACTAGGAGTACCGGATGAGGAGTTGGATTTTATCAGCTTTAAGAGTTGATCAATCTGCTCTTTGTTGAAGGGACCTGAATCGGCTTCATTAGCGGTAGGAAAGCCACGATTCTTCTCTCCTTGTTTGCTGCTTTTCCAGTTGACAGGTTTGCCATGGATCTTCCAACACGTTTCGCGTGTATGGCGAGGCTTGTTGCAAAAATCACACCAGACCCGTGGCTTATCATCAAACCTGCGCTGGTAATTTGCAGCCTTGTTGGCCGCAGCATCGCTAATTAAAGCAGAAATTTCAATTGATTCACCAGTACCTTTTTTCTTAAGCATGACGCTCCTTCGGCTCTCTTCCCTTCTGACTTCGGCAAATACTTCGCCAATGGATGGGAGAGGAGGTCTGCCAATAATTCTTCCTCGCACTTCATCGAACTCAATGTTGAGGCCGGCAAGAAACTTGTAAATACGGCTGTCTTCCACAGTTTTCTTGTGGTGGTTGCAGTCGTCAACCGATTTCCATTCGTATGTGTTGAAGATGTCAAGATCCTGCCACAACCTTTTCAACGAATTGAAATATTTGGTGACGGAATCATCTCCTTGACGAATCTCTCCCAACTTCAAAGTTAATTCGAAAACTTGAGATTGATTTCCTAGGTCAGAATACATCTGACTAACATTATCCCACAATTCTTGTGCAGTAGGATAGCACATGTAATTAGAGCTTATATCCTCCTCCATAGAATTGACCAACCATGTCATAACCATGGAGTTTTCAGCGTCCCAACTGTCGAACAGCGGATCATTAACAGCAGGAGCCTTCTTGTCACCAGTGATGTAACCGATCTTTCCTTGCCCACGGATATACATCCGGACAGATTGTGACCAGCGGAGAAAATTATCACCATTTAGGCGGATGGTGGTGATTTGGACAGAGTGAGAGTTGGACGTTTTCACCGGAATGGCAGCGGCAGGGGTTGAAGTGGTTTCGGACGTGACTTCCGACATGGCTATGACGGTTTTAGGGCTGCTGCGTTTTTTGTTGCTCTGATACCAACTTAGAAAATATGAGGAAGAAGAACTCCGAAAATATGAGGAAGAAGGAATATATTTCTGTTATATTCAAAACTTCTTATTTTACAAGACCAAATGACACTCCTTATATAGGAGATATTACAAACATCATTATAACCCATTATATGCCACTTACATATTATATATTACCACTATCTACCACTATCATATTATATACATGCCACTATCTACCACCAACACCACTATCATATTCTATACATGCCACTATCTACCACCAACACCACTATCATATTCTATACATGCCACTATCTACCACCAACACCACTATCATATTATATGCATTAACACAAATTTCCAACAAAAACATGAGTCAAACACATGTAAACACCAATTTTATGGTGAGAACTGTTAGCACATCAATTATTCTTGGAAATTGTGTTCTGGATATTGGCCCTGTTTGGTACAACTTAATTTCAGCTTATTTCAGCTTTCAGCTTAATTTAAGCTATTTTGATGTGTTTGGTTTAGCTTATAGCTTATAGCTTATAGCTTTGTGGAAGTCAGAAAACAGCTTATTCTTTGAGTGGGGCAGGAGATGCTTTAAGAATAAGCTGGAAATCAGCTTAAGCTGAAAGTTATAAGCTATAAGCTGTTTAGGCATAAGCTATAAGCATTTTCCCACAGCTCTACCAAACAGGGCCATTATAAATTTCAAGGCTTGTCTGCTCTGCGCATATTTTTCATGAATATTAGTAACTTCTTCCTTCTTTTTTTTCCAAGTAACTTCTGTGTTTAACAGATTGGCTACCTGTGCACACCTTTCATATTTTTTTTCATTGAAAGTCACATCTACCTTTCTGTGTGTAGAAAAGTAATGCTTCGAGTAGATGCAAAGCAGGGAGCTCCAAAAGAGGGAAACTCTCCTATTGAAAACTTCCAGGTAATCAGTTCCACAACCAGCTTATTTTTACAAAAATCAGGATGGCCATTGTTTAAGGATTGCCGTCTCCTTATAGACGATGCCTATATTTGTTAAAATTCAACTTCAAATGTCAGGATGATCGGTTGCTTATTTTCTTGAACCAATGTAGAGTGTACTATGAAACAATGGGCTTCCCGCAGACCAGTTTCCTTACAAATTCCTGGCACCTTATTAGTCATGACATGTTGGATTATGTAGCTCTATACTGCTCATATCTTTTCTGGCCGAAAGTGATGGCAACATAGCAAACAAAATACCTTGATGTTGAAAGCTACTGACAGGGAAACAAAGAAGAGCACTTCTTTAAATTTCAAAGCCTAACATCTCGCCATTAACACTTCATTGACCTCACCTTAATTCACCATTTTGTTGAGGGTATGGTTACTTATTCCAGACCTTTACTAATAAAATGAAGAAAGGAAAATGCTTGATTGCATGATTGTAGCACAGAAATTAAAAAAATGGACATTTTATTGAGTAAGAATGCTGCAAGTCTGCAACATAATGGAAAAGGATAAGGAAGTATTATTGTTATAAGTTACACATCCTGGAATAATTTGGTTTGTAGAGGGAAAAAATTGTTTGCAATAAAATAAAATTAAAAACATTGATTACTAGGAGATATGATTCTAATTATCATTTAATTAAGAGTCAACTGGCTTTTCCCTTCAACATTCTAGTGTTAAATTAATCTCTTTTAACATGTGAGAAAATCTTTGTACTTTGCTTATATTATATTCCCGTAGATGACTAGACAATATTGTACTTACGTGGATCTTCTTCATATTTTAAGTTCATATGCAAATTTATTCTTCTGCTTCCTAATATATGTGAGAGACTCCAAAATTTAGCCTCATGAAGAGAACCTTTTGTTCCTTTGCCCCTCTTTTTGGGGTTCTTTCTTTGCTCTCTCTCACTCTCTCTCTACACACACACACACACACACATACTTTTGCAAAGATACCCTTGCACTTTGTAAAAGCACTTGTCAATTTGTAAAAACGGCCTAATGGTTCTCATTGTTGATTAGCTTATTTAAGTCTGCAAATGATGCTTGGATATCTATTTGCAGGTGGAATTCAACATATTGATGTGCATTATCCCTAAATGTGATTATAATATGAACTAATATCCACACTGCACATGGAAATCTACAATTAATTTGAACTTTGCTATGTTAGTTGATCTCATTACTGAAGAGTTCCAATCTGTGAAAAAGCAGTTTCTGTGTCCTCTGTGGATTAGACATTAAGGAATTTCTTTTCTTTTGTCTTCCCCTATCAAAAAAGTAAAAATAAAAAGAAAGGGGGGATATTTTCCAGTGACCCTGGTGACCTGATTGTGATTTGCATAACAGCCAAGCGGTACCTTCTATCTTGCAGGTAGAGATCTATCCCCTAAAGATACATTTGACTGAGACACTGTACCATATGATATGGGAGTATTTCTTCCCAGAAGAAGAACAAGACTCCCAACGGCGGCAGGTTAGTCCTTTTGTGCTTTTGAATTTATTTGTTATCTTTCTATTGTAAACAACTAATACAATTGGTGATTCACACCGTAACATCCAGGAAGTTTGGAAGGTTTCGACTACAGCGAATTTAAAACGTGTAAAGAAAGGTTCATCTATGCTTGAAGCTTCTGCATCTAGCAGTCAATCAACAAAAGAAATTGAGGTTTCCTCCAAGCTAAACACCCCTCCCTTCACTTCTGCTGCCAGTCAATCTTCTCTTCATGTTGATTCCTCTCAAGTGAGTTTCTGGAGCCTATCATTTCACTTTCAATGATTCTTTCTGACTGATTTGATGATCTTAATGTGTCAAGGGAATAGAAATGGTGGTGATGTGAGACAATTTTTAACAATAAATGTTTTAATAGGCCTGTTTGTTGCCATGATCTTTAGGACATATTGTAGGGCATAACCTCAGCAGAGAACTTTTTTTCTTTTTTTGTTCCCCAACTTTTAGTCATGTTTATCATGCCTGCATTAATGTTACTTTTCAGGCATCAAAGTTGCAGAACCTTAAAGCTAATATGGTTTGCGGTTCTACCCCCGAGCTAAGACGAACATCATCGTTTGACAGAACATGGGAAGAAAATGTGGCTGAATCTGTGGCTAATGAACTTGTATTACAGGTTCATTCATCAAGCATTTCTTCATCAAAAAGTGGGCCCCTTGGTGTTGAACAGCAAGACGAACCCACAAAAAATAAGCCAAAAGAGATTAAGCCTACTAAATTGGGTCGTTCCTCTCATGAAGAAAAGAAGGTAGGAAAGACACAGGATGAGAAAAGATCTAGGCCTCGAAAAATGAGGGAATTCCACAATATCAAGATAAGCCAGGTTGGTTCAGTCTGCTAGCAAAATTTAATCCATTGTTTTCTGTAGTAATGATGTTGCTTTTTTAATGATTGTCTACATCACAATGGAGTAGGTTGAACTGCTAGTTACTTATGAAGGACCTCCGTTGTCTGTCACCGAGCTGAGGTTGCTGATGGATACATTTCACCGTGTTGACTTCACTGGAACTTGGAGGCGACTATTCTCACGTGTTAAGAAGCATGTTATTTGGGGAGTCCTAAAGTCAGTCACCGGAATGCAGGTGCGTTATCTGCACATATATTCATTTTTATTTTGTTTTAATGGATAAATATACTACCTACCATTACAACGCGCGTGAGTTCCCAACTTGGGCTCTCTCTGTTTCATGGGCAGAGTTACAACATGTCCCCCTGCCCCTCCCCCAAAACTCCCTGGCACACTGTAGCTGTAAATCTTTCCCAACCGATTGTGTTACTTTGTGAAGATTCCAAAAGTTCTATATTGTTCTCTTCCCAGCTTCACAGCAATAAAATAATATTAATTTTTTTTTTGATAATCAACAACAAAAATTTCTCTCCATCCGCAGAACCCAAAAAATTGCGAAGACAGCACATGACCATAGCAATTTGGCTTTCTTAGATCCTCCGAAAGTGCGAAAATCAACCAAGAGCATATGCGCACTCCTTTTTGGGGCTACCTACATAACATTTCCCAAAGAAAACAATCTATGCCATAAATTCAAAGCGGTTGGACAATGCAAGAATAGATGATCCACAGATTCCCCATTCTAACAACACAGAATGCACCGCTGAGGATTTAGAAAACGATTAGGTCTCCGTTTCTACAAGTATCATTTGTCAAAATGCCTCCATGAACCAAGGCCCACATAAACACCTTTACCTTTAAGGGAGCACAAACCTTCTAAACTTTTTTACAAAAAGAAACACGAGGATTATCAATGATATAATTAAAAAAAGACTTACAAGAAAATATCCCGGGCGAATGAAGAGCCTAAACCCTCTTGTGCTCTAAAAGAGGAGATAAAGAAAAATGATCGATTCTAGACAATAAAGAGGTCAATTGTGAGGCCTCCCTATCATTAAGATTCCTAGAAAAATCAAAATTTCAGGAAATTGGAGCCAAAAGTGAACAAGCCATGGAAGCAATTGAAGAATTATGAGATCGAGCCAATCTATAAAGATGTGGGAAGTCAGCAGCAAAAGAAAATTGACCCATCCAAACATCCTTCTAAAATTGAACTAGTTCCCCATTGCCCACCCTTACAGAAAGATGATGATACCAACATGTGAAAATTTGAGAAATTGACTTCCAAGGAGCACGAAAGTTACCTCTCAGAACCACCCGTGAATCCCTACCATTGTCATGAGTCTCATATTTGCTTCTTATAACCGCATGCCAAAGTGAATCAGTCTCAAGGGAAAATCTTCATAACCACTTGCCAAGAAGGGCCAAGTTCCTGGCCAAGATATTACCCGATAGCCAAACCCCCTTTCTCCTTAGGTAGCGACACTAACTCCCAATTTGCCAAGTGATCATTTTTCCCCTCATCCTTGCCGCCTTAAAGAAAATCCTTCATCAACTTTTCTAGTAACCTTGCCACCTTAACCGGAACCTTGAATAAAGATAAATACTAAATACCTCTCAAAACAGTCTTAACCAAAGTGTATCTATCCCCACGTGATAATAAAGCCTTATTCCACCCTTCCAGTCTCTTACCAATTTTTTTTACAACTGGATTTCAAAAAACTTCACTCCTAGGATTACCCCCAAGTGGAATACCCAAATACTTAAACGGAAGTGACTCTTTACCCCATCCTAAAAGTGTCGCCCTGAGTTGAAGCTGATCTTGCTGCATATTAATCCCACTACACTATTTTTTCCCAAATTAATCTTAAGCCCTGAAATAACCCCAAAAAGTCTCAAAATCGAATAAAGATTAACTATCTGACTTTCATCTCCTGAAGAGAAAAATATGGTATCATCCGCATATTGTAAATGTGTCACACTAACTCTATCCCGCCCCACCTCCAACCCTACAAAAAGACCTACTTCTTTAGCTCTATCGACCATCCTTCCAAGTACATCAGCTACCAAAATAAAAAGAAAAGGAGATAATAGGTTCCCTTGTCGAAGTCCCCATGAAGCTCTAAAGAAATCCCCTGGTTTACCATTAACTATGACTGACATATTACAAGTCGCCACACATCCCCTAATCTAAGATCTCCACCGCCCACCATATCTTTTCTTGTCCATTACAAAATCCAAAAACTGTCAATCCACATGATCATATGCCTTCTCAAAATCTACCTTAAAAATAAGTTCCTCCCTCGTTGAATTTCTATATTCCTCCACTACTTCATTTGCCACTAAGGCAACATCTAAGATTTGTCTTCTTTTCACAAAAGCCCCTTGCGTCCTAGACACAGTATCCCCTAAAGACATCCTTAATCGTTTTGATAAAACCTTCTCCAAAATCTTGTAGAGTATGTTACGAAACTAATAGGCCTAAAATCTCAAATTCTTACAGCATTCACTTTCTTAAGAATTGAACAGATGAATGTAGCATTTGAGCTGAAATTAACAACCCCCAACCCATGAAATGCCAAAAACACTCTCAACAAATCCCCTTTCACCGCCTCCTAACAATCTTGAAAGACGGCCATGGAAAAACCATCCGAACCTGGAGCTTTGTCTCTCTCACAATCAAAGACCGCCTCTCGAATTTCAATTTTATCATAAGGCCTTTCAAGCCATGTTACAGTTGCCTAATCAATGGATCTCCACTCAAGCCCTTCAATCCCCGGTCTATTCCCTTCTTCCTTCGAATAAAGCTTAGAATAAAAATCATAAATGCCACTGATAATCTGATTCTCCCTTTACTCCACTACCCCTAGACTTAGTTCTAATCTCTTGATGAACTTCTTCTTCCTTTTCCCGTCTGCAACCTTGTGAAATTTTTTGAATTAACATCCCCTTCCTTCAACCATTTGATTTTTGCTTTTTGATCCCAAGAAATTTGCTCCCTAAAAGACAACTCTTCCAATTTCAATCTCAACTGAGATCTTTCCCTTCTAAATGACTCAACTAAACCCCCTTGCGACTCCAAGGCATCTAACTCTTCTAATCTACTCATCACCTCCTTTTTTTGAAGACTCCAAAATCCCAAAAATCTCCCTATTCCAACACTTCACCTTTTCCTTGACCATCTTCAACTTTCTCATAAATTTAAAACCTTCCCATCCATGACAATTAGCATTGGTCCACCATTCCTCAAAATTTTGTTTAAAAGATGTATGCTCCAGCCACATATTCTCAAATCTAAAAGGCATCGGTCCCCATTTTAGTGGACAACTTTCTATCACAATAGGACAGTGATCTGAAACTAATCTAGGTAGCGATTCCTGTCTTAAATTGGGAAAAACCCCTTCCCATCCCAAGGAATATAAAAATCTATCAAGTCTACAACACACCAAATTCTCTTGAAGATTAGACCAAGTAAATCTTGTATTACACAAAGGAGGATCCACCAACTCACACTCTTTAATAAACAAGTCAAAGTCCCTCATACCCCTAGTTGTTCTAATCCCATTAAGTTTTTCTGAGATCTTCCTTACCACATTAAAATCCCCCCTTAAACACCACTTTGGTGAACACAACCCAAATAAACCATATAGTTCCACCCAAAAATCCTTTCTCCTAGAATGACAGCTAGGTCAATAAACCCTAGTCAACCACCACTCCGTATTGTCCAAGTTCCTAAACCTAACTGATAGTGAAAACTCCCCCACTATAGTTTCACACTTAGAAACGACTCTCTCATCCCACAATAACAAAACTCTCCCTAATCTACCAACTGAAGGCAAACACACCCATCCCTTATGTCTAACACCCCAAAGACTTTGCATGAACCTCCTATCACATACTTGTACTTTAGATTCCTGCAAAACAACTATGTCCGGTTGATGACTCATTAGAAAATCCTTAATAACTCTCCTCTTTTTCCAAGAACCCAAACCCCTCACATTCCAACTAATAATCTTCATAGAGAAACATTTTCGCCCCTAACCTCCTCTTGTCTCCTCTCATAGTTAACTGAACTTGCTAAATTCTTTAATTCCCTTACATCCTTTTTACTATTCTCACCTTCCTTTCTGACAGCTTTCTCCCTCGTGGACCTATTACGCATCCTAAAAGACCCAAAACTATCCTTAATTTTAACTAGTGACAATCCCATGACCTGAAGTAATTGCATAAAATGAGGTACCTCATTCTCCTTGATAGGGCAAGTCTCATACTTGCTCAACTCCTTCAACCATCTTTCCGTTTCCTCCTTCCCTTCACTAAAAACCTGACCCCTCTTGTTACCCAAGATTCCACCCTGATTTTCCGACACTATGATAGACTCATTCGCAGTGGCCCTCGGAATTTCAGCAGTAACCCCTTGCACAACAGAATCAACTAATGAGACTTCAAGAACAGGGCAATAAGAATTGGATAGATGAAGCAAAGAAACCCCACCCCTAGCCACTTCCTCAGAACAAGAAGAGTCTGGAATAGCTTGTACCTCTTTCTGAGAAGATGAAAATGTTAAATCTTGGTTAAAGGAAGGATTGACCTGATTCATAGATTCTGAAGACAAAAAACTGTTGAGCTACTTGTGTACTTTGTGAAAAAAGATTGATCACTGCGCTTACCCCAAACCTGTCGCAAAGCTTGTACAGCCCAAGAGACACCTTCCAAATCTATCTTCAGAGACTTCTGAGTCTATTCCTCTCAATGACCTCCACTAGACCTCCTTTGGATTCATTATCCACCTGAATGATAATGAGTTTCTTTTCGATTCGTAACTCAGAAGCTCTCCTGCTATAGACTCTCAATCTCGCTCTCTCACCCATGACCCTCTCACCACCATAAAAGAACAATATTAATTACTATTGTTAGTTACCTTCTGGCGCATCTTTATTAATTTTGTCAGCAAGTGAATTCACAGGCATTATGTTCACCCTATGAAGCATGGTTACTCCGAAGGAGTACTAGGTATTTACCCAGTACTGATATGCATACTCGTACGGCTGCATGCGTATTGCGTATGCAAAAATACTTTGGGTACAAAATTGTAATGGGACTGGTAAGGCATGGGTATGTTTTGAGTACTTCAAGGCATGAATGTAATTTTTTAAAAATATAGGGTTCGTGGAACAATTGTATTGTGCCTATTTTTTATTTTTTATTTAAAAAAAAATTATAAGAGTATTTTTGCAATTATCAAAAATTTAAAAATTACGTGGGTTATTTTTACCATTACAAAAATATTTTAAAATTATTACATCATGATGTACTATTACAAATTATAAAATTTATTTTTTTATGGATGTACCGGACTGTACTTGCGTCCTTCTATATCAGCATACCCATACCCATGCTTCCTTCCTTGTGTTCACCCATCCGAAAAAAGAAAACATTGACATTCACTTCCCATTGTTGGGGTTACTTGCTCGCTTGGTGAGCAATATCTCCTTTAGCACTAACATACTTCTCAACTTATACGCAGGGTAAGAAGTTTAAAGACAAAGCACCGAGTCAAAGGGAGTCCAGCAGATCTGGTGTTCCAGACAATGATCTTAACTTTAGTGACAGCGATGGAGGTGGTTCAGCTGGGAAACCTGGTCAATACCCAATATCGTGGGCTAAGCGTCCTAGTGATGGAGCGGGCGATGGATTTGTCACCTCTATTAGGGGCCTTTTCAATTCTCAGCGCCGCAAGGCCAAGGCATTTGTGCTGCGGACAATGAGGGGTGAAGCAGAGAATGAGTTCAGTGGTGACTGGAGTGAAAGTGATGCAGAGTTCTCTCCCTTCGCTAGGCAACTAACTATAACAAAAGCTAAGAAGCTTCTTAGACGGCACACAAAAAAGTTTCGCTCAAGAGGACAGAAAGGTTTGTTAGAGGCTCGTTTCCATTTTATCCAACCTCCTTTGGTTTCTTGACATGGACCCAAAACCTCAAAACTTTTATCTGCCACATTTTACAACATTGCAATTACAAGCTGAGTTCAAGTAGTTCGGCTACTATCCTCGTGTATTGAGGAGAATGGAACGAGGGCTAGTAGATGCATTTTCATTGGTGTCATCCATACTGTCTTGAAGTCATTTTTAAAACCTTTTGGGTGTTCTGAATTGAAAAGTCTAGCCTACATTTTTCTTTAAAACTCAGGTATTAGGGAGAGGGAAACTGAAGTCTTATAAGTAGCACAGATGGGGCAACTTTAGGCGATGTAGAACACATTACAATACACCCTCCTGGACCACAACATATTGCCAGACAAACAGCACACCAATCACAAACATATAGTAGCCAGACAAATGGCACACCAATCACAGGCCCAATTAAGTTTTGATACCAAATTGAAAAGCCCAGCCTACACTTATCCTTAAACTCCAGTTATTAAGAAGAGAAAAACTAGAGCCTTATAAGTAGCACAAATGGGGCAACTCCAAGTAATGTGGGACACATTCTAACATTCTGTAATTTCAACCCAGTGTGCCACGTTCTTGCTGGGAGCTTCTATTTTCACACAACAGTTCACGCACCATTTTCCATTCAGAAATCAACTTCCAAACAAAAATCAATGGTTTGGAAATCAACTTCCAAACCAAAGACATAGCTGAATCATAAGGTTTTGCTTGGAAGTAGATGTCCAAACCAAAAAAGTGAGATAATGTGGTATGTGGAAATAGAAGATCCAGTCCTTGCTATGAACCTACATGAAGTTGGTTTCTTCTATTGTGCTCTAGACGATTTGAACTCAAAAGAGATATTCTAACTCTCTGAATGATCATTGTTCCTGCACCAGGTTCATCTTCCCAGCAGAGAGACTCACTCCCATCATCCCCGAGGGAGACCACGCCATTTGAAAGTGATTCTTCTACTGGATCTTCACCTTACGAGGATTTCCAGGAGTAGAGGCGCCTGAAGTCATTAAACTCGGTATATTTCTTCATCGGTTAAAGGAGAGTTGTGCAAAGATGAAGGTTTTTTTTTTTTTTTTTTTTTTTTTTTTTCTTTTTTCTATACTAAGTCCCCATCAACCTGGGGATGCAAAGCGGGGAAATTTTAATGGATTTGAGTTGGGACCTCTACCTTTGGAAGATTCGAGATTTTTCCAAGCTATGTGCATATAAACGCAGGCCCAAGGAACTGCTTGCGTTGTGAAGTTGAAAGGGTTACTTATGATAGCCGACAATGGAAAATCAAGACTCACACACACCCTCTCTCTCTCACATTCACATTTAAGAGAGTAGTTGTATCGGAGGAACCATCCTCCTCAAAGCCCCACTTATATATATTACTTTTATATCCTGCAAGATATGGGCTCTTCAAGAGTTGCATGTACAATTTTGTATAAACAGCTGTATGTATATGTTGATAATAGAATAAGTTCTCTCCCTCTCAAGTACACATAAACTAGATCCATTCAATAACGTGATGCACAAATTTAGGTACACAATTTCAGATGTATTGGTTCAATGGATCTGTGTTAGATGTCTTGCACCAGCTCAGCTTGCCTAACTGATGTCTTCCAGGATTTTCAGATACTACTAAACTAATTTATTCCCTCAAAACTGTTCAAGTTGAAACTTTCAGGTTGGTGTTTTCCCTCTTTACCTTTTTATTTTTATTTTTATTTTGCAAGTAATTGTGCTGGAAGTTTATGCACACGTTTGTTTGTTCTTCAGATTTGTGAAACTTCCACAACAACTGTTCTCCATGGTTTTTTTTATATAGAACCATTGAACACACAATAAAAACAGAGACAGAAAAAGGGCATTAGTTCAAAATTCACCCATTTTCAAAATATTGTAAGTACATTTTACCCATCCAAAAGGTTCACAGGTCAATTGCCTTGGGTATATTTGTCAAATTGGCTATAAAAACAAAAATAAAAAAAACAGAATAGGGTTTATATCTGGAGAAATTAAACACTATGACAAGTACATTACCAATGCACATTGAACCAAACTAAAGAGTAAATAAATAAAAGCAGAATTCAATAAATTCTATTAAAAAAAAAAACCCTAAAAATGATAAATATATAAAGACTGATTAAGGCACTCCAAACATCATCTTCCAACAACTCAATACACAAACAAGATCCTACCAATTAATATCAACATTCAAGCATCCCAGATGTTCTAATGTCAGGTGGAACCAACGGTGTTCCTCTCTCTCTCTCTCTGGGTAGTGAGAGAATCACTGCATTCTGGACGCATGTCATTTGCCATTTTGAAGCTACGAAAAGTTATTGCTTATCCGATGAGTTTCAACAATATTTGGCCTGTAAATAGCAATAACAACATAAGAGAAACTAAAATAACAGGGTATTTACTTGGAACTTAAGAAACTGTACCTACTAAACAAAGTTAGCAGGAATCTCCATCTCAGTTTCTGATGCACTTGCGAGCTCGACAAGAGTTTCCTGCTCATTCCAAAACTTGATGTGAGAGAAATTGTAGAATTACTCAAAAACAATCCCCATCCCTACTACCACCAAGTTTACTTCTTGATTTGTTGTAAAGTTAAATGATTTTTAATTTTTAAGTTACATAGCCGAATTCTCACATTACAGGGAAAGATGTAAGAAACATAGGATAGGATCAAAATGCCCAGAAATCAACACTCCAATAATTTCAATTTTGAAGTTATACATGCCCAAATTCTCACATTACATGGAAAGATCAAAACAGACCAGAAATCAGCACATCTTTAACCATTCATTTAAGTTATCGTACCTGCTCATCAAGGTTGCATGAAGAATTGACAATCCCCATTGGCGAACTATTTGGATGATCTTCAGCAGTATCCTGCATAACACAGAGATGCATTATTTAATCACACAATCAGATATCACCTAAGGCTGTGTTTGGTTCATGGAGAGGCAATTTCTGACTTGAACCCATGCCACCAGGGATGCTAATGGCAAGCCTTGATAAATGCTTTTAAGTCAATTTTTTGGCAGTAAACTAACATTAGTAGTTAAGCTTGTACAGCCACATGTAAGTATAATACATATACATCTATGGGAAATTGTCAAATTGGCTAATTTTAGAATTGAGAACATACTTCCTCGTCTGGATTGAGAGAAGGATTGTCAGCTCCTCCTGTTACAGCCCTAGAGGGATCTTCAGGAGTTCCCTGCATACACCATGGATCAGGTCAGAAAATTCCAAACTTCTCCATTCACTGACAATTTCCTTGTAAGGAACCAACAGAAATCATACAGGATCACCCTGGTTTCCAAAGAAATTTTCTCCTTCCATGATTGAAGGCTTAATGTCAATAGGTGTTTCCTGCAAATCCCAAACAAAATCTGGGTTCAATCAAAGATCTCCAACATTATGAATTGTTATTATATATTTGGCAACAACAAATTTATGTTTGACCATAGATCCAACTCTCCACGAACCCCGAAAAAATGGCATGAAACGTACCGGTTCTATTTGGTCCAAAGAAAGATTCCTCCCTCCCTTGTTCAGATCTCTCAGAGTTCCCTGCAGAGAGTCAATTAAATGGTGAAATAAAACAAGACGTTACCACAAACAAAGACAAAAAATAAAAAATAAAAAAAGTAAAAGCCATGATTTGTAATAACAATGATCCAACAAGTGAATATAACAATTTCAAGACAGGTCAGAACATGAAGACCATACAGAACTATTTTTCTCAATTGATGACACAAGAATCACCATCAACAACAGCTTCAGCCCAAGTTACCCAAACCATTTATTGTTTGGGCAAGTGGAATGGGAAGCGTGGTACACCACATACTCCAAATGCAATAGAATAGTTCAGCTTACATTGATTACATAATTTAAAGAATACTACTTAAGTGTATATGGATGCAAGTGTACTTGAAAAAGTATATCTCAAATTGTAAATTGCTAAAAATGATATCAGTTTCCATTTTTCTGTTTTTGAAATCAGACAAAGAAAACAATACCAAACAAGCCTTTGGTGTTTTTAAATAACCAAGTTTCACAGAAGCCTGAAGAACAAGGCCTCTACCTCAGCTTTTTGACGGTGACCAAAACTACATCCAACCATCCCATTTGAATAAACATTAATCAACTGAATTCATTTAGTCCACATGCATGCAAATCTATGGCCAACAAAGCAATGGGACCGGGTTCATTTTTAATCCGAGAGGGGTGACCTCAGGAACAAAGAAGTAAAAATTTTGATGACCAAGACTATACAGACCTTATTTGCCCACATAAGTCCGCATGCATTGCAGAGTGTCCTTGGTCCAGCTGGGCCACGACGCATTGCAGGAGTAGAATTTTCACTAACACCACAATGATGACATCTTCGAACGCTGAAATATTGCAGAATAAAAAATTCCCATAATGCTCACAGCAATAATTAATTAAGATGATAGTGAAATATCATTTTATACGCCGAAAACAGCAGTGTCAGATTCAGGTTGCAACTCACACAGTTTCTGGACGAGGTGTGCTATCTTCTTGAGGGCAACTATTAGGAGAATCCCAACAAGCAGCCCCTGGACTCTTTTTCAATGAAGCAAACTGTCCATTCTTACGATGCATCCTAATAGAATAAAACATATGAGATTTATGCACGAAATAAATAACCATATCCGAAGAATATACATATATTAGATTTTGATTGGCAGTGAATGCAATCCCTATTCCACCATTCTCTGTTAGAAGATGTGCCAATACTTTACAATTGTGCCTCATCATCTTTGGCATATAAATAATTATTGTTATATATGACCCAATTACACTTCAAAGATAATTAAATTAGCCAGCCTAATGATACATTATTCACAAACAGCACCCCAAGTGCTGTAACCATCTCTTACCTTTGAGCAACCTCCTTTCGCACGTTGTACCTGATTTTCTTATCAAAGCATCTCTCCTTTCGTTTTTCACGGAACCTAACTAGGGAGGCAATTCTTCGTGAAAGATTTGAGCGCTTTGGGTTATCATCCAAATCCTAAAAGTATTGCAGATAAAGCATGAATACAAATTTAGGAAATGCAAAACCGTTGCCGTCAATATTTCCCACTTCAAAGTTACCTTATTATTCTGATCAAACGGAACATCAATTGTAGGCACACCAGTAGGTATTTCACGCCCTCCCAAAAGCAAGAGCACAGCTTGCACCTGTACATTTTCAATAAATAATAAATTTGAATACAAATAAACATAATAAGAGATTTTGTACCATATAAAAATTCCAGATAATTATGAAGTAGTGGACCAATAACACAAACAGTTGAGAAGACACATAACTAGAATAAGAACAGTAGAGGGTCCTTGACTAACTCAGTTCATGTACATTGAGTCATTACAGTTGAACCTATGTTGACTTGGGTGATGATAATACTCATCTTGCGATAATCTTAGTGCAAAATAAGACTACAAGAGAGAGGCATTACAAGGGTCAAAGCTACTCATGATTGAATAATGAGACAATAATAAAAAATAAAAATAATAAAAAAGTAACTCATGAATGTAAAAAGAAATAGAAAAATTCAAGAAATAAAGGAACAAGCATTGTTTTTTTAATCAGAGAAAGCAAATGATGAAAAAAACACAAAGTTAGGGATCTCTTGCAAGTTTTACCAACTCTCTAATGAATAAAAATATTAGTCTCAATTTTCCAAGAAGAATATATATATATTTTTTAACTCAATTTAGGTTTTAGAGCGGAAGGACATTTATAAGAATCTTAAAAGTGCCCTTCACGTGCCTATGTTTGGTCTTCCGTTCTGCATGAGTTAGCACTAAATGAAAAGGGGTTGAAGTTCCTGCACATTTGATGATCACGTACATTCACGCTTGAATTGTGTAATATATAAGTATTGTACAACCCTGCTATTCTAGTCCAACCATCCCAGTAGCCCCAATTGCCCGTTGATGCTCCAAAATGTATGTGCTATCTTCAAAAAAGTGATTTCCAAGCTCTTTGATTCTATGTTTTGGTTCCCCAAGGTGAAAAAAGCATAATAAACCAAAATAGGTAAAATAACACCAACCCAAGATATATTAATTGCATGTAAGACCTCTGTAGGGGCATTGCAGTATGCTACAACTGACAAATTCCTGGAGTTAAGCAAATAAAAAGATGGTTCAGAGGACTGTGTGTGTGTGTGTGTGTGAGAGAGAGAGAGAGAGAGCGAGAGAGAGATTGGAATGATTATTCTGGACAAAGAATTCCCAGCAGTAAACAGAGACACCTTTAGGAAATTGAACTGATGGCAAGCTACAAATCATGAAGTTCAATAAAAAAATGATCTTTATTGTTTCATGTCACAAGCTATATAAAAATTATTATTATTATTATTTATGTATTTATTTTGCATCTTTGACAATCAGGCAATTTTCATGAGGGTTCCAAGATGTTCACATAAAATAAATCACAAATTGGGTAAAGTATAATATTCTAAACACAAGAAGAGGTAGCAACAGAGCAACTAATTCTATATCAAAGGTTGACATCATGAGAGACAATCTTGAGTTACATCCAGTAAATCATGTTACTGGGTTACCACCTTCGGTCACATATATGATATAATCTACACATTCGTAATTTGTTATCTTCATTCGAAGCAAAAGAAGGAGAATGGGGGGGTGGGGTTCAATTTAAGACTCTCATAGACCCATCATGAGAAGCAAATGCCAGCTCCAAATACTCCACAAAAAATTGACTCAAGGCTCATTCCCATTATCACAGAAAAACACAGTAGTCAACTTGTTAGCACAAAGATAATTCTTCTGTTACAATTTTTCAAATTAAACTAATAACAGCACCAACAGTTAACACAGAATCCAGGAATAGCAAACACAATACAGTACAGTTATGAAACATTATGAATAAGTACTATATGAAACATAATAGAAAAATAAATAAGTACTATATGAATATTCTGTTCAACAATAAAGAATCCTCAGACTAAAAGTCATTAACTTTACAAAAATAGCAACTACAAGGACACTCAATGAGATTCTTCAAACCAAACAATCACTAATCCCTATAAAAAATTAATTAAAAAAAACACACACACACAGAGGCATAAGAATTGTAGTTCTTCTCACAAATGATTCACGCAATAAATTGTCTTCAATTCATTGTATCTGCTTCAATTTTTATTTTATTTTATTTTTTAAAATTACGTCCGTGCAATCGATTGAACCACGAAGCCATGATAGAATTGAAGATGAACGAACCTTTTCAGGCGTAACAGCAGGGAACACATAAACCTCTCCTTCAAAAGCGAGAGTGAGCTCACTAGTCCGAGACGCCACCACCACACCACCACTACCACCATCTCCGCCGCCGTGACGGTGGTGGTCGGAAGCATTCACGGAAGTCACGTGAGCTTCCTCCGCCTCATCCATAGCATCATCACCGCCACCATCGACGCCATCCTCGTACTCGCCGTCGTCGTCGTCCTCGATCTGTATCGCCGGAACTTGAGCGTGCTCTTCGTAGGGACGAGCTTGAAGTGGCTGTGGATTCGCCGCCTCCATCACCACTCGAACAAGAACAAGAACAACAACATCAAAGCAAAAGTTGAAGAATCAAAACTCGAAACTCTCCGCCCTGTTTCATTGGAGAAGCATAATCAGAGATTCCAGAGATACCAAAACCCTAACCCTAGATTGAATCCAAAGGAATTGAAGCTCGCTAGCCCGACAGAGCGAACCAAACCAAAAAAAAAAAGATAGAGAGAGAAGAGATGACGATGAAGAAGGAGACAAGGGCTGCGAAAAAAAGTACCCCAAAATAGCAAAGATTTGCAGGTTGTGCCCGTGTTTCCTTGAAGAGACTCGAATAAGTAATTCTTCTTTTTATTTTTTTAATTAAAAAAAATAAATAGAATGTCTATTTGTTGTCTGAGGCCTATTTTGGGAACAATGGTAAAAAGCCAGTTTTTTGGTTTTTTGGCTTTTTTTAGCCAAAAAAATCTGCTTTTTTACCCAAAACAATCCAGCTTTTTGCCAAAAAAGTCACCAAAAAAGTCAAAAAGTCAAAAAGTCAGCTTTTTACCAACTTCCCAAAACACGCCTGAGAAATTTCTGTTAGTAATTAATTTCAGGTTATTATTTTCTGAAAACGGTAATTAATGAATAATAATAATGAATTACAGTTTTCACCTTTCTATTTGACAAAATTTTCATTTTAACACTTATTATTTTTAATTTTAAATTTTACGAGTCTAATTTGCTTTGTGTCAATCAATTTGACAATAGTTTCTAAAAACACTTTAAAATCTTAAATTTTATTTCTCTTTAATTCCTACTGGCATATTTGGGAATTCAGATGCTATAAATAACTTGCTGTGAAGTTCATTGAGAGCTTTTTTTTCAGGAATATTTTAATGATTTAAATTGTTCAGATTGTAAAATTTATTGAGTAAATTATCTATACAAAAAAATTTAGGTTAATTGAAAAACTATGGTCTCATAACAAAACCACATTTATTTTTTAAAAGATAAACAGTTAACATGTTTTAATAATTTTTTTTTTTTTTTTAAACAATGAGGAGTTGATCGTGGAACTATTGATATCTGATTAACTTGATTTTTTTTAGATAATTTGTTTGATAAATCTTACAATATAAACGATTCAAATGATCAAAATGTATCTAAAAAAAACTCATGAGCCTCGCAGAAGGGCTGTTGTGACATAGGACTTTTCTTAAGTGTGCAATTTACACCTTATACTTACGCCTTTCTGTTTGCTGTCCTATTTTATATTTACACCTTCTATTTATACCTTTTGTGTTAGTTGCACATGGTGTATAACCTTAAGGGATTGTACACCATAACAGCACCCTGCGACATAAGGCACACTAACATCCCTATATCCTCATTTTTTTAGTCACTTCTAATTGCGGTCAGCCTCCTCCCCTTTTCTCCTCTGACCCTTCTCTCCCTCCCTCCACAACCCCCTCTTGCATGTGTAACTTTCTGAGGCACATTTATTTTCAAAGGTAGAATTGAAAAGATTAACAGTAAGAAAATTAATTAAAATTGTATATATTTTGATGATAATTGTAAAAAATTAAAAAATGCCCAACGTGTAAAAAAATAAAAAAAAATCCAAAAAAAATAAAACAAATAAAATAATGATTTTTACTTAACAAAAAAATATAAAAAATTAAACATTAATGTTAAAAAAATGCCCAACATGTAAAAAAATAAATAAATAAATAAATAAAATAAAATAATTCTAGTCCTTGGAACTATTTTTCTAATATCATCTCCACCTCTTCCATTCCAATCCCCCTTCCAAGACTTATCCTAATATCAAGGGATTAGGAGTCCCCTCCTCATCTCTCAAAACAAACACCCCATATAATGAGTCCTATTTAACTATCAATTTCAATCCCCTCCCTATAACTCCAAACAAACGGAGCGTAATCCCCTATCATCCATTCATGGTCGTATCTTATATATTTCGACATCTCTATTCACTGTCTTTCTATTATTTTTATTTTTATTTTTTATATTGTTGTTCATTCTGACCACTATGGTTTCTATATTGTTGTTCATTCTGACCATTATGGTTTCGTTCGCGAAGCGAGTTGACTTTTTGACTTTTTTGGCTATTTAGGAAGGACTTTTGGTTTTTTTGTTTTTTTGTGAGAGAAAATGTAATGATTATGGGTTAGATGTGATATTTTATCTTATTTGACTAAAAAACTTATTTTATTTTTTGTGATTATTTTAATCCAAAAAAAATCTTAAACCCAACTTTCCAAACATAGGCTATATGTGACTGTCTCTCTCTCTTCCTTCACATATATTTTTATGAAAAAAGATCCGGATCCCCTCCAGGGTGACCCCCACAACCTTCTATGGCCTGTGATTAACCAGATTTTTTTTATTTTTTTTTTCTCTTCCTCCAATCACCAACCCCCACATGTGTGGGGTGGTGGGGATTGATGATTGAGGAGGTCTCAATCACTTCTGTATTTTTTTTTTTCTTTCTTTCTATTTGGAATGGTTAGTCATGCTGTCGTCAGAGTTAAGGTCTGAGATGGATTTGCGAGGGAGAGAGAGTAGGCATGATAATCAGTGAGAGAGATATGGAGGCATCGCGTGGTAAAGAGAAGCAACCAGTGGCAAAAGGGACGAAAAGTGGTTGTGAAGGTAGTGTAGGTAAGCACCAAAGGGTTGGGAGGTGGATGGGTCCTAAGGTGATAATTAATTAGGCTGTTCAATAAAATCAATAAATTTAAATTTAGGAATGAGATGTCTAACAAATTTTTGAATGCATTTATAGTGATTACCCAATTTGATACTAATTTAGATTGAAGGAGTAAAATAGAACTAAATATAAAATATAGGATTACTATTATTTAAATTAAAATAATAAGAATTCAAGTGAAATTTGAGTTAAATTATAAGAGTGAAAATGTAATCTATCTAAAATAAAATAACTAATGGTGTGTTTGGGATTAACTTTTTTAGTAACTTTTTTTGTTGATTTTTTTTATCATTAATATATTTTTTAATTAAAAAAAAAAAGCTCTACACTTTTAATGGAAAAGAATAAAAATTTGAAGGAAAAAAATCACTAAAAAAAAAAAAAAAAAAATTTCTAGTGAGATTTCAAACTTACTAAATCAAACCAAATCAGGTCTTAAATCCTATCAAATGTGGTCGATTAGATTTACAAACTCACTATAAATTAATAATAACTTTGTGAAAGTAGCAAAAATAGTCAATATCTCTAAATGAATCTAAAATTTATTATATTTTAATATCCGAATGAATCGAATATTTACAAATGTATCATCTCAAACAATTCCAAAACCTTTTATTGGTAAGTGTAATAATTTGAAAACTATAGTAATACATTTTCAACTTGTGACTGGAGCAAATGAAACAAATATCAATTTTTTATTTATTTATTTTTTTTTTTGAAGGAATTACATATTAATGAAATATAGAAAAAAACATTTACAAAAATATGAAAAAATTTATGATTTTAATTATAAATATATTTATAGGGCTGGGCTTTCTTTTAGTACTATTGGGCCTGCGAGAGTTCACCACGGGTCCCATTTCGATAATCTGAACAGTTCAACATGTAGAACTCGTCGAATACTATATGTCTGTAAAAAACACATTGATCGAATATCGATAACTATCTCATCGGATTAGATTTTTGTCAATCATTTATTTTTTTACTGTCTATTTTTTTATACAAAACTGTTTTGATTACATAGTTATCGATATTCAATCAATGTGATTTTGTGAAATCATATAGTACATTCAACAATCCAGATTATCGAAACAAGACTCGTAATGTATCCTACGAATCTAATAATACTCTTCACGACTAGATAGAAGCCAGCCTACTTATAATATATTTTTTAATCTTTTTGTAAAGGTGTTTACTGCGCCCGTTGATATGTAATTCTCCCAAATATTTTATTTTATTTTTTTTGTCGTAGAATCTGACTTGGCCAAGTTTGGCATGAGGCAAAAAAGATAAAAAGTCAAAAAGTCACTATCCTATTTAAGTCACATCATCTTATTTAAGTCACATCACCTCTCTAACACATCACTTTAAACCCAACCCAAACCCAACCCATATTTCATAAAAAGTCAAAAAGTGCACTTATTTAGTCTTCCCAAACTAGGCCTTAACACTCACTCTTCCATTGCTATTTAGGCCAAGTTTGGCATCCTCCAAAAAATCTAAAAAGTCAAAAAGTCACTATCCTATTTAAGTCACATCATCTTATTTAAATCACATCACCTCTCTAACACATCACTTCAAACCCAACCCAAATCTAACCCATATTTCATAAAAAGTCAAAAAGTGCACTTATTTAGTCTTTTCAAACTTGGCCTTATTATTTGAAAATTAGGGTGTTATTAAGGTGGAGCATGAGTGTACGATGTCGGATGAGGTGGACGTTTCTGGACCGTTGATATTGGTATTTGGGGGTGATGATGGAAATGGAGCCAGGAGGTTGATGGCTCACGTGAAAGGTGCGGATAGATAATGATGGGGATTTATTGTGTAAAATTACGTTTATGTGGACCCCATATGCACTCACTCCCTCGGTTAGAATGGAGAAGTTATTTGGTAGTCATGCGGCATGACAAGTAATGACTCCATTGTGCTGTGATTGATAAAAAATATAAAATTTATAATTTTATATAGAGTAATTGATGAGTAAAAAGGAGAATGATGATTTGTGATTAGTTAAGTACGACCACATTTGTCCCTAAAACACGAAATAATTTTTCGATTAAAATGTGAATTTTTTTTATAACTCAATATCAGATTTAATAGATTGATTAACTTAAAAATCAATCCCATCAATCTCTAATAAGAGTCAAATTAAAGTTCAATTTAATAGATTGATTAATTTTGAGCAATCTTATTATCCATTAGCAAGAGCCAAATTAAAATTCAAATAAAATATTGTATGAATTAATTAAAAAAAATTCAAATTTAAAACCATAGAAAGAACACACCCGAGACCACAGACCAAACCTTTTGATTAGAATGTAATCTAATAGATGGCGTAGTGATGGCTGGCGTGGGGAAAAAGATTATTTTATACTAATAATTTCATAAAGTTTATTGGATTGGGTTGGATTTGAAAGTGGTTTGGGAGATAATGTCTGAAAAGTACACACCATAATGGTAGTGGTGTGATGTGGTTTTTATCCATATAGTTATCTGCAAAAGCAAAACTCTTTTTGAGAGAGGAAGAATAAATAAATAATAATTTAGAAGGTAGTTTGTTTTCAGTACTGAAACGAAATTGTTAGGCTGATTTTGGTTGGCCGGAGAGTTGTCGGAGCTCAACGGTGGTTGGCCAAAGCTGACAAGAATCAGTTGACTGATGGTGGGCAATAGTGATGGGTAAAAGGGAAAATATATATATATATATATATATATATTTTAAATAAGAAAAAAAAATTGTCTGTTTGGTTTGAATTTTTTTAATTAAGTTTTTTTAAAATTGAATTTTTTGTTTTTCGTTTTTTTTTTGTTTTTAGTAAATATTTTTAAAATTTTAAATATTTCTTTTACTTTTTTAAATGCATCTTACTTAGATGTATCTAAAAAAGTAAAAAATTGAGAAATTTATCAAAAAGTCCTATACAGCTAAATTGTGTTTCGTTTGATCCCACTGAGTTTTTGTTTGATTAACAGGTCCATATGTGGCGGGATTGCTTACTAATAAGTCTTTTTTGTTGTATGCTAGATGAATATGCCCTCACATAATTTATGAAGATGTTCTGCTTTATTTTGGGTATGTGTAATCCCACGTTTTGTGGGTTGGGGAGTGGTGAAAATTCATTTATAAAGTTTTCCAACTCCAACAATGTTTGTAATTAACGTGAACACCATAATATTCACATAACCATTACAATATTCGAATAAAAGTATAACGTGAACCTCTTAGTCCAACAGTGCTTCAGTCGATTGTAACGTGACCATTACAACATTCGAATGAAAACACAACGTGAACCCAACAATGAACAACATCGAGATCGTTGAACCCCACACAACATGAAACAATGAGCCTTTGATCTATACAATGCCTAACAATGAACAATATTGTGAACCCAACAATGAACAACATCGTGAAATATTCCCTCAATCTATACAATGCCCAAATTGTAATGTTTCAATCATCGAACCCCACACAACATGAAACAACGAGCCTCCGATTAACGGGTTAGCCAGAATCTTGATCTGCAGTGCCCATCTAATGCAGACTCTTCCTCTGCTAGAAGTCTGGCGAGTGAATTCTGACGGTACAACATCGAGATCGTTGGAGGCCCAACTGGGTTTTCTCAGAGCCCATAAAAATGGCAATTCCGATGACTCTACCTCGGAGGCTATCTCGTAAGTCTGGTCTCTGTTAAGTTTACACTCACTTCCGAATCCAACGAACACCAAGGATTTGGGTTTCTGTTCATCTAGCCATTCGAAGATCTTACTCCACGGGCCGTCATGTACGGTGACGATTTGGATTTTGTTTGGTTTTTTCGACGGAATAAACCCAATGGGAATCACTGGCTTACCGATCATTTTCCCAAACAAATTGAAGTACTCACCTTTGATGTTCAAAGTTACCAAAAGTAGATAATCATAACAAAATGTAGGGTTCATGTCGCCATTCACCACCGATTCATCTTTCCAAATAGGGGATGATTGCCAATATGTAAATATGAATGCAAAAAGCAAGTTGGATTTCTGGGTTGGTGGGTTGAGTCACGTGACAACACACCCCCAATGTGATATAACCCCACTCACTCCATCTATTTCACATCCCACACCACGCGCCTATAACCTACACCCGTCCAAAAAGAGTACTATTACCTTTTTTTGGGGACATGAATCACACACACACCCCTTCTCATAAATACATGCGGGCCTATAAACCCAAATTAACACCTCAATGGCAAAATAGTAAACAAACAAACCTAACGAGTAAACGGTTTAAAAGAAAAGAATTAGGACCACATGATCTACAAGATGAAAAAATTAGATTTACTGGTCAATTCCCCAAAAAATATGTGAAAAAATATTTTAAAAAATTAATAAATACATAAAAATACAAAAAATATATATTGAATTCTTGTAATTTTTTTTTTTTTGTATTTTGGTATCTAGTGAATTTTTAAAGGATTTTTTTCACAAAAACTATACTTTTTATGTGTATTTATATTATGTGTGTCTAAAAATTAAAAACAATTCTTAAAATATTTTAAAAAATCAATAAAAACAAAAAAAATGAAAAATAAGAAAGTAGAATTTTCTAAAAAGTGTTTTTGAAAAACAAAAAACAAGCAGTTTTCAAAAATTTTAGAATCAATTATATTTTTGTAAAAACAAAAATAATAAATCAAACAATAAACAATATTTTGTTTAAAAAATAAAAAAATAAAAAAAGGAAATGAAAGCTTTAACAAATAATTCCCTGTAATTTGTTTTTAGAACCAAGAAAAATTATTAAGTTGATTTTGGTTAAGATAAAAGTGATTGAAAATTGTCACGACCCAAACCCGACCCTATGGGTTTAGCACCGTAACCGGCCAGTAATCCGAGATTACCGAAGGCCTGCAGGACAGTAGTACAGTAAAACAGAGTACAGGGCCTGGCGGAAGCCAATACAGTAAATAAACAGTGCCCAATGAGCTGTGACAGTCTGTATGCAAAAAGACTTCTCATACATTTATACATAAACAGTATAGAACAGTATGCACAACATTTACAATCACACAGTACAGGGACTTAATCCCGGATAACAGTACAGTAAACAGTTGACAGTCTATACAGAACGGCAAGACAGTATAGAAGGGGAAAATCTAAAACACCCCTAAGCCTTAACGGTTAGGCTCGGAACCTCGCAGTGAGGCACATAGGCTGGCTTGACAAAACTGGAGGAATCCTGACGCTCCTAGCCGCGGTCTGGTGCCTGTACACCTATATATATATATGAGCCGTGAGCTAAAGCCCAGTGAATAACATAATGCGTAAAGAGGTTAAGAATGAATGTTCTTACAGTATGAAAACAGTTCATTTCAATCAGTCATTCAGTTGTTCAGGACAGTAAACAGTCATATATGGTACATCCGTTAGCATAACAGTAAACAGTAGGTCTAGAAGACCGAACAGTAATGATGGCCATCAGTCAGTAAACAGTAGTGGTTCCAACAAGGGAACCGACAGAGATCTCTGTAACAGTAACAGTAAACAGTAGGTGCTAAGGATGCCACAATACAGTTCAGAATATAGGACATACATTCATTCAGTTAACAGTAATCAGTTCAGAAAACAGTACAGTTCAGTTGTTCAGAAAATAATCATTTGTGAACATATCTTTACACAATCGTTACTCACAGAGTTCGGCCTACAGTATGCTAGAGCGTGTCTCCCCAGTCGCCAACCCTACACAGTTAACAGATTGAACACACTAAGCTACACAGTTGGGAAAGATAACAACTTAATCCCTAATGCCTCGGTGTGTTCTACATCTATATCCTCAGCAAGATGCCTTAAACTAGGCCTAAGAATGCCTAGAATGGGATGAGGATGCAAAGATGCACATTTAAAAGCATTTTCAGGATTTTCAGAAAAACAGAGTCCCGCTCGAGCGCAGGTTTCCCTGCTCGAGCGTACAGGCAAACAAAGGTACACGCTCGAGCGTAAACTTTCCCGCTCGAGCGTACTGTAAAAGTACTGGATGGGTGAAATCCCCGCTCAACGCCCGCTCGAGCTTGAGACATGACTCCGCTTGAGCGCCCAATCCTCCGCTCGAGCGGATTGTAAAACAGTGCAAGATGCTGGAAGCTCGATTTTACCGCTCGAGCGGCACTTCCCCCCCGCTCGAGCGGACGACTGAAATCTGGAAATCCCAGATTCGAGCTCCAGGTTCAAAACCAAGCTCAAAAGCATCAAAACCAATCCTCTTGGGCCCATTTTCTGGAAAACATTTATAAACACATAGAATAACATGTTTCAAAGCTCAATTTTAAGAAATCAAAGCCCAAGGGTGTTTAATTCAAACTCAATTTAAACCATTTTTCAAGCACAAGATGAACATGCAAACATGCATGAATTCAAACCATTTCAAAGCTTCGATTTGATGCTCTAAAGAGCCAATTCTTTTTAAAACATGATGAAATCATGGACTAAACTCAAGACATGAACATGCATGTAACATTTTGCCATGAAAACAACTCAAAATCCAACAATACTACCATGCATGCAAAGATTGGGCTTCAATTCACCATTAATGAACCAATTCATGACTTAGCTCTACAATTGGACATGAACCATGCATGAATCAACTTAAACACAAGTCAAAAGGATGAAATTCATACCTAGGTTCCTTGAATGCAAGTTTAGAGGTTCAAATTAATAATCCACACTTCAATCTTCAAGCAATTCTACCAATGAACTCAAGATCCACTCAATTCTCTCTCACTCTCTATCTTGGTCGGTTGAGTCTAAGGAATGAGCTGATGGAATGTGTATGAATGAGTGTAATGAGGCTCAAAGATGATTCAAGTAGTGGGCCACTTAAGTGGCATTAAGGTAATTAAGCCTAACTCTTTAATTAGCTTATTTTAATCTAATCTAATCATACCTAATCAATTTTCAAATAAATATACCATAAAATTACATTAATTATGACGCTCATAAAACATCAATCGGTTACTAATTCGGTCGCCGATAAGGCCTTCAATTAAACGCTCAAACATGAACAGATAAAATAAACAATCAACAGATAGAATGCAATTCAAACAGATGTATTCATTCAATTCAGTTTCAATTTCGGTCAGTCAGTTCAGTACTTTAATCAGTTCAACTATCAGTCATAATCAGTCTCGGTTAACAGTAATTAGCAGTTAATCAGTCATTAATCGGTAAACAGTATGAGGGTTGTTACAAAAATGCAAGAAGCAAAAAAAATTAAAATTTTAAGTACAAGGGTTAGTTTAGCTTAATTTTATACAATTCATAATATGATAACTTGACGGGGTCTGTTTCATTATAATAAAAAAAGTCTTATTTACATATTTTCATATGACACATGTTAATTTTTTATTTAAATTATAAATTTTATTGCACATTTTCATATAGAACATATAATAATTTTAAGTCATAGCATATAATAATTTTAAGTCATGACATGTATTTTAATGACACACGTTAACAAAATTTATAAATAAAATATGATACAAAGTAAAAGTAATAGAAAGTGAATGATACGTATATTATTTATATTTGATTTTTGAGTAATGCTAATAATAATACTCCAATTTTCTATTTTGGACTCACTATCTGTTCAAATATTTCTTCTTCTTTTTTTTATCTTATTTTTAAATTTTTTACCTTAGCATAAATTTTTAATTTTGGCCCAATTTCTAACTTCCTAAATCCTAACACCATCTACTAATCCCAGTGGCCAGCCTAAGCCCCTCCACAACCCCCCAACCACCCTTTCTCCTTCTAGTCTCCCCTATCCTCACGACCCTCTGTTTTTCACCTCATCTTTGTGATTTTCCTCTCACATCTTGTGATTTTCTATTTATTTGACTTGTGACTATTAGAGAGAGGTGATTGGAGGCCCATTTTGAAAACATAAATTAAAAGTTAAAAGTTAACTTTTTAATTTATTTTGAGTCATATAATCTTTTATATAAAATAATAAAAAAAATTAAAATATTAAAAAATTAACTTTTAATAATTTTTCTAAAATACCTAGAGTGGAGAAGCATTGGAGGAGACGTCCGAGGGTATCCTATTATTATTGGAGCGAGGTGATTGGAGGCCCATTTTGAAAACATAGATTAAAAGTCAAAAGTTAATTTTTTAATTTATTTTGAATCATATCATTTTTTATATAAAATAATAAAAATAACTTTTAATCATTTTTCTAAAACATCTAGAGTAGAAAAGCGTCAAAGGAGACGTGGGAGGGTATCTATTATTTGTTTTTTGAGAAATTGTACTAGGAAATGAATCACTGTCAACATTCTACATGGGATTTAAATTCCCAATTTTTACTACTCCCTCCGTTCTAAAATAATGGTCCTTTTTGGAGAATCTAATTTTTTTTGATAGTATAATTATTGCATTTGAAAAAAGTTAATTTTCTAAAATTATTTTTTTGATAGTATATTTTTTGGGAATATCAATGTCATAATTGTACTTTTTATATTGTTTATTAATCTAAAAGAATGACAAAATAAGAAATTTATATTATTTTTGTATTTAATTTTTGAAGAGAAACTAATATTTTGGGATAATAAAAAATAAAATAAATAATTAATATTTTGACAAGGAAAGAATATGAAAATTAGAGAGTGTACCACTGTTGCAGAAGCTCATTCGTAATAGGGCTGAGTAATGAATCCGTGAAATTCGTAATCCGATCCAGTCTAGTCCAATCCGATAGGTTTGGATTGATTTTTTGAATCCGTGGTTCGGTTCCGGATTGAAAAATTAAAAATCCGTAGTACACGGATTGGTTCCGGATTGAGTCTCACGGTTCCGGATTGGAACCGATCCGGACCATATACAAATAGTATATATTTTTATTATACATCCTCCCCCATGGTATCTTCTCTTATTCTATATAAAATCTAAACTCAAACCTAAAACCGTATATCTTCTTTTATTACTTTTGTTTGTTAGTTTTTAGTTTTAATTTATAATGGTCTAAATACTTATGCTGAAATCAGTTTTCTTATGGTTGTTTAAATTCTAGCACAGTATGTCGCTATTATAGAAATAGATGTTGCTATTGTGGAACTAATATAGCGTTATGTTTATATTTTTATGAAATTAAAGTGTTATATATATTTTTTTGTTATTTAATTATGTGAATCCGTGGTCTTGAACCGATCCAATCCGTATTTAAATGGATTGGTTCGGATTGGTTTCATGATTTAAATGGATTGGATTGGTTCCAATTTTTCAGGAACCGTATATAACGGATTGGTTTTGATTTTACCCCAATCCGATCCAATCCGAACCATGCTCACCCCTAATTCGTAAGTACGCATTTTGTCAAAAAGGTCTGCGGGAGTTGCCAAAAAAATTATTGAAAAAAAAAATAGGACATGGGTGGAGATGTTCGGAATCAGGATCCTGCTGTCTTATGTCACAGCGGTTTATTTATTGTGACTAATGACGGAAGCCCATTCCAAACTTATTTTGATGATTTAAATTATTTATATTATAAAATTTATTAAATAAATTATTTGAGTAATGCTACGTAGCTCGAAATCAACCCCTCCGAATCCCCCTAATTTAAAAAACGACGTCGTTTTTCCATTTTTTTTTTTGGTTGAATCAGAAACAAAGAAGAAGAAGGGAGAAGAAGAAAAAGAAGAAAAAGAAGAGAAGGGAGAAGAAGAAGAAGGGAAGGGAGAAGGGAACTGGACAGGAGAGGGCATAAACCAGGGGCGGAGGCCGAGCTGCTGCGACGATCGGTGATCGGCCGACGATCGGCCGAGCTTCTCTCCCTCTCTCTCTCTGTTTCCCTCTCTCCTCTCCTCTCTCTTTCTCCCTCTCTCTCTCGCCTCCACCATCTTTTCCCCCTCTTTTCCCTCTGTTTCTCTCTATTTCCATTTTTGGGGGATTCGGGGGAGCTCATTTGAGCTCTTAAGCTTTATCCAAATTATTTATGTAAAAAATTAAATTGATTAAACATTTATATCTCCATAATAAGAGTATTTGTTTTTTAAAATGTAAACGATTAATATGATTTTAATAATTTTTTAAAAACAACTACGAGTTGATTATGGGAGTTATGGACATCCAATTAATTTTAAAATTTTTTTTTTATGAATGATATGCTTGACAAATCATTAACGTTTTAGATTATTAGAATTAGCCCAAGAAAATGTTGGACAATCTTCACAGTATTTAAAAAGATTAAATTCCGTTGTGTACAAAACAACAACAAGAATAAAAGAAATAGATAAAAGGAGAGAATTTGTTTGATTGTTAAAACTCAAACTCGAAATAATAATAAATAAATAAAACCACAGATTTTATTTTGTTACAAAAACAAAAATAAAATCTGATTAAATAAACAAATAAAAACAGAATAAAATTAAACAACTTACTTGGTCAATTTATTTGAATAACTTTTCTGATCAAGTCCAGTGTTTAACACTGTGTCCTTAAGACAGATTCGTCCTCTCCACGGTGCTTTCAGAATTTGGACGTCTATCTCCCAGGATGAAATGATCTTACCACAAACAATAGCAGCACTACAAATTGTTTGCCTTACGAACACACTAAGTGTTTACACTCTTTCTTTCAAAAATAAAATGCAGCAAGATGAAGAATAGAATTAACAGAGGTGAAATACGAAATTTCTGAATGGCCAACATCAAATGAGGGTGGTCCTATTTATAGATGTGAAGGTGGCTCTTGGATTTGAATTGAACAGGTATGTGGCTCTTGGTTTTGAATTGAACAGGTATGATACCTGTTGGGTTTTGAATTCAAACAGATTCAACAATTCAAACAGATAGCAATTACGGGAAGGGCCCTGTTTGGGTGTGCATTAATTCCAAAACAGTTTATTTCTGTTTGAAACCGGGAAGGGCCCTGTTTGGATGAACAAAAAATCCAAACTAATTTAATTTGAATTCTGGATTTTATTTTAATAAAAAATAAAATTAAATTCAAATGTTTTTGGCCCAAAAAGATTAGAAGCCCAACCACACACCACGCACCCGCGCCCAGGCCCAGCCCGGACGGACGGCGGCGGCGCGCGCGGGGTGATTTTTGGGTCCAATGGGTCTAGCCCATTTTGTCCATAACCTCTTCCTCTAAAACACTTGGGTACCCCTTGGGGCACACCCCAAGTATCTCACCCTAAGCCTTATAAACCCTTTCAAAACTTCCCACCAAATCAATGTGGGACAAACCAATTTACAACCTTAAGGAATTTCCACCAAAACTCCATTTCCATGGAGCACACTTTGGCTTCAATTTCCCATTCACTCGGTAATGGTTTTGAGCAACCAAATATACCACGTGAATCACAACGCGGCATAGAACGCGTTACCACTTTGACCCGAGTAAATCGACACTCGGGGCCTACCTAAAAAATAGACCAAACTTGAGGAAAAATTAACCATTTCCAACAGAAAACTCCAAAAACAGCTCACAACAGTGCTAGAGATGCTTACACTTGAATGGATTTTCATTTATCAAGATTAGATGCATATAAAAATTAAAAAAATATTAAAAACAAACAAAAATCTGAGTAAAAATACATACAGATTTTGTTTTGAATTTTCATTTGTTTTAGTATTTTTTTAAAAAATATTTCAACCATTTTATTTTATTTTTTTAGATGCATCTTGATTGCATGCATTTAAAAAATACAAAAAATTAATAGAATATAAAAAAAATTTCACTAAAAATAAACGAAAACTAACCCCATTTGGCAAGTTGGGTTGGGCTAAAATAGCCAATAATCACAAACACCTAATGGCTTCGTTTGGGAAGTCGGCTATTTTAGGAGGTTATTTAGTTTTTGACTATTTTAGTAGGTTAAAATATTTGTATTTAAAAAGATGATTGGATTTTTTTGTAGTTAGATATGATATTTATGAGAGAAAAAATGATATTATTACAAGTTTGATATGACATTTTATTTTATTGGCTATTTTAGTATATTTTATATTTTTATGAATTTTAACAAAAAAATCCCCCCAACCCCAACTTGTCAAATTGCCACCAACTTTATTTTTTTACATGTCTTTTTATAAAAAATTAAAAATTTATATTTTTATAACATAACAATAAAATAATCAATTCCCAAACAATTTGATAATGAAAAATTTTAAATTCAACTAAAATACAATGGTGGTGATAGAGAGCTCTAAATTGAGTTCTACGTGCATGGCAATTAAAAAAAATAAAATAGAGGCCAAAAAAAAAAAAAATCGAAACATCGTATCAAGATATCAATAAATAAGTCTCACCCATTAGAGCTCCTTTAAAACTCGTGATTTAGAACTTCAAACATTTTTTAAAGAGAAAATTACCCATAGGTCCTGTTTGAAATATGTATACATTATTTAATCCAACAACTTTTTTAGTAGACTCAAAAGTCCTATACTTTTTCTTTCTCTCTCTGTGCATTTTTTCTCATTCTTTCCGTTTTCCTCTCTCTCTCTTTTTTTTTTTTTTGCGTTTTCCTCTCATTTTCTTTGTCATGTTCGACGACCGGTGATTACACCTTCCTTATTCTCTTTCTCTTTCTAATATATAGTCACCGATGACCAACGACCACCGTTGATTGGGGTTCACTAGCAACCACCAATCATCGACATCGACTCGTTACTTCATCATTAACGACGACGAAAAAGATGAGTAGACCTACTCAGATTTGATGTAAATCTACATGAGATCCGACTATATCTAAATCAAAAATAGTTGTCGAAGTACAATATTTTTTCTATATCTATTCTTTCTTTCGATTTCTTAATTTTTCTACCTTTTCTCTGTTACACACGTCTATTTTTCCGTTTTAATGGAAAAAAATCAAGTTTTGAATAAGTTATTTTTAATTTTTAGTTACAAGCAGTAAAAATTGTAAAATTTAACAGATTCAGTTTTTTTTTTGTGCTGAAATGAATCATGCTTTAAAACTGTAAATTTTGACAGTTTCATAACATGTTTTCCAGCTTAATATAATAATACTTTGAAACTGTAACAGTTTACAGTTTTAAAGCTTACTTTTCAATTTGATCAATATTACAGATTATTTGCTTAGTTGTTTGTTGTTGTTATATTTTTTAACTGTAATTTCTCTATTTTTTTTTGTAATATTCTAAATATTCCGATGAGTTTTCGATGATGTTTTTGACATTTTCCAATGATGGTCAAAACACTCCGGTGAACTTCCAGTGATGCTTCAGTGACTTTCCGGTAATGTTGAGCAGCAAGTCTCCGATGAGTCTGACGAAAGTCGTTGGATGTAGCAACACTTTTTAAAGTGATAAAAAAATAATAAAAAAAGAGTTTTTGGTAACAATTAAAAATATATATGACAAATTAGTGCAAGTATTTTGTTTTGAAATTAAATAGATTTTGAATTTTGTGTATGAAACTTATTGGTAAGCAGGAGCGGAGTGATGTGGGGCCCGGGGGGTCACATGCCCCCTCTAACTTTTCATTTTTTTTTGTGAGCTTACACGTAGTGCCTTATATACATAATACACAGTAGCCCATTTGGCAGCACACTTTGACCTACTGACGCACGCACACATGCACCTAATTTCTAAACACACTAACACACACACCCAAACACACCTTCAATCCAATTATTTATTATTATTATTTTTTGATTCATGGGAAAACGGTAGCAAGCGTTTTTTTTTATTATTTATTTTTTATTTCTCTTTGTTACTTTGCAATTTATCAACTCGCGATTCACCAGATTATGATCACACAATACAGATTTGGAATCACACTACAACCTTGATATCTTCTCTTTATTGTTTACAAGTAGTTTTATTTATGATTTTTTATTTTTAAATAAAAATTATGAGCATCAATTTATAATTATTTGTTAAGTTTTGATTTGTAAAAAAATTTGATTTGTTATTATTTATGTTAAAATAAGAGATTTTGATATGTTAAAATTATGAATCTTAGTTGGTGATGATTTTTATTAAAAGTAGGGATTTTGGTTTGTTATTGTTTGTGCTAAAATTAGGGATTTGATTTGTGCTACAATTAAAAATATTCCATTCGTTCTAAAATATTAGTCTCTTATTCTATTTTCCATTGTTCTAAAATATTAGTCCATTTTCAAAAATCAAGTTAAAAAATAATATAAATTTTCTATTTTGCCATTCTTTTAAATTCATTAACAACATAAAAAGTATAATTATGACATTGACATTCTCTAAAAAATGTACTATCAAAGGGTAATTTTGAAAAATCAATTTTTTTAAAGTGCAATAATTGTACTACCAAACAAAATTAGATTTCCCAAAATGGACCATTATTTTGAGACGGATGAAGTATTAATTTCTAGTATTTGTTATTTAAATTAGGGACTTTCATTTGTTATAATATTGGTATATTAGAAATTTTATTTGTTGTGATTTGTGCTAAATTTAAATTTTTTGATTTGTATTAAAATTGGAGATTTTCATTTGTGAGAGTTTGTGATTTTGATTATGAATTTTTATTTTTATTTTGATTTTTTAAAACAGTCACGGAGAAATATTTCAATAGAAAATTAAAGTTGGATTCATCTCTTCCTCAAGAAGAATATTATAATTATTCTTCCACAAAACAAAGTCGCTTAAAAATTTTGAGATTATAATTAATAGGTGCCCCTCCTACATTAAATTCCTGGCTCCACCACTGTTGGTAAGTGCTATTTTTTTAAAATACAATATATTTTCAAATTCTTTCTAAAAATAACTTTTATAGTGTAGCAATATGAGTAGTGTACCAGTTATCGTCTTCACTCTCTCTTCCATTCCCGTAAACTCTTTTCACTCTACTTTTCTCTTCTTTCTTCTCTAACTTACCAAAACCACGGGAGGTTCTATTTGCACACACACATTCCTCTTTTTACACATCTTTCTTAGTTCACACACCCAAAACAAATAAATAAATAAATAAAATTACTCATTACACACAATTTTGTTCCGGTTATATCCCCATACAAACACTCTTAATCCACACACCTTCCACACCAGTAAGCAACGATCAAATCCTAACCCTAACCAGCAACCACCTTGCTGGTGGCGACGCAACACCCGCAACACTACTGCAACCCCCCCTCTCTCTCTCTCTCCTCTCAGTCGCGAAAAGGAAGGCGACGACGACTCGCAGATGAAAAGGGGTTTCGGATGTTAATGGTCGAATCAATGTGTTTTGTGTTGGATGTTGATAGTCGAACCAAATTCATTGGTTCAATAGTTTGATTTTTGAATGAAGGTGATTCTTTCGATACTAGTAGTCCAAATGATAAAAAAATAAGTCTTCTTCCTACATCTAAATTCCACGATGCCCAACGGGATGTGGAAGAGAGGCGAGAAGGCAATGGGTTTCCAGATGAAAGGGAGTTGTAGTGGTAGGGGAAGAGGTAACGGCGGTGATGGAGGAAAAGAGAAGCGGCGGCCATAAAGGACGGTGGTGACTGATGGTTAGGATTAGGATTATGTTTTTGGTTGAGAGTTAGGATTTTGATCGAAAAAGAAATGAGTATTTTGATAGTTTCATTTTAGAATAAAAATATAATAAAAAAAAATCATTAAGTGTATAGGAGTAGGATAAATAGTGTCGGCAAACTGAAGCTCCCCAAAACCACTAAACATTGCATATCAATCCCCCAAAAGGGACCTAAATACCCTCCAAAGCCACCAATCACAGACAAACAACAACATCGACCCTCTTCGCTACCTGAAAACTTTCTCTACACTCACTCAAACCCTCTCCAAAAACCTTAGAAACTTCACAGCTCTGACCACTCTAGACTCCTTTCTCAGACAAACCCGTTATTTCGATTCCACAACATCAGTCTTCGTCATCGATTGTTCGTCGCAATTGAAGAAGCTCGAAAGAGCCAAAACTGTTATTTCCAATCCGAAGATCAAAGGTCGAGTCTCTGATCAGTTTTTGTATAGTTTAGTGTCGGACTGTTTAGTTAAAAATGGTAAAATTAAAGATGTTGAGATCGTATGGAATGAAATTCTAGGGTTTGAATTGTCGATTCTGCGATTTGGTATGTCTGATTATGTTATATATGTGTGCGAGTTTGGTGCGGTTAGTGAGATCAAGAGAATTTGTGAGAGAATTTTATTATTGGGTTCTAGGGGTTTGAGGAAGCAGAGCTATGTTGCTTTGATTGGGGCTCTGTGTAGAGTAAATGAGGGTTGGCTAGCTAAAGAGATTGTTAGACAAGTGTATGATAAGGGGCTTAATGTTGATAACTTCACTTATTTTGTGATGTTTTAGTGTTTTTGTAGAAATGGGGATTTAGATGAAGCTGATTTGATTTTGAGAAAATTGGTGCAAGGAAATTACCACATTGACATATGTATATATGGGAATTTCATAAATGTGCTTTGCAAAACCAGTAAATTTAGAGAAGCAAATAAATTGTTTTGTGAGTTGGTAAAAAGTGATTGTTTTGGAGGGTCAAAATTTGAGTTCTTTAAGGAGGGAAAGAGGGCAATATTTCAGTTGAATTGCAGTGGTGCAGTTCCTGAGATGATTGCTTATGAGACTTATTTTAGGTCACTGTGTAGTGCGGGAAGGCTTGATGAGGCGGAAGCTTTGTCGAAGAAGATGATGAAGAAGAGAACTGTGCTGGAAATTTGTGTTTATGGCTCTTTTATTAAGGCTCTCTTTTGGGCTGGTTGGGGAGAAGATGCTATGAAATTCTTTAAGGTTGAGAGAAAGAAAGCGATTGTTCGTGTCGATGAAATTGCAAGATTCATTATTATAGGCTATGTGAAAAAGGGAATGTTGATGATACATTGAGGATATTCAATGAGATTGTAACAAGTAGTGGCCTTGTCTATTGTGTGGATATTTGTAACCACATACTCGGTGGTTACTGGAAAGTAGGAAGAGTTGCAGATGCAGAGAAGTTTTTTGATCAGTTGCAGGATGTTTGTTTTGTAGTGCCAAATTTGTCTACTTATAAGACTATGGCTAGTGGATATAGCAAAGAAGGTAATTTTGATAAGGCACTTTGCATTTTTGAAGAAATGGTGAATAGTGATATTGCAGCGGATAGGATGCACTTATATACTTGAATTACATGATTGAAAATGGACATTTTGATACCTGCATAAACTGGAAAGAGTTTTTGAATTCAAACTTTATTGGAGATGAGCATTGCATCTCTCTTTGACTTAGAATCAATGGGTAAACGAGTCGAAGAAAAGATATCTGCATGATTGGAATGTTGCCATTTGGGAACTTCATATTAGCTATGGAAAGCTTGCAACTTGGCGTCCAGGAACTAAGGTATATGCTATATTCAAAATTTTGGGCACTTAAAAATTGTGCTATTTGACAGAATGTTCGGTGTGCATGATATGTATTTATTTTATCTTCATTTCCTCTCTGGTCTGGAGGTTTTTGCATTGAATGTGGCTGTTCAAGATGTGGAAGCACTTGAATGCAGTAGCTTGATTTGTTAGATTAACTGCTAAGGGTTCATATGTATGAGAGATTATTTACTAGTGGGGGCATTACTATTTAAGTGTTACTTAATGAGTATGCATTTTGCTGCTTGTGAAAATCTAAATTGTGATTTATCTCCTGGTATGTTGGAGTTGTTGGGGTAGTGATTTCATACTTTATGTCTACATCACTGAAAAGTTATTAATTTGGATACTTCCAATTCATGTTGACCATCCGTTTCTTTCAGTATGTGCTCTGAACTCAGGTGGCATTTGTTTGCACGTTACATGACTTAATTGTGTAGTTGTGGTTTTCACTGTCGAACTCATCATATTGGGAAAGGTTATTCCCTATAATTAAAAAGATATTTAAGTGGTGGTTGTACAATAATAGACAGAACTGAAACTGGCTAGCATTATTCCCTAGACGAATAGCATTAACCTCAGCGCAGAACTTCTCCTTTACTGGTGGGACAGAGTGATATCGCCTTTTTATCAATTCATTCCGTGGCACGAAATCCATCATTGGCTAAACAATCATTTGGTTATGCCATTTTGGGCTTTGCTCTAACCGAAGCTATTGCATTGTTTGCCCCAATGATGGCCTTTTTGATCTCATCCGTATTCCGATCGAAGAAGTGCCAATTAAAATCCTTGTTCCCTTTGAAGAAAGGAATAGAACTATCCAAACTAGATCAGGCTAGTTCCTTCCTTCACTTATAGGTTTACCTCGAAGTCAAAGTCATGATCCCGTCCCTTCAACTATCAGTCCATTGACTAAGAAGGGGGCCTGGAACAAAAACTTCACGGAAAGGAAAAGTAAACCTTCCCTGAAGCTGAAAGCGGCTAGAGCAAGATTGGTTATCAGTACTGCCTTGCCCAAAGCTACCAAAGAAAGTGCAACCCTTGAAAGAGAGATGTAGGCCCGAAAGCAAGAGAAAGAAGGTTTCGTTTACCACTGGAACTGGAGTAGTGCAACTAGCACGACGAACAATGCTCGGCACTCTGTCAAGTGAGCCCCTCTGCTTAGTTGTTGGTAAGATAGAATGGATTAAGATTGATTGTGAGTTTGGAACCAATGCTACTAGATAGAAAGCAGCGATAAATACCTGCGTTGCGTGCCCCCAATCCGAGTTTGAGCTATTAGTAGTGCAAGTAGTAGTGTCAGCCGGTTAACCTGCCCGAAAGTTAAGAAAGAAATAATCCTGTAGTGAAGGTGAGGCGATAAAATAGGTGTCCGATTCAGTCTTTCAAAGAGCTAGCTACAGGAAGATGTGGATACGGGAATTGACTAGCGGATAAAGCAGCCAATCCAATCCCATTAAAGGATGTTTAACCCTCAGGGCGGATCCTCCTCTCTCTACTGGGATTGACTCGCTTAGAAGGGGTCCCATTCCTTTGGCAAAGGCCCTAACTACAGCTCTGAGTAACTCCTTGTCTCATTGATCCGAGTCATCAAGGAAAGACTGCCTTCTCGATTTCTTCTTTGGAGATATCCGTAGGCTTTCTTTCTGGTGAGCTTACCACAAATGATAGTATCAGTATTTAATGAATAACTTTTATTTATGTCAAAGATCATAATACTGTTTAGATTAGTGACAGACAATAACTATTCACTTAATTCATTTATAATTTTTTTAATGATTAACGAAACAACGTTATGACACCCCATACAGTGTCTTCACCAACGGTCTGACACGACCATACAGTGTCTCCTATCCTTTTTTATTTTTATGTATTTTCTTGTTTTGTTACTCTCTCCAAACTCAAGTTGGTTAGTTTCTCTCCTCCTTGAGTTTGCGGGGGGCTGTTAGAATTTCCCATCTTTACCTTCACCTACTCCACTACACACTCCACTTCACCTACCTCTACTCCACTACACACTCCACTTCACCTAACCCACTATCACCTCCACTACACCTACTACCACATTACCTTCACCTACTCCACTACACACTCCACTTCACCTACCTCTACTCCACTACACACTCCACTTCACCTAACCCACTATCACCTCCACTACACCTACTACCACATTTTCTTCTATATATAGATTGTATAGGAATTGTAATTAATGCATCTTGTAATCTATCAATCAAGACATCAATCAATAATACATAAATTCTTACATGGTATCAGAGTAAGGTTAAGAATTTAATATTTTTTCGCTTCACCGGCGGGCGGCAACCTCGCCTTGGCCGCCCGCCGGACCTCAACCTAGTCCGCTAGAATTGTCTACTACATACCTACCTCCTCATCATATCTTCATAACATCTCATTCTCTCTCGGCATCATAGTAGCCGTGATACTGCTCATACTTCTGGACAGCGGAGAGAACATCGTCTTTCTCGATCTTTCCGCCGACGCCGGTGGCGAGATCCAAGGCTCCGGCTTTCGACATCACTCTCCCCAAATAGTCCATAGCAGCTTCTCCACCGGAAAGATACTCCTAACAGCAGCAGAAAAAAGGTGTTTCCCTCAGCCAAACAAGGCTCAATAGCTGTGGTCCTCATCAAAATACGTGTAATTGCTACTCCTGAACTTGGTTTCCCTATCCTTGCTAACAAGCTTCTCAAATGCTTCCGGGCCATGTTCTTCTATGTACTTCTCAGCAGCAGTTAGAATGTCATCTGGCTTACTGAAGATGTCCTTCTTCCTTGGGACATACTAGACGTTAACAGTCTGCTGTGGGTTAAGAAAGAAAGGCCTCAAATAATGCTCATAAACATATGCAGCACCACTGATACTCTTTATGATGGTGGATATTTCAATGCCATTACAACACAGCACCTTGAAATTTATTTTATTTTATTTTCTTATCTCTCTTTCTGACCATTACAACACAGCACCAGCACACTTGTTCCCACCTTTCATCATGGTCTCCACTTTCTTTTTCTTTTTTTATATTTATTTTAATCCATCTTTTTTGAAAACAAAACCAATATCACTTTTTTTAATTCCTTAATTTATTTTAATAACATGAGTGGCCTCTCTTTTCCACCATCTCCCTCTTTTTCTACACAATATTTTTGTACCACCGCCCACTCCATGATTTCCATATTAATATTATTATTATTATTATTATTATTATTATTATTATTATTATTATTTTCAAAAAAAAAAAAAAAAAAAAAATTCATTCCAGTTGATTTTTCTGCCTTACCACACCTACCATTCGAGTTTGCCAAACACACTTATTTTATTCATGTCAGGATCAACCCCGATCATAATTTTACACGAAAAAAAAAAAAAAAAAAAAAAAAAAAACCACCATAACACACCCAACACCCACAGTGGGATTTTTCTTCTCTACTCTGCTGCAGATCTCTTCTTCTTTCCTCCGTCCTGGGCGGCCCTTGACGGTGCTGCCTCCGTGTTTCCTACGCCGCCGAGCACGTTCACTCCTCCATACTCCTCCACTGCAGCATACGGCGGACCTCCAAATCGGAACATCACAGTGGCCTTCCGCTTCAGCTCCTTATTTTCTGCTTTCAGCACACTTATCTCTGCTCGCGCATCCTTATACATGCGTTGGAGCAGAGCCAGCTGGGAATTTAAATGCTGCACCTCATTTGTCCTACTCTGCAGCCGGTTCGACAAATTTGTGACCGCCGTCATGGTTTCCACGCATGACTTCAGAGTATACTGATTAGCCTCAATATCAGTTTGCACCGCCATTTTTTGCTCCACCGACCGCATCGGAAAGTTCAATGGAGCAAAACCAGAGGTGTTTGGTTGAGGTTCACTGGCCACCGCACCAGTTATTTCTCTTGTGGGCTCGTTCAGTTCTGGAAAGAGCGTGAGCAGGTTCTGGGTAGCTGGACGGGAAGAAGAGGCCATGTTTTTGGGTTGCTAAGTGTTTCAGCGAAATAGCAATTTCAGACTGGTAATGTTCGGAAGGGTTGGTGACAGAATGGCAACAAAGTGTTCCACAGTTTCTCTCTCCGCAGAGGCAGAGTTTTTTCAGCGAAGGGTTGGTTTCAGAGGTTTCAGAATGGTATGCCTCAGCCTCAGCCTTCGTCTTGGTTAAATAGCCGAGGCAGCCACGCGTATCGCGCGCCTCTTGCCGCCCGACAAACTGGCACGCCTTTTCATGGCACATCTTTTGACAAAGTGGACACGCCTTTTGATGGCACGCCTTTTGATGGCACGCCTTTTGATGAATTGGGCACGCCTTTTGATGGCACGCCTTTTGACAAAATTGGGCACACCTTTTGAGGGTGCAACTTTTTAAGAGTCCGACAAGACTCTGTAAACTGTCCCGACATTGATTCCGGTTAGTTTTTACAAGTGTCCGACAAGACTCTGTAAACTGTCCCGACATTGATTCCGGTTAGCTCCTTTATGGGTCCGACAAGACTCTGTAAACTGTCCCGACATTGATTCCGGTTAGCTCCTTTATGGGTCCGACAAGACTCTGTAAACTGTCCCGACATTGATTCCGGTTAGTTTCTACAAGGGTCCAGCAAGACTCCGTAAACTGTCACAACATTGTCTTCTACAACGGTCCGACATGACCCCATAAACTGTCTTCTACATCGGTCTGACACCACCATACAGTGTCCTCTACAACGTTATGACACCCCATACAGTGTCTTCACCAACGGTCTGACACGACCATACAGTGTCTCCTATCCTTTTTTATTTTTATGTATTTTCTTGTTTTGTTACTTTCTCCAAACTCAAGTTGGTTAGTTTCTCTCCTCCTTGAGTTTGCGGGGGGCTGTTAGAATTTCCCATCTTTACCTTCACCTACTCCACTACACACTCCACTTCACCTACCTCTACTCCACTACACACTCCACTTCACCTAACCCACTATCACCTCCACTACACCTACTACCACATTACCTTCACCTACTCCACTACACACTCCACTTCACCTACCTCTACTCCACTACACACTCCACTTCACCTAACCCACTATCACCTCCACTACACCTACTACCACATTTTCTTCTATATATAGATTGTATAGGAATTGTAATTAATGCATCTTGTAATCTATCAATCAAGACATCAATCAATAATACATAAATTCTTACATAGTGCCATTATTACATTAAATATATTTTTTATTCTCTCCCATAACAACCAACACCAAATATATATATATATATATATTATATAAATTCACAAAATTTTAAAAGATTCATTTAAAGTTTGAAATAATACAAAAGAAAATTTTAATTTTAATATTCATTTTAAATATTTTATATATATGAATGTACTTATGATTTTTTTATAGCACATTTTGTATGCCGAGTATGAGTGCATCAACAATCATTGAAGTAAAATTTTGTGACCAAGAAGAAAACCTAAAGAAAATATTAAAGAATAAATTATTATAAGACAAGAATAAGAACTATGGAAACAAAACATTATATAAATAATTATATAGTGACCAAATTAAAATGTTACATTGTACTCCCTTAAAGGCATGAGAATCATCAATTTCTTTCTATCACTACACTCCAGGTATCAATAATAAATTTTTTTTTCCTGTGGTAGGTTGGTGAAATTTTAGTGGCTAATGAAAAAGCTAGATTTTTGTTGAATCCCACAAGAGCATTGTTGAATAATTTCTCAACTAAGAGAGAAGAGTAGTTTTGATATAACCTTTTATTCTACAATAGAATAAACATATTTGTACTTTCCATCTTGACTTCTCTATTGGGCTATATGCTTCATAATACTAATTTTGAGTATATAAGCTAACATTGAACTGAAGATTGCAAGTATTGCTAGAACCATTCCAACATATCAGGAGAAAAAGGGCCACGTTCGAATAAACGAAGCCTCCTCATCAGATCAAAATCCCAAAAGCCTCCTATTTTCTTGAAAGAAACTGCCCCTTTTTATTCTTGTTCTGAGCGGGGAACATATTTAGCTATTCGTGTGCTTTTTCATATATTTCTACACTAGTGTTTTAATGGCATCTATTGTAGTCAAAGATATTATAACTAAATGTTTAAGTTGGATTTCCATTGAAAATAATATCTTTCATTTTCTTTGATGTCTTTGTGCATCAATGTAGTGCTAATTTTGTGTGGAACCAAATTATTTGTTTTACTTTATGTTCTTTTATTTTTTATGACCTTTTTCATTTCTTTTCTGTAGGAAATTAATACTACTTTCACATTGTTAACATGTGGTATGAAAAAATTTGAACAATGCTCCACTTCGTAATTTTGTTTTTGCGTTGTTCTTTCCTTTGTTCTTCATTGAATCTTTTTCTCTATGTGGCATATAGCAATGATTCCATATGAAGACATTTCACATTTTTCATTTCCTTCATAAACAGGTTATGTGGCATAAACCTTTTGTTGACGTAAGCAATTTGATATTTTTAAAATGAAACAAGTTAACAAGATCTATTCTAAAAAATAAAATAATACATTCTTTTAGAAATATTTGATACAGAAGCAATACCTTCGGGAGGTTTACGAACTCTCTCAGATCATATAGAAGTAAACTTAAAGATGAAATTATCAGTGTTGTGTCATTCATCGTGATTAGCGTATACAATAGAGGTCTTCTTCGTCACAAGCGTTACAGTTTAATGAAAAAAACAAATTTATGTGTGTTGTCCAAGACTTGGGATGGTTGGTTTTTGACATGTTTGACATAGGCCCATACTCAGGCAATATATGCCGCCTTTCATTATATCAAATATCCAAGCCTGAACTTCATTGTACTCCGACCAAAACCAGCCTTCAAATCTTGCATGATGAATGGTATTATTTGAAAGTTATAATTTATACTAGTAGTCCTATTGATGGTTTTGTTTCATGAGAACTTTATGATTTCATTTCTATAGACAATTCAAGTTTTATTTTGAGTCTGCCCTCTTTGTCTAACCCATTTTTTAATTCTAAAAGGTCTGCAGTGGGTTGAAGGAAATCTTTTATGGGAAGTTGATCTATATGCTCGGTAACAAGTGAAGCAAGGCAGGCTGGGAAATCTGGTAAAATATGGTTCCATTCAAGGTTTTCCCGGTGAACATCTAGCAACAAGAGAATTCAGTAGTATTTGGATTTGTGTAGAAGTGTCCTCTATAAGTGAAATTTACTATTTGAATTGGTCAAAGGAGAGTAAAAAGGTGGTTTATCCTCCAGATCTGCCAACAGGAAAGCTGGCGGCTTTCTGGGTTATCAGCTTTCATTGAAACAATAATAAAATCAAATATGCTTGAGACGTCTAAATGAAGAGTTCTAGAGATGGGTCTCAATTCATGATTTGATGTTTGAATGAAGATTGAGATTTTTAATTTTGGAGTTCTAAAAAGAGTTCTAGTGAATGAGATTCACATGTGATGTGTGTGTCTATGTTTTTGTTTTAATTTTTTTTTTCTCTTGTCAATCACTAGAGCTCTCTTTAGAATTCTAAAATTAGAGCTCTTTATCACTGTTGTTGATGTTTTGGCTCGTGATGTTGCATTTTTATTTTTATTTTTTTATGTATTGCCACATCATTAGAGTTGGCATTAGAGCTCCAACTCTAGTGCTCTATATCATCACTCTAATAAAATTTCTATCAACTTTCATAGAATAAGATAATGTCATTCTGGAATTGGAGGAGAAGTGATACTTGATTAGTTGCTCAAATTACATTCTCAAATTAAGCAAGAATTTGATACCCACCCACCTCAACCTTCCTCGTGATTAGGAGGAATGTAAACAATAAAAAATTAGATGTATTTACAGTATTTAGAACTATCATTTTGTCAAGTTCTCAAAATAAATAAGTAAATAAATAATTCACACAATTCCAAACTATATAAAGCGCTTTAATCACATTGACATAATGATTTTATTATAAGAATTGGTGTATTGATAATAAGATTTCTATTCATTCTCTTTGATTCTTACAATCCAAAGAGGTACCAAAAAAACAAAAAAAAACCCCAACAATATTTAAAATTTTATTATTTCTGTAAAGAGAATTTCCAAAAAACATTGACAGCCGTTTCATTGTTATGTCACTTGAATTTTAATAGAAATTTAGAAAGAGAAAAAAATGTGGATGAATGGTAAATAAAATATAATTACATTTTTTTCACTTTTTCCTTTTTACTTTTCAAATCTTTATTGTTGGTATCACATTTTATTTTTTTGTCGATTGTAAACAATTAATTATGACTAAATCTAGTCTTTTTCCTTTTGTTATTATTGTTGTTGATGCTTTATATTTTATATATATATATATATATATAATTAATAATGCTATAGACTCAGATATAAAAACTTAGAAATTATTTAGAATTTTACATCAATGACTTAAATTCATTTTGTACGTGAATTCTACACTTTATCAATTCAATTTTCACCACATAACTTATTTCAAGGTACATTCGAATTCTAAATCTTGAGAATCTTACTCTTTTTTTTTTTTATATATATAATTCATGACGGTGGGTTTTGTTGGCATAGGAACATATATGTATAATCTTTATACATGTGCATTATGTATGTATGCATGTCAATAGGCTTGTCGATCAAACAACTAAGGGCCAAAAAAAAAAAAACCTGCTCCAAAAGAAATTGCAAGGCGGGAGATATTTGATGGCCCATCGACAGAGGAATGTTGATGTGGCATGATGGGTTAATAATGTGACATGACGTGTTATGATGATATATTAAATGGAGGGTTAGAAGAGTTAATTATTGTAACCATTTGAAATTCAGGTTCTAGAATTAAAACCAAGGGGTTGTTTGGGATGACTTAAATAAGTGCATTTTTTGTCTTTTTACGAAAAGATGTGCAAAAAAGTAGAGAGGTGATGTGATGAAAAAAAGATAAAAAGATGGATTATTTCTCACATGCCAAACTTTGCCCAAGTTAAAACATCAAATTTACAAAGTAGTTCCTGTGAACATGGGATATAAATGATATTGAGAAAATTATGGCCTATTGAGGAAATCATAATATTTGATTACTTTTGTTTCTCTCATGTGTCCGAGCCCTATAAATAGGTCAAGAGAGATACAAAAAAGATACAAAACAACTCACACATCGTGATATTAGGCATAGCTAGGAGTAGTCAATTTAACAACTCTTCGTTTGTTTGATGGATCAGGTTAGATAAGATTATGAGTACGGTAGGATTGAGTGATGAGATTATTAATGTAGTAATATTAGTTTGAAAATGTATGATAAAGAGTGTTTGTTTGTATACTAGTGTGGTAATATTAATCTGTTAGGATTAAATCTATAAAATTACGTAAACACCCTCATTGTATAATAATTAGCTTTGTTATTTTTGAAATGTAAGGGAAAAATTGTCTTATGACACCTAATCCCATAGGATTAGATTGCCAATCCCACCTCTTCCGTGGAAAAGCTAATCCCACTATGCCTTCGTTTGGGAAGTCAAGATTGAGGCTTTTTTTTTTTTTGACTATTTTAACCACAAAAAATAAAATAGTCTTTTTAGCTCAATAAGACAAAACATTACATCCAACTCATAATCATTACATTTTTTCTCTCACAAAAAAGTCAAAAAAATCAACAGTCTTTCCCAAACCAAACTTTTTAGCCCTAGGCTAAAATAACAAAAAAAAATCAAAAAGCCAAAAAGCTAACCCACTTCCCAAACCAAACCTATGTGAGGGTATTCATAGTTCCATGGAACTGCTAGTCCCTTCCTATTTTTGTCAACCAAACATAGGTATGTAAGGCCCACAACATTAGTAGTCCAATCCCCCCACCTATGGAGTCAAACAAACATGACCAAGAGTAGACCAATGATAGCTTTCTAATCCTTTTTCTCTGTCGATTACTATATTTTTCTGTTTTTTATTCTTGTATGAAGTTCATGTAACTTGTAACAAGTGACAATTATCTTGATTACTACAAATTCAATTCTATTTCTATTATATTCTTCTTTATTTAATTACCTTAAAAAAAAAATCCTTAACTTGCTTAAGGTATAAAACTATTTTATGTCGATTGACCTTAACAAAACTTTTGATCCAAATACAGGCTGGGGATAGAAAATGGTGACCCCTCTCCTTTCTTTACATTTCTTCACGGAACTTGTTTCCCTCCCAGGTCTCTCTTCCTTTTGTGCCATCAAGCATTTCTGTTGTATCAAACAGGGCAAAAGAAGTCAAATTTTAATCTTATCCACTCTAAAATGACCTCAGCTTACACCAGGCCCTAGTAACACAGCATCAGAAAGTAACAAAAAAAAAAGCCCATAATTTCAAAAGCAGTCATGCCGTGACTGATTAAAAACTACAATCAGTATTAGTATTATTTAATTTTAAAACATTGAGATCAATATTCCAAATTACATGGAGAGCAAAAGTACAAACAAATATATATATATATATATATATATATATATTTTTGATAAATAAGTAAATATTATTAGAAAGCATTAAGATTAGGTTGGACATATGGTTATTCGAACAACACAACTCGCCCAATCCGCATACAAATGGGTGATTTTGCAAACACAATGCGGGTAGATACAGTTTAGAATATGACATAATTGCAGATTACAAGTTTAACCTACACCCGCAAAAACCCCCCCCTCACTTAGATTTATTTATTTTTGAACACCTGGACTGTTGTTATTTTATTATTACATTTTAGATAAATGTAAAAGTCAATAAAGAATTATTTTTAGGTAAGCTTAGAATTTTAAATAATTTTTCTTTAATTGTATTGTTGAATAGTAGATAGTAAATGAAATTAATAATCTAATTTAGGATTTTGAATGATTTGTGTTAGAAATTGATTTTGTTGTGTTTTTAATTTTATAAATTTTAATTCATTAATTATTAATGTTGGAGCATTTTAAAAAATGGGAAACCCAAAATAAATATTTACAAAATGAAAAAAAAGAGACTCCAAAATAATTTTTTTAAAAAAAATCCAATCCACAAACTGCCCGCACATCTGCGAACCCTATCCGCACAAACCGCAACCCGCACTGTGCGTTGCGGGTTAAATTTTTCTCAAACCAAATATATACGGACTGATTCAAACCGATCCGCAAACCGTCCAAAACCGAATTGCGACCACCCCTAATCAAGATGATGCAAAGAATACAAAATGGCAACCCCAATTAGGGGAGAACAAAACAGACATTAGCCAATCACATCATTCAGAAAGTCTAAAAAAACAAATATCTCTTGATCAACCTTTTTCTCCAACCAACTATACATAAATACAAAAAGACGATTCTCTAACCAAGGCACACCATGATGAACCTCCAAAAAAGTCCTACTCCGCTCCAACCAAATAAGCCACATCAAACAAGCGGGCGTCAACAATCATGCTCGCCACTACCAACGCTCCAGCCGCACACCCCACCAAACCCCTAACGTATCCATCACCCCCTTCCACTAAACCCAGAACCCACGCAAAAATTGAGGACAACTAGTGTAACTTTACCAATGTGTCACTATGTCAATTCTATTGATCAGTATCCCTTACCAACCCACAGCACAAAGAGGCATAAAAAAATAAAAAATGAAATCAAAAAGACTATTGAAAATACATAACTGATTGCATGATGCAGCATGTGCTAAGAAAATTATACTATTGAATATGGAGAGTGATTATTACACATCTTTGGTAAAAAATTGCCTCATACTATATAGGGGTGACGAAAGGTGGTTAACCCCATCTGTACAAAGTTCCTTTGGGGGCAGGGCTAACATATAAAATGGAAAATGAAAAGCTGATATAGCATTGTTGTTAATACACAACATTTCTGACCTAAACTTACAAGAATATAATGTACAAGACAATAATACTTGCTATACAGCAATTTCAAACAGAATTTGTAACGGATGGGGTGCTCATGGTTTAATGGGAGAAAGCACCTGCCAAATTGTTCAGATGTTTGTATGGACTGCAACTAACGATATACTCTTCCGGCTCTTTTTACTGTTGTCGTACACGAGGGCTGCCAAAGAACTGATGCCTAGACAGAAAGGCGACTTGAGGTCTTAATAGCAATTCCCAGATGCAATAAGCGTGACTCAACATTCTGCATTCTAGTAAACACTCGTGTAAGAGAAAAAAAGAAACAATAGTAGTAAAAAAAAATCAGAGACGTGTCAGAATATCACATAAGGAGAGGCACACAGAATAACAAATGTTGCCTGCATTTTGCTGTTGCCAGCGTAAATGTTGGATGCTAAAGATACATAATAGTTTAGGGTTTGCATGGAAGGAGTGGTTTATTTAAGCCATCAGAGTTGAGTTCCGACAAGGCTTCTCAAATGATTTGACATCAGGATTAGCTCATGGTATTGAAATAACATTAAAAAAAAAAAATGCTTCTTGTAAGTAAAAGGACATGTAAATATAATATTAATGACAGAGTATACCTCAGATTCGACATCACTGATCAGCATGGCTCAAATAATGCACCATAGTGTCTTGAAATTTGGATCTATCCTGTTGAAGAAGTTTTGGATCTCAAATTTCGAGGAAGGCTAGTTTTACGAAGTTGAGGAGTTTCTATTGAATACACAAGAAGGCTTCCATCTCTGGTCCCTGCTAAGAAGCATTCTTCTGGAGTCACAGTCAGTGAAGTTATTATCTTTCCGACTCCAGTATACCTTCTCACAATCTCCAGTGAATTCATTGAGCGTACAACTATCTGTCCTTGGTCTCCAGCACAAACTAAGAACTCACCACAACTGCTCAGTTCAACACAGTTGAGTCGACCATTGGACTCAAAAGTGGCAAGGTGTTTTCCATTAATAGAATAAAGGTTCAGACTGAGGTCATCATCAGCATAAAATACAATCCGTCCATGACGAGATGCAACAAGCTTTGACAATGCACTGCCAGATGGATGCTGAAGAGATCTAACATATCTTCCCTCCCGCAGGGTATGGAAAACACAGGTCCCATCTTTTGAACCACTTATAACTATATCAAGCTCCACGCTAACAAATAGGCATGTAATTATATCATCATGTCCACACAGAATGTGAAAGGGAGTTTCAGCAATAACGCTGTCTTTACGGTGCATCTCTGTTGGTGTATTTCGAACTCTCTTTTCATGGACTTTAACACGGGAAACCTCCCATACCATGACCGTCGTATCATAACTCCCAGTAGCAAGGATGGTTCCATCAGATGTCACTGAAGCAGTATAAAACTTCAAATGAGAATGTGAAAACTTAAAAATGAATATATAAGAGACAATTTCCTAGAACAGAATGCTATTCAAAATGGAATATAATTATGGGATGGAGTATCAACATATACAATTGAATGATGCAAATGTGGCATGGTTCCTGCATTAGCGTACTTTAACATAATCTTCATAAAAAGGAAAATATCATAATAATATGTCGGGTCTGCAGTGCAAGGTCAAGCATATATGGCATAAAAATTATGGAGAGTAATGCTAAATACGTACACAAATGAAGTATGCAATTCTTTTTCTAACAGTAAGTTTACTGAATTCAGGTTTCACGAGATGTTCCCATCTAACAGATCTCACATGTCTTTGATCTTGTTTCATATTCTTACAAGAACAACGCTATTCAATGGCCAAGAATCAAAGCTGAACTTCATCCATTAGCAGATTTAGTTTTTTTCAGTAATGAAAGGTACCTGCAACACAGCTAACCACATCTTTATGTTGTCTGATGCTCTGCACCATTCTTCCATCACTTAGGGAGATGACCTGAAAACTATTTTCCCAGTTGCCACATGAAATCAAAAAATTTTCAGTTGGGGTCTGCAATGTTGCAAAGCATTGTGCTCCAAGTTCAACATTTTCAGCTAATGGACTCCCAATTTTACGTGGAGAAAGGATATCAGAACCAATCCCGAAAAAAGCATCCTGCGAGAATTTACACATCAACATCTAACTAAACTAACATGGTAAATAACATGATGTGCTGAACTTAATGAAGATAAATAAGGCCACCTGAGAGCCAGAGAAGGTAAAGTTTCCACCAGATTGCAGTTGGGTCGTCAACCACATCTTTACAGACATGGTCAGGCCCTGGTTGACAAGGACAATGTTGGAGTCGAACGCATTAACATACAAGACAGCTGATGGTGAATTACTTCCACTGGAAATAATGGAAGTCAAATTAATAGAACCGGGAGCAAAGTGCAGGGGATGAGCAATTGGAATTGGTGGTCCTCTTCTAGGGTGTTTCTTACGAAAGATCTGAATTGGTGTCTGTCCAAAATTTGCGATCTGGTCTTCTAAGGCTGACCTTTGCAGTTCGTCTTCCATGGTCTCCAGATCGACAGCACCTTCATAAGTTAAATAATAAAAGATATTTGCCGCCTGCAATACAATGCTTGAAAAATATCAGAGAACTTTAAAAACATAACTAACTAGTTTTTTGAAGAGTGCAAGTCATTTTCCAGCCAAAAGATACCTCTACTGCTGGTTTTCCACGCTGCTTGTAACCAAACACTAAATCAATCCAGTGATGGAGATTTGAGCTAACATATTCACTTTCAAGGGCCTCTCGGTTTTTGTTTATGAATTCTTCAGGGCATCCCTGTTCAAAAAAATGATCAAGTTCTTCTCATGTCATTATTTTCTCCTTTGGGTCAAAATAGAAATTTAATTAACTCATAAAGCAAAAATGAGGTGGTTAACGCATACAATGATTTAAAGAAAGAATCAGGACTTCTCATATTGAAGTTGTACAATTCATATTGAAGCCCTTGTGATGAATTAAATACCTTGGCCCAAGGAGGAAGGCAAACATCACCCAAGGGTTCACCATCTTGTTTTATTCCAAAATGATACGAGTTCGAATTGACAAGAAACTCTGGCATGTAAAAGAACTCCGGAATCAACTCTTTCACATCACTCGTATTTGAAAGGCAGTTCCGATAAATGCCCTCAATGCTTTGAAAAAGACGATCTGCATGGTCAAACTTACCACCCTGACCAATAATGATGCATAAGAAAAGCTTTTGGTCAATGAATCAAGATATGAAAAGACAAATTAACACCTAAAAAAATAAAAAAACTGGACCTGATGTCTCAGCAGAAATAACTATGTTAACTTAAACACAATATTTTAAAAAGAGTGAAGGGCTGGAACTACATCAATTCCAAGAAGGCAGGAAATTATTGATAGCAATTCCCACCAATATGCTTCTCAAAATACCTGCAGAGTACGGTGGAGAGATGTAAATGGCTCTAACCTAAGAAGGTAAAAGAGCACAATCCCCATGCTTGAGTAATGAGATCCATAAAAGAAACTGTAATGAGAAATACAAGAACTATTAGATCATCAGACATTATAGTCTGAGTGTAATCCCGATGCTGAAACAGGGTTTGAAGATTACTTGGGAATATCAGGATCACAAAAATTACGATATCTATCTTCAAAAACCTGCATAAGGAACAAAACAATACAATAATCACAAATATCATGTACAGAGGGAGTTCAATATACAGGAAACCAAATGAACTAACCTCAAACCGTTTCGAATCCAGTGCTCCAACCGGCTTTGAAAGATCCCGAAAAGTTGACGACTTGTTGAAATCAAGAGTTTCTGAGGAATAATCAGCTAAAACCCAAGGAAAAACAGGATACTGGGTCAAATCATTATACGATCTTCCCGCAAGTGTATTGAGTATCATTAGATATTCAAAGTTTGTCATTTCCCTTCTCCTCCAGCTCTCTCTGGCAGTTTCTGCCATCTCCAGTGCCACACGTCTATCAACAAAGGATATAATTCCAGTCTTGTCCTTGTATCCCTTTGGAAACATAGATTCATTTCTGGTGGCAACTATCAAGGTTCCAACATATTTTGCATCCTTCTGTGATGCAAAATTCAAAAATATAGGAGCAACCGAATCATTGAAGAAAATCTCTATTGCAGTGTACCTAAGCAAATACCGAGTCCAATGGACAGCCTTTATCTGCAGTCAACAAAAAATGGAAAAAAAAAAAAAAAAAAAAAAAACTTTAAACAAAAGATTGCAGGAAAAAATAATAATAATAATAATTCAGAGACAAATATTCACTACCTTGCAAATGTTCCATCTTCGGTGGCGCTTAATATTTTTAGGTTGCTTTTGTAGAACATTTTCGTGAATTGCGTCTGTGTTTTCAGAAGCATTACCTTTCTCAGAATCCAAATCGACATTTAACTTCTGCTTTTCGGCTCCTCCCGATTGATCAAGCTTGCCTGAATCATAGTTGCTTGAAGCATTAAAGTTATTAAAAACTGATGACCCTCCCGTACCTTCCACCAAAAACTCACTGAAGAAATGCAAGACATTTTTCATGACTGCCAAACGTCCAGCTAATTTTCTCTTTGGTATTACCAGTACACAAGGAACAGATGTAAGGACCTGAAAAAAGGAAACCTTGCATAAGAAACGCAGCTGCAGCGGATTTTTTTTTTTTTTTTTAGTATATAAAGCATCCCTTGATACACATATATCATTTTCACCTACCTCGCTGGTTTCTTGCTCTGTAGATGTAGAGCAAGAATCCTTTCTATCTTGAAAAATATCCTTTTGATCACTGCTGTCTTTTACTCCCTCTGAGCCCTTTCTGTCTGAGATGTCCTCAGGGACAGAGATCTTTTGCCCACTTGATTCAGCATCATTTTCAGTAGGTTCTGAGGACCCCTCGTCGGTGATCCTGCGAATTCCTTTCAGTAAAAATCGCTTCATTTGCTCGGGAATATGCCCCCCAAAAGCAGATTTGCTTTCATTAACTGGAAGAATAGCCTCATTACTACATACAGTGGATGGAGGATGACAAAGCTTTTCATCAAAATGATAATTCCGTCTTAACTTTGGCCTACGTCGCCATGCATCTTCTGTTTTATCAAGTTTCCAATGTGTAACAGTATTATTTGGAAAAGGATTTGCAGACCATGGACCCCTCTCATCAATCAAAGTGCGAAACATGTGAATCCATTTTTCCTGTTGAAGTTGTAATTGCAATCTTAAGCATGCTGATGCAATAATCACTACGCAGAATGTGGGCCACAAGCCAACAGAAAACAAAGTTAGTAAAATAACATAAAACTGCATGCTTACAGCAACGATTTGCTGTTCCTCATCATGAGCAAGCTGAAAGTGAGCTCTTCTGCAATCATCCGAAGCAAGAATGGTGTTTAAGCGACTCAGTATCTCATCTTCAAAAGCTTTCTTTTGATTAGAATCTAATGATGAATTTTCATCCATCCTAATGCGTAGCTCATTCAACTGTCTGGTGCGATCAGATTTTGAAGTCTTTATATATTTTACCTCATCAGCAACCTGGAGAGTAAAAATAGACAATTAAAGAGCAGGACTCAAACCAGTAAGCAGAAATGAAATACATGAAGTTCATCCAGAAACTTCTGTATCTGGTGACAAATGCTTGGCGTCACCATATATTCCAATAATAGCAATATAAAGGGATTTCCACTTCGTAAAAAACTGAGCCACATGAGTTGTATGCTGTTAATCTCAAATTTTCATTTTTTCATTTCTATAAGTGATTCAAAGAGAGAAAACGAAATGAATTTTTTTGATACTCCGTTCTTTATATATGCCATTGAGTTACAATTACCACATTCCAGCAGCTCTTAAGGAGCCAATCTTCATGGAACTACTTGAATGATGGTTGTCATTGGCCAGAAGGAACTAGCAGATATATGGCAACATACACACCAATAGAAGTACAAGGTGAAGCTTGTTAAATTGCAGCAGCAGACAACATGATAAAATAAAGGTAAGTCAAAAGAAAACTTTAATGCCCACCGCAGAAAGCACTCGATCCTTTTGAATTAGACTCTGTAGGGTGCCTGTTTCTTTTGGATTGCTGCCTAAATCTGATGACTCGTCTCTGCCCATGATACTGGTAGCAAGCATTGGCTTACCACAGTTAACAGTTTCTCTAATCAAATGCGAAATAACATGAAATCGAGCACCATCATCCTGCATTCCATACTGTGACCTAACAGCAAGCAAGGCCCTGTCCACAAAGGCAACTGTGTCACATTTTATTGAGAATGATGCAGAAGGTGAAAATCCATATATCTAAAATTTAGTTAAAACCACAAGATGAAAGGCAACCAAAACTAAAAATTGTTACTTGAGTTATCTGGACATGGTAACAATACAATACCAAATGAAAAGCTGCAATCTGCTCTTGCTTTGCTCATCGTCCGCAGCCAGAAGATATGGCAGAAGGGGAATGACCTGTTGGACACATCGAGATGCTCTTTCTAGTGAAGATCTACAGAGATAAAGGATAACAAGTCGAAAAACAATCCTGGGGCATTTCTCTGCTCTTAATAGCATAGCCTTATCAACAGTTTTATTAGGTTTTCCACCCAATGCATTGCTAAGACCCCCTGATACAACAACTGCAGCCATCTCTGCAGCAGGAATATTCAGCGATTCTACTAACCCACGTGCTCTTTGGCCAAAAGTTGGGCCCACGGCAGACGAAGATTTAGGTAACACCTTGCTTTGTGCCTTCCCATTCATCTGACAGAGAATGATCCACAGATTGTCATATAAATTCCACCACTCCTCATCAACCATCTCGTCTTTATTTGTGGTAGGCTCTTTACATACACATGGATTCCTACAATTGCAAAAATCAAACCATAAATATGTATAAAAATGATGATATATTAGGAATGAACAGAAAAAGCACATAGAAGAATCTTATATTAAAGAGATGAACCAAATAAGTTACTAGATGAGAAATTGCAACTCTTACAAAAACAGGATTGTAGCCTTGCATGTACCAAATCCATTCTTGTTAGACAATACTTAATTAATAGGAATGAAAACCAACATTAGGTTATCTTCTAGGAATGAAAGCCCTACCCTATAGGTTACCAAAATTAAACTTGATGGACAGAATTACTTGGTCTTACATTGTTTGTTAATAGCAAAAGGATGATGGGAAACTTGTGGGACACAGAGAACTCTATGGTCATGTCATGGCTTCTTAACTCTACGCAACAAGATATCAGCAATGGGTACTTGTTTATGGATACTGCTAAGGAGATTTGGGATGTAGTTACACAGACCTATTCATAGAAGGGCAATATGGCACACATTTATGATTTGAAACTCTGAATTCACAACACAAGGCAGAGGGATTCCTCAATTGCAATTTACTTCTATACACTTTGTTATTTGCGGCAAGAATTGGATCAGAACCAGACACTTAATGTGGACAGCCCTGCCGATACTTTGAAATTGAAGAAGCTAATTGAACAAGAAAAGATTATTGAGTTTCTTTCTGGGTTAAATCTGAAATATGGTTAAATTAGGGTTCAAATCTTCAGCAAGGAACACCTATCATCTCTACAGAAGATCTATGCTTATGTTCAACATGAGGAAACTAGGCGGGAGATTATTCACCATCTCATGAAAGTTCGGCTCTGACTAGACTTCTGCTCCTCGAGATTCCAGGTCAGGGCTTAACAAAGGTTGGTGATAGGTGCCAAAATGTACACATTTAAGCCCCTTAAAGTACAATGGCTAGTCCTTGAATTATTGTTACTTGACAATTTTAATGAGTTTGTATATGTGTAGGTCATTCGGGCTTGTGAGATGAAATTGATCAAAATTTTGAAGTATTTAAAGCCCGAGAGACAGGACTCAACCCAAGTTTAAAGGCTTGGAAGATGAATCAAGCAATAAAAGCTCAACCCATGAGATATGAGATTTGAAGAAAGAAAAGTTAAAATTGTTGCCATCCCACCATAGAAGTCACTCTGCACAGCATTCGGTATTTTGAACATATCTCTCTCATCTGATATCGGATTAAGGTGAATCAAGAAGCATTGGAAAGCTAACTTAAAGGGCTACACTTTTATGTGAAATAAGAATTCTCCAATTCTGACATTTACTAGGTCAAAATGGGCCCGCAAGATGAGTCAAAAAATCTGGAAATAATTCTATCCGAATTTCTTTTTATTTTGGAGAATTCTAGCCTCTTGGGTATTATTTAGATGTGTCCTATGTCTAAAAATAGAGAAGCCTATTGATCATTAGGATTATTGAGGATTCCAGAGAAAAAGTAACGGAGGCAAGGAGAAGAGGTTTTCTACCTCAACCATGAGCGGCTACTCTTCTTATTCGGGATTGAGACGAAACCCTAATCAAGTATCTTGTAATTTTGTATTTAGATTCTAGTTTTTCTTTGGATTTGGATAATCGTGGTAGAGAGGATGTGGAAACTGGGAACTTCTCTTGGGGAAGTGAGGCTGTGACACGAAAGACTCGTCTTTTGGATGTGGTTTATAATGCATCAAATAATGAGTTGGTTCGTACCCAGACATTGGTGAAGAGTGCAATTATTCAGGTTGATGCAGCTCCATTTAAGCAATGGTATCTTCAGCACTATGGAGTTGACATTGGTCGCAAGAGGAAAACTACTGCTGCTGCCAAAAAAGAAGAAAGTTTGAGGCCAAGAATGCATTGGAAAACTATGCCTACAACATGAGGAACACCATTTAAGGATGAGAAGATCAGTTCCAAGCTTGGCCCAGATGACCAGAAGAAGATTGAAGCTGCCATTGAGCAGGCAATTCAGTGGTTGGATGCGAACCAGCTTGCTGAGTCGGACGAGTTTGAGGACAAGATGAAGAAGCTGGAAGGCATCTGCAACCCCATCATTGCCAAGATGTACCAGGGTGCCGGTGGTGTTGCTATGGATGATGATGATGCTCCTCCTGCTGGAGGTAGTGGTGCTGGTCCCAAAATTGAGGAAGTTGACTAAGCTCTTCAGTTTGCGTGATGGCAGGTATGTGTAGAAAATAAGCGGAATAGGTTGAAGTCCGGCGGTCTCTTCTTCTTGCCTCCGTCCTGGGCGGCCCTTGCCGGTGCTGCCTCCGTGTTTCCCACTCCACTGGGCACGATCACTACTCCCTGCTCCTCCACTACAGCATATGGTGGACCTCCAAATCGGAACATCACGGTGGCCTTCCGCTTCAGCTCCTTGTTTTCTGCCTTTAGCACACTTATCTCTGCTCGCGCATCCTTATACATGCGTTGGAGCCTATGTTACATGGACTCGGGTACGGGTGTCGGGTGTGGGGTATGTATCTAGAGGTCGGACTCATCGAATCATAAATTTAAGGAGACGCGGACTCGGCAAAAAAATGTCATATTTTTATATTTTTATCTAATATGTGAGATAAAATGGTATTATATTTAACTTATAGTGTCAAAATGACATTTATAGCAATTATATAACAATATATACATATAATAATAGTGTTATATACAATTATATAAGAAGTATCCGTTGAAAAGTATCCGACACATATCCCATACCCTTGTCCAAGTGTCGGGTGTCCGACACGGGTATTTGATTTAATTTGAAGAGTCCATGTAACATAGGTTGGAGCAGAGCCAGCTGGGAGTTTAACTGTTGCACCTCATTTGTTCTGCTCTGCAGCCGGTGCAACAAGTTTGTGACCGCAGTCATGGTTTCCACACATGACTTCAGAGTATACTGATTGGCCTCAATATCAGTTTGCACCGCCATTTTTTGCTCCACCGACCGCATCGGAAAGTTCAACGGAGCAAACACAGAGGTGTTTGGTTGAGGTTCACTGGCCACCGCACCAGTTCTCTCTCTTGTTGACTCATTGAGGTCGGGAAAGAGAGTGAGCAGCCCACGGGAAGACGAAGCCATTTTCTGGGCAACAGAGTGTTACAGCGTATTACAGAGTTTCTTTCTCAGCAAAACGAAGAATTTTTCAGAGGTTTCTCTCAGTTTTTTCTGTCTCAGCTTCTGCCTCAGCCTCAGCCTCAGCCTCCGTCTTGGTTAAATAGCCGAGGCAGCCACGCGTATCGCGCGCCACTTGACGCCAGACGACAAACGGGCGCGCCAGCCAAGGCACTCACGTGCCTCGCCATCATATCTGGCACGCCTTTTTATGGATTGGGCACGCCTTTTGATGGCACGCCTTTTGATAGATTGGGCACACCTTTTGAGGGTGCGACTTTTTAGGGGTCCGACAAGACTCTGTAAACTGTCCCGACATTGATTCCGGTTAGCTCCTTCAAGGGTCCGACAAGACTCTGTAAACTGTCCCGACATTGATTTCGGTTAGTTTTTACAAGGGTCCAGCAAGACTCCGTAAACTGTCACAACAACTATCACAACATTGTCTGCTACAACGGTCCGACATGACCCCATAAACTGTCTTCTACATCGGTCTGACACAACCATCCAGTGTCCTCCACAACGTTATGACACCACCATACAGTGTCTTCACCATCGGTCTGACACGACCATACAGTGTCTCCTATCCTCTTTTCTTTTATGTATTCGTCTATTTTCTTGTTTTGTTACTCTCTCCAAACTCAAGTTGGCTAGTTCCTATCCGCTTTGAGTTTGCGGAGGGCTGTTAAAACCTATCACCTACTTCACCCACTTAAACCTACTCCACTAAACCTAACCCACTACACCACTACCACCTCACCTACTCCACTAAACCTAACCCACTACACCACTACCACCTCCACTTCACCTACTCCTTACCTACTACACACTCACCCTCTTCTATATATAGGAATCATGAATCATTGTAATAAAATAACAATAAATCAATCAATAATACATAAATTCTTACAGATCGTTTTAAATCTTTTATTCAAACAATTTGTTCATTCAATTTATGTATTCGATTTCTGTGATTGAGAATACATGATCATACAATTGTTTTACTTTCTTATATATACAAATCGTGAGACAAGTTATGCTTAGGGGAGACGAATCGTGTTGCAACCTTAGTTTAGTGTAGACAAATCGTGCCGACAGAAAATGATTCATGCCTACATTTTGAATATACTCATCTTCTTGACAATGATATTGGGGCTTGTAGCCACAATACATCATTATTATCTGGGACATTGATTTACTAGAATCGAATATTTTAATTACATGATATGAGATTAGTAGTGGATTCGAAATCCCAAGTCTCTCTCCATATTCAGATTATTCTCTTTATTTGCGCAATTATTTTAGTTTTAATTTAAATTCTCATTTGTAAAAACCAAATCATCCTCTCTTCTTCAAATTAAATTTGAAATTAGCACTCGAATTGATACAACTTAGCCCAAAGTGCTCGTGGTAAGACACCTCGACAATCCACTTATTCTATTGAATTGGTGCTTTGTTTAGTTCTCTATTTTTGATTGAAAAATGACCGATCAGTCGGACTAGTGACATATCTTATGAGAAAGATAAATTGTTTTGTCATTACTGCAATAAACCAAGACAAATAACATGCATTATATATGATTTGAAATATAAAAAAAAAGTATCAACCAGAGTATTCAGATTTAAAACATCAAGTCCAAGTTGGTAATACCTGGATATGTCATTATCAGATTCTCCTTGTAAGACCTCGGATAAGGCAGAGCTGAGATCCTTGTGACTTTCTAATTCCAGGAAATCTGGAGAAAGATCTGAGCTACTTGTAGGAAACTTTCCATGCACCCAAAAAAAAGAAAGTGACCTTTTTCTTCAGTATGGCTGTCAAAAGGGCATTCGGCATACACAAGGAAAAATACAAGCTATTTCATACTAGCAGAAATGGATATAATGATGCATCATACGCACCTAAAAGCAACTACTTTATTATCAGAGCAATAAAAAGTTTCATACCTCTTCATGAGTGGAAGCAACACGTTAAAATACAATATAAAAACATAGATAATGAAAATGTAAACATTTTCAACATTAAACGATGGGGTAAATTATACCAGTTACGTACACATGTAGGGGACAACTCTTGACAATCGTGGTAATTTTATTTTTTAAGTTGGTTTTTTTCTCTCAGGAAAGTGCCTACATGGGGATTCTCAATGAGACATACTACTTTTGCAAGAGCTCTAGTTATTCATTTTAATACAAGTAGCAGGTCCACTACTGTCCATGCATGTTGTTTAATTAATTTTTTCAAATAGTTTTAACTACAAATTAAAGTATTTGAGGGGAGGGGACAACGAGCAAAACATAGTTATAGAAGACATGGGGTGTTTTGTCTAGTAACTAAATCACATCAATGAAGCTCTCAACAAAACTGAAGCAAAAAGAGAGAAAATGAAGGGCTAGTCAAATACTCAGGTAAGTTGAATACCGGAAGTTTCTGATTAATTTCGGAGATGAGTGTCTCATCAACTAGTCTGAGAAGATATAATGTATTGTCTCGACATGGTTGTGAGACAAAAATATTGTCCTCAGAAGATAAATCTATAAGCCTCCGAATTAAATCCTCATATATATCACGAAGCAGGTATTGATATGAGATGCCACCCTGCAGACGCACACAAAAATAAATAAAAACTTGCTGAAGCATAATTGTTCTCACTTCTATGTTGAACTATCACAGTTATTTATGCTGCAAGGAGGATAAAAACACACCTGTTCACATTGCAAAAGTAGAAAATTCACTGTCTCCTCTAGGTGCTGCCAACCACCTTTCACATAATGCATATAGTAACAAAGAACAACACAAAACAAATTCCTCACAAAACTTAGCTCATTTATCTCAGTATCACTGTGCACTTGTGACTCCACTTTGTAGTTTTTCAATGCATGAAGCCTAGTAGAAGCCATTAACCAGGCATTCCATCCATTTTCCTGTATAAAATATTTAATTAATATAAGACTAGTTTGTTTAGAGTAGAAAATGAAACAACAATCTAATAAATTTGTACCATTAGGGCTTCAATGTTTGAAGGATTTGAATCGAGAAGTTCAAGTAAATCTCCAATTATTTTTATTCTTGCAGATACATCCTCACATTTTGACAAGAATCTGAAAATTAGAACCAAGATCTGAGGAAGAAAAAACTGAGAGTGGCTTCCTTTGCTTTTCTGCTTGTCAAGCAGGGTATGTTTCTGCAAAACCTGTAATCAACAATTAAAAGATAACCATTTAAAAATAAACTCAAAATTTAAATAAATAAATAAATAAATAAATAGTTAAGTAATAGAAAAGTAGCAAACCCAAGACGACTTCAAACTATTACGTGAACAAGGGAAGCAAGACTCGAAATATCATATAATATCACCTGTTTTGGGCTAGCACCACCAAGGAGAACATCAAACAAACTAGCACACAGAAGATCTGTCTGTGGAAATCTAAACAGCCTATCCGATATGGCAGAGAAAATTGGTTGTATCCTTGAGCTGATCTTTCTATGGCACTCTGAGATGGATTTTGCTTTTCCAACTGAAATATTAAAAAATTTTGAACCCTTTCTCTCAGACGGAAGACCAACCAAAAGTCTCCCCAGGAACTGCAAACTGAGCAATCTGATGGGCTCAGAACTCCTAGAATAAACAAGTTGGAAGAAACAACATTAGAATCATTGTATATTTTGCATGGTTTACCCTAAAATCATGTTTTTGGAAAGTACAACAACAGCACCATACTTTGAGAAAATAAAGAAAAAGTAAATAAATAAGAGAAACATAGCAGCGAGCACTTTAAGGTAATAAGTACATGTCAATACATGTTAAAATCCACCTACTCTCCACCTACTTCACCCACTTAAACCTACTCCACTAAACCTAACCCACTACACCACTACCACCTCACCTACTCCACTAAACCTAACCCACTACACCACTACCACCTCACCTACTCCACTAAACCTAACCCACTACACCACTACCACCTCCACTTCACCTACTCCTTACCTACTACACACTCACCCTCTTCTATATATAGGAATCATGAATCATTGTAATATATATCAAAATATATCAATCAATAATAATACATACAATTTATTCTCTCTCTTTCTCTATACATTATTTCTTACATGGTATCAGAGCTGGTTTAAAACCTAGTATTTTCGCTTCCCCGGCGGGCGGCAACCTCACCTTAGCCGCCCGCCGGACCTCAACCTATTCCGCTTATTTTCTACACAACACATACCTTCACTTTGAAACCAGAGAACATTTTGCTTTCAAGCCCTCACAGTGATGCAGTGCTAAAGATTGCTGTTTTTGGTCTCTCAAGAATTTTACATCCTAATGATCACGCAGAGACAGTTTGCAGGTCTCCACTGTATATGGCCCCAGAAATTCTGCAATTTCAGCAATATGATGCCAAGGTTGACATGTGGAGTGCTGAATGTCCAGTCGTGTTCATGTCTTCCATTTTCCGAGCTCATCCCTTACGGTAATGCCAGGATGAGAGAGAAAGCTACAACACCCATCTCTTCTTTCTTTCAGATTCCTTTTCTCTCACAAGCATATGTCTCACAGACCCATCGTTCCTCACTCTTCTTCAATACCCTTCACTCTCCACACTCACTCCTCCATCACCATCATCAAAACCATCATTCACAATGGACAACTTTCTGAATATAATATAACCCACTATGTTTGTCCTCCACAATGGACAACCACCCACATGCCTTCTCTCTCTCATCTTTTCACTTTCCAACCCACTTTGCATCCACCGCCACTTTCCCCACTTTCTTTATTTTATATATATATATATATATCTCTTTTTTTTATTATAAAAAAAAAAAAAAAAAAAAAAAAAAAACATCATCTCTCCTCCGTTTGATTTCAAACTCCATTATTTTTATTTATTTTCTCCAAACCACTTTCCTTATTTCCCCATCTTTCATTTTTGATTTCAAATATATTTTTATTATTTCTTTCTTTATTTTTCTTTCACCTTATTTTTAATCTTTTTCCAATTCCATTCATACCATTTAGCTTTGCACACCAAACCATATTTTATTCATCTCAGGGATCAACCCCGATCACAATTTTACAAAAAAAAAAAAAAACAAAAAAAAAAAAACAAACAAACAAACAACCACATTCACAGGTGGGATTTTTTCTTCTCTACTCTGCCGCCGGTCTTTTCTTCTTGCCTCCGTCCTGGGCGGCCCTTGCCGGTGTTGCCTCCGTGTTTCCCACTCCACTGGGCATGATCACTACTCCCTGCTCCTCCACTGCAGCATATGGCGGCCCTCCAAATCGGAACATAAAACTGGCCTTCCGCTTCAGCTCCTTGTTTTCCGCCTTTAGCACACTTATCTCTGCTCGCGCATCCTTATACATGCGTTGGAGCAGAGCCAGCTGGGAGTTTAATTGCTGCACCTCATTTGTCCTACTCTGCAGCCGGTGCGACAAGTTTGTGACCGCCGTCATGGACTCCACACATGCCTTCAAAGTATACTGATTAGCCTCCACATCCGTTTGCACTGCCATTTTTTGCTCCACCGACCGCATCGGAAAGTTCAACGGAGCAAACTCCGGGGCGCTTGGTTGAGGTTCCAGTGCCACCGCACCAGTTTTCTCTCTTGTTGACTCGTTGAGGTCTGGAAAGAGAGTGAGCAGACTCCGGGAAGACGAGGCCATTTTCTGGGCAACAGAGTGTTACAGAATATCTCTCGCAACAGAGTATTACAGAGTTTCTCTCTCAGCACAAGGAACTCTCTTTCTCAGCAACACGAAGGATTTTTCAGAGGTTTCTCTCAGTTTTTCTCTGCCTCAGCCTCTGCCTTCGTCTTGGTTATATAGCCAAGGCGGCCACGCGCATCGCGCGCCTCTTGACGCCCGACAAACTGGCACGCCTTTTCATGGCACATCTTTTGATAAAGTGGACACGCCTTTTGATGGCACGCCTTTTTATGGATTGGGCACGCCTTTTGATGGCACGCCTTTTGAAAGATTGGGCACACCTTTTGAGGGTGCGACTTTTTAGGGGTCCGACAAGACTCTGTAAACTGTCCCGACATTTGATTCCGGTTAGCTTTTCCAAGGGTCCGACAAGACTCTGTAAACTGTCCCGACATTGATTCCGGTTAGTTTCTACATGGGTCCGACAAGACTCTGTAAACTGTCCCGACATTGATTCCGGTTAGTTTCTATATGGGTCCGACAAGACTCTGTAAACTGTCCCGACATTTGATTCCGGTTAGCTTTTCTAAGGGTCCGACAAGACTCTGTAAACTGTCCCGACATTGATTCCGGTTAGTTTCTACAAGGGTCCAGCAAGACTCCGTAAACTGTCACAACAACTGTCACCACATTGTCTGCTACAACGGTCCGACATGACCCCATAAACTGTCTTCTACATGGTTATGACACCCCCATACAGTGTCCTCTACAACGTTATGACACCACCATCCAGTGTCTTCACCAATGGTCTGACACGACCATTCAGTGTCTCTTATCCTCTTTTATTTTTATGTATTTTCTTGTTTTGTTACTCTCTCCAAACTCAAGTTGGTTAGTTCCTATCCCCCTTGAGTTTGCGGGGGGCTGTTAAAATCCACCTACTCTCCACCTACTTCACCCACTTAAACCTACTCCACTAAACCTAACCCACTACACCACTACCACCTCACCTACTCCACTAAACCTAACCCACTACACCACTACCACCTCACCTACTCCACTAAACCTAACCCACTACACCACTACCACCTCCACTTCACCTACTCCTTACCTACTACACACTCACCCTCTTCTATATATAGGAATCATGAATCATTGTAATATATATCAAAATATATCAATCAATAATAATACATACAATTTATTCTCTCTCTTTCTCTATACATTATTTCTTACAATACATATGGAAAGTTTCTCTCAATAATGTAACAACAACTTAGCTCAAGGGCAGGGGGCAATCCCTAACAGATAATTGCAAGAACAGAATTTTGCCACCCAAAAAAAAAAAAGAAAAAAAAAGTGGCATCCAATATATATTCGAGATCAAAAACATGTCACACTGCAATTTTTTTTTCAAATTTTTACAATTATACAAATAAGGCATATCTATCAAAACTCTTTAACTTGGGTAATCTCATACTAGCAATAATATAATTGCCTTCATTGGAAGTTTAAAATAAAATATTTAAACAAAATTATGTAGAGAAACTAGTAGAACTATAGTTAATCTCAGGGAATACACAAATACTATGTATAAAAAGATGCATCTGTGAGCAGTTGTTTAGCAGCTTACTCATAGCAAACCCTTCACAAACGAGGAGACCTAATCGCATTCTCCATCCTCAATTGTGCACAAGAGGGGGGAAGAATCTTTGAATCATTTGTTCTTGCATTGCTCTTTGGCTTTGACTTTGTGGAATAGATTATTCATGTTGGCAGAATTTTTGTTAGCAGGCCCCTCTTTTCTTGATTTTGACAGATTGGAAGGCAGTGTATGATGCATAGCTTGAGGTGGTGTTACTTCCATTTTTTTTTCTTCTTTAGAGGACCACTTGTCATCCAATCCCTTGTAATCTTCCTTTTTATTATGTTAGAATTTCCCATCTTTACCTTCACCTACTCCACTACACACTCCACTTCACTTACCTCCACTTCACCACACACTCCACTTCACCTAACCCACTATCACCTCCACTACACCTACTACCACATTTTCTTCTATATATAGATTGTATAGGAATTGTAATTGATCAATCTTGTAACAATCAAACAATCAATAATACAATCATTTCTCTTTATACATTAAATTTCTACATGGTATCAGAGCAAGGTTAAAGATCTTAGTGTTCTCGGTGTTCTCCGCCTTCCGGCGGGCGGCAACCTTGCCTTGACCGCCCGCCGGATCTCAACCATTTGAGACCTCCATCAACTCGCAAGACCTCTCTCACACCAATTTGATGTTCGCTTCAACCACCTCCAGGGTTCACTGCCTTCTACCGTCGGACGCATGAGGAGCTTGAAGCAGCTGGATGTACTGGCCTCATCCCTGCAACTGTATGCCAGCTTTCAAGGCTTCACAACAACTCCGAACAGCCAATGCCAAGCCCAAGATGGTTGATGTATCTATTTCACCAATGTAATACTTTTCCATCTTTATCTTGGACGAGTTTGTAAAGATTTTCTTGATCTTCTTCGTGCAAAGCAACCCTGTTCCAAGAATTTTGACCATTTTCAGTTGGGAGGGATTTCTTTCTCCTGGATTCGGCTCCAAGATAACCTCCTAACACAAACCCAGATTTATAGCCCCACCAGTTTGGTGAAACATCTTTACTTTCATTTCCTTCAACATCAAAAACGTGATTTGCAGATTCTTCCACCAACTCCAATACATTGTCCTGATTATAGTTTGTCTGTGGGCATTCCTCGACTTTTTTGACAAGTATTCCTTCAAGATCCTTAGAAGAATATGTCTGCACAAATTTCTCTCTCTCTCTCTCACACTCACACGCCTTTTTGAAAAATCTTATCACCACCACTGAGCTGAGACTTGGCTGTGTGAAAATCTCCACCGCCATTCCCTAACCCACATGGGCTTGTTCTCATCTTTTCATACAACCCATCTTTCCCAAATTGTTTAATCAATCAGTCTGAAACCGCCGAAAATCCTTTGAAAAAACTTTTCCGTTTCTGAGAAAGAGATTCTGGAACACTCTGTTGCCATTCTGTAACCAACCCTTCTCTGAAACACTCAGCAACCCATAACAGGGCCTCGTCTTCCCGTTCAGCTACCCAGAATATGGCCTCTTCGTCCCGTGGTCTGCTCACTCTCTTTCTCGACCTCAACGAGTCAACAAGAGAGATAACTGGTGCGGTGGCCAGTGAACCTCAACCAAGCGCCTCTGGTTTTGCTCCGTTGAACTTTCCGATGCGGTCGGTGGAGCAAAAAATGGCGGTGCAAACTGATATTAAGGCCAATCAGTATACTTTGAAGTCATGTGTGGAGACCATGACGGCGGTCACAAACCTGTCGCACCGGCTGCAGAGTAGGACAAATGAGGTGCAGCAGTTAAACGCCCAGCTGGCTCTGCTCCAACGTATGTATAAGGATGCGCGAGCAGAGATAAGTGTGCTAAAGGCGGAAAATAAGGAGCTGAAGCGGAAGGCCACCGTTATGTTCCAATTTGGAGGTCCGCCATATGCTGTAGTGGAGGAGCAGGGAGGAGTGATCGTGCCCAGTGGAGTGGGAAACACGGAGGCAACACTGTCAAGGGCCGCCCAGGACAGAGGCAAGAAGAAGAGACCGGCGGCAGAGTAGAGGAAGTGAAGTGGAGTGTGTAGTGGAGTAGGTAGTCTTGTCGGACCCTTAAAAAGTCGCACACTCAAAAGGTGTGCCCAATTTTGTCAAAAGGCGTGCCATAAAAAGGCGTGCCCAATTCATCAAAAGGCGTGCCGGACATGATGGCGAGGCACGTGGGCGCCTTGGTTTGCGTGCCCGTTTTGTCGTCTAGTGGCAAGAGGCGCGCGATGCGCGGATCGACCCTGGCTATTTAACCAAGGTTGAGGCAGAGGCTGTGCAAACCAGTTTGAAACCTTTGAATTTTGGCAGTCTGAAACACTCTGTAAACTGTCCCGACATAGATTCCGGTTAGTTTCTACAAGGGTCCGACAAGACTCTGTAAACTGTCCCGACATTGATTCCGGTTAGCTCCTTTATGGGTCCGACAAGACTCTGTAAACTGTCCCGACATTGATTCCGGTTAGTTTCTACAAGGGTCCAGCAAGACTCCGTAAACTGTCACAACAACTGTCACAGCATTGTCTGCTACAACGGTCCGACATGACCCCATAAACTGTCTTCTACAACGGTCCGACATGACCCCATAAACTGTCTTCTACAACGGTCCGACATGACCCCATAAACTGTCTTCTACATCGGTCTGACACCACCATACAGTGTCCTCTACAACGTTATGACACCCCATACAGTGTCTTCACCAACGGTCTGACACGACCATACAGTGTCTCCTATCCTTTTTTATTTTTATGTATTTTCTTGTTTTGTTACTCTCTCCAAACTCAAGTTGGTTAGTTTCTCTCCTCCTTGAGTTTGCGGGGGGCTGTTAGAATTTCCCATCTTTACCTTCACCTACTCCACTACACACTCCACTTCACTTACCTCCACTTCACCACACACTCCACTTCACCTAACCCACTATCACCTCCACTACACCTACTACCACATTTTCTTCTATATATAGATTGTATAGGAATTGTAATTGATCAATCTTGTAACAATCAAACAATCAATAATACAATCATTTCTCTTTATACATTAAATTTCTACATATTAATTATACTCCCTTATTTTTTCTTTTTCTATTGTTGCATAATAAAAATAATAGATAATAAAAAAACATACACAAGGCATCAAGCTGCCAACCAAGGTATTCTCAGAAGTTTTTGCATCTGCAGCTAAAATTAGGAACCAGCCAAGTTTTTCCATCTGTCCCTACTCTTTAACTGCCAGGAGGAAACAACATTTGTCTTATTGGATGTGAAGAGGAAGACATAATGTCATCCTCAGGATATGTTTGAAATCTAGTATGCGCTCTCTATTAACAACATAATTGTCAATGCAAGTGTAGCAGCCCAGCTTGCATTCCCAATGATTGCAAGCCATATGTAATGTCAACCCACATTGTAATGTCATCAGCAAAGACCTGCAACCAAACTTGCTCTCAAATCCTGGGGTGCCAATATAAGATCCAAGGCCCTCAACGAAATTGTCCAGGCTGGACTGGAGAGCACAACCTTAAGTCCACGACTATCATTTTCTCTCTCCCTCCAAGTTGTTGTTCCCTCATCTGTGCTCAAACTCTTAGGTCTTCGCCGCTTCTATATCAGCTACTAGAATGAATTTACGCTAAACTCTAGTACATGATAGAAAAATAAAACAATTTTTTTAAGGAAATTTTTTTTCTTTATAAGGTAGTATATTTAGTGGATGTTTGGGAAGTTGCTATTTTAGTAGGCTATTTTAGTTTTTGACTATTTTAGTAGGCTAAAATTTTTATGTTTGAGAAGATGATTGAACTTTTTTGTAGTTGGATGTGATGTTTTGGAAAAAAGTGAAATGATTATGGGTCTGATGAGACATTTTGTCTTATTAACTATTTTAACATATTTTGTCTATTTGTGGATTTTAACCAAAAAATAACCTAAACTAAAGTTGCTAAACACCCCCCTAGAACAACACAAGTTACCTAACATTCAAGCAATTAATCCCAACTACTTGAGAACTACTCACACATGAATTAAAGTCACACTCGTATTATTTAACTATATGTGTTTTAAGTTAAATAAGTATAGGCTTTACATGTTTTATACCGCCTTCAGACAGTTAAAGGTATAATATATAAATATCATCTTGATTTCTATTATGTAGCATTGACAGATGTCTGCTATTATGTAATAGAAATGTCAAATATATTTCATAGTCTCAATATTTCCTTATAAATTGTGAGATATTATGCCAAGTTATCTCAAGGACACTAACCGGATAAAATTCCTAGATTAGAATGAAAAATTAAGGTATATATATATTTTGACAAATAATCAAACTTTATTAGAAAAGCATCAAGACGATGCAAAGAATACAAAGAATAGAAACCCCCAAGGGCCCAACAAAGCTAACTAATCAAATTCTCCACAAAAAATATCTGGATCAACCGAACCCGTAACCCAAACTGTGCAACACCATAAGAAGTCGGATTTTTAACCAAGGAATTGAATGAGACACACTCTGAAAAACACACCTATTGCGCTCCAACCAAGCCAACCCTTAAAAATGAAACACGAGAGTTGAGATATATATATATATATATATATATATAGAGAGAGAGAGAGAGAGAGAGAGAGAGAAAAGAACAAGAGATTTATTGGAAGAGAGGGCACAAAACCTAATTCAGTTTCTTACTTCTCTAAACACATGTATTTATAATAATAAGGGAATAAGTACAATGACACTATTACCCTCCAGTACATAACTTAACACCTCCCTCCTCAAGTTGGTGTAGATATCCCTCATGCTTAACTTGCATACAATAGGATGAAACACTTTACTCCCTAACCTTTTAGTAAACACATCACCTAACTTATCTTCAGATATGATAAAAGACAAACAAATGATGCCACTATTCACTTTCTCCTTGATAAAATGTCGATCAATCTCAATGTGCTTAGTTCTATCATGCTGAACCGAATTATGAGCAATGTTAATAGCGGCCTTATTATCACAATATAGTCACATGGGACCACCACTCAACAATCCTAGGCCAGCCAATAAAACTTTCAGCCATATCAACTCACAAATGTCATGCGCTATGGCTCGATACTCCGCTTTTGCACTCGATCTAGCAACAACTGACTACTTACTCCGCCAAGTCACCAAATTTCCTCTTACAAATGTACAATAGCCCTTGGTAGACCTCCTATCATCAATAGCACCATCTGCATCGGTGAAAGCCTGTAACCTTAAATGATCATGATTAGAGAACAAGATGCCTTTTCCAGGCACTAATTTGAGATACCTTAAGATCCGATGAACTGCATCCAAATGCCCCGTGCGAGGATCATGTATGTATTGGCTAACAACAACAACGGCATATGCAACATCTGGCCTTGTATGAGAAAGATATATCAGTCTTCTCACAAGCCTTTGATACCTCCCCTTGTCCACATGTTCTCCGTCACTACTACTAAGCCTGTGATTAGCCTCAATAGGAGAATCAGCAGGCCTACATCTCAACATGCCTACCTCCTCAAGCAAGTCCAAGATGTACTTCCTTTGAGAAACAAAGATGCCCCTATCTGATTTAGCAATCTCAATTCCAATAAAGTACCGTAATGATCCAAGATCCTTAATTCAAATTTCCTAGAAAATTGAGCTTTGACTTTGGGCATTTCCAAGGTCTAACTCCTTTCCTCATTTCCTAATATCGTCTTGATTTCTATTATGTAGCAACTTTTACTTTATCCTTGCCAAAATAAAGAGAGAGAGTGGAAAAGATGAGACAAACCTGTCATGTGGTCAGTAGCGCCTGAGTCAATGATCCAAGGATAAAAAGAAAAAGCACTAAAGGCATTCGTAGGAACACCTGTGGAAGCAAAGTTGTAAGTAGAAGGAGGATCAGAAGCAAGGACAGAGAAAAAATCAAGCCGAGCCATCAGACGTCGGCGAGAGTGTAACTTATCATGGGAAAGTGTAGCAGAACCACTCAGGGTGCGGGCAGAAGACTCAAGAGAGATTGGCATGGGAACAAATAGCGCCACCACGTCCACTAGTAACCGCTACGGACTCCATCTCAGCCTCGAGGAGGACAACCATTAACTTCCAACAATGCTCCCTATCATGCTGGTCTTTTCCACAGTAATCACAGGTAATCTAACCACGATCAACACTAGTACCTTTGCTCCCAAACTTGGAGACATGGCCATCCTTTGGAGTAAAAGCAACAACGAGAGCAGAGCGATCTTAGAGAGGCTGATGAAACATAGCACTATGCTTGCTTTCTTCCTGCTGAACATAAGCATATGCTTCGCACACGTGGGAAAAGGATCTCGGCCAAGAATCTGAACACAAATCTGATCATACTTAATGTTAAGACCAGCAAGAAAATCATAGACCCTCTCCTTGGACACCATCAGCTAAAAGGTGGTAACATCTTGAGAATAAACAGCTTGGAAGTTCTGATAATAGGGACCTACCTTCTGATCAAACCCCTGTATTTTCTTCCGCAACTCATAGGCCTAGGCATCATTACCACGCTGGGAATACATTTGAGCAGCAACAGTCCAAATCTTATGAGTTGTATCCATTAAAACAAATGAGTGATTATTACTGAAGTGGATAGAGTTAATAAGCCAAGTCATGACAAGAGCATTCTCCGTTTGCCATTTATCTCAGGCTGGTCCATCCTCCTTGGAAGCCTTAGTAACTCCCTTGATGTAACCAGACATGACACGAGCAGTAATGACCAATCGAAAGGAACGTGACCAAACCGAAAGCATCAACCGAAGCCAAAGAACAGCCTAGGGCATCTGGTCGGCTCCCATAGGTGTGGACCCAAGTGATGAATCAATCAAAAAACAGACAAAATGAAGAAATCAACAAATTGGACCTATTTTTCCAAAAAATAAAGAAAAATCAAAAAAATCGGCAACCAAAAACAAAATAAAATTTGAAACATTTTCTGGTGACCCACCACCCTAGTCATTCATGGTGGTAATTTTTTTATTTTTTGTTTTACATTATCGGGAAGAATAGAAAATAAAAAACAAAAAGAATATAATTATTTTTTTTACTCTAATACCAAGTTAAAAATGAAACACAAGAATTGAGTGAGAGAGAGAGAGAGAGAGAGAGAGAACAAGAGATTTACTGGAAGAGAAGATGCAAAACCTAATTCGGTTTGTTACCTCTCTAAACATATGTATTTATAATAATAAGGGAATAAGTACAATGACACTATTACCGTCAAGCACATAACTTAACACCAACTAAAGCAAACAATGAGAAGCAAGTAACCAAACCTTCCGACGCCTCCTCCCAACCCTTTCCCCACCCCAGCTCTACAACACACCCAACATGGAGCCTGGTTGCACCCAAACCAAACCGAAAGTTGCCATATACTACACAACTCGACCACATCAACAAGGAATTTAAAATTAAAAAAAAATGTAGGACTTGAAATGGTGTGGGGACGATGTAGTAATATATAATTTTATATTTTTATTTATTATACATGCATTGAGAAGTTTCGAAAAATAACAAGAAAGACAACCTTTTGCTTCTAGAAAGTCAGAGAGAAAAGACTACATCCAATCCATTCTATTGCAATCTATTACAATAGAAAGGAAGAACACCTATTTATATGCTTGACACATCCAAGTCCCACATCGTGTAAAGTAGACTTGGTGAATTTCATGCTTTCCTTCCTTTTCTTCAGGTCATGTTTTTGTATTGTTTTTAATTTTTCTCCATGCATCTAGCTCACCATGAAATGAAGATGAATAACCTTGATACTACAGCCTGCTAATCATGTCCAAACACACAAACAAACCATGAAAATAATTGGACCTAGACATTCCAAATTACAAAGAGCAACCAAAACATGCTCAAATTGGGCCCATGAAAATATCCATATTTGAAGGGATGAAAAGCTGCTACCTTGAAAAAATTGGATCACCCAATATACAAAAAAGGAAGAAGAACAAAGTATATATGAGAAAGGAAATAGGGCCATTTGTGCTAATGGCAAAATTTTTCCTTCTCACAACTGATCATTGGCAAAGGACAAAATAGGTATGGTACTTTCGGCTGAAGATACAGTAGTTGTCAGTTGAGCAAAGAATATAAAAGAAAGGAAGCAGGGCAGTTCGTGCAGACAGAATAATTTATCCTTGCAACTAATCTTCGATTGAGGATAAACATAGGGGCATGGTACTTTTGGCTAAAGGTACAACATGTTGTGCTTCTTTGCCATGCCTCCATAGTCAAGGAATTGGACAAGTGTGATCGGAGCAGAAAAACTTAAAAACAATGGGACAAGAGTGTCTGACATATGTCAGATGCATATATGCGTTTTAGGGGACATATATGATAGTGCTTGCCAGCAGGAAATTAACCTCCTGTTTAAAGCTTGACAAGGTGATCCTATGGTTCCTAAATTTTGGGGGGTTGGGAGTGGGGAATATGATTTGAGCCTATTCTACTAAATTAGTCTCCGTCAGTGAGAAGCAAACTCTTCTATTCTAAGCTTCCAAATTCCCAACACTAAGCAGAAAAGGTTTCTTATTTGGAAATACTTGGTAAGGGAAGCCTTCAAATGACTAATACCAACTTGACCAGTTAGAGAATTAAGATTAACATATGCATATTAAAACAATGGTGCAACTACCTCTGGTGCACAAACAACAAATACTCCAAGGAAGCCCTTTCCTATGCATAAATTGAAATGCACCATTAAACTGGTCAAGCCTGGCCCTTGGAGACTATTCCATCATGCAGCTAGATTGGTCTAGTCTGGGCACCTTCTATCAAACACCCAAGCAACATCACCAGGAGACAGCTCCGTGCCGCCATATTTACTTCCTCAGCTAAGTAAGCACTCCATTATCTAGTTGATATTAAAGACTCCACCATTACAAAGAACAAAACTCAACTGGCAGGGCGATCCTTTGTCCTCTTTATTATTCATGCTGGTTATAGAGGCTGAGCCGTTCGTAGTCCAAGGCAGTTCAAGGAGGTTTGTTGTCGAGTTTTGAGGTGGGGGAGGGGCCTGATTCTCTAGCGGTTTCTCTTCTCTTCTATGCTGATGATGCGCTAATTTTTTGTGATGCGTATGCTATTCAAATTGGTCATTTGCGGTGTGTGTTGTCATGCTTTGAGGCAATGTCTGGCCTTCGGATAAATTTGGCTAAATCGGAACTGATCCCAGTGGGAGAGGTGGCACGTCTTCTGGTGTTGGCAGCTGTTTTGGGTTGTGAGGTGGCTATGCTACCAGTGTCTTATTTGGGTCTTCCTTTGGGGCCTACTTTTAAGGAAACAAAAGTGTGGGATGTGGTGGTGGATAGAGTGCAACGACAGTTGGTGGGATAGAAGCGGCAATATTTGTCCAAAAGGGGGCGACTTACTTTAATCAAGAGTGTTATTGCTAGTATCCCAACGTATTTTATGTCTTTGCATGTCATGCTTGTGGCGGTGGCAAGGCAACTAAAGAAGTTTTAACGGGATTTTTTGTGGAATGGGGGTGGAGAGGTTTTCCATTACCATTTGGTGGATTGGGAGAGAGTGTGTACTCCTAAGGCGAGGGGGTTTGGGGGTGAAGAGGTTGGAAGTGTTCAATCGGGCTCTTTTAGGGAAGTGGTTATGGCGATTCGTAGAGGAAAGGGAACAGTTATGCAGGAGGGTGGTGGTGACTAAATATGGGAAGAAGAGGGGGGTTGGTGTTCGAAGAAGGTGGTCCAATCTCATGGGGATGGTTTATATAAGGGTATTTGGTTGGGGAGAAGGGATTTTTAGGATAGGGTTCGGTTCAAAGTGGGGGTGGGAGATCAGGTTCGGTTTTGGCAGGACTGGTGGTGTGGTGATATGTCTTTGGCAGGCACATTTCCTTTGATTTATGCAATTGCGGCGGTTCGGGAGGAGTTGGTTGCATTGGTTAGGGTGAGGCAAGGAAATTCAGCTGTGTGGAATGTTCATCTTTGTCGTGAGGTGCAGGATTGGGAGTTGGACCAATTACTGGATCTGCTGGGTTTCTTGTATGGGCTGCGGCATGGAGGGAAGGGGGTGGATTTTTTGGTATGGGAGGTTCGGAAGTCTTGTATTCACTATGTCATCATTTTATGGGATGCTTGTGGAGGGCGATACAGTTGTGCTTCCTTGGCAGACTATTTGGGTGACGGGTTCTCCTTCCAAGGTGATGTTTTTCGTTTAGATGGCTGCTTTAGGACGTATCCTTACTATTGATAATTTGATTCAGCGGCGCCATGTGCTTGTAAATTGGTGTTGTATGTGTTGTAGGGATGCAGAAATGGTGGATCATTTGTTGATTCATTGTCCGGTTGTATATCGGCTTTGGCGTTTGACTGTTGCTCTTTTTGGTGTGCTTTGGGTGCAGCTGGGGTCTTTGCGGGCCGTGTTGTTCAGCTAGGGTGAGGCGACGGTGGGTAAGAAGCGTCGGAAGGCTTGGTTACTTGCTGCCCATTGTTTATTATGGTTGGTGTGGTTGGAGCGTAATCAACGTATTTTTCAGAATTTAAGTCATTCTGCTCTTTGGCTGGAAAATATTCTTCTTCTGGTGGTGCATAGTTGGGTTACTGGTGTGGTAGATCTTGATGTTTTTACTTTTGTACAGTTTGTGGAGGATTTGATTAGTTAGCTTTTGCGGGCTGGTGTGGGTTGGTGTTTTTCTTGTATTCTTTGCATCACCTTGATGTTTTTTTAATAAAGTTCGATTATTTATCAAAATATATATATATATATATATGGTTCTAAAAGAAAATATCCCAAGGAGTCAACCCTGAATGTTTGAATATCCCTCAACAACCACGATAAGCATCTCAGTTTCATTCTTCAGTGTAAAATTCTTGTGCCATCTCAAAAGCCTTTTTCCAACCTGACTATCAGCAACCAATGGTAATTAAAGCCAGCACCAGTCCCTACTACTTCGATCGATAACAACCGTATGCGCAAACAACATCACGCTGGCATCAACAGTCCAATGTGCATCTTTGTGGCATCATAATGTAAAAAGGTATCTAATTAAAAGGCATCAAAATGTGATGAGACAGAGTCGGAAACAACATCATAAATGTTGGGAAAATGGTCATCAATCAACACAAAAGCAGAAACAGTTCTGTGCAAAAAGATCAACATGCAACTACTTTGAAACTTAATGCAAAAGACATACCTCTGAAGAAGATTCACAAATATGTGGCAGCCACCAAGTGAATTGACTTGTTCCAGGAAGGAAGCAAGCAGCGGTTTCTGAGAAACAGCACGAATAACCATATGCAAAACGTCTTCAATGCATGCCATATCCTGACTTGTTTCAAAAAAAGCAATCAGGGACTGTATATCTGACACTGCAATGTTCTGCCTGCATTTTACTAAATGTTAGAATACAGATTTGAAAAAGGGTGCATGAATACAACCTGCTATATTAGAATAAATAGCAATAAAGAAGTGGACAGAAAAGAAGGAGAATACATATTTAGGACACAAGTAGACGGTCCAGTAAAGGAATTTGTACCTAAGACTCATCTCCCCAAGACTCAATAGAAGAAGGCGAATTTTCCGTATTTCTTCTTGATTAGGTCTCTCTCCAAGTACTTGTTTTGTTATAGGATGCAAAAGAGGTTTGCCCCCTATAGCATATCGGCATTTAGCACTATCCCAATAATATTGGCGTATTATATCAAGAACACGAGGGAGCCGACACAGACTCTTAAGAAGCCTAGGATCGTTATCAAATTGCTGAATGAGAAACATGTACAGTTCACGTTGCACCTTGTAAACTGTGTAGACCCAGACAAGAGGATTGAGAAATATATTAGATATGGCATCTTTCACAAGCAGCTCAGACAAACCTGAACAAAAACAAAAGAACATCATTATATGTATTACATAAGAATACATCTTTAAGAAGTGCTAATACAAAACGTGAATTCAGCCAAGCTAATAAAGCGCACGCATTCAGGGGGGGGGGGGGGAATTAAGAAAATTTGTGTTTCATGAATCATACCACAATTTGCAACAACATTAAACATATGTTTCAAAGCTGAAAGTGTTTCCATATTCAGTTGCTGTGGTGGAACCGATTGCAACAAAAAGCCAAGTATTGAAAATCCAGAAAGAAGAAGCATCTGTTGTTGATTGGCTAAATTCTCATCTAGGACAGAAGCTATAAGTTCAATAACTTCAGCAGTTAAACGCTCTTTCGTGATAGGTGTAAGCAATCCTTGTCCAGATTGCCCAATTTCTTCATTCTCATACAAGTCAGACTGAGTGAAAAGAGGAAAAAACACAGATACACCACCAACACAATAAATAATCTGTTGTAGCAAGCGTCGTGAACATAACTGTGTCCCAACCATCACAGTTGCTTCAAATGAATTCTTATCCAATGTGTGATCCACCAGTGGGGCAACATTATACAAAGTCCTCCCACTACTTGCCTGAGAAAAGGCAACAAACTTTGTTCAGTTTCTTAATGGCCAAAGAAGAAAGCAAGCTAAGCCAGAAACATATTTCTAAGAAAAGAAAGAGAACCTGTGCACTAAGTCCAAATATAATTTTAGACGCAAGGCCATCTTTGGCATCAAGAATTCCACCAGGCAAAGGGTTATCCGAACAGATCGTGGTTTCATTATCAAGGAATGCGTACATATAGCTTGGTCCCATGGAATAGATGGCCTGCACCTGTTCAGAAGTAATGGCATCGCTAAACATATAAACCGGACCAATCTGGCCAAGAAAAGGAGATGAATCTTTGATGTTGTACATGGCATTCTCATCTTCGTATGAGGGCGAACTTATTTTTGAGCCAATCATGCAACAAGTCATTAACTCATTAACTTTTGCATATCTGAACCATCGGATGAAGAAAGTCAGGGCAGGGAATATTTACATGTCAATGAGAAAACAGAATAGTTTACAATGCAAAAGTAGATATGTTGTGGAAGTTAGAGAGCACCTGCACTTTTCTGATGATACAAGAACTCCATCCACATAACATTTTAGAAGGCTACCCCCAGAAAATGCTCTACCAATGCTATGAGCTAAACAAATAAAATGCCATTTCCTTCTAACTAGGTTGACATGCATAGAAGCACACTGTCGTTTCTGATTAATCGACTGCAGGAAAAGGAGGGAAAAAAATCATTAAACACATGGTATTATCCAGACAGAATAAAAAAGAAATTACATGCCTGAAGAGCTAACAACAATATGCGACAATATCTGAACAATTTCTGCAAGTTGATAATGCATTGAAGAAGTTTCATTCACTAATGAACACAAGACAGACAACCAAAAATATTTTCATGTCAGGCAAGAAGATTTTTACCTCATAAATCAGCTTTTCTTTTGCAAGGACTGCCAAGCACCCTCTTCCATCTTCTGTGAGAAAACTGAAGAGCCCCATTGTCCCACTTCTAGGAAAATTTTCTATTCTAAGCCAACAAGAAAAAGAAAATCCCTTATTCAGAGGCCACTGTATTGGTGTTTTAATTGTAATTCCCTGCAACCATAGAAAGAAAAAAGGATAAAACAAACAGGCGTGTAAGTCAAGCTAGCAAGATGGTAGATGCATTTGTGCACAGGGTTTCAACTTTCGAACCAAAGCAGGATAACGTAGGAATTTTTCAAATAGTTCCAATGCAAAATTTGAATTACATTAATTATGAGAAGAAATTGACATAAAATCAGCATAAAAAACCAAGATATAAACAATCATGCCACTTCTCCTGTCCAAGATGAGAATTTATTAGTGCAAGCATTCAGTTCAGCCGAAAGTAGAAAGATAATGCAAGCATTCAGCTGTAAGTAGCTCTACTTTTAAGTGGCATTGAAGGATGCATTAAACTTACAGAATCATTCCCATTGAGATCAAAAAAAGCAGTTGGTCCTTTCTCATTTAGCATTGATAACATGCTGGTCAGCAACAATGAGCAGTACTGATGCCGCGTCCCAACTTTCTCACTTCGTAGTAGAGCAAATATTTTACGAATATCCTTCCCAGATATGCTATGTCCACCAGTGAGTTGAATTAATTGAGCAACTTTCAAGATTATACCGTCATTTTCTTCTTGAGAAAACCAATCAAGAAGAAAATTAAGCATTCCAGCTCTGACACATGAAGTTCGATTGGATATTGAATCTCTGAGCAGCTGAAGAAACACATTGAGCCCGTAATGCCGGGATGAATCACTGCTCTGCCCAGTTAGTAAAAAGCAAAGTAAATATTTGAAGTGTTAACTTAATACATTCATTATTTATCATAAAAAATAACATTAAACTATTAATTTTTCAACTCTCCAGAATTGGAGAAAAATAGCAAACTGATGGAAGAGAAGTATACAAAAAGGCAAAGAAATCACCAACCTTTTGGAGAACACTCAGATAAAGTAAGATCACATCTTCATTCTGAATCAAATCAGGGGGGAAAATCATATGAGAAGTAGTATCACAGGCATACAATAATTCTATAAGTCATAGACTGCTCCAAATTCAATAGAAATAGAATGCGTCAACAAGCTAGAGTTTCAAGTGCAGAGAACCTAAATAGTGGATCATACAAATTTTCTTGAAGGGTTTTATAATCAAGTTACCTTTATTACAGGGCTCACTTTAATATCAAACTTTCCATCAACAAGCATATCAAGCAAAGAATTCAGAAGCCCTTCACTTGGCTGCCATTGACAAAAGTCCAACAGCAAACTCTGCAATGTCTGATAACCCTTTCCAACAAGAGCTCTAAATGCAGCCTGAAAATTAAATTAATCAATTTTCAGCATACACAAATACAAAAAGTAGATAAACAAATGAATTAATCAACTCAAAATGTGGTCAACAAAATCATTGGCATTTGCCGTGAAGATGAAAAGGAGAAAGTGTGTGTAGCTTATCTACACAGCTACGCATGAGCACACATGTGCATACGTGGCCATGCAAGGCTAATTGAATTTCAAATGAAATATAAACATCAAGAAAGGCCAACCAATTTAATACAAGTCAGAATTAAAGATAATTATCACAAAAGATAAAAATAATTATCAGCCAAAACAAATATCAGTAACTACTTAATTCTTGAGAAGGAGCTAGGGTGGGGGACAAGGAGAAGTAAGGCTTGGGAATTGGTCCTATTGGCTCTAATGTCGATTGTTTGAGGCGAGAGGAATAGACGGTCGTTTTTGACAATATATAAGAATCAATTTTACAGTAGACGAGTAGATTACTTTCTTTTTAGTATAGTTGGTTTTCAGGCACAATTAAATCATCTTTGAACCAATTTTTGGACTTTGTAGAGGCCTTCGAATGGCATTTTGGTGTATAATTGCCATAGTTAGTTTGTATACGACTTGCGACTGTTGGTGCCTCTATTAAAACAATTTTATAAAAAAAATAAAAAATAACTAAAATAAAAAATGTAACCAATGTTTTTATTATTATTATTATTATTATTATAAATAAAAACAATATTATTATTATTATTTTAAATGTAACTAATGTTGAAATCAATCACTTCTAGCATTTACTAAAGCCCAAAGTAAAATTCTACAACTATGAAAAATAGAACACGAGCTCTGCAATGACAGAAGATTAACAACACAAAACTTGACCCTGTCTGACAACTGAGCTACACTGAACAACCCAATTAAAATTAGATGGTTTTGTTGACTAAACTGTGTTGGATAAGTTGAAATTAAGGAAAAAGTTGAAGGGAAAGCATTCTATTGCTAAAAATGAAAGGATTTGGCTATACCCTCTGGGTTGATTGGAAGTAGAGGGAGTGGGGCAGGGTAGGGTGGGGCAAGGTTCACCTAGGTGGGGCAGGGATTGCCATTGCTAGCACCAACATATGTTTGATTGTGAGACAACCAAATAATTCAAGTGGAAACAGTCATAAACATCTTTATTAAGGCACATTGTTTCAGTGGAAACAGTTGTATTTACAAATCACAGCCACGTATGTGCTTATAATTGTACAAATGGGAAACCTTGTAGATGCATTAAGAAGAGCTTAAAAATAGCTGGAAGCAATCTAAATTAATTTGATTACAAGAGAAGATGGGGGATGGAGAATCTTGATTGGTTTCCAACAATCTTATATTGTCTAATGACAATAAAGGAAAACTGATCAACCATATCTTATGGAAAAGAGAGAAAAAAAAAAAGAAAAGAGAGAGTGTGAAAGAAATTCAACAATTATGGCTGCATTAAAAAAAGAAGATAACAAAACAGTTGAATAGCTTGATACATAATGTTGGGCTATTTCCTAACAGCTTAAGCTTTTTGGATAATTGGTGACTTAACATGGTATCAAAGTCCAAGTTTAGAGCGGTCTTGGATTCAAGTTTTTCCATTTGCATTTGTTCTCCGTTTGCATTCTGCTTCTCTCTATGTATGTTTGTTTGTATCTCCACGTGCAAGATGGGGTTGCACATGAGGGAGTGTTATATAGCTTGATATATATTTTTCTAACAATTTTGGGACCATTGATGACTTAACAACATCATTTGAGCAGCACCTGACGTTTAGAATTGTAACAATTATAAAGTAAAGGCGTGGAGAGTACCTTTGAGACATCATTGCCCGTAAGTAGGTGAGTAAGAGTTTGAAGGACAGTTAAAACCAACTTCTCACCATTCTCATCATCAAAGGCTCCATTCAACAAAGACACAACATGCAAAAAGCATTCACCATCACGAAACAAATCCTGGTAGTACTGAGAAAAACATAGAAAATACCATGTAAGCCAATTTGCTGAAACACAATTTAAGAGAGTTTAAGTGTCACAAGAATTTAAAGAAAGTAGTCACTCGGAGAAATGTACCACTTGATCAGTGAGAAGCATATCTCTCATCCCAACCAATAGATCGATTGACAGTTCTGCAAAGTTTTTCTCCCGCTCCTTTACATGAGTAAATGTTTCCAAATACTTGGAGCATAAATACAACTTTGCCTTTTGGTCTTCCTCAGAAATTGGAGAGATCTGCAAGCGTAATGAACCCCGACCCCAACCCATCCCTCGAAAAGGTTAACTCAATTGGCTAACCGTGATAATAGACAAAACATTTATGTCTAACAAAGAAGAAATACAAACGGAATACCTTCATAAAGTCAAGAATATGAGCAAGCACATTATTTCTCAAACCTTTTTCCCAAAATAACTCGAACAAACAATCAATACAAGTGGAACTATGCAAAATTGAACTTTTCGCATCATCTGTTAGCGAGAGATATTCCACAAAGAGCTCCACTGATGTTTCTGCACTTCTGTACCAACTATGGGATATTTCAGATGAATGAGGTCTGTGAAAACCATGAGTAGGAACCACTTCTATGTTACTCTCAACAAAAGGATTTATATTCTCAGGCCTTCTTGATTCTTGGACCAAAATAGATGCAACTTTGAGCACCCGAGGAATTGCATCAAGTGTCTTCAGAGAAGAAAAAGTTTTCTCAGTTGAAAGCTGTAGTATTCGAAGCAGGCTCTTTGCAAGAACACCAGCAATCTCAGGATTACAAGCAGACTGTTCAAGGGCATCTAACAAAACAGAACACTCGGGCTGCAAGAACACGAAAAAGTAAAGATAAGCAGAAATGGAGCAATTTAACGCAATCAAATTAGAAAACAAATCCCTCAAAATTACTATGACAAACAGAGAATATAAATCCCTCAAAACAATTGGTGCTCCACATACAAACATTCACACAACTCAACCAAAATCACAAACAAGAACACATACACATATAGTCACATATGAACTGAAAAAAAATACCATCCAAATGTAGGATTCTGTGTTTTACAAGCAAATTATTAAACATAAGCACATATCCACATGATCTAAGTACATAAATTTCAAAAAACATATAGCATCTACACTGCAGCCTGGTTTCTATTTCCTAAAGCAATGACATTGACAAATACAGATCACTTGGATACCATAAATTGTTGCTTCAAAATCAGAGAAAGGTTGATAGGTTGAAAAGGCATGCAACGAAAATAAATTCAATGTGTGTAGATCTAAGAAGAGCTGAAATGGACAAGTGACACAACATGGATACGACACAAACATGCCGACACTCCAATTTCCAAAAAATGCAAGACACGACTCATGGGGAACACATACAAAATATATAATTTTATATATTTATTACATGTCATAAATATGAATATATCATTCAATGATAATAAAAAAAATCTAATATAACACTCATTTTATAAATTTACACTGCTCTTCTTTTATTATTGTATCCTAAATTATTTACTTCAAACTTATAGTTAGTTTCATGTGTGTCTAATCGGTGGACAAGTGTATTTAAGCAATGGAGATGTGTATCCACTAAGTGTCCGGATCTAAAAAACCTTTTAAAAAATAGAACATATTTTGACAAGTGTAGGACACATGTCAGGAAGTGTCCAATGAGTGTCCGTGTCCGTCATTGACACGGCATGGATATGCTAACAACTTCTTAGAAGTATCCGTGCTTTTTAGGTGTAGATTTAATTCCAGCTAATCATGTGAAAGGTGCTTTGCATTTATCTCTTTTTTTAATAAGCAGAAGGAAGGACAAATTCTGGTGGCAAATCAGAGGGAACGAATGCAAAACATGATGGGATTACATACTAAAAGCCAACTGTGCCAAGTTCAACAAGATCTAATTTCACTCAGCAATTTATGCCTTCCACTAAACACAGAGCACATTTGGTACGATGAAATGGGTTGAAATGGAATGCCCATTCTACCTTCGCATTCCCTTTCCCATATTTGGTACGTCTTTTCTAAATGGGAATAGTCATTTCAATGGAATGGCTATATAAACAAAATGTGAGAATGCATATTTCTTCCTTCAACCTAAGGAATAGTCATTCCATTCCATTGTTGAATAATTATAAAACACAATCAATTAGTTACCACCTCCATTTCCTTCTGCCACCACCCCTTCCACCACCACCACCACTGCCATTATTTTATTTGATATTGTTAGAATTTACCAGAATTTACCACTCACCTACTACCTCCACTATCTTTCTCCACACCTACCACCTCCACTATCACACACTCCTACTACCTCCACTATCTTTCTCCACACCTACCACCTCCACTATCACACACTCCACTACCATCTTCTCCTCTATATATAGGAATTGTAATATACAGAATATTATCAATCTTGTAACACATCAATCAACTCATCAATCAATAATACATTTCTTTTTACATGGTATCAGAGCAAGGTTGAGAATTTAGTGATTCCGCTTCACCGGCGGACGGCAGCCTCGCCTTGGCCGTCCGCCGGACAAACCCAAAATTTTCTAATACTCTCTCTCTTTCTCTGTCTCTGTCTCCAACACACCAAGCTACTGTATCAGAATATTGAAATCCAATGGCTTTGCCGAACCAACAGACTGTTGATTACCCGAGCTTCAAGCTTGTCATTGTTGGTGATGGAGGAACTGGGAAAACAACTTTTGTGAAGAGGCATCTCACTGGTGAATTTGAGAAGAAGTACGAACCAACCATTGGTGTCGAAGTTCACCCTTTGGACTTCTTCACAAACTGTGGGAAACTCCGATTTTATTGCTGGGATACTGCTGGGCAAGAGAAATTCGGTGGTCTTAGAGATGGTTACTACATTCATGGGCAATGTGCAGTCATCATGTTTGATGTTACTGCTCGATTGACATACAAGAATGTTCCCACCTGGCACCGAGATTTGTGCAGGGTCTGTGAGAATATACCCATTGTTCTTTATGGAAACAAGGTTGATGTGAAGAACAGGCAGGTCAAGGCAAAGCAGGTTACATTCCACAGGAAGAAGAATTTGCAGTACTATGAAATCTCTGCTAAGAGTAACTATAACTTTGAAAAACCTTTCTTGTACCTTGCCAGGAAGCTTGCAGGGGACCCCAATCTTCATTTTGTGGAGTCTCCCGCACTTGCTCCTCCTGAAGTGCAGATTGACTTGTTGCACCCTCCAAGCCATGGCGAAACAGACAGATCTCTGCCAAAGCAACCTCTTTCTATCTCTATGGCTATGCTGCAAAAGGGTCCTAAGTCTCTCCCTCTCTCAGCTCTCTCTGGTCCCTTCTCTGCACATGGTCCCTTTTTTTAATCATCCCAACCATCACGGGGCTTGAAAACAGCACCACCAGCACTAGCAATAGCACACCATCCCTTTCTTTTCTTTTCTTTATTCTCCACTCACAAAACATTATCATCACCTTTTGCACTTCACCCGTTGCTCCACTTTCTTTCTTTTCTTTTATTTTCTTTATTTATTTATTTATTTTCTTATAAAATTAAAAAAAAAAAAAAAAAAAAAAAAAAAAAAAAAACAACAACAACAACAACAACAAACACGGAGGAAGAAGACGAACTGCAAACTCATTTTATTCATATCGGGCCTCACCCCGATCATCATTTTACACAACATAAAATAAAATAAAATAAAATAAAATAAAATAAAATACAAACAAAACAACCACACCCACAGTGGGATTTTTCTTTTCCTTCTCTATTCTACTGCAGGTCTCTTCTTCTTACCTTTATCTTGGGTGTCCCGTGCCAGTCCGGTCTCCGTGTTTCCTTGTCCACTGAGCACGTTCACTCCCCCATACTCCTCCACTGCAGCATATGGAGGACCTCCAAATCGGAACATCACGGTGGCCTTCCGCTTCAGCTCCTTATTTTCTGCCCTTAGCACGCTTATCTCTGCTCGCGCATCCTTATACATGCGTTGGAGCAGAGCCAGCTGGGAATTTAAATGCTGCACCTCATTTGTCCTACTCTGCAGCCGGTTCGACAAATTTGTGACCGCCGTCATGGTTTCCACGCATGACTTCAGAGTATACTGATTAGCCTCAATATCAGTTTGCATCGCCATTTTTTGCTCCACCGACCGCATCGGAAAGTTCAATGGAGCAAAACCAGAGGTGTTTGGTTGCGGTTCACTGGCCACCGCACCAGTTATTTCTCTTGTGGGCTCGTTCAGTTCTGGAAAGAGCGTGAGCAGGTTCTGGGTAACTGGACGGGAAGAAGAGGCCATGTTTTTGGGTTGCTAAGTGTTTCAGCGAAATAGCAATTTCAGACTGGTAATGTTCGGAAGGGTTGGTGACAGAATGGCAACAAAGTGTTCCACAGTTTCTCTCTCCGCAGAGGCAGAGTTTTTCAGCGAAGGGTTGGTTTCAGAGGTTTCAGAATGGTATGCCTCAGCCTCAGCCTTCGTCTTGGTTAAATAGCCGCGGCAGCCACGCGTATCGCGCGCCTCTTGCCGCCCGACAAACTGGCACGCCTTTTCATGGCACATCTTTTGATAAAGTGGACACGCCTTTTGATGGCACGCCTTTTGATGAATTGGGCACGCCTTTTGATGGCACGCCTTTTGACAAAATTGGGCACACCTTTTGAGGGTGCGACTTTTTAAGGGTCCGACAAGACTCTGTAAACTGTCCCGACATTGATTCCGGTTAGCTCCTTTATGGGTCCGACAAGACTCTGTAAACTGTCCCGACATAGATTCCGGTTAGTTTCTACAAGGGTCCGACAAGACTCTGTAAACTGTCCCGACATAGATTCCGGTTAGTTTCTACAAGGGTCCAGCAAGACTCCGTAAACTGTCACAACATTGTCTTCTACAACGGTCCGACATGACCCCATAAACTGTCTTCTACAACGGTCCTACATGACCCCATAAACTGTCTTCTACAACGGTCCGACATGACCCCATAAACTGTCTTCTACATCGGTCTGACACCACCATACAGTGTCCTCTACAACGTTATGACACCCCATACAGTGTCTTCACCAACGGTCTGACACGACCATACAGTGTCTCCTATCCTTTTTTATTTTTATGTATTTTCTTGTTTTGTTACTCTCTCCAAACTCAAGTTGGTTAGTTTCTCTCCTCCTTGAGTTTGCGGGGGGCTGTTAGAATTTACCAGAATTTACCACTCACCTACTACCTCCACTATCTTTCTCCACACCTACCACCTCCACTATCACACACTCCTACTACCTCCACTATCTTTCTCCACACCTACCACCTCCACTATCACACACTCCACTACCATCTTCTCCTCTATATATAGGAATTGTAATATACAGAATATTATCAATCTTGTAACACATCAATCAACTCATCAATCAATAATACATTTCTTTTTACAGATATTTTTTTTTTTGGATAAATAATCAAAATTTATTAGAAAAGCATCAAGGCGATGCAAACCACCACTGCCATTATTACTACTGTCAGCACCACAACCACCACCCTATTTCCGCCACCAGCACCAACACCACCACTGCTGCCACAACTACAACCACCACATCACCACCACAACCACAACCACCGCATCATAATCACTGCCATTACCTCCATAACCACCACAACACCATACCACCAACAACCTAGCACCGCCATTTTCGCCGTCGCCACCGCCGTCGCTAGAAATACTACCCTACTACCACTGCTCTTACCACCACCATTGCCTCTGCCACTACAACCATTGCCTTACCACCATTACTGCCACTTTCACAAAAAACACTCCACCATTACCATTATCGCGGGAACCACCACTCTACTACCACTACCCGCCACCATTGCTGCCACAACCATTACCTCACCACCACTACCACCATTTTTACAAAAACCACACCACCACCACCACCATTACTATTGCGAGAACCACCACTCTACTACCGCTACCCTCCACCACCATTGTCATCGCCACAACTAACACCGCCACCGCCACCACCAACGCCACAGTGACCTACCACCACTGACATCAAGGATGGAACTAGGAGAAGACTATAGGGGGTCCTGGCCCCCTTGTTTCTATGAAAAATTATTACATGTGTCTTTGTGTATAGGGTGAAAAAATATTAATCATCTTTTGGGCCCTACGGTGATAAAATTCTAGTTTCGTACCATCACCACCACTGATGCCACGACCAATACCACCACTCACACCATCACTTCCATAACTATCATGATCTATATGAATTTTTAATTTGATTCTTATTAGCTTGTTGAAAAAAAATTCAATCCATTAATTTAAAGTCATAACCAAACATGAGAATGGGAATTATCATTTTATTCCTATGTCCTTCCACGTTGGCAACCAACCAATTGAAGAAACATGAACATGAACATGAACATGAACATTCCCACTTCATTCCATTCTGAAAGAATTTATGTATTATTGATTGATATATTGATCTCTGATTGTTGTATTATTGATATTACAAGGCTTCCTATTATATAGGAGAGGATTTGGGAGTAGGTGAGTGTGTGTGGTAGGTGTAGGAAAGAATTTATGTATTATTGATTGATATATTGATCTCTGATTGTTGTATTATTGATATTACAAGGCTTCCTATTATATAGGAGAGGATTTGGGAGTAGGTGAGTGTGTGTGGTAGGTGTAGGAAAGTAGGTGAAGTAGGTGAGTGTGTGTGGTAGTGGAGGTGGTAGGTGGAGTGGGTTATGGTAAATTCTAACAGCCCCCCGCAAACTCAAGGAGGATAGAAACTAACCAACTTGAGTTTGAAGAGAGGAACAAAACAAGAAAATACATAAAAATAAAAAGGATAGGAGACATTGGATGGTCGTGTCAGACCATTGGTGAAGACACTGGATGGTGGTGTCATAACGTTGTAGAGGACACTGTATGGTGGTGTCATAACATTGTAGAGGACACTGTATGGGGGTGTCAGACCGATGTAGAAGACAGTTTATGGGGTCATGTCGGACCGTTGTAGAAGACAGTTTATGGGGTCATGTCGGACCGTTGTAGCAGACAATGTTGTGACAGTTGTTGTGACAGTTTACGGAGTCTTGCTGGACCCTTGTAGAAACTAACCGGAATCAATGTCGGGACAGTTTACAGAGTCTTGTCGGACCCTTGTAGAAACTAACCGGAATCTATGTCGGGACAGTTTACAGAGTCTTGTCGGACCCTTGTAGAAACTAACCGGAATCAATGTCGGGACAGTTTACAGAGTCTTGTCGGACCCTTGAAAAAGCTAACCGGTATCAAATGTCGGGACAGTTTATAGAGTCTTGTCGGACCCCTGGAAAAGTGGCACCCTCAAAAGGTGTGTCCAATTTTGTCAAAAAGGCGTGCCATCAAAAGGCGTGCCCAATTCATCAAAAGGTGTGCCGGACATGATGGCGAGGCACGTGGGCGCCTTGGCTTGTGTGCCCGTTTGTCGGCTGGTGGTAAGAGGCGCGCGATGCGCGTGGCTGCCTTGGCTATAAGACAGAGGCTGAGGCTGAGGCAAAAAAAAACTTGCGAGAGATATTCTGAGAGAGATTTCTGAGAGAGATTCTGTAACACTCTGTTTTCTGAGAGAGAATTCTGAGAGAGATACTGTGTAACACTCTGGTGCCTAGAAAATGGCTTCATCGTCTTCCCGCGGGCTGCTCACCCTCTTTCCCGACCTCAACGAGTCAACGAGAGAGAGAACTGGTGTGGTGGCACTGGAAACTCAACCAAGCGCCCCGGAGTTTGCTCCGTTGAACTTTCCGATGCGGTCGGTGGAGCAAAGAATGGCAGTGCAGTCAGATGTGGAGGCCAATCAGTATACTTTGAAGGCATGTGTGGAAAGCATGACGGCGGTCACAAACTTGTCGCACCGGCTGCAGAGCAGGACAAATGAGGTGCAACAGTTAAACTCCCAGCTAGCTCTGCTCCAACGCATGTATAAGGATGCGCGAGCAGAGATAAGTGTGCTAAGGGCGGAAAATAAGGAGCTGAAGCGGAAGGCCACTGTGATGTTCCAATTTGGAGGTCCGCCATATGCTGCAGTGGAGGAGCAGGGAGGAGTGAATGTGCTTGGTGGATTAGGAAGCACAGAGGCAGCACCGGCAAGGGTCGCTCAGGACGGAGGCAAGAAGAAAAGACCGGCGGAATAGGCGAAGAAGTGAGGTCGGTTGGTGGCCGGCTGCAGAAAAGAAAACAAAGCCGTTGTTGTGTTGTTGTTGTTGTTGTTTTTTTTTTTTTTTTTTGTGTAAAATTGTGATCGGGGTTGATCCCCGGAGATGAATAAAGCAAGTGAGTTGTGCAAACTCGAATGGTAGGTGTGGTAATGCAGAAAAATCAACTGGAATAATTTTATTTATGTATTTATTTATTTATTTATTTATTTATTTATTTATTTATTTATTTTTTTTTTAGAATGGAAAAATGAAGAGAAAATAAAATAAATAAAGGGGTAATGGAACCCACGTTGTTGTGCAAACCAACACATGATGGTGTCAGCCATTATACCTAAAGGGGGTAGTGATAGATTAAAAAATATGAAGATATGATGAGGGGGATTTGAAGATGTGGGCTGGTATAGTGATAGAATATATGATAAGAAAAAAAAAAGTGTATATACAGAGAAAAGAAAATAAAGTGGGAAAGAGGGTGATGAATCAGTTTGTTGAGGAAGGAGAGAGAGAATTAGAAAATTTGGGTTTGTCCGGCGGACGGCCACTGTTTATGTTGATGACATCATTTTAACTGGTAATGATGAAGCAGAGTTAGCAGCCCTCAAAGAGAAACTCGCAAAAGAATTTCACATTAAGGATCTGGGAGCCCTCAAGTATTTCCTCGGAATGGAATTTGCAAGATCCAAGGAAGGTATATTCGTTAATCAGAGAAAATATGTTCTTGATCTCCTTGGAGAAACAGGTATGCTTGGTTGTAAGATGGCGGAGACTCCGATCGAGCCTAACTTGAAGTTACAAGCTGCTAAGGCTGAAGAAGTCAAAGAGAGAGAACAATATCAGCGACTTGTAGGGAAATTGATTTACTTGTCTCATACGCAGCCTGATATTGCCTTTGCAGTCAGCATGGTAAGTCAGTTCATGCACTCACCAGGGGCAGAGCACTTTGAGGCCGTTTATAAGATCTTAAGATATTTGAAAGGAACTCCAGGGAGAGGCTTACTATTCAAGAAACATGAACATCTTCAAGTTGAAGTATACACAGATGCAGACTGGGCAGGAAGTGTTACAGACAGGAGATCAACATCCGGATACTGCTCCTTTGTAGGTGGGAACCTAGTTACATGGCGGAGTAAAAAACAGAGTGTGGTAGGTGTAGGAAAGTAGGTGAAGTAGGTGAGTGTGTGTGGTAGTGGAGGTGGTAGGTGGAGTGGGTTATGGTAAATTCTAACACATTCCTTCGTACCAAACATGCTCAAACTGTCAATAGATGCTTGAAAGAAACAAAGGACTTGCATGAAATTAGATACCATGCAAGACAAAAGAAAATTGCAAAAAATTTGGGGAGAAAATAGGGAAACAAAATAAGGCATTTTCAGAGAGAGAGAGAGAGAGAGAGAGAGAGTGCTCTATCTCAACAAAGAACCAAAAACATCATACATCTAAATGCTAATGCTATAATGTAAAATTTTACACTTCGAATTTTAAAGAGGCACATAATGGGATGCAATTATATCTAACTGTGGGCTGCTATAATTGCACCAACTCTATAGATCAGCAACTTGAAACTTTCAGAATTCAAGCCAAAATTCCCTATCTTCCATCCAGAAACCCTATAATTTTTTTTCTACCCACCAGAACATAACCCTAGTAACTTTTCCACAGCTAAGACGCACCACAAATCCATTTGTAGGCTGCCTTTGGTCAAGTTTCCTAAAACTTTCCTACACCACATGGACACATCCACATACAAAATTATCTTGTGAAATGCTACATATGAAGAAATTATGAGCTAAGCCAACATAAGTCCAGATGCCATAGAGATAAACTTATCATACCCAAAATAGTACAAGATATAATTCAGCGGCTTTCGCCTTTTCTCCTTTCATCCTTTTCTAAATCTATCAAAAAGAGTGGGAAGAAGAAAGAATAAATGAAGGAACAAATATACACAACACTTATCCATAACTTCCATATTAGAGAGTTACACCTCTTTCTGCACTGATACTTGTATCAAGATTTAGTTGTACATAAACAACACGTGTCCATATAACAAAATAATTAAATATATAATTATGCCCTAGGACAAACATATACAGCTAAATGAACAACAAATGTCTATAGCAGATAAGTACAACAAAGTAAAAGAAAGAAGACCCTACCAAGTTATGTGAACTACCATTTAACGTTGCTGCAAATTCCACAAAAGAGATTACTTCAATTTGAAGAATATCAACTTCACTACCATTTAATTGACTGCCAAGGCCGTCGGAACTGGAATATATTTCCAAGTTCCATGGAGGAACCTCATCATACTTGCGCAACTCTCCAAAACATTCTGCTGAAGCTGGCCCAAAATAGAAAAAGTTCTCAGAGAAGATAAGGTCCCATACTCCCTCTGCCCGAAAAACATCTAGTAATGAAGGTGATGAAACGAGAACCTTCCTGAATGCAAAGAGCGCATAATGCTGCAGTGTATAAAAAAAAATCCTGCAGAAACAGGAAAAGCCAGAGGAAAAAAAGAGTAAAAGCAACAAAATAAGTAAGTACTAGTGTAATGAGAAGCAGCAAAACAATTTGGCAGAGTAGCATACACTACTTTCATAAGCAAAGGGATGAACAAAAAAACACATAGAAGTATCATTAACCTTAAGGGACTTGGCAGCTGATTTTGACTTGAACAAGCCCTAATGCATGGAAATACCATAAGAAGAGCCCCCATGAACCACTTGATCGAAAGTTCCCCATATAATGAAGAAACTGGAATGGTACTTCTACCAGCTGATACTTGGACATTATGAGATTTAATATCTTCTGGTGCAAGAAGGAAAAAAGCAAGGACTCTGCTTAACTTGACAACATAATCACTCCAATGTCGTATAAAAAAATTGACAAAAAGTTCAGTAGAAGACTCTGTATCATGAAATTTTGAATTATTGTTTTTGGAGTCAGAAACAAGTATTTGAAAATCCTCCTGCCCAGACAAATCATTGGTCTGCTGCCTGTACTCTTGAAGCATGAAGGCAACTGAACAAAAGCTATTGGCAAATTTATGTACCCTTCCATTCTCACATAGAAACTGCAAGTTGTTCAAATTACCAAATCTGGAAATTGGTTAAGGACATCAGTAACAGTTAGCATTACAAAAACCACAATTCAGAAAACCTACTGTCAAAACAGGATTTTGAAGCCAAAGTTGGTAATTAAAGTGCATAATATACCAAAGCAACATAAGGACAGCCATCCTTGCTGCAAAACAAATTCTTATTTTTATAATCTAAGGGCACCCAATTCGGTTACCCAAGTTCATTCTTGCATAAGTAGAGGATGCATGCTCACTTTTAGCAAAGGAGCTGAGGTGGTATTTGAGGCATCTATGTGAACAAAATGCATGAGTGGGTGAAAAGGATACACAGCCTCCCTAAGAACCTCCAAAAAAAGAACATGGAGCTGAAAAATAGCCAGTAAAGGATTTTTATCCCTGCAAAATAAAATAAAACCAACATATTAAAGGCAACAAAATATGTATGATGAAATAGGATAAAAAGTCAAAATCTTATGATAGCTATATTAATTTACAAGCATTAAAAAATATATCTAAATTAAAGTATGGACACACAGCACACTGCTTCATATTTAAGCATACAGAAAACCACTTGCACATAAAACATGGACACCAACATATTGGAAGCAATCAATATGCATATTGAAATAGCATAAAAAGTTCAAAATCATACCATAGCTAAACTTAAGGATTGAAATTTCTAATTTTAAAGAGATTAGTTGAGAACATGGACAATTTCATATTTTAAGGCTATGGGAAAACACAAAAGCAGATTTTTTTTTTAAGCATACACTATAAAAAAGACTAACAAAAAGCAAGAGTAAATACAAAAATACAAGTATGAGCAAGAAGAAATTCCAGCATGCAATCATAAGGACAAATATATGACAAAATGAAAGGCCATATGTAAAACTGAAGAAAGTCAAAACAAGATATAATAGCCTGCCAGCACCAACTCTCACAATGGCCAGTGATACTGCACCACCTCACAAACGATTGTTGTTATCAGGCCAGTTAAGTTGACTTATATAAAGCATAGTCATAAGACCAGCGAGGCCTAACAGGGAAAAGGAGACAGAGAGAGATGCAAATTCGCAGATAATTCATTCATAACTAAGTAATATATGTTATATGCATTCAATGCATAGACCACTGTTTATTTACTTGAGTCATATCTCCTTTTATCCACAAAGGCAGAGGTGTAAGGGTCATTGTTGAATATGTCCTGATCTCTCTATTATAAGATTTTTATAACTAAACCAAATCTCACTTTAAATTAATGGGTAATGTTATGGTACACCCATTTGTACCATATGCAAGTTATGTCATCTATGAGTTTGATTATCACAAATAGCATAACTCAATACTAAGGGAGTCATAACTATAAAAAAAATAAAAATAAAAATTTGAGTTATAACCAAACATCAAATGAGGTATAACCAAACAACTCTTAGATTATAACCAAAATAATGTCATAACCAACATCACAATCTGTCATAACTAACAGCACAATAGGTCATGTAACCAAAGACACAAAGATCGTAACTAAAGGCGCATATAAAGGGGGTGTGCGTGTAGAATTTCCCTAAATTAATATATTTATAACTACTCTCCACAAAACTCACTGATCCCACCCACAAAAGGTCAATGTTGACGCTGGGTTTGACAAGTAAGATTGCAAGATACATGAGGATGCTCAAAAGAGAAAAGATTAAATTAAAAAGGGAGGGGTATAGAATGCTCTTTCATCCAGCTACCAATATCAGTTCCATATGAAGTTTCCAATAGTTCAAACAGAGCGTTCCAGAAGACGACTTCTGTATTATAGATAGACAGTTACTGAGTGAGTGAGGCAGGAAGAGAATACATTTAAGAGCAAGCAAATCAAGACTTGAGGCAAAAACCAAAATTGATTAGCTTCTAAATTATTAGAGCATATCTCTAAAAAAACATGTAGATATTCTGCAAGTCTAAGCCCATTTTTTCCTATAATAAAAAGCCTAAATGTAAGCTCCAGGTTTTTGTGAAGTATAGAAATGAAGAGCAGTAATAGAAAATATGCCCAAGAAAATGTTCCCTACAGTGCTACATTTATGTGGCCAAAAAGTCAAAATAGTAAAAGTTTGGCAAACTTGAGAATATGCAACAAAGTCTGGCTCCCTTTTTCTTTAAATAATATCTGAGGCATAGGTTTGAGGAATTATGAAAATTATCTGAAACTTAACAGCATGTTGTGTAAGAAAGGGCAAAACACACAACAAAATCACAATGACAGCCAGTTGACCCAAATACCGGATTGCAAAGTGTGGTGCCCTTCAAACATCAAACATCCACAAAGTCAATCTCGTTAAGTTCCTTCCTTATTGGCCCAAAATCAACTACAAACCTAATAGCTGCTTAAAAAAAAAATTCAATTAATTGTAAGTACTAAAATAGCCCGCCAACATTAAAAGCTTCTGAAAAATTCCCATATTGGTCTAAGATCCAACATGAAATCTTATCTAAAACCATCTCAGTGAGGAAGCAAATAATTTTACTACAAGTGTGAGCTTGGTATGAACACTTACCACTATAGATGAAACGGCCTACAGGCTTAAGGAGTTAAAGAGGGACAAAAATAGAATTATCATCCAAAAAAGCTTGTGAAATCACAGTATAACTTTATATTCTGCATCTTAGTGTTAATGAAATCTGATGGGACACTAACTCACTGTCAACCAAATAGCATGACAACAATATTATAAGTTTAGCAACCCCAAAAATTCTCTCTGCCATGCCCCTTTATTCTCCCCATTTGTGAGGCAACTTCGACAATAACAACGAAAAATTATATGATAAACTATAAAGGTTTGGAACATTGTCACAGTACCCATAAGAAATAAACAGAGGCCAATACAAAAAAATAAAAATAAAAAGGAAGAAAAAATATTTTTTGTCAAAGCCAACAAGCCATAAAAAGAGAACAGAAGATTCATGCCATCTTATACTGAATTCATTTAGAAGAACAAATTGATAATTTCAAATTATCCATCAGTTTCTAACTTAGTATAAGCTAGACAAACTCAGATGAACAACATCAGCTGTACAATGTACAACCTACCCATCCCGTTCCATAAACCACAAGAGTCTGCATTAGAAGCATCATATATCCAAGCAACTCCCCTTAAGATTACGAGGAGTCAAACAACAAGTAGACAATGAACAGAAACAAATATATATATCTATGCGTGTGTATCTATGTAGGTATATTTTCATATGTTAAAATCCACCCACTACACCACTACCACCTCACCTACTCCACTAAACCTAACCCACTACACCACTACCACCTCCACTTCACCTACTCCACTAAACCTAACCCACTACACCACTACCACCTCACCTACTCCACTAAACCTAACCCACTACACCACTACCACCTCCACTTCACCTACTCCACCTACCACCTACTACCACCTACTCTTCTATATATAGGAATCATGAATCATTGTAATTTAGATCAATACAACAATCAATAATACAATCATTTCTCTTTATACATTAAATTTCTACATGGTATCAGAGCAAGGTTAAGAAGCTAGTAATTCTGCTTCACCGGCGGGCGGCAGCCTCGCCTTGGCCGCCCGCCGGACCTCCACACATTCCTTCACTCCGCTGCCACAAATTCCACATCTCTCTCTCAATTTCTTTTACACTCTCCTGGCATCAAACCAAGGAGACCCACGGCTCTCTCTCCCTCTCTCTAGATTTAGTATATACAGAGAGCTATGGAGTCTAAGCCAAGCTTACTGAGGAACATTCTGGTTCGACTCTTTGTCTTCGGTGTTCTCATCATCGCCGTCCGATTCGCCTACGTCGTCACCATCAGAGGCGAATCCTGCAATCTCGGAAGCTTCTGCTTCTTTTCCTCGCCGGAAAATCTCAACCTCGTGATCGGCGTCCAAAATCGCAGGTCATCGGCGATCATTTCAAACGACGCCGCCCTGATTGCATCGTCAGCGACATGTTCCATCCCTGGACTGCCGACCTTGGTGCTCGCCTCGGCATTCCCAGGTTCTTGTTCTATGTTACAGAGACATTTGCTTTGCCGGGTCTCCCCGATGATAACATCATATTTTCCAAGAGAAAAATCCCATACTGGTTTAAGGAGAAAGGAACTAGTTATGGACAAATAATTGACGAGGTCATGTTACTTTCCAACCCATGTGCACTTTTGTTTTTATTCTACTTTTTGACATACCAACTCATGTGCACCTTTTTTTTTTTTTTTTTCTCTTTTATTCTACTTTTTGACCCATCATTCCACCACCTTCCTCTTTTTTTCTAAATCATATTTTTATCACCGCCCACTCCATGATACCTATTTTTTATTATTATTATTATTATTCTTATTAAAACAAAAAAAAAAAAAAAAAAAACACCAAACACCATTGCAAACTATTTACAAATTTGCACAACCAATCATATTTTATTTATCTCAGGGAACAACCCCGATCACACTTTTACACACACACAAAAAAAAAAAAAAAAAACCAAACAAAACAAAACAACCACATCCACCGGCGGGATTTTTTTTTTTTCTTCTCTACTCTACCGCTGGTCTCTTTTTCTTGCCTCCGTCCTGGGCGGCTCTTGACGGTGCTCCCTCTGTACTTCCTAGACCACCAAGCAAGTTGCCTACTCCCTGCTCCTCCACTGCAGCATATGGCGGCCCTCCAAATCGGAACATCACGGTGGCCTTCCGCTTCAGCTCCTTGTTTTCTGCCCTTAGCACGCTTATCTCTGCTCGCGCATCCTTATATATGCGTTGGAGCAGAGCCAGCTGGGAGTTTAATTGCTGCACCTCATTTGTCCTACTCTGCAGCCGGTGCGACAAGTTTGTGACCGCCGTCATGGACTCCACACATGCCTTCAAAGTATACTGATTAGCCTCCACATCCGTTTGCACTGCCATTTTTTGCTCCACCGACTGCATCGGAAAGTTCAACGGAGCAAACCCAGTGGTGTTTGGTTGAGGTTCACGGGACACCGCACCAGTTCTCTCTCCTGTGGCCTCGTTGAGATCGGGAAAGAGAGTGAGCAGCCCGCGGGAAGACGATGAAGCCATTTTCTGGGCAACAGAGTGTTACAGAATATCTCTCGCAACAGAGTGTTACAGACTCTCTCTCTCAGCACAACGAAGAGTTTTTTAGACTCTCTCTCTCAGCACAACGAAGATTTTTTCAGAGGTTTTTTGCAGATTTTCTCTGCCTCAGCCTCCGTCTTATAGCCGAGGCAGCCACGCGCATCGCGCGCCTCTTACCACCAGCCGACAAACGGGCACGCAAGCCAAGGCGCCCACGTGCCTCGCCATCATGTCCGGCACACCTTTTGATGAATTGGGCACGCCTTTTGATGGCACGCCTTTTTGAAAGATTGGGCACACCTTTTGAGGGTGCGACTTTTTATGGGTCCGACAAGACTCTGTAAACTGTCCCGACATTGATTCCGGTTAGCTCCTTTATGGGTCCGACAAGACTCTGTAAACTGTCCCGACATTGATTCCGGTTAGCTCCTTCAAGGGTCCGACAAGACTCTGTAAACTGTCCCGACATTGATTCCGGTTAGTTTCTACAAGGGTCCAGCAAGACTCTGTAAACTGTCACAACATTGTCTGCTACAACGGTCCGACATGACCCCATAAACTGTCTTCTACATCGGTCTGACACCGCCATCCAGTGTCCTCTACACCGTTATGACACCACCATACAGTGTCCTCTACAACGTTATGACACCCCCATACAGTGTCCTCTACAACGTTATGACACCACCATCCAGTGTCTTCACCAATGGTCTGACACGACCATACAGTGTCTCCTATCCTCTTTTATTTTTATGTATTTTCTTGTTTTGTTACTCTCTCCAAACTCAAGTTGGTTAGTTCCTATCCCCCTTGAGTTTGCGGGGGGCTGTTAAAATCCACCCACTACACCACTACCACCTCACCTACTCCACTAAACCTAACCCACTACACCACTACCACCTCCACTTCACCTACTCCACCTACCACCTACTACCACCTACTCTTCTATATATAGGAATCATGAATCATTGTAATTTAGATCAATACAACAATCAATAATACAATCATTTCTCTTTATACATTAAATTTCTACATCATATATAAGCTAATAACTTGGTAAAGCAACCTCTAAAATGGAAAGAAAAACCACCTTAAATAAATTAGAAAAATAAAATAAAATAATAAAAATTGGCCAGTTGCAACACTATCTGAAAATTATTGTAAAAAATTTGTAGTGATTTCAACAATTTGATCAGTTTCTCTTACTATCCATTTGGATTTTGCAGTCAAAGAAGGAAAGAAAACCTCTAAAAACTGCTCTAGAAAGGAAACTCAAAGATTTTTTACCATCTTAAATTCATTTCCCTGGTTCTTACTGAAGCAAACAAAAACTCAAATTTGGTGTGAACTACATTGATCCCAAAAAATTTAGGAGAATATATGTTACAATAAGTGGTTGTCAATTGAAGTGATGGCAGGGTGTTATCCACCCTCAACCTTGTGATAAGGATTCAAGTCCTGGAAAGTAGGCTCTCCAAAAAAAAAAAAAATAGGGGTAAGATTGCCTACCTACAACCTCTTCAGACCCTGTTGTAAGCAGAAGCTTTGTGCACTAGGTGTGACCTTTGACCTTCACTATATGTTACACTATTAAGGAGCTCAACCAATGAAATTCACAACTTTTAAGAAGTTTAGCAACCCTTTTACAATTAATCTCAAGTCTCAGCATTATCAAAAACGAAAAACCAGAATACCAGAAACACAAGCAAAGGCAGACAACCACTTCAAATAAATTACCTTTCTATATCAGAAAAAGAAGAAATCTTTGATCTCAAAGCATTATTTGATGGAAGTCCTAGCCCATCCAACAGAACTTCAAGGCCTCCAATACTTCTAAAATGATTTTGACCACGTGGATTATCAGCTAATGCAGAACGAAGAGATCTCAAAGTCAAATACTGAAGTGATGTATCCATCCATTGTTCTTTCATACTCAACCTTCTCATCACTCTCAACAGCTCTGAAACACAATCAATTTCTGTGAATTTTAAAGAATAGAAAAATAGAAAACAAAAAACAATAATGTAGTCCGGATGCAAAGAATCATCTTCTGTGCCAAGTACAGATTAAAATCAACATTTCACAACTATCTTCTGTTTACTCTTTTTTTTTTTTTTTCTTTTTTTAATAATAAATACACCTGTCTTCCATGTTAAAGTTTCAATTAGGTCAACTTAAAAATATTTTTCTTCAAGAATCTTCTTCTGTGCTAAGTTTGTAGAGAGCCAACATTTGAATTCCTAACCTTTAATCATGAGTTAGGGCAGACACAAAAATGAAGAATTTAGCTGCTTTTCGGGTAAAATTCACCAATTGACTTTTCAAACTACTTGATCTGTTTAAATCTGATCGAATTAAAACATTCCATTTGCTACTCAACAATTCTCTCATCACCTTTTAACCTTCTCTCCTTCTATCAAACAAAAGAATTTTGCTATAACATCAGTTCATATGTAAAAAAAATTTAAAGGAGCAGAAGCCTAATGGAAGACAAAGAGGCAAGATGGTCTGATACCTAATGCCACCAAATAGTTTTGAAGCTTCTTGCAGGCATAACATTATTTGGGTAGCTTTACTGACTAGATGAATGAGGGAGAAAAAGCATTTCAGTGTCATAGTCTTTAAATAATTGCACCATACACGGGAATCTTTTAGGTGCACAGGAAAGACTTGCTCCCCATGAAAATGAGATTATTTTATCCCCATCCAACTGATTTCAGATTTCCCCTAACATGAGAATGGATGAATTTTTTGCAATATAGGCAGTGTGCAGCACTATCAGACTAAGAGACACAAGTGCCAGAGATGAACAAGCCATTATAAAGAAACTTAATGGGAAAAGATCACCATAGAATGCATATCACATTTTAATTACACAACATTCTGCCCCAATAATGAAGTATCTCATCTAATACATTAATACAAACTTGAGGCCATGATAATCCAACCAAAAAGGCACATTAATCACTATGCATTTCAATAAGTTTGGAGATGACTGGTACAGTTCTCTTAATGTATAAACAAGCAAACAGAACACTAAGAAAATCTAAAATTGCCTACCTTACCTACTAACCAATTAAGGCCACCAGCTTCCATCACCAACACAACAGCTTTCTGATGCCAATGTAGCCTTGTTTCAAAAAGGGGATTATTCAGGCTAGCAGAAGGATCAGTTAAAGTTGCACCACCCCTTGGAACAGAAAACTCCAATTTACTGTTGTACATCTGAGTGTTTTCATATACATCAGAATGTAGAACAATGAAGTTGCATATAATTGACACCACATATACAAGTAATTGTTGCAAAATTCTGGTCTTCTCTAACATAAAGCTTGACAAATTTTCATCAGCAGAAAGCGCGCCAGTAATTGTCTTGAGTTGGACAACAGCCGCTGAAAAAAACATCACAATGTTAATATGCTAATCATCAAAATCCTATTAAGATATTATGCTCCATGCTTATGAATAACAGAAAAAATAAGAAAAATGGCCTTGGGGTTTTGAATGCCTTGCATTGCCTTGTGGCCTTGGCTTTATGGTGGAAATTATAGTGATCAATGGAAATGGAATGGATTACCTTCCTCTTGTGTTCAGATGCTAGTTATTGACTTCAAAGGGTTTGGCCTTGATAGGAAAGCTCAAATTCTCGAGTGTGAATCATCCGCAGTATTTAGGTAATTTGATTGGAAAGGGATGCATGGATTTTTTGGGAAAAGATTGAAGACATAGAGGGTTTATGGGATAGAATTTGTTATTTGATGCTTATAGTCTCGTATATAATCCTCAATTCATAGAACATATAACAATGACAATTTCATTGCTTATAGTCTTGTATATAATATACAGTCTCTCTGTAATCAAGAAGTTTAACTGTCATATATCATAATGCTTTGCTTCAGTACTATAATAAACCAAAAAAAGGGAAGAAAAAAAAAATCAGATGTGGTATATTTTCTTGTATTATATATATATAGGAGACAAATGGGCAAATCAAAACATAATTCTAATTCTCGTTTCTGACAGAAAACATGTAAAATAGGAATAACTATGGTACGTATGTGTTTCTGTTTGAGAATACATGCATACAAGAAACAATTATTCTCATGGGGTGTGCAACATGCACACAAACTAACTAATTGAAAGAACTCTATGTATATTCAATAAACAAGTTATCCCACTTTTCTTCGACCATCCCCCCACTGCTCCCCAAACATAAATAAACAAATAAAACACAAAAGATGAAAGAAGAAGAAGAAGAAGAAAAAACACATAAATAACAAAAGCCTAGGCAAATTTATCAACAATAGAGCCATCATGAATATGTAAAGGATATAATATAGAAAAGACTGAAAGCTAAGAGTATGTAAATGTAGTGGCTAAACCACTTCGTTCCTATCCTTCTTCACTCTGCTTAAGCCAAACACTACGTTGTGCAAACCCAAATAACTGAACTAACAAAGATATTGAAACTATATTGGTATTTACAACTTGAAAATTCGATAAATGGAACAAAACAATTGTATAATGAGAAATTTGAAATCATACATCAACTACGGAAAGCTCCATCTTTGAAATCAGTTCCAACCAAGATTTTATTATGCACAAAGAGAAATTATCAGCATCAAGCTGATTGTTTTACCTTTCATTAATGCAGCAAGTTTTTGAATCCCACCATAGTAGCCGAAAACTCGGCAATTATGCATTGACCGAGTTACAATAGTCAATGCATCCAAGACAGGCAACCCCTCAGATGTTATAGTCAAGCTCGTTGAAGTCCCTATTTGATCTTTTGTTGATTGCACTACGCTGGTGTTTACTGATTAATAATGGGAAGAATAAAAATACATTTAAAAACATGTCAGATTTTATGCATTTGCACAAGTACCAATATGGAAAAAAATGATCACATCTATAGGCAAACAATTATTCCAACTCTTAATATATGTGTTGCAAAAAAAAAAAAAAAACTAAACATTTAAACTTTTCTATCAATGTTATACTGAAATTAAAATAAAATAGAGGGCCACTATAATTGTTTTGTCACTGAAATCCACAAGACCACCGTGGAAGAAGGTTACCCATGCACCCAAAAGACCAAAGACAATTTATAAATATTATGCACCAGTTGATTGAAGAAGAGAAAGGGGAACAGAGCTGGAAGGTGGAGAAAAATATTAGCTTCTCTAACAGAAGCTCATAGCACCAAAAGAATTAGGCTTGCTAACAAGAGGCACCAAGTGCATCTAGGTCTCTCTCTCTCTCTCTCTCTCTCTATATATATATATATATATATATTATCTTTCTTCTCTGTCTTTAATATGTTCTAACTTCTATCTATATCCCATGAAACAAATCAACATTTTATTTTTCCCATCACAGTTTGAAGAAAATTCTCATAAAGTCAAGCCTACAATAGAAACTAACCCACATTCCTTCAGGAAAAAATAATTCATCCATAAAAATAACAGCAATTGCATGATGGAAGAGAAATGAGGAAAGTCGCATCAAATTTAGTCAAGCCATTCTACGAGAATCTTCACCTAATAAAACTAATCTGCAAATCCAACAGAGGATCAAAAAGAAGAACCCAAGTAAACATTGGCTTAAAGATCAATTTACCAGGAGAACAAATATAAACTTTACATTTACTAAGAATCAATCCGCTGTATATTAGATATAAAATCCAACTTACATTCATTTACCAAAGTAGTTACATGTGTGACTTCTTCAATAAAAGTGAGACTAATTTCAGAAGGATGTCCAGTACAGCAGCCAACCACTATATCATCCACAGTTGAGGCAGAAGGCAAAGCCGCCTCTGCAAACTGATCAGGATATGCAGGCTCCCAATTCTTGTATATAATTAGAAATTGCTTGAGGAAAATAAAAAACAACTTTCTCTTTTCAACCTGTAATAATAAATACATAAATAAATAAATGAACTGTTACAGAAACAGAACACTTAGGTGTGACAATGCATAAATCCAAGCAGGTAATCTAACCACATTAAACAGCATCTCAAGATTTACTGACAAACACCAAGGTATGGCAGACAGAGCATGTCTAAATCAGGTTTATTTTAAACAAACAATTTCTTTGCCTGAAATTTGTTTATCAAGGTCAGAATAACTCAACCAACAAGGAAGCTAAGACAAATACAAGTTCAATTTGGCATATTCGTTGGAATAACTTCATTTATTTTTATTAATACATTAGCATGACATCTTAGGCTATATCGAACCAACACAAAAAAAAAAAAAATAGCAGAGAAATATAATATCCCAAGCCTGGTGCAGAATTTGAGAGAGAAACTGCCCAACACAAACTAAAAAGTTTGCACACCCTATTCATAAAAAACTTTAAAAATTATGGATGAAGAAGATTGTTCAATATAGATATACAAATCAAGAAAAACATAGATAATGAACAAAATTGGCTTATTAAACAGGGTTATATTATTAACACTTGAAAGCATTGAACCTACAAAGATTAAACACTACCTGCCTTCATATAAAAGATGAAAGCATATTTCAGATCTTAATCATGAAGGGGAAAAAAAAAAAACAATACCTTTGATGTGCCACAATAAAAATCCCAAACTATGGTGGAATCCAGCCAAATCAGAGTCCACATAGCAGTTTTCATCTTTCACTAACGGAAACAGGAAGAGGTGAAATCAAAGCACTAAATTAACAGGTAAACTTTTATGTTTAAGGATGCTCTATAATAAAATCCATTTCACCAACCGCCAGCTATACTCTTCTAAATTTGTGAAGCACCTGTGCCGGACACTCAACACTCAAACAGGTCATGGGATGTGTCTGGCATGCTTCGATGGACATGAACTGTATACCTTGAAGTTGAGTTTGCTATCTATGCATAAGACTCATAAAATGCTCTAGTTTGTAAACATCATTTTGACCGAGAAAGATAAAAAAAAAAATATGAAATCTAGTTGTGATCCAGTGTTCTTGGATTGGAGAATTAGATGAATCCAATAATCATACTCACACCAGAGTCGGGACCCATGTAATGACGAAAGGTCCTGATGGCAAATGTTTTAAGTCATTCTTGGGAGAATGCTATTCACCATCTCATGAAGCACATCAGATGAACAAAAATCTGGCTTTGTTTAAAAACCCTTCTGTTGAAGCTAACAACATTTTAAGGAGGCAGTATGAGTGGTTTTCCATTCAAGTAAATAATTAAACATTGATTTGTTTTATATGTCCAAGCAAACTAAGGAACTACCACATAGTATTAAAAAGCTGAACATTTTCAAGAGAATAAAGGTTTAGGGGATCTTCAAATTTTTCAGCCACCTAGGAAAAAAATAAAGGTACAGGGAACAATATAATGAGAAAATCAATCAGAAAGGTGTTTGTAAAGAACAAAAGTCAACATAACATGCTGCAATCAATCAGCCAACCAAAACTTTGGGGTTGAGTTTGTCAAACATTCACTCACATAGAGAAACAAACATGAAAAAAACAAACCACACCAAAGAAATTCCCAAATATACCTTATCAAACGCATTCTCATATCTTCCCCAGAGTGTACTTAGAATGGCCTCATCACCAACATCGCTGAAAAAGGAATGATTAGGACAAAGAAAAGGTTAAACAAGAATAAAATACAATTATAAAATGCTCAGAAGTTAACTTCTGATCAGATGGTCAATCAATATGTTTTAAAAGGATAGAGAGAGATGAGAAAAGAAAAGAAAACTAAAGACTAACAAAACCCTATGCACAAGCACCAATTAGATGGATCAAGCAAAGCAATGTTTACAACCCAAAAGAATTGTAGATGACTTGGAAACGAGGCACTGCATGAATAATACAGCTTGAATAAGTTTTAAAAAAGGGGAGAGAGAGAGAGAGAGAGAGAGAGAGAAGAAAAAGGAAAAAATGAAGAAGACCAAGAAAAAGGTATGCTTCAATAAATTGAAGACAATCCCATTCTACATGATCTGTTGACCAACCCACCAATTTCCAATATGGATGGGGAAGCTTCAAACAAGATTGGAACGGAAAAAAATTTCATGGGATGGGAAAACATCTTTTAGATACAAATAAAAGGGCAACTCCATGCACAAGGCTCCACACTGTAGGGGTCTAACCAGGGTCAGATGTAGTTGTAGACAGCCTAACCCCTACATGTGAAACGACTATTTCATGTTTCGAACCTGTCATGCCCAGGTGGCAGTGTTTTAAATACTAAAAACATTAAAATTAGAATGTGAGAACCCAAAATAGCCTATATTCCATGACAAACCACACTAAATGATCACCAGGTTGCTCCGTCTGTTGCTCATTACATTCCCAGCACTAGTCGCAAAGTGGAAGTCATATACTTTACCAAGACTTCATAGGACTCTTGAAGTTGTGTTATGATACATAGTTTAATTTCACTATAAAATCATGAGTTATGATTACTGGAAGACAATAAAAATCAACCCAAGGCTGTGAACAACTAGATTATTAGGAGTGCATAAATTATAGTTACTGATTCAAAAACACCTCAACAAGCTCCAGAAGAGGCTGGAGCAAGGTTCTGAAAAGCGGTTGCGGTCGCCGTAACGGTAGCGGTGACGCGGTTGCGGTTGCGGTTGCGGTTGCGGGGTGTAAAGGCCGTAGTGTAACGGTTGCGGTAACCGGAACCGTGAATTTTTTTATTTTTCGCACAATTTGAAAAAAACTTACCGATACGCATTTTTTTTTCCATTATCATATTTATTGGGTTAAAAATAAATATTGATCAATTTTTGTAAATTTTTAAGTATGATCCAATATATTTCATATTTTTAAATCACTATAAACTGAGTTTTTTACATTTTATTTTAATAATTAATGACTTTATATTTTACAAAAAATCAATCACTAACTATTATATATATATACATATTTTAACAAGCCAAATAGATAATGACCACACTTATTATTATTATTATTATTTTCAAACAATATATAAATAGACACACACAAACAAAATAGTTTAGTGATGGCAGCTGAATAGAATATCATAGGTCTTATAGTTTCAAAAAATCAATAACATGTTCTTCATCTTCCCTCTTCTCTCTCTATCTCTTGCTCCTCCATTTTCTCTCTTTATCTTCCCTCTTCTCTCTATCCTTCTTCCCCCACTTTTAGCTTTTTTTTGTATGTTTTTTCGAAAGAAACAGTTTGAAACCGTTACGTAACGGTGCATAACAGGCCGTTACGGCTGTTACGGCACCGTTACGACCGCTACGGCAGCCACTACAGCCTACACACCTGTGAATCTCAATCACACTGCAAAAGCGGCCATAACGGGTGGCGGTAGCCGCCAAAACCGTTACATAACGGTTGCGGCCACTTTTTAAAACCTTGGGCTGGAGTCATATACCATTATCTTCCATGCCTAATTACAGATCCAAAACCCTATCCTTTTGCTAAAAAATCTAAAAACCTCGTTACTTAACCAAAATTTCAGCCACATCAACTTATTAAATTCAGCCCCTAAGAACCCCTAACATGCTTCCCCCCGTCAATTTAATGGCCAAGGTTATCCTCACTAGTTCAACATCATGTGTCGAAAAATTACACTCAAAAGGATCCATCCACACACTTATCCAATCTTTATTACACTTTCACCATCCACCCCAATAACCTACTTATGAATAACCAAGGTGTGATAACAAAAATGGTCACACTTAATATCTCTTGGATCACCATAATGGGAACAAACCAATTGTTCAATTAGCATGGTGCAATAAAAATATATGTTCTAAATATATATAGAGACAAAATGGAAGGTACTTCGTTTAACATAAAATTCAAATAAGCAAGCGACATGGCCAACTACCCGGCAAGCATGAATAATACCTGAAACGGATTTTCGGAGTTGGAGGAGAGAACCTCTCAGTTGAGGAGCCTGAACCAGACTCCGCACTGTGGCCAGTGGAAGTCCTCCGAATGAGGTCAGCAACACCCTTCACAATGTTCATGTTTCCCCACCAGGAATCAATAATCAAGACTCCATAATAAGCCAGCAATGAATACATGAACAACCCATCACACTTTCAATTCTCTGTAGTGCAAACCACTTCAATTAGTAGGCCACTTTACATATCATTCAAACAAATTAAATTAAAAAATAGCATTTTGCCAAGCATAATATAATTCCAATAATTCAGTTACCAAAATTAATAAATCAGAAAAAAAAAAAAAAATCAACAAGCTAATCATCTCAAATTTCAATAAAGTTCAAGAAAGATTAAATTTTAAGACAATGAGTGAATCAATATCAATAATCTCTGTAATAATCAACTATACGAAAACACCGTCGATAACGATGGACGGAAACGAATTCAAGTAGATTACACGTTGGAGGTCAATGATCGCAAAGTTCTTGTATGTGAATGAATAACGATATGAGTACCTTATGAAATCGAATGGCTCGATCGCTCTAAAGAATGCCTAGGGTTTTGCAATGCAAGATCTGAAACTCTTGATCTTTTTTTTTTTTTAATTATCCTGAACTTGGAAGCTCCAATGGCATCAACGTCAAATCGGGGGTACACAACGAAGAGAGATGATGAGAGAGGCAACGAAGAACAGGAGAATATTTTTGCGTGTGATGAAGTTCAGTTAATATCAAAACTTGGCCTTAGGTTTTGGAGAGAGATAATTGATGAGTCGCTGGCCATTGATGAGGAACGCACCTGCCAAGACGAGGTGTTAAAAGAGACTTGGGTCGGTCTGGTGGTTGATTGTATTTCACAACGGCACCGTTTAAGAGTCAACCACCCAAAATATAATTAAAGATCAGGAAACTTGACAATCAAACCAAACCCGATACTCTCTTATTTGGGTCGATTCCCTTTTTCTAATGTCATGGTTATTTCGCCTATTTCGACAATACGGTTAGAAATTAAATTTTTAATTTTTTAATATCATATCATTTTTTTATATTTTATATATTATTTTTTAGGGAAATTTAGGTATAAATCCCCTTTACCTTTCTTTCATTGTTAAAAGGATTAAGAAAAAAATTATACTTTCTAAACCCCCTCATAATTATAAAGTCTTGCATAAAAGAAAAAATTTATTATTTAAATATTTTATATGACTATTATACCCCATTGTCCCTCCACTTTATAAACAGTCAACTCTCTGTGTTCACTTCTCTCCCAACACTCCCAACTCCACTTTAACTGCTCTCTCTCCCCAATTTGTCTCTTTATTTTTTCTGTCTCGAAAATTTTCCCTCAACATTCTAGGAAAATCGAACTGTGACTTCGCTTTAGATTTCTCTCTCTGTTCGCAAATGGACGCTTTCCACTTTGATAATGTGAAGGCGGAGAAGGCAAAAGCTATGTTAAGATACAACCGCCTCCGAACCATAGCTAAATTGTTTCGACTCCTCGAGATATTCCTGGATTGTAACTTCGCTTTAGCTTCTCTCTAGGATTTCGGCTAAATTTCCTTTCGCAGTCAAAATCTCCGGTGAGTATTTCCGACGAATTCGCGATCTCTGTTCTTGTTAATTGATTCTCTCAAAAACTTCCAGATTCTTCTCCGGTGATGATAGCAACGACGACTATGATGATTCCCTTCCAGATCTGAAGCTCTGTTTTTCGACAATTTTGGTAACTTCGCGATCTCTGTTCTTGTTAATTGATCTTGAATTTCAGTTAACATTTGATCATATTACTCATTTTTACGTTCAAGAATTATGATTTCGAGTGCATATGTGTGTATGTGTATATACACACTCATATATGATTGATTGTGTTGATTAGAATTGATATTGGTCAGTAGGCTCTGTTCTTGTACCAAAACCTTAATTAATGTGGTTGATATGTTCAATTCCATTTGTATATATATATATATACATTTCTGTTCAATTATTTAGGTTTGTATAGAATCAGTAATAAACACACAAAAATTAAGATAGTCACTCTAATCAAATAAATTTTTTTTTCCCAGATAATTAAGCTCAGATTAGTTGAAAAGCGTGATCACCTGGTGCCTGTGATTCCAGTAACCACTAGATCCCGCAAGAAGAACTGCCACATCTCATCCCCATGGAATCATCATAGCCGTCGTTGCTATCATAGAGAGAGAATTCGAAGAAGAAGAATTTTAATTCTATTAAATATTGTCTAGGTTTTATCACCATCATGGTTACATTCCTCATTCAAGATTTTGAGAATATATGTATATATATATATATATATATATTTGTGTGTATGAGTCTTGTTGAACATATGTATTCTTTTTAGGGGTGGGCAACGGTTTATCCGAACCGCTCAAACCGCCCAATCCGCCCAATTCGCATATAAATGGGCGGTTTCGCAAACATAATGCGGGCGGATGCGGTTTGAAATATGACAAATTTACGGGTTGTGGGCGGGTCGCGGTTTAAACCCGCAACCCGCAAAAACCGCCCGCACTTTAATTATTATTATTATTATTATTATTATTATTGTTATTGTTATTATTATTATTTTTTATATACCAACTTTGTAACTTTTACAGGAGCACCATTATATTCTTTATGACACTAGGATCCTTATTTTTAAGTATTTCTCAACTTTCTTAATGCCGTAGAATTATCAAGTCCTAAACTTGGTTTCTTATATGATTTTCATTGGTGATTCATCCACTTTTTCCTAATAAAATTTTCCTTCTAATGGTCAATGGAAGTTATAGTTTGATTATTGATTACTGAACTGGCAATTCTAATTGAGTACAACCTTTAATGCATTGATATACATTTTTTATTTATAAACTCATCAAAAAATTGTTATCACAAATATATAAAATGAATCTGATGCCTAAATTCGTTGGGAAAAAAAAACTTGAAAATTAATTTTTAAAGAAAAAAGTGTAAACCGCAAACCGCACTGCGGGCGGTTGCGGGTTGACTTTTTTCCAAACCGCATAAATGCGGGCGGGTCAAAACCGAACCGCAAACCGCACAAAACCGATCCGCGAACACCCCTAATTCTTTTCATTGAGATTTGTGATTGTTGATTGAGTTTTAGAAGTTTTTCTTCTCAATTAGATATGTTGATTTGTTGATTAATTTGTTTTGTTTTTGTTTGTTTTGTTTTTGATTTATTTTTGTTATTTTTTATCAAATTTCATTTGATAGAACCAGAGTAAAATTTTACTCTGGTTCTATTATTCTGTTTTTTCATTTGACAGAACCAGAGTAAAATTTTACTTTTATACAGAGTAAAATTTTACTTTTGTGTATAGTCTAACATTTTACTAGTTTTTCAGAGTAAAATTTTATTTTTATACAGAGTAAAATTTTACTTTTAGCTTCAAAGTCTCACAGTTTATTCGTTTTTCAGAGTAAAATTTTACTTTTAGCTTTAAAGTCTCACAGTTTACTCATTTTTCAGAGTAAAATTTTACTTTTATACAAAGTAAAATTTTACTTTTAGTTTCAGAGAGTAAAATTTTACTTTTATACAGAGAAAATTTTACTTTCATACAGAGTAAAATTTTACTTTCATACAAAGTAAAATTTTATGAGGGTAATATGGTAAAAGAAACAAGTTTTAAAATATTAGGGGGTTTTGAAAGTACTTATATAATTCTTGTCATTTTGAAAGACAAATTAGATAGTGAGGGGGCTATCACCAAATCTCACTATTTTTTAAAAAAATTAAAAATTAATTTTTAATTTAATTTTCAAAATAAACCTTTGTATTGAGATCCCATTTAAAAATGTACAGTCAATTATTTATTTTTTATAAAATTTTATGTAGAAAATATAGTAACTGATATGATAATTTATAATAATTTTTTTGATTTTTTTGACTATAAAACCAACTTTCCCGACAAAGGTTGAAGCTAAGAAAAATGTTAAAAATCTTAAAATTTTTATTAAATGTTCAAATGGTGTAAGGTTGTAAACAAGTCGAGCCGAGCTAAGTCGAATTTTGCTGATCTCCAACTCGGCTCGTTTATTGAGCTCGACTCGGCTCGTTAATATTATTGAAACTCGAGTTTAGCTCGGCTCGGCCCGATAAGAATTTTTTAATATTATTTAATAAATAAATAATATATTTATTATATAATTTAAATAAAGATAAACGAGCCGAACTTGATGAGCCGAACTTATTCGAGCTCGAACTCAGCTCGTATACTAAACGAACTGAGCCAATTCAAGCCCTTAACAAGCCAAGCCGAGCTTTTTCATGAAGAATTCAATTTATTTGCAATTTTAGTCATAAGTAAAATAAAGTGGGAGTTTGGTTTATATTTTATGTTTTTTAGTTTTCTGGGGAGCTGAAAGAGTTAATGAATTTGAGAAGTTGTTAAAAAATTTATTTATTTTTTACTGAAACATTTTATGTGATGTAAACTTTTTTTAACGGCTAATAATTAGCTTAGTGACTTTTTGATCTTTTTTATAAAAAAAATAATAAAAAATATCTTTTTTTAGGAAAAATTATTTACAAGTAGGGAGACTTATGCTACATATGATCTTACTAAAAAAACTTATGTTCCCATAAGTCCTGTGGAAAGTTTATTGACACATTTACCTTAAATATTAGTTGTTAATATTATAAATAATAGTAAAACCATATATAGGAAATTGAATGTTATCGTAGATCATATCTATATAAACGTGACGTAACGTGACACCTAAATAAACGTAACGTGACACCTACATAAACGTAACGTGACACCTATGATCTATGGTAACATATATAGGAAATTGCATGCTATCATAGATCAGATTTACATAAACGTAACGTAACGTGACACCTACATAAACGTAACGTGACAGCTATGATCTGTGGCAATATTCAATTTCCTATAAAGAAAATTGAATGTTACCATAGATCATATCTACATATACGTAACGTAACGTGACACCTACATAAACGTAACGTGACACCTATGATCTATATCGTATTTATATGAAACGTAACGTGACACCAACATAAACCAGCAACATTTTTACATTCAATTTAAAAAAATAAAAACTCATTACATTTATGTAGGTGTCACGTTACGTTACGTCTATATAGGTGTCACGTTACGTTACGTTTCGTTTATGTAAGTATCACGTTACATTACGTTTATGTAGGATTTTGTGGAATACATTCATATCTAAATAGAACTTGAGACTCTATAAGAAATTACACAGGACTTAGCCTACCATAAGTGTCTAAAAAATGACTTATAAATAAGTCTCCATTTTTCTTAGTGAGTAAATTACACTGACACCCCCTGAAGTTTCTATTTAATATAGATTTTTCCTCACGTTTGAAAAATTACATTTCCCTCCCTGAGGTTTGTAATCTCATTATAAATTGCCCATAAATAGCCGATATCATGCCCTGAAATTTTCTAAATGACAATTTTGCCATTTTTCCTACCATTTATTCTTCTTATCATTGTGACTACATTCTACAACATTTCATCATTAAATTCTACCCATATTCTTATTGAGTGATGATATACAAAAATAAATTTTATATAAAATTTTCAAACACAATAATGGTGATTTTTCACTTTAAAACAAAACACTCATAAACATGATTAATATTTATAATAACATTACTACCACAATATTTTTGTAATATTTTTTGTATAAATTTTTTTATATAAATAGAATTTTTCATTTTTATTTCCATCATCATTTTTATTTCTTGTCTATTCACCCACATTTATTACAACATTACCAAACATTGTCATTCACATTTATTACAATGTTATTGAATTTTTGTATTATTGTATTTTTTTGTTTTTGGTGAATTTTTAAATAAAAAAATATAAAATATTATACTTCTTAAGTATATCTAAATTAGATGTACCTAAAAACTAAAATATAAAAAAAAAACAAAAAACAAAAAATTTGCTTAACATATTTTAAAAAATAGTAAAAGTAAAAAAATACAAAAAATAAAGATTTTTAATTTTTTGTGTGAGTCAAATCAAAGAAGATGATTGTTATTTCTCTTAAAATGACATTAACAAAATATCAATATTATTTTATTATTTTATATGTATAAAGGCTAGAAGGCAAAAATGTCATTTTAATTTGATAGGGGGTAAGTATAATTTTTCAAACGTGAAAGGGAGATCTGTATTAAATAGAAATCTTATGGGGTGTTAGTGTAATTTACCCTTTTTAACTAGTCCTCAAAAATCCAAATTTTTTAGACTAGTAAATGTCTGGTACGATGACATGAGATTAAGTAGGAATGAAATGAGAGTGCGAATGCGATACAAGGTCAAATGGAATGGAATGTTCATTTTCATTCCATTGATTGGTTGCCAACATGGAATGACATAGAAATTGTAAGATAATTCTCATTCTCATATTTGGTTATGCCTATTAAACTCACGGAATGAAATAAATTATTATTATTTATTTATAATAAGCGAGTAAATTGAAATTTTATATAGATCATGATGATATTTATAATTGTGGAAATGATAATGTGAGCCACGGTAGTAGTGGTGGTGGCTGCAACAACGACGGCATCGGTAGTAGTGATAGAAATGATAGTGGGATAGTGGTAGGTTGTTGTGGTGTTAGTGATGGTAGTAAGGCGATGTTGTGGTTATGATTGTGGTAGTTGTGGCGGGGGCAATGGGCAATGGTATTGAGTGGTGGTTATCACGATGGCAATGGGTGGTGGTGTGATGTTTATGAAAGTAATAGTAGTAGTGGTAAGGTAGTGGTTATGGTGGCAGAGGCAATGGTGGTAGTGGGAGTGGTGATAGGGATTAAGGTAGTGGCTCTAATGATAGTGACAATTAGGGGTGAGCAACGAATATACCGATCCGTCAAAACCGATCGAACCGAACCGATCCGCCGCATTTTGGACGGATGTGTGATGATGAGCGGACGGTTGCGGATTGATTTTCTCCAATCCGCCAATTTGGCGGACGGATGGCGGATTTGAGGTTCCTTTGGCCGCAACCGAACCGCCAAACCGCGAGTACCCTTAGTAATTTATAAGATTTTGTGTTTTCAATTTGTTTAAATATTTTGTTTGTAATTTCAATTGAAAAAGAGTTCAAATATTTTGTTGAAAAAAAGTTTTCAACTTGAAAATATTTTTTGAATTGAAAAAAATAAACGTATTATTTATCTATATTTTTTTGGTTTTTAAATATAACTCTAAAAATAATAAATAGAAAATATGATATATGCTAGTTGGTTCTAGTTTTCAAAACATATATAAATGTAACAATACAAAAACATACAATCGCTACTATTGCTCTGTTCATGGTTTTTTGTGGTTTGAATTGTTTTTATATTTGAAGAATCACAGATTGTAATACTTTATGTGGATAAGGCATGCTGTGATTGTAATATGTGGATGAGGCATGCAGTGATTGTGATATTCTAAAGTTTCAAACTTTCTTTCTTTGGATGAGGCATGCAGTAATTGTAATACTTTTTTAAGTCATTGACTGTAATATTTTATTATTTTTTTTTTTGAGGAAGTGCACAAGTTGAACTATGTTGAAAATTTACAAAATTTCAAACCGCTAAACTGATTTGCATCTATCCACCAAACCGTCAATCCGCTCAATCCGCATTCGCTGGATTGGCGGACGGATGCAGATTGATTTTCTCTAATCCGCCAATCTGGCTGACGGATGACGGATTGGAGGTTCCGTGGCCGCAACCGACCCGCGCCCACCCCTAGTGACAATGGTGGTTTTATAGTTGTAGATGTGGTGGTAGTGGTTGTGGCAGCAGTGCTGGTAGTAGTAGTGGTGACATCGGTAGTACGATGGTGGTAGTATGGTGATGTGTTTGTTATGACGGCAGCTGTATTGGTGGTTGTGGTGGCAATAGAGTGGCAACGATGGTGGTAGGGTGGTAAAATGGATGATAAGAAAAGGGAATGGTGGTGGCAGTTAAATGATAATATTTTTTTTAAGTGCCAACAAAAAAATAATAATAAAACTTTATGATGATTCTATGACAAGTTGGAACGGTCATTTCTTATGTTAAATGAAAAATAGGTCTTTGTTTGGAGAAACTCTTCAAAAACATTTTCACCAATTGTTTTGACTGTCTTGTTTGTTTAGAGTTTTTGAAAATTAATTCCACATCCACTTTTGAAAATTTTTTCCAAGGCCGGAAAATTTGGGCTAATCTGTCGTCCTTTCAGACGTACGGGCGGTTGACTGGAACAGTGCTATTTTAATTTTAATTTTTTTACAATTGGCACTTGTTATTTTTTCTATTTTAAATAAAAAAATTCGGAATTTTTAATTTTTTTTATGGGATTTGAATAGAATTTTGAGTTGTATATTTGGTTATGAGTTGTAAATTTTTGTATCAAATATTATATGTCACATCAAAAATTTATCACTCAATTCAAAATTCATTCACTAAATAAATTTTACACACTCAAATTATAATTTCAAAACTCACAAACTCAAAATACAAATCTATTTTTAAATCATATTTAGAAAACTACCCAATGCTACCTAGGTATTTCCACATTTTGTTAGAATAACCATTTCAATAAAATGACTATTTACACTTAAATAAAGTGTATCAAACAAGGGAAAGAGAATGAAAAGTTAGAATCGATATTTCATTATAGTGCATTCTATCGTACAAAACGTGATTAGGCTCCATTTGGAAAATTATCTTTTAAGTGGTTTTCAATTTTTTTATAAAAAAAGTCCAAAAAGGAAAATGAATAAGAGTAAATATTTGGCTTTATAGTGTGAATGCGAAGGAAATTTTGATTATTTATTTTTGTTTGTTTGTATGAGCTTAATTTAACTAAAATAGCTACTTAATAAGCTTATAATTCTAAATGGTTGAATTATATAGTTTATTCCATCTTTTTAATGTTTATTATAAAATTTAGTCGCTTTGCAATTTTTAATTTTGTTATTTTATCTTAGATCGTAAAGTCAGCTAATGTAAAATTTTGAGATTCAAAATCTATTATGTAAAATGCCTACACAAAGTGACAAAATATGATTTAAATCATTTACAAAATCATTAATTTTAATTAGATAATTTAAAATAAAACAATTCAAATTGCACAACCAAATGGATAATTACTCCTAAATTTGCTATTTGCACCCCATGCACATGGATAGATCATGGAATAGAAGTATTTTGATATGGGCTAAAAGGCCCAAAGGCCTTGGCCATTTTTTGTAGCAGGACTTGGGTTCTGAGAAGTTAGGGCTCGAAATGAAATAACCCAATCACTTGAACCAACCTCGGCCCATCTACGAACTCACGTCGACGTTTGTGGTATATGTATGTTTCGCGCAGAGTTGGAAGTTAATAGTTAAAAAAAATTAAAATCCACATTAAATTTTTTTATTTATAAAAAAATAAATTTTTAACAACTTTACAAATGTATTAACTTAAAAGTTATTGAAAAAAAGAAGAAAAGGAATTGATTCTCTTGAATTGAACATCCAATTTGAGAGAACAATTTGAACTTCGTGGACTCATTTCGAGGTTGATTTCAGTAATCAAAACTATTTAATTTTTAAGATTCATTAATTAAAATATTCATATTAAAAATTAACATGATTAGATATTGATACCTATATGCTTAAATCACTTTTATATTACAAAAAATAAATCATTACTTTTGAAATTATATTTATTGTTCATTTTTTAAAAAATGAATGTGATTTCGATTTATAATTATCGATATATGGTTATCTTGATTTTTAATATAAATATTTTATTAAATGTATCTTAAAAAAGTGAATCATTCGGATCAACAAAATCGACCAAAAAAATAAGCTCAGCTACTCACCCATGTTAAATGACTAACTTAAATAATCCAAATCTAAAAGAGAAAACAAATTTAAAAAGGGAATCCTGAATGCTCATTTGTTGTAATTGACACCTCCTAAAACGATAAGCACAAATTTTACTGGAAAGATCATGAAGTGGTTGCTTCTAAAAATAATTACAGATTGATTGAAAAAGTTCAGGATAAATTACAAATATTTTTGAGATTTTCTTAAAATACAAATTATGTTTCATGATTTGAAAAATTATAAATATTCCTTGTCATTTTTTTTTTGTTTAATAGAATTAATTGGAAAAAAAATTTCTATCTGCTTTCCTGTACAAGTAATAAAATTACATAAATTATTAATTAAAATAAAATTTTGACAGTATTAAAAAGTGTTAATTGACTTAAAATGAGTCATTTGTTACGAAATTAGAAATTTCAATGAACGATATGTAATTTTTTAAATCATAGAAGGCAGTTCATATTTTAAATAAATTTTAAGAAGTGTATTTGTAATTTATTCAAAAATTAAAGATTTTAATTATTAAAATTTGTAGTTTTTATTACTGATTTATAATTTTTTTTCCAAACATATATTGTTTTTTCCCTAATTTTATTTATTTATTTTGGAATGAAGGTATCAATCCCTGTAAAATCATTGGAAAATGTTTAGGATCCCCACAAAAGAGGACTCCCATGACCCTGATGTATTGACCATTAATGTGTTTGATTTTTTTTTTTAGAATTGTATGTGACAGCGACATGAATGGTTCAAACCATTTTGGGGGTTTTGGGGGTTATATTTTGTGGGGTCGCTAATATTACTGAAAATCATTATGCCATGGTTTTCAGGAGCATCTCTAACGTACCATTTTTTTTGGTCTTGCTTTCTCATGAATAAAAATTATCTTGTTTTCCTTATTAATATTTTTTGAGAGAACTACTTGCAGGTAGGAGAAAGAAAAAAAAAATTTACCAACATATGGAGGGGTGCAAGTGACACTCACACCCTCACAACTTTTCATTTGTACCCTACCACAGACATATTTACACTCCCTATGTATTTGTAATTTTTTTTCTCTTTTCTCACATGTATGTAATTTTCCTGTATTAAAAACAAAAAAGTAAAAGAAAAGAAAAAAATTGTCAGACTATGTCACGAAAAATATATAGGGGTAATAATACCGTAATGGTATAGGAAAAATATTACAAAATTATGAAAAAATTTAGGGTAAAGCACAAATAAATCCCAAATCAAGATTTGTTGAACTTTTTAGTCCTATCTTTTATTTTATAAACTGATAAGTCCCATTTCAATGTGAAATACGTGATAGCCTATGTTGTGAGCGCATAGAAGGCAAATGTTAGGGGTAAATGTGGTATGTAGGTGATGTTGAATTTACCAAATGGACCAAAAAACATATCAAATTTGGAAAACGGACATGATGAAGATGGAAACTTTTTGATTCCTTCCAATGTTATAGGGATGATTCTCATTCTAGTTGTTTGAACAACCGAATTTGGCAACGTTAGTCAATCACATTTAACATTCCAAACTAATCATTCGGTTTCCCTTCCCAAAACCCTAGAAAGTCGAAACCCCTTTCTGCTAACACATTTCCCTCACCGTTTGGAAGCTGTAATTGAGTCGTTTGGACTTGTGGTTGACGGTGGCGATGTAACGCTGATGAGTTCACATTGTCCATTCGTCTGTGCTGTTTTGTATTTTGTATTCCGATGGCAGCACTTATGTGTTTTTTGAGGTTACTTTGGTATGCCTAATAGACAATGGTATGGGTAACGTTTGACTTTGTTGCTTATTTGGCTTCAATTCTATCTTTCGTAACGGTAGATAGTCCAGCGCATGATGGTGTGGTGTATATTTTTTTGTGGTGTTAGTTTTGATGGTGTTAACAGGTGTGTTAGTTTGTGTCCTCCATTGGGCTCATCTGTATTTGGAGTAATTCTGATGAGGGTATTAGTGATACTTTAATTGGTTGTGTCGGTTGTGTCGTTGTGTGTTAATGTGGTTTAGGGTCCCCTATTTTGTGGCTGTATTTTTATTGGGGTTAGGTGTTAGTATTGATAATAACGGCAGTGTTGCATGTGTGATGTTAGGTAATGTACATGTCTTTAATCAGTTTAGGGTCCCTTGTTTTTTTGGCTGTGTTTTTATTGAGGTTAGCTATTAACATTGATAATACTAGTAGTGTTGCATGTGTGATGTTTGTTGACGTACATGTCTTCAATCAGTTACGGCGACTGTAAGGATATATGTGGTGATTGTTGTTGTGATGGTTTGTGTTTTGGAATTCAAAACAATGTTAGTGTTAGTTTTATGAGTTGGTTTTGTCGGCGTGGTGTAAGATTGGTGTGTAAAAAGTTAATGGAATTCATGTAGGCGTGTTAATGGTGTTATTCTACAATTGTTAAATTACAAATTTTGGGTTGAGATTGTTAATGTTGTCATGAAATGATGTAGGTAATCGACGCATATGCTGTTATGCTTATGGATTTGCAGAAAAGGCCTGGTGATAGAAGCGAATATGTGGACACATCATACGTTTATAGTAGTGCATGTTCGGTATGTTAAAAAAATTTAGAACCACACACATGCACACAACCCCCTATTCCCTAAGAATTTGGATTGTATTTGTTAATTTGGAACTGATGGATGTGAACTATGGTGACAGGAAATGATGAGGAACCCGAGTGCACTATCAAGGACAAAGTATCTCAATGTACACACAAAAGCTGCGAAAAGGCACAGATACACACATTACCCTATCTACCATGCCAATAATTGGTCTGTCATGGTGCACGATTTAGAGACCGGTACGTGGAAGCATCACAATTCCATGAAACAAAAACAAGGGATACGAGATGACCATTATAATGTAGCGTTGAAAGTGGTAAGCGTGTGAATGTTTCATGGCATTGTGGACTGGTATTTGTTTTTATTATTCGTTTGACAACATTTGGACAAATTCCATGGACCTTTATGTGCTTGTGTTATTGATGTTTTTTTTTTCCCCCCTTCTCTCGTGATGAGTCTTACGCCATTGAAAATTTGTAACATTGAATATACATAAACAGCAGGTAGTCGACCACCATACAAGCTTTGTGAGCCCTCGGTTGACAACTGTCAATGTGAAAACACATGATTTTGACAACACGCTTGTGCCAGTTTTAGACTGCCCATAACAGGGAACAAATACGTAAGTGGTGTAAATGTTGGTTACGGGCTTTATTTTCATTTTCATGTACAAGGCATTAATGTTGTTTCTTTTGGTATAACATTGCAAATTGGACTGTGCTAATTTCATTTATTTCATTATTCGGCAATATGTGCATGGTGTTGAAATTGACAACATGATGAACGGACTGACGCCAACTGTTTTACACGCGGTAATGGTGGAAATGTTATTGAATGACCCAAAAAGAGGATTGCGTGTGAGGACGTCGTAATAACTTTGGCCCCAAATGATAAATGGTTTCACTACACGAACTATTTTTTTTTTTTTTTTGGTTGGTTGATGGGTTGGTTGATGCGTGAACATCAAACACGTATCGTGGTATGATGGTAAAATAATGCCGTATGAAATGGATTGCATTTTTTTAAAAGTTTTGTTGGTTTTGTAAGTTGAATGTTGATTTTGAATTTGACACATGTTGATATACTTTTCTTGACATGGTTTGGAAAAATATTGCTAGTTTATGTGCGTGTATGCATTTATGTCACTTACAGGCCTAGCCCTGAGATTTTCGGGGCCCAAAGCCAATAATGAACTAATAATTATCACTAAATCATTTGGGGCCCTTCACATTTTTTTTTATTCAACCAAAATTTTTTTTGCAGGTAAAGGACAAAAGATTTGTGTCAAAAGAGTTAGGGCTAGGAATTAGATAAGAAGAGAGAGTGAGCCTTTTTAATTTTGAATAGGCCTTTTAATTTTTCAATGGGTCAATTTATGTTAAGTTAGTTTGGGCCTTCTTTAATTTTTTTTGGACTTAAAACATACTTAATATATTACACTAAACTATAATAGGAGGAGGCCTATTTTTTTAGTGTATTTTGAGGGGCCTTAAGCCATTGCCTAGTGGGCCTATGTCCAGGGCTGACCTTGGTCTCTTAGTGTGCACAACGAATGATATTGATTATATAATTATATGGAAAATGAACATTGTCATTCTTATATGTATGCGTTGATATCATTTAATTTAATATGATAGGTGTGCGGTTTTGTATTACTTTTTGCATAATGCAAAACGATGATGTTGTAATATGAATATGCAAATGTCAAGTGAAGTTGACATGCACACAGCATGGACATTTTGTTGGTGGTTCTATGAAGCGTTAACACACACGAATTGGACCCATTGTACTAGGCGAAAACCCACATTTAATCTCAAGAACTGGATTATCGACAAGATCGTACGTGCCTTCCAACCAATATGAGTTTGTGGGTCGCAATTACGTTGCAAATGATCATTCCAGATCGAACGCTAACTCATGGTTCCACCACCCTTCCTTAAATGTATAGTAAAACAAAGATGTGACAAATCGAACAATGTGGTGTAACCATATCCATGGCTTGTAATAAACAAATGGTGTAATTTCATGTTGTCAAACACACAAACATCATAGTGGCTGGAACATCCCAAAAGTCACATGTTGGTATGTATTTATATATTCCCATAAAATGGGTTGTCAAACACCTCAAATTTGGGACCAATTATTTTTTGTTTTCCATTTGTTCGGGTAACTGGCGCAACGACTTGATGACTTTGCAAAGGACACCATGTTTTGAATATCATCATCACAATCAATCTTAAACTTATTGTATCCAGGAATGGCGAACAAGAAATACACCAACCCTGGCACCAAACTATCAAACTCACCACACACACTATCAACCAACTGTGTAAACGTTATGGTTTGATGAAGAAGAAGAACCATATTTGTCTGTTCGAAAGTACACAACAATAACACTACAAACTCCATAACTGCAACAAAAATAAATGAAACATTACACATATAGATTTATGGTAAGAACACAGATGTTTGGTCTCTTTGAAAGTAATCAAAACAAAAAGCTACACACGCAAACCTGGCTTGCAAAATCACCATTAAAAAAAATGTTTAATTTCATAAATTCATACAATGATAGGCTGATACACCAACATCTAAACATAACAATTCCCACAACTCAATTCAACATAACCTCATATTCAACTTTGGTATGTCAAATATTGGGACCCTATCTCGATGACATAGTTGGATAAAAATATAAACAACATTAACATAAAATTCCACGACACTCTCATCGTCGGAAAAAATGTTTACACATTTCAACCACCATATATGTAACGCCCTCAAAATTAACCCATAATATCATACATTCAAGGTACAGAAAAAAGATATTATATTACAATCATCTGGGTATTATTACAAAATGTAATACATGTTAACAATAAAAGTAAATGCCCTATGGGCTTACAACTTTCCAAGTCAACACTTGGGTTACAAAAGAAGAGTACTAACTCAAAATAAAATTAAGCCCTTGGCTTGACATACATGTAATACGACAAAATTAACAAATAAGAATCTTCAACTCCCTCAATCTTCCAAGCTAAGGTCTCGAACACAGCTCAACACCTGAACCTGAAAATGATGTCCCATATAGGGTGAGCCAACGCCCAGTAGAGATATGCTAATCATAGTATGAACGATAACTAAAATGTCAGTGATTGATAAATGTCTAACTCGTACACAACAACTTATAACACTATTTAATCCTACGTCTAATATATCCATGTTCTATTCCAGTTTCCAATTCCTATAAGATTCTTGATTTATAATTACAATTCAGAACAAGGCCAATCATTTTGAATGAGATCACATCTCATGGCTACGGTATTTCTATTTCAGGTGAGATAATAACTCATTTTAAACATTTCATACTTCATAATAGATACACATATTGGTGTTGTATCACAGTCAGACAACCATTCCCATGCTTCTCAAATGATATTCATTTTAGTGTTTTATCAAATCAAACAAAACACTTCCATACTTTCTACATGATATACATTTTAGTGCTATATCAAATAAACGTAGAAACACTTCTATACTTCCCACATGATACACATTGTAGTGTTGTATCAATGTCAAACGATTTCCGGTTTAGAGGTCCATCCCCCATCTTCCAATAAACCGTGGAGTACATCCCCCATCTCCTCCCAGACAAAGCAATGTATAAAAGCAGTTATCATATACAAGTTCAATCAATCAATACAAATGATACACATTTTAGTGCTGTATCAATGTCAAGCAAAACATTTCTAGACTTCACAAATGATACGCATTGTAGTGCTGTATCAATGTCAAGCAATTTCCGGTTTAAAGGTCCATCCCCCATTTTCCAATAAACCGTGGAGTACATTCCCCATCTCCTCCCACACAAAGCAATGTATAAAAGCAATTATCATATACAATTTCAATCAATACATAAAATTAATGTATTCTTTCAACCGTCATATTCGATGACACATCCAATTGATTAGTTTTGGTTTGCCTAATCATCATGCATTGTCTACAACAATCAAAACTACCCTCCACCGGTAGCCCAAGGCAATTATTTCTAAATAGATAATAAAAGCACCAACAGATAAATTATCCGCGTTTTCAAAAGTGAACGATTTATTAATCTGACTCCACTATTCCATCTCATAATGAACCACTAACATTATATTTAACTCAATTTCACAAATCCATAACCTTTCCAAATTGATTATACCAATTAATTTATACACAACTTAGGACTTTCTCCCCCTTTTCTCAATCTTGATCCCCAAGGGTCCAAATATTACCAAAAACATCAACATACTCATTTTGAAACCCAAATACACGGTTATGGTTCAAAGGAAACAAACCCCTCTTTTCAAAATCACACATTTGAAACCTTAACTTCCAAAATCCAAAACCATTTATACAAAAACTCACAATCTAGGTCAAAGCTCATAAAGATGAGTAGGAATCCCTACCTCAAAGATGAAACCCAATGAAGAAGATGAAGGAAACGAAGATGCTCCAAATCCCGAAATTCTTGGATCAAAATATAGCCCTCAACGATCAACACACTTTTTACAAAGGCCGAAGGATAGGGTGACACTCTAACTAGATCAAACCCTAGAGAGAAGGGAGATCCTAGAGAGAGAGGCTTTCAAAATCGATTTTGGGAAAGTAAGAGAGAGAAAGGAAATGTAAAAAGTGATTTAAAATTATCCAGCGGATGACTCATAAACGTATGACCCGCTCGAGCGTAGAATAGAACGCTCGAGCGTCAAGCACAAAAATCTGGTCACGCTCAAGCTCAAGAAGGCCCGCTCGAGCACCAAGAAACAAAAGCAAAACACATCCGCTTGAGCGCGAAGAACCAGTTCGCTCGAGTGTGGATTTTCACCTCACAGAACTTTTCAGAAAAAGAACTACCCGCTCGAGCGCCAATAAGTCCGCTCGAGCGCGACCCGCTCGAGGGCAAGAAACCCGCTCGAGCATAGAAAACACACCTGCAGAAGTTTTGCAGGGACACGAAATACTGGAAGTGTGTAAACCCCGCTCGAGCGCAGTAAGACCTGCTCGAGCGGACCATTCAAAAACTGGGCAACAACAATGGGAGCTAAAGCTCTACCAACCTGTAACAACCAAGCCCAACACATTCTAAAACTCAAACAAAAAGGGTTTAAAGGTTGACAACAAGATAGGTACAACTACCAACTCCACGGAACCGCGTCTGGAATACAACAGAACAGTAAAGGGATAACCGGGATGGCTATAACCTCCCCCCCTTAAAGAATTTCGTTCCCGAAATTAAGAACACACCAAAAGTACAAGGTCAACTGATCACACAACACCAACACCCGAGTACCAGGAAAGATTCTAACCTCATAACAAATTTTTGATCTACTCTCACAAATGGAAGGGTTTACCAAGGAAACACGTTCTGAAAAAGAACAACACTCCGGTATACAAATATTCCACCAAAACCAAACCCTTCCCAAGATAAATCACCAAAATACCCGACTAGCGCTCCAAGGTAAGTCACTACTCAACAATTATAATTCCAAATAGAACAACCAACACAACTCTTTTGTATACATTTATGAGAAATTATCTTCTGATTCATAAGGCATTTCTCAAAAGTAATCAAGTTTTCAACGTTGACATTCCGAAACAAATTTTGCATTTTTCATGCGAAACTCAAAGGTTTGGTAAATATTTTTCATAAACACGGTATTACTTGTAACACATGACCACCTACAATTTGTTTGCCAAAGACTTCCTATTGAAATTTCTCAACAATATTACAATTCAATGTTCAACAACCTGACCCATTACCGGTCACTTTATCTCTATCCGAGAGGCAATTTACACTATCTGCTACAACATGTATTTCTACAGATCTAACAATTCCCAACATACATGGTTCACAATTTCATATCATAGTCAATGTTCATGATATATTTCCAGTTTTACAATACATTCAACACACGCAATGTTACATTAAACTTCCATTTCAAGGCAAGTTTCAAAATACTTTTGTAAACCAAAACATATGCAATGTTTTTCACTTAAGACATTGTAATGACCCCAAAACATGTGTCATATTTATTAGTAATTAATTATGTGTTTATGCGAATTAATTGAAGAATATCTGTTTGAATTAGAAGAATATCTGTTGAGATGAGAACTTTGGGACTGAAATTGATGACCGTAATGGGTTCAGAAAACGAAATTGATCACGTCTATGTGATACCGGGAATTTTTAGAACCATTTGGGAAAATAAATTGAGGACTGAATTTCGTCTGAATCGCTAAGTCATGTTTGGCTCAAGATTATGGCACAATTTTATAAATATGACTTAAGATAAGGATGTTGACCATGTATTGACTCAACAAAAGAGGAAAGAAAATATCTAAGAGAGAGAGAGAGAGAGAGAGAGAATTCGTGGAAGAGAGAAACCAAGGAGAAGAAGATAGAGGAAAAGGGGGAAATCAAGCTTAAATCTTCCTCAATTAAAGAATCAAGGTAAGGATTTTCTCTAAATTCTTGAAGTAAGGTTGATGCATCAATGATCTCATGGTAAATAAGAGATTGAAAGGGGAAATATGTTTAATTTGAGCATGCATGGCATGAATAGATGATTTATGGTTGTATTTGTCATATTTTGAGGAAGAACCTCCATGGATTTAAGAATGAAGCTTTTATGAACATGTTTTATGATTTTTCATCTTCAATCAAGGTTGGATTTTGTATATGATGCATTTGGGTTTGTTTAGGAGCTATAATGTTTAATTCAAGTTGTGTTTCAAGTGTTTTGAGACTTGGGTTTCATCATGTGGAAAGTGATTTTGTAAAGAGGAGAATGAAGCTTGGAAGAAGAACCAGAATTTCAGATTTTTGCATGGTCCGCTCGAGCGGAGGGATTCTCGCTCGAGCGTGAAAATCAGCCTCCCAGCAGTTTTGGGACTTTTTACAGTACGCTCGAGCGGCCAAAGTGGCGCTCGAGCGGGAAGGCCTTTTTCAGGAAAATTTTGGGGAAGTTGCAGACTTGATTTTAACATGTTAATCGCATCATTTATCATCTTATAAACATGAAATTTCATAAGGAAAGGATAGAATGACATGAATTAAGTGATTTAATGATAATGTGTACTGAAGAAATGTGTTATATGTTGATATTTGCAGGTCAAGATTTGAAGACCGTGCAACTGGTTTTGGAAACCCACTGTGAGTAACATTTCTGTAAAGATATGTTAGTATGATCTATGTTTAAAAGTGCTACGTTATGCTATGGTTTTGAAATGATAAATGCTTTCTGTGAACGAATGTCCAGTTTGTGAATCTAGTATGGCATCCATAGATAGTCCTAAGTGGACCAGTTTACGAGATCTCGGTATGTGTTTAATCGGTGTCCGGGACCGGTTACTCTAGTCGTTGGACGACAAATGTTATGTTCTATGGAGTATGCCATTATGTATGTTCTGATATGAGATGATTATGTTTATGAATGATTTATTTTATGGATATATGAAATGTCGGACTTCGTTCACTAACCTCTTTACTGTTATGTTACTTGCTGAGCTTTAGCTCATTGTTTGTATATATGTATTTATAGGTGAGCATTCTGGAAGTCAAGCCTAGGCGGAGTCCGAGCCGAGCCGCCGTTTTGAAGCCTACCAAGTGTTTTGTGTGCTCCGAGCCGGGGCTAGGCCTGGAAGGCCGTTTTGTGAGCTTAGTTTTGGTTGTGCATATGGCGTGAGCCTATGTTTTGTACATGAATTTTGATTATATGTAATGTAATGTAGTGGGTAAATTAACATTTTTTGGCATGTAATGTATGTTCATATAAATGCACAGCTCTTTGGACTATTAGTGGTTATTGTTTTCGCTTCCGCGAGCCCCTTTTATTTATGTTTTGTATAGCAAGGCCTGTGGTAATCTAGGATTACTGGCCGGTCTCGTTGCCAAACTCCTAGGGGCGAGTTTGGGGCGTGACAGACATATTCAATGCTCTTAAAGTTCAACAGTATACAACACATACTCAAACATCCACAAATAGATCTGGATATTTCTCCTCAAATTATTTTCGAAGAATAAGGATCGCAAACTCACGTTTCGATTCAAAATTATTTTAGTTTACAAAGAGTACTCAATTTCCCTCAAGCGAATTACAACGTAACCAACCCACAAAACCCGCCATACTCACAGTGATGACGCAATCCCCAAAAAATTAGTACTTTCACGATAGGGACTCCTAAACGTTTGAAACTCCCAACAACACAACAACATAAAGGATAACTTTGCACTCCCCCGTGCCTTACAATGCAGAAATAAGGACCGAACGAGTCAAAACGACTCTAATAGAGTGCCTCACTCACTCTACAAAACCTTACTTCCTCACTTGTACTACCACTATCCAAACTGGACGACGGACACTTATATCAAAGTGACCTAGCTTTACCAAACCTCAAACCACGCGATTTCGTTAGTAACCACACTATAGCCTTACCAAGGCATTCGTCTGGGATTCCCTAAGATTAATCCCCTTCTACACGTCATCTAATAACAACATACGAGCCACATACTAATACACATCGTACTATGCAATACTTCCTCATTTAGGGATTTCTCTCACCATCTCGACTGAACTCGAAGCAACTGAATTTGCATACCCCTTCCCTCGTATCGAGTTAACAGATAGGGTTTGCCACACTACGACAATTACATTACTAAGTAACCGTTCGTACCGAACACAAGCAAACATAGCACCTTCATCCGTCAACGACCTATAGGGTCCACTATTTATTCCACATCCTATTTGTCATTCATTCCGAGAGTACAACCAAGACACTAGGTCTACGTGCCCAACAACCAGCCATTACTACTACTGAATAACTGCCTTGCACCGAGCCCCGGCACAGTTGCATATCGCCGATAAGGCTTCCAAAGACTCACCATCCTAACCTTCTAGAAGAGTAAAAGTCCTCACCCCCCTCGCTATTATCCCAAATCTCCATCCGCAAATACCATACCACTGTGACTCCATCCATGGGTCACACCCTAAGTACGGGCTATACACCTAATCAACCCTCACGATAACATCTCCTAACCTAACCAATGCTAAGGTACAAACCTATCGCATTCGATCATAATCAAGGAGCCCGAAAACTTAGGAGACACCGATAGACTACTACCCGAGATATAACACCAGCTGCTCACAACACACCACTCCCTGGTGCCAACAACCACAATAGGGACTAACACTTCCTCAATCAAAACGACCAATCAGTACAAATGTAGGTTCGGTAACGTTACCTACCACGAGGGTACAAGTCTATTCTTAACAAGATTAAGTACTATGTCCCCCTCCCGTAAAACACTAAGTTAAATATATACTATACCTAGCATTAATCTCACACTTCACATCCCCTCGAGGAATTCTCGCGACAGTAGACCAACATCACTTTCACGCACATAAGATCTAATTCCGAACACCCGGCAAGTATAACTGTTCTCGCCCCTTAGTAATCCTGATTAAGGTACGCATCCCTCAGTAATCCTTCCAAATTTGAAAACATGGCTCATTAGCCCTCATTTTTCCCGAACCAATCACACACATACAAATGCATTATTACCAAAAATTTTATGGTCTCACAACAACTTATTACATTCATAAAACTTTTAGAGCCACAACATGCTCTAATCTGCCCATTTCAAGAAAATAGATAAGCACAGGCACACATAACTATATATATATAGAAACAAACAACCTTGATGTTCCGACGATTCCAAAACACATTGGTTACACAACAGAACCCAATGATTATAAAACAATAATTCACCGATTACAAAATGGATTAGTCAAAACAAAACCACCCCATCGGTATTACCACCACCACTGTCCCTTACTGGACCGCTAAGGTTGGTCATCCCCAACCCAAGATATCCTATGAGCTTACAAGCCACGGACAAGAACTACTGGTGTGCCCCAACTGGCCACACTTGGAACAACTACGAACTTCCCCAACTGGGGCTTGCGAACTCGACTCTCCTGAGGCCCTTAAAATCTGGCCTGATTGTCCCCCAAAACGATACTGCCCCTGTCCAGTCAAATAAGGCTGGACCTGGCTAGGTTGTAAAACCCCTAAAGAAGCCCCTAGCTGAGTACAGAAACATCTGATATGACCCGGCTGATTACACACCCAACAAGTAAACGGCTTCTGAGCACGAGATTGGTTCAAAGTCTGAGCTGATGGAGACCCCAACAACTACTTCCTCACTGAACACTCGATCGACCTAAAACCTGACTGGCTAGATGATTCTGGTGGGACAGTTATTGGTCGAACTGCAACCCTGCCCTCTTCCTCTGTGGACAAGTTGGGGACTTGTGGCCCAGCTGACCACATTTGAAACAAGTGACAACCTTACGTTTACCCTTTCCTAAACCTAGACTCGGCACTAGAAAAATAGAGCCAGACTGAGCTCTCTGAAATTGTTGTGGATTAAAACCCTTCTGCCTCTTAAAAGGCCTACCAACACTCAGAGTCACAAGAGTCACCGAAATGGTCTCCTCCCTATTTTGGCCCATAGCTAGCACCACTGCCTCCACATGAGTCGCAGCCTCAACAAGCGCACTATAACTCCTATGCCAAGATCCAGCAATCCTTTCTCTGATGTCGTCACACAGCCTACTCTCAAACTCTGAACAACGCAATTCCTCCATCTCCACCAATTCTGGAGCAAACCTCGACAGGTTAGCAAACCATCTTTCAAACCGTGCCAAAGGTGTAGTACCTTGGCGTAACTCCATAAACTGTTTCCGCAACTCTTCCCGAGCGGAAGGAGGGAAATCACAACTCCCTCGTCTAGGCATCCTAGTAAAAGTAACAAAGGTATTAGTACAACAACAAGGGTGCCGAAACTATCTCACTAGCGTCCTAACATGATGGACGACTGTAATTCATTCCACGTAAGCACATAAACACATAAGCACTTATGAATTTCATTTTCGGATAATGATAGTTCCGAGGCGTTACTAGAGTTCCGGTTAGAAATAGTATTGATCAAGTGCTTTTCCAACAAGACTCACAAAAACCCAAGGATCCAATCAACATCCTAGAAACTAAATCCCATACCCAAGTAGTCACATAAACATGTTATCACATAAGCACAAAACATTACATCTAAGTCTCTAATCAAGCGAGACAAACCTATTGTGATACTAATCACTTCCCATGTACCCAAAGTATTCGAACCTGGTACGCTCTGATACCAAGTTGTAACGCCCTCAAAATTAACCCATAATATCATACATTCAAGGTACAGAAAAGAGATATTATATCACAATCATCTGGGTATTCTTACAAAATGTAATACATGTTAACAATAAAAGTAAATGCCCTATGGGCTTACAACTTTCCAAGTCAACACTTGGGTTACAAAAGAAGAGTACTAACTCAAAATACAAATTAAGCCCTTGGCTTGATATACATGTAATACGACAAAATTAACAAATAAGAATCTTCAATTCCCTCAATCTTCCAAGCTAAGGTCTCGAAGACGGCTCAACACCTGAACCTGAAAATGATGTCCCATATAGGGTGAGCCAACGCCCAGTAGAGATATGCTAAACATAGTATGAACGATAACTAAAATGTCAGTGATTGATAAATGTTTAACTCGTACACAACAACTTATAACACTATTCAATCCCACGTCTAATATATCCATGTTTTATTCCAGTTTCCATTTCCTATTAGATTCTTGATTTATAATTACGATTCAGAATAAGGCCAATCATTTTGAATGAGATCACATCTCATGGCTATGGTATTTCTATTTCAGGTGAGATAATAACTCATTTTAAACATTTCATACTTCATAATAGATACACATATTGGTGTTGTATCACAGTCAGACAACCATTCCCATGCTTCTCAAATGATATTCATTTTAGTGCTATATCAAATCAAACAAAACACTTCCATACTTTCTACATGATATACATTTTAGTGCTATATCAAATAAACGTAGAAACACTTCTATACTTCCCACCTGATACACATTGTAGTGTTGTATCAATGTCAAATGGTTTTCGGTTTAGAGGTCCATCCCCCATCTTTCAATAAACCGTGGAGTACATCCCCCATCTTCTCCCAGACAAAGCAATGTATAAAAGCAGTTATCATATACAAGTTCAATCAATTAATACAAATGATACACATTTTAGGGTTATATCAATGTCAAGCAAAACACTTCTAGACTTCACAAATGATACACATTGTAGTGCTGTATCAATGTCAAGCAATTTCCGGTTTAAAGGTCCATCCCCCATCTTCCAATAAACCGTGGAGTACATTCCCCATCTCCTCCCACACAAAGCAATGTATAAAAGCAATTATCATATACAATTTCAATCAATACATAAAATTAATGTATTCTTTCAACCGTCATATTCGATGACACATCCAATTGATTAGTTTTGATTTGCCTAATCATCATGCATTGTCTACAACAATCAAAACTACCCTCCACCGGTAGCCCAAGGCAATTATTTCTAAACAGATAATAAAAGCACCAACAGATAAATTATCCGCGTTTTCAAAAGTGAACGATTTATTAATCTGACTCCACTATTCCATCTCATAATGAACCACTAACATTATATTTAACTCAATTTCACAAATCCATAACCTTTCCAAATTGATTATACCAATTAATTTATACACAACTTAGGACTTTCTCCCCATTTTCTCAATCTTGATCCCCAAGGGTTCAAATATTATCAAAAACATCAACATACTCATTTTGAAACCCAAATACACGGTTATGGTTCAAAGGAAACAAACCCCTCTTTTCAAAATCACACATTTGAAACCTTAACTTCCAAAATCCAAAACCATTTATACAAAAACTCACAATCTAGGTCAAATCTCATAAAGATGGGTAGGAATCCCTACCTCAAAGATGAAACCCAACGAAGAAGATGAAGGAAACGAAGATGCTCCAAATCCCGAAATTCTTGGATCAAAATATAGCCCTCAACGATCAACACACTTTTTACAAAGGCCGAAGGATAGGGAGACACTCTAACTAGATCAAACCCTAGAGAGAAGGGAGATCCTAGAGAGAGAGGCTCTCAAAATCGATTTTGGGAAAGTAAGAGAGAGAAAAGAAATGTAAAAAGTGGTTTAAAATTATCCAGCGGATGACTCATATACGTATGACCCGCTCGAGCGTAGAATAGAACGCTCGAGCGTCAAGCACAAAAATCTGGTCGCACTCTAGCTCAAGAAGGCCCGCTCGAGCACCAAGAAACAAAAGCAAAACACATCTGTTCGAGCGCAAAGAACCAGTTCACTCAAGCGTAGATTTTCACCTCCTAGAACTTTTCAGAAAAAGAACTACCCGCTCGAGCGCCAACAAGCCCGCTCGAGTGCGACCCGCTCGAGCGTAGAAAACACACCTGCAGAAGTTTTGCCGGGGCACGAAATACTGGAAGTGTGTAAACCCCGCTCGGGCGCAATAAGACCCGCTTGAGCGGACCATTCAAAAACTGGGCAACAACAATGGGAGCTAAAGCTCTACCAACTTGTAACAACCAAGCCCAACACATTCTAAAACTCAAACAAAAAGGGTTTAAAGGTTGACAACACGATAGGTACAACTACCAACTCCACGGAACCGCGTCCGGAATACAACAGAACAGTAAAGGGATAACCGGGATCGCTATAATATACAAGAAAATAACGTTACACACAAAATTGAGGAGTATATTAACATCAAACCCAACATCAGGAAAAAAATAAATAAAATGAACACTAACCTGAAAGCAATGGGGGCCGTAGTTTTTGCCCTAAAGCAATGGCGACATTACCTGTATGGGGAACAATTTGAGATTTTCATGGATCACAAAAGTTTGAAGTATCTATTTGCACAGAATGACCTTAACTTGAGACAGAGACGATAGATAGAGTATCTTGAGGATTTTCAGTTCACCTTCTTATATCATCCTAGTAAAGCCAATGTAGTAGTAGACGCTCTGATTTGCAAAAGCAGAGGAATGATAGCTAAAATAGCCGTCAAGGAATGAGATATGGTTAAGACGCTCAATGAATTTAGAATCCAAGTAGAGTCTTAAGATATAAAGGTATACCTTGGTACACAGAAGGTGATGCTTAAGTTGATAAGTGAGATCATGGTGGCCCAGAAGCACGATCAATAAGTAGCCTATATCAAGGGACGTTTGGAATCAGGAGAACCAATGCTCGATTGGGCAACTCATCCCAATGGAAGTTTAAGATATCAAGGTAGATTGTATGTGCCAAGTAACGAGTTGCTCAGAGAAAGGGTACTTAAGGAATGTCACCACTCTGTATTTGCGGTACATCCAGAAGGGACTAAAATGTACCAAGATTTGAAGAGGTAGTACTGGTGGAGCGGAATGAAGAAGGATGTGGCTAGATTTGTAGCAAAATGTCTAACATGCCAACAAGTGAAGGCAGAACATCAGAAATCAGGACGAATGTTGCAACCCCTACCAATAGCAAAATGGAAGTAGGAGTACGTGACAATGGACTTTGTGACAAGGTTGCCCAGGACATCCGGAGGGCGCGATACTATATGGGTAATAGTGGATCGCCTCACTAAGTCAGCACATTTCTTACCCTATAATATAACTGACACTTTAGAGTCTATGTGCAAACTTTACGTTGGAGAGATCATTTGACTACACGGAATTCTGGTATCTATTGTGTCAGATCGTGATCTACGATTCACCTTTCGATTTTGGAGAAGTCTACAAGAAGCTCTGGGTATTGAGTTATGTTTCAGCACCGCTTTTTGTTAGAAATGGGTTTTGAAGTTTTGGAAAAACAAAATTTTTCTTCAACTTTGGTCTAATTTTTAGGTGGGACCCATGCGCCAAAGTTGGCGGGTCTAAGTAGTAACGCGTTGTATGCCGCGTTGTGATTTACGTAGTATATTTGGTTACTCAAAACCATTATCGAGTGAATGGGAAATTGAAGCCAAAGTGAGCTCCATGGAAATGGAGTTTTGGTGGAAATTTCTTAAAGGTTTGGTTTAAAGCTTGTCCCACATTGATTTGGTGGGCATACTTTGAGTGGGTTTATAAGGCTTGAGTTTGGAACTTGGGGTAGGCCCCAAGGGGCACCCAAGTTTTGTAAAGAGGGAGGTTATGACTAAAGTGGGTTAGACTCATTGGACCCAAAATAAACACACGCGCGCCGTCCGGTCGGTCGGGCGGGCTGGGCTGGGCGCGGGTGTGAGGTTGGGTTGGGCTTGTCTGGCCCAATACCTATCTTTTTGGGCCAAAAACATTTGAATTTATTTAGAAATAAAATTTGTCAGTTTTTTATTTTCAAATTCTGGTTGGACATAAAATTCAAATTTTAGTTTGCACATCTTCAGAAATTCTGTACAGTTTCTTATCTGTCCAAACCGAATCTGTTCAAATTCAAATCCACCCAAAACAGGTTTTTAACTGTTTGAAATTCAAACCAAACAGTGCCTTACCTGCTCAAACAGATTTGTATATGTTTAATTTAAATTGAACAGATAATGTACCTATTTAATTCAAACTAAATAGCCACCACTCCACCTATATAAATAGGCAGTCCCTCATTTGGATTTTAACTCTAATTTTCTTCCAAAATTTTGCTTTTGCTCTCTGCATTTTTTGCTGCATTATTTTTTGTGAGAAAGAGTGTAAACACTTAGTTTGTTCGTTGTTCAAACAAGTTGTAGTGCTGCTATTGTTTCCTGTCGATCATTTTATCCTGGGAGATAGACGTCCACAATCTGAAAGCACCATGGAGAGGACGAATCTGTCTTAAGGACACAGTGTTAAATACTGGACTTGATCAGAAAATTTGATCAAGAAATTAATTTGGTATGTAATTAATTTATTTTATATTTTTTTTTGCTTCAGATTTTGATTTTGATTTTGTTTTTGTAACAAAATAAAAATCTATTTTTATTTATTTATTTTTATTTTCTGGTTTAATTTTTGTAATCAAACAAACTCTCTTGTTTCCTTTATTTCTTCTGTATTCCGTTTGTTGTTAAGTACACAAACATAATTTATTTTTAAATATAGTGAAGATTGTCCAACAAGTTTAAGACAGATTATTTTTTAGTGTCTTCATTATATTTAATTTTCTGTGATTTCACAAAGTGATATTCTGGTTGGAAAATATAAATAGTAGTAATATACTGTTTGACAAATAGTAGTAATATACTGTTTATTTTCTTTGACAACTAGTAGTAATATACTGGTGCCATTAACAATTGCAAAATATTAATTTTTGTTGTAGAAAATTATTGTGGTATTTTATTTTTCTAGTTTTAGTAACAAGAAAAGTAATATTATTTTGTATTATAATTTATTTTCTGATTTTAGTAACTAGAAAATTAATTTGGTTTTGGTTTTTCTAATTTTTTGTAATCAGATATTATGGCTGTTGAAAGTAGTACTCCAAATCTGATCATTACAACGACTCCGGTTCCTATCCAGAACCATGTTCAAGTTCCGATAAATCATGGAGAAAAATCGAAAATATTTAATGGCACTGAGTTTAAGAGATGGCAGTAGAAAATGCTGTTCTATCTTACAACTCTAAATTTGGCCCGGTTTCTCCATGAAGAGGCTCCAGTATTTAGAGAGGACGAAAGTGATCGGCAAATTGTTGCCTTTGTAGACGCCTGGAAACATTCTGATTCCTGTGCAGAAACTACATCCTCAATGGTCATGACAACATGCTATATAATGTTTACAGCCCTCTGAAAATAGCAAAAGAATTGTGGGATTCTTTGGAGAAGAAATACAAGACAGAGGATGCCGACACAAAGAAATTTGTTGTCGGTAAATTTTTGGACTTCGTTATGGTAGACTCCCAAACGGTAATTTCTCAAGTTCAAAATTTTCAATTAATTTTGCATGATATTCATTCTGAAGGTGTGTCTCTTAGTGAGTCTTTCCAAGTCGTTGCTTTGGTAGAAAAGTTACCACCAGCTTAGAAAGATTTCAAAAATTATTTAAAACATAAATGCAATGAGATGATCATGGACGAATTGATTATAAGACTAATAATTGAGGAAGATAATTAAAAGGCTGAAAAGAGGAATGGCAAAAATCCCATTGTGTCTAAGGCTAATGTGGTTGAACAAGTGCACAAACCACATAACAAAAAGAGGAAGTTTACTAGAGATGGTCCTAAACAAGGCGACAACAATGGCAATAAGAAATTCAAAGGAAAATGCTACAATTGTGGCAAGACTGGACATCGAGCTTCTGACTGCCGCCGCCCTAAGAAGGATCGCGGAAGTACAAGCAAGAAGACCACCAATCAAGCCAATGTGACAGAACTTGATTACATCTTTGACGGGGTAAATGACATCAATCTCTCTGCTGTGGTGCCTGAGGCTAATTTGGTTGGAAATTCCAAGGAATGGTGGGTTGACACTTGGACAACTTGTCACATTTGTGCGGACAAGAAGATGTTCACTACTTACAATGAAGCTGCAAATGGTGAACAACTTTTTATGAGAAATTCTTCTACTTCTACTGTGGCTGGACAAGGAAAGGTGATCTTGAAGATGACATTAGGGAAGGAACTGACCCTTAACAATGTACTGCATGTACCAGACATCCGGAAGAATTTAGTTTTTGGTTCTTTGTTAAGTAAAAATGGTTTTAGGCTTGTTTTTGAGTCTGATAAATTTGTATTAACAAAGAGTGGTATGTATGTTGGTAAGGGACATATGAGTGATGGTCTCTTCAAGTTAAATGTAATGACGGTTGTACCAAAACTTGCTATTAATAAGAATAACACATCTTTTGCTTATATTCTTGAATCAAATTTATGGCATGGTAGATTAGGACATGTGAATTTTGATACTTTGCATAAATTAATTAGTTTGGATTATATACCAAAGTTTGAAATTGATCCTAATTACAAATGTGAGATTTGTGTAGAAGCAAAACTAACTAAGGCTCCATTTAAATTGGTTGAAAGAAAAACCGAACCTCTAGAACTAATTCATATAGATGCATGTGATATTAAATTTGTTCAAACTAGAGGAGGTAAAAAGTGTTTCATAACATTTATCGATGATTGCACAAGATATTGTTATGTATACTTACTTAGAAGTAAAGATGAAGCATTAGAAATGTTTAAATTCTACAAAACTAAAGTTGAAAAACAACTTGGTAAAACCATTAAAATGGTTAGAAGTGATAGGGGTGGTGAATATGATGCACCATTAAATGAATTTTGTACACAACATGACATTATTCACCAAACAACAACACCCTATTCTCCACAGCAAAATGAAATTGTTGAAAGGAAGAATAGAACTCTTAAAGAAATGATGAATGCCATGTTACTAAGTTCAGGATTATTGCAGAACTTGTGGGGGGAAGCAATATTGTTTGCTAATTATGTTCTTAATAGAATATCCCACAAGAAAACTAACAGCACTCTTTATGAATTGTGGAAAGATCGACTACTTTCCTATAAATACTTCAAAGTGTGGGCGTGTTTGGAAAATGTAGTTGCACCTGTTCCTAAAAAGACTAAGATAGGACCAAAAATAGTGGATTGTGTGTTTATTGGTTATGCTCAAAATAGTAGTGCATGTCGGTTTCTGACTTATAAATCAGAAATACCTGATATAAATGTGAACACTATTATAGAGTCAAGAAATGCTGTGTTTTTTGAACATGTCTTTCCTTACAAGAAAGGACAGGAATTAAGTTCACATGAAAGAACTTATGATTGTACACAAAGTCAAGAGACTAATGACAATCATACATAAGAGATTAGTAATGGTCTCGACCAACAGGATTTAACTGGTGATAAACCAAGACGAAGTAAGAAAGCAAGAACATCAAAATCCTTTGGTCTAGATTTTCTGACATACCTGTTAGAAAATGAACCTCAAAGCTTTAAGGAAGCAATGACAGGTCCTGAAGCACCTTTGTAGAAAGAGGCTATTAATAATGAAATTGAATCCATTATGCAACATCATACTTAGAATTGGTGGATCTTCCACTTGGTTCTAAATCTCTTGGATGTAAATGGATATTCAAGAGAAAAATGAAAGCAGACGGTTCAATAGAAAAGTATAAAGCAAGACTTGTAGTAAAAGTTATAGACAAAAGGAAGGTCTGGACTATTTTGACACATATTTCCCTGCGACAAGAATAACATCCATTTGCATGCTTATTGTTATAGCAGCGTTGTATAATTTAGAAATACATAAAATGGATGTTAAGACAGCTTTCTTAAACGGTGATCTAAATGAAGAGATCTATATAGAGCAACCCGAAGGGGTTGTAGTGCCAGGACAAGAAAAGAAAGTTTGTCGGCTTGTAAAATCTCTTTATAGATTAAAACAAGTGCCTAAGCAATGGTATGAAAAATTTGATCATGCTATGCTTACTAATGGCTTTAAGATAAATGAATGTGACAAGTGCGTCTATGTTAAAAACACTGACCAAGGATATGTCATAGTTTGTCTTTATGTAGATGACATGCTTATCATTGGAAGCAGTTAAAACATGATCAAATCAACTAAGCAAATACTGAACAAAAGATTTGATATGAAATATATGGGTGTCGCAGATGTAATATTAGAAATAAAAATTACTAAAAAATCTAACGGATATACATTATCTCAATCACATTATATTGAGAAAATTCTTGATAAATTTATCAAGGATGATATGAATGTAGCTAGAACACCTGTAGACATCAGTATTTATTTATCGAAAAATAAAGGTGATTCGGTGTCTCAGTTAAAATACTCCCAAATCATTGGAAGCCTAATGTACCTAATGAATTGTACTCGTCCTAATATGGCTTATGCTATCAGTAAATTGAGAAGGTACACTAGTAATCCCGGAGAAGACCATTGGAAAGCGATCATTTAGGTTCTTAGATATCTAAGGTTTACTAGTGATCATGGTTTGAACTCGATATCCAACCGTACTCGAAGGTTATCGTGATGCCAATTGGATATCGGATACTAAAGATTCAAAATCCACTAGTGGATATGTCTTTACTCTGGGAGGCGCTGTTGTTTCTTGGAAATCCACGAAACAAACATGCATCGCACGATTCATAATGGAATCTGAGTCATTGCTTTAGACAATGCAGGAGAAGAAGTAGAATGGCTTCGTCACTTCTTAGAAAATATTCCAATGTGGCCAAAACCTGTGCCAGCTATTTGCATTCATTGTGATAGTCAATCTGCAATAGGCAGGGCACAGAATCATATGTATAATGGTAAGTCACGATATATCCGTCGTCAACATAATACCGTAAGGCAATTGCTCTCAAATGGAATAATCTCAATAGATTATATAAAATCTAAAGAGAATATTGCGGATTCGTTAACAAAAGGTTTGATAAAAGAGCAAGTGTATAGTTCATCGAAGGGGATGTGATTAAAGCCTATTACATAAGAGTCATCATAATGGTAACCCTACTTATATGACTGGAGATCCTAAGAACTAAGTTCAAAGAGACAACTAAGCTATGTGTGGCTCACCAGAAATCACCAAGGGATTAAAATTCCCTACCCATTCCTATGGTGAGAGTGATATCTGCAACATATGTTGTATACAGGGGTTTAAGGATAAGTTTTGCTTTTAATGATTACTTATATCTTGATTTAGGCATAAAATCAAGACGAGTATAAGATATACTCACAATAAGAATCACCTATATGAGTATCAAATTGGGGTCAGTTCTATGAGAATGAAAATGCTAAATTCTCTAAAAGCACTCATGAACAACCAGGAGCGTTCAAGGCCAAAATAAACACAACCGTAAGAACCATGGTGTGTTAAAAGATATTTTGTGCGAAATCTATTGTCTTGGCTTACACAAACGGCTGAACAATTCAAGGCATCGCGTCCATTGGTTAGCTAGTAAATCTGATAGGTTATCACTAGGGAAGGTTCAAGGCCGAAAGTTCCCTATCCTGATGCAAGATATTTTCGATTTATACTCTTTCGACAAATTCTGCATATTGTTGCATTTTTGTTATCATCAAATTTCATTCATGTGGGGGATTGTTAGAAATGGGTTTTGAAGTTTTGGAAAAACAGATTTTTTCTTCAACTTTTGTCTAATTTTTAGGTGGGACTCATGCGCCAAAGTTGGCGGGTTTAAGTGGTAACACGTTCTATGCCGTGTTGTGATTTACGTAGTATATTTGGTTACTCAAAACCATTATTAGGTGAGTGGAAAATTGAAACCAAAGTGAACTCCATGGAAATAGAGTTTTGGTGGAAATTTCTTAAAGATTTGGTTTAAGGCTTGTCCCATATTGATTTGGTGGGCATACTTTGAGTGGATTTATAAGGCTTGAGTTTGGAACTTGGGGTAGGCCCCAAGGGGCACCCAAGTTTTGTAGAAATGGAGGTTATGGGCAAAGTGGGTTAGACCCATTGGACCCAAAATAAACACACGCACGCGCGGCCATCGTCGTCCGTCCGGTCGGTCGGGCTAGGCGTAGGCGTAGGCGTAGGCGTGGGCGTGGTGTGGGCGTGGGCGTGGGCGTGGGGGTGGGGTTGGGGTTGGGTTGGGCTTATCTGGTCTAATATTTATCTTTTTGGGCCAAAAACATTTGAATTTATTTTATTTATTTAGAAATAAAATCTGTCAGTTTTTTATTTTCAAATTCTGGTTGGAAATAAAATTCAAATTCTGGTTTGCACATCTTCAGAAATTCTGTACAGTTTCTTATCTATCTAAACCGAATTTGTTCAAATTCAAATCCACCCAAAACAGGTTTTTAACTGTTTGAAATTCAAACCAAATAATGCCTTACCTGTTCAAATAGATTTGCATATGTTTAATTTAAATTGAACAGGTAATGTACCTATTTAATTCAAACTAAACAGCCACCACTCCACCTATATAAATAGGCAGTCTCTCATTTGGATTTTAACTCCAATTTTCTCCCAAAATTTTGCTTTTGCTCTCTGCATTTTTTGCGGCATTATTTTTTGCGAGAAAGAGTGTAAACACTTAGTGTGTTCGTTGTGCAAACAATTTGTAGTGCCGCTATTATTTCCTGTCGATCATGTTATCCTGGGAGATAGACGTCCACAATCTGACAGCACCGTGGAGAGGACGAATCTACACAGTGTTAAACACTGGACTTGATCAGAAAATTTGATCAAGAAATTAATTTGGTATGTAATTAATTAATTTTCTATTTTTTTTTGCTTCAGATTTTGATTTTGTTTTTGTAACAAAATAAAAATATGTTTTTATTTATTTATTTTTATTTTCTAGTTTGATTTTTGTAATCAAACAAACTCTCTCATTTCCTTTATTTCTTCTGTATTCCATTTGTTGTTAAGTACGCAAACATAATTTATTTTTAAATACAGTGAAGATTGTCTAACACTTTTCACCCACAAATGGATGGACAATCTGAGTGCACCATCCAAACACTCGAAGATATGCTGAGAGCTTGTGCAATGGATTTTCAAGGAAGTTGGGAAAGATACTTACCCTTAATTGAATTCGCCTATAACAACAACTTTCAAGCTTGCATTGGTATGGCGCCTTTTGAAGCATTATATGGGCGACCTTGTAGATCGACAATTTGTTGGACTGAAATACGTGACGCGAACCTAATAGGACCAGAACTTGTCCTAGAGACCACTGAGAAGGTCAAATTGGAGAAGCTATCACCGCGATATATCGGACCTTTTGAAATTTTGAAAAAGGTGGGCGAAGTGTCATATCGACTAGCTTTACCCCCACAGTTAGCAGGGATACACAATGTCTTTCATGTATCTATGTTACGGAAGTACATTGCCGATCCATCACATGTTATCAACTGGAAAGAAATCAGTCTCGACAAGGATGTTACCTTTGAAGATGTTACCTTTGAAGAAGGACCTATAGCAATACAAGATAGTCGAGAGAAGAATCTTAGGAGCAAGATGGTTCATCTAGTAAAGGTGCTTTGGCGACATCGTGGAATTGAAGAATCAACCTAGGAACGTGAAGGTGCGACGCGGACTATCCCCAACTTTTTGAGCTTAGTGTGTGATTGTAATTTCGAGGATGAAATTAGTTTAAGGAGGATAGGTTGTAAGGCCCTAACTTTTTGTAATTTCCCCAAACTTTTATGGTTGAAAAATTTCAATAAGAAACCTTGTTTCTCCATTTCTTGCAAATTAAACCCTAGAAATCAGGAACGACTGCACGAGCTAATCGGCAAACCCTAATCGACTCTGAGAACTTAGGAAATATTTTAAAACCCTAAATTAATAATTTAGAAACCCTAGAATGAAAATTTATAAGAGAAAAACCCTAGTTTCTGGTAATCGTCGTTTTAGCTCAGTATCTCGCATTTTGTTGTGAATCAGCATTACATGACCCGAATTACTTTTCCTATCATTATTTTATTAAATATATGACTTAAATATATATTTTATTTCAAAATTTCAGATTTGTACTGTGACAACCCTCACTACTGATTAGTGCTAATCTATGATTAGGCATGTTAACTGACTGACTGACTGAATTACTAAACTGATTAATTGATTGTGCTAGTTTGAATGTAATTCTATCTGTTGACTGTTAAATTATCTGTTCATGTTTTATGCCTTAAACTGCAAATTGAAGGCCTTATTGGGGGCCGAACCGAAAATTGATTAGTGTTTTATGCTAATTGAGATTTATGTGATTTTAGGGTATATTTAATTGAAATGTGATTCTCTATGATTAAATTAGATTAAACAAGCTAAATTACATAAGTTGGGCATTTTTACTAATTTGCCATCTAGTGGACTTAGCTAGGCTATTGTTTAGTCTTCAATTACATATGTTGGCATTACTTTTCCTCAGCCATTTTCTTGAGACAAACCGACCAAGAGAGAAGAGAGGGAGAGAGTGAGAGAAATTGAGTTCCATCTTGTGAATTGCTTGGTGAATTACAAAAATTGAAGGTTGATTTCATAGTTGAGCTTCCTACACTTGTTATTCAAGGTCTAAGGTAGAGAATCCACCTTCTTAAACTTGTCTTTAAGTTAGTTCTTGCTTGATTCTTGTTATATTGAAAAATTGGAGTCAAAATTAGCTTAATATGTTGAATTGAGTAGGAATTCATGCATGCATGTTACCATTCTTGAGTTTTGAGCATTTTTGTCCATGGAATTCCACATGCATGTTCATATTATAGTTCTAGTTCATGAATTCCTCATGATTTTGAAAGGATTGGCTCATTTGTTCTTGTAATAAAAGTCTTGAGGTTGATTAAATCCATGCATGTTATGTTTTACATCATGTCCATGAGATTGGTTTGAAATTGTGTTTAATTAAACTACCTTTGGGCTTTGATTTTATAAATTGAGCTTTGAATCATGTTATATTATGGGTTTACAAGAGTTTTCCATAAAATTGACCCAAGAGGATCGAATTTGGTGTTTTAAAACTTGTTTTTGAGCTTGAGGTTCAAATTTGGAAATTTCAGATTTTGGACTCACGCTCGAGTGGAGTGACTGGCGCTTGAGCATGAAATTCGTGCATCCAGCACTTTACACTGTTTTATAGTCCGCTCAAGTGGGGTATTGGACGCTCGAGCGAGGACTTGTATCGCACGCTCGAGCGGGTATTGAGCGCCCAATCGAGCGTGATTTTCACACATCCAGTACTTTTGGCATGTTTTACAGTCTGCTCGAGCGGGATAACTCACGCTCGAGCGGGTAAACCCACGCTCGAGCGGGACCCCTGTTTTCTGAAAATTTGTTAAGTGTTCTAAAAGGGCATCTTTGCATCCTCATTTCATCCTAGGCATTCTTAGGCCTAGTTTAAGGCATCTTAATGAGGAAATTGTTGTAGAACCACACTGAGCCAAAGTAGGGACTAAGTCTTTGATTCCCGAATATGTAACTTAGTGTATGTTCGTTCTGTCACTGTTTAGGGTTGGCTTTCGGAGACGTGCTCTAGCTGCTTATAGCCTAGAACTCTGTGAGTAATAATGTTGTAAAGATATGTTCAAAAATGAATATTTTCTAAATGATCAACTGAACTGTTTTCTGAACTGTTTACTGTTAACTGAATGAATGTTTGTCCTCTATTCTGAACTGTATTGTGGCATCCTTAGCAATTACTATTACTGTTACTGCTACTGTTACAGAGATCTCTGTCAGTTCCTATCTTGGAACTTCTGTTTACTGTTACGATGGCCGTCATTGACTGTTCGGTCTTTTAAGACCTACTATTTACTGTACTGTTCTGGTAATGGATGTACCACATATGACTGAATGACTGATATACTGATTCAATGAACTGTTTTCGTTACTATAAGGACATTCATTCTTAACTTCTTTATACATTATGTTATTCACTGGGTTTTAGCTTACCGTTTATATATATATATATATATAGGTGTTCAGGTACCAGACCGGAGCTAGGAGCGTGGGTTAGACTCCCTTTTGTCAAAGCCATCCACTGTGCCTCACTGCGAGATTCCGAGCCTGTCAACCTAGGGCTTTTGGGGTGTTTTAGTTTTTTTCCTTTTTGTTTATGTTTTGTATAGACTGAATGGTGTTGTACTGTACTATTCTAATTGGGATTAAGTCCCTATCCTGAACGATTGTATATATTGTACATGTTGTTTTGGTACTGATTGTATATATATATATATATGAAAGTCTTTTTGCATGCGGACTGTCACAGCTCATTGGACATCGTTTAATTACTGTTTTGGCTTCCGCCTTGCCTCTGTACTCTGTATTACTATATTACTGCTAAGCACGCCTTCGGTAATCTTGGATTACTGGCCGGTTACGGTGCTAAACCCATAAGGGCGGGTTTGGGTCGTGACAGAGTGGTATCAGAGCGATACCTAACCATGAGTTATACCGCACACATGTGTCCAAATGAGCTATAGGATATCCTAGAAAAGTAAATAGGGCATTGCATGAACATCGATAAGTGTGTGTGGCCAAGGCATGAATATCTGTGCTAATGTGTTTAAGTATGCAACTGCCTATGTTTATTATTGCTATAATTGTCTATAGTGAAATGGACAACACAAGAAATGTTGATGAAACTGAATCCTCTGAAGCAAGAATGGCAAGGTTGGAGAGAATGGTGGAACTAGTAACTAAAAGACTAGGGCAACAATAGAACCAATAGCCCCCACTTCCTCCAGTACAACCAGAGCCACCTATGAATGATGATATCATAGCTCTGACACAGAAATTTAGTAATATGAAACCGCCATCCTTTCAAGGAGGTCTCGAACGGCTAAAAGCTGAAGCTTAGGTTCTTGAGACTGAAAAGTTATTTGAAGTTTTTCCATGTTTTGAAGCACACAAAGTGCTACTGGCCACCTTTACTTTGCAAGAAGAAGCTAGAAGGTGGTGCATGCTTATCCGTGATGTCAACACTGTTATGACTTAGGCTCAATTCAAAGAAGCCTTCTTCGAAAAGTACTTCCCTCAGTGTGTCAGGGACAGAAAGGTGACCGAGTTCGAACAACTGAAACAAGGCGCCATGTCCGTAGCAGAGTATGAAACAAAGTTCACTGAACTTGCTAGATATGCACCACACATGGTGGACACTGACTACAAGAAGGCCAGGAAGTTTGAAGGCGGCCTCAATGTAGAAATACTGGACAGAATCAATGTGCTAAAGTTACTGAAATGTGTGGATGTTCTTGATCGAGCCATTATGGCCGAAGCAAATATCGAAGCTTTGAAGCAGACTGAAACACCCGCAACTGAGTGGCACGGGAAGAGACGGGGTTTTAAATTCAAGAAAGGCAGAAATAATTCATCGAATAAGAAGCAGAATACGGGGTCAACAACCAGTTCTAGTCAGGGAGGTGGTTCCATACCGCCCTGTTCTGAATGTGGTAAGAAACACAAAGGGGTCTGTTATAAATTATCTGGTGCTTGTTACAGGTGTGGCAAGGTGGGCCACATGGTCAAAGATTGCCCTTCCACTCCTCAGGGCAATAGTAAAGCTGCACCAAGCGCAGCAGCATCAACTGCTCCACCGAAACCCAACCCCAAAGCTACTGGGAAAGAGCCTATGAGGCAAGGCCAAGTGTTCGCACTCGTATCGGGAGACGTACAAAATACCGAGACCGTCGTGTCAGGTATACTCTCAATTTGTGCTCAAAATGCGTATGTTTTGATTGATTCGGGGTCTACACATTCATATGTATCGCATGCTTTTTTGTAAAAATTGAATAGACCATTGGAACCCATGAATTACTTGTTAGTTGTATCTTCACCTGTTGGGGGATCTATGACTTGTGCTTATATGTACCCTGCATGTGAAATTATTGTTGGGGATATGCATCTGTATATTGATTTACTGCCTCTGAACATTGATCATTTTGACGTGATATTGGGAATGGACTGGTTAACAAAATATCATGCTACTATAGACTGTGTGACAAAACAAGTTGTTTTCTGTCCACCTGGCCTACCCGAATTTGTGTTTAACGGAAGTGGAGTAATACCTCCCCCATATTTGATTTCATCTATGAAAGCATACAAACTGATTAGAAAGGGGTGTAAAGGTTATTTCTGTTCTGTATTGACTGTATCTACTGATGTTAACGCTAAGGTGAACAATATTCATATAGTCAGAGAATTTCCAGATGATCTGCCAGGGGATTTGATCGATAGGGAGATTGAGTTCACCGTTGATGTGATTCCGGGTACATAGCCAGTATCTAAAGCTCCTTACCGAATGGCTCCGGCTGAACTGAAAGAATTGAAAGTGCAACTGCAAGAACTGTTAGATAAGAAGTTCATTAGGCCCAGTACTTCGCCATGGGGCGCACCTGTCTTGTTTGTGAAAAAGAGAGACGGCTCACTGAGACTTTTTATTGACTATCGTGAACTGAACAAGGTAACGGTGAAAAATAAATATCCATTGCCGCGTATTGATGACTTATTTGATCAGTTACAGGGTGCTCAAGTGTTCTCTAAGATTGATCTCAGATCCGGATATCATTAGCTGAAAGTTAAATCAGAGGACATTGACAAAACTACTTTTCGAACGAGGCATGGACATTACGAATTCCTAGTTATGCCTTTCGGAGTTACCAATGCACTTGCTGCATTTATGGTCCTTATGAACAGAATTTTTAAACCATTCCTCGATGAATTTATTGTTGTATTTATAGACGACATTCTGATTTATTCTAAAAGCAGAGAAGAACATGAACATCATCTGAGACTTGCCTTACAGACCCGAAGAGAACAGAAACTGCATGCGAAATTGAGTAAATGTGAATTTTGGCTTGATCATGTTATGTTTTTGGGACATGTTATTAGTAGAGATGGCATTTTAGTTGACCCACAGAAAGTTGAAGCCGTGGTAAATTGGCCTAGACCAACAAATGTTACAGAAGTCCGAAGCTTTTTGGGGTTAGCCGGGTATTACAGAAGATTGTCAAAGACTTTTCCAAAATTACCTTACCACTGACACAGTTGACTCAGAAGGGGATATCGTTTGACTGGACTGACCAAAGAGAATCAGCATTCCAAGAGTTGAAAACTCGACTTGTGATTGCACTGGTTCTTACCCTACCTTCAGGTACGGATGGTTTTACCATTTTTAGTGATGTTTCTCATAAGGGTTTGGGATGTGTTTTAATGCAGAATGGAAGAGTTATTGCCTATGCTTCCCGACAACTGAGACCGCATGAAAAGAACTACCCGACCTATGATTTAGAACTTGCTGCAGTAGTGTTTTCACTAAAAATCTGGCGTCACTACCTTTATGGGGCGACATGTGAGGTGTATATAGACCACAAGAGTTTGAAATACTTCTTCACACAGAAAGAACTGAATATGAGGCAGCGGAGATGGTTAGAACTGATAAAAGATTATGATTTACAGATTTTGTATCATCCGGGGAAAGCTAACACCGTTGCCGATGTACTGAGTCGGAAATCGATTAGAAACTTAGCTTGTTTACTCACCGGACAGAAAGAGTTACTTTGTGACCTTGAGAAATCTGAAATTGAGATTGTTTTGCGAGAACAAGATGGAACAGTAGCTGCTATTTCTGGACTAAAAAATCCCAATATTTTTTTTTAATCCCAATATTTCTGGCCTAAAAAATCCCAATATTTTAATCAAATAAGGTACAACTATTATTATATTGATTTGTACATAATATCTACTATATTATAATAAAAAAATTTGATTTCCCACATGTGTAGAAGACCAGCCAGCTGTGAATAGTAGTAGGGACAACAAAAATTAATTTTTTTATTTATAATATCTTGAATATTATATTGGCATATCTTTGAATAAACAAAAGGAAATGACTAACATTTATTGCTATGTACTTGTGTCTCCCAATTAGCAACTATGTAGGGTTACTTTTTTCTAATCAAGATTAATTAACACAAATACTAAATAGATTCAATTAGATTACAACCAAACTTGAATATTTTCCATTAAAAACTAACCAAACCAAACCAACCCTTCTCTTTTTTTCTTGGCCTATAAATAAAAGGCTCTAGTGACTCATATTCCTCACACTTTACACACATAGCAACCTGTTGAAGAGGAAAAAGAGAGAGAGAGAGAGAGAGAGAGAGAGCACTTGTAAGTTTGAAAAAAAAAAAAGAAAGAAAGAAAGAAAGAAGGAAAGTAGGAAGAAATTCTAAGCAACTAAGGTAAATTTCATACACATCTTCTCTCCATGAATCATTATGTTTTTTCCTTTCATAATACATGCTAAAAATGTATTCCATATGATACTAAGAGTTGCTACATTTGTTAGATGATGTATGGTTTGAAAATGAAATGTTCTTCTTCTTCCTTATAATTTCCAGCAAGCTTTTCTCAAGGTTTTTGATTTTATTTCCATAGCAAACCTTCACAAACTCAAAATCTGTTTTAAAGGGTTATTAATTGACATATATAGAGTATGTGATAATTTTGGCTTATAAGACCATGGATGTGTTTTTATGACTCATTTTATTGTTCTAAATACTTGGTGCAAAGAACCTGTTTAAAATAGAGAAATTTAGGAAATTATAGAAAATTATAGAAAATGATCTCACGTTCATTTTTATATTAAAATCTTCCTCTGAAGGTTATCTTTTAAACAAAATTTATTTCAATGAAAATGAATGAGTATTTTAAGAGAAACACCAAATTTTGTAACAGTTGTCAAATCTGGACTAAGTCTGTGTATTTCTTAAATATCTAAAAATCAAAAAGGGCCACCCTACTTCCGTGAAATGATTCTGAAACTAGACTTGATTCTCTACAAATCCTCAAGAAGCCACATTTCTGAAACCCTTAAAAATATTTTTTCTATATTTATTTTTGAACCGGTGCAGTGCTGGAAATTTGAACAATGTGATGCTTGTTGTAGTTAATGCTTTTGTGCTATCATGACATAATTGTTATAATATATGTTACACTTGCATGCTTGAGTTTCACCTTGAATGGCCTTATTATGCTTTTACTTGTGTTAACCACCAATGTGTATTGAACTTAATGTAAAAAAGGAAAACTAAATGGGTTGGTAAAGAGGGTTGACGACCAGACTAGTTATATATAATAAATGATGAGAATGTTAAGTTGATATTAGTAGTGGATTAAAATGAGCAAGTCTTGCGCAAGTGGTTGTTTCGGAACTCTTGACCCTAGGTAGTTCGGTGTAAGGAGGGATTTGGGCAAGGCCCATCATTACCGTCTCTTTTGAGGCCTTGCGAGTGGCGCTATGCGGTATATAATCGTTGGTAGGCATCCGAGGTAAGGTTTGCAACAAAACAACAAAAGATGGGGCATACCGAATAATCTGCGTCCAATTCTTGGAGTTGGGAGGACAAAATCTCTTTGGGGGATTTCTAGACTACTAACAACTAACCATATAATCTGTGCTATGAACTTATATGCCATGACCCCTTTCCTCTATTTTTTGTAAATGCTGTTGTGTATTGGTTTGGGAAAAAGGGATGGGGTGTGTGTGTGTTTACTGGGCATTCAAAGCTCATGGCGTATCATACCAAGCGCCGCAGAGGAGCTTATAGCAGGAGCGACGAGCCAGAAACCTTCGAAGACATTTGGCTATCTTAGGAAAGTTAGAAATTTTCCTTTTTGATGTTTTGAAAAGTTCATATAAATTTTAAAATTTTCTTTTGGGATGTAATGTTGATGGAATGAGCTTTTGTAATTAAGGATATTTGTAATTATTCTATTATTATGTACTTATATTCCAACACCAATATAATTCCTGACATTGCTTATGAGACCCTGTGTCAATGCCTCTTAAGATCTGTCAAAAGAGTAGTGCGCTACCTAAGAAAGCTGGACTTAAAAGGGAGGCTAATTTGATTCCTCCAGCGATCTAGGATCTTACTTGGTTATTGGCCATAGGATTCATTAGTGACTTTCCCTTGACTATAACCCTTAGTGTAGATTTGGGGGGTCACAATTTGGTATCAGAGTTTAGGTTCAACCCTTAGCCTGCGCAACCCAATATGCGACGCTAGAAGCCCTTACCCGTTTACATTATTGTATTTTACTATCACACTATTATATTTATTTAAAAGAGACTCATAATTAAAATCTTTTTCCTCTACTCTAGGATGTCATTAGAAAGCCGCCAGACAACTAACATCAGTCTCGACACGTGGGGAGCATTCCGCATGCAAGGCAGGAGGGCCCTGTCCCTCAATACCTACTTTAGCCGTCGAAAGTATGAATTTGCCACCAAGGAGCTGATTATCAGGGAAATACGAAAGGTGGAAACCTATTACTCCTATTACACGAGGGAATAAAAGAGGTCCTTGGTTCGACAACGCCTACAATACCTAAGTTGTGTAACGAAAAGTGCAGTCCGAAAAGAGCAGGATGACCAGAAAATGGACGTTCTGATGCGCCGTGCCTTAGCAGGAGCACTGCATCAATTTCCAGAGGAAAGTGGTGAGTCTCACTACCCTGGGCAGAACAATAGTTAGCTAATAGAGGTAGAACAACCACCAGTATCACCAGGAACAACTCTAGCCTTTCCAATTGAGGTGTCATCTGAACATATCTCCCTTTCACTGATATATATGCCCTACTCCCCTGGTCAGGAAACTGACTCGGCTGATGAGGATCGTGAATAAGACTTGGATTGGTTGGGAAATGAGAGTTAATCTAGGGATAATAAGCTAGACTTTTTGTGAGATCCACTCGTGGTAAGGGTCTTTAAGATGTACGTAGTAATCGTGTTACTATGGCGCGTGTTTGAGTAAAACTATGATATGGAAGCCTTTTGTACTAATGCCTAATATAATGAAATGATAGTTTGATCTACATCTGTTGAATGTTACTTGTTTTAATATTTGTCACACCTTAAGAAAACTAAACCTTAATTTCAAATCTCGTAAAAAGATTACCTCTAGCTAAGAAATCTAGAAACCAACTTACCCTGTACCATGAATAGAATGGTGGATATGCGAGGTAATAACTATTCATAAACTAGCAACAATGCCCGAAACTGTCCTAGAAATCAGCATGGGCCCGTACCCGTGGGAGCCAGTATCCCTAATAACCTTGGGCATCAAATTCTGGAAGAATTGGAACAACTAAGGAACAATCGACAAAATGAGAGGACTCTACTCTTTTCAGAGTTCAGAAAATAAAGGCCCCCAAAATTCACAAGAGCACTAGACCCGAGGGTGGTTGAGAATTGGCTTCGACAGATAGACAAGATGCTCGACACTATAGGAATAACCGAAGATGCCGATAGAATAGCCTTGGCCTTGTTCAAGCTTGATGATGAGGCCGATCATTAGTGGGAACTAATCAAGAATACGCGTGACGTTACAAACATGTCGTGGAACCAATTTAAGGAATTGTTCCTGAATAAATACTTTCCAAGTACAGTTTGTCGAGAGCAGGTCAGGGAATTCCAAAACCCGGAGCAAGGAAATATGACCATAACTCAATACGCTACAAAATTTGAAGAGTTAGCCCATTACGCAACTAGATATGTAGCAAATGATGAAGAGAAAACAAGGATGTTTGAGTGGGGGCTGGACCTTACGATCAGGGGAAGAGTTCTCCCGTAACTCCATTCATATGTCGAGGTGTTGGAGACGACATTAGAATTTGAAAGGGAAGTAGCCGATGCTAGGAAGACTTGGAACAAGCGAAAAGGGGGCTAGATATCTGTAGGACCTCAGAGTAACCAGAAGGGAAACACGGCCCCGAAGCCCTACTCCAGACCACAACCACAACCACAACAATAATAGCAATAACCGCAACAACAGATCCAGAAGGGACGTTATCAACCAAGGCCGGCAGGACAACTCCAGTGCTTTCACTGTCAACAATTGGGGCACAAAAAGAGCGAATGCCCTCAATTCCCTCCATCAGGATACCAGGGAGGAGGTTTCGGAGCAAATGCCCAGGCATTGAGTGGACAAAAGCCTTGGACAAGCAAGATAGAATCTACTGGGCAGTAGCACCAGAAAAGTGGAGGAACTCAGAATGCTAGGACCAGTGGCAACCAGAAGGCAATTGGTAGAGTCTTGACCTTGCAAGAGGAAGAAGCAGACCCGTCTGTAATTAAGGGTAATTTAGTGCTATATAATTCTTGGGTGCATGTTTTATTTGATACTGGTGCATCGCATTCTTTTATATCCTCTACTTGTGCTAAGTCATTAGAACTTGTATGTGAACCCGTAGAGACTACCTTAAGTGTAATATCATCTACGGGAGGGTGCGTTCAGATAGGGTTGATCTGTAAGGATTGTAAAATAGGATTGTCGAACCTACGCTTAACTTGCGACCTTCGTGTCGTGGAAATGTCAGACTTCGATATCATTTTGGGCATGGACTAGTTGTCTGCCCACTAAGCGGTGATCGATTGCCGTTAAAAGAAGGTAGTAGCTCACACGCCTGACGGAACATGCTTCTAGTTTGAGGGGGATAGACAAGACTCCATGACTTCAACAAAACATAGGAAACGGTGACACGATCAACTTGCGGGTAAAATAGCAAGTTTGACTTTGAATGAGGGGGACCAAGCAGAATTAGAACTCTCATGAGTAGTAAGCGAATACGTGGATGTATTCCCTAAGGAATTGTCGGGATTGCCACTTATCCGAACGGTAGATTTTAGTATTGAGCTGCAACCTGGAACTATCCCATTATCCATGGCCCTATATCGCATGACACCAGCAGAACTACGAGAATTAAAGACACAACTATAGAAGTTGCTCGAGAAAGGATTTATTAGGCCAAGTACTTCACTGTGGGGAGCACCCGTGCTGTTTGCTAAAAAGAAAGATGGGTCGTTATGACTATGCATCGATTACCGTCAACTCAACTGAGTCACGATCAAGAACCGATACCCACTCCCAGGGATTGATGATCTTTTTGATCAACTTAGAGGCTCAAGGCACTATTCAAAGATCGATCTCAGGTCAGGTTACCATTAATTACAAGTCAAGGAGGAAGATATTCCAAAAACTATCTTTCAAACCAGATATGGTCACTACAAGTTTGTAGTAATGCCCTTCGAACTAACCAATGCCCTGGCAGTATTTATGAGCCTAATGAACAAGATCTTCACACCATATCTTGAGCAGTTTGTAGTAGTGTTCATTGATGACATCTTGGTATATTCAAGGTCTAAAGAAAAGCATGAGCAACAATTAAGGATTATCATTCAAGTTCTTAGGGATGATCGGTTGTATGCCAAGGTAAGTAAATGTGAGTTCTGGTTAAACGAAGTGAAATTCTTAGGGCATGTAGTGTCTGAGAATGGGATTACAGTGGATCTAACCAAGGTGGAAGCAGTCTTAGATTGGAGATAACCAAAAATTGTGTCAAAAACCCGCAGTTTCTTAGCTGGTTACTACCGAAGGTTCATCCAAGATTTTTCCAAACTAGCGAGACCAATGACTCGTTTGACGCAGAAAGGAGTGAAGTATGAGTGGGACGAGACTTGCGAAAAATCCTTCCAAGAGCTAAAGAAGAGATTAACTAGTGCGCCAATTTTGGCCATCTTGGAACGAGAAGTGGGGTACATTGTGTATTGCGATGCGTCTAAGGAAGGGTTAGGCTGCGTGCTCATGCAAAATGGAAAGGTAGTCGCGTCTGGATCCAGGCAGTTGAAACCACATGAGCATAACTACCCAACACATGACTTGGAATTGGTGGTCGTAGTTTTTGCCCTAAAGTAATGGTGACATTACTTGTATGGGGAACAATTTGAGATTTTCACAGATCACAAGAGTTTGAAGTATCTATTTACACAGAAGAACCTTAACTTGAGACAAAGACGATGGGTGGAGTATCTTGAGGATTTCTAATTCACTCTCTTATATCATCCTCGTAAAGCCAATGTAGTAACAGACGCTCTGAGTCGCAAGAGTAGAGGGATGATAACTAAAATAGCTATCAAGGAATGGGATATGGTTAAGACGCTCAATGAATTTAGAATCCAAGTAGAATCTCAGAGTACAAAGGTATACCTTGGTACATAGAAGGTGATGCCTACGTTGATAAGTGAGATCATGGAGGCCCAGAAGCACGATCAATAAGTAGCCTATATCAAGGGACGTCTGGAATCAGGAGAACCAATGCTCGATTGGGCAAATCACCCTAATGGGAGTTTAAGATATCAACGTAGATTGTTTGTGCCAAGTAACGAGTTGCTCAGAGAAAGGGTACTTAAGGAATGTCACCACTCTGTATTTGCGGTACATCCATGAGAGACTAAAATGTACCAAGATTTGAAGAGGCAGTATTGGTGGAGCGGAAAGAAGGATGTGGCTAGATTTGTAGCAAAATGTCTAACACGCCAGAAATTAGGACGAATGTTGCAACCCCTACCAATAGCAGAATAGAAGTGGGAGTACGTGACAATGGACTTTGTGACAGGGTTGCCCACCCTATAATATAACCGACACTTCAGAGTATATGTGTAGACTCTACATTAAAGAGATTATTCAACTACACAAAATTTCGGTATCTATTGCGTCAGATCGTGATCCACGATTCACCTCCCAATTTTAGGGAAGTCTGCAAGAACTCTGGGGGTTGAGTTATGTTTTAGCACTGTTTTTCACCCACAAACAGATGGACAATCTGCGCGCACCATCCAGACACTCAAAGATATGCTGAGAGCTTGTGCAATGGATTTTCAAGGAAGTTGGGAACAACCCCTTTTCGCCTATAACAACAGCTTTCAAGCTAGCATTGGTATGGCGCCTTTTGAAGTATTATATGGGTGACCTTGTAGATCGCCAATTTGTTGGACTGAAATAGGTGAAGTGAACCTAATAGAACCAGAACTTGTCCTAGAGACCACTGAGAAGGTCAAATTGATCCGACAATAGTTAAAGACTGTTCAAGACCGTCAAAACAATTACGCAGATAGGAGGAGAAGGCCATTGATGTTTGAAGTAGGCGACCACGTATTCCTAAAGGTGCAACCTAGGCATGGGATCGTATGTTTTGGAAGAAAGGGGAAGCTATTACCACGATATATCAGACCTTTTGAAATATTGGAAAAGGTGGGCGAAGTGGCATATCAACTAGCTCTAACCTCACAGTTAGCAGGGATACACAACGTTTTTCATGTATCTATGTTATGGAAGTACATTGCCGATTAATCACATGTCATCAACTAGGAAGAAATCAGTCTCGACAAGGATGTTACCTTTGAAGAAGGACCTATAGCAATACAAGATAGTTGAGAGAAGAATCTTAGGAGCAAGATGGTTCATCTAGTAAAGGTGCTTTGGCGACATCGTGGAATTGAAGAATCAACCTGGAAACGTGAAGATGCGATGTGGACAAACTATCCCCAACTTTTTGAGCCTAGTGTGTGATTATAATTTCGAGGACGAAATTAGTTTAAGGGGGATAGGTTGTGAGAGCCTAACTTTTTTGTAATTTCCCCAAACTCTTATAGTTGAAAAATTTCAATAAGAAACCCTGTTTCTCCATTTCTTGCAAATTAAACCCTAGAAATCATGAACGACTGCACAAGCCAACCGGCAAACCCTAATCGACTCTGAGAACTTAGGAAACATTTTAACACCCTAACTTAATAATTTGGAAACCCTAGAATGAAAATTTATAAGAGAAAAACCCTAGTTTCCAGTAATCGCCGTTTTAGCTCAGTATTTCGCCTTTTGTTGCGAATCGGCATCACATGACCCGAATTACTTTTCCTATCATTATTTTATTAAATATATGACTTAAATATATGTTTTATTTCAAAATTTCAGATTTGTACCCTCTTCTTTCCTTATTATTGCATTTTGGTCCCAAAAATCCCAATATTTTAATCAAATAAGGTACAACTATTATTATATTGATTTGTACATAATATATACTATCTTTTCTTTCTTTTTTTTCAGCAGGTTGCTATGTTTGTAAAGTGTGAGGAATATGAGTTGCTAGAGCCTTTCTATTTATAGACTAAGGAGGAGAGAGAATGGTTGGTTTGGTTTGCTTTGGTTAGTTTTTAATGAAAACTATTCAAGTTTGGTTGTAATCTAATTGAATCCAATTAGTATTTGTGTTGATTAATCTTGATTAGAAAAAAGTAACCCTACTTAGTTGCTAATTGAGAGACACAAGAACATAGCAATAAATGCTAGTCATTTCCTTTTGTTTATTCAAAGATATGCCAATATAATATTCAAGATATTCTAAATAAAAAATTAATTTTTCTTGTCCCTACTACTATTCACAGCTGGTTGGCCTTCTACATATGTGGGAAATCAATTTTTTTTTTTTATTTTCAAATTAAGTTATGTTAATTGTTTTGCTTAAATAACTATCCATGGTTGTTTTGTGTCCCTTATACTCTTGGCATAATATTTCTCACTCTGCCATGTGCTTATAGCTGTTTAGCAATTTTCAGAAAACAGCGCAATTTAAAAATAGATTTTGGAAAGTCTTAGAAGCGGGGATGTGGAATAGACACACATAACACTTTTATCGTATTTATAATTCTATTCTTCATATGTAAATATCGGCCTTTTGGTCAATAAGTTTTTGTTATAAAAGTAAAAGCTTTAATGATTATTTTGATGCCCTCACTTAAATATTTTTTCCGCTCGCGTTTAGTAATTTGTTTAAGAATTGGTCGTAGGTAACTTCAGTTACTGGCCATCACAATATTTAACCCTTGGGTATGGGGAGCGAGTTGTGACAAGTGGTATCAGAGCCTAGGTTTTTTAAAATTAGCTTTATAAAAGCATTGGAGCATAAGACATATGCACAAATAGGATGAGGGAAACGTTGAGCTAGATTGCAGGTTGTATTTAAAATAAATATTTGTGTAGCAACAATTGTGGTATATATACTTATTGTATTTCATTAAATTTTGTAATTAAGATGAATTATTTGTTACTCTATATATAATTGTATATATCTTCCATGTATATGTTGAATAATTTGAAAGAATTTTTTTTTTTTACAAACAGGTATACGAAATCTTTTAAAAAAGGGGAAAAAAAAAATTGACTTTTTAGAAGTGGGTTCAAATCTACAGATTTTCAAAATTTATAAAAATAATTTATAAAGATACTAATTTTGGATCTATTTCCCATCAATGGAAAGTTCACGGATAAAAGAAATGGAAGTTCATATTAAATTCCTTCAACTTTTGCATATGATTCTGTCATTTTATTTCCAGTTGCTTGTTTAATTGTGTTCTCATTTTCTTTTTTTATTTTCGGAAACAAAACCAATGAAAAGTTTTTAAAGTCACCCATTGTTTCTCATTTTGGCCCCAAAACAGTTTTTGACAAATAAATAGTGAGTTGTTTTTGGTAATTTTCTCAAAATAGTTTTCGTAAATAGTTTGCCAAATAAATTTATCTTCCTAGAAAATAAAAACAAATTATAGAGAAAATTTATTGCCATTGAGTTGCTTTGGACAACTTCCCTGATAAGTCGAACCAGATTGCTCTCATAAAAAATAGAAGAAAACAAGAATCAAAATCAAAATCAAATTGCCATTGTGTTGAGTGACTACTAGTGGAATGATTTAACACCTCATGTTATTGAAAATAGTGTTATTAGGTAGCAGTATAATAGTAATAAAGTTATATTTTATTTTGTGATAAATAATTTAAAATATTGAACCTTAAGAAAATTACGCTCTTGTGGATGACTCTGAAAATTTGATTAGGATCACGTTCAAATTAGAATTCTTTATAATTTTTGAGGTAATGATTTAGCAATATTTTATATCAGATTAATCATCAAATTTATTCTTGATATATGTATATATATATATTTATCAGAGTGCGCAACGGATAACACGCATATGACAAATTTCGAGGACAAAATTTTTAAAAGGAGGGAAGATTGTAACAATCCGAAAATTTAAGTTCTCTCTTAAATTTTATATTAGTATTATTTAATTATAAATGAGAAAAATATAATTTTATGTACGATTAATTAAAGCTCAAAAAGAAGAAGAAGAAGAAGAGAAACTAGTGATGCAATTCCTTTAGTAATTAGGCCCAAGTATAGTTAAGCAACTAAGCTAAACTTATCCATTTGAGGGAGATAAGCTTTAAATGTAGAGCATAATGATAGCAGCTAATAGGGGGGTTACGTGGTGTGGCTATGTGTCACCTAAAGTTTGCTGAGCAAGTATTGCCCCTTGTATAAAAGGAGGAGTGGCGTTGTGAACAAGAGGAAGGAAAAACCAATAAAGAAAGGGAAAGAAAATACTAAAAGTCAAGAAGGTCCTTGATAGTAGAAAGAAAGAGTAAGGTATTAATTTTGCTATGCGGATACACGAAGACAAGATTTAGAATTTCAGATAGGAGATTATGTGTTCCTAAAGGTCTCACCAACAAGAGGGGTTATCTGATTTGGAAAGCAAGGAAAGTTAAACCCATATTATATCAGGCCATTCGAGATATTAGAAAGGATTGGTCCTGTGGCATATCACCTTGTGCTTCCACCTGAATTGTCCAATGTCCACAATGTGTTTCACGTTTCGATGCTTCGTTGATATCTTCGAGATCCGGAACATGTTGTTGATTATGAGAACCTGGAAGTTCAAGAAGACCTCTCTTATGAAGAATAACTTGTACAGATTCTCGATCGTCGTGATCAGGTTCTTCGAAACAATACTATACCTCTTGTAAAAGTCTTATAGAGAAACCATCGTGTCGAAGAAGTGACATGGGAAACTGAAAGCCAAATGCGAGCCAAATACCCACACTTTCTCGAAAATCAAGGTACGTCAAGTTTGGGAACAAATTTCTATTTAGGAGGGGAGAAGTATGACACCCAAATATTCAATTAATTTTACTATGCTTTAAAACAAAAATCATATACATAGATATGAATAAGTAATAATAATAGTAAAAAAATCTTAATGAATAAGGTCATTGGGGGTATTACAAAAACATATGTAAACAAATAAAATAAATAAAAATATGGGAACTACTTTAATTAAGAATGGGGTTATTGTGTAATAAAGATAGTGCTTACTTGGGGAATAAGCATAATAAACCCCAAAAGTTTTAGGTGGTGACAAATGGAGAGCTAGGAAGGTAAAAGCTTAATTTGCTGCTACGTGTCTACAAACCTGGAGCAATAATATTGGATGCAAGCTTGTATAAATAGGGGATGACACCACCGTCCAAAGAAAAGAGATAAAAAAAAAATATAGATAGAAGTAGGAGATAAACTAAAGGAGAGGAAACAAAAACAATACGCTCGGTAAACAACGAGGGGAAATTAAAATCTATGTTAAGGTGAGTTATATTATACATTGAGTCACAATAATATATTTTACGTATGTTTTGAGTTACCATAATTTATTTTACGCAATCTGTGTTTTATAAATTATATTAATATTTCAATTACGTAGATTAGTTTCTGAACTCTATTTGCTTAAATGAACCTATGGATATGTTTGTTTAAATTTTAGAAATTATTTGACAATGATTTTATAAATAATTATTTTCTGTAAGTACCACCGTGGGAGTCTCATGCCTTGGGGGACTTAAATAACTATTGGCCCCTGTTCGGTCCTCTGTTTGTCATGGATCCATTGACCCCTGTTCTGTTTTGTACCGTGGTTATAATTATTTGCTTATATGATTTCCGCATTCTACTTCTGTTGATTAAAATTAGTTATTTATTTTAGTTACCAAACTAATTTCTATTTAGCATAATAATTATCCATGGATTTTGTTTGGACCCTCGTGTCACGACCCACTCCTTGTACTTAAGGGTTAAGTATCGTGATGGTCAGTAACTGAAATTACCTATGGCCAATTTTTAAACAAATTACTAAATGTGAGTGGAAACAATATTTAAGTGAGGGTATCAAAATAATCATTGGAGTTTTTACTTTTATAACAAAAACTCATTGACCAAAATGCCGGTATTTACATACGAAGAAGAGAATTATAAATACGTTAAAAGTGCTTTGTGTGTCTATTCCACATCCCCACTTCTAAGATTTTCCAAAACCTATTTCTGAATTGTGTTGTTTCCTGAAAATTGGTAAATAGCTATAAACACATGACAAAATGAGAAATATTATGCCAAGAGTATAAGGGACACAAAACAATCATGGATAGTTATTTAAGTGAAACAATTAACATAACTTAATTTGAATAAACAAATTAATCAAAGTGGCAGAAACTAAAGTACAAAAATTATGTAAATAAATAACCATAACTATGGTACTGAACAGAACAGAACACAATCATAACATAAGTTAATGGATTCATGACAATACGGAGGTACGGATTCTAGAGGTGACTCATACGGATTCTAGATGTGGTTCCCACAATAGTGTAGCACTTAGCTCTGCACAATAGAGGTCAATAGATCCATGACAAACAGAGCGCCACAAAGTGACCAATCAGAAGCCAATGATTTATTTAAGTCTCCCAAGGTGTGAGACTCCCGTGGTGGTACTTACAGAAAATAATTACTTGTGAAATCATTGTCAAATAATTTCTAAAATTTAAACAAACATATCCATGAGTTTCAATTTAAGCAAATAGAGTTCAGAAAATAATTAACGTAATTGAAATATAAATACAAGTTATAAAACATAATTAGTATAAAATAAATTATGTTAATTCAAAACATATGTAAAATATATTATGGTGACTCATGGTATAATATAACTCACCTCAAAATTAATACCTTAGTCTTTCTTTCTACTATCAAAGACCTTTTTGACTTTCAGTATTTTTGTTTCCCTTTATTTATTTATTTTTCCTTCCTCTTATTCACAACGCCACTCCTCCTTTTATACAAGGTGCAATACTTGCTCAACAAGCTTTAGGTAACACGTAACCCCCCCATTAGCTGCAATAATTATGCTCTACATTTGAAACTTATCCCCCTCAAATGGATAAGTTTAGCTTAGTTGCTTAATTATACTTGGGCCTAATTACTAAAGGAATCGCATCACTAGTTTTCTCTTTTTTTTTTCTTCTTTTTTTTTGAGCTTTAATTAATCGTACATGAAATTATATTTTTCTCATTTATAATTAAATAATACTAATATAAAATTTAAGAGACAATTTAAATTTTTGGGTTGTTACATTGTAAGTTTGAGAGAAACAGAAAAAAAAAAAATAAGAAAGAAAGAAGGAAAGTAGGAAGAAATTCTAAGCAACTAAGGTAAATTTCATACACATCTTCTCTCCATGAATCATCATGTTTTTCCCCTTCATAATACATGCTAAAAATGTATTTCATATGATACTAAGAGTTGCTACATTTGTTAGATGATGTATGGTTTGAAAATGAAATGTTCTTCTTCTTCCTTGTAATTTCCAGCTAGCTTTTCTCAAGGTTTTTGATTTTATTTCCATAGCAAACCTTCACGAACTCAAAATTTGTTTTAAAGGGTTATTAATTGACATATATAGAGTATGTGAGAATTTTGGCTTATAAGACCATGGATGTGTTTTTATGACTCATTTTATTTTTCTAAATACTTGGTGCAAAGAATCTGTTTAAAACAGAGAACTTTAGAAAATTATAGAAAAATGATCTCACGTTCATTTTTCTATCAAAATCTTTCTCTAAAGGTTAGCTTTTAAAAAAAAAAATTATTTCAATGAAAATGAATGATTATTTTAAGAGAAACACCAAATTTTGTAACAGTTGTCAAATTTGGACTAAGTCTGTATATTTCTTAAATATCTAAAAATCAAAAAGGGCCACCCTACTTCCGTGAAATGATTCTGAAACTAGACTTGATTCTCTACAAATCCTCAAGAAGCCACGTTTCTGAAACCCTTAAAAATATTTTTTCTATATTTATTTTTGAACCGGTGCAGTTCTAGAAATTTGAACAGTGTGGTTCTTGTTGTAGTTAATGCTTTCGTCCTATCATGACATAATTGTTATAATATATGTTATACTTACATTCTTGAGTTTCACCTTGAATGGCCTTATTATGCTCTTACTTGTGCTAACCACTAATGTGTATTGAACTTAATGTAAAAAACAGAAAACTAAATAGGTTGGTAAAGAGGGTTGACGACCACACTAGTTATATATAATAAATGATGAGAATGTTAAGTTGATATTAGTAGTGGATTAAAATGAACAAGTCTTGGGCAAGTGGTTGTTTCGGAACTCGTGAATAGTGCGGTTGTATTTGGACCCTAGGTAGTTCGGTGTAAGGAGGGATTTAGGTAAGGCCCATCATTACCATCTCTTTTGAGGCCCTACGGGTGGCGCTACGCGATATATAACCTTTGGTAGGCATCCAAGGTAAGGTCTACAACAAAGCAACAAAAGAGGGGGCATACTGAATAATTCGCGTTTAATTCTTGGAGTTGAGAGGACGAAATCTCTTTGGAGGATTTCCAGACTACTAACAACTAACCATATAATCTGTGCTATGAACTTATATGCCATGACCTCTTTCCTCTATTTTTTGTAAATGTTGTTGTGTATTGGACTGGGAAAAAGGTGATGGGGTGTGTGTGCGTTTACTGGGTATTCAAAGCTTATGGCGTATCATGCTAGGTGACGAAGAGGAGCTTATACCAGGAGAGGACGAGCCGAAAACCTTCGAAGACATTTGGCTATCTTAGAAAAGTTAAAAATTTTCCTTTTTGATGTTTTGAAAATTTCATATGAATTTTTTAATTTTTTTTTTGGATGTAATGTTGATGGAACGAGCTTTTGTAATTAAGGATGTTTGTAATTATTCTATTATTATGTACTTATATTCCAACACCAATATAATTCCTGACGTTTCTTAGGAGACATTGTGTCAATGTCTCTTAAGATCTGTCAAAAGGGTAGTGCGCTACCTAAGAAAGCTGGACTTAGAAGGGAGGATAATTTGACTCCTCCGGTAATCTGGGATCTTACTTGGTTATTGGCCATAGGGCTCATTAGTGACTTTCCCTTAACTACAACCCTTAATGTAGATTTGAGGCGTCACAAGTTTGTTAAAAGTTAACTTTTTAAATTTTTTTAGTTTTTTTGAAAAAACGTGTAAAAAAATAGAGATATGATGTGACCCAAAATAAGTTAAAAGATAAAAAGTGGCTTTTAACTTAGTACCCAAAAGAGGCCTAAGTAATGAAATGTGGTAGGACCCTGGGGTGGGTTCAGTGGATAGGGTTCAACACTAAAATTGCTTTAACTTGTGTTTGTGTTCCATTATCTCTCAATGTGGTGCCATTGCATCCCCCTGTTCTAATTTGCTAATTTGACTGCTGGAAAGCCTTGTCTGGGACTAGAGTTTGACTAAGCCTAACCCACACGTACTTTTTAACATCAAAAAAACAAAATTGTAATGTGGTAGGGTTTATGTGTGCCCCCATAACCGTTATGTACATGACAAACGTTTGCACAACATAGAGAAACTCAATCAAATATATATTTAACCAAATTATCAAATTTTCAAACTTTGAATTATAAAATTATGATGCTCGCTTGCTCTCCATAACAATTGGCATATACCTATATGATATATATGCACATACAATATGTATATTAGTGGTAGATACAAACGCGTTGCGTTAACAATTTTTTCAGTAGAAATATATGTTATGCATATAAATATATCAAAATGGCAATAATGTATGACCTAGATTAAATTCTTTTGTAAAGAAGACATTGAACATTCTCCGTATTTTTGTTAATACAAATTCTATACTCCTATTGTGCTCTAATTTTTTATTTAAATTTTTGGATGATTTGATGAATGAGAAAAAAAAGTTTAATAATTTTGAATGATTTGATGAATGAAAAAAAATAAAAAATTAGCAAGTATATATCCATTCTATTATATAAAATCAACTATTGAATTGGTGTAGATGAAATCGAATCATGTTAATAACTGTCTCAAATAAGTTCTTATCATATTTAACTGTTTTAATTGGAAACTATTAATCTAATTAATTTATAGGCACGTAATGTGTACCAATATTTATAGTATATATACCAAGATTTATAGATAAGCAGATAAAGAAAAATTAGGACACTCAACCTTGGTTTATGGCTATTAAGAAGTGAGTGAGGATGGGCATTGGGCAACAAATGTTTATTGGGAAAATTACCCATAAGTCCTTTTTGAAAAGTGTGTATTCTATTTAATCCTAAAACCTTTTAGAAAGACTCAAAAGTCCTATAGCCATTTATCTTCTCATCTCTTCCCTGCAACTTATTTCTTCTCTTTATTTCTCTTTCTCTGATATTGTTGACGATGACCACCACCACGACCACGCCTTTCTTATTTTCTTTCTCTTTCTCTTTTTAATCTACAGTCACTGGCGACTAGCAACCATCATTGATTGGGGTTCATGGGCAACCATCAAGTACCAACTCCTTACTTCGTGCTTACCAATGGCGAAAGAGATGAGTTTCCGATGAAGAAGATGAGTAGATTTACTCAAATCTGATGTAGATCTACTCAGATCTACATCAGATCTGTGTAGATCTATGTTAGATCTGGCTAGATCTAAACTAAAAAATAATTGTCGGAATACAAGTGTCACGACCCAAACTCGCCCCTATAGGTTTTGCATCGTAACCAGCCAGTAATCTGAAGATTACCGAAGGCCTCTGAAACGTATGAACATAATAAGGGGCTAGCGTAAACAAATATTACAAATTCATGTCCATAGAGTTGTGCAGACTTATATGAGATAGAGAATTTCAAACTTTATATACATATGTCATGACGTCAACATGCGTCATTAGTACAAATAATCAAAAAGGGACTTAACCCTGCTACATAGTACACAAAAGTTGTTCAAACAAAAACAAAAGAAAATAAAAGCTTATGACTGTTTCTCAAACTTGACCACAACCATATATCGGGAACCTCCTTGTGAGCCACAGTGGTTGCCTGACAGAACTGATCTAGACTGGAAGTCTTAAGCCTAGTCACGCGTCTGATCACCTACATACATATATAAAATAATGAACTAGAGCCCAGTGAATAACAACAGAGTAAAAGTTTTATGAATGTTGTCTATCACAGATTCAGAAATCAGAATTCATATCAGAAACAGATTCAGATTCACATACTTATACAGATTTCATAAAACAGTTATACATGGTACATCCATTAGCTACATATCACTTGGTCATAAAGACCCACATTCACTTGAGATGGTCACAAGGACCCACTTTTACTTGAGATGGTCATAAAGGCCCATTTTTACTTGAGATAGTCATTTATATGACCCACTTTCACTTAATAAAGACGGTTATGCATAACCAGTTCCATAAATGGAACCCACTGGAAATCCTGGTACCAGGTCACATATATCACATGAACACTTGATGCTAAGGATGCCACGAATGCATTACAGAAACTGGACATCATTTATGATTCACAAATAGCATTTCAGAAAACAGATAATATCACATTGTTCAAAAAATACTTATATTCAAACATAACTTTACAGAGTTGTTACTCACAGATAGCTCCAAAGGTAGAACAGATCACTTGCACAAAACAGATTGATTAGGCGGGTGTTAACATGTGACCTACAAACACATGACAGATACACTTGTATAGACGTGCCATTAGCGCTAAACTTATTATTCTTCTTTCTTAATGTGTGTTTCTAACTCTTATTCCCATTATTGTAGCTTAATCATGGCCTAGGAATGCCTATGATGCAATGAGGATACAAACTTGTACTTTGAAAACACTTGCAGAATTTTGAAAAATAGGGCAGTTTGCTCGAGCGCAACTTTGGTCGCTTGAGCGGTTTGCAAAGTCCGTAAAAGTACTAGATGCTTGATTTTCATGCTCGACGGTCGCTTGAGCTATGTACTGAGAAAAAGGATGTTCACTCGAGCGCATAATCTGTCACTCGAGCCATTGTGCAATTGTCTACAAAACTTCTGAGAGCTCGCAATTTACGCTTGAGCAAAGCTTTGATTGCTCGAGTGATGTGACCAAATTCTGGAATTTCTAAATTTTCTCTCCAAGTTCAAAACTTGCTTTCAAAGCATCAAAACACATCCTTTTAGGCCCAAAACTTGAAAAAAAATGTGGGCCTGTTTGGTAACAAAAAAACGTGGGCCTGTTTGGTAACTATTTCAGTTTTAGTTTTAAGTTTATATGTACAAAAATTTTAAAAACTATCATAAAAACTTGTTTGATAATTTTTTTAATTTATAAATGGTTGTCTCAGTTTATAAATTTGGAAAAAAATCGTAAACTCAAAAAAGTGAGTTTACGTTGGCTTTTAAACAGAAATTTAAAAATTTGACTAACAAATCTTTTTTTTTTCAATTATTTTTTTTTTCAACTAATTTTTTTCAATTATTTTTTTTTTCAAATAATTTTTTTGTTTCAATCAATTTTTTTTCAATTAATTTTTTTAATTAATTTTTTTTTCAATTATAATATGTATGATCCCATTGTCATAAATAATAAGAAATAAATATAAATATTTTAGGCCTGAACAAACATATTTTTTAGTTTATGTTTTTAAATTTTTTTAAATATTTTGTTCAAACCAAACGCGTTTGTAATTTATATTTTTCTAAAAATAAACAAAAACTAATTTATAAAATTTTTGTAAACATAAACAAAAAAGGTAAATGTTACCAAACGCTACCGTAGAAACTCATAACACATCATGACTTGAAAACTATTTCACAAAATCAAGCCTAAAAGCATTGTTAATTATCCAAAACTCAACTTGAAATTCAATATATAGAACATGCATGAATTGATGAGTTCTTTTTTTCCAAAACATGATCAATTGAGATAAAATGATGTAGAACCTGATGAATTCCTAAAACCAAGTTAGAACAATGACATGCATGAGAAGATTTCTTGGAAAATAAACTCAATTCATGATGAAATGAGCATGCATACATGATGTGCTCTTCTTTCCTTCTTCCTTAGCTCAATTCTCTTGCTTAATCTCTCAAATTTCTTGAATTACATTATTGATGGCTGAAACATAGAAGGTAGGAGTTGATTACTCACCTAAAGCTTTGGATTAGCAAGAATTCTAAGTTGTTCTTCCCAATTTTCCAAATCTCTAGCTTGATTCCAAGTCAAATCTCCAATCTCCTACAAATTGTTGCTCTCACTCCAATTCTGTCACGCCCCAATTTTAATTACTTGGAAACATTATCAAAGCCTTAAAATTAGATCCTTTTTTTTTCAAACATCCATTACCCTTGAGTAATAGAAATACAATGACACATGTTTTCTCTCTCTTAATGAACATTACAATGATAACAATACATGCCAATCTCCCACTGTGAAGCTACAAATGAATAAAATACAAATACATGATCCATCACATCTTCAATGAAATTACATATAAAAGACACATGGATTTCTTAACTCTTCAATCAAAGAATCCAAACTTTCTTCCTGTAAAAAGGTAAAACAACAAGGGGTGAGCACTAATGCCCAGTAGGAATCTCATAGTTTTAAATCAATAACTAACACACAGATAGAAATGATCATGCATGCAGGGTGATACCATATAGTAGGGTGACATCTTCAAATTTCAAAATATCATAAGTAAAGTACTTTTTTCTCAAAACTATTTAAATACTTTTAAGAAAAACCCCCAGCCATTAAAAATCATCCCTTAACTTTAGAAAACCATAGATCCTTGTGAAACCAATATGTTTAACAAACAACATCATTTAAAAACTATTAACCAATTCCCAAAATATGTCCCATTTCATTTCCATTTTTCCCTTATACTATTTCCAATCACTATAACTTCATAATGTCAAGATCCAATTTCCTTTATGTTCAAAAAGACAATCCTCATACACTCAACTCCAGCTTGCCCAATAATTACCTCACATTAACGTTTGCATTACCAAATAGAATACAAGCATAACATAAGAATAACAATCCCTTTTAATTCAAGTTCTCTATTATTTACAAAACAAAACTCATAATCTTTCATTATAATCACAAGCAATCCATTGAGTGTATCAACACCAATCCCTAATCCAATTACCATTTCATTTTTCATTCTTTCAATTAATTTCATATCAAATACCGGATCCAATCACAAGTCATCTTCATGAGTCACACGCTTTATCGGTCACAAGTTGGAAGGAATGCAGAACCTCACGCTTTACCGGTCACAAGCCGGAAGGAACGCAGAATCTCAACGTACCACACACTTTACCGGGCGCTACTCCGGGAGGAAGGTGAAACCTATCTCAAGCGCCACGCTTTGCCGTCTCAAAATACGGCAGGAAACGGACCCCAAGATAACATCACAATCCATCATTACAATTAGTGGACAATGCCAACACATCTTATATTATTTCCGTAACACATTAATTCAATATATATCCACCATATATTAAAATTTCATTCACATAAAAAGTACAAATATGTTCCACGACCTTCTTCATTATCCATTAAATCATTCATTGTTTTGTCACACAAAAATATAACGACACCTCCATAGAGGCAAAGATTCATCTTTAAAGTGTTCACAATTCTTGGGTTCAAACTATTTCTTTACTTTTCCGTATTATCATTAAGTCTTCAAATTCAATTTTTAAAACACATGGGTTATCAATTACTACTCACGGTTATAAATTAGATCTCCAACATTTAATTTTCTTTGATATAACTCCTTCATATAATATCGTCGTATTTCACAATCTCCCATTTATCATTATTCACACTCATCTTAACACAACATAGACTTAATTTCATAAATTTAATGTTGATTGAAGTATCCTCATTTTCTAAAATAAAACTTCATAACTAGAGTTAAATATAAAGTTGGGCTTTCAGTTTTGAAATATAAAATTACTTTCTAATTACACAATAAATTTTTTAAATCTTCACTTCATCATCTTATCACAAATTCCGTATCATCTTTCAACTCCCCCCCCCCCCGTGAGTACCAACACAACACCACCCAACACAACTCATCTCAAACTCAACATGACCCAACACAACACAACTCAAACTCAACACACCCAACACAACTCAACACAATTCATCATAGTCCAACACAATTCGGTTCAACATTATTCAACACAACTCAACATAATCAACACTATTCAACATAATTCAAGGTGAACTCTTAAACCTTTATTTCATCATTTCACCCCAAGGCTCATGTCATCCATATCATTAATAAATCATTTCCCCAATCTTCATTTCACATTATAGCATAATTTACAATATCCATAACAAAGGTTCAATCGCTAATTTTTAACATAATTTTCAAACACATCTAAAATCCAATTAAACTTGTATATATACAATTCAACCTTTCAATTTCATGATTCTACTTTCAATTTGGGCAAAATATTTATTATCATCATGAATCAACCTAGGGTTTTCACGAAAAATCAAGACTTTCAAGAAAAATTAAAACTTCTCTCACCACTACTTTTAATTCTAATTTTTCCCTTGATTACACCCCTAAGGTTCATAATCCACCATATTAACCCAGCAATTGAACCCCCAACACTTCAAACCCTAAACCCCCAAATTCTATGATATAACACTATATGCTCAAAAATGGAGATTTTGTATTTATATAATCAAAATACCACAAATCTATCTATTAATGCAAGTATTGAAGAAGAACTAGGACCCCTACCTCAAGAATCAAGCAAAAGAGCAAGCTTTGATGAGATTCTTTCTCAAATTCGAATTCCAATTGGGTGAAAAGTGAGATCTTCAAACCTTTTTCACGTTTTTGCAAGGGATCTTGGCCAAATCTCTAGGGTTTTCGGACCTAGGGTGAGAGGAAGGAAGAGGGAAAAAGAAAATGTCAAGAATGATCTAGAAATTTGTTGGAAAAAATGGTTTTATATAGGCATATTTTTTAACCCATTTTGGGTGGACCCCAAATAACGTTTGGGGTGGGTTCGACGAGGTGAAGTGTTCCTTGCCGCATGGCAAGTCACACGGTGAATACGGAATGTCAAAACCATTTATGAGTGAATGGGAAGTTGACATCGTTTTCAAGTTTAACATTAATTTCTTAATAAAATTCTTTTGAATTTTTTCAATAAGAAATTAGTGTGGGAATTTAATTTAAATCTAAATTCAAATTTTTGGTTTCCTAAAGTTTGTCAAATAGATTAATATTTATATTCCTAACAGATTTTATTAAATTTATTATACTATTGTTTATTTATTTAAACTAGTCTAATAATTTAATAATATTTATATTCAAATAGTTTGGATTTTAGTACACCTACAGCAACTTCTTCCAAATTGTTTGAAATAAAGCCGTTCCTGTATAACGGCAGAATCTGTTTGTTTTTTGAAACAAACCTGTTCACTTTTGTTTTTGCACCTGTTCGGGTTGCACCTATGTGCCTATAAATACCAAATTCCAGCATGTGTTTTCAGTAGGAAAAATTTCAATCTGAAAGTACCCTTTTTTCTTGTTGTCTAGATTATTTCTGTTTGTATTCTTTTTATTCTTCATTTTAGATTTAGAATAAATTAAAGAGAGTTAGAACACAGGTTTGGTTCGCCGAACAAATTGTTTGGAGTGCTACTACAATTTGTGAAGATCATTGTATCCTGGGAGATAGACGCCATTCAATCGTAAGCACCATAGCGGGGCGAATCTGTCTTAAGGACAGAGTGTCACACACTCGACTTGGTCTTGTAATTTTATTTGGTTCGACAAAATAAATCCGGTATGTTATTTATTTATTTTGTTTGAATTTATTTCTAGTTATTTTATTTACACAGAAAATTGTTCCAACAATCTTAAGACAGATTCGAATTATTCTGTTTACAGAATTTTTCGTTTGTTTTCCTTTTTCATTCTTCGTAAATAATTTCGGAAGAAAATTATTTTCTGTGGATTTACAAAATAATATTCTGGTTGGAAAAACAAATAGTGATTATATGCTATTTGACAGATAGTAGTAATATACTGTCTCTTTTCTTTGACAAACAACTAGTAGTACGATACTGGTGTCATTAACAATTCAGAATATATTTTTGTGAAATTTTTTCAGAAATTAATTTTGGGTTTTAGAAATTATTTTCTGAGTTTTTCATTAATTAAAATTCTGTTTTCAGTATTTTAATTATTGGAGTGTTACAAGAGATTTATTTTCTTGTGTGGAATTAATTTGGTTAAATAAAATTTTATTTTATTTCCAAATTAATTGAAAAATAAAAGTTATAGTTATTATTTCTTTTATTTTTATAGAATTTAATTTCTTGTGTGGAATTATTTTGGTTAAATAAAATTTTATTTTATTTCCAAATTAATTGAAAAATAAAAGTTATAATTTTTTATTTCTTTTATTTTTACAGAATTTACTTTCTGTGTGGAATTAATTTGTTTAAATAAAATTTTATTTTATTTTCAAATTAATTGGAAAATAAAAGTTACATTCTTGTTTCTTTTATTTTTACGGAATTTAATTCTGTGAATTTGGTTTAATTTTCTGTGTAGTGTAAATTCTAATTATAATTTTGTTTTATATATTAGAATTGATGGCTACTGAAACAAATGCCCAAACAAGTACTACTGTGGTGGCTGCAATGACGCCAACCCCCTCTCCTGTTGTAACAGTACCGGTAAATCACGGTGAAAAGCCAGAGAAGTTCTTAGGAACTGACTTTAAAATATGGCAACAGAAAATGTTGTTCTATCTTACAACTCTGAACCTGGCTCGTTTTCTCCGTGAAGATGCTCCTATCCTGAAAGAGGATGAAACCGACCGGCAAGTGGTTGCTGCGGTTGATGCTTGGAAACATGCCGATTTCCTTTGCCGAAATTATATCTTGAACGGACTTGACAACACATTATACAACGTTTACAGTCCAATCAAGACAGCAAAGGAACTTTGGGAATCGTTGGAGAAAAAGTACAAAACGGAAGATGCCGGCTCAAAGAAATTTGTGGTTGGCAGATTCTTGGATTTTGTAATGGTTGATTCAAAAACTGTGATCAGCCAAGCTCAAGATTTCCAACTCATTCTGCATGACATTCACGCAGAAGGTATGTCTCTCAGTGAATCCTTTCAAGTTGCAGCCTTAATTGAAAAATTACCAAAAGGCTGGAAGGAATTCAAGAACTACCTCAAACATAAGCGCAAAGAAATTTCTATGGACGAGTTAATTGTGCGTTTGAGGATTGAGGAGGATAACCGCAATTCTGAAAAGCGGGCTGGTAAGCTTCCTATGGAGTCTAAGGCAAATGTGGTGGAACATGCTTCAAAAACCAAGAAACGAAAGTCTTCTGGAGAAAGTTCATCGCAAGGCTCTAAAGGAGGGGAAAATAAAAAGTACAAGTTTAATGGCAAATGTTACATCTGTGATAAAGAGGGACATCGGGCCAAAGATTGCCGTAGCAAAGGCAAAAACAAAAGAAGAACAAGCAAGAAGCCTGCTCAAGCCCACATGACTGAAGTGGACAATATTTCCAATGGTGTCGATGACATCAATCTTTCTGCAGTTGTTTCCGAGGCAAATCTTGTCGGAAATCTTAAAGAATGGTGGGTGGACACTGGTGCTACTCGCCATATCTGTGCCGAAAAAAAGATGTTCACATCTTATTCTACAGTGGATAATGGTGCACAACTTTTTATGGGCAACTCCTCAACTTCCAAAGTTGAAGGACAAGGAAAGATTATACTCAAGATGACATCTGGAAAGGAACTCACTCTCAACAATGTGCTGCATGTACCGGACATTCGCAAGAATCTTGTTTCTGGATCTTTGTTGAGTAAGAATGGGTTTAGGCTAGTATTTGAGAGTGATAAATTTGTACTTACTAAGAATGGGATGTATGTAGGAAAATGTTACATGTCTGATGGCCTTTTCAAGTTAAATGTAATGACCGTTGTACCCTCAATTATTAATAATACATCTTCTTCTTACTTGCTTGAGTCTTCAAATTTATGGCATGGTAGACTAGGACATGTTAATTATGGATCTTTGCGTAGATTAATTAATATGGAATGTTTACCTAAATTTGACATTGATTCAAATCATAAATGTGAAATTTGTGTTGAGGCAAAATTATCTAAAACTCCTTTTCATTCAATTGAAAGAAGTACGGAACCACTTGAATTAATTCATAGTGACATTTGTGATTTTAAATCAATTCAAACCAGAGGTGGAAAAAAGTATGTAATCACTTTTATAGATGACTATACTAGATATAGTTATATTTATTTAATTCGAACCAAGGATGAAGCTTTGGAAACTTTCATTCAATATAAGAATGAAGTTGAAAATCAACTTGGTAAGAAAATCAAGAAACTTAGAAGTGATAGAGGTGGTGAGTATGAATCACCTTTTGGTGAGTTTTGTAAAGAACATGGAATAATTCATCAAACCACCGCTCCTTACTCACCTCAGCAAAATGGAATTGCTGAAAGGAAAAATAGGACTTTAAAAGAAATGATGAATGCCATGTTAATTAGTTCTGGATTACCTCAGAACTTGTGGGGGGAAGCAATACTTTCTGCTAATTATATTTTAAATAAAGTACCCCGAAAGAAAATAAATCAAACACCTTATGAATTGTGGCATGGAAGAGTACCGTCCTACAAATACTTAAAAGTGTGGGGGTGTTTGGCTAAAGTGGCTATTCCTAGTCCTAAAAAGACTAAGATAGGTCCTAAGACCATTGATTGCATTTTCATTGGTTATGCCAAGAATAGTAGTGCATATCGGTTTTTGATTCATAAATCAGAACATTCCGAAATGCATATAAATACTATTATTGAATCTCGGAATGCATCTTTCTTTGAACATGTATTTCCAAAGAAGACTGGACAAGAGACTAGTACTCATAAAAGATCTTTTGATGCTATTACTAGTCAGGATCAAGAACATGATCAAGAACAAGAGTTAGATCAAAATGAAGAAGAGGAACCTAGGCGTAGTAAACGTGCTAGAACCTCAAAATCTTTTGGTCCAGATTTTCTAACATATTTGTTAGAAAATGAGCCTTTAACTTTTAAAGAGGTTATGTCCAGTTCTGAAGCTCCTTTATGGAAAGAAGCTGTCAACAGTGAAGTTGAATCCATCTTGCAAAATCACACTTGGGAACTAGTGGACTTATCACCAGGTTGTAAACCTCTTGGATATAAATGGATTTTCAAAAGGAAAATGAAAGCGGATGGATCAATTGACAAATACAAGGCAAGACTTGTAGTCAAAGGATTTAGACAAAAAGAAGGTCTTGATTACTTTGACACGTACTCACCGGTTACTAGAATAACATCCATAAGAATGCTAATTGCCATTGCATCTCTATACAATCTAGAAATTCATCAAATGGATGTTAAGACCGCTTTCTTAAATGGTGAGTTAAATGAAGAAATTTACATGGAACAACCAGAAGGGTTTTCTGTTCCAGGGAAAGAAAAGAAAGTGTGTAAATTGGTTAAATCATTATATGGTTTAAAACAAGCGCCAAAGTAATGGCATGAGAAATTTGACAAGGCAGGATTTAAAATTAATGAGTGTGACAAATGTGTTTACATTAAAAACACAGACAAAGGTTATGTTATTGTATGTCTCTATGTAGATGATATGCTCATCATTGGTAGTAATAATGATATGATTAAAACTACTAAGAAAATGTTGAATAAACATTTTGACATGAAGGACATGGGCATTGCTGATGTAATTCTTGGTATGAAAATTACCAAAACATCAGAAGGATATGCTTTGTCACAATCTCATTACATTGAGAAAATACTTGACAAATTCAGCAAAGATGATGATCATCTTGCTAGAACTCCTGTAGATGTTAATTTGTATCTTTCTAAAAATGTACAGGAAAGTATTTCTCAATTAGAGTATGCCCAAATTATTGGAAGCTTAATGTACTTGATGAACTGCACCCGCCCAGATATAGCTTATGCAGTAAGTAAATTAAGTAGATACACGAGTAATCCGGGAGTAGAACACTGGAAAGCAATGATAAGGGTTCTAAGATATCTTCGATTTACTCGTAACATTGGGCTTAACTATACTAGATATCCAGCAGTACTTGAAGGATACTGTGATGCAAATTGGATATCGGATACTAGAGACTCGAAGTCCACCAGTGGGTATGTCTTTACTCTTGGTGGGGCAGCTGTATCTTGGAAATCTTCCAAACAGACTTGTATTGCTAGGTCTACTATGGAATCTGAATTCATAGCCTTAGACAAAGCAGGGGAAGAGGCAGAATGGCTTCGCCACTTCCTTGAAGATATTCCAATTTGGCCAAAACCGGTGCCTGCTATATGCATACATTGTGATAGTCAATCAACAATAGGTAGAGCACAGAGTCATATGTATAACGGTAAGTCTCGACACATTCGTCGTCGACATAATACCGTAAGACAACTACTCTCTAATGGAATTATTTCCATAGAATATGTTAAGTCTAAAGACAACATAGCGGATCCACTAACCAAAGGGTTAGCAAGAGAGTTAGTTGAAAATTCATCGAGGGGAATGAGACTTAAGCCTATTAAATAAGAGTTACCACAACGGCAACCCAACCTAGTTGACTGGAGATCCCAAGATCTAGGTTTAAAGGGACAACCGAGTTGTGATTGACTCAGAAGGATCACTGTGGAGTCCAACTCCTACCCATTTCTATGATGAAATAAGTGATGTCTGCAGCGATTTAGGTTAAGTAATACTTTTAATGATTCTTATATCTAGGTAAACCTAGTTGAGTATGGCAGGATACTTTTCATAAGAATCACCTATGTGAGTGTGAACTGGGCCGGTTCTATAAGATTTGGGAAGGGCTACAAGTCTTTAGAGCACTCATGAAGACCAGGTTGTTCAGGGCCAAAATGAACACAATAGTGAGAACTAAACTGTGTCTGGGGATAATCTGTGTGAGTTCTATTGTCTTGGTTTACACAAACGGCTGAACAGTTCAAGACATCATGTTCACTGGTTAGCTAGTAAATCCGATAGTGTCTCACAAGGGAAGGTTCAAAGCCAAAAGCTACCTATCCTTTGCAAAATATTTTCAATTTTTGTACTCTCTGTAATTAGATCATGTTGTTGCATTTTCTCTCCGTCAAATTCCATTCATGTGGGGGATTGTTGGAAAAAATGGTTTTATATAGGCATATTTTTTAACCCATTTTGGGTGGACCCCAAACAACGTTTGGGGTGGGTTCGACGAGGTGAAGTGTTCCTTGCCGCATGGCAAGTCACACGGTGAATACGGAATGTCAAAACCATTTATGAGTGAATGGGAAGTTGACATCGTTTTCAAGTTTAACATTAATTTCTTAATAAAATTCTTTTGAATTTTTTCAATAAGAAATTAGTGTGGGAATTTAATTTAAATCTAAATTCAAATTTTTGGTTTCCTAAAGTTTGTCAAATAGATTAATATTTATATTCCTAACAGATTTTATTAAATTTATTATACTATTGTTTATTTATTTAAACTAGTCTAATAATTTAATACTATTTATATTCAAATAGTTTGGATTTTAGTACACCTACAGCAACTTCTTCCAAATTGTTTGAAATAAAGCCGTTCCTGTATAACGGCAGAATCTGTTTGTTTTTTGAAACAAACCTGTTCACTTTTGTTTTTGCACCTGTTCGGGTTGCACATATGTGCCTATAAATACCAAATTCCAGCATGTGTTTTCAGTAGGAAAAATTTCAATCTGAAAGTACCGTTTTTTCTTGTTGTCTAGATTATTTCTGTTTGTATTCTTTTTATTCTTCATTTTAGATTTAGAATAAATTAAAGAGAGTTAGAACACAGGTTTGGTTCGCCGAACAAATTGTTTGGAGTGCTACTACAATTTGTGAAGATCATTGTATCCTGGGAGATAGACGCCATTCAACCGTAAGCACCATAGCGGGGCGAATCTGTCTTAAGGATAGAGTGTCACACACTCGACTTGGTCTTGTAATTTTATTTGGTTCGACAAAATAAATCTGGTATGTTATTTATTTATTTTGTTTGAATTTATTTCTAGTTATTTTATTTACACAGAAAATTGTTCCAACAAAATTCACTCTTTAAGTTGCTGAATTCGCGTAGTTGGCTCAAGCGTCGCTTTTCCCGCTCGAGCGTACTTGTGTTCAACATAGATTTCAAAACTTCAAACGGGCATAACTCTCCCATCCGGACTCCATTCTAGGTCGTTATTGTGTCCAAATTAAAGCCCCAAAAACAAGCTTTCCAATGGTTTTAGCCTCACATCCAAATTCAAAGTGTGGAAAAATAAAAGGGCAAAAGAGTGACGGCTGTTCGTAGGAAAAATTATCCGAATTAAATTCTTGGTTCACTCCTACTTTACCATCATGTTACCACCTCAATCAATACTCCAAAATAAAATAAGGAGTTTCCAAATATACTAATATAAATGTCAAGGGCAATCTCACTTTCCACGCTCGATCGCGTGGACCAACAAAGCTGTCCGCTCGAGCGACCACTCCTACGCTCGAGCGGGAATTCACAACTCTCAGAATTTTGGACCGTCTGCACAAATACTGAGAACCTCTCAAGTCTGCTCGAGCGTCAACTCACCCACTCGAGCGGAGGGAAAAATTCCGGATTGCTACAATCTTCCCCCCCTTAAGAAATTTCGTCCCCGAAATTGCATCCATTCTAACAAAAATAGCAACAACCTTATACTCACCAATTCTTAACAACTCCTAGTTCACAAAAAAGCATGAGAGCACCCATACATATCCACCAAACCTTAACAACTTTCAATTACACCTCACTTCAATTCTAAACCCAAAAATACAAAGTGTTATAATCTACCCACCTTGGGGTGTTAGGTTTTTATTCTTAGCAATCCCGTTCGACAAAACTCCTTTCAGTTGTATTTGTTTTTACACTTTTATTTCAGTGAGGCTATGAGTTTATTAGATGCGAATCCAATCCGAATTGTGCCTTGCAGAGAAGTTTGTGATGTTAATGCTTTCAAGATTGCCACTTCGCTGATTATGACGGGGGTCGAGCTGAAGCAAAATGCAAAAATGTATTCAAAATTGCCTGTCCGCTCGAGCGTCCGTTTCCTCGCTCGAGCGGAGAATGCTGAGTTCCAGAAGTTTAGTGAGCCTGCAAAAATACTGTGATCCGTGTTTTCACGCTCGAGCGTCGAAATCCCCGCTCGAGTGTACATCCTGGTTTGGAACACGTCATATAGTGTCTCCGCTCGAGCGTACACCCTAGTGCAGAACATTTCATATAGTGTCCTCGCTCGAGCGTTAATTCCCACGCTCGAGCGGACCTCGCGATTTCAGATTCTATAAATTCGCAAGTTGCTCCAAATCTAGGATTACTTCTCCAGATCTTCTTCTTGGGTTCTAGGGTTTATATCTGGGGATATTTTGCTAGTTTTTTGATGTTTTGATTGAGTATTCAACTCATGGTTTAAAGAGTATACATCAAAAGATTATTTGTTTGTTCTACATAAAAGAGAGAGTTGTTCTTCGGTGGATTCTGAAGAATTTGAGCTTGAAGCTTTGGTGGATTCCGGAGTGGCTCATCGTCAAGATAATTCCGAGGTGAAGACAGGGTTGGAAGAGACACATAGAGGTTGGTTCAATTTGGGCGTGGATTCGCTAGGTAATTGAGAGTATACCTTTGTAATTCCTTTATATCTTCTTAGTGGATTGTTTTGTGGCTGTTGCCCGTGATTTTTTTATCACAATTGGAGGTGTGCAATTGTGGTTTTTCCACGTAAAATCGTTGAGTCGATTTGTCTTGATTGTTTGATTGAGATTGTTATATACTGTTTAAAATTGATACATAATCACAAATCAATATCTAGGGGATTTCTAGATTTTTCAATTGGTATCAAAGCAGGTCGTTCTTTTGTTTTTTAAAACTTTTGAGCGAGATCTTGTTTGATTTGTGATAATGGATTCAATTCGTGAGGAAAATTCTATGGTTCGACCACCCCTACTTGACGGATCCAATTATTCATTTTGGAAAGCTCGGATGAGATCGTTTTTAAAATCTATTGATGAAAAAGTTTGGCAATCTGTCATGTATGGGTGGATTGAATCGACGATGACTGTTGATGGAGTAACTTTCCCCAAACCAATTGATAAGTGGGACACAATTGATTACCAAAATAGTAGCTGGAATAGAAAAGCTATCAATTCTCTTTTTTGCGCTGTCACACCTGAAGAGTTTAGTCGTATTTACAATTGTGAAGTCGCAAAAGAGGCTTGGGATATCTTACAAACTATTCATGAGGGCACTCCTTCTGCTAAACGCTCAAAACTTCAAAGGCTCACGTCTAGTTTCGAAAACCTTTCAATGAAAGATAGTGAGACCTTTGATGAATTTTATGCGAAGTTGAGTGACATTGTAAATTCCAGCTTCAATTTAGGTAAAAAAATACCAGAATCCAAAGTTGTGGAAAAAATTTTGAGATCCTTACCTGATCAGTTCCAACCAAAAGGTATGACTATTGAGGAGGCTCAAGATGTTGACAACCTCAAGCTGGATCAGTTGGTTGGAAATCTCCAAACTTATGAGGCACATAGGAATTTCAAAAAGAAACAAAAAGATATTGCTTTTAGTGGTGCTCATAGAGTTAGAGAGGATTCTGATGAGGATTGTGAGATAGATCCCAAGATTACGGCTGCTTTTGTTAAACAATTTAAAAAATCTTTTTTGAAAAAGAATCCTAATCTTTTGGAATCTACTCATACTCATAATCTAAAGGCAAAGATAAACTCAAAATTAATTCTATAACCAAGAAGGAGAAATGAAAGATACAAGGGAACTCTGAAAGAGTCCAATGCTATGAATGCCAAGGATATGGCCACTTTGCTTCAGAATGCCCCACTCATTTGAAGAAGAAGAAAGCCCTCACCATCACTTGGGATGATGAATTAGAATCTGATGAATATGAAAGTGACAACGAAGATCAAGGCGAAGAGGGACATAAACAATTCCTTGCTTTCATGGCGGCTTTCGAAACTGAAGGACGAACAGAGTATCCGAAGAGGTCGGTTGAGAATGCCACTGATGATGAATCTTCGGAGATTGATGATGAAGTGCTTGAGTAAGCTTATGAAAAGTTGTATAAGGAGTCTCTTAACTTATCCAAATTGAATGGCAAACTCACTACGAAACTCAAAGCATGTGAAAGTGAGAATGTAAAATTAAAGAAAGAGATTTCCGAGGCTAGGAATGATGCCCTTAAGATAGCTAATAATCGACAAGCTCTTTGTGCAAAACTCTTGACTTGTGAGATAGAGAGGAATGAGCTACAGCAAATCTATGCAACATATGAAGAAAAAATTGAAACTCTCGAGATATCTCAAGTTGCTTTGGAAGAACTAATGGTCAAGAAAGAGGAAGAACTCAAGTGTGCTATGGCTACCATTGGTCTTTGGAATAGAGGATCAAAGACTTTGGACAATATCATTGGGTCTCAACAAATTTGTTCTGACAAGAGTGGCATTGGCTTTGGTGGTAAGAAAGAGCAAAAACAGAGTGCTTCCACATCTCATGATACAAGAACTCAAGGAAATGGAGAACAAAAAATTCAACATAAGGATGGACTTCTCAAACTTCCTAGAGTTGGTAAGGTAAAGGAAAAGAAGGTACACCCTGTTTTTATTTGTCATCATTGTGGTATACATGGTCATATTCGCCCTTATTGTTATAAGTTGCATGGAAAAGTGTATTTGCCTAGACCTAAAAATAGGAAGTTGGAAACCAAGTCGAGACGGGTTCCCATTGCAGGGGAAAGGAACCACAACGTCAAGACACCACCCAAGAACTGTAATTCTCACAATTTTGTTCATACTAAAGCAGTTTGGGTGAGAAAACTTGACTTGTGTTAATTTGTTTATTCTTTTTAGTTTTTGGGTTTCTGTGTGTTTTTTTTCCTCTTTTAAGTCGTTTAATGTGTGCATGTTCGTTTTCTGTCTTGCTTTGTTTAGAAAAAAAAAATAAAAAAAATAAAAAATCCAAAAAGATTTTCTTAGTATAGTTTTGCAAGCCTAAATTTTTTGAGTGATCCTTGGTGCATATTGGAATTGATGAGAATTTCTATTACATGTTAATATATGTGTGCTTTATGTGGTCATTACTCATTTTGGAGTGTGTGTTTTTTGATTAGTATGTCTCATTCTGTACACACTCTTGGATTAGCAAATTTTGGAGTCTTCCGTCTTAGTGATTATTTTTTCTCTATGGACTTCCGTCATTGATCTTTTGCTTTTCTAGAGGAATTGACCTATACTAGCATATCATGGGTGATGTTGAGTCTCTTAACCACCTTCCATCTTTTTGCATCTCCACGGTTTTTCCCTCTATTCTTTGTAGTCTAGCCATGAGGAAAAGGCTACCTTAGAGTCACCAACCAGGCCATCCTTATTACATCCATGCTTCTCTGGTTCAGTTTCCATACTCTTGAGCGTGTCAGCCACCAATGAGTGTGCAAAAGAAAAAGAAAAAGAAAAAGAAAAAGAAAAAGAAAAAGAAAAAGAAAAAGAAAAAAAAAAAAAAGAGAAGAAGAAAAAATATGCAAAAGAAAGAAAAAATGTGCATAGGAAAGAAAAGAAAAAGATGTGAAAAAAAAAGAAGAAAAAATAAAGGATTCATTGATTGAGGGGGAGCCTCCGCTTTTACTCACCAAATACCCCTTGATTCCTAGTGGTTTGACTTTCCTTTGTTGTGCTTAGATTCGCTTGTCGGAGGTCCAACTTTCAGATCACTACTAGGATTGAATCTAGTGTTTGTCGAACTCCAAGAGTCACACACACATTTTTATCATGGGATCTATGCTTTTCACATAATGCATGACTTTCTTTCATGAGGACTCTTCTATAGACTGTGCACATTGTGTTTTCAAGTAATTATATTTCTTGGATAATCTTGTGTGTTCTAAGATACAAATCTGAGATTTCTTGCTTGCTCCACCATATTATTTTTGCCAGATTCTTTTTGTTCATTATTTTCTGTATAGTGTTTGCGGTTGCTTTGAGTGAAAGGGAGATTGGCTTTAGTTTTTTTGCATGTTGCTTTGCATTGCTTTTTTATTGTTTCCTTCTTGCATGCTCCTCATATTTACATCATCATGTCATTGCTTGTATGGGTTTTGATCTTGGTTTAGTTGATTGAGCTTCCTTTGTCAATTCGTGACAAAAAGGGGGAGTGAGGTTGTCCGGTGCATGTGTCTTAGATCATCTATTCATGCTACATGTGTTTAAAATCTCCAAGTCGCATTTATTTATGTTTTCTATCTCATGCTTCAAGATAATCTTGTCTTATGTTTATTGTTTTTTTTCCTATACTCTTGTGGGACTAATAGTTGTTTTGGAGATTATGGCACTAATAATTGTTTTGCAGATCATGATCTCGAGAAAGAAGTTGGCTTTTGTTGGCTATAATGGGTTGGGATGATTAGGATTTTATTTGTTAGGTGTGTTTTGTCACGGCATTGCCAAAGGGGGAGATTGTTAGGTTTTTATTCTAGACAATCCCATTTGACAAAACTCCTTTCAGTTGTATTTGTTTTTGCACTTTTATTTCAGTGAGGCTATGAGTTTATTAGATGCGAATCCAACCCAAATTGTGCCTTGCAGAGAAGTTTATAATGTTAATACTTTCAAGATTGCCACTTCGCTGATTATGATGAGGGTCGAGCTGTTAGTTTTTTGATGTTTTGATTGAGTATTCAACTCATGGTTTAAAGAGTTGTAGACGCGCCCGCGTGGGACCTCGCTACAGTTCGAACTCGATTTGTGTCACGGTTCTTAATCTGAACCAAAGAGTCCAAATCTGGCAAATCGTTTTGAGAAACAGATTTTTGAAAAAGTAGTGCCAAACATGGACTGCTTTGCCAGATACAGAGTCGCCACCTAAATATTTTTTAAATGGGGAAATTTAGGAAACCCTGACTCGGTGCCGAAGGCCACATGTCCGTCATCACCGGAGTTGTCTCGGCTCGGGAGCTTGGGTACGATCGGGGAAGGTCAGCTATGGGCACCCCCTTTCGCCCGGTCCGAAGACCGGCCTCTACTAACCGTGATATCCGTTTTTGAAAACTTTATGTGTTCTTATTCCGTTTATTAGCCTAGAATTACTATGTTATACGCGCAGCAAACAAGTATAGACTAGATTGCTTAATTTGGAAAGAAACATTGCATATCCGTTCGTTTTGAAAATGCTTTGGAATTTGCTACTCGCAAGTAGGCTAAAACATGGATTTCAATGAGTTTTTCCAACTCAAACAATCCAACCTTCACCCACAGGCACTCAAAACATTTTATCACATAAGCATCTAGCCACATGGTAAGCATACTGTCATGTTAACATTCACACGCATGCGAGATGCTAAAGCGAAAATACTTACATTGTACTCCGTGCCAACAAGGTAAACTAGTTAGCAAACATGCATGTCCTAGTTCATGTTGAATTGCCTAATGTAACACATACAGGATGCAATTAGATAGGCTCGGCTAATCTAAGCATGACATATGAAATGCGATCAACTATCACATAGTCAATTTTGGAATTGAAGTACAAATGCAGTTAGCGTGATGTACCGAGCCTAATACATGTAGCACAAATGCATGAATGCACGCATGCATAGCATAAGGTATGCTAATTTAAACGTGCCCTAATCTACCATCGTAAGCAGGTAAATAAAAGGGAAGAAAGAAGTGAGGTTGGAAGACATACACACCACCCACACACACTTATTACAGATTTGCCCTCGCTCGGAGGGACCAAATAAATATTACAGATTAATTAACTACGCAAGCTAATTAATAATTACAAATTAATTAATTAATTAACAAATTATCTAAGCTAAAGAAAAACAGTAAACCGCCTCGGGGCGAGGGCCAGATGCAACACATGCTCGGGACTGGCTCGGAATCGCACTGCCATGCATAGTTTGCATCTGTTTTCCCTGCTTTGCTCCTCTGAAAACTGCCAAAGTCTCAGGGATGCCTCTCAGGACACTGGGGGATATCATCAGCTGAGTGGAATTACCACCGGCAGTGGTGTGTGGCTATCGGCACAAAATGAAGCTGTCGGCAGTGGAATTGTTGCCGGTCGGCACATTACACTGCCGGTCGGCAGAGTGTTCCTGCAGAATCTGCAAATGACAGCAACAGAGGGCAAGGCAAAGCATGGCAGCACAATTCAAGGCATATATGCACCAACCATGCCCCTTATCATGATAATGACTCAAAGGGGCATGTGCCTCGATTTTCGGACCACCAATCACGCATTTCCATGCATGATGGCCCAAAGAACCAAGTATGCAACTTTGATTTCAAATGCAATGCAAACCAATCAAACCAAACAAGGCCCAATTCCTATCATCAAGTCAAGGAACAAGGCATGCATGCAAGATGCAATGCAACCTAAGCATACAAACTAAGGATGCAACATGGCATGGTGACAAGCTTATGCAAGCATACAAGCATACATATGGCAATGTAAACTAATGCTAAGGTGGTCTTATACATGAATTAGGCAGCTCTAATAAGGCCCAAAACAGTAGCCATAATGCCCAAAAATGGAGACCAAAACACATGCACACATACACATGTTGGAAGGCCAACACTTAGGCATAAATTGAACAATCCTCAAACACATTTGAAAGGGGGAATCATGGACTAATTAGCATGTAACATGAGCATTGAAATCATGCTAAAACATGGTGCCAAACCAAGCAATAAATCAAGCCAAACATGCAATAAATAGTCTAAGTGTTCAAAGCAAATCAAAGGAGCATTGAACTACACTTGACAAGACCAAACATGGCATGAACTCATTGATCAAAAACAGAGTTTTGGGGCATTAATACAAGGCCTAAGGACCACTTAGATGGCATCCAAATGACCCCAAAACAAAGGCATGCACAAATGGTCAAAACATGGAGCATGCAACACATGCTTTCAAAGCATCAACGAGGCATGCAAGGCAATCAAGGCAAGCATGAAAATGGGACTGAAATAGCTTATGGGGTGGCCCCAAATCACCAAAACAATGCAGAGATGCCATGCTATACATTCATATACTCAAGGCCAACAAGCCTAAATACAAAGGAGCTATATGATGTATGCCAAATTCGACCCAAACAACCTAGGACAGACCTAGAACATGGCAAAACATGCACAAAATCTTCACAAGACTAAGCCTAAAACATGCTCCAACAAAGGCTAACAACCTAAGACATGTTAAGTCATAACAAGGCATTACAAGGCAACTATGCTAAGCATGCATGGAGTACCAACACCAACTTAAAATCATGTTATATTATGGATATATAAGCATGAAAAACAGCTTAAACATGCTCAACACACACTCAAGCATAGGCTCTCTTAAGAGGCCAAAACATGCCCTTTTCAAGGACAACAAGGAGAGGGGGTGGCCCTCTCCTTCTTGGGACTTCAAGGCATCATCTTCACCACTGAAATCCCTCAAGATTTCAGTGGTGAAGAGACCCCAACACCAAAATCCCGGAGCTAGCACAAAATGGCCCAAAATGAGGCCTTTCAAGGCCTAAGGGGGGGTCAACCACCCTCAAACAACAAAACACTCTTAATAAACAATAAAGAGGGCTTAAAAACAGAACTTTTTTATGTTATACAATAAGCACAAAAACAGCTCTAAGATAGGTAGAAAATCAATGCAAAAATGGGGAATAAAGGTGTAAGTTTCTTACCCTTGATGATCCCTTCACAAATGGTGCTCCAATGGCCTCCTTTAGCTTGAATCCAACACCAAAACTTCAAAACTAGTCCCTTAGAACCTCAAGAGCCAAAGGAAGGTGAAACACTAGGTGTTTGTGTGCAATAGTAAGACACAAAACACCTAGTGTACAAAAGAGAGGGAAAGAGATATAGGGAGTGTATCTAACTCAAACCCTAAAACCAGAGCTTAACAATGGCTGTTTTTGCTCCCAAAATATCTAAACTCTCCAACCTCTCAAGCCAAGAGAGCCCCCTCCTCTCTATATGGCACTTCTTGTCTTGTAAAGCTTACAAGACAAGCTTCATAAGAGGGAGATCCCTCCATACAGTGTATGGAGGGGAGCCAAAGCAAGACAGCTGTCTTAAAATATCTGCAAAAGCAGATGCACAGTAATCGGCCGGCCAAAAATGCCATCTTGGCCCAAAAGAGTGCCGGCCGGCACTAAAAAGTGCTGACCGGCAACAAATAGTGCCGGCCGGCAATATACATTGCCGGTGGCAGCAAAAACCAGCCGGTGGCCTCTAGCCACTGCCGGTGATGGGTGGGGGTGGTCTACAAGCCCTACCCTGCCTCTCCAAGGCAAAACACAAGTGTTTGGTGTGAAACCAGACACTAAACAGTCAAGTTCGGAGATCCTGAGGCAAGGCACGCGAGCCGAGACCTCCGGGAACTCCAAACGAACACAAACATGGATGATCACCGAGTGTTCAAACGGTGACGTCCAAGTCTTGAGGACGGTCAAAAATGGGGTGTCTACAAGAGTCTATATCAAAGGATTATTTGTTTGTTCTACACAAAAGAGAGAGTTGTTCTTCGGTGGATTCTGAAGAATTCAAGCCTGAATCTTTGGTGGATTCCGGAGTGGCTCATCGTCAAGACAATTCCGAGGTGAAGACGGGGTTGGAAGAGACACATAGAGGTTGGTTCAATTCGGGTGTGGATTCGCTAGGTAATTGAGAGTATACCTTTGTAATTCCTTTATATCTTTTTAGTGGATTGTTTTGTGGCTGTTGCCCGTGATTTTTTTTATCACAATTGGAGGTGTGCAAATGTGATTTTTTCACGTAAAATCGTTGTGTCGATTTGTCTTGATTGTGTGATTGGGATTGTTATATACTGCTTAAAATTGATACCTAATCACAAATCAACATCTAGGGGATTTCTAGATTTTTCATGGGGAAATTTCATTCCCGAAATGAAGAAAACCAAATAGAAGACAACTCAAACATGGATTGAAACACACCCTTGAATTTTTGAAACTCGATCCACACTCGGGATAAATTCTCGGATTCTAATTTAGTGCCTCAGTGTTCCGAAGACACATAAACGAGAAGTACTATAAGGGAGCGATCACAATTACCCTTTCAATCTATATACTCATCAGAGTCTAAAGGACAAGGAACAACGTCAATCACTAGTAACCCCAAGGCCAACCATAATTTCTCAACCGGCAAAAATGCGCACAAAACTAACCGAATGACCAAAAACCCAAATTTTCGAAGGAAAAGAGAACCATCATAGAAGTAAGGGCCTAACCAATATTAACAAAGTGAATAACACACTACAATGCACTGTCCACCATAACAATTCCGGATCACATCAAGTTTAGTAACATTTTCAACTATTTATACAACCGACACTTTAAGGTAACATAATAAAAATTGTTTGCTAAAATTTTTCATCACCACCCTTCCGGAGTAAATGTATTATTTAGAACACTAAATCAATTACATCCTCATGATTTGTCCATATTTAATTTCCACTCAATTAACCAGCTGTTCATTAGCACAATTTAGATTAAGTCTTTAGTATCTAGTTTAATCGTGCCATCCCTGGCCACAACACAAGAAAAGAAAATTTCATTTTCCACATCAATTTCAACATTCTCCCGATGAATTCTAACCATCACCCAACACTTTCCATCACCCACCCGGTGACATCACAACACCCTTACCCTACACATTTGTAATAATAACAAACAGAAACAGTACGGTACATCCAAGGAGTAATAAAACAAATACGACTTCCCAAAAATTGGGATTTCTTATTCATTACAAACGTCAGCACAAATAATCATTAATACACATTAACACGAGTGCACTCACAATGTTTTTTATTCAAACACTTTAATTCCACTAGGGCAATTCACAAATTCTCGTCAACACATACATGCACAAGCAAACTCCATATCCGTTAGTACCACCTACAATACTACTTGACCGTACCACTATTTAACCGAGCCCAAGCAACTCCCAAGATGATTAAATGTCAATTAAGTTCGAGTCGCATTCATTGAAACCACTAGTTCAATTTCAATTTCTCATTGAAACCACCTACTCCAAACCCAACTAAAATAGATTCCAACACTCACTAAACCTTTTTAAAATATTTCTCAAACTTGGCACCTTACTCATGGTCAAACCAATCCAAAGGGACTATTTGCCATCCAATTCTTAATACCAAACAATCCATTAACTACGCCGTAAAAACTTGAATTCTTTTGTCACTCAAACATCCCCAAGTTACCCCAAATTATTTACTCCGAGATGGAGCTTCATACACCATTCCCCACACTTCTAGAATGTCACCATACTCCTAAAATGCACGTTACACTAGCACTATTCCCAACAATCCCATCACTCTTGTGCCGATATGGCAACACTAATTCTGAATCACACTAAACAATCATCACCCACACAACACCCATTACAACGACTACAACACGCATTCCTTCTCAAAGACCACTTTTAACGTTTAACTATTAAGTTTCCTTCATACTCATGAACTCTATAAATGACTTAATCATGTCACTCAAGACTTAAATGCAACAAACCCCCATTTCTTACCCTCATCATTATGAAACACCATTCTCACACTCCCTTTCCAAACTTTTCACAATATTCTACATAACCTAAACTAACCTCACACCATCCTAAGATCTCACCTCATCTCAACCATACTCCTTGTAAACCATACAACTCTCATATTCCATGTGCCACAAACACTTTCATTCAATTTAAAGCTCTTAAGCCAATACACATTTCCACCACTACCTACGTCTCCCTCACTACAATTTAATATTTCCCTTTACAGCGCTCATTATCTCAATAACGACATCAAACATCCATCGACCGAACTCTAACCCTTTCCCGAGACACTTACTCTTCCTACTAAATAAAGAAACCAACCTAACACATAATCACACAGCACATAAACAAACTTTAAGCAACCAACCACATAATCGAGTCAAGTCTACAAGGACAACCACTTGTCCCGGAACTTCGAAGGAACTCCCATTAGAAACCACGTTGATCAGACGCGTTTTCCAATGAGATCTCAAAGCAAGTTAGCCGACCACAAGCACTATCCATGAAGCTCAACCCATGCTCACACAATGCAACACAAAATGTCTTACACCTCCTAATTCTATATGCAAATATCCTCACCAAGCGAAGCCAACCCATTGTGGTAAAAATCACTTCCCACGAGCTCTAGGTATGCAAATATCCTCAAAATAAAATAAGGGGGTTCCAAATACACTAACATAAATGTCAAGGGCAATCTCACTTTCCACACTCGAGCGTCGCTTTCTACGCTCGAACGTGTGGACCAACCAAGCTGTCCGCTCGAGTGACCACTCCTACGCTCGAACAGGAATTCACAACTCTCAGAATTTCAGACCGTTTGCACAAATACTGAGAACCTCTTAAGTCTGCTCGAGTGTCAACTCCCCCGCTCGAGCGGAGGGAAAAATTTCGAATTGCTACAAATTCTCTCTCTCTCTCTCTCACACACACACACACACACACACACACACACACACACACACACACACACACACACACACACACACACACACACGTTTTGTTTCAAGAATAAGGAAGGAGTGAAGTCTAAAAGATATATGAGCCTTATGTAGGTTCATTTAACTTAAAGCTAATTAAGTGGGATTAGCTATAATTAAACTTGTTTGAGTTGATGTAATTTATTCTAATTATTAGATTTCGAATCGAATTCTAATTAAACTTACCATAAAATTCTAAAAATTCTAAATAACACTTAAATGTAGTCAATTTTGAGTTTAGATGTCGATAAGGCTTTCAATACGTACAAAACAAAATTTTAGATAAATATTCCTACCATTGATAGATATAAATACAAATAACACATAACACATGCAATTAACTTAGGATTTCATCTTAATTACTTGCTAGGCATTCTTAATCAATGATTATAAGCTAATCACATGTCAAGGCTGTTACAACAAGTATCTATCTATATTTGTCTCTTTCCTTCGATCTCTTAGTTTTAATGTTTATTTTTTTATTTTTTGTATTACACACTTCTATTTTCCTGTTATAATGGAGAAAATTTTCAAGTTCTGAACAAGTTGTTTTTGAGTTTTAATTACAGGAAGTGAAAACTGTAAAATTTTACAATTTTAATTTCTTTTTGGTGCTAAAATGAATAATTTTTTAGAATTGTAAAATCATTGCAGTTTCATAACTTTCTTTAGAACTATAAAATTTTGTAATTTCATAAAATGTTTTTCAATTTGATTAATAAGGATAAATACTTAATAGAATCATACTTTGAAACTGTAATATTTTGCACTTTCAAAATTTGTTTTTTAGTTTGATCAATATTGAAAATTATTTGCTTAAATCCTACAAAAATTAAAAATAACATATAACATACTTTTTTTTTTCCTATTGTTGTTGTTTGTTGTTCTTAGGTTTTTTTTTTCTTCTTCTTCTTTCAGTTTATCAATATTTAACACATTTTATTATGTTTTTTAACTTTAATTTCTCAGTTTATTCTTCTTCTTTTTTTTCGGCAATATTTTAGATATTTTGGTGAGTTTCCGGCGCCATTCTTGACGTTCAGCGAACATTCTAGACATTCCGACGACTTCTGGTGACGTTCAGAACATTCTGGTAATACTCCGTCTAATTTTTTGTGATATTTCAGCGACTTTTCGGTGATGTTAAACATTCCGGCGAGTCTCCGATGGCCATCTGACAGAAGTTCGGCAGTGGTGAGATGTAGTGGCGTCTTATTATTATTTTTTAAATAGATTTTTTTAGTAACAATTAAAAATATATAAGATTAATTGGTGCAAATATTTTATTTTAAAATTAAATAAATTTTAAATTTTATGTATAAATCAGTAAGTTCCCCATATTTGTTTGGCCGTAAAAGAACTCTTTGGAAGCTTATCTTATAATTATATAATATCATACTTGGTCTAGCTTGATAGGTAGCTCAATTATTTTTCCAAATGCAACTTGCATATTTAGAATAATAATGTACAACTTTTATTATTTTTAGGCCCCTAATTTTGTAATCAACAGGAGAGAGAGAGAGAGAGAGAGAGAGAGAGAGAGAGATTGTTCATGTGAGTGGCTGTTGCAATGAAACAGCTAGGTATTTACGCCCCATCGTTTTAACTGTATTTTTTTTTTTTTTTTTTTTTTGTGTTTGGTATAATTAAAGACTGTAACTTTGATCTAGTTCAAGATCGAATTGAATCGTATTATTGAGTTTGTGGGGGTTTATCACGGGTCCCATTTTGATAATCTGAATCGTTCAATGTATAGAACTCGTCGAGTACTATATGCATATAAAAAATCACGTTGATTGGATATCGATAGCTATGTGAACAAAACAGTTTTTTATCAACCGTTAATTGTTTCACCGTCTATTTATTTATACAAAACTGATTTGATCATATAGCTATTTATATCCGATCAACGTGATTTTTTACAGATATGTAGTACTCAACGAGTTCTACACATTGAACGGTTCGGATTATCAAAACGGACCCAAAAAAGGGCCCCATAGGCCGAACTTGACGGGTCTAGTCTTGATCTCAACTTGAGACAAGCTGGACCCTAATTAAAAATAAAATTTAATAAAATATGTTTTTTATAGTTAATAAAAAAAATTGATGGATAATGCTTTTTAATATTGAAAGATGAAAAAAAAAATAATAATAAGAAGAAGAACAAAACCTTATCAACATCACCACACCTATCACCAATTACCACAATCTTTACTTTTGCCACTATCGCCACCACCTTTGTAGCCGCCATTGACACTAACACATCACTTTCAATGTTATTGTCAAACATAATTTTTTTTATACAAGGATCATATTTCTAAAAATTCATAGAAAAATATATATATTTTTTTGTTGACACAAGCAAAGCGTCAGGCACGATTTTAAATTGAGGCCTCGTTTGAAATTCTCATTTTTAGTTAAAAATTCAAAAAATTATTAAATTAGTCAAAAAATCAACAATTCATACTAAAAAGTCAAAAATTCTCTTTTCTTTCTACTTTTTGCACATCTTTTCGTAAAAAGTCAAAAAGTCATTCCAAACATACTAATTTTTTTTAACTCATATTTTAGCCAAATAATTAAAAAATTACTAAATTAGCCTGTTCTCAAACGAGGCCTGAATGTCTCTAAAATTCCAAGATGAAATTAGAATTGGGGTTTTGAGTGGCCTTCACCTTAATTTTTTTTCCTCTCGTTATATTCATGTCTTTATCACCTTCACATGCGAAATCCTCCAATATTCTAACCAAATTGCAATCCAACTTAAATTTGTTATTAGTTATTTTTTATAATTATAATTATAATTTTTTTTCATTATCTGGTAGTTGTTTAAAAATATAAGATTAATAAAAAATAATTAGCTAATAGTAGTTATAGTGTGGTGACAGGCATAAAGCAAAGCGGGAGACTATTGCGTAATGTTTGGTAAAATTTTAAAACTATAATTTAAGAATAGAATTGTATTTTGAATTTGTGACTTTTTGAATTATGATTTGAAAATAAAAAATTTATTTGATTATGAGTTTTGAATTAAGTTTGAATTTTTGATGTGACATATGAAATGAAAATAATTGTTTGGTTTTGAATTTTAAAAAGAGTTTTCAAAACTTAATTAAAAAACTTACAACTCATAACCAAATACACAACTTAAAATTTTATTAAAAATTCTATTCAAAATTCGTAACCAAACTCTTTTTAAAATTCAATTCGAAAAAATAATTTGTCATTTTGGTCTAAAAAAATAATTTTTATATTTAAAAAATATCAAAAAAAAAAATATTTTTTTAAATAATAGGTAGCGATTGGCAATTACAAAAAAATAAATTAAAAAAATGTACTGTTTCGGTCAACTGGCCGAACGACTGGCTGGACATTCGAGGGATGTCCAGGTGGACGATTGGGTAGATCAAAAATTTAAAAAATGTTCAATTTACCAAATATATTTTCCAAATATTTTTTGAAATTAATTTGGAATTATGATTTGAAAATTTTTACTAAACATAAGATTAGAATGTAATGATAGAATTAATTGTGAAAAGTCTTATCAAACACAGCATTGAGCTTTTCTTTGCCCACTTTCCCAACAAAAAAATGTTGGAAAATATTATGGATTACAAATAATTTTAGTAAGGGTTAGTTTGGGAAGTGGATTGATATTTTGACTTTTTGACTAGTTTAGCTTGGGGCTAAAAAGCCTCGTTTAGAAAGGATTTTTTGACTTTTTTAATATTTTGTGAGAGAAAGAATGTAATGATTATGAATTGAATGTAATGTTTTGTTTTATTGGGCTAAAAAACTTATTTTGTTTTTTTGAGGCTAAAATAGCCCCAAACCCAACCCAACCCCTCTTCCCAAATGAAGTCTAAAATTTCTATCAAATCTCTTGTACAGGTGTGAAACCCACACAAATTCGTATGTGTGTAGATCCTACACCTATGTAAAATGTTTAATAAAAAATTTAGTAGTTTAGTTGGAATCTCTAAGGTGGTGCTTGGGAAGAGTTTTTTTTGTTAGTTTTTTGCTAAAAGACAAAATAGGTTAAAAAAATAAAAATAAATAAATTCAAACAAAATATCACATCAAACCCATAATCATTTCACTTTTTCTCTCACAAACATCACATCCAACTATCTTTCCAAACACAAAAAAATTTTCTTCAAAAAATAATCAAAAACTAAAAAAAACTACTAAAATAACAGCTTCCCAAACACCCACTAATATAACTCAAAAATGTTTGGACCAAGTCTAAATGAACTAGGGTAAAATCTAAATTAATGTACTCATAATAACTCACATTATAAATTAACCAGATGTGGATTGAAAACAAAATTATATTCATATATAAAAAAAATACTATAAGAATGTTACAGTAATGTCAGTTTTATAAATAAAGTTCATCTTTATGAATATTTTGTTTTAAAGTGAAAATTTTATATTAAATTACAATATTCTATATAAAAACTATATTTATATAATTCGGTATAAAAATGTTCAAAAATTCTTTTTTTTTTTTCTCTTTATAGATACTGTATTACAGAAAATATGAATTCAATAAAAGTAGGACGCATTAAATAACCCTATTTTATTTTGATTTTAAACTGAAACTGTTAAATTACCATAATAAAATCATTATCAATATTTTTGTTATTAGAGTTTGTTTGGAAATGTACTAAATAAGTGTACTTATTTGATAAAGTGCATTTATTTGGGTCATATAACTTTTCTATTTTTTATATATATTTTTATAAAAAGTCATAAAGTGAAATATAAGCAAACCCCAAACAATCCTAAATGAGGAGTGAAAGTAGAACTTATAATTTTGTGTTAGGTGATTAAAGAATATGAAAAGATATAATATATGATAATAAGTGAAAAATATAAACGCGTGATGCTCTAACAACACCTAATAATTTATTCTAAATGGGAGCTTAGCAGTCCATTTATATCACTGATCACGTCTGATTCCATTTTTTTTTAGTTTATAATAATGTGTATTATTTTAATATAAATAAATATACAATCAGCTCATAGGTTTATGCTTCAAATTTGTAGTTTGGTCCTCATCCACTTGCACCTATGTATGTGGTGTATTTATTATGCATATATATAGGATTATTGAATGGCAAATCTAACTTAACCATTGGAATGTGAAGCTTAAGGTCTCATTTGACAAGTAATTTTTTTAGTTAAAAAATTAAAAAATTACTAACAAAATAAAAAAACTAACAACTTATAGTAAAAAGTCAAAAGTTTTATTTTCTCTCTACTTTTTACACATCTTTTCGTAAAAAGTTAAAAAGTTATTCTAAATATAATTTTTTTTATATCATATTTTAGCCAAAAAAATTAAAAAATTACTAAAAAAACCTTTTCTCAAACGAGACTTAAATTTGTGGGTAACCAAAGCTCCTCAAAATCAACCAACCATATTAGTAAATTAATTTTTATGTTTCTAATATAATATGATTTAGTGTTGTGTCCACTAACACACCTAAAGTATAAACCAATATGAACTCTCCTTTCATCAATGTATTAAATTATTTTATGAACTCTCCTTTTATCAATGTATTAAATTATTTTTTTATTAAATATGACATGAGATTTTTTGTATTTAATCTCTTTATTGCCGTAAAAACTAATAGAAATAATGAATTCACATGTATATTTGTTATTTTAAGATACAAGTGAGTGAGTCTTGTATATATTTTTCAATATAAATCTCATTACTTTGTATCTAGAAGTAATATGCAAGTAAAAGACATAAAATTGACGAACAAAATATTTTTTATTAAATTTAATACACTTTTTAATATTTTTAATAGACTTTTTTACACACTTTCTAATATTAAACAAATCAAATGGTAAAACATAAACTCAACTTTAGAAATTAATGCGGTGGTGGGAGCTCCATTCAAAACTTCGTCAAACTAACCCCTTTTTTTTACTCAGCAACAAATATCTTTAGTCATAATATTCTTTGGTTGATGTGATCTCACACTACCATGTAGGGCAACTATTCGGAAGAGCTTAGTTTAACTTTATTTCAAAGTTATTATTATTAAATATTTTTTTTGTGTGGTGTCTATAGTTTATACTCTTGGTACGTCTTCTACCTCAGCAAACACTACACAAAATTCTTCATACATAAAAATGAGATTTTTTTTTTTTTTAAACGCAAATTACACTGACGGTCTTTATAATTTAGAATTTATGTCATTTTGATCGTTAATTTTTTAATTGTGATACATTTGATCCTGAATTTTGAATCTTATTCAAAATAAGGACAATTAAAGATATTAGTACTCAATTTCAAGGGCAAAGCTGTCAATTTGATAAAATATAAACTAATTTGACAAAAATAAATGTCAAAAAAAGTATTTTTAAATTTTTAAAAATTATTTCTACCCATTAAAGATAAAACTATGTAAAATTGATAAATCTTTTACACATTTTTTTACCAAATTAATTTTTATTATGTGTTTGGATGATGATCACGTAATGGATGACTGTTTTCATTTTCATTAAATTAGTTTCTATATTTTCAAAACTCAAATATGGCGACAACTTTTATATCATTATTAAACCAATCCATTAAATCAAAAAATCCAAAACTAAAAACATTTCATATATTAAACATATTGATTACACATTTAAATTATAACAACCACACATTACATGATTAATATCCAAACACATAATAAAAATTAATTTGATAAAATAAATAAATAAATACATAAAAGATTTATCAATTTTACATAATTTCATCTTTGGTGAGTAGAAATAGTTTGCAAAAATTCAAAAATATTTTTTTGACATTTATTTTTGCCAAATTAATTTATATTTTATCAAACTGATGACTTTGTCTTTGAAATTGAACAATAATATCTTCAATTATTCTTATTTAGAATAAGACTCAAAATTCAGAGTCAAATGTGTCACAATTAAAAAATTAGGAACCAAAGTGATACAAGTCCCAAACTATAAGGATTGTTAGTATAATTCACCATTTATTTATTTATTTAAAGTCATATTAACAAGTGTTCTTCAAAAAAAAAAAAAAAAAATTAGAAAACACAAGTCACTGTTCACATATTTCAAAACATTTTCATTGATTTATCAAAACTTTTTTTTATCGTTTCACTATTTTAAAAATAATTTTACATAATTTTTAATATTATTTAACAATATCCCACGAGTACTTGTCAACAAATTTCAAGTTTTAACATTCCTTGATAAGTTTTACCCTAATGACAATACCGACAGTGATTTAGACCCCCTCAAATTTCAACCCCCACTACTTCCACACATACGTGGCGGGTGGTGATTGGAGGAGGAGAAAAAAAAGAAAAAGAAAAAGAAAAAGTGACCAATCAAAAAAGAAAGGGGGTCAAAAGAGGGTGGGGGAAAAGGGGTCCCAATCTTTATTCGTTAGATTATAACTGAAGGGTTCACCGCTACTCCATCAACTCAAACATCTAACTTCCCACTCACTACACCCTAAGGAATAGCTATTAGACCATTGGATCACACTCCAATAGCCCCGTTTGGTAGAGTTGGAGAAAAGTGATTATAGATTATAACTTATAGCTGTGAACATAAACTGGTAGTTGTTTGGTGCAGTTGTAACATTATGGATTTAAGCAGCAAAGTAGTGTTTGGTAAATAAGCTGTAAAATAAATTTTTGCTATGTAATTGTCATTTTTGCCCTTATGAACATAAAAATTATAATTTTGTCATTTTTTTCACTTTAAATTTGACAAAGTTATTTCATTAATGGAAGTTGATATAAGTACCTTATTTGGTACATTTTTCCATTACCTTTTTTGTGTGTGTGTGTGTGTGTGTGTGTTTAATATTGAGTTCACAAGGGAACAAAAAAAATCGCTGCAATAAAAATACAATAAATTACTACTAAAGTAATAAAAATAAAACTTCGTAGATATTTAAAGAATTCCTAATTTCGTCTGCAAATTGACATATAAATATTATGTCTCCTCACTTCCATCTCGTTGTCATTACATGTAACATGATTTTCATGGCGTGCTTGTTGAGACGAAGATCCTTCCTCTTCATTAGGCACATAATTCGCGAATCTATCATAAGAGTCAAATGCAATATTGCGGAACTCACTTCGTCGGATGAAATTATGAATTGCCATTGTTGCACAAACAAGTTTGACTTGAGTCGGCCACTTGTAATTTGGTGGTATATCCTTTATCATCGGCCATCTTGCTGTCCAAACCCCAAACGTTCTTTCTATTATACTTCTAAGTAATGAATATGCTTGGTTGAATTTTTCTTGTGCATTTTTTTTTTTTTGGGGGGGGGGTTGACTATGTTCAAATTGAGTTAGATGGCATCTCTCCTTTGTAAGGTGCAAAATATCCTTTTATGTTTGGATACCCAGCATCTACCAAGTAAAACTCATCTATTTTAAAATTTCAAAATGAAATTAAAGTATGCAATTATAAATGCACAAATAAATATGAAGTTGTGAGTGTGGTGCATCTACTGTAGCAATCAAATATAAAACAGTTACCTCATTGTGGTTTTGGAATATTATAATTAGGATTCCTAATTATATCTAAGAAGATTCGAGTATCATGTGCATTTCCTTCCTATCCTGGTAAGCAAAATGTGAAACACATATCAAAGTCACATGTGGCCATTATGTTTGAGTCGCATACCCCACCTATAAATGAGGTTGCTTATTTGGAGATATATATGCTTTGATGTGCGTTCCGTCAATTGCTACAATACAATCCTATTACAAAATAGTGAATAAGAATATTTGTAGTCACAGATTATTAAAAATATCCTACCAACATTAATTATATGTAACACCCAAGTTCCACTTGTAGTTAATTATTTACCTTAAAATGAGAATAATATTTGTGGTTGCTTTGAATATATGGATGCACACCATTTCTCGGTTGAGGCCTTACCCAATCAATAGACATCATTATAATAGCTTTTAACACCTTCTTGAAGTATTTTGAAATAGTCTCGCCGGAATGTTGAAATCTTTCTTGGACATTTCTGTTTTGAATGTCACCGCCAACAACATACAAAAATTGTAACAACCCACATTCATGCCTTAGTCATGCTTGCATGCATTTATATGTTTTGCCATGTTAAGTTGCATTGCCAATCTTACCTTGTTTTGCTTAAGTGTGTTGCATGTTTTGTTCCTTCCTTACTGTCTCAAGCCTAAGTCATGCCAAGTCTAAGTCATGTTAAGCCTAGGTTATTCTTAGCCGAGGTCACCTTAAGCCTAGAACTATCTTGGAACCACTTTGGTTGACCTCCACCTTCGTCCTGGCATATTAGCTGAGATGTGTATTATCTAGGCCGAGATGTTACCTTTGCACCTAAGTGATCTTGTTCCTGGATTGATACGACCTAGACTGAGGTGTGGCATATCTAGGCCGAGGTGTGGCACAGTTTGGCCAAGTGTTGTCCTTCCTAGTTGAGATCTTTGTTCCCTTACTTGCCGATGCCTTGTCATTAGCCGATGTCTTTGAAAGCCGGAGTGCCCTTGCTACCTAGCTTGTTAAATACACTATGTCTCACACATGTCTTGTCTTTCAATCACCTTTTGAGGAGAACCAACCCGGTAGTGCCACGTGTCTGAGCTGAATGTTAAATCAGCCGGCAGATAGAGAAACCATATCATTTCCATATCTTTACTTTTGAAAAGAGAGAAGCCCTAGGAAGGGGGGAGAAGAAGTTCTTAGAGAGAGAAGTAGATTTCAAGCTTGATCTTCACACCTTGAGCCGTTAGATCCACGTCTTGAGGTTAGATTCTTGATCTAATCTTGCTATTCTTATTGCTCATCTAGCTGCATTGCATGATCAAACATGCTTTGAAAACCATGCATTGCTTTGAAGTTCGGTTTTAGAAAGAGAATATGATATTCATGTGTTCTTAAAGAAAAGTCATGATTTGATCCGAAAGCTTGCATTAAGATCCATGTTTTTGTGTTTGTTTTCCCAAGATCTTCAAGTATGGGTACCCAGGTCCATGTTTTCGAACTTATAGCATGAAATCCCAGATTTTGTATGAACAAGTTATGATTTTAGCATCCATGTTCTTTATGTTCTTCATGTTCATCAAGAGGGAAACCCAGATTTTCCCGACTTCATTTTCATGAATGTGGCCACCGGGACCACACCTCGGCAAGGAGGTGTGGGACCTTGGCAAAGACCTGGTTGGTACCCAGCATGTCTTCCCGACATGTAAAACAGTATTTCACTTCAGCATGTTTTGCCTTGTCTTGACTTAGTTTGAAGGATCGCCGAGGTCATTTGCATGCATGTAAGACTTGTTTTGAGAAGTACATTCAGTGGACTTTGCCATGTGTTTGTAGGACTTGGACCTTTGCTTTGATTCCGACATCCCAAGAACTATGTGAGTGGTATTTTTAATAAAGCTATGTTATCATGTTTTGATAAGCCTTGTTTTGCTTTGTTTGAAAAGTATTTGTTAAGCATGAATGATTATCCCTATTTTGTGTATCAAGTATTAGCCTTGTTTTAGATGACATTCTTGGAAGTCCGTACGTGCTAGGGGACTTTAAACCTTTGTAGCACAAGTTCGTACGTGCTAGGGGACTTTAAGCATTTGTGGCACTAGTCTGTACGTGCTAGGGGACTCTAAACCTTTGTAGCACAAGTCCGTACGTGCCAGGGGACTTTAAGCATTTGTGGCACTAGTCCGTACGTGCAAGGGGACTATAAGCATTTGTAGCACAATCCATGGAAGTCCATACGTGCCAGGGGACTTTAAGCATTTGTGGCACTAGTCCGTACATGCTGGGGGACTATAAGCATTTGCAGAACAAGTCCTGCCATGCTAGGGGACTTTAAGCCCAAGTAGCACCAAGTTTGTGAGATCTCGGCCATCGACGGTCTATGAACAGATGGCCGATCTCTGCCAAGTATGTTTTGTACAAGTTATGTTATGTATTGTTTGACAAGGACCTCGGGAATCATTCATTTAACCCCTTTATTACTTATACCATTCACTGAGTATTCAAGCTCACCCTCTCCTTATATATATGTAGGTAACAACCAAGAAGGCGGTGACGCCGAGATGTGTTTTGCTAGATGATGTTTGATCCTTATTATGTCGGCAAATCTTGAAGACTAAGCTTCTTGAGTTGTAGTTCATGTATCTTGCTATGTCGGCTTGAGAAGCCTCTTGATCAAGATGTAATATTTGTACTTTATTTTATTTGTACCCAAGTTGTAAAGCTATGTAAAGATGTATGTCATTTCATTTGATCTATGCACTGCTCTTATGGACTACTTAGATTTATATATATTGCTTCCGCACATGTAGGCCCCATATGTATACTCTGATTGTGTATGAATCTTTGTAAGTTGGCCTTTAGCAATCTCGGATTACTGGCCATCACGGCACCATTCTACTAGGGACGGAATGGGGTCGTGACAAAAATATTGCAACCTGCTCCTGAACCGAGACTTTTCGTTCAGTTTCAAGGCCATACTTTGTCTGTAACAAATCACACAATTGATAAAATACCTCTCTTTCTATTCGAAAATTTTCAAATATTCTTCTCCGATTCCCTTCTTGTAATTCTACCATCCACTTCCACCTTGTTAAACTAGATGTCCTACATAGTTCTTTTATCAAATAATTTGTCGCATATGTCACTGCAACTGTTGCCGCCGTAAGTAAGAGTATATTATTATTTTGTTGGGTTTGCGATGTGTTGCCTTCATCTTCAGCATCTTCATCGTCGTGATCATCATTCCATTCATCGTCATCACTGTTACTCATCTCCAAATTACCTACTCATTTAAAGGCTTAGTTACTATTACAAGAATGATTCATGATATCATTAAATTATCAACCCCCATGGTATTGTGTTTTCACCACTGGCATGAGTGTTTTATGTATTTATATTTTAATTATTTTTTAAACTGTAATCCCTTTAACAAAAGGAAAACTATTCTGAATGTCAAAAAAATCTCAATGGTTTAACTTGCATGTGGACAACAAAAGATGCAACCCAAGAATAAAGCCCACATAATAAGTATGCACATGTTTACCATTATTGAAACAATTTTTGCTTTTAATTGCTCAAAATAAGAAAGTCCAAACATGTTCCAAGATAATTGAACCCACACCATTCAAATGCTTGCTCAAATTGATGCAACACCAACAAAAGCTCTTCAAAGAATTAACATTTGAATCAAAGAACTAACATTTTCATCAGTAAAACCACAAAGTTGAATAAAAAAATACCAAAATACCTAGGGGCCCAAATTTGAAGAAAAACCTTAACTATTGTCTCAGCAAAGACTTGCTTCAAGAGAGCTCAAATATCCTAATTTGTCTCAACAAAAGACCAACAAATCTACAAATATATAAAAGTCTTAACCATTCACCTACCATTCATCTTCAAGATTGAAATAAATGCCACCTACCATTCAAATGACATCCACCTACAAAAAATTGCATATGAGAATAAATGTCACCTACCCACAAACCATTCAACCATTCAATTAACAAAGTCCAACATAATAAAAGTTCAACAGGATATTAATAAAAGTCCAAGTAATGTGTCCAACATACTCATATATAATATGAATAAAGAAAAAAAATAATGAGTCTAACATAGCAGTCCACAATTAATAATAAAGGTCTTAATAAAGGTCTTAAACATGAAATAATTAGGAAATTTCAGAAACATCCAACTTCATAAAGAATTAGCCGTGATAACCTATGATGGTCTTCTCCATCTCAATCTCCAACTTCAGAAACCGCAACTAAACTTCATCCGTAGGAAGTGTCATGAAGCACTCACGACACTTGTCTCTTAAGAACAATCTAGCAGCCCATACATACAACTTATCATTCGGGGACACACCAGGGATGCTTTCCAACTTCGCCAAACATTCTGCAATTGAAGGATATCTTGATGAGGTTTGTGTTGAAGTTGCTGAAGATGACTCAACCAACTTGACTATACGATCAAGTGTCTTATTAATTAGAGTTGCATTAGAAAATTTCTTCTTTGTCTTGCTCTTGTTTGATGAACCATCAGTGTTTGATGAATGTTTTTTTGTTTAACTCAGAAGGATGAACCACTTCCAAATTAGCATCATCATGAAATTCAGCATCATGTGGGGTATGAAATTCCTCCACAGTCTCATCAGCGTGAGGCATAACCCTTGAGCTAGGGGTGTATACTTATTCTCCTGTAGCAGCTGCATCTGAGAAGAGTATGTCTAAGTCTTCGGTGAATTGCAATGGCATACACCGAAATTTAGTAGTATTAGGATATCTCTGCAACAATTACAAAGGACAATTTAACAATCTCAAGTAACAAAATTTGGTCTGTTTAAACAAAAAACAAACAAAATATGTTCATCTTCAACAATTCACTGACCTCCAATTTCTTGGTCCACCACTTATCATATGCAAATATAGCTCCAGTTAATGTATCACAGCCTAAGCCTGTCTCACCCCTTAACAGATTATTTCACAAAAGCCAATCTTTTTTCAACACATCCCAATGGTTTTCTATTTGTATTCGTTGGTATGCTTTTCCAGTCATAGATTTAAACTTAGTTATCACATTTTCCCACCCGACCCTATCTAAGTGTGTACCAGGTCTATGTCCAGCCATCACTTGCTCAACACAAAACTTAATAAAAATTTCATTTGATTTTGCATCCCATTGAGCTTTAACGAATGGTACTTGAGAGGATTTTCCTTGTTCTTCCTATTTTCAGATTGTGTTTCCTCTTGGGTACTCATTCTATGAAAGAAAAAAAATTCTTTAACACATACTCATTCATCATTGCTTGCATTAAAACATAAGATTAGTACAAAATAACCATACATGGCAACTAGGATAGATATATCAACATTCATTGGGTACACAACTTAGCACAAAAACACCTGATCTAAAAGCCACCTATAATCATTTGAAGAGTAATGCAACTGACAGAACAATACAAATTGCGAGCAAACCCACAACAAGCTGCTTCATGAATATTAAGGATTGCTCAAGCATTTGGTTCTTGACTTTTAGTCCTATAGTCTCGATGTTTTGATTTTGATAAAGATTTGTCTCGTTCCTCAACCTCTTTACCATTCTCACAGATTTTGGGGTATACCACCTCCAAAATTGACAATTTCTCTTCTCGCAAATGACATTCAATCTCCCTTTTGATGGCTTATCAGACTCAGTAACCCTTATGGCAGCTCTTACACCATAATCACATTCAAAGCGTCATACCTCAAGTCTAAGGTCTCAGCACTGGAAGAATAGTTACTAGATGATGACATGCCTCTACATTAATTAGGAAGAATTGAATCCAAATCCTCAAAAATTGATTGGAAAGTTAATTGTATAATACATTTCATTTGGTCATTTTCTCATTCAACTTTTATGAAAGATGATTGAGATAATACTTCTAACACAACTGCAAGCACACATTAATGAACTAACTAAAGTCCATAGTTTGACATGAGATAGAGGAATTCAACAAAAATACAGAAATAATCAACAACTAGCATATGTTGAAGTGTTTTGTTTCAATGAATTGAATGGTGAAACCCAACATTTTCCCTTTGATTTTCTACATTTATTGGGTTACAAACATACTGCTTCAATTTTTAAGGTGATCTTTCTTATAAAGAAAATAGATTAAATACTTCAAACTTTTGATAAAGGAGCATTAATCTCACTAATTGGAGGATGCCTAAACCTTACAATTTTTTTTCTTTCTTTTAATCGGATGCACATTAACGAAGCTCATGAAATGAATATTAACTTTGAACTCAAATTTCACCTACCATTCTCCAGTACCAAATTTATGCATTTAAAATTGAAAAGCATCTAAGGATTAAATAAGTAAATAACAGATCGCAGTAAAAAAGGGGTTTTCAACCCTAATAAGAGAGTGAAGAAGAGAGAGAGGCGTTTTCAATACTAATCATAGAGTGAAGAAGAAGGACATTTCACAGTAATTAGAGAGAGAGAGAGAGAGAGAGAGAGAGAGACAGAGAAAGAGTGAGCACGAGAAGAGAAACCTCACATACAACTCGCACACCATTTCACATAACCAAAAACAAAACCCTAATCGATGTCCATATATATATATGTATTTGTATATAACTTCACAGTAATGAAATCTTACCTTTTCGGTGCAGATGAACAGAAAACAAGGGGAAGACTATTCTTGGAGAGGTAGACGATTGTTCTACAAGAACGATCTGTTGCGATCAGAGAGGTGGAGAAGAGAGAAGAGTGTGAGAGGCGAGAGTGTTTAGGTCAAGAGAGATCAAAGGGTATATATAATGGCAGTTTCATAAATAATGAAGTTTGGAGGAGGCATTTAAGTCATTTAAACCCCCCTCCCCCACACCAGCTGCGCGCTTAAGTCAAAATCTTAAGCATCCTCTGACCAGCTTTTGAGATAAGCTGAAAAATAGCTTGATTTAAGCCATAAGCTGGTTAACTTAAGTTTCACCAAACACAATATTTTAGGTTAAATTAAGCTAAAAACTGAAATAAGTAGCTTATAAGCCCTACCAAACGGGTACAATGCCTTCTAAAAAATTAGTTAAATAGTTTATTTTATGCAAATGAGAGCATTATCTTTATTTAAAAGATTAGTTAAGCGTTATCCATTTCTCATTTTAAGAATTGTATTGATAATGTCGATGTACTATAAAAGCTCGATCGAGAATTTATTGAATTCATTAAAATGGTCATAGCTAGTTTATTGCTCATCCATGTTAAGTAGTGTTGAACTCAGGGAAGGAGCCAATGTAGGACAGAGGGACACATGCTTTGAAGTTTTGATAATTATATTAGTACCCTTATATATATATAGATTATATCATATATATTCTCTATAAAATTAGAATAATATTCCTTTTTAAAATTGTAATAGTCTCTTTAATTATAAATTTTCCTCCATTATAAATTTTCCTTATAATTACAAAGAACCTACTAAAATAGGTCCTTCTATTATACACCTCCAAAAGAGGTGTACCATATATAAATTATGATTTTATGGTATTGATATTACAAATTTTCATAACCAACTTATTTTTATTCATAACTAAATAATCATTATATAAATTATAATCAAGCAACACATCTTTAATTATAACAAAAAAAAAAAAAATCATAATAGGTCATAATTAATATCAGAATAAGTCAAAACTAATTTTACTTGACGTATAACCAAAGATCTCTTCAGCCATAACCAAAATAACAACAAGAAGAAGTTATAACTAAGTTATATCTAACCCTACAATGTCATCACTAAATACTACGAAGATCATAATTATGACATATGATAGACATTTTTTTTGCGGTGTATTTTGTAGACTTTCTCTACTAAAATATATCATTTCTATCTCAACTTATCTTCTTTTTTAATTTTTCAATCCACCTAAAATAGTTACTCTCTAATATTTGTATAAAATTTAATCTCAAATCCTTTAATTTAAAATTCATATTTATCCAAATTGACTCTTAATATTTAAGTTTAGTGATATCTCATTGTTGTTTATTATAAAATAATGCCCAAATAATATATATTAATGTGTGTTTGGGAGGGAAAAGAAGTAATATTTCATTGCTTTTTATCATAAAACAACGTCTAAATAATACACATTAATGCGTATTTGGGAGGGAAAAAATTGGATACACGCCTAACATTTGGCATAGTGTATAAAGTATTATAAAATAATGATCAAATAATACACACACTACTAAAAATCAGACCTTTTGCGACGGTTGTAAATGTCGCAAAAGGTTAGCATATCGTCGCAAAAGACTTTTTGTGATGGAATAGCAACGGGAAATGGGGGGTGGCGGAAGGGGGCGTGACAAAAAGTATTTGCGATGGTTTGTAACCATCGCTTTCTTTTAGCAACAGCTAATCAATAGTTTTTGCGATAGTTTAACTTAACACAAAAAAAGGGAAAAAACTTCATTTTTAGTGATGAAGTTGATTACCATCGCCAAAAACCTTTGTTGCGACGGTATTTGATGTCGCAAAAAATATTATTAGCGACGGTCTAAAACGTCCCCAAAAAAGTAGAATTAAATTAATACCGTATTTGTGACGGTTTAAACCGTCACAAATAAATCTTTTGCGGCAGTTTAAACTGTCGCAAAAGATTGGAACTAATATGTATATGTAAGTTAACCTGTCGCTAATCAAATGTAAGGAAATGATGATTACATTAGTAACGGTTTATTATTGTCACAATAAAATTATTTTCATAAAATCATATTTTATTAATTCATTCCCTGTACAAATTATTAATATTTTCTAAAATACAATACATCCACATTCACATCCAAATTCACATTCACATTTACATTCACAAAATCATATACCAAGAATAATAAATATGTACCCTGTAACAATTGTCAACCAAATATCCTTTACAAAAATATATAAAACAACCTCCAACAATACTAATAATTTTTTATATTCAAGAACTCAATTTTTTATTATCAGCAATACAAATAATATTATTTACAAAAATATATAAAACAACCTCCAACAATACTAATAATTTTTTATATTCAAGAACTCAAATTTTAAGTATCGGCAATACAAATAAAAAAACATATATATAGTAGCTTGTTTTGATATTAATAGTAAGCTCCAATATTGATATGCGAAGATATCATCACGTACTCAAAAGGGTTGTGTGGACTCGTCTTTTTCCACACCCCACCTTTCAGAAAGGTTTGAAAGAAAGGCCTCACAGTTCAGACTCCCGCGGTTCTGAATCTAGTCTCACAAGTGCAATGTGAAACTGATAAACACCAAAGTGTTCAAATTCGGCAAATCTTTTTGGAAAATCGATTTTAAATCAAATAATGCCAAAATTGGATTGCTTTGCCAGATATAGAGTCGCCACCTAAATATTTTCTTTGGGAAAATTTAGAAAACCTTGACTCATGCCGAAGGCAACATGTCCGTTATCACCAAAGTTGCCTTGGCTTGGGAACTTAGGTACGAAGGGGGAAGGTCATGAATTGAGCACCCCCGCTCGCCCGATCAAAGATCGACCTCTACTAATCATGATATGATCTTTTATAAACATTATGTGCTATTGTTCCGGTTATTAGCTAACATTACTATGTGATACACACAAGCAAGTATAGACTAAAATTGTAAGAATTGAAACAACTCAATTCATGTTTGTTTGCGAAAAGGGTTTGAATTTACCACCTCAAGTGGGCTTAAAGATGCGGATTTGCCACCAAACATAGTGGGCTTAAAACATGATTTGCCACTTAACAAAGTGGGCTTAAAACTCACATTCGTTGAATCGTTCCAATTCAAACAACAAGCCTTCATCCATAGGAATTCATGCAGTTTAGCATCTAAGCACAAAGCCTCATGGCAAGCATGCTAATCATGGCAATATGGCAATCACACTAATGCAAGTATGCTAAAGCATAAAACTCACCGAGTACTCCAAGACAAAACATAAACTAGTTAGAAAGATGCATGATCCTAACTATACAAAATGCCTAATGCAATGCATGCAAAGAATGTAATTAATAGGCTCGGCTACTAATATAGCATATGAAGCAATCCAAGACATTCGGTCTAAGCACGTATTCAAATAAGATATTGAAATAATAATGCAGTTCGAATAATGCGCCGAGCCTCGGTGCATGCAATACAAATAAATGGATGCAAGCATGCAATATGCTAATTAAAACATGTCCTTAATTTAACCATTGAAAGCGATTAAATAAAAGGGAGAAAGACGTGGGGTTGGAAAACATACACACACGCACACACACTTATTATAACATTACGCTCTTGCGAAGGAGGGTCCGAATGAAAAAGCTAACTAACTAGCTACGCTAATTAAGCTAACTAATTATTACAAACCGAATTAATTAACTATTCTAATTAACTAATTATTACAAACCAAAATCAAATAACTAGCTAAACTAACTAATTATTTGCAACACTTAATTAGCTACAACTAATTAATTACAACATGCATCTAAGCTAGATATTTAAGCGATAAGTGAGCTTGAAAATGCAAGGGAGGCTCATGCACACGTTCTGTTTCCACTCGAAAAGCCACTGTTTTGCTTCTACAAGCCTCTGTTTGCGCATTTGATCACTGAAAATTCTGCCAACTTCCAGAACACCTCTGTTTCATCTCACCAATACATTGTGCAAAAATCACTGATGGCCGGCAAGTGGGACAAGGGGCCAGTCGGCTACCAATGGTGGCTGGTCGGCTACCATTGGTGGCCGGTCGGCCACTGGTGATGGCTGTCGACCAATAATGAGCTGAACTTCCTTACTGTAACAGAGAGCAAAACAGTGTATTCTCACAGGTTATTTGTACTGTTTACCTTCCTTATTATCACACAAAGCTCAAATGAGAGAAACTTTTTGCCCTCAAACCATCAATCAAGCAATTTCCATGCATGATTGCTAAGGGACCAAGTTTGTACAAGTTTAATAAATGCATAAACAAGACCAAAATGACCACCACCCTATCATGCATGATCAAGGACAATGGTGACCAACAAAAGTGGCACATTTCATCACTTTTGAGTATGAAATGTCCCATTTTCCTTATGTTCGAATTAACGTCCGATTCGAACACATGCAATGCAACATGAAAGATGCTTATCTTGCCTCTTTTACTTGTCATTTTTTATTTACTCATTTTAATTACCAAACCATTCCTTAATCCAATTGTCCATTGGTGATTGTCCTCTAGTGGAAAGATGGCTAAAACCACAAGTAGCTTTGGGCATGAAAGAGGCATTACACTATTGGTAATAAACCCCCTAAGGGATTAAACCATTAGGTGTAGCACTTCCATTTCACATTTAGGCAAACAAGGGGTTTAAAATCACTTTCAAAGCAAACAAAAGAGTGAAGAATTGAGGGAGATTGCAGAGATTAAAGTGTTGAAATTAAGTGCAAAACAACACTAAAATATGCTATCAACTCAAAACAATGGTGATTAAAGCCCTAAAACACCAAGCTAGTGAAGGAAATTAAACTACAACCATGCCATACAAGGCTCAAATGAATTAACCAGTCAAAAATAGAGGCAAAATAGCCCTGAATATAGTCTAAAACATGCTGGACTTAAGCCACAAAAAGCTAAAACAATAAGCTAATACATGAGGCTAACTAGGCATGCAAGCAAGACACAAGGAGGGGAGGCTAACCCCTCCAATTTTGGACTTCAAAATGAGGTTTTTGCCACTAAAAAACCTCTGAAATTCAGTGGTTAAAAGGCCTTAACAAAAATTTGATTTGAAAGTGATGAATAATAGCACAAAAGCTTAACAAGCAAAGGAGCAAGAAAGGTGGACCATTCCCTAACTCAAAATGACCTCAAACTAACACTTTTAAATGATAAAAACAGAGTTTTTGATAGTTTGAAATCATCCCAAAAACAGTTGAAAAAGATGGGAAAATAAGTATACAAAACAAGCTTAAACAAGGCAAGTGCTACACCTTTGAAGCAAAGCACAAATTAGGCACAAATTCAAGCTCAAACCTCCTTCTAGACCTCAAACAAGACTCCAAGGAACCTCAGCTCAAAGATGGTCAAGTTTGATTAAGGGTTAGTATGCAAAAGTACAGAGAAACTAGGCAACCAAGCACAAAATATCAAGAGAGAGAGAAAAAGCTAGAGAGAGATATTTTTTTGGTCTAAAATTGCTAACCCTAAAAAATGGGGAAGGAACCCCCTATATATAGAAAAAAAAAGTCATGAGCTTAGGAGCATCCTACCATACACGTGCATGGAGATGCAGCTTAGTGTGCAACAGTTGGCACAACTGTCAACAAATATCTGGAAAAAGAGACTGGTAGCCATTGGCCACCACTGATAGCTGACCGGCCACCACTGGTAGCTGACAAGCATAAACTAAGGCCGACAGCCTATGGGGCTGGCCGACAGGTCACCCACTTTTCCAGACTTGAAACAACAAGCTTTTGATCCAAAACAGTACACAAAACAGATAAGGTTTCAAGGCTCAAAGGCAAGGTACTCCATCGAGAACTTTGAGCACTCAAAACGAACACAAACAAACACAATCATCGAGTGTACAAGCGATGACGTCCGAGTCTCGAGGACGGTCAAAAATGGGGTGTCTACAGGTTGCATCTGCAAAAAGAAATAAAAAAAAATCATTTACAACATAATTAATTTCAAGCTTACAGAAAATATAAAACATTTGATATTTATTTCTACGAATAAATAAATAAATAAATAAGATTGTAAACTCTAATATCGATATGTGAAGATATGTCACATGGCCAAACAAGTATATAATAAGATTCAACAGAATAAGTACCAAGCAAATAGGGTTTATAAAGTACCAAGCAAAAAGCATGTATTATAAAAGAAACTATAATTTTAATCTTTTAATATATACAGCCACCAAATTACACACTAAGATTCCCCCCCCCCCCAGCTATGTTTAAGATGGAAATACAACTGACAATTTCCAAATTGAGAGAATTTCTGAACTACATTATCAAGAATATGAAAATAATAGAAAGTCGGAAACAAAGCACGCTAGCTACTCACCTATGCTTGAATTACGGCTGCTTTTTGGTTTTGCGAAAGTCACATCCGTGAAAAATAGTTTTAGCTGCAAAAGAAATAATAAAAATTATTGATTCCATGAACTACAAATGACCTAAACACAATGCAAGCAATCATTTAATAAATTATCAACAAATAACCCTGAAAGCTAAATTTATTTCCAGTAGTTCCATAATGTTTAGTACGATCATTTAAAAAATACAAATAAACCGTTTTCATTGGCATTAACAACTCAACTCAATAGAGACAAGCTTGTGATGCAGAAAGAACATTTATAACCTACGACAGAAAATAACAAACAAAAAACAAGGACTGGTAATTCGTTGATTTTTACTAACTAGACAAAACCAATTATGCTATCACCAAAGGCCTGCAAACACTGTAACTATTGAAGTAGGGGAAAATACAACATTTTGGAATTAAAGAAGTCGTGGTGCCCAACTCTCCAAATAGTGGGTCTATGTAGGAATCACTCAACCTATCGCACTGGTTAGCTGCATATAAGCCTCAGCTAGAAAATAAAAATAGTTCTACATGGAGATTTTTTTTTTTAAAAGTCAGCACAAAAACCAAAGACATTATAAAGTTGCAAAAGTTTATGCCCTGAAGTAATATAGTGTTGATGAACTTGTATTGTTAACTCAAAATAAGAGTTTTGGCTCACCATGTGTGCTCACAACATAGATGATGGGGAAAGATAGTAGGAAATATATATACTATAGTTTTGGCCCTAATGCTCAAATGTTGAGAAGTCTCCAACATGCACCACTTGATTGTAATAAAATAAGTTTGATTTTCTTGCCCATTTTCTTCTGTATTCAAAGAACATTTATCCATCACTACCTAACAAGGCCAGGAATCCATGCTGAAGAAAAGGCTAAATTGACATATGGACAAAAAGAATGTGAGGAAAACTTCAAATCTTGTAACGAAAACTGCATTAAGCTTGATGAAATTAATTCCAAAAAAAAAATGGAGAGCTTCAGCAAGTATTTAACTTACCTGACAGTAAAGAAGGCTTGTATCTTTTCCCCGGAATATCTTTGCAATAAACTTTCCACCTTTCTTAAGTATGTGAGTAACTATTGTTAAACCCTGCAAGAAAGTTTACGACAATATCAATTGCAACAAAAAACTTGAACATGATTCACAAATTTCTGTATACTAAATCAAATCTAGAACTTTCTTGTTAATCATACAATAGGCATTCACGAACCCTTATTTATAATAATGACAAGATAAGGGTGTATGGAATAAACATATTGGTCATAAAAAATTGTAGTTTCCTTTATGATCCTTTGTATTTTCGTAACAAGCAACAAGTCAGTCAAAAAAACAAGACCCGTGTAGGAAAAAAAAGTAAAAGAAAATGTAAAAGTGCAACGCCCTCAAAAACCAGTATAAGACAACCACTCACAAAACCCGTAAGCATAGGAGAAATATTGTCTTTTCATTCATCAGAGTCTTCTTTACAAAAGATACTACATGTAATGTTAACTTTCAATAACAAAATGAGTGTCGTACGGGCTTACATCTTTCCAAGTAATAACTTGGTTACAACAAAATAGAGTCCTAACTCTGTACATGGAAAGCTCTAGGCTTGAATATACATTTAACATCAAAACAAAATAACAAAAAGGGAGTCTTCAACCCCTAGACCTCCCAAACTAAGATTTTGGGGGCAGCATGTCTCCTGTACTTGAAAAATGGTGTCCTAAGTAGGGTGAGCCAAAGCCCAGTCGAGATATGCTAAACAATATATGATAATTAACTAAAACCTTAGCATCCGATAAATGTTCAAGGCTTGTAAACCAACTTACACCCTTTCCGTAACCAATCAACATTGACATCCATGTTTCAATTCACTTCCATTTATTTATCCGACTCAATTCATTGACATGTTTCATTTTTATTCAAACAATTCAAATGAGACTATAACTCATATTATCAACACTTCAATCATAACATCAATCATACACTTCTATTTTCTTGCCATTTTACAGAATTTTCATCCGAAGGAATTGGCACCCATATATGCACAAGATTTCATGATTTGCCATTTTACGAAATTTTCATCCGAGGGAACCGACACCCATATATGCACAAGATTTCATGATTTTCCATTTTACGATATTTTCATCCGAGGGAACCGGCACCCATATATGCACAAGATTTCGGGACTTTCACCCTAGACACTCCGGCCAACTTAATTATAAATGGAGTCCATCCCCTATCTCCTCCCAAACAATGATACATATACAATGTATTTAAAAGCATGCCATATGTAATGACTACCACAATTCACACATTCCATAATTTAATCAAATCGTTATATTCAATGACATAGTTCACATGATTAATTCCAATTCACCTAGTCCTCATGCAGTTTCTACAATAATCATAGCTATCCTCCACCGATAGCCCAAAACAGATATTTCTAACTGATAAACAAATCTATCAAATAGACAATTTGTCAAATTTTCCATAGGTGTGTGATTAACCAAATCTAACTACACCATGTAATCACCATTTCCTCCAATTTCATGATTCTCCAACCAGTTTCATATTTCCACAATTGATTTCATTATTTATACAAATAATTTATTTAATCCCACTTAGAGCATTTTTCCTTTTCTTAAAAATTGCACCCAAGGCCAAATTTCACCCATTATACACAAACAATCCCATTTTCAATACCTCACATACATATGGAGCCCAAAAATAGAAAATCCCTCTTTCATAATTTCAAACTCAAATCCTAACTTTACTCGAACTTCCCAAATCTCACCATTTATACAAAATGACTAATATTTAGGTCAAAACTCATATTAAAGAGTAGATTATCCCTACCTCAAGAAGAGAAGATGAGCCAAGCAAGAGATGAACTCCAAAGATGGCGAAACCAACTTCTACTCGGATGAAAATGGAGATCTTGAAGAGCTCAACCTTTTTATCAATGGAAGGAGGGTAAGGAGACTACTAGATCTAGGGCAAAATGTAGAGAGAGAGAGAGTATTTTAGAGAGAAAGGCTCTCAACTTAGGGTTTTGAAAATTTTTAGAGAGAGAAAGGACAAAAAAAGTGATTTAAAAAGTCACTTTCGCGATCTGATATACGCATAGTCCGCTTGAGCGAAGAGTTTGACGCTCGAGCATCAGACACAAAAATTTGACCCGCTCGAGCGTAATAAAGGCCGCTCGAGCTCTAAGACACAACAGCAAGGCACTACCCGCTCGAGCGTAATAAGACCCGCTTAAGAGTAGAATACACTCGTCCAGTATTGTAGAGACTTCAGGCAGTCGCTCGAGCGCCAGAGGGGCCGCTCTAGCTCAGACTCCCTCGATCGGAAGAAACTCCGCTTGAGCGTGAAAAAACACTTCTGAAGTATTTTTTTGCAGACGCACAAAGTACTGAATGAATGCAAATCCCGCTCGAGCGCAAGAAGGCCCGCTCAAGCGGAAGACCAAAATTCTGGGCAACAAAGTTCTAGACCAACAACCAACCCACCTATTCTGAACACGCCCAAGACATTCCAAAACTCAAATACAACGATTAAAAGGATGGAAACAAGACATGAACAACACCATGCAACCACGGAACCCGAGTTCGGAATACAATCAATGATGGGAAAAAACCAGGATCGCTATAACCTCCCCCCCTTAAAAAATTTCATTCCTGAAATTTCAAGACAAGTGCCAAATCAATCAAATTATTCCCACTATGATGATTTATCAATTTTAATTAACATGACTCATTCTGCGGTCACCTCTTCTCATTAACTTGATATATGAGTTTCAACAGTGAAACACAATTCATATATTTCCAAGACATTTACAATGTTTATACTCAACTCAAGTTCCCAATATTTATGCAACACATACAATGTTATCAAAATGATACAACATACATAATATTTCGTATTTTCAAGACATATGTAATGCTTATTTGAAGCCAAGCCCCCGAGACACCCATATCATATACAATGTTCACATTAGTCCATGTTTTTCCAAAACATAGTTAACATATACAATGTTTCCATACTTTAAAACATATACAATGTTTTTACATTACATTCCAAAATTAAAATCTCGACATATGTTCAAACATTAACAAATAAGTCCGGATATTCCTCACGGACTTCAATTCACGCTCCCAAGTTTCTTTCTTAACCTCATGATGTTTCCGCAACACCTTAATTAATGGAAAGGTCCTGCTTCACAAGACTCGATAACCACAAGAACAGTAATGATTTCAATAACTACAGCGTTCTAAGACATCCACCACGTCTCGACTACCGACAATACCCATACCAGTATTGAGTGCTTAACACTCCAATATAGGAAACACGAAACCACTCGTGACACAAGGCTTTTGGTCAACTCTCATAGAACGAGATTGCAAATTAAAGAACGAATAATCAATAATGTTAATGCACATTAATACCAGACAATTTCAAGTCCTTGCCAAAAGACACACCACATGTAACCAGCAACTCAGGCTAGATCAAAATCTGACTTCTCATAAGATCTTCCGTCCAGGTTAAAAAATTACTTTATTTACCCTATTTGTTTCAAAATCCTCGATTTTCCCCAAAAAGGCGTTCAGACTTACACCGTCACAATTTAAACACCACATTAATGACTGGTCACAGCAATGCTCATAGATTTTTAGATTATTTTTCGAAAATAAAAATCACAATTTCACATTTCGACCTAAAATCGTTTTAGTTTATGAAGAGCATCCTTATTTTTTTTCCTCCAAATTATTCATCAACATTCCTTCAGTGAATCACAACACAGTCATCCTATAAAACCGAACACACTCATGGTGGTGCTACAATACCCCAAACGAAATTTTCACGATGAGAACCCTTGAAAATCTTAGAAATGCCAGCAATGCAATAACACAAAGAAAGAAATTGCACACCCATTAATCACATAATGGTGCAAAGCGCTTATTAGACCAAAGTTCTCAACAGGAATCCCAAACCGGTCACTACCACTTAAAACGACCTTCCGACTGTCCAGGTGGGACTTACATTCCACACCATGACACCGTTTAATTACACAACCTAAAATTTCAACCAACCCAAGTATTGACTAATCAACTATTCGACATTATTCACCCGTTCCAGTCTTCAAATACCAACATATCACTTAACCTCACCCAGCTTTGGACTAACACAAACATCTTACCTAACCTCACCAACTCTTAAATGGAGTTCCATACACGATCTCTCTGGTCTAATGAATCACCCCGGATTCTTCAAAGTTAATTCATGGTACTCAGATTTTTTTTTCCATGTAAGCCCAAGTGGCACACACATTTTCACTTCACATTTGAGTCCTAACGGAACTTTTCAAGTCAAACATAATATACCATCTCAGGTCAACGCACACACTCATGCCTTACACTACGCGCACAAGGACTGAACAAGTCGAAATAACTCTGGCAAAGTGCATCACTCACTCTACACAATCTTACTACCTCACTCGGAGTTTCACTATCCAAATTGGGTGACAGACACCCACATCAAAGTGACCCAGCATCATCAAACATTAAACTACTCAATTCCATCATTAACCACACTATTGCCTTACCAAGGCACTCTCCTGGGATTGCCTATGCCCAATCTCTTCCTACACATCATTTAATAACAACATACGAACCACACCACCACATACCATACTAGCCAAACCTCCTCACTTAATGCCCCATATCCTACACCCACACTGAATCCCTCATTCCGAGAAGGCACTCACAACCTCGACCAAATTCACAATAACGAAATTTACATACTTGTTCCCTCGCACCAAGTTAACTAGCAAGGTTTACCACGCCACAACACCTATCGTTACTACGTAACCACCCAAACTGAATTACACATTCATCCCTCAGTAACCAATAAGGCCAACTCTTCAATCTACATACTACTCATCACTTAATACACTAGTATAACCAGAACACTAAGTCTCTTAGTCCACCCACCATCGGTTGATACTTATAGAACAATTACCCTAAACCGAGCCCCGATCACACACACACGAGACCTACAAGCTTTTCAAAGTCTTACCACCCCAACTCTATAGAAGAACGAATGAAGTTCCCAACACACTCACTGATATTCCAAACCCCAACTCAAAACACCAAACCACTGTAACCCTACACATAGGTCACACACTAACTATGGGCTATACACCCGATCAATCCTTCCCACAACATCTCTTAGCTTAACCAGGATTGAAATTGTAGACACCCCATTTTTGACCGACCTTAAGACTTAGACGTCATCGATTGAGCGCTCGGTGATGGTGCATGTTGTGCTCATTTAGAGGTTTCGGAGTTTTGGCTGAGGGCCTTGCCTCCGGGCCTTTGAATTCTTTTGTGCTTCGGTTTGGTTTGTGGACCGAACTTTGTTTCTCTTCCCTGGAGGGAGGGAGAGGTCTTGTAGACCATCTTTTTGTGGTCGTAGACCACTTTTCCTGTTTGGAGACTAGTTTTCAGTTTTCGGAGCCTTCGGTCGCGTGCCTTGTCTCAGGACCGCTTAACGTTCTCCGTTTGACGTGGTTTTTGAACCACACCTTGTTGCCTCTGCCTAGAGGAACACTGTGGTCCGGGAGACCACTTTTGTGGTGACATACCACTTTTGATGCCCATAGACTAGTTTTTAAGGCTTTCGGCCGCGTGCTTTGCCTCTCGATCTCTCGTCTCGCATCCGTTTTGGTTTGTTTTTGGTACAAACTTTGTTTTCCTTGTTTGGAAGGTGGTGCAAGGATGGAAGACCACTTTTTCTCCTTGGAGACCACTTTTCCTTTCTGCCAGCCAGTTTTCTGGTCGGATAACTGGCTTTCTTGGTCTTTGGGCCACATTTTCTGGTCGGCCACCACACCACTAGTTTTCTTTCATGCCCTGGACTCTCTTCCACCATGGCCGACCAGTTTGTGTCTTCGAAGACCACTTGAAGTGGTTGGCTGCTTTTTGGCACATTTTTGGATATATTTTCCTATAGCTGGTAGCCGGAGGGCATTTGGGCTATCCTCCATACTGTATGGAGGGATTTGTTTGAGGCTTTGCTTCTCCAAGAAGCTTTGCCTTTTAGTTTCTATAAGAGGGAGGCTCCTCCTCCCTCCTCTAGGTTCAGAAAAACTTCCTTGAGCCATACATATAATTTATATCTGTACATCTTGATTTCTCTCTTGTTTTGTGCCTTAAAGTGTAGATTTGTCTCACTTTTGTACACAAACACACACTCAAACACCTTCATTTGGTTGTTGAGGTGCTAAGGGGTTGTTTTTGGTGTTCTTAGACTGGTTTAAGCTCAAAGAACTTGCTGGAGTTGCAGTTGTAAAGGAGGTCTTCAAGGGTGATCATTTGACCTTTAAATCCCCCTTTCTTGCTTAAGCTTTTAGCCCTTCTTGCATACATTTTTAAGATTAACTCTTAACTAGAAAAAGTTCTATTTTTGCATGCTTAATATAGTTGTTTAAGGTCACTTTTTCGTTTGGGATGATTTACCCCCTCTTAGGCCTTGTTAGGCCTTATTTTGAGCCATCCCTTTAGGCTCTTGTTGAAGCCTTTGCATGACCTTTCTACCAATGAAATCCAGAGGAATTTTAGTGGTAGGAAGGTGGTTTTGGTGTCCTAAATAGGAGAGGGTCATCCCCTCTCCTTGCATTGTGTTTACTTGCTTCATATGTCTCATGTTTGAGCATCTTTGTTAAGCTTTTGTTGGCCATATCTTAACTTGTATTTGTGGTTATTTTGCTAGGGCATACCACTATTTTTGCTTGGTTTGGTCACTCCATGCATGCTTTATACGCTTGTAGTGTAAATCACACAAACTAGCTTTATGTGCTTCATGAAACAGCATGTCATTCTAGCTTATGTTGAGTCTATTTCAGCATGTATTTGGTGTTGTTTTACCATGTCATACCTTTGTTAGGGTTTGGTTTGGTTACTTCTTGCATGCTCCTTGCACTTGTAGTGCAATTTCATGAAATAGCCTAACATGTATCATGTTGTAACATGTCATTTTAGCATGCTTTTGGCTTAGCTTTGAGAAGACTTTGTTCATGTTTTAGCATGTTTAAGGTCTGATTTGTGTTGTTTTGGTCATGCATGACTTGCTTTGTATAGCCTTGGTTCAATCTAGCTTGTTAGCTTTGTGTATTGAGTCCACTAGCATGCATTACTTGGACTATTTTAATGATTTGACATCATTTATTATGTGATTTCAGTCCATGTTTCATGGCCATGCATGCACATTTATCACTCATTCAATACGTTGGAGGGTTGGCCCCTTTATGCCTTAACATGAACCATTGCGTATGCCTTCATGCCATAGCTTGTGAGCCATCATTTCAGTGCTTATTTGGGATTATTATGCCATGATATAACTCTGAATTTTGTTGCTTAAGTCATCCCATGCTTGGTCTTAATAGGTGTAGTGTAATCCACCTTATTTGCCTTGTATGCATCATGCCTTATGCCCTTCATGATAGCTTGTTTTAGCTTCTTTCCATGCATGTTTTAGACTCATTTTAACATGTTCTAGGACTTTTTTGAGTTGCCTTGGTCACATGCTTCATGTTTTGTATACTTGTAGTACAAATGCTCTTGCTTGCCTCAAGCTTTGAGCACCACTGCATGCTTCATTTGTGTTGTGTACATGATTTGGCATTACTTAACATGACATTTCAGAGCATATAGACTTTCCATGTTCTCACTTCATTCACCCTTTGAGTGCCTTTAAGGGTTGTGCATTTGTTGCCTAGTTTATGGCTTAGCTTGTATGCTTGCATGCCTAGGTATTTGAGCCCTCATCTCAGTATGTTTAGGTCCTTGCTTTGACCTAATTAAGCTCTGTCCATGGTTGGTTCATGCATTTGTGCCATGTATTGCATGTCCCTAGAGTAATCCTCCTTGTTAGCTCTCATGCTTTAGGACCATTGCATGCTTTACTTTCTTTGTTTGAATGATTTGGCATCATTTCTTACCTCATTTCAGTACACTTGTCACACTTGCACATTTGTCACTCTTTGAGCACTCTTGAGAGTTGTGCTCTTAGACCTCTTTGATAGGCCATTGCATTGTATATGCATACCTTGCCTTTTGTGCCTTAATTTCACCACTAATGATCACTAATTTGGGCATGGTTGAGGCCTATCCATTTTGGTTTAAGTCCATTATCCATTGATAATGCCATGTATATTGCATTGAGTATGCCATATTGTTTCATTGCATTAGGTATGCCATCTTGCATTGCATTGTGCATGCAATGTGGTTATTTACATTGCGTATGCCAAGTTGTTCCTTGCATTGAGTATGTATGTCCCTAATATTGCTAAGTTGCCTTTGTAGCATTACATTGTGCATGCATGTGTTAGCATTGTTTTCATGCCATTTGCATTGGTAGTTTGATCATGTTGTCTTGCATGTTGTTGCATGCCTGTCCCTTGCATTATGTATGCCATGTTATGTGTTGCATTGTGTTTGGAATAGGTGTTAGTCCAAACACGGGAAAAGAAGGACGTTTCATACTTAAAGTGATGAATCATGCCTTAATTCCCGGTCGCCAACGCTCTTGATCATACATGATAGAGTTCTAGGCCTTATGTGTTTACTTGTGCATTCATTTTCATATTGAATTGTGCAACTTCGCCTCTTGGCTATCATGCATTGAAATGCACGATTGGTAGCCCGAGGGCCGAGAACCACACCCCCTTGAGTTCATGACATGATAAGGAGGGTGGTTGTGCACACATATCTTGCAAATACATTGCCATGCCCTTTCTTGCTCTCTGTTGTAGCAAATTACAGTTCAGCAGCAACAACTGGCCGGCCAGCCAGAAAAACTAGTTGGCCGACCACTTTTCTAGTTTTTCAACAACCAAAAGTGGTCGGCAGGTGTCTGGAGAGACCAAAAGTGGTCGGCCACCCTTCCACAGGTTTCCCTAGGTGGAGTTTTATCTTTCTGGAGCTTGGTGCAAGTTTCTGAGGACAGATGAAAACAGAGGCAAATCGGGGCATCGCATTGGATTTTCAAACGAGGCGACCGGGCTTGCATGCATTCCTCTCCCTCTGAGGCTCCTAATTTACTGCTTTCCTTAGCTGCTGTAGACACCCCATTTTTGACCAACCTTAAGACTCAGACGTCATCGATTGAGCGCTCGGTGATGGTGCATGTTGTGCTCGTTCTGAGGTTTCGGAGTTTCGGCTGAGAGCCTTACCCCCGGACGTCGGGACCCTTTTGTGCTTTGCCTCGGTTTGTGAACCAAGTCTTGTTTTCTCTTCCCAAAGGGAGGGAGAGGTCTCGTAGACCATATCTCAGTGGCCGTAGGCTACTTTTCGTGGTCGTAGGCCACTGTTCCCATTTGGAGACAAGTTTTTGGTTTTCGGAGCCGTCGACCGTGCGCCTCGGTTCGGGATCGCTTAACTTTCTCCGTTTGCTCCGATTTTTGGCACATAGATTGTTTTCTCTCTCTAGAGGGACACTGTGGCCTGGGAGACCACCTTCGTGGTCGTACGTCACTTTCGATGTTTAATAGTCAGTTTTCGGGGCACTCGGCTGCGCATTTTGGCCCTCGAACCCTCGTTTTGCATCCATCTTGGTTCATTTTTGGCATGGACCCTATTTTCATTGTTTGAGAGGTGGTACAAGGTGGGAGACCACCTTTTCTTCTTGGAGACCACTTTTTCCCCGCCGACCGATTTCCTTAACAGGTAACTGGTCTCCCTCACTTTTGGGCCACAATTGTTGGTCTCCCACCACACCACTAGCTTGCATTCACTTGGGAGACCACCAATTGGGATGGCCGCCCACCGTTCACTCACTTGAACCTTTTAAACTGGTCGTCCGACCAGGGGGAGTGGTCGGCCGACCACCTGAACTAGTCGGCCTGCCTCCCTCAGTTCTGTCTCTGTGAGTTGTTGCCAGCTGTGCCAGCTAGAAGGCACAGAATGGATCCTCCACACACGTGTATGGAGGATCTTCAAGCTTGTTTTTTGGCTTCTTTGAGAAGCTTTGGACCCCTTTGGCTATAAGAGAGACCCTCTCCCTCATTGGTAAAGGTTCAGAATTTTGGTCTAAGGCATACAATACCTCTCTCTATATCTCTACATTCAAGCTCAAAAGGTGCTAAGTTCTTGCCCCTTTGGATACTACCTCTTAGCCTAACACCTCCAACACCAACCTAAGCTTCTTGGAGGGTCTTGAGAGGTCCTAAGGAGTTGCATTTTTGGTCCATAAGCTGCTGGAGTTGCTGAGCTACAAGGGTAACACCCTATTCCCATTTTTTGAGCTTCATTTTGCTGTATTTTCTAGCCATATTTGCAAACTTTTTTGAGCTTCAGTGTAAACTGAAAAAAGTCTTATTTTGAGGTCCTTAACATGTTTGTTTAAGATTATTTTCCTGTTGGGGGTCGTCTACCTCCCTTGCATGCTTCATTTCACCTTAATTTGAGCCATGCATTTAGGCCTTTGTTTTGAGATTTGTTTGCGCTTTTGACCACTGAATGTGTTTTGAGAGCCAAAATCAAAGAGGGATGACCCTCTTTCTCCTTGTTTTGATTTCTAGCATATTTGGCCTAACAAAGGAGCCCTTATTTGCATGCTTCCGAGCCATGTTTTAGGCCATTTTTGGTGAGTTTTAGGACCTGCATAGGCTCTGTCCAGAGCTTGTTTTTCCATGTTGGGTGTCCATCTTGCATGTGTAGAACAACCCTCTTCATAGCTTATCAAAGGAGCATGTCATTCTTGCATGCATTGACCATGTTTCAATGAGTTTTTAGGCTTTATTTGGCATGTCATACCTCTGACTATTGCTGGTTTAGTGACCTCTTGAATGCTTCATATACTTGTAGTATAAACCATCTTCACTAGCTTGTATTGCATACTATTTTGGTCTTTGATTCTAACACTTTTTGGCCATGCCTTAAACTGATTTTGTGCATGTTTTGGACTACCTTAGCTCTGTTTTTATGCCTCATGGTTGAATGATGCTTGCTATGCGTGGTTGTAGTGTAATACCCTTGCCTAGCCTTGAGTTTTGAAGCCTATTGCATGCTTATACTAAGGTGTTTTCATGTTTTGGGGCCATTGAACATGTCATTTCAGAGCCTATACTAGTGCCATATTCCCATATTTTCCACTCTTTAAATGTGTTTGAGAGTCGTGCTTAAATACCTCATTTATGGGCCATTGCATGAGCTTCATTTCCATGCCATTCGAGTCATCATTTTAGTCCATTTTCCTACTATTTTGGGCCTGCATAGGGACTGTTTGGGGTTGGTTTGGTCATTTGTGCATTGATTTGTGTACTTCTAGTGTAATGCACTTCACTAGTTTCGGTATCCGGGCCATCTAGCATGCATTGTGTGAGGTGTTTACATGATTCGGGACCATCTTGCATGTCATTTCAGAGCTGGAAAATGTGTGATTGTATTCCATATTTCATCCCTTGCCATGCTTTGGTAGAGTTGCATTTGGTGCCTTAGGTTTGGTCCCTTGCATTTGTGTATATTTGCATGTGTTTTCGTTGCCTAATTTCATCATGTTTGGCCACTGATTTGAGTGTGGCTGAGGCCCATTCATTTTAGTTTAAGTCCATCTTGCATTGTGTATGCCATGTCCATGTTGTCGCATGCTTGATCGTCGCATTGTGTATGCCTTGATTATGCCTTTGTGTATGTCCATCGTCATATGTGCGTTGTGTATGCCATATAGCGTCATGTGCATCGAGTATGCCATTCGTAGTTCATAGCATTGCGTATGCTAGTTGCACCTTTGCATGTCATTCCTTGCATGTTTGCATGTCTTAGTTGCATTTCGTTTAGGATTGCATGCTAGTTGTTGCATAGTGTTTGGAGTAGGCTTTAGTCCAAACACGGGAAACGAGGGATGTTTCATACTCCAAGTGACAAAACGTGCCTCGATAATGTAGGCTCTAGTTGTTATCGTATGCAGTGTACAGATAATGAAAAGTAGAAATGTAAATCAAGAGGGCAGAAGGTACCTCCCAGGCTCTCCAGTAGCCACCAACTAAGTTCTCCCGTCCACGGGAGGTAGCACTCATATAGCAGTAGAGGGTAGCGAGGCCGGCGCCACCCCAGTCATACTGGCTGACCTGTGATAGGTCCACCAAAGCACTGAGCAGATACAGTCCAACTGTGTTCCTCCTGTCGGAGAACAAAGTGGTCCCAAGGAGGAACATCAAAAAACCTCGAGCGTACTGCTCTATCTCCTCAAGAGTCTCGGGCATACTCCCCCTATACTACACGGGGAACCAAGTGTACCTGACTCTGCCCAAAGATCGGTCAATCGGTGGGCAAGCTCCTAACAAATAGATCCAGGAAGCCTCTCACTTGTCCATATCCTCGTCGCAGGGGACCGGTCGGTCAGCCACATCAAGGCCAGTTAGCATCGCAAAGTCGAAAGGGGTCATCATCATATCCCCAGTAGCTGAGAAGTGGAAAGAGTTGGTGGTGTCCCACCATCTCTCCACGAGTGCCCCCATTAAGGTCCTGCTCGCAGGGTAGCGAGATAGCCCCGCGCAGAAGGGCTTGAATCCTGCCCCGTCCACCATGTGACGAACGGTCTCTGGGAGCTCGGCATACCACTCCCTAGCGATAATCGAGCCGTAACCTCACGTAGAACGAGAGGGTACCTGCATTCAAAATGAACAGATGTATTCAGTTTAAGAATGAAATGTATAAGCTGCGTGCAAATAAAATGAATGAGCTGTGAGTTCAAAAGTGAAATGTAAGAACTGTGTGTTCAATATGCGCTGTGTGCAAATGAAAAACTGTGGGCTGTGTGTTCACCGTCAAAAGTTTAGGCTGCGCGTTCAACTTTCAAAAACTGTGGGCTGTGTGTTCACCTCAAGAGTTTGGGTTGCGTGTTTAACTTTAAAAAACAGTGGGCTGTGTGTTCACCTCAAGAGTTTGGGCTGCGTGTTTAGATTTCTAAAACTGTGGGCTGTGTGTTCGCCTCAAGAGTTTGGGTTGCGTGTTCAACTTTCAAAAACTGTGGGCTGTGTGTTCACTTCAAGAGTTTGGGCTGCGTGTTCAACTTTCAAAAACTATGGGCTGTGTGTTCATAATCAAGAGTTTGGGCTGCGTGTTCAGATTTCGGAAAAATGTGGGTTGTGTGTTCATAGTCAAGAGTTTGGGCTGCGTGTTCAGATTTCAGAAAAATGTGGGCTGTGTGTTCACCATCAAGAGTTTGGGCTGCGTGTTCAACTTTCAAAAACTGTGGGCTGCGTGTTTACGATAAAAAGTATGAGCTGCGTGTTCAGAAATTCGAGTGATTGAGTTGTGTGTTCAAAATGCAAACAGAATGCTATGTTATAGACTAAGTGTTCAGAACTAGCTGTGTGCTCGTTCAACAGAATTCTGTGCTATGAGATATGTGCTAAAATAAGCAGAAATATGGTGTGCAAATGTGTTCAGAACGAGCGGATAAGCATACATAGCGAAAGTATGAAATGTGCATGAAACGCAGAATACATTGCAAAGAATGTAAATGTGAAGTACGTACCTCTCGTGCCTGATGAGAGAGATGAGTCTCTGGCTCCCGCAGCAACAGATCCAGAGGCGCTCAGTCATCAAAGTCAGTGAAATGGTAGAAAGTGGCCTGCGGAAGGACGTGCTCCCGAGGATGATACCTCTCGGGATCAAACGGCCGAACTCTCGGGGGCAAGGATATGATGTCTGGCTCACCCTCGGCAGCTGGAGGACCTTCACCATGAGGAAAATAACTCGCCATTTGAAGAAATCTGCAAACAGGAGCAAAAAATGAGCAAAATAAGCCAAAATTGGAAAAAGTCAACTCTCAGAAAATGAAAAAGTCAACAAAAGTCAACTCCTGAGAAAATGTTTCAAAATTTGAGACAAACTTACCCCAAGTGGTGAAAATGAAGAAAGAGGCTCCAAAATCAAATTTTAATCGGTCCAAAGTGAAGAAAACTGAAAGATTTCGCGAAACAACTTTGCGTGGGGCGTTGGAAAGCACGTATAAAGAGCAGATCTAAGAGAGAAAATGGTCTAGGAAGGAACGAGAACTGATTTCGGCATTGAGGGTGTGAGGAATAGTGATTGGGACATGTGGATTTAAAGAAACAAGTGTAAAAAGACAAAACTGTCCCGGATTTGGATAGGTGGTCGGCCGACCACCTTTCCTGGTAGGCCGACCACCCCCTGCACAGAACCTGGTCGATGGCCTCTCTAGGTGATTGGTGGCCCTCCTGGGTGATCTCCAATGTCTCTTTGAGTTCCCTGTAAATTTTGGTGGTGATTGGAGTCCGCGGCACTCAAGAAAGTACAAGTAAAGTGCACTTTTCGGCGTGAAATCCCTCCGCGGGAGCTTCAAATCCAATATTCGACGCATGGCTCGTCGTTACTCGCCAAGAGCAAGGTGTATCTTTTTTGAGCACGTTGCGACCCCTCTGAGAGGTAAATCGGAGGTTGCGTTTGAGTTTCCGTCGTCGAAGCTTGCATTTCTTTGCTCAATGTTTTGCTTCGAACATGCTTTTGAAGTCGCACTTATCCTGCATTGTTATGCATGTCACTTGCATTATTATGCACATCGCCTACATTGTTGTGCACGTTTCACTGGCATTGTCATGCCCCCATACTTAACTTGCATTGTCACGCGCGTTTCTCTTGCATTGCGATGCACTTTTCCATCGGCACCATGTCTATCCGCATTCGATATAGTGTTGAACATATGTTGCTAACTATGTTGTGCCTGTTAAGTTTTTCTCTTTTGTAGGCACGATATTGTATGTACAGTTCATTCAAGGCTAGTGTGACCAGACAATATTGTAGGTACGGTTCATTTGAAGCTGGTGCGACCAGACGAACTGGGCAGGTATTTATTCTCCGTGTGAGACGCAGCGAGAATTGAATAATTCTCTGCATTCTTAAACTGCATGAAATGAGTTTTGCTTTGCATTCTTGCTTAAAACTGTTGCATTTATTGTGAATATTTGCTTCATTACAGCTTGCTGCTTTGCATGATCATGAGTTACGTTCGGCTTTGTGCATATCATTTTGCATTTTGCCCCCCGCCTGCGGGCATGCCTGCGGGCACATCTATTTTATTTCGCCCGTTTGTCTAAGTCTTCGGCCTTGTCAAAAATGGGTCGTCTCTGAGCTTTGACATTCACTCCCGTCACGTATGACTTTCAAGTTTTGTCAAAGAGGGGCATCTGTAGACACCCATTTTTGACCGACCTTAAGACTCAGACGTCATCGATTGAGCGCTCGGTGATGGTGCATGTTGTGCTCGTTCTGAGGTTTTGGAGTTTCGGCTGAGAGCCTTACCCCCGGATGTTGGGACCATTTTGTGCTTTGCCTCGGTTTGCAAACCAGGTCTTGTTTTCTCTTCACGAAGGGAGGGAGAGGTCTCATAGACCATCTCTCAGTGGCCGTAGGGTACTTTTCATGGTCGTAGGCCACTGTTCCCGATTGGAGACCAATTTCCAGTTTTCGGAGCCGTCGACCGTGCGCTTCGGTTCGGGACCGCTTAACTTTCTCTGTTTTCTCCGATTTTTGGGACACACCTTGTTTCCTTTCTCTAGAGGGACATTGTGGCCCGACAGACCACCTTCGTGGTCGCACGGCACTTTCAATGTTTAACAGTCAGTTTTCGGGACACCCGGTTGCGCGTTTTGGCCCCCGAACCCTCGTTTTGCATCCGTCTTGGTTCATTTTTGGCATGGACCCTATTTTCATTGTTTGGAAGGTGGTACAAGGGTGGGAGACCACCTTTTCTCCTTGGAGACCACTTTTCCCCCGCCGGCCGGTTTTCTTGACAGGTAATTGGTCTCCCTCACTTTTGGGCCACAATTGCTGGTCTCCCACCACACCACTAGCTTGCATTCACTTGGGAGACCACCAATTGGGATGGCCAACCACCGTTCACTCACTTGAACCTTTTGAACTGGTCAGCCGACCAGGGGGAGTGGTCGGCCGACCACCTGAACTGGCTGGCTTGCCTCCCTCAGTTCTGTCTCTGTGAGTTGTTACCAGCTGTGCCAGCTGGAAGGCACAGAATGGATCCTCCATACACGTGTATGGAGGATCTTCATGCTTATTTTTTAGCTTCTTTGAGAAGCTTTGGACCCCTTTGGATATAAGAGAGACCCTCTCCCTCATTGGTAAAGGTTCAGAATTTTGGTCTAAGGCATACAATACCTCTCTCTCTATATATCTCTACATTCAAGCTCAAAAGGTGCTAAGTTCTTGCCCTTTTGCACACCACCACTTAGCCTAACACCTCCAACACCAACCTAAGCTTCTTGGAGGGTCTTGAGAGGTCCTAAGGAGTTACATTTTTGGTCCATAAGCATTTTTGGTCCATAAGCTGCTAGAGTTGCTGAGCTACAAGGGTAACACCCTATTCCCTTTTTTGAGCTTCATTTTGCTCCATCTTCTAGCCATATTTGCAAACTTTTTTGAGCTTTGGTGTAAACTAAAAAAAGTCTTATTTTGAGGTCCTTAACATGTTTGTTTAAGATTATTTTCCTGTTGGGGGTCATCTACCCCCTTGCAAGCTTCATTTCACCTTGTTTTGAGCCGTGCATTTAGGCCTTTGTTTTGAGCTTTGTTTGCCCTTTTGACCACTGAAATCCAGCGGATTTTCAGTGGTTATTATGCGTTTTTGAGAGCCAAAATCAGAGAGGGGTGACCCTCTCTCTCCTTGTTTTGATTTCTAGCATATTTGGCCTAACAAAGGAGCTCTTATTTGCATGCTTCCAAGCCATGTTTCAAGCCATTTTTGGTGAGTTTTAGGACCTACATAGGCTCTGTCCAGAGCTTTTTTTTCCATGTTGGGTGTCCATCTTGCATATGCAGAACAACCCTCTTCATAGATTATCAAAGGATCATGTCATTCTTGCATGCATTGACCATGTTTCAATGAGTTTTTGGGCTTTATTTGGCATGTCATACCTCTGACTATTTCTAGTTTAGTGACCTCTTGAATGCTTCATATACTTGTAGTGTAAACCCTCTTCACTAGCTTGTATTGCATACTATTTTGGTCTTTGATTCTAACACTTTTTGGCCATGCCTTAAACTGGTTTTGTGCATATTTTGGACTGCCTTAGCTCTGTTTTTATGCCTCATGGTCGAATGATGCTTGCTATGCATGGTTGTAGTGTAATACCTTTGCCTAGCCTTGAGTTTTGAAGCCTATTGAATGCTTATACTGAGGTGTTTTCATGTTTTGGGGCCATTGAGCATGTCATTTCAGAGCCTATACTTGTGCCATATTCCCATGTTTTCCACCCTTTAAATGTGTTTGAGAGTCGTGCTTAGATACCTCATTTATGGGCCATTGCATGAGCTTCATTTCCATGCCCTTCGAGCAATCATTTTAGTTTATTTTCCCACTGTTTTGGGCCTGCATAGGGACTATTTAGGGCTGGTTTGGTTATTTGTGCATTGTTTTGTGTACCTCTAGTGTAATGCACTTCACTAGTTTCGGTATCCGGGCCATCTAGCATGCATTGTGTGAGGTGTTTACATGATTCGGGACCATCTTCCATGCCATTTTAGAGCAAGAAAATGTGTGATTGTATTCCATATTTCATCCCTTGCCATGCTTTGGTAGAGTTGCATTTGGTGCCTTAGGTTTGGTCCCTTGCATTTGTGCATATTTGCATGTGTTTTCGTTGCCTAATTTCATCATGTTTGGCCACTGATTTGAGTGTGGCTGAGGCCCATTCATTTTTGTTTAAGTCCATCTTGCATTGTGTATGCCATGTCCATGTTGTCGCATGCTTGATCGTCGCATTGTGTATGCCTTGATTATGCCTTTATATATGTCCATCGTCATATGTGCGTTGTGTATGCCATATAGCGTCATGTGCATTGAGTATGCCATTCGTAGTTCATAGTATTGCGTATGCTAGTTGCACCTTTGCATGTCATTCCTTGCATGTTTGCATGTCTTAGTTGCATTTCGTTTAGGATTGCATGCTAGTTGTTGCATTGTGTTTGCATGCCATGCCATTCTAGTTGTTGCATAGTGTTTGGAGTAGGCTTTAGTCCAAACACGGGAAACAAGGGACGTTTCGTACTCCAAGTGACGAAACATACCTCGATTCTCTGTCGCTGCCACTCCGGATTACCCATGATGGAGCTCAGGCTTTGTTGTGTTTATATGTGCATTCATTTTACATCGAGTCGTGCAATCCGACCCCTCGGCCATCATGCATCGAGATGCGTGATTAGTGGCACGAGGATCGAGGATTACACTCCCTAGAGCTTATGCAATGACGGGGAGAGTGGTCGTGCACACATATGTTGAAAATACTTTGCCATGCCCCATTCTTGCTCTCTGTTGCAGCAAACCGGAAGCCAGTAGCAAAAACTGGTCGGTAGTATCCCTACAGCATGGTGGAGTTTTAGCCTTCTGGAGTTTTGTACAGTGTTTTGGGACTAGTTGCAAACAGAGACAAATCGGGGCATCGCGATGGATTTTCCGGCAAGGCGACTCGCGCATGCATGCATTCCTTGTCATTCAAAACCAAGCTGAGGCAGTCCATTTCATATGTTTTGCATGCTAGCTTATTTATTTTAGTTAATTTGTTAATTAATTAGGGTTGTGTAATAATTAGCTATAATTCATTATTCATTCGGTTGTGTATTATTTATTCGGACCCTCCGAGAGAGGGCAATGTTGTAATAAGTGTGCGTGTGTGTGATGTATGTCTTCCAACCCCACGTCTTTCTCCCTTTTATTTACCAGCTTATGATGGTTAGTTTTAGGGCACGTTTAAATTAGTATCCTTATGCTCGTATGTTTGCATCCATTCATCTGTTTTGCATGCACCGGGCTCGGCGTATCATGCGAATTACATTGTATTTCAATTCCAAGTTGAATACATGTATCGATTGTTACATCTCATATGCCATCTTAGAATAGCCGAGCCTATCGTAGTTGCATTTTTGCATGTGTTGCATTAGGCATTCTTAGTATAGTTAGGATTCATGCATGATTTCTAATTAGTTTCTTTCTTTGGCTCGGAGTACTCGGTAAGTGTTTATGCTTTAGCATCTTTGCATGTGTGTGAGTGACTGCCATGATAGCGTGTTTACCATGAGGCTATGTGCTTATGTGATATAACTGCCTGAATGCCTGTGGGTGAAGGTTGGGTTGCTTGAGTTGGAATAATTTGTTGAAACCTGTGTTTTAGCCTACTTGCGAGTAGAAAACATCAATCCATTTTCAAAATAAACGGATATGCGATGCTTTGTTCCAACTTAGGCAATCCAGTCTATACTTGTATGCTGTGCGCATCACATAGTAATTCTAGGTTAATAAATGGAATAAGAACGCATGTGTTTTCAAAAACTCGATATCATGCTTAGTAGTGGCCGATTTTTGATCGGGTGAGCGGAGGTGCTCATGAAACAATCGTACCCAAGTTCTCGAGCCGAGGCAACTTTGGTGATGACGGGCACATGGCCTTAGGCACGAGTCAGGGTTTCCTAAATTTCCCCAAAACAAAATATTTAGGTGGCGACTCTGTATCTGGCAAAGTAGTCCATGTTTGGCACTTCTTTCTAAAATCAGTTTTTCAAAAACGATTTGCCAGATTTGGACTCTTTGGTGATTTATCGATCTTGCATTGCACTTTGCGAGATCAGATTCAGAACCGTGACATCGAGTTCGAACTGTAGTAAGCCCCAATGAACAAAACGGGATTTCCTCCCGGGACGTTTGGGGACGTCTACAGTTTCTGGCGACTTTGCTGGGGACTTAGAGAACTTGACTCGAACTCATGATATCTTGTTTTGATTACACTTATGTGTTTTTTTGCATTGCATTTGCATTGGTGCACCTAGGACACCGTGTTTGCCATCTGCTATTCTTGAACAGTTTGTCAGAGGCTCGCTTTGAGGAGCGTGCCATAAGGCTGACCGGTTACGGGCTCTGCCACGATAGGAACACAAACCTTGATTTTTACCGGGGCACCCTTTTTGACCATTCGACCTAGTGCATATTGGAATCCATAATGACCATTCTAAACTAGGACAGGTTGCTAACCCGATTGTAGGTTGTTTGAAACTGCTGTGTGCATAGTGAAACCCTAGTTCTTGATGAAACAAGGACAGGGAAACCCTACCCCAACATAGGGGCGTTTTGGCTCTCACTTGTTTGCTATGTGCTTTTAGAGTGCGTCTCTACAGGAATGCATGTATCAGTTTACAAGTTTGGGTATCAAGCCTGCGAGCACCAGTTCAGTATTTTGGGAATCAGTTATTTGCGGGTATCGGATTCAGTTTTGGGGGTAGTGATTTGGGAACAATGATCAGTGTTTGAGAACAGTTTATTCAGCTTACCAACTGTGTGTTGTTATACCCAACTGTGTGTTGTGTTTATTTAAGCCGTTATGTTGTCCGTTTCTGGTTGTTAATTTCCTTATTATGCTTTATTTATCTTTTTGCTAGGTAGTTTAGCACAATTGCTTCCGACCAAGCAGATATTCCCCAAGCACACTGGACTAGAGGTCGTTGGCTCCATCAATCTGAGGATCTGGTAGACAGACAACCAGTGTTCTACTTTTTACCCCCAGTTGCTAGACGAAGATCAGTGAGGCACAGTGTATCGGTACCGCGATTCCCTGATCAGTGGTCCTTGAACAGTCAGGTTGAGATTTCTGAGTCTACTACAGAAGTAGATATACCGACAATTCAACCAGAACAGGGCAGTGTGGCAGGAATGGAGGAATTGGTGCGTCAACTCCAGGAGAGCAAGAAAGCTATGCAGGAGGACGCTGTTCGTCAAGCAGAATTTGCCAAACAGCAGGCCGTTGTCATGGCCCAACAGGCAAAGCTAATTACCTGGCTACAACAGCAAACCGAAGCATCAGCTTCACACCAAGCTCCTCCTCCACCAAGGGTCCCAATACCCAGGGAGACGACGAATGTGAAGAATGTCCAGGAGGATACATACATCCCAACAGGGCCGGCTCCGCCCCCGATTCTACCTCAACTATCCAAGGCATCCACTCCTATCAATCGACTGGATTCTCCCTTCGAATTCGAGGTGGACCCCACGGTATTAAAAGTGAGCAAGCTTGAAAAGCTGTTCAAGAAATCTCAGGGTGTGAAGTCCATCTCGGACATCGAGAATGGGTATATCGACGCAGCCGTGACGCTGCTGGATAGATTTAAGATGCCACATATTGACCACTTTGACAGGTTCGGGGATTCCATGGTGCACTTATGGCTATTTTCAGACATATTAAGGCCGATGGGCCTCACCAGACTACAAAAGCTTTCTTTATTCGGCCGGATCCTGTCGGGTGTGGCGGCCATCTGGTACACAAAACTGGAAGACGATGTTAAGAGGAATTGGGATGAGATGGCCGAGGCTTTTGTCGCTCAGTACTCTTATAATACACAGATCGAGATCACAACCCGTGATCTCGAGACGACTAGGTAGGAGCCGAATGAGGGCTTTTTTGAATTTGTAACCCACTGAAGGGCCAAGGCCTCGATGATGACCCTTAGGCCAACTGACAAAGATCAAATACGGATGATTGTGCGCAATCTCTAGCCTAAGCTCATGCAAAAAATGATCGTACTCCCCTTCCCCACCTTTTCAGATTTACATGAGATGGGGGTACAAATTGAGGATGCTATGAAATAGGGTCTGATTGACCAAGACAGAGAGCAACCCGGGAGAACCTTCAACCGCAACACCAATACAGGCACGAGCAATGCCGCAACTGCCAGAGCTTCAGAAGTGAGCATGGTCACCACCACTCCCCCCCTAAGAGCCCTTGCGGCTACACCATTCACCGGTGCGTTTGGTAGCAACTCACAGACAACCAAATACCAACCTCGAGGCCAAAGAACCTTCACCCCATTATATATGCCCCTATCCAAAGCTCTAGGGGTTTTAATCAGGAAATGGCACTTGAAGCCCCTGGAGCCGTGGCCATTGCCGAATCCATTTTCCCCCTCCCATAATCCAGCCAAATATTGCGCCTTTCACCAACAGCACGGTCATGACACCGACCAATGCTTCCGATTACGTCATGAGATTCAAGATCTCGTTGATAATAGGGTGATTGTGCCTCCAGAGAAACCCAATGTCACAACCAACCCCCTCCTACCACACAACCAAGTTCCACTTCCCAAACGCATCAACTTTATCTAGACCGAGGTCATGTCGTATGACCCTAGCATCTATATCACCCCATCTCACCTACCTAAGCCGGAGGTGTTCCTTTTTGACAGCACTGACTTGTGCATGTTGGACATCTCCCGAACCCAACCCGAACCAATGGTGGTGACTGTCGAAGACAGAATGGGGATGATTTCGGAGGAAAGTGGTATAGTGGATTCGGGGACTGAAGAACTAGGGAGCTTTGTTGAGGAGGGATACAATCCGAGTGGCTACATTGTGTCAGTAGGTCAGATTAGGCCAAATGTGGAATTGCCGGTCGGAGCAGAAATTTGGGTACAACGGGGGGATGGACTTGATTAGAGGATAGATGACTTAGCAATTCTGGAAGGGGACATTGCTAACCTTCAGATTTTCAACGAACAAGATCCGGGAGACATGACAGTCAACTGGTTTGATTTTGAGGAGTCAGCAGAGGTTACAGGGTGGCTTGACGACCAACCAGATATTGTTGAAGAATCTCAGTTGGAAAAGGGCCCGTCAGGGGCAAGGACATCAATTGTGGCCGGAAGGGCCAGGGATCAAAATACATCGCCAGAGAGCGCCGGTGCCTAGAATTTCGCTCGGGATCTGGGCATTTTGAATACAAGAGATGTTAAACAACGGACTGCATTGATGCAGCTAGAACGGGAAGGAGTTGAAGACTCTGAAAGAGCCAGAAAAGCCAAGGCCCCTGTGGGGACTGAAAGTGCTGTGTGCACAAGAACAGAGGGTGCTGCGAACACATAGACAGAAGGTACAATGAGTACAAGGGCTGTGGTAACGGAGCTGGACAGGTGTCTGTTGGCTGCCGATGGAATGTGGTGGGAGGATGATGATCTATGTCTTGCCCACACAGATGAGGATTGGGGGAGTAACCGACCAGACGATACCTGGTACATTGGCGAAGTTGATCATATGACTAGGAGCGGGTGGTATTTCAAGCCCCCATACTTAGATCAACCAGAGGCGTCCGGGAAGGACAAGGAGGCAGAGAAACAGAAAGAGAAACAACTCGAAGAAGAGGTTGTGTTAAAATAGTTAAAAAAGATACAAGCAAACAACTCCATCTGGGGACTGCTTATGGCTTCTCGAGCACATAGACAGGCCGTACTTTCAGCCGTGGACAAGGCCAAACTCTCGATAGACACCACGCCGGAGCAGCTAGTTGGATTGGTTTTTTTGGGAGGAGGTTCCTTGACATTGACCTTTTCTGACAAAGAACTACCGTCTGAGGGCGCAACTCACAACAAACCTCTCTACATCTCTGTGGAATGTAGAGGCAAGTGGGTACCGGTGGTTCTTGTTGACACGGGATCCACCATTAATGTGTGCCTGTCGAGGACGACATATGCAATCGGGTTGAAGCCCGCGGACATCGCGCCAACTGCCCAGGTGATTCGGGTGTATGATAACACAAGCAGGGAGGTGATGGGGACTGTCAAAATTCAAACCCAGGTTGGTCAAGGACAACACGAGATCGATTTCCATGTCTTGGACGTTCCCGTAACCTTTAACCTACTTTTGGGGTGACCGTGGTTGCACCAGGTAAAGGCAGTTTCTTCCACCTTGCACCAGATGTTAAAATACCCTCACGAGAAGGCGATAGCTATAGTTTTTGGAAATTCATCAATCTATCCGCTGCCGGAGGTGTCTACACCAGTCTTGGAAATCGAGCACGGCACGAAGGATGTGTTCTTATCGAGGTTTACTCTGGCTGAGGCTCGAGTTGTGCAAAACATCTTGGCTGTTGATGAGGGGGTGTATGTCAGCGCACAATCAATATACCTCATGAACAAGCTTCAACACATGGGATTGGGAAAGAGTGGCCGGAAAGGCATCGCAGTATTGGCCGAAGTGCCGCACAACTCGCATACCTTTGGCTTGGGTTATCTGCTCACCAAAGAGGACTAGGTGAGGAAAGGCAAGAAAATGGCTGGAAGAGCCAAAGCAAAGCAGGCAGGGAAGCCATATGAGTTAATGCACCGACCCATTCTGGGTACCCTAAAGGGACGCTTCGTCCGGGAGGGGGAGGATTTTCCATTCTGCGGCTTCCCAAAGCCATGGTTGAATGCGTAGAGGAAGCGCATGCCAAGTTTTGAGATCTTCTTCAACCTGCAGTTATCCGAGGATGATGTTGCTGAGGAGCAGACAGACCTATCAATTGAGGTTGAGCAGTGTAAAAATGTGGATTCCGAGAGCGCTGAAATTGAAATGGGGGTAGCACTGGCTTGTCTACTTTCAGATCCTCCGATCGTACAGAAGTGCTTGGGGGATAACTTCTCGGTGTCCATGATTGGGAATGAAACGGCTGCGAGCCCACCTGCAAGTATTTTGGATGCATCCATTGCACCCTCTCTCATCTGGCAGTACGAGGAGGGATTTTTGTCAAGCAGCACCGGGTCAGGTAGTGAGCCAGAATCTGATTCCATCGAGTCTGTGGAGTCGGAATCAGGTTCCAGCTCGTCTGAGTCTGAGTCCGGTATTCTTGGGGGTGACAACCCGGATGCCACAGTCCTGTCTAGGTCATCTTTTTCTTTCTCTTTTGAGTCTGTTGTAACGGAAGAATAGGACGATTTGGAAATGCTTAATGAGAATGGAATGGATGTGGTTTCTGAGTACTTTTCTGTGCCCTTGATTTATTGTATTAATCAGGACTTTCAAAATTTTGATGAAAACGACAGGGAAGAAATTCCTCCGATTTTGCAATGCTTAATTGATCAAGAGCAGGAAAGATTTGTTAAACCTTTAGTTGATGAAATCACTACCGTTAATATTGGTATTGAGGAGGACCCGCGGCTGGTCCAGATCGGGTCCACATTGTCTTCGGAGGAACGCGAGCGCTTAGTCGCTTTATTAAAAGATTTCAAAGATGTTTTTGCGTGGTCCTACGAAGACATGCCTAGAATCGATCTTGAGATTGTACAGCACCGGATCCCTCTTGACCCAGAGGCCCGACCCGTCAAACAGAAACTCAGAAGGATCCGCCCGGACTGGGCCCTCAAGATTAAAGAAGAGGTCACCAAGCAAATTGACGCAGGGTTCTTGCTGGTATCCGAATACCCAACTTGGTTAGCCAACATTGTTCCGGTGCCGAAGAAGGATGGCAGGATCCAGGTATGCGTGGATTTCAGGGATTTGAACAGAGCCAGTCCGAAGGATGATGTTCCCTTGCCGCATATTGATGAGTTAGTGGACTTCACAGCGGGGCATGCTTTGCTTTCGTTCATGGATGGATTCTCGGGCTCTAATCAGATAGTGATGGCACCTGAAGACCGGGAGAAGACTGCTTTCACCACCCCGTGGGGGACTTACTGTTACAGGGTGATGCCATTCAGGTTGAAGAACGCTAGAGCTACATACTAACGAGCCGCGACCACAATATTACACGACATGATCCACAAAGAGGTTGAGGTGTATGTGGACGACATGATTGTCAAGTCCAAAGAAAGAGAGGGCCACTACACCGCCTTGCAAAAGTTCTTCCAAAGGATCAGAGAATTTCGGTTGCGGCTGAATCCTCAGAAGTGTACGTTCGGTGTTACAGCAGGGAAAATGCTGGGGTTTTTGATTACACAGAGAGGTATCGAAGTCAACCCTTCCAAAATCAAGGCCATCTTAGAAATGCCACCACCAAGGACTGAAAAGGAGTTGCGAGGCTTTCTGGGTAAAGCGCAATTCATAAGACGGTTTATCTCAAAATTAACCTTGACTTGTGAACCACTTTTTGGTCTCCTGAAGAAAGGAAAGAAGTTCTAATGGGACGGCCGATGCCAAGCTTCTTTCGAACAGATCAAGGAATACTTACAGAACCCACCCGTGTTGTCACCGCCCGAGCTGGGGAAACCGTTGATTTTGTATCTTTCAGTAACTGAGACTACAATGGGCTGCATGCTCACACAAGAGTCTGAGTACAAGGTGGAGAGGGCTATTTACTATCTGAGCAAGAAGATGCTGGAGTATGAAACCCACTACACATCGTTGGAAAAGGCTTGCTTAGCCTTGGTATGGGCTACCAGGATGCTGCGGCACTACCTGTTAGCTCACTCTGTAATGTTGGTTTCAAGATTAGATCCCATCAAATATCTCTTCGAGAAACCGGCACTTACGAGTAGGCTAGCCCGTTGGTTGCTGTTGCTTTCCGAATTTGATCTAAAATATGTGACGCGCAAGTCAGTCAAGGGAAGAGCGGTAGCGGAGTTCTTAGCCGATCATCAAGTGGAAGGAGGTGAAGCCGTTGAGTACTTATTCCCAGATGAGGCCATTTTGCATATCGAAGACGAAACTTGGACAATGTACTTTGACGGAGCGTCAAACTAATACGGGTATGGGATTGGAGTGTTGTTAATAGCACTTGACAATTCTCGTATCCCTCTAGCCTTCAAACTCCGGTTCAAAGTCTCGAACAACGAAGCCGAATATGAAGCATGCATTGCTGGTTTAGAAGCAGCCCTGGAACTAGGTGAAAAACGGTTGGACATCATCGGGGACTCGAACCTTGTTGTATCTCAAGCGAAAAGAGATTAGAAAGTCAAAGAAGAAAAGATGATAATGTATCACCAGACCTTGGACTTGTTTATTCCTCGGTTCGAGAAACTAAACTTTGCTCATCTGTTAAGAGAGAACAACAGGTTCGCAGATTCACTAGCAACTCTATTTTCCATGATAGACATCCCTTTCGGAGTTCGGATGCGTCCGATCATCATTGACCAGAAATTTACGCCAGCCTACGAGTCGATTGCTGCTATAGATGAGGTTCAAGATGAGAACCCCTGGTACTACGATGTCTGGAACTTCTTGGAAAAAGAGGCGTATCCACCAGGGGCAAATGCCAAGGATAAAAGGGCAATCAGAAGAATGGCCGTTTAGTTCATCATCGGCGGGGGTAAATTGTACAAGAGAGGTCATCTGGAAATGCATAAGTTGTGCATTGATGCCGAAGAATCGAAGCGCTTAGTGGAGGCCATCCATGGAGGAGAGTGCGGAGTGCATAAAAACGGGGTAATGTTAGCTCGGAAGATCGTCAGACAGGGTTACTACTGGTCCAGCATGGAGGAGGATTGTATCGGCTTGGTTCGGCGATGCCACAAATGTCAGATCCATGCAAACCGCATGAACATCCCGCCGTCGAAGCTATACAATATGACTTCGCCATGGCCATTTTCAGTTTGGGGAATCGATGTGATCGGGGCCGTCACTCCAAAGGGGTCTAATGGGCATGAGTTCATTCTGGTCGCGATAGATTGTTTCACGAAGTGGGTCGAGGCCCAATCTTATGTGGTGTTGAAGGCTTCGCACGTTGCAAAGTTCATCCGGAACAACATCATTTGTCGCTACGGGGTCCCAAACGAGATTATTTTAGATAACGGTTCCCACTTCAAGAAGGAAGTGATTGATTTGTTGGAAAAATACAATGTGGCTTTTCACAAGTCATCCACATATTGGCCGCAGACCAATGGAGCAGTTGAGGCTGCTAACAAGAACATCAAATACATTTTGCAGAAGATAGTGGAAACCTACTAGGACTGGCCAGATAAGCTGCCATTTGCTCTGTGGGGCTACCGGACGTCAATTAGAACTTCTACTGGGGCGACTCCGTATTCATTAGTTTATGGGATGGAGGCCGTTCTACCTATTGAAATTGACGTTCCGTCATTCAGAGTGCTGGCTGAGTGTCAGCTAGCCGAAGCAGATTGGCAGCAGAGCAGATTTGAAGAACTCATGCTCTTTGATGAAAGAAGGCTGAAAGCACTGTACCATGTTCAAGGTTATCAGTGCAGAATTGCCAGGGCTTTCAACAAGAAGGTTAAGTGCCGGAATTTGAAAGAAGGAGATTTGGTACTCAAAGACAACCGAGCTCCCATCCATGACCCTAGGGGTAAGTTCAGACCCAATTGGACTGGTCCTTACATCATTAAGTCTATTTGGTCGGGTGGAGCTGTCATTCTGATGGACCTAGATGGCTTAAAGTTCTCACAACCGATCAATATGGACAAGTTGAAGAAATATTACCCCTGAGTGGCTCGCTAGGCCGAAAACCCGAAAGGGCGACCTAGGCAAGAGTTAGAGCATGAAAAATTTGAAATTACAAAAACTGAGATCGCAAGGTTGAAAACTCGCAAAAGGCGGCCTTGGCAAAAGTTAGAGCGTAAAAGGAGAGTGAAAATACTTGAGTGAACTCGAGCCTGAACTACATAAGGCTTGATTCCCATCTTTGGGATACGTAGGCAACTTCATCCTGAAGTTCACCCATAAACTTTTCCCCGATCAACTTTGTCCATTTGATCATCTTTGTCATCTTTGCCTATTCAACATTCAAGAGTTCGGTTGTGATCTCCGGTGCAGTGCTATTCAGACTAGGGGTAACTTTTCAGTTGTTGGAATCCGGGGTTGTGCATCTCAATGACAGATCTCAGGCGTGTCCAGTTCTGATCCATGTCGAAAATGGTTTTGAAAAGTTTTGATAAAAGTTGATTTTGTTGAAATTAATCTTTTTACAACTTTGACCATTTTTGGACCAAAGCGGAAAATTTTTAGTACCCACAACCTTCAATTTTATTGATTTCACTATAGAGTCCTCCTGCTCTTGCATACAAATTGAAGTTGCTTTTGGTTACATTCATAAAGAAAGCTTGAAAGTACTAATAAAGCAATAAATCCGTGGCATAGCTAAGTTAGGTGTTCCTGCGCCCCCTCCCAGAGCTGGTTGAAGCTTCTGATGCCAAAGTGGGCCCAATTTGTGCCTCTTCATTGAGCCAATCTATGCACTCATCAGACAAAGTGCAACTAAAAGTGAGAGCGGGGGCCAGGAGTTCTCTCCTCCTCCATGCTGTGGCATACCGAGCAAGCTGTACGCCTCGGACCGGGAATGCAGCAGGGTACTCTATCCCCTCTGGCGGGCAAGTCTGATCATGGTTGAACTGGCGCTGGAACCAGAAAGGAAAGTAAAACATGCAGTGCGTCAGACCAATCAACTGAATCCTAATCTGCCGAGACATGCTGTAGCTCATTGCCGGTAGATTGAGCCAAGGACAACGCCAAGTAATGCGGTCTGCGGGCAAATGACACATCCAGTCGAACCACCATCGCTCATCAAGGGCATCGACTAGGCGTCGTCGGAAGAAGTAGCCACGAGCCGAGTATGTTGGGTAAGAGTCCACAACCTGTAACTTGGCCATCAACCGCACCTGGGGAGGGATGAAAAATGAGAAATTAAAGAATAGAGAGATGTACGATGAGGGAAAAGTGAGAAAAGGGCTTTGTGAGAAAAACCGAGCTTGAGGGCCGAGTGATGAGAGCAATATATATGTGAGATAGGGTGGGAAACATTACCTGCAGCAACAGTGGACTCCCCGCAAATCTGGTCGTCTCTCGGCGATGAAAAACATCCAAGCCCATCAATGTCTCGGCCAATGACATGCCAATGCAGCTTTTGCCCTCCCCTAAGCCTTGGGCAACCTCGATCAACTGGACACTAGATCCTCTGGAGCCTGAGGCAAGTAAGAAATGAGATAGCATGCACAAACAAAGGACATGTCGCCGAAAGCCTTGCCAATGATGGTCACCGCGGTCACCGGCATCGGAAAACCGACAAATCAAACTTGGAATATCCAGCATTCCGTCACAAATCAAAGATCGAGCATCGTGCATAGTGAGCCCACACATTCGCTCTAAGGCTTAGGCGTGGCCAAAGCGAAGCTGGGGCAAGATTTCTTCGTCACGTTCGGATTCCATCAAAGCTTGGAAATCTTCGAAGTTAGGACACATCTCTTGCCCGCCGAAGCTAAAGACGTGTGTTACCGGATTCCAAAACCTCACTGCGGCATGGAGAAAGGGAAGATGCAGCGGAGTGCGGCTCTACGTGAATAGTGCATTCAAGTTGAAGCCCCGGAAGTTCAACTTTTCTGAGCCGTCTAAAGTAGCAATCCAAGCTGCGAGATTTTTGATGAGGAATGCCTCCATTTTGATGCAAAACTGAGATGAAATGAAAGAACCACGGAGCTGGAACTTTTATAGAGGATAAGACACTGTTTGGGGACACGTGTCAAAAATCTGGTGGTTGCCAAACCAGGTGGTCGGCCGACCACTTTTTCTGGTAGGCCGACCACCCCTTTGGTCTCCAAGGAAAATAGCTGGTCGGGCAGCCCCTTATGGTGGTCGGCCATGGAGAAAAGTTGGTCTTTGGTCTGTTCCTAGTTTCTAGAAGAGAGATCCTAGCTTTTGCATGCATTGGGAGTGTTGAAGGTCCGAGTTTACCTCTGTTTTGGATGCGTTCCGTCACTCCAATTGTCCGAGATGCATTTGCTTATCGAGTTGTTGTTCTTTGTTTATTGAGTTGGTATTTGGTTTTGCTTATTGAGTTGTTAAAGTTTTGTTTATCGAGTCATTGCTTATCGAGTCGTTGAGTTCCATATATCGAGTTGTTACTCTTTGTTTAATCAACATTGTCGGGATTTGCTTATCAAGTTGTAAACTTGCTAAGGTTTTGTTGTTTCTTAGTAAGTTAAGTTGTTTAGTTTGTTGCGTCGGTTCACTAACTGACTTGGCAATTTTCGATGCTCAATTTTAATTCAATCTCATTTTTGTGCAAAATGATTCTATGCGATGCTAAGAACATAAAATACAACACTTTTTCAAAAGGGTGTTTCATTCCATCATGCTTCCTTTGTTACAACATTTTACAGCAAGGGTACAAGTTTTAAAGTAAATAAAACTGCCTAAAGCTAATGTGCTACAATTGCTAGTAAAAAAAGAAAAAATAAAGCAGGAACAGCTGCATCAGTGCTATCAAGCGCAAGAATAAGAGGCCCTCTTCGTCCTCTTCGACTGAACGACCTCTGCATCAGCCCCATCATTCGAATCGGAGCTGCTGTCTTCGGAACCCTCCTTGGCATCATCTCCACTCTCAGAACCGGAGCCAGAGTCCTCCTCCCTACCTGCGAATGTCTCCGACTGAGGATGCGCCGACTCCTCTTCCTCGCTGGGCTCCTCATCATCTATGATAGGTGCTCCACACCTGCCTCATCTGCGAGACGAGTTCCATCTCCCAGCTCCTCGAGAAGGCCTAGATGGCCCGGCCTGTTGTGGTGGCATCTGAAAAGGACAATTTGAGTACATTAGCCAACATGTATATCAGATGTAGAGACAAGAATGCTACATAGAGTGGGTGTATGCAGATACGATGTATGAATATGGTGTGTGTCGGATGTGCTCTACGTATACAGTCAAGCAATGTAGTGAAATGGTTAAATACAGCATGTCATCAGAAGTATGATAAATGCGAGAAAATTGAAAAATACCGTAACACCGGCGATGAACAGCTGTGTCTCCCTCCGCAAGACCATGCCCTCAAGTGAGGCCCCCAATCCGAGCAGATCATCAGAATACTCCCTGGGAAGCTGCAGATACAAGCTCAAATCATCAATGAATAAATGAATGCCTAAGTATCTGAGTGATAAATGAAAAACAGTGGAACATACCGGTGGTGAGTCAGGACCACTGATATATCGGTGATCGGGCATAGGAGGCTCTACTGGAATCGGGTAAGATGACCTGCATCGCCATCCAGTCAACTCGGTAGGAAGATCTGGCCACCCGGCATGCTGATAAGTCGGGGGAATCGGGGAAATCTGTCTAGCCCCACTCTTCGATGTGCCGGCCTTACTAGACGAAGGAACGTTTGCATCCCGGGCTCGAGCTGACGATGATGCACCAGCAGCCCTCCTAGTAGGAGTACGGACACCCATCAGTGGGGGCATCAAGTACGTGTGGTGGTAAGTCGCATACTCCCTCTCCTCCATGTGCAGAGCTGCATTGGTACCCAACATAGCGACATCGACCTTCTCGGGAGTGAGTCTCTCGGCGGACCGCATGTCATCTGGAAGTGCTGAAGGGACACTCTGCTTAGGGACGCCCATCGTCTGGCGTACGAAGCGATCTCCTAGAAACTAGGCCCTGCCAACTGGCCCCTCAAACAAAGTCCTATACTGAGAAGAAGGCCATGCCCCTAGGAACTGGAAACGGATATCTCCTCCCAAGGATGCCCAGGGCCGCCAAGCGATCTGAGGATAACAAGTGCATGAGCCAATCAGATGTCATAAATATGCAAGATGAATCAAAGCTGAAAACATGAAGAACTGAGAGTTCTAAAGTTCCTCGGTCGCCCGCACCGTGGCAAAAAACTGTCGCAAGAAGGGCAGAGTCTCTTGAGCCCTCGCCCGGCATCAATCCTCAAACACGTGAGAGTAAGGGATTGTAAGAGGCACCTCCACCTCGAACTCTAGGGCTAGCGTCGGAAAGTACGCTGTAGACGTCCCCAAACGTCCCGGGAGGGAAATCCTGATTTGTTCATTTGGGCTTACTATAGTTCAGACTCAAATTGTCACGGTTCTTAATCTGAACCAAAGAGTCCAAATCCGGCAAATCGTTTTGGAAAACAGATTTTTGTAAAGAAGTGCCAAACATGGACTGCTTTGCCAGATACAGAGTCGCCACCTAAATATTTTATTTTGGGGGAATTTAGGAAACCCTGACTCGTTTGCCTAAGGCCACGTGCCCGTCATCACCAAAGTTGTCTCGGCTTGGGAACTTGGGTACGATTGGGGAAGGTTAGCTATGAGCACCCCCTCTCGCCCGATCCGAAGATCGGCCTCTACTAACCATGATATCTTGTTTTGAAAACATTATGCGTTCTTATTCCGGTTATTAGCCTAGATTTACTATGTGATGCGCACAGCACAAAGTATAGACTAGATCGCCTAATTTGGAACAAAGCATCGCATATCCGTTTGTTTGGAAATGATTTGAAATCTACTACTCACGAGTAGGCTAAAACACAGATTTCAATGAGTTGTTCCAACTCAAACAATCCAATCTTCACCCACAGGCATTCAGGCAGTAATATCACATAAGCACATAGCCACATGGTAAGCATGTTGTCATGTTAACATTCATACTCATGCGAGATGCTAAAGCATAAATACTTACATCGTACTCCGTGCCAAAGCAATGAACTAGTTAGTAATCATGCATGATCCTATTTCAAGTTAACAAATGGCTAATGCATCGCATACTGAATGTCATTAGAACAGGTTCGGCTAATCTAAGGATGACATGTGAAATGCGACAACTCGATGCACGTATTCAAGTTTGGAATTGAAATACTATGCGGTTAGCATGATGCGTCGAGCCCGGTGCATGCAAGACTGATGAATGATGCACGCATGCATAGCATAAGGTATGCTAAATTAAACATGCCCTAATACTAACCATCAAAGCAGGTAAGTAAAAAGGAGAAAGAAGTGGAGGTTGGAAGACATGCACACACGCACCCACACTTATTACAAATTCGCCCTCGCTCGGAGGGACCAAAAGAATAATACACTTTAATTAACCTACAAGCTAATTAAATAATTTACTGACTATCTAATTAATTAACAAATCAATTAAGCTAAGGAAAGCATTAAAAGGCCTCAGGAAGAGGGATGCATGTGTGCTCGGATTGGCTTCGCCCGGAAATCCAATGCCATGCACAAGCTGCCTCTGTTTTCCCTGCTCTGTTTTCCCTGCTCTGCTCCTCTGAAAATGGCACGATTCCCAAGGTATACCTTATGAACACTGGGGAATGCCACCGGCCATGAGGAATGGTCACCGGCCAAATAGAAGTGGTCATCGACCATCTATGGAGTTATCGGCCATCAATAATTGGTCGATTGGCACTTGATGTAGTCGACCGGCCAAAGCTTCCTGCAGAACCTATTTTGACAGCAGCAGAGGGAAAACAAGGCATGGCAGTGCATTTCAAGCAAATTTGTGCACCAATACACTCCTTATCATGTTTATGACTCAAAGGGGGATAGTACTCAATTCTCGGACCACCAATCGCGCATTTCAATGCGTGATGGCCCAAGAAACCAAGTTGTGCACTTTTATGTCAAATGAAATGCAAACCAAATAAGCACATAAAGGCCCAACTTCTATCACTTGATTTCAAGAGGCAAGGCATGCATGTTCAATGCAATGCACCCTAGGCGTGGAAACTAAGTAGGCAACATGAACATGTGGCAAGCATGGAAAGCATATAACAAGTATGCAAGCTAATTGAGCATGCAAGATGCAATGCCAACATGCAAATATGCAAAACATGTGGCATGTTAAGCAATCAAAACAAAGATGAGAATGCATGCCAAATGCACTATGATTCAAGCATGCAACACATGCGGTAGGCCAAGTATTCAACAACACACAAGGCGAGCATGCAACAACACGCGAACAATGGACTCATACCAAGGTGGACAGCTCTCTACTAAGCCCAAACAGTGGCCAAAGGCTATGGAAATGGGGCCAAATCACATACAAGCATGTATGCATACATGATCCAATTCCTAAGGATCAAAAGGCAACTTTTAAGCACACTAAAAAGGAGGACAATCATGGACTAATGGCATGCATACTAAGCTCTGAAATCATGTTATAAAAGGTGCCAAACCAAGTAAACAAGACAAACTAAGCATGCAACGATGTCCGAAACTCAAGGTAAGCCAAGGGGCTTAAACCATGGCCATACCAACCAAGCCTCACAAGGTTAAGAGGACTTAAAGTAGTCCCAAGGAAGACCTAAACAAAGCTAAGGACACGCCTAGATAGCATCTAAGTGGCCTACGCATGGAAGCATACAAAAGAGGCCAAACTTGGAGCACAAGACTACAACCTTTTAAAGCATTAAGGGAGCATCAAATGCAAGCATACAAGCATACCATGAGGACTGAAATGATGCTATAAGTGGTGCCAAACCACTGAAACAAGCTAAGCAATGCATATTAAACACTCACACACTCGAGGCTAGCAAGCCAAAATGCAAGGTGGCTATACAAAGCAGGTCAAGCATGGCCAAAGCAATTAAAAACAGAGCTAAAGCGTACTAAATCATGCATAAAAGTTTCACAAAGCTTGGCCAAAATCATGTTATAACAAGGCTCAAAACACAAAGCATGTTAAGGCAAACTCATGGCATTACAAGACAAGTATGCTAAGCATGCATGGTGTGTCTAAACCAACTAAAAACAGTGCTATATCATAACAAAATAAGCACAAATAACACTTAAGACATGGCCAACATGAACTTAAAAATGGTGCTCACACATGAGGCTAAAATGGCACTTTTTGAAGGCAACAAGGAGAGGGGATTGCCCTCTCCTTCTCAGGACCTTAAAGAACCATCCCCACCACTGAAATCCCTCAAGATTTCAGTGGTGAGGAAGCCCAAACAAGGTGGTCCCGGAACTCACCAAAATAGCACAAAATGGGGGCCAAACAAGGCCTAAGAGGGGTCAAACAACCCCAAACCTCAAAGCAACCTTAAACAACTATTTTAAGCAAGTAAAAATAAGACTTTTATATTTTATACACTAAGCTCAAAAATAGATGCAAGGTAGGCAAAAAGACTATGCAAAAATGGGGTATTTAAAGGTAAAGTTCTTACCCTTGTAGACCCCTTCAAGAACAGCACTCCAGCTGCTTTGCTTAGCTCAAAACCAGCTCAAAACTTCAAGAACAACCTAATGGCTCCTCAGCAACCAAGGTAAGGTGTAAAGCTAGGTGTTTGTGCACAAAAGTAAGGACAAACACACACTTATACACAAAGAGAGGGAGATATAGAGATAGAATAGATACACTATGGCTAACCCTAATCCAGATCTCTGGAACTCAACCCTCTAACCCTTGAGGAGGGAGGAGAAGCCCTCCTCTTATAGAGGATCACTCTTGCAAAGCTTACAAGACAAGCTAAGAAAGAGTGAAATCCCTCCATACACGTGTATGGAGGGGGTGCAAGGTGTATGCCAGCTAGCACAGCTGGTATAAAAATATCTACAAAAGCAGATGCACAGTGGTCGGCTAGCCAAAAATGACAAAATGGCAAAATACATGGTCGATCGACCACAAAGAGTGCCGACCGACCAAACATACGGCCGATGGCAACAAAACAATGGCCGGTGGCCTCAAGCCATGGCCGGTGAGGTGTGGGGGTGGCCTACAAGCCACTCTCTGCCCCTCAAAAGCAAAACACAAGTGTTTGGTGCAAAACCAAACACAAAATAGTCGAGTCGAGAGATCCTGAGGCAAGGCGCATGGCCGAGACCTCCGGGAACTCAAGACGAACACAAACATGGATGATCATTGAGTGTTCAAATAGTGATGTCCAAGTCTTGAGGACGACCAAAAATTGGGTGTCTACAGTTGCCCCTCTTTGGCAGAACTCGAAAGTCATAACAATAACGGGAGTGAGTGTCAAAGCCCAGAGACGACCCATTTTTGACAAGGCCGAAGACTTAGACAAACATACAAGCTACAGATGCAGTTGGTTGAACCCGCAGGTTGCCTACGTATCCCTTTGCAAGGAATCAAACCGGCGTAGTTCAGGGGCAGGATGCAAAATGATATGCAATATTTACAAAACTATGTATAATATAATGTATTAAAACAATGCGAATGATATGTAATTGAATCAATTAGACCACAGGCGGTTCAAAACCACACAAATATCATGAAGGGATGGAGATGCAAAATTCGTCTACCATAGAAAAGGTGCCGACACCCTCAAACCACAATCCCAACAGTGGAATAGGCGCGTACACATGCAGAACTATGTGTGTGTAGACGGAACACAAGATACAAGTAATTGGGTGGCATGATATAAGTGAGGAATGACCCGCTGAGGAGAGATCAAAATTCTAAATGTTGGATGCAACACACTACACTACAATGCAATGAATGTAATGGATAAGGCGCGCGACCAAAACATATCTTGCCTAGGAAAGGCATGGACACAAACAAACCATGTTTAACACGGAAACGGTGCCGTCACCCCCAACACTGGGTGCGTACACATAATATCATAACCGTGTTTCAACATGAAAAGTATGGGCACATACCAGACCAAGCTCAACACGGAAAGGTGCAAACCATAAGTGGATAATGCAGTAAATGCATGCAAACTATAATGCAATAGATAGTTTATATGTAATGGATGGAGCAGATAAGTCATGCGGCCAAACTGTATCTTGCCTAGAAAGGGCATGGACACATACAGACCATGTTTAACACAGAAATGGTGCCGTCACCCTCAATACTGGGTGCGTACAAATAATATCATAACCGTGCGTCAACGTGAAAAGTATGGGCACATACCAAACCAAGCTTAACATGGAAAGGCACAAGCTGTAGATGGAGGTGATGCAACGAATGCACGCAAGCTACAATGCAATATATACAATATGCAATGGAATGTATGTAAATGCAATATTTACAGTGAATGCATGCAATATGCACTATGTACAAGGGATGCATGACATATGCACTATTTACAATGATGCATGACAATGCAATATATACAATGATGCATGACATATGCAATATATACAATGATGCATGACATATGCAAAGATTTTTTTTTTTTTTGTTTTTTTTTGTTTTTTTTTTGAAAATGTATGAAAAGTGCATGATGATGCATGTATATAAATATATATTTTTTTGCTCTCTTTTTTTGAAATGCATGAAAAGTGCACGATGATGTATGTGATCTTGAATGCACGACAACGTGCGCCTTTTGAAAGGCATGACAATGCACATGACCTTGAATGCATGACAACGCGCGTCTCTTGAAATGCATGACAATGCATGTGAACTTGAATGTGTAACGACACGAGTCGCTCGAAATGCATGACAATGCATGTGAACTCGAATGTGTGATGACACGAGTCGCTCGAAATGCATGACAATGCATGTGAAGTGCGCATGACAATGTGACATAAAGAAGATGCATACTAATGCAAGTATGGCATGCATATGACAATACGAGTGGAATGACGTATAACTCAACGCACGTTTATGACAAAGCGTTGTAACGTATGCACGTGGGGCAACTTTCGAATCTCTCAGGAGACAAAAGGATACAAAAAGGATACGCTGCGCACATATTCGGGTGCTACGCATAGAAAACACGGTCCGAGGTCAAAATGGAGTCCGGTTGAGCTTCAGAAATGCACTCTCTTGCATTGTGTTGAGCAATGGAGGCCCCAAATCACATCAAAGACCTAAACAAAGGTGTAGGAGGTTCACCGGCCATCGGAGGAGGTCACCAGCCATCCATCGGCCACCAAAAAAGTACATCGGCCAAATATTTGGCTGACCAGCCAATAGTGTGGCCGACTGGCCAAATTTGCCTGAATCGGGGCAGTTTGGACATTTTGGCATGGGTCTTTTAAAATAGGGGTTTAAACCCTATTTTGTTCACTTCCTCTTGCTCGAAATTTCTTCCCCTCTCCCTCTAGGTGTTTTTTCAACCTTCGATCCACACTTTTGTCGCGTTTTAGAGCCTGTTTCGTCGTTCGATTCGCGAACTCCTTCGCGTTTCGAATACTTTGAACCGAACAAATCTCCGTTTCGGTGTACTTTTCTCGATTTCCACCACTTGGGGTTTGTTTCCCCCAAGCTTTCCTTGGTCTTCGTGCCTTTTCCATACCTCGGCTTTTCCGGCCATTTTTCACCCTCCCGGGGTTGACTTTTCATATTCTTGCCCGGTTTTCACTCTTCTGGCCGTTTTCATACCCTTCTCGGCATGGCGAATGATATTCCATGAGGCAGGACTCCTCCGGAGCAGGAGATGACCCCGAGGCTAAGCTCTTGCCTCTCAGTGTCCGATCGTTCGACCCAGCGATCTACAGGCCGGCGATTCACGTGCTACCCCCTGACGGTCTTCATCAGTTCAAGACTTTTGATAGGGGCGTACCACGAGAGCTTCTTCTGTGCGAGCCAGAGTCACATCTGTCTTACGGCGCCTCTGAGGTACAGCCTTCCCTCTGTTTTATTTTCCGCAATATAGAACATAACTGCGATAGTTGATTCTGTTCTTTAACTACTTAGCCCGGATACACCGATATATTACACACTGTAGTTCATCTGTGAGTCCACCTGCACCCGATGTCTACTTGAATTTGAACACGTGCACACACACTGTATCTGCCCTGAACCACGTCGAAAACACTGACGCATCATATGCTGTAGTTCACTTTGAGCACACCGGCACCCGATATCTGTTTGAATCTGAAAACGTGCACACACACTGTATTTGTATTGAACCACTTGAACACATTGATACATCATATGCTATAGTTCACCTCGAGCACACCGGCACCCGATATCTGTTTGAATCTGAAAACGTGCACACACGCTATATTGTTACCAATTCTGAATGCTCTTCAAAACTGTATATTGAATATTGCTTTGCAACTGTTTGTTTTGACCACAGGGGGATTCCCATGCCTTCCGAGGGTATGGGAATGCCATGGCCCGTGGATGGTATATGGAGCTACCAGACGCGGTTCGCCATATTGTTGATTAGGCCGGCTTTGGCACTTTCTGTAGGGGACTGTTGCGCCTTACTGTGAGCAGGCCTTTGCTTGCCGCTCTGGTGGAGAGGTGGTGGGACACCATCGATTCCTTCCACTTTTCCGCCACGAAAGACATGACGATGACTCCCTTCGACTTCTCGATGCTCACCGGCATCGGGGTAGGGGGTGATCCGATCCCCTTCGATACAGACATGGACGAGTGGGAGGCCGCTCAGATGTACTTGCTAGGTGACCTACCGTCTCTTTCTCGTCCAGGCTTCGTCAGATACTCATGGTTCGAGGACCACTTCTGGATTCAGCCAGCTTTAGCTGAGGAGGCACCGATGGCTCAGGAGGAGGCGGAGCGGTATGCACGCGGCTTCCTCATGTTCTTGCTGGGGACAACCCTCTTCGCCGACCGGGCGAATACCGTGCCTCTCTGTTTGCTAAGCACTTTGGTGGACGTCACATGGATCCACCTTTATGACTAGGGTGGCACCGGCTTGGCCACCCTGTACGGCTATATGAGTTCATCCTCTCACCTCAGCGGACAGTTGCTTGGAGGCTACTGGCGGGCTTGGGAGGTACGTTCTCTTTCTCTGTTTTACATTTCTGCTCTACATTATCTGTATTCTGTACACAGCCCACACTGCGGTCTGCCTTACGCTGGTTATATACTGTACACACGGCACACATATAATCTGCTTTACACTGACTGTATACTGCACACACTGTACACCCTGCACAATTCACTACAAAATACACGGTTCTGCAATTTCTGCTTTATTCTGCATTCTGCTTTATTTGATATGCATACTGATATTTGGTCTGTAGTTGTGGGTCTATGCCTACTTCCCGAGGCTTGCCCCAGTGCTGGACGAGGAGACCCCCCTTGGCGTTCCATTCTCCCGTCGCTTTGACGTGAGATGCGTGCGGAGACCCCGGGAGTCTTTCATATTCTTCCGCCACTATTTCGACACCATCACTGCCGCAGAGGTATGTTCAACTTTAGAGTTTATTCGAACCTTCTCTTTGCATTATCCTTTCGATAACAGCAGATAACCAATTGTGTGTCATTTACAGATCACCTGGCAGCCTTGGGCTCCGTTGCCAGTCGCAATTTAGGAGCGGTATGCTGGTGCTGAGGAGATTGCCAGGTTTAGAATTCTGCTGGAGGGCCCGGTCTGTCGGGCTTGGTACTTGGGCAAGCGTTTCATGCGTCAGACCTTAGGTTTACTAGAGCAGATAGCTCCAGGTCCACCTCCCATCGACATGAGGCAGACAGAGAGATACCCCCCACATGAGATGGCCGATTACACGATCGGATGGGAGGTGGAGGGCTTCAGGGGTGAGGGCAACTACGCAGAGTACGTCCAGACCTACATCATGCGGCCTCTGAGCAGTGGCCGTCGAGCTGAGAGAGAGAGGCCTGTGGTGCCAGCGGCTGGAGCGAGAGCAGGAGCAGGGGCAGGAGCACCTAGGATGGCTCGGGCCCATGGTAGGAGTGGGCCTCGGAGAGGGCGAGGAGTTGGATGGCCGGCATTGCCCACGATGATGACATACAGAGGGCAGAGTGGGGAGATGTATCAGATCCCTTTTGCTCTCCCTCCGGCTGATCATGAGCTAGTCGGTTTCTACGACTTGCCTCCGGTATGTACTACTGCATTTTATACAGTCATTTCACGTCATTTCTCTTTGATATTCCGTAGAATACTGATACTTCTAACACTTTTGTAGGCTTCATCCGAGTATACGTGCCAGTCCTTGGAGTTGAATGCCTCCATGATGGGGATGCTACAGCGGAGCTTTGACCTGCTGGCCATTTACAGTATCCCGGTACGTTCTTTCGACCATCATCTCAAACTTTGCATAATCTGATGCATCGCACCATCAACACAGTACTTGATATACGGCCCTCACAGCATTCAATACACTGTATCCCACAAACTGTTCACAGCATTACTCACGGCATTCATACACTGCACTCAGTTACTACATTCTGTATTCATATACTGCTCGCGGTATTCATAAACTGTACTCACACATTGCACTATGTACTGATACATTGCTCACAACAGTCATACACTGTACTCACACACTGTATTCGGCATTCATACCCTGCTTTGCGTAGCATACTGATGCATTTTCCATTTGTACTTTTCAGCCTCCATTCCAGATGTCGGCCACAGGAGGTGCTCCAGCTGGGCATTCCGTTCCCGCTCGAGGAGGAGGGCGAGGTGGCACAGTATTCCCCCGCACTAAAATGGGGCGCACTTATGTTGGGAGTAGCTATCGGGCACCAGTTCCCGATGATGGTGAGTCTGAGGCAGAGGCGGAGGTAGAGTCATCTGAGGAGGAGACTGAAGATGACTCAGACTCGGGCTCAGATGGCGGAGCCGATGACGATACTCCTAGACCTTCGTCCAGGAAGAGGACGAGGACAGACCCTCAGGCCTAAGATGATCGATGTTGATCCAGATTTTTGCTGCTTTTCTTCTTTTTGTTTTACTTTTTCTTTTTGCTGGTAGCTTGAGTACCTTGTACTGCCGCAGGTAGGTTTTATTTTCTTCGAAACTTTGTACTTGAAAAGATGATGAAATGAAACAAGCTTTTTGTCTGAAAAAGTGTTGCATTTGTGTATTTCATACATCGCATCATATTACACGACAATGTAAATGAGATTGATCTTTTGTCTGAAAATCAAACACTTGTATTGTAATAATCAGGTAACGAACCAGCTATTGACAAAACAACTTGCACAACCCTCTGCTCATTCTGAACATACAGCCCATAACACAGCGCTCGGTTTGTTATGCACACAGCGGATCCACATAACTCATACAAACGGTTCATTCTGAACTTATAGCTCATGACACAGTATTCTGTTTACCTGCACACGGCCCATTCTGAACAAACAATTGACTCTTGAAGAGATGGGAAGTTCACAGTTTTCAAGTGACCGGAGGGTCGAACCCCTGTAGTTTTTACAAAAGAAACAAATCTGTTTTGCAGAAATGTTGAGAATGGCACAGCACTTTGAGCACAAAACGATTGGAGAAAAGGGTTTTCAGCCAGGCATTGAGCCTATGACTGAACACAGTGAAAAAGACTCAATAACGAAAAACAAAAGCTAAACAACCTAAACACAACGAGACACGCTTGAAACAGACCCAAAACATGAGTTAAGGTAAACAAAACAAAAGACACGACACACAGACGTGTTGCCGATACGAGAGGCCTCTTAGATCACGAGGAGCCAGTTTCTTCGGGTATTATCTCCCACCTTCTTCTCATTTGTGATTCTCACATCACTCGGCCCTTAGGCGCGGTTTTTATCTCAAAACCCTTTTGCTCACTTTTCTCTCATCGCACACCTCTCTATTCTTCAACCTCTCATTTTTCGTCCCTCCCTAGGGTGGTTGATGGATAAACAAGAGGTTGTGGGTTCATGCCCAACACTATTAGCTCACTGCTATTTCCTACGGTGACGTCTCGTCAATGTTCTTGATAAGGGGTTGGAGTATCTTGATCCATTCTGGTTCGTGCTTCGCACTTGGCTCGATACCTCGTTGCTCGGAGGTTAAGAGAGCTTTCAGCCCTTTAATGAGAGCTTCAGTTGTGCCCTTTTTGGCAAGTATGCTGGTGATGGGGGAAAGACAGGGAGCCTGATTCAATTGTGCCTCTAGTTCATCATTTTGACCATTTTTTGTTTTGGTTTTCTATTAAAACAATTTTGACCGAAATGAGAGTTAGATTAACATGCTTGTTCGATTTTGACTTGAAATCATGCAAGTCAGGCTATGAGCATTGAAAATTTTTCTTTTTTGGGTCCAAGAAAATGGTCCAGTTTTGGAAAAGATGGAATAATTTTCGAGAAATTAGTCAACCTCAGTGAAAATTCTCAAAAACTATTTTCGCAGACGGTCAGTGCTCAACGAGCATGAAACTTACTCTTGAGATGTACAACCTCGAATCCGAAGGAAAATTGCCCCTTGCCTGAAGAGAGCTACATGGCAACGGAAAGTTGCACCTTGTTTGAATGGCGACTCATGGCAACGGAAAGTTGCCCCTTGTCTGGAAAACGCCACAGCATACTGTAAACAGTCCTCATTAGTGATGATCGCAACCGAACTCTCGGATAAAGAGAAGACGAAGATGGTCAAAACCAATATATGGACACAGTCACTTTGAAAGTGTTGGTGGCTGGACTTCAGGATGAAGTTGCCTACGTATCCCAAACATGGGAATTAAGCCTTACGTAGTTCGGGGTAAGGTACACTCGTGTATTAACCCTCATTTTTTTACGCTCTAACTTTTGCCAAGGCCGTCCTTCTGGGTTTTCAACTTTACGAGCTTTGTTTTTCTTTTCTTTTCCATTCTTTTTTGTAGCTTTTCATTCCTTTTTCTTTTTTCATCTTTTCTTTCTTTTGTATTTTTCTTTCTCTTCCCCTTTTTTTTATTTTCCTTCTTTTTTGTATTTTTCTCTTGCTTTAATTTTTGCCTGGGTCGCCCTTCTGGGTTTTTGGCCCAGCGAGCCTCTCAAAGGGTAAAAGTGTAACAAGTCCATGCCAAATGGTTTTAGGGTTTTGAAGCCATCCGTATTCAGGAGAGTGGTTGTTGCATTGATTTACAGAAAGATCCATCTTCGACTCTTCGAGCACATCGGACATTTTTGCCCCTAGTTTGAGGGAAGCTTCTGATTTAGCTTTGCAAGCTTCTTCTGATGAGGTCTGATCTTCTTGATTTGACTTTCTTGGCCTCTTGTTTGAGGGTTGCTTCAAATTTGGCCACGCAGGCCTCATGTTGTAGTTTACCGTTGAATATTCTGAACTAAGGTCCAAGGTTTGAAAGGAAGGGCTCAAGTCTTAAGGCTGAGAGCGATCCTAAGTTGCACAATCTTAAGAGCGATTCCACACAGATCTTCACAGGACTGCACAAAACATTTCATTTTTGAAAGTTTTTAAGAAAGCGAAAAATCGCTCGTGCTGAAGATAGTGCGGAACCAATCTGGATCAAGCTAGGGTCCTTCTCAGTACTCACGTTAACAAACATGATTTCAATCATTAAGGGCTTAGCACGCCTCTCTTTCTCTCAAATAATCAAAGTTTTGCAAATCCCGAGGAATTCCTTCCTCTTTGTTTTCATCACCACAGTGTTGAAATTTTTTTGAAAAATTTAGGTCAATGTAATGAATTCGAGGTACAGAAGAGTAAGTGAGATGCTCCGCCATTTCATTCAAATGCTCTGGCACAACTAGCTCAAAATAGCAATAAGCACGGAAACATGATAGCCGCAACCGTTTCATTCAGATTTCCTAGTTGCAACTGGCTCCACAGCAGAGATAGACTCAAAAGGAAGCAAAAGGATAATTACAAAACAAAATAATGATATCCGAGGCAACAACCCTAGAATCACCTGATTTCTATACAGTGGGACTAACTTGACACAACAAGACAGACCCTTAAGCAAAATGACTGACTCAAGACAATGAGACAGACCTAAAACAAAACAAAGAACTGACTCAACACCCAAGCCAGAAATTACAAAACTGCATTCGCAAATGCTCCCGACAGTGCGTGCCAAACGCCACGTCTGAAATACACCGAGCGCCGCCTACAGGTGGTCCAACCCCTGATCACATACTAGCAGTATCCTCGAATTCCAACAACTCAGTGGTAATAGACTTTGCTGAGGTAGGTGGGAGGATGACCTCATTGTCGATCAAATCTTACATTTCATGGCGAAGGCGAAAACAACCGTCGGTGCTGTGATCGGTTTGCTGGTGGTATGCGCAGTACAAGGCAGCACCATGTGTAAGAGGGAGATTCTTTGGGAGAGGTCGAGGTTCGAGGGGTTTAAGTGTAATAACCCTCACGCTATCCTAACCATACTCATATGCATTCATGTGATTTTGTCTTGTAAACTTGCATTTCGAGTCTCGTCCTTGTTCGCTTAAGTGTTACGGTAAGTTTTGTACCTTGCTTGGTGTGGGTTTAGCCGAAGTCACTTTCAGTCTAGAATTATCTTGGAACCACTTTGTTTGATCTCTAACTTCGCCTTGACATACTGGCCGAGATGTCTTTATCTAGGCCGAGGTGTTCATCACCAAGGCCGAGATGTGAATTATCTGGGCCGAGATGTTACCTTTGCACCAAAGTGATCTTGCCTCGGAGAGGTATGACCTAGACCGAGGTGTGGCACATCTAGGCCAAGGTGTGGCACAGCTTAGTCAAGTGTTGTCCTTCCTAGCCGAGGTAATTATTCCCTACTTGCCGATGTCTTGTTATTAGCTGAAATCATTACTCGCCAGAGTGCCCATGCCGTCATGCTTGTTGAACACACTTTGTCATAGTTTTGTCTTGTCACTCAGCCACTTTTCTATGTAGCACCAACCAGCCACTGCCACGTGCCTCTGTAGAGGGTTAAGTCAGCCAGCAGACTTAGAAATGTATCATTTGCTATATGTCTTTGTTTGTGAGGAGAGAGAAGCTCTAGAAGAAGAAGAAGAAGTTTAGAGTGAGAGAGTGAGTTTCGAGCTTGATTCCTAGAGATCAAACCATTAGATTCGCGTATTGAGATTAGATTCTTGATCTACCCTTGTCATTCTTATTGATCATCTAGTTGCATTGCATGATCGAACCCGTTTTGCATGTCATGCATCGATTTAAAGTTGGGCTTAGAAAGAGAAAATGGTGTTCATGTGTTCATGAAAGAAAAAGTCTTGTTTGATCCGAAAGTTCGCATTAAGATTCATGTTTTTGTGTTTGTTCTCACTAGATCCTTGAATATGGGTGCCCAGGTCCATGTTTCTGAACTTATAGCATGAAATCTCAGATTTTGTAATAGCAAATTATAATCTTTGCATTCACCTTCCTCATGTTCATGTTCTTCATGTTCATCATGTTCTTCAAGAGAGGGAAACCCAGATTTTTCCCGACTTCACTCCTTTGAATGTGACCATCGAGGCCACACCTCGGCCAGGGGATGTAGAACCTCGGCCTAGACCTGGTAGTCGCCCAACATGTTTTTCCGAGATAAAGAACTGTGTTTGTTTTGATTTGACTTAGTCTTGAGGAATGCCGAGATCATCTGCATGCATGTGAAACTTGTTTGAAAGTGCATTCAACAGACTTTACCATGTGTTTGTAGGGTTTGGACTTGCCTTGACCCCGGCATGTGAAGAACTAAATGAGTGGTATTTTTAATAAAGCTATGTTATAACGCTTTGATAAAGTCTTGTTTTGCTTCGTTTTGGAAAGTATTTGTAAGCATGAATGGTTATTTCTAATTGGAAAATATATCTTGTTTTGATGGCATTCTTGGAAGTCCGTACGTGCTAAGGGACTATAAGCACTCGTAGCACAAAGTTTGGAAGTCCGTACGTGCTAAGGGACTATAAGCACTTGTAGCACAAAGTTTGGAAGTCCGTACGTGCTAGGGGACTCTAAGCATTAATAGCACAAGTCCTTAGTGTCCGGGGATTATAATGCAACGACACCATTGAATTGAGATATCTCCCTTGTCTTGCCTTGTCTTGTCTTGTTTACCACTGACAGTTTACCGAGTGGGTTTTGTTGCCGAGATGTCATCACTTGTATTATAATGATGTTAGTAAGCATCCTTTGAAACTTGACAGATTTGCTAGATGGACTTGGTTCATCCTTTGACTTGCACTAATCATGTTATGTATTGTTTGATAAAAATCTTGAATACCAGTCATGCAAACCCCTTTATTATTCATACCATTCACTGAGTATCCAAGCTCACCCTCTCTATATATATGTAGGTGATGAGCAGGAAGGCGGTGACGCATAGGTGTGACTCGCGAGCTTGTTTTGGGTTTTGTTTATGTCGGCTTAACTTGTCTTCATGTCGGCAGTCTTGAAAACTATGCTTCTCGGCTTATAATGTCTATAATTTACACATGCCGGCCGGAGAAGACTTTTGATCAAGATGTATAATGTATTTTGTATTTTATTGTTTTGTATTCAAGTTGTAATGTTATGTAAAGTTGTATGCCATTCCATGTAACTTACGCACTGCTCTTATGGACCACTTGTATTTTAAAATTATTGCTTCCGCACTTGTGAGCCCCATATATATTTATACTCTGATTGTGTGTGAATTTTGGAAGTTGGCCTTCGGTAATCACGGATTACTGGCCATCACGGCACCAAACTACTAGGGGCGGTTTGGGGTTGTGAGAGAATGGTATCAGAGCACAAGTTCCTTATAGTACGTTATTCACACACTTTGAGTCCTAAAGAGCATAGGATGTCCCTTAGAATGATTTTAGGATTGCATCATGTTGCTTGTTACTTGACAAGGTGTGCATCATCTCGGCATAACCATTTGTTATTTGCATACATGGTTCTTAGTTCAGTTTGTTTTAAGGTTGTATTTTGCCTACTCATAGCATCATGAGGAGAGGTAGACCATCAGTTGGCCGAGATCAATCAGAGGATAGATTGGACAGACTGGAAAGACTGGTTGAAGGTTTAACCCATGAATTGAGGCAGATGAGGCAACAGAATGCAAGCGCTACATCTACCCCGGCCGAACAGACGGATGGCCAACATGCAGCTCCACCTCTTCCAGTGCCCCAAGTGCCTCCACAGCCAGCCTTGTATGGGGAGGGGACAATGACTTTGATTAAAGAGTTCAAGAAGATGAACCCACCAAGATTCGCAGGGGGCATAGAACCGATGAAGGCCGATGCGTGGGTTTTAGAAATGGAAAAGTTGTTCGAAATCTTTCCTAGCACCGACCCTCAGAAGGTGACATTAGCAGCATTCACATTAGACGACGACACTCGAAGGTGGTGGATGATGATCCGGGAGGCTAATCCTGGTTTAACTTGGGCCAGATTTTTAGAACTGTTTTACAACAAGCATTTTCCACTTAGCGTTCGAGATCGCAAGACCACAGAGTTCCAGACTCTGACACAAGGCAACAGAACAGTGGCAAAGTACAACCGTGCCTTCACCGAATTTGCGAGATATGCGCCTCATATGGTCAGTGATGAGTATAGGAAAGCCAGGAAGTTTGAAAGTGGACTACGTGGACCAATACAAGATCGGGTCAACATGCTCAACATGCCGACTTACGCCGAGGTGTTAGACAAGGCCATCTTGGCGGAAGCTAACTTAAACCGATATCAAAGTTCAGGAGAGAATCAGAGGAAGAGACAGAACTATGAAGGTTGTCGGGCGCCGTTTAATGCCAAGAAGAAGGCGAATGTGGGCAGTTCCAGCAACTTAGATCGGGATGGAAGTGCTAAGCCAATGTGTGCGAGTTGTGGGAAGTCGCATCTAGGGGTTTGTCGTTGGGCGACAGGAGCCTGCTTTGAATGTGGCGAGATAGGCCACTGCGTGAAGGACTGTCCAAAGGCAAGAGCTAATGATGGTAAGAAAAATGGGAGCACCTCGGGCTCTGCACAAAGAAGCAACGTCGGAAGGACACAGATGAGACAGGGCAGAGTTTTTGCTTTAGTGCCAGGAGACACCCAGAATGCTGAAACGGTAGTGTCAAGTACACTCTCAATTTGCTCTCAAGTTGCATACGTCTTGATTGATTCGGGCTCTACACATTCTTTTGTATCTGTTAAATTTGCCGAGAAGTTGAACAAACCGTTAGAACCCCTTGATTATGTACTATCTGTATCTACTCCATCTGGGGGAACTATCCGTATTGCATCCATAGATAGGGTGTGTGTCGTGATGATTGAAGATGTTGAATTATTAGCTGATTTGATGCCATTTTGCATGACTCACTTTGATGTCATATTGGGAATGGATTGGTTAGTAGCGCATCATGCATCCATTAATTGTGTTACTAAGAGCGTTACATTGAAGACCCCAAACAAAACCGAGGTCTTTTTCCAGGGTAAGGGAGTAGTGCCCCCACCCTACTTAATCTCATCCATGAAAGCCTATAAGTTGATCCAAAAAGGGTGTCAGGGTTATTTGTGCAGTATATTAAGTGATTTGAATGAAAGCGTTGAGTTAGCCGACATACCAGTTGTTAAGGAATTTCCCGACGTCTTTCCAAACGAGCTGCCTGGCCACTTAGTCGATAGAGAAATAGAGTTTACCGTGGACCTCATGTCGGGAACGCAACCTATCTCCAAAATACCCTATAGGATGGCCCCTGCTGAACTTAGAGAACTGAAGCTACAGTTACAAGAATTGTTGGATAAGGGATTCATTAGGCCGAGCACTTCACCGTGGGGAGCACCCGTTTTGTTTGTTAAGAAGAAGGATGGCACCCTTCGCCTTTGCATTGATTACAGAGAACTTAATAAGGTAACCATCAAGAACAAGTACCCATTGCCTAGGATTGACGATTTGCTTGATCAATTACAAGGGGCACGAGTCTTTTCCAAGATTGACCTTAGATCGGGCTACCACTAGTTGAAGGTTAAAGCCGATGATATTGAGAAGACTGCTTTTCGGACAAGGTATGGCCACTACGAATTTTTGGTAATGCCTTTCGGAGTGACCAATGCTCCTGCAGCGTTCATGGACTTGTTGAACAGAGTCTTTAAGCCGTATCTAGATGAGTTCGTGGTTGTTTTCATTGACGACATACTGATCTATTCCAAGAGTACGATTGAGCACGAGAATCATCTGAGGCTTGCCCTGCAAATCTTGAGAGACAAGAAGCTGTACGCCAAGTTGAGTAAGTGTGAATTTTGGCTTTCCAGCATCTCATTTCTAGGGCATGTGATTAATAAAGAGGGTATATCAGTTGATCCGAGTAAGATTGAGGCCATTGTGAATTGGCCGACGCCGACCAACGTGTCCGAGGTTCATAGTTTTCTGGGCTTGGCAGGTTATTACAGAAAGTTTGTGAAGGACTTCTCAAGGATAGCAGTGCCATTGACACAACTAACTAAGAAAGGAACATCATATGAATGGACCGATGATAGAGTATCAGCCTTTCAAGAGTTGAAGACGAGGTTAGTTACGGCACCAGTTCTTGTACTTCCGTCAGGTAATGAAGAATTTCAGATTTTCAGTGATGCTTCACATAAGGGTTTGGGTTGTGTATTGATGCAAGGGGCCAGAGTCATAGCATATGCATCTCGTCAGTTGAAACTTCATGAAAAGAATTATCCAACCCATGATCTTGAGCTAGCAGTCGTGGTGTTTGCTTTGAAGATTTGTTGCCACTACTTGTATGGAGCCTCTTGCCAAGTTTTTACGGATCACAAGAGTTTGAAGTACTTGTTCACCCAAAAGGAACTAAATCTGAGACAGAGAAGATGACTTGAATTATTGAAGGATTACGATATGCAGATTCAGTATCACCCAGGTAAAGCAAACTCGGTAGCCGACGCCTTGAGTAGGAAGTCAGTGGGAAGTTTGGCATGCCTAGCGATGATTTCAGCGGAGCCGACTATTATTGGGGAAGTAAAGGCAAGGCAAATGGAGGATGGATTCCTGAAGAAGGTAGCCGATGAGATTACCACCAAGCCGAGGTCGGGTTACACCTTTGAGAATGGGGTGCTTAAGTTTGAAGGAAGATTATGCGTAGCCGACGTCCCAGAATTGAAAAGAAGGATTTTGCAAGACTCTCATGGATCCAGATTTGCAGTTCATCCAGGGAACACCAAGATGTATCAAAATGTAAAGCAAACCTTTTGGTGGCCGAATATGAAAAGAGAGATAGCTGAGTTCGTGTCTCAGTGTTTGTATTGTCAATAGGTGAAAGCGGAACATCAGAGGCTGGTTGGACTTCTCCAACCTTTGCCGATTCCTGAGTGGAAATGGGAAGACATCTCCATGGACTTCGTGACTGGGTTGCCAAGGACACAGAAAGGAATGGATTCGATTTGGGTTATAATCGACAGGTTAACTAAGTCAGCGCATTTCTTGCCGGTTAGGACTTTGTTTAGTGCCGATCGACTTGCTGTGTTGTATATGAATGAGATCGTTAGACTTCATGGTGTGCCGATGTCCATCGTGTCAGACCGAGATCCAAAATTTGTTTCTAGATTTTGGCAGAGTCTACAAAGGGCTTTGGGGACCGAATTGAGGTTTAGTACAACTTTTCATCCGCAGACCGATGGCCAGACAGAGAGAACAATTCAAACCCTTGAAGATATGCTTAGACTGTGTGTATTGGACTTCAAGGGAAGCCGGGAAGAGCATTTGCCATTAGTAGAGTTCGCTTACAACAACAGCTATCAAGCTAGCATCGGCATGGCACCGTACGAAGCTTTGTATGGAAGGAAGTGCAGATCGCCGATATGTTGGACTGAAGTGGGAGATAAAGCTTTGATTGGTCCTGAGTTAGTTCAGGTTACAACCGAGAAGATTAAGCTCATTCGACAAAAGATCAAGACTGCTCAGAGTCGACAGAAAAGTTATGCCGACCAGAGAAGAAGGGAGTTAGAATTTGAAATTGGGGATCACGTATTCCTAAAGGTTTCACCAATGAAAGGAGTTTCAAGATTTGGGAAGAAGGGTAAATTGGCACCCCGTTACATTGGACCGTTTGAAATCCTTGAGAAAGTTAACCCAGTTGCCTACAGACTTGCTTTACCACCGAGATTAAGTCAAGTTCATAATGTATTTCATATCTCGATGTTGAGAAAGTATATACGGGATCCACTATACGTGATCGATCATTTCGGGATTGTGGTTGATGAAGGCCTAAGCTATAAAGAAGAGCCGATAGGCATCATCGATAGACAAGTGAGACGATTGAGAAATAAGGCAATACCGATGGTGAAGATTGAGTGGAAAGAACATTACGGCAAGGATGCTACGTGGGAAGTGGAAGAGGAAATGAAAGTCCGATACCCGAAATTATTCTCGAACCAAGGTAACTCAAGTTTGGGGACCAAACTTCTTTAAGGGGGGTAGGATGTAATAACCCACGCTATCCTAACCATACTCATATGCATTCATGTGATTTTGTCTTGTAAACTTGCATTTCGAGTCTCGTCCTTGTTCGCTTAAGTGTTACGGTAAGTTTTGTACCTTGCTTGGTGTGGGTTTAACCGAAGTCACTTTCAGTCTAGAATTATCTTGGAACCACTTTGTTTGATCTCTAACTTCGCCTTGACATACTGGCCGAGATGTCATTATCTAGGCCGAGGTGTTCATCACCAAGGCCGAGATGTGAATTATCTGGGCCGAGATGTTACCTTTGCACCAAAGTGATCTTGCCCCGGAGAGGTATGACCTAGACCGAGGTGTGGCACATCTAGGCCAAGGTGTGGCACAGCTTAGTCAAGTGTTGTCCTTCCTAGCCGAGGTCATTATTCCCTACTTGCCGATGTCTTGTTATTAGCCAAGATCATTACTCGCCAGAGTGCCCATGCCGTCTTGCTTGTTGAACACACTTTGTCATAGTTTTGTCTTGTCACTCAGCCACTTTTCTGTGTAGCACCAACCAGCCGCTGCCACGTGGTTAAGTCAGCTAGCAGACTTAGAAATGTATCATTTGCTATATGTCTTTGTTTGTGAGGAGAGAGAAGCTCTAGAAGAAGAAGAAGAAGTTTAGAGTGAGAGAGTGAGTTTCGAGCTTGATTCCTAGAGATCAAACCATTAGATTCGCGTATTGAGGTTAGATTCTTGATCTACCCTTGTCATTTTTATTGATCATCTAGCTGCATTGCATGATCGAACCCGTTTTGCATGTCATGCATCGATTTAAAGTTGGGTTTAGAAAGAGAAAATGGTGTTCATGTGTTCATGAAAGAAAAAGTCTTGTTTGATCCGAAAGTTCGCATTAAGATTCATGTTTTTGTGTTTGTTCTCACTAGATCCTTGAATATGGGTGCCCAGGTCCATGTTTCTGAACTCATAGCATGAAATCTCAGATTTTGTAATAGCAAATTATGATCTTTGCATTCACCTTCCTCATGTTCATGTTCTTCATGTTCATCATGTTCTTCAAGAGAGGGAAACCCAGATTTTTCCCGACTTCACTCCTTTGAATGTGACCATCGAGGCCACACCTCGGCCAGGGGATGTAGAACCTCGGCCTAGACCTGGTAGTCGCCCAGCATGTTTTTCCGAGATAAAGAACTGTGTTTGTTTTGATTTGACTTAGTCTTGAGAAATGCCGAGATCATCTGCATGCATGTGAAACTTGTTTGAAAGTGCATTCAACAGACTTTACCATGTGTTTGTAGGGTTTGGACTTGCCTTGACCCCGGCGTGTGAAGAACTAAGTGAGTGGTATTTTTAATAAAGCTATGTTATAACGCTTTGATAAAGTCTTGTTTTGCTTCGTTTTGGAAAGCATTTGTAAGCATGAATGGTTATTTCTAATTGGAAAATATATCTTGTTTTGATGACATTCTTGGAAGTCCGTACGTGCTAAGGGACTATAAGCACTTATAGCACAAAGTTTGGAAGTCCGTACGTGCTAAGGGACTATAAGCACTTGTAGCACAAAGTTTGGAAGTCCGTACGTGCTAAGGGACTATAAGCACTTGTAGCACAAAGTTTGGAAGTCCGTACGTGTTAGGGGACTCTAAGCATTAGTAGCATAAGTCCTTAGTGTCCGGGGACTATAATGCAACGACACCATTGAATTGAGATATCTCCCTTGTCTTGCATTGTCTTGTCTTGTTTGCCGCTGACGGTTTAGCGAGTGGGTTTTGTTGCCGAGATGTCATCACTTGTATTATAATGATGTTAGTAAGCATCCTTTGAAACTTGACATATTTGCTAGATGGACTTGGTTCATCCTTTGACTTGCACTAATCATGTTATGTATTGTTTGATAAAGATCTTGAATACCAGTCATGCAACCCCCTTTATTATTCATAACATTCACTGAGTATCCAAGCTCACCCTCTCTATATATATGTAGGTGATGAGCAGGAAGGTGGTGACGCCTAGGTGTGACTCGCGAGCTTGTTTTGGGTTTTGTTTATGTCGGGTTAACTTGTCTTCATGTCGGCAGTCTTGAAAACTATGCTTCTCGGCTTATAATGTCTGTAATTTACACATGCCGGCCGGAGAAGGCTTTTGATCAAGATGTATAATGTATTTTGCATTTTATTGTTTTGTATTCAAGTTGTAATGTTATGTAAAGTTGTATGCCATTCCATGTAACTTACGCATTGCTCTTATGGACCACTTGTATTTTAAAATTATTGCTTCCGCACTTGTGAGCCCCATATATATTTATACTCTGATTGTGTGTGAATTTTGGAAGTCGGCCTTCGGTAATCACGGATTACTGGCCATCACGGCACCAAACTACTAGGGGCGGTTTGGGGTCATGACATTAAGATGCCCCTTTTTAGCCAAAATTTGAAATGCCCTAGACAAAGGCATGTAGAGGACGTGAAAGACTCTGCGCCCTCGAGGCAGGTACTTCGAAGTCTGAGGGTTCTTGCTAGACGCACTAGCGAAAGGGTCGGCAAGCACTGCCTTGGCTTTCTGATCTTTCCCTGGTGCAGGGTTGGGAGCGGAAAGAACTGTTCTGGTATGACGGGGCCTATCCCGATTTTTCGCTTGGCTTGAACTGCCCTCGGCTGGAGTGGGGAAAGCATCATCCACAGCTTTAGTCATGACTACGAATACTTGTTGCTTATTCATCCCCCTGGCTTTCAAAGCCTCGATTGCCCACTGTAGTTGTTCAACGAGATCAGTATCTGTTCCCACTTTATTCTTATCTCTAGCCTCAGCTTGATCGAGGGTTTGGGTTGCTATATCAGAGCGGAACCCGGTTATTGTTGACATGTCATTGCCATAGCTTGGGACAGCCTCAGGCTGGCTGAGCTCGATCACAATTCGTCCCAGTAGTAGGGGCTCATGTGGTATGAAATTCCCGGCATATGGTGCAGCTGGTGGCGAAGTCGATATTCCATAGGCCAGATCAGCCACAGATCTCTGGAGGTCGCCGATCATTCCCATTAATTCAAACGTGGTGGGCTCACGAGCTTAAAACAACTGGGGCTCCCAGATCGGGCGCGCGGCAGGCGACCTGGGCGGATGTGGTATTTCGACATTGGGCTCATCCCGCAAGATGGTTCCTCGGTCCAACGCAGCTTCCATAACCACAATCTCCTCCGAATTTTATGTCATCATAAGTCCGCTGAACTTGAACGGTGACTAACGCAACCGGTTGATTGATGGATTAGATATCTGTTTTGCCTCAGTAAGGGAGAACACTGGTTATTCTGTACAAAATCTCTGAACTGAAAAAGAAAACACGCAGCATTTCAGCCCAAACGGAACAGACACAGACATAGCTGAATAATTGTACTCTACTACTGATCACTGTTCCCCAAAATCACTGCTCCAAAAAACTAAATCTGATACCCGCAGATATAATCGATTCACCAAAAACTGTGGGCTGTGTGTTCACCTCAAGAGTTTGGGTTGCGTGTTCAACTTTCAAAAACTGTGGGCTGTGTGTTCACTTTAAGAGTTTGGGCTGCGTGTTCAACTTTCAAAAACTATGGGCTGTGTGTTCATAGTCAAGAGTTTTGGCTGCGTGTTCAGATTTCGAAAAAATGTGAGCTGTGTGTTCACCATCAAGAGTTTGGGCTGCGTGTTCAACTTTCAAAAACTGTGGGCTGCGTGTTCACGATAAAAAGTATGACCTGCGTGTTCAGAAATTCGAGTGATTGAGCTGTGCGTTCAAAATGCAAACAGAATGCTATGTTATAGACTAAGTGTTCAGAACAAATTGTGTGCCCACTCAACAGAATTCTGTGCTGTGAGATATGTGCTAAAATAAGCAGAAATATTGTGTGCAAATGTGTTCAGAATGAGCGGATAAGCATACATAGCGAAAGTATGAAATGTGCATGAAATGCAGAATACATTGCAAAGAATGTAAAAGTGAAGTACGTACCTCTTGTGCCTGATGAGAGAGATGAGTCTTTGGCTCCCACAATAATAGATCCACAGGCGCTCGGTCATCAAAGTCAGTGAAATGGTAGAAAGTGGCCTGAGGAAGGACGTGCTCCCGAGGATGATACCTCTCGGGATCAAACGGCCGAACTCTCGAGGGCAAGGACATGATGTCCAGCTCACCCCCGGCACCTGGAGGACCTCCACCATGAGGAAAATGACCCGCCATTTGAAGAAATCTGGAAAAAGGAGCAAAAAATGAGCAAAATAAGCCAAAATTAGAAAAAGTCAACAAAAGTCAACTCTCGGGAAATGAAAAAGTCAACAAAAGTCAACTCTTGAGAAATGTTCCAAATTTTGAGACAAACTTACCCCAAGTGGTGAAAATGAAGAAAGAGGCCCCGAAATCAAATTTTAATTGGTCCAAAGTGAAGAAAATTGAAAGATTTTGCGAAACAACTTTGCGTGGGGCGTTGGAAAGCGCGTATAAAGAGCAGATCTGAGAGAGAAAATGGTCTAGGAAGGAAGGAGAACTGATTTTGGCCTCAAGGGTGTGAGGAATAGTGATTGGGACGTGGATTTAAAGAAACAAGTGTAAAAAGACAAAACTGTCCCGGATTTGGACAGGTGGTCGGCCGACCACCTTTCCTGGTAAGCCGACCACCCCCTTGCACAGAACTTAGTCGGTGGCCTCCCTAGGTGATCGGTGGCCCTCCTGGGTGATCTCCAATGTCTCTTTGAGTTCCCTGCAAATTTTGGTGGTGATTGGAGTCCGCGGCACTCAAGAAAGTACAAGTAAAGTGCACTTTTCGGCGTGAAATCCCTCCGCGGGAGCTTCAAATCCAATATTCGATGCATGGCTCGTCATTACTCGCCAAGAGCAAGGTGTATCTTTTTTGAGCATGTTGGGACCCCTCCGAGAGGTAAATCGAAGGTCGCATTTGAGTTGTCCTCGTCGAAGCTTGCATTTCTTTGCTCAATGTTTTGCTTCAAACATGCTTTTGAAGTCGCACTTATCCTACATTGTTATGCACATCACTTGCATTATTATGCACCTCGCCTGCATTGTTGTGCACGTTTCACTGGCATTGTCATGCCCCATACTTAACTTACATTGTCACGTGCGTTTCTCTTGCATTGCTATGCACTTTTCCATCGGCACCATGTCTATCCGCATTCGATATAGTGTTGAACATATGTTGCTAACTATGTTGTGCCTGTTAAGTTTCTTTCTTTTGCAGGCATGATATTGTATGTACAGTTCATTCGAGGCTGGTGTGACAAGACGATATTGTAGGTACGGTTCATTTGAAGCTGGTGCGACTAGAAGAATCAGGCAGATATTGTATTCTCCGTGTGAGACGTAGCGAGAATTGAATAATTCTCCGCATTCTTAAACTGCATGAAATGTAGTTTTGCTTTGCATTCTTGCTTAAAACTGTTGCATTTATTGTGAATATTTGCTTCATTACAGCTTGTTGCTTTGCATGATCATGAGTTACGTTCGGCTTTGTGCATATCATTTTGCATTTTGCCCCCTCGCCTGCGGGCACATCTCTTTTATCTCGTTTGTTTGTCTAAGTCTTCGGTCTTGTCAAAAATGGGTCGTCTTTGGGCTTTGACATTCACTCCCGTCGCGTATGAATTTCGAGTTCTGTCTAAGAGGGGCAACTGTAGACACCCCATTTTTGGCCGACTTTAAGACTCAGACGTCATCGATTGAGCACTCGGTGATGGTGTATGTTGTGCTCGTTCTGAGGTTTCGGAGTTTCAGCTGAGAGCCTTACCCCCGGACGTTGGGACCCTTTTGTGCTTTGCCTTGGTTTGCGAATCTGGTCTTGTTTTCTCTTCCCGAAGGGAGGGAGAGGTCTCGTAGACCATCTCTCAGTGGCCATAGGCTACTTTTCGTGATCATAGGCCACTGTTCCCGTTTGGAGACCAGTTTCCGGTTTTCAGAGCCGTCGACTGTGCGCCTCGGTTCGGGACCGCTTAACTTTCTCCGTTTGTTCCGGTTTTTGGCACACACCTTGTTTCCTCTCTCTAGAGGGACACTATGGCCCGGGAGACCACCTTCGTGGTCGCACGCCACTTTCGATGTTTAACAGTCAGTTTTCGGGGAACCCGGCTGCGCGTTTTGGCCCCCGAACCCGCGTTTTGCATCCGTCTTGGTTCATTTTTGGCATGGACCCTATTTTCATTGTTTGGAAGGTGGTGCAAGGGTGAGAGACCACCTTTTCTCCTTGGACACCACTTTTCCCCCGCCGGCCGATTTCCTTGACAGGTAATTGGTCTCCCTCACTTTTGGGCCACAATTGCTGGTCTCCCACCACACCACTAGCTTGCATTCACTTGGGAGACCACCAATTGGGATGGCCAACCACCATTCACTCACTTGAATCTTTTGAACTGGTCAGCTGACCAAGGGGAGTGGTAAACCGACCACCTGAACTGGTCGGTCTGCCTCCCTCAGTTCTGTCTCTGTGAGTTGTTGCCAGCTGTGCCAGCTGGAAGGCACAGAATGGATCCTCCATACACGTGTATGGAGGATCTTCAAGCTTGTTTTTTAGCTTCTTTGAGAAGCTTTGGACCCTTTTGGCTATAAGAGAGACCCTCTCCCTCATTGGTAAAGGTTCAGAATTTTGGTCAAAGGCATACAATACCTCTCTCTTTATATCTCTACATTAGAGCTCAAAAGGTGCTAAGTTCTTGCCCCTTTGCACACTACCTCTTAGCCTAACACCTCCAACACCAACCTAAGCTTCTTGGAGGGTCTTGAGAGGTCCTAAGGAGCTACATTTTTGGTCCATAAGCTGCTGGAGTTGCTGAGCTACAAGGGTAACACCCTATTCCCCTTTTTTGAGCTTCATTTTGCTCCATCTTCTAGCCATATTTGCAAACTTTTTTGAGCTTCAGTGTAAACTGAAAAAAGTCTTATTTTGAGGTCCTTAACATGTTTGTTTAAGATTATTTTCCTGTTGGGGGTCATCTACCCCCTTGCATGCTTCATTTCACCTTGTTTTGAGCCATGCATTTAGGCCTTTGTTTTGAGCTTTGTTTGCCCTATTGACCACTGAAATCCAGCAGATTTTCAGTGGTTATTATGTGTTTTTGAGAGCCAAAATCAGAGAGGGGTGACCCTCTCTCTCCTTGTTTTGATTTCTAGCATATTTAGCCTAACAAAGGAGCCCTTATTTGCACGCTTCTGAGCCATGTTTCAGGCCATTTTTAGTGAGTTTTAGGACCTGCATAGGCTTTGTCCAGAGCTTTTTTTGCCATGTTGGGTGTCCATCTTGCATGTGCAGAAGAACCCTCTTCAAAGCTTATCAAAGGAGCATGTCATTCTTGCATGCATTGACCATGTTTCAATGAGTTTTTGGGCTTTATTTGGCATGTCATACCTCTGACTATTTCAGATTTAGTGACCACTTGAATGCTTCATATACTTATAGTGTAAACCCTCTTCACTAGCTTGTATTGCATACTATTTTGGTCTTTGATTCTAACACTTTTTGGCCATGCCTTAAACTGATTTTGTGCATGTTTTGGACTGCCTTAGCTCTATTTTTATGCCTCATGGTTGAATGATTCTTGCTATGCATGGTTGTAGTGTAATGCCCTTGCCTAGCCTTGAGTTTTAAAGCTTATTGCATGCTTATACTGAAGTGTTTTCATGTTTTGGGGCCATTGAGCATGTCATTTCAGAGCCTATACTTGTGCCATATTCCCATGTTTTCCACTCTTTAAATGTGTTTGAGAGTCGTGCTTAAATACCTCATTATGGGCCATTGCATGAGCTTCATTTTCATGCCTTTCGAGTCATCATTTTAGCCCATTTTCCTACTGTTTTGGGCCTGCATAGGGACTGTTTGGGGCTGGTTTGGTCATTTGTGCATTGCTTTGTATACCTCTAGTGTAATGCACTTCACTAGTTTCGGTATCCGGGTCATCTAGCATGCATTGTGTGAGGTGTTTACATGATTCAGGACCATCTTGCATGTCATTTCAGAACTGGAAAATGTGTGATTGTATTCCATATTTCATCCCTTGCCATGCTTTGGTAGAGTTGCATTTGGTGCCTTAGGTTTGGTCCCTTGTATTTGTGAATATTTGCATGTGTTTTCGTTACCTAATTTCATCATGTTTGGCCACTGATTTGAGTGTGGCTGAGGCCCATTCATTTAGTTTAAGTCCATCTTGCATTGTGTATGCCATGTCCATGTTGTCGCATGCTTGATCATCGTATTGTGTATGCCTTGATTATGCCTTTGTGTATGTCCATCGTCATATGTGCATTGTGTATGCCATATAGCGTCATGTGCATTGAGTATGCCACTCGTAATTCATAGCATTGCGTATGCTAGTTGCACCTTTGCATGTCATTCCTTGCATGTTTGCATGTCTTAGTTGCATTTCTTTTAGGATTGCATGCTAGTTGTTGCATTGTGTTTGCATGTCATGACATTCTAGTTGTTACATAGTGTTTGGAGTAGGCTTTAGTCCCAACACGGGAAACGAGGGACGTTTCGTACTCCAAGTGACGAAACATGCCTCGATTCTCGGTCGCCGACACTCCGGATTACCCATGATGGAGTTCAGGCTTTGTTGTGTTTATATGTGCATTCATTTTACATCGAGTCGTGCAATCCGACTCCTCGGCCATCATGCATTGAGATGCATGATTGGTGGCATGAGGATCGAGGATTACACTCCCTAGAGCTTATGCAATGACTGGGAGAGTGGTTGTGCACACATATGTTGAAAATACTTTGCCATGCCCCTTTCTTGCTCTCTGTTGTAGAAAACCGGAAGCCAGCAGCAAAAACTAGTCGGTAGTATCCCTACAGCATGGTGGAGTTTCAGCCTTCTAGAGTTTTGTACAGTGTTCTGGGACCAGTTGCAAACAGAGGCAAATCGGGGCATCGCGATGGATTTTTCGGCAAGGCGACTCGAGCATGCATGCATTCCTTGTCATTCAAGACCGAGCTGAGGCAGTCCATTTCATATGTTTTGCATGCTAGCTTATTTATTTTAGTTAATTTGTTAATTAATTAGGGTTGTGTAATAATTAGTTGTAATTCGTTATCCATTCGGTTGTGTATTATTTATTCGGACCCTCCGAGAGAGGGCAATGTTGTAATAAGTGTGCGTGTGTGTGATGTATGTCTTCCAACCCCACGTCTTTCTCCCTTTTATTTACCAGCTTATGATGGTTAGTTTTAGGGCACGTTTAAATTAGTATCCTTATGCTCGTCTGTTTGCATCTATTCATCTGTTTTGCATGCACCGGGCTCGACGCATCATGCTAACTGCATTGTATTTCAATTCCAAGTTGAATAGATGTATCGATTGTTGCATCTCATATGCCATCTTGGAATAGCCGAGCCTGTCGTAGTTGCATTTTTGCATGTGTTGCATTAGGCATTCTTAGTATAGTTAGGATTCATGCATGATTTCTAATTAGTTTCTTTCTTTGGCTCGGAGTACTTGGTAAGTGTTTATGCTTTAGCATCTTTACATGTGTGTGAGTGACTGCCATGATAGCATGCTTACCATGAGGCTATGTGCTTATGTGATATAACTGCCTGAATGCCTGTGGGTGAAGGTTGGGTTGCTTGAGTTGGAATAATTCGTTGAAACCCGTGTTTTAGTCTACTTGCGAGTAGCAAACTTCAATCCATTTTCAAAATAAACGGATATGCGATGCTTTGTTCCAACTTAGGCAATCCAGTCTATACTTGCATGTTGTGCGCATCACATAGTAATTCTAGGTTAATAAACGGAATAAGAACGCATGTGTTTTCAAAAACTCGATATCATGCTTAGTAGTGGCCGATCTTTGATCGGGCGAGCAGGGGTGCTCATGAAATGACCTTCCCCAATCGTACCCAAGTTCCCAAACCGAGGCAACTTTGGTGATGATGGACACATGGCCTTAGGCATGAGTCAGGGTTTTCTAAATTCCCCCAAAACAAAATATTTAGGTGGTGACTCTGTATCTGGCAAAGTAGTCCATGTTTGACACTTCTTTCTAAAATCAGTTTTTCAAAAATGATTTGCCGGATTTGGACTCTTTGGTGATTTATCGATCTTGCATTGCACTTTGCGAGATCAGATTCAGAACTGTGACATCGAGTCCGAACTGTAGTAAGCCTCAATGAACAAAACGGGATTTCCTCCCAGGACGTTCGGGGACGTCTACAGTTTCTGGTGACTCTGCTGGGGACTTAGAGAACTTGACTCGAACTCATGATATCTTGTTTTGATTACACTTATGTGTTTCTTTGCATTGCATTTGCATTGGTGCACCTAGGATGCCATGTTTGCCATCTGCTATTCCTAAACGGTTTGCCGGAGGCTTACTTTGAGAAGCGTGCCATAAGGCTGACCGGTTACGGGCTCTGCCACGATGGGAACACAAACCCCGATTTTTATCGGGGCACCATTTTTGACCATTCGACCTAGTGCATATCGGAATCCATAGTGACCATTCCAAGCTATGACAGGTTGCTTACCCGATTGTAGGTTGTTTGAAACCGTTGTGTGCATAGTGAAACCCTAGTTCTTGACGAAACAAGGATAGGGAAACCCTACCCCAACATAGGGGTGTTTTGGCTCTCACTTGTTTGCTATGTGCTTTTAGAGTGCGTCTCTACAGGAATGCATGTATCAGTTTACAAGTTTTGGTATCAGGCCTGCGGGCACCAGTTCAGTATTTTGGGAATCAGTTATCTGCGGGTATCAGATTCAGTTTTGGGGAAAGTGATTTGGGAAAAATGATCAGTGTTTGAGAACAGTCTATTCAACTTACCAACTATGTGTTGTTATACCCAACTGTGTGTTGTGTTTATTTAAGCCGTTATTCTATCCGTTTCTGGTTGTTTTTTTTTCTTATTATGCTTTATTTATCTTTTTGCTAGGTAGTTTAGCACAATTGCTTCTGACCAAGTAGATATTTCCCAAGCACTCTGGACTAGAGGTCGTCGACTCTATCGATCTGAGGATCTGGTAGATGGACAACCAGTGTTCTACTCTTTACCCTTGGTTGCTAGACGAAGATCAGTGAGGCACAGTGTATCGGTACCGCGGTTCCCTGATCAGTGGTCCTTGAACAGTCAGGTTGAGATTTCTGAGTCTACTACAGAAGCAAATATACCGGCAATTCAACCAGAACAGGGCAGTATGGCAGGAATGGAGGAAATGGTGCGTCAACTCCAAGAGAGCAAGAAAGCCATGCAGGAGGACGCTGTTCGTCAAGTAGAATTTGCAATCAGCAGGACATTGTCATGGCCCAACAGGCAGAGCTAATTACCCGGCTACAACAGCAAACCGGAGCATCAGCTTCACACCAAGCTCCTCCCCCACCAAGAGTCCCAATACCCGAGGAGACGACGAATGTCCTGAATGTCCAGAAGGATACAGACATCCCAACGGGGCCGGCTCTGCCCCCGATTTTACCTCAACTATCCGAGGCACCCACTCCTATCAATCAACCGGATTCTCCCTTCGAATTCGAGGTGGACCCCACGGTATTAAAAGTGAGCAAGCTTGAAAAGCTGTTCAAGAAATCTCAGGGTGTGAAGTCCATCCCGGACATCGAGGATGGGTATACCGACGCAGCCGTGACGCTGCCGGATAGATTTAAGATGCCACATATTGGCCGTTTTGACGGGTCCGGGGATCCCATGTTGCACTTACGGCTATTTTCAGACATATTAAGGCCGATGGGCCTCACCAGACTACAGAAGCTTTCTTTATTCGGCCGGACCCTATCGGGTGTGGCGGCCATCTGGTACATAAAACTGGAAGACGATGTTAAGAGGAATTGGGATGAGATGGCCAAGGCTTTTGTCGCTCAGTACTCTTATAATACACAGATCGAGATCACAACCCGTGATCTCGAGACGACTAGGCAGGAGTCGAAGGAGGGCTTTTCTGAATTTGTAACCCGCTGGAGGGCCAAGGCCTCGATGATGACCCTTAGGCCAATTGATAAAGATCAAATACGGATGATTGTGTGCAATCTCCAGCCTAAGCTCATGCAAAAAATGATCGTACTCCCCTTCCCCACCTTTTCAAATTTACATGAGATGGGGGTACAAGTTAAGGATGCTATGAAACAGGGTCTGATTGACCAAGACAGAGAGCAACCCAGGAGAACCTTCAACCACACGAGCAATGCCGCAACTGTCAGAGCTTCAGAAGTGAGCATGGTCACCACCACTCCCCCCCAAGAGCCCTTGCGGCTACACCATTCACCGGTGCATCCGGTAGCAACTCACAGACAACAAAATACCAACCTCGAGGCCAAAGAACCTTCACCCCATTATATATGCCCCTATCCAAAGCTCTAGGGGTTTTAATCAGGAAAGGGCACTTGAAGCCCTGGAGTCGCGGCCATTGCCGAATCCACTTCCTCCCTCCCATAATCCAGCCAAATACTACAGTTTTCACCAACAGCACGGTCATGACACCGACCAATGCTTCCGATTACGTCACGAGATTCAAGATCTCGTTGATAATAGGGTTATTGTGCTTCCAGAGAAACCCAATGTCACAACCAACCCTCTCCCACCACACAACCAAGTTCCACCTCCCAAACGCATCAACTTTATCCAGATCGGGGTCAAGTCATATGACCCCAGCATATATATCACCCCATCTCACCTACCCAAGCCGGAGGTGTTCCTTCCTGACAGCACTAACTTGTGCATGTTGGACATCTCCTTAACCCAACCCGAACCAATAGTGGTGACTGTCGAAGACAGAATAGGGATGATTTTAGAGGAAAGTGGTACAGTGGATTCGGGGACTGAAGAACTGGGGAGCTTTGTTGAGGGGAGATACAATCCGAGTGGCTACATTGCGTCAGTAGTTTAGATTAGGCCAAATGTGGAATTGCCGGTGGGAGCAGAAATTTGTGTACTACGGGGGGATGGACTTGATCAGAGGATAGATGACTTAGCAATTCTGGAATGGGACATTGTTAACCTTCAGATTTTCAACGAACAAGATCCGGGAGACATGACAGTCAACTAGTTTGATTTTGAGGAGTCAGTAGAGGTTACAGGGTGGCTTGACGACCAACCAGATATTGTTGAAGAATCTCAGCTGGAAAAGGGCCCGTCAGGGGCAAGGACATCAATTGTGGCCGGAAGGGCCGAGGATCAGAATGCATAGCCAGAGAGCGTTGGTGCCAAGAATTTCGCTTGGGATCTGGGCATTTTGAATACAAGAGATGTTGAACAACAGACTGCATTGACGCAGTTAGAACGGGAAAGAATTGAAGACTCTGAAAGAGCCAGAAAAGCCAAGGCCCCTGTGGGGACTGAAAGTGATGTGTGCACAAGAACAAAGGATGCTGCGAACACATAGACAGAAGGTACCGTGAGTACAAGGACAGTGGTAACGGAGCTGGACAGGTGTCTGTTGGCTGCTGATGGAATGTGATGGGGGGACGATGATCTATGTCTTGCCCACACAGATGAGGATTGGGGGAGTAATCGACCGGACAATACCTGGTACATTGGCGAAGTTGATCATATGATTAGGAGTGGGCGGTATTTCAAGCCCCCACACCTAGATCAACCAGAGGCGTCCGGGAAGGACAATGAGGCAGAGAAATAGAAAGAGAAGCAACTCGAAGAAGAGGATGTGTTGAAACAGTTGAAAAAGATACAAGCAAACATCTCCATCTGGGGACTGCTTATGGCTTCTCGAGTACATAGATAGGCCGTCCTTTCAGCCATGGACAAGGCCAAACTCTCGATAGACACCACGCCAGAGCAGCTAGTTGGATTGGTTTTTCCGGGAGGAGGTTCCCCGACATTGACCTTTTCTGACAAAGACCTACCGTCTGAGGGCGCAAATCACAACAAACCTCTTTACATCTCTGTGGAATGTAGAGGCAAGTGGGTATCGGTGGTTCTTGTCAACACGGGATCTGCCATTAATGTGTGCCTGTCGAGGACGGCATATGTAATCGGGTTGAAGCCTGCGGACTTTGTGCCAACTACCCAGGTGATTCGGGCATATGATAACGAAAGCAGGGAGGTAATGGGGACTGCCAAAATTCAGACCCAGGTTGATCCAGGACAACACGAGATCGATTTCCATGTCTTGGACATTCCCGCAACCTTTAACCTACTTTTGGGGCGACCATGGTTGCACCAGGCAAAGGCAGTTTCTTCCACCTTGCACCAGATGTTGAAATACCCTCACGGGAAGGGGGTAGCTATAGTTTTTGGAAATTCATCAATCTATCCGCCACCGGAGGTGTCTACACCAGTCTTGAAAATCGAGCACGGCACGAAGGATGTGCTCTTAACGGGGTTTACTCTGGCTGAGGCTCAAGTCGTGCAAAACATCTTGGCTGTTGATGAGGGGGTGTATGTTAGCGCACAATCAATATACCTCATGAACAAGCTTCAACACATCCCCAGGATGGGATTGCAAAAGAGTGGCCGGAAAGGCATCGCAGTATCGGCCGAAGTGCCGCACAACCCGCATACCTTTGGCTTGGGTTATCTGCTCACCAAAGAGGACTGGGTGAGGAAAGGCAAGGAAATGGCTAGAAGAGCCAAAGCAAAGTAGGCAGGGAAGCCATATGAGTTAATGCACCAAGCCATTCAGGGTACCCTAAACAGACGCTTCGTCCGGGAGGGGAAGGATTTTCCATTCTGCGGCTTCCCAAAGCCATGGTTGAATGCGGAGAGGAAGCGCGTGCCAGGTTTTAAGATCTTCTTCGACCTGTAGTTATCCGGGGATGATGTTGCCGAGGAGCAGACAGACCCATCAATTGAGGTTGAGCAGTGTAAAAATGTGGATTCCGAGAGCGCTGAAATTGAAATGGGGGTAGCACTGGCTTGTCTACTTTCAGATCCTCCGATCGTACAGAAGTGCTTGGGGGATAACTTCTCGATGTCCATGATTGGGAATGAAACGGCTGCGAGCCTACCTGCAAGTATTTTGGATGCATCCATCGCACCCTCTCTCATCTGGGAGTACGAGGTGGGATTTTTGTCAAGCAGCACTGGGTCAGGTAGTGAGCCGAAATTTGATTCCTCTGAGTCTGTGGAGTCGAAATCAGGTTCCAGCTCATCTGAGTCTGAGTTCGGTATTCTTGGGGGTGATAACCCGGATGCCACAGTCCTATCTAGGTCGTCTTTTTCTTTCTCTTTTGAGTCTGTTGTAACAGAAGAAACGGACGATTTAGAAATGCTTAATAAGAATGGAATGGATGTGGTTTCTGAGTACTTTTTTGTGCCCTTGATTTATTGTATTAATCAGGACTTTCAAAATTTTGATGAAAACGACGGGGAAGAAATTCCTCCGATTTTGCAACGCTTAATTGATCAAGAGCAGGAAAGATTTGTTAAACCTTTAGTTGATGAAATCACTACCGTTAATGTTGGTACTGAGGAGGACCCCCGGCTGGTCCAGATCGGGTCCACGTTGTCTTCGGAGGAACGCGAGCGCTTAGTCGCTTTATTAAAAGATTTCAAAGATGTTTTCGCGTGGTCCTACGAAGACATGCCTGGAATCGATCCTGAGATTGTACAGCACCGGATCCCTCTTGACCCAGAGGCCCGACCCGTCAAACAGAAACTCAGAAGGATCCGCCCGGACTAGGCCCTCAAGATTAAAGAAGAGGTCACCAAGCAAATTGACGCAGGGTTCCTGCTGGTATCCGAATACCCAACTTGGTTGGCCAATATTGTTCTGGTACCAAAGAAGAATGGCAGGATCCGGGTATGCGTGGATTTCAGGGATTTGAACAGAGCCAGTCCGAAGAACGACTTTTCCTTGCTGTATATTGATGAGTTAGTGGACTTCACAGCGGGGCATGCTTTGCTTTCGTTCATGGATGGATTCTCGGGCTATAATCAGATAGTGATGGCACCTAAAGACCAAGAAAAGACTGCTTTCACCACCCCGTGGGGGACTTACTGTTACAGGGTGATGCCATTCGGGTTGAAAAACGCTGGAGCTACATACCAACGGGCCGCGACCACAATATTGCACGACATGATCCATAAAGAGGTTGAGGTGTATGTGGACGACATGATTGTCAAGTCCAAAGAAAGAGAGGGCCACTACACCGCCTTGCAAAAGTTCTTCCAAAGGATCAGAGAATTTCGGTTGCGGCTGAATCCTCAGAAGTGTACGTTCGGAGTTACAGCAAGGAAAATGCTGGGGTTTCTGATTACACAGAGAGGTATCAAAGTCGACCCTTCCAAAATCTAGGCCTTCTTAGAAATGCCAACACCAAGGACTAAAAAGGAGGTGCGAGGCTTTCTGGGTAAAGTGCAATTCATAAGACGGTTTATCTCAAAATTGACCTTGACTTGTGAAGCACTTTTTGGTCTCCTGAAGAAAGGAAAGAAGTTCCAATGGGATGGCCGATGCCAAGTTGCTTTCGAACAGATCAAGGAATACTTACAGAACCCACCTGTGTTGTCACCGCCCGAGCCAGGGAAACAGTTGATTTTGTATTTTTCAGTAACTGGGACTACGATGGGCTGCATGCTCGCATAAGAGTCTTAGGACAAGGTGGAGAGGGCTATCAACTATCTGAGCAAGAAGATGCTGGAGTATGAAACCCGCTACACACCGTTGGAAAAGGCTTGCTTAGCCTTGGTATGGGCTACCAGGAAGCTGCGGCACTACCTATTAGCTCACTCTGTAATGTTGGTTTCAAGATTAGATCCCATCAAATATCTCTTCGAGAAACCGGCACTTACGGGTAGGCTAGCTCATTGGTTGCTGTTGATTTCCGAATTCGATCTAAAATATGTGACGCGCAAGTCAGTCAAGGGAAAAGCGGTAACGGAGTTCTTAGGCGATCATCCAGTGGAAGGAGGTGAAGCAATTGAGTACTTATTCCCAGATGACGCGTACTTTGACGGAGCGTCAAACCAAGACGGGTATGGGATAGTGTAGACGTCCCCGAACGTCCCGGGAGGGAATCCCGTTTTGTTCATTTTGGGGCTCACTACAGTTCAGACTCAATGTCACGGTCCTGTATCTAATCTCGCGGAGTGCAATGCAAGACTGATGAATCATCAAAGAGTCCAAATTCGGCAAATCGTTTTGAAAAACTAATTTTTAGAAGGAAGTGCCAAACATGGACTGCTATGCCAGATACAGAGTCGCCACCTAAATATTTTATTTTGGAGGAATTTAGGAAACCCTGACTCGTGCCTAAGGCCACGTGTCCGTCATCACCAAAGTTGCCTCGGCTCGGGAACTTGGGTACGATTGGGGAAGGTCTTCTATGAGCACCCCCGCTCGCCCGATCCGAAGATCGGCCTGTACTAAGCATGATATCGAGTTTTGAAAACATACGTGTTCTTATTCCGGTTAATTAGCTAGAATTTACTATGTGATGCGCACAACACACAAGTATAGACTAGATCACGTAATTTGGAACAAAGCATCGCATATCCGTTTTGTTTGGAAAATGGTTTGAGGTTTGCTACTCTCGAGTAGGCTAAAACACGGATTTCAATGAATTGATCCAATTCAAGTAATTCAACCTTCACCCACAGGCATTCAAGTAGTTATATCACATAAGCAAATGGCCTCATGGCAAGCATGCTGTCATGTTAACACTTACACACATGCAAGATGCTAAAGCATAAATACTCACAGTGTACTCCGAGCCAAAACAAGGAACATGTTAGTAATCAAATGTATGATCCAAGTCCATGTTAAGATGGCTAATGCATCGCATACAAAATGCAACTAGAATAGGCTCGGCTAATCTAAGGATGGCATGTGAAATGCAATAACTTGATACACGTATTCAACTTGGAATTTGAAATACTATGTAGTTAGTATGATGCGCCGAGCCCGGTGCATGCAATACAGATGAATGATGCAAACATGCATAGCATAATGCTAATTGAAATGTGCCCTAAGACTAACCATTGAAAGCAGGTAAGTAAAAGGGAGAAAGACGTGGGGTTGGAAGACATGCATCACACACACGCACGCTTATTACAAAATTCGCCCTCTCTCTGGAGGGGCCAAAAGAATAATACAAACCAAATAAATAATCAACTACTCTAGCTAATTAAATATTACAAAACCTCAATTAATTAACAAATTAATTAAGCTATTAAAGCAGCAAAGCTGCCTCGGGAAGAGGGTCAAATGCATGCATACTCGATTCGCCTCGCTCAGAAACTCGTTGCCATGCCACATGTTACCTCTATTTGCACTGTTCTACACCTCTGAGAACTGTGAAAATCCTTGAGATGCCTCTGAATTACTCCCTGAGCATTGTGGGATGTCACCGGCCAAAAGATAGGACCATCGGCCATTAGGAAGTGGTCACCGACCAAAAGTGGGGCCATCGGCTGGACTTTGGTAGTCGGCCGGCACTGAAGAGGGCCGACCAGCCATCTGTTCCTGTAGAACTCTGTTTTTGCTGCAGCAGAGGATAGACAGTGTATGGCAAGGAATTTACAAGACAATGTATGCACGACCACCCTCCCTATCATGCTATGAACTCAAGGGGGTTTGGTTCTCGACCCTTGGGCCACCAATCACGCATTTCAATGCATGATGGCCAAAGGCACCAAGTGTGCAATTTGATATCAAATGAAATACACAAAAACACATAAGGGACCCAACCCCTATCATGATTGATTCAAGAGGCAAGGGATGCGCACACAATGCTATGCAACCTAAGCATGCAAGCAAACTAATGCAAAATAAGCATGCAAGCAACAATGCTATACAAGGCAACTAACATATAACAATATGCAAAGACAAGCATGTAACTTAACAAGTATGCAAGATGGATGAACATGCAACAACATGTCAATAGGCTAACATTTAATAACATGCAAAGGCAAGTGTACTTAGACCAATGTAATACATGCATGATGAACTTAACAAAGCAACACAAGCATGCAATAGGCAATAGGTAGTAGGCATACAACCTAAACATGTGAACATGTATAGCATGCAACAACATGGTGAGATGGACTTACACTAACATGGGTAGCTCTCAAGCATGCCAAAATCAGTGGCCAAAATGCTAAGGGACAAGGGACAAGGCCACATACAAACATGCATGATAATTGGCCTAACATTTGAACATCAAAGGGGCAACTTTTGAGCATACTTAAAATGGACAAACATGGACATTAGATCAACATGCTAAGCTCTGAAAAACATGTAAGGGATGATGCCAAATCAACCAAATAAGGCAAGCAAAGCATGCAAGAAGGTCTAAGGCCTAAGGCTTGCCAAAGGGGCTCAAACCACGGCCATACAAGGCAAGTCCCAAAGGGTGAAAGGGACTCAAAACAGTCCCAATGCAGGTCGAGGCAAGGCCAAAAACACACTTAGATGGCATCCAAATGGCCTAAGCATATAGGCATGCACAATGACTCAATCATGGAGCATAACACACAAACTATCCAAGACATGGAATAGGTGATAAATGCAAGTATTTGAGCATACTATATGGATTGAAATTACATTCTAAATGATGCCAAACGAATGAAATGACCCACATAGAGCATACTAGCAACTTGGACATTCAAAGCTTACAAGCTAAATTACACGGTAGCTATACAAAGCAAGTCAAGCATGGCCAAAACAACCAAAATCAGAGCTTTAGCATGGCAAGACAAGGCCAAAAGCTTCATGGAGTTAGGCCAAAACAAGTAAGCATAGTGGTCTAAATGCTAGGTGCATGTTAAGGCAAAATTATGGGATTACAAGATAAGCATACATAGCATGTATGGCACGTCTAAACCAACTTTGGACAGAGGTAAATCATGGCAAAATAACACCAAATATCAACTAAGACATGGCCAACATGAACTTAAACAAGGTGCTCACACATGAGGCAAATATGACAAGTATTGAAGACAACAAGGAGAGGGAATGACCCTGAAGGCCAATAGAAGGTGGTCCCAGAGCTCACAAAAAAGGCACAAAAATAAGGCCAAACAAGGCCTAAGAGGGGGTAAACAACCCCAAACACCAAAGTGATCTTAAAAAACTATTTTAAGCACTTAAAAACAGAACTTTTATCAGTTATAACTTAAGCTTAAAAATAGATGCAAGATAGGTTAAAAGCTTGTACAAAAATGGAGAATATAAAGCAAATAGTGCTCACCCTTGAAGAACACTTCAAAAACACTAACCCCAGCCCATTTTTCTGATCAAAACCAACTTAAAAACTCTAAAACTAGTCCCTCAACACCTTAGTAACCGAAGTATAGTATAACACTAGGTGTTTTAGTGCAAAACTAAGAACAAAAGCACCTTTTGAACACTATTCCACACACAAATGGAAAAGGAGGGAGATATAGAGATAGATAGATAGATGTAAAACTTCTAACCCTAATTCTCTGAACTTTGGAGGAGGGAGGAGGGGCTCTCCTCTTATAGAGGTTCAATTCTAAAGCTTCTAAGAGAAGCTAACCCAAGAGGCAAATCCTTTCATACACGTGTATAGAGGGGGTGAATTGTGCGTGCCAGCTGCGCCAGCTGGCACTAAATATCGGCATAAAGCAGATGAACAGGGGTCAGCTGGAAAATATGGCCGATTGACCAACAAAAATGGCCGGCCGACTGAAAACATTGCTGACCGACCAAAATATTTGGCCGGTAGCAAGAAAACTAGGCCGGTGGCCTCAAGCCAAGGCTGGTGAGGTGTAGGGATAGCCAACAAGCTATTCTCTGTCCTCAGAAGCAAAAACACAAGTGTTTGGTATACAACCAAGCACAAAACAAACAAGTTGAGAGGTCTTGAGGCAAGGCGCGTGACCGAAACCTCCGAGAACTCAAGACGAACACGAACATGGATGATCACCTAGTGTTCAAACGGTGAAGTCCAAGTCTTGAGGACGGTCAAAAATGGGGTGTCTACAGATAGGAGTGTTGCTAATAGCACCCGACAATTCCCGTATCCCTCTAGCCTTTAAACTTTGGTTCAAAGTCTCGAACAACGAAGCCGAATATGAAGCATGCATTGCTGGTTTAGAAGCAGCCCTGGAACTAGGGGCAAAACGGTTGGACGTCATCGGGGACTCGAACCTTGTTGTATCTCAAGCGAAAGGAGATTGAAAAGTCAAAGAAGAAAAGATGATAATGTATCACCAGACCTTGGACTTGTTTATTCCTCGGTTCGAGAAACTAAACTTTGCTCATCTGTTAAGAGAGAACAACAGGTTCGCAGATTCACTAGCAACTCTATCTTCCATGATAGACATCCCTTTTGGAGTCCAGATGTGTCTGATCATCATTAACCAGAAATTTGCGCCAGCCTACGAGTCGATTGCTGCTATAGATGAGGTTCAAGATGAGAACCCCTGGTACTACGATGTCTGGAACTTCTTGGAAAAAGAGGTGTATCCACCAGGGGCAAATGCCAAGGATAAAAGGGCAATCAGAAGAATGGCCATTCAGTTCATCATCTGCGGGGGTAAATTGTACAAGAGAGGTCATCTGGGAATGCATAAGTTGTGTATTGATGCCGAAGAATCGAAGCGCTTAATGAAGGCCATCCATGGAGGAGAGTGCGGAGCGCATATGAATGGGGTAATGTTAGCTCGGAAGATCCTCAGACAGGGTTACTACTGGTCCACCATAGAGGAGGATTGTATCGGCTTGGTTCGGCGATGCCACAAATGTCAGATCCATGCAAACCGCATGAACATCCTGCCGTCGAAGCTATACAATATGACTTCGCCATGGCCATTTTCAGTTTGGGAAATCGATGTGATCGGGGCCGTCACTCCAAAGAGGTCTAATGGGCATGAGTTCATTCTGGTCGCGATAGATTATTTCACGAAGTAGGTCGAGGCCCAATCTTATGTGGTGTTGAAGGCTTCGCACGTTGCAAAGTTCATCCGGAACGACATTATCTGTCGCTACGGGGTCCCAAACGAGATTATTTCAGATAACAGTTCCCACTTCAAGAAGGAAGTGATTGATCTGTTGGAAAAATACAATGTGGCTTTTCACAAGTCATCCACATATCGGCCGCAGACCAATGGAGCAGTCGAGGCCGCCAACAAGAACATCAAACATATTTTGCAGAAGATGGTGGAAACCTACCGGGACTGGCCAGATAAGCTGCCATTTGCTCTGTGGGGCTACCGGACGTCAATTAGAACTTCTACTGGGGCGACTCCGTATTCATCAGTTTATGGGATGGAGGCCGTTCTACCTATTGAAATTGAGGTTCCGTCATTCAGAGTGCAGGCTGAGTGTCAGATAGCCGAAGCAAATTAGCAGCAGAGCAGATTTGAAGAACTCATGCTCTTTGATGAAAAGAAGGCTGAAAGAACTGTACCACGTTCAAGGTTATCAGCGCAGAATTACCAGGGCTTTCAACAAGAAGGTTAAGTCCCAGAATTTGAAAGAAAGAGATTTGGTGATCAAAGACAACCGAGCTCCCATCCATGACCCTAGGGGCAAGTTCAGACCCAATTGGACTGGTCCCTACATCATTAAGTCTATTTGGTCGGGTGGAGCTATCGTTCTGATAGACCTAGATGGCCTAGAGTTTGATCATCTTTGTCATCTTTGCCTATTCAGCATTCAAGAGTTCGGTTGTGATCTCCGATGCAGTGCTACTCAGACTAGGGGCAACTTTCCAGTTGCTGGAATCCGGGGTTGTGCATCTCAGTGACAGATCTCAGGCGTGTCCAGTTCTGATCCATGTCGAAAATGGTTTTGAAAAGTTTTAATAAAAGTTAATTTTGTTGAAATTAATCTTTTTACAACTTAGACCATTTTTGGACCAAAGCGGAAAATTTTCAGTACCCACAACCTTCAATTTTATTGATTTCACTACAGAGTCCTCCTGCTCTTGCATACAAATTGATGTTGCTTTTGGTTACATTCATAAAGAAAACTTGAAAGTACTAATAAAGCAATAAATTCGGGGCGTAGCTAAGTCAGGTGTTCCTACGCCCCCTCCCAGAGCTGGTCGAAGCTTCTGATGCCAAAGTGGGCCCAATCTGTGCCTCTTCATTAAGCTAATCTATGCACTCATCAGACAAAGTGCAACTGAAAATGAGAGTGGGGACCAGGAGTTCTCTCATCCTCCATGTTGTGGCATACCGAGCAAGCTGTGTGCCTCGGACCGGGAATGCAGCAGGGTACTCTATCCCCTCTGGTAGGTAAGTCTGATCATGGCTGAACTAGCACTGGAACCGGAAAGGAAAGTAAAACACGCAGTGCGTCAGACCAATCAACTGAATCCTAGTCTGCCGAGACATGCTATAGCTCATTGCCGGTAGATTGAGCCAAGGACAACGCCAAGCAATGCGGTCTGTGGGCAAATGACACATCCAGTCGAACCACCATCCCTCATCAAGGGCATTGATTAGGTGTCGTCGAAAGAAGTAGCCACGAGCCGAGTATGTTGGGCAAGAGTCCACAACCTGTAACTTGTCCATCAACCACACCTGGGGAGGGATGAAAAATGAGAAATTAAAGAATAGAGAGATGTACGATGAGGAAAAAGTGAGAAAAGGGCTTTGTGAGAAAAACCGAGCTTGAGGGCCAAGTGATGTGAGCAATATATATGCGAGATAGGGTGGGAAACATTACCTGCAGCAGTAGTGGACTCCCCGCAAATCTGGTCATCTCTCGGCGATGAAAAGCATCCAAGCCCATCAATGTCTTGGCCAATGACATGGCAATGCAGCTTTTGCCCTCCCCTAAGCCTTGGACAACCTCGATCAACCAGACACTAGATCCTCCGGAGCCTGAGGCAAGCAAGAAATGAGATACCATGCACAAACAAAGGGCATGTCGCCGAAAGCCTTGCCAATGATGGTCACCGCGGTCACCGGCATCGGAAAACCGACAAATCAAACTTGGAATATCCAACATTCCGTCACAAATCAAAGATCGAGCGTCGTGCATAGTGAGCCCACACATTCGCCCTAAGGCTTGGGCGTGGCCAAAGCAAAGTTGGGGCAAGATTTTTTCGTCACGTTCGGATTCCATCAAAGCTTGGATATCTTCGAAGGTAGGACATATCTCTTGCCCACCGAAGCTAAAGACGTGTGTTACCGGATTCCAAAACCTCGCCGCGGCATGGAGAAAGGGAAGATGCAGTGGAGTGCGGCTCAACGTGAATAGTGCATTCAAGTCGAAGCCCCGGACGTTCAACTTTTTCGAGCCGTCTAAAGTAGGAATCCAAGCTGTGAGATTTTCGATGAGGAATGCCTCCATTTTGATGCAAAATTGAGATGAAATGAAAGAACCACGAAGTCGAAACTTTTATAGAGGATAAGACACTATTTGGGGACATGTGTCAAAAATCTGGTGGTTGCCAAACCAGGTGGTCGGCCGACCACTTTTTCTGGTAAGCCGACCACCCCTTTGGTCTCCAAGGAAAATAGCTGGTCGGCCAACCCCTTCTGGTGGTCGGCCTTAGAGAAAAGTTGGTCTTTGGTCTGTTCCTAGTTTCTAGAAGAGAGATCCTAGCTTTTCCATTTGTTGGGAGTGTTAAAGGTCCGGGTTTACCTCTATTTCGGATGTGTTCCGTCACTCCAATTGTCCGAGATGCATTTGCTTATCGAGTTGTTGTTCTTTGTTTATCGAGTTGTTATTTGGTTTTGCTTATTGAGTTGTTAAAGTTTTGTTTATCGAGTCGTTGAGTTCCGTATATCGAGTTGTTACTCTTTGTTTAATCAACATTGTCGGGATTTGCTTATCGAGTTGTAAACTTGCTAAGGTTTTGTTGTTTCTTAGTAAGTTAAGTTGTTTAGTTTGTTGCGTCGGTTCACTAACTGACTTGGCAATTTTCGATGCTCAATTTTCATTCAATCTCATTTTTGTGCAAAATGATGCGATGCGATGCTAAGAACATAAAATACAACACTTTTTCAAAAGGCAGTTTCATTCCATCATGCTTCCTTTGGCTTCGTTTGGGAAGTTGCTATTTTAGTAGGCTATTTTAGTTTTTGGTTATTTTAGTAGGTTAAAATTTTTGTGTTTGGAAAGATGATTGAATTTTTTTGTGGTTGGATGTGATGTTTGTGAGAGAAAAAGTGAAATGATTATGGGTTTGATGTGATATTTTGTCTTATTAGCTATTTTAGCCTATTTTGTCTTTTTGTGAATTTTAGCCTAAAATAGGCTATTTTTTTTCTTGCCAAACCCCCCCTTTGTTACAACATTTTACAGCAAGGGTACAAGTTTTAAAGTAAATAAAACTGCCTAAAGCTAATGTGCTACAACTGCTAGTAAAAAAAGGGAAAATAAAGCAGGAACAACTGCATCAGTGTTATCAAGCGCAAGAATAAGAGGCCCTCTTCGTCCTCTTCGGCTGAACGACCTCTACATCAGCCTCATCATCCGAATTGGAGCTGCCGTCTTCGGAACCCTCCTCGACATCATCTCCACTCTCAGAATCGGAGCCAGAGTCCTCCTCCCTGCCTGCGGATGTCTCCGACTGAGGATGCGTCGACTCCTCCTCCTCGCTAGGCTCCTCATCATCTATGACAGGTGCTCCGTACCTGCCTCGTCTACAAGACAAGTCCCCTCTCCCAGCTCCTTGAGAAGGCCTAGATGGCCCGGCCTGTAGTGGTGGTATCTGAAAAGGACAATTTGAGTACATTAGCCAACATGTATATCAGATACAGAGACAAGAATGCTACGTAGAGTGGGTGTATGCAGATACAATGTATGAATATGGTGTGTCTCAAATGTGCTCTACGCATACAGTCAAGCAATGCAGTGAAATGGTTAAATATAGCATGTCATCAGAAGTATGATAAATGCGAGAAAATTGAAAAATACCATAACACCGGCGATGAACAGCTGTGTCTCCCTCCGCAAGACCATGCCCTCAAGTGAGGCCACCAATCCGAGCAGATCATCAGAATACTCCCTGGGAGGCTGCAGATACAAGCTCAAATCATCAATGAATAAATGAATGCCTAAGTATCTGAGTGATAAATGAAAAACAGTGGAACATACCGATAGTGTGTCAGGATCACAGACATATCGGTGATCGGGCATAAGAGGCTCTATTGGAATCGGGTAAGATGACCCGTATCGCCATCCAGTCAACTCGGTCGGAAGATCTAGCCACCCGGCATGTTGATAAGTGGGGGGAATCGGGGAAATCTGTCTAGCCCCACTCCTCGATGTGCCGGTCCTGCAAGACGAAGGAACGTCTGCATCTCGGGCTCGAGCTGACGATGATGCACCAGCAGCCCTCCTAGTAGGAGTACGGACACTCATCAGTGGGGGCATCAAGTACGTATGGCGGTAAGTCGCATACTCTCCCTCCTCCATGTGCAGAGCTGTATTGGTTCCCAACATAGCGACATCGACCTCCTCGGGAGTGAGTCTCTCGGCGGACCGCATGTCATCTGGAGGTGCTGAAGGGACACTCTGCTCAGGGATGCCCATCGTCTGGCGTATGAAGCGATCTCCCAGAAACCAGGCCCTGCCAACTGGCCCCTCAAACAAAGTCCTATACTGAGAAGAAGCCCATGCCCCCGGGAACTGGAAACGGATATCTCCTCCCAAGGATGCCCAGGGCCGCCAAGCGATCTGAGGATAATAAGTGCATGAGCCAATCAGATGTCATAAATATGCGAGATGAATCAAAGCTGAAAATATGAAGAACTGGGAGTTTTGAAGTACCTCGGTGGCCCGTACCATGTCAAAAAACGGTCGCAAGAAGGGTAGAGTCTCTCGAGCCCTCGCCCGGCATCGACCCTCAAACACATGAGAGTAAGGGATCGTAAGAGGCACCTCCACCTCGAACTCTAGGGCTAGCGTCGGAAAGTACGCGTAAACCCATAGCTGTGGAAAACAGGGCAGTGGCCATCAGAATACAAAATATACAAAAAATACAGAGTGCCGAGTGCAGAATGTAGAATACAGAATGTAAAGTGTCCCGTGTGCAGTGTACAGATAATGAAAAGTAGAAATGTAAATCAATAGGGTAGAAGGTACCTCCCAGGCTCTCCAGTAGCCGCCAACTATGTTCCCCCATCCGCGGGAGGTCGTACTCATATAGCAGTAGAGGGTAGTGAGGCCGGTGCCACCCCAGTCATACTGGCTGACCTGTGATAGGTCCACCAAAGCACTGAGCAGATACAGTCCAACTGTGTTTCCCCCGTCGGAGAACAAAGTGGTCCCAAGGAGGAACATCAAAAAACCTCGAGCGTACTACTCTATCTCCTCAAGAGTCTTGGGCATACTCCCCCTATACTGAACGGGGAACCAAGTGTACCTGACTCTGCCTGAAGATCGGTCAATCGGTGGCCGAGCTCCCAACAGATAGATCCAGGCAGCCTCCCACTCGCCCATATCCTCGTCGTAGGGGACCGGTCGGCTGGCCACATCAAGGCCAGTCAGCATCGCAAAGTCGAAAGGGGTCATCGTCATATCCCCGGTAGCTGAGAAGTAGAAAGAGTTGGTAGTGTCCCACCATCTCTCCACGAGTGCCCCCATCAAGGTCCTGCTCCCAGGGTAGCGAGATAGCCCCGCGTAGAAGGGCCCAAATCCTACCCCGTCCACCATGTGACGAACGGTCTCTGGGAGCTTTGCATACCACTCCCTAGCGATAATCGAGTCGTAACCTCGCATAGAACGAGAGGGTACCTGCATTCAAAATGAACAGATATATTCAGTTTCAGAATGAAATGTATAAGCTCCGTGCAAATGAAATGAATAAGTTGTGAGTTCAAAAGTGAAATATAAGAACTGTGTGTTCAATATGCGCTGCGTGCAAATGAAAAACTGTGGGCTGTGTGTTCACCGTCAAAAGTTTAGACTGCGTGTTCAACTTTCAAAAACTGTGGGCTGTGTGTTCACCTCAAGAGTTTGGGTTGCGTATTCAACTTTCAAAAACAGTGGGTTGTGTGTTCACCTCAAGAGTTTGGGCTGCGTGTTCAGATTTCAAAAACTGTGGGTTTGTTCACCTCAAGAGTTTGGGTTGCGTGTTCAACTTTCAAAAACTGTGGGCTGTGTGTTCACTTCAAGAGTCTGGGCTGCGTGTTCAACTTTCAAAAACTATGGGCTGTGTGTTCATAATCAAGAGTTTGGGCTACGTGTTCAGATTTCAAAAAAATGTGGGATGTGTGTTCATAGTCAAGAGTTTGGGCTGCGTGTTCAGATTTCAGAAAAATGTGGGCTGTGTGTTCACCATCAAGAGTTTGGGCTGCGTGTTCAACTTTCAAAAACTGTGGGCTGCGTGTTTACGATAAAAAGTATGAGCTGCGTGTTCAGAAATTCGAGTGATTGAGTTGTGTGTTCAAAATGCAAACAGAATGCTATGTTATAGACTAAGTGTTCAGAACTAGCTGTGTGCTCATTCAATAGAATTCTGTGTTGTGAGATATGTGCTAAAATAAGCAGAAATATGGTGTGCAAATGTGTTCAGAACGAACGGATAAGAATACATAGCGAAAGTATAAAATGTGCATGAAATGCAGAATACATTACAAAGAATGTAAAAGTGAAGTACGTACCTCTCGTGCCTGATGAGAGAGATGAGTCTCTGGCTCCCGCAGCAACAGATCCACAGGCACTCGATCATCAAAGTCAGTGAAATGATAGAAAGTGGCCTGAGGAAGGACGTGCTCCCGAGGATGATACCTCTCGAGATCAAACGGCCGAACTCTCGGGGGCAAGGACATGATGTCTGGCCCACCCTTGGCACCTGGAGGACCTCTACTATGAGGAAAATGACCCGCCATTTGAATAAATCTGCAAAAAGGAGCAAAAAATGAGCAAAATAAGCCAAAATTGAAAAAAGTCAACAAAAGTCAACTCCCGGGAAATGAAAAAGTCAACAAAAGTCAACTCCTGAGAAAATGTTTCAAATTTTGAGACAAACTTACCCCAAGTGGTGAAAATGAAGAAAGAGGCTCCGAAATCAAATTTTAATCGGTCCAAAGTGAAGAAAACTAAAAGATTTCGCAAAACAACTGTGCGTGGGGCGTTGGAAAGCGCGTATAAAGAGCAGATCTGAGAGAGAAAATGGTCTAGGAAGGAAGGAGAACTGATTTCGGCCTTGAGGGTGTGAGGAATAGTGATTGGGACATGTGGATTTAAAGAAAGAAGTGTAAAAAGACAAAACTGTCCCGGATTTGGACAGGTGGTCGGCCGACCACCTTTCCTGGTAGGCCGACCACCCCCTTGCACAGAACCTGGTCGGTGGCCTCCCTAGGTGATCTGTGGCCCTCCTGGGTGATCTCCAATGTCTCTTTGAGTTCCCTGCAAATTTTGGTGGTGATTGGAGTCCGCAACACATAAGAAAGTACAAGTAAAGTACACTTTTCGGCGTGAAATCCCTCCGCGGGAGCTTCAAATCCAATATTCGACGCATGGCTCGTCGTTACTCACCAAGAGCAAGGTGTATCTTTTTTGAGCACGTTGCGACCCCTCCGAGAGGTAAATCGGAGGTCGCGTTTGAGTTGCCCTCGTCGAAGCTTGCATTTCTTTGCTCAATGTTTTGCTTCAAACATGCTTTTGAAGTCGCACTTATCCTGCGTTGTTATGCACGTCACTTGCATTATTATGCACATCGCCTGCATTGTTGTGGAGGTTTCACTGGCATTGTCATGCCCCCATACTTAACTTGGTTTGTCATGCGCGTTTCTCTTGCATTGCGATGCACTTTTCCATTGGCACCATGTCTATCCGCATTCAATATAGTGTTGAACATATGTTGCTAACTATGTTGTGCCTGTTAAGTTTCTCTCTTTTACAGGCACAATATTGTATGTACAGTTCATTCGAGGTTGGTGCGACCAGACGACATTGTAGGTACGGTTCATTTGAAGCTGGTGCGACCAGACGAATCGGGCAGGTATTGTATTCTCCATGTGAGACGTAGCGAGAATTGAATAATTCTCCGCATTCTTAAACTGCATGAAATGAGTTTTTCTTTACCTTCTTGCTTAAAATTGTTGCATTTATTGTGAATATTTGCTTCATTACAGCTTGCTGCTTTGCATGATCATGAGTTACGTTCAGCTTTGTGCATATCATTTTGCATTTTGCCCCCCCGCCTGCGGGCATGCCTGAGGGCACATCTCTTTTATCTCACCTATTTGTCTAAGTCTTTGGCCTTGTCAAAAATGGGTCATCTCTAGGCTTTGACATTCACTCCCGTCACGTATGACTTTCGAGTTCTGTCAAAGAGGGGCAAATGTAGACACCCCATTTTTGACCGACCTTAAGACTTAGACGTCATCGATTGAGCGCTCGGTGATGGTGCATGTTATGCTCGTTCTGAGGTTTCAGAGTTTCGACTGAGAACCTTACCCCCGGACGTCGGGATCCTTTTGTGTTTTTCCTCGGTTTGTGAACCAGATCTTGTTTTCTCTTCCCGAAGGGAGGGAGAGGTCTCGTAGAACATCTCTCAGTGGCCGTAGGCTACTTTTCATGGTCGTAGGCCACTGTTCCCATTTGGAGACCAGTTTTCGATTTTCGGGGCCGTCGACCGTGTGCCTCGGTTCGGGACCGCTTAACTTTCTCCGTTTGCTCCGGTTTTTGGCACACACCTTGTTTCCTCTCTCGAGAGGGACATTGTGGCCCGGGAGACCACCTTCATGGTCGCACGCCACTTTCGATGTTTAACAGTCAGTTTTCGAGGCACCGGGCTGCGCGTTTTGGCCCCTGAACCCTTGTTTTGCATCCGTCTTGGTTCATTTTTGGCATGAACCCTATTTTCATTATTTGGAAGGTGGTATAAGGGTGGGAGACCACCTTTTGTCCTTGGAGACCACTTTTTCCCCGCTGGCCGATTTCCTTGACAGGTAACTGGTCTCCCTCACTTTGGGGCCATAATTGCTGGTCTCCCACCACACCACTAGCTTGTATTCACTTGTGAGACCACCAATTGGGATGGCCGACCACCGTTCACTCACTTGAACCTTTTGAACTGGTCGGCCGACCAGGGGGAGTGGTCGACCGACCACCGGAACTGGTCGGCCTGCCTCCCTCAGTTCTGTCTCTGTGAGTTGTTGCCAGCTGTGCTAGCTAGAAGGCACAGAATAGATCCTCCATACACGTGTATGGAGGATCTTCAAGCTTGTTTTTTAGCTTCTTTGAGAAGCTTTAGACCCCTTTGGCTATAAGAGAGACCCTTTTCCTCATTGGTAAAGGTTCAGAATTTTGGTCTAAGGCATACAATACCTCTCTCTCTATATCTCTACATTCAAGCTCAAAAGGTGCTAAGTTCTTGCCCCTTTTGTGACAACCCTCACCATTGTTTACTGATAAACCACTGATTACTGTTAAACTGAGACTGATTATGCTAATTGACTGAATTTACTGAAATCCTGAACTAATTGATTGTCTGTATCTGTTTAAGTGCATTTCTATCTATTCACGTTTTATGTTTAAACTACAAATTGAAGGCCTTATCGGCGGCCGAACCAAGAATGGATTAGTGTTATGTGATGATTAGAATTTATAGGATTTTATGGTATAATTACTTGAATTTGGATTTGGTATGATTAAATTAGATTAAAATAAGTTAAATTACACAAGTTGCCTTATTTACCATATTGCCATGTTAGTGGACCATTTAGGCAATACATGTTGAGCCTTATTACATGCAAACACAACATGTCTTGAGCCCATTCTTGTGATCATAGCCGACTAGAGAGAGAGAGATAGGAGAGAGCTTGTTTCCATCTCAAATTGGCTTAGCGACTTGGAGAATTGGTAGAAGATTTGCAAAATTGAGCTTCTAGGCTTGGGATTGGAGACCTAAGATAGAGAATTCTACCTCTCTTTGATGTATTTATGTGTTGTCTTGCATGATCCACGAGAAATTAGAGATTCTAGCTAAGAGTTGGTTCATAATGTTGAATTGTAGTATATATCATGCATGCATGTCTATATTGTTGCATTTTAAGGTTGATTACATGGAATTTGGTACATGCATGTTCATATTATTGTTATAGTCCATGTTTTCATCTTGTTTTTGGAAGTTGAGGCTCATTTGAGCAAATAATTGAAGCTTTCAATTGGTTTAAACTCATGCATGTCATGTTTGAGTTATGTTCATAAAAATTGGTTTGAAATTGGATTTAATTGAACTACCTTTGGGCTTTGATTTCTCAAATTGATCTTTGAAACATGTTATATTATGAGTTTTGAAGTGTTTTTCAGAAAAATAGCCCAAAAGGATCGAATTTGGTACATTGAAACTTGTTTTTGAGCTTGAGGTTCAAATCTGGAAATTCCAGATTTTAGACTCACGCTTGAGCGAAGTGACTGGCGCTCGAGCATGAAATTCGTGCATCCAGCACTTTACACTGTTTTACAGTCCGCTCGAGCGGGGTATTGGACGCTTGAGCAAGGAGTTGTGTCACACGCTCGAGCGTGTATCGAGTGCCCAATCGAGCGTGATTTTCACACATCTAGTACTTTTGGCATGTTTGACAGTTCGCTCGAGCGGGGTAACTCACGCTCGAGCAGAGTATTCTTTTTTGCCTGTATGCTCGAACGGGGAATCCCACGCTCGATTGGGACCCCTATTTTCTAAAAATGTTTTTAAAGTGCATCTTTGCATCCTCATTCCATCCTACGCATTCTTAGGCCTAGTTTCAGACATCTTAACGAGGATATTGATGTAGAACCACACCGAGACAAATTAGGGATTAAGTTATTATTTTCCCAACTGTATTGCTTAGTGTGTGTTCATCTTGTAACTGTGTAGGGTTGGCTTTCGGAGATGCACTCTAGCTGCTTATAGCCCAGAACTTTGTGAGTAACAATGATGTAAAGATATGTTCGAAAATGAATATTTTCTGAATGATCAACTGAACTATTTTCTGAACTGTTTACTGTTAACTGAATGAATGTTTGTCCTCTATTCTGAACTGTATTGTGGCATCCTTAGCAACTACTGTTACTATTACTGCTACTGTTACAGAGATCTCTGTCAGTTCCTATCTTGGAACTTCTGTTTACTGTTATGATGGCCATCATTGACTATTCGGCCTTTTAAGACCTACTGTTTACCGTACTGTTCTGCTAATGGATATACCACATATGACTGTTATGACTGAATGACTGGTATACTGATTCAATGAACTGTTTTCGTTACTGTAAGGACATTCATTCTTAACCTCTTTACACATTATGTTATTCACTGGGCTTTAGCTCACTGTTTATATACATATGTAGGTGTTCAGGCACCAGACCAGAGGTAGGAGCGTGGGTTAGACCCCCTTTTGTCAAAGCCAGCCACTGTGCCTCACTGCGAGGTTCCAAGTCCTTCGAGCTAGGGTTTTTGGGGTGTTTTAGTTCCCCACTTTTTGTATCTATTTTGTAATTACTGTATAGACTGAATGGTGTTGTACTGTACTGTTCTAATAGGGATTAAGTCCCTGTCCTGAATGATTGTATATATTGTACATACTGTTTTGGTACTGATTGTATATATATATATATATGAAAAGTCTTGTTGCATACAGACTGTCACAGCTCATTGGACATCTTTTAATTATTGTTTTGGCTTCCGCCAGCCCCTATACTCTGTATTACTGTATTACTGTTAAGCAGGCCTTCGGTAATCTCGGATTACTGGTCGGTTACGGTACTAAACCCATAGGGGCAAGTTTGGGTCGTGACACCTTTGCACACTACCTCTTAGCCTAACACCTCCAACACCAACCTAAGCTTCTTGGAGGGTCTTGAGAGGTCCTAAGGAGCTGCATTTTTGGTCCATAAGCTGCTAGAGTTGCTGAGCTACAAGGGTAACACCCTATTCCCTTTTTTGAGCTTCATTTTGCTCCATCTTCTAGCCATATTTGCAAACTTTTTTGAGCTTCTATGTAAACTAAAAAAAGTCTTATTTTAAGGTCCTTAACATGTTTGTTTAAGATTATTTTCCTGTTGGGGGTCATCTACCCCCTTGCATGGTTCATTTCACCTTGTTTTGAGCCATGCATTTAGGCCTTTGTTTTGAGCTTTGTTTTCCCTTTTTACCACTGAAATCCAGCGGGTTTTCAGTGGTTATTATGTGTTTTTGAGAGCCAAAATCAGAGAGGGGTGACCCTCTCTCTCCTTGTTTTGATTTCTAGCATATTTGGCCTAACAAAAGAGCCCTTATTTGCATGCTTCCGAGACATGTTTCAGGCCATTTTTTGTGAGTTTTAGGACCTTCATAGGCTTTGTCCAGAGCTTGTTTTTCCATGTTGGGTGTCCATCTTGCATGTGTAGAATAACCCTCTTCATAGCTTATCAAAGGAGCATGTCATTCTTGCATGCATTGACCATGTTTCAATGAGTTTTTGGGCTTTATTTGGCATGTCATACCTCTAACTATTGCTGTTTTAGTGACCTCTTGAATGCTTTATATACTTGTAGTGTAAACACTCTTCACTAGCTTGTATTGCATACTATTTTGGTCTTTGATTCTAACACTTTTTGGCCATGCCTTAAACTGATTTTGTGCATATTTTGGACTGCCTTAGCTCTGTTTTTATGCCTCATGGTTGAATGATGCTTGCTCTGCATGGTTGTAGTGTAATACCCTTGCCTAGCCTTGAGTTTTGAAGCCTACTGCATGCTTATACTGAGGTATTTTCATGTTTTGGGGCCATTGAGCGTGTCATTTCAGAGCCTATACTTGTGCCATATTCCCATGTTTTCCACTGTTTAAATGTGTTTGAGAGTCGTGCTTAAATACCTCATTTATGGGCCATTGCATGAGCTTCATTTCCATGCCTTTCGAGTCATCATTTTAGTCCATTTTCCTACTGTTTTGGGCCTGCATAGGGACTGTTTGGGGCTGGTTTGGTCATTTGTGCATTGCTTTGTGTACCTCTAGTGTAATGCACTTCACTAGTTTCGGTATCCGGGCCATCTAGCATGCATTGTGTGAGGTTTTTACATGATTCAGGACCATCTTGCATGTCATTTCAGAGCTGAAAAATGTGTGATTGTATTCCACATTTCATCCCTTGCCATGCTTTGGTAGAGTTGCATTTGGTGCCTTAGGTTTGGTCCCTTGCATTTGTGCATATTTGCATATGTTTTCGTTGCCTAATTTCATCATGTTTGGCCACTGATTTGAGTGTGGCTGAGGCCCATTCATTTTAGTTTAAGTCCATCTTGCATTGTGTATGCCATGTCCATGTTGTCGCATGCTTGATCGTCGCATTGTGTGTGCCTTGATTATGCCTTTGTGTATGTCCATCGTCATATGTGCGTTGTGTATGCCATTCGTAGTTCATAGCATTGCGTATGCTAGTTGCACCTTTGCATGTCATTCCTTGCATGTTTGCATGTCTTAGTTGCATTTCGTTTAGGATTGCATGCTGGTTGTTGCATTGTGTTTGCATGTCATGCCATTCTAGTTGTTGCATAGTGTTTGGAGTAGGGTTTAGTCCAAACACGGGAAACGAGGGACGTTTCGTACTCCAAGTGACGAAACGGGCCTCGATTCTCGGTCGCCGACACTCCGGATTACCCATGATGGAGTTTAGGCTTTGTTGTGTTTATATGTGCATTCATTTTACATCGAGTTGTGCAATCTGACTCCTCGGCCATCATGCATCGAGATGCATGATTGGTGGCACGAGGATCGAGGATTACACTCCCTAGAGCTTATACAATGACGGGGAGAGTGGTTGTGCATACATATGTTGAAAATACTTTGCCATGCCCCTTTCTTGCTCTCTGTTGTAGCAAACCGGAAGCCAGCAGCAAAAACTGGTCGGTAGTATCCCTACAGCATGGTGGAGTTTTGTACAGTGTTCTGGGACCAGTTGCAAACAGAGGCAAATTGGGGCATCGCGATGGATTTTCCAACAAGGCGACTCGAGCATGCATGCATTCCTTGTCATTCAAGACCGAGCTGAGGCAGTCCATTTCATATGTTTTGCATGCTAGCTTATTTATTTTAGTTAATTTGTTAATTAATTAGGGTTGTGTAATAATTAGCTATAATTCGTTATTCATTCGGTTGTGTATTATTTATTCGGACCCTCCGAGAGAGGGCAATGTTGTAATAAGTGTGCGTGTGTGTGATGTATGTCTTCCAACCCCACGTCTTTCTCCCTTTTATTTACCAGCTTATGATGGTTAGTTTTAGGGCACGTTTAAATTAGCATCCTTATGCTCGTATGTTTGCATCCATTCATCTATTTTGCATGCAGCGGGCTCGGCGCATCATGCTAACTGCATTGTATTTCAATTCCAAGTTGAATACATGTATCGATTGTTGTATTTCATATGCCATCTTAGAATAGTCGAGCCTATCGTAGTTGCATTTTTACATGTGTTACATTAGGCATTCTTAGTATAGTTAGGATTCATGCATGATTTCTAATTAGTTTCTTTCTTTAGCTCGGAGTACTCGGTAAGTGGTTATGCTTTAGCATCCTTGCATGTGTGTGAGTGACTGCCATGATAGCATGCTTACCATGAGGCTATGTGCTTATGTGATATAACTGCCTGAATGCCTGTGGGTGAAGGTTGGGTTGCTTGTGTTGGAATAATTCATTGAAACCCGTGTTTTAGCCTACTTGCGAATAGCAAACTTCAATCCATTTTCAAAATAAACGGATATGCGATGCTTTGTTCCAACTTAGGCAATCCAGTCTATACTTGTATGCTGTGTGCATCACATAGTAATTCTAGGTTAATAAACGGAATAAGAACGCATGTGTTTTCAAAAACTCGATATCATGCTTAGTAGTGGCCGATCTTTGACCGGGCGAGCGGGGGTGCTCATGAAATGACCTTCCCCAATCGTACCCAAGTTCCCAAGTCGAGGCAACTTTGGTGATGACGGACACATGGCCTTAGGCACGAGTCAGGGTTTCCTAAATTCCCCTAAAACAAAATATTTAGGTGGCGACTCTGTATCTGGAAAAGCAGTCCATGTTTGGCACTTCTTTCTAAAATCAGTTTTTCAAAAACGATTTTCCGGATTTGGACTCTTTGGTGATTTATCGATCTTGCATTGCACTTTGCGTGATCAGATTCAGAACCGTGACATCGAGTCCGAACTGTAGTAAGCCTCAATGAACAAAACGGGATTTCCTCCCGGGACGTTCAGGGACGTCTACAACTGCCATGCTTAGATAGCTAGCTTTTGCTTTGGTTTGTACTCTTTAATTAGTTAATGCGTTAGCTATTCAATTCATTCTGTAATAATTAGTTAACTAGGATTAGTTAATTAATTGTGTTGTAATAATTAGCTTAGATTAGCTAGTTAGCTTCTTATTTGGTCCCTCCCTCGAGAGGGTACATTGTTGTAATAAGCGTGCGTGTGTGTGATGCATGTCTTCCAACCCCCGTTTCTTTCTCCTTTTTACTTAACCGCTTACGATAGTTAGTTTTAGGGCATATTTCATTTAAGCATACCTTATGCTTGCATGCGTGCATCCATTCATCTGTATTGCATGCACCGGGCTCGGCGCATCATACTAACTGCATTGTACTTTCAATACATTACTTGAATACATGTTTAACAGCATGTTATCAAGTTGCATTTCACATGACATTCTACGTAGCCGAGCCTATCTTAGATACATTTTCACATGCGTTGCATTAGACATCTTAACATGAACTAGGATCATGCATGATTTCTAACTAATTCTTTGTTTTGGCTCGGAGTACACTGTGAGTTTTTACGCTTTAGCATACTGCATGTATGTTAATGTTGCCATGTTAGCATGCTTGCCATGAGGTTAACTGCTTATGTGATTAACTGCCTGAATGCCTGTGGGTAAAAGTTGGATTACTTGAATTGGAACAATTCATTGAAATCCGCATTTTAGCCTACTTGTGAGTAGCAAACTTCAAACCATTTCCAAACAAATGGATATGCGATGCTTCGTTCCAAATTAGGCGATCTAGTCTATACTTGTTTGTTGTGCACGTCATGTAGTATGACTAGCTAATTAATCGGAATAAGAGCACATGTGTTTTCAAAAACAAGATATCATGCTTAGTACAGACAGATCTTTGATCAGGCGAGCGAGGGTGCTCATTGCATAACCTTCCCTTCTTGTACCCAAGTTCCCGAGCCGAAGCAACTTTGGTGATGACGGACACGTGGCCTTAAGCATGAGTCAGGGTTTCCTAAATTCTCCCAAAACAAAATATTTAGATGGCGACTCTGTATCTGGCAAAGCAATCTATGTTTGGCACTTCTTTATTAAAAATCAGTTTTCCAAAACGATTTGCCAGATTTGGACTCTTTGGTGATTTATCGATCTTACATCGCACATTGTGAGATTAGATTCAGAACCGTGACATTTGAGTCCAAACTGTGGTAAGCCCAAATGAACAAAACGGGTTTTTCCCGGGACGTTCGGGCGCATCCACATAGATACACACCCCTCACACCCACCAAATACAATAGGGAATCCTAGAACTTAGGAAACGCCCGCTATACCACTGTTCGAAATATAATACCAGCTACTCAGAGCACACTACCACCGACGTCAACAATCACTACTATGATAAAGGACTAACATCTCTCTACAAGAAACAACCAACCAGATAATACAGAGATCCGCTACCATAACCTGCCTTTAGGGTACAAATCTATACCCAGCGAAACTATATGTAATTCACCCTTTGAAGACAACACGTTGTATGTATAAAACCTAGTGCCAATCGCACACTTCACGACCTTACAAGCAGTTCCCGCAACAATAGACCAAAATCTCTAATACGCACATAAAGTCAAATAAGTAGTGCTCATGAAATTTTGCACACTCGGCAAGTATAACTGTTCTCACCCCATGGTTGTCCCGACCAAAACACGCACTCCTCAACAACTCTTTTAAATCTCAAAATATGGCTCGTTGGCCACCACATTTCCACATCAAGTCACAAGTATATACATGCATCAATACAAAAATTTTCCGATCCCACAACAACTTGTCATATTAATAAAACTTGAGAGTCGTTACATACTCCAATTTGCCCAATCCATGAAAATAAACAAGCAAAGGTACATACATATAAACAAGAAATTTTGATGTTTCAACATCCCCAAAACACATTGGTTACACAACAGAACTCAATGATTACAAAACTCTAAATTACTGATTACAAAACAGCATAGTCCAAAACAAACTATCCCATCGCTACTACCATCATTACCGTCCCTCGCTAGACTGCTAAAATTGGTTATTCTTATACCCAAGATATCCTACGAGCTTACAAGCCAAGGACAAGAACTACTGATGTGTCCCCACTGGCCACATTTGGAACAACTGCATAATTTCCCACTAGGGGTCTGAGAACTCAACTCTCCCGAGGCCCTCGAAATCTGGCCTGCTTTTTTCTCATAACGGTATTGCCCCTTCCCAGACGAATAAGGTTGAACCCGACTAGGTTGCAACACTCCCAAAGATGCCCCTGACTGGGTACAGAAAAGTTTAAGATGACCCGACTGATTTCACCCCCAGTAAGTAAGTGGTTCCCGAACACGTGATTGGTTCAAGGTTTGAACTGGTGAGTATCCCACTGACTGTTTCCCCATCGAGCACCCGATCATTTCTGATCTTGGCTGACTGGATGATCTCGGCGGTGTAACTACTAGTTGAACTACCAACCCTGCCCCTTTCCTCTGTGGGCAAGCCGGAGACTTGTGGCCCAGCTGACCACATTTGAAACAAGTGAAATTCCTCTGCTCACCCTTCCCCGAACCCAAACTCAGCACTGGAAAGGTAGGGCTAGACTGAGCTCTCTGAAACTATTGGGGGTTAAAACTCCTCTGCCTCTTAAAAGGTCTACTAACACCCCGAGTCACTGGGGTTGCCAAGATGGCTTCCTCTCTACTCTGATCTATGACTAATACTACTGCATCTACATGAGCCACAGCTTCAACAAGCACACTATAACTTCTATGCCAAGACCCAGTAATCCTTTCTCGGATGTCGTCACACAACCTACTCTCAAACTCCGAACAATGAAGTTTCTTAGTCTCCACCAACTCCGGAGCAAATCTCGACAGGTTAGCAAACTATGCTTCAAACTGTACCAAAGGTGTAGTACCTTGGTGTAGCTCCACAAACTGTTTCCGCAACTCTTCCCGTGTGGAAGGAGGGAAGTTGTTACTTCCTCGTCTAGGCATCCTAATAAGGGTAACCCAAAGATAAGCACAATAATAAATGTACCGAGGCCAATTCACTCAAGTCCTAGTACAATAGACGACACTGACTCATTCCACATAAGCACGTAATCACGTAAACACATATGAGTTTCATTTCCGGATAATGATCGTCTCGTGGCGTTGCTAGAGTTCTAGTTAGAAACAGCAGTGATCAAGTGCCTTTCCAACGGGACTCCCAGAAACCCATAGACCTGATCAACATCCTAGAAATTAAACCCCATACCCATATAGTCACATAAACATGTTATCATATAAGCACATAACAACCATACTTAAGTCTCTAACGAGCAAGACAAACCCATTGTGGCACTAACCACTTCCCACATATCCAAAGTATTCAAACCCGGTACACTCTGATACCAAGTTGTAATGCCCTAAAAAAACAGTATAAGACAACCACTCACAAAACCCGTAAGCATAGGAGAAATATTGTCTTTTCATTCATCATAGTCTTCTTTACAAATGATACTACATGTAATGTTAACTTTCAATAACAAAATGAGTGTCCTACGGGCTTACATCTTTCCAAGTAATAACTTGGTTACAACAAAATAGAGTCCTAACTCCGTACATGGAAAGCCCTAGGTTTGTATATACATTTAACATCAAAACAAAATAACAAAAAGGGAGTCTTCAACCCCTATACCTCCCAAACTAAGATCTTGGGGGCAGCATGTCTCCTGTACCTGAAAAATGGTGTCCCAAGTAGGGTGAGCCAAAGCCCAGTAGAGATATGCTAAACAATATATGATAATTAACTAAAACCTTAGCATCCGATAAATGTTCAAGGCTTGTAAACCAACTTACACCCTTTCCATAACCAATCAACATTGACATCCATGTTTCAATCCACTTCTATTTATTTATCCGACTCAATTCATTGACATGGTTCATTTTTATTCAAACAATTCAAATGAGACTATAACTCATATTATCAACACTTCAATCATAACATCAATCATACACTTCTATTTTCTTGCTATTTTACGGAATTTTCATCCGAGGGGACCGGCACCCATATATGCACAAGATTTCATGATTTGCCATTTTACGAAATTTTCATCCGAGGGAACCGACACCCATATATGCACAAGATTTCGGGACTTTTACCCTGGACACTTTGGCCAACTTAATTATAAATGGAGTCCATCCCCTATCTCCTCCCAAACAATGATACATATACAATGTATGTAAAAGCATGCCATATGCAATGACTACCACAATTCACACATTTCACAATTTAATCAAACCGTTTTATTCAATGACATAGTTCACATGATTAATTCCAATTCACCTAGTCCTCATGCAGTTTCTACAACAATCATAGCTATCCTCCACCGATAGCCCAAAACAGATATTTCTAACAGATAAACAAATATATCAAATAGACAATTTGCCAAATTTTCCATAGGTGTGTGATTAACCAAATCTAACTACACCATTTAATCACCATTTCCTCCAATTCCATGATTCTCCAACCAATTTCATATTTCCACAATTGATTTCATTATTTATACAAATAATTTATTTAATCCCACTTAGAGCATTTTTTCATTTCTCAAAAATTGCACCCAAGGCCAAATTTCACCCATTACACAAAACACAACCCCATTTTCAATACCTCACATACATATGGAGCCCAAAAATAGAAAACCTCTCTTTTTATATTTCAAACTCAAATCCTAACTTTACCCGAACTTCTCAAATCTCACCATTTATACAAAATGACTAATATTTAGGTCAAAACTCATATTAAAGAGTAGATTATCCCTACCTCAAGAAGAGAAGATGAGCTAAGCAAGAGATGAACTCCAAAGATGGCGAAACCAACTTCTACTTGGATGAAAATGGAGATCTTGAAGAGCTCAACCTTTTTATCAAAGGAAGGAGGGTAAGCAGACCACTAGATCTAGGTGAAAATGTAAAGAGAGAGAGTATTTTAGAGAGAGAGGCTCTCAACTTAGGGTTTTGGAAAGTTTTAGAGAGAGAAAGGACAAAAAAAGTGATTTAAAAAGTCACTTTCGCGACCTGATATACGCACAGTCTGCTCAAGCGAAGAATTTGATGTTCGAGCGTCAGACACAAAAATTTGACCCGCTCGAGCGCAATAAAGGTCGCTCGAGCTCCAAGACACAACAGCAAGGCACTACCCGCTCGAGCGCAATGAGACACACTCGTGCGTAGAATACACTCGTCTAGTATTTTACAGACTTCAGACAGTCACTCGAGCGCCAGAGGGGCCGCTCTAGCTCAGACCCGCTCAAGCGGAAGAAACTCCGCTTAAGCGTGAAAAAACACTTCTGCGGTATTTTTTTGCAGACGCACAAAGTACTGAATGAATGCAAATCTCGTTCGAGCGCAAGAAGGCCCACTCGAACGGAAGACCAAAATTCTGGGCAACAAAGTTCTAGACCAACAACCGACCAACCTGTTCTGAAGACGCCCAAGACAGTCCAAAACTCAAATGCAACGAGTAAAAGGAAGGAAACAAGACATGAACAACACCATGCAACCACGGCACCCGAGTTCGGAATACAATCAATGACAGGGAAAAACCAAGATCGCTATAAAAAGAAACAAAAGTGCTGATCAAAACAAAATATAGGAGAAACAAAAAAGAACATAACAGAAATCCTTGCTTTCACAATTCAAATAGGACATAGGCAACTTGGAAACCTAGAAACCAAAATCCACTCTAAGCTAAGTGGGAGATTCATTTATGATATTTCTTTCATATTCCCCCTCTTGATTTTGTTAAATTGTTGACCATCAACTCATCTAAAAGCTTAAGTTGGCAGAACAAGGGGTACCTTAACTATTTATATCCTCAATAGCCCTAACTACCAAAGGTCTTTGCCCAAGTGTTACCAAATTTAAATCAATCTGTTCATTTTGCTAGGGAACATGGACATACAGATGCAACAATGAAGTGATGGGAGACTATGCACTATTGGCAGTCCACAATGAAATTTTTTCGCAGAAATAATATAAAATCTATAAGACTTTTTTTGGGTGAATAATCTATAAGACTCATGACTATCATTATTCCTCATTTTCACACAAACTATAAATTAATTTCCATGTGGGAACTCAATCAAATGCATCTATGTTACATCTTGATACTACTTTAGGAGGTAATATCCACCCAAAACTAACCATAGTAAAAATTATCATAGAGAAGCATTAAGTAGTTTAGAAAGGACTCTACACACTTACAGCTAAAATGAGTTACGATTGTACAAATCATCCATGTCATGGAGTCCGATAACTGCAAATGAACATGGAAAGAGCCAACTCAGAAAATATATAAATCAAAGTTAACAAGGGAACGCACTTAACAAAACATGAAGTTGAAATCATATTTGTTTGCCTAACCATCAGGAGCACCATCACAGACAACCATGGCAACTTTGCATCCATCAAAATGTCTAATGACATGGAAAAAAAAAAGAAAAAAGAAGAAGACTAAAACTATTGGATGGCTATATACCGAACATTTACTACTAAAAAAATCAAAAGGGGGAAGAAAAAATAAAACAAAGGCCATAAAGTGATATTTTGTCCGAGATATCAAGTGACTTGAATATATGTAACATTCATATGTAAGGACTAATCTTAGTTTACAACAATAAAGAGCTAGGAAAGAAAGCGTTGTGGGGGAAACCTATCATTCATGGAGTAAAAACACAAGCATGTTGACATATGATAAAGTCAATGTAACACCATTTAGTAAGGAGGGATGCGTGGCAACCATGAACCTTAGTGAGAGTTCTATCAAGCACTTATCATCAAAGCATTGGAGCCATATTAGTGATATCATGGACAAAATACCAACTGATCAACCCAACAACAAACAATTGAATGGGAAAACTACGTTAGCATTGATAATCCAACTCAAACATACAAAATCTACACAATTGGTCAGGGTCAATCAGAAAAGTTTATATTTTTCCCATATTAACATCCAGGACCATATCTTCCATTATTTCATTGGCTATGAGGTCTTTTCCCAACAATGTCAAGCCAAACTCTATATAACACTCTCAATACTTACAGCTCTTTCAACCAGAATAATGTATTCCCAATCTAAAAGGCATCATCGTTAGTGTTCAACGATGAAGATTTATCAACAATAACACAAGTTGAACAGTAGTGCACCAACCATAACCCACTGAAAAGTTCTAAATTTATACTAATGAAGAACAATACTCAAATACCAAATTTAGCTTAAATTCATAGCTTGGAACAAGCATAAATTCCATTCCTTCAGACTGCATTGTTCTATAATAAAAAATTAACTAATTAAAAAAATTTATAAAAAAAAAACCCAAAGAACTTGAGTGGAAAAAGATGTTCACACCACTTCAATTGTTCAAGCATTTGTAATATCGCCTTGTACTTTAATAAAAACTATAATTCTACAAGCTATACTATTTGATTTATGATGTACTTAGAGGAATGAGTCTTCCGTCCTTTGTCTGTTTTATGGCGTTTCATTACTAATTTGGCCAATTTACAGTTGCTCAATATATACTCTTTCTTTTTTAGATTCTAAAAAATCCAATCCAACCTTTTGAAATACTACTGGTATATCTAAATTATCTAATCAAGTGAGAAAATGTGATAACCCTCACCGTTGTTTACTGATAATACCACTGATTACTGCTAAACTGTCACTGAACATGATTAAGTAACTGATTTGACTGACATTCTGAACTGATCGATTGAGTGTATTGGTTTAAACGCATTTCTATCTGTTTGACTGTTAATTGATCTGTTCATGTTTTAAGTGTCGAACTATGAATTGAAGGCCTTATCGACAGCCGAATCCGAAATTGTTTAGTGTTTCATGTTAATTAGAATTTATGTGATTTTATAGTATGTTTAATTGAAATTTGATTTGGTATGAGTAAATTAGATTAAATAATGTTGAATTACATTAAATAAGTTTATTACCCTTTTGCCATTGGGTGGGCATCTTTAGGCCATTAGTTCATTTCAATTTTGATACACTATCTCAGCCATTTTTCTAGGCCAAAACCGAGAGAGAGAGAGAGAGAGACTTGAGAGAGAATTGTTTCATCTAGAGAATTACTTGGAGAATTAGAAGATTTGGAGGATAATTGCACAAATTGAGCTTTCATTCTCGAAATTGAGGACCTAAGGTAGGAGAATCATCTTCTTGAACTTGTATTTAAGTTGTATCTTGCATGTTTCATGGAAGTTTGGTGATTAGAGTCTAGAATTGGTTCAAAATGTTGAATTGAAGCTTAAATCATGCATGCATGTACATGTTCTAGCATTTTAAGGTTGTTTTCATGGAAATTGCTACATTCATGTCCATATCTTGATTATAGTTCATGAATTCATCATGTTTTTGGAAGTTTCGACTCATTTGATTATGTATTGGAAGCTTTGATTTCAATTGAACTCTTGCATGTCGTATGTTCATCATGTTCTTGAAGTTTATTTGAAATTGTGTTTAATTGACTCACCTTTGGACTTTGATTTTGCAAATTGATCTTCGAAACATGTCATATTGTGGGTTTTAAAGTGTTTTCCAGAAAATTAGCCCAAAAGGATCGAATTTGAAGCTTTAAAAGTTGAATTTGAGCTTGGAGGTTCAATCTGGAAATTCCAGATTTTGGACCCATGCTCAAGCGTAATACTTCATGCTCAAGCGTACGCTCTGAGTACATGCATCCCGCTTGAGCGGGGGAAGTAACGCTCGAGCGTGAAATGCGTGTATCCAGTACTTTTCATATGTTTACAGTCCGCTCGAACGAGAGAGTTCACGCTCGAGCGAGGACCTGTGTCTCACACTCGAGCGTGGATCGAGCGCCCATCGAGCGTGATTTTTGTGCATCCAGTACTTTTACTTGAGTTTACAGTACGCTCGAGCGAAGGAAATCACGCTCGAGCGGAGATCCTTTGTCTGCATGTCCACTCAAGCGTAGAAAGCCACGCTCGAGCGAGACCCTTATTTGCTGAAAATTCTAAAAAGTGTTTTTAAGTACATCTTTGCATCCTCATTTCATCCTAGGCATTCCTAGGCCTAGTTTAAGGCATCTTAATGAGGATATTGATGTAGAACCACATCGAGTCAAGTTAGGGACTAAGTCATTGATTCCCAAGTGTGTAACTTAGTGTGTGTTCATTCTGTAACTGTGTAGGGTTGGCATCCGAGGATGCTCTAGCCTATCTGTAGCCTAGTTCTCTGTGAGTAACAATGTTGTAAAGATATATTCAATCATGAATATTTTCTGAATGATCAACTGTACTACTTTCTGAAATGATATTTCTTACTGAATGAATGCTTTTTGTCCTATTTGCGAACTGTATTCGTGGCATCCATAGCAATTTACTGTTACTATACTGTACTGCTACTGTCACAGAGATCTCTGTCGATTCTCATGTTTGGAACCACTACTGTTTACTGATATGATGTCCATCAACTGACTGTTCGGTCTGTTAAGACCTACTGTACTGTTTGCTATTGGATGTACCACTTATGACTGCTATGATCGAATAACCGATATACTGTTCAAATTACTGTTTTAAATACTGGAAGGACATTCATTCCTAACCTCTTTACGCATATGTTATTCACTGGGCTTTCGCACACTGTTTATATATATATATATATATATGTAGGTGTCTAGGCACCGAATCGGAGCTAGGAGCGTTAGGTTAAACTCCCTTTTTGTCAAGCCAACCAACGTGCCTCACTGCGAGGTTCCAAGTGTGTTCAAGCTTAGGCTTTTTAGGGTGTCTCAGTTCACCCTTCTGTCTCTGTTTTGTAATACTGTATAGACTTGTACTGTACTATTATGGTAGGGACTGGTCCCTAACCTGAATGCCTGTATATGATGTATGTACATACTGCTTTTGTTCCGAATGTGAATGTGTTATGAAAAGTCTTTTTGCATACAGACTGTCACAGCTCATTGGACATCTTTCATTTACTGTTTTGGCTTCCGCCAGCCCCTGTACTCTGTATTACTGTTATTACTATTAAGCAGGCCTTCAGTAATCACGAATTACTGGCCGGTTACGGTGCTAAACCCATAGGGGCGGGTTTGGGTCGTGACAGAAAAATATTGCTTGTAATTTTAAAAAAATTGTATAACAGAACCTAAATAGTCCTTAAGCAAATGACCAAGGATGGAAGTGATGGTCATGGTTAAGTTACTACCTGTAATTCTGACATGGTTGCTAACTCTGCTTTATGGAGAGAGTGATGGCTTAAAGTTGTGGGTCAATGCTCTTTCTTTTGACCCTTTTGAAGTTTGTAGTATATAGGCCCTTTTTAAAGCATTTTTGAAATCCCCGGAATTACAAGCCTCAATTTTTATAATATAGCTTCAAATTCCAATCCCAAAAGGAAAGAGCAAATCCCATGGTGATTCTAAGCTTTCAAGCAGTAGCAGTCCAGTTTCCAATAGTTAAGCATACATTACACAATATTTCCACACACCACATTCAATTATTCAATTAAAGAGATCCTTAATTTTTACCCAAAAAGGAAAGAAAAAAATGTTTCAACTACCAACACTGGCAGAGGAGAGCAGAGGAGAAACTAATTTGAATTACCAGAATGAGCTGACTTTTGAGAAACTAATCAGATCACGATTAGTCAAAACAAATACCGAAAAATATACAAAGATAATCAAGAGAAGGAACCAAAAAAATTGCAAAATTGAACAATTCCAATAGATTAAATGATGAAATCCAAAGTTCATGTAATCATAAATACCAAAGAAATCAATCAATTTGAAAGGTGAGAGTCGACTTATATGTATATCTCAAAAGGAAAAAATAAAAAATTGGGAAAAACATACTTGAAGCAGTTGCCATGGTTTACCTTGAAGTTGCAAAACCCTAGAGAGAGATGAATAATTTAGGCAATAACAGAGGGAAGAGAAACCCTAGAGAGACAAAGACGAACAGAGACAGAGAGAGACGTAGAGGGAGAGAGAAAGAGAGGATTGTAGGGATGGATTTTTGTCACGAATAACAGAGAACTAGAAAATATATGTGGGCCGTGTTTGGAGTGAAAAGTTGCCGCCGCTGCTGCTACAAGCAGTCTGTGAGGGTAATGCGATGGCGAGAGAGAAAGAGAAATTGTTAGGGCCTGTGTGAGCAAGTGTGAGAGGAAAGAAAGGAGAGGAGATGAGAGGAGGGTTATTCGTTTGCTGTGGCAAAAACATGATTTTTGAGACGATTTTCAAACTGTCGCAAAAGGTTCCATGGCCAATACTTCATTTTCTAATAATGACATTAATGTGTGTTTTGGAGGGAAAAGAAATAATATCTCATTGTTGTTTATTATAAAACAACGTCCAAATAATACACATTAAGGTGCATTTGGGAGGAAAAAAATTAGATACACACCTAACATTTGGTATAGTGCACAAAATGATTGTCTTGAAACTTAAACCCATAATCTTAAGATTATTAAATTAAGATTTTACCATTAAATCAATAATCACCCCTCATTGGGGACAGTAGTGACTGTTGTGCCTCATTTTGATGTGCATTATGGGTTTATTTTTATGATCTGAACCGTTAATTTTGTAGGATTTGTTGAGTAGTTCAAGCCTACCAAAAATCATATTAATTGGATATCAATAACTATATGATCGAAGTGCATATTTTTATACTATTTTTCAAAACAAAAACTTCTTGTTTATTTTTTTGGTTATCAATCATATAGTTATTGATATCCGATTAATATGATTTTTGATAGGCATGAAGTACTCAACAAGCCCTACAACATGAACGGTTCAGATTATAAAAATAAATCCATAATGCACTACAAAATGAGGCACAACAGCAGCAGTGACCCCAATTCCTTATTTTTATAATGAGAAGAAAAGTTAATATTATCATTAATTTGTACCCCTCTCCAGTGAATTCCTAACTCCCTACTGGTTGATGTTATTAACATATCAACAATGATACATCCCTCTAAATCAATGAGCTCTAATGACATGAAAAGTCAAAAAAAAAAAAAAAAAAAACACAAGATACGAACATCACTATCACAGTGAGACTCACACCCTATTAAAATTATTAAAATTCTTTTATTAGAGCTCCAAAATATTTTTATTAACATATTTGTTAGTTTCACATTATTTTTATTTTTTCCTTGCACCGTGAACGTGTTTGTCCGTTTCATATTATTTACTTTTATAAGGACTTTTTGTCTTTTTAGTGTATACTTTTATTTTTTTGGCATGATAGACCAATAAATTGAGTTTGTGATATCATCATCACCCAATGAGATTGTTTTATGAATTTTTTTGTGATACAATACAAGTTGGTTGTGTGACTTTATTTATATAGAAGTAAGTATATAATTCAATTGGTGTCAACGCTGGGCAGGTAGTGTTGTGCCCAATTAAAGACCAATGACAAATCACGCAAGTCATGGTCGTATGATTGGGACTGGGGATTAATTTTTTTCGTTGTTAATAAAATTTTGTAGAATTAAATTGATAAACTAAAATGATGTTCATAAAATTATGATAAATTGAAATCAAGAGTGAGTCTATAATTTTAAATTATAAAAAATATTTAGACGTTGTTTAGGAACATGTTATTTTAGTAACTTTTAAATTTTTTAAGATAAAAAAATTATTATGTTTAAGATATTTTTTGATTTTTTACAACAAAAAATGTGTTAAAAATAGAGATAAAAAGAAATTTTTTGATTTTTTTTTTTGTGTAATTTGTTAAATTTGTTAAATTTTTTAATAATTTTTTAATTTTTAAACTAAAATGTAATGTCCCCGAAGGAGGGCTTAATTAAAAGGATAATCATTTGATGATATATTCAGTATTTTAATTAAAAGTGGGCTCCATTGTGCTAATATTGGATTGTTTTGGAGCATCTTATTAAATTAATAGATATTTATTAATAAATCTCATCTCATAAATAGATATTTTAATTAATCCTAATTTTTTTATTGATCTGTTAAGTCTTATTAGTAGAGAGTTTCTTTCCATGTGAGCTTATTTTTTTTTTTTTTGGTAATATTTTGGTGGACAACTATACTCTTTTATTAATGTGACAGGTATGATATAATACTCTACTGTAACAGGTATTAATGTGACACTCCAACGATGTAACACTCCAAAAAAATTAAAAACTCTTTAGTGTGCTTTTGCTAAATGTGACAACGTGACGGGCATGATGTGACCATTTAAAACTTTTACTCAAAAAAATAAAAATAAAAATTCTTTAGTATTCTTTTTCCTAATGTGACACGTGGCAGGTATAATGTGACACTTCAAAAAAAATAAAAACTCCTTAGTGTACTTTTCTCAAACTTGACAATGTGATAGGTGTGATGTGACACTCTAAATAAAATTAAAAATCTCTTAATGTACTTTTTTCAAACGTGACATGTAACACTCCGACGTAACGGGCATGAAGTAACACTCTAAAAAAATTTAAAACTTTTTAGCGTATTTTTTTTTTCTTCCAAATGTGACACTCTAACGTGACAGGTCTAATGTAACACTAAAAACTCTTTAGTGTACTCTTTTTAAATGTGACACTCCAATGTAACTGGCAAATGAGTCATTATATGTCTAAAAGAACTAAATGGATCACACACAAAAATATGGGACTATATGGATTACAAGATCAAAATATAAGGCTTATTGGTCAATCTCCTTTAAATTAATAGGTAAATTACACTTACACTCTCTAAGATTTGAATTTAATACATATCATTTTTTGAGATTTAGGAAACTATACTATCTCACTGTCATTGTAATTATTTAGACGGAATGAAAATATTAAACTCATGCATTCTTTCTTTTCTTACTTTGCTTTACTTTCTTTGTTTTGCTTTATTTATTTTTTCAATGTAATTTTTTTTATTTTCTATTAGGAGTCGTTACTTTTTATATAAGTAGGGAGGTTTGTGAAATGAAATTATTAATCATATAGGTGAGAATGTAATTTTCAGATATAATTGGGCTAAGCCTCAAGAAATATTAGTGTAATTTACCCTAAATTAGTTATAAGTTTTTATTTTGAAAATATGTCTTGAGTGTTTGATTCCCTTGTACATGTTTAAGTACTTTTATGTGGTTCAATTCTGTACATAGTAAACTTATTCTACAAACAAGCGAAGCCCAAATGGTGTGTCAAACCACCGAGAACAAATGGTTATAGTCCCAGTGCATGCAGCTCGATGACAAAGCCATTTCTTGTTGAGCCTTACCCGATTTCAAAAGGGATGGATTCCTAGAAAGAAAGGCGTTTGTTAGATCAGGCCATGTACGAATTTGGAGCATCTCCAATCTGACAATTACATCATGCAATTCGAATTTGAAAAACCCCGACCCAACAAATAAATAAGAAAGAAAAGCCACTGTACTCCTCTTATTGTATTTGCTATTATTATTATTATTATTTTTTTTTTTTTGTATTAATACATTGGATATGATAATTTGAGAGAGGAAGAATCTTTGCATATGACAAATAACTAACATAATGTTTTTAGGCCGAGATATGTATGCACAAAATAAGAAGTTTATTTGCAAATAACTAGCTGAATTCAGACATAGAATAGGCAATGTTGAATTGCGTAAGGCACTATAAGCACATTAAAGAAAGAAAAAAAAGAAAAAGAAAATACAAACATGGAAGATAAGTGTTAGAAGGATAGAATTAGCTTCTGAGACCATTCGCATCAGCCTCAATAAATCTTGAGCTAAATTATAATCCAAAATTCACTTTTGTTATTTTAGTTAGTTACCTTTTTAGTACTCACTGTATCAAACTTTCTATTCTAACTCAATCTTATTAAAATATTAATTTCTTATTGTATTTGTTATTCCTTATTTTTTTATTAAATTGATGAGATGTCACCCAAACAATTCTTAAAAAATGCAAAAAAAAATAAAATAAAAAATAAAAAAAATTGTCATCGACCGGTTAGACTAATTTTGGACATTTTTCTTCTTCTGTTACAGGCACTCACGGGACATACAGTAGGATATCCGGGTGGACGACCGATTTAAAAATTTTGGCCTAGTTTTACTCCAAAAAATATAATAAAAAAATCATGTAACTAATGAACAGTGGCTCAACAAAGTTGTTGAGGTACTATAGCAAATTTAACAGAAAGTTAATTTAGAAAAAATTTGTTGAGACTGGAGAAAAATAAATTTGATGTTGATACTCTCTACAATAGCTGATGCGGATGCTCTAAGATAAAACATTTTATTGTGAACTTGTTTGATTAAAGTTGCCCATCACGTGTCTCTAGACAAATGTACTACTTTAATTGTTTAAATTTTTTTAGTGTACATATATAAATGAAATATTAATTGATAAAAAAGAAATAATTCAAATTAATAAGATGGGATTTATGATAGGTTGTATAGACCCAAACAACATGATCTATTAGAAAAAAAAAATTTGTCTCATTTTAAAAATTGCAACAGCAAAGTAATGAAAAAAATAAGAAATTTAACAAAAACACAAAATCTCTTTATTTCTTTCATTTTTATTTTTTTTATTTTTTTTTTTATTTTTGTTCAAACAACCGTAGCCTCCACCTCAGTCATTCCACCATGACCTTGGCCATGCCACTTTCTATTACAAAACTCTATTAAGAAATTGTTGGCTTTTTAGCTTTCGAAGGTTATTTTTGTAATTGCGAGCGTGCCAGCAAGGATCGATTAGTTCTTACAGAAAATTAATTGTCAATCAATTATCAGACGATTGTGTTTTAGTTCTTTCAGCCTCAATGAAGAGGACTTTTACTGGTGGCTTGATTTAGGAGAATTAAACAAGATAACAATTAAATGAAGAACAATTGAAGTATTTTATTAAAATGAAAAATTTACAATGATCCAAACTCAGCCTCGTAGAGGTTTACAGCGACAATCTGCTACCTAAAACTACTCCTATGAACGAAGTGCAGTGCAGGAATTTAAAGTACAGAAAATGTAAGACTGGAAATGTAAAACTGGAAAGAAAAATAAGTATAATAAGACTGGTTTTTTGGATCTGAGTCTGGGGGGCTTTTCTGGGGCCTTCTCTGCTATTTATACTGCTCAAGGATGACCATCGAACTGCATTTCTATCTAACCGTCGAACTGCTCCTCCATGGTCGCTGATCATGTTGCCTCAAGATTAGCTCCATTACGCCATTACTTGCAGTGAGGCTTCCCTCCTAAATTTGAATTTGAAATGTGAGTAACCGTTGAAGCCACATCACCTTGCATCTCTTTGTTGATCCACTGCTACTCAGATCTCGTAATAACCAAAATTAACTGCCACGTGTACGATCAGGATCGAAGACTTGAATAGTCTTCCTATATTATCCTTATTTTGCCACGCGTCGAATTGTAATTGGCTTATACAAAATATGTAGTCAACATTACCCCCCGCACTAATATACCCAATACTTTGTGATATTAGTGGATCAAGGTCTTTTTCCCACGTCTTAGAACGTGCATCGGTTTTGCATTCTCCTAGAAATGAAACTGTCATTCATCATCTGCATTAAACTCTCCTTCAATCTTTTGAACACCCCCACCACCTTAGTATTCGAACAGACTGATACATTTTTTATGGCCGAATCAATTTTTCCCTCCATTGATCGAGCACACGAAGAGTCATATGATGATGTTGTTCTTCCTTGAAAGAACCTCCATGCATTAATTAGCCACCTTTACCCACCTTTCTATATTCATGTCATGGATGCCTTTGCAAATTATCAACCCTTGGACTTTGAACATATCGCCCTTAATCCTTCGATTCAGAAACTTACAAATATGGACATGAGACGTTCTTCTTCTGACTCACCCTTGGACTACGAACAAACTGCTCTCAATCCTTTGATTCAGAAAGTCGCAAATATGGACATGGGAAGTTCTTCACAATCCTCTACATGGGATAAGGTTGCAACTTCCTCCTCTTCTGGGGCTTCTGACTGGACAAGCTGGTCAAAACTTGAGGCCTGTGATTTGAGGGAACGAATCAACCATCACTTTGTCGAGTTTACTGACCCTTTAGAGTTCCTTTCTTGTGCGCGAAGCTCGGTGGTCTATCCCTACGTGCCCATTGACCATCGACGCAGTTTGGAGGGGAATCTGCTTGTGGCACGGTATACATCCTCCATACCTACAAAGATAGTGCACGCCGCCCGACGCCTAGAAGAAACACAAGGGTACAATCCATCATTCTTAATCCAGAAGGCAAAGATTTGTTCTTCTGACTGGCTCGATTATATTAATGCCCTTTTTCCTTCTGCCCTTGCTCCATCTCCTGAAATAGAAGCATCCACACCTTCTCCTCCGCCAAATCCTTACTGGACAGAGAGACTGAGGCTTGCCCTCTCCGCGGATAAGGTCTTTCCACCTTACAACCCTCCATCTTCCCCTAATCCAGCTGAGTGGAAGCAAGCTCAACTTCTGCTCGCAGCTTTCTCTCACTTGCCCTTCAATGTTCTTGAGGACGAAGTCCCTCTCAAAAACCTTCGATGGGCTTGTGATATTCTGACTCGGGGTCATATCCTCCATCCCCTCGCCCAAGCGGAGCTTCACATGTTTTTGGACCAATTTCCATTACTTCTCCACTGACATCGGACCTCTATGGCCACCACACAATCTTTAGACCAACTCTTGTCCCTTCGAGTTCATGCATAGTACGAAGCAGAGAACTTCATTGAAGAATTTGATGATTTCAAGAATAAAGATTCTGCGTACTAGGATGACTTGGATATAGATGAATTGGAACAAGGATTGAGAGAAACAACATTCGAAATAAAGGCTGAAGAGCTCTTTTACGAAGTGAGAGCACATCAACTCATGCAACCAATGTTAGAAGAAATAGAGGATAGAATAAAGAAAGAATAGAAATTCATTGATCATAGTTGGACTAAATTTCATGATCTTGTTATTTATTCTATTCCCTATTTTTATGAGCTTGAGTTTGTACCCAAATAGGACCATTCGATGTAATTGCTTTTGCATTAATACCACTAAGACTTTTTCTTTGTTTGGTATGGTTTGATCTTGTCCCCATTTGTCTTTAAAGCAAATTCCGGGCTTCAAACTAAGCAATCTTATCCTTCGAATTTGGACTCAATCGTTTTAAATGAAACACTAAAAAGAACCAACAATTTCCAATTTATGAAATATAGTTAACAATTTTTGCTGATTTTCATTTAGAATTAGTGCTTCGAATTTAACAATCTTACCCCTTAAAGCTTGTTTTAATCATAACCAACATATGGTTATGGTTAGTATGATCAACCAATTTTAAATTGACCATTTTTGCTTCGAAGAACAGTCCATGCTGTTTTTAGTTCAAAAGACAATCTCTGTCTGTATGTATACAAACCAACTATTGGTTTTGATATTTTGAATACTAATTCCCATCCTTAAGGGGTCTTAAGTTTTACTTCGAAAGACATTACTTTTATTGAGAAACCTAAAACAGGTCTTCAATCCTTTTAAAGCAAACAAATACTTGAATATTCTTACATCTTTAGGTATGGAATGTGCTTCGAAGCTGGCTTGGTAGTTTCGAAGCCGTTGTTATTTGATTTTTGGCGCCAAAATCTGGTTTCGAAGCCAAATATTTTACTTCGAAGCTGGCATCAACATCTGGGCTGTGTTTTTCCCTCCAAAAGTATCAATATTGAAGGAGACTCTTCGTATTCGTACTTTTAGTACTTAACGAAGTTACGCGATATATTTTCCAAACACAAAGTCTTTTAAAACCCTTTTATTTTGTGCTCTGAAATCACTTGCTCGCTTAACACACAAACCCTTTATCTCTACCGATCTTCCACTTCTCTTTACTCCCTTTCCCAGCTTCGTCTTTTGAGAAAACGTTCGATCAATGGCTTCTTCTTCATTGAAAGTACTAGTCGTAGAACGTGCGAGCCCGTCTGTAGTCCTGAAAAGGATCATTGATGTAGAATGTGAAAAGTACAAGGCTGGGGAGAAAAGCGCCATCGACGGGCGCATCTTCATCCCTCGTCGTCATGAGCAACAAGACTATGTGCTTGGGCCTATATTCAAGGAGATTCTTACTGAGCTTCTAACTTTATATCCTCGTCTAGAAGACCACTGTCTCCTTTACGAAGGTGGCCTTGACTGGAGGAACTGGAGGACGAATCGCCCCCACCGATGCTGGCCCACAGTGAGACCGGAGTGGCAAGAATCGTATAATCGGGTTGTCCCTGATAGGACTCTGGACCATCAAGAACTCTGCCTTCTCGATGCCCTCCGATTATCCAGGTCAACTATCTCAGAGGGTCCCTTCTTAATTCCTGCTGCCCTGTGCTTTGGAATTCTGTTTTTAATTTCTTCCAATTCAGATGTGGGATGATGGCCCTACTGTTCTTGACATTTGCCATCTATTAGGATTATCTCCCATTGGAACCCCCATTGGACCAGATTATCCTGACCTAGCAGTCCCTTTTTCCCTCCCCTCTCTTAACTCATCCTATAGTGACTTTGTCAAGGCTGAGAATAGAATGAAGGGTCCTGTGACCGATAGGGAATTCTTTTCTTTCTTATTATATTGGCTTTACAAGTTTCTTTTCTGCACCTCCTCTTAAAGAATCATGCCTGAATTTGCCCCTCTTGCCAAAGCCCTTGTTTTACAGAAGAGGGTGGCTTTAGCTCCATACGTTATAGGTCACGGATATATAGAGCTTGTTCTCTTTTCTGTGAGAAACCCTTAGATGCCAATCAAGGGGGGCCATTTTAGATTCTTCAGCTTTGACTTTTTGCTTATTTCACTGAGTTACAATCCAAATGCCTTAAATTTTTTGAGCCAAACCCTCCTACTCATGGCATGAGGCTAGCTAATGCTTCACTTTATCCTTCTACTTTTGTTTTTTACTTCTCTTTCTTCCACCAACTTCCAGCTTCTCCTCCTTCCTACTGCTTTCGTCCCTTCGAGCCCATGACCATTGGCCCATCTTGGTTGAAGAATTTCCTAAGTGATAGGCTCTGTGCTTCACCTACTCACAAAGACATATGGGCCTCTATTTTAATCCCTAGAGAATTATTCATTAGGACCATGAACCCCAAAGCTTACAAATGCATTGCTGAGCCCTACTATCCTGCTCATTTTGCTATTTGGCTTCTCACAATGGGTCCCAATACCTCTCTACAATAACACCAATCTAAGTCTTACCACCAGGGATTTGAAAGTTCGACGGTCCAGACTAGAAGAGGCAACTTCTAAGTTTATACAAAACTTGATCGATTTTGAGTATACCCCTTTTCTTCCTCAAGGTAACATGTTGAAGAGGTACCACAACTGGTGGGTGACCAATATGGAAGTATACCTAGCCATTTCTCCTCAAGACCTACTGATGGTGTTGGATGTGCCCAAGCCCAAAGGAGCTGGAGTTGTTACTTCTTCCACTGTCCTTACCACTTCAGTTCCTGTGCCTGCTACCACACAGTCTGCTCCTGCTACCTCAACTCCTCCTAGAGTTACTCGGGCCGCCTCGAAGAAAGGTATATACCCTTGTCTCTTCTCATTTTGCCTTCTTTATAATGCTTTTAGCCTTATCTTTAGTTCTTCTTTTGTGAAGGTGGTGCGGGTGCCTTACAAGGAGATTCTCCTCAGAAGACCCAAGCTCTAAATCTTCTCAAAAACAAATGGCAACAAAAGAAAAGGGGACTTTTACTTGAGCCTGAAAAGGAAGAACCTGAGGTTCAAGCAGTAGAAGAAGAAGAGGTAACTCAAGAGCAAGAGTCACCCCTGAAAAGAAGGAAAATAGTGACCGTCCTTTCTTCTGACTTGGTTCAAGATCCCACTCATGAGACAACTGCCAGTGTAGTAGAAGAGGAACTCACTTCTAAAAAATTCGAATCCCAAATTGGAGAGAAAGAAATTGAGAAGGAACAGGCAATACCAGTACAAAGAAAAAAGAGAAAGAAGATGACTGTCTCTTCTTTTGATTTGGTCGAGGACCCTATTCATGAAGCAGCTGCTAAGGCAGTAGAACAAGAGCATTCTAAGGCCATAATTGTTTTTGAGAGAGCTGAGAAGAGACAGCAGCAGCAATTCTTAAGAGATGAAGCAGCTGCTGCTGATGCAATCCAAAGGGAAACTGCAAGAAGGCAACATATTGCTGATCACTATTCCCTTCGAAGATTTCCTATTGCTGATATCACTTCTGAAACAAGTAATTTCTTTCATGCTTCTACTGTTTCTCCCTTATCAAATTTTTGGTATTGAAACTTGACATTACTTTACATCTCTTCTTTTGCAGCAACAACTACCGAGCCTATTCTTCCAATAAGGACTCCCTCAATTTCAGTTTCAGTTGATCAGATGCAAAATGTGAGGACTATTCAGATAATACTCCCACTTCCTAGGCCTACATTCAATGTACCCTCCTTTAGGCCAAGCATTTCTGCATCTCTTTCCTTTGGATTAAATCTGTATCTTCCTTACTTATCTTTGGATCTACCTCAATTCAGTTCTCTTTCGAGCCTTGCTCTTCCCCTTCCTCCTAAGGAAATTCCAACTGCTGCTCCATCTCTGATGGTAGCTGATTCCCCTATAGAGGGTGCTGGCAGCTCTCCAACCCATGGTTTATTACCTTTACCTACTTCCAGCCCTTCTTCCCTTGACCTATTAGTGGCTAGAACCATAGAGACTGCTGAAGATGCTCCACCAATTTCTCCTATCCTTATGTAGTCCTCTGGGCCTTCCACCACTGCTCTTTCTGCGCCCCTCATGTCCACGGATGAGGTAGATATCTCCGAAGCAAGACTAGCCAGTCTCTTTGACATGCCCTCTACCTCTCCAATAGCTAATAATGAGGCTGAGCCATTAGTTCTGGCTGATTCCTTGTTAGAAATTCTTGAGAGCTCCTCTTCCTCCAGTAGTAAGCCTTCTGCACCTCTGATGGACTTAGACAGCTGTCTGGAGTTATTGACATCCTTTTCAAGGATTCCTTTCGGGGTTTTACAAAGGCCTATAATAACAAATGGCTTCCTTCAGTGCTGCAAAGTTGTTGAGCAATCCAGTATAACTGTCTCAAGTCATCTATCTCAGGCAGCAACTACTATTGACTTTTACAACAACATTTGTCATGCTGCCAAGGCTGCAAAGGAGAAATTAGTGAGAGACCAGAGCTTTGTTTCCACAGTACATGCTGAAGTCTCCGGGCTAAAGGAACAACATTCCTCTGTCTCCGATTTTCGAACTCAACTACTGGAGAGGAAAGCTCAACTTGAGGATGAGAAGCTATCTGCAGTGAACCAGGCCTTAATCCGAACTGACACCAAACTGCAGATCACCAACCAAGGACTGGCTGACCAAAAGCAGGAAATGACCACAGCCATTCAGTTGTTTTCATCTTTTAATAATAGAGCATCCATTGTAAAAGAACAACTGAGGCATTATAATGATTTTTGGGCCAATTTATGGCAAAATGTATTCAACTCTTTATGAAAGACAAATTCTTATTTATCATTTGAGTATTTTTGTGTTCTTGTACTTGGCATTTATTTTATTCCTTGTGTTTCCCATATAGTTGGAAAATAAGGCTTCAAATACCTGCCATTAATCTTTTTGGGATGTACATATCCATTCAAATTTCTCAAATGGTATGCTCCAAAAGGAAGGACTCTATGGACTTGGTATAGTGCCTCCCAGTTAGGTGACCATTTGCCAAATTTATGGCTTTTAATCCCTATTGGGAGTATGGTTTTCCACACCAAATCACCTTCATCAAAGCCAATGTGTTTGACTTTTTTATTATAGTTTTTGGCCGCTTTCTTCTTTTGGAAAAGAATGCTATTTAATGCTAGAATTCTAGCTTCATCTATGCTTTCTAATTCCAAGCACATACTCTGATGGTATTGCTCAAGATTTAACTGGTCTTGGCATTTTACCCTCAAGGACTTAACATTAATTTCCACAGGTAACACTGCATCATGCCCATATACTAAGGCATAAAGAGTGACTTTTGTGCTTGGCCTTGGGGAAGTTCTATAAGCCCACAATACATCCAACAACAAGTTATGTCAATCCCTAGGATTGTCCTCCACAACTTTTTGTATTTCCTTTTTCAAGGACTTATTGGATGATTCAGCTTGACCGTTGGCTTGTGCATAATAGGGGGTGGAATTAACAAGGCTAATTTCAAACTCTGCCACAAAAGACTTTACCATTTTCCCATCAAACACAGTCCCATTGTCAACAGTTATAGTCTGTGGGATACCAAATATGTAGATTAAATCCTTAATGAATCTAATAACCTCAGTTTGGTTTACAGCCTTGTATGGCTTAGTTTCGACCCATTTAGTGAAGTAATCAGTGGCCACTAAGATGAAACAATGATGCTTCGAAGAAGGTGGGTGTATTTTCCTCATCATATCCATGGCCCATCCTCTAAACGGCCAAGGCTTTACTACTGCATGCAGGTTAGTTATGGGCACATGCCTGATCGTGCCATGCTTTTGACATGCTTGGCAACCCCTTGTATATTCTATGCAGTCTTTAAGGATAGTTGGCCAATAGTAGGAATGCCTTCGAAGCAACCACCTCATCTTCACACCAGGCTGATAAGCACCACAGATGCCTTCATGAACCTCAGCCATAGCTGTCAATGCTTCTTTTGGGCCTAAACATTCCAGCAATAAACCATCTCCCCCTCTTTTGTAGAGAGCATTACCGTATATGATGTATTGCATAGATTGCAATTTAATTTTCCTGCTAGCCTTCGAAGATGGGCCAGCCAAGTACTGCATTATTGGATGCCTCCAATCTTGTTCCTGTAAGTCATTATGATTGACTTCCAAGACCACATTCCTTTTATTTAAAGGTGGCATTGATTTCTAGTATGTTGTTTAGCTTATGTCCCTTTGAGTATTATCTCTTCTCTTGAAATTCGAAACTTTCTGAGCCACATCATTAGCTCTATTATTCAAGAATCTTGGGACATGAGTTACATTTGCTATTTGAAATTGAGAAAGCAGATGTAATGCAACAACATAGTATGGCAACATGCTTATACTTTGACATTTGAAAATCCCTTTAACTTGGTTAACCACCAATTGAGAATCTCCAAATATGTCAACTGCATGAACTTGTAGTCCAATAAGAATTTTCAATCCCACTATTAAGGCTTCATATTCAGCTTGATTATTAGAACAAGTAATTTCATCCACTTTGAAACCATGTGTGGTTTCTATTCCTTGTGGTGACTTAATCACTATACCAATTCCAGTTAGGCCATTGGCTTTTGATCCATCGAACCACATTTGCTATGGCTCAACACTAGCCATACCAAGTTCCATTATCTCTTGGCTTTCTGTTTGAGATGGGTGGTCTGCCAAAAAATTAGCTACTACTTGTCTTTTTACTGCCTTTTGGGGAACATATTCTAAATGAAATTCTGATAAGGCTAATATTCATTTGCCAATTCTTCCCCTCAACATAGGTCTAGATGACATGTACTTAACCAAATCTGTGGTTGCAATTACCAAGACAGTTGTAGGCAAAAGATAGTATCTTAATTTCATTGCAGCAAAATACAATGCAAGGCACAGCTTTTCTACAGCTGAGTATTTACATTCACAAGAATTTAAAAACCTACTAAGGTAATAAACAACTTGCTCCTTGCCTTCTTCATTGTCTTGGGCTAAGAAAGCTCCCAATGAATTTTCTGCTGCAGCTATGTACAACTTCAAGGGCTTATCACCCTTTGGTGGCATCAGCACTGCAGGGTTGGCCAAGTAGGCTTTGATACCTTCGAAGGCAATTTGATGCTCTGCTGTCCACACAAATTCCTCTTCATCTTTTAGCCTTAATAAGGAAGAAAATACTTTAGTTTTCCCTGCAGTGTTAGAAATGAATCTTTGAAGAAAATTAACCTGTCCAAGAAACTTTTGTAATTCTTTCTTACTTGATGGAGGTCTGGCTTCAATGATGGCCTTGGCTTTATTCTAGTCAATTTGTATTCCTCTCTTGTGTACTACATAGCCCAAGAAGTTTCCAGATGATACGCCAAAAGCACACTTGAGAGGATTGAGTTTCAACTTGAACTTTCTCATTCTTTCAAAGGCTGCTTCTAAGTGAAACAGATGCTCCTCCATGGATTGGGAACCACAATGTCATCAATATAACACTCTAAATACCCTCTAATGAGGTCACGAAAGATAGTGTTCATAGCTCTCTAATATGTAGCCCCAGCATTCTTCAGGCCAAATGGCATTTTAACCCATTCGAAGGTGTCAATATTCCTAGGACATCTGAATGCTGTCTTGTGAACATCCTCCTCTGCAATGCAGATTTGGTTATAACCAGAGTGCCCATCCATCATTGATAAAATTTGATGCCCTGCTGAACTGTCTACCAACAAATCTACTATAGGCATAGGATACTCATCTTTTGGAGTTGCCAGATTCAAGTTTCTGAAATCAATGCATACCCTCATTTTATCATTCTTCTTAACTACAGGCACAATATTAGATAGCCATTCAACATACCTGGCTGTCCTAATAAAGCCTGCCTTAAGTAGTCTAAGAATTTCCTCCTTGATTTTCTGAATCACTTTTGGACTCATTCTTCTTGGTTTTTGCTTGTATGGTTTGAAATTAGGCTTCATAGGGAGCCTATGTTCCATTAATAACCTATCCAATCCTGGTAGTTCATTATAAGACCATGCAAAACAATCTTTATATCTCCTCAAAATAACCAACAACTGGCTCCTGTCAAGAGCATTCAACCAAGCATTTATATAAATGGGCTGTTGTACCAAACCTTCCCCTAAATTTATTTCTTCTAAGGGGTCTTGTATCTGAGAACTTACTGAAGCTCCTTCTTTGATTCCTTCTGGCTTCGAAGCAATCTCCTTGCTGTATTCTGCTCCCAGGTTCTTTGAGTCAACATCTTTACCCTCCTCCTCATAGACAAAGTCTGTCCACAAGACTTCTTCTTCCTGTATCTCCTAGACTTTTGTTTCAATGTCCAATGCACAGTATTTATCAAGGGCCAAAACTCTGGCCTGTTGCTGCTTCTGGTTGCAGCCAATTATCATGGCTTCTTTCTCTTGCTCCTGCACTTTCTGGACTATTGATTTTACATCCAATATTGAAAACTTAATTAGAGCCAAAGACTTGGCTTCTGGTGCTTCATCTCTTTGCCTACAACCAGGCATCATTGTCATCCTTAACGACAACCTCTTCATCAGCACTTTCCTGTACTAAGTGCTTCAGGTGTGTCACCTTCTCATCAGCCGTTACTTCGGCTGAGCCATCAGGTTTCCTCAGTATACTGAGTGGTGTCACTCCCTCAATATACAACTTGGCCTCTGCGAAGTCTGCGCATGCTATGAAAGGTTGAGGATCTGCATCAATTTCCTTTGTCTCTCCATTGCCCAAGGCCATCATTATTTTCTGATGCAAAGAGGAAGGCACACATTTGTTAGTGTGGATCCAATCTCTGCCAAGTAAAGCATTGTACTTAGCATTACTGTCAATCATGAAGAATGCCGTCATGCAGTCCCTGGTTCCCACACTCAGGTTAATGGGCAGAATTCCCTGAGCCATCTGTTTGTCTCCAGCGAAACCAGCAATGGTTGTGCTGGTCGGGATTAACCTGGGGTTCCTCTTCCCTAATTTCTTCAAGGAAGATTTTGGTAGTAAGTTTACCGTTGCCCCATTATCCACCAAGACTCGGTTCAATTGTATCCCATCGAAGAAGGCCTTGATATACAAAGGCTTGACATGCTGTGTCATAGAATTCGAGGGATACTCAAAAGGATATGAGAGGTTAATACTCACCTCTTCTTCACTCTCATATTCAGTTTCCATTGGGGTAGCCATTTCGGAATTATCTTACACCATACTCACTTGTGAGTCTTCGTTAGAGACTGGAATTGGGTCAATTTCTTGCCCCTCTTGATTCTCATCTCTAGCTTGGAATTCATGCGGTAGTATGTGTACCATATTCACTGACACTGAGCCAAATTGGATGGCTAGCTATGTCTGTTTCTCCTTTGGGCCACCTTGTTCAATTACTACGGAAGTATCTTCCATGCTGCATTCTGGTACAGCATTACTAACGAGCTCCTTCGAATGGTCTTTTTTGACTGGCTTTTCAACAAAAAATGTTTGTTCAGCCATGAAGGCTTTGAGCATTTCTTCCTCAACCATTTCTTTCTTTTGGCCTAAGACAACTTCTTTCTCTGCCTTGTTGTCACTCTCCATCAATGCCTTCTCCAATCCTGCTAAATTGGACTTATCTCTAGCTTTTAGTTCAGAGTGAACTTTGGCCAACTGTTCTCTGCTGCAACCCATTTTGCCTTGTAAAGTTGGTTTTGGAGTATGGTCTGACTTTGGATTCTTCTTTCCTTTTGTCTGTACCAATAAAGAACTCCCTCCACTCTCTTTCAAGTCTTACTAGTACTGAGTGTACCTACACTGAATTTTCCTCCTTTGTGATCTAGAAATTACGAGGACCATATCTGGTTCCTTTGTTTTTGGGTGCTTAAGCAACACCCAATTGTTTGGAGCCACCAAAGGAGGCTTGACCATCTTGCCTTGGTTTCCAATTACATCTCTTTGGGTAAACACTTCCCTAGGTTTATTCTGCATCACAAACCAATCTGGGACCCCAGATACCCATGAACTTACTGACCCGGCTGTTGAACTGCTTCTTTCTTCCTTCGAAGTCAACTTCAAAGCTGGCTATGAAAACCACTGTTTGGCCCTGGCTTCATGCTTTGGGCCTAACTCAGGCCTTTGATGAAGGTGTCCACTTTCTGTCCTACGTGAGGCTGTTCTAGGGGGCCAATCTCTGGCTTTGATCCCATAAACTGAACCTCTCTCCAGTCTCCTCTCAGAATGACTGTTCTCCATTCTGTAATAATTAGGTGGCCTGGACTCATATAAAGGCCTCTTGCCTTTGGAATGCATTCTATCAGCTGTTGGTTCAACCATCAATGGCTATTGCCTAACACCAGATGGATATGGCCTTTTATTGTAAGCATTGGTTGGTTTAGGACGTCTCTGCACATCCTTGTAATATTGCTTCCCATCAATTGGAAGTCCTTTCAACCACTTGTAGCTTAGTTTGTACCTAGGACACATCCTTTGCATTACAGCTGCCTCTAAGGAATCGTCATCCAGTGCTTCTTTATCAGAGTCTTCCCTCTGGTGTGAGAAACCTTGTCCAATAGCTGTTAAATTTCCAATGTCTTTCTTGATAGTTGTCTGGTTGGCCACATGGATCTGCACATTGACTTCTTCCAATTCTTTCAAAGACAGGTTCTGAAAGTCCGGCATAATGATATTGGCTGCCACCTCTCCAATTTTTGGAAATGGATTACTGTAGATCCCCATGGTCTTTTCAGCTTTGGCTGGGAATTTCAAACTTACTTTCCGAATTTATTCTTGAATCCTGTCTCGAAAAACAATACAGTTCTTAGTCGAGTGAGACCAAGAATTATGCCATTTACAATATACTTTTCCTTTAAGTTCATCAAGAGATGAAATTTTAACTCCTTTTGGTGACTTAAGGAAGTTGGCCGCAAGCAAATGATCAAAAATGTCATCTGCCTTAGTTAAATCGAAAGAGTATTTCCTGTGAAGGTCTTTCTTTTTAAATTGCTGGTCAATTGTTGTATCCTTATGAATTAATGCTTCACAGATCACAGGTTCTTTCCCCACAATCTCTCCTACATCGATCTCATAATTATGATCTCTATAAAATGTCTTGTACGATGCATTATTTCGATCTTGTTCCTCATCTAGTAATGCTTCGTATCTAGACACCTTGTAAGTGAGTTCCACTAAGTCTCTGAACTCAGTTGACTCAAACTTCTTTCGAAGCCTAAACTCTAAGTCATTTTGAGCCAATCACACGAATTCTGGCTCTGGCAAGATGACTCTACATTTATTTCGAGCCCTTTTAAATCTGGCAATAAACTGAGTAGCCTTCTCGTCAAGCCTTTGACTCAATCTTGCCAAGTCTGCCATGGAAACCTCTGGCTCCGATTGGAAGAATTGGGCATGAAATGCCTCTTCTATTTGTTGCCAAGTTTGGATAGAGCTAGGTGTAAGGTTAATATACCATACAAATGCTCCCCTAGTTAGGGAATTTGGGAATAACCTTAACTACATATAGTCATTATTAGTAAATTCATCGCATTGAGCAGCAAACCTAGCAACATACTCCACTGTTGATTGGTTTTCATTCCCATAAAAAAGGGCAAAGTCTGGTATCCTGAAACCTCTTGGGTATTCATGTACCCTGTCCACCCCTGGGTATGGTTTCCTGTACACTGGAGTCTGGACCCCTCGAGCCATTGGTCCGCACATCTCTCTAACAATGTCACAATTTGTTCCCTAGGGACCATATTTTGTGTTTGCTGAACTACTACTGGAGGGGCAAACACAGGATTTGGTGGACAAACTTGTGCCTGTGGTCTTCTTGGTCCATGAGGTGGTATATTTGGGATTGGTTGTCCCTGTGGTACAGGTTGCTGTTGGGGGTGTGGGTAACCCCTTTGAGCCTGTCCTGCGAAAGGATCTGCGAAAGGTGCTGGAACTGGTGTTGTGTCTCTTCCATTTGTAGGAAAACCTTCCAACCCCCCGGGGTATAAATTCGAATAAGGGATTAGTGAAACCCCTTGTGCCAGGTATGGCTTCGAACATGGGATTTGGAACCATTCTTATGCCATTTTCTTGTACTGGGTCAGATCCACTAAATTGCATGGCTTCACTGTTAAGTATTGAGGCATTTTGACCTGCTATAGGCCTCGGAATAGGTTCGTACTAAAACTGAAGTGATGGTCTTTCATAGTTCTGATTACTAGTTTGACCATTAGAATGTCCATTAACTTGCATAGGCTGTTTATCTCTAGCCAATCTTTGTTGAGGGACATTCGAAACTTCTTCCATGTGTCTTACGTTTGTTAGTTGGTGGTTATTCATTCGATCCAAAAAGGATGTTGCCCACCTTTCCATTGTGTTCATTAATTGCTGTCTCATAGCATCTACTAGGCCACCCCATGGATTTATTGGCTAAGTAGATGGAACAGTAAATGGTCCAATTCCTTGGTCTCATCCAATATTATGAACATGTGGTACTTGTTCTGAAGTACTGGTCTGGTCGACTATAGGTTCTGATAAAATGAGAGTTTCCACAGGATGTGTTATCACATTATCCTTCAAATTAGGTATCTCTACCTCTCCTTCCACGCCTTCTTCCAAGCGTTCATTTTCTCCTTGTCTCCTACGTCTAGCCATTTCAATTTGTCTCACTGGGCGTGCCAAAAATATATGTTGGCTTTTTGGCTTTCGAAGGTTATTTTTGTAATTGCGAGCGTGCAGCAAGGATCAATTAGTCCTTATAGAAAATTAATTGCCAACTAATTATCAGACGATTGTGTTTTAGTTCTTTCAGCCTCAATGAAGAGGACTTTTACTGGTGGCTTGATTTAGGAGAATTAAACAATATAACAATTAAATGAAGAACAATTGAAGCATTTCATTAAAATGAAAAACTTACAATGATCCAAACTCAGCCTCATAGAGGTTTACAGCGACAATCTACTACTTCAAACTACTCCTATGAACGAAGTGCAGTACAGAAATTTAAAGTACAGAAAATGTAAGACTGGAAATGTAAAACTGGAAAGAAAAATAAGTATAATAAGACTGGTTTTTTGGATCTGAGTCTGGGGGGCTTTTCTGGGGCATTCTCTGCTATTTATACTGTTTAAGGATGACCATCGAACTGCATTTCTAACCGTCGAACTGCTCCTCCATGATTGCTGATCATGTTGCCTCAAGATTAGCTCCATTACGCCACTACTTGCAGTTAGGCTTCCCTCATAAATTTGAATTTGAAATTTGAGTAACCGTTGAAGCCACATCACCTTGCATCTCTTTGTTGATCCACTGCTACTCAGATCTCGTAATAATCAATACTAACTACCACGTGTACGATCAGGATCGAAGACTTGAATAGTCTTCCTATATTATCCTTATTTTGCCACGCGTTGAATTGTAATTGGCTTATACAAAATATGTAGCCAACAGAAATACCATGTATTATCTATTTATTTTATTTTATTTTAAATCACCATCTATATGTATATTTATGATTAGCTCCTTATTTAAAAACAATCATTAAGAAAATTAAAATATATATATATATATATATATTATCATATAATCTGATAATCCATGATATAAATATATATAGCAATTCCTTTTTCATGTTATTTTTTAATAATAATATAAAACACTTGCTTCAATAAAAATGTAGATTGATGAATTATGGAATCAATTTGTTTCTTCTTTTAATAAATAAATAAATAAATAAAACTATAGGATCACACGACTCGAATGAAAAAGAGGGTACGGATTTCCGGATACGGCCACAGACTACATACCTAAGCCATCCCAATTCCCAACTGCAACCACCGACTATCACCGTCACATGCCGTTAAAGTAAAGCCAAAAACACGAAAAATGTTTTGAGATTCAAAGGTAGTGTTTGATTTATTTTTTTAAATTTTATTTTATTTTTAAATTATAATTTGAATAAAATATATTAATTAAACATATTTTTAAAATATAATTTAAAATTGTTTTTAAAACTCTTCTCTTTTTTTTATATTATTAATCAATTAATCAATCATTTTTTCTTTCTTATCTCTCTTTTTTCCTCTCACATTCTCTCACATTCTATACAACAATTAATCAAAAAAATTATAAATCATTCCAAAATTATTTTCAAAATTCATGACCAAACAAATTTTCTCTTTTCAAATCATGATTCAAAAACTCAAAAGTCAAAATACAACTCCACACTCAAATTATAATTCTAAAACTGAATCAAACGGATCCTAATTTTTTTTCATAATTCTACCCATAATAATACGTCAGGATAGGGGTTTATTTTTAACTTATTACTTATTCAATCATTGAAAATCTAATTTTCTTATCATATCATTGTGAGTAAATTTATAGATAAAAAAAATATGAATCCATCTTTTATTTTTATGTTGATTATATGTGTAATCAAAAATAAAAGAATTAAATAAATATACAGTCCTTATATTTTAGGATAAATTACAAATACACTCTCTGAGGTTTGCTTAAAATATGAATTGCCCCCTATAGTTTAAAAAATTATAAATAAAAAATTACAAATACCTCTCTGTCAGAATTTTTTATTTAACAAAATTAATTAAAAAAAGTAAAATTTCTAACTATTCACCTATACAATAATAAAATTATCTGAATTATTAATTGAAATACAATTTTAACATTACTAAAAACTGTTGACATCGGTGGGCGCACAAAAGCTTTTGGCCCACCACTTAGAGTCCAATTCACAATTCAAACACTAAAGCCCAACACCATTGAAAACCTAACGTTGCATCAGGAACCAATGACATCTAAACACTTGTCAAGAAGGGAACCAGCCATGTAAGCAGACAAAGATCCTGCAAAGTTATTGCACCACACATCAGCCATTAATAAGGCTCCTGCAGCATTAATTGTGATAATCCCTTCACGTCGGAACGGGCAGCCTCACCGTAAACAATGCAAGTTAGATCATAGACTTTCAGCCAACACGACAGGTCGGAGTGAACAAGGAAATGATGGACAAAGGATATAAGGAGATTTCCAAGACACATTAAAGGTTAAGTTCTCTATTCTTATTCTCTCCCTATCTCCACACCATCAATCTCCTCTCTTCTAACTTGATTGTTGGAGGGTCCGCTAGGGGACTCTCGTTCCCCGTTGGATATGTTTGCAGGCACACCAGCGAACTCAGTAACTGGTGAGAAGTGCAGGAAGTGTGGATCAGCTTGACTCACCCTTCTTTGGATCAACAACATCATCAGTGGCGCCGTCTGTGGGAAACGCCGCTCCGGGTAGTAGTTGTGTTCATTGTTGCCGGAGACCCGTTCTCGATAATTTCTCCTCACCTACCATTAAGGTGGATGATTATAATGAGATCCATGGCTTCCCAACACAACGTCGTCGACCCCCAAGTTGACCCTCCCAACCCGAATAACCCACCTCAGTACTTTACAGAGCTCATCAACAGCATCAACTGCTTGGCCGAGCAAAACCAGGCCTTGATCAACGCTTTGCTCCAGTGAAACCTGCCTATACCTCCTCCACCACCACAAGATATCCCTCCCAATCGAGAACGGACCCCGAGCCATCCTTTCCAACAAGCCCACCTCTCCAACTTAGAGGGTCTACAAGCCTCACCTTAAGACATGAACCCGCTACCTCGGGGTTTACACTCATCAATTCAAGCACCTGCCCCTGAAGGAGAGGCTAGTAGTGTTCAGCCCCCACTGCACTCTGGAGCGGACAATGTTCCTATTTGGGATACGGAACTTCGAGCCATGAAACTCTAGCTTCAAGGAGTCATGCAGAACATACAGAATAAACCCTCCACAACAGCTAACTCCCTGTTTGTCACCTCCATCAGGGACAAACCCCTACCCCCCAGGTTGAAGATGCCCTCGATCGACTCCTTCGACGGCACAACGGATCTAGTCGACCATTTGAAGACCTACAAGACCCTCATGATCCTCCATACTTTTCCTAACGAGATCATGTATCGGGCTTTCCCCGTGACGCTTAAGGGGTCGGATCGACTATAGTTTAGTCAGCTACTACCGGATTCTGTCTCTACTTTCCAATACCTAAGTGATTCCTTCTTGAGCCATTTCATTGGTGCTCAACACCAGCGGCGCCCGACAACTCAACTGCTTAATATCCGACAGACGGAAGGGGAGTCACTACGTAGTTTTGTCACCTATTTCAACACCGAGGCCCTACAGGTGGCGGAAAACGACGACAAGGTCATCCTCACAGCCTTCATAGCCGGCTTACAACCATCTGATTTCCTCTTCTCCCTTTCTAAAAATGCTCCAACCACCATGGCCACCTTCCTTTCCAAAGCCCAAAAGTATATAAATGCCGAAGACTCTTTGGCAGCCCGCCAAGATACTACACCTAAAAATCCAACCCCTAAGGACAAAAGAAAGGAATCCGAAACCAGATCCCCTCAATATATTTACCGACTCGCTCAACCCGACTGACTGGCCCCTACCCCACCACCCAGTTGGTTCGAGTGATACATTCCCCTCAATTCCTCCATGGAACAAGTCTTGAACCAGATCCAACGAGATTACAACCTGAAATGGTCCCAACCATCCCGGTCTCCCTCCAACTGGCGAGATCAATTCAAGTACTGTCGTTTCCATCAGGACTACGACCACAACACAGAGGAATGTGTTAATCTTAAAGACCAGGTAGAGGATTTGATACGCCAGGGGCGCCTCAGTCGGTTCACGGTTGCTCGTCCCCAGCAACGACCAAGGACCGCCCCGCCGGAGGACCACCACCAACATGCCCCGCCGACAACCCGCACAACCAAAGAGAGACAATGATCGGCCCTCGCCACAACCTCGAGCACAAGGCAACCCTGCCCCCCCGGTCGGAGAAATCAGAGTCATCGCGGGTGGGCTCGCATACGGAGGTCTATCCCGTTTGGCCCAGCGAGCCAAGCTCAAAAAAATCAGACAAGGCTCCGACAAATAAGTCAAGACATTAGATCACCCCTTCAAACAATCCAAGCAATAGTCTAAACCCATCACCTTTACGAAGGCCGACTGCACAAGCACCTGTTACCCTCATGACGGCCCCCTTGTCATCTCCGCTCTCCTATCTAATTACAAAGTCAGACATGTGCTTGTCGACAACGGCGACTCTTCATATATCATCTTCCTGAACGCCTATCGTCAGCTCAAGGTCGAAGAAGAAAAGTTGTCCCCTCTCCAAACCCTGCTATTTGGCTTCACTACCGATCGGGTGACCTCCATATGCTCCATCGATCTTGCCATCACCATCAGAGAATATCCACGGCAAACCACTAAGCTACTTATTTTCTTCATTGTCGACTGTCCTTCTGCTTATAACATAATCCTCGAACCTACGGCTCTTAACGCCTTCTAAGCTGTCACCTCCACATACCATCTAGCAATGAAATTCCCAACTGACCTCAGGGTCGGTACAGTGAGGGGCAAGCAGACGGTGGCCAGAGAATGCTACATTGCCTCACTAAAGGAGGTCAGGCTGAATGAGGTTTTGATCATCGAAGGTCTCGATGTCAGAGACGGGGAAGAGTTAGTCAAAGGCGAACCAGTGGAGGAACTTGTCAAAGTGCCTATCGATCCTACCAACTCAGCCAAAATAGCCAGGATTGGCAGCCAACTATCCTCTCAGGCTAAGGCTAATCTCACAGCCCTCTTAGCCAAGCACAACGATGTCTTTGCCTGGACTCATTCAAATATGCTCCACTTCCGACCTTTCCGACAGAGGCAGCGTATCTTTCACCCGGAATGCAATACCCTCATCGCCTCTGAGGTCGACAAACTACTGAAGGCGCAATTCATAAAAAACATGGACAACCCCAAGTGGCTGTCCAATGTAGTCTTGGTCCGCAAAAATAATGGTAAATGGGGACTCTGCGTCAACTATTCCAACCTCAATCAGGCTTGCCCCAAAGATAGTTATCCCCTCTCCTAGATAGATCTGCTGGCCGATGTAACTGCCGGATATCAGCTACAATCAAATCCTGATGCACCCGGCCGACCAGGAACACACCTCCTTCATCACGGACAGGGGAACTTATCACTATCGTGTTATGCCATTCGGCTTGAAAAATGTCGGAGCAACTTACCAACGCTTGGTTAATGCCATTTTTCAACACCAGATAGGTCAGAACATGGAAGTCTACATTGATGACATGCTAGTCAAGAGTAAACTCTCTTCTGATCACTTGGCAGACCTGCGAAAGACCTTCGAAACCTTACGCAAATATCAGATGAAACTAAATCTGAAGAAGTGCGCCTTCGGCGTAGGGTCTGGGAAGTTCCTGGGATTCATGGTTAGCCATCGGGGTATTGAGGCTAACCCTGAAAAGATCAAGGCACTGATAGAAATGCGGTCTCTCAGAACGGTCAAGGAGGTTCAACGGCTCATGGGCAACGTTACCGCCCTCAACCACTTTATTTCTCGGGCAACTGACAAGTGCCTTCCATTTTTTAAAGTCCTCCGATAGGCATTCGAATGGAGCACCGAATCCGAGGAAGCTTTTCAACAACTGAAGCAGTGCATGGCCAACTCTCCATTCTTTTCTCAAGCGCTGCCAGGCAAAACCCTTTTCCTTTACTTAGCTGTGTCAAACACTATGGTTAGCGTTGTCCTCATTAGGAATGACGGCTCAGTACAACAACCAGTCTACTACATTAGCCACACTCTCAGGGGGGCATAATAGAATTACCCTCTGCTGGAAAAAATGGCCTCGCCTTGGTTATAGCCTCCAGACGCCTCCGACCTTATTTCCAAGCTCACTCCATTGTGTCATTGACCAGCCACTAAAAAAGGTCCTGCAACAACCAGAATCGTCAAGCAAACTTATGCAATGGTCCGTCAAGCTAAGTCAATTTGACATCTCTTACTGACCTTGAACAACAACCAAAGGTCAGGCTGTCATCGATTTTATCTTGAAATTCACCAATCTCACTCCAAACATGTCCCCTCCGCCAGCACACTTCAACGCTGATGCAGAAGAGCCCCCACTCCCAGACCTTTAGTGTTGATGGTTCATCCCATGAAAAAGGTAGTGGAGCCGGTCTAACCCTCACCACCCTAGAGGGTGAGTACTTTAAGTGTGCCCTCCGTTTCCTACTCGATGTAAGCAATAATGAGGTTGAATATGAGGCCTTGATAGCAAATCTTCGACTAGCCAGAGACATTGGTGTAAGCCATATCCAAGTATTCAGTGATTCCCAATTGATTGTCGGACAGATTACTGAGGAGTTCGACACAAAGGAAGAAATGATGCGAGCATACAGGGACATTGTCCTTTCTCTTGTCCGCATCTTCAATACTTTCCAGATCAGACACATTCCTAGGTCAGAAAACTCCAAGGCGGACGAAATGGCACAACTAGCCTCGCCCGACCAGTCAGACTTCAGCCAAGGCATCTGCATTGAATACTTGACCCATCCGGCTACTTCGCCAAACCCACAGGAAGTTCACTACCTTCAGAATGAACCAATCCCATGGACTCAAGACATTCTTCAATTTTTGACACAAGGGGAGTTGCCAGACGATAAATAATAGGCCGCCAAAGTCAGAGCCCGGTCGTCCAATTACGTCCTCATCAGCGGCTTACTGTACAAACGAGGATTCTTACGTCCATACCTCAGGTGCCTCAGTCCTGCTCAAGCGACCTATGTGATGAGAGAAGTCCACGAGGGTATTTGTGGTAATCATTCGGGTGGAAGATCTCTGGCCCACAAAATCCTCTACACCGGCTACTTTTGGCCCACTATGAATCAAGATGCCAATGACTTTGTATTTAAGTGTGATAAATGCCAACGCTTTGCCAACATCTCTCATGCTCCACTAACAAAACTGATTACATTCAGCAGTCCCTACCCCTTCGCTAAGTGGGGCATCGACTTAGTCGATCCTTTGCCTTTTGGTAGGGGCCAAACCAAGTTCGTTGTGGTTGCCATTGACTACTTCACCAAATGGGTGGAAGCAGAACCCCTTGCTACGATCACTGAGTGAAACACTACCAGGTTCACCTAGCAGTAGATCGTGTGCCGATTTGGAATCCCCCAAGCCATCGTTTCGGACAATGGCAAACAATTCGACAATGCCAAGTTCAGAAAATTCTGTGAAAAGCTCAACATTAGACCCTGTTTCTTTTCCCCAGGCCATCCCCAAGCTCATGGACAAGTCGAAGTCACCAATCACTCCCTTCTGAAGATCATCAAGACTAAGTTAGAGGCTGCTAAAGGACTCTGAGCCGAGGAATTGCCGAATGTATTCTGGGCTTATTGGACGACCGCTCGAACCCCTACTAGGGAGACTCCCTTTTGCCTAACATACGGTGTCGAGGCAGTCATCCCAGTAGAAATCGGTCTGCCGACCCCTTGGATTTTACACCCAAATCCGGAATTAAACGAAGAGTTGCGTCGGGTGGATCTGGACCTAATTGAAGAGCTCCGAGAGGCAACTACTGTCAGACGGGCATCATATCAGTAGAAAATGAGAACACATTATAAACGCAAAGTCCGACCGAGAGAGTTCACAGGAGGAGACCTAGTCTTACGCGGAGCAACCCTTGCCACTAAAAATCCGACCGAGGGCAAGCTAACAGCCAAATGAGAGGGACCTCATATTGTCAAGAGCAAACCCCGCTCAGGTACTTACTGTCTCAAAGATATAGAAGGCAGAGACCTCCCCCATCCATGGAATGCCGAGCACTTGAAGCGTTATTTCCAGTAAAATAGCGTCTCCTATTTTTGTATTATTCAATTGTTGTATGTTCCTTTTTGCCAATCTGCGCACTTGTTCATTTTTGTCCTTCCCATACACGGTGTAAATTTGTGATCGACAGATTGTGCCTTAATGACAACAATTTCACATCTCCATTTATTTGTGTTGCGTCTCTATGACAAGATTTGGACAAAGCCTCAGTCCGACTGAGCCTTCCAAGCCTCAGCTAGACTCAGCATGAAGAGCTCAGCTAGACTGAGGTAACCAAAGCCTCAGCCTAACTAAGCCCTCCAAGCCTCAGCCTGACTAAGCATGAAAAGCTCAGCCAGACTGAGTTAAGTCAGGCCTCAACCAGACTGAGCATGAAGAGCTCAACCAGACTGAGCATGAAGAGCTCAGCTAGACTGAGGTAACCAAAGCCTCAGCCTAACTGAGCCCTCCAAGCCTCAGCCTGACTGAGCATGAAAAGCTCAGCCAGACTGAGTTAAGTCAGGCCTCAACCAGACTGAGCATGAAGAGCTCAGCCAGACTGAGTTAACCAAAGCCTCAGCCTAACTGAGCCTTCCGAGCCTTAGGCAGACTGAGCATGAAGAGCTCAGCCAGACTGAGTTACTAAAGTCTCAGCCCGACTGAGTCCTCCAAGCCTCAGCCAGACTGGGGATGAAAAGCTCAGCCAGACTGAGTTACTAAAGCCTTAGCCCGACTGAGTCCTCCGAGCCTCAGCCAGACTGAGCATGAAGAGCTCAGCCAGACTGAGTTAACCAAAGCCTCAGCCCGACTGAGCCCTCCGAGCCTCAGCCAGACTGAGCATGAAGAGCTCAGCCAGACTAAGTTACCAAAGCCTCAGCCTGACTGAGTCCTCCGAGCCTCAGCCTGACTGAGCATGAAGAGCTCAGCCAGACTGAGTTAACCAAAGCCTCAGCCCGACTAAGCTAACCAAAGCCTCAGCCCGACTGAGCATAAAAAGCTCAGCCAGACTGAGTTAAGCCAGACCTCAGCCAGACTGAGCATGAAGAGCTCAGCCAGACTGAGTTAACTAAAGTCTCAGCCCGACTGAGCCCTCTAAGCCTCAGCTAGACTGAGCATGAAGAGCTCAGCCAGATTGAGTCAAAACTAGTCTCACCCAGACAAAGCATGTAGTTAAAACTAGTCTCAACCAGACTTAGTTAAATCTTAGTTCGTTTTTACCATTCATACAAATTAGCTTACTTATCCATTTTTACCACTTATACAAGTTAGGTTACTTGTCCAATTTTACCATTTGTATACTTTCTTGATAAACTTTACCATTCAAAAACAACAACAACAACAACAACAACAATAACAAAACTGGTACTTTTATTAACAATTTGCACGATTATACACTTCATTACAGAAACTACATTTACTTCATTACAAAAAAAAAAAAAAAAAAAACAACAACAACAACAACAAAAAACAAACAAAACACCCTGCCCTTAATCCCCTTCGCTTGACGCGAGATCTTCCTCTTCTACCCCCTCGTCCAAGGAAGTCTGAGCAACGTTGTCTTTTCCTACTTTCACTAGATTGAAGTCCACATCTGGGAACAACCCTTGCGCCTTATACTTGAAGTTCATCCAGCCGTTGTCCTAGTATTGGCTCCTCTCGTGCTTGTAGAAGTCTAATCGCTGAAAGCTTTGGATCGTTTCTTCTTTGCTCCTATCTCCAGCGGCCACTCCTGACGGCCCAGCACCCCCTTCCCTCTCCTCAGCCAAGCTCTTAGCGACCGCCCCGTCAATGGCCTTCTGGAATTTGGCAGACCTCTTAAATTGCTCCACAGCCGCCACGTAGAGGTCTGGGTACACCGCCCTTTCCAAGGCCATTTTGGCCCTCTCCTCTGCCAGTGTTCTCTCTAACTCCGCGATGCGCCCATCTGCTTCTTCCTTGTCTTTTAAGGTCTGGTCGTGCAGATCTTCGTTGTTGGAGAGGGCCTCTTCCAACCTTTCCTTGGCGGTGTTGCAGGCTTCTTAGATCACATTTACCTTCCTCCGTTCGCCCGCCAGCTCGAATTCCAACAATACCGCCTTGTGGTGCACCACTTCCAGCTTCGATTTGGTGAAAGCGAGCTCGGAGGCAGCACGCTCTGCCAAGTAGCTCTGCACCCCCGTCAATACTTTCGTCTTCTTCGCAATTTGCGCATAGTCTAGGCCCTTCGCACAGGCACTGCGTGCGGCTTTCCTCCAGCCCGCCATCTCCACTCTTAAATTTTGAAGTTCAGCCCTTACCCCCTCTAGTTGGGCCTTCAGCAGCTCTGCATCCATCTTCGCACGTGCCGCCTTATTCAGTAGGGCCGCCGCCAAGGCCGTTGCTTCCATCTACGCTGAGCAGAACCCCCTCAGGAGGTCGGCTTTCGTAAATTGCGCCATCGACCGCACGGCCGCATCCTCCACTACTCCTAAGAGACAATCTGCGGTGACCCTGGCTTCGCCCCCTTCTTCCGCCGAACGGTCGGCCACCACATGAACATGGTACGTGGCGGTCTTCAATGCCACCCTCGTCTCAAATTTACTCGCCCGCCCCTTACCAGGACTTGGGTACACTTCTGGTATAGACCCAATTTTGGGAGATTGCTCTCCCAATCCCTCGCCTCCGGCCAACTGTTTTGGCTCAACTGCGTCACTCACCACTTGGGCACTTGGACCCCCATGGCCTCTCCTACCACTTGGATACTTGGGGTCGCCTCCGCCCCGCCTTCCTTCACCTTCTTCAAAACTGGCCCCCTCTCACTCTCCTCTGCAACCGCCCTCATTTTCTTCTTCTTCAACACCTCTTCCACCTCTTTTCTGCTCCTCTCCTTCAGTGGATCCACTAAGGGCAGCAGCGGCGCATAATCGGCCAGATCCTTATCTCCCAACGGTTTAGGGCGTAGTCGGACTCGCTCCTTCGTGACCGGCTTAGGCGCACGGCCTAACTGTGATTCTTTATATTTGTCAACTTTGGCGAAGGTCCTTTTATCCTCCACCTCTTGCATCTTTCTCCTCGCCTCCAACTCTTCTAGTGTAAGGTCCCCCTCGGTCAACTGTGGCCCCAGACTTAAGGCAAACAAGGTTGAAGGTTGGATGAGGCCATCCCATTTCACGCCCTTCTTATCCCTTTACTCCTTCACCTATTTAACCTTATCCTCTGCCTTTGCCTTTGCCTTCAGCCTTGGCTCCACTGACTTGATGGGAATTTTCCACGTTGTGCGCACCCCCTCCCACCATTTGCTGACACGTAGAACCACTGTGGTCTCCATTCCTTCACCGACGATGGCAAACCCGCCACCGCTTGCAAGGTCACCCATATTTCTTGTTGACCAGAGGCCTGGTAGCAAGAAAAGAACTCATCTACTGTCATCGCTGCTCCCCTGGTCGCCCATGGCCATGCGATCGTGTAGGCCAGTAATATTTTCCACACATTGGGTATGAGCTGACCTGGCGCCACCTCTAACCGATTCAGCACATCCACCACTATTTGTGGGAGCGGCAGCCTCAGACCGCCGCGCAACGCCTCCTCGTACAGTGTGAACTCCATCGAACGCGCATTCGACGCCCTCTCCTTGGCCGTCGGCAACTTCAACTCTGTCTATGCCGGAATCTAGTCCTTCTTATGCAGCTCCTCTAACTCCTCTGCTGTAAACGTCGACTTATCAGCCTTGGTGTGCCAGTGGTCAGGTCCCACATGGCTAATCGACCTCGCGGTCATGATCATGGTGGACGGACGAGGTCGCACTGCTTGCTCCGCCCCTCTCTTCTCATGCCTTTCCATCCTATATTGCTCCTCCAAATCCACTATGTCGTCTTCACCCAATGCCTCTAACTTCATGGCTGTCACTTCGTTTCGAGCCATCTCTTTTATGTTTTTGTATATTGTTTCGGACGTAGGTGCGAGGAAGTTTGCAAACTGTTGGAGGGGAGTGTCAAAAGAAACGAATAAGATCAGGTCTGGGATGTGTTGGTTTCTCGCAATGAGATATGTAAAACGGATAACTCCAAAAACCCATGGTTTGCCTATTTGCCAAGGATCAAGGTTAAAATTTGCCAGTTTGAAAATTTCAAAAATTTTACAACCCCTACTTTTTCCACGTCCAATCCTAGTCGTAACCTTTCGCTTCCTACTAATGTATCACCTCCCTTACCATTGGTTTAGATCTTACCAGGTGTACAACCACGATTCCCCCCTTTTCCTCTTCCCCGTCTATTTCACTTCGCATCATCACGTGCCTCATCACTTCTCGAGCCTCGTGCGCCGCCACCACCTCGACCCCTTTTCGCGGTCGGCCCATCTCTCGGTCGCTCTCTACGTTTGACCCTCCTTTACGATCGACCCACCTCTCGGTGGGTCTTATCGCTCGACTCCCTTTCGCGATCGGCCCATCTTTCGGTCGGTCTCCGCGCTTGACCACCCTTCGCGGTTGGCCCACTTCTCGATCAGTCTTCTCGCTCGATCCCCTTTCGCGGTCGGCCTATCTCTCGGTCGGTCTCCGCTCTCGACCCCTCTTTGTGGTCGACTCTCCTCTCGGTCGGTCCTCGTGCTCGGCCCCACACACTCCCCATCTTCTTTCTTATTCCTTTCGTTGGACTAAAGTTGCACTTGGGAATGGGGGACTATTGACATCGGTGGGCCCACAGAAGCTTTTGGCCCACCACTTAGAGCCCAATTCACGGTTCAAACACTAAAGCCCAACACCATTGAAAACCCAACACTACACCAGGAACCAATGACATCTAAGCACTTGTCAAGAAGGGAACCAACCACGTAAGCAGACAAAGATCCTGCAAAGTTATTACACTACACATCAGCCATTAATGAGACTCCTGCAGCGTTAAATGCGATAACCCCTTCATGTCGGAACGGGTAGCCTCACTGTGAATAATGCAAGCTAGAGTATAGACTTTCGGCCAACACGATAGGTCGGAGTGGACAAAGAAACGATAGACAAAGGATATAAGAAGGTTTCCAAGACACATCAAAGGTTAAATTCTCTATTATTATTCTCTCCCTATCTCTACTCCATCAATCTCCTCTCTTGTAACTTGATCGTCGGAGGATCCACCAGGGGACTCTTGTTCCCCGTTGGATATTTTTCCAGGCACACCAGCGAACTCAGTAACTGGTGAGAAGTACAGGAAATGTGGGTCAGCCCAACTCACCCTCCTTTGAATCAACAACATCATCAACTGTTAATTAACTTAATGATTTATTAATAAAAGAATCTATTTGTTATGAAATTAGAAACCTTAAAGGACATAATATAATTTTTAGAACTACATGGAATAATTTATAATTTAAATAAACCTCAAAGGGTGTGTTTGTAATTTACTCTACATTTTATTATAGTAGACAAATTATAATATTTCATTGAATTTTTTTTCGATTATTAGATAATTTTTGCAATTTCAGATGGGGCTTTATCGTCTTTCCAACATACCTCTGTTGCCCAATTTGGATTTTAACAATGATACATTTCCTAATATTAGACTTCTAATTGAGCTCTAATGATGTGAAAATTTAAAAACAAAAAATAAAGGTCAAAATATCATATCAATGAATGAGATCCACCCTTAGAGTTCATATTTCAGAACTCTTAAACATTTTTCTTAGAATTTTATTTCCATTTTTCAACACTCTAGCACGGGGGCTTTTCCCATATTAGGCCTCTTTTACATCTTATTTCCCAAACTAGGCCTAGTTTGGACGGATTTCCCAAACTAGGCTAAAGCGTTATTACAAATTGCGCTTTCACTGTTTGGAGTCCAAAATTTGATGAATAGTGAAAGCGCTATTGAGAAACGCGCTTTTAATTAAGAAATTGTTATTCCAAATCACGCTTTTAGTATAAAAAAAAATTTCTGAAGAAAACGCTATTTGAAATCGCGCTTTCACTGTGCGTATAATTTTTTTTTTTTTTTTTTAAGAAAACGTTATTTGTTACAACACAAACCAAAACCAGAACCAACCCACACTCTCACTCTGACATAGGCACACACCCACACACACTGAAGCATTGAAATAATATAATTTTTATATATAATAATAATTTATAATAATCAATTATATAATTTTTATAATTTTCATAAATATAAATCATTTTTAGGTTATAAATGGTTTGATTTATAATACGTATGTAAGGGTAAAAATTTTTATAATCAAAAATAATTTTTGCAATTTTTATAATAAAAAAAAATTATAAATTATCAAAAAATAATTTATAATACGTAAGTATCATAAAATTTTTTATAATAATTTATAATACGTATGTATTTACTTTAAATAAATTATATATAATACGTATGTATTATATATATAATTTTTATATATTTACTTTAAATAAATTATTTTTGATACCTATGTATTATATATATAATTTTTATATATTTATATATTTACTTTAAATAAATTATTAATAAATATATAATAATTATTTTATAAAATAAATTATTAATAAAAATTATTGATTGTAAAATAAATTGATTATTTTATAAAATAAATTGATTATAATTTTTATTAATAATTATTTATTGTATATTTTTAAATAATTTATAAAGATTATAATCAATTTATAAATAATTTTTGCAATTTTTATAATCAATTTTTACATACGTATGACAATAATTTTTATAAATTATTTAAACCATACGTATGTAAGGGTAAAAAATTTTAGGTTATGGATGGCTTGATTTATCATTTATCAAAAATTTTACCCTTAAACCATACGTATGTAAATGTGAAGATGGGTTTACTTTAAATGTAAATGTGAAGATACGTATTAAATTATTTACATACGTATTAATTATAAATTTTTATAAATTATTTTTGAATAATACATACGTATTATAAAATGTGAAGATGGGTTTACTGTAAAAAATTTTAAATCAAAAATGTAAAGATTTAAATAATACATACGTATTATAAATTATTATAAAAAAATTTATAATACATACGTACTATAAAATTTTATTAATAATTTATTTTATAAAATAATTATTATGTATTTATTAATAATTTATTTAAAGTAAATATATAAAAATTATATATATATATAATACATACGTATTATATATAATTTATTTAAAGTAAATACATACGTATTATAAATTATTTTTGATAATTTATAAATTATTTTTGATTATAAAAATTACAAAAATTATTTTTGATTAGAAAAATTTTTACCCTTACATACGTATTATAAATCAAACCATCTATAACCTAAAAATGATTTATATTTACGAAAATTATAAAAATTATATAATTGAATATTATAAATTATTATTATATATATAAATTATATTATTTCAATGCTTCAGTGTGTCTGTGCGCGCCTATGCCAGAGTGAGAGTGTGGATTGGTTTTGGTTTTGGTTTGTGTTGCAATAGTAAAAACGTTATTTGAAATAACGTTTTCTAAAAAAAAAAAATAATTATACGCACAGTGAAAGCGCGTTTTCAAATAGCGTTTTCTTCAGAAAAAAATTTTTATACTAAAAGCGCGATTTGAAATAGCGATTTATTAATTAAAAGTGTGTTTTGCAATAGCGCTTTCACTATTCATCAAATTTTGGGCTCCAAACAGTGAAAGCGCGATTTGTAATAGCGCTTTAGCTTAGTTTGGGAAATCCGTCCAAATTAGGCCTAATTTGAGAAATAAGATGTAAAAGAGATTTAATATGGGAAAAGCCCCCTCTAGCACGAGTTATGTTAGGAATCTCAAATAAATAATCAAATTTTCTATGAAATTGATGATTTGTATGGATCACACGCCATGTGGGCGGTTGGATAAAAAATTTAGCCTCCGTTTAAGAAGTGGGTTAACTTTTTGGCTTTTTGGTTTTTTTAGCTATTTTAGCCTGGGCTTAAAAGCTTGGTTTGGGAAGGACTTTTTGGCTTTTTTTAGTTTTTTTATGAGAGAAGAATGTAATGATTATGGATTTGATGTGATGTTTTATTTGTTATGACTTAAATAATCTATTTTATTTTTTATGACTAAAATAGTAAAAAAAGTCTGCAAACCCACTTGCCAACATGCTTTTATTTAGATCCATAGCCCGCCGTTCTTATGTTTTTGCTAACTTACGCGAGGTGCGAAATGCGCACCCAACGACGTTTAGTCTTCCGTGTCCGTATTCTGGGATCGCTGACCATGACGTGTACTCGATGCAGAAAAGGTGCGCATTCACGCGTGGTGCGCCATCTAGCCACTCCCGCTTATTTTATTTTTTTCAATTACCAACCGCTTTCTGCCTCCCCATCTCCTCATTGGCGCGCGCTCTCTCTCTCTCTCTCTCTCTAGATATATATTTGTTTATGTTATCTACATGTGCACTTGTTGTGTGTGTATATGTATCTGTGGAAGTGCCTTTCTCAAGTCTCTTCCGATCTCCAAACTCTTTTCTTGATTGAATGAGATTGAGATTTTGAATTTGAATATACGTTTATGCATTTGAACTTGGCTCTGAAGCGCTCATTCACATGAGATTTGAGCTGTGGAAGGTTTGTCAAGTTCGTGTATGTATGTATGTACGTACAAAGCAGCTTCCGATTCCGATCAGAAATTTTTGTTCAATAAAAGTTTTGAATTCATTGTATTGGAAGTTGACTTGAAGAAGTGAGTTTTTTCAACGTTTGAATGTGTTGTTGTTGAGAGAAATGCACTGTTCAATGTTTGATTTCTTCGACTCGATGATCTGCAGAAATTTGCAGAGACTGTACGGTCAATTAGGATTTGATTTGTTGTTCTTTACGTGAGGAGTTGAAGTTGTCGAAATTTGTTAGAGAGAGAAAGCAAAGGGAAGGAGAGAGAGAGAGAGAGAGAGAGAAGCGAAGCGTGTGGGTGAGATTGTTGTTCACGTGCAGCTTGTGAAAATGCCGCACAGAACGACTTACTTCTTTCCAAGGCAATTTCCGGACCGTGGATTCGATGCATCGTCAAAAGCATTTATAGATCACGAGAAGACAATCTCCAAAGAGAGCTTTATTAATGGGGAAAGCGACAGAAAATCGTCAAAGATCTCAAAGGAGGTCATAGTCGGAGGCAGGAAGAAGAGCTCAACTGTATCGGATTATCTCACGGGCGACACGATTCACGGAAAACAATTGGCTGCTTTTGTCAATTGGTTGAGTGAGAAAAAGGGAGAGAGGTTCGGTCACGTGAAGTTAAAATTGGACGGCGGCGATGACGATGAGGATCACGAACAACACCCGCTCTTGCTTCAACCTCCGCCGCCGCCGCCGGAACCGGTTGTTGCCGGTAATGACCGGAGTTTTCCGGAGGTGGATGGTGGTGCAGCCGGTAGAGGACGGGGATTTGACCGGCAGGTGTCGTTGCAGAGGTTGTCGAGTGGGAGTAGTTATGGTGGTGGTGCGGCGGCTGAGGTGGTGGTTGGTGGTGGCGGTAGAGAACGGGGGTTTGAGAGGAAGACGACGTCGTTGCAGAGGTTGTCGAGTGGGAGTAGCTATGCTGGGAGTCTGTTTTCGGGGACGACATTGGATGGGAATTTGTCGAGCGGTGGTGTGAAGTATTCTCAGTTCTCGACAACAAGGGAGGAAGAGGAGGAGGAAGAGAGTAGAGAGAGTTTGGCTAGTAAGTCTCGAGAAAGCTATTATTTACAGCTCACATTAGCTAAACGCCTCTCCGAGCAAGCGTCGCTTGCCAGTGACCCCCTCCTCTTTCAACTGTGTGGGGCGGATAGTCTCATTGTATCTCCTGATGCAGAAACTGTTTCGTATAGACTCTGGGTACAATATCTATCCATTTTTCAAACTTAATTATGTGCTAATCTATTAAAATTAACAATATCTATTCATTTTTCAACCTTAATGGTGTGCTAGTCTATTAGAATATCATGATTTTCCATAGTCAGGGGCAAATCCAAGATTATCAGTATGAAATGGGATGCGAAAGTATGTTTAGAGTTCCTAATCCTTATAAATTTTAATTATTTTAAAAATTTTAGTATAATATACAATACGTTTTAAATTTTTGGGGTGCAGTCACCCCCTCCACACACCCCCTAGATCCATCCTTGATTGTAGTTGAAGCTAAGCTTGGGCGTCGCTGGCCAAAAATTTGGTTTATGGGTCATTTTAGTTAAGGAGTATGCTGTTTACTTGCATTTATCTTTGCCTAATCAATAAATGCTCCACTTTTCAGGTTAATGGTTGCTTGTCATATACTGATAAGATCTCAGATGGATTCTACAACATTTTGGGAATGAATCCGTATCTGTGGGTGATGTGCAATGACTTGGAGGAAGGTAAACGGATACCATCTCTGATGGCACTTAAAGCTGTTGAACCCAGTGATGCATCAATGGAGGTTGTTATTGTTGATAGATATGGCGACACTCGTCTTAAGGAGCTAGAAGATAAAGCACAGGAACTGTATTTTGCAACAGAAAATACCTTGGTGTTGGTGGAAAAGCTAGGCAAACTTGTTGCTATATATATGGGGTAAGTGTCAACATTTTTCTTAGGTTTACTGCTTGAGCCTTTGTCTCTTTCCTTGTAAAGACGGGTTTGAGTGTGTTGGAATTTAAGGGGCACTTTTCCAGTGGAGCAAGGTGATCTGCACGTGCGCTGGAAATTGGTTAGCCAGAGATTGAGGGATTTTCAGAAATGCATTGTGCTTCCCATTGGCAGCCTCTCTACAGGACTGTGTAGGCATCGCGCTATTCTTTTCAAGGTGATGACATACACTATACATCTTTTTCATTTAGGAGAGGGAAAATAAAAATAAAAAAACCTGGATTTCTCTTTCTCCATGTTAAATTATTTTTGGTAGGACCAAGTTTAGAATACAAGATGTATAACTTTGTATTCTTATTCTTTCCATTATATATCTTTGTTTGATTCACAGTTCATTTTGTTTGATTCGTATTTTATGAAACTAACCCTTATTATTTATAATTGGAAGGATAATTCCATCCATCTTGTGTAGATCTGCTCTTCTAAATACTTTTTAATGTCGAGATAGTGCAGCAGAATGACATGCTATTCTTCACATTGAAATTAATAGAACTTCAAAAGAAGGTGAAGCAGATAGAATTTATTGTGAAATACTAGGAATGTACTTCCGGTGTGTTTCTTTATTTTGCTCCTTGTTCTTTTCAAAATTTCCAGAGCTTAGCTATGAAAGTTGTAGTCAATGTATCAGATTGAGTGCATAAATTGATCTCCAGCCAGTTATGCTGCACACAATATTTCTGCCTCTTAATGTATATATAAGTGGTGGACGTGCAGGCGGGTGGGCTTGCAGATGCTGGCTGGATAATCTTTTGTTTGTTCGTGTTCGCATAAGTGTATTGCCTCTGATAATCCCAATATGCAGACGGAAAGAAATCAGTAAACTAACAGATGATTTCTTTTCAATTGCAGAAATTGGCAGACTACATAGGTCTGCCTTGCCGAATAGCTCGAGGTTGCAAGTACTGTGTTGCAGACCATCGGTCTTCTTGTCTCATTCAAATTGAGGATGACGGGAAACTTCCTAGGTAACATATTTTTTTTCCAGGCTTTTAGGCTTTACAATATCCTCCATTAACTACTATTCGAGTACAATTGCTAAGGTGATGTTTCTACTTGCTTTTTGATTTTTATGTTGCACTAACCTTGAAGTGCTGCATGACACTTGGTCAAAAAAACCAAGTCTGATATATGTGTTAGCTTATACCATAATAGATTTTGCTTCTAGTTTCATGATGGCATTAGAATCCTGAATAAGTTGATTAGAGGATGATCACTGACCTGAAAGTTGTTACATTATACAATAATGTCTTTTGTATGGGGTGGTACTGATGCCTCGGATATTAGAATGCATATGCCATCAGTGATAGAAATAGGATCCACAAAGTCCTTGACCAAACAGTTCTTTTATTATGTATCTCTTATTTTCATTCATTGGTGTTTATAGACGCATATATTTCTTAACAGGGAATATGTAGTTGATCTAGTTGGGGAACCAGGAAATGTCCATGGTCCAGATTCCTCAATCAATGGAGCTGGACTTTCCTCAGTGCCTTCACCATTTCAGATTTCACATCTAAAAGAGTTTCAACAACCTTACATAGATAACGCATCACATTGTCAGATCTCAAACTCAAAGCACACATGTGCCCCTTCTGAAAATCCTCTACATTCAGGTAAGTCATATTTGCATACCTTGGGGCTTGTCATTCAAATTCTTTCTGCATGACAGCATCACTGGCTGATGGCAGGATGAATCATTCAGGGTGAAGATATAAGGGTACCTTGAGATGTTCAGATTCAGATAACATAGTTTGCATATTAGAAAAATTAAGGGACCAATGTGCCAGGAACAAAATCTCTGGCACTGTATATGACTCAGTTGAAGAATGGTTTAGCAACTGCAAATTAGATAACATGATGTACCTTATACGTTTACTTATCACACGTCTGGGTATTATTTATTAAAAAGTTTGTGTGAATTTTTTATTTTATTTTTTATAGCTTTCTAATGCAAATTCACATAGCTCAGATTTTCTGTTCCATATTTGCAATTTTTATTCTATTGGATACACCAGAATACTAGTCATTGATTAACTCTAGAAAAATGGATGTGCTAGAGTTGTTTTGTTGATTTCATGGCCATCTAAAGAAGCTTGTTGACCATTCTTTATAGTATGCAGCTCTGGCAAAAAAATTAACTGGATCCAGAGAGATGCTGATTTCACCAAATTCACTTTTGAGTCTGAACTTTTACAGGCATTGGGCAAGTTCATCCAAAGGAGGATATTGGCTTGCATAAAAATCCGAGAGAGACCATGTATAGTCCAAGTGATCAAGGTTGTGGAGGAAGTGAATCACCTGAACGTCTGGATGTTGGTGCTGCTGGAATATCAAGAGAGGAATATTCTAGGCCTGGTGGAGAGAACGTAGTCAGACAACACGCTTGGAGAAAAGAAATTTTTGTATCTGGAAGTCCAAGTATAAATACTCCTCTCAAACAACCTAAAGTAAACTTACCTTGTCCATCGGATCTCATGGAGGTCAAGAGTGAACTTGAAAATCAAGGCATATTTCCCAAAATTACTGTCCCAAGATATTTAAACCTTGAGCCTTCTCTTGCAATGGATTGGCTTGAGATCTCGTGGGATGACTTACACATCAAAGAGCGCATTGGTGCTGGTACTTTTTGCTAACTATCTATTTCCAGAAAGGTTTTCTTGAGGTTTTTAAATATTATTTGGAAGCAATTGTGGGAGGTAAAATACTCTTTGTTCCTCTTGCAGGTTCTTTTGGGACAGTGCATCGTGCTGAATGGCATGGATCGGTTAGTATTTGGACCTTGTTATTTCTCCATTGATTACCTAATCCTGTTAATGCAAGTATGATGCTACATTCATGGTCATATTTTATTATAAAAGTTGATGGATACTAAATACTTTTAATTGGGTGATATTCTAGTAATGTTTAGGAGAATTCTACAATATACACCTCATACCATATGTACCATTAGTTACACCATTTACTTATTTAGTTATGACATTATTTTGAGATGTTTAGTTATGTCTCATGGGCCCCGTTTGTTTTGGGTTATATGGAGGGAATTGGGATTCATAGTAAGGTGAGACCCACTAATATCATGTTTGTTTTGAGAGATGGAAAGGAGATTCGTAATCCCCTTCGGACTACGAATCTCCATGGGGAGGGGATTAGATAGGCCCGTGAGCCTTGGTATTAGAAATTAGACCGCCGAACTATTTTTTTTTTATTTAATTTTTTTTTTACATGTTGGGCATTTGTTTTTAACATTAATATTTAATTTTTTGTATTTGTTGTTAAGTAAAAATCATTCTTTTATTTGTTTTATTTTTTTCTGGATTTTTTTAATTTTTTTTTTTTACATGTTGGGCATTTTTTTTTGGAACATTAATGTTAATGTTTAATGTTTTTGTATTTTTTTATTTGTTTTATTATTTTATATAAAAATAATTTAACAATCCCTACACCAACAACTATCATCAAAACAAATACAATTTTACTTAATCCACTCACTATCAATCCCTTCACTATGAATCCCCTCAATTCTATCTCTGAAAACAAACGGAAGCATGTAATGTTTGATTATAAGTATGAAGTTATATTATTTTCTTCTTTAGTTATAAGGTGCATATGTATGTTTATCATCCATCAATTCATAATCCAGAATGCAATTCAATCATTTTGAAATGGTGTTTCATTTTTTAGCCCTCATATAATACAACCCTTTATTTCAGCATTAGAGATCACACTGCATAATTCAATACGAGCTGTACATAGTTAAGAGAAGCTTGCTTCAAATTGACATCATCAATGCTATTGAGGGCGTAGAAGCGTTTAGACATGCGCTCTTAATGCATTTCTACATCTTTCCTCTTGAAAGAACAACGTTTCATGTTGAGATATTCTTCTCTGGCTTGAGAGGTGTAAGGATCCCAGGCACCTAGAAATTCAGTATGAATGTGTGCAATAAGGGCATCGACATTAGGAGTTTCTCTGATTGGCACAATGAGAAAGCGATTAATAGTGGTATGGAACTGTTGCATACAAAATCAAATTGACTCTCAGTTGTTTATGGTTTAGTAATTTATCAGGTACAACAAAAGTGAGTAATGGATATTATTGAGTCCTATTGAGAAACTCCAGACAGAAATTCTGTCCAAATTTGGTATTGGTCTTGATTGTTGCACCGTATTCACTCTTCCTTAAGAAAAATATATTGCATGCTACAGGATGTTGCAGTCAAGGTTCTAACAGTCCAAGATTTTTGTGATGATCAGTTGAAGGAATTCCTGAGGGAGGTATGTATTTAGTAGACTGAACACTCCTCTGCTTCCCAAGACACTATTAAGAGTATCTGCTCTGTTATTAGATAGGTGTTGACTGAATTAGAACTTCCATCTGAAGTGCTAGATTTGTGCATGTGGTTTCATATATCAACATATTTTTTGAGCCATAAATTGAATCCATTTATTTCCAAAACGCAAGTGTTCAGTGCCTTTCTTGTTTATCTGTAGCTTAAGTTGTAGTTGACTTTTTTTAGGTTGCGATAATGAAGCGCGTTCGTCATCCTAATGTTGTGCTCTTCATGGGTGCGGTTACACAACGGCCACATTTGTCAATCGTGACAGAATATCTACCAAGGTAAAGACATTTTTTAGTTCCTAATGCATTGTCCCGCAGTCTTGATGGCTGTGCCACTGCCATCCTTCTCACATGGGTCGGTACTGCAGCGAGAGAGGGGTTGCTGGACGCAGTCAAAATTGTTGTGAATTTAGCAATTTGCTTCCTGAATTATTTTATTATTTGAACTACTTCTATCTAAAGCAGGTGATGGAAGGCTAACTTTGCACAAATCCTGATTTTGTGGAACAGGGGTAGTCTATACCGCCTCATCCATAGGGCAGATGCTGGTGAAGTTTTGGACCAAAGGAGGCGCTTACGCATGGCTCTGGATGTGGTTTGTAGTGGGCTTTACTGTTATGAACCTTTTCTATTGTTAACACTTGCTGTTGTATTATTAATTTATGATATTGCACTCAATGCAGGCCAAGGGTATTAACTATCTTCATTGTCTTAGCCCTCCGGTAGTTCACTGGGATCTTAAATCTCCAAATCTGTTGGTTGATAAAAATTGGACGGTGAAGGTACATCTATGAATGTTATAATCTTTTCCCTGTTGCTAGTCAAACAACAAACTTAAGCTTTATCTTATACATTATGCTCAGGTATGTGATTTTGGGTTGTCCAGATTCAAAGCAAACACTTTCATATCTTCAAAATCTGTTGCTGGAACAGTAAGTCTCTCTCTCTCTCTCTCTCTGAGCATAAAGTTATATTATTGGACCAGAACATAAAATAAAACTTACTGATGAGAATGCTAATCATGCCTACTGACTTGAGCTGAACCTCCATCCCAAACTCTGTATTTAGGTGTCCCTGATTCTTGATTCATGAGCAAATTTCTACATGCTTCTGATGCTAAATTGAAAAAGTGCTACATAAGCAATCAAATCCACTGAGCAACTTCATGCTAATAGGGGCATTTAACAAATATTTAGACCATATTTGGTGAGAATTGTTCCTAAGCTAGTCCAATAGTAATGGAAGCGTCAAGCTGTCTCAAAGGTCACAAGCAAATTAAAATTGCTTCCCGACATTCAAGCCAAGTTTTTCTGGAAATATTTCTCTCTTTTGGAATAATAAAATAAACCTCTCCCCAAGTCCCGTGCAACAATTTGCTACAATTACTTGGAGTCGATTAGTTTTACCAAAATATCTTAAATTCGAAGGGAATTACCTGACACCCTCTTATTCTTTCAGCTGAATGGACATGACTTGGGTTTCTGAGATATTGCTACAAGAAGTTATCACTACTTTTTCTTTATTGTTCATTGTTATCTTCTTTCTTTTCTTTCTTTCTGCCCCCATTGTCGGTAGTGGGCTCCTTCGCCATCCTTGATAGAAAGTCGAATATTTTGATCAATATCTTGCAGGTTGAGAATTTTCTTCGCAGTGCATCAATCAAGCATGTAACTCTCTTGCTTTTCATTTCAGCCTGAGTGGATGGCCCCCGAATTCCTTCGAGGAGAGCCCACAAATGAGAAGTCCGATGTCTACAGTTTCGGAGTAATTTTGTGGGAGCTCGTGACCATGCAACAACCTTGGAGCGGACTTGGCCCTGCCCAGGTATATTCTTCTTCCAATTATCGTCATCATCATGGACTCATTATCCACAACCACAAATGATTTAACATATGCAATGCACATTGAAAGAGCTATATTTTGACTTTTCTGGGTTTACATTAAATTGTAAAATTTCAGGTTGTCGGGGCTGTTGCTTTCCAGAACAGAAGGCTTGCGATCCCGAAGAACACCTCCCCAATATTAGCTTCTCTCATGGAATCTTGCTGGGCAGAGTAAGGATGTTCCCTACTAGTTAGAATTGCTTTCAATATTTCAAAATTATTATAACAAGGAGTGATAAAAAGGGCATTCATTAGTTTACTTCAAAACTTGCATGGACACATGACACAGACTGAACACTAACACACTGACAAAAAATTTCAAATTAAGCATTATCTGTCACATTGTTTGATGCATCGCATTGGAGTCTATTGCTATTGGCCTCCTTTTCACAATGTTCAATACTTTGATATATCACATGTCCGCTATCTGACATCCTCGTCTCTCTCTCTCTACAGTGACCCTGCCGAGCGCCCCTCGTTTGGGAGTATTGTTGAAACGCTGAAGAAGTTACTAAAATCTCCACTGCAGTTGATACAGATGGGAGGGCCATAAAAGAGTCTTTTCCAGATGGGATTTAATCCAGGTGAAGCATTTGAAACCCCTAAAGCCGAGTTTTTGGAGTTTGACCATAATACTACACTATTACCAGAGAAATTCTGGGTATATCTAATTTCTTACACTGACCTGAACCTTGTGCTGTTTCAGAGCAACAAACCCATATATTATGCTTTATCTAACCCATTTGAAAAAGGCTTACTCTAATCTGGCCAAAAGTTTTTAAGTGTAAATGCAGAAAAATTGGATCTCTCTATTAGGGTTTCATCTGGATATGCCCATTCTCCCATATATGTTTTGTTGCAGCTTTTTCTTAAATTTATGAATTTAAATATGATGTAAAAGAATGTTTATTCAAAAGTTGGGAAAGTAGTCTTTTTAGCTTTTGATTATAGATTATCTACTATGAATTTAAATAAGATGTAAAAGAATGATTATTCGAAAGTTATCTTATTTGATGGGAAAGTAGTCTTTTTAGCTTTTGATTATAGATTATCTACTATGAATTTAAATAAGATGTAAAAGAATGATAATTCGAAAGTTGGAAACGTGTGTTTTCAGCTTTTGATTATATATTATATACTTTTTAAATTAAAACAACCTTTTTAACTTCTGTTTACATATAGATTATCTACTTTTAACTTAAAATAAATTAATTGCCCTAAGCTCATTTCTCATGGCAAGTCTGAATTATTTACAACTTATATTTATAGTGTTGTAATAATGTGATGAAACTCGTGAGATATTTTAGCGTGTGTAAAAGAATTCATTGGAAACTCATTATGCTTTTTTATAGAAATAACAAGAAGAAAATTTGCAAAACACATGAAAGTTAGTAATTTTTTTATTTGTTTTTTCTTTTTATTTGCAGCTTTCTTAATTTTTATTCAGAAACTGTTCATATATATGATGATGCAGAGTTGACTTAATGTGGTGTGAGTTATATTTAACTCTGATTGATGTATTTTAAATTCGAAGTAATTTTTTAAGGGAAAATTTCTGAGTACGCTACATTTTTGGAGTTCTATTGCATACTACTTACCATTTTGGGCAATAGAACTGATCCAGGTTTTTCCTCCTTAAAATAAATAAAAACTGAATCAAGTTCTTTATGGAACTGTTTTGTAAATTTTATTATATTACTTCGATAAAAGTCTTTTGTCAATGGCGTTTTGCTAAGATATTATGGAATTGATTCAATGTAAAAATTTTAGAGGCTACAAATATAATTTCTCTAATAAGAAAGGCAAGTTCTGTTTATCACTAATAATCTTAGAAGTTTGAGTAATAATCTTAGAAGTTTGAGATAAATATTATGATCTAGTTGGGGAAAAATGAAATTAAGAGATAATACATAAATATAAAAATAATTAATAATAATTAAAAAATTCAATATAAAGATATGACAATTATTTCTTTCATCTATATAATTAATGAATGACCGATAATATTACATTTTTTATCATCTTTTTGTATAACCATCTCATGGTCATGGCTGCATTAATTAAGTTGATTCCATCAATGACTATTTCCAAGGGAATTGTGACACAAGATATGGTAAAAAATGTGATCACGTGAACGGTTCAGATTATCAAAATGATCCCAAAAATGGCACAGTTGATTGCACAGCAGTGGCTGCTGTGCACCCCGCACAGCAGCCACTGCTGTGCAGCCAATTGGGCCCTTTTTGGGGTCTATTTTGATAATCTGAACTGTTCACATTTTAGAATGCATTAAGTAGAACATACCTGTAAAAAATTAAGTTAATCGGATATCGTTTATCCATTCATCCACACACATTTGTATCTACAAAAATAAATAACAATGTAATTTAAAGTATTAAAATGAATACAAATGTGAGTGGATGAATGGGTAAACGATATCCGATTAACTTGATTTTTTACAAGTTTGTTCTACTTGATATATTCTAAAATGTGAACGGTTCGGATTATCAAAATGACCCCAAAAAGAGCCCAATTGACTGCACAGCAGTGGCTGTTGTGCACCCCGCACAGCAGCCACACCAATTCCTTATTATTCATGAATGACTTTGCCCGGTGGCAGAAGAGAAATGCTATGGGTGTGTTGGGTTTGATTTTGAGCGAGTGATTTTCAAAAAAAGTTTAAGAGAGAAAGTTTAGAAATTTTTTTGATTTATTTGGTTGTATATTTTGAAAGTAATTTTGGAGTTTGGAAGTTTGTGATGATTTGATATTTTATTGTAATTGAATAGATGTGTGTGAGAGAAAAGTGATTGAGAATGAGAGAGGAAAAAGAAAAAGTAATTGATTGATATGTAAGAAAGAGAAAGCGATTTTGAAAATTTTTTAAGAAAAATCTCAAACTAAACAATTTTTTAGAAATTTTTTTCCAAACTCATCTCTCAATGCTAAACCAAATATTCTATCAAACCTCTCACGTGAGGTAAGACTCACACAAATTCACATGTGTGTGGATCACCCACCAATGTGAGAGGTTTAGTAGAATATTTGGAAGTGCCTAGCATAACTCGTGGCAAAAAAGATAGACCCTAAGAATGAACTCTAAACCCAAACATACTGAATACGATCCTATCTAGTATTTCGTGAACTTAATCGATACATGTGATTTGTGAATAACTTTTAGAATTCAGAATTTACTTTCTTTGAAGGTTGGGTCCAATGTAGCTTTACCTTGAGAAGTACCTCATTATAAATAATAAAATAAAATAAAAAGAGCAAAATGTAAAAGAATTTACGTATAGGTCTTAATAGGTAAAATTATTATCCAATAGGTCCTGTGAGAATTAATGACGTTTTTCATTAAATACTGTTAAAAAACGTCACTAATTGTTAATTTCAGCGACAGTTTAAAAATTATCACAAAAAATGTCACTAATTATAAATTTTAGCGACAGTTTAAAAAAAATCATCACAAAAAAATGTCAATAATTTTCAACTTTCAACAACAATTTAAAAAATTCGTCACAAAAAAAATCACTAATTGTAAATTTTAACAACAATTTATAAAAACGAGACCAAAAATTCTTAATTGTCAAATTTTAGCGACATGCAAAAAATCGTCTTAAAAAATTATTTTTACAAATGATTTTATTAGAACTTATTTTTAATAAGACTTGATAGAAATTAAGTACAACTACTAAGACCTATTGATAGTTTATCCCAAAATAAATCTATGTGAATTAAACTTACTTTTAAGGGAGTAAAATATAATTTTATTAAACTTGCAAAAACCCATACGTAATTTTTACAAATCTCAAAATAGAATATTGTAATTTACCCATTAAAAAAAAAAAAATGAATGAAAGAGAGTCCTGAGAATACATGGGTAGTCTTGACGAGGTCCTCTCAAAACTTCATCGTTGGGGTAAATAAAGAGAATGAAAGAGAGTCCTGGGAATACATGGGTAGTCTTGACGAGGTCCTCCCAAAAACTTCATCGTTGGGGTTGACCCCGTGCTCCCCACGACAGAACTTCCTATTCGGTGGAACCAAAATACTTTTATTCAATCAAAAATTAAAAAAATATTCAACAAAGGACAGTATATTCAGTACACCAAAGCATGTGATTTTCCATGGACCCTCTAATCTTCAAACATCCCAATAACAAAGCTTCATCATCAATCCAAAGCTCTTCAAATCAGTAATCAAGTTCTTCACTTTTAGTTTAGAAAAAAAAAAAAAAACTTCTTCAATTCGATTGGTGCAGCTTTTAGAATAGATTATAGATCATAGCTTAATACATTAAGATTATAGTTTTGAACATCAGTTTTTAATATGTTTGTTGTAGTAATTAGATTATAAATTTTAAGTTGTAGATTACTATCTCTTTAAATAAGTTGTAAAATGACTTTTTATTGTGCAATTATCTTTTTTGCCCTTGAGATTCCAGATTCCAGAGTAGGGAGAGATATAAGGGGGGGGAACTGTTTATAAAGGAAGGATAATCAAGTAAATTTCTAATTAAAAAATCTTCCTACACAAGCAAAAAGTTGAAAACCACCCTCTAAGGACATCTCTAACCCTTAGACTCAAACTTGTATCAAATTTAAATTTGAACAAAAATCTTGCAAAACACCTCTCCACTTCTTGACTCAAATTTATATGAAATTGAGTTTTACCCATTTTTTAACCCAAATTAAAGGAGATTCAAATATATACTCAAATTTTTTCAAGACCATTTTGGAGCTTTCAAATTTACCACTGCCATTATTGAAGTTTTACTCAAATTTAAGCTCAAACCTAAGTTTATCCATTGGAATGTCATATCAAATCAAACTTAGATTTTTACTCAAACTTCGATTTTTAATCAAATTTGAGTAAAAATTTAGGAGCCAAAGATGGCCTAACAAACTTTTTAAAATCAGTTTATTTAGCCTCAAATGAGTTGAAATAAACTTAAATTATTTTACAATAGGCCTACATAGACTTAGTTTATTGGTTTTGTAGTAATGCTTGGTTAGTTGGCTTATTGTTTATTGACTAATACCATTCTAAAGCAAGGCAAATACCTAACCTTAAGAAATTGGGAGTGTTGAGCAAGAATTCTAAGGTTGACTCTACTCTAAGACAACTATAAATATACCTTGTTGTATATGATAAAAATATAAGTTGATTCAACAAGGTTGAACTAGTTTGCCCAAAAAGAGAGCCTAAAAGAGAACAAAATGGGAGAGTTCAATACTGAAGTGTCAAAGGTTATGAGGATAAGCAGGGCTGTGTGCCTTTGTGCCCTCCTGGGATTGATTTTTAGTGTCTGTCTGGGCTTATGTTTGAATGTCTGGCCAAGGAATTTGGAAGAAGATAACACAAACCACTTTAAGGATAAATTTGGTGAGTTGGATTTTGTTTCACTTTCCGTATTTTATCTAAATATTCGGTATCTACTTTTTGACTCACTTCTATAAAAATTAATTTGTGTTTCCTAGAAAACAAAAACAAAAATGAAACACAATAAAAAAAAAAAAAGTGATAATTCTCATGTCTTATATCCCATTTTAGCTTTCAATCTTATGCCTCCTAATAGACATTTTGAAATACAACTGCGCAGGTCAATCATACAACATTGTGGCAAGGAGGATTCATGATGGCTTCATCACGTTAACGATCAAATTTCTCCATTTCTCCATTGCCAAAAGTCTACAGTTCATATACTTGTGGCCGCTGAAGCCTGTGCCTTCAACTACATCATCCTCCATGCTATTTTGGGTTTCGTTGACTCGATCAGTTTCTTCGATGTATTCTTGATTTTTCATTTGTTTAATCTCTTTTGTAAAGTTCATTCACGCCAAAATTCTGTCCTCACTAGTTGAACTAACACAATTGCATTCACCTCCATGACTCCATCATCATCGGACATGAAAACAGCCCAACATTTCCGCCCATAATTACTTTTATCCAGTCCACTAAAGAAACCTGGACACACATGGAGAGGGTTGCTTCTAATGGAGATAGCATGATTTGAGCCTACTTTGATTCTACGGGTCACATCATCTTCAACCTCTCTCTATTCTTATTAATTAATAGAACCTACATAACAAAATTGCTCGCCATTCGGTATCTCCAGCCTTTCAACCTGAACTTCTCTATTAGTTCTATTTCTATTGCAATTTAAAGTAATATTCTATGTGTTCAATTTCAGTATTACTTAACCACTCAAAGTGCTTGTATTCTATCTAAATTTCTAATTTAGCATTAATTCCTCTTTTTATATCATCCACTATGACAAATATCATTTGCAAAATAGCATAAATCATAAGACATCACCTTAAACGTGTCTAATCAATACATCCATAATTAAGGAAAATAGGTAAGGACTTGAGGCTAACTCTCGGTGTGATCTTCGAGTAATTAGAAATTCATTTGTTTCTCTTGCAAGTGAACTAAATGTAGTCAAAATTCCATTATACATGCCCTTTATCGCATTAATATAACCTCTTTTGTCAATATTTTTTTCTCTAACACCACCATATTATATCTCTAAGCACCCCATCTTAAGTTTATTTTTTTCTAAATCTATAAAAACTATATAAGCATATTCTTCTTCTTTTTCCTCCGTATTTTTCTATTAATCTCCTTAGGTGAAAATTTCAGCTAAATATTTCACTATGTGAAGCCAAGAATATATAATTGGCTTCACGTGATATGCAGGAAACGGTGAAAATAGAGATCAATTGATAAATTCATAAAATTACAAAGACCATGTATGGCAAAATAGTTGGGGGGGAAAGTGTATAAGCAAATGTTCACTATCTTACAAAACAGCAACTGTTCTTTGGTAAATTGTATGAAAACAAGCTACAACTGAACCGTATGAGAAACAGGATAAGGAAAGAGAGAGAAACCTGATATAGAGAATGTAGAATCAATGCAATTCTACACCATCGAGCCAATTAAGTGCAGGCAATATCTTAACCAGAAATGACATAAACTCTTCTTCAGCGACAACATTCCCAATAATGTCTAATTGTGTCAACTTCGAGTCTTTAAAAATTGTAAAAGCTTCCCAGTAATTTGTCACATTGACACCACTGATTGCAAATTCACCAAAATTCCAATCACTTCCTACCGTATGGGAGAGGGGAGAAGAGCATAAGTACCTTCTTGTGTCGACAGCGTGTGCACCAATTTCATTGTATGAGATATCCAACACTTTCAATGACTTCAGCAGTTTTAAAGGCTCCAGGGCAGAAAAACTACCAATTTTGTTGTTACTAACGTTCAAGCAAGAAAGAAGTTGCATAGCCTGCAATGCTGTCATAAAGACCGATAAAAAGCATTCAGTTACTCTCATTTGAACGATCATTAGAAATGACTTTTAAACATCAAAATGCGCCATGAAACTATCAAGACTTTGACTGGCACCATTTTACAAAATAAAGATGGCCATGCAATAAACTAATGTTGTACAAATGTGTTTATGCATAATATTGAATATGTGAAGACATGATATACAAACATAGACAGATACATACATATAGAAATACAATGAATTGAAAGTCGAAACCACAAAAACATATTCAAATGGTAATACATATACCATGTTTGTGGAGGACTTAATTATTCATTATGGCAAAACGGTAGTAACTTTTTATTGCCTCCAAGTGACAACGAAAAATTTAAAGAACTAATTGTAGTTTACCTTCAATTGAGCTAAGTTGGTTGTGGCTGAGGTCTAGCATTTGGACCCACAGTAATTTCTCAATAGACCCAATACGTGACAATGAAAGATTACTGAGTCGTAAACAGATATAATTATTGGTGCCTGATGATGCTGAGTCCCTGTAATTACAGCAATGCCTCAGCAAAGATTCCGGACTGGAGGTCAGCTGAAGAAGCACAAAAAATATGAGAATCTGTGTTATAGAAAAATCAGCAATCTATATCAAAGGTTTTACGCAAATCTTTAACACTAACTCTCACTAATATTATTGACTAGAGATCTCTCTGGGTGTGTGCTGAAAAGAACTATCAAACGATTCTTACACAAGACATTCACAATTCCAATGAACATAACTATATAGTTAGTTAGATTAATCTCAATAAATAAATTATAATAATAATAATAATAATAATAATAACCCATTATATGAACAGATCAGCCACTAAATAGTCGAAATGAGTGTGGTTTTACTTTGAATTCTAGATTAAGTTGTTGAAGGAGCATGCCCATCTATTTCGGTAACTATAACGCAGCACCAACTATGCCCCCTGTCCGCTATGATCAGAACGATAATGAAGTGATGGATTCTGATGATGAAAGTACCAGTGCTGTTCAACGAGAAGCTGCAACGGAGCCATATGCAGTATGTTCATCTTGGAGTTATCCAAGTTCGTTTACAAGTCTTGCACAGAACGGAACAGGGAAATATGGCTGTCTTATCAAGACTTGTGTTTGCTCTTTGTTCTTTTACAGAATGGCCTACAGAGGAGGATCAGGACAGTATGGAGGTTCTAGCAGGTCTCAACCAAATCGACGAACTTATCCTGTTATGCCGAGAGAAGAACGGATCAGACTGTCGCAATCTGCACCTTCAGACCGTTGGATTGATCCAACAGTTCATCCCAATGCTACAGAATATCAATCTCTCCTGCAACGCATTGAAAACCGATTTGCATATGACTCAGGAATCACCTTTGATGAACATGCAGAAATTCAAGCCCTTCTCATCCATGAAGAAGAAGATGCCATGGAGAAAGCAAGAACAGCTCTTCAACAGCTTGTCAAGATACAACAACTCAAACTTGAAGCTGTAGCTCGATCAGCTGTTAGTGATAACCACCAAAGTGACAAACTTCCAGAAATCTATCAACAAACTCAAGAGTTAAAGGAAATTGACAATGAGCTCTTTGATGTTGTCATGTTGATGCGTCTTTACCATTATTGAAGGAAGAAATGGTGGGCCCCCCCCTTTCATTGATGATATTATTACACTTCAGTCACTACTCAGAATCACACTGAGAAAAGCTGTGTAATAAAATTACTCAATGTTATCTTTTTCTTATTAGGATTGTCGTGTTGTGTTTGTCGTGTTGCCAGATATTTTATATCTTGGTATCGTGTTCTTTTCGATTTGAAAGAAAGGTTCTTTCTTATCTTAAAGTGTGTCGTCTAGCATAAAAGAATCCTACTTTCTCAAAAGGTTTGATTCTTCTTTATGCTTTCTTTTATTATTATGTCGTCTAGCATAAATAATTGTAAAAGAATCCTACTTTTTATCTACATGTTCCGAGAATCAGACCAGAAGTATTGGCTCGGACAAGAAGGAAGTTATCGTGCACAAGTGAAGGTCACTCCTGAAATTTATCATTGCCAACATAACTGGGATCAACAAAATCCACTACCACACGATAGAAGACCGGAGTGTACAACTTGTAAAAGGAATTTGGCTGGCCAATCCAGGGCGTTCTGTGGAAAATGTAATGCCTTAACCTGTGCATTATAGCCTGGCAATCAGTTCTTAGGGTCAGATGTCCCTTATCAAGATAATAAATCTTGAAAGCTTCCAATGAATTTATGCATGCATAAATTTCAGCATCTATAGTGGATTTGATGGGACTGAATTTTCCACTAGCATAAGCACAAATTCGTTCTGTTGAATGAGGGTCTTTGAGTGCTTTCTTCCATTTGCATACTCCTCCCCATCCTTCCATGCAGCCATCGGTTTCAAGGATGATGACACATCCTTCAGGGGGAATTGATAGATTAGGCAGAGACTGGATTTTTCTTTTGATTTCACGGATTAAACTCCAATCCTGAGAATTAAGCCTCCTTTCTCCCTTTGGGCTGACTTTGGAATATAGTGGGCTTAGCATCCGGCCCAAATCTTTAATGTAGCTGCGTGCATAGTTGAGTAAGCCCAACCAAGACCTTAAGCCCTTTGTCTCCTTCAGGGTTTCTTCCGAAAAGTTGGATACCTTGGTTATTATATGGGCTTGTAATTTGATTTCTCCCTGACTCTATGAATGGCTAGTCATGCCATTTGGTCTAAAGAATGCCCCGGCTGTGTTTCAACGAAAAATGGACATCTGCTTCAAAGGAACGGAAGAATTTATCGCCGTATACATTGATGATATCCTTGTATTTTCACCCGATGAACAGACCCATGCAAAACATATCCATGTAATGATTGAAGTCTGCAAGAAGAATGGGCTAATTCTTAGTCCAACAAAGATGAAGATAGCAGCAGTCCAAATGGATTTTCTGGGATCCACAATTGGAAAGGGAGAAATCAAATTACAAGCCCATATAATAACCAAGGTATCCAACTTTTCGGAAGAAACCCTGAAGGAGACAAAGGGCTTAAGGTCTTGGTTGGGCTTACTCAACTATGCACGCAGCTACATTAAAGATTTGGGCCGGATGCTAAGCCCACTATATTCCAAAGTCAGCCCAAAGGGAGAAAGGAGGCTTAATTCTCAGGATTGGAGTTTAATCCGTGAAATCAAAAGAAAAATCCAGTCTCTGCCTAATCTATCAATTCCCCCTGAAGGATGTGTCATCATCCTTGAAACCGATGGCTGCATGGAAGGATGGGGAGGAGTATGCAAATGGAAGAAAGCACTCAAAGACCCTCATTCAACAGAACGAATTTGTGCTTATGCTAGTGGAAAATTCAGTCCCATCAAATCCACTATAGATGCTGAAATTCAACATGTTCTTCTTCTTCTCCTTAACTTCTCCACTTGCAACTGTTTCCATCATCATGAGCTGTTCAGAGGCTTCTGCTTCTTCTTCTAAGGCTTCTAAAGCATTATCAGAACCATTGATATGTTCTCTTTATCTTTGCTTTTGTTAAAGTAGCTTTAAGTCGATTATTGAGATGCTATGTCATGTGGACAACTTCTCTATAAAAGACTATGATTAGAAGTAGTTCAAACATCGAAAGAAGTTCAGACAACTAAATTCGGTATTTGAAGTTTAAGTCTTGTAATCAAGTATCAAAATTTCCGCTGTGTAATCAAAAGTTCTGTAAGTTTTTTGAATGGGGATCGCAAAAATTCTATAAAGTAAGCAAAGAACTAGTTGAAACTTACAAAAAAAACTTACAGAACTTTTGATTACACAGCGGAAATTTTGATACAAGACTTAAACTTCAAATACCGAATTTAGTTGTCTGAACTTCTTTCGATGTTTGAACTACTTCTAATCATAGTCTTTTATAGAGAAGTTGTCCACATGACATAGCATCTCAATAATCGACTTAAAGCTACTTTAACAAAAGCAAAGATAAAGAAGAATCAAACTTTGTAAAAAGTAGGATTCTTTTACAATTATTTATGCTAGACGACATAATAATAAAAGAAAGCATAAAGAAGAATCAAACCTTTTGAGAAAGTAGGATTCTTTTATGCTAGACGACACAAATCCATCTTGATCTCGAAGGCTTGTGTTCAGCAGTCTTGTTAAAGAAACTGATTATAGCCTGGCAATCAGTTCTTAGGGTCAGATGTCCCTTATCAAGATAATAAATCTTGAAAGCTTCCAATGAATTTATGCATGCATAAATTTCAGCATCTATAGTGGATTTGATGGGACTGAATTTTCAAACTTTACCCGTGTTGTTGAAGTGGAAGGTATATTGGTCTCCCATCCAGCGGCCAGAGTGTGCGATTCAGCTTCTCGTTGAACAGCACTGGTACTTTCATCATCAGAATCCATCACTTCATTATCGTTCTGATCATAGCGGACAGGGGGCATAGTTAGTGCTGCGTTATAGTTACCGAAACGGATGCTATATCTTCCTCCTGGTAAATTTCTGGTGACCGCCGTGGTTGGTTGTTGAGGTTGTACTTGTCTGACTGGAGGTTGAATAATCCAGTTCCTGCCTCGTAGTTCCTCAGTGGAAATTCTTTCTCCTGGGATTGCTCGTACGTCTCGAGAAGTGAGATATTCTGTAACACCTTGAATCTCATAGGCAAAGCCTACGTTTGGTGTATTCGATAGACGTCCAACCCTGAATATCATTGCCATAATGGAGGAAGGAGAAACTCAAGCCTATCTAAATGGCGTCCAGATCACGCACACAGACAGTTACTCTTCCCAGGGTAACAGATCGACCACCAGCAACTACGGCAACACCTGGAGCACCATTATTCGAAGACCAAATTCGAACATATCGGCGAGATCAACGAAGGAATTAGTAGTTCGATGCCTGCTTTTGCTTGCACGAATAACCTTCAATTCCAGCAGCTGATCAATATGTTTCTTAAAGCTTTCTTTCATAGCTGGAGTAACATGCTTCATTGGCTTATCATCAATGATAAATTCTGAATTCTTCAGGTCCAATTTGCATGTAATTTGTAAAATGTGACATTGTCTCCTTCAATACGAACACCGCCATACATTGACCGTATGAAGTTACAGCCAATAATCATCTGTATACGACCACCTAGTCGAAATGGAAAGAACAGCTTATAATGAAACATAAGAAGGATCCTCAATATGTCCTTTCTTCCACATCTGCTGTTTCAAACTACAATCCTCCGCAGGATACGATGATGGGTCCTCCAGGTTATCCTCCAGCAACTGGCCAAGGAACAATTAACATTCCCCAGAGACCTACATATGAAGGACAGTCCAGGTTCAATGTGAAAACAGTTCGCATTTGCGAGAGAATATTCTGTGTTCCTTCATTACCCTCTCCCATGGTAATAAGGTTATTGAACTCTGTATCATACTTCATCCGCCACTGAGTCCAAATTAATTTCTCCGTTTCACCAAGCATATTTTCGATGTACTGGAGCTTATCCCTTACATCCGTGAATCCTTGCATTGACACATGTGCCTTGGTGATAGATTCCCATCTCATAAATACTTCATCAAATCTACCCAGTTGATGAGGTAATATAAACATAGCCCCAGTTGAATGCATGGCTGAGATGCTATGTCATGTGGACAACTTCTCTATAAAAGACTATGATTAGAAGTAGTTCAAACATTGAAAGAAGTTCAGACAACTAAATTCGGTATTTGAAGTTTAAGTCTTGTAATCAAGTATCAAAATTTCCGCTGTGTAATCAAAAGTTCTGTAAGTTTTTTGCCCTGAGGTTATCAGAGTTGACAGAAGCACCAGGCATCGGTCTTTCAACAACCATTGCTAACATCACTACTCCCATCGGATTCAAGACCCTTATCCGACAAAATAACACTATAATTGAATTGTGTGTTCAGTTGTCACAACAGGTGCAGGCACTTGAAGCACGAATTAGAAGTTTGGAGGCTCAGAAAGCAAAAACTGAAGTGATTCCAGAAGCACTAATCACTAAGCTTGAGAACCTGTCACTTGGACCAAAAGAACGACCAAAGGAACCAAGAGGGTTGCTTAGAGTTCACAGGAATCCCAACAAGTTGCTGCAAGACGAATTAGATAAGCTAAAACTCAAGCCTATCTAAATGGCGTCGTTGCTGATTTTCCTCTTCTTCACCACCTTCCGTTAAAATATTGAGGGATTCAATATTTGGCGCAAAGGGGTTATCAAGTGCCTGCACCTGTTGTGACAACTGAACACACAATTCAATTATAGTGTTATTTTGTCGGATAAGGGTCTTGAATCCGATGGGAGTAGTGATGTTAGCAATGGTTGTTGAAAGACCGATGCCTGGTGCTTCTGTCAACTCTGATAACCTCAGGGCCTTTTGATAGACCAGATCGTCCTGAGTCATTCAATCAGCGCACCCTTGATTTGTTGAAGAAGTGCTTCAATTGGTTTTAGCTGAGCTTTGGTTGAACTGACAGTTCCTTCTTCAATGCAAACTTGAGTCAAGGAATTGATTCCCTTTTCAAGTTTTTCAACTTTCTTTGTCAGATGCTGAACACTACTTTCAAGAGATTGGATTTGTAACTGTTGACTTCTAAATTCCGGATTCCTAGACATAACAGGACGAGGCACTAGCGGTTTTGGTCATTCAGGAATGGCTTCGGAGCCTAAGGATTCGGATTCTGATTCGAACTCCACCCTGAATATCATTGCCATGATGGAGGAAGGAGAAACGGAATACCCACAGGTGAAGAAACTGGAACAGCTTATAATGAAACATAAGAAGGATCCTCAATATGTCCTTTCTTCCACATCTGCTGTTTCAAACTACAATCCTCCGCAGGATACGATGATGGGTCCTCCAGGTTATCCTCCAGCAACTGGCCAAGGAACAATTAACATTCCCCAGAGACCTACATATAAAGGACAGTCCAGGTTCAGAAACTTCCGAAGGGATGATAAAAGTGAATGGTGGAATCTGCCATCAGCCATGCATTCAACTGGGGCTATGTTTATATTACCTCATCAACTGGGTAGATTTGTGGCAGAGATGCAGTAAGTCCAGTGAAACCCTGTGGTGAATGAAGACTTAAATTGGTAAGAACAACTTGGACCTTGAGTTGTAAATATAGATTATAGCGCTTCTTTCTGGTAATTAGAAATTCTAAATAGCTCAGACTAGTTAATATATTTTTACCCAGACCAGTATATAGATTATGACAAATATATGGGAACAAAAAATTAAGGAATGGTATGAAAAATCAGAAACTTCACGCCTGAACTACCTTGATCTTTCCACAACTGTTAAGCCATCTTCAAAAGAACTAGCTCATAATATTGCTGTAATTTACGATAGAGTTTGCCTCTCTAGTAAAGTAAATTTAAAGGAATTTAGAAGTCAACAGTTACAAATCTAATCTCTTGAAAGTAGTGTTCAGCATCTGACAAAGAAAGTTGAAAAACTTGAAAAGGGAATCAATTCCTTGACTCAAGTTTGCATTGAAGAAGGAACTGTCAGTTCAACCAAAGCTCAGCTAAAACCAATTGAAGCACTTCTTCAACAAATCAAGGGTGCGCTGATTGAATGACTCAGGACGATCTGGTCTATCAAAAGGCCCTGAGGTTATCAGAGTTGACAGAAGCACCAGGCATCGGTCTTTCAACAACCATTGCTAACATCACTACTCCCATCGGATTCAAGACCCTTATCCGACAAAATAACACTATAATTGAATTGTGTGTTCAGTTGTCACAACAGGTGCAGGCACTTGAAGCACGAATTAGAAGTTTGGAGGCTCAGAAAGCAAAAACTGAAGTGATTCCAGAAGCACTAATCACTAAGCTTGAGAACCTGTCACTTGGACCAAAAGAACGACCAAAGGAACCAAGAGGGTTGCTTAGAGTTCACAGGAATCCCAACAAGTTGCTGCAAGACGAATTAGATAAGCTAAAACTCAAGCCTATCTAAATGGCGTCCAGATCACGCACACAGACAGTTACTCTTCCCAGGGTAACAGATCGACCACCAGCAACTACGGCAACACCTGGAGCACCATTATTCGAAGACCAAATTCGAACATATCGGCGAGATCAACGAAGGAATTTTCTTCTTCGACGAGGAGCAGCAAATATAGCCCAAAGAGTGCGAGGAAGACCTTCTACATCAAATACTCTGAAGCAGCAGATTGCACCAGACACACAGCTTCAACTTTCCATGGCAGACAGAGCCAGTATAGCACCAGCCGAGGTGTTATATCGTACAAGAAGAGATGATGCTCATCACAAGGTCTATGTTCATAGATCTGAGGAAGCAATACTCTGTGTAGGAGACACACAGATTGAGCGACCATTTATACAACCTGAAAGTTTTGAAGAACTGCAACGGAGCCATATGCAGTATGTTCATCTTGGAGTTATCCAAGTTCGTTTACAAGTCTTGCACAGAACGGAACAGGGAAATATGGCTGTCTTAGTACTCCGAGATACACGGTGGACTGGAGATCAAGCCACTTTTGCTTCTATGGAAGTAGATTTGACACGCGGAGCTCAAATGGTTTACATAGTACCAAATACTATGATGACCATAGGAGATTTCTTTAATCATGTCCAAATTGTTCTGCAGACACGTGGCTATGAAAATTGGCAAGGAGGAGAGGCCAATTTATTGATAACCAGAGGAATGGTTGGACGTCTATCGAATACACCAAACGTAGGCTTTGCCTATGAGATTCAAGGTGTTACAGAATATCTCACTTCTCGAGGCGTACGAGCAATCCCAGGAGAAAGAATTTCCACTGAGGAACTACGAGGCAGGAACTGGATTATTCAACCTCCAGTCAGACAAGTACAACCTCAACAACCAACCACGGCGGTCACCAGAAATTTACCAGGAGGAAGATATAGCATCCGTTTCGGTAACTATAACGCAGCACCAACTATGCCCCCTGTCCGCTATGATCAGAACGATAATGAAGTGATGGATTCTGATGATGAAAGTACCAGTGCTGTTCAACGAGAAGCTGAATCGCACACTCTGGCCGCTGGATGGGAGACCAATATACCATCCACTTCAACAACACGGGTAAAGTTTGATAATTTTCCTGATCATTTCCCTACAACTTCTGACGAAGAGGAGGAAGACGATGATGATGTTCCCTTGGGATATGATCCTCAGTATGAGCCCTCTGCTCACACTCTTACTGAATATCCAACCCCCCCCGTTTGGGATAACCCCTTTGCGCCAAATATTGAATCCCTCAATATTTTAACGGAAGGTGGTGAAGAAGAGGAAAATCAGCAACAAGAAGAGGAAAATCAGCAACAACGGCAACAGCAACAGCAACAAATGCAACAAATGCCACAACAAGAAGCTGAACAACAGCCAATCATCTCAGACACTTCTGATGCCGATGATGAATTATACTTCAAAGCACAAAGGCGACGAAGACAGGCTCATGCAAGACAGAACTTTCCATGTCCATACAAACACTGTCGAGAAAAAGGCCTTATTGAATATGAAGGTATCACGGCAGTACACTTTGTGAGGCTATGTCCAGAAGCAAAAGGGCCCTCAAGATCAACGGATGGAGCTGTTGGGTATGATCTTAGTTCAACTGCTAAGATATTCATCCAGCCTCAAGATCGTTGTCTTATCCCTACTGGAATAGCATTACAAATTCCATTTGGCATGTATGGAAGAATTGCACCGCGATCCGGGTTAGCACTACAACATGGAATTCATGTGGGTGCAGGTGTTATTGATCCCGATTATCGTGGGGAAGTTAAAGTCCTACTCTTTAACTTTGATTTGAAGATGTTTAAGATTCAACCTGGCCAACGAATTGCTCAGATCATTTTTGAAAAGGTTGCATTGCCTAGAATGGTAGAACAAGACGGATTCCTAGACATAACAGGACGAGGCACTAGCGGTTTTGGTCATTCAGGAATGGCTTCGGAGCCTAAGGATTCGGATTCTGATTCGAACTCCACCCTGAATATCATTGCCATGATGGAGGAAGGAGAAACGGAATACCCACAGGTGAAGAAACTGGAACAGCTTATAATGAAACATAAGAAGGATCCTCAATATGTCCTTTCTTCCACATCTGCTGTTTCAAACTACAATCCTCCGCAGGATACGATGATGGGTCCTCCAGGTTATCCTCCAGCAACTGGCCAAGGAACAATTAACATTCCCCAGAGACCTACATATGAAGGACAGTCCAGGTTCAGAAACTTCCGAAGGGATGATAAAAGTGAATGGTGGAATCTGCCATCAGCCATGCATTCAACTGGGGCTATGTTTATATTACCTCATCAACTGGGTAGATTTGATGAAGTATTTATGAGATGGGAATCTATCACCAAGGCACATGTGTCAATGCAAGGATTCACGGATGTAAGGGATAAGCTCCAGTACATCGAAAATATGCTTGGTGAAACGGAGAAATTAATTTGGACTCAGTGGCGGATGAAGTATGATACAGAGTTCAATAACCTTATTACCATGGGAGAGGGTAATGAAGGAACACAGAATATTCTCTCGCAAATGCGAACTGTTTTCACATTGGAAGATCCATACCAGGGCTCGACACTGATGCAGGAAGAAGCCTACAGAGATCTGGAACGACTATCTTGTAGAGATGTCAAAGATATAATCAAGTTTTTAAATGATTATTTACATCTTGCTACAAGATCAGGGCGTTTGTTCGTGGGAGAAGAACTGTCGGAAAAACTATGGTCAAAAATGCCGGGAGATCTTGGTGAACGAATCAAGAAGGCATACCAAGAACGACATGCAGGAAACGTAATTGGCGTTGCTCCTAGGATACTTTTTGCATACAAGTATCTTGAGACTGAATGTAAGAATGCTGCTTTCCAGAAATCCCTCAGAAATCTGGAGTTTTGTAAAGAGATTCCAATTCCAGGTTACTATAAAGAGCCAGAAAGGAAGTATGGCATCCGGAAGGCAACAACGTATAAAGGCAAGCCACATTCTTCCCATGTCCGAATTGATAAAAGGAAATATTTGCAAAAGTCAAAACATTGTAAATGTTATCTTTGCGGTGAAGAAGGCCACTATGCTCGTGACTGTACCAAAGACAAGAAGAATGTTAAGAGGGTTGCAGTCTTTGAAAATCTTGGAATACCGGACGACTATGATGTCATCTCTGTTCAACCAGGGGATGAAGATTCCGATGCTATTTATTCAGTTTCCGAAGGTATTGACGATACGGAGCAAATTGGTGGAGGCCTTATTGAGACAATCTACATGTTCCGAGAATCAGACCAGAAGTATTGGCTCGGACAAGAAGGAAGTTATCGTGCACAAGTGAAGGTCACTCCTGAAATTTATCATTGCCAACATAACTGGGATCAACAAAATCCACTACCACACGATAGAAGACCGGAGTGTACAACTTGTAAAAGGAATTTGGCTGGCCAATCCAGGGCGTTCTGTGGAAAATGTAATGCCTTAACCTGTGCATTATGTTCTACCTATTATTTTGGCTTCACCAAATTTGCTATGCACAAGGCGCCAATCCCATATAACCAGAAGCCCTTACTCCAAGAACAACAGGAGTACATAAGATGGTGTGAGGCCGAAATGAAGCGGTTAAGGGAGGAGGCACTACATTATAAGAATGAGCTGGAAGAACTGAAACTCCAAATTCAATTGGAAAAGGATGAAAAGGAGTTGCGAAAAACAGGCAAATTCAAGGCTGAAGAACTAGAAGCCTTAGAAGAAGAAGCAGAAGCCTCTGAACAGCTCATGATGATGGAAACAGTTGCAAGTGGAGAAGTTAAGGAGAAGAAGAAGAACATGTTGTACAATCTTTCTGTTGAACTGGAAATTCCAGGCGTACAAAAGAAGGTTGTCCTCAATGCTATCCTTGATACTGGAGCCACCACGTGTGTCGTGGATTCAGAATCCGTTCCATCAGAGGCCCTAGAAGAAAACACTTACACTGTGCAGTTTAATGGGATTAACTCACAGTCCAAGGCAAATAAAAAGCTTCGAGGAGGAAAAATGTATATCGGAGACAACTGGTTCCGAATCCCTTATACATATAGCTTTCCATTTCGACTAGGTGGTCGTATACAGATGATTATTGGCTGTAACTTCATACGGTCAATGTATGGCGGTGTTCGTATTGAAGGAGACAATGTCACATTTTACAAAAATGTGATAACTATCCAGACGCGCCAATCTGTCAACACCATGGAAGCTGAAATTGATGATGATTTCCTCATCGATCATTACTATGACCCTACTGCAGAATGGATATTTCACTCTATTGAGCATAATCCTCATGCTCCCAGATTTGAAGACAAATATCCAAAGGTGATAAAACACTTGCAGAACTGTGGAATTATTGGAGAAGATCCTATGAAGCAATGGTCGAAGAACCAAATTACATGCAAATTGGACCTGAAGAATTCAGAATTTATCATTGATGATAAGCCAATGAAGCATGTTACTCCAGCTATGAAAGAAAGCTTTAAGAAACATATTGATCAGCTGCTGGAATTGAAGGTTATTCGTGCAAGCAAAAGCAGGCATCGAACTACTGCTTTTATTGTCAACTCAGGGACTTATATTGATCCAATCACAAAGGAGGAAAAGCGAGGAAAAGAGCGTATGGTTTGCAATTATAAGCGACTCAATGATAATACGCATAAGGATCAGTACAGCTTGCCCGGAATCAATACAATTATGGCAAAGATTGGCCATAGCAAAATCTCTTTGACATCTCTACAAGATAGTCGTTCCAGATCTCTGTAGGCTTCTTCCTGCATCAGTGTCGAGCCCTGGTATGGATCTTCCAATGTGACAATGAGCTCTTTGATGTTGTCATGGTGATGCGTCTTTACCATTATTGAAGGAAGAAATGGTGGGCCCCCCCTTTCATTGATGATATTATTACACTTCAGTCACTACTCAGAATCACACTGAGAAAAGCTGTGTAATAAAATTACTCAATGTTATCTTTTTCTTATTAGGATTGTCGTGTTGTGTTTGTCATGTTGCCAGATATTTTATATCTTGGTATCGTGTTCTTTTCGATTTGAAAGAAAGGTTCTTTCTTATCTTAAAGTGTGTCGTCTAGCATAAAAGAATCCTACTTTCTCAATAATCTATATACTGGTCTGGGTAAAAATATATTAACTAGTCTGAGCTATTTAGAATTTCTAATTACCAGAAAGAAGCACTATAATCTATATGGCTTCGGAGCCTAAGGATTCGGATTCTGATTCGAACTCCACCCTGAATATCATTGCCATGATGGAGGAAGGAGAAACGGAATACCCACAGGTGAAGAAACTGGAACAGCTTATAATGAAACATAAGAAGGATCCTCAATATGTCCTTTCTTCCACATCTGCTGTTTCAAACTACAATCCTCCGCAGGATACGATGATGGGTCCTCCAGGTTATCCTCCAGCAACTGGCCAAGGAACAATTAACATTCCCCAGAGACCTACATATGAAGGACATAGCCCCAGTTGAATGCATGGCTGATGGCAGATTCCACCATTCACTTTTATCATCCCTTCGGAAGTTTCTGAACCTGGACTGTCCTTCATATGTAGGTCTCTGGGGAATGTTAATTGTTCCTTGGCCAGTTGCTGGAGGATAACCTGGAGGACCCATCATCGTATCCTGCGGAGGATTGTAGTTTGAAACAGCAGATGTGGAAGAAAGGACATATTGAGGATCCTTCTTATGTTTCATTATAAGCTGTTCCAATTTCTTCACCTGTGGGTATTCCGTTTCTCCTTCCTCCATCATGGCAATGATATTCAGGGTGGAGTTCGAATCAGAATCCGAATCCTTAGGCTCCGAAGCCATTCCTGAATGACCAAAACCGCTAGTGCCTCGTCCTGTTATGTCTAGGAATCCGTCTTGTTCTACCATTCTAGGCAATGCAACCTTTTCAAAAATGATCTGAGCAATTCGTTGGCCAGGTTGAATCTTAAACATCTTCAAATCAAAGTTAAAGAGTAGGACTTTAACTTCCCCACGATAATCGGGATCAATAACACCTGCACCCACATTCATTGGCTTATCATCAATGATAAATTCTGAATTCTTCAGGTCCAATTTGCATGTAATTTGGTTCTTCGACCATTGCTTCATAGGATCTTCTCCAATAATTCCACAGTTCTGCAAGTGTTTTATCACCTTTGGATATTTGTCTTCAAATCTGGGAGCATGAGGATTATGCTCAATAGAGTGAAATATCCATTCTGTAGTAGGGTCATAGTAATGATCGATGAGGAAATCATCATCAATTTCAGCTTCCATGGTGTTGACAGATTGGCGCGTCTGGATAGTTATCACATTTTTGTAAAATGTGTTTTCACATTGGAAGATCCATACCAGGGCTCGACACTGATGCAGGAAGAAGCCTACAGAGATCTGGAACGACTATCTAGTGTACTGCCGTGATACCTTCATATTCAATAAGGCCTTTTTCTCGACAGTGTTTGTATGGACATGGAAAGTTCTGTCTTGCATGAGCCTATCTTCGTCGCCTTTGTGCTTTGAAGTAATTTGCAACTGTTTCCATCATCATGAGCTGTTCAGAGGCTTCTGCTTCTTCTTCTAAGGCTTCTAGTTCTTCAGCCTTGAATTTGCCTGTTTTTCGCAACTCCTTTTCATCCTTTTCCAATTGAATTTGGAGTTTCAGTTCTTCCAGCTCATTCTTATAATGTAGTGCCTCCTCCCTTAACCGCTTCATTTCGGCCTCACACCATCTTATGTACTCCTGTTGTTCTTGGAGTAAGGGCTTCTGGTTATATGGGATTGGCGCCTTGTGCATAGCAAATTTGGTGAAGCCAAAATAATAGGTAGAACATAATGCACAGGTTAAGGCATTACATTTTCCACAGAACGCCCTGGATTGGCCAGCCAAATTCCTTTTACAAGTTGTACACTCCGGTCTTCTATCGTGTGGTAGTGGATTTTGTTGATCCCAGTTATGTTGGCAATGATAAATTTCAGGAGTGACCTTCACTTGTGCACGATAACTTCCTTCTTGTCCGAGCCAATACTTCTGGTCTGATTCTCGGAACATGTAGATTGTCTCAATAAGGCCTCCACCAATTTGCTCCGTATCGTCAATACCTTCGGAAACTGAATAAATAGCATCGGAATCTTCATCCCCTGGTTGAACAGAGATGACATCATAGTCGTCCGGTATTCCAAGATTTTCAAAGACTGCAACCCTCTTAACATTCTTCTTGTCTTTGGTACAGTCACGAGCATAGTGGCCTTCTTCACCGCAAAGATAACATTTACAATGTTTTGACTTTTGCAAATATTTCCTTTTATCAATTCGGACATGGGAAGAATGTGGCTTGCCTTTATACGTTGTTGCCTTCCGGATGCCATACTTCCTTTCTGGCTCTTTATAGTAACCTGGAATTGGAATCTCTTTACAAAACTCCAGATTTCTGAGGGATTTCTGGAAAGCAGCATTCTTACATTCAGTCTCAAGATACTTGTATGCAAAAAGTATCCTAGGAGCAACGCCAATTACGTTTCCTGCATGTCGTTCTTGGTATGCCTTCTTGATTCGTTCACCAAGATCTCCCGGCATTTTTGACCATAGTTTTTCCGACAGTTCTTCTCCCACGAACAAACGCCCTGATCTTGTAGCAAGATGTAAATAATCATTTAAAAACTTGATTATATCTTTGACATCTCTACAAGATAGTCGTTCCAGATCTCTGTAGGCTTCTTCCTGCATCAGTGTCGAGCCCTGGTATGGATCTTCCAATGTGAAAACAGTTCGCATTTGCGAGAGAATATTCTGTGTTCCTTCATTACCCTCTCCCATGGTAATAAGGTTATTGAACTCTGTATCATACTTCATCCGCCACTGAGTCCAAATTAATTTCTCCGTTTCACCAAGCATATTTTCGATGTACTGGAGCTTATCCCTTACATCCGTGAATCCTTGCATTGACACATGTGCCTTGGTGATAGATTCCCATCTCATAAATACTTCATCAAATCTACCCAGTTGATGAGGTAATATAAACATAGCCCCAGTTGAATGCATGGCTGATGGCAGATTCCACCATTCACTTTTATCATCCCTTCGGAAGTTTCTGAACCTGGACTGTCCTTCATATGTAGGTCTCTGGGGAATGTTAATTGTTCCTTGGCCAGTTGCTGGAGGATAACCTGGAGGACCCATCATCGTATCCTGCGGAGGATTGTAGTTTGAAACAGCAGATGTGGAAGAAAGGACATATTGAGGATCCTTCTTATGTTTCATTATAAGCTGTTCCAGTTTCTTCACCTGTGGGTATTCCGTTTCTCCTTCCTCCATCATGGCAATGATATTCAGGGTGGAGTTCGAATCAGAATCCGAATCCTTAGGCTCCGAAGCCATTCCTGAATGACCAAAACCGCTAGTGCCTCGTCCTGTTATGTCTAGGAATCCGTCTTGTTCTACCATTCTAGGCAATGCAACCTTTTCAAAAATGATCTGAGCAATTCGTTGGCCAGGTTGAATCTTAAACATCTTCAAATCAAAGTTAAAGAGTAGGACTTTAACTTCCCCACGATAATCGGGATCAATAACACCTGCACCCACATGAATTCCATGTTGTAGTGCTAACCCGGATCGCGGTGCAATTCTTCCATACATGCCAAATGGAATTTGTAATGCTATTCCAGTAGGGATAAGACAACGATCTTGAGGCTGGATGAATATCTTAGCAGTTGAACTAAGATCATACCCAACAGCTCCATCCGTTGATCTTGAGGGCCCTTTTGCTTCTGGACATAGCCTCACAAAGTGTACTGCCGTGATACCTTCATATTCAATAAGGCCTTTTTCTCGACAGTGTTTGTATGGACATGGAAAGTTCTGTCTTGCATGAGCCTGTCTTCGTCGCCTTTGTGCTTTGAAGTATAATTCATCATCGGCATCAGAAGTGTCTGAGATGATTGGCTGTTGTTCAGCTTCTTGTTGTGGCATTTGTTGCATTTGTTGCTGTTGCTGTTGCCGTTGTTGCTGATTTTCCTCTTCTTGTTGCTGATTTTCCTCTTCTTCACCACCTTCCGTTAAAATATTGAGGGATTCAATATTTGGCGCAAAGGGGTTATCCCAAACGGGGGGGGTTGGATATTCAGTAAGAGTGTGAGCAGAGGGCTCATACTGAGGATCATATCCCAAGGGAACATCATCATCGTCTTCCTCCTCTTCGTCAGAAGTTGTAGGGAAATGATCAGGAAAATTATCAAACTTTACCCGTGTTGTTGAAGTGGATGGTATATTGGTCTCCCATCCAGCGGCCAGAGTGTGCGATTCAGCTTCTCGTTGAACAGCACTGGTACTTTCATCATCAGAATCCATCACTTCATTATCGTTCTGATCATAGCGGACAGGGGGCATAGTTGGTGCTGCGTTATAGTTACCGAAACGGATGCTATATCTTCCTCCTGGTAAATTTCTGGTGACCGCCGTGGTTGGTTGTTGAGGTTGTACTTGTCTGACTGGAGGTTGAATAATCCAGTTCCTGCCTCGTAGTTCCTCAGTGGAAATTCTTTCTCCTGGGATTGCTCGTACGCCTCGAGAAGTGAGATATTCTGTAACACCTTGAATCTCATAGGCAAAGCCTACGTTTGGTGTATTCGATAGACGTCCAACCATTCCTCTGGTTATCAATAAATTGGCCTCTCCTCCTTGCCAATTTTCATAGCCACGTGTCTGCAGAACAATTTGGACATGATTAAAGAAATCTCCTATGGTCATCATAGTATTTGGTACTATGTAAACCATTTGAGCTCCGCGTGTCAAATCTACTTCCATAGAAGCAAAAGTGGCTTGATCTCCAGTCCACCGTGTATCTCGGAGTACTAAGACAGCCATATTTCCCTGTTCCGTTCTGTGCAAGACTTGTAAACGAACTTGGATAACTCCAAGATGAACATACTGCATATGGCTCCGTTGCAGTTCTTCAAAACTTTCAGGTTGTATAAATGGTCGCTCAATCTGTGTGTCTCCTACACAGAGTATTGCTTCCTCAGATCTATGAACATAGACCTTGTGATGAGCATCATCTCTTCTTGTACGATATAACACCTCGGCTGGTGCTATACTGGCTCTGTCTGCCATGGAAAGTTGAAGCTGTGTGTCTGGTGCAATCTGCTGCTCCAGAGTATTTGATGTAGAAGGTCTTCCTCGCACTCTTTGGGCTATATTTGCTGCTCCTCGTCGAAGAAGAAAATTCCTTCGTTGATCTCGCCGATATGTTCGAATTTGGTCTTCGAATAATGGTGCTCCAGGTGTTGCCGTAGTTGCTGGTGGTCGATCTGTTACCCTGGGAAGAGTAACTGTCTGTGTGCGTGATCTGGACGCCATTTAGATAGGCTTGAGTTTTAGCTTATCTAATTCGTCTTGCAGCAACTTGTTGGGATTCCTGTGAACTCTAAGCAACCCTCTTGGTTCCTTTGGTCGTTCTTTTGGTCCAAGTGACAGGTTCTCAAGCTTAGTGATTAGTGCTTCTGGAATCACTTCAGTTTTTGCTTTCTGAGCCTCCAAACTTCTAATTCGTGCTTCAAGTGCCTGCACCTGTTGTGACAACTGAACACACAATTCAATTATAGTGTTATTTTGTCGGATAAGGGTCTTGAATCCGATGGGAGTAGTGATGTTAGCAATGGTTGTTGAAAGACCGATGCCTGGTGCTTCTGTCAACTCTGATAACCTCAGGGCCTTTTGATAGACCAGATCGTCCTGAGTCATTCAATCAGCGCACCCTTGATTTGTTGAAGAAGTGCTTCAATTGGTTTTAGCTGAGCTTTGGTTGAACTGACAGTTCCTTCTTCAATGCAAACTTGAGTCAAGGAATTGATTCCCTTTTCAAGTTTTTCAACTTTCTTTGTCAGATGCTGAACACTACTTTCAAGAGATTGGATTTGTAACTGTTGACTTCTAAATTCCTTTAAATTTACTTTACTAGAGAGGCAAACTCTATCGTAAATTACAGCAATATTATGAGCTAGTTCTTTTGAAGATGGCTTAACAGTTGTGGAAAGATCAAGGTAGTTCAGGCGTGAAGTTTCTGATTTTTCATACCATTCCTTAATGTTTTGTTCCCATATATTTGTCATAATCTATATACTGGTCTGGGTAAAAATATATTAACTAGTCTGAGCTATTTAGAATTTCTAATTACCAGAAAGAAGCGCTATAATCTATATTTACAACTCAAGGTCCAAGTTGTTCTTACCAATTTAAGTCTTCATTCACCACAGGGTTTCACTGGACTTACTCCTCTCTGCCAGATATAGGGCCTGCGTCTTTTACTTAGCACTTAAATTTCAAGAATTAAACTGCCTTAAGAGTTATAAATACAGAAATCATGCTATACTTTCTTATAATATCGAAACATTCAATAACCTTTGCCTTGGTTAATATACGGTTACTTTTGCCCTAGCATACAGATGATACTTCAAATATACAGATAAAACAATTCAAGAAAGCATAATTAATCATTCACAACAGAGGCCTTACTACCCTGATAAGTGGTTTACGCTAAAGTAGCCATAACAAAACTAGCTCTGATGCCATTCTTCTTGCAGACTTCAATCATTACATGGATATGTTTTGCATGGGTCTGTTCATCGGGTGAAAATACAAGGATATCATCAATGTATACGGCGATAAATTCTTCCGTTCCTTTGAAGCAGATGTCCATTTTTCGTTGAAACACAGCCGGGGCATTCTTTAGACCAAATGGCATGACTAGCCATTCATAGAGTCCCAAGGGTGTCCAAAAAGCTGTCCATTCGATTGAATCGGGGTGCATTGCAACTTGGTGAAATCCACTCTTTAAGTCGAACTTAGAGTAGATTTTGCTATGGCCAATCTTTGCCATAATTGTATTGATTCCGGGCAAGCTGTACTGATCCTTATGCGTATTATCATTGAGTCGCTTATAATTGCAAACCATACGCTCTTTTCCTCGCTTTTCCTCCTTTGTGATTGGATCAATATAAGTCCCTGAGTTGACAATAAAAGCAGTAGTTCGATGCCTGCTTTTGCTTGCACGAATAACCTTCATAGTACCAAATACTATGATGACCATAGGAGATTTCTTTAATCATGTCCAAATTGTTCTGCAGACACGTGGCTATGAAAATTGGCAAGGAGGAGAGGCCAATTTATTGATAACCAGAGGAATGGTTGGACGTCTATCGAATACACCAAACGTAGGCTTTTGCTTTCTGAGCCTCCAAACTTCTAATTCGTGCTTCAAGTGCCTGCACCTGTTGTGACAACTGAACACACAATTCAATTATAGTGTTATTTTGTCGGATAAGGGTCTTGAATCCGATGGGAGTAGTGATGTTAGCAATGGTTGTTGAAAGACCGATGCACAAAGGCGACGAAGACAGGCTCATGCAAGACAGAACTTTCCATGTCCATACAAACACTGTCGAGAAAAAGGCCTTATTGAATATGAAGGTATCACGGCAGTACACTTTGTGAGGCTATGTCCAGAAGCAAAAGGGCCCTCAAGATCAACGGATGGAGCTGTTGGGTATGATCTTAGTTCAACTGCTAAGATATTCATCCAGCCTCAAGATCGTTGTCTTATCCCTACTGGAATAGCATTACAAATTCCATTTGGCATGTATGGAAGAATTGCACCGCGATCCGGGTTAGCACTACAACATGGAATTCATGTGGGTGCAGGTGTTATTGATCCCGATTATCGTGGGGAAGTTAAAGTCCTACTCTTTAACTTTGATTTGAAGATGTTTAAGATTCAACCTGGCCAACGAATTGCTCAGATCATTTTTGAAAAGGTTGCATTGCCTAGAATGGTAGAACAAGACGGATTCCTAGACATAACAGGACGAGGCACTAGCGGTTTTGGTCATTCAGGAATGGCTTCGGAGCCTAAGGATTCGGATTCTGATTCGAACTCCACCCTGAATATCATTGCCATGATGGAGGAAGGAGAAACGGAATACCCACAGGTGAAGAAACTGGAACAGCTTATAATGAAACATAAGAAGGATCCTCAATATGTCCGAAGATCCATACCAGGGCTCGACACTGATGCAGGAAGAAGCCTACAGAGATCTGGAACGACTATCTTGTAGAGATGTCAAAGATATAATCAAGTTTTTAAATGATTATTTACATCTTGCTACAAGATCAGGGCGTTTGTTCGTGGGAGAAGAACTGTCGGAAAAACTATGGTCAAAAATGCCGGGAGATCTTGGTGAACGAATCAAGAAGGCATACCAAGAACGACATGCATGAAACGTAATTGGCGTTGCTCCTAGGATACTTTTTGCATACAAGTATCTTGAGACTGAATGTAAGAATGCTGCTTTCCAGAAATCCCTTTCTGGCTCTTTATAGTAACCTGGAATTGGAATCTCTTTGCAAAACTCCAGATTTCTAAGGGATTTACTTAAATGAGCATGTAAAACAGCATGTCTATAGGACTGCAATACAAGCACAACTATTTAGACTTTGGATGGCTAAAGGGTCACTTGACCTAGTTCTTAAGCAAAATGAGTGAAGGCTTACGCAAGAGCTGAGACAATTTCTTTCAATTTGAGTGTGAAAAACTCTTCACTATGTTGAGCAAAGCCCTCAAACCTAATAACATTTAGATTCTTTAATATGAGGGCATTCAGTAGGTATCATCAGATATCTAATTTGATGCAAGCATGATGAGTGGTGACAACCTCACATGTCCAGAGTTAGATGAAAGGCTTGTCATTCTGTCATGTGTAACATAGACCAATTTACATAGCAGTATGTAGGAATGATATGATTCAAGTTGAAGGTCACTTTAGCCTAAGAGGGTGTGTGGGTTGAGGCTGTGAGAACATGCCTTTGTATAGGGACAATTGAAGAAGACTATTTCCATGGGACTTTGCCACCTGAGCTTGTTAAATTGAAAACAGATATTTTCATTTTAGGTGTTGTTTTACTAATATATTTTAAACATATTTATGACTCTATATAATGAGCTTTGAGGCATAATTTCATATAAGAGATCTGTGCTGGCCAATCAAGAAATCAATATGTCAGTAGGATATTAAAACCATCAGCAAATCCTATCTGATAGTATTCACAAAATGAGCAGAGACAAACTGGGGTAGCTTGTCTGTTTTGGCCAAACTGAGCTCAAACAATAACAGCACAAATTCAACTGAACTAGAACCACGCACAAGCACTACTCCTTACCTGCTAAGTACAATCACACGGTACACATTTTGCTGCTCAACTCAGATCAGCTTGTTCTTACTCCTAAATGCAATGGTTCAAAGCTCTAGCTCTCCTCAAGGAGACCATGAAATATTAAAGAGACACTACTCATACATGCAGCACAACAATAAAAAATGAACCTAAATGGACTGTGCTTTCCTACACAGATAATATAGAAGAGAAGAGATATTCACCTGCTTTAATACGGCTAAGCTGTATTCATCCTTGTAGTATTGAGAATGTGGTGGGTCCATTGTCATAAGATCACTATATAATTCTTTAACTTCTTCAGAATGGACCATCTTGCATGTCTCTGGAGTTTTATCATATGACATCATTGCATCATGTGCAGTCAACAATCTTGCAAGCATAAGCTTTCCAATTTTACTACAATAACCAGAGGGAGAAAATAAGAGGACATTGGACAAACGATAAAGCTGCTTTGATGCTGCAAAGCTATTCATGAATGAATTCCACATACCAGTTTATCTCTGACAGCAATTCCCGGAAAAGAGCTATCTCATTAACTATAGTCTCAGCGCTCCAATTAGAAGCTGTTGGCTCATTCACCTCACTATTCCTCAGTTGATCAAAAATTTTAATTTGGCTTGGTTCCTGAAGATGTGTTTCACCAGTAAGAAAATTTTCGTCTCCCCATGATATCATCTCTGCACTTTTCATTTCAGCATGTTGTGAACCATGAGGTTGTATAAAAACGGTAAATTCAAAATGAGAAGGATGGCTATGGTGAAATCCACTCAAAGACACGATTCCCTCTGAATGTCCAAGGCTAACCTTTACTGGATGAGCTTGTAAAGAATGGAGATTCTCCTCGTGAAAAGTTAGATATGTTACCCAAGCTTGGGCACTCCCAGAGTTGTTTGTTGAAAGTGGTGACCAAATTAAATCTTTATTTGTGTTATATATGGATTCCACAGTTATTGTAGATGAGCTCACACCTTCAACTGCTTCGTTAAAATAAAGAATGAGTGGAATTATCCCACTATTAAGATGGAAACCTGTGATAGGAGACGAAGCACAAGTATCCAGGAAACCATCTACTGATACATTAAGATTAGAACCATGAGGTGGCCAGGTAGAAACCAGCAGAGGATTCATCACTTTAACCGTTTGCTCAAGAAGCCAAAGATGATAAAACCATCCACTCTGATCATCTGGGTCAGTAAAAAGAGCTTGGTGTACAAGGTCATACTCCTCTGTCAGAACCTTCTCCTTTGAGAAAGATCCTTGAGCCCTTTTCTCCAGTAAATGAGACAAAATTACACTGCAGAACATTCATGGTAAGGTAAAGTAGAATAAAAACAGGAAATATGTTTAAGCAAACAGACATCACAAGGTAAAACATGCACTCAAAGCAACAGGCATGTTTGTGTAGGTTGAAAAAGAAAAACAAAAGGCACAATTGGACAGGAAACTTAATTTTCTAATCCTGCTAGAATAGATAGGATTTCAAAAGGTAGCAGGTGTTTCATCATGAAGTTTCCACTGTAATATTAATGTGCATAAGAATTGTTCATTTGACTCCAAAGCAAATTTGAAGGTCAATCAAGCTACAATTTTATGTAACATTGCATGTCAGATTTACACACATAGAAAGCTGCTTAATCAGTTTACAAACAGAAAATTGCCATTAAAGATTAATCCGAAGTAAACACCATTTGTTTCTTTTCTGGAATTTGTTAGGCTAATGACCATTTAAATAGTGAAGTGCTTATCAACTATTGATATAAGGCCATCTCCAACGGTGCATCAAACCATGCATCAGATTTGAAATTTGATGAAAAAGTGACTTTTTCAAGCTCCAATGGATTCACCAATTTGATATCAAAATGAGAATGGAGCAAACATTTCATCAAACTGAGGACAAGCTCTGTATTTCAGTATTTCACTATTCTGGACTGTTGGACGGGGCAACCGGTCAACCAGCCAGATGTCCGGCCGGTTGACCAACCGATCGACCGGTTCCCTTTCAAATAGGTAGGTTCAAACCGGTCAAAAAGGTTCAAACAGGTAAAAAAAAAAAAAAAAAAAAAATAGCCTTACCGGTCGACCCCTTCCCTTTTGATGCACGGTTGAAGCAAGCTATATCAGATTGAGAAAATTGACTTATTTTTACTCAAATTTGATGAAAAATTTGGTCCACCGTTGGAGATGCTCTAAGGAATAAAACTAATGAATATTTTTTCCCCTGTCCCACAATGTGCATGAAAGGAGAGAGCATTTTGCAACCTTGCATCACAATATGCCATCAATACAAGTTACATGTTTCAAAGTGGATGTTTTATATAACATCGCATACCATCAATATCTTATCAACATTGCATCACATTACAAGATAACTTATACGATGGTTCAATTATAATTTGTTATTCACAATGTTTATGATGTATCTTATCAAGTTATCACTGATGATGATTCTTTAATTGAATAATTCTTAGATTCTTTTGCAAAAATTGCTTTAGGAAAAATGTGTTGGAAATTTGAAATTAGTTCTAGCTTTGGTCCCGTTAGAAGCAGAATGTCTTGTCGTAGTATGCATAATAATATAGAACATACAAAAAAAAATTGTGGATTTTCAGCGACATAGGGGTTTTTTTTAATGACATTTTAGTTAAAGACAAAAAATTCAAATATCCACTATAAACATGTGACTTATTGTTTATGTAATAAAAACATTCAAAACAGGTCAAGCATGACAGACAGGATTTTTGTACATCTCATTGTAATACTACAATAACAGCAGGCACCAAAAAAACTTCGGAACCAAACAATGGCACAAAAAACATTTTTCTCCACTAGTCCATTTTAATTATAATGATTCAAATGGTAAAATAACATTGAGATACAAGCATACCTACGATTATGCCAAGAAGAATAGTTACTGAAGTTTTCATTTATCAAATCAGTAGTGAATTGTAGCTCCTCTTCATCTGATCTGTTCTTTAATGCTGCCACAAATCTGAAAATAAAGACCAAATTAGACCATTTGAAAATACAGTCCATCAATATATTAAAGTAAATCAAACCCAAATCTTCACCTCCGGTAATTCCATGCATGGAAATTCCTGGAATCTTTCTTCAGTAACACCCCCAGAAGCTGCAATTCCCGATCTACAGATGAATGCCCCTTGCTTAGCACCCATTTACGATGATACCAGGCACCATAAGACTTATAATTCTTTGCCAATGCACGCTCTGTCTGCATATATATTGACGTCTTTCATAAAATTCAAAATAAATTGAACCCAAACACAACACACAACATAATTACAATTGGCTGCTGAAAAAGCAAAAGAAAAGAAAGCAACGCAATATTTCAAAATCTCAAGATTTAAAATTTTAAAATTTCAAAACAAACTTTGCACTGAACGCAATTAAACCAAATAGCCCTATTTGGCACAGTTGACTTGTGTTCAGCTGAATTTCTTTTTTCTTTTTCTACAGTTTTTCAGCAACCAAACAGCATCAAATACATGGACAGAAAAAGAAATACATATTGTGGTTCCTACAAACATACAACTCTCAGTTCTTCGCTGTAAATAGATTTAATGAAGTCTGGATCAATCTCTGTATCAGTCTCAGAATGACTGAGAATGTGTTCAACAGCGAATTTTCTGTAATTCCAAGCTGTGAGATACTCAGGATTGGCCTCGAGAAGCTTCGCATTGACCTCTAGGGCTTCTTTTGTGTAACTGAACAATTTGCACATACAAATACATGATTGTTCAAAACTATCAGCATACAATTCGAACAAATAATTTTAACTGAACAATTCACGCAATTGACAATACAAATTGAAGATTGTTCAAAATTATCAGCGTTTACATCACACAGTTCAAAATTATCAGTGTTTAGATCACATAGTGCAATACAATACAATTCGAATAAATAACTTTACTCTCGTGTATAAAATCTGAACAATCTTTCGCGTAACGGAACAATTCACACAACTGACAATACAAATTGAAGCTTGATAAAAATAAAAAATATCAGCGTCATAGAGTTCAAAACAACACAATTCGAATACATAATTTTACACTCGTGTGTCAAATTTGAACAATACACAATTGACAATACAAATCGAATATTCTTCAAAATTATCACCGTTTAGATGACAGAGTTCAATACAATACAATACAATTCGAAGCATAGATAGATACATACATATAAACAGAGAGAGAGAGAGAGAGAGAGAGGATTTACATTTTGTTGTGATGAAAATGGAGGAACTGAGATTGGAGGGGGCGTAGTTTAGCAGCTTTGAGAGCTAAAGCTTTTTCTTCTTCTGGAGTGGGGGCTTTGCGAGGACGACCGTGCATTTTTCGTGCTTGTAGAGAGAGAGAGAGAGAGAGAAACCCTATACGTGGATCTGAAAGACGAAGTTTCGAATCAGCAGGAGACAAAGGGACCTATAGAGAGAGAGCGGCGAAGAGTGTAGGACTGTCAAAAGCTCGCGCCCAAGTCGTGAGAGAACAAGGTTTGGATTAGATACTACTTTGATCTGTGTCTTCAGAGGTAAGCAAAGAAGTGAGAGTTATGCGACTGGACAATGAATAATAAATAAATAAATTCTAAAGGGGCAAATTAAAAACTATTTAATAAATCTAGGTTAACATTTGAGGAGAACATATGCCTCTCTAGGATTAAATACTATCAAATTTTTATTTTAATATATTTTTTTGGGGTCTTTTAACATCGCATAAAAAATAAAAAATAAAAGTATGAGATGTTGATAATTTTTTTTTTTGGTTTTTTGATTTTTTTTTTTTTTTGGCTTTTATTAACCTTGGTTTTGATTGATTTTTTAAAAGTTAAATTTTTTATTTTTTGTATTTTTTTAGTGATTTTTTTAATATTTTAAGTAATTTTTTATTTTCTAAATATACGTAACTTAGATGCGCCTAAAAACTAAAATAATTATAAAAAAATATTTAAAAAATTCAATAAATAAACAAAAATATGAAAATATATTGAATGTTGATATTTTTTTGTATTTTTTGTGTTTGATGAATTTGTTAAAGATTTTTTTACAAATATTTTAGTTTTTAGGCGCATCTAAGTTATGTATATTTAGAAAATAAAAAATTATTTTAAATATTAAAAAAATTACTAAAAAAATACAAAAATTAAAAAAATTAACTTTTAAAAAATCAATCAAAACCAAGGTTAATAAAAACCAAAAAAAAAATCAAAAAAACCAAACACCTCATTCCATATTAAGGTAACAATTCCAACGAAGAGGCTACGAATTTGAGGGCGAATTCTCTCCACCTAGGGGAAGATGATGTAGCATGCATGGCTATATAATTTTTTGATCAAAGGGATAGGCAAGGTAAAGGTAAAAAAAGGTCGGATGCGAAATCACGTGAAATTTGATAGGTTAATGGAAAACATAATTTTAAGAAGAATCCATAATCTCAGTGGATTTTGGGCAAATTCAATCGTTTGGGTGGTTAATTTCACAAATTGTTTTTGAAAAGATTTAAAACTTCAATTATTCCTAGCATAAGTCTCAAAATCCGATTCTGAAAAATTTGTCATGATTGTAGAAGCATATATTAGTAGTTTCTTTATTTTATTGCAATATTTCTATTTTTGATAATTTTCATTATATTTTTTTATTTCTGTGTTGCATTATGATTTTTGCCAATTGCAATTGTTTCCTAGTTAAGTTAGGTCTGTCTTTACTTACAAATAATGAATAAAAGCCTTAAAGCTCTTTAGTTTTTGAGAATTAATATATTTTGAGTTTTATACTCTTTATTCTAACTTTGGATATTCGTTGTAAATCAACCATTGTTGAGCCTTTATTTTCGGTATTCTTTGTGAATCAACAAATTTAGAGAGGAATCTTGCTTTCGGTATTATTGTTTGAATCAACGGGTTCTAAGATTGTTATTATTTTGCGTTTTGCGTTGCATCATTTTGGCATCAAGCATTAACTCCACCCGATATGTCAAATACTGAGTTGGCATTTAGCATGAATTTAACATGTCAAATTTAACATGTTTCATGTTGATGTCAAATTTTGAGTCCACTCAATAAAATAATATTATTTTTAAAAAATAATAGAATAATATATTTGACATATCAAAAAGGGAGTTTTTATGTCAAATTGGTCTATACTAATTTACTTAATATTCAAAAAAGTTTAACACCAAATTTTAAAATTTTGAGTGGAGATGCTCTCTAAGGTCGTTTGCACTTGCCTCGCCTTCTAAATTGCTAAAATAACTTGAATTACGAGCAGTAACGACTAGAGACTTTGCGAGGCCTTTTTTATTGGGACTTTAACAATAAGCATTTTTTAAGAAATTATTAACCAATGGACTAAATGACATAATTGTGGAATCACTACTGATTAAGAGTTTAAACAAGTAATTGAAATATATATATATATATATATGGGGGGTGTGGTTTTTGGAAATACTCTTTTGATCCTGGGAGACGCTCGTGATCCACCGATAGGCACTTGAAAGGAAGTAAACACTCCGGTCGGGGTGGCGGAATTAGCACTCCGACGGACAAGTTAGTCTCTCGTTCTAGATTACTTGTATTCTAAGTTAAACACCACAATTATCACATACCTTTCTCAGTCTGCTATTCCTTTATTTATACTCATTCTCTGGGCCTCGGGGCCAGGTCCACTTTTCACTCATTATGTTTATATTTACCCGGCTCCACAGCTTAGTACCTATTCGGCATATTTTGTAATAAACCGATCTTCACTCGGCCCCTTGCTTAATCGACTATCTAGCCGAATAAGGTTGGGTCCGAGTTTTCGTGGCAATGGCCGAATGTTTAGAATCTTGATTCTTCAATGTTCGACTCTCCGGAATCTCTACGACTTCCAATATTCGGCCCTCACAATTGCCCCCCAAGCACTCCTCTAGCGGCAGTTGGCTGGAGTGTTTGGCTTTGAACTCGAAGGGTCAGAGCCGAAATTCAGCAGTTGATCCTATTCCAACGCGAATGTCTGTCCACACGCTTCTAGGTTATCATTTCAACTTCCTGCCTCTGCGTACACTCTCATTTATTGTGATTTAAAATTTCGACATCTTTTCAAATAGGTATACGCTTTTAGACGCCCGTCGCTGGATTACCTTTCGAACTACCTCTGCGACCTCCTACTCTTCTCTACCTCTTTCGCCACTTGTAAGTTCTCTCTTTCTTTGCTTTGTTTTTTGGGGCCTTATGATTTTGCTTTTGCAGGGAACGATTTGAAGAAAATCTTGACCTCAACTGACGATGCCATCCTTTCAGAAATCAAGACTACGTTCAAGTACTTCGGCCAACGGAGTCTTCAGAAGAAGGGGAGGGCGGCCCACGTTCTGCTTCGCTACGAGCCGACTTATACGACCTTTTCGGGGGCGAAAAATATCCCAATTCCGATCGGTAAGGAGTTTCTTGTCGCCCGTATCTTGACTGACTTCAAAAATTTGAGGCAAGTCGGCTGCGAGGAATCAGATTATGAGCGACCGGAAGTAGCTAAGGCCTCCGAATCAGACGAAGCTGAAACAGAGGTTGACGAGGCTTTGAAATTAGCATTTGAAAAAGCCAGCCTCAATTCAGCTAATAATCCGTCCACTTCGGGTCGAGAGGACCGTCCACTTGACGATATTTTTCAGGGTCTGAAGGATCTTCCCGACGCGTACCCAGAAGATGTGGCTGGGCCGAGCCTCACTAAGCTTGCCAAGAAAGAGAACGCGGAAAGGCTAGCTGCACAGCGGAGGGCGAAGGAGATTCAGGCTGCCGAATCTCAGTCTCAATCTCAGTCCTTCGTGCCTGTTATTGAGGAAGTGACGGCAAAAAGAGGAAGCACCGAAACGGAACCCTTGGTGCAGGCCAGTGTAGAAGCTGAGAAAAGGGTGGAGAAGCGCCCTGTCGATGTCGAGGCCGGCTCAAAAGAAGATCGCGCCGACAAACGGCCTCGCTTGGAGGAATTGGATGTGATTGTACCTTTTGTTATTCAGCCAAAGATGAAAAATACGCCGATCTTCTCCGATGCTTCGGTAATCAAAGATCCAGTTGTTGCACTTAGTTTGGCGATGTCCGTTTCACTGCCTGCTGATAAGGCGACTTTTCGGGCAGAGCCGAATCTGGTTGCAATTGCGTTGGCCACGCAATCGGCTCTTTTGGTACATATCTTGACTCTGTCCTTTCTCCTTACACATTATTTTGGTTTTAACTTCCTGTTTTGCAGACCGTCGGAAGGATAGCCGACATGGGCCGTCGTTATCATGATGCGATGGAGCAGATTGGCCATTTACAAGCGGAGGTTGAGGGCCAAAGGAGTAGGGCACAGATCGAGGGCACTCGTGCCGAGGCCGAGTTGGAGAGAGCTCGCAATGCTGAGGATTTGAGATCGATCGTCGAGGAGAGGGCGAATGCGAGCGACGTCGCGTTTAAATTGGCCTAGGAGGCGAATTCTAAATTGAAGGCTAAGTTGGAAGAGATGAAGGTGGCGAAGGAAACAGTTGACCTGAAGGTTTCTAGCGCATTTGATGCCAGGAAAAAATCTACTTATGATGAATACGTAGATGAAGTCCCCAAGTTTGAGAATCGGGGCTTTAAACACGGCTGGCTCAAAGCCCTTGCTGCCGCTAATGTGTCTTTGGCTGCGCCAATTCCATATGAGCAAGTGGATGTTGAGCCGCTGGAGTCTAATTCCGATGGCTGATTTCAAAGGCGCTTGTTTTTTGTTTTAGGATTTACGTGTATTTTTCAGCATTTTACAGTTTTTTGCTTAGTAATTTTCATATGTAAATTGGTTAAAATTTGTGCACATTTACTTAATGAAAATTCATTTTGTACCTTGGTGTTACTAATGAATGGAATTACTTTGGGTCAAATGTTGTATAATTGCTGACTAAATGATTAGGACGTTTTAAAAGCTAGAAATTGGTGAATGAACTGGCTGTGGCACATATCGATCAGCATGAGGCCAGGGTACGCGGCCGGCTAGATTAATAAATCTACCCTTACCCCAGCCAGTGCATGAACTTCAAAGGCATTGATAAAAAATTGCCGTTTAGATAGTTAGGCCGTTTTAAAAGCCAAAAATTGGTGAATGAACTGGCTGCAGCACATATCGATCGGCATGAGGCCAGGGTACGCGGCCGGCTAGATTAATAAATCTGTCCTTGCCCCAGCCAATGCATGATCAAAAATTACCGTTTAGATAGTTAGTTTGGAAAATAGCGTTAATGAAACTGCCTCGGGGGTGCTGCAAGTATTAGAAATAAATAGGGGGTGGCTGTTTGCGCCAATAACTTCGCTTACTGTGTTTTCAAGGCAACTTATCGCGAATGGAAAATAAAGTTTTTTTCAACAGCAGAGGCGAAGGTCGAACTTTGGCTGAGCTTGATACTGCGATGAATCGCGGCAGAGAAGCCACCCGTGCGGGAAGTGAGGCGTCCAAAGAACGGGAAAAACGTCAGCCTCCAAGTCGTCGAAGCAGATCACCCCGAAAGGAGAAACAGCAGCGGGGAAGCTCTCCGCGACCACGACCATTGAGTTTCGCAATTTTTGTGGGGAATAGACCGATGACGGAGGCAGACTCCATTATCAAGGACCCAATGGTGGCGGTCGAATTTGCTCAACAGATTTTTCCATCGGAGGTGCAGCAGTCGATGGTTGGCCGACAAGATTTCGACGTCTTTCGAGAGGGAATCCATGGGGCGGTGAAGGGGCTGTACACCGCTTACGAAGTCAGCATGCGCCTGCGCGCCGCGTAGCAGGAGATAGAGAAGATGGACGAAAGGGTCCACAATTCAGAGATTCGGGCAGAGAAAGCCGAGCGCGAACTTAATAAGCTTAGGATGGCTAAAGCCGCCGAGCTGCACGTGGTGGGTCGATCCAATCCAATCGTGGACGAAAGGGTGACCCAACGGCTATTGAGTCATGCCATTGCCGATCGCGACACGGCTAGCATGTTTGCCGTAGAAAATATGAAATCCAAAGGTTATAAGCAAGGCTTTCATGCGGGCCGGAAGGTTGGGATCGACAAAATGAAGGAGAAGCTTGCAGAGGAGGTCTGTCGATGCGAGAATCGAGGATTTAAGCACGGTTGGATCGCGGCACTTCAGGCCGCAAAGGCTCTTCAAGAAAAGGGTGTCGATTTGGCGTTGCCGCGGTACTGACGCAATCATTTTCCCTTTCCGCCTTTGAGGTCGAAAAGAGCGACGATGAGGGAGAGGCCGCATAAAAATACTCGTTGTAATGTTTAAGCGCGGATTGCGCCGAAAATTATGTAATTACTTGTCAGATGAATAAGATGCTATGTTGTTAATATTCCTGTTGCCTTATAATCATTTGTCAAATTGCGTAATTATGTAATTCTTTGGCATATATATGTTTGCATGTTTTGTGCTTTGTTGGACAGAGATTGTTCGAACGGTTTTAGCCGGCTCGTCCTAATGGAGCACGTCACTAAATATTTATTCAGTATGCTCGTTAAATTGCCCAAAAACGGTGTTGATAAGACTCCGAATCCGGCATTTTCTTTAGGTATTTATTCGGCTCCAGGCTCAGGCTTGGACGACGTCATGCGCCGAAGGGGGCTCCGAATCCAGAGACTTTGAGTGGCCGATCATGATATCCACAAAGGGCACTCCGAATCCGGAGACTTTGAGTGGCCGATCATGATATCCACGAAGGGCACTCCGAATCCGGAGACTTTGATTGGCCGATCGTGATACCCACGAAGGGCGCTCCGAATCCGGAGACTTTGAGTGGCCGATCATGATATTCACAAAGGACGCTCCGAATCCGGAGGCTCTTTTGTCCCAATGGCGTCATGCGCCGAAAGGGCTCCGAATCCGGAGACTTTGAGTGGCCGATCGTGATATCCACAAAGGGCGCTCTGAATCCGGAGGCTCTTTTGTCCCAATGGCGTCATACGCCGAAGGGGCTCCGAATCCGGAGACTTTGAGTGGCCAATTGTGATATCCGCGAAGGGCGCTCCGAATTCGGAGACTTTGATTAGCTGATCGTGATATCCACGAAGGGCACTCCGAATTCAGAGGCTTTTTCGGCCCAACGGCGTCATGCGCCGAAGGGGTTCCGAATCCGGAGACTTTGAGTGGCCGATCGTGATATCCACAAAGGGCGCTCCAAATCCGGAGGCTTTCATTGGCCGATCGTGATATCCACGAAGGGCGCTTCGAATTCGAAGGCTTTTTCAGCCCAACGGCGTCATGCGCCGAAGGGGCTCCGAATCCAGAGACTTTGAGTGGCCGATCGTGATATCCATGAAGGGCACTCCAAATCTGGAGGCTTTTGCGGAACACTTTTAGAACAATTTTCGACTAGAATCCTCCTTTCGGGGTGATCTATGGAACGGCTGATGAACCTGTTGAGCGTGGCGGCCATCCCCATTAACTTTTACACCTCTTTTACTGATCGGGGGGAGCTGAGCTCCATGATTGTTGTGATCTGCCTTGGGTTAGCTTCGATTCCTCGGTGATTGACGATATATCCCAAGAATTTACCAGAGCCGATTCTAAAGGTACATTTGGAAGCGTTCAGCTTCATTCCATATTTGCGTAGGATGCTGAATGTTTCTTCAAGATCGGCTATATGATTCTACTTTACTTTTGACTTGATCACCATATCGTCAATGTACACTTCCATTGTGCGACCGAGTTGCTTTTGAACATGGTGGTGACTAGTCTCTGGTAGGTTGTTCCAACGTTCTTCAGCCCAAAAGGCATAACCTTATAGCAGTAGGTTCCTCTTGGGGTGAGGAATGCAGTTTTCTCCTGGTCCTCCAGATGCATGGCAATTTGATGGTAGCCTCTGTAAGCATCGAAGAAACTCATGCGCTGATGATGTGCTATAGCATCTATCAGTTGGTCTATCATTGGGAGGGGAAAACAGTCTTTGGGACAGGCTTTGTTTAGGTCCGTGAAATCAACGCAGACTCACCATGTACCGTTCTTCTTCTTCACAACTACAGTATTAGAGAGCCATGTGGGGTAGGTAACTTTCCTAATTGCCCCTGTATCAAGCAGCCGGTCAACTTCTTCAATCACAGCAGTAGTGTGCTCTGCGGCAGATCGCCACCTTTTCTGAACGATCGGCTTGCACTTAGGGTCAATATTCAAACGATGCTTGGAAACAGTTGGGTCGACGCCTGGCATTTCATATGGAGTCCATGCAAATACATCAAGATTATCGAGTAGGAAGGATACTAGCTACTGCCTGTCGGCTTGATTCAGAGAGGCGCCGACCATGAAGAATCTCTCTGGATTGTCGTCAATCTCAATTCGGTCTAAGTCTTCCGTGGCTTTCTCATTCGGGAGCCGCCCGACATTGTCGAGGCTTTCACGATCCGGCACCTCGATGGAATTAACTTGCAAATCCTTTGGCGTCTTTCCGGAGAGGAGATAGCATACTTGTGCCGATTGTTGGGAACCACGGATCTGCTCGATGCCGTATTCTATTAGGAAGCACAGAAGCTGATGATAGGTGCTCGGGACAGCCCGCATAGTATGCAACCAAGTTTGTCCCATGACGAGATTGTACGGCGAAGGCAGCCTGACGACCAAGAATTCCATATCCACTGTTCGGGAGCCTGCTCGAACGGGTAGTATGATTTTCCCTAACGGATATTCTGGATTTACGTTGAAGCCGAATAATGGATTAGGAGCCGGAGACAAGTCTGATTCGTTTAAGCCAAGTTTGATGAAGGTCTTGTAATACATAGCCTCAGAAGTACTTCCCTAGTCTATGAGAATGCGCTCGATAGTAAATCGGTTGACACGTAGTTCAATGACCAGTGGATCAATGTGGGGGACTGTTATGCCGATAAGATCAGAATCGTCAAATGTGATACTCGTAGCTTCATGCGGCCATTTCACCGGCGTGAGTTGCTTCTGGGATGCATGGAGTGTTTGAATTGTATGCACGGCTGAGGGCGTTGGCATGCTGTATATCATATGGATGACTGCAAGCGGAGGTAATTCCCACCGAAGTACAATTGGTCTGGTTGCGCACGTTTGGGCATGGTGCTGGAGCTGAACATCTCGGACCAACTCCTGAAGGTCTTTCATGACATAGCTACTGTCACGATCATGATCTTCACGATATTCACATCGCTTATCCCTTCTTGTCGAGTTGGGAGGTACCACCGCTTCTGATGGCCTTGTGTAGAACGAGGGGGCCCACTTTATATGCGGACTTTCTCCGAAAGAACTGGAAACTTCAGATCGTCCATTCTTTTTGGGATCCAGGGATAATAAGTCGGAGCTGCTATCAATGTCTTGAAGCCGGGCTCGAGGTCGTCGATCACCTGCTTTCAGAGGTCGCTCGGGATTTTGGGGCACGACTTGTTTGGATTTTGCTACCTCCAAAGCCAAATCCTGACGGAGGTGCTCGTTCTCATCGATCAAGTTTTCCAACCTCTGCTCATTTTGCTTTGCCTGCTCCATGATCGCTTGCATTGCCTCATGTTCTGGAGTCGAAGGTGAGGCGAAGTTCAAAACGCGTCTTGCTTGGAGAAGCTCCGGTCCATGCGTGTTTTCATAAATGATTATTAGAGGATCCTCCGTCACGTCCGCCATGGATATGCTTGAGTATTCCCACAGACGGCGCCAATTGTGGAGATATAGTTTTTGGAAATACTCTTCTGATCCTAGGGGACGCTCGTGATCCACCGATAGGCACCTGAAAGGAAGTAAACACTCCGGTCGGGGGTGCCGGAATTATCACTCCGACGGACAAGTTAGTCTCTCGTTCTAGATTACTTGTATTCTAAGTTAAACACCACAATTATCACATACCTTTCTCAGTCTGCTATTCCTTTATTTATACTCGTTCTCTAGGCCTCGGGGCCAGGTCCACTTTTCGCTCATTATGTTCATATTTACCTGGCTCCACAGCTCAGTACCTATTCGGCATATTTTGTAATAAACTGATCTTCACTCGGCTCCTTACTTAATCGACTATCTAGCCGAATAAGGTTGGGTCCGAGTTTTTGTGGCAATGGCCGAATGTTTAGAATCTTGATTCTTCAATGTTCGACTCTCCGGAATCTCTATGACTTCCAATATTCGGCCCCCACAATATATATATGAAAAAAGTAATATTAAGGCTTCGCTTGGGAAGTTGGGTTATTTTTTGACTTTTTGATTATTTCAGTCCAGGCTAAAAAGTTCGTTTGAATCGACTTTTTATGACTTTTGTAAGAGAAAAATAAAATGATTATGATTTGAATGTAATATTTTATCTTATTAACTTTATAATTTATTTTGTATTTTTGTGACTAAAAATACTAACAGCCTCAAAAAAGCCGAATGTCAAACAAGCTCTAATAAGTAAACAGATTTTCCTATATAGAATGATGTGATTTTATAGCATGTTATTTGATGAATTATAGATGTGAACATGCTTAGCATGTTGTTTGATGAACAGGGGTGGAGGCAGCATAGGCCGAGGGGGGTCACGTGCCCCTAGTTTTGCATTTTTTTTTTGGTTATGTATAAAATGTATTTTTTTTTCTTAACATGTTCTTTAGCTAATGATTTATTATATTATTCACAACAAGTAGTTATTTGATACTTTAAGAACACTATGTGATATTATTTATATAGTAGTTTAAATCAATAGTGCAGTAAAAAATATTATAGATTGGATATAATGACCTTATTATTTTCAAGTAATTGACATACTACTTAGTCTGATTTGTGATTTTCTATGTTTTGAGCATCACATAGGTAACGTCATATGGTATTCTAAAACTGTTCAATAATTTTCATTCAAAACACATAATTTATAAGTAATGACTCTTTAATATTTTTTTATCAAATAAAAATTAAATAGATTCTATAATAATTTGTGCTATAAATGATGTGCTTTTATTTTTTAAAATTAAGAATTTTGATCCATAATTTTTTGTGTTAAAATTGCAAACTTACATCATCATCTCACACCGAGCTATTCCACACCATTATAGAATTTTGATTTGTTCTTATTAATAATGAATATGTAATTTTTTATGTTTAAATTTATCTCATAAAATGATTATTATCTTAATTTTTCTCATGAATTTTTTTTAAATAAAAAATTATAATTAATAAGTGCCCATCTAACCTAATTTTTTGGCTCCGCCACTGTTGATGAATCATAATATATATTTTTTTAAATTTAAAAAGCTAGTGTAGTAGAAGAAAAAAAAATGAAGTACAGTATTTTTGTATTTTTTTGGAATAATATTTTAAATTTTAAAAATGTACATATTTTTATCAAATTAGTTTTTAATTTTTTAAAAACTTAACTAAAGAGAGAAATAGCTAGCCACTTACAAAAGGAAGAACAAACTCATCAAAATTTAAAAACTTAACTAAACAAAGAAATAACCACTTACGGAAGGAAGAACAAACGGTAGGAGTGATAAATGAACTAAACAGTTTAAGCTTGACTCGTATTTGGCTCTTTGAAAGTTCGTTAAACCTTTCAAACCAAGCTTGAATAGACAATTAATCATTTAGCTCAATTTAATAAATCTACAATTATATAAAAATACCAAACCATTCAGCTCAACAAAAACTCTTTTAAAATCGACTTGAAAGTTTAACAAATCAAACTTGAACAAATTTTGAAACTCATTAAAATTTTCAAACCAAACTTAAACTATTAACGGTTTGGCTTGTTTATCACCCTTAACCATCAAACGAACACCAAAAATGCAGTTCAAGTGCAAAATAGAAAGCTAAAAATTATTCCAGGAAGCTCCCAAAACAGAAAAATTAAAAATAAAAATAAATTGACTTGCAATCAAACGAGAGTTGTTTATAATAATCAAGTTCGAATTCAAGTATGATGAACCCACAATAATAATATGGTATATGTATAGCCCTTTCCCTGACTTTTACCAATATTGTCAAAGCACAACAAGCTACAGAGCAGATGAAGCCTTTCAATGAATAACCTCTACGCATCCTAATCGAAAGTTAATTCAAAATCTCCCAAAAAAATATTTCTTCTCTTTTTCTTTTTCTTTTTTTTTTGTAAAATTATCTCAAATCAAACCAGTAGGATCCTATCACACATTGATAAAAATCCAGAGGATTACAATAAGGAACCAAAGAACTTTCAACAGAAGATTTGTGTCCTCCATATCTATTAGAACTCGGTCTCTGACCCTGGAAATTCCTTCTTGTTTCCAAAGTTAAAAGTCTAGAATTTGCATTGGCGTGATCCAACCGTTGTCCTTTATAACCATCAATATCAACTTTGACATGGTTGCCGCTCTTGTCTCTGATATGTCTCTTTCATTGTGGTTTCTTTTTGAAAGGACTTTTAAAATTTGATCAAATCTGAGTAAAATTATGATCGATGAAAATTTGGTGAAGGATTTGATTCATTCTTCATTTGTTGAAATATTTGTCCCTTCGTTGGTTTGATACAGATTTGATGAAATGGTAGAGAACAATTTAATCCATTTCTTTATCAAATTTAAATTTTTGAAAAAATTGATGAAGGATTGAAGATGCTCTTAAGAATGGTGAGAAGTTCATATACCAAATTGTCGAGAAGCCATAAAAAAGTTGTTAAGAATGATATAAATGTTGATGATTATCATAGGTTACCTTTTTATTATTGTGGGGGGCATATTTTTTGGGAATGACAACACATGGCCAAGGTGGCACCGAAGTGCCAGCCGAGGTGCCACGTGTCCTGGTCATGACGCCGAGGTGATCTCGACTAGACCGAGGTTATTTGCGAAGATACCAGAATTTGAGATGAACGGATAAGGGTCAAGAGTCCTAGAATGAAGAAGGACCTTAGCTTGGATAAGGAGAAAACTCTTAGGGAGTTTATCTTTATCTGTTGAAGAGTCCGAGATGAGCATTGGGCCAGAGTCCAAGAGAAGCTAGGCTTTTATAGGGATCAGGTTAGTGCTAGCTATAAAAGTAAGGCACCTTTGTGGGTCTGAGGTATGCTTTTTGTATTCTGGCTAGTGAGTTAAAGCACTATTTGCTATCTTTGAGAGATAATTAAGTACTGACTTCATCGTCGGAGTGCCCCCGGGTAGACGAACCACTGCCGCAGTCTTATCTTTCTATGACAGGTCGTTCGGGCGTAATCTATTCTGCTGGTGTTCTCCAGCTAAGTACCTGTTTGGCAATGTGGTCAAAAATCAACACATACAATTTGGCGCCGTCTATGGAAAAGAAAGGAGAATAGATGGCCAATGACGGACAGAAAGAGAAGACTGGGGATGGCATCCCTACTGGAAGTGGTAAACACATTGACCCTAATGTAGAGGAGGATAACTGCAATGAAGAAACTCGAGATCAGAATCTCGGAGAGAAAGACGTCGGCCAGGAGGGAGACGTACCAAAGAAGGCAGACCGAGGCGGGTATTATAATGAGAACGACCTCCAGGTGTGGAAAGATAGTTGTTTGCGGAGAAACGAAGAGATAAAGGGAATGACAAACAAATTGGCGGCCCTGCAATCAGTCGTCAATTTCATGATGCAGAACAATGTCATGTAGTCACCGTTTCCTTTACAAGACACGCCGATTCTAGCGGCCAAGAACAATGCCTTGAAAGGGGGCAGAAAACAATTCCTACAGTCCCTCAGCACACCAGGACCAAGGAACACTCTCACCGACCTTCATAGGAGGTCGGGCGAGGAGAGTCAATGAAGGAAGAGTCTCGGAAGACACATCGTACCAAAGAAGCTAACACCAAAGAACATCGGTGTGTTCAAGGGAAGGAGCTCTATTTCGACACGACTAATGGAGGGAGGTCCAAGAGGACTCATAACGACATCGGGAGTAGCGCACCAAAAAGGTTGAAATCAGTTGACAGCCGAGCTCCTAGACGGACCAAGGAGGATTTAAGAGATTACCTCCAGAGGAAGCGGCAAGATGCCGAGGTAACCTCCTCGGTCAAGCCGAGAACACCGTTTTCGGTAGAATTGGACAAATTTGAGGCCTCGAAAAGGTTCCACATACCGAGATTCCGAATATACGATGGTAAGTCTAACCCTAATTTTCACGTCGGCTTGTACCTGAACTCAATGGCACTATACACTAAGAACGAGCCATTGCTCTGCAAGATGTTCCCTTCATCCTTTGGGGAAATCATATCAAACTAGTTTCACAAGTTGTCGAAAAGAAATGTGAAAAGCTGGGAAGGCTTGACTGAGATGTTTGTGGCCAGGTTTGTGACAAACAAACTACAGACGTTGAGGGTGGACTCCCTAATGGCTCTGAGAATTAGCGAGGATGAAAGCCTCAGGGCTTATGCCAAAAGGTATTATGAGGTGTTTAATCGAATACCAGGATGCAACCAAGAAGTGGCAGTTGTCTCTTTTAAGAACGGCCTAAACGATGACTGCCTGCTTCGAAAATCACTGGCAAAGACATCGCCAAAAGGTATGGAGGAACTTATGGCCAAGATCGAGAAGTATGCGAAAGCTGAGGAAGACACACCAGGGACAAAGACGTCGAAACAAAAGAAGAGAAACGGCTCACTGAAGTGAGGCCGAGGTAATAGTGGATACAATAAGCAAGAGACAAGACTGAGGGCTGCACAAGCAGTTGCTACCGTATTCCGAATTCCGGTTTACAAAGTCTTGGAAAGAATTCGGAATTAGCCCTATTATAGAGCACCAAAGAAGATTCTTGGTGAATTTACGGGAAGAAGTCTGGGGAAGTGTTGTGCCTACCATAAGGAGGATGGGCATCTGACTCAAGGGTGTAGAGCCCTAAAGGCACATCTGGAAGACCTGGTAAGACAAAGTCATTTAAGGGACTTGATAGATGAGGCCAGAACAAGGGAAGAACAAGCAAGACTGCCTCAGGCACCAGTATCACCACCTTCACCAGCACCACAACCACAAACATGCGGATCTCGAGTGATCAATGTGATTCATTCAAAGGTCAATGAGAACGAGATACGTGGGGAAACTCAGAAGGTGAGAGATTCACAACATGTGTATCAGGTCCGGCAGAAGAGACCTAGGGCAGACGAATGCCAAAGACCAATGGTGTCCTTTACTGAAGACGACCTAGAGATAGTGCAACATTCACATAACGATGCCTTGGTAATATCCCTCAAGATTAGAGAGTGCCAGGTAAAGCGCATTCTAATCGACGAGGGAAGCTCTTGTGACATCATGTATGTCAGGTGTTACAAGGAGCTTAGCCTTCACCAAGATGATCTGGAACAATCCAATGGCCTAATAGTTGGGTTCAACGGAATGCCGACGTGGCCCCTAGGAGCAATAAGTTTGGAGGTGCAGGTTGGTACCAATAAGGTAAAAACAGAGTTCACAATAATTGACATCCCCTCCTCTTACAATGCTATCCTGGAAAGGCCATGGCTACATGCAATGGGGGTTGTTCCCTCAACACTGCACCAGCTGTTGCGGTTCCCAACAGAACATGGAATTGAGGAGATTAGAGAGGATCAGGTATAGGCAAAGAATTGCTCCATGGCAACAATGAAATTCACCTACAGCGTGCGAGAAGCAAAATTAGCAGAATTTGAGGATGAGGACATGGAGGTCCTTGAGGACGTCGGCAAAGAACCAGTCGAGAAAAATGAGGAAGCCTTGAAGAAGATCCTAGTCCAGTAAGGAGATGAAGAGCGTTTCTTCCTTATCGGCTCAAGCTTGGCCGAAGAAGAGGAAAAGGAGTTAGAGGCGTTCTTGAGAGCAAACATTGAGGTGTTTGCTTGGACACCATACGAGATGCCTGGCATTGATCCCGAGGTCACTTGCCATAGACTGAATATAGACAGGTTGGCTAAACTTGTCATCCAGCGAGCAAGGAGGCCTACGTTGATGCATGTTGAGGCAATAGAAGAGGAAGTGGACAAACTTCTAGAGGCCAAAGCCATTCAAGAGGTAAACTACCCAACATGGTTATCAAACATAGTTGTTGTGAAGAAGAATGGGACGTGGAGGGTTTGTGTGGACTTTACCAGCTTGAACAAGGCTTGTTCCAAAGACAGTTTCCCGCTCCCCAAAATTGACCAATTGGTGGATGCCACCTCAGGACATGGAAGGATAAGCTTTCTAGACACTTACAGGGCGTACCATTAGATAGCCATGTACCTCCCAGATGAGGAGAAGACTGTATTTATCACCCCAAAAGGGCTGTATTGCTACAGAGTGATGCCTTTCGGGTTGAAAAATGCAAGAACAACTTACTAGAGGTTGGTGACTAAGCTATTCAGACATCTAATAGGAAAAAACAGTAGAGGTATACATTGATGACATGGTCGTAAAGACTAAGGAACCTAAGGATCATCTGGCCGACCTGAAAGCAGTTTTCGATATCCTGAGGACATTTCGGCTCCGACTTAATGCGTCGAAGTGCGCATTTGGAGTTGGGTCAGGAAAGTTCCTGGGATACTTAGTTACCAAAAAGGGCATTGAGGTAAGCCCAGATCAAATCAAGGCTATCTTGGAGTTAAAGAGCCCAACATCGGCAAAATAAGTACAAATGTTGACTGGAAGGGCGGCAGCCTTAAATAGGTTCATAAACAGAAGTTCTGACAAATGCAAACCTTTATTTAGTTTAATGAAGAAAGCCATGGACTTCTTATGGACAGAAGAGTGCGAAGTCACATTGTCCGACTTGAAAAAATACTTGACCACCGCTCCATTTCTCTCAAATCCAGTACTTGGAGAGGAGCTGTTCTTATACTTGGCGGTTTCAGAGCATACAATAAGTGCAGTGGTAATTAGAGAAGAAAAGGGAAAGCAAAGGGCAGTTTACTACGTGAGTAAAACCCTAGCAGATGCAAAGACCAGATTCTTGCCCTTGGAAAAACTGATACTGGCTTTAGTAATGGCTTCCAAGAAGCTAAATTATTACTTTCAAGCCCACAAGATTGTGGTATTAACTGAGCATCTTTTGAAGTCCCTGTTATAACAAGGAGATCTGACCGGCAGGATAGCAAGATGGGTAGTGGTATTGGGCCAATATGATCTGGAATTCAAACCCAGAACAACAATCAAAGGCTAGGTTTTGGCCGACTTCGTAGCTGAGTTCACACCAGGTGCCACTGTACATCGAGCTCCGTTGAGTCACAATATAGGATGTCCAGATGAACAAGAAGAAACCCAGTGGAGGATAGCAGAATAAAAGAAAGAAGAGAAACTAAGGCCTTGCGATATTTACGTCGGCGACTCTTTCCGTCTATTTGTTGATGAGAGCTCAAACCGACAAGGAGCGGGGGTAGGAGTAATACTAGTATCACCAGATGGGCAGATGTTGGAACAATCCATTCGTTTGGGGTTTAAGGCCTCAAACAACGAAGCAGAATATGAAGCACTGATCGTAGGATTGAAGTTGGCAGTAGCAATGGAAGCTGACGAGGTGATGGTCTTCTGTGACTCCCAGCTTATCGTTAACCAGGCAACAGGCGAATATGCAGCCCAAGATGAAAGAATGATAGCCTATGTAAAGGAAGTGGGTAGACTGGTAGCCTTATTCCAGAATTGCCGACTACAGCAAGTTAGCCGAGATGACAACAACCATGCTAATGCCTTGGCCAACCTGGCTAGTGTAATAAAACCAGAAGAGGCAAGGACAATAATGGTTGACTATTTGCCAGGTCCAAGTGTAGAACCACTGAACATAGAGTATGAGGCAATGTGTGAAGAAATGGGACCAAGTTGGATGGATGCGCTAATAACATTCCTTAGAGATGGGAAACTACCAGATGATCGTAAAGAAGCACACAAAATCAGATTGAAGTAGGCAAGATTCAGTCTAACAACAGAAGGGCATCTCTACAGGAGATCTTTTACTGGTCCAGATTGAAGTAGGCAAGATTCAGTCTAACAACAGAAGGGCATCTCTACAGGAGATCTTTTACTGGTCCCCTTTTGAGATGTGTGCATCCGTCATAAGTTGAAGACTTCCTGTAAAAAATACACGAAGGAGTATGTGGAAGCCATGCTGGGGGCAGGTCATTTGCTCATAAGGCCATTACTCAGGGGTACTGGTGGCCCTATATGTAGAAAGATACTGAAGCTTATGTCAAAAAGTGTGAGAAGTGTCAGAGGTTTGCACCTTTAATACATTAACTAGCAGCAGATTTAAACCCAGTGTCCAACCCTTGGCCATTTTTCCAGTGGGGCATGGATCTTGTTAGACAACTACCTCAAACGACCGGACAAAGGAAGTTCCTACTGGTGGCAACAGATTACTTCACCAAGTGGGTAGAAGCTGAACCCCTTGCAAAGATTCGGAACATTGATGTAAAGAACTTCATACGGAAGAATATCATCACTAGGTTTGGGACACCAAGGGCAATAATAGCAGACAATGGTACGCAGTTTGACAATAAGCTAATCAAGAGCTTCTGTGCAAAGTACAAGATTAAGAACTACTACTCCACTCCAAGCTTTCCTCAAAGCAATGGTCAAGCAGAAGCATCCAACAAAACTATCTTGGATGGGATTAAGAAGAGGCTGGAAGCAACAAAGGGGAAGTGGGTGGAAGAGTTGCCCAATGTACTCTGGGCATATCGAACTACGCCGAGAAGATCAACTGGGGAATCCCCATTTGCCATGGCTTATGGCACAGAGGCAATAATCCCATTAGAAGTCGGCATCCCAGGGGTCAGAACCTAGGGAGTGGAGAATGGGACTAATGATACATTTTTAGCCTGAGATCTGGACCTATTGGAAGAAAGAAGGGAGAAAGTAACAATTCAGCTAGGGGTATACTAACAGCAGCTTGCTAGAGCTTACAATAAGAAGGTCAACCTACGAGAGTTTCAAGTTAGAGACCTCGTCTTGAGAAAGGTCGTTGGTAACAAGAAGGATATTAGAGAATGCAAGCTTGGCCCAAATTGGGAGGGACTTTATAGAATCATCTCGGTCCTAGGCAATGGGACATATCGGCTTGAAGATAGTGATGACAAAGAGTTGCCAAGACCCTGGAATATTTGCAACCTGAAGTTTTTCTAACATTAGATTTTTTATTTTTTAAAGTTTTTTGTTATTAGCCGAAGTAAATAATAAAATTTTAGCTTGATTCTTAATTTCAAACTTGTGTAAAACGACTAACTAGTCCCTTGGTGATGTTTCTGATTAAAACATGACGAATAACTTAGACTTACTATATGGCAGAGTTGAACTATACTTGTATATAATAGAGTTTAACTAAGTTGGCGATGTTTCTGAGTGAAACATGACAAATAACTTAAACTTATTATATGGCAGAGCTGAATTATACTTTTGCATATAATAGAGTTGAACTAAGTTGGCGATATTTCTGATTGAAACACGACGAATAACTTAGACTTATTATATAGCAGAGTTGAATTATACTTTTGCATATAATAGAGTTGAACTAAGTTGGCGATATTTCTGATTGAAACATGACGAATAACTTAGACTTATTATATGGTAGAGTTGAATTATACTTTTGCATATAATAGAGTTGAACTAAGTTGGCGATGTTTCTGATTGAAACATGACGAATAACTCAGACTCATTATATGGCAGAGTTAAATTATACTTGCATATAATAGGTTTGAACTAAGTTTTAATTAACCTGGACTTGCGATATCGGCAGAGTCAAATACAGATTGAAACTAAGTGCATTTGAGTAAGATTAACAAAGGAACCAAGGTTGAAAACCTTGACTAGTCTCTGTTTGAATATAACTTTGGCAACAAGGTCATAACCACATGTTTAATGAGAACCTAAGTAAAACTTAAGTTCACATTAGGAGGGCAGAGAGCTGGAGAATGATGCTCGGGACAACACTTGTTGAAATTCTTAGAAACATTTACAAGTTGAAGTCAAGCCAAGGTAATATTGAAAGAAGTATCCACGTACTTGCCGACATTACCAGGTTGCCAAACTTGGAAAATATGGAAGACTGAAGTCCAAGGGGCAAGTTCTAGATAACACTTGTGAAAATATTTTTTACAAATGTTTTTAAGTGTTAAGACAAGGCCAAGATAAACAAGTTGGAAGTTATGTCCGAGGTATTTTACTTCGAGGAGCCTGTATAGCTAAAAGAATAAAACTGAAGAAAAGTGAAGCATACTATTTTTTACAAATAGTGAAGCATACAAACATACAAACACTTGAAAGAAAAGTTATACTTGCATTCAAAATAAGAAAAAGGGCACTTCGGCCTATAGAGGAATTACTTGTTCAGATTACAAAAGTAGCACGTCGGCCAAATATGAAAACTAAAAACATTGTTCAGAATGTAAAAAATACTAAGTACAAAGAAAAAGCTTATAGTCAAACTACTCGGCGTCGGTGGCAGGCTGTATCTCGGCCTTAGAAGACAACTGGGAAATCTTCTCGGCAACCTTCTCAGCCTCGAGCTTAGCGTCAATCTCTTGTAGAGTCTGATCAAGGCTCTTCTCGGCGATTGGCACCTCGGATGTTGTCTTATTGTGGGAAGCACCTTTTGAGACCTCATCCTCCTCATCCTGAGTTAAGTCTAGGACTTGCTCAATCAAAGTTGGGGACTTGGCCCCAATAGGAACTTCAGTATCAGCTGCCACCTCGGTCTCTTCGTCTTCGTCTTCCTCTCCATCTTCTTCTTCCCTTCCAGCCTTAGCCTCAGATTGGCTTGAAGTGGGAGGGAATGACAGCGCAAGTCGGCCTTCGTCTTTGAGCGGAGAGTCCTTAGGGACAGCCAACTCCTTTAGAGCAGCCATCCAACCAAGAGTGTAACCCTTGTCGCATGCATGTCTGACTTGTTTCTTGTATTCCTTGCAGACGTCGGATGCCCCCTCGGCATAGGCCTTCTCGTCCGCTGCTTTGATCTCGGCATCTTATGTGGCCAAGCAGCTTGGAGTTCGGCCTGGGGTTCGGCGGTTTTTGTTTCGGCCTCTTTTTTCTCCGCCTTGAGAACCTCAGCAATAGCCTTCGCAGCACCGGCCTTTTCTTCGGCTTCATCTAGGGCTTGCTTAGCTGCTTTGGCCCGATCTATCAAGGATTTCATCTTGGCCTCGCCCTTGTTTAGGGACTTGAGCAAACCAGCAGCCTCCTTGGTCTTGTGGACTAGCTCATTCTTCATTTCCTCTGCTTACATCGCAAAGGAGTGGGTATACTGGATCGCCTAGAAGAATTGCAAAGAACAAAGTTAGTAAATTTATTAAGTATGAAAACAAAGAATGGAGAGTACCAAGTGTTAGGGGCTTCCCAGTATAAAGTGCTGCACCATCAGAGCAAAATTTTCGTATTCGCTAACCTCAGCCATTCGGTTGAGGTCATTGGGGAGGAGCAATGCAGTAGAGAGGGCGACGCCGACTTCAATATCAATAGTGCTATCACTGGCTCTGATTGGCTTGTCCTCAATTATGATTGATGGGGCCCAAGGGTCATCAAGTCTTTGTGGACCCGAGATGGTTGTTGATTCAGACCTTGGCTTTTTTGATCGAGTACTTTCAAAAGGGTCAGCCTTAGCGGGCCTCTTCTCGGCGGCAGAGCTTGTTTTCTCAACCTCGACAAGTTTTGAGATCAGAACGGTGTCTTCGGACTCAACCTGGGTGAAAGAGGTTTTGCCTTGGCCCTCTTTACCCTTTTGGGCTTTGGTTTGGGATGGGACTGTGATAGTGAAGATTGGACTGTGACCATATTGGGAATGTTAGCTAGAAGGTCTTCAGCGACGGACCTTTTTCGCCCCATCTCGTTGGCGGCAACGGCGACAGTGACTTTAATGTCGAAGTAGATCGCTGGAGGTGTAGTCAGTGGGTTGGTTAGATCGTAAGTCGACGCTTCGGTACTTCGGCGTTTTTGGCTATGAGTTTTGCCTACAGAGGCATGCAGTGGAGCTCGACGTTGGCGTCAACGCTGGGCTGGAGGAATTAGTTGCAAAACAAATATCGATGGCTGCTTTGCTGGATCAGATGTTGAGGCCTGATCAGGCCTTAGCGATGAAGTAATTGGGGGAGTTGTCGCAGAAGGTGGAGACTTACTCTTCTTAGGGATGTCGAGAAGGATGAATTTGTAAGTCGGGATGTAGTTCAGCAGTAGAGAAGCCTTACGCTGATTAATAGGCAAGTCCAGTAGCCTCTTGAAGTCTTTGCTCGGGAAGAATGTCTTGCAAAAGTCTTTGGGTGGCTGAGGAAGGACTACAAGTAAAAAACGGACATTAGAACACACAAAAGTATCTAAAAAATAAAGACTGGAAAGCAAGTAAAGTGACACTTGGCTTTTACCATTTCCCTCTTTGAACACTATTCGGCTTAAGGGGTAGAGGTGAAGGTCGTCATCTGGTGGGAACTCCCTGTTGCTCGAGACGATGAAATAGTAGTCTCCAGCACCCTTGTTGGAGTCTGGGAGGTCGGCGATGAGTTTGTATTCTATGAATCTTGGCTTAAGGTAATAGATGTAGCCCTTTTCTGACTTTAGGCCACACATGGTGTAACAGTATTGGATGTCGGCTAAAGTAATCCTAGCGTTCTCTTTGCTAGCCAAGGTAATTATACCGTTTATGACTCGATAAGAGTTAATGGCTAATTACATCGGGTTAAGCTTATAGTAGTGAAGGACTTGGCGGAAGAGGATGTCAAAAGGAAACCTAAGCCTGCACTCAATGAAAGCTATTACTGGGAAGGGCATGGAATTGTCTTTGGGCATGATGGAGTCCTCCTCCCCAGCCATCCTAAGATGAACGTCGGTAGAGATAGAGAACTCTTGCCTAAAGTATTCAAGCTTTTCTTGGATGTCTACCCTCCACTTAAACATGCCCATGATATTGGCTAAGAGGGGCAAGGTGAAAGAGTTCAGAAGATAGTGGTTTTTTTATGGGTTTCAGCGACCTTGGCTAAAACCCTAGAGAGCACTAAGGTGAATTTTTCTGAAGGGTTTTTTGGTTTGCTTTTCCTAAAGATCAAGTTTCTAGAACGAATCCCAAGCCTAAGACTATGGAAACAAGAATTAAAGGTAAGAATCTGGAAAAAAAGACACAAAAAATAGAGAAGAACAATAATTCAGACTCAAGAAAACAAGAAGGGATTCAAGAACATTGAATAAAATGTAAATGTGCACAAGTCGAAGACAGTAGCAATCTATAAGAACATCAAGTGTATGAACAGTATGTGTGTGCATGTGTAGACCCAGAAACAGAGTGGGCAAACACGAGATTGCAAAACAGAACATGCCCAAACATACGAATGATAAAGTTTAAAAACATAGGCAAAGACTGAACACATTCACAAAAGAAGTATACAAATGCGACAAAATTCAAAGTAAGCCAAAAACTGAAAAGAGGGAAAAATAGTGGCTTACCAAGGAAAATGGTGCCGGTGTGAGGCTCGCCGAAGTCAGACGACGACGGTGAATGAATCGGTGAATGCTTTGCCGGAAGAGGTGAATGGAGTGGTTGCAGGAAGCTTGAAGAAGGAAACAATGAAGGAAGGGGATTTTTAGAGAGAGAGAAACTTGAAAGCTTGGAGAAAACGAAGATGCAAAGGTGAAAAGACGGAGAGAGAGACGTGTTTTTGATTAAAACATGAAAAGACAGCTGTAACAACCCTCACCACTGTTTACCGATAAATTACTGATTACTGCTAAACTGAGACTGATTATGAAAATTAATTGAACTGATTGAAATACTGAATTGACTGACTGAAATCTGAAACTGATTGATTGACTGTATCTGTTTAAATGCATTATCTATCTGTTTGACTGTTTGATTATCTGTTCATGTTTTTATGTTTAAGCTGCTAGTTGAAGGCCTTATCGGCGGCCAAATCAGAAATTGATCGATGTTTTATGATCATTAGAATTTATGTGATTTTATGGTGTAATTATCTGAAAACTGATTAGGTATGATTAAATTAGATTAATTAAGGTTGAATAGCATTGTTAGGCTTATTTACAATAGTGCCATTGTTAGTGGGCCATGTGGGCTAAACATATTTGAGCCTTTATACACTTAAACAAACATTTCATCAGCTCATTTCCTCACCACCACCGAACTAGAGAGAGAGAAAGTGAGAGAGTTGAATTGTCCTTGTTGATTTGCTTAGAAACTTGAAGGAATAGAAGTGTAGATTGCAAATTGAGCTTGTGTATCTTGCATTGAAGACCTAGGTAAGGAATTCAACCTCTTAATTGTGTCTTTAAGTTGATTCTTGCATGATTCATGTCATATTGAAGAGCTAAGTCATGAATTGGTTCAATAGTGTTGAATTAGAGCTCAATTGTTGCATGCATGCTTATATCCTAGCATTTTGAGGTTCACTACATGGAATTTGGTACATGCATGTTCATATTGTTGGTATAGTCCATGATTTCATCTTGTTTTGGAACAATTGGCTCATTAGAGCAAGTGTTTAAAGCTTGAAAGCGGTTTAAATTCATGCATGTTGCATTGAGGTTAAGTTCTTGAAAATTGGTTTGAATTTGAGTTGAATTGATCTTCTCTTGGGCCTTGATTTTACAAATTGAGCTTTGAATCATGTTAAACTATGAGTTTTGAAGTGTTTTCCAGGAAATGGGCCCAAAGGAATCGAATTTGACACATTTGAAGTTGAATTTGAGCTTGGGGTTCAAATCTGGGAATTCCAGATTTTGAACTCACGCTCGAGCGGGGTGACTGGCGCTTGAGCGTGAAATTCGTGCTCCCAGTATTTTGCACTGTTTTGATGTCTGCTTGAACGGGGTAATTGACGCTCGAGCGGGACCTTGTGTCTTACGCTCGAGCAGATGTCGAGCGCCCAATCGAGCGTGATTTTCACCTATCCAGCACTTTTGGCTGTTTTGCAGTACGCTCAAGCGTCAAAGTCTGCGCTCGAGCAAAAACCTTTGTCTGCATTGCCGCTCGAGCGGAGTAATCGACGCTCGAGCTGGAACCCTGTTTTTTGAAAATTCTGAAAATGCTTTCAAAGTGTATCTTTGCATCCTCATTTCATCCTAGGCATTCTTAGGCCTAGTTTAAGGCATCTTAATGAGGATATAGATGTAGAACCACACTGAGTCAAGATAGAGATTAAATTATTATCTTTCCCAAATGTGTAGCTTAGTGTGTGTTCAATCTGTAAACTGTGTAGGGTTGGCGATTGGGGACACGCTCTAGCCTAACTGTAGCCCAGAACTCTGTGAGTAACAACTGTGTAGAGATATGTTCAAAAATGATTATCCTCTGAACAATTGAACTGTACTGTTTTTGAATTGATACTGTTAATATAATGAATGTATGTCCTCTATTCTGAAATGTATTGTGGCATCCTTAGCAACTACTGTTACTGACTGTTACGGTTACAGAGATCTCTGTCGGTTCCCTTGTTGGAACCACTGCTGTTTACTGATTGATGGCCATCATTGACTGTTCAGTCTTTCAAGACCTACTGTTTACTGTATTGTTATGCTAATGGATGTACCACATATGACTGAATGACTGAAACACTGATTTAATGAACTATTTTCATTATTGTAAGGACATTCATTCTAAACCTCTTTACGCATTATGTTATTCACTGGACTTTAGCTCACTGCTCATATATATATGTAGGTGTACAGGCACCTGACCGCGGGTAGTAGCGTCGGGGTAAGCTCCAGTTTTGTCAAGCCAACCATTGTGCCTCACTGCGAGGTTCTGAGCCTGTCAAGCTATGGCTTAGGGGTGTTTTAATTTCCCCCGTCTGTCTCTGTAACTATTTTGTTAACTGTATAGACTGTTACTATACTGTTTAATAGAGATTAGGTCCCTGATCTGAATGATTATAAATGTTGTACATACTTTTCTGCACTGTGTGTATATATATATATGTATGCATGAAAAGTCTTTTTGGCATACAAACTGTCACAGCTCATTGGACATTGTTTATTTATTGTATTGGCTTCCGCCAGGCCCCTGTACTCTGTTTTACTGGATTACTGTTAAGCAGGCCTTCGGTAATCTCGAATTACTGGCCGGTTACGGTGCTAAACCCATAGGGGCGGGTTTGGGTCGTGACAGCGGCAAAATCAAAATTAGTGTGCCTAGGACGACTTGTTTGTCAAACGGTGCACGCAGAGGCGACGCGACCTGATGGCGCGTGTCAGGTACGGATCAATAAGCAAAAGGACGCGTGGTGAAAAACAGTTTAGTTACCATGCGTGATAGCTCATGCGCATATGGAACTCTTGGAGTTCTTAATTTAATGAAGTAAATACCTCGGCTTGAGGGACGATCTCGGTTCAAAAACTTAAAAAACTAGGTTCTTGGTTCTAAAGGCATTAAGAAAACACAATATGTCTTATGGAGCCGGCGAATGATGACCTCGGAAATAAAGGATAGAGCCAGTTTAGCCAACGTTCTATGTGGCCAAATGGCATAGGTTCCATCACCTCAAGATGCCAAGATAATAGAACTTAGGGGGCAGTTGTGGAGGCATATTTTTTGGGAATGACAACACGTGACCCAGGTGGCACCGAAGTGCCAGCTGAGGTGCCACGTGTCTTGGTCATGACGCCGAGGTGATCTCGGCTAAGCCGAGGTTATTTGTGGAGATATCGGAATCCGAGATGAACGGATAAGGGCCAAGAGTCTTAGAATGAGGGAGAACCTCAGCCTGGATAATGATAAAGCTCTTAAGGAGTTTATTTTTATTTGTTGAAGAGTCTGGGATGTGCATTGGGCCAGGGTCTAAGAGAAACTAGGCTTCTACGGGGATCAGGTTAGTGCTGACTATAAAAGTAAGGCACTCTCGTGGGTCTAAGGTACGCTTTTTGCATTCTAGCTAGTGAGTTAAAGTACTATTTGCTATCTTTAAGAGATAATTAAGTACTGATTTGATCGTTAGAGTGTCCCCGGATGGACGAACCACCGTCGGAATCTTATCTTTCTGTGACAGGTCGTTCGGGCGCAATCTATTCTGCCGGTGTTCTCCAGCTGAGTACCTGTTTGGTAGTGTGGTCAAAAATCAACACACACAATTATCAATATTTGAAAGAGGTTAGATTATTTGCTTTTCCTGTGGTTGCATACATTTGATACTTGGTAGCAGTGCAAGTTGATGCTAGTTTCGTGTTTTTGTTAGTTATTTTGCTATAAAATTTTCTGTTGGTCTTAGTGTTGAATTTCTTCCCGTGACAGTGAGATTGCTTTCTAGTTTCTTCTTGTGATGTCAATTGTGTGTCATGCGAAAGAAAGAACCCCTCTTGTTCTATTTGATGATCGGATGAGCAACTTAAGACATAAGGGCAGCTCAGTACACAAGACTTGCCAATGCGGTGTTTGAGAAAGGTTAGATGTAAAACTGCTTTTGTTTACACAAACTATTTCATTATGAATATGGTTGCCTGGCCGAACTTCTCTGTTTAATATTTATATTACCTTTCTTTTCATAGCAGGAAGCAGTGGAATACTTTGTTCATTTCTGAAGAAGTTTTTGGGATCAACCTTGGTCTTCACTCGTGCCAGCCTCTTGAAATTACCCTTGAAGTACTTTCTTCCCCAAACCTTTGCTTGTGAGTAGTTGGTGGTGTTCCCTTGCTGGTTGATCCCCAAGTCAAGGTCTCTGTAATTGAGATACGCAGCCCTTGGAGAACGAGAAACAAACTGTCTCATGTACCGATAAAGTGATCTGATCCAGTGTATGTGCTTGTTCCTTGCCCTAACCCCGTCATCACCTTCCCATTTCACCAGGTATTGTGTGTTATACAAATTGCCTTTTCTATGGGGAAAAGGTAACTCAAATTTTAAAATGTTGTTCATTTTTCCGCCATAGGGATCCATGATCATGAATGCAATATTTTCTTGCAAAAGCCTTTCCCATATTCCTTGAAGCCCACTTTGTGGTATGGGTTGTGTCACAAAGTCCGATTTTGCCTTGAAATAGCTCTTATATTGAGTAGTCCTGTTCAGTAAAGCATCAAGGGGTTGTCCTATCGGGTACCCTGCAAAATACAAGACTGATTCAATCCAAGTCATTTCAGTGCAATTCTCTGCCTGCAAACCCAACTCGGGGAAGCTCTTGTTCATCACAGGGATTAGCTCGTCAATTCTTCCAAGAAATAGTGAGTTAAAGGAAGCTTTGATTGCCTTATTCTGACTCCCACCTTGACTTTCTCCATCATCAACAACTTGGATGACGATTCTGATGAAGAGATCTTCAGGCAGTTTATGCGCAATGTGTTGCCATCGGTGGACAAGCTTGGTCATGGTAGCACCACCACCTTGTTCTTCTTGGTGCAACTTTTTGTCGATGTTGAAAACAGTCACAATGGGTGGAACTCGGACCAGCTTGATCTTCCATGAAACTATGATCCCAAAGCTCGCTCCTCCACCTCCTCTGATTGCCCAAAACAAATCTTCACCCATTGTTTCTCTATCCAGTAATCTTCCATGGACATCTACCAAATAAGCATCTACAGCATTATCTGCTGCAAGTCCATACTTTCTCAACATGGTCCCAAACCCTCCTCCACTGAAGTGCCCTCCAATCCCTACACTGGGGCACAACCCTGCTGGGAATCCGTGGACCCCACTCTTGTTGGCAATACTATAATAAAGTTCTCCTATAGTTGCACCAGATTGAACCCATGCTGTTTCAGCTTCTATATCAATGCTGATTGATCGGAGATTGATGAGGTCGATTATGGCAAAAGGGGTGTTGCTGAGGTAGGATAGGCCTTCGTAGTCGTGGCCTCCGCTTCGGACCCTTGTTTGGAGGCCATGCTTTTTGGTGCAAATAATGGAAGCTTGGATTTGAGACTCTTTGTAAGGGGTGATGATGAGAAGAGGCTTTGAAGTTGTGGAGTTCAACCATCTTGGATTTTGTTGAGAAGATTGCAAGAGAGATGTGTATGATGGAGAGGTTGGGGTGTGGATGTATTTTGAGGTGTCAATGCAGCCTCTACAGTGGATGGTCATGCATTGAAGAAAGTCTTCATGGATTGCATTACAAGTTGCCCATAAAAGTGGAAGCAAAAGCAGAGAAACTAACTCAAGGACTCCCATCTCTCCCTCTCTATCTCTCTGGGGTTACAAGGTTAGCAATTAAGCTTTGAATATATACATATATATTAGTGTGATGTGTCAAGTTGTTAGCTTATCAATTTAAGACATAAAACCCAATGCACTTTATTTATAAAAAATTATCACTCTATTTTGATCAATAATTTTATTTAATAATTTTTTTTAGAGGAATAGCATTTTCTATATAACATTTGGAATACTTCCACCAAGAGATTTTAAAGCTGGATTCTAGTTCCTAGTTTGGATGTCATCAAGGGATTAGTGATAATTTCAATGTAATAGAGAATCAGTTACACTTTATATTTTTAATAAATTTATTAAACTAAACACATTCTCAATATAAAAAACAAATGAACAGATAAATTTTTCAAAAATAAATTTCAATAACAAATCTTATCTATTCATATGTTTTTTATATTTGATTTCTATTGTTTTAAGGAATATTTGCACCAAGAGATCTTTTAAAGTTGCATTCTGGTTACTAGCTAGTTTGTTTGTCACCAAAAGGTTAGTGATGATTACAATGTGATGGAGAATAAGTAGCATTTTGTATTTTTGTATCCCTGTCGGCTGTTTTTTGTATATACATATATAAAATGAGCCTTTCAGCACCAAAAAAATGATGATCTGCACCACAAGAACAATATATATATATATATATATATACGCAGCGAGCCTTTGTCGTTTCCATGAGTCATGTCACAAAATCCACTTGCCACCTTCATATGCATTCACAGTGCATGCTATTCATGGATAGGGAAATTTTATAATACACCCTCAATTTTTTGAAAAATTATACAATATTTTCAGAGTATCACATATCTATATTTTTAATAAATATTATAATGTATTCTTTTTTTTCATGTTCCTTAGTTAATCAATATAATATTTCATCTACCTATTTTCTCTATCAATCACAATATTATAAAATATCACATGTTTATATTTCGAGATTATTGAATAATTATCGCTATTTTGATGTGTGTATTATATACTTCAATTATGATGTTTGTAGTATTTTATTATGATTTATTGTAATGTTAGTTATAATTTGATTATGACTTATTATGAAATTAATTATAATTCATTGTGATATTAATTATAACTTGTTGTGATTATTATTTTAGTTATGATTTAAAAGGTCTGTGATTATATTTTATGTAGTGTTTAGTTGTGATTTATTATTTTTTACCTAGTCATGATTCAAAAGGTCTGTGGATGACTTTGATGCTTCTTGTTTCTTGCCTTCCTTTTATTGATGTAATCTCATATTTTGTATGATTTTTCTTCTTCATCAATAAAGTTTCTCTATTTGCTAATTAAAAAAAATAATTGAAAAAAAATTTAATTATAACATTCGTGATAATTAACACTATAATATCATAATTTACATGTATATATATACCATTTTGAATTGTGTACCATCGAATGACCCGCATGCGTATAGGCACCAAGGATCTTTTAGAGTGTTTTTTTTCCTAAAGTTTCCTAAAGTGATGTATTGTGTGGTTGAGATTTAATGTTGAAAAATTGATGTGACTTGTCATTAAATCTCAACCACACAATGCATTACTTTAGGAAACTTTAGAAAAAAAAAACTCTAGAGGATCCTTGCTCACGTATAGGGCCCTCTGTAGACACCCCATTTTTGACCGTCCTCAAGACTTGGACGTCACCATTGGAACACTTGGTGATTACCCTTGTTTGTGTTCGTTTTGAGTTCCCGGAGGTCTCGGTTGCGCGCCTTGCCTCAGGATCTCTCGACTCGACCGTGTTGTGTCTGGTTTTGCACCAAACACTTGTGTTTTGCCTTGGAGGGACAGGGAATGCCTTGTGAGGCATCCCCACACATCACCGGCCATGGCTTGAGGCCACCGGCCAGTGATTTTATGCCATCGGCAATGTATATTGCCGGTCGGCACTCTTTATTGCCGGGCGGCCATTTATTTTGCCAAAATGGAAATTTTGAATGGCCGATCACTGTTCATCTACTTTTAGTAGATATTTTGTGCCAGCTGTGATAGTTGGCACCCACTCTGTTCCCCTCCATATGGAGGGATTTCCCTCTTGGATGGCTTGTTTTGGAAGCCTTACAAGAGGGAGTTGCCTATAAGAAGAGGGCTCCTCTCTTGGCATTAGGGTTAGAAAAAATGGTTAGAGAGCTCTGATTTTTAGGTTAGGGCTTATATATATATTCTATCTCTATACCTCTCTCTCTTGAGTATTCTAGGTGTGTTTGTTCATAGTATTGTACACAAACACACACTACTACACCTTTCCTTGGAACTGAGGCCTTTGAGAGTTGTTTTTAGAGTTTTGAAGTTGATTTCAACCTCAAGAAGCTGCTGGAGCTCCATTGTTGAAGAGGGTCTACAAGGGTAAGACTTTTGTCCATTTTTATTCCTTTTTTGCAAAGCTTTTTAGCCTATCTTGCAACTGTTTTTGAGCTTTGTGTATAACATAAAAAGTTCTGTTTTTAGGCCCTCTAAATAGTTGTTTAAGGTTGCTTCAAGCTTTGGGGTTGTTTGACCCCTCTTAAGCCGTGTAAGGCTCCATTTTGTGCCATTTTGGGTGAGCTCCGAGACCTTGGTGTTTGGGTCTCCTCACCACTGAAATCTTGAGGGATTTCAGAGGTGAGGATGGTGCCTTGAGGTCCCAAGAAGGAGAGGGCCACCCCCTCTCCTTGTTGCCTTTGAAAAGGACCATTTTTGCCTCTTGAGGGAGCACCTAGCTTAGGCTCTTGTTGACCATGCCTAAGCTGTTATTTATGCTTATTTTGCCATGAAATAGCATTGTTTTAAGTTGATTTTGGTACACCGTGCTTGCTTAGCATACATGCCTTGTAATGCCATGATTTGCCTCAACATGTGCCTAGCATTTAGACTACCATGCTCATGTGTTTTGGCCTAGCTTTGTGAAGCTTTTATGCTTGTTTTAGTATGCTAAGGGACTGTTTTTGGTCATTTGAGTCATCCATGCTTTGCTTTGTATAGCTACCATGCAAACTCTCTTGTATACCTTGAGCATCGACCCCTTTAGCATGCCATCCTTGCATCATTTCAGTGGTTTGGAACCACTTGTCATGTTATTTCAGTCCTTGTGGCATGCCTATGTGCTTGCATTTAATCCCCCTTCAATGTGTTTAAAGGTTGTTACCTTATGCCCCTTGTTTAGGCCTCGGAGTATGCTTGCACTTTTAGACCACTTAGATGCCATCTAAGTACACCCTTGGCTTTGTTTAAGCCTGCATTTGACTTGTTTTAAGTCCCCTTAGCCTTGTGAGGTTTGGTGGACTTGACCTTGGTTTAAGCCTCCTTGGCTTGTCTTAAGCACTTAGGCCATTGTGGCATGTTTTGCTTGTCTTGTTTAAATTGATTTGGCATCATCTTATAACATGATTTTAGAGCTTAATGCATGCTATATGTCCATGTTTGCATCCTCTTGAGTGTGCTTGAGAATTGCTCTTTAATGCTTGAAGTGTTGGAGATCATTTGTATGCGTGTTTGTGTGCCTATTAGCCCTTCACTTTCGAGCACCTTGGCCATTGTTTTAGGCCTAGTAAGGGCTGCCTAAACCATGTTTAAGTCCATCTCTTTGCTTGTTTGCATATTCACCTCACATGGTTACTTGCATACTTGCATGTACACAATGCATTGCCATGTTGCATCCTTAGCTCGCATGCCTAGGTTGCATTGCATTGCGCATGCATTGCCTCACCTCTTGAAGTGAGTCATGATAGAGGTATAAGCCCCTTTGTTTGTTGGTTTGCATTGCATTTGAAATCAACATGCATAAATTGGTCTCTTGGGCCATCACGCATTGAAATGCGTGATTGATGGTCCGAGAACCAATGACCATGTCCCTTTGAGTCATAAACATGATAAGGGATATGGTTGGTGCATACATTGCTTGAATTGCATTGCCATGCAAAGCTCTTTCCTCTGCTGCTGTCAAACAGATTCTGCAGGAACTTTTTGCCGATCGACTGCACATAGTGCCGACCGGCAATTCACCCGTGGCCGATAGCTTCATCAATAGCCGATGATCATATCTTACTACCGGTGGCCATTCTCCTCAGCCGGTGGTGTCTCCCAATGTCCAGGGAAGCAATTCTGAGACTTTGGAAATTTTGAGAGGAGCAAAGCAGGGAAAACAGAGGCAGCTTGTGCATGGCAGTGGACTTCCGAACAAGACCCGAGCACGCGTGCATTGAGCCCTCTTCCCGAGGCCCTTTTTTTTCTTGCTTTCTTAAATTAATTAATTTGTTTAATTAATTTAGTTGGTCTGTAATAATTGATTAGCTAGGATAGTTAATTCATTATTCGAATTGTATTATTCTTTTGGTCCCTCCGAGCGAGGGCGAATTTGTAATAAGTGTGGGTGAGTGTGTGCATGTCTTCCAACCCCTACTTCTTTCTCCCTTTTACTTACCTGCTTTGATGGTTAGTAATAGGTCATGTTTAATTTAGCATACCTTATGCTATGCATGCGTGCATCATTCATCAGTATTGCATGCACCAGGCTTGGCGCATCATGCTAACTGCATTAGTATTTCAAATCTAACTTGAATACATGCTACTTGTGCATTTTCACATGTCATTCATAGACTAGCCGAGCCTACTCTAGTGACATTCCATATGCGTTGCATTAGACATTTAAACATGGACTTGGATCATGCATTGATTGCTAACGAGTTCTTTGTTTTGGCACGGAGTACGATGTAAGTAGTTATGCTTTAGCATCCTTGCATGCGTGTGAGTGTTGCCATGATAGCATGATTACCATGAGGCTAGCTACTTATGTGATATAACTGCTTGAATGCCTGTGGGTGAAGGTTGGATTGTCTGAGTTGGAATAGCTCATTGAAATCCGTGTTTTAGCCTACTTGCGAGTAGCAAATTTCAAAACATTTTTTCAAAACAAACGGATATGCAATGCTTATTCCCAAATTAGGCAATCTAGTCTATATTTTTGTGCTGTGCGCATAACGTAGTAATTCTAGGCTAATAATCAGGATAAGAACACATAACGTTTTCAAAATTGGATATCACGGTTAATAGAGGCCGATCTTCGGATCGGGCGAGAGGGGGTGCTCATAGCTGACCTTTCCTAATCATACCCAAGTTCCTGAGCTGAGGCAACTTTGGTGATGACGGACACGTGGCCTTTGGCACCGAGTCGGGGTTTCCTAAATTTCCCCAAAATAAAACATTTAGGTGGCGACTCTGTATCTGGCAAAGCAGTCTATGTTTGGCACTTCTTTTCAAAAATTTGTTTCTCAAAACGATTTGCCAGATTTGGACTCTTTGGTTTAGATTAAGGACCGTGACACAAATCGAGTCCGAACTGTAGTGAGGCCCGTGGGCGTGTCTACACCCTCCAAAAAATGAGATTTGTGTAATCATATATATATATAGTTTTAATTATTATATTAGATTTAATATTTTATGTATCGTCACTAATATATATGTGATAGGGTAAATCGAATATAGGCATGTTTGGGAAGTTAAATTTAGTTTTTTTTTTGTTAAAATTGATAAAAAGATAAAATATATTAAAATAATTAATAAGATAAAATATCACATTAAATTCATAATTATTTTACTTTTTCTCTCAAAAATATCGCATCTAATTATAAAAAAATTCAACATTCTTCCTAAATATAAAAATTAACCTATAAAAATAGCTAAAAACTAAAATAATTTATTAAAATAATCAACTTTCCACACCAGGGCATAGTAAAAAAAACATATAGACATCATAATATTATTGAAAATTTATTGGATTCCCAACACTTACAAACTGGTTTTTCATTGCTCTCTCTCAGCATCGCCAAGTTGTCGCAACCCATGTTTTTCTCTATAGCATTGTGTATTTTGAAAAGGTCATTGAATGGAAAATCTTAATGCATTTTTCATGGAATATTTTACTCTATACACACATTTTACTATATATATATATATATATTTTATATATTATTTTTTTCTTTAATTATGATCAATTTTTTTATTTAGTTATAATCTTAATTTAATTATAACTTATCAGATCTTTAGTTATGACTTACATGTTATTTGGTTATGATTTTTGTTAATTATGACTCAAAAAGTATAAAATTATGTCATTTTCTTCTTCAATTATATGGTACACACTATTTGAGAGGTACGTACCATAATCTTTTCCATTTTTCATATATGTTTCAAACATTTACATATTTATATATATTTTTTATATATACATCAAAGATAGAGCATGCTTCTCTCTACGCTGAGACTGGAGCGTACTGTTGGACTCATGGGGTCCACCATAGGTTCTGCTTCGATGATCCAAACCGTTCAATGTGTAAAGCTCGTTGAGTACTTTATCATTGTAAAAAATCGCATCGATTAGATATCGATAGATATTTGATCGGAATAGATTTTTATCAACGGTAAATATAATTTTTAAAATAAATTATTGATAAAATTTGATCTGATCAAATAGTTATTGTGGGGATGTATTTTCCGAATAGCAACACGTGGCAAGGTGACGCCGACGTGTCAGTCGAGGTGCCACGTGTCCTGGTTATGACGCCGAGGTTATCTCGGCAAGGCCGAGGTTATCTCCGAAGATATCAGAATCCGAGATAAATGGATAAAAGATAAGGGACAAGAGTCCTAGAGTAAAGAGAAGACTTAGTTAAGATAAGGATAAAGCTCTTAGGGAGTTTATCTTTATCTCTTGAGAAATCCAAAGTAAGCACTGAATGGAAGTCCATAGAAGTTAGGCTTCTAGTAGGATCAAGATTGAGTTGGCTATAAAAGAGAGGCGTCCCCATGGGTCTAAGGTACGCAATTTTATGCTTTGAGTAGTGAGTTTAGCACTTGATTATCTTTGAGAGATATACTGACTTGATCGTCGGAGTGCCCCCGGGTGGAAGAGCCACCGCCGGAGCCTTTTCTTTATGTTACAGGTTAGTTGAAGCTATCTATTCTGCCGGTGCTCTCCAGTTGATTACTAGGCGGGCAGTGTGGTCAGAAAATTACCCACACAATTTGGCGCTGTCTGTTGGAACTTAGAAGAATAGATGGCCAGTAACGGACAAAAGGAAAACATTGGGGGCAACACTCCTGCTGGGAGTGGCAGACCAATTGACCTTGACGTTGAAGGAGACAATCACAATGCAGAAATTCATGACCAAGGCCACGGTGAAAAAGACGTCGGCCAGGAGGGCGATACTTCGAAGAAGACAGACCAAGGCAAGTACTATCATGAAGATAACCTTCAGGTATGGAGGGATAGATGCCTACGGAGGGATGAGGAAGTAAAAGAATTGGCAAACAAGTTGGCAGACCTACAGTCGGTCGTCAACTTCATATGCAAAATAATGTCATGGAGCCACCATACCCGCTGCAGGATACGCCGATGCCCGCAACTAATACACAGAAGAGGGGAAGAAGAGCAATCCCCGAAGTCCCTCAGCACACCAGGAGCGGAAGGCACTCTCACCGACCTTCCAGGGAAGTCGGACAAGAGGAGCCAAGACGAGAGGAGTCCCAAAGGACGTATCAGACAAAGGACCCAGAGCCTAAAGAACATCGACATGTTCAAGGGTAGGCGCTCTGCTTTGACACAACACATGGAGAAAGATCAAAGAGAACCCACCACGAGGCTGAAAGTAGTGTGCCAAAAAGATTGAAGTCCAAAGATAGCCGAGCTCCAGGAAGGAGTAAAGAAGACTTGAGAGATTACCTCAAGAGCAAACAACAGAATGCTGAAGCCGAGGTAACTTCCCCGGTTAAGCCAAAGACACCATTCTCAGTGGAACTGGACAAGTTTCAAGCACCAAAGAGATTCAGTATGCCGAGGTTTCAAATATATGATGGTAAGTCAGATCCCAACTTTCACGTTGGGCTATACCTGAATTCGATGGCATTATATAGTGGGAACGAGCCGTTGCTCTGCAAAGTATTCCCCTCGTCCTTTGGGGAAATTGCATTAGATTGGTTCCATAAACTATCGAAGGGAAACGTAAAGACTTGGGAAGGCCTGGCCGAGATGTTTGTGGCCAGGTTTGTGACAAATAAACTTCAGCCCTTGAGGGTCGACGCATTGATGGCTTTAAAGATCGCCAAGGATGAAGGCCTTAGGGCCTACGCAAAAAGATACTACGAGGTGTTAAATCAAATACCTGATTGCAACCAAGAGGTGGCGGTTGTGTCCTTCAAGAACGGCCTGAAAGATGACTGCCCATTACGGAAATCTTTGGCAAAGACGTTACCAAAAAGCATGGAAGAACTCATAGCGAGAATAGAGAAGTACGCCAGAGCCGAGGAGGATACATCGGGAAATAAAGAAATAAAGCAGGAGAAAGGAAACGGCTCGCCGAAGCGAAGCCGAGGTAACAACGGACCGGCCAAGCAAGAAACGGACTTGAAAGCGAAACAGGCAGTAATGACTATATTCCGAGTCCCGATCCACAAAGTCTTGGATCAAATACGAAACCAACCCTATTTTAGAGGACCAACAAGAACACCAGGGGAATTCATGGGAAGAAACGTCGGTAGGCGTTGTGCTTACCACAATGAAGAAGGGCACCCAACTCAAGGCTGCAGAGCCCTAAAAGCACACTTAGAAGACTTAGTAAGGCAAGGACATCTAAGAGACCTTGTTGATGAGGCCAGGACTAGAGAAGAACATGCAAGATTGCCTCAAGCACCAGCAGCTCCGCCTCTCCCAGCACAGCAACCACCCGCAGGAGGACCACGGGTGGTTAACGTAATTCACTCAAAGGTGAACAAAAATGACATACGAGGGGAGACCCAGAAGGTAAAACACCTGCAGCACATGAGCCAGGTTGGACATAAACGACCTCGGCCTGAAGAATGCCAGGGACCGACGATAGCGTTTACTGAAGCCGACCTAGAGATGGTCCAGCATCCCCATAATGATGCCTTGGTAGTATCCCTCCAAGTTGGGGAGTGCCAAGTGAAATGCATCCTGATTGATCAAGGAAGCTCTTGCGACATCATGTATGTTAGATGTTACAAAGAGTTGGGCCTTCATCCTGATGACTTGGAGCAATCAAATGGCCCGATGGTTGGCTTCAATGAAACGCCGACGTGGCCACTGGGCGCAACGAGCTTGGAAGTACAAGCCGGCACTAAGAAGATCAGGACAGAATTCGTGGTGATTGACACACCTTCGCCATATAACATCATCTTGGGAAGACCATGGTTGCATGCAATGGGGGCAGTTCCCTCAACATTGCATCAACTACTACGATTCCTAAGAGAACATGGGATTGAAGAAGTCAGAGGAGATCAACTGCAGGCAAAGAATTGCTCCATGGCAGCAATGAAATCCACCCGCAACATTCGAGAATCAGAAAAGGTAGAAATTGAAGATAAGGACGTGAAAGTCTTGGAAGACGTCGGCAAAGAACCAGCCGAGAAGAGCGAAGAGGCGCTGAAGAAAATCCTCGTTCAGGATGGGGATGAAGAACGCTTCTTTCTTCTCGGCTCGGGCTTGGCCGAAGAGGAAGAAAAAGAGTTGGAGACTTTTTTAAGAGCCAACATAGAGGTGTTCGCCTGGACACCTTACGAAATGCCTGGCATTGACCTCGAGGTCACTTGCCACAGACTGAATATCGACAGGTCGGCAAAACCTGTGATTCAGCGAGCCAGAAGACCGACGTTGATGCATGTCGAAGTAGTAGAAGAAGAAGTGGACAGACTTCTAGAGGCCAGGGCCATTCGAGAAGTTTATTACCCGACATGGCTATCCAACACAGTAGTGGTAAAGAAGAAGAACGGTAAATGGCGGGTCTGCGTAGATTTTACAAGCTTGAACAAAGCTTGTCCCAAAGACTGCTTTCCTCCACCCAAGATTGACTAGTTGGTAGACGCCACATCTGGACATGGAAGGATGAGCTTCCTGGACACTTACAGAGGATACCATCAGATAGCCATGTACCCCCCAGACGAAGAGAAGACTGCGTTTATCACCCCGAAAGGACTGTATTGTTACAAAGTAATGCCTTTTGGGTTGAAAAACGCAGGAGCAACTTACCAAAGGTTGGTAACCAAGATGTTCAAAAATCTGATTGGCCAAACAGTGGAAGTCTACATTGACGACATGGTAGTAAAGACCAAGGATCCAAAAGGTCATCTTGCCGACCTAAAAGAGGTCTTTGAGATACTCAAAACATACCGGCTCCGACTCAACGCATCAAAATACGCGTTTGGAGTTGGATTAGGTAAATTTTTGGGGTACCTGGTAACAAGAAAGGGCATTGAGGCCAGCCCAGATCAAATCAAGGCCATCCTTGAGCTAAAAAGCCCAACGTCGGCAAAACAGGTTCAGATACTTACTGGAAGGGCCGCAGCCCTAAACAGGTTCATAAGCCAAAGCTCAGACAAATTTAAACCTTTCTTCAACCTGGTAAAGAAGGCCACAAACTTCCTATGGACTGAGGAATGTAAGGCCGTCTTGGTCGACCTAAAGAAGTATCTAACCACGGCTCCAGTCCTCTCAACACCTGAACCTGGAGAAGAACTGTTTTTGTACTTAGCCATTTCAGAACACGCAGTAAGTGCAGTACTAATCCGAGAGGAAAAGGGGGAGCAAAAGGCTGTTTACTATATAAGCAAAAGCTTGGCCGATGTAGAAACAAGGTACCTCTCACTAGAGAAATTAATCCTGGCCTTCGTAATGGCTTCAAAAAAACTGAACCATTACTTTCAAGCACACAAGATTATAGTGCTAATAGAGCACCCGTTGAAGTCCTTGTTACAACAAGAAGACTTAACTGGAAGAATAGTAAGATGGGCAGTGGCCTTGGGCCAATACGACCTGGAGTTCAGGCCGAGAACAGCAATTAAGGGCCAAGTTTTGGCCGACTTCGTGGCCGAATTCACACCGGAATCCATCGAACATCAGGCTCCGTTGAGTCGAGATGAACGATGTCCAAGCAAACAAGGAGAAGCCCAACCAAAGACAAAAGAACAAGGAAAAGAGAAACTAAGACCCTGCAGCATTTACATCGGTGACTCCTTTCGCCTGTTTGTCGATGGGAGTTCAAACCGGCAAGAAGCGGGGGCAGGAGTAGTGTTAATATCTCTTGATGGGGAGATATTGGAACAGTCCATTCGATTGGGGTTCAAGGCCTCAAACAATGAGGCAGAATACGAAGCACTGATTGCAGGACTAAAGCTAGCAGTGGTAGCAGAAGCAGATGAGGTAATAATTTTTTGTGATTCACAACTTATAGTAAATCAAACAACAGGAGAGTTTGCAACCCGAGATGAGAGGATGTCGGCATACGCAAAGGAAGTCATCAGGCTAGCAGTCTTGTTTTGCAACTGCCGACTTCTTCAGGTTAGCCGAGATGATAACAACCACGCCGATGCGTTGGCCAACTTAGCAAGCTCAATACAAACTGGAAAAACAAGAACAATAATGATTGACTATCTGTCAAGCCCGAGCATAGAACAGTCGATCACAGAGCAAGAAGCAATGTGTGTGGACTTGGGTCCAAGCTGGATGGATGCAATTGTTGCATTCTTGAAGGAGGGAAAGCTGCCAGAAGACCACAAGGAGGCACACAAGATCAGATTGAAGTCGGCAAGATTCAGTGTGACAGCGGATGGACATCTTTACAAAAGGTCCTTCACAGGACCCCTTTTGAGGTGCGTACACCCTTCACAGGTTGAAGATTTTCTATACGAAATTCATGAAGGGATTTGTAGAAGCCATGCTGGGGGAGATCGCTAGCTCACAGGGCCATTACCTAGGGGTATTGGTGGCCCTACATGCAAAAAGATGCCGAAGCATATGTGAAGAAGTGTGAACAATGCCAGAGGTTTGCACCTTTTGATACACCAGCCAGCTGCTGACCTGAACCCTGTATCCAGTCCTTGGCCATTTGCCCAATGGGGCATGGATCTCGTTGGGCAATTGCCCCAAGCAACTGGACAAAGAAAGTACTTGCTGGTAACAACAGACTACTTCACGAAGTGGATAGAAGTAGAACCTCCTGTCAAAATCCGAGATGTGGACGTCAAGAACTTCATATGGAGAAACATCATCACCAGATTTGGCATTCCAAGAGCAATAGTTGCCGACAACGGAACGCAGTTTGACAGTAAACTCATCAAAAACTTCTGTGCAAAATTTAAGATAAAAAATTACTTTTCAACACCAAGTTTTCCCCAAAGCAATGGGCAAGCAGAAGCATCCAACAAAGTAATTTTGGATGGTATAAAGAAGAGGCTGCAGGCAGCAAAAGGAAAGTGGGTGGACGAGTTGCCCAATGTACTCTGGGCATATCGGACTACGCCGAGAAGATCAATAGGGGAAACCCCCTTTGCCATGGCTTATGGCACAGAAGCAGTTATCCCACTGGAGATCGGCATCCCAGAGATCAGAACCGAAGGAGTAGAGAATGGCACAAATGATATATTTCTAGCCCGAGATCTGGATCTCTTAGAGGAAAGAAGGGAGAAAGCTGCAATTCAGCTCGCAGCATACCAGCAGCAACTCGCTAAAGCTTACAATAAAAAGGTTAATCCAAGGGATTTTTAGGTCGGCGACCTAGTCCTGAGAAAAGTTGTTGGCAACAAGAAGGACCCCAGAGAAGGCAAGCTTAGATCAAACTGGGAAGGACCCTACAGAATCACTTTGGTATTGGGCAATGGAGCATACCAACTTGAAGACAATGAGGGCAAAGCATTGCCAAGACCTTGGAACACTTGTAATTTAAAATTTTTCTATCATTAGATGTTCCTTGTTATTATTCATCAATAAAATTTTAGCAAGAGTTCTCCAAAGACTTGTAAATTGTCAAAAGATGCATAATAATTGTTTCTGAGTAATGAGAACCCAAGTGGAACTCAAGTTCACATTGGGGGCAGAGAGAAGACAGTAATGCTTAACGCTTGTTGGAATTTGTAGCAATTTATAAGTTGAAGTTAAGCCGAGATAATTGTTTATCTTCACTTGTTGAAATTTGTAGCAATTTACAAGTTGAAGTTAAACTAAAACTAAAATAATGCTTAACGCTTGTTGAAATTTGTAGCAATTTACAAGTTGAAGTTAAGCCGAGATAATTATTTATCTTCACTTGTTGAAATTTGTAGCAATTTACAAGTTGAAGTTAAACTAAAGTAATTCTTAACAATTGTTGAAATTTGTAACAATTTACAAGTTGAAGTTAAGCCGAGATAATTGTTTATCTTCACTTGTTGAAATTTGTAGCAATTTACAAGTTGAAGTTAAACTAAAGTAATGCTTAATGCTTGTTGAAATTTGCAGCAATTTACAAGTTAAAGTTAAGCCGAGATAATTGTTTATCTACGCTTTTTGAAATTTGTAGCAATTTACTAGTTGAAGCTAAGCCGAGATAATTGTTTATCTTTACTTGTTGAAATTTGTAGCAATTTACAAGTTGAAGTTAAGCCAATATATTGCTTAGCACTTGTTATAACTTGAGAAAAATTTATAACCATTATATGTTTATCCTTGTTGCAACTTATAAGCAATTTATAGGACAAATACTTGCCGAGATAAATTATCAGGTGGCATAACCGAGGTGTGTTACCCCGAGAAGATTACACAAAGAAGAAAGAGTACATACGATATATGCAGAATATTCTAAGTATAAAATCATACAAAGAAGAGAAGACAGGAGTACAAGCATTCAATAAAAGAGAAAAGTTGCATTAACATTCAGAGTAAAAAGAGGGGCATATCGGCCATACAAAGAACATATATTGTTCCCTAAGATGAAGACACAAGAAAATACAAAGAAGACTTAGAGCTAAGGCTCCTCTCCTCCAGATTGTTAGATTTGAAAATCAGATACCACCTCGGCCTCCTTCACTGCTGCTATCTCGGCGTCAATCTCTTGGAGAGTTGCTTCAACAGTTTTTTCCTCAGAAGGGATGTCGGCTGGGGCGATGTCGGGAACAGCTTCTTGGACAACCTCATCACCTTCCTCATCCTGAGTCAAGTCTAGAACTTGCTCATTCTGAGGAGGGGACTTGACCCCATCAGCATTTTGATTTTTCTGATCAAAGCCTCATCCTCTTCCTCATCGGCATCATCGGACTCAGATTGGCCGACGTCTTGATTTGAAGGTTGGGCTGGAGGGAATGGAAGAGGAATATTGTCGGCATTTCGCAAAGGCGAATCATCAGGAACATTTAGTTTTTTCAGAAGAGACATCCAACCAAGGGTGAAACCCTTGTTGCATGCCTGCTTCACTTGAAGTTCATAGGCCTCGGTAACGTCGGCCATGCCTTGATTATAGGCCTTTTCATCTGCTTCTTTGATTTCAGCTTCTTTGGTGGCCAGGGCCTCCTGAAGCTCTTTCTCAGCTTGGGCCATCTTTTCCTTAGCCTCTCTCTTTTGAGATTCAGCCACTTTTCTGATAGCTTCAGCAGCCTCGACCTTCTCTTCGGCATTATTCTGAGCTTTAATTGCAGCTTCAGCTTGATCCTCCAACTTCTTCATTTTTGATTCAAGGCCTTTATTGATCTTTTGAATAGAAGAGAACTCCCTCTTCATATCGACCAACCTTTGCCGATTCTCAAAGGACTGCATTGAAAATGAGTGGGCATGCTGGATGGCCTAAAAGAAAAACAGAGGTATTAGAAAAAATTCAAAGTATGAAAAAGGAAAATTATCAATTAAAAGACATTTACCTGAACAGAGTGTTGAAGCATTAGGGGGTAATTCTCATACTCGCTAAAGCCAACATTACGCTCCAAGTCCCCTGGCAGAAGCAGAGCTGTACTGAGTGCTACGCCGACATTGATATCATCGGCACTGTCAGTGGACAGGACTGGCTTGTCCTCCAGAGTTATTTTTGGAGTCCAAGGGGCACCACTCTGCTTAGACCCCGAAGTCGTCGCAGAAGAAGACCTCGACTTTTTGGATTTTGGGGACTCTGATGGTTGAGTATCAAAGCGCTTCTTCCCAGCAGAGGGCTGAGGTTTGTCGCTCTCCGCCAACTTTGAGATAGGCAGGCTATCGTCGGACTTGACCTGAGTTACCTTAGGCTTTGGTTGAGCCTTTTTTATTCTTTTTGGCTTAGGTGGAGGAAGGGTTTGTGCTGGTTGATCATCAACTGATGTTGGAATATTGGCCAGAAGGTCTTTCGCGACTGGTTTTGCGTGACCCATCTCGGCAGTAGAAACAGTTCGACGTCGGCGGCGGCGCTGAGAAATTGGAACCAAGTATGGAACTGAAGTAGACGGTTGCTCGACTGGATCAGAAGTTGACCCCTGATCTGTCCGAGATGTGGATGCAATCTGTGGAGTAGTGACAGAAGGTGGAGATAAGCTTTTCTTCTTCTTTTTTCTGGGGACGTCGGGGAGAGCTGATTTGTATGTCGGGATGAAGTTGAGAAGCAGGGGTGCCTTTCGCTTCTCGATTGGCAAATCCAGAAGTCTCTTCAAGTCTTTACTGGGGACAAAGGATTGGCAAAAATTTTTTGGTGGCTGACGAACAGCTGCAAAAAGAACAGACGTCCGAAACGGACAGAATATTTAAGACTTTGAAAGAAAACATGCAAAGCTAAATGCTGGGCTCTTACCCTTGCCCTCTAAAACTGATCGGGGAAGAGGGTAGAGATGGATGTCCTCGTCTGGAGCAAACTCCCAATTTCCCGAGGTAATAAGATAGTCATCTCCAGCCCCCTTGTTGGAGTCTGGGAGGTCGGCTACGATTTTGAATTCTGTAGACCTCGGCTTAAGATAATAAATGAAGCCTTTTTCTTTCAAGTTCAGGGCACACATGGTGTAACAATACTGTATATCGGCTAGGGTGATCCTAACATTTTCTTGTCTAGCTAAGGCAATAATACCAAAAATCACTCGATAAGAATTGATTGCCAGTTGCATGGGGTTCAACTTATAATAATGAAGGATCTCGCGAAAAAGGATGTTGAGTGGGAGTCGGAGTCCATACTCAGTAAAAGCTACAATGGGAAGGGACATGACGTTTTCTGTAGGCATGATGGAGTTATTATCCCCAGCTAGTCTCAGATGGACATCGGCAGGGATGGAGAACTCCTGCCTAAAGTACTCAAGTTTGGTCGGGGTGTCTACCCTATGTCTCCACATACCCATGATATCAGCCTGAATTAGAAGGGTTGAAATTCAGAAAGGAGATGTTTCTTGTTGATGGGACCTCGGCAAAGACCTAGGTTTAGGCTAATATAGAAATTTGAAAGGAATATTTCAGTTTTGCCCTAAATCGTGGATTCTACAAACAAATCCCAAACCTAAAGCTATTGTGGGGATATATTTTCTGAGTACCAACACGTGGCAAGGTGACGCCGACGTGTCAGCCGAGGTGCCACGTGTCCTAGTCATGACGCTGAGGTGATCTCGGCAAGGCCGAGGTTATCTCCGAAAATATCGAAATCCGAGATAAGTGGATAAGGGACAAGAGTCCTAGAATGAAAAGGGAACTCAACCTGGATGAGGGACAAGAGTCCTAGAATAAGAGAAGACTTCAGTTTGTATTAAGATAAGACTCTTAGAGAGTTTATCCTAATCTTACTGGGAGTCCAAGATTAGTAGTAATCCTCAGTCCATAGAAGTTAGGCTTCTATTAGGACTAGGTTTATGTTGGCTATAAAAGAGAGGCACCCCCATGGGTCTAAGGTATGCTTTTTAGGCTCAAGCTTGTGAGTTGAATAATTGATTATCTTTGAGAGATATACTGACTTGATCGTCGGAGTGCCCCCGGGTGGACGAACCACCGCGGGATTCTTATATTTTTGTTGCAGGTCAGTCAGGTGCCATCTATTCTGCCAGTGCTCTCCAACTGAATTACTGAGTTGGCAGTGTGGTCGGAAAATTTCCCACACACAATTTGGCACTGTCTGTGAGAAAGAAAGAAGAATAGATGGCCAATGACGGACAGAAGGATCAGACTGCAGACAACGCTCCTACTGGGAATGGGAGATCTATCAACCTCGACGTTGAAGGGGACAATAGCAACACAGAAACTCGTAACCAGAGTCACGGAGTGAAAGACGTCAGCCAGGAAGGTGACGCACCAAAGACAACAGATCGAAGCGGATACTACAACGAAGATGACCTCCAGGTATGGAAGGATAGATACCTGCGGAGGAATGAAGACCCTTCCAGAAGAGATGCAAAGATAGGGGGCATGAGCGCTCCCAAGGAGATAACATTCAAGTATAGAAGAACTCATCCTGAGTGAGCAGATCCCGGATTCCAGATCCTGGATCCCGGATTCCAGATCCTGGATCTCGGATCTGAGAAGACATGATCTCAGCCTAAACAAGTAGGCCCGAGAAGACGAGAGCTCAACCTAAGTGAGCAGATCCCGGATTCCAGATCCCGGATCCTAGAAGACATGATCTCGGCCTAAATGAATAGGTTTGAGAAGAGAAGAGCTCAACCTGAGTGAGCAGATCCAATATTCTAACAGACAAGATCTCAGCACTTAAGTCCGAAAAGAGAAGAGCTCAGTGAGCAAATCTCAGATCCCAGAAGATAAAAAAGAAAACACACAAGGTTGGATTGCAGTTAGCCAGGTTGAAGACCTTTTATAAGGTTCGCAAAGGAGTATGTGGAAGCCATGCAGGGGGCAGAGAGAAGAAGAATATGTTTTGGTTAAAATTAAACTATAGACTAAGATCCATGCAAACTTATAACAAGAGTTGTCTACTTTCAGAGGCCATAGTAGGGGGTAGGTTGACAATTTATTAAATTATAATTTTTTTTAATTTTTTTTTTGTGTGGATTTGTTGGATACCAAGTTATAAAATAAATAAATAAAAGATTCTATTTTCAATTTATACTATAGTGCCTTTAGAAAAGAAATCTAACACAAACTTGTAAAATTCAAGTCTAACAACGTAGACAAATTTTGGGAGAAATACTAAAAAGAGAGAAAAAGAACAAACAATTAGAAGTAAGCAATGTTATTGTTATATTGGTTACCCAAGACGGAAAAAATGTTGTGTTGCCCTTAAAGAAGTGTTGCATCCATTGGAGGCAAACCAGTGTGAACAAATAAGCAAATATTAAGGATGTATTTCAGATTAGAATCAATTGATTTACTCACTGTTAATAGCATGTATTTTTAATTGATAACTATATATATATAGGGTTCGTTTGGAAAGTGGGTTGGTTTTTTAGTTTTTTGACTATTTTAGCTTGAGGCTAAAAAGCCTCGTTTGGGAAGGGCTTCTTGGTTTTTTTGGCTTTTGTTGAGAGAAAGAATGTAATAATTATGGGTTGAATGTGACGTTTTGTCTTATTAGATTAAAAAGCCTATTTTGTGTTTTTGTAACTAAAATAGCTTTAAACCCAACCCAACCGAAGCCATATACATATATAACCAAAAAAATCTCAACTTGTGTTAATGTGACTGGCTTTTTTAAAATTATAAATCATCGTAAAAAGGTGTTTTAGATGAAAATAAAATGAAGATAAAAGGGTCACATTTTAGTGTATAATTTTTTTATATACAATATTTATATTTGAATATCATTGCCCTTGTATTTTGTTTAATTCATTGGAATGAAATAGAATGCTCATTTCTTAGTATTCCTACAAAATTACCATCCACTTAACATGGTAAATAATATTTTATTTGTAATATATTTTTTAATTGAGCTAAACATGAAAGTGGACATTCTAGTATAATGATAATTTTATTCAACATTCATTCCAATGAACTAAACACTATTAAGAAAAGAAAAAAAAAATCATTTAATTTACATACCCCGGTCGGTCCTCAGTATTAATTGTATAATTTTTTTATATAAATTTTTTATTTGTATATCATTGTCCTTGTATTATGTTTAATTCACGGGAATTAATGAAATGATCATTTCTTAGCCTTCTTACAAAATTACCATCCACTTACCATGATAAATAATGATTCTATTTGTAATATATTTTTTATTATTTTTTAATTGAATCAAACATGAAAATAAACATTATAATATAATGATAATTTTATTTCACATTTATTTCAATGAACCAAATACTATTAAAAAAAAAAAAGAAGCATTTGATTTACATATCTCCATCGCTCCTCAATATTAATCACTAGGGTATGCCCGTACCTGAAGGCACGGTGAAAATATTGTTGGAATGAAAATGTAATTGAATATAAAATTATTGGGTTAAAATGTGATCTATTCAATTTGTTGGAAAAAAAAAAATTGAGGTAAAAATATAAATAGATGATCCGTATGGTTTGGATCTTCAAATGAATTTCATAATTAGATTTTTTAAAAGAGTTTGTCAAACTTAAAATTTTGTTTGGTTGTATCTATTAAAATTAATTTTTACATATTTAAAATTCAAAACTTACTTTGTTTTGAAATTTCCAAAAATAGTTTTTAAAATTTTAATTTGTATTTTGTTATTTTTAGTGAACTTTTTAATATTTTAATCAATATTTTTCACTTTTCAGATCCACTCAATTTAAATATTTTGCATTATAAAATTTAGAGAGATGGAGAAATTAAAAAAAGTAGACCCTCCTTGCTATAAACTTAACGATAAACTTATAAAAACTGTCCAATTGAATTTAACAATAAGTTTTGCTATAAATTTTTATTTTTAACAATAAGCAAGTATTAATAACAACATTGTGATTGATATAGTATTTGAACTCAAATTCTCAATGCAAAAATCGTTGCGCTTTTGTTTGTCAAATAGAAATTTAAAGGGCGAAAAATGGTATGGTCCATGATTAGTACTGGTAGAAGCAATGTGATGGAAATTGCTATAATTCATCAAGAAAATATGAAAATAGTGATGACACAATTATTACCTTGGCCAAGAAAACATGAAAATAGTAATGACACAAATGCAAAGAAAGACCATATCACCAAATATTTACTATTGTAGTATTTTTGTTTATGTAACCCACTTGCAATTTGCAATAGAAAATAAGCATTTTATTATCCTGGCCAATAACAGTACCCAAATAAATTTCTATATTCCACATTTTTTTAGATGGTGAGTTTTGGTTGAAATAAAGAAGAGAGATCTCATAGCTATAATTTTGCATCAATTTTAATCTAATGATTGAAATCTACCAATTTTTATGGTTTGGTGGTCAATTTATTGTGTAGAAAATTAAATAAATGAAAAATAAATAAATTGTATGCTACTTGGTGAATAAATCAATTTAAACATAAAGTTTCCAAATTTATAGGTAAACAAAATAGTGAAAAGTAAACACATAAATGTTACGTAAAATTCAAGCACAACAAAAGTATAAGATTTTAAACAAACAACAAAATGTGAGTCCCACAACACATATAACGATTCTGGTTTTGACCCGTTATCTATTGTATCCTAGACTCAGGTTGGCATGATTTAGAATAGTTATTCATATCTTGTTTCCCTTGCTTCCCCCATATTTTGGTTATCGGGTTGTAATTGTACGTTTGGAACAGGTTGGTTGCTTGATTTTTTCCAAACCTTGTTGCCCATATATTGGCTCCTTCGCTCGAGTGGACTTCACAAATTTTGTTCCTCTGCTTGAGCGGCCATTTTTGCACTCGAGCAGGATACGTCAACTTTCAGTATTTTTGCAGTTCTGCAAATACTAGGAGGGTGCATTAGACGCTCGAGCGTCCATTCTCACGCTCGAGCGAGGTCCTTCGTCTGCAAAACTTCTGGAAATGTGTATTCTACACTCGAGCTTCGCTTCTTGCGATCGAACGGACCTTTGTGTCTGACACTCGAGTGTCACTTTCCCCGCTCAAACGGACTGCGTGTATATCAGTCCGGGAAGATGACATTTTGAATCACTTTTTCTTCTCTCTCTCTCAAACTTCCCCAAAACATAAATCTACACTTTCGCTCTCTAAAACTCACATTCTTTCTAAGATTTCATCTAGATCCGTTGGGATTTCCACCCTAGTGCCTTTGAGAAAAAGGTAGAGTGCATCAAGATCTTCCTTTTGATTCGATTAAAAGTGGGTTTCGTCGTTCTTGGAATCTCATTCTTGCTTGGCTCATCTTCTTCCTTTGAGGTAGGGATTTTTTCTACACTCTCATATACTTTTTAGCTTAGTTATTTGTTATTGTGTAACAATGATGGGATTTGGGAGTAGTTTGATCAAACTTATGGTTTGGGAGTGAAGTCAAAAAGAGGGGTTTTGGGTGAATATGGGATAAATGAGTTTGGGGATTGAAAATATGTTCATGTTGTGCCTAAATGGTGTACTTTGGTACATGGGTTGATATTTGGAAAAAGAGGGGGGGGGGGGCTTGCCTTGATTGAACCAATTTGCTATTTTGTATAAATAATTGAAATTGATATTGAAAATGTGAAATTGGATGACTCTTAATATAAATGGTGGAATTGAATATGTATTATTTCACACATTTGGAAGTTTTGAATAAATTATCTGTTTGAGATTGAATATCTATTTAGAGATAACTGTATTGAGCTATCGGTGAAGGATAGCTTTGATTGTTGTAGAAATGGCATGTGAATTAGGCAAATTGAAACTAATCTTTTGATGGTTGTCATTGAATATGGCCATGTCTATATACGTTGTACATAAATGATTATTTGGGAGTGGAAAGGGGATGTACTCCATTGTTTGATTTTGTGTTTATATACATTGCATATGTATGAATGATTGTTTGGGAGGAGAAAGGGGATGGACTCCATTATAATTAAGTTGGCCGGACTATCCTGGGTGAAAGTCCCAAAATTATACATGGGAGCCTATCCCGCGGACGAAATATCCATAAAATGGCAATTGTAGTGCTTGTATAGCCTACGTTTAGATGGGTCCCATTTGACGGCTGCCTGCGGACGAAATATCCGTGAAATGGAAGTTTGAAGTGTTTATGTATGTGTTGTATGATTTGAAAACCATTAAGTTGTAACCTCAGTTTGGTTGTTGAGAAATAATGAAATTGACTCATGAATTGTGAAAGATAAGTAAACGGCATATGAATCGAAAGAAAATGGATTAAGACTTGAATTTGATATCTTATGAATATATACATTCGTGAAAGTTTTACCCCAATATAAGACCTCATATATTGTGTTAGATGATTCTTACTGGGTTGTGGCTCACCCTATTTGGGAAAAACATTTTCAGGTAATGATGGAATGCCTCCACCAAGGCAATAGCGTGGGAGAGGTTTTCGGGAACAAGATCTTCTTATTTTGATTGTATATTTTTGTAAAGCCAATGGCTTAAGATATAATAAGCGAAACTCACTTTTGTTGTAACCAAGTTAAGGCTTGGAACGATGTAAGCTAATAGGACATTTATTTATGTTAAACTATTTTGTATCTTTAACTTCATGTAATGAAAGGGCCATTTACTCTGATTTATGCGATCATTAATATACGTTTTGGGTTGTATCTATTGTGTATTTTGGAGGTGCTACAACACAGAAACATATAATAATAATCAAACAAAATATGCCAGCCAATGCTCTGCAATAGAAAAAAAAATAAACAACAAATTAAGCACACCAGCCAATGCTTTGCAATACAAAAAAAAATGCCAAATAACAAAAAATGCCAACATAGAAACATATAATAAAAATCAAACAAAATACGCCAGCCAATACTCTGCAATAGAAAAAATAAACAATAAATTAAGCACACCAACTAATGCTTTGCAATACAAAAAAATGCCAAATAACAAATTAAGGACACTAGCCAGTGCTCTGCAATACCAAAAAAAATGCCAAATAACAAATTAAGCACACTAGCCAATGTTATGTAATACAAAGAAAATGCAACACCTTTCCTGATAAAAATGCATGGGGCAAAAATTCAAATTCAACCAAATAAAAATATGATTAGTTTTCTTTAACCTAATTCAAGAGCATATTAGGAAGAAAAAACAAAAAACAAAATAGACTATATCACCTAGTGTGTTACATTTACAAAAACAAACTCTTAGCATAAGTCAATAATTCAATTGAATATTATCTAACATACATCTAAACTTAGTTATAAATTTCACATAGATAAAAGGCTTAACAAAACTATTGTAAGTAATAAAATTCACATCGATAGGAAACTTTACAAAATCTGGATTGTAGCTAGCATATGTACGCATTTCACAAAAATAAATATGATCTTCAAACTTATTCTTTCTTAGAAATCCTAGGAGCGCTTCACATATATATTAAAACACTTTCAAATTGAAATTATCTTGTTACATCCCCATCGAATCAATCTAGTTGTATTTATCTTTTTGTGCTCCATATATTTTTTAACCCAATCCTACAAGAGTCGACATATATAGTAAAATATTTTAAAAATAACAATTTGTAATCCATAGAAACAAATTTATCAATAAATAAATTGTACCTTTTGACAAAAGTGGTTTGATCCATAAGTGACACTATAACAAAATTTCAGGATAAATAATATTTGTAGTAGAATCTGGCTCATCATCAGGAAGGATGTCACTTATACGATCAAAAGATGTGCATCTAGATAGGGCCACATACAGTTGTCCATGACTAAACACTGGTGTGCGCGAATCAACTCCAACAAATTTCTCAAATTGCCCTTCAGATTTATTAATGATTAGGGCATATGCCAATCGAACTGAAAATTGACGTCATGTCATTCGGAAAGGCATTTCTAAAGAAGATGGTGTCAAGGATATCCTTGGTATGAATACCAAATTGCCAAATTTTTCTCCAGTTAAATTTTGAGCTTCAATTATGCGAGTATTGCATCTAGAAAACATCAATCTTGTGCCATTGCACAGTCCATCTTTTGGTGCAATATTTCTTAACAACATTATGGAACAACCCACTTTCAACTCTACTTTAAAAGCCGGTAGCCCAGGAGGATCTAATGAATTTAAATATTCATTAGGATATCTATTTATTATAGTACGATCAATTTCATCATCTTCAAACATCTTGTCTGCTGCCAAATAAGTATATGTGTTACCGGGGAAAATATTCAATGCTACAGTATTGATAGTATTGACATCATCATCATTCCGTGCAGAAAGAATTGTTTGTTCAGTTAAAAATGTTGCAGTTGATGTCATTGCCACATCCAGTTGCAGATAAACTTATGAGATTATGTCTTTTAGATCTTGGCATTTGTGTATTATTGATGGAAGTTTAACAATTTCTTGAGGATTGGTCCCAAACTATTTATAAAAATAAATAAATAAAATAACAAGTACAATCAATCAAAGTACATAAACGTAATGTATTTCGTCAATTTAAAAGAACCATATAATAGAGAAAAAGTTTGAAGAAATATTACTTCCATCAAGAATTTTGCAAAATTAACATTTTCAAGATTTGCATGATTCAAGCGCATGTTCAAATTTAAAGACAGAACATGTATGTATTTCCTTAGAAAAGAGTGTCTTAATGATACATTCACAATTTGTTCACGGACTCCTTTGGTTATAACTAGAAAGATTTGTCGAAAATCTCCACCAAGAACAACAGTGATAACCCCAAATGGTTTTTCACTATCACAAGTGTCCCGAAGTGTGCGATCAACTGCCTTAACACAATGTCTATGCTACATAGGAACTTCATCCCAGATTATAAGTTTTGTTTCTCTAAACAATTCTGCTTGTAATAAACGTTTGCTAAATCCACAAATTGAATTTTGCAATACATCCAACAAAATGGAAAATGTTGATTGAGCAATACGACCTCCTACCAATAACAATGATGCAATTCCAGATGAAGCCACAGTAATAACAATATGGCCAAGGCTATGACACTTCAATGCAATCGCATTGTACAAAAATGTTTTCTCTATTTCGGCACCTTCATTCAAAAAGAAAATAGTTCCTTTATTTTCAAAGACTGAGGAAGTAATTGCATCATAAACTGTTCGTTGATCATTATTGAGGTGATCAATAATATTTTTTGCATCTGCCTGTTGTGCCTCATTCTGTAGTTGATGTTCGAATATCAACCTGTTACCAACTACTGCACTTCAATTTGTAAAAGGTTGTGGCATTAGCGGGAAGTCAATTAAACTTTTTCCTGATTCATGGAGCATTTGATTCAAAAGATATAGACATAGTCTTCAATTTGAGCCTCAGTTAGTTCAAAAATGGTAAACAATGTTCGAATCTTATGTGCAAGATCATCACATATATGCATTGAAAATTGATTCCATAACGCATATGGTTGCAGTGGAGAGCACTACGTAAGAATAATAGTAAACAATCTCCTAAATTGATAACTAGTTTTCATAACTACAGTCATTTTAAGGCATCGTATCCATTCTTCATCATCATTTAAAAGTCCTCTTGCAACACATGCTGATTTAAACGTGTCATGCAAAACATTGTTGATCGGGCATAAGCATTGAAACGATTTTGGTCCTTTGACAACAGTTAATAGCAAACACAAATAAAATCTCTCACCACAATTAGAGCTAGCAAAGTATATTCTACCGATTGTATATCCCTGCTGTGTTGGTTTCCATCTCTTTTCTGAATTAAGCCAAACAAAATGTTGTGGAAATTCTTGGTAAGTGAATGGACATTCATCTTCCATAGAAGCGCAACATGCAAAAAAACCAGTAAGAGTTGACATTTGTTGCCCAGTTCTAGAAACAATTGCTTCTAATGATTCATCAAGATTAAAAAGAACGCGATGCATTCCAGGTACATGAAGTGTTAAGCGTACAACTGTTGGTATGTTTGCATGCAATGGATGACCAAATATTCGCCAAGTAGCTTCTGGAGGTCCAATATACCTCGCATCAAGATATTGTTGGATCTCATTTATCAATCCCAACACCATCGTTGTACGATCATAACCCTTGTAAATGTACTTGTGTATATACTTGACACATTTCATTCCAGCACAAACTTCCACATTTATGTGACAGTTGAAACGTTTAGAAAGATATGCATTGTATGGTACGATGTCTCTGTTATCAACTTCTTTTCCCCTCACAATATGAACTTGACCATTAATGCGACGACAATAGATAGGATATCCATCTTGATCCATAGTAGTTGTTTTTGCGAATGCTTGAGAGTATCTCTTAGTGCATTTACCATTTTCCATACATGGTGCTTGTGGATTTTGAGCACCACATGGTCCATGTACCATACAACACTTGATAGTTTCAAAAAGCATAGGTTCCTCTTTTGGATCTGGAAATTCTGTACAAACCAATTTGTCTACTTGAGCACATGTTCGAATTTTGTCTGTACCCTTAAAAAATAGAAGTGCATGCATATGAGGAAGGCCTCATTTTGGAATTCAATTGTAAAAACATGCGTAACTTTATTACCAAACACTCGGTTTGTTTCTATCTCCTTCATCAAGAAATTTCTCTTTAACTCAAAAAACACGAGCAATTAAATCAGGACGATCAATAGATTTTTGGTGTGGTAATAATGTCGAAGTAATTTCTGGCCAATTAGGATTTGCAGTCATGGTGAGAAAAATGTCTGGATGTTGATTGTATTGTGTGATAGCCATTGAATCTTGAAAGATTTCAAACATGTGTCTAAGACCTCCAGGAAATGAAGATGGCAAAACAAACCTTTGACCAATTTGATTGGGTTCCAGGTCATTTGGATCAATATCTATCAAATCTTGGTAAAGTTCAGCACGAATTTTCCCTTGATTAAGCTTGTATTAAGTCAACCTATTTTGTTTAGTTGCGGCCCAAGCATCTACTAAAAACTCTTGGAACAATTTTTCAGCTCTCAAAATTGTTGAATACTCTGTGGATGGTTCAAACAAACGATAACTATAAAATCCATTTGAGTAAGCTGATCAGTTGAAGGCCGATCACGTTGAACATCCCACAATTTCATCTCAGGTTCCCATCCAAGCTCACCATGTAAAAATAATAAAACATAATGTAATGGCAAATATGCTAGGTGACATTCATTGATTGCATTAGCTCATTATTTCCTTATAGATGTAAGATAACATCTCTCATTCCACTAACCTTGGTTCCATCACCTGGTATTACAACCGCAATCTCATCTGTAGTTGGTAGGTTATACCGTCGTCGATCTGTCGATGAACTGTAGTGGAGATAAGTAGGTAAATTTCGTCCTGTCAATGCTAATTGATTTAAAATTGCATGTGCTTGGCAAAATTTAGCAATGAATGCATTAACTTGTAATAAACTATCTTGCATAGTTTTTAGAACATCTCTTCTTAATTGAGGATTTCTGCGATTGCGAACTTCTAAAGCTGAATCAGGGTCATAAATGTACAATTGCTCCCTGATTGTGGTAGTAGTGATCATGTTCGATGTCACAATTTCCCATGGATAGTGAATGATGTAAGGCCTCTTCCAGTAAGTACTCTTGGATCTAATGTAGCAGCAAGACTTGTAAAAGCATTGGTTGCATTGTACACTCAAGTATAACGTCGAAACGATTTTGATTTATCATGATTCCCATCATATAATGCTTGAAGAAGTGAAGGGGGTGTAATAACCAGAGGAAGCTTAACCTTTCCTTTTGAACAACATGTTCCAAATAGAAGACGGTTTGGAGATGATTTTACTAATTTTTTATCCATCCAATGAAATGCTGAACAGAAAGGACATAATACATCCATCTTGCCAAGAGAATGACGACATAAATTTATATGTGCTTGAGTACCAACCATTGGACTCATAGGCATACCCTCTAATTCCTCATTAGTATATAGATCCTCTTGAAGGGAAAGAGTTGTAAGAGTAGGCCTATGAATATTGGTTCATTGTAAATTAAAATAGAATGGTAATAGTAGGAGTATGTATTTGAAGAATTAAACACGGTCTTTTACCAATTCCTTTGTGGAGCTAAAGATGTGCTTGGCATTGAGAACGAGCATGTGGAAGGATGTGCAACCATTGTTCGTTTTTGCGCCGACTGAGTATCCTCAGTTGCCTTTGTTCCTAGTTCCAAGCAAGCACGACTATGACGACATGGTATTAAAGAAGTTTGTCTCGATTGAATACATGTCTTGATTTCTCCCGTTCTCGCCGTGCACGTTGGGCCAATGTAGCTTTTGATATAACATCATTATTGCGTGTCTAAAATGTGAACATTATATCATTGATACCTAAAATACAAATATTATCGTATACTATTTTATTTCTTGATTCAATAATTTTGTTATTTTAGTTATATTTTACTTTTTCTTCCTACCTTGTGATAAATTTAAAAATATTTTTACATTTTCTTTGTCCTGCTTCCTTTTCCATTTTGCTTCATTTTCCCTCTTCATGCCTTATGATATAACAATTTGTTTTTTTAATTATTGTTTTCTCTTTCTTCTTGTCTCATGATAATTTTAAGAAAATTAAAAAAAATTCTATGCCTATGTTCCTCTATTCCTTTGCTTAGATGTTATAAAGTTTTCCTTGGAGTTGATAAAGGTTACAATTATTTTTTAGGAAATGTTAAAGAGAGCTAAAAATACTTTGTTTGAGTACACAAAAAACAAAGAGCATAGAATAAAAATTGACAACACAGTTTACATTTTAAAAAATATACATGATTGATGTTCACTTTAACAATATGATTGGCTTTGTTTTACTCGATAAATATATTTTTTTTAAATGTTGAATATATACCATCGGACATGCATTTTCCTTTCCTTTGTCAAAAGAAGTTGCCTTTTCTTTTACTTTAGACATTGCCTTGACCTTTTCCTTTTCCTTTGCCTACCAAAAATAAATAAAATTTATTCAGAATATGAAAAAAGAATATGTATTTATAGAATTTTTTAAGATTACAAAATTTATTCAGAATACAATGTTGAACTTGATTTTTCTACTTACCTTAGAAATGTGGATAATATTAAGATTGCACTCATCGTGAATAACAACACCGATATTCCTAACCTCATGAAGGAATAGGCTTCCATGAGTAGGCCTACAAATATTTTTTGTGTACAAAATAAAATTTATAAAATAAAATCTTAACAATAAGAATATGTATTTATAGAATTAAATGCAATGTTTTACCAGTTCCTTTGTGAAGCTAAAGATATGCTTGGCGAAGTAAGATGTGTAAACATTACTCCTTTCTGAGTCGGTGGAGTATTAGTTGTGCTTGGTGGAATCAATTCTCTTGATCTCTCTCGTTCATGTCGCAAATGTTGTCCCAATTGATATGTAGTGCTTGCCTTATCATTTCTTTCGCCTTCTCGCCATGCACGTTGGGCAAATGCAGCTTTCGATATAACATTATTGTTATGTGCCTAAAACATGAAGATTAATGTCATAAGATGCCTAAAATATGAATATTATCATCTATTATTTTATACTTTTCTCTTCATTTTTCATTTCTATTAATTTACTTTATTTTAATTCCCTTTCTTTCGAATATTTTTGTAAAAAAATTGAAAACCTTTTCATTCTGCATCCCTTCCCCCGTCATTCCTTTTTTGTTCTATTCCTCCTTTTTTTTTTTTTTTTTTTTTTTCTCTTGTAGATGTTCATGCCAACAGCAAAAAGTCAAAAAAGGATAATAATAATTTAAAACACATATAATGTTTTTGTACAAATGCTATTTTAGCATGCTTCAAAAAAACATTTTACAAATTTACATGAAACTGTTTACTATAAAAACAGTATATGGCACTGTGCAAGTAGTATGTCCATTTTACATTAATAATAATAATAATAATAATAATAATAATAATAATAATAATAATAATAATAAATAAATAAATAAATAAATAAATAAATAAATAAAACATGATCAAGGTTCATAGTCCAAAACAAATATTTCAAAAAAAGAACTTAAAATGGAAATGTTGAAGAGCCATACTACTGAACATGCATTTTCCTTTCCCTTGCCCGAAACAGTGGTCTTTTCATTTTTCTTCAATAATGCCTTGGCAATTTCCTTTTCCTTTTCCTTTGCCTACAAAAAATAAATGTAACGCCCTGAAAATTGGGCAGGGTTTATCTATTTATGCAACAAAACCCACCTGATAGACAAACACATATATATAGCTAACTATTCCATACATCCATTTCCATTAAATCCCAAATGCCAAATACATACCCTTCACATCTCAATGCCCCAGTTCCAATCCCAAACATGCATTTTTTCAACAAGTATGAAATGGAAGCCAAACAGATAATAAGTGCCCTACAGGCTTACAAATTTATCCAAGAACATTCTTGGTTACACAAAATGAAGTTTCAACTCAACGCAAATACAGCCTTGAGCTTACACTCAACAAATAAAAATAAGACAAAAATAGAGCCTCAGCTCCGAGTCCTCCCAAGTCAATGCCTTGGCAGAGACATAGTACCTGTACCTGAAATGGTTTCCCTTATAGGGTGAGCCACAGCCCAGTAGAGATATACTACACAACATATGAACCATGACAAGATTAAAGAGGAGTATGCTCATGCCATGCTCAAGATAAAACAATTTATCTCTCTTTTTATAAAGTATGCAATGCTGAGATGCAACAACAGATATAAAACCATTTCCATTTTAAGCCATATTTGTTACATGAATACAGGCTCTGTGAATCTCTAGGTGAGTGTCTGCAAGTAGGCCCTAATGCACTACCACTGTCATTTTTACCAGTAAACTGGAAGGCTCGACACCTAACCGCGCGGTTCTACACCCCCTACCCAGATTCACCAAGTAGTCATCTTTTCGCAAACAGATACATTTCCAAAACATTTCTCAAAAATAGATACATTTCCAATGAAATGAATGTAATGCAATGTCCAATGCAACAAATGAGGAAATGTGGTTCAATTTACCTAAGTCTTCACCTTTGATGAGTAAGAATATGACCATTGATGATTAATGAGAACCTCAACCCATTTGATTAAGATGAAATAAAAATGATTGTTGACATGAAATATAACAATAAGAAGGAAGAATGAGGTTTAGTAATTGCCATAAAGAAAAATTAATCGACATAGAATTAACAACCTTTTAACATATTTTAGTTAACAACATACTTTAAGAAGTTCGTATGTGCATGAATATCACAGATGGAGAAATTGAACTACTACAGGATTGAAGGCAAATTATAATTTTTTTTTTATGTCTTCAATATACATTAAAAATGATAGAAGAAAAATTAAATACTGTCATAGAAATCCTCATCATTTTTCTCTATTGGCCAAAATGTAGAACTATTGCAATACATAATTTTGCAGTTGATTCTATATAGTAATTTTACATTGACAACAGTTAAATTTTTATGGATTGTATTGCCCACTGTTCGTGCTAACAACTAATGTATACTACACCAAAAAAAAAAAGAAAAAAAAAAGTAGATTATAAAATATATATATATATATATATAAATTATACTACTTATGGATAAAATTTTAGCAAAACTTCAATATAGAAATTTAATTACTGATTTGCATTTTAAAATGTGAAAAAAATAAGTAAAAAATTACAATAAAAATTTATAAAAGGTCTCACCACACTGTAACTGGATAATTACAAATATTTTTTGTCTTATCTATATAATTACAAATGCCTTTTTCAATACTCTCATAAAAATTAAACTATACATTAGCTTATTTACTTTCATGAGTTATACTACACAGTAGCTTATTTTATCACAAATATCTTTCCTTAAATCATTTTTTCATACTTTCCATTCAAAAGTTCTATTTATTTATTTATTTATTTTTAATTATATGTTTTATGAGCAATGAAATGGTGAAGAAAGTTAAAACTTTAAATTTTCTTTTCCTTGCTTTTTCTCACATACCGAACAACAATGCATAAGATTCAAACTTCATTTTCCTCTTTCTCCCAACAATCAACAGCCAAACTATAAAGAGAGAGAGAGAGAGAGAGAGAGAGAGAGAATCCAAAAAACTAGAGATCGAAGTACTAACCAGAGCGTCAAGAAACAATCTGCATGTAAGAACAAAACACAATCAAAAATCAAACAAAAAATTGAAAAAGAACAAAATAAAAATCACAAAAATAAAAAAATTCTGACAAACTGTCATTTTGTCAAACCATATTTGGTGAGTAAAAATATGACCATTAATAATTGAAGAGAGTCTCAACCCATTTAACTAAGATGAAATAAAAATGATTCTTAACGTGAAATCTATTTTTCCTTAACCCCTGTAACGCCCCCAAAATAACACAATAAATATGATCCAATGCGTAATTAGCAATTACATCAATCAGAGTGTAAAGTCCTTTCATTACATGAAGATAATAATACAAAGGGGTTTAACATAAGTAAATGCCTTTCGAGCTTACACCTTTCCAAGTCTTGGCTTGGTTAGAACAAAAGGAGACTAGCTCATTCAAATTTAGCCCCTAGGCTATACAAAAATAAAACAAAACAAAAAGCTCTTGCTTCCTAAAGCTTTCTCCAATGCTATTGCCTTAGTGGATGTATGCCATCATTATCTGAAAATGCTTTTCCTAAATAGGGTGAGCCACAGCCCAGTAGGAATAATCTAGCACAATATATGAGATTTAACAAATATATAAGTGCAATGTGCATATACAATGCTAGGGTTAAAACATTTACACTCTTACATATATTCATAAAAAAACATCAAATCCATATTCCATTTCATTTTCCTTCAATTCATTTCAATACATGAGCCAATTTCATTATTTCTCAATAACCCAAAAAGACTACAACTCAAAGGTTAATCAATTTCACAATTAACACACAAACACTTCCACCTGTTATTTTACGAATCGACACCCATGTATAATTTCAACTTGTAATTTTACGGATATTTTGTCCGCGGGATCGGCACCTATGTATAATTTCAACTTGCCATTATACGGATATTTCGTCTGCAGAATCGGCACCCATATATACTTTCGGGACTTTCACTCAGGACACTCTGGCCAACTTAATTATAATGGAGTTCATCCCCTTTCTCTTCCCAAACAATCATACATATGCAATGTATTTAAACACACAATCACACATATGAAGTACATCCCTTTTCACCTCCTAAATAATCATAAATATACAATGTATTCATAACATGATCATATCCATGATAATCAACCCCGGACTAGTTTCAATTTACCTAATCCACATGCAATTTCTATAACACTCAAAGTTATCCTCCACCGATAGCCCAATACAGATGTGTCTAAACAGATATACAATCTCAAGACAGATAATTTAATCAAAATCATAAAGGGATATGAAGAATTTTTTATTCAATTCCACCATCCATACCAATACTCGCTCAATTCCATATTTACAACATCAATTTTAACTATTTATACAAAATAGATATGATAGTCATGTTAGGGCAAAAGTCCCCCTTTGAAAATATCAATCCAAGCACCAAAACAAGACTTCATTTTCCAACCCCAAGTTCATTTATTACATTTTTACCAAAAAACCCCTTTTTACATTTCACCCAAACCCTAAGTTTGACTCAAAATAATCCCAAACCTCACCATTGTTACACAACCACAAATAACTAAGTTAAAAATCATAACAAAGTATAGGAAATCCCTACCTCAAGCAAAGAAGACGAGCAAAGCAAAGGTAGAACTCCAAAGGCGCTCAAACCCAACTTTATTCGGTTCGAAATGCAGATCTTGAGATGCTCCAACTTTTTCTCAAAAGTACAAAGGTGAAGAGTTCAAAGGATCTAGGCTAAAAAGTAGAGATAATGTGAGTTTTAGAGAGAGAGGCTCTCAACCTTAGGGTTTAGTATGAAAAGATATGAAAAAGTGATGTAAAAAATCACTTTTGCGATCTAATATACGCGCAGACCACTAGAGCGGAGAAGTTGACGCTCAAGCATCAAACACAAAGTTTGGTTCTGCTTGAGCGCAAGAAGAGTCCCGTTCGAACGCAGAATACAAACATCCAATATTTATGCAAACAACAAACAACCCGCTCGGGCGCAAGTAAGGCCGCTCGAGCGTAGGAAACGCCGCTCGAGCGTGAAAAACATCGCTCCAGTACTTTTGCAGACGTGCAAAATACTGAGTGTTTGCACATCCTGCTCGAGCACAAAAAAGGTCACTCGAGCGAAGGACCAAAAATCTAGACAACTAGGTTTGGGAAAAACAAGCAACTAACATGTTCCAAATGTAACCACAACAACCCAAAGGCCAATTTCAAAGAGATACAAGGGAAGGAAGAGGTAAACAACAATATGAAAGCATTAAACCCGAGCCCAGAATACCACAAGAGTTGGGTCAAAATCGGGAACACTATAACCCCCATTTGATAAAGAGAAAGAGAAGTGGTTGTTGAAACCCAATTGATTATTAAAGAAAAAAAACACAATACAGAATTTTATTTTGTATTTTGAGACATTTGATAATTTTTTTAAAATCTCTAACATTTTTGTTTTTGTTATTAAAGCTCATTCTCAATAGCAGCATTTAATAGATCATGGGTCAGTTATCAGTCCTTTGAGAGCTTTTGTGCCTTATTAGAGGAAGACGCCCTTTAATGTTTCAATTTCAGTGTGGTCCGAATGTAATTGTCATTGGTAGGGTTCAATGAGATTTTTGCTTCAGAATTTTTTTTAAAAAGACTCTCAACCCATTTAACTAAGATGAAATAAAAATGATTCTTAACATGAAATCCATTTTTCCTTAACCCCTATTTGATAGAGAGAGAGAAAAGTGGGTGTTGAAACCCAATTGACTATTAAAGAAAAAAACACAAAATAGAATTTTATTTTGTATTTTGAGACATTTGATAAAATTTTTAAAATCTCCAACATTTTTGTTTTTGTTATTAAAGCTCATCCTCAACAACATCATTTAACAGATCATGGGTCAGTTATCAGTCCTTTGAGAGCTTTGGTGCCTTATTGGAGGAAGACACCCTTTAATGTTTCAATTTCAGTGTGGTCCAAATGTAATTGTCATTGGTAGGGTTCAATGAGATTTTTGCTTTAGAATTTTTCTTTTTTAAAGAGAGTCTCAACCCATTTAACTAAGATGAAATAAAAATGATTCTTAACATGAAATCCATTTTTCCTTAACCCCCATTTGATAGAGATATATATATATATATAGAGAGAGAGAGAGAGAGAAGTGGGTGTTGAAACCCAATTGATTATTAAAGAAAAAAACACAATACATAATTTTATTTTGTATTTTGAGACATTTGATAAATTTTTTAAAATCTCTAACATTTTTGTTTTTGTTATTAAAGCTCATCCTCAACAGAAGCATTTAATAGATCATGGGTCAGTTATCAGTCCTTTGAGATCTTTGGTGCCTTATTAGAGGAAGACACCCTTTAATGTTTCAATTTCAGTGTGGTCCGAATGTAATTGTCATTGGTAGGGTTCAATGAGATTTTTGCTTCTGAATTTTTTTTTAAAGAAAGTCTCAACCCATTTAACTAAGATGAAATAAAAATGATTCTTAACATGAAATTCATTTTTTCTTAACCCCCATTTGATAAAGAGAGAGAGAAAGAAAGAGAGAGAGAAGTGGTTGTTGAAATTGATTATTAAAGAAAAAAACACAATACAGAATTTTATTTTGTGTTTTGAGACATTTGATAAAAATTTTAAAATCTCTAACATTTTTGTTTTTGTTATTAAAGCTCATCCTCAACAACAATGTTTAATAGATTATGGGTCACTTATCAGTCCTTTGAGAGCTTTGGTGCCTTATTAGAGGAAGACACCCTTTAATGTATCAATTTCAGTGTGGTCTGAATGGTAGGTGTAGCTCGACTTTTTTGCGCCCCCTTTCGAAGGTTTGGAAGAAGCCCTACAATTCGGACTCCCGCAGTTCTGAATCTAATCTCACAAGTGCAATATGAAATTGATAAACACCAAAGAGTCCAAATCCAACAAATCTTATGGAAAATCTATTTTTGAATCAAAATGCCAAAAATGGACTGCTTTGCCAGATACAGAGTCGACACCTAAATATTTTATTTTTGGGAAAATTTAGGAAATCCATGACTCGTGCCAAAGGCCACGTATCCGTCATCACCAAAGTTGCCTCGGTTCGGGAACTTAAGTACGAGAGAGGAAGGTCATGAATTGAGCACCCACGCTCGCCCAATCAAAGATCGGCCCCTACTAATCATGATATGATTTTTATGTACATTATATGCTCTTATTCCGGTTATTAGACTGACATTACTAAGTGATACGCACAAGAAAATAACGACTAAAATTGCAGGAATTGGACAATTCAATTTCATGTTTGTTTTCCAAAAAGAGTTTGAATTTGCCACCTCAAGTAGGATTAAAGTTTGCGAATTTGCTACTTAACAAAGTGGGCTTAAACGTGCATTTATTGAATCGTTCCAATTCAAACAACAAGCCTTCACCCACATGCATTCAAGCAGTTTAGCAAGTAAGCATCTAGCCTCATGGCAAGCATGCTAGTCATGGCAATCACTCACACTCATGCAAGTATGCTAAAGCACTAAAAACTCATCTAGTACTCCAAGCTAAAATAAAACAAAAGAGTTAGAAAAGAATGCATGATTCCTAACTTATGTAAGATGTCTAATGCAACACATGCGAAGGATACAATTATTAGGCTCGGTTACTAATATGGCATATGAATCGATTTGATAACATGCGGTCTAAGCATATATTTAAAGAAGTATTGAAACTACAATGCTGTTAGAATGATGTGTCGAGCCTTGGTGCATGCAATACAAAATGAATGGATGCAAGCATAAGGTATGCTAATTGAAACGTGTCTCTAATCTAACCATCAAAAGCTAGTAAATAAAATGGAGAAAGACGTGGGGTTGGAAGACATACACATTATTACATTACGCTCTCACGAAAGAGAGTCCGAATGAATAAGCTAACTAAGCTAATTTAAGCTAAGCTAATTAAGTTAAGAATTTGACTAGACTAAGCTAATTAAATATTACAACACAAACTAATTTAATTAATCTAAACTAATTAAATGAGTAAACTAATTAGTTACAACTAATAAAGCTAATTTAAATATTACAACACAAACTAATCGGCTACAACTAATTAATTTACAACAAACGCATAATTAAATGCTAATTTAAATGAATTTACTGGCTAACTAGTCTCGGGAAGTGAGGGAGGCCCATGCATGCTTTGTTTCCACCCGAAGAATATCTGATGTTTGCCCTCGAGAGCCTCTGTTTGCATAACCCTTGCACTGTTAACTTCTCCAGATCAACTCTGACATGCTTCACAAGCACACTGCCCAAAATTCACTGTTGGCCGGCTGGCCACCACGAGGGGGTTGCCGTCCAACACTGATGGCCTGCCAGCTAGTAATAGTGCCCGACCGGCCACTGATGACTCATCTTTTCTTGCTGCAACAGAGAGCTAATAGGGCAAAGAGAGAACATTCTCACATGTTGTATGTACTAAGGAGTGATACACTTGGTTCCAAAGCCATCAATCAAGCAATTTCATTACATGATGGCCAAAGAACCAAGGTGTACAAGTTAATAAATGCACAAACAAGACCCAAAAAGACCATCATCCTAACATGCATGATTAAGGGCAATGGAGACCTTGGAAACTTGGCACATTTTATCATTTTGAGTATGAAATGCCCCGATTTTTCTTGTGTTCAATTAACGTCTGATTGAACACATCAAAATAAAGCCAATTTCTTATCTTGCACACTTTTAGTTTTAACTTGTTTACACATTTTAATTACCTTTCCATTCTTTAACCAATTAAGTCCATTGGTGAGAAGTCCTCTAAAGGGAAGGAAGTGTCAAACAAGGGGTAGTTTAAGGCAAGAGAGAGGTGTCATGCCGTTGGTAATGATCCCCCAAAAGAGGATTAAACCATTAAGCAATGAACCTCAATCTCAAGCTTAAACAATCCTAAGGTTGAAACAACCCTCAAAGCAAATAAAGAGTGAAGAGATTGCAGAGGTTACAAGTGTTGAAATGAAGTGAGAAAAGCACTAAAATATGCAATCAACTCAGACAAGCGGTGTCTAATGGCCTAAAACACCAAGCTTGTGAGGACTATTACACTAGAGGGATTCAAAACAAGACTCAAATGCAATAACCAACCAAAAATAGAGACAAAACAGTCTAAAATAGAGCCTAAAACTTGCTGGAATTAAGCTACAAAAAGGCTAGAAAATTAAGCTAACACATGGAGCTAACTAAGCTAGCAAACAAGACATAAGGAGGGAAGGCTAACCCCTCCAATTTTGAACTTCAAAACATGATTTTTATCACTGAAAATACTCTGAAATTCAGTGTTCAAAAGCCCAAAAAAAAAAATAGTTTGAAGGTGGGAAACAAAGGTAGAAAAGCCTTAAAAGCAAGGAATAAAGAAGGATGAGACACCCCCTAACCTTAAATGGCCTAAAACACCAATTTCAGCCCACAAAAATAGAGTTTTTTACAGCTCAAAAATAGCCCAAAAACAGTTTGAAAAGATTGGAAAACAAGTATACAAAGCAAGCCTAAAAGACAAGTAGTATACCTTTTGAAGCAAAGAACAATTTAGGCACTATCTCAAGCCAAAACCACTTTCAAGAGCTCCAAGAAGGCTTCAAGGAACCTCAGCTCAAAGATGACCAACTTTGGTTAAGGTAGTGTAGGCAAAAGTGTAGTGTAACTGGGCAAGTGTGTACAAATTTGTAAGACAGAGAGAGAGAAATGTAGAGAGAGAAAGAGAGAGAGATTTTTGTTCCAAAATTTCTAACCCTAAAAAATGAGAGAGGAGACCCCATATATATAGAAAAACATGCATTTGGCTGAGAAAAATCCATTCATACACGTGTATGGAGATGAAGACAATTGTGCCAACAACTGAAACAACTGTCAACAAAATATCTAAAAAAAGACACTGATGGCTGGCAGCCTCAATTGGTGGCCGGCAACCACTAGGGGTTGCAAGCTTGAAGGTTTTGGTCCAAAACAGGGCACAGAGTGGATGGATTTTGAAGGCTAAAAAACAGGGCATTCTGCTAAGGACTTCGGGCACTAAAACAAGCACAAAAAGTCACAATCATCAAGTGCACGAGCGATGACGTCCAAATCTTGGGGACGGTCAAAAATGGGGTGTCTACAGTAGGATTCAAGAAAAATTAATCGCTACAAAATTAACAACCTCCTAACATATTTTAGTTAACAACCTACTTTAAGAAGTTCATCTGTGCATGAATATCAGAGATGGAGAAATTGAACTACTACAGGGTAGAAGAAAAATTATAATTTTTTTATGCCTTCAATATACATTAAAAAGGATAAAAGAAAAATTAAATACTCTAATAAAAATCTTCATAATTTTTCTCTACTGGCCAAAATGTAGAACTATTGCAATACATGATTTTGTGGTTGATTCTATATAATAATTTTGCATTGACAAAGGTTAATTCTTATGGACTGTATTGCCCACTTTTCCTACTAACAACTAAGTAAATTATATAAAATATAAATTATACTACTTATGAATAAAATTTTAGCGAAACTTAATTACAGAAATTTAATTACTAATTTTGCATTTTAAAATGTGAAAAAAAGGGTAAACTACAAATAGGACCTAATAGTTAGACTTAATTCTCATCAAATCCTATTGAAAATAAGTCTTGGTAAAATTGTGGCTAAAAATATTTTTTTTGTGACAATTTATTACATCCGTTGCTAATAATTGACAATTGGTGACTTTTTTTTGTCATGATTTTTATAAATTGTTGCTAAAACTTACAATTAGTGACCTTTTTTTATGACAAATTTTTCTCATAGGACCTATTAGACAATAAGTCCACTTATTAGGACCTATACGTAAGTACCCAAAAAAAAAAGAGTAAAAAACTACAATAAAAATTTATAAAAGGGCTCACCACACTATAACTGGATAATTACAAATTCCTTTTGTATTATCTATATAATTACAAATGCCTTTTTTAATACACATCATAAAAAATTATACTACACAGTAGCTTATTGACTCCAATGGGTAATACTCTCATAAAAATCATAAAAAAAGTTATTAAAACAAATTTTTAAAATAAGTTTAAGTTTTTTCAAAAGTCTTGATAAACATCTAAAAAGTCTTCTTTTTTTTTTTTTGAAAAATTCCAAAAATAAAATTTAAAAAGCTAAATAAACAGGACTCTTTTTAGAGAGAGAGAAGCCTAAACATTTTAAAATAGCAGTTCAATAAAAAAACCAAATTAAAAACAGTTCACTAAAGAAAAAAAAAAGGTCATTAAATAAAAAGGGTTAACTTTTTAATATTCCCTTTTCCTTTCAATCAACAAATTTCGTTCAAATCCTAAATCCAAATACAGCCTAAGAAAGATGGGAAAAAAAAAAAAGAGAATAGCTATTCCAGCCAAAAAGTTAGACCTACTTTATAGGTCCAGTGATATGTCAAGAAGAGGACTGGTTGATAATTAAATATTATCTAATTATCAACCAACCATCTTCTTGAAACATCACTGGGTCTATAAAGTGGGTATAAAAAATGAACTTATATATCATTATTAAAAAAAAAAAATAAGTATTCTCTAGAAATTTAACAACTATATACCAAGATACATAACTATACACACTATATTAGACTTCTTTCTAAACCAAACATTAAAAGTTTAATGTTTAATCTAACTATTGAGCATTAAAGAAATCGGAGAGAGTTCATTCATTAATCCAGAACATTCGTTAACCCACTGCAATTCAAGAAAGAAAGTGAGAAACTAATAAAGAATTGCAAGGGAGAGACTTCCTAACCTGAGTATCTGCTTGAGAAGCAAAATTAAAGAAATCTGAGACATAAGGATAAAAAGAAAAACACAATTAGTAAGAGCACTCCTTAACACTAAAATGTACACAAATCTATTTTCAAATTTGACGAATAAAAATATGACCATTGATGATTAATGAGAACCTCAACCCATTTAATTAAGATGAAATAAAAATGATTGTTGACATGAAATATAACTGTAAGAAAGCGGAATGAGGTTTAATAATTGCCATAAAGAAAAATTAATCAACACAGAATTAACAACATCATAACATATTTTACTTAACAACCTACTTTAAGAAGTTCATCATTGTATAAATATAACAGATGGAGAAATTGAACTACTACAGGATAGAAGACAAATTATAATTTTTTAATATCTTCAATAGACATTGAAAAGGATAGAAGAAAAATTAAATACTCTCATAGAAATCTTCATCATTTTTTTCTATTTGCCAAAATGTAGAACTATTGCAATAAATGATTTTGTAGTTAATTTTATATAGCAATTTTGCATTGACAGCAGTTAAATTCTGATGGATTGTATTACCTACTTTTCGTACTAACAACTAATGTATACCACAAAAAAAAAAGAAAAGAAAGAAAGTAAATTATAAAAAAATATAAATTATACTACTTATGAATAAAATTTTAGCAAAACTTCAATATAGAAATTTAATTACTAATTTTGCATTTTAAAATGTGAAAAAAAAAGAGTAAAAGGCTACAATAAAAAATTATAAAAGGTCTCACCACACTGTAACTGGATAAGTACAAATATCTTTTACCTTATCTATATAATTACAAATGCCTTTTTCAATACTCTCATAAAAATTATACTACATAGTAGCTTATTTACTCCAATGAGTTATATGACATTGTAGCTTATTTAATCACAAATATCTTTCCTTCACCCATTTTTTCATATTGTCCATTCAAAAGTCATATTTATTTATTTATTTTTAATTATATGTTTTATAAGCAGTGAAACGGTAAAGAAAGTTAAAACTTTCAATTTCCTTTTCCTTCTTTTTCTTAGATACCAAACAACAATGTATAAGATTCAAACTTCCTTTTCCTCTCTCTCTCTCTCTCTCTCTCTCTCTCGCAACAATCAACAGCCAAACTAAAAATAAAAAAAAAAATAATAGAAAAGAGAGAGAAAATCCAAAAAAATTAAAGTGGGTATAAAAAATGAACTTGTTCATCATTATTAAAAAAATAAATAAATAAGTATTCACATAATTCATCATACATTCCTATTATTTATTAAATAAAACAAAAAAACATAAGTATTCTACAGAAATTGAACAGCTATATTCCAAGATACATAACTATACACACTATATTAGACTTCTTTATAAACCAAACATTAAAAGCTCTAAGGTGTCGTTTGGTAACACTTACGTTTTCAGTTTTCTGTTTATATTTATAAAAATTTTAAAAACTCAAATAAAAACTTGTTTGATAAAATTTTTGATTTATAAATCAGTGGTCTCAGTTTATAAATTTAGCCAAAAAAATGAAAACACAAAAAATATGTTTTCATTTTGAGTTTTCATTTTTTTTTTACCACGCAACACTAGCCACCACCCGCCACCATTTTCCACCATCGTCTTCTGCCACCACCACCCACCACCCACCACCCACCCCCCACCACTACTCACCACCCACCCGCCACCACCACCCACCAGCTACCACCCACCTGCAACCCACTCGCCACCACCACCCATCCCTCGCCACCACCACCACCGCCGCCACCACCCACCACCCGCCTGCCATCCACCCGCCACCACCCACCACCTGCCACTACCATTCACCGCCCGCCACCACCACCCGCCACCTACTTGCCACCACCACTCACCACCCACCTGCCACCCACTACCACCAACCACCTGCCACCCATCACCCACCTGTCACCACCACCCACCACCCACTAGCTACCACCGACCACCCGCCACTACCACCGTCACCCACCCACCCACTACCACCACCACCCGCCACCCACCTGCCACCACCACCCACTCGCTACCACCCACCACCCGCCACCGTCACCTATCTACCCACCACCCACCACCACCCGCCATCCGCCATCCGCCACCCACCTGCCACCACCACCCACTCGCTACCACCCGCCACCGTCACCCACCCACCCATCACCACCACCTGCCACCTACCTACCACCACCACCCACCTGCCACTACCACTCGCCATCCGCCACCGACCTGCCACCATTACCCACCACCCGTCACTCGCTACCATCCACCACCCGCCACCATCACCCACCCACCCACAACCACCAGCTACCCACCATCCACCGTCACCACTTTCCACCACTGTCTTCCGCCACCACTTGCCATTTCTTACTCTTTTTTATATTTTTAAATTTTTTTAAACATTTTGTCAATTACCAAACGCGTTTGTAGTTTATGTTTTTCTAAAAATAAACAAAAACCAGTTTATAAATTTTTTGTAAATATAAACTGAAAATGTAAACGTTACCAAACATGAAAATTCCAAAGCATTAAAGTAATCTAAGAGAGTTCATTCATTAACCCACTACAATTCAAGAAAGAAAGTGAGGAACTACTAAATAATTGCAAGGAAAGACCTCCCAACCTGAGTATCTGCTTGAGAAGCAAAACTAAAGAAACTTGAGGAAAAAGGATAAAATGAAAAACACAATTAGTAAGAGCACTTCTCAACACTAAAAATGTATACGAATCTATTTTTAGGTTTGATGAGTAAGAATATGACCATTGATGATTAATGAGAACCTCAACCCATTTGATTAAGATGAAATAAAAATGATTGTTGACATGAAATATAACTGTAAGAAGGAAGAATGAGGTTTAGTAATTGCCATAAAGAAAAATTAATCGACACAGAATTAACAACCTTATGACATATTTTAGTTAACAACATACTTTAAGAAGTTCGTATGTGCATGAACATCACAGATGGGGAAATTGAACTACTATAGGATTGAAGGCAAATTAAAAAATTTTATGTCTTCAATATACATTGAAAAGGATAGAAGAAAAAATTAAATACTGTCATAGAAATCCTCATCATTTTTCTCTATTGGCCAAAATATAGAATTATTGCAATACATGATTTTGCGGTTGATTCTATATAGTAATTTTGCATTGACAACAGTTAAATTCTTATGAATTGTATTACCCACTTTCGTACTAACAACTAATGTATACTACACCAAAAAAAAAAAAGAGTAAATTGTAAATATATATATATATATATATGTATATTATACTACTTATGAATAAAATTTTAGCAAAACTTCAATATAGAAATTTAATTACTAATTTTGCATTTTAAAATGTGAAAAAAAATAAGTAAAAAATCACAATAAAAATTTATAAAAAGTCTCACCACACTATAACTGGATAATTACAAATATCTTTTGTCTTATCTATATAATTACAAATGCAATTTTGAATACTCTCATAAAAATTAAACTACACAGCAGCTTATTTACTCCCATGAGTTATACTATACAGTAGCTTATTTAATCACAAATATCTTTCCTTAACCCATTTTTCCATACTTTCCATTCAAAAGTTCTATTTATTTATTTCTTTTTAATTATATGTTTTATAAGAATGAAACGGTGAATAAAGTTAAAACTTTAAATTTCCTTTTCCTTGCTTTTTCTCACATACCAAATAGGGATGGCAATTTGAAACCGGCCCGACGGGGACCCGACCGCCCGACCCTGATTAAAGCGGTTTTTCCTCAAAAAATATCCCCTACGGGCCGGGGATGGTACTCAAAAATAAATCCCCGATGATTTTCGGGCCGGGGACGGTGATATATTTTTCACCCCCGATCCTGGCCTGTCCCCGGCCCCGACCCCGTCCCCGTTAGCCCCCGAATCAAACTTATTATATATGCCCCTTAATAGTTAATATATAATATAACCCTCTGTTCTGTCCCTCTCTCTCTCACTCTCTCTCTTCCCTCTACACTCTTTCAGTCTCGCACCTCTCCTCTCTCTCATTCTCGCATCACACCTCTCATCTCCGCCTCCTCAACGAAGCTGTCACTGTCCGCAACGCCGGAGTTGCTGTCCACCTTGCCGTCGTCTCCGCCATTCGTCTCCTTCTCAGCGCAGCCTTCACCTCCGTCAACTCTTCCGTTCGCTCCACCTCCATCGCTGCCCTCTCTTAGATCTGTGTTGATCTCATCCGATCTACGCCGATCAGCTGTTCATCGCCGCCGATCAGCCGATCTACGCCGATCTCCACCGTCGTCCTCTCTTTCTGTGTGTACATGTATGTGTATGTCTCTGTGTGTATGTATAATGTATGTGTGTGCTTGTGAATGTATACATGTGAGTATGTATGTATGTATTTGTTGAATGTTGTTGAATGTCTCTGTGTTGAATGTTGAAACGGATTTGGATCGGGGAACTTTCGGGGTCGGGGAAGCCCGATCCCCGTTGGGGGTGGGGACGGGGACCGTGATAGGTTCCCCGTCGGGGATCGGGACTGGGGACGGGAAAGTTTTGGCCATCGGGGATTGGGGACGGGGAGTGGGATCCCCGGCCCGGTCCAGCCCCGCTCCGTTGCCATTCCTAATACCAAACAACAATACATAAAATTCAAACTTCATTTTCCTCTTTCTCTCAACAATCAACAGCCAAACTAAAAAGAGAGAGAGAGAGAGAGAGAGAGAGAGAGAGAGAGAGAGAGAGAGAGAGAGAGGGAGAAAATCCAAAAAAACAGAGATCGAAATACTAACCAGAGTGTCGAGAAACAATCTGCAAGTAAGAACAAAACACAATCAAAAATCAAACAAAAAATTGAAAAAGAACAAAATAAAAATCACAAAAATAAAAAATTCTGACAAACCGTCATTTTGTCAACCCATATTTGGTGAGTAAAAATATAACCATTGATAATTATGACCATTGATAATTAAAGAGAGTCTCAACCCATTTAACTAAGATGAAATAAAAATAATTCTTAACATTAAATTCATTTTTCCTTAACCCCCATTTCATAGAGGGAGAGAGAAGTGGGTGTTGAAACCCAATTGATTGTTAAAAAAAAAAAAACACAATACATAATTTTATTTTGTATTTTGAGACATTTGATAAAATTTTTAAAATCTCTAACTTTTTTGTTTTTGTTATTACTGCTCATCCTTAACAACAACATTTAATAGATCATGGCTCAGTTATCAGTCCTTTGAGAGCTTTGGTGCCTTATTAGAGGAAGACAACCTTTAATGTTTCAATTTTAGTGTGGTCTGAATGTAATTGTCATTGATAAGGTTCAATGGGATTTTTGGTTTAGAATTTTTTTTTTTTTAAAGAGACTCAACCCATTTAACTAAGATGAAATAAAAATGATTCTTAACATGAAATCCATTTTTCCTTAACCACCATTTGATAGGGAGAGAGAGAGAAGTGGGTGTTGAAACCCAATTGATTATTAAAGAAAAAAACACAATACATAATTTTATTTTGTATTTTGAGACATTTGATAAAATTTTTAAAATCTCTAACATTTTTGTTTTTGTTATTAAAGCTCATCCTCAACAGCAGCATTTAATAGATCATGGGTTAGTTATCAGTCCTTTGAGAGCTTTGGTGCCTTATTAGAGGAAGACACCCTTTAATGTTTCAATTTCGGTGTGGTCCGAATGTAATTGTCATTAGTAGGGTTCAATGAGAGTTTTGCTTCAGATTTTTTTTTTTTTTTTAAAGAGACTCTCAACCCATTTAACTAAGATAAAATAAAAATTATTCTTAACATGAAATCCATTTTTCCTTAACCCCTATTTGATATATATATATATATATATAGAGAGAGAGAGAGAGAGAGAGAGGGAGAAGTGGGTGTTGAAACCCAATTGATTATTAAAGAAAAAAGAAACACAATACAGAATTTTATTTTGTATTTTGAGACATTCGATAAAATTTTTAAAATCTCTAACATTTTTGTTTTTGTTTTTGTTATTACAACTCTTGCTCAACAGCAGCATTTAATAGATCATGGGTCAGTTATTAGTCCTTTGAGAGCTTTGGTGCCTTATTCGAGGAAGACACCCTTTAATATTTCAATTTCAGTGTGGTCTGAATGTAATTGTCATTGGTAAGGTTCAATGAGATTTTTGCTTTAGAATTTTTTTTTTCTAAAGAGAGTCTCAACCCATTTAACTAAAATGAAATAAAAATGATTCTTAACATCAAATTCATTTTTCCGTAACCCCCATTTGATAGGGAGAGAGAGAAGTGGTTTTTGAAATCCAATTGATTATTAAAGAAAAAAACACAATATAGAATTTTATTTTGTATTTTGAAACATTTGATAAATTTTTTAAAATCTCTAACATTTTGGTTTTTGTTAATAAAGCTCATCTTCAACAGCAGCATTTAATAGATCATGGGTCAGTTATCAGTCATTTGAGAGTTTTGGTGCCTTATTAGAGGAAGACACCTTTAATGTTTCAATTTCAGTGTGGTCCAAATGGTAGGGTTCAATGAGATTTTTGCTTTAGAAAAAAACAATGTGTGAAGCCAGGGAAGAGCAAAATAAATTTGAGCCATTGTTTAGCATTCAAACTGAAGGTATAATTGTGATATAAAGACTAAAAGGTTAGATGAGTGGGGATAACGGGATGATGAAAAGAAAAAAGAAACATAGGTAAAAAAATGCATGGAAAAACAAAAAGAAATTAAGGAGAGAAGAGTGCCTTACCTGGTGATGGTGGAGAAAAAATGAAAAGGAATACAAAGAGCTTGTTCTTCCTTTTTCAGAGCTTTCTTCCTTCTTCAAAGCTTTCTCGGAGCATTGTTCATACATACATATGATGTAAAATGCAATGGGTTGATGAGAGTTGATAGGTAAACAAATCTGGACCATTAAATTTTAGCCATTTATAAATCTAGACTATTGAAACTCTTTTCAATCTCAGCCATTATTTTTAAATTAGACAAATTTAAACTATTAAAGATAGTTTGTAAGGGAGATATTTTTAAAAATAAATTTTTGTAAGGGAGATATTTTTAAAAATAAATTTGACCATTAATTTGGGAGACATTTTTAGATGAGCAATGGATGACCAATCCCTGGGAGATTAAGCGTAGGTATCTTACAACGCAACAATCTCCACCTCATTTTGACCAGTATCGATATATCTATGAGCAGATATTAACAGAAACCGAGGCAGCTGAAATTAAACATACTCTGCATGATGTTAATAAAACTGCTAGCCCAATCCAATTCAGTAAAATTGTCATCCGTCAACTTATGCCCATTTCTACTTGGGGCATTCATCCGCATACTACCCGCGATATTGATTTGCGTAATAAGCAAACCAAATACAGTTACTGGGATTACATTGATGCCTTTACCCAAGTTTTCTATTACCAGAATCCCATTAAAAACCATTCTTGGTTTATCCGTATTTGCCCTGATGTCCTTAAAAACGATGTCCCTAATTGGTTCCTCGTTTGGTGGGATAAATTTGGGCTTTCTCTTGATATTCTACCAGACATAATTCGAACAGCATTTAATGAGTGGCATGCAGCTTATTCTCGAGCGTATGCTTACTTAAATAAAAACAGAGATCTATCAATTAGTAAATCTCTAGTCCATTTTACTATCCGTTTTGGTATTCCATGGATATGGAAATGGGACTTTGCTTGTGATTACCAGAATAAGGTTCCCCGCCTTAAACGAATCTTTTTTGTAAAATGGTGGGATAAGGGTATGAACCCCAATTTAACAGAAACTGTCCAGAAAATTCAACAGCATACCCAAGCATGTTGGGAAACAGTTAAACAGCCAGCTCTTCCAGCTCCATCACCAGCACTATCCAGTAATCCCTTTGTGCAAATTCAAAAGGAGTTAAAATAGCAATATCCTCATCTTTCAGAACAAGAATTAATAATTAAAAGCATGGACTTTCTAAAAGAACAGTTCCTCCAAACAGTTAACCAGGATGATGACGTCTTCATGAGGTCAGGCACTAGTCAGACTCCATCAGAACCGGAAAGTGATCCAGCCGAACACGTGTTGGCAAGAGAGTCACAGCTTCCAGAAGAAGATGAGCCCAACCTTGGTGACTTTTGGGACTCACTAACAGCTGTAATTGCAGAGAAAATGACTAAAGGCAAAGGCAAGGGTCCAGAGCATTAATTGTGTCGAGTGTCGGCACTACCAGACAAACAACTTTGGAAAAGAAGATGTCCACTACCAGTTAGTCAAAAGGAGATATTCTTGCTCTATTTTCCGACAAAGCTGAAGATAAGGATAAGGATAAGGTGACATCCGTCGGTCCAGTCCTGGACATCCACCTGTCCACTTGTTTGTTTCCCTCTTATCTTCTTTGTATTATAAATAGGGATGGTCTCACCCTTGTTGAGACAGACCTAGATTTCAGATTTCTTTCCCTCTCTTATGTACTATCTCCCCAACCCCCTCTTGTAAAATAGTGGTTCTTCCTCCATTAATAATAGCAAGCTTTTGTGTGCACTCTCCATGGTTGTAAGTATGCATGCCCTCTGTTAATGCTTTAGAACAGTTATTATCTTACCTGCAGTTTTGGCAACATCAGAAAAATTATTATCTTAATACACCTGTAGATTATTATACCCAACCGTATATATCTGAGCGTATATCAGAGTGTAATCAGCGTATAGCTGAATTGCAAACTCTGATTAACGAATAGATAGTTGCATGGGCGGCCAGGCGGCCTCCACCTCCTCAACAGTAAATTAATGGGATCATATATGTTGTAATTTATTTTGTTTATCTACATATTATGTGTATAACTATTCCTGGATTTGTGCTAATGTAAGGTTACTTAATTGTTAGGGTTAGTAGGACGTCACCCAAGTCGCGTAGGGTTAGGTCGTATAGCAGGGATTGCGTGTTGACCGTTTATACCTGTAAGTCGTTGACAGACGTGCTAACCAAAACCTGTAGGAAGCACCTTAGTTGGTATCAGAGCCAAGTTTAATTATAAACATAATATGGTTATAAACTCAATAAATTAAGCATATATGATCACAATACATCCATGGCAGAAGAAATTACGAATGAAATAGCAGTAGAATCAACAGGTAATGAATCATTCACAACTGTAGGTAATACTGTTACCTCCCTAACAGAAGCAACTAAATTAGTTGCCTATCAAGATGTCAAGGATGCCTTAGACAAATGGACAATCCCAACAGTAGATCCAAAAACAATTTATAAAATCGGACATTTTAATTTCTTTAGTAACCAGGTAATTAAAACTTTTGAGCATGCCTCATGTATCCAGAACAATGATGAAATCATAAGATTAATTCATATAAATGATTTTATCCCTTTTATCGGTAAGTATAAGTACATCCACATAGGATTGGTACAGATAGCTTTGAAGCCTTTGACTCTATTAGGTCAAAATACCAGTATACAATGTACGCTTCGTGATGGAAGATGTCTCAATTGGAGAGCTTCCTTGATGGGAGCCATCGAGACAAGTTTATCACATGGACCAGTATATTTTGATATTTATCCAAATCTTAGCATAGCAATATTTGATGCTAATTTATCTGATGTCTTGGAACTGAGAGTTTTGACTCATGGTTATGAGTATAAACCAGGATCTCCACCATTCTCTGTTCATTCCAGAATATACCTTAAGGTTTTAACTACCTTAAATCCTTACACCCGTAAGAAGACTACTACAGGACAAACCGTATTGATAGACACTAATCTTTACAGTAGTCAAGTAGCAATCCCTAGGTTAATTCCTTGGAAGGATATAACCTTTCCAGAAAGATGGCATATTCCCAATGCTGTTCCAGCTAAACCCATCATTCGCCAAAATCTAGATGATGTAATTCAGACACAAGGAGGAAATGTGTATATCCAATTTCAGAAACCTCCATAGCAGTTGATCAGAAGTAATTCTTCTAATGCCAGTTTTAGAACAGCTCCTCGAAGCTTTTCTCATAACAGTTTCCGTTCTGCTCCTCCCTATAGAGTAGATTTACCAGAATCCAGTAGGCAATCTGTAGATTCCTTCATACCAGATAGACCTCCTAGTAGACCACCTTTTGATCCTAATGAGGATCCAATGATTTCAGAAATACAAGGTATTAGGATCTCCAATAACCAAATACCACATGGTGTCTATACGACCCCAGCACCAGATAGCCCAACGGCCAGTGATATGAATTTTGAAATTTAAGGGATTTTACACCCGGAAGTGCAAATCGTAAGTATTTAAACCAGGAATTTCTTCAACCTCAATATCAGGAATTTAGGACATGGTATTTTGCAAACCATACGTCTCAACAGTTACAAGAGTTCAAGACTCAGTATTATCAACACCTTAAATTTTACCAGAAATTGATACCTTTTGTAGAATGGTATAATGTAATATTTAATTCCCAATTAAATATATTAGAAGACCAGTATAAGACGTGGACTACAACTGAAGGACAAGTCATCCATGCCCTTCATCCACCACCTCAATCCTTAGAGTGAGCTCCTAATGGAGAAGTAACTCGTCAATCGTTAGTTGCCACAGCATATATAGATGCTCAATCAGCTAGATTCATCAAATCAGAATATATTAAACTATCAGACCTAGGACTTGTTTGCAGACAACATAATTACACTAATTTGTTTTGTCAAACAATGGGTAAATAGTTAACTAGAATTGAAGAAGCTATCAATACTTTCAGAGATAGGACTTTAGCTCCACAAATAGTAGGACCTTCTACAATTCATCCCGTGTCCATTAAGCCACCATTAGAGGTAACCAATTTTAAATTAAAAGCCTCTAATACAGAATTTATGGATACTCTGTTACAGAAAATGAAAACATTAAATGTTAGACCAGAATCCCATGAACCCTCTGGTTCAATCCAAATGCTAAGAGCGAATCCTACACCTACACCAGAACAGGAAGAGGATTTATCACTTGAACAAATTCAAGAGATACAATTAAATTTCCAAGAACCCACATCTGTAACCAAACTTCATTCCTATAATTCTTCTCGACCAGCTATGTTACCACCAACCAGAAACTATTATGCCCGACCAACTCCTCCTGATGTACTCTATGAAGAGACGTACATCAATGATCAGGGATCCTACCATGGTAAAGCTATCTATGAATGGAATATAGATGGCAAATCAGAATATGGTATTTACAAGAAACTACATCAAATGATGATGTATGCCACCGTTTGCCGCCAATACAGTAATAGCGACCATGCCATTGTTAAATTCATTATTAATAGATTTACCGGTCAGCTAAAAGGATGGTGGGATAACATTCTCACTCCTCTCCAGCACAATGAAATTCTTACTTCTGTTAAAGTTGAACTTGATCCAACCACTCAACAACTTGTTCAACAAGAAGATGCCGTCTACACTCTTATCCAGATTATTATTCTTTATTTTGTTGGTACCAGTACTAGTTCCTTCGATCGTAGTCGTGAACTTTTGCAGAATTTACGATGCCCTTCTTTGACCCATTTCAAAATTTACAAAGATGTTTTCCTCATCAAGGTTACTCAACGCCCTGATGCTAACAGTAGCCATTAGAAGGCTAAATTTATTGATGGCCTTCCTACCCTTTTTGCCGAACGCGTTAGGAATAAACTTTGGGACTGCCATGACCGGATGTCTAATCCTTTTGAACAGTATACATATGGGCAACTCTGTTCCATTGTTACCGAGGTCTATCTTTATGTAATGACCTTAAACTTCATTATCAGATGAAGCAACAGCATTTAACAGGAAGAAAAGAATTAGGCGAATTCTGCGAACAGTTTGCCTATGAACCAGGTATTAAATATCCTGCTAAAACTAGAAAGATTTCCCATAAGCGACAGTCCAAACCCATCCGAAGAAAGTCCCATAAGACATATCAACAGAAACCTAATAAGAAGTTTTATTCCAACAAAGCTTCATATACAGGGAAAAGAAAAGAAAAATCCAAATCCAAATCAGAAATCAAATGTTATAAGTGTGGCCAAATTGGTCATTATGCGAACCGATGCAAATCTAAAGTCAAGTCCAAGATTAATGAGTTAAATCTTGATCCAGATATTAAAAGACAACTTCTTCAAACAATAGAGGAAGAATCAACAGAAGACGAGTCTCCTTCCGAAGATGAAATTAATGAATTATTTTCACCCTCTAGTAGTAGCGATGAACAAGATGACTCTGCTTGCCCTTGTTCAACCAACCAGGATCAACTATCAGAAATCCATTATTGGAAATCAATAGTTGAAATGAATGGTTTACATTTAGGTGAGCCTAGCAGTATTAATGTTTTAACTGATGCACAAAAAGATATGCTCGCAGTAGCAGATCAAATCCAGGATCCAGAAATAAAGATTAAATATCTAAAAATGTGTTATGAACACCAACAAACAGTTCAAGAACAACCTTTAATACCAGTACATTCTTACAATCTTCAAGATGTGTTTAAAAGAATCCAGACTCTAAATTCTACCTCTGTAGAACAACCCACAACAATCCAGGATTTAAAAATGGAAATAAATATTTTAAAAACAGAAGTCAAACATTTACAGACAGCCAGTGCAGCTACTATTAAAGATATTAAATATCTACATAGTCAGCTTAAACCAAAGAAATCAGAAACTGAAGAAGTAAAATCTGAAGAACAAACAGAATCTTCAACCCAGTATTTATTACTTGTTAATCAAGTCACTTTCCAGAAATGGTATATCAAAGTTTCATTTATGATACAACCAGACTTTTGGATTAAAGATGCTATCACTTTAGTTGATAGTGGTGCAGATATGAACTGTATTCAGGAAGGCATAGTTCCTACCAGATATTTCCAAAAGACTACTCAAAGTCTAACCAGTGCTAGTGGAAATTCAAACCAAATCAGGTATAAGATCCCAGAAGCCTATATTTGTAACCAAGATTCTTGTCTACCTACATCTTTTGTATTAGTAAAAAATCTTGCACAAAACATCATTTTAGGTACTCCTTTTTTGTGCCTCCTTATGCCCATACAGAAAATTGACCAAACAGGTATTTATTCTCAAATACAGGGAAGATCAGTTATTTTTAAATTTATAACAGAACCATACACAAAAGAATTAGATCAAATTCGTGATCTAGTAACCTTTAAAGAAAAACAGATAAATTTTTTACAAAAAGAAGTTCAATTTTTGACAACAGAACAAAGGTTACAGCAACCTTCTTTACAACAGAAAATTAAAATAATTGAAAATGAATTTAAAATAGAAGTTTGTAATGATGTTCCAAATGCTTTTTGGGAACGAAAGAAACATACAGTAACATTACCTTATGAACCGACGTTTAATGAAAAACATATTCCCTCTAGAGCTCGCCCTAGTCAAATGAAAAAGGAATATATGGAATTATGTAAAACAGAAATCCAAAATCTTCTTTCTAAGAAACTCATCCGACCTAGCCAATCTCCTTGGAGTTGTACCGCTTTTTATGTTAACAAAAATGCAAAAATTGAGCGAGGTGTTCCACGCCTTGTTATCAATTACAAACCGTTAAACGAAGTCTTGCAATGGATCAGATATCCGATTTCGAATACAAAAGATCTTCTAGATCGTTTACAGGATGCAATCATATTTTCTAAATTTGATTTAAAATCAGGTTATTGGCAAGTGTAAATTGCAGAACAGGATCGTTATAAAACAGCATTTACAGTACCTTTTGGGCATTATGAATGGAATGTGATGCCATTTGGACTTAAAAATGCTCCATCAGAATTTCAACATATCATGAATGATATTTTCACTCCTTTTGCAGAATTTGCTTTATCTTATATTGATGATGTTTTAATATTTTCCTCATCAATAGATCAGCATATTAAACATCTTAATATTTTTAAGAATGTTATTATCAAAAATGGATTAGTTATTTCTGCACCTAAGATGCAATTATTTCAAACAACAGTTAGATATTTAGGTCATAATATTTCCAATGGAAGTATTATTCCTATCAACAGAAGTATGGAGTTTGCTTCTAAATTTTCAGATGAAATTAAGGATAAAACCCAGTTACAAAGATTTTTAGGTAGTCTCAATTATGTTCGAGATTATTATCATCAGTTATCTGCAGATGCTAACATTTTGTATACCAGGCTTAGAAAGAATCCACCACCATGGTCTGAAGAACATACTTTAGCAGTTCAAAGAATTAAAGCTAAAGTTCAACAGTTACCTTGTTTACAGTTACCAAACCCTAATTGGAAAAAGATTGTTGAAATCCCACCAAATCCTTCATCGGATCCTCTCCTTGAGGAAGGTCCTTGAGTTCTTGCGGGCAACGGCTCAGATCAGCCGTTGGTCATCCAACAGCTGATATTATATAAAAAAAAATAAATCAAATTACAGTGTTTTTTATACTTCCCGCCCAAACAAACAACAACACAGCATTCACTTTCAATCTCACACACCACTCTCACTCTCACGCAGCAGTCGCCTCCGTCGAACCCATCCTCATCCTCACCGGCGAACCCATCCTCACCGACGGCGAGCTCCATCCTCACCGACGGCAAACTCCACCGCTCCAGCCTCTATAGAGTACTCTTCTGCCGCCAAAGCTTTTGACTGAAGCTCTTTACAAATTACACTCGACAGTAAGGTAAGAAATCGAATGGAGTTTTCATTAATTGGTGTGTTTTACCTCTTTATGATTTCTTTAACTTTTCATATATACATTGTTTCCCAAGCTGATGATGTAAACTCCCTAAGAATCAAATTAGGGAAAACCTATTCTGTTTGAAGTGAATCTTTTCTCATAGACTTCCCTGTAAGATTCTTGGTCATATTATTATTATTTGTTTTTGTACCATCTCTAAGTTCTGTTTGATTGTATTTTTGTTTTCCTTTTTTTGTTGATTTTTCAAAACAAAACAATGAAAAGTTCAGAAACACCCACTTGTGAAAATTGTTTTTGTACATATGAAAACAAGTTTTTGGTGGGTGATTTTTAGAAAATTTCAAGAAAAAAACAGTTTCCAGAAACAAATTTCCAAACAAAATTTTGTTCTTTTTAAAATATGAAAACAGAACACAAAGCAACATGCCTTTTTTTTTTTTAAAGTTACATTTCCCATTTCCAATCTCCCAAATGGGTCAGTGAATTGAACTTGAAAGGCATCATTGTAAAGCTTTTCCTGAGAAAAAGAAAAAAAGAAAAATAAAATTCAACTCAGCTTGAGAAAATCTTATATCTTGATTTTCAGATTAGATTTATTTGAACTTGAGAAGCTAAAGTTTTTCAAGTGATATCAAAAGCACAATTGTGATAAGAGTGATGTTTCGTGTAGACTAGGCCCCAAAGAGAAACTGTTGGATTGAGACAATTCAAATGTGTGTTTTTCCAAGTACTATGAATTCTATGTGCCTAAGCCAGGACACGACCAGTTATGAATAATTCAATTTCCTTAATTCGAGTAATTTTCCTTCTATGACATATGGTCCTATCTATAAACCAGATAAATGTTATCTAAAAACCAATTTCAATTCATTTTCATAGCATTATAACCTAAACAATCCTGCAATCTTATTAAGAAGCTCAACTATCATTAACTTAAGATTTTATTTATATGGGTTTTCAGTTGCATTTTGATATCGATATGGAACCTGAGAATGACTGTGATTGGAAGCCAAAATTGGGAATGATATTTGATTCTGAACAATGTGCGTATGAATTTTATAATACATATGGAGGAAGAATGGGGTTTAGCATAAGAAGAGATTATTGTAAGATGGACAAGTTCACTAATCAACTTATTCATAGACTTTTGATTTGCAACAAGGAGGGATTTCGAAAGGTTGACAAGCGAGACCCATTGTCAAAAAACTCTAGAGCTGAAACTAGGACTGGGTGTGAGGCTCGACTTTATATTAAATTACATGAGGGTACTGGAAAATATGTTGTGATTGATTTCAAAGAAAAACACAACCATGATCTTGTATAACCCGAGTGTGCCCACATGTTGCCGTCACAAAGAAAGATATCCGCTACCCAAGCAATTCAGTTAGATTTAGCGGCACAATCTGGTCTTCGTTTGGGCTAGTCTTTTGAACTCATGGGTAGGGAAGCTGGTGGAAGGCAATGTCTTGGTTTTACGAAATTAGATTCTAAAAATTATTTGAGAACCAAAAGACAACAAAGTTTAGCATATGGGGAAGTAGGCAATGTGTTGCAATACTTTAAAGAAAAATCTTTGCAAAATCCTTCATTCTTCTATGCTGTTCAATTAGATAATGAGGAGCAAATAACCAATATGTTTTGGGCCGATGCACAAATGATCATGGATTATGCCCAATTTGGTGATGTTGTCACATTTGATACGACTTACAAGTTAAACAAAGAACATAGACCATTCGCATCTTTTATGGGATTCAACCATCACAGGGAAACAATTATATTTGGTGCAGCATTGTTGTATGATGAGACCGCCGAATCGTTTGTATGGTTGTTTGAAAACTTTCTAGAGGCTATGTCAAGGAAGGCACCGAAAACTTTGTTCACCGATCAAGATACTGCAATGGCTAAAGCCATACCCATCGTTATGCCTGACACAAGTCACCGATTGTGTACTTGGCATTTGATGCAAAATGCATTAAAACATGTTAACTGTTTGTTCCAAGATAAGGGGGTGAAGGGTGTACTAAATAAATTTTTCTTTCACATTGAAGATACAAATCAATGGAAATTAGAGTGGGCGGAAATGCTTGATAAATATGATGTGCATGAAAACCATTGGTTGAAATTGACTTTTGCGGTGAAAGAAAAATGGGGATGGCCTTATGTTAGATCAACATGGGCTGCGGGAATGAGTACCACACAACTTAGTGAATCTTTTAATGTTTTTTTGAAGGATTACATTCGTTCTGATTTCAACTTAAATGAATTCTTCATGCATTTCGAAAGGGTACTTTATGAGAAGCGATACAAGGAGTTAGAAGCGGGCTATGCTTTGTGCCAAAGGTTGCCAAAGGTGAAAGCAACAATAAGAATGTTAATTCAAATGGGTAACGTCTACACAAAAAAGATCTTTGAGGAATTTCAAAATGAGTACTTTCAATCCATTGAATCGGACATAGAAGCAATTGAATATGGCGAGGCTAGTACCATTTACACAGTTGTTGATGTTGGTAACAAACATGCAAGGAAAGTGAAGTTGGAGAGGGATGGCTCTTTTGGTTGTAATTGTATAAAGTTTGAAAGGGAAGGAATCTTGTGTTCTCACTCATTGAAGGTCATTAGAGACATATTGAAGATGAAAGAGGTTCCTCCACAATACATTCTGAAGAGGTGGACCAAACAAGCAAGAGCCGAAACTGTGCAGCACATTAAGGAAAATGACATTAAAGTAGATGTGAAATTCCAACAAGCTTCGCGGTATAAGACATTGATGACTGCATTTAGAGCAGTAGCAAGTAGAGCTGCTGAAACTGAAGAAACAATTTGCGGGAGATGTATGTGGTGCCAAATTATTTGCCAACTCAACCAACATTCCAGTCACTACTACAAGGTTCATGTGGATATGACATTGGGTTTCGATATTCTCAAGAATCAACTACTCCAATGTGTAGTCAGGTTCGTCCTTGATGTATTTTTAGTTTATAGTTGCTGAAAATTCTGTGATATCATGTATTTATAGTTGCTTAAAAATTCTGTCTTTTTTTTTGTAGGCTATGGACAACCATGAACAGAACCAAACTGATGCTAAAATTGGGCTGCAACGTGAAGTCATGGCCTCTGAAATTGTCAAGCAAACTGTTGCTGGAAAGTGATGTTAAAGTACTAATGTGTCAATTTTTAAGGACCAATGAATTAATTTAGATGTTAAAGTTGTACTGGTTGATGTTCATTTACAGTTGATTTTAATTTATATGTTAAACCCAAGTGAACTGGTTATTGTTAATGTTCATTTAGCTTGGTTGATGTTGGTTGATGTTGGTTATTGTTAAAGTTGTACTGATTCTGTTATTCAGCATGTTTTTTTTTAATTTATGTGTTAGTTGCTTGATGTTCATGTTCAGATTCAGGAAACTGGTATTGAACATGCTGTATTGAACATGTTAATTTAACTTGGTTGATGTTGGTTGATGTTCATTTAGGACCCTTGAACACTGTTATGCAGATTCTGAAATGGTTATTACCAGTAGTAGAATTCACCAGGTCTGCTGGTATACTCTGCTAGTTCATATGGTTCATGTTCAGATTCTGAAATGGTTATTAACACTAGCAGAAAATGGTTTTTTAACCCTGTTATGCAGATTCTATTTTGAACACTGTATGCTGGTTCTGGTATGCTGGTTTGAACACTGAAAAGTTATAAACAGTAGCAAAATAACATGCAAAATAAACATGCAAAAGAACATGTATACTGGTTCTGGTATGCTGATTCTGCATTCTGTTGGTATGCTACTTGATGTGAAAAGAACATGCAAAATAAACATGCACCACACCACAGCCAAGGCTACTTGATGTGAAATGTGCCTATGCAAAATAAACAGTAGCAGAATTCACTAGGTCTGCTGGTATGCTCTGCTGGTTCATATGCTGGTTCATCTGGTATGCTGGTTCATATCTGGTGAATTCTGCTGGTTCATATGCTGGTAAATGAATTCTGCTGGTATGCATTTGGTATGCTGGTTCATCTAGTAAATTCATATTATGCATGTACTAAATTCTGTTGGTATGCATGTACTAAGTTAAATGAACCATATAAAAACCATCTCAAATCATTCCCAAGTTCATTAAATCCACTAGGACAATAAACCATATAAAAACCATCTCAAATCATTCCCAACTTCCCAAATTCCATTCATAAAAACATCATAAAGTACAAACATCATAAATCCATAATAACATTAGTCAAATTTTTCGGATACTAACATTACATCATAAAGTAGATTACATCCATAAATCCATAATAACTTTAAATCCATAAATCCATAATAACATTACATCATGAAGTACAAAAGTAAAGCAAATACAATCAAATACACCATCGCCTTCAAAATATTTTCCACCATTCGAAGCCTTCAACCATAGTCGCCATGTTCATTTTCCACGTCATACAGCCTCCTCCTCAGCTTGTTAAAGTCTTCTACTGTAACACCATCAGAAGCTCTAGTGTTGGAACGGATTGTGGACGTCACATCTTCATCATCTTCAGCCACGAACTTGAAGTAATTGCAATTGGGATTTTCAGTCTACAATGCAACCAACAATTAGTTAGTCTATTAAAACAAATTAAATTGTGACTACTTACATATTTAATATTTCCAATACAATACTTACATATTTTGATGGGCAAACAAAGAACAAACGCCCTTTATTTCCATTCTCATTAGTTTTTACGATATGTATGGCAGCTGTTCTTCCACAATTGCACATTCTCGGTTTTAATCTTATGTTGCTGTTGTCATTAGAAGAAGAAGCCATTTCTAAATCTACATACACAATACAACACAAACAGTCAGCCCTCGAGAAACCAATTTAGTTTTGAAACCAACATTGTAGTGGGCTCATAAAAACCTATCCTATGTGTTATTCAGCATTGTAGTTCTACATACAAATTGATTAGGTCTCAAAGTGTTTAGTTGCACTGAATTCAGGAAAACAATGCTACTGCCCTTCTCATTATTTGTTGTATTTTCACTCAGAAGGCTTGCTCTTTTGCATGTGCTAGGAAATAATGATTTTAAAATCATGTGCCTATTTTTTATTGTAAAATCATAATTCTAATACTCTTATTTGAGATTGTTAGTTCCACACATAATAAAAGAAAATATGGACATAAGGATTGTAAAAAATCCAGATTGTAGATTGCAGCTCTCAACATTGATAGTGGACAATGAAGTGTTAGTCATATTTTCTACTCCATTGCAGCTTTATGTTGTCCACTTTTGTTTTCTCAATATTAAGCAATGCAGTGATAGATGTGGACCATTTGGCACAATCGTTTTTCACCTTTGAAGGAGCTTATTGAATATTAGTTGGGCTATGCTTAAATTCCTTATCACGCTTCTTGTGGCCAAATTAAGATCTAAACTACTTGAATCTCCCTGACTAAATTACTTCATGACTTGCACCTTTCAAGTAACTCATGGAATATTATTTTTGTTGTGTATAAATTTCTGATCTTGATTTTCATGGTCATTGAGTTGTTAAGATCTTCATTTTTGTTACATTAGTAGTGTATTTTTTGTCTCTACAAGTTGTCTGTACTATTGCATTTCCATCTTAGTGGCTTAATTTTCAGCCCCCAATCCAAGCAATCCTAGCTTTGCCTGTGACACTACTATCTTTTCTTAGTTACTCTCTCTCTCTCACTATACTATACAGATTCCCAATCCTCCACTACACTCTTCTAGATCTCTGTCTTCTCTCTTACTCTCTCTCACTGACTCCTCAATTCTCAAGTAATACCATTACACCATATTCTTTCTTGTTGTTTGAGCAATTGAGAAAGTCACCATCTCTCTCTCTCTCTCTGGTTCTAGTTTTTAATCTATACCCATAAAACTCAAAACCATGATTTACCCATTAGTTCGTAATGGAAACCCATTAACCCCAATAAACTTAGCAATCCAAAACTCCTCATAAAGATCGTTTTTTTCTTTCTTTTCTCACAATCAAAACCCCAAAAACACCATCGACAAGCCCTTAAGACCCAAAACTTACCTCCTCAAACCCATCACAATAACTCCAAATCAAGTCCCTCCCAATAAAACCAAGAAAAATAGGGTTTATGAGGACAGAAGAGGTTTTTCTCAAGTGGGTAGTCAGCAGATGTTGGTTTTGTGTGGATTTGGGTACTGGGTACAAGGTTTTAGGGGCTTCCCTTGGCTGGCTCTCAACTTCCACATGGCCCACAATCTCAATTTATATCCATCAACATTGCAGCTTGTGCAGAACACTGCTAACCTCCCTATGGTGATAAAGCCTCTCTATGGAATCTTGTCTGATGCTCTTTATATTGGTGGTGATCACAGAATACCTTATATTTGTATTGGAGGTTAGTTGAATCCCCCAAATACACTTGTTAATCATTTTGGTTATACTAGCTGAAATTGATTTTTACCATAATGAGTTTGTTTTGTTCTTGTTACATTCTAACAATTGATAATGAGAGATTTGGGATATCAGTAAGCATATTTAACCTAAGGGACAAGCTTCAATGACAAAGTAACAAGCAACAGTAAGTCATAGGAAAAAGTTTGGGATATCAGTAAGTTTACACTATCAACTTTCAGATATTCTATTAAACTACAATATATCTAAGATTTACAAACATATAAAAAAGGAACTTTAGGATATGACCTTCACGGTCAAGAAGATGATGATTTAGGAAATCATTACATTGAGGATGATCTTTATACTTTAAGTAGAAAGCAACAGAATTCTTGTATTGCAATAAACACATATGCTGACATGATTGGTCTTATTTCTTACCATATACATTAATAATGAACTTATGCACATACAGTGAAACTTTCATGTATCACTAGTTTTCATTTACTATTAAGCATATTTAAATCTTAGTTTTCAGGAAACCATAAGCACAAAAAAACAAAGCCCCAAATTTGTGAAATGGTGAAAACACCTGCTTTGATTTCTTGCCATATACACAACCAACAAACTTACGCACACATGTCAAAACTAAATGCTAATTGCTGCTTATTTTCTATTCAATACACTTAGTTTTAACTAAATAAAAGACTAATGCAATATAAAATGACAAAGTTTGAGAGGACATGAAGCGTCCAATTTGTAAAATGGAAATAAAAGCTGTAGCCCCAAAGTTCAACAAAGCTTGGAGTTCAGCAAGCTTCTTTTTTTTTTTTTGGGTGAATAATGTTCAGCAAGCTTCATCTGTAAATTGCACTGCTGGGAATGACAGGTTTAAATCAACATGGGAAAAAGCTTCTAATGAAAAAAATTTGGAGTTCATGAAGATCACAATTCATGTGTTACTAGTTTCCTCATATTGGCTTGTCAATTTGTTGGTCTTCATGATTCTAGAAGCATCATAAAGAAGAAGAAGAAGAAGAAGAAGAAGAAGAAGAAGAAGAAAAACATATATCATCCTGATTTGCGTTTTTTACTTTTTACCTACAATTCGAAATCATGTCATTGGACATTTTTTCCAAGTTCCCATATAAATTTAGGAATTGTACAAAGCAAACTCAAATATCCTAGCACACATGGTTTCTTTCCATTCCCTCTTGTGCCCTTGCTGCACATACAGCTTGAACCATTATTTTTGTTGCACTTGATCAAATAATATCAACCCCATGTTTTCATTCCCTCCATCCCTTTGCTTGTTTAGAGAGATTTGTGCTAACTATTATGATTCTCACAATTGATAATGCTAATGATTGATCAAAAGGTAATCATTATCCCCTGTAAATATTTGTAGTGAAATATGTAGAAAATGTATATAAACAAATGTTATACTAATTAATAAATCTTACTAATTTCCAAAATTAGAATAAGACCTACTTCAATAATATGGTATAGATGTCATATCAGTTAGTAAGAAAAATTAGCAATGTTTGGAACACAAAATAAATCACATAGTATCTCCAATTCTTCACCTTGTCTTTCATACAATTTAAATTTGATGAAAAAGAGCTTAAAAATGATCTCAAATTTGGAATAAAATTAGACGAAAAAATTGGTGAAGGGTTGGAGATGCTCTATTACTTAACAAAACATACAATGGAAGGTTGGCATTAAACCCAGTTGTGTGTTCTTGTTAGCCCACTCCAATCATGGTATACCTATTTCTGATTGTAAACAATATCAAGATTCATACAAGCTGTGAAAATCAAATCCTCATTCTAGACAGATTTAGGACATTAAAAGATCTGATAAGTTGGATCTTTTGCGCATTTTCAGATCAAAGAGCAATGCTGAATTGATTTCATGAATCTGTCTTGCTTGATAAACAGCCCACTAGTTGACCAATGTGATGCATATGGACAGAGATGGAAAAAAGAAGAAGAAGAAGAAGAAGAAGAGGAAACCAAATCAAAGCCCTAAATTTGTAGCCGTTGGAATCCCAAATGACAGCCCTAATTTTGAAATTCCAAATCTAAAAGCCCTAAATTTTTTCAGACGTTTCAAAATGCCAAATCAAAGCCCTAATTTTGAAATTCCAAATCTGAAAAGCCCTAAATTTTTTCAAAAATTCCAACTCTAAAAGCCTTACATTTTTTCAGACTCCTAACTTCTTAATTTCAGACGTTTGAAGACCAACCTGGTTCATGATCTATGCTCAACTGATGGTGGTCGTCGCGGTGGAGTTCACGAAGCGTAGAGGCTGAAGCGGTGGAGCTGTGGTCGTCGTGGGGTCGCCGTTGGGACTGGTCGCCGGTTCGCCGGTGAGGGTAGGTTCGGTGGACGACCACGATCGACTGTAAGGCTGAGTGAAACTGAGAGAGTGAGAGAGTGAGAGTGAATATGTCTCTGAGCTGTGTTGTTGTTTTGTTTGGGCGGGAACTGGAAAAAATTTAATTTTTTTTTTTTTTTTAATAATCTCAGCCGTTGGATGACCAACGGCTGATCTGAGCCGTTGCCCGCAGGAACTCAAGGACCTTCCTCAAGGAGAGGATCCGGACTCATTGACATGGTGGTGTTTGGGAAGTTTGAGAGTTGGGTTTTTTTTTAATTTTTTTCATAAAAAACAATTTTTTTGTAAAATAAAAAAAAAAAACATATTTAAAGAAAATATCACATTTAATTTCATAATTATTTTCTTTTTTCTCTTTTAAATATCACATTCAACCACAAAAAAAATACGATTATCTTTCCAAACATAAAAAAAAAATTTCTCCAATAATATCTTACAACTAAAAAGCCCTACATAAAAATTTACTTTTCAAACACCTACATTGTAGCAAGTGTGAAGGGCATCTTTAAAATTAAAAAAAAAAAAAAAAATAGGAAACACGCTTAAATTTCACTCTTTTATAATAATAGTTGATAGTAAATATTTACAAATATACATATATATATATATATATATATTTTACACATTTGAATACATTTTTATACATAATGTCAAGGATAATGACAACTCATTAAATGAGGATTAGCATTTTTCTTGTTTAATCTACTCACCCTTCACAAAAACCTAGTTTAGTTTTTAGTTATTAGTTTTTTTATTTTTATTTTTAAATTTGGATTAAAAATTTATTTATTCTTGCTAGTGGCTTTGTTGTTAGGATGGATTTCGACTTCTTTTGAAAAATTGATTAAATTTTTTTTTTTTTTTTTGAAGAAACATATGAAAAAAATAAAACAGTGATATAACTCAAAATAAGTTGATTTCTAACCAAGTTCGCCAAACACCCCTTTAGTGCAGTGATCACCTGGGCTAAATACTTTCTTACCAATCCACTTTTTTGGGGTGTTCTAAAATCTGATAATCAGGAAGCTATAAGTGGAAACATCCCGTCTTCAGTTTCTAAAATAATTTATTTTTCTCAGTTTATTTAAGTTATTCTTGTTTAAAAAATTACAAACAAAAATTAGACCAAACAGTATGGCACAAATTTTCAAATTAAAAAAAGCTATACTCACCCCTATAATCTACACCAAACACCCTCATTGACATCTTCTGTTGGTTTAAAATATCTAACATATTTATATGGAAAATATTTGACAACTTAAAATTTTGTAGTTCAAATGACTTAAATCTATCAAAACGACGTCATTTTACACTCAAAATTTGTCAAAACGACATCGTTTTGAATGATTTAAACCATTTAAGCTATAAAATTTTGAGGTACCTAACGTTATTGTATTTATATTTTCGCATTATTTCGTTCTCCAAATTTTCATCACTCAACCAACTACACATCATCATCATACTATTGAGCAGTGGACCTAATAGTACTAGACACTAATTAACCGATTGTAAATATTTAGGTTAAATTACAAATACATTGTTAAAGTTTACTTAAAATATAAATTACACATTATAATTTGAAAAATTATAAATATTTTCTTGTCAGAAATTTTTTATTTAACAAAATTAATTGAAAAATTAAAATTTCTAACTGTTCACCTATACAATAATAAAATTATCTGAATTATTAATTAAAATAAAATTTTAACATTATTAAAAATTATTAATTAACTTGATAATTTATTAATAAAAAAATTTATTTGTTATGAAATTAAAAATCTTAAAAAGCATAATGTAATTTTTAAAATTACAGAAAATAATTTATAATTTAAATAAATCTCAAAAATATATTTATAATTTATCTTAAATTTTAAAGGTTATCATCACTATCAGCTACACATAATCATCATCACTATTGAGCAGTGGACCTAACAGTACTAGACACTAATCGATTGTAAATTTTAAAGATTATAAAATTTAAAGTAAAGATATTTTAATATTCATATATTTGTGATATATAACCTTAATTCTATAGATGTGTTGTTGGAAGAGTGATTATTTTTAGAGTCAAAAAGTTAGAGCATTTTATCCATATTATTTAAATATAGTCAAAAAATTTTATGTGATTTTAAATTAAAGTGTTATCATTATTTTTTTCATCAAAATTAATGAAAGATGTATTACACATATTATTTTTAAAGTGAGTTTTATTTTATGAAAAATTAAAAAGAAATTAATACAACTAAAGGACAATTTTAGTCCCATTTTCTCAAAACCTAAAACTATATTAATATATTACTTAAAATAAATTGAAATATAATTAAGAATAAATTTAAAATATAATTAAATAAAATAAAAAATAATTACTAATTGATCTAAAATGTAATTAAATTAAAATTAGATTAACATGGTAGAAATTATAATAAATAATTAAGAATTCAAGATTAATTGTTATCTAAAATATAATTAAATTAAAATTAGATTAAAAAGTTAGTAATTACAACAAATAGTTAAATATTTAAGATTAATTGTGATCTAAAATATAATTAAATTAAAATTAGAATAAAAGTTTAAAAATTACAATAAATAATTAAGAATTTATATTTAATTTTAATTTAATTGAATAATAACTAGACATTATAAATTATGTGTATGAGAGATGAGAGAGAAATAAAATAATAAAAAATATAGGGTTTGAGGATATTATAATCATTTCACATCTATAGATAACAATTGTATTTTAATCCAAATTACATGAGACATATGGCTATTTTTAAAAGATAAGAGGATAAAGTGTTGTAGAGGATCAGAAATTAAGCCCCAAACTAAGTATGGACTCAAGCACTAAGATCGCCCTAAGAAGGCGACCAGTGATAAGAAAGGAGTGTGGACCAAAGCCCAAGGAAAGTGGGCCAACAAGTGGGTCGAGGTAGGTCCGACACACCAAGGCTCCAGATGGACTCAGCGAGGAAAAATGCCTAAGTCAAGTTGCAGAGGCAACACCTGTAGCGATGAAGTTGCCAAGGGAACATGTGCAGTGGCAGAGTTGCTGAGTCACTTTGTCTCAGCGCTACCATTCCTATTAACTTCGGTTCCGCCGCCATTTGAAGTTGCCAAGGGAACATATGCAGCGGCAGAGTTGCTGAGACACTTTGTCTCAGCACCGCCATCCTAAGTATCTTCGGTGTCGCCGCCATTCCAAATAATGTCGATGTCACGATCATCTGCAGTTGCCAAGGGAAAGAGAAGACCGAGACAACTAAGTCGCTGAGGCAACACTTGTAGCGCCCAAGTTGCGAAGGCATCCTATCGGCGCCGCCATCTCTAATATCTTCGGTCACGCCGCTTGAACTTGCCGCAGGAAATGGTTACCGCAGCAACTACAATCGCAGCAACTAAGTTGCAGAGGGAATATCCTACCAAGGTGATAGCAGCCTTTGAGAGAGGCTTCCTTCTACAAGTAGAGGCTAATGCTTGGAGCTAATAGCAGGCTAAGGCATTACTAGCCTAGGGTTGATAACAGGCCCCAAAGTTTATTAACTTGGTGCTGATAGCAGGCCCCAAGACTTACTGGTTGGAGCTGATAGCAGGCCTAGAAATACCAGTTTACCGCGGTAACCCCGCGAAGATGAGAGCAGGGTAGCCTGAACATAAAGGACTCCCTTTCCATTACCCAGGTCATGAACCTGCCTTGGTCGCACAGGGAGGACTAAGGAAGCCCCCTTGGGCTTGGTACTAAGGCACAGCATGGTTAATAGCAGGCTTAGTTGTGGCCTTCGCCCTGGAAAGCTGGGGAGTTTGTGGTTAGGTGGCTAAGGGTAGAGGCTTCGTTGAGGTGAACACGAATGTAGTCGATAGCAGACTAATAGAGTCTTGAGAATACATGTGCTGGCCAAGTAGAATTGAGAAGGCAAGTGCAGCGGCGAGGTTCACCGCTGCAAGTGCACTTGCTAAGGTTCAAGCTGAGAAGGCAAGTGCAAAGGCAAACACTCCCGCCACAATTGCACTTGCTGAGACTCAAAAAGGGGAGTTGCAGCGCCAAGCACTCCCGTCGCAACCACACTTGCCAAGGCTCAAAAAGGTAGTTGCGGAGGCAAACAGATAGTACACAATACATGCAGAGGGACACATGGCACCTTCAGCCTGGTGGCTCAAAGAAGAATATTCCATGTGATCCTCTGAGATACATGTCTTCTCTCCATTTGGCCACTCGGTGTCTTCTTGGCACCAGGGAAAAGCCTATAAATAAGGCCCATTTCCCAAGGTTCAAGGAGAGGAATTTTGGAGATTTGGGGGAGATGCTACCCAATTTGGTACGGCCATACACTTCTTCTTGAGCCACTTGCTTCACCCTCACCCAGCTACACACTCTCCAATTCCCAAATAGTTGTTGCTATTCATTCTCAAGCCACTTCCGTCATTAGTGGGCCATTAGTATAGTTTTGCCTCTCTAATCACCTCTTTAACCTTGAACCCCCCTTCATTTCTGGCGACTCCGCTGGGGAGGCTACTTTGTTAATGGTTCACACCCGCAGTGGCTTACACACTTCGCTAGAAAAGATAGCAGAAGATGAAGTTCAGCAACTCCCACGGCACCAAGGCTCTTCCAATGGCGGAGCAACACATGTGGAAGACCATGACCACAATTTTGTGATTGAGGTAGTTCAATCACTCCAAGATACGCAGAAGGAGATCCTGGCAGATTTGCAAATTCTCACTAAGGCTATTATGTCCATGGCTTCTAAACCAGCTCCACTGCAAGCACCCCCACCTATAGTAGTCCCAAACCCAGCGCCTAACTTGTTCCCTAAGGTTCGGGCTCTGATCCAGGTGCGTCTGGTGGTACCTCAAGCGAATGGTACAGCCATCGGTTCAGCTACCCAGGAGCAGATTAGACCATTCCAACCCACTCACTTTGTTAGTCTAGCTGATGTACAACTATGCTTGAGCAAGAGCGCATCAAGAAACAACTGTCATCTCTCCCAGACCCAGATGTGAAGCCCCCATACTCTCAAGAGATATTGACCATGCCCTACCCAACTGGGTAAACGGTGCCCAAGTTTATTAAGTTTGATGGAAAACAAGGCAATGCTAGAGAACACGTGGTTAGGTTCATTGAAACTCTTGGTGTCCATGGCAGTGACCACTCTCTGCGCCTTCGGGAGTTCTCCAAATCACTTACTGAAAGAGCTTACAGTTGGTATGTGAACTTGGCTCCCAACTCGATCAAGAGTTGGGAAGAGATGGTGAACAAGTTCCACACGAAGTTCTTCCAAGTCTAGGAGAAAGTTACAACCCTCACACTTGGGCGAGACGTCCAAAAAGAAGGCGAAGATATACTGGACTATGTTAAGTGATTCCAAGACAAGGCTATTGACTGTCATGAACTAATGGATGAAGCTCAATTAGTCAGCATATGTGTTGAGGGTGCCATACGCGACTACAAGATTTTCTTGGTGAACCATAATCTGCCTACCTTTTCAGCCTTGATTGAGGCAACTAGAAATCTTAGTACCACTGGTCCTTTACATAGATCTCGTGATAGCCACCGCTACTCCCGCAGTAGTAGAGTTTTTGCGGTAACCTTCACAGGAGGGAGTCGCCCGCAAGCAGAGGCTTTGTCCTCTCAAAAGATGAAGAGTTATGAAGATAGGAATCCATATCCTTACAGCCTTGAGAATGTTAAGGCCTTGGTTAAAGAATGGGTCGCTGATGGTGACCTTACTTTACCTTCGGTTGAGGTTACTCCAACCAAGAAGGACAAAGAAAGCCCAGATTACTGCATCTATCACAGAACCACTAGACACCCTACCAAAGACTGTTGGATGTTAAAAAATATCTTCAACAAGAAAGTTGACGCGAATGAGATGAAGTTCAAAGATGGCGGTAATCGTGACGTACGAAAGGACTCGTATCCTAATCACAAGGAGAAGATGAAGAATGTACACATGATCAGTTACCTTGGCCCTGTGCGTAATGAAGTGTACATGGCATCTTAATGTGATGAGTTAGAAGAAATTACAGCTGGCCAACCCCCTGAAACAGAACCTGTAGAGGCAAAATTCGGAGAGGATACTCATGCTCAAGCCTTGCAAAATTTTGTTAAGTTTCGCACCTTCTTTGACCAATTGGGGCTAATCCACGCTGCCAAGAGGGAAGTGTGACAACCCTTACCTCTGATTAGCGTTAAATTGTGATTAAGCATGATAAGTAATTGATTAAGATGAAATCCTGAATTGATTGCATGAGTGTGTTGCTTTAATTGCATTTCTATCTGTTTGTCATTGAATGATCTGTTCATGTTTTGATTTTGAACTGCGAATTGAAAGCCTTATCGGCGACCGATTCAGAAATTGATTAGTGTTGTATGCTAATTAGGATTTATAGGATTTTATGGTAGGTTTAATTAAAATTCAATTTGGATTGATTAAATTAGAATAAATAAAGTTAAGTTACATTAGCTTGAGTTTATTACATTATTGCCATTAGTGGGCACTTTCTAAGCCATTAGTTGATTTCATGTTTGGCACTATCATTTTACCATCTCCTCTAGACCAAAACCGTGAGAGAGAGGGAGACTAGGGGAAATTGAGTTCATCTAGAGATTGGCTAGGAAAATTAGAGGAATTGAAGGAGAATTGTATTTTTGAGCTATCATACTTGGAATTCAAGACTTAAGGTAGGAAATTCATCCTCTCAATTGTGAATTTAAGTTGTTACATGCATCGTTCATGAAGGTTTCATTGAAATTATGTTCAATTGGTGAATAGAGTCAAGAATTAGCTTAAAGTGTTGATTTGAGAGTGAATTCATGCATGCATGTCCATATCATAGAGTTTGAAGTTATTTTTCATGAAATTCTTACAGGCATGTTCATATCTTAGTTGTGGTCCAAGAATTCACCATGTTTTAGAGTTCAATCTTGCATTTGATCATGTTTTGGAGCATTAAAGCTCATAAGAACTCTTGCATGTTATGTTCTTGCATTGTTTTTCAAGTTCCATAAAAAATTATGTTCAATTGGCATACCTTTGGGCTTTGATTTTATAAAATGATCTTCAAAACATGTTGTATTATGGGTTTTTAAGTGTTTTCCAGGAAATTGGCCAAAAAGGATGAGTTTTGGCATGTTTGATTCTTGGGTTGAGCTTTGGAAGCAAATCTGCAAAACCCAGATTTTGGCTTCCACGCTCGAGCGAAGGATTCCACGCTCGAGCGACCACCTTTGTGTTCAGAGCCCCGCTCGAGCGACGAAATGCTAGCTTGAGCATAGATTACAAGCTCCTAGGTTCTTTGCGTGTGCAGACGCACGCTCGAGTGACAAGACCTACGCTCGAGCGAGGAACTGTGTCTCACGCTCGAGCAAGCATCGAGCAGAGAATTTCAGCAACCAGTACTTTTCATATTTTTACAGACCGCTCGAGCGAGGGAGTCTACGCTCGAGCGACCCCTCTATTTTGGTAAGCTCGCTCGAGCAGGGAATGCAACGCTCGAGCGAGACCCCTATTTTCAACAAATTTTGAAAAGTGTTTTAAAGTGCAATTTTTGCATCCTCATTCCATCCTAGGCATTCCTAGGCCATGTTTAATGCATCTTAATGAGGATAATGTTATAGAACCACACCAAGTCAAGTCAAGGGGCTAAGTTATTAATCTCTAATGTGTAACTTAGTGTGTGTTCGCTCTGTAACTGTGTAGGGTTGGCACTCGAGGACGCTGACTAGCCTGTCTGTAGCCCAGTAATCTGTGAGTAACAATGTTGTAAAGATACGTTCAACTATAATTATTTCTGAACGATTGACTGTACTACTTTCTGAAATGACATTGTTTACTGAATGAATGTTTGTCTTATTTGTAAACTGTACTCGTGGCATCCATAGCAACTTACTGTTACTGCTACTGTTACAAAGATCTCTGTCAGTTCCAACGTTTGGAACTACTGCTACTTACTGTTTTGATGGCCATCAACTGACTGTTCGGTCTATTAAGACCTACTGTACTGTTTTGCTATTGGACGTACCACGTATGACTGTTATGATTTCTAAATGACTGATATGGCATGAAATATGAGCCACTGATTGAATAACTGATTTACTGATGCAAATGGCTGTTTTAATTAACGAAAGGACATTCATTCTTAATCCCTTTATGTATTTGTTATTCATTAGACTTTAGCTCACTGTTTATATATATATATATATATATATGTAGGTGACCAGGCACCGGACCGAAGCTAGGAGCGTCAAGTTAAGCTCTCGTTTTGTCAAGCCAACCATTGTGCCTCACTTCGAGGTTCCAAGTCTGTTCAGGCCAAGGTTGTTTTGGGGTGTCTCAGATTCACCCTTTTGTCTCTGTTTTGTAATAAATGCTTAAGACTTTTGACTATACAATTATGGTGAAGGGATTGGATCCCTAACCTGTATGTTACGCGTATCTGATATGTATATATGTGTTTATGGTTATGATGTGGAGTAGTCCATGAAAGTCTTTTTCCATTCAGATTTTCATAGCTCATTGGACATCTTTTAATTACAGTTTGGCTTCCGCCAGCCCTTTACTCTGTATTATTGTCATTACTGTTAAGCAAACCTTTGGTAATCACGGATTAATGGCCGGTTACGATGCTAAACCCTTAGGGGCGGGTTCGGGTCGTGACAGGAAGCAACAAAGGCTCTTATCAACATCTCTGAAGTGCACCATGTTGAAGTTGTTGAGGCCAAGGAATATGTGCCTCGACGCATCCAGGAAGATTATGGGGCCATTACCTTTTCAGAGGTAGACAAAGCATACCAATTTCCCTGTAACTGCCCTCTTTTTGTCACAGCTTATATCAATGATGTGGAGTTCAAGCGTGCTTTCCTCGATGGTGGGGCGTCCATAAACATCATTACCACTGACACCTTCACAAAGGCTGGCATCCCTGAGTCTAGAATGGTTCGCCAACCCATTACTGTAACCGGTTTTGGTGGTGAGAAAAAGGTCACTAAGGGCCATGTTATGGTGGCCTTAGCAGTTGGCGAGATTCGTTCTGCGACTAAATTCCATGTGAATGAAGTAGATACAAACTATCACATGATATTTAGCAAAGCCTGGATGCACCGATATGGGGCTATCCCGTCCAATTACCACCAATGTGTGAAGGCAAAGTTGAGAAAGCGCACAGTTACTATAAACGCGTTTGAAAAGCCATTTGGAGTAAAAGAGGCACACTATTCAAATGCAATTTTTTTTACTGAGTTGTCAACGGATGAAGCTCCAAGGACTGGTAAAATTGTAGGGTCAAATTTCCAAAGTAGGAAGACATTCGAGATGCAGAGGCTGCTCTAGAAAGTAGTGGACAGAAAAGGAGCAACAAATCTACAAGTCTTCTGTCCAAGATTGTCAAGGTGTGCCAGGGCGGCAAGACAATTTATTACCTATGACAGTCTTGGGGGCCAAACTTTATACCCTGGAAGGATGGCCCCGAGACAAATAAATGTGACGGAAGTGAGTCCCAAGAAGGATTGGTGGTGATGCCTGAGCCCGCCCCTGAATGCATGCAAGATAGGCCCAAACCCCAGCAGGAGGTACTCGCTGAGGTCAACCTCAGTGACTTACCTGGGCAGAGAAAGCCAGTGTTTGTCAGTGATACAATGGCTCCAGCAGCTAAGGTAGAATTGATAACACTACTAAAGCAATACAGTGATGTCTTCGCTTGGACATATGATGAGATGCCTGGTCTTGACCCATCCCTCGTTACTCATCATTTGGACACTTTTTCCAACTCTAAATTGATCAAGTAGCACGCTCGAAAGTATCACTCTGATTTTGAAGCAAAGATTAAAGCAGAGGTAGAAAAGTTGCAGTGGGCCAAGTTCATTGAGCCTATGCAGTACCTAACTTGGCTAGCAAATATTGTTCCTGTGCAGAAGAAGAACGGTCAGATCAGGATCTGCGTAGGCTTTTGCGACCTGAATAAGGCTTGCCCGAAAGATGAGTTTCCATTGCCCCATGTTGATACACTTGCCGATTTAACTGCGGGCTATCAGATGTTCTCCTTCATAAATGGGTTCAGTGGTTATAACTAGATAAAAATGACACCGGAAGATACAAAAAAGACGGCTTTCAGAACGCCCTTGGGAAATTTTTTTTACACGGTGATGCCCTTCGGTTTGAAAAATGTAGGGGCAATCTACCAACAGGCTATGACTACAGTGTTCCATGACATGTTGCACCACGAAGTGGAAGTGTATGTAGATGATCTGGTGGTCAAGTCTACTAAGGCAAACCGCCACCTCTGCGACTTGGAAAAGGTTTTTTAGCGCTACCGCCAATTCTGCCTCAAGATGAACCCTCTCAAGTGTGCCTTTGGAGTTACTGCTAGCAAGTTCCTTAGTTTCCTTGTACACCAATGGGGGATCGAAGTAGATGGGGATAAGGTCAAGTTAATCATGGAGATACCGCTGCCACACTCTCAAAAAGCTTTGAAGAAATTCTTACGCAAGGTGTCATACCTCAGGAGGTTCATTCCAGCCCTTGCTGAGATAACCTTTCCCTTTGGGACACTGTTGAAAAGGAATCACAAGTTTGAATGGTTGCAAGAACAGCAATGGGCATTTGATACTGTGAAGAAAGCACTTACCTCACCACTTACAATGATTGCCTCACAGCCTAAAAAATCTCTGCTACCGTACCTGACCTCTACTCCTCAATTTATTGGAGCCCTACTTGTCCAAGACATAGATGGAATTGAGAAACCAGTCTATTACATCAGTCGCAAAGTCAATGGTGCCGAGTCGCGATAAACTCCAATTGAGAGGCATTGTTTAGCCTTAATCTTCACAGCACAGAAGTTGCACCACTACTTCTTGGCACACCCGATCCAGGTTATGACCCGGAGTGATCCAGTCTGCTACTTGTTGAGCAAACCCGCTCTGACTAGGAGAATGGAAAGATGGCTCTTGGCTCTAGCGCAATATGATGTCGCTTGTATCACTCCTAAGGCTATTAAGAGCCAAGCACTCGCAGAGCTACTGGCCCAGTTCTCATCTGGTGAACATGAACCTGCAGAGGTGCCTCTACCAGGTGAGTTTCATGTCTCAGCAGCTGCAATTGAGACTTATTGGGACTTAAAGTTTGATGGCACTTCCGGAGCTAGAAAGGTGGAGCTGGTGTCACACTAACTAGTCAAGAAGGAGAGAAGTTCCATCTATCATATAAGCTTGACTTTGAGTGTTCAAACAACGAGGCCGAATATGAAACGTTGATACTGGGCCTAATAGCTACCCAATATAAGGACCTCCGCAAGTTGAGAATCTAGGACGACTTCAAGTTAGTTGTCAAGCAAACAATGGGTGATTTTGCCTTGAGGGAACCTTTGTTAGCCCCATATCACACTGTAGTCCAAAAGTTGCTTGCTCAATTTGATGATGTCCAGATCCAGCATACCTCTCGAGCACATAATCGTGTTCCCGATGCCTTGGCTACACTGGAGGCAAAGATGGAGATACTAGATGATAGTATAGCCATCGTCATCGAGAAAAGAACAACACCCACAGTGCTAACTAAAGAACAAGCAGAGCAAGATGCTGAGGGGTGGAAAGTAGATGTAATCCAGCAGCTAAAAACTAGCCAGTGAGCAATTAGACTAGCAGAACTTGCACCATTTCTGCTCCTCAGAGGAGAGTTGTATTTTCACGGTCCTAATAACTTGCTGGCAAGGTGCGTCGGTAGGCAAAAAGAAGCTGACAAACTTAAGCAGATCCATGCTAAGTCTTGTGGAGATGGAGATATCAGCCTATACCAATGGATACAGAGGCAAGGGTACTACTGGCCAGAGATGGAAAAGGAAAGTATTGAATTGTAGAGGCAATGCGCAAAATATCAGTCCCATCCTAAGAAAGAGGAAGCCCATTTCTTAAGCAGTGAAGAATGCAGGCAGCCATACATCGACTACCTTGGGAATGGCACACTGCCTGAGAACAAAGCCGATGCAATCAGAGTCAAAAGGCGAGCCTTCTGCTTCTTCCTTGAGCAAGGCAAACTATACCAAAGAAGCTTTGAAGGGGAACCTTTAGCATGCTTATCAAAAGATGAGGCAAATGAGGTGCTGAGGGAAGCCCACAAGACAGAGCATCAAGGAGGACAGCGGTTATATGGACATCTCATTTACCTCGGCTACTACTGGCCAACAATGGAAGAAGATACTAAAAACTTTGTGAGGAGATGCCAATCCTGTCAGAAGTTTGGAAATTTGATACATGCACCGGCAGTTGAACTGCACAACATCAAGACTCCTTATCTGTTCTATACTTGGGCATTTGATTTGGTAGGTCCTATAGCGCAGCAATCCAAAGGATACAGATGGATACTTGCAGCAACCGAAGTTAGCACCAAATGGGTAGAGGCTATACCAATGAGGAAGGCAGATGGGGCAGGGGTAGCCGACTTCATCAGAGAGAACATAATCTACAGGTTTGGCATACCCAAAGTGATGCTGTCTGACAATGGAACTCCTTTTGTAAATCGCCATGTGGGAAGACTGCTGGATGCCTACCAAATTAAGCATCATAAGTCTAGTCCATATTTTTCCTAAGGGAACGGACAAGTTGAGGCAACCAACAAAATCCTTATCTGAATACTGAGTAAGATAATGGATGAAGCAAGAGGCACATGGTCTGAGCAACTCCTTGTAGCACTCTGGGCGTATAGAACGTCAAAAAGGAAGCCAACTTAGGCAACCCCATTTTCCCTAGTATATGGGTCTGAGGCTATGTTACCAGCTGAGTTGGCAGTACCCTCAGCAAGAATGGCTATGTCAGCACACTTAACTCCTGACAACAGGAAGAATGACATAGAGGCAGCTGAAAAAAGAAGAGATTAGGCCTCACGAGCAATGGAAAAGTATCATCAATCCATAGCCCGTGCCTACAATCAATCTGTTCAACATAGAAAGTTCAAGGAAGGAGACTTAGTATGGAAAACAGTGGATGCAATCATGTAGGGGCAGCCAATCCCCAAGTTCTCACCCAGATGGAAAGGCCCCTACAAAGTTGTTGAGGCAAGCAACAGCGGGTACTACAAGTTGACAAGAGTAGATGATGGATTCAAAACTGGCCCTGTCAACGCCAAGTATGTCAAAGAATATTTTCCTTAATTTCTTTTGAAAAGAGTTGTAAGTTTCTCTGTTAATACTTCTAAAGCAAAGTGTAAAGAAAAGGTCGTACACTTAGTAAACATGTTACTCTCATATGCACTTAGTGTGAGGAAAGTTTTCCGTACTTAGTGACAGTTTATCCTTGTAAAAGCTTAGTCGTAATGAAATTTTACACTTGTAAAGAGCTTGCCTTATCTTTAGAAGCTATGTGAAAGCAATGTAAGGGAAGCAATGAAATGAAACTCAAGAGTATTACCAAGCATCCGTACTTTTTCATTAAAGTCAAACTTCCAGAACATGATTACAGTGTTTGAAAAAGAAGTTATGATAGAGAAAAAGAGAAGAAAAGACGCACCAAGTGCAATACAACAACAAAATAAAGAAAAAAGGAAGAAACCATAGCAAAGTCACAAAGTTACATCAAATCAAACCCTTCAAGAGGGAGTCCATCAAAGTTACATCTTGAGGCAACTGGGCAGCCAATGCAATGTCCTTCTCTTTGAGCCGAACTACGTTCTGCCGGTGCTGCTCCAGGGTACCCTCACACTCTTTAATAGTTTCCTCCAGGGACGCGATAATCGCCACATTGTCAGTGTGCTCAAGGAAGCCGTCAACCGTCTGGAGCCTAGCCCTCATCCATGATAGGTTAAAACCACTCCTCTCAAAACCGCTCAGATTGGCCTCGGCATTCTCCACGAACTTGCTAGGAGTGGTCAAGATCTGCTTAGTGGCAAGATCACGAATAAAGCTAACAAGTGACTCCAGCAGTGCCGTCTAAACTATTGACCCAGGGACATTAAAGGCAGTAAAGGTGTCCGGATGCAGTGTTTGGATACCAGCAAGTGTTGCAACAGCTTCAGAGGAAACCTAGTAACTCAAGAAGGATACTTTCTCTGAGGACTGGGAAGACTCTCTCACACCACCGCCTGCTTCAATCACTAGAGGAAGGCTGACGGAGCGACCGAAGGTCTGAGGACGGCACACCTCCCTTGAAGATGACTGCCCAGCGGCAATGGAGTGTGTAGACGCTGGCTGACAATCGGGTGAACTGGCCTCACGAGAAAGACCAAAACTGCCTGCACCGTCGCGTCGCTCTAAAAAGAGGTCGTCCATCTGATAATCTCTAACATTCAAATCTGGAACCACAGTGGTATCCATCCTAGTATAAAAGTCACGAGACATCTCAAGGTTATCTAGCACCTCTGGAAAATGAGTGGGGTACAAGTCTGCCAGCTGTTCAGAGGTTGACGAAGCAACTGGATCAAAGGCCCCAGCAGCAGTAGTAACAGTGTAGGCGGCTAAAGTGACAGCTACCTCTGCAAGTCTGTCCAAGTCCAGAGGGGTCACAACAGGGACAATAGAAGCAGCCGCTACACTTGCACTCTCTTTAACCACTTGAATGTCTGGAAGTGGAGCTTGCTGAATTAGCGGGGACTCAGTAGATTGGGAGGAACCACCAGATGCAGCTCCAAGGATAGGTGGTATAACTTCCAGTGGGTTTCTCATGCCACGATCTTCTCTAGGGGTCTCAGGTATGAAGTCATCCCTGCCAATAGAGGAAAAGCCAGAGTGTATAGAGTTAGAAGGATATAGAGGCTCTAAACCCTCAACGGCTATATCACCCGCTGCAACTTCCGCAAGAGAAGGAACTTGCACATTGTCTGTGGCCTTCATAACTGGCTCTACCTCGGCCTCAGCGGTCGGATCGCCTTCCACAATTGGTTTCTCTTCAACATCTAGAAGAACTGTCCTGTGAGTCTTGAATTTTGTCACCCTAGTAGCAATGGGGAGGTTTTCATCGTCGTTTGAGTCTGAAGAAATGCCAATGGCAGTAGAAGAACCCCTTGGACCGGAGGGCAGTATGCTCTATGGCCCTAAAAGAAGAAAAAGATCATGCAGCTATTATAGTAAACATGATAAGTACAAGGAGATAATACAGAAAAATACTTGTCTAAATATGGATACCTTTCAAAGCCTCTTTCTGCTGGGTGAGGCATGTGCCTCGGGAATCAATGCCGCGTTTGCTGCTTGGGCTGCCCTTAGCCTGGAACGGGTCATGCGTACTGTTGCACTCATTTCAGGGGGAACAATCTGCAAGGGTTGAACAGACATTGCCCCAAACCGGTGAGGCTCCTCCACAATGCGCGAGAACAGAAGCTTGAAGCGACAGAATATGCTGGATTGTTTCCCTCGACCAGAAGGCAGACGAAAGGAAAGGTCGGGCTGCAGGATAGGTTCCATTGCTGGGACGACCGTGGCGCTATTGTAAAAATTGAGGAAGGAACTAAGATTGCAATGCCAGAGAGCCTATTGTCGGGAGTACAAGCACCCTCCCTCCCAAGTGAAGGAAGCTCCATGACTCCTAGGCCCTCTACAAATAGAGCAGTGTAGTCTCAAGTAAATCGTTGAAAACTCTGGTGGAAATCAGTCTGAAGTAGGGGAGCATATGGGACGCCCTGATCCATCACAAATTGCATGAGGACCCCGTCCGGTCGATAGACAACACTGGACATGCCTTCTTCATTCCACACGGGCAGGAATCCAGGGCGAATCATGGCGGCAAAACAATGAGAGAATTAGCCTGGATGTTGTTGAGAGAAAAGTCAACGTGGCGGGACTCTGAAAAATAAAAGGGGACAACAGAAATGCCTGGGAGAGGCTGAGTGAAAGGGCGGAAGACGTACTCCTCCATATGGTCAACATAGTTTGAAAAAGGCTTGTTGGTGCCAAGGCCAGACCATCGAGAGATGCAAGGGTGGGACTGACGCACTTGCCTCATGACAGGCCAACCCTTTGCATCTAGAACAGGGTGGCCCTCTGCATCAAAGACTTCATCAGTAAAGAAGGGCTCGTGTTCCTTAGAGATGGGGCCCATGGCAGGAAATCTCTCATAGAAAAAGGTAGTCAGGAACTGGGTATGCACAAAGCTCCACACGTCATAGCGGCTTCCCCGGTTCTAAGATCATACCAGGAATCAAACTTCTGCGCCTCCCGAAAGGCTGTCTGAAGAGCAGTGACAGTGACTTGCTCTGCAGGAGTCAGCGACTCTGGATCAAAAGGGAAATCTTCGCGGGTGCAGAGGAGCAAGAGGACCGTAACATCTTCCAAGGTCGGGGTTATCTCCCCCCATGCCAATGTAAAAGTGTAGGTGTCATGACTCCAACGGGAGACAATCATATCAGTGTTGGTCTACACCTTACGCACTGATAACTCTCTCGAGATTAAAATAACATTAAACAGGCGAACATCACGCAGACGCTGCTCAAAGCCGCCATCTGCCATGACGTCGTCGACCCAAAGGGACCAATCTATTGGAGGGCCCGAATGAGTACAATAGTAGATGTAAGAATGTGGAAATTCGCCACACTCCACACGAAACCGCAACATAGAAACTGTGTTCACTATGTTTGCATCTTCCATGGCAGCCTCCCCAAAAGGAAGCAGAGGCTCCTCTAGAGAAGGGGTGTCAGGAACAAAGGAATCAACCGCCTTCCAGAAGGGGTCGGCCAATCCTCCGAAGTAAGAGGTCCGCCTCCATTTGGTAGGGGGTGGAGCAGCCTTGTCAACAAGAAACCTCGTGCTGACCATGAAAGGGAGTAAAGAAAGTCAAAAAGCTTTGGAAAGAGGGAACAAAGGAGAGAAGAAGACAAAGGAGATAGAAAGACATGTTGGGAAGAAGTGGGGGACCGATGGACCTAAGGGTGTAGACACCCCATTTTTGACCAACCTCAAGACTCGGCTGTGCTTGCAGGTACATCCGGACACAAGTTCAATTGCTCGTCGGGTATTCGACTTTCGCGGCGGAACGTCATAGGTTCGAGCTTTCCAGACCCTGTATCCTTTCTGCTCCATTCTTGGACCATGACTTGGTCCTTTCAGAATGTGCTTCTTGGTGCACTGTCGGCTACCTTTTGGACCTGTCGGCCCCCACTTTGTTGCTACGGGCCATTGATTGAGCCTGCCGGCCATCAATGAGCCACTGCCTGTCATCTCTGATGGCCGGCAGCACCCCTGTCTAAGCAGGTTTCACTCCAGATCTTTTGAGCCAGCTGGAATCCTTTTATCTGCCCTCCATACACGTGTATGGAGGGATGAAGCTCTTGCCAAGCTTCTTGAAGAAGCTTTGCATTGCTTTTCTTCTATATAGGGAGAGAGTCTCTCTCCTTAGCAGAGGTTCAACATTTTGAGAAGAAATATCTCTCTCTCTCTCTCTATATTATTGTTCATTTGTGCCTTGAAGTCCATTTTCTTTGCACTTTTACACTACAACACTTAGAGATACACCACCATCTTTGGGTTGAGGTTCTTGGGAGGACTTCTTGAGCTCTGAAAGTGAGGTTTTACCCCCTGAAGTTGCTGGTTTTGAAGTTGATCTTCAAGGGTGAGTTTCTTCCCCTTTTTAGCACTTTTTTGTACCTCATTTTGGCCATCCTTGCATATTGTTTTAGGCCTTGCTTTCAACTGAAAAAGTCTTTTTTTTAAGTGCTTTTGGTGGTTGTTTAAGGTCTTTTGGCTGTTGAGGGTCTTCAACCCTCTTGTTGGCCTTGTTTGGCCTTGTTTTGGGCCATGCCTTACGGCCTCCGAGATAGACTTGGTTTGACCTTCTAACCACTAAAATCCAGTGGATTTTCAGTGGTAGGCATGTGGTTTTGAGGGCTCAAATCAGAGAGGGTGGCCCTCTCTCTTTTGGTTTTTGTTTGCTTGCATTTTTGGCCTTCCAAAGGAGCATGCCTCTCTGTACTTTTGAGGCTTGGTTTAGGCCCTTTTTTTGTGACTTTTAGGACCTTCCTTGGCTCTGCCCAAGGCTAGTTTGGTCACCTTTTACATGCATCTTGTATGTGTAGTGTAATCCCATTTGTAGCTCATCAAAGTAGCATGTTTGCCTAGCTTGTGTTGAGTCCATTTCAGTGGGTTTTTGGTGACGTTTTACCATGCCTTAGATCTGTTTTGGGTTAGTTTTGTCCCTCCATGCATGTGCAATACACTTGTAGTGTAAATCTCATAAACTAGCGTTATATGATTCTTGCTTTAGCATGTTATCCTAGCTTATGTTGAGTCCATTTCAGCACGTATTTGGTCACTATTTGGCATGTCATGACTCTGTGTCTTGCTGGTTTGGTCGTATTTTGCATGCTCTATATACTTGTAGAATAAATCTTGCTTACTAGCTTTATGTGCATGATGCCTTGACTCATCATCCTAGCATATTTTGGCTTTTGTTCTTATTTTGAGGTGTTTTAACACTGTTTTAGGCTGCCATGGCCATATCACTCATGCTTTGTATAGCTATAGTGTAAATGCTTAGGCTAGTCTTGGGTTTTGAAGCCCCTACCATGCCATACATGTGATGTTTGCATGCTTTGCCATCATTCTAAATGTTATTTCAGTCCATGAAATGTGGCCATCCACTTGCATTTGACATGCTTTTGATCCCTTGGAGGCTTGGCTCTTTATGTCTCAAGAATGAACTTTGTGCATGCCATTAAGCCTAAGCCTTTGGCTCATCATATCAGTGCATTTTTGGTCTTGTTATACCATGATATAACTCTATTTTATGTTGTCCAACTCATGCCATGTTTGGTTTTAATAGATGTAGTGCATTGCCTCTTTTGTAGCCTTGCATGCTCCATGTTTTTGGCCTTATGTTCTAGCTTGCGTTGGCTAGCTTCAAGCTTGTTTTTGGTCTTGTTTGGACCTGCCTTGGGACTGTTTTAGGTTTCCTTACCCCTTTGGGGCTTGCTTTGTATGGCCATGGCTTAAGTCTCTTTGCTAGTTCTTAGCTTTTGAGCTTCATGCATGCCATGCTTGTGTTATGTGTGATTTGGCATCATTCCTAACATCATTTCAGAGCATGTAGTATTGTCATACTTGCATGCTTTTCACTCCTTAAATGTGCTTAAGAGTTGCATCTTTATGCCTTAATTCTTGGGCCCATTGGCATGCATGCTTGTCTAGCATTTTGTACCATCAATTCAGCACCTTATAGCTACTGATTTGGGCATATCTGAGGTCTGCCTATTTTGGTTTAAGTCCATCCCTTGCATGTTGTTGCATGCTTGCCTTGCATATTGTTGTATGCATGCTCCATCTTTGCATGTTGTCGCATGCTAACTCCATTACATGTTGTTGCATGTTTATTATATACTTGGTACATTGCATGTTGTCGCATGCTAGTTTCGTTATTTGTCGTTGCATGCTTGCTTTACCTTGCATTGAGTATGCCTTGTAGTTGCATGTTTGCATCCTTAGGACATATTGCATGTTTGCCATGCTTGCTTTGCATTGTCGTTTGGATTAAGTGTTAATCCAAGTACGAGAAACAAGGGACGTTTCATACTTCAAGTGATGAAATGTGTCTCAATTCAAGATCGCCGACGCTCTTGATTATCCATGATAGAGTTCTAGGCACTTATGTGTTTATTTGTGCATTCATTTCACATTGATTTGCACAAGTCGGATCTGTGGCCATCATGCATCGGGATGCGTGATTGATGGTCTTGGATCCGACTATGCCTCTCCCTTTATGTTTCGAGGTGATATGGGGTGACATAGTGCGTACATACCCTTGGGAGACACTCAATTTTCTCTGTTTTGTGCTCTACTGCAGCTTGGTGTCCCAACACATCAGTGGCCGGTAGTGCCTTGCAGATGGCCGGCAGTGCCTTGTTGTTGGCCGGCACCCCTTCATTTTTGGTCGGCAGTGGCTCCCCATGGCCGGCAGGCCATTGATGCAGTCCCCAGCATGTTTTTGGTAAGGTTCAGCAGGAATTCCTTGAGGACACCCTGCAGACAGAGCCTCTAAAGAGCAACATGAGAGCTTTTCGGGGCGGCATCCGAACATGCATCCTCTCCTTCTTCGAACAGAGCTGGAGCAGCTTATTTTTCATGCTTACTTGTTAGTTAGCACCAATTTGTAATAATTAATTAATTTGTTAATTAATTAAGTTTTTGTAATAATTAGTTGTAGCTAGTTATTCAATTTGGTTATGTAATAATTAATTAGCTTGTTAGTCAGTTAAGTAGCCGGCATGTATTATTTATTCGGACCCTCCGTTGAGAGGGCCAATTTTGTAATAACTGTGCGTGCGTGTGTGCATGTATTCCAACCCACGTCTTTCTCCCTTTTACTTACCCGCTTTTGTTGGTTAGTTTTAGGTCATTTTTCAATTAGCATACTTATGCTTTGCATGTTTGCATCCATTCATTTGTCTATCATACTTATGCCTGCATGTTTGCATCCATTCATCTATTTTGCATGCACCGGGCTCGGCGCATCATACTAACTGCATCGTGTTTCAATTCCAAATTGAATACATGTATCAATTGTTGCATCTTATATGCCATTTTAGGATAGTCGAGCCTATTTCTAGTTGCATTTTGCATGCGTTACATTAGCCATATGAACTAGGATCATGCATTGATTACTAACTAGCTCTTGTTTTGGCTCGGAGTACTAGGTAAGCTTTTATGCTTTAGCATACTACATGTGTGTCATTGATTGCCATGATAGCATGCTTGCCATGAGGCTAACTGCTTATGTGTTTAACTGCTTGAATGTCTGTGGGTGAAAGTTGGATCACTTGAATTGGAACAATTCATTGAAATCCGCATTTTAGCCTACTTACGAGTAGCAAACTTCAAACCATTTTCCAAACAACCGGAAATGCGATGCTTTGTTCCAAATTAGGCAATCTAGTTTATACTTGTTTTGCTGTGCGCATCACATAGTAATTCTATCTAATTAACCGGAATAAGCACACATGTGCTTTCAAAAACTAGATATCATGTTTAGTAGTGGCCGATCTTTGATCGGGCGAGCGGGGGTGCTCATAGATGACCTTCCCCAATCGTACCCAAGTTCCCTAGCCGAGGCAACTTTGGTGATGACGAACACGTGGCCTTACGCAACGAGTCAAGGTTTCCTAAATTTTTCCAAAATAAAATATTTAGGTGGCGACTCTGTATTTGGCAAAGCAGCCCATGTTTGGCACTTCTTTCTTAAAAATCAGTTTTCCAAAACGATTTGCCGGATTTGGACTCTTTGGTGATTTATCAATCTCACATCGCACATTGTGAGATCAGATTAAGAACGGTGACAATTTGAGTCCGAACTGTAGCATGAGGCCCTCGGGGGCGCGTCTACAGTTTCTGGCGACTCTGCTGGGGAGTTAGAGAACTTGACTCGAACTCATGATATCTTGTTTTGACTACACTTATGTGTTTCTTTGCATTGCATTTGCATTGGTGCGCCTAGGACACCGTGTTTGCCGTATGCTATTCCTGAACGGTTTGCCGGAGGCTTGCTTTGAGAAGCGTGCCATAAGGCTGACCGGTTGCGGGCTCTGCCATGACGGGAAGACAAACCTCAGTTTTTACTAGGGCATCCTTTTTGACCATTCGACCTCATGCATATCAGAATCCATAGTGACTATTCCAAACTAGGACAGGTTGCTTACCCGATTTTAGGTTGTTTGAAACCACTGCATGCGTAGTGAAACCCTAGCTCCTGACAAAATAGGACAGGGAAACTCTACCCCAACATAGGGGTGTTTTGGCTCTCATTTGCTTGCTATGTGCTTTTTTAGTTGGCCTCTACAGCAATGCACGTATCAGTTTGCAAGTCTGGGTGTCAGGCCTGACGGCATCAGTATTTTGAGAATATGTTATATCTGTCAGTATCAGATTCAGATTTGGGACAGTGATTTTGGGGAACAGTGATCAGTGGTTGAGGGCAGTTCTTTCAGCTTTTCTGTGTGCCAACTGTGTGTTGTATTTATTTAAGCTGTTATGTTGCATCCGACCAGGTAGATATTCCCCGAGCACTCTGGGTTAGAGGTCGTAGACTTAATTGATCCAGGGATCTGGTAGACGGACAAGATGTGTTCCTTTCTTTACCCCCGGTTGCTAGACGGAGGTCAAAAGGGCGCAGTATATCAGTACAGCGGTCACCAGATTAGTGGTCTACCCCATTAGTGAATAGTCAGACTGAGGTCTCAGTTTCTATTGCAGGGAAAGATATACCAATTATTCAGATAGATCTGTACCACATGGCAAGCTTAGAGGAGGTGGTCCGTCACCTCCAAGAAAGCATGAAAACTATGCAGCAGGATGCTGCTCGTCAAGCAGAATCTGCCAAACAGCAGGCTGCGATCGTGACCTAATAGGCAGAATTAATCACTAGGCTACAGCAGCAAGCTGGAGTATCTACTTCACACCAGGTTCCTCCCCCACCGAGAGTTCCCATACTCAGGGAGACAACTAACGCCCAGGATGATACAGACATTCTAATCGGGCCGGCTCCGCCTCCAATTTTACCCCAGCTGTCCAAAACACCCACCAACCTGCCAGATTCTCCCTTTGAGTTCGAGACAGACCCCACAGCACTGAAAGTAAGCAAGCTTGAAAAGTTGTTCAAGAAGTCTCAAGGGGCTCATTTCATTTCAGATATTGAGGATGGGTACACCGACTCGGCCATGACGCTGCCGGACCGTTTTAAGATGCCACATATTGACCACTTTGACGGGTCGGGGGACCCTATGGTGCATTTGTGGCTGTTTTCAGACATTCTAAGGCCAATGGGCCTCTCTAGATTACAGAAGCTTTCCTTGTTTGGCCGGACCTTTTCAAGTGTAGTGGCCATTTGGTATGCAAAATTGGAAGATTCCGTCAAGAGGAGTTGGGAGGAGATGGTTGAGGTCTTCATAGCTCAATACTCATACAATACACAGATCGAGATTACGACCCGTGGTCTTGAGACAACCCGGCAGGAGCTGAAGGAGAGTTTCTCCGATTTTGTAACCCAGTGAAAGGCCAAAGCCTCGATGATGACCATCAGGCCAGTTGACAAAGATCAAATACGGATAGTTGTGCGCAACCTCCAGCCCAAGCTTATGTAGAAGATAATCGTTCTCCCCCTCCCCACCTTTGTAGACCTACACGAGATAGGGGTGCAGATCGAGGATGCTATGAAACAGGGTCTAATTGACCAAGACCGAGAGTAGCTAAAGAGGGCATTCAACCGCAGTTCGAATGCAAGCACAAGCAGTGCTGCAGCTGGCAGATCTCCAGATGTAGGAATGGTTACCACCACCACCCCAAAAACCCTTGTAGCTACACTATTCACCGGTGCATCCGAAAGTAGCTCACAAACAACCAAGTATTCCCCCTGAAGTCAAAGAACCTTCACCCCGCTATGCATCCTCCCATCCAAAGCTTTGGGGGTTTTGATCAGAAAAGGGCATTTAAAGCCCCTAGAGCCGCAGCCACTACCAGACAGGCTCCCTGCTTCCCATAACCCGGCCAAGTACTGCGCCTGTCACCAGCAGCATGGTCATGGCACTGACCAGTGCTTTCGGTTGCGTCATAAGATTCAGGATCTCATCGACAATAGGGTGATCATGCCCCCGGAAAAACAAATGTCACAACCAACCCTCTCCACCACATAACCAAGCTCCTCCTCCCAAGCGCATCAATTTCATCCAAACTGGGGTTTTGTCATACGACTCCAGCATATATATCACCCCTTCTCACCTACCCAAGCCGGAGGTGTTCATTCCTGACAGCACTGACTTGTGCGTGTTGGACATCTCCCAAACCCAACCAGAAACGGTGGTGGCAACTATCGGAGATGGAACTGGGTCAACTGTGAGAACAGACAAGGATGAGCAGTTAGAACCTGAGGGCTCTGCGAGTTTCAAGTACAACCCGAGCGGTTACATTGCATCAGTAGACCAGGCTAGGTCGAATGCGGAATTGCCAATAGGGGCAGAGATTTGTGTAGCACGAGAGGATGGACCTGATCAAGGACTAGATGATCTAGCGGATCTGGAAAAAGACCTTACGAATCTACAATTCTTTGAAGAACAGGATTTGGGGGACATGGCAGCCAATTGGTTTGATGGGTCAGCAAAAACTATGGGATGGCTTAACGACCAACCAGATGTCGAGGAACAAACTCAGTTAGAACAGAGTCTGGCAGGGACGGAGTCATCAACAGTGGCCGGAAGGGCCAGGAATCAGAATGTGCCGCTGGAGAGCATCGTGATAATAATTTTTCTCGGGACCAGAGCATTTCAAGTATAGAGGACATTGAATAGCAAGCCGCCCTGAAACAGTTCGAACGAGAAAGGACCGATGATTTTGAAAGAGTCAGAAAAGCCAAAGCCCCTGAGAGGACAGAACGTGTTGTGAGCACGGGAACGGAAGTTACTGTGCGTACAGGAATAGTTGTAACAGAGCCAGATAGGTGCCTTTAGTTGCCGATGGCATGTGGTGAAAAGATGACGACCTACGTCTTGCCCACACAGATAACGACTGGGGACAAAGCCAACCAGATGATACCTGGTATGTGGGTGAAATAGACCACATGACTAGGAGTGGGCGGTATTTTAAGCCCCCGCACTTAGATCAACCAGAGGCATCCAGGAAGGACAAGGAGGTGGATAAACAAAAAGAGAAGTTACTCGAAGAAGAGGCTGTGCTGAAACAGCTGAAGAAGATACAAGCAGACATCTCCATCTGGGGATTGCTTATGGCTTCACGAGTTCACAGAGAGGCTGTCCTTTCGGCAATGGACAAGGCCAAACTCTCCATAGATACCACACCTAAACAGCTGGTAGGGCTGGTGTTTCCGGGAGGAGCTTTCCCGACGTTGACCTTTTCTGACAAGAAGCTGCCGCCTGAGGGCGCAAATCGCAACAAACCGCTCTACATCTCTGTGGAGTGTACAGGCAAGTGGGTACCAGTAGTTCTTGTCGACACGGGATCCGCTATCAACGTATGCCCATTAAGGACAGCATATGCAATCGGGTTGAAACCAGCAGACTTTGTACCAACCATCCAGGTAATAAGGGCATATGACAATACAAGCAGGGAGGTAAAGGGGACCGTACAGATTCAGACCCAGGTTGGTCCAGGACAACACGATGTTGACTTTCATGTCTTAGACATTCTCGCAACCTTCAATCTACTCCTAGGGCGACCGTGGCTGCATCAGGTGAGGGCGGTCTCTTCCACCATGCATCAGATATTGAAATATCCCCACGAGAAGGGGGTGGCTATTGTTTTTAAGAATTCGTCGATTCATCTACCACCAGACGTGTCTACACCGGTTTTGGAAATTGGGCACGGCACGGAGGATGTGTTCCTATCAGGATTCACCTTAGCCGAGGCCCAGGTCATTCAGAACATCTTAGCTATTGATGAGGGATTGTATGTCAGCGCACAGTCAGTGTACCTCATGAAGAAACTCCAGCACCTCCCCGGGATGGGACTAGGAAGAAGTGGCTAGAAAGGCATTACAGTATTGGCCGAGGTGTCGCACAACCCGCATACCTTTGGTTTAGGCTATCTGCCCACCAAAGAGGACTGGGTAAGGAAAAGCAAAGAAATGGCTGGAAGAGCCAGAGCCAAGCAGACCGGGAAACGTTTTGATTTGATGCATCGGCCTATTCAGGGCACCCTAAATGGATGCTTCGTCCGGGAGGGGGAAGACTTTCCATTCTGCGGCTTCCCAGTGCCATGGTTAAACGCAGAAAAGAGGTGCATGCCAGGATTTGAAATCTTCTTCGACTTGCAGTTATCCGGGGATGATGTCGCCGAGGAGCAGACAGGTCCATCAGCTGAGGTCGAGCAGTGTAAGGAAGTGGATTCCGAGAACACCGATTTTCAAATGGGGGTAGCACTGGCCTATCTATTATCAGATCCTCCGATCGTCCATGAGTTCTTGGGGGATGATCTCTCAGTGTCTATGATTGGGAATGAAACGGTTGCGAGCCTATCTTCAAACATTTTGGATACATCCGTCGCACCCTCCCTTGTCTGGCAGTACGAGGAGGGATTCTTATCGAGCACCACCAGGTCAGGTAGTGAGCCGGAATCTGATTCCACTGAGTCCGTAAGGTCAGAATTAGGTTCTAGCTCATCTGAGTCTGAGTTCGGTATTCTTGGGGGTGATAACCCGGATGCCACAGTCCTGTCTAGGTCATCTTTTTCTTTCTCTTTTGAGTCTGTTGTAACAAAAGAATCAGATGGACTGGATGAAGTGATTAATGAGAATGGAATAGCTGTGGCTTCTGAGTGCTTTTCTGTGCCTTTGATTTATTGTATTAATCAGGACTTTCAAAATTTTGATGAAAACGACGAGGAAGAAATTCATCCGGTTTTGAAATATTTGCTTGAACAAGAGCATGAGAGGTTTGTAAAACCGCTGGTTGATAAGATCACCCAAATTAATGTTGGTACTGAGAAGGACCCGCAGCTGGTCCAGATCGGGTCCACGTTGTCTTCGGAGGAGCGCGAGCGCTTAGTCGCTTTATTAAAAGATTTCAAAGATGTTTTTGCGTGGTCCTACGAAGACATGCCTGGAATCGATCCTGAGATTGTACAGCACCAGATCCTTCTCGACCCAAAGGCCCGACCTGTCAAGCAGAAACTCAGAAGAATTCGCCCACATTGGGCTATCAAGATCAAAGAAGAGGTCACCAAGCAAAATTGACACAGGGTTCCTGCTGGTATCCGAATACCCAACTTGGTTGGCCAACATAGTTCCAGTGCCGAAGAAGGACGGTAGAATTCGGGTATGTGTGGATTTCAGGGATCTAAACAAAGCTAGTCCGAATGACGACTTTCCTCTACCGCATATGGACGAGTTAGTAGATTTTACCGTGGGGCATGCATTGCTCTCATTCATGGATGGCTTTTCGGGCTACAATCAAATTGTAATGGCACCTGAAGACCGGAAGAAGACTGCTTTTACCACCCCGTGGGGAACCTATTGTTATAGGGTGATGCCATTTGGGTTGAAGAATGCTAGAGCTACATATCAACGGGCTGCGACCACGATATTGCATGACATGATCCACAAAGAGGTTAAGGTGTACGTAGACGACATGATTGTCAAGTCCAAGGAAAGAGAGGACCACTACACCGCCTTGCAAAAGTTCTTCCAAAGGATTAGAGAATTTCGGTTGCGGCTGAATCCTCAGAAATGTACGTTTGGTGTTACGGCAGGAAAAATGCTGGGGTTCTTGATCACACAAAGGGGCATCGAAGTCAACTCTTCTAAAATCAAGGCCATCTTAGAAATGCCACCACCAAGGACTAAAAAGGAGGTGCGAGGCTTTCTGGGTAAAGTGCAATTCATAAGACGGTTTATCTCAAAATTAACCTTAACTTGTGAACCACTCTTTGGTCTCCTGAAGAAAGGAACGAAGTTCCAATGGGACGGTCGATGCCAAGCTACTTTTGAACAGATTAAGCAATACTTACAGAACCCACCTGTGTTGTCACCACCTGAGCCGGGGAAACCATTGATCTTGTATCTTTCAGTGACTGAAACTACAATGGGCTACATGCTTGCACAGGAGTCTGAGGACAAAGTGGAAAGGACCATCTACTATCTGAGCAAGAAAATGCTAGATTACGAGACCCGCTATACTCCGCTGGAGAAGGCTTGTTTGGCCTTGGTATGGGCTACCAAGAAACTATGGCACTACCTGTTAGCTCACTCTATAATGTTGGTTTCAAGATTAGATCCCATCAAATATCTCTTCGAGAAACCAGCACTTACGGGTAGGCTAGCCCGTCGGTTGCTTCTGCTTTCCGAATTCGATCTGAAGTATGTGATGCGCAAGTCAGTAAAAGGGAGAGTGATAGCGGAGTTCCTTGCCGATCACCCAGTTGAAGGGGATGAGGCAGTTGAGTACCTGTTCCCAGACGAGGCCATTCTGCACATCAAAGAAGAATTTTGGACAATGTACTTTGACGGAGCATCAAACCAATATGGGTATGGGATAGGAGTGTTGCTAATAGCGCCCGACAATTCCCGCATCCCTCTAGCATTCAAACTCCGTTTTAAAGTATCGAACAACGAAGCAGAATATGAGGCATGCATTGCTGGTTTAGAAGCTGCCCTAGAGCTAGGGGCAAAACGGTTGGATGTCATCGAGGACTCGAACCTTGTTGTACCTCAGGCTAAAGGAGATTGGAAAGTCAAAGAAGAAAAGATGAGAATTTACCACCAGACCTTAGACTTACTGATTCCTCGATTTGAGAAGCTAGACTTCACTCATTTGATAAGAGAGAACAACAGGTTCGCAGATTCACTAGCAACTCTATCTTCTATGATAGACATCCCTTTCGGAGTCCGGATGCATCCAATCATCATTGACCAAAAGTTTGTTCCGGCTTATGAGTTGATTGCTGCCATAGATGAGGTTCAAGATGAGAATCCCTGGTATTACGATGTTTGGAACTTCTTGGAGAAAGAGGCGTATCCACCAGGGGCAAACGCCAAAGATAAAAGGACAATTAGAAGAATGGCCGCTCGGTTCATTATCTGCGGGGGTAAACTGTATAAGAGAGGTCATCTGGGAATGCATAAGCTGTATGTTGACACAGAAGAATCGAAGCGCCTGATGGAGGCCATCCATGGAGGAGAGTGCGAAGCGCACACGAACGGGGTGATGCTAGCCCGGAAAATCCTTAGATAGGGTTACTACTGCTCCACCATGGAGGAGGATTGTATTGGCTTTGTTCGGCGATGCCACAAATGTCAAATCCATGCAAACCGTATGAATATCCCGCCGTCTAAGCTGTACAACATGACTTTGCCATGGTCGTTTTCAGTTTGGGGGATTGACGTGATCGGAGCTGTCACTCCAAAAGGGTCCAATGGCCATGAGTTCATTCTGGTCACGATAGACTATTTTACAAAGTTGGTTGAGGCCCAATCTTATGCGGTGTTGAAGGCTTCACATGTTGCGAAGTTCATCAGGAACAACATCATCTGTCGCTATGGGGTCTCAAATGAGATCATTTCAGACAATGGTTCCCACTTCAAGAAGGAGGTGATTGACTTGTTGAAAAAATACAACGTGGCTTTTCATAAGTCCTCTACGTATTGGCCGCAGACCAACGGAGCAGTTGAGGCCGCCAACAAGAATATCAAACACATATTGCAAAAGATGGTGGAGACCTACTGGGACTGGCTAGATAAGTTGCCATTTGCTCTGTGGGGCTACCGGACTTCAATTCGTACTTCTACTGGAGCAACGCCGTATTCCTTGGTTTACAAGATGGAGGCTGTTCTGCCTATTGAAGTTGAGGTTCCATCTTTGCGAGTATTGGCTGAGTGTCAGATAGCCGAGGCAGATTGGCAGCAGAGCAGGTTCGAAGAACTAATGTTGTTTGATGAAAGAAGGCTGAAAGCACTGTACCATGTTCAGGGTTATCAACGCAGAATTGCAAGGGCTTTCAACAAGAAGGTTAAGTCCAGGAATTTGAAAGAGGGAGATTTGGTGCTCAAGGACAGCCGAGCTCCCATCCACGACCCTAGGGGTAAGTTCAGACCTAATTGGACTGGCCCTTACATTATCAAGTCTTTTTGGTCAGGCGGAGCTGTCGTTTTGCTGGACCTAGATGGCCTAGAGTTCTCCCAACTGATCAACATAGACAAGTTGAAGAAATATTACCCCTGAGTGACTCGCTAGGCCGAAAACTCGAAAGGGCGACCTAGGCAAAAGTTAGAGCATAAAAAAATTTGAAATTACAAAAATTGAGCTTGCAAGGTCGAAAACCCGCAAAGGGCGGCCTTGGCAAAAGTTAGAGCGCAAAAGGAGAGAGTAAATACACGAGTGAACCCAAGCCAAACTACGTAAGGCTTGATTCCCATCTTTGGGATACGTAGGCAACTTCATCCTGAAGTCCAGCCATAATCACTTCCCCGATCAACTTTGTCCATGTGATCATGTTTGGTCATCTTTCTTCATTCAACATTCAAGAGCTCGATTGTGATCTCCAGTGCAGTGCCATTCAGACTAGGGGCAACTTTCCAGTTGCTAGGATCCGGGGTTGTACATCTCAGTGATAGATCTCGGGTATGTCTTGTTTTGATCCATATCGAAAATGGTTTTGAAAAGTTTTAATAAAAGTTGATTTTGTTCAAATTAATCTTTTTGCAACTTAGACCATTTTTGGACCAAGCGAAAAATTTTCAGTACCCACAACCTTCAATTTCATTGATTTCAATACAGAGTTCTCCTACTCTTGTATACAAATTGAAGTTGCTTTTTTATTTCATTCAAAAGAAAACTTGAAAGTTCTGATTAAGGAAAATAAATTCGGGGCCTAAGTCAAGTGTTCCTGCCTCCCCTCCAAGAGCTTGTGGAAGCCTCTGACGCCAAAGTGGGCCCCACCTGTGCCTCTTTATTGAGCCAATCTAGGCACTCATCAGAAAAGGTGCAGCTGAAAGCAGGAGTAGGGAGCCAGAAGCTCTCTTGTCCTCCAGGCGGTGGCATACCGAGCTAGCTGCGTGCCTCGAACTGAAAATGTAGCAAGGTACTCTATCCCCTCCTCCAGGCAAGTCTGATCATGTCCAAACTGACGCCGAAATCGGAATGGCAAGTAGAACACGCAGTGTGTCAGGCCAACCAACTAGATTGCGGGCTGATGGGTCATGCTATAACTCATCGCCGGTAGATTGAGCCAAGGGCAGCGCCAAGCAATGTCAGTAGCGGACAAACTACACATCCAGTCGAACCACCATCCCTCATCCGAGGCATCGACTAGACATCGCCGGAAGAAGTAGCTGTGAGCTGAATATGTGGGGCAGGAGTCCACAATCTTCAATTTGTCCATCAACCATATCTGGGGAGGAATGAAAAATGAGAGAATAAAGAATAGAGAGGTGTATGTTGAGAGAAAAGTGAGAAGAAGGGTTTTGAGAGAAAAATCGAGCCTGAGGGCCGAGTGATGTGAGAAACATATGTGAGAAAGGGTGGGAACCATTACCTGCAATAGTAGTGGACTCCCCGCCAAGCTAGCCATCTCCCGGCAATGAAAAGCGTCCAAGCCTATCAACGTCTCAGCAAGCGTCGTGGCGATGCAGCTTTTGCCCTCCCTCAGGCCCTCAGCAACTTCAATCAAACGAGTGCTAAACCCACCGGAGCCTGGAGCAAGTAAGAAATGAGATAACATGCATAAGCAAAGCGCATGTCGTCGATAACCCTGCCAATGATGGTCACCGCAGTCACCGGCATCAGAAAACCGACAAACCAAGCTCGAAATGTCTAAATCTCCATCATGAATCAATGATCGAGCATCATGCAAAGTGAGCCCACATATCTGCCCCAATGCTTGGACGTGGCCGAAGCGGAATTGTGGCAAGATTTCTTTACCGGGCTCGGATTCCATTAAAGATTGAAAGTCTTCGAAAGTGGGACACATCTCTTGCCCGCCAAAGCTAAAGACGTGTGTCACCAGATTCCAAAATCTTACCGCAGCATGAAGAAACGGAAAACACAGCGAAGTGCGACTCAACGTGAATAGTGCGCTTATGCCAAAACCCTGGAAATTAAGCTTTTTCGAGCCATCTAAGTTTGCAATCCAATTTGAGAGGTTTTGAGCAAGGAATGCTTCCATTTGGTGCAAATCTGAGCTAAAATGAAGAGGATCCCGAAGCTGGTACTCATATAGAAGATAAGGCAGTGAGTGGAGGACAGATGTCGACATTTCGAAGAGTCTGCCATCAATGGCCGGCAGTGGCTCATCAGTGGCCGGCAGTGGCTCATCAGTGGCCAGCAGTGGCACATTGATGGCCGGCAGGCCTTCCTATGTGGCCGACAGTCTCTCCCTCATTCTCACTGACCTTCTTGTTGAAGACCTAGTTATTTGCTGCAAACAAGTCCTGTTACCTAGGTCTTTTAAGGTCTTGTTTTGTCCTATTTGACTCTGTCGTGTCTCGTTTAAGACGTATTAGTTTCTTTTTTTTGTGTCAGTCTGTGATTATCTTCCTTTCATTTATCGAGTTGTGGTAATTTGCTTATCGAGTTGTAAACTTGTTAAGACTTTGTTTTGCTTATCAAGTTATTTTGTTATTACTCGGTTCACTACCTGATTAGTGCAATTCGAGTGTTTGGTTTTCAAAACAAAAGTTCGAACTCATTTTTGTGTAAAATGATGCGATGCGGGGCGATGCATAGAATGTACAAATGAAACACTTTTTCAACAAAATGTTGTTTTCATTCCATCATAGATTCTTTTTATAAAAGAGCATAGTTTTGAAAAGTAAATCTGCCTGACGCAGTACAATGTGCAAATCTACTAGTAAAAAGAAAAATAAAACAAAAAGAAGAGCAACGTTTGAACCAGTAAAATGTCTGGATCGGCGCCAATCGCCTCAATACTGAAGGGTCCTCCTCGACCGAGAGGACTCTGGAACATCGCCACCGTCAGCACCTAACTCTGAACTCGAGCCATCCCCAGCTCCATTTCCATCTTGAGGCGACTCTGACCGCGGACTCACTACTTCCTCGTCAGACTCATCATCATCTGGGGCAGGCCCCCGTGAACTAGTCCCTCGTCCTGCTCTCCTTGCTACTCGGGGAGGTGCTAAAGGACCCGTCTCTGCTCCTGCTGAGGTACCGAATGGGCCTGGCATCAAGAAAGGAATATGAAAAAGGGCAATCCACCAAGATGCATTAGTAATCAAGATGTATCAGATGCCAAGAATAATGCGCTGTGAGCAGTGAATGATTTGCAACGAATGTGTACCGTGAGCGGTGTATGGGAGCAATGTATCAGATCAATGTAGTGTGCAACTGTGCAAATGATGGCATGTCGAGAAAAGACTGTGTGGCATGAAGTGTGGTTTGAAAGAACTCACCAGAATACTGTAAATACTGAACAAGTCCATGCTCGTCTGCAGCATCCCCATCACCGAAGCCATCATCTCCAGAGACTGACGAGTGTACTCAATGGGAGTCTACAAAAATGTTGAAGTCATTAGTATTCTGCGGGATATCCAATGAAATGAAATGATTGTGCAAAATGAAAAGTATAGCACATACAGGGGTCGAGCCGTAAACTCCGATAAGCTCATGACCAGCTGGAGGAGGAGCGAAGGGAATCTGATAAGTCTCTGCAGCCCGCCCTCGGTATGTCATAGTAGCAGGCAGCACGGGCCATGCAGTCCCCTGTCTCCCCTCAGGACCTCCTCTCCTACGAGACCTGGTCGCTCCGTCTCTCCCCCTCGCAACTAGAGCCCTCGCTCCCTCTCCTCCTCGCATACCGGACAAAGGTGGCATCAGATGTGTCTGAATAAAGGTCGCGTAGTCACCCTTTGTGCGGAAGTACTCTGTCTCCAGTCCTACCATGAACTGAATCACCTGGTCGGCGGACAACCTGTGTGTCTCCCTCATCGATGATGGAGGTGCCATCGGCACAAATGGAGTAGGCGCTCCCAAAGTCTGATGCACGAAGCGCTCACTCAAAAACCAAGCGTAACAGATCAGGCCCTTGAAGAGAATGTGGAACTGAGACATAGTCTGGGCAGTATGGTACTGATCTCGAAGTCCTGACGGGATCGCATCCCATGGCTGCCATGTGATCTGAGACAAGAGAATAAACAAGATGATCAGTTGTCAAATAACTAAGGTGTGCGCATCAAGTTAATTAAAATAATCTTATTACAGGCTTACCTCGTGTGCCATGACCGTGTCGAAAAATTGCCGGAAGAACATGAAGCTCTGTCGAGTCCTACGACGGAGCTGACCGTCGTGTACATCAGAAAATGGAATGGTCGCTAGGGTCTCCTCCACAGGCTTCGGAGCAAGTGTCGGGAAGTATGCGTATACCCACAGCTATTAGAAAGATGTGATCAGTACAGTGTATGAACAGATTGTTGAACATACAGAAAGCAGAATGTAGTACAGTGCATAACGGATGTAGGCCTAGAACGGACATTAGATCCTGTGTGTGCAGTGTATGGTATGTAGGCCCCGTTTGGTGTAGCTGTTAAAACAGCTTATAGATTATAGCTTAACAGATTATAGATTATGACTTTAATCAGAAGTTGTTAATTTGTTTGGTGTAGCTGTTGAATTATAGATTTAAGTTGCTGAGTAGTGTTTGTTAAATAAGCTGTGAAATAGCTTTTTCAATTAATTTTTATTTTTTGTTTGTCTACATTTCTCATAAAAAATAATAATAATAATCTATAGTCCATTTGGGTCTTTTTCTATTTTTAAAAAAATAAAAAATAAAAAAAATTAAGAGTATAACCATAAATTAACATGTCCACAGCAGAAGTTGATAATTAGAAGCAAGGGGTGAGCAGCTTCTCAGAATCAGCTTTTTTGAGTTAAAATAAGTTGTTAGAATCAGAAGCTGTTTGAAATAAGTTTAACCAAACAGTCCAAAATAACGTTTTCAAAGCTAAAAGCCATAAGTTAGCTTTGAAAAGCTAAAACAAACACCCCCGTAGTGTGCAGCATGTATGACGTACAGAAAATGTAAAGCAAAAAGCATACAGTGCAAGAGCAGATACAGAAAATACAGAAAGTACAAGTGTTGAGCAAAGCAAAAGTACGAATGCTGAGTAAAGCAATGAAAAGGGAAAACTAGGTTGTGTACCTCCCAAGCTCGCCAATAGCCGCTGATCAACCTCCTACGCATCCGAGAAGTGGAGCTCATGTATCCATAAAGAGTGGTGAGGCCGGCCGCGCCCCAGTCATAGAACCGGACTCGCTGGAGTACCACCAGAGTGCCCAAGAAGTATAAACCCACGGTATTCCACCTGTTCGAAAACAATGTGGTACCGAAAAGGAACAAGAGGAAGCCCCTGGCGTACTGCTCTACCTCCTCATCAATATCGGGATCCTCCCCTCTGTAGTGCTCCTCGAACTAAGTGTATCTAACCATGCCTGCTTGAAGAATAGGCAGACATGCTCCAAGCAATGTGTCCCATGCAGCCACCCACTCTCCCATATCAGGATCAAGGGGAATCGGATCACCTTCTACACCCAGGCCGGTGATCATGGCAAAGTCGAGAGGAGTCATAGTCATCTCTCCCACAGTGGAGAAGTGGAAAGAGTCCCACCACCTTTCCACAAGAGCCCTTAGGAGAGGGCGACTCGCTGTAACCCGTGTCAAACTGCAGCAAAATACGCCAAAGCTGATCCCGTCGATGATCCAGCAGACCCTCGCTGGAAGTACATCGTACCAATCCCGAGCGGTCGTAGCGCCACAACCCCTGAAGGAGCGGGATTCATCATGCAACAGTAAATGCAGTTCAGATCAGATCAGTCATGTATTGAAAATGCAGTTTAGATCAGATTAGTCATGTATTGAAAATGCAGTTCAGATCAGATCAGTGATGTATTGAAAATGCAGTTCACGTCAGATCAGCGATGTGTTGAAAATACATTTCAAGACAGATCAGTGATGTTGTGAAAATACAGTTCAGATCAGATCAATGATGTATTAAAAATACAGTTGCATGGAAATCAGTAGTGTATCAAAGATACAGTTGAATTCAGAATAATGACGCCTGAGGTACGCTCGTGTACATCACATACAGGGCAGTGATGCGCGAAGTACAGTTCAATGCAGAGCAATAATGTATGAAATACGATCAGGTCAAAGCATGTGATGCGATCAGACCGAAACAGTACAAGAAATGCAAGTAGTTGAAAGTAATACTGCAGAAAACCAGAGTTCGTACCTCTAAAACAAAGGCCGACAAATGAGACATCGGCTCCCTCAGTAAGAGGTCATTTGGTGCGCCCTCATTAAAATCGGTGAAAGTATGGATGCCTCCCGCCACCGGAATAATGCGAGTCTTTGGGTGATACCTCGCGGGCTCGAAGGGACGTACGCTCAATAGTTTATATTTGCATGATCTTGCGTTTAGTCAAATTTGCATTGCTTTGCATCTCATCCAATTTGCACTGTTTTGCATCTCATCAAACCTGCATTGTTTTGCATCTTATCCAATTTGCATTGTTTTGCATCTCATCAAACCTGCATTGTTTTGCATCTCATTAAACCTGCATTGTTTTGCATCTCATTAAACTTGCATTGTTTTGCACCTTATTATTTTAACTTGCGCTGTTACGCACTTCTTATTTTAACTTGCGCTGTTACGCAGGTTATGTGCGCTGTTACGCAGGTTATGTGCGCTGTTACGCACTTCTTATCTTAACTTGCGCTGTTACGCAGGTTTTGTGCGCTGTTACGCACTTATTATTTTAACTTGCCCTGTTATGCAGGTTATGTGCGCTGTTACACACTTCTTATCTTAACTTGCGCTGTTATGCAGGTTATGTGCACTGTTACGCACTTCTTATCTTAACTTGCGCTGTTACGCAGGTTATGTGCGCTCTTACGCACTTCTTATTTTAACTTGCGCTGTTACGCAGGTTATGTGTGTTGTTATGCACTTATTATTTTAACTTGCGCTGTTACGCAGGTTATGTGCGCTGTTACGCACTTCTTATCTTAACTTGCGTTGTTACGCAGGTTATGTGCGCTGTTACGCACTTGTTATTTTAACTTGCACTATTACGCTTGTTATTGTGCGCTGTTACACATTTATTGTCTTAGCTTGCGTTGTTACGTAGGTTATGTGCACTGTTACGCACTTATTATCTTATCTTGCGCTGTTACGCAGGATGTATGCCCTGTTACGCACTTATTATCTTAGCTTGCGCTGTTACGCAGGTTATGTGTGCTGTTACGCATGTTTTAACCAGCGCTGTTACGCATGCTCTTCTTCTTTTAACCTGCGCTATTACGCATGTTTTAACTTGCGCTGTTACGCATGCTCTTCTTCTTTTAACTTGCACTGTTACGCATGTTTTACTTGTTTTACTTGCGCTATTACACATGTCTTACTTGTGCTGTTACGCATGTCTACTTCTTTAACTTGTGCTTTCACGCATGTCTTATTACTTACTTGTGCTGTTACGCATGTTTTACTTCTTTACTTGCGCTGTTACGCATATTCTATCTCATTAACCTGCATTGTTACGCATGTTTTATTACTTACTTGCGCTGTTACGCACGTTATGTTTTACCTTGCGCTGTCATGCATGTTTTGCTTGCACTGTTACGCATGTTTTACTTGTTCTATTTGCGCTGTTACGCATACTATCTTTACCCGCGATGTCACGCACACACTTCTATCATGCGCTACCACGCATGTTCTACTTGCGTTGTCACACACTGTTCACTTGCATTGTCATGCATGTTTCTAACAATATTGTACCTGTTGAGTTTTTTTCTCTTACAGGCACGATATTGTATGTACAGTTCATTTGGAGTCAGCACGACCAGACGAACCGGACGGTATTGTATGCACTCAACGATAGACGTGGTGAGAATTGCATAATTTTTTTACATTCTTTCTATTGAAATATGTAGGACTGTTATTCATTCGCTTAAAATGTTACATTTATTTTGCATAACTGCTTCATTACAGTTTTCCTTTGCATAATCATAAGTTATGCTCTTGCATCTTGCATATCATTTTCATTATGCCCCAGCCTACGGGTGCATCTCTGCATGCTTATATTGAATGTCCGCCTGAGTCTTCGGCCATGTTAAAAATGGGTCGTTTCTGGGCTTTGACACTCACTCCCGTCACTTTGTGACTTTCGAGTTCTGTCAAAGAGGGGCAACTGTAGACACCTCATTTTTGACCGTTCTCAAGACTCAGTTGCGCCTGCAGGTACATCCGGACACAAATTCAATTGCTCATCGGGTATTCGACTTTCGCGGCGGAACGTCACGGGTTCGAGCTTTCCAGACCCTGTATCCTTTCTGCCCCATTCTTGGACCATGACTTGGTCCTTTCAGAATATGCTTCTTGGTGCACTGCCGACGACCTTTTAGACCTGTCAGCCCCCACTTTGTTGCTATCGGCCATTGACTGAGCCTGCCGGCCATCAATGAGCCACTGCCGGCCATCCCTGATGGCCGGCAGCACCCCTGTCTCAGCAGGTTTCACTCCAGATCTTTTGAGCCAGCTGGAATCCTTTTATCTGCCCTCCACGTGTATGGAGGGATGAAGCTCTTGCCAAGCTTCTTGAAGAAGCTTTGCATTGCTTTTCTTCAATATAAGGAGAGAGCCTCTCTCCTTAGTAGAGGTTCAACATTTTGAGAAGAAATATCTCTCTCTATATATATTGTTGTTCATCTGTGCCTTGAAGTCCATTTTCCTTGCACTTTTACACTACAACACTTAGAGATACACCACCATCTTTGGGTTGAGGTTCTTGGGAGGACTTCTTGAGTTCTGAAAAGAGAGGTTTTACCCCCTGAAGTTGCTGGTTTTGAAGTTGATCTTCAAGGGTGAGTTTCTTCCCCTTTTTAGCACTTTTTTGTACCTCATTTTGGCCATCCTTGCATATTGTTTTAGGCCTTGCTTTCAACTGAAAAAAGTCTGTTTTTTTATGTGCTTTTGGTGGTTGTTTAAGGTCATTTGGCTGTTAAGGGTCTTCAACCCTCTTGTTGGCCTTGTTTGGCCTTGTTTTGGGCCATGCCTTAAGGCCACTGAGCTAGCCTTGGTTTGGCCTTTTAACTAATGAAATCCAGTGGATTTTCAGTGGTAGGCATGTGGTTTTCAGGGCTCAAATCAGAGGGGGTGGCCCCCTTTCTTTTGGTTGTTATTTGCTTGCATTTTTGGCCTTCCAAAGGAGCATGTCTCTCTGTACTTTTGAGGCTTGGTTTAGGCCCTTTTTTGTGACTTTTAGGACCTGCCTTAGCTCTGTCCATGGCTGGTACGGTCACCTTTTGCATGCATCTTATATGTGTAGTGTAATCCCATTTGTAGCTCATCAAAGTAGCATGTTTGCCTAGCTTGTGTTGAGTCCATTTCAGTGGGTTTTTGGTGATGTTTTACCATGCCTTAGATCTGTTTTGGGTTAGTTTTGTCCCTCCATGCATGTGCAATACACTTGTAGTGTAAATCCCATAAACTAACGTTATATGATTCTTGCTTTAGCATGTTATCCTAGCTTATGTTGAGTCCATTTCAGCATGTATTTGGTCACTATTTGGCATGTCATGACTCTATGTCTTGCTGTTTGGTCGTATTTTGAATGCTCTATATACTTGTAAAACAAATCTTGCTTACTAGCTTTATGTGCATGATGCCTTGACTCATCATCCTAGCATATTTTGGCTTTGCTCCAGCATGATTTCGTTCTTATTTTGAGGTGTTTCAACACTGTTTTGGGCTGCCATGGCCATATCACTCATGCTTTGTATAGCTATAGTGTAAATACTTAGGCTAGTCTTGGGTTTTGAAGCCCCTACCATGCCATACATGTGATGTTTGCATGCTTTGCCATCATTCTAAATGTTATTTCAGTCCATGAAATGTGGCCATCCACTTGCATTTGACATGCTTTTGATCCCTTGGAGGCCTGGTTCTTTATGTTTCAAGAATGAACTTTGTGCATGCCATTAAGCCTAAGCCTTTGGCTCATCATATCAGTGCATTTTTGGTCTTGTTATACCATGATGTAACTCTGTTTTATGTTGGCCAAGTCATGCCTTGTTTGGTTTTAATAGATGTAGTGCATTGCCTCTTTTGTAGCCTTACATGCTCCATGTTTTTGGCTTTCTGTTCTAGCTTGCGTTGGCTAGCTTCGAGCTTGTTTTTGGTCTTGTTTGGACCTACCTTGGGACTATTTTAGGTTCCTTTAGCCCTTTGGGGCTTGCTTTGTATGGCCATGGCTTAAGTCCCTTTGCTAGTTCTTAGCTTTTGAGCTTCATGCATGCCATGCTTGTGTTATGTGTGTGATTTGGCATCATTCCTAACATCATTTCAGAGCATGTAGTATTGTCATAGTTTCATGCTTTTCACTCCTTAAGTGTGCTTAAGAGTTGCATCTTTATGCCTTAATTCTTGGGCCCATTGGCATGCATGCTTGTCTAGCATTTTGTACCATCAATTCAGCACCTTATGGCCACTGATTTGGGCATATCTGAGGTCTACCTATTTTGGTTTAAGTCCATCCCTTGCATGTTGTTGCATGCTTGCCTTGCATATTGTTGTATGCTTGCTCCATCTTTAAATGTTGTTGCATGCTAATTCCATTACATGTTGTTGCATGTTTATTACATACTTGGTACATTGCATGTTGTCGCATGCTAGTTCCGTTATTTGTCGTTGCATGCTTGCTTTACCTTGCATTGAGTATGCCTTGTAGTTACATGTTTGCATCCTTAGGACATATTGCATATTTGTCATGCTTGCTTTGCATTGTCGTTTGGGTTAAGTGTTAATCCAAGCACGAGAAACGAGGGACGTTTCATACTTCAAGTGATGAAACGTGTCTCAATTCTCGATCGCCGACGCTCTTGATTATCCATGATAGAGTTCTAGGCACTTATGTGTTTATTTGTGCATTCATTTCACATTGATTTGCACAAGTCGGATCTTTGGCCATCATGTATCGGGATACGTGATTGATGGTCTTGGATCCGACTATGCCTCTCCCTTGATGTTTTGAGGTGATATGGGGTGGCATAGTGCGTACATACCCTTGGGAGACCCTCCATTTTCTCTGTTTTGTGCTCTACTGCAGCTTGGTGTCTCAACACATCAGTGGCCGACAGTGCCTTGCAGATAGCCGGCAGTGCCTTGTTGTTGGCCGGCACCCCTTCATTTTTGGTCGGTAGTGGCTCTCCATGGCCGGAAGGCCATTGATGCAGTCCCCAACATGTTTTTGGTAAGGTTCAGCAAGAATTCCTTGAGGACACCCTGCAGACAGAGCCTCTAAAGAGCAACAGGAGAGCTTTTCGGGGCAGCATCCGAACATGCATCCTCTCCTTCTTCAAACAGAGCTGGTGCAGCTTATTTTTCATGCTTACTTGTTAGTTAGCACCAATTTGTAATAATTAATTAATTTGTTAATTAATTAAGTTTTTGTAATAATTAGTTGTAGCTAGTTATTCAATTCGGTTATGTAATAATTAATTAGCTTGTTAGTTAGTTAATTAGCCGGCATGTATTATTTATTCAGACCCTCCGTCGAGAGGGCCAATTTTGTAATAAGTGTGCGTGCGTGTGTGCATGTCTTCCAACCCACGTCTTTCTCCCTTTTACTTACCCGTTTTTGTTGGTTAGTTTTAGGTCATTTTTCAATTAGCATACTTATGCTTTGCATGTTTGCATCCATTCATTTGTCTAGCATACTTATGCCTGCATGTTTGTATTCATTCATCTATCATGCATGCACTGGCTCGGCGCATCATACTAACTGCATCGTATTTCAATTCCAAGTTGAATACATGTATCAATTGCTGCATCTTATATGCCATTTTAGGATAGTCGAGCCTATTTCTAGTTACATTTTGCATGCGTTACATTAGCCATATGAACTAGGATCATGCACTGATTACTAACTAGCTCTTGTTTTGGTTCGGAGTACTTGGTAAGCTTTTATGCTTTAGCATACTACATGTGTGTCACTGATTGCCATGATAGCATGCTTGCCATGAGGCTAACTGCTTATGTGTTTAACTGTCTGAATGCCTGTGGGTGAAGGTTGGATCACTTGAATTGGAACAATTCATTGAAATCCGCATTTTAGCCTACTTACAAGTGGCAAAGTTCAAACCATTTTCCAAACAAACGGATATGCGATGCTTTGTTCCAAATTAGGCTCATAGATGACCTTCCCCAATCGTACCCAAGGTCCCGAGCCGAGGCAACTTTGGTGATGATGGACACGTGGCCTTACGCAACAAGTTAGGGTTTCCTAAATTTTCTCAAAATAAAATATTTAGGTGGCGACTCTGTATTTGGCAAAGAAGCCCATGTTTAGCACTTCTTTCTTAAAAATCAGTTTTCCAAAACGATTTGCCGGATTTGGACTCTTTGGTGATTTATCAATCTCATATCGCACATTGTGAGATCAGATTAAGAACGGTGACAATTTGAGTCCGAACTGTAGCATGAGGCCCTCGGGGGCACGTATACAGTTTCTGGCAACTCTGCTGGAGAGTTAGAGAACTTGACTCGAACTCATGATATCTTGTTTTGACTACACTTATGTGTTTCTTTGCATTGCATTTGCATTGATGCGCCTAGGACACCGCATTTGCCATATGCTATTCCTGAACGGTTTGCCGGAGGCTTGCTTTGAGAAGTGTGCCATAAGGCTGACCGGTTGCGGGCTCTACCACGATGGGAACACAAACCTCGATTTTTACCGGGCACCCTTTTTGACCATTCGACCTCGTGCATATCGGAATCCATAGTGACTATTCCAAACTAGGACAGGTTGCTTACCCGATTTTAGGTTGTTTGAAACCACTGCATGCGTAGTGAAACCCTAGCTCCTGACAAAATAGGACAGGGAAACTCTACCCCAACGTAGGGGTGTTTTGGCTTTCATTTGCTTGCTATGTGCTTTTTGAGTTGGCCTCTACAGGAATGCACGTATCAGTTTGCAAGTTTGGGTATCAGGCCTGACGGCATTAGTATTTTGAGAATCAGTTATATCTGCGGTTATCAGATTCAGATTTGGGACAGTGATTTTGGGGAACAGTAATTAGTGGTTGAGGACATTTCTTTCAGCTTTTGTGTGTGCCAACTGTGTGTTGTATTTATTTAAGCTGTTATGCTGTCCGTTTTTCTGCTTATTATTTCCTTATTATGCTTTATTTATCTTTTTGCAAGGTAGTTTAGCACAATTGCATCCGACCAGGTAGATATTCCTCGAGCACTCTGGGTTAGAGGTCGTACACTTAATCGATCTAGGGATTTGGTAGACGGACAAGCAGTGTTTCTTTCTTTACCCCCGGTTGCCAGACGGAGGTCAAAAGGGCGCAGTATATCAGTACAGCGGTCGCCAGATCAGTGGTCTACCCCATTAGTGAACAGTCAGACTGAGGTCTCAGTTTCTATTGCAGGGACAAATATACCGATTATTCAGATAGATCCGTACCATATGGCAAGCTTAGAGGATATGGTCCGTCACCTCCAAGAAAACATGAAAACTATGCATCAAGACGCTGCTCGTCAAGCAGAATCTACCAAACAGCAGCCCGCGATCGTGACCCAACAGACAGAATTAATCACTAGGCTACAGTAGCAAGCTGGAGCATCTGCTTCACACCAGGTTCCTCCCCCACCGAGAGTTTCCATACTCGGGGAGACAGCTAATGCCCAGGATGATACGGACATTCCAATCGGGCCGGCTCCGCCCCCGGTTTTACTCCAGCTGTCCAAAACACCCACCAACCTGCCAGATTCTCCCTCTGAGTTCGAGACGGACCCCACAGCACTGAAAGTAAGCAAGCTTGAAAAGTTGTTCAAGAAGTCTCAAGGGGCTCATTTCATTCCGGATATTGAGGATGGGTACACCGACTCGGCCGTGACGCTGTCAGACTGTTTTAAGATGCCACATATTGACCACTTTGACGGGTCGAGGGATCCTATGGTGCATTTGCGGCTGTTTTCAGACATTCTAAGGCCAATGGGCCTCTCTATATTACAGAAGCTTTCCTTGTTTGGCCGGACCTTTTCAGGTGTAGCGGCCATTTGGTATGCAAAATTGGAAGATTCCATCAAGAGGAGTTGGGAGGAGATGGCTAATGCCTTCATAGCTCAATACTCATACAATACACAGATCGAGATTACGACCCGTGATCTTGAGACAACCAAGTAGGAGCCGAAGGAGAGTTTCTCCGATTTTGTAACCCGGTGGGGGGCCAAGGCCTCGATGATGACCATCAGGCCAGTTGACAAAGATCAAATACGGATAGTTGTGCGCAACCTCCAGCCCAAGCTTATGCAAAAGATGATCGTTCTCCCCCTCCCCATCTTTGCAGACCTACACGAGATAGGGGTGCTGATCGAGAATGCTGTGAAACAGGATCTAATTGACCAAGACCGAGAGCAGCCCAAAAGGGCATTCAACCGCAGTTCGAATGCAAGCACAAGCAGTGCTACAGCTAGCAGATCTCCAGATCTCCAGATGTAGGGGCAGAGATTTTTGTAGCACGAGAGGATGAACTTGATCAAGGGCAAGATGATCTAGCAGATCTGGAAGAAGACCTTGCGAATCTGCAGTTCTTTGAAGAACAGGATTTGGGAGACGTGGGAGTCAATTGGTTTGATGGGTCAGCAGAAACTACTAGATGGCTTGACGACCAACCAGATGTCGAGGAACAAACTCAGTTAGAACAGAGTCCGCCAGGGACGGAGTCATCAACAGTGGCCAGAAGGGCCGGGAATCAGAATGTGCCACTAGAGAGCATCGGTGATAATAATTTTGCTCGGGACCAGAGCATTTCGCGTATAGAGGACATTGAACAGCAAGCCGCACTGAAACAGTTCGAGCGAGAAAGGACCGATGATTCTAAAAGAGTCAGAAAAGCCAAAGTCCCTGAGAGGACAGAACGTGTTGTGAGCACGGTAACGGAAGTTACTGTGCGTACAGGAATAGTTGTAACAGAGCCAGACAGGTGCCTGTCAGTTGCCGATGGCATGTGGTGGAAAGATGACGACCTACGTCTTGCCCTCACAGATGACGACTGGGGACAAAGCCAACCAGATTATACCTGGTATGTGGGTGAAACAGACCACATGACTAGGAGTGGGCGGTATTTTAAGCCCCCGCACTTAGATCAACCAGAAGCATCCGAGAAGGACAAGGAGGTGGAGAAACAAAAAGAGAATTTACTCGAAGAAGAGGCTGTGCTGAAACAGCTGAAAAAGATACAAGCAGACATCTCCATCTAGGGACTGCTTATGGCTTCACGAGTTCATAGATAGGCTGTCCTTTCGGCAATGGACAAGGACAAACTCTCCATAGATACCACACCTAAACAGCTGGTAGGGCTGGTCTTTCTGGGACGAGCTTCTCCGACGTTGACCTTTTATGACAAGGAGCTGCCGCCTGAGGGCGTAAATCACAACAAACCGCTCTATATCTCTGTGGAGTGTAGAGGCAAGTGGGCACTGGTAGTTCTTGTCGACACGGGATCCGCTATCAACGTATGCCCATTAAGGACAGCATATGCAATCGGTTGAAACCCGCAGACTTTGTGCCAACCATCCAGGTAATAAGGGCATATGACAATACAAGCAGGGAGGTAAAGGGGACCGTACAGATTCAAACCCATGTTGGTCGAGGACAACACGATGTTGACTTTCATGTCTTGGACATTCTCGCAACCTTCAATCTACTCTTAGGGCGGCCGTGGCTGCATCAGGTGAGGGCGGTCTCTTCCACCCTGCATCAGATGTTGAAATATCCCCACGAAAAGGGGGTGGCTATCGTTTTTGAGAATTCGTCAATTCATCCGCCACCAGACGTGTCTACATCGGTTTTGGAAATCAAGCACGGCACGGAAGATGTGTTCCTATCAGGATTCACCTTAGCCGAGGCCCAGGTCGTTCAGAACATCTTAGCTATTGATGAGGGATTGTATGTCAGCGCACAGTCAGTGTACCTCATGAAGAAACTCCAGCACCTCCCCGGGATGGGACTAGGAAGAAGTGGCCAAAAAGGCATTACAGTATTGGCCGAGGTGCCGCACAACCCGCATACCTTTGGTTTAGGCTATCTGCCCACCAAAGAGGACTGGGTAAGGAAAGGCAAAGAAATGGCTGGAAGAGCCAGAGCCAAGCAGACCGAGAAACGTTTTGATTTGATGCATCGGCCTATTCAGGGCACCCTAAACGGACGCTTCGTCCGGGAGGGGGAAGACTTTCCATTCTGCGGCTTCCCAGAGCCATAGTTGAACGCAGAAAAGAGGTGCATGCCGGGATTTGAAATCTTCTTCGACTTGCAGTTATCCGGGGATGATGTCACCGAGGAGCAGACAGGTCCATCAGCTGAGGTCGAGCAGTGTAAGGAAGTGGATTCCGAGAACGCCGAGTTTGAAATGGGGGCAGCACTGGCCTATCTACTATCAGATCCTCCGATTGTCCATGAATGCTTGGGGGATGATCTCTCAGTGTCTATGATTGGGAATGAAACGGCTGCGAGCCTATCTTCAAACATTTTGGATACATCCGTCGCACCCTCCCTCGTCTGGCAGTACGAGGAGGGATTCTTATCGAGCAGCACCGGGTCAAGTAGTGAGCCAGAATCTGATTCCATTGAGTCTGTAGGGTCGAAATTAGGTTCTAGCTCGTCTGAGTCTGAGTTCAGTATTCTTGGGGGTGATAACCTAGATGCCACAGTCTTGTCTAAGTCGTCTTTTTCTTTCTCTTTTGAGTCTGTTGTAACAGAAGAATCAGATGGACTGGATGAAGTGATTAATGAGAATGGAATAGCTATGGCTTCTGAGTACTGTGTTTTTGATTTATTGTATTAATCAGGACTTTCAAAATTTTGATGAAAACGACGAGGAAGAAATTCCTCCGGTTTTGAAATATTTGCTTGAACAAGAGCAGGAGAGGTTTGTAAAATCGCTGGTTGATGAGATCACCCAAATTAATGTTGGTACTGAGAAGGACCCGCAGCTGGTCCAGATCAGGTCCACATTGTCTTCGGAGGAGTGCGAGCGCTTAGTCGCTTTATTAAAAGATTTCAAAGATGTTTTCGCGTGGTCCTACGAAGACATTCCTGGAATCGATCATGAGATTGTACAGCACCGGATCCTTCTCGACCCAAAGGCCCGACCTGTCAAGCAGAAACTTAGAAGAATTCGCCCACATTGGGCTATCAAGATCAAAGAAGAGGTCACCAAGCAAATTGACACAAGGTTCCTACTGGTATCTGAATACCCAACTTGGTTGGCCAACATAGTTCCAGTGCCGAAGAAGGACGGTAGAATTCGGGTATGTGTCAATTTCAGGGATCTAAACAAAGCCAGTCCGAAGGATGACTTTCCTCTGCCGCATATCGACGAGTTAGTAGATTTTACCTCAGGGCATGTATTGCTCTCATTCATGGATGGCTTTTCGGGCTACAATCAAATTGTAATGGCACCCGAAGACCGGAAGAATAATGCTTTTACCACCCCGTGGGGGACCTATTGTTATAGGGTGATTCCATTTGGGCTGAAGAATGCTGGAGCTACATATCAACGGGCTGCGACCACGATATTGCCTGACATGATCCACAAAGAGGTTAAGGTGTACGTGGACGACATGATTGTCAAGTCCAAGGAAAGAGAGGGCCACTACACCGCCTTGCAAAAGTTCTTCCAAAGGATCAGAGAATTTCGGTTGCGGCTGAATCCTCAGAAATGTATGTTTGGTGTTACAGCAGGAAAAATGCTGGGGTTCTTGATCACACAAAGGGGCATCGAAGTCGACCCTTCTAAAATCAAGGCCATCTTAGAAATGCCACCACCAAGGACTGAAAATGAGGTGCGAGGCTTTCTGGGTAAAATGCAATTCATAAGACGGTTTATCTCAAAATTAACCTTGACTTGTGAACCACTCTTTGGTCTCTTGAAGAAAGGAACGAAGTTCCAATGGAACGACCGATGCCAAGCTGCTTTTGAATAGATTAAGCAATACTTACAGAACCCACCTGTGTTGTCACCAACTGAGCCGGGGAAACCATTGATCTTGTATCTTTCAATGACTGAAACTACAATGGGCTGCATGCTTGCACAGGAGTCTGAGGACAAAGTGGAAAGGGCCATCAACTATCTGAGCAAGAAAATGCTGGATTACGAGACCCGCTATACTCCACTGAAGAAGGCTTGTTTGGCCTTGGTATGGGCTACCAGGAAGCTGCGGCACTACTTGTTAGCTCACTCTATAATGTTGGTTTCAAGATTAGATCCCATCAAATATCTCTTCGAGAAACCAGCACTTACGGGTAGGCTAGCCCGTTGGTTGCTTCTGCTTTCCGAATTCGATCTGAAGTATGTGATGCGCAAGTTAGTAAAAGGGAGAGCGGTAGCGGAGTTCCTTGCCGATCACCCAATTGAAGGGGATGAGGCAGTTGAGTACCTGTTCCCAGACGAGGCCATTCTGCACATCGGAGAAGAATTTTGGGCAATGTACTTTGACGGAGCAACAAACCAATACGGGTATGGGATAGGAGTGTTGCTGATAGTGCCCGACAATTCCCGCATCCCTCTAGCATTCAAACTCCGTTTCAAAGTATTGAACAACGAAGCAGAATATGAGTTATGCATTGCTGGTTTAGAAGCTGCCCTAGAGCTAGGGGCAAAACGGTTAGATGTCATCGAGGACTCGAACATTGTTGTATCTCAAGCTAAAGGAGATTGGAAAGTCAAAGAAGAAAATATGAGAATTTACCCCCAGACCTTGGACTTACTGATTCCTCGATTTGAGAAGCTAAACTTCGCTCATTTGTTAAGAGAGAACAACAGGTTCGCAGATTCACTAGCAACTCTATCTTCTGTGATAGACATCCCTTTCGGAGTCCGAATACGTCCGATCATCATTGACCAAAAGTTTGTATCGGCTTATGAGTTGATTGCTGTCATAGATGAGGTCCAAGATGAGAATCCCTGGTATTACGATGTTTGGAACTTCTTGGAGAAAGAGGCGTATCCACCAGGGGCAAACGCCAAAGATAAAAGGGCAATTAGAAGAATGGCCGCTCAGTTCATCATCTGCGGGGGTAAACTGTATAAGAGAGGTCATCTGGGAATGCATAAGCTGTGTGTTGACACTGAAGAATTGAAGCGCCTGATGGAGACCATCCATGGAGGAGAGTGCGGAGCGCACACGAACGGGATGATGTTAGCCCGGAAAATCCTTAGACTGGGTTACTACTGGTCCACCATGGAGAAGGATTGTATTGGCTTTGTTCAGCGATGCCACAAATGTCAAATCCATGCAAACCGCATGAATATCCCGCCGTCTAAGCTGTACAACATGACTTCACCATGGCTGTTTTTAGTTTGGGGGATTGACGTGATCGGAGCTGTCACTCCAAAAGGGTCCAATGGCCATGAGTTCATTCTGGTCGCGATAGACTATTTTACAAAGTGGGTTGAGGCCCAATCTTATGCAGTGTTGAAGGCTTCACATGTTGCGAAGTTCATCAGGAACAACATCATCTGTCGCTATGGGGTCTCGAATGAGATCATTTCAGACAATGGTTCCCACTTTAAGAAGAAGGTGATTGACTTGTTAGAAAAATACAACGTGGCTTTTCATAAGTCCTCTACGTATCGGCCGCAGACCAACGGAGCAGTTGAGGCCGCCAACAAGAACATCAAACACATATTGCAAAAGATGGTGGAGACCTACCGAGACTGGCCAGATAAGTTGCCATTTGTTCTGTGGGGCTACCGGACTTCAATTCGTACTTCTACTAGAGCAACTCCGTATTCCTTGGTTTATGGGACGGAGGCTGTTCTGCCTATTAAAGTTGAGGTTCCATCTTTGCGAGTATTGGCTAAGTGTCAGATAGCTGAGGCAGATTAGCAGTAGAGTAGGTTCGAAGAACTAATGTTGTTTGATGAAAGAAGGCTGAAAGCACTGTACCATGTTTAGGGTTATCAACGCAGAATTGCCAGGGCTTTCAACAAGAAGGTTAAGTCCAGGAATTTGAAAGAGGGAGATTTGGTGCTCAAGGACAACCGAGCTCCCATCCACGACCCTAGGGGTAAGTTCAGACTAATTGGACTGGCCCTTACATTATCAAGTCTTTTTGGTCAGGCGGAGCTGTCGTTTTGATGGACCTAGATGGCCTAGAGTTCTCCCAACCGATCAACAAGGACAAGTTGAAGAAATATTACCCCTGAGTGACTCGCTAGGCCGAAAACTCGAAAGGGCGACCTAGGAAAAAGTTAGAGCATAAAAAAATTTGAAATTACAAAAATTGAGCTCACAAGGTCGAAAACCCGCAAAGGGCGGCCTTGGAAAAATTTAGAGCGCAAAATGAGAGAGTAAATACACGAGTGAACCCAAGCCGAACTACGTAAGGCTTGATTCCCATCTTTAGGATACGTAGGCAACTTCATCCTGAAGTCCAGCCATAAACACTTCCCCGATCAACTTTGTCCATGTGATCATGTTTGGTCATCTTTCTTCATTCAACATTCAAGAGCTCGATTGTGATCTCCAATGCAGTGCCATTCAGACTAGGGGCAACTTTCCAGTTGCTAGGATCCGGGGTTGTACATCTCAGTGATAGATCTCAGGCATGTCCTGTTTTGATCTATATTGAAAATGGTTTTGAAAAGTTTTAATAAAAGTTGATTTTGTTCAAATTTCTTTTTACAAATTAGACCATTTTTGGACCAAACAAAAAAATTTCAGTACCCACAACTTTCAATTTCATTGATTTCAATACAGAGTTCTCCTACTCTTGTATACAAATTGAAATTGCTTTTTTATTTCATTCAAAAGAAAACTTGAAAGTTCTGATTAAGGAAAATAAATTCGGGGCCTAAGTCAAGTGTTCTTGCCTCCCCTCCAAGAGCTTGTGGAAGCCTCTGACACCAAAGTGGGCCCTACCTGTGCCTCTTCATTGAGCCAATCTAGGCACTCATCAGAAAAGGTGCAGCTGAAAGCAGGAGCAGGAGCCAGAAGCTCTCTTGTCCTCCAGGCGGTGGCATACCGAGCTAGCTGCGTGCCTCGAACTGAAAATGTAGCAGGGTACTCTATTCCCTCCTCCGGTCAAGTCTGATCATGTCCAAACTGACTCCGAAATCGGAATGGAAAGTAGAACATGCAGTGTGTCAGGCCAACCAACTGGATCCCGGGCTGACGGGTCATGTTATAACTCATCGCCGGTAGATTGAGCCAAGGGCAACGCCAAGCAATGTCAGTAGCGGACAAACTACACATCCAGTTGAACCACCATCCCTCATCCGGGGCATCGACTAGACGTCGCTGGAAGAAGTAGCTGTGAGCTAAATATGTGGGGCAGGAGTCCACAATCTTCAATTTGTCCATCAACCATATCTGGGTAGGGATGAAAAATGAGAGAATAAAGAATAGAGAGGTGTATGTTGAGAGAAAAGTGAGAAGAAGGGTTTTGAGAGAAAAATCGAGCTTGAGGGCCAAGTGATGTGAGAAACATATGTGAGAAAGGGTGGGAAACATTACCTGCAATAGTAGTGGACTCCCCGCCAAGCTAGCCGTCTCCCGGTGATGAAAATCGTCTAAGCCTATCAACGTCTCAGCAACCGTCGTGGCGATGCAGCTTTTGCCCTCCCTCAGGCCCTCAGCAACTTCAATCAAACGAGTGCTAAACCCACCGGAGCCTGGAGCAAGTAAGAAATGAGATAACATGCATAAGTAAAGCACATGTCGCCGATAACCCTGCCAATGATGGTCGCCGTAGTCACCGGCATCGGAAAATCGACAAACCAAGCTCGAAATGTCTAAATCTCTATTATGAATCAATGATCGAGCATCATGCAAAGTGAGCCCACACATCTGCCCCAATGCTTGGACGTGGCCGAAGCGGAATTGTGGCAAGATTTCTTTACCACGCTCGGATTCCATTAAAGATTGAAAGTCTTCGAAAGTGGGACATATCTCTTGCCCGCCAAAGCTAAAGACGTGTGTCACCGGATTCCAAAACCTTGCCGCGGCATGACGAAACGGAAAACGCAGCAAAGTGCGACTCAACGTAAATAGTGCGCTTATGCCAAAACCCCGGAAATTAAGCTTTTCCGAGCCATCTAAGTTCGCAATCCAATTTGAGAGGTTTTGAGCAAGGAATGCTTCCATTTGGTGCAAATCCAAGCTAAAATAAAGAGGATCCCGAAGCTGGAACTCATATAGAAGATAAGGCAGTGAGTGGAGGATAGATGTCGACATTTCGGAGAGTCTGCCATCGATGGCCGGCAGTGGCTCATCAGGGGCCAGCAGTGGCACACTGATGGCCGGCAGGCCTTCCTATATGGCCGGCAGTCTCTCCCTCATTCTCACTGACCTTCTTGTTGAAGACCCAGTTGTTTGCTGCAGAGAAGTCCAGTTACCTAGGTCTTTTAAGGTCTTGTTTTGTCCTGTTGGACTCTGTCGTGTCTCGTTTAAGACGTATTAGTTTCTTTTTTTTGTGTCAGGTTGTTATCATCTTCTTTTCATTTATCGAGTTGTGGTAATTTACTTATCGAGTTGTAAACTTGTTAAAACTTTGTTTTGCTTATCGAGTTGTTTTGTTATTAGTCGGTTTACTACCTGATTAGTGCAATTTGAGTGTTTGGTTTTCAAAACAAAAGTTCGAACTCATTTTTGTGTAAAATGATGCGATGCATAGAATGTACAAATGAAACACTTTTTCAACAAAATGCTGTTTTCATTCCATCATAGATTCTTTTTACAAAAGAGCATAGTTTTGAAAAGTAAATCTGCCTGACGCAGTACAATGTGCAAAACTACTAGTAAGAAGAAAAATAAAGCAAAAAGAAGAGCAACGTCTGAATTAGTAAAATGTCTGGATCGGCGCCAATCGCCTCAAGACTGAAGGGTCCTCTTCGTCCTCTTCCTCGACTGAGAGGACTCTGGAACATCGCCACCGTCAGCACCTGACTCTGAACTCGGGCCATCCCCAGCTCCATTTCCATCTTAAGGCAACTATGACCGCAGACTCACTACCTCCACGTCAGACTCATCATCATCTGGGGCAGGCCCCCGTGAACTAGTCCCTCGTCCTGCTCCCCTTGCTGCTCAGGGAGGTGCTGAAGTACCCGCCTCTGCTCCTGCTGAGGTACCGGATGGGCCTGGCATCAAGAAAGGAATCTGAAAAAGGGCAATCCACCAAGATGCATTAGTAATCAAGATGTATCAGATGCCAAGAATAATGCGCTGTGAGCAATGAATGATTTGCAGCGAATGTCCACCGTGAGCGGTGTATGGGAGCAATGTATCAGATCAGTGTAGTGTGCAACTGTGCAAATGATGGCATGTCGAGAAAAGACTATGTGGCATGAAGTGTGGTTTGAAAGAACTCACCAGAATACTGTAAATACTAAACAAGTCCATGCTCGTCTGCAGCATCCCCATCACCGAAGCCGTCATCTCCAGAGACTGACGAGTGTACTCAATGGGAGCCTGCAAAAATGTTGAAGTCATTAGTATTCTGCGGGATATCCAATGAAATGAAATGATTGTGCAAAATGAAAAGTATAGCACATACCGGGGTCGAGCCGTAAACTCCGATAAGCTCATGACCAGCTGGAGGAGGAGCGAAGGGAATCTGATAAGTCTCTACAGCCCGCCCTCGATATGTCATAGTAGCAGGCAACACGGGCCATGCACTCCCCCGTCTCCCCTCAGGACCTCCTCTCCTACGAGACCTGGTCGCTCCGCCTCTCCCTCTCGCAACTGGAGCCCTCGCTCCCTCTCCTCCTCGCATACCGGACAAAGGTGGCATCAGATGTGTCTGAATAAAGGTCGCGCAGTCGCCCTTTGTGCGGAAGTACTCCGTCTCCAGTCCTACCATGAACTGAATCACCTGGTCGGCGGACAACCTGTGTGTCTCCCTTATCGATGATGGAGGTGCCATCGGCACAAATGGAGCAGACGCTCCCAAAGTCTGACGCACGAAGCGCTCACTCAAAAACCAAGCGCGACAGATCGGGCCCTTGAAGAGAATGTGGAACAGAGACATAGTCTGGGCAGTGTGGTACTGATCTTGAAGTCCTGACGGGATCGCATCCCATGGCTGCCACGTGATCTGAGACAAGAGAATAAACAAGATGACCAGTTGTCAAATAACTAAGGTGTGCGCATCGAGTTAATTAAAACAATCTTATTACAGGCTTACCTCGTGCGCCATGACCGTGTCGAAAAATTACCGGAAGAACATGAAGCTCTATCGGGTCCTACGACGGAGCTGGCCATCGTATACATCAGAAAATGGGATGGTCGCTGGGGTCTCCTCCACAGGCTTCGAAGCAAGTGTCGAGAAGTATGCGTATACCCACAGCTAGTAGAAAGATGTGATCAGTACAGTGTATGAACAGATTGTTGAACATGCAGAGAGCAGAACGTAGTACAGTGCATAACGAATGCAGGCCTAGAACACATTAGATCCTGTGTGTGCAGTGTATGGTATGTAGTGTGCAGCATGTATGGTGTACAGAAAATGCAAAGCAGAAAGCATACAGTGCAAGAGCAGATACAGAAAATACAGAAAGTACAAGTGTTGAGCAAAGCAAAAGTACGAATGCTGAGTAAAGCAACGAAAAGGGAAAACTAGGTTGTGTACCTCCCAAGCTCGCCAATAGCCGCGCCCCAGTCATAGAAACGGACTTGCTGGAGTACCACCAGAGCGCCCAAGAAGTATAAACCCACGGTATTCCACCTGTTCGAAAACAAGGTGGTACCGAAAAGGAACAAGAGGAAGCCCCTGGCGTACTGCTCTGCCTCCTCATCAGTATCGGGATCCTCCCCCCTGTAGTGCTCCTCGAACCAAGTGTATCTAACCATGCCTGCTCGAAGAATAGGCGGACGTGCTCCAAGCAATGTGTCCTATGCAGCCACCCACTCTCCCATGTCAGGATCAAGGGGAATCAGATCACCTCCTACGCCCTGGCCGGTGATCATAGCGAAGTCGAGAGGAGTCATGGTCATCTCTCTCGCAATGGAGAAGTGGAAAGAGTTGGTGGTGTCCCACCACCTCTCCACAAGAGCCCCTAGGAGAGGGCGACTCGCTGTAACCCGCATCAAACTACAGCAAAATACGCCAAAGCTGGTCCCGTCGATGATCCAGCGAACCCTCACGGGAAGTACATCGTACCAATCCCGAGCGGTCATAGCGCCATAACCCCTGAAGGAGCGAGATCCATCCTGCAACAGTAAATGCAATTCAGATCAGATCAGTGATGTATTGAAAATGCAGTTCAAATCAGATCAGTGATGTATTGAAAATGCGGTTCACGTCAGATCAGCGATGTATTGAAAATACAATTCAAGACAGATCAGTGATGCTGTGAAAATACAGTTCAGATCAGATCAGTGATGTATTGAAAATACAGTTGCATGGAAATCAGTGGTGTATCAAAGATACAGTTGAATTCAGAATAGTGACGCCTGAGGTGCGCTCCTGTACATCACATACAGGGCAGTGATGTGCGAAGTACAGTTCAATGTAGAGGAATAATGTATGAAATACAGTCAAGTCAAAGCATGTGATGCGATCAGACAGAATTAGTGCAAGAAATGCAAGTAGTTGAAAGTAATACTGCAGAAAACCAGAGTTCGTACCTCTACAGCAATGGCCGACAAATGAGACATCGGCTCCCTCAGTAAGAGGTCGTTTGGTGCGCCCTCATTAAATCGGTGAAAGTATGGATGCTTCCCGCCACTGGAATAATGTGAGTCTCTGGGTGATACCTCACGGGGTCGAAGGGACGTACGCTCAATAGTTTATATTTGCATTGTCTTGCATCTAGTCAAATTTGCATTGTTATGCATCTCATCCAATTTGCATTATTTTGCATCTTATCAAACCTCCATTGTTTTGCATCTCATCCAATTTGCATTGTTTTGCATCTCATCAAACCTGCATTGTTTTGCATCTCATTAAACTTGCATTGTTTTGCACCTTATTATTTTAACTTGCACTGTTACGCAGGTTATGTGTGTTGTTACGCACTTCTTATCTTAACTTGCGCTGTTACGCAGGTTATGTGCGTTGTTACGCACATATTATCTTATCTTGCGCTGTTACGCAGGTTATGTGCGCTGTTACGCACTTCTTATTTTAACTTGCGCTGTACACAGGTTATGTGCGCTATTATACACTTCTTATTTTAATTTGCGCTATTACGCAGGTTATGTGCGCTGTTACGCACTTCTTATCTTAACTTGCGCTATTACGCAGGTTATGTGCGCTGTTACGTACTTATTATTTTAACTTGCGCTGTTACACAGGTTATGTGCGCTGTTACGCACTTCTTATTTTAACTTGCGCTGTTACGCAGGTTATGTGCGCTGTTACGCACTTCTTATCTTAACTTGCGCTGTTACGCAGGTTATGTGTGCTGTTACGAACTTATTATTTTAACTTGCTTTGTTACACAGGTTATGTGCGCTGTTACGCACTTCTTATCTTAACTTGCGCTGTTACGCAGGTTATGTGCGCTGTTATGCACTTATTATTTTAACTTGCGCTATTACGTAGGTTATGTGCGCTGTTACACACTTCTTATCTTAACTTGTGCTGTTACGCAGGTTATGTGTGCTGTTACGCACTTGTTATTTTAACTTGCACTATTACGCTTGTTATTGTGCGCTGTTACGCATTTATTGTCTTAGCTTGCGCTGTTACGCAGGTTATGTGCATTGTTACGCACTTATTATCTTATCTTGCGCTGTTACGCAGGATATGTGCGCTGTTACGCACTTACTATCTTAACTTGCGCTGTTACGCAGGTTATGTGCGTTGTTACGCACTTATGTTCTTTACTTGCGCTATTACGCATGTTTTAACTTGTGCTATTACGCATGCTCTTCTTCTTTTAACCTGTGCTGTTATGCATGTTTATCTCTTTAACTTGCGCTGTTACGCATGTTTTAACTTGCGCTGTTACACATGCTCTTCTTCTTTTAACCTGCGCTGTTACGCATGTTTTACTTGTTTTACTTGCGCTGTTACGCATGTCTACTTCTTTAACTTGCGTTTTCACGCATGTCTTATTACTTACTTGCACTGTTACGCATGTTTTACTTCTTTACTTGCACTGTTATGCATATTCTATCTCATTAACCTGCGCTATTACGCATGTTTTGTTACTTACTTGCATTGTTACGCATGTTATGGTTTACCTTGCACTGTCACGCATGTTTTGCTTGCGCTGTTACGCATGTTTTACTTGTTCTATTTGCACTATTACGCATACTATCTTTACTAGCACTGTCACGCACACACTTCTATCATGCGCTGTCACGCACTTCTCTTTAACTTGCGCTATCACGCATGTTCTACTTACGTTGTCACGCACTGTTCACTTGCATTATTATGCATGTTTCTAACAATATTGTACCTGTTGAGTTTCTTTCTCATACAGGCACGATATTGTATGTACAATTCATTTGGAGTCGGCACGACCAGACGAACCGGACGGTATTGTATGCACTCTACGATAGACGTGGTGAGAATTGCATAATTTTCTTACATTCTTTCTGTTGAAATATGTAGGACTGTTATTCATTCGCTTAAAATGTTGCATTTATTTTGCATAACTGCTTCATTACAGTTTTCCTTTACATAATCATAAGTTATGCTCTTGCATCTTGCATATCATTTGCATTATGCCCCAGCCTACGGGTGCATCTCTGCATGCTTATATTGAATGTCTGTCTGAGTCTTCGGCCATGTTAAAAATGGGTCGTCTCTAGGCTTTGACACTCACTCCCGTCACTTTGTGACTTTCGAGTTCTGTCAAAGAGGGGCAACAGTAGACATCTCATTTTTGACCGTCCTCAAGACTCAGTTGTGCCTTCAGGTTCATCCGAACACAAGTTCAATTGCTCGTCGGGTATTCAACTCTCACGGCGGACCGTCACAGGTTCGAGCTTTCCAGACCCTGTATCCTTTCTGCCCCATTCTTGGACCACGACTTGGTCCTTTCAGAATGTGCTTCTTGGTGCACTGTCGGCGACCTTTTGGAACTGTCAGCCCCCACTTTGTTGCTGTCGGCCATTGATTAAGCCTGCCGGCCATCAATGAGCCACTGCCGGCCATCCCTGATGGCCGGCAGCACCCCTGTCTCAGCAGGTTTCACTCCAGATCTTTTGAGCCAGTTGGAATCCTTTTATCGTCCCTCCATACACGTGTATAGAGGGATGAAGCTCTTGCCAAGCTTCTTGAAGAAGCTTTGCATTGTTTTTCTTCTATATAAGAAGAGAGCCTCTCTCCTTAGTAGAGGTTCAACATTTTGAGAAGAAATATCTCTCTCTCTCTATATTGTTGTTCATTTGTGCCTTGAAGTCCATTTTCCTTGCACTTTTACACTACAACACTTAGAGATACACCACCATCTTTGGGTTGAGGTTCTTGGGAGGACTTCTTAAGCTCTGAAAGTGAGGCTTTACCCCCTGAAGTTGCTGGTTTTGAAGTTGATCTTCAAAGGTAAGTTTCTTCCCCTTTTTAGCACTTTTTTGTACCTCATTTTGGCCATCCTTGCATATTGTTTTAGGCCTTGCTTTCAACTGAAAAAAGTCTTTTTTTAAAGTGCTTTTGGTGGTTGTTTAAGGTCATTTGGCTGTTGAGGGTCTTCAACTCTCTTGTTGGCCATATTTGGCCTTGTTTTGGGCCATGCCTTAAGGCCTCCGAGCTAGCCTTGGATTTGCCTTCTAACCAATGAAATTCAGTGGATTTTCAGTGGTAGGCATGTGGTTTTGAGGGCTCAAATCAGAGGGGGTGGCCCCCTCTCTTTTGGTTTTTGTTTGCTTGCATTTTTGGCCTTCCAAATGAGCATGCCTCTCTGTACTTTTGAGGCTTGGTTCAGGCCCACTTTTAGGACCTGTCTTGGCTCTGTCCATGGCTGGTTTGGTCACCTTTTGCATGCATCTTATATGTGTAGTGTAATCCCATTTGTAGCTCATCAAAGTAGCATGTTTGCCTAGCTTGTGTTGAGTCCATTTCAGTAGGTTTTTGGTGATGTTTTACCATGCCTTAGATTTGTTTTGGGTTAGTTTTGTCCCTTCATGCATGTGCAATACACTTGTAGTGTAAATTCCATAAACTAGCGTTATATGCTTCTTGCTTTAGCATGTTATCCTAGCTTATGTTGAGTCCATTTCGGCATGTATTTGGTCATCATTTGGCATGTCATGACTCTATCTCTTGCTGGTTTGGTTGTATTTTTCATGCTCTATATACTTGTAGAACAAATCTTGCTTACTAGCTTTATGTGCATGATGCTTTGACTCATCATCCTAGCATATTTTGGCTTTGTTCCAACATGATTTTGTTCTTATTTTGAGGTGTTTTAACACTGTTTTGGGCTGCCATGGCCATATCACTCATGCTTTGTATAGCTATAGTGTAAATGGTTAGGCTAGTCTTAGGTTTTGAAGCCCCTACCATGCCATACATGTGATGTTTGCATGCTTTGCCATCATTCTAAATGTTATTTCAGTCCATGAAATGTGGCCATCCATTTGCATTTGACATGCTTTTGATCCCTTGGAGGCTTGGCTCTTTATGTCTCAATAATGAACTTTTGTGCATGCCATTAAGCCTAAGCCTTTGGCTCATCATACCAGTGCATTTTTGGTCTTGTTATACCATGATGTAACTCTATTTTATATTGTCCAAGTCATGCCATGTTTGGTTTTAATAGATGTAGTGCATTGCCTCTTTTGTAGCCTTGCATGCTCCATGTTTTTGGCCTTGTGTTCTAGCTTGCGTTGGCTAGCTTCGAGCTTGTTTTTGGTCTTGTTTGGACCTACCTTGGGACTGTTTTAGGTTCCCTTAGCCCTTTGGGGCTTGCTTTGTATGGCCATGGCTTAAGTCTCTTTGCTAGTTCTTAGCTTTTGAGCTTCATGCATGCCATGTTTGTGTTATGTGTGTGATTTGGCATCATTCCTAACATCATTTCAGAGCATGTAGTATTGTCATACTTGCATGCTTTTCACTCCTTAAGTGTGCTTAAGAGTTGCATCTTTGTGCCTTAATTCTTGGGCCCATTGGCATGCATGCTTGTCTAGCATTTTGTACCATCAATTCAGCACCTTATGGCCACTGATTTGGGCATATCTGAGGTCTGCCTATTTTGGTTTAAGTCCATCCCTTGCATGTTGTTGCATGCTTGCCTTGCATATTGTTGTATGCTTGCACCATCTTTAAATGTTGTTGCATGCTAATTCCATTACATGTTGTTGCATGTTTATTACATACTTGGTACATTGCATGTTGTCGCATGCTAGTTCCGTTATTTGTCGTTGCATGCTTGCTTTACCTTGCAGTGAGTATGCCTTGTAGTTACATGTTTGCATCCTTAGGACATATTGCATGTTTGCCATGCTTGCTTTGCATTGTCGTTTGGGTTAAGTGTTAATCCAAGCACGAGAAACGAGGGACGTTTCATACTTCAAGTGATGAAACGTGTTTCAATTCTCGATCGCCGACGCTCTTGATTATCCATGATAGAGTTCTAGGCACTTATGTGTTTATTTGTGCATTCATTTCACATTGATTTGCACAAGTTGGATCTTTGGCCATCATGCATCGGGATGCGTGATTGATGGTCTTGGATCCGACTATGCCTCTCCCTTGATGTTTCGAGGTGATATGGGGTGGCATAGTGCGTACATACCCTTGGGAGACCCTCCATTTTCTCTATTTTGTGCTCTACTGCAGCTTGGTGTCCCAACACGTCAGTGGCCGGCAGTGCCTTGTTATTGGCCGGCACCCCTTCATTTTTGGTCGGCAGTGGCTCCCCATGGCCGGCAGGCCACTGATGCAGTCCCCAGCATTTTTTTGGTAAGGTTCAGCAGGAATTCCTTGAGGACACCCTGCAGACAAAGCCTCTAAAGAGTAACAAGAGAGCTTTTCGGGGCGGCATCCGGACATGCATCCTCTCCTTCTTCGAACAGAGCTGGTGTAGCTTATTTTTCATGCTTACTTGTTAGTTAGCACCAATTCGTAATAATTAATTAATTTGTTAATTAATTAAGTTTTTGTAATAATTAGTTGTAGCTAGTTATTCAATTCGGTTATGTAATAATTAATTAGCTTGTCAGTTAGTTAATTAGCCGGCATGTATTGTTTATTCGGACCCTCCGTCGAGAGGGCCAATTTTGTAATAAGTGTGCGTGCGTGTGTGCATGTCTTCTAACCCACGTCTTTCTCCCTTTTACTTACTCGCTTTTGTTGGTTAGTTTTAGGTCATTTTTCAATTAGCATACTTATGCTTTGCATGTTTGCATCCATTCATTTGTCTAGCATACTTATGCCTGCATGTTTGTATTCATTCATCTATCATGCATGCACCGGGCTCGGCGCATCATACTAACTGCATCATATTTCAATTCCAAGTTGAATACATGTATCAATTGCTGCATCTTATATGCCATTTTAGGATAGTCGAGCCTATTTCTAGTTGCATTTTGCATGCGTTACATTAGCCATATGAACTAGGATCATGCATTGATTACTAACTAGCTCTTGTTTTTGCTCGGAGTACTAGGTAAGCTTTTATGCTTTAGCATACTACATGTGTGTCATTGATTGCCATGATAGCATGCTTGCCATGAGGCTAACTGCTTATGTGTTTAACTACTTGAATGCCTGTGGGTGAAGGTTGGATCACTTGAATTGGAACAATTCATTGAAATCTGCATTTTAGCCTACTTACGAGTAGCAAACTTCAAACCATTTTCCAAACAAACGGATATGCAATGCTTTGTTCCAAATTAGGCGATCTAGTCTATACTTGTTTTGCTGTGCGCATCACATAGTAATTCTAGCTAATTAACCGGAATAAGAACACATGTGCTTTCAAAAACTAGATATCATGTTTAGTAGTGGCCGATCTTTGATCGGGCGAGCGGGGGTGCTCATAGATGACCTTCCCCAATCGTACCCAAGTTCCCGAGCCGAGACAACTTTGGTGATGACGGACACGTGGCCTTAGGCAACGCGTCAGGGTTTCCTAAATTTTTCCAAAATAAAATATTTAGGTGGCGACTCTGTATCTGGCAAAGCAATCCATGTTTGGCACTTTTTTCTTAAAAATCAGTTTCCAAAACGATTTGCTGGATTTGGACTCTTTGGTGATTTATCAATCTCACATCGCACATTGTGTGATCAGATTAAGAAACGTGACAATTTGAGTCCGAACTGTAGCATGAGGCCCTCGGGGGCACATATACAAAGGGCATTATTTATAAACAAAAATCAACAAAGGGCGCTAGCACAATGCCCTAGGTCATTATGACCTGGCAGTCAAAAGGGCACCTTTCCAGAGCCGACATGACTTCTGACCCAACCAACGCAACCCTTGGGCTGCCCGCTGATGTCATGCACGCGCGGGAAACAGGGAACGTGTCTCATATGCTGCACGCATAGGGGGCAAAATGTAGAGGGTCAGAAATTAAGCCCCAAACTAAGTATGGACTCAAGTACTAAGATCGCCCTGAAAAGGCGACCAGTGATAAGAAAGGAGCGTGGACCAAAGCCCAAGGGAAGTGGGCCAACAAGTGGACCAAGGCAGGTCCGACCCATCAAAGCTCCAGATGGACTCAACGAGGAAAAATGCCCAAGTCAAGTTGCAGAGGCAACATTTGCAGCGATGAAGTGGCCGAGGAAACATGTGCAGTGGCAAAGTTGCTGAGGCACTTTGTCTCAGCGCCACCATTCCTATTAACTTCGGTTCCGCCGCCATTTGAAGTTGCCGAGGGAACATATGCAGCGACAGAGTTACTAAAGCACTTTGTCTCAGCGCCACCATCCTAAAAATCTTTGATTCCGCCGCCATTCCAAGTAATGTCAGTGTCACGATCATCTGCAATTTTCGAGGGAAAGAAAAGACCGAGGCAACTAAGTCGCTGAGGCAACACTTGTAGCGCCCATGTTGCAGAGGCATCCTGTCGGTGCCGCCATCTCTAATATCTTCAGTCACGCCGCCTGAACTTGCCGCAGGAAATGGTTACCGCAACAACTAAGTTACAAAGGAAATATCCTACCAAGGTGATAGTAACCTTTGAGAGAGGCTTCCCTCTGCAAGTAGAGGCTAATGCTTGGCGCTGATAGCAGGCCCCAAGGCATTACTAGCCTAGGGTTGATAATATGCCCCAAAGTTTATTAACTTGGTGCTAATAGCAGGCCCCAAGACTTACTGGTTGGAGTTGATAGCAGGCCTAGAAATACCAGTTTACTGTGGTAACCCCACGAAGATGGGAACAAGGTAGCCCGAACATAAGGGACTTCCTTTCCATTACCCAAGTCATGGACCTGCCTTGGTCACACAAGCAGGACTAAGGAAAACCCCTTGGGCTTGGTACTAAGGCACAACATGGTTGATAGCAGGCTTAGCTGTAGCCTTCGCCTAGGAAACTGGGGAGTTTGTGGTTAGGTGGCTAAGGGTGGAGGCTTCGCTGAGGTGAACACGAATGTAGTCGATAGCAGACTAATAGAGTCCTGAGAATGCATGTGCTGGCCAAGTAGAATTGAGAAGGCAAGTACAGCGGCGAGGTTTACCGCTGCAAGTGCACTTGCTGAGGTTCAAGTTAAGAAGGCAAGTGCAGAGGCAAACACTCCCGCCATAATTGCACTTGTTGAGGCTCAAAAAGGGGAGTTGCAGCGCCAAACACTCTCGTCGCAACTACACTTGCCAAGGCTCAAAAAGGTAGTTGTGGAGGCAAACAAATAGTCCACAGTACATGCAGAGGGACACGTGGCACCTTCAGCCTGGTGGCTCAAGGAAGAATATTCCATGTGATCCTCTAGGACACATGTCTTCTCTTCATTTGGCCACTTGGTGTCTTCTTGGCACCAGGGAAAAGCCTATAAATTGGGCCAATTTCCCAAGGTTCAAGGAAAGGAATTTTGGAGATTTAGGGGAGATGCTGCCCAATTTGGTACTGCCATACACTTCTTCTTGAGCCACTTGTTTCACCCTCACCCAACTATACACTCTCCAATTCCCAGATAGTTGCTGCTGTTCATTCTCAAGCCACTTCCGCTATTAGTGGACCATTAGCATAGTTTTGCCTCTCTAATCACATCTTTAACCTTGAACCCCCCCTACAAGTGCTATCAAACTATAACACAAAAAGTTAAAATGAATTTTGCCCTTATCTTTATATCTCAATTGTGTTTTTTTGAAGTCACAGTGAAACAGTGTATATCATCCTAATTTTGAGATGAATTACTTAAATCTTGTATTCTTATATATCCTATGTGATTTACAATCCTTATTTATTTCTTTTTCACTGTGTTTGGTTGGGAGATTTGGCAAGAGATTTAAAAAATAGAATAGAAAAGGTAGGTAAAATATGAATAAATATACTTACATTTCTACTAGTTTCACCCACATTTTCTCTTTCTCTTTCCAAATCTCTTCTCAAATCTCCAAACCAAATACATGTTTCGTATCTCACTACCATCGTCGCCAAAGTAATAAGGTTATTATAGAATCTAAGGTAGCGTTTGGTTGAATTTTCTAAATATGATTTGAAAATAAAGTTGTATTTTGAATTTGCGAGTTTTGGAATTATGATTTGAGTGTAGAAAATTTATTTGGTGAATGAGTTTTGAGAAAAGTTTTGAATTGAGTGGAAAATTTTTGATGTGACATATGATATTTGATACAAAAACTTACAACTCATAACCAAACACTGAACTCAAAATTCTATTCAAAACTCATAAAAAAATTTAAAAATTCCGAAATTTTTTAATTTAAAATATAAAAAATAATGTGTCAATTGTAAAAAATAAATAAATAGCACTGTTCTGGTCAACCAGCCAAATGTCTGGGAAGACGATCAGTTAATTGAAATTTTCTCGTTTTAGAAAGAATTTTCAAAAATGAATATGAAATTAATTTTTAAAAATTCTAAACAAATAAAACGCTTAAAACAAAAGAGTGAAAATGTGTTTGGAGTTTCTCCAAAAACACAGCCTAATATTTCCTAAATGCCAATTGATGTACTCAAATGTCACAAATTCCTTTGTCTAATGAGCCCCCGAGTACTCTAATTTCCTCGTTTATTGTTTGGGTATGAATCTTTATAGCTATTAGGTAGGCATAACTTACTTTTCAGTATTCAGAGTTATGATGAAATCTTTACTTCGTCCCAATGGTAAGTGTGCAGTGGGTCTCCTACAAATTGATGTGTGGCGTTTGAGGGTAATTCCTTGATAAAATATATAGAGTAGTTTATCTACACACTTTTTGTATCCAAAAAAAATCAGCCTCTCTTCTTTTCTTTTGGATATCCAAAAGAAATCAGTCAACTTCAATTATGGTAGATGGACAAAAAAATATATGTACGAGCTCGAAATAATGTTCTCGTATAATCCTGTTGATCAAGTCTACACTCCTCCAAACGTCGTCGCTTTACTCTCTGAAAACACAAATATGAGCTAGCCGGCGGGTGTGTGCCGGATACCTCTCCGATGCCTAAGTCAGCAAAATAGACAAATAGATAAAAACTCTGTGTATTCGAGAATCAAAGTTGTGTTACATCTCCATAGGTGATGTTATGAGCTTTTATAGATTCCGCATAGCACAATCCTAGTAGGACTCTTATTTCTCTATGTAGAATCCTCCTAGGAATCACACTCCTGAAAGATAACGCTTATCCTTCAACACCCCCCTCACTGCTTAAACCAAGTGAGATGGTTTTACCACGGTTGGATGACAGTATGACCGAGCGAACGCTATCTCTTTCATACTTATCCCGGCGCCTTTATATGCAACATGTATCTCGGCTCATGTTTTACTTGTACCTCGGTTTTCACCTGTTTGGACCGGACTAATCTGCAGTAAGCTTTGACCGAGCTAAAGAGGCGAGGTCTAGCTTAAGGAGCCCACCATCCCGACCGCGGTGATTGTAACCACCCCGACCGAGCTAAACACTAACACCATGGTCCACTTCACAAAGCCCTTTTTACCTCGGCCCACAAAACTGCCCATTACTACGCCTGGGCCTAACTCAGCCCTAATGCACATATAAAACTCCCTCTCAATTACCCCTTAATTCCATCTGCATAGCATGATTGGGATTACCTTTCAGTCTGCCGAGCTAAAAAATGGTCTTCAACCAAGCTGAATTCACACCGGGCTACTAATCTGTCCAGTCGCAACGTCTTTTCAGTCACTGTAACTGAATTGCTTTCTATTCTATGGACACGTGGCTAGCTCTCATTGGCCCAGCATAGCTATCACGCCGTCTTCGTACTCCAAAAAATTTGAATAGTCCCGCCTTTTTCCTATACCTTTATACAAAAACCCTAGGTTTCGAACCCACCACTACTACTATTCATCTTCTCTCTCCACCTTCTGAGTTTCTCCTCTCTTGTTCACTGCATCTACGAAGCTTTGCATTTTTGGCCAACACCTTTGTTGCTCCAATCTCTAATCTTCCATTTCGTAGTGGTAAGTAACTGAATCTCTGCCCTTTGTTTTATTTTTTGTAATATGTAGCATATTATTCGCATGTTTCTCAAAACACACTGTTTTGGTTTCCAGTTTTCTAAGAAATAACCACTAAAAACCATGTAATAGAACCACTAGATTCACGAAAAATCTGAGAAACGCTACTTTTGATCCAAAATAATACTCCAACCGAACTAGCAACCTGTTTGTTCTTAAGGTGTGTACCCAACCAAACTAGATTAAGTTCCAATAGGTCTTACCTTTTGTTTCACTTAGCCGAACTAAGGAACTATACTAGGTGTGCGCACTACCGAACTAGAAAGCTTTAACCAATGACCGGGCTATCTCTTGGGACCAAACCAGCTCTCAGACTTAGTCAAAACCGAACCAAGAATGCCGTATGCTAAGCTTCAATAGGGCTACGAACCCCACATTCCACTTAGCCGAGCTAGGACTCCATTTATTTTGCCTTTGTTTCTTTTAGCACGGTCCAACGATATGTGCTTAACACTTTTCCTTTTCACTTTGCAGACTCTGACTAGGTTGGCCAGGCACTCCCTTGTACGTCCAACCAAGATACCTAACATCTTCTCAACACCGAGCTAACATTTCAGGCTAAATTATACACAATTTAAGTCCACATGGGTAAATATAGGTTTTTAGTAAACTCTCCAGGGGCTATGGCCGAGTTCCGAAGGGACTACAACATCCCTGATGATGTTCACCTTAGTTTAGCCGAACTAGACACCACTCCTTGGGGTAAGCCGGGCTTCGTTCCCTTTACCTTTCTTTCAATTGTAGAAACCAGACTCCGATTCCCTGTACAGCCTCTTCTTTGTGAATTCCTCAGACAAACTAATATATGCCCAACCCATCTCAGTACCAATTCTTACAAAATAATAAATGGTATTGCCGAGCTAAACCGCTAGCTTGGCCTCAACCTTAGTCTAGTAGAGTTATTCCACCAATATTCAGTAGGCCAAAACGAAGACGGCTGGGTATACTATTTAAGAATAAGACGCCGCCGAGAAAAAATAATAAAAAAACACCCCAAATAAAGATGTAAATGATGACGACTTTTTCTGGGTCTCTGGTAACTTCAAAGATCATGAAGCCCAAATACCGGAAGACCGGATTAACTGGAACAAAGGAGTAGCCGGTATAATTACCTCGACTTAGCTTTGTGCTTTCTTTACTATTTATAAGTTTGGCACCGTGCTAACCGTTGCCTTCTTTTTATGCAGATTTGAACCATCTAAAGTCGCAATATAGTTATCCCAACCTAGACGCACTCCGCGCCGCGCTACGATATCACGAACGAGGTTGGGCCTAGCTACTTAATTTCGAACTGACCTACAGATACAGTAGTAGGAGGAAAACCAGGGTCACAGACTTGTTTTTAGAGCCATCACCAGAACCTGATCCTTCCCTTCCACAAATCAACCTCATTTTATTAACAGCGGAACAAGAGATGGCCAAGAAGAGAGCTACCATGGCGCTCATCACCAAAACAAACCAAGCCGAGGTACCACCAACCGGCCAAACATAAGAGGCCGTGGTAGCGCTTCCAACCGCCCAGCCTTCATCATCTCGGCCCAGCAAGCGCGCTCGAACTTCCACAACCGAGCCACGCCTTGTTGACGAGGATGAAACCGTGCTTCCGCAAATCACTTCACCCAACCCAGAGCCCAAACGTTCCGACCGGGCTAACTCTTCTGATTGGGCCCCAAAACTTACATTCAAGAACCGAGCTATACAAAACACAGATTCGGTTGTAGCAGACAAAGATCATACACTTGCCTTTAACTTGGCAAGGAGTGTATGCTTGCCCCCTGACATGGAACATCATGACCATTTGATCGAGCTAAAGGCCATCCGGTCGGCGACGAAGTCAATGGTGCTGGTAAGAACTCCTTCTAATCGTTTTTCATTTTATATCTTCTGTTTGCTCGATTTTTACTCATATTTTTTATCTCTCCTTTCGCAGGCTATGCAGAAAAACCACATTGCGCATAAGCATGTGCTGGAACTGCACAAGACGACAAGGCTGGCCATGGCTGAGGCTGATAGCAAGACGACCGAACTAAATGAAGCTAAGCAAAAAATGGCCGAGCTGCAATCAGAAGTCGCCCGACTCACCGGCCTAGTAGACACGGCGGAGGCAGACAAACAAAAGTCCTTGACTAAGCTGAAGGATCGTTATCTGTGTGAGCTTGCTAAAGTCGAGAAGAAGAAGAACGCCGAGATAACAGAGTTTGAGAAGAAGATGGAGGACGCAGAAGACCGCTGTTACAAAGAAGGTGGAGCCACCTATATCCTGTAGTGCGAAGCTGCTAAGGATATATTTTTCAAATGTGAGTGGAAGGCAGTCGTGGTGCAGCTCGGTCATGGCCCAGAGACCGAGGTCTTCCTCAACCCTCCTCCGCATTTCATACTGAGCTACATGGTGGAGTATGTCAATGCCATTCAACAAAAATTTCTTCAAGGTGAGGAAGAAGAAGCAACTCCAGAGCCCAGCGTTACTCCTGTCGCTATCACTGATCCCGGTCTTCCAGTTGTCCAGTTAGCTCGGGTGGGACCATTGGTGCCCATTGCAGCTGACGACGTGGTGGAGACCGACCTACCCGCTGATGCCGGGCTACCAATTGGTGAGGCTCGGGTTGACTTGGATGCTGATTTAGATGACCTCTTTGCTTGACCATGTATTTTTTTCTTTTTAGATACTTAACTGTAAAAAATTTGTAACCGGGCTGAGGCCCCACTTTTTGTACCTTTGACTTGAATTTTGAATGAAATCTTCAATTTCTGCATCTTTTTGCTCTGTTTATTTCATACCTGTACTTATTTTTCAACTACAATTTGTATGAAGTTTAGCTTTCTATGGCCATGGTACTTATCTCGGTCTTGGAGTCATGTATTTTGTTCGGTCATTCCTGTCAATTCTCTTCATCCTAGACCCTTATCTCGGCTGAAGAGTACCTAAAGTTGGTTATTCCAGCCAATCACTCTTCAGCCTAGATCCTTATCTCGGCTGAAAGAGTACTCAAAGTTGGTTATTCCAGCCAACCACTCTTTAGCCTAGATCCTTATCTTGGCTGAAGAGTACTTAAAGTTGGTTATTCCAGCCAACCACTCTTCAGTCTAGATCCTTATCTCGGCCAAAGAGTACTTAAAGTTGGTTATTCCAGCCAACCACTCTGCAGCCTAGATCCTTATCTCGGCTGAAGAGTACTTAAAGTTGGTTATTCCAGCCAACCACTCTCCACCCTAGATATTTATCTCGGCTAAAGAGAACTTAAAGTTGGTTATTCCAGCCAACCTCTTTAGCCTAGATCCTTATCTCGGCTGAAGAGCAATAAATGTTGGTTTTTCTAGCCAACTTCCTACAGCCTAGATCCTTATCTTCGGCTTAGGAGAAGTAAGTGTTGGTTTTTTCAGCCAACCTCGAGAGCTCAAAGTTGGTTATTCCTGTCAACCTAGAGCGAAGTGTTTGGTTATTCCTGCCAAACGTCCTGCAGCCTAAATCCTTATCTTGGCTTAGGAAAAGTAAGTGTTGGTTTTTCCAACCAACTTCCTACAGCCTAGATCCTTATCTTCGGCTTAAGAGAAGTGTTGGTTTTTCCAGCCAACTTCTTCAGCCTAGATCCTGATCTTGGCTAAAGAGAGCTCGAAGTTGGTTATTCTTGCCAACCTAGAGTGAAGTGTTTGGTTATTCCTGCCAAACGTCCTGCAGCCTAGATCCTTGTCTTGGCTTAGGAGAAGTAAATGTTGGTTTTTCCAGCCAACCTCTTCAGCCTAGATCCTGATCTCGACTGAAGAGATCGCAAAGTTGGTTATTCCGGCCAACTCTGCTTTCGATGCCCCTACCTCACTAAAACAACTTGTACAACATAAAACAATTATACTGAAAAGAAACTACTTGTTTTATTAAAAAAGAAAAAATTACAAGTACTTTAAAGAAAAACTAAAAATAAAATAGTTTGAGATTGGCAGTGTTCCACGGCCAGGGAATGGCCTTGCTGTCTCCATCCTCCAAGTGGTATGCCCATTTTCCTGCTAATCCAACCACTTTGTAAGGTCCTTCCCAATTAGGCCATAACTTGCCATCTTCGGGTACCAAGGTGTTTCCCATTACTTTGCGTAGCACCCAATCTTCAATCTTGAATTGCCTCGGATGTACTGTCTTGTTATATTTTCTGGATAACTCTTGCTGGTAGGAGGCGATATGAACTAGTCCTCTTTCTCTTCTTTCTTCTGCAAGGTCAAGCTCCAATGTTATGGCTTCTACATTTAAGTCTGGATCGAAATTTTCACTTCTAATAGTGGGGAGGCTAACTTCCAGTGGGATTACTGCTTCCATGCCATAGGCCAAGGAAAAAAATGTTTCACCAGTAGACCGCCGAGGTGTAATGCGGTAAGCCCATAAAACATGAGGGAGCCCCTCAGCCCACTTGCCTTTTGCCTTCTCCAGCCTTTTCTTCAATCCATCTAAGATAACTTTGTTTGATGCTTTCGCCTGGTCATTCGCTTGGGGGTATGCTGGTGTAGAATTGTAGAATTCTATTTTGTACTCTTTACAAAAGCCTCTAAAAATTTTGCCATCAAACTGAGTGCCATTGTCTGATATTAGAGCTTTGGGTATGCCGAACCGAGTGATAATATTCTGCCATATGAACTTCTTCACATCTTTTTCTTTTATTAAGGCAAGTGCTTCTGCTTCCACCCATTTTGTAAAGTAGTCTGTTGCTGCAAGAAAGAACTTTCTATTATCGGGCACCGTTGAAAGTGGTCCTACTATGTCCAAGCCCCACATTGCGAAGGGCCATGGGCTAGTTAATGGTAGAAGCTCTCTGGCTGCTTGATGTATTTGGTGTGCGAACTTCTGACATTTCTCGCACTTCTTGACATACTTCTTTGAAGCTGCTTGCATATATGGCCACCAATATCCTTGCGAAATTGCTCTGTAAGCCAATGATCTTCCTCCTTGGTGGCTTCCGCATACGCCTTCGTGTATCTCGAACAAAAATGCTTCGACCTTGCTAGGATGAACACATTTCAGGTAAGGCCCTGTAAAAGATTTTTTATACAAGGCCATTGATGGGGAGAGCCAAAATCGCTGTGACTTTGCTCTTATTTTGTTGGCCTCTTTCTTCTCTTCAGGTAAGATGCCGTCTTTTAAGAACGCGATAATGGGATCAATCCATAAAGGGCCTAGTTCGGCACGACATACCTCTGCTACTTTGGGTTCTTCAATGCTTGGTCTTGGTAGGAAGTCGATCAGTAATGGATGCGGGATGGATGTATCTGCCATCAAAGCGAGGCCTGCTAGTTTATCTGCTCTGTTGTGTTCTTCTCGGCCGATCTGTTCTATCCGTACTACTTCGAATTTCATGATCTTCCTTCTGACTAGCTCTTAGTACTTAGCCATCCTTTCATCCTTTGCCTCGTAGTCGCTTGAAATTTGGTTTACTGCCAACTGGGAGTCACTGTAAACCATTAGCTCGGTGGCCTGCATAAAGAGTGCTGATTTTAGGCCTGCTAAGAGTGTTTCATACTCCGCCTCGTTATTTGATGCTGGGAAGCCAAGGTTGACTGCTTGTTCCACTATTAGGCCATCTGGTGAGATGAGGACTATGCCAAGCCCTGCACCGTGCCTGCTGGATGCTCCGTCCACGAAGAGTTTCCATATCTCTCCAACGAAAAGCTTCTAGCAGGTGGAGGGGTTGGATGATGTCTTGGGGTCATGCGTGCTGATTATGTTTTCTTCCAAGTCCCTGTCTACTGTTGGGGTTTGCTATTCACTGTCTGTCTACCCCAAGTTTTTTCTTGCGGATGAATCCTCACTAGGAATGGCATGGATTATACCTTCATTCTGATCCTCAAGCATGTGTGCTTTGCAATGTGGCGGGGTGTCTTGTATTAGGGATTGCGCACTTCTTGCGGCATTTTCCGTCCCCATTTCGGTTGTACCAGTCAAGTCAATTGGGCATCTGTGATGACTTCCTGGTGTGAACTATGCCACAAAGTCTGCCAAAGCTTGGGCTTTTATTGCGGTTCTAGACTGAAACTTGATATCAAACTGTCCCAATTCCACCACCCATTTCAAGATTCGTCCAGAAAAGTTCGCCCTCTCAAACAAAGCTTTTAGGGGAAAAGCTGTTAGGACGATTATAGAGTGGACGTGGAAGTAATGTGATAGTTTCCTTGAGGCCATCATCATGGCCAAGGCCAGTTTTTCCAATGGTAAGTACCTGGTTTCTGCACCCAACAAGGTCTTGCTAACATAAAAGATGGGCAGGTGTTGGATTCCTTCCGCTCTGACCAACACTGCGCTGACTGCGTGCTGTGAAACTGCGAGGTACAAAAAGAGCTCTTCTCCCGGTATTGAGGTAACTAGCAGCGGTGGAGAAGACATGTACTCTTTCAGGCTTTCAAGGGCTCGGTCGCATTCTTCGTCCCACTCAAACTTGGCCTTTAATGCTTGGAAGAATGGTCGACATCTGTCTGACGACCGACTTATGAACCGGTTGAGTACGGCTGCTAGGCCAGTGAGGTGTTGCACTTCTTTGACTGTGTTGGGCCTCTCAAGATCCTAGATTGCTTTGATCTAAGAGGGGTCTGCTTCTATACCTCGGTTGGTCACCAGAAAGCCTAGGAATTTGCCCGATCCTACGCCGAATGCACACTTGGATGCATTTAGGCGCAACTTGTTCTTCTTTAGAATCTGGAACATCTCATCTAGGTCCCTGAGGTGGTCCTTTTCATCCTTGCTCTTGATCACCATGTCGTCTATGTAAGCCTCCATTGTTCTGCCTAACAATGGTTCAAACATCTTGGTGACCATCCGTTGGAATGTTACCCCTGCGTTTTTTATGCCAAAGGGCATGACCTTGTAACAGTATAATCCTCTAGGCGTTGTGAAGGATGTGACCTCCTGATCTGGTTCATACATAGCGATCTGATGGTAACCTCTGTACGCATCAAGGAAGCTAAGTCGATTGTGACCTGCCGTTAGGTCTACCAGTTGGTCTATTCATGGAAGGGGAAAGCTATCCTTTGGACATGCCTTGTTGACTGTTTTGTAGTCCACGCAAACACGTCATTTTCTGTTCTTCTTTGGCACTACTACGGTATTGGAGATCCACCTGGGATAGTGCACTTCTCTGATAGCTCTTGCCTCCAGCAAGTTTCCCACTTCTTCCATCACTATCTCGGCATGGTGGAGTGCTGATCTGCGAGTGCGCTGTATAATTGGTCTGGCAGTTGGGTGGACGTTCAGTTGGTGACAGATGAAGTTCGCGTCTATGCCAGGCATGTCATACGGTATCCAGGCAAACACTTCGATGTTAGAGGTTAAAAATTCCATAACCTCTATCCTCTCAGTGCTGGACAAAGACGAGCCAAGCAAAAAGAACTTTTCTGGTCTTTTTCATCTATCCTTATATGTACCAAGTCTTCCACCGCCTTCTATTCAGCTGCATTGCCAACATCCGCAAATAGTTCATTGCTCTCAGTCTCCTCCACCACCTGTACATACCCTTTTGCAGCGCGGCTGCCGTTTACTGTGACGAAGCACTGTTTGGACATAATTTGGTCTCCAAAGACCTCTTCAATTACTCCAGCTTCATTGGGGAACCGCAATACTTGATGGTATGTTGATGCTACCGATCGCATGGCATGCAACCATGTCCTCCCCAAAATTATATTGTACGTGGAAGGGACTTTTAATACCCAGAATTCCACCTGTTTCGTCATGCTTCCTGCTCTAACTGGGAGGATTATCTTGCCCACTGGCCACTCTGGCATTGAGTTGAATCTGATTAGGGAAGATGTTGTTGGTGCCAAGTCTTTGTCTTCCAGTTTCAGTTGTTTGAAGGTTTCGTAATACATTATCTCACACGAGCTTCCTTGGTCGATCAAAATCCGCTTGACGTCAAAATCCTTGACGTGTAAAGTAACAACTAGTGCATCATTGTGAGGGCAATATATCCTTGTCAGGTCTCTGTCTGAAAAAGATATGACATTTGTGGCCTCTGTTCTCCCCTTTTTGATGGTAGGTTGTGCACTTAATACCTCCCTTAAGTGCTCAGCCTTTTTGATCATTCCCCTGAGCTCACAAACCCGCTCAGGTTCGAATACTCCATGTATTACGTTGATTACGCCTTGAGGTGGGACGTCGACCGACATTCCGTTTGGGTTGTTGTGGTTCTGGGGGGCTGGCTGTGTCCCTCCTTCTATGTACTTGTCCAGGTGCCTCGCTGCCACTAACTCCTCCAAATGCTGCCTCAACGGCGTGCAATTTTCAGTGCGGTGCCCCTTTTCATCATGGAAGATGCATCGGGACCTCTCGTCATAGTCTTTTTGTGTTTCTTCCAACTTTGCTGGCCATTGGACGGATGGTTTATCACGTATTTCACTGAGAATTTGGTAGATCGGTTTTTTGAACACCGTGGTAATGGCGATGCGAACTCTTAACCACCTTTTGTCTGGGTCCTCTCTGTTGGCCCACCTGTTTCGCCCATTCTTGTTTGGTCGTTCTACCGTGTTGACTTTTGCCATAGTCTTTTTATCTTGCATTGCTGTTGTGCCAGATTTTATTTTAGCACGGGTGCCATCTTCCTCCACGCGAATATGTTGATGCACTCGCTCCATTAAGGTCTCCATCGTGAGAGGTGGCGTCATAGTAATCAAGTCCCTCAACTTGTTTTCGACTGGTAGACCCCGTTTGTATTGTGCAATGGCGAGGTTTGTAGGGCAATCCCCAATTTAGTTGAAGGCCTCCCAATAACGACTGTTATAGGATCTCAACGTCTCCTTGTCGCCCATGTCAATGGAGAGTAACTGGTCGATCTCCACTGGTGTTTTGGTGTTCGTCTTGAATCTAGTCACGAACGCCTCTGCCAACTGTGCCCATGAGGCGATGCTGCCTTCTGGTAGCCTTTCGAACCAGGTTAAACCTAGGTCGCCCAAGCTGGATGGGAACAAGATACACATTAAGGCCTCATTCCATCTGTCTACTGCCATAACCTGGCGAAAGTGGCTTAGGTGCATGTAAGGGTCTGTCTTCCCTTAATAAGTAGTGAATTTGGGCTGGTTGAAGCCCGAAGGTAGTGGCGCGTTCTCAATTGCCAGAACGAACGGCGAGCTCTGAAGCCTTGCTAATGCTTTGTCTGTTGGTTCATAAGCAAGGCGCGGCATTGGCATTCCTACCACGACGCTCCCATGCGTTCGAGGAGCCAACCGCTGAAAGGCAGAAACTCTGCGCGAGTCGCGTGCCCTAGTATCCTCCTTCCATCGTGCCCTTTCTTCAAGCACAATTCGCAAGTCAGATGATCTAGGCATCTCCGTGTGCCTAGATGACGTCTGGTGCGTGTGCGAGGGCCGATAGGTGTTTCCCTCAGTATATGACCTCTCAGTTCTTGTTCTCTCAGACCTAGAGTAACGAGTCCAGGAAGTCCCTGATTGAGTGTCGCCTATTCTAAGGCTCCTACTTTCTGCTTGCGATGGTGTAGTGCGCCTTTCACGATCTTCCGAGTGGCGAGGGAGCGTGTTGTCTTTGCGCCCCTCTCCTGTCGCCACCCCTTTTCCTTTTATCTAGCGCTTCATTGACTCCGTGTCTGCCGTCATCTTCCTTATTAACTCATCCTGCTCCTTCACGCGATCCTCCAAAACTTGAGGGTCCATCCTCCGCCTCTGTCTTTCAAGACTTTAAGAGCGATGGGGGCTGTTAGCCCGCCTCCCCCTTGCATCCCTCCGGGGGTTCTGTCGCTGGGGTTCTAGATCTACCATGGGAGGGATAGAAGGCAAGCCTTCACGCCTCCCACCCCCCTATGGGGTTTGTCCGTCAATAGTGGATTGCGACAAATCTTCATAGTGCGCCATTACTTCCAATTAGAGAGGAAAACTTGTTCAAGAGGTTTTGTTCTTTGTGGAATTCCCACAGACGGCGCCAATTGTACGAGCACGAAATAATGTTCTCGTATAATCCTATTGATCAAGTTTGCGCTCCTCCAAACGTCATCACTTTACTCCCTGAAAATACAAACGTGAGCTAGCTGACTGGTGTATGCCGGATACCTCTCTGATGTATAAGTCAGCAAAATAGACAAATAGACAAAAGCTTTGTGCATTCGAGAATCAAAGTTGTGTTACCTCTCCATAGGTGATGTTGTGAGCTTTTATAGGTTCCGCATAGCACAATCCTAGTAGGACTCTTATTTCTCCATGTAGAATCCTCCTAGGAATCACACTCCTGAAAGATAACGCTTATCCTTCAACACCTCCTCACTGCTTAAACCAAGTGAGATGATTTTACCATGGTTGGATGACAGTATGACCGAGCTAACGCTATCTCTTTCATACTTATCCCGGCGCCTTTATATGCAACATGTATCTCGGCTCATGTTTTACTTATACCTCGGTTTCACGTGTTTGGACCGGGCTAATCTGCAGCAAGCTTTGACCGAGCTAAAGAGGCGAGGCCTAGCTTAAGGAGCCCACCATTCCGACCGCGGTGACTGTAACCACCTGGACCGAGCTAAACGCTAACACTATGGTCCACTTCACAAAGCCCTTTTTACCTCGGCCCACAAAACGGCCCATTACTACGCCTGAGCCTAACTCGGCCCTAATGTACATATAAAACTCCCTCTCAATATATATATATATATATTTTAACTTAACTTCAAATATAAAAAATTAATGGTTATGATTAAAAGTAAAAAAATAATGTTTGGGTTACTTTAAAGAATGCGTTTCAGAGTTTTTTTTTTAAATCTAAAAATGAATTTCATGAAAAAAATTGAAAAATATTTATTATTTTTATGTAGGCTCTGTTTGGCAAGTTGGGTTGAAAGTCAATAAGCTAAAACACTTATCACATCACTTTGTTTATTTTTTTGCATGTATTTTTTTAAAAAAAAAAAAATATCAAAAAATTAATTAAAACAACCTATTTCCAAACATCAGTTTTGGAGGGTATAAATAATTTTTTAAAATTTAAAAACATATTTTTTAATACTTTTGAAAAAAAAATTTAAATCATAAAATAATTTCAAGAACACAAAATAAACATAACCGAAATAACTGTAATCATCTTTCCAAAATAGTCCAAAAATAAAATGGAATTTTGATCACATATTTATGTCGACTCTAAGAACTGGCGAGTTCGGTGTTCTACAATAGCTTTGTAATTGAAACTTGACCATCGCAATCTGCATGAGCTGGCAAAACCTGGAGCCTTTATTTTTTTTTTTTTGGATATAGAAAAAAAAAGGATGCTAGGTGCCATCACTACATTTTTAAGCTTAGGTTTCGGAGTAACTGGTTGCCAACTAATTTAACCCAACTCATAGAAAGAGACTCACTATCGAAGCACTAATGTAGTTCAACCATATACCACAGACGAGTCCAGAATTCGATTGGAGTACAAAACTAAATCTTCGTAGAGAATCACTGAAATTACTCAACATTTCGCTCCTCCAGAAATCGAACCTAAGGCATGCCTAGTGGAGTGCCTATGGAGAAAGATGCCTTCTCCACTAGGCCACCACCCCCAATAATAAAACTTGAAATCACGACAGCACGGCAAATTATGTCATGTCACATTTTCTTTTATTAGCGAAATTATGTCATGTCACATTTTCTTTTATTAGCAAAAGACAAATGTTAGTTGTTATAAGCAAAAAGTAATTGTTACTTATTAGATTAATATATATGGAAGTCAATCTCTTCATCTTTTGTAAAATGTCAAATATTTATTTCTTAATTCAATTCACTTAGATAGAATTGAACCCATGATCTCCCCCTAAGAACTTAGGCCTCGTTTGGGAACAGGTTAATTTAGTAATTTTTTGACTATTTGACCAAAAAAGTAGGTAAAAAAAACTTATATGTTTGTGATGACTTTTTGGCTAATTACGAAAAGATGTGCAAAAAGTAGAGAGAAAAGAGAATCTTTGACTTTTTGGTATGAGTTGTTGGCTTTTTGGCTAAAAGGATAGTTTTTTGGCTTTTTAGTTAAAAAGGTAAGTCTCCAAACGGGGCCCCCTTAGAAAAGTTATGGTGTCCAATTAGGCTTTAATATATCTATATTAGTTATTTTATTTTATTTTATAATACAGTAAATTTTATAATTTTAATATAATTACTTTGAGTTCTTTTAAATTTTTAATTCATATAATACTTTGTTATTTTTCTTCAATAATTCATTTGTTATATAAATTTTAAAAAAAAATGATATTGTCATATCTTTTACATCAATATAAATATATTAAATTATAAAATTTATTATATTTTTTAAAAATCTAAAAAAAAAGTCGTTGTAATTTATTATTATTATTTGTTTTTGGTGAGACTTGTCACAAAATTAAACCTTCTAGCTGCTGTTCACTTTTTACCCAGCGTCTATTATATATGTCCAGCCAAATCGGGTGTGGAATAAAATTGCTTTATATAATTATAACGTGTACTAGCTCAAGTTTAACTTGATGAGATGATTGGGCTTAAATTAAAATTTTTTAAGTTCGTTCAAGAAGAAATAATATAATTCCTAGTTTGCCTGTATATATATATATATCAATTAACAAAAATGTATATAGATTGCAACTTTAATAAAAAAAAATAATATTAATAGTTTATTCATTTTGGTGTAACAATAAAGTTAAATAATATAAAATTTGATTATATGTAATATGTACCTATATATATATATATATATATATCTTCACTTCCTTCTAGTTCATGCAATTTTATACTGTTTAGGTCCAAGGTTTAGAATTGAACAAAAAATAGAAGCCACGCTGACGAGTTTTTATTGAAAGCCTTGGAACAATATAAATGTTTGGCAAATTTATCTTTCTGAGTATTGCATAAAATAAAAAACTAAAAAAATAATAAATAAATAAATAACAGAAGAAGAAAGCAAAACCGAAAATTCATTTGGGTTATTGTTTACGAAAACTGCTTTCGAGTTAAAAATTTGGTTTGTGTTTGTAGAGTAGTTTTTGAAATAAAAAGTACGAAAACTTATTTGGTTTGTCTTTTTTCAGAAATGATTTTAGAAAATTGTTTTGGAGAAAGAGTTTTAAAAAAAGTGATTGATTTAATGTGTATGAGAGAGAGTGTGATTTTGGAAAGTAAATAACCAAACAAAATTTTGAGATTTTTTTTGAAAAAATTTGTTTGGTTTGATTATTCTTGAAAATTTGTTTATAGAAAATTTTTTCCAGAACTTGAGGGTCCATCCTCCGCCTCTGTCTTTCAGGACTTTGAGAGCGACGGGGGCTATTAGCCCGCCTCTCCCTTGCATCCCTCCGGGGGTTCTGTCGCTGGGGTTTTAGATCTGCCATGGGAAGGATAGAAGGCAAGCCTTCGCGCCTCCTACCCCCCTCTAGGTTTTGTCCATCAATAGTGGATTGTGGCAAATCTTCATTGTACGCCATTGCTTCCAATTAGAGAGGAAAACTTGTTCAAGAGGTTTTGTTCTTTGTGGAATTCCCACAGACGGTGCCAATTGTACGAGCATGAAATAATGTTCTCGTATAATCCTGTTGATCAAGTCTGCACTCCTCCAAACGTCATCACTTTACTCCCTGAAAATACAAATGTAAGCTAGCCGGCGGGTGTGTACCGGATACCTCTCCGATGCCTAAGTCAGCAAAATAGGCAAATAGACAAAAGCTCTGTGTATTCGAGAATCAAAGTTGTGTTACCTCTCTATAGATGATGTTGTGAGCTTTTATAGGTTCTGCATAGCACAATCTTAGTAGGACTCTTATTCCTCCATATAGAATCCTCCTAGGAATCACACTCCTGAAAGATAACGCTTATCCTTCAACACCTCCTCACTGCTTAAACCAAGTGAGATGGCTTTACCACGGTTGGATGACAGTATGACCGAGCTAACGCTATCTCTTTCATACTTATCCCGGCGCCTTTATATGCAACATGTATCTCGGCTCATGTTTTACTTGTACCTCGGTTTTCACTTGTTTGGACCGAGCTAATCTGCAGCAAGCTTTGACCGAGCTAATGAGGCGAGGTTTAGCTTAAGGAGCCCACCATCCTGACCGCGGTGACTGTAACCACCTGGACCAAGCTAAACACTAACACCATGGTCCACTTCACAAAGCCCTTTTTACCTCGGCTCACAAAACGGCCCATTACTACTCCTGGGCCTAGCTCGGCTCTAATGCACATATAAAACTCCCTCTCAATATATATATATTTTAACTTAACTTCAAATATAAAAAATTAATGGTTATGATTAAAAGTAAAAAAATAATGTTTGGTTTACTTTTAAGAATGCGTTTCAGAGTTTTTTTTTTAAATCTAAAAATGAATTTCATGAAAAAAATTGAAAAATATTTATTATTTTTATGTAGACTCTGTTTGGCAAGTTGGGTTGAAAGTCAAGAAGCTAAAACACTTATCACATCACTTTGTTTATTTTTTTGCATGTATTTTTTTTTTTTTTTTTTTTGTAAAATATCAAAAAATTAATTAAAACAACCTATTTCCAAACATCAGTTTTGGAGGGTATAAATTACTATGCTTGGTTATCATTTTTCAAAAACACTTTTTAGAAATTTTACTTTCCTATTTTCCGATTTTTTTTTTTTTACTGAATTTTTTTAATATTTTGAGTAATTTTTTAAATTTTTAGACCTACCTAACATAAATATACCTAAAAAGTAAAAAAAAAATGAAAAAACTTTTAAAAATTCACCAAATACCAAAAATACAAAAAAAAAAAAACGAGAATTCAGTATATTTTTTGTATTTTTATGTATTTATGAATTTTTAAAAATATTTTTTCACAAATTTTTTACTTTTTAGATACATCTAAGTAAGGTGCTTCTAAAAAAGTACTAAAATGTTTAAAATTTTAAAAATATTCACTAAAAATAAAAAAATACGAAAATCAAAAAATTCAGTTTTTAAAAAACTTAATTCAAAAAACTCAAACCAAACACACTGAATAATTTTTTAAAATTTAAAAACATATTTTTTAATACTTTTTAAAAAAAAAATAAATCATAAAATAATTTCAAGAACACAAAATAAACATGACCGAAATGATTATAACTATCTTTTCAAAATAACCCTAAAATGAAATGAAATTTTGATCACATATTTATGTGGACTCTAAGAACTGGCGAGTTCGGTGTACCACAATAGCTTTGTAATTGATACTTGACCATCGCAATTTGTATGAGCTGGCAAAACTTGGAGCCTTAATTTTTTTTTTTTTTTTTTGGATATGACCATCGCAATTTGTATGCGCTGGCAAAACTTGGAGCCTTAATTTTTTTTTTTTGGATATAGAAAAAAAAAAAAAAATGTTTGAGGTGTCATCACTATATTCTTAGGCTCAGGTCTCGGAGAAACTGGTTGTCAACTAATTTAACCCAATTCATAGAAAGAGACTCACTATCGAAGCACTAGTGTAGTTCAACCATACACTACAGACGAGTTCAGAATTCGATTGAAATACAAAACGAAATCTTCGTAGAGAACCACTGAAATTACTCAGCATTTCGCTCCTCCAGAAATCAAACCTAGGGCAGGCCTAGTGGAGCGCCTATGGAGAAGGATGCCTTCTCCACTAGGCCACCACCCCTGATGATAAAACTTGAAACCTCGACAGCACGGCAAATTATGTCATATCACATTTTCTGTTATTAACGAAATTATGTCATGTCACATTTTCTTTTATTATGTCATGTCACATTTTCTTTTATTAGCAAAAGACAAATGTTAGTTGTTATAAGCAAAAAGTAATTGTTACTCATTAGATTAATATATATGGAAGTCAATCTCTCCCTCCTTTCTAAAATGTTAAATATTTACCTCTTAATTCAATTCACTTAGATAGAATTGAACCCATGATCTCCCCTTAAGAACTAAGCTCTTAGAAAAGTTATAGTGTCCAATAAGGCTTTAATATATCTATATTAGTTATTTTATTTTATTTTATAATACAGTAAATTTTATAATTTTAATATAATTACTTTGAGTTCTTTTAAATTTTTAATTCATATAATACTTTGTTATTTTTCTTCAATAATTCATTGGTTATATAAATTTAAAAAAAAATGATATTGTCATATCTTTTACATCAATATAAATATATTAAATTATAAAATTTATTATATTTTTTAAAAATCTAAAAAAAAAAGTCGTTGTAATTTATTATTATTATTTGTTTTTGGTGAGACTTGTCACAAAATTAAACCTTCTAGCTGTTGTTCACTTTCTACCTAGCGTCTATTATATATGTCCAGCCAAATCGGGTGTGGAATAAAATTGCTTTATATAATTATAACGTGCACTAGCTCAATTCACTTAGATAGAATTGAACCCATGATCTCCCCTTAAGAACTAAGCTCTTAGAAAAGTTATGGTGTCCAATAAGGCTTTAATATATCTATATTAGTTATTTTATTTTATTTTATAATACAGAAAATTTTATAATTTTAATATAATTACTTTGAGTTCTTTTAAATTTTTAATTCATATAATACTTTGTTATTTTTCTTCAATAATTAATTTGTTATATAAATTTTAAAAAAAAATGATATTGTCATATCTTTTACATCAATATAAATATATTAAATTATAAAATTTATTATATTTTTTAAAAATCTAAAAAAAAAAGTCGTTGTAATTTATTATTATTATTTGTTTTTGGTGAGACTTGTCACAAAATTAAACCTTCTAGCTGCTGTTCACTTTCTACCTAGCGTCTATTATATATGTCCAGCCAAATCGGGTGTGGAATAAAATTGCTTTATATAATTATAACGTGTACTAGCTCAATTCACTTAGATAGAATTGAACCCATGATCTTCCCTTAAGAACTAAGCTCTTAGAAAAGTTATGGTGTCCAATAAGGCTTTAATATGTATATATTAGTTATTTTATTTTATTTTATAATACAGTAAATTTTATAATTTTAATATAATTACTTTGAGTTCTTTTAAATTTTTAATTCATATAATACTTTGTTATTTTTCTTCAATAATTCATTTGTTATATAAATTTAAAAAAAAAATGATATTGTCATATCTTTTACATCAATATAAATATATTAAATTATAAAATTTATTATATTTTTTAAAAATCTAAAAAAAAAAAGTCGTTGTAATTTATTATTATTATTTGTTTTTGGTGAGACTTGTCACAAAATTAAACCTTCTAGCTGCTGTTCACTTTCTACCTAGCGTCTATTATATATGTCCAGCCAAATCAGGTGTGGAATAAAATTGCTTTATATAATTATAACGTGTACTAGCTCAATTCACTTAGATAGAATTGAACCCATGATCTCCCCTTAAGAACTAAGCTCTTAGAAAAGTTATGGTGTCCAATAAGGCTTTAATATATCTATATTAGTTATTTTATTTTATTTTATAATACAGTAAATTTTATAATTTTAATATAATTACTTTGAGTTCTTTTAAATTTTTAATTCATATAATACTTTGTTATTTTTCTTCAATAATTCATTTGTTATATAAATTTAAAAAAAAATGATATTGTCATATCTTTTACATCAATATAAATATATTAAATTATAAAATTTATTATATTTTTTAAAAATCTAAAAAAAAAAAGTCGTTGTAATTTATTATTATTATTTGTTTTTGGTGAGACTTGTCACAAAATTAAACCTTCTAGCTGCTGTTCACTTTCTACTTAGCGTCTATTATATACATCCAGCCAAATCGGGTGTGGAATAAAATTGCTTTATATAATTATAACGTGTACTAGCTCAAGTCTAAATTAAAATTTTTTAAGTTCGTTCAAGAAGAAATAATCACTGTGTTTGGTTTGAGTTTTCTAAATTAAGTTTTTTAAAAATTGAATTTTTTGATTTTCGTATTTTTTTATTTTTAGTGAATATTTTTAAAATTTTAAACATTTTTTTTACTTTTTTAGATGCACCTTACTTAGATGTGTCTAAAAAGTAAAAAAATTGTGAAAAAATATTTTAAAAAATTAAGAAATACATAAAAATACAAAAAATGTACTAAATTCTTAAATTTTTTTTGTATTTTTGGTATTTAGTGAATTTTTAAAAGATTTTTTTTACAATTTTTTTACTTTTTAGGTGTATTTATGTTAGGTGTGTCTAAAAAGTAAAAAATTTGCCTAAAATATTAAAAAAATTCAGTAAAAACAAAAAAACACGGAAAATAAGAGCGTAGAATTTTCTGAAAACTGTTCCTAGTTTGCCTATATATATATATCAATTAACAAAAATGTGTATAGATTGCAACTTTAATGAAAACATAATATTAATAGTTTATTCATTTTGGTGTAACAATAAAGTTAAATAATATAAAATTTGATTATATGTAATATGTACCTATATATATATATATATATCTTCACTTCCTTCTAGTTCATGCAATTTTATACTGTTTAGGTCCAAGGTTTAGAATTGAACAAAAAATAGAAGCCACACTGACGAGTTTTTATTGAAAGCCTTGGAACAATATAAATGTTTGGCAAATTTATCTTTCTGAGTATTGCATAAAATAAAAAAATAAAAAAATAAAAAAAACAGAAGAAGAAAGCAAAACCGAAAATTCATTTGGGTTATTGTTTACAAAAACTGCTTTCAAGTTAAAAATTTGGTTTGTGTTTGTAGAGTAGTTTTTGAGATAAGAAGTACGAAAACTTGTTTGGTTTGTCTTTTTTCAAAAATGATTTTAGAAAGAAAAATGTTTGAGGGCCACAAAAATAGTGGCTCAAATGGCTCAAAATTGCCAAAACGACGTCGTTTTGACAGGTTTTGCGCCAAAACGACGTTGTTTTGACAGTTTTGAGCCATTTGAGCCACTATTTTTGTGGCCCTTTACCATTGCTCTTTTAGAAAATTGTTTTGGAAAAAGAATTTTAAAAAAAGTGATTGATTTGATGTGTATGAGAGAGAGTGTGTGATTTTGGAAAGTAAATAATCAAACAAAATTTTGAGATTTTTTTTGAAAAAATTTGTTTGATTATTCTTGAAAATTTGTTTATAGAGAATTTTTTCCAAAAATTTTTGTAAGAAACAAACCAAACAAAATAAGTTTTTGACAAGCATCATAATTTTTTTCTTTGTGTTATCTATTTTTTTACTTTTTGATAGGAATAATAAAATGACCGAGAATATCAAGTTCTTAAAATTATTTCAAGCACTTCTTAATAACCGAAGTGAACCAAAGTGATCAGGACCGTAATAGAATTTGGGTGGTAGGGTTTTGTAGATGCATTCAACAATCTCCAAGCATTGATGCTGAGTTATGGGCTTTGAGAGATGTTTTAAATGTTATTATCAATCCAAATTTAAAAAATATCGAAGTGAAAGTTGATGTTAAACTGGTGGTGGATGTCGCAATTAATAATAAGAACAGTTTTTATCTTAAATTTGGTAGCTAAATTAATTTTACTATTGGAATTAATTTGTCAACCGTGTTTTGTCAATTAATATTAATATTAAAAAATTATCAAATATTTTATCCAATATTTGAATAGTTGTAAAATATTCAGTATTTTTTTTTTTTTTTAAAGAATCTCTAACTTTTTTAAAAAGAAGAAAAAAAAAACTGATTGAAGATAGTACTATGAACGTGGACAATGCAGCAAATCCTATTTAAAGCCTATACATTGTGCCTGTGGGGGCTTCTGCTCCGCAATCCATTTACTTTTGGAAAAATGAGTGTGACGCCTTTTTAGAAGAATTCATAATTTTTAAAGTGGTTTTTATTATTTATCGAAAATGGCTGGTAGTTCGAAAAAAGTGACTTGATTTTGGCTCGAATTCGAATTTGAAGATAGAGACAGAGGAGAAAGAGGGAGAGAAGAGAGGAAGAAGAGAGGAGAAGAGAAAGAGGAGGAGAGAGGGAGAAAGAGAGAGGAGGAGAGGAGATCGTCGCAGTACCACCGCCGCCGCCGATCGTCGCAGCACCACTGTCGTCGCCTCCGCCTCCTCCTCCCCCTGTGATTATGCTTCCTCCAGTCCTCCTCCTTCCTCCTCTTCTCCTTCTCTTCTTCTCTACCCTTCTTCTTCTTCTTCCTTTTGCAACAAAAACACAGGGAAAAAAAAAAAAAAGACACCAAAACGACGTCGTTTTGGTGTCGAGCCAAATTCGAGCCAAACTCTTTCGAACTACGTAGCGGGGTCGATTATTTATGATGTGAAAAGTCTATTTATGTATATGTAAGATTTATATTATGAGTAATGCGCATCACTTTAAGAGTTGTGGGATTCTCTTAAAAAGAATCTCTATCATTATTGTTATTTTAGCAACAATAATAGATAAAATAAAAAAAAAATTTGAAAATCCCACAACTCTCAAAGTGATTTACACTATTTATAATGTGAACCCCACATATACATAGTGTGAATCACTTTGACAGCCGTGAGAGTCTCAAAATAAAAAATAAAAAATAAAAAAAATCTCACTCATTTTCCTTATTTTTAGACATTCTGCCTACGCAAAGAAAGTGATTTTTTGTTTTTTTAAACGAATAAATAACAACAAAATAAATTATATTAATTTAAATCATATTTTTAAATTTATTTTCAAGTTGACGGAAATGTTAATTTAATCATTAAAATCAATGAAAAATGATATTTTAGATATTTTATGTATATTTACATTGAGTTTAATTACTAAAATAATATTTTTTTTATCAGTTATACTTAGGAGAAATAGACAAATGATGTAGATTGAAAATAAATTAAGTAATTAAGGTTTAAATTGATAAAATAAAAAATTCATGATTTATTTTGTTACAAAGATCAAACTCTTAAGTTTGATTTATAATTTTTTCAAATTTAATTTTTCAACAAACTTATGGATGATCTTATATATATATATATATATATTTTTTCTTGAGTTTAAATTTGATTCTATCGTTTCAATTACAATAAATTTATGCTTGCATATTTTATTTTGTGTCAAATAAGTCTAATAAAAAATATCCAAACTGTTGACATAAAATAAACACGCGCACCAACATGACCAATTTTCAAGAGCAATATGACATATTCATTCATTCTTCTTTTACTGTAGATTAACAAATCATGACATAACAAACTTTGATTAACAATTCAATTTATCATACTAAGGGGCAATTTAAGAAGTTAGCTTTTAGCTTTTAATTTATTTTTGGTCGTATCACTTCTCAAAAATGGTCCGTAGCTCAAAAATTGAAGGGCTCGAACGGCTCGAAATTAGAAATTTCTCTCTCCTCTCGATATCTTCCCTCTCCGCCTTTGCAGTCAACTCCATTTTGTAGCTCGAAAGAAATCAAAAAGAAATCAGCACCTCTCTCTCACTGTCGTCTCATCCCTCTCTCCTCTCTATCTCTTCACTCTGGCCTTGAAGGAGTACGAAGGAAGACGAGACGGGGGACATGAAGGACGAGGAGACAGTGGACAAACAACGACGGAGGACGGGGACGAACGACGACGGAGGATGGAGGACGAACAACAACGGAGGACGAACGGGAGCCTACGACAGCGAATCTGAGGTAAATGAAAAATCGCAAAGTTAGGATTTTACTTTTGGCTTCAATTTTTTTAGAAATTAATCGATTGGGAGTGTTTGGGGTTGGATTTTGCTTATAATTTGTGTTAAGGTTTGGGATTTGGCTTTAATTTGTGATGTTTTAGGGTTTGGGATTTACCTTTATACATGTTATCAAGAATGAACTCTGTTATAATATATATAAAATAGAGTAGGTTTGGGATTTGGGAATAATGATTCAAGATTTTCAAATTTCCAATGATATTGATGAAAGTTAAAGGTTCTACATTATCACAAAATGTATACTCCATGATCATTTGTGATAAAGCCTCCTCTTGTGGGGTGTACTAAAGCAATGAAGCATATTTTGCCTCAACATGAGGCTTGGATATTGTGATGATTTTTTTACGCCTTGTTCAATAGTGAACAAACATAACTAGTTGAATTTTCTAATTTGTATTCTAGTTCGTGAACCTAACAGTTCGTGATTTTGAAATCAAAGGGCAGCATCGACTTCAATTTCAGTCATAAAATTTGAAGTGTTATTGAAGATGACCTCATTAATTTAACCCTAAGTTCGACTAAGGTTTTTCTCTTGATTCAAAATCTTCATCTGGGCTTTGAAATTCTTCCCTCCTGCTTGAATATCGATTTCAAGTCAACTTCACACATTCATAAGATTCATTACTATTTTTGTAGAAAAGAAATCTTAATCAAATGGTGGATGTGTTCGTGAGAATCGAACCAGACCTGGCTTGTTTGATGACTAAAAGCAAATAATAGGATGATTTTGGATCATTAATTTGAAGTCATTCTTAGCTATGTTATCAGTTCAGTTGCATGCTCCTATATAATTGCCCTTACATTTTATTCTAACATGAAACTAAATCCCTTCGGTCTTCTTTAGCACACAGCACCCCTACCCCTCCTTATGAGCCAAAACCCCTTTGTTTGCTTGCTGAGATAACATAGAGAAAACTAGATAGATAAATACTTAACATCAGTATAAAACTTTTGAAAAGAAAGATGAAAATCATGTAAGTGATTGGCAAGAGTTTTTAATATTGTCATGTCAAAACTGTTTTTGTAATCTAAATACTATAGAAAAAGATGAAAATGACAGAAAAAAGCTTGACGTGTAGTCCTTTTCCTAACTTTTATTTTTTTTCACAATTTTTTTGAAAGTGACTTTTTCTTTAACTTTCAAATCCAAATCTTGGTATCTGAATGATGTGAAGTTGTCACTAGTACTTCTTGTTTAAAATGTCTTTGTTGCCAATCAAAATAAAAGAAAATAAAAATATGAGATTTGAGATTTGAAGTGCTCTATAACAATGTAAATTACTTAACCCCTTCGTTGAGTTTAGTTTTTTTTTACAATTGAAAAGAAACCCATAAGATTCAATATTTTTGTTTTCCTAATAGTTTGTACTCTCAATAACCAACAGGGTAAAATCAAAATCCTATGAATCTACGATAATTTCAAGATTTCTAAATTCCAACAAAAACTATTCAATTCTTGAACTTAGAAGTCTTTACTGATTTGTTTCAAGAAGTTTGTTAACCAAATTAATTGAAGATTGTTTCAAGATCCTATGAATGTACGATAGTTTCAAGAAGTCTGTTACCAAATTAATTCAAGATTGAATTCTGTTATCAAGATTAACCTGGTTAATTCAATATATCATTTTTATGCAGATAAAAAAATGGCTTCATTGTTGTTTGGGGTGTCCTAAATAAGTGCACTTTTTGTCTTTTTGGACTAAAAAATTGAGGAAAAAAATATGGATGTTTGGGATAACTTTTTGACTTTTTATGAAAAAATATGTATTAAAAAATTGTATAAATTAGTGTGTATGGGAAAATTAGGATTGAGAGTTGTGCAGCCGTAATTTTTGACTTTTAGTGAATAGTGTTAACTTTTTGAGTAACTTTTTGACTTTTTGACTTTTTATAGACTTGCCAAACTTGACCTAATAATAGGAACATACGATTAAAGCCAAGATTATGTAATTGTGGAAGAACAGCGGCGGTACATATTGTACGAACTAATGAGAATGGAAATGAAGGACGTGTCTTTTTTGTTTGCCCAACAAAATATGTAAGTATCTGTTATATAAATTAATCTTTTATTTTTTACAAATTTCATTTGTCATTTATTGATTAACTGATTCTTCTGCATTGTAGAGTGCGAACGAAAACTACAATTACTTCAGTTGGGCAGATGATGACGACGACAACGTTACCTCCACAATTCGTGCCAATGGTGGACCTCAGACAGATTCAAGAACAAAAGAAATTAATGATATAAGGAGAAGGAATGACCTGATGGACAATGCAATTCATGAGCATAAGAGAAGGCTTCAAAGGATGGAGAAGATTTTGAAGGCAATGACTTATGTCATTATATTTTGTGCATTTTTGTACTTTATCATGTAAATCACTCAATTGTTTGGTTTTCAAACATGCTATAAATGTAATCTACTTTTCTATTTGTTTTGTATTTTTTTGTTGGCGCTTTAAAATTTGTTGGTTGGTTGCTTAATTAATAGGTGAAAAATCTGTTGGTTGAATGAATGTAGGCTCTGTTATGAGATTTTAAACCTGTTGTTAAAAATCTATTATTAATAGTGTCTATTATTTAATAGAAAAATCTGTGTATAAATGTAGGCTCTGTTATGAGATGAATAATGTGTATGAATGAACTTGTTTGTTTGAACATAACAGGTACTCGAATAATCTGTGTATGAATCAATGAATGAACTTGTTTGCTTGTTTGAACATAACAGATATGAATGAACAGGTACAGGTTTCTAGCCACTTGTTAAGTTGAATGAATGTAGGCTCTGTTAAGTGAACATAACAGGTTTCTAGCCACTTGTTATTATGTTAATTTGAAGAGCAAACTGGTACTCAAAGTCTCTAAGATTAACCTGATCATGTGCCACCATTCTTGGGCAATTTATTGCCAAACTTTGGCTTGTTCTTCGCCTGGTGGGTCTTCTTAACCACACTGGTTTTACTGTTGACTCCTGCCAACATATTGGAGATAGTTCTTGTTACTATATATTCTTTTCTTTTTTTTTTCTTTTTTGTTTGTTTGTTTAAAAACTCGGATGGAGAAAGGGCCAAAGGTCTTGAAGGCAAATTTGGAAGGTGTGAAACACAATTGAAAACCTACATGACTTATCAGATTGTGAAAATCCCGGGAGGAAGAAGAAAATTAATACCAAGAAAGTTCCAATAGAGAGAACTGCTTACTAGAACAAGAAATTTTTAGTACCAAAATACATTAGCTGAGTTGGAGATTGGATGGACAACAAGGACTAGCAATATAGTTCATAAAGCAAAAGCTGCTGGAACACCACAGCAGCAAGGATCAATTGCTCTGAACCATGTTAAATTTTATAATGAGAAAATTATAACAGGTTTCTAGCCACAGCATGTATATTAAGTGAACATACAAATTCAACATAGGTTCAACATACACAGGTCTTCATTATAACAGGTTTCACACAGGTTCAACATACACAGGTTCACTAATGAATGGTCCATGTTCAACAGTTGAAATTCAACAAATTCACTGAACATACAAATTCAGTCATACTCTTTCAGTCAACATACACAGGTTACAATTACCACTTCGAAACTAAAAAAAACAATGAATCCCCGTCGATGTTCAAGTCAACAAAATTTGATGGTACTATCAAACTTTGACTGGTAATATTGTTGAGCATTCCAGCTTGAGTATGAGATGTGCTTCCAATGTCGTCCCCAATTGTACTAACTGGTGCCTGTAAAAATAAAATAGATATTAAAAAAAAATCCACAAACATATTCACCAATATCAACCGATAACAAACAAAGTACAATATATTAAGTCCGTTCAACACATACCAGTACATACATACTGTCTGCTATGGCATCCATAGAAGGACAATAGTAAGGTTGATTTGGCGGCACCTAATAATGAAATAGTAACACAAGTGAATTAGTAATTTCAAGCAATAAAATTAAAAGCCAAAAATGCTAACACAAAACAACTTTTATATTTAAACCGTACCGATTCATACATAGTGTGTTGCACGCCTCCCGTACAAGGAAAGCTTAACTTACGAGGTTCACCTTGACGCACCTTCTGACCCTATAGCACAGGTTCATTGATGAATATTTGAAGTTTAACAAATTCTGCAATATATAGATGTAGTGCGGAATGAAAAATGTACGTGTACCGGATTAGTCTTCTTATTTTTTCTCTTCAACCAATTCACTATTGCATTAACCTTCCGTTTCGTACATGGATGACCTCTTCTTCGAGCAACCAAAGGACTGAGTACCTTGTGAGTCATGCTTTCTTTTCTAATATTGATACGAGGCAGACTTTTTGGTGAAGTATGGGAAGGTGGTGAAGTAGTACTCGAAGGTGGTAAAGTACTAGTACATGGCACATTACTCGCACTACTTGATTGAACTGTTCTCACTTCATCCTTGATTTTCATTAACCCAAGTTGAATCACTTTGTGTTTACCATTATCATTGGTAGCAAGTTCTAGGATCTCATCCAACGTGTTGTGATAGTTATCATGCAACTTTGGATATAGAGAAGAGCCAAAGTTAGTATATGTGGTTGGAATGCATGTATAGCCTCTTTCCAAGTCTTTTCTCCATCTCGAAACAATGTATTTATTTGGCACCTCATATATGGATCTCTCAATGAGCACACAAAGTGAATGGGCACACATAATACCTCTAAACTTAAACAACCAACACATACATTGGAGCTTACATTCAGTTGAATTAAAATATACAACAAATTCCACTTTTTTCATCCCCTCACCCACAACAACAGCCTCCCTCATATGATAGGTACAAATTGCGCCCTCCTCTTTGATAAGATTTGCACGACAATACACTAGACACTTCATTTCTTTTTTTTTGGGTGAATAAGTCATAAAATAAAAACAAAAACTTACACAAAATACAAGGGGCATGCCCCAGGCCCTAACAGAACTATACAATAACCAATAAAAAATTGGACAGCAACAATGCAGACCCGTCCCAGAAAAGATGAGGGCCCACAAGGACCAAAACAAACAACCTGCTAGAACATCAAAAACTTCAACCAAAACCTAATAGAAATATGTGCAGAAGCAACAAACAACACCCTAAGCAAAAGAGAATTAGCTGATGCAAGGAGAATATTCATGGGCCCTATAGACAAAATATGTGGGCCATGAACATACCTATCAGCAAAGACACCTAAATGAAATAACATCCCTTGCACATCCCACAAGGGTAGGCTCAAAAGGAGATTAGAGAATTTGATACAAATTCAGAAAATATAAATATACAAAATAACAAAAACAACTTTCTTCGTCACAAAAGACGAAAACATGGCCTTCACTTTGCTATTACACTTGCCAGCAGCAGCGAAAATGTACACACCCCAGCAGCTTTTATGTAAGCACATCTTATAACCAGCATTCTTTACAAGTGATTCTTCCATCTTCAAGCTAGGAAGGTTAGTGAAACCCAAAATAGCTATACAGACGTAACACCAACAGCAAAATAGCCGTAAACCTGCCATCATCCTTAACAGCTGCAACCCAAATCTTAAAGTTTGGAGATTTAATAAAACATGTTCAACCATATAGATAATGAGAGAGCAGCCAAACAGAAACCTGAATATGTACAGGACAAATGGTATAATGCATATAATGTAGGGGCTCACAACACTTAACCCACAATATATAGCCTCACACCACTCGGCAGATAACGAATAACACTCAATATATAGTCTCTCAACACTCAACCCACAAGAGAAGGTCCCATTATACAACTTCAGCCCCGTCAAACACCTGCAAAAAAGTGTAACAGCAATATATATATTTGTCACAATTAGAAAACACTCTGTGGACAGTGGAATGAAATGTGTATTTGGCTACCAAAACTCAACCCTCAATTTATGGTAAATAGCAACACTCAATCCAGCTTGTAAGCACTGCAAAATTAGCAAGCAATTATATAACCCACAGTTTGTGCTCACAAGCCACTCAACCCACATTATCTGATCTTACATCACTCAAAGTTCTTCTGCTACCATCACTACATCTCTCTTTCAAGATAGAGGTAGGTAGCCTCCACTTGTTTAGAAACCAGCTGTCATTAGAATGATTTTTCAAGTTGGTTATGGACAACATTCTAAACCTAATCATATCCATAATCCGCTTTACAACAACAGCTTCAGGGTAAGCATCATTGTTAAAAATTTTGTTATTTCTAGCAAGCCACAATTGGTAAACAGTGCAAGTGAGCCCAAGTCTGGAAATGATAGCACCCACAGAATTACCCTTAACAAGTTTAGAAATATGATTGACCAATTCAGGCCATTCAAGACAAGGCCAGGATACAGTAATCCTAGACTGAAGCTCCTTCCAAACATTATCCGAAAAAGGACAGTGGAAAAAAAAATAGTTGTGATCCTCATAATGGTTATGACAGAAACCATAATTACCAGTATGCGTATAACCAAAACAAGATAACTTGTCCCCAGTGTAAAGACGACCATGAATAGCCATCCAAGTCACAAAACTGGCTTTCGGGATACTATGATTACCCCAAAGCAAACCTGCCCAAGAGACCTTGGCAAAAGACTTTCTCCAGGAATTCTAAGTGAAATTAATAGAGAACTTGCCATCAGTAGCAGGGAGCCAAACAATTCTGTCAATGGCATGGCTAGGAACCAGAGAATGGGGAGTGGAGTTAATTAACTCCTTTAATACCCGAGAAGTAGCACGAGGACACTTCATTTCTAGTTGAACTTCTTTAAATTTTGAATTAGTGTAAGCTGCACGAAATTGCTTCTCCAAACGATACACCGTTAAACAATCATACGATTTGTTACGAGACTTAAAATCTGCTTTTGTCTCCTTCTCTACCTTACTTCTCAACGCATTGTCATACTGCTCAACAAATTGCTTTAAGGTTGTCTTGGAGTTCACATATCCATCAAAGAATGCATTCATACTCTCACTTTGTTGTGTAGTTGGCATGCTAGCCCAAAATATGTCTTTAACATAGGCAGGAATCCACCTATGTCGCTCATGGTATAATCCCCCCAACCACTCGTTATCATTCAAATTAAAATTTTCAATCATTGATTCCCAGTATTCCTCAAATTCATCTTTTGTGAATGAATCATAAACTGGATTACTCAAAGCAACCTTTGTGGACTCATATTGCAAATATCCTCTCAATTTCTCCGGAATTTTCTTCATAATATGCCATAACACCAACGATGCCGAGCCTGTGGGAAGACAATTTCTATGGCATCTTGCATAGCTCTGCACTGGTCAGTTATTATCGCTTTTGGGGGAGCATCTAACATGCAACTTAACCATTCTTTGAAAAGCCAAACAAATGTCTCCGTGTTCTCATTACTTAACAATCCACAACCAAACAAAATTGAGTGACTGTGGTGATTAACTCCTACAAACGGAGCAAATGACATATCATATTTGTTTGTCAAATAGGTTGTGTCAAAAGAGACAACATCCCCAAATGCTTTATAAGTCGCCCTACTCCTTGCATCCGCCCAAAACAAGTTTCGCATGCGACCATCTTCATCAAGGTCAGTTGCCAAATAGAAGTTCGAATTTTGTTGTTGCATTTTATGAAAATAAAATGTAGCTGATTCGGCGTCGCCTACCCCAAGTCTCAATCTTCTAGCATTTTGAATATAATTCCTTGCATCTTGTTCATCAAACGTTAATGCCTCATATCCCCCCGCTTCAACAACTATGGAATGAAAATTCCTAGCCACCCCAATCCCTGTTGCATCATTAACTTCTAGTCTCCTCTTCACCGGAGTAAGAATCCTCTTATTCATTGGAAAATGCTGTGAGTCACTCGGAATGAAATCATGAGTGTGCTCAAGCACAAGTATGGTTAACTTATATCTTCCATCTTTTTGTAGAGTGGCTCGAACCCTTGCTTTACAATCTATTTTTGATGACAAAGATGGTTCGAGGGGATTTACTTCTGATCTTTTTGTTCTATTCCGCACCTGAGTACATTCAATTCCAAAGTACTTTACTTCCCCATCCCTTGTTACATTTTGTGTTCTATAAGTTATAGCAAATCCAAGTTGTTTCACATATTTTGCATAAAATGTGTGTACTTCTTACTTGGAGATAAAACACATCCCTTTCTTCGATTCTTCAACTTCACCACTTTCATTAAATTCAACATTGCTATCTTGTTCTTTAACTTCCTCACTCACATTGAATGAATTATTCATTGAATCAACATCCATTTTAGCTTCAACGTGGGTACAGATTCTTCTCAGGAAAGTAAGTGACTTGATGTGGAGTGCCCTTCAATGGAATCTAATTATAGAAAACATAACTTTCAAGTAAGTGGATCCCTGCCAAAATGGCAATCTATATAACAATACCTTGTTATGAGCATTGAATTATTCATTGAATTAATTTTGAATTCATGAAGTTCATTGAATAGAACAGAACATTGAATTTGGAATTCATGAAATTCCTTGTTATGAACAGATTTCATAACAACAACAATGCTAATTTTGTAACAGATTTCATAACAACAATGTTAATTTTGTAACAGCAGTATATTTCATAACAACAACAATGTGAATTTTGTTAATCTTGTTAAATTTCCATGAAGTTCCTTTTTAATTTTCATCAACAACAATGTTCCTTAATAGCACCAGATTTCATCAACAGAGCATATTTTTCATCAACAACAATGTTCCCTAACAGCAGCAGATTTCATCAATACAACATTTTTTTTCATCAACAAAAAACAACCCATTTCGTAACAAGATTAACAATCTCATCTCATAACAACAATCTCATTAACAAGAATAAATATGTTAATAATGTTGATAAAATTTTAATCTTGATAAAACATTTTATCAAGATTAACAAAAAACAATCTCATTAACAAGATTAACACAACAGAACATTTTATCAACAGATCAACAAAACATTTCGAACCACGATCAACAGAACATTTTATCAACAGCTCATTAACATTTCGATCAACAGAACATTTCATCGAGCTACAAAATGGGATTGTGTTAATAATGTATTCAATCTGCTATGAAATGGGATTGTGTTAATAATGTATTCAATCTGCTACGAGAAACATATTTCTCGGAGACCAGATCATACCACATTAATTTTTATTTCACTCACCTTTCGGCACACACATGCAGCGACGGCGGCATCTTTCGCGTACACAGCAGTAGCGGCAGTGGCAACAGTGTCACGACCCAAACCCGGCCCTATGGGTTTAGCACCGTAACCGGCCAGTAATCCGAGATTACCAAAGGCCTGCTTAACAGTAGCACATTAAAACAGAGTACAGGGCCTGGCGGAAGCCAAAACAGTAAAGAAATAATGTCCAATGAGCTGTGACAGTCTGTATGCAAAAAGACTTTCATACATATATACATAATCAGTATAGAACAGTATACACAATATATACAATTATTCAGACTAGGGACTCCATCCCTTACATAGCAGTACAGTAAACGTTCAGTCTATACAATCCATTCGATTATTACAAAACAGCAAGACAGTGCAGAAGGGGGAATTGTAAAACACCCCTAAGCCTTAACACGATAGGCTCGGAACCTCACAGTGAGGCACATAGGCTGGCTTGACAAAACTGGAGTAACTCTGACGCTCCTAGCTGCGGTCTGGTGCCTGAACACCTACATATATATATGAGCAGTGAGCTAAAGCCCAGTGAATAACATAATGCGTAAAGGGGTTAAGAATGAATGTCCTTACAGTATGAAAACAGTTCATTTAAACAGTATTTCAGTCATTCAGTCAGTACAGTCATATGTGGTACATCCATTAGCATATCAGTACAGTAAACAGTAGGTCTTAAAAGACCGAACAGTAATGATGGCCATCAGTCAGTAAACAGTGGTGGTTCTAACAAGGGAACCGACAGAGATCTCTGTAACAGTAACAGTAAACAGTAAACAGTAGGTGCTAAGGATGCCACAATACAGTTCAGAATATAGGACATACATTCATTCAATTAACGGTATTCAATTCAGAAACAGTACAGTTCAGTTGTTCAGAAAATAATCATTTTTGAACATATCTTTACACAATCGTTACTCACAGAGTTTGGGCTACGGTATGCTAGAGCGTGCCTCTCCAGTCGCCAACCCTACACAGTTAACAGATTGAACACACTAAGCTACACAGCTGGGAAAGATAGTAACTTAACCCCTAATGCCTCGGTGTGTTCTACATCTATATCCTCAGTAAGATGCCTTAAACTAGGCCTAAGAATGCCTAGAATGGGATGAGGATGCAAAGATGTACTCAAAAAGCAGTTTTAGAAGTTTCAGAAAAATAGAGTCCCGCTCGAGCGCAGGTTTCCCCGCTCGAGCGGTCATGCAACAAAGGTACACGCTCGAGCGTCAACTTTCCCGCTCGAGCGTACTGTAAAAGTACTGGATGGGTGAAATCTCCGCTCGACGGACGCTCGACGCCCGCTCGATCGTGAGACACATGCCTCCGCTCGAGCGCCCAATCCTCCGCTCGAGCGGACTGTAAAATAGTGTAGAGAAAAATACTGGATGCTCGGATTCCACGCTCGAGGGTCACTAGTCCCCGCTCGAGCGGAAGTGCAAAATCTGGAAAACCCAGATTGCACCTCCAAGCCAAAAACCAAGTTTTAACAAGTCAAAACTCGACCTCTTGGGCTGAATTTCCAGAAAACATTTGTAAACACATAGAATAACATGGTTCAAAGCTCAATTTGAGAAATCAAAACCCAAGGGTGTTTAATTCAAACTCAATTTCAAACCATTTTCAAGAACAGGATGAACATGCAAACACGCATGAATTTAAAACAACTCAAAGCTTAATTTGATGCTCTAAGGAGCCAATTGATCCAAAAACAAGATGAAAACATGGACTACACTCAAAACATGGACATGCATGTGACAATTGCTATGAACTCAACTCAAAATCCAACAATACTAACATGCATGCATGAATTCAACATATATGGACCAATTCAAGGCTCAAATCACTAGAGGCTCAAAAACTAAGCATGAACAAGCTCAAATACATTACTAGAAGGTTAAATCTCCTACCTAAGTCTAGTATTCAAGGCAAGGAAGCTCAATTCACAGCCAACCTTCAATTTCTTCAATTACCAAGCAATATTGAGATGAAATCAACTCCTCAAGTCTCTCTCTCTCTATGGCCGGTTGAACAAGATATATGGCTGAGGAAAATGTTTTGATTCAAGTATGCAAGGCTCTAATAGTGACTAGGTAGTGGGCCACTAACAATGGCTCTAAGGTAAATAGAGCAACCATTGCAATTAAGCTCATTTTAATCTAATTTAATCATACCTAATCAATTTTCAGATAAATATACCATAAATTCACATTAATTATGAGAATCATTAAACATTAATCAATTCCCGGTTCGGCTGCCGATAAGGCCTTCAATTAACAGTTTAAACATAAAACGTGAACAGATCAAATAAACAATCAAACAGATAGAATACAAATTAACGTACATACTCAGTCAATTCAGTTCCAGTTTTCAGTCAGTCAGTTCAGTACTTTAATCAGGTCAGTCAGTCAGTTCAGTACTTTAATCAGTTCAATTATCAGTCGTGATCAGTTCAGTTCAATGGTAATCAATGTTTATCGGTAAGCAGTGTTGAAGGTTATTACAAGCAGCCTCGTCGGCGGCATCCTTTCGCACACACAACCTTGATCGGCGTCCTCTCTCTCACTCTCTATACTGTGTTCTTGTTTTTCTTCTTTTTTTTTTGGAAACGAAATGTCTGAGTTTGGTAAGAATTACCTGTGTACAAAGAAGAAAAGGTGGGTGTGCAAAGAAAGGTCAAATTTTGGGCCTTTCGACCCACGCCATTTCGAGCTACGAAATGGAATTGTATTTTTTATACATAAAAAGGCAAAAAAATTTAAAAAGCCAAAAAACTAGCTTATATCTAAGGGTTCGTTTGGGATATGGATTGACTTTTTGGCTATTTTAGTCTGGAATTAAAAAGTCTCGTTTAAGATAGACTTTTTTATTTTTTTGACTTTTGTGAGAGAAAAAATACAATAATTATGATTTGGATGTGATATTTTGTCTTATTAAGCAAAAAAGCCTATTTTGCCTTTTTGCGGCTAAAATAACCAAAAAACCTAACATGCCAAACGAAGCCTAACTTTCCAAATCACCCCTAAGTTAATAGAAAAAATGTTAGAGATTTATAATTTAGACTCACAATAAATAATGCGACAAAAGAATTAAGTTTGAGCATTTAACAAATTAAAATGTTGACACTTAATATGTTATTATGAATCAAATTAAATATGTATATATATATATATATATATGTATATATATATATATATATTTTTAGAGATTTTAAATAAAAATTAACATATCAATTATCATATATCATTATAAGAATAGTTATGATCATGAGTCTTACTTCTTTTTTTTTCTTTTTTTCTAGAGGCAATGCCCTTGCAAATGTATCTTTTTCATTTTTTTATTTTTATTTTTGAACCATTTGCGAATGTACCTTGTCAAGTAAAAGCTGAAGATGTTACCTCTGTTTGGCAAGTTGGTTCTTGGGTTTTTTTTTGGCTATTTTAGCCACAAAAGATAAAATAGGCTATTTTAACCATAACAAACAAAACATCACATCCAACCCATAATCATTACATTCTTCTCTCACAAAAAAACTCAAAAAAGCCAAAAAGTCAAAAGGTCATTCCTAAATCAAGCTTTTAAGCCCAAGCTAAAATAGTTAAAAAAGTTAAAAAGCTAAAAAGCCAACACACTTCCCAAACGAAGGCAAAGTTGAGTACAATGAATCACTTTTATCAAACAGCCTTTATGGTACCATTAACAGACTGGAAAGTACCTCTCATGCACCTCTTGTGGCAATTCAAACAAAAATCATCTCTTTTCCTAATTTTTTTTATTTTTATTAATTTTTTTACTTTTCCAATCCATTTTTGTTGAGACAAATCTAAAATGTATATTTTTTATAAAAAATTCAAAAAAAAATTAAAAAGTCAAAATAAATCAAAAAAAAGATTGCTTATTTTTGTCTTTTCAGAATTTTTTTAAAAAATTATAAATTTTCGATTCGCCTTATTGAATTGAATCAAAAAACCTAATTTTTTTTGAATTTTTTTTATAAAAAACTCCCTATAGACGAAAATAAGCAAAAAAAAAAAAAAAAAAAAAAAAAGGCCAAAAAAAAGCAAATCCCAAGTTAGTAGCTTATATGTAGCCAATTTTTTTATTTTTTTATGTTGAGAAACAGATATATGATTTCTTAATAATTCATTAGGTAAATTACAAATACACCTCTTGAGATTTGCTTAAAGTACAGATTGTCCCTTGTGGTTTAGAAAATTACAAATACATCCTTGTTAGTATTTTTTATTTAACAAAATTAACTAAAAAAATAAAATTCATAATTGCTCTTCTATACAATAATAAAATTACATAAATTATTAATTAAAACATATTTATAACATCATTATTAACTGTTAATTGACTTGATGATTTATTAATAAAATTGACGATTTGTTATAAAATTAAAAACCTCAAGGGTGAAATGTAATTTTCAAAACTGCAGGAGGCTATTCATATTTTAATCAAATCCCAAAAAGCGTATTTATAATTTATCTTAATTTATTTTAGTAACGTTTACAATTTATTATTTTTTATTTTAAAAAGTGTTAAACATATTTGATACATACATGTTTCCAAACCTTGTTTTGAGAAAAAGTGAGAGGAGATGAACGAAAATGATTGTCAATAGAAAATAGTGGCTAAGGTAGTTGCTGCCATAGTCACAAGTAATGGGTGATAGTTGGAGGGAGTTGGGGAGAACAAAGAAATGAATTTTTGTTTCCAAAACAAATGAAAAAATATATTATTTTCATACTTATGATTTTTTAAAAACAAAAATAAATACATTTTATGAAGTTTTGTTTATAATTTATAATTTTTTTATAAATATTAATAAAAAAAACTGCAACATAAATGTTAAATAAGAATTTATTAAACAAATCCGAACTCATGTTAAATTACGTAAATGACAAATAGAAGACAACGGTTCGGTAAAATGCTATGATGATGTGCTACCACTTTATCGAAAAAAATAAAAATATATTTCACAAAAATATATATATATATATATATATTTTTTATTTTTATTTTTTACACAATGTATTAACAAGTTTTTTTATTATTATTATTATATATTTATACTTATTAATATCTCTCTATAAACTCCAACCTAACACTTCATACTGGTCAAACCACTTGGGCTATAATCCGAATCCTATAAAAGGGGATTTATGCTTAATAAGATGCACCAGTTAGTCACATTTTATTGTGATATATGCTTAATAATTATTGACATAAAATTTTGTATGGTGCATACAAAAATCGTGTTGTATAAAGATTTGGTTTGGGATGATCTAAAAAAGTACACTTTTTGACTTATTGGCTTTGTAGGAGATGGTTCAAGAAAAGAGTTGAAAAATTCGAAGATCTTCGAAGATCCTTGAAGAACAACTTCGAATTCTCTAGAAGATGATGAGAGGCTTAGATTCTTCAATGGTCTCAACTCAAGAAACACAAAAGAAAGGAGATGATGGAGATAAGAGATTGGGTGAAGAAGAAGGCAAAGTGGCTAGAGAAAGAATAATGGCAAGGCTCTCCCATGGATCTCCCACTTTCACTCTCAAGGTTGATAATGGAGAAGGGAAATTAGTTCTTTCCCAAGAGTTAAAAATCTCCAAAATCCATCCCTTGTAAAGCTATGGGTGGGTGCTATTTATAGGCACCTCATGATGTAGGATGGAGCTCATGTGCAAGGCACATGGGGGATATTCTCTCTAACCACATTGTCCGAGGAGGTGTCCTCTCCGAGGAGGTGACTTCTCCGAGGATGAGAAAACCCCGAAGAGGAGATCAATCCCTCGGCGAACCCTTCTTCTTAGCCACACCTAACCAATGATCCCCAATCATCCCAAAGGGTCAGGGGTAGTCCCAGAGGACGTCCTGCCGCAAAATATTGCCGAGTCTCATGGACCACCCGGGGTCGTGCCACCTCGACCCGGGTATAGGCTAGTTTAACCGAAGAGTGAATTTATCTCCACTCACCGTCCTCGGGATCGGGTCCTTTGTTCGAACTCCATTACGCCCATGGTTCTGGTGCGTAGATCCCGGAAAGCTCCGAGCCCGCAAGTGTTCTGGGACTCATTAACGGAGCGACTTCTAGATTGCGTCTGAATCCGTTCGAAGCCAAGTGTTTAGGACCTCTAGGTTCGTGGATCCGAACCCTTTCGAGTCCGAGTGCCTCGGATCTCTAGGCTTGCTTAATACCCTTTCGAGTCCGGGCCCGAGTAAGTCTCTAGGTTCGTGGATCCGAACCCTTTCGAGGCTTAGAGCCATTCAGCCCGTTTGACGGAGATAAATCCAAGCTCACCAATCTTGGACTTGCGATAAATTCGGGCCCACTGATCTTGGGCTATTGGGCCTAAATAATTTAGTGGGCTCAAATTAGCCCCTCTTACATTTGCCCCTTGCGTGTATGAGAAATTTTAAATTTCTCAAACATGCATACTGTCATTTCTTCGACCCTGTTTCGCATCACGTTCCCCAAAAAAAAACATTTTGTCACGACAGAGCCTATGGATAAAGTTGATGACGCACTTCAATTTACAGAAAAAATTGACAAGCAAAAATTTTATTTTTTTGTACTTTTTTTTTTTTTTTTGAATATTGATAATTACATTTTCACTTCTCCAAGTATTGAAAAATACAAAACCCCCCTTTTTTTTTTTACTCCAAGTAAAAGAAATAAGAATTAAGATAAGAAATCAAATTTTTTTTTCTTTTTGGGCTTGGAAATAGGTTGGCCTCTTATATATATGCATATATATATTCAGAATATATGAGGCCTATTCCATATATCACACCCTTTTTTTTTTTTATATTTAAAGAGATGGCTCAAAACCCTAAACAATGTAGCCTCTCTTTTCTGTTTGCCTCCAGCCGCCAAGACCATCTAACCTTTCTCTTTCTTCTTATTTTTTCTTTTAAATTAATGGCATACACTTTCTTCTTTAACCCAGCTTTTCTTCTTCTTGAACAAGACCAACCCAGCTCTTCTTCAATTGATGCCTCGCAGCTACCAAACCAAAGGCCACCGTGACCAGCTTGCTTTGCAACTACTGAAGACCACCGACGTCACCGACACACCGATGCCGACTCCTCTGCAACATCACTGCCATTGCAGGCCTCGACTGACCAGCGCCGACGCCACTGCTACTGCCGGCCTCGACTGCCCGGCGCTGCTGCCCGTTGGCTTCTCTTCCTTGCAGCTTCACCATCGGTGCTTCATTTTAGTGTGACGACGCAGCTTCTCGGAGAACCAGACACACCGGAGCTCAGTTCCGCCGACCAGCACCGACGCCCCCGACCTCTCTGCAACGTCATCATTTTCCAACCTCGCCAAAATAGTGCCGCCGTTGGTTCGGCTGTGCGTTGTCCTCGTCGGGGCCGTGCCCTCCTGGCTTAGCAACATTTTTTTTTTTTTTTAAAGCTCCGAACACATAGATCTTGGCCTTGCTTTACACTCAGTGGTTCCAGCAGTGAGTAATCAACGCCAACCACATGGCTGACTCAGCACGGTGTCGGTCTGCCCAGCCGCTCCGCCACCTGTTTGCTCCATTCTCAATTTCTTCTTTGCTCATTGTTGCTTTGAATCTGATCTTGCCACTTCTACCAAAAGCCCTCTTCTCCTCCTTCTTATACCATATTATATATATACACACATATATATTTATGCTTTGAGCTTTGATTTGCGAAATACATATTTGGAATTTTTGCAATCTTGCCTATCTCCACTAATTCATTGTTGATATTGGAAGTACTCACAGCACTGTTTTGTTGATTTGGGAATGATGAAGCATTGTTTGCATATTATAACCTTTAAATTTGATATCCGAGGGGATAAATGAACTCTCAATTCTTGAATTTCTTGAACACTTTCTTGGGAGAATAAAAAAAATGTCATTGTAAAAGAAATAGAGTCGTATATCATTGTTTGTTGTTGATCCAGTGGATGCTCAGGAAATAGATAGTTGATGCCGGGCTTTTGTTCGAACATTGTTGCTTTACGTTGGCTTTAGAGGAATCGACCCGAATAGATAAAACCTTGATTGTTGCATTTTCAAGAACTTGCTCGTCTTGAAATTTGTAGAATAAATAAATGTTGTTGCAAAAGAAATCCGAGAAAATAAGTCCTTCATATTGTGTATAGGTCATGTTGTTGAATAATTAATTATTGTCTTGTCGATCTTGTAGATGCTCGGAAGATAAATAGTGGATGCCCGATGCTTTGCCTTCGTCTTCGGCTGTTCAACGTGAACCACACGTCGCCCACTCAACGCGATGTGTGGTTTTGCCTGACACCATCCAGCTCGTTAGTCTCACAGTCCGGCACTATTTTTTTTTCAGAGTTTGAATCTCGATTTTTGCATACTCACTGGATTCGGCCGTGATTAATCAACGTGGACCATGTCGCCCTTTCAACGCGTCGTGTATGGTCGCCACCTTCTTTCCGACACCATTGCTGCCTCCGGCCTCAACTTGTCCAACGCCGACCACGCACGTTCGCCCACTCAACGCAACGTGTGTGGTCTTGCCCAGCCTAGCTCAGTCCTGTTGATTACAGTCTATAAAACCTCTCTGATTTCAACTTGAATTTCCAACATCGGCTTCGACTTCACCCCTCTAACAGTCCCAAATTTGTGAGTATGAAATTCGGCTCCCTCTTCCTCTCGTTGAATAATAAAGATGATATATTGTTGTTTGTTTAACTTGTGGATGCTTGGGAAATATATAGTTGATGCCAAAATTTTGCGTGACCGTTGTAGCTTTACGTCGGCTTGAGAGGAGCCGGCCCGAAGAGACAAAAACTTGATTGTTGCATTTTTTACGAACTCGCTCAAAGGAGTAGAATTGTTGTAGCTTAAATAGATCATTATTATTTGTTGATGTTGCCCCATTCTGATAATGCCTGAATCATGATCTGAAATTGATATTGTTTGTCTCGTTTGTTGGCTTTGCTATTTCAGGAAAATGAATTCTTGATTGAAATCCATGACCTCGGAGCCCTTGGAACCCGCACTAATGAGAGCAAGGGCTGTTCCTCAGAAGTTCGAACAAAAGCAAGACTGTCCCTCGGGAGTCCGACAGTAGCACACACCCTACTTTGGCAAGAAAGATTCCTCTGGAAGATAACCGAGTCTACCAAGCTTGCACATACAGAAGTAAAGATTGTCTCTCAGAAGTTCGAGCGAAAACAAGGCGGTCCCTCAGAAGTCCGAGCAGAAACGAGGCTGTCCCTCGGAAGTCCGAGTGGATGCGCACTTCTACTTCGGCAGCTAATGGAAGCAAAGGCTATCCCTCGGGAGTTCGAGTAAGAGTTCACTCTACTTTGAAAAGAAAGATCCTCGGAGCTCGTATTGATGAAATCAAGGGCTGTTCTTCGGACCCGCACTAATGAGAGCAAGAGTTGTCCCTCGGAAGGCTCTCCCTCAGAAGTCCGAGCAGAAACAAGGCTGTCTCTCGGATGTCCGAGTGGATGCGCACTTCTACTTCGGCAGCTAATGGAAGCAAAGGCTATCCCTCAAAGCTCGCACTGATGGAAGCAAGATTTGTTCTTCGAAAGTCTGAGGCGGAGAACACACTCTGCTTCAGCAAGAAAGATCCTTAAAGCTTGAACTGATAGAAGTAAGGGCTATTCTTTGGAAGTCGAAATGGGAACACACACTCTACTTCAATAAGAAAGACCCTCGAAGCTTGCATTGATGGAAGTAAGGGCTATTCTTCGGAAGTCCGAGTGGGAGCACACACTCTACTTCAGCAAGAGAGACCCTCAAAGCTTGCATTGATGGAAGCCATGGCTGCTCTTCAGGGGTCCGAGTGGAAGTATACTTCTACTGTGTCAAGAAAACTCCCTTCAGGTTGGTAATTGAGTCTACCATTCCTTTTTCTTCTTTGAGGGGCAACAAAATTGAAAACTGTTTCAAGCAAAATAACACAATGAAGATATACAATGTAGAGAAAATAACTTTTAATGGAGATACATAATATGGAGGAAATAAATTTCTTCATAACATAAGAAAGATAGAACTTCATGGACAATGCAGTAAATGCAAACTGTAAATGTCATAGATAGACTTCTTCCGTGGAATGTTGACATTTGCCCCTAGAGTTGCAAGATCATTTGGAAAGCTTTCACCAGCTGCTCGGGTTGTGGCCATCATGCACCATCATAGCCATGCCTTTGGATCTTTTTGTACAGACTGATATCCTCATCCTCGCAAGACTTTTCATGGATCTGTTGTAGCCGGAAGCTTGCTTCTTGTTGGCCAACACACCGGACTAGGAATCCGGTACCTCCTCGGAAGTAAAGTTCACCTTGAATAATTGTGAATTGGGCAAGCTTGGCCATAGTCAGTTTTCCAACTTTGCTTCTGAGTTGTTCGAGGACTTCTCCTCTCCAGTCCTCCGGAAGGCCTTTGTCATCGGGTATTATTGAAGGTTCTGTTCTCTTCTTGATAACAATTGTTGCCTCTTCCTCTGAAATGTCAACTCTTGCCCCTAATGTTGCGAGGGCATCTAAAAACTTGTTGTCGGAGCGAGGCACATGCTCTATTTCGACCTTCTGAAATTTGTGAAGAAGCCTTTGGACTGTTGTTCGATATGTGGCCAAGGCAGGCTCCTTTAAGACGAACTGTCCTGAAACTTGCTTCACTATCAGCTTTGAGTCCCCCCGGATCCGAATCTTCTTGATACTGTGCTTCTCAGCTGCTATCAAGCCTAAAATAAGAGCCTCATACTCGGCTTCGTTATTCGAACAATGGAAATCCAGTTTATAAGACAAATATAACTTTTCCCCACTTTTGCTTGTAAGGACTATCCCGGTTCCTCCCTTCCCTCCGGCTGCTGCTCCGTCAAAGCTCAATGTCCAGAAGCTTTCCTCGGAAGCCATAGTTGTGTGCACCTCTCCTCTTAATTCTTCATTCACTGGTTCATAGTCACCACTTGGAAATTGGGCAAGGAGATCAGCTAAGGCTTGGCTTTTAATCGCCTTGGGGGCTACACATGTGATCTCGAATTCACCCAGTGCTAACAACCATCTTGCCACCTTCCCGGTTAGAGCAGGCTTGCTGAGGAGGTATCGGATTAGATCACTTCTAGTAACAATCTGAATCTGATGTGCTAGGAAGTAATGTCTGAGCTTTTGGGCAGTGAATACCAAAGCTAAACAATGTCTCTCTACTGGAGTATATCGGACTTCTGCTCCTCGAATCTTCCGACTGATGTAATACACCGGGCGTTCTACTCCATCTACATCTTGGACCAATAATGCCCCTATGGATTTGGGGGTTGAAGTTAGGTACAACATTAGAGGCACCCCGGGCTGCGGGGCTATCATGGTCTGAGGCGAGGTCAAGGCCGCCTTGATTCTCTCAAAGGCCTTTTGGTGCTTTTGGTTCCACTCAAACTTGGCATCTCCTTTTAACAAAGAGCCGAAAGGCGCAGAGATCTCTGCCAGTGCTGGGATAAACCTCCGAATATAAGACACCTTCCCGAGGAACTTCTTTAACTCCTTCTGAGAATGCGGGGGAGGCATTGCTCTGATAGATTTGACCTTGTCTTCATCTGCCTCGATACCATGCCTATGTACAAGAAACCCAAGGAACTTCCCGGCCGTCACCCCGAAAACACATTTGAGAGGATTCATCCTCATTTTGAATTTCTGGCACCTCTTTAATACCTTCTCAAGGTCTCGGAGATGGTCTTCTTCTTTCTTGGATTTCACCACTAGATCATCAATATAATCTTCCATCTCATGATAGATCATGTCATGAAAGATTGCAGTCATAGCCCTTTGGTAAGTTGCACCGGCATTCTTGAGTCCGAAAGGCATGACTGTATAGAAGAAGTTTCCGAGAGGTGTTCTAAAAGCGGTCTTTTCTGCGTCCTCTTCAGCCATCTTAATCTGATTGTATCCACTGAATCCATCCATGAATGAGAACATCTGGTGTCCCGAGGTAGTATCCACGAGGGTGTCGATGTGAGGAAGAGGGAATTCATCCTTCGGGCAAGATTTGTTCAAATCTCGAAAGTCTACACATACTCTGATTTGGCCATTCTTCTTCTTTACTGGCACGATGTTTGCTAACCACGTGGGGTACTGTATTGGCCGGATGAAACCAGCCTGTTGAAGTTTTTCAATCTCCTCCTTAATCTTCTCTTCGAGATCTGGATGATATTTTCGAGCAGCTTGCTTAATTGGCTTGGAGTTTGGGAACACATCAAGATAGAGGGAGACTAGGTCAGGATCTAGTCCGGGCATTTCCTTATATGACCAAGCAAACACATCTGAGTATCGGCTTATGAACTTTAACAACTGTTCCCGCTTTTCTGGGCTAAGGCTCGAACTTACGAATACCGGCCTCGGTGCATCTTGTCCATCACTCAGATCTATTTCGATAAGTTGTTCGGGCTGAGGCTTCGGCCCATCTTGTATACATTCTGGAGCCACTTCAGGCTTTATTACTATATCATTGTCAGGAGGCTCTTCTTTTGACTCGGAGTCGGTGACTGAAGAAACCGACTCCCCGCACCTTCATAAATAGTACACCATCTTGCCTCCTTCTCGGACTTTCATCACCTTCCGAGGAATAGGCGGACTTTCTGTTCTAGACATTGCCCGCTTACTTGACTCTGCCATCGGCTCCTTGTCATCTTTGATATCCTCCCAACGAGGAATTTTGACCCCTCGAGGCTTAGAGGTGGTGGGAACTTCTTCGACAGCCAGTTCGGTGAAGTAGATGGCATCAGAATAATGAGCTTCATGGATCTCGAAAGGCCTTTCTGTAGCCTGAATTGTCACCGTCTTCTTTCCCCATTTAGCCTTAACACACTGATGATAACTCGATGGTACAGCCCCATATCTATGCATCCAGGTCCTCCCTAGAATGATGTGATAATTTGCCTCAGAATCGATAACATGGAACTTGGTGGCCGAGCGAATCTCTCCAACGGCTAAATCAACTGTTACGCATCCGATAGTAACTCTCCTTTCTCCACCGAAGCCAGTGATGACTATCGGCTGCTTCACAATGCGTTCTTCAGAGATTCCAGCTTTTTCTAGAGTAGCGCGAGTCATAATGTTGATAGAGGCTCCACTATCTAGAAAGGCCCTTTTGAACTCAACCCCGTTAATAAAAACAGTCACATAAAGCGGGCGATTGTGAGAAAAAGGATACTTCCGATCAGCCTCGGAGAAAGTAATGGCACTAGATTGCTCTTTTGCCTTCCTCGGGATAGACCCCTCAGTCGACATGCATTCCTCATGGTGTGCCTCGGCTATATTAATGATAGACTTGGTGATTTCCGTTCTTGCCTCCCTGGAAAGTCCAAGCTGATCAAAGAACTGCTTGAACTTTACACAGTCTTGCAAGGTTTTGGCATAGTGATCCGGATCTTTTTCCACTCTTGGAGGCTCGTAGTTAACCATCTCCTCGATCTCTTCAAAATAAGATGCCACATAAACATGGTGTCCTCCTCTTCCGTAGTACTCTTCTCCTCCTTCTGAATCGAAGGGATCCTCGTCATGAGTCATAAATGTTCTGCCCTCTGGATCGAAAGCACTTCTATAGTAAACTTGTTCACCCTCTGGCTCGAGGATGTCGTCCAGATAACAATCATCGTCATCAAGATTGGTGATAGCCTCGATCATCGGGCCTTCATAAGCTCTCATAGCAACATTCTTGCCCTTGTCTCGGTGTTGAGGATATGGTTGTTCTCGGATGTCTTGAGTCCCTTGCTTTTTGAACCTCAATTCGTCTGCCTCGACTTTATCTCTGAAGATTTTCCTGAGAGTCCAACACTTCTCTGTCGGATGTTTCAATGTACGATGGTAGACACAGAATTCAGGGCTCTCACGGTCCTTTTTTGATGGCATTTCTTCAACATAAGGCAATTTTAGCTCTCCGTCAGCCACCCATTCCTTAACTAGAGCTTTCACTTCCTCGATTCCACAAGGATAAGAAACATTTCCCTTTTCACCATTATATTGCTTTCTCTTCTGGCCTCTATGACCTCCTCCTTGTGAATTTCGGGTATCTGGGGCAAAGGCAGCAGCAACAATAGGTCCACGAGACGATTTGAAACTAGTCTTGTAACTGGCCTTAAATCCGGACTCCTGAGCATGAGGAATGCTAATGTTCCGAGCTGCTTCTATTAATGCCCAGAAGGTGGGTAGCTTGTGATTAACTAGAAACATTTTGTATCTGCTCAATGCCCCTTCTAGACAGATCTGAACCAGATAACTCTCCTCGACTGCTTCATGACAATCTACGGCCTTATCCTGAAACCTTTTGACGTAGTCAAGGATGTCTTCACTTTCTTGTTGCTTCTCTTTACACAATGTAAGTGTGGTCACCCTCTCCGCCACTTGAAAGAACTTGGAGTGGAATTTGTTAACCATTTCCTCCCAACTTCGAACAGAGTTTGGGGCCAAATTAACATACCAACTATATGCTCGGTCGGTGAGGGACTTAGAGAATTCTCTCAGTCGGAGGACGTGGTTTGAACCATGAATACCCAGAGTCTCGATGAATCGCACAACATGTTCTCGGGCATTTCCTTGTTTGCCGTCGAACTTGATGAACTTCGGCACTGTATACCCCTCAGGGTATGGATAGCTCAGCATCTCAATAGGGTAAGGCGGCTTGACGTTTGGATCAGGCAAAGAGGGTAAGGTCCTCTTGCCCCGTTCGAGATCGAACATGGCCTGCACATCGACGAGAGTGAGAAACTGCTGAGGGAGAGAGTTTGATGGTGGTATTCCCGGGACTTGGCTTGTGGACCCGAAGACTGAACTAGGGGCGACTTGGCCATTCTGGTGCTGCGAATTCATCATTGGTGAGGACATTTGACGATATTGGCCATCGGCGCCTACAGACAAGCCAGTTGGTGATGGGACATTGAATTGAGGCCCGTAAAGTTCACCGTACGGCGCTGCTATACCGGGTTGTGCTTGCAGATTTGTTGTTGGCACCAAAGGAGGCCCGCTTGGTGCTTGGGTAACATTTACTGGTGGCGTGACAAGATTAGGTACGGGCAGAGCTCCCTTTTGTGCCATCATGCTCCTTATGCTTTCCTGGACACCAACAGTCGCCGGAGCACCATTCATTACACCAGAAACTCCCCTAGTCACCATTGGATCTTGGCTTGGCACGCCATGGAGCCCGGGTATGGGCAAACTGCCGCCGCCTACTGTGGTTTGAGCATGTGTTACTGTGGCCGTGTTGCCATGAGCCATAGGCTGATTGGGGCCTACTTCTCCTTGGATTTGATTTTGCGCTCCGGCGGGAATAACTCCACCACCAGTTTGATTTCCGTTTGGCGCCGGTGCAAAGTTAGAACTCATCACCAACATGGTGTGAGTGAGATTTTGAAGAGTGGTAAGAATCTCTTGCTGAGTATTCTGAAGTCCTTGAATGGCTTCAAGCAAAAGTGGTTGATCTGGAGCCATGGTTCTGTCATCACCACCATTAGAGGATCCTTGTTGGTGAACTTCATCTTCTCCCGCCATCCTTGTTGGAGTTGTGTGGATTCCAGATCTCGTTGAGACCATTAACCAATCCGCCTCCCCAGCAGAGTCGCCAAAATGTAGGAGAGGGTTCAAGAAAAGAGTTGAAAAATTCGAAGATCTTCAAAGATCCTTGAAGAACAACTTCGAATTCTCTAGAAGATGATGAGAGGCTTAGATTCTTCAATGGTCTCAACTCAAGAAACACAAAAGAAAGAAGATGATGGAGATAAGAGATTGGGTGAAGAAGAAGGCAAAGTGGCTAGAGAAAGAATAATGGCAAGGCTCTCCCATGGATCTCCCACTTTCACTCTCAAGATTGATAATGGAGAAGGGAAATTAGTTCTTTCCCAAGAGTTAAAAATCTCCAAAATCCATCCCTTGTAAAGCTATGGGTGGGTGCTATTTATAGGCACCTCATGATGTAGGATGGAGCCCATGTGCAAGGCACATGGGGGATATTCTCTCTAACCACCTTGTCCGAGGAGGTGACCTCTCCGAGGAGGTGACTTCTCCGAGGATGAGAAAACCCCGAAGAGGAGATCAATCCCTCGGCGAACCCTTCTTCTTAGCCACACCTAACCAATGATCCCCAATCATCCCAAAGGGTCAGGGGTAGTCCCAGAGGACGTCCTGCCGCAAAATATTGCCGAGTCTCATGGACCCCCCGGGGTCGTGCCACCTCGACCCGGGTATAGGCTAGTTTAACCGAAGAGTGAATTTATCTCCACTCACCGTCCTCGGGATCGGGTCCTTTGTTCGAACTCCATTACGCCCATGGTTCTGGTGCGTAGATCCCGGAAAGCTCCGAGCCCGCAAGTGTTCTGGGACTCATTAACGGAGCGACTTCTAGATTGCGTCTGAATCCGTTCGAAGCCAAGTGTTTAGGACCTCTAGGTTCGTGGATCCGAACCCTTTCGAGTCTGAGTGCCTCGGATCTCTAGGCTTGCTTAATACCCTTTCGAGTCCGGGCCCGAGTAAGTCTCTAGGTTCGTGGATCCGAACCCTTTCGAGGCTTAGAGCCATTCAGCCCGTTTGACGGAGATAAATCCAAGCCCACCAATCTTGGACTTGCGATAAATTCGGGCCCACTGATCTTGGGCTATTGGGCCTAAATAATTTAGTGGGCTCAAATTAGCCCCTCTTACAGGCTTATATGGGTTGGGTTTGATGTGATGTGTTAGAGAGGTGATGTGATTTAAATAAGATGATGTGACTTAAATAGGATAGTGACTTTTTGACTTTTTGTATTATATAGTTTATACCAAACCAACCCTTACAAATATTTAAGTTTGATATTTCATGAAGAGGAGAGATTAAAGTGCTTTAAAATTTTATATTCTTTTCGCTAAATAATACATAGCTAATATTTTCAACATTTGTGACCTTGTATCGGATTAATAAGTAATGTATCTTGTAAAAAAATTAATTTATTTTCACAAAATAAAAGATCTCAATTAGTTTTTGTAAATAACTTTCAAAATCATCGGGAAAAAATTAAAATATATATTTTAAGGTGCTAAAATAGTAAAAATAGATCAATAATTTTAAATTCATACTCAGGCTTGCTTGAGAATTGATTTTTTAATATTTTTTTATTTTTTACAAACAAACGTGTAAAAAAAGAAAAAATATATATTAATTTTTTAATATTTTGATTTAATTTTTTTTAACTCTTAGAGATTTCAAAGATTTTATTAAAATTTTTACCAAATATTTCACATGAGTAAAATTCACATAATGTGAATCTCACACCTATATAGAATTTTTAATACTTCTAACATTGTCCTTAATTTTCACTTGCCAAATGTGGCCGGACAATCTATTTTGCCCTTAAATCCTATTGTTGTAAAAAAAATACTGAATAATGTTATATGTATCAATTAATGCATTAATTAGTATACCAATTGATGATGTGGTATAATTTAAAAAAATTTGATATTTATAATATAATTAATGAGTAAAATCAATAATAATGCATAACTAATATTAATACACTAATTAATACATGTAGTACTACCGTAAAATACTTGTGACTTCTTATCAGTGGCATTAATGCACGACTTTAATGCCCACAGAGGCATAGCTAGCTATGGCATTTCAAATGCAAAAAAAAGTTAATTGTAAAAGATTAAATATATAAAATATATATATATATAATGTACGATTAAAATTCATCTTGAATGCTATATAGACTATATTTAAAATAAATTTAAATTACATAATATGCTTTCTATTTATTTTTTTTTATGTTTTTATTTTGGTAAGAGCATAATATGCTTTCTATACACTTCTTAGTATTTTAATTATATATATATATAACACGCTATAGATTCAAATATAATTACAAGATTATCGTTAATACAAAATCGGATACGATCAAGTAAAATGATATATATTACTAATTTTTTTGTTACTATTTTGTATTATGCCTTTATGAATATTTATGATTAATTTTCTTTCTTTAAAAAAATTAATAAAAATAAATAATATCTTGACATGTGCTTTGATAGTATAAAATGTTCAAAAAGAAAAATGAAAAAATGATGTATTTCTAAAATTTTAATTTATTGTAGTAACGATTTTTATAACCTTATAAAAAAAATTACCAGTTAGTACAATTGATTAGAGTTATTACCCAATAGGTGTTGAGTTAGGTTTTTATGAACATATTAATTGAAAATTGTATTTTTTTGCTATTGAGAATCATTTGAAAAACGGCAAGTTTGTTGTGAGAATAAGTGTAAGTTGAGAATTATAGATTAATGACTTGGGTTGTAAGGGTAAATCCAAAAATATGAGCTTATTAATTTGCAACATGACTTATTAGATATTAAATCCTGTACGAGCACGAAATAATTTTTTCATATAATCCTGTTGATCAAGTTTGCACTCCTCCAAACACCATCGCTTTGCCACCTGAAAACACAAACATGTGCTAACCGACGAGTGTGTGTCGGAAACCCCTCTGATGCCTAAATCAACAATTAGACAATAGACAATAAGCTCTGTGTATTCTAGAATAAGAATTGTGATACATGTACATAGGTCCTGTCATGAGATTTTATAGATTCTGCCATGCACAATCCTAGTAGAACTTCAACTTTCTTTTGCAGAGTCTTCCTAGGAATCATACTCCATATGATAATGTCTATCCTGATAACACCCTACTCACTACCAATCAAGTGAGATGGTTTGCATAATCCTAGTAGGACTCTACTCTACTCAGCAGAGTCCTCCTAGGAGTCTCATACCCAAGAATAATGATTATCCTTAAAACATCCTCATCACTGCAAGCCAAATGAGATGGCCACGCCCTCATGCTCAAATATACATTCTTGACCGAGCTGTTTTATCTCGGTCCCCTGCCGTTCGGGCCGTGTGACTGGAAGCTGAGTTACCAAATGGCACCCTGCCGAGCTACACATAGCTCGGCCCTCTCTATTGACAACATCCTGATCCGATAAAGGATTACCTTCAGATAGCTAGGTCCAGGCCTTGGCAACCAGCCTAATGTCTTCTTAGCCCAAGACCGAGCTACACCAGCTCTTATCTCGGCCCATTGCGCGGCCCAACTTCCAAAGAAGACTCTTCCTAGCTCGGCCCAATTTGTTCACAAATTACCCTCTCAATTGCCCCTTAAATCCATCTGCGTAGCATGATTGGGATTATTTTCCTCCAGCCGAGCTAAGAACGCCCAACTCTGCCGAGCTAGAAAAGTTGCAGCCGGGCTAAGAATGCCCAACTCTGCCGAGCTAGAAAAGTTGTTCAGTTTCATAACTCGTTCGGCCCCAATAAGTCTTGTCAGTTGCTCAGCACGTCCTTCCACTAATCTGGCATGTCTAACACGATGTCATTCCTAGGATATGTGACGTGCCCCCATTATCCTCGTTCTCCTATTACAACCGTCATGTACCTCCAAAAATTTGAACAGCCCCGCCTTTTTGCCTTCAACATTTGTATCCTTCAAGTTCGCAATCGTACGAGAAGGCTTTCTTCTATGTAACCGGGCTATATGTCTCACCTTTTGTAATCATCTTCCAATTAACTAAAAATTTTGATCTCTTTGCTCGGTTACTGTGTTTCTTTTTCAATATTTTGCATCATTCCGACCGCATGTCTAGTCAAACTAATGAGCTTGGCCTTACCTGATCTTGCTAACCTTCTTTGGCCGAGATAATCATTTCGATCCAAGAGTTGAAAAATTTTGTTGGTCAAACCTGTCAATCTGCTTTGGTCAAGGTAACTACCATCCCAATCAAAAAGTGCAAAAGTTTTGTCGGTCAAACCTGCTAACCTGCTTTGGCCGAGGAAACTGTCATCCCGGTTAAAGAGTACAAAAATTTTTGTTGGTCAAACCTGTCAACCTCTTTTAGCCTAGATCCTTATCTCAGCGAAAGGGTGCAATAATTTTGTTGGTCAAACCTGCCAACTACCTTTAGCCTAGATCCTCATCTTGGCTAAAGGGTGCAAAAATTTTATTGGTCAAACCTACCAACCACCTTTAGCCTAGATCCTTATCTCGACGAAAGAGTGCAAAAATTTTGTTGGTCAAACCTGCCAACCACCTTTAGCCTAGATCCTCATCTCAACTAAAGGGTGCAAAAATTTTGTTAGTCAAATTTGCCAACCACCTTTAGCCTAGATCCTCATCTCGGCGAAATGGTACAAAAATTTTGTTTGTCAAACCTGCCAAACACCTTTAGCCTAAATCCTCATTTCGACTAAAGGATACTAAAATTTCGTTGAAATGAGTTGGTCAAACTTGCCAATCTCCTTTGCTCCCTATTGGGCAAAGATTTGTTAGAAAGAGTTGGTTAAACCTGCCAACCCACTTTGCCCCCAGTTGGGCAAAGACTTTTACACGGTCAGTCCTACTTGTTGACCGTGGTAACTCTCGCCAAAGGCTTTTTTCCTAGCATCACTGTTGTGCCAGACTCTGCCTTGATGCACGCCCCATCTTCCTCTACCTGGATGTGTTGGTGCACTCTCCCCATCAGGACTTCCATAGTAAGAGGCGGCGTCATTGTCATTGAATCTATCAATTTATTGTCTGTTGATAAACCTCGTTTGTACTGTGCGATAGCTAGGTTTATGGGGCAATCTCCAATCTGATTAAAAGTCTCCCAATACCGATTGTTGTAAGACTTCAATGTTTCCTTCTCACCCATATCTATGGAGAGCAACTGGTCAATCCCCACCGGTGTCTTGGTATTTGTTCTGAATCTGGTCACAAATGCCTCGGCAAGTTGCGCCCACAAAGCTATGCTACCTTCTGGCAACCTATCAAACCATGCCAAACCCAGGTCACCTAGGTTAGAAGGAAACATGATACACATCAGTGCCTCGTTTCGTCAATATACGACCATAGCCTAGCGAAAGTGGTGAAAGTGCATATAGGGGTCCGACTTCTCCTCATAAGTTATGAATTTAGGCTGATGGAAGCTTAAGGGTAATGGTGCGTTCTCAATTGTCGAAACGAACGGCCAGACAAGGCGTGCTTCTGGCATTCTAACCTCGACACTCCATTTGTTCTAGGAGCCAACCGTTGCAACACTGAGACTCTACAGGGGTCGCGAGCCTGAGTGTCTTAAGCCTTTTCCTGTAGCTCTGTATGCAGGTCCGCCGACCTAGGTAACTTCGTCTGCCTAGATGTTGTTTATTGTGGATGCGAGGGCCGATAACTGCTTCTCCCCGTATAAGACCTTTCGGTCCTCGTTCTTTCAGACCTGGAGTAACGAGTCCTGGAAGTCCTTGATTGTGTGTCGCCTGACTTGAGGCTTCTACTTTCAGCTTGTGATGGTGTGACTTGCCTATCACGATCTTTTGAGTAGCAAGAGTGCTTGTTGCCATTGCGTTTCTCTTCTTCTGCTACCCCTTTGCCTTTTATCTGGCGCTTCATCGTCTCCATATCCGCCGCCATCCTTCTTATCAATTCATCTTGCTCCCTTATGCGATCCTCCAGAACCTAAGGATCCATCATCCGCCTCTACTTGTCAGGGCTCTAAGAGCGATAAGGACTCAAGCCCCGTCTTTCTCGTATATCTCTCCGTGGGTTCCGTTGCTGGGATCTAATTCTGCCATGGCGGGACAAAAGGTAAACCTTTGTGCCTTCCGCCCCCTTCCGGGGTTTGCCCATCAATAGTAGGATGTGGTAAGTCTTCATTGTGCGGCATACATTTCAACTAAAGAGGAAACTCAATCAAAAGGTTTGTTCTTTGTGCGACTTCCCGCAGACAGAGCCAATTGTACGAGCGCGAAATAATCTTCTCGTATAATCCTGTTGATTAAGTTTGCACTCCTCCAAATATCGTTGCCACCTGAAAATACAAACATGAGTTAACCACCTGAAAATACAAACGTGAGTTAACCGGTGGGTGTGTGTCGGAAACCCCTCCGATGCCTAAGTCGGCAACTAGACAATAGACAATAAGCTCTGTGTATTCTAGAGTAAGAATTGTGATACATGTACATAGGTCCTGTCATGAGCTTTTATAGATTCCGCCCTGCACAATCCTATTAGGACTTCAACTCTCTTTAGCAGAGACCTCCTAGGAATTACACTCCCAAGGATAATGTCTATCCTGATAACACCGTACTCACTATTAATCAAGTGAGATGGTTTGCACAATTCTAGTAGGACTCTACTCTACTCAGCAGAGTCTTTCTAGGAGTCTCATACCCAAGGATAATTCTTATCCTTAAAACATCCTCATCGCTACAAGCCAAATGAGATGGCCACACCCTCATACTCAAGTATACATTCCTGACCAAGCTGTTTTATCTCGGTCCCCTGCCGTTCGGGTCGTGTGACTGAAAACCGAGCTACCAAATGGCACTCTGCTGAGCTACACATAGCTCGGCCCTCTCTATTGACAACATCTCGATCCGATAAAGGATTAGCTTCAGATAGCTAGGTCCAAGCCCTGGCAACTAGCCTAGTGTCTTCTTAGCCCAAGACCGAGCTACACCAGCTCTTATCTCGACCCATTGCGCAATCCAACTTCCAAAGAAAACTCTTCCTAACTCGACCCAATTTGTTCACAAATTATCCTCTCAAATCCGATTCATTGAACTAAGCCAATTCTCCCATATTTTAAACCCGTGAAATGCACACCTCATTTAATGGCAATAAAGGGCCAAAAATTTTGAAAGCTCATTAATTTCACCCAAAAATAACATATAACACCTATAAGTTTGAGAAATTTTTTTAGCATGGCATATAATCACATATCTAAAGCAAGGAATGATAGAAATTTATATTTTAAAATTTACAGTTAACTCACAGCGATAAAATAAAGAAATTGAGTCAGATATGATTAATTTGAGATAAAATATAAATTGATGTGCCTATCATTGATCATGAAATAGAGAGGATATAAATTGATAAAGAATACCTCAATATCTTAGAGAACTCATTATATTATGCCTTTTTTCTTTTTCAAAAAAAAAAAAAAAAGATTTGATTCTTATAACAAAATAAATTTTTAATTTTGTCAACTTAAATTTTAATCTTTTTGTTTTGTTTTTAATATAAACCATTTGTCTATTCCGTTAAGTAAAATTAAAGGAAAATTAATATTTTAGTTATTATACTATATAGGTATACAAAAAATATCTAAAATACTACTCCATTCGTCTCAAAATAATAGTTCATTTTGAAAATTTTCAACTTTTTAAGGAGACAAGTGATCATTGCACTTGAATTCAAATTTTAAAGTGTTAATTCAAAAAATACCCTTCTATTTTCATTTTAACATTTATTTATAATTATTTATAAAGGACAATTTTAGAAATTTCTAAATTTAAAGTTTTGACTTTTCAAAAATGAACATACATTTTGAGACAACAAAAAATGAGATAATGGACTAATAAAATGGGACAGATGAAGTATATTTAATTGAATTTAATGATTAATTTTTTATTTCTTTTTGGTGTCAATTTTACTTCACAAAAATAGTGAAATGGTCTAGATAGCATATAAATAAATAAATAAAATAGTGTTTAAATTGACAAAATTTAAAAAAAAAACACACACACACACACAACTTATTTTGTTACTGGGCTCAAATCTTGATTTTTTTATATTATAATTTTCCTACTTTTTAATATTAAATTTAAATTGGAGAATTTATTAAAAAATCCTTCTTTAAGTGCTTAAATCTCAGTTAGTCTATAAGATATTCTTATATGAATAAAGCTTGGTAGCTCGAGATTTTTCAGGCTCGACTGGCTTGAATTTCAAAATGACGTTGTTTTGATTTTTTTTCCCCCCTCTTTTCACTCTGAAATAGGGAGAAGAGAGAAGAAAGAGAAAAGAGGGAGAAAGAGAGACGCTGGGCTGTGTATAAACACAGATCTATATGTGTATGTATACACAGATCTGTGTATACACACAGAGTAACGGCGATGGCAACGACGACGGTAATGGAGGGTTTGCGACGGTGATGGCTGCTAATCTCTGTTCCTCCTCTCTTCTTCCTCCTCTCCTTTCTTCCTCTGTTATTCTCTCTTCTTCTTTCTTCCTCTTTTTTATCATTCTTCCTCTGTTCTTCTCTCTTCTTCCTCTGTTCTTCTCTCTTCTTCTTTCTTCCTTTGCTCCTCTGTTGCTGCGGGTTTGTTTTTTATTTTGATTTTAGATTTTGAATTTTTCGAAGAGTAGAGCAAAGTAAAAGGAGAAGGAAGAAGAGGAAGAAGAGAGCGGGAGAAAGAAAAAAAAAAGCACCAAAACAACGTCGTTTTGATATCTCAAGCCATTTGAGCCACAGTGAGCTACCTAGCAGGACTGTTCTTATATTCTAATAAACTCTATTATTTTAGACATTTGATCCCTTAAATCCTAATTTTCACGTTTAAGATAATTTATGAACAATTTTACCCTTATAAATATTTATAAACCCTTAGGTGCCGTTTGGTAACACTTACGTTTTCAGTTTTCTGTTTATATTTACAAAAATTTTAAAAACTCAAATAAAAACTTGTTTGATAAGATTTTTGATTTATAAATCAGTGGTCTCAGTTTATAAATTTGGCCAAAAAATGAAAACATAAAAAATGTGTTTTCGTTTTGAGTTTTGAGTTTTGAGTTTTGAGTTTTTTTTTTTTTTTTTTCCACCCAACACTAGCCACCACCCGCCACCATTTCCACCACCATCTTCCACCACCACCACCTGCCACCACCACTCACCACCCACCACCACCCACCCACTCGCCATCACCACCCACCCTTTGCCACCACCACCACCACCGCCACCAGCCACCCACCACCCACCTGCCATCCACCCGTCACAACCCACCACCTACCACTACCACCCGCCACCTACCTGACACCACCACTCACCACCCACCTACCACCACCATCCACCACTTGCCACCACTAGCCACCCACCACCACCAGTCACTTGCCACCCACTCGCCACCACCACCCACCCACCACCACCACCACCACCACCACCACCCACTCGCCACCCACCTGCCATCACTACCCACCACCCACCACCCACTCGCTACCACCAACCACCCGCCACCGTCACCCACTCACCCACCACCACCCACCATCCGCCACTTACCTGCCGCTACCACCTACCACTCGCCACCAACACTACCACCACCCACCCACTCGCTACCACTTACCACCCGCCATCGTCACCCACTCACCCACCACCACCACCACCACCACCACCACCCACCACCTACCTCCTACCACCCACCACCACCGGCCATCCGTCACCCACCTGCCGCCACCACCTACCACCCGCCATCAACACTACCACCATCCACTCGCTACCACCCACCACCGTCACCCACCCACCATCACCACCCACCCACCATCCGCCACCCACCTGCCACCACCAGCCACTCGCTACCACCCACCACCAGCCACTGTCACCCACCCACCCACCACCACCACCACCCGCCACCCACCCGCCATTCGCCACCCACCTGCCACCACTACCGCCACCCACTTGCTGCCACCCACTCGCTACCACCTACCACCAGCCACTGTCACCCACCCACCCACCACCATCACCCGCCACCCACCCACCCGCCACCATCCACTACCACCCACCATTCGCCACCCACTTGCCACCACCACCCGCCATCACCACCACTGCCCACAACCCGCCACCCGCCACCCGCCACCCACTCGCTACCACCCACCACCTGTCACCGTTACCTGCCCACCCACCACCACCAGCTACCCACCACCCACCGTCAGCACTTTCCACCACCGTCTTCCGCCGCCACTTGCCACCACTTGCAATTTCTCACTCTTTTTTATATTTTCAATTTTTTTTAAACATTTTGTCAATTACCAAACGCGTTTGTAGTTTATGTTTTTCTAAAAATAAACAAAAAATAAACAAAAATCAATTTATAAAATTTTTATAAATATAAACTGAAAACGTAAACGTTACCAAACACACCCTTAACAATTTGGTAGGCACTATTTTGGACTATTTTGAATTTTTCATGATATGGACATTCACATTAAATAAATTTGACTGTATGAACGTTAAAATTATGGAACATTCACACTCACAATGTGAACATTAATATGAGTTTTACTCTATTATTATTATCATGGATATTTTGATAACTATAACACTTATAAAATTTATTAAAATATAAAAAAATAATTTAAATTAAGTGAAATATAAATAGGTGGAAGGAGATTTATTAATAAATGACCATTAATATATATATTTTTTACTCTTTTACATTGCATTAGTAGCACGTCACATCTTAGCATTAATTTTTTCCCCTACGTGTCAAACATATATTGGTATCCTCTCAACAATATCATCCTATCCATTTAAAAATAAATAAATAAATAAATATTGTATAACAATTAAATCCTCACCAGTCTTGATAGAGAGCCACAACGCCCACCGCTCCCTCATTTAGTCATTTGCTTCCATGAAAATAATTGATAGAGTCACAACACCCACCACTTCAATAGGGTGGTTTTGAAATGACGATTAAAAATTAATTTTTTATTTTTTTTAATATTTTATGAAAAATATGTAAGTAATGTGATTTAAATAAGTTAAAAGTTAAAAATTAATTTTTAACCATCTTTTCAAAATAACCTTAGTCATTTGCTTTCATGACAACAAGATCAATATTAGGTCATTTTCAACCTTTTATTAAATTTAAATTTAATAAAAAAATGTATTAAAATTCAATTTTAACCATTTTATTATATCGATATTAAATGAAATGAGAGTTAAAATTTTATCAAAATTAAGGAGTTTTATCCTTTCATCAAATTTTGTAGTAGTTCTCCCAGACAGCCGACCTTTCTTTATCTGAATGTCAATTTTCACTCATGGTCAGACGCTTGTCCAGAAATTCTCCCGAACAATTGGGCTTTGTGACAAGATTTAATGAAAATTTTAAGTTTATTATTAAAGTGCATTATATCATGTCAAACTTTTCAATTTAAAAAAATTTGATGAAGCGTGAGAGATACTCTTAGGCATCAACAATTTTTAAATTTTCATATTACTAGATACAAAATAATGGGTCTCATTGATATTTATTAAAATAGACTTATATATTTATCTTTGTATAAGAAAATTGAATAAAAAATTCATTTATGTAATATTGCTTTCATAATAATGATAAAAAAAAAAAAATTGAAAAGCAGACGAAAGGTAAAATATGTAGAATTTTATTTAGTATGTTACATCACACAAATTTAAGTATGAACTATGCATTTTAAAAATAAAAAAAAAAAAATTGATACCCCCATTTTTGATGACCTCACAAGTTCCAATTGATTTGTAACCACTCATTTTGTTTCTTGTTTTTTTTTTTTTTTGTTTTCCCCTCTCTCTCCTTCCTTTCTCTCACAAATGCTATGGGGGTGTGGAGGTTGTGGGGGTCTAAAGCATAGTCATTTTTTTTTTTAGTATAATCTTGGGGATATTACAATTAAGTGAAAAGTATTAAGTGAAAAGTGAGTAACGTAGTTATGAATTAACGAAGAATTGTCAATAGAGGTGGAAAAAGAAAAATAATTAAAAAAAAGGTCAAATCGATCCCTTAAATTACCAAAATAGCCTTCGTCTATCTTTTTCCTCTACAACTTTGGCTGCCATCTACCATTGTCATGCCCTTCCCCATTCCCAAGCCCCTCTCCCATGCACCCCTTTACTCCCACCACCTCTCCGACCCTTCTTCATACACTTCACGGTCACAACTCCCCCTCTCTTTTTCGTCATTGACAATGTCTACAAGACACTTTCAATAAATGAAAGATCTTATTAAACTCATTTAACAATCAATATCTTTTCCTAACAACTTTTTCCTCTCAACTATGTAACAATTCACATTTATGTCTTAGTCATCTTCATGAGCATTTGTATGATTATGACTCGTTAAGCTTGTATTTGTATGTTTATGACTTGTTTTGCCTAAGTAAGGTCCATGTCTTGTTTTGTGTTTATGTGATTTGCCTAAGTGTTGTGTACATGCTTTGTTTCTTCCTTGGTGTCTCAAGCCTAAGCTATGTTAAGCCTAGATCATTCCAAGCCGAGGTCATCTTCAGTCTAAAATTATCTTGGAACCACTTTGTTTGACCTCCACCTTCACCCTGACATATTGGCCGAGATGTCATTATCTAGGCCGAGGTGTTCATCACCAAGGCCGAGATGTGTACTATCTAGGCCGAGATGTTACCTTTCCACCTAAGTGATCTTGTCCTGGAGTGGTATGACCTAGACCGAGGTGTAGCACATCTAGGCCAAGGTGTGGCACAGCTTAGTCAAGTGTTGTCCTTCCTAGCCGAGGTCATTGTCACCTTAGTTGCCGAAGCTTTGTCCTTAGCTGATGTCATCACTTGCCGAAGTGCCTTACCGGATAGCTTGTTAGATACACTTTGTCTTACACATGTCTTGTCAATCTATCACCTTTTTTAGGAGAGCCAACCAGCCGTTGCCACGTGTTTGAGCTGAGTGTTAAGTCAGCCGGCAGAGGGAGAAACCTTTCATTTGTTATATCCTTGTTTTTGAAGAAGAGAGAGAAGCTCTAGAAGAGGGAGTGGAGTTCTTGAGGGAGAGTAGATTTCCAAGCTTGATCCCTAGAGATCGAACCGTTAGATCCGTGTTCTAAGGTTAGATTCTTGATCTACCCATGTTGTTCTTTATGTTCATGTTATTGCATTGCATGATTGAATATGACTTGTAAGCCATGCATTGCTTTGAATTTCAGTTTTAGAAAGAGAAAATAGTATTCATGTGTTCTTCAAGAAAAGTCATGTTTTGATCCGAAAGTTTTTATCAAGATGCATGTTTTTGTGTTTGTTTCCATATGATCTTCAAGCATGGATACCCAGGTCCATGTTTTCGAACTCATAGCATGAAATCCCAGATTTTTGTAATAAAGAAGTTATGATTTTAGCATTCATATTCTTCATGGTCTTCATGTTTATGTTCTTCATGTTCTTCACGGGTGGAAACCCAGATCTCCAGACCTCACTTCCCCAGGTGTAGTCGCCGAGATCACTCTTACCTAGACTTTACACTTAGGCCAAGCATCGTATCTCACCTTGGCCTACCTTGCATGATCACTTACATCTTTAGCTTGTCTTGCGTACACCTCGACATGCAGCCGCACGTCGAAGTCTAGGTAACCCATCTCGGTCAGGAGGTGTGGGACGTCGGCAAAGACCTGGTTGGTACCCAGCATGTCTTCCTGACATGTAAAACAGTGTTTTGACTTCCAGCATGTTTTCCCGAGATCACTTGCATGCATGTAAGACTTGTTTTGAGAAGTATGTTCAGTATACTTTGCCATGTGTTTGTAGGACTTGGACCTTTGTCTTGATCCCGACGTCCGAAGAGCTATGTGAGTGGTATTTTTAATACAGCTATGTTATAAAGTTTTGATAAAGCTTTGCCTTGTTTTGATAAAAGTATTTGTTAAGCATGAATGATATCCCTATTTTATGTATCAAGTATAAGCTTTGTTTTGGATGACATTCTTGGAACCATCCTTTCGTGTTAGGGGACGTTAAGCCTAAGTAACACTGTCCTTTCGTGTTAGGGGACGTTAAGCCTAAGTAACACCGTCCTTTCGTGTTAGGGAACGTTAAGCCTAGGTAACATAGTCCTTCCGTGATAGGGGACTTTAAGCCTAAGTAGCATAGTCCTTTCGCGTTAGGGGACGTTAAGCCTAAGTAACACCGTTCTTTCGTGTTAGGGGACGTTAAGCCTAAGTAACACCGTCCTTTCGTGTTAGGGGACGTTAAGCCTAGGTAACATAGTCCTTCCGTGCTAGGGGACTTTAAGCCTAAGTAGCATAGTCCTTCCGTGCTAGGGGACTTTAAGCCTAGGTAGCACCGTCCTTTTGTGCTAGGGGACGTTAAGCCTATGTAGCACCCTTGTTAAGATATCGGCCACCGACGGACTATGAACGGGTGTGCTCGATGCCGAGGTTATGCTTTTGTTTTGCCCGGAATGTCATCACCCCATGTTTTAAGTTGACGTATGTTAAGTATCCCAAACAAGTTTTGAAAAACCAAGGTTTGATTGATGTTTTATTTCAAGTCAAGCTAAGCTATGTTATGTATGGCTTTGATAAGGATATACTATGTATTGTTTGAAAAGATCTCGGTATCATTCATTTAACCCCTTTATTACTTATACCATTCACTGAGTATCCAAGCTCACCCTCCCTATGTATATATGTAGGTAACAAGCAAGAAGTCGGCTACACCGAGATGTGTGTTTTGTATGTATGTTATGTCGGCAGTGAGGATGTCGGCAATCTGGAAGATTATGTTTCTCGATTTGTAGTTCAAGTGTTTTTTTTGTATATGTCGGCTTGAGAAGCCTTTTATCAAGATGTAATATGTATTTTGTTTTGGTTGTATTCAAGTTTTAAAGCTATGTAAAGATGTATGCCATTCCATTTGACTTATGCACGGCTTTTATGGACTAATTAGATTTGTATGTATTGCTTCCGCACTTGTTAGCCCCCTATGTAATACTTTGATTATGTGTGAATTTTGAAAGTTGGCCTCCGGTAATCTCAGATTACTGGCCATCACGGCACCATCCTACTAGGGGCGGTTTGGGGTCGTGACAAACTAATTAAGATTGAAATGTTCACTTAATTCAATTCTTACCACTAACTTTCCCAGTTGGTTGAGGGCAAGGGACCAAGGACCTAGGAGTATGCTCCTCACTAGGTCTCAGGTTCGAATCCCACCCCCAGCTGGCTACTGGCGGGCCACTGCGTCTTTGCCCGGTCGATCAGCTCAGGGCCCCGAGATTAGTCGAGATGCGACACTCCGAAGGGATGCTGGCCCGGACACTCGGTTATCAAAAAAAAAAAAAAAAACTTTCTAATTTAGAGTATAAAAAACTGAACCAAAAAAACATATAGTAGAGCACTTTTAAAAAATTTAAAATATAATTTTTTTTTTTTACATAATTTAAGAAAGGGGCATTATTATAATTTTATAAAACACAAATTAAATATAAATTTCATATATAAGAGAAATAATATAAATATGCAAAAACCCAGGGCACGTGACCCCTCCCTCCGCCTGTGTGTGTATATATAGAGAACGCATGATAATCTCCCTCTATCCCTCTCTTCCCAGCTTCCTCTCTTATCTCTGTCTCTGTCTAACATGGTGTCAACCGACGATGTCGAAAACCCGGTACACAACATCAGGCTGTCGTCGGTGGTGCCGGCGAGGGTGACCGGAGACGACAAGGTCCATGAACTAACCAACATGGACTTAGCCATGAAGCTTCATTACATAAGAGGACTCTACTTCTTCGACAGTGACTCGGTCCGAGGTTTAGATATCTCACAGCTCAAGACACCAATGTTTCAATGGCTAGATCTCTACCACCTAACTTGCGGGAGGATCCGACGGTCAGAAAAAAACGGCCGACCATTCATCAAGTACAATGACAGCGGTGTTCGGATCGTCGAAGGTAGCTGTAGCAAAACACTAGATGAATGGCTGGGATTGAAGGACCGTTGTTTAGTTGATGATGATCAGCTTGTTTATTGTCAAGTCGTTGGTCCTGATCTTTGTTTTTCTCCACTTGTTTTTATCCAGGTAATTTATTCTTCATTAATTTAATTTTTGTAGTTTATATATTTAGGGAAAGACTATACGCAATTTATAAATAAAAAAAAAATGTTCATATTTTTTTTAAGTTACAATCAAATAATATGAGACATAAGTAAATATTTCATGAGTCATAAGTAAAATAAAATTATAAATAAAAAAATTGGACATAACCAAAAAAAAATGATATAACTTAGAGATGTATAAGGTAAGGATATGTATAGTTGAATTTCTCATATATTTATATATAAAAAAAATGTAAAAACAGAATTTTTTTTATAAAAGAAAATGATATTCAAAATATTAAAAGTTTAGACAATAATGATGTAACAGTGCCGCCAGTGACAAATTTGAAAATATAATATTAGTTCCTTTAGGTGTATATAAATAAAATTGAAAATTGAAAATTAAATGTTAAATTTTTTAAACTAAAAAATTGTTTAATAAAAATTTAAGTACTGAATTAAAAATAAATTATTTGATATGTATAAAATTAAATTTGAAATTTATTATTTTTAAATTATATATTTCAATTTTTATATTGTGATGGTGGTGGTGGTAGTGGTGATGATATGATGGTGATGGTAGTGGTAGCGGTGGCGATGGCGATGGCGATGGCGATGGTAATGGTGGTAGTGGTAAAGGTGGCAGTGGTGGTGGTGGTGGTGGTGGCGGCGGCGGTGGCGGTGGTAGCAGCGGCGGTAATGGTGACGGTGGCATGGTGGTGGTCGTGGTAGCGGTAGTGATGGCGATGGTGGTGGCTAGGGTTGCAAATGAATAGAATTGTTCGTAAACAGGCTCGACCTCGGCTCGGTAAGAGCTCATTCGAACTCGGTTCATTAAATTTTTTTTACATTCAAGTTCGAGCTCGTTAAATTTTTAATAAATCAGCCTAAATATTTTAAAATTCGGCTCGTTAGCTGGTTCGCTTAATATTTATTATTTATCTATTAAATAACTAGCCTATCACCCGTGCTATGCACGGAATAATTATAGATATTTATATTTGTTTTAGAATTTTTTTAATATATAAATTCTGTTTTTTAAGATTTTTTATAAAAAATAATTTAACAATCTTATCACTAACTATAGTGTATAAGAGAAGTTGAAAAAGGTACTGCAGTAACTATGCATGGATTGTATCTATAATTATTTATATGAGAGGATTTTAAATGTTGATTAGGAGATTTTGACCAAATCAATAAATGCAAGAATGTGGAAAAACATGTGGATTGGAAAAAATTAATAAATGTTGATCAAGAGATTTTGATCAAATCAATAAATGTTGAGATTTTTATTTTTATTTTTAAATTAAAAAATCAGGAAATTTAGATTAGGATATTGGAGCTCCCACAAGGTTTGGGGTTAGAAACTCCCTTTTCCTTAATATATACTAGCATATCACCCGTGCTATGCACAGATTGTGTTTACAATTATCTATATATGTGAATTGTGATTTATAAATGTCTTTTTTTTTTAAATGTCTTCTTTTTTTCCTTTTTTATATTATATTAAAGTTTAATATGTTGATAATAATCATATGTGTTAGACTTTTCAAGTAATTAAATGTCTTTTTTTTTATTGTATTATATTAAAGTTAATATTTTGATAATAATCATATGTGTTAGACTTTTCAAGTAATTAAATGTCTTTTTTTTATTGTATTATATTAAAGTTAATATTTTGATAATAATCATATGTGTTGGACTTTTCAATAAATTTTTTTTATGCTTGTTCTTAATGCATTAAAGTGTTATTACGAGAGATAATAATCATATGTATTGAGACTTTTCAGGAAATTCACATGTGTTGGATTTCAAAGAATTTTTTTTATACTTGTTCTTAATGCATTAAAGTGTTATTATGAGGGTAAGACTTCGGGGTTGGGAAAAATTAATAAATGCTAAGGGTTTTTTTTTGAATTGTGATTTTTAAATGTTTTTTTTTTTTTTCAAATGTCTTCTTTTTTTCATTTTTTATATTATATTAAAGTTTAATATTTTGATAATAATCATATGTGTTAGACTTTTTAAGGAATTAAATGTCTTTTTTTTATTATATTATATTAAAGTTTAATATTTTGATAATAATCATATGTGTTAGACTTTTTAAGAATTTTTTTTTTATACTTATTCTTAATGCATTAAAGTATTATTATGATGGACAATAATCATATTTGTTGGGACTTTTCAAGAAATTCATATGTTGGATTTCAAAGAATTTTTTTTATGTTTGTTCTTAATGTATTAAAGTATTATTATGAGGGAAAGACTTGGGGGTTGGGAGAAATTAATAAATGCTAAGGTTTTTTTTTTTTAAATCAAGAAATTTAGATTGGGAGATTGGAGCTCCTACAAGGCTTGGGGTTAAAAACACCCTTTTGCTTAATATATCGTATAGATTAAAGTTTAAAAAACCCCTTATTATATTAAAGTTTAATATTTTGATAATAATCATTTGTGTTGGACTTTTTAAGAATTTTTTTTATGTTTGTTCTTAATACATTAAAATGTTATTATGAGAGATAATAATCATATGTGTTGGGACATTTCAAAAAATTCATATGTGTTGGATTTCAAAGAATTTTTTTTATGTTTGTTCTTAATGCATTAAAGTGTTATTATGAGGGTAAGACTTGCGAGTTGAGAGAAATTAATAAATGCTAAGATTTTATTTTTTTTTTAAATCAAAAAATCAGGAAATTTAGATTGGGAGATTGGAACTCACACAAGACTTGGGGTTAAAGATCCCCTTTTACTTAATATATAGTATAGATATAAAAATATATATAAAAAATAAGATAGATATGTTATTTATATATTTAAAAAATATAAATGTAATAATAGTTAACTATAGATAGTACATTTATATAATAGTGGTAGTAGATATTATTATTTTGATAAAATATTGACTTTTTTTAGAATGTTTATATATATATATATAATTGTATAATCAAAGTTTAATTGTAACTTTAGTTTGATATGCAAATATGAATTTATAAATTTTTTGGCTTGTTAAGGTTTGTGAATAGGCTTAAGCTCGAGTCAAACCTAAGCCAACTTGACTCAAGCTTGGTTCTTTAAATTTTTATTGAGCTCGAGCTCTAAAATCTTAATAAACAAGCCCAAACATAATAAAACTTGGCTCGGTTCAGCTCGTTTACGCCCCTAATGGTTGTAGTAGCATGGTGGTAGTGGTGACGACGGTGGTGGTGGTAGTGGTGATGATAACGATAGCGATGGTGGTGGTAAGTTTATAATAGTGTATACTGATACTTATGTTTAGTATTTATAAATTCAGTCAGAATTAAATAAGTTTCATATGATTTAAAATTTTCTTAAATTTTAACTTACATTTTAAGAGGCACTTAAATTTTTAAGTAATATCAATTGTGATTATCAAACAGATTTAATTGATTATCACTTAATACATTCAGTATTAAGTGCTGAATCATGTTATCAAACACCCCCTTAATGGATCGTTTAATTACTTTAAAAGATAAACATATTAGATATTTCAAAATGATGAAATATCCCAAACCAACACAAACTAATAGTTGCTTATCAAAAAAAAAAAAAAAAAAAACACAAACTAATAGTTACATTTATTTCAAAGAAAAATGTTAAATGTTGGTAAAATATTTGGGATTCTTAGCATTACTCTAATTCAAAATGGCTTAGATCTGTTCAAAAATGACTCAGATTTGTTCAAAATGATGAAGATATTTCAACAGATAGTGGGATTGTAGAGAGAGATAGAGAAAAAGTGTTGGATTCTGAACATATTAGATTTTTAATAGATTGATTTTTTCAACAAATAATTTTAACAAACATATTTTTTTTACAAAAAATTTAACAAATAGATAGATTTTTTAACAGATAATTTCAACAGATAGGAATTTTGAACATAAAAGAATTTTAACAGTTAGAAATTTCAATATATAGTAAAAAAAATTAAACAGATAAGGAAAAAAATTAAACAGATAGTCAAAAAATTAAATAGATAAAAAAATATTTAAACAAATAGTCAGAAAATTAAACAGGATAAGAGGTAAAATTGAAAATAAAATATTCTCAAAAACAATAAAAGAATTTCTCAACAAATAAAAATATCTACTAAATCTAATACCTTATATTTAAATTAGATTTTTTAACAATTTTCTCTCTCTCTATATTTTTTTCTTTCCCTGATAAAGGGCTTCATTCAATAAAATACTATACAAATGATGATAGGTCACTCTCAAGTTTTGCCGTGTTTGTGCAAGTAGTTGGACGTAGTGAAAAGTATTAGAGCATCTCCAAATTTTTATCAAATTTTTTATTAAATTTAAATTTAATGATAAAAAGTTAAAAGTGAATTTTAATTATTTATCAAATCAAGGAAGAGGTAATATTTTCACATCAACAGTCATATTTTTATTCAAATGTGCTGAAATTTACACCCACAGAAAAATATATATTTTCCTTGTTTTTTATTTTTCAAAAACACTTTTCAAAAAATTTTACTTTCTTATTTTTCTTGTTTTTTTATTTTTACTGATTTTTTTTAATTTTTTAAGTAATTTTTTTAATTTTTAGACACACCTAACATAAATACACATAAAACGTATAATTTTTGTGAAAAAAATCTTTTAAAAATTCACTAAATATCAAAAATATAAAAAAAAAATACGAGTATTTAGTATATTTTTCATATTTTTATGTATTTATTAATTTTTTAAAATATTTTTTCACAAATTTTTTACTTTTTAGATACATCTAAGTAAGGTGCATCTAAAAGGGAAAAAAAATTCTTAAAGTTTTAAAAATATTCACTAAAAATAAAAATAAAAAAACACAAAAAACAAAAACTTAATTTTTAAAAAACTTAATCCAAAAAAATTAAAACCAAACACACACATTAGTTTGAAAATATTTTTTAAAAAAAAAACAAAAAAATAGTAAAAATTGAAATGTTTCATAACAGATCAAGCTTTCATAGTGGATCATGATTTCATATTGGAATAAATAAATAAAATTTAAATTTTATTTCATACATATATATTTTTTCTGTTATAAATTAACATTCAAACATGAAAAACTTGTGTATATACACAGCCCTCATTGGTCATGAAAGAAGTCATGGATTTGTTTTGGGAGTAACACAACATGATGTATGGAAATTGGAAAATAATAATGCTTGAGACCACTGAAAGTGATGCTATAAAAGTACCACTAGTGATGTGACAGTGGACGGAGCCCACTACTTGTGTTTTTTTTTTATTTTTTATTTAAAGTGCTTGCCAACTCATTAGTGGTGTTTTAGAGCACCACTTTTAGTGGGATGTATTATTACCGATTGAAAAAAGATCACAAATGTAAGGGACTGGACTGTCTCCGGTCCTTCGTCGGATTGGACAATCCAGTTTCGCCCAGTGAGCCAGGTTTTAGACGTCACTTTTATAATTTAAAACGATGGTATTTTAAGATTCGTCAAATATAAAAATTAATTCGATCAGATAACGAAAATCGTGTATTCGGATCAATTTTATATGAACCATTTATTTTCTCATCATTTATTTTTTTCATACAAAGCTTATCCGAATACATGGTTATCGTTATCCAATTGACTTGATTTTTTACAAAGATGATATACTCGACGAACAGTAAAATATGAACGGTTCAAATCATCAAAACGAGATTCAAAAGTGGACCTAATGGGCCGAACAACGCCTCTTCAATTTGATTTGGGACTGGAGAGAAGCCGGTTCCTAAATGTAACCCAAAAAAATAAAATAAAATAACTTATATTTTATTTAATATGTTTTATGTTCTATATTTTCAAATTTAATATCCAAAAAACTATAAGAGTCAAGTAAGTATTAATTATGAGGGTGATACTAGAAGTTAATTGAATATTTGTAATCACATAATAAGATCACATTTATTTAAATAAACAAAAATAAATTTTAATAATTTCTTTAAATCTAATCATAAAATCACGAATGTTTCATTAAATTAATTTCTTTCGTGAATAATATATTTAACAAATAATTGAATTACCAAAATAGACCCGTGCGACCCTAATTTTTTGAACATAATACAATCCCAAGTGACTTATTTATTTATTTCCTACATTATTTCAGTTCACATGGTTCAAATGTGGAGGATTATCCGTTGGACTCAGCTGGGCCCACATCCTTGGTGATGCATTCTCGGCTTCAACATTCATCAACAAGTGGGGCCAGATCATGGCAGGTCATACTCCTCTGCCACCTCAGCCTCTCCGCAACATCCCAAACTCCGAAATTTGCCAATTCCCACCTACACTTTCCGAGAAACCATTTTCCATGAAAATGGTTGAACCAGTTGGTGATTATTGGCTAACTGCCAATGACTGCAAAATGGAATCACATTCCTTCCATATTACTCCAAAAAAACTTGATCATATACTCTCAATGACCTCTGGCCTAAACCAAGCTACTCAATCTCAATTTTTTGAAATCCTCGCCGCGTTAATGTGGAGATCTCTAGCTAAGGTAAGGGGAGAATCCGAGCCAAGGGTGGTGACGATATGTAAAAACAATTCCCACAACAGAGGAAATGAAATCCCGAGTAACGGCCAAGTGATTGGCATTGTCAAAGCCGATTTCAAGGTTGAGAAGGCGGAGTTACTAGAATTGACCAAGTTGATCGGTGAAAAAATGGTGGATGAGAGAAATGTCATTGAGGAGTTAGTGGAGAGAAAAAATGAGAAATTGGATTTTATAGTGTACGGTGCCAACCTCACATTCGTAGATTTGGAAGAGGTAGATATTTATGGGTTGCAACTAAAAGGGAAGAAACCGGTTTTTGCAAATTATATGGCTGCTGGGATTGGCGATGAAGGGACGGTTTTGGTGCTTCCAGGACCAGAAAATGGCAAACAAGGCAATGGAGAGGGAAGAACAATAACAGTGATCCTTCCTGAAAATCAAATGGTTGGATTGAAGAATGCACTCAGAAAAGAGTGGGGTATTTTTTGAAGTTAAAATTATGGTCGTGGAAAATACCCCTTAATTCGTCAAAATCGTATTGATTCGTATCAATTTGGATTACTTTATCCGTTAATTGTGGATTAAACTTTAAAATTTATAATTCGCTTTTAAAACCGCTCCGCTCTATTACAGTTAATGCATATATATGTTTTAATCTCTAATGAAATTTAAAGTAAAAATAAATATGAGAGAGATTTAATGTGAAATTTATTACAAATTAGTAGTATATGTATGAAACATATCATGTAAAATTAATTTGTATTATATATATAAAAAATATTATGTAAATTGGTGTTATATGTTATATAAATGTTTAATAATTAATTAGAATAATTTTTAATCTGTCAACTCACTTAAAACCACCTAAATCCTAATTTGCTGGTCTGCCATTCAATTTATAATTTTACTCTCCGCTTGTTGGAACCGCACCACACATCGTGCTAATTAAAATGGATCCCAAAGTGCCTGAACACTGGATGAATAAATAAATCATGATGGAATTAGGCATATAATATATATATAAATATATAACTATTTAGTAATTTGAATTTGTATGACCCAAATGGCTCGATATCATTGATGTCATTTTAAGACATTCGAATTATTCAAATCATACAAAGAGCATATTATTGATGTGTATATATATAAATAGATAAAAAAAATTTAAAGTGGGTTTTATTAACAAATTTTAAAAAAATTTGTCCATTCCTATATATTATGTACAATTCTATATCTGTTTTATGTGTCTGTAATAACACTAGTGATTAGACTTTTCCTTACTAGACTAGATATTTGAATTTCAAGTCTCACATTAGAGTTTTATTTCTTATTATCTCTTTTTCCTCTCCTTAGAAATTTTATATCATATTGTACCATTGTATAATAGGTTCAAGAACATCGTTGAAATATTTAAAAATTTTCAAAAATCTTTGAAGAAAAATTTGAATTCTCTAGAAGATGATGAGAGACTTAGGGTTCGTTTGGTTTGGATTTCTGAAAAAATTTTGGGAAATTTTCTCTACAAATAAGTTTTTAAAAGTAATCAAACCATACAAATTTTCCCAAATTTTTTTTTCAAAACTTGTAAACCAAACAAGTTTTCCAACAAATCTCTCTCTCACACACATCAAATCAATCACTTTTTCCAAAACTCTCTCTCAAAATAATTTTCCAAAACATCTTTTGAAAAAAATCAAACCAAACAACTTTTCGTACTTTTTATCTCTAAAACACATCTCTCAAACACAAACCAAACATACCCTTAGATTCTTCAACAGTTACAACTAAGAACACAAAAGTAAAGACATGATGAAGATAAGAGATTGGGTGAAAAAGAAGGCAAAATAACTAGAGAGAGAATAATGGCAAGGCTCTTCCATGGATCTCCCACTTTCACTCTTAAGGTTGATAATGGAGAAGGGAAATTAGTTATTTCTCAAGAGTTTTTTTTCCAAAAAATCCATCGCTTGTAAAGCTATGGATGGGTGCTATTTATAGGCACCTCATGATGTAGGATGGAGCCCATGTGCAAGGCACATGGAGAATATTCTCTCTAACCACCTTGTCCGAAGAGGTGACCTCTCCGAGGATAAGGAAAATCCTTGAAGAGAACGCCCTAACAAATGATCCCCCAATCTTCTTAGCCACACCTAACTAATGATCCCCAATCATCCCAAAGGATTAGGGGTAGTCCCAGAGGACGCCCTGCCGCAGAAGGGTCAGGGGTAGTTCAAGAGAACACTCTGCCGCAAACCGCCCCTATGAGTTAGTGTCATAACCAGTCAGTAATCAAGAGATTACCTGCGGCCTCAAACCAACTAAATAAATTTACTCTATCAGAGTTAAGGGGCCAAACGGAAGTAACTTAAAAATTTTATCTATAGAGCTGTGCTTACATAGCACATCATAACACTTCACATATGTTCATTAATAACTCACATCATAAAGGAAAATAATTCACAGTTCCATACGTACAGGATCATTCAAGTCTAAGTCAGTCAGACCCAAAGTTTATATACAAAAGTGATCCAGTGTTTTCACCATCATAACAAATTATAACAAAAGAACAAAAGAGGCGAAGACAAGTCTCGCGCATGAGACGTTTGGGCTGACTTTCCAAAACTTGGCTTTTCTCACAGACTTCACCGGGGTTGGGTTTGGACATCTCTTTGCTCACCTACATACACATGAATGAGTGTGAGCGAAAATCCAGTGAATAATATCAAATAAAGAAGGTACGCAAATGAGATTCACATATATCAGATGGCCTTGGGCCCATGTAGAATTCTATTTAGTGCATTATTTTGGTACATTAGGCGATTCAAGCCCGAACGTATCGAACGGCCTTTGGCCCACTTCGTTCCTTAACAAATGGCCTCGAACCCAACTCATTCATGTATATCAAACGCCCTTTGGCCCAATCAATTGCATCCAACGGCCTTTGGCCCAACCATTCGTATCCAACAGCCTTTGGCCCAATCGTTCATGTATATCAAACGACCTTTGGCCCGATCAATTGTATCTAACAGCCTTTGGCCCATTCATTCATTCGTTCATGTCAAACAGCCTTTGGCCCATTTGTTCATTCATGTCAAACGGCCTTCGACCCATTCATTTATTCATGTCATACGGCCTTCGGCCCATTTATTCATTCATGTCAAACGGCCTTCGGCCCAAACAATTGTATCCAACGGCCTTTGGCCCAACCATATGGCATAACAGATATTTGTCCCCAATTCAATTTAACAACTTAAAAGACTTATATGGAAGTAGGCAATTGGACAAATAACATACTTCAAATATCTCTATTAAGATATTACTCACAGTGATCTGCCGATAGATTTGCCTTCGTGCTTGACCCTACACATTTCATGAACATAATGGGTCACAAACGATTCAATCCGTTCTTAATTCATACATTCCTCTTACGCTTCTTTCTTATCATTTTAACTCATTCACAATGCTCAATGCATGCCTAAGAGTGCTTAGAAATGAAAGAAAACAGAAAATGAAACATATAGCTACTTTTCAAAATTTCATAAACCGAACTCCCCGCTCGAGCGTGGCTTTGGATGCTTGAGCGGACCCCTTTGGTCTGCAAAAATACTGGTTGCCTTAATTTTACGCTCGAGCGTGAGTTCGAGCACTCGAGTTGAACGTCACACTACATGGCTCCCTACTCGAGCGTAAATCTCCCCGCTCGAGCAGACATCTATGTGTGCAAAAGTTCTGGGAACCAGCATTTTACGCTCGAGCGGACATGTCAATTTCTGGATTTTCCAGAACTGTTCTTGAACTTTAACCATGCATTCAAGTTGATATTTCTTGCATTATACAGCCCATAACTCTCATATATATATATATATATATACATATACCAACATGATACAAACACCAAATCACAGCATTATGAAGCTCAAATCCCATAAATCAAATACATGCATGTCCCAAATTATACCAAATTTATTTCCAACACAACAAATTCATACATCCAACACCCATGCTTCTATGAATCGCACTTGCATGTGGAACACAACTCCTATTCTCAACTCAGATGATGAAGTGATGGTCAAAAATATAAACTTCAATCAAAATCTAACATGGATTATACATGTTATGCTCAAACATGCCAATTCATAGCAATTTCTCACATGCATGCATCTATTGACTTTAAATTCATCAATTACTACTCAATTCTTGTTCTTGGTCACATAATTACTTGAATTCACATGGTTACAAACTCAAACCCATGAATTAAGGGTTGATTACTCACCTAAGAGTTTTAATTCTTCCAATTTGTAGTAAATTCTTGAGCCTAGCCTTTGAAAGCTTGAGATCCTTAGCAAGATCTTCAAGATTGGCCATTCTCTTTCTCTAAATCCGGTTCTCTCTCTCTCTCTAAGGTGTGATTTCAGCCAAATGAGTTTAAAAGAGAGGAATTGAGTGAGAATGGGCTTTTTTATAGGCTCTCTTAATCATATTTCATTAACACTAATTAATTGAGTACTAACTCATCAACTTAATCTATTTAATTTGATCCGAATCAATTTTCAGTTAAATTTCACCGTAGGCTCTAAAAATTACGTTAATCACAATGGCGTAGTCAATTTCGATTTCTGTGGCCAACAAGGCCTTCAATTTTCAGTTTATAGCAGTAAGTTGAACAGCTATTCCTACGGTGAACAAATAGAAATTCAAAGCTACATATATTCATATAAATGACACACAAAATCATATCAAACACATAATCACAATCATAATTAAGATTAGTTAGCATAATACGGGACATGGTTATCACATTCAAGGACCCCCTAGATCGTGCCACCTCGACCCAGGTATAGGCTAGTTTAACCGAAGAGTGAATTTATCTTCACTCACCGTCCTCGAGATCGGGTCCTTTGTTCAGAGTCCATTACGCCCATGGTTCTGGTACGTAGATCCCAGAAAGCTCCAAGTCCATAAGTGTTTTGGGACTCATTAATGGAACGCCTTCTAGATTGCGTCTGAATCCTTTGGAAGCCAAGTGCTTGGATCTCTAGGTTTGTGGATCCGAACCCTTTCAAGTCCGAGCCCGAGTAAGTCTCTAAGTTCGTGGATCCGAACCCTTTCGAGACTTAGAGCGATTCGACCCGTTTGATAGCGATAAATCCGGGCCCACCAACCTTGGACTATTGGTCCTAATTAATTTAGTGGGCTTAAATTAGTTCCTCTTATATTTGTCCATTGCGTGTATGAGAAATTGTAGTTTTCTCGGACATGCATAGTTTCACTTTGTCAGCCATGTTTCGCATTACGTCTTCGGAAATATTTGGTCTTGATAGAGTCTATGAATAAAGCTGAGGACATACCATAAATTTATGAACAAGACTGACAACTAATAAAGATAACAAAAAAATATCTTTTTTGTCTTTATGCCATGTTTGGCCCATATACACTTTCATATTCTTGATTTATTCTCTTAAGGAAAAAAATCAAAAATTTTGAATATTTAATAATCCAACCACCAAGAATGATCAAGAATTAAACTCTTCCACAGAAAATGGTCAAACCTTTTTCTTTTCTTTTTTTAAACATCCGAAAATATATATATATATATATATATTTTTTTTACCCAAGCAGAAATAAAGCACCAACCACCATTTTTTATTCTGAAAAGATAAGCCTATTTATTTTTTTATTTTTAGTCAAACATAACTTTGCTTGAGCCACGCCACCTCTATTCACTATTTTGATTCCAACTAACCTTTCTTAAAATTGATAACTTGCTTCGCGCTTTATATATATATATATATATATATACAGAGAATAATTGAGAAAATATTTATGTTGCGTTTGGTCGAGAGATTTGGGAAAAAAATTAAAAATAAAAAGAAAAAAATTATATAAAATTATGTGAAATATAAATATATTTTATTCACATTTCACTTATTTTTTTCATTTTTCTTTTTAAATTCCTTCCCAAATCATCTTTCAATTAAACACGCCATTAAAGAATCACCTTCTTCTTTTTTTTTTTTTGTCTTATTTAAAGAAAAGGACAGAAGCCTAATCAATAGCTATATTTTTGTTGCCCACAGCCATTCGGCTCTCTCTCTCTCTGGGTGTGTTTTTTTTTTTTTTTTTTCTCTCTGATATTCCTGAATCCTTCCGAACTTTTTGCCATAACTGTTTCAGCTGTCTCTTCTAAACCGAGACCAACTCAGGCTATTTTTTTTTCTTCAACAAATCAGAGGCTACTGCTGTGCTCTCATTCTTCAACAAACCAGAGGCTCTATTTCACCATCGGTGCTTTACTTCGGCTCAGCGACGCAACTCCTCAGAGATCCAGGCTCACCGGAGCTCGATTTCGCCGACCAACATCGACGCCGACTCGTTTGCGACACCACTGCTGCTGCTATGGTTGGCCAGCTCCGACACCAGCTCTGCTGCGGTATCACGGTTGTTGCTCGCTTGCAGCTCAATTCGCACCTGCCCTGCGCGCGCAACCACCAGCTCGCACGACCTGCGTGTCTTGTGTCCGACATCTGCCACCTCACTGTTACTACCAGCCGCGACCGACCAGCGCTGGCCACGCCGCCCACTCAGCGCAGTGTTGGCCTGCCCAGCATCCTTCTAGCCCACTGTTCACGCAAGCTGCTCGCACCGCCACCGATCTGCTCTGAAACCCTTTTTTTGGTGGGCCTTGGTCTTCCTCTCAACTAATTTCATTCCTTTTCAAAACCTTTTTTCTCTTGATTTCAGGTTTCAAAAATCTGGGTAAGTTTTGGCCCTTGTACAACTTGATTTGATACTCTGCGAATTTGCAATTTTTTTTTTTTTTTTTTTTTTGAGATAGGTAGTACCTGTTGACCCTGCCTTGATTTATATAACTTCTTCTTGAAGAGAACAGATTTCAAACCTATGTCTGAGCTCCGAAATTCCATTGATGAACTTGACTTGAATATGGCTTGCTGGCATTTATCATTGAGAGAAGGCACGATGGGACTAGGTTGAATATTGAGCTTCATTTTTTTTTTAGCACTTGTGTTGACCATTATGATATTAATAGAATACTTGATGCTTGCATTGAGTTATTGATGTAGAGAGAGAACATGTAATCGAAGTGAGTATTGTTGCTAGCTTTGCTTGAATAGGATGAACAAAATAAATGTTGTTGTTGTCGATGAAAATCCAAGGAAATAAATAATTGATGCTGAAATTTTATTTGAACATTGTTACTATACGTTGGCTTGAGAGGAACCGGCCCGAAGAGACAAAACCTTGATTGTTGCATTCTCATGAACTTGCTCGGAGGAATAGAATTGTTGTAACTTAAATAGACTATTATTATTTGTTGATGTTGCCCTATTCTAATAATGCCTGAATCATGCTCTGAGATTGATGTTGCTTGTCTTGTTTGTCGGTTTTGCTATTTGAGATGAATGAATTCTTGTAAGAACTCCATGGCCTCGGGGTCCTCAGAATCCCTACTAATGAAAGCAAGGGCTATTCCTCGGAAGTCCAAACGGAAGCAAGACTATCCCTCGGGAGTCCGAAAGTAGCACACACCCTACTTCGGCAAGAAAGATCCCTCTGGAAGGTAACCGAGTCTACCAAGCTTGCACCAACAAAAGTAAAGGTTGTCTCTTGGAAGTCCGAGCGAAAGCAAGGCTGTCCTTTAGAAGTCCGAGGTTGTCCCTTAAGAGTCCGAATAGTAGCACACACCCTACTTTGGCAAGAAAGATCCATTCTGACAAGCAACAGAGTCTCAACGGCTGTTCTTCAAAAGTCCAAGCAGGAGCACATACTCTACTTCAATAAGAAAGATCCTCAAAACTCGCATTGATGGAAGTGAGGTCTGTTCTTCGAAAGTCTGAGTTGGAGCACACAGTCTACTTCAACAAGAAAGATCCTCAAAGCTCATACTAATGAAAGCGACGTATGTTCTTCGAAAGTTTGAGTGGGAGCACACACTCTACTTTAATAAGAAAAATCCTCAAAGTTCACACTGATGGAAATGAGGTCTGTTTTTCGAAAGTCTAAGTAGGAGCACTGTAACAACCCTCATACTGTTTACCGACTTATGACTGATTGATTGCCGATAACCATCGATTACCGTTAAACTGAATTGATTATGACTGATAATTGAACTGATTAAAGTACTGAACTGACTGACTGAAATTGGAAACCGAATTGATTGAGTATATGTTAGTTAAATTGCATTTTATCTGTTTGACTGTATGATTATCTGTTCATGCTTATATGTTTAAACTGCTAATTGAAGGCCATATCGGCGGCCGAATTAGAAACCGATTGATGTTCCTTGACCCTCGTAATTAATGTGATTTTATGGTGTATTTACCTGAAAACTGATTAGGTATGATTAAATTAGATTAAAATAAGCTAATTAAAGAGTTTGACGTAATTACACTTTTGCCATCTAGTGGGGCCTTTGTTTACTCATATTTGAAGCCTTGTGTATGCTTTATCAAAACATTTCATCAGCCATTTCTTCTTGTTCTAGCCGAATTTAGAGAGAGAGAAAGTGAGAGTCTTGAGTTCACTTGTAGAATTGTTTGGAAATTGAAGAAATTGTTAAGGAGATTGCATATTTGAGCTCCCTTCTTGAACTACAAGACTAAAGGTAGCTCCATTGTCTTCTTGTTCATGTTTTGAGTTGATTGTTGCATGGTCCATGTTAGATTGTAGAGCTAAGTCATGTTTTGGGTCATTAATGGTGAATTAAAGCTCATTTCATGCATGCATGTTTGAATTAATGAGTTTTGAGTTGAATTCATGGTATAATGGTGCATGCATGTTCATAATTTTGTGGTACCCCATGAGTTAATCTTGTTTTTGAAGGTTTAAACTCTTTTGAAACAGCATTAAGCTTTGAAAATGATTTAAGATCATGCATGTCATGTTTGAGGATTGTTCTTGGAAATGGTTTGAAAATGGGTTTGAATATGGTTTTAATTGACTCACCTTTGGGGCTTGAATTCATAAATTGAGCTTTGAAACTTGTTATACATTGAATTTAGTTATGTTTTCCAGAATTTGGGCCCAAGAGGTCGAGTTTGGAGTGGTAGAATGCTTGGTTTGAGCTTGGGAGGCAAATCTGGAAATTCCAGATTTGGCTTCCTCGCTCGAGCGAAGGATTCCCCGCTCGAGCGAGAACCTTTGTCCAGGGCTCCGCTCGAGCGACCATCGCGCGCAAAATCACAGCATCCAATATTTTTTTTACTGTTTCGACAGACCGCTCGAGCGAAGGATTCCTCGCTCGAGCGAAGCCTTTGATTTTGGACTTCCGCTCGAGCTAAGAAAGTCTCGCTCGAGCGAGGCTCCTATTTTCAGCAAAGTTTGCAAAATGTTTTCTAAGTGTATTTTTGCATCCTCATCCCATCCTAGGCATTCTTAGGCCTAGTTTAAGACATCTTGATGAAGATATCGTTGCAGAACACACCAAGGCAAATTAGGGATTAAGTTATGATATTTCCCAACTGTGTGGCTTAGTGTGTTCAACCTGTGAACTGTGTAGGGTTGGCGACTGGGGAGACACGCTCTAGCATACCGTAGCCCAAACTCTGTGAGTAACAATTGTGTAAAGATATGTTCAACTGATTATCTTTTGAATACTGAACTGAACTGTTTACTGAACTGGTATTATTTACTGAATGAATGTATGTCCTTTATTTCTGAACTGTACTGTGGCATCCTTAGTACCTACTGTTTACTGTTACTGTTACTGCGACAGAATTCTCTGTCGGTTCCCTCGTGGAGCCACTACTGTTTACTGACTGATGGCCATCATTACTGTTCGGTCTTTTAAGACCTACTGTTACTGTTATGCTAATGGATGTACCACATATGACTGTTTACTGTACTGAGCAACTGAAATACTGATTGAATTGAACTATTTTCATTACCGTAAGGACATTCATTCTAAACCTCTTTACGGATTATGTTATTCACTGGGCTTTAGCTCACTGTTTATATATATATGTAGGTGCTCAGCCACCAGATCGGAGCTAGGAGCGTGGGTTAGACTCCAGTTTTGTCAAGCCAGCCTTTGTGCCTCACTGCGAGGTTCCGAGTTGCCATGCTATGGCTTTGGGGTGTTTTGTTTGTTTTCCCCCGTCTGTCTCCATACTGTTTGGATTACTGTATAGACTGTCAGTTACTAACTGTACTGTTATCAAGGGATTAGGTCCCTGTACTGTGTGACTGTAAATTTTGTATAGACTGTACTGTTTGTGTATGTATGAATGCATGAAAAATCTTTTTGGCATACAGACTGTCACAGCTCATTGGACATTGTTTAATTACTGTATTGGCTTCCACCAGGCCCTGTACTCTGTTTTACTGTATTACTGTTAAGCAGGCCTTCGGTAATCTCGGATTACTGGCCGGTTACGGTGCTAAACCCATAGGGCCGGGTTTGGGTCGTGACAGCGTGGTATCAGAGCGATACTTACCACGAGTTATACCGCACACACGTGTCCAAATGAGCTATAGGGTGTCCTAGAAAAGTTATTAGGACATCTCATGAGCATGATAAGTGTGTGGTTATGCTATGACTGAATACATGCTAATGTGGTAAATTGTTAAACAAATGACTGCTTATGTTTAAAACTGTTATAACTGCTTATAGTGAAATGTACAATGCAAATGAACCTGAGTCTTCATCTACTGAGGCAAGAATGGAAAGAATGGAAAGAATGATGGAACTGATAACTGCTAGACTTGAACAACAGAACCAACAGCCTCCTCCTCCTCCGGTACAGCCGGAACCTAATGTGAATGTGAATGATGGGGATATAATTGCTCTAACCCAGAAGTTCAGCAAAATGAAACCTCCATCCTTTCAGGGAGGCCTTGAACCGTTAAAAGCTGAAGCTTGGGTTCTGGAAACAGAAAAATTATTTGAAGTGTTTCCGTGCTCAGAAGCGAACAAAGTATTGTTAGCTACCTTCACCCTACAAGAAGAGGCTAGAAGGTGGTGGATGTTGACCCGTGATACAAATACTGTTATGACTTGGGCTCAGTTCAAGGAGTCCTTCTTTGAAAAGTACTTCCCACAATGTGTCAGGGATAGGAAAGTAACTGAGTTTGAACAACTGAAACAGGGCACCACGTCGGTTGCCGAATATGAAACGAAATTTACTGAACTTGCCCGTTATGCACCGCATATGGTGGATACTGAGTATAAGAAGGCTAGGAAATTTGAAGGTGGCCTTAATGTTGCAATTCTTGACCGAATAAATGTGTTGAAACTACCAACTTTTGTGGGTGTTCTCGACCGGGCATTGATGGCCGAGTCGAACATTGCAGCAGTGAAACAATCTGAAACACCAACAATCGAATGGCATGGTAAAAGGCAGGGTTTCAAATTCAAGAAAGGCAAGCACAACCCAGCCAACAAGAAACAGAATACGGGGTCGACAACTAGCCCCAGCCAAGGGAGTGGGTTCATACCACCGTGTTCTGAGAGTGGCAAGAAGCACAAGGGGGTCTGCTACAGAATATCTGGAGCCTGTTACAGGTGTGGCAAGGTGGGCCACATGGTTAAAGACTGCCCCTCTGCTCCACAAGCCAGTAGTAAAGCTGCACCAAGCGCAGCAGCATCAACTGTAGCACCAAAGCCTAACCCCAGAGCTACCGGGAAAGAGCCCATGAGGCAGGGCCGAGTGTTCGCCCTAGTACCGGGAGACGTGCAAAATACTGAGACCGTTGTGTCAGGTATTCTCTCTATTTGTACACAAAATGCATATGTATTGATTGATTCGGGGTCTACACATTCTTATGTATCGCATGCTTTCTCACGGAAATTGAATAGACCCTTAGAACCTATGAACTATCTGCTAGCCGTATCATCACCCGTAGGAGGGTCCATGACATGTGCTTACATATACCCCGCATGTGAAATCATTGTTGGGGATATGCATCTGTTTATTGATTTACTGCCATTAAACATTGATCATTTTGACGTAATATTGGGGATGGATTGGTTACAAAAATATCATGCCACTATTGACTGTGTGACCAAGCAAGTTGTTTTCCGTCCACCTGGTTTGCCTGAATTTGTGTTTAATGGGAGTGAAGTAGTACCTCCTCCATATTTGATTTCGTCAGTGAAAGCTGTTAAATTAATTAGGAAGGGGTGTAAAGGGTATCTGTGTTCTGTACTGACTGCGTCTACTGATGATAGTGTTAAAATTGATGTGAATTGTGTTCCTATAGTCAGAGAATTTCCAGATGTTTTTCCAGATAATCTTCCAGGAGATTTGACTGACAGGGAGATTGAATTTACCGTTGATGTGATTTCCGGAACACAACCAGTTTCTAAAGCTCCTTACCGAATGGCTCCAACTGAACTGAAAGAACTGAAAGTGCAATTGCAAGAACTGTTAGACAAAAAGTTCATCAGACCTAGCACTTTGCCATGGGGTGCTCCTGTTTTGTTTGTCAAGAAAAAAGATGGCTCACTGAGACTGTGCATTGACTATCGTGAACTGAATAAGGTAACTGTAAAGAATAAATACCCATTACCGCGTATTGATGATTTATTTGATCAGTTACAGGGTGCACAAGTGTTTTCCAAAATCGATCTCAGATCGGGGTATCATCAACTGAAGGTTAAACCAGAAGACATTGATAAAACTGCTTTTAGAACGAGGTATGGCCATTATGAATTTTTAGTTATGCCATTCGGAGTCACGAATGCCCCTGCTGCTTTTATGGACCTCATGAACAGAATTTTTAAACCATACCTTGATGACTTTATTGTTGTATTTATCGATGACATATTGATTTACTCCAAAAGTATAGAACAGCATGAACATCATCTGGGACTTGCCCTACAAACCTTAAGAGAACAGAAACTGTATGCTAAACTGTCTAAATGTGAATTTTGGCTTGACCATGTTATGTTTCTGGGGCATGTTGTTAGCAAAAATGGAATTTCTGTTGATCCGCAGAAAATTGAAGCTGTAGTGAACTGGCCTAGACCGACAATTGTGACTGAAGTCCGAAGCTTTTTGGGACTGGCTGGATATTACAGAAGATTTGTCAAAGATTTCTCCAAAATTGCCCTACCATTGACTCAGTTAACTCAGAAGGGGACATCATTTGACTGGACTGACCAAAGAGAATCTGCTTTTCAGGAGTTGAAAACTCGATTAGTGACTGCACCGGTTCTTACCTTACCTTCAGGTACGGATGGTTATACTGTATTTAGTGATGCTTCTCATAAGGGTTTGGGATGTGTTTTAATGCAGAATGGGAGAGTAATTGCTTATGCTTCCCGTCAACTGAGACCGCATGAAAAGAACTACCCGACCCATGATCTGGAACTTGCTGCAGTAGTATTTGCACTGAAAATCTGGCGTCACTATCTGTACGGGGTGACATGTGAAGTATACACCGACCACAAGAGTTTAAAATATTTCTTCACACAGAAAGAACTGAACATGAGACAGCGGAGATGGCTAGAACTGATTAAAGATTATGACCTACAGATATTGTACCATCCGGGAAAAGCCAATACCGTTGCCGATGCATTGAGCCGGAAATCGATTGGAAACTTAGCCTGTTTGCTTACATGACAGAAAGAGTTGCTTTGTGACCTTGAAAAATCTGAAATCGAAATTGTTTTACGAGAACAGGGTGGAATCTTAGCTGCTATTTCTGCTCAACCGGCGCTGATTGAGGAGATTAAAGAGAAACAGCAACTGGATGACTTCTTGAAAAAGATCATCGAAGAAAGAGAATCTAAACCGAGACCGGGATTCAAATTTGAGAATAATGTACTGAAATTTCAAGAAAGACTGAATGTACCAAATGATACTGAACTGAAAAAAAGAGTTCTGCAATAAGGCCACAATTCGAAATTGTCTATCCATCCGGGGAATACGAAAATGTACCAAGATCTGAAACAGAATTTCTGGTGGCCGGGAATGAAGAAAGAAATTGCTGATTTTGTATCCAAATGTCTTCATTGCCAACAGGTCAAAGCTGAACATCAACGACCTGCGGACTATTGCAACCCTTACCCATACCAGAGTGGAAATGGGAGCATATCACGATGGATTTTATCGTTGGGTTACCTCGCTCCAGAAAAGGTATGGATTCAATTTGGGTTATTGTTGATAGATTAACCAAATCTGCTCACTTCTTACCTGTCAAGACAATCTATAATGCGGACAAATTGGCTGTTATCTATATTGATGAGATTGTAAGACTGCATGGAGTGCCTGTGTCTATTGTTTCTGACAGGGATTCGAAGTTTACATCTAGGTTTTGGCAAAGCCTACAAACTGCACTGGGTACTGAACTGAGACTGAGTAGTGCCTATCATCCTCAGACAGATGGCCAATCAGAAAGGACCATCCAAACTCTGGAGGATTTACTGAGAATGTGTGTCCTTGATTTTCAGGGAGACTGGGAAAGTCATCTGCCATTAGTTGAATTCGCCTACAATAACAGCTACCATTCGAGTATTGGTATGGCGCCCTTCGAGGCATTGTATGGCAGAAAATGTAGATCTCCGATTTGCTGGGCAGAAGTTGGAGATGGGCCTTTGCTTGGGCCTGAGATTGTGTATGAAACAACTGAAAAAGTGAAACTGATACAGCAAAGACTGAAAACTGCACAGAGTAGACAGAAAAGTTATGCAGATGTCAGAAGACGGGACAGAGAGTATGAAGTGGGTGATCACGTTTTTGTGAAAGTGACACCAATGAAGGGCCAGACTCGTTTTGGAGTCAAAGGCAAGTTAGCACCGAGATACGTCGGACCATACGAGATCATTGAGAAAATCAATCCGGTGGCGTATCAAGTTGCGCTTCCTCCTGAAATGGAGCACATGCATAACGTCTTCCACATCTCTATGTTGAGAGACTACCTTCGGGATCCTTTCCATGTAATAGAGCCTACTCGTGTAGTGTTGAGTGATGACTACACTTACGAGGAACGACCCATACAGATTGTAAACAGACGAATCAAGAAACTGAGGAACAAAGAGATCTCGTTAGTGAAAGTTGACTGGCAAAACCACGGTGGCGTGTATGCCACTTGGGAAAGGGAAGATGACATGGCCAAACGATATCCTGAACTGTTTCCACTGAATCCTGTTTTCTTCCAGAACGAAGGTAACTCGAGTTTAGAGGACTAAACTCTTTATAAGGAGGGGAGACTGTAACAACCCTCATATTGTTTACCGACTTATGACTGATTGATTACCGATAACCATCGATTATCGTTAAACTGAATTGATTATGACTGATAATTGAACTGATTAAAGTACTGAACTGACTGACTGAAATTGGAAACCGAATTGATTGAGTATATGTTAGTTAAATTGCATTTTATCTGTTTGACTGTATGATTATCTGTTCATGCTTATATGTTTAAACTGCTAATTGAAGGCCATATCGGCGGCCGAATTAGAAACCGATTGATGTTCCTTGACCCTCGTAATTAATGTGATTTTATGGTGTATTTACCTGAAAACTGATTAGGTATGATTAAATTAGATTAAAATAAGCTAATTAAAGAGTTTGACGTAATTACACTTTTGCCATCTAGTGGGGCCTTTGTTTACTCATATTTGAAGCCTTGTGTATGCTTTATCAAAACATTTCATCAGCCATTTCTTCTTGTTCTAGCCGAATTTAGAGAGAGAGAAAGTGAGAGTCTTGAGTTCACTTGTAGAATTGTTTGGAAATTGAAGAAATTGTTAAGGAGATTGCATATTTGAGCTCCCTTCTTGAACTACAAGACTAAAGGTAGCTCCATTGTCTTCTTGTTCATGTTTTGAGTTGATTGTTGCATGGTCCATGTTAGATTGTAGAGCTAAGTCATGTTTTGGGTCATTAATGGTGAATTGAAGCTCATTTCATGCATGCATGTTTGAATTAATGAGTTTTGAGTTGAATTCATGGTATAATGGTGCATGCATGTTCATAATTTTGTGGTACCCCATGAGTTCATCTTGTTTTTGAAGGTTTAAACTCTTTTGAAACAATATTAAAGCTTTGAAAATGATTTAAGATCATGCATGTCATGTTTGAGGATTGTTCTTGGAAATGGTTTGAAAATGGGTTTGAATATGGTTTTAATTGACTCACCTTTGGGGCTTGAATTCATAAATTGAGCTTTGAAACTTGTTATACATTGAATTTAGTTATGTTTTCCAGAATTTGGGCCCAAGAGGTCGAGTTTGGAGTGGTAGAATGCTTGGTTTGAGCTTGGGAGGCAAATCTGGAAATTCCAGATTTAGCTTCCTCGCTCGAGCGAAGGATTCCCCGCTCGAGCGAGAACCTTTGTCCAGGGTTCCGCTCGAGCGACCATCGAGCGACCATCGCGCGCAAAATCACAGCATCCAGTATTTTTTTTACTGTTTCGACAGACCGCTCGAGCGAAGGATTCCTCGCTCGAGCGAAGCCTTTGATTTTGGACTTCCGCTCGAGCTAAGAAAGTCTCGTTCGAGCGAGGCTCCTATTTTCAGCAAAGTTTGCAAAATGTTTTCTAAGTGTATTTTTGCATCCTCATCCCATCCTAGGCATTCTTAGGCCTAGTTTAAGACATCTTGATGAGGATATCGTTGTAGAACACACCAAGGCAAATTAGGGATTAAGTTATAATATTTCCCAACTGTGTAGCTTAGTGTGTTCAACCTGTGAACTGTGTAGGGTTGGCGACTGGGGAGACACGCTCTAGCATACCGTAGCCCAAACTCTGTGAGTAACAATTGTGTAAAGATATGTTCAACTGATTATCTTTTGAATACTGAACTGAACTGTTTACTGAACTGGTATTATTTACTGAATGAATGTATGTCCTTTATTTTTGAACTGTACTGTGGCATCCTTAGTACCTACTGTTTACTGTTACTGTTACTGCGACAGAATTCTCTGTCGGTTCCCTCGTGGAGCCACTACTGTTTACTGACTGATGGCCATCATTACTGTTCGGTCTTTTAAGACCTACTGTTACTGTTATGCTAATGGATGTACCATATATGACTGTTTACTGTACTGAACAACTGAAATACTGATTGAATTGAACTGTTTTCATTACCGTAAGGACATTCATTCTAAACTTCTTTACGCATTATGTTATTCACTGGGCTTTAGCTCACTGTTTATATATATATGTAGGTGCTCAGCCACCAGATCGGAGCTAGGAGCGTAGGTTAGACTCCAGTTTTGTCAAGCCAGCCTTTGTGCCTCACTGCGAGGTTCCGAGTTGCCATGCTATGGCTTTGGGGTGTTTTGTTTGTTTTCCCCCGTCTGTCTCCATACTGTTTGGATTACTGTATAGACTGTCAGTTACTAACTGTACTGTTATCAAGGGATTAGGTCCCTGTACTGTGTGACTGTAAATTTTGTATAGACTGTACTGTTTGTGTATGTATGAATGCATGAAAAATCTTTTTGGCATACAGACTGTCACAGCTCATTGGACATTGTTTAATTACTGTATTGGCTTCCGCCAGGCCCTGTACTCTGTTTTACTGTATTACTGTTAAGCAGGCCTTCGGTAATCTCGGATTACTGGCCGGTTACGGTGCTAAACCCATAGGGCCGGGTTTGGGTCGTGACAAGCACACACTCTACTTTAGTAAGAAAGATCCTTGAAGCTTGCACTGATGGAAACGAGATCTGTTCTTCAAAAGTCTGAGTGTGAGTACACACTCTGCTTCAACAAGAAAGATCATCGAAGCTCGCACTAATAGAAACAAGGGTTGTTCCTTGGAAGTCAAAATGAAAGCAAGGGTTGTCCCTCGGAAGCTCGGGTGAAGCACACTCCTTTCTTTGGCAATCAATGGAAGCAAAGGCTATCCCTCGAATGTCTGAGTAGGAGTACACTCTACTTCGACAAGAAAGATCCTTAAAGCTTGCACTGATTGCAGCAAGGGCTATTCTTCGAAAGTTCAAGTGGGAACACACACTCTGCTTCAACAAGAAAGACCCTCGAAGCTTGCACTGATGGAAGTAAAGGCTACTCTTTGGACGTTCGAGTGAGAGCACACACTCTACTTTAGTAAGAAAAACTTTCGAAGCTTGCATTGATGGAAGCAATGGCTGCTCTTCGAAGGTCCGAGTGGAAGCACACACTATTTCGGCAACTAATAGAAGCAAAGGTTGTCCCTCTTCGAGTGGAAGTACACTTTTACTGCGTCAAGAAAAGTCCCTTCAGGTTGGTAACTGAGGCATCGTTTGGGAACAGGCTAATTTAGTAACTTTTTGGCTATTTGGCTAAAAAGGTACGTAAAAAAAACTTGTATGTTTGGGATGACTTTTTAGCTAGTTACGAAAAGATGTGCAAAAAATAGAGAGAAAAGAGAATCTTTAACTTTTTGGTATGAGTTGTTGGCTTTTTGGCTAATTTTTAGTAACTTTTTGGCTAATTGGCTAAAAAAGTAAGTCCCCAAACGGGGCTTGAGTCCACTATTCCTCTTTCTTTTTCGAGGGGCAACAAAAAATTAAAAACTATTTCAAGCAACATAACACAATGAAGATACACAATACATAGAAAATAACTTCTAATGGAGATACACAATATGAAGAAAAAAATTTCTTCATAAAATAAGAAAGAAAGATAAAAACTTCTTGGACAATGCAGTAAATGCAAATTGTAAATGTTATAGATAGACTTCTTTTGTGGAATGTTAACATTTACCCCTAGAGTTGCGAGGTCATTTGGAAAGCTTTCACCAACTGCTCGGGTTATGGCCGTCATACGCCATCATAACCACGTCTTCTAAGATATCCTGGGGCCCCTGTTCTTTGAACTCTAGCTCATCTGCTTCGACTTTCTTTCCAAATATTTTCTTAAGTGTCCGGCACTTTTCTGTAGGATGTCCTAGTGATCAGTGGAAAACACAATAATTAGGGCCCTCGCGGCCCTTCTTCGGCAAAAGCTCTTCAATACAAGGCAACTTCAGTTCCCCGTCTGCCATCCATTCTTTAACAAAGGATGAGGGAGAAGGCAAGAAATGGACAAAGTTCTGATATAACAAAAATTTAGGTAAGTAATAATAGAAAATCATGAGTTAAATTTAGCTTTATCAGGTGCAATGCCACTAGAAAATCAAGTTAAGTTAAAATCACAAATGAAAAACTAAGAACACTTGCATTAATAGAAAATCATGAGAATTAGTCTTGAGAACAAGTATTTCACAAACATAATATAGCATGCACATCGTATAACTTTAAACCATTCTAATAAAATAAAAAAAACACAGTATCTACCAGCCAGAAATAGCGATGCACACTCACACACAACACTTGGGCAGTTGCTAAACAGCCAGCAAACAAAGCTAGCAGAAGCAAGGCAGAGACACTCTCACACACAGCACCTGGACAACTATTCATAGCAGCTAAACTAAAGCAAACACAACACAAACTTGCAGAACTTATAGACAGTAGCAGTAGGCTGACATGACACCTGGACAGTTATACATAGCAGAACACATCACACTCCAGCAGAATGTGTAGACAAACCACCAGACTCCAGAGTGTAGCCTAACCAGCCTGGTCTTCATGTCTGCAACCTCCCCTCTATCACTATTGATTTTAGCAAACCTAAGAATGACACTCCACATAAGTAGGCATCATGTCCAAATAATACAAAACCACTCATCATTATTGGATTTTTTTCACATGTGATAGAGCCATAGCTCTAGACAAACCACCAGACTCCAGAGTGTAGCCTAACCAGCCTGGTCTTCATGTCTGCAACCTCCCCTCTATCACGATTGATTTTAGCAAACCTAAGAATGACACTCCACATAAGTAGGCATCATATCCAGATAATACAAAACCACTCATCATTATTGGATTTTTTTCACATATGATAGAGCCATAGCTCTAAATCTCTCATAGATGAAAGTATCAGAGCCAGCCCCAATAATAGACTTTAGAAGGGGAAACAAATCATCTCTCATAGATAAGCTCTCTTATTTACTGACTGTAGAACTTAAAACTTTAGTAGTTTTTCTTTTTGATTGAAATGATAAAAAAATAGTAGATTTGATTCATTTGCATTAGTAAGCAACATAAAAAGCACATAGAAGAAAAAACAGCATGCAAAGTTAATAAACATACATAAGTTGCTGCATCCCAACCTTCCATCACAAAAAAGGAGATAATCAAAATTTAGAGTCATAGAAAACCTTGATGCAAATTAGAAGGAAGATGAGCCTAGATGTTAGAGACATTCAAGACATTTTCCAAAGAGAAAGTGGAAAGTTTTTAAGGAGAAAATCAGGCAATCCGAGGTTTAACAAAATTCTAGACACAATTTTCTTACAAATATGAACTAAGTAGCAAGAGATCCTAAAACCAGGACTGGAATAAGGTTAAATACAGTTCAAACTCAAAAGGTTAGAACTTTGTAAAATAGACGAGGAAGAATAAAACCAAAAGATAAATATTCGGACAGGTGAACAATTAACTCAAAGTAAAATTCAAAATATAAGGAATGAAGAAACAAATTTACCAAAAAAAAGTAAAATAGGAAATAAGAAAATAACAAGAGATAAGTTCAAATAGTGGAGAACTACCAAATTGACCTCATAATTGGTTTAACAGCCAAACTAACACAAAATCACCCAACAAAAAAAACAAAAAGAACATATATATATATGAGAGGGACAGGGAGAGTATTCATATGTTATAAGTATTACATGATTGGCAAGTCATTGCCATAGCTGTAAATATAGATACCTTCCATATTTCTATGTGAATAAGATGATTTTCATCAAGGTCAAAAATTTTAGAATGAGGGACGCTAGCCAGGGCAAAGACCCATAAATTTACTCCCCAAAGCCAAACCATTACAGTCTGTATCACCATAGCGAAAAGAAAATGTGTTGATACAAGGAAAGAAAAAAAACAAAAACTAATTCAACCAAAAAAAAAAAAAAAAAATTAGATAGAATTCACTAGCCACAAATGAAATCATACATAAAATGTATAACATAAGAAAATAAAATAAAATAAACTAATGAATAAAACCAAAAGTTGCACTCATTAGAAATAAAATAAAATAAACTAATGAATATTCAAAGTGGGTTCTCTATATGTACACACTTTAAGCATGTCAAGAGTTTTGTTCTACAGTGTTGTGTTTCTTGGCCTACTGCCGAAGTCTATACTTCTGCACATCAAAATTTGGAAGAACCTTAAATTAGCAATTCATAGAAAGCAGCATAGAGGGGAAGGAGTGCTAGAAACAAAAAGCACACCTGTAAATGACTCTTTGGCTCTGTTTGGTAGAGCTTATTTCCAGCTTATTTCTGTTTTTAGCTTAATTTAAGCTATTTTGATGTATTTGGTTCAGCTTAACAATACAGCTTATAACTTTTTGTAAGTCAAAAATCAACTTATTCTTTGAGTGGGAGAGGAGAAGCTTAATTTATAAGTCAAAAATCAACTTATGTCCACAGTTATAAGTTATAAGTTGTTAAACTATAAGTTATAATCACTTTTCTACAGCTCTACCAAACGGCGCCTTTAAATGGTACAATGTCAAGCCCTTTACGCCCATCACTCTCAACACCAACTTGGGAGTCACTTTTGCAAATTGAAAATCCTCCCAAAATTGGGTTTGTACTCAGCTCGCAATTGAAAAAGTCTATAATACTTGTGTAGACAGAACGCTTTTAAATCGTGATATTGTTTTATCTACTTGTAAACACGAGAAATCAATGAAATGGGTGAAACCTAATAACTTTATATATTATTCATAATAATTACTTTTTTTCACCTCCGATTTATCTATAGGAATAATTATCATGTGATTCACATCCATGGTTCAAAATGAGACATATTATGTGCTGCTAAAGTGCGATTTTACATTCTTCATTGAGTCCTCTATGGGTTGGATTTAATGCAACAAAATTTAGGTTCTTCCCGAAAAGGAGACATTAAATATTCACTGAGAGTTAATTAACAAACAGCCTAAACTGAACCATGGCACATTAAAATGATAATCACGAGTTTTTTATGCAATTCTAGATCGATAAATGGCCTAATTAGACAAAGTCCTGAGAAAGAATCTAAAGATCGAGAAAGTAAGCTAAGGACAAAACCCTACTACTTTTGGAAGAGTGAGACCAGGATTTGCTAAATTACGATCTACTTCTTGAAATTACAATTTAAAACACAAATTTAGCAAAACTATTTGTAATCTAAACAAACCTTTCACCAATTAGTTTCGCAGAAATTCACAGCATGCCACAAACAGATCAATTTCAATTTTCATATTTTGATTACACAATCAAAGAGTTGCTCATCCAGTTGTCCTTGCACATTCTAAAAATTCCAAATTTGGCATAGATACAATACAAGTATACAAACACTTTAATTTGAACAGATTGCCCATCCCCTTTTAAAAAAAGGGAGGGGGGGAAGGTGTGAAAATTTCAATGTTACAAACAAAAATTATCCATTTCAATTTTATTCTAATATAAGAGTGACTTAATTGTTTATATCTTCAACACTAGGTCTTCTAGGTTCATCAATGGAATGAAATTTTAGAACAATTAGTCAAACCCATTTTTGCAAAAAGGATACTTTGTATGTCCAAAATAGAAAGAGAGATAACCATCAAGACCTTTGCCAGCTAACTACCATCTTGTATAACTAATAAGCGGATTGCTTTAGGACCATTGATCATCACCTTCAATTTAAGAGATTGAAAGTAAACCAAACAAAATTAAGAGAAACCTAGATGTGAAAGTACCTCAGAAATCCAGAGAATGAAGTAGAAGGTGTTCGCGAAGAGGAGCGCATGTTCAGAAACGTGGGATCCAAAGGATATATGAGGGAGGGAGAGAGGGGGAAAGAGAAGGTTATAGGCTAATTTATCAAACCTCGTCGCAGGCACCCAGATTTCACAGCCGCCTCCTCTCGTCGTCGCAGCCCTCGCCAGTTCGTTGTCAACTTCTGTTCGCCATTGCCCTCTGATTTCGCTCAACCTTCGCCGCTCTCTGTTTGACGGGTTAGGGTTCAAGACAATGAGAGAGTGGAAAAGAGGGGAAAACAGTGTTGATTGGTATTTCCTTTTGGTGTATGTATCATTCGATACATACAGAGAAATAATAAAAGTAAACATAAAATAAAATTAGGCGGTAAATATTCCCTCAATTTTTTTTGATCACATTGATTCCCTCTGATAGATATATATATTTTAGTGATTGGCGCCCCAAATATCATTTTGACGTTTTTTTTTTTAATCATACAATTCATGACATATATTGTGTGTCGTAAAAAGGCAATATTTTTAACGGCATACTATGTATGCATCGTAAAAAGTGTAATACTTTTAACAACGGGTGTTGTGTGCGCCGTGAAAAGTATTCGTATGTACGTCGTGTATAATTGATATATTAACGGCATGCCATATGCATATCGTAGAAAGTTTTATTATTATTTACGACGTGCATTGCAAGTTGTAAAAAAATTATCGTTATTACCATTCACGGCCTACGCAATAAACGCGCCATGGTTGGAAAAGTATTTACGACGTGCAAAAAAAGCAAGTCATAAGAGTGAGAAACTACGTTATGCATTTATTGTATGCCGTTGATGTGGTGTCGTAAAAAGTCAATTTTGTTGTACTGATACCTAATCAAAATAATTTTTTATAAAAACAAAATAATAAATAAATGTCACACATTAATTCAACAATAATTGAGACCTTTTTTTTTTTTGGAGATCTTACAGTCTCTTTCGATCTCAATCATTAATAGTATAGGCCTTATACATATATAAATGGATCTCACATATATATTAATAATTAAAATTCAAAGGAAATTGTGGAGTTTCTTTTTTTTAAAAAAAAAAAAAAGATTTCAAACACTTTTCCAAACAATTTAAGTTATTAATATGGACGTACAGAATCCAACAACAGCTTGTAATCCACCACAAACTCCCGTGTCCTTTTTTTTTCCACCTGATTTTTAGACCACAAGTATATGTCAATGAAATAGATAATTAAAAAGAAAAAGAAAAAAACACACGTGTTTGTTAAGGCCACGTCACAACCAAAATGGAGGACTTTTAACCAGTAATTATTAGGCTTGGTTTATGGAGTGAGTTGAATTTTTGAATTTTAATTTTTTTTAATTATTTTAATTTAGAGTTAAAAAATTTAATTTAAGAAAAGTTTTTTATTTTCTTTTTGAGAAATAATTTAATAATTATAGGTTGAATATAATGTTTTATCTTATTAAAATTAACAAGCCTATTTTATTTTTTTGTGACTATTTTAATTGCAAACTCACCCAAATCCACTTCTCAAACAATGCCATAGTTGGTCCAAGAGTAGCGTCAACGTAAGGCCGGATTTGGGTACTAAAAAAAAATTAAAAAAGTTATCACTATTTATCTAAAAAAAATATTAAAAAATTATATTTACACAATTTTCTTTTTCAAACAACTCTGACGGCAGAGCAGTGGAGGTAACATTTGGGAAAAATTACACTTATTTAGGTGTACAAATAACACTGTACTGTTCGGCCCGTGGGGGCCCATCACGGGTCCCTTTTTAATAATCTGAACCGTTGAATGTGTAGAACTCATCAAGTACTATATGCTTGTAAAAAATCATATTGATTAGATATCGGTAACTATATGATCAAATCAGTTAAAATTTATAAAATGGATGGTGTTATAGTTAACGGTTGAAAACAAACTAATTCGATCAGAGAGCTATCGATATCCGATTAACGTGATTTTTTACAAAAATATAGTTCTCAACGAGTTCTACATATTGAACGGTTTCGATTAGCAAAACAAGACACGTGGTGGGCCCCCACAGGCCGAACAACACCTCCAATTCAATACCTGAAAAGCAGAGAATCATTTTCCAGCCTTTACATTGCCAACTTTGTCCCGAAATTCAGCCTATCCTACAACCTATTCAATCTCATCTTCCCTTATACACTAATTTATACAAATTTTTTTTTTGGTGAATAAAAAAAAATTTGGGTGAGTAATTTATACAGTTTTTTAATACACATTTTTTCGTAAAAAGTCAAAAAGTTATCCCAAACAATCATCTTTTTTTCTTAACTTTTTAGTCCAAAAAGTCAAAAAGTGTACTTATTTAGGACACCTCAAACGACCCCTAATTCTTAGGCCAAGTTTGGCAACCCAAAAATAATCCATCTTTTTATCTTTTTAACTTTTATCCATCACATCACCTCTCTACTTTTCTGTACATCTTTTCGTAAAAAGACAAAAAGTACGCTTATTTAAGTCATCCCAAACAACTCCTAATGTGTGTTGTGATTGGTGAAAAGAATATAACTCATTTTATTTCGACCTTGTTTAGTAGAGATTTTTTTTAATTAAAAATTAATAATCAAAAAGTAAAAGTTAAAAGTATTCTAATCTCAATTTTTCAATAATTAATTTTATTTAACTTAATTAAGTTATTTTTACTAATAAATTATAGATAAAAATCATACCAAACAATCTACCACAGACTCTCAAATTAGAATAAACTATAACCACCTTAAAAAATTATACTCCCTCCGTCCCATAATATTAGTTCCTTATTCCATTTTTCATTGTCCTAAAATATTAGTCCCTCTTCAAAAATCAAGTACAAAAATAATATAAATTTTCTATTTTGCCATTCTTTTAAATTCATAAATAATATAAAAAGTACAATTATGACATTGATATTCCCAAAAAAATGTACTATCAAAGGGTAATTTTGGAAAATTAACTTTTTTAAAGTACAATAATTGTACTACCAAAAAAAGTTAAATTCCCCAAAAGGGACTATTATTTTGGAACGGAGGGAGTAATAAATAGTTCATTGAGTAATTAGAAAATGTATATATATAAAAAAATAATGATATGTGATTGGTCAGTCACATAATTACGTAGTACTTTTAAACCGACTAATAATTTTTCCCCCCTTTTAGACCCAAAAAGAAAGCCTCGAGGTTGGCAAGCAGCAGCAGAGACACACAACCAAGTATCCAATCGTCAACTGTCTTTTGTCTGCACCGCTTCTCTCTCTCCTAGCTGTCGCTCTAGGTGGCTTCGAGAAGCGCTAGAGGGAGAGTGAAAGAGCGACACTCTCTCTCACCGACACAACCCCTAGAGAGTCCCAGAAGGATATCATCAAATTCAAAGCAGTTGACCAGCGTTCTCGATCGATTCGCACTTGACTATCTGTGAAATCTGGAGTAAGAGTAGAAAGGGATCAAATCAGCAGATTTCGGGGTATTTTTGGACTTCGAATTCGCTGAAAACCATGGCTTCGAACTCAAATTTGATCAGAGCGATCGAATCGGCGTTGGGAGTTTCGTTTGGTTCGGAATTGGTGTCTGATACTGCGATTGTGGTTGTGACGACTTCTGTTGCTGTGATCATCGGATTGTTGTTCTTTCTGTTGAAGAGATCGTCTGATCGGAGTAAAGAATCGAAGCCTGTTGTGATTTCGAAGCCATTGCTGGTTGAGGAAGAGGAAGAGGAAGAGGAAGAGGAAGAGGAAGATGAGGTTGAGGCCGGTTCGGGGAAGACGAAGGTGACTATGTTCTATGGTACTCAGACTGGCGCTGCCGAGGGTTTCGCCAAGGTGAAGTTTTCTGTATTTCCTTTGTGCATTCTTGTTTGTTTCTGATAGTTTTGGATTTGACTTTGTGTTTGATTTTTTTTTTATTTTTTATTTTTTGAAATGAGATTTTCAGGGTTTTTTTAGGTACTGTTGAGTTTGGAGTTTAGTGAGGTGATTGAATTTGGGGGGAAATGTTGTGAGATGGGAAGTAATTGTCTGTCCCCCGAAATTCAGCTGAATTGTCAAGAACCATTGCAATTTGCTGAATGATTTTCTCTTTCCCTTCCTTTGGTGAAATTGAAGATGGGGAATCTCTTATCTCTGTTTACCCCTAATTGCCTTGTTTATTGTGTAATGTTAATCATAATCTTGACTAAGGATTTAACATGAGCCCCATGCACCCACACAGACAAGCACATTTGCACACAAAAAGAATGAATAGTTTTCATTTGTCCTGCGTCGTTCAACTATTAATGATGACGACTAAATGAGTTATGAATTTTCAGTCAATCGTGTTAACAATTGTGGCAAAATATGGTTGAAGTAAATAAGTTGGAACGAGCGAAGATTTTCTTTTTCTCTTTTTTTTTTGGTTTCTTTATGTGTCTTCTATTAAGGATGACGACAAAAGTAGTTACGGAATTTCAGTCAACAGTATTAACAATGATGGAAAGTTTTCATTTTTCCTGCATCATATGACTATTAATGATGATGACAAAATGAGTTATGAAATTACTGTCAACCATATTACCGATGATGACAAAATGTGGTTGAAGTTAGGAATGGCAACGGGGCGGGGCGGGGCGGGGCCGGGGATCACCCTCCCCGTCCCCGATCCCCGATGGTAGAAATCCCCCCGTCCCCGGCCCCGATCCCCGACGGGGAACCTATATCCGCCCCCACACCCGCCCCCTAACGGGGATCGGGTTTAGATATAACAAATTCATTCATCATCAACAACAACAACGTAGAGAGAGAAATCTGATGCTCAAATGTAAATAAAAAAAAAAATTCAAATCTAATAGATTTGTTCATCACCATAACAGATCTGATGAGCTCAAAAAAAAAAAAAAAAAAAATTCAGATCTAACATATATATATAACAAATCTAATATATATATAACAAATCGATCGATCGAGAGAGAGAGGAAGACTGCCGCAAACAGTGGTGAGTTGTGGTGGCTCAATCGGCGGAGGACGGAGATCGGCGGAGGACGGAGAGGAGGGCGATCGACGGACGAGGGAGAGGAGGGAGATCGGTGGAGGAGGGACAGGAGGGCCATCGGCGGAGGAGGGAGAGCTCGATCGGCGTCTGTTCTGTGAAGGTTTGAGAGAGAGAGAGATGAGAGACAGTGAGTGTGTGATGTGAGTGAGGGTCAGCCAAACATATAATATAATATATGTATATGTTATAATAACCTTAACTAAACATATAATATAATATATATATATATATATATTATAAGAAAAATGTTTGGGAGCACTAATTAGTGCTCCCACTAATTAGGTGGCAGTGGGTCCCGCCATTAATGATGTGATGTTTTGGTCTTTGAGTTGTTTTTTTTTTTTTTTTTTTACTTTTTTAATGCATTAGTGCTATTAGTGGTGATGTTTTTAGTGGGATGAATCATTGTTGATATTATAATAACATACAGTACCTAACACATATAATATAATATATATATATATTATAATAGCATACGGGGATCAATCGGGGATTAAACGGGGCGGGGCCGGGGTGGGGGAATCTATCCTCGTCCCCGGCCCGAAAATTATCGGGGATTTAATTTTCAATACCATCCCCGGCCCTATGGGGATAATTTTCGGGGAAAAACCGTTCCAATCGGGGTCGAGGAATCGGGTTCCCATTGGGTCGGGTTTAAATTGCCATCCCTAGTTGAAGTAAGTCGGAATGAGCCAAGATTTTTTTTTTTTTTTTTCTTTATGTGTCATCTATTAACAATGACGACAAAATGAGTTACGAAATTTCAGTCAACCGTATTAACAATGACGATAAAATGTGGTTGAAATAAATAAGTCAAAACAAGCTAAGATTTTCTTTCGTTGTTTCTTTATGCATCTTTCCGAGCTATAACCTGAAATTTAGGTTAAAATCACAAAATGGAAAGATTGGTAAAGCTTTGTGAGTCAAAAAAGTGTTCATTTGCACTTTTCATTTATGGTGAATGTTGGAAAAGGTGTATCTAACCAAATACGTTCACTTGCGCTTTTCATATATTGTTATGATGACATGACAAGGTTTGACTAACCCAATACTTTATTCAAAAAGAGGTGAGTCTAAGCAAATATTGTGCATCCCCACTCGTCCAAAACAGCTACAACCCTTAATTTTGCAGTTTCATGGTAATTTTCATTTGTCAAAAAAATGAACAATTTGATTTTTCGTGGCAAAATTTACTTTTTGGGTTAATAAGCAGTTTACGTTGGGCAAATTAATTTTAATGTTTTGACTATTATGCTCCCTTGTGATGATTCTCTTTTGACAGTCTTTAGCAAAAGAGATCAAGGCTAGATACGAAAAGGCTATTGTGAAAGTTGTTGACCTGGTATGGTGAATGGAAAACTTCTCATTTGATCTTTCAAGAGGATTTACTAATACTAGATTATTTGATATCTCTTTTTTTCCCCCTTGAGTTAGGATGATTATGCTGCTGATGATGATCAATATGAACAAAAACTGAAGAAAGAGACTCTGGTATTTTTCATGTTGGCAACGTAAGATAGACTTGTAAATTTGCTTATCTGGAAATGCATGACATTTTTTTAACAAATTGAACTTTTCGGAGGTGAGGCGCTTATTTAATCTACATTTGAGCTGGTCATTGTAGTTATGGAGATGGAGAGCCAACTGATGATGCTGCAAGATTCTACAAATGGTTTACTGAGGTGGATAGTTTTGTCACTGTCGAACTAACTTTAGTAGTGCATTGTTTTTAGAAATTTGTGTGAAGAGGTATTGGAAATGTTTTCAGGAAAATGAAAGGGGAGCCTGGCTTCAACAGCTTACATATGGTGTCTTTAGTCTGGGTAATCGTCAATATGAACATTTCAATAAGGTAAATTCGTTATATATTCATATCAAACCATTACTTCTCGTTCTGTGATTCTTTCTTTCTTGTCTTTTTTGTCCAATTTTTTTATCTGACTGCAACTTTTTCAAACAGATTGGAAAGGTGGTAGATGAACAGCTTAGCAAACAAGGTATAAAGTTATTCTCTATCACTGAGCATATTTTGGAAGATTCTTAGCACACCATAATATTGTTACTGATATAGAAGGGTAGAGTTATTCAATTATCTTGACATTGAGGGTGTCCACTGGCTTGTTGCAATTCTCTGAACTTTTTTTTTATATTCCCTTCCCCACTCTTAGATGGTAATATGCTTATCTGAGGTTACATCTCCCTTATTTTGATTAGTCATTTTATCTCCAGCTTCAACTATACAGCTATTGTTCTAGATTATTAACAAATTTGGACAAATTAATCCTCAGAAACAAGGTTTATTTTGAGAGTGATCGGAATAGTTGGTGAGACTGATGAAAACCTAAAAGTTTGTTATGCTAGCATTCTGTTGGATGGCACACTTAGGATTTGGTTCTTATTGATAGGATGACAAGAACTATTACTGAAGAGGAAACACTTACATTTGGCTGAATAATCTCCCATTGCACATCTTCTTTATGTGTCAGGTGCAAAACGTCTTATTCCAGTTGGTCTTGGGGATGATGATCAGTGCATTGAAGATGATTTTGCTGCTTGGTATGTAGTTATTATTATTATTATTATTATTATTATTATTATATGTTTTTGGATTAATTCTAATGTTGTGGTAAAGAGCTGATCTTTATTCATAAGTCAGGGAAGATGGCAGCGTGAAGTATCAGTTCAGTTTTTCTATCATGTTAATGGTAATGATATGATTCTTCTGTTTTAGGCGGGAAACATTGTGGCCTGAATTAGATCAATTACTTCGAGATGAGGATGATGCAAACACAGTGTCTACCCCATATGCAGCTGCTATTCCTGAGTACCGAGTAGTTATTCATGATCCTTTGAGTGGGAGAGGAGAAGCTTAATTTATAAGTCAAAAATCAACTTATGTTCACAGTTATAAGCTATAAGTTGTTAAACTATAAGCTATAATCGCTTTTCCACAACTCTACCAAATGGGGCCTTTAAATGGTACAACGTCAAGCCCTTTACGCCCATCACTCTCAACACCAACTTGGAAGTCACTTTTGCAAATTGAAAATCCTCCCAAAATTGGGTTTGTACTAAGCTCGCAATTGAAAAAGCCTATAATACTTGTGTAGACGGAACGCTTTTAAATCGTGATATTGTTTCATGTACTTGTAAACACGAGAAATCAATGAAATTGGTGAAACCTAATAACTTTATATATTATCCATAATAATTACTTTTCTTCACCTCTCATTTATCTATAGGAATAATTATCATGTGATTCACATCCATGGTTCAAAATGAGACATATTATGTGCTGCTAAAGTGCGATTTTACATTCTTCATTGAGTCCTCTATAGGCTGGATTTAATGCAACAAAATTTAGGTTCTTCCCGAAAAGGAGACATTAAATATTCACTGAGAGTTAATTAACAAACAGCCTAAACTGAACCATGGCACATTAAAATGATAATCACGAGTTTTTTATGCAATTCTAGATCGATAAATGGCCTAATTAGACAAAGTCCTGAGAAAGAATCTAAAGATCGAGAAAGTAAGCTAAGGACAAAACCCTACTACTTTTGGAAGAGTGAGACCAGGATTTGCTAAACTACGATCTACTTCTTGAAATTACAATTTAAAAAACAAATTTAGCAAACTATTTGTAATCTAAACAAACCTTTCACCAATTAGTTTCGCAGAAATTCACAGCATGCCACAAACAGATCAATTTCAATTTTCATATTTTGATTACACAATCAAAGAGTTACTAATCTAGTTGTCCTTGCACATTCTAAAAATTCCAAATTTGGCATAGATACAATACAAGTATACAAACACTTTAATTTGAACAGATTGCCCATCCCCTTTTAAAAAAAAAAAGGCGGTGAAAATTTCAACGTTACAAACAAAAATTATCCATTTCAATTTTATTCTAATATAAGAGTGACTTAATTGTTTATATCTTCAACACTAGGTCTTCTAGGTTCATCAATGGAATGAAATTTTAGAACAATTATTCAAACCCATTTTTGCAAAAAGGATACTTTGTATGTCCAAAATAGAGAGAGAGATAACCATCAAGACCTTTGCCAGCTAACTACCATCTTGTATAACCAATAAGCGGATTGCTTTAGGACCATTGATCATCACCTTCAATATAAGAGATTGAAAGTAAACCAAACAAAATTAAGAGAAACCTAGATGTGAAAGTACCTTAGAAATCCAGAGAGTGAAGCAGAAGGTGTTCGCGAAGAGGAGCGCATGTTCAGAAACGTGGGATCCAAAGGATATATGAGGGAGGGAGGGAGGGGGAAAGAGAAGGTTAGAGGCTAATTTATCAAACCTCGTTGCAGGCACCCAGATTTCACAGCCGCCTCCTCTCGTCGTCGCGGCCCCCGCCAGTTCGTTGTCAACCTCTGTTCGCCATTGCCCTCTGATTTCGCTCAACCTTCGCCGCTCTCTGTTTGACGGGTTAGGGTTCAAGACAATGAGAGAGTGGAAAAGAGGGGAAAACAGTGTTGATTGATATTTCCTTTTGGTGTATGTATCATTCGATACATACAGAGAAATAATAAAAGTAAACATAAAATAAAATTAGACGGTAAATATCACCTTGATTCTCTCTGATATATATATATATATATATTAGTGATTGGTGCCCCAAATATCATTTTGGCACTCTTTTTTTTTAATCATACAATTCATGACATGCATTGTGTGTCGTAAAAAGGCAATATTTTTAACGTCATGCGATGTATGCGTCGTAAAAAGTGCAATACTTTTAACAACGGGTGTTGTGTGCGCCACGGCTGGCGTATGTACGTCGTGTATAATTGATATATTAACGGCATGCCATATGCATATCGTAGAAAGTTTTATTATTATTTACGACGTGCATTGCAAACCGTAAAAAAATCATCGTTATTACCATTCACGGCCTACGCAATAAACGCGCCGTGGTTGGAAAAGTATTTACGACGGGCAAAAAAAGCAAGTCATAAGAGTAAGAAACTACGGTATGCGTTTATTGTATGCCGTTGATGTGGTGTCGTAAAAAGTCAATTTTGTTGTACTGATACCTAATCAAAATAATTTTTTATAAAAACAAAATAATAAATAAATGTCACACATTAATTCAACAATGATTGAGATCTTTTTTTTTTGGAGATCCCACAGTCTCTTTCGATCTCAATCATTAATAGTATAGGCCTTACACATATATAAATGGATCTCACACATATATTAATAATTAAAATTCAAAGGAAATTGTGGAGTTTCTTTAAAAAAAAAAAAAAGATTTCAAACACTTTTCCAAACAATTTAAATTATTAATATGGACGTACAGAATCCAACAACAGCTTGTAATCCACCACTAGGGGTGGGTGCGGATTGGTTGCGGCCACGAAACCTCCAATCCGCCATCCATCCGCCAAATTGGTGGATTGGTGAAAATCAATCTGCATCCGTCCGCCAATCCGGCGGATGCGGATTTGGCGGATTGGCAGATTGGCGGATGGATGCGAATCGGTTTAGCGGTTTGAAATTATATAAATTTTCAACATACAAAAAAAAAAAAAAAAACCCAAGAAAAAATTCAATTAATATCACTAAAATTAAAAAAAAAACCAAGGAAAAAATTCAATTAACAAACATCACTGATATACCCCACTTTTTTGTGTGTATATTGAATATGCAATATCATATTCAGTGGTAGATAGATTAGATAGATACGCTATGCTTTGAGTTTGAGTGGAAGTGTTCTTTTAACAAAATTTTAAAATGAATGGGTAGACTGCTTTAACAAAATTTTATTTTTTGACAAAATTTCTATGGGCCTTAATTAATTATTTATAGACTATTACTAAAACTCTCATAAAAAAAAGTGAATTGTGTGGGCCTATAACACTCTGTAATGTTAAAGTGACACGTTATCTTTTTCACTATTCAAATTGATTTGGTTTAAATTTGAACATCATTTTCCTTAAAACAAATAACCTCAAAACCTTTTAGCAATCCACACACAAATCAATTTCCAAAGGACTGTTTTCTTTGAGCCAAAAACAATATGCATCAAATCTGCCATTCATCTTCTTCACATGTGATGTGAGACCAAAAAACATTGCACAAACATACATAAATTTGATAGGTCTAAAACTGTCAATTGAATCTTGAAAAAGAAGAAGATATCCAATACCATTCACTAAATAATAAGCAGAGGGTAATATTATTGAACTCCACATTTATTTTATTTTATATGTCATCTTGGCAGTGTAACATATAACTGTTAACACAAGTGCTCTCCAATTCTCTCCCACCTACAATAGTTAATATTGCTTCTTTTTCTTCTCCAAATAAAAGTGATTCTATTGGAAATTCAAGATTGCCCAAACCAAGTGCCAAAAACCAATCTCTGGCCAAAGTGCATATATTATCTAAGAAAATTATTCTCAAATGCACCAGAAAAAGAAGGGAAAAAAAAAATTATTTATCTATTCACAAGAGATGTCAATAACAGAACATGAGTAAAACAAAAATCCCTTGCTCACATAAATAAAACCATAAGCACAAAGAAAACTTCAACAATTCCAAAAAAGCATCAACTTAACAAACCTCATAAGACATGACATGTTATCAATTTCCATTATCTTCTCCTGGGCATCCAAAGTTCAATGTTCTAGTGGGCAATGCAAAAACATAATTCATTATAGTCATTCAAAGTTGAAGTTGAAAATCATCCAAAGTTTAAAAAATAATAATAATAATACAGTCATCCAAACAATAATACAGTCATCCAAAAAGAAGCAAAAAGTCATTAATTTCCTTGAGCCGAACCATGAAATGAACCATCTAAACCTGCATAACAAAAAAAATGAAATTATTTAATAAGGAAAATACTAAAAAGTCTTAAACTTAAAACAAATAAACATATGTTAACAACATTTAGCAAAGAGAAGGGGTATTTTACCATGATATTAAACTTCAATAAAATTAGGTTCCGGACTTGGGCTTGAACAATAACTTGATTCTGAAACAACTACACATAAAACATAACACAAGAAAAACATGTAAAGTGAAAATAATGAATTTTGAATAATACAAAATAAATGAAATTTAAAACAAAATAAATCATTGAATGTATTACCCGAATCATATTGTTGTTCAAATTCTTCAATATCATTCATTGCTTGTCTAAGGCATATTGGAATGTTACTTCGAAGCCAATTTTGTGCACAAACAAGAACCTTCACCATCTTGGGAGCAAGTGAACTACGAAATGGATCAAGTATACGACCTCCTGTACTAAAAGCCGACTCAAAAGCAACAGTGGAAATAGGCATTGCCAACAGATCTCGTGCTATAAGTGATAATACTCTATACTTTGTTGCATTAACCTTCCACCACTCCAAGATATCAAATTGAGAATTATTCCCACCTTTCTCAATATCACCCAAGTACTTGTCCAATTCCGACATACTCCCATTACTACAAAATTGCCCTTCCAAAAATGAGTTAAATTGAGAGTTCACAATACAGTGTGGGTCATTTTCATCTATCACCATATCTACTCTTTCATTTACATTGGAGGCATGCACATTTGTTGGCTCAAGTGTGGCATAATGATCATAAAATTTGCCCAAACAATTTTTTGACCTTGTTTAATATTTCTTTCACTTTCACCATATCTCTACCAAAAATTGTTGAAAAACAAAATTGCAAGTATGTCATTTTTCTTCTAGGATCAAGCACAACCGCAACATACAAAAGTAGATTGATTTTATCCCCATTTTCCCAATACTTGTCAAACTTCTCTTTCATTTTCTTTGCCATTGAAGACAAAATAGGATCATTGTCTTTGATTAATTGTCCAATCATATTTTCAATGACAAAAATTTCTGTGTAGAATGTGTTTGAAGTAACAAATAAAGACCCAGAAAATCTCTTTGTGGCATTGTAGGACATTCTAAGAAATTTCAAAAACACCCTACAATTATCTCAATCCTCGGCTGTAGGCATCTCTCTCCTCTCACCCCCTTCATTATCCAAAAAGTAGTGTTTGTAATTGTAGTCCTCCTCACCCATTCTTTGAAAAGCACTCTCAATTTTTTTTGCTGCCTCTAACATAAGATATGTTGAATTCCACCGTGTTGGCACATCTAGGCACAAGAGGCTCTTACTCTCAATTTTCAAACTTTTCACATACTTTTTAAAAGTATCAAGGCGGTTTGGAAAAGACCTCACATACCTCACTGCATGCCTCACATTCGCTATACAAGACTCAAGATCCTTCAATCCATCACTAACAATAAGATTTAGAATATGCGCACAACAACGCATGTGTAAAAATTCATGGCCCAAGATAGTTCCCTTCCACAATTTTGTTGTTCGTTTCAAGAATCTAATGGTTAGATTATTGGAACTCGCATTATCCACAGTTAAGGTAAAAAGGCCATCAATTTCCCACTCCTTTAAAAGTGCCTCAATTTTTTTACCAAGAGTTTTTCCTTTGTGGTCTTCAACTTGACAAAAATTTACGATCCTCTTTTGTAACTTCCAATCATCATCAATGAAATGTGCAGTTAGACACATATAACACAAATTTTGTATGGAAGTCTATGTGTCCGTGGTAAAACAAATTCTACGCCCCTTCACAATTTTTTTCAACCTTTCCCTTTCATTGGTGTATATGTCTAGAATGTCCCTAGCAACGGTATATCGAGATGGAATCTTGAACTTGGGTTGCATGACATTACAAAACCTCTTAAAACCAACCCCGTCCACAAATCTAAAGGGCAATTCATCTATTACTATCACTTCCGCAAGATGCCTTCTAGCAATTTCTACAGAAAATGACGTAGCTACAACATCAACAACATCCTCTCCACCAACTTCTCTAGGTTTAAATCCCAATGATTGTTGCCCATGAGTATCCCTATATGGATACTTTGTACAATTTTTCAAATGACTTAACAAATTACTTGTTCCATGACTCTTAGAGCCTGCCATATATTCTTTCTTACAATACTTGCACATAGCCCTATCTTTCCCATCAATGCCCTTAATCTTTTCAAAATGATCCCAAGCCTTTGATGTTGTTCTCCCATTACTACTAGTTTTGGCCAAGGGTGGTCTACGAGGGGGAGCATTAGATTGGGTAGATGGGTCAATAGAAGATGATTCAGACTCAACATTAGGACTCACAAAAAAAGTTTCTTCACTTGGAGGATCCATGGCCAAAAGATTATCAAATAAACTGCCAACAACCAATAAAAATCATTCAAAATATGCTTTTCAAATCCATGCTCTTTTTGAAAACCTAAGAGATTAGTTTAAACTAAGAAGGATATTAAATGGACAGAGTTTAATGTTCACTAGACAGAGTTAAATGGATAGAGTTTAAATCCATGATGTAGAGAAATGAGAAACATTATTCAAATAGAAAGAGAAATAAAATCCAAAATAATTTTGTAAATGAGAAACAAATCATTATTCTGATGATAAGTTATTCAAACAGTTAACCAAATAATTTAACCAATTCTGATGATAAGTTATTCAAACAGTTAACCAAAATAATTTTTTAACAGTTAACCAAATCAAAACATTGTAAATGTGAAACAAATCATTCAATAGAAAGAGAAATAAAATCCAACTACAAAAAAAAGTCAATATTCTGATGATAAGTTAACCGTTAAAATAATTTTGATCACATTACACATTACACATCATTCTGATTGATGGAATATGTGTAGTTAAATGATAAAAAAAAAAAGAGCATTACACAAAATAATGTGTGAATATGTGTTGTAGTTGATCAATTAGAATAATGTGACACCAGATGTGCCAACAATAAAAAGTCATTGAGAACAACTTGCTACACTAATTTTGAAAAGTCACTGGGTTCATCATGCTTCTTCCTTATTAGGATTCTCTACCCACAATCTTTTATTTACAGAACAAATTGCTACACTAATTTTGAAAAGGAAAATGTTGCACAAAATTAGGAAATTACAGTCAATGACAGTGTAGTAGACAAAACAGATTGTTCAAAAAAAATAAAATAATAAGTAAGAATAAAAGCTGAATAAAAGTTCAAATTAGAAGTAAGAATAAAATAAAAGCTGATTAACAAAACAGATTATTCAAAAAATAAACCAAACCTCTCTGTGGTTCTCTCTGTATCAATCAATCTAACCACGTCTCTAGTTTTAGAACTGGAACAAAACAAAATAATAATAATAGATTAGAATCTAAACGATTAGAAGTTTAGAACTAGAACCAAAAAATAAAAATAAAAATAAAAATAAAACCAGTTAAGATTCAGAAGAAGAGAAAAAGAAGAAGAAGAAGAAGAAGAAGAAGAAGAAGAAGGAGAGAGAGAGAGAGAGAGAGAGAGAGAGAGGTACCTCAGTTACAGTCAATGACAGTGTAGTAGACTGTATATCGATCAATCTAACCATCTATTTCGTTTTAGAACTGGAACAAAAAAAAAAAAAAAACAGATTAGACTCAGATCAGAAGAAGAGAAGAAAAGAGAAGAAGAGGAAAGCAGAGAGAGAGAGAGAGAGAGAGATACAGTCAGTAGTGTATCGATCGGCGACGCCGTGTAGATCGTCCGACGATGGGTAGGGTAGAGAGAGAGAGAGAGAGTGAGAATGTCTGTCTGTCTTTATCGAAAATTAGGGCAAAATGACAAGAGGCGGATAGATGGCAGAAAGGAAAAGGGGGGAAAATGAGGATATCAGCCAAAAATAAATAAAAAAATAGCCAAGGTGGTCGGGTCGGGTCTGGTGACTAAAATGGCAGATTACCCGCCACCCAACCCGAACCCGAAATTTGCCATAAACTAGGCCCGCATCCGCCCGCCACGTGGCACGCATCCATCCATTGGGGGTCGGGTCGGGTGTGGCGGGTCGGTGGATCCGCTGCACAGCCCTATCCACCACAAACTCCCGTGTCCTTTTTTTTTCCTCCTGATTTTTAGACCACAAGTATATGTCAATGAAATAGATAATTAAAAAGAAAAAAGAAAAAAACACACGTGTTTGTTAAGGCCACGTCACAACCAAAATGTGGGACTTTTAACAATAATCATTGGGCTTGGTTTATGGAGTGAGTTGACTTTTTGAATTTTGTTTTTTTGAATTATTTTAATTTGGAGTTAAAAAATTTAATTTAAGAAGAGTTTTTTGTTTTTTTTTTAGAGAAATAATCTAATAATTATACGTTGAATATAATATTTTGTCTTATTAAAATTAACAAGCCTATTTTATTTTTTTTGTGACTATTTTAACTGCAAACCCACCCAAATTCACTTCTCAAACAATGCCATAGTTGGTCCAAGAGTAGCGTCAAGTAAGGCCTGGTTTGGGTACTCAAAAAAAAAGTTAAAAAGTTATCACTATTTATCTAAAAAAATATTAAAAAATTAAATTTACACAATTTTCTTTTTCAAACAACTCTGACGGCAGAGCAGCGGAGGTAACATTTGGGAAAAATTGCACTTATTTAGGTGTACATATAACACTGTACTGTTCGGCCCGTGGGGGCCCATCACGGGTCCCTTTTTAATAATCTGAACCGTTTAATGTGTAGAACTCGTCGAGTACTATAAGCTTAGAAAAAATTAGGTGTACATATAACACTGTACTGTTCGGCCCGTGGGGGCCCATCACGGGTCCTTTTTTAATAATATGAACCGTTTAATGTGTAGAACTCGTCGAGTACTATAAGATTAGAAAAAATTATATTGATCAGATATCGGTAACTATATGATCAAATTAGTTAAAATTTATAAAATGGATGGTGTTATAGTTAACGGTTGAAAACAAACTAATCCGATCAGATAACTATCGATATCCGATTAACGTGATTTTTTACAAAAATATAGTTCTCAACGAGTTCTACACATTGAACGGTTTCGATTAGCAAAACGAGACCCGTGGTAGGCCCCCACAAGCCGAACAACACCTCCAATTCAATACCTGAAAAGCAGGGAATCATTTTCCACTGCCAACTTTGTCCATAAATTCAGCCTATCCTACAACCTATTCCATCTCATCTTCTCTTATACACTAATTTATACAAATTTTTTTTGGGTGAGTTAAAAAAAATTTTGGGTGAGTAATTTATACAGTTTTTTAATACACATTTTTTCGTAAAAAGTCAAAAAGTTATCCCAAACAATCATTTTTTTTTTCTTAACTCTTTAGTCAAAAAAGTCAAAAAAGTTTACTTATTTAGGACACTCCAAATAACCCCTAATTCTTGGGCCAAGTTTGGCAACCAAAAATAATCCATCTTTTTATCTTTTTAACTTTTATCCATCACATCACCTCTCTACTTTTCTGTAAATCTTTTCGTAAAAAGACAAAAAGTGCACTTATTTAGGTCATCTCAAACAACTCCTAATGTGTATTGTGATTGGTGAAAAAAATATAACTCATTTTATTTCGACCTTGTTTAGTGGAGATTTTTTTTAATTAAAAATTAATAATCATAAAGTAAAAATTAAAAGTACTCTTATCTCAGTTTTTCAATAATTAATTTTTTTAATTTAATTAAGTTATTTTTACTAATAAATTATAGATAAAAATTATACCAAATAATCTAATACAGATTCCAAAATTAGAATAAATTATAATAGTGCATTGAGTAATTAGAAAATATATATATATAAAAAAATAATGATATGTGATTGGTCAGTCACATAGTTACGTAGTACTTTTAGACCGACTAATAATTTTTCCCCCTTTTAGACCCAAAAAGAAAGCCTCGAGGTTGGCAAGCAGCAGCAGAGACGCACAACCAAGTATCCAATCGTCAATTGTCTTTTGTCTGCACCGCTTCTCTCTCTGTCTGTCTGTCTCTCTCTCCTAGCTGTCGCTCTAGGTGGCTTTGAGAAGCGCTAGAGAGAGAGAGAGAGAGAGAAAGAGCAATACTCTCTCTCACCCCCACAACCCCTAGAGAGTCCCAGAAGGATATCATCAAATTCAAAGCAGTTGACCATCGTTCTCGATCGATTCGCACTTGACTATCTGTGAAATCTGGAGTACGAGTAGAGAGGGATCAAATCAGCAGATTTCGGAGTATTTTTGGACTTCGAATTCGCTGAAAACCATGGCTTCGAACTCAAATTTGATCAGATCGATCGAATCGGCGTTGGGAGTTTCGTTTGGTTCGGAATCGGTGTCTGATACGGCGATTGTGGTTGTGACGACTTCTGTTGCTGTGATCATCGGATTGTTGTTCTTTCTGTTGAAGAGATCGTCTGATCGGAGTAAAGAATCGAAGCCTGTTGTGATTTCGAAGCCATTGCTGGTTGAGGAAGAGGAAGATGAGGTTGAGGCCGGTTCGGGGAAGACGAAGGTGACTTTGTTCTATGGTACTCAGACTGGCACTGCCGAGGGTTTCGCCAAGGTGAAGTTTTCTGTATTTCCTTTGTGCATTGTTGTTTGTTTCTGATAGTTTTGGATTTTACTTTGTGTTTGATTTTTTTTTATTTTTTATTTTTTGAAATGAGATTTTCAGGGTTTTTTTAGGTACTGTTGAGATTGGAGTTTAGTGAGGTGATTGAATTTGGGGGGAAATGTTGTGAGATGGGACGTAATTGTCTGTCCCCCGAAATTCAGCTGAATTGTCAAGAACCATTGCAATTTGCTTAATGATTTTCTCTTTCCCTTCCTTTGGTGAAATTGAAAATGGGGAATCTCGAAAAAGGATCAAACGTATAATACTTTTGCTGTGTGTGTGGATTTGAAACTGGGAATCTGAAAAGTATCAGCCCCATACCCTTTTGTGGACTTTTTGCTTGCTTAATCCAAAATTTTAGGCTAAGAATGTAGAATAAGGATTATTCCACTACTTTTGTTTTAATTGCAGAATCTCTTATCGCTGTTTACCCCTAATTGCCTTGTTTATTGTGTAATGTTAATCATAATCTTGACTAAGGATTTAACATGAGCCCCATGCACCCACACAGACAAGCACATTTGCACACAAAAAGAATGAATAGTTTTCATTTGTCCTGCGTCGTTCAACTATTAATGATGACGACTATATGAGTTATGAATTTTCAGTCAACCGTGTTAACAATTGTGGCAAAATATGGTTGAAGTAAATAAGTTGGAACGAGCGAAGATTTTCTTCTTTTTTTTTTTGTTTCTTTATGTGTCTTCTATTAAGGATGACGACAAAAGTAGTTACGGAATTTCAGTCAACAGTATTAACAATGATGGAAAGTTTTCATTTTTCCTGCATCATATGACTATTAATGATGATGACAAAATGAGTTATGAAATTCCTGTCAACCATATTAGCGATGATGACAAAATGTGGTTGAAGTAAGTCGGAATGAGCCAAGATTTTTTTTTTTTTTTTTGTTTCTTTATGTGTCATCTATTAACAATGACGACAAAATGAGTTACGAAATTTCAGTCAACCGTATTAACAATGACGATAAAATGTGGTTGAAATAAATAAGTCAGAACAAGCTAAGATTTTCTTTTGTTGTTTCTTTATGCATCTTTCTGAGCTATAACCTGAAATTTAGGTTAAAATCACAAAATGGAAAGATTGGTAAAGCTTTGTGAGTCAAAAAAGTGTTCATTTGCACTTTTCATTTATGTTGAATGTTGGAAAAGGTGTATCTAACCAAATACGTTCACTTGCGCTTTTCATATATTGTTATGATGACATGACAAGGTTTGACTAACCCAATACTTTATTCAAAAAGAGGTGAGTCTAAGCAAATATTGTGCATCCCCACTCGTCCAAAACAGCTACAACCCTGAATTTTGCAGTTTCATGGTAATTTTCATTTGTCAAAAAAATGAACAATTTGATTTTTCGTGGCAAAATTTACTTTTTGGGTTAATAAGCAGTTTACGTTGGGCAAATTAATTTTAATGTTTTGACTATTATGCTCCCTTTTGTGATGATTCTCTTTTGACAGTCTTTAGCAGAAGAGATCAAGGCTAGATACGAAAAGGCTATTGTGAAAGTTGTTGACCTGGTATGGTGAAAGGAAAACTTCTCATTTGATCTTTCATGAGGATTTACTAATACTAGATTATTTGATATCTCTTTTTTTCCCCCTGGAGTTAGGATGATTATGCTGCTGATGATGATCAATATGAACAAAAACTGAAGAAAGAGACTTTGGTATTTTTCATGTTGGCAACGTAAGATAGACTTGTAAATTTGCTTATCTGGAAATGCATGACATTTTTTTAACAAATTGAACTTTTCGGAGGTGAGGCGCTTATTTAATCTACATTTGAGCTGATCATTGTAGTTATGGAGATGGAGAGCCAACTGATAATGCTGCAAGATTCTACAAATGGTTTACTGAGGTGGATAGTTTTGTCACTGTCGAACTAACTTTAGTAGTGCATTGTTTTTAGAAATTTGTGTGAAGAGGTATTGGAAATGTTTTCAGGAAAATGAAAGGGGAGCCTGGCTTCAACAGCTTACATATGGTGTCTTTAGTCTGGGTAATCGTCAATATGAACATTTCAACAAGGTAAATTCGTTATATATTCATATCAAACCATTACTTCTCGTTCTGTGATTCTTTCTTTCTTGTCTTTTTTGTCCAATTTTTTTTTCTGACTGCAACTTTTTCAAACAGATTGGAAAGGTGGTAGATGAACAACTTAGCAAACAAGGTATAAAGTTAGTCTCTATCACTGAGCATATTTTGGAAGATTCTTAGCACACCATAATATTGTAACTGATATAGAAGGGTAGAGTTATTCAATTATCTTGACATTGAGGGTGTCCACTGGCCTGTTGCAATTCTCTGAACTTTTTTTTATATTCCCTTCCCCACTTTTAGATGGTAATATGCTTATCTGAGGTTACATCTCCCTTATTTTGATTAGTCATTTTATCTCCAGCTTCAACTATACAGATATTGTTCTAGATTATTAACAAATTTGGACAAATTAATCCTCAGAAACAAGGTTTATTTTGAGAATGATCGGAATAGTTGGTGAGACTGATGAAAACCTAAAAGTTTGTTATGCTAGCATTCTGTTGGATGGCACACTTAGGATTTGGTTCTTACTGATAGGATGACAAGAACTATTACTGAAAGAGGAAACACTTACATTTGGCTGAATAATCTCCCGTTGCACATCTTCTTTATGTGTCAGGTGCAAAACGTCTTATTCCAGTTGGTCTTGGGGATGATGATCAGTGCATTGAAGATGATTTTGCTGCTTGGTATGTAGTTATTATTATTATTATTATATGTTTTTCGATTAATTCTAATGTTGTGATAAAGAGCTGATCTTTATTCATAAGTCAGAGAAGATGGCAGCGTGAAGTATCAGTTCAGTTTTTCTATCATGTTAACGGTAATGATATGATTCTTCTGTTTTAGGCGGGAAACACTGTGGCCTGAATTAGATCAATTACTTCGAGATGAGGATGATGCAAACACAGTGTCTACCCCATATACAGCTGCTATTCCTGAGTACCGGGTAGTTATTCATGATCCTACTACTACATCTTACGAGGACAAGAACTTGAATATGGCAAATGGAAATGCTTCATATGATATTCACCATCCATGCAGGTACTTCGATACATGCATGTTTGGTTCTCTTTCATGTCTTTTTTTTTTTTTTTTTTTTTTGTCATTATTATTATTGTTTATTTTTTTTACTGACCTTTAAGTGTTTTGAATTGCCTGAAGAGTTAATGTTGCTGTTCAGAGAGAACTTCACAAACCCGAGTCTGATCGCTCTTGCATACATCTGGAGTTCGATATATCAGGAACTGGTATTATGTATGTTTATGGCTGCCTAATTCATCTAATCGAGGTTCAGATTTAATTGTTTTATATGTATTGGATTATGTAGCTTTTTATGTGCAAGGTAAAATTAAAATGTGGAGGAATTCCGTGCTAATAAATTATGTTCCGCATTAAGATCCATATTAGTTCGGGAATAGCTAGGTTTTAGTAGTTGACTGACTGTCTTGCGTGCAACTGTGCAATACATGTATATTTTGCATGTCTGGCATTAATGTGGATGTTGGTCTGTGCTGGTTAAAATTGAATTTCAATTGCCTTGCTTTCATTATGTATTTATGTGGCTACTGGACCTTCATTATTTTTCCTTGCCACCATATCCTTAAAGTCTAGGAAGGTTCTGCTAGTCTTATCTCATCTAAGCTTTAGCAATGTAGCTCATTGGCACTAATTTTAGTTATACTAGTGGGTGGCACACGCAATGTGTGTGCAATTCAGATAAGTAAGCATAAAAACAAATAATAAAGAAATTAATATCATAGTATGTATGTTGTCTAAATGGTAAGAGTGTTCTTAATGAAACACAAGGTTTTGGGTTCAAATCTTGCTCATGCCTTTAAAAAATATTTTTTTATTTTAAGATAGGAAAATTTGTCACGGGGCAGAAAAAGAAGCCACTACACTATTAGACACCAAGTCATGTGCTCACATATATAATAGTATAAATGACTTTGATGAGAGATATCTGTGGTTCAAATGAGGTTTAACATTTTACCTATAAGTTGAAATTGTAGTATGATGTTTATCTTAACTAACAATTACTCTCGAATCTATATTTTTCTAATGTAATGTTTATTTCCATGCTAATTTTTATGCGGCACTGAGTCTTTTTCCTTTGTTATCTTTAGTCCCCTTTGATTTATTTGTTGGCTATGGAAAAAAATGTTGACTCATGCTTGATTTTTGCAGCTTTTCTGTCAGCAAATATCTGTACTACTGCCATTTAAATTGTTATCTTTAGTCCCCTTTGATTTATTTGTTGGCTATGGAAAAAAAATGTTTACTCATGCTTGATTTTTGCAGCTTTTCTGTCAGCAAATATCTGTACTACTGCCATTTAAAATCTATCTTTTCTTTTATATTTATTTATATATGCAAAAGGAAAAAAGTAGTGACAAAATGAAAAATTAGATTGGCACTACATTGCATCTTAAACTAAGGAATTGTTTTCTTTATGGTTGCTGGGTAGTGAGCACAGATCTAACTTCATTGTCAGCCCCATTGTATGATAGAAGGCAGCCCTATCCATAAGAATGAAATGAATAAATAAAGTATTTAATTTCTTTCTTGACTGCCCAGATATGAAACCGGTGACCATGTGGGTGTTTATGCTGATAACTTTGATGAAGTTGTTGAAGAAGCAGCAAACGTGTTGGGTCAGCCTCTAGAATTGCTCTTTTCTGTTCATGCTGACAAAGATGATGGCACATCTCTTGGAGGCTCATTACCGCCTCCTTTTCCTGGCCCTTGCACCCTTCGCGATGCACTTGCACATTATGCAGACCTACTGAATCCTCCTCGAAAGGTGGTTTATTTTCAATTCTCGAGTTTCTGACCTTTCTTCCTTTCCAATTGAGATCCTTGACTCATGATAATGGTATGTCACACTCCAATGGTTGTATTTTCAGGCTGCTTTAAGTGCTTTGGCTGCTCATGCAGTTGAACCTAGTGAAGCAGAAAGGCTCAAGTTCTTGTCATCCCCTCAGGGAAAGGTAGCAAGTTGCTTTTCACTCCCCTTCCCCCTTTTTTTCCCCTTCTTTCTTTCTTTCTTCTTTTTTTTTTTTTTTTAAAAAAAAAAAATTATTTTTAAAGTTGATATTGTGTTTGCATGATTGACAATAATTGGAAACTCATCTGGTTCTCTACTCAACACTTAAATTTTTTTTATCCATTTATGTTTGTGTTTCTTTCTCATTGTCCAGGAGGATTACTCACAATGGGTTGTTGCAAGTCAAAGAACCCTTCTTGAGATAATGGCTGAGTTTCCATCGGCAAAACCTCCCCTTGGTGTATTTTTCGCAGCAGTGGCCCCTCGCTTGCAACCACGTTACTATTCTATCTCGTCCTCTCCTAGGTGTGTTTTTATCCCATTTATGGTATTTGACCAGAGTTTTACCTAGTATGTAGATCCTGGGAATTTTATTCCTTGTTTTTATGGCAGATTTGTTCCAAATCGAGTTCATGTGACCTGTGCGTTAGTTTATGGACCAAGTCCCACAGGACGAATTCACAAAGGGGTGTGTTCTACCTGGATGAAGGTATGAACCAACCTTCATGTTATTTGTGCATTATTGGTATTGCAATGTGCTTTGTCTGTGTAATGCCCACAATTTTCACCCTCTAAACTGGTTTGGTTTTATTGTTGTCTTAAACTAATTCAGAATGCGGTTCCTCTAGAGAAAAGTCGTGACTGCAGCTCAGCTCCTATTTTTACCAGGACATCCAACTTTAAGTTACCAACCGACCCTTCAATTCCGATAATCATGGTGGGACCTGGTACTGGCTTGGCACCTTTCAGAGGGTTTCTACAGGTTTAGATCGACTCTATGATTTGTGGCTTTCTTTTATTAATAGGAGAAGCTATCAGCTTACAGATAAGTATTGCAGGAAAGGTTGGCCCTGAAAGAGGATGGTGTTCAACTTGGTCATGCTATGCTGTTCTTTGGATGTAGAAATCGCAAAATGGTAGGAATATTTGCTACATACACTCTTGAGGATTTTCTAACTGAGCTGGTGCAAGATTTTCTGACTTGATTTTTATTTGTAGGATTTCATTTATGAGGATGAGCTCAATAATTTTGTCGATCAAGGTGCAGTATCTGAGCTGGTTGTTGCATTCTCACGAGAGGGACCAGAGAAGGAGTATGTTCAACATAAGTTGAATGCAAAAGTAAGTCTTAGGAAGTCAAAAGCTTAGCTTCACGTTCATGAGATAAATTATAAGATTCATTGTTCATTAATTTTGTTGATGTGCAGGCAGCACAAGTTTGGGGTTTGATCTCCCAGGGGGGATATCTTTATGTTTGTGGTGACGCGAAGGGTATGGCCAGAGATGTCCATCGCATGTTGCATACCATTGTTGAACAGCAGGTATGGAGCTCTCTCTCTCTCTCTCTCTGTCTCATCATTAAATCTTTCCAGAAGCATCTGTTTTTAGGATAAATTACACTGACACCCCCTGAGGTTTATGTTTATTACAGTTTCTCCCTTCACATTTGGAAAATTATACTGTTCCTCTTGTCAGTGTAATTATTTGATGGTGTTAACTTTTAAGTTAAAATGACATATTTACCCTTAACTTTGCATATACTTTAAAGGGTAAATTACATTGACACCCCCTGAGATTTCAATTTAATACGGATTTCCCCCAACATTTAAAAAAAAAATTTAATTTAATAAAAATAAATATGAAGAAATATATTTAATTTGTAAAAAATTATTTCTAATCACTTGAAAGATAAAAATTATATAAAAATGATAATTATTTTTTATTTTTTTATTTCTTAACTAAATTAATTTTAAATTTTTTAAAAAAATTTCTAAAAATTAAGCCATACATAGCTTAAGAATCTTTTGATAAGTTATTTCTTACGTTGGTAACTTATTTAATTATTTGTTAATTTTACGACATTTTTACCATTTGAGACCTGTTTGGTAATCTTTCGTTTTCATTTTTCAATTTATATTTACAAAAATTTTAAAAACTGTCATAAAAACTTGTTTGACAATTTTTTTTGTTTATAAATGGTTGTCTCAGTTTGTAAATTTGAGGAAAAAACGTAAATTCAAAAAATGAGTTTACGTTGGTTTTTAAATAGAAATTTAAAAATTTAACTAACAAATTTTTTTTTCAATTAATTTTTTTTTTTCAATGATTTTTTTTTCCCAATTAATACTAACTGAGGGGGGCAATTGGTAATGCTACTTTAAACCTTGGGGAGGAGATTGTAATATCTAAAATGTGAGGGGTGTCACTATAATTTACCAAGTGAGGCCAAAAATGGTATTTAAAAAAATTAAATTGCTAACATCAACAAAATCTATTAGTTGACTTAACAGTCAACTAATTGAGGGAGCAATTTGTAATGAAACTTTAGATCTCAAGAAGGGGATGTAATTTTTAAAAGGTGAGGGGAGAAACTGTAATAAACAAAACCCTCAGGCTGTCAGTGTAATCTACCTTTTTTTTTAATTAGTGTACAAGTTATGGAACAAACTCCTACGTGTCAATCAGTAAACAATGACTTAAAATTTTTTTTTTAATTTTAAATTTGGGGCGTGTGGGAACAAACCCCTAGTCGTCAGTCGGCTTTATTGGAATTTCTACTCTCATAAAGACGGACTAGAGAGACTAAGATAACAATGCACTTTCTTTGCAAAGAGAAGGTGCCTAGGGGGTGTAACATTGATATCAAGAATTGAACGACGACTCTAATAAGTAATAAGAGGATATTGTATTAAGAAGGTGCCTAGGGGGCAACCACCCATATATGAGGGAGGGAGGGTTGATGGTGCATTGCACTCTTTTGGTCAATCCCATGTCATGGTCAATCTTGTGGACATTCTTGTAATTATCTGAATGGATCTAATCCATTAGCCGAATCCTTTTCATTTTTCCTGGCTATAGATGTTTGAGTTTGTTGCCTTCACTGGTGGATAGTGGCTTTTTCTTTTTTTTTTTGTGGGAACCCATAATCATGTTCTTTTTTGGTTTTTGTCTTTCAATATTTATGCAAGAAAATGTGTTGATGTCATTGTACTTGTTATTCTAGTACTTGATTATTATGGTTTGTTTTTCACTTATTGCATGATGAAAGTTCACTCAAATAAAAATCTAGGATACTAATTAGGTTAGAGTCGTCGTTCAATTCTTGGTATCAATATTATAGAAGCGGGCTAGCCTGAAGCATCATTAATAAGTAGAATAGGATTTTTGAGTTTTCAATGACGGTGAACTCCAAACACTCAATCATCCAATACAAGGCCTTACGAGTAAAACTTTAAATATGCACAATCATCCACGAATGATGTGTATCAATTAAGCCCAAGTACTCTTACGTGTGAGCCAAACAGAAACCTCCAAAAATTGTCCAATAGTAGGACTCCCATGTTCAACTCTCTTAGTAGAATAGGACGGCATTTGGTAAAACGAGATAATTTGTACTTACTCTTTGTATGGGGATGAATTTCAGGAAAATGTGGACTCAAGAAAGGCCGAGGTTATTGTGAAGAAACTTCAAATGGAAGGACGATATCTTAGGGATGTATGGTGATGAATCGATTTCAAAGCTTTCCTGTCAATAGTTGGTTGCAAAATCTTTGGCAGGCATTGAGGTGGATTCGTTTTTCTGTTCTATCTCAACCTTATTCGCCAAGTTTCTCTCTCCCGTTACTGGATCCTTTCAAACCATGACCGGCTGTTGAAAACAGAACCTGGTTTCCTGACTTTTTTTAATTTTGATCTGCTAGATGCTTGTTTGTTCTTCTATTTTATTTTCCATTTCAGTTAATTTTTTACTTTATAATTTACATAGAAAACATCATAGTAATTGCAACGGTGTCGAATCATATACTGGGTTGTTGTAGGTTTGTTTGAAGGGGTCTTGTAAGGATAATAAGTTAAAAAGAAATGAAATTAAGGTAGAATAAACTAGTATTTATTCATGTTTGAGATCCGCATGAAAATAGAACAGCAAAGTTACAATTTGGTTACACCATGAATCAATTGTTGTGATTGGGTCATCTTTTGTTTGATGCAGGTGCTAGCTGTGTTTTTGCATTGCCATGTGCATGATAATGAAATATCATCGTGTTTGGTGCAATTTATTGAATTGTTTGTAATTATTATTATTCTTATTATGAGAATTTGTGTTGAAGGGTTTGGTGCAACTTTCGTACATAAATAACTTAAGAGTAACTCTAATATTTTTTTGAAAAGTTGATTATATTAAAATTAGAGAAGTGTTCTTAGGCTTTTTTATTTATTTTTTTACCATCAACTTTAAGCTTTAGGAAAAGTTACCTCAAAAGGCCCTATGTACAGTATGCATCACATATACGTTGTAGTGTAGTGCGGTAACAAATGAGTTATTAATCATTGATTGAGCGTTTACAATTTTTTATTTATAAAAATATTAACGCTGTGTTTGGTTGAAGGATTTGACGAGGAATTTGGAAAGGAAAAGGGAAAAGTTAGGTGAAATGTGAATAAAATGTACCTACATTTCACCTAGTTTCACACACATTTTCCCTTTCCCTTTTCAAATCCATTCACAAATCCCCCAACCAAACACAGCATAAATGTTTATATTTATTTTTTGTTAAAAATGAAAATTAAAAAAAAAAAAACGTATTTAATACACGTTTTCAAAATTAGAAATCAGGAAACATATTTTATGTTTATTTTTTGTTAAAAAATAAAAATAAAATAAGAAAACATAATTGGGACAAAAATTTTGAAACATGAAAAAAAACCATGTTTGACAACCCGTGGGGTGAGGGGTTTGATGTGTCCAATCCTTTGCTGCATTTGCTATATGAAAACCAATTGATGAGTGATTCTACTTATATCATTTTTTTATTTCTTTATACCTTCTATCTCATTGCACCACTAAAAAAAATGTAATTCTCATTACACCCCTAATATATTACTAAAACTAACTTTAAATTAATTATTTCATCTCTTTACGCCACTAATTTTTTGAGGAAAAAAAGAGAAGTAGCAGAGGAAAAGAGAAAATAGGGAAGATGAGGGGTTCGGTGGAGCCCATAGTGAGGTGTTTGTTCGGTTACACAGTACCAGACAATTTACATTCTTTCGGTGTTATGTTGCCAGCAAAAATATGTTTGTCTAGTGTTTTGTTGCTATACAATTACAGAGTTACTTTCTTCCAAACAATAATTTGGACTTGTTCGGTAATACAATGCTAACAAATTTGAATTCATCCAGTGCCATGTTACTAGACAAACTTTTTTTTTTCCTAGCAATACGTTGCCGTTCAATTGGATGATAATAAAAAATTAATTCCAGATAGTTGTGAAGTGCCTATTCAGTGATACATTGCTATACAAATTGGGATTACTCTAGTGTCATGTTGCCAAACTATAATAGATTTGTCTAGGCACTTGTCGTTGTACATTGAAAGATTTACTTTTTCCTTCAAATATCCATAAAATCAAACACGTATCTATAAAATCATAGATAAAAAGTATCCATAAAATTATTCATTAAAAAATTAGTGTACGAATATCCATAAAAGCATCTATAAAATTTGTCATTGTTTGCATCACATGTTATCACAATTCGTTTATATAGATAGTTTCGGTAGTTACTACATCAGGGCTGACAATAGTACGAAATTGATGAATATGGATAGTATATGCTTTTTCCCATCCACTAGCACATGGGTGATGAAAACGAATCCAATTATTTGCTATCGGAGGTATTGGATAACCAGGTTGCAAATAAACATATAACAAAGAAATCAATAAATAAAATTACAAAATAAGACATGGTAATGATCAAAGGAGGCTCGGTAGTTACCTACACGAAATGGTTTCCATTTACAAATCCTATGCAGATATCTCTTCGATCAAGTGTTGCAATCGGTACTACTCTAAGTGGTAGAAATGTCAAGCATTGTTGTATGGATAAATGATAAAGAATGACTCGGTAGTATGATGCTATCAAATGGCCCATGTCGGGCATAGTCATCCAATGATTAAATGCAGGGCCAGCTTCAAAGTAGGATAAGATAGAGGTAAAGTCGTCAACCCTTTCTTGTGAACCAAATAGTTGCACGTAGTGCACTACATTCAAATGCAGCTCAGTCAACAAGTTTCGCCTAATTTATTGCCAATCATCTTCACCTAAACCAATTGATCCAGTTATTGCCCTGAAATCACAATTGTCATATGCTTGTACATCTTTTATGTGATTCGAAGTAAGAGATATGTGTAGACACCCTATTTTTGACCGCCTGCAAGACTTAGACGCTTGGTTCAATGCACTCAATGATGAAATTTGAATTATGAATTCGCAGCGATTCGGAATCAATCAGGCTTCCGAAATAGCCACACATCTTCAATATTTACTTTGTTTGAACTCATGGGTTTTCATTTTTGGACCATTTCTCACCTTGAGCTGAGTTTGAACCAAAAAAACAGGGGAGGCCATCAAGGCCCGGCCGTGCATCAGTGATGGCCGACCGTCCTTTAATGGCGATAAACACTGTTCTGGGCGGGAGGTTGCCATCTATCCATTTTTGAAGATATTTATCACCTTTTGAGCTCGAATTCTATAAAATCGAAGCTCTGGGATTGTTTTGAGGGTTGAACAAAATTCCAGAAGTGACATATACACCTTGAGAGCCCTTGGCCCCGTTTGGTGTAGCTGTTAAAACAGCTTATAGATTATAGATTATGACTTTAATCAGAAGTTGTTAATCTGTTTGGTGTAACTGTTAGATTATAGATTTAAGTTGTTGAGTAGTGTTTGTTAAATAAGCTGTGAAATAACTTTTTCAATTAATTTTTATTTTTTGTTATTTACTACTTGTCTACATTTCTCATAAAAAATAATAATAATAATCTATAGTCCATTTGGGTCTTTTTCTATTTTTAAAAAAATAAAAAATAAAAAAATCTAAGAGTATAACCATATATTAACATGTCCACAGCAGAAGCTGATAACCAGAAGTAAGGGGTGAGCAGCTTCTCAAAATCAACCTATATACACTATATACAACCTTGTTTTACCACCCTAAAGCCTTGGTTGATCTTGGAGAAGTGTAATTCAAGCTTGAAAATACATTGAAACTAAGTTTGAAGCATCCATAACAAGCTTACTTCTTGAAAGGTATAAGCTTGTCTTCTCTTCTCTTGCCTTCATTTCTATCATTTACTTCATACTTCTTGCTGTTTTGGATTGTTTTGAGCTTGTTTGAAGTGATTGGAGTTGACTTTGAAGAGTTACCAAAAGGGTAAAAAAAGTTTGCTCTTTCTATACCTTTATTTATAATTCAAACCTTCTTATTTCACTCATTTCCTTTGATATCTACACTGATTTTCAGAGGTTTTGAAAGGCTAAAAACCATGTTTTGAAGCTTCAAAAGTGGAGGGGTTACCCCTCCTTATCCTTGTTTACTAGCCCTAATTCTCATCTTTATTGTCTAGTTTTTCAACCCCTTTTCATGTATGTTTTACCTCTGATTTTCATGCATTTAGGGTTGTTTTGAGGTTGTTTAGGTCTTTTCAATTGGTTTATGCCTTGTTTAATACATTGTGGTCTCATAAGTTGACATACATCTTGTTTGATATGCTTTCTTTGTTCATTTTCCATGTTTGAAGCCTAAGTTTATTAATTAATCAATCATTCCATATCTTTCATTCTTGAGAATGGTTTCAACCAATTGAGGTTGTTCAATGCATGTAAAGGAGACCTATACTTAATGGCTTAATCTTTTCGAAGATTCATCGTCAACGGTGTAGTCTCATTCTCATGTTTTAGAAGGACCTCTTGTTTGACATCACTTATTGTTTAGAGGACTTTAATATCACTATGGACAAATGGACTAATGAATGGCAATGACTAAAACAATTGGCTTAAAACTTGGTTTAACACACTTAAAGAAAACGACTTAATAGCTTGAACTTGGCCAGATGTTAAGCCAAGTTTGTTGTGTCAATGGTCATCAAGCATCAATTCATGGTGTTTTTGACGTCCTTGAAGCGTCTCAACTTCTTTTTTTGAGTTTATTCCATGACAAAAAGGGAGGGGTGGTCCATTTGCATTACATTCCTTGATTTTTGGTCCAAAATGATATCCAAGATCATCAAGCCATCATATCGCTCATTGATAGTTTTAGAGTCAATCCCAACATTCTCTTGAGGCTTTCTTATGACAAAGAAGGAAGGAAGGACAAACAGAGCTTGAAAATGATCTATCTATACTGATTTCACCTCAGAGCACAAACCAAATCATGCACGGCCGGCCCTCTGTAGGCTTGACCGACCATCAGTAATGCACGGTCGGCCCTTGGTGTGTGGCCAGCAGTGCAATTTTGCAAAAACAGAGGCAGTGGCTGAAGGTGAAACAGAGATGGCTTGGGCAGACAGAGTAGCTTTCAGGCGATGCGCATGCAACCTCCATCCATCTTCCTTGGTGCTCATACCGAATGCGTTTGATCGTTTAATTGTTTCATTAGCATAATGAATTGAATTGTAATATTTAATTAGTTTAATTAGTTGTAGCTAATTATTCGGTGTTGTATTATTTAATTAGCTTAGTCTAGTTAAATTCTTAATTAATTAGCTTAGATGGTTAGTTAATTATTCATTTCAAGTGTTGTAATAGTTAGTTAATTATTCATTTCAAATGTTGTAATAATTAGCCTAATTAGCTTAGCTTAATTAGTTAGTTAATTTTATTCATTCGGACTCTCCTTCGTGAGAGCGTAATGTAATAATGTGTATGTTTTCCAACCCCACGTCTTTCTCCCTTTTATTTACCCGCTTTTGATGGTTAGACTAGGGACATGTTTCAATTAGCATACCTTATGCTTTATGCTTGCATCGATTCATTTGTATTACATGCACCGAGGCTCAACGCATCATTCAAACTGCATTGTCATTTCATTACTTCTTTGAATACGTGCTTAGATCGCATGTTATCAAATCAATTCATATGTCATATTAGTAGCCAAGCCTATTAAATGCATTCTTTGTATGTATTGTATTAGTCATCTTGCATAGTTATGAATCATGCATATTTTTCTAACTCACATCTTCTTAGCTTGGAGTGCTAGGTGAGTTTTTAGTGCTTTAGCATCTTTGCATGAGTGCGAATGTTATCATGTCTAGCATGCTTGCCATGAGGCTAAATGCTTACTTGCTATAACTGTTTGAATGCTTGTGGATGAAGGCTTGCTGTTTGAATTGGAACGATTCAACGAATGTATGTTTTAAGCCCACTTTGTTGAGTGGCAAATCAATTTTAAGACCATTATGTTTAGTGCAAATTCGCAAATTTTAAGCCCACTTGAGGTGACAAAATCAAACCATTTTCGTAAACAAACATGAAAAACCTCTCCTCCTCTTGATTAATCAAAAATTTCAAAATCAGAGGAATTTCAAAATCATCGTTTTCATTAAAATTTTGAAAATTATGATCAATGCAATAAACAAGAGACACAGAGAAATACTCAAAATCTGCAGTGTCATTCTCATTCACAAGGTCAAGCTCATCCAGTTCTTCGGTTACAAGTTACAACTGACTCAAAGGAAAAATAAAAGGATGGCCTAGACAAAACCTCAGCATCCGGGTTATCACCCCAAGAATACCGAACCTAGACTCAGAAGAACCGGAATTTGATTCTGACTCCACAGACTCTGTGGAATCAGATTTTGGCTCACTACCCGACTCAGAACTACTAAATAGGTAGCCCTCCTCCAGCTGCCAAACGAGGAATGGTGCGTCAGATGCATTCAAGATGCTACTAGAAGGATTCACACCCGGTTGGTCCACGATCATGGAAACGGCCAGGTTATCCCCCAAACTCTCTAAGTCGATCGGAGGATCCGAAATGAGACATGCCAGTGCTGCTCCTACTTCAAGCTTGCTGCTATTGGAATCACTTTCTGTGCTCTTCACAGCTTCAGCAGTAGATTCAGACATTTCTTTTGCATCACTGTCTTGCAGCTGTAAATTAAAGAAGATTTCAAAACCAAGAACTTGCTGCCTCTCATAGTTGAACCAAGGCTCGGGGAAACCACAGAATAGGAAGTCTTCACCCTCTTAAACAAAATAACCATTCAGGGTTCCCCGGATTGGTCTTTGCACAGCGCTTGCCGGTCTGCTTAGCTCTGGCTCTGCCGGCCATTTCTTTACCTTTCCTAACCGAATCCTCTTTGGTAGGCGTATAGCCAAGACCAAAGGCATGCGGGTTATATGGCACATCGGCCAATGCAGTAACGCCCTTCCGGCTGCTTTTTCCCAACCCCATGCTCTTTCCCAACCCCATTCCTAGCATGTGTTGGAGCTTGTTCATGAAGTATACAGATTAGGCGCTAACATACAAGCCCTCATCAATACCCAAGATATTTTGCACTACCCGAGCCTCAGCCAAGGTAAACCTCGAAAGGAAAACATCATCTTCGCCATGCACAATCTCCAGTACAGGTGTAGTGACCTCTGGTGGAAGATAAATAGATGAATTCCCGAAGACTATGGCCACCCCTTTCCCATGGGGTACTTCAACATTTAGTAGAAGGTGGAAGAGATAGTTTTCACTTGGTGCAGCTAGGGTCGCCCAAGTAGTAAGTTAAAAGTGGCCAGAACATCTAGGACATGGAACTCAATATCCTGTTGAGCTGGGCCGACCTGTACTCTGATCTATATTGTTCCCATCACCTCTTTGCTTGTATTGTCATACGCCGGAATCACCTGGACTGTGGGTACGAAATCCACCGGTTTCAGACCAATGGTATAGGCCGTACAAAATGGACAGACGTTAATTGTTGACCCGGTGTCGACCAATATCACTGGTATCCACTTTTCTCGGCACTCCACTCATATGTAAAGAGGCTTGTTGTGTGCAGAGCTTTCCGGCGACAGTTCCTTGTCCGAGAAGGTTATAGTTGGCGCAGCACCTCTCGAGAAGACTAACCCCACCAGTTGTTCCTAGGTAGTGTCGATGGACAACTTAGCTTTATTCATTGCTGACAGTACAGCTTGTCTGTGCACTTGTGAAGCCATAAGCAAATCCTAGATAAATATATCAGCTTGAATCTTCTTCAACTGTTTCAACACAGCCTCTTCTTCTAACTGTTTTTCCTTCTGCCTTTCAACTTCTTTATCCTTCCCCGATGCCTCGGGTTGGTCCAGATGCGGTGGTTTGAAATATCGGCCACTTCTTGTCATATGGTCGATTTCTTCCACATGCCAAGTGTTGTCAGGAAGGTCTCCACCCTAATCCTCATCAGTATGAGCCAGGTGTAGGTCGTCATCATCCCACCAGATTCTTTTGGCAACCGACAAGCATTTGTTTGGCTCCGCTCGGATCATCTTCTCGTCACAAATCTCCCCCGCAGGGTGTTGTGTTTTTCTAGCTCTCTAATTGTTTTCACCCATTTCTTGCTCAAGACGCTTCACTGCGGCTTCTTGCTTTGTATGCACAATACTAACAATACCCAGTTCCTAAGCTAATTGTTCTAAACTTGTGTTTTTCGACAGCTTACTCTTCCTATCGGCCATTCCAGCTATTGCAGTGGTTCCTGCTTTCTATTCTTCTGACTTCAATTCAGTCCCCTCATCTCTGTCGGGTTCATTACTTAACCACTTAAAATTGTCTGTTGACCTATTCAGATCAAACCAATCAATATGCACGTCTCCTTGATCTTGCTCCTCAAAGAACTGCAAATTGTTTATGTCCTCCTCTAGGTCGGCCAGATCATCTAATCCCTGACTTGGCTCATCCTCTCGAACTACATTGACCTCCATCCCAGCTGGAAACACCACTTCCGGTTTAGCTTGATTGATTGACACAATATAGCAGTATGGGTTGTACACCCCTTTCAGATAAGTCCTCAGAGCCCTCGGGCAACGGACTGACATTTTCCACCAAAGTCAACCTCTCTTCATCTACCACTATCACCACCACGGGTTCAATTTGGAATGTAGACACGTTTATCATGCACAAGTCTGTGCTCTCAAGAATGAACAACGCCGATTTGGGTAGGTGGGAAGGGGTGATATATATACTGGAGTCATAAGGGATGACTAGTGTGTGGATGAGGTTTATATGCCGGGGTTGAGGGACTTGATTATGTAGTGGGAGAGGATTTGTAGTGACATTGGGTTTTTGGGGAGGTGCTATCACCTTATTGTTGACGAATCTTAAATCTCATGACGTAGCCTATAGCATTGATCAGTGTCATGACCGTACTGCTGGTGAAAAACACAGTATTTGGCCGGGTTGTGTCTCGGGGGAAGAGGATCGGGTAGAGGGCAAGGCTCTAGTGGTTTAAGATACCCCTTTTTGATCAGGACCCCTAGGGCTTTAGATAAAGGCATGTAGAGCGGGGTAAAGACCTTTTGAGATCGGGCCTGGTTGGTTGAGGTTTGTGGAGTTGTGTTGGATGTATTTGCAAAAGGGTTGTCGGTCTTAGGTGTGGTGGTGACCATACTCATATCCGAAGGTCATGCGGAGGTGCTACCACTCGTGGTTGCATTGGAACTACGTGTAAAGGGCCTCTTAGGTTGTTCTTTCTCATCGGCTATCAACCCCTATTTCATTGCATCTTCAATCTGAACCCTTATCTCGTAGAGCTTAGCGAATGTAAACAACGGCAAGACTATCATCTTTTGCAATAATCTCCCTTGCAGATTACGGACCACCATTCTGATTTGATCCTTCTCGGATGGCCTGATAGTCATCATCGAGGCCTTAGCCCTCTATCGAGTCACAAAGTCTGAGAAGCCCTCATTTGGCTCCTGACGGGTCACTTCGAGATCACGGGTAGTGACCTCAATATGGGTATTGTAGAAGTACTACGTGATGAAGGCCTCAGCTATTTCCTCCCAGCTCCGTTTCACAGAATCTTCCAATTTTACATACCAGATGGCTGCTATACCCAACAGGGTCTAGCCAAAAAGCGGCAGCTTTTGAAGTCTAGTAAGGCCCATTGGCCGCAGTATATTAGAGAATAACCGCAGATGGACCATAGAATCCTTGGAAACATTGAACCGATCTATGTGTGGCATTTTGAATCTGTCCGGCAGAGTTACTGCAGAGTCTGTGTATCCATCCTCGATGTTAGAGATTGAATTCACGCCCTGTGCCCGTTTAAAGAGATTTTCTAGCTTGTTGACCTTCAGTGCAGTGGGGTTAACCTTGAATTCAAATGGCGCCTCCATTTGGTATACTGGTGCCTTGGAGGTTTGCGGTGGGATCGGATCTACCTGAATGCCCAGATTCTCTTGGACATTGATAGTGACTCCGGGTGTTGGAATACCCGCTGGAGGTGCATAGGAAACAGAAGCCACTGCCTGCGGTGGTTGCTGTTGTTGGAGCCTATTTACCACTTCCGCTTGGCGGGCTGTGACCTCAGCTTGGCGGGCAGTATCTAGCTGCATGGTTTTTATGGTCTGTTGGAGATGACGAAGCATGTCCTCCATGGCAACTGGGGGATGTTGAGCCATCAGAACTGGCGAATAATCTCTGCCTAGAGTGGAAGTAAGAGACTGAGCTTGATTGGGCATCGGTGAAGTAAAAGGTGACTGTTGGACTAGTGAGTTATGCCTAACCCTCATTCGTCTCATAATTGGCGGGAGTGAAGCAAACACTGGCTGTTCCTTGACAAGATCCCCGGATCTGTGAAGTCTTCTCACACGGGTCCAGAGTGTTTGGGGGGTAACAGGACTATCTGAAGCAATTGTGATTAACTACCTTGCAAAAAGAAATAAAGCAAAAGAAAACAAAAATTAGAAACCGCACAGCACCTCAGCTCAGATATGAACAAGACACAGTTGCAAACAGACGCTGTAGAACTGTACTCAACACTGATTTCTGCCCCCAAAAAATGATGCCCGAATTGGCAACTAATACATACATTCCTGTAGAGTTTCACTCTAAAAGCACAAACCAGCTAAGTTAAAGCCAAAACACCCCTATGATGGGGTAGGGTTACCCTGTCCTAGTTTCGTCAAGAACTAGGGTTAACTATTCAAGCAATGCGGTTTCACGCAATCCTGCATTCGGGTAAGCAACATGTCCTAGTTTGGAGCAGTCTCTATGGTTTTTGACATGCAATTAGGTCAATTGGTCAAAAAGGGTACCTCAGTAAGACTACCTAATATACCTGTCACACCTAACACCGAGAAGTGAAAGAAGGATCAAACCGTACAACAGTAGTCCAGATCCAAGGGTTGTGTTCCCATCATGGTAGAGCCCGTAATCGGTTAGCCTTTTGGCGAGCTTTTCCAAGCAAGCCTCCAGCAAACCGTTCAGGAATAGCAGATGGTAAACACTGTGACTTAGACACATCAATGCAAATACAAATGCAAAGAAACACATAAGTGTAGATAAAATGTCATATCATAAGTTCGAGTCAAGTTCTCTAAATCTCCAGCAGAGTCGCCAGAAACTGTAGCTCGGCTTTTTCGCGCCCCTTTTCAGAAACTCGAAAAGAAGCCCTACAGTTCAGACTCCCGCAGTTTTGAATCTAATCTCACAAGTGCAATGTGAAATTGATAAACACCAAAGAGTCCAAATCTAACAAATTGTTTTGGAAAATTGATTTTGAATAAAAAACGTTAAAATTGGACTGGTTTACCAGATACAGAGCCGTCACCTAAATATTTTATTTTTGAGAAAATCTAAGAACCCATGACTCGTGCCAAAGGCCACGTGTCTGTCATCACCAAAGTTGCCTCAGCTCGGGAACTTAGGTATGAAAAGAGAAGGTCATGAATTGAGCACCCCCTCTCGCCCGATCAAAGATCGGCCTCTACTAATCATGATAGGACTTTTATCAACATTATGTGTTGTTGTTCTAGTTATTAGGCTAGCTTTACTATGTGATGCGCACAAGTAAGTATAGACTAGTTTGCTTGAATTGGAAGCTGATGAAATCATTGCTATTAATGTGGGTATTGAGAAAGATCTGCGTCTGGTCCAGATCGGGTCTACGTTGTCTTCGAAAGAGTGCGAGCGCTTAGTCGCTTTATTAAAAGATTTCAAAGATATTTTCGCGTGGTCTTACGAAGACATGCCTAGAATCGATCCTGAGATTGTACAACATTGGATCCCTCTTGACCCCGAGGCCCGACCCATCAAACAAAAATTGCGAAGAATACGTCTGGATTGGGCACTGAAAATCAAGGAGGAGGTCACTAAGCAGATAGATGCAGGGTTCTTGCTAGTATCTGAGTATTCGACTTGGTTGACCAACATTGTCCCAGTGCCAAAGAAAGATGACAGAATTCGGGTGTGTATGGACTTCAGGGATCTGAACAGAGCCAGTCCGAAGGACGACTTTCCTCTATCGCACATCGATGACTTAGTGGACTTCACCGCAGGTCATGTATTGCTCTCCTTCATGGATGAATTTTTTGAGTATAACCAGATTCTGATGGCACCCGAGGACAGAGAGAAAACTGCTTTCACTATGCCATGGGGAACCTACTGCTACAGAGTGATGCTGTTTGGACTGAAGAATGCCGGGGCTACCAATCAAAGGGCTACAACCACAATTCTGCATGATATGATCCATAAAGAGGTCGAGATGTACATAGACGACATGATTGTCCAGTCCAAAGAAAGAGAGAGCCACTACACTGCCTTAAAGAAATTCTTTCAATGGATCAGAGAATACAAACTGAGGTTGAATCCACAGAAATGTACTTTCGGCGTAACAGTAGAGAAAATGCTAGGTTTCTTGATTACACAGAGGGGCATCGAAGTAAATCCTTCCAAAATCAAGGCCATCCTAGAAATACCACCACGGAGGACTAAAAATGAGGTGCGAGGCTTTCTGGGTAAAGTGAAATTCATAAGACGGTTTATTTCTAAATTAACCTTGACTTGTGAACCACTATTTGGTCTCCTAAAGAAAGGAAAGAAGTTCTGATGGGATAATCGATGTCAGTTTGCTTTTAAGCAGATCAAACAGTACCTTCAGAACCCACCCGTGTTGTCACTACCAGAGCCAGGGAAGCCTTGAATCTTTATCTATCAGTAACGGACACGACTATGGGATGTATGCTTGCTCAGGAATCTAAGGATAAGGTAGAGAAAGCCATCTACTACTTGAGCAAGAAAATGATGGATTATGAGACCCGTTACACCCCACTGGAGAAAGCTTGCTTAGCCTCGGTATGGGCTACCAGGAAGTTGAGGCACTACTTGTTAGCTCACTCCGTAATTCTAGTATCGAGATTAGATCCCATCAAATATCTCTTCGAGAAACCAGCACTTACGGGTAGGCTAGCCCGTTGGCTGCTTCTCCTTTCCGAATTTGATCTAAAGTATGTTACTCGCAAGTCAGTCAAGGGAAGAGCTGTAGCGGGTTCCTGGCAGATCACCCAACAGAAAGGGATGAAGCGGTAGAATACTTGTTCTCAAATAAAGCAATTCTGCAAGTCGAGGAAGAGATTTGGACAATGTACTTTGACGGAGCATCTAACTAGTATGGTTATGGGATAAGGGTGTTGCTCATAGCGCCCGACAATTCCCACATACCTTTAGCCTTCAAACTCCTGTTCAAGGTATCTAATAACGAGGTAGAATACGAGGTGTGTATCGCTAGTTTGGAAGCCGCCCTAGAACTAGGGACAAAAAGGTTGGACATCATCGGGGACTCGAACCTAGTTATGTCTCAAGCAAAAGGAGACTGGAAGGTTAAAGAAGAAAAGATGAAGATCTATCACCAGACCTTGAACGTTTTGATTCCTAGGTTTGAAAAGCTGACTTTTACACATCTACTAAGAGAGAACAACAGGTTCACTGATGCTTTATCAACTCTATCATCCATGATAGATATCTCGCTTGAAGTCTGGATGCGTTCAATCATCATTGAGCAGAGGTATATGCCAGCTTACGAAGATATCGCCGCAATAGATGAAGCGCAAGATCAAAACCCTTGGTTCTATGATATCTGGAACTTCTTGGAAAATGAGGTTTATCCGCCAGGGGCAAATGCCAAAGACAAAAGGGCAATACGGTAAATGTCCGTTCAATTTATCATCTGCGGAGGTAAACTGTACAAGAGGGGTCATCTGGGAATGCACAAGTTGTGTGTCAACGCAAAGGAATCAAAGGGCCTAATGGAGGCCATCCATAGAGGGGAGTGTGGAGTGCACATGAATGAAGTAATGTTAGCCCAAAAGATTCTCAGGTAAGATTACTACTGGTCTACCATGGAGGAGGATTGTATCGATTTTGTTTGGTGATGCCACAAATGCCAAATTCATGCAAATCGCATGAATATCCTGCCGTCGAAGCTGTACAACATGACTTCACCATGGCTTTTCTCAGTCTGGGGAATCGACGTCATCGGCGCAGTCACACCGAAAGGGTCAAATGGGCATGAATACATTCTGGTGGCAATTGATTACTTCACGAAATAGGTGGAAGCTCAGTCCTACGTAGTGTTGAAAGCAGTGCATGTGGCTAAGTTCATCCGAAACAACATCATTTGCCAATATGGAGTCCCAAACGAGATCATTTCAGATAATGGCTTCCATTTAAAAAAAGAAGTGATCGACTTGTTGGAGAAATACAACATGGCTTTTCGTAAGTCATTCACATACTGGCCGCAAACCAATTGAGGCCGCCAACAAGAACATCAAGCATATTTTGCAGAAAATGGTTGAGACCTATAGTAATTGGCCAGACAAATTGCCATCGCACTCTGGGGCTATAAAACTTCAATCCGGACATCTACTAGGGCAGCTCCTTACTCTTTTGTTTATGATATGGAAGTTATTCTGCCAATCGAAATAAAAGTGTTGTCGCTGCGGGTTATGGCCGAGTGTCAAATAGCAAAAGCAGATTGGCAGCAGAACAGGTTTGAAGAACTCATGTTGTTTGATGAGAGAAGGCTAAAAGCATTATACCATGTTCAGGGTTATCAACGCAGGATTGCCAGGGCTTTTAACAAGAAAGTTAAGTCTAGGAATCTCAAAGAAGGGGATTTGGTGCTGAAAGACAACCGAGCTCCCATCCATGATCCTAGGGGCAAGTTCAGACCTAATTGGACTTACATCATCAAAACTATCTGGTCAGGTGGCACTATTATTCTCATGGACCTGGATAGCCTAGAATTTTCCCAACCGATCAACATGGACAAGTTGAAGAAATACTATCCCTAAGAGGCTCACTAGGCCGAAAACCCAGAAGGGCGACCTAGGCAAAAGTTAGAGCGCAAAGAATGGAAACAAAGAAAAACTAAGCTCGCAAGGTCGAAAACCCTAAAGGGTGGCCTTGGCAAAAGTTAGAGCGCAAAAGGAGAGCGTTAATACTCGAGTGAACCCAAATCGAACTACGTAAGGCCTGATTCCCATCTTCGAGATACGTAGCAACTTCACCCTAAAGTTCGGCCGTAAACGTCTCTAGATCAACTGTCCTGTCCATGTGTTGATTAGGTCATCTTTGTCCATTCTTTGCCTATTCTTCATCTGAGAGTTCGGTTGTGATCTTTTTTCTAAAAGTTGGTTGCAGTGTTGAGCAGTGTTATTCAGTCAAGGGGCAATTTGTGATCTTTGGATTCGGGGTTGTATATCTCGAGGATTGATTCCGTGCATGTCAAGTGGTGATCCTTATCGAAAATGGTTTTGAAAAGTTTTGATAAAAGTTGACTTTGTTCAAATTTTGCCTTTTACAACTTAGATCATTTTTGGACTAAAAGGAAAATTTTCAGTGCTCACAACTTTAATTTCATTGATTTCAATACAAAGTTCTCCAACTCTCGATACAAATCAAAGTTGCTTTTATTACATTCATAAAACTTGAAAAGTAGGATCAAACAACAAATTAGGGACATAGATGAGTCAGGTGTTCCTACGTCCCCCACTCGTGTTTGTGGAAGCTTCTGATGCCAAAGTAGGCCCGATTTGTTCCTCATCTTCGAGCCAAGTCAGGCACTCACCAGAAAGTGTGCAGTTGAAACTAGGGGCAGGGGCTAGAAGCTCTCTCGTCCTCCAAGCAGTGAGGTATCTAGCCAAATATGAACCTCGGATGGAAAATGAAACCAGGTACTCTACCCCCTCCTCTGGGCAAATCTGATCATGTCCAAATTAACGTCTGAACCAGAACGGAAAATAGAATACACAGTATGTAAGGCCAATCAACTTAATGCCAGGTTGCCGAGTCATGCTGTAGCTCATTTTGGTCAAATTAAGCCAAAGGCAACGCCAAACAATGTTAGCAGTAGACCTATTGCACATCCAATGGCACCACCATCCTTCATTCGGGAAATCCACTAGCTGTTAGCAGAAAAAGTATGCTCGGGCTGAGTATGTGAGGTAAGAGTCCACTACCCTCAGCTTGTCCATTAGCCACACCTGGGGAGGGATGAAAGAAAAGAGAGATTAAAGAATAGAGAGATGTATGTTGAGAGAAAAGTGAGAAAAGGGCTTTGAGAGAAAAACAGAGCATGAATGTCGAGTAATGTGAGAAACACATATAAGAAAGGGTGGGAAACATTACCTGAAGAAGTAGTGGACTCCCTGCGAATTTGTTTGTCTCTCGCCGATGGAAGGTATCTAAGCCCATCAAAGTCTCGGCCAATACCAAGCCAATGCAACTCTTGCCCTCTTTCAGGCCTTGTACCACCTCAATTAGCCGAATGCTAGACCCACCAAAACTAGGGGCAACAAGGAAGTGTGCTAGTATACACAAGCAAAGGGCGTGTTGTCGAAAACACCGCCAAAGAAGATTACCTCAGTCGCCAGCCGAAGAAAATCGATGAATCAGGCTAGGAATATCCAGCTCTTTATTGTGAACCAAAGATCAAGCCTCGTGTAGAGTAAGTTTGCACATTCGTCCCAAGGCTTGGACATGGCCAAAACGGGGCTGAGATATGATTTCCTCATCGAGCCGGGATTCCATTAGCACCTGAAATTCCTCAATTGTTGAGCATATCTCTTGTCCCCCGAAGCTAAAGACATGCATGATCGGGCATTTAGACCGAAGCCATGAAAATTCATCTTTTCCGAGCCATCCAAAGAGACTATCCAATCCCGAAGCCTGTTGACAAATAACATCTCCATTTTGAGAGCAAAATATCAAGGATTTGTGAGTTTGCCAGAAAAACAGCATGGGAGCATTATTTATAAAGCTTGAGAAAAAGCTGAGGATGACACCTGGACAGCACTGACCGACATCACACTAATGGTCGGCCGTGCATCAGTGATAGTCGGCTGTGCATCAGTGAAGTCCGGCCGGGTCTTGATGCTGGCCCAGTGCAGATTTGTTACAGAGAAAACTGACCTTTGTTTGAATGAATTTCAATTACACCCTTGAGTTTTGTTTTGTTTGTACCAAGTGTTTGTTAGCTTTTTCGAGCTGTTTTTATTTCGTTTTTTCATTTTCGAGTTGTATTTTATGTTTTGATTGGTTATAAGCCATTATCTGGTTTATCAATCAATTCAAGAACAAGGCATTTACCGTTCCGAAGATTACAAAAACAAAGGTAATGCAGTTTATCATATTGCGCAAAAAGATCATCCAACAAAGAGATCATTCAACAAAACTTGTTTTTTATAATTGGCAGACCCAACCTCGATCATCGTTTTATACAACCAAAATAAAAGAAAGTTTTGAAAAACAAAAGGACAATCCGAAGCTAGTTTTATAACTACATAACAAAACAAAAACAAAAGCAAAGTAAAGCAAAATCATCATCGCCATCAGTAGCCCATCCTCGCTCTATTCCTCCGCGGCTGTGAAGAAGGTGCATCGCTGTCATCACTAGGGCTGCTCAACTGCAGGTCCATTTCCTCTCCCTCATCCTCAGGGGTCGTGGACCCATCAAAAGACTCCTCAAAAGGCGAGCACTGCCTCACTCGACCTCTCCCCTGATCAGCACCTCCTCGGCCTCTCACTGGGCCCCGTCTCCGTCTACTGGCTGCGGAAGGTTCTGCAGGCATTGTTGGCGCTAGCTCAAGCTAAAAAAGATATCAGATATCAGATAGAGTGATCAGAAGTGTACAGTATGGCAATGGTAGTAGGTTACACACAAAATGTACCTTAATCCCATGGGTGACTAAGACAGTTTGCCTCCTCCGTACCATGATGAGTAGACGGTCGATCGTCCCAAGGAGCTCGTCACTATATGCTCGGGGGACCTGTAAAAGAATAGAAACTGAGAAAAGAAGATAGAAGTAATTGAACTATGAACAGTAATGGCTGAGAATACGCTAAAGTGCAGCATAGACTAGCATAAAAAGAAAGTGTACCTACTCAACGCCATAGGCTCAAGTGGGGATTTGCTCAATCACTTCATTTGGACGCATGTACATAATCTCGGTGAGAAGCATGGGCAATCCAGGAATGGGAGCAACAGCAGGGGCACCTCCAATGGGCGCATCGCCAGCCCCAATAGCAGGAACAGCAGCAACCTCTAGTACAACTCAAGCCACGTCTGGAGTAAGATGTGCCACCACCCAAGTGCGCAAGAAAGTCATGAAGTCGCCAGGCTCATGGTGACGATTGCCATCCTCACCTATCATCAAGAGGTCCAGCTCAGGACCATCTTGTAAATCATCAACTACCCTCATGCCAATGGGAGGAGGATGTGGAATATCAGGGTTAGCAACGCCCCGAGTCTAGCGGGATGAATCTCTCTTCCAGGTAGTATGCGTCGACCAAAAGGGCCCTTGAACAGGATCCTCATTGTGGAAGCATGCCGGGCAGCGGTGTAGGTCGCCCTCGATACTTGGGGAATGTCTGCCTAAGGGTGCTAGTCAACCTGAGAAAATCAGTGCAGTGTTAGAAAATTAGTGCGATGTTAGAATGGCAGTGCGATGTCAGAATTAGTGCAATGTTAGAAGTTAGTGCAATATGAGAATGGCAATATGGTACAGTACAACGGTATAAGAGTGATCATATAATGTGAGAAACAGTGCAATACTTGATCTGTCGTGATAGTGTCAAAAAAAGGCAGAAATATGGAAAGGTGCAATCTACATGCCGACGGCGCTCGAATGGCGAGTTGTAGTACCAAGAGTGTGGTACAGACAACTCGATCGGCCTCACTGGACCCGGGGCCAACAAAGTGAAATATGTGTAGACCCAAAGCTACAAACCAAAGGCAGATAGATGACATGAGAAAACGGGTTAAATAAGCAAGAAATTCAACAGTGAACAGAATGTAAAGCGTATCAGAAAGGTGAGTGTAGGATGTACCTCCCAGACCCTCCAGAAGCCGCCAAGTAAATCCGCCTTGCGGTGGGAGACAGAGCTCATATAGCAGTATAGAGTGGCCAAACCTGCACCACCCCAGTCGTAATCCGCTACCCGGGGAAGATGTACCAGTGCCCCGAGAATGTATAATCCCATAGTATTTTTCCTATTTGCAAACAGAGTGATACCAAGAAGATATATAAGGAAGCCACGAGTGTACTAGGCAACCTTGTCTGTAATAGCTAGCTGTGTGCTGGAGAAGTGCTCCAAGAACCAGCTGTAGCACACCATCCCATGGCTGGTAATGTCCGGGATCGCCCCGAGAAGCTAGAGTTGTGCATCTCTCCACTGAGTCATATCTGGATTGAAAAGGACTGGGCCGCCGACCCCAACCCGCAAGCTGGTCAACATCGAGAAGTCATACGGGGTTAATGTTATCTCCCTGGTAGAAGAGAAGTGAAATGAGTTGGTGGTGTCCCACTATCTCTCCACTAGGGCCCTGTAAAGCCAAGACTCGGCCCTCATCTGTATAAGCCCAGTGCAAAAGGGCCCAAAGCCAGCAGCATCTACCAAAGTGCGAACCTCTATGGGAAATCGCTCATACCAACGCCGGGGATCGAAAATAGAGCCATAGCCACCTATCCTCCTGGCGATCACCTATCAGTTAGGAGTTTTATCAGTATATGTGCAGCAGGAATACGTGATTTGTTCATTAAGTTCAACATTTCAACATGTGTCCAAAGTAAATTGCAAAGTAAAATGGGGAAAGAGTTGTGTACCGTGGAAGTGTCGACAGAGATATGCTCCATGGGCTCTCGCAGTAGAGTATTCTCATCCAATCTGGGAATGAAGCCCTCGAATCTCAAGACGCCACCAGGAGGTGGCACATGTGTACACGGCTGGTATGTGGCCGTATCAAAAGGCCTCTTGGCGAAGGAAAGCAATGCAGCGGCTTCCTCCGTCTCCATGTCTGCACCAAGGGTAGCACCAATACCTATGACAGGCTTTGGAATGGGAACCTCGTCATTAGCCATGGAAAAAGTGAAGGGGGTGAGTGAAAATAGGTAGAATCCTAAGTTTCAAACCCTAAGAGAGAGAAAGTGAAGAGGGATGAAAAATCAAAAGAGAATAAGAAAAGTTTGGGCAAAAATGTGAGAAAATGAGGAAAAAACAAAGAGAAAACCCAAACCTCAACCAAAACAATTTTCAATCGGTTCAAAAGGAAGAGGAAAACAAGTTGTTTTAGAAAATTTTTGTGAGGATTGTTTGGTAAATTCAAGAAAAGAGGAAATCTATAGAGGAGGGAGGTTTAAAGAGAAAGAGAGGGGATTTTCGACCTAGATGGTGATCAAAATGGGAGTCTTTTGTGTTTTAAAGAGTCACGGGTGTGGCTTTTTTTCCGAACTGTCCTTCGTTGCTGTCGAAGGCTGGCTGGCGCTATCGAAGCCCGGCCATGCATCACCGAGGCTTGGCCGGCCTTCTGTGATTTCATTTTTTTATTATTATTTATTATTTATTATTTTTATTTTCTTTTCTGTTTTGTGTTGATTTGTGTGTTGTTGATTTATTTTATTTTGTTTCATCATTATTTTAATTTCTGAGTTTTAGTCTCGGGTTTTAATTTTGAGTTTTAAGTTTCGGTTCTTTTTCTTTCTTTTTTTTTTTTGAGTTTTTTGATTGTGGGTTTTGATTTACAGGGCATAAGGAGTTATGTGTTAACCACAAAGAAAATGAGTGTTGAAAACAACAAAATAATAACAACAAAAAGAAAGTAAAGCGAAAGGAGAAAAGAAGGAATGCGATATCCATTTTGTTTTGTTTTGTTGTGTGAGTGCATAATTTGATTTTATTTCATTTGTTTAACTTTATGATTTATCTTGTTTAAGCTATACTGGTCATTGATGACTTGTCATGATCAATTCGTAATTCATTTCATCGTTTCTTACCAGACAATATTGTATGTACGATTCATTCAGAGGGGTTCCAGGTAAAATCATTTGTGCTTTTCGAATTGTATCCTTTTACCTCTTCTCCCCTCATATGAGACGTATTAGGATTGATTGCTTCGGTTAAAAACATCCAGGTGCATCCTGGTGTTCACACCACCTCTTCTCCCCTCACATGAGACGCATTAGGATTGATTGCTTCGGTTAAAAACATTCGGGTGCATCCCGGTGTTCACACCACCTCATTTCCTCTCGCGTAAGACGCGTTAGGATTGTTCGCTTTGGTTAAAAACATTCGGGTGCGTCCTAGTGTTCACACCACCTCTTCTCTTCTCGCGTGAGACGCGTTAGGATTGATTGCTTTGGTTAAAAACATTCGGGTGCGTCCCGGTGTTCACACCACCTCTTCTCCTCTCGCGTGAGATGCGTTAGGATTGATTGCTTCAGTTAAAAACATTCGGGTGCGTCCCGGTGTTCACACCACCTCTTCTCCTCTCACGAGAGACGCGTTAGGATTGTTCACTTCGATTAAAAACATTTGGGTGCGCCCGGTGCTCACACAGTCCTCTTTCTCCTTCCGCGTGCAACGTGTTAGGATCTCAATTGAGACCTCGTGCGCGCTTGACGGTTATGTCACTCTTCGCCTTTCCTGCGCGTCGCGTAGTTGAGCTTTAATTTTCTTACATCATTTCTGCATGAAATATGGTTTGGCTCGTGATTCTCACGCACGGCGTGTTCATTTACTTACTTCTTTTCATGTTTGGAATTGTTGTGCCTTATTTTAGTTTGTTTAACTGTGAAATTTTCTTTGCATTGTATTTGCATTCAAATGTTTTATTACGCAGCCTCATTGCATGATCATAAGTTATATTCTTGCATCATACGTATCATTTGCATCCTGTCTCAGAACTACGCTAGTTTGATTCCTTACAAAGGGATACGTAGGCAGTCTGCAGGTGCAACCATTTCAATTTATGTCTTCCTTTCTTGTCCAAGTCTTACGGCCTTGTCAAAATGGGTCGTCTCTGGGCTTTGACATTCACTCACATCATTTTATGACTTCGAGCTCTGTCAAAGAGCGGTAACTGTAGATACCCAATTTTTGACCACCCGCAAGACTCAAACGCTTAGTTCAATGCACTCAATGATGAAAGTTGAATTATGAATTCGCAGCCATTCGGAATCAAACAGGCTTCCAAAATAGCCTCACATCTTCAATATTTACCTTGTTTGAACTCACGGGTTTCATTTTTGGACCATTTCTTGCCCTGAGCTGAGTTTGAACCGAAAAAATAGGGGAGGCCATCAAGGTCTGGCCTTGTATCAGTGATGGCCGGCTGTGGCTATGAATGGTTGGTTGGCCTTCAATGGCGATAAACACTGTTCTAGGCAGGAGGCCGCCAGCTGTCTATTTTTGAAGATATTTATCACCTTTTGAGCACGAATTCTATAAAACCGAAGCTCTGGGATTGTTTTGAGGGTTCAACAAAATTCTAGAAGTGATATATACACCTTGAGAGCCCTTGACTCCTTCTTCTTCCATTGCAAGGCATCTTTGAGCTAACCTAGCTTGCTTACACCACCTATATACACCATATACAACCTTGTCTTACCATCCTAAAGCCTTGGTTAATCTTGGAGAAATGTAATTCAAGCTTAAGAATGCATTGAAACTAAGTTCAAAGCATCCATAACAAGCTTACTTCTTGAAAGGTATAAGCTTGTCTTTTTTTCTCTTGCCTTCATTTCTATCATTTACTTCATACTTCTTGCTGTTTTGGATTTTTTTGAGCTTGTTTAAAGTGATTGGAGTTGAGTTTAAAGAGTTACCAAAAGGGTAGAGAGAGCTTGCTCTTTCTATACCTTTACTTATAACTCAAACCTTCTCATTTTCACTCATTTCCTTTGGTATCTACACTGATTTTCAGAGGTTTTGAAAGGTTAAAAACCATGTTTTGAAGCTTCAAAAGTAGAGGGGTTAGCCACCCCTCCTTATTCTTGTTTACTAGCCTTAATTCTCATCTTTATTGTCTAGCTTTTCAACCTTTTTTCATACATGTTTTACCTCTGATTTTCATGCATTTAGGGCTGTTTTGAGGTTCTCTAGGTCTTTTCAATTGGTTCATGCCTTGTTTAATAAACTTGTGGTCTCATAAGTTGACATACATCTTGTTTGATATGCTTTCTTTGTTCATTTTCCATGTTTGAAGCCTAAGTTTATTAATCAGTCAATCATTTCATATCTTTCATTCTTGAGACTGGTTTCAACCAATTGAGGTTGTTCAATGCATGTAAAGGAGACCTACACTTAATGGCTTAATCTCTTTGGAGATTCATTGTCAATGGTGCAGTCTCCTTCTCATATTTTAGAAGGACCTCTTGTTTAACATCACTTCTTGTTTAGAGGACTTTAATATCACCATAGACAAATGGGCTAATGAATGGCAATGACTAAAACAATTGGCTTAAAACTTGGTTTAACACACTTAAAGAAAACGGCTTAATAGCTTGAACTTGGCCTGACGTTATGCCAAGTTTCTTGTGTCAAGGGTCATCAAGCATCAATTTATGGTGTTTTTGATGTCCTTGAAGCATCTCAACTTCCTTTTTTGAGTTCATTCCATGACAAAAAGGGAGGGGTAGTCCATTTGTATTACATTCATTGATTTTCGGTCCAAAATGATATCCGAGATCATCAAGTGATCATATCGCTCGTTGATGGTTTTGGAGTCAATCCTAACTTTCTTTTGAGGCTTTCGTATAACAGAGAAGGAAGGAAGGACAAACAGAGCTTGAAAATGCTCTATCTACACTGATTTCACCTCAGACCACAAACCAAATCAATGCACGACCGACCCTCTGTGGGCTCAACCGGCCATCAATAATGCACGGTCGGCCCTTGGTGTGTGGCCATCAATGCAATTTTGCAGAAACAAAGGCAGTGGCTAAAGGTGAAACAGAGATGGCTCAGGCAAACAGAGTAGCTTTCAAGCGATGCGCATACAACCTCTATCCATCTTCCTTGGTGCTCATACCGAATGCGTTTGATCGTTTAATTGTTTCATTAGCATAATGAATTGAATTATAATATTTAATTAGTTTAATTAGTTGTAGCTAATTATTCGGTTTTGTAGTATTTAATTAGCTTAGCCTAGTTAAATTCTTAATTAATTAGCTTAGATGGTTAGTTAATTATTCATTTCAAGTGTTGTAATAGTTAGTTAATTATTCATTTCAAATGTTGTAATAATTAGCCTAATTAGCTTAGTTTAGCTTAGCTTAATTAGTTAGTTAACTTTATTCATTCAGGCTCTTCTTCGTGAGAGCGTAATGTAATAATGTATATGTTTTCCAACCCCACATCTTTCTCCCTTTTATTTACCCGCTTTTGATGGTTAGATCAGGGACATATTTCAATTAGCATATCTTATGCTTTATGCTTGCGTCCATTCATTTGTATTGCATGCACGAGACTCAGCGCATCATTCAAACTGCATTGTCATTTCATTACTTCTTTGAATGCGTGCTTAGATCGCATGTTATCAAATCAATTCATATGCCATATTAATAGCCGAGCCTATTAATTGCATTCTTTGTGTGTGTTGCATTACTCATCTTGCATAGTTAGGAATCATGCATATTTTTCTAACTCATATCTTCTTAGCTTGGAGTACTAGGTGAGTTTTTAGTGTTTTAGCATCTTTGCAAGAGTGTGAATGTTGTCATGTCTAGCATGCTTGCCATAAGGCTAAATGCTTACTTGCTATAACTGCTTGAATGCCTGTGGATGAAGGCTTGTTGTTTGAATTAGAACGATTCAACGAATGTATGTTTTAAGCCCACTTTGTTGAGTGGCAAATCAATTTTAAGCCCATTATGTTTAGTAGCAAATTTGCAAACTTTAAGCCCACTTGAAGTGGCAAAATCAAACCCTTTTCGCAAACAAATATGAAAAACCTCTCATCCTCTCGATTAATCAAAATTTTCAAAACCAGAGAAATTCATTCCTCATCGTTTTCATCAAAATTTTGAAAATCTTGATCAATACATTTATACGTCAAATTATTAATAAAACTTAATACAAATTAAAAATAAGAAAAAATTGTATTCATAAAAACACTTAACAAATCTCATCGTAATGAATTTGTGACTGGAGTCCACTAATAATGTAATACTTGCGTTGTTGCAATGAGTTTAAGTATAATCCTTCAAAGTAAAGAAATATAAAATATAAAAAAAAATAAAATTGAAAATACATGATAATGAGTAGCCGAATAAATTTAAAAAATTCGGTCTTATGTTACTGGAAATGTATCTTTTATTCGACATTAGGCTATCAGACTTATATTTTTTGTTCGGCAATGTGATGTCGGATTATTTTATTTTGTTCAATTTCGAAACACTGAATAAAAGTCGAAGAACAGTCTAGAACAACGAAACAAAAACTTACCAAACAAATAAAAAAACTCACAATTTCACTTTTTTGATGGTTCTTCACCACCATTTCTTCATCCGTTGCTTTCTTTGATGATCAAAACACTATGATTCTCACTTTTTGAAAAGAGATGTGTAAGAGAAAAGAAAAATTGAGAAAGTAAAAAGAAGAGTAAGAATTGAAGACTAAGGGGTGTAAGGAGATAATAAAATATATTTAATTTGAGTATTTTGTTTTTAAAAGTAATTTCACACATGGATAAAACTGGAAGAAGAAAAAAAAAAGTTCATATAGAGTCTGTAAAGAGGTGAAGTAGTGGTGTAAGTAGAATCACCCCTAATCGATTTTGGCTTTATTTAGAAATTTTGCTATTTTAATTGGTTGCTTAATTCCTTAATTATTTTAATCTGATTAAAATAGTTATGTTTGAAAAGTTGGTTGACTTTTTTTTTTGTAATTAATTTAATGGTTATGAAAGAAAAAGTGAAATGATTATGGATTAAATGTGATATTTTATTTTATTAGTTATTTTAGCCTATCTTATCTTTTTGTAAATTATATTAACCCAACATTCTTCCCAAACACCCCCTTATCTTTTTATCTTTTGCCTTCTCTTTCAACATCTCTTAAAACTGTTTTTAGATTATGAATGGAGAGAACAAAATATAAAACAAAAACAAAGAAGAGAGATGAAGTAAAAACTTAATTTTTCTCTTCTTTTTTTTCCCCTTAAGTTCGTTCAGAAATTTAAGATTCAAAGGCAACCTAAACTCCTGCCATATAACAACTTCCTAGATTTTTTCCATCTTTGAAGAAGGGGTAAGACAATAATGATATTGTTTATAACAATGTTTTCAAACTCATATCGGACCGGTCTGTCAACTTCTTAGATTTTTTCCATCTTTGAAGAAGGAGTAAGACAATGATGATATTGTTTATAACAATGTTTTCAAACTTAGATCGGACCGGTCAAATCGATGACCAGATCGAGTTTTGGTCTGAATGACTCTCCAAACTTGAACTATCCTCAAAATTGACTTTTAGAATAAAATTGAAAGAACTATCGGTTCAACCGTGAAATTTCTTCCAAAAATATACTGTGGAGAGAGCTTGAACATGGAACCAAGTGCATAAAAAGCAAGCACTCAAACCATTAAGCCATCAATTCAATTATTGACAATGTAATAAATATATATATGATATATTCAATATTATCTTAATTATTTTTACTAAAAATCAATGTATAAAAAACGTAAAATAAATTTTAAGAAATATTTTTTTTTTGTAAATATTTATTATTTATTAATTTTTGTAATTTTAATACCTATATTTTTTTATACTAATAAATTTTAATATATTTATGACATAATTATGACATCACGATTTAATTCCAGTTCACCCGCGGTTGAACCAGTGACCCATTCACCTAGCTACTTTTTCGATACGCTCACCGGTCCAATTTTCAAAACATTACTTTATAACCTCTATGCATAGTTTTTATTTTGTGTATGAGAGAGAGAGAAGTTTGTGATTTTAACTTTACTAGATAATCAAAACATATTTTTATTCCAACTGTATATCAAAACAAACAAAAAAAAATTCCAACTATTTACAGCAATACATACTATATTCCAAATATTTACATCAATACAATCTTTTAATTTTAATTTTTTTTGGTATCCTTTTTACTCAGGGAGTCAAATCCATTCACAGTTAGTCATATTTACATCAAAGAATATCCATTCACAGAACACAACACACTTTCCTTCTTCTTTCATTTTATTTTGTTTTTGGTTCCATTTTTGTTCCACAAAATTCACATCAAGACCGTCCATCCTTGCTCAGCAAGCAGACGACAAACCACTCTTTCGTTCTTTCCGGGTCAACTCTGTACCAAAGAAATAGAGAATCATATGATCCGCTACTAACCTCTCTGCCTCATAAACTGGTATCAGTTCAAACCCCAACATAAGCCAATCCTATTCTACTAGCTAGCAAGATTCCAATAAAGCCGGGTTTTTTTAGTTTATTTTTTTTTTGCCTCTTTTCCTTGAGCTATAGTTTTGGTTTCTTCTCTTCTTTCTTTTTTGAATTTTTTTCCCGGGTTGGTTATAATAGTAGGAAGTTCATACAGAAGGCGAAGAAGAAGCCGGAATGGCATGACGAAGATAGGAGAGCCATTCATGGAATGTCAGCTGCTCCTGAGAGAGGAGAGCCATTGTTCCGTGTACTTGTTCTCTGCACGGGTAAAGAAAAACAGAGAAACAATGGATTATGAATTATAGAAACAATGAGAAAGAAAACGCGAGCATGATTTGCTTGTTCTATAACACATGCATTTACGGCCAGAAAACATTCAATGCATAAATTCTAACATTGGGTCCTAGATCAGTCCCATCTGTTCAATTTAATCTAATGAAATCCACAATTTTTTTTATATTTTATCAGAATCAGATTTGACGGTCAACGATAAAATCAATGAAATGTAGGTTCGACGAGGAAGGTTCTAATTAACAGTTAAAGGCAGCTAGATGCAATGGTCAAAGTAGCAATGGCCAAGTGATGAAAATATGCAAGTACTTGTGATAATCCAAAAAAATAAGAAACTATTTCTTTGAAAAACCAGTAAAATGTCACAACTACCTAAAAGTATATAGTTTCAATTTTCATGTAATATGCAGCAGAACATTTTGGAAAGAAAAGAAAGAAAGAAGGAAAAAAAAAAAAAAAGCAGAACTTGCAATTTTACAATTTAACATGCAAACTAATCAAACTGTTTTTCCAGGCACAGCTTTGAGCATTTAGTCAGTTTGTTTAAGAATTCAAACCAATCAAAAGTCCTCGAGACAAGCACAAAAGCATAGAAACTTGCAGGGGATAAGGATTCGACAGTTTGGAGGGTCCACAAAGCCCAGTACTAAACTTGGAACCAATCAACAGATTCAACACGCAGAAAACCAAAATATCCTCTCCAGAGACCAACCAAATATCCTCCCCAGGTGTCCACACTTATTTTACCTAGAACGTGGATCGTTTCGGTACATAGCACGGGAATAGGAACGTGGTACACCACATACTCTAAATGTGGTACGATAGGAATAGACTTATATATATTACACTTAAGAATTTAAGGTACTCATAGAGTAATTTTCTTTTAACTATTAGGTATCAAATAATTTTTTTTTTGAATGTATCATTTTTCTAAAAATTATGACCCATTTTTTATATTTTTGTCTTGTTAAGTTAACTCACCTTAAATTTTAGTTCATATATTTGAATTTTTTTTTTCTCCTAAGATAACATTTAAGAAAATATAATGAAAAAAACTTTTGAGATCGTTTCAAATCACCAAATTTGCTGTTTTAAAACGAAAGTGTACCATATTTCAGAATGTGCATACCAATACATAATTCGCTAAAATATTAGTGTTTTCTGGTATCATAGGTCCACACTCTTTCTCTTAAGAAATTCCATGTCGGTGTAACAAAAGTCTTTGACATTTTTAGAAAGCAACTTAGGTCTTTGACACTTTAGAAAGCAAATATAGGACTTCGACATATGAACACATCTCCTATATCCAGTTTTCTCAGTTACATATAAAGCATTTTTTTCTAAATACATGCTTGAAATCATCAACATGGCAAATAGAAAATCAAAGTTTCATTAACTCAATTCACCAATCCTCAGAGCGGTTGTAGTACACCTCATTTAAACATAGTTTCTGCTTCGTTAGCATGTGATGATTCAAATTTGCATTCAAAATTCTGTCCGACACAGATTCCAAGCCTAAAGATTATGCATGCTGCATTTGATTATGTACCAAAGCTTCATCTAGAACAGAATTCGACCTTCCTAATATGCTTATTTGCCACAAAGCTATCACTCATAGTATACAATATGTATTTTTAGCTATTTGGACCACGGTATCAACATATCACACTCAATCAAGGAATAAATCCGAAAGTGGATTATCATATTGACAGCAGAAAAAAAAGGACGGGGGAAAAGAAAAAGGACAATGAAACTTGTACAAACAAATAAACACAATATGAAAAAAGCTCGAAGAAAGTGACCCTTACCAGCAGCATACATATCTGGGACATTTCCAATAGTGTCTAGAAACTTGTCCTTAAAATTTTCCTCACGCCCACGACCATAGCAAGGAACCAACACAGCAAAACTATCATCTGAATCATTGTCACTATCGAACCCAGGGCCATAAGGCTCCAACCATCCAACTGACCAATCCGAATCATCAGACTCGGACCCAGAAACACAACCACCATCTGATGGCACCATAACCACATCATATTCATGGTCAATTTTGCTTTCTTCCCGACTTTGCCATTTTCGCTTAACCCTTCTAGACGAGGAACCCATATTGCCTCCATTAACCAAAGGGAATTTCACAGAATCTGATTCCCACAAACCCAAATCAGATGCAGAATTTGAAGAAGACCCGTTAGATATTTTAGGCTCTTGATGCTTTCCACTCCACAACCACCAAGAGCGACGCGTAAACGCAACAGCCATATCTATACCCACAAACTTATGCACTCACAACAGACCTCAAAGGACAGTGGATTCACAAAAACACAAATGCATACGAAGTCAATGTTCTTGTGGCCCAAGAATTCAAAAGCTGATACCGGTGATTTAATGGGAAGTTCTACCTGCTGTGGCAATCAGTAAAATAAGGAAATGGAAACATTGAATGAAGACATACAAAATAAAAAAGGTATATTCCAGATGAAATCTAAAAATAGACAATTCTGTAGTAAAACAGTAGGAAGACTTCTTGTCCTCAGTTTTGTCACCAATCATCACAAGAGTGAATTGACCCGCCAAAGTCTAACTAGTCTTAACTATATTTACATTTAGAGGGTACAACAAGAATTTACCAAAAATAGATCTAAAGATTCAAATCCAAACAATTTGACTAAGCCCAAAGAACTTGCAAACATTAAGTCCAGCTAAAATGACCCTATGTTGTTTCAAGATTGAAAATTTAAATCTGCCAAACAATAATAACCTTTTCCTTCAACATAGAATTGAAATCAGAACAAAATCGTTTAGACCATCTCCAACGGTTCATCATACTTTGCATCAAATTTGAATTTTGGTGAAAAATTCACTTTTTGGAGCTCCAATGGTTTCACCAAATTAGTATCAAAATGAGAATGAAACAAAAAATTCATCAAAGTGAGAACACGCTTCAGATTTCACTATTTCACTGTGCGTTACCGTTGGGGTGGGCCAACCGGTCAACCAACCGGTTGTTCGGCCGGTTGACCCACCGGTCGACCGGTTCCCTTTCAAATGGTAGGTTCAAACTGGTCAAAAAATGTTTAAACAGGTAAAAAAAAAAAAATTTTGCACTTACCGATCGAACCTTCCCCGGTTGGAGCAAGCCATATCAGATTGGGAAAATTGACTTTTTTTTATTCAAATTTGGTGAAAAATTTGGTTCACCGTTGGAGATGCTCTTAAAACAAATAAACTGACCAAAACCCAAAATTCTTAATTTATTACACGCCATCGAATGATTTTGTTTTTTTTACCAGCACCAAATGATCATGCATATATATATATATATATATATCTACTAAACACTAAAAATTGAACACTTTAAACTGTTCTAAACCATGAATCTGAAAGAAAAAGGAACAAAGAGCAAAAGCCTTAATTCTTACCTTCTCTCTAAAACTTCGAATAAATAAAGAAGATTCAAAGGAAAACTAATAGAAGATAGCTATAGAAGATACCTTTGAGTTGAAAATATAACGAATCAACGTGTTCGCAAAAATCAAATCAAATCAAGATTGGTTATCATCCCTAGTTTCTGAATCATCGATTGCAAGAAAGAGTTGGGAAAAGCCAGGTTTCTTGTACCTATGCATTCTTATGATTTGTTCATTCCACCTTCACCAATATTTTAACAACCAATTAATTACATATTTATCATATTACTCCCCCGTTCCAAAATAATGATCCATTTTAAGCAATTTAACTTTTTTCATAATACAATTATTATATTTTAAAAATATTAAGTTTTTAAAATTATTCTTTAATAATACAATTTTTTTAAAAATATCAATTGTCATAATTATATTTTTTGTGTTATTACTGAATTTAAAAGAATGACAAAATAATAAATTCATATTATTTTATTACTTAATTTTTAAAAATGGACTAATGTTTTGGGATAATGAAAAATGTAATAACGGACTAATTTTTTGAGACGCAGGAAATATTATTTTAAAAGAAAATTAAAGATAATGTAGATAAAAATTATTGTAAATTAGTTGATAAACTTTCTTAATTACAATTTGTAAGAGGGGTTAACTTAAACTCATCTAATTAATTAAATCCAATCGAAGCCTAGTCTGAAAGCCCAAAATTAGTGGGCCTGGAGATATCATCATCGAATTGGTTGAATTGCTCTAATCTCAAAAGGGTTCGGATCCACAAACCTAGAGACATATTTGAGCTCAGACTTGAAAGAGTTTTGAGCAAACCTAGATATCTGAAACATTGAACCAGCCTATACCTGGGTCAAGGTGGCACGACCTCAAAGGGTTCATAAGACTCAGCAACATTTGCGGCGGGGGATCCTTTCAGACTACCCTAACGCTTTGGGATGGTTGGGAAGTGTAACGCCCCGAAATAATTTAACATGAGATAACCCCATTAACTAATATTCATCAAACAATGACAACAATTCTTCCCTCTTGACATATTAATAAAGAGTTTATATAAAAGTTTCACATGCGGTATACATTCAATGACAAAAGAACACATGAATCTATAGCATGTGAAGCACCTAATCTCAAAAACAACAAAACACCCTTAAGGGCTTACATCTTCCAAGGCAAAAGGCCAGTTACACAAAATGGTCTCTCGGACCCATACACCTTAGCCCTTGGCTTACAAAAGAATTACAACAAAAATAAAAGAGCCATTTACTCTTCTCAAAATATCCACGCCCTCAGTTCGGCGGGATCACCACATCTTTACCTGCACCAAATCCCATAGGGGTGAGTACAAAGCCCAGTAAAGAATTCTTACAAAGTATATACAGTTATGCGATTTCAATTAAAATGTAAATGCCAATGCCAAGCTATGCATCCTCTAAAACAAATCTGTTTTATGCACTTTTGAAGATTATCATCTTTCAACGAAATTTACAATCTCAATTTATTTCAAAACTTCCAATTCTTAATTAATAGGGGCGATAAATACGACACTGGTAATCCCTAGGCTGGTATCTGCAAGTAGACTTTACAAGTACTATCTAATCATCATTTTTACCGGTGTTAACCGGAAGGCTCGACACCTATCCGTGCGGTTTTCTAGTCTTTCATCATGGACACTCAAACCAACTTATCAATTTCAACTACACCCCCTATCCAGACTTACCATGTATTTACCCCATTCACATTTCCATGGTTATCATTACAATATCATTCCCTTTCAAAAAAAATAAATGTCTTCAATCTAGAATTTAAAATGCATAATTAATAATGAAAGGGTGTGTAATGCAATGATCTTTCCCATACTTCATAATACTACTCTATTTCCAATTATCTCTACAACAATATCAATTTCACAAGGTAACCATGCTATCAACTCATAGTAACAATCAATTCTCATCATGCCCAACTTTCATCAAGATAGCCTCTTCTAGTTGACATGTAATGTTTTCAAGCTCAACTTCTCAATGTTTATAATTTTCACTATGCCATAGTGCACAACATATTGTCATTTCACAATCATACATCATCATGTATCCAACAATAATTTTCTAAAACAAGTCCTTCATTATTGACACATCAATAGGATTTTCATTCATACAAACCCCCTTATAATTTCTACATCAATTTGTCATTTTAAATCAAAGGAGGAAGAATTCCATGGATGTTCCCATATCATTTTCCAAAATCCCCAATTTCTAGGGTTTTTCAACAAAACCAAACGTCTCTCATTTCATGATGAAACCCAACAAAATCATATTTTCTTATGTGTTTCTAGAAGAACAACCTCATAGCTAGAAGGAGGAGTGAGATCAAAACCCATCTCCTTAAAACTTTCTTTACATTTGGAGAAAAACCCAATTATCACAATAACTTCAAAAGAGCTTTTAAATTAACAACAATAAAGCAAAACATGTATATATAACTCAAGAAATCCATACCTCAAGCTTGATGAAAAAGATGATGAAACCCTAGCTTTAATGGAAGATCCTTCACTCTTCCACTATCCCAAGAAGAACTCTAGCTTAGATCTCCAAAGCCTTGAGAGGAATGATGATGAATTTGAACCCAATAGATTACAAGAATTAAAGAGTTTTAGGGTTTTGATGAGGGTTTCTAGAGAGAAGAATGAGGAAATATGGTCTTTAGAGTGAGAGTGAGAAGCCCTAGAATGAGATACAACTCGGCCAAAATGATATAAAAAATATAGATTTTTGGACTCAGGCAGACCGCACGTGCGGCGCCCATCCCCACACGTGCGGAGCGTCTCTCTTGCATGTGCGGCTCCCATCCCCGTACGTGTGGCCCTCCACGTGCACACCTAGCTCCGCACATGCATATATTGCAGTATGCAAGCCAAGCAAACCCTTGAATTCCGCACGTGCGGCCCTGGCCCAACAGCCTAGAATTTCTTTGCTTCACTCCCGGGCACTCCGGACCTAGCCCCGCACTTCCCAGAACAAGAAACTTCAACACCGACACACACAAGAGCAAGAGTCTTAAATTGGAAATGATTTCCGAGAGTGCCAACCCAACGAGAACAAAAGAGAGCGAATCCAAAAAAGAAAGAGAGGAAAAGAGGCCTGGTCATCATAGGAAACATTGGTTTAGCGTGGTTAAGAAGAAGGGTTCGCCGATGAGTTTATCTCATATTCAAAACTTTTTTCATCCTCGGAGAGATCACCTCCTCAAATAAAATAGTTAAAGAGAATATTCTCCCATGTGCCTTACATATAGGACTCTTACCATTTGAGTTGCCTATATATAGAGCACTCTCCATAGTTTTAAGGAGAAAGATTTAGAGAGAGAGAACCTAGGGAGTTCTCATCTTCCTTTCTTAAGAATGAAAGTGTAATCTATGTGAATTTGCCATGATTATCTCTCTCTAACTCTTTGCCCTCTTCTTCATCCAACATTTTCTTTCCATCATCCCATCGCTATTGTGTTTCTAGTTGCAACCATTAAGGAATCTAAGCCTCTCTCATCATTTCTAGATAATTCTGATTTTTCGATAAGTCTTCCAATTTTCCGACGAGCCTTCGAATTTTTTAGTGGACATTCAAAATTTCTGGCGCCATTCTCGGATCCTTACATACACAATTTAAACTTCTAAACTAATTATAAAAATGTTCTTCATTTTTTATGATTTTTTTTTTTGGTTTCAGTTTTGAGAAACTATTTTTAGACGGGTCTTTGTTTGTCTTTATTGAATTGCTTTTTATATTTTAGTTATTTTTTTTATTTAGATACATCAAAATTTGATATATATAAAAAAATTTAAAAATTAACTAAAATTTGAAAAAAAAAATCACTAAAAATAAATGAAAGCCCAAATAAAAATACATATAGATTTTTGTTTGAATTTTTGTTTAGTTATTTTTTAACATTTAAGTTTTTTTTTTTAATTTTTTTTAAGATATATTTTAATTATGTACATCTAAAAAATACAACAAAAGAAGGACGAAATAATGAAAAAAAATCATTAAACTAAATAAAAATTTATCTAAAAATAATTTTTAAAAAACCAAACCAAACAAGACACTCGTTCTTTTCTCTTTTCGCTTTTCTCTTCCTTGTTGGGGCTAGGTATAGGGTTATTCGACCTATGAAAACCGCCCTACCCAAACCACCCGCACATGTTTAGGCTATTTCGCAGAATCGTTAGGGTCGGATGAGGGTTAGGATTTTCCTATTTTGTGGGTTGCGGGCAAGTCATGGGTTTTACCCGCATCCGCACCCATACTCACTCGTCTGCATCTGTATATATGTATTTTTTAAATCTAGACCGTCAGATTAGCTTAGATTTTTTTGCTTGTAAGTTTTGTGACCCTAATTTTCTCTTCTCTCACTCACTCAGCAACAGCAACCTCTTGTCGTCCTTTTTCATCTCTGTGTGTGTGTGTGTGTGTGTTGATCAATCGGCAACCTACAATCGGCGAATCAATGCACTGAAAATCATTGGCCGGGGACAAGCAGCAAAGCTGCAAACCTTTGGCAAATCAGTAAGCCCCCCTCTCACCCTCTCTCTCTCTCTCTTTCTCTCTTGTTAGCCCATGCGAACAAGAGAGATGTTGGACATTTTTTAGGTCAAACAGGTTGCAAGAAAACAAATGTATTATTGATTTCCTAGTTTTTCACTTGTTTTGCAACTTTTTAACAACTTAGATTCATAATGGTGTTTTTTTTCAATCTGATTATCAAACTTGTAGGCTCTAATACTATTTGAAAATGCCACCCACATAGTATGAGAGTTGTTTTGGGCCTTTGTTTATTGCTCTTCACCAATAATCAACTACTTTTTTCATATCATTATAATAACATTATAATAATATCACACACTACCTTATTTAAAATACTTATTTTCCAATTAGAATTTCTTCAATTTTTTGCAAATCTAGTTAAGTGTTGTTCAACAATAAATTTTTAAAAGAAAAATGCCAATCCACAAACTACCCCCAACAGCCTACACATCCACGAACCCTATCTGCACAAATCGCAACCTACACTGCAGTTGGTTGAGGGTTCATTTTTCCCAAACCACAAACATACAGGCGAGTCCAAACCATAAATTGAACCGTAAAAAACTGATCGGTGAGCACCCTATTGCCTATGTTCTTTTTTCTTAGCTTGTAATTTCAACAGCTATCACCGTCGGCAAGCCTTCCATCACTATTAACCCCTCTAAGTTTTCATATATCTTTTTTTATTCTAAACATTAAATATTGTTATTTTATATCATATTAATTCTGTAAAATAAATTTGTTAGTTTAGTTTTATATGCTTATTGATGTTTTGATGACAAATTGTAAGGAATTTTCTGTAGGTGGGCCTACATAGATTAAATAATTAGGCATTGTATACTGTTAAATGAAGTATGGGTGATGTCGGTTAGACCCATTAAATTATGATTCATACAAAAATATGACCGGGTCATGGACACATCTTTAATAGCACATATTTTTTGTCATACTATGTGCACTAAAAGAGTATGGGCTAAACCATATGTGTAGAGATCAGTTTAAGCCCACTTATAATTCCATTTATTTATGATGGGCTAATATGGAATTAGGGCTTTATAAATATATGGTTAAGGTCCCCACTCCAACCCTAGCCTCCATCTCATATTTTTCCATCGGTGTGTGAGAGCAAACAAGAGCAGGTTTTGGAGTAGAAGACAATAATTATTAAGAAGTCTATTGTTTAGATCAACTCTATGAATGGTGTCAGGTACGCAACTATTATTGTTTTTTTTTCTATTGATTTGACTTGAGATTTTGGGGTTTAGATTTCTTTTGAAATCCCACAAGTGGTATCAAAGCTTTTTGTTAGATCATTGAAGAAAATATAAAGTTTATTTTCTTTAATTTGTAAAACTTTTTTCGCAAGCCATGTGACAATTTAATATCTCTATTGAATTTTATTGTCACCATATTGATCTGCATAGATATTTTATTTTTTACCTCTGCATATGATATTTTTAGATTGTTACATATTACCGTAATAGTCGTGTCATGACATAGGTCAAGATTGAAGGCCATTCAAAGATTTAATGGCTTCTCTGCATAGACTTTTGTTCTCAAATTTATATTAATTATTTGAAGGAGATATAAGGCTATTGATATATGATCTATGTGTCCTGCTTGTAGCTGGCGTCGGTTTCTCGCATTAGTACTTTTATTTATAATTATTATGGATTGTTGACTAATCGTGTATATATATCATTATGATTTCTGCTGCGCAATATACCATGTTGTCATACTCATGGCATGGCTTGAGTTCATGTTCTCTTATTTGTCATTGATTAATATAATAACAATTATTATTAGAGCAAAAGGCAGCCTTGTTGCATCATGAACAGAACCCTTTTATGGTCATGACTCTAGCTTGATCAAGTTCCTTTTTTATTTATATATTCTTGTTATTATTGTGGTGCTATCAATGACCATATTATTTCGTGGTTATGATTGTACTATTTATTTGAGTACAGAATAATGAAATTGAATTATTTTGGGGGCATAAAGATTTTGTCACAATTCATACCTAAAACTTAAGATAATTAAAGTGACATACCGCTTAAGTGGTCTCTGTCATGTAAATTTTCTTGAGTTCGAGGTAAAAGTTTTGGATTGTATATGGTTACGTCTAGATCCATGCGAGTAATAATCGGCCCAAAGGAAGGTTATTATTTTGGCCGGATCATGGATGGTATAAGATAATTAATATGGGTGATATAATTATGGGATTAATCTGTGCATTCAATAGTCGGCCCAAAGGAAGACTTATTGTTTGGCCAAACCTATTTTTATATTATTCATATTAATTAGCCTTATTGGGAGAAGACCACTTGCATGTTATAATACTTGTCCAAAGATTTGATTGTAATGATGTGTTAGATTTCTCATGAGGGCATTGCTAAAGGTTTAATATTTTATTATTAAATTTAATGCCCTATAGTGTCATGACCCAAACCCGCCCCTATAGGTTTAGTATCGTAATCGGCCAGTGATCCTTGGATTACCGAAGGCCTCTGAACAGATTAACAAAATTAAGGGGCTAGCGGAAGCAAATACATAAATATAGTTGTCCAATGAGCTGTGCTGACTTATATGAAACTGAATATTTAAAATTTTATATACATAACCGGTAGTCAACCATACATTATACCCACACACATTACAGTATTTTAAGTACAGCCAACAGAATTACATCAAGTCATATATAGACACAGAACCAACAGAACTTGAACACAGGATACTTCGGGAACCTCCACGTGAGGCACAAAGGTTGGCTGACAGCAGAACACAGGTCCAGACAAAAAGCCTTCAGGCTCGGGGCTCCAGAATGCTCACCTATACATATATATACACACAATGAGCTAAAACCCAATGAATAACATTAAGGTAAAGGGTTTAGTGAATGAAATCCGAATATATCATAAGCAGAAAACGGACCAGAGCATAATCATTCTCATATCAGAACATAATAATGGTGCATCTCATAGAACACATCACAGAACGTCTTCCGACTAGAGTAATCGGTTCCGGATACCGATTAAACACATATCACCACAATGAAGTGGGTAACGAGATCTCGTAATTACTTGTATGCCATGGACCCGCATTTTCATGCCGTCCCTCATGACTTGGGACTATCTATGTGTAGACACCCCATTTTTGACCGACCTTAAGACTCAGACATCACCAGTTGAGCGCTTGGTGATACTGCATATCGTGCTCGTCTAGAAGTTTTAGAGTCTCGGCTGCGAGCCTTGCCTCCGGACTTCCGGACTCTTTTGTGCTTTGCCTCGGTTTGCAGGCTCGGTTTTCTCTGTTTCTTTTCCTGAGGGGAGGGAGAGGTCCCGTAGACCATCTCTCAGTGACCGTGGGCTACATTTTGTGGCTGTAGGCCATTTTTCTCATTTCGGAGCCCGGTTCCCGATTTTCGGAGCCGTCAGGTCGTGTGCCTCGGTTCGGGACCGCTTAACCATCTCCTATTGCTTTGGTTTCTGGCATGCATCTTATTTACTCCCTTTTGAGGGACACTGAGGTCTAAGAGACCCACTTCGTGGTCAAATACCACTCCCGGTGCCTAACAGCCAGTTTTCGGGGCCTCGGGCTGCGCATTTCGGCCCCCGAACCTTCATTTTGCATCGGTTTGGGCTCATTTTTGGTGGAGACCTTATTTTCACTGTTATAAAGCTTGTAGGAGGGTGGGAGGCCAGCAATTTTGCTGAAAAGCCAACTTCTTTTTGGTCAAAAGTGGTTCAGCATGAATCCGGGAAGGAGAAAAATCTGCGCGGCTTCACCGAAACGGGCGTAACTCTTTGCACAAGAGGAATTAAGATATGAGGCCACCACCATTGGAAAGCTTACTTCCGGGTCTTCATTTTGCACTTAAGAATCTCCCAAGTCCAAGTCCGGGGGGGGGAGATGTGGTTGGTTGAAGTCTAGTTGGACCGAATCTGCGCAGCTTCACGGAAAAGGGCATAACTTTTTCTACAGGAGGAATTTTAATGCAAGGTTTGCGCCATTAGAAAGCTAACTTCTGGGGCTTCATCCTAGGGGGTGGCCGGCCACTTTTTTCCCTTTGACCTAGCCGGCCGGCCACTTTTTCTGGCCGGCCGGTCACTTACCTGGTGGTTGACCTTTTTCTCCCTTTTAAACTGGCCGGCCATGATCCTCTCAATTTGCACTTTACAGCTGTATAGCTGTTTCCCCCAAAAAATATCTCAATCCGGGGGATATTTTGTGGGGGAAGACTTGCCTCCTTTTCCCCCACCTTTTCCCCTCCTTGTCTCTCCCTTTTTGGTCCTTATAGCCAGCTGCAAGCATTGGTCTTGAGGGGGAAAAAAAATTGGTCTTCAAGCTTGTATACAAAAATCCTCCTCCATTTCTCTCATTTCCTTGAAAACCTCCAAGTCCTACACCACCATTTCTTCTACACCACCAACCCCCACCCTTCCATCCTCCATTCCAGAAGTTTGAAGGTGTTCTCCAAGGTCTAAGGGTGTTACAAACTCAAGCCAAGAGTTGCTAAAGGCTTGTCTTCAAGGGTGAGTTGCATTTTCCCCTTTTTGGTCCATTTCTTGTATCTTTTGTAAGCCATGCATGCTTACTGTTTTGAGCTCCGGCCCTAACTGAAAGTGGCCTTATTTTGAGCTCTTTTTCACTTTTGCTTAAGGGCTCAACCCTGTTTGAGCCTCCCATCTTGCACTTGCTTCAATATCCTTCTTGAATGCCATTTTCTTGCATGATATTTTTAGCTTGTGTATGATCTGTTTTGGAGCATGATGTAAACTGTAAGTAGGCTTATTTTGAGCCCCTCTTCAACATTGAAGAAGGACTCATCACCGTTTGGGACCTCCATGTACCACTTGTCATTATATCCATCTTTGGTCCCCATTTTTGCATGACTTGGCAGCCCCTTGTGCTTCTGTTTTTGGTCATTTTACAGAGCTAGAAAAGGTCTTATTTCGGTCCATTCTTCATGTTTCATTAAGGGTCTTTCATGGTTTGAGACATCTTTCATATACTTTGTGTTGTATCTCTCTTTTAATCCCCATTTTTGCATGATTTGTTAGCCTATTGTGCTTCTGTTTTTGGTCATTTTACAGAGCTAGAAAAAGTCTTATTTTGGCCCATTCTTCATGTTTCATTAAGGGCCTTTCATGATTTGAGGCATCTTTTATACACTTCATGTTATATCTCTCTTTTGGACCTCATTTTGCATAGCATTTTTGACATATTTGCATACTGTTTTGGGTCCGACCCTCAACTGAAAAATGTCTTATTTTTGGTCCCTCATCAGTATTGTAGAAGAGTATTTTTCTGTTTGGGCTTTGCATCTACCACTTCCTTCTTTGGCCATCTTTTGGCCCTTTTCTTGCATAAAAGTGTAGCTATACCTGTGTTTGTTTTTGGGATATTTTCAGAACTGCAAAAGATCATATTTTGGGCCCCTCTTCAACTTTGTTGAAGGGCCCTAATCTGTTTGGGGACAGCAACTGTGAGTTGCTTCTTTATCTCTCTTTTAATCCCCATTTTTGCATGCTAGTTTTGCCCTGTTTGTGTTCACTGTTTGGCTTTGATATAAACTGCAAAAGTGCTTATTTTGGGGCTGCCTTGCTTCTTTCTATTCATTGCATGTCCATATTGTGCATGTTTGGTATAGCTATAGGCCATTTCGGGTGCCAAAATTCATGTTTCGGGACTATTCCATGCATCGGGTGTACTTTCGCCTCATTTCGGAGCTGTTTTCCCCCACATTTCAGTGCTGAAATTCCATTAGCATGTTTGCAGATCATTTTCCATGCTATTGCATTGCGTATACCATTGTCTCAGTTTGCGTGCCCGTTTGTACGCATTTCGAGGCACTTCATTTTCATCCATCGGCTTCTTATGTGAGTGTGGCTGAGGCTCTTTCATGTTAGTATAAGTCCATGTTGCATTCTATATGCCATTTTAGCCCTATTGCATTGCGTATACCATTGCCTCGGTTTGCGTGCCCGTGTGCACGCATTTCGAGGCACTTCATTTTCATCCATCGGCTTCTTATGTGAGTGTGGCTGAGGCTCTCTCATGTTAGTATAAGTCCATGTTGCATTCTATATGCCATTTTAGCCCTATTGCATTGCGTATACCATTGCCTCGGTTTGCATGCCCGTGTGCACGCATTTCGAGGCACATCATTTTCATCCATCGGCTTCTTATGTGAGTGTGGCTGAGGCTCTCTCATGTTAGTATAAGTCCATGTTGCATTCTATATGCCATTTTAGCCCTATTGCATTGCGTATGCCATTGCCTCGGTTTGCGTACCCGTGTGCACGCATTTCGAGGCACTTCATTTTTATCCATCGGCTTCTTATGTAAGTGTAGCTGAGGCTCTCTCATGTTAGTATAAGTCCATGTTGCATTCTATATGCCATTTTAGCCCTATTGCATTGCGTATGCCATTGCCTCGGTTTGCGTGCCCGTGTGCACGCCTTTCGAGGCACTTCATTTTCATCAATCGACTTCTTATGTGAGTGTGGCTGAGGCTCTCTCATGTTAGTATAAGTCCATGTTGCATTCTATATGCCATTTTAGTCCTATTGCATTGCGTATGCCATTGCCTCGGTTTGCGTGCCCGTGTGCACGCCTTTCGAGGCACTTCATTTTCATCCATCGGCCTCTTATGTAAGTGTGGTTGAGGCTCTCTCATGTTAGTATAAGTCCATGTTGCATTCTATATGCCATTTTAGCCATATTGCATTGCATATGCCATTGTCTCGGTTTGCGTGCCCGTGTGCACGCGTTTCGAGGCACTTCATTTTCATCCATCGGCCTCTTATGTGAGTGTGGCTGAGGCTCTCTCATGTTAGTGTAAGCCCATATCACATTTCCATGTCATTTACATTGCGTATGTCATTGTCTCGGTTTGCGTGCCCGTGTGCACGTATTTCGAGGCACCTCTTTTTTACAGCATAGCGCATACTAGGCTGTATCTTATTTGCATTCATGCATATCATGCATATTGCATCGTGTTCGGGATAGGAGTTAGCCCGGGCGCGGGAATGAGGTGCATTTCGTACTCCGAGTGACGGAATGTGTCTCAATTCCCCAGTCACCGGCACTCCGGATCATCCATGATGGAGTTAGGTCTTGTTGTGTTTTCATGTGCATTCATCCCATATTAAATTGTGCAATTCGAATCCTCGGCCATCATGCATCGATATGCGTGATTGGTGGCACGAGGATCGAGGCATGCATATATTTGTGAAAATACATTGCCATGCCCCTTTCCTGCTCTCTGTTGCAGCAAAATCAGGAATCAGCAGTCTTTCGGGGCTCGGCGCGCTTTCCAAGAATAAACTGCTAAACAGAGGCTAATTGGGGCATCCCGGTGGATTTTCGCGCAAGACAACCCGGACATGCATCATCCATCAGAAGCAAGGCAGTCCCTGGCTTGCATGCCAGTTTTATTTATTTTCTTAGTTGATTTGTTAATTAATTAGGAATTTGTATATTATTTGGACTGTAATATTTGGACTGTAATATTCTTTTATTCGGAACTGTATTATTTATTCGGACCCTCTGCAAGAGGGCACAACTGTAATAAGTGTGCGTGTGTGTGTTGTATGTCTTCCAACCCCACGTCTTTCTCCCTTTTATTTACCTGCTTATGATGGTTAGATTAGGGCATGTTTAAATTAGCATACAGTATGACAGCATGTTTGCATCATTCATCTGTATTGCATGCACCAGGCTCGGCGCATCATACTAACTGCATTGTACTTTCAATTCCAAATTGAATACATGATAGTTGTAGCATTTCATATGCCATCTTAGAATAGCCGAGCCTACTATAGTTGCATTTTACATGTGTTGCATTAGGCATTTCTGTATACTTAGGATCATGCATGATTTCTAATGTAAATTTTGTTTTGGCTTGGAGTACCCGGTGAGTTTTTTGCTTTAGCATCCTTGCATGCGTGTGAGTGACTGCTATGATAGCATGCTTACCATGAGGCTATTTGCTTATGTGATATAACTGCCTGAATGCCTGTGGGTGAAGGTTGGGTTATTTGGATTGGAATAAATCATCAACTATTTGTTTTAAGCCCACTAGATAGTGGCAAAACCATCTTTTCTAAGCCCACCCGAGGGTGGCAAAATCTGCATTTTAAGCCTACTTGCGAGTAGCAAACCACCTTTCAAATAAACAAACATGAGATGTTTTGTTCCAATCTAGGCGACTTGGTCTATACTTGTATGCTGTGTGCATCACATAGTAACCTAGGCTAATAACCGGAATAAGGACACACAAAGTTTTCAAAAATAGATATCATGGTTAGTAGAGACCGATCTTTGATCGGGCGAGCGGGGGTGCTCACGAAGTGACCTTCCCCAATCGTACCCAAGTTCCCGAGCCGAGGCAACTTTGGTGATGACGGACACGTGGCCTTTGGCACCGAGTCAGGGTTTCCTAAATTTCCCAAAACAAAATATTTAGGTGGCGACTCTGTATCTGGCAAAGCAGTCCATGTTTGGCACTTCTTTCAAAAATCTGTTTTCTCAAAACGATTTGCCAGATTTGGACTCTTTGGTTCAGACTTAGAACCGTAACACGAATCGAGTCCGAACTGTAGCGAGGTCCCCCGCGGACTTGTTACACTATGGATGCCATAATAGATTTCATACATGGAATATTCGTTCACGAAAACAGATATCATTTCAGAAATCACAGCTTATCATATTTCATTTGAAATGTAATTCATATGAATGTATCTTTACAATAACGTTACTCACAGTGGTTCCAATAAGCGGTCAATCAATCCTCGAGTCTTGACCTACAATCACAAAATACATAACACAAGCATGTCTTATCATTACACATTCAAGTGGCCATTAAGGCTTAGCTTTCATTACATTGGTTCTTATTCTTTCTTATCACATTGCCTAAAACACACACATTTGCAGTCTCGGAACTTAGTACATTCTTTTCTTAGTGTGTTTCTAATCCATAACCTCATTACTATGGCTTAATTAAGGCTTAGGAATGCCTAAGATGCAATAAGGATACCAAAACATGCCTTGGAACACTTAGGCAAAATTTCTGAAAATAAGGTCCACGCTCGAGCGTATCTTTCCTCGCTCGAGCAGACATACAAAATGTGAATGGTCGCTCGAGCGCACATTCCTTCACTCGAGCGATCTGTAAAAGACATGAAACTTCTGGGAGCTTGCAATTCACGCTCGAGCGGACTTTTGGTCTCTCGAGCGGAGTGCACGCACTCAGAGTGGTCGCTCGAGCGTGAACTCTCACGCTCGAGCGTAGATGCAAATTCTGGAATTTCCAGATTGCACCTTCAAGCTCGAAACTCGAATTCCAACCTTCAAAACACATCTCTTGGGCCCTAAAACTTGAGATAACATAGTAAACTTGTAAAACATGAAGAATTATGGATTATTTCATAAAATCATGGCCCAAGAGTTTGTTAAAAACTCACAATTTCAACTTAAAACATAATGAATGTTCATGAACACAACATGCATGGGTTTTCTTGGTCTTGAGCTTCCCAAAACATGATCAAACACCACAAAACAACTTGAAAGTTGATGATTTCCCCAAATGAAGATGAATTTCAAACATACAAGAGAGGATTCATGGAAATCATGCTCAATTTGTAAGAAAATGTACATGCATGCATGAATTACCACTCAAATCTTCCTTCTAAGCTCTATACACACCCTTAAACACATAATCTTCATGTTAATAACTTAGATTCATAATTTAGTGGTTGAATTCATACCTATAGTCTTGAATTAATCTAGCTCTACCTTAGTTTTGATGAATCTAAGCCAAGGTCTTCAATTCTCCTTCAATTCCTCCATCTCTCTCTCTAGAATTGCACACTCTCTCTCTCTCTAAAAGAAAACCTCAGATTTTTGCACTAAGAGGAGCAAAGAATTGAGCTCAAAAATGAGTTAAGGCACATATATATATTTATGGTGCTAAAACACATTAATTAGAATATTAGGCTAACCAAACATGACTTAATTAATCGTTCTGAATCAATTTTTAATAAAACTTGCCATATGGTTCTAAAAATTCCAAATAACATATCGGTGTAGTCAATTTTGATTTCGGATGCCGATAAGGCTTTCAATTTACATATTAAAGTGGAATTCCAAACAGATATTTCTATAAGTAACAGGTAGAAGGCCAAATATCATGCAAATTACATAATAAACCATAATTTATTTTAATCCTCTCGTTAACATCCTTAATTACCGATTAGTGGCTAATTGTGGATCGGGGTTATTACATATAGTCTAATTAATTGCTCCTTTAATTAGACTAATTTTTTTTGCATGATAATAATAATTATGATTATATTTTTATAAATGCATTAAGGCAGATGGGACATTTATTAATTGTAAGATTTATCTTATCTTATATAAAGTGAATGCATCTTCTATATCTGTGAGTTTAAATAGTATTCTAATTCTTAATTGTTGTAATTTTACAAAATTGAAAAGAACATGTTACTATTGTTTTTTGGTGTATGTATTTGAATTATGTGTTTCATGTTGATGAGCTTCCCATACTTTACTGATAAAAGTGTAGCTGATATAAAGTTACATATGAAAAGTGGAAAAGCTTGAATCACATTAGTCTTATGATAATAAAGTTCTCTATCTCTAACACAATTCGAGGTGCAATGTCTGAGGAAGGAAATGTCAAGAAATTTTTAAGCCAAATTAACCGATTTGTTGCATCGGAAAAGGTGGAGGCAAGTATGCTTTTTAGCAAACCTATCACCATGGAATATAATGACAAATGAAATATAAAGGAGTACACTATAGAGACGTCTAATCTTGTTACTAGAATGAGAGCATTAAAGCTAGAATTTTTTTATAAAATTCATGTGCACCTCATTCTGAATTCACTTCTTGCACAATTTGGTCCCCTTAAAATTAATTATAAAATTTAAAGGAAAAAGTGAACTCTAAATGAGCTCATTGCTTAGTGTGCAAGAGAAAGTAAGGTGAAAACAATAAAAGATAAAAGTGCTCATTTGACAATTTTTCTCATGGCAATTCAGGCACTAAAAAAAAAAGGGGGGGACAAGAGATAATAAAGGTAAGAGAACTACAGATATTGGGACTTCACAAGCAAAAGTGCAACAGAAACATAATAAAGTTATTTCTTGTTTCTTTTGCAAGAAGGTTGCTAGTCATGTGAAGAAGGATTGTCCCAAATACCATTGCTTAGCTTGCAAAGAAATGTGACAGTTTCTATTTTTAGTTGTTCAAGATTTAATTTAGCTGAAGTACCAACCCACACTTGGTGAATAGATATGAAAACTGCTATTCACATTAGTATTACTATGCAGAGTTGTCTAAGGAGTTGTCTGGCCAGTGAATGCCGAAAGGTTCATTTACATAGGAGATGACATAAAGTATGTGTTGAGGCAATTAAAATCTATAGATTAAATTAGAATATGGTTTTGTTTGAATTTAGATGGATTTTGATTTCTTTTTCTTGTTTGAACAAACCCAGTTATACTTGTTCATTTGGAAAATGAAGATTTAGGCTCTTTGAAAATTCAAATTTTATTGGTAATGATTCTTTAATTGATGATCTATATAGGTTAGACTTGGACGCCTCTCACTTAAAGTAAAAAAAAAAAAAAAAAAAAAAAAAAAAAAAAAAAAAAAAAAAAACTTTGCATATGATAAATTATGGTACAAATCAAAGATTAATTAATGAGTGCTCTTTTATGTTGTGGCACAAGCATCTAGGCTATTTCCCTTGATGGAGAATTGAAAAGCTTGTGTCAAGTAGAGTTTTAAGTCCTCTTAATTTTACAAATTTTAAAATTTGTAATGAATGTATAAAGTGGAAGCAAACAAACATAAAAAAGTTAGGTGCCAATAGGAGTTCAAACATCTTAAAAGTGATTTATATCAATATTTGTGATCAATCCCTATGGTTTCTTAGAATGGTCAACAATATTTTATCATTTTCATAGATGATCGTTCTCATTATGGGTATCCATACTTGATACATAAAAAATCACTAGTATTGGATGTATTTAAGGCATTTAAAACTAAGGTTAAAAGTCAACTTGACAAAAAAATTAAAGACGTTATATCTGATCATGGTGGTGAATACTATTGTAGATATGATGGATCAAGTGAATAACGTCTAGGATATTTGTGAGATACTTATAGGAATATGACATCGTTCCTCAGTACACCATATCAAGGACCTTGCGTCAAAATGGTGTAGCCAAGAAATGAAATTGGATCCTAAAAGATATGGTTAGAAGTATGATAAATCATTCTTCTTTGATAGAGTCTCTTTTAAGGAGAGGCCTTAAAGACTGCAGTTTACATTCTTATCCGAGCATATAATAAGGTAGTAGCTAAAACCCATATGGATTATGGACTGGAAAAACACCTAATATTAGGGGCTTTCATGTTTGGGGTTGTCCAACTAAAGTTCGGCTTTATGAGCCAAATGAAGAAAATTGGACTCAAGAACTATAGTTGCTACTTTATTGGATACTCAGAAAAAGGTTAATTTTTTTAAGTTGTATTGCCCATTTAGTACTACCATTATTGAGATGAATAATGTCTAAATTATTAAGAATGTTAACAGTAGTGGAAGTTTACAACCTAGTAATATTTTATTTGAAGAGGAAAGTATTGATATTCCCATAGTAAGTATTGAAAATAATAAGACTGTAACACCTGTTATTGTACAAGATGTGGATGCATGTCACCAAAATATTCCTAGGTTACCTCCTACTAATACGGAAGAATCTCAATAACTTTAATTGAAAGTGCCTATAAGCAAATTAAACAGGGAGAAGATATTAACGATTTTGGTTTATTATGTTTTTTTATCTCCAAGAGCATTAGTTTGATAAAGGATTAAAAGATGTTCCCATTTCTTTCAATCAAGCTAAACAAATTCACTCTTTAAAAAGATAGATGCTATAGTTGATGAGTTAAAGCATATGAGAGACAATGGCATTTGAAATCTTATTGAATTGCCTAAAGGAGTAAAACCAATTGGTTATAAATGGGTCTTTAAGACCAAAATGAGACTATAAAGGCAGTGTCGAAAGATATAAAGTATGTCTTGTCAATAAATGCTTCACTGAAAAGGAAGACATTGATTATAAAGAGACTTTCTCTACAGTTTTATTAAAAGACTCGTTTAGAATTATTGTGGCACTTGTGGCTCATTATGATTTAGGGTTTTACCAAATGGATATAAAGACTGTGTTTCTTAATGACAACGTTGAAGAAACCATAATGATGCAACCATAAGGTTTTGAGACTAAGGGATCAAAACATTTGGTTTGCAAACTAAAGAAATTCATCTCGGGTTTAAAATAGGCTATAATCAATGGTATCTTAAGTTTTCCCAAATGATTTCCTTTTTGGAATTTAAAAAAAAAATACCATGGATCAATGTATCTATCATAAGATCTGTGGGAGTAAATTTATTTTTCTAGTGCAATATGTTGATTACATCTTATTGGCTGGTAGTGACATAAGTCTATTGCATGACATTAAGAGATTTCTTTTGAAGAATTTTGAGATGAAAGATCTTGGTGATGCATTTTTTGTGATAGGCATTCAGATTCACCGTGATAGATCACGTGGTCTAATTGGCTTCTCACCAAAGGCATATGTCGAAAGGGTGCTTAATAAATTTGGCATGCAAAATTTTGTGCACTAGGTGTTAAATTAAGTTTGCTCTAATACCCAAATAACAATATAAAGGGGAAATAAATAGAGGACATCCCTTATGCTTCAGGAATAGGGAGCCTCATGTATTCTCAAGTTTGTACGCATCTAGATATTGCGTACGTAGATGGAATATTTGGCAGATATTTATACACTTCTGGACTTCAAGTTGTAAATTACATTGAGAAGTCACTAAGGATCTATTGTGATAATAAAGTTACTGAACTTTATTCTAAGAATGACAAGAGTTCATCAAAATCAAAATATATTGACATAAAGTTTCTTGTCGTAAAGAAAATAGTTTGGAATCATCATGTGTCAATTGAGTATATTATGATAGACTTCATGATTGTGGATTTGCTTACTAAGGGCTGACCACATAAAGCGTTGAAGGAGCATGTAACTCATATGGTAGTGGTTAGTTCTAGTGATGTGTTTTGTTAGTGGGAGTCTATATTACTCTTTCTTTAGTTAATTGACACTTGTGGTGATCACTTTTAGTTTTTGGATGATTCTGAAATAAAGATGTATTTTTCTATTGTGGTTAAACATAAAGTTTGAAAAGATAATACAGGAACTCTTTTGAGTTATAAAGTTGGGCTAGTTAGAAATAGAAATGATAAGGGATCATTTTACATGAAATTTCCATGTTGGGCATCCATATTTGATCTATGTCACTGATAACATTGGTGACCATGTATGGGTCCTGCCACGATAAATTTGGCAAAGGCCGTTATGATCCTCTATTGATGTTTTTAGTGGACCAGATTGTTTCAGAGATGACACTCATAAATTTTAACCGTAAAAGTTTGAACTCATAAAGTTAACAATGTTTAGTATCAAGTTGACCTATGTAGCCCAAGTGGGAGATTGTAAGGAATTTTCTGTAGGTGGGCCTACATAGATTAAATAATTAGGCATTGTATACTGTTAAATGAAATATGAGTGGTGTCAGTTAGACCCATTAAATTATGATCCATACAGAAATATGACCGGGTCATGGACACATCTCTAATAGCACATATTTTTGGTCATACTCTGTGCACTAAGAATATGGGTTAAACCATATGTGTAGAGACCAGTTTAAGTCCACTTATAATTCTATTTATTTATGATGGGCGAATATAAGATTGGGGCTTTATAAATATGTGGTTAAGGTCCCCATTCCAACCCTAGCCTCCACCTCATATTTTCCCATCGGTGTGTGAGAGCAAACAAGAGCAAGGTTTTGGAGCAGAAGACAATAATTATTAAGAAGTCTACCGCTTAGATTAACTCTATCAATGGCGTCAGGTATGCAATTATTATTGTTTTTTTTTCTATTGATTTGACTTGAGATTTTGAGGTTTAGATTTCTTTTGAAATCCCACACAAATTGTTTCAATCTGTAGCCCTTTTGATTTCTTTTGAAATCCCACACAAATTGTTTCAATTTGTAGCCCTTTTGCTTGTCAACGAGTGTTTTATATTTTTTTAAAAATGTAAAATAAAAAAAAAAATCTGGACTAGAAAAAGTCTTAAAAATTATATGTGGTGTATTGGATATTAGGCATGTGTTGTTTTATCCATTTAGATATAATTATCTTAAATTCGTAATCTTTTATTAATTAAAAAAAATAATTAAATGATCACTTTTTAATATTGATGATAAATTAGAGAAATTGAATTAAAACTGTGTGAGTGATTTTCCGATCACACTGCCCAACTTAGTATTCAGTTGGAGAACACTGGCAGAATAGATGACACCTGGGTAACCTGTAACAGAAAGAGAAGATTCCGGCGGTGGTTCGTCCACCCGGGAGCACTCCGACGATCAAGTCAGTATATCTCTCAAAGATAATCAATAGTGCTAATCTCACTAGACAGAATATAAATTGCGTACCTTAGACCCATGGGGGTGCCTCTCTTTTATAGTTACCCCAATCCTAATCCCAATAGAAGCCTAACTTCTATGGATTCCTGTTCAGTACTTATCCTAGACTCTCTAAGAGATAAAGATAAACTCCCTAAGAGTGTTATCCTTATCCATGCTAAAATCTTTCATCATTCTAGGACTCTTGTCCCTTATCCGCTTATCTCGGATTCCGATATCTTCGGAGATAACCTCAGCCTAACCGAGACGACCTCGGCATAACGACCAGGACACATGGCACCTCGGTTGACACGTCGGCATCAACTTGCCACGTGTTGATACTCAAAAATATATCACCACAACTGCCCCCTAGGTTCTATTACCTCGACATTCTGAGGTGATGGAACCTATATCAGTACCTCATGCTAATTCATCGGGTTAATCCGAGATCATCATCGTAGGCCGACATGTCTTCTTAAAGATCAAGAATTTTGTGAGCTGTCGTGCACAAACAACTCAACTGTTTCAGCCACGCGTCTTCTTCTTACTGGATCGTACTCTGGACGTGCTTGTAGATCGTTTTTGCGCCTGTATGCGCCGCCTGACGGACTCGTTTTTCTAGATTCATTAATTTCCTTTTTGCCGCCGTTTCAAGTTTAATCAAAACTCTTTCTTTTCCCCCGTCTTTTCACTTTACTCTTTCGCGTCTGAAGCTCTTTCTCTCTCTTTCTTGCCTTACCCTTCGAAATCCTCCATTGCTCAAGCTTCCAAAGTTCTGCAGCCACCGGCGTTTGCTTTTTTCGACTAGGTTCGTGCTGATTCTCCGGTCCGCCACCGTCGTCTGACCTCGGTAACATTTAACACCGACTTCGTTCTTCCTCTGGTAATACACTATTCATTCTTATTTCAGTTTCTTAATTTTTTCTTGAACTTGTTGCCATTACTGCTTTGCTTAAATATTCGATCTTATGAATCATACATTGAATGTGTTTTTTCCACGATTTTGCCCTTGCCCATATCTTGAACACACGCACTGCTTCACCACTTCCCTGTACTTTTGCCACTGTTCTTGGCCCTATACTTCTTGTATTCTTTATGCTCTTGATAGACCATCTCTGTTCTTGCTTCTAAAACTCGTTCTTGTTTCTGTTTTTTGTGTCTTTTTCAGATTCGTGCCTTTAGTCTTCGTTTCCATAGACTTAGGTTTGGGATTTTGTCTGTAGAACCCATAATTTAGGAAAAACTGAAACATCCCTTACAAATTTCTGCACCAGCTTAAACCTAGGTTTTTTGCCGAGGTATAATAACCCTTTTTGAAACATCTTCTTTCTGAAATCCAATACCTTTAGTTATCCCGATATTATGGGTATGTGGAAACATCGGGTAGACACCCCCTCTAAGCTAGAATTTTTTAGGCAAGAGTTTGAAATCCCAGCCGATGTCAATCTGAGGTTGGCTGGGGATGATGACTCCATCATGCCTACAAATAACTCCATGCCCTTCCCTGTGGTTGCCTTTATTGAGTGTGGACTTCGGTTTCCACTTAATCCTTTTTTTCCGTCAAATCCTTCACTTCTATAAGTTGAACCCAATGCAACTCGCCATCAATTCTTACCGAGTTATTACTGGTACCATAGCTTTAGTCAAACAAGAGAATGCCAGGATTACGCTTGCCGATTTCCAGTACTGTTATACTATGTGTCGCCTTAGAAAAGACACGGACTATGTCTATTACCTCAAGCCGAGATCCACTGAATATAAAATTGTAGCCGACCTCCCAGACTCCAACAAGGGAGCTGGAGACAATTACTTTATCGTCTCGGGCAATTGGGAGTTTCAGCCAAACGATAACCTCCATCTTTATCCCTTAAGCCGAACAATTCTCGGGGAAGGAGCTGGTAAGGGCCACCCTTCATAAGTTTTCTTATCTTCTTGCATAAAGTTTTCAATATTCTGTTCTAATGTTTGTGTTGTTCTATCTTTGCAGTTCTTCCTCAGCCTCTAAAAAACTTTCGCCAATCCTTCCTTTCCAGCAAGGATTTGAAGAAGCTACTGAACCTTCCGGTTCACAAACGGAAGGCGCCTTTGCTTCTCAACTTTATCCCAACCTATAAGTCAGCTCTGCTCGACGTCCCTAAGAGGAAGAAGAAAAGCCTTTCTCCACCTTCTGCCACAACTCCATAGACTGCGTCCACATCTCGGGCAGAACAAGGGTCAACTTCCGATCCAGCTGATCAGCCATCAACTTCAGCTCCATACTTGATTCCAATATCACAACGCCGTCGTTGACGCCGAACAGTTTCTACTGCCGAGATGGGTCGCCCAAAACCAATTGCAAAAGATCTCTTGGCCAGCATCCCTTCTGATGTTGATGCACAACCAACACAAACCTTGCCTCCTCCAAAGCCAAAACGAATTAAGAAGGCTCAACCAAAGGCTAAGGTAACTCAGACTGAATCTGTGGATACTTTGCCGATCTCCAAGTTGGCTGAGAGTGACAAATCTCAACCCTCTGCTGGGAAGAGGCGCTCTGAAGCCCCCAAAATCAAAAAAGCCGAGGTCATCTTCTGCGACCACCTCGGGGTCTAAAAAGCCTGCTGCTCCCTGGGCATCCGAAATTACCTTGGAAGATAAGCCAGTCATGGCCAACGATAGAGCCGAGGACATCAATGTCGGTGTAACCCTCAGTACTGCTCTGCTTCTCCCCGGCGATCTTGACCGAAACGCCGGGTTGAGCGAGTATGAAAATTACACTCTGATGCTTCAACGTTCTGTTTAAGTAAGTGTCTTTCATCTGGCACTTTTTTCCTTCTTTCTTATACTTAGAAATTTTCTAATAACTTCTGTTTTATTCAATTTTCAGGCCATCCAGCATGCCCATTCCTTCTCTGTTCAATCTTTCAAAAATCGAGAGAAGTTGGCCGAGATGAAGAGGGAGTTCTTTACTCTTCAAAAAACCAACGAGAGTTTACAATCAAAGATGAAAAAGTTGGAGGACCAAGCCAAGGCTGCAATCAAAGCCCAAACTGACGCCGAAGAGAAGGCTGAATCTGCTGAAACCATCAGAAAGGTTTCTGAGTCCCAAAGAAAAGAGGCCGAGGAGAAGATGGCCCAAGTCAAAAAAGAGCTTCAAGAAGCCTTGGCCACCAAAGAGGCCGAAATCAAAGACACCGATGAGAAGGCATATGCTCAAGGTATGGCCGACGTCACGGAGGCTTATGAAATTCAAGTGAAGTAGGCATGCAACAAAGGTTTCACCCTTGGTTGGATGTCTCTTTTAAAGAAGCTTAATGTCCCCGAGGACTCGCCCTTCAGAAATGCCGACCTCATTCCTCTTCCATTCCCTCCAGCCCCAACTCCAACTCTAGCTCAATCTGACAGTGACTCTGAATCTGAGGAGGAGATTTTGGTGAGGAAGCCAAAAGATGTTGCTGGGGTCAAGTCCCCTCCTCAGCATGAGCAAGTCCTAGACTTAACTCAAGATGAGGAAGGTGATGAGGTTCCCAAAGACACTGCACCTGAGAAGGAATCAGCCGACGTCGCCATTGCTGATAAGAGCCTTGACGAAACTTTGCAAGAAATTGATGCTGAGTGCCAGGCAGAAAAGGCGGCTGAGGTGTCTTCTCAACAGCCTTCCGAGGTCAAAACCCAGCCTGTTGCTGATGCTGAGGAATCTTAATTTCGATGTCTTTTCTTTTGTACTTTATTTTTCTTTGTTTTTGAAACAATGTAAGCCTTCTATATGGCCGATGTGCCTCCTTTTTCTTGCTTAACACAACTTTGCTTCACTGAGTATTTGTACCTTTGTCTTCTCTTGGCTGTTTCTGTATGATTCTACACTTAGAATATTTTTGTATATCTTTAACATATCTTTCTTCTTTGTGCAATCGTCTCGGGGTTACACACCTCGGATAGACAAACTTCTCGGTTTAACTTAACTTATAAATTGTCCACAAATTTCAACAAGTGTTAAACAATAATTTCGGTTTAACTTAACTTGTAAATTGTCCACAAATTTTAACAAGTGTTAAACAATGATTTCGGTTTAACTTAACTTGTAAATTTTCCATAAATTTTAACAAGTGTTAAACAATGATTTCGGTTTAACTTCAACTTGTAAATTGTCCACAAATTTCAACAAGTGTTAAACATTTTTGTCTTCTCTCTGTCCCCTAATGTGAACTTGAGTTCCACTTGGGTTCTCATTATTTATGCATTCCAGAAACAACATTATGTATCTTTATCAGTCACAAATGTTGAAGAATCTTGCTAAAATTTTATTTATGACGTCGGCAAAAAATAAGTCAAATCTCAATGATAGAAAAATTTCAGGTTATAAGTGTTCTAGGGTCTTGGCAACTCTTTGCCCTCATTATCTTCAAACCGATATGCCCTCATTATCTTCAAGCTGATATGCCCCATTGCCCAGCACCGAGATGATTCTGTAGGGTCCTTCCCAATTTGGGCCAAGTTTGCCCTCTCTGGGATCCTTCTTGTTGCCGACGACTTTTCTTAAGACGAGGTCACCAATCTGAAATTCCCTTGGGTTAACCTTCTTGTTATAAGCTCTGGCAAGCTATTGCTGGTATGCTGTGAGCTGAATTGTAGCTTTCTCCCTTCGTTCTTCTAGAAGATCTAGATCTCGAGCTAAGAGTACATCATTAGTCCCATTCTCTACCCCTTGGGTTCTGATCCCAGGGATGCCGACCTCCAATGGAATGACTGCTTCTGTGCCATAAGCCATGGCAAAGGGGGACTCCCCTGTGATCTTCTCGGCGTAGTCCTATATGCCCAAAGCACATTGGGTAGTTCGTCTACCCACTTTCCTTTTGCTGCCTGCAGCCTCTTCTTTATCCCATCCAAAATTACTTCGTTGGATGCTTCTGCTTGTCCATTGCTTTGTGGAAAGCTTGGGGTTGAAAAGTAGTTTTTGATCTTGAACTTTGCACAGAAGTTCCTGATTAGTTTACTGTCAAATTGAGGTCCATTGTCTGCAATAATTGCTCTTGGAATCCCAAACCTGGTGATAATGTTTTTCCAAATGAAGTTCTTCACGTCCACATCTCAGATCTTGGCAAGAGGTTCAGCTTTTATCCATTTAGTGAAGTAATCTGTTGCTACCAGCAAGTACTTCTTTTGTCCAGTTGCTTGGGGTAGTTACCCGACGAGATCCATACCCCATTGGGCAAATGGACAAGGACTGGATACAGGGTTCAGGTCAGCGGCTGGCTGATGTATCAAAGGTGCAAACCTTTGGCATTGTTCACACTTATTCAGGTAGGCTTCTGCATCTTTTTGCATGTAAGGTCACCAATACCCCTGGGTAATGGCCTTGTAAGCTAGTGACCTGCCCCTAGTGTAGCTTCCACAAATTCCCTCATGAATTTCATATAAAAAATCTTCAACCTGCAAAGGATGTATGCACCTTAAAAGGGGTCTAGTGAAGGACCTTCTGTAGAGATGTCCTTCTGCTGTTAGACTGAATCTTGCCGACTTCAATCTGATCTTGTATGCCTCATTACGGTCATCTGGCAGCTTTCCTTCTTTTAGGAACGCAACAATTGCGTCCATCCAGCTTGGTCCCATGTCTACGCACATTGCTTCACGCTCTGTGGTTACTGGTTCAATACTCGGGCCCGACAGGTAGTCAATCATTATTGTCCTTGTTTTTCCAGGTTGTACTGCACTAGCTAGGTTGGCCAACGCATCGGCGTGGCTGTTATCATCTCGACTTACCTGAAGTAGTCGGCAGTTTTGAAACAAGGCTGACAGCCTGATAACCTCCTTTGCGTAGGCCGACATTCGTTCATCTCGGGCTGCAAACTCGCCTGTTGTCTGGTTAACTATCAGTTGTGAATCATAAAAAACTATTACCTCATCTGCTTGTACTGTTGCTGTCAACTTCAGTCCTTCAATGAGTGTTTCATACTCTACTTCATTGTTTGAGGCCTTGAACCTCAAACGAATTAATTGTTCTAGTACCTGCCTATCTGGGGATATCAATAGTCGTCGATGTAAATGCTGCAGGGTCTGAGTTTTTCCTTTTTTCTTTGTTCTTTCGCCTTTGACTGAGCTTCTCCTTGCTCGGTTGGACATCGTTCATGCTGGCTCAACGGAGACCGATGTTCGATGGATTCTGGCGTGAACTCGGCCACGAAGTCGGCCAAAACCTGGCCTTTGACTGCCGTCCTTGGCCTGTACTCCAGGTCATACTGGCCTAGGGTGACTGCCCACCTATCTATTCTTCCTGTCAAGTCTCCTTGTTGCAGTAAGGACTTCAAGGAGTGCTCTGTTAGCACTACAATTTTATGGGCCTGGAAATAATGGTTCAACTTCTTTGAAGCCATTACTAAAGCTAGTGCCAATTTCTCTAAGGGTAAATACCTTATTTCTGCATCGGCTAGGGTTTTGCTTACATAGTAAACAGCCCTTTGCTCCCTTTTTTCTTCTCAGATTAGTACTGTACTTATCGCATGTTCTGAAACAGCTAAGTATATGAACAGCTCCTCCCCAGGTTCTAGATTTGAAAGAACTGGAGCTGTGGTCAAGTACTTCTTCAGGTCGGCCAAAGCGGTTTCGCATTTTTCGGTCCACAGGAAGTCTGTGGCTTTCTTCACCAAGTTAAAGAAAGGTCTACACTTATCTGAGCTTCTGCTGATGAATCTGTTCAGGGCTGCGACCCTTCCAGTTAGCATCTACACCTGCTTTGCCAACGTCGGACTCTTCAACTCTAGGATGGCCTTGATCTGATTTGGGCTGGCCTCGATGCCCCTTCTAGTCACCAGGTATCCTAGAAACTTACTAGATCTAACTCCAAATGCACACTTTGATGCATTGAGTCAGAACCGATATGTTTTAAGGATTTTAAAGACTGCTTTTAGGTCGGCGAGATGACCCTCAGGCTCCTTGGTCTTAACGACCATGTCGTCGATGTAGACTTCTACTGTTTGGCCAATCAGGTGTTTAAACATTTTGGTTACCAGCCTTTGGTAAGTTGCTCCTGTGTTTTTCAACCCGAAAGGCATTACTCTGTAATAGTACAGGCATTTTGGGGTGATGAACGCGGCCTTCTCTTCGTTTGGAGGGTATATGGTTATCTGGTGGTACCCCCTGTAGGCGTCTAGGAAGCTCATTCTTCCATGCCCTGAAGTGGCATCTACTAGCTGGTCAATCTTGGATAGAGGAAAGCTGTCTTTGGGACAGGCTTTGTTGAGGCTAGTAAAGTCTACGCAGACCCTCCATTTACCGTTCTTCTTCTTTACCACCACTGTATTGGATAGCCATATCGGGTAGTGAACTTCTCTAATGGCCCTAGCCTCCAGAAGTCTGTCTACTTCCTCCTTTACTGCTTCGACGTGCATTAACGTCGGTCTTCTGGCTTGTTGAATTACAGGTTTGGCCGACCTATCAACATTCAGTTTGTAGCAAATGACCTCAGGGTCAATGCCAGGCATTTCGTAAGGTGTCCAAGCAAACACCTCAATATTTGCTCTCAAAAAAGTTTCTAACTTTTTTTCTTCTTCTTCGGCTAAGCCTGAGCCGAAAAGAAAGAAGCGTTCTTCATTCCCATCCTGGACGAGGATTTTCTTCAGTGCCTCTTCGCTTTTCTCGGCGGGCTCCTTGCCGACGTCTTCTAGGACTTTCACGTCCTCATCTTCAATTTCTGCTTTTTCTGGCTCTCGAATACTGCAGGTAGATTTCATTGCTGCCATGGAGCAATTCTTTGCCTATAGCTAATCGCCTCTGACTTCCTCTATCCCATGCTCTGTTGGGAATCGCAATAGTTGATGCAATGTTAAGGGAACTGCCCCCATTGCATGCAACCAAGGCCTTCCCAAGATGATGTTGTAAGGGGAGGGTGTGTCGATGATGGTGAATTCTGTCTTGATCTTCCTGGTGCCAGCCTGCACCTCCGAGCTTACTGTTCCCAGTGGCCATGTCGACGTTCCATTGAACCCAACCATTGGGCCATTGGATTGTTCCATATCATCTGGGTGAAGGCCGAGCTCCTTGTAACATCGGACGTACATGATGTCACAGGAACTGCCTTGGTCAATCAGGATGCGTTTCACTTGGCACTCCCCAACCTGGAAGGATACTACCAAGGCATCATTGTGCGGATGCTGGACCATCTCTAGGTCGGCTTCAGTAAAGGTCATCATTGGTCCCTGGCACTCTTCTGCCCGATGTCTTTTCTCCCTGACTTGGTAGACATGTTGTAGGTGTTTTGCCTTCTGGGTCTCTCCTCGGATTTCGTTTTCGTTTTCGTTGACCTTTGAGTGGATTACGTTGATTATCCGAGGTCCTCCTGCCTATGGCTGTTGTGCTGGGGGAGGTGGGGCTGCTGGTGCCTGAGGCAATCTTGCATGTTCTTCCTTTGTCCTGGTCTCATCGACAAGGTCTCTCAGATGTCCTTGTCTCACCAGGTCTTCCAAATGTGTTTTTAGGGCTCTACAACCCTGAGTTGTATGCCCATCTTCATTGTGGTAGGCACAATATCTGCCAACGTTTCTTCCCATGAACTCTCCTGGAGTCCTCTCTGGCGTTCTGAAATAGGGCTGGTTCCTAATTTGATCCAGGACTTTGTAAATTGGGATTTGGAACACAGTTGTTCCTGCCTGTGTAGGCCTCAGTTCTGCTTCTTGTTTGCTCGATCCATTATTACCTCGGCCTCGCTTCGACGAGCCATTTCCTTTCTTTTGTTTTATCTCCTTAGCCCCCAACGTGTCTTCTTCGGCTCTGGCATACTTCTCGATTCTTGCCATGAGTTCTTCCATACTTTTTGGCAATGTCTTTGCCAAAGACTTTTGTAGTGGACAGTTGTCTTTCAAGCCGTTCTTGAAAGATACGACTGCCATCTCTTGATTACATTCGGGTATTCGATTGAACACCTCATACTATCTTTTTGCATAGGCCCTAAGCCCTTCATCCTTGCTGATCTTCAGAGCTATCAATGCGTCCACCCTTAATGGCTGCAGCTTGTTTGTCATGAATCTAGCCACAAACATCTCGGCCAGGCCTTCCCAAGTCTTCACGCTTCCCTTCGGTAGTTTGTGGAATCAATCTGATGCAATCTCCCCTAAAGATGAGGGGAACACTTTGCAGAGCAACAGCTCGTTCCCACTATACAATGCCATTGAGTTCAAATATAGTCCAACGTGGAAGTTGGGGTCTGACTTACCATCGTATATTTGAAATCTCGGCATACTGAATCTCTTCGGCACCTCAAACCTATCTAATTCCACTAAGAATGGTGTCCTCGGCTTATCTGGGGAGGTTACCTCTGCGTAGGCATTTTGTTGCTTCCTCATGAGGTAATCTCTTAAGTCTTCTTTACTCCGTCCAGGAGCTCGGCTATCTCCTGCTTTCAGTCTTTTTGGTGCGCTACTTTCAGCTTCGTGGTGAGTCCTTTTCGACCCTTCTCCATGAGTTGTGTCGAAGCACAGTGCCTGCCCCTGAACATGCCGATGTCTTTTGGGGTCTGCCTCCTTTGTGCGGTGCGTCCTTCGTGATTCTTCTCTTCTTGACTCTCTTCTTCCGACTTCCCTAGAAGGTCGACAAGAGTATCTTTCGCTCCCGTTGTGCTGAGGGGCTACTGGGATTGTTTTCTGCCCTCCCTTCTAGGCATTGGCCGCTGGGATCGGCGTGTCCTGCAGCGGGAACGGTGGCTGCATGACGTTATTTTGCATCATGAAATTGATGACCGACTGTAGGTCTGTAAATTTGTTTGCCATCTGTTTTACCTCTTTGTCCCTCCATAGGCACCTATTCTTCTAAACCTGGAGGTCGTCCTCGTTATAGTACCTACTTTGATCAGGTTTCTTTGGTACGTTGCCAGTCTGGCCGATGTATTTTACTCCATGAGCTTGCTCATGAGTTTCTGCGTTGGACCTATCTCCTTCGCCATCAAGGTCAATAGGTCTCCAACTCCCAGTAGAAATGTCGTCCCCAATCTTTTCCTTCTGTCCGTTACTGGCCACTATTCAACTTTCTTTTCCACAGACGACACCAAATTGTGTGAGTGATTTTCCGATCACACTGCCCAACTTAACACTGGCAGAATAGATGACACCTGACTAACCTGTAACAGAAAGAGAAGATTCCGGCGGTGGTTCGTCCACCCGGGGGCACTCCGACGATCAAGTCAGTATATCTCTCAAAGATAATCAATAGTGCTAATCTCACTAGACAGAATATAAATTGCGTACCTTAGACCCATGGGGGTGCCTCTCTTTTATAGTTACATCAATTATAATCCCAATAGAAGCCTGACTTCTATGGATTCATGTTCAGTACTTATCCTGGACTCTCTAAGAGATAAAGATAAACTCCCTAAGAGTGTTATCCTTATCCATGCTAAAGTCTTTCATCATTCTAGGACTCTTGTCCCTTATCCGCTTATCTCGGATTCCGATATCTTCGGAGATAACCTCAGCCTAACCGAGACGACCTCGGCATAACAACCAAGATACGTGGCACCTCGGTTGACACGTCGGCGTCAACTTGCCACGTATTGGTACTCAAAAATATATCCCCACAAAAACTTATTTTTGGATCTACCAATAATTTAAAGACTAAAATTATTAAAATTATTTAAAAGCAATCTCTCAGCTGGGATAGAGAATTCCTGCCTAAAGTATTCAAGTTTTGTTGGGGTATTTACCCTATGCCTCCACATACCCATTATGTCAGCTTAAAATATGTTTCAGAAGATGAGCGTTTTTAAAGGGTTACAAGAACCTCAGCAAAGACCTAGGAAAGGGTTGATAAGGCTTGTTTCAGTTTTCCCTAAATTTGAAGGTTCTACGCACAAATCCCAAACCTAAGAACTATAAAGATCAAGATCGAAGGCACAGATCTGGGACAGATACAAAAAAGAGAAAACAAAGACGAAGTTTCAGATTCAAGAACAAAGATGGACTATCAGAAACACGAAGAATACAAAGGGATAAAGGTCAAGAATTATGGCAAGAAAAATATTGAAACAGTACAAATGTTCAAAATATGGGAGAAATCGAGCAACAAAGCAGTAATGATAAAAGCGCATAAAGGAAATTAAGAATGAAAGGAAAGGATCTTACCAGAACAAATGAAGCCGGGGCAATGTTCGCCGAGCTCAGAAATCGGTTGCAACAGCAAAGAAAGCTTCACAAGAATGGGAGATTAAGGACAGTTCCAGAAGAGAGATCGAAGCAATGGCAGATTCGAAGAAGAAAGAGCTTTCGGAGAGAGAAAGAGCAAGAAATCAGAATGAAAAAGTGAAGGAAAAATAGAGGCAAAAAAGAATTTTGTCAAAAATTTGAAACGGCGGCAAAATTAGGGCAATTATTACGCCTGGAGCAACGCAGGCGTCAGACGGCGCAGACAAATGACAGACAGCTTTCAGGCGCGTCACAGACACGCTCCAATGAAGACAAAACAAGTGGAAAGAAACGGTTAGATATGCATGACAGCTCATGCGCGTGGGAAAGTACGATCGAAACCTTGTTCTCTGAAGAGAACACGTCGGCTGGAAGAGGATTATCTCGGCTAAACAGTTTTTGAGCCATTACTCAGAAAAGAAATGTTGAAATGTCGATATAGGTTCCATCACCTCAGAATGCCGAGGTAATAGAACCTAGGGGGAAGTTGTGGGGATATATTTTCTGAATACCAACACGTGGCATGGTGACGCCGACGTGTCAGCCGAGGTGCCACGTGTCGTGGTAGTTAAGCCGAGGTGATCTCGGAGCTGCCGAGGTTATCCCCGAAGATATCGGAATCCGAGATAAGCAAATAAGGGACAAGAGTCCTAGGACAAAGAGGGGACTTAGCCTAGATAAAATTCTTAAGAGAGTTTATCTTTATCTCTTAAAGAGTCCAGAGTAAGCAGTAAATTAGAGTTCATAGAAGTCATACTTCTAGTAGGACTTGGATTGAGTATATTATAAAAGAGAGGCACCCCCGTGGGTCTAAGGTATGCAATTTATGTTTTAAGTGTTAAGTCTTGCACTTGATTACCTTTGAGAAACATAATGACTTGATCGTCGGAGTGCCCCCGGGTGGAAGAACCACCGCCGGAGCCTTTTCTTTCTGTTTCAGGTTGCTGAAGCCATCTATTCTGCCTGTGCTCTCCAGTTGATCACTAAGCAAGCAGTGTGGTCAGATTTTTACCCACACAATTTGGCGCCGTCTGTGGGAACGAAGGAAGAATAGATGGCCAGTAACGGACAGCAGGAAAATATTGGGGATGACGCTCCCGCTGGGAGTGGCAGACCAATTGACCTTGACATTGAAGGAGACAACCACAATACGGAAGCCCGCAACCAGGGTCACAAAGAGAACGACGTCATCCCGGAAGGCGACACGTCAAAAAGGACAAACCAAGGCCAAGGAAAGTACTACAATGAAGATAACCTCCAGGTATGGAGGGACAGGTGCCTGAGGAGGGATGAGGAAGTAAAAGAATTGGCGAACAAGCTGGCAAACCTTCAGTCAGTCGTCAACTTCATGATGCAAAATAATGTTATGCAGCCACCATACCCGCTACAAGATACGCCGATGCCAGCAACCAACGCCCAGAGGGGCGGAAGAAAAACAATCCCCGACGTCCCTCAGCATACCAGGAGCGGAAGGCATTCTCACCGGCCTTCCAGGGAAGTCGGACGAGAAGAACCGAGGCAAGAGGAGTCCCGAAGGACGCACCCCACGAACAATCCAGAGCCCAAAGAACATCGGCATGTTCAAAAGCAAGCACTCTACTTTGACACAGCCCATGAAGAAAGATCCAAACGAACCCACCATGAGGCCGAAAGCAGTGTACCAAAAAGACTAAAATCCAAAGACAGTCGAGCTCTAGGGAGGAGCAAAGAAGACCTGAGGGACTACCTCAAAAGGAGGCAGCAGAATGCTGAAGCCGAGGTAAACTCCCCAGTAAAACCGAAGATAGCCTTCTCGGTGGAACTGGACAAATTCGAACCACCAAAGAGATTCAGCATGCCGAGGTTCCAAATTTATGATGGCAAGTCAGATCCAAACTTTCATGTTAGACTATACTTGAATTCAATGGCGTTATATAGCGGGAACGAGTCGTTGCTCTGCAAAGTATTCCCCTCATCCTTTGGGGAAATTGCATCTGATTGGTTCCATAAATTACCAAAGGGAAGCATAAAGACATGGGAAGGCCTGGCCGAGATGTTTGTGGCCAGGTTCGTGACCAACAAGCTGCAACCCCTGAGGGTTGATGCTTTGATGGCTCTAAGAATCGCCAAAGAAGAAGGCCTTAGGGCCTATGCGAAGAGGTACTACGAGGTGTTCAACCGAATACCCGAATGCAACCAAGAGGTAGCAGTCGTGTCTTTCAAGAACGGCCTAAAAGATGACTGCCCGCTACGGAAGTCTTTGGCAAAAACATTGCCAAAAAGCATGGAAGAACTCATGGCAAGAATCAAGAAGTATGCCAGAGCCGAAGAAGATACATCGGGAAACAAAGAGATAAAACAAGAAAAGGGAAATGGCTCGCTGAAGCGAAGCCGAGGCAACAATGGACCGACCAAACAAGAAACAGAGTTGAGAAATAAACAGGCGGTAACAACAGTATTCCGGATCCCAATCCATAAAGTCTTAGATCAGATTCGAAATCAACCCTATTTCAGGGCTCCGGCAAGAGCACCAGGGGAATTCATGGGAAGGAACGTTGGTAGACGTTGTGCCTACCACAATGAAGAAGGGCACCCAACTCAAGGTTGCAGAGCCTTGAAAGCACACTTGGAGGACCTGGTAAGACAAGGCCTTCTGAGGGACCTGGTCGATGAGGCCAGGACCAGGGAAGAACAGGCAAGGTTGTCTCAAGCACCAGCAGCACCGCCTCCCCCAGCAAAACTACCACCAGCAGGAGGACCGAGAGTAGTTAATGTGATCCACTCTAGGGTCAACGAAAACGAAGTCAGAGGAGAGACCCAGAGGGTAAGACATTTACAGCATATCTACCAAGTCGGGGAGAAGAGACATCGGCCAGAAGAATGCCATGGGCCGATGATAGCCTTTACTGAAGCTGACCTGGAATTGGTCCAACATCCACATAATGATGCCTTGGTAGTATCCCTCCAGGTTGGGGAGTGCCAAGTAAAACGCATCCTAATAGATCAAGGCAGCTCTTGTGACATCATGTATGTCAGATGTTACAAGGAGCTAGGCCTTCACCCTGATGACTTAGAACAATCCAACGGCCCGATGGTCGGCTTTAATGGAACGCCGACATGGCCACTGGGTGCAACAAGCTTGGAGGTACAAGCCGGCACTAAGAAGATCCAGACGGAATTCCTGGTAATTGACACGCCCTCACCATACAACATCATCTTAGGAAGGCCGTGGTTGCATGCAATGGGGGCAGTTCCCTCAACGTTGCATCAACTACTACGGTTCCCAACAGAGCATGGGATTGAAGAAGTCAGAGGGGATCAACTAGAAGCAAAAAATTGCTCCATGACAGCAATGAAATCCACCTGTAGTATACGGGAGCCAAGGAACGTAGAAGTTGAAGATGAGGACATGGAGGTCCTAGAAGACGTCGGGAAGGAACCAGCCGAAAAGAGCGAAGAGGCGCTAAAAAAAGTTTTCGTCCAAGAGAACGACGAAGAGCGTTTCTTTCTTCTCGGCTCAGGCTTAGCTAGAGAAGAAGAGAAAGAACTGGAAGATTTCTTAAGGGCAAACATAGAGGTGTTCGCCTGGACACCTTATGCAATGCCAGGCATTGACCCCGAGGTCACTTGCCACAAACTGAATGTCGACAGATCGGCAAAACCTATGATTCAACGAGCCAGAAGACCGACGTTGGTGCACGTCGAAGCAGTAGAAGAAGAGGTAGACAGACTCCTGGAGGCCAGGGCCATCCGAGAAGTTCAGTACCCAACATGGCTGTCCAACACAGTGGTAATAAAAAAGAAGAATGGTAAATGGAGGGTTTGTGTAGACTTTACCAGCCTCAACAAAGCTTGTCCCAAAGACAGCTTTCCTCTGTCCAAAATCAACCAACTGGCAGACGCCACTTCAGGACATGAAAGGATGAGTTTTTTGGATGCATACAGAGGGTACCACCAGATTGCCATGTACCCTCCAGACGAGGAGAAAACCGCGTTCATCACCCCTAAAGGCCTGTACTGTTACAAGGTAATGCCTTTTGGGTTGAAAAACGCAGGAGCAACCTATCAGAGGTTAGTAACAAAGATGTTTAAGCACCTGATTGGCAAAACAGTAGAAGTCTACATCGACGATATGGTCGTAAAGACAAGGGAATCAAAGGGTCATCTTGCCGACCTAAAAGAGGTCTTTCACATACTCAAAAGATATCGGCTCCGACTCAACGCCTCAAAATGCGCCTTTGGAGTTGGATCAGGTAAATTCTTAGGATATCTGGTAACAAGAAAGGGCATTGAGGCCAGTCCAGACCAAATCAAGGCCATCCTGGATTTACAGAGCCCGACATCGGCAAAGCAAGTTCAAGTGCTTACTGGAAGGGCCGCAGCCCTAAACAGATTCATCAGCAGAAGCTCAGATAAGTGCAGACCCTTCTTCAACCTGGTGAAAAAAACCACGGACTTCCTATGGACAGAGGAATGTGAAGCCGCTTTAACCGACCTAAAAAAGTACTTGACCACAACTCCGGTTCTTTCCAACCCAGTACCAGGGGAGGTACTGTTTTTGTACTTAGCAGTCTCAGAACACGCAGTCAGTGCAGTACTAATCCGAGAGGAAAAAGGAGAACAAAAGGCTGTTTATTATGTAAGTAAAACTTTGGCCGACGTAGAAACAAGATACCTACCACTGGAAAAATTAATGCTAGCCTTAGTAATGGCTTCAAAGAAATTGAGCCATTACTTTCAGGCACACAAGATTGTGGTCCTAACAGAGCACCCACTGAAGTCCTTGTTGCAACAAGGAGATTTAACAAGAAGGATAGCAAAATGGGCAGTAACACTGGGCCAGTTTGATCTGGAGTTTAGGCCGAGAACAACAATAAAGGGCCAAGTTTTGGCCGACTTCGTCGCAGAACTCACACCTGAGGCCATCACACATCGGGCTCCGTCGAGCCAAGATGAGCATTGTCCCAACAAGCAAAAAGAATCCCAGCCAAAGACAAAAAAGCAAGAGAAAGAGAAGCTCAGACCCTGCAGCATCTACATCGGCGATTCATTCAGACTATTCATCGATGGAAGTTCAAACCGCCAGGGAGCAGGGGCAGGAGTACTGCTGATATCTCCAGATGGAGAAATAGTAGAACAGTCCATCCGTCTGGGGTTCAAAGCCTCCAACAATGAAGCAGAATATGAAGCATTAATTGCAGGGCTAAAGCTAGCAGCAGCAGCAGAGGCAGACGAGGTAATTGTTTTTTGTGATTCATAACTCATTGTTAACCAGTCAACAGGAGAATTTGCAGCCAGAGACGAAAGAATGTCGGCATATGCAAAGGAAGTCATCCGACTGGCAGCCCTATTTCAGAACTGCAGATTACTCCAAGTTAGCCGAGATGACAACACCCACGCCGACGCGTTGGCTAACCTGGCCAGTTCAATTCAAACTGGAAGAACAAGGACAATTATGATCGATTACATGTCGGCCCCGAGCATAGACAAACAGAGCACCGAACAAGAAGCAATGTGCATAGACTTGGGACCAAGCTAGATGGATGCAATCATTGCATTCCTAAAAGAGGGGAAGCTGACAGAAAACCATAAGGAAGCACATAAAATCAGACTGAAGTCGGTCAGATTCAGCCTAACAGCAGAAGGCCATCTCTACAGAAGGTCCTTCACTGGACCGCTTTTAAGGTGCGTACACCCTTTGCAGGTTGAAGATTTTCTTTACGAAATCCATGAAGGAATTTGTGGAAGCCATGCTGGGGGCAGATCATTAGCCCACAGGGCCATTACCCAGGGGTATTGGTGGCCCTACATGCAAAAGGATGCCGAAGCCTATGTGAAGAAGTGCGAACAATGCCAAAGGTTTGCACCTTTGATACATCAGCCAGCTGCTGACCTAAACCCAGTATCCAGCCCTTGGCCGTTTGCCCAATGGGGCATGGATCTGGTTGGACAACTTCCCCAGGCAACTGGACAGAGAAAATACTTGCTGGTAGCAACAGACTACTTTACAAAATGGATAGAGGCAGAACCTCTTGCCAAAATCCGAGATGTGGACGTCAAGAATTTTATATGGAAAAACATTATCACCAGATTCGGGATTCCAAGAGCAATAGTTGCCGACAACGGAACACAATTTGACAGCAAACTCATCAAGAACTTTCGCGCAAAATTCAAGATCAAGAATTATTTCTCAACACCAAGTTTTCCCCAAAGCAATGGGCAAGCAGAGGCATCCAACAAAGTAATTCTGGATGGAAGGAGAATCCCCCTTTGCCATGGCTTATGGCACAGAAGCAGTCATCCCATTGGAGATCGGCATCCCAGGGATCAGAACCCAGGGAGTAGAGAATGGCACCAATGACGTACTCTTAGCCCGAGATCTGGATTTATTGGAAGAACGAAGAGAGAAAGTTGCCGTTCAGCTTGTAGTATACCAGCAACAGCTTGCCAGAGCCTACAACAAGAAGGTCAATCCAAGAGATTTTCAAGTTGGCGACCTAGTCCTGAGAAAAGTCGTCGGAAACAAGAAGGACCCCAGGGAAGGCAAGCTTGGCCCAAACTGGGAAGGACCCTACAGAATTACTTCAATATTAGGCAATGGAGCATATCGGCTTGAGGACAATGAGGGCAAAGCACTGCCCAGACCTTGGAATACTTGTAATTTGAAATTTTTCTATCATTAGATGTACATCATATTTTGGCCGATATCATCAATAAAGTCCTTTCAGTATTCTTTCAACACACATGATTAAGAAAGTTATGCATTGATATTTATTGAAGACATAATTAATGTGAACCCAAGTCAAACTCAGGTTCACATTGGTGGCAAAGAAAAAGCCGAGATTATTCCTTAATTCACTTGTTGAAATTTGTAGCAATTTACAAGTTGGAATTAAGCTGATTCCTTATCTTCACTTGTTGAAATTTGTAGCAATTTACAAGTTGAAGTTAAGCCGAGGTTATTCCTTAATTCACTTGTTGAAATTTGTAGCAATTTACAAGTTGGAATTAAGCTGATTCCTTATCTTCACTTGTTGAAATTTGTAGCAATTTACAAGTTGGAATGAAGCTGATTCCTTATCTTCACTTGTTGAAATTTGTAGCAATTTACAAGTTGAAGTTAAGCCGAGGTTATTCCTTAATTCACTTGTTGAAATTTGTAGCAATTTACAAGTTGGAATTAAGCTAATTCCTTATCTTCACTTGTTAAAATTCGTAGCAATTTACAAGTTGAAGTTAAGCCGAGGTTATTGCTTAAGTTCTCATAGCAATATGGTGGTTGTTTAAACCCTAAGGAAGATGCTTAACACTTGTTGAAATTTTAGCAATTTACAAGTTTATGTTAAGCCGACATATGGTCACCAGTCGAGGTATACAGAAACTTACAAGTTGAAGTAAAGGCTAAGTATATTGTTTAAACGCTTGTTGAAATTTATTTATTTAACACTTAGAAAAGTCTACAGTATATGTTAACACTTGTTGAAATTTGTAGCAATTTACAAGATTGCAGGTCAGTATTTTGCCGAAGTAAAAGTTTTGTAGTTATACCCGAGGTATGTAACCCCGACAAGATTACATAAAGGATGCAACATGAAGAAGTATACAAAAATTTCTAAGTATAGAACGATGCAGAAGCAATCAACAGAACATCACAAGATTAAAAAGCATCTATAGAAAGAGCAGTTGTAGTTACATATTGAAAAAGTTACATCGGCCACAAAAAGGAGTTTTACATTGTCTTGAAACTAAAAAAGTACAAAATACAAAGTACAGGAAAAAGAAGGAACAAAGTACAAAAGGCATTCTAAATCAAGACTCTTCAGTTTCAGCAGCTACAGGGACTAGGACCTCGGACGATTCTGGTGGTACCTCGTCGGCCACTTTTTCCGCTTGTATCTCGGCATCAATCTCTGCGATTGTTGTCTCAACACTTCTTTCTATCAAGAGAAGATCGGACGATAGCTGCCCAGTGACAATTTCCTTAGTGACAATTTCCTTGGTTGCCCCCTCAACCTCATCACCCTCCTCATCCAAGGTTAAGTCCATAACTTGCTCAGCAGGAGGAGGGGACTTGGCTTCAGCACCATCCTTGGATTTCCTCACCAAGGCTTCCTCATCATTTTTCTCCTCATCCTCATCCTCAGCATCTGCCTCAGTCTCTGATTCGCCTTCAGGAGGAGGTGGAGGAAATGGTAAAGGAATAGCGTCGGCCTGGCGCAATGGCGAGTCAGCAGGAAGATCAAGCTTCTTTATCAGGGACATCCAACCAAGGGAAAATCCCCTGTTGCATGCCTGCCTAACTTGAAGTTTGTAGTCCTCTACGACGTCGGCCATGCCCTGGGCATAGGCCTTTTCGTCGGCCTCTTTGACTTCGGCCTCTTTGGTGGCCAGAGCTTGCTGAAGTTCTTTCTCCGCTTGGGCCTTCTTAGCCTCAGCATCTCTTTTCTCGGCCTCAGTAACTTTTTTCACGGCCTCAGCGGATTCGGCCTTCTCAAGAGCTAAAGTTTGGGCCTTAGTAGCCGCCTCAGCCTGATCTTCCAATTTTTTCATCCGTGATTCAAGAGATCTGATCTCCTTCTTCATGGAAGATGCTTCCCTCTTCATATCAACCAATCTTTGCCAGTTTTCAAAAGATTGCATTGAAAATGAATGGGCATGCTGAATGGCCTAAGGAAAAACAGAAGTGTTAGAAAATATTCTCAGTAGGAAACAGAAGGAAAAATCGCAAGTGCAAACAGGAACACTTACTTGAACGGAGTGTTGGAGCATGAGAGCGTAATTCTCATACTCGCTAAGCTTAGCATTTCGCTCCAAATCATTTGGAAGGAGAAGAGCAGTGCTGAGGGCGACACCAACATTAATATCGTCGGCACTTTCACTGGCCATGATGGGTCTATCCTCCAGAGTTAGTTCAGGAGTCCATGGAACGTCGGGCCTCTTTGATGCCGAGGTCGTTGCGGACGATGACCTTGGCCTCTTAGATTGTGTAGACCCTGAGGGTTGGCCCTCAGCAGATCTCTTGGTGGCAGCTGAGGTTCATTTTTTGCTTTCTGCCAGCTTAGAAATAGGCAGAGCATCCTCAGCCTCGGCATCTGTAGCCTTGGCCTTGGGCTGAGCCTTTTTAACTCTCTTTGGCTTTGGTGGGAGCGTTGATTGCGTTGGTACAGCCTCGGCGTCAGTTGGAAGGTCGGCAAGAAGATCTTGAACGACAGGCCTTGGACGAACCATCTCGGCAGTCTTTACAAGTCTTCGTCGACGTTTACGTTCCGGAATTGGTATTAAGTAGGGGGCCGAAGTTGATGGAAGATCGGCTGGGTCAGAGGTGGATCCTTGGTCTGTTCGGGATGAAGAAGCGATTACAGTTGTAGCAGTAGGTGGAGAGAGCCTCTTTTTCTTCCTTTTTGGGATGTCGGGCAAAGTGGATTTATATGTAGGGATAAAGTTTAGTAACAGTGGGGTTTTTCGTTTGTGGACTGGAAGGTCAAGGAGTTTTTTCAGATCTGTTCCTGGGATGAAGGATTGGCGGAAGTTTTTCGGTGGCTGATAAAGATCTGCAGGACGAAGAAACAGATGTCAGAAACAGAAAGTATTAAAGACTTAAATAAAAACAACTAAGTGTTGGCTCAGGGCTCTTACCCTTGCCCTCTGAAATTGTTCGAGGAAGAGGGTAGAGGTGGACATCTTCGTCTGGGCCAAATTCCCAATTTCCCGACGCAATAACAAAGTCATCTCCAGCCCCCTTGTTGGAGTCTGGAAGGTCGGCTACAATTTTAAACTGGGTGGATCTCGGCTTAAGGTAATAAACGAAGCCCCTATCCTTCAGGTTGAGGGGACACATGGTATAGCAGTACTGAAGGTCGGCCAAGGTGATTCTAAGATTCTCCTGCCTAGCTAAAGCTATAATACCGTTAATCACCCTATATGAGTTGATAGTAAGTTGCATGGGGTTCAGCCTGTAGAAATAAAGAACTTCACGAAAAAGGGGGTGAAGTGGAAGCCGAAGTCCACATTCGGTAAAAGCTACTATAGGAAAAGGCATTGTATGATCTGTGGGCATGATGGTATCATTATCCCCAGCTAGCTTAAGGTGAACATCGGCTGGGATAGAGAATTCCTGCCTAAAGTATTCAAGTTTTGTTGGGGTATTTACCCTATGCCTCTACATACCCATTATGTCAGCTTAAAATATGTTTCAGAAGGTGAGCGTTTTTAAAGGGTTACAAGAACCTCGGCAAAGACCTAGGAAAGGGCTGATAAGGCTTGTTTCATTTTTCCCTAGATTTGAAGGTTCTACGCACAAATCCCAAACCTAAGAACTATAAAGATCAAGATCGAAGGCACAGATCTGGGACAGATACAAAAAAGAGAAAACAAAGACGAAGTTTCAGATTCAAGAACAAAGATGGACTATCAGAAACACGAAGAATACAAAGGGATAAAGGTCAAGAATTATGGCAAGAAAAATATTGAAACAGTACAAATGTTCAAAATATGGGAGAAATCGAGCAACAAAGCAGTAATGATAAAAGCGCATAAAGGAAATTAAGAATGAAAGGAAAGGATCTTACCAGAACAAATGAAGCCGGGGCAATGTTCGCCGAGCTCAGAAATCGGTTGCAACAGCAAAGAAAGCTTCACAAGAATGGGAGATTAAGGACAGTTCCAGAAGAGAGATCGAAGCAATGGCAGATTCGAAGAAGAAAGAGCTTTCGGAGAGAGAAAGAGCAAGAAATCAGAATGAAAAAGTGAAGGAAAAATAGAGGCAAAAAAGAGTTTTGTCAAAAATTTGAAACGGCGGCAAAATTAGGGCAATTATTACGCCTGGAGCAACGCAGGCGTCAGACGGCGCAAACAAATGACAGACAGCTTTCAGGCGCGTCACAGACACGCTCCAATGAAGACAAAACACGTGGAAAGAAACGGTTAGATATGCATAACAGCTCATGCGCATGGGAAAGTACGATCGAAACCTTGTTCTCTGAAGAGAACACGTCGACTGGAAGAGGATTATCTCGGCTAAACAGTTTTTGAGCCATTACTCAGAAAAGAAATGTTGAAATGTCGATATAGGTTCCATCACCTCAGAATGCCGAGGTAATAGAACCTAGGGGGCAGTTGCGGGGATATATTTTCTGAATACCAACACGTGGCATGGTGACGCCGACGTGTCAGCCGAGGTGCCACGTGTCGTGGTAGTTAAGCCGAGGTGATCTCGGAGTTGCCGAGGTTATCCCCGAAGATATCGGAATCCGAGATAAGCAGATAAGGGACAAGAGTCCTAGGACAAAGAGGGGACTTAGCCTAGATAAAATTCTTAAGAGAGTTTATCTTTATCTCTTAAAGAGTCCAGAGTAAGCAGTAAATTGGAGTTCATAGAAGTCATACTTCTAGTAGGACTTGGATTGAGTATATTATAAAAGAGAGGCACCCCCGTGGGTCTAAGGTATGCAATTTATGTTTTAAGTGTTAAGTCTTGCACTTGATTATCTTTGAGAAACATACTGACTTGATCGTCGGAGTGCCCCCGGGTGGAAGAACCACCGCCGGAGCCTTTTCTTTCTGTTTCAGGTTGCTGAAGCCATCTATTCTGCCTGTGCTCTCCAGTTGATCACTAAGCAAGCAGTGTGGTCAGATTTTTACCCACACATAAGTTTTAGTGACAATTTATAAAAACCGTGACAAAAAAATCACTAAATGTCAATTTTTAATAACATATGTAAAAAAATCGTCATAAAAAATTATTGTTAGCGACGATTTTCAATAGAATTTGACGAGAGTTAAGTCAAACTATTAGGACTGGTCCAAAAATCCCCAAATCTCCAATGACAAAGAAGGAAAGAACGAAACAGAAATAATGCCAGCGAAAGGCATACATCCCACTACAGCTTCTTTGAATTGAAGAGAGACGATTTTTTATCTTCTCTCTCTAAATCATATTGCATTCGGAGATCTCTCCAAATGTCAGAATTTATTACTTCAAAAAAAATTCTACTTTGAAACTACTTCATACCAAAAAAAAAAAAAAATTAGTTTGTTAGATTTTGAATTTTGAAATTTTTAATAGTGTGTTGGTCTAAAGTTTTTAGTCTGATGGACTTACGGTTCCATATTTATTTTATAATTATTATTATCTTTTGCATGTGTCCTGTTTTTGTGTTCCCAGAGTTGCACAAAGTAACTATTTTTTTGGTTTTTGAAATATTGTTAATAAGGAAGGGCTATGGTTGCTGTCAACTATTTTTTTTTTTTTTTTTATTTATAAATTTTGGATTTGTCATGTTGGTTGTGCTTGAGTTGATTTCAGTGGCTTAACTAAATGAAGATTATTCAATTTTGGCCTATGGTTTCGAATCTGATAGGTGGAGTGTTCTTCCCAGTGCCGTTGTTGGTGGATGCATGCCGACGGTTCTTTTTCATTGAAAAGAAGAAGATGTCTCTGTTTCATTTTTGTTTCGGCTGAAAGAAATACTTTAACAACAAAAAGAGTAAAATAAATAAATAAATAAATAAATAAATAAATAAAAATTCTACATCTGTTACTGTCACGATCCAAACCCACCCTATAGGTTTAATGTCGTAACCGACTAGTAATTCGGAATTACTAAAGGCATTCTTAACAATAAACAGTAATAGGGCCAACAAAAGCCAATAATAATAAAACAAAATCATCCAATGAACTGTGGGACTTACATGGGACAAAACAACTTTATATACTCTATGCAGATATTCACATGGTGTGACGACCCCACCATGTATAATAATTAGCATCTAATTAATTAAGGAGATTTGAATTTTAATTGCCCATTATTTTGATTTAATTTGGGATTTATGAAAGTTGTAGAGGTTGATTCGTATATAATTCTATTGAGAATTTATTTTGGAATTAGAAATTAAAAGCCTAAATGGCTCAAGAGAGTATAATTAGTGAATTGAATTATTTTAATTTAGAGTATCGGACCATATGAGAGTTTAATTAAATATTCGATTCGGATTTGTAAAATTGAGATTTGATTAATTAGGTCCAAATTGGAGTTAATTAAGTTATGTGAATTGGGAATTAAGATTATTATGAATTGAATTTATTTATGAGGTATTCAATTGAGTATGTAATTTATTAATGAAGATTTTGAGTTTGATTTGAAATTGAAAGCCTCATTGATGTGAAAAACCAAAATTGAGAATAGTGATACAATTTAATATTTGGAGCCTTTTGGGAGTTTAATTAAAAATCTGATTCAAATTGAGAAAAGTTAAATATAATTAATTGGACTCTAATGGAAGTCAATTAGACTAATTAAATTGTGTGGGTTTGTGATTAGTATTATTAATTAAGTTATGTACTAATTAAAATTAATTAAGACAAAATACAGTTTAGCTGAGTTAATTGTATGATCAAGAGACAAGCTAAATTTATCCATATGATGTGATTAATTGTGAAATTGTGCATAGGGGATTATAATTCTTGTGAGAGTGTGCTGGCACATTATTATAGTGCCTAGTGTTGTGCTGGACCCTTAATATGTTAGGTGTGTGTGCACGTGTTATATGTAAATGAGAGAAGTGCAGTTGAACTCATTTTCCATTTTGTTGGTGAAGCTCAAAAAAAAAAAAAAAAAAAAAAGAGAGAAAGAAGAAGGAAACTGAGAGAGAGAGAGAGAGAAATAGACAAAGGCAGAGAGAGATAGCTGCTGGAATACAAAAAGAAGAAAAGAGAGTTGCTGGAACAAAGAAGACAAAAGAGGAGAAGAAACATTGAAAAAAAAAGCTCAAGTTTTTGAAGAAACTCAAGAAGAATTAGAAGGGATTTAACCACATATTCTGAAATTAAGACCCGAGATATAGAATTTATGTTTAATTTGTGTAGGATCATTACATTACACTTGAAATTAAAGATGAAATCAGAATCAATATCATGTAATTAAAAAGAATTAGCAAGATGATGAAAAAAAATTAAGTGTAAAGCCATGGAAATAAATTTGGAAATTAATTAGTTTGAGTGTGATTTTTGTTATTCTTCATAAGTTGAAATTCATCCTTACATGCGTTGTAGATTTTCAAGACTTTAGAATTTAATTCATATTTTAAAGTTTATGAGTTTAGGATTAAGTTGTTATATAAATTAAGAAGTCAAATTATAGCTTGAACTTGATAATGTAGAATTGGTTGGATTTTGATAAGTGTTTTATACATGCATCATGGATTTTGAAGAATTTAAGATAATCAAGTTCATGTTTTGAAGAGAAGAAGGAGGAAATTTTATAAAAATCAAGTTTATGAAAATTTAGGATTAATCATAAACTTAGACAAGGTATGGATTTTATTATGAAAAATAGAAATTGGTTTAATTTTAATTTTTAATCCATGCATGTAATTCAATTTAAAAGTTTTATTCAAATTTAACATATTTTGAAACATCTGTAATTAAGTTTTGGGTTAAAAAGTATGAGTTTATAAAGAATGAGCTTTAATTTTATATTAAAGGAGTCTTGATGTCAATGGTTTAAATTGATCAAATTTTCTTAATTATTTAAGAGTTTGTATATTTCTAGACAAGCCATGTTTAAATCTAAGTTTTGGAATTACATTCAAATTTGGACAAATTAAGAAGGTTTTTGTATTGAGATTTGGAAATTAGTCATGTGATCATTTTTATTACTGACATTACACGTTTAAATTGAGTCATGCATGAATCCAAATTTGAAATGAAATTTGGAAGCTAAATCTTCAGTTTTGAAACTCAGAAAATTTACAGACCGCTCAAGCGACCAATTGGTGGCTCGAGCGAACATTACAAGCTTCTAGTATTTTTACAAATAGTATAGTCCGCTCGAACGACCAAGTGGTCGCTTGGGCGGCTAGGCTATTTTCAACATGTTTTGAAAAATCACACTTCGTTTATATTTTCATCTCATCTCCTCCCAAAATATTCTAGACATGATTTATTACTCAATAAAGATTAATAAGCCCACAATCAACATAACTTAGCTGGTTAAAGAATAAGTCATTGATTTAATAATAATTGATTAAGATGCCAAGTAAGAAATCGGTTTATTGAAAAAGGATTTAGTAATAAAAGAATATACGAAATGAGAATCCGATTCATTTGAATAAAGAAAGAATACGCGTGGTAGAACCTCGGATTACTTAGACAGAAAAAGACAAGAGAAGTCAAGTTTGATCAAGAAGTGATATTGTGTTTCAATGTGTATATGTTATGTGTTTGTTTGGGTCACACGCTGTCACCTGTCTGATTCGTCTGTTCTACTTCTGGAACTATCTGTGAGTAATAACTTAGCAAAGCTATGTTCAACTTTATTTATTTTCTATAGCATGAAATAAGATCTGTTTTCTGAAATGATATTTTCTGTACAATGAATGATTATTCAATTTCTGACAAGTATTCGTGGCATCCTTAGCAAAGCTGTTAGCTGTTACCAGGTATCGGAGGTTTCATCATGGAACTTAGTATATCTGTTATTTGTTACCCGTACCGAAGGTTCCATCATGAAGCTTGGCATATCTGTTATCTGTTACTCGGTTTCGGAGGTTCTTTTATGGAACCGGTTACTCATAATCACCATATGTTCTGTATCTGTTTTGTTAGCACTAATGGATGTACCACGTATGATTAAGAATGAACTCTGATTTCTGTATATGATTTGAACAAGAATATGAATATGGATCTGTTTCTGTTTCTGTTTCTATTTCTGAAATAAAAATGAATCTACTTTCCGAATTTGATATGGGATATCATTCATTTAAACCCCTTTACTTTGTTGTTATTCACTGGACTCCAACTCACTGTATTATTTATGTATGCAGGTGATCAGGCACGTGGCCAGGCTTAAAGGCATTTGCCTGGAATCTGTTTTTTTCAGCTAACCTATGTGCCTCCCATGGAGGTTCCGGATATGTCAAGTGGTTATGGCTATGTGGTTAAAGTTTAAGTTTAGTTTTCTTGTTTAGTTAAACAAGTCTTTGTTTATTTTGTAAATAGGGCTAAGTCCTATTTTGTCTCATCTGTATATATATATATATATATGATGACGTAGGAATGATGTGATAATATATGTATATAAAATGTTTAAAATTTTTCTGTCCCATATATATTTGTACAGCTCAATGGACGTTGTATATTTGTTATCTGCTTTTGCTAGCCCCTAATATAATGTTTTCTATCTATGAGGCATTCGGTAATCTACGGATTACTGGCCAGTTACGACGCTAAACCTATAGGGGCAAGTTTAGGTCGTGACAGAGTAGTATCAAAGCACGAGTTAATATCTCACACCCGTGTCCATTGAGCATTAGAATGTCTAGAACGGATTTAAGTTTCATGCATACAGTAAGTACGTAAGAAGTTGTGCATTCAGAAATATGTATATATGTTTGTGTAATACGTTTAAGTATTGATACTAACAATTAAGAGCTATTGTGGACTCTTGATAATTATAAAGAAACTACACTGTGTCTAATAAGTTTAGCAATGAAGCTAAAAGCTAAGAATTAGTATGAAATTTCTAATGTTATAAGGAAATCAGAATTTTTGACTAGAAGGAAAGGAGCACGAGTATGTTGATTTGTGGAAAAATGGTGTTATGAGGAATTAGAGTCTTTAATGGAAACCATGAAAGCTATATAAGTTATATGCCAAATTAGACTATGAGAATATTTGGGGAAATTAAGGAATTTGATGATCAATGAAGTGTGTGGAACTTTGGTAATTGAGGATGAGAAAATTATTTGATATGGAAGATGGTAGGTTTTGGCAGGAAACCTATTATATGAAATGTTGAACTGTAGAGTCTCATGCCTTTGTTGAATGACCTTGAAAGTTCAAATGGAATCACGTTTGGCCAGCGCAGTTTCGAATCGGAAATTCTTGGTAAATTCCATGGAAATGAATAGGTTACCCTACCAATGTCCTTAGATGCTCGTATGTGTATGTTTACTCATATATGATATGTGTTTTGTGTTATATTCTAAGTTAGTTGATATTAACCCAACTGTTATCAATCATTATTTTGTATTTAACCCTTTCTCTTCTATCATTAGGAAAAGATGGTGAAAAGTAAGAACGAAATGGGAGTTGAGACTTTGGTAGAACGATTAGGCAAAGTAGAAGAAGTACTTGAGGGAGTAATGAAAGCTATGCAACAATGCTATGACAAACCGCAAGACCAAAAGAAGAAGTTAAGTGTGAAGTCAAAGAAGGAACCAAAGGAAAAGCCTAAGAAATTTGTGATAGGAGAGTCAAGCAATTCTAAGCAAGGTAGTAAGTTTAGTTTATTATGTTCAACATGTCACAAGCGACATAGGGGGTTGTGTCATTGACTTACCGGAGCATGTTTCAAGTGAGGGAAGATAAGGCATCAAATAAAAGATTGTTACAAAGTCTAAGGAAAGTTCAAGGCATTTAATCGGTTAAGGTTAGTATTTAATTAAAAAGAATAAGGAGATTAGTAGGAATGTTTGAATTACACGTACGGAAGTCTGAAGTTAAAATTTTATGTGTGACTTGAATTGGTCCTAATCAACATTTGATAAAGTTAGAACACATCTATTTGACTATTTGAAACTCAACCTGAGAATGCTAAAGATTATTAGACGATTGCCGAGACTTAAGCTAATGAAAATTTTCCTGCTTAGTGTTCAAATAAGTAAGACTCAATTTACTGTAATCATATCACTATGGAACCATTTGAAAATATTGAAAGTCACAATTTTATGACATATTGAATTATGAATCTGAAAGGCCCACCCCTTTTCCCCCTCAAAAAAAAAAATCATAAGCAAATGATTAAGTTAGGATCCATTACTTGGGTAATTGAGATTTAATCCGAAACTATCTGAATTAGAAGAATGAGATCAAGGCTTAAAATAACTTGAAAATAACATTGGAAAAGAAACACTTGTAATTTACTTAAGCTGCAAAGTCCAAATATAGGCCTTTAGAAAAGAAGACATAGTATTTCCCTATTTGAATAATTAGTTAGAAAGGAATGATATTATGATCTTATAGATACATAATTGAATTTAGATCTTGAATCCTAACTTAGATAGCGTACCTTATTGTGAAGAAATTCAACTTTAATGTAAAACGGAAGAAAGAAAGCATAATGGAAGATAAGAAAATAAATTTCGTTATAATGACAAACGTATAGTTTGAAAAACCTAAGTAATTCGTGATTAGATCAAGATTTAATTGTTTCAATTCCTAACCAATTAAAACTCACAATCTAAATCATCAAGCACGTGCGAAAGTGATTTAGATTGTTGTTTCAAAAAAATAATGAATCGACACAAACGATTTTTTATATGGAAAAACCACAATTGAAGCACCATCAATTGTGATAAAAAAAAATCACGGGCGAAACGCCACAAATCAATCCACTACTAAAGAAAGAAAGATTACAAAGATACCAAACAAATTACCAAAACCGCTTCCAATTGGTCTTCAAATCTTCTGTATGTCTTTCACCGCATCCTTCATACAGAATTGATTAGCTTGATGTTGAATCTACAACATCAATTGTCGAATAAACGACTACACACAGCATCAAACTCCTTTAATTACTCTGTGCTTGAATCTTCAGATTCCATCGAAGAAGAATACTCTCAAAGAAATATCAAACAAACTCCTTGATGTGTGCTTATAAGAACATGAGTTCAGACTTAATCAAACATCAAGGAAAACCAGAAAAATATCCCCAAAAGAAATCCCTAAGACCCTTAAAGAAGATCTAGGAAAAGTGACCCTAGAGTTGGAGCAACAAGTGATTTTATAGAGGTTAAGATCGCGAGGTCTGCTCGAGCATGGGAATGGACACTCGAGCGGGGACTCTATATCACGTATTCTAAACCAGGGTTCACGTTCGAACGGAAGATCCCACGCTCGAGCGTAAAAACACATCACTCAGTATTTTTGCAGACACGCAAAATACTGTGAGAGTGTAAACTCCGCTCGAGCACCACTTTGCCCGCTCGAGCGGGAAGATTAAAAACTGGAGAATTACAACTCGATTTAATCATAAGTTTGTCCATAGAATTTGACAACAAGTAGGGTCCTAACAATCTCCCCCTTTGTCAAATCCCGGACAAAACTGTTCTAAACAATATTCCTAACAAACAACCCAAAACACAAACTAACTAAAACAATCAACAACCTCAAAAACAAAAAACAAAACCACAATAAATAAAAAAAAACACAAGAACTGAATATGACGACCATGAACCACGCAATTCTTGGATAATCCACCTGAAGAAACAACCACACAAACCAAAACTATAGAACTGGATAAATAGCCAAATATATATATATATATATATATCTAAACAAAAGCAACCCAATATCCAAACTCCAAACATAATACCCATCCAAAAATAAGGCATGCATCAAGTATTTCTAACAAAGCATCTCAATAAGGCATGCATCAAGTATCTCAATATCTCTAACAGCCAACATGCATCATCCACTCCCCATTTTTGTCCGGGAGAGAAAAAAAATAATAGAGAAATCAGTGCAACAAAGAACAAGAGATATATCTATGCAAAACGAATACTAGCCAAAAAATATGTTTGTGCAACAAAGATCACTGAATTGGTGGCTGTGGAGGTGACTGCATCTAGAGAAGAGACAAGATCTGAGACAGCAGAGGATTGTGCAACAGACTCCTCAATGTGCCTGGATGAGGCCTCAAATGCGGTGAGCCGAGCATCGGCAGTAGTCTCTAGATCCATAAGCCTGGCCTCGAAAATATCCATCATGCCCTCCAGACGATCAAAATAAGAGACAATGGATTGCTCGAAGTGATGGAGCTGGCCTCGGATAGTACGGATTGGAGGTGGCTGCTCTCCCTCACCAGCAGCCTCACCGACAGCAGCCGCATCAAAACTGCCTCCTCGGCTATAGCGGCATCCCCTGCACCTGTACCTGAACTACCCACCCCGGTAGGGACCCCCTAACATGAGACTGACTCTAGAAGACAGTCTTTTTGGTGAAAGGCCGGGAAGGAGAAACAAAGGCATCCTCGTCAAACGAGGGAACCTCAAACCTGGCAAGAAGCCGGTTAATGAGGCAACCATAAGGTAGATTGAGGTTGTTACGCTCAAATGCAGCAACCATCTTTTGAATGATCGAGGTGGCAAGGTCAATGGAGCGATGGTGAGCAATACAATGAAGGACAAAACCTTCTTCTTGGTTTATTTTCGAGCTATGGGTGGTCACAATGATGTTGGCACACACAATAAGATTGAGTAACCGAAAATGGGGAAGGAGCTCATTTTGCTTGATTAATGAGCCTGGGAGCCAGGGACGAGATGTACTACATAAGGCAGTGGTCACCTCATTAAAATCACAAGTGGGTCTCACAGGAAAAGGATAGAAAATAGGAAAGACTTTACTAATCCCTAAAAGCTCACAAATGAGGTTAATAGTAACTGTGATAGATTTAGACTGGACCCAAGTCTTAAAATGAAGGACCAATATCATCAATGCTCTCCATATTATAGTAAAATTCCCTCACCCAATTAAGATTTTGAGGACCCGAGAAGGAAAGTACCAACTCCCCACCCAAAGGATCAAACAGTGGATGAATATGGATTGATTCAAAAGTGTTTGGTAAAATATTTCGTTCAAGATGAACAGTCCAAGAAGGATAGGACTCCCTAAACAATTTGGCTTTATCAGCCGAGGGAAACCAGTTTGTGTCAAAGGAGAGACGAGAGGCAGTGGACTTCTTACGCTTAGAAGAAAACATGACTAAACCAAAAAATAACCAAAAGAACAAACACAAATCCCCCAACCCAAGACAAGAATTAAAACCCAAGAAAAAATAGAGAAACAAAGCATTAGTAGCACATTCAAATCTATCAACATTAGACAGCCAATTGTTGTAAGAATCAATATGACCAACCCTCAAAACAATCACAATAGAGCAGAAAGCATATAAGATGAGCCAAGGTGAACATAGTAACCATAACCAAAGAAACAGATAGATCAATAAAAAGTAGTAGAACATAATACAATGATATTCCTTAACACAACTCAGTATTCCAAAGACACAATATTCCATAACAAGACTCACAAAACCAACAAGACTCAAACACTTCGAACAAGGGTGAAGTATGAAACATGAGAGGAACAAGCTACAACCAAAAAGAAAAAAAACAAATAACGAGAAGGAAATAGACAAAGACTAAGAGATACTAACCTGAAACAGCCAAGTAGAACAAGAATCACCAACAAAATCGTCCAAGGAATGACACAACACAAAGTCCCCAAGAAAGCCCTAGGAGAGAGAGATCGAATTTGGGAAAAAATTGAACTGAAGAGACAAGGGAAGGAGTTTAATATCAAACCAGTCCGCTCGAGCGTGGGTTTTAACGCTCGAGCATGAGCCAAAACAAGCGTGGCTATGCTCGAGCAAGAAAATGGACGCTCGAGCGCCAAAAACAACCTCTCAGAACTGCAAAACTCTGCAAAAAAAATGCTGGAAGAATGAAATCCACACTCGAGCGTGAGAGTTTCCGCTCGAGCGGGGACGAAACAACCACAAACCTCAAAACACCCCCCCTATTTTTTTCTTAAAAAAAAAAAAAAAAACAAACAAACAAACAAAACGAACTCAGCCAGAAAAGTGTGACCTATAAAACAAATGTTAGTATAATCGCAAGATTGTGACACTGAGATAAGATTATCCACAAACCATGAAGCCTGCAAACTTGCACATTTTGAAATTATGAACCACAAGAACATGAGCAAATCAGATAAAATTTAATCAATGATCATAAGCTACATGAGAATGCATAACTCAAAGAAAACATGAGAGCTCACAAAAAGAATGTGTGTGTGTGCAATCCTTGAGAGGCCACAGAGCTAAAGTTAATCCTCGTAATGATCGGATGGCAAGACCTCCGGCAAGAGTAGCGAAACAATCACAAAGAAAAGTCAAACCACTAGGAATCAAGGGGTATTTGTTGAGTAAGCGCGGAGGCTCCCCCTCAGTCAATTAGTCCCCTTTTATTTTTTATAATGAGACTTTTCTTTTCTGTGGGTGCTCATGGTGGCTTGCACACTCAAGAGTATAGAGACCAAACCAGAGAAGCATGGAATCAGAAAAGATGGCCTGGTTGGTGCCTCTGAGGTAGTCTTTTCCTAATGCTCGGACTTCAATGAACTGAGGGAGAAACCGTAAAAGTGAAAAACGATGGTAGATGGTTAAGAGACTCAACATCACCCATGATATACCAATATCGGTCAATTCCTCCAATAATGTAAAAGATACACTGTTAGTGCTCCATAGAGAACTTTGATCACTTGTGCGGAAACTCCTGCAACAGTTTATCTCAAGAATGTATACAGAATAAGGTCATGAAGTCAATGAGCATGAGCATTTAGAATGAGCTATGAACAATGAAAAATGAAATCTAGCAAGCAGCATAAGAGGAGTTCATATTTTTCTAAATGCAAGGATGACAGGAATTAATGAGAATGAGATTATAGCATCCAAATACACTAAAAAGCAATTACTCACACCCCCTCTGGTAACAGACAACACCCTAGTAACTAAGCATTACACCTAAGGTCTTTCAAAGGAACTCAAACGTAAGAAGATCAAGGGGTTTTATAAAAATATCAGCTTTTTGATACTCAGTGGGTACATGTTCAAGTACAACAAGGCCTTCTTCTACTAACTCTCGGATAAAATGATAACGAATGTCAATGTGTTTGGTGCGAGAGTGTTGGACAGGATTTTTAGAAATGTCAATGGCACTTGTGTTATCATAGAAAAGAGTGAGAGTGTTTTGGTCTATCCCATAATCGTGAAGCATTTGCTTCATCTATAGCATTTGTGCATAACAACTCCTTGCAATAATGTACTCAGCCTCAGCGGTCGAAAAAGAGATGGCATTTTGCTTTTTTCTATGCCAAGCAACCAAATTATTCCCAAGACAAAAACACCCCCCAGATGTGCTCTTACGATCATCAGCACACCCTGCCCAGTCGGCATTTGAAAAACCAGTGATTTCGGCTGTAGTGTCGGTCGAGAACCAAATCCCATACCCCGATGTCCCATTCACATACTTAATGATACATTTGACAACAATCAAATGAGACTCTTTAGGACATGCTTGGTAACAGGCACAAACACCTACACTGAATGCAATGTTAGGACGACTGGCAGTGGGGTACAAGAGACTCCCTGTCATACTCCTATGTAGGGTGGGATCAACATCAGTACCAGAGGAATCTTTGGAAAGGTGAAGACTGGTGCTCATGGGAGTGCGAGCATGTTTGGCCGACTCAAGACCGAACTTAGAGACAAGGTTTTTGGCATACTTAGTCTAAGAAACAAACATACCCGAAGGAGACTGTTTAATTTGAAGATCTAAGAAGTAAGACAACTCTCACATCATGCTCATCTCAAACTCATGTGTCATGCAATCCGAAAAGTATTTAACAAGATGATCAACAGTGGATCCAAACACAATATCATCAACATAAATCTGAGCAACAAGAATATGAGACTTAGTATGTTTTACAAATAAAGTCTTGTCCACACTACTCATTTGAAAATCATTATCAAGAAGGAAGGTAGTAAGTCTATTATACCAAGCCTGAGGGGCTTGTTTTAACCCATACAAAGCCTTGTCTAACTTGCAGACATGGTTTGGACATTTAGGGTCCTCAAACCCTTTCGGTTGCTCAACATAAGCCTCTTCTGTCAAGTCCCATTCAGAAAGCACTTTTCACATCCATTTGAAACAGTTTAAAACCAAGAAAGCATGCAACACCAAGTAAAATATGAATAGATTCAAGACGTGCAACTAGGGCAAACGTCTCATTATAGTCAACACCCTCTACTTGTGTGTAGCCTTGAGCAACCAATGTAGCTTTATTTCTAACCACAGTACCATTCTCATCATATTTATTCTTAAAGATCCACTTGGTACCTATCACATTCATGTCTCTAGGTCTGGGAACAAGAGTCCAAACATTGTTATGTTCAAATTGACCTAATTCTTCATGCATAGCATTGACCCAACTATCATCTAGTAAGGCCTCTTTTATATTCTTAGGTTCAATTAATGAAACATAACACATATGAGATACCTCATCCCGAATTTGTCTTCGAGTTTTCATTCGATCTGAGACACTTCCAATCACCTGTTGAGCTGGATGATTCAGTTTCACCCTTGTTGATGGTTTGAACTCAGGACTTGTGGTAACAATAGCATCAGAAGTGGTGTCTGTCTATGCACTCTTCGAACTCTGACTTATCTGAAAAGTTGGTGTTGTCTCAACTTCTAGTGCTTGGACCTCAACTTCTCTTTAACTTTGTGGTTCAGTATCCATAATTGGAGACTCACCATTTTCTTTCTCATTTGTCGTTGAAGTAGGAGAACCTGTGTCATCTATAAACACATTGATCGATTTCATTAAAGATGAAGGCCGCAGGTTATAGAGACGAAAAGGTCTACTAGTGATTGAATACCCTAGAAAAACACCTTCATCACTTCGGGAGTCAAATTTGCCCGAGGGCTCTCTATCTTTGAAAATGTAACACTTACTCCCAAAAGTTTTAAAGTATTTTACATTGGGTTTCAATCCTTTCCACAATTCATATGGAGTCTGTAAAGTGTCGGGCCTTAAATACACACGATTTATAACATGAACAGCTGTATTTAGGGCTTTAGCCTAAAACTTTGGAGGGACTTTCTTACTAAGGAGCATGACGCTAGCCATCTCTTAAACAACCCTGTTCTTCCTCTCAACAACTCCATTTTGTTGTGGAGTAATAGGAGCAGAAAATTCATGCTTAATTCCATGCACATCACAAAAATCTGAAAATGAACTATTTTCAAACTCACGACCATGATTAGTTCAGATTCTTATAATACGCCCAATAGAAATACCTTGTTCAATTTGGATTTTAAGGACTAAGGCCTGGAAAGCACCAAACGTATCAGATTTTTCTCTTAAAAAATTTACCTATGAAAAATGAGTAAAATCATCAACAGTTAAAAAAATATATCTTTTACCTCCAATACTTTCAGTGCGAGTAGGTCCCATTAGATCCATATGAACCAATTCAAGAGGAAATTTGGTTGTAAAGTTGTTCACCTTTTTATAAGGGGCACGAGTTTGCTTTCCAAGTTGACATGGTCCACACACTTGGTTCAGATTCTTACTTAGTTTAGGCACGCCCCTCACAAGCTCTTTGTTGGCTATCTTAGTTAGGTCTTTGAAATTCATGTGACCTAATCTTTGATGCCACAGATCAATATTACAAATGATGGTTGAGTGGCAAGTGAGATCATTAGTTGTAACAATCCCGTAGCAGTTATCAGATGTGCGAACCCCATGCATGATAGTATTTCCTTTTTTATCCAAAATTTCACATTTGTTTTTTGAAAACAATACTTCATGGTGTGAATCACACATTTGACTGATGCTCAAAAGATTAGCTTTGAGGCCATCAACAAGTAATGCATTTTCAAGCTTGGGAAGACCAATCACACTTATAGAGCCCTTACCAATGACTCTAGAAGTGCCACCATCTCCAAAGGTAACAATTCCACCTTTATATTTTTCAAGGGAGGTGAAGTAGGATTTGTCACCTGACATGTGACGAGTGCACCCACTATCAAGGTATCACATGTGTGAGTCACATGCTTTTAGAGCAGTGTGAACAACTAAACAAGTCAAGTCATCATTTTTTACCCATATATTTTTGGTCTTAACAAAATCAGGACTGGCGATCTTCGTAAATGTCTTAGCATTGTGAACACCCTCATGTATCTTGGTGTTTCGCCTAGACATGTAAGGTTGTCTCCTAACCCAAAAAGTATTAGAATTTCTACCCTTTTAAGACACCTTACCAAACAATTCAAAACAATAAGGACGAATGTGGCCATACCTACCACAATGATGACAAACAAAAACAGGTTTTACCTCCCTTTTGTTAAACTTACCCCCGTTAGGCAGATGAAGAGAGAGATTACCCTAGTGCACCTTCAGCTTTCCATTTTCTTGAGTCTTCAGGTCATGAAATGTAAAGGCCTGTCCCTTATGAGCTGTCGCATTACCATAGCCTAGCCCACTTTTGTCATAACCCATTTGTTGAGACCCGAGGATGTCTTCTAATGACTTGGAACCTTTGCTTCATATGGCAATTATGGCTCTAGCAATTCTGAGTTCTTCATTAGAGATCTTGATGACATTCTGCTTTGCTGTTGCAATTTCTCCTTTTAGTTTGACATTCTCGCTCTCTCATGCTTTGAGCTTGAGAGTGAGTTTGTCATTGATCTTGGACAGATTCAGAGATTCAATGTAAATCTTTTCGTAAGCTTGTTGTAAATCATCACTATCAATCTCATCATTGTCTTCTAATGTTTCATCATCTTCTTCTTGCTCCTCTTTTTCCTGGACCTCATCCAGTCAAGCCACTAAGGTAGGAAAGGTGACAGATGGTGGTGAAGATGACTCTCCTCTTTCATAAAATTGACTTAGAATGTCGCATGCATCTTTGGCCTTTATGCAATAAGCAAACCGTTGCTGTTCTCCATCAATAATTGCTTCACAAATAGTAATTAGAACTCTCTGATTACTCGGATTGTCAGTACTTTCAACATCCTCTTCAATGGCTTGCCAGCCTTTACGGTCAAAAGCTCTCAGAAACGCCCTCATTCTGATCTTCCAATACAAGTAATTACTCTCATCAAAGGTAGGAGCACGGTGCAAATTCTGACCACGACCAAATTCTACTGGCTTCGAAGGAGGTTAAGTGAAAGTGGACCAGAATGCCATGAAAGCACTATCCCCGTCTTCAGTGGATTCAGTTTCTTCGGGTTCTTACTCTGACCCGCTTTCATCATCCCAAGTCACTGTATAGACTTTCTTCTTATTCTTTTTCGATGGACATTCAAGAGCAATATGTCCAAATCCTTGACATTCATAACACTTGACCCCTTGCCCCTTTACAATCTTCTTTTCAGTTTTTGGAGCAAGTTTTGGTGGAAAAGTTTTGGGTTTGTCATTACTCTTGTCTTTTAAACTAGGGTCTTTGAAATTCGGCTTATTTTTCTTTAAAATTTTTTTGAACTGTTTAGTAAACATAGCCATCATCTCGGACTCTAGATCAAACTCAGTCTCAGGAGTTTTTGCAGTCTCACGAGCACTAGTGAAAGTCACACTATCTTTTTGTTTTTTCTTAGAAATCTGGTGGGCTTCATAAGTCTGCAAGTTTCTAACCAATTGATCAAGCTTGAGGGTATCAACATTCTGAGTCTTCTCAATAACTGTCACTTTTGATTGGAACCTCTCGGGTAAAGACCTCAAAATTTTTCCAACCACCTTGGCTTCAGGGATTTTTTCACTGAGTGTGAAACAAGAATTCACGATGTCACTAAGTTTAGCATAGAAATCATCAAGCTTCTCATCATCACGCATAAAACGGGTTTCAAATGCAGAGGTGAGACGTTAAAGTTTTGACCTTTTAACAGAAGTAGTACCCTCGTGAATCGTTTCAAGAATGTCCTAAGCCTCTTTTGCTACCTCACACGTACAGATGCGATGAAACTCTTCAGGTGTGACGAAGCAAAAAAGGAAATTGAGAGCCTTACTGTTCCAACTCGAGTTTTGATAATCGAATGCGTCCCATTTATCAAGGGGTTTGGGAATATCAACACCATCAATGGTGACAATAGGTTCACTCCACCCATAGATCACACAGTGCCAAACTTTCTCATCGATAGATTTTAAAAATGCTCTCATATGAGCTTTCTAATAAAAATAGTTTGTATCATCAAGTAACGGAGGTCTATGGGTCGAGTTACCTTCGCGAATTGAATCTATATCACCAATCACACAAAATCACACTCCTATAGTTTTGATAAAAACAAAGAGTGACCCGCTCTGATACCAATTGAAAAACCTAAGTGATTCGTGATTATATCAAGATTTAATTGTTTCAATTCCCAACATTTAAAACTTGCAACCTAAATCATCAAGCACTTACGAAAGTGATTTAGATTGTTGTTTTAAAAAAAAAAACGAATCGACATAAACGATTTTTTACGTAGAAAAATCACAATTGAAGCACCTTCAATTGTGATCAAAAAATCACAGGCGAAACGCCACAAATCAATCCATTACTGAAGAAAGAAAGATTCCAAAGATTCCAAACAAATTACCAAAACCGCTTCCAATTTGTCTTCAAATCTTCTGTATGTCTTTCACCGCAATCTTCATACAAAATTGATTAGCTTGATGTTGAATCCACAACATCAATTGTCAAATAAACGACTACACACAGCATTAAACTCCTTTGATTACTCTGTGCTTGAATCTTCGGATTCCACCAAAGAAGAATGCTCTCAAATAAAGATCAAACAAACTCCTTGATGTGTGCTTATAAGAACATGAGTTCAAACTCAATCAAACATCAAAGAAAACCAGAATAATATCTCCAAAAGAAAACCCTAAGACCCTTAAAGAAGATCTAGGAAAAGTGACCCTAGAGTTGGAGCAACAAGTGGTCTTATAAAGGTTGAGATCACGAGGTCCGCTCGAGCGTGGGAATGGACACTCGAGCGAGGACTCTATATCACGTGTTCCAAACCACGCTCGAGCGGAAGATCCCACGCTCGAGCGTAAAAACACATCACTCAGTATTTTCGCAGACACACAAAATACTGTGAAAGTGTAAACTCCACTCGAATGCCACTTTTCCCGTTCGAGTAGGAAGACCAAAAACTGGAAAATTACAACTCGATTTAAACATAAGTTTGTCCATGGAATTTGACAACAAGTAGGGTCCTAACATAGTTCTTTAAGAACCTTTTGGAAACGTACGAATTTCAATTGGCTAATTGTAATGGTTGAGAAAGTTAAAAATTTAGCCCTAAGGTACCATGTGATAATTGATCAAAGTCAATGAATATATTTATAGAGGTCTAAGATTTAGAATAAGTATGAAGATAATGTAATTTGAATTACTTATATAAGTGTAATATTAAGTAAATAAGGAAGCTAATAAGACCGCGTAAAACGTTGACTGTTGTGAAATCGAATCACCACTTTGAAATGATAGTATGAGAAAGATTGTCAAAAATGGTAATTTTAATTTAACAGATGTATGTAAAGTTCTGCTTTGATCTGTATGACCTACTACTATATGAGTACAACCCAACACCTGTTACTTACAAAAGGCTCAATGAATTTCTATGAAATATGCTTCTGTTGTGACTCTGATACGCTTCTGTTCTGAATCCGATGTGCCTCTCTGTTTTGGAGTTACCATCATAATTGGTGTCCAAGATGTCTGTTTGAAACTGAGACCATGAATATGTGATTACATTTCCATATACTTTGGAAATTTCTATTATAGATTAGCACATGGAACTTTATTCGAGATTGCTGCATTATATACATAACTTACGAATCTTTAACATGGTCAAAGAAAGTTAAATGATCGTTCTTTTGGGAAATAATGAACTACGAATTGCATAGGAATAATGTCAGAACTATTATTGTCAATATACTTGAAAGACCAAGAACTTGTATTTGCTATTAGTAATGCATTAACTACTAAATTCAATTTGAAGAATCGAACATGTCAATAGCAAAATATTTTGAACTGTTTGAAAAATAAAGAGAATCATGAACATTCCTTAAAATAAATCTCCTACTATTAGGAGTATATGAATTATAGATTGATGAATTAAAATATATGAGTTATGTGATTGATGACAATAAAGACGATAATGAAACGCCAATTTCGATTATTAACCGTTAAGGGATTGGGAATAAGTTCAATTTCTGTGAAGAAAATCCAATGAAAAGGAAGTTACCTAGGAGAGGAAACAAAATGCGACCAAGCCGTATGACTGATTTCGGTACAAGTGTCTTAAGTTTGGAGGACCAAACTTTCAAAAAGGGAGAGACTACGATGACCCCACCACGTATAATAATTAACATCTAATTAATTAAGGAGATTTGAATTTTAATTGCCCATTATTCTGATTTAATTTGGGATTTATGAAAGTTGTGGGAGCTGATTCGTATATGATTCTATTGAGGATTTATTTTGGAATTAGAAATTGAAAGCCTAAATGGCTCAAGAGAGTATAATTAGTGAATTGAATTATTTTAATTTCAAGTATCGGACCGTAGGGGAGTTTAATTAAATATTCGATTCAGATTTGTAAAATTGAGATTTGATTAATTGGGTCCAACTTGGAGTTAATTAAGTTATGAGAATTGGGAATTAAGATTATTATGAATTAAATTTATTTATGAGGCATTCAATTGAGTACGTAATTTATTGACGAAAATTTTGAGTTTGATATGAAATTGAAAGCCTTATTGATGTGAGAAACCAAAATTGAGAATAGTGATACTGAGAGGGTAATTTATGAGTAAATTGGGCCGAGCTGGGTAATGGGTCATTCTACGGGCTATAGTAAGAAGGGCTTAGTAAGTGGACCGTAGTCCAGGTGTTAGCTCGGTCCAGGTATGGAAGTAACCTAGCAAGGGTTAGCTTGGTCCGGGAATAATCATGGTCACCATAGTCAGAGTAGATAGTTAGCCCGGTCCAAGAGAGCTCCGCCGTTAGTTCGGTCACCACACTCAGAGCAGTAACAGTTAGCTCGGTCATACCATATTGAGCCGAAGTGCATTGAGCTTTCCTCAGAACCCTGCTATTGGTTAGCTCGGTCCAAGCTCGTTGTGGTTAGCGCGGTATCGGACAACCCAGTTGGAATATGTCAAACCAAGATACATGCAGTGAAAGGAAGAACCGAGCTAGGGGGAGCTCGGTCTAGTCTGCGGCTTTAGCATGGCCATGTTATCTTGGTCGTAACATCCAACCATGGTAAAACCATCTCACTTGGTTTAAGAAGTGAGGGAGGTGTTGAAGGATAAGCATTATCTTTCAGGAATGTGATTCCTAGGAGGACTCTACATGGAGGAGTAAGAGTCCTACTAGGATTGTACCATGCGGAACCTATAAAAGCTCATAACATCACCTATGGAGAGGTAACACAACTTTGATTCCCGAATACACAGAGCTTTTGTCTATTTGTCTATTTTGCTAACTTAGGCATCGGAGAGGTATCCGACACACACCCGCCGGCTAGCTCACGTTTGTGTTTTCAGGGAGTAAAGCGACGACGTTTGGAGGAGCACAGACTTGATAAACAGGATTATACGAGAAGATTATTTCTTTCCCGTACAATTGGCGCCGTCTGTGGAAATATCAGACAAAGAACAAAACCTCTTGATCAAGTTTCCCTCGCTAGTTAAATGGCGCACAACGAAGATTTGCCGCAGTCCGCCATCAACGGACAAACCCCAGAGAGGGGTGGGAGGCGCGAAGGTTTGCCCTCTATCCCTCCCATGGCGGACTTAGAGCCCCAGCGACAGAATCCCCGAAGGGATACAAGGGGGAGGCGGAACAACAGCCCCCGTCGCTCTCGCTCACAAAGTCCTGAAAGGCAAAGGCGGAGGATCGACCCTCAAGTTTTGGAGGATCGGGTAAAGGAGCAGGACGACATAATCAGGAAGATGGCGGCGGACATGAAATTGATGAAACGCCAGATAAAAGGGAAGGGGGTGGCAACAAGAGCGGGAGCGCAAGAGCAATACGCCTCCTCGCCACTCAGAAGATCGTGGTAGGCATACCATGCCATCGCAAGCAGAGAGTAGAAGCCTCAGGACAGGCGACACTCAATCAAGGACTTCCAGAACTCGTTACTCCAGGTCTGAGAGAACGAGATCATTAAGGTCTTACACTGAGGGAAGTACCTATCGGCCCTCACGCACGCACCAAACATCATCCAGGCAAACGGAGTTGCCTAGGTCGTCCGACTTACAGATTGTGCTTGATGAAAGGGCACGACGGAAGGAGGACGCCAGGGCACGCGACCCACACAGAGTTTCAGTCCTTCAGCTGTTAGCTCCTCGAACGCATGGAAGCGTCAAGGTTGGAATGCCAATACCGCACCTTGCCTACGAACCAACAGATAAAGCACTGGCAAGACTACATAGCTCGCCGTTCGTTCTGGCGATTGAGAACGCACCATTACCTTCAGGCTTCATCCAGCCTAAATTTACCATGTACGAGGGGAAGACAGACCCTTATATGCACCTAAGCCACTTTCGCCAGGTCATGGCAATATACAGGCAGAACGAGGCTTTGATGTGCATCCTATTCCCATCCAGCCTTGGCGACCTAGGTTTAACCTGGTTCGAAAGGCTACTAGAAGGCAGCATAGCCTCCTGGGCGCAATTAGCAGAGGCATTCGTGACAATGTTTAGAACGAACACCAAGACACCAGTAGAAATCGATCAGCTACTCTCCATTGACATGGGCGACAAGGAGACGTTGAGATCCTACAACAGTCGCTACTGGGAGACGTTCAACCAGATAAGGGACTGCCCTACCAATCTCGCCATCGCACAATACAAAAGAGGACTTCCAATCGAAAATAGATTGAAGGATTCAATTACTATGACTTCACCCCTCACGATGGAGGCCTTGATGGAGAGAGTGCACCAACATATTCGGGTGGAGGAGGATGGCGCCCGTGCAAAGGCAAAATTTGGTACCACAGCAACACCAGATAAGAAGACTATGACAAAAGTCAACACGGTAGAACGTCCAAGCAAGAATGGACGAGGCAGGCGAGACAACGAAGAGGACCGAGATAAAAGATGGTTGAGAGTCCGCACTGCCATTACCACAGTATTCAAGAAACCAATCTACCGAATTCTCAGCAAGATACGCGATGAACCTTTCGTCAAATGGCCAGCTAAATTGGGAGAGGCACAGAAGGACTACGATGAAAGATCTCAGTGCACCTTCCATAAGGAAAAGGGGCACCATACTGAAAACTGCACACAGTTCAGACAGCATCTAGAGGAGTTAGTGGCAGCTGGTCACCTGGACCGATACATAGAAGGAAGGACGCAGCCAGCCCCCCAAAACCACGATCACCCAGATGGAACACCGACTGACGCCCCACCTCAAGGCGTGAAATACATGGGGTATTCAAGCCTGAGCGAGTATGTGAGCTCAAAAGAATGATAAAGAAGGCTGAGCACTTAAGGGAGGTATTAAGTGTGCAGCCCACCATTAAAAAGGGAAAAATAGAGGCCACGAACGTCATGTCTTTTTCAGACAAAGATTTGGCAAGGATATATTGCCCTCACAATGATGCACTGGTCGTCACTCTCCGCATCAAGGATTACGACGTCAAGCGAATCTTGATCGACCAAGGGAGCTCATGTGAGATAATGTATTACAAAACTTTCAAACAATTGAAACTGGAAGACAAAGACTTGGCACATGCCGTATCTCCCCTGATCGGATTCAACTCAATGCCAGAGTGGCCAGTGGGCAAGATTATCCTCCCAGCCAGAGCAGGAAGCATGACGAAACAAGTGGAATTTTGGGTATTAAAAATCCCTTCCACTTACAACATAATCTTGGGGAGGACATGGCTGCATGTCATACGATCGGTAACGTCAACCTACCATCAAGTAATGCGGTTCCCCAACGAAGTCGGAGTAATTGAAGAGGTCTATGGAGACTAAATTATATCCAAACAATGCTTTGTCACAGTAAATGGCAGCCGAGCTGCCAAAGGGTTTGTTCAAATGGTGGAAGGACCAGAGAGTAATAAATTGTTTGCGGATGTTAGCAAAGCCGCTGAATAGAAGGCAGTGGAAGACTTGGTACAGGTAAGAATAGATGAAAAGGACCCGGATAAGTTCTTTTTGCTTGGCTCATCTATGTCCAGCACTGAGAGAATAGAGGTCATGGAATTCTTGACCTCTAACATCGAAGTGTTTGCCTGGACACCATATGACATGCCTGGCATTGACCCAAGCTTCATCTGTCACCAATAGAATGTCCACCCAACTGCAAGACCAATCATACAGCGCACTCACAGATCAGCACTCCACCACGCCGAGATAGTAGCGGAAGAAGTGGGAAACCTTCTAGAGGCAGGAGCTATCAAAGAGGTGTACTATCCCAAGTGGATGTCCAACACAATAGTGGTGCCAAAGAAGAATGAAAAATGGCATGTCTGTGTGGACTACAAAATAGTCAACAAGGCATACCCAAAGGACAGCTTTCCTCTACCACGGATTGACCAACTGGTAGATTTGACGGCAAGACACAACCGTCTTAGCTTTCTTGATGCATACAGAGGTTACCATCAGATCGCTATGTATGAGCTAGACCAGGAGGCCACATCATTTACGACGCCAAGAGGACTGTATTGTTACAAAGTCATGCCCTTTGGCCTTAAGAACGCAAGGGCAACATTCCAACGGATGGTCACCAAGATGTTCGAACCATTGTTAGGCAGAATAATGGAAGCCTATATCGACGACATGGTGGTCAAGAGCAAGGATAAGAATGACTATCTCAGGGACCTAGGCGAGATGTTTTAGATCCTAAAGAAGCACAAGTTGCACCTTAATGCATCCAAGTGTGCGTTCGACGTAGGGTCTAGCAAATTCCTAGGCTTCCTAGTGACCAACCGAGGTATAGAAGCAGACCCTTCTTAGATCAAAGCAATACAGGATCTAAAGAGGCCCAACTCAGTACAAGAAGTACAGCATCTCACCGGTATGGCAGCCGCGCTCAACCGGTTCATAAGTCGGTCGTCAGACAGATGTCGACCATTTTTTCAAGCATTAAAGGCCAAGTTTGAGTGGGATGTAGAATGCGACCGCGCCCTTGAAAGTTTGAAAGAATACATGTCCTCTCCACCGCTGCTAGTGACCCCAATACCTGGAGAAGAACTATTTTTGTACCTGGCAGTCTCACAGCACGCAATTAGCGCAGTGTTGGTCCGAGCGGAAGGAATCCAACATCTGCCCATGTTTTATGTCAGCAAGGCATTGCTGGGCGCAGAAACCAGGTACTTACCATTGGAAAAACTGGCCTTAGCCTTGATGATGGCCTCAAGGAAGTTGTCGCACTATTTTCACGCCCACACAATAATCGTCCTCACAACCTTTCCATTAAAAGCTTTGTTTGAGATAGCGAACTTTTCTGTACGAGTCTTGAAGTGGGCAGTCGAGTTGGGACAGTTTGACATCAAGTTCCAACCCAGAACCGCGATAAAACCCAAGCCTTGGCAGACTTTGTCGCAGAATTCACCCCAGGAAGTCATCATATCTGCCCGGTCGACCTGACTAATACAACCGAACTAGGGTTGGAAATTGGCGCCGGAGTAGCGCAACCCCTGGTGCAGGATACCCAGTCAGACCTTAAGGCAGACCAGAGTAAAGTAAGGGAGGAAGAAGCAAACCATGCTACACCAAGTCAAGAGTCACCAACAAATAAAGACTTGGTACAATCAGATAGCGAGGGGCAAAAAGCAAGTATGGACCTTGAAGAAAACACCAGCAACACTCTTGATCCCAAGGCATCATCTGATCCCTCCACTTGCTGGAAATTGTTCGTTGGAGAGATGTGAAAGCTCTTCATGAATGGAGCGTCCAACAGGCACGATGCAGGACTAGGCATAGTCCTCATCTCACCAAATGGCCTAGTGGTGGAGCAAGCAGTCAACCTTGGCTTCCCAGCATCAAACAACGAAGCGGAATACGAAGCGCTTCTGGCAGGCTTAAAATCAGCATCCTACATGAAGGCCACCAAGCCAATGGTTTACAGTGACTCACAGCTGGTGGTAAACCAAATTTCAGGTGACTACAAGGCAAAGGACGACAGGATGGCTAAGTACCAAAAGTTAGTCAGAAAAGAGATCAACAAATTTGAAGTAGTGCGAATAGAGCAGATTGGCAGGGAAGAAAACAGTAGAGTAGAAGAAAACAGTAGAGTAGACGAACTAGCAGGCTTTGCTTCAATGGCAGATACATTCGTCCCACATCTGTTACTGATTGACTACTTACCAAGACCAAGCATTGAAGAACCTGAAGTAGAAGAAGTATGTTGCGCCGAACTAGACCCTTCATGAATGGATCCCATCATAGCATTCTTAAAAGACGGTGTCCTACCGGAAGAGAAGAAAAAGGCCAACAAAATAAGAGCAAAGTCGCAGTGATTTTGGCTCTCCCCATCAATGGCCTTGTACAAGAAATCCTTCACAGGACCTTACCTGAAGTGTGTCCATCCCAGCAAAGTCGAAGCATTCCTGTACGAAATTCACGAAGGCGTATGCGGAAGCCATCAAGGAGGAAGATCATTGGCTTACAGAGCAATTTCGCAAGGATATTGGTAGCCATACATACAAGCAGATTCAGAAAAGTATGTCAAGAAGTGCAAGAAATGTCAAAAGTTCACACACCAAATACATCAGCCAGCCAGAGAACTCCTACCATTTACAAACCCATGGCCCTTTGCAATATGGGGCTTGGACATAGTAGGACCAATTCCAACAGCACTAGGCAACAGAAAGTTCTTCCTTGCAGCAACAAACTACTTCACAAAGTGGGTGGAGGCAGAAACATTGGCATCAATCAAGGAGAAAGATGTGAAAAAGTTCATCTGGCAGAATATCATCACTCGGTTCGGCATACCAAAAGCTCTAATATCGGACAACGGCACTCAGTTCGACGGCAAAATCTTTAGAGGCTTTTATGAAGAGTACAAGATAGAATTCTACAACTCTACACCAGCATACCCCCAAGCAAATGGCCAAGCAGAAGCATCAAACAAAGTTGTCCTGGATGGATTGAAGAAAAGATTAGAGAAAGCAAAGGGCAAGTGGGCTGAGGAGCTTCCCCACGTTTTATGGGCTTACCGTACCACACCTCGGCGGTCTACTGGCAAAACACCCTTTTCCTTGGCCTATGGCATGGAAGCAGTAATCCCACTAGAAGTTGGTCTCCCCACAATTAGAAGTGAAAATTTTGATCCAGACTTAAATGGAGAAGCCATAGCACTGGAGCTCGATCTTGCGGAAGAAAGAAGAGAAAGAGCACTGGTTCACATTGCCTCGTACCAGCAAGAGTTGTCCAGAAAGTATAACAAAACAGTACATCCAAGACAATTCAAAATCGGAGATTGGGTACTGCGCAAAGTGATGGGAAACACCTTGGTACCCAAAGATGGCAAGTTAGGGCCTAATTGGGAAGGACCTTACAAGGTGGTTGGATTAGCAGGAAAATGGGCATACCACTTAGAAGACAAGGACGACAAAGCCATTCCCAGGCCATGGAACACTGCCAATCTCATGCTATTTTATTTTTAGCTTTTATTTCAAGTATCTATATTTTTTTTCCTCAATAAAACAAGTAGTTTCTTTTCAATATAGTTATTTCCTTCTGTAAAAGATTGTTTTAGTGAGTTAGGAGCACTGTAAGCATAGTTGACCGGAATAACCAACTTTGCACTCTCTTCAACTAAGATTAGGATCAATACTGAAGAAATTGGCTGGAAAAACCAATACCCCTCCTAAGCCCAGGATAAGGATCCAGGCTACAGGACGTTTGGTCGGAATAACCAAACACTTTACTCTAGGTTGGCAGGAATAACCAACTTAGAGGTTGGCTGGAAAAAACCAACACCCCTCCTAAGCCCAGGATAAGGATCCAGGCTGCAGGACGTTTGGTCGGAATAACCAAACACTTCACTCTAGGTTGGCAGGAAAAACCAACTTAGAGGTTGGCTGGAAAAACCAACACCCCTCCTAAGCCCAGGATAAGGATCCACGCTACAGGACGTCTGGTCGGAATAACCAAACACTTTACTTTAGGTTAGCAGGAAAAACCAACTTAGAGGTTGGCTGGAAAAACCAACACTCAGTACTCTTCAGCCGAAGTAAGGGTCTAGGCTGAAGAGTGGTTGGCTAGAAAAACCAACACTTAGTACTCTTCAGCCGAAGTAAGGATCTAAGCTGAAGAGTGATTGGCTGGAAAAATCAACACTTAGTGCTCTTCAACTGAAGTAAGGATCTAGGCTGAAGAGTGGTTGGCTGCAAAAACCAACATTCATTATTCTTCAGCCGAGATACGGATCTAGGCTGAAGAAGTTGGCTGGAAAAACCAACACTTAGTACTCTTCAGCCGAAGTAAGGATCTAGGCTGAAGAGTGGTTGGCTAGAAAAACCAAAGCTTATTGTTTTTTAGCCGAGATAAGGATCAAGGCTAAAAAGGTTGGCAGGTTTGGCCAGTCAGATTGCAAAGCTAAGACTGGGATAAAAGTATCTTGACCAGAGAATGTTATACTTCATTCAGATTACAGTTAGAAAGTTACATGCATGGCAGTTAACCGAAATAATAGTTGGAACAAAAGATATTTCATTGATCATACAAAGTCAAAGTACAAAATGAGGGACTTCAGCCCGGTTACAGTCTCTTTCCAAAACACAAAAAAGAAGAAAAATACATAAGTCAAGCAAACAGGTCATCTAAGTCAGCATCTAAAACCACCCGGTCTTCACCCAGAGGTAGCTCGGTTGTGGCAACCACGCTCTGGTTAAGCTCGGTTGGAAGCACAACATCGGACACAGTTGGCAAAGGTGGGACGGAGAACTCTGGAGTTGGGGAGGTGGACTGGCGACCGGATTGAGTGTTGTCCTCTGGAGCTTCATCTTCATCCTCCTCCTCCAGAAATTGTTGCTGAACGGTAGCAGCATACTCCGCCAGTAAGCTTGGTATGAAATATGGAGGAGGATTGAAGACCTCGGTCTCAGGTCCATGACCAAGCTGTGCCACAACCCCCATCCACCCACATTTACAGAACAGGTCCTTCGCAGCTTCACACTATTTGATATACAGGGCTTCGCCTTCTTTGAAACCACGGTCCTCCGCATCCTCAAACTTCTTCTCGAGCTTTGTTATTTTGGTATTCTTTTTTCCTTCAAGCTTGGCCAGCTCGCGCAGATATTTATCTTTTATCATGGCCGCAGCCTTTTGCTTGTCTGCTTCAGCCGAGCTAACAAGACCGATCAGACGACCATTCTCGATTTGTAGCTCGGTTATCTGCTTCCTAGCCTGTTCTAGCTCAGCGGTTTTTTCATTAACCACGGCCATGGCCTGCCTGGTGGTTTTTCGAAGTTCCAACACTCGCTTGTGAGCGAAGTGGTTTTTCTATATGGCCTGCAAAAGGATGGTAAGATAATTTTTAGTAAAATCGAGCCAAAAGACGTAAGAATTTCTAAAAAATAAAGCGAAGGAGCAACTTACCAGCACCATTGATTTTGTGGGCGAGCGAAGGGCCTTCAGCTCAGTTAGGTGGTCATGGTGCCTCATGTCGGCTGGAAGGCAAACGCTTCAAGCAAGGTTGAAGGCCATCAAATGGTCTTTTTCTGCGACCACTGAGTCAGAATTCGTGATAGCGCGGTTCTAAAACGTGATCTTTGGTACCCAATTTGAGGGGCTAGCTCGGTCTGAGCACTCAGGTGGGGGCCTTGGTAAAGTGGTTCGAGGCACCACAATTTCATCCTCGTCGACAAGGCGTGCCTCGGTTATGGAAGTACGAGCACGCTTGCTTGGACGAGATGATGAGGGCTGAGCGGTTGGTAAGGCCACCACGGTCTCTTGTGGTTGGCTTGCTAGTGGTACCTCAGCTTGGTTTGTTTCGGTTAGAAAGGCCCTCACTGCTCTTTTCTTGGCTATTTCTTGTTCGGCAGTTAGTGGGATGAGATTGATTTGAGGCAAGGATGGATCTGGCTTTGGCGAAGGTTCAAGGAGGAAATCGGTCACTTTGGTCTTCCTGCGGCTACTATATCGGTAGGTCAGTTCAAAATTCAATAGCTTGGCCCTGCCTCTGTTTGGATATCGGAGTGCGGCACGAAATACATTTAAGTTTGGGTAGCTATACTGAGACTTGAGGAAGTTTAAATCTGCATGAAGTAAGGAGAATACGGTTAGTTCGGTTCAGGAAGTGAAAATCGAAGTAAAGAAAAGCATGCAGTAAAGCCGAGGTAACCCTACCTGCTACACCCTTGTTCCAATTTGTTTTGTGGCCAGGGATCTGGGCTTGATGGTCCTCAAAGTTTCCAGATACCCAGAAGAAATCATTATCATTCACGTCTTTATCCGGGGTATCCTTTATTATTTTTTCACGCCGGTGCCTTATTCTTAAATAGTAAACCCAGCCATCTTCGGTCGATCTTATGGAGTATTGATGGAAGAGCTCAGCTAGACCGAGATTAAGGCCAGCCTGGCGGTTTAGCTCGGCAATGCCATTTATTATGCGATAAGAATTGGTGGAAAGTTGGGTAGGGCAGAGCTTGGTTTGTCTAAGAAATTCACAAAGAAGGGGTTGTACAGGGAATCGCAGACCGCACTCTACGATGGAAATAACGCTAAAAGGGACAAAGCCTTGTTTTCCCCAGGGGACGGTGTCTAGTTCGGCTAGTGAAAGGTGGACATCATCCGGAATTTGGTAGTCCTTACGGAATTCGGCTATGGCCCCTGGTGAGTTTACTAAAAACCTATATTTACCCATTGATTGTTAAATTATCAATAAATTAGCTGAAGGATTAGCTCGGTCAAGAAAAGGCGCCTAGTAGTTCGGTTGAGCGATCAGAGGAGTGCCTGGCCAACCTAAGTCTACAAAGTAAAAAAGAAAGGTGTTAAGCACTGATCACTGGACCATGCTACAAAAAACAAGGGCAAGATAAATGAAGTCCTAGCTCGGCTACACAAGATGCTATCAATTTTTAGCTCAGTTTGAGCAAGGGGCTTTTTAGCCCGGTTGAGCCTTTGGGGTAGCATCCTTACTAAGGAAGCTGGTTTAGCCCCAAAGTGTAGCTCGGTCGGAAGTTAAGGCTTTCTAAGTACGGTATTGCGCAAACCTAGTACGGTTCGATTGCTCGGTTAGATGAAGCTAAAGGTACCTAACCTATGGAAACTACAAGTATGGTGTGGGTTTTAGTTCGGTTGTTGAGTGTGGCTAGGCTTGCACCTAATGCAAACAATATCCTAGTTCGGTTGGGATGTGATTTTGGATCAAATACAGTGTTTTTTCACACTATTCATGAATGCAGTGGTTCTATCACAAGGTTTTCCCAGAAAACTGAAAGTGAAAGTGGCGTGTATTTTGAAAAACGTACAAATACATGTGTTGTGTATTACAAAACAGATGCAAAATCAACAAAAAGGAAATAAGATTGGGCTACTTACAAGTTTGAAGACGAGCTGATGAAGATCAAAGCCATGAGAGAAAGCTCTTTGTAGGCACTATGTTTGGGGAAAATGGAGGTTCGGAGAGAGAGAGAAGGAGATGAATAATGGAATGAATGATTCAAAATGAAGGGGTGTTTTGTGTAGAGGGAAGGACAAAAAGGCGGGACTATTCAAAATACACGAAGTACGAAGACAGCGTGACAGTTACGCTGAGCCAATGACAGTTTGCCACGTGGCCATGGAATGGGAAGCGGTTCAGTACAACAACCAAAGAGACGTTTTGACCGGACATGTTAAAATAGCCTGGTGTGAATTTAGCTCGGTTGGAATGCTAAAGTTTTTAGCTCGGCTGGTAACAGGTAATCCCAATCATGCTGCGCAGATGGAATTAAGGAGCAATTGAGAGGGTAATTTATGAGTAAATTGGGCCGAGCTGGGTAATAGGCCGTTCTATGGGCCATAGTAAGAAGGGCTTAGTAAGTGGACCGTAGTCCAGGTGTTAGCTCGATCCAGGTATGGAAGTAACCTAGCAAGGGTTAGCTCGGTCCGGGAATAATCATGGTCGCCACGGTCAGAGTAGATAGTTAGCCCGGTCCAAGAGAGCTCCGCCGTTAGTTCGATCACTACACTTAGAGCGGTAACAGTTAGCTCGGTCATACCATATTGAGCCGAAGTGTGTTGAGCTTTCCTCAGAACCCTGCTATTGGTTAGCTCGGTCCAAGCTCGTTGTGGTTAGTGCGGTCTCGGACAACCCAGTTGGAATATGTCAAACCGAGGTACACGTAGTGAAAGGAAGAACAGAGCTAGGGGGAGCTCGATCTAGTCTGCGGCTTTAGCATGGCCATGTTATCTCGGTTGTAACATCCAACTATGGTAAAACCATCTCACTTGGTTTAAGCAGTGAGGGGGTGTTGAAAGATAAGCATTTTCTTTCAGGAATATGATTCCTAGGAGGACTCTACATGAAAGAGTAAGAGTCCTACTAGGATTGTGCCATGCGGAACCTATAAAAGCCCATAACATCACCTATGGAGAGGTAACACAACTTTGATTTCCGAATACACAGAGCTTTTGGCTATTTGTCTATTTTGCTGACTTAGGCATCGGAGAGGTATCCGGCACACACCCGCTGGCTAGCTCACGTTTGTGTTTTCAGGGAGTAAAGCGACGATGTTTAGAGGAGCACAGACTTGATCAATAGGATTATATGAGAAGATTATTTCTTTCCCGTACATATACAATTTGATATTTGGAGCCTTTTGAGAGTTTAATTAAAAATCTGATTCAGATTGAGAAAAATTAAATATAATTAATTGGACTCTAATGGAAGTCAATTAGACTAATTAAATTGTGTGGGTTTGTGATTAGTATGATTAATTAAGTTATGTACTAATCAAAATTAATTAAGATAAAACACAGTTTAGTTGAGTTAATTGTGTGATCAAGAAACAAGCTAAATTTACCTATGTAATGTGATTAATTGTGAAGTTGTGCGTAGGGGATTATAATTCTTGTGAGAGTGTGCTGGCACATTATTATAGTGCCTAGTGTTGTGCTGGACCCTCAATATGTGAGGTGGGTGTGCGCGTGTTGAAGTAAGAGGTGTGTATATGTGTTATATGTAAATGAGAGAAGTGCGGTTGAACTCATTTTCCATTCTGCTAGTGAAGCTCAAAAAGAGAGAGAGAGAGAGAGAGAGAGAGAGAGAGAAAGAGAGAGAGAGAGAGAGAAGAAGGAAACTGAGAGAGAGAGAGAGAGAAATAGAGAAAGGGAAAAAGAGATAGCTGCTGGAAAACAAAAAGAAGAAAAGAGAGTTGCTGGAACAAAGAAGACAAAAGAGGAGAAGAAACATTAAAAGGAAAGCTCCAGTTTTTAAAGAAACCCAAGAAGAATTAGAAGGGATTCAACTAAATATTCTGAAATTAAGACTCAAGGTATGAAATTTATGTTTAATTTATGTAGAATCATTACATTACACTTGAAATTAAAGATGAAATTAGAATCAATATCATATAATTAAAAAGAATTAGCAAGATGATGAAGAAAAATTGAGTTAAGTGTAAGATTATGGAAATAAATTTGGAAATTAATTAGTTTGAGTGTGATTTTTGTTATTCTTCATAAGTTGAAACTCATCCTTAAATGCATTGTGGATTTTCAAGACTTTAGAATTTAATTCATATTTTAAAGTTTATGAGTTTGAGATTAAGTTGTTATATAAATTAAGAAGTCAAATTATAGTTTGAGCTTGATAATGTAGAGTTTGTTGGATTTTGATAAGTGTTTTATACATGCATCATGGGTTTTGAAGAATTTAAGATAATCAATTTCATGTTTTAAAGAGAAGAAGGAGGAAATTTTATAAAAATCAAGTTTATGGAAATTTGGGATTAATCCTAAAGTTACACAAGGTTTGGATTTTATTATGAAAAATAGGAATTGGTTTAATTTTAATTTTGAATTCATGCATGTAATTCAATTTAAAAGTTTTATTCAAATTTAACATACTTTGAAATATCTGTAATTAAGTTTTGGGTTAAAAAGTATGAGTTTAAAAAGAATGAGCTTTAATTTTATATTAAAGGAGTCTTGATGTCAATGGTTTAAATTGATTAAATTTTCTTAATTATTTAAGAGTTTGTATATTTCTAGCCAAGCCATGTTTAAACCTAAGTTTTGGAATTACATTCAAATTTGGACAAATTAAGAATTGTATTGAGATTTCGAAATTAGTCATATGATCATTTTTATTAATGACATTACATGTTTAAATTGAGTCATGCATGAATCTAAATTTGAAATGAAATTTGGAAGCTAAATCTTTAATTTTGGAACTCAAAAAATTTACAGACCACTCGAGCAACCAATTGATGGCTCGAGTGAACATTATGAGCTTCAAGTATTTTTATAGACAGTACAGTCCGCTCGAGCGACCAAGTGGTGGCTGGAGCGGCCAGGCTATTTTCAGCATATTTTGAAAAATCACACTTTGTTTATATTTTCATCTCATCTCCTCCCGAAGTATTCTAGACATGATTTATTACCCAATAAAGATTAATAAGCCAACAATCAACATAACTTGGTTAAGGAATAAGTCATTGATTTAATAATAATTGATTAAGATGCAAAGTAAGAAATCGGTCTATTGAAAAAAGACTTAGTAATAAAAGAATATGTAAAATGAGAACCCTATTCATTTGAATAAAGAGAGAATACACGTGGTAGAACCTTGGATTACTTAGACAGAAAAAGACAAGAGAAGTCAAGTTTGATCAAGAAGTGATATTGTCTTTTAATGTGCATATGTTATGTGTTTGTTTAGGTCACGCGCTATCGTCTGTCTGATCCGTCTGTTCTACTTCTGGAGCTACCTGTGAGTAATAACTTAGCAAAGCTATGTTCAACTTTATTTATTTTCTGTAGAATGAAATAAAATCTGTTTTCTGAAATGATATTTTCTATACAATGAATAATTGTCCAATTTCTGACAAGTATTCGTGGCATCCTTAGCATATCTGTTAGCTGTTACCCTGTATCGAAGGTTCCATCATGGAACTTAGTATATCTATTATTTGTTACCCATACCGAAGGTTCCATCATAGAGCTCAGCATATCTGTTATCTGTTACCTGGCTCTGGAGGTTCCTTTATTAAACTAGTTACTCATAACCACCATATGTTATGTATATGTTCTGTTAGCACTAATGGATGTACCATGTATGATTAAGTATGAACTCTGATTTCTATATATGATTTGCACAAGAATATGAATATAGATTTGCTTTTGTTTCTGTTTCTGAAATAAAAATGAATTTGTTTTCCGAATCTGATATAGGATATCATTCATTTAATCCCCTTACTTTGTTATTATTCACTGGGCTCCAATTCACTGTATTATTTATATATGTAGGTGATCAAGCACGTGACCAGGATTAAAGGCGTCTGCCGAGAATCTGTTTTTGTCAGCCAACCTATGTGCCTCCCTTGAAGATTCTGGATATGTCAAGTGGTTATGGCTATGTGGTTAAAGTTTAAATTTTGTTTTCTTGTTTGGTTAAACAGGTCTTTGTTTATTTCATAAATAGGGCTAAGTCCCATTTTGTCTCATCTGTATATATATATATATGATGACGTAAGAATGATGTGATAATATATATATATATAAAGTTTAAAATCTTTATGTCCCATATATGTCTGCACAGCTCAATGGACGTTGTATATTTGTTATCTGCTTTCGCTAGCCCATAATATTTTGTTACTGGCCGGTTACGACGCTAAATCTATAGGGGCGGGTTTGGGTCGTGACATATGATCCATCTCAAACATATGAACAAACATTTACACAACCTCAAGAATTGAGCCCAATGACAAAATTAAACAAAAATAAAAGATTTTAAACTAAGACTTCATAACATTAGATCACAATTGTAAAAATGTGAATTCAAAACCACCCAAAAGCCTGAACGCTTGACAGTTTGGAACCTCGCAGTGAGGTATGGAAGCTGGCTTAACAAAATAGGGTTCAGGTTGACGCCACTAAGTCCTCTCCTGTGCTTGATCACTTACATACATATATAAACTGTGAACTAGAGTCCAATAAATAATCTCAATATAAAGAGATTAAATGAATGAGATTCATAACTTATAAAATCCAAACAGCATTCTTAATATGATCAAAGCATTGTCCAGATACTCGTAATAATAAATATAGTTCCTCAAACCTTCGAAGAACCTTTCATAGTTTGACTCATAGTGCAGAACATTTTCAAAAGCATTATTACACCTTAGGCAAAAGATCATACAGAATGTCCACGACGAAATGAAGCATTTATCAGATCTATATATATATAATTCATAAGGTTCATCAAATCATTCAGAGTTACTTATATTTTGTGATATAACCAATAGTACTAAACAGAATATTACCAAAATGATCACAATAAACCGAGGACATAGATATATCGATCACAACGGATTGACATATACATAACAGCAATGAATTTTCGAACATTCAAGCATGTGTTCATGGGTGTCACATTCGATAAGCACAAAGAGGATCTTATTCATTCTTATCAAAATCTCATTTTTTAAAACGTATCGTATCGTACACAATTCAGAGTTTCAAAGCATATCTTAACGGTTCCAAAGTTCTTTTTCAAAAACTTATTGTATCAACCATTTCATATCAAAACATAGGATTGAATAACATAGTCATTTTCAACGTAATTCATATACAAAAATATCTTTACAAAGACATCACTCGCCATGCTTGGCCGAATGATACTCCGCGTACAAGTGACCTACACAACACCGTCACAATTACTTTCCAATCGTTCCGTTGATTTTAAGCCTATTCATTCTTTGTTTTCCTTCGTGATCATGACATGCTTATGACTTTGAAATATACGTGAAAACTATGCAAACGGAGGCCCGAAAGTCAAAAAAATGTAAAGAAAACAAAACCAAAAAATTGCTTTAAAAACCGCACATGTGAAGGCCCTAGCCGCACGTGCGAAACTTCCACTGCACGTGTGGCCGTACGTGCAATTTTTTCAAAATGTTTAGCTTGCTGAGCTTTGTGTTCCGCACGTGCAGGGCTTCCTGCCGCACGTGCGGTTCTGGGTCAAAATCTATCCAAAAATCTACTTTCGAATGAAAACTCATTATTTTCAAAATCCAACTTCAATTTTATGCAAATCAAGGCTCAAAACCCTTAAAAACATCTTGAAATTCACATCCCTAACTTCAACAAAAATCATAACTTCAAAACAAAACTCAATTTTCTATCTACAAAATCAAAACCTTGAATTCAAAAGCAAACCTTGCATATGTTGCGTTCCCATCTTCCAAAATTCATGAAGTTTCCTCCTCACTTCTCAAAAATCATGCAAGAAAGATGTGTTTGAACATGAATGATGCCATATATGTCAAAATTATGAGTTATTCTTCAAATCTTTCATATCAAGCCATGCAAAACCTAACCCTTCAATTACAACAACAAAACTCCTCAATCCAACTTAGATTCAATGGTTTTCTGAGTAATACAACTTAGAGTCATGAAATTAGAGGAGGATTCTTACCTTAGATAGTTAATTTGGTGAAATTTTGCTTGATTTCCCTTCAACTCTCTCTTGTTCTTCTTCTTCCTCTCTTCTTTTCTTAAGTTCTCTCTCTCTCTCTTTCTTAAAATATCTCCCAACAAAACTCACTTACACTCTCTCAAACATTGCTCATCATTCTTAACTAACTGGATAGAGTTAGGAATTATTTCATTTACTAATTTTTGTCTTAAGCCTTAGTTACTTATAAGTTTAGCTAATAAGTTAAATTAACTAAATTAATTCATTTCTCATCTTACACATCATAATCTAATTTAAATTAAACTAAATTTAATCACACTAATATGAAGTAGGTTCTAATTGCTTATTCCAAATATTTAATTCTAACTTGTTTAAATTACTGATTCAGACAAGTTCATTTTGTATATATACATATTTGTTCACAATAACACAATTCAACTAACACATAATTAATACATAATATCTATCTATATCTATATATATATATACATATATATTAAGGAAAAAGGGGTTTCTAACCCCCAAGCCTTGTGGGAGCTCTAATATCCCAATCTAAATTTCTTGATTTTTTTATTTAAAAAAAAAAAAAAAACCTTAGCATTTATTAACTTCTCCCAACCCCTAAGTCTTACCCTTATAATAACACTTTAATGCATTAAGAACAAGCATAAGAAAAATTTCTTGAAAAGTTGTAATGAACCCATCACGTATAATAATTAGCATTTAATTAATCAAAGAGATTTAAATTTAATTGCCCATTACTTTGATTTAATCCGGGATTTATGAAAATTATGGAGACTGATTCGTATATGGTTCTATTGAGGATTTATTTTGAAATTAGAAATTGAAAACCTAAATGGCTCAAGAGAGTACAAATGGTGAATTGAATTATTTTATTTTGGAGTATTGGACCACGTGGGAGTTTAATTAAATATTCATTTTAGATTTGTAAAATTGGGATTTGATTAATTGGGTCCGAATTGGAGTTAATTAAGTTAAGAGAATTGGGAATTAAGATAATTACGAATTAAATTCATTTATGTGGTGCCTAATTTGAATATGTAATTTATTGACGAAATTTTGAGTCTGATTAGAAATTGAAGGCTTAAATGATTTAAAAAACCAAAATTGAGGATGAAAATAAGTTTAATTTAATATTTGGAGCCTTTTGGGAGTTTGATTAAAAATCTGATTCGGATTGATAAATTTAAATATATTTAATTAGGCTCTAATGGAAGTCAATTAGATTAATTAAATTATGAGAGATTTGTGATTAGTTATGGTTAATTTAATTATATGTTAATAAAGACTTATTAAGAATAAGTGATATTTAATTAAATTAATCTTAACCGTAAATTAAATTGTAGAATGATTTAGAGTTGGAGGATATATGTGGGTGTGTGTGTGTGTTGAGAAATCTAGGTTTGCAGAGAAATTCTGTGTGTGTGAGTGTTGTGCTGGAGGCTTCAATAAGTGTGCATATGTGCATTGTGAAGAGAGGAGTGCGTATACATGAGGAGAGATAGAGTAGGCAACTCTATTTTATTTTGAAAAATGCTTGGGAGCACTAATTAGTGCTCCCACTAATTAGGTGGCAGTGGGTCCCGCCATTAATGATGTGATGTTTTGGTCTTGGAGTTGTGTTTTTTTTTTTGTTTTTTTTTACTTTTTTAATGCATTAGTGCTATTAGTGGTGATGTTTTTAGTGGGATGAATCATTGTTGTTTTATTTTCTTGCTGGAAGCATTATTGTGATGGAAAGAGATTGAGAAAAAAAAAAGGAGTATGGCTTCATATTTGTTTGGGCAAACCCATGAGAGAAAGAGAGAGAGAGAACGAATGAACCGAGAGAAAGAAGGAAGCAATTTCAACTTAAGAAGAAGGAAAACAAAGGGAAGAGAAGTTTGGAGGAACAAGGGAATTAGAAGGAATCAACTAAACTTCTTGAGATTAAAGTTTAAGGTATGAAATTAAACTTTATTTTTGTAGAATCTTTACATTACACTTGAAATTAAGAAGAGTTTAAGATCAATTCCATGGAATTTGTAAAGAAATGGGTTTGAACAAGAAAACAAAGCTAGGATTCATAGTTATGGAAATAAACATGGAAATTGATTATTTTTTGTTTGATGTTGAATATCTTGCATGAATTTGGGCCTTATTTCTACATGTATGTAATTTGGATGAATTAAAGAATAGATATGGGTTTTGATTTTGATTATTAACCCATTCATGTAATGTAATTTAAGAGTTTGACTCAAATTAAGCATATTTTGGAACATCTATGATTATGAATTAAATTGAGGTTAAAAATTGAGTTAAGCTTGAGATTAAGGAAATAAGTTTGGGAAATAGTTAGTTTGAGTTTGATTTTACCATTCTTCTTAAATTTGAAACTCAACCTTACATGCATCATGGAATTTCAAGGTTTTGAGATTTTAATTTATGTTTAAAAGGTTTATGGCTTTGAATTTGGGTCTAATATGAAGAAGATAAAAAATAATCCAAATTAGAACTATTCTAATTAAAATTATTTAGTTTTGATCTTAGTTCCATACATGCAAATGGTTATTTAAGAAGTTTATAACTTTAATTCCATGTCTTGAAGGGAGATAGAAAAGAGTTTGAAGTCAATTTTATGTAAACAAAAAAATAAATTAGCAAGAAAATGAGTTAGGTTCATGATTGTGAAAATTAACTTAGAAATTAATTATTTTTGGTTTGATTTTGAATATCTTATAGGAATTTGAGCCTTATTTTTATAAGCATGTAATTTGGAGAAATTAAGGAATTAATTCATGAACATGGTTAAGGTTAATCAATATAGAAATAATTATAATTCTTCAATTGAGCTTGGGTTTGGAAACCTTGATATATATGAGATGTAAATTTACATGCATCATAGATTTCTTGGAATTGATTTCATGTTTTGAAGAAATAAGAACTAAGCTTTGGAAAATTATGAATTTATGAACAAATGAGTTCAGTTTTTAAATTAAAGGAGTTTTGATGTAAATGATTTAAAATGGTTCTTATTTTCTTAATTATTTAAGAGTTTGTATATTTTTAGACAAGCCACGCATGAACCCAAGTCTTGAAATTATTTTAAAAGCTCAATTCAAGTTTTAGAATTTGTGAGTTATGTAGTTTAAGGAAATGAATTTGAAGTAATTTGGGGTTGTATGGTGAATCCTTAGAGATATGAACTTCGAATCTTGTAGAATTGGCATTATATCATGATTAGAAGTTGTATGGTTGATATAAGGGTTAAAACATGTAAGTTGTATCATTTAAAGTTATGTTTTGAAGCACAATCAACATTTTAGAAAACCCATAAATCGATTCGTCGCTCGAGCGGAGAAGTTGCCGCTCGAGCGTAGAATACAAGCAATCAGTACTTTTGCAAACCGAAGGGGTCCGCTCGAGCGGAGGGCCCTGTTTCAGAAATTTTAAAAAGATGTTTTATGATTCATTTTCCATTCTCTTTCATTTCAAAGCACTATTAGGCGCATTAAACATTGTAAATGAATTAAAGAACATAAAAGGAGCCTAAGAATGTTAAACAAGTTAAAGAACATAATGAATTATAATATTACCCAATGTGTATGAATTATGTAGGGTCAAGCGTAGGGACGAATCAAGCACCAAAACACTGTGAGTAATAACATAGTAAAGTTATGTTCAACTTTATTTATTTTCTATATGATGAAATAAGATTTGTTTTCTGAAATATTATGCTCTGTACAATGAATGATTGTTCAATTTCTGACATGTATCTGTGGCATCCTTAGCATCATGTGATATCTGTTAGCTGTTACCCGATATCGAATGTCCTATTATGGGACTTATTATGTCTGTCATCTGTTACCCGTTCCGGAGGCTCGATCATGGAGCTCAGCATGTTTATTCTCTGTTACCCGGATCCGGAGGTTCCTTTATGGAATTGGTTATTCATAACCACCATATGTTCTGCATCTGTTCTGTATCTGTTCTGTTAGCCCTAATGGATGTACCACGTATGATTACGCATAAACTCTTATTTCTGTATTTGATTTGAACAAGAATATGAATATGAATCTGAATTATGATTTCTGAATCTGGTATGAACATCATTCATTAAAACCTTTTACTCTGTTATTATTCACTGGGCTCTAGCTCACTGTATTATTTATGTATGTAGGTGATCAGGCGTGTGACCAGGCTTAAAGGCATCTGCCTGGAATCTGTTTTTGTCAGCCAACCTATGTGCCTCCCGTGGAGGTTCCGGATATGTCAAGTGGCTATGGCTATGTGATTTAAAGTTTAAGTTTTGTTTTCTTATTTGGTTAAACAAGTCTTGTGTATTTTGTAAATAGGGCTAAGTCTCTTTTTGTTTAATCTGTATTTATATAATGACGTAAGGATGATGTGTATATATGTACATAAAAAGTTTAAAAATTTTTTGTCTCATATAAATCTGCACAGTTCAATGAACGTTGTATATTTGTTATTTGCTTCCGCTAATCCCTAATATTATGTCAATTTGTCTCAAAGGCCTTCGGTAATCTCAGGATTACTGGCCGATTACGATGCTAAACCTATAGAGGCGGATTTGGGTCGTGACAAAAGTCTAACACATATGATTATTGTCCCTCATAATAACATTTTAATGCATTAAGAACAAGCATAAAAAAAATTCCTTGAGAAGTCCAACACATACGATTATTATCAAAATATTAAACTTTAACATAATATATATATAAAATAAAAATAAAAAAGACATTTAATTTCTTGAAAAATCCAACACATATGATTATTATCAAAATATTAAACTTTAATATTATATAAAAAAAGAAAAAAGAAGACATTAAAAAAAAAAAAAGAGAGAGACATTTAAAAATTAGAATTCACATATATAGATAATTATAAACACAATCCGTACATAGCACGGTGATATACTAATTACATAATTATTATAAATCACATGATTAACTTAAAGTTACTATGCTTGTTACTTCAAAACGGTGTCCTTTTCGACAAAACGATGGTCCATTAAGTTTCTTAGGCTCTGTTTGTTTGTATTCTCAAATCAATTTTCTACGTGTGTTTTGGAGCATGATGTTTGGTTACGTTTTCAAATCAATTTTCTACACTCTCTGCAGAGAACTCTGTGCACACAGGCGTGTTTTCTGTCCAAAGGAAGACCACCCGGTAGACCACCCGGATGTCCACCCGATAGACCACCCGGATGTCCACCCGGATGTCCGGCTGATTTCCAGATTTTTTTTTTTATTTTTTATTTTTTATTTTTTTATTTTTTTGCAATTGATTTACATAATCGGGACAAATATTTTCTGAAAATTTTTAAATTTTTTATGTGCTTTAAAATAATTTTGAATTGTATATTTAGTTATGAGTTGTAAATTTTTATATCACAAATCAAATGTCACATCAATAATTCCCCACTCAAATCAAACCTCTTTTCCAAAACTATTTTCAAAACTCTTTACCAAACAAATTTTCTACACTCAAATCATAATTCCACAACACACAAACTCAAAATACAACTCATACTCTCAAATCACATTTACAAAACTCTACCAAACGCTACCTTAATTTCTGCAACATGGGCGTGTTTCTGTCCGTGAGATGTTCTTCCAGCCACGTGTCACCTTCTTCTTTGAAGTGCTGGACAGTGCTGGAGAAAATCCAAATCCTCTGTGCACACCCTACAACCAAACGCACCCAATACCAATAATCAACATTGGGCTGGCACATATGCCTGTCTAGCTGGCTCGAACTGTTTGGGCTCAAAGCGAAAATAAATAAATAAATAAATAAATAAATTTGGTTGTAAACTCCCTTTACATTCTTTTCATTGTTAAAAGGACTAAGAAAAAAATTATACTTTCTAAACCCCTTCATAATTATAAAATCTTGCATAAAGGATAAAATTTATTATTTAAATATTTTATTAGACTATTATACCCTCAACTAAATCTTCCCACCTTCTCCATCCACTCTCACCTCACCTTCTCTGTCTCTCTTCTCCCTCTCTACCTTCTCTAACTCCTTCAAGCTTCAGATCTGGAAGCTCAGCTACCGCCTCTGGAACTCCTATGTCGACCTCGCCAACGCCGTCGGCGTCCAATCCTCTTCCGCCGTTCCTTCCAGCGAGCACGCCAAGCTCCGCCACGTCTTCACTGATTTGCTCTTCTTATGTATATGTGTATGCAAGTATTTATCTATATGTATGTGCACGTATGTATGTATATATGACTCATACATACATGTGTATATGTATATATATCGGTAAGTGAGTGTATGTATGTATATTTGTGAGTATATGTATGTATATTTTTGAGTGAGTGAGTGTATGTATGTATATCTGTGAGTGTGTGAGCGTATGTATGTATATCTGTGAGTGAGTGAGTGTATGTATGTATGTATATCTGTGAGAGTATGTATTTATATTTGTGATTGTATGTATGTATGAGATAGATTTGGAACAGTAAAATTTTACTGAGATTAAAAACATGTTGATTTTCTCAACAACCAAACTATATTTGGTTTTCTTATTATGTTTCTGTGATTTTCTGAGCAACCAAACACGCAAGGTTATTAATACATGACACTTAGGGTTGGTTTGGGGTGTCCTAAAAAAGTGCACTTTTTATCTTTTTACGAAAAGATGTACAGAAAAGTAGAGAGGTGATGTGATGGAAAAAAGATAAAAAGATGGATTATATAGTAGATGCCAAACCAGGCCTTAGTGTGATTCAAAGTGGATACTCTCCTTATATCATAGTAAAATTGTACTTTTAAAGTAAAATTTTACTCTAAATTATAATAAAATTTACTATGATTCAAAGTAAAATTTTACTCTGGTTAAAACCATGTTGATTTGCTTAACAATATAAAATTTTACTCTGAATCAGAGTAAAATTTACTATGATTAAAATTTTACTCTTAATCAAAATTTTACTCTGGTTAAAAACATGCTAATTTGCTTAACAATATAAAATTTTATTTTGAATCATAGTAAACTTTATTCTGATTCAGATTAAAATTTTACTCTGAATCAAAGTAAGACTAAGTTTGGCATCTCGTAAAAAATTCAAAAAGTCACTATCCTATTTAAATCACATCATCTTATTTAAGTCACATCACATCTCTACCACATCACTTCAAACCCAAGCCATATTTCATAAAAAGTCAAAAAGTGCACTTATTTAGAACATTCCAAACCCCTAAAGTTTACTATGATTCAAAATAAAATTTTATTCTAAAATACACTGTGAAGATGATTTAATAGAAGAACGGATAAATATGAAAGTAATATAATAAAATAAATAAATTTTAAAATATTACTCCCTCCGTCCCATAATATTAGTCCCTTATTCCATTTTTCATTGTCCCAAAATATTAGTCCCTCTTCAAAAATTAAGTACAAAAATAATATAAATTTCCCATTTTGCCCTTCTTTTAAATTCATAAATAATATAAAAAGTACAATTATGACATTGATATTCTCAAAAAAGTGTACTATCAAAGGGTAATTTTGGAAAATCAACTTTTTAAAAGTACAATAATTGTACTACCAAAAAAAGTTAGATTCCCCAAAAGGGACTATTATTTTGGGACGGAGGGAGTATGAGATTTTGAAAATTGTCCAATTAAAATATAAATTAAAAGTAACAGGTTTATAACCAAATCTCAAAACAAAAAAAAAAAAAAAAACCTAAACAAACACTCTGACGAAAAAAGCTGCGTACTACCTAACCACACTACTCTTCGCCGTTGCGTGAATGGAGTCACTCTCACTTCCTTCTTCTTCTTATTCTTCTTACTCTACTCTCTTCTCTTCACACCACACTCACTCTCTCACTAGACCTCATCGACTCTCTGTTTCTCTCACCGCCGACAAGACCACCATGAGAGGACCTCCCGCGATCTCGTGTGTCGCAGAGCGGTCGAGCCATCAGCCTCAGTCGCCGGAGAAGGAGACAAAGCTATGGGGCGGTCGGTTCGAAGAGAGTGTGACTGACGCCGTGGAGAGGTTCACGGAGTCGATTTCATTTGACAAGCAACTGTACAAGCACGATATCATGGGGAGTCGTGCTCATGCCTCCATGCTCGCTCATCAGGTCTGTTTTCGGGTTTTAGGGTTTGGTTGATGAGAAAGGGGATGAGGAAAATGAAATGGAATGGAATTTTTGGTTGGTTGATTGGAGGAATGTTGTTATGTTTTGGATTTGTGTAATGGTTGGTTAGTTTTGGTTGATGAAGAATAAGGGAGAAAAAGAGATACGAAAATTAAGAACATTGGATTTGGCGATGAATACAAGAAAATTTTGAGTTTTAGACCATCTCCAATTGTTCACCAATTTTTTCGTCTAATTTGATTCGTATAAAGTTTGATTTGATATGAATTACTCCAATCCTTCCATCAAATTTGATGAGTTCAAAAAAATGACTATCCTTGATTTGATGAAATGATTGAAGATGATTTTTGAGTACCTTTAATAAAATTTAAATTTGATAAAAGAAAAGACGAAGGATTGGAGATGCTTACAAGCTCCAGAAATGTAAATTCTTAGGGTTTGATCAGCTTTATTTCTCTTCATCTCATGCATTTCATCAGTAAACTGTCGATGAAATGTATTCAATCTTCTTCTTTTTTTCTTTTCTTTTTTTTTTCATTTCTTATTTCTTGGATTTGCATATGAAGAAAAGTTTGAGTTTTTGATATTTTGATTTCTTCACATATCCTACATCTTTCCTGAGTACAGACATTGGATTCCTTTGTTTTGGCGAAATGCATGCATGTTAGATTTGTACCCAAAAAGAAAAAGAAAATGCATTCTTGTTAGCTGATTTCTGTGTGTTCTGTAGGGATTAATGAGCTGCAGTGATAGAGATAGTATTCTACAAGGTCTAGATGAGATAGAGAGCCAAATTGAAGGAGGGAATTTTAAGTGGAGGACTGACAGAGAGGATGTGCACATGAACATTGAAGCTGCACTTACAGATTTGATTGGCGAACCGGCAAAGAAACTTCATACAGCTCGGAGTCGAAATGATCAAGTTTTGACTGATTTTCGCTTGTGGTGTCGCGATGCTATTGATGCAATTCTTTCACGCATTAAACACCTTCAGGTTGTATACTTGTTCTGTGCTGTTAATTTTCATATTTTGGAGAATTTACATGGGTCCCTTTTTGTAGAGAACAACTTTAATCCAAGAATTATTCAATTGATTCCTATTAGGTCCATCCAAGAGGTTCATCATCCTATACAGCATAAATGTTATTGAAATTCTGACAAAATCACTGGGATACAATATGACTGATATTGCAAGTGAAAGTTTTACCTTGTAAAAAACCCATCATAGTTGCTTTGTTGTCTCTCGCATATGCACAGACTATGAATTTACCATATATAAGCATTGTTACAGATTGGGGAAAAAGATAGAGAAAAAAGGATAGAGAAAAATTATGTGATGCCTTGGAGTAGAAATTATGGATCTGCCACATCTGTTCTATTATGATTAAAAGATAAGACCTAGTGTGTCTTTACCGCACTCACTAAGGATCTTATGCTGTGGAATCTGCAGGTTGCACTGGTGACCTTGGCTGAGAAAAATGAAGGCTTGATAGTTCCAGGTTATACGCATTTACAGAGGGCACAGCCTGTTCTACTGCAACATCTTCTCTTAGCATTTGTTGAGCAGGTTCAAAATCTTCTCTTAGCAACATGTTCTACTGCAGGTTCACTTGTTATTAACATCAATGGAAAAGATAAGATGATGTTTTCACCCCAAAAAAAGAAAAAAAAGAAGAGAAACGGAAAACCTTTGTTTTTCTGGTATTCAACTGGATTACATTCTCAATTTAAGTTGCTAAAGATGCTTTGCTCTTTGCTTCTTGCTTAGCCTCTGTAATATTAACTTTTGGCCAAAATGTTTGTTCCGTAGCTCGAACGTGATGCTGGTCGTTTACTGGATTGCAGAGTTAGGCTAAATTTCTGCCCTCTAGGTGCATGTGCATTGGCAGGAACTGGCCTTCCCATTGATAGGTTTATGACGTCTAAAGATTTGGGATTCACTGCTCCCATGAGTAACAGGTATGTGCTTAATCAATTTTAGCCAATTAACTTCCAATTAAAGTTTTACTGACTGGTGCACTATGGAATGTATAGACTCATCCATGGTTTGTGAGGAACCTGGTGCAGATTCTCAGTGTAATATTTCATACTGGTCATCCATATCCTTCTAGGATTCTTAAGCTCATCAGCTTCAACCTATGTATGGGCTTTGGGATGTCCTCAGTGGCCCCGAGGGCGTAGATGTTGCATAAAATGGACTATCAAAAAAGTAAGAGTCAATTATATGATGTAGTAACATCTATTTTAATGATAATATGTAGGGATGTAATCAGTTCATTATGGTTGGTATTTAGGTAAAAAATTACACCGAACCGATAATGTCGGTTTTATTATTTTGAACACCGATACAAACCGCTTCTCCCATCAAACCGTACAGTACCGAACCGAACCGATTGAAACGGTTCAGTTTGGTGCGGCTTAATCGGTTTAGGATTTTTCAAACTTGAGCCACTTTTAAATATAATCATTAATCTATATACAAATATTAAATTAGTTATTTGTCTACCATTTCAAACATATCCAATCCATCCATTTAATACATACTTTTCAATTCCTAAATTAACAAAAATAAAAACAAAAAAAAAATTAAAAATACTGAGGTTTCAAGAATAATGAGTTAGAGTTATAATTATATATAATAAGAGTTTACAAACTTAGGTTATAAAGATGATAAGATTAATTAATTAAGGTTAATAATTTATTATACCTATTAATATCATTATATTATTAGATTATCTATATATATATATTATAAATACAATATATGTTGAAACGGTCGATTTTGGTTTAGATCGGTACACAAGGTGGTTAAATTGATACTGAACCAAAAATCGAAAAAATTCAAATTTAAAAACCGCACAGACCGATTCTTATTAAAAAATAGACCAATTATAGCCGGTTTGGTCCGGTGGAATCGGTTTGATTAGTTTTTTCGGTTTTTCTTACATCCCTAATAACATGATTGCAATTTGATAGGGAAAAAGTTTAATATAAAAGTCAACTTTGATGAAATAAAGAGAGACTTTTCCTAGATGACATTGAACTAATCATTGCTGCGGTTCTGCATTTTAATTATTTTTTAAAATTTTCCAATCTTGAGAATAATTATAGTTTTTCATGACATAATATCATCAAGAAATACACTTACTTCTAAGAAGCATTGAAAACCTCCTACATGAACTCATGAAGTGTATTTCGATGTAGTTTGATAGATCATTTTAAAATTCTCTTTTGTTTATTTTCCTTCTTAAGTTATTGATATTGAACATTTAACTGAAATATTCACATACCTTTATATACATCCCCCAAGTTGTGGCAGTGAAGAACTTTCTGCAAAGCAAATACTTAACCAGAAACGTTCCCTTTTCTATCTGAGAGATTCATTTTGATGGACACCATCTCCGAAGGAAACTATTCATCGCTGACTTCTTTTATGCACAAGAGTTTTTATTACAGTCATCTTTGTCATTTAATTGTGTCCACATCAAGGCATAAATGAGCCCCAACGGTCAAAATGTAAAATTTATTTGTACTTGCTTGTTGTATTTATCTGCTGTTGTTCCGCCTAGTAGGTGTTATCTGGCTACCTCTAATATTTGGTGACATCATTATTTGGAATAGCATCGACGCAGTTTCAGATCGGGATTTTGTCTTGGAGTTTCTTTCGGCTAATTCCATCACGGCTATTCATCTTTCTCGGGTTGGCGAAGAATGGGTATTGTGGGCGTCAGAGGAATTTGGATTTCTAACTCCTAGTGATAGAGTTTCAACCGGAAGTAGTATAATGCCTCAGAAGAAAAACCCAGATCCAATGGAACTTGTTCGTGGGAAGTCTGCTAGAGTTGTTGGAGACTTGGTTTCTCTTCTTGTTCTGTGCAAGGGACTTCCTCTCGCTTACAATCGCGATTTACAGGTAGGATAATTTTATATAAGGACAAGTGGAACAGCCAGTAGTGCTCATTCTGAACAGTGCTGTAGTTTTTTTTTCCCAGATTATAAACACTTAATATATCTTTGCTTCACCTGTTGCTCATGAATTTTTTTATAAAAACTTTTCCTTTGTGATTAATGTCACCCTAGTAGCTTGTTTAGTGCTACCACACATTTGCTCACCACGTCTGAAATATTTGATTTGCTTTTTTTTTTTTCCCTTTCCTTTTTCACAATGTCTTTTTTTTCTTTTAAAGATATTCCTATATGAGTTTCTTCAAGCAGGAAGACAAGGAACCTGTATTTGACAGTGTCAAAACAGTCATAGGAATGCTGGAAGTGTCAGCAGAGTTCGCACAGAACATTACCTTTAATCGGGAGAGAATAAAGAAGGCTTTACCAGCTGGTCATCTCGATGCCACTACACTCGCAGATTATCTGGTGAAAAAGGCAAGTCATGCCCCTAACTCGCTCATCATTTTTATACTTGCAGAACATTACCTTCTCATTTTTCTTTCCCTCCCTAAGTATATACATCAGGATGGGTTGATTATGACTGTTAAGTTTAAGCTATCCCAAATAACAATGGAACATTCGGATACCCTATAAATTGAAATGATTTTATCCCTAGTTTCAACAATCTTTCTCATCATTCAATTTGATTTGTTGCAAAACTAATTGTACAAGATTAGGACGCTTTTTTTTCCCTAAAATCCTTGAGAACATAAATTCAAATATACATCAGGCAAATAAAATCATTCAGATGATATGGAAATTGAAAGACACTTGGATATTTTTTTACAAAGCAGGAACATTTTTGACACGTGTCAAACACAGAAGCGAACACATGATGGTATTTGGATATCAACATTGATAAGACCCCCTCCAATCACCCCCCCCCCCAACACACACACGTGGCGGGTGGTGATTGGAGGAGAAAGAAAAAAAAAAAAAAAAAAACTGGCCGATGGGAGGGAAAGGGGGTTTGAAACATTTTTCTTTGGATATTTCAAAAGGTGAGGAGGCTGAAGTGCTCTGCATGCATACCACATGTAAATAAAATGGATTTTAGCCATTAGTTAATTACTTGTCTGACAGTGTGTATATATATGTATAGCTTAATATGTAATTAAATTAGAAATTAGGTTAAAAATTAGATTAAAAGATTAAGAGAATTCAGGTTTAAAACTTTTCTTCACGGAGCTAGAAGTGCAGCTGCTATGACTTTCAGAAGTAGTTTCTTGATGTATATTGTTTCCACACATTTGAAATAAATTCAGGAGCATCTTCTAAATGATCTCCGCCAACTATGCCCTTCACCAACTCGTCCTATTTGTTTGCTTTTTCTGACTTTATGACAAAGGAGTTTAAGGTGTTCGTTGTATTTTCTGCAGGGAATTCCTTTCAGAACCTCTCATGATATAGTCGGAAGGTCCGTTGCATTATGTGTATCTAAAAACTGCCAGCTGCAGGATCTCAGTCTTGAGGAGTTGAGAAGTATTAATCCGGTGTTCGACAAGGATGTATATGGGTTTCTTGGAGTAGAAAATGCTATCAAGAAATTCTGCTCGTATGGTTCCACAGGTGCAGAACAAGTTGCTAGTCAACTCGAGTACTGGATTAATAAGCTTGACCTCAACAGAGGGAATGACCAGTAATGAATGGTGCGATGGAGGGTTTTTGAGACAAGTGTGTGCTATAGTTGAAGATTTGGTTCGTGAAAAAATGGAAATATATAGCAAAAGAATCCGATCTTCACCTTTTAAAAAATAAAGTTTTTCGGTCACAATTGACATCTTTACTATGCAATTGTTGTTGTATGGAAGAGCTCGAGACATTCATGAATTAGTGACTCTCTCTCTCTCTCTCCCTGGATGTTTTTGTTTTTTGGTTTTGACCCTTTTTGATTTTTGGTTGGAAGCATTGGTATATGCAATGAAATAAAGAATTATTTTCGACATTATTATTCATATTTTGTCTTAAACAACTTCGTGTTTGGATTTCTGAGGACACTGTTTTGTATGTTGCCCCTTTCTTCTTACAGATTTTCGAATCTGTTAGATTTTCTTTCGCCTCAGTGCTTCTTTTCGTTGAAGTAGTGCTATTTCGGGTTTCATTCTTTCTTGAAAAGTAGCTTCTCCTAAATGATGCTATTGTATTTCATCATTGTATGCTTTTACACCAGAAATTGATGTGAACGTTAGTGGATTCAGAATTAACATGTGTTTCTCATTAAAAAAAAATTAAATTAAAAATTAAAGACACTAGATAGGATTGTTTTAATGTATTTTAAGGACTTTTGACTTTGATTGATGACTTGAAGATATACAACTAAGGAAATAGACTTACATAATGCAAGAATGCATATAAAGAGGATTGTCAAGTATCATCGGATCATAGTTCAAAAAAAAAAAGAACGATATGTTCGAACAAAAAAGTATCATTGGACAAATTTAATAATCACTTCTTTCACTTTTACATGGATTTGCACTACAAAAATAGTGGACTGAATTATTTCTGTATGTCTTCATTACAAAGGAAATTGGAAAAGATGAAAAGATGTAAATAAAGCCGAATCACTAACTACCTAGAGTAATTTCTTGTCCCATTTAACTATTTTAATTACTAACTGTCGATTTAATTGATTCACGCATAATGTGTGCCGACACTTCTAGTTATTATAACATTAAGCGCTTCTGTTTTTGAAGAAAATTGTATTCAAAACAGTCAAGTACACTAACAATTAAGAGAAAAGTAAAAGAGAAAGAAAAGAAAACAACCGACAAGGTTAAGGAATGCACTTGGCAAAGAATGATAATTTCTCACTTATGCGAGGAAAAAAGAAATTTATTATGTTTTTCACCGTTATATTTGGATGAATAAAAAAGAAAATATGATTTATTACCTATTTTATTTGAATAGAATAAGTAAGAAAAAGAAAAAGAAAGTAATTTATTCATTTTATTAAAATAATCTTCTATATTAATAAGCTAGGCTTTTCGGAAGAGTAGTTTTGATTATTTTAAACAAATTTCATTAAACACAATCCTTGTCTCACCAAATCTCACCATTTTTGGTGAAAAACAAAACACAAGTTTGGTGAGAAATTTCTCACTATTTCTCACATTATTTATCCATCCACACAAGTGAAAGATTTTCAATTCTCACCATTTCTTTTATTTGCTTTTCTTTTCTGATCAAACCCCTCAATCAGTCCAAACAGTGTAAATATGAAAGAAACTTGAATCTGAGTACACAAAAACAACAATGGCTGTATAGCAAACAGCAATAGAACAAACTGCTTAATACAGTAGCTGTTCAACTAACTTACATGAATGGTACTGCTGAGCATAATAATGCTGTTCAACTAAATCACATCAATTTTACAGTCTGCTACAGCAATCAGATAAAGTCGATCAATGGAGGATCGATCCAATCCTCAAACATCACATTACTGTTGCTTCTGTTAGATGTAAATCAACCCAAATTTCAGGGTAAATCTGGATTTGTTTTCATATTGTTGAGTGTTTTTCAAAGGCCACCTCGGTTCTCTTTCTCATTTCTAGTTCTTTGAGGCTGCTGCAATGGAGGTGGAGCGCCACCTTCCTTATTTACAACAGAAGAAGCATCCAACTGTTCAGAATTCCTCTCTCTCAATAGGTTGCTGCTATTTGATGCTGCTGCAGATCGCATAGCCCGAGGCAACTGTGAAGGAATTTCCACCCCAATGGTGCTGCTTTCTGGTTTCTTCTGGACTTCATTGCTCTCTAGCTGAGAAGTTGGGGCTACAGGAACAAGCTGAATCATTGATTTCTTCCATTTCTTCCTCTGACTAGGTTTCGGCGCATTGGATTTAACCTATCAGAGGCATTTAAATCATTAGTCAGCTCAATATATATCTTCTTTTTTTCTTTTTTCAAGAAAATGCAAGAAAAAATTGTACCAAGGTATTCCCGATGTCAGATAAAGCCTTCCTTCCAGGCGGCACATTTTCATCGTTTGTTTCGGCAGGTTTTTCAGTTAATGCACTCTGAAGTAGCATTGCACCCTGAGAAGCAAGACTTTGACTCTTCTCTGTTTCATCATTATCTCCTTCATCAGCCGGTTCTGATTTCGGCAAGTGATCAACGGTCTTGATTTGAGAAGACCCTTCTCTGTTGCTGCATTTGTTGGATGAACAATTGCATGAAATCCCACAACTACCCCCTCCAGCTCGACATTCGCATCTCATTGTCTTGCACAGAGAACCTCTACTACACGTGCAACAGACTCCTGATGCAGTTTTCTGGTTCCCAGCGATTGTTCCATCACCGGAAGACTCTATTTTTAGACTTTCAGAGTCACTGATATCTGTTAGATGTGACGGGTTTCCCAAACGGCCTTTATTATTTTTAGAGTTCCTTCTCTTAACTTGCTGTCTTCCGGAAGCTTCCCACTCTGTGTCATCTTCGATGTCAGATTGAGCCCATTCATCATCAGCTGCATCGAGATCTGAATGATCTGATTCAGATATTTCCATGTCCTCCAATATCTGAATGTTACTATTATCCTTCCCGTTGTTGAAAACCATGGAGCTCCGCAATCCCTATGATCAAATGACAACCAAATATTTATCAACGAAAATCCATCAATAAAAAATAAAAAAATAAAATAAAAATAAAAAACTGAAAATTGCAGCGACTCTTAAGGTTTTGTGGTTGCATTTGTATGTGCACAAGTGGTAAAAATACCTTGGGCCGCAAGTCATACACATGCCCTTCCCCATAATTTTGGATAGAAGTACCAGATTTTGTTGTATTGTCCGCTGAGTGTTTCTTCATACTTAATTTCTGTCACAAAAAATTAAATGAGAATTTATTTACCATAAATTAGAAAAGGATACTATTTATTACAAAACAATGAAATTAAAGCATGAGACACAAGTGCACTAACCAGCATCTTTTCTTGACGAATAAGTGCACCTTTTTGCATTTCGATTTGTCTAACCAAGCTGACAATCTTCTCCTTCAGTTCTCTTATTTCTGAATCCTTCTCTCGACAGTCAACTTCTTTATCCCATAACTGACACCTTTAAAGAGCAAGGAATAGAGTTCAGTGACAGAAAACTAAAGACATGTTATGTACTTTAAGGGTTGCATTTGCCATCTAAGATGATATTACCTGGAGGAGGATGCTAAGTTAAATAGATAATTCATTAGATTTTTTGCTTCAGCGAGAGACCGAACTTGGTTCCAACGTCCTCTGCCGCTAAAAGCCCTTTCACGCTCTTCTGCTTCAGACAAGTGTGATGCCATAGAAACAAGGGTACTCGATGAAGTGGCAAGCATGTTCTCGAGTGCAAAAATTCTTGAATTTCTTGCACCAGGAGACATTGTTTGGGGGCAACCACTGCAATATACAAATTGAGACAAGGCGTTTAAGCAACAATCTCCATACAACAATGTTGAGGTGGTAAAAAACATGACCTGGAAAACATAAATAAAGTAAAATGGTTTAAAATGTTTCTGACCTTAAATTTATTTGCTTCAACTTTTGTGCTTCTTCCTTCAGCTCTGCCACTTCCTTGGCCATTTTAGACCTCCTAGAAACCCAAAGCAAATTACATCAATCAATTTGAATAGCAAAAACACTAATATGAGCCTTTGATTCTGCCCATGTCCCAACTGGGACTCGAACAGATCTCGAAAGTGTTTTGGAAATCAGTTTTGTATGAATCTCATCATCATTATAAAGCAGAAAAAAAATGTTACCACTAAGTGTTAGATTAAAACAATACAAATATGAGGATGACTAAACAAGCCAAAAACAAATGCACCTGAATTATCTAGAACTCTGAAACTAAACCCAAGTTGATTCAAACCAAGGACTGAAGCTTCAGTATATTTGTAATGCTCAACAACTGAAAATTATATATTTGATTCTTCAATAAAAGAATAAATAATGTAACTTACTCTTCTATTTGCCGCTCATATTCTGAACGTACTTCATGCACCCGCACGGTGACTTCAAGTTCATGCTCAATTGCCTGCATCAATGCCTTCTCAACAGAAAGGTCATAATTAGGACCAAATAATGACAATCTACAAGCAACTTCCACCTCAAACCTCATCAAAAGCACACCGAAATCACATGTTATAAAATGTGCATCATAATACACTCATCAACATATACAGGCACACACAGAATTGAACCTTGTGGCTTAGTATAGATTACCTGAATTCCAGGACCATTGCCATTTCCAGCATCTGAGTAAAGGACAAAAGATGTCAACAAATTACAGATAGACAGAACAAACAAGAACAGCGAGAATCAGAAATATCCTCACCACGTGATGAAACTTTTCGAGCTTCTAACAGCTCTTTTAGTCGTTTTGTAGCCATAGCAGCTTCTTCTGTCTTTCGTTGCAAAACCTGAAACAAAAAGGAGAGATTTGGAAGGATAATCTTTTTACACTACGAAGAATATAGAATCTTAGCCTAATGTGAAGTTACCATCTTTTGCCTCTGGTTCAAAGCTAGTAGCTTGTGCATTTCATACTCATTCCTTCTTCCCTCTTTCTTAAGCTGTTTGATAAATGAAATGCATTTCAAAGGAAGTTAGTACGGGAACAAAAACATAAATTGATATAAAACAAGCAGCACAAATACCAAAAACAAACCAGTAACTCCAAAAAATAAATAAATTAATAAATAAAATTTATGCAGGGAAAAAGGCCAGGAGATCTTTGAAGAGATATATCTCCAAGCCATCAAAGAAAATCTTATCAAAGCACCCAATAATTTTTTCAACTTTCACTATAGTACTCAAACAATTTTACATGTTAGTTATGCAAAGACATTTTTTATATTACACAATATGTCTTGGTATTCGCAAAATCCACGGAGGATTTACAGTCTCTTATGCAAATTATTTTACGCCACATACAGGTCACCTGAAGCACAGAACATGGCAAATCTTGATATATCCACATGCCCAAATTGATCATCCCACTGTGCTTCTGAAGTACTATTGACTTCCCACAATTAATTCATGAAATGTGCAAGGTGTAAATATAAATATGCATTTGGCTAATTATTTAGTAGGCATACTTTAAGAACATTATTCCGAAAAGTATTATATTAAACCAGAGTGATAACATGGGGAACACTCAAAATAACAAATATACCTGAAGAACTTCTTTTTCCCGTGATGCTTTCCACAATCTAAATTGCTCAGATTCTTGCTTTATTTTTTGTTGTAGTTGAACCTAGAAAATGCACGATTGCATTAACAGTGAGAGCATACACAAAATGCTTCCATGTACACAGGTCTCGGATACCATGAAATGGTTACCTTTTGGGTCTTTATTCTATGAATCTCATCCTGCAGTCGTTTTGCTGCCTCATCACTTTTCTGTTTCTGTCTCAGGAGTTGAGCTTGAGCATCTTGTTTCTTCTTCAACTCTGCAACCTGCAAAGGAAAATTTGTTATAAAGCAAGTAATAGTGATAAGATGAGCAAACAAAATATAGATTCACAAGTAATCAAAGATACAATGAGCCAACAAAATGGAGTTCACCTGTGCTTCAAGGACATTCAACTTATGAAGATAATCCTCCTTCAGCTTTTGAGTATTTTCGTCAGAACCAGATGAAATATTTTGAAGATTGTGCCTCAGTTGTTCAATCTCTTTCTGCCAATTGACTAGAGTAATGAGAAAACTACTGAAGAACAATGACGTCCATCGAGCATAGTCACTATTATTTGAAAGCTAACCTGCAGAGTCCTCTTCTCATGTTCCAATTCGTGAACTTTCTTCTCATAATGTTGCTTAAGAACTGAGGTATCAGTACTTGCAAATCGCTTCATTTCAGCCTTCACAAAAGAAAGGGGTTACTGAGCAAACAAAAGGGACCGCAGCATGAAGAAGAAAAAAGGAAGTAACACCCTAGTAGATTAACAAATAGTGATTACAATTTACAACCCCAAAGCATCATATTAAAAGTCTTTCTGTCTTCATCAAGCTTAATGTGTAAAGAGTACGATAGGACCGCAGGCGAAGTCATGGCTCAATTATGGCATTGCTTTTATAAGAAGATATCATTCATGTTCTATATTTATTTCCACATCACCTGGTATCAGGTGAATGGCCTTCACCATTCTACAAGATTTCTAATTTGTCCCCCAAAGCAACAAAGATAGACAAGAAAACAAGCAAAATACCCCATCCGGATTTCGCATATTTCGCATTCCTAAACTAATCTCGCCTCTTTTGGTTTCCACCACCACATCTAGCAGGAAGGACAATTAAAGTGCCTTAACACAATAAAAATAATACATATATGAACCAAGCAATCAAGATAGGTTCATAGTTAGGTTAATAAGGATGAATAATTTGGCCCTCTCTGCATATATATATACACACACAGGCATATATATTATATTCATCGGTCATATCTTGTAAAGAGGACCAACATTCTTCTAAAAAACACGGAACCAGCTGCAGCAGATTAAGATCTCCATCATGCAATAGATTAAGTAATAGGCTCCACGATCGGAAGCTACCAAGATATGCAAGCGGCTAATAAATTTCTTCATGAACAAGGGCTTACCTCCTTTTGTTCAAGCTTTTTGTCCAATTCTTTGAGCTCCCTATCTAATGTTTCTTGAAGAGAAGAATGTTCTAGCTCTTTCACCTCGTCTTCAACCTCACCTACACATGTCCCATCAGGCATAAAATCTTTAACCAGAAAGCATTCAACAGACTCAATTGCCTTAATACAATATAAGCACCAAGATGGAACATTTCAGTTCTAATCCTGGGCCAGAATCCAACAACAAAGGGCATTAAGAATTGGCCATGACAAAGAGCGATGTATGCATTGTAAAACAAATTATTGTAGCTTACCATTTATGTTGACATCTTTTATATCAGATCCAGATGAAAGCTCGTGAATACTTGTGGAATATGAATTTTTTGAGTGAAGCCCATTATCATCCAACTCAAGACAATCAACAACAAATACACTATGTTTTGATTCTTTTGAACTATTTAAATTTTGCAAGCGCAACAGTTGTCCTTCTAGTTCTTGAATTTTTGACACGTAAGTCTTCACCAAATCAAAATCCTGAAGGGGAAAAAAACATTTTAGCTCTCAGGATACTGCAATAATATATATCGTGATTCCAATCACAAAAAACTCACTCATACCTGATCTGAATTAGAGTCAATCTCATCCCAAGATTTACCATTTCGAGCTGATTCAATTTTCATAACCAATTTATCTTTTTCAACCTGTAATATTTATTCCACACATACATCTGATAATAAGTATTTAAAAGTGCAAAAATATTAAGAAGTTAGTCAAATAGTGTATAACTACTAAATGAAACAAACCTGAGCATCTAGAGCGCGTTGTGTGAGATGTTCACAAGCAATTCGACGTTCTTGAAGTTCCACCCGTAGCTCTGCATTGCTTGCTTCAAGCAAAGAGATCTTGTGCTTGAGAATCTGGAAAATAGAAAGAAAAATTTACATTCAAAGCCCACAAACCAAGGAGCACATTCTGAAAAAGTGAAAATTCTGTGCTATACCTCAAGTTCCTCAAATGAAGCACCCGAGTCTCCACGAAAGAAAAGAAGCTCAGCCTGCAATTGTTCAATTTGACTTCGCATTCTTTGCATTTGAGCTGCCATTGGGTCACGGTTGATCTAAAAACAGAAACAAAATTAGACATAGCTAAAAGCATAGCACACAAAAATAGTAAAATAGTGTTAGATAAGAAAACTAACAATCGCTTTGTTTTGAATGTTGCGAGCACGATTTGCATACTTCAAAGTGTTTAGGGTCTCCTCTGCATTTGTGTCTGCTGGACTTACACAAGCTACATTTGTAAACAGGGAAAAAGAAAAAGGACACTGGGGCATTAGAAAGCAAAAGTATAAGATATCTTAGGTAATTTAAGTTCATTACTAACTAAAACATAAACACAAAATATATGATAAGTGTACCTATCATAACTGTTTTGCTGTTTCCTCCAAGGGAATCCTAGAATATCACATGCCAGATTAGTCACACATATTTTCATTACTTGAATGAAGTAAAGCAGCAATCAAATGAACAATAACTTTGCTCAACAGCCAAAAATGAACTAGAGACTATCTGGGATCAATTTGCAAGGCATGTCTAATGAAAGCATATAAGAAAAACCATATAATCAAATTTAAATTTTCACATTACGGTCTCCAACCATAATTAGGGATACAAGAAGAAGAATGACAATAAAGTATGTTTCTCCAAACTAAATTTGCTTTGATAATAAAGTACATTTCTCCAGTCTAAATTTGCTTCTGCTCTTACTTCCAACTTCCTTAGATGTTAATGCCCTTGACAAATACAAACACTAGCTTTTATCCTAATAATATGATACAACCATGCATTTGTCATTTGCATTTTTTTGTGCTTAAAATGAAATAACTTTGATTACTATGTATAAAATTGTAGGAAGTGTGCATTATATTACTGATACACTTCAAATGATATTGCAAAAATCTTGGGATCTATGCATTAAATTATTGGTAACAATTTAAATGAGGAAAAGAAACAAACTCATTTGATCTATTATTGGTAACGTTTCAATAATAAATGAGGAAAAGGAACAAACTAATTTATACTTTTACCATTGTGAAAAGTTAGAGCTCACTACAAGCCAAGTACAAATCAGATTTACATTGTCCCCATTATGTTTCTTTCCTATATACTACTTCAACGTCAGCATGCTAAAGACATTCTCATTGTCAATTCTGGAAGTATTGAAGTGGTAATTCTGATTCATCAGTTTAATATTGTTGAGCAGGTAATTCAAAACCATAGACAAGATCAATAAAATTCAAAAAATGACAATTTTGTAGAATAGTTTCTCTAGATGTATAGACATAAAAGGAAAATTGATTACTTGCCTGTAAGAGGCGTGTTAACTTGCTATCACGATATGGAACATGGCCTCCTTCTTTTCGCTTCTTCTCATCTCCCAATGCACTAATCACGTTACCAAGGGCCAGCAGTCCCTTATTGATATGAATACCTTGTCCATGTAAACCAAAAAATAAAACTTCCTAAGTTATCCAATTCAAAAAAACAAGAACAAAATTAATTAAATGCTTTTTATCAAATTTTGCAGCCAAAACAACAGATTTGAAGTTGTCTATCTTGCTACCAACACATCCCTAATTTAAGCCTGTTGTACCAAATTTGATTACCTAATCTAATAGAAGTTTCAAAAATCACAAATTTCGACTACCTTCACGGAAACGCATCCCATCTGCTCCTGTTCGCTTCGCCCGTTCAGAACCAGCAAGGTCCACTAAATGCAGTTTTGCAGACAGAATATCATCACCACCATCATCTTGAGTAGCCCCAGTTGGACAAGAAGTATTTTTCTTTTGTTCCATTGATATTGTAAATATAGCATGTGAGCGACTGAAACATTATGCAAATGTAGGTGAAAACTTGCGCAAACTAATACCATCTCAAGAAGACAAATCCTACAGATAAAAGTATGTGTTCTTTCGTTGGAATTCAAACGCAAAAGGAAACACATTATCTAAAGAAACATAGAAAGAATATGTAAAAGTATAAGCAAAAATAATAGTAAAGACAAACTGATATTTGAAGATGTTAATTTTTGCATACGTTTCCAAGAATGAGCAAAAAGCAAGAAGGTTCTTTTGGTATCAATATTGAAGGTTTTGACAAAATAAGATCCACGCAAAAAAATATCTAATCTAACGTAATCTTTCGAATTAAATTGTATTCTGTTAAAATTGTATCTTGTTGGTTATTACTTACCAAACATCAAACAATCTGAAATATCACTTCATATTTTATTATTTTTGTAAATATGTAAAAATCCTATGTGATGTAAGTTTATCCTTTTGACAAAAAGCAAGTCAACAAGGCTCAACATTCTTTAGTGCTTCAGGCAAGTGCAATCACCTCATGTTACAGCAACATTAAGTACTAATACATTACGGATTATTTGTTTTCATTACTTCTCGAGTCTCCACGACACATACAAGTTTTTCATTTAGAGTAATTAAAAAACCAAAAAAAAGGGAAGTAGTCAGTTCAATCTGTCAAATAGAAAAATGAACAATATAAAATAAGCTGAATCCTAATCAGAAAAGTATATACTAATTTTACAGCCAATGCTTGATTAACCAGTTCAATATGAAACATTGCTATAAGCAATTGTGTCAAATGGGAAAAAAAAAGAAATATGAGAGAGAAGATTAATTGTATTTAATATTGGTGCTATTAAAAAAAAGGCACTAGCAAAATAACCCTATAAGCCAACAATTTTTTCAAACGATATAAATGCAGCACATGACCAAAAAGATGCTTTCTTTCTATGCTAAACATGTGTACATGAGAACTAAATGAACTGAAAAATGACACGGAACAATAACAGATACACCACAAAATAACTAAAGAATAGAGCTACATTTGCATCCAACCAGTTGTGATATGTACATTCTACAAACTACATACCTTGATTGGCTATTCATGTTAGTGCTCCCAGTAGCACGAGCTAATGAACCACGCAATAGAAATGAAGCCATTTCTTCTTTTGTCCTGACCTCTGCCTCCGTCACACCAGCAAGTGTTATTCCCCCATTTGTAGTTTCTCTGATTTGGATAGGAACTCTTGCAGGTCCACCAGCAGGCTTTGCTAGAGACACCCCATCTCCTCGGGAAAGAGCCGGTGGGCTTTGATCCAGTAGATCAAATACCTCTTCCTTAAATATCTGCAATAGCACAAATTCATTGGGAAGCAAGTCAACATCCTTATCAGAAGGAATGAACAAAACAGTATAATAAAATCAAACAGAATGTAGTTTGCATAGATACCTCAATAAAAGATACTCTAATTAGAAATTCAGTTGAGTCCTTAGTTGCCTCTACTCTGGAGAATATAGTTTCCATCACTTTAGGAATAATTCCACCATTACGTTCTTCTCCATTGTAGTTTGTCCCCATTGTGTATGTTTTTCCCGATCCAGTCTTACATAACCACATAAAACTTAGTGAGCTCATACTTTATTTAGCAAAAAAACCCAACTCACAATATAAACAAATAATGAATCAGAAAAGACAATGTTTGTGAAGCCAAAATTTGGGGAATGCAATTTCCACCACCTGACTCACTTCATCCAACCAAATTATGGAGTTAATATTCTTGGATTTAATTGAATCATACAAAAACAAGCCAGTAATTATGTCTCCATAACAAAATAGCATTTGGGTGTAAACCTGGCCATATGCTAGCACAGTGCCATTATAACCATGAAAAAGGGCATCGACAATGGGAGCAACGCTTTCATCAAAAATCCGATAACACGGGTATCCAGTGCTGCCGAAGACATAGTCGAATGTAAATACATGTGATCCAATTTGAACCTGTTTGTGCACTCAGTCAAAAACCCAAAAAATCAAAATCTAAACTTGTAATATCATAAAATTTAAACAACTCATTGGTGAGACATTTATGAGGTTAAGAAGATTGCAATACCACACCTGTGGTTCTCCGGGAACAACGGCAATGCAGTCTGTGCAGCCAACCAGAAGCTCTGAGGTCACCAGAGGTCTGATGTTAACTGCCACTCTCACGCAATCCTTGGTCTCGGAATTATCCATATCCTCAAAACAAATCGCAACACAAAACCCTAATTTAATTGAAACAAAAAAAAATACAAATCAGCAAAATTAAGGTGCAAATCACTAGATTCTGCAAAGTTAGGTTTGAATTTAATCAACAACTACTATTTCTGTGTTAGGGTTCAATACACCATTTTGCTCGTTAAATCAAACCAAAAAACAAAAAACATAAACAAGTTATCAGATACGTAAACTTAACAATATCAATCAACATAAATCTAAATATCTATGTATATTCATGTTGTGATCGATCTGAGGAAAACGAATTATATATATATATATATATACATATTAGAGATTGAATGAGAGAATGTGATTTGAAATTACCTGTGGGGATGCGAGAGGAACGGTAGAGAGAGAAAGATAGGGCTGTGTGTTTTCGAAACGAAAGGAGAGAGAGGGGTGTGATACCAACGATCTAAAATTTAATTGAAGTGAAGGCGCTCAGGTCCAAATTCAAATAACGGAGGAGTGTCACGTGCGAAGCGAATGGTGTTAGAGCTCCCGTGCTTGTCACGTGCATTGACAGCTGCTCCACTGATTTATTATTTAGCAAATAATGCAAGCCCACAAAATTATTTGGTAAATAATTTTAAAATTAATAGTAAGAATTTCAACTCATTGCCAAGTGTGTTTATTTATACTTGTCTATTTCTTGCTCGTCCTTACACTATGGATTATATTTTAGTTATAATTTTTTTTTATTTGGGGAAACGTCTCCTTATAATTTATGATGCATTGAAAATAATTGATTATTTAAAAGTTGAAAGATAAATGCTTTTAGATTTTATTTGCTAATTATTAATTTTTAACTTGAAAAAAGTTATGCACACAAGTCCAATGTATATAGTTGGAGTTTAGCTTATTTGTATGTGTTTTTTATTTTTTTCTTTAATTATTTCTTTCTCATTATAACAATCTCTTTTATGTTGTTATAATTAGAGTTGGGCTTGTCGTATATGTTGTTGTACTTTCTTACATAGTTGAATGTTTAGTTTAATTCAAGGTGGCAAACGATCAAATTCAAATAGGTTAAAGCGGATATACATTACGGATAATTCAACTCAAATACACCTAATTGATAATGAATTTAAATAGGTCAATTGAATTACATTAAGGTTGAACAAATGACCCCAACTAACCTATTTACTTTATTGGAATTTTTTTCCCTTTAGATAGTGGTGATGGTAATGGTAATGGTAATGGTAAGTTGGTGGTGTAATGGTAAGTTGGTGGTGGAATGGTATTAGTGGCGATGATAGTGATGATAGGCTCAATAAATTTAGACATGATTGTTCAGAACGCCATGCATTTTCATGTAAACAATTGAGGAAAAAGTAAGATTGCGTTTGGTAGAACTTTATAAATATGATTTGAGAGTATGAGATGTATTTTGAGTTTGTGAGTTTTGGAATTATGATTTAAGTGTAAAAAATTTGTTTGGTAAAAAGAGTTTTGAATTGAGAGGGGAATTTTTGATGCAACATATAATATTTGATACAAAAACTTACAACTCATAATCAAACATACAAATCAAAATTCTATTAAAGCATATAAAAAAATTTAAAACATTCGGAAAATATTTTTTCCGAATATATAAAAATTAACATATGTCAATTGTAAAAAAAAAAAAAATCCACTGTTCCGGTGAACCGGCCGGACAACCAGTGAGACAACCGGTTAAACCAAATTTGAAAAAAAAAAAAATTTTGAAAAATGCGCCCCAGACAGAGTTTTCAGCAGAGTTATGGAAATGTAATTTGAGAATTCCAACCAAACATCATATTTGAATATGGGTCATTGTTTGGAAACCCAACCAAACACAACCTAAATTTTCATCCAATTTTCATAATTCAATTTTATGAAAATTGAGTTTTTTATTTTTCGTATTTTTTTATTTTTAGTGGGTAAGTAATTTGTTTACTTTTTAGATTGACCTAACATAGAAGTACCTAAAAGTAAAATATTTGAAAAAAAAAAAATATTTGAAAAATCAATAAATACACAAAAAAAAATAAAAAAATGTGTGGAATTTTTTTTTTTGTGTATTTTTTGTATTTAGTGATTTAAAAAAAATACAAATATTATACTTTTTAATTGTATTTATATTAAGTGTATCTAAAAAGTAAAAAAATTACTTAAATAGTAAAAAAAATTCACTAAAAACAATAAAATTCAATTTTCATAAAATTAAATTCAAAAAATTAGAACCAAATAAGGTAAATAATACTACGTTTATTCTATTGGAAATAATAATACTACATTGTTGCAGTTTTTTTTTTTTTTTTTTTAAGAAAAAAGGAGCTTAATTCAATGTTATATTTTGTTGTCATATTTTTATTTTTATTTTTTAATAATATAGTATAATTATAACTTATAAAGTTTGTTTTCAAAGGGTAAACTCTTGGAAAATTCTCTCTCTCCAAACTTTTCTTCCCCTAGGGTTTCGTCTGTGTGCGGCAATCGAGGTGGGAGAAGGTGGTTTCAATAGCCTCCGACTTTCTCTCTCCTCCTTTTACCTCTATTCTCTTTCGTTTTCTTGCTTTTCTGTTCAAATAACTTAGCCTCCGTTTGGAAAGTGGGTTGGCTTTTTGGCTTTTTTGACTATATGAGCCTGAGCTCAAAAGCTTGGTTTGGGAAGGGCTTTTGGCTTTTTGGCTTTTTTAATTTTTTTGTGAGAGAATAGTGTAATGATTATGGGGTTGGATGGGATGTTTTGTCTGTTGTGGCTCATGAGCCTATTCTATCTTTTATGGCTCATTGAGCCAAAAAGCCCAATGAGCCCTTGCCAAACCAACCCTTAGAAAGCTTTGTCATTCCACCATTCTCTCTCCTTTTGTGAGGTGTTTTCTTATTTTTGCTTTAACTCCGGCCGTGGCCTTCATCAAATCTGTCTTCTCTCTCCTCCTCCGCCTCACTCCAATGTCGCTACTATGTCATTGCATCCTATTCGGCCACCATAAACCTAATCTGCCGCCTTTCACTTCTTCTCCGTCGGATCTGTCGCCTTCCTTCAACTAGATCTACCGCCTTCCATCGTCAGATCCGCCACCACCACTACCTAGGCATTTTGAGTCTGAGGGATTTTGTGTTTTTTCTTTAGTGTGATTGTAGCTTACCCACATAAATGAATGTAGCCTATGTATTTATTTCAGACTACTTCTATTGACAAATCTTTATGATCGACTTCTGTTTTACAGTACGAATTTTATGTCTTGATATATGCATAGCTTCACCTTGGTGTTTTATTTGAAGTTTTTGCCTTTGTTTTTTGAATTAGGATTTTTCCTTAATTTGCTATAAGTTTCTTACTGATCTCCTTGTAAATGTCATTTGGCTAATTTTAATTTAATGGAAATTACTATTGATAAAAGAAAAAAAAGAAAAAGGTAAACTCAAATAAGTGGTATATTTTATATTTTTACGAAAAGATGTACTGAAAAGTAAAGAAGTGATGTGATAAAAAAAAATAAAAAGATGAATTATATAGGGAATGTCAAATCACTCCTTATTTTATATTATATTTTTAGCTAACTATTGTCTTTCTTTGATGTTATCCCAGATAGGCAACCCAAGAGGGGGGGTGAATTGGGTTATTAAAAATTTCACAATATTAAAAATAACACAATATTCAGAATTTTAATAAAAAAAAGGAATAATAATTATCAATATAAAAGTAGAAGAGATAGAGAGAGAAAATCAAACACTGCGATTTATAGTGGTTCGACACGCCAGGCCTGTCCACTCCCCAAGGAACCTCATTGAGAATTTCTTTACTATCAATTGAATAAATACACCACCAAGCTTGTGGATTTGGCACAGGACTTACTCTTATCTATTAAGCCTCACTCAACAATAAATGCCTTACCCTTACAAAATCTCTCACAAAAATAAGGAATAAGAGTAAGTGGTAATTGAACCCACTTTTACAATAATTCTCTCACAAAGAGTATATATGAAAATGTAAGAACAAAAGCTAGACTTAGATCTGAAAGTGAAAGAGCAGAATACTCAGAATTTTGGAGCTCACAGAAATATTTTCTCTTCAAGTTCTTGATGATTTTCTCCACACACAACACTTCTATTTATACACAAAATTATACCCGTTGGACGCTCCTTGCTGACGTCATGGCTTACATAAGCACGCTCCTGACGTCATGACTTACATAAGCACACTCTTGATGTCATCGCTTACATAAGCACACTCATAGATTTTGAATAGTCAGCAAAAGATAAAAAATAAGACTGATTTTTTCTTTTTGTTATTTCAAACATGGAGCCACCATTTTTGTAGACAATTTAATACAAAGTTCACAACTTTCAAACAAACAAATAATTTTCTCCATCTAGTTTATAATATATATATACATATATATATATATATAACTCCATCTTTTTCTTCTTGTTTAATTATAATATGATATAATCAATGTAGTGTAGTGTGATATGACATAATCAATGTAATGTAAAAAATTTAATAGCGCACGTGATGTATTCTGCATATAATGTTATATAAGTTCTGATCAAAATTTTGCATACAGAAAAATCTCTATAAATTATATTTATGATGGATCTGAAAATATATGTCATCTTTAAAATATTGTATATGTTGTAGAGATTTTAAACTAAATATATTTTACCACTCCATATTAATTTTGTCAAAATAAGACAACCCATAAATATCAAATTTGTCAAAATAATACAACCAATCAATCATTTTTGTCAAAATAATATAATTAATCGATTTGTCAAAAGATGAATAGTAATTAACCCTATTTTTCAAAAAGTGAATAGTAAAGTTTTTGAAAATATTTAAAATAATATTTAACATAGATATTTTAAAAAGATAATATTATTTTATTTAAATAATATTTAACAAATATATATATTTTAAAAAGATAATAATTTGTGTCAAATAATATATATATTAACTAATATATTTTAGATATCATCAAAATTAAATAATATGATTAACATTTGAAATAAATAATAATGCTGTAACACATTGTTACGGCCATTGGCGATGTCAGTGGTGGTGGTACCCAATTGAGTGGGTTTAACTCATGTCTAACCCATTTCCATTTATAGATTTAGAAGGATTTAAATGGATTCTATATTTGTCTAATTAAGGGGTTCAAGGATTCGAATTGAACTTGTCACACCTAAATTTAATGTAATTTTATTGTAGTTTATAAATATTCTCCTACCAACTACAAAAAAATGATAATAATAATAATAATTGTCCAGTTGTTCAGCACCTCAATGTCATACTGTCAAAATTTAATTTGAAGATTCTGAGTTGTGACAAAAGACCATTCAATGTATGGGATGGTGTAATGTTCAAATTCAGCATTGGGACTCAAGTGATGGTTTCGAATCAAACAAGCGGGATGACATTTGAAATTTCAGTTACTAACGGTCAGTCCCTATTTTTTTACTTGTAGTGCTTCCCTTTATGCATCTCATCATCACAAGGAATTGTGTTAAGAAAACAAAAACAAAAAAAACAAAAAAAAAAACAAGTCCTTCTCATAAAAAAAGTGGATTACATGGGCCATTTCTAGAGGTGATATCCCACAACTTGACGGTTGCTTGGAAATCAAAACAGATTTTTTTTTGGAACAATTTTTTTGTTTCTTTGTTGCAATTGGTAATTGAGTATTGTAAAGATAATTGTTGCATGCAAGCTGTTAAAATAAGGAAAAAATAATGATCTACAAATAACAAAAATGTTATTCAAAATTTTATTACAAAAATAAATGATAGTCAATTCCTTTGTCATGGGTACTAAATTCTTTTTGCTAAATTAGGAAAAGGTCCCTCAAAATATATTTGTCATTGGAAAAAGAACATCCCAACACATTTTAATGATAATGTTTATTGGTTTTTAAATTTATAGAGATTAAGTCCATATTGTATGCTTTTATAAAAAAATATTTGATTGATTTGTCCCCGCTCCTTTTATTATCTTGTAAGATACTATCTGACAAACAAATACTCTACATATAAAGTTGCAATCGAACCGAACCGAGTCGAGCTTTGCTGAGCTCGAGCTCGGCTCGTTTACTTATCGAGCTCATTTATTGAGCTTGAGCTCGGCTCGAAATTTTTTTAAAAAATATTATTTATATTATTTAATATATAAATAATATATTTATACTATTATTTATATATATATTTATATATCATTTAATGTATAAATAATATATGTATTTTATAATTCAAATAAAAATAAATGAGTCGAGCCTGATGAGCCGAGCTTGTGCGAGCTCGAACTCAATTCGTTTACTAAACGAGCCTAATATTCGATCTCGAGCTCAGCTCGTTTACTAAACAAACTGAGCTGAGCTGAGCCGAACTTATTCATGAACAATTTAGTTCATTTGCAGCCCTATCTACATGTTATGATGGTAACCCACCAACCAACCAGTAAGACTTATATTGGAGTTTAAGATTTGTACCTTGACTTGTTTAGTTTGTGGTTGTGCCCCTAATCTTGCCCGATTTCAATTTTGCAATTTTTTGTTTTCAATTGAAAGTTTTATTTAAAAAAGAGTGTGAAATTTCTCTACCTTTTAGTCAATGAAAGTTTATTGCTTTTTTTATGAATGATAGTAAAATTAACTGACTTTTAGTCAATGAATGTAAAATTCTATTGACTTCAATCAAATTTCACAAATATTAGTTAGTGAAATTTCACTTATAATGTAGTCCCCAAGTTGGTATCATATTTGAATATCATCTTATGCAACACTTTAGATAATGGCCAACGGTTTCCCCATCTTAATGACTAATATATTTTGGCATTATATTAAGTATTAGAATTTGACAATTATATTTTAATAGTACAAATATTATTTGGTTCTTTCACCTCCTATAATGTGAGATAGAAAATGCCATGAAAAAACTCTTATCAAATTTCATGCATATGCACTTATAATAGAGACATATGATGACCTTTAACATATTGTAAGCCCCCATCATCCACCGTAAATTATTTGATAGGTCATATTATATAGCTAACAACCATTGCAGATAAATCAACCCGTTAAAAATATAAACAAAGTATTAATGATATATAAATTAATAAATTTTAAAAACCAGTTTTGTTTTTGAAAGTTTATCATTGCATGACATATTAATTAGTAAAAATGTTTTGTAAGAATTGTTAGAGCATCTTAATTGCCAAAGCCATAATTGAGCATGCTAATGTTAAATTTTAACAATGTTGTTCCACTATTGCAAATGCTACTTTAGCACAATCAAATCAACTTTTCATCATTATTTTATTATTATTATTATTTGAACAGAGGTAATTGCGCCCAACAAAGCAAAACACTAATGCTGTGTTTGGTTGAGGGATTTGATGAGGGATTTGGAAAGGAAAATGGAAAAGGTAGGTGAAATGTAAAAAAAATATACTTACATTTCACATAGTTACACACACCTTTTCCCTTTCCATTTCTAAATCTCTCCCCAAATCCCCAAACCAAACACAGTATAAAAGAATCCAACCAAACAAGACAGAGCAGGAGGATGGTTGGCCACCCAATCTAAGGGAAGCATATCATGAAGGCAAGCTTGAGCTACCCAATGAGCCGCTACCCAATTTTTCATCATTAGATGAGCATTTTTGTCATCAATTTGTAGCAATTGCATGAGAATCAATTTTAACCATTGGATACTGAGTTGCGCATCATTAAATTAAATTATAGCCTTTCTTTTGCTCAAACTATTAAGTTCACACAAATCAAGACTCTAATTCCCCCTCTATTTATCTATCGCTCTCTTTCACTTTATCAACAATGATCTCCAAGTTCACATTGTCATCAAAGATCGGAATTCTATCAATGATTATCTCACCCCTTCTTGATTTTAAAATTTCTTGTTTTTCTTTGATAATTTGTTGATTGTGTCTATTAGTTGTTAAAAGATTTGGAGGAATATATATGTTTCTATAGTTTGATAAGGTTGTAAGGTTTAAGACCATCTCCAACGTTGCATCATATCCAGTATCAAATTTGAATTTGATGAAAAAAAGTCACTTTTTTCTGCTCCAATGGTTTCACCAAATTAATATCAAACTGAGAATGGAGTCATTTTTTCACCAAACTGAGAATCTGCGTGAGCCTTCACCAATTCACTGTGCTGTAACGTTGCAAGTAGGTCCACCGGTCAACCTACAGGACGTCTAACAAGTCGACCAACCGGTCGACCAGAAACAGGTTCAAACAGTTCCAATAAGTAGGTTCAAACAGTTCAAAAAGGTTTTAAAAAAAAAATTACCCTTAGAGCATCTCCAACGGTGTACCAAATGTTTCACAAAATCTGAGTCAAAAGGGGTCATTTCCTTAATTTGATACTTCGCGCTCCAACGGTTCAACATCAAATCCGTTTCATCAAATTTGCGCTAGGCAACCGGTTGGTTGACCGGCCAGTCAACCGGTAACGGCAATTTTTATTTTATTTTTTTTATTTTTTATTTTTTTTACCAGTTTGAACCTTTTTTTTTTGAACTTTTTGAACTTTTGGTGGTCCACCGGGTGGTCCACCGGCCGGTCGACCACCTAGGCAAATTTTTTTTTATTTTTATTTTTTTTTACTGGTTTGAACCTTTTTGTGAACGGTCTGAACTTTCTCCGGGGCGACCGGTTGGTTAACCGGTTGGTCAACCGGATGGTCGACCCGTTCGTCTCATCCCAACGGTTAGGAACAGTGATTTGGTGAAATGCTTCGTCTGCACTCAGTTTGGTACCATTTTTGCTGAATTCTGGATTTGATATCAATTTGGTGAAACCGTTGGAGCTTAAAAAAGTGGTTTTTTCACCAAATTTTAAATTTGATGCCAGGTTTGGTTCACCGTTGGAGATGGTCTTACCGGTCGAACCGGTTGACCTACGAGATGACCCTTCTTTTGATGCACCATTGGAGCAACTGATATCAGATTGAGAAAATGAGCTATTTTTTATTCAAATTTGATGAAAAAAATACTGAGCCGTTGGAGATGCTTCAACAACGCCAAATTTGCTATCAAATTTGGTTAAAATAACTTAAAGCATTTTCAATGGTGTGCTATATGGCATACTATTGCTATATTTTGCATTGAAGCTTCCAATTTTCCACTATAATGGCAAGTTATTTGGCTTGCTGTAAAGCATCTCCAATGATGAATAGGTAAAATGAATAGTTAAAGTCATAATTTAACAATGAACAATGTAAAATAGCAGTAGGATAACAATGTTGCTCCAATGGTTAAATTGCTATTTTTCAACTTAACAAACTTTCGAGTGATTGTCCAGGCAATCGTCCAAATTGGCAACTTTAGGCCAAGTTTGGAAAGACTAAAAAAGTGCACTTTTTGTCTTTTTGGACTAAAAAATTGAGGTTGAAAATATGGATGTTTGGGTTAACTTTTTGACTTTTTATTGAAAAATGTGTAATAAAAAATTGTAAAAATTGATTTGTAGGGAAAAATTTGAATTGGGAGTTGTGCAGCCGTAATTGTTGACTTTTGGTGAATAGTGTTAACTTTTTAGCTTTTTGAGTAACTTTTTGGCTTTTTGACTTTTTTGGATCTTCCCAAACTTGGCCTTAACAAATATTCGGTGGTCGTCCGGATAGTTGTTCAAAATTTGTCGCCTGTCTCTTTATGTATTGTACTTGCAACTTTAGCTATTGATAAAACTTGTGTCAAATTTGACACGAGATAGCAATTGCTATTTTTAGTAGCTCTAATACTTGACTGTTGGAGCACCAAATTTTTCCACACCGACTATATTTTGCCTTCAGCAACCCATTAGCAAACCGTTGGAGATGCTTCCAAGCCATATATTATCTATAAGTGAACATAGTGTTAAATATAGCCAAAATAAATAAATAAAAATAATCAGTGTGTTTGGTTTGAGTTTTTTAGATTAAGTTTTTTGAAAATTAAAATTTTTAATTTTTGTGTTTTTAGGATTTTAGTGAATATTTTTAAAATTTTAAACATTTTTTTTTTTACTTTTTTAGATGTACCTTACTTAGATGAATCTAAAAAGTAATAAATTTGTGAAAAAATATTTAAAAAAATTAATAAATACATAAAAATACAAAAAATGTACTAAATTCTCTTCTTTTTTTTGTATTTTTGTATTTTTGGTATTTAATGAATTTTTAAAAAGTTTTTTTTTCACAATTTTTTTGCTTTTTAGGCATATTTATGTTAGGTATGTCTAAAAAGTCAAAAAAATTGCTTAAAATATTAAAAAATTCAATAAAAAAAATATGAAAAATAAGAAAGTAAAATCTTTTGACAAGTGTTTTTGAAAAATTATAACCAAGCAAAAGTGAATAATATTTGTTTACCTAGCTAAAACTTTGTATCTATATCTCCTTAGGAACCTACATATAGCATTTTAATTTAATTTAACATTTTGTGAGAAAAATTGAAATTTTTTTACATTATACGATTGGGGTAAGATTGTTAAAATCAAACATTTCAACACTATTCATTGCTAAATAATAGCAATAAATATCTCTTTACGAATCATTGAAGATGTTTTATATTGTCAAAATTTAAAACGAGTTACAGTAATACATTAGAACTGTGTTTTTGGACAACTTTACCAAAGATTAATACTTCATCCCCCAATTTCCACAATCCCCCTCCCCACGCACACACTCTCCCCCAATGATGTGATGAATAAGAAAAATCTACCAACCAATTCTCTTCAAACTCATTTCTTTCATTTCAAAATTGTTTACTATACCATTAGGGGAAGTTTGGAGGGAAAAATTGGAGCCTTGTAAATTGCCAACGGCAAGTCATTGGCCAAATCAATGGAAATGCTCTTAATTTGTATATTATTTTCTTAAACAAAGTAAGCATGTATTTTTTCTATTATATCAGGTTATTATAAGTAAAAGACATATTACAACAGTTATATGCAAAAAAATGGGAAATGCTGGAGACCCCCAGCTCCAGGGCACCCCCAGCACCCCCACCTCCACGTGGGGGGCTGCTTGTGGCTGAAAACCAAAAAAAAAAAAAAAAAAAAAAAAAAAACAATTTTTTGGACCAATCAGAAGGGACCCCCAGTACCCCCACTGGGGGGTCTCATGCATTTTCCCAAAAAAATTTATTCAGAAAAGGTGTTTATAAAAGTACACTTGTAAATTACAATTATTTATTATTTTGACTGTGAATTATATTTTGTAAATCACAATTATTTTAAATGTGGCTTACATCTCATAAATTTTAAATTTAATTTTTTTGATGATTAAGTGTTTGAACCAGTATACGTGTATCTCAACTAATCTCAAGAATCACGCAAAGTGTTTTCTTCACGTGGATTGGGCAAATGTCGGGCAGAACTTACGGGTTGTGACCCCAAAGAATTAATCATTTTGCTTGGTTTGAGTTTTTTAAAAACACTTTTCAGAAAATTCTACTTTCTTATTTTTCGTATTTTTTTGTTTTTACTAATTTTTTTTATTATTTTAAGTATTTTTTTTAACTTTTAGACCCACCTAACATAAATACTCTTAAAAATAATTTTTGTGATTTTTTTTTTAAAAAATTCACTAAATACCAAAAATACAAAAAAAAAATGAAAATTCAATATATTTTTCGTATTTTTGTATATTTATTAATTTTTTAAAATATTTTTTTATAAATATTTTACTTTGAAGACACATCTAAGTGAAATGCATCTAAAATAGTAAAAAAATGGTTAAAATTTTAAAAATATTCACTAAAAACAAAAAAATACGAAAAACAAAAAGCTCAAACCAAAAACATTGAATAATAGTGAAAGTTGAAACTGAGGGCTAGTTTGGCATGTTTGGAAAAATTTAAAAAGTCACTATTCTATTTAAGTCACATCATCTTATTTAAGTCACATCAGCTCTCTCTCACACCACTTCAAACCCAACACTTATTTAGATAATTCCAAACAAGTACACTCTTAGATCTCAAATTGCACAGCCAACTCTTATTTAAGTCACATCAACTCTCTCTCACACCATTTCAAACCCAATCCAAACCCAACACTTATTTAGATCATTCCAAACAAGTACACTCTTAGATCTCAAATTGCACAGCCAACTCTCTTTAGGTTAAATTTTAAATTTATTGTACACATTTTACTTTATTTTTGGTATAAATAAAAAAAAAATGATTGTATATAACATTTTTTTGATAAAAATTTTGGACAAATTACAAACACCCCCTTGAGATTTGATAAAAATATAGATTTTTCCTTAAGGTTTGAGAAATTACATCCCACCCCCTGAGATTTATATTTCCATAACAAATTGTCCCCTGAGATTTTTATTTTCATATAAATTTTCTCTTAATTTTTGTAAATTTATCATAAAAATTTGACTTTTAAAAAATAATTTATAATTTTTCAAATCTTAAAAAGCGTTTATAATTTGCCCATAAAATTTCAAACTCACTGTCAAATCCAGCCGTCGAATGTTACGAAGAATATTCCCATCCCATGGACTCTTCCATTGGGACAACGGCGGCAATTTTAACAGGTGCCGTGTTCCATTTGCTATTTTTGTCTAAATTATTATTTTTTTTTAATAATTACCCGTCAAGGTTTGAAAGTTATTAAATTATTTATCTATTTTTATTATTTTTGATATTTTAATATATTGTTTATTCATAGTTGTGTGTTTTTAAATTTTTTTTTTGAAGATTTTATCTATAATAAATGGTTGATATTTTTTATTTTATAATTTTTTTATTTATGAAAATACTTTATTTATTTATTAGATTAAATTGTACGAATACTAAAAATAGACCAACAATTTAGAAATAAAAGTGTTTACACGATGAAATTGGATTTTGTCAAGATTGTGAGTGGCCCATTGAGCTTGAAATAGGCTTCACTTCAAAAATTGCTTCTATATTTGTTAGATCTTAGTGTGCTTATTGTTTTGATAAACCTAATTACATGATTTTAGTAATTTTTTGAAAAACCATAAATAAGTTATTTATTAGTTTATTTAAATCACATTATTTCTCTATTTTAATTTTTTTTATAATAAGCCGAAAAATCATCTTATAAACATACTCAAAACAACCTGTGTTCAAAAAAAAAAATTAACATTTTACTTTTAAATTATAAGTCATTTTTGTTAGTTAAAGATAATTATTGTGTGTTTGAAAAGTTGGTTGAACTAATTTTTTTTTTTGGGGCTAAAATAGTTAATAAAGGCAAAATAAATTAAAACAATTAATAAGATAAAATGTCACATTCAAATTATAATTATTTTACTTTTTATCTTACAATCATCAAATTAACTACAAAAAAAAACTAACTATCATCCAAAATATAATTTTTTTAACTAGACTAAAATAGTTAAAAAAATCAACTAAAATGAAATTTTTTTATATGCTAACAGGATATCACGTGATACTATCTTCCATCAATTACAAATATATATGCCCCTTATTATTTTTCAAACATCCAACATAAATGTAATAAAATCTATTTTCAAAGTCAATCACAACAGTAAAATGAATCACATGACATATACTCTATCTGCATACAAAAATTACTTAACTAAAGCAGTCAAGTTTCTATATTAATCCTATGATAAAATTATGTAACTACATTAGCCAAACTAATTTTATTTTTTTCATAAATTATCTACCCACCAAATCTAAGTTCGGTATATCCGAACCCGACTTGAGAAACTGCAAAAACCGATTGAAGGTTGGTATATCCGAACCCGACTTGTACCCATACTAGATTCCGGAATTTAAAACACGTTTTAAATTAAATTAATCCACGCAAGCGAAACAAAATGCCATCGCTGCTGCGACTCGGTGAAGCGAAAACACACACCACATACCAGCGCACGTTAGGAACACCCCCTGCCAGCCCGCCACGTAAAGCGATGGGCACACAAATTCATACAAATATCCAAAACAGTGCTCTTTGATTTGACCACGCAACGGAACAGTGCGAACCCAACACGTACTGCGCAAGTTATCTCCCTCCATTTCGACTTTTCCTTTTCTTCCCCTTCTATCTTCTCTCTTCTCTTCTCCATCGCAGAACCAGTTTCCACGGAGAAAGTACACACAGTTTTAACCTAATTGTTTCGCTTACTCGAAGGTAATTATCCTTATCGTCGATCTTTTCAAATTAATTTTATTGTTTATATATTGAACATTTGGGAATTTCGTCATTCGTGAATTTGCGAGTTTGCTAGGCAATTGTAAGTCTAGGGTTAGTTTTGATTTTGAAGTTTTCTGTTTATTAATTTCTGAATCGCCGAAGCTTTGTTTCGTTGTTGAGAAACTGTAAAAGAGAAAGTAAAGAAAATTAAGTTTCTTAATCCGTATGTACATTAGTTAGGGTTAGGCCAAAACAAAACAAAAAAAACTGATAAATTGTTCATATCTTTTGTGAGAAGAGAATTTATCAGAGAACATAATAATCAGGTTTTAGTTTTTTATTTTTATTATTATTATTATTTTTTTTTTTGGGGGGGGGGGGGGGGTTTCAATTTCTCTGAAACATTGGAATGTCAGATTTGATGTTTTTAGGCTATTAGTTCCTGTGTTTAAACAATTTGATATAGACAAAGCTCTTGGATTGTAGTTCATTCCTGACTTTGGCAACTGCTTTTTTGTTTTGTTTTTTTTATATTTATTTTATAGAATCTAAAAAAACTAATGCGATTGTTAATTGCTAATTTTTTTTGGTTAATGGGAAAGTTGAGTGGATCCTTACTTTTTTAGCTGAAACAAACAAAAGACTTTTGCTTTTTGGCTTATTTAGCCAAAAAAACAGCTTCTGTAGAGTTTGCCAAACAAGTAGGTTGAGTTACTGCGATTCAGTTACGGAATCATACGACCCAGAAGGGAGATAGATTCATATACATGTATTTGGTATATACAGTGTCAGAGTCAGAATTTCTACTTGATCGAAGTATGAGCTAATTATCCATGATTTTTTTTCTTCTATAAAATTTAGTAGTACATGACTATGGCCCTTTTTGGTAGGGCTTATTTTCAGCTTATTTTACCTTTTATCTTAATTTAAACTATTTTGATGTGTTTGGTTTAGCTTAACAATACAGCTTATAACTTTTTGTAAGTTAAAAATCAACTTATTCTTTGAGTGGGGGAGGAGAAGCTTAATTTATAAGTCAAAATTCAGTTTATGTTCACAGTCATAAGCTATAATCACTTTCCCACAGCTCTACTAAACGGGGCCCATATATTGTGTGACTAATTTTATACAAAATTGACGAAAGTATTCCCTATACAAATTTGAACAAATTTCTTTTCTTCATAAAAATGATACGTTGCCATTGAATAAAATATTAACAAAATTGAAGTCAGCTTCGTGGCAATAAAAAGCACTACCTATAATGTAACATACACAAAGAAAATATTGCCAAGGTTTGATTTTTGAACCACATATTGATACCATGGTCCTAGTGCTGTGGGTAGTTCCTGAGATGGACATCATGTTGTTGGCTTGGCTACTTTATGGTTCTCTTGTTATTCTCTGAATTTTTTTATTTAAAACTTGGCAGATATTATATATTTCATGTTAGCATAAAATCGTTATACTCTTTGCTCCTTTGACAAGATAGGTCTGGGTTTGGAGTGAAGTTGTTTTGAAAGTCATTATGATACTGTACTCCTAGAGGCATTGCAGCTTTTACCGAAAATGGCTATTTCTGGTTCTTTGTTAATGTCCCGTGATTTGGGAATTCACAGTGATTATAGATACAATAACCGACCTAAGGTGCGTGATTTGCATGTCAAATGATACTTTTCTCACTAATTTTTGTATTGCCAGGATTACCAATGTGGATAATTTATTTGGTTTTTTCTTTGTTTGGTCTAAATGTTATTACAGGGTAGGATAGGCAAGGGCAGCTTACTGTTGTTCAGCTTTTCTCAATCATCACATGCTTTGGTATTCTTGTCTTTCAATTGGAAATCTTATTTCCCTCTCTTTTTATTTTAAAAAACTTGCCAGTGTGTATATCTGTGTCACTTTATAGGCATTCATAGAAATGCACAGCAGTGAATGTTCTGCACCAATCACTGTATGGTATTGTGTGATGGCCTTATCTGGTATGGCTTTCCAGATAGATTGTATACAGCATACATCATTTGAAAGTTTCAAGAGATTTGAGCTTCTGATGTGCTTACATTCTGCAGTTTAGTGGATTTAATATAACCTTGTTGATGTGTTTACATTCCAATGGTGCCTCTTGAATATGACCTTCGAAAAATATTGACATGAGTTCAAAAACAGGTGGATGCCAAATTGGTGTGCTCCCTTTATATATGGGGATGCCAAATTGGTGTGCTCCCTTTAGAAGTATGCAAGTTTGACTTAAATGGTTTTTTAGCAGTATTTTTTTATTTATAAATTTAAACACTAGGGCCATGTTTGTTTGGACGGACTGGATTAGGTTGGATTAGCATTCCGATGACTAATAGTCCTAGGATTACAAATCATTTGGATTGTGTATCCTATCCTATATTTGGATTGAGTTAGGATTCTAAGAAGGGATTAACAAAATATTATCCAATCTGATATTTGTTTAAGAGGATTGGAATAGATTGGACATAGGACATCCAATACATTGACCATAATATCTCTATTATGGTCATTTGATAAGTTAGTCTAGACTTTGACTTAGTCTCCCAATTTATATCGCATCCCCTATGTAGGATTGAATAGTCCATCATATGTGGGAAATCAAATCCGAATGGATTATTAGTCCGTGTTTCAAGTTTTTAACCAAACACCGGATTAATAATTTTATTGGACTATTAGTCCAATCCCAAGTACATGTCTGGCCAAACAAACATGGCCTAATTATGTTACCAAGCTTGACCTTATTTAGGAAGATTTTTTTCCAGACTAAGAGTTGGTTTTTTTCATAATTTTATTCTCTTACTTGAAGGTGGTTTAGTGCATTATTTCAGCAGCCTGTCACTTAAAATTTGTATTTCAAAGCTCTTTTAGCAAGTTAATACCTTTGGAATAGGTGTTATTAACCAAACCAAGTCTTCAGTCCCATCAAATAGGATCGGCTACGTGAATTCTTCTTCTCCACGCGGCCCTATCAAAGGCCATTTCATTAGTTAAATTAAGTAGATCCATATCTCTATTTACAATGCTAGCTAACGTTAATCTAGGCCTATCCCATCCTCCAACACTCCCACCTACCGTTACAGTATCACATCTCTTCACTACTGCCTCTATTGGTCTCTGTTAAATGTGACCAAACCGTTTCAATTGATTCTCTTTCAACTTGTCTTTTATCGGTGCTACTCCTACCCATTCTCGAATACACTCATTCCTAATTCTGTCTTATCTAGTCTTGCCACACATCCACCTGAGCATCCTCATCTCAGCCACACTCATTTTATATACATGTTGTTTCTTGGTTGCCCAACACTCCGTCCCATACAATATCGCTGGTTTAATAGCTGTTCTATAGAACTTACCTTTTAGTTTAGTGGGAATTCGTTTATCGCACAGTACCCCAAACGCACTTCTTCACTTACACCATCCCGTCTTAATCCTATGGGCCACATTCACATCAATCTCCGCCGTTGTTGTGATAATCGACCATAAATAATGAAAATGTTCACTCTTAGGCAGTTCTTGGTTCTTAATCTTTACTTCTCCTCTGCTTTCATTGTTACTTTTACTAAATTTACACTCTATGTACTCTGTCTTAGTTCTGCTTATTCGAAATCCTATAGATTCAAGAGCTTTTCTCCAAATCTCTAACTTTGTATTAACTTATTTTTTAGTCTCATCCATTAGCACAATATCGTCTGCAAAAAGCATACACCATGGCACGTCATCCTGAATATTTATCGTCAACTCATCTATAACTAAAGTAAAAAGATAAAGACTTAAGGTAGATCATTTGTGTAACCCTACAGTGATAGGAAATTCATTTGTCTCTCCAACAGGTGATCTAATAGTGGTCACCACCCTTTCATACATGTCCCTAATCACATCAATGTAACATTTTGTCATCCCTTTTTTCTAACACCCACCATATTATATCTCGGGGCACTCTATCATATGCTTTCTCAAAGTCGATAAACACCATATAAATGTCTCTTTTATTTTCTCTATACTTTTCTATTACTCTCCTCAAAAGATAAATCGCTTCCATTGTTGACCTGCCAAACATAAACCTAAATTGATTCTCTGACACCTTTGTTATATCTGGCAATCGGCGTTCCATCACCCTCTCCCACACTTTTATTATATGACACATTAGCTTGATTCCTCTATAGTTGTTGCAATTCTGGACATGTCCTTTATTTTTATAGATTGGCACTAAAATACTATTCCTTTACTCATCTGGCATGTTCCTAGTCAACAAAATTTTGCTAAACAACTTAATCAACCAAGCAACTCCCTTTTTACGCAAACACTTCCAAGCTTCAATAGGGATATCATTGGGTCCTAAAGTCTTATTTAATTTCATCTTTTTAAGTGCAATCTCCACTTCAAAGTTTCTAATCCTGCGATAGAACCTATAGTCTTGGTTTATTGTATTACTGGCTATTTTTTCCCCTATTGCCGTACCTCCATGTTCCTTATTTAATAGTTTCTCAAAATAGTTCTTCTATCTTTCTTTAATCTCTTCCTCATACACCAATATCTTAGAATCCTCACTCTTGATGCACTTAACTTGATTGAAATCTCTTGTTTTCCTCTCCCGTGGCTTAGAAAGTTTGTATACCCTGTTTCTCCCTCCTTACTAGTTAGCCTAGTGTATAGGTCATCATAAACTTTCAACTTGGCCTCTCTCACCACCTTTTTGACTTCCTTATTAACCAATCTATAACTCTTAAGATTTTTCTCAGTTCTATCCTTTTGTCACTTTTTAAAGCACTCTTCTTTAACCTTAACTACCGCTTAAACCTCTTCCCTCCACCACTAAGTTTCCCTAGAGCTGGGTCCTGTCCCTTTTGACTCTCCAAGCACTTCCCTTGAGATTCTCCTCATACAATTGGCCATCGAGTTCCACATAGTGTTAACATCATCTTCTAAGTCCCAAGTACCTTCCTTATCCATTCTATTATTAAATATTTCTAGTTTATTCCCTTTTAGGTCCCACCATCTCGTCCTACGACGCCCACCATCCTTCCTAGCTTGGTATTGCCCTCTAAAACATAAATCTAGTACCAAAATCCTATGCTGAGAGACCAAGCTCTCTCCAAGAATCACCTTACAATCATTGCATTTTAGGCGGTCTACTTTTCTTACTAAGAAGTAATCTATTTGGTTCTTAACTGACCCATTCTTAAAGGTTATCAAATGCTCCTCCCTCTTCTTATACATAGTATTGGCCACCACCAGGTTAGAAGCCAATGCAAAATCTAAGATACTCTCTTCAGCCTCATTTCTGTCATTAAAACCGTATCCAAAATGCACCATTTCATAGCCTAGTTTATCTATGCCTACATGGCCATTAAAATCTCTACCTATAACCAGGTTCTCTCTTACGGGTATCTCCTATAAGATCTCATCCATTTGTTTCGAAAAATCCCTCTTAGTCTGGTCATCTAATCCTACTTGAGGGGCGTATGCACTAATAACGTTCATTATATTCCCTCAAATAACTAGTTTAACTAATATAATCCTATCCCCTTTCCCAATGACCACCACTATATTCTCCACAAGGCCCTTGGCAATTATGATTCCTACTCCATTCCTATGTCTATCCTTACCACTATAATACAGTTTAAAACCGGTATCCTCAATTTCCCTAACTTTCTCACCCATCCACTTAGTTTCTTGTACGCAAGCTATACTAACTCTCCTCCTAATCATAACATCTACCAATTCCATCATCTTTCTAGTTAAGGTTCCTATATTCCAAGTGGCTAACCTAAACCTATAGTCTTGGACTAGCTTCTTTAACCACGCTTGTCCAGAGAAACGCGGGAACCTTTGCCCATTTTTCACTGCACCAAGGCGTCGATGCGGCGCCCCTTGCTCACTTTTCGAAACACCCGGAGGCAGGCGCAGCGCGTCACTTGAGGGGAACGACCTAGCATTTATTGTCATAAGGGATCCGAGCGGCTTTTTTACATGTTGGTTGTCAGCTACCTAACACACAACCCTCCTCCTTAACCTGAGTTTGGGACCGGCAGAGTCGGAATAGGTGGTATTGGAGAAGTTATTTTCTAAACTACTTGAACTGAAAAGAAAGATCTATTTAAGCAGCTATTATTTGGTTTATACTGCCCTTATGTTTTTTTCTTTTGAGAAATTCTGCATGCTTTTTTGTGCTCATTCATACATGTGACATTAGTGAAGCTTTAAATTGTTCTAACACTTGAGTTTAAAGCATGCAAATTTATGTTTTCTACATCTTCAGCAACAGGATGCTTGGACTCACCATCTTTTAAACCGTGTTCGTGGGCCAAAAATTTATCTATCTTCGAGATGTAATGTTTTCCGGTGCCGATCGTTTCTAGTACCAAGTGGAGGCAATGGGATTCCTGTTTTAAAAACTGCTGCCACAGCACTAACGAGGTATATATATATTTTGTTATTTTTATTTTTAGTTCTTAATCTACTTGTGTCAGTTCACAGTTGCATTGCATTCATGCCATGGATTATACAGCTCTTCTTTTTTGATAAATTTATTCATTTTCATGACTATCTTTGTTGTGTTTATAAGCTCACTATGTACAACTTACCATTGTGAGATGCAGATCTTCTTTTTTCTTTTTGGGTCGTGGACCTCATGGTGTTCGCAATTTTACTTTTTTTTCCCCTTTCCCTGAGGCTTGTTGAGATCGCATTTGATAATGAATGAAACGTAGGCTATGATTGGTACGCCGGAATGGGCTGCGTATTTCATCTTTGCTTTCTCTTTCTCTTGTTTGGTAAGACTTACACAAGTGAAAATAATCATTCAATTGGAATGAATATTCCAACAAAAAGTGGGAATTCTTATTCTTTCTCCTCTAAATTAGGGAAAAGACATTCCATTCCATCATAGAATCATTCTAAAACATTCCATGGTTTTTCCTTTCGGTTTCTTTCTTTTTCCATTTTTTCAAGTTTTTATTATGATCTCTTCATGGCTATGCAGATCATGTAATTCTTTACATGGAAGCCCTGTTGTACTTCAGTTGGTTCCAGCAGTTGGTATAATTGTGTTTGCTGCATGGGGTCTTGGGCCGCTTATGCGTCTGACCAGGACTCTTTTCCTTCATGTATGTGTTTTTTTGGTTTTTTGCTTATATAATCTTTTGCCCAGCATTGTGTTTACTTTTGTTCCTCTCAGCAATTGTTGCATCCCTTAATTGGCTGATGCTTTCCTTGATGACAATTTCTTGCAGAAGAGTGACAGTAGTTGGAACAAGAGTAACACATGCTATGTAATGATCTCGTATTTTCAACCTCTTCTACTGTGGACTGGAGCAACACTCATCTGCAGGTTTCGGTACTTTCATTTCTTTGTTGCAAGCAGTTAATGTTCTTATTACTCAACCCTCATTGCTAGCTTCGTTGATACTAACTACAATACTATTTCCTTCAGAGCATTGGATCCAGTAATTTTACCTACAGAAGCAAGCCAAGCTATCAAGCAACGACTTTTGAGTTTTGTTCGATCATTATCTACGGTGCTAGCCTTTGCATACTGTCTATCAAGGTGGTGTAATTGCTCTCACAATCATATTTCTTCCAGAACTGGGAAATATGGTTATCAAACTATTTAATTTAAGTGTTGATTAAGCATCGAGTGGCTAATTGATGGATTGTTATGGGGTATCTTTTTCAAAGATGATAATCATTCTAAGATAATCAAAGATAATAATTTTCTTGAGTTAACCAAAGAATAAATTGAAGCACTGAAAATTTGTTGCAATCAACATTCTTTGATTACTGAAACTCCACAAACATTCAGGTGTAGCTTTTTAAGATTTTTTGCCTTTTGACAGCTGCCCAGTAATTTTTTTGTTTACCACAGTTTGTGTTGAGCTTGTTGGATTTCTGTTCACTTCTACATGATGTTCAAATACATTTATATTCTGTTTTTGCAGCTTCATCCAACAAGCTCAAAAATTCGTAATGGAGACAAATGACACTACTGATGCAAGAAATGTATGTTCTGTTACTTCAAAATTTCAATTGCTTATCATATTTTATTGGCATAAGATGAAAAAAGATTTGAAGTTAGTTTTAGAACAGAAAATGACTTTTTATTGACACACTTGCCATAAACACTCGCAATGATCATAGATTTTAGCGAGAGTATTGAGGACTGGTATTTATGAACTTACAAATGAAAACCTAGGCTACAATCTTATCAAATAGCTGCTAATAGTGTAGTACAATTACCAGGAATGACATCAGTTACTGGGGTCTCTATTATTCTGTTCTGATCAGTTTATTTCTTATGCTTTCTTCTGAATCTATTTGAGGATATATCTTATTTACAGATTAAATTAGTTGATTGACCTTGATTGATGCATAATTTCATCCTTTGTTCTGACATTTGATTTTTTAATAGTTGCCTGGCTGTTTTGGTTAGGGAGCTATGAATCAGTAATCTAGCTACCTTGAGTATGGCGCCAGAGAACCTTAAACTCTCCTTACCCTTCAACAATGATTTCTTGCTTTTGCAGATGGGCTTCCAATTTGTTGGGAAAGCTGTATATACTGCAGTATGGGTTGCTGCTGTTTCATTGTTTATGGAATTGCTTGGTTTCTCTACCCAGAAGTGGCTTACTGCTGGGGGTCTTGGCACAGTATTGCTCACCCTTGCTGGACGTGAGGTACAAACTTTTTCTGATTCATTGCATTCTAGATTTTTTTTTTTTTTTTTTTGTATATGTTAGTTTACACCTAACAGCTAGTCTGTGGAGTACAAAAACATTTCAATTACTAAAGCATGATTCAAATTTTTTTTTTTATTATTCATCAGATATTTACAAATTTCCTTTCGAGCGTAATGATCCACGCGACTCGACCTTTTGTTGTGAATGAATGGATTCAAACAAAGGTCGAAGGCTATGAAGTTTCTGGTACAGTGGAGGTTTGTAATTTCTGTCTTTCCTTATACTTCAGAAAAAGGAGATGTGGAGAAAAGAAACTACAAAAGTTAGATGCAAATTCATGCATCTCATTCCTACAGTTGCAGCTGCTCACACGAACATAATGATGTGATTTTTTGTAAAATGATAGCAGGTTAGAAATTGACAGACTATTCTAATTAGTATTTTAAATTGTTTCAGCATGTGGGCTGGTGGTCCCCAACAATCATACGAGGTGATGATCGGGAAGCGATTCACATTCCAAACCACAAATTCACAATGAATGTGGTGAGGAATCTTAGCCAGAAGACTCATTGGCGCATCAAAACCTACCTTGCTATCAGTCACTTGGATGTGAATAAGATTAATGTGAGGAATGATTTTGATTCATTTGTTTGTCAACAATAGATTGTGCATCAAAAAGCACACTTCTGTTTCTTGCATTTTATGAAGTGTTGTTGGTCATCACTTCTGTTGGCAGAATATTGTAGCTGATATGCGCAAAGTTTTGGCCAAGAATCCTCAAGTAGAACAGCAAAGGTTGCATAGAAGAGTGTTTCTGGAAAATATTAATCCTGAGAATCAATCTCTTATGGTTAGCATCTTCTATTGCCCGCTTTAACTTTTGCTAACTATGCTAGGAACAAATAAGATTTTCACAGGATAAGACAGAAGTGTGGGACCTACATAAGTGGGATCAACATGTGGGGCCCGCCTTTTGTCCCACACATGTCCCATTCTATGAAAATCTTCTGTGCATCTAGGCTCTCTCTTTACTGAATGTACAACTCGCTGAGCAAGATGGATTTTTCAGAAAGTTATTTGATTTTTTTGGGTTTTCGAGTTACTAAAACTCAACATGGACATGGAATTCTTTGTTCGAATTGCATCCTATGGAAACAATGTGCTACAGACTCATGGCTGCTTAGATGTCTTAGTTGACAATATATTCGGATGATATGCACACAAATTGTATTTCGCTCAAACTACACATTAGCAAAAACATCCCCTTGACATCGCGGGCATATATTTTTAGTTATTTGCAAAAAAAGAAAGGTCACTGATACATGGAAATTTGCATTAAATTTATGTTCTTGATTGCTCTCATTCAGAAATGGGTAAAGCACTCAATTGTGCTCTTGGAACTGTGGAATCAGCTATATTGCTTTCCTATTACTGGTTATATATAAATGGATGGTTTTTCTATTGCACGAAGTGTTGACATTTTCCATTTTTGCGTGTGTTGTGTTACAGATTTTGGTGTCTTGCTTTGTGAAAACCTCACGTTTTGAAGAGTACCTTTGTGTCAAGGTAAGTGACATTCATTGCAATTAGCTTTTTGTGATTGTGAATGGATGGTTCATGCAACTTACAACTAAAATATATCATGAAAATTATAAAAATCAACTATGGAGGATGAAATTTATTGGTATCATTATTGTTATTCAGTGATTGCGCTTGCCATTTTGTGAGCCTTGAATTGGGAAGATTTATTTTTAATTTTTTTTGTTTCCTGTTTTATTTGATACTCAGTCGACCTCATTGTTTTTTTACACATGTTTCAGGTCTAGCTTTACGCATTATAATTTTTTCTGGACAGTTATTTTGGTTCCTTTTTTTTTTTTTTTCATCGTCATATTTTGTAAAATGTGGTTGGTTGATTAGCCCACTAAAGACCAATTGATTAATGAAACAGGAAACAATAATGTTGGATCTTCTGAGGGTTATTAGTCATCATCGGGCACGGCTTGCCACACCAATCCGCACAATTCAGAAAATACATACCAATGCTGATATTGACAATGTGCCAATCGCTGGAGCAGCTGCTGATAACCGTCCATTGCTTTTGATCGAGCCCTCTTATAAAATCAACGGCGATGATAAAGCCAAGGCTTCAACTCGTACAACAACGCGCACAAATGAAGAAAAAGAAGCTCAGGTGGAAGCAGCCTCAACATCGGACTCAAAGACGGATGTCAAGGGCAGATCTACTACAATTCTTGATGAGACCAAAATAGATGATAAAGGCAAGGTTTCAGCAGCGTCGACAACCGATTCCAAAACTCCAAATCCAGGGTCAGTTGGTCCAGTCCAAGACTCAGAGAAGCAGAACTTGAAGAAAACTGCACCAGATGGGGCAAAAAAAGTGATTTCTGTTGACAAACCACCTCTTATTTCCCAAGAACCGAGCAGTGTAAAAACAGACACTCCATTCATTTCACACGGAAAGCAAGACAGTGCGAGGCCGGCTGCATCACCTTCGGTGGCTAGGCCTGCCTTGGAAGATAACATTGTTCTTGGTGTTGCGTTAGAGGGATCGAAACGAACACTCCCAATTGAGGAAGAAATAACTCCATGCACAAATGCAGAACTGAGGGAATTGGCTGCTTCCTGGAATGGGAATGGATCTACCTTGGTTGGTGTAGATAACAAAGATGATCAGATTCCGGCAAAGAAAGGTGACTGACCTGGATGAAAAGCGATCCTAGAAATGCATGAAGCTTGTGTTTTTTGAAGTTCGCATCATGCAATGTATATCTATTTTTTTGCTCAAATTCTTCGAGGATTGTAAATCATTGTTGAATTAAAGAATTTGTTGATCAATATAGCATTGGCAATCAATGAGAGTTTATTAATGTTTCAATTTGTTCTAATTCTCTAGTTGTCGTCACTGCGATGCTGTCTTCAATCTAGATACTGTAATTATTTTTATATGCAAATCAGACACCTAACACAAAACACAATACTGTTGATCTTGTTAAGCAAAATGTCATTCCAGAAACAATTCATCATGATGAGTCAAGGTGAGTGAACATCTATTCCATAAATGAAGAACATAATATTCGAATATTGTTAACTGTACCGGCAACAAAAAAAAGAATAGATAGATTGCAAACCCTAATGCTATGAAAAGTCACTCACACAAATTCAGGATTATATGATTTAAGCTTGACACATGCAATCACGAGCGGGATATGTATAAATGGACTGTGTCTCCTTTCTTAACCTGATTTGCCCTTGTCTGCTCTTATGCCCACCCTGTACCAATCGCTGGAACTCTGGCCACTCAATGCTGTTATTGAGGAAGACCTTGCCCAATAGCACCATGTTTGGTCTAATGGTCTTCAAGTTCTTGTATGCTCGATATCCTAGCTGGTAAATAATATTAACTAAAGTTGGATGAAATTTTGAAATTAAAAAAATTTGGATTAAGAAATTCAATCTGTCTGTGTTGCACAACAAAAATTAGGACTCAGTTTTGGCATTTAACAAAAATCAATTAACTAAATATTTTTCTAATACTATACATCCACATTAAAAAATCAGGATTCAAACAATTTATTTGGATGATCTTACCATTGCATTGTGCATATTGCCTGGAGAAGCTGAGATGAAGATGTCACTCTGCATGCTCACATAATAATCTACAGCAGCTAATAAAGAAGCCTTTCCTTCAACCTTGGACCGCTCCTCCGTGGTAGTGAGACTTTTCTTATCCTCCATTAGTGGAAACAATTTGCGCAAAGTAGAGATCCTTGCTTCTCCACCATAAACCTGCGGGTAAAAAAAAAAATAATCCAGTTTCAAAAGTTTTTTTGACTTCAAAGCTCATTTTTTCACTGAGAGGTACAAGACAAACCATGTATCTTCTTTGTCAAGCTCATAACAGTAGTGCAAATTTTCAGTGCAAATGTAGCTATGATGAAAATAGCTGAAATTACTTAATTCTAAACTATTTTTCCTATAAATTTTAATTTTTTTGTTACTGTTTAATGTCAAATTTTATTTTTAACTATTTTCTTAAGACTGCACAGCATGGTGTTATGCACTAATGATAAAACAAAAGAGTAAATCTTCACTGTGGAAGTAGATGACAAACCTTATGGGAAGCAAGATAAAGGCTGGTATTGTTGTTGAAGCCCAAAGCTGCCAATAGCAGTCCAATCTCTTCGGGAGTGAGTGGGCAACGGCCCTGATTTCTCAATTCCTCATCAGTGTACTGAGCATTGAGGACTCTTCCCTGCCAAATCACCTTGCGGTATTTTGCAAGAGCCAATCTTTCAGCTTTACCCCCACCAAATTCACAGGCTGAATGGGAAGCCATATCCTGTACAAGGACAGGTTTGTGAAGACTTGGCTAAAAAAAACTCCAACTGAAATCTCCTCCCCCCACAACCACCCCACCCAGAAGTACCAAATAAAACACAAGCCAAAACTTCTAAATGTTTGCACATAATAACTAGATGAAAAGACATCATACCTTATCAAAGCGAAGATGTAACACAACAAACTTTCCAGCTCCTTGTTTGTCAATAACATCTAATCTTTTCTCAAGGTAATTGGCTCCACCTACTCTGCTCTTACTAGGATTCCGAAGGCGATTGATGAGGATATCCCCCAGCAATTTGATGTGTGGAACAAAAACCAGTGCTTGAAAGTTGACTTTACACCGTAGGTGCTGGATGTCTGAAGACAGGTCGTCAAATGCCAAACGGTGAGAGAATGGAGCTATAGCAGCAATCCCATAGCTGCAAGAGTCAGAAAGAGCATTCCAAATCAAATCAATCATCTGATATGCGGTAAGTAAATGCATCCCTTAAGTTTTTCAGCGTAAAGGCATATCTAAATTAGAAACTCTATCAGCACATATAAAAGTGTTGAATGGATAGATGAGAAGGAGAAGGAGAAGGAGGAGAAGAACTGTGAGAGAGAGAGAGAACCAGCTGCTGTATATATTATTCAAAACGTAGGGTTTCCCCCTTAACACACAACTATTTATACTAATAAGAATAAGACACAAAGACCAAAATACCCCTAACACTTAACACTCCCCCTCAAGTTGGTGTAGAGATGTCTCTCATGCCCAACTTGCAACAAATAGGGTGAAAGACTTTACTACTAAGACCCTTAGTAAAAACATCCGCCAGTTGATCTTCAGACTTAACAAAAGGCATACATATCACATCCTTATTCAACTTCTCCTTAATGAAATGTCTGTCAATCTCAATATGCTTAATCCGGTCATGTTGAACAAGATTGTGTGCAATACTAATAGCAGCCTTGTTGTCGCAATACAAAGTCATGGGATCACTGCAATCAAGTCCTATATCACTCAACAAAGATTGAAGCCACATTAGTTCACATGTCCCATGTGCCATAGCCCTGTATTCAGCTTCAGCACTAGATCTAGATACTACTGCCTGCTTCTTGCTACGCCATGTGACTAGGTTTTCCCCTACAAAAGCACAGTAACCAGAGGCAGAGCGTCTGTCATCTATAGAGCCTGTTCAATCTGCATCTATGAATGCTTTCAACCTCGAGTGACCATGATTAGAGAACAAAATTTCTTTTCCAGGAGCAGATTTAAGATACCTCAAAATGCGATAGACAGCATCCAAATGAGTTGCACGAGGATCATGCATAAACTGACCCACTATCCCAACTGCATAGGTAATATCTAGACGAGTATGAGATAGATATATCAGTCTTCCCACAAGTCTTTGGTACCTTTTCTTTTCCACAAGCTCACCAACCCAACTACAAAGGCGATGATTAGTCTCAATCGGTGACTCAGCTGGTCTGCAGCCTAACATGCCCGTTTCCGCAAGAAGATCTAAAATGTACTTCCTTTGAGAAATGAAGATGCCTTTATCAGATCTATCAACTTCAATCCCAAGAAAGTATCTCAATGGATCAAGGTCTTTTATCTCAAACTCCTTGGCTAACAACATCTTGAGATGGGTCACCTCCTCCTCATCATTACCTGTCACAACTATGTCATCCATATATACAATAAGCACTGTTACCTTATGTACATTGTGTTTGACAAACAATGTGTGATCGACATTGCTTTGCTGATACCCAAATCCCAGCATTGCCTTCAGGAATCTACCAAACCAGGCTCTAGGAGATTGTTTCAAACCGTATAAAGCCTTCTTCAATCTACAAACCTTTCCAAGTGTAGATTGTGATGAGAATCCTGGAAGTACATCCATATATACCTTCTCCTCCAAATCCCCATAAAGAAAAGCATTCTTCACATCTAGTTGTTGTAGAAGCCATCCCAAATTAGCAGCACAGGACAAAATAGCTCGAATGGAATTCATTTTTGCTACTGGGGCAAAAGTTTCTTGATAGTCTATTCCATATGTCTGGGTAAATCCCCTGGCCACTAGTCTTGCTTTGTACCGTTCAATCGTCCCATCTACATTGTGCTTGAAAGTGAACACCCACTTACATCCGACTGGTTTTTTTCCATTAGGTAAAGACACCAAGTCCCATGTGTTAATTTTACTCAAAGCTTGCATCTCTTCTACATAGCTACCTTCCACTTAGGATCATTGATGGCCTCTTTCCAACCCTGCGGAATACACACAGAAGAAAGAGACAAAACAAAAGCACGATATGGAGAAGACAACGAATCATATGACACGAATTTAGAAATGGGGTGTTGAGTACAGGCTCTAACCCCCTTTCTGAGAGTAATAGGAAGACTCAGATTATTACCAACAGGACTATCAACAACAGGTGAAGAAATGGACTGAGGATCATTACCTGTAGAGTCAGTGAAAACTGGTTGTGGAACTGGCATAGGAGATGATTGACTCGGTGGCACAAGAGAAGCCCGCTCTTTCTGACGCCGTGAATAAGTCTTAAGATCAACTCTGTCCAAACGACCACCAATATCAATCTCATCAACAGAACTAGTAGGCTCCCCTCACCACAAATAATAGCCCGCTGATTAGGAAAGAAAAAAGACAACTCATATCCGTCCTATCCGTAATCTCATCTATACCACTCTCCCCCTAAGGAGATAGTGGATGACAAGGAAAAAATGACTCAGATTCACGGAAGGTGACATCCATACTGACATACAGCTTATGAGTCTAAGGGTCATAGCATTTGTAACCCTTTTGAGTAGTAGAATAACAGGATCAAGCTTCCCACGAGTACGAGGTTGAAGATGAACAAAACAAACACTACCAAAAACCCGAGGCGGAAGGGAAAAAGTGGGATAAGTGACAGGGAGGAGCTCAAGAGAAGTTTGGAAGTGGAGGACACTAGAGAGCATTGGGTTAATAAGGTAAGCCGCGGTAAGAATAACATCCCCCCAAAAAGACTTAGGAACGTTCATGGTAAACAAGAGTGAGCAAGCGAGAAACCTCAAGGAAGTGGCCATTCTTGCGTTCGACAACTCCATTCTGTTCAGGAGTGCCAACACAACTAGTCTGATAAAGAATGCCATGCTCCTCGAGATATGCCTTGAAAGCTCCATCAACATATTTAGTTCCATTATCACTCCTAAGAATTTTGATAGTAGCATTGAAGAGATTGGAAACCATTTTATGAAAATTTTTGAAGCACGAAAAAACCTCATTTTTAGTGCGAGTAAATAAACTCAAGTCACACGGGAATAACAATCAATAAACGTGACAAACCACCGATAACTGGAGGTAGAAACCACAGGGAAAGACCCCACACATCACTATGAATAAGCATAAAAGGAAAAATACTTCTTTTATTAATAGAATGATAACAAGTACGTTTATACTTAGCAAGCTCACAAGCATCACAAACAAAGTTATTCCTAAGACAATCTCGAACTAAAGAATCTCGAACTAAAGAAGGAAAACGTTTCTCTAAAATACTAAAGAAAGGATGCCCCAAACAGCGATGCCATTGATGAAAAGGTGAAGGGAGGAGCTAGAAGTGCATAGAAGAGCCGGAGAGGACAAAGTTGATGCAGAAGCGGCATCCAGAAAGTACAATCCACTGTGTGCGCTACCACTGCCAATCATTTTCCCCTTAGCCAGTTCCTAAAAGACACAATGAGTCAGGAAAAAGGTTACAGAGCAATTGAGAGCAGTAGTAAGGCTACTAACAGAAAGTAAGTTAGTGGAAAAATTAGGAACATGAAGAACAAAGGAAAACGAAAGTAAAAAGGTGCAATGAACAGAACCCTTGCTAGATATAGAAGATAAAGTGCCATCAGCCACTCTAACTTTATCTCGCCCAGAACTAGGTGAATAAGAATGAAAAAAACTAGAAGTACCCGTCATGTGGTCGGTAACACCGGAATCAATGATCCAAGGAGACGAAGAGGCACTAAGTGCACTAGCAGAAATACCTGTGTGGGCAAAGTTGGAAGAGGCAGAAGAGGAAGGAGCTAAGGTAGAAGAAGAATCAAGTCAAGCCATCAAACGTTTAAGAGTGTGAAGCTCATCTTGGGAAATAGAACCAGCATCATCCGAGGCACTAGCAGCAGTCTCAGACACATGGGCTTGAGGACGAACACTACCACCACGACCACGGCCTCGAGTAGGCTGACCATGCAACTTCCAACAGTGTTCTTTATCATGTCTATCTTTCCCACAATAATCACACTTCAACCGGTCCCGATCAACCAATGAACCCTTACCACCACCTTGAGGCGGACAAGGTGGAGTATCACGGGACTTGGGGCCGACAACCATCGCTGACCGATCCTGAACAGGGGCATGCACCATAGCACGACGACGACTCTCCTCCTACTGAACCAGGGCATAAGCCTCACGTAATGTGGGAAACGGAGAGCGACACAATACCTGAACCCGGATCTGATCATACTCCAAATTCAAGCCAGCAAGAAAATCATACACCCACTCCTTCTCCACAGCCTGCTGAAACATAGTGGCATCCGTGGAGCAAACGGGTTGGAAACTCTAGTAGTAATCTAGCTCCTACTATAAACCACTCAACTCAGCATAGTAGACTGCCAGAGAGCGATCCTTCTGATCCAAGCCCCTAATCTTCTTTCGCAATTCATAAGCCTGTGCATCATTACCCTGTTGAGAATACATCTGAGATGTCGCTATCCAAATCTTGTGAGCGGGTATCTATCAAGAGAAAAGTCTTACTAATGGTAGGTTCCATAGAATTGATCAGCCATGTCATCACTAAAGCATTCTCCGAAATCTATTGAACAGATAAAGCACTGTCCTCAGTAGGTTGCATGGTACTACCAGTAATATAGCCAGTCAAACGCCGGACGGCAATAGCAAGGCTGCAGGAGCGGGACCAAATCAAGTAATTTGTGCCATTAAGCTTGACCGGACTAATCTGGAGAGAAGGACTATCACCCAGAGTCATACCACCACTCAGTCCACTATCCTCTTTGCCCTTAGAGTACTGACCCTCGCACTCAGCCATGAGATAAGAGAAAGATGGGGCAGAAACACAACAGTATATCAAACAAGTCTTGACAAAACCTAACCAGTATAGCAAAGCACCTTCTAAGGCGAAACCAATGCAAAAATAACCCCAGAATAACGTAACCAAATCACATAGGAGCCCAAACACTGAAGCAGAGCATCCAAAAACCAGGAAAAAACCAAGGGAGAGCCAAAAAAACAACAAAACAAGGACAACACAGCCCAATAAAGGCCCAATCGGCTCCCTAGGATGTGAGGGAGAGAGGAAAAATCAAGCAAAAAAGGGTGCACCAGTGACTTTCAAAAAATCACCCATTTTTGACGAAAAATCAAAAAAAATTGCAAAACTCAATCAATAATAACCAAAAAATAAAAAGGAGATTATAGGATGAAAGCCCATCAATTTTCGAGCATACTAAAATTCTTTTTTTCTTTTTCTTTTTTTTTTTTTTTTTTTTTGAGACGTACCAGATACAAGAACGAGGGAAGGAAAGAACAATCTTCAAGGAGGAAGATATTGGTCTGATACCATGTTGAATGGATAGATGAGAAGGAGAAGGAGAAGGAGAAGGAGGAGAAGAAGAACTGTGAGAGAGAGAGAGAACCAGCTGCTGTATATATTATTCAAAACGTAGGGTTTCTCCCTTAACACACAACTATTTATACTAATAAGAATAAGACACAAAGACCAAAATACCCCTAACACTTAACAAAAAGATATCAGACAATCCAAGCTACAACTACAATAACTCCACTGCAGACAGATAAATTCAGAACCCAGCTGAGCAGTAAAACCAACAGATTCAGAATGAGGATGTCAAAAACATATGTTGAAAATATTTTCTCTCACAGCCTTCAAACAAATTGCAATTTCGCATTGCATATCCCACGCACTAGTAACTTTTCTTCTAAAATGAAGTGCTCAAATTTTTATGTTTTATTTTTAATTTAAAAAAGACAAACAGAACACATCCTTATGTTTTTGTTTTTAAGGAAATTTTCCTTCAAACATGAAAAGTGATGGGGCCTACAGTGTATTAACATCAATTTGCCATATGTGCATGAGCAAGCAGCATGCTATGCGAATGGAGAAACTGATCCAGTTCTTTTAATTGCAGTAAAAGTAAATATGTATGATCTTATAAAACTATTACCGTGAGTCCTCTGATCTACTCCAATACTTTGGAGCACAGCTATACTAGGATGGACTTCTGATGGACAAGACAAGGATCTAAATAACTAAACATTCAATTCAACCAGAAAAAGAAAGAAAAAAATAACTCAGGATGCATTCATGATAACCCAGGTAATAAGCTACTGTACTCTTAAGCAAGAAAGATGAAACAGCTAACATTATACAGACCTCTGCAATACGGGCAACACATTTTCGAGGTACCAATTAGCCGATGCATGGACAGGAGCTGTTTTAATTCTAGTGGCTCGTATTCCTGTACCATAATACTCCCTGGTGCTCCAAGAATATTTGCTAGGAAGCTCTTTCACTATGGAAACTTCATCATCCAGGACATTAATAAAGTGATCCACATCAAATATTTCAGTGAATGGACTGCAGAACCACATGTGACTCTTTGTTAGTATCTACTTCTAGAGACTAAAACTACTATGCGGGAAGCAAAGCAAAAGTAAAGTTACTCATACTATACCTTGAATCTTTCCAAACAGGATTCACTTCAAAGTGTGGGATCACGAGTGTAGCATTTAAAATTTTAGCAACAGCAACTGCATCACAAATCTTTGGAAATAGAAACAAAAGAAGTTAAATCTGCAATATGTTCTTACTACAAGATAACTGATTGCTACAATTATTAATATGGAGTACATAAAAATTCTCATGTGCCTCATGCTCATAGAATATACATGCTACATAAAACTCACATACCCCCATTCTCTGTTGGTTCAAGCCTCCATCAAGAAACACTTGGATATACCCCTGAGATTTCTTTGGCAATGCTACAAAGTACATATGTGTGTCATAAGAAGATTTCCATCATATGAAACCATGCTGATTCCAAGAACTCTTTCCTCTACTAGATATAATCATAGAAAATAGTAGAATACCAAGAAAGACAACATTTGAGATGGTACTAGTTTAAGGCACTCACAAGGGATATTTGTAGAGTCAATACATGGTTTCCATCCTTGGTTGGCCAGGGGAGACCAGAGCTCGGATTGTTGTCTGTCAGACTGATAATGCATAGTCAGAACATATATCACTTGAGTTCTGGAACAATTTACTGAAAGAAAACCAGATAGTTGGCATCTTGGCACATACTCACAGTTTGGCGTTGTAAAGCACTCTGTAATAGATGCAAGTGCATAGGCTTTGGAGCATTCCATTCCTAACATGGAAGAATTCTTTTGTTATAGGCAACAAGATTAAGGCCTTATTTGGCAAGATAATAACACTTCGGTTAAAGCTAAATGAACTTAATGATTTCACAGCTAAATGTGTTTGATAACATATGTATCACTTAGATCTAAAAATTGACTGAAAATGTGTCATAAATTTAAGTTCGAGAGGCTTGACTTGTCACGGAATGTTGCAAATGCTTAGTGAGAGGTAGTTTTCATTTTCATTTTCATTCTCACCTCACAGGTTTATCTTGAAATTTCATATTTAAAAAATCAGTACTTAAAAATTTCAGAGCTAAAAATTTTCACAACTTAATTTTCAGTTTTATCAATCAGGTCCTATTGTCTTAACATTGGCCATTACTATAGTAGAATGGATGCTCATGGATATAATGTAAACATTATTTTCAAAGTTGGAAACACATAGGCATTCATAAAGGATGCATTTAAATAAACAAACAAACTGCTATATGGAAGCTACCCTAACTTTTTTTCTGGGCTAATTAAAGTAAGAAACAGGTACAGGTTGGCCATTATGACCATTGATGAACTGAATAACATAACAATAATTGCGTTCAATTGCGTTCATGACATCTCACCCAACATTGCCACATTTCAGAAAACTCAGCTATAGACTTGTACAATAAACTGCATTTCAGGAAACAAAACCTAGACTTGTACAAGAAACAAAAATATCAACAACGGGATTAAAACATTTCAAATACAAGTTCTTAATTGACTTCTCACTGTTACACTAATCCATAAGTTTTGTGCAGCGAAACAAAAGAATTTACAGATTCCAAATCAAAGCAAAATAGTTCAACTTTTTAGTTTTTAATTCTGTTTCTTTTGTCTACTTGACGAATAATAATTCTATTCTAAATAAAGATTTTCTTTTGAATTGTTTGAGCTATTTGAGAGTTATCAGCTTGAGTTACTGAGTACAAACAGTTTTGGGCCTCTACAAGTCAACCTAGGCTGACTATTTGAACAAACTTGGAATAAATTTAATCTGAAAGTCATTGAGACCTTGCCATTATCATTCAACAGGTAGTAGCAGCTCATAGTTTTCATAGGAATCAGGATTCACTAAAAAACCTAAAATGTAATCCTCGGATAATTTTTTTCATTAGCGTGAGGAAACAGCAACCTCAAAACCACCGAATTTCAACAATAAAATTTCTACTCCTTCCGTTTGATTGCTGAGGGGCCAAAAAAAAAAAAAAGCAAATCAAAACAACACAAAGAGGCTTTTAATGGTTCAGATTTTCTCAGTAACCAAACAGAGAGAGAGAGAGAGAGAGAGAGAGACGTACGGAGAACATGGAAGGAGAAGCGCGGCCCAAGGGATCGAAGAGATTGGGGGAAAGGATTGGGAGGAGGAGCACCAAGAGGCCGGCGAAGGCAACTCTCTGAGTCTGGTTGCTATGGCTGTCTGCCTTCATGTCTTACCCTATATATGTGTATATGTATATATATATATATATATATATGCAGATATCAGAAGAAGAAGAATCAGAAGAAGAAGAAGAAGAAGAAGAAGTGGATCAGATCAACAAGTGAAAAGCCTCATCTCATAGAGCACGAAGGAACGTGAGTGAGGTTTGATCGTCGATTGAGAATTTGACACGAGACCGCCATTGTTGTCGGCTAGGAATTCGCTCTCCGACGAGTGTACAAAGAGTCGGTCACCGACTCACACAGTCGATTCGAACGAAGGGCCATTTCCCAATATAAGCCATTTTTGTATCGTATTTCCAAAACTAGGCCAACTTCTGACGGAATTTCAAAACTAGGTTAAAACGCTATTACTATTCGCGCTATTACTATTCGCGCTTTCACTGTTAGGAGCGTAAAAGTAGGTGAACAGTAAAATCGCGTTTACAAATAGCGACTTTGATTAATAAGTCGCTATTACAAATAGCGCTTCTAGAGTTTGTTAAAAACGCTTTTCCTAACAGCGCTTTTTTTAAAATAAAAACGCTATTCGTAATAGCGATTTTAAGAAAAAATTTTCCCCGGAAAAAACGCTATCTCTAATAGCGATTTCAGTACAAATTTTTTTTGCCAAAAAACGCTATTTGTAATAGCGATTTCATTTAAATGAAATCGCTTTTTGTATCAGCGTTTTCAAACTCCTCATATATACGAACAAACCCCCCCCTCACCCCCCCTCATTTGCATACGACTTAGGTTTTTGGCTCTCTCTGCTCTCTGCTCTCGCTCGCTCTCCCTCTCTCTGCTCTCGCTCGCTCTCTCTCTCTCTGCTCTCGCTCCATCTCAGCTCGCTCTCGCTCTCTGTCTCTGCTGTCTGTCTCTCTCCGTGGTATGACATTAACCCTAATTTTATGTATTTACTTTTTGTGTTTGTTTTGTGTTGTATTTTTTTGTCAATGTTAGGGTTTTACTTGTGAATTATTAAATGTGTTAGGGTTTTTATCATTGTGGTTATGAAATTAGGGTTTGGAATTTTTTGGCATACGGGTTAGGGTTTTTCTGTCAATGTTAGGGTTTTGAAATGAAATTGAATTTTTTGGAATCATGGTTAGTTTTTGAATTTTTCTGAAATTTTTATTGGTTTATCAAAATAAAGTATTTTTAATTTGAAACATATACTGTCATTATATAATTTGTAAATAAAGTATTTTTATTTATTTGGTTTTTTATTTTTTGGAATAAATTGAAATGCTTTATTTTTTTTGTAATATTATAGCATGAATGGATTTTATTTTCTTTTGGTTCTAATATTATAAAATTAATAGATTAAAATCTAATTGTAAGTGAAATTCAATAATCTATTTCAAAGAATTGTTTCAAGTTAAATGAGCTTCCAAATAAAGAAAGTAATATTATTTAAATGATTTATAAATTTATATTTTATTTATAATGAAATATTAATGTTTTTTGTTTTTTTATTCAAGAGGATACTATCATTTTATTTTGTTATGTTTTTTTTTATAAATTAGTTAATTTCATTATTTCAAATGTGAGAACATTTTTGTCTATGTACAAAAATATCTAAGTTTCATCATATTTATTTCTATTTATGTTTTACATTCTCCTATACAAATGAAGATAGTTAAAATAGAAATCAAAGCATGTAAATGTCATTAATTTGGGAGAAATTGTAGAGGTCAAGACTCGAGACCTGCATTGTGATACCCAAGAGACAAAGGATCCATGTTTCTTTGGGACTATTTAGGGGTTTTGTTTATTGGGTTTTGAATGTGTTAGGATCACATATGGATGACCTACCCCAAAAAACAAATTAAATTAAAATTTTAAAAAAAAAAATAGGAAAGTTTTGTCACATATGTATACTCTGATTAATTTAAGGGAGAGAGAATTACATGGAGGATCAAAATATTTTACATATCCTCATCTCTTGAAAACGTGATAAGATTCACTAAATGCTAGATTTAATATAATTTGATCATCCCAAAATTTCATGGACCGTTACAACAAAACCAAAATATTAATAGGGCTACCCAAAAATAAAATAAAAAATAAAATGAACATAAACAAATTTCAAGGTTTCAAGTCAAAGAAATAGTCATATAAGATAAAATAAGTTATTTTATTCATATAAGACAAAATGTTATATCTAAATCATAAATATTTTATTTTTTCTCTCATAAAAGTCAAAAAAACATATCACTAACGACATTTTTTAGCCCCAAATTAAATAGTAAAAAAATCGACTCATATCCAAACAAACCCTTTTTGTCAAAAAATCGACTCATATCAAAAAATCGACTCAGATCTCAATCTTGATTTTTTTGTTGGAATGCAGTAAATGACAACACCCTAAGATTATGTTTCTTTATCTTGACAAAAAGAAAATGAGGTGAATTTATTTATTTCTCTTGGTAAATCCAAGGCTCGGGTACAACATTAAATGACCACATTAACTTAATTCACAAGTCTTTTAATAGGTGTACCAAAAACTTGAAATCAAATCTAACCTTCAGCCGAAAAAAAAGAAAAAAAGAGAGTATTTTTTTCTCTTTTTACAATCAATTCTGCAATGATAAATCTAATACAACTTTGATTAAGAAAGTGTCTCATTTGTCAAGTCAATCAATCTCTTAAAACTGAGTTTGAATTAAGAGAAAGAAAAATGTGAGTAAAATAAAATCTAATTTGTTCTTCTATTTTATTTTATTTTCTTTTCTTTTTTTTTTCTTATTTTATTTTATTTTTAATCTGTGTTCAAAGTTATGATTCAAACACAATCATAATCAAGTCAAATGAAGGGAATTCATGAACAAGTGAAAGAGCTACTCATCATTATGCAAAATCATAGACTGGATTTCTATTGGGCAATTAGCTAATTTAGCTGTAATATATATAATTTTAGGATGTATGTAAATAGTGTTATGCCTTCTAAATTTAAATTTTGTGAATCTTAGGTTTCGTTTGGCATGTCATGTTTGGGCTAAAATAGCTATAAAAAGACTCTTGACCAACAAGCTAGTTCTTTGTTTCATACTTTTGCGAAGTGGGTTTATTAGTAGAAAGAAGAATCTCCAATGTCCACCCATGAATTACTATGTATTGCACCACTGGCATTGGACCCAAAAGAAAAATATTTTGAATATTGAATAAATTTGAATATTTTGAATGTTTATATTTTTAAATTTCAAATCAGGAATTAGAATTTTTAAATTTTGTTTGTGAATGAAAATGTCTATATTTTGAATATTGAATAAACCAACGTACATTTGTTGAATTGGAAATTGTTTTTTTTTTCTTGTGAAGAGGAATTAAAAGGAAATTAGGGTTTTAAAAGTAATTTTTTTTAATTAAGAATTGCGATTAAAAAATCCGAAATTCATATATTTAATTTTGACTATATTTTATTAAAAAGAAATATTTTTATTGGTTTCTCAAAATATTTAATTTTGACTCTATTTTATTAAAAAGAAATATTTTTATTGGTTTATCAAAATATTTAATTTTGACTCTATTTTATTGAAAAGAAATATTTTTATTGGTTTCTGAAAATATTTAAATTTGACTGTATTTGATTTAAAAAAAAAAAATTGGTTTAATTTCGTTTGGTTTATTTCACTATATTTGGGGTCATATTTGGGGTGAAGCAGCCAAAATATGATTAAAACATTTAATGAGCTGAATTTGTAATACATATAATAGTATTCTAGTACAAATTAAAATTTTATGATAAAACTGAAGAAAATTTGAGAAAGTTTTTGAAATGGGTATTGAACGAACTGACTTATCGTCTTTTTCACTTTGTGATTGTCCACTACCATTGAAAATGAAAATCTACTTTGGCTGCTATTTTAGAGTAGTTACAATATATGCATGAAAAGAGTAATAAATTATTTTAATTAATAGTCCATAGCAATTTCGTACGTAAGAAGGGAAAAAAAAAAAAAATTGGCACTTTGATGGGTAAGCATGTGTTTTGTAATACCAAATAATTGGTACGGATGGCCCGATAGATTCACATGGATAACTATCCAAAATGTAGTCCATACATTTAACCACCAACTTCAATTGAATTATCTGTAATTATTTTTTTGTTTTTGTATGTGTAAGAAAAAAAAGGAGTAAATAAATATAATTTTTTTCTTACTTTTCAGAACGATCCAAAATGATCCAAAATCAAGTTTTCTTACTTTTCAGAACGATCCAAAATGATCCAACATGGAAACACTTCAAATAATCAACTCGTGCTCTGATACCACTCTATCACGACCCAAACTCGCTACTATAGGTATGACCGGCCAGTAATCCTAAGATTACCGAAGGCCACTTAAATAGATTTACAAAATTAGGGGTTGGCGGAAGCAAATATCATAATTATTCTGTCCATAGAGGTGTGCAGACATATATGCATGAAAAGAGTAATAAATTATTTTAATTAATAGTCCGTAGCAATTTCGTACGTAAGAAGGGAAAAAAAAAAATTGGCACGTTGATGGGTAAGCATGTATTTTGTAATACCAAATAATTGGTACGGATGGCCCGATAGATTCACATGGATAACTGTCCAAAATGTAGTCCATACATTTAACCACCAACTTCAATTTAATTATCTCTAATTTTTGGCCATTATAAATTATCTCTGTAATAATTTTGTTGTTTTTGTATGTGTAAGAAAAAAAAGGAGTAAATAAATTTAATTTTTTTCTTACTTTTCAGAACAATCCAAAATGATCCAAAATCAGTTTGTTGTTTTAATTTTATAAGAAAGCCTCTATGCCCTCTACAAAATGGACGAGGGTTACTAGTTCACATAGGAAATAACTTTGTCATTAAGGTCCGTAATGGCACAAGTTGGAGCAAATCAAATTAACTTATATTTTCCATAAATCTGAACAATTACATCACCAGGTTAAAAAAATCTCTCTCAATGTTTGCACCCTGTATTTTATATTGTCCAAATCAATCGCGTCACCCTCTACTAAATATCTGTCAACCTATTTTATTTTTCGCCACTAATTCGAAAGAATTAAGACAACATGTATACTTCTTGTTATGTGTTTTTTAGATGAAGACAATAGAGCAATGACAACAAAGAACATTCACGTTGAAAAGATAAGAGTCTTCACATACGAAGTAAATGAGACACAATATGTAACTCCACGTATAGATGAAATCTCAGCTGTTCTGTTATACGAATAAAAATAAGTGAACAAGATTATTGAATAAAAAGTAATAATCAAGTTGAGACACAAATATATAGTTGACAAAATAGAAATTGAATTAATGTTTCACCTCTACAGTTCCTTCAACCCTGGAAAATATAAATTGATAAAAAATTAGAGGGTTGCTTTTATTTGTGGCTTCTGCAAATTTTAATGTTTATTTTACAAGTACAATTCAATATATGTATATTGTTGATATTTTAATATTTATTGTTTCATTGAAGCAAGTATATGGCAACTGTTCCAATTATCTTTTACTGGGGGGGAAACATAATTCGGGATCCCGATGAAGGTGTGTCATATGATGCTGAGCCGAAAGGGATATATATGGTGCAACTTGGCACCACACTTGGCAATTTGGAGGAGATGTTTATGTCCAAGGTCGCAAGTTACGGGGAAACAGTCCGATTGATCTTCAAATGTAGATATCCTTATCGCCAGTGGCAAGCAACCAGCAAATACAAAATATTACCGATAAATGACGATGAGGCGTTGAACACCGTTTTAAGTATCGGTGGAAATTTCGAACCACCAAATTGTTTGGAAGTGTACATTCAGAAAGAGGTTGTACAGAATCTTCCGAATGTAACACAGATGGAATCGCATCCGTTCACTACATTGCTGACACATGGGGTTGACACGACAGCATTTCAGTCTCCTATGTATGAATCAAATGAATGTTATGCAGCTGGCTACACACAACAGACATTTCATGGCCATGGTGGAGAATCAAGTTCACATGGTGGATACGAGACTGAATTTCACAATAACACCCAAGATGTGCCCACCTATAGCCATCATACGACTCCAGTTGAAGTTGCTGGTAATATGGCTGAAACGGTTAATTTTGTGCAGTTTGCTGATAGTGACATGTACGGTCCTGATGTCGCCCTAGACAATGATGAGAATGAAATGTGTGATGAAGAAAATTTATTGGGCGGATCAGATGATGATGATGATGAAGAAGAAGATGATGTCGACGCTCCCGTTGATATTCAGAATGCCCCCATTCCACCTAGACCTGAAATCCCTTTCTTTGAAAACATTCACATGGGTGGTGATTTTGACATTAGTAACCGCGATGTCGTTCCCCGTAACCGAATCTGGAATGCTGAAAATCCAGAGTTGGACAAAGGGATGGTTTTCGTTGATAAGAAGCAACTCGTACATGCTGTCAAATTGTACCATGCAACAAATAATCGAGAGTACAAAGTCGTAACCTCCAAGCGAGACGTTTGGGTGTGTGCTTGCAAGCACGACTGTAGATGGTGGTTGCGTGCATCTCTTAGTAAGAGACATGGGCTTTTTGAAATAAAGCAGTATAGGGGTCCTCACCATTGTTTATACCCACGAACGAATAGGGACCACACAAATATTAGCTCCAGTTACATTGCTTCTCATCTTTTGGGACAAGTTGCGGTGAGTATACAAAATAAATGTTTACATTTATATACACATTGTTCATTTAAAGTGTTCACACCAAAATTGTGTCTTTAAAGTGTTCACACCAAAATAATCTGACTCATAGGTATTGTTGTATGCAGAACGAACCTGATATGCCCATTAAGAATGTCATCGAAGACATAAAAAAATCCATGAACTATACTATACATTACAAGAAGGCGTGGCATGCAAGGGCAAAGGCAATTCGAATGGTATTCGGAGATTGGGATGAATCATATATGATGTTGCCTAAATTCATGTATGCATTACAAACATCTAATCCTGGTACCATCGTGCAATGGAAGCATAGATATACCGGAAATACAACCATTATGCCCGTTTTCCACTTTGTTTTTTGGTCTTTCAAACCCGTCATCGATGGATTCAGACATTGTAGGCCTGTTATAACCATAGATGGTACATTCTTATACGGGAAATACACTGGTGTGTTGCTTGTAGCAACGATTGTCACCGCCAATGGCAAACTACTACCGCTTGCATTTGCTGTTGTCGACAAGGAGAGTTTGGAGTCTTGGTCGTTCTTCATTTCAAATATCAAGGAACATATTGTCATGGACCGACAGGGAGTGACTTTGATATCCGATCGAGCTGAGAGTATTTTAGCTGCTGTGAGGCGGCATTGGTTGAATCCCTCGCTCCAATTTGTTGGATATCATCGGCACTGCCTTCGACATGTTTGTAGTAACTTTAACACTACGTTCAGAAATAAGGAGCTGAAACAACTTCTATGGAAAGCAGGAAGTGCTCATCAACGACGAAAGTGTAATGGTTACTTACAACAAATACAGGCTATTGACCAAGAAGCCATCACTTGGGTTTACAAGATGAATCCTGAGGAGTGGGCCCTTTCGTATGACGGTGGGCATCGCTGGGGGGTATTGACTAGCAATGATGCAGAGTGCTTCAATAGCGTCTTGAAAGGTGCAAGGAACTTACCTATCTCAGCTATGGTAGAATTTACATTTCGGCGGCTTGTAAAATATTTTGACGAGATGGGAGCCCAAGCTGAACTAGATGTACGAAATGAGTTCCAATACCCTAGACAGATGCAAAAAACTATTGAGGATGGCATCGCAAGGGCAAATACTTTCAAGTTGATATCATATGACAGGTTAGTTTGTAATATAAATTAAATTATTGTTATTATGTTGTCAATTTAACTACACCTAAAAACATGAACTTCATTAGTTTCTACTATAATTTTTTTATAGGCCACGCCGCGTGTTTGAGGTGCAAACATCTTTTCGCCATGGACGAGGTCGCAATACACAAATTGTGCGGATGAATCAACCCACGTGCAGTTGTGGGAAATATGAGATACGACACTATCCATGTTCTCATATGCTCGCTGTAATGTCTGAATGCGGTGACAATCCATTCGAGTACGTTGATCCAGTATATAGGCTTCCTGTATACATTAGAGTTTGGGAAACTAAATTCAATCCAATACCGCATCAAGATTATTGGGCTGATCCGCAGTGGACTTTAATGCCTAATGTACTGCGTCTGCGACAAGTGAAACGGGGTCGTGCATCTATGTCTCGTATTCCGAATGAGATGGACATATCAGATAGGCGTTTGACCGCTCGTTGCAGTGAGTGCCAGCAGACAGGTCATGACAGGCGAACATGTCCGGCGCGACTTGGTCGATGAAGACTATGTAATACTTACATATTGTAATAGATCTTTTTGTAATTCTTTATTTGTAATAGATCATTTTATTTTCTTTTGTAATTCATTATTTGTAAACGGGGCCATACATGTAATAGAACATTTTTTATTTGTAATATATCATTTCTGTTGTTTAATTCTTTATATATTGTAATTGTTTTATTTGCTTGACGAAATTTACAACTATCATAGTTTTTATTCTCTACTTCATTGAAAATGTTTATTACAGAATTTTGTGAATTACATGTACGTAATTTACAAATTTTTTATTTTATTGCAAAACAAAAATTACAAAATCAATAATGAAGTTGTCGAATATGCCATAAATGTAACGAATTTTGTCAAATATGTCAAAATCAATAATGACGTTATGTCAAATATGCCAAAATCAATAATGAAGTTTTGAAAAAAAAAAATTGATCATTCCATTTTGTTTGTAAATATTGACATACAAAAACTATCCACATGTTATTGGTCATTATTAAGCTTATGTAACTGATATCGTAAAATGACTTTGTAAAAGATTTTTATATTAGTCTGAAGCATAGATAACGATAGGTTATGTTGAATTGTTTATCATATTTAATGGGCACATAATATGCAAACTTTTGATTTTAGTTAATGGCACACAAATTTATACTTTTAAAATAATCGACCACATTTATTTTTCAAGTCGTCATGTACATAATAATTTCAGCTTAATTGATATAGTTAAATTACATGCTCACCAATACAGTTTGTCAAAATGTATTTGTTTTTCAACTGTACAGGCTTCATGGCACATCTACCTGATGAGGTCCCCCTTTTTAGTCATCCACATCGGGCTGACAGTATATGGGAGGACCCGGTATGCAATAACGTTTGTTGGACTTTACGCGTACAATGAAAATACACTGCATTTTGTTTTTCATTTCCTTGATAATGCTATAATTTAAAATACTCATTCTGTTATGCAGGACCAGTCACGCACCGTGGTGGCATGCCGACGGGGAGATTCCGGCCTGTGGGATCGTCCATTGCACCATAGAGTCTTGCAGTGTCTACTACGCGCGGGATTCTATGGTGTATATCGTATAGGCCATATCAGACTGGACCACCCACTCATTACTGCTCTCGTCGAGAGATGGCGCACAGAGACTCATACATTTCATTTCCCGACCGGTGAGGCCACCGTCACATTGCAGGACGTATCTGTCCTATACGGTCTACGGATTGATGGGCGAGCAGTTACTGGACTTGACCCATCATTGACGACGGAGCAGTGGATAGCGCTATGTGCTGAGCTATTGGGAGTAGCACCTACACCTGCAGACTTACAGGCAGGTAGAGTGAGGGTGAGGTGGCTGTCGGAGCATTTTCAGGGCGATTTTCCAGATGATGCTGCAGATGAGTTAGTACAGCAGCATGCGCGAGCATATATTCTGTGGCTTATTGGGGGGGTACTTCTCCCTGATAAGTCACAGAACCTGCTCAAGCTGATGTATTTGCCACTGTTGAGAGACATTGACGTCATCGGCCAGTACAGCTGGGGCGCCGCGGCTTTGGCATGCTTGTATAGGATGTTATGTCGAGCCACTCAGGTGGGTGTGACTCAGATCGGAGGACCCCTTGTCTTGCTACAGGTTAGTAAGAATTTTATTACATGTCAATTCATATTGTATGGCATATATCAGTATTGTAATTGCGTTCAAACTATTGCAGATTTGGGCGTGGGAGAGATTGATTCGCATTGCCCCGGCTAGGCGGCAAGTAGTTGCTCCTGGTGAGGTTCCCATCGGGCAGGGAGACATGCAGATGCCGGCCGGACCTCGAGGTAGCCGATGGAGGGTTGACATGAGCCACGAGGTCGTATCGACCCACGTAGTGGTCGTGTATAGAGACCAGCTTGACCGGATGATAGACGGCGAGGTATCAAATTTATATACCTAAATTTTAATTGTCATATGGACTGTATACGTTTATGACCGATTTTTAATAGACTTGTCGTTATTGTAGTTTATCTGGCAGCCTTATGCTGATGTCCTGCACACGCTCCCAGACTACTGCCGCCTAGGTGAGGATATATGGATGGCGAGAGTACCACTCATTTGTTATGACGTGGTTGAGTGGCATCTCCCTGATCGTGTCCTCCGACAGTTTGGTCGGGTCCAGCCCGTGCCGGATCGATGTGACACCGAGTGGCGGTTGCATGCGACGGATAGACGTGGCCGAGGCAGCACTGACTGGAGTCAGCATCATATGCGATACATACAGTTGTGGGATGCCCGTCGCGACACTATTGTACAGGCTGACTGGAGCGATGGGGTCCTCCCCTCTCCCGACCCTTACATGTTGTGGTATCGGCGACATACACACCTACTTGTCGGTAATCCGAGCCACCTGTCCGAGGACGGATATCAGGGAGTTGGGCCTTCTCTCGAGTCATTGGTGAGTAGCGTACTATATCTCCGATAATTGTTAATATCATAATTGATTATTTTCAGTCAACTATAGCCTAATATATCTATTTTTTTGACAGGTGGTTCGAGCTGGGAGGTCATATCACTTGGCTGAGGATGCTATTTTCAGACGTGATGGACAGCTTGGTCTGCAGGCCCTTGTAGAGATCAGAGAGTTATTGTACGAGGGGATCCAGCATGCCCATCGGGTAGATCGTCTGCATTTTGGGGACTACGGTGTACACACTGCAGCAGCTGCTCCAGACACATCAGTCCCGTCCACGTCAGTGCCTTCCAGTTCAGCGCCAGCCACAGCAGGTCCTTCGACTTCAGGCACCCCACCACATGATACCCCATACATTTCTCCATATTCCCCACACGTACATCTTACCCAGCATGCTGACCCTGACCCTGATTGGTCACCGCCCCGCTTCATACATGATGTTATTACCCCACCCACCCAGTTACATCCTACTTTTCTGGGGAGTACTTCGACCGCCCCCCCCGTTCATGCATGATGTTGCTACCCCACCCACCCAGTTATCACCTGCTTTTATGGGGACTACTTCGACCGCGCCCAGGAGTACACATGATGCAGTTCTCACTGACATCTCACACATTGATGATGAGGGCCATATTGAGCCCCCCCCCAGAGCGCGAGGGAGAGGTTATGGTCGTGGGGGACGTCGCGGCCGAGGTCGGGGTGCGGGCAGAGGCAGAGGTCGTGGTCGAGCTGCAGATCGTGATACAGTTGCACCAGATGAGGGAGTGGGAGTTTCACAGCTCACAGCAGTATATGATCTACAGGCACAGGCAGGATCAGGGGCATCAGATGCAGGAGAGGGGGGGTCACACTCACACTCACAGGCTCCGCAGGCAGTCAGTGGAGGGCAGCATGCAGGGGAGAGAGTGCCAGATATTCAGAGAGTCTACCGTAGGAGACCGAGGAGGGAGATCCACGGTCGGGGTTGTGGGACTGGGGGCAGGTTAGGGCATTAGCGGTTGCGATATGGACTATATAGGTTTTTTTATTTTTTTCTTTTTTGTTTGTATGTGTCAAACTTGTACAGCTGATGTAAGTGTCATACTTATTTATTCGCAATTATCATTTCACAATTTTTTATTCTTATTTATATTGATGAATCACACAAATCTGTTTCACATCTCTACCCCTCTCTCATTATCCGTAATTTAGGAGAACATAAATTACAAACGCGTTTGGTTTGAACAAAATGTGTAAAGAAGCTATAAAAAAAATGTTCGTTGAAGGCTAAAAATAATTGAAATATCTCGTTTTATTGATAAGTCATGGATAAGCATTACAAATTGCATGCATTACAGAAATGCCCTGGGCGTTCATCCAAACAATTTCATTCATTATCATCATCATCTGACATCTCAATATCAGATTCATACATAACATCCATGCTCCAGGCGTAGTACTGGTGTGCATCATCCATTAACCCATCTTCGGCACGCTCATTTGCGGTCTTCATTAGTTCAGACCTCTGCAAACGTTGTGTCATGCGATTAACCTCGTCGCGGATACGATGCAATGCCCTTTGCAACAACTGTGGAGTGTCAGTTGGCATACGCATGGCTAACCGGCGAGGAAATTTAAGATTAACTTCACGGCATAGCTCAACGAGAACGTTTGCTCGAGTTTTGCGAAATTCCCACTCAGCTCTCATGGTATTGACGGTGGCACGTGAGTAACGCAAATTTGGATTTAATGGGTATTGAAATTCATCTCCATCTGCAACCCAATAGCGACCCATTGCTGAATATAGATCAACCACCGTATATGTCATGATCATATCGGTAGAAATAGCTGTAAAACTTTTGTTGTGGTATGCTACGATATTTATACCATATACACACATGGTACCTGTGTGTATGCAATTTCCTGTTCGATCACATGCATGCCACTGACCTTATCCAGTGGATACGGCTGTCAGGACTCGACTTTGTGCAGTCATGAACGAATCAACGGCCTGTAGCATCGGCTATTGTGCCGAAGATGCAGCGATGCCTGTGACTTTGTGCATAATTGCAATGGGCACAGTACGTAGGAGGCATGTGACTTTGTGCAGTGATGCAATGATGCATGTCACTTTATGCAGTGATGCAGTAATGCATGTGACTTTCTTACTTTGCCATGCTTGTATACGTTGTGACTTGTTTCTTGACATTACGTGATGCATGTGACTTCTGCAGTGCAACTTACATGCTTTGTTTTTTCCGCACATTTCAGAATTCATCTAAGTCACATTATTATGACTGTGAAAAGAAGCAGAAATGCTATTATGTTGGTAAAAAAATATGATGGACGATTGTGTAATGACAATAAAAATCGGATAACTGTGAAGTTCTTTAACTGAAAATAAGATAAAATATAGGCACCAACGTTCCAATCGTGTTTACCTAGCAGGTGACCATTTTGTTATGTTGGTGAGAAAAACAATGATAGTTTATGAACAATATTACTTGAATACAAAGAAAATTTCATTTTCGATTTGATTTATAATTTCTCGAAAACACTTATACGTACTGAAATCGTCAATTCCAAGTGAGTACTTATTGTATTACAAAAGTAAGCATGACAAAATAGTTTCATGTGCAGATGTGACAACTCACTGCATTTTGTTTTATTTGACAACGCACTGCTCGAATATGAAGGGATAGCATTGTGATTCTATAGCCTACAATTATTATTTTATCTTACAACCACATCCGTGACTACATCACAGGTACACAAAGTCACGGGTAATCAAAATTACATGAAATGAACAATATCAAATAATATCACGTGTATCACTTATTCCATAGTGCCCTAGCACCACTATCATGTCTATAAATACCCCAGTATGATGTTTGTTGAAGGCATAACAATAGTAATAGATATACAATTACTATTATTATTATTATTTTTAATTTTATTAACAATGTCTTCAAGAGGTGCAGGAAGTTCACGCCAGCAAAGAAATCCGAAAGTGTGGCTGCTACCTCCATTTATGTATGACTACAAGAGCGAAAAGTACTCAAGTCCGAAGGATTATTATGCTGGTATCCGAGCAGAATGGGCGTTCAGGGTAACGGAGCAAGAAGGATTGTATAATGATCTACGTAACTTTGGGGCACCGGTACCTCATCGTCGTTCATTGACCATGGCTAGACGAAATGTGAGTGACTATGAAAAAGCAGTTAGCAGAATTAAGAAGGAGAACAACAGGATGTTGATGCGGAGATGTCGACATTTCATGCTTCAGCTAGCCACTGAAATGGCAGAAGCAAGCAACAGAGATTTGACAATGGTTGAGCGAAATAATGTCTTCAACAATGAAAAATATCTCTCTGACTACTACATGTCAGATGATGAATAAGAAATCAAACACCGTTATCTTTCATATGTTCGTTCCTGGAGTGTAAGACAACGTTGTTGTTGGTGTAACGTACGGATGTATTTCAAGTATTTTTGTTATGCACCTGAAGTTTATGAAATACCTACATTTATAAGTACACATTTATGAGTTCATGACTTTCTTTATTGAATTGCAATTTGTTCATGAATGTTCTGGATTAATTAATGGATTAATGTATGTTCAATTATGTGAATACTTAAAACACATAAAATAGATCAGGCAACTCGGAGAAAAGGTTCCCTTAACTGGGGCTGCTGAAATAGGGATGAAATCACAACGAATTTCAATCTCCATCAGGAAAGAAGAAAGAGTCACCTTACAATTATTGAAAGTCCAGTAAAAATTATGACTCCGGTAATGAATGAGGGGTTGACAAAAAACTAAACTCGGTGAATCGAACTACCGCCTTCAACAACACATAAAACATAACAGGTAGGTCGGTAAATAGCTTCCCAAATGACAAGAACAATTAAAATAGTCATACTTTTCAATGAAATACAAATAGCGGGTCGTAAGCTTCATGACCTTCATTTTTTCACACATTGAGTAGTCAAATCGTGGAGAGACTTGTCAGTATATGCAGATAGATTGTGAAGTCATGTGACCTGGTGCACAGTCTTCGGTTTTATTGATTTGTTTATTACAGTCACAACTCATCTCTTATTTACATATGTGGGATTCTCAACTCAGAAAGTCACATGGCAACAGTGAATTCATTGATTTACCTTATTGTCAGCCTGCCTTTATTTTGTCTGTATATGCAGATGGATTGTGAAGTCATGTGACTTGGTGCAGAGTCTTTGGTTTTCTCGATTTTTTGCTCGATTTTTTTTATTACAACGCATCTGTTATTGATATATGTGAGATTCTTTGTCATCTGTTAACAACAGCATGCCTTTATTTTGTCCTTATATGCAGATGGATGGTCTTTGTCATGTGAATTGGTGCACAGGCTTTGGTTTCCTCGATTTGTTGCTCGATTTTTTTTATTACAGTGACAACTCATCTATTATTGATATATGTGGGATTCTCAACTTAGAAAGTCACATGGCAACAGTGAATTCACTGAATTACCTTACAGTCACCATGCCCTTATTTTGTTCGTATATGCAGATGGATTGTGAAGTGATGTGACTTGGTCCACATGCTTTGGTTTTCTCCATTTTTTGCTCGACTTTTTTGTTACAGTGATAACTCATCTCGTATTGATATATGTGGGATTCTCAATTTAGAAAGTCACATGGCAACAGTGAATCTACTGATTTACCTTCCAGTCAGCATGCATATATGTGGGATTCTCATTTATCCGTTCATAATCAACTATATAAACGAGTAAAGGTGAAGACACAACCTTACAACTCAAGGTGAAGACACAACCTTACAACTCATTTCGCCCTACGAAATTATTATTCATTTGTTTTAAAAAATTAGCATGGCTACATGGTTCATAGGAGGGAGTGGGGGTCGCAGAGGTGGTAGGAACTTGCAAAGGGGTGAAAGTTCACGACGAGGAGGGGGAAGGGGAAGTGGCGATGCTGAAGATGAAACACCATTTCCTTTCTTGGATGCCTCTTGTGCTTATCATGATAGGTTTGGGAAGCGACATTTCGTCATGCCCAAGTACTATCGAGATCCATGTGGTTTGGTGGAGGATCCATCAGAAAATCAAACAGGATATGGTTATGCAAAGGCTAGACTTCTTAAGTGGCCCGCACTATTTATAGAGCGAGTGCAAAACGAAAGATTATGTCGGGAAAGAGGACTGAAGGTGCCAAAAGCACGTTCTGTTGAGATCCAAAAGGAAGATCCTGATAATGTTGATCGACTATGTCAAACACTAGAACGTGAGATTTCTCAAATGGGTCGTAGATTGGCCCGCGATATGCAGCTACTCATACTTAAGAAGGATGCCCAGAAGAACAAAACAGAACCAAATGTTGCGGCTATCAAGGCTATCATGGAGGATCCTGAACTTGTCTCTGACGCTGAGCTTTCGGATTGTTCAGATTCTGAGCCACCTGCCGATTTAAGCGCGAATTAGGTGTTAATGTCTACACTTCGGCAATATAACAACTTCCATTAATATGTAATGTCTGTGTTAGAGTAAGTATAACTGTTATGTTATGTTATGTTTATGTTTAAGTTTATGTTTATGTATATGTATTGTGTCTGTCAAATGTTACGGCTACTAATATGCAATATTAGGTCATGAATTAGGTGTTTCTCTATCTAATTGTTATGTTTATGTATTGTGTGTTCAGTTAAGAGTGTCCAGGATGTATGTAATGTGTGTTCAGTTCATGGTGTCCATAATGTATTTTTGTGGGAGAATTATGTCTGTACTACCTACGTAACTGAAAACTATTACATTTGCAACTTCAGTTATGTTGTTTTCATACCCGTAAGAGTATTTTGTAAAGTACTGACTTCGTATATTATGTATTAAGTATTATTACAAAAATGTTGAGAAAATTTATTTTAGGAGCTCTCGCTGTGGCCTTTGTCTTCTTGGCCTACTCCGCGGTGGTCTTCGCGTCTCACCCTTCGTCGTTGCTCGTCGAGTTGCACAATGTGTGGGTGTGCTTCGAACTGTACAGCATGCATATCACATTCTAACCCATAACAAAATAAATTTAAATGAAAACGGGTACAAAACGGTTTTACTAAACTGGTTTACTAAACTGATTTTCTGAATTACATTCTCACCTTCTAACCCAAAACAAAAGAATAAATATATATTTATGTTTAAATGAAAACGGCTTTCGTAAAGCCAAAATAATTTTCAAAATAACACATTCCAACCCAAAATAAAGACAAAAGAAAAAAAAAATTTACATGAAAACGACTTTAGTAAAGCGAAAAAAAAATAATTAATTACACAAAACAATAAGCAAAAAAATATTTTACATGAAAACAACTTTAGTGAAGACGAAAATTTTTTTTTAATTACATTTTGTAAAACAATAGCGATTTTAACAAAAAAAATTTTCCCAAAAAAATGTAATTAAAAAAATGTAATTAAAGCTCATTTAACTTGAAACAATTCGCTATGAAATAATGAAAAATCGCTATGTAAAATTAATATACTATTGATAATAGCTAAATGAGCTTTAATTACATTTTTTATAATAGCTAAATCGCTATGTAAAATTTTCCCAAAAAAAATTCAATAATCTACATGAATATGATTTTGAAATTATATATATGAAAAATAGTATGTAAAATTAATATATGAGAAGAGGTTTTTTTTCATATTATGTAAAATTTATGAATTACACATTCTAAACAAAAAAAAGAAAAAAAAAAACATATTTTAACATGATAATTGCTTTATGTTTTTTCCTTTTGTTTTATCTTGAAAATAGCGTTTTATTCCAACAAAGTTTATGGTAAAAAAAAAATTTCTGTTAAAATCGCTATTAGGAATAGCGTTTTTTGGAACAAAATTTTAACTGAAATCGCTATTATGAATAGCGTTTTTTTTGCAAAAAAAATTATGTTAAAATCGCTACTATAAACAGCGTTTTTTGGGGAATTTGTTTTTGTTAAAATCGCTATTGATAATAGCGTTTTTTTGCAACAAAAATTTGTGTGAAAAGCGCTGTTAAGAACAGCGTTTTTTATTGGGAAAAAAATAACCCTAGAAGCGCTATTTGTAATAGCGACTTATTAATCAAAGTCGCTATTTGTAATAGCGATTTTACTGTTCACCTACTTTTCCGCTCCTAACAGTGAAAGCGCGAATAGTAATAGCGTTTTAACTTAGTTTTGGAATTCCGTCAGAAGTTGGCCTAGTTTTGGAAATACGATACAAAAATGGCTTATATTGGGAAATGCCCCTCGAACGAACGCTCCAATTTCCAAATAACGAACAATCACAGAGAGTTGTAGAATTGGTAATATCTAAACCCGTACGCAAAAATTTCAGGTGAATTTTACTTTTATTTTTTTAATTATATAATAATAATTATTATTTATTTCTATTTTTAAATTATCAAATTTATATATTTAGTCCTTAAAATTTTGAGAATTCAATATGAACCCCAAGTTAATAGGCAAAAATATAATTTCAACAACTTTCAACAACTTAAATCATAAGGATGTAAGAAAAATCGAAAAAACTGACTAAACCGACTAAACTGATTGAACCAGACCAAACCGGCTACATTTGGTCTGTTTTTTAATAAGAATCGGTCTATACGGTTTTAAAATTTGAATTTTTTCGATTTTCGGTTCGGTATTGATTTAAGCACTTTGTGCACCAACCTAAATCGAAGCCGACAGCTTCAACATATATTGTATTTATAATATATATATATATATATATATAATCTAATAATCTAATGATATTAATAAGTATAATAAATTATTAACATTAATTAATTAACATTATCATCTTTATAACCTAAGTTTGTAAATTCTTATTATATACAATTTTAACTCTAACTCATTATTCTTAAAACCTTAGTATTTTTAAACTTTTTTTTTTTGTTTTTATTTTTGTTAATTTAGGAATTAAAAAATATGTATTAAATGGATGGATTGGATATGTTTGAAATGGTAGACAAATAATTAGTTTAATATTTTTATATAGATTAATGACTATATTTAAAAATGGCTCAAGTTTAAAAAATTCTAAACCGATTAAACCGCACAAAACTGAACCATTTCAATTGGTTCGGTTCGGTGCAGTTTGACGTGAGTAATGGTCTGTATCGGTTTTCAAAATAATAAAACCGACATTGTCAATTCGATGTAATTTTTTACCTAAATACTAACCGTACCGAACCGATTACATTCCTTCATACATGTTCATGTCCAGCTTTATGATTTAAATCTCCCGATGCGGTATGAGAAAAGAGCCACGAGATTGATAGCATTTTTTTAATAGCTTTCTTTTTATTTTAATACCAGCAATGAGAAGTACTATCCCCTAGGCTCGCATAGGAATGCCAACGGGATGCTAGGAGAGAGCGAAAAGAGCTCCCACGTGGAAAACTGAAGTAATTTTTTGAACGATTTTAGCTAAAATTAAAAAATAAATAAATTAAAGACTATCTATTAATCCTAAATTTTAATTGCAACACACAAATGCAAGTTTCCATTGCTCTTTCACTAGCATCCACCCTTGAAGCTGAAAACAATAATCATAGACAAATCATTGCTTTTGTATATATTTTGCATAGATGAAAGCGATGGAGGTTTAGATTTGAATCAAATAATACACCAGTTCTGTTTGGCGTAGAGTTTTGTAAGTCGATCATCCAAGATAAAATTTACCTAACTTCTAATAATCTATATTTTTTCAACTTAAGCAATTTAGCTAGAACTCATACGAAGCATTCTAGCGCACATTCCCAATATCAAAATTCATACATTGTCCCAATAAGTTGCACTCATCAGAAGCCTCCACCAATGCATGCCACGCAAGAGATCATACAAAATCAAAAGCGTCCTATAATATCACTCTCCAAACTAAATGGAAGACTTTGAGAGGTGTATACATTGTCAATCTCTAAAACCATAACACTATTGACAGCATGGCACTCAAATATCATATCCTAGTGAGATCCCATCTTTTAAGGTTAGAAAAGAGAGGATAAAAGAGACAAAGAAAAAGACCTAGCCATCCCAATTTACAATTGCTCATCTTCTGATAGACTTCTTGTGAGCCTTCTTTCCTCTTCTTCTAAGGGTAGTGTCAGTTTCAGTCTTTTAACCGGCTGAAGCTCATCTAACCCCAACTCCGAATCATCACCAATCCTTTTTCCAGCCTGTTGCTCATCTGACTCTAGCACTGAATCATTGCCGGTTCTTTCTAAAACCTTCTGTTCATCTGATTCGGGCACTGAACTATCTCCAATCAAACACGCACCATTCCCATTTTCTTGATTTGACAATCCAGGAAGATTATATGGACAAGAGATAAGATCATCATCATTACCGTCAGCATCATGATTGGAGTACTGAGAATTTTCAACCACATCACTAGGAACAGAGGCAAAGTTTTCAGTCAGACACACAACGTTTTCTGTTGATGGAGATCTTGGTTGAGCTATTCTCTCTTTACTAAGATCTTCATCTTCCTGATCTATGTTGTTTTGGTTGATCTTGACTTCTAAGGAATCATCAGAGGCACAAATTGATGTTGCTGGCGATGCGTCAATATCTTCATGCCCAGCTTGGTGAACAGAGATTCCCAGGTTCCAGGAAGTCTCTGCTCCAAAATCTCTGGATGAATAGGTAAAAACACAACCTTCGGGGGTGATTCCATTTAATTCCCGAAAACCGGTTCTGTTTGATGGTGAATAGACGAATTGCTTGCCAGGTTCTACATCTTCCTGTTACACAGAAACAAATGGTTATGCAATTTCCAGTCAAAACTTTGCAGCCTGTTGATGAAGCCAGCTAAGAAGTAGACATAGACCAAAAGAGCAAATAAAACTTTGAAGGTGAAACGAGCCAAATAAATTGTCGTTGCATCAACATGGATACAGGTTATGTGTCACTTTGTTTCAAGAAACCTTAACTAATTGCAATATACAACAACCACACCAGCTATAAAGCCATTTCATTCATGGGAAATGACTGCTGAGTGCTACCTTCCCTCGTATCTTTGAAATTCCTTTTTTTTTCCTTTTTTTTTCCAAATGCTTCTTTTCCCTAAAACCAAAAATACAATGATTTTTCTATGAAGAATCCAAATGTATCATACTATTCCTCTACTTTCTAAGGGAATGGGGAGGTTTTGGGATCTTTGTGCAAAAAATTCCTAACTAGTGTCTATTTCTTCACCTGTTTGACACATTATCATTACCATATGTCTACAAAAGCAAACTAAAACACAAAAAGAAAGTTCCTTTTTCCTCTTTCTCCAATGTCATTCACTTATTGATAAGAAAATCAATTACTAACATCTAGAGGCTGTTGAAAATCCCAAGCTTCATCCAATGACAAACCTGCAAGCAATCTTGTTACTTTCTGAAGTAAAAATTTATTCCACTTTTTGGTAGAAAATTGTTCCTTTAAATCTCAAGAATATACATGTTTTATAGCCCTTAAGAATTATGACAGAAAGTGCACTTCAATGCAATATCCCAACACAATGAGAGTTTGAATTGGAATATATCAACTTAGAGTGGTTGTAACCAAATTATTCAATATCACATGCCTATTTTGATTCCAATTATGCCAGATTATTAGAAGATGATGAAATGCAAAATACCTCAATTGATGACATAGCACCTTTAAACTCACTAAAAGACGACGTTCGTTCAAAAGTTGGGTATTGTCCATTAAGAAATGCTAATGCAGATGCAGTGGCTCCTGCCTCCAAAAACTCCCTTAAAACTGAGCCTGAATCACTAGTAAATTCAGAACTCTTGAACGAAGAAGATGGCAATAAAGTTAATTCAATCCCCTGACTAGCTTGAGAGCTTGATAAATTCCCATGACAACTCTTTAAATGAATGTGTCTCTCTGAAGTAAAATCCACACCGGCTTCAATCTCATTTTTACTTTCAGGGTAGTCAGAGGCACAAGGCTCGCCGCGGCAAGCAGCTGGAGGGTTTTCCCTTTCAAGGATTTCGCAGATAAGCCTCTGGATGTGAACACGCTTGAGAGAAGGCTCAGCAGGCGGAAACCAATCCATGTTAAGCTGGAAGAGGGACATGTCATTTATGTAAAACAAAAAGGCATTAAAATGAAAAAGCCATGAATTAAACTGAGATTCCTGTGAGACACATTAATAAAATTAATTCTTAAAAAAATTACTAATCAGTATAGCTGACTATTAAAAACAATCTTAAGAAGCATTTTAGGATATCCAATTCTCAACAGTTGATAGCAGAAGGTAGTTTGAACCCAAGGTCCTGAAAGCAATTTTCAGCACAAAATTTGACAATCAAAGGCTCATAGACATACATCCATATTCAGTAGGGCTTTTAAATCTGAATAGGTCCACACAGTAGACCAATTAAAACCCCTAAAGCAAAGATTTCAGGATCTTTTAAAATATTGGGGAAAAGAAATCAGGCCTTTTCCCTTTGAACAATAAGATAGGATGCATTTCAATGTGTGCCCACATAACTAAATAAGGATGAAATTTCCAACGAGATGCACAAAAAATAGATTGATAGATGAAGGCATGGATGGGTACACATGAATCTTAGTGGTGTCACTTGGCCCCACTCAAATTTCAAAAAGACGCGCAAGTTGAATATTGTTCATAATTTTAAGATTTTTAAAAATTGACCCCATTAGAATCTTATTGAAACTATAGAAATGGGTTCAAAATTTTTTTTCTTCTTCTTCATAGATTTATTGTCCTAAAATAATATTCACTAATCAAAATCTATGCATGGTTTCCTTTGTTAGAAAGAGAATATTAATGATTTTTATAAAATCAGGTACTTATATTTTGATTTTTTATTAAAAGTTTGGTAGCATATGTAATTACTCTCCTTTCATCTCCTTTGGCACAAATTTCTTCATGTACATGTATGTTTGAGTTGATGCTTTTGTCACCAAGAAGCGGATTCAATATATTAATATTTTATCCCATGACAATATTGTGGAATCAGTAATTTGTTGACACTTACATATAATAGTTTTGTCAATTTTATATGAAATTAGTCATATGATTTATTGCATATGGTCACGAACTACTTCCCTTTACACTATTGTGGCAGAAATTCTAAACAACCATCCAGCCAAAGAATCCATGAAGTTTTCCCCATTTCACATGATACAAACAATAAAATAAGATTAAAAAAAAGAGGCTCTGAACAATCTCAAAATGAGAAACAGATATAATGAGAAAATTATGCCCCACCAGTGCACATAGAATTGGTATCATCTGGTTCCACTAGTACTAATATATCATCCAAAGCAAAGCATTAAGACCAAAGAATTAAAACAATTGGAAGCTCAGGGAATTAAGTGAGAACTAGGAGTCCACTTACAAAGTTGGAGAACTTTGTTATTTTGAAAGGGCTGAAGTTAAGAGGAGCATCCCCCAAAAAGCGTTCCACATAGTGGAGCAAGAAGAGACCACAATCAAATGAATTTTGCTGCTGTGGTAGCTGTACAAAGCATAAAGTAAACGTCAGTACAACCCTGTACTTACCCCTACCCAGAGAGAGAGAGAGATAGAATTAAGCAAGGTCAGAGTACAAGGCAAACACATATTAATACTCTACCCATCTATTTGCTTACTTTTTGGTGTTCAAACCAGATTAATGCACAGGTTTTCATCTGGCTGATTTTCAAAGAGCCTAGAATCTCTCAGGTATAATTTCTCAGTTCTATATTCCATTTGAAGCTAGATATCCTATTGACTCCTTTGCTTCGCTTTTTGTTGCATATCTTGTTTCACTTTAAACTTCTAAACCTCCTGCTCAGGAATATGTTCCAATGAGTTGATGAACCTCTCGAAAGAGATAAGAAGACAACTACAATTGCTAGAACCACCTCTCTTCTCAAAAACTACATAATTATTTACTGAACATACAGTACTTTGGGATTGTATTTAATAATAAATTACAATTATTCACTCAGCTTCATAAACCTCTTCTGGCAATTATTTACTCACCCGAATATCAGATAACAAAATCCATTGAAAATTTTTCTATTGCCTTCATCACGTCTTTGACTTTGAGAATAACTAATTAGATAAAGAAAACTGAAAATGGCACCTCATTACCCTAACTAATATATTACAGGTGTAAGTGTAACATTAAGATGCCTCATCTCAGCCCCTCAACTTCATTTCTTTCCTTCACCATCCTAGAAACTAGAATCTGCTTTTACAATGAGCATCGCTTGAAAGTGGGACAAATCTCAAATTAAAAAATAAATGCCAAATATTAGCTGAGAGCAGACGCAATACCTCAAGTGGGACAAATCTCAAATTAAAAAATTTTGAGGAGAAATCTTCAGATGCCTCCTTTTGCCTCTCTTTCCACTCCTCCCATAGGTAACTGTAAATTGAAACCACCCCCCCCCCCCCCCCCCAAAAAAAAAAAAAAAAAAAAAAACAAGAAGTGAAGTTTAACAACTATCAAAATCAGCTATTAAAACAGTTACAAGTTGGATACTTAGACATTAACAAGGTACAGACAAATGTAAGCCTTAAACAAAAAGAAAAACTAGATAGCAATTGACAATTAAAGTTAAAACAAAGGGCAAATTACACTCGTAGTGCACGTTGTTTGTCCCTTGTGACAATTTAGTCCTTGTCGTTCTAAAAGATCCTATTCAAGTCAAAACGCTAAGTCTGCATGAATCGACCTCAGCTAAAATTATAACGAGCTACAATGACTAGTTTTCATCAGTTCTAAAAACTGACAGAGCTTTAAGTTTGGAAAAATGTATATAAGATCTTTATTTTACATTTCGGTATCGACAATTAATGATAGAAAAAAGATTATAACCTATGAAGCAGACACTTCAAAACAAGTGTCGACGTGCCGTAGTAGTGTCAGGCATGCCATACACAGCGGAGACACGTATGAAAAAATATTTTATTGTCATATCCTTACCATGTCTGTGTTTGTGTCCCAATTTTTTTTAAATCACTGTGTTGTGTGTCTATGTCTGTGTCTGTGTCCACATATGGGTCAACGCCCGTGCTTCTTAGATTATATAACGAAGAAACATAATTTCCAACAGAGTTTAGTGCAACTGCCTTACAAATTCCTCTTCTAGATCAACTCCACTAACATAAATACGTTCAATGGAAGTTAAAAAAGAAGCATAAAAAGAAAAATTGGATAAGCAAAAAGCCTTAATCTTCAAAGCAACAAAATATATAAATCAATGAATGAAATTACATGATGAATTTCAAAACAACCATAGTACCTCTGAACAAGATCTTTCAGGCCTGTATGAGTTCCCTTGATAGAATCCATATGCAATATGCATGGCACTTTAAGTGACTTCTCCATGTCTACATCTGAAATATTATGGCATACAGGCATCAATAAGAAAAGATTAGCAATTTGCCACACATGAATCACAAGAACTGTAAGTTCTAGAAGAACTAGCCTTGAAACTTAGAGATTTCACCAGGATGACATATTACGATTAAGCTCCAGTGATAACTATCAATAACACATGTACACATTGCAAGTAAGTCCTCGATTTAAGATCTTTTCTAACGAAAAGAAAAGAATTGGTCAGCTAATGACTTACTTAAAGTTTACAGGAATGAAGACATAATCCTTTTCAAATAGATTCACTTTTCTTGTCCATTTACGAACACGCTGAAACGCAGCCCTGCCTTCAAAAGCACTAGATGGATCTTTATCAAGGTCAATCAGCTTCCGAAAGAAGAAACTGTTAAAAAAATGGAATCTTTGCCTCTCCTGAGGTTGCATTTCATTCTTCAAATATCTGTCATCAATCATTATGTTCAGTGAAGCATGTTAGATGCAGCAAAGCAACTATGGTAAAATCCTCAAAACGAAAAGTAAAGAAAAAGATATAGGAACCCACTAATACTGCACCAAAAAAAAAAAAAAAATCCAATTAAAGTCATTTCATTTATGTAATTCCCCCCGCCCCCCCCCCCCCCCCCCCCAACCCCCTCTGTAGTTTGAGTGCTATCACCTGCCACCCAAAAAAAGGGTCAAGTCTAAGGGTAGAACTGTTAAATCTTCCAATTCAGAAGTTGACTTTCTTTTAGGCCAAAGAAAATCATTTGCTTCTCAACAACTCTTGAAAACCAGAATTAGATAATGTAATGCACAAAGTAACATACTTGATGTAGAAATCAATGATTGTATCATTGACAAATGTGTCTGGCTGTAATAGATCAACATCTCTCTTACTAATGGAAACAGCATCAGCATCACCCTTGGGATAGACAACTTCCTCAAAAGGCTCATCAAACCTGCAACATTTGACATTGATTTAGCGTACTCATAAAGAATGAAGCATAAATTAAATATATTGTGTTGCTTATTAAAATAATCTATACTATTACATAACGCAAAGGCTTCAGTTGGCATCCTAAAGCCTTTGCATCTCTTTATGCCAAGTGTCCCATTTTTCTATATAAAAATAAAAAAAATAAAACCTCAATTTGTATTCGAGGGTGGGAAGACTTGAACCCAAGACCTTAGATTTAAGGAAGAATACTCTTACTACTTGAGTGGCACACGACATATAGTAAGTGCTTTGTTTTGTTTTTACTTATTTGAATTGCGCACGTGCACCAAACACTAGTTAATTAATTAATTAAGGACATTGAAGAAAAGCTAGAAGAGGAAATTGCAAGTCAACTTTAAGATAAGATCTAAAAGCTAAATTCCAATTGTAATAACTACACTACAAATATCAAGAATAGTAACACCACTTACTTTTACAAGTTCAACATCGGTCCTGTACATATTTGTGTGTATTCAATACGTGACAATTATATACATGTATATGTATATATATTTACATACACACACTAGCAATATCCGATAGTGGCTACCTAAAAAAAGATTAATCCTTTCAATAAAGAGAACATGGATGCAAAATCAACAGCAAAATCATAGTAGGATAAACCATCACAAACTAAAATAATCATCTGTATATTTACCAAGCAGCCCCTCAATTTTTCCCACTCATCAAAACTTAGTAATAATACTAATGTAACATAAGCACAAGCACAAACCAAGCAGACTTCAGCACCACCAACATGAAACAAAAGTGCCGAGTAAACATTTATTTAGACAATTGCACACATCAATCAGACTTCGGCACCACCAACCTTCCTTTATATCATTACAAATATTTGGGATGCTTTGATACCTGGGTGACATCCCCAGATCACCCACTTCAGATCTTGTGCCTAGACACACACACACTGAATGTATACCAAATTACTCTTCGAACATGTCTTCCATTATAGATACAACTTATCTCTTTATCCTTTAGCCTTAGTTATTGCTTGCCACATTTGCTGAAAACGTAAATATTCCTTCTAGTTTCAAAGAGGTGAACACAGTTGAAACAACTCATTTGTATAACCTTCCACTTCAACAATTCTAAAACAAAAATCATTAAGTGCACATCACTCGTGCATTTGGACAAGAAGTCACAAAATATACTCCTGAATGCTTATTTTGCTAGAATATTTCTATTATTTGTTTCCTTACTTAGATTATTCTGTATTCCTTGATTAGTGCCTTAGGACTCTCCTTGTAACAGTTGGTTGATGAATATAAAAAGTGATGATAATGTCATTCCCTAAGTTTTGATTTTCTCTAAAACAAACATGGTATCAGAGCTTTAAGGCTAGTATCTCACCTTCCATCATCACCCATCTGCAGCCGATCATTACCCACCCTGTTTTGGCCCATCTCTCATCTTTCTAGGGCTCACAACAGCTTCTAACCACAGCTGGAGACCACCCAGCACCTTCCGACAACCACTCTGTCAGCGTCGGCCCTTGCTGATGCTTCTCTAAGGGTCGCTCACCATCTACGACAGTCTCTCTGTTGTTTGGCACTTCCGACACCCTCTCTGTCCGTATCAGCCCTTGTTGATGCTTTTCTAAGGGCTGCACACCATCTACCACCCTTCTGTGGACAGCTTCGTGAGCCCCTGCTGGTCTTGTTTCTTCTTTTCTTGGGTTGGCATGTCTACCCAGTCGACCATATGCATTGATTGACCCATCTAAAATTTGGATCTTTACCTAAAGCTAAGTTTTTTTCTTTTGAGAATATTCCAGCCACTGTTTTGATTGGAGGATACTTTATTTTATTTTATTTATCTTTCAGGTCCTTATATGGCCCCCTTACCCAGCTTTGACTGATTGGTATACTCCTATCATGGTCTGTAATTGATATTACTTGGTCCAATTGATTTTAGTTGATTTTATTCCCTCTTCCAGTATTTGTGATTAGTGCAAGTTGTTATTCAGTTTGCAGAATCTAAATGGCTGACCTTACTAGTGAATCCACCACTACTTCTCAGCCGCCTACAAGCTACATTACACGGACTCGGCTATGGGTATCGGGTGCGGGTGTGTATCTAGGGGTCGGACATCTCAAAATTAAAAATTGAGGATACGTAGATATGGATCCAAATTTGAATATGGGTACGGGGATACGTTAAATAGTTGGTTTTTTAAAATATATTTATTATATAAAGATGAGTTAAATAGTTATTTTTTAAATATATTTATTATTTTTTATCTTATGTATTATTTTTATTGATAATATTTTTAATTTATTTTTTTACTTTTAATTGACATATATATATTATAAATAAAAAATATATAATAAATAAGGAATAACAAATTATGTTAAAATAAATAATGTAATTTATAGATTTTATTAGATTTTTTATTTTTTTTTATTATATATGATTTAATTAGATATTATTATATAACAAATTATATGATTTATTTATTATATGGTAAACCAGAGACAAGAGAAGAGCGAGAGAAGAAAGAAATAGATCGACAAAAGAGTGGAAGAGAGAGAGAGAACATATCGATAACAGAGAGAAAACAGATCGGGGGGAGAGAGAGAGAGAGAAGAAGAAGAAAAAGAGGAGATGGATCGACTGAGAGAGAGAAGAGGAGATCGACAGAGAAGATCGATTGAAAGACGAGATCGAAGAATCGATTGGCGCGAGACAGAGACGAGGTCGATCGAGAGATGAGATCAAGAGTGAAGGATCGATTGGGGTGAGATCGAAGCCTGCGACTAGAGAGAAGTCAACGACCAAGTTCTTGCTCTCTCCTCTTTCCATTCTTCTGTACTTAGGGCTATTTCGTTGCTTCTATATTTAGGGCAAAACATAGCTGTATCCATTTGTAATGAGCCGTATCCCGGCCGCATCCCGCACCCGTACCCGTGTCGTGTCGTGTCGTGTCGTGTCGTGTCGACACGGGTACCTCCGAAATTTTAAAGAGTCCGTGTAACATAGCCTACAGGGGGAGTCCCATTATGATTACTACATCTGAAAACCTAAATCCTAACATAAAAATCACCACCTCCCCATTTAATGGTCAGAATTACCTTGCTTGGTCACAATGTCTGACACTCTTCTTGAAGAGTAGAGGGAAGATGGGCTATGTTGATAGGAGGATCCCGGCACCAAGCATCACTAATCTGAGCAATGACCAATAGGAGATTACCAACTCTTTGATCATGGGGTGGCTCGTTCATTCCATGGTTCCTGAGCTTGGTGAAGGTTATTTATCCATGGGAGACTACCCAAGACGTTTGGGAGGAAGTACCTGCTACATATTCCCGAAAGGGAAATTTTTCTCAGACATTTGAGTTGCACCGATCTATTGAGCGCTCAGTACATGGGGAACAGACAATTCTTCAGTATTATACCTTTCTGACTAATGGTTGGAAACGTTTAGATCATCTCTTGGATTACAAACCTGTCTGCACAGTTGACTCAGTTAGTTATCGAAAGTTTCTTGCCCAAGAGAGAGTCTTCAAGTTCCTAGAAGGCCTCAATGTGGAGTTTGACCCTATTCGGAATCGTGTCCTTGGCATGGATGTTCTTCCATCTCTTCAGGTGGCCTTTGCTTATGTCCAGAATGAAGAAAGTCATCATTCTGCTATGTTACCTCCGACTTCTATAGACCGATCAACATTACTTTCTGCACCTTCTCGGGATGGGGCTAGTTTGCCACTTCCTTCTTCTCATCCTTCCGGGAAGGATAATTTGTTCTGTGATTACTGTCGTCGACCAAGGCATACCCATGAGACTTGTTGGAAGCTTCATGGGACTCCATCAACAGGTCGAGGAGATCGCTCTGGTCATCAAGGCGGTCGTTCTAGTCAGTCAAGAGGAAGTGGGTCTCACTCTCGTGCTCATTAATCCAGTACTATAGAGCCATATGATTCCTCTTCAATGATGCAAACTTCTGATCTAGTCTCTAGTATGTCATCCTCTGAGTTTGAGGACGCTATGCGCAATCTGTTGGATCGATGGTCTCCTATTCTTCCAGGCGCATCTTCTGCTTCTTCATCGTTTGCATGTTCAAGTAACTTAGCCTCATCTTCTAGTGCCTTTTTATCCCATAAGACCTTGCCTTGGATTATTGATTCTGGTGCCTTAGATCATATGTCTGGGTCTTCTAATCTCTTCTCAGACTATACCCCAACCTCCGGTCAGGATAAAGTTAGGATTGCCGATGGTACTATTTCCTCTGTCTCTGGGAAAGATTTAATCTGTGCCACCCCTTCTCTACCTTTGTCTTCTGTTTTACATGTTCCTAATTTTTCTGTTAACCTATTGTCTTTAAGTCGTCTTACTTACGATTTGTATTGTAGTGTCACATTTTTCCCTGATTCTTGTCTTTTTCAAGACCTTCTCACGAAGAAGACGATTGGTAGTGGTAGAACAAAAAATGGTCTCTATGTCCTCGATCAGACTGACCAGTAGCAGGCTCATCATTCCATCCAGTCTCTATCGACCAAGGAAGATTTATGGCTGTGGCATCACCGTCTAGGACATCCATCTTTTTTATTACTTCGGTAATTATTTCCTTCCGTTTTCATTAAAAATAAAGTCTCGGAGTTTCATTGCGAGTCCTGCCAACTTGGCAAACAACACCGAGCTTCTTTTGCTCCTAGTAATAATAAAAGTTCAGTTCTTTTTTCTTTAATTCATTCGGATGTTTAGGGTCCCTCTCGTATAAGGTCTATGAAGGGTCATCGATGGTTTGTTACTTTTATAGATGATTGCTCTCGTACTACTTGGGCGTACCTCCTGCGAAAGAAAAGTGAAGTTTTTTCTGTGCTCCAAAACTTCCATAAGATGGTTGGTACTCAATTTGGGGCAGTTGTCAAAGTCCTGCGTTCTAATAATGGGGGTGAGTACATTGATAAGGGGTTGGCCCAATATTTTTCCACTCATGGCATTGTCCATCAAACGTCTTGCACTGACACCCCTCAACAGAATGGTATTGCTGAGCGCAAGAACCGTCATCTCCTTGATGTGGCTCGGTGTATGTGTTATTCTATAGGTGTCCCTTGGGCTATTTGGCTGAGGTTGTTCTCACTATTGCCTATCTCATTAACCGTCTTCCTACCCAAGTCTTGCAGAAACGGGCACCTCTTCAAGTACTCTTAGGTTCTGAGTCTCGATTTTCCATTCCTCCAAACCTTTAGGCGTGTGTGCTTTGTTCACAATCATTCTCCTTCTGGGAGTAAGATGGGTCCTCGTTATCTCAAATGTGTGTTCTTGGGTTACTCACCTACACAAAAAGGGTACAAGTGTTATCATCCTCCCTCTTGTAAATAGTTTGTGTCAATGGATGTCACCTTTTTTGAGTCTCAATCCTACTTATTCTCTAGTCCAATGTCCCAGGCATCTCTTCAAGGGGAGTGTTGGTGTGTAGAGAATCCAGTTGCTTCTATTATTCCTGATCCATTATCACTGCCAGTGGTATCTATCACTAGCAATATTGAATCCGATGTTGCCAAGAATAAAGAAGGACAGGTCTATTTTATGGATAAAGAAAGGCATAAAGTTACTTGGATACAAGAGATCATTTCTGATCAATCATTGCCGTCTCCTTCTCTCGATAAAGGTCCCGCTAACCCTGAAACTCCTGAGCTTGAGCCTACTGATCTTGATATACCCATTGCCAAGAGAAAGAGTGTGAGATCTTGCACTCATCATCCTATTTTTAACTTTGTGTCTCATTCTCATTTATCCTCTTCATATAAAGCCTTTGTGTCAAAAATTTCCTCTGTTAGTATACCTAATCATTTTCAAGATGCTCTTACTATTCCTAAGTAGAAACTGGCCATGGTGGAGGAAATGAAAGTACTTCATAAAAATGGCACTTGGGATTTGACTGAGCTACCTAGGCGCAAACGAACTGTGGGATGCAAATGGATGTATATTGTGAAGCACAAGGCAGATGGTCCAATTGAGCGATATAAAGTTCGACTTGTGGTAAAGGATTTTACTCAGACTTATGGTGTGGACTATCAAGAAACATTTGCACCAGTTGCGAAGATGAATTCAGTCCGAGTACTTCTCTCTCTGGCAGCTAATCTAGATTGGTCACTTCATCAGTTTGATGTGAAGAATGCTTTCCTGCATGGTGACCTAGAAGAGGAGGTGTATATGAATATTCCTCCTGGCTTTGAAACTCTTCAAACTCAGGGTAAGGTGTGTCAACTTTGGAAGTCATTATATGGCCTCAAATAGTCTCCTAGGACTTGGTTTGAAAGGTTCACTCAAGCCATGCTGAAATGTGACTTCAAATAGAGTCAAGCTGATCATACTCTGTTTGTTAAACATTCCTCTCATAGTAAGACTACAGCTCTCATTGTATATGTGGATGACATAGTTCTTACAGGAGATGATGTTGAGGAAATTCTTTTGTTGAAAAAGTATTTGGCAAGTGAGTTTGAAATCAAAGACTTGGGGAACCTAAAATACTTTCTGGGTACTAAAGTGACTAGGTTGAAAGATGGAATTTTCATCTGTCAGAGAAAATATGTTCTTGACCTATTTTAAAGGAAACAAGGATGCTCGAAAGCAACGCCTGTAACACACCACTGGAGCCTAATTAGAAACTTTGTGATGATAGTGGGGGAGCAGTTGTTGACAGGGAGCGTTATCAAAGGGTAATGGGTAAGCTCATTTACTTATCTCATTCTCGTCCTGATATTGCTATTGTTGTTAGTGTGGTCAGCCAATTTATGCATGCTCCTCATGAAACACACTTGGCAGCAGTTATGAAAATTTTGAGATACTTGAAATCTTCTCCTGGAAAAGGTCTTTATTTTTTCAAACATGATCATCTTAGTGTGGAAGCTTATACAGGTGCTAATTGGGCAGGATCAGTCACTGATAGGAGGTCCACTTCTGGGTATTGTACCTTTGTTGGAGGCAATTTGGTTACTTGGAGAAGTAAAAAACAAAATGTGGTTGTCAGGTCTAGTGCAGAAGCTGAGTTTAGAGTACTATGGCACAAGGTGTGTGTGAGCTCTTGTGGATCAAGTTGTTGTTGCATGACTTGGGAATTGCCCAAACAGACTCTATATGACTATATTGTGATAATAAAGCTGCCATCAACATAGCTCATAATCCAGTTCAACATTACAGAGCAAAACATGTTGAGATTAATCGTCACTTCATCAAAGAGAAGCTCACTAGTGGCACAATATGTACTTCATTTGTGCAGTCTGGTGAACAACTTGCAAATATCCTCACCAAGGGAGTTGAGAGTAAACCATTTTATGATATTCTTGGCAAGCTGGGCATGAGAGATATCTTTGTACCAACTTGAGGGGGAGTGTTAGAATGTATGTTAGAATATTTCTATTATTTGTTTCCTTATTATTTGTTTCCTTAGATTATTTTGTATTCCTTAATTAGTGCCTTAGGACTCTCCTTGTAACAGTTGGTTGACGAATATAAAGGGGGATGATGTTATTGTCATTCCCTAAGTTTTGATATTCTCTAAAACAAACATATTTCCCATCAAGGAGCACAATTAATTGCATGAAAGGAGATCTTTGTCAAGTTGTCCCCAAGAGATGCTTGCATCACCTAGTCCAAGCAACAATAGTAACTTAATACTAACTTAAAAGTAAATTTCACATGAATCAACAATTTTTAACATAGTCAATGAAGAAGAAAAAAACCAAGAACTTTTGAGGATAAGTTTGATTATAGGGGAGGCTTATGGGATCAGATTTGTCACTTGTCTGATTTATGGGCTTCAGTGTCAGCCCCACTTTTAAGGGGGTCATTTGTTTTTAATTCCTAGAAATTGGAAAGCCATGCCTGGGTGTGATTTGTTATTTTGTTTTTGTCTTATTTTCTCTTAGGGAACCACTTGTCCTCCTTGAACTTATTTGTACTACCCTTTTTTCTATATTCAATAAAAGTGTCTTGTTGCTGATAAAAATAAGAATAAGACATCTCATTGAATTCAGCATACATCACCACTGGGTACAAAATTGGCCATGGATGGTAAACCAAAGTAATACAGCCAAATACCACAAACAATCAGATATTAAAATAGCTTGCAAATTTCTAAATAGAACAAGAATATACCATCAGTACAAATTGGAATGGGGGAACTTGAATGAGCATATGAATGCTGACAGATAGCAAAAGAAGCAACAAAATAACAAAATGAATCCAATAAGCACCAAAAGTAGCATCTCCAAGGGCATTTGACAAAGAAAATATGAATTCAGTCACTCACTTGGGAAAATATCTTTTCTTTGGAATGTGTATGCCATTCTGCCCAGGTAAAGCCACTCCATCACCTCCTATGCAACTACTACAAGGAAATAAACACGTTACATTTTTTTTTTGATCGGCAATAAACAAGTTACATTTTGATGGATAAGAACTAAAAACCAAAGCATACTACAACTATAGCAATACCAAACCAAAAAAAGGTCCCTCAAAACAATATTGAATATTCAAATCCAAACAACTTTGCAACAATTTGAGCAAAGAGCCCAGATTTATATTTTGAGAACATGATAAAACGTTTAAAACAAATTCGCAGATAGCAAGATATAAAAAAAAAAAAAAACCACTGTTATATCATCTCTATGCAAAACTAATAGGGTAAAACAATAATAGTATACAACAAACAATGAACCACAACAAGATTTGGGTGATAATGTGCTTTTTCCGTTGCCCAAATGCTTGAATTCAAGTGCAATGCCATTGGGGCCAAACCATAGGGACTCCCACCAATCCCCTACAAACTAGAACATGACAAACTCAACAAAATGAAGATTATGTTTTTGCTTGTTAACTTGACCTGCCACTATCCTTCAAATAATCCTTTCTTTAACAAGGATTGAAAAATCTATGATACCCACTAAAGTTAAACACTATCAACTATCCTAATAACAACAATAATTATTGTCTCTTAGCATTAATGCCATCAGTTCCATCTCGAGAAAGTTGGTGAGCGATTCCCATCTATTCAAACGTACAGTAAATGTCCAATTATTGATCCTATACAAACAGCCATAGCATAGTGCTACTAAAGTAATGGAGACCAGCCACAATATTTTTTTTTTTTTTTTTTGACACTCTAGTATGAGTATCAGACCTCCCTAAACCTACAACCTTGGAGTACAAGGATATGTACCCAAAAGTTGGTGCACATCATATATATCAAATACATTGTATTTTATTTTGTACAGAGAATGTTATTAATTATGGATATGCTTGAAACTAAATGGGATATTTCCATATCCATGTGAGAAGCAAGAAAGAATTCTTTATTAACAATTATGAGTTCTTCCTCTTCCATCATCAGATATTAGAGGATACAAGCCTCCAATTTGAATGGGAGGTCGTACACTAGTGGAATAGAGAAGAGTCCATGTAACACTGGCCAAAATAAACTGATATGATTCCCCCCTTTTCCCCCTCTTTTTTCTGTGCATGACAAAAAGAGAATGGCAAATTATTTTATAATAAACCCCCAAAAGGTTTACAACCATATAATAACTTTTGTATACTATGCATATCTCTCATAATCTCATTTAAAAATTCATTATCTATGTTACCTCAACAAATGCAAGAGATCTATATCTAAGTACAAATAAGTGAAATTACTTCAGAATTGGAAGCCAGATCCATTCGGAAAAACAAACTCAACAATCAACTATTCAAAATTAGTGATTATTACTGGAAACCTAGGTTTATAATTTATTAGGGGAAAAAAAAAACTACAAACAATAACAAGAAACATAAACAGAAATAAACTAATTTAAAAAAATAAAAATAAATAAAAAACTCACTCAAACTCAACTTTCCATAGTGCCTTATATCGCACGTCCAAAGATGTTATCTGTTCCCGCTTCTCGTACCAGTTAGAGTCATGTACAGCAAACTTTAACTCCTCAATGCCTGCAATTTGCAAAGGAACGGAAAAAAATTGACATTCATTGCATAAATCAAATTAAACCCCACAAACATATAGTAGAAAAAATAGAACACCACAACAAAAGGTAAGGTTTCCACGCGCACACTATGATTTTCAAAATATGCAGGACGTTATACACTTAGGACATGTTAAAATTTTAAATTTTTATAAATTTATTATTTGTCAAAATATGAACAATTTATTTGAAGGCAATGCAAAAAAGTAATCTAACACTAAGGTGTGGCTTATAAGCTGGCTTTTTTGCTTATTACGAAAAGACATGCAGAAAAATAGAGAGATGGTGTGACCCAAATAAGCCAATAACCTCGCTTTTTTAGTTCATCCCAAAAGAGACCTAATTAAAATTAAAAAATCCTATATTTCATAGCTTAAACATCAAGATATCATTCACACAACAATTGCATTTAAAAAAATGCAAAACAATTGTGAAACATTTAAAATACACATAATATATTAATCTTATAAAAGTTTAAAACATATTTTAAGTACACAAGTTGCATTCTGAAGAAAGCTGAATGAAGAGATTCACCACATAGGTCATGCTCGGAAGGATCAAGAAGTGTCATCAAAATATTTGAGAAGTGTCAGCAAAGTATCTGATTCAAATTTAAATTTTTAATTAAGACGCATTGAAGAAGAACACGCTTTTAAGAGTGTCTGCAGAGTGTCATGTTTGACACGGGTGTTCGACACGACACATCTTCTCAATAGAAGTGTTTGTACTTCTTACTTTTCCAATAGTTGACTGTAAGAACATTGACTTGTTTTCTATCAACATGGCCACTGCTTGTTGCTTGCTCCATTTCTCAGATATTAAGTAGTTTTGATTAAACGCTTCTATTTTTCCAACTTATTTTCAAATTAAAAAAAAAAACAAAACAAAACAAAAAAATTGATGTTGAATCATAAAATACACATTTTAACAACTCTCACTAGTCCCATATCCCCATTTGCATATAACTCACTTTTCCACATGCACATGTCCAAAAACCTTCTAGAACATCAACTCGGTAACTTCATCTCCAAAATGCAACATACCAACTCTATACCCTGAGGGAAACTGGAATGTCTATTACAAATAGAGCTGACATAACTTGCTGAAGAATCTGACGAGGAAAGCTAATTGAACGATAATACAGAACCTGAACAGAAGTTGTACTAATAAAAAAAACCACAGGGGATGCCTGTGCTAATTACAGGAACCTTTGGGAAGGCTTCTATTTCAACCATAAAACATTCCAAAGACTAAACAAAACTAAGGCAAAAATTCCAACCAAACAAGAACGGTAATAATGAGAATTTAACCAACTGAAATAAACAGGAAGCAGAATGGGAATAGATTTCGCCTAATGTGCACCAACCTGAAGTGCCTTGTGCATCATCAGCTTGCATTGCATCTTTTGACATCAAGCAAAGCTTTACCTTAGCTATCTGAAGCTGAGTACAAATAACATAAGAAAATGAGTTTTTCATAAACAAGCAACATAATAAAAAAAGGGACTCAAATAAGAGTTTTTTGGGACTCACACTTTGCGACCACTGTGATTCAATATCAACAATATCATCGATTCCCCATTGAAAGTTAAAGGTTCTGTCATTTCTATAGGTAGTTGAACCCTTCACTTCAATGCAATTGCTGGAAAAAATCAACACGGACTCTGTACAAAATCTACCGCAATATACAATATAATCGGGACAAACGACTACCGCATTCCTGTCGCCCTGCCAACCACACAAAATAAATAGTCACAACTAAAGGAATACAGTTGACAAATGTGCAGTTTGAAGTCCTGCTATAAATGCATGTTCCAGCTAGCGAAGAAGAAACATTTTGTAAACCCCACAAGAACAGCAAAAAGAATGTTGAGAATAAACAAAAAAAAGTGGAAATTTATGAACTAGAGTAGAACTTGTAGAAATACAAAGCTAACTGCACGGATAACATCATGTTATTGGTATTTGCATGAACATTAAAAAATGCAGCTCGACTATTGTCACCCAAGAGAGAAAAAAAATTAACTATTATTCACATCAACTGTACTAAATGCAAAGTGGAATTTTCAACTTTCTGGTTCTATACTATTCTATGCAATTCTATATCATTTGAGTATAAGTTACATAGCAACATAATAGATAATTTGACCACATACCAACTGAAGCAAAAGCATTTTGTTAATTAAATGACGTCTAAGTTAATTACATAAGAAAAATGGCTCAAACATGTTTACCATCTGAAGATTAGTGTTAGTCAACCAAAGATTCCCTTAAGCCATAACTAGGCTGATATTTAACAAAAGAAGCATTCTGACCAAGGTTGAAAACAACAGAAACCAAATACAACTGAAAAATTCCCTAAAGCCATAATTACAACTGAAACCAAATAATATTAGGTTGAAAACAAAGCATAAAATCCATTTCAAGAAATATGAATAAGCATCACTTGATAAACTAAGAAGACAAAAAGAAGGTAGACACAGCAGAAAGGAGTAGTTTGATAACCAACAAATAACATGATAAACAATTTTATAAACAAATAAATTGTCCATTTTAACATGCACAAACAACATTTTTATTTCAGATCTTCATCTTTCACATACTTGAGTGTGTTTTTTTCCCCATTTTTTGGTGCATAGTAAAACACTTGGTTTGAAGAAAGAGAGCACACTGGACTTATCAAAGAGACAATGAGAGAAAATACCATTTCCCAACCACCCAAGAAATCATCAGATAATGGCCCATCTAAAGGATCTGCAAAAACAGAACAGATTATAGTTAGAAACATCATGGTGCATTCAGCTTGCATAAACATATGACAAGGCAGAAAGTAACAAATCATAGAAGCGATGATGTACAGTCATCTCCTGAAACATCAGAAGTTGATGGAGAACTTTCACATATGCTTTCATCAGCATCTGAAATCACATCAACTGACTCATCCTGAAAAGATTTCAGCTTGAATGAGCATATCTTAATAATGCATTCTGGATTCTCAGCATAAATAAGTTAAACATAGAAATTTAATTACGCTGGATGGAGACTCTTGAAGGGAAAATTTTAATTGGCTGATGCCAAGTGAAACTTCTCCAGGGTTTGAAGCTCTTGGTTCTAGTTGAGCAGAGAAACTTCCAGGTTTGAGTTTATCAGGAATAAATTGAGCCTGCTGTTCATGATTTGTGGAATTAAATAGCAAAAAATCATCCAACCCAGACATTTTATTGGGAGCAGGGTCTTCTCCTTCCAAGCCAATTGGGATATGTGAGACAGCATTGTCACAACTGTGAACATTGTCCATTGCATCAACATCCACACATGGTAAATTATCTATTTCTTTTGATTGAAAGTTGGTTCCATCAGCAACTGGAAGCAATACCACAAAAGTTAAAAAGTAAAAGAAAAAAACATTTTAAAAAAAAGGCACAGAGACATTGACAATAAGTACTTTCAGATTACATTCATTACATTTAAGTTTAAAATGAGAACAATAGTTGAGTAAATAGGAACAAGCAATAATTATTTGACCTAGAGACAACTACAAAGGAGCCTGGCCTGAGATTTGTTTTGTTTTGGAGGGGTGATAGGATAAGTTTGGTATGAGAAAGTAATAAATCACTTGATAAATGAAAAGTTGACCAGTGCCATATTTAACATATAGCATGTCAGTTGTTCAAAGACATATCAAGATCTTTGACTGCAGTCATTTCCGCATAGGAAAAACATAACACCATACATCCACTCACTACACTCAAAGAGGATTTTCTTTCTTTTGTTTTGCACCCAAAAATATATATATATATATATATATGCAAAAAAAACAAAACAAAACAAAAAAAAAGCATCAGATAACCAAAAGCAATGGAGATGTAAGAAGGCTGTCACAAGATTGGAAAATTTGGTTTCTGGCCTACTGAAATGTTAGATCAAGTAACAAAAGCAACAAACTTGTATTTACATGCAATGGGGAAAAATGTGCCATGTTGAAGTAGTGAACTAGTTAATTATAGGCAGGCCAAAACAAAACTTGTACTAAAAATCATGGGAAAAATAACACTGTAAGTTTGTAACCATTGGAGGTACGGCCATTCACAGTACCGTGTCCTTTTTATTATCTGCAATGTATTAAGAATTAACCAATACAGTGCAGGCATGAAACTCAATTTGGGCTAGCAAACTTGAGATAGAAGTCATTCACAATGTAATCTCCAACCATTCAAGTAAAAAAAATATATAACAAGCTACATAATTCTACTTTATATTCATGACAGATATAAAAATAATATTTTGCCCGCAGTAAAACTTATGTGGCCAATGCCCATTTGTTTCTATTGCTTTCCCTGAAAAAAGAAAGCATCAATACCAACATGACCTAAGGGACTTTTGAAACAGATTCAACTGACATTCATACAACACAACTTGGCATCTCAGTTCAATTCAAACTCCACATGTGCCCATCAACCAGTTAAGCATTACCAAAACAGAAAAAGCAAATATAATTGACAATACACATCTACCAATTACCTCCTCAAACAAAACAAACCAAACCAAATGTCTGTATACAATTCTAGCTATATCTAGAATAAACCCCAGATATCTATATATACAAATGTATGTCTCAGCTAGCACACAGAATTGCATAAATACTGATAGAATTGAATACATACAAACATATACACGCTTACCCTCTTCGAGGAAACTATATTTGTCAATGGCATTAGGGTTTTTGAATTTGCTGAACAACTTGGAAGATGGACACTCCGATAATTCGTCCTCCTTGAAATCGAAAACGTCCAAATTTTTACAAGAACTGTTCATCGTTGAAGATATAGAAGACAAAAAGACATAGATCAATGGGCGAGGAGTCGGAGATCAAAGGCGGTTTTAGGGTTCAAACTAGGGTTTCGCTTGCAAGCGTAATCGTTGTGTTGTACGTAGTTTTGGGGGTCGGAGCAAAGTTAGGGTTTATCAGTGAGAGAGAGAGAGAGACGGGAGATGGGATTAATAGTTTTGACCGGAGACGAGGGAAAGCGCGTCCGAGTCAGCTCTGGGGGGAAATTGTGTAAAGGATCTGTTTGGCTTCCGGTTTACATAAAAATTAAATAAAGGGCATTATCATCGAAAATTAATGGAGAATATACATTATCAAAATTAATAAAGAATATACATTATCAAGAGGGAGCTTTTTTTTTAGTAAATTCATTCTCCAAGGGTGTGTTTGATTGGACGGACTGGAAAAGGGGATTAGAATCCATCGGACTTGAATCCTGGGACTGTGAATTCTCCGGACTATTTGGTCGGATTGGATATGTATCCTGTGTTTGTTTTTTCATGGGATTAGATGTCTGGATAGGACTATTTTCAGTGAATCCAACGTTTGGTTGGACGGACTGGATAGGATAAATGAACAAAAGACTATTTTACCCTTTTTCAATTGTTTACTATGTAATAGCAATATTAAACATATCTTTAATATTTTAATTATTTTTAGTAAACATTAAACATACTAATGGTTAAATTTTGTTTAAAGATATTTAAACATACTAATATTGATAAAAAAATTTGACTGGTATAGATTATTTTTATTTAAACAAATAAAAATTTATTGTTGAAATTAAACATACTAATGGTTAAATGTTTAAATTTTTATTTAAACAGTTAACATTGAAATTATTTTGATGTACAGATTATGTTTAAACAATTAACAATTAAATAAATGTTGATGTATAGATTATGTTTAAACAATTAACAAATGTTGATGTAATTAACAATTAACAAATGTAGATGTAATCAAATGTTGACGTATTAAAACATAATTTAATAGATGTTAAATAAATATACATGTTGATGTACAGATGTTGAAATAATTTAATAAACATGTTGATATACAAATGTTTAAATGTTTAAATAAAACATAATTTAAATAAATGAAATTATTTATTGTTGAAATTAAACATTTAATTGTTTAAATAAAACATCTATTAAAACATCTATTAAATTTAAACAATGAAATTAAATAAAACATAAACAAAATTTTAAAATAAAACATCAATAAAATATCTATAAAAAATTATTTTAAAAAATTAAATAAATAAAGCATTAATAAAAAGTTAAATAAAATTATTTTATTTTTAAATTGAGACATTTAAATTTTATTGAATTTTATTAAATATAATACATAATTAAATAGTAGAGGGTCAAAATGGTCATTTTCGCATATAATCCAAACAGTGATTAGTCCCCCACTTTCTGTCCCACCCCCCCAGGACAGGATAGTCCCCCATATGGGGGACATGGAGTCCGGCCGGACATGGAGTCCGCCGGACTAAAAAAAAATCAAACGACAGATAAGGTGCACTATTTGGATTACAATCCAAATAGTGGATAGTCCCCCCTCCTAATCCCCCCAATAAAACACACCCAGAGTCTTATTTCATTGGACTTATAGGGTGTGTTTGATTGGACGGACTGAAAAAGAGGGGATTAGAATCCATCGGACTTGAGTCCTGGGACTGTGAATCCCCCGGACTATTTGGTCGGATTGGATATGTATCCTGTGTTTGTTTTTTCATGGGATTAGATGTCTGGATAGGACTATTTTCAGTGAATCCAACGTTTGGTTGGACGGACTAGATAGGATAAATGAACAAAAGACTATTTTACCCTTTTTCAATTGTTTACTATGTAATAGCAATATTAAACATATCTTTAATATTTTAATTATTTTTAGTAAACATTAAACATACTAATGGTTAAATTTTGTTTAAAGATATTTAAACATACTAATATTGATAAAAAAATTTGACTGGTATAGATTATTTTTATTTAAACAAATAAAAATTTATTGTTGAAATTAAACATACTAATGGTTAAATGTTTAAATTTTTATTTAAACAATTAACATTGAAATTATTTTGATGTACAGATTATGTTTAAACAATTAACAATTAACAATTAAATAAATGTTGATGTATAGATTATGTTTAAACAATTAACAAATGTTGATGTAATTAACAATTAACAAATGTAGATGTAATCAAATGTTGACGTATTAAAACATAATTTAATAGATGTTAAATAAATATACATGTTGATGTACAAATGTTGAAATAATTTAATAAACATGTTGATGTACAAATGTTTAAATGTTTAAATAAAACATAATTTAAATAAATGAAATTATTTATTGTTGAAATTAAACATTTAATTGTTTAAATAAAACATCTATTAAAACATCTATTAAATTTAAACAATGAAATTAAATAAAACATAAACAAAATTTTAAAATAAAACATCAATAAAATATCTATAAAAAATTATTTTAAAAAATTAAATAAATAAAACATTAATAAAAAGTTAAATAAAATTATTTTATTTTTAAATTAAGACATTTAAATTTTATTGAATTTTATTAAATATAATACATAATTAAATAGTAGAGGGTCAAAATGGTCATTTTCGCATATAATCCAAACAGTGATTAGTCCCCCACTTTCTATCCCACCCCCCCTCCAGGACAGGATAGTCCCCCATATGGGGGACATGGAGTCCGGCCGGACATGGAGTTCACCGGACTAAAAAAAAATCAAACGACGGATAAGGTGCACTATTTGGATTACAATCCAAATAGTGGATAGTCCCCCCTCCTAATCCCCCCAATCAAACACACCCATAGTGTTTTGTAATATTCCATCAGGTCTTGTTTCATACTAAAAGACTGAAAAACCCTCAAACAAACACGCGCCTATCTTTGAATAAAATAGTCATCTCTCTCTTCCCCTCTCTTTTTGCAGAAAATCATGTACAATATCTCCACTATTCAAAAAATCCAAAATTGAATTCCATATCGTCTCAACGCCCAAAAGACTTTCCTTATCGCATCATCGCATCATTTTCTTCGTCATCCCTACATCGCCAGTCGCTAAAATCATGGAAATCACCATTGTTGAGCATCTATAAGTTCTATCTTCGTCAAAATCACTATCAACGACCATTTGTGACAACGCAATCATCGAAATGGGCAAAAAATGTAAGTAATTAAATCATTCTTATATGCAAACCCTAAATCTCTTATTCAACAAACAATATTGTGAACTTTCACCAATATCCCCTGTTTTTATGCATATAATATATGGAACTTCAAATTGTTATTGTTCATGCCCTAATCGTTAATTTTAACCCTCAATCCCTATACCCAATTATATGGGTTTTTTCACCCAAAAACATTACAGTTGCCATTATATTATGTTTAAATCTGTGAACATTCAAATGGATTGAAAGATGTTGGGCCAATCAAATTATTTCAGATGTTATTATTATTGTTGTTGAAAGATATGACTATTCACATAAAATTGAAAATTGTTGGGCAAGCAAATTGTTTTAGTTGTTGTTGTTGAAAGATATGAACATTCACATGGATTGAAATATATTGAGCCAATCAAATTATTTCAGATGTTATTGTTGAAATATGTAAACATTCACATGGAATTGAAAATTATTGGGCAAGCAAATTGTTTCAGTTGTTATTGTTGAAAGATGTGAACATTCATAAGGATTGAAAAATGTTGGGCCAATCAGATTATTTCAAATGTTATTGTTATTGTTGTTGAAAGATGTAAACATTCACATGAAATTGAAAATTGTTGGACACACAAATTATTTTAGTTGTTGTTGTTGCTGTTGTTGAAAGATGTGAACATTCATATGGATTAAAAAATGTTGGGCCAATCAAATTGTTTCAGATGTTATTGTTGTTGTTGTTGTTGTTGAAAGATGTGAACATTCATATGGATTGAAAATGTTTGGCCAATCAAATTGTTGTTGTTAACCGTATTGAACATTCACATGAAAATAAAGAATCATGGTCCAATTTCCTTATATCAGATGTTGTTGTGATGTATAATTATGTTGTGAATATACATAACATATGTAAATTAATTAGACACTTTGTGAACATTCACTACTATATTTAGAAGAAATATATCACTTTTGTTATCCCATGTTTGAAACCATATTTCAATTTTGAGGTTGTACTATAAAATTGGCATAACATGATTGTAGTAAGTCTGTGTATTGTTAGCCAAATTAGTACTGTGAATGTTCACAACATCCTTTAATCTATTTGGATTAACATCCATATGTTCTTGAATGTTGTTCATTAATATATAAACACACATTGATTTTTACACACACACACGCAATGCACATTCTGTTTTTGTTGACACAGTGAACATCCACATCCATGGACAGATATGGATATTCGCATCTATGCACACAACTGTAGACATTCGCACCCATGCACACAACTGTGAGCATTCACATCTATGCCAATGTTATGAATGTTTACATTTGTGCCACTGTTTTAATCACATAAGCCTTGTCTTAATTTTTTTTATGCTTTATTTTGCAAATATTGCACAGAAGAAAGCCTCAAAGCGAAAAATAGATGAGTATCATGTCAAAGAAGAAAACCCACATGCAAACACTAGCAACAATGTTGACATGCGGCGGGTCGACCCATCGTTTGTGTCTTTCCGTTCTCCAACCATTCCACCGTTATCGAAATGTTGTCGACTATTGGAACCATACTCCAACGAAGAAGAAATAACGCTGTGAAGATTTATATTTATCAGAGTGTATCAACTCAACATGGAGACCAAATGCAAGCACCCTTTTTTTTCCTTTTTTGTGTAATCAAATTACATTTTTTTGGGTCCTAATGCAAACTTTCTCACATGTTGCCATTATTATTTTTGGTCCTTGTTGTTCATGATTTTGCTGTTATTTTTTCTCTTTTTGTTGTTGTTGGTATTGTTGAAATTATGTAAACTCCCAAATTTGTTGCTTTCTTAGAAAACATAAAATTGTCATTGTTTTGGATATTGTTGTTGTTGGCATGATGTCAACATTCACGTGGAGACATGTCATGAATAAATTTGTTACATGATTGTGAACATTGTGTCAAGCAAATCTCAAAATAAAAACGTTTCTTCTACTTGTAGTTCAATTTTGACATGAACCTTGACATTGTGAGGGTTAATGTTGTTTATATTTATCCACTTATTATTCACATCATAGTTGTGTACATTGAAAATTTGTGGTTTGTGGGTAATGAATGGGTGATGCTGTCATGTTGTTTGGTTGTTTATAGCCACTATGAATATTTACATTGGTGCTATTTGCTTACAAATGTGTACATATAATCATTGTCATACTGTGAATTGTTGTAACCAAATGTTGATGTGAACTTTAACATTCTCTTCTATGCACATAGACATACCTAATATTATATGGATATTTAAATATTAACATTTGGTGTGACCACTACTATTTGTACCCTAGTAGTAATGTGAATATTCATATCTCCAATGATGTGAACGTTCACATTGCTATGTTCGTCACTTAAATAGCACTTTGTTGCTTTTGCTTATATGAATATCGTTGAATGTGAACATCCACACTGATTAATGATGTGCTGATGTCAATGTACATGCCTACCCTACAAATTCTATTGAAATCAAATTTAACGTTCATACAAACACTCACTATTTGTACATGCCCATGTAACAGATGTTGCATCTAAATTTTGCACAAAAAGGAAGAGGGAGGATTATTATGTCAAAGAAGAGAGCATGCCTCTAGAGAGCAACACCCACATCAACATGCGACATGTCAATTATTGATCAAACATTACAGGCTAAGTAAAACCGATGAGAAGCAACAAGTTCTCGGATTTTCAGCTGGACTACTTGAGGCAAACTTCGTTGTTCGATAGTTGGGGTTGTCTACTATTCACTAGCTATACCAGAATATAGTGCTAGTTTTTTTTTTTTTGTTTTTTTTTTTTATTTTTTGTAACTTTGATAACTTGCAGTTGAAAACACTTGACAACATATATATATAAATCAATGATATACTTCTCACATGCCTATGTCTTTTGATGGTATATTTAGTGTTGATGTATTGCGTGTGCTAAACAATATAGACTGTGAACATTCACATTTGTTTTCTTATGTTGAAGTTTGTGTAAATGTTTACATCTTAATTTATGTTCAATAAATGTGAATGTTCAAATTATGTCTTATGTTTATTGTGGCTAACTACCGATGTTAATATTCACATTGTACATTAATCATATGTATGATCATATTAGAATAAACGTGAATCTTCACGTCTATTTATTGCATTGTGAATATTCACATCAAACTGTGGTTGACTACAAATGCTAATATTCACATTATACATTAATTAGGTGTACTGCCCATGAACAAACATATCATAATTAATGTGAATCTTCACATCTATTTATTACATTGTGAATATTCACATCATGTTTGTGTCTAAAACAAAATGGTCATTGAATATTCATATCATCAATATTGCATAATGGTAATGAACACAACAAAAACATATACACCATTCAATATTATATAAAAGTGTAAATATTAACATTAATTGACAATACATATGACAAAATTTCAATACAAAAAACCAAAAATCCAGAAACAAAAAAACCCATAAAATCTCAAACTCTAAAAAAACAAAAAAACCATCACCCATATTCTCATCTTCATCATGCAATTCCAACATTACATCAATCCAACAACAACCTCTGCATGTTGAACCCTTATTGATTTGGCAAGTAAGAACATACTTTGAAGCTCATCATCACCGTCCAAAATAACACCTATTAATCCCAAGTAGTCGATAGAACAATGAAACACAATCAGTAGATAACGCGCTCAATTTTTCACACACACACTCCACGAAAAGTGAACAAGACAGAGCTTGCACCACATTTATTACAATAGTACTACACCTATATGAGCACACCACAAACATAAATGTATCCATCTGCTGCAAAAAATACAAAAACAAGGAAATAAATAAACACATTATAGCCAATGATATGTGAACATTTACATTGTTCACATATTCTGAATTATCTAACCAAACAGAGATGAAACAAAATAAGGAAATGAATATTCATATCATTTTTGTATCTAAATAAACATTGTGGCTTGTAATTATATGATTGAATACAATGATCTAATGTGAACTTTAACATTTTGCATAGTGGCAATGAACACAATGAAAATATGTACACTATTCAATATTATATGGATGTGTGAATATTCACATTGATTGATAAAACAAATAACAAATTTCCATTATAGATAATGTGAATATTAATACTGATTAATAATAAGGTTAACAAAAAAATCAAAATAACTGTATATGCAACTTTTCACCAATGATCCACCATAATTAATTTGTTCAAACAACTGTATATGCATCTCTGTTAAATATCCGAAACTCAAACAACAAAAATATACATGCATTACTAGTAAAAAAATCAGAACCTCATTCATCAAACATGCACTTGCATTACCCATGTATTTTAGAAAATGCACATGAATAAAAAACAGAGCATGCAATCCTTCACATAAATGAACATGCATTCATAAACAAGATGATACTAACCTTGAGAAAGAAATTCTGTAATCGTTCTCCACCTCCGATCAATGACTGATCTCCAACAATTACGTGACGAACCAAAGCACATAAAAACACCAAAACTCCAAAACTGAATCAACGAAAAAATAAGAAACGTGCTATGTATTAACACAGTGTGTGTATATATATATATATATATAAGGGCATAATAGTCCAGGTAAAAATATAAAATTAGTAAAATGGACCTTATGGAATAAAAAGAAAAGTATATGAGACTAATCAGGTTATAATATTCCTTTGTGGACCTAATGGGTTATAATAACTCTAAAATGGATTTATCAACAAAAATCCCTTATCAAAAACAAATAAAATATAAGAATAAGGATAATGATTTCATTATAAATGAAAATCGTATACAACAATTCAAGATTTTATTTTAAAGGGCTATAAAAAATAATTCAATAAAAAAAATGGTACAAAAAATAAATAAATGTTATAAATATATGAACTTGAAGTGAAATGATGAATGTGGATCATACTGTAAATCAGTTTGTTTGGTTTGGATATTCAAGATTCTTTTTTTAAAAAATTAATTTTTTTATTTTTTGTATTTTTTTTCCACTAATTTTTTTTAATATTCTAAGTAATTTTTAAAATTTTTAGATATACTTAATATAAATACATTTAAAAAGTATAATATTTATGAAAAAAACTTTAAAAAATTCGCTAAATATCAAAAATATAAAAAAAATTAAAATTCAATACATTTTTCATATTCTTATGTATTTATTATTTTTATAAATATTTAAGAAATATGCATCTAAAAAAATATATAAAATGTTTAAAATTTTAAAAATATTCACTAAAAATAAAAAATACGAAAAACAAAAAACAAAAAACAAAAAACAAAAAACTCAATTTAAAAAAAATTAAATTCAAAAAATTGAAACAAAACACACTGAACATTTTTTTATACATGAATTTTATGAGTATAGCAATTTTATGTGTTTTTTTTTTAATTTTTTTATAATGCTTTTTGGCTTAATTTACCAATTTATTAGAAGATTGAAATCATGGAATCATTGAGAAGTGGGGATTGTTTTCTGTATTTATGATTGTTATGTTTTGGAAACAAAATTTATTTTAATATATTTTTTCTTTTTGTGATTTCCAAGTCTTGGGGATTGTTTTTTGTATTTGCGATTGCTATGTTTTGGAAACAAAATTTATTTTAATATATTTTTTCTTTTTGTGATTTCAAAGTTTTGGGGATTGTTTTCTGTATTTATGATTGTTACGTTTTGGAAACAAAATTTATTTTAATATATTTTTTCTTTTTGTGATTTCAAAGTTTTCAAAATTACTTTGTTTATATTTATTGAAACAACAATGTTAGGTAGCTCAAAATTTTGTGACTCAAATAACTCAAATCACTCAAAACGACGTCGTTTTTATTGTAAATGATTTTAAAACAATATCGTTTTGACAAATTTAAGTCATTTGAGCCACAAAATTTTGAGGTCCAAACATTTTCCTTCTTGAAATTTGGTGTATTCAACCAATATATATATTGAAATCTGTTCGGCAAACAAAATTTTTAATAAAAAAATTAAATAAACAAACAACATGAAGAAAAATATGCCAAATAATTTTGCAAATTAAGTGCTTTTATTTGCCTCTGTCAATTTACTTAGCTCTCGTTTGGGAAGAAAAAGTTTTGAATTTTTTGGCTAAAATAGTAAAAAAAAAAAAAAAATAGATTAAAAAGTCAATAAGATAAAACGTCACATTCAAACCATAATAATTTTATTTTTTCTCTCACAAAAGTAAAAAAAAAAACAAAAAACTCATCCCAAAACGATATTTTTTAGCCCCAAACTAAAAAATTCAGAAAGTCGCAAAACTAACCCACATCCCAAACGAGGCCATCACCTCCAATTTATTTTTTTTTACCCTAACCTTATTCAAAATTCTACCTTCATTCCCTAAAGCTGTGTTTGGTGAGAAGATTTGGAAAGAGATTTATAAATGGAAAAAGAAAATATATTTACATTTCACTTAGTCTCACACATATTTTTCCTTTCATTTTCCAAATCCTCCAGCCATATGGGTTGTTTAGGATAATCTAAAAAGTATACTTTTTGACTTTTTACGAAAAAATATGCAGAAAAGTAGAGAGGTGATGTAATCCAAATAAGTGCACTTATCTAAATAAGTGCACTTATCTAGGGGTCGTTTGGCAATGACTTTTTTATTTAATTTTTTGGTTTTTTTGACTTTTTTAGACTATGACTTTTTGCTTGTTTGGTTTTCTTGTTTGGTTTTGGAATGGCAAACTTTTTTGTTAATTTTTTTGACTTTTTGATTTTTTTTTGTCATCTTGTGAATATTTAGCCCAATATGAAAACCAAACTGGGGCTTAGTTTATGTCAAATAATGTCTAAGTATCATCCCTACCTTCCATTATGACCTATGGTCATCGTTGTGTCTAGTTCAACGACCCTTCTCCATCATCTCTCATCCAACAACCCCATCAAATTGAAACATTCCCACTTTTCCCTTTCAATGTTTTCTTTCCTTGCTGCAAGCCTACCCTTATCTTCGCAATACCCACATTTCACAATCTAATATTGTTGTGATAACTACCATTTGCGATTACAATTGCATAACCAATCCATCGTGTCATTGCACATTGATGGCATCAACTTCGACTAAGATAAAGTTATGGTGTAACACCCCAACTCTTCACATGTCATCAATATTGTCCGCTTTAGGTCACGCGCCGCACAGATTTGTTCGTTCCAGTGGGTCACCAATCCCAAAACTACTCCAGCCTAAGCACACTTAACTGTGTAGTTCTCTTAGGGATTTCACCACCTGGGAAAAGGTCTCGATGCTATATAAGGGTACAAGTTTTTACTTTTATAGTCCAAGAACTCCCTATCCATTTCCGATGTGGGGCACAATGACTTTACAATCCACCAATCTTAGGGCTGCATATCCCCGTTCAATAGCCTACCAGCTCATAAGCTCACCCACATGCACCGAGAGACGCCAGGGGCCCACACTCGATACTCCGGAGAACCAGCTCTGATACCATTTGCAACACCTTACCTAACCCTTCACATGTCATCGATATTATCCGCTTTAGGTTACGTCCACACGGATTTTTTCTTCTTAATGGGTACCCATCCTAAAATTACTCCAGCTTAAACACACTTAGTTGCATACTTCTGCTAGGGATTTCACTACCCAAGAAAAGACCTGGATACTATATAAGGTTACATGTTTTTACTTTTATAGCCCATAAACTCTCCATCCATTTATGATGTGGGACACTGGGACCTTATATATGGAAAAGAGAATTAGAGTGACTAAGAGAAAATAGAACAAGGAGAAAGAGTGGCTGTCGATGGTCGCTGGAGTTGGGAACAACGGGGAATAAAGTACTTACCAAAGCTAGTATGATGGAATGGGTTAAGTAGTGGCGGCTCCATGTTTTTGTATACATTTAATATTGTTTATAAGCACTTTTTTATTATTATTATTATTATTATTGTTAAACTCTTGAATATGAGTGTCGCTGTTAGCACCCACTTATTACTTTCGACTTTTCATTTTTTTTTACACTAATAATCTCAAATTAAATTATTAAAAAGAATATCAATTATTCTAAGATACCCCATTTCACAATTAAGTCCACACACCCACTTAATCATAAGATGTGATTTATGAGAACACCCACTTCTATCATCACCCACGCACTTCAAAACTTACCCAACCTAAAAACCTTGATAACCTTTCGGTGGCAATATGCTGCCGACAAAGGTAGCAATCATTCGATTATACACATTTCTCCGGCAATAACAATGAATGGAAGTTTTTTTTTTTCTGACAATCACAATTCCATTAGACGAATGGAGTACAACAATGTAAACTCAAAGGAGGTTCATATGGTGTTTGCAAGTTAGAGGATGTTGATATTGTAATGGTAAGTCTATTAAAAAATACGGATAAAAATTGTGAAAATGGTTCAATTTGTTTAATATTAAACTCCTGAACATATGACAAAAAAAGGGCAATACAGGATCGAATTAAAGACATTGGTTCTACAACGAATAACTGAACATTATTCATACATTCAACACCTTAGTTTTGAACATATGAATTTTATTTGGACTTGTTTTACCGATCACATTCTTAAATTTAATTTGTATTGTTATATATTTTAAGGTGATGGCGAACATTCTTTTGAATTTCCATGGAAATTCAAAACCTAAATGCCAACTAGCAGAGCCTTTAATGGTTGTTTGTTGAAATACCCATCTCAAATATCGCAAGGGAGAGTGAGGAGAAGATGGGTTTCAGAACAACAACTTTTGAGAGAGAGAGGAAAAAAACTGTAAAGAGTGAAAGAGATATCGCCATGGGAGATAGCAAGAGAGATACTTCCATGAGAGTGGTTAACGTGATCGACAGGGAGGTCTTTATGATGAACTTCAGATTTGAACTTTTAGGATTTTAGGAGATGGCCCTGTTTGGTTTTCAATTTGAAAAAACAGCTTTTTCTGAATTTTCAATTTGTATTTTTATATTTTTAATGATTTTTTAAAAAATATTTTAATCATTTTTTAAAATTTTATATTCACTTATCCTAATATACTTAAAAAGTAAAAAATGTGTACAAATATTTTTTTTTTTTTAAAAAATTATTGAATACAACAAAATATGAAAATATATTGAATTTTCTTTTTATTTTATATATATTTTTTTATATTTGGTGAATTTTTTAAAGATTTGTTTAACAAATATTATACTTTTTAAGTATATTTATATTAGATGTATTTAAAAAATAAAAAATTGCATCAAATATTATAAAAATTAACTAAAAACAAAAAAAATACAAAAAATAAAAATTTCAATCTTTTGAAAAATGAACTAAATTTTCTAGAACTAAACAGTAAATGATTTTTAAGAATGTGCTGAGGAGTATGCATTTCAATGAGTGTGAAGTTTTTAAAAAGATAATTTTGATATTATTTAAAGGATGAGAGAAATTTTATTCAGCTTTTTTGGTTTTAAGATTCAAGATTCACTTTTTAGTAAATTGAAATTTTTTGTTTTCTATATTTTTGTTGTTTTCACTGATTTTTTTAAATATTTTAACCATTTTTTTATAAATTTTTTAGATATACCTATAACATAAATACACTTAAAATGTATAATATTTGTGAAAAAATTATTTAAAAATTCACTAAATATCAAAAATAAAAAAATATATATGAGAATTTAATACATTTTCGTATTATTGTGTATTTATTAATTTTTTCAAATAGTTATTTCAAATATTTTAGTTTTTAGATATATCTAAGTAAGGTGCATATCAAAAAGTTAAAAAAATGCTTAAATTTTTTAAAATATTTACTAAGAAAAACATAAAAAATAAAAAATTCAATTTTAAAAAAATTGAAACTAACATGATTTTAAAATTTATAAGTGGAGTTCAAAGAAATGAAGGTGTAAAGTAATAAGCTAGTTGTCAATGGGAGTGTTTGGGAAGAGGGTTAGGTTAAAATAGTTTACTAAAAGATAAAATAGATTAAAATAGTTAATAAAGTAAAATATCACATTTAACTCATAATCATTTCACTTTTGCTCTCATAATCATTAAATCAACTACAAAAAAGTCAATTAACTTTTCAAACACAACTATTTTATTTATCAAAAAAGATTGAGGCCTCAAATTTTTTGGCTCAAATTTGCCTCGATTTTTTTTTTCCCTGGGTTGATGCTTTGCTTGTTATTATTATTATTATTATTTTTATTTATTTTTTTCTGCAATGTATTAGCCCAGAAAAAAAAAAAAAATTGCATTCGAGGTAATTTCGAGCCTCATTTTCGAGGCCTCAATCACAGCTGTTTATTTATATTAAAATAGTCAAAAGCCAAATAACTAATTAAAATAGCCAATTTTCCAAACAAGACTAATAACAATCACTCTGTTTGGTTTTGATTTTCAGAATTTGCTTTTCAGAAAATTATATATTTTTTATTTTTTGTATTTTTTTTATTTTCACAGAATTTTTTTAATATTTTATGTATTTTTTTAAAAATTTTTTAGACACATCTAACATAAATACACTTAAAAAATATAATATTTATGAAAAAAGTCTTTGCAAGATTCACTAAATACAAAAAATATAAAAAAAATATGTAAACTCAGCACATGTTTCATATTTTTTTGTGTATTCATTAATTTTTTAAAATATTTTTTCACAAATATTTTACTTTTTAGATAAATCTAAGCAAGGTACATCTAAAAAAAAAAAAAAATTTTAAAATTTTAAAAATATTCACTAACAACTAAAAAATATGAAAAATAAAAAATTTAATTTCCAAAAAATTGAATTCAAAAAATTAAAACCAAATACACTAAATACTCTTTTGAATCCAAAATAATAATAATAACAATCAGCTTGTTTGGTTTTAATATTTTAGATTCACTTTTTAGAAAATTGATTTTTTTTTATTTTTTGTTTTCACAGATTTTTTTTAATATTTTAAGTATTTTTTTTTTATTTTAAGTAATTTTTTTAAAAATTTTTAGATATAGCTTTTGGAAATCTAGCTAAAAGTCAAGTTTTTTGACTTTTTAATTTTTTTTGGGTTACATTACATTTTTAATTTTTTTGCATATTTTTTTGAATAAATAAAAAATTTTAAAAAGCCAATTTTTTACTTACTTTCCCAAACAAATTATAAATACCTTTAAAAAATATAACTTTTTGATTTTTTTTAAAAAGTTAACTAAATATCTAAAATATAACAAATTATAAATACCTTTAAAAAATATAATTTTTTGATTTTTTTTAAGAAGTTAACTAAATATCTAAAATATAAAAAATATAAAAATTTAGTACATTTTAATATTCTTGTGTATTTATTAAAATTTTAAAATATTTTACTTTTTAAGGAGTTGTTTGGGATGACCTAAATAAGTGTATTTTTTATCTTTTTACGAAAAGATGTGCAAAAAAGTAGAGATGATGTGATGAAAAAAAGATAAAAAAATGGATTATTTCTCATATGCCAAACTTAGCCTAAATATATCTAAATAAGATGTATATATAAAAAAATAAAAAAATATTTAAAATTAAAAAAATAATCATTAAAAATAAAAAAAAATACGAAAGTTAAAAACTTATTTCTTAAAAAATTAAATTCAAAAACTTAAAAGAAGGTGATACTTTTTTTTTTTTGAAGATTAGTATCAAAATAAAAGTTAAAACAACAAAATACCCTCACCCAATAGCTGCATGGCACGTACGGTAACCCTGACATTTCATCAAAAGAGCGGAGCCGATTTTGGTCCAACAACAAACAGAATTTCGTTTACCTTTTTTATCACCCATTTATTACAGTACCAACAAAAAAACAAACCCATTGCCTCCATCGTTTTCTCAGCTCCCATTTCCGTCACATTTCCGAGGAAAGAAAAGGAAAATAATGGATGGAAACACCAACAGCAGAGCCGAAGCCGAACGCTTACTCGGAATCGCCGAAAAGCTCTTGCAAACCAAAGATTTCGAGGGCGCTCGAGAATTCGCGATTTTGGCTCAGGAAACCGAACCCTTATTGGACGGTTCTGATCAGATCCTCGCCGTCGCCGATGTCATCCTCGCCGCGGCGAAGCGGATCAATAACCAACACGACTGGTACGCCGTCCTCCAGCTCCACCGCTCCGACGATCTCGACCTCATCAAGCGCCAGTACCGCCGTCTCGCTCTCCTCCTTCACCCTGACAAGAACAAGTTCGCCTTCGCTGACTCCGCCTTTCGGATCGTCGCGGATGCGTGGTCCGTCTTGTCCGATTCGGCTAAGAAATCGCTGTTCGACAGTGAATTAGGTTTTTTCACCAAGGTCGATTTGAGGAATCAGAGAGATCAACAACAGAATCAATTTCGTCGTGAGCAAGATGATCAACAGCAGCAGCAGAAATTGCCGGTGCGGCGGAGCGGGGCGGTGGGGAACTCCGGCGGCGTCAGGGCAAGCACTAGCGGCGGCGGCGGAGGAGATGAGACGAAGGCGGCGAGTTTCTGGACTGCATGCCCGTACTGTTACAACTTGTATGAGTACCCTAAGGGTTACGAAGAATGTTGCTTGAGGTGTCAGAATTGCCAGAGGGCTTTTCACGCCGCCGTGATTCCGTCGCTGCCGCCGGTGGCTCCGGGGAAGGAGGAGTATTACTGCTGTTGGGCCTTCTTCCCTCTAGGGTTTGCGAAATCCAATTCCGAGAGTGGAAAAAAGGCTGCTTTCCCCAATCCGACTCCCCCAAAGTTTCCGACTCCGTTTCGGAGTGGCAGTGGTGCTGATGATTTTGTGGATCTTTCACACACAATTGTGACTCCGGCGGCGAAAAAGAGGGGTAGGCCTAAGAAGAATTTGCAGGCTTAACATGAATGAGTGACTCGAATCAGACGGAGCGAATGCCGAGGTTTTTGATGTTAATACTGAAAAAATTTTATTTGGCCCAAACTAATTTTAGGGACTGAAGCTGCTCAAGTATGCAAAAATTCATAGGTATTGCGGTAGTTCTAGTTGTTTGTAGGATTTTAGATAATTTCTTTATGTCTTACTTTGTTTAATCTGATTTTCCCATAGATGATGTCTAACATACGTTATGCAAGATTGTGATATTGGCTATTGAAAATCAAGGTTTTCTTGTTTGTTTTTTGAATCACTGACATTATGTTTCTGTAACATGATGTGTTCTTTGGGTGTCAATGGAGAGTCCTAAACAAAAGTCTCAACCTATGAATTATTGTAACAATTGATAAAAATGTATTGGAAGTATTATTGTAACAATTTTTTTCCATTATAAATTAATTAGTATCAATTAATTGCTTAATTAGTATCAATTAATACTAAAATTATTAACTAGTATCAATTAATGGCCTAATTAGTCTCAATTAATACTAGAAATGATTAATTAGTATAAATTAATATTAATAATTAATTTTTATTAGTATCAATTAATATTAATAATCCACCAATGTTATTAATTTGTGTCAATTAATAATTAATTCATTACAAAAATATACAATATTAATTTATTAATAATTAATACCAATTAATGTTGATATCAATATAAAAATTGTTGATTTTTTTCTTCTCTTCTTTCTTTTTGTTAATTTTGTTAATTTATTAATTCATTACATATTATTTTATTAACTGCCACTGGTGGCTAGAGTTTCAATGTCGGAGAACAACGTAGATCGCAATCGCGATGGAGTTTCAATGTCGGAGAACAACGTAGATCGCAATCGCGATGGCGACAAACAACGCAGATCGCGAGAGAGAGAGAGAGAGAGAGAGAGAGCACGGGTCGATCCTGACGGTGGCAAACAATGCCGGAGAACAACGCAGTCGGAGAGAGAGAGAGAGAGAGAGATGGCAATGGTTGGGTTTCAGATCACGATCGCGATGGCAGTGGTGACGGGAGGTGATGACAGAGCAGATCGTGAAAGAGAGAGAGAGAGAGAGAGAGAGAGAGAGAGAAGAGAGATCGTAAAAAGAGAGAGAGACCTCGATCTCTGGTTTGTTCGCCGGAAATTGCATGGCGAAAATCGCCTCAACGCCGAAAATTGCCTCTCTCTCTCCCCCTCTCCCTCCCTCTCCCTCTCTCTTCAGTGAGCGAATGAACAATGTTTTGAGAAAGGGAGTTTATATACTTGGGTTTTTGGTAATAGTTGAAATTGTCGAGGGGCATTTAAGTAATTTTGCCCCTCGATTTTTAGCTTTCCGTTTAAGCTGAAATGGAAAAGTAGCTCTTCCCCCACTCAAATGAGCTTATAAAAAGCTATAATCTATATCATTAAGCTACACCAAACACACAAAAATAACTTATTTTAAGCTATAAGTTGACTTGAGATGAAAATAAGCTGTGCCAAACAGGCACATTGTCCATAGGGTTATGTATTGACTTTTTATATATTATTTTGTGAGTTGAAAATCTGATTTTACTCTCTTGTTATTATGGTGAGTTGCTTAATTTGACTCGGAATAAACAGGGCTAGAAGTTATCCTTGTGCTGTGGACATGGTATATGAGTATTTATAATTTGCAGTCCTTTCATCTCAGCAATTCATCAAAGTTTTCTTAAGCATTGGTTCAAATTTTCTTTATGTTATCTTTTGATTTTGTTCTCTATGAACTTATTATTGATTTATGAAGTCCAAGTTGTGTGTGAATTCACCGAATTGTTACCAGTATTGGTTTTCTGTTGTGCTGTGAATGCCACGCAAGTATCACCATCGTCATTAACGCCACTGCGGTATTCCATTATCAATTTAATTATTATTCTTTGAAAAATCTTGGTCTCTATGTTCACAAGTGTGTTACATAAAGATTTCTTTCATGTTTCTTTGTGTTGGATACGAAGTAGCAGCAACAGGTATGCCATAGTTGCATTGATTTTCATCATATTCATCTTGTTAGTTTCTTATTATAGCAGTATTCACGTCAAACGATATTTATTATTTGTTAAATGATACTTGGCAAGAGATATACATGCCAAAGTAGTAGGTTTAGTTTCTTATCCTTATTCTTTGTCTATTTGATCTTAATTGTAGCTGTTTCCCTTGTTTGTTGCCTTGATATGTTTCCAAGTCTTTAATTTAGCATTTTTAAGTTACTCCCACACCCTAAAATTTGTATGTTCTGAACACATCCAGCTTGCTCAGAGGCTTCGATGGCTGATTTATCCAGTGAAAATGCCTTATCTACTAATTCAAGTGGGGAAAAGGATAATCTGCTGGCCAGAACTTTTTTTTTTAGACATATAAGTTCTGAGAAAACTGACCCTTTTTATCTCCTTTACAATCCTCTGGTTGTTAATCCAAAAAATGGACAGACAACAGTTGAAGAGGATATTTATTTTACCCTTGAAAACCAAACCTTACATTTAATTTCATGAGGCAAAGTCAAGACAATCAATACGTATAGAGATAAGACTTGTAGTGGAAATACCAACGGAATGTGATGATTTATTTTCAATTTTAAAGGACCTATGTTTATTTGGGATTGGGAGTGATAGCAAGAGAAGTTGATTATCCAATAGCAGGTGCTACTGGGGTAAGGGACCCAATCTTTCCTTGAAATGGTATGGGGACAGCGGATACTACTAGAGATATTCATCATGAGGGGAGGTAAGTTTGCATTCACTGTCTCTTTTCTGCCCATTTTGGCATGAGGGATTCTCTGTGAAATTGGTACCAGCTTTTAACTAAAGTGGCATTTAGACTGGAATACATGAAATATTTGAGGCTACCCACTCGGTCGCATATATGGAATGATCAAACATGCAAGTCAGCACGTAGAGGACATTCCATTTGGCACCAAATAAAGTATGAACTCAAGACTGAAGGTTTTAAACATGGATGCTTTGGATATATGAAGTTTTACTATGACAAGGTTCAGAGTACATTGTTGGATTGTAAATATTTGACTATACTGTGCTTACAAAGTGGCACTGAACCCTCTAAAGACAGAAAATGACCTAAAAGAAACTGGATATGAAAAAGGGGATATGAGACAAGATCTCTAGCTGACTTTGATTTGGGTTTCTGTATAAGTTAGATATGCAAATTATAGGGCATGCCTTCTTAACAAATTGAGAGTAGGTTTTTACAGGCTTCTAACATTGTTGGCAATTAGGATTCTACAGTAGTTTGCTGATTTCAAAAGCAAGCAAATAAGTTGGACCGGGACCTTCTATCCTTGGTATGCAACCATCGACTCTATTCTGACTGTTAGCCTGGATGGTCAAGTGGTAACCATTGGCTTATGAGGATTGTTGCTTGAGATGTCAGAATTGTCAGAGAACTTTTCATGCTGCTGTGCCGGTCTAGTGTTTGTGACTGCAAATTCGGAGGGTGGGAAAAGGGTGGGGTTCCCCAATTCAATGCCTATATCCGACTACTTGGGCAGCAGGAGCTCCATTTTGGAATGGTGGTGCTGATGATTTTGAGGATATTTCTGAAGCAAATGTCACTCCGGCCTCTATGAGGTGGGGTAGGCAGAATACAGCAGTGGGATCTGAGGTAGACAATTCCTATGGTGCTGCATTATGATGAGAAGTGACCCAAACCCAGTTTGTGGCTAAAGCTGCTCAAGTTGGCTAGTTTATAGTTATTGTAGCAGTTGTAGTTCTTCTTGTAGAATTTAGATGTTTTCTTTGGGTCTTATTTTGTTTAAAATGTCTGTCCCATAGATATAACATGTAACTTATGATATGCTAGAATGTGATATTGGTTATTGAATCAAGCTGTATTTTTGTTGAATCACTGACATTATGTTTCTGCAACATGATGTGTTATTTCGATGGAAATGGAGAACCCTAGTTAAAACTTTCAACCTCATCATTTTCCATGGTGTAGTGTACTGATTTTTACAGATAATATTGTCAATTGAAAGTCAGTTAAGTCAGTTTTTACGCTCTTGTTATTACGACTGAGTTGATTAATTTGACTTGGAAGACACGGGGGTATAAGTTATAAGTTATCCTTGTGCTTTGACGATGGTCTATGAGTATTTATGATTTGCGGTCATTTCATCTCAGTAGGGTGATAAATGAGCCAAATGAGCTGAGTAATTAACTGTTGAAGCTTGGTTTGAAAACTTTAATGATTTTCAAAATTTGTTCAGGCTTAGTTTGTTAAATTTTCGAGCTGATCTCAAACCAGCATTTGTCGAGCCTAGCTTGAGTGGTTTGGTATTTTAATATAGTTTTAGGCATACTGAACAGAGCTGAATGAACAATTGATTGTTTAGGCTTGGTTTGAAAACTTTGACAAGCTTCGAAATGTGTTTAAGATTGACTTGTTTACTTAATGGACTGAGCTCTATCGAGTTCTTAACGAGCCAAACTTAAGTCGAACTCGAGCTGTTTGGTTCATTAATCACCCCTACATCTAGCTTTACTAAATTTTATTGATGTTCTCTCTTTCAATTGTATTCTCTGTGGAACTTATTGATTTATGAAGAGTTCAAGTTGTGATCAGGTAGTTACCAGCATTAGTTTTCTGTTGTGCCATGAATATCACAAAAGTATCTCCATCATCATCATCGCAACTGCAATATTTCATCATCTCAATTTATGTATTATTCTTGTTGTAAAATGTCGATCTCTATGGATTTTATTAGATAGGTGAGTGAGTTGCATAAAGATTGCTTTGGTGTTTCTTCGTGTTGGATAGGAAATTACAGCACCAGGTTTATCTTAATAGGTTTTACTTTCTTATCCTTAAATTCTGTTATCTAATTGATCTTAAATGCAGTTGTTTCCCTTGTTTGTTGAGCATGCTATTGTCTTGATATGTTTGCATGTCCCTAATGTAGCCTAAAATTTGTATGTTATGAACACATCCAGCTTGCTCAGAGGCTTCCGTTGCTGATAAACCTTTTCTTGTTGTCTTTACAATAAACTTTCATCAATTGAATGATTCTTTTGTGCTGAAAAAGCTCTTTCTCGGTATGCCTGGTCTTCACGAGATTAGCAATCACTTCGGATTGACAAAATTTTATCAATTTTATAATTTAGCCAAAATTAGTCTGAGCATCTCTTTTTTTCCGGACTTTGTATATCACTCCCTTTCTGGTAGACTATTAGTTTGGACTTTAATTTTTTAGCTAAATGTAAGGCCATGTTTAATTTTTTTTCCGGACTATATCTGTTCACATAGTCATTGTTTGTTATTGTGTTTTCATATTATCTACATTAGTTTTGTCTATTTAACCCTATTAAAAATAAAATCAGTATAATTATGTCAAAGCTGCAAAACTTGGTGTATTTTCTTTAAATCTCAATGAAATCACTAATATACCCTTAATATTTTGATAACTTTATTTTGTAAGTGTTATATATATATATATATATATTTCATTTTAAAAATTAAATTAATTCAATAATTATAGATAAACTATTTAATAATATTTTTCATATAATTTTGGACCATCCACTTCTTTTAAGACAATTTTTTTAAAAAAAAATCATATGATTACGATTATTTTATTAGTTTAATTGTTGTCCTTAGTTAATGAAAAAAGTAGGTGGGTAAACTTCACTTTACTCCCTATATTTTAGATTATGTGTGGTTTACTCCCTAACATTTGAAAATGACTACATTACTGCCTTGTGGTTTGTGGACTGCCTTGTGGTTTGTGGACTGAAGTGTGCCATTAAATTCGTTAACTATTTAATGAAAAGATTAAAATAGCCTTGTATTTTCGTTATTTGTTTGCAAGGAAAAGTGCACTTTAATCCATTGTACTTTATTCTATGTATGATTTACTCCCTTTGTAACGTTCAAAAATAATTACACTAATTCGACCTAACACAATATACATAAGACAACGTAATCAAAATAATAAATTTTTATTAACCTGAATCATTATACAAAAGTGACACATGCGATATATATTCATAAATAGTTCATCCTGAATCTACAGCATGTGTTACAAGTAGTAAAGATGAATGAATGTTAAACAGATATTTAAATCCCCTAAGGACTTACATCTCTCCAAGTCGTTACTTGGTTACAACAAAGCGAGAGTAGCTCGATACAAATAAAGCCCTGGGCTATACAAAAAAAAAAAAAAATAATAAAAAAAAATGCAACAAAAGAAAGCTCTTGCTCCAAAGTCCTTTCAAGCTATTGCCTTGGCAGAGGCTTATCATTAACACCTGAAAATAATTTTTTCCAAGTAGGGTGAGCCAAAACCTAGTAGAAACAATCTAACACAGTATATTGATATTAACAAAGATATAAGTATAATGTGTATTTACATTGCCAATGATAAAACATTCGTATTCTATATAATCATAAAGTATCAAAATTCACATCTCAATCTGTTTTCTTTCTCGTCAATTCAAGTTAATTTATTTCATCTCACTTTATGAGCCAATTTCATTATCTTTTAGACAATCCATAAGAGACTACAACTCAGTGGTTTCCCGAATTAACACAATTATCACACAAACATTTCAATTTGTCATTTTTCGGAAATTTCGTCAGCGGGATCGACACCCATGTATACGCGCGGTTTCGAGACTTTTACACTAGACACATAGGCCAACTTAATTTCAATGGAGTCCCTCCTTCCATCTCCTCCTAAACAATGGAGTACATCCCATTTTTCCTCCCAAACAATCATACATATACAATGTATTTAAAACGTAGTCATATTCAATGACAATCAACAAGAGATTAGTTTCAATTCACCTAATCCTCATGCAATTTCTACAACAATTATAACTATCCTCCACCGATAGCTCAATACAGATATTTCTAAACAGATATTCAATCTCAAGACAAATAATTTATTCAAATTTCCAAAAGTGTGAGGTAATATATATCCAACCCCACCATTTATATCAACATTCATCCAATTTCATATTTACAATATCAATTGCATTATTTATACAAAATAAATATTTGAACCATTTTAGGTTAACTTCTCTCTTTCCCAAAGGTCAACCCAAATGCCAAAATCAACAATTGTGACACAATAAAACCTCATTTTCGAACCCCATGACCATTTATATCACATTCATTAGAAACCCCTCTTTTGATTTTACATTCCAAACCCTAGGTTTGTCCAAAATACTCTCAAATTCCACCATTGTTATACAACAAACAATAACTAAGTTAAAAACCATAAGAAGGTGTAGAAAAATCCCTACTTCAAGCTTAGAGGACCAAAGGGTATAGGGAAACTTCAAGAACGCCGAAATCAAGCTTTAATCGGATCAAAATATAGCTCTTGAGATACTCTAACTTTTTAACAAAGGCCAGTGGGTAAAGATATCACTAGAACTAAGTGAAAATGTAGAGAGAGATAGTGTTTTAGAGAGAGAGAGGTTCCCGATCTAGGGTTTTGGTGGAAAAAGATGTGAAAAAGTGATGTAAAAATGTGCTGCTACGAATTGATATACGCACAATCTGCTCGAGCGCAAGAAGTGACGCTCGAGCGCCAAGACACAATGAAAAAGACGCCACTGCTCGAGTGCAAGAGGCGACGCTCAAGCGTAGAAAACACGCATTTAGTAGTTTTGCAGGCAATAGACCAACCGCTCGAGCGCAGAAAGACTCGCTCGAGCGTAGAATACATTCTCCCAGTAGTTTTGTAGATCTACAAAAGTACTGAAAAATTTGCAAAGCCCGCCCGAGCGGAGGAGCAAAAATCTGGCAACAAGAGTTTGGAAATCAAGCAATTAACTTGTCCCAAACACAACCACAACAATCCAAAAGACAAAATTAAAGGAAAACTAGGGGAAAAGAGATGAACAACAACACTAAACCACGAAACCCGAGTCTAGAATACAATAAAGGTTGGGTTAAAACTAGAATCTCTATACCTTTGAACTTTGAAAATTAGCATATAACCCCCTTATGTTTGCCATATGTTTCACATTTGCTATTAAGTTAGATGAAATGTTTAACTTTAGTCACAAACCACGTGGGGGTTATGTAGTTATTTTTAAACGTTAAAGGGGTAAACCATACATGATCCAAACCACAAAAGAGTAAAGTGAAGTTCGCCTTAAATAGATCATGTAACACTTGGGTGTTTTAATCTATTGGAAGGTGTATTTAATATCTTTATTTTCGTTCTGGGAGTTTTTGGAGTTGTTGTATATTGGTTTTGAAGGAGTACAATCCGATTTAAACTCGTTGGGTTTGTTCGTTCGCGTTTGTTCTTGTCAAAAAGTTCCTTGGAAACTTAAAAATTTTGTTCTGGGGTTGACACCAGCCTTCCCAAGTGTCAACCCTTGCGTGTTGTAGTGTTTCTGGAGGTGTTACTGGAATTTAGGGTCGACACCAGTCTTTTGTTGTTGGTCTCAAGGGTTGACACCAGTCTAGGAAGGGTCAACCCTTGTATATTGCAAAATCTGTGTGTTAGTTGCTAGAATTTAGTGTCGACCCTTCTTGCCTGAGCGTCGACACCTTGCTTGCTGTCGGATTGTCTTTTCTACCTGAAGGGTCGACACCCTGCTTGTTTTTTTTCAGAATTTTGGCATTCGAATGGGCCCTACTTTTGGGGGTTTCGGACTTATCCTTTTTCATTGACTTTAGGGCTATTCTCTACTACTATAAATAGATCCAAACCACACCTTTCTCATAATTTTTTTCTCTTTTTCCTCTCAAAACCGAGAGTCTCTATCTCTTTCTCTCAAAAACTCATATTTTCCACTTCAATCCTTAGATCTACTCTCTTAGAGGTGTCTTCTCACCTTGATCCTTTGAGATATCTTGTAGATCTTGTCAAGGGCTTTCTATTGATCTGAGAAGTTTGTGGCTTCGTCGACCTTGACTTTTTCGGGTTTTTTTCTTCATGACTTGAGGTAGGGATACTTTTACCTTAGTATTTCTTTGTTTTGAAGGGATTTCATGGTATGGTTGTGATTTATGAGTTAATTGGAGAGTATTGTTGGATCAATCTCATGTTTTACATAAATAAACCATTTTATTTGACTCTTGCTTGAGATTCCTTTACTCCCTTTTTTCAAAGCATGTATATAAATGTTGTTACAAACCATATCTATAATAGAGGAGAAAAACCCCGAAATTTGGTAAAACCCTAGATTCTCCATTTGAGTTGAAAACACCACATTGAAGGGGAATTTCCTTGATTCATGAAATATTGTGAATAATAAATAGATGAAGGATGTGGATGTTGATATAGTAAAGGAATTGTGGCTTGGATGTTATTTTTCCTTAAATCTTGTGTTGTATTCAATTCTTGGGTAATGTTGGATGGTTGTTGATGGAATAAAATGTGAATGAATTGTTAATTGTGCACGAGTCCGGGTAAGAGTCGATTTTCCAAATGTATTGTTGTGTTGGTATCTGCGCGAGGAGTTTAAAAAGGTGCCCAAATTCCCTATCTAGGCTTATCGCTGGACGAATGTGGGAAAAATATTTTTGGGTGTCCACATAGTCCTGCCGTATGATAGCCGACAAAAGTGAAAAAACGGATGATTTTCTTTGGGGTACCCACTCCCTGCCATATGATAGTCGGCAAAAGTAAAAAAAATGGATGGTTTTCTTTGGGGTGCCCACTTCCTGCCGTATAATAGCCGGTAAATGTGGGGGTGGTTTTAAAACAAAAGTAAAGGGTGTTTTAAATTGGGCTCTTACAGGTGGACTCATGGCTTGCGTTCTATGGTTGTGAATGTTTGATTGTTGTGCTTGATGACATGAATAGTCATTGTTATTGTTTGGTTATTATAGATTTATATGTTTATTAAGGATTACATGTAAAGATAAATTTCCTTGTAATGTTCTGTCGCAAAGATACCATAATCTTATTCAGATGATTAAATACTTGGTTAAATGTGTTCCTACTGTGTATATAGTTCAACCCTATCTTATTTTTCAGGAATTGATGAAGTACCACCTCCCTGAAGGATTAGACAAGCAATAGCTCTTTTTGGAAAAGTTGATTCATGTGTACTTTGTTATTTTGAATTGGAATTTTTGTAACAAGACTATTAATTTATTTTGTTATAATTGTATGCCCTAGAGGCTTATATTTTGTAAGACCATCTAGTTCATAGAACTGGAATACGAGTTCTAATCATTGTGGGAATGTACATGGTGAATTGTAATCTCTTATCTCTTAGTTCAATGAGAAGGATGACTTTCTGGGTATATTAGTGTATTTGTTTTGGCATATTCTTGTGGGAAAATTTCAGGGCGTTACAGATCAAATCATTTAAGTAGCCCCTGTGATGAATCCTAAGAACTAAACAACATTGTCTAGTCCACAATGTGAACTGGGAACACGGATATTACAAACTAATAATATTTCGTTGATGGTAGGATTGTAAACGAGTTGACTATTAAGTTGTTAAATTTTATTTAAAAATTTCACAAATTTTAAAATATTTTAAACTTGATTTGTTTACGAAAGACAACAAAAATAAAAGCAAAATAAAACAAAAAATCTATAAATAATTTTTCGGTTTGAAAACTAAACAAGTTAATCGAGACCCTGTGGCCGAGTGGCATGTAATCGCGTCTTAGGCTGCAATGAGTAGAAAGTCTTAAACTTCAAGATGATGGATCAGTGACAGCCCCTTTAAATTGTAACTTACCTTTACTAACATACTAATATTCTATTTTTAAAAAAATAAAATAAAAAATACATGTTTTTTTTTTTAGTTTTGAACAATAGAGTTACTAAGGAAAAAAAAAAGAAAAGAGAGAGGCAATTTAACATTAAAAAAAAAAATCATAATACCCTTGAAAGATTAAGAAGAAAAACGTGAAATGCAAAATTGGTATTGTGTTTGTGAATTATCTCAATTTACCATGAAAATTATATGTAAAATAAATATTTGTCAAATAGAGTCTATATAAAATAGGTAAAGTTAATATATTTCAAATTAGGTTTAGATTTGTGTAGAACTCTATATGTAATAAGAAAATACATGCTGACGTGACTCTCTTAGACAAAAGCAAGCCCACATAACATGCCACTTGAGCACGGAAAAAACACTACTTTTAATAATATATATATGATATGATGATATACAAATAAATATATACATATATATTTACAAGAAAAATTAATATAAAATAAAGGGATTGTTATGTGGTCCTATCTCTTGAAAAAAAAAAAATCCCACTAAATTGACTATTAATTAAGAAAATATTATAATAAAACTGACTAAACTTTATTTAAATTTGTTGTAAGAATATATTTTTCTTATTATTATCACTAGCAAATCAGCATTCCTATTTTATTTATTTTAGATTAGATAGTGTACATCCTCCATTTAACAAACCACATTAATTGGGTATCTCTCTCTAATTATTTCTGTTTTTATTTATAAATTGTTTTCTCTTCCCTTTAATTCCCTATTAATTGAAATATTTCCCAGTCACCTGCATATATATCTTATATTCTAACTACCAAGCGATTTAACTCTTTATCTTTTTCTTTCTCTCTCCAAAAGTAGTTCCAGAGAGGAAACAAAAATGCTTCCATGCCAGTACCCCTACAGTAACGGCAACAACAACAGGCTTAAGAGCATTTCAAATAGAAATGGTACTATGTTGCTTCAACAACCCAAGTCTGTGTTGATGTCGATATCGATGAAGACGGTGGCAAGGGACAGTGGTAGAGGAGAGTTGAGAAATTCAAAATCAAAGAAGACACAAAAACAGGAATCAACAGAAGCAACAATGAAACACGCCTTAGTAGAGCAGAGGTGAAGGCGGCGAATCAGCAGCCACTTTAAAAGACTTCGAGAGTTAATCCTCCCTAACGTTGCCTCCAAAGTAACTACTCTCTCTCTCTCTCTTTCTCTCTCTCACTCTCACCATCATCACTTTAATCTGGAATGAAATTATGAGAAGACTAAAGAGGCCATGACCCCATATTTGTGTGGAAAATATTATTTGACTAATCATTTAAAAAAAAAATATTCATTTTATACATAAAATTGTCTGTCTCTATATATATATATATCTTTTGAAATTGAAAATTTTATTAATTTTTTGGAATTGTTTGATCAATAGACTTATAAGGTAACAAAAAATGACTCAAAATTGAAAAAAGACAAAAGTAAGTTTGAAAAAATTTGACTTTTTAGTATGGTTATAATTTATAGCTAAACAATTATGGGAAAATTACATATTTGGGGTTTTTTTTTTATAATAAAAATAAGTATAGATTAGAGAAAAAAATTATGAATATTAATCATGAAATTTTCAATGATTTTATAATTTCTTTTCTTTTAACACTGCTTCTGTATTTTTTGCAAATTTTTTTGTATAATCCCAATTCAACTCTTATATGATGTTAGTTCATACTAAAAATGAATGTTGTTCATATACTATTTATTTGAGTAAAATTATGAGTACTTAAATTTCATGAAATTTACATTGTATAAATTAAATTTATACTGAGTGTGTCTCCTACCATAACAAATTTGAATATACATTTATACAATGAAATTCTAAATATATTTGAGTAATATAATAGTATTTACGTGTTACAATGCATATAACGAATGCATACACATACACAGTGGGAACATATATAAGTGGTCTCCTAATTTTATATGATTCACAAGGGTAGCGTTGTGAATGTTGGTAGACAGTGAAGGCATTAATATTAACGGAGACAGTTCGTCGAGTGATTAAACTGAAAAAGAAGGTATCTAATGTGGCTTTACAAGATGATGGAAGTGGGTGGTGCAACTACGATGGCACATCAAGATTTTTTTTGTTCCCTAGGGAGAGTGATGAGGCAACAATGGGTCATTGCAATGGTGGCAATGGCAAAATAGTAAAAGTCATGGTATGTTGTGAGTATAGACCAAGTTTAAATTGAGACTTGGCAAAAGCGATCTGATTGGTAGGAGCAAGGGCAATTAAGGTAGAGATGGTGACGATAGGTGGTAGGATAAAGGCTGAGGTGGTGGTGTAGTGGCGGGAAGGCGGTGGTGGAAAGGAAGATGTTGGGTCACTAAGAAGGGCATTGAATACATTGGTGGAGAGTCGGGCTCCGGGCTGTTTGGGTCATCTAATGACGATTAATAGCCATAATGGATTGGGCCTTGAGATCCTAAGAAATAAGCGGGCTGAGATATGTGGATCATTGGAGCTCGCCGAGGATTTAGAAAGACTTTTATTAAAGACTGTTTGATTATGAATTAATTGTAAGGAACTCAAAATCATCATGGACTCTTTGTTCATGTGATTAATTGTAAATTACATAATTTAATGATGCACACATACAATTCGGCTTAAAATTTTAAGTTAGGTTTGAATTTATGAATTTAAATAAAAATATTTAGATATTAATCATTTAAGGACATTTGTTTAAATTTAGATATGTATTTTAAGATTGAATTTGAAATATTCATAATGACGATCATTGTGATTGATTTCAAATAATAATAGAAAATTAATTATTGAAATCATTCACACTTAAGTACTATAATTATATAAATATTACAATAAAATATTTTTATTTGCTTTAGTTTATCTTCTCATTTAATCTATCAAAAATAACTCTTCCATACTTTTATAACAAAATTTTTGTGTTAATTTTTTATTTATTTAAAATTTATATCTAAACGGGCCCTTAATTTATTTCACTTTATTTTATTTTACTTTTCTTTCTTAAAATAAACTCACAATCCGAACATAACATAATAACTTAATGTACTTGTAGCCACATCTTAGGGTGCGGTAAGGGGAAGGTCAATGGTTCAAGCTGAAAGAGCAGTGGCAATCCCTTTTGTTATAATATGACTTTACCAACAAATTAACATCCTACAATCTTGGCCAAAAAAAAAAAGTAATATCTTTATATGAATGTTTCGAGTCTAGCTTTGTGTGGCTGCGGTGGGCATGTCTCTGAGCTCAACTTAATGATTCAAATCGTTCAATATGTAGAGTTCATCAAATATATCATCCCTGCAAAAAATCACGCTAATTGGACATCGATAGCCATTTGATTAGGTTGCATTTGTGTGTTATTTATTTTTAAAAACATAATTGTCGTTAAAACAAATATAATCTAATCAAATAGCAATAAATATCCCGATCAATATGATATTTTGCAAGAATAATGTGCTCAATGAGCTTTACAGTTTGGATCATCGAGATGGGCCCGAAATTGGGTCAACTATGGCCCAACAACTAAGGGTGAGCATGGTTCGGATTGATTTGGTTTAGCCGTAAACCAAGATTAATGCATTACCTGTGGTTCCATCAAATTTGAAACCAAATCAATCCATGAAAATCTTGAAATCAATCCGAACCAAACCACTAAACCATGGTTGAGTTCAATTTGGAATCGCAAATTTCAAAAATATTATCATTATTTACAATATGATCACAAAATATTATTTACAACTTAAGAATTGTTTATATAATTATTTAAAACTAGTTCTATTAGTATATAAAAATATACTTATAATAGTAAAGAGTTATAATATATATATATATATATATTTGATACTAATAAAATATTTTCATATTTACATTTGGTAACAAATTATATGTAGAATCTAAACGGTCCGGTTCAGTTCTAATTGGATTTGTAGCTTTAAAATCACGGACCGAACCATGAAATACAGTTTAGTTATTTAAAAGATCAGAACTGAACTGTGCATTAAAAAAACCAAACCAACTCAAGTCGTGTAGAAAGTAGAAAACATGACAGACACTTCACACTTTTATAAACTATAGATATATCTTAGTGTGTGAAATGATTAATCATTTGTAATATGATGTAAAAACATAAAAGAACTTACTGTTTAACAATTGAAAAAGTAACTCAAGCAATAAATCTAAACTTTAGGGTGTCGTTTGGTAACACTTAATATTTTTTAAGAGTATCATAGTTGTGCATGTTTTTTCCTCTTATAAGTTGTGATTATATAAAATAATGTAGGAAATGAAATATAATTTTATATATAGAAGCACTATAAAAGTTAAACGACAAATCTATAATATAGAATACTATAGAATTGGTATTGAGTACAGAATAAAGCATGGAAAATAAGAAGAAAAAAAGAGAGGCAATTTAACATTAAAAAAAAACCATAATACCCTTAAAAGAATTAAGAAGAAAAACATGAAACACAAAATTGATATTGGGTTTGTGAATTATCTCAATTTACCATGAAAATTATATGTAAGAGAAATATTTGTCATATAGAGTCCATATAAAATAGGTAAAGTTAGTATAATAATTTAAATTAGACTTAAATTTGTGTAGAACTCTATATGTAATTAAGAAAATACATATTGACGTGACTCTCTTAGAAAAAAGAAAACACTCAAAATATGCCACTTGAGAATGGAAAATCCTCTACTTTTAATGATATATATGATATAATGTATACAAATAAATATATACACATATATTTACAAAAAAAAAAAAAAATTTAATATAAAATGATGTGATTGTTATGTGGTCCTATCACTTCAAAATAAAAAAGTCCCACTAAATTGACCGTTATTTAGGAAAATATTATAATAAAACCCACTAAATTTTATTTAAATTTGTTGTAAGAATATATTTTTGGGGGATTTGGTGATAGGCCCCTCACTGTCTAATTTGTCTTTCAAAAGGACAAGAATTATATAGGTACTTTCAAAACCCCATAATATTTTAAAATTTGTTTCTTTTACTATATTACCCTCATATCTATTAACTCTCCTATTAAGCCATCTTCACAGTGTATTTTAGAGTAAAATTTTACTCTGATTCAGAGTAAAATTTTACTCTGAATCAGAGTGAAGTTTACTATGATTCAAAGTAAAATTTTATATTGTTAAGCAAATCAACATTTTTTTAACCAGAGTAAAATTTTACTCTGAATCATAGTAAAATTTTACTTCAGAGTAAAATTTTACTCTGAAAGTACAGTTTTACTTTGAATCAGAGTAAAATTTACTATGATTCAAAGTAAAATTTTATATCGTTAAGCAAATCAACATGGTTTTAACCAGAGTAAAATTTTATTTTGAATTATAGTAAACTTTACTCTGATTTAGAGTAAAATTTTACTCTGAAAATACAATTTTACTATGATCTAAGGAGAGTATCCGCTTTGAATCACACTAAGTGTCATGTATTAATAACCTTGTGTATTTGGTTGCTGAGAAAATCACATAAACATAACAAAAAAATCAAATATAGTTTGGTTGCTGAGAAAATCAACATGTTTTTTAACCAAAGTAAAATTTCAGAGTAAAGTTTACCATGATTCAAAGTAAAATTTTATATTTTTAAGCAAATCAACATTTTTTAACCAGAGTAAAATTTTACTCTGTGTGAAATTCTTATTAGAGAGATTCTTATCAGAGAGAGAGAAAGAGAGAGAAATTGAATAGATCATCCATTTTAATAGATCGATCATCCATTGAACAAGCTAAGTATGAACAGATCAATTCAAAAACTAGTAAAAACACAAATCTATATTACAAGGATATATAACCACAAAACACACAGATCAAAAACTAAACAAAAATATCCAAATATCAACATAATCATAATCTAATCGAGGTGGCCATTTTAAAGAACACATCCAAATATCTCTCTATCTTTTGATTTCAAAGAATACATGTCTTCAACAACACTTATACACACAAATATATATATACATATATATTCAAAACTCATATCTGTGTTTAAAAAAAATATCTGGTGCTTTACTTGTTAGCCTTAATTACTACATCTCATCATAATATTCTCATATGTTTAGCTAAATATATGGAAGAATAAAATTGAAACCTCGACTGTTGTGCACTGGTCAATCTTTTAAGCGCAAGCATTCTGATTTATTTAATAAAAAGTTGAAGAATACTTGAGATTGAGAAACTTAAGTGTTCACTTGTTCAAACAGCTATAACAACTGTTTGCAGTCATGTTGTTTGATATCATGCCTTGGACTTGCTGAGAATATACTGGTTTTTGCCTACCGATACAGTACTTAACAGACGAAGCAGCAAATTCTGGTTTCAGTGTGCATCTCAATCTTCTTCTCCAGCTCATCATTCTTGGCCTCGACGACTCTATCGACCTCCTTCTCTTGCTTCAGCAACGCGAACGTCGGCATCACCTTCACTTCAAACTCCTCCGCTGCACACACATATATATAAATACATACATACACATATACATAGGAAGAGCAAATCAGCGGAGACGTGGCGGAGCTTGGCGTGTTCGCTGGAGGGAGCAGCGGAAGTGGATCAGACGCCGGCGGCATCGGCGAGGTCGACGTAGGAGTTCCAGAGGCGGTAGCTGAGCTTCTAGATCTGAAGCTTGAAGGAGTTAGAGAAGGGAGAGAGGAAGGAGAGAGACAGAGAAGGTGGGGAGAGAGTGGGTGGAGAAGGTGGGACAATTTAGTTGAGGGTATAATAGTTTAATAAAATATTTAAATAATAAATTTTGTCCTTTATGAGAGACTTTATAATTATGAGGGGGTTTAGAAAGTATAATTTTTTTCTTAGTCCTTTTAACAATGAAAGGAAGGTAAAGGGGGTTTATAACCAAATTTCCCTATATTTTTCTATTATTATCACTAGCAAATCAGCATTCCCATTTTATTTATTTTAGATTAGATAGTGGACATCATCCATTTAATAATAAACCACATAAATTGGGTATCTCTCTTCAATTATTTCTATTTTTACTTATAAATTGTTTTCTCTTCCCTTTAATTTCCCATTAATTAAAATATTACTCTGTCACGTTTATATATATACCCTATTCTAACTACTAACCTGTACGGGGAAGAAATAATTCTCCTTGTATAATCCTGTTGACTAAGTCCACGCTCCTCCGTACGACGTCGCTTTGTCACCTGAAAACACAAACGTGAGCTAGCCGGCGGGTGTGTGCCGGAAACCTCTCCGATGCCTAAGTCAGAAAACTTGACAAATAGACAAAGCTCAATGTAATCAGGAAGCAAAATTGTATGTGGTGTTCTGTTACCTCCTCCAAGGTGATGTTTGTGAGCTTTTATAGGTTTCGAATGGCACAATCCTAGTAGGACTTTTATTCCTCCATGCAGAGTCCTCCTAGGATTCATACTCCTAAGGATAATGCTTATCCTTTTACACCCTCCCCACTGCTTAAACCAAGTGGGATGGTTTTTACTTTGGCCGAACTACGATATGACCGAAATAAGCTTGGCTATGCAGAGCCACTGAGTAGGCCGAACTATTCTTAGTTCGGTTCTGCTTTTACTCCTCATCTCGGTTCTCTGCTCAACCCATAGCACAGTTGGACCAAACTTAACAAATCGCGACCGGTATTACTCTTAGTCGGTCTAACTCAAAAATACCGCTAGACCGACCTATTCAAGATACATCACGACCGGACTAACTCTGAGACCGGCGTAGCTCCAACTTGCCCGGACTAAAGTAGCTTTACTATTCTTGAGCCGAAGTAACTTTGTCTTTCTTGGGCTGGAGTAACTATTTCTATTGGGCCGGAGTAATCATTACGGCCTTTTTACTCAGTCGTTCGTACTTTGGGCCACAAAGCCCAATTCACAGCTCGGCCCAATTCCATCTGCACAGCATGATTGGGATTACAAGTCTTCCAACCGAGCTGAAGTTCTTCAAGCCTTTCCAGCCGAGCTTAGCGTATCCAGCCGAGCTAATTTTACTCTGGGCTCTATTTTGTCCGGTCAAAACGTCTCTTCAATCACGACTGTAACGCTTCCCTTTCCAATGACACGTGGCGGGCTTTTATAGGCTGGGGGCAGCTGTCACGCCGCCCTCGTACTACGAAATTTTTGAATTGTCCCGCATCTTCTTCTTTCGTCCTTTTCACAAAACAACCCTACCCTTTCACTTTTGAATCACTTATTCTTCTATTCTTCGTCTTCTCTCTCTGTGCCTCCATTTCTTCACTTCCAAGCCCTTGTTTCTCATTGCTGCAACTGCTCCATCTCCAGTTCCCTCTTCTTCAAACTGGTAAGCCAATCCATTCTCTCCCTCTGTTTTGCTTTTGTATCCCACTTTCTATGTTTTTGCGAAACATATTTATACATTTTTGTTTTTGCTTCTGTACTTTCATGAGAAAACCAGTAGAACTCATGCGTGTATGAATTATCCTGTAGAAAACTAGTCTTGGATCCAAAATGATATAGCAACCGAACTAGGATACTGTTTGTCCTATATAGGTAAATCACCTTAGACAGTAACCGAACTAGAACTTGTAGAGATGACAGCAGCTTTAAAAAATATTCTGTTTCATCCTAGCTGAAATAAGATCACCGAACAAAGTTGGCATATATTAAACTAGGAACTTCAGTATTCAACCGAGCTAAGCCTTTGGGGCTAAGCCAGCTTTCTTAGTTTTTATACCAAACTTAGAAAGCTGCCCCTAGAGGCTCAACCGAAGTATCAAAACACATAGCTTAACCGAATTAAGTCTTTGGGGCTAAGCCAGCTTTCTCAGTTTTTTAAACCGAACTCAAAAAGCTGTCCCCAGACGATGAATCGGTCTAACCTGCTCAAACTGAGCTACCAAACCTTTTGATGAACCGAGGTAGAACCAGTCCATTAGGTCGGAGTAGGACTCATATACCTTGCTTTTAATTTATAGCACGGTCCAATGATCTGTGCTTAACCCCTTTTGTTTTCTACTTTGCAGACTTAGGTTACTCAGGCACTCCTGCGTGCGCTCAACCGAGCTACTGAGCACAATTTTTGCACCGATATAACTTATTTGTAAATTATACAACAAATAGATAAGTATAGGTATCTAGTAGAGACCCCTGGTGGTATGGCCGAATTCCGAAAGGGATTATGGCATTCCAGACGATGTACACCTTACCCTAGCCAAGCTGGATATCATACCCTGGGGCGAAGCAGGCTTTGTACCTTTTACCCTGCTTTCAATAATAGAGACCGGACTAAGGTTCCCAGTCCAGCCTTTAATTTGTGAGTTTCTTAGGCAAACCAGACTATGCCCAACCCAGCTATCCACCAATACATACCGGATAATAATGGGTATAGCCGAGCTAAACCGCCAAGCAGGCCTGAACCTCGGTTTAGCCGAAATCTTCCACCAGTACTCCATAGGTTCCAAAGAAGATGGCTGGGTTTATTACCTTAGGATACGCCGCCGTAGAGAAAAGATAATACAAGACACGCCGGATAAGGACGTTAATGATGATGACTTTTTCTAGGTATCGGGCAATTTTGAAGATCAGCAAGCCCAAATCCCAGGCCGAAGTATAAACTGGAAGAAAGGAAAACCTGGTAGAGTTTACTTCGATTTTATGTATGTTTTTTCTTGTACTTTGGTTTCAGATGTCATAACCGATCTAACAGTTGTATCTTTTTTGCAGACTCAGCTCATCTTGCTTCCTGTTATAGTTACCCAAATCTGAACACACTCCGAGCCGCATTACGTGTTAAAGAAAGGAGTTGGGCTAAGCTTTTAAACTTTGAGCCGACCTATAGATATAGCGGTCGTCGAAAAGCCCGAGTGACCGATTTCCTTCTTGAAGACGCACCTGAACCGGACCCAACCTTGCCCGAAATACGACTTTTCCCACTAACCGCTGAAGAAGAGATGGCAAAGAAAAACAGAGTTAGGGCCCTTCTGACCGCAACAACCAGGGCCGAAGTACCACCATCAATCCAAACGCAGCCTGCCGTTGTGGCCCTCCCTTTTCAACAGCCTTCTTCATCTCGCCCCTCTAAACGCGCCCGATCTACATCGACCGAACAGCAACTTGTCGATGAGGTTGAATCCATCCCCCAAAGTCCTCAACCTACCCTTCAACCGGAGCAAACTGACTGAGCAGAATCTTCCAAATGGGCTCCGAAGCTAACCTTTAACGATCGAGATATCAAAGACTCTGATTCGGTTGTTGCTGAAAAAGATCATCAATTGGCCTTTAACCTGGCCAAGAGTGTGTGCCTTCCTAAAGATATGGAGCACCACCTAAAGCAATTAAACACCGAATTGAAGTCCATCCGGTCTTCATCGAAGTCCATGATTTTGGTAAGTAGCTCTGTCCTTTTTTCTGTCTAATTTTTCCAACTTTTACTTCGGCTTAAGGGAAGTCTTCGTTTTGTCAGGCCTTACAGAAAAACAACATTACTTACAAGAAGGTCCAAGAGCTTAGAAAAACCACAAGGCAAGCAATGGCGGAAGCCGAAGCAAAGGTGGCCGAACTAGAAGAAGCTGAAAAGAAAATGGCCAAGCTACAAACTAAGAACGGCCGGTCTAGTTAGTTCGGCTGAAGCGGAGAAGCAGAAAGCCGCCATCGCTATGAAAGACAAGTATCTGCGCGAGTTGGTAAAGCTTGAAAAGAGAAAAGATACCGAAATAACACAACTGAAAAAGAGCGCAAAGGGAGCCGAAAAGCTGGGCTACAAGAAAGCAGAGGATGCTTATGTCAAGCAATGCGATGCTGCCAAGGAGCTGTTCTTCAAGTGCGGCTGGAGGGCAGCCGTTGAAAAGCTTGGTCACGATCCACAGACCGAGGTTTTCGACGCTCCAGCCTACTTCATACCGAGCTCCTCCCTTGGGGAGTATGCTAATGCCCTGCAACAGCAGTTTCTAGAAGACTCAGATTCCGACGACTCCTCTGCTTCTGATGATACTCCGGTTGTTAGTGCAGACCCATCACTTCGGTTGGAGCCCATGGTAGAGGACCTACCTATTGAACAGCCAAGTGAAACCGTGGTTCCAACCGAAACCATCCTGGCAACCGAGAGCGAACTTCCTCTTGAAACCGGTCTTCAAGTTGATGGTGATGCAGCTTTTGACGCCGAAATTGAAGAACTTTTTTCTTGATTATGTACTTTTTCCTTTCGTTTTTTTTTTTGTTCTTGTAACCGGGCTATGCCCCTTCTTTGTAATGGGTTTTCAATGAATGAAAAATTTTACTTCAACTCTTATTCCGGTTTTAATTCATATGCTTGCGCTTGTAATGTCTTCTATTACCCCAACTGTTATTTCGGTTTTAGCTGGTTAAACTATACTTACAAGCCAACCACTCCTTAGCCGACATACTTACTTCGGTTGAGGAGTACACAGTTGGTTTAATCCAGCCGATCCAATTTCAGCCATACCCTTACTTCGACTGAAGAGTAACAAGAGTTGGTTTATTCCAGCCAACCACTCTTCAGCCATACCCTTACTTCGGCTGAAGAGCAACAAGAGTTGGTTTATTCCAGCCAACCACTGTTCAGCCATACCCTTACTTCGGCTGAAGAGTACAAAGAGTTGGTTTATTCCAGCCAACCACTCTTCAGCCATACCTTTACTTCGGCTGAAGAGCAACAAGAGTTGGTTTATTCCAGCCAACCATTCTTCAGCCATACCCTTACTTCGGCAGAAGAGTACAAAGAGTTGGTTTATTCCAGCCAACCATTCTTCAGCCATACCCTTACTTCGGCTGAAGAGCAACAAGAGTTGGTTTATTCCGGCCAACCACTCTTCAGCCATACCCTTACTTCGGCTGAAGAGTACAAAGAGTTGGTTTATTCCAGCCAACCTCTAAGTTAGTTTTTCCAGCCAACTTAGAATAGTGTTTGGTTAGTCCGACCAAACGTCCTGCAGCCTGGATCCTTATCCTGGGCTTAGGAGGGGTGTTGGTTTATTCCAGCCAACCTCTAAGTTAGTTTTTCCAGCTGACTTAGAATAAAATGCTTGCAATGTACCTAATCTTTACTAAAGCTAACTTTTACAAAGAACAATTTATGCTGAAAAGAATTGCTTGTTTTATTGAAGAAAGAAAAAATTACATGTTTGAAAAAGAAAAGCTAAAAGTAAAATAACTTGAGATTGGCCGTGTTCCATGGCCTAGGAATTGCTTTGCCATCCTTGTCTTCTAGGTGGTATGCCCTTTTGCCTGCTAACCCAACCACCTTGTAAGGACCTTCCCAGTTTGGCCCTAACTTGCTGTCTCCTGGAACCAAGGTGTTTCCCATTACTTTGCGCAGTACCCAATCGCCGATCTTGAATTGTCTTGGATGCACCTTTTTGTTGTATTTTCTGATTAACTCTCGTTGGTATGCGGCGATGTGAACCAGTGCTCTTTCTCTTCTTTCTTCTGCAAGGTCGAGTTCCAATGTTATGGATTCTCCATTCAAGTCTGGATCAAAATTTTCGCTTCGAATTGTGGGGAGGCCAACTTCCAGTGGGATTACTGCTTCCATTCCGTAGGCTAAGGAAAATGGTGTTTCACCTGTTGATCGCCGAGGTGTGGTGCGGTAAGCCCATAAAACATGAGGAAGTTCATCCGCCCACTTGCCTTTTGCTTTCTCAAGCCTTTTCTTTAGTCCATCCAAGACGACTTTATTTGATGTTTCTGCTTGCCCATTTGCTTGAGGATATGCCGGTGTAGAATTGTAGAACTCTATCTTGTATTCTTCACAAAAGCTTCTGAAGATTTTGTCGTCGAACTGAGTACCATTGTCTGAGATTAGGGCTTTTGGTATGCCAAACCGAGTGATGACATTCTGCCAAACGAACTTCTTCACATCTTTTTCTTTGATTGATGCCAATGCTTCTGCTTCCACCCACTTTGTGAAGTAGTCTGTTGCTGCGAGAAAGAACTTTCTGTTGCCGGGTGCTGTTGGAAGTGGTCCTACTATGTCCAAGCCCCACATTGCGAAAGGCCATGGGCTAGTTAATGGTAGGAGTTCTCTTGCTGATTGATGTATTTGGTGTGCGAATTTTTGGCATTTCTCACACTTCTTCACATATTTCTCTGAGTCTGCTTGCATATATGGCCACCAATATCCTTGCGAAATGGCCCTGTAAACTAGCGATCTTCCCCCTTGATGACTTCCGCACACCCCTTCGTGTATCTCGAACAAGAATGCTTCCACTTTGCTGGGATGAACGCATTTTAGGTAAGGCCCTGAGAATGACTTCTTGTATAATGCCAAAGATGGAGATAGCCAAAATCGCTGTGACTTCGCTCTTATTCTGTTGGCTTCTTTTTTCGCTTCTGGTAAGATGCCGTCTTTTAGGAACAGGATGATGGGATCCATCCAAGAGGGGCCTAATTCTGTGCAACATACCTCTTCTGCTTCGGGATCTTCTATGCTTGGTCTTGGTAAGTAGTCGATGAGTAATGGATGAGGGATGGATGCATCTGCCATTGAGGCAAAGCCTGCTAGTTCGTCTGCTCTGCTGTTTTCCTCCCTGCCAATTTGTTCTATCCTTACTACATCAAACTTTTTGATCTCTGTTCTGACCAATTCTTGGTACTTGGCCATCCTATCATCCTTTGCTTCGTAGTCGCCAGAAATTTGGTTTACCACCAGCAAAGAGTCGCTGTATACCATTAGTTTGGTGGCCTTCATGTAGTATGCTGATTTGAGTCCTGCAAGAAGCGCTTCATACTCTGCTTCATTGTTGGATGCTGGGAAGCCAAGGTTGATTGCTTGCTCCACAACCAGGCCGTCTGGAGAGATGAGGACTATGCCAAGTCCCGCACCATGCCGGTTGGATACTCCATCCACAAAGAGCTTCCACATCTCTCCAACGAACAACTTCCAGCAAGTGGTGGGGTCAGATGATGTCGTGGGGTCAAGAGTGGTGTTTTCTTCAATGTCCATGCTTGCTGTTTGCCCCTCGCCATCTGATTGGACTGTTGGTGAGTCTTGGTTTGCTTCTTCCTTGCTGTTTTTAGTCTGGTCTGCCTTGGAGTCTGACTGAGTGCTTTCTGCTAGGGGTTGCGCTATTCTGGCGTCAACTTCCATCCCTAGTTCGGTTGTGTCAGTCAGGTCGACTGGGCAGATATGATGACTTCTAGGAGTAAATTCTGCGACGAAGTCTGCCAAGGATTGGGCTTTTATTGCGGTCTTGGGTTGGAACTTGATGTCGAATTGTCCCAACTCTACTGCCCACTTCAAAATTCGCCCAGAAAAATTCGCCCTTTCAAACAAAGCTTTTAGTGGAAAGGCTGTGAGGACGACTATGGTGTGGGCATGAAAGTAGTGTGCCAATTTCCTGGAGGCCATCATTAAAGCCAATGCTAATTTTTCCAAGGGCAATTACCTTGTTTCGGCTTCCAACAATGTCTTGCTGACATAAAAAATGGGCAAGTGTTGTATTCCTTCTGCACGAACCAACACTGCGCTAACTGCGTTCTGAGAGACTGCAAGGTACAAGAAGAGTTCTTCACCAGGTACTGGGGTAACAAGCAATGGTGGGGAAGACATATATTCCTTCAAGCTTTCCAGAGCTCGGTCGCATTCTTCATCCCACTCAAACTTGGTTTTTAAAGCTTGGAAGAATGGTCGTAGTCTGTCCGACGACCTGCTTATGAACCGATTGAGCGCAGCCGCCATGCCGGTAAGATGCTGCACTTCTTTGACTGAGTTTGGTTTCTCCAACTCCTGGATTGCTTTGATCTGGGAGGGGTCTGCTTCTATACCCCGGTTGGCCACAAGGAAGCCCAAGAATTTGCCAGATCCTACTCCGAATGCGCACTTGGATGCATTGAGGCGTAACTTGTGCTTCTTCAAGACTTCAAACATCTCTCCTAAGTCCTTGAGATGGTCATTCTCATCCTTGCTTTTGACCACCATGTCGTCGATGTAAGCCTCCATTGTTCTGCCTAACAATGGTTCAAACATCTTGGTGACCATCCGTTGGAATGTCGCCCCTGCGTTCTTCAGGCCAAAGGGCATGACCTTGTAACAGTATAGTCCTCTTGGAGTTGTAAAAGATGTGACCTCCTGGTCTGGTTCATGCATGGCGATTTGGTGATAGCCTCTGTATGCATCCAGAAAGCTAAGTCGGTTGTGCCCTGCCGTCAGGTCCACTAGTTGATCTATCCGGGGTAGAGGAAAACTGTCTTTTGGGAACGCCTTGTTGACTGTTTTGTAGTCGACGCAGACTCGCCATTTGCCATTTTTCTTTGGTACTACGACTGTGTTGGAGATCCATCTTGGGTAGTGCACTTCTCTAATTGCTCCTGCCTCCAGCAGGTTGCCTACTTCTTCTGCCACTATTTCGGCGTGATGGAGTGCCGATCTGCGTGTGCGTTGAGTGACTGGTCTGGCGGATGGGTGGACATTGAGTTGGTGACTGATGAAGTTTGGATCAATGCCTGGCATGTCGTAGGGCGTCCAGGCAAACACTTCAATGTTAGAGGTCAAGAATTCCAAGACCTCTAATCTCTCAGCGCTGGACAACGATGAGCCAAGCAAGAAGAACTTATCTGGGTTCTTCTCATCTATTTTTACCTCCACCAAGTCCTCCACCGCTTTCTGATCAGCCTCTTTACTGACGTCCGTGAATAGTTCATTACTTTCAGGTTCCTCCACCGAATGAACGTATCCTTTGGCAGCGCGGCTGCCATTTGCCGTAGCGAAACATTGTTTTGACATGATCTGATCTCCATAGACTTCTTCAATTATACCGGTGTCGTTGGGGAACCGCATTACCTGATGGTATGATGACGCCACCGAACGCATGGCGTGCAACCATGTTCTGCCCAAGATGATGTTGTAAGTGGAGGGGACCTTCAATACCCAGAACTCCACTTGTTTTGTTACGCTTCCTGCTCTGACAGGAAGAATTATTTTGCCGACGGGCCATTCTGGCATGGAGTTGAATCCAATTAGGGGAGAGACTGCAGGCGCCAAGTCTTTGTCTTGTAGCTTCAGTTGTTTAAATGTGTCGTAGTACATGATTTCGCATGAACTACCCTGGTCAATCAGAATCCGCTTGACGTCAAAATCCTTGACTCGGAGAGTGACGACTAGGGCATCATTGTGAGGACAGTATATTCGATCCAAGTCTTTATCCGAAAAAGACATAACATTTGTTGCCTTTGTCTTCCCCTTCTTGATGGCAGGTTGTGCACTTAACACTTCTCTAAAGTGCTCAGCCTTCTTGATTGATCCTCTGAGCTCGCATACACGCTCAGGTTCAAAGACTCCATGTATTACATTGATAATGCCTTGAGGTGGGGCATCGATTGGCATTCCGTTGGGGTTATTGTGATCTTGGGGGGCTGGTTGCGTCCCTCCTTCAATATATTTATCCAAGTGGCCTGCTGCCACCAACTCTTCCAAGTGTTGTCTCAATGGCGTGCAATTCTCAGTGCGGTGCCCTTTTTCTTTGTGGAAGGTGCACCGTGATCTTTCGTCATAATCCTTCTGGGCTTCTCCTAGCTTGGCTGGCCACTTGACGAAAGGCTTATCTCTTATTTCGCTAAGAATCCGATATATCGGTTTCTTGAACACCGTGGTTATGGCAGTACGGATTCTCAACCATCTTTTATCAGGGTCTTCTCCGTTATCTCGTCTGCCACGTCCGTTTTTGTTCTGTCGATCTACTGTATTGACCTTTGCTGAGGTTTTCTTTTCTGGCACTGCGGTCGTATTAGATTTTGCTTTGGCACATGCACCATCCTCTTCTACCCTGATGTGCTGATGCACTCTTTCCATCAGAGCTTCCATGGTGAGGGGTGGCGTCATGGTGATCGAGTCCCTTAGTCTGTTCCCGACTGGAAGGCCTCTTTTGTACTGTGCAATAGCGAGATTGGTGGGGCAATCCCCAATCTGATTGAATGTCTCCCAGTAACGACTATTGTAGGATCTAAGGGTCTCTTTATCACCCATGTCGATGGAGAGTAGCTGATCGATCTCCACCGGGGTTTTAGTGTTTGTTCGGAACCTTGTCACAAAGGCTTCTGCTAATTGTGCCCAAGAGGCTATGCTGTCTTCTGGGAGTTTCTCAAACCAAGTCAAGCCTAGGTCGCCAAGACTTGATGGGAAGAGTATGCACATTAAGGCCTCGTTTCGCCTGTACACAGCCATGACCTGATGAAAGTGGCTCAAGTGTGAGTAGGGGTCCGTCTTCCCTTCATATGTGGCGAATTTGGGCTGAAGGAAGCCTGATGGTAGGGGCGCGTTTTCAATCGCCGGAACAAATGGTGAAGTCTGCAGCCTTGCTAATGCCTTGTCCGTCGGTTCATAGGCAGGGCGCGGTATTGGCATTCCAACCTCGACCCTTCCATGCGTCCGAGGAGCCAACCGCTGCAAGGCTGAGACACTATGTGGATCCCTTGCCCTGGCATCCTCCTTGCATCGTGCTTTCTCTTCGAGCACGGTTCGTAAGTCGGATGATCTAGGTAATTCTGTCTGTCTAGATCTAGTTTGGTGCGAATGTGAAGGCCAATATGGGCTTCCTTCAGTGTATGACCTTTCAGATCTCATCCTCTCAGACCTGGAGTGACGAGTTCTGGAAGACCATGATTGAGTATCACCTGTCCTGAGGCTTCTGCTCTCTCCTTGTGAGGGTGTGGTATTCCTACCATGACTTTCTGAGTGGCGAGGGGGCGTCTTGTTTTTGCGCCCCTCTCATGTCGCCACTTCTTTTTTCTTCATCTGGTGTTTCAAGGCCTCCATGTCCGCCGCCATTTTTCTTATCAATTCATCTTGTTCTTTCACGCGGTCTTCCAGAGTTTAAGGGTCAATTCTCCGTCTTTGCCTGTCTAGACTTTGTGAATGAGAGCGATGGGGGCTGTTATTCCGCCGTCCCCTAGCATCCCTCCTGGAGGTATGTCGTTGGGGCTCTAAGTCCGCCATGGGAGGGACAGAAGGTAATCCTTCACGCCTTGCGCCCCCTTCTGGAGTTAGTCCGTCGACGGCGGACTGCGGCAATTCTTCAATGTGTGCCATTGAATGAGAAAAGGAGAAGCTTAGTCAAGAGGTTTCGTTTTGTCTGTTTGTTCCCACAGACGGCGCCAATTGTACGGGGAAGAAATAATTCTCCTCGTATAATCCTGTTGACTAAGTCCACGCTCCTCCGTACGACGTCGCTTTGTCACCTGAAAACACAAACGTGAGCTAGCCGGCCGGTGTGTGCCGAAAACCTCTCCGATGCCTAAGTCAGAAAACTTGACAAATAGACAAAGCTCAATGTAATCAGGAAGCAAAATTGTATGTGGTGTTCTGTTACCTCCTCCAAGGTGATGTTTGTGAGCTTTTATAGGTTTCGAATGACACAATCCTAGTAGGACTTTTATTCCTCCATGCAGAGTCCTCCTAGGATTCATACTCCTAAGGATAATGCTTATCCTTTTACACCCCCCCCCCCCGCTGCTTAAACCAAGTGGGATGGTTTTTACTTTGGCCGAACTACGATATGACCAAAATAAGCTTGGCTATGCAGAGCCACTGCGTAGGCCGAACTATTCTTAGTTCGGTTCTGCTTTTACTCCTCATCTCGGTTCTCTGCTCAACCCATAGCACAGCTGGACCAAACTTAACAAATCGCGACCGGTATTACTCCTAGGTCGGTCTAACTCAAAAATACCGCTAGACCAACCTATTCAAGATACATCACGACCAGACTAACTCTGAGACCGGCGTAGCTCCAACTTGCCCGGACTAAAGTAGCTTTACTATTCTTGAGCTGAAGTAACTTTGTCTTTCTTGGGTCGGAGTAACTATTTCTATTGGGCCGGAGTAATCATTACGGCGTTTTTACTCAGTCGTTCATACTTTGGGCCACAAAGCCCAATTCACAGCTCGGCCCAATTTTTCCCAAAAATTACCCTCTCTCTTTTCCCAATTTTTCCCAACCTATTTAACTCTCTCTCTTTTCTTTCTCTCTTCAAAAGTTGTTATAGAGAAAAAAAAATGCTTCTAAGCCAGTACTCCTATGGCAACAGTAATAGGCTTAAAAGCATTTCAAATAGAAATGGTGCTATGCTGCTTCAATAACCCAAGTCTGTGTCGATTTTGATATCAATGAAAATGGTGGCAAGGGACAGTGGTGAAGGAGAGTGGAGAAATTCAAAATCAAAGAAGACATAGAAACAGGAATCAACAGAAGTAGCAATGAAACACGCCTTAGCAGAGCAGAAACAAAGGCGGCGAATCAACGGCTACCTTAAAAGACTTCGAGAGTTAATCCTCCCTAACGTTGCCTCAAAAGTAACTACTCTCTCTCTCTCTTCATTCACCACCATCACTTTAGTCTAGAATGAAATTAAGAGAAGACTAAAGAGGCCATGTCCCCACATTTGTGTGGAAAATACTACTTGACTCTATAGCGATCCCGGTTTTCCCTTTCTGTATCTGTTGTTTTCCAGACTTTGGTTTCGTGATGTTGGTGGTTGTATACCTTGTTGTCATCCTTTAATTCCGTTTGATTGAGTTTTAGGATGTATTGGGCAGAGTTGTTACAGGTTGGTTAGACTTTGGTTTCAATTCCTTGTTGTCCAGTTTTTAGGAGGTCCGCTCGAGCGGGTCTTCTTGCACTCGAGCGGAGATTGCACACTCCCAGTATTTTGGTGCTCTGCGAAACTTCTGCAAGCATGTTTTTCACGCTCGAGCGGGTTTCTTTACACTCGAGCGGTCGCGCTCCAGCAGGTACTTTGGAGCTCAAGCGGGTAGTACATTTTTGGTGTAAGTTCTGGGAGGGGAAAATCTACGCTCGAGTGGACTGGTTTTCGCGCTCGAGCGGATGTACGTTATCCTTGTGTCTTGGCGCTCGAGCGGACCTAGTTTTTTTGTTCTTTCCAGCGTTGTGTTTTACGCTCGAGCGGGAATGTCGTATAACAGAGGGCAGCTGGGCATTTTTGAATCATTTTTGTTACACACTCTCTCTCTTACTTTTCCAAAAACGTTTTTTTGAGAGCCTCTCTCTCTAGAAACTCCGTTCTCTCTAGGGTTTGATCTAGTTAGAGTGCTTCCCTCCCTTTTGGCCTTTGTAAAAGTTGTGTTGATCGTCGAGGGCTTCGTTGTGATCCGTGGATCTTGGAGTTTAGAGCATTTTGGTTTTCTTCATTCTCTTCTCTTGGGCTCCGAATTTGAGGTAGGGATTCCTACTCACTCTTATGGTCTTTGACATAGATTTTTGGTTGTTTTGATAAAGTGTTGAAGTTGGGTAATTTTGGGACTTAGGGTTTCAAAATGTTAAAAGAGGGTTTTGTTATTTTGATTCTAAATTGTGTATTGTGGGTTTCAAAATAATGATATCGTTGTTGGTTGTTGATATATAGACCATTGGGTCAATATTGGGAAATGGGGTAGAAAATCTTAATTGGTAGTATAAATTAATTGGTATGATTAATTTGGGAAAATTGTGGTTATATGGAATTGAGTTGGAAATAATGAAATTGGTTCATTATATAGTAGAATAGTGGAGTTGGATTTATTAATCGCTCACTTTTGAAAACATTGATATTTGTCTGTTGGAGCTTTTATTATCTGTTTAGAAATAATTGCTTGGGCTACCAGTGAAGGGTAGTTTTGATTATTGTAGACAATGCATGATGATTACGCAAATTAAAACTAATCAATTGGATATGTCATAGAGTATGACGGTTGATAGAATACATTAACGTTATGTATTGATTGATTGTGTATATGACCTATGTGTATATACGTTGTGTGTGTGGGAGGAGATAGGGGATGTACTCCACGGTTTAGGGGAAGATAGGGGATAAACCTCTAAACCGGATGTTGTTTGAGAGGAGATAGGGGATGGACTCCACTGATACAGCTCATAGGCTTGTCAGTTAACGCGTTGATATAGCTTATATGCTTATCTATGGAAGTGTTGATACAGCTCATATGCTTATCTTTGGAAGTGTTGATATAGCTAATATGCATATCTGTTAAAATGTGGATACAACTTGTATGCTTATCTGTTGAGATGTTGATACAACTAGTATGTTTATCTATTGTAAAATGGGAAACGTTTAATATGAGTCACTGTCTCATATAAGTGGCTGGCCAGGTTCTGAGCCGTTGATGTAAATTGTGAAATTGATAAGAAATGGAAAATGAAATGAAACATGAACACAGTGATCATGAAATGGAAATGGGTTATGAATTGGTTTATGGAAATTGAACATTTATCAATGGCTAATGTCTTAGTTATTGCTTATACTGTGTTTAGCATATTTCTACTGGGCGTTGGCTCACCCTATATGGGACATTATTTTCAGGTACAGGTAGTATGCCACCTCAAAGGACATAGCTTGGATGATGATGAGAGTTGAAGACTCTTTTTGTTTATTTTGTTTGTATTACATGTATATCAAGCCAATGGCTTATTTTGTATAGAGTTAGTACTCTTTTTTTGTGTAACCAGGTGTTGACTTGGAAAGCTGTAAGCCCATAGGGCATTTCCTTTTGTTGTTAACATGTAATACTGTAGTAAGAACTACTCTGATGAATAGAAATGGTTGGTTTCTTTTATATCAATGCATGTCTAAAGTGATGGGTTTTATGTATTTTTTGAGGGCGTTACAACTTGGTATCAGAGCGTACCGGATTCGAATACTTTGGGTACGTGGGAAGTGATTAGTATCACATTGGGTTTGTCTCGCTTGATAGAGACTTAGATGTAGTGTTATGTGCTTATATGATAACATGTTTATGTGACTATTTGGATATGGAATGTAGTTTCTGGGATGTTGATTGGATCCTTGGGTTTCTGGAGTCTTGTTGGAAAAACACTTGATCAATGCTGTTTCTAATCGGAACTCTATTAACGCCTCGGGACTATCATTATCCGGAAATGAAATTCGTAATTGCTTATGTGATTATGTGCTTACGTGGAGTGAATTACAGTTGTCCATGCATTAGGACATGAGTGTTATAGCTTCGGCACATTTGTGAATGTGCTAATGGTCTTGGTTACCTTTATGAGGATGTCAGGATGAGGACGTGGTAGGCGTGGTAGGCGTGGTAGGCAGGAGATGCCTTTACCGGATAATATTCCGGCACAGCAGGAGGGACTTGGTTAGGCCAATGTGGCCGAGCCAGCAGGTCAGCAGGCTATGAGTACCTTGGCCCGAGAGATAGCAGAAGCTTTGGGTATTCTCAGAGCAGGGAATCAGGATCAGGCCCACGCTGCGGAGGCAAGGCCTTCTTCTTGAAGAGGGAATTCTTCCGGTCCAATCCGGACGAGTTTGTTGGGGATCCGAAGGAGCCACTTAAGGCTGACGAGTGGTTGGAACAGATGGAGAAGACGTTCGAGATGCTTGGCATCGAGGACGGGGCTTTAAAGGTGACCTTGGCATCCTTCCAACTGAAGGGAGATGCGGGTTAATGGTGGAAGTACGAGAAGGGCAGTGTTGGTGGTGCATAGGAGGCGTTTGTGAATGCTTTCCAGGAGAAGTTTTTATCTTCAGCTGCTAGGGAGAAGCTGAGGGAGCAGTTTTGCCAGCTTAAACAACAAGGCTTGTCAGTGGCCGAGTTTGAGGCTACTTTTACTAGTCTGTCCAGGTTTGCACCTGAACTTGTGGCGTCCGAGGAACGCCGTTGCTTTGAGTTTGAGCGGAAGTTGAGGCGTGGACTCAAGCTGAGAGTTGGAGGGTCCTTTATCCGAGAGTACAGACGTTTGGTTGATGCTGCAGCTCATATGGAAATTATGATGTAGGAGGAAGATGAAGGGCGCAGAGGCTCCAAGAGGAGCCAAGATGGTCAGGGTGACGGCAGGAGACAGAAGGGTTCTAACCCTCAGTAGTCTTAGGGTGGTTTGGCTAGATCGACCTTTCCAGTGCCGAATGTGGGCTCTGGGAGAGGTAGTTAGGGAGGCTTGACTTGTTTTGCGTGTGGCCAGCTGGGTCACAAGTCTTTGGTTTGCCTGCAGAAGGGAGGGGGTCAGCGAGCTGTTTCTTCTTCAACTAGACCTCAGGGCCAGAGTCAGGGCAGGGGCCAGCCTTTGTCTTGCTATCAGTGTGGTCAGCCTGGGCACCTGAAGAGGTATTGCCCACAGTTGAGTGCCACTTCAAGAACCTCTGGTTCTAGGCAGACGCAGAGTTATCAGCCAGCTCAGTCTGTGCAGGCCTTGAGGGCCAATCCGGGAGCTTCATCATCCCAGTCAGTGCAGCAGTCTTTTGCTCCTAGAGGTGAGCACGTGGATCAAGGGCCTACAGGGCGCGTGTATGCTGTTACCGCGCAGGACCTAGTACCGGCTCTATCAGTAGTAAGAGGTACCTTTCTGTTTTGTAACTCGGTCGCTAGTGTATTGATTGATACGGGTGCATCTCATTCTTTTGTATCTGCTGCATTCGCATCTGTGTTGGAGTTGGAGTTGGCACAGTTAGCATCTTCTATTTGTGTTATATCACCTGTTGGGGGGTGAATTGATTTTGAAACACGGATGTAGAGGTTGTGATATAAAGGTCGCCGACCATAGGCTTCCTTTTCCTTTTGTTGTCATGCCCATGAAAGGTTTTGATGTTATTTTGGGTATGGATTGGCTATCATCATACCGGGCTGTTATCGATTGCTACCGCCAGAGGGTAACAGTATGTACCTTGAGCGGGGAGTGTTTCCATTTCTTGGGGGATCGGGTTGGTAGTGTGTTGCCACCGATGTATGATCCGCGATGACAGAATAAGCTTAGTGGTCTACTTGCTAGCTTTATGAGTGGTGAGCGTGATGAGACCCAGATTGTATTGCCGAGGGTAGTTTGTGAGTATTCGGATGTTTTTCCCAAGGATCTCGTTAGTTTGCCACCTCACCGAGAGATAGAGTTCTCTATTGATTTAGTGCCCGACACAGCGCTGATTTCTATGGCACTTTATCGTTTTGCCCCAGCCGAGTTGAGTGAGTTGAAGATTCAGCTCCAGGAATTGCTAGATAAGGGTTTTGTTCGCCCTAGTGTTTTGCCGTGGGGAGCATTAGCCCTCTTTGTTAAAAAGAAAGATGGTGCCTTGAGATTGTGTATCGACTACCGAAAGTTGAATCGGGCTACGGTTAAGAATAAGTACCCTATGCCCCGTATAGATGATTTGTTTGACCAGTTGAAGGGTTCCCGTTGTTTCTCTAAGATAGACTTGAGATCGGGTTACCACCAGTTGAGGGTCAGGGAGGAGGATATTCCTAAGACGGCATTCTGTACGCGGTATGGCCATTATGAGTTTCTGGTGATGCCATTCGGGCTTACCAATGCACCAGCAGTCTTTATGGACTTGATGAACCGGATCTTCCGGGAATTCTTAGATTGATTTGTGGTCGTTTTCGTGGACGACATTGTTATCTATTCGCCTTCTGAGGAGGAGCACGAGGAACACTTGAGAGTGGTGCTTGAATTGCTTAGAGCCCATAGGCTGTATGCCAAGTTTGGGTAGTGTGAGTTCTAGCTAGGAGATGTCAAATTCTTAGGCCATGTGGTATCCGGGGAAGGGGTGTCTGTTGATACATCCAAGGTAGAGGCAGTGCAAGATTGGGCACAACCTAAGAGTGTGTTTGAGATCCACAGTTTTATGGGATTAGCTAGGTATTACCGTCGGTTTGTGAAAGATTTCTCTAGGCTAGCTTCGCTGTTGACTAGATTGATGCAGAAAGGGGTCAAGTTTGTATGGAGTGAGACTTGCGAAAAGTCGTTCTAGGAGTTGAAAGTTAGATTGACCACAGCTCCGATTTTGATTATTCCAGAGAGAGGGTTGGGTTATGTAGTTTATTGTGATGCCTCACGAGAGGGTTTGGGTTGTGTGTTGATGCAAGAGGGGAAAGTGGTAGCTTATAGCTCATGTCAGTTGAAAATACACGAGAAAAGTTACCCTACACACGACTTAGAGTTAGCAGCAGTGATCTTTGCCTTGAAGATTTGGAGGCACTACCTTTATGGTGAGAGGTTCGAGGTGTTCTCGGACCACAAGAGTTTGAGATATCTGTTTACACAGAGAGACTTGAATCTGAGGCAGATGAGATGGATGGAGTTCATTGAGGACTATGATTTTGAGTTGCACTATCACCCGGGAAAGGCCAATGTTGTGGCCGATGCCCTTAGTAGGAAACCCATTAGTGATGTAGCTTGTATAGCCATCCGGGAATGGGAGATGTTGGGTGCACTTGGCGAGTTTGATTTGCTTCTGGGCGAATCTGTTGAGGCTGCGGCCTTGTTTTCTGTTGTTGCGCAGCCTACACTTGTGACCCGAGTGTTAGAGGCACAGAGAGGTGACCTTAAGGTAGAATCCCTCCGAGAGAAAATCTCTAGTGGGAAGGTTGAAAAGGGTTTGACGGTGTATCCCGACCAGAGTGTGAGATACCGAGACCGTTTGTTTGTGCCAGAGTCTTGCCGAGAGGAAGTACTCCGAGAGTTCCATCATTCACGCCTTGCGGTGCATCTGGGAGGCACTAAGATGTATCGGGATATGGGTCGCCAGTTTTGGTGGCGGGGTATGAAGAGAGATGTGGCTGTTTTCATATCAAAGTGTCTTACTTATCAGCAAGTGAAGGCCGAGCATCAGAGGCCAGCGGGTTTGTTGTAACCCTTGCCTATTGCCGAGTGAAAGTGGGAGCATGTCACCATGGATTTCGTTGTAGGCCTTCCAAGGACTCAGCGGGGTAATCATGCTATTTGGGTGGTTGTAGACCGGTTGACTAAGTCAACGCACTTCATTCCTATGCGCGTGAGAGATTCGGTAGATCATCTCGCCGATTTTTATATTCGGGACATAGTGAGATTGCACGGGGTCCTAGTGACGATCGTCTCAGATAGAGATCCTCGTTTTACTGCTAGGTTGTGGCAGAGTTTGCAGAGTGCCTTGGGCACTAAGTTGACCTTTAGTACGGCTTATCATCCTCAGACTGACGGGCAGTCCAAGCGTACTATTCAGATCCTTGAGGATATGCTTAGAGGTTGTGTCCTTGGCTTTAGTGGGACGTGGGAGAGGCACTTGCCCTTGGTGGAGTTTGCCTACAACAACAGTTTTCAGTCTAGCATCGGTATGGCACCGTTTGAGGCCTTATATGGCCGACCGTGTAGGTCTCCAGTGTGTTGGGCCGAGGTGGGTGATGCACCTTTGTTGGGTCCGGAGTTGGTTAGGGAGATGGCGGAAAAAGTTGAGCTTATCCGTAGGAGGCTTGTTACAGCCTAGAGTCGCCAAAAGAGTTATGCCGACCGTAGGAGGAGGCCTTTGGCGTTTGAGGTAGGTGATCATGTCTTCTTGAAAATAGTACCTAGGCGAGGTTTGATGAGGTTCGGGAAGAGTGGGAAGTTATCCCCTCGATTTATTGGTCCCTTTGAGATCCTTGAGAGGATTGGGGAGGTTGCTTATCATTTAGTTTTGCCACCGCAGTGTCCGGAGTGCATGACGTGTTTCATGTGAGTATGCTTCGGAAGTATGAGCCGGATCCGTCCCATGTGTTAGATTGGACCGACGTAGATGAGGATGCCTCATATAAAGAGAGACCGGTTTGGGTCTTGGATAGGCGGGATCAAGTCCTACGTGGCAAGACCATTCCTTTGGTAAAGGTTTTGTGGAAACATCATGAAGTGGAGGAAGCCACTTGGGAACGTGAGTTGGAAGTCTGTGAGAAATATCCGGACTTGTTTGTTGATGTGTAACCATGCATTGGTAATTTTGTAATATCTTTGAACTTTAAGAGCATTATATATGTCTTAAGTTGTAAAACATTGTGAATGTTTTGGTTAATGGAAATTTGTTATAACATTGCATATGTTCAATGTATTGTAGAAATGGAGATATATCATGAATGTTGAATATGATATAAAATTGTGAAACATGTATGTAGAAATTTTTGAATTTCGGAAAAGCATGTTGTTGATACATATTGAGATATGTGGTGAATTACCTCTTGAATAGAGATGGAAAGACCGGTAATGGGTCGAGTTGTTAAATTTCGCATTGTAATAATGTTGGGAATCGAGAAAATCTTGTTTTTAAAAAACCTGTATTTAATTTCGAGGACGAAATTCTTTAAGGGGGGAAGGTTATAGCGATCCCGGCTTTTCCTTTCTGTATCTGTTGTTTTCCGAACTTTGGTTCCGTGATATTGGTGGTTGTATACCTTGTTGTCATCCTTTAATTCCGCTTGATTGAGTTTTAGGATGTATTGGGCAGAGTTGTTACAGGTTGGTTAGACTTTGGTTTCAATTCCTTGTTGTCCAGTTTTTAGGAGGTCCGCTCGAGCGGGTCTTCTTGCGCTCGAGCGGAGATTGCACACTCCCAGTATTTTGGTGCTCTGCGAAACTTCTGCAAGCAAGTTTTTCACGCTCGAGCGGGTTTCTTTACGCTCGAGCGGTTGCGCTCGAGTGGGTAGTACATTTTTGGTGTAAGTTCTGGGAGGGAAAAATCTACGCTCAAGCGGACTGGTTTTTGCGCTCGAGCGGATGTACTTTATCCTTGTGTCTTGGCGCTTGAGCGGGCCTTCTTACGCTCGAGCGGACCTAGTTTTTTTGTTCTTGACGCTCCAGCGTTGTGTTTTTTGCTCGAACGGGAATGTCGTATAACAGAGGGCAGCTGGGCATTTTTGAATCATTTTTTCTACACACTCTCTCTCTCTTACTTTTCCAAAAACGTTTTTTTGAGAGCCTCTCTCTCTAGAAACTCCCTTCTCTCTAGGGTTTGATCTAGTTAGAGTGCTTCCCTCCCTTTTGGCCTTTGTAAAAGTTGTATTGATCGTCGAGGGCTTCGTTTTGATCCGTGGATCTTGGAGTTTGGAGCATTTTGGTTTTCTTCATTCTCTTCTCTTGGGCTCCGAATTTGAGATAGGGATTCCTACTCACTCTTATGGTCTTTGACATAGATTTTTGGTTGTTTTGATAAAGTGTTGAAGTTGGGTAATTTTGGGACTTAGGGTTTCAAAATGTTGAAAGAGGGTTTTGTTATTTTGATTCTAAATTGTGTATTGTGGGTTTCAAAATAATGATATCGTTGTTGGTTGTTGATATATAGACTATTGGGTCAATATTGGGAAATGGGGTAGAAAATCTTAATTGGTAGTATAAATTAATTGGTATGATTAATTTGGGAAAATTGTGGTTATATGGAATTGAGTTAGAAATAATGAAATTGGTTCATTATATAGTAGAATAGTGGAGTTGGATTTATTAATCGCTCACTTTTGAAAACATTGATATTTTGTCTGTTGGAGCTTTTATTATCTGTTTAGAAATAATTGCTTGGGCTACCAGTGAAGGGTAGTTTTGATTGTTGTAGACAATGCATGATGATTACGCAAATTAAAACTAATCAATTGGATATGTCATAAAGTATGACGGTTGATAGAATACATTAACGTTATGTATTGATTGATTGTGTATATGACCTATGTGTATATACGTTGTGTGCGTGGGAGGAGATAGGGGACGTACTCCACGGTTTAGGGGAAGATAGGGGATGGACCTCTAAACCGGATGTTGTTTGGGAGGAGATAGGGGATGGACTCCACTGATACAGCTCATATGCTTGTCAGTTAACGCGTTGATATAGCTTATATGCTTATCTGTGGAAGTGTTGATACAGCTCATATGCTTATCTTTGGAAGTGTTGATATAGCTAATATGCATATCTGTTGAAATGTGGATACAGCTTGTATGCTTATCTGTTGAGATGTTGATACAACTAGTATGTTTATCTATTGTAAAATGGGAAACGTTTAATATGAGTCACTGTCTCATATAAGTGGCTGGCCAGGTTCTGAGCCGTTGATGTAAATTGTGAAATTGATAAGAAATGGAAAATGAAATGAAACATGAACATAGTGATCATGAAATAGAAATGGGTTATGAATTGGTTTATGGAAATTGAACATTTATCAATTGCTAATGTCTTAGTTATTGCTCATATTGTGTTTAGCATATTTCTACTGGGCGTTGGCTCACCCTATATGGGACATTATTTTCAGGTACAGGTAGTATGCCACCTCAAAGGACACAACTTGGATGATGATGAGAGTTGAAGACTCTTTTTGTTTATTTTGTTTGTATTACATGAATATCAAGCCAAGGGCTTATTTTGTATAGAGTTAGTACTCTTTTTTTGCGTAACCAGGTGTTGACTTGGAAAGCTGTAAGCCCATAGGGCATTTCCTTTTGTTGTTAACATGTAATACTGTAGTAAGAACTACTCTGATGAATAGAAATGGTTGGTTTCTTTTATATCAATGCATGTCTAAAGTGATGGATTTTATATATTTTTTGAGGGCGTTACAGACTCAACATTTAATATATATATTCATTTTATACATAAAATTATCTGTCAATATATATATATTTTTTGAAATTGACAATTTTATTAATTTTTTAGAATTGTTTAATTAATAGACTTATAAGGTAAATTTTTTTCTTTTGACTCAAAATTGAAAAAAGACAAAAGTAAGTTTGAAAAAATCTGACTTTTTAGTATAGTTACAATTTATAGCTAAACAATTATGGGAAAATTACATATTTGGGTTATTTTTTAATAAAAATATTTATAGATTAGAATTTTTTTTATCAATATTAGTCATAAAATTTTCATTGATTTTGTATTTTTTTTTTCTAACACTACTGTTGTATTTTTTGCAAAAATTATTGTATAATCCCAATTCAACTTTTATATGAAGTTAGTTCATACTAAAAATGAATGTTGTTCATATACTATTTATTTGAGTAAAATTATGAATACTTAAATTTAATGAAATTTAAATTGTATAAATTAAATTTATAATGAGTGTGTCTCGTAGCATAACAAATTTGAATGTACATTTATATAATGAAATTCTAAATATATTTGAGTAATATAATAGTATTTATGTGTTACAATGTATATAATGAATGCATACACAGTGGGAACATAAGTGGTCTTCTAATTTTATATAATTCTCAAGGATAGCATTGTAAATGTTGGTAGACGGTGAAGGCATTAATATTAACGGAGACAATTTGTCCAGTGATTGAATTGAAACAAAAGTTGTCTGATGTGGCTTTACAACATGACAGAAATGGGTGATGCAACTACTATGGCACATCGAGGTCTTTCTTGCTCCCCGGGAAAAGTGATGAGGCAACAATGGGTTATTGCAATGGTGGCGATGGAAAAATAGTAAAAGTAACATTATATTTTGAGTATAGACCGAGTTTAAATCGAGACTTGGCAGAAGCGATCCGATTGGTAGGAGCAAGGGCAATTTAGGTAGAGATGGCAATGATAGGTGGTAGGATGAAGGCTGAGGTGGTGATGTAGTGGCAAGAAGGCAGTGGTGGAAATGAAGATATTGGGTCACTAAGGAGGGCATTGAATACATTGTTGGAGAGTCGGGCTTCGGGCTGTTTGGGTCATCTAATGACGATTAATAGCCATAATGGATTGGGCCTTGAGATCCCAACAAATAAGCGGGCTGGGATATGTGGATCATTGGAGCACGCCGAGGATTTAGAAAAACTTTTATTAAAGACTGTTTGATTATAAATTAATTGTAAGAAACTCATCATCATGGACTCTTTGTCCATGTGATTAATTGTAAATTACATAATTTAGTGATGCACACATACAATTCAACTTAAAATTTTAAGTTTGGTTTGGATTTATGAATTTAAATGAAAATATTTAGATCCTAATCATTTAAGGACAATTGTTTACGTTTAGATATGTATTTTAAGATTGAATTTGAAATATTCATAATGACGATCATTGTGATTGATTTCAAATAATAATATAAAATTAATTATTGAGTAGTATATAATTACATAAATATTACAATAAAATATTTTTATTTTCTTTAGTCTATCTTCTCATTTAATCTATCAACAATAACTCTTCCATACTTTTATAACAAACTTTTAGTGTGAATTTTTTTTATTTAAAAGTTATATCTAAACGGTTTATTAATTTATTTCACTTTATTTTATTTTACTTTTCTTTCTTAAAATAAACTCATAATCCAAACATGACATAATAACTTGATGTACTTATAGCCACATATTAGGGTGTGATGAGGGGACGGTCAAGGGTTCGAACTGAAGGAACAGTGGCGATCTCTTTAGTTATAATATAACTTTACTAACAAATTAACTTCCTACAATCTTGGCAAAAAAAAAAAAAAAGAAAAAAAAGAAATAATATCTATATATGAATGTTTCGGGTTCAGCTTTGTTGGGCCGCAGTGGGCATGACTTTGAGCTCAACTCGATGATTCAAACCGTTCAATATGTAGAATTCATTGAGTATATCATCCTCGCAAAAAATCACACTAATTGGACATGATAACCACTTTATTAGGTTCCATCTGTGTCTGTAATGTATTTTTAAAATAATAACTGCCGTTGAAACAAATATAATCTGATCAAATAGCTATCAATATCCGATCAACATGATTTTTTGCAAGAATGATGTACTCAACGAGCTTTACACATTGAACAGTTTGGATTATCGAGATGAGCCTGAAATTGGGTCCACTACGGCCTAATAACTAAGGGTGAGCATGGTTCGGATTGGTTTGGTTTAGCTGTAAACCAAGATCAATGCATTACTTACGGTTCCATCAAATTTGACACCAAATCAATCCATGAAAATCTTGAAACCAATCCGAACCAAACCACTAAACCATGGTTCAGTTCAATATGGAATCACAAATTTCAAAAATCTTATCATTATTCACAATATGATCACAAAATATTATTTACAACTTAAGAATTGTTTACATGATTATTTAAAACTAGTTCTATGAGTATATAAAAATATATTTATAATAGTAAAGAGTTATAATATATATATTTGATACAAATAAAATATTTTAACATTTACATTTGGTAACAAATTATATACATAATCTAAACGGTCTGGTTCAATTCTAATTGAATTTGTAGCTTTAAAACCATGAATTGAACAGTGAAATACGATTCACCTATTTAAAAAATCAGAACTGAATCTTACATTAAAAATACCAAACCAAATCATGCCATGTAGAAAGTAGAAAACACGGCAGGCTCCTCACACTTTTATAAACGATAGATATATCTCAGTGTGTAAAATGATTAATCATCTGTAATATGATGTCAAAACATAAAAAAACTTACTTTTCAACAACTGAAAAAGTAACACAAGCAACAAATCCAAACTTTAGATGTTTCTCGAGTGTATCATTGTTGTGCAGGTTTTTCCTTTTGTGAATTGTGATTATATAAAATAATGTAGGAAATGAAGTATAATTTCATATATAGAATCACAATTTAAATGACAAATCTATAATATAGAATAATATATAATTGGTATTGGGTATAGAATAATGCACGAAAAATAACAAAGAAAAAAAAGGAGACAATTTAGCATTAAAACAAATCGTAATACCTTTGAAAGATTAAGAAGAAAAACGTGAAACGCAAAATTGGTATTGGGTTTGTGAACTATCTCAATTTATTATGAAAATTATATGTAAAAGAAATATTTTTCAAATAGAGTCTATATAAAATAAGTAAAGTTAGTATAATTTAAATTAGGCTTAGATTTGTGTAAAACTCTATATGCAATTAAGAAAATACATGCTGACGTGACTCTCTCAAAAAAAAGAAATCCCTCATAATGTGCCACTTGAGCATGGGAAAAAACACTACTTTTAATAATATATATACATATAATATGATGTTATACAAATTAATATATACATATATATTTACAAAAAAAATTAATATAAAATGATGTGATTGTTATGTACTCTTATCGCATTAAAAAAAAAAAAAATCCCACTAAATTCACTGTTAATTAAGAAAATATTATATAGAACCTACTAAATTTTATATAAATTTGTTGTAAGAATATATTTTTCCTATTATTATCACTAGCAAATCAACGTTTTTATGTTATTTATTTTAGATTAGATAGTGGGCATCCTTTTTTTAACAAACCACATTAATTGGGTATCTCTCTCCAATTATTTCTGTTTCTACTTATAAATTGTTTTCTCTTCCCTTTAATTGCCCATTAATTGAAATATTTCTCTATCACGCCCGTATATGTCCTCTATTCTAATTACCAATCTATTTAACTCTCTCTCTTTTTTTTTCTCTCTCCGAAAGTAGTTACAGAAAGGAAACAAAAATGCTTCCAAGCCAGTACTCTTACGACAACAACAACAGGTTTAAGAGCATTTTAAATAGAAATGGTACTACGTTGCTTCAACAACTCAAGTCTGCGTCGATGTCGATATCGATATCGATGAAGACGGTGGCAAGAGACAGTGGTGGAAGATAGAGGTGTAAATCTGGCCCGGCTCGGCCCATGTCGGGCTTCGCTGGCTCCTGCCAAAATTCGGGCCGGGTCGGGCCACGGGCCAAAAATTTAGGCCCAGACCCAGGCCCTAGCCTAGGCCTGGCCTCGGGCGGGCCTGACCATTTTTTAAAAAAAAAAATTTCTACCAAAATTTTATTATTTTTCACTAAAAAAGACATTGGGCCTCAGGCTGAGCCTTGAGTGGGCTTTAAGCGAGTCGATAGGCCAGGTGGGCCGGGCTTCAAAATGATGGCCTAGGGGCTCAGGCCCAGGCCCAAACAGGCTGGGCCTATCTTGGGCCGTGGGCCATTTTTACACTTCTAGTAGAGGTGAGTGGAGAAATTCAAAATCAAAGAAGACATAGAAACAGAAATCAACAGAAGCAGCAATGAAACATGTCTTAACAGAGCGGAAGCGAAGGCAGTGAATCAACGGCCACCTTAAAAGACTTCAAGAGTTAATCCTCCCTAACATTGCCTCCAAAGTAACTACTCTCTCTCTCTCTCTTCATTCACCATCATCACTTTAGTCCGGAATGAAATTAAGCGAAGACTAAAGAGGCCATGACCCCATATTTGTGTCATACAAAAAAATGTCTGTCAGTATATATATATTTTTTGAAATTAACAATTTTATTAATTTTTTGGAATTGTTTGATTAATAAACTTATAAGGTAAAAAAAATTGACTCAAAATTGAGAAAAGACAAAAGTAAGTTCGAAAAAATTTGACTTTTTAGTATGGTTATAATTTATAGCTAAACATTCGTGGGAAAATTACATATTTGGGTTTTTTTTTTATAAATAAAAATAATTATAGATTAGAGAAAAAAAATTATCAATATTAATCATAAAATTTTCTATGATTTTGTAATTTTTTTTCTAACACTGCATTTGTATTTTTTGCAAAAATTATTGTATAATCCCAATTCAACTCTTATATGATGTTAGTTCATACTTAAAATGAATGCTGTTTATATATTATTTATTTGAGTAAAATTATGAGTACTTAAATTTAATGAAATTTAAATTGTATAAATTAAATTTCTACTGAGTGTGTCTTGTACCATAGTAAATTTGAATATACATTTATACAATGAAATTCTAAATATATTTGAGTAATAAAATAGTATTTATGTGTTACAATGCATATAACGAATGCATACACAATGAGAACATATATAAATGGTCTCCTAATTTTATATGATTCTCAAGGGTGGCGTTGTAAATGTTGGCAAACAGTGAAGGCATTAATATTAATGGAGACAGTTCGTCAAGTGACTGAACTAAAACAGAAGGTATCTGATGTGGCTTTACGAGATGATGGAAATGGGTGGTGCAACTACGATGGCACATCAGGGTCTTTCATGTTCCTTGGGGAGAGTGATGAGGCAACAATGGGTTATTGCAATGGTGGCGATGGCAAAATAGTAAAAGTCACAGTATGTTACGAGTATAGACTGAGTTTAAATCGAGACATGGCAGAAGCGATCCAATTGGTAGGAGCAAGGGCAATTAAGGTAGAGATGGCGACGATAAACGGTTGGATAAAGGTTGAGGTGGTGGTTCAGTGGCGGGAAGACGGTGGTGGAAAGGAAGATGTTGGGTCACTAAGGAGGGCATTGAATACATTGGTGGAGAGTCGGGCTTCAGGCTATTTGGGTCATCTAATGGTGATTAATAGCCATAATGGATTGGGCCTTGAGATCCCAACAAATAATCGGGCTAGGATATGTGGATCATTGGAGCTCACCGAGGATTTAGAAATTTTTTTATTAAAGACTGTTTGATTATTATAATGCTATAAATTAATTGTAAGAAACTCAAAATCATCACAGACACTTTGTCCGTGTGATTAAATGTAGATTACATAATTTAATGATGCACACATATTTAAATAAAAATATTTAGATATTAATCATTTAAGGACAATTGTTTAAATTTAGATATGTATTTTATGATTGAATTTGAAATATTCATAACGAAGATCATTATGATTGATTTCAAATAATAATATACAATTAATTATTGAAATCATTCACACTTAAGTAGTATAATTATATAATTTTTTCAATAAAATATTTTTATTTGCTTTAGTCTATCTTCTAATTTAATCTATCAACAATAACTCATCCATACTTTTATAACAAAATTTTAGTGTGAATTTTTTTTATTTAAAACTTATATCTAAACCGGTCCTTAATTTATTTCACTTTACTTTTCTTTCTTAAAATAAACTCATAATCCAAACATAACATAATAACTTGATGTACTTGTAGCCACATCTTAGGGTGTGGTGAGGGGAAGGTCAAGGGTTCGAGCTAAAGGTGCAGTGGCGATCCCTTTAGTTATAATATAAATTTACTAACTAATACAATCTTGGCAAAAAAACAAAAAAAAAAAGAAAAAGAAAGAAGTAATATCTATACCTGAATGTTTTGGGTCCAACTTTGTTGGATCGCGATGGGCATGACTCTGAGCTCAATTCAATGATTCAAACCATTCAATATGTAGAGTTCATCCAGTATATTATCCCCGAAAAGAATCACGCTAATTGGGCGTCGATAGCCACTTGATTAGGTTGCATTTGTGTGTGTAATTTATTTTTAAAATCATAATTGCCATTGAAACAAATATAATCTAATCAAATAGCTATCGATATATGATTAATGTGATTTTTTGCAAGAATAATGATGTACTCAACGAGCTTTACACATTGAACAGTTTGGATCATCGAGATGGGCCCAAAATTGGGTCCACTATGTTCCAACAATTAAGGGGGGGCATGGTTTGGTTTAGCCGTAAACCAAGATCAATGCAGTACCTACGTTTCCATCAAATTTGAAACCAAATTAATCCATTAAAATCTTGAAACCAATCCAAACCAAACCACTAAACCATGGTTCAGTTCAATTTGGAATCGTAAATTTAAAAAATATTATCATTATTCACAATATGATCACAAAATATTATTTACAACTTAAGAATTGTTTATATGATTATTTAAAACTAGTTCTATTAGTATATAAAAATATACATATAATAATAAAGAGTTATAATATATATATTTGTTACTAATAAAATATTTTAATATTTACATTCAGTAACAAATTATATATAGAATTTAAACGGTCCGATTCAGTTTTAATTGGATTTGTAGCTTTAAAACCATGGACCAAACCGTGAAATACGGTTCACCTATTTAAAAGATCAGAACTGAATCGTGTATTAAAAAACCATACCAAATCAAGTTGTGTAGAATGTAGAAAACTATAGCTCAACTTTTCGTGCTCCTTTCGGATACGACTAGCCCTACAGTTCGGACTCTTGTGATTTTGAATCTAATCTCACAAGTGCAATATGAAATAGATAAACACCAAAGAGTCCAAATTCAGTAAATCTTTTTGGAAAATCAATTTTGAATCAAAATGTCAAAAATGGACCGCTTTGCCAGATACAGAGTCGCCACCTAAATATTTTGAGAAATTTAGAAAACCCATGACTCGTGCCAAAGGCTATGTGTCCGTCATCACCAAGATTATCTCGGCTCGGGAACTTAGGTATGAGAAGGGAAGGTCATGAATTGAGCATTCCACTCGCCCGATCAAAGATCAGCCTCTACTAATCATAATGTGAATCTTATTTACATTATATGCTCTTGTTCCAATTATTAGGTTAGCATTACTATGTGTTGCACACAAATATAGACTAATTTGCAAAAAATAAAACACTTTGATTCATGTTTGTTTGAAAATTGTTTAAAATATGTACCACTTGAAAAAATGATCTCATATGTACATTACTCAAATTATTCCAATTTAAGCAACTTAGCCTTTATCCATAAGCATTCAAGAGTTATATCACTTAAGCAATTAGCCTCATGACAAGCATGCTAGACATGGCAACAATTATACTCATGCAATGCTAAAACACAAAAATGCTCACCTAGTACTCCAAGGCAAGCCAAGAAAAACAAAAGAGTTAGAAAACATGCATGCTCCTAACTAATACAACGTGACTAATGCAACACATGCGGCATGTAACTAATAGGCTCGGCTACTAATTATGTTATGTGAGTCAATTTGATAGCATGTGGTTTAAGCATCTTTTCAAAGAAGTATTTTAAACAACAATACATTGTTAGAATGATAAACTGAGCCTCGATGCATGCAAGACAAGTGGATGCAAACATGGAGTATGCTAAAAGAAACATGATATTCTAAACTACCCATCATAAGCAAGTAAATAAAAAGGAGAAAGATGTGGGGTTAGAAGACATACACATTATTACAAGTTTGGCTCTCGCACAAGAGGGTCTGAATGAATGAACTAGCTAATTACTTACCTAATTAACTAACTATTACAAACCAAATGAAATAAATTAACTACACTAGCTAATTAATTAATTATTACAATAACAAAATTTAACTAACTATTCTAGCTAATTATTACGAATTGGAATTAACTAATTAACTACACTAATTAATTAATTACAAATTAACAACACGAATACAACCAAAGAAATAACTAAGCCAGTGATTAACTACTCTAACTAATCAACCCTGGGAAGTGAGGAATGCTTATGCATGCATGCGGATTTCCACTCGAAAAGCCCATTGTTTTGCTGCCAGAATACCTCTGTTGCACAGTTGAAAAATTGCATTGTTTTTCCACCTTAGCCTTTGCTCTGCTCTGCTGGAAAAAGGACACTTCCTACCTTGAAAAAGTGGCTGGTAACCCAAAAGTAGTGGCTGGCAGGCCACTAATAGTGGGTTGTTGTCCAGTAAAAGTGGCCTGCCAGCCATTGATGTTGGTTCTCTCTTGCAGCAACAGAGGACAAACAGAGCACAAATCAGAGTATTCTCAGGGGATGTTTGTCCACCCTGCCTCTCCTTATCAGCAAATAGGTCAAAGGAGGGGTAGGTTTGGTTCGCAAGTCATCAATTGACGCAATTTCATTACGTGGCGACTTATGTACGAAGGGACACAATTTCAATAAATGGATAACAAAAGACCAACAAAACCTCAGGTATGAACCAAACTTGAAAGCTTGTAATTGAACTTTCCTTTTCCAGATATTAATTCCTCCCAATATTGATCATTCAAATGTACTTGCAGGCATCGACTGAGTACACGAAGGGGCTGCTCCAACTGGTTGCTTCTCTGATTAGCATGGTGCAGAAGAAAAAGACATTGCTTGATCTCCATGGTATCTAGGTATCTACTCTATTTTCCACATACATTTCAATGCTGCCTCATATTGCACTGATTCACTACACTGACATACTGTACTCATACTGTATCTTTTTGTACTCATTTTGTGTTCATACACTGTATCTGATATGTCGACACTTGTTATCCAAATCCCATCTGTACCGAGGACACCAGCAGCAGCAGCACCAGCGACACCTCCTCCAGTGTTTAGGAGGAAAGGTAGATAGGCCCTAGCACGTGGCCGAGATGATCGCCGAGATCGAGTAGAGGCAGGGCGCTCTGAGCCAAAGTAACGAGTTCAAGCTCGTGTTGAGCGGGGATGATACCGAGACCCGCAACTTTAAGGAGGCAGTGAGCCGACATTTTGAGTTGTTTGAGAGCGGGGGTGATGATGCTGGCTCGGTGTTAGGAAACGGAGATGACGCCAAGGTTGGCTTTGAGGCAGGGAGCGGAGATGATGCCGAGGCCAGCTCTGACTCAAAGTCTGATTCTGATAGTGGTGTTGACAGAGACAGTGCCCCTGAGTCCCCTCTGAGGAAAAGGACGAAGAGGGCCTCTGGAGTTTGAGATGACTGGCACCGATTTTTGTACTTTTTTTCTTAGTTTCTTTTATTTTAGTAGTTTAGCATATGTATAGCTTCAGATAGGCTTTTACTTTTGCTTTTGAAAACTTGTACTCTCTTTTGTAAAAACTATGATCGGGGGAAAAGCCTGCATTTTTATGAAAAGAGTTATTGTTTTTGTATCACGAGCACCACATCTGCAGAATGAAAATTGAAATTGAATTTGGAACCAAAAATAAAACTTGTATTGTCATGATGTTCTTAATCGGGTAATGAGTCAACCAATGACCAAAATACAAAATACAACTCGATAAATAAAGTAAAAACAACTCAAACACAGATATGCACACTTGCTAAAACCAAAAGACTCAAAACAAGACCTCAAAACATAAACACCACGACAAAAACAGATTGCCAAAACTGCCAGATCCACAAGTGGACGGTAGGCCAGAAAAAGTGGACAGCCGGCCACTAAAAGTGGGTTGTCGGCCACTTGTGAGGGATCCACTAGATAGCTGACAACTGGCCTCCACGCACAGCCTTATCTTCTACAAAAGGTCTTTCTTCGTGATTTCTTCAGCAGAACCTCATTTTTGCTACTGTTTCTTCCAAAAATGGAGATATTTCTTGTCGAGAAGCTCACGGATTGGATAGCCACTTTAGACGGCATGGAAAAGGTAAATTTTCAAGATTTCGGCATAAACGCGCTTTTTTCGTTAAGCAATACACCACTTTGCTTTTCGTTCCTTCATGCCGCGGCTAGATGCTGGGACCCAATTACGCATGTATTTCGCTTCGGAACACAAGAAATGTCCCGAATCTTGAAGAATTTTGAGCATTGATGGAAACCTGACGCGATGAGGAAATCATGCCTTATCCCCATTTTGGTCACGCCCAGGCTTTGGGATAGATGGGTGGACTCACTTTGCACGAAGCTTGATCTTTGGTCCATAATGGAGAGCTAGATGTACCCAGATTGATTCATCAGTTTTCTAACATCGGTGACAGAGGCAACCCTCTTTGGCGAGGTTTTTGACAACATGCCCTTTGTTTATGTATGTTTGCGCATTTTCTTCTTGCCCCTAGTTACGGCGGAACCAGCATTTGGTTGATCGAAGTGGTCCAATGCTTGAAAAAATATAAGAGTTATATCAGCTTGGCGCTGGCTGAGACCCTGATGGGCTTAGATGCATTTCATCTGCGAGAGACTACTAGGTTTACGGGGAGTCCACTACTTCTTCAGGTATTGTTTCCCACCTTTTTTGATATATGCCTCACACATCACTCAGCACTCATGCTCTATTTTATCTCAAAGCCCTTTCTTTACTTTTCTGTCGACGCACATTTCTCTATTCTTTAATCTCTCTTATTTTTCATCCCTTCCCAGGTATGGCTCATGGATAAGCTGAAGGTGGTGGACCCTTGTCCCAAGTATTCAGTTCGACCTTATTTCTTTTGCCAGCGACTAATGGCCTTTCCCAATGAGGGATGGTGGTGCAGCTAGATGTGCAGCAGGTCTGCAGCTGACATAGCTTGGCATTACCCCTGGCTCAATCTGACTGAGATGAGTTACAGCATGACCTAGCAGCTTGGCATACAGTTGATTGGCCTCACGCACTGCGTGTTCTACTTTCCCTTCCGGTTCAGATGCCAGTTTGGACATGATCAGACCTGCCCAGAGGAGGGGATAAAATATTCGACTTCATTCCCGATTCGTGCTTCACACCTGGCTAGGTACCTTGCTGCCTGGAGGATGAGAGAGCTTTTGGCCTTACCCCTAGTTTCATTCATGCCCTTTCTGGTGAGTGCTTTGCTTGGCTTTGCTCAGCTCGAGGAAGAGGCATAAGTCGAGGCAACTTTGGCTACAGAAGCTTCTGCAAGCATGAGCAGAGGACGCAGGAGCACCTGACTCGCCTATGCCCCTAGTTTATTGCTTTGACATTTCTTTTCAAGTTTTATGATGTAAAAGCAACTTTGATTTGTATTGGAGAGTTGGAGAATGTATTTGTGTTGAAATTAATGAAATTAAAGTTGTGAGCACTAAAAATTTTCCTTTTGGTCCAAAAAATGGTCTAAGTTCTAAAAGGTAAAATTTTGAACAAATCAACTTTTATTAAAACTTTCCAAAACCATTTTTGAAAATGATCACTGCCTGATACGCATAAAATCGATCCTCAAGATGTACAGCCCCAAATCGACAAATCATAACTACCCCTGCTTGAATACCACTACTACTCTGCATTGTAACCAGCTTTTTTTCCCAAAACAAAGATCACAACCGAACTAACAAATGATGAACAGAGATGACCTGATTAAAAAAATGGACAGGACAGTTGAGTTGGAGATGGTTACGGCCGAACTTCAGGATAAAGTTGCCTACATATCCCAAAGATGGGAATCAGGCCTTATGTAGTTCGGTTCAGGTTCACTCGAATGTTAACTTTCTCCTTTTGCTCTCTAACTTTTGCCAAAGTCGCCCTTTAAGGATTTCAACCTTGCGAGCTCAGTTTTTTTTTTATTTCTAATTTTTCATGCTCTAACTTTTTCCTAGGTCGCCCTTTCGGGTTTTCGGCCTAGCGAGCTTATCAGGGATAGTATTTCTTCAACTTGTCCATATTGATCAGCTGTGAAAATTCCAAGCCATCTAAGTCTATGAGAATAACTACCCCTCTTGACCACATAGCATTGACAATGTAAGGACAAGTCCAATTGGGTCTGAACTTGCCCCTAGGGTCATGGATATGAGCTCGGTTGTCTTTCAGTACCATATCGCCTTCCTTAAGATTCCTGGACTTAACTTTCTTATTAAAATCCCTAGCAATTCTACGTTGGTAACCCTGAACATGATACAATGCCTTTAGCCTCCTCTCATTAAATAACATTGACTCCTCAAATCTACTATATTGCCAGTCTGCCTTCGCTATTTGACACTTAGCCATAACTCGCGGCGACGAGACTTCAATTTCAATTGGCAAAACGACTTCTATCCCATAGACGAGAGAATAAAGGGTTGCCCTTGTAGATATCCGGATCGAGGTTCTGTAGCCCCAGAGTGCGAATGGCAATTTACCTGGCCAGTCCCTGTAGATCTCAACCATCTTCTGCAAGATGTTCTTGATATTCTTATTGGTGGCTTCAACAGCTCCATTGGTATGTGGCCTGTATGTGGATGATTTATGAAAAGCCACATTGTATTTCTCCACATGTTTATCACCTCTTTCTTGAAGTGGGAGTCATTATCTGATATAATCTCGTTCGGGACTCCGTACCGGCAGATGATATTGTTTCTGATGAATTTAGCCACATGCGATGCTTTCAACACAGCATAGGACTGAGCTTCCACCCACTTTATAAAATAAACAATTTCCACCAAGATATACTTGTGTCCATTTGACCCTTTTGGCGAGGCAGCACTGATAACATCGATTCCCCAGACTGAGAAAGGCCATGGTGAAGTCATGTTGTAAAGCTTTGACGGTGGAATATTAATGTGATTGGCATGGATTTGACATTTGTGGTATCGCTGCACAAAACCAATACAATCATCCTCCATGGTGGACCAATAATAGCCTTGTCTAAGGATCTTCCAGGCTAACATCACACCATTCATATGCGCCTCGCATTCTTCGCCATAGATAGCCTCCATAAGGCGCTTCGATTCCTCTTCTTCCATATACAGTTTATGCATTCCTAGATGACCTCTTTTATATAGCTTACCCCTGCAAATGATAAATTGGATGACCATACGCCATATTCCCTATTTGTCCAGTGGCATTTGCCCTTGGTGGATACACCTCATTTTCTAGAAAGTTCCAAATATCGTAATACCAGGGGTTTTTGTCTTTCACTTCATCTATCACGACAATAGTTTCATAAGTCGGTGTGTATTCCTGTTCGATGATAATCAAACGCATCCGGACTCTAAGCGGGATGTCTACCATAGAAGATAGAGTTGTTAAAGCATCAATGAACCTATTGTTCTCTCTTAATAGATGCGTGAAAGTCAATTTTTCAAACCTCGGAATCAAAACATCCAGGGCTTGATGGTAAACCTTCATATTCTCTTCATTGACTTTCCAGTCTTCGTTTGCTTGAGAAACAACCAAGTTTGAGTCCCCAATGACATCCAACCTTATTGTCCCTAGTTCTAGGGTGGCTTCTAAACCAGCAATACACGCTTCATATTCTGCTTCATTGTTGGACACCTTGAACTGGAGTTTGAAGGCTAAGGGTATATGGGAATCATTGGGTGCTATCAGCGATACACCTATCCCATAACCATACTGATTGGACGCTTCATCAAAGTACATCGTCCAAGTTTCCTCTTCAACTTGCAGAATGTCTTCATCTGGGAACAAGTATTCCACTGCCTCATCTTCTTCTACCGGGTGGTCTGCCAGGAACTCCACTACAGCTCTTTCCTTGATCGACTTGCAGGTGACATATTTGAGATCAAATTCAGAAAAAAGAAGTAACCTACGAGCCAGCCTACCCGTAAGCGCTAATTTCTCAAAGAGATATTTGATGAGATCTAATCTCAAAACCAGGATTACAAAGTGAGCTAACAAATAGTGCCTCAACTTCCTGATTGCCCATGCCAAGGCTAGGCAAGCTTTCTCCAAAGAAGTGTACAGGGTCTCATAGTCTAACATTTTCTTGCTCAAGTAGTAGATGGCTTTCTCCACCCTATCTTTAAATTCCTGAATCCCATGGTCGTGTTTGTTACTGACAAGTATAGAATTAGAGGTTTCAGCGGCTCTGGCAGCAATAACACAGGTGGATTTTGGAGGTACTACTTAACTTGTTCAAAGGCAAACTGACATCGATCATCCCATCGGAATTTTTTCATTTTCCTTAGGAGACCAAATAGTGGTTCACAAGTCAAGGTTAATTTGAAAATAAACCGTCTTATGAATTGCACTTTACCCAGAAAGCCACGTACCTCTTTTTCAGTCCTTGGTGGTGGCATTTCTAAGATGGCCTTGATTTTGGAAGGATCTACTTCAATTCCTCTCTGTGTGATCAGAAAGCCCAGCATTTTTCCTGTCGTTACGCCGAAGGTGCATTTCTGCGGGTTTAATCTCAATCTGTATTCCCTGATCCGTTGAAAGAATTTCTTCAACGTGGAGTAGTGGCCCTCTTATTCTTTGGACTTGACAATTATGTCGTCCACATACAACTCAACCTCTTTGTGGATCATGTCATGCAGAATGGTGGTCGTGGCCCTCTAATACGTAGCTCCAGCATTTTTCAAACCAAATGGCATAACCTGGTAACAGTAGGTCCCCCACGGCGTAGTGAATGCGATTTTCTCTCTATCCTCAGGTGTTATCAGAATCTGGTTATACCTGGAAAACCCATCCATAAACAATAGCAATGCATGACCCACAGTGAAATCCACTAACTCATCAATATGTGGAAGAGGAAAGTCATCTTTCGGACTGGCTCTGTTCAAGTCCTGGAAATCTACACACACCTGGATTCTACCATCCTTCTTCGGTACTAGGATGATGTTGGCCAACCAAGTTGAGTACTCAGATACTAATAAGAAACCTGCCTCGATCTACTTGGTGACCTCTTCCTTGATTTTTAGCACCCAGTCCGGACGAATTCCACGTAACTTCTCCTTGACTGGTCGGGCCTCGAGGTCAAGAGGGATCCGATGCTGTACAATCTCAAGATCGATTCCAGGCATGTCTTCATAGGACCATGTGAAAACATCTTTGAAATCTTTTAATAAAGAGATTAAACGTTCGCGCTCCTCCGAAGACAACGTGGACCCGATCTGGACCAGGTGTGGATCCTTTTCAACACCCACGTTAATGATAATGATTTCATCAGCACAGGGTTTAGCAAACCTCTCATCCTCTCGATTAATCAAGTTTTTCAAAGCCAGAGGAGTTTCTTCTCCTTCGTTTTCATTAAAATTTTGAAAATCTTTGTCAATACAATAAACCAAAGGCACAGAAAAGTACACAGAATCTGTCGAGTTTTCATTCAAAAGGTCCAGATCTTTGGTTATGGACTCAAAAGAAAAGCTGAATAAAGACCTAGACAGGACTTTGGTATCCGGGTTACCACCCCCAAAAATACTAGACTCAGACTCAGAGGAACTTGAATCTGATCCTGACCCCACAAACTTAGTGGAATAAAATTCTAGCTCATCACCCGATTCAGAACTGGACAGATAGCCTTCCTCTAGCTGCTAGGTAAGATGTGGTGCCCCTGATACATCCAAAATGCCACTGGTTGGGTTCACACCTGGTTCTTTTCCGATCATGGAGATAGTAAAGTTATCTCCCAAGTTCTCTAGGTCGGCCGCAGGATCTATTAGGAGACTAGCTAGTGCTGCCCCTACTTCAGGTTCACTGTCATCTGAGTTACCTTGTGTGCTTTGTTTAGCTTTGATGCTTAGTTCAGCCATTTCCTCATCATCATTATCCTGTAGTTGATGGTCAAAGAAGATCTCGAACCCGGGGAGGAGTTGATTCAAGGAATTTACCCAAGGCTCGGGAAAGCCACAAAAAGAGAAGTCTTCTCCTTCCCAAACAAAACGGCCATTCAGTGTCCCCTAGATTGGCCTGTGGATGAGTTCATAACGTTTTTCGGCTTACTTGGCCTTGGCTCTGCCTCTCATTTCTTCCCTCTTTCTGATCCAGTCTTTTTTGGTGGGCACATAACCCAGTCCAAAGGCATGTGGGTTGTGTGGCACATTTGTCAGTGCTGCAACACCTTTCCGACCACTCCTTTCGAGCCTAATTCCTGGAATGTGCCGTAGTTTGTTCATGAAATAGATAGATTGGGTGCTGATGTACATGCCTTGGTTTATGGCTAGAATGGTCTGCACTACCCTGGCTTCAGCTAGAGTGAATTCCAAGAGGAATACGTCCTCGTTACCATGGTTGATCTCTAGCACTGGTGTGGTCACCTCTAGCGGCAGATGGATGGATGAATTCCCTAAAACAATTGCCACTGCTCCCCCATAAGGGTATTTCAACATCTGATGGAGAGTGAAAGAGACAGCCTTCACATGGTGTAACCAGGGCCTTCCTCATAGCAAATTAAAGGTATCCGGCATATCCAAGACATGAAACTCGACCTCTTGCTCAATTGGGCCCACCTGGACTCTGACTTGCACTGTGCCCGTGAATTTTTTACTTGTGTTATCATACGCTGATATTACCTGGGCTGTGGGAACAAAGTCTGCTAGTTTGAGACCAATTGCATAGGCGGTACGGGAATGACAAACATTAATGGCCGAACCGGTATCTACCAACACCACCGGCACCTATTTCTTCCTGTATTCTACAAATATATACAACGGTCTGTTATGAGCTGAGCCCCCTAGCGACAACTCTTTGTTAGAGAAAGTAAGCATTGGCCTGGCACCGCCTGGAAAGACCAAACCCACAAGCTGCTCGGTGTGGTGTCAATGGACAATTTAACCTTGTCCATTGTCGACAGCACTACCTACCGGTGTACTCGTGAGGCCATGAGAAGACCCCAGATGGAGATGTCAGCTTGAATTTTCTTGAGTTGTTTTAATACTGCATATTCTTTTAGTTGTTTTTCCTTCTGTTTCTCGGCTTCCTTGTTCTTTCCAGACGCCTTTGCTTGATCCAGGTGCGGCGGCTTAAAATACCACCCACTTCTTGTCAGATGGTCTATTTTCGCGGTATACCACGTATTGTCCAGAATGCAATTGCCCCAGTTTTCTTTAGTATGGGCCAGATGTAGATCATTATTGTCCCACCATTCCCCCTCAACGGCCGACAAACAGTTGTCTGGCTCTGCTTGTATCACCTTCACATCATAGGTGTCCCCCACAGGGTGTTGTGAATTTACAGTTTCCCGGTTGTCTTCAATTTTTTCTTGTTCAAATTGCCTTAGTGTAGCTTCCTATTCAGTATCTACGGCGTTCACAATGCCCACTTCCTGGTTGGGTTTTCCACACCAGCGCTCTCCGGTAACTTTCCTTTCTCATTAGCCCTTCCGGCTATCTCTGCTTCATTTCCTTTGGTTTCATTTCAGTTTCTTTTTCCTAGTCTGGCTCATCACTTAGCCATCCAATGTTGTCAGTTGATCCGTTCAAGTCGAACCAGCCGATATGTACATCTCTCTGATCCTACTCATCAAAGAACTACAGGTTGTCTAAATCCTCTTCGAGATCTGCCAAATTATCCAACCCCTGGCTCGGGCCATCTTTCCTGACCACATTGATGACTGCCAAGGTTGGCAGTACCAATTCAGGCTTGATTTGACTAGTTGGCACAATGTAGTAACTTGGATCATACACCCTATCAGATAAGTCCTCAGGACACTTTAGCAACAACATAGTACCTTCCTCCAAGGTCGACTTCCCTTCTATTGCAAGTCTCATTACCACAGGCTTGGGTTGAGGTTTGAACGTGTCCATCATGCACAGATCTGCGCCTTTCGGAATGAACAACGTCGATTTTGGTAGGTGACAGGGAGTAATGTATATATTGGGGTCATAAGAGGTGGTGAGTGTATGGATCAGGTTAAGATTTCGAGGTGGAGGGACTTGATTATGGGCTGGGAGTGGATTTGTGGTTACGTTTGGTTTCTGAGGCGGAGCAATTAACTTGTTGTCAACGAGATCTTGAATCTCATGACGCAATCAAAAGCACTGGTCGATATCATGACCATACTGTTGGTAAAATGCACAGTATTTTGCGGGATTGTGTTTGAGTGGAAGAGGATCGGGCAGTGGGCGGGGTTTTAAAGGTTTGAGGTACCCTTTCTTGACTAGCACCTTTATGGCTTGAGAGAGAGTCATGTATAGTTGGTTGAAAATCCTTTGGGATTGGGTAGGGTTGGACGATGTTTGTATGCTTGTGTTGGCAAAGGGGCCGGCAGTCTTGGTTGTGGTGACAACACTTACGTCTGATGGCCTCATAGTTGTGTTACCCCCAGCAGTATTGGAACCACGAACAAACGGCCTTTTTGCTAGCTCCTTCTCATCTGTAATAAGCCCCTGCTTTATGGCATCCTCAATTTACACTCCCATTTCATGGAGTTCTGTAAATCTAAACAGAGGTAGAATAATCATCTTTTGTAGCAGCTTACTATGCAGATTCCGAACGACCATCTTAATCTGATCTTTCTCAGAAGGCCTCGTGGTCATCATCGAGGCTTTAGCTCTCCATCTTGTTACAAATTCAAAGAAACCCTCCTACGACTCTTGGCGTGTCGTCTCGAGATCATGAGTTGTGACCTCAATCTTTATGTTGTACGAGTACTGCGCAATAAAGGCCTCGGCTATCTCTTCCCAATTCTGTTTGACAGAATCTTCCAACTTAGCATACCAAATGGCCGCTATACCCGACATGGTGCGACCGAAGAGAGACAACTTCTGTAGTCTAGTTAAGCCCATCGACCGCAAGATATCCAAAAATAGTCGTAGGTGAACCATTGGATCTTCGGAACCGTCGAATCGATCAATGTGCGGCTTAAACCGATCTGGCAATGTAATTGCAGAATTAGTATACCCGTCCTCTATGTCCGGGATGGAGTTAACCCCTTGTGCTCTCTTGAACAACTTTTCCAGTTTATTGACCTTGAGTATAGTTGGGCCAACTTCGAACTCGAATGGAGCCTCGGTCTGATAAATAGGGGTTTTGGAGGCTTCTGCTGGGATTGGCTTTGCTGGATTGCCCTGGTTTTCTTGAACATTAGCAGTATGAGCAGTGGCTCCAGGTGCTGGGATACTCGTGATAAATGCATGAGATGTAGAGGCTGCAGCTGGCTGTGGTTGCTGTTGTTGTAACCTGGTTACAACCTTAGCCTGACGGGCTGTGACCTTGGCCTAACAGGCTGCATCTTGTTGTAGGGTTTCAACTGTCTGTTACAAATGGTGTATCAGTTCTTCCACATTGATTGGGGGATACTGTGCCATTGGAATAGGTGAATGATCTCGTGCTAGGCTAGAAGTAGATGACCGTTCCCAAACCTGACTAGACACAAGTGAGTTAGTGGGTGACTGCTGTAAAAATTGAACTGGTGAATTCTGTTTGATTCTCCTCCGTCTTGTAACCGATGGGAGTGAGGTAAACACGGGCTGTCCTTGAACAAGATCCCCAGCTTTACAAAGTCTTCTGACTCGGGTCTAGAGTACTTGGGGGATATCCGAACTTTCTGAAGCTATGGTTTTAAACTACCTAGCAAAAGAAATAAAGCAAAAAAACAGTAATCAGAAACCGCATAACACCTCAGCTAAGATATTATTAACACAGACATGATCAAAATTGTAGGACTGTACTCCACACTGAATTCTGTCCCCAAAACAGATACCAAATTTGCAACTACTATGCACATTCCTGTATAATTTCACTGTAAAGCACATACCAGTTAAGAGAGTGCCAAAACACCCCTATGATGGGGTAGGGTTACCTTGTTCCAGTTTTGTCATGAACTAGGTTTCATTATTCAATCAAGCGGTTTCACGCATTCCTGTATTTTGGGTGAGCATCCTGTCCTAGTTTGGAACAGTCACTAAGGCTTTTCTATACGCAGCTAGGCCAAATGGTCAAAGGGGGTACCACAACAAGATTACCTAATATACCTCTCACACCTAACACCGAGAAATAAAATGAGGATCAAACGGTACAACTGTAGTCCAGATCCAAGGGTTGTGTTCCCATCATGGCAAAGCCCACGACCGGTCATCCTTTTGGCAAGCTTTTGGGCAAGCCTCTGGCAAATTGTCTAGGAATAGCAGATGACAAACACAGTGACTTAAGCGCACCAATGCAAATGCAATGCAAAGAACATATAAATTTAGACAAAACTTCACATCATGAATTTCAAGTCAAGTTCTCTAATTCCCCAACAGAGTCGCCAGAAACTGTAGCTCGACTTTTCGTGCTCCTTTGGGATACGACTAGCCCAACAATTCGGACTCCCGTGATTCTGAATTTGATTTCACAAGTCCAATGTGAAATAGATAAACACTAAAAAGTCCAAATCCGACAAATCTATTTGGAAAATCAATTTTGAATCAAAACGTCAAAAATGGACTGCTTTACCAGATATAGAGTCGCCATCTAAATATTTTGGAAAATTTAGAAAACCCATGACTCATGCCAAAGGCCACATGTCTGTCATCACCAAGATTGTCTCGGCTCGGGAACTTAGGTACGAGAGGAGAAGGTCATGAATTGAGCACATCATGATGTGAAACTTATTTACATTATATGCTCTTGTTTCGATTATTAGGCTAGCATTACTATGTGATGCACACAAATATAGACTAATTTGTAAAAATTGGAACACTTTGATTCATGTTTGTTTGAGAATTATTTCGAATATGTACCACTTGAAAAAACGATCTCATATGTACATTACTCTAATTATTCCAATTTAAGCAACTTGGCCTTCATCCACAAGCATTCAAGAGTTATATCACTTAAGCAATTAGTCTCATGGCAAGCATGTTAGACATGGCAACAATTATACATATGCAATGCTAAAGCACAAAAATGCTCACCTAGTATTCCAAGGCAAGCCAAAAGAAACAAAAGAGTTAGAAAACATGCATGCTCTTAACTAATACAACGTGACTAATGTAACACATGCGGCCTATAACTAATAGGCTCGGCTACTAATTATGTCATGTGAGTCAATTAGATAGCATGTGGTTTAAGCATCTTTTCAAAGAAGTATTTTAAACGACAATACATTGTTAGAATGATAAACCGAGCCTCGATGCATGCAAGACAAGTGGATGCAAACATAGAGTATGCTAAAAGAAACATGATGTTCTAAACTACCCATCATAAACAAGTAAATAAAAGGGAGAAAGACGTGGGGTTAGAAGACATACACATTATTACAAGTTTGACCCTTGCACAAGAGGGTCCAAATGAATGAACTAGCTAATTACTTACCTAATTAACTATTACAAACCAAATGAAATATATTAACTACACTAGCTAATTAATTAATTATTACAACAACAAAATTTAACTAACTATTCTAACTAATTATTACAAATTGGAACTAACTAATTAATTACACTAATTAATTAATTACAAATTAACAACATGAATACAACCAAAGAAATAACTAAGCTAGTGATTAACTACTCTAACTAATCAACCCTAGGAAGTGGGGAATGCTTATGCATGCACGCGGATTTCCACCCGAAAAAGCCTACTGTTTTGTTACCAGAATACCTCTGTTGCACTGTTGGAAAATTGCATTGTTTTCCTACCTCAACCTCTACTCTACTCTGCTGGAAGAAAGACACTTCATACCTTCAAAAAGTGGCCGGCAACCCAGAAGTAGTGGTTGGCAGGCCATTAATAGTGGGTTACCGTCTAATAAAAGTGGCCTACTAGCCACTGTTGTTGGTTCTCTACTGCAGTAACCGAGGACAAACAGAGCACAAACCAGAGTATTCTCAGGGGATGTTTGTCAATTCTGCCTCTCCTTATCAGTAAACAGGTCAAAGAAGGGGTAGGTTTGGTTCGCAAGTCATCAATCGACACAATTTCATTACGTGACAACTTATGAACCAAAGGACACAATTTCAATAAATGGATAACAAAAGACCAACAAAACCTTCTCCCTATCATGGATTGATCGAGGGAAGTGGTTGACCTTGGAAACTTTAATCATTTCATCACTAGCAAGTATAAAATGACCTAAGTTTTCATGTGTTCAATTAACGTTTGATTGAACACAAAACCTTTTATTATCTTGCATCACTTTTAGTTCCAATTTTATTACTTGATTTCAATTACCATCCATTCATTAGTTCATTAAGTCCAAAAATGAGCTTTAAGTCCTCTAATGGAAATGAGCATCAAACAAAGAGTTGTTTTAGGCATGAGAGAGACACCATGTCGTTGGTAATGAACCCCAAAGGGATTAAACCATTAAGCACAATACCTCTATCTCAAGCTTAAACAAGCAATTAGTTTGAAATAACTTTCAAAACAAAGAAAAAGCCAAAAAAGAAGAGAGGTTGCAGAGGTGATTAGAGATGAATACAAGTATGGAAAGCAAAAAATAAACACTATCAACTCAAATAGATTGGTAGCTAAGGCCTAAACCACCAAACCTATGAGGACCATTATACTACAAGCCTACAATACAAAGCATGAATGAAGCTAGCTCATAAAAACAGTCCTAAAACAGTCTACAAAAGTGCTGGAATTAAGACAAAAACAACTAAAACAAATAGCTAAAATATTGAGGCATTAAAACTAGTAGACAAACACAAGAAGGGGAGGCTAACCCCTCCACTTTTAGGACTTCAAAACATGATTTTTGCCTTTGAAAAACCTTTGAAAATTAGTGGTAAAAAGATCAAAAAAAGATGATGAGAAGGTGGGAAACACAAGGGCAAAGGCCTTGCAAGCAAGGTTCAAAGAAGGGTTATCAACCTCTCTACCTTAAATGACCTTAAACCACAAGTTTCAGCCCAAAAACACAGGTAATAAACAGCTCAAAAATAGCAAGAAATGATAGAAAACAAATAGGGTAAAGATGGTACAAAAAGCACTAGAAGGTATACCTCTTGAAAAGGAATGAACCCTTGAGTTACAAACCGCCAATTTCACACTCTCAAGTGCTTTAAGAGCTAAAATTCAAGCCCCAATCACCTCAGCAAGGAACTCTCTAGGTTTGGTTTAGAGTGTTTGAACAAAGGCCATGTAAGTTGCAAGAAAGAGAGAGAGTTGTAAATAGAGAGAATTTTGCTCTTCCAAAAATATTTTCTCACTCCTCAATTTTTCCAACCTTGAAACCAAGAGAGGAGGTCATCTATATATAGAAAATCATGTGTCTATCTCGAAAATATCTGTATACATACAGTTGGAATAGTGCATGCACATGGGGGGATAGTTGGCAGAAAATATTTAAAAAAACACACAAGTGGCCAACAGGCTACTAATAGTGAACGGTAGGCCACTAACAGTGGGTTGTCGGCCACTATAATGACCGGCAGTCCATACTAGTGGCCGACAGTCCATACTAGTGAGTCTGCAGGTCCCAGGATGTTTAGGTTTGAAAAACACTGTTTTGGTCCAAAACAAGGCACAACGTTTGAGGGTTCAAAACTGAGATTTCTTACTGAGGAAGTCAAGGATTCGACAAGCATACACATTCATCATTGAGTGATCAATCAGTGACGCTCAAGTCTTAAGGGTTGTAAAAAATGGGGTGTCTACAAGAACATGGTAGGTTTTTCACACTTTTATAAACGATAGATACATCTGAATGTGTGAAAAAGTAAAAGAACTTATTGTTCAACAATTGAAAAAGTAACTCAAGCAATAAATCCAAACTTTGGAGGTTCCTCGAGAGTATCATTCTTGTGCAGTTTTTTTCCTCTTGTGAGTTGTGATTATATAAAATAATGTAGGAAATAAAGTATAATTTTATATATAGAATCACTCTAAAATTTAAATGACAAATCTATAATTTAGAATAATATAAAATTGGTATTGAGTATAGAATAATGCACGAAAAATAAGAAAAAAATAGAGGCAATTTAGCATTAAAAAAAATCATAATACCCTTGAAAGAATTAAGAAGAAAAACGTAAAATGCAAAATTGGTATTGAGTTTGTGAATTATCTAAATTTACCATGAAAATTATATGTAAAAGAAATATTTGTCAAATAGAGTTTATATAAAATAGGTAAAGTTAGTATAATTTAAATTAAGTTTAGATTTGTGTAGAACTCTATATACAATTAAGAAAACACATGTTGACGTGACTCTTTTAGAAAAAATAGGCCCTCATAATGTGCCACTTGAGCATGGAAAAACACTAGTTTTCATAATACATATATATGATATGATGTTATACAAATAAATATATACATATATATTTACAAAAATAATTAATATAAAATGACGTGATTGTTATGTGGTCCTATCGTTTCAAATTAAAAAATCCCACTAAATTGATTGTTAATCAAGAAAATATTATATAAAACCCGCTAAATTTTATTTAAATATATTGTAAGAATATATTTTTCTATTATTATCACTAGCAAATCAACATTCCTATTTTATTTATTTTAGATTAGATAGTGGACATTGTCCCTTTAACAAACCACATTAATTGGGTATCTCTCACCAATTATTTCTCTTTTTATTTATAAATTATTTTCTCTTCCCGTTAATTCCCCATTAATTGAAATATTTCTCTGGCACGCATAGGATTAGTTTTCTGTTGTGCCACGAATGTCACAAAAATATCACCATCATCATCATCGCAACTGGAATATTTCATTATCTCAATTTATGTATTATTCTCATTGTAAAATGTCGACCTCTATGGATTTTATTAGATAGGTGAGTGAGTTGCATAAAGATTGCTTTGGTGTTTCTTCGTGTTGGATGGGAAATTACAGCACCAGGTTTATCTTAATAGGCTTTAGTTTCTTATCCTTAAATTTTGTTATCTAATTGATCTTAAATGCAGTTGTTTCCCTTGTTTGTTGAGCATGCTATTGTCTTGATATGTTTGCATGTCCCTAATGTAGCCTAAAATTTGCATGCTATGAACACATCCAGCTTGCTCAGAGGCTTCCATTGCTGATAAACCTTTTCTTATTTTCTTTACAATAAATTTTCATCAATTGAATGATTCCTTTGTGCTGAAAAAACTCTTTCTCAGTATGCTTGGACTTCATGAGATTAGCAATCACTTTGGATTGACAAAATTCTATCAATTTTATAATTTAGCCAAAATTAGTCTGAACATCTCTTTATTCCGGACTTTGTATGTCACCCCATTTTCGGTAGACTATTAGTTTGGGCTTTAATTTTTTAGCTAAATGTAAGGCCATGTTTACCCAAACAAACGTTGCTTATATTCATTGATTCTTTTTTGTTTGGGTATTGCCTTTTCAGAATTAAACCAGAAATTTGGAGGGTTGTAGTTTGGGTGTTCAAATTTTGAAACGAAGTGCACAGGGTATTCAAATTTTAAGAATTATAGGCTGAATTTACCATATGTCGCAGTAAGTAAATATGTATTGGCTTTTGACAATTGGTCAACAAATTTAAAATAATTATATATTTTGCATGAAATTACATATTGCAAGAACTGGATAATCAATTTGAAATTTTATTATTTTAGAACACTGGTTAACAAGATCCATATTAAACATTGAAGGTTTGTTTTAAAATTTAATAGCAAGGGGTTTGGAAAGAGGGGAAGGCACAACCCGGGCAATCAAGAAACCAAGATGGGGGAGAGGTCGGAGAAAAGAGGTGAATGAAGCAGCTTATACTTTCATGTTGGCAAGGCCAATAACGGGACAAATAGATAAAAAGGATTACTAATTTTGTTTTAGGACGAATTACATTAACAGTTCTTATAGTTTAGGATTTGTATTACTTTGATCTCTGACTTTTTAATTGTGATACATTTGACTTTGAATTTTGAATCTCGTTCCAAATAATGACAATTGAAGATATTGTTGCTCCATTTGAAGGGCAAAGTAGTAATATAACTTATTTTGTGTTGGTTAACTTATATATTGTTTGAAATATACTGACTTTTTTTTTAAAAATGAATAATATTGAAACTTTTTTTGCTATAAAGTTCTGTTTGGTTTGATTTTCAGAATCTAGTTTCAAGGATTTTTCTAAGAAGCTAAAAATTAAATTGGTGAAAGTAAATTAAAAACACATCATTTTTATATAAATGGAGTAACAATGTCTTCAATTGTCTTTATTTGAAAAGAGATTTAAAATGCAGGGTCAAAGGTATTACAATTGAACGATCATGAATCAAAATGACACAAGTTTTAAATTATATGGACTATTAGTGTAATTCGTCCATTTTCTTAACTATAAACCAAAAGAAAGAGAATGACATAACCAATAACGAACTGGGTACGTGCATTTGTACAACTGCATACATATATACTCGGTATGTAAACGTATTGGATACTGGATATCCTAACCAGTAGGGAAGACTACAAATTTTGTTTCATTCATTCATTAAACAAAAGAAAAGAAAACCTCAAACAACATTGCCAAGAATTCCAAATAATTAAAGATCTTTGATCCAAGGGCATCATCAAGGCCACACAGGACATGACCAATAAAGAACTAGGTAGCTGCATGCGAAACATGTATACCGGATAGATGAAATACGCAACCAGGAGGACTACAAATCTTGTTTTCATTCACTAAACCAATATCAAACGCGTCAAACAAGCATTGCCAAGAAATAGCTCAAGAAAATTCAAGCAAACCAAATAACAAATGTGTTTGGAAATTAAATAGTTGTTTCCACAGTATTCTTAGAGTCATTTGGATTCAAAGAGAAGGAACACCCAGAAAAAAACAAAACAAAACAAAACAAAAACAAAAAAACAAACTTTGAAGTCAGACCTGAGGTAGCACAACTACTTCCATAATGCTTCACATTGAAGTACCTCTTTTGAAACCTTTGGCTTGAAGCTTGGAAGATTAGGGTTTGGAAAATTAGAGGTATAGTTGGTATTAAGGTGGGGATTCAAAGAGAAAATGAAGGGAATTTATTTTACTAGATGGAGGTCCAAAGAAGTGAGAGTCCAAAGAATAAATATAGGGATAAATAAAAGCCCTCTTTTAAAATATATTGTCCATAAAAACAAGTTCTTACAAAATGACCAAACAACTCAATATATATATATATATATATATATATATATATATTGTTTCCTAAACAAACCCTAACCAAAACTGTCGTTCTCTCTCTCTCTGCTCCATCTCCTTCTTCCTCCAGCGATCTACCTCTGTTACCAATCTCTTCTATCTCCGCTGAGCCACCACCGTCTCTCTCTCAACGCTCAGTTCGATATGCTCAAATCGAAACTGAATTCGGTGAAGAACTTCAACTAGGTTTGGTTGTTGCATGCTTAGATCTGAAATATAATCTGGCCTCACCACCGCCATTCATTGTTGGATTCTATGTATAAGATTGTGAGAAGAGCTCTCCCTTTGGAAATCGATGAGTATCCGAATTTTCTTATGTGGATTCTGATTTCATAGCACTTCAAAGACAGCACAGATCACTCCAAAAAGCACACATCATCTCTCTTTCTCTCTCTACACTACTTTCTTTTCCTATATATATGATTCATACATATATAAATATATATAGGCACGCTCTTGTTCAATCGAACAGTGGTTATCCAAATCTAAACTAGAGTTTCTGAATCGAATCTGTGGTTTCAATTGTGAAATTGAGACTGTTGAACTGTGTGTTATGTAGGTGGATAATGCTCCAGTTCTTAGAACTTGTTTCATGGGCAAAAAAGAGAGGATGTGAAGGAGAAGCCTTGTTACATGTCCTTGCTATGTGGATCACAGTTCAAAAAATGTTGGGTTTGAAACTAGGATTTATTGGTGGAGAGTGTTGTTATGTAGATCACAGTTCAATAATGTTTGTTTTGGATATACTTTTCTTGCTTATTTAAAGCCATAATCAAAAGGATTAGAACTTCCAAAATGCTAACCAACATTGCATTTTGTTTAAGAAATGAAGAAAGTTATAACTTTTTTATGCATTTTGTTTCCAGAAACAAACAAAGGGGCAATAAGATGAAAACACCAGATAACTGCAGAAAGTTTTAAGGTTGTTCAAAGCTATGAAACAGATAGAAAAACTGGATAGGAAAAAAGTAGAGAAATTTAAACAAATAGATTTAATTTGGAGAAAAAATTTAGACAAATAAAAATTATGACAGAAATTTCAACAGATAGAATTTCACACAGAGCAAAAAATTTGAACAGATAGGGGAAAAAACTAAACAAATATGTGCAAATTTAAACATATAGTCAAAAAATTAGGAAGATAAAAAGTATTTGAACAGATAGATATAAATTTAAACAGATGGTCAGAAAATTAAACAAATAAAAAAATTTGAACAGATAGTCAAAAAAAATTTAACAGATAGTCAACAAAATTCAACAGATCGATAAGAGATAAAATTGGAAATAAAATTTCCTCCAAACAATAAAAGAATTTCTCACCAAACTATATCATAAAGGGTGGATTTGTCACCAATAAAAGAAATATGTTGGATCTAATGTCTTATATTCTCCTTGAATTGAACTTTTCTACAATTTTTTCTTTTTAAATTTGAATTGTGATTTTTTTAAATAATAAAATAATTATTTCAAAAAAATTTGCAACTATGTGCAGCCGCACTTAAAAAAAAATTTAAGAAAAAAGAAAATGCATATTTGAAGCAGCTATAGTGATTTCCTACAATAGGGAGCAACAACTCTTATATTTGGGGGTTGGATGCTGGGAGTGTTTTTTTAACAAAAGAACTCTTTATTTTAGCTAAAAAGTAATATAAGGGAGCTGATGGTAATGCTCTTACACTCATTTAAAATTTGAATTTTAACATTCTCAAATTCAGTCTGACTCAAACTCAACTTATTTACAGCCATATATATATATATATATATATTGTTGGTAATTTTTTTATAATAATACTAAAAAAATATATAAAATAAATTAAATAGAAATGGCAAAATAGATTTTTTTTTAATTAAAGAATGAAATACAGAATAAATTACAAAACTAAAAATATAGAAATGAATTAGACTACATCATGAACATATATTGCAAGACAGTTCCACATACACATACAAAATAATGTACAAAGAACAAAAGATGAGATGCAAATCGAAACTTGTGTGATACTACAGTTTCTTTAAAATAGATTCACCGTCTCCCGATGGGTGTTTGAGGTACGCTGGCATTTGTCTCCAAATATACAACGGTCGAAACTAGCTAATGTATAAACACCTTCCGAATAGTTTTGGCGAACTTGACAATGTCAGCATTCTCTCTCTCTAACAAGAACCAAAGAAGAGGCTAGCAAAAAGAAGATAGAAAAATTTCTTTAGTGTAAAACCATTTCTAATTTTGTCTAAAGAAAACCACAAATTTTCCATCTCAAAAATATTTCTATATCATACATCTAAGTTGGAAGGAAAAAGGTCCTTTCTATACTTGTAGGGAAAGTGTTTTAGCCATGAAGGCTTCCATAAAACCTAGCATCAATGGCTATCAACTCTAGCCATTAAGGCTAGAGTTACAAAGATGCAAAACTCCTATGTGCATAATATATATATATATATATTAAATATGTATATAATGCTATTTAAACTCAATGGGTCGCAAAACAGATATGGGTGTTGGGTCATAACCCGATCCAAATGCAGTCTAAAACATATGCACAAGACAGGCCTAGTCCAACATAGCATAGCCTGGCCCATGTCCAAGACTAAGTCCAACACATGCACATACATGAGCTTAGACCAATCCATATCAAGATTAAGACTAAGTCTAAGTCCAAACCTAGGCCCAAGCCCAACTTCTGTTAATGCCCACTTTATGAGACAAATTCTCATTCACAACTCAATAGTTTTGATTCATTATTTTTATATTGTAATTTTCTCACCTAAGAAAATATAACCCTACCTTAACTGACGGCTGTGTCCCACTTTAATTTCAAATTAAAGTTGTCGAAAATCATTATTTTCCAACATATATCACAATTAAAACAAGAATCAAAGGAGCAACATTGAACTCAAATCAAAGTAAACAATTCCAAATTGCAATTAAAATTACATTAAGGCAATATTGTAACCCATCAAGTTGAATGAATTTATCAGAGACATATATGTTAAACGATTAATTTTTGATGATGAACAAAAGGATAAATCCAACCTTAATACGTAACTAACGAGCAAACTTTAATGAATGAAAGAGGGAGAGCTCTGTGCATCTCTAGTTTTATAGTACCGTCGCAACCATTAGGGCTTTCTATTGTCCGTTAGATTGTTTCAGATCCGGCGACAAAAAATATTACCTTCCTCAACACGCCAAAACATTTACGAAGTATTTGTGAAGAACGGAAAATTGTACGATAGTCTCAGAATATCACGTGACTATACTCTCTCACCAATTATCATTCATTATGTTCCGTTATGTTCCTTAATCACTCAATATAAATAATTAATACTCCATCTTCTCCACCAATCATACCATCATAGAGCACCATGTGGTCGTACTCCCAAATTACCGAGTAATCACCCATGAAGAACAAGGATTCTATCCGCTCCAAATTTGGATTCGAAAGTGTTGCTTGGGTTGTGAAATTCAGATTCTAATAATTAATGCTGATAATTCTTATATTTAATTTTTATATTAATTTTATTCTCGTAATTTTAATTGATTTAATTTTGATAATAAATTTATAATTGTGTCTCATTTTAGTCTCATTGATTATAATTGTTTGTATTTTTTTTAATAAAATTCGCACATAATTGATATTGTCATGTTTTTAGAGGCAAAACTATAAAATTGTGCAATCTCAACAAACTTAGTGATTATTTTTGTCAAAAGTTCTAACAACATTATTAATTGGACCAAATGAACATAAATTTAAAATTAAATCTCAAAACTGGGTCAATTGAAAATGTAAGGGTCAAAATAAATTAAACCGATGTAATTTGCCCCTTTTTTTTTTTTCAGATTTGAAGAAAATAACTTAGTAAGCTAATTTTGGCATAATCACAATGGACACCTTAGTTCACATATATTTAGTTTCATTTTCATCAGTAATTTATTAGTCATTGTTTGTTATTGTGTTTTCATATTATCTACATTAGTTTTGTCTATTTAACCCTATTAAAAATAAAATCAATATAATTATGTCAAAACTGTAGAACTTGACGTATTTTCTTTAAATCACAACAAAATCACTAATACACCCTTAATTTTTTGATAACTTTATTTTGTAAGTATTATATATGTATATACCTAGTCGCTCTCTCTCTCTCTCTCTCTCTCTCTCTCTCTCTCTCTTACCAGATCTAATCCCAACACACCCATCTCAACCTCTGTTATCCTCCTCCGATCTCCCTCATTGCCGATCTCCCTCACCGCCATTGCCGATCTCCCTCCGTTGTCCTCACCGCTGATCTCCCTTACTGCTGTTGCCATTCTGCTGTCCTCCTCCGCAGTGCCTTTGCTAATCTCTTCGCTGCCGCGTTGGTTCTTTCTCTGGTTCTTTGGTTCATCTCATCTTTTTGAAGCCCCTGTGGTTCATCTCTTCGTCACCGCCGCTGTGCCTTTTCCAATGTTTGGTTCATTTTTGGTTTTTTCTCTAGTCAGATCTGTATTTTTTTTCATAGATCTAAGGATTGACTGAAGGTGAATGTATGCATAGTGTTAGATCATCTATGTTTCTTCTCTATTTTTCTCTATTTTCTTCTTGTTGTTTACTGTTTGTGTTGTATATTTGTTCTTCCCTCTGCCTCAAAAAAAAAAAAGGTCAAGGATTTTTCGGGGTCGGAGAAACCCGATCCCCATTGGGGGACGGGGACGGGGAGTATTTACATTCGGGGATCGGGGATGGGGAGTGTAATCCCCGGCCCCAGCCCGCCCCGTTGCCATTCCTACTGCTAGGACATGATCTGAATATTGTAAACTCTCATTGTTATACCTTCATGAGTGATAAACAAAAGGGTTTGATTGATGCAATGGCTGAGTTGTTCCCAAATGCTTTACACAGGTTTTGTGTGAGGCATTTGTACAACAATTTTAAGGGTGAACACAAGGGGTTGGTTCTAAAAGATCTGTTGTGGAAGGCTACAAGGGCAACAACTGTTCCTGCATTTACCAGGGTGATGACAGAGATTAAAGAAGTTGATTGTAAGGCATATGATTGGTTAGTTGACAGACCACCAATTTATTGGAGTAGGAGCCACTTCAACACTTTTCCAAAATGTGACTTTTTGCTAAACAATCTATGTGAGTGCTTCAATGCAAGCATCTTGGAAACTAGGAGTAAACCTGTGGTTACAATGTTAGAGAAAATTAGGTTGTTGTTGATGGAAACAGTTCAAAAAATAAAAGATGTAATGCAAAGACACAATGGTCCTATATGTCCTAAGATTCAAAATCATTTGGAGAAAATGAAAGTGGATGCAGGTGGATAGATTCCTAGATGGAATGGCAATGAGCAATTTGAGGTTGTAGGGCCATATGGTGAGCAATACAAGCTGGATTTGCAAGCTTGGACTTGTGGCTACAGGAAGTGGGATCTATCAGGCATTCCATGTGCCCATGTTGTGGTTGCTGCAAATTTCTTGGGTCAAGAACCAAAAAAATATGTTCATCAGTTCTACAAGGTGGAGACTTATCTGAAGATGTATGACAATATGTTGACTCCTATTAATGGTAAAGAAATGTAGCCAAGAACTGAGTATGCAAAGATGCTGCCACCTGATGTGAAAAATAGAGCTAGGAGGCCTAAACAAAATAAAAGAAAGGAGACTGAGGCACCAATTCAAGGCACAAAGCTAGAAAGGCAGGGCACTAAAATGACTTATAATAATTGTGGGAAGGTGGGACACAATAGGAGAAGTTACAAGGTCAAGGGCAGATTAGGTTACATGCAAGAAAGCCAACCTCAGGGGAGCCAAATTGAACCAAGCCAACCTCAAGGAAGCCAAACTAAACCAAGCCAACCTCAAGGAAGCCAAACTAAACCAAGCCAACCTCAGAGCCAATTAAGTGTAGAAGCACCTAAGGTCAAGAGACGTATGAGACAAAAGAAATTGGCTGTCAGTGTTCTTCTTTCTTTCTTTTTTTAAATAGTAACTTAACTGTCCTATATTTGATTGTGTTTAATTGTGGATAATTCAATCTTATTGCAGGTTAAAAGGAGAGTGGTACAAGGAAGTCAGTCAACTTCATCTCCAATAAGTTCAAATAGCACACCAAAGGATCAAATGGTGTGGAGAGGCAAGCCAGTGTACAATGCTAGTGGCATTAAATCAGCATCCACTGGACAAAAAGATGGAGCACCTAGACCATTCACTTGAATTTTTTTTTTTTTGATAGAAGAAGGAAGCATCTACATGATTTTCTCATTGGGGCTTTTTGTATATATAATGATTTTTTGTTTGGAATGGTTGCCCTGAACTTGTTAACTATGTAAAGGTAGTATTTTGGTTGTCACAAACAATTGTATGTTTTGAAAACTTGAATGACAAATTTATGACTGTTGCTTTTGTGCGTGATGCTCTATTTTAATGGATGGTACTCCTCATTTCTATGTAAATGTAGCTTGTGTTGGTTTTGGTTGCCATTATGATTCCAATTGTGTGTTTTGAATGAATGCCACTGATAAGTTTTTTATTCATTAAATGAATGTCATTTGATGGATGGATGTCAGTGATAGGTTTTTTATTCATTGGTTGCCATTTGATGGATGGATGCCAGTGACAGGTTTCATTGGTTGCCATTTGATGGATGGATGCCAGTAATAGGTATTTTATTCATTGGTTGCCAAGGGGCTATTCAAATAGGCCACCAATTAGTTATTTTGATAAATGGATGACAAATAGTTAAAGTAACACACAATGCCACTTTCGTTTTTTTTTTTAATTAAATGATAATGCCCCATTTTTGTAAGGATGAACACAAATTGTTTTTTAAGGGACAAACAAAGGCTGTGATGCTCTGTTTTTTTTTCAGAGTAAAACCTTAACACAAAATTTGAAATTTTCATCCAAAATACTTTCCTCATTACATTTCATTCATAATATTTCCCTTATTACATTTCATTTATAATATTTCCCCTCATTACATTTATTCATTTATAATAGTCCCCCCTATTACATTCTTTCTTATACTACATTACAAATCACATTGATAAAACGATGCACCATGAGGCAACCAAGCATATCCATAGCTTTCTCTCTCTTCTATTCCTTGTCTGCAATATTGCTTCTAGCTTATTAACCTTCTTCAACAGCCCATGGATGATTTGCACTACCCGTGAGCACATAGGTGGGTCTATCCAGGTGTACTGATTACAATCATTCGTGAGACAACTGAGGAACCTCTTACCAGGATTTGCATCAATCCATGATGTTTGTATCACCTTTCGTCTTCCACAGCAAATACATCTCAGGTCCTCCATGTCACTTGCATTCCATCTTCCTTCAGTTGAGCCCGATCTTCCCAGAATTCTTGACCTTATATTCCTCATTATCTCTCACCACCAAACAGATGCTCTATATTTTTTGGTTGAGAGCTTGCCTGTGTTATATAGTAGAATAAAGAGGTTGCAAATAGTAGGAAATTCACTTATATTCCCTTCAAAAGATAGTTCAAGAGGACAACTCATCACATTCCGTTTAATTGTGGATGAAAGGTAACGGGAGAGGTCTAATTGATCAATTTATAAATAAATTCAAGTATTAAATTGAAATAAATAGAAGCATAGGAGTGCGTGTGAAAAACAAGTGATAGTTTAGGTGAGAAGATAATGGCTTCGTTTGGGAAGTTGCTATTTTAGTAGGCTATTTTAGTTTTTGACTATTTTAGTAGGCTAAAATTTTTGTGTTTGGGAAGATGATTGGATTTTTTTATGGTTGGATGTGATATTTGTGAGAGAAAAAGTGAAATGATTATGAGTTTGATGTGATATTTTATCTTATTAACTATTTTAGCCTATTTTATTTTTTTATAAATTTTAACCTAAATTAAGCTATTTTTTTTTCTTTCCAAACACCCCCATTACTCAATTTAAAAATGAAAGTGCCCTAATTAAAAACATGCTTACAACTCACGAGGCGGAGGTTATATATAAATAGAAGAAATCGGAACAGAGTTTAAGGTCGTTCGCAGCACTTCAAAGCGAAGGGTAGTCGTCGCCATGATCTCTCAGTTCTTTGTGCTGTCTCAGAGAGGCGATAACATCGTCTTCCGCGACTGTGAGTCCTCTCTCTCTCTCTCTCTCTCTCTCTCTCTGTACATACATATATACATCTGTATATATACATGCATACTCGCAATTTTGCTTTTACCGATCTCATCAGGAAATAGGGTTGTGCTTCTAATTCCACTTGCTTTTCATTACCTGATCATCATTTAGTGAAAACTGTACTGTTTTAGGATAAAATTTTGCAGTATCTGCAGGAATCAATCTGAAAATCCAAATATTTTTTTTCACAATTTTACTGAATCTTGTGTTTCTCGCCTAAATTGGTGAGATTTGGTGTGAAAGGAAGTCTTTGTGTATAAAATTTTTGTATTATACCTAAATGGGCACTTTGTAGCCTGCACTTTACATCCATGCCCATTATACTCTTGGTATTTTAATTGTCCCACTTAAAATCCTCTTTTTTGCTAAAATTCCATTTTAGTACATTCACATTGGTACTTAGCCTCATGTATTTTAGTGAAATCTCACTTTAGTCCCTTGGTATTTGAAAGTGACTAGGTTCAATTGCAATTTGACTCAAGTCTAGGGGTTGACTGGGCAAAGTGAAATTTGGTGACTTTAGTCCTCCCTTCGTATTTGAATGACGTTATACGATTAGGTCCAATTGTAACTTGACTCAAGTCTAGGGGTTAACCAGGCAAAGTGGAATTGGGTGTGAAGTATGGGGTGCTAAGTGGAATTGGGTGTAAAGTGTGGGGTGCAAAGTGAAATTTGCCCTACCTAAATTGCTTATTTAAATACCAAGCAAATAATATAAGAAGTCACGTCCATTTTGTTCTATTTCTTGTTCATCCAAAGAAAATGGTGAGAGGCAACAAATGTGTTTTTTTCTTTTCTCACTTAGGTGGGTAAACTTAATCTTCTCATTTGCCAAACGGAGAAAACCAATCACAAGTCTGCAGGGTGACACAATTAGGCTAGCCGTTTTGGGGCTACCCTAGTTAAATATGAAGTTCACAAATCGTAAGAATTACAATTCAACGTAATTGAACTGTAGGTTTAGTAATGTTTTTGTTAGTATCAGTAGGTGAAGACACTGTTTAACCTTAAGTTTTTGCTTGCTCTGATTTGGGTTATTTGGTGTACACTACTTGGGAATTTTGTTTGTTAGACATAACGTAATATTTTGTAATCCTGCTTTATTTTACTTATTTGTTTGTTTGTTTTTATTGCCAATGTCTACATTAAGGCTGAACCCAATTTCCTGTAACCATTTGAATGTTCTTTTTTTTCTCCCTCCTCTGAAGACCTTTCAAAACTACTGACTGCAGAGATAATGGCCCTGGACTGCCTGGTCTTGTGGAGGAGTTAATCCACAGTTTTGGGTTGATTTAATATACATCAATTAAAAAACAAATAATGGTTATGTGCACAATATTTATAAATTTATGATGTACAGAAACTAACAAACTATGCAATGCGAGGTAATTAGCTGATTTTGGTATTTGAATTCATTGTTGTGTTGTGCCTATGTACTTTTGTGTTGATTTCCTAGCATTCATTTGTTCTATTAATCTACTTCAAATGGACACCCTCCCTGTGTCATTTTTTTGTGTAACTGTTGTTGGGCCTACATTCAAGAAGTATTTACTTAATTTTTCCGGGGTTCTTAACTAAGCAATTGGACTTGTTTAGAAGTTTGAGGATGACTCAGTTTGACTGCTAAGTGAAACTGTTTCTTCGGAACCCTCCCTTATTGTTTACTATGGAGACTTTTATTGGTTATATAATTGTACTGATGCAGATCGTGGTGATGTACAAAAAGGAAGTGCGGAGATATTTTTCCGTAAAGTGAAATTTTGGAAAGAAGATGGTGAAGAAGAGGCACCACCTGTCTTTGTAGGTATTTTTTCTTTTTAAATATTAATGGCTGCCAAATATATACATATATATATATATATATAGTGTCCTGTTGAAACAATCTCTCTTAATGACTTGTACATCGGTTCTCTATCTGTTCTGTAACCTTGTTGCTCTTTTGAGACTTATAAGGCATATAATTTGAAAAGAAAGATTCATCCATCTAACTTGTAGCATCTTTAAGACTTTAACTGACCTACTTGTTGATCCCTTCTTGGCTTACTACATAGTTTGTTTTAATTATTACTGTCAAACTTGAAATCTTAAAGTTCACACCATATGGACCCCGCAGTTGGGATAATTACAATCTGCTGCAATGGCCCCCTTGTCTCGTTGTTCTAGCTTTTTCATTCATTGCCATGCATTATTGTCTCTGGTGGCGCAAGTCATGAAAACAATTGCTCAAAAAGTGGGGTCGGTTGTGTACATCTTGCCTTTGCCCTTCTAAAACCCCACTTTAGCGGGAGTTTCACGCACTGGGTCACTTTTTTTTTTTGCCACGAATTTATGTCCTAATATCGGCTAATTCAATGCATACTACTGACATTAGCACATGTTTCTTCCTTGTCTTCAATAGAATGTGGATGGTGTGAACTACTTCCATGTGAAGGTTGTGGGATTGCTGTTTGTTGCAACCACGAGAGCCAATGTGTCACCTTCCCTTGTGTTGGAGCTTTTACAAAGGATTGCACGTGTCATCAAAGATTATCTTGGAGTTCTCAATGAAGATTCATTTCGAAAAAATTTTGTGCTTGTGTATGAGTTGCTAGATGAAGTTATTGTAAGTACTCTGTCATGTTGTGTATCTGTGTTGTTTGTTTTGTTTTCTGAGCATCATAAATGGGGAAGGTAGATGCCCTTCACTATGCTACTTGTCATGCCTTTTTTTTATGAAAGATAATTCAATCACTTTGTTCCTGCCATCGAATTCAAGTAAGCTTTATAGTTCATTAAAATGTGTTTAGGATTCATTATTCTATTTGATGGATTTTCTTTTAACATCTGGTTTCTACAAAAATTAATCGCATGAGCACTTGGTTAGCTTTAGAACTTTTTCATTTAATGAAAACTTCACCAGATACAAATCAACTGCAACATTTATGAAATGCTTAGATTTATTTTTGCTTAAGAAGAGTTGCTTGTGTAAAGACCAGAAAATGAACAAGTTTAGTAACTTGGTCATGGCATCTAGCAATCTACTTATTGTTGAATAGATAGTACCACAAAATCTGAGTGAGTTTTTTGTTTTTTATTTTTTTATTCTTTTTATTTTTTTTTTAAAATCTGGAAGCTCGTGAGTTTAAATATGACTTGATACTCTTCTCTTTGTGCCAGGATTTTGGTTATGTGCAATCAACATCTACTGAAGTCTTGAAGTCCTATGTATTTAATGAGCCAATTGTGGTTGAAGCTGCACGCTTACCAACCCTTGGCCCTGCTGGCATCTTTATGGTATTGTGTTTGCCTAATCACATAATCAAATAAATAGACTCAGGTCGCACTGTATTCTAATTTTTTCCTTATGTTATGGTTGGCTTTACAACTTGAACGCATGCAGCAAGGGACCAAAAGAATGCCCGGAACAGCTGTCACGAAATCTGTCGTAGCAAATGAACCAGGGGGTAGAAAAAGGGAGGAAATTTTTGTGGATATAATTGAGAAAATAAGTGTTACGTTCAGCTCCAGTGTAAGTATCTATGTCTTTCATTTAATCAATTTTGGTGATATTATTTTATCCAAGTGCTGCAATAATTGTGGTATTGTGTCAAGAGAAGACAGTCAGGAATTCTGTGAAAATAATGAGAATGGGGTGAAACAGGTCAAATCATGTGAATGGGACAAAAGATGACAATTAGCAGTTTGTTGTTCTGTGTGTTATGCCCTTTGATCAAGGAAGCTCTTGGAACTGTGGTGGTTATGTCCTGTAGAGAGACATTGATACTTGATCACTAGTTAAAATAATGCATACGAAAATCAACATTATTTATTTCAATTCAAACATGATGGATTCACATGTACATCACTTTCCTCTGTCAATATATGGAGTTGTAAACCGTACCTTCTATTAGGGTGACTGTTATCGTTCTACATATGGGTATAGGTGGTGGGGTATACTTCTTTTTTGTTGGCAGTGTTCTACTGTAATTTTGTTACTTAACTACTCAAAAAGGAATTAAAAAGAAGAAGAAGAAGAAGCTGTGGTACCCTTAGTGAGCAAAACCTTGATGGGCTATATTAGTAGTAGGATTTATTAACCACTTTCTGAATTTGTTCTTGTGTATCCACCATTGTTTTGGTTGGTGTTGTTATTTTGTCTCCATTTTCCTGAGTTTAGCAGATTCCTTGGTTTTACAGACTTGTCTTAACTATTTGGCTTCAGCACAATTTCTAGCTGCACCTTTAGATATGACCCGAGAAAGACCTGGGTGATGTAGGACGAGTAGGGATTACTTTCCTGCAAGTAGTGAGCCCGGTTTAAGTATACTAGCAGTAGCAACAATAGACTTATAGAGCTGGATTTGGTGGGATTTTGTAACTGCAGAAATATTTAAAGGAATAAGAGTTTAAGGGTTTGTAAAAGAGTAGGGTTTTGAGAATGAAAACACAAGTGTTCAGGGGCAGTTGGATGGTTGTTCTAAGCACTGTGAACAGTGACGTGAACAGTAACCTTGCTGGATAAAAGAAGAAGAAGAAGAGAGAAAGAAAGAGAAGTGCTTCACCCTCACAAGGGATAGGCCAATCACACAAACACAATCTCAAATTTTCATAATATTAACTCTGCTCTTGAATTATTGAGATTATACATATATTTATAGGCTAAAGACTTTCCTAATTCTATAAGGACTATTTCTCAAATTTAGAAACTAAAAAATATTTAGCAAACTTGGACTTCAAATTCTAGATCAACTATGACTTTAAATTCTATTTCAATTATAATAGGAAACTTTAATGACTTCTAATTCTACTTCAATATCAAAATAGGAAACTTCAATTTTTGACCACTAAGATTATTTTAGACATAATAAAACTCATATATAATAACCCATTTAATAACTTGACCCAAAATAAAATCTATGGGTGACCCCTACAACCCATGTCCAACAATTATTGGAATTACTATTATACCCATAATTACTAAAACTTACTATAATGGCATGAAGACTCAAAATTATAATCCAAATCTTTAATTCTTGATGTATTAAATGTGCTTCATGTGAAATTTTAGATTTGTTCTTTTTCTTATTTCCATGATCTTTATCATTCTCCCCTCCATTCGAAAAAACTTGACCTCGAGTTTTATAATGTTAAAGTATAAGGATTATAGAATCTTGCACTTGCAACTATTTAACTTGATTGTTTAGAACGAACGATGAGAAAATCAAAAAGTTCAATGTTGTCATCACTCCATTTACCACATTGAATTTGTCAGGAATAATAAACTCAATGTGAATTTCATTTTTCTTGTGAAGAGTAGAAAGTTCAGTTGCATTCTCATCATTCTCTTTGGCTTCCTTGGCTTTAAAACATTAATCATGATGATCTTTCATGCTTTCTTTAGTAAGCAAATTAATTTTCGCCTTCCTTTCTTCAATATCCTCAATATTAGTAGCATTGTTCATCTTGTTCTTTCATACCTTCTTCAAAATCTTTAACACTATTATCCTCTTGCTCTTGGATATTAGTCTTCTCTAAAACAGCAGCCAATAACTTCTCCATGGAAGTTTTCAATCCATTTAAAGTTGTTTTGATAGTATGCACATCACTCTTTATTGTTGCAACATCCTCCTTAATTATCGCAAAATCCTCTTTTAACATCGCAACATCTTCCTTGGTAGCCTCATAATCTTTTGAGGAGACTTCGAACTTGGAATTCAATTCAGCGTTTGTCACCATCGTACTCAATAAAACATCTTTGTCAAAAAAAACCAAAAACAATGGAGACTAAAAGTAGGATCTCGAGGCTCTGATACCATAGCTGATGTAGGACGAGTAGGGATTACTTTTCTACAAGTAGTGAGTTCGGTTTAAGTATACTAGCAGTAGCGACAATAGACTTGTAGGGCTGGATTTGATGGGATTTTGTGACTGTAGAAATATTTAAAAGAAAAGGAGTTAAAGGGTTTGTAAAAGGGTAGGGTTTTGAGAATGAAAACACAAGTGTTTAGGGACAGTTGGATGGTTGTTCTAAGCACTGTGAACAGTAACCTTGCTGGATAGAAGAAGAAGAAGAAGAAGAAGAAGAAGAAGAGAGAAATAAAGAGAAGTGCTTCACCCTCACAAGGGATAGGCTAATCACACAAACATAATCTCAAATTTTTATAATATTAACTCTGCTCTTGAATCATTGAGATTACACATATATTTATAGGCTAAAGACTTTCCTAATTCCATAAGGACTATTTCTCAAATTTAAAAACTAAAAAATATTTAGCAAACTTGGACTTCAAATTCTAGACCAACTATGATTTCAAATTCTACTTCAATCATAATAGGAAACTTTAATGACTTCTAATTCTACTTCAATATCAAAATAGGAAATTTCGACTTTTGACCATTAAGATTATTTTAGACATAATAAAACTCATATATAATAATCCATTTAATAACTTGACCCAAAATAAAACCCATGGGTAACCCCTACAACCCATGTCCAACAATTATTGGAATTATCATTATACCCATAATTACTAAAACCTACTATAATGACATGAAGACTCAAAATTATAATCCAAATCTTTAATTCTTGATGCCTTAAATGTGTTTTATGTGAAATTCCTGATTTGCTCTTTTTCTTCTTTCCATAATCTTTATCACTAGGGTATATATAGACCTATTTTTTATGCTGTTTGTGTCTCTGCAGTCTTTTTTTTTTTTTTTTGGATGACCTGCTCCCTGCAATGAGAGAAGAATGCATTGGGTGAACAGCCGACAAAAATGTTGCAAAATTATTTTTGAGTCAAAATAACAACCACCATATTTTATGGGCAAATAATATTTTTTGCTTTCTTAAGCAGCAATGATTTTATACCGATAAGTTATTTTAAAATGTAGATTTTGTCTTGGATATATTCAAAACTGGATTATAATGTTTGATTCTGTTGTCAATCTTTTTCCTCAGTTTATAATCATTAAAATGTTATTGGTTGAACAGGGATATATACTGACTTCTGAGATTGATGGCACTATTCAAATGAAGAGTTATCTTAGTGGCAATCCTGAAATCCGGTTAGCTCTCAATGAGGATCTGAGCATAGGAAGAGGCGGGAGATCAATCTATGGTATTGACATGTTTTACTTCCCTTTAAAATATGACTTATTGTTTTTTAATGCTTTTATGTCATCATTCCAGAGGTGGAAAAGCATGGACTAGCATAGAAGTTCAAATATAAGAAGCCCTTTTAGTGTAGTCTTATATATATATATATATATATATTTGTCTTTTTTAAATTTAATTGAACGGTTAATTTTGTTTGGATATTATTGTGTTTGTCTTTATTTTTCTTTTCAACCTTAGTGCAGTTAGGGGTGACCATTGGTTCAATGGTAAAACCTTGGCTTAATAACCTTGAGATTATGGGTTCAAGTCTTGGGACAACCACTTTGTGCACTATACGAAAGGTTAAGTGCGTACCCAATCTTTTTCCTCCCAAACACACATTAATGTGTACTAATTGGGCGTTATTTTTTAACCTTAGTACAATTATGCATTTTAAGTTTGTTGTAGGATTATATATTTCCTTTTTATTCTTTTATCATTTCTGCATTTATGGTGTAGTGGGTTGTGATTGGAAATTATGATGTTATCCTGTTACAAATAAGTTCTTTGTAGTGTTTGTCAATCTTTTGTATATGTTCTTCATCACCTTAATAAATATTTACTTTCTGGACAGACTATAGTGGTTCCTCTGGGTCTGGAGCTGTGATTCTAGATGATTGCAACTTCCATGAATCTGTACATCTTGATAGTTTTGAGATTGACAGGACTCTCAGTTTGGTGAGTAATTATAAGACAATGTAACCTTGAAAGATGAATTTCAGAGTGTGCCTATTTAAACTCTCTATGGTTAAAACGGATGCCTCATCTTGCCAAAATTTTCAGGTGCCACCAGATGGTGAATTTCCTGTCATGAATTACCGTATGACTCAAGAATTCAAGCCTCCTTTTCGTATTAACACTTTGATTGAAGAAGCTGGGGCACTTAAGGTAAATGTTAACTTTCTCGTGTAGTTAATTAAATGAAAAGGTTGTACTTGCAGCAGTGATCTGGAAATGCCAGTTATTCAGATAATTTCTGTTAGGAATGCCAATTCTCAAAATTTCTCGTCTAGTCTTAATCTTCTTTTGCCTGTACTGTTTAAGGCTGAAGTGATTCTGAAAATACGTGCTGAATTTCCTTCAAGCATCAATGCAAACAGCATTCAAGTGCAGATGCCACTGCCAAAGTATACCGCTAGGTATTGTTCACTACGGTTAATTTCGGTTTGGAAGGTTATATATAAAATTAATTTTTTTTTTGTTTTGGGGTCTAGTACCTAGATTTTGATTGTCAGCAATATTTGTGATATTATTTGATACTTTTTAATGAATTGATGATGTTTTCACCAAGAAAGCATACGTCTGGCACAGTTCAGAGAATAAGTAAGCGCGGCATGCTTTTGGAGATGGGAATGGGAATTATATTTGATGCACCTGGTATTAAATTGTATTGAATACATAAAAAGGAATGGCCAATGCACAATATGTCTGAAGATCATTAGCATCTCTTTTACTGTTAAGATAATCAGATGGGGAAGCAGCATGTCTTTATTTTTTAATTTAAAATCCATAAGGGCATCTTGCCCCAACAATAAGGCTTGTCGTTAGCGCCCCTGGCGGCGCATGTTCGAGTTTTGGAAACAGCCTTTCTAGAAATGGGAGTTAGGTTGTGTACATCTCTTGCCTTTCCCAGACCCCATTTTAATTTTATTGGGAGCATCTTGCACTGGGCCATCATTTAAAAAAAAAAAAAAAAAATTTAAATCCATATTGAAACAATTTTTTGAATTTCTGGTTCTGTGTGAGAAATTCAGTTAACAACTTCACCAATAATCTCACTGAGAGTTCTTCAGATTTTATTAGTTTTTGTGTTTTCAAAAAATTGTTGACTGAAACATAATACATAAGCAATGAGAATTGTCAGAATTAATGCTAGCAGACCAGTCTATTTTTGCAGCAGCTTCATTTTTATCTTAGTATTGATGTTTGTTCATGCTCCGCTTCGTTTTTCAGAGTTAGTTTTGAGTTGGAACCTGGTGCAGTTGGTCAAGTGACTGATTTCAAGGAGTCAAATAAGAGACTTGAATGGGCTCTTAAAAAGGCAATGGTTCTTCTTAATGCTCTCATGCTTTTGCATCCTAAATTCAGTGTGAATTCAATTTATACAAAAAGATCTGGTATTCAAGCAGTAGCAATTATTTTTATGGTTTAAAGAAATTACTGAATGGTGCAATGCACACCAGGTTGTTGGCGGATCTGAACATACACTGCATGCAAAGCTGACATTTTCACAGGAATCACATGGTATGATTTTATTCTTATCAAGCATCTTGAAAAATTAATTCTCACCGAGAGCTTTCAGCGAGTTTATTTATCTGTTCTAGTGATAGATTTAACCTAATATTTTGCTACTGTAATTGTTCAAATAGGAAACATCACAAAGGAAGCTGGACCTGTCAGCATGACCTTTACAATACCAATGTATAATGCCTCAAGGCTTCAGGTAAGATTCTTCCTTATTTTTCTGATTACAATTTAGTCATTTTATCATGAATTGACAATTTAGGTCACTATACTATGAAGCACGGGTACTCCAAAAATAGTGCCGTACGAGTACCGGGTACTTACCGGGTGCGGGTATGCGTACCGGTACGGCGGTATGCGTACCGGGTACGGCAAAAGAGGGTCCGGTATGTTTGGCTTATTCGGGTACGACATGGGTACGCCATGGGTACGGCGTGGGTACGCCAAGGCCAATTTTTTTATTTTTTTTTATTTTCTGCCCTTGCAAATTAGCAATTATTATTATTTTTTTTTATTTTTTTTGGTGCCCTTGCAGATCAGTAATTTTGATGTTTCTCTGTTGACCTGTTTGTCTGTATAAATTGTAGAAGCATATCAACAAATGATTTTAATGTTTTTAAAAAGCAATTTGAACAAAAAAAAATAACAAGGCCTATAAAGGGTAGTTCTGTGTATGACTATGCATTATGCTTTTGCTTTAGATCCTCCTAGAATTTCTTTATAAAATCTTTAATCATAACAAACTTTTAAAGTTTATGCACAAAACATTAAAAATTGATACTGTATTAGTTGATTAGTAGTTGTTGGGAATGATGCAATTTTATGTATTATGCAAATTGCAATTGACAACCTGCACCAATTGAGAATTTTTTTCCTTTATTGTTGGTAATTAACTTTAAATCTTTTTTTGGTCTCCTGTTATTTCTTTGGTCTCACCCTATAAAAATAGCAAATTGATGAGCAAAAAGAAAGATTTTAAAAATAAATTATGATCACAAATTCACAGTGCATAACATATCAAAGTGAGAGATTTCACAAATATTATTTTTAACGCTTAATGGTTTTAAATTATAGGAAAATGAGTAGTTCTTTTTTTAGTTTTGATATTTAATTTTAATTTGTAGGTTGGATCTTTTAATCAAAATTATATTTAAAAAAAAATAAAAAAATATCGGCGTACCGTAGCCGTACCTGTATCGTACTTTTTTTGAGTTTTGCCGAATCGGCGTACCCGCACTCGTACCCGTACCGTACTCGTACCCGCACCCGTGCTTCCTTGTCACTATATATGTGTACATATAATGTATAACTAATTGTTGCTTATCAAAAATAAATATTAACCAATAAAACTGTTTTTTTGTTTTTCTCTTTCATTGTATTTTTTGCATCATCTTGATGCTTGTTCTTTAAAAAAACTGTTTCTTATTTATCAATAAATAAATAAATATTAATCAGTAGTGAACTCTGGCTGGATTGTTTCTTTTATTTGATTGCCTAGTTCTTGCTGTTGTCCTTTGATGCAGGTGAAGTACTTGCAGATAGCCAAGAAATCGAAAACATACAATCCATATCGATGGGTAAGATATGTTACCCAGGCCAATTCTTATGTTGCTCGCATATGACATAGGGAAGACACTCGTCTCTTTTGTTTCCATTTTGTCTTCTTCCTTTCGTTCTGTTTTCTTTTGCTTGACTTGGTTATGTTGTTATGTTATCAATTTGATTATATAAATTATTGTAACATCATGCATATATTCACATACACATGCTGTTAAGAATCATTCACTAAAAGACCAGGGAACATCTATCTTATCTTCTCTCATTTAACGAATTTTGAGCCTATCAGAAATTTTTTAGTTGCTGGTGATGATTTTCTTATTGTTATTGACTTTTTGTCAAGACTGCACCTCATATTGTCAACCCTAGTTCTTATACACCAACCTATTTGATAATTTTGGAAGTGCGCTAAAAAGTTCAACTAACAGTACCAAATGCTTCCTAATAACCATGCGTTTTAGTCACCCTACTAGTCCTATCCCTTGTATAAGAACTTCCCTAGAAAACCTTTGCACGTAATGCATTCTCAATTAGAAATTTTCAGACCTTTGGCCATAATTGCATCTTCTAATCAAATGGGCTAGTTATCAACACACTGCCTTAGTTCTCCCTTCCTCACTTACTCACCCACTAGTCATTGAGTTTCCGGACCAAGCATCCTATCATCTTCAAGTCCTTCCAGCACATATGGGATTTGGTGGTACTGTTCTTGAGTAGGCCTAAAATTGATAGTGTTGTTCCTCACAGTTGATTAGCCTATTGATTAGTACGGATGGTTGGTCTATATTTGTTTGTTTTTGTTTTTGTCTCTGTCTTTCTAGTAGAGCATGTCTTCTTGTGGTGTTTGCTTTCAAAGTTTCGTCTAAGATTGGTTATGTTTGGATTGTATATATTATCTTCTTATGTTAGTTTGTGTTGTATTTGTTAGTTTGTGTTGTATTTGTTTCTTCTACTATCCTTGCAGAAATTATGAAACAAGAAAACAAAACAAAAAGAAAGAGTTTAGAACAGGTAATGTGAATTGTGAAAGCCTTCTGGGTTTTTAGTAAAGAGAAAATTGTTGAAAAGTTCAATTTAGCAATTGTTAAAGCATTAGGTCCAATGGATATTTTTTGGTTGGTGAGAGATTTATCTTTTGTGTAATAGTTTGGCGAGTAGTCTATTCGTTGTTTTGAAGGACATTTTATTTCCATTTTTATACCTTATCTATCTGTTGAATTTTTTAACTATTTATTTAAATTTTTTGACTATCTGCTTAAATATTTTTTTATTTGTTTAATTTTTTGACTATTTGTTCAATTTTATCCTTTATATGTCCAAATATTATCTAAATTTTGTTTTTTGTTTAATTTTTTTAACTATCTATTTCCATATTTTTATTTGTTTATTTTTCTATACAAAATGTTCATATTTGTCCAAATTTTATTTGTTCAATTCCATGGTATGTTTAAATTTTTTTTTCCAGATCTCTTTTCTGTTGAAATTATTCCTCACCAAAACAACAACAATTATATATATGATCAATCTACACAAAGACCAAAAAAAAAAAAGCATTTACCTACGAGTCTTATTTTGTGAACTTATAATTTATTAGGTCTTAGATAAAATTATTTGTTCCTTCAAGTCCTATTAATTTTTAATAAACCAACTTTTCTATCCGAACCCCTTTCCTTTTCTATCAAATTCATCAACGATTTCTCCAAGGAAAGCTCAATTTACAGGTAACACATCCAAACCTCACCTCAATCAATCTTCTCTCTCTCTCTCTCTCACTAGTTTTTTTCTCTCTCTAAAGCATTCAACAATCTTTTTTAAAGGAAAAATGCAAAATCGTATTGATTCGTTGGATTGTAATCAATACGCGTTTGGTTCTGTTTTGCTTGTTGATTTCGTTTGCGCCTGTATCGTTAGGGAAGGTAAGCAAAGGGGCTAGGGAAGAATTCCATGGAAATGAAAAATATAGCAGTAAGCTAAGAAAGAAAGCTATAGAAAGGAAAGGGTCATCTCAGATAAGAAAGATTAGTGGTGCTATCTTACTATATATAATATTTTATATGCATGAGTCAGATCTATTACGGGGATTCGAAATGAGAAAAAGAAAGACTCGCGAGAAAGCACACGGTTTTGAAGGACACAGGCTCGAGGAAGTCAGTTTGAAAGATAGAACAATAAGGCGATCTGTTTATGGGTGTGATCTAGAATTTTTTAAAATTGAGAATCTTTTCAATTTATAATATTATTAATTTTAATCATGAAAAAAATTGAGAAAGTTTTCAAAATTAATAATTATAAATTTTCTAATTTTGATAATATTTTCAGTTCATACTAGAAAAAAATTGAGAAATATTTTAGTTTTGATAATTATAATTTGAGAGCATTCTCAATTTTGAAAACAAAGGGCAAAACGTCTTTTTACGTCTAAATGTGATTTATTGGTTCAAATTTTTTTTGATAGGACCTAAGTTATTAGGACTTTTGGGTAATTAATCTAAAAAATATAAATATAAATATATATATATATATTTATATAAAATAGGGCTGGACAGTCCATAAATAAAAAAATTAATGATTGAGGCCTCAAATTTTTTGGCTCAAATTTGGCTCCAATTTTTTTTTTTTTTTTGTTGGGTTGATGCTTTGCTTGTTATTATTATTTTTATTTTATTTTTTTTTTTCTGCAATGTATTAGCCCAAAAAAAAAAAAAAAAGCATTCGAGTAAATTTCGACCTCATTTTCGCGGCCTCAATCACAGCCGAAATAAAAAATTGGATCACGTCCGCTATCTGTCGAAAAATGGTGAACATGTAAACGAATAACAATCTGACACAAAAAAAATACAAATTTGGATCTCAAGTTTTGAACCAAAACTCGAAACACTGTTCTAAATCTTGAGCTTCTCAGCCAAGAATTGACTTTTCTCAGCACGTATTTTCACAAAACGTGTTTGTATGTGCTGCTTTGTCAATATACTTGAGTATTTGTCCATCACCTGCAATTAAACCAGAAGCATTTGATTGGTTCTCTCTTCTTAAAAAAAAAAAAAAAATTTAATTTTTTTTTTGTTTTTTTTTTTTTTTATATTTTTGTATTTTTATTGATTTTTTTGAATATTTTAAGTAATTATTTTTATTTTTTAAACATTCTTAACATAAATATACTTTAAAAAAAAATATGAAATTTTTTTTTAAAAATTTACTAAGTATCAAACATACAAAAAAAATACAAAAAATTCAGTACATTTTTTTAATATTTTTATGTATTTATAAATTTTTTAAAATATTTTTTACAAATTTTTTATTTTTTAAATACATCTAAGTAAAACGTATTTAAAAAACGTAAAAAAAATATTTAAAATTTTAAAAATATTCACTAAAAACAAAAAAAAAATTAAAAATTTTAATTTTTAAAAAACTTAATCTAAAAAATTTAAACCAAACGCACTGATTTGTTCTTGCTTTACAAACTGGAAATTTAGTGCTGTCATTTGGGCTCTTTTGGCTCTTTGAGTCACAAAAGACAGAATAGGTTATTTGAGTCACAATAGACAAAACATCACATCCAATCCATAATTATTACACTCTTCTCTAAAAAAAAAATTCAAAAAAATTAAAAAAACAAAAAGTCATTCCCAAACTAAACTTTTGAGCCCAGACTCAAATAATCAAAAAAAAAAAAAATCAAAAAATCCACCCACTTCCCAAACGGAGGCACCCTACCTTCAAATAAACCACAATTTGGTCAATCATACCCACAATACTATGGAGAAAAACATTAAGATGACGTGCAAACTTATAATGAAGGTTTCAAATCTGTTTCACGACAAAAAAAATTGATATGTTGCTCAATTTCGAAACCTATGGCAGAGAAGATGACGGTGCGGGTAGGGTTTAGATCGTCAGGAGATCGGTGGTTTGCGATCGAACCAAAGGTCTACGATCGGTATAGATCGAGTATATATTTGAGTGTGGGGCTTCGCTGCAGTGGCGATGGAAGTGGGAGCGGCGGGCCGGTCCAGGTGTTCTCAGCGGAGAAGAAAAATGCGTTGTGGCGAGAGAGATAGAGAGGAGAGAGAAAAATGGACCACTTTGGATGACCCTTGTGCTACGCCGGCGGCGACACCTGCATCGTCGCCGTGGACCACAGCACCACTCTCTCCTCTCTGTGGACTAGTTCATTGAAGGACTGAGTCGGAGGCAAAGAAGATGAGGGAGAAGAGAGAGGGAGAGAGAAGAGAGACGGTTTTGTTTAGGGCTTGGTTTAGGAATACAATGGGGGTGTTTGGGAAGAAAAAAAATAGCCTAACTAAAAATCACAAAAAGACAAAATAGGTTAAAATAGTTAATAAGACAAAATATCACATCAAATCCATAATCATTTCACTTTTTTTCTCACAAACATCACATCCAACTATAAAAAATTCAATTATCTTTCCAAACACAAAAATTTTAACCTATTAAAATAGCCAAAAATTAAAATAACCAACTAAAATACTCACCTCTCAAACGAGGCCAATATATATGCATGGCTATTTTGGTCATCTCGCTTAAGCATATCCTTCTAGATAAAATATTTTAAAATGTGACGTTTTGACCAAATAAAATTTAGATTTAAATTTATGGACAAAATGTGTGTGTGTTTTTTTTTATTTTTTATTTCTCTTCTTTTTTTTTTTCTTTTTTTTTTTTAATCTTGAGCAAAGTTTGACTTATTTTTGTTTATAGTTTTTTTTTTTCTTCTAAATTTTAAAATTTAAACATCAAGTCAAAATTGTAGGTATGTCTAGACTAAAAGCAATGCTAAAAGTTTTTAAAAATTAGAGGCTCTGTTTGGCTGTGAATTCAAAATGTAATTCCACATGTGTATTTCAGTATGATGTTTGGTTGTGTGTTTGGAATCAACTTTCCAAACTTCTGCAGAGAGCTCTGTATTACAGCCGCATTTTTTGTTCAAATTTTGGCCAGGGGAAGACCACGCGGACGTCCTTAGGGACTACCGCCCGGACGTCCATGGGGACATCCACCTGGATGTCCTCTGCTGTACAGGAATTTTTTTTTTTTTTTTTTTTTTTTTTTGCAATTGATTTATATAATTGGAAAAAAAAAAATTCTGAAATTTTTTTAATTTTTAATGTGCTTTAAAATAATTTTGAGTTGTATATTTAGTTATGAGTTGTAAATTTTTGTATCACATATCAAATATCACATCAACAATTCCCCACTCAAATCAAACATCTTTTCCAAAACTATTTTCAAAACTCTTTACCAAACAAATTTTCTACACTCAAATCATAATTTTACAACACACAAATTCAAAATACAATTCATACTCTCAAATCACATTTACAAAACACAACCAAACGCAACCAGAGTTTTTTTTGTCTATAAAATGGTTTTAATTATATTAGGTTATTGTAATGCTAAAAGCAATCCATTTGTTTAGGTAAAAAAAGGCAAAAATATTTATCGTCTGAGCCATTTTCTCATGGTATTATTTATTTCCAAATTATGACCATAATCTCATGATATCTAATAATCCTTAAATTTATTATGGAGTTTCAAGGCACATTTTAAGAAATTTTTACATGAACAAAATTTTAAGAAATTCTCATTTCCATTGTAGTTAATAATCGTTACTTTGAGTGTCATTAAATTTTAATAATTTCATTGTTTTTTTCAAATAATAATTAATTATCCCCAAAAACAATGAATGATATTCACCTTTCCACCTTCAATATTTTGTTTTTAAATTTTAGTTTTTCACAAAAATGTGAAAAATTAAAAACTAGACTATGATTATTATAAAAAATAAAGTTTTTTTTCTTTTATATTGTATTTAGTTAGGAGATTTGGGAAGAGATTTGGAAATAAAAAGAGAAAGGAGATGTGAAATTAGGTAAAATATAAGTATACTACCGTATGCCCGTGCCTGAAGGCACGGTACACATGTTTTACAAAAATCAATTAACATAAATTATTAATATTGGTATTACATCATTTACAAAAAAATCAATTCAAAATGATAATAATTTCACCATTATAAAAATCAATTATAATAAATCAGTTCAAGATATCGTACAATGGCGGTTCATTTAAGTTAAAATATAATTTATCAAATTCATTAATAAAAGTTTAAGTTAAAATATTAATTTGTATTTGAAATTTTTATTAAACATTTTATAGAATTTCACCATCTAAAAAGTACAGTATTTAAAATACTCTGAGAGCTCAAATAACAAACCCTTTATTTTCTTTGTTCGATTTTCCTCTCTGTATTTTTTTTTTCACCCTATTTTATCTTAAATTTGTGATTTGATTTTGTTAAATCAAATAAAATCAACACCCATTTCAAAAGCTTTTTTCAAAATCATAAAAAATCAACACTCATTTTCCATTAAGAAATTAAATCTATTTCATAAATCAAACTGAAAATAAAAATATATTTCTAAAATCAAAACCCATTTTATAAAGATCAACTATTATATCGGACCTAAAACTTTTTAAAAAATTAAATCCAAACCCGTTTTATAAATATCAACTATTACTCATCATCAATTTTGATAACAACAACAATAAAAATTGCAAAACCTAGATTATCAATACCCATAACCCATAACCCTTAACAAACATAAACAATTTTAATCAGAAGTTAAAACACACATTCTCAATGATTAAAAAATGAAAAATGAAATATAAATCAAATTGATCAGTCGATGAACCCAACAAAACAGTGAAATTTTGAGAAAATCCACAACAAAATTACAAAGAAAGAATCATTTTTTTCCATAACCCTGACCACAAAACCCTCATTCTTTCAAGTAAAAACTCTTGAAACCACACAGATCTCCACCCATCCAATATTCAAATTAAGCAAATTCCAAAATTACACAATAATTATCCTTTACCTCCAAATACCCCCAAAATTTGGAAAATTTGTGAATTAATTGGGAAAACCCAATCCCCATAATACAACCCGCTTACATCATCAATCAATCACCAAAAAAATCCAACGAAGAACATCATGCCAAAATACATAACGAATTCTCAAATAAATTGCAGCATTTACAACCAATTTTGAAACCCTAATGCACCAAATTAGCTTGAACACAGAATCAAGAAACCCCATGAAATTATAGAATTATAGAAACCCAACCAAGCAAATCACATGCTTGAATCGAATATATCATCCGAGTGGTTTCCAAGTATCCAATCTTCCACATCAAATTCAACAATCCAAAGACATCAAAAGAAACAAAACAAACACAAAGGCACAACCCAAAACATAAATTAGTGAAACGATTGAGACAAAAGCAAAACAAACCCAACATTCTAAATCGAACAAAGAACAAACCTGGTGTATTGGAGGGTACATTGAATTGGTACAAACTGGGCATTCGAGAAGCTCATGGACACTCGTTGTTGGATGAATCGCAGAAGAAACAACGTTGTTGTGAAGCTTCGAGGACGAAAACTGAGGATGACGATGGTGATGGATCTCATCCTCATCCATACCATCCGATACGCATTCAATTCTATCCAATTCCATATTCATAAAATATATCTACAAACAGAGAATTAACACGAAAACATATTCTCAATGATTAAAAAATGAAAAATGAAATATAAATCAACCTAATCAAGAAACCCCATGAAATTATAGAATTATAGAAACCCAACCAAGCAAATCACATGCTTGAATTGAATATATCATCGGAGTGGTTCCCAAGTATCCAATCTTCTACATCAAATTCAACAATCCAAAGACATCAAAAGAAACAAAACAAACACGAAGGCACAACCCAAAACATAAATTAGTTAAACGATTGAGACAAAAGCAAAACAAACCCAACAATCTAAATCGAACAAAGAACAAACCTGGTGTATTGGAGGGTACATTGAATTGGTACAAACTGGGCATTCGAGAAGCTCATGGACACTCGTCGTTAGATGAATCGCAGAAGAAACAACGTTGTTGTGAGGCTTCGAGGACGAAAATTGATGATGACGATAGTGATGGATCTCATCCTCATCCATACCATCCGATACCCATTCAATGCTATCCAATTCCATATTCATAAAATATATCTACAAACAGAGAATTAAGGGGAGATAAAGATAAGGCAAAATCTGAAACTGAAATATTTTTCTGCAGTTGGAGAGAAGGAAGAGATAAAAAAGAGGAACAAAGAGGGAGATAGAGATAAGGATGAAATGGGAAGAGACGTGCAACAGAAAGGGAGGGAGAGAGATAAAGATGGAAGGGGAGGAGACGTGGGAGAGAGAGAGAGAGTAGAGCGTGCTTGGGCGGGAAACAAATTAGAAACAAATTAAGGGGTCATCTCAACCATCTATCTAAATAGACAAATGAATCATAACCATTGAAATGTCCTAGTAGGACAATTGTGTCTAACATATTTTCAAAATCCGTTCTGCTTTATTATATAGATTTTATTCTCATTTGACTTACTTTTTCTCTTTCTCTTCTCAAATCTTCCAACCAAATACAGCGTTAGAGAATCGAAATGTTATATATATATATATATATATATATATATAATCATATATATCCTAACCTAGTTGGCCATCATGCCTTCCTTAGAGTTTAGTCCCAAGGAGGTCGTGGGTTCAATTCCCCTTAGGGGTTGAATTAAGAGAGTGCAAGCACTTAGGTGCTTTGCCAAAGGTGAGGAGATTTTATCCCATAGGTGCTAATCTAATAACTAACAACTAACATTTGCCGATCAAAATATATATATATATATATAGTGTATTCTCTGGGACAAAGAAAACACCGTTTGGGAAGATAGTTTAGGAGTTTTTTTTGGCTATTTTAGTCACAAAAGACAAAATAAGTTATTTTAGCTCTAACAATCAAAATATCACATCCAACCCATAATCATTACATTTTTTTCTCACAAAAAAAGTTAAAAAGTCAATAAGTTCTTCCCAAACCAAGTTTTTTAGCCTAGGCTAAAATAGTCAAAAAAATTAAAAAGTCAAAAAGTCAACCCACTTCCCAAATGACACCTGGTAAGTGTGAACAGATGATCAAGGGGTATAAATAGAAGTTAATTGAATTCTACAACCCTATTTCATCTCTAATCAAGTTGGATTCTTAGGATTCGTTTGGGAAATGGGTTGGTTTTTTGGCTTTTTAACTTTTTTAACTTTTTTAGCATGTGGCTAAAAAACCTTATTTGGGAAGGATTTTTGACTTTTTTGACATTTTTGATTTTTTTGTGAGAGAAAGAATGTAATGATTATGAGTTTGGTGTAATGTTTTATTTTTGAAAAATTTAGCCAAAACTCCTCCATTAGATCCTTATTTGGTAAAAATGACAACTCAATTTATTTTGCTTCATAAATCCCATAAGGAGAAATATATAATTGAGTAAGGACAAAATAAAATATATATATATTTTTTGAACAATATTACAAAGTAACATATTACCTGTTTATATCAATTTTGACGGTAACAATTTTTTTTTAAAAAAATTTCATAGTCAACATAGATTTTTTTTGATAGATCTTGATAAGAGAATTCTAAAAATATTAATTTTATTAAAAACCGATATCTACATCAAAAGTTATATTATTTTAAAATTTAAGATTTTGATAATAGTGATATGTGTTGAACTTTTTAATGAAAATTTTATGTGCTTATCTTTAATACATTAAAGTTTTATTCTGAGGAGGTTTTGACCAAATCCTCTTTTATTTTTTGTGACTAAAAAATCTATTTTATTTTTTTTAATTATTTTAATTAAAAAAGCCTAACCTTTGACTTTCCAAACGAAATCTAAAACTCTCTCACATGTGAGAATTGGAAAAGTGTCAGTTGTGCATAATACCGTCAAAACTGCACCGAATCGCTCCAAACCGCATCGAACTGTGCAAAATTTCAGTTCTAGTGGGCGGGTTGGGCGGGTTGGGCGGGTGGGAGGACCAGCAGTTGCAGTCGGCGCGGGTGGCAGGTTAAATTTCCCAAACCGCCTGTCAACCCGACCCGGCCCGAGTTAAATTATGAAGGATTGAAATTATTGTGGAATTTGATGAGTAGGTGAAGTTTTTAGATTGTTTGTGGGTTTTGATTAACTTTTCAGAAATTTTCTTTTAGAACTATGGTGGATGTTAGATTTAGATTAACTTTTGAACTTTTGGATTGTTTGTGCACTTTGATTAACTTTTTAGAAACTATGTTGGATGTTGGATGAGTTATGTTTGTGAACTATGTTGAACTTAGATTAATTTTAGAACTTTTTCTACTATTTATTGTCTTGTTAAATTGTTATTGTATAATTTATTTAAAGTATTGGATTTTTGGTTTACTAGTTTGTTAATGTTTAATGTTACATTAGATGAATATTTTAATTTTGACTATTTCAGTTAATTCAAAAATTAAATCTTTTTACTCTTTCATTGAAGTTTTATAATTTGAATTATATTTTTTTATAAACCGCCAATCCGCCCGCACCGCCAAGGCAAATCGGTTGTTATTTGCCAACCGAACTGCCGGTTTTTAGTAAGAAAAATAACAAATTTTAATGACATTTTTATTAATCCGTCACCCGCTATACGATTTTTATTTTTCTCTTAAACCGTACCGATCTGCACCGCGCACACCCCTATTTATAGTTGATCAAAATGTAATTAATTAACTCAATACTCCATTAATAACTTCTTATTTTTTTTAAAAAAAAAACACTATTTTTTTTTTTTTGGCATGGTGATATGATGGGTTACACATTTGTCACGTCAATCATGCAACTTGTAGAGGCAAAATGGCAGAAGGTCCATGGTTGGCAACTGATAAATTTGACAAATTGACAATGAATTTATTGCACTAATTAGAAGTTTCTTGAACACTATATACTTGGAATATTATTATTTATAAATCGTTTGTCTTATGAGTTTGGGATAGATTATTTATGTAAAATATTAAGGTCAAGTTTGGCATGATTGAAAAAAGACAAAAAGTTAAAAAGTCACTATCCTATTTAAGTCACATCATCTTATTTAAGTCACATCAACTCTCTAACACATCACTTCAAACCCAACCCAAACTCAACCCATATTTCATAAAAAGTCAAAAAGTACACTTATTTAGTCTTCCCAAACTAGGCCTAAATTAATAAATCTTTTTAATTTATTTTTTTAAGGTAAATATAATAAAATTATGTGATGATAATTATTGAATTTATTGATTTTTTTAATTAAATAAATATTTAACACACAAGATTTGGTCTAAATATGTATGGAGAATCCAGATGCCATGCAAATAAGTTAAATCTTTACATAGCATTTGGTTTAATAAAATGAAATAAAATAGAATGAAATGGTAATTCTTCATTGATTATTTCTTTCAATGATAAATGATGATATCATTTATAATTCATTACAATATATTTTGTGATGGAATACTAATTCTATACCATTTCGGGGTGTTTTGAAAAATTGGTTAAAAGTTAATTTATTGATTTTTTTTTATTATCTTATCTTTTGATGAATAAAAAATATGAGATGTGATGTGATTTAAAATAAATTAAAAGCTAAAAACTGGCTTTTAATTAGGTTGCCAAAACAATCCAACGCAATAACGCAACAGAACACTAATTATTGGAATGAAATAGAATAATCCTCCCTTAGTTTTTCAATGAAAAAACTATCCTTGTAACAGTTAGCAAGCTACAAACACAAAATAAATAATAGAATGGCTCACATAAAAAAGCAGTTGGAGCCTGAGATTAAAACCAGTTATAAAGGGTTCTGTATTATTATATTTTCTGTGACATTCTATATTTTAATTTTGCATTCCTAACATTAAGATATAATAATAGTGGATGATAATTATACTTATAATATATTCTCAACTATTTTTTTTTGCTTGCTAATAACATTTTATTTTATTCTAATGAATCGCATAAAAATATATACTTTTTACAGTGCCGAATTACTCAACCTTTGCTCATACACTGCATTTTTCACCGCAGTTGCTTTCTCAGTGGATGAAAAAAGTAATTTTTGATACTTAAGGAATGTTAAATTTCTTTTATACGCATATCTCACATTGCAATATGAGAGAATTTAATAGGTCTATAAAATCTATTATTAGTCTCGTTTTAATATTCTGAACCGTTCATTTTTTAAGATTTGTTAAATAGAATATTTATGAAAAAATCAAGACGATCAAATATTAATAGTTACGTGTTTAAATCAAATTTGTATTACAAAAAATAGATAGTTGTTTTTGAAATTATATTTGTCGTTCATTTTTTTAAAATAAATATGATTCAAACATATAACCACCTATAACTAATTATCTTTATTTTTTACATAAATATTTTACTTAACGAATCAAAAAAATTAAATAATTTGGATTATTCAAATTAATTTCAAAATGAATTTACAAACCTCAAACGGTGTTTCAAATTGAAATGACAAGAGAAGGCAAACCTTCTTTTACTTTGAGCAATGCTTGTCTCTTTCTTTTTTATTTCTTTTCCTTTTTTTCAACTTGATAATAATGGTAAATCTTTCTTTTTTATTTCTTTTCGTTTTCTTCAAGTTGATAATAACGGTAACTAGGTAATCAACCAATTAAGTTTGTCCTAGGTAGTTAAAATTTACAACCGTGCTGGGGACCCCGGCACCCCCACTCCACGTGGGGCTCTGTGATTGGCAGAGAAGGAAAAAAAAAAAAAAAAAAAAATTTCAGCCAATAAGAAAACACTGGGGTCACTGGGGGTCTGAAAAACTGGGGGTACAAAGCATTTTTGTAAAATTTATCACCTAAGCCTTATTTGGAGTTTGACTTTTTAATGATTTTTTGATCCTTTAATTTTTTTTATGAAGCGAAAAAAAAATTGTGTTTGGGAATAATTTTTAGTTGTGTAGAAAAATCATGAATAACTTATGTATTTGACTTATATTTTAATGATTTTATTTTTTAAATAATTTTTGGACTTTTTTTAATTAAAAAGTAAATTATCAAACGAGGTCTTAGTACACAATAAAATTATGAATTAGAATTAGAATTTTAAATAGTGGCTTAATGATTAAATATTTCATTTATTTATTTTTTTGAAGTTACTCTAAAACTTATAATCGATAATTTACTAATATATGTGAGATGGAAGGAAAATATGTTTTTGAAGGATTAATTGAGACGAATATTTTGTGAACAAAAAAAAAAAAAGCTTAATTTTTTCAAGTTAATTTTTCGTGAACAAAAAAACACATTGGAGCCACCTAGTAAAGGTTCATTTTCTTATCGACGCTAAAATTTGGTTGAGTCTTAGGTTGTTATTTTTTTTACAATCAATATTAGAATATGAAAAATAAAATTGCATAAACACAGTAGCGATAAAATTCGAATGAATTCCTTATAAGTTGGAGGGATTTAACTAGTCCCATTTAGGAATTAACTATTTTAAATTATTTTTTTAACAATTTATAATGACTTTTTGACTATAAATTCAAGTCCCCAAACAGAACCTATTTCAATTTTTACTTTTATTTTTGTTTTTATGTGGCTTTAACTAATTATTGATGTAACATTCTGAAATAATAACAATAGTCCATCACATAATATTGCTTACAATTAAACAATGACATCACATTTTATATTTCATTTATGAACTTGATGATACAAAAGATGACATGTGTTATACATTCATAAATTTTAGATCTTAAATTTATAACATATGACATGGATACACGAATTAAAAGAAAAGTAAAATCTAAGTAATTATATGTCCTAATAGCTACATATTTCCAAGACAATACTTGGTTACATCAAAATGAGTTCAATTCAATACAATTAAAGTTCAAAGCTTGTACAAAAATAATTACATCAAATAACAAAACAGAAGCCATTGGCTCCAAGTCTTCCCATGCTATGTCTTTGATGGAGGTATATCATCAGCACCGAAAAATTATTTTCCACATAGGATAAGCCAAAATTCAATAGAGATATTTTAACGTAATATATGTATCTTAACAAACGTCATAAGGTGAATGCATATGCATGTCATTTGTCAAACATTTCTCATTTTCATTTCAAAACTATACAATGCCAAATTATAAATAAATTCATGAAAATAATCCTTTTATAACAGAAAATAAGGCAATGGATACAAAACACTATGAATCTCTAGGTACGTGTTTGCCAGTAAGCTATACAAGTACTACCAAAGTCATTTTACCGGTACTAATCGGAAGAATCAACACCTAATCATGTGAGTTTCTGGACTTTCACCAATGACACACGGGCCAACATAACAATAACCACAACCACACCTCCTAACCAGATTCACCAAGGTATTCATCATTTTTTTCTCAAAACTGTAGACGCGCCCGAACGTCCCGGGAGGGAAATCCCGTTTTGTTCATTTCGGCTTACTACAGTTCAGGACTCAATGTCACGGTCCTGTATCTAATCTTGCAGAGTGCAATGCAAGACTGATGAATCATCAAAGAGTCCAAATCCGGCGAATCGTTTTTGAAAACAGATTTTTTTGAAAAAAGTGCCAAACATGGACTGCTTTGCCAGATACAGAGTCGCCACCTAAATATTTTATTTTGGGAAATTTAGGAAATCCTGACTCGTTTGCCTAAGGCCATGTGTCCGTTATCACCAAAGTTGTCTCGGCTCGGGAACTTGGGTATAATTTGGGAAGGTCACTTCGTGAGCACCTCCGCTCGCCCGATCAAAGATCGGCCTCTACTAACCATGATATCGAGTTTTGAAAACATTATGTGCTCTTATTCCGGTTATTAGCCTAGATTTACTACGTGATGCGCATATCATACAAGTATAGACTGGATCGCCTGAATTGGAACAACACATCTCATGTTTGTTTATTTTAAAAATAGTTTGATGGTGCTACCTGCAAGTAGGCTAAGACGTGGATTTGCCACCCTCGGGTGGGCTTAGAAAACGTGATGGTTTGCCACTCTCAAGTGGGCTTAAAACTCACAGTCAATGCATTATTCCAATTCAGATAATCCAACCTTCACCCACAGGCATTCAGGCAGGTATATCACATAAGCACATAGCCTCATGGTAAGCATGCTATCACGGCAGTCACTCACACACACGCAAGGATGCTAAAGCATAAACACTTACCGAGTAGTCCAAGCCAAAACAGAAGCTATGTTAGAAATCCATGCATGATCCTAACTATGCTGAAATGCCTAATGCAACACATGCAGGATTGCAACTACAATAGGCTCGGTTATTCTAAAGATGGCATGTGAAATGCTACAACTAACAAGTATTCAACTCGGAATTAAAATACAATGCAGTTAGTATGATGCGCCGAGCCCGGTGCATGCAATACAGATGAATGATGCAAACATGCGAGCATAAGTATGCTAAGTGAAACATGCCCTAAACTAACCATCATAAGCTGGTAAATAAAAGGGAGAAAGACGTGGGGTTGGAAGACATACATCACACATACGCACACTTATTACAACAATTGGCTCTCTCTCGGAGGGTCTGGATAAATAGCACAAACTGAATAAATAATTAACTACCCTAGCTAATTAAATATTACAAAACCCTAATCACTTAATAAATTAATTACAAAAGGAGGTGGCCACAGCCCCGCCTCGGAATGCTTGAATGATGCATGCTCGATCGCCTCGCTCGGAAACCCGTTGCCATGCCACTGTTGCCTCAGTTTGCACTGTTCTGCACCTCTGAGCATTGTGAAAATATTCTTGATGCTTCTGAACCACTCCTTTATCACTCTAGGATGCCACCGACCAAGGTAAAGATCCACCGGCCATTGATAAATTGTCATCGACCAGTTGTGAAGCCATCGGCCAGATATTTTTGGTCGGTCGGCATTATATGTAGTCAGTCGGCCAAATATTCCTGCAGAATCCTGTTTTGACAGCAGCAGAGGTCAGACAGTGCATGGCAAGGAAATTGCAAAGCAATGTGTGCATGGCCACTTTCCCTATCATTTTATAGACTCAAGGGAGTGTAGCCCTCGGCCCTTGGGCCACCAACCACGCATTTCGATGCATGATGGCCAAAGGCACCAAGCTTGCAAATCAATGTAAATGAATGCAACAAACGAGTGAATGCTTCACGCCCTATCATGTTGAGATCAAGGGCGTCGGCGATCGAGGATTGAGACGTGTTTCGTCACTTTGAGTACGAACACACCTCATTCCCCATGTTTGGTTTGACACCCTAAACCAAGCATAATGCAATGTATGTATGCAATATGGCTCAAGTGTACAAAACGGCATCAAGTATGCAATATGAGGCTAAGTTAGCAAAACATGCTAAATGCAATGCAACCTATACATGCAAATCAACCTATACATGCAAATATGAAATATGCCAAGCATGCAAAATGCAATGTAGCAAATATGGAAAAATATGCAATGAAACTAGCATGTGCCAACACACAATGAACCAAATATGCAACAAACGTGCGACGAACATGCAATGGTGGACTTAAACCGCAAAGGGCAAACCTCAGCCTTACCATAAACAATGGCCAAAAGTGACGAAAATGATGAACAAATGCTCATGCAAACATGCACACCAATTGTCACATCCCGAACCCGCCCCTATGGGTTAAGGACATGACCGGCCAGTAATCCTGTGATTACCTACGGCCTCAGATCGAAACAAGATGACTTGTCAGAGTAAAGGGGCCAAACGGAAGCAAAATTTAAAAACTTTGTCCATAGAGCCGTGCTTATATGCACATCAAACAAACCATACTCAGATACGTTAATAACCCACATCGAAAGTACAGTTTACAAAATTCAGTACAAACAGGATCATCCAAAACGAGTCAACCTATAACAGACTATGTACAGACATACACTAGGCCCTTGCCAACAAGACAAAACATAAGTACATAATAAAAAGGGCAAGGGTGGTCTCATGTGTGAGGCACAAGGCTGACTCTCCAAAACTCATGTTGTCCCTAGCAGACTTCACTGGGGCTGGGTTTGTGCTTCTCTTGGCTCACCTACAAACACATGAATGAGCGTGAGCGATAGCCCAGTGAATAATATCAAATACGACAGTTACATAACAATATGTAGAACAACATGCTCCAAACGGCCTTGGGCCCGATTCATACTTCTATTTAACAAATATATATATAACTCTACGAAATTCAAATCAAACAGCTGTAGTCCCAAACATTCTGGCCTTTGGCCCACTTGGGTTTCCATTCATGGCAAAACGGCCTTCGGCCCATTCACTTATGTCGAAACGGCCTTTGGCCCATTCATTTCTATCACAATGGCCTTCGGCCCATTCATTTATGTCAGAACGGCCTTCGGCCCATCCATTTATGTCAAAACGGCCTTTGGCCCACTCGTTCATGTCAAAACGGCCTTCGGCCCACTTATTCATGTCAAAACGACCTTCGGTCCATTTATTTCTATCAAAACAACCTTCGGTCCATTCATTATGTCCGAACGACCTTCGGTCCATTCGTTTCTATCAAAACGACCTTTGGTCCATTTATCATCGTCAAAACGACCCTTGTCCACAATCCCAATTAGCAACTCATAAAGCTTATAAGGGAATACACAATTGGACATTAATAAGCTTTCAAATATTGATATTACTCACAGTGATCGACTTGCGGATTTGCCCTGGAGCTTGACCTTACACATTACATGAACACAAGAGGGCCACTAACAGTTCAATCCGTTCTTTAACTCACATATTCCTCTTTAGGCTTTATTCCTATCTCATTAACTCATTTACAATGCTTAACATATGCCTAAGAGTACTTACAAGTGAAAGAGAACGGAAAACAAAACACAGAACGCATGAACAAAATTTCAGAAAACAGGGTCCACGCTCGAGCGTCAACTTACCCGCTCGAGCGGACCCTTAAGGCTTGCAAAAGTACTGGTTGCATGAAAAATATGCTCGAGCGTTAAATAGGGCGCTCGAGCGGAAGGCCTGTCAAAATAGCTCCCACGCTCGAGCGTTAATTACCCCGCTCGAGCGGACATCAAGTCTGCAAAAAGTACTGGGAGCACGCATTTTCCGCTCAAGCGTTAGGTTCCCCGCTCGAGCGGACATCAAAATTCTGGAAAACCCAGAACTGTGTTCTTGAGCTTCATTTCGACTTTCAACCAACAATTCATGCATGTTATGGCTCAAATTACACATTTACACATGCTAACATGCTACTAATACAAGATTACAACATCAGGAAGCTCAATTTCATGATTTATCTACATGCATGTCCCAAAATATCTCAAACTCATCACCAACATGCTCAATTTCAAACATTCAAGACTTATACTCCCATGATTTGTACATGCATGTGGGAGATGCTCATCATTCTCAACTTAGATGGTACAAATGGTGATTACAACATGAGCTTTAACCAAAACTCTACATGAATCATGTGTTTCAAGCTCAAACATGCAAATTCAAAGTAATTCCTTACATGCATGAGTTCTAAGACTTCAAACTCAACAAAAATCAACTCATTACATGCTCTTGATCACAAACAACCCTTGAACTTACAAGATCACAATTTCAAACTTATGAATTCAAGACCAAATGCTTACCTAGAGGCTCAATCTTCCAAACTATAGCAATTTCTTGAGTTTAATCCTCCAATTCTTCACAATTTTGAGCCAAACACCTAACTCTCCTCTTTTCCCTCTCTCTAGCCGACTCCCTTCTCTCTTTCTTGCGTTTAATTCAGCCAAGGAGAATAACAAAGAGGGTATTTGAGTGTATAGAGCCTCACTAAGTCATAATATAATAATATAGAGTAACTGGGTACTCATTTTACCAACTTAATCAACTTAATCTAGTCCAAATCAATTTTTCAATTAAATTTCACCTTAGGCTCTAAAAATTATGCCAATTACAATGGCGTAATCAATTTCGGGTTCTGTGGCCGATAAGGCCCTCAATTTAATTTCCAAAGTAGGTTATTCAAACAGATATTCCTACAATGAACAGATAAAACTTCAAAATCATATATATTCGCATAATGGCACACAAAATCATATCAAAACATATAATCACATTGGCATTTGGGACCAATTAGCATAATACAGAACATGGGTGTCACAGTCTTCCCCCCTTTAGGAAGTTTGGTCCTCCAAACTTAATTTACCTTCGTCGGGAAACAAATGTGGATAGCGTAGTCGCATTTCCTCCTCTTTTTCCCACGTAGCATCCGTCCCATAGTGTTCCTTCCATTCTACTTTCACCATTGGGATGGACTTGTTTCTCAATTCTTTCACTTGTCGGTCAACAATTCTTTTCGGCCATTCAGCGTATTCCATATTCTCATCAATAGCTACCCGATGATAATCAATCACATGTAACGGGTCTCGGAGGTAACCTCTCAACATCGACACATGAAACACGTTATGGATTTGCTTGAATCCTGGTGGCAAAGCAACTCTATAAGCAACTGGACCAAGGCTCTCCAAAATTTGAAACGGCCCAATGTAACGAGGCGACAACTTACCCTTTTTCCCAAACCTGACTTGGCCTTTCATCGGAGAAACACGGATGAACACATGGTCGCCGACCTCATACTCAAGAGGTCTTCTCCGAACGTCTGCATAATTCTTCTGTCGGTCTTGAGCTATTTTGAGCCTTTGCCGAACAGTTTTGATCTTTTCAGAGGTGTCTTGTACAATTTCAGGCCCAAGCAAAGCTCTGTCCCCGACCTCTGTCCAACAAATAGGTGATCTACACCTCTTACCATACAAAGCCTCGTATGGTGCCATACTGATGCTGGAGTGGAAGCTATTATTATAAGCAAATTCTGCAAGTGGCAAGTAATCTTCCCAACTCCCCTGAAAATCCAAAGTACATATGCGAAGCATATCTTCCAAAGTCTGTATCGTTCGTTTTGACTGCCCATCTGTCTGTGGGTGGAATGTAGTGCTGAACCTTAGTTCTGTTCCCATAGCTTCCTGCAAACTCTTCCACAATCTAGATACAAATTTCGGATCTCTATCCGACACAATGGATACCGGAACTCCGTGTAAACGGACAATTTCATCAACATAAATAGTAGCCAACCTGTAAGCAGTAAATGTAGTTTTGACAGGCAGAAAATGTGCAGATTTAGTCAGTCTATCAACTACAACCCAAACAGAATCCATACCTCGGGAAGTCCGAGGTAGGCCAACAACGAAATCCATAGTCACATGTTCCCACTTCCACTCAGGAATAGGGAGAGGTTGAAGTAGACCGCCTGGCTTCAGCCTTAACTTGCTGACACTGAAGGCACTTGGACACATATTCTGCAATCTCTTTCTTCATTTTAGGCCACCAATAGGTTTGTTTCAAATCCCGATACATTTTATTGTTACCCGGATGCATAGCAAATACGGATCTGTGGGCTTCATCTAAAACCCTCTTCCTTAGCTCCGGAATATCAGGGACGCATATTCTTTTCCAGAATTTCAACACTTTATTCTCAATGCTAAACTCTGCTTTTGGACTTGTCTCAAATTCATCAATTACTTTTCTGAGGAACTCATCCTCTTTCTGTTTCTGTTTGATTTCATCAACAATTGCCGGTTCGGCTGTAATAGCGGCTATCAATTCGCCCTGTTTACATACCACCACTTCAATTTCAGACTTTTCAAAGTCTTGCAAAATCTCCCTTTGTTCAGTAAGCAAACAAGCCATATTCCCTGTTGATTTTCTGCTCAAGGCATCCGCCACTGTATTAGCTTTCCCGGGATGATACTGAATCTCCAGATCGTAGTCTTTTATCAGTTCCAACCATCTTCTCTGACGCATATTCAACTCTTTCTGCGTGAAGAAGTATTTCAGGCTCTTATGATCCGTGCAAACTTCACATTTCGCTCCATACAGATAATGCCGCCAAATCTTCAAGGCAAAAACAACTGCGGCCAGTTCTAGGTTGTGCGTTGGATAGTTCTTCTCGTATGGCCTCAACTGTTGGGAGGCGTAAGCAATAACCTTTCCGTTGTGCATTAACACACAACCCAAACCTTTATAAGATGCATCACTGAAAATCACAAAATTTTCCGTACCTGAAGGTAGTGTCAAAATTGGTGCAGTGGTCAATCTTGTCTTCAATTACTGAAAGGCTGATTCTCTTTCACTATTCCACTCAAATGGTTGTCTTTTACGTGTCAATTGGGTAAGAGGTACTGCTAATTTCGAAAAGTCCTTTACAAACCTCCTGTAGTACCCAGCCAATCCCATGAAATTGCGAACTTCTGTCACATTAGTTGGTGTAGGCCAATTCACAATTGCTTCTATTTTCTGCGGGTCCACTGAAATTCCTTCATTGTTGATCACATGCCCTAAGAAAACAACCTCATCCAGCCAAAACTCACATTTCTTTAATTTAGCAAATAGTTTTCTTTCCCGAAGTATTTGTAGAACAGTCCTCAAATGATGTTCATGTTCAAGTCTATCTTTAGAGTATATCAAAATATCATCGATGAATACGACAACAAACTCATCAAGGTAGGTTTTAAAAATTCTATTCATTAAGTCCATAAATGCTGCCGGAGCATTAGTCACTCCAAATGGCATAACAAGAAACTCAAAATGACCATACCTCGTTCTGAATGCGGTTTTCTCAACATCCTCTGCTTTAACCTTCAGCTGATGATACCCGGATCTCAAATCAACCTTAGAAAACACCTGTGACCCCTGTAACTGGTCAAATAAGTCATCAATACGGGGTAAGGGATATTTGTTCTTTATCGTTACCTTGTTCAATTCCCAGTAATCAATGCACAGGCGCAAAGTACCATTCTTCTTCTTTACAAATAACACTGGTGCACCCCAAGGCGAAGTGCTAGGCCGGATAAACCCTTTATCAAGAAGGTCTTGCAACTGTTCCTTTAACTCTTTCATTTCGACAGTAGCCATTCTGTAGGGAGCCTTAGAAATAGGCTGGGTGCCTGGTATAGTTTCAATGGTAAACTCGATCTCCCTGTCTACCAATTCCCCTGGTAATTCATTCGGAAACACATCCGGAAATTCTCTAACAATAGGAATATTATTCAATTCAACATTCTCAGATTGTTCAGACAACACATAGCACAAATAACCCTGGCACCCTTTCCTAATTAGTTTACATGCTTTCATTGCGGATATCAAATACGGTGGAGGCACTACCCCATTACCCACAAACACAATCTCTTTCTGTCCTGGTGGTTTAAATACAACCCTTTTTGCTACACAGTCAATGGTGGCACAATACTTGGTCAACCAATCCATGCCCAAAATTACATCGAAATGTCTAAAGTTCAAGGGCAACAAATCTACATATAGGGTAGCATCCTCAATGTGCATGTCACAAAACCGATATATATATTCACATAACACCGATTCCCCCGATGGAGCAGACACACATAACAAATATGGAAATAACTCTAGGGGTCTATTCAGTCTAGATGCAAATGTACATGTCACAAATGAGTGTGTTGATCCAGAATCAATTAATACAAAGGCATCCTGGTTACATATTGAAATAGTACCTGAGACAACGGCATTGGCATTCCGTGTATCGCCCGGAACGAGTGCAAAAACTCTCCCCTGTCTCACTGTATCTCCAGTAGTAGCAGATCTCAAAGTATTTCCCGGCTTTGGGATCGATGCAGTGGAGCTAGCAGCTATCTTTCCACTATTCTGATTACAATCTCAGGCTATATTCCCTTGTTTCCCACACTTAAAACAGGCTCTTGATGCACGGTAACAGACTCCACGGTGCTTTTTGCTACAAATGGTGCACATGGGAGCTGTGTCTCGGGAAGAACTCGAAGTATTTGAGGAGCCCGTGTTTTGCTTTTTCAGAAATTTCTTCTTCGAAAAGAAGCCTTGTCTTTTGTTGCTTTCCATTCTGTTGTTGGTTTAGCTTGTCTAGCTATGTTAGCCTCTGATATGATGGCCCGATCAAGCACCCTGATGTAGGTCTCCAACTTCAGGACATTCACTCTCTCTAGGATGTCACTTCGGAGCCCACCTTCAAAATGCCTTGCCTTCTTATAATCAGTGTCAATTACGTGCGGTGCAAACCTGGCCAACTTAGTGAATTTGGACTCATACTCAGCTACAGTCATGCTGTCTTGCTTGAGTTCCATGAACTCTGCCACTTTCTTATCCCGGACACACTGCGGGAAGTACTTGTCATAGAAGATTTCTAAAAATTTTACCCAATCAACATCTCTGTGGTTTTCTCTCATCAACATCCACCATCTTCTCGCTTCATCTTCTAGCATAAAAGTGGCTAGAAGCACTTTCTGTGTATCCGAGCACGGAAACACCTCAAACAGTTTTTCGATCCCAAGAACCCAAGCCTCAGCTTTCAAAGGATCTAGTCCGCCATGGAACTGTGGTGGTTTCATTTTCTTGAATTCCTTGGTGAGAGCTATTATCCGGTCATCGTTTTGATTATCTGGCACGGGTGGTGCCGGAGGTGGAGGTGGTGGATGTGGTTGCTGCCACTGTTGTTGCCACTCCTGTTGCTGTCTCAAAGCTTCTGCCATTTCCTGTATCAGTCTTTCCATTCTGTCCAGTCTGGCAGTAGAAGATTCCTCTATCTCATTACCTCTGGTTCTCACCATCTGATTAAACTTGCATTATGTTTCATACAAAAGGTACACAAGTATGCATACACTAAGAAGCACATATTTTTAGATAATTTGCAATGCAAGTAGTTCACAACTTTCACATATAATTATTCCTAACAAGACATTTAAGCATATAATCAATGCTTCCAAACTCGCACTTATCACATGAATGCATCCTAAATCTTATCTAGACGCTTATTGCTATTTTTGGACAAATGTGTGAGTTATTAACTCATGCTCTAATACCACTCTGTCACATCCCGAACCCGCCCCTATGGGTTAAGGACATGACTGGCCAGTAATCCTGTGATTACCTACGGCCTCAGATCGAAACAAAATGACTTGTCAGAGTAAAGGGGCCAAACGGAAGCAAAATTTAAAAACTTTGTCCATAGAGCCGTGCTTATATGCACATCAAACAAACCATACTCAGATACGTTAATAACCCACATCGAAAGTACAGTTTACAAAATTCAGTACAGACAGGATCATCCAAAATGAGTCAACCTATAACAGACTATGTACAGACATACACTAGGCCCTTACCAACCAGACAAAACATAAGTACATAATAAAAAGGGCAAGGGTGGTCTCATGTGTGAGGCACAAGGCTGACTCTCCAAAACTCATGTTGTCCCTAGCAGACTTCACTGGGGCTGGGTTTGTGCTTCTCTTGGCTCACCTACAAACACATGAATGAGCGTGAGCGATAGCCCAGTGAATAATATCAAATACGACAGTTACATAACAATATGTAGAACAACATGCTCCAAATGGCCTTGGGCCCGATTCATACTTCTATTTAACAAATATATATATAACTCTACGAAATTCAAATCAAACAGCTGTAGTCCCAAACATTCTGGCCTTTGGCCCACTTGGGTTTCCATTCATGGCAAAACGGCCTTCGGCCCATTCACTTATGTCGAAACGGCCTTTGGCCCATTCATTTCTATCACAATGGCCTTCGGCCCATTCATTTATGTCAGAACGGCCTTCGGCCCATCCATTTATGTCAAAGCGGCCTTTGGCCCACTCGTTCATGTCAAAACGGCCTTCGGCCCACTCATTCATGTCAAAACGACCTTCGGTCCATTCACATATGTCAAAACGACCTTCGGTCCATTCATTATGTCCGAACGACCTTCGGTTCATTCGTTTCTATCAAAACGACCTTTGGTCTATTTATCATCGTCAAAACGACCTTTGTTCACAATCCCAATTAGCAACTCATAAAGTTTATAAGGGAATACACAATTGGACATTAATAAGCTTTCAAATATTGATATTACTCACAGTGATCGGCTTGCGGATTTGCCCTGGAGCTTGACCCTACACATTACATGAACACAAGAGGGTCACTAACAGTTCAATCCGTTCTTTAACTCACATATTCCTCTTTAGGCTTTATTCCTATCTCATTAACTCATTTACAATGCTTAACATATGCCTAAGAGTACTTACAAGTGAAAGAGAACGGAAAACGAAACACAGAACGCATGAACAAAATTTCAGAAAACAAGGTCCACGCTCGAGCGTCAACTTACCCGCTCGAGCGGACCCTTAAGGCCTGCAAAAGTACTGGTTGCATGAAAAATACGCTCGAGCGTTAAATAGGGCGCTCGAGTGGAAGGCCTGTCAAAATAGCTCCCACGCTCGAGCGTTAATTACCTCGCTCGAGCGGACATCAAGTCTGCAAAAAGTACTGGGAGCACGCATTTTCCGCTCGAGCGTCAGGTTCCCCGCTCGAGCGGACATCAAAATTCTGGAAAACCCAGAACTGTGTTCTTGAGCTTCATTTCGACTTTCAACCAACAATTCATGCATGTTATGGCTCAAATTACACATTTACACATGCTAACATGCTACTAATACAAGATTACAACATCATGAAGCTCAATTTCATGATTTATCTACATGCATGTCCCAAAATATCTCAAACTCATCACCAACATGCTCAATTTCAAACATTCAAGACTTATACTCCCATGATTTGTACATGCATGTGGGAGATGCTCATCATTCTCAACTTAGATGGTACAAATGGTGATTACAACATGAGCTTTAACCAAAACTCTACATGAATCATGTGTTTCAAGCTCAAACATGCAAATTCAAAGTAATTCCTTACATGCATGAGTTCTAAGACTTCAAACTCAACAAAAATCAACTCATTACATGCTCTTGATCACAAACAACCCTTGAACTTACAAGATCACAATTTCAAACTTATGAATTCAAGACCAAATGCTTACCTAGAGGCTCAATCTTCCAAACTATAGCAATTTCTTAAGTTTAATCCTCCAATTCTTCACAATTTTGAGCCAAACACCTAACTCTCCTCTTTTCCCTCTCTCTAGCCGACTCTATTCTCTCTTTCTTGCGTTTAATTCAGCCAAGGAGAATAACAAAGAGGGTATTTGAGTGTATAGAGCCTCACTAAGTCATAATATAATAATATAGAGTAATTTGGTACTCATTTTACCAACTTAATCAACTTAATCTGGTCCAAATCAATTTTTTAATTAAATTTCACCGTAGGCTCTAAAAATTATGTCAATCACAATGGCGTAATCAATTTCGGGTTCTGTGGCCGATAAGGCCCTCAATTTAATTTCCAAAGCAGGTTATTCAAACAGATATTCCTACGATGAACAAATAAAACTTCAAAATCATATATATTCGCATAATGGCACACAAAATCATATCAAAACATATAATCACATTGGCATTTGGGACCAATTAGCATAATACAGAACAGGGGTGTCACACCAATGGGCCTAAAACTAAGGCATAAAAGGGAGCATTCCACTACAACTATCATGACCACACATGGCATGGATTATGCAACCAAAAACAGAGTTTCAATGCGTCAAAATACACCCTAAAACCCACTGATATGGCAGCCCAAGGACTTAAACAAAAAGGCATACACCAAGGACTCAAACATGGAGCATAGGACCACAATTCTTCAAGGCATTGAAAGGGTAATCAAATGCAAGCATGTAAGCGTAAAACATGGACTGAAATGGCATGATAAGTGATTCCAAATCACTGAAATAGCCTACGTAATGCATACTAAAGACTCACACACCCGAAGCCAACAAGCTAAAATGCAAAGAGGCTATACAAACTATGGAAAGCATGACCAAATCAACACCCAACAGAGCTTGAACATGATAAAACAATGACCAAAAACTTCACAAAGCTAAGCCAAAACATGCAAGCATGGTGATCCAAATGCAAGATGCATCTCTAGGCAAAATAAAGGAATGTAAGGCAAGTGTATGGTGCATGCAAGGGGTCGATGAACCAACATGGAACAGAGATAAAACATGCTAGATAAACGCCAAATAACCTCTTAAATAAAGCCAAACAAAGCTAGGCATGCATGCTTCCCTTATGAGCCAAAACACAAGCAAATGAGACACAAAGGGAGAAGGGTGTCCCTCCCCTATGCAAGACCTCAAAACCCCTTCACTACCACTGAAAATCCTCTGGATTTCAATGGCGAGAAGGCCAATACACGAAAGTTCCCAAAGCTCAACAAAGAAAGCACAAAAGAGGCCAAACAAGGCCTAAGAGGGAGAGGTCGACCCCAAACACAAAAATGACCTTAATGAAACTTCTTAAATATGAAAAATCAGAACTTTTATCAGTTATACACAAAGCTCAAAACAGCATGCAAAGTAGGTTAAAAGCTAGTGCAAAAATGGGGAATATAAAGCAATAGTGCTCACCCTTGAAGAACACTTCAAGAACCAAAACTCCAGCCTTCTTTTCTGATCAAAACCAACTAAAAAGCTCCAAAAAAAACCTCTCAACACCTCAATAACCAAGGTATGGTGTAACACTAGGTGTCTTAGTGCAAAACTAAGAACAAAACTCACTTTTGGACACTCCAACACACACAAATGTAGAGAGAGAGGGGGATATAGAGAGAGAGTGGTGTATATGCCATATATATCTCTAATTTGCTGAACCTCTTCAAAGGAGAAGAGAGGCCTTCTCTTATAGAGCAAGACAAAGGCAAAAGCAAAAGGGTTCAAGGGGGGCAAGCTTATTGAAGAAGCAAAAGCAAAGGGATCAAGGCTTCTTGAGGAAGCCAAGACAAAGGTCCAAGCTTCTTGAGGAAGCTAAGACAAAGGGTCAAGCTTCCTCAAGAAGCTAGAGCAAATGGTGCAAAGGGTGCAAATCCTCCATATGGAGGATTGGTCCGTTCACTCCAGCTGGCACAGCTGGCATGCACAATGCCTGGAAAAGGCAAAAAGGAGGTACCGGCCAGAAAAAAAGACAATCGGCCAACTAAATGGCCGATCGACCAGATATTCGTGCCGGCCGACCAAATATTTGGTCGGTAGAAATAAAGCAAGGTCGGTGGCTTCGTGCCACGGCCGGTGGGTTTGAAGGATGGCTAACAAGCCACTTCCTACCCTCAGGTGCAAAAATTACAAGTCCTTGGTCTACAACCAAGCACAAAACAGTCAAGTCGAGAGAATCTAAGGCAAGGCGCGCAGCCGAGTCCTTCGGGATCTCGAAACGAACACGAACATGGATGATTACCGAGTGTTCAAAAGATGACGTCCAAGTCTTGAGGACGGTCAAAAATGGGGTGTCTACAAAAACAAAACATTTTCAATGTTTAAGTATGTAATAATGTTCAATGCAAAATGGATGAATTAATGATTAGTTTTAATTCACCTAATTCTCGTGTAATTTCTACAACAATCAAAGCTATAGACCAAAACAAATATTTCTATACAATAAATAATTTTCCAACAATAGATATAATCTCTTCATTTTCAACATGGGAGTGATATTACGTATCCAACTCCACTATCATCATCAACATATACATTGTTTTGTTCTTACCAAACCTAACATCGTTTTTCATTTTCTTTCACAAAACTAAAAATATCCATAATTTGAGAACAAAGGAAAAATCAATTTTAAGTAAAGAAATCCATCATTTTAACATATCTCAATCATAAACACATTTCTACAACATTTCTGTCACGACCCAAACCCGTCCCTGTAGGTTTAGCACCGTAACCGGCCAGTAATCCGTGGATTACCAAGGGCCTCTGAATAGATTAGCAAATAATAAGGGGCTACGGAAGCAATAATACAAAATAGACAAGGTCCAATGAGCTGTGATAACGTACATGGGACAGAATATTTCGAACTTATATATATACATAAGCATGCCAGTCAAAGGACACCAATATTTACAAAGTATTTACATCCCAAGACCTGTCTTTACAAAATACATACAGAGACTAGCATGAATACAAAAAAAAAAAAAAAATAGCCATAGCATTAGACTTCGACCGGAACCTCCTCGGGAGACGCAACAGTTGGCTGACAAAACAGAACAGAAGGCCGTCAACTCTAGCCCTGGTCATGTGCCGGCTCACCTACATACATAATAAAAGCTATAAGCGAAAGCCCAGTGAATAATAACAGAGTAAAGGATTTAATGAATGATGTTTATCACAGAGTTAGAAATCAAATTCTTATCAGAAACAGATTCATATACATATTCATAATCATTTCCATATTCAGATTTTGCATATAATCATACGTAGCACATCCATTAGCGTTAACAAATCTAATGACCCATAAAGGGACAACCTTGAAGGCATTCTGATAACTCATGTGCACAGAGACGTTTCTGATGACCCATGAAGGGACTTGATGACCCATAAAGGGACGCATATCATATGAAGCTAAGGATGCCACGAATAACTTTCAGAATCTTGGACAATCATTCATTCATTCAAAACATAGCGTAGCATTTCAGAAAACTAATCATTTTATGTCATAATGTTCAGAAAATATTTAACATTGAACATAACTTTACAAAGTTATTACTCACAGATGATTGGTAGCCCTAACTAGATGCTAAGGCGGCCCTTCACTTGTTCTGAGGCACGTGACCTACATGAATACACATACGAACACACACACTTGAAACACATGTTCGAATTGTACATAATTTATGTCGTTTGTTCTTAGTGTGTTTCTAACCCTTACCCTCATTATGGGGTCTTAAACATGGCCTAGGAATGCCTAGGATGGAATGAGGATGCAAAAATGCATTGGAAAACATTTCTCAAAATTTACTGAAAATAAGGTCCACGCTCAAGCGGGGCTTTCCCCGCTCGAGCGGACATGCAGGCAATGAAGCTCCGCTCGAGCGTGGACTTCCCCACTCGAGCGGACTGTAAACTCATGAAAAAGTGCTAGATGCATGAACTTTACGCTCGACGGGCGCTCTACCCCCGCTCGAGCGTGTGACACTGACCCTCGCTCGAGCATGGCTTCCCCCACTCGAGTGAACTGCAAAACACAAACTTATGGGTATATGCATTTCACGCTCGAGCGTTTCTCTCACCGCTCGAGTGGAAGTGCATGTACTCAGGCTTCACGCTCGAGCGTGAAAGTCCCCGCTCAAGCGTGGGTCAATTTTCTGAAAAATCCAGATTGACCTTCAAGCATGAAACTCAACCTTCAACCAATCAAAACTCATTTTTCTGCGCCAAAACTTTGAAAACCCTTGGTAACTCATAAAACAACATGTTTAAAGCTTCAATTTAAGAAATTATGGCCCAAGAATAAACCAATAATGCACAAACTCAACTTACTCTTTATAAAAGATCCAAAACATGACATGCATGAACATTTTTGAGCTAAAGCTCTCCAAAACATAACCAAACTTGATAATTGGATGGAAAACAAGATGAATGACCAAAATGTAGGTGAAGTTAGCACATGCATAGAAGAAACCTTTGAAAACATGCTCAATTTGCAAGAAAATATACATGCATGCATGGTATGGCCCATTTTTAGTACAATTCCCATATGAATTCACTTAGTTCACTAATGATCTTGTTGAATCTAACTCAATTACTCAAAGGAGAGTTTAGTTTCTTACCTAGAGGCTCCAATCTACGAAATTAAGGTTGAGGCTTTACAAATCTTCTTCAATTGTTAACAATCCTTAGCACCTCCTTGAATTTGAGCTAAATCTCTAAATCTTGGACCAATTCTTCTACTTTCACGTTTTTAGGTCTAAGAGGACTCAAGAGTGTAGGTAAAATGAAGAAGGAAGTGAGTGGGGGGGTGTTATTGTGCTCAAAAGGGCCACTAAGGCTCTAATTAGGCCGTTAAACAAAATGTGTTTAGCAAGGTTGATTAGTGGCATTAATTTAATCAAATTTAATCGTTCCGAACCGAAGTTTAATTAAAAACCTACCATAAAATTCTATAAATCCTAACTAGCACATATATCATGTCAATTTCGAAATCGGGCGCCGATAAGGCTTTCAATTCGCAATTCAAAACTAAAACATGAACAGATATTTCTACGCCTAACAGATATAAACACAAAAATCATGCAATACTCATGCAAATTAGTTCCAAATCCTTCCTAAATTATTGTTGGGCTTAACTAAGCACAAATTAACGTTAATCTGGGGTCAGAGTTATTACAGTCTTCCCCCCTTAAAAGAGTTTGGTCCCCAAACTCGAATTACCTTCATTCTAGAAGAACATCGGGTTCAATGGAAACAGTTCTGGATATCTTTTCATCATGTCTTCCTCGGTTTCCCAAGTTGCATAGGTCTTTCCGTGGTTTTTTCAGTCAACTTTTACTAGTGGTATTTCTTTATTTCTCAGTCTTTTGATCCTCTGATTCACAATCTGGATAGGTCTTTCCACGTAGGTGTAATCATCTTTCAAAAGTACGTGTGTTGGCTCAATGACATGGAGTGGATCTTTCAAATACTCTCAAAGCATCAATACATGAAATACATTGTGCATATGCTCCATTACCGGTGGTAAAGCTACCCGATACGATACTGGATTGATCTTTTCAAGGATTTCGTAAGGTCTAACATACCTCGGCGCCAACTTGTCCTTAACACCAAACCGAGTTTGACCCTTCATCGGGGTCACCTTTATGAACACATGGTCCCCCAACTTCATATTCTCTATCTCTTCTTCGGATATCAGCATAGCTTTTCTACCGACTCTGTGCAGTTTTCAAGCGTTGCTGGATCAGTTTCACTTTCTCGGTTGTTTCTTGCACAAGTTCCGGTCCCAACAAAAGTCTATCACCTACTTCAGCCCAACATATCGGAGAACAACATTTTCTTCCATACAAAGCTTCGTAAGGAGCCATTCCAATGCTTGAATGGTAACTGTTGTTGTACACAAATTCAACTAATGGCAAGTAGGTCTCCCAATTCCCTTGGAAGTCTAACACACACATTCTGAGCATATCCTCCAGAGTTTGGTTCGTTCGTTCAGTTTGGCCATCTGTCTGTAGGTGATAGGCACTGCTCAGTCTCAATTCAGTCCCCAAAGCCTGTTGCAAACTCTGCCAAAATCTTGATACAAACTTTGAGTCCTTGTCAGACACAATAGATACTGACACTCCATGCAATCTCACAATTTCAGTCATATAGATATTGGCCAATTTATCAGCGTTATAAATAGTTTTGACAAGCAGAAAATGGGCAGACTTAGTTAAACGGTCAACTATAACCCAGATAGAGTCCATACCTCGAGAAGAACGAGGCAATCCCACAATAAAGTCCATGGTAATATGCTCCCATTTCTATTCCGATATTGGAAGTGGTTGTAGCAAGCCAGCGGGCCGTTGATGTTCAGCTTTAACCTGTTGACAATGTTGACATCTAGCCACAAAGTTTGCAATACTCTTTTTCATTCCAGGCCACCAAAAATTATGTTTCAAATTATGGTACATTTTCGTGTTCCTCGGGTGCATGGCAAACTTACTGCTGTGTGCCTCGGTCATCACACGTTTTCTCAAATCACAACAATCGGGTACACAAAGACAGTTTTGGAATTTCAGTACATCAGTGTCAAACACAAATCCTGGCCTCGGCGTTGATTCAAACTCCTCTATAATCTTTTTCAGGTATTCATCTTCACACTATTTCTGTTTGATCTCATCAAGAATTGTAGGTTGAGCGGAAATAGCAGCTACCAGCCCAACTTGTTCTAGGTCATTCAGTAATTCTTTCCGATTGGATAACAGACATGACAAATTTTCCATTGATTTTTGGCTCAGGGCATCCGCTACAGTATTAGCCTTTCCTAGATGATACAAGATTTGCAAATCATAATCTTTGATTAGTTCTAACCATCGTCTCTGTCTCATGTTCAATTCCTTTTAGGTGAAGAAGTATTTCAAGCTCTTATGGTCGGTGTACACCTCACAAGTTACCCCATACAAGTAGTGATGCCAGATTTTCAAAGCAAACACCACAGCTGCTAACTCAAGATCATGCGTTGGGTAATTCTTTTCACGAGGTCGAAGTTGTCTAGAAGCATAAGTAATCACTTTTCCGTTTTGCATTAATACACACCCCAAACCTTTGTAGGAAGCATCACTGTACACTTGAAACCCATCAGTACCATTAGGCAAAGTTAAGATTGGTGCAGTCACTAACCTGGTTTTCAGTTCTTGAAAAGCTGCCTCTCTTTGTTCGTTCCAGTCAAATGGCATATTTTTCTGAGTTAACGGAGTTAATGGCATGGCAAGCTTGGAAAAGTCTTTCACAAACCTCTGGTAGTAACCTGCAAGTCCCAGAAAACTTCAGACTTTCATCACATTTGTCGGTCTAGGCCAATCTACAATAGCTTCAATTTTCTGAGGGTCAACAGAAACACCCTCCTTGTTGATTACATGTCCCAAAAATGCCACACTGTCAAGCTAGAATTCACACTTGGACAATTTAGCATACAATTTCTTTTCTCTCAAAATCTGCAAGGTGGTTCTCAGATGGTTCTCATGTTCTTCTCTGTCTTTAGAATAAATCAGAATGTCATCGATAAACACAACAATGAATTCATCAAGATATTGTTTGAAAACCCTATTCATTAGGTCCATAAAAGCTGCAGGTGCGTTTGTTACTCCAAAAGGCATTACCAAGAATTCATAATGTCCATATCTAGTTCTGAATGCAGTTTTCTCTACGTCTTCTGCCTTAACCTTGAGCTGATGATAACCGGACCTAAGATCAATTTTAGAGAACACTTTAGCTCCTTGGAGTTGATCAAACAAATCATTTATTCGGGGTAATGGATATTTGTTCTTAATGGTCACTTTGTTCAATACCTGGTAATCGATACATAATCTCAAGGACCCGTCTTTCTTTTTGACAAATAATATTGGAGCACCCCAAGGTGAGGTACTCGGACAGATGAATTTCTTGTCTAAGAGTTCCTATAGTTGAGCTTTCAGTTCTTTCAGTTCAGAAGTTGACATCCTATATGGAGTCTTGGAGATGGGCTGTGTTCCAGGTGTTACATCAATGGTGAATTCTATTTCCCTATCAATTAAGTCCCCAGGTAGGTCATTTGGGAACACATCGGGAAATTCACATGCAACCGGGATAGTTTCTACCGTAGTTCCGTCAGATGGTGCAGTCAGTACACAACACAAGTAACCCCTGCATCCCTTTCTAAGCAGTTTTCTAGCTTTCAAAGCTGAAATCAGATATGGGGGAGGAACTACCCCATTCCCAGTAAAAGTAAATTCAGGTATACCCGGTGGTCTAAACACAACAGATTTACTTGCACAGTCAATGGTAGCACAGTATTTAGTCAACTAGTCCATTTCCAAAATACAATCAAAATGGTCAATGTTCAAGGGTAATAAGTCAACATATAACATCATATCGCCAATCATAATATCACATGCTGGATAAACATGAGTGCACATCATAGAATCCCCAGACGGTGTGGATACATATAACACATATGTCATAAGTTCTAAGGGTCTAGTCAATTTTCGAGAGAAAGCATGCGATACAAAGGAATATGTAGAACCAGAATCTATCAATACGCATGCATCTTGAGAACAAACAGAGAGTGTACCTGATACCACGATATAGGTGTTTGGTACGTCACCAGGCGCTAAGGCGAACACTCGACCCTGTCTCAGAGGCTCTTTCCCAGTATTGGCCCTCGTATTCGTCTTGGATGCAGAAGCGGATCCGGCTGAGCTTGCCGCTGGTTGGTTGGTATTTTCGAATCTGATAGGACAATCCTTCATCATATGACCAGTCTTTCCACATCTAAAATAGGCGCCCAAAGCTCGATAACAATTCCCCTTGTGTTTCTTACCACATTCCGAGCAAGTTGGTATAGTACCACTACTTTGGCTTGAGCTACTGTAAGATCCTGTGTTTCGCCTCTTATTCCCAGAAAATGAATGACCCTTTTTTAAACTGTTTCCATATCTTTTCCCCGTCCAATCAGTTCGTGGGACAAGAGTTTGTTTCCTCGTTGTTAGAATGGATTCTGTCATTAATGCCCTATCCAAAACGTTCACGTACGTGGGTAGGTTCAGGACTCCCACCCTATCCAGTATGTCCAGGTCCAATCCACCCTCAAACTTGCGGGCCTTCTTGTAGTCTGTGTCCACCATGTGAGGAGCAAACCTGGCCAACTCAGTAAACTTAGCCTCATACTCGGTTACAGACATTCTGCCTTGTTTGAGTTCCTGGAATTCTGAAACCTTCCGGTCTCGGAAGCACTGGGGAAAGTACTTGTCATAGAAAATTGTATTAAATTGAGTCCATGTCATATTTTTGTGGCCATTTCGAATCAATAACCACCACCTCCGGGCATCATCCTTCAGAGTATAGGTGGCTAGGAGGACTTTCTGGACTTCGGAACAAGGGAACACCTCATATAGTTTCTCCATTTCAAGTAACCACGTCTCTGCTTTCAACGGTTCAATTCCACCATAGAATGTCGACGGTTTCATTTTCATAAACTTCTGTGTCAAGTTGATGACGTCATTGGTGCCCATTTCAACTTGAGCCGGCAGGGGTGGAGGTCGTAAAGGTTGTTGCCTCTGTTGTTGCATTACCACTTCGGTTAAGGTTGTAAGCATTTGTTCCATTCTATTCATTCGGGCATCAGAGGACCCTGCTGTGTCATCATTCCTTGCATTGTCCATTTGCTATAGGTAAACAAAACTTTATGTATTCAAATTCACATGTTTATACTTGAACTTATGCTTTCACTTTCGAACAATACATATAAACATGCAGATGAAATGCCCCTACTTCTTACTAGGACTTCCTAAGCTCATATGGACCTGTGTGTGCGGTAGAAGAAGTACTCTGATACCACTCTGTCACGACCCAAACCCGTCCCTATAGGTTTAGCACCGTAACCGGCCAGTAATCCGTGGATTACCAAAGGCCTCTGAACAGATTAGCAAATAATAAGGGACTGCGGAAGTAATAATACAAAATAGACAAGGTCCAATGAGCTATGATAACGTACATGGGACAGAACATTTCGAACTTATATATATACATAAGCATGCCAGTCAAAGGACACCAATATTTACAAAGTATTTACATCCCAAGACCTGTCTTTACAAAACACATACAGAGACTAGCATGAATACAAAAAAAAAAAAAAAACAGCCATAGCATTAGACTTCGACCGGAACCTCCTTGGGAGACGCAACAGTTGGCTGACAAAACAGAACAGAAGGCCGTCAACTCTAGCCCTGGTCATGTGCCGGCTCACCTACATACATAATATAAGCTGTGAGCGAAAGTCTAGTGAATAATAACAGAGTAAAGGATTTAATGAATGATGTCTATCACAGAATTAGAAATCAAATTCTTATCAGAAACAGATTCATATACATATTCATAATCATTTCCATATTCAGATTTTGCATATAATCATACGTGGCACATCCATTAGCGTTAACAAATCTGATGACCCATAAAGGGACAACCTTGAAGGCATTCTAATGACTCATATGCATAGAGACGTTTCTGATGACCCATGAAGGGACCTGATGACCCATAAAGGGACGCATATCATATGAAGCTAAGGATGCCACGAATAACTTTCAGAATCTTGAACAATCATTCATTCATTCAAAACATAGCGTAGCATTTCAGAAAACTAATCATTTTATGTCATAATGTTCAGAAAATATTTAACATTGAACATAATTTTACAAAGTTATTACTCATAGATGATTGGTAGCCCTAACTAGATGCTAAGGCGGCCTTCACTTGTTCTGAGGTGCGTGACCTACATGAACACACATACAAACACACACACTTGAAACACACGTTCGAATTGTACATAATTTATGTCGTTTGCTCTTAGTGTGTTTCTAACCCTTACCCTCATTATGGGGTCTTAAACACGGCCTCGGAATGTCCAGGATGGAATGAAGATGCAAAAATGTATTGGAAAACATTTCTCAAAATTTACTGAAAATAAGATCCACGCTCGAACGTGGCTTTCCCCACTCGAGCGGACATGCAGGCAATGAAGCTCCGCTCGAGCGTGGACTTCCCCACTCGAGCAGACTGTAAACTCATGAAAAAGTGTTGGATGTATGAAATTCACGCTCGATGGGCGCTTTACCCTTGCTCGAGCGCGTGACACAAATCCTTGCTCGAGGGTGGCTTCCCCCGCTCGAGCGGACTGCAAAACACACAAACTTCTGGGTATACGCATTTCACGCTCGAGCGTGACTGTCACTGCTCTAGCGAAAGTACATGTACTCAGGCTTCACGCTCGAGCGTGAAAGTCCCCGCTCGAGCGTGGGTCAATTTTCTGGAAAATCCAGATTGACCTTCAAGCATGAAACTCAACCTTCAACCAACCAAAACTCATTTTTCTGGGCCAAAACTTCGAAAAACCCTTGGTAACTCATAAAACAACATGTTTAAAGCTTCAATTCAAGAAATTATGGCCCAAGAATAAACCAATTATGCGCAAACTCAACTTACTATTTATAAAAGATCCAAAACATGACATGTACGAACATTTTTGAGCTAAAGCTCTCCAAAACATAACCAAACTTGATAATTTGATGGAAAGCAAGATGAATGACCAAAATGTAGGTGAATTTAGCACATGCATGGAAGAAACTTTTGAAATCATGCTCAATTTGTAAGAAAATGTACATGCATGCATGGTATGGCCCATTTATAGTACAATTCCCATATGAATTCACTTAGTTCACTAACGATCTTGTTGAATCTAACTCAATTACTCAAAGGAGAGTTTAGTTTCTTACCTAGAGGCTCTAATCTACAAAATTAAGGTTGAGACTCTACAAATCTTCTTCAATTGTTAACAATCCTTAGCACCTCCTTGAATTTGAGCTAAATCTCTAAATCTTGGACCAATTCTTCTACTCTCACGTTTTTGGGTCTAAGAGGACTCGTGAGTGTAGGTAAAATGAAGAAGTGAGTGAGTGGTGGGGGGCGTTATTGTGCTCAAAAGGGCCACTAAGGTTCTAATTAGGCCATTAAACAAAATGTACTTAGCAATGTTGATTAGTGGCATTAATTTAATAAATTTAATCATTCCGAACCGAATTTTAATTAAACTAACCATAAAATTCTATAAATCCTAACTAGCACAGATATCAAGTCAATTTCGAAATCGGGCACCGACAAGGCTTTCAATTCGCAATTTAAAACTAAAACATGAATAGATATTTCTATGCCTAACAGATATAAACACAAAAATCATGCAATACTCATGCAAATTAGTTCCAAAACCTTCCTAAATTATTGTTAGGCTTAACTAAGCACGAATTAACGTTAATCTGGGGTCGGGGTTATTACAATTTCTCAATAACCCATTTGAAAACCCCTATTTTTCAATTCAAAATTAAACCCTAGGTTTAACCCAAAAATTTCCAAATCACTAGACCTTTTCAATATACAAATAATTAAGGTAAAAATGACACCAAAAGTTGAAGAAATCCCTACCTCAAAATAAAAGACAAGCGAGAACTAGAGTTGAAGTTTGGTGGAGCCGAAAATGATAACTCCTCTGATTAAAACAAAGCCCTCGACGTGCTCTACCTTTTTCTCCAAAGGGCTAGGGTGTAGAAATTAATAAGTTGGGAGTATTTGGAGTTAGAATGCAAGAACTAGAGAGAGAGAGAGAGTAAGTGAAGAACTAGGGCTTGGAATGTTTTTAATGAGAAAGAGATGAAGTGAAAAGTGACTCAAAATAATTGATATACATGCAGATCGATCGAGCGACCAAAACACTGTTCAAGCGTTAGACATAATAAGTGACACAGCTCAAGCGACCAAAAACAAAGCTCGAGCGTCAGAGATAATAAGTGACACCACTCAATCGACCAAAAACACCGCTCGAGCATATGATGACCCCCTCTTAGAAGTTCAGATCTACAAAAGACCGCTCCAGCGCAAGAAAAATTGCTCAAGCGAAGATACCACACTTCTAGTAGTTTTGTAAACTGTAAAAGATCACTCGAACGCAAGAAAAAACCCTTGAGCGAATAGGCAAAAATCTGGGGCAACAACTCTTTTGAAAAACTTATTCTCAACCTATTTCAAACATAACCATAACTCCCAAATAATCAAACTCAACTAGCAATGAAAATGAAATAAACAATAGTTAAGGACATAAATTTCCAAAATAAAAAATAAAGTCTAAATCAAAATCGTCATAATTGAAGAGTTTAATTTTGAGTTTTTAGTCAATTTTTTATAATAATGACACTTTAGTAAGTAACTCAAAATACTCTAAAGTCAATGATGAAACTTCATAATCTAATCCTAACCACAAAAGTGAAAAGAAGTGTTCAATTCAATCCTCATCCATCATGACCATGAATGTAACATTGCATGAACCACTAATTTGATTTTCATTGATCAATTTAATAGGATCAAATACTTTTTTATCTAATTTATATAAAGGGTTTTTGTTAAGGATGCATTAAAATCATCTCAATTACCTCCATTATTATAGAAGATAGGAAAAGTTATTAATGTGTTTTGTAGAGACTAAAAATGCCATTTTCTCCAATTCTCTCTATTGGTATTTCAACATTATATACTTTTCAAATGTAGTTTATTTATTTTTTTATATATTTTTTAATCATAAAACTAAATACATTTTATTTTTAAATGAAATTTCATTTTTTTTAAATTTTAAATGTCCTCTATTTTCAATCATAATTAAATTATATGAATCTAAAAATTAAAAGAATGAATAAAAGTGAATTTAAAAATAAAAAAAGGAAAATGAATCTTAAAAAAATAAAGGGCATACAATTTTTTTTATATTTTTTACAAAAATAAAGGGCATTTAAAAATTTAAAAAAAAATTGAAATTTCATTTAAAAATAAATGCATTTATTTTTATGATAAAAAAAATATTTAAAAATTAAATAAACTACATTTGAAAAGTATATAATGTTGAAATGCAGAGAATTGGAGAAAAGAGTATTTTAGTCTCTAAAAAGACACATTTATCGTTTTCCTAATAGAAGTGGTTGAGATGATTTAATGCATCCTTAACAAGGCACTTGTTAACAAAACCCCTATATAAAATAAGATAAGAAGTGTCATGTATTAAATAATGTGAAATATTATTTTAAATGATGTGAAATACATGATATGATGATGTTCATTAATCAATTCAGCCTCCGTTTGGGAAGTGGGTTGACTTTTTGGCTTTTTTGACTATATGAGCCTAGGCTCAAAAGCTTAGTTTGGGAAGGGCTTTTGGCTTTTTGGCTTTTTTGATTTTTTGTGAGAGAAGAGTGTGATGATTATGGGGTTGGATGGGATGTTTTGTCTGTTGTGGCTCATGAGTCTATTCTGTCTTTTATGGCTCATTGAACCAAAAAAGCCCAATGAGCCCTTGCCAAACCAACCCTCAAACAAATTACTATGTGGAGAATAGATGTTGAGTTAAGATCCTCTGTTGTGGAAGCCTGCGGCCCTCTCTGTCATTGTGCCAAAACGGTATCCTTTTGAAAAAAATTATGTCGTTTTAATTTTTTTTCCTTTCACTTTTCCCCTGTTTTCTTCTCTCTCGGAAGCATTGGCTTATTTTGGGAAGATGGTAAAAAGTGACTTTTTGGCTTTTAACCAAGCTTTTGGCTTTTTTAGACAAATGATTTGGGAAGTTCGTAAAAAGTGACTTTTGACTTTTTTCATTAATATTTGTTTATAATGTCAAATCATAATGAAATGACCAAAGTATCCCTAGTCAATTGAAAAATTACACATTTTTACCCTTTCATTTTCCATCTATGGAGGGTAATTTCGTAATTTTTCTTTTGGCCTATAACCAACATCCCAAATCAATTTATGGCCAAAAAAAGTCACTTTTTGCATTTTGGCAAAAAGCCAAAACGCCACTTATAACCAACATCCCAAATTGAGCCTTTGTTGTAGTCATTTTTCTCTATAATTTCTTCTCCAAAACCCTCGATTTCTCACTCCCACCCAGAAAAACACCAACATTAACAACCATCCAAACAAAAATATGAGATTCAAAATTTTGAGATGTATGTATATACCTATATACACAAAATAACACTAGAACATCCTAAATGATAAATCAAAATTAAAAAAAATTAGATCAATACAAACACTCAAACATTAGATCCAACAAAGTGTATGAGAATAGTTCATATCTTACATACAGATCTAGTAAAAAACCCAAAAAAATACTCAGAATTAAGAACTCAATCAGTATCAACAAATTTGACTCAACAATTCGGTGAATGGCGAATGACCATCAACAGACAGCCTATGAGAATCTAGGTCAGATACAGTGGGTACCATTGTATGATAATAATGGGGGTGATTGATGATGATGATGATGATGGTGTTTGAATGGTTTGAGGAGATAGACAACTCGTCGTTGCTACCTCACCGCCGCTGTGGCCCTCTTTGTATTCTTTGGTTGTTTGTGCCCTCCTCGTCTTCGGTCGTTCTTTGTCGCCTTGTTTGCTTCATTTGAGAGCTCAAAGAGAAAAGAAAACAAGAGAAAGAAAAGAAAAAAAAAATAAAAATTCCAAAACGACGCTGTTTTGGCTTAACGGTAGGGAGCACCGTAGGGTACCACAGTAGAGGATCCAGACTCAATAGATGTTATGTTTGGTGGGGTCCACTGTTAATCGATTGATAATTTTTGAGTTTGTAAGGCATATAGTATGCCATTTACTTATGTATTTTTGTGACTTAAGTAACACACTTTTGTGAAAATTTACGACACTTTTTATGAGTTAACTTACGCTAATTTGTATTAAGTTATGCGATTTTATGAGGTGACTTACGTATATTTGTGAAAACTTACGTCAAATTGTAATTTCTCAAATTCTTATGGGTTAATTTACATGAATTTGTGTTTAATTTACGTGATTTTGTGAGGTGATTTACGTATACTTGTGAGAACTTACGCCAAATTATGATTTCTCAAATTTTTATAGATTAGTTTATGCGAATTTGTGTTTAAGTTATACAATTTTACAAGATAACTTACGTATTCTTGTAAAAAATTATGCAAATGTATATACCCCTTCCATATAGTGGGTGTCTGGGAAGTTGCTATTTTAATTTTTGACTATTTTAGTAGGTTAAATTTTTTGTATTTAGGAAGATCATTGGATTTTTTATAGTTAAATGTGATATTTGTGAAAGAAAAAAAAATGAAATGATTATGAATTTGATGTAATATTTTATTTTATTAACTATTTTAGCATATTTTATTTTATTATGAATTTTAGTCCAAAAATAAATAAAAACCAAATCCACTTACCAAGGTGGTGTTTGGTCTAGCTTAATTTGAACAGATTATAGCTTTCTAAAAAGCTACTACAGAATGTTTGGTTAAGCTTCAGGCCAACAACTTAAGCTTCTACAGATTTTTTTCTTACATAAAAAAGTCGAAAATCAGAAGCGGCTCGGAGCAGCTTCTACAACTGAATTATGTGGAGGGGTGTCGAAATTACTTAAATGTCCTTCACTAATTTGAAGTATTACCAAATTGCCATTATATAAACCACAAAATCACTGTTCATTTCTGTGAGAGAGAGAGAGAGAAAAAGAGAGTGGCGATTTCCGGCGTGTGAGAGAGAGGCAATTTTCGGCGTTATGAACCAGATCTCTCTCTCTCTCTCTCTATCTCTCTCCGACGTTGTTCTCCAGTTGTGCTATGAAACCCATTGCGATCTGAAACACTTATTCTCCTCTCTGGCGTCGCGAATCTGAAACCTTTCTTCTCTTCTCCGGCGTCGCGATCGCCATCAACCGTAGCTCTCTCTCTCTCTCTTTTCGCGATCAACCCTAACTCTCTTAGTGTTCACTCCGGTTTTGCAGAAGGCTGCTGGAGTATGGGATGAGGAGGAGGAAGAGAAGAAAGGCGCGGCCGGCGGTGGCTAGGGTTGCCGGCGGTAGCGTTTGGTATTGTGTTGAATTACTAAATTAAAAAAAGTTCACAATTTTTATATTATTAATTAAAATTAATTGTAATGAATTAATAATAAATTAAAAAAATTAACAATTTTTATATTATAATTTGTATTATAATAAAAAAAATAATCACAATGTTTAATTAATTGATATTGTGCATAATGAAAAAATAAATCACAATTTTTATATTAATTGGCATGTAATAAAAAAAAATGAAGAAAATGAAATAGGTTAACAATTTTTATATCTAATAAGTGTAAAAAGGACATTACATAACAAAAAACTATTTTACAGCTTATTAAACAAACGTTACTTAGCAATTTAAATTTTTAATCTAACAGTTATACCAAATAGGTTAATAGCTTCTGATTAAATCTATAATTTATAATCTATTAAGTTATAAGTTATAATATGTTTTAACAATCGCACCAAACGCCTCCCAAATAGGGCTATAGTGTGCAATCTTTTAAGGGGAAACACTTCCCTTAGGCTTCGTTTGGAAAAAGGGTTGGATTGGATTTGAGGTTATTTTAATTACAAAAAAATAAAATAATTTTTTTTAATCTAATGAAATAATATATCATATCTAACCTATAATCATTATATTTTTTTCTTATAAAAAGTTAAAAAAATCCTTCCTAAATAAAATTTTTTAACCCCAAAATAAAAAAAAAGTCAAAATATCATAAAGGCTTGGTTTGGGAAGTAGGTTGGCTTTTTGGCTTTTTGGCTTTTTTGGCTATTTTAGCCTGGGCTAAAAAGCTTGGTTTGGGAAGGGCTTTTTGGCTTTTTGATTTTTTTGACTTTTTTTGTGAGAGAAGAATGTAATGATTATAAGTTGGATATGATGTTTTGTTTGTTATGACTAAAATAGCCTATTTTATTTTTTGTGACTAAAATAACCAAAAAAGCCTGAAAACCATCTTACCAAACACAGGTAAAGCCAACCCATCTCAAACGAAGCGTTAATCTTGCAATTTGCAAGGAAAGCGAAAGGAGTGGGTGATTGCGTGCGATCTAGTTCACTCATACTATCCAACACCTTCACACTTTTTATTACTATCCCCATTTGACAAGTGTAGTGTACGCCTACCCTTTTTGACTTTTTTTTTTTTTTTGAACACATGTGGGGTTGGTTTGGAAAGTGGGTTGGTTTTTTGATTTTTTGATTTTTTTAATTATTTTAATTTGGATTAAAAAGTTTGATTTGGGAAGAATTTTTTGATTTTTTTGACTTTTTTTGTGAGAGAAGAGTGTAATGATTATGGATTGAATGTGATGCTTTATTTATTGTGGCTAAAATAACCTATTTTATTTTTTGTAACTAAAATAGCCAAAAAAACCCACAACCTATCTTCCCAAATGGAGCCGTGATAATGTAGAATTTTTAGAAAAGTTTAAACCCATTTAGCACTATGATTATATTTTCTAATGTAACAGCCATAATAAAATTATAATGTAAGCCTAATTAATAGAATAATATTATACGTACTATTTATTGTATTAATTACTGTATCAATTAATGATATGATATATTTTAAGAAATTTTTAATATTTATAATAAGATTAATTAATTAGTGTTGATATAATAATTAATACATTAATTGATATATATAGTACCACCGTAATTAATATGGTTATTGAACTATGTTAGATGGGAGATACATTACATTAAAATGATAGGAGTTTAACAATCACTTGAAAGTGTGTCGTTAAAAGATGTGAGCGTAAATTTTAAATTAATTAGTAGGGTCAAGTCCGGATGTTATGATAAGAGCATCTCTAACCCATCTTCTATATCTTTAAATATGGAGGATCCTCTCCCAAAAACAACTCTAACCCATCTTCTGAGGATGAATTGATCCTCCAAATATAGAGGGAGGATGAAAAAATGGAGGATCACTCTAAAACACTATTCACTTTATATTTCTTAATTATATTCAAAATAACTTTTAATGTGTAAATTTAGTTTTTATAAAATTGACATCAATAAAAAGTATGAAATCATACATTTAAAATGAGTATAATATTAAATATGTTTCACAAATATTTTAAAATTAAATATTTATTAATGAACAAAAATTACTTTTTGATTAGAGTTTGAATGAAAGAAATAAAAGTTTGTGGTTAGAGTTTGAATAAACAGTGACCTCCTCTATATTTACTTTTTAAATAAAAAATATTATTTCTATCCTCTTGAGAAAAGGATGTGGTTGGAGATGCTCTAAGGTATTACAATGGGAAATGGTACGGTGTGCAAGGATCGTACCTTCAACAATTTTAAAAATATTAAATTTAATAAAATTTTATATTTTTAAATATATTTTTGTATTTCATAGGGATAATTTTGGATTCGTTCTTGTGTGTGCACCCTTTCAATGATAGAGAAATGCTTGAGAACACTAAATAAGGAGCTTTAGGAGAGTTCTAATGAGTTAGCCCCTCTAATGATTTGATAGTTGTCTCTGTTGTTGTTGTTGTTGTTGTTGTTGTTGTTGTTGTTGTTGTTTTTTCTTTTTCTTTTTTTTCTTTGCATTTTCAGCTCATTAGAGCGAGCTGTTAATGCTCTTATTTTTAGAGCTCTCAATCAGCTCTCTTAATGATATGCACCATATTACAAAAATATATAATTTTGTCACAAAATTTGTAACATCAATTACAAAATACGTAATCTCATTATAAATTGACGTAATAGAAAATATCGTACGTTAATTTGTAACGATATTAATCATTTTGTGATTAATGTTATTATATTTTGTAATAAAATTCCACTTTTTGTGTTAAAATGCATAAGATATACACATCTAAAAGAATGCATACCATAGGGTTTCAGTGTTACGTTAATAAAAATGATATAAAAATAGTATTCTTGATACAAATATAATTTTAGGTCTACCTCATATCAGAAGCTCCATAAAAGGATAAGGAAGGGAGAATAAGACGGGAAATATTCAAATTAAATCTGGTATTAGAACCACACTAGTGTCGTCGAAGATTCACCTCTTCTCTTGCCAATTCGCCTGATTAACTCAGGCCATGTAGATTAATCTTCATCAGTTTTCAATATAATTATTTGTAAATATATTTTTAATATTAAAATTGTGAGTGTTAAATTTTGAGAACTAAGCCGTAGAGCACGTGTAAGAATAGAGAAACCTAATACCTATACGCAAAAAGACAACAAAATTAGTGACTCATTCACTTGGGGACATTCTGACAATCAAGTTAATCAAATAATCTAACAAAAATCTCGACTCAAACCAACAAGGGTGCTTCGTCTTCTAGAAGTCTTATACTCTATTCCTTACAATGACAACACTCGTCTTATTAGGATTATGATAAACTTGCTTAAGAGTCTTACCTTTATCTAAACAGAAAGTCTATTATCATCTTAGACTCTCAGTCTTCATATGATACAAAAATCTCGACCCAAACCAACGGAAGTGCCTTCCTTTTATAATCATAGTGTCTTCGTCTTCTAAAAGTCTTATGCTCTATTACTTATAAGGATAACACTTCTTTTATTAGGATTATGATGAACTCGCTTAAAAGTCTCATCTTTATCTAAACAGAAACTCTATCATCATCTTAGACTTTCAATCCTCATCTAATTATCTCATTCAGTTGTGTTACACCTCGACTAATCAAAATTATTCAAATCTATCTTGACTAATTACTTAAACCATGTGAACAACTCACAAATTTTGGCCCCATAAAAATTACATAATAATATATAATAGGGTAAATTATAAATACATCCCCTGAAATTTGATTAAAATACGAATCGCCCCTGTAGTTTTGAAAATTATATTCCACTCCCTGAGATTTCTAATTTCATAACAAATCGGTTATTTTATTAATAAATCATCAAGTCAATTAACAGTTTTAATGATGTTAGAAATATGTTTTAATTAATAATTTAAATAATTTTATTATTCTATAGGAGAGTAATTATGAATTTATTTTTTAATTAAATTTATTAAATAAAAAATATTAACAATAAGATATTTATAATTTTTTAAATCACAAAAAATAATCTGTATTATAAATAAATTTTAAAAATATATTTGTAATTTACTTTATATAATAATTAGTCTATCACAAAAAAAATAAATAAATAAATAAACAAACAAACAAACAAACACGTGAAGTGAAAAATATATTTTAAAAAAAAAGAAGATGAACATCCCCCTTATCCCAAAAGAAGCACATCAAGGGGAGTCATTGTCAATCCATTCGGTCGGGAGGCGCCAAAGACGAACAAATATAAGGACTTTTTTGTATTGAGGATATGTATTATTATATCATAGTCATAAAATATTTAGGTTAAGGACTAGTTTGGCATGTACTAAATAAGTTAAAAAGTCACTATCTTATTTAAGTCACATCATTTTATTTAAATCATATTACCTCTCTAACACATCACATCAAACCCAACCCAAACCCAACCCAAACCCACCAATAAGTCAAAAAGTACATTTTTTTTAAGACATTCCAAACCAACCCTAAGTTTGACAAGTTGAAAAAAGTTAAAAAGTTATTTAAAAAATTAAAAAATTATCACTATTCATTAAAAGTCAAAAAGTATGACTGTATAACTCTTAAGTCTAGTTTGGGAAGACTAAATAAGTGCACTTTTTGATTTTTTATGAAATATGAATTGGGTTTGGGTTGGGTTTGAAGTGATGTGTTAGAGAGGTGATGTGACTTAAACAAGATGATGTGACTTAAATAGGATAGTGACTTTTTGACTTGTTGTCTTTTTTCAATCATGCCAAACTTGGCCTTAATCTTAATTTTTTCTTATACACTAATTTATATAATTTTTTAATACGCATTTTTTTTATAAAAAGTCAAAAAGTTAACCCAAATAATCATATTTTTTTCCTCAATTTTTTAGTCCAAAAAGTCAAAACGTGTACTTATTTAAAACATTCCAAACAATTTCAATATAAATTTATAGAGTACTTCTTCATAATTCTCTTTTTATATGCTTATGTTGCATTTAATTTATATTATTTTTTTATATTTTAATAAATTATATTAGTGAAATAATTATCAAAAACATCTCTAATAATATTTATATTTATAATATGAATGTTCTGTGACGTGAATGTTCAAACCGTCAATGTGAATATTAATATGTCAATGTGAATATTTACATTGTCAAGGTGAATATTCACACGTCAATGTGAATAATGGTATTGTAAAATATGAATGTTCATATTATCAAATTATTAACTGTTCAAAAATATTTATAAAAGTAAAATGCCCACAAAGTACTTTCACTATGAGAATTAAGATTGATTGATCAAATAATAAAATTTATTGAAATATAAGAATATCTTATAAACTAATTAAGATGTAAATACTTGTAAAAAGAATTTTTTAATGAATCTCTCTAAATTTGTTATTACTTTTAAGTTAAAAAATTATAATAACCGTTAAAGTGATTTTTTTTTTAATTCTAAAATTTTTAATTAAAAAATTGGCGGTCAAATCATCTATTACAACTGTTTAATTGCGAAAATATCAACATCATAAATAGTGCAAGAACCGTGGATACTATTTTATATAGGGGGTTGTTTAGAAATAAATTATTTTAATTGATTATTTTTATGCTTTTCATAAAAAAAATATGTAAAAAAATAAAAAAAAAATGTGTGATTGAATATTTTATTTTATTCACTATTTTAATTTAATTAAATTATTTTGAGCTTTTTCAAATGGGGGCATTATGTCAGTGGCTAATAAAAAATTATAAAATAAAATATATAACTTGTCTTTCACTAAAGTCGGTCAATTAATTAAAAAATCTTATATTTACAAAAATATTAATTTATTTGATAAGTTTATTTTATTTTGTTGGCAAAAACTCAATTTATTTTAAAAAGTTAAAAGATTAAAATGTACCAAATATTTTTTTTAGAAGACATACTTTTAACAAATTTAAACTACAATCCAAATCATAATACAATGAGATTTTTTATTTGATGATACTAGTCTAGAGCATACGAAAAATTATAAATAGATGAAACAGTCACAAAATAATTGTATTATAGATAAAAAATTTTGGGTATAATTTTAATACATATGATATGAATAATTACACTAAGCATATGAATGAATTTATACTATACACACAAGAGAGTTTCATTATCATAAAAATGTAATTTTTTTATGAAAAATGTTTGGGGGCCCAAATTCTGTGGCTCAAATGTGGCTCAAATGGCCAAAACGACGTCGTTTTGGCCATTTTGATGTTGTTTTGTACTCAAAACGACGTCGTTTTGGCCATTTGAGCCACAGAATTTGGGCCCTCTACCATTGCTCTTTTTTTATTTATTATTCCACTAAAATGCAATTTTCCCTAGAGTAAATGCCTAGTACCACCGCTAATATCATTATTATGGATTTGTTTAGAAAGAACTTTTTTAACTTAATTTTTAGCTTTTTAAGTTCTGTTTGGAAATAATTTTTTTAATTTTTATGAAAAAAAATAATTATAATTTAAATATGATATTTTATCTTACTAACTTATTTAGGGTTGGTTTGGAGTGTCCTAAAAACGTGTACTTTTTGTCTTTTTACGAAAAGATGTGCAGAAAAGTAGAGAGGTGATGTGATGAAAAAAAGATAAAAAAATGAATTATATAGTGTACTCCAAACCAGCCCTTAACATATTATATCTTTTTATATTTGTTTAGTCCCAACCAAACCCAAACCCAAACTACTTGCCAAAGCGCAGCTATATATGAGAAAATTTTCATACTCTTAATAATATGTTTTTTTAACTTGGTCCACAATAATATGACATTAAATGCCAAATTTTAAAATATGTAGTACTCAACACTCTTATAAATTAATTATGGGTTTCTAGTGTTTCTCGTTATACATGTTAAAAGACTATCACCTTCTCTTTGCAATAGTTCAACACTCTTATAAATTAGATAAATATTATGATATATACCCCTCAATTTTTTTTTAAAATTTTTTAATTATAACTTAGAAAGTATGAAATTATATGTATATATTTTTAGTTATAAAGTGTATATGGTACGTAACTTTTGAAGGGTGTGTAACATAACGTTTATCTACAAATATATATATATATATATATATAAAAAGGAAAGTATGGTTTTTAACCCATAAGCCTCTAAGAGCTCCAAGTTCCTAATATAAATTTTCTAATTTTCTAATTTTTAAAAAATTTCTATTGGCTAACTCTCATTCAAGCAAAAAAATAAAAAATAAAAATAGAAATGAATATCCCTTGATTTATGACTTTTAAATGAAAGTATATCAAATCTTAAAAAAAAAATTAAAAATATATTAATCTATTTCAAAATTCAAATTTGAGGGCCACTAAATATGAAAAGCAAACTATTAATTTAAATTTAAAGGTTTCACAATATAGACTTAAATTATAATGATCTTACCCATGATTATAAGTTTTAAATATAAATTTAAAATTATCATAATTAGTTCATAATTTTTGTTTTAAATAGCAATAAGAATAACGTTGAGATTATTTATATCTATATGTTTTACAAAAGAATGCTTTTAAGCAGAGATATAATGAGAGTTTTAAAACCTCACACAAAATTATTTTTAAAATCAAAACCTCTATTGACTAGCACATTTAAGTATAAAATTTAAATTCATAATCTATGTATTATTATTATTCCAAAACATTGTCATCTCATTAAGGTTAAAAGTTGCAATTATTTTTTATCATTTTTTTTATTTTGTTTAATTTTTGTTAATATGTGTCACAATATGATCGATCTATAAATTAAATTTATATTCCTAAAATAAAAATTTCAAATTTGGATTCTTAAAATAAAAATTTCAAATTTGGATTCTTAGTTAAATTATGTTACTATAATTAGAATGAAATCAATATTCATTCTTTAAATTATGCATCCTTTAAATTATAAAATAAAATTTCAAATTATATTACTACAATTAGAATGAGATCAATATTCACATGTGTCATAATATTATTGGTCTGAATATAATTTTTTTAAATATACGTGTTCAAATTATTAATCGCCATTAAAAAAAATTATTTTTTTTTATTTTAAATTTTATAAAAGAGTTTATATCCTTCTAAACTATAAGGATTCGAATAATAATATTTTTTAATATAATTTTTTTTAACAAATGAATAATTGTTTTAGCATTTGATTCTGTTATTTTTTTTTATCTCAATTGTCAATTAAACAAATTAGAAAAAAAAAATTTGCTTAAATAGCTAAGTGACTTTTGTTAAAATCAAATAGAAATAAATATATATTTTTTTTGTTAAAAGTGATGGTTGTTGAAACTTATTTTTTATAATAAAGAAATAGGAGTTTTACGTGATAATTCATGGTTCATCTAGACATTTTTGGCACTTGACAAATATGATGGATCGTGCTAATTTTTTTTAATCCCAATTGTCAATTAAACAAATTAAAATAAAAAAAAATATTTTTGACTCAAATTGCTAAAAATTAACTTTTGCTATAACAAATTAGAAAGAAATGTTAGTTTTCTATTAAAAGTGATGATTTATGAAACTTTGTTTTTATTAAAAAAAAAATAGGGTTATAGGTGATAATTTATTATTCATATAGAATTATGTTCAAATCAAATGAGAATACTATATTAAATTTTCTTCTTACCCACCCTTTTATTCAAATACTTTTATTTTGTAAGAAATTTATTTTTATTCTATTTAACTTTTTATTGTAATTTTAAATTAAAAAGAATTTCTAAAAAATCATATTTAAATTATTTTATGCTATTAAAAACTTATTGGATGATGCATTTTTAAAAGGTGTATTTTTTAAAAATATTTTCCAGAAAAATTCTATTGTAAAATCTAAGTATATTATTTTTGCTTTTGTTCATTAATATTAAAATTTTAATTAATTTTATTTATTATTTTAAAAGATAAATTACCAAATAATTTTATATATTTATATATTTTGTTTTGGTTGCTGTTATTTGGTATCTCTGCCCAAGCCTATTCAAATTTAATTTGAATTTTTGCATAGCTCATCATTTAATTAAAAATTATGTTATCCAATCTTTAGGAAAGTTGAAGTTAGACACGAATTGTTTGTGTTGAGCTCATTTAAGTTCGAAATTCTAGTAAGGGAGTTAAAAGTTACAAGATTGAATTTGTGATAAATTAAAAATTAATAAATAAATTGTGAAACTTAAATTGTAAATTTTAATCTTTTTTATATATTTATATATACAATTTTGTTTTGGCTGCTGTTATTTAGTGTCTCTACCCAAACCCATTCAAATTTAATTTGAATTTTTAAATTTCTATATATGTCATAACTTAATTAAAAATTATGTTGCCAAATTTTTAAAAAAATTTAAGTTGGACTTGAATTGCTTGGTTTGAACTCAAAATTGCAATTCTGGCAAAGGAGTTGTAAGTTACATGATTAAATTTGTGACAAATTAAAAATTAATAAATAAATTGTCAAACTTAAATTATAAATTTTAGTCTTTTTTGTTTTCATAATTGTTATACAATAATATAACTATTTATACTTCTTCTGTCCTAAAATATTAATTTCTTATTCCATTTTTTATTATCTCAAAATATTAGTCATTTTTCAAAAATAAAGGAATAAAATGATATGAATTTACTATTTTACCTTTCTTTTAAATTCATTTATAACATAAAAAGTATAATTATGACAATTGATATTTTTAAAAAATAAACTATCAAAGGATAATTTTAAAAAAATAATATTTTTAAAATATAATAACTATACTATAAAAAAAAAATTAAATTTTTTAAAATAAACTATTATTTTAAGACGGTGGAAATATTATTTTGTACAAATATATATTATGAAAATTTGTAAATGTCGTGCGGATTATTACTAATTTATTAATATAAGTACTCCATCCGTCCCAAATATTAGAGCATCTCCAATGCACTAGGCATATCATACTTGTTAGTTAAAATGCCTAGTGTGATTCATTTTTTTCAATTCCAACGCACTAGGCATATGATTAGGCATTTTGGCTCAACTCATATTCACTAGCTACATGTAGCTAGCCTTCAACGCTAGGCAAAATGTATTCAATCATTAGGATCATTTCCCTCCATCTTTGTTGTTGACGTGGCATTCTATAAAATTAATAGTATTTGGATTAATAGCTAAAATAAAGAGCATGGTTGGAGTAAAAACATAAAACAGTTGATAGGCAAAATAAAATATATACTTTATAGTAATATTTAAATAGGTAAAATGCCTACTACCGTTGGAGATGCTCTTAGTCACTTATTCTATTTTTCATTATTCAAAAATATTAGTCTATCTTCAAAAATTAAGTACAAAAATAATATAAATTTTCTATGTTGCCCTTCTTTTAAATTAATAAATAATATAAAAAGTACAATTATGACATTGATATTCTCAAAAAAATGTACTATCAAAAGGGTAATTTTAGAAAATCAATTTTTTTAAAGTGCAATAACTGTACTACCAAAAAAAGTTAGATTCTCTAAAAGGGACTATTATTTTAGGACAGAGAGAATATAATTTTTTTTAAAAAAATCATATCTCACTCTTTTCTTATATTTTTTTAGGTGCTTGAAATAATCTAAATAAATATATTTTATATTTTTTTATAAAAAAATATAAAAAAATAAAAAGGTGGATTATTGAGGATGCCAAACCACCGCTTAGCAAATCTTACGAAGTCGTGGTTTGTGATTTGTAATCTGTATTTGATTCCACGATCAAACATGAGGAAAAGAAAGACGGTGAAAGGGTAAGGGTTGAGCTGGACAATTGCCTGCCTTTCACATCTCTCACTCTCTCTCTCTCATGATGTGGATCTTTCTTTACCTCTCTCACCAGCGGCGCTATTGCTAGTCTTTTACTTGCTTTCCAAGCTCACCCATCCCCCCCTCCTCTCTCTCTCTCTCTCTCCTCATCCCTTTCATTATATATAAAGCAACTCCAAATCCCAACCCCACCCTCTTCTTCAACCTCTCTCATCCTACCCCCCTTTCTTCTTCTTCTTCTTCTTCTTCTTCTTCTTCAACCTCTCATCCTAAGCTGTTCCAGCTTCGTTACTCACTTTCACCCACCCACCCACCCACAAAAATATAGATATATATATATACAGAGAGAAAGAGGGAGGGAGGGAGAGAGAGAGAAAGGAGGAGAGAGAAGATGAAAGGAGAATATGTAGAGGAAAAGGATCACCTAAACATGTTTGCGAAGCTCCACCAGACCCAGAAGTTCCAACAACAACAACAACCTCTCCATCATCACCCCCACCTCACCCCCCACCATCACCACTTCCAACTCGGCCGAGAATCACAAACGTCCGATGAACCCGACAGCCCCACCACCGCCACCGCTTCCAAAAAAGAACCCAACAGCGACGGCGCTACCATCGAGGTCCACCGCCGCCCCAGAGGCCGCCCACCCGGCTCCAAAAACAAACCCAAACAACCCCTCCTCCTCACCCGCGACCCCGAACCCTCCATGGCCCCTTACATTCTCGAAATCCCCCTCGGCGTTGATCTCATCGACTCCCTCAATCGCTTCTGTCGAAAGCGAAACATGGGGATTTGTGTTCTCACCGCTTCGGGGACCGTCGCGAATGTCAGTCTCCGCCAACCCATGACGCCAAACCCTGCTGCTACGGTCACGTTTCATGGCCGTTTCGATGTACTCTCGCTCTCGGCCACGATTTTACCCGCTTCGACGTTGTTTGTGCCGAAGGGGTTCGCGATTTCGTTGGCGGGTCCGCAGGGTCAGATCGTGGGAGGGACGGTGGTGGGGGATCTGGTGGCGGCGTCGACGGTTTATGTGGTGGCGGCGTCGTTTAACAACCCGTCGTTTCATCGGTTGCCAGCGGAGGAGGATGATGTGAGGAATGATGGGTCTGCTGGTGGTGGTGGTGAGAACGAGGGACAGTCGCCCACAGCTGTTTCCGGGGGCGGAGATAGCGGGCATCCGCCGTCTGCGGCGGCGGAGTCATGTGGGATGCCTATGTATAGCTGCCACTTACCTTCTGATGTGATATGGACATCCAGTGCTAGACAACAATCTTCTCCACACTACGGATGAGTTTGGTTGATCCTCTCTCTCTCTCTCTCTCTCTCTCTCTCTCATAATTCTGTGAATTTTTTTGGAGTTTATTATTGTGTTGAATTTTCTCATGTTTAAGCTTGGTGTTGGGTATTTAGATTTAGATTTTCTTTCTAGTGAAGGAAACTAAACAGTAGTGTAGCTCGTCTGTAACAATTTACTTCCATGTTTAATGGTTGGGTTTCTCAATCCAAAATCAATTTTCATATACATGATGTGTATGTATGTATTAGTATTAGATTAAAAAATTAAGAAACACAGTAAGGATGATTATTATGATCATTCTAAATAAAAGTGATAGGATTGATAGTATGAGAATAATGTGATGGTAAAAAAATGAGACGAATTTATTTGATATCTGTTGTCTTTGTTTCTTCCTTGTTAAATCTTTTGATGTTTACTTTTTGTGGTTGATTTGGTAGTAGTGGGAATCAGGGCTTTAAAAGGCCTACCCAGAGGGTGACCTTTTGCCCATAGGTTGATAGTGGGAACGATTCGTCTAAATCTGAAAAGCTCATCCTATCAATCTTTGTTTCGTGTTTTTTGCTGTTGATGAATAATCCCGGAGTGTTTTGGGTTTAATATCAAAGATCTTTTTACTCGATCAAAGCCCTTTGTTAATTTGAATTTGAATTTGAATTTAAATTTTTTTGATATCCATATAAAGATATCCTGTTATAGATTTGTATGTGTTGTTGATATTAGTACATATCTTAAAATTTTTTATTCAAAAAAATGGGGGGTGAACGTGGGGACGAGTAACGGTGGAGGTGGATTGGAATTAGCCTAGCTAATATAGCTTTGAAGTTTGAGACTGATGAGTGAGTCTGACCAGTGACCAATATATCTGCGACTGAGTGCTGAGTTTTCTGCATTAAAATGGGTGAAGAAGACGATGATGCTTTGATAGAGAGAGAGAGAGAGAGAGAGAGAGAGAGAGAATGTTCGATTCGACTTGAATTTTGCATCTTGTGGCAGTTCTGGGTCGTTTCATTAGTGGAACAGGTGTCGCACCTCATGAATTCACTGTAGAAGATCACTCTAGCATTTCACAGAGGATCTTAACGCTCTGATAAAAGCGTGTTGCAGTAGGAAACGTGCCTAGGGTTTGGTTTGTGCGTTGCCAGTTCTTTTCAGTGCTCTGCGGAGATAGAGATAGGGACATGCAGAGAGAGAGAGAGAGAGAGAGAGAGAGAGAGAGCGCTTTATCCGATATGATATGATATGTTACGAATGCTCAAGCCTCAAAATACCAAAATTTTCCCTCTCGTTTCTCACTGATCAATCTGTACTTTTGGTTTGTCTGTTTCTTTGGTGGAAAAAAAAGGGTGAGAAAGTAAAAGGATAAAGAGGAGGAAGAAGAATAGGTGTGTGCTTTCCTCTCAAATGTTCACAAATTGGTGCCCTAAATTTTGGTTATTTTTGAGTTATTGGCATTTACTTTTTTATAATCACCGTCCTCCATTGCTAGTAGGTTTAGAATAAGGTCATATTTGGTGGAGTTTTTTATAAGTAAAAAATTGATAATCAGAAAATAAAGTTAAAAGCACTCTTATCTCATTTTTTAAATAATTAGTTTTTTTAAATTTATTTTAGTTACTTTTGTCTAATAAGTTATAAGTAAAAATCACACCAAACATTGGGGGTATTTGGTGTGGATTATAAGGGGTGATTATAGCTTATTTTAATTTAAGAATATGTGTTAGATTGTTTGGTACAGGTATGCTTACCGTTGTTTAGGTAAAAATAGTTTAAATAGGTTGAGAAAAATTAATTATTTAGAAGTTGAAGAAGAGATGTTTTTGATTTTTGCTTATCAGCTTTTAGTTTATAATAAGTTTCACAAAACAACACCATTCTAGCATAGACTTTCAAATCAAAATAAACTATAATCACTTCGAAAGTTGTAACAAACAGTACTATGTGGGTGTTTGGTAAAACTTAATTTTAACTTAAAGTAGTTTTTGACTTAAATTAAGCTATATTGGTGCGTTTGGTATAGCTTATGAGGATAGTTTATGGCTTAATTTAAGCCAAATTTCAGCTTAAATTCAAAGTTGCTCTGGAGATGCTTAAAAAAACGACTTATGCGCGCAGCTGTTTGGGGAGGGGCTAAATGACTGAAATGCCCCTCCTAATCACCATTATTTACGAAAATGCCATTATATAATCCCATCTGAAAACACTGTTCACTCTCTCTCTCTCGATGGAGGCGATTTCCAGCGAGTGTAGAGGCGATTTCCGGCGGTCCAGGTAATCTCCGTCATTGCGATCTCAAGGCATTCGACATTCATTTTCATCCTCAACACAGCACAACATCCATCGTCATCGCGACCTCTCTTCTCTCTCTCTCTCGATCATCATCTCGATCTTCCCCGTCGGAGGAAACCCTAGCGCCGTCGTCATCTCAATCTTCCCCGTCGCGATCTACTCTCGAAGCTATAGAAGCTCTCAAAACCAGAGGAAATCCTAGATCTGATCTGCAATCTCACTTGATCTCGTTTCTCTCCTCTGTTGTAGACCACCGGCGACGAGGAAGATCGAGGCTAGGGTTGCGGCGTACGAAGGCTAGGAAGGAAGAGGAAGGAAAAAAATTAAATAAATTAAACAAAAATAATAACTAAAAACAAAATAATAAAAATAATATTGAACAAAATTAATTGAAATAAAAATAAAATAATCAAATAATCAAAATAATAATAAAAATAATTTATTAATATTGACATAAATTGTGCAATTCATATCCATTAAATAAATAACACAATTTAATTGTAATGAAAAAGAATAACAAATTAAAAAAAGAATTATATTAACATTATAATAATTATATTAATATTAAAAGAATTAAATCAATTTCACAATTTAATTGTAATGAAAAAGAATAATAAATTAAAAAAAGAATTCTACTAACATTATAATAATTATATTAATATTAAAAGAATTATATTAACATTATAACAATTTAATTGTAATTAGTATTAAAAAGAATTATATTAAAAAAAATAATAATTAGTATCAAATAATATTAATATTGTTTGATATTAATTACATTTTATCAAGTGTAATAATTTTTATATTAGTTGATACTAATTAATACTAATTATATTAACTTTTATTAATGAAATAATTTTTTTAAATTAAAATTGAAAAAAAAATGACAAAATTATCATTTTTATATCATATAAGGGCAAAAAGGTCAATTACACAGAAAAGCTATTTTACAGCTTATTTACCAAACATTATTCTGCAACTTAAATTTATAATCCCATAACTACACCAAACAGGTTACCAGTCTATGCTCACAGCTGTAAGCTATAATCTGTTAAGTTATAATCTGTTAAGTTATAATCTATAATCACTTTCTCACAGTTCTATCAAACAGGGCCTATGTCTTTCAACAGAATCAGTCATAGAATAAACACCATACATATACGAACAGATAATGTTTATAATGAATCTCACTAATAAATTTTGTTTATTTATATATATTGTCAATTCTATAATTGATTTGTGAATTCATAGATTTTTTTTTGTTTGTTTGTTTTTTTTTTTTTTTTTGAGGAAATGTATCCGTAGATATTGATATGGAGGTTTTCAGAACTTCCGAAAACAAGTTACAACTTCCGTCTATCTCATTTCAAATCTATAATGCTATATTTATCCTTTTTTTTAAAAAAAAATCAATGTTACAGAGCAAATCTAGGCCTGGTTATTAGAATTCTCATTTTCATTGGGATATTATGATCTTATGATTTTATGATCCATTCAGACAAAATTTATTCGGATAGCATAGAAAATTCCTTGTATATATGATATTTCGATCTTAGTAGTTGGATCTTATAGAATTGTGAAATGTTGTTGTGAAATGTTGATTTGACACGATTCAAATTTTAAGCATTGTTGTCAAAATACTAATTTTACGTGTTGTAAACAAATAAAAATCTCATATTAAATTAAAACAGACTAAGAAAAATAAAATAAATATTCAAATATTGCAGTAGTTTAAAAAAACTAGGGAGTCTAAAAAATAAACTCATTCTGAGGTCTTCTGGAAAGCACAAAAAAAGTTTATTTTTAGTTTTTTATTCATTTTGGATCACATTATTTTTCACATTTTTTATTTACAAAAAGACAATAGATTAAAAAAATTAAAAAAATCTCTCCTTATCCAGTCCGTTCAAACAAACACACCTATATTGTATACATACCAACCTTCCCTTAACCGTTAATAATATTAAAAATTATATTAAAATATTTAGATAATTTGATATACATTATTAGATTTATTTCTTAACAATTTAAATTTATAAGAAAATTAAGAACTTAACATGATATTATAACTCAAATTAAAAGAACTCTTAAATTTATTAATAAGTCCCTGCGTTTTGTTTTTCCGCTACGACAGGGTTGCACAGGAGGTGAGGAAAGGTTAAAGAGACTGTAGACATTAGTTTCCATTAGTCAAACTTTTCCAAAATTGGGTAGTACTGTGTAGTGGTCAAAAGTTTCCAAGGTCAAGACTATACACAAGTTTCTTTCCTTGAGCCCCTTTTGTGGACTCCTTGTTTGCCCACTTTCTCATCTGGCTGCTCATATTTTTAATGGTAAATTACAAATGCATCCTTGAAGTTTATTTAAATTATAAATGATTTCTTATAATTTTAAAAATTACATTATGCCGTTAAGATTTTTAATTTCATAATAAATAGGTCCTTTTATTAATAAATTATCAAATTAATCAATAATATTTTATAATATTAAAAAAAAAATTAATTAATAATTCAGATAATTTTATTATTGTACAAGTGAATAGTTAAAAATTTCAATTTTTCAATTAATTCTGTTAAATAAAAAATTCTGACAGGAATGTATTTATGATTCTTCAAATTACAGGAGGCAATTCTTATTTTAAGCAAATCTCATGAGGTGTATTTATAATTTACCATATTTTAAAGCAAAATGCTAAAGTTCCTAGAATTTGTATTTCAAAAATTATCTTAAACATGATTTGTATGATATAAATTTAAAATGAGTGTGATTTAGGTCAACACTAGAATTTTAGATGATTTTTTTACATAGACCTTGTTTAGGAAGTTAATTATTGTAGTTGATTGTTTGAATTTTTGACTATTTTAATCTGACTAAAATAGTTGTATTTGGAAAGTTAGTTGATTTTTTTTATTTTTTGTAATTAATTTGATGATTATGAAAAAAATGAAATGAATATGAATTAAATGTAACATTTTATATTTTAATAAACTATTTTAGTTTAACCATCCTTCCAAACACTCCCATAATATTGTTGCATTTTTAGTCATCAACAAACAATGTTTGTCTGTTCAAAACAAAAAAAAAAAACAAACAAACAATGTTTGTCCTAGAATCTAATTTTAATGATGATATGTGCTTCTATGTCAAAGCTTATGATGACAACTTTGCTCCCAAGTTAACTGTGTTTGCAACTTGTTTCTTGATCTCTTTTTTGACATTGTTATTAATTGGTGCTTTGTTCATTTCATTTTGATAGTTACATTGCAATCAACGCGTTATACTATTTGAAAATTGGCGACATTATTTAAATGTGTAATGCTATACAAATTAATAAATTTTATAAAGTAGTTATTAACTTTGTAACTTAAATTTGACTTTTATTTTCTGAATTCAATTTTCTGAAAATTGAGTTTTTTATTTTTGTATTTTTTTTTAATTTTTAGTGAATATTTTTAAAATTTTAAACAATTTTTTTTTTTCTTTTTTAGATGTACCTTATTTAGATGTATTTTAAAAATAAAAATAATAGTACAAAAATATTTAAAAAAATTAATAAATACACAAAAATATGAAAAATTTATTAAATTTTCGTATTTTTTTTTGTATTTTAGGTATTTAGTAAATTTTTTAAATATTTTTTTACAAAAATTATACTTTTTAAGTGTATTTATGTTAGGTATGTCTAAAAATTAAAAAAAAATACTTAAAATATTAAAAAAAATTCAATGAAAACAAAAAAATAAATTTTCTGAAAAGTGAATTATGAAAATCAAAACTAAGCAGAGTGTTGTTATTCTTTTTTTTTTAGATTGGAAAGTTTTATCGTTGCTGGTCATATTTGTTCATAATTTTTTTTTTTGTAAAATATACTTTACTTTTTAAACAATGAGATGGAAAATTAGTGTTCTGATTTAAAGTGATATTTTTGTTCAAAATTTGTGTTTATATATATACATTAAATATTTTTTTTTTCTTTTTTAACATATGCATTTAATACTTGATTGATACCATGTGAATAATGTATTTTCACTATTCTCTCTCAACTTCGGCTGTATGTGTACAAAAAGTCCTGGGACATAAATGAAATACACAAGACGTAAATGACTCTTTTGAAACACTATTTGTTGATTTTTTATTTTATTTTCTGTGTTTCCAATATGTAAAAGTTTTATGGAAGGGTTTGGTTTGTATATAAGTTTATGAAAAAGTTTAGAAATATAAAAATCAATCACAAAATTAAATATAGGCTGTGTTTGAAATGGATTTTTTTGTTTTTGCTATTTTAGTCACAAAAAGTAAAATATGCTAAAAAGTCAATAAAATAAAATATCATATTCAAATCATAATTATTTTATTTTTTCTGTCATAAAGTCAAAAAAGTCCATCTCAAAAGAGATTTTTTAACCCAAAGTTAAAATAGTCAAAAAAAAATTAAAAAATTAAAAAACTAATTCACATCCCAAATGAAAATATAAGGTTGCGTTTGGTAGAATTTTGTAAATATGATTTGAGAGTATGAGTTGTATTTTGAGTTTGTGAGTTGTGGAACTATGATTTGAGTGTAGAAAATTTGTTTGGTTATAGTTTTTGAATAAAATGTTAAATTGAGTTTTGAATTGCATGTAGAATTGAGTTTTGAAAGTTTGATTTGACATGTGAAGTAAGAAAATTTGTTTGTTTATGAGTTTTAGAAAGAGTTTTCAAAACTTAATTCAAATTGTTATAACTCATAACAAAACACACTACTTTCACACTATTGAAAATTCTGATCAACAATCATAACCAAATTCTTTTTAAAATTCAATTAAAAAAATTTATTATTAACAGAAAATAACATTAATCAATTTTTTAATTGAAAATACTACAAAGGAAATACTTTTTTTTCAAAATAAATATTCAAAAAATTTAAATCCTAAATATTTAAATTATTTTGAATAATCTAAAAAATTTAATAAGTAAAAAATTAAAATAAATATTCAAAAAAATTTAAACCGTAAAAATTTAAATAATTTAAATATTCAAAAATTGTAAATAATTTTAAATTTTAATATTTTAAATTTAAAAATAACTCTACACTCAAATCGTAACTAAACAAATAAAATAAAACTCAATTAAGAAATTATTTTTAAAACTCATAACCAAACACATAATTCGAAATTTCATACTACTTTCATAATTCTATACTCAAATCGTAACCAAATACATAACAAAAAAAATTAAAATATTTAAAAATATTTTAATAAAATAGAGTTTGAATTTATTTTTATAAAATATTTTAAAATTTTAAAAATTAAAATCGTAATATTTAAAAATTAAAATATTTTAAAATATTCAAAAAATTAAAAAATTAAAAAAAAATCGTAAAATATTTTAATTTTTAAATATTTAAATATTTAAAATCTTAACAAAATTAAAATATTTTAAAAATATTTTAAAAATTAAAATATTGATTTGAATTGAGTTTTAAAAAGAGTTTTGAATTATGTATTTAGTTATGAGTTTTGAAATGTAATGATTATGTTTTAAATTGAGTTTTAAGAAATAGGTGAAGAATTATGATTTGAAAACTCAAAATAAATGCCACACTCAAATCAATAGATAAAATTATAATTTGAGAGACTTACCAAATAGAACCTAATTTTTTTATCTAAATTGTATTTGATCTTAAAGAAACGAAAGTTTTAGTTGTCATTTCAAACATTTCCGTCTTGTTGGTTAGCTTTTGTAAAGTGTGACCCCAGTTTAGTTAAAAACACTTTCACTTCTCTCTTGATTTTATACCTCTTTGATTTTATATTGCTCTCAAACAACTAAAGAAAGATTTGGTACTTTAATTATTTAATTTTTAAGCATTTCGAGTGCTTATTCTGTCATGGAGCAAGGATTTACTCCTTGCATTATTTCTTATTTATAGGATCATTGGGCTTACTTTTAGGCTTAATTTTGATAATCTGAACTGTTCATATTTTAAGATTTGTTCAGCATATCATACCTATAAAAAATTAAGTTAATCGGATATCAGAAAGCATGTGTTCTGAAAAATCGAACTAAAAACTATTTAAAAAAAATTTAATAAACAGTTTTCCGAACACATGCTTTATGATATCCGATTAACTTGATTTTTTACAGGTATGATATATTGAACAAATCTTAAAATATCAACGGTTCGGATTATCAAAATTGAGCCTAAAAGTAAGCCCAATAACCCTGCAAGTGGAAAATACAAAAAAGAAGTACAAAGAAGGGATCTTGACTCTCTGCCATGTCCCAATTTGGAGGTTTTCACAAAAACATTTCCACTAATCAACCGTGCTGGATACCCCCAATGGGTGTCGCGCCCCCACTGGTTGAAATTTGAAAAAAGAAAAAAAAAAACAATTTTTTTTTGGCCAATAATGGAGTGCCACCTCACTGGGGTGGGTGTATGAGCCATTTTCCTTCCACTAATTACAATTACAAATTTTTTTCCCATCAAGTAGTCATCTTGGTTCATCAATTTTGTTAATGACGTGGTCATACAATTTCTATGCTCTGTATATTTTTACCTTTAAAAGGAGATTTAGACAAAATACTAGATATATAATCCAAACAGTGGTGCTAGCGACCCCAGCACTCCCAGTAGGTAAAAATAATTTTTTTTTTCTTTTCCTTCCAATCATCCAGTGTCACGTGGCACTGGAGGTCAGTTTTATTGGGGTCTGCCGCATTTTTCATAATCCAAATTTGACAAGATTTATAAAATTGAATTTGACGATGTTGAAAAAACTGAAAATCAATTTTATCAAGTAAAGTAAACATAATTTGTGTTGTAATAATTCTTAACTTGCTTTCATAATTGTAATAATATACTTAACCATTGTTAAAAATTCATTTTATAGTAAAAAATATTCTCTATCAATTTTGTAGTATTAACAATTTTAAGTTGTGGTGTGTAGAACAACAGCATATCATGGCTATTACTATTTATAAGGATTGCCTAGTGCTTATCCAGCAAATTAAGGCAGCTAAGGTGATAGATTGGTAGATTAGGCATATGATATTAGATATCAGAATTTTATGTAGTCTAATGATTCGTAGCTCTAAATTTAAAATTTTAATAATGGCTCTAATGATATGATATGGAGTAAAAAAAATAAAATAAGATACATATATCCAATCATTTATGAGTGGGGCCCACTGTCACATAAATAGAATTTTCATTAAAGCTCTATTTTTAGTGCTCTTAAACATTTGGTAAATTACTAATAGGTCTTAATAGTTAGACTTAATTCCTATCAAGTTCTATTGAAAATAAGTCTTAATAAAATTATGGCTAAAAATAATTTTTTTGTGATAATTTTTTATATACGTTGCTAAAAATTGACAATTAATGACTTTTTTTATCATATGATTTTTATAAATTGTCGCTAAAACTTACAATTACTGACTTTTTTTATGATAATTTTTTTCATAATATTTTTGTTTTATGTAATCAGTTTAGTTATGTTTGTATATCTAAGGCTCCAAGGCTCCGTTTGTTTCGGGTTATAGAGAGGAGATTGGATTAGGTAGTGAGGAGGGGATTGAGAATGAGGTGTTTGTTTTGAGAGATAGGGAGGAGATTAGTAATCCCTTGGTATTAGTAAGGAGGAGGAAGGGGGATTGGTAAAGAGGAGGTAGAGATGGTATTAGAAAAATAGTGAGGGGATTAGAAATTTTTTATTTTTTATATATTGGGAATTTTTTTTTAAACATAATGTTTAATTTTTTTTTTTGAGGGAATTTATTATTTTATATAAAAATAATTTAACAATTCCTCACTATTAATCCCCTCACTATTAATTTCTTCACTAATAATCCTCCTACTATTAATCTCCTCCATATAAATTTCTTCCATTTTATCTCTAAAAATAAACGGGTTCCAAGGATGGTAGTGGAGGCAGCACATACAGCTGCTAAAATTGCCTCCCAGAGGAGCCAATCACTTTATGTAATGTTCTTATGTGCTATGGCATTTTATTTTTCTTCAAGAAAAATAAAAAATAAAAATAAAAATAAAAATTCTAAGCCTCCGTTTGGAAAGTGGGTTGATTTTTTGATTTTTTTGACTATTTTAGTCTGGGCTAAAAAGCTTGGTTTGGGAAGGATTTTTTAATTTTTTTGACTTTTTTTTTTGTGAGAGAAGAGTGTAATGATTATGGGTTGGATGTGATGTTTTGTTTGTTGTGGCTAAAATAGCCTATTTTGTCTTTTGTGACTAAAATAGCCAAAAAAAACTCTTGCCAAACGGAGCCTAAGTTCAATTTAAGCCTTGTTTGAGAAGTTAGCTATTTGGTTTTTTGAGTATCTTAGTCTAACTAAAAAAGTTGTGTTTAGAAGTTGATTGACTTTTTTTGAGAAGTTGTGTTTAGTCTAACCAAAATGAAATGATTATAAATTAGATGTGATATTTTACCTTATTAAATATTTTAACTTACTTTATCTTTTAGTAGGTTATTTTAACCTAAGAAAAATGCTATAGGCCTCAAATTTTTTACCAAGTGAACCCCACACCCACGTGAGACATTTAGTCATTTAAAAATAAAAAATTTAGTATCTCTAACACTACCGTTGACCTAATCCTCTTCTCAAACAATAGGGTGTTTTGGCAACCTGGCTTTTAGTCACTTTTTTAAGTTAGTAGCAAAAGTTAAAAGTTGGCTCTTTTGTCTTTTTTTTCATTTTGGAAGTTGATTTTTAGCCAGTGGTGAAATTTTAATTTTACCGCTAATGGGTCAAAATGTGTTACATAGGTGAAGTTGTAAATATTTTAAATAAATAGGCACAGTTTGGTCATTTTATTGTGATTTGACATCCTAAACAAATATTAATCAAAAAAGTCAAAATTAACTTTTACCAACTTCTCAAATCATTTATCTAAAAAAACTAAAAACTTGATTAAAAGTCAAAAAATTATTTTTTACTATTTTTTCAAAATAAGCCAATGTCTCAGTATATATTTATTCACTAGTTTAAAACTTAGCCATCCATACTAATTTCATTATTCAATTACATTGTACTTGTAATACCAATCAATCTAATTGGAGAATCAAACAAGAATAAGAATATTGTTTTGTGATTAAAATCCATTCATTATCTCAATGTCTGAGTACATGGATTTTTTTTTAGAAGTGTGTTTATAGATTTGGGCTCCTAAGGCTACAAAAAATGGTTAAATTTTTTTTGGTGCATATACCGTGCGTATTTGAAAAGTTATTATTTTAGTGAGTTATTTTAGTTATTAATTATTTTAGTAGGTTAAAATTTGTGTATTTTGAAAGATAGTTAAATTTTTTTATAGTTGAATGTGATATTCATAAGAGAAAAAGTAAAATAATTAGGAATTTAATATAACATTTTGTCTTATTTACTATTTTAGTCTATTTTGTCTTTCTATGAATATTAACCTAAAAAATTAAAAAATAACTTTTACCAAACACCCCACCATTACCATTATAACACCTTTTGTTTTATTAGGGGATAAAAATATTAAAAAAAACAGTATCTTTTAACTCAATTTGCTTTTAAAAAAAAAAAAATTAAACTCAATTTATGCTCTCAACACTTCCAGATTGCACTTCCAATACAACCAAAATTGAGCGGCAACGATTTTCCAAAGACTTCAAATAAATCAAAATAATCACAAAAACAATTTATTCTAGGAGGGAAAAAAAACATAACAGAAAACTAGCACTCCATTTGTTTTGACAAAAAAAATATTTTTAAAAAATATTATTAATATTTTTTTAACATATAGTGGTTGTTTGGAAAGTGAGTTTTTATGTAGATTTTTTAGTTGTAGGATATTATTGAAAATTTTTTTTTTGGTGTTTGGGAAGAGAGTGGGGTTTTTTTGTCGTTGGATGTGATGTTGTGTGAGAAAAAAAAGTGAAATGATTATGGGGTTAGATGTGATATTTTGTTTGAATTTGTTTTTTTTTTAATTTTGCAAAAAATTTATCTTTTAGTGGAAAAAATAAAAGAAAACCAACACACAAACTTCCCAAACACCATAGTATAACAGAAAACGAAAGTCAATCACTTTGTTTGTTTCTAATTTTTAAAATTAACTTTTCAAAAAAAAATATACTTTTTCATTTTTTGTATTTTTTTTTTCACTAACTTTTTTTTAACATTTGAAGTAATTTTTTTTAAAAAAGTTTAGATGCACCTAACATAAATACATTTAAATAGTATAATATTTGTAATTTTTTTTTTCTAAATACCAAAAATTTAAAAAAATATAAAAATTCAATATATTTTTCATATTTTTGTGTATTTATTAATTTTTTAAAATATTTTTCACAAATAATTTACTATTTAAATACATCTAAGTAAAATATATCTAAAAAATTTTAAAAATTACTTCAAATTTTAAAAATATTCACTAAAAACCAAAAAGACGAAAAATAAAAAAATTTAATTTTCAAAAAACTGAATTTAAAAACTAAAATAAAACACACTAAATAAATTTTTTAAATTATTTTTTTTGTGATCAACAGAAACCGAGCTTATTAGACTAAAATTTGCTTTTCACCTTCAAAATGTCAGAAATCTTGTTCGTACTATAGTACTAATGCCACGACACTATGCCGCCACCACTAAGACAATATTAAAGATAGCCACCATAATCTAAGAAAATCTTTTTGTAAATCTTTTTTAATAAAATTTTTTTTTTATCCAAATAAATAGAATATTAAAACCCCATTTGTTTTGAGATTGACAGTGAGAGAATTAAATAAAATTATGTTAATTTTGATAATAGTTGTTAGTGTAAGAATTGTTAAATTATTTTTATATAAAATAATAAAATAAATAAAAATATATAAAAAAATTAAACATAAATATTAATAAAAAAATTCCCAATATATAACAAATAAAAAAAATAAAAAAAATTATTATCCCCTCACTATTTTTCTAATATCATCTCCCCAACCTCCATCTCAATTCCCTCCCCAACTTCTATCTATATCACCTCTACCATTCTAATTCCCTCCCATCTATTTAACTCCAAAACAAACGGGCCCTAAGTGAATTTTCGAACACAACATTGTACACCAGCAAAAAGAAAATGGATGCTTTATATATAAAGGGAAGAGAGAGTGACAAAATGATGGCCAATCTTCTAGACAAAGCCCAAAACAAAAGAGTACAATACGTACAAGCCTCTCTCTCTAACCCCTCCCCAAAACAAGAGTACAATACATACAAGCCTCTCTCTCTCACCCCTCCCCTCATTCCTAAACTCTTCTTATTCCCACCTCCTCTCTCTAACTCAATATCTTTACAATAAGAAAAACGCTTTTTAATCTGTTCTTTCACTCATTGATCTTCTAAAACACACATCAGATTTCTTGTAAGCCGAAGGGTTAGCCCATCGTAATCTGTCCAAGTCAGTCTCCCTACAACTAGTACTAACTAACTTTCTACACAGACTGCTTCTATCACAGTACAAAAAGGGAACATTACTTGCCTCATCTTCTTGGTTTAAGCTCCCACCGGGTATTCTTCCCCAAAACCCATGGTCGTCTGATTCCCCATTCTGATTTTGAAAGCCACTGGTCTCGGGATATCCTGAAGAATAACGGTCAGAATCAGCAAGTGGTGAATGCCTGGAGTACAATGGGGAAGGTGAGGAAGAGGATGATGAAGTTGATGAGTCTGAATCTAACGGGTGCCTCCACAGGCTATTCCAGTTGTGACCCAGGTCACCAAAAAGGGGATCAAAGTGGTCATCAGTGCTAGAAGTGTCCCTGTTACTGCTGTCGGTACTGCATGAACACACCTCGGAGAAGATGGAGGAAGAATTGTCACTTGAATTATCCTCTTCAAAAATCGTCCGGGCTGGCTGAAAACTTGCGTGATTCGGATATAAGCATTCAATACGGGTCTGACCATTTACAGGAACAACCCTAGAAACATTCCAATGATTAACTGTAGGACTCTCTATTTTTCTGGGATCACGCTGTATAATTGAGCTCCTTAACAATCTTGGGGCCCGGGGAGAGCATCTGTCAAAAAATATTAGTTAGACATCTAGACATCCAACTAGTAAGATGCTAAAATATCAACCAAGAGAGAGATCATACCTAGCATATAGGAGCATGTATGCCCCTTCTGTCAAGACACTATCAAGTTCCACAGCCCTTACCTACCATAATTGACAATAATGCAGAAGAAGAGAGACATATAAATGAAATTTTAAGACCCATAATGTAAAAAAAGGACAAAAATCAAAAACTGAGACCCCGTTTGGAAAGTTGACTATTTTAATTGACTTTTTGATTATTTTCGCCTCACTTAAAAAGTTGTATTTGGGAAGAATTGATTTTTTTTCATAGTATTTGATGGTTGGAAAGAGAAAGAGTAAAATGATTATGGATTGCATGTGATATTGTCTTATTGAAAATTTTAGTCTATCATCCTTATTGGCTATTTTAGCCCAAATAGCCCTTCCCAAATAGGGCTTGAACATGCCTAAAAATTTGGAATGTGGGTCGAGGGCTAAATTAGGCAATAAAGAGAAAATAAGATATTTTAGCTAACAAACCAAAATGTCACATTCAAACCATAATCATTTCATTTTTCCTCTCACAACCATGAAATCAACTACAAAAAAATAAAAAAAATAAAATAAAAAACCAATCATCATCCCAAACTCAACTTTTTTAATGAGGTTAAAATCGCCAAAAAATCAAGCTAAAAGAGTTTATCCCAAGCGAAGGCTTAATTTAAGATAATGAAATGACTAACAAAACAAGTCAGATAAACAAAATGGCAATGAATAAGAACATACTGTACTGTCATCGATCTTGAACCATTTGTTCTGGACATTCTTCACATAACACACATAATGACCGGAAAATGTAGCATTCATGATATCCAGGTGAACCACCACTCCATAAAGCCTGTATACAGGCGATTTGTCACTCGTCCCGCTCATATATGGGGCCAGGTCCAGAATCTCCGGGAATTGAATTGACTTATTAAGCTTTCCAAATTTACCCGACTGTAGAAATCATGCAAAGTTAGCAACAGATTCTGAAAACATCATCGATAGCAAAACATTACTCTTGATTTACACGGTTACCTGAAACCGCTTTAATGCTATAGTAAGAATATTAGGAGCCTCCAGTACTGTCAACTTCTTTTTGGCTCTCTCATAGGATCTGCATCTGTAAAAACATATAATGTCAGTTCATTATCTGAATGTCTTAACATGCCCCCACAAAAAAAAAAAAAAAAAAAAAATGAAGAAGAAGAAGAAGAAGAAGAAGAAGAAGAAAAGAAAATGAAAAAGAAAAAGTTGAATTTGGTATATACAACATTCTGCTGATGAAATTTGCATACATTTCTTTTTGACAAAAATAAAAATAAAACCTTACAAGTAAATACAAAACTATTAAACATACAATTCTAGAATTGCATCGATATGAACTACACATCCACCATACAAACACAAAAGAGTGTAGTCCGTTTGGATGGATGTATTTCAAATCAAGGAATTTTGAGATTGATTTTTACAAAAATATTGGAGCGTTATGTCACGGCTTTGGTTATTTCCAAGCACTCCGTGCGGCACTTAGACGTTCACAAGCCTTATTGGTGAGGCTAAGACAGCCTAACTCACAGGTTTGCAAGAAAAAGAAGTAAGAAGACAGAGAGAATTTGAGAGAATTCTTTGTATTCACTTAAAGCTATGTTTGGTTTAGGGATTTGGAAAGAAAAAGGAAAAAGGCGTATGAGACTAAGTGAAATATAGGTATATTTTATTCACATTTCACCTACCTTTTCTCTTTCCAAATCTCACCTCAAATCCTCCAACCATACACAGCCTAAGAGAATTTGTACAACTCTTAGATGGATTGGAGCAAATGAGCTCCTCTCCTATTTATAGGCTACAAAGAATATTCTAGAACTACAAGGATGGAGAGTGTTCTAGACTCTTCCAACATCTCTTACAATGAGAATGTTCTAGAACCTATTCTAGAAAACTCTATGTATATTCCACAATTATGTACAAGTATGCTAAGTACAATTCTCTAGATCCTCCCATAAGATTCTCTAAGCCTCTAGGGGATTCTAGAGAATTCCATAAGCCTCTCAAGTCTTCCAGCATTCTCCACAACTTCCAGGAGGTTCTGGAATCTTCCATTAGCCTCATTCCTAGAGATCCTCTTCCGTGTAGGATTTGGCAGTGTAGGATTTGGCAGTGTAGGATTTGGCAATTTTGACTAGGTAACTTGGCGGGACATGATAGTTAGCTATTAAAGGTGGATATTTAAGGATTTGAAATGCATGGATTTGGCATTAATCATTCAAGGAGAATAGCTCAAATTTAGATGTGATAATTTACCTATGGATTTCAAGATTGAATTATATAGTTTTATCATGTTGGATTTGAAATAACTAAATAAAAATAGTGTTTTGAAATCATGCCAAGGATTCTCCTTGTAGCTTCAAGGATAAATCTCTTCTATCTTGACCTATTTTCTTAACCTTAATTTTTTATAACATGTATAAACAAGTTTAACGTAGCAGCTGAGAAGTAATATTAATGTCTAATGATCCTACAAATCATATAAATGAACAATATTTGTCACCATCTGACAATTATACCAAAAGTCACTTTCTAGAATTTCAAGAAATAAAACAAACCAACCAACCTGCTGCACTGATACTTGTTTTCACCATCCAGAATCTCAGTGCCCGTAAACTGTCGCAGAGCCTCCTCTAGAGTTCCTATATTTCCTCCTATTTCAACAGTGAGATCCATCATCCTTTCATGCCGCTCAGATTTGCCTCCACACTTCATGCACTTTATCTGCAGAGAGTATCAAATTCATAAGCATAACTCATATTCCAGACAGCGAACAATCTTATAACTTGCCAAATAAAGTTCAAGCAATCATTAACGCAACAGGATGTGTGTGTGTGTGAGAGAGAGAGACAGAGAGAGAGAGAGAGAGTTATATAAAGCTCTGAAAATTGGACCACCAATTTACCTTTGACCGAAGATAGCCCCCAAATGTAAGGCCTATTAGAGTTGTTTCTTCTTCTAAAGACCCTGATGCATTCACTCCAGCTTCCTTGAGGCAAACAGATTGCATCGTATCTATAGCGTACCTGCCGATCTCATCTTTTAAATGGCTTGCACAAACACGTATCGTGATGAATCATAAAGAAACTTGAAATGCGTAAATTTATCTAATCAGGCTCCACATAAATAAAAGTAATGTCACCTTAGAAATTCATGCGCATCTTCCTGTCTCCCATTACCAAGATGACTTCCATTGCTTTGAATCTGAGATAGTATCCCAATTGGAGACAGTGGAGAAATTCCTTCCTTTGCCTTCAGAATTAATCTTTCAAATTCACAGGTGAAGCACCATCCTTTTGTCTCACCTTGTATCAAAGAGAGAAAAATAAAAGAATTTGATACAATCAAACAGTCAAAACATATGGCACCCAAAAATCTGAAACATGATGGATCCAGCAAAAGAGATCATAGAAACATACATGCTTTAGAATGAAGTCCTTGGAGAAGATAAGCAGTCAGAGGTGGCGTACATGCCAGGCACTGGAGCACGGCATTAGCATAACAGCTGCGAGAGGTTTGAAAGAATACACGCACATGTATTAGAAAACAAGAAGGCACTTTACAAATCAAATGAAAAGAAATGAAAAAAATACATATATACTTTATCAACTGATGAACACAAACCAAAACTTTTCTAGAAAAGAAGAAATCACATTTTTGTGAGTGTGATTTCTGATCAAGTTTGACTGAAACAATACAAGTAGGAACTATATTACATGATGCCATACACACGTCTAGTCCACAAAATTTATATGATAAGCCAGTTTTCACTCCTCTATATTGATAGTATCAACATATTGTGAATATAGAAAAAAAGGCACTACAAAAAGATTCTGAATCTTTAAATCATATTCATAATGCAACACGCAATATGTCAATAAATGTTTCCTCAAGCATACATAATTAGCATAAACTAAACCAAACCAAACCAAGCCTTAAGTCCAATCAAATGGGGCTGGCTGCATGAATCCTTCTTTTCTACGCGTCTCTATTCAAGGCCATTTCATTAATAAAATTAAGAAGATTCATATCTCTATTTACTACACTAGGCCACGTCAATCTAGGTCTACGCCTTCTCCTAACACTACCATCTACCGTCACTGTATCGCATCTCTTCACTACTGCTTTTGTTGGCCTCCGTTGTAAAGATGTGTGCATACCGACAATCATAGTCAGAGGCGAGCTAAAAACTAGTGTGTGTGCATGTGTTTGCGTACAAATAAATGCATTTGCATATAGCTTTTGAGGAATCAGTGCAACACAGTTTGGAGACAGCTTACGTGTTCCAAACTATCAACAAACTTGATGTTTCAATTTAACAAAAAATTTTATTCTTGTGGCTGCAAACTTAAAGCTTGATCAATACACTCGAATATGAAATAAGCAGTAGAATAGGAAAATGAAATAGTCCTTGGCAAACCAATGTGACATCATGAACAACTTCAGCAGAAAACAGACGGCAGATTATAGCATACAAGTTCACAAAATATAACACTGCTTTTCTAGAAAGAACCATTTAAGTAAGCAATGGTCAAATTTTATCACATAAAAAAATTAAATACTGAAAAAGAAAAGGATGTCATGTAACAAAATATTTTGCATATAGAATAATAGTGTATGTAGTAGCAGAAGCAACACATCAATCAAGGGTACAACAAAACTTTGAGAATTATGGACAACTTAACTATCTGCTTTTCAGAATGTAGAACAGCTCTAACTTACCTGTTCCCACAATTTATCAGGCCGCATGGCCACAGTTCAATCTTGTTCCAGTTGTAAAGCTTGACAAAAAGTTCGTATGAAAACAGACCCTGTAAAACAAAAGACATCCAATGCAAGTGAATCACACATCCCAAAATATATAAGTTTCAGGCACAAAATAGCATAACAATATTCTTGTCAAACCTTGTTATCATATCTTCCAGCAATCTCACTCCCAACCTCTGACTGAGACTGTCGCGAAGATTTAGAGGCTCTGAGCTGGCCAACAACTTTCAGCATTGATGTTTTCAAGCCATTAATAGCATTTGGTGAATAACTTGTACTCTCAGAAGAACTAACAGAAACTGCATGAGCACTATCATCCTTTCCAGATTTTGCACCCTGAAGTGAATGCCTTCTTGTGGTAGACGATAAAGGTCCACTTTCTTTAGATTCCAATGAACGAGGAGTAGTGCTACTGCCATTACTCACATGATTTGACCTTTTAGGGCTCACAGACCGGATGCTACTGACCTTTGAAGCATGTGTACTAACTGAAGGCCCTCCAGCACTTGAAGTTGGATAAGCATAAGCACTAGACGAGGTATATCTAGGTTCTCTGGACTTCGATACAAGTGAATCACTGCTAGTGTGAACATCCATGTGATTAGACTTTTCAGGGCTTGATAATAATGGTGAACTCCTGCCCTTTGAAACATCTTCACCAATTTCTTCTGACAGAACAGCCCTATCGATAGGTTTCTTGATCCCTGAAGTAGTTGAATGAGCACCATCTGATATGACTGTTGTGGTATCAGAACCTTGTACATCTGCAGAAGGAACAGAATTCCTATTATCAAAGTTGAAGGAAGAACTTAGAGATGATGGAGAATTGTGTATGTTGCCATCACCAGCCCCACTGGAACTGGACTGAGCAGAAACGTCAAGGGTATCAATTTTGGGCCTACTAGATTTGATAGTTCCTTCCCAAAAACCAGAAGATGGGGTAGAAGGCTCAGAAAATGAAGAGTCATTGGTGCCATCAGCACTCCAGCCTGAAGTGCTTGTTGATTCATACTGAATATCATGATTTCTACCATTGGGTTTGGTCTTGTTTAACTTACCTGAACTAGTAAGACGATCTACAGAACCCACAGAAGTGTTGTGCTTTGAAGATGGTGGCCCATTTTGATCCATGTCAACACAATTGGTCTCAAGCTTATCAGGGAAAACATTAGCAGACTGATGTCCAACTGATCTCTTGGTTTCACGTGAACTAGAATTTTTCTCTTTCCCATTAGCAGCGCACTTAACTTCACTGTCATCACTACCACAAAAACTATCAACAGAGCCATTTGATTTAGAAAATGCAGGTTCCTCAGGTAAATTTTTAACTGATTCAGCATACTGCCTTTCCTCAGTCTCAAAGCTGTTGCCATAAATCTCCTCTTCTTCTTGCTTCAACACCTTTTGACTGGCACCACCACCCAGGTCATTGATCGGGTAAGTAGTAGTAATAGAACGGCATTCTGCCTGGTGGCCTTGTCTCCAATGAATAATTTGACACTTACCAGAGCTGAAACAGTCAAATTCTCATGTGAGTAACTGCAAACATATAAGAACTCCAAAGGCACACAAAACATTAAGATATTGAAGGATTGATATTATGAGACATGCTGGTGGTTGCTGAGTAAGAGAACATGCACATATAAACACATCGTGAAGCAATCCTACTTTCACAGCTACTGCCTACACACAAGGAATTCATGACAGAATCATATTTGAAGGCTATAAAGTTTGTGTATATCAATAAAGTTCAACTGAGATTAAAAAAAAATCACGAATATTTACCAATCAATTGTATTACAAATACTGTAGACTCATCGGCAGCTTCAACACCTATATAATATATTATATATACAAAGTTTGATAAGTTGAGAGAGAATCAATCGAGATAGTTTGGTCATATTCAACGGAGACTAATAGAGGCAGTAATGAAGAGATGCAATTCAATGGCGGTAGATGGAAGTGTTAGGGGACCAAGTAGGCCTAGATTAACGTTGGCTACCGTTGTAAATAAAGATATGGATCTACTTAATTTGACTAATGAAATAGCTTTTGATAGAGCCGTGTGGAGAAGGAAGATTCATGTAGCCGACTCCATTTGATGGATCTTAAAGCTTGGCTTGGTTTGGTTTGGATTATATACAAAGTATTGCCCAAATAACTTTGCTTGGCACCAACTTTGATAGGGAATGTCTTCTGATGAGAAATTCTCCCATTTCTGGTAGGAAGAAAGTTGTCTTTCATCCATAACTTCATCTCAACCCCATGATTATAGGGGGTTGGTTGGTCCTTTTAAACTGGTCCTCCTTTATTGCCCCTTTAGTTTCAAAAGGTGTACCAAAGGGGTAAGAGTATAAGAGTTTAACACTGAAAGAAAAGAGAGAATTTTGGGACTGTTGTGGAACTTTGAGCAGTCTCTGTGAATAGTAACCAGGGCCATAATGTGTTCTTGTAGGCACCAGGGTTATGTAGTCACCGTGAGCAAGAGACTCAGGTTGTGAACTATGATTTCTAGGATTGAGTTGAAGTTTAAACCTTAGTATCTCCCCAAGGTTTTCAAAGAGCCGCACCTAGAACAAATCAATGGAATCTCACCAATGCAAGAGAAAAATCTACTGAGAAATATAATTAATCAACTTACCCAATATATTTAAAAAGTTTTGCTTAAATAGAGGTATACAACTTCTCCTACCAGATTAAGGGTTCCTAACTTCCTAATAGAAAAGGATTTCAGAACTGAACTAGGACTTGAACATATTTCTAATTATTTTCATCATTTCTCACACCTCACAAGATCATGTCATGCTTCCCCTCTCTACCAATCCGTATTTCTGCCACAGCCAGATGACTCCATTGTTGCCATCACTAAAGTTGACATGAGATACAAATTATTATTTATTTATAAATATCCAATGTAATGCGAGCTAATATATTTAGATATGTTATAGATCTACAATCAGTCTTTTCTCCCCGTAACCCAACTCTCAGTTGGAAACAATATGCTTTGCTAACAAAATGGGACAATGTAAGTTGAAGATGGGTTTAATGAAGTTTCCCATGAAGGCATTTGAGACTCAAAATTCAAATGCATCATTGGATCAAGGTGGAGAGAGATCCAGGGTTTGTTCTCGTGGCATATTGGGTTGGAATATCATACGGGGCGTCATTCTTATCCATAAGTTCACCTCCATAAGTTCACCTCATAATCTCAGATTAGCATAAAGCTAAACAGGGTGTTGTACGAGCATAAAATCCAACATGGCAGGATTCACCAATGAAGAAGTATCCCATGAAGGCTTTTGGGACTCAAAATTCAAATGCATCGCTGGATCAGGGTGGAAAGGGAATGATGAATTCTTCTAGCATATAGGGCAGCGATATCATATGAAGCCTTGTCACACACCCACCTGCCATTCCTATCCATAAGGTTCACCTCATATCTCAGATTAGCATAATGCTATACAGGCATTGTATGAGCATAAAATCAAAACCTCATAACCATGAACATACATAACTAGCACATTGTATGAGCATGAAGGCTTTATTTTTTCCTCTCCGCTCCTCTTGTTTTTTGCATGCATACTACATCAGCCAGCCGTGGATATGAACATACATAACTAGCACATTTGATAGTCATTTGTACCTATCTTAGTTGATGTTTCGTCACAACCGGCAGATTATTTTTTGGCGGACAAATTGTGTCGCCTGAGTCAACCACATGGCAGGGTTCATCAATTAAGAATCAGTGTAAGGAGGAACATAATAGGAACATAATATTCCCCTTGGCGATTTTACGTCCATTTTTTACCAGTATCTTTCCATTTTTAGTCCGCAAGATATGGATGGTATAAAGCCCTCCCGGAACAGCTTTTGCTTAACCCCTTTCTCATCAATTTCTACAATTCCAACCAATAATTCTTATTAACAAGAGATCAAGTCCATTCTCACCAAATTCATCTAAAATTAGTGCAAACAATATGCAAATTAAATTGATGTACCACAATTCAGGTCAAGATCAAAACATGCCCTAATTTGTTGAGCTGAATTTTAAATAAACAACCAGGGAAACAAAAAGCAATCAAAATTCAACAATCCATAATTAAAAAAAAGTCATGAATTACAATACCAGTATCGAACGGCTTTGCACCGAGAACAGCGAGTTGTGGTGGGGGAATAACACACGGCGCAGCGATACGGTAAAGGCGGAGGAATCAACGCCGGTGAAGTGACATAGGTAGAGGCCTCAAGCTCAGCCCTAGCTGTCTCCTCCGAAGCCAAGACCAAAAGCCTCTTGATCTCCTCAGTCCTGGCCACCGAAGCCCGCCATTTTCGGCGGACCACGAATGCAATCACCGCTGGAGCCACCAAGGCCGCCACTAGGACCAGGTACGAAAAACCCAGATCCCCTCCCAGAGGCATTTATTTATATCATGCATCAACGAAACCCTAATTTCAAGCACATAGATTCTCCGGCGACGATCGAGGCGGTGGTGACAAAGATCACGATGATGCGAATTGCGCATGCAGGTGGTGATCAAGCTCGGAGGAGAAGATTCCTCTGAATGCAACGAGTCGATGATTGTGTCATCATCGTGGCGGTTCTGGTGAAAACTGGCGGTGATGATAGAGAAATAAACTGCATAAATATATATATAAATTATATATATATATATATATTTGTGTGTGTGTGCGCGCGCGCGCGCAAAAGATTTACACCAAATTTCGCTAGCTGTGATGATTTTACTGCTTTCCCTTAAAATTTTCAGATCGATATTTCTAGGGTTTTTCTGAGAGAGAAAGTGGAGAAAGGAGACGCGGAAAATAAAATGTATATATTTTCTTAGTTAAGAATTGAAATTGGAAATTTATACATGAGTAAACATTCAAACCAAAATTATATAGGAAAAACAAAAAAATAATAGACACCTCTAAATTTTTATCAAATATTTATGGAAAAATATTCCACTATTTTGCCTAAAATAATTATAAATTATTACAAAATTTTATAAATATTAATAATTATAATTATAATTTTTTATGAATGTATATATTTTTCATAAGCGCATTATATGTTGGTGGGGTGCGGAATTTTTTTTACCAAAAATTATGGGCTTGTTTGGTTTGTTTTTGGAAGAGTTATTTTTGAAAAAAAAATTAGGGAGAGAGTTTAGAAATTTTTTTGATTTGTTTGGTTGTATATTTTGGGAGAGTTGTTTTTTTGAGAGTTTGTGATGATTTGATATTTTGGAAAAATTTGAGTAGATGTGTGTGAGAAAAAAAGTGATTGAGAAGGAGAGAGGAGAGAGAAAAAGTGATTGATTGATGTGTAAGAGAGATAATGTGATTTTGAATTTTTTTTGAGAAAAACTCAAATCAAACAATTTTTTAGAAAATTTTTTCTAAAACTCATCTTCCAAATTCAAACCAAACATACCCATATACATCCACGGATATATAATTCATCTTTTAAAAAAAAAAAATTTGACATCCAATTGGTTACAATTACCGTAATATTCATGTAAGTGTAGGTGTGAGTTGGTGTAAGTCCAATGCTCATGTGAATATAGGAAGAGATTTGTTTAGGATGTGGGTTGATATTTTAATTATTTTAGTTTAGAATTAAAAAATTTTATTTGGGATAAGATTTTTTTATTTTTTTTATTTTTGTGAAAAAAAAATGATTATGATTTAGATGTGACATTTTATCTTATTGAGTTAAAAAATCTATTTTGTTTTTTTTGAACTATTTTAACCAAAAAAAAAAAAAAATTTAGCTTATGCCAAATGAAGACTAAGAAAATTGATATAAATTTTTTTATATTTCTACTCATACAAAAATTAAAATAATGTGTTTCATTTATGGGAAATGCTCTTGTGAATGCAATTCTAATATAAAATTACGTAAGTTCTTACATAAATAAAAAAACATATATATATATGCTAAATATAAATTTATGTAAATTCATAAAACTTGTATAATTTTATATTAAGGTCTCATAAGGAAAAAAAATTCCCTCATTTATATCCTTTATGAAAAGTTAAAGAATAATGTTATATGTACCAATTAATATACACACTAATGTGTTAATAGATGATATGATATCAGTGGTTTGGTTTTAAATATTTGTAACTTGTATAATAAATATGATTAATAATAATATTATAACACTAGTTATAATATTAATATGTATACTAATTTATACATATAACACTACCAAAAATTAAAATGTGGGTCACTTTTGGGCTATAATAATTGTGACAAGATTGTTGTAATCACAATATCTATGTAATAAATGGTAATAAATGCCCTTTAACGCTTGTTAGGTTTGTTGACATATAAGCCAAAAATTGTTGGCAATAAAATCATACAGATGATAATATTATGCATTTGTGATCTTTTGATTAATAATTGTCCTTTCTTAAAAATTAAATATTAGATGTAATGATAATATTATGTAATAGTATCACATTTAATGAATAATTTTAATTTATGATAAAGATGGCAATATTGTTTGATAAATGAGAAACAAAAAATTTCATCTAATTTTATTTGTGATTTTATTGATCACTATTACTATAAACGATTGTCACCATTATATTCAATATTTTTTTCATCTTAACATATATTAGAATAATTATATACAAACACAAGGAAAAAAATTCTTAAACCTATTTTGATCTCCCAATTAGATTCATAATGATACGGCATAATAAATGTCAATTTTTGATTTATTACGATCATATTGGCACAATTTGTGAGTCTAAATTGCAGTTCCTAACATTTCTTAAAAAAAATTACCAAAATATTAAACAGAATGGCGTGACCAATTGTAATGTTTTTATTTAGAAACATAATGCTGATCACTTTGGTCATAATTATAAGAATACAACTGTAACATTATTATTGTAGTAAATTATGTACAAAAATTTAGATAAATTAGCATTTTTTTACTTGATAAAATATTATAAAGTATTTTGAAATTCAAAAAAAAATGTATTGGATTTAATAATAAATATTTCAAGATCTATACATATTTTTTATCTTTTTCTTTTTTCCTAAAAATACTCGTTAGCAATATCTAATTTTTGTTATGAATTTTACGAGTAATGTTAGAGATCATGAAAAAAATATCATGAAATGCATCATAAAAAATTTTCATCATTTGATTTGTGTGTGGTGTTTTATTGTATGAGTAATTTAAAGATGGAGAATATTTCATAATCATCTTCATAATATTTTTTTCATAATTTCTAACTTTACTCGAATTTTATATAAAAATTATATATGCACATCATTGCCATGGCATTATTTTCCTTTATTTTATATATAAACGTTCAAAAATGAGAATTGGACGTTACGTTAAAATGAGAAAGCGATGGTTGGAGGAAAGGAATTTTGTATAGAGGCGTCGAGAAGCGTGAACTCTTCGCTCATCAAATATTCGGACCCCCGGCCAACCCATCAACAATTGAAAGGGCCGGGTTCGGATTATTTGGTTTCCCGTGTTTTTAAAAATAAAAAATATATTTTTCAAATGGGTCAAAAAAAACAAAATAAGTGTAAAGCTCAATCCATTTTTTATTAGTTTTATAATATTTTTTTACTCATTTTAAAACACTTTTAACATTTCACTATTTTCAAAATACTTTTTACATTAATCTTAACATTGAACAATATATAGGGATACTTGTTTATATTTGTCTTTTTAAATTTTGAATTAATAGAGGGGTTTGGGGGTAACGAGAGAGGGATGACTGGTGGGACAAATGAAGAAAGATAGATAAAAAAAGGGTCTGGCTTTGATCCAGTCCATCATCGGACTAGACTGTGTTATTGGGCTCGTGGAGGCCCACTACGGGTCCTGTTTTGAAAATTTGAATTGTTTAATATGTAGAACTCTTCGAGTACTATATGCCTGTAAAAAATTACGTTGATCGGATATCGATAATTATGTGATCAAATCAGTTTCTTACCAACCGTTAATTTATTCACCGTCCATTTTTTTATACAAAACTGATTTGATCACATAGCTATCGATATCCGATCAACAAGATTTTTTACAAGCATATACTACTTGAAGAATTCTACAAATTGACGGTTCAGATTTTTAAAACGGGACCCATGGTGGGCCCTCACGGGCCCAACAGCACGGTCTAGTCCAATGGTGGACTGGACCAAAGCCGGACCCTAAAAAAATGGGTAAAAAGTATAACTATATCCAAATTTTGTTAATATTTTAAAAAAATTAAATATTATACATTTTATATGAAAATAAGTTAATAAATAATGTAAAATTCTTTTAATATGTGTTTTAAAAACACATGTTTACCAGACTTGTTATATATATATATATATATATTTTCCAGTTCTAATGAGTGCTTTTGAGGTTCTATTCACTGTCAAAATTGTAGTGAAAATTACTTTAAATATAGATATAAACAAATTTACAAAGTATTTTTATTCTAATAAAAAAAAAAAGCATGTCTGATATTTTTTTTCTCCTTTTTTTTTGTTTTGTTATGTCTTGGAATTTTTTTTTAGAAATAATCTTTTTTTATTTTTATTTGTCAATTGATAATTTTGCAAACTTTTTATTTTTGTAAAAATGTAATATGCAAATTACACGGGTTTTGCTAGTATTATGCCTTCGCTTGAGATGTAGGTTGGCCTTTTGACTTTTTAATTATTTTAGTCTGAAGTTAAAAAATCTCGTTTAGAATAAATTTTTTAACTTTCATAAAAGAAAAAATAAAATAATCATGATTTGAATATGATATTTTATCTTATTAATTTTTTAATTTATTTTATTATTTTAACTAAAATAATCAAAAAAAAAACCAGCCAAACATAGCATTTGTATACCTACTGCAAGGCACTGTTGAAAAGAGATGACTAGGAGCAGACAAAGCTCGTTGACGAAAGTAGAACACGTTAAATAAATTTCTAAAGTCTATGATCTAATTCGTTGACAAGTCTACATTGTTGCGAATTGAGAGAGACTGGGCTTTGTTTGGTTTGTTTTTCGAAATTTTTTTTCTATAAATGAATTTTTAAGAGCAATTAAATCAAATAAATTTTTTTAAAAAAAATTTAAAATTTTATTTGATTACCTACTTTTCAAATCAGTCTCTCTCTCATACATATTAAGGCCAAGTTTGGCATAATCTAAATAATACAAAAAGTCAAAAAGTCATTATCCTATTTAAGTCACATCATCTTATTTAAATCACATCACCTCTCTAACACATCACATCAAACCCAACCCATATAAGCCAATAAGTCAAAAAGTGCACTTTTTTAGAACATCCCAAACCAACCCTAAATCAATTATTTTTTTTAAGATTCTCTTATCAAAATAATTTTTTAAAATTATTTCTAAAAAAAGATAAACCAAATAAATTTTCATATATTTTATCTCAAAAATTACTTTATAAATACAAACCAAATACACCCTTCGTATTAATCTCAGGATATACCTATTGTAAGTGAATATGAAAACAATGATGTTAACGGTTTTTTCGCTTTTTCCTTTTTTTATTATTATTCTATTTTGGGGTTGTGCGTGGAAGTTACGTGGAGCCAAAGAAACATGAAACCAAAAGAATACATTTAGTCTCGTTTGTTTTGAGAGATAGAAGGGAAGAAATTAATAGTTAGGGGATTAATAGTGAAGAGATTGATAGTGAAGAATGGTTAAGTTATTTTTATATAAAATAATAAAATAAATAAAAAAATATAAAAAAATAAACATTATATTTAAAAAAAATTCCCAATATATAAAAAATAAAAAAAATAAAAAAATTTCTAATCCCCTCACTATTTTCTAATACCATCTCTACCTCCTCCTTACCAATCCCCCTTCTTCCTCCTTACTAATATTAAGGCCCTGTTTGATTGGGGGATATAAAGATTGGGATTGGATATTATATCCGGTGGGGTCCATATATCCCATGTTTGCAATTTTTTTTTGAAGGGGATATAATATCCGGTGGGATTGTATATCTCCCAAAAGTGGAGGATATACAATACCACACCCCCCCCATTATATCATATCCCCTTGGTGGGGATATGATGTAAAAAGTCCAATTTACCCTTTTTTCTATCTAACATAATATAATTTAATATATTTTTTTGAATTTAATATAATATAATTATTGAATTTAATATAATATAATTATTGAATTTAATTTAATATTATTGAATTTAATATAATATAAATATTATTGAATTTAATATAATATAATATTATATTATTTAATTTAATTTAATTTAATTTAATATAATTTAATACAAATTTTGAATATAATATAATATAATATTATTGAATTTAATTTAATATAATATAATTTAATATAAAATTTTGAATTTAATATAATATAATATTATTTAATTTAATATAATATAATTATTGAATTTAATTTAATATAAATATTATTGAATTTAATTTACTTTAATATAATATTATTTAATTTAATACAAATTTTGAATATAATATAATATAATATAATATTATTTAATTTAATTTAAGTTAATATAATATTATTGAATTGAATTTAATATAATATAATTTAATATAAAATTTTGAATTTAATATAATATAATTATTGAATTTAATTTAATATAAATATTATTGAATTTAATTTAATATAATATAATATTATTTAATTTAATATAATATAATTATTGAATTTAATTTAATATAAATATTATTGAATTTAATTTAATTTAATATAATATTATTTAATTTAATACAAATTTTGAATATAATATAATATAATATAATATTATTTAATTTAATTTAATTTAATATAATATTATTGAATTTAATTTAATTTAATATAATATTATTGAATTTAATTTAATATAAATTTTGAATTTAATATAATATAATATTATTTAATTTAATTTAATATAATATAATATTATGAGGGCAATCTTGGAAATTACTTGTTATATCCCACAATATATTTTGTAAAACAAACATGCATAACATATATCCAATCTTATATATCAAGTCAACAAACATGACTTGGGGGATATACTATCCAATATTTATATCTTATTCATTATATATCCTGACTAAATCCCACATCATATTATATCCTCCATTTTATATCCAACGAAACAAACGGGGCCTAAGGGATTACTAGTCCCCTCCTTATCTCTCAAAACAAATACCCCATTCTCAATTCCCTCCTCACTATCAAACCTAATCCCCTTTCCATAATCCCAAACAAACGGGGCCTTACTTGTCAATTAGAAATTAAAGAAACTATGTCGCATTATCTTGAATTACATGTAAGTAAATTTTTTATTCGTTATATTATTAAAAATATTTTTATCCTTAGTTAGGTTTCGTTTGGCAAGAGCTAAACGGAGTTTTTTTGGCTATTTTAGTTACAAAAGACAAAATAAGCTATTTTAGCTACAAAAAATAAAATATCACATTCAACCTATAATCATTACATTCTTCTCTCACAAAAAAAGTCAAAAAAGCTAAAAAGTCAAAAAGTCTTAAAGTCTTTTCCAAACCAAACTTTTTAACCCAAGCTAAAATAACAAAAAAAATTAAAAAACTAAAAAGCCAACTCACTTCCTAAAGGGAGGCTTAAAAATATATCAAAGTACCTGCTTACCACTTGGCAAAGACGGCTTTGGCCTCTGGGCCATGTAATTGGTAGGAATGGCAACAGGGCGGGACGGGGCGGGGCCGGGGACTACCCTCCCTGTCCCCGATCCCCGAAGCCATAAGATTCCCTAGCCCCGGCCTAGGCCCCGATCCCCGACGGGGAACCCGTCATGCCCCCCACCCCCATCTCCAAACGGGGATCGAGTTTCCCCGACCACGAACAATCTCCGTACAAAAACAACAACTAGCACAATATGAGATTGATTTGATCAAGATAAAACCATAACATCATAGATCTGTTACAAGCTAAGAATGAGATCTGAATATATATATATATATTGATCAAGATAAAACCATAACAACAAAATCAGAAAAAATCATAGATCTGTTAAAACCCTAACAGATCTGAGAGAGAGAAGAAAGAATATATATATATATATATATATTGATCAAGACTTTTATATGTAATCAGATCCGAATATATATATATATATATATATATATTGATCAAGACTTTTCAAAAAAAAAAAAAAAACATAGATCTGTTCAAAAAACCACGGTGGGAACGAGATCGGTGAGTCATGTCCCTGCAATGGTGTACGACGACGGTGGCAGTGGGATCGGTGGTGTACGACGACGGTGGCAGTGGGATCGGTTGTGTACGACGACGGTGGTAGCGAGAGAGAGAAAGACACTGAGAGAGAGGAGATCGATAGTAAAGAAGATCGGCGGTGGAGGAGAGAGTGGTGACTGACAAAAATCGACGGTGGAGGGGGAGAGAGAGAGGATTGGTAGAGAGAGAATGAGTGAGTGGAATGAAGATTCAACAGTGAAAGGGAGATAATAAAATGATATTTAGAAATATATTTTATATATAATATATACGGGGATGTACGGGGCTTATTCGGGGCCGGGGCCGGAAAACCTATCCCCGTCCCCGGCCCGAAAATTATCAGGGATTTAAATTTTAATACCGTCCCCGGCTCTATGGGGATAATTTTCGGAGAAAAACCGTGTTATTCGTGATCGGGGGGTCGAATCCCTGTCAGGCCGGGTTTAAATTGCCATCCCTAGTAATTGGGTTCTTCAAGGTACGCCTACGTTAATGAAGGCACTGCTCCAGAAAAATATTCAGGATATGGGTTCTGCCAGTTTTGTGTTTTTTTAATAGGTGTTTTGGGGAAGAGTAATGTTAAGGTATCTCAAAAATGTTATTAAATATTTCATATGAGTGTGGGACTTACATAATATGGGTTACATATAGGTCTCACATTCATGTGAGATATTTGGTAGAACTTTGGTAAAATTTTTAAAATTTCTAACATTTTTGTTTGGGTAAGCTAAAAAAGTGTACTTTTTATTTTTATTTTTATCTACATACATTTATTTGAGTCATTCTTACTTTTCTAACTATTTTCTCTATTTTTTTACACATTTTTTTTTTATAAAAAATTAAAAAGTACATTTATTTAAAACATCACAAACCACCCATTAGTTTCTATGACTTGGGCCTTCATTTTACCAACAAAAAAAAAAGAAGAAAGAAAGTAAATGGTGAATTTTTTTTTTCAAAAAGATCATAAATTAAATTTCATAAAGCTAAAATCATAAATTAAATTTCATAAAGCTAATTTATTGTAAACAAAACTATTTATAATAATGTTGAATTTGAAACCAATTTCATTTTTCTATTTTTTTAGAAGAAAAGTAAACCCTATTTTATGTGGCATGGAGGGCGGCAAAGACATTCGAGTCTCCTGGGTTGAATTGAAACAGTGCACGTGGGTTCACAAACTCAAATGGGGCACACCTGTTTGGACTTAAAAGTTAAGAATAGGAACAACTTACCTCCGGTCTATAATTGGATTGGACGGTATTGTTCTGTTTGTGAGAATCCATTATGGATCATTTTTTGATAATTTGAACCGTTGAATATGTAGAACTCGTTGAGTATTATATGTCCGTAACAAATTACATTGATCGAATATCTTTAGCTATGTGATCAATCAGTTTTGTATAAAAAAAAAAATGAACGGTAAATAAATTAACGGTTAACAAAAAATTGATTTGATCACATACTATTGATATCTGATCAACGTAATTTTTTACGGATATATAGTACTCAATAAGTTCTACACATTGACGGTTTGAATTATCAAAACGGGACCCGTAATAAACTCTCACAAGCTGAATAATATTATTGAATCCGATTAAAGGCCGGAAGCAAACTAGACCTTAAGAATAGTACTTGTACCCAAAATTTGTGACCCGTAAACCCTAACTAAAGTTGTGATCCTCATTATTTTATTTTTTTTCTTTCCTCTCTCTTTTCCCTATTTCTCACAAATTGTGTGGGGTTGTGGGTCTTGTGTCTCTATCACCCCACAGAAACTGTTAAAGGCTCTGAAATCATTGATGATGTCATTCCACTGTTGTTAGAGTCATTTTTGTGACAATAACGAGCGAAACACAACGTTTATACAGAATCACATTTAGGAATGTTTTGTGAAATTAGTTAAAAGTTAATTTTTTTTAAAAAAATATATAAAAAAATTAAAAATTTGAAAATTTTAATTATTTCTCTAAAAAATAACTCGTAGTAGCTTCGACCTTTTATTTTAGGAGAATTAATTATCTCCCATCCACATATGAATTGGAGGGGTATTATTTTATTTTGACAATTTGAAAGGTTTATTTTATAAAAATGATCCGAACCTTCTTTTCCTCCACTCTCTTAACCTTTTCTTTTTTTAATTGATCAGTTTTTTTTTTTTTTCCTCCTCCTCCTCTAATCACCAACCGCCACGCGTGTGTGGGGTGATGGGGTGGTGATTAGAGGCATCTCAATCACTTCCCTTTGCGATCCTTAATTTTTTTTTTATTTTTTCTCCCTCGTCTCTCTCCTCCCTCTTCCTCACAAATTGTGTGGGGTTGTGGGGTCCTGGGTTCCTATCACCACACAGAAACTGTCAAAGACTCTGAAATTATTCATGATGTCATTCCACTGTTGTTAGAGTCATTTTTGTGACAATAACAAGCAAAACACGACATTTACACAGAATCATATTTAGGAATGGTTTGTGAAATTAGTTAAAACTTAATTTTTTTTAAAAAAAATGTGTAAAAAAGGTTAAAATTAAAAGATGGTTTTTAATCATCTTTTCAAAATAACCCGTGGTAGATTCAACCTTTTATTTTAAGAGAATAAATTCTCTCCCATCCTCTTATGAATTGGAGGAGTGTTATTTTATTTTGACAATTTGAACGATTTATTTTATAAGATTTTGTGTGGATTAGGTAAGAATATTCATAAAGTGACCCATATGCCACATGTTTGTTTTATTTATTTATATTATATATATTTAATTAGTTTAATGATTAATGGGTAGCTCACGTCTGTTCACTATCACATATGCTGGTTTTATGAAACCTTACAACTTCCCACCATCACTTGGATATGGGTCCAACCCTATCTATATATGTACCTTATCTTAAAGTGTTTAGTGAGTGGGTTTTGTTTGTATATTTAAGATTTGACCATTCAATAACAAGATTAAAAAACTTGAACATCATGGCAGAAGGCATTCTTCTTTTTGAATTAATATTATCTTAATTCTCACAGATCATATTGATCCAATTTCATAATTACATAATTTCATTTCGTTGTTTTGATTTTTTTTTTTTTTCAAAAACGCAGAAGAAGAAAAATGAAAAAAGAGGAAGAAGAAAGAAGAAGAAGAAAGGAGGAGGAAGAGGAGAGTAGCAGAGAGAGAGAGAGAGAGAAAAAAAAAATCATCAACAACAACATCATGATCATCATCTTCAGATCTTCATCAACAACCATTCAACACATTTTCATCATCAACAACAACATCTTCATCTTCATCATCAACAACCATTCATCATCAACATCTTCATCAACATCACCATCATCATCATCAACACATTTTCAGAAAAAAAGGGGCTGCGATTGATCGACAATGACTGTGATCGATCTGAAAAAAAAATCAGAGGCGGCGGCAATCGGTGACGGCGATCGACCCTCTCTCTCTCCATTCCCTCTTCCCCTCTCTTCTCTTTCTCTCCTTCTCTTTCTCTCCCTCTTCCTCTTCTTCTCTCCCTCTTTCTCTCCCTCTGTTTCAGACATAAGGAGAAAAAAAAAAAGAAAAAAAAAATGGTTTTGATATTTCTTATTCCTAAATCGATATTTCTCACTTTATTTTTGTAATAGTTTCTAAATACATTTTCTTTGTGAAATAGTTTTGATTTTGATTTCTGGTGGATCACATTCTTCTTCCACCATAGAGAGTCAAAAAGGCTATCACCTAAAAATCATATCCTTAGTCTTTTCGAAGTTTTGCACTTAAATTTCGTCATGAAGTTATTTGATGAAAATATGGTTTTGCCCACAAAACACCTAATTTCTTGCTAGAGGGTTGTTTGGTACAGTTTATAGTGATTATTATGATTTTTTTGAAAGTTTGCATAGTTTTTCTTACAATTTATTTAAAAAAAATAATTTAAATAAATCGAAAAGGCTAAGTATTAAAAGAGAGTGTCTTGGTAAAAAGTGATTTGAGGCACAAGAATTATATTTTTTAAAACAAGAAAAAAAAAAGACGCTTTCTAATATTTTCGTTACACTTTTTATTAGTTCAAACAAAATTATAAACTTTTTCACCATTTTCAAATTATTTTTAAACAATTTTCAATATGAAGCAATGTTATGGGGATACTCGTTAAAGACAACTCCAAATGTAATTAATCATAAAAAAGTGACGTGAAAATAATAATTTTTTGCTTTTAATTAGAAATAATATGTATCAAATATCGTTTATGAAAAATATTTCATTCACACAATTTTCTCCCCCACAATTCTCATAAATGAGATGACAAAGCATAATAATTTAAGTTCTATACCAATTGCATGTAGTGTGGGCCAACTTTTAAAATTTTACTTGCCACCTCATTTGTGAAAATTATAGAGAGAAAATTTTGTGAATGTAGCATTGTTATATAATTTATATTTAGAATATGGTTCTTTTTAACTTCTGAGCGGAGTTATTTATTGAAACAAAATTATTATGTCCTCCGGAAAATGCTTAGAATATAAATTTTGTGGAGCAAATTTGAACTTGGTATAATATAGACTATCCATAAAATAAATTTTAATCAACACATTTAAAATTGGAAAAATTTCATTTCAGGGGTTGTTTTGAAAAATAATTACAAATGAGTGATAAATTTTATAAATACTAGTAATTAAAAACACAAATTTTTTCATTAATCTATAATAATTTTATGAAACCACCACTAATAGCTAGTTTTCCTTCTAAAATTTTTCTTTTTTGGCTGTAAATTTATTTTTCAATAGAAAGCAACAACTCCAACAAATTCCGTGTCATAGTACGATGATGCAAAATTCTTCCCTTTTTTTTTTTGTCTGGACCTTTTTGGTATTCTTCGCATTCCATTATTCTCTAAACTTGCATAAAGACTTTACTTGTGAGATTGCTAGCCTAATGATTCCCTCTTTGTTATTTTCATGTTCACGTCATTGGACATGTACAAAACTTTATTAATTATTAGGAATAATTATAATTTTTTTTTTAAAAAAAAATTGATCATTGTAACAAAATAAATCTTAAAATTTTAATTTTATTAATTCAAACTCAAATTTATTTATTTATTTTTAATTTAAACCATTTTTTATTTTCAGTATGTAAAACTAACGAAAATTTATTATTTTAGTCGTTAAACTCAACAAAAAATAATATTTTAGATATTTTATGTACACCTACATTGAGTTTAAAGACTTTCTCAATGATTTTACTTAACAAAAATAGGTTGATGATTTAGATTGAAAATAAATAAAAAAAATTAGGGTTTAAATTGACAAAGTTAAAAATTCAGAATTTATTTTGTTACAAATGTCAAACCTTGAATTTTATTATATATATTTTTTTGTAATTAATCCAAATCATTATCACTGCTATAATTGAAATACTAGTTATTATTATTATTTTTTTATATAATTTTTTATTTAATTCTTAATTCAAACATCATCTTAAAATTTAAATTCATAACGTGTGATATGAAAATCAAAGTCTTAGTTGATTATAATAGATGATTACTCACCTAGATTGTGCTTTTGTTGTTAGTTGCACCACCAAGGAACCATCCTAGTTGGTAAGGGAATATACTTCTCTCTTTACTGATCAGGGTTCGAATCCCCTACTACTTAAGTGAAAATCCGATGGTGTAAGTAGATCAACTAGCTTCCCGCAATTTGGCTTGTAAGGTTAGATTCTAAGGGAGCCTTGTGGGTGTTTTGGGTATTAAAAAATATATATATATATATATATATATATATATTGTTAATTGCAATTCTTTAAGCTAAAATTGGTTCATAATAAACATATATTGGGGATTAGGTTTGTCTACCTGCACCATTTGCCCTAGTCTAAAGATCATGCTTAATACATGTGATATATAAAAAGGAAATAGAATTTTGAAACGTAATCACATTTATGTATTTGCTCTTCAACATCAACTATTTTTAGCACCATATATATATATATATATATATAAATAAGGTTAATGTAGTTAAAATTGTCAATACAAACATACTGTGTGTGAGACTGGATAGAAACAGAGAGAGAGAGAGTCTGTGTAGTGAGCAATAATTTTTGATTTATTGATTTTACTTGTTGATTTTTCCAATAATAGGTAGGCAAAGTTAAATATTTGAGAAAAATATTAATTATAATGTTTTTTTTGAGAATCAAAATTGTGTGACCAAACTTCATCACCAGCATAAATTGTGTGTTTTATTGTATAATAGAATAGATATATTATATATATACACATTTACAAAACAATTTAAGATCTCAACAACTGAGATAATAATACTATCAACGGAATATCACCGATCATATAAAATAATGGGGAACTTACCAATAAGTCCCATATATAAAGTTTAATACCCATTTAATCTCAAAACAAAACACTTGCACGAATTAGTCAAATATAGTTTTAATTGTTATAAAAAAATCTCTTCTTTTTTTTAAAAAAATTTATAGATGCTGTTACATCTCATTATCGTCGGACTTCCGTCAGACGGTCACCGGAGACTTGCCATAATGTTCAACATCGTCAGGAAGTCGCCGGAGTGTTATGAACGTCAATGGAAGTTGCTGGAATGTACAAAACGTTCGTTGAACGTTAAAAACATCATTGGAAACTTACTAGAATGTCCATAATATTGCGCCAAAAAAAAGAATAAATGGATAAATTGTAGCGAAAAACATAGCAAAATGTGCTAAATATTGATAAACTAAAAAAAAAAAAATGAAACGACAAAAAACAGAAACAATGGGAAAAAACATACTATGTTATTTTTCAATTTTTGTAAGGTTTAAGCAAATAATCTCCAATATTGATCAAACTAAAAAACATGTTTTGAAACTGTAATATGTTACAGTTTTAAAGTAAAAATCTATTAAGCATTTATCCTTATTAATCAAACTAGAAAATATGTTATAAAACTGCAAAATATTATAGTTTTAAAAAATGTTATGAAATTGTAAAATTTTATAATTTTAAACCATGATTCATTTCAACAAAAAATAAAAAAATTGAAACTGTAAAATTTTACAGTTTTCACCACCTATAACTAAAACTTGAAAACAACTTGTTCCAAACTTGAAAATTTTCTCCATTAAAATAGAAAAATAGAAGTGTATAGCAGAAAAAATGTAGAAAAATTAAGAAATCGAAAGAGAGAGGCAAATATATAGAGAGGATTGTACTCTGACAACTATTTTTTGTTTAGATATAGTCGAATCTGATGTAAGTAGATCTACTTATCTTCTTCGTCGAAAACATATCTTTTTTACCGTCGGTGAGGGTGAAGTAAAGAGTCAGCGGTTGGTGGTTACTGGTGAATTCCAATCGATGGTAGTTTTCGATTGTCGGTGATTATATATCAGAAAGAAAAAGAGAAGTATGATGTGGTTGCTCGTCGACGATCGCCGAAAATTACAAAGAGCAAAAGAGATAGAAAAGAAAAAAAAAAAACAGAGAAGAAAATAATTATAGGACTTTTCAGTCTAAACAAAAGGTTATGGGACTAAATAGGATACACGTTTCTCAAAGAAGATTTCTTGGTAATTTTTCCTAAAACAATCCTAATTTAATTTTTGATTCAAAAATTTATATGGTGAAAATAATGGGCTGGTGTTTTTGAAATTTTCAGTTGTAATTTTCAACATTAATTTTTCTTTATTATTTTCATGCTTTTAGGCTATAAAAGTCATCATCCCAAATCACAATCACACAATGCATTGAAACTTCTAGGCAAGCTGATGTGTCTTTTACACTTTTTTTTTTCTTCTCAATTTGTGCCTTTTTTTGTCACCAAATGTAACCAACCCATCTTTTCGGTTTGAATTCTTTCACGTACTCCTAAAAGAATGCTCCAATGGGTCTTTCATTCTTTCTATGGAGGACATGAATTTGTTGAAGGTAGCTCAAACTCTTATTTTAAAGCGGTGCTCTTTGTAAATTAAAGTGTATATTAATATGCATTATTAATTAATCTTCTTTGCTAATATCGTTTTGTCTGGTTATTCACTCCGCAAGAAAAATAAAATAAATTTGTTTGGTTCAAAATAATTTTTAATTGATTTAAGGAAAAATATCAAATAAATGAGAAATGAAAAAAACTAATAAAAAAATTAATATAGTAAAAGTGAAGCAAGTGCGTGGGCGACCGAAAACTAGGCCAACTTTTCTTTTTTCTTCTTTGCTGGTCAATATGAAATTAATTATAAATATAAGAATAATTATATCAAATTAAATAATTACAATTTAATTATACGTAATTAAAAACGACCGTTACAACAAAGAACTTATAATGAGAGAAAATAAACACCTCAACACAACAAACGACCCTCCTAACACTACAAGAAAAGGGAGTAAAAAACACGGAAGCATTAGCGACAGCGTGCCTCCCGTCGCAAAAAATGAATTTTTTGCGACGGCAACTTAAACCGTCGCAAATAAAGGCTTTAGCGACGGCGTTGTCCCGTCGGTAATAAAACTACGCGGATAGGGTAGTAAATGCGGAAGTATTAGCGACGGCGTTTTTTACCGTCGCAAAAAAAAGTTGTTTTGAGACGGCATATGTTTGCTGTCGCAAACAATGGCCCATTTGCGGCAAATTTCCGTCGCAAAAAAGGATTATTAAAACGGCGCCATTTTATGAACTAATTAGTTACCATTTGCGACAGTGTAAAACGTACCGTTGCAAAAAGTAAAAAAAAAAATTCCCCCCGCTCGTCCCTTTCATCTTGCCGCTCGATCATTTCATCGAAATCCCTAAATGTTTGAAACATTTTTTTCCCCCAAATTCCTCAAACGAGCTACGAAGGCGAAAGGCTGTCTCTGGACGAACGGCGAGCAGGCTAACGGTGGTGCCGCGGCGACGACGACAGGTAGCGACAGTCCAGCGACGAGTCTCTCTCTCTGCATATGCTCTCTCTCTCTCTCTCTGTATATATATATATATATAGATGAATGTATATTGATAAATCTGTAGATGAAGTTAAAATAAATCTGCATATATATATATATAGTCAAGTATTATTGCGTATGTTTATATATTAGATTCATTTTTTATATTGCGTATGTTTATATGAAGTTAAATTCCTTTTTTTTTTTTTTTTTTTTTTTGGGGGATTTGATTGTGTGAATGCTTATTAGATTACATGTTGATGTGATGTACTCAAGCTGGAAATTGCATGCATTTAGGTAGAGCTAGTTGGGACCATTTTCATGGAGTGGTGGGCTTCTTTGGGCTGCCACCATTATGATGCAATGGGTCTGGACCTGATGGAACCTTCTTCAATCCCCACCCCTCCTCCATGCTTTCTTCACCACCATACCCATTTCTGTTTTTTGATGATCCATGGACATTGGTAGGACTACTCTTGAACAGAACCTGAACAGAATAACAGACACAAATCACTCTTGAAATTAAAAGCTGTCATCCAACATATACATATGTGTGTGTGTATGTGTGTGTGTGTGTGTCTAAGCTCATTTACATTTACATGAACATAGATTTAAATCAGAACCTTTCTGTTTTTAATCTCTTGGGCAGCTGCTTTCACGTAAAAGACAAAATTAGAGGGTAAATTATTAGAATTGATTAGGAGATATGGATTAGGAGGGGAGACAAATATGGAAGGGTAGATTGATGATATATACAGGTACAGAGATATGAATGAGAGAACAAGTATTAGAATTCATATTTTTAATTTTTAATTTTTAATTTTTTTATTTTTAATTTTTTTTTATTTTTTACAGTGGGTAGATATGGGTTAGGAGGAGAGACAAATTTGGATGGGTAGATTGATGATATATACAGGTACAGAGATATGAATGAGAGAACAAGTATGGGGAGGTTGTACCAATGTGCCATTGCTTTGTAATGTTCATTTTAGTGATGGTATGGTCTGTCTTCTCTCATTTTGCTTGTGAAACAACAGTGTTACATGTACCTAATGAAAGATAGTCTCAATCATACATTATACATGCAATGTTCTGTGCTTTAAATCATACATTATATATCGTATCACAATTGTACCCAATATCTTCTTGCTTTCTTGAATGGTAAAATGTAACTCAAATTGTATTAATAGAATTACAGTGTTTTCTATTTTCTTAGAATAATAAAAATATGAACAAATTACATCAGCAGATTAGTAGTTATTATGGTTTACTCTTATGTAATTTTTTTTTCATGTAATTTCAATTCTAATAATTTACCCTTTAATTTTGTCTTTTAATCTCTTGGGCAGTTTGATTTATTCGTTCACTTATTTATGTACGTGGTTATATGGATTTTGAATGATTTGATTTTTTTTTTTTTTTTGGACTTGTTTGTCCAAATGCTTATTAGGATTATTTCTTTACTTGAGATCAGAATTGGAATATCAATTGTGGTTTAGTTATGGATGTTGTGATTTAATTTATTGATCAATGCATTTTTATCATAATTCAGCTTTGATTTTGAATGATTTAAATTTTTTTTTTTAAATATATTTTTGCAAGTTGAAATAAAGAGTAGTTTTGGAGATGCTTATGGTATTTATCAACAAAGTTTTAAGTTGGAGAGTGGTATTCTCTTCCCACCTCGAATAAAGAAGTAAAACGAAAGGGTTAATCCATTTAAGCACTGTTTAATGTAGGAATTTGATTTTGGTTTATTGTCTTCCCTCTTTCTTGGTTTGCGGAGAGGAATGATATCATTTACTTGGTTTGTGTAGGAATTATATTTAGAGTTACTTTGATGAGATATTTTTGTGGATGTGTACAGATGATGGATAAGAGTTGGATTGATTTGCCAAATAGGATGTCGAGCGAATACATTAATGGGATTGATGAATTCCTTGTGTTTGCCTACACCAATAGGGTTGAAGGTTCGATGATTAGTTGTCTGTGTAGGAAGTGTGAGAATCGATACTATTTTGTACGAGAGGGTGTACGGGAGTATCTGAGTTTGAATGATTTTTTTAAAAAATACAAACATTGGATTAATCATGGGGAATCTTACGTATCTCTGCATGGTAATCGAGAGAATGAAATATTAGCTAATTTAGACATTGGGGATGATATGATTGAAATGATACAAGGGGCTATGGGAAATCCACATGCCGGTACAAGTGTTGAGGGTGATGAACCACAGGGGCCTGATCCCCATGTATCTGAACCCCAGCTCGGTCCAAATGCAGAGACTGCAAAGTATTTCAAACTTCTTCAAGATGCACAAAGTGAATTGTATCCGGGTTGTCAGAAGTTCACATCTTTGTCATTCATTGTTCGACTTCTACATTTGAAGGTGCTTAATCAGTGGACAGACAAGTCTGTTGACATGTTGCTTGAGTTATTGAATGAGGCGCTCCCGTTGAGTGTGAAACTCCCGGACTCATATTATAAAGCTCAAAAGGTCACAACAGATTTGGGCTTCACGTATGAGATGTGGGATGCATGTCCCAACAGTTGCATGTTGTTTCGAAACGAGGACGCCAATCTTGATAAATGTGTCATATGCAACAGTTCTAGATGGAAATCAAATGGTGATGGTGGTTCAAATGGTCCTAACAAAGGTGGCAAACAAATAGCTGCAAAACAGATGAGGTATTTTCCTTTAAAGCCAAGGTTGCAGCGGTTGTTTATGTCATCTAAGACGGCCAAGTTCATGAGATGGCATGCAGAGGAACGAACTGATGATGGTGTCTTCAGGCATCCTGCTGACTCCCTTGCATGGAAAGATTTTGACCGTCGGAATATTGACTTTAGTAATGATTGCCGAAGTGTAAGGCTTAGCTTAGCATCTGATGGTTTTAACCCATTCAGGACGATGAACATAGTTCATAGCACTTGGCCTGTTGTGCTCATTCCATACAACTTGCCGCCATGGATGTGCATGAAGCAACCATTTCTAATTTTATTCGTGCTTATTGACGGCCTGAAAGGACCTGGTGACAAGATTGATGTGTATATGCAACCGTTGATTGAGGAGTTGAACGAACTATGGAATGAGGGTGTGTCAACATTTGATGCATCAACAAATCAAATGTTTCAAATGCATGCAGCTTTACTGTGGACAATTAGTGATTTTCCTGCATACGCAAACTTGTCAGGATGGAGCACTAAAGACGAATATGCATGTCCTAGTCGAAAAGACAAGAATCCTCGTGTGGGGTCTGTATACTATTATGGACAATTGACAGATATTGTTGAGCTTCGATATTCCAATGAGAAGAAACATGTGTTGTTTAAGTGTGATTGGATTGACAACATTCACGGAAAGAAAGAAGATGTCTTCAATTTCACGTTGGTGAACTTCAATCATTTGTTGTACCGAGATGATCGAATTACTAATGAACCTTTCATCTTGGCGTCCCAAGCAGAGCAAGTTTGGTATGTTGCAGACCCGTTACAACCAAACTGGCAAGTTGTGGTGAAGATGTCTCAAAGAGGTTTATTTGATATGAGTTCGACTGATCTACAAATCGAGCCATACATGAGCCAACAATTGGAAGAAAATATAATGCTTCGTGATGAAGAAGTTGGTTGGGTGAAGGAAGCCGCAGAAGGGGAAACAGTTGATGTTCAAATAGGTTGATATTTAATCAACATTAGTAATTCAATTAAGGCCAAGGTTGTAGTTAATCATCAATTTCTTAATTTACTTTGTCTTTGTAATTGTATTAGTTCAATTAATGTCATATTATAGTTGATGACAACCCATTGTCTATGTTTCTAATGCCGATTAATGTTATATTGCTTGCAGATTATTATGGGAAGGAAGAAGAAGCCTGATCATCCCCGGCACATGATGTCTGATGTGCTACATAACAGGACATCAGTAGCACCACCATCAGAGGAGGCATCACATCGGCCACCATCGGAGGGGCCATTAGTGCCACCACCATTTGAGGGGCCATTAGTACCACTGCATCGACCACCATCAGTGGCACCACAGCAGCTACCATGTACTCAGCCTCTACGCCTACCATCGGTGCGTCCACCATCAGTGGCACCACAGCAGCTAGCATCCCGACTAGAGTCATCAGCTTATGAGCCATCCGCAGGTATATGAATTTGCTTTGATTTGTATGAAAATTATTTAAACATACATTTATTTATGCTCATTATATATAACTTGTTTATTCTCATTGTATTTTGCAGACCCTTCGACTTCTTCACAGCCTACATCAGGTATAAGAATTCGATTTGTATTCACATTATTTAAATTTGCATTTGTTTATTACCGTTGCATATTGTTTTTGTATCTCGCAGGTCATGTTAGTTCTTCATCAACCTCGACTAGGCATGGTAGAGGATGTGCCAAGGGCATTAAAGAGTGGGGTACTGGTAAAAAGCTGGACATACAATTTGATGAAAATTACTGCCCAATAGGGGATAACGTCGCTAAGTTAACTACTCAACTTGGCATCATTGTGCGGAATGGTAACATTGTTCCTCTTACTTTTCTTGACTGGAATAATGTGCCTGATGATATTGTTGATGATATCTGGAAAGATGTGAAGGTAAAAGTATATTTTTGTCCACAAATTCGAATTCCAAAATTGTGTTATTATTATTTACCCTTTGAAATTGTGTTTTATATGACAATTTGAATATATGTCCAGAGAAGTACAAGCCAATCTGCATGAAAAACTGCAACAGCATATGGAAGGATCACAAGAACAAGATTAAGGTTAAGTATTTTAAGCCTAGAAGTTCTGATCCTAATCTGAAGGATGATATTCCTTTGCACATTGTTCCAAGCCAGTGGGAAGAACTTGTGGAGTATTGGCGTACTTCTGATGCTGAGGTATACAAATAAGTTATATTTATGATATGTAAACATACAAATCATATTTACATACTTACATTTGTTGAACCTGTTATAGAAAATTGCAAGTAGGAACGCTAAAAATCGGCGAGCTCACGGCATAGCTCATACCACAGGGCGTACTAGTTTCTCTCAGATACGGCATGAGGTTTACATTTTATTGTTTTATTTTTGTATATAAATAAACATTGTAAATTTGCAAATTATTTGGATTCTAATTTTCATATTTCTAAAAAAATGTAAATGACCAATAAGGGAGAGTCTACTGATAAGATGAATGTTTGGCTTATGACACGTAGAGTAGATAACCCAGAGGTTATCCAGACCTTGGTAATTTCCAAACACCTTTGATTGTATTTGAAGTTTATTTTTTGTGTGTCAACCATTTTAATTTGGCATATACTTGTATGTCTTATTCAATACATGATGAGTTTAATCGTCAACTCTCTATGCTACCTGAGGATGGTCGGACTTTGGAGGCTAGGAATGCCATTTTCCATGAGTTGAGAGGTCATGACAGACATGGATATTGTCGCACATACGAGAGAATTGTGCCTCGGAGAGCGGTGTATAAAGATGGTGCTGGGCCATCACAGTCAACACCCCAGCCATCGACTATTGAGCAGATCACGCAGCAGGTTCGTGCAGAGCTAAGGGATGAGTTGAGGGAGGAGCTGCGAGCAGAGTTCTCTACACATTTACAGCAGATGAGAGTTGAGATGATGGCCTTTGTGTCACAGGGGGCGAGTATGGATCCCAACAGACAGGTTCGATATAAATTAAATTGTTTGATAGTTCAATTTTCACACAAGATTATGTATAAAATTCGAATATGATTAACACATTATGCATTGACTATCATAGGTTCCTGATACATCGAGTGGCCACAGGGCATTTAGGGAATCTACAGAAGACGAGAATCCATATACACCACCAACAAAAGATCAGGTATAAAATGTATCTTTGTATTCTTTACATTGTAAGTTAAGAGACTTGTGGGAAAAGACGGGACTCAAATCGGGTTCCCGAATTTGGAGTTACAGCCGGATTTAGCACGAAACTTGGCACACACGACTGCCTAGGCACGAGAGACTTGTGGGAGAAGACGGGGCTCGAATCAGGTTCCCGGTTTGGGAGTTAGAGCCGGATTTCACTTTAGGCAAGGTAGTTCCTTAAGAAACTTGAACTCAAGGTGTTAACGCCCCAAAATCACTAAACGGCGTCGGTTTAGCACGAAACTTGGCACACACGACCGTCTAGGCATGAGAGAATTGTGGGAGAAGACGGGGCTCGAATCGGGTTCCCGGTTTGGGAGTTAGAGCCGGATTTCACTTTAGACAAACTAGTTCCTTAAGAAACTTGAACTCAACACCCCAAAATCACCAAACGGCGTCGATTTGGCATGAAACGTGGCACACACGACCGCCTAGGCACGAGAAACTTGTGGGAGAAGACGGGACTCGAATCGGGTTCCCGGTTTGGGAGTTAGAATCGGATTTCACTTTAGGCAAACTAGTTCCTTAAGAAACTTGAACTCGAAGTGTTAATGCCCCAAAATCACCAAACGGCGTCGGTTTGGCACGAACCCTGGCACACACGACCGTCTAGGCACGATAGACTTGTGAGAGAAGGCGGGGCTCGAATCGGGTTCCCGGTTTAAGAGTTACAGCCGTATTTCACTTTAGGCAAACTAGTTCCTTAAGAAACTTGAACTCAAGGTGTTAACGCCCCAAAATCATCAAACGGCATTGGTTTGGCACGAAACTTGGCACACACGACCGCCTAGGCACGAGAGACTTGTGGGAGAAGATGGGGCTTGAATCGGGTTCCTGGTTTGGGAGTTAGAACCGGATTTCACTTTAGGCAAACTAGTTCCTTAAGAAACTTGAACTCGAGGTGTTAACGCCTCAAAATCATCAAACGGCGTCGGTTTGGCACGAAACTTGGCACACACGACCGCCTAGGCACGATAGACTTGTGGGAGAAGACGGGGCTCGAATCGGGTTCCCGGTTTAGGGGTTACAGCCGGATTTCACTTTAGGCAAACTAGTTCCTTAAGAAACTTGAACTCGAGGTGTTAACGCCCCAAAATCATCAAACGGCGTCGGTTTTGCACGAAACTTGGCACACACGACCGCCTAAGCACGATAGACTTGTGGGAGAAGACGGGGCTTGAATCGGGTTCCCAGTTTGGGAGTCAGAGCCGGATTTCACTTTAGGCAAACTAGTTCCTTAAGAAACTTGAACTCGAGGTGTTAAAGCCCCAAAATCACCAAACGGCGTCGGTTTGGCACGAAACTTGGCACACACGACCGCCTAGGCACGATAGACTTGTGGGAGAATACGGGGCTCGAATCGGGTTCCTGGTTTGGGAGTTAGAGCCGGATTTCACTTTAGGCAAACTAGTTCCTTAAGAAACTTGAACTCAAGGTGTTAACACCCCAAAATCATCAAACGGCGTCGGTTTGGCACGAAACTTGGCACACACGACCGCCTAGGCACGAGAGACTTGCGAGAGAAGACGGGGCTCGAATCGGGTTCCCGGTTTGGGAGTTAGAGCCAGATTTCACTTTAGGCAAACTAGTTCCTTAAGAAACTTGAACTCGAGGTGTTAACGCCCCCAAAATCACCAAACGGCGTCGGTTTGGCACGAAACTCGGCACACATGACCGCCTAGGCATGATAGACTTGTGGGAGAAGACAGGGCTCGAATTGGGTTCCCGATTTAGGAGTTACAGCCGGATTTCACTTTAGGCAAACTAGTTCCTTAAGAAACTTGAACTCGAGGTGTTAAAGCCCCAAAATCATCAAACGGCGTCGGTTTGGCACGAAACTTGGCACACGCGACCGCCTAGGCACGAGAGACTTGTGGGAGAAGACAGGGCTTGAATCGGGTTCCCAGTTTGGGAGTTAGAGCCGGATTTCACTTTAAGCAAACTAGTTCATTAAGAAACTTGAACTCGAGGTGTTAACGCCCCGAAATCACCAAACGTCGTCAGTTTGGCATGAAACTTGGCACACACGACCGCCTAGGCACGAGAGACTTGTGGGAGAAGACGGGGCTTGAATCGGATTCCCAGTTTGGGAGTTAGAGCCGGATTTCACTTTAGGCAAACTAGTTCCTTAAGAAACTTGAACTTGAGGTGTTAACGCCCCAAAATCACCAAACGGCGTCGGTTTGGCACGACACTTGGCACACATGACCGCCTAGGCACGATAGACTTGTGGGAGAAGACGGGGCTCGAATCAGGTTCCCGGTTTAGGAGTTACATCCGGATTTCACTTTAGGCAAACTAGTTCCTTAAGAAACTTGAATTCGAGGTGTTAACGCCCCAAAATCATCAAACAGCGTCAGTTTGGCACGAAACTTGGCACACACGACCGCCTAGGCACGAGAGACTTGTGGGAGAACACGGGTCTCGAATCGGGTTCCCGGTTTGGGAGTTAGAGCCGGATTTCACTTTAGGCAAACTAGTTCCTTAAGAAACTTGAATTCGAGGTGTTAACGCCCCAAAATTACCAAACGGCGTCGGTTTGGAACGAAACTTGGCACACACGACCGCCTAGGCACGATAGACTTGTGGGAGAAGACGGGGCTCGAATCGGGTTCCCGGTTTAGGAGTTAGAGTCGGATTTCGGTCTAGTCAAAATTATTTACTAAACTATCTTTGTAATTATATAGTAGTTACTTTTTTTATATTTTTCTGTAATTAAAATATTAACACCATTATATTGTTATTAATTATTTTTATTTTGTTTTTTTAGATATTTCCTTAGTAGCAGTTTGCTTCTTGTGGAATGCGGGCGTATAAAGATTATGACAAACTTTTATTTTTTTAACCCACGAAAGAATCAAGACGAAAACTTTTGGTTTTGATTTTGATTTATGTTATTTAAATTTGTGAACAACATTATGTATGTATTATGCGACATTATGTAGTGGCATAATTTTTATTGTTATGAATTTTTATTTATGTATTGTTATGAATGGAACAACATTATGAATGTTCATCATGTGCCAACTTTTGTTTATGTATGTATTTATATTATTATGTAATTTTTGGATTTTTTTTAGTTATTTTTCATTTAATATAGGTTATTTTTATATTTTTAATAATTTTAATACAGGGGTTTTTTTTAAAATTTTTTTTTGAGACGGCAGAGCACCCCGTCGCAAAAAGAAAATGGTAGCTAACTTTTTGCGACGGCACCAATACTGTCGCAAAAGGTAGGAATTAAACTGAAAATAAGGCCTTTAGCGACGGCTGCCGTCGCCAATAGTCATTAGCGACGACACTTTTAGCGACGGCAAAACGCCGTCGCAAAAACCTCTTTTAGCGATGGCAAGACTTTACCGTCGCAAAAAAACCCAGATTTTCGTGGCTTATTGGCGACAGAAATTTGCCATCGCAACAAAAAAAATTTACCGTCGCAAAAACAATGGCGACGTCACTTCCCATCGCTAAAACCCTTTTGCAACCCCCTTTGTTGTGACCCCCACTTGCCGTCGCGAAAAACTATTTTACCGTCGCAAAAACCTTTAGCGACAGCGTTTGGGGTATTTGCGACGGCGTTTTGCCGTCGCAAAAAATAATTTTTTTTTTAGTGTAATGCCAAATAAGAGACAGTCAATATTTGCAATTAGTTTTTTCACTATCTATTTATTTTTCAGAAACAGAAGTTAAGAATAGGAACAACTTACCTTCAGTCCATAATTGGATTGGACGGTATTGTTCAGTCTGTGAGAATCCATCATGGATATTTTTTTGATAATTTGAACCGTTCAATGTGTAGAACTTGTTGAGTACTATATGTCTGTAAAAAATTACGTTGATCGAATATCGTTAGTTATGTAATCAATCAGTGTTGTATAAAAAAAATGAACGGTAAACAAATTAACGGTTGACAAAAAATTAATTTGACCATATACTATCGATATCCGATCAACGTAATTTTTAACGGATATATACTACTCAACAAGTTCTACACATTGAACAATTTGAATTATCAAAACGGGACCCGTAATAAACTTTCACAAGCTAAATAATACTATCCAATCCGATTAAAGATTGGAGGCAAACTAGACCTTAAGAATAATACTTGTACCTAAAATTTGTGACCCGTAACCCCTAACAAATAGGGATGGCAATTTGAACCCGGCCCGACAGAGATCTGACCCTCCGACCCCGAATTGAGCGGTTTTTCCCCGAAAAATACCCCCGACAGGCCGGGGATGGTATTCAAAAATAAATCCCTGATGATATTTGGGTCGGGGACGGTGATATGCGCCCTAGCCCCAGCCCGGCCCGCCCCCGCCCCGATGTATCCCCGAGAAAAGTCCCGTATATATAATATATATATATGTTGAACTTTTGATTTGTTTATATATAAAATATATATGTTTAACTTTTGGTTTGTTTATATATATAATATATATGTTGAACTTTTGGTTTGTTTTATTTATCTCCATCTTCTGGGCTGAGAGAGACACCTCTCTCACACATACACAGTCGCTCTCTCTCTTTCTCTCTCTCTCATCAGATCTAATCCCAACACATCCATCTCAACCTCTGCTATCCTCCTCTGATCTCCCTCATTGCTGATCTCCCTTACCGCCATTGCCGATCTCCCTCCGCTGTCCCCACCGCTGATCTCCCTCACTACCGTTGCCATTCGCTATCCTTCTCCGCAGTGCCTTTACCGATCTTTTCGCCGCCGCGTTGGTTCTTTCTTTGGTTCTTTGGTTCATCTCATCTCTTCGAAGCCCTTGTGGTTCATCTCTTCGTTGCCGCCACTGTGCTTTTTCCAATCTGATTCATCTTTGGTTTTTTCTCTAGTCAAATCTGTAACAACCCTCATACTGTTTACCGACTTATGACTGATTGATTACCGATAACCATCGATTACCGTTAAACTGAATTGATTATGACTGATAATTGAACTGATTAAAGTACTGAACTGACTGACTGAAATTGGAAACCGAATTGATTGAGTATATGTTAGTTAAATTGCATTCTATTTGTTTGACTGTATGATTATCTGTTCATGCTTATATGTTTAAACTGCTAATTGAAGGCCTTATCGGCGGCCGAATTAGAAACCGACTGATGTTCCATGACCCTCGTAATTAATGTGATTTTATGGTGTATTTACCTGAAAACTGATTAGGTATGATTAAATTAGATTAAAATAAGCTAATTAAAGAGTTTGACGGAATTACACTTTTGCCATCTAGTGGGGCCTTTGTTTACTCATATTTGAAGCCTTGTGTATGCTTTGTCAAAAACATTTTCCTCAGTCTTCTTCTTGTTCTTGCCGACCTTGAGGGAGAGAGGGAGAGAATAGAATTGTTCTTGGAGGTTTGGCTTAGTCAACTTGAAAAATTGCTTGAAATTGAAGTGTATCTGCCTATTTGAGCTCCCTCACTTCTAATTCTACACCTAAGGTAGATCATTCATCATCTTAATGGTGTCTTTGAGTTATTCTTGCATGATTCATGCTTCATTGTAGAACTAAGTCATGAATTGGTTCATTGCTGTTGAATTGAAGCTTAATTGTTGCATACATGTACATATATTGAAGTTTTGAGGTTGTAGTTCATAATTCCTCACATGCATGTTCATAATTTTGTAATGGTCCATGTTTTCAACTTGTTTTTGGATCAATTGGCTCCCTAGAGCATCAAATTGAAGCTTTAAAATGATTTAAAGATCATGCATGTCATGTTTGAGGATTGTCCTTGGAAAATGGTTTGAAATTGGGTTTGAATAAAACACCCTTGGGCTTTGATTTCTCAAATTGAGTTTTGAATCATGTTGAACTATGAGTTTACATGTGTTTTCTGGAAATTTAGCCCAAGAGGTCGAGTTTTGATGCTTTTGAACTTGGTTTTGGAGCTTGGAGGTGCAATCTGGGTTTTCCAGATTTCGCACTTCCGCTCGAGCGGGGGAAGTGCCGCTCGAGCGTGGAATCCGAGCATCTAGCATCTCTCTGCACTGTTTTACAGTCCGCTCGAGCGGAGGATTGGGCGCTCGAGCGGAGTCTTGTCTCAAGCTCGAGCGGGCGTCGAGCGGAGATTTCACCCATCCAGTACTTTTACAGTACGCTCGAGCGGGGAAGTTTACGCTCGAGCGTGTACCTTTGTTGCATGACCGCTCGAGCGGGGAAACGTGCGCTCGAGCGGGACTCTATTTTCCTGAAAATGCTTTTAAATGTGCATCTTTGCATCCTCATCCCGTTCTAGGCATTCTTAGGCCTAGTTTAAGGCATCTTGTTGAGGATATAGATGTAGAACACACCGAGGCATTAGGGATTAAGTTGTTATCTTTCCCAACTGTGTAGCTTAGTGTGTGTTCAACCTGTGAACTGTGTAGGGTTGGCGACTGGGGAGGCACGCTCTAGCATACTGTAGCCCAAACTCTGTGAGTAACAATTGTGTAAAGATATGTTCAACTGATATCTTTTGAATACTGAACTGAACTGTTTACTGAACTGGTATTACTGAATGAATGTATGTCCTTTATTTCTGAACTGTACTGTGGCATCCTTAGTACCTACTGTTTACTGTTACTGTTACTGTTACAGAGATCTCTGTCAGTTCCCTCGTGGAGCCACTACTGTTTACTGACTGATGGCCATCATTACTGTTCGGTCTTTTAAGACCTACTGTTACTGTTATGCTAATGGATGTACCACATATGACTGTTTACTGTACTGAACAACTGAAATACTGATTGAATTGAACTGTTTTCATTACTGTAAGGACATTCATTCTAAACCCCTTTACGCTTTATGTTATTCACTGGGCTTTAGCTCACTGCTCATATATATATGTAGGTGTACAGGCACCAGACCGCGGCTAGAGGTGTCAGGGTAACTTCAGTTTTGTCAAGCCAGCCTTTGTGCCTCACTGCGAGGTTCCGAGCCTAATGTGTTAGGGCTTAGGGGTGTTTTACAATTCCCCCTTCTGTACTGTTTCACTGCTTTGTATAGACTGAATGTTTACCGTATTGTTCAATAGGGTTGAGTCCTGGTCGGAATGATTGTAAATATTGTGCATACTGTTCTGTACTGGTTACGTATAATGTATGAAAAGTCTTTTTGCATGCAGACTATCACAGCTCATTGGGCATTGTTTATTTACTGTATTGGCTTCCGCCAGGCCCTGTACTCTGTTTTACTGTGTTACTGTTCTGCAGGCCTTTGGTAATCTCGGATTACTGGCCGTTTACGGTGCTAAACCCATAGGGCCGGGTTTGGGTCGTGACAGATCTGTATTTTTTTTCATAGATCTAAGGATATGACTGAAGGTGAATGTATGCATAGTGTTAGATCATCTCTGTTTCTTCTCTATTTTCTTCTTGTTGTTTACTGTTTGTGTTGTATATTTGTTCTTCCCTCTACCTCAAAAAAAAAAAAAAAAGGTCGGAGATTTTTCGGGGTCGAGGAAACCCGATCCCCGTTGGGGGGCGGGGGCGGGGGGGTAATGGGTTCCCCGTCCGGGATCGAGGACAGGGAGTATTTTACATTCGGGGATCGAGGACGGGGAGTGTAATCCCCGACCCCGCCCCGCCCCGTTGCCATTCCTATTAACTAAGTTGTGATCCCTCATTATTTTTATTTTTTTTCTTTCCTCTCTCTCCTCCCTTTGTCTCACAAACTGTGTGGGGTTGTGGGGTCTTGGGTCTCTATCATCACACAGAAACTGTTAAAGACTCTGAAATCATTCATGATGTCATTCCACTGTTGTTAGAGTCATTTTTGTGACAATAATGAGCAAAACACAACATTTATACCGAATCACATTTAGGAATATTTTGTGAAATTAGTTAAAAGTTAATTTTTTTAAAAATATATATATAAAAAGTAAAAGTTAAAAGATTTTTAATTATTTTTTTTTAAAATAACCTATAGTAGCTTCGACCTTTTATTTTAGGAGAATTAATTCTCTTCCATCCATGTATGAATTAGAGGGGTATTATTTTATTCTGACAATGTGAACGGTTTATTTTATGAAAAATGATTCGGACCCCATTTTCCCCCACTCCCTTGACCCCCTCTTTTTCTGATTGGTCAGTTTTTCTTTTCTTTTTTCTTTTCTTTTCTTTTTTTTTTCTTTCTCCTCCAATCACCAGCCACCACGTGTGCGTAGGGGGTGGTGATTGGAGGGGGTCTCAATCACTTCCCTTATTTTATAAGATCCGTTAATTTATTCACCGTCTATTTTTTATATAAAATTGGTTTGATCACATAATTATTGATATCCAATCAATATAATTTTTTACAGGCGTATAGTATTCAACGAGTTCTAAAACAGTTTAAATTATCAAAATGAAATCCATAATGGACTCTCACATACCGAATAATATTGTCTAATCCAATTAAAAACGGGAGATAAGCTCCACCTTAAGAATAATACTTGGACCCAAAATTTGTGACCCTGTAACCCCTATCTAATTTGTGATCCCTCATTTTTTTTTAATTTTTTTTCCTTCCTCTTCCGCACAAACTGTGTGGGGTTGTGGGGTACTGGGTCTCTATCACCACACAGAAACTGTCAAAGACTTTGAAATCATTCATGATGTCATTCCACTATTGTTAGTCATGACAATAACGAGCGAAACACAACATTTATACAGAATAATATTTAGGGATGGTTTCTAAAAATAGTTAAAAGTTAATTTTTTTAAAAAAATATGTAAAAAAAGTTAAAATTAAAATATAATTTTTAATCATCTTTTCAAAATAATCTGTATAGCTTCAACCTTTTATTTTAGGAGAATAAATTCTCTCCCATCCACTTATGAATTGGAGGGGTATTATTTTATTTTGACAATTTGAATGGTTTATTTTATAAGATTTTGTGTAGATCATACATGTAAGATTGATCCAATTTCATAATTACATAATTTCATTATGTTTGTCTTTAAATAAAATGAATAATAAGTATAATTTTAAAATTAGATTATTTATTTTTTAAGACAAATACGATAAAATTATAAGACCACGAATTAATCAAAAAAATTTCAAAGATAATCTACACATTAAATCTAACAAAATAAACGATTTAGATAATCAAAATGAGATTTATGGTGGACTACAGGAGCTCCAACAATGCCACTCGAGTCCAACAATAAATTTCTTATCTTAAAACAACATATCTATAAAGGTGACTTTTATTCCTAAATTGATATTTCTCACTTTATTTTTGTAATAGTTTCTAAATACATTTTCTTTGTGAAATAGTTTTGATTTTGATTTCTGGTGGATCATATTCTTTTTCCACCACTGAGGGTCAAAAAGGCTATCACCTAAAAATCATATCCTTAGTCTTTTCTAAGTTTTGCACTTAAATTTCGTCATGAAGTTATTTGATGAAAATATGGTTTTGCCCACAAAACACGTAATTTCTTGCTAGAGGGTCGTTTGGTACAGTTTATAGTGATTATTATGATTTTTTTGAAAGTTTGCATAGTTTTTCTTACAATTTATTTAAAAAAATAATTTAAATAAATCGAAACAGCTAAGTATTAAAAGAGAGAGTCTTGGTAAAAAGTGACTTGAGGCACAAGAATTATATTTTTTTTAAAAAGAAAAAAAAAAGAAGACGCTTTCTAATATTTTCGTTACACTTTTTATTAGTTCGAACAAAATTATAAACTTTTTCACTATTTTCAAATTATTTTTAAACAATTTTCAATATGAAGCAATGTTATAGGGATACTCGTTAAAGACAACTCTAAATGTAATTAATCGTAAAAAAGTGACGTGAAAATAATAATTTTTTGCTTTTACTTAGAAATAATATGAATCAAATATCGTTTATGAAAAGTATTTCATTCACACAATTTTCTCCCTCACAATTCTCATAAATGAGATGACAAAACAAAATAATGTAAGTTCTATAGAATTGGGGTGGCTGCTGTGCGGGGTGCACAGCAGCCACTTCTGTGCAGCCAATTGGGCCCTTTTCGGGTCCATTTTGATAATTCGAACTATTCACATTTTAAAATACATTAAGTAAAACATACCTGTAAAAAATCAAGTTAATCGGATATCGTTTACCCATTCATCCACTCACATTTGTATGTACAAAAATAAATAACAATTGTAATTTAAAGTATTAAAATGAATACAAATGTGAGTGGATGAATGGGTAAACAATATCCGATTAACTTGATTTTTTACAGGTATGTTCTACTTGATGTATTTTAAAATGTGAACGGTTTGGATTATCAAAATAGGCTCCGAAAAGGGCCCAATTGGCTGCACAGCAGTGGCTGCTGTGTACCCCCGTACAGCAGCCACCCCAATTCCAAGTTCTATACCAATTGCATGTAGTGCGGGCCAATTTTTAAAATTTTACTTGCCACCTCATCTATAAAAATTATAGAGAGAAAATTTTGTGAATGTAGCATTGTTATATAATTTATATTTAGAATATGGTTCTTTTTAACTTCTGAGCGGAGTTATTTATTGAAACAAAATTATTATGTCCTCCGGAAAATGCTTAGAATATGAATTTTGTGGAGCAAATTTGAACTTGGTATAATATAGACTATCCATAAAATAAATTTTAATCAACACATTTAAAATTGAAAAAATTTCATTTCAGGGGTTGTTTTAAAAAATAATTACAAATAAGTGATAAATTTTATAAATACTAGTAATTAAAAACACAATTTTTTTCATTAATCTATAATAATTTTATGAAACCACCACTAATAGCTAGTTTTCCTTCTAAAATATTTCTTTTTTGGCTGTAAATTTATTTTTCAATAGAAAGCAACAATTCCAACAAATTCCGTGTCATAGTACGATGATGCAAAATTCTTCCCTTTTTTTTTTTGTCTGGACCTTTTTGGTATTCTTCGCATTCCATTATTCTCTAAACTTGCATAAAGACTTTACTTGTGAGATTGCTAGCCTAATGATTCCCTCTTTGTTATTTTTTGTTTATTTTTTATTTTTTTGTTGATACAGGAAAATCTCCTTACCTTCCCACATGTCTAAGGCAGCGTCATTTGCAGAGATCACCAGCGTGTCCTGTTAGCCGTTTCGAGCGAGGAGACTATAACCTGAGAACTTGCCCCGACCTCCCAAGACAAGTTCCGTTTAAGTCAGGATTCGCACAACAGAGGAGCATTGAACCCACACCAAGTGTTGATTAGACAACTTGAGATCCAACCTCCTAGCCAACTAAGAAATTAAACTTGTGACATTGAGACTTAAACCCCAAGCGTTAACCACAATGCCACCCACCCTTGGGTTTCTTTGTTATTTTCATGTTCACGTCATTGAACATGTACAAAACTTTATTAATTATTAGAAATAATTATAATTTTTTTTTAAAAGAAATTTGACCATTGTAACAAAATAAATCTTAAAATTTTAATTTTATTGATTCAAATTCTAATATATTTATTTATTTTTAATTTAAACCATTTTTTATTTTCAGTATGTAAAACTAACGAAAATTTAATATTTTAATCGTTAAACTTAACGAAAAATAATATTTGAGATATTTTATGTACACCTACATTGAGTTTAAAGACTTTCTCAATGATTTTACTTAACAAAAATAGGTTGATGATTTATATTGAAAACAAATAAAAAATATTAGGGTTTAAATTGACAAAGTTAAAAATTCAGAATTTATTTTGTTACAAATGTCAAACCTTGAATTTCATTATATATATATTTTTTGTAATTAATCCAAATCATTATCACTGCTATAATTGAAATACTAGTTATTATTATTTTTTTTTATATAAATTTTTTATTTAATTCTTAATTCAAGCATCATCTTAAAATTTAAACTCATGACGTGTGATATGAAAATCAAAGTCTTAGTTGATTATAATTGATGATTACTCACTTAGATTGTGCTTATGTTGTTAGTTGCACCACCAAGGAACTATCCTAGTGTTGGAAAAATTGATTTATATAGGTATATTTTGGGTCAATTTTGAGCTCAAAATTGAGTAGGTCCCGAATATCTTTTGGGGTGGGTCCGAAAAGGTAAAGTGTTCCTTGCCGCGTGGCAAGTCACACGGTGAAGACGGTTCGTCAAAACCATTTATGAGTGAATGGGAACATGACGTCGTTTTCGGGCTCATGGAATAGGAAATTTAAAGAAGTAAATGTGGGTTTCTTTGGAAAGAGATTGTCCCACATTGAAACTTTGAGAGAGTTTATTTGTGTATATAAGCTCTAGCGTACAACACTTGGGTTGGGCCCCAAGAGGCACCCCAAGTTTGTAGAAGGGAGGAATTATGGACAAAGTGAACCTTAGCCCAAACCACCACACGTGCGCGTCACCGTCCGTCTGCCCGCGCCAGGTGTGGGTTGTGGTTCGGTTTTAACTTTAATTTTTTGGACAAAATTCTTTTGAATTTATTTCAAAATTTTTGCCGAAATTTATTTTAAATTTGAATTTGAAATTCAAAAATTTTGTTCATAATATTGTGCCTCTTTCAAATAAATTCCACAACTATTAAAACAGTCCAAACAGGTCTTATCTGTTGAACCCGAACAGGTTTAATTTCGGACAGATTCAAAATTGAATAACTGCCCAGACAAGTTCTGCAACTGCAGCAGTTATCTGTTCAGTTCCTATTTGCACCTGTTCATTTGAATTCACATCTGTTCATTCAAATTTTGGTACCTGTTCGGACAGCAGCTTTTTGTGCCTATAAATACATGACATTTCCAGCAGTCTTGGTACCCAAAAAAATTCAATTTGCATTCTTTATATTGCTGTCCAACTTTTATTTAGTGCATTTTCCTTCATTCTAGTTTTAGGAAAATAACAAAAAGAGTATAGAACACAGGTTCTAGTTCGCCGGATAAATTTATTTGAAGTGCTTCTACAAATTTGTGAAGATTATTGTATCTTGGGAGATAGACGCCACTCAACCGTAAGCACCGTAGCGGAGCGAATCTGTCTTAAGGACAGATTGTCACACACTCGACTTGGTCTTTAATTATTTATTCGGTTCAACAAAATAAATTCTGTAAGTTTTATTTTATTTTGTTTGGATTATTTCAGTTTATTTTATTTACACAGAAGATTGTTCCAACAATCTTAAGACAGATTCGAATTATTCTATTTATAGAATTTTTCGTTTGTTTCCTTTTCTCTTTCTTCTTTTAAGAAAAATTATTTTTTGTGGATTTACAAAATAATATTCTAGTTGAAAAAACAAATAGTGATTATATGCTATTTGACAGATAATAGTAATATACTGTCTATTTTCTTTGACAACTAGTAGTAATATACTGGTGTCATTAACAATTCAGAATATATTTTTGTGGAATTTTTTCAGAAATTAATTTTGGTTTGTAGAAATTATTTTTTGAGTTTTCATTAATTAAAATTCTGTTTCAGTATTTTAATTATTGAAGTGTTACAGAAATTAATTTTCTGTGTGGAATTAATTTGGTTAAATAATATTTTATTTTATTTTATTTCCAAATTAATTGAAAAATAAAAGTTACATTCTTGTTTCTTTTTTTTTTTTTTTACAGAATTTAATTCTGTGAATTTGGATTAGTTTTCTGTGTGGAATTAATTCGGTTAAATAATATTTTATTTTATTTTATTTCCAAATTAATTGAAAATAAAAGTTACATTTTGTTTTGTTTCTTTTATTTTAACATAATTTATTTTTGTAGTTTTAGTTTAATTTGTTTAAATAAAATTTTATTTTATTTTCAAATTAATTGGAAATAAAAGTTACATTTCTTGTTTCTTTTATTTTTTTTACAGAATTTAAAATTATGTGTTTTTTGGTTTAAATTTTCTGTGTAGTATAAAAATTATAATTTTATTTTATAATTTAGAATTTATAGCTACTAAAACTGGTCAAACTCATGTTCAAACCAGTATTGATATGGTGATTGCCATTACACCAACCTCTCCTTATGTTGGGACTATGCCAGTGAATCATGGTAAACAGCCAGAGAAGTTCTTAGGAACTGTTTTTAAAAGATGGCAGAAGAGAATGCTATCTAAAGGAGGGGAAACTAAGAAGTACAAGTTTATTGGCATGTGTTACATTTGTAACAAAGAGGGACATCGGGCCAAAAATTGCCGTTACAAATGTAAAGGCAAAGGAAGATCAAGTAAGAAGGTTGCTAAAGCCAAAGTGACCGAAATTGATAAAATTTCCAATGGTATAGATGTCATAAATCTTTCCGCAGTTGTTTCCAAGGCAAATCTTGTCGGAAATCCTAAAGAATGGTGGGTGGACACTGGTGCTACTTGCCATATCTGTGCCGACAAAAAGATGTTCACATCTTATTCTACAGTAGACAACTCCTCGACTTCTAAAGTTGAAGGACAAAGAAAGATTATTCTGAAAATGACATCTGGAAAGGAACTCACTCTCAACAATGTGTTGCATGTACCGGACATTCACAAGAATCTTGTTTCTAGATTTTTGTTGAGTAAGAATGGGTTTAGGCTAGTTTTTGAAAGTGACAAGTTTGTACTTACCAAAAACGGGATGTATGTAGGAAAATGTTACATGTCTGATGGCCTTTTCAAGATGAATGTAATGACTGTTGTACCCTCTGGTATTAATAAAGACACATCTTCTTCTTACTTGCTTGAGTCTTCAAATTTATGGCATAGTAGACTAGGACACATTAATTATGGATCTTTGCGTAGATTAATTAATATGAAATGTTTACCTAAATTTGACATTGATTCAAATCATAAATGTAAAATTTGCGTTGAGGCAAAATTATCTAAAACTCATTTTCATTCAATTGAAAGAAGTACGGAACCACTTGAATTAATTCATAGTGACATTTGTGATTTTAAATTAATTCAAACTAGAGGCGGGAAAAAGTATTTTATCACTTTTATATATGATTATACTAGATATAATTATGTTTATTTAATTCGAACCAAGGATGAAGCTTTGGAAACTTTCATTCATTAAAAGAATGAAGTTGAAAATCAATTTGGTAAGAAAATCAAGAAACTTAGAAGTGATAGATGTGGTCAACCTTTAAACTCTTTTGTTTGAGTTTTAGAACGTGTTGGGCTTGGTTGTTACAGGTTGGTAGAGCTTTAGCTCCCATTGTTGTTGTCCAGTTTTTGAATGGTCTGCTCGAGCGGGTCTTCTTGCGCTCGAGCGGGGTTTTCACAGTTTCAGTATTTCGTGCCTCTGCAAAACTTCTGCAGATGTGTTTTCTACGCTCGAGTTGGTTTCTTGTGCTCGAGCGGGTCGCGTTCGAGCGGGCTTGTTAGCGCTCGAGCGGGTAGTACTTTTTGGTGTAAGTTTTGGGAGGGAGAAATCTACGCTCGAGCGGACTGGTTTTCGCGCTCGAGCGGATGTACTTTATTCTTGTGTCTTGGCGCTCGAGCGGGCCTTCTTGCGCTCGAGCGTACCTAGTTTTTGTCCTTGACGCTCGAGCGTTGTGTTCTCCACTCGAGCGGGAGAGTCGTATATCAGTTGGCAGCTAGGCTATTTTAAATCACTTTTTACATTTCCTTTCTCTCTCTTACTTTCCCAAAATCGATTTTTGAGAGCTCTTCACTCTAAAACCTAACTTCTCTCTAGGGTTTGATTAGTAGGAGTGTTTTCCTCACCTTGAGCCTTTGTAAGAAGTGTGTTGATCATTGAGGGCTACATTTTAATCCGAGAAATTTGGTGTTTGGAGCACTTCCGAGTTTAGCTCTTCTTCTCCTTGGGTTCTACATTTGAGGTAGGGATTTCCTTGTTCTTTTTCAATACTTCGTCTATAGATAGACATGTGGTAATTTTGTATTGTATGAAAATCATATCCATGTTGGATTTGTTTGAAATCATGAGAAGGAACTTAGGGTTGGGTGTTTGAAAAATGGTTATGTTATCATTGATGGTTGTTTTGGGCTAATTGGGATGTAAATTAGCATGTTGTTGTTGATAGAAGAAAAAGCCCTAGATTATATTTTGATTGATAAATTAAAATGGATGGTAGTTAACCTATGTGGGAAATCTTTATTATTATTGTGAGTTGGGTGAAGGTGTTAATGCCTAAGGGATTAACCATGGTTGTGGAATGGGTTTGAAATGAAGATAATGGACTAATATGAGTTATGGCTTTATTATCCACGGATTTGGTTTTGCGACAACAAAAGGGACGGAGTTGGTTTTGTGAAAACAAAAGGAAACGTAACTTGTTTTGTAAAATGGGAAAAGTATTTTTGAAATACGAATGAAAATTGGATTGTAGTTTCTTGAGTGTTGAACACACACATGTGAAGGATTATAGCTTTAACTACCATGTTAATGTTGTTGTTGGGTTTGTGGTCTCATAGTAATTGAGTCTTTAATAGATGTACTAAATATTTGCATCTAGAGGTTTTGTCCTTGGTCATCGGTGGAGGATGACACAGTTGTGTTGAATTGTCGTGTATGCATTATACCATTGTTGATGGAACATCGTATGAGATGAAGTGTTGAGATACATTATATATGTATGCTTGCTCGGGAGGAGGTAGTTATGTGTTCATATACTTTAACACATTGCTTGTATCTTGATGGTTTGTGTATATGTGTTATACATGTTGATTATGCCTTGTTGTGTTGGGTTGGTGGTGTTATACCTTGCGCTAAAAATCAGAGGTACCGTGACCTTCCAGCTAGCGCTTGGAAAACTGACTGCGCTGAGAATCGAAGGCACCATACCCTTCCAGCTAGCGCCTAGTAAACTGGCATGTTGTTGTGAGAGGTTTATCTTTGGCTTACTACGCACATAGCTAGTAGAGCAAAGTTTTGTTGTTGATATTTCAGTGTGTCTGGGAATATCATGGATTGTGTCGGTTACATTTTTGGAGGGCCGAGTTGCCTCATCGGTTTATCTTATGCATGTTGGTGAGTTGTTATCTCCCTTTTTATAACGGTGCAAGTTTAGATTTGATTGTACCGAGAAGAAGCCAAAATGTCATTTTTGTCTTTTGGAATGAATGAAGGAGAACGGATATTTTAAAGAGATATATGTTTTGAAAAGGCATATCTGTGTATGTTAGGAAAATGGAAGAGAGTAGTGGGCTTAGTGAATTTGTTTCCTAAGGTAATGTTAATGTTATGAAAGATTGGGAACGGGGATTAATGAAAAGAAAAGAAAATTGAATCGCCTATGGCGTTGATTGAAATGGTTTTCAAGAAAAGTTCATACTTATGTGTATTTTGTATAAACTGTCACATTACTATTCTAGTATGAGATTGGGTGTTCATGATCATAGCTATCTGTATGTTGTTATTGTTGAGTATAGCGATCCCGGGTTTACCCTTGTTGTACAGTGATCCGGACATGTGTCCGTGGATGTTGGTAGTGGGTTATTATCTTGTTTGCATCCTCTTTACTGGTATATTGAATTATAGGATGTGTTGGGCAGGTTTGTTTCAGGTTGGTTGTGTTTGGGAGCCTAGTGTTGCTGCCCTGATTTTTGGACCTTCGCTCGAGCGAGGAGTTGGTCGCTCGAGCGAGAGTTGAGTTCGTGTCTGGTGGGTCGAGCCAGAGTGGCTTCGCTCGAGCGAGTGATGGCGTCTGGTTCTGGACCTGAGAGTTGTATTTCTTGGCTCGAGCGAGCTTTTCTTGGCTCGAGCGGTCTGGTTTGTTCTTCGCTCGAGCGAGAGGTCTGTCGCTCGAGCGTGCTTCTGGTTGCAGACCTGAGGGTTTGTGTTGTTGGCTCGAGCGAGCATTCTTTCGCTCGAGCGCACTTTTGAGTTTTTGGCTCGAGCGAGAACTTCTTGGCTTGAGCGAGAGTTTTCTGTGTCTGGTCGCTCGAGCGACAAAGGCTTCGCTCGAGCGAGCGTGTTTTATATCAGCGGACAGTAGCGTTTTTGAACATCACTTTTTCACTTTCTTTTTCTTTCAAACCCTAGATCCGAGACCCTCTCTCTCTAAACTTACACTCTCTCTAAGAATTGATCTCCCTAGAGTGTGAATCTAGCCTAGGGCTTTTGTTAAAAAGATAGAGGGCGTTGAGAGCTTTGATTTAATCTGAAAAAGTTTGGATTTGGAGCACGTTGATCTTCGAGTCTTCATCTCCTTTTTGGCTTAAACTTCGAGGTAGGGATATCCTACTCCTCTCTATGAGTTTTGTCTTTAAATTTTAGTATTTTGAGATGTTGGGGTTGGTTTGGTAATTTGGTGAAAGTTTGGGGGCTTTTGTATTATTTTACAAAAGTTGGGGTTTTATCCATAATAAACCTAGATGCATGTTTGGCATAGAGAAATGGAATAAATGTTAACTCATTGATGAAAATGGGACCTAAGGGTTGAAATGTTAATTATGGGAATTGACCTAATTACATTGTATAATTAATTGGGATAATTAATTGTGAGGAATGAGGAAATGAAATGTTGATTGAATATCCATTGTGCATTTATTTTCTGTATAGAAATAACTGCTTTGGGCTATCGGTGGAGGATAGTCGTGATTGTTGTAGACAATGCATGATGATTAGGCAAACGAAAACTAATCAATGGAATGTGTCATGGAATTTGACGGTTGATAGAATACATTAATTATATGTATTGAGTGATTGTATATAGAACCAATGCGTTTGTATACGTTATGTGTAGAGGAGAAGATGAGGGATGTACTCCGCGGTTTAGGGGAAGATAGGGGATGTACCTCTAAACCGGATAGTGTTGGGAGAAGATAGGGGATGAACTCCGTAGATAGAGCTCATATGCTTATCTTTGTGAAGTGTGGATACAACTTATATGCTTATCTGTGAATGTGGGATATTGTTGTTATACATATCTGTTGAGAATGTGGATATAGCTTATATGCTTATCTGTGAATGTGGGATATAGTTTTTATACATATCTGTTGAAATAATGATAGAGCTAATATGCTTATCTATTGAAAAAGGGAAAATGAAAAGTAATTTGGACTCATAAGTCGTAAGGCATAAATATGTGATTTATGTGAATGTATCAGTGTTGGCCATCTATCAATTGCTAATCTTTTAGTCATTGTTCATGGTTGGTTTAGTATATTTCTACTGGGCTGTGGCTCACCCTATATGGGAATATCATTTTCAGGTACAGGTAGCATGCCACCTCCAAGGACATAGCTTGGAAGGCTAGAGGCGGACATACTTTTGTCGTTTTACTTTTTGATGTATTACATGTAAATTCAAGCCAAGGGCTTAATGTGTAAACGAGTTAGTACTTTTGTTGTAACCAAGTGTTAACTTGGAAAGCTGTAAGCCCATAGGGCATTTGCTTTTGTTGTTAACATATAATACTGATGTAATGGAATTCTGATAAATGGAAGAATGTGGAGCTTCTACATATTAATGCATGTCTCATTGTTGGGTTTAATGTTATTATTTTGAGGGCGTTACATTGAGGGCCATGTTGAGATCCCTACTGGACTATATGTTCATCCTACGTTGTTGAATTTTTTTCAGGTGTTGAGCTGAATGTGCTGCAAGATTTGGATCTTCTGATTTGTTGGCCACGGGGCCTCTCTTATATGGGCGGAATGCCATATGTGTAAAAGGGGTTGCACCTTTCTTCTTGATTTCTTGTTAATGATGTAAGCCCAAGGGCAATTTATTTATTATACTCATGTTGTATTTACTTGCATACTAATGAGAGCAATGTTATTCACTTCTACGAGTTGAATATACGAGTTTATTTCCGTATGTTATCTCTGAAATGGAATTAAGTAAATGAAATTGGTAATACTTCGAGTAATAAAAAGTGGGGTGTGACATGGTGAATATGAATCACCTTTTGGTGAATTTTGTAAAGAACATGGAATAATTCATCAAACCACTGTTCCTTACTCACCTCAGCAAAATGGAATTGCTGAAAGGAAAAATAAGACTTTAAAAGAAATGATGAATGCCATGTTAATAAGTTCTGGATTACCTCAGAACTTGTGGGGGGAAGCAATACTTTCTGCTAATTATATAATTAAGAAAGTACCCCGAAAGAAAGTGAATCAAACACCTTATGAAATGTGGCATGAGAGAGTACCATCCTAAAAATACTTAAAAGTGTGGAGGTGTTTGGCTAAAGTGGCTATTCCTAGTCCTAAAAAGACTAAGATAGGTCCTAAGACCATTGATTGCATTTTCATTGGTTATGCCAAGAATAGTAGTGCATATCGGTTTTTAATTCATAAATCAGAACATTCTGAAATGCATGTAAATACTATTATTGAATCTCGGAATGCATCTTTCTTTGAACATGTATTTCCAAATAAGACTGGACAAGAGACTAGTAACAATAAAAGATCTCATAATGCTATTACTAGTCAGGATCAAGAACATGATCAAGAACAAGAGTTAGATCAAAATAAGGAAGAGGAACTTAGGCGTAGTAAACGTGCTAGAACCTCAAAATCTTTTGGTCCATATTTTCTAACATATTTGTTAGAAAATGAACATTTAACTTTTAAAGAGGCTATGTCCAGTCCTGAAGCTCCTTTATGGAAAGAAGCTGTCAATAGTGAAATTGAATCTATCTTGCAAAATCACACTTGGGAATTGGTGGATTTGCCACCAGGTTGTAAACCTCTTAGGTACAAGTGGATTTTCAAAAGAAAAATGAAAGCGGATGGATCAATTGATAAATACAAGACAAGACTTGTGGTCAAAGGTTTTAGACAAAAAGAAAGTCTTGATTACTTTGACACATACTCATCGGTTACTAGAATAACATCCATTAGAATGCTAATTGCCATTGCATCTTTATATAATTTAGAAATTCATCAAATGGATGTAAAAACCATTTTCTTAAATAGTGAGTTAGAGGAAGAAATTTACATGGAACAACCAGAAGGGTTTTCTGTTCCAAGGAAAGAAAAGAAAGTGTGTAAATTGGTTAAATCATTATATCGTTTAAAACAAGCACCAAAGCAATGGCATGAGAAATTTGACAAGGCAATGATGTCAAATGAATTTAAAATTAATGAGTGTGACAAATGTGTTTATATTAAAAACATAGACCGAGGTTGTGTCATTGTATGTCTTTATGTAGATGATATGCTCATCATAGGTAGTAATAATGATATGATTAAAACTACTAAAAAAATATTGAATAAACATTTTGACATGAAGGACATGGGCATTGCTGATGTAATTCTTGGTATGAAAATTACCAAAACGTTAGATGGATATGCTTTGTCACAATCTCATTACATTGAGAAAATACTTGACAAATTTAGCAAAGATGATGATCATCTTGCTAGAACACCTGTAGATGTTAATTAGTATCTTTCTAAGAATGTACAGGAAAGTATTTCTCAATTAGAGTATGCCCAAATTATTGGAAGGTTAATGTACTTGATGAACTGCACTCGCCTAGATATAGCTTATGCAGTTAATAAATTAAGTAGATATACGAGTAATCCGGGAGTAGAACACTGGAAAGCAATTATAAAGGTTCTAAGATATCTCCGATTCACTCGTAACATTGGGCTGAATTATACTAGATATCCAGCAGTACTTGAAGGTTACTGTGATGCAAACTGGATATCGGATACTAAAGACTCGAAGTCCACCAGTGGGTATGTTTTTATTCTTGGTGGGGCGACTGTATTATGGAAATCTTCCAAACAGACTTGCATTGTTAGGTCTACTATGGAATCAGAATTCATAACTTTAGACAAAGCAGGGGAAGAGGCAGAATGGCTGCGCCACTTCCTTGAAGATATTCCAATATGGCCAAAACCGGTGCCTGCTATATGCATACATTGCGATAGTCAATCTACAATAGGTAGAGCACAAAGTCATATGTATAACGGTAAGGCACGACACATTCGTCGTCGACATAACACCGTGAGACAACTACTCTCTAATGGAATTATTTCCATTGAATATGTGAAGTCTAAAGACAACATACCAGATCCACTAACCAAAGGGTTAGCAAGAGAGTTAGTTGAGAATTCATCAAGGGGAATGGGACTGAAGCCTATTAAATAAGAGTTACCACAACGGCAACCCAACCTAGTTGACCAGAGATCCCAAGATCTAGGTTCAAAGGGACAACCGAGTTGTGAATGACTTAGAAGGATCACTGGGGAGTCCAACTCCTACCCATTTCTATAATGAAATAGTGATGTCTGCAGCGTTTTAGGTTAAATAAGATTTTAATGATTCTTATATCTAGGTAAACCTAGTGGAGTATGACAGGATATTCTTCATAAGAATTACCTATATAAGTGTGAACTGGGCCGGTTTTATGAGATTTGTGAAGGGCTAAAATTCTCTAGAGCACTCATGAAAGACCAGGTTGTTCAGGGCCAAAATGAGCACAATAGTGAGAACTAAACTGTGTCTGGGGAAATACTGTGTGAGTTCTATTGTCTTGGTTTACACAAACGGCTGAACAGTTCAAGACATCATGTTCACTGATTTGCTAGTAAATCCGATAGTGTCTCACAAGGGAAGGTTCAAAGCCAAAAGCTACTTATCCTTTGCAGAATATTTCCAATTTCTGTACTCTCTGTAATTAGATCATGTTGTTGTATTTTCTCTCCGTCAAATTCCGTTCATGTGGGGATTGTTGGAAAAATTGGTTTATATAGGCATATTTTGGGCCAACTTTGAGCCCAAAATTGAGTGGGCCCCAAACATCTTTTGGGGTGGATCCGAAGAGGGAAAGTGTTCCTTGTCGCGTGGCAAATCACACGGTGAAGACGGTTTGTCAAAACCATTTATGAGTGAATGAGAACATGACGTCGTTTTCGGGTTCGTGGAATAAGAAATTTAAAGAAGTAAATATGGGTTTCTTTGGAAAGGGATTGTCCCACATTGAAACTTTGAGAGAGTTTATTTGTGTATATAAGCTCTAGCCTACAACACTATAACACTTGGGTTGGGCCTCAAGGGGCACCCCAAGTTTGTTGAAGGGAGGAGTTATGGACAAAGTGAACCTTAGCCCAAACCACCACACACGTGCGCACGCTGCCGCCGCCCGTCTGTCTGGCTGAGCCGGGTGTGAGTTGTGGTTCGGTTTTAACTTTAATTTTTTGGACAAAATTCTTTTGAATTTATTTCAAAATTATTGCAGGAATTTATTTCAAATTTGAATTTGAAATTCAAAAATTTTGTTCATAATATTGTGCCTCTTTCAGATAAATTCCACAACTATTAAAACAGACCAAACAGGTCTTATCTGTTGAACCCAAACAGGTTTAATTTCGGACAGATTCAAAATTGAATAACTGCCCAGACAGGTTCAGCAACTGCAGCAGTTATCTGTTCAGTTCCTATTTGCACCTGTTCATTTGAATTCACATCTGTTCATTCAAATTTTGGTACCTGTTCGGACAGCAGCTTTTTGTGCCTATAAGTACATGACATTTCCAGCAGTCTTGGTACCCAAAAAAATTCAGTCTGCATTCTTTATATTGTTGTCCAACTTTTATTTAGTGCATTTTCCTTTATTCTAGTTTTAGGAAAATAACAAAGAGAGTATAGAACACAGGTTCTAGTTCGCCGAACAAATTTGTTTGAAGTGCTTCTACAAATTTGTGATTTGTAGATCATTGTATCCTGGGAGATAGACGTTACTCAACCGTAAGCATCGTAGCGGGGCGAATCTGTCTTAAGGACAGAGTGTCACACACTCGACTTGGTCTTTAATTATTTATTCGGTTCAACAAAATAAATTCTGTAAGTTTTATTTTATTTTGTTTGGATTATTTCAGTTTATTTTATTTACACAGAAGATTGTTCCAACACCTAGTTGGTAAGGGAATATGCTTCTCTCCTTACTGACCAGGGTTCGAATCCCCTACCACTCAAGTGGAAATCCGACGGTTTAGCTAGATCAGCTAGCTTCCCCCAGTTTGGCTTGCAAGGTTAGATCCTAAGGGAGCCTTGTAGGTGTTTTGGGTATTAAAAAAAAAAAATATATATATATATATATTGTTAATTGCAATTCTTTAAGCTAAAATTGGTTCATAATAAACCTATATTGGGGATTAGGTTTGTTTACCTGCACCATTTGCCCCAAGCCTAAAGATCATGCTTAACACATGTGATATATAAAAAGGAAATAGAATTTTGAAACGTAATCACATTTATGTATTTGCTCTTCAACATCAACTATTTTTAGCACCATATATATATAAATAAGGTTGATGTAGTTAAAATTGTCAATACAAACATACTATGTGTGAGACTGGATAGAGAGAGAGAGAGAGCCTGTGTAGTGGGCAATAATTTTTGATATATTGATTTTACTTGTTGATTTTTCCAATAATAGGTAGGCAAAGTTAAATATTTGAGAAAAATATTAATTATAATGTTTTTTTTGAGAATCAAAATTGTGTGACCAAACTTCATCACCGGCATAAATTGTGTGTTTTATTGCATAATAGAATAGATATATTATATATATACACATTTACAAAACAATTTAAGACCTCAACAACTGAGATAATAATACTATCAACGGAATATCACCGATCATATAAAACAATGGGGAGCTTACCAATAAGTCCCATATACAAAGTTTAAAACCCATCTAATCTCAAAACAAAACACTTGTTGCACTAATTAGTCTTATATATTTTTAATTGTTATCAAAAAATCTCTTTTTTTTTTTTTTTAATTTATAGATGCTATTATATCTCATTATCCTCAGACTTCTGTCAAACGGCCACCGAAGACTTGTCAGAATGTTCAACATCGCCGAGATGTCACTGGAGTGTTATGAACGTCAATGGAAGTTGCTGAAATGTATAGAACGTTCGTTGAATGTTAAGAACATCATTGGAGACTTACTGGAACGTTCATAATATTGCCTCCAAAAAAAGGAATAAATGGAGAAATTGTAGCGAAAAACATAGCAAAATGTGCTAAATATTGATAAATTAAAAGAAAAAAAAAATGTAACGACAAAAAACAGAAATAATGGGAAAAAACATACTATGTTATTTTTCTATTGATCAAATTGAAAAACAAGTTTTGTAACTGTAATATGTTACAGTTTTAAAGTAAAAATCTATTAAGCATTTATCCTTATTAATCAAACTAAAAAGCATGTTATAAAACTGTAAAATTTTATAGTTTTAAAAAATTTTATGAAACTGTAAAATTTTTCAGTTTTAAATCACGATTCATTCCAGCACAAAAAAAAAAAAAATAAAATATTGAAACTCTAAAATTTTACAATTTTCACCGCCTGTAACTAAAACTTGAAAAAAACTTGTTCAGAACTTGAAAATTTTCTCCATTAAAATAGAAAAATAGAAGTGTATAGCAAAGAAAATGTAGAAAAATTAAGAGATTGAAAGAGAGAGGCAAATATATAGAGAGGATTGTACTCCGACAACTATTTTTTGTTTAGATATAGTCGGATCTGATGTAAGTAGATCTACTTATCTTCTTCGTCGGAAACATATCTTCTTTACCGTCGGTGAGGGTGAAGTAAAGAGTCGGCGGTTGGTGGTGAATTTCAATCGATGGTAGTCTTCGATCGTTGGTGACTATATATCAAAAAGAGAATGAGAAGAAGTAAGATGTGGTTACCCGTTGACGATCACCAAAAATTACAAAGAGCAAAAGAGGTAGAGAAAAAAAAAAGAAAGAGAAGAAGAAAAAAATTATAGGACTTTTGAGTATAAACAAAAGGTTATGAGACTAAATAGGATACACGTTTCTCAAAGAAGATTTTTTGGTAATTTTCCCTAAATCAATCCTAATTTAATTTTTGATTCAAAAATTTATATAGTGAAAATAATGAGCTGGCACTACTACAAAAACATATAAAGATCACATTTTTTTGTGCGATATATGTTATTTAATTACACATTTTAAGTTTTATTAAAGTGTGATATTTTGGAGTGTGATTAAAAGGGGTCATTTTTAATCACACTTTTTAAGTGGGCTTAATAACATTTAGACCACACATTTTAAGTGTGATTAAAAATATTTAGATCACATCATTTAAGTGTAATTTATAACATTTAGATCACACCTTTTAAGTGTGATTAAAAATATTTAAATCACATCTTGTAAGTGTGATTAATAATTAATAAAATCTGTGATAAAAAAGGATTCGACATGTTGGAAAAATAATCAATATTATTTTTGTATGCACATTTGAAGAATGTAATATACACTATATACTATACTTTGAATCATAACCATATTGAATAGAATAACGTTATATATTTCATTAGTGAAAATTAAATGTTCAAAAGTATATACAAAGGAATTAAATAAAAAAATTTAACTGTGCTTACATATATTAAAAAATGAAAAAACTTAAAAAACTAAGTTCTTTAATTCTTGGACCATATTTTGCATCTCTCCAAGAAATTTCTGACCTGAAAAATAAAAACACAAATTAATCCAGAAACCGCTAATGCATATGAATAAACTAAAAAGTTAATTCAGCAAACCAAAATAGAAACATTAATCATTTCTGCTTGATCTTAATCCTTTTGGAAGTAACTTTCCTGTTAACAATTAGATGCCATAGCAGCTCAGTGTCAATGACATTGTAATTAGGAGGTCACTAATGAGCACAGTATTTAAAAATGATAAAATCTCAATACAGCTTGTGTACGATCTTTTTGTGAATGTATATTATTATTACTGTTGAACCATAATTCTAGGTACCCATAAATAAATAAATAAAAACTCAAAAATTTACTCTTTTTTTTGGGGGGGCGTACATACATTGCAGTTACTATTACCAGCAGCAGCAGGTTTTGGAGAAGCAGAGGCTGCATTTTCTTTTGCACCTTTGGAAAAAGAAGAGAAAACAGCTACCCATTTCATGCATGTCTGTCTACCAAAGAAAAAGTGCAAACACTAACAGCTGGCACAAGCGTATGAAAACTCATAAAGAAAATACATTATTATCTCAAAATACCTGGCCAAGCATTATAGCCTCTGCTTCAATTCCTCCAACTCCCCAGCCAGCAACTCCTAAGCCAGCAATCCAAGTAACAGTTCCTCAGAGAACGTGAACTGAGACACGCATTCTTAAGAATTACATGGATTTTGAAATCCAGCATGGTATATCCTTCATAAAGTTTAAATAAGAATTGGATGATCTCTACTATAAATGTTAACAACTAAACTCTACAGTACAAGTCATACACAGTGTGTGAAGATAGTATAAATTCTGATAGGGTACTGACCACCATAAAGTTTTTAGTTAAAATTAATTGTTCCTTCCAGATACATAAAAATTAACTCACCTTGAAAAAACTACTAATTACATCAAGACAACTCCAGTCCAAACCATAATAATCCAACAAGAAGCTTCTTTTGAGCATGTTTCGCATGTTTTCAACATTTCAAATATAAGTAGCATTGTAGCTCTTATGTTTCAACAGAAAATAATTCCTGGAATATATTTTTCCAAAAAACTATAAATATATTAGGTCAGACTAATTAAGATAATAAGGTAATATGAATAATGGAATAAAATTATAGAGTGTATTCAATCAACTTTAGGACTGTTTTATGCCTAAAATTTACTTCAGTAGTCTCAAGAAAGATTTATCAAATTTTTTTCCAAACAAAATGAAAAGGCCTAGGCACTTTTCAATTTATGGAAAACACAATTATGGTGTCAGGTCAGTTCTTTTAGCTAGAGTTTCTTTATCCATATTTTTCATATAAAGAAGTTAGGAACAAATGGTAGAACCCAATCGAGACTTAACAAGCCTTGTGTTTGTATCATTAAAATCAATCTACAAGAAAGTAATAACAATTCAAAAAGAATAGGCAAGAAATGTAAGAAGTGTACCTAGAACCTTTTTACTGCGTAAAATATCTCCATATATGTGATCCCCAACATAAAGAACCTATTAAATTTACAACATATTAAAAATTAAAACCATAATGTGGCCTTCTGGATTTAGAACCATAATCACATTAAAACCTAGAACAAGTAAAAATTAATTAAATGAAATAATGAATGAAAGACAAATTAAATTCCTCTCTAGTGAGGAAATGTAATAGTTAATGAACACATCTTAATGAGAAATGAATAAGTAATAACTAATTAAATGAAATAATGAATAACTAATAAGTAGTCAATGAATACATCTTAATGGAAAATGTAGCAGTCAAAGTGATGGCTTCTTGATAATGTCTAGAAACCATTTGAAAAACGGGGGGAAAAAAAATATAATCAACATGTTAACAAAATGCACCAGACACAGATACTAAAGGCAAAAATGCACCAGATTAGCAGATTAACATACTGCTGACTTGTTAGCAAAAATGCACCAGATTAACAGAACAACAGTAGGCACCAGAGCAGCAGTATGAAAACACAGATATACTAGATTAGCAGGAGCACCAGACCAAACACTAATGTAACAGTAGATACACCAATGTAACCATTACACAGATACAGAGGCACCAGATTAGCAGATTAACATACTGCTGACTTGTTAGCAAAAATGCACCAGATTAACAGAGCAGTAGTGTGACAACCCTCACCACTGATTAGTGCTAATCAATGATTAAGCATGTTAACTAACTGATTGATTGAAATTCTGAATTGATTGATTGAGTGTATTAGTTTAAATGCATGTCTATCTGTTTGACTGCTAAATTATCTGTTCGTGTATTATGTTTAAACTGCAAATTGAAAGCCTTATCGGCGGCCGAATTCGGAACCGATTAATGTTTTATGCTAATTGGAATTTATGTGATTTTATGGTATATTTAATTGAAATGTGATTTGGTATGATTAAATTAGATTAAATAGTGTTAAACTACACTAGTTATGTTTATTACCCTTTTGCCATCTAGTGGGGCACTTCACCAAATGTTGTTTGAAGCTTAGTCTTGCATCATTCCTCATTTCCTCTAAGACCAAAACGTGAGAGAGCTAGAGTGTTGGAGAAATTGGGTTCAACTAGAAACCTTGCTTGAATTTAGAAGCCTTGAAGAGGAGATTGCAAAATTAGACTCCCACACTTGAAATTGAAGGCATAAGGTAGGAGAATCACCTTCTTGATTGTTAAATTAAGTCATATATTGCACGGTTCATGGAAGTTTAGAGTTTAAAGTCTAGAATTGGTTAAGATTGTTGAATTGAGGCTTAAATCATGCATGCATGCGCATATCATGAAGTTTAGAGTTGTTTTCATGGAAATTATTGCATGCATGTTCATATTTTTGGTCTTGATCCATGAACTCACCATGTTTTGAAGTTAAACATTGCATTTGATCTTGTTTTGTGGCATTGGTGTTCCTAGGAACCCATGCATGTATTGAATTTGCATTGTTCTTCATGTTTATGAAAACTTCTTTGAATTTGTGTTCAATTGAACTACCTTTGGACTTTGATTTCTCAAATTGATCTTTGAAACATGTCAAATTATGAGTTTACAAATGTTTCCAGAAAATTAGTCCAAAAGGATCGAATTTGATGCTTCAAAGTTGAGTTTTGAGCTTGAGGTTCAAATCTGGAAATTCTAGATTTTGGACTCACGTTCGAGCGGGAAACTCCACGCTCGAGCGTACACACTGAGTTCATGCAGTCCGCTCGAGCGGGGAAAGGGACGCTCAAGCGGGAAATGCGTGTATCCAGTACTTTGCCCATGTTTACAGTCCGCTCGAGCGAGGGAATGCACGCTCGAGCGAGGACTTGTGTCTCACACTCGAGCGGGGATCGAGCGTCCGTCGAGTGTGAATTGCATGCATCCTGTACTTTTGCATGATTTTACAGTCCGCTCGAGCGGGGGAAACTACGCTCGAGCGGAGCTCTTTTGTCTGCATGTCCGCTCGAGCGGGGAAATCCACGCTCGAGCGGGACCCCCTATTTTTTGAAAATTCTGAAAAGTGTTTAAAAGTGCATCTTTGCATCCTCATTCCATCATAGGCATTCCTAGGCCTAGTTTAAGGCATCTTAATGAGGATATTGATATAGAATCACACCAAGGCAAATTAGGGATTAAGTTATTATTTTTCAACTGTGTAGCTTAGTGTGTGTTCGTTCTGTAACTGTGTAGGGTTGGCATCCGAGGATGCTCTAGCTTATTTGTAGCCCAGAACTCTGTGAGTAACAATGTTGTAAAGATATGTTCAATCATGAGTATTTTTTGAATGAGCAACTGTACCGCTTTCTGAAATGATATTTCTTACTGAATGAATGTTTGTCTTATTTGTGAACTGTATTCGTGGCATCCATAGCAATTTACTGTTATTGTACTGTACTGCTACTGTCACAGAGATCTCTGTCGGTTTCCATGTTTGGAACCACTACTGTTTACTGATATGATGGCCATCAACTGACTGTTCGGTCTGTTAAGACCTACTGTACTGTTTTGCTATTAGATGTACCACATATGACTATTATAGTTTCTGAATGACTGTTATGGCATGAATTATGAGCCACAAACTGAATGACTGATATACTGATAAATGACTGTTTTCAATATTGAAAGGACATTCATTCTTAACCTCTTTACGCATATGTTATTCACTGGGCTTTAGCTCACTGCTCATATATATATGTAGGTGTTCAGGCACCGGACCGTTGCTAGAAGCGTCAGGCTAAGCCCTTGTTCTGTCAAGCCAACCAACGTGCCTCACTGCGAGGTTCCAAGTGCTGCCAAGCTAAGGCTGCTTCAGAGTGTTTTAGTTTCTCCCTTTTCTGTCTCTGTTTTGTATAGACTGTATAGACTGTTACTGTACTGTTATGGTAGGGATTTTGGTCCCTAACCTGAATATCTGTATATGATGTATGTACATACTGTTATGGTTTGAATGTGTATATGTTTAAAAAGTCTTTTTGTATACAGACTGTCACAGCTCATTGGACATCTTTTATTATTGTTTTGGCTTCCGCCAGCCCCTGTACTCTGCATTACTGTTTTACTGTTAAGCAGGCCTTCGGTAATCTCGGATTACTGGCCGGTTACGGTGCTAAACCCATAGGGGCAGGTTTGGGTCGTGACAAGTAAAGCAGCATACAAAGGCACCAGATTAACAGAACAACAGTAAGCACCAGAGCAGTAGTATGCAACACAGATATACCAGATTAGATACACTAATGTAATGGCATATTAGGACACATATATAGTAGAACAAAGCACAGGTACACCAGAGCAGTTCACAGATACAGAGGCAAAACACACTTAACAGCAGAACAAACCTCTGAACTTGACTCTATACCCAGCAGTTTATGCAGATGACCAACATTGCCCCCTTGAAAATGTAAGTTCAAAAATATGACTAGCATATAAAATTATTATTCGAGAACCAAGTGAAATTTAGCAACATAGAGAAAATGCCCATAACCAAAAGCACGCAATACAATGTCCAGGAATTTTACAAGGTAGATTTATAATAGAAATAACTTATTACCTGGAACACTTTACAACTCTTATTCAAGCTCTTTAATGGTAGTCTTAAAGCACCTCCCACCTAGGTAATAGAAGATGAAATTGTAAAAACACAAAACAAAAGAAGATAAGGATGCTGTAAACTTTAGAAGAACATAGGACATGTAAACCAACCTGAGGCATAGGAGTACCATTATCAGTATTAAGAAGCATCCGAGACGCAGGCTCAACCTCAAAAAGATTGGCACGGTTTTCATCATGGAAAAGACTTTGTTTTGCACTGTAAAAAAGAACTAATGCTTCCTTAGATATAGCTTCAAATTTTAAAGTTCAGTAGTCCTAAAATTAGGAAAGCACATTAAAAACTAGCATCCAACTTGGCAATTGGTCCTATCCATCATACCTGTCAACACTCTGATAGAAATGACTCACTTTTCACCTAGTTTTTGGCATATATATCATATAACTTCTCGTGAGAAAAAAGGATTTAAACCCATTTTAGAACTCATTACCATAGGTTGAAACAATACACTCTTCATAGCTCTAAGGCATCTAACTCATACGTTAAGTGTAGACTATATAAATAAAGAAATAAAAATGAGAACAACCCCAGCAATTCTACCTATAGCATGTAAGTTTTAATAGGTTTTATTATTTTGAGAAGAGAACAAAACCTGCCAGTGGTGACCACATTGAAGAATCGGAGCCACTCAAAATTCAAAGTGGAACAACTATCCGATGTTTGGGGTCCACAGAGAAAATTCATTACGATGTTTGTGTAGTCCCATAGACTGCAACATATATAAGTGAGATTCTTAATAATGTTAGTTCTTGCAAAAAACATAGCCTACTTCTGAAAACTAATACCTTCAAGTTTAATACAAACATAACAATTTTAGGAGAAGAGGGAGGAGGAGGTAAGATCACACAAACAAAATCAACCTATATAGTGGAATAAAAAGCAAAATAAGATTCTCAAATCCATATGTATATTCAGCATCAAGAAAAATCATTTCAAATGTGATTGATAAAAAAAAGAATCACAGCCTGAAATGTACGTATGATGTAGAGAAAAATGAACCTCCCAAAAAGGTGCAAACATGTTGGAATGAAAATCACATACGTATCGAGTGGTTCCCAATATGTATCGGTTCATAACAAATTTACCATTTATACAATCGATTCACAACCAATATGACCAGTTATAAAGCTCTCTTTTATTACTATTTTTTTTATTACTTCTAGAATATCCACTACAACAATACTTGATTCCTAATATGTATCGCTTGATACTCTTGATACTGTTGTGTAGTGATTGATACTAATATGTCTAACCATAGTGCTATATAAAACCATGCATTCTATATTGGAAGTTGATTCGCTTTTTTTCATGTTAGAAATTTCAGCCTACAATATCAACAACAAGCCATACAGTGACAAGAAGCAATGGAAGGGGAGGACAAGGTATTGCCAGTGAAGGAAAGAAGAAAAGATCTGAAGATAATTCAGAGACACCCACAAAGAAGCTTAAGCATGACACTTCTTCTACACTCTCATCTTCAAAGGTATATATATACATATATGTTTAGTTTCATTTTCAGAATTTATTTATTTATTTTTCCAAAAAAGAAAGACTAGTTTTGTAAATTTGTTTTTCTGTGGTTTATTTTTGTTAAACTAATTTTTAAAAAATAAAAAACAGATTATGAAAACAAACCAAACATAACGAAATAAATTTGTATATGACAAAAAATCTCAAGCAGCATATCACCAAAATTTATTATTAATATATACATTTTTTAAATTAATAGATGCAGGTCACAAAAGTCAAGCTTGGAGACAAAATCACAGCCCTCCAACAAATTGTGTCGCCATTTGGAAAGGTTATAAACATAAAAAGCACTTAGACTTGTCCAATAATACTCTGTGTTATTTCATTAAGCTTTATCGTTATTATTACTTATTTTTAATTTTGATATTGATATTCATTAGTATATTAATTAATACTATTTGACGTGGGCAATATTCATTGGATCGGTTTTTCAGACGAATACGGCGTCGGTGTTGGGGAGGCAATTGGATATATAAAGTTCCTACAAGAGCAAATCCAGGTGAAAGCAATTTCTATATTATCTTCCTTAATCATAAAAAATTAATATTAAGGCAAATGTAGACCATTATTTATTAATAATAATAATAATAATAGTCACTGAAATAGGTGGTAGGAATTATAACCAAATCATGATTATTTAGAATTACATAGGCCAAATTAAAGTGGATACATGATGAAAGCACTAGCATCTAAATTATAAATAAATTTAAAAAAAAAAAAAGTTCAAAAATTGTTGATTTATTCTACATGATTGTAATTGAGTCACAAACAAAATAAGGGGGATTTTTTGTTCCAATCTTTGAAGGTTTCTCCCCTTTGGTCCATCTATAGAGATGAGTAAGGAAAACTTACAGCTTCAATCCAGTGTTGGAAAGCCAATTTTTGTGCTTTGGTGTCTTTGGACAAACCCTTACCAACCTACCCAACACAATTAACATGATAATCTTAAATCACTTCGTTGAACACATAATAATATAATACTACTTAATTATTAGATTAATTGGTATTTTAAAAAAATTATTACAGATTCATGAAAGTTTTTAAAAAGAGTTTGGTTATTAATGATGTAAAAGTTTACCATAGATGATTTTATAATTATTTTTAGAAATTACACTAAATTGGGGAAAAAATTTAGAAGAAGAGGAAGAAGCAGATGACCTTGGAAGCATTCAACCTGACTCGACTCCAGCAAGAAGCTGCGGTCTCTGGTTTGGAGAAATTGAAGAATGTAATCGTACTGTGATGCAACCGAGCATAATCGATCGCTTGCCACCTTCAAAAGCATATATAAACAAACACATTTACTGTAATTGATTTGAGCTTATACATATATACATACATATTAAAAAAAAAAATCAAAACCCCCAACCAGAAATCGTTGAATCAAATGCCCTAATTCAAAAACCTAAACCAGAAATCGTTGAATTAAAATCCAAATAGTTTAATCAAATGCCCTAATTTAAGAAGGGAAGGGTTTCAGAAAAGAAAATAAACAAACTTTAGGTTTAGAACCTTACCAAAATTGCAGGTCTTTCCCAAGCCAATGAGTTTCGAAAGGTTGTAAGGGAAATGAAGAGCACCATCTATAGCGAAGAGGGTGGGTGTCTATTGGGGAAGAGGATCTGAATTCGGGGAAGAGGAGGAGACACAAAGGTTGTGCCGATGAGGTGTTTATCGTTCTGAGAGAGAGAGAGAGAGAGAGAGAGAGAGAGAGGGACACAGCGTAAATCACAAAAGAGAGAAGAAGAAAAGAAGAAACTGTTGCGCGTGTGTGATGGGTGGGAACTCTCTAATGTGTAAAATGATCTCAGCCATTTATTTGTCGTTTGGAAGGATCTGTGGACCATTCTAATCAATTATCAATGATATATATTTTCATATAAAGGATCAATTATAAAGGATATATATTTCCTTTTGGTTAGAAGTAGTCAAAGAGTTAAATGTATTTTGAAATATATTTTTTTTATAATTTGTGTTTTGGTGTTGGGGCCTTTTTTTTAAAAAAAAAAAATGAGAATTGTATATTTTATATAAAAATCAAATTGAAATATTTTATACAAACACACCTGCTTAGGGAGTATGATTATATATATATATATATATATATAATCACACTTATTTAAAAAATGTGATTAAAAAGTAGTAATGTCTATATAATCACACTTTACTTAGAAGGTGTGATTAAAAAATATATACACAATCACACTTTAATTAGAATGTGTGATTAAAAAATATATATATATAATCACACTCATTTAAAAAGTATGATTAAAAAGTAGTAATGTATATATAATCACACTTTAATTAGAATGTGTGATTAACAAATATATAAATAATCACACTTTAATTAGAACATGTGATTAAAAAAAATATATATAATCACACTGATTTAAAAAGTGTGATTAAAAAGTAGTAGTGTATATATAATCACACTTTAATTAGAAGGTATGATTAAAAAATACATAAATAATCACACTTTAATTAGAATGTGTGATTAAAAAAAATATATATAATCACTTATTTAAAAAGTGTGATTAAAAAGTAGTAGTGTATATATAATCATACTTTACTTAGAAGGTATGATTAAAAAATACATAAATAATCACACTTTAATTAAAATGTGTGATTAAAAAATATATATATAATCACACTTATTTAAAAAGTGTGATTAAAAAGTAGTAGTGTATATATAATCACACTTTAATTAGAAGGTGTGATTAAAATATATTTTAGGCAAGCTGATGTGTCTTTTACTCACCCTTTTTTTTTTCTTCTCAATTTGTGCCCTTTTTTGTCACCATATGTAACCAACCCATCTTTTCGGTTTGAATTTTTTCACGCACTCCTAAAAGATACCTCCAATGGGTCTTCCATTCTTTCTATGGAGGCCATGAATTTGTTGAAGGTAGCTCAAACTCTTATTTTAAAGCGGTGCTCTTTGTAAATTAAAGTATATATTAATATGCATTATTAATTAATCTTCTTTGCTAATATCGTTTTGTTTGGTTATTCACTCCACAAGAAAAATAAAATAAATTAGTTTGGTTCAAAATAATTTTTAATTGATTTGAGGAAAAATATCAAATAATTGAGAAATGAAAAAAACTAATAAAAAAATTAATATAGTAAAAGTGAAGCAAGTGCATGGGCGACCGAAAACTAGGCCAACTTTTCTATTTTCTTCTTTACTGGTCAATATGAGATTAATTATAAATATAAGAATAATTATATCAAATTAAATAATTACAATTCAATTATATATAATTAAAAACCCAACAACCGTTCCAACAAAGAACTTATAATGAGAGAAAATAAGCACCTCAACGCAACAAAGGACCCTCCTAATGCCAAATGAGAGACAGTCAATATTTGCAATTAGTTTTTTCACTTTCTATTTATTTTTCAGAAACAAAAATCTGCGAACCAAAACTAAAAATTTATTTTTTGCAACCACGGTGATTAACTAATTACAGCATGTTTTAATTCTTAATAACCGTAATTATCATTCGCTGCATGATATGGTATGAGTTTGATATGTTCTAAACAAACACAAATATCAAAATTATTAGGTTTGGGGTTGACTTATTTTTTGCAGCCATGGTAGTGTGCATGATTAATTAATTACAACATGTTTTAATTCTTAATAACCGAAATTATCATTTGCTGCATGATATGGAATGAGTTTGAAATGTTCTAAGCAACCACAAATATCAAAATTATTTGGTTTGGGGTTGATTATTTTAGTTAGCAGTAGCAATCTATGTACTATTTTTATGACATTATTACTTATTAGTGTACCAACATATGTTATGATATCATTATTGATTCCACCCATTATATAAATTACAAATATTAAAATTTTTTAAAATTATGCTACATCATCTGTTAGTACATTAATTGGTATATAAATTGGTATATATTATATTATTCATAATATATTTATGTCTTGTGGTAGATAATGTATCAATTATTATTTATTTTTGAATAAAAGTTAGCTCTAAAAGTAATTGGAAAAAAATTAAAACATGAAGGGACAAAATTCAAAATTCAAAATTAAAAAAAAAATAAAATTCAAGAGTCAAAGTAAAAAAAAAAGGAAAATTTGAGGGGGCAAAATATGGGATGTGTTTGGTTGTATTTTGTAATATATTTCTATCTCTTTATTTGTGTTTGACGTTTGTTTACGGTTTTTAAAAGTTAATTCCACATTCAATTTTAAAAACTGTCCAAGGCAAAAAAATTTGGGCTAACTGGTCGTCCCATCAGTTGACCGGAACAGTAAGTTTTTTTTTTTTGGTGGCATTTGACCCATGTTAATTTTTATATATTCAACTCCTATTCTCAAATCATATTTTTATGTCTTGTGATAGATAATGTATCAATTATTATTTATTTTTTAATAGAAGTTAGTTCTAAAAGTAATTGGAAAAAAAATTAAAACATGGGTTATGATTGAGACCCTCTCCAATCACCTCCCCACCACCGCCCCCCCCACACACATATGCGGGTGGTGATTGGAGGAGAAGGGGAAAAAAAAAAAAGAAGCAAAATTGGCCAATCATGTTGAGAGGGGGTCAAGGGGGTAGGGGGAAAAGGGGGTCCGAGTCATTATTGTTAAAACATGAAGGGACAAAATTCAAAATTTAAAATTAAAAAAAAATAAAAAATTCAAGAGTCAAAGTAAAAAAATAGCAAAATTTGAGGGGGCAAAATGTAGGCTGTGTTTGGTTGTATTTTGTAATATATTTCCACCCCTTTATTTGTGTTTGACGTTTGTTTATGGTTTTTAAAAGTTAATTCCACATTCAATTTTGAAAACTCTATTTAAGACGGAAAAATTTGAGCTAACTGGTCATCCCACCAGTCGTCCGGCCAGTTGACCGGAACAGTAAATTATTTTTTTTTGGGCATTTGTTAATTTTTATATATTCAATAAAAAATATTTTCTGAATTTTTTAAAAATTTTATAAGTTTTAAATAGAATTTTAAGTTGTGTATTTGGTTATGAGTTATAAGTTTTTGTATCAAATATCATATGTCACATTAAAAATTTCCTACTCAATTCAAAATTCATTCACTAAACAAATTTTCCACAATGAAATCATAATTTCAAAACTTACAAACTCAAAATACAACTCTTATTCTTAAATCATATTTAAAAAACTCCACTAAATACCACCATAATTTACCTATTTTTTTAAGGATAATTCTACTTGCACCATCCTTCTATCACATTAGAGCATCTCCAATGCACTAGGCATATCATACTTGTTAGTTAAAATGCCTAGTGTGATTCACTTTTTTCAATTCCAACGCACTAGGCATATGATTAGGCATTTTGGCTCAACTCATATTCACTAGCTACATGTAGCTAGCCTTCAACGCTAGGCAAAATGTATTCAATCATTAGGATCATTTCCCTCCATCTTTGTTGTTGACGTGGCATTCTATAAAATTAATAGTATTTGGATTAATAGCAAAAATAAAGAGTATGGTTGGAGTAAAAACATAAAACAGTTGATAGGCAAAATAAAATATATACTTTATAGTAATATTTAGATAGGTAAAATGTCTACTACCGTTGGAGATGCTCTTACATATATAATTTACTTATTTTTTATTACAATCTTGTTCTTATTTAAAATTACCAAAAAATCGCTCAAACCCAAACCCTAACCTTTAATTTCTAACCCTCCCAAGGTTTTCACCACCATTGTCATTGCCGTCGTCGTCGGCAACCCACCTTCAATCTCCAGTGACTTCACCACCTTCGGCCACTAACCTTTAACCCACTCTCCTCTACCAGCGACTCTTTCTTCCACGAACGACCTTTCACCTTCACCTAATGGGAGCTCAGCCCGCAATTGCGACCCAATCCTACCACTATCATGACCCAGTTTCGTCCCCCATCTCTACCATCGACACTTTGCTCCACCTTTCATCACCCCAGCACGACCGGAGCCTTTCTGATTGCTCTCTTCAATCGCTGACAAAGCACGAAAGAGAGCACCACAACCTATCGCAAACATCCTAGCCACCTACTCTCGTCATCACGACCCAACTATTACCTTCTTCCATTACCAACATATCAAGGGGGAGAAAGAAAGAGAACCCAAAACTCGAAAATAAGAAGAAGAAGAAGAAGAAGAAAAAGAAGAAGAAGAAGAAAAAAAAAAGAAGAAAAAGAGAGGGAAGGTGAAGAGGGGTCATAGTGGTCGAAAGTTGTAGGGGTTGATCGCTGGTATAGAAGGTGTTGGCTGTCGGAGGTGGCGGTCAGAGTGGTACTAGAGGTAGTGATTGGGAGTGAGGAAGGGTTTGGGTTTGAGAAGATAAGGGCAAGTTGGGTATTATTGTAAATGTAATAAGAAGAAAGTAAAATTATAAATGGTAAAAATTTCCCCTTTTAAAGCAAACTTCAGTAACTTGATTCAATTTGACTGTCAGTACCAATTGCCTTGCGGCCAACAAGTTTAAACATTGGAAACTATATGGTTCGGCCCAAACTCGAGATTCTAGTAGGCCCATGTTCATGGTCGAAGACACTAGCAACGATATTGATGTACACCGCCCCTGACCCAATTATATTTATTTAATATATTTTTATGTACTATATAATATCTAATTTGTTTTTTTGATATAATAAAATTTATATTTATTTATCATCTTGTATCTTTTAAATCTTATTAATCATAAATAATTATCAATAATATATTATACTATTTCTAATATTTTTTAATATCTTTATTTTTAAAGTTACAAATGGGACACTACAAACCCGTTTGGTTGGCATTCTTATCTTCAATCTTTCGCTACTATGCTATTTGGTGACTTTGAAACATGATTTAGGGGTTGTTTAGGATGACCTAAATAAGTGTATTTTTTGTCTTTTTATAAAAAAATATGTAGAAAAGTAGAGAAATGATGTGATGAAAAAAAAATAAAAAGATAAAAAGATAGATTATTTGAAACTTCCCAAACTTAGCCTTAGTATCAAGGGCGTCACAAATTAAATGTGATTTACATATATAGTGGAACTTATCCCTCTATGTTGCTTCTTTTCTTTTATCTAACATTTTGGCCCAGTTTATTTTCAGTGGTAGAATGGAAGAGATTGATAGTGAGGGGATTAAATAAAATTGTATTTGTTTTGATGATAGTTGTTAGTGTAGGGATTGTTAAATTATTTTTTTATATAAAATAAATATAAAATAATATAACAAATAAAAAAATACAAAAACATTAATGTTTTAAAAAAAAATGCCCAACATGTAAAAAATTTTAAAAAAATAAAAAAAAACAAAAAAGTTTCCAGAAAAAAATAAAACAAATAAAATAATGATTTTTACTTAACAAAAAAATACAAAAAATTAAATATTAATGTTAAAAAAAAAAATGCCCAACATATAAAAAAAAAAATTTTTCTAGTCTCCCGGACTATTTTTCTAATACCAAGTCTTGAAAACTCATCCGAATCCTCTTGGGGAGGCCCATCATAATTCGGAACTCACTATCAATTCCCTTCCTATCTCTCAAAACAAACACAATATTAGTGAGTCTCACCTCACTACCAATCTCAATCCCTCTTCTAACTCTATAAATAAACGGGGCCTTTAAGTTGATGTTTGGAAAGACGACATGGAGAGATACAATTGGTAATTGGTGTGTGGTATAGTCATGTGAAGCCCTAAATAATTTTCCACCAAGTTTAGAGCCGCCAATGTTCCCAACTTGGGCCATTGGGCTTAGACGATGGACCCATGGTGTGTGGCATACGTTTCACCAAGAATTCAAAAAACAAAATACACTTAGTATTGGGAAAATTACAAATCAGTGGTGTTAGAAAAATAATTATAAAATCATTGAAAAGATTTAATATCGATAAATGTTTTCAATAATATATAATTATTTTTTTAAAAATGACTTGATTTTGAATTTCTCCTTTAGTATTTACGATTCTTTATCTCAAAGTTAGTATTTCCTCCGTCTTAAAATATTAATTCCTTTTTAAAAATCAATGACTAAATAATATGAATTTCTTATTTTGCTATTATTTTAAATTCATTAACATTAATATTTTTGAAATGTAATAATTGTATTACCGATGAGTAATTTTAAAAAGTTAATATTTTTAAAGTATAATAAGTGTACTATAAAAAAAAAGTTAAATTCCTCAAAAGAAATTAATATTTTTGGACAGAAGAAGTGCAAATTACTCATTTGTCCCATAATTAGATGCTACACCAAAAAAACAAAAAAGAAAAAAGAAAAAAAGAAATTGTTGTTGTATTACCTCTATTTATCATGACATGAATGTCGAGACAAATAAGATGCACAGTTTAATCATACATGAAGATAATCGAGAGGGTAAAATAATAACTCTGATATTATGAAAGAAATTCAAACACTAAATCCAAAATAAATTGGTAGTAGGTTGAGAAATCTGTAGGCTATATAAACTATGTATGAGTAGGGCTGCAAATTGATAGAACTGTTCGTGAACAGGTTCAGGCTCGGCTCAGTAAAAGCTTGTTCGAACTCAGTTAGTTAATTTTTTTTTGTGTTTGAGCTCGAGTTCGTTAACTTTTTAATAAACAAGCCCAAACATTCTAAAATTCGACTTGTCAGCTGGCTCGTTTAATATTTATTATTTATATATATTAAATAATATAAAAATATGTATAAAAAAATAAAATAAATATGTTATATATATATTTAAAAATATAAATGTAAATAATAGTTAACTGTAGATAGTACATCTATATGATAGTGGTAGTAGATATTATTATTTTGGTAAAGTATTAACTTTTTTTATTTATTTATAATGTTTATATATTGTGTGTATAATTATATAATCAAAAATTTAATTACAACTTTAGTTTTATACACAAGTATAAATTTATAAATTTTTTGACTCGTTAAGATTCGTGAACAGGCTCGAGCTTGAGTCAAGCAAAAGCCAACTCGGCTTGAGCTCGGTTTGTTAAATTTTTATTGAGCTCAAGCTTGAGTTCGAGTTCGTTAAAATTTTAATAAATAAGTCTAAACATATTAAAACTCAGCTCGACTTGACTCAGTTCGTTTATAGCCCTATGTATGAGTGATTTAGAGATACAATGTGAGAAAAAATTATTTTTAAAAATAATTAGATTCCATTTTCATGTTATGAGCCGAACTGATAAAAAAAAAAAAAAAAAAGAAAAGAAGAGGAAGAAGAAGAAAAAAAAAGACCATAAGGAGACACATTCATAAAAATAAATTTTTTGTTTCACTTTATAAGAAAGTCACAAGTATAATTAAGAATAATAAATAATAAAAAAAAAACACATGAAGAAGTAACCAATCACACCCCTCCAATTTTATAACTTGATAAACCCCTCAATATAATCATAATTTTGAAATACAAAATGACAAGAATAACCCAAACTTAGAACAACGAGCATACACAATCAAAACAAATAACAAAATGAGACTTTTGATAGTCCCCTCTCCCTTCACTCACTCTTACTCTTCTTTTCATTCTCTCTCCTTCAGTTTTTCTATCTCTCTCTTCTCTCTCTTCAAAACTATATATTTATCATCAATCCAACAAGTTTACGAACGAAACTGTTCAGTATTATTTTATGCAATTAATTTTTTATCCATGGACTTCTTAATATATATATATATATATATATCAACCCCACCATTGGTGCACAGCAACACCCTCATCCCTTAACCTTCCATACAAAGCCAAGCATTCCCAATATGCCCTTCTACTACTTTTGCTCTTCCCACTAAGTCCTTGATGCTTACACTCCAAGAAAAGCTCATCCACCAACCCTAAAACCTTATTTTTTACCATCTCCTCCACTGTTTCAGCCTCAGCCTTCATCACTACATACTCCTCTTCCCGCACATTCTTCTTTAACCAATCCGACATCCCCATTTGGGGCAACGACAACTCCTTTCCAGAGGATGATGACGATGATGAATCTTCCGGTACAGTCTCAATCTTGTACATCTCAAAATCCTTGTTCCTCGTTGGATAATGCTTCGCAAACCATCCTGCATCACCAGCAGCTCCATCCTTTTCTGGCAAGCCCACATCGATGAAAACATGACGTGGGTAGCTTTCAAGTGAATCGCCCAATAAGTCCGGTAGGTACCTTGTTCGTTTAAGGTACGTTTTAGATTTACCAGAAGCCGCTCTCGGTGGTTCGAGGAGTACATCCTCGAGGTTATTAAGGGCTGCCTTCTTTGCCTCTGATGTGAGACCGCATAACTTCCTTTTCTTAGGTGAGTTTGTATGGGGATAGCTGATTTTTCGCATGGCAACAATGGTGGAGTCAAATCGGCGCAAGTAGACAATTTTATAGTTGGATGGCTTGTGAAATCCCAACGAAGGGTCCTCACTGAGTTGGATCGTGGCAATACCTCCTACCTTGAGAGTCCTGTCAATGAATTCTTCAATTGCATGAAAGCCATGCGTGAAAGCAAAGTCGAAAGTCTCGTCTGGGATCGAGCTTTGTCGCTCTGAGTCTGAATATGAGATCAAATCCATTTCATTTTGGCTAATAATTTGAGAATTGTAAATGGCTTCGTCGTTGCCACTGCCAACTAACAAGGCTCTACCACCCACTTTCAAAAGGCCTTCGTTTGCCAAATCGTGAAAGACTAAGGGCAACAGCTCTAGATTAATCGAATCAAATGCAGCTTGATCTGCCTCAGAATTAGTTCCGTAAGAATTTAAAGACAATTTTCCAAGTATCGAGCTAAACCATGGCAATGCAACAATTACCAATGCCAAAAGAATGGTCCTTGTCATCAGTTTCAAAACCCAAGAATGAGGCAATCGAATTATCAAGAAATGCGTATAAGTATTCATATCAATGTCATCTTTATATTGGTTATTGACTTTGTTGTGGTGTTTAGTTCGAAACCCATGAATCAAATCCATGGCTATAAATCTCATGTTGATGGGAAAAGTGCAAAATGGGGAAAAAAAAAATGAGCAAGCAAAGAAAAAGTATCACAAACTATATTAGAGAGTATTGAAAGAGATCCTAGAAAAAAGAAGAATAGAATGTTAATTGCAAGAGCTAGCGTGAGAGAGGGAGGTGGGAGTGGCAGCGAAAGGGGAATGAATTATTAGCGAGTGCAAAACCTGGATGCGGTGTGATTCCCACCCACAAGGGCAACACGATTACTTTGCAATCTTGACCATAAAAACATCAGTTGGTTCATCCTTTGCGCCTCCATCTCGAAACTCCCTTTAAGTTACCCAGTTCGATGAATTTATTTCGCAATGACAATTTTCGTTGAGTTTCCTAATTAGCGATACATTAGAAAAAGCCCCATCAACGTTGTCATCATCGACCTGGGAAAGGAAGTTGGAGAGAGGTGTTTCTTCTTCTTTTTTTGGTTTTTTTGGGGTATGATTTTTTTTTCTTCTAAGCAATCTAAATTATATTGGAGAGGGGTGTGGATGTGAATGAAGAGAGAGGATTTACGGAGGAGAGGGTATAGAAGAGATGCAGTTAAAAAAAGAAAGAGAAACGTATGGTTGGTCCTCCGAGAAGTTCTCTCAGCGTTTGTTTTTCAATAATACGCGTATTTGAATTATATATATATATATATATATGTTGACTCTAGTAATATTGAATTATTATTTTTATTTATCAAACTGTTCAAAATTGATAAATCACCTCTCAATCATCAAATTACGTAAAAAATTTAAATATAAAATTACAAAAGTATTGCGTTTGCATTCACCGTTGAATACGTAAAGAGGTGTGTTGGATTGTTTGCTAGGGTTTGTGGCTTTGTTCTAAGGCCAACTATTCTTATTATTGGTGTGTTTGTTTGGACAGACTGAATAAGGAGAAATTGTAATTTATTAGATTGTAATCCTAAGATTCATAGTCCAGGGATTATTTGGTTAGATAGAATATGTATTTCATGTTTGTTTAGTTATGTGTTTAGATGTTAGGAAATGACTATTTAGTTGGATATGATATGAATCTTATGTTTGTTTGAGATATTATTGAGAATGATAAATGCCCAAATAACTATTTTACCCTTTTCAATTATTTACTAAGTAATAGCAATATTAAACATATCTGTAATATTTTAATTATTTTTAGCTAGATTAAATAAAAATTTAATTTATTTTATTTTTTACACAATTATATAAATTTAATTTTTTTAAATTTAAATAAATAATATCAATAAAAATATATGTTATTTTTTTTAATCAAAATTTTAAATAAATTTATTTAAAAATAATAATAATTAAATAAAACATTTATTAAAATTTAAATAATGAAATTAAATAAAATATAAACAAAAATTTAAAATAAAACATCAATAAAATATCTATAAAAAATTATTTAAAAAAATTAAATAAATAAAACATTAATAAAAATTAAATTAAATTATTTTATTTTATTTTTAAATTGAGACATTTAAATTTTATTGACTTTTACTAAATATAATACATAATTAAATAGTAGAGGGTCAAAATGGTCATTTCATCACCTAATCTCATATCCCCCTTATCCTCCCATTTGTGTCCCAACCCCCCCTCCATGGGACACAATAGTCCAACACATTTAGAACTAATAGTCTAGAATAAAAATTTTAAACTAAACAACGGACTATTAGCCTGGATAGACTATTAATCCAATCCTATTACTCAATCCCTGAAAACAAACATCACCTAAGGGTTTAATAGCTATGGTGTTGTCAACTGTTTGCTAGGGTTATCCTTGGGTTATCCATGCATACCTTGTTGGGTGTTTGGCTATATTATGAGGGTTGAGTTTTGGTGTTGTTAAATAAGGTATATATACTATATTATTCTTATTTTTGCTCAAAATTATCAATTTTATCTAAGAATTTTACCCTTTGATTTCACACAAAGTGCAATGATAAGTTAAGATTTATTATGAATGTGAACCTTTCTATAAAGTTTAATCCTAACCTTCCATTACAAACGATTCCATGTTTCATTAAATTATTTTTGTAAGTAAGGATTTCATTACTAAAAAAATGTACAACGAATCCGATCACGGTTTGACTTCCTTGGATAGCGTCAATCGCTCAAGTGAAGAAAAAAAACTAATCTAAAGAATGAAGAAACCGTTACTGAACGAGAGCGAGTGAAGTGAGTAAGCCCCAGACAAGGGACTTGGGGATCCTGTTGTGCCTTTGGGCATAGCAGGCTACTGTGCTCCCTTGTGGAGGGTCATTCCCAACCTCTTTTGATAATTTAAATTGTTTATATTGTAGAATTTATCGAGTAGATTATTTATGTAAAAAATCAAGTTAATTGGATATTTGCAGCCCTATAACCAAAGCACATTTGTTTTTATAAAAATTAACAGTTAACATAACTTTCATAAATTTTTAAAAACAATTAAGACCTAATCATGGGTTATGAATATATGATTAACTTGATGTTTTACATGAATAATATTTTTAACGAATAATAATCCGAGTTTATGGATGAGTGTTGCAACTGCTGTGGATGCTGGCAGATCTACGGGTTGTATGGATGCTGGTAGTATGCTATTTGGTTTTTTTTGGACCCATTTTGTGGAAAACGCTTGTATTTATTTTTTCTGGTTTTGCCTTCCCTTGCGGGCCGTGCAAGGGAAATCTATTTTTTCTCTTGATATGTATATTTCTGTTTAGATCTTTAGTTTCTTCTCAAGCTTTTGGGGACTTCTTTAGCGGGTTGTATAGGGTTATTTGTTCCCTTTTCTTTAGGCTTCTATATGTTTATAGGTCTGTTCATGGTCCTCGTGTTCTCCATGGGGCCCATGAACATTTCTTTCGGATGCCTTATTTTGTTCTATATGTTTTGCTCTGTTTATCAGGTGGGCCCATTTCCTTTTGTTGTTTTGGATTGGTGTGCCATGGTGCTGCCCGTTTGTCTTTTGTTTTCTGTTTTCAATGTTGTCTAGCATTTTGTAGGGCCTGGGGTATGCCCCTTGTATTTGTATTCCTTTGTCTTTAATTTATGACTTACTTACCTAAAAATATTTAAAATAAATAAATAAATATTTTTAACGAATTTTACAATATGAACAGTTCAAATCATCGAAAAATACTTGGAACGAATTCCTACAAAAGGGCACAAGAGGCTGCTTGTAGCAAGGAGCTACCAAGGAGTGACTCAGTTGAAGCTTCAAATGTAGAGCTCGCGACGACTTCGATGCAAATGGCTATACCAACTTGTTGCAGCCATGCGGGAGGTCCAAGAGTCAGGAGAATTCCACTAAGGTAGGTGTGAGAGAATTCCACCAAGCTAGGTGTGAGCTCGAAATTCCCAAAATGAAAATATGCAGTATTCTTATACCAAAAGTGGACCAAGGCTTCAATCAAGTCCAATGGGTTAAAAAAAGAGCAAAGATCCTCTAGAGTGATTTTTTTCTAAAGTTTCTTAGAGTGTTACATTGTGTGGTTAAGATTTACTGGCAAATCACATCAATTTTTACCTATGAAGGTAAGCACTTCTATGCAAAGAAAATATGCTAACATTATGTGAAAACTTTTAATTTTAGATATTTACTTTTTCCATCACCTTTTCAAGAATTTCTTTTCATTTTGCAAATATTTGCTTAACAACAATTATTCTATTCTAAATTGTAAGGGTAAAATTTTTTGCCACGACATGATATGAAGTTAGCAGAGAGGGTTAACTATTTCCTAACATGAATACGTAGTGGTAGAGTCAAGAAACTAAATTAGAAGGGGCACTTATTAATTATAACTTTAATTTTTTTTTCCATAACCAACAATAAGAAGATAATAATAATTTTTAAGTACAAAAACTTAAATAAATTATTACAAAAATATTGCACATAAAATTTTACAATTAATTTCGAGTAAAATCGAAAGAAAGTATTGTGTGTAACTAGTGTATCATGGACAATGTAAAAAATTTATATATTTTAGTTGTAAGATAAATTACATAATGATAAGATAAATCAAATTGTTACAAAATTTGAGTAAAAATTTCATATAATAGTGATATCACGTCATTATTATATATGATATCACCAACCAATAATAAAGCAACATATGAATGATGAACTCTACATACAAATATAACTAATATTTTAGTAATTTTTACATATATATAGTGAGGTTAATTATATTTGCATATCAATAATAATAGATATTACTTTTATATTGAGATTTTTACACAAAATTTTCATACATAAAAATATAATTTGTTGTAGTCACTTCATTTTTAATAAAACAATTACTATTGTTTTCATAAATTTAAAAATGTCTTTGACATTTTATTCTAAATATTATTTTTGTTTAAAATTTTATTTATATACATATATAAAAAAAAAAAAATCCAGGGGGCACATGACCCCCCGATCACCATGTGGCTTCACCACTACATACATGACATGACCTGATAATACGAATATTAAACAGATTGGGTTAGTATCAAATCTGTATAACACGAGATTGACACAGATAACTTATATAATGAAGACTTAGTACACATTTTAATATTATTTCCACTAAAGAGTATCATGATATTTTTTGATCTCTTACATAATTACTTCAAATTTATTAAAAAGTATGTAAAATACAATTTTAAGTTTAATATAGATTTTGGTTTTGCTTTTAATTGAACTTAATGTTTTTTTTTTTGTCTATTATGTGAGTTAATCTAGTAAAAAATATAATAATAAAATATAATTTTTATAAATTAAGAAAATCAAATTAAGTTGAAATCAAATATTTTTATAAATAATTTCATTTAATAGAGATTAATTTCATTAAATTTAATTTGTGAAGAAATTTTCAATTTTTTTTTTCATACATTTGATATTTTAATTTAATAGTGAATTTTTTTGACATAACACGTTAATACGACACTATACACGAAGTAATAAATGGATTGTGTTAGTGTTAAGATAATTTTGACATGAATCCAAGATAACATGACATGAACAACAATGATTGAGACCCCTACAACCTCTTTTAGATTTCAACTATTGATGGTGTAAATTTTATATAGATATCAATAGTTGAGATTTAAAGGGGGTTGTGGGATCCCAAAAAGGAGAGTCCAGATCTTCTCCAGCCTTTCCGCCGGGTGATGGTCCAGATTGGGCCACGTCACCTCACTCAAAATATATGGCTCAGATCACCTTAAAAAAAAAAAAAAAAAAACCAAATTTCAGTCCTCTCTCTCATGGCTGTTTCTTGGATTATCCATGCCATAGCCATAGCTATAGCCATAGCTCTTGTTCTTCTTCTTCAACAACAATGTATTGTCCTTGCTGTTGTTTCAAGCAATTAACAAATGGGTCTTGGAAATTACATATTATTTCATTTTCTGTTTTTTTTTTTTTTACTTTGTTTTCAATTTCAGGTTCATATTGTGTATATGGGAGAGAGACGACATGATGAGACTGAACTCGTTACAGATTCACACCATGAGATTCTTTCATATATTCTTTGATCTTTGGCCTCTCTTTGGTGGAAGGGTTTTGGTGGGTTGGGTGGAGTGGTTGCCATTGATGGATTTGGAGATTTGCAGAGAAGGAAATTATGTGTTGAGTTTTTTTAAGAGTTTGAAACAGAGAGAGAAAGAAGAAGAAATAGAAAGGGTGGGAAAGAAGAAGCTCACAACTGCTGGTGAGAGAAAGGGAAGAAAAATAGAAAATAAGAATAGAACTAAAATAGTGTATATATATATATGTATGTATGCATGCATGCATCAAATGTAAAATTAAGAAGGGAGAGATGGGGAAAGGAAGAAGATCAAAAGCAGAGCCTCCATGGAAGATTAGTTAAGAGGGGAGAGAGGGGGAGAGAGGGAGGAAAGAGAGAGACGGCTTTCACGTTTTGCCTCAGTCTTTTTTTTTTTTTTTTAAATGTTGATCTGAGCTGTATATTTTGAGTGGGGTGACGTGGCCCAATCTGAGCCATCACTCGGAGGAAAGACAGGAGAGAACTGCTGGAGGGGATCTGGACTCCAAAAAGGATCCCAAGCGTTTTTGATGGTATCAGGATCCTCTAGGGTAATAACCCTGAAGTGATCTCCTAAAGTGAGAGATCCAACGGCTGAATCGTTTTGGTTAGTACGTTCAAAAAAAAAAAAAAAAAAAAAATTCAGCTCTGGTTCCAAATGACGAACAGGTTTCTGCAAATATAAAGCAATAGAGAGACTCTCTCTCTCTTCTCCTCAGCGGCCATGAAAGTAAGTTAAATAATTTCAAAAACATTTTTACAGATTATACTCACATTAAACAGTTCATTGCTGTTATTGGCAAAGCCATTCTCCATAACTCTTTCAGCTCTTCTACAACCTATATTCATAGAAAAGAAACAGAACACTTTAGAAATGGGTTATTAATCAAACTCTGTTTTTATGCTTGATTCACTGAAAAAGTAATAATAAAATTTATTTTAAATAGAATAAGGGTAAAATGAATATTGTTATACCTGGTTGGTTGTGGGGAGTTTGGGGAAGAAAAATTTGGGTCTTTGTCTTCCAAGTTGGAGATTGATTGAGAAATGAGTTTGAAGAAGATTGATTTTAATCAATAAGAAAACTGTTGACCCAACTTGCTATGTTTTGGTTTTGAGTCCTCATATTTTTTATGGGTAGTTCATGAACTTGGGAATAAAGAATAAGAACATGAACTTGGGAATAAAGATTAAGAATCAAAAGATTTTGGGTTGAATAGGAAGTAAAGGCTAAAAATGGAGAAGCATTGAATACAAGAAACAGAGGTTGTGTTTTTGAAATCAAACATTTTTTTTTTTTTTTTTTTTCAACTTACTAACCAAAACGACGTCGTTTTGGTTAGTTTTGTTTTCAACCGTTAGATTTCACACTCTAGGAGATCACTTCAGGATTCTTACCCTAGAGGATCCTGATACTTTTTGATGACCTGAACATGATCCTACCAAATTGACTATATGCTATTTATATATTAATATTTAAATATAAATTAAATATATCTTGGTTCAACAACCGTCGCTTTGGCCGAGTGGTTAAGGCGTGTGCCTGCTAAGTACATGGGGTTTCCCCGCGAGAGTTCGAATCTCTCAGGCGACGAAATGATGTTAAATAATAATTTTATTATTATTTATTTATTTTTTTTCAGTATTCACAGTTTTTTCTTGGAAGGGAAAAGTGAAAAAATAGTCAATGATATTTGAACCGGGGAATATTTGAAAGTATGTGAGTTTTGCAGCTTACTAAGCCTCCGTTTAGGTAGTGGGTTAGCTTTTTGACTTTTTAGTTTTTTTGGTTATTTTAGCTTGGGCTAAAAAGTTTGGTTTGGGAAAGATTTTTTGACTTTTTGACTTTTTTGACTTTTTTTGTGACAGAAGAGTGTAATGATTATGGGTTAGATGCCATGTTTTGTTTGTTGTGGCTAAAATAGCCTATTTTGTCTTTTGTGACTATTTTAGCCCTAACCTTGCTTGCCAAACGGACCCTAAAGAGATCAGGTGGTTAGGGGTTTTAGAAAAGCTCCATGTTTATGAGTTTTTTTTTTTCTAAAATCAAAACTAAGAAAAAATAGAAAAATCATTTTAATCGTCAATGTCCAATTTAAGAACTAATAATGTTGTAATGATTATATTTAAGTATCAATTTAAAAAATTTTTTTTTTTTGTTACACTGTGCATAGTTTAATGAACCCAGTTTTTCATAACTTATAATAATGTATTTATAACATATTAAAGGATATCTAAATTTGGTGAACGTATCATTACTATTTAAAAATAATCTCTATTAAAAAAGTTATAAATGAAAATTTGTGTGGACCAATTATTTGCGTCAATTATTCTTAAATTAAGTCTGATTGTCAATCGATTATCTCAGAGTTAGGATCTGCAAATGCGTTCACGGAGGATTTTTTTTTTTGGTTCCAAAAAAAAAAGAAAAGAAAAAGGTTGAACATTAGTCGAGTGAAATTCTTTGTCCTGCTTCCCACCAACCTAGTAAGATTTATGAGCCATGCCCTTTTTATTTATTATGTTCCTCGAGAAACATTTCTTATGTGAATAAATTAAAAATTAATTATTTAGGATTTGAGAAGAGAGAAGAAAAAAATTATGGGAATATATTTTCTGAGTACCAACACGTGGCCAAGGTGACGCCGACGTGTCAGCCGAGGTGCCACGTGTACCGGTTGTTATGCAGAGGTCATCTCGGATAGGCCGAGGTTACCTCTGAAGATATCGGAATCTGAGATAAGCGGATGAGGGGCAAGAGTCCTAGAATAAGAGAAGACTTCAGTTTGTGTTAAGATAAAACTCTTAGAGAGTTTATCCTAATCTTACTAGGAGTCCAAGATTAGCAGTAATCTTGAGTCCATAGAAGTTAAGCTTCTATTGGGACTAGATTTATGTTGGCTATAAAAGAGAGGCACCCCCATGGGTCTAAGGTATGCTTTTGGTACTTAAGCTTGTGAGTTTAGCACTTAATATATCTTTGAGAGATATACTGACTTGATCGTCGGAGTGCCCCCGGGTGGACGAACCACCGCCGAAATCTTCTCTTTCTGTTGTAGGTCAGCTAGGTGCCATCTATTCTGCCGGTACTTTCCAGCTGGTTACTAAGCGGGCAGTGTGGTCAGAAAATCACTCACACAATTTGGCGCCGTCTGTGGGAAAGAAAGGAGAATAGATGGCCATCATTGTACAAGATCAATGTATCGGAAACGACGAGTTTAGCAAAGATGGAGAATGTGTCGACATAAACGGAGTGAAGACCCTTCCAGAAGGAACGCAAAGACAGGGGGCATAGTGCTCCCAAGGAGATGACATTTAAGTATAGAAGAGCTCAGCCCAAGTGAGCAGATCCCGGATTCCAGATCCTGGATCCCGGATCCCAGAAGACAAGATCTCGGCCTAAATAAGTAGGTCCGAGAAGATAAGAGCTCAGCCTAAGTGAGTAGATTCCGGATTCCAGATCCTGGATCCCGAATCCCAGAAGGCATGATCTCGACCTAGATGAGTAGGTCCGAGAAGAGAAGAGCTCAACCTGATAGAGTAGATCCAAGATTCCAGCAGACAAGACCTCGGTACTTAAGCCCGAGAAGAGAAGAGCTCAGTGAGCAGATCTCAGATCCTAGAAGATAAAAAGAAAACATACAAGGTCAGACTACAGTTAGCCAGGTTGAAGACCTTTTATAAGGTCCACAAAAGAGCACGTGAAAGCCATGTAGGGGGCAAAGAGAAGAGAGATTATGTTTACCACTTGTTGAAATTTGTGGACAATTTACAAGTTGAAGTTAAACCGAAATTATTGTTTAACACTTGTTGAAATTTGTGAACAATTTACAAGTTGAAGTTAAACCGAAATAATTGTTTAACACTTGTTGAAATTTGTGGACAATTTACAAGTTGAAGTTAAACCGAAATCATTATTTAACACTTGTTGAAATTCTGTGTGAATTTACAAGTTGGTTAAACCAATATGATGTTTACCACTTGTTGAAATTTGTAGCAATTTACAACTTGGTTAAACCGATATGATGTTTAACACTTGTTGAAATTCTGTGTGAATTCACAAGTTGGCTAAACCGATATGATGTTTAACACTTGTTGAAATTCTGTGTGAATTTACAAGTTGAAGTTAAACCGAGGTCATATTTAACATTTGTTGAAATTCTGTGTGAATTTACAAGTTGAAGTTAAACCGAGATGATATTTAACACTTGTTGAAATTTTGTGTGAATTTACAAGTTAGTTAAACCGATATGATGTTTAACACTTGTTGAAATTTTGTGTGAATTTACAAGTTGGTTAAACCGATATGATGTTTACCACTTGTTGAAATTTGTAGCAATTTACAAGTTGGTTAAACCGATATGATGTTTAACACTTGTTGAAATTCTGTGTGAATTTACAAGTTGGTTAAACCGATATGATGTTTAACACTTGTTGAAATTCTGTATGAATTTACAAGTTGAAGTTAAACCGAGATGATATGTAGCGACCCTAATTTTCTTTAGTCATTATTTATTATTATTATGGTTATTATTATCTTATTTTATTTTTGACTTTATTAATTGTGTGGTCACATGAGAGTTAATGTGATATTTAATGGATTTAATGTTATAATTATTAATTGGGTGGTTACATGAGATTTAATGTGATATTTAATGAATTTAATGATGTAATTATTAATTGGGTGGTTACATAAGGTTTAATGTGATATCTAAGGCATTTAATGTTGTAATTAATAAATTTTACTACATATTATAGTTTATTAAGCTATTATATATTGAGATTTAGGTTTATAGTATAATATTATTAGGTTATACTAGCTCTTAGGTTATTATATATACAATAACATAGAAGTATTCAATTAGGTTTAGGAGATAAAAAAGAAAAGAGAGAGACCAAGTTGAGAGAGAGAGAGAGAGAGAGAAATCAAAAAAGACAAAGAAATGGGCGGCAGCAAGGAAAAAAGAGGAGAGGGAAGAAAAGGAAAGATTAAGGTTTTGTTTTGGTGACACTAGTAGTTTTCTAAATATTCTTTGATTTTCAATAAAGTATTGTGAGTACAAAATCCACTTCTCTTGATTTATGTTTAATTCTTGTTTTTTATCTATTTGTTTGATATTAGTTTGATTTTGAGTTTACATAAAGATGATAGATTAATTTTAATTATTTTGACTAGTGGTGTATGAAAAGTTTAGGGTTCTTAGATAATTGACTGATTTTAATTATTTTGTTTAGTTGTGTATGTAAGGTTTAGGGTTTTTATTGATTGGATTTAATTATTTTGATTAGTTGGGTATGTCAAATTTAGGATTTTTATATGGATTTATTTTATTGTTTTAATCACACTCATGGTTATATGAAATTTAAAATTAATTAGGAACCCATAGATAAATTCCTTATACTCCACCATGACTCCATGGATTGTTGTTTTATTTGAGTGATGGTGAGAAAGAGTGTATAAAAAAAAAAGTGAGGATTATGAGATTTATTTGAATGTCTTAAGCTCGGCATTGTTATGTTTATTCTCATGTGTGAGATGTTGTGTATATATATATTGTTGCCTCGTTATGAGCAGACGAGTGCTTTGATTTGCACGCGTATGTATATGCTAACCATCCGGGGAGTGTGAGTCAAACTCGGGACGATATCCCCGTGCAAGTTTGGCTTCGGAGCGGTGTTAGGTATACGGGAGGCACATGGGATATATGTGTAGGCCGGAAGGGGAGAGCCGAAGTGGTGGAGTTAAGGTACAAAAAAATTAATTATGAATTTATTAGTACAGTGTGTATGGTATTGTTATGTACATGATAAAAAAAAATAGTAAACGATCTTGATAAATTATGAAATTTGAGCAGAGGCATGCATATGTGATTTTGGACAACTTTTGTGTTGTACCTTTTTATTAAAAAGATTGATTAGAACTTATAATCGGATGACCTTGGTTATTGTCGGTTTGATTCATTTTGGTAATTCAGATTTTATAGGCTGTTTTAACCCACAAAACGAGCTCATTTTTATTGGTTTTGCATAAACTGAAGTAAAACATTATTCTGCACACTTTTCGTGTTTTGAAATTTTTCGAAAAAAATCATCTTAGGGCAGTTTTTTGTTCGTTTTCAGTTTCAGATTTTTCGATTGAATTCTGTCTAGATTTTTATATCAAGTTTTCTCTTAACCTGTTCAGTTTCTGTTAAATTCGTTCATGTTGTCTTTTAGGAAATTTGATTTTGTACAACTTTCGTTCTTTGAGTTTTGATCAATTCGAATTATTTAAGTATGAAACGGTCTAATTTTATATTTTTTTAACAAGTTACTTATGATTAAATTATACTAACGTTATTTGTTTTGCAGGATAGTGGGTCTTACTAACTTTTTATGCAGGGCTGACCCACCATATTTTTATTTCTATTTTGTCTATTTTATAATCAATTTATATTTTGTTGTGTACGGACAAGAAACTAAATGCCACCGTATCTCGGAAAACTACCCATTCGTCTCAGTGCAGTTGGAACTACTTGTCTTGTTCCGTAGTAAGAATTTAATATATTTTGATTTGCGTCTGGTAGACACATGGGTGTTAAATCTTGTACTCATACCAGTATACCTGTATACTGACCCGTTTTGTCTCTTGGCAACTTGGGTGCGTTCTGTTTGAGCGCAGCTGAGCTTCCTTTGCAGGATTAGTTGGGGTTACAGTGGTGACGTGGATTTACGATAGTGTTGAACCTGTCGTTTGAACTTCTTTTGTTTTATTGAGCTTAGGATTGATATTAGTCTATGTATTTATTATTCTCTTTATGACTTTAGTATTGGAATAATTTAGAATGGTTTGTAACCGTACTTTATTTAAGTTGTTTTGACTAGTTGTTGGCACTTAATGTTGAGGTATTTGTTAGTAATGAGATTATGGTGGATGGTTTAGTTGGCGTTTTAGTTTTTTTGTTTCACCCCTAGGATTTGGATGATGGAATATTGATTGGGGTTTAGTCCTAATTTTATATTTAATTGTTCAAATTTTGGGGCGTGACATGATATTTAACACTTGTTGAAATTCTGTGTGAATTTACAAGTTGAAGTTAAACCGATGTGATGTTTAACACTTGTTGAAATTCTGTGTGAATTTACAAGTTGAAGTTGAACCGAGATGATGTTTAACACTTGTTGAAATTCTGTGTGAATTTACAAGTTATAGTTAAACCGAGGTCGTATCGAAAGGAAGATGGTTTAACACTTGTCGAAATTTTGAGAAAAATTTACAAGCTGAAGTTAAGTCGAGGTTATGATAAAGGATAATGGTTAAAACACTAGTTGAAATTTTTGAGAAAAATTTACAAGTTAAAGTCAAGCTCAAGCAATATCTTCGTACTTGCCGAAACTACCAGGTTGTAAAAACTTGAAATATGGAAAACTGAAGTCTTGATAGAAGACATTAAGAAAGTGACAAGTCTTAAGCAACACTTGTGAAAATCTTTGTTACAATATTTTCAAGTGTTAGGACAAGGCCGAGATGAGCAAGATTAGAAGTTGTGACAGAGGTATTTTACCCGAAGAGATTGCACAGTCAAGGTGTACTTTGAAGACATGCAAATTATTCTAAGTGTAGAATCATACAAGAGCAGAAAAAAGAAGACATTCATTCAAAGAAGAAATTAGAGAAATGCATTTAAAGAAGAAAGAAGGCACTTCGACCTGAATATTGAAAAATAAATTATTCAGACTACAAAATGGCACGTCGGCCGGATTAAAAGCATACAAAAAAGGACAAAGTACAAGGTACAAGGTACAAGGAGTAAAAGAAGGAAACAAAACTACTCGGCATCAAATGGCAAGATATAGAAGATAGTTGGGAAGACTTCTCAACAGCCTTCTCGGCCTCGAGCTCAGCATCGATCTCCCGAAGAGTTTGATCAAAGCTCTTCTTGGTGATTGACACCTCGGAGTTTGAAGACAATGATTGAAAGCAAGAATCTAGAAAAAGACACAGAAAATAGAAACAAGAATGTAATTCGTAATCAAGAATGGTGATGAAGCTATCAGGAAATCAAGACAAAAAGATTGCACAGGTATGTCAAGCCAAGAACAGTGTCAGAAATCAACAGATGTGTGAACAATGTGTATTCAAGAAGATGATTTGGAAACAACGGGTAAAACAACAATGGTGATTAAACAATGAAGCAGAGCTTCTTGGAAAGCAACAAGAAATAAAACCAGGAGGAGCAGTGGCTTACCAGAAAGAGGGAAGCCAGAATGAGAATTGCCGAAGTCTGACGACGGATGCAAAAATGACAGAATGACGTAAGCTTCACCGGAGGAGAGGAGCGAAAACAGTTGCAGAGCTTGAAAGCTTGGAACAATGACAGATTTAAGCAAAAGAGCTAGAAAGAGAAAAATCAGAGTCAAGAAGATGACAAAGTTCAAGGATAAAGCCAAGTGCACAGGCACTAAGTAAGTATGTGAAGAACAAGAAAGTAATGACCCAGACACGATGCTAGCAACAGAAAGCGGATATGGCAAGAATAGTGCCAGGCGTTCAAACAATTCAAAACTTGAAAACAGACGAAAATAGAAGACAACAGAGGGCAAGTAAACGGATTTAGAAGAGTTATGAAAGATTGAGCTTAATAAAAGAGTTTATGAACCTACCAAGAAAAATGAACGCCGATATGAAGATCGCCGGAGTCAAATAGATGACTGGAAGTCGGGAACCCACCGAAGAATGTGAGTGGAGCAGTTGCAAAGCTCTTGGAGTTTAAGAATTAAAGGAACAAGAACCTCGGCTAGGAGGTGTGATCTCGAGCAGCTTGGAAAGCATGAAGCTTGATACTTGACAGAAGTGGACAGTAAAAGTCCAGGGAACTTTGAGGTCGGCGAGTTTGATCTCGGACAGAGGGGCATATATGAATGAACAGTGTAGGTTCCATCACCTCAGAATGTCGAGGTAATAGAACCTAGGGGGTAGTTGTGGGGATATATTTTCTGAGTACCAACACGTGGCCAAGGTGACGCCGACGTGTCAGCAGAGGTGCCACGTGTACTGGTTGTTAAACAGAGGTCATCTCGGATAGGCCGAGGTTACCTCTGAAGATATCGAAATCCGTGATAAGCGGATGAGGGGCAAGAGTCCTAGAATAAGAGAAGACTTCAATTTGTGTTAAGATAAGACTCTTAAAGAGTTTATCCTAATCTTACTGGGAGTCCAAGATTAGCAGTAATCCTGAGTCCATAGAAGTTAGGCTTCTATTGGGACTAGATTTATGTTGGCTATAAAAGAGAGGCACCCCCATGGGTCTAAGGTATGCTTTTGGTACTTAAGCTTGTGAGTTTAGCACTTGATTTATCTTTGAGAGATATACTGAGTTGATCGTCGGAGTGCCCCCGGGTGGATGAACCACCGCCGGAATCTTCTCTTTCTATTGCAGGTCAGCTAGGTGCCATCTATTCTGTCGGTACTCTCCACCTGGTTACTAAGCGGGCAGTGTGGTCAGAAAATCACTCACTCAAAAACTATGAAAAAATTATAATTTATTTTTATTTTTTTTATAAATTTAAAATTTAAACACAATATTTTGATTATTTTGACATTATTTATTTTCTAAATATAGTGAATTTTACTTGTACGCATTTCATTTGTTGTGTGAATTTACATAAAAAGTGAAAACTGTGGAGATGTATTTTTAGGGTTGTCCGTATGACCGAGATGGTTAGTCGAGGTGCCACGTGGACAAGCCAGGTTGTCGAGATGATTGTGATATTGCCGAGATGTAGTGCGGTAATATTGAAATCCGAGATATTTAGATAGATGACCAGAGTCCTAGATAAGTTGAGGCGCTTAGTTCGGATGGTGATGAGGCCCTTAAAGGGATCATTTTTATCTAACTAAGAGTCCGAGGTAAGTGTTGTGCTTTAGTCTTATGAAGTGAGACTTCTAGGGGACAAGGGTACTGATTATTATAGAAGTAAGACACCACTGTGAGTCTAAAGTATGCTTTTGCTTGTGCATTATTCACTTGTTTGATATCCTTGTGAGATAAGTTGACTGACTTGATTGTCGGAGTGCCTCCGGGTAGACGAACCACTGCGGCATTTCTCACTCTCTTGTGTGCAGGTGTTCGACTTAATTTATTCTGCTGCATACTCTCCAGCTAAGTTCCCTAGATTTCAGTAGAGAGATATGTTTGGTTGTGAGGTCAGAAATCAACATTCACAATTTGGCGCCATCTGTGGAAACTTAGTAAGAATAGATGGCTGTAGACACCCCATTTTTGACGGCCCTTAAGACTTGGGCGCCACTGTTTGATCACTCAATGATGAATGTGTGCGCTTGCCAAATGCTCGATTGTCTCAGCAGGAAACCTCAGCCTACAAACCTTGTGCCTTGTTTTGGACCCAAACAGTGTTTTTTCAGGCATGAGCATCCAGGGACTTGTACACCCACTAGTGTGGCATGCCGCCCACTAATGTGGCCTGTCGGCCACTAGTGCAAAAAACTAGATATTTTCTGCCAGCTGTCCTTACAGATGCATGTACCATTCCAGCTGTGTTTGTAAGAATATTTTCGAGGGTCTCTCATATATTTCTGTATATAGATGACCCTCTCTTTTGTTGCCAAGATTAGAAAAATTTTGGAATTTAGAAAATTTTGGAGAGCAAAATTTTGGAAAATTTCTCTCTCTACAATTCTCTCTCTTGCAATTTACATAACCTTTGCTTAAACACTCTAAACCAAACCTAGAGAGTTCCTTGACAGGGATGACAATTTGAAACCGGCCCGACGGGGATCCTCGACCCCGACCCCGACCCCGACCCCAATTTGATCAGTTTTTTCCCGAAAAATACCTCCGACGAGGAGAAGACGGTATTTGAAAATCAATCCCCGATTTGTTTCGGGCCGGGGATGGTGATCGGCGTTCAAGCCCCGGCCCCACCCCGTCCCCGACCCGCCCTGACTCTATCCCCAAATTTTCCCGAAATAAAATTACTTTTATACCCCTTATATATAATAATAATAATAATAATAATAATAATAATAATAATAATAAACCAAGCCCTAAACCCGTGACTCACTGGTCTCACTCTCACTCTTACTCTCGTTCTTCTCTCTCACTCTCTCACTCTCTCTACACTCGTTCTTCTCTCTCTCTCTCTCAACTCTCTCATTCTCACTCTCACAGTAGCCTCTCGTTCTTCTCTCTCTCTCTCTCTTATATCTCACTGATCCCTCACTCAGTGTTCTGATAACTATTTTTGGCGATGAGAGAGAGCTTCATGTCGTGAAAAAAAAGTGGAGGAGGGAGAGAGAGAGAGAAGAGAGCTGCTATGGAGTGTAGCACAGCGTTGATCTCCACCGCCGTCCTCATTCGCCGATCTCCACCGCCGCCCTCCTTCGCCGATCTTTACCGCCGCCCTCCTCCGCCGATCTCCACCGCCGTCCTCATCCGCTGATCTCCAGCGTCGATCTGTAAGATCTGTTATTCTTTTTTTTTATCTGTTATTGATTTTTTGATCTATTGATAATGATCTGTAATTTTTTTTTGATCTGTTGATGATGATCTATAATTTTTTTGTTTTTGATCTCTGTTGTTAATGATGAGCTTCATCTGTTTTTTTTTGATCTGTTGATCTGTTGTTTTTTGATCTGTTGATGAGGATCGGGAAATTTCGAGGTCGGGGAAACTCGATCCCCATTGGGGATGGGGATGGGGACTGTGATTGGTTTCCCGTCGAGGACGGGGAGGGTGATCCCCGGCCCGGCCCCGCCCCGTTACCATTCCTATTCCTTGATGAGGTGATTTGAGCTTGTATTTTAGCTCTTGAGGCACTTGAGAGTGTGAAATTAGTGGTTTATAACTCAAGGGATCATTCCTCTTCAAGAGGTATACATTCTAGTGCTTTTGTACCATCTTTATACTAGTTTTCTATATTTTCTTGTTGTTTTTGAGCTGTTTATTACCTGTCATTTTTGGGCTAAAACTTGTGGTTTAAGGTCATTAAAGGTAGAGGGGTTAACAACCCTTCTTTGAACCTTACTTCTAAGGCCTTTGCCCTTGTGTTTCCTACCTTCTCATCAACTTTTTTTGAGATTTTTACCACTAATTTTTAGAGGTTTTTTAGAGGCAAAAATCATGTTTTAATGTCCCAAAAATGGAGGTGTTAGCCTCCCCTCCTTGTGCTTATGTGTTAGCTTTAATCCCTTAATATTTTAGCTAGTTGTTATAGTTGTTTGTCTTAATTCCAGCACTTTTTAGGACTGTTTATATGAGTTAGCTTCATTTATGCTTTGTATAGTATGCTTGTAGTGTAATGGTCCTCATAAGCTTGTGGTTTAGGCCTTAGCTACCAACCTATTTGAGTTGATAGCCTTTATTTCTCGCTTTCTATACTTGTGTTCACCTCTAAGCATCTCTGTAACCTCCCTCATTTCTTGATTTTTCATTTGCTTTGAGAGTTGTTTCAACCGATGGATTGTTTAAGCTTGAGATTGAGGTCGTTGTGCTTAATGGTTTAATCTTTTCGGAGGTTCATTACCAATGGCATGACGTCTCTCTCATGCCTAAAATAACCCTTTGTTTGACACTTCTTTTCATTAGAGGACTTAATCTTCATTTTTGGACTAAATGAATTAAGGAATGTAAAGGTAATTAAGATGAAGTAATAAAACTTGGACGAAAATGGACCAAGATAATAAAATAATTTGGTGTTCAATCGGACGTTAATTGAACACATGGAGACTCGAGTAATTTCACACTTGTCGGTGATGATATGGTTCAAGTTTCCAAGGTCAATCACTTCTCTTGATCAATCCATGATAGAGAGGAGGTTTTGTTGGTCTTTCCTTACCATTTATTGAAATTGTGTCTCTTGATTCATAAGTCATCATGCAATGCAATTGCATTGATTGATGGCTTATGAATCGAGCCTATCTCTTATTTGAGATATTTGATGATAAGCAGAGGCATGGTGGACAAACATCTCTTGAGAATGCTCTGTTTATGCTCTGTTTGTTCTCTGTTGTTGCAAGAAAGAACCAACATTAGTGGTCGGCAGGCCACTTTTACTGGGCGACAGGCCACTACTTCTGGGTTGCCGGCCACTTCTTCCAGCCAGGCAGTGTCCCTTTTCTAGCAGAGCAGAGGTTGAGCTGGAAAAATAGTGCAATTTTCTAACTGTGCAACTAAGGCATTTTGGTAGCAAAACGGAGTGCTTTTTAGAGTGAAAACCCACATCCATGCATGAACCATTCCTCGATTCTCGGGATCCGTGAAATAATGTTGTAATAGTAGCATGTTGTAAATAGCAGACTTGTAACTAATTAGTTAGTTTTGTGTTGTACTATATTAATTAGCTAAAGTAGTTAGTTAATTCGTTGTTGTAATAATTAGTTAAATAGCTTAGCTAATTTATTCATTTGGTTTGTAATAGTTAGTTAATTCGTAGTAATTAGCTAGGGCATTCATTCGGACCCTCTTGTGCGAGGGCCAAACTTGTAATAATGTGTATGTCTTCCAACCCCACGTCTTTCTCCCTTTTATTTACTTGCTTATAATGGGTAGTTTAGAACATCATGTTTCTTTTAGCATTCCCCGTGTTTGCATCCACTTGTCTTGCATGCATTGAGGCTCAATTCATTATTCTAAACAAAGCATTGTCGTTTACATACTTCATTGAAAACATGTTTAAAACCGCATGCTATCAAATTGACTCACATGACATAATTAGTAGCCGAGTCTATTGGTTACACCATTGCATGTGTTGCATTAGTTAGGAGCATGCATGTTTTCTAACTCTTTTTGTTTCTTTTGGCTCGTCTCAAAGTACTAGGTGAGCATTTTTGGTTCAGCATATTGCATGCGTGTGATTATTGCCATGTCTAGCATGCTTTCTATGAGGCAAAGTGCTTAATTGATATACTTGCTTGAATGCCTATGGATGAAGGCTAATTGTTTGAATTGGAATAAATTGGGTAATGTTTATATGCAATCACTTTTTCAAGTGGTACATATTCGAAACATTTTCAAAACAAACATGAAATCAAAGTGTTCTAATTTTTGCAAATTAGTTTATACTTGTGTGCAATACATAGTAATGTAGTCTAATAATCAGAATAAGAGCATAGAATGTAAATAAGAATTATTTCATGATTAGTAAAGGCCGATCTTTGATTGGGCGAGTGGGGTGCTCAATTCATGACCTCCTCTCGTACCTAAGTTCCCGAGCTGAGACAATCTTGGTGATGACGGACACGTGGCCTTTGGTACGAGTCATGGGTTTTCTAAATTTTTCAAAAATATTTAGGTGGCGACTCTGTATCTGGCAAAACAGTCCATTTTTGGCATTTTGATTCGAAATCGATTTTTCAAAAGATTTGTCGGATTTGGACTCTTTTGTATTTATCTATTTCACATTGCATTTGTGAGATCAGATTTAGAACCATGGGAGTCTGAACTATAGGGCTATTGTATCCGAAAAAAGCACAAAAAGCGAGTTACAGTTTCTGGCGACTCTGCTGGGGAAATTAGAGAACTTGACTCAAACTTTATGATGTGAAATTTTATCTACACTTATATGTTCTTTGCATTGCATTTGCATTGGTGTGCATAAGTCACTGTGTTTGTCATCTACTATTCCTGGGCGGTTTGCCAGAGGCTTGTCTAAAAGCTTGCCAAAAAGCTGAGCAGTCGTGGGCTCTACCATGATGAGAGCACAACCCTTGGATCTGGATTACCGCTGTACCGTTTGATCGTCCTTTCACTTTTCGGTGTTAGGTGTGAGAGGTATATTAGGTAGTCTTGTTGAGGTACCCCTTTTGACCATTCGGCCTAGTTGCATATAGTAAAGTCCTAGTGACTGTTCCAAACTAGGACATGATGCTCACCCGAATGCAGGATTGTGTGAAACCGCTTGATTGCAATAATGAAACTTAGTTCATGACAAAACTAGGACAGGGTAACCCTACCCCCTCATAGGGGTGTTTTGGCTCTCTCTTAACTGGTATGTGCTTTACAATGGCACTGTACATGAGAGTTCATATCTGTGGCACAGTTGGTATTTATTTTGAGGTAGAATTCAGTGAGGAGTACATTCATTCAGCTGTGATCATATCTGTTCTAATGAAATTAGGCTGAGGTGTTGTTTGTTTTCTTTTTTGCAAGGTAGTCCTAGCATTATAGCTTCAGAAGGCTGTGATATCCCCTATGTACTTTGGACTCGTGTCGATAGACTTTGTTAGGTCAAAGACTTAGTTCAAGAGCAGCCAGCGTTTGCTTCATTGTCACCGGTTACAAGGCAAAGAACGGTCAAGCAAAATTCACCAGTTCAGTTCTTACAACAATCAACTCTCAACTCACTTGTGTTCAGTCTGGTTCAAGAACAGGCATCTACTTCTAGTCCGGATCAAGAACAGTCATCCATTCCAATGGCACAGTATCCACCAGTAAATATGAAGGACTTAATACTCCAACTACAATAGACAATTGAGACATTATAGCAGGACGCGACCTGTCAGGCTGAGGTTATGATCGGTCAAGCCGAGGTTATAACTAGGATATAGTAACAACAACCGTAGCCATCAGCGGCCTCTACATCATATGTGCCCACCGCGACTATTCCTGTGCCCGGTGCCACTGTTAATACTACCGCTGCGCAAGATCCGCAAACCCAGGGTAATCCGGTTTTCCAAGTCTTAGCAGAGCCCATCCCAACATAAGCTTCTTAAGCCCTGATTTATCAAACCGAGGCACCATTCAAATTCAAGGTTGACCTAACCGCACTCAAAGTCAATAAACTAGAAAAGTTGTTCAAGAAGGCACGAAGGGTCAATTCCATTTCGGATATTGAGGATGGATATATTGAATCCATCATTACTTTGCCAGAGTGGTTCAAGATGTCGCATATTGTAGACACCCCATTTTTTATCGACCTTAAGACTCAGACGTCATCGTTTGTGCACTTGGTGATTGTGTATGTTTGTGCTCGTTTTGGATTTTCGGAGCTTTCGACTGAGTGCCTTGTCTTGGGGTCTCTTGGATCCGGTCCTTTTGGCTTGTTTTTGGACCATATCTTGTTAACCTTTGCCTAGAGGGAGGGGAGGGGAGGGGATGTCAGCCATTTTTGGTGGCTGTAGGTCATTTTTTCCTCCTGTAGGCCACTTGAGGTGGCTGACGGACATTTTCTTGCTTTTGCAGATATTTTTATTGCTAGTTGTTCCAACTGTTGGGCACAGAAGGTATCTTCCATACACGTGTATAGAGGGATTGCAACAAGCTCTTAGCTTGTCAAACAAGCTTGAGGCTTGAAATTCTATATACGGGGAGCTCTCTCTCCCTTTCTAGGGTTCAGAAATTTTAGAGAGCTAAAATATCTCTCTCTTTATATTTGTGCTATATTGACTCAAAAGTGTTGTTTCTTCATACTTTTGCACACAAACACCTAGACAAACACCACCATCATTCAGCTGAGGTTCTTAAAGGTCATACTTGGGTTCTAAAAAAGCTGGTTTTTGCCTTAGAAGTTGCTGTTTTGCTGTGGTTCTTCAAGGGTGAGTAGTTACCCTCTTTAGGCTTTGTTTTGCTTAAGTATTTGGCCATCATTGCATGCTCTTTTAGGCCTTACTCTCAACTGCAAAAACTACTTTTTTTAAGTGTTTAAGACGGTTATTTGAGGCCTTGTTTGAGTTAGGGGTGGTCTACCCTCTTTTGTGACTTCTTTTGCTTTGCTTTGTGCTATCCTTTAAGGCCTTTGAGATCACCTTTGTTTGGGCTTTTCACCACTGAAATTCCAGTGGTGGAAAATGGATTTTGAGACCCAAAATGGATGGGGGTGGTCCCCCCCTTGTGTGCTTTGTTTGCATGTGTTGTTGGCTTAACACTTTGGCATGTTTTTCTACCTTCTTGAGGCTCTATCTTAGCATGTTTTAGGCCTTATTTTAACATGATATAACTCTATTTTGGGTTAGTTTGGTTGCCTCTTGCATGCTTCACACACTTTTAGTGCAATCTCGCATGCTAGCCTAGCTCACTTGATGTTTTGGCCTATTATTTTAGCATGTATTGGCTCCACTCCAGCAGGTTCCTAGGCTTGTTTTGACTTGCTTAAACTCTGTTTGGAATGATCTTGGCCCTTTCAGGCTTGCCTTGTATGGCCATAGTGTAGTGGCCTTTGCTAGTCTTGTGTCTTGGGACCCCTAACATGCCTCATTTGTGACATTTGTGTGATATAGCATCATTTGGTATGTAAATTTAGAGCATAAACTTCTATCATACTCTCATGTTTATCACTATTTCATTGTGTTTAAGAGTGGTGCCTTTATGCCTTGTGTTGATGGCCTAATACATGAGCATGTATTTCTCTTATTTGCTAGCTTAGTCTAAGCATGTTTTTGTGACTTTTTGGACCTGCCATAACTCTGTTTTGGGTTGGTTTGATTATTGGTTTCTTGCATCGTACACTTGTAGTGCAATCTTACTTGTTGGCCTAACATGTATCATGCTTTATGCCTCTCATTCGACCTTATGTTAGCTCTATCTCAGCATGTTTTTGCCACTGATTTGCCATGCCATAACTTTATTTTTGATTGGTTTGGTTGCCTCTTGCATGCTTCTTGCACTTGTAGTGCAATTTTGTTCACTAGCCTAGTGTATTTGGTGTTATAGCCTATTGATCTAGCATGTGTATGCTCTACTCCAGCACATTTCTGGCTATGTTTTAGCATGTTTTAGGCCTGATTTGAGTGGTTTTGGTCATGCGTGCTTGGCTTTGCATAGCTATAGTGCATTTGGCTTTACTAGTCTTGCACTATGAGACCTCTAGTATGCCATATTTGAGCTTTTTGCATGGCATAACATCATTTGGCATGTTATTTCAGACCATATACCTCTGCCATATTCTTGCATTTATCACCCTTTCGTTGTGTTTAAGGGTTGAGCCTTATGTTTCACTTGTAAGCCAACTTATATGCATGCTTGTCTAAGATTTTGAGCTTCCATCTTAGCATGTTTTGGTCTTTGTTTTGGCCTAATTGAACTCTGTCCAGAGCTAGTTTAGTCATTTGTGCCATGTATTGTGTACGGGGAGCAAATATTTCGGCGTGCCCGTATTCCTTTCTTCCGAGCTCCGTCAATATCCGATCACTTGCGAGCAAATAACGGTGAGCAACCCGGCGGTGTGTGGCCGGAAAAACCCTCCGACGGTCAAGTTAGCACACACCTTAGAGGGAATAGAGAGAAGGGAGAGAGTGTTTGAGTGTAAGAAATCCTTACAGATGTGTTCGTCTCTCGCGTATGGGGGGCGCAGACATGCTTATATACCTTCTGACCCCCATATCCACTCCCAGTCGTCTCCTGACACGTGGTTTTGCTATCCCATCTGTCAGCATAAACCATGCCATTCACCACATAACCTCAACTGCCTGACTTCGCAGCTGGAGCTCGGCAGCCGAGCTGCTCTTCCTCGGCCATGTCATGCTTCATACTCATGCGCTTAGCCGGACAAACACGTGGATGACCGGGCTAGGCGGCATCTCGGCAAAGCCTAGCCCGGGCACCTCCTTTGGTTGGCCTTCCTACCGGTCAATCAACTACCTCGGCTGACCGCGCCTTTCCGGGCGCCGGTCTCTCAGCCTGTCTGGCTTCGACCATCCTCGGACCGAGCATCCTGGTCTGACCGGTCACTTCCTGGCCGAGCAATTTCTGTACGGTCCGGGGTGGCACACACTCGGTCCAAACTCTGCCCGGCCCAAGTTTTGGCAGCCCTTCTCTGGGCGAACAGTGGATCATCTCGGCCCAATGCACTGCTGGGCTCTCAACCTGATAGGTCGATATCTCGGCCCAACTCCAGATCATAAATCGCCCTCTCATATTGCATGCCTCTTGTGTAGTCCCCTTTACTAGCCTTATGCTCTGGGCCTTCTACCATGCCTTACTTGTGTTGCTTGCATGATATGTCATCATTTGGCATATGATTTTAGTGCTTGAACCTTTGTCATGCTCTCATATATGTCACTCTTTCAATGTGTTTGAAAGTTAAGCCTTTTGCCTTGCTTGCGAGCAAATGAATGAGCATGCATTTCTTGCCTTTTTGTGCCTAAGTCTTAATGTGTTTTGGCCACTGTTTTGAGATGTCTTAGGTCTGTCCATAGTTAGTTTGACCATTTGAGCATTGTAGTGCATGCCTCATGTGTAATACACTTCACTAGCTTTGATGTCTTAGCTTCTAAACATGCCATGCATGTATTGCTTATATGATAGAGTCTCGTGCATGCCACTCTAGCACTGATAGATAAGCATGTTGTTTGCATGTGTGATGCATTGCATGTGTTTGGATCGGACGTTAATCCAAACACGAGAAATGAGGCACATTTCATACTTGAAGTGATGAAATGTGTCTCATTTCTTAGTCGCCGTCCCCCTTGATTGTGCATGATAAGGTGGAGCCCTCTTGAGTCTTGTGTGTTACTTGTGCATTCATAAACTTGTACAAAATTGGCTTCTCGACCATCATGCATTGCGATGCTCAATTGGTGACCTGAGAATCGAGTACAACACTCCTTTGAGCTTGAGAAATGATAAGGAGGGTGGTTGTACACACATACCTTGCAAATGCCTTACTTTGCCCTTGTTGAACTCTGTTTGCAGCAAAATGGAAGTTTGCAGAAGCAACTAGCCGACCGGCCAGAGGAAGTGGCCTACAGCCTCCTCTGGTGGCCGACAGTCCACCAGCTTGAAGATGGTTCAAAGTTCTTCTGGTTCTGGAGTAGAAATAACCTGAAGATTTGTTTGGTGTTCAGAATCAAAACAAATGCAAACAGAGGTAACCGGTGGCAAGGCAACGGGATTTCGGGAAGAAGCAGCCGAGCATGCATGCATTCCTCACCCCAAGGCTCCTTTTAATTGCTTTGCTTAGATGGTTAACTTGTCGATTCTATACTTAGATAGTTAATGCGTTTAGCCATTCATTTGTGTTTGTAATTAGTTGTGATTTGTAATAGTTAGCTTAATTAGCGTAGCTAGTTGGCTCTCTTTCATTCGGACCCTCCGTCGAGAGGACAAATACTGTAATAAGTATGCGTGTGTGTGTAAATGTCTTCCAAACCCCACGTCTTTCTCCCTTTTTACCTGCTTTCAGTGGTTAGTTTTAGGGCATGTTTTAATTAGCATACTTATGCTTTGCATGTGTGCATCATTCATTCGTATTGCATGCACCGAGCTCGGTGCATCATTCAAATTGCATTGAATGTCAATACTTAGTTGAATATGTGTTTCAAAGTATGTTATCGAGTGTTGCACTCATATGCCATCTTAGACTAGCCGAGCCTATTTAGTTGCATTTTGCATGTGTTGCATTAGACATTGTTGACATAGTTAGAATCATGCATATTTCTAACTAGTTTCCTGTTTTGACTCAGAGTACACTGTAAGTGTTTATGCTTTAGTATCCTTGCATGAGTGTGAGTGTTGCCATGTTAGCATGCTTGCCATGAGGCTATTTGCTTAAGTGATTAACTGCATGAATGCCTGTGGGTAGAGGCTTGATTGCCTGAATTAGAACAACTCGATGATTGCGAGTTTTAAGCCCACTTTGCGGAGTGGCAAAATCATGTTTTTCTAAGCCCACTTGAGGGTGGCAAATCTATGTTTTAGCCTACTTGCGAGTAGCACTTCCAAACCATTTTCGAAAAATGAACATGAGATGTTTTGTTCCAAATCGAGTGATCTAGTCTATACTTGTATGCTGTGCGCATCACATAGTAAGGTTAGCTAATAAACCAGAATAAGAACACATGTGTCTTCAAAAACAACATATCATGTTAGTAGAGGCCAATTCTTTGATCGGGCGAGCGGGGGTGCTCATGTTATAACCTTCCCCTCTCATACCCAAGTTCCCGAACCGAGGCAACTTTGGTGATGACGGACACGTGGCCTTTGGCACGAGTCAGGGTTTCCTAAATTTTTCAAAACAAAATATTTAGGTAGCGACTCTGAAATCTAGCAAAGCAGTCCATGTTTGGCGCTTTTGATTTAAAATTGATTTTTCAAAACCAATTTTCAGATTTGGACTCTTTGGTGATTTATCAGTCTTACATTACACTTTGTGAGATTAGATTCAGAACTGTGATAGGAGTCTGAATTGTAGTAGCTAGAACCCAATTTGTGTCCTCTTCGAAAGGGGTGCGCACGGAGCGAATTCGGGCGGTCTACACCTATTGACTGTTTCGATGGCTCTGGAGATCCAATGGTACATCCGCACCTATTTTCTGATATCTTGTGACCAATGGGTTTGACCCGAGTTCAGAAGTTATCACTGTTTGGCCGAACCATGTCTGGAATAGCTGCCATCTGGTATGCTAAATTGAAGGACTTTGTGAAACAGAGCTAGCAGGAGTTGGTCGAATCATTCGTTGCCCAATATTCTTACAACACGTAGATCAAGGTCACAACTTGTGATCTTGAGGCAATGCATTAGGAATCGAAGGAGGGCATCTCAGAGTTTGTTATTTGATGGAGGGCAAAGGCAGCTATGATGGCAAATAGGCCTCCAGAGAAAGAGCTAGTCTGTATCATTGTTAGAAATTTGCATGAAAGACTATTACAGAAAATGATAGTCCTCATACTATTTAACTTTAAGGACCTCCATGAAATTAGGGTTCAAATCGAGGATGCCATTTGACAAGGGATCATTGTGGAAGGTAATGAGCCTTTGATGAAGAATACTGTTCGCAGTTCCAATGGTACTACTAGTGGTAGCACAGCTGCAAAATGCTCAGAAGTAAACACTGTCACTACTCCCATCAAAAACTCTTTTACTAATAATAGCCAAAACCCAACCACTTCAACTCGGCCCTAAGCTCGAAATTTCCATACTCTTTACATGTCTCTCTTTCAAGCCTTGAAGATGCTGCCAGAAAAAAGGCACCTAGAGCTCCTAGAACCTTGATCCTTTCTAAATCCTCTTCCACCAAGACATGACCCCGCTAAACACTGTGCTTATCATCAACAACTGGGTCATGATACAAACTATTGCATCCGCCTCCGTCATAAGATTCGAGATCTGATTGATGAAGAGATCATAGCTCCATCAAAACAACCTCAGGCCACCACTAACTCATTACCTCCACACCTCAACCTAATCCATACACTATCATCCACTTATAGCCCCAGCATATACATCACCTCAGCCCTTTAACCCAAGCCTGAGGTGTTCATTCCAGAAAGCACGGACTTGTGTATGATGGATGCACTTGAACCCCAATCATCTCAAACCCATGAACCCACTACTTCTGAGCTAATGGGCATGATTAAAGATCTTTAGAGAACTGTGGCAGATCTAGCCTTTGGGATATTGGCTCCATCATCGACTACATCACAGGCCAGAAATTTCATGCCAAATGCTCTCCAATCTTGGGGGAGCTGCAATTGAGAAGGGCCAACTTGAAGCTATCTCAAGTCTGGGTGATGACATGTCGACAACAACTGGGCTCTGCTCCGATATAGCGATCCGATCCCTTGGCAAAGTGGAGGCAAAGGGCAAGAACAAGATCGAGGCAAGTATTGATCGTAATGCATATCTCCGGTGTGCTATTGAGACTTTGAAGTTCAAAGGACTGAACAAATAGCAGTTGCTTGCAGTTGTTGCAAAGACTGTGGATGACACTTTTGTCGCTCAGGTTGGGAGCATTTTGAATCAAGAGGCAAGCCAGGAAAATGGTTGTCGTACCAGAAACACCTCTTTCAGCTCCAATCCTACACCCATCAGAGATCTCCAAACCCAGTCAACACCTACCAAGCCCTCTGTCAATCCTGTTGGGATTGGTAACCGCACCTTCAATCCCCTATCCAAAGCTCTCTAAATCCTCATAGGACAAGGCCATCTCAAACTCCTTGACCCTCAACCTCTCCTTGATCCCCTTCCAGCCAAGTATAATGCTGTAAATACTGCGCCTTTCATTAACAAACATGCCATGACACTGACGGTTTTTTTCGTCTTCGCCATGAAGTTCAAGATCTGATTGATAATAAGGTCATCACTCCACTAGGTCCTATAAAGTCTATCGGCACTGGATCGATGAACTTAGGGGATAATGTGACTATGTGACCAGGGATGAACCACCTGCTGATGGCTCTCATTTTACTCCAGATGTGGTGGATAGCACGCACTGTTTTAGCACTTTGAAAATGTTGTTTATTTTACTTTCTGAACTGGGTGTTGAGTCAGTCTTATTGTGTCAGAGTTAGGTGATTCTAGGGGTGTTACCTCGGACATCACTATTTTGTTTTGTTTATCTTTTTCACTATTTCTTTTGCGTCTATTTCTATCATTGAGCCAGTTGAGCCAGCAGATGTGAATGAAATGACAGTGCTTTTCACCTACTTTTCTGTGCCTTTAAATAATTGTATTGACCAAAGTTTTTCAAAACTGTTTCCAAAACTGTGGTGAAAACAAAGAGTGATGAATTCCTTGAGATTTGCAAAAATTTGATCAACTGAGAGGAAGAGAGGCGTGGTAAGCCCATAATGAATGAAGTCATATCTGTTAATGTAAGTACTGAGGAGGATCCTGGCTTGATTTAGATTGATTCTACATTGTCTTCAGAAGAGCTTGAGTGACTAGTTGCTTTATTAAAAGATTTCAAAAAATGTTTTGCGTGGTCCTACAAAGACATGCCTGAAATTGATCTTGAGATTGTACAACATAGGATCACTCTCGACCTTAAGACTCGATCCCTTTGCTTTCAAACCTTGAACCTTTCAGAATGTTCAACGATCAACCAAAATATGAGGCTTGCATGGTCGGATTGGAAGCAACCCTTAAACTAGGGGCAAGAAGGTCAGATGTGATCAAAGGAAGCTTGCATGGCTGGATGAGAAACAACCTTTGAACTAGGGGCAAAAAGGTCAGATATGCTCATAGATTCAAAAATGGGTCATTTCTCAAACCAATGGAGATCGGCAAGAAAGCTAAATCCCAAAATTTGAGAGAAGAAAATTTTTGCTGAAGGACAATCAAGTTCTTATCCACGACACTAGGGGCAAATTCAGACCCAATTGGATAGGCCCTTACATCATCAAGACTACATCATCAGCGAATAACAGTCATTCCCCTGGATTCAGATGGCTTAGAGATCCTACGGCTGATCAACATGGACAAGTCAAACTTTTTTGTCCTTGAGTGGCTCATTGGACTGAAAACCCGGAAAGGCGACCTAAGCAAAAATTAGAGCAAGAAAAAGAAAAAGAAAAAAAGAAAAGAACAAAAATGAAAAAATGAAAAAAGAAGAAAAAATGGAAACAAAGAAAAAAGCAAAGGAAAAGAAAAAGAAAGAAAAAGGAAAAGGAAAAATAAAGCTTGCAAGGTTGAAAACCTAAAAGGGCGGCTTTGGCAAAAATTAGAGTGCAAAAGGAGAGTGTTAATACCCTAATGCACCTTAACCCGGGAACTACATATGACCTGATTCCCATCTTTGGGATACGTAGGCAACTTCATTATGAAGTTCGGCTCCAACTATTTTCAACTTGCTTGTCTCATCCATGTTGGTTGGCTTATCCTTATTCAAACTCGGCTATCCTATCCATGTGCAAATTGGCTCATCTTTGTTCAAAATCGATTGTTTTATTCCGTTAGAAGATTCACCTGCAAGACAAATCAAGTTCAAATCTGAGGTTGTGCATCTCAAGTGTCACGATCCAACCCTAGGGGATTAGGGCTGGAATCGTAACTTAATAATAATTCTAATTGTAACAAATTAAATGGCGCAAGCGGAGGCAAAATGGAAGTAAGAAAATAATTAAACAGAAAATTAACTTCATTCGACTATTTTGATAAAAGAAAGTACATCTATAGGGCTTTTATTTATTTTTTTATTCAGTGACTGGCCTTCAATAAAAAAACAAAAGGAATAAAAGGGAAAAAAAAAAAACAAAATAACAGATCAACATCAATTCTTGTACAGGTTCCACTATATGAGATTATGGGTCTTCTTTATATCTCGTCACCTGAAAGGGTAACAGCTATAAGCACACAGCAGCGTGAGAAATATTATGCCAAGAGTATAGAGAACACAAAATAACCATGGATAGTTAGTTAAGCTAAAACATTTACATAACGTAATTTGAATAAACAAATTATTTACATGGCTGAAATACAGAAATTACGTAAATAAATAACCATAATCACGGTACAAAACAGAACAGAACAGAGGTCACTGGAGTGACAGTCAAAACAGAGGTCAATGGATCCATGACAAACAGAGGACCATAAAGTGACCAAACAGAGATCAATGGTTATTTAAGTCCCCCAAGGCATGGGACTCTGTAATGGTACTTGCAAAACATAATTGATTATAAAATCATTGTCAAATAATTTTTAAAAGTTAAACAAACATATCTATGGGTCTCAATTTAAGCAAATAGAGTTTCAAAAATAATTAAAATAATCAAAATATTAATATAATTTATAAAACATAGATTGTGTAAAATAAATTATGGTAACCCAAAACATACGTAAAATATATTATGGCGACTCAATGTATAATATAACTCACCTTAATATTGATCCTTAGCCTTTACTTTCCACTATCAGAAACCTTCTTACTATCAGTTTCCTACCTCCATTATCTTGCGTGTTTTTTCCTCTCTTGTTTCGTACTGATCTTGCTCAACTCCTCCCTATTTATGGGGAGGCAATAGTGCCATTAGGCCAACACGTGTCCACAGCCCAAATCCCTATAGATTTTGATCATAAATCTCCATAGATTGATGCTTATCTAATTAACATTTGCGAAAATTATACTTTGGCCCAGTTCTTTAACATAATTATATAAATAAACTAATCCCTAATTAAATTACACTTTATCGTATACCAACAGAAAATTATTTATTTATTTTACTATCACACCCACTATTATTATTATTATTATTATTATTATTATTATTATCATGATTGGTTGTGGTATTTATCAAATATTTAGGATGTCATTTTCTCCCATTCTAAATAGAAGTTTGTCCTCATATTTGACGTACCTTAGTTTTCAAAGAGGTGCGGGTATTTGGCTCGTATTTGATTTTTTGTTTCCCACGTAGCTTCTTCGATATAATGGTTGTGCCACAAGACTTTTATAAGGGGTATAGTCTTGTTTTTGAGAACCTGATCACGACAATCGAGAATCTGCACCGGTTGCTCTTCATAAGAGAGGTCCTCCTGAACTTCCAAGTTTTCATAGTCGATGGCATATTCTGGATCTTAGAGGTACCGTCGAAGCATCGAAACGTGGAAAACATTGTGGACATTGGACAATTCAGGTGGCAGCGCAAGGCGATATGCAACAGAACCAATCGTTTCCAGTATCTTAAATGGTCCGATGTGACGTGGGTTTAACTTTCCTCACTTTCCAAATCGGATAACTCCTCTTGTTGGTGAGATCTTGAGGAACACATGATCCCCTACTTGGAATTCCAAGTCCCATCTCCGTGTATTTGCATAACTTTTCTGGTGGCTCTAGGCAGTGCGAATTCGCTGCTGGATGAGTTAAATTTTATCACTTGTTATTTGTACGATCTCAGGACCTAATAACCTCCCGTCTCCGACTTCCGCCTAACATAGAGGTGATCGACACCTCCTTCCATGCAGTACTTGGTATAGTGCCATTCTAATACTTGCTTGGTAACTGTTGTTATAGGCGAATTCCACTAAAGGTAGGTGTTCATCCCAATTACCCTTGAGGTCCAATACGCACACACGTAGCATGTCTTCCAAAATCTGGATTGTTCCTTTGGATTGCCCATCAGTTTGTGTGGGATAAACAGTGTTAAACTTCAATGTAGTCCCCAAAGCCATTTGCAATTTATTCTAGAAGTGAGACACAAATCGAGGGTGCCGGTTAGACACGATTGAAACTGGAGTACCATGCAACCGAATGATTTCTTTGATGTATAAAGTGGCAAACTTATTAAGGAAGTACGTGATTTTGATTGGTGGAAAATGCGCTGACTTCATCAATTGGTCGACTATAACCCATATTGCATCATTTTTTAAGACTGACTGAGGCAGCCTGACCACGAAGTCCATAGTGATGTGTTCCCATTTCCACTCAGGTATAGGGAGTGGTTGCAGCAGTCCTGCAAGTCTTTGATGTTTTGCTTTAACATGCTGACAATGTAGGCATTTGGCGACGTGGCTTGCTATGTCTCTTTTCATTTCTGTCCATTAGTAATTTTCCTTTAGATCATGGTACATCTTTGTGTTGCCAGGGTGGACTACAACCTCGAGCTATAAGCTTCCACCAATATTTTCTTCTTGAGTTCTGGAATGTCGGGTGCACAAATCCGATTTCAAAATTTTAGCACCCTATTGCTTATGGTGAAATCAGGATCAGGCGTACTTCTTTGCTCCTCGTACTTTTTCCTTAAAAGTTTATCTTCACATTGGTGTGCTCTAATTTCTTCAGTGAAGGTAGGTTCCACGGTTATGTTGGTGAGCAGTCCATTGATCTTACAGGAAACAAGAGTACATGCCAAACTTCTGGTTATCTTTCGGCTCAGCGCGTCTGCTACCACGTTAGCTTTGCCTGGATGGTGATGGTTCTCTACATCGTAGTCTTTCATAAATTCTAGCCACCGTCACTGCCTCATATTTAGTTTCTTCTGTGTAAACAGATATTTAAGACTTTTATGATCAATGAAATCTTGCAGGCTGTCCCGTAGAGATAATGATGCCAGATCTTGAGGGCAAAAATCACCGCCGCCAATTCTAGATCATGAGTCGAGTAATTCTTTTCATGAGTCTTTAGTTGTCGCGAGGCATAAGCAATGACTTTTCTGTTTTGCATAAGAACACAACCCATACCATTGTATGAAGCATAACTATAAATTAAAAACCCATTTGCTCATGTAGGGAGTTCTAGTATAGGAGCTGATGCAGGTCGACTTTTTAATTCTTGGAAACAACACTCCTGTTTGTTAGTCCATTCAAAGGGTGTATTCTTCTGAGTTAGTTGGGTCAAAGGTGATGTTATTTTTGAGAAATCTTGTACGCAATGCCGGTAATAGCTAGCTAGACCTAAGAAACTTTGAATTTCTGAGACATTAGTAGGTCGTGGCCAGTCCACGATTGCTGTAACTTTTTGGGGGTCAACTGAGATGCCATCTTTGTTAATGATGTGGCTGAGGAAGTGTACACTAGTGATCCAAAATTTGCATTTCTTCAACTTGGGATAAAGTTTGTGATCACGTAATGTTTGTAGAATCGTTTGCAAGTGCTGCACATGGTCTTCTGGTGACTTGGAGTATATGAGGATGTCGTCAATGAAGACGATGACGAACTCATCAAGATAGGGTTTGAACACTCAATTTATGAAGTGCATGAAGGCCGCTGGAGCATTTGTGACGCCAAATGGCATGACGAGAAACTCGTAATGCCCATAACGGGTTCTGAAGGCAGTCATTTCAATACTTCCATTTTGACTTTTAGTTGGTGATAGCCAGAACACAAGTCGATTTTTTAGAATACTTGGGCGCCTTGAAGTAGATCGAACAAGGCATCGATTCGTGGCAGAAGGTACTGATTCTTGATGTGACCTTGTTTAACTCCCGGTAATCAATGCATAATCTCATTGTGCCATCCTTTTTCTTTACGAACAGTACTGGAGATCCCTAGGGTGAGGTACTAGGTCGAATGAAACCTTTGCCCAGGAGATCCTGAGTTGAGTCTTCAGTTCTTTTAATTCTGTTATTGACATACGGTAAGGAGCTTTCGATACTGGTTGTGTACCAGGTTAGGTTTCAATGGTGAATTTGATTTCTTGGTCAACCGGGGTACCAGGTAGATCTTTAGGAAAGATATCCAGGAATTCTCGAACCACGGGGATTGCATCAACGGTGGGGACCTCTTTCTGTGTATCAATCAAATAACAAATATAACTACAACAACCGTTTCTTAGAAGTCATTGGGCTGTCATGGAGGATATAAAAAATGAGGGTTAGAAACTCCAATCCTATCAAAGATAAGCTTAGGTTGGTTTGGTAACCTGAGGGAGACCTTTTTAGCTTTACAATCAATAGAGGCGTAGTTGGCAGCCAGCCAATCCATCTCTAAGATCACATCAAAGTTCCCTATGTGGAGGGGAATCAAGTCTACGTATAAGGTTTTAACTTTTAAGGATATAGTACATGATCTGTACATATCAGTACTACAGGCAGAATTACCAGAAGGAAAAGACACAAACAATATATATCCTAAACCGTTTCTACTGCCAAATGCCTCTGTTGCATAGGAGAACACTTGCACTGATTTCCACCTCAGAACCACCTCTGTTTTGCTTCAAAAGTACATTGCTGATTTTGCATAGGTGGCTAGTAGATGGCCTGTCGTCCATTGATGATGGCCTGGCGGCCACAAATAGTAGCCTGTCGGCCACTAATGACTGGATTGTCCTGCTGCAATAGAGAGCAAACAGAGCAGGGACAAGGTATTCTCAAGGGTTTGTTTGTATAATTTACCCCTCCTTATCATTTGAGCAGCTCAAAAGAGTAGTAAAACTTGATTCAGAAACCATCAATCTATGCAATTTCATTGCATGATAGCCTATGAACCAACATGTGCAAGTTCAATAAATGCAACAAAATAAGACTCTCAAAACCGTCTCTCTATCATAAATGATCAAGGGAAGTAGTTGATAATGAATCTTGAACCGTTTTCATCACTAATGAGTATGAAACGACTCAAGACTCAAGGGTTTAATTAACGTCCGATTGAACCCAAACCAAATTATTATCTTGCACCTTTTTATTCACCAATTTTATTACTCCATTTTAGCTACCTTTCAATTCTTTAATCAATTAAGTCCACAAGTGAATTTTAAGTCCTCTAATGGAAAGAAGACTCAAACCAAGTGTTTCTTTGGGCACGAAAGAGACATCATACCGTTAGTAATGAACCCCCAAAGGGATCAAACCATTAAGCACGACACCTCAATCTCATACTTAAACAAACAAATAATTTGAAACCATTTTCAAAGCAAAGAAAAAGCCAAGAAAGGAGGGAGGTTGCAGAGGTGATTAAACGTGAGAACAAGTAATAAAAACACTAAATAAATGCAATCAACTCAAATAATGTGGCGTCTAAGGCCCAAAACACCAAACTTATGAGGACAATTATACTATAAGCATGCAATATAAGGCTCAAATGCAATGAACACTTAAAAATAGTCCTAAAATAGTACTAAATAAGTCCTAAAACATACTGGAATTAAGATAAAAACAGCTAGAATAATAAGCCAAAATAAGAAGCATACTAGGCTAGTAAGCAAAACACAAGGAGGGGAGGCTAACACCTCCAATTTTGGACTTCAAACCATGATTTTAGCCACTGAAATAACTCTAAAATTCAGTTTTTAAAAGCTTAAAAAAAGATAATGTAAATGTGGGAAACACATGGATAAAGGCCTTGCAAGCAAGGTGTAAAGAAGGGTGAACCACCCCTCAACCTTTATTGGCCTTAAACCACAAGTTTGAACCCCAAAATAAAGGTTTTAAATAGTCCAAAAAAAGTAGAAAAGATGGAAAACAAGTGGTGTAAAGATGGTACAAAGGCAAGAGAATGTATACCTCTTGAAGATGAATGAACCCTTAAGTCATAAACCAATAATTTCACACTCTCAAGTGCTTCAAGAGCTCAAATTCAAGCTCAAATCACTTCAGCAAGAAGCTCTCTAGGTTTGGTTTAGAGTGTTTGGGCAAAGGCTATGCAAGTTGCACAAGAGAGAGAGAATTGCAGAGAGAGAGAGGATACTTTTACACTCAAATTTTTGCTAACTTTAAAACCAAGAGAGAAAGTCCTCTATATATAGAAAAATATGACTCTCAGTCGAAAATATCTATATAGAGACAGGTGGAGCAATGTGGGAATAGCTGGCACAAATATCTACAAAAATTTGATTTTTTGACACTTGTGGCCGGCAGGGCACAAAAGGAGCAAAAGTTTCACTACTAGTCGACAGGCCACTAGCAAGGGTCGGTAGGCCACTAAAGTGGCCAGCCACAAAAAATTATTTTCAGACCCAATTTCAATGGGCATATCTCCTTCATCTAGACTCGGTTTTAGGTCATTCTTGAGTCTAAATTGAAGCCCCAGAAGTCTAATTTCCAATGGAGGTAGCCTAACATCTAAATTCTAAGTTTTCAAAGAGATATTCCTATTTTAGTGAAGGCTGCTCAATTTCTGTCCTAACGGATTGATGCCTAACTTCCTTTTCAACAAGTTTTCTTCCCTCCTTATTTTCTTCAACTCCAAACCTCTAAATAAGATGTTTTAAAGATTTTTTCCAAAAAGTTCACCTCCCTTTCATTTATTTCCACTTTGTCCTTACTCGGTTTACCGAAAAGTGTTATATTTAACGAAATGTAAGCCTCGAAACATCGTAGAAACTTTTTCAAAAATATTTTGAAAGAGAGGTTTTTAAGGTCTAGAATAGTTTTAGTCAAAATAGTTTTGGTCCAAAATGGGGTGTAAGGTTGGGATTTAGAAGCTCTTCTTGCTGAAAAAATTGAGTGATTGGATAGCATAACTTTCATTATCGAGTGATCAATCAGTGGCGCGCAAGTCTTAAGGGCGGTCAAAAATGGAGTGTGTACAGTGGGTTTCAAATCTTGGAATTGTTTTATGGTAACCGGCTCTTCTTGCCGTTCCGGTAACCCATTGTTGATATTAGTTTGCAAGGCTTGCATAAAGCTTGTAACCGCTCTTTCCATGATTCTTTCCATCGATTCAATGCCACTATCTGATGATTCACTCCTGTTACCATTATTGGTCATTCTACAAAGTAATAAACGAGGCATTATATTCATAACACAACATATATATAAGCATATATAGCGCAATATATATAAAATACCAACTTTACTATTTTTACAATTAATATTACATCCTTGTCCAAAAGTTAAAACATGCTAGTGTCTCATCCCTGTGGTACAACAATTAATATGAGCCAACATGCGAGCATGTTTTTCTTGCCTTTTGTGCCTAAGTTTCAGCATGTTTAGGCCACTGCTTTGGCATGATGTAGCTCTGTTCTGGACTGGTTTGGTCATTTGAGCATTGTATTGCATACCTCCAGTGTTATGTCCTTCACTAGCTCTAATGTTTTTGGCTTTGAACATGTCTTGCATGCATTGCTTACATGATTTAGTGTCTTGAGCATACCATTTCAGCACTGCAACATCTGCAACCTCTCTCATTTCTTTATTTTTCAATTTGTTTTGAGGGTTTGTTGGCCTTAAGGTTGTGTTTAAGCATGAGTTAGAGTTTGTGCTTAAATGGCTTTAACCCTCTTTTGAGAGTTCCTCCTAGTCAAAGGCATGATCTCTCTCATGTTTTAAACCATCCTTTGGTTAAACCCTCTCTCATTAGAGGACTCTCACCTTGGACAAATTGACTAAAGGATTAATTGGTAAGTTAAAATGTGTAAACAAGAAATGAATCAAGTAAAACTGTAATAACCCTCATACTGTTTACCGATTAATGACTGATTAACTGCTAATTACTGTTAACCGAGACTAATTATGACTGATAATTGAATTGAATAAACTACGGAACTGGCTGACTGAAATTGGAAACCGAATTGATTGAGTATATGTTAGTTAAATTGCATTCTATCTGTTTGACTGTATGATTATCTGTTCATGTTTATATGTTTAGACTGTAAGTTAAAGGCCTTATCGGCGGCCGAATCCAAAATTGATTGGTGTTTTATGATCAACATAATTTATGTAATTTTATGGTATATTCATTGAAAAAGTGATTCGGTATGATTAAATTAGATTAAAATAAGTTAATTGGCCAACTAGGACTTATTTACCAAACTAGCCTTGTAGTGGCCCACTACCTTAAACCTTTTGAGGCTTATTACACTTAATGCATTTGATTAAAACAACATTTCATCAGCCTTTGTGTTGCCTCAACTGACCAAAGAAGAGAGTTAGAGAGAGAGAGAATTGTTCTTGTTGTTTTAGCTTGAGATCTTGAAGAATTGAAGGAGTTCTGTACAATTGAGCTTCCCTATCCCAAATACAAGACTTAGGTAAGAGAATTCAACCGTTATTGATGTATTTGAGCTTGATTCTTGCATGGTTTATGTCAAAATTGAAAGTTGAGCCTTGTATTAGTTCTAGCATGTTGAAATAGAGCATAATTCATGCATGCATGTTAGTATTGTTATATTTTGAGGTTGATTACATGGACATTAGTACATGCATGCTCATATTGTTGTTATAGACCATGTTTTCATCTAGTTTTGAAAAGAAATGAGCTCATTTGATCAAGCTTTGGAGCTTTAATTTGGTTTAGAACTCATGCATGCCATGTTTGAATGTTGTTCTTGAAAAATGGTTAAAATTGAGTTTCAATTAAACACCCTTGGGCTTTGATTTCTCAAATTGAGTTTTGAATCATGCTATTCCGTGTGTTTACAAGTATTTTCTGGAAATTCAGCCCAAGAGGATCGGTTTTGATGCTTTTAAACTTGAGTTTGAGCTTGGAGGTGCAATCTGGGATTTCCAGATTTTGCACTCCCGCTCGAGCGGGGTAACTGGCGCTCGAGCGGGGAATTCGAGCATCCAGCATCTCTGCACTGTTTTACTATCCGCTCGAGCGGAGGACTGGGCGCTCGAGCGGAGTCTTGTGTCTCAAGCTCGAGCGGGCGTCGAGCGTTCGTCGAGCGGAGATTCCACCCATCCAGCACTTTTGACTGTTTTTGCAGAACGCTCGAGCGGGTAATTATACGCTTGAGCGGAGTGACTTACATTCGAGCAGGACTCTGTTTTCCGAAAATGTTTTCTCAGTGCATCTTTGCATCCTCATGTCATCCTAGGCATTCTTAGGCCTAGTTTTAGACATCTTAATGAGGATATAGATGTAGAACACACCGAGGCAAATTTAGGGATTTAATTATTACCTTTCCCAGCTGTGAAACTTAGAGTGTGTTCAATCTGTTAACTGTATAGGGTTGGCATTTCGAGGAGACGCTCTAGCCTACTGTAGCCCAGAACTCTGTGAGTAACAATTGTGTAAAGATATGTTCAACTGATTACCTTTGAATACTGAACTGAACTGTTTACTGAATTGGTATTACTGAATGAATGTATGTCCTTTATTTCTGAACTGTACTATGGCATCCTTAGCACCTACTGTTTACTGTTACTGTTACAGAGATCTCTGTCGGTTCCCTCGTGGAGCCACTACTGTTTACTGACTGATGGCCATCATTATTGTTCGGTCTTTTAAGACCTATTGTTACTGATATGCTAATGGATGTACCACATATGACTGTTTACTGTACTGAGCAACTGACATACTGATTGAAATGAACTGTTTTCATTACTGTAAGGACATTCATTCTAAACCCCTTTACGCTTTATGTTATTCACTGGGCTTTAGCTCACTGCTCATATATATATGTAGGTGTACAGGCACCGGATCAAAGCTAGAGGCGTCAGGGTTATTCCAGTTTTGTCAAGCCAACCACCGTGCCTCACTGCGAGGTTCCGAGTTCGCCATGCTATGGCTTGGGGTGTCTTTTCCCCCGCTGGTCCCTGTTACTGTTTTGTATTACTGTATAGACTGTTATCCACTGAACTGTACTGTTATCAAGGGATTAGATCCCTGTACTGAATGTCTGTAAATGCTTGTGTAGCCTGTACTGTTGTGATTATATGAATGCATAAAAAAATCTTTTTGGCATACAGACTGTCACAGCTCAATGGACATTATTTATTTACTGTATTGGCTTCCGCCAGGCCCTATACTCTGTTTTACTATACTACTGTTCTGTAGGCCTTCGGTAATCTCGGATTACTGGCCGGTTACGGTGCTAAACCCATAGGGCCGGGTTTGGGTCGTGACAGAGTGGTATCAGAGCGATACTTAATCACAAGTCATACCGCACACACGTGTCCAAATGAGTTATAGGGTGTCCTAGAAAAGTAATTAGGGCATCTCATGAGCATGAGAAGTGTGTGATATGACTGACTGAATATATGCTAATGTGGTAAACTGTTAAACAAATGACTACTTATGTTTAAAACTGTTATACTGCTTATAGCGAAATGGATAATGCAAACACTGCAAACGAAACTGAAACCTCATCCTCTGAGGCCAGAATGGCCAGACTGGAACACATGATGGAACTGATAACTGCAAGACTGGACCAACAACTGAATCAACAGCCCCCACCTCCTCCTCCGGTTGTACCGGAGCAAAATGTGAATGTGAATGCTAATGATGGGGATATAATTGCTCTGACCTAGAAGTTCAGCAAAATGAAACCGCCATCCTTTCAGGGAGGCCTTGAACCGTTAAAAGCTAAAGCTTGGGTTCTAGAAATCGAAAAATTATTTGAGGTTTTTCCGTGCTCTGAAGCACATAAGGTACTACTGGCCACCTTCACATTGCAAGAAGAAGCTAGAAGGTGGTGGATGCTCATCCGTGATGAAAATACCGTTCTGACTTGGGCTTAATTCAAGGGAGTCTTCTTTGAAAAATATTTCCCTCAGTGTGTTAGGGACAAGAAAGTAACTGAGTTTGAACAGCTAAGACAAGGAGCAATGTTTGTGGCTGAATATGAGACGAAATTCACCGAGCTTGCTAGATATGCACCGCATATGGTGGATACTGAGTATAAGAAGGCCAGAAAATTTGAAGGCGGCCTTAATGTTGCAATTCTTGACCGAATAAATGTTCTGAAACTACCGAACTATGTGAATGTCCTTGACCGAGCCCTGATGGCTGAATCGAACATTGAAGCACTGAAAACTGAAACACCATTGTCTGAATGGCGGGGTAAAAGGCAGAGTTTCAAGTTTAAGAAAGGCAAGCATAGTCCATTGAACAAGAAACAGAATACGGGGTCAACGACTACGTCTAGTCGAGGAAACCGTACAATACCGCCCTATTCTGAATGTGGTAAAAATCACAAGGGAGTCTGTTACAAGATATCAGGAGCCTGTTACAGGTGTGGCAAGGTGGGCCACATGGTTAAGGACTGCCCCTCTACTCCACAAGCTAGTAGTAAAGCTACACCAAGCGTAGCGGCATCAACTGTTACACCAAAATCGAACCCCAAAGCTACCGGGAAAGAGCCTATGAGGCAGGGCCGAGTGTTCGCCCTAGTACCGGGAGACGTCCAGAATACCGAGACCGTTGTGTCAGGTATTATCTCTATTTGTACTCAAAATGCTTATGTACTGATTGATTCGGGGTCTACGCATTCTTATGTGTCGCATGCCTTTTCTCGAAAATTGAATAGACCCTTAGAACCTATGAATTATCTGTTAGCCGTATCATCACCCGTTGGGGGATCTATGACCTGTGCATACATGTACCCTGCTTGTGAAATCATTGTTGGAGATGCACATCTGTTTATTGATTTACTGCCATTGAATATTGATCATTTTGATGTTATATTGGGGATGGACTGGTTAACGAAATATCATGCCACCATAGACTGTGTAACAAAACAAGTAGTCTTCCATCCACCTAGTTTGCCTGAATTTGTATTTAATGGGGTTGGAGTAGTACCTCCCCCGTATCTGATTTCATCTGTGAAAGCTGTTAAACTGATTAGAAAGGGCTGTAAGGGATATCTGTGTTCTGTACTGACTGTATCTACTGATGATAATGCTAATGTGAACTGTATTCCTATAGTCAGAGAATTCCCAGATGTCTTTCCAGACAATTTGCCAGGAGATTTGATTGACAGGGAGATTGAGTTTACTGTTGATGTGGTTCCCGGAACACAGCCGGTTTCTAAAGCTCCGTACCGAATGGCTCCAACTGAATTGAAAGAACTGAAAGTGCAACTGCAAGAACTATTAGACAAAAAGTTCATCAGACCCAGTACCTCACCATGGGGTGCGCCTGTTTTGTTTGTAAAGAAGAAAGACGGCTCACTGAGACTGTGCATTGACTATCGTGAACTGAATAAGGTAACTGTAAAGAATAAATACCCATTACTGCGTATTGATGACCTGTTTGATCAGTTACAGGGTGCTAAAGTATTTTCGAAGATTGATCTTAGATCTGGATACCATCAGTTGAAAGTTAAATCAGATGACATTAATAAAACTGCTTTTAGAACGAGGTATGGACATTACGAATTTTTAGTTATGCCTTTCGGAGTCACGAACGCACCAGTTGCATTTATGGACCTCATGAACAGAATTTTTAAACCATACCTTGACAATTTTATTGTTGTATTTATTGATGACATATTGATTTACTCCAAGAATATAGAAGAACATGAACATCATCTGAGACTTGCCCTACAAACCTTAAGAGAACAGAAACTGTATGCTAAACTGTCTAAATGTGAATTTTGGCTTGACCATGTTATGTTTTTGGGGCATGTTGTTAGCAAAGATGGAATTTCTGTTGATCCACAGAAAATTGAAGCTGTAGTGAACTGGCCTAGACCGACAAACGTGACTGAAGTCCGAAGCTTTTTGGGTTTGGCTGGATATTACAGAAGATTTGTCAGAGATTTCTCCAAAATTGCTTTACCGTTGACTCAACTAACTCAGAAGGGGATATCATTTGACTGGACTGACCAAAGAGAATGTGCTTTTTAGGAGTTGAAAACTCGATTAGTGACTGCACCTGTTCTGACCTTACCTTCAGGTACGGATGGTTATACTGTCTTTAGTGATGCTTCTCATAAGGGTTTGGGATGTGTTTTAGTGCAGAATGGAAGAGTAATTGCCTATGCTTCCCGACAACTGAGACCGCATGAAAAGAACTACCCGACCCATGATCTGGAACTTGCTGCAGTGGTATTTGCCTTGAAAATTTGGCGTCACTATCTGTACGGGGTGACATGTGAAGTATATACCGACCACAAGAGTGTGAAATATTTCTTCACACAGAAAGAACTGAACATGAGACAGCGGAGATGGCTAGAACTGATTAAAGACTATGACCTGCAGATTTTGTACCATCCGGGAAAAGCCAATACCGTTGCCGATGCATTGAGTCGGAAATCAATTGGAAACTTAGCCTGTTTACTCACTGGACAGAAAGAGCTGCTTTGTGACCTTAAAAAATCTGAAATTGAAATTGTTTTGCGAGAACAAGGAGGAACCTTAGCTGCTATTTCTGCTCAACCAGCACTGATCGAAGAAATTAAAGAGAAACAACAACTGGATGACTTCTTGAAGAAGATCATCGAAGAAAGGGAAACTAAACCTAGATCGGGTTTCAAGGTTGAGAATGATGTATTGAAATTTCAAGAAAGACTGTGTGTACCGAACGATACTGAATTGAGAAGAAGAGTTCTGCAAGAGGGCCACAATTCAAAACTGTCTATCCATCCAGGGAACACGAAAATGTACCAAGACCTGAAATTGAATTTCTGGTGGCCGGGAATGAAGAAAGAAATCGCAGAATTTGTATCGAAATGTCTTCATTGCCAACAAGTTAAAGCCGAACATCAACGACCCGCAGGCTTATTGCAGCCCTTACCGATACCGGAGTGGAAATGGGAACATATCACTATGGATTTTATTGTGGGATTGCCTCGCTCCAGTAAAGTTATGGACTCGATTTGGGTTATTGTTGATAGACTGACTAAATCTGCTCACTTCTTACCTGTTAAGACAATTTATAATGCGGACAAATTGGCTATACTCTATATTGACAAAATTGTTAGACTGCATGGAGTGCCTGTGTCCATTGTTTCTGACAGGGATTCGAAGTTTACATCGAGATTTTGGCAAAGCCTACAGACTGCATTGGGTACTGAACTGAGACTGAGTAGTGCCTACCATCCTCAAACAAATGGCCAGTCAGAAAGGACCATCCAGACTCTGGAGGATTTACTGAGAATGTGTGTCCTTGATTTTCAGGGAAACTGGGAAAGCCATTTACCATTGGCTGAATTCGCCTACAACAACAGCTACCATTCGAGTATTGGTATGGCGCCTTTCGAGGCATTGTATGGCAGAAAATGTAGATCTCCGATTTGCTGGGCAGAAGTTGGAGATGGGCCTTTGCTTGGGCCCGAAATTGTATATGAAACGACTGAGAAAGTGAAACTGATACAACAGAGACTGAGAACTGTGCAGAGCAGACAGAAGAGTTATGCTGATGTCAGAAGACAAGACAGAGAGTATGAAATGAGTGATCACGTATTTGTGAAAGTGACACCAATGAAAGGCCAGACTCGTTTTGGAGTCAAAGGCAAGTTAGCACCGAGATACGTCGGACCATATGAGATTATAGAGAAAATCAATCCGGTGGCGTATCAAGTTGCGCTTCCTCCTGAAATGGAGCATATGCATAACGTCTTCCACATTTCTATGTTGAGAGACTATCTCCGGGATCCTTTCCATGTAATAGAGCCCACTCGTGTAGTGCTGAGTGATGACTACACTTATGAGGAACGGCCTATACAGATTGTAAACAGACGGATCAAGAAGTTGAGAAACAAAGAGATCTCGCTAGTGAAAGTTGACTGGCAGAACCATGGTGGTGTGTATGCCACTTGGGAAAGGGAAGAGGACATGGCTAAAAGATATCCTGAACTGTTCCCACTGAACCCTGTTTTCTTCCAGACTGAAGGTAACTCGAGTTTAGAGGACTAAACTCTTTATAAGGAGGGGAGACTGTAACAACCCTCATACTGTTAACCGATTAATGACTGATTAACTGCTAATTACTGTTAACCAAGACTGATTATGACTGATAATTGAACTGAATAAACTACGGAACTGGCTGACTGAAATTGGAAACCGAATTGATTGAGTATATGTTAGTTAAATTGCATTCTATCTGTTTGACTGTATGATTATCTGTTCATGTTTATATGTTTAGACTGTAAGTTAAAAGCCTTATCGGCGGCCGAATCCAAAATTGATTGGTGTTTTATGATCAACATAATTTATGTAATTTTATGGTATATTCATTGAAAAAGTGATTCGGTATGATTAAATTAGATTAAAATAAGTTAATTGGCCAAGTAAGACTTATTTACCAAACTAGCCTTGTAGTGGCCCACTACCTTAAACCTTTTGAGGCTTATTACACTTAATGCATTTGATTAAAACAACATTTCATCAGCCTTTGTGTTGCCTCAACCGACCAAAGAAGAGAGTTAGAGAGAGAGAGAGAATTGTTCTTGTTGTTTTAGCTTGAGATCTTGAAGAATTGAAGGAGTTCTGTACAATTGAGCTTCCCTATCCCAAATACAAGACTTAGGTAAGAGAATTCAACCGTTATTGATGTATTTGAGCTTGATTCTTGCATGGTTTATGTCAAAATTGAAAGTTGAGCCTTGTATTAGTTCTAGCATGTTGAAATAGAGCATAATTCATGCATGCATGTTAGTATTGTTATATTTTGAGGTTGATTACATGGACATTAGTACATGCATGCTCATATTGTTGTTATAGACCATGTTTTCATCTGGTTTTGAAAAGAAATGAGCTCGTTTGATCAAGCTTTGGAGCTTTAATTTGGTTTAGAACTCATGCATGCCATGTTTGAATGTTGTTCTTGAAAAATGGTTAAAATTGAGTTTCAATTAAACACCCTTGGGCTTTGATTTCTCAAATTGAGTTTTGAATCATGCTATTCCATGTGTTTACAAGTGTTTTCTGGAAATTCAGCCCAAGAGGATCAGTTTTGATGCTTTTAAACTTGAGTTTGAGCTTGGAGGTGCAATATGGGATTTCTAGATTTTGCACTCCCGCTCGAGCGGGGTAACTGGCGCTCGAGCGGGGAATTTGAGCATCCAGCATCTCTGCACTGTTTTACTATCCGCTCGAGCGGAGGACTAGGCGCTCGAGCGGAGTCTTGTGTCTCAAGCTCGAGCGGGCGTCGAGCGTTCGTCGAGCGGAGATTCCACCCATCCAGCACTTTTGACTGTTTTTGTAGAACGCTCGAGCGGGTAATTATACGCTCGAGCGGGTACCTTTGTTTGCATTTCCGCTCGAGCGGAGTGACTTACGCTCGAGCGGGACTCTGTTTTCCGAAAATGTTTTCTCAGTGTATCTTTGCATCCTCATGTCATCCTAGGCATTCTTAGGCCTAGTTTTAGACATCTTAACGAGGATATAGATGTAGAACACACCGAGGCAAATTTAGGGATTTAATTATTACCTTTCCCAGCTGTGAAACTTAGAGTGTGTTCAATCTGTTAACTGTATAGGGTTGGCATTTCGAGGAGACGCTCTAGCCTACTGTAGCCCAGAACTCTGTGAGTAACAATTGTGTAAAGATATGTTCAACTGATTACCTTTGAATACTGAACTGAACTGTTTACTGAACTGGTATTACTAAATGAATGTATGTCCTTTATTTCTAAACTGTACTGTGGCATCCTTAGCACCTACTGTTTACTGTTACTGTTACAGAGATCTTTGTCGGTTCCCTCGTGGAGCCACTACTGTTTACTGACTGATGGCCATCATTACTGTTCGGTCTTTTAAGACCTACTGTTACTGATATGCTAATGGATGTATCACATATGACTGTTTACTGTACTGAGTAACTGACATACTGATTGAAATGAACTGTTTTCATTACTGTAAGGACATTCATTCTAAACCCCTTTACGCTTTATGTTATTCACTGGGCTTTAGCTCACTGCTCATATATATATGTAGGTATACAGGCACCGGATCAAACCTAGAGGCGTCAGGGTTATTCCAGTTTTGTCAAGCCAACCACCGTGCCTCACTGTGAGGTTCCGAGTTCGCCATGCTATGGCTTGGGGTGTCTTTTCCCCCGCTGGTCCCTGTTACTGTTTTGTATTACTGTATAGACTGTTATCCACTGAACTGTACTGTTATCAAGGGATTAGATCCCTGTACTGAATGTCTATAAATGCTTGTGTAGCCTGTACTGTTGTGATTATATGAATGCATAAAAAAATCTTTTTGGCATACAGACTGTCACAGCTCAATGGACATTATTTATTTACTGTATGGCTTCCGCCAGGCCCTATACTCTGTTTTACTGTACTACTGTTCTGTAGGCCTTCGGTAATCTCGGATTACTGGCCGGTTACGGTGTTAAAACCATAGGGCCGGGTTTGGGTCGTGACAAAAACATGACAAAGATAAGTATTGTTGTGTTGCATTGTATTGTGTTCAATGGGACGTTATATTGAACACAAAGTAGATTGGTCCATTTCATACTCCATGTGATGAAATGAGCCAATCTCCTTTGTCTCCATCACCCTTGATCATGCATGATAGGGGGGTGGTATCTAGAGTCTTGCTTTTATGCATTTATTGAAAATGTACAACTTGGATTTTTGGCCATCATGCATTGAACATGCTTGATTGGTGATTTTGGATCCAAGAGTGCCTCTCATTTGATGTTTTGAGATGATAAGGAGGGGCACAGTACAAACATGTCCTTGGAAAGCCCTCAATTTTTCTCTATTTGTGCTCTGTTGTAGTTTGGTTACACAGCACACCAGTGGCCGGCAGTTGCTCATCAGTGGCCGGCAGTGGCTTCATCCTTGGTCGGCAGAACACCCCTTTGGCCGGTAGTAAGCCCTCATGGCCGGCAAGCCACTGGTGCATTCCTTAGCAGTGAGTTGGTAAGGTAGAGCAGAAAGTTCTTGAAGAAACCCTGCAAATAGAGCCTCTCAAGAGCAAACCGGTGGGCTTTTCAGGGCGAAAACCGAATGCATGCATCTTCTAATTTCCAAGCAAAGCTGAGGTAGTGGAGTTAGCATTTTACATGTTTAATTAATGTACATTGGTTTTGTAATTTAATTAACTAGTGCGCTAATTAATTAAGTGTTGTAATAATTATTCAATTTGTTGTGTAATAATTGTCTAATTAGTTTAATTAGATTAGTTAGCTTAGCTTAGCTTATTCGTTTGGACCCTTCTTCGAGAGGGCACAATGTTGTAATAAGGGTGCATGCGTGTGTGCATGTCTTCCAACCCCATGTTTTTCTCCCTTTTATTTAAACCGTTTTCGATGGTTAGATTAGGGCATATTTTGATTAGCATACCTTATGCTTGCATGTTTGCATCATTCATTTGTCTTGCATGCACTGGACTCGGCGCATCATTCAAACTGTATCGTATTTCAATACACTTACTTGAATACATGTTTCAAAGCATGCTATCAAGTGTTGCATTCATATGCCATCTTAGATAGCCGAGCCTATTAATTGCATTATTACATGTGTTGCATTAGGCATCTAGCATAGTTAGGATCATGCATTGTTTCTAACTAGCTTTTGTTTTGGCTTGGAGTACACTGTAAATTTTACGCTTTAGCATACTTGTATGAGTGTGAGTGCTACCATGTTTCGCATGCTTGCCATAAGGCTATGTGCTTATTTGATAAGCTACATGAATGCCTGTGGGTGGATGCTTTATTGCTTGCATTGGGACAATTCGACAAATGTATGTTTGTAAGCCCACTTTGCGAAGTGGCAAAATCATCATGTTTTAAGCCCACTTGAGGGTGGCAAATCCGCGCTTTAACCCAGTTAAGGGTGGCATTTTCAAACCATTTTTCGAAAACAAACATGAGTTGTTTTGTTCCAAGTCTTGCGACTTAGTCTATACTTGTATGCTATGCACATCACATAGTAAGCTAGCTAATAATCGGAAAGAACACATGTGTTTATAAAACAATATATCATGTTAGTAGAGGCCGATCCTTTGATCGGGCGAGCGGAGGTGCTCATTTCAGGACCTTCTCCTTTCGTACCCAAGTTCCTGAGTCGAGGCAACTTTGGTGATGACGGACACGTGGCCTTTGGCACGAGTCAGGGTTTCCTAAATTTCCTAAAAACAAAACATTTAGGTGGCGACTTTGTAATCTGGCAAAGCAGTCCAGTTTTGGCATTATTTGATTCAAAATCTGATTTTCCAAAATGACTTGCCGGATTGGACTCTTTGGTGTTTATCAGTCTCGCATTGCACTTTGTGAGATTAGACTCAGAACCGTGACAGGAGTCCGAACTGTAGGACGACCAATTCACACCTCTCTGAAACGGGGCGCGCGGAGGAAGTCGGGTCTACAGTGAGTTAGCGCCAATTGCCTGTGTAAGGTACTTTCACTTCCTAGCTACAACATCGCATTTTGTTATCTATTACCTCTATTATATTGCATATAGCATCTTTCGCATTACATCATGCACCATTTCCATGTTAAGCTTAGTTTGGCTTGGGTTCATACATTTCCCTCGTTAAAACATGGTTCTGTTATGTGTAAGTACCCATGCTGCACTGAGGCCAGTATTGAAGGTGTCAACACCTTATCTATGTTAGACGTGGTCTGTTTTGTGTCAATACCTTTTCTAGTTAAGACGTGGTTCGGCCTATGCCCCTTATTCACTACATCTATTGCATCCATTGCATTATACTTTGTCTTGTTGCATTTAGCACTTAGGATCATTATCTTTCCCTAGCAGATCATTCCTCACTTATATCATACCACCCAATTACTTGTACTCTTTCTCTTTATATGAAAAACATAGTTCTGCATGTGCCCGCACCCCTTTTATGTTAAAACATGGTTATGTTATGTGTAAGCATCCATGCTGCGCTGAGGCCAGTATTGAGTATGTAGGCACTTAGCCTGTGTTAGGCGTCATTTGGCTGTGCCCACGTTTTTCTATACAAAACGTAGTTTGATTTGCATCGCCATTCCTTTATGGTATTCATTTGTTTTGCACTACTTGTGGTTTGATTATTTCGTTACATTGTATATCATTTACATTGTTTTGTTGCATTATGTATAATTTGCATCTTGCCCCTGAACTATGCCGGTTTGATTCCCTGCAAAGGGATATATAGGCAGCTTGCGAACTCAACCAATTTTATTTTTGTCTTGATTATTTGCCCAAGTCTTACGACCTTGTCAAAATGGGTTGTGTTCTAGCTTTGACATTCACTCACGTCATGTCATGATTTCGAGCTCTGTCAAAGAGGGGCAACTATAGACACCCCATTTTTGAAGGTCTTTAAGACTTGGGCGCCACTGATTGGTCACTCAATGATGAATATGTGCGCTTGTTAAATGCTCGATGACCTCAAGAGGAAACCTCAGCCTGCAAACCTTGTGCCTTGTTTTGGACCCAAATAGTGTTTTTTCAGGCTTGAGCATCCAGGGACCTACAGACCCACTAGTGTGGCCTGCCGACCACTGTTCACTAGTGCAAAAAACTAGATATTTTCTGCCAGCTGTCCCTACAGATGCATGCACCATTCCAGATGTGTTTGTAAGGATATTTTCGAGGGTCTCTCATATATTTCTATATATAGATGACCCTCTCTTTTGTTTCCAATGTTAGAAAAATTTTGGAATTTAGAAAATTTTGGAGAGTAAAATTTTGGAAAATTTCTCTATCTCTCTCTCTTGCAATTTACATAACCTTTGCCTAAACACTCTAAACCAAACCTAGAGAGTTCCTTGCTGAGGTGATTTGAGCTTGTGTTTTAGCTCTTGAGGCACTTGAGAGTGTGAAATTAGTGGCTTATAACTCAAGGGATCATTCCTCTTCAAGAGGTATACATTCTAGTGCTTTTGTACCATCTTTACACTACTTGTTTTCTATATTTTCTTACTATTTTTGAGCTGTTTATTACCTGTGTTTTTGGGCTGAAACTTGTGGTTTAAGGCCATTAAAGGTAGAGGGGTAGACAACCCTTCTTTGAACCTTACTTCTAAGGCCTTTGCCCTTATGTTTCCCACCTTCTCATCAATTTTTTTTGAGCTTTTTACCATTGATTTTTAGAGGTTTTTTAGAGGTAAAAATCATGTTTTGATGTCCCAAAAATGGAGGGGTTAGCCTCCTCTTCTTGTGCTTGTGTGTTAGCTTTAATCCCTCAATATTTTAGCTAGTTGTTGTAGTTGTTTTTGTCTTAATTCCAGCACTTTTTAGGACTGTTTTTATGAGTTAGCTTTATTCATGTTTTGTATAGCATGCTTGTAGTGTAATGGTCCTCATAGGCTTGGTGGTTTAGGCCTTAGCTACGAGCCTATTTGAGTTGATAGCCTTTATTTCTTGCTTTCCATACTTGTGTTCACCTCTAAGCATTTCTGCAACCTCCCTTATTTCTTGATTTTTCATTTACTTTGAGAGTTGTTTCAATCGATGGATTGTTTAAGCTTGAGATTGAGGTCGTTGTGCTTAGTGGTTTAATCTCTTTGAAGGTTCATTACCAACGGCATGACATCTCTCTCATGCCTAAAACAACCCTTTGTTTGACATTTCTTTCCATTAGAGGACTTGATCTTCATTTTTGGACTAAATGAATTAAGGAATGAAAAGGTAATTAAGATGAAGTAATAAAACTTGGACTAGAATAGACCAAGATAATAAAATAATTTGGTGTTCAATCGGACTTTAATTGAACACATGGAGACTTGAGTTATTTCATACTTGTCAGTGATGAAATGGTTCAAGTTTCCAAGGTCAACCACTTCCCTTGATCAATCGATGATAGAGAGGAGGTTTTGTTGGTCTTTCCTTACCATTTATTAAAATTGTGTCCCTTGATTCATAAGTCATCATGCAATGCTGCACCGATTGATGGCTTGCGAATTGAACCTATCTCTCCTTTTAACTGTCTGTGCTCTGTTTGTTCTCTATTGTTGCAGGAAAGAATAGCGGACTTGTAACTAATTACTTAGTTTTGTGTTGTACTTAATTAATTAGCTAAAGTAGTTAGTTAATTTGTTGTTGTAATAATTAGTTAAGTAGATTAGCTAATTTATTCATTTGGTTTGTAATAGTTAGTTAATTCATAGTAATTAGCTAGGGCATTCATTCGGACCCTCTTGTGCGAGGGCCAAACTTGTAATAATGTGTATGTCTTCCAACCTCACGTCTTTCTCCCTTTTATTTACTTGCTTATGATGGGTAGTTTAGAACATCATGTTTCTTTTAGCATTCCCCATGTTTGCATCCACTTGTCATGCATGTATCGAGGCTCGGTTCAGCATTCTAAACAAAGCATTGTCATTTACATACTTCGTTGAAAATGTGTTTAAAACCTCATGCTATCAAATTGACTCACATGACATAATTAGTAGCCGAGCCTATTAGTTACACCATTGCATGTGTTGCATTAGTCATGTTGCATTAGCTAGGAGCATGCACGTTGTCTAACTCCTTTTGTTTCTTTTAGCTCGCCTCGGAGTACTAGGTGAGCATTTTTGGTTTAGCATATCGCATGCGTGTGATTGTTGCCATGTCTAACATGCTTTCCATGAGGCTAAGTGCTTAATTGATATACTTGCTTGAATGCCTGTAGATGAAGGCTAATTGCTTGAATTGGAATAAATTGAGTAATGTTTATATGCGATCACTTTTTCAAGTGGTACATATTCGAAACATTTTCAAAAAAAACATGAAATCAAAGTGTTCTAATTTTCGCAAATTAGTCTATACTTGTGTGCAATACATAGTCATGTTAGTCTCATAATCAGAACAAGAGCATATAATATAAATAAGAATCACATCATGATTAGTAAAGGTGATCTTTGATCAGGCGAGTGGGGTGCTCAATTCATGACCTTCTCCTCTCGTACCTACGTTCCCGAGCTGAGACAATCTTGGTGATGACGGACACATGGCCTTTGGCATGAGTCATGGGTTTCCTAAATTTCTCAAAAATATTTAGGTGGCGACTTTGTATCTGGCAAAATAGTCAATTTTGGCATTTTGATTCAAAATCGATTTTCCAAAAGATTTGCTAGATTTGTACTCTTTTGTATTTATTTATTTCATATTGCACTTGTGAGATCAGATTCAGAACCACGGGAGTCCGAACTGTAGGGTTATTATATCTGAAAAGGAGCACGAAAAGCGAGCTACAGTTTCTAATGACTCTGCTGGGAAAATTAGAGAACTTGGATTGAACTTCATGATGTGAAATTTAATCTACACTTATATGTTCTTTGCATTGCATTGCATTTGCATTGGTGCGCATAAGTCAATGTGTTTGCCATCTACTATTTCGAGACGGTTTGTTGAAGGCTTGCCTAAAAGCTTGCCAAAAGGCAGACCGGTCGTAGGCTCTACCATGATGGGAACACAACCCTTGGATTTGGACTACTGCTATATCGTTTGATCCTCTTTTCACTTCTCGGTGTTAGGTGTGAGAGGTATATTAGGTAGTCTTGCTGAGCTAATTACGGCGGGGAGATTCTCAGAGAACTAACGGGACGTAGATCAAGAGATCTCAATAGATCAACGAACAAGGCCTGTACCTTGAGGAGATAGTGGACACGGAGAAATCCAAAAGGACGCATCCTAGCACGAAAAACAACATATTGAAAAGATTAAAGTCGGTTGACAGTCGAGCCTCAGAACGGACCAGGGAGGACTTGTAAGATTACCTTAAAAGGAAGAGAAAATGGTGCCAAGGTAGTGTCCATAATGCAGCTACGGTCGCCGTTCTCAGTGGAATTGGATATGTTCGAGGCACCCAAGAGGTTCACCATGCCGAGGTTCTAGATCTACAATGGTAGGTCAGATTCGAACTTTGAATGCAATATCTCTGTGGAGTAAGAACAAACAGTTGTTATACAAAGTTTTTCCGTCAACATTTGAGGAAATAACATCAGATTGTTTCCTCAAATTGCCAAAGGGATGTGTCAAGAGTTGGGAAGACCTAACCGACATGTTTGTGGCTAGGTTTGTTACGAACAGATTGTAGCTATTGAGGGTTGATTCCCTATTGGCCTTAAAAATTGACGATGGTGAAAGCCCTAGGGCTTACGCCCAGAGGTACTATGAGGTTTACAACTGGATTCCAACGTGTAACTAGAAACTTACAGTCGTGTCTTTTAAAAACAGCTTGGAGAATGATTGCCCACTACGAAAATCCCTTGCAAATACCCTCTCAAAAAATATGGAGGATCTAATGGCAAGGATTGAAAAGTATGCAAGAGCAGAAGATGACAAGAAGGCAAAGAAAGGAAGTACAGTGAAGTATAAGAAGCGAACTGGACCAAAGCGTAGCCGTGGCAGTACCAACACGAAAAAAGTGGAACCAGGATTCAAGGTCATGCAGGCCGTGAGTATAATTTTCAAGATCCTAATCTATACTGGAAAAAATTAGGAACCAGCCTTACTTTAGGCCAAGGGAAAAATTGTGCCTACCATGACAAGAATGGACACATGACTTAAAGGTGTCAGGCTTTGAAGCAACATTTGGAGGATCTTGTTAGATAGGGACACTTGAGAGATTTGATAGATGAGAAGAAGACAAGGGATAAACAGGCAAAGCTAGCCCGGGCGCCAGCAACAACAGCACTACCCCTAGTGCCACAGGCAGACGTATCATGGGTTATCAATGTGATTCACTCCAAGGTCAACGTAAATGAAATCATGGAAAAAACACAATGAGTGAGACATTTACAGCATGTCTACTAGATTCAACAAAAGAAGCCCCGAATAGAGGGACATCAGGGGCCAATGATTTCATTCACAGACGAAGACTTGGAGATAGTCCAAGATTTGCACAACGATGCTTTGGTAGTGACCCTACAGTTCAGAAAGTACCAGGTAAAGCGGATACTTATTAACCAAGGCAGCTCATGTGACATCATGTACGTCAGATGTTACAAAGAGCTCAACCTTCACAAGGACGACGTGGAACAATCCAATAGCCCCATGGTCGGATTCAATGGAACGCCGACATGGCCTCTAGGAACCATGAGTTTGGAGATTCAAGCGGGAACAACAACTATAACCACAGAGTTCACTGTGATTAATACGCCTTCCTCGTACAACATTATCTTAGGAAAACCTTGGTTACACGCCATGAGGGTTGTTCCCTCAACCTTGCACCAGCTGTTGCGGTTCCTAACTGAGTTTGGGATTGAAAAAGTGAAAAGAGACCAAATGGAAGCGAAAAATTACTCCATGACAACAATGAAGTACAGCTGTAATGTCAGGGAAGTAGAGATGCCTAAAATAGAAGACGAAGACCAAGAGGTCTTGGATGAAGTCGGCAAAGAACCTGACGATAAGAGCCAAGTACCTTTGAAAAAGATCTTGGTAAAAAAAAGAGACAAAGAGCGGTTCTTCCTCCTCGGCACGAGTTTAGCTGAAGAGGAAGAAAGAAAATTGGAAGTATTCTTAAGAGAAAATATAAAGGTGATCGCCTAGACACCATACGAGATGCCGGGGATCAGCTCTGAGGTTACCTGCCACAAACTCAGCGTGGATAGGTCAACCAAACCGGTGATCCAGAGAGCAAGGTAGCCAACCTTAGTCTATGTGGAAGCTGTTGAAAAGGAAAAAGAGAGATTGTTGGAGGCACAGGAAATTCGAGAAGTGAACCACCTAACCTGGTTGTCCAATACGGTGGTAGTTAAGAAGAAGAACGGCAAATGAAGGGTTTACATGGACTTCACGAGCTTGAACAAGGCTCGCCTGAAAGACTGCTTTCCTTTGCCCAAGATAGGCCAACTCGTGGATGCCACATCAAGACATGGAATGATGAGCTTCCTTGATACACACAGAGGTTATCACCAAATAACTATGTACATACTAGATAAGGAGAATATAACATTCATCACTCCAAAAGGACTCTACTGCTATAGAGTCATACCCTTCCGACAGAAGAATGTAGGGGCAACATATCAAAGGCTTGTAACTAAGATGTTTAACCATCTGATTGGGAAGATAGTAGAAGTCTACATCGATGACATGATCGTAAAAAGCAAGTAACCTTCCGATCATCTAGCCGATTTGAAGAAGATTTTTGATAGCTTGAAGGCATATCGACTTCGGATGAATGCCTTCAAATGTGCTTTTGGAGTAGGATCTAGTAAGTTTTTAGGATATCTGCTAACAAGAAAAGGAATTAAAGAAAACCCCGATCAAATTAAGGTCATCATTGATCTGAAAAGCCCAACAATAACTAAGAAAGTCCAAATTTTGACCAGCAAAGCAGTGGCGTTGAACAGGTTCATAAGTCGGAGTTTAAATAGGTGCAAACCGTTCTTCCAGCTGTTGAAGAAGGCCACGGATTTCTTATGGACATAAGCATGAGAAGTCACCATGGCTGACTTGAAGAGGTATTTGACAACCCCACCTGTATTATCAAACCTAGTTCCAACAGAGGAACTGTTTTTGTACCTAGCAGTCTCAGACCACGTGGTCAGCGCCGTGGTTGTCCAAAAAGAAGAATGAGACAAGAATGCAATATATTATGTGAGCAAAACTTTGGCAAGCATGAAGACGAGATACCTATCTCTAGAGAAATTGACATTCACTTTGGTAATGGTTTCTAAAAACCTGAACCATTACTTTCAAGCCCACAAGGTAGTGGTGCTCACAGAGCACCCACTGAAATCTCTATTACAACACGGAGACTTATCAGGAAGAATAACACGATGGATTGTAGTTCTATGTCAATATGACATAGAGTACAGACCAAGGACAACAATCAAAGGTTAGGTTTTGGCCGACTTTGCTACTGAGTCTACACTGAGCTCAAACTTGAGGTGAAGACTTATGAACCTCGGCCTAGGATGTGCAGAAGAACCAGAGGAAACGTTGCTTGCAATAAAGAACCCCAAGTCAGCATGACAGAAGAAAATATAAGAGAAGCCAAAGCCTTGTGACATTTACATCAACGAGTCTTTCCATCTCTTTGTCAATAGAAGTTCAAATCGACAATGAGCGAGGGAAGGAATGGTGATAGTCTCATTAGATGGACAAATGATAGAATAGCCAATTTGACTAGGGTTCAAAGTTTCAAATAACGAAGCAGGCACTGATTGCTGGATTAAAGCTAGTAGCAGCTATCAAAGCCGAGGAGGTTATAGTCTATTGTGACTCCCAACTCATCGTGAACCAAGCGACGGGGGAGTACATTGCCCGAGATGAGAGGATAGTGGCCTATGTCAAAGTGGTCATCAAGTTGCTAGCAGGAGTTGTCGGCTTCAGCAAGTTTGTTAAGATGACAGCAGTCATGCGGATGCACTGGCAAACCTTGCCTCAACCATAAAGTCAGACTCCCTGAGAACTATCATGGTGGGCTACTTGTTAGGCCTGATCGTCGAACCCCTGATAACAGAATACGAGGCAATGTACGTAGAGCTATGCCCAAGCTAGATGGATGCCTTGGTCAAATTCATCAGAGATGGCAGGCTACCAGAAGACTAGAAGGATGCACACAAGATTAGACTAAGGTTGGCAAGGTTCTGCTTGTCAATAGAAAGCCTTCTCTGCAGAAGGTCCTTCACCGGACCATTATTGCGATGTGTGCACCCTTTTTAGGTAGAAGACTTCCTATATCAGGTCCACAAAAGAGTTTGTAGAAGTCATGCAAAGGGAAGATATCTTACCCACAGAGCTATATCACAAGGGTACTGGTGGCCCTATATGCAAAAGGATGCAAAAGCCTATGTCAAGAAGTGCGAGAAGTGTCAAAGGTTTCCACCTTTGATACATCAACCAGCTAGGGACTTGAATCCAATATCTAGTCCTTGGCCATTTGTCCAGTGGGCCATAGATCTGATTGGGCAATTGCCCAAGGCAATTAGAGAGAGGAAGTACTTGCTAGTAGCAATGGACTACTTTACGAAATGGGTGAAGACTGAACCTTTAGTCAAAATTTGAGATGTGGACGTAAGATGTTTTATCTAGAAGAACATTGTTATCATATTTGGGATCCCAAGAGCCATTGTGGCAGACAATGATATCCAATTTGACAGAAAACTAATCAAGAATTTCTGTGCAAAATACAAGATCAAGAACTACTATTCAACTCCAAGCTTCCCACAGAACAATGGCCAAGCCAAGGCCTCTAACAAGACCATCTTGGATGGAATAAAGAAGAAACTAGAAGCTACCAAGGGTAAGTGGGTGGAGAAGTTGCCTAATGTTCTATGGGCATATCGTACCACGCCGAGAAGATCGACAAGAAAGTCATCTTTGGCCATGGCTTATAGCACCGAGGTCGTTATACCACTGGAAATCGACATTCCTAGAGTCAGAACTCATGCTGTAAAGAATGGGAAAAACGAGGTATTTTTAGCCCGAGATTTGGATTTTATTGAAGAAATGAAGGAAAGAGCAGTAATTTAGTTGGGGGCATACCAATAAAGACTTTCTAGGTCATACAACAAGAAAGTGAATCCTAGGGAATTCTAAATTGGGGATCTCGTCCTAAAAAATGTTATTGACAACAAAAAAGATCCTAGGGAGGGCAAACTTGGCCTAAATTGGGAAGGTCCATACAAAATTATCTCGGTTGTCGGTAATAAGGCATATCGTGTAGAAGATTGTGATGGCACAAAGCTGCTAAAGCCTTAGAACACTAGTTATCTAAAGTTTTTCTATCATTAGTTTAATTTCTTTCCTTCTTTTTATATTTGATGTAATCTAGAGGATGCATAGCCGAAGTATTGATTAATAAATACTAGTTCGATTATGCAAAACTGTTGTTGAAGTAAGCATATTCCTACTATTTGATCAGATAGAAGGAAAGTTGATGTGATGTTCCAAAGAGGGAGACAAGACAATTGACTTAGGCTTGTCAAAATGACAGAGCTGAACTAAGTTAAAGAGATGTTTCAAAAAGAAACAAGACAAAATGGACCATGATTTGGCTAGTTTGTACGAAAAGTCGAGGTAGGTAGTACTCTCGATACACAAAGGTTAAGCCTTAAGTGTTCTATTTAGACGAGCTAAACATGATGACTCTGGTCATGGATGTCTAAGTCAGACTTAGACAAGATTCAAATGATGTATCCTTAATGTGAATCTAAGTTGTACTTACATTTACATTAGGGGGCAGAGAGCATGTATGAGGTTGAATGTGATACTTGTTAAAATTTTCAATTTTTTTTTTATGAATTGAAGTTATCCGAGGTAAATAACAGTTCCATCCGAGATATTGTAATCTGATGTGGTAATGTTACCCAAGATCAGGTGTTATCCAAGATGTCATACTTAGAAGAATTCATGAGATTCAAAGCATAAAGACAACAAAAGTATACAAGGCATGCGAAGATAGCAGAAAGAAGCAAAAGTCCAACACTTAGTCAAAACAAACTTGCATTCATCAAAGGAAGGATTACTTTAGTATAGTAGAAGGCACTTCGGCCTAACAAAGACAAAAAATCGTTCAAAATAGAAAGGAAAAAGTACAACTGAAAGAAGAAAAATTCCTATATACTAGATACTGGAGCAGCGTTCTCGATCTATTCTACCTTAGTAGTTGGCAGTGTGTTGGCCTTGGTGGACAATACAACAGTATTCTCAACCTCAGTTTCAGTTACAATCTCTTCATCGATCTACTTTAGAGTGTCCTTAAGGCTCTTGTTGGCTTCAGAGGTGTCGGCCTTCTTTGTGGAGGTGCTCTTGGAAACCTCATCCTCATTTTCTTCAGTTAGGTCTAGGACTTGATCGTTCCGAGTAAGGGACTTAGTCCGAGCAGCAGCAACACTGTTTCTTTCGTCTTTCTCTTTCTCCTCATCCTCCTTTTCGGATTAGACAAGAGAGAGAGGGAATGACACGTCGAGTTGATTAAGATCCCGAAGAGATGAATCCTTGAGAACTGACAACTTCTTTAGAGCAACAACCCAGCAAAGGTAGTAACCATTATTGTAGGCCAGGTTGACTTGCTTCTTGTTTTGTTCCCGCATATCGGCCTGCCTCTCTTCATAGGCCTTCTCATCAGCGGCCTTGATCTCAGCGCCTTTTGTAGCCACTGTCTTGGCTAGATCTTTCTCGGCTTTAGCAGCCTTCTCCTCGAATGCCTTGGCCACGGCCTCGGCCTATCGATCCGCTTTGCTCGCTGCATTAAGGTTGTCCAGCAGCCTCATCATTGCCACTTCAGTCTGATTAAGTTGGTGAAAGAGGTCAACAGCCTCTTGTGTTTTCTTTATGAGGTATTTCCTCATCAAATCGGCCTTGTAAGCCAAGGCATGAGCATACCGCATAGTTTGCAAATGAGAGAAAATGAATTAGGACAACAATACAAATAATTCTAAGTATACAAGGTTGAACTGAAAGAAAAATAGAAGCTTACCATTATTATGTTCCTCATTATGAATGCGAAGTGCTCGTATTCATTGTGACGCTGATGGCCTTCCATGTCAGTGGGGAGGAGCACAACAACAGACAAAACAGCAGTGATCTTGGGTTGGTAGGAGGTACTCTTGCTTAGCCTGATAGGGCGACCATCAATGGAGATGTCGATAATGAAGGCAATTGAGGTATTGCCAGTAGTAGAGGACTTCGAATGCTTTGGTAGAGGGGCATCGACCAAATCGGTGGTGGCATGCCTCTTCTCGACCTCGACCATCCTTGATATCAGCATCGCCTCTTGAGGATCCTTCTCTTCATAAAAGGAGTGATAATGACTTTAGCCTTGGCCTTGGCCTTTTTTACCCTCTTAGGTTTCTAGACAGATTGTAGCGAATGGGTGGATTAAACAGTCACCATATCGAGGAGACCAGCTCAGAGATAGTCAGCGATAGCTGATTTATGACCCATCTCTTCTGAGATGGCGGCTATGGTATCTTTGGTTCCAAGTTTGAAGACTAGAAAAGCAAGTGGTGGGTTTTCAAGAACCTTGGAATTTTTTACTTCTGGTTCTGCTTATAGGAGCGTCAAAGAGACGTTAGTAGCATCAGCGCTCGAAAGACAAAACATGCTGAGACGGAGCAAAATTTGACGGTTGGTAGGCTGGATACAAAGTAGGCCTCTGATTCACCCTTGATGAAGCAGTTTGTGTGGTGGCGAATAGCGGAGTTTTGCTTCTTGACGAGACGTCGGGGAGTAGGGACTTATATGTTGTTGTGCAGTCTAAAAGAAAGAGGGCTTTGCGAATGTTGATTAGCAGGTCTAGGAGGCTTTGTAGATCGACTCTCGGTACGTAGTATTTTCGGAAGTTCTTGTTGGGTTGAGGGAGTACTAGAAAATGAAAATAAGTCAAGTGATTAGCAATATGATACGGCGAAGAACTTAAGTAGATAATGGACAACATATGTGTGTTCTAAGGGCGACTTGCTTTTATGGTCTCCTAGGATGGCAAACTCCCAGTTACTTGAGATGATAAGGTAGTCATCTCACAAAACCTTATTGGAATCAACAAGGTCGACGATCATCTTATTGGCTGTGAGCCTCAGTTTCAGATAGTAGGTTATGCCATTTTTGGATTGAAGGGCACACATTATATAATAGTATTGGACATCTTGAAGGTTTAGTTGGGCTCTATGTCGACGATTAAGCTCGGCTATACCATTGATTATACGGAAGGTATTGATAGCTAATTACATGGGGTCCAGTTTGTAGAAGTGAAGCATTTCTCTAAACATGATGTTAAGGGGGAATTTACTCCACCCTAAAGGATTGACACTACATGAAAAGGCATGTAATTGTCTCCCAACATAATGGAGTCATTCTCACCAGCGAGTTTGATATAGACGTCAACTGGGATATTATATTCTCCGCAAAAGTTCTTTATCTTAGTGGGGTTGTCTACTTTCCACTTGTGCATACTCATGACCTCGACTAGGTGGTTTTGGTATTGTTTTCTTCAAAGGAATATCTTAGGGTAAAGATTTGTGAACCTAGGGTTCTTGGCGTGGCCCTAGGTAGTTCAAGGTTGAAGGTTTTGGAGGTTACAAGCTCTATGTTCCAGTTTACCTAGGTGATCTAACAAAACCCAAATCCTAATCTAAGAGGTTTGAGAATGTGAGGCAATAATTTGAAAAATAAAGAAAAGGCAAGTAGATTCAGAAGATGAAGATTGAGATACATGGACACACACGGAGACATGAAAAGAGTAAGAATACAGACAAGCGCATGTCCAAGGCATAAACAGATTCAAACGAGACAGACATAGATTCAGAAATCAATCAATGCAAGTGTAATGTGTGTGATGCTCAAGTAATTGGAGAAACTAGAAATTCATGGTATATACATTCAAGAACATAGAGAAACTGAAATTAAGAAGAATGAGAGACTTACAGAAAGTAATCAGAGAAACGGATGTCGAAATTTGGTTCATCGGTGTTGGATGGTGTGTTTAACCAGAGCAGAATGGTGGACTAGTCACCAAAGACGATGAACAAGAGGTGTTATAGAGACCTTCGAAGGTTTGGTAATAGAAGTTTAGAGAGAGAAGCTTTAGGAGAGATGAGAGATTTGTGGATACAGAAGTGAAGAGATGGAGAGAGAGGGAAAAAGTATTGATGAAAAACTAAAAAGGCTTCAAGAGTTATAATTTCAAACCCTTAGGCGACATGCCTAGTTGACGAGAAGTGACGTCAGACTGCATGGCACAAACGTGAAGCGATGCGTCTGAGGCGTGATAGGTACGACCCAATGAAAGAGTGACAATGGATGAAACAGTTGAGGCAGTTAGCTTACACGCGTCTTAGGTTCTTGATATTCTTGAACTAGTAGAGTAATGATCTCAGCTAGTAGTGTGATCTCGGATGAGATGTTGGTTCTTCTTTCTTCATAAGTGGACACTTGAGTCCTTGTTTTCTTGAAGCTAACGAGTCATGATCTCGGTTGGAGAAGTATTTTTTGCATGTTATTTAGCCAACATGTTGGAAGATCAAACGATATTGCTAAGATGTGGTGCGGTAATATCGGAATATGAGATATTCGGATAAAGGACAATAGTCCTAGATTCAGATGGAGATGAGGCCCTTGAAGGGATCATTCTTATCTAACCAAGAGTCCAAGATAAGTGTTGTGCTTGCGTCCTATGAAGTAAGACTTCTAGGGGACGAGAGCACTGATTATTATAAAAGTAAGGCACCCCTGTGGGTCTAAGGTATGTTTTTACTTGTGCATTATTTACTTGTTTGATATCTTTGTGAGATAAGTGACTGACTTGATCGTTGGAGTGCCTTCCAGGTGTTCAGCTTAATCTATTTTGCTACGTGCTCTCTAGCTAAGTTCCCTAGTTCTCAACAGAGAGATATGTGTGGTTGTGATGTTAGAAATCAACACTCACAAAAACCATCCGAAGAACATATATTATTTATACATATACACGTTAAATTAATAAAGAGAGTTGCTATTTAACACCAAAATTCATCATTTTAAACGTGATTTCCCATGTAGCATGATAAAGTTTTACTAACTGTTAAATATGTTGAATCCTGCATAGGGGTGTAAATCTAGCTCGCCCTAACCCGGCCCGGCCCATGTCGAGCCTCATAGGCTCCTGCCAAAATTTGGGCCGGGCCAAAAAAATAGGCCCAAGCCCAGGCCTAGGCCAAGGGGGTATTCAAGCTTTGGGCGGGCCTGACTATTTTTTTTTGTTTTTTAAATTTTTTCTATCAAAATTTTATTATTTTCTACTAAAAAATACACTAGGCCTCGGGCGGGTTGGGCCTTGAGTGGGCCTTAAACGGGCCAATAGGCTGGGCCAGGTAGGTCAGGCTTCAAAATCATGGCCCAAGCCTAGGGGCTCGGGCTGGGCTCGAGCCCGAGCCCAAACGAGTCTAAACGAGCTGAGCCCACCTCGGGCCGTGGGCGGGCTTCTGGCCACAGGCCATTTTTACACTCCTAATCCTACATATATACATGAATTGATTATGTTGTGTAAATCTACATCAATGCTTTGTTTACAATATTGGGTAAAAATAGAAAATAAATTATTGTGTTTTCTCATTATTATAAGTTTGAACGAATAAGAAACAAAGCATGAAAAATAATGAGATGGGTGAGATTTGTTTTTATTCTTTTGTATTTTGATGAGGGCACCTTAGTATTATAAAAAAATATATAATTATTCAGTTTTATTTCTCAACAAATCTCATCATTTTTTTTCGTTAGTCAAAGTCGCGCTATTTTGGAAAGTATGTTAAAAACTAGTTTTTTAAATTTTTTTTTTTAAAAAAAATGCGAAAAAAATAGGGTGGTGATGTGATTCAAAAAAACTAAAAAATAAAAAAAATTGACTTTTAACCCAATTGTCATAGGCTAAAGCTTTTTCACTTTTTCTCATCTATTTATATAGGGAGATTGACTAATAGGTCCCATATTTTGAACTTATGATCCATCTAGTACCATATTTTTTCTTATAATCCATTTAATCCTTTTGAATGTGTAATGACTCATTTGTCTGTTACATTGGATTGTCACATTTAGAAAAAATACACTAAGGAGTTTTTTAGTATCGCACCATCCCCGCCACGTTGGAGTGTCATATTTGAGAAAAACACAATAAGGAGTTTTTTAATTTTTTTAGAGTATCACATCATACCCGTCACGTTAGAGTATCATATGTTACATTTAAGAAAAGTACACTAAGGGTTTTTAGTTTTTTTAGAGTGTCACATTATATCCGCCACGTTGTCACATTTGATAAGATTACACTAAGGAGCTTTTAATTTTTTGGGAGTATCGCGTTATAGTTTTTAGTGTTTTTTGAGTGCCACATTATACCTGTTACGTTGGAGTTTCACATGTTACATTTGAAAAAAGTATACTAAGGAATTTTTATTTTTTTAGAATGTCACACCATACACAACACGTTGTCACATTTGAGAAAAGTATACTATGAAGTTTTTAGTTGTCACATCATATTCGTTACGTCGTCACATTTTGAAAAAATACACTAAGGAGTTTTTATTTTTTTAGAGCGTGTCACATCATACCCGCCACGTTAGAGTATGCACGTTACATTTGGGAAAAATACACTAAAGAGTTTTTAATTTTTTTGGAGTGCCACATAATGCCTACCACATTGTCATATTTAGAAAAAGTACACTAAGGAATTTTTAATTATTTTGGAGAGTCACATCATACCCGCTGTAGCTTGCTTTTTGTGCTCCTCTCGGATACGATTAGCCCTACAATTCAGACCCCCGTGGTTTTGAATCCGATTCCACAAGTGTAATGTGAAATAGATAAACACAAATGAGTCCAAATCCGGTAAACCTTTTGGAAAATCGATTTTGTATAAAAAATGCCAAAAATGGACTACATTGCCACATTACAGAGTCACCACTTAAATATTTTTAAAAAATTTAGAAAACCCGTGACTCGTGCCAAAGGCCACGTGTCCGTCATCACCAAAATGTCTCAGCTCGGGAACTTAGGTATGAGAGGGGAAGGTCATGAATTGAGCACCCTACTCACCCGATCAAAGATTGACCTCTACTAATTATGATGTGATTCTTATATACAGTATATGCTCTTGTTCCGATTATTAGGCTACTTTTACTATGTGAGGCACACAAGTATAGACCAATTCATAAGATTTGGAATGCTTTAATTTTATGTTTGTTTTGAAAAATGTTTTGAATATATGCTACTTGAAAAAGTGGGCTCATATTTACATTAATCAAATTATCCTAACTTAAGTGAAAAGGCCTTCATCCATGAACATTCAAACAGGTATATCACTTAAGCACTTAGCCTCATGGAAAATATACTTGGCATCGCATGCATGCGATATGCTAAAGCAAAAAATGCTTAACCCAAGTAGCTGAGGCGAGCCAAAAGAGAGGAAATAGTTAGAAAAAATGTATGATCCTAACAATGCAAATGACTAATGTAACACATGCAAAAATGCAACTAATAGGTTTAGTTTATTTGACATGGCATATGAATCAATTTGATAGCATGCGATGAAGCACATATTCACATAATTAATGTACGACCATAAAGTTAAAATGATGTACCGAACCCAATGCATGCAAAACATGGATATTTAAGCATGGTAATGATATGAAATCAAAAATATGATGCTACCAATCCAAGCAAGTAAATAAAAGGGAGAAAGAAATAGAGGTTGGCAGACATACACAAATTATTACATATTTGCCTCCACGCAAGAGAGTCCGAATAAATGTCCTAATTAACTAACTATTACAATACCAAAATAACTGCCAAAATTTAGTTACAACACGAAATTAAATAACTACGCTATTACAAGTTCAAAGGATTAATCTAGGTACAATTAATGGGCCACGAGGAACGAAGAATCGTTCATGCATGAATGCAAATTTCCACCTGAAAATGCCCTCTATTTGGCTGCCAGAATGGTTCTGTTTTACAGTCAGAAAATTGAATTGTTTTCACCCCAGCCTCTACTCTGTTCTACCATGAAAATGGCACTGTTGATCTAAAATGAGGTGGCCGGCCGGCCGGCCTTGAAAAGTGGTCGGCTGTACAATGAGGTGGCCAGCCGACCACTAGTTTTTGTCATTGCCCTACTGCAATAGACATAAAACAGAGCACCAACAAAGTATTTTTAGGGAATGTTTGTCCACTATGCCTCTCCTTATCATCAAACAGATCAAAGAAGGGGTAGACTTGGTTCACAAATCATTAATCAATGCAAACTTATTGTGTGATGATCTATGACTAGAGGGGCAAAGTCTCAATAAATAATAATGAAAAACCAACAAAAACCTCTTCTCTATCATGAAATTGATCAAGGGAAGTGGTAGATCTTGAATCTTGACCCATTATTATCACTAAAGAGTATGAAACGGTTCAAGACTCAATGCGTTCAACTAACGTTCGATTAAACTTAACTTGATTTTATTATCTTGCTACTTTTTTTAAACCCATTTTATTATCTCTTTTACTTACCTTTCCATTCTTTAGTCATTTTAGTGAAAGAATGAGAATTAAGTCCACTAAATGGAGAGAAGTGTCAAACAAGAAGTTGTTTTTGGCATGAGAGAGATGTAATGCCTTGGTAATGAACCTCCGAATAGATTAAACTATTAAGTATGGAGGGTTTCTTTCTCATACTTAAACAATACTCGTTTGAAACGACTCTCAAATAAATAAAAAGCCAAGAAGGGAGGGAGAGTGTAGAGATGATTATGCAAGTGTGAACATAGGTATGGAAAGCATAAAATAAATGCTATCAACTCAAATAGGTTGGTGTCTAATGCCTAAACCACCAAACCTATGAGGACCATTAAACTACAAGCATACCATACAAAGCATAAATGAATTAAATATACAAAAATAATCCTAAAGACAGCTAAAACAGTGTTGAAATTATCATGGAAAAACTAGAAAAAGTGAAATACAATAATGGAGAAATGAAGCTAGTAAGCAAGCCTAAGGAGGGGTGACTAACCACTCCACTTTTTGAATGCCTCTGAAGAACTCTGAAAAACAATAGGAAAAAGTTGGATAATAGATGGGAAACACAAGGGCAAAAGCTTGGAAAATATGGTTCAAAGAAAGGTGGTTAACCCCTCTACCTTGGATAGTTTTAAGCCACAAGATTCAGCCCATAAAAATAGTGGAAAAATAGTGTAAAAATAGCAAGTAAATATAGGGAAGAAGTAGTGTAAAGAAGTTAGAAGTTATACCTCATGAAGAGGAATAACACTTTGATTCACAAACCAACAAATTCTCACCCTCAAGTGTTGAAATTTAAGCTTAAGAACCTCAACAAGGAGCCCTAAAAATTTGGTTTAGAGAGTATAGGTAGGGTGTATATAGGTTGCAAGAGAGAGAGAGAGAGAGAGAGAGAGAGAGAGAGAGAGGGAGATATATTTTCAAGAATTTAAACTCTTGGAATTTTTTCTAACCTAAAAACCTAAGGTATGGCTCTCTATATATAGAACAACTAGTTGATATCTTGGAAATATCTGTATTGAGCCAGCTGGTGTAGTGTATGCACATGGGGGTCAGCTGGCGACAAATATATGTTCAACCGAAACACTTAGTCAGCTGGCCAGGTGGGGGATGGTCGGCCACTAATTTCTGGCCAACTGGTTACCTTTTAGCCTGCAGGCCTCTGGGTGGTCAAGCTTGAAAAAATTATGTTTTGGTCTAAAAGTGGTGCAAGGTTTGTAGTATTTTAAGACTCAAAACCGAGGCTTCCCGCTAAGGAAATCGAACATTTGTACAATATACTTTTCATCATTAGGCAATCAATCTGAGCCGCCCAAGTCTTAAGGGCAGTCAAAAATGGGGTGTCTACAATTGTCCCTCTTTGACAGAGCTTAAAGTCATGAAATAACGTAAGTGAATGTCAAAGTCCAGAGACGACCCATTTTGACAAGGCCGTAAGACTTGGGCAAGCAATCAAGACATAAAAGTAAATTGGTTGAACTTAAAAGTTGCCTACGTATCTCTTTGTAAGGAATCAAACCAGCGCAGTTCAGGGGCAAAATGCGACATAAAAAATGATGTGATGCAACAGTTAAGACCACAAACGAGCATACTGCTCGAAAATTGTGAAGATGAGATTCAATGTAATTCAGCAATTGAAATCAATAAACGAGAAGCAATCTTAACTACATTTCCACGTATAAGAAACAATCCAAACCACACTTCCGCGCAAAAAGGTTAACAAGAGACAAGCTAGACTACACTTCCGCGTATAAAGGTGAGAAACGATCCTAACTACACTTCCGCATAGAGAGAAACAAAACAACCCAAACTACACTACTGCGTAGAGAGGTGATCCTAACTACACTTCCATGTAGAGAGAACACAAGAACAACCAAACTACACTACCGCGTAGAGAGGTGATCCTAATTACACTTCCGCGTAGAGAGGATAACAAAAACAAACCAAGCTACACTTCCACGTAGCAAGGTATAAGAACAAACAAACTACACTACCACGTAGAGAGGTGATCCTAACTACACTTCCGCATAGAAAGGACACAAGAACAACCAAACTACACTACCGCGTAGAAAGGTGATCCTAACCACACTTTTGCGTAAAGAGGATAACAGGAAACAAACCTAACTACACTTCTGTGTAGAGAGGTTAAGGGAAGAAAACCCAAATCACACTCACATGACAAGGGTGGATACCAGAACGGAAAAGCACGACGCACATAAATGCTACACAATTATAATGGATGCGAGTAAAATGATGATGCATGCATCATGCAACCAAGATAGGTATGCTAGTTATGATGCAATGCATGTTCAATGTAACATAATAGGTATGTGAAATTGAAAAGATAAGTAGAAAGTAGTGTCCGAAGACACCCTACACTGATCTCCGACTTACCGCTCAAGAGCTCCTTCCAAAAAGGATACAACTCACTTTGACTTGAGATCAGGACACATTCATGCACTAGAGAAACAGCGGGAATTGGAATGGTGCAACCGAAACACAATTTCGAGATCTTCAGAATCCAAACCAACTTCAAATGCCTCAATTCTTCTTCCTAAGATGCAAACAGGAGCTTTTATACACAGATTGGACAAGAGGGTAGCAAAAACCAGCTCTGGACCACAAAAGGGGCCAGCCGACCACAAAAAGGGAACGGTCAGCCAAAAGGTGGACGGCAGGCCACCCGTGGCCATTTCAGGGGCATTTTGGGGTTTTCAGCTTGAGTTTCCTTTAAAACAACACCTAAGCCTCATTTTCACACACCACTCCATCCAAAAACTCTCTTTCTGTCTCTCTAGGTATTTTCTCTCTAGATTCACATTTTATACACGTTTCCCAACGTCCCACGCAAACTTTATTTGCGAAACACCTTTAGCCCTCTTCACTTTGAATTGATTAGATTTTGTTTTCGTTGATTTTTTTTGGGTTTTTCATCACTTTGGGCTTATTTTTCTCGTGTTTTTCTTGGGTTTCGCACATTTTCTTGGGTTTTGACCTTTTCTTTTATTTTCTCTCTTCTAGGGTTGACTTTTTGGGTTTTCCCTCTTTTTATCCTTATTTTCTCCATTTTTCACCACCTTTTCACACACTTTCCACATGGCGAATGATATTCCACACGACAGTGCCCCTCTTGAGGTACCCGTAGTTCCGCCTATTGTAGAGGCAAAGAAGCCGGTAGTTAATGAGGTTGACGGAGTGGCGGAGGACATCGCTACAGACTTTGAGACAGTAGAGGTCTTTTCTTCAGAGCCTGAGCCCGAGCTATTGCCACTGAGGTTAAGGCCATTCGACCCAGCTACTTGCCACCCACGAACCTATGCGATCGCCTCCAGAGGCATGCTGCGATTTGAGGACTTTGCTAGCAGCATGCTTGAGGATGTTTTATTGAGGGAGAGGGCCTCCCACCTTTCTCACGACGTTGTTGAGGTATAAACGTTGCTTTCATACACTTTGCTTGTTTTTCATTTCATTACTGCCTTTCATTACTATATTTCGTTCTGTTACATAACTGATGTCTGTTACACAACTGATGTTTTCCTATTTTACCAATACAGGGTGGTGCCTTGCTCTTGGAGAGGATATGAGGCGGTGACAGGAAGGGACTGGTATCATGAACTCCCCGCTCGGGTCTGCGATCTTGTTGATAAGGTAGGTTTCGACCTTTTTTACTCCAAACTTCCACGACTGTTGGCCAGTCGGGCCTTGCTCGGAGCCTTGATGAAGCGGTGGTAGGACATCACCAACTCCTTTCACTTCTCCTCCACCGGGGAGATGACGGTGACCCCCTATGATTTTTCGATGATCACCGGCTTGAGAGTATGGGGTGACCCGATCCCTTTTGACGTGGACATGGGCCGATGAGAGGCAGCATGGATACATCTGCTTGAGGCACGCCCTCTGCTAGACAGACTGGTTATGGTGCGCTACAACTGGTTTTACAACCGCTTCCACAAGAACCAGCCGAAGACACAAGAGGAGGTAGAGTAGTATACACGGGGGTTCTTGATCTATCACCTCGGTTCCAGCATGTTTGCGAGTAGGCGGAATACCGTAGGGCTGTACCTGTTGAGCGCCCTCATGACATTGCCCTAGGTTCGGTTCTATGACTAGGGCGACGTTGGCCTTGCCACCCTATACTATTATATGAGCTCTGGTTCCCGCAAGAAGGGAAACAAGGTTGGAGGCTACTGGAGAGCCTAGGAGGTTCACATTGTACTTTCTTTTAATTTCTGTTTGCTTATTATGCTTTCTGCTTTGCATTTTCTACCTTTATTTCTGTTTATACCTATGCTTTCTACTTTGCACTTTCTATCTTTTCTCACTGTTTATACTAGTGCTTTCTGTTTTGCACTTCATGTCTTGTATTGTTTATACTTGTGCTTACGCAACTGATCTCTTCTTGCAGCTATGGGTTTACGCCTATTTCCCTGCCCTGGCCCCAGTGCCCGTAGACGAGATAACACTAGTCGTACCTTACTCCCGACAGTATGATGGTAGATGCCATCGCAGGCATCGTGATGACATGACTTTCTTTTACTACTGCTAATATTTTGACACGGTGGTGGCTTGTGAGGTAATCTGAAACCTATATTCATTTCTGTTTCGTTTTCATTACTACTATGATCCATACTCTAACAACTGACAGCAACTAACAACTTGTGAATTCTTAATTTGAAGATCATATGGCAGCCTTGGGCGATGATGTCAGCTGGGATACGGGACTAGTATGCCAGATCTTGGGTTACTTCTCTCTATCGGATCTTGTTGGAGGGTCCATTCTACCGAACCTGGTATCTGGGCGAGAGGTTTGTGTGTTATACCCTGGGCCTGTCTGCTCCAGGTGTTCCTGTTCCTCCTCCGGCATCCATGAGGACAGCTAATAGCCTCCCAGTTGAGGCTATCGTTCAGTACATTATAGGAATGGATGCCGATTTCTTCAAAGGGGACGGAGACTATGCGACCTTCAGCTGAACTCATCCCATGCCGCCCCTAGCTGGAGTTTGCGCAGGCAATGCTGCAGGTGCCCCTTTGGCTAGAGAGGCTACTCATGAGGTCGAGGTTAATAATGGAGGGGCCCCTCCTACTATACATACAATCGGTTGGCCGACGATTCCTACCGTGATTCCCTACTGGCGGCCGAGTGGGACGGCTTATCAAATCCTGATAGAGCTGCTAGAGGTGGAGCATAGGTATGTCAGGGCACCGGACGCATCGCAGGTATGGACCTTGCTTTATAACTTATATCTCACAGTTCTCCTTTTCAGGTACTGATTGTTCAAATTCACTTGCAAGCGCCTTCGGAGTACACAGACAGTCTCCTCTAGCTTGCTTCTCTGGTTCACATGGTGCAGAGGAGAGAGACATTGCTGGCTCCCCATGATATCTAGGTATTCTCCCTTCTTCTCATGTAATTCCTTGCTTACCCGTACTGTTCTGCACCACACTACACTAACATGCCATATTCACACTGATATATGACACTTACACTGTATATTAACATGCATTCTAATATTACCTCACACTGCACTGACACACTACACGTATGCTAATTTGCCTTCTGCATCATACTTATACTGCATACTACACTTTACAACATACTCATACTGTACCTGATACTTTAATGCTTGTTTTTCAGATTCCATCCGTACAGATGGCACCAACGGCACCAGCAGCACCGGTGGCACCTCCTCCACAGACGGGAAGGAGAGGCAGACAGGCCCCAGCATGCAGCCGAGATGAGCATTGAGGTCGGGACAGAAGTAGAGGTACTCGGGATCGGAGCAGCGAGTCCCAGACAGAGGAGACCTCCTCCTTCTCGGACTTGATTTTGAGTAGAGATAATGTTGAGACCAGCAGCATTGAGGAGGCTATAAGTAGGCACTCTGAGTCTGAAAGCGAGGACCATGATGCTGGCTCGAGGTCAGGAAGCAAGGAGGATGCCGGGACCGACTCTAAGTCAGGGAGTAGAGATGGCGATGCCAGCTCTGGTTCAGAGTCCCATTCTTCTGATGATAGTGGCACTGATGGAGACAGTGCCCCTAAGTCCCCTCCGAGGAGAAGGACAAAGAGGGCCTCTCGGGTTTGATGCGACCGGCGCAAATTTTTGTACTCTTTTACTTATTTTCTTTTGTTTTAGTAACTTAGCACTTGCATAACTTCAGACAGGTCTTTACTTTTGTTTTTGAAAAACTTGTATTCCCTCTTCTGTAGAAACTATGATCGGGGTAAAACGCTTCAATTTTACGAATTGAGCTTTGTTTTACATCACGAGCATGGCACCACACTTGCATAAAAACAAAAATGAAAGTGAATTTGAAACTGAAAACGCTTGTATTGGAATAATGTTCTTAACCGAGTATTGAGCCAACAAACGACAAAAAAACAAAATACAACTCGATAAATGAAAAACAAAGTAAAAACAACCTAAACACAGCTATTTACACTTGCTAAAAACAAAAAACTCAAAACAAGACCTCAAAGCACAAAGACCGGAACAAAACCACACTACCCAATTGCCAGGCGAACAAAAGTGGTCAGCCGGCCACCAAAAGGGACAGCTGGCCAAGAGAGGTAGCTGGTCGGCTAGGTGTTGTGATTGGACAGCAAGCTAACGACTAGAATCCACTCACATAACCTTATTCTCTATAAAATGCCTTCCTTCGCTATTTCTTCGACATAACATCATTTTTGCTGTTGTTTCTTCTGAAAATGGAGATATTTCTTGCCGAAAGGCTCAAGGATTGGATAGCCACTTTGGATGGCATGGAAAAGGTAAATGTCTAAGGTTTCAACATAAACGAGCTCTTTCTATTAAGCCGTACTTCACTTTGTTTTCCGTTCCTTCATGCCACGGTACAATGTTGTAACCCAGTTACACATGTTTTTTGCTTCGGACCACAAGAAATGTGTCAGACTCTTGAAGAGTTTCAAGCATTGATGGAATCCCAGTGCTATGAGAAGATCATGCCCCAGGCTTGTTTTGGCCATGCACGGGCTTTGGAACGGATATGTGGGCTTACTTTGCATAAGGCTTGATCTTTGGCTCATGACGGGGAGCTAGATATACCCGGCTTGATTCATCAGTTTTCGACATTGGTGACAAAGGTGACCTTTTCTGGCGAGGTTATCAACAACATGCCCTCTATTTATGTATGCTCATGCACTTTCTTCTTGCCCCTAGTTGTGGTAGAGCCAGCATTAGGTTGATCGAAGTGGCTCAATGCCTGAAAGAAGGTAAAAGCTGCATTGGTTTGGCATTAGCTAAGACCCTAGTGGGTTTAGATGCTTTTCATTAGTGAGAGACTACTTGGTTCGCAGGGAGTCCGCTGCTTCTTCAAGTATTGTTTCCCACCCTTTCTTATTCAGCTTTCTCACATCGCTCAACACTCATTCTCTATTCTTCTCTCAAAGCCCTTTTTGTACTTTTTCTCTCCACACACATCTCTCTATTCTTTAATCTCTCTTATTTTTCATCCTTTCCCAGGTATGGCTAATGGATACGATGAAAGTGGTGGACCCTTGCCCCGAGTATTCAACCTGAGCCTACTTCTTCCACCGGCAGCTAGTGGACTTTCCCTTAGAAGGATAGTGGTGCGATTGGATGTGCAGTAGATCTGCGGCTGACATTGTCTAGCGTTGCCTCTCGCTTAATTTGATTGAAATGAGTTACAACATGTCCTGAAAGCTGGGTATATAGTTGATTGGCCTTACGCATTGCGTGTTTTATTTTCCTCTCCAGTTTAGATGCCAGTTTGGACATGATCAAACCTGTCCGAAGGAAGGAGTGAAATACCCGGCTCCATTCCCAATTCGTGCTTCAAACCTAGCTCAGTACCTCACTGCTTGGAGGATGAAAGAGCTTCTGGCCCTTACAGTTAGCTTCAATTATGCCCTTTCCGGTGAGTGCTTGACTTGGCTTAAGGACGAAGCACAGTTTGGGCCAACTTTGGCTGCAGAGACTTCCGCAAGCATGAGCAGAGGACATAGGACCACCTGACTTACCTATGCCCCTAGTTTATTGCTCTGACTTTTCTTTTCAAGTTTTATGATATAAAAACAACTTTGACTTAAATCAGAGAGTTGAAGAATGTACTTGTGTTGAAATCAATGGAATTAAAGTTGTGAGCACTAAAAATTTTCCTTTTGGTCCCAAAAATGGTCTAAGTTGTAACAGGTAAAATTTTGAGAAAATCAATTCATTAAAACTTTTCAAAATAATTTTCAGAAAATGGTCACCACCTGACACACACGGAATCAGCCTGCAAGATGTACAACCCCAAATTAGAAGATCATAATTGCCTACTACTCCATTCGTTGTCACTGCTTTATCTTGCAACTAACCTTTTTTACCAAATGGAGGTAACACAACCCAAAAAATAGATGATAGAAAAAGATGGGCCGATCAAACAAATGAACAGGACAATTGAGGTGGAGATGGTTATGGCCAAACTTTGGGTTGAAGTTGCCTACGTATCCCAAAGATGGGTAATCAGGCCTTAGTAGTTCAGTTCTGGTTCACTCGAGTATTAACTCTCTCCTTTTGCGCTCTAAGTTTTGCCAAAGTCGCCCTCCTGGGTTTTCGACCTTGCGAACTCTGTTTTTCTTTGTTTCTAATTTTTCATGCTCTAACTTTTGCCTAGATCGTACTTCCAGGTTTTCGGCCGAGCGAGCCTCTCTAGGGTAGTATTTCTTCAACTTGTCCATATTGATTGGTTGTGAGAACTCCAAACCATCTAAGTTTATAAGGATAATCACTCCTCCTGACCAAATAGATTTGATAATGTAAGGGCCAGTCCAATTGGGTCGGAACTTGCCCGTAAGGTCATGGATAGGAGTTCAATTGTCTTTGAGCACCATACCTCCTTGTTTGAGATTTCTGGATTTGAATTTTTTGTTAAAAACCCTAGCAATTCGGTGCTAGTACCCCTGGATATGATATAATGCCTTCAACCTTGTCTCGTTAAACAACATCAATTCTTCGAATCTACTCTGCTGCCAATCTGCCTCCGCTATCTAACACTCGGCCATAATTTGCAGCGACGGTACTTTAATCTCAATCGACAGAACAACTTCCATCCCATACATTAGAGAATAGGGGGTCGCCCTTATGGATGTTCGAATTGACGTTCGATAACCCTAGAGTGCAAAAGGCAGTTTATCCGGCCAGTCCTTGCAAAAGGCAGTTTATGGATGTTCGAATTGACGTTCGAATTGACATTCTTGTTAGCGGCCTCAACAGCTCCGTTGGTCTATGATCTATATGCTGATGACTTGTGAAAAGCCACGTTGTATTTCTCAAGCAAATCCACCACCTCTTTTTTGAAGTGCAAGCCATTGTCTGAAATGATCTCGTTCGAAACCCTATACCGACAGATGATGTTGTTTCTGATAAATTTGGCCACATGCGATGCTTTCAACATAGAATAGGACTGAGCATCCACCCACTTAGTAAAATAGTCAATCGCCACCAAGATGAACTCGTGTCCCTTTGAACCCTTCAGCGAGACTGCACTGATAACATCGATTTCCCAGACTGAAAAAGGCCATGGCGAAGTAATGTTATAGAGTTTTGATGGCGAGATATTCATGTGATTGGCATGGATTTGATATTTGTGGCATCGCCATACAAAACCAATACAATTCTTCTCCATAGTTAACCAATAATAGCCTTGTATGAGGATTTTCTGAGCTAGTATCACACCATGCATGTGTGCTCCACACTCTCCTCCGTAGATGGCTTCCATGAGATGATTCGGCTCCTCTTCTTCAACGCAAAGCTTGTGCATTCCCAGATAACCTCTCTTATACAGCTTGTTTCTGCAGATGATGAACTGGCAGCCAGACGTCGTATTCCCCGTCTATCCTTAGTATTTGCCCCTGGTGGATGCGTATCCTTTCCGAGAAAATTTCAAATGTCATAATACCAGGGGAGTTTGTCTTGAACCTCATCTATTGCGGCGATGGTTTCATAGGCAAGCATGTACCTCTGTTCAATGATGATTGGACGCATCTTCACTCCCAGCGGGATGTCTACCATGGAAGATAGAGTTTCCAATGCATTAGCGAACCGGTTGTTCTCTCAGCAGATGTGTGAATGTCAATTTTTCAAACCTCGGAATCAGAATATCCAGGGTCTGATGGTGAACCTTCATTTTCTCCTCTTTGACTTTCCAGTCTCCATTAGCTTGAGAAACAACCAAGTTTGAGTCTCCGATGGCATCCAACCTTATTGCCCCTAGTTCTAGGGCAGCTTCCAAACCAACAATACACGCATCATATTCTGATTCATTGTTGGACACTTTGAACTGAAGTTTGAAAGCTAGGGGTATATGGGACTCATTGGATGCTATAAGCAACACACCTATCCCATAACCGTACTGATTAGATGTTCCGTCAAAGTATATTGTCCATGCTTCATCTTCTACTTGCAGAATGTCTTCATCTGGGAACAAGTACTCTACCGCTTCATTTCCTTCTACTGGGTGGTCTGCCAGGAATTCTGCTACAGCTCTCCCTTTAACTGATTTGCGCGTGACATACTTGAGGTCAAACTTGAAGAGAATAAGCAGCCAACGAGCTAGCCTACCCATAAGTGCTGGTTTCTCAAAGAGATATTTGATGGGATCTAATCTCGAAACCAGAATTACGAAGTGAGCTAACAGGTAGTGTCTCAACTTCCTTGTTGCCCATACTAAAGCTAAACACGCTTTCTCCAAGGGAGTGTGACAAGTCTTATAATCCAACATCTTCTTACTCAAATAGTAGATGGCCTTCTCTACTTTATCTTCAGATTCTTGAGCTAGCATGCACCCCATCATCAAATCTGTTACTGACAAATACAGAATTAGAGGCTTCCCTGGCTCTAGCGACGACAACACAAGCGGATTCTAGATGTACTGTTTGACTTGCTCAAAGGCAAACTGACATCAATCATTCCATTGGAACTTCGTCCCTTTCTTCAACAGACCAAACAGTGGTTCAAAGTCAAGGTTAATTTTGAAATAAACCGTCTTATGAATTGCACTTTTTCCAGAAAGCCGCGCACCTCATTTTCAGTCCTCGGTGGTGGCATTGCTAAGATGGCCTTGATTTTGGAAGGATCTACTTTAATTCCCCTCTGTGTGATCAGATATCCCAGCATTTTTCCTACCGTCACGCCAAAGGTGCATTTCTATAGGTTCAACCTCAGTTGGTACTCCCTAATCCGCTGGAAGAATTTTTTCAATGTGGAGTAGTAGCCTTCTCGCTTTTTGGACTTAACAATCATATCATCCACATACACCTCAACCTCTTTGTGAATCATGTCGTGCAGAATGGTGGACGCAACCCTCTAATATGTAGCCCCAGCATTTTTCAACCTAAAAGGCATAACTCGGTAGCAGTAGGTGCCCCATGGTGTGGTGAATGCAGTTGTCTCCCGGTCCTCCGGTGACATTAGAATCTAGTTATATCACTACGACAAAAAAAGGTCTTTGGTGACGAAAACACATGACGAAAAAAAATTTCGTCTCCAAATATACATGTTTTAGAGATAAAAGTAAGATTTCGTCTCCAATTGTAGTATTTTTAGAGAGAAAAACCAAATTTCGTCACCAAATGCTTAAAATCAATAAAACAATAGGTGTCAAAAAATTTATTCGTCTCTATATTTTATTTTTCGTCGCAAAAAAAATTCCCGCCCTTGGAAAATTTCGCAGGATATTTGGCGCCATTTTAGAGAAGAAAATTTTCGTCACCATTGTACAAAATTTTCCATGAGGAAATAATTTCGTCTCCTATAGTTTTATTATGCAAAACGACGTAGTTTCGTCTCCTATAGGAAATAATTTCGTCTCCTATATTTTTCTTCCACCACTACTGCTTTTACTCTACCACTACCGTTGCTGCCACTCCACTTCTACCGCCGCCGCTTCACTACCACCACTACTCCTCTACCACCATCACTAGCACTCCACCTCCACCAAACCCATTTAAGCCCCTTTATTAAATAGGTGAGTTTGAATCAATTTCATTTGGTTTCAGTTTTCGAAAACTATTTTTCAAGTTTCAATCCTTATTTTGTTAATTTTTAGTGAATTTTTTAATATTTTAATTATTTTTTTAATTGATTAAAATATTGAAAAATTCCAGTTACTATTTTTTTTAGTCGAGGTATATTGATTATTGGCCACTAAAAAAAATTTTAATCGCTAAAAATGCCACAATTGACGACTAAAAAAAATTTTAGTCGCCAAAAAATGAGTTTTGGCAACTAAAATTATTTAGTCATCGAATGAAAAATAAAAATTTACTTTTTATCTTTGGCGATCAAAAATTTGGTCATTAAAAATTTATTTTCAACTATTAAAAAATTTATAGTCGCCAAAAAATGAGTTTTGGCCACTAAAATTATTTAGTCGCCGAATTAAAAATAATTTTCTTTTTATTGTCAAAAAATAATTTTCAACTATTAAAAAAATTTTAATCACCAAAATATTTAGGGGGATAAAAGCGTTTGACCCTTTCTTTCTCTCATTTTCTATCTCTATTTTCTCAACCCTTCTCTCTCTCTCTCTCGATTTATATTTTTTAGGGTTTCATTCCACTTCTCAATGGAAAATCCATAGGAATCGAGCCCCCTTACTCCAAGGCACTCAGCGTAGACGACGATGAGAAGAGAGCCACCAAGCCAATCGTAGCTCCTCTTCCTCCTCCTATGCCTGCTGCGGCGACGAAAAAGCATTCTCCGCCGGCAGCTTCTGGCAACCCCTATTGGACCGCCAACGGATTGCCGCTAGGGCACGACAGCGTCATGGGCGAACTTCTGCGTCGAGCTCAGTGGGACTCCAGCCTCTTCGCTTGTCTCGGTCGCACCGATAAGTTCTGCAGCAGCGATCTTGAAGTTTGTGAGTTAGAATTTTAAGTTTTGTGAGTTTGATGCTCAATGTTGATGGGTTTTCCTATTTAATTTTCCCAATTTGATCGCTAATTATTAATTTTTCCCATTGTGAAATTGGCTAATGAAGTCGAATATTACATATGTATGTTTGCATTAGTATGTTTATGCGTGTGTAAATGCATTGACTGTTAATGGATAGAGAGAGGAAAATTGATTGGCTGGTGAATTATTTATTTATTTATTGTTAAATAATTATGGAGTCTGATGTAATTGGACCTGGTGATATCATTCTGTGTGTAGATTGCTATGATTGTTGTGGGATATATGATTGCAGATTCAAATCTGAAATATTTATGATACATCAATTGATTATTGTCACTATTAGTTTTAGCTGAATTTATGATGAAAGAAAAAATGCGTGGTGCGTGGAAGAGCATCATATTTTCGTGCTTTTTTGTACATGGCAATTTTCTTGACAGTAGTCATGCTAGTTGAGGAGTCTAATTTCTCCATATATATATATATATATATATATATGTATCATATTTGATCATAGTGATTATTTGCAACCATGGTTAGAGTGACCCAAGTCCCCAACTTAATCAGATTTTCTCTAATTTGATATGTTATTGAGTGAAAACTTCTTGCTTTTGATAGCAATGAATCTACCCTAGTCCCCAAACTTCTTGCTGTTGACCTTCCCTTGAATTGAGTTTGTTCATTAGCAGTATATCTATCTTTTCCTGATGGAGATTAGCTATTAGGAAGTTATCCAAATATTCTAGTTTATTTGTCATATCTTGTTGTCCTTGTATACTTTTCCAACTTAAATTTATCCATATTTTTTTGCTCGAGTCTCCTTTAGGTTTTTGGTTCCTTATTGTAATATTTAGATGGGTTCTTTAAGGATCTGTCAGTTATGGAGATTTAGATGGGAGTCATTATGTAGTTTGTAATAGGCGTCCTTCACTCTTAAGTCTTATATATGCAGTTATAACACTTTTTGTGGCTATCCTCCTAAAATAGTGAAGAAAATGCCTAAGAAGGATCTTGTGGAGGAGGTGATCATATATCTCATAGTATCCTTTCCATTTTATATCTATTAAGTATGGTAGTACTGTCTACGAACGAGTCTTTGGGATTAATAAGGTTGACTAAGATGCATATGTAACTTTTGGGTGGCCATGTAAGTTTTATTTAATTCCTCTTTGTAGCATATATTCATTGCACTTTTCTTTATTTAATTCCTCTAATTCGTTGACTATTACCTTTTCAAAGCAGATATTCACTTACAACTTTGTGAGTCTACTTATTGAATTTCATTCATTGATGAATTCCATGAAGAAAACTTTTAACATTATGGAGTTGTTATTTACTATCCTTTCACGTATTTAAAAATAAATAAATTCTAAGAATTTTTTTTTCCTGAGCTTACTTCATACTTTTTTTGATATGTACTCTTAACTTTTAACATTTTACTTGTTTTAAGTCATTATTTTCTTGGTTTTCGTTATAATTTTTTTTTTTGGGGGTCTCCCAAATGATCAAGTCTCTCTGTTCATTACAATTATTGTATTGCACAGTACTCGAGTTTGATTGTATTTCTTTCCTGTTTTGCACTTGATTCTCTTGCATGTCAGGTTTGAAGACTTCAAGCAGCTCTTGGTGAGCAAACAGAAATCACAAAATATAGCCAGTAGGGGTATGAAAGACTTCAAAATGTAATATTCTTAAGTTTATGGCTTTAATATTTTTTTCACATTCAATATAAATCTGTTATAGGACTTTATACTAATTTTATACTAATCAAATTACATGTTTTACTGTTCCACATTATTTTTTATTACACCTTGTGCTTATTAGATGTTTGAATACAGTTTTTTAACAATTAAGTTCATAAGAAATTTACATATTTTGATGTGCATGGTATATGTACTTGTGTCAAACCGCGTTACTCATTAAATAGTTGCACTTACATAAATCCTAAAATCGTGAAACAACCACGAGATGGCCCGGGTAATACCTCAAACACCTCGAGAGGGACCAATGTGAGTTGTGGAAACTTACGGAACTAGCACAGGACTCCTAGTTAGAAAACTAAGTCTAAAAATGCACTTTTTCACACTTAAGATTGAAAATAGGCCATCGGAGGCCAAAATCGTGCAACAGCCACGAGACGCCCCGAGTAACACCTCAAACACTTTGGAAGGGACCAATGTGAGTTGTAGAAACTTACGGAAGTAGCACGGGACTCCCGGTTAGAAAACTAAGTCCAAAAATGCACTTTTTCACACTTAAGATTGAAAATAGGCCATAGAAGGCCAAAATCGTGCAACAGTCACAAGACGACCCGGGTAACACCTCAAACACCTCGGGAGGAACCAATGTGAGTTGTGAAAACTTACGAAACTAGCACGGGACTCTCGGTTTGAAAACTAAGTCCAAAAATATATTTTTTCACACTAAAGCTTGAAAATAGGCCATCGGAGGCCCGTCCCGGTTAGAAAACTAAGTCCAAAAATGCACTTTTTCACATTTAAGCTTGAAAATAGGCCATCGCAGGCCAAAATCATGTAACAGCCACAAGACGGTCCAGGTAACACCTTAAACACCTTGGGAGGGACCAATGTGAGTTGTGGAAACTTACGGAACTAGCACGGGACTCCCGGTTTGAAAACTAAGTCCAAAAATGCACTTTTTCACACTTAAGCTAAAAAATAGGCCATCAGAGGCCAAAATCATGCAACAGCCACAAGACGGCCTGGGTAACACCTCAAACACCTTGGGAGGGACCAATGTGAGTTGTGAAAGCTTACGGAACTAGCACAGGACTCCCGATTTGAAAACTAAGTCCCAAAATACGCTTTTTGACACTTAAGCTTGAAAATAGGCCATCAGAGGCCAAAATCGTGCAACAGCCACGAGACGACTCGGGTAACACCTCAAACACCTCGGGCGAAACCAATGTGAGTTGTGAAAACTTACAAAACTAGCACGGGACTCTCGGTTTGAAAACTAAGTCCAAAAATATATTTTTTTCACACTTAAGCTTGAAAATAGGCCATCAGAGGCCCGTCCCGGTTAGAAAACTAAGTCCAAAAATGCACTTTTTCATATTTAAGCTTGAAAATAGGCCATCGGAGGCCAAAATCATGCAACAGCCACAAGATGGTCCGGGTAACACCTTAAACACCTTGGGAGGGACCAATGTGAGTTGTGGAAACTTACGGAACTAGCACGGGACTCTCGGTTTGAAAACTAAGTCTAAAAATGCACTTTTTCACACTTAAGCTTAAAAATAGGCCATCAGAGGCCAAAATCATGCAACAGCCACAAGACGGCTTAGGTAACACCTCAAACACCTTGGGAGGGACCAATGTGAGTTGCGAAAGCTTACGGAACTAGCACAGGACTCCCGATTTGAAAACTAAGTCCCAAAATACGCTTTTTCACACTTAAGCTTGAAAATAGGCCATCGGAGGCCAAAATTGTGCAACAACCACGAGACGGCCCGGGTAACACCTCAAACACCTCGGGAGGGACCAATGTGAGTTGTGAAAAGTTATGGAACTAGCACGGGACTTCCAGTTAGAAAACTAAGTTCAAAAATGCATTTTTTCACACTTAAGCTTGAAAATAGGCCAGCGGAGGCCAAAATCGCGCAACAGCCACGAGACGGCCTGGGTAACACCTCAAACACCTCGGAAGGGACCAATGTGAGTTGTGAAAACTTACGGAACTAGCACGGGACTCCCGATTAGAAAACTAAGTCCAAAAATGCACTTTTTCACACTTAAGCTTGAAAATAGGCCATCGGAGGCCAAAATCGTGCAACAGCCACGAGACGGCCTAGGTAACACCTCAAACACCTCGGGAGGGACCAATGTGAGTTGTGGAAACTTACAAAACTAGTACGGGACTCCCGGTTTGAAAACTAAATCCAAAAATGCACTTTTTCACACTTAAGCTTGAAAATAGGCCATCGGAGGTCAAAATCATGCAACAGCCACGAGACTGCCTGGGTAGCACCTCAAACACCTCGGGAGGAACCAATGTGAGTTGTGGAAACTTACGGAACTAGCACGGGACTCCTGGTTTGAAAAGTTCAAAAATGCACTTTTTTCACACTTAAGCTTGAAAATAGGTCATCGGAGGCTAAAATCGTGCAATAGCCATGAGACGGCCCGGGTAACACCTCAAACACCTCAGGAGAGACCAATGTGAGTTGTGAAAACTTACGGAACTAGCACGGGACTCCCGGTTAGAAAACTCAGTCCAAAAACTCACTTTTTTCACACTTAAGCTTCAAAATAGGCCATCGGAGGCCAAAATCGTGCAACAACAACGAGACGGCCTAGGCAACACCTCAAACACCTCGGGAGGAACCAGTGTGAGTTATGAAAACTTACGGAACTAGCACAGGACTCCTGGTTTGAAAACTAAGTCCAAAAATGCACTTTTTCACACTTAAGCTTCAAAATAGGCCATCGGAAGCCAAAATCGTGTAACAGCCACGAGACGGCCCGGGGAACACATCAAACACCTCGGGAGGGACCAATGTGAATTGTGAAAACTTACAGAACTAGCACGGGACTCCCGGTTTGAAAACTAAGTCCAAAAATGTACTTTTTCACACTTAAGCTTGAAAAGTAGGCCACGGAGGCCAAAATCGTGCAATAGCCACGAGACGGCACGGGGAACATGTCAAACACCTCGAGAGGGACCAATGTGAGTTGTGGAAACTTATGGAACTAGCACGGGACTCCCAGTTTGAAAACTAAGTCCAAAATTGCACTTTTCCACACTTAAGCTTGAAAATAGACCTTCGGGGGCCAAAATCGTGTAACAGCCACGGGACGGCCGGGGAACACTTCAAACACGTCGGGAGGAACCAATGTAAGTTGTGGAAACTAACGGAACTTGCACCGGACTCCCGATTTGAAAACTAAGTTGAAAAATGCATGTTAAATTGTATATTTTATGGATAAGATAATAATTGTCTAACTTGCATTTTTTTTTTTTTTTTTTGTGTTTCATTTTTTTGCAGATTCGAGATTTGATACGGACATGTTTGGTAATTTGGAGGGCAGATGGTAGCTCATTTTGTGTTTTTGTTCATATTACCTTACATGTAGTTTGGTTGCGTTGTAAATTTTATATTTTTGTTGGTATCACAGGGCATGTTTGGTAATCTGCCCTTGATATTTTATTTTTGTTTATATTAGTAGACATGTTTTTTGTTGGATATTAGGAGATGTGTCTGGTAATCCGCATGCAGTTGATATCATATTTTTGTGGATATTAGTAAACGTTTTTTGTGGATATTAGGTGACATGTTTATAATTCGCATGCAGTTCATATTGTATTTTTGTGGATAGTGCTAAAATTCGATTGTGATGTTTATGAAAGTGAACAGATTTTTGTATTGATTTGTAATAGATATTTTATTGAACAAGTTATTAATATGCGCAGGGAATTGTTACTAAAAAGAAAAAATTTCGGAAGAAAATAGTACCCCCATTTTCAAATTTTTTAATTTTTATTAGTGATGAAATAAAAAATGTTGCTATTAGTTTTCAAAAAACATGACAAATAATTTTGTCACTAATGATATAGCACGAAACAAATAATTTTGTCACATTTGCCAAATATTTCGTTGCTAAATTGAAATATTTGGTGACAAAATGTTTTTTGTCATTGAATAATTTTCTTTTTTGCTCATTTTAGTGACGAATTTTTTTGTCACCTTAATCCATATCATTGGTGAGAAAAACTTTCATCACTAAAATATATTTGGTGACAAAATATTTCGTCGCCAAAAATAATTAAAATAAAATGTTATTTAGTTTTAGTGACAAAATTAATGTTTTAGAGGACAAAAAATTCAACATTTGGAGACGAAACATTTCGTCGCCAAAAACGAAAAATAGGCGACGAAACTGTTTTTCGTCACCAGATACTTTCAGCAATGACGTATATGCCATGAACGTGGTGACAAATTTTTTTCATCGCAGATCAATTTAGTGACTAAAATTTGATGTTTAGAGACAAAATCAGTCTATCACCAAAGGTTTTTTTTGGTTGTAGTGTATCCAGAAAACTCATCCATGAACGATGGCAATGCATGGCCTACGGTGAAGTCTACCAACTCATCAATGTGCGACAATGGAAAGTCATCTTTTGGACTAGCTCTGTTTAGGTCCCGAAAGTCGACACAAACCTCAATTTTGTTGTCTTTCTTCGGAACTGGGACGATATTGGCGAACTAGGTCAAATACTCGGACTCTAAGAAGAATCCTGCATCAATCTGCTTAGTGACCTCTTCCTTGATTTTTAGTGCCCAATCCGAACGAATTCTGCGTAGTTTCTGTTTGACTGGTCGGGCCTCAAGGTCAAGAGGGATTCGGTGCCGTACAATCTCAAGGTCGATTACAGGCATGTCTTCATAGAACCATGTGAAAACATCTTTTAAATCTTTTAATAAAGTGATTAAACGCTTGTATTCCTCTAAAGACAACGTAGACCCGATTTGGACCAAGCGTGGATCCTTCTCAGTACCCACATTAATGGCAATGATTTCATCAATACAGGGCTTAGCATGCCTCTCCTCCTCTCGATTAATCAAGTTTTTCAAAGCCAGAAGAATTTTTTCCTCTTCATTTTTATTAAAATTCTGAAAATCTTAGTCAATGCAATAAACCAGCGGCATAGAGTAGTAGACATAATTTGCAGTGTTTTCGTTCATAAGTTCCGGTTCTTTGGTTACAACAGACTCAAAAAAGAAAGAAAAAAAGGACCTCGACAGGACCTTGGCACCCGGGTTACCACCCCCGGGAATGCCAGAGTCAGACTCCCCAAACTAACTTGAATATGATTCTAACCTTATAGACTCAGTGGATTTAGATTCCGACTCATCACTCGAGTCAGAACTGGAAAGAAAACATTTCTCCAGCTGCCAATTAAGACATGGTGCCCTCGATGCATCCAAAATACCACTGGTGGGATCTATACTCGGTTCCTCTTCGATCATAGAGATAGTAAAGTTATCCCACAAGTTTTCTGTGTCGGTCACAGGATCTGTCAGGAGATCGGCCAGTGTTGCGGCTACTTCAACCTCATTATTGTCTGAGTCATCTTCTTTGCTCCGACCAGTGTTGATGCTTAGTTCAACCCTTTCTTCATCATTGTCTTGCAACTGATGGTCAAAAAGATCTCGAATTCGAGGACATGTTTCTTCGAGGAATCCACCCAAGGCTCAAGAAAGTGACAAAAGGGGAAATCCTCTCCTTCTCTAACAAAACGCCCATTTAATGTCCCCCGGATTGGTCTGTGGACAAGCTCATAGTGCTTTCTAACTTTTTTTGCCTTGGTTATGTCCCTCATTTCTTCTCATTTTCTTCTCCAGTCCTCTTTGGTGGGTACACAGCCCAATCCAAAGGCATGCGAGTTGTGTGGTACCTCTGCTAATTCTGCAACACCTTTCCGCTAACTCCTTCCAAGCCCCATTCCTAGAATATACCGCAGCTTGTTCATGAAGTAGATGGACGAGGTACTGACATACATGCCTTTGTCCGCGGCTAGGATTGTCTGCACTACTCGAGCTTCTGCCAGAGTGAATCTTGAGAAAAATACATCCTCATCACCATGATTGATTTCCAACAATGGTGTCGTTACCTCTGGTGATGGATGTATGGATGAGTTCCTAAAAACGGTCGCTAATCCTCCCTCATGAAGATACTTCAGCATTTGATGGAGGGTGAAGGACACAGCCTTCATGTGATGTAACCAAGGCATCCCTAACAGCAGATTAAAGGTAGCTAGCACATCCAGTACGTAGAAATCGATCTCTTACTCAGATGGGCCCACCTAGACTGGCACTTTCACTGTCCCCATGACTTCTCTACTTGCGTTGTCATACACCCGTATCACCTGGGCCGTGGGGATGAAGTCTGCCGGTTTGAGGCCTGTCGCATAGGCAGTGCAGGAAAGACAGACATTAATGGCAGAAATGGTGTCCACCAACACCACTAGCACTCACTTCTCTCTGCACTCCACGGATATGTATAATGGTTTGTTGTGAGCCGACCCTTCCGACGGCAGCTCTTTGTCAATGAAAGTGAGCATTGGCTTGGCACCACTTGGAATGACCAGGCTCACAAGTTGCTCGAGCGTAGTATCAATGGACAATTTAGCTTTATCCATTGCCGACAATACTACATGTCGGTGCACCCGTGAAGCCATAAAGAGTCCCCAGATAGAGATATCGGCTTAGATCTTCTTGAGCTACTTTAGAACTAACTCCTCTTCCAGCTGCTTCTCCTTCTTTTTCTCGACCTCCCGATCTTTTCCTGATGGCTCTGCTTGATCCAGGTGTGGAGGTTTAAAATACCATCCACTTCTAGTGAGATGGTATATCTCCTTAGAATACCATGTATTATCTGAGATGCATGCTCTCCAGTCTTCGTCAATATGGGCCATATGTAGATCACTATCGTCCCACCACTCGCCATCAGCTGCCAACAAACAGTTGTCCGGCTCCACTTGAATCATCTTTGCAATAAAAGCATCCCCCTCAGGACAACAAGCTATTGCAGTTTTTTGGTTGTCTTCAATTCTTTCTTGTTCAAACTACCTCAGTGCAGCTTCCTATTCAGTATCTGTAGTTTTCACAACACTCACTTCTTGGGTTAGTTTTCCCACATATGTGTTCTCTGGCAGTTTTCCTTTCTTATCAGCATTCCCGGCTATCACAGCTATTTCGGCTTGTTGCCCCTTGGTTTAACCCTAGTTTCTTCTTCCTTATCCGACTCATCACTTAGCCACTCGGCATTATCAGTCGACCTATTTAGATCAAACCAGCTGATCTGTACACTGCCTTGATCTTGTTCGTCGAAGAACTGCAGGTTGTCTAAATCTTCTTTGAGGTTAGCCAGATCTTCCAATCCCTGGTTCGGGCCATTCTTCCTAACCACATTAATGTCAACCAAGGTTGGTAGCACCACCTTAGGCTTGAGTTGAGTAGTATGAACAATGTAATGACTCGGGTTGTACTCTTTTTTCAAGGAGTCTCCAGGACACTCTGGCAACAGACCAGCACCTCTCCTTAAGGTCAAAGCCTCTTCTACTGCTGGTGTTCTCACCACTGATCTGTAAGGCTCAGTTTGTAGATTAGATGTGTCCATTGCGCATAAGTTTATGTCCTCAAGAATGAACAACATCGGTTTTGGTAGGTAAGAAGGGGTAATATAGACACTTGGGTCATAAAAGGTGGACAATGTATGGATGAGGTGGAGATTTCTGGGTGGAGGGACCTGGTTATGGGCAGGGAGTGGATTGGTGGTTACATTTTGTTTCTGGGGTGAAATGATCACCTTATTGTCAATGAGATCTTAAATCTCATGACGCAAGTGGAAGCATCGATCGGTTTCATGACTATGTTGTTGGTAAAAAGCACAGTATTTTGTGGGGTCATGCTTGGGTGTAAAAAGGTTAGGAAATGGGCAAGGTTCAAAGGGTTTTAGGTGCCCTTTCTTGATTAGCACCTGCATGGCTTTGGATAGGGTCATGTATAGTTGGTTAAAAGTTTTACTCGAAGGTCGTATAGGGTTAGATGATGTTTGTGGTCCCATGTTGGCGAAGGGGTCAGTAGTTTTGGTTATGGTGACAACAATTACTGTTAACGGCCTCGCAGTTGTGCTACCGCTGGCAGCATTGGAACTATGAACAAACGGCCTCTTAGCCGACTCCTTATTATCAATAATAATCCCCTACTTCATGACATCCTCAATTTGAACCCCCATTTCATGAAGTTCTATGATTGTACATAAGGGAAGAACAATCATTTTCTGCAATAGCTTGTCGTACAGGTTCCGAACAACCATTATGATCTAGTCTTTCTCTGAAGGTCGAGTGGTCATCATTGACGCTTTGGCCCTCCATCTCGTCACAAACTCGAAGAAACTTTCCTTTGGCTCTTGACGCGTCGCCTCAAGATCACGAGTTGTGACCTCGATTTGCGTATTGTAAGAGTACTAAGCAATGAAAAACTCGACTAATTCCTCCCAATTTTACTTTATAGAATCTTCCAACTTAGCGTACTAGATGGTCGCTATACCTAACATAGTTCGACCAAAGAGGGATAGCTTCTACAGTCTAGTTAAACTCATCGGGCGCAAGATATCTAAAAATAGCCGTAAGTGAACCATCAGGTCCCCAAAACCATCAAAGCGATCAATGTGTGGAATCTTAAACCGCTCTAGTAATGCAACCGTAGATTCAGTGTATCCATCCTCTATGTCTGGAATGGAGTTAACCTCTTGCGCTTTTTTGAACAGTTTCTCCAGTTTGTTGACTCGCAGTTGGATCGACCTCGAATTCGAACGGTGCCTCTGTCTGAAAGACCAGGGCTTTGGAAGCTTGTGTTTGGATGGGTTCTGCTTGGACTAGGAAAATCGGAACACCCTCGATTTGTGGATCTTAAGTAATAGTAGTATTAACAGTGGCACTAGGCACAAGAATAGTCGCGACAGGTACATTTAATGCAGAGGCCGCAGCTGGCTGCTGTTGTTGTTGTTGTAGCCTAGTTATAACCTCGTCCTGACGGGCCACATCATGCTATAGTGTGTCGACTGTTTGTTGCAGATGAAGTATTAATTCCTTCATTTACTGGGGGATACTACGCCATTGGAACAAGTGACTGTTCTTGAATTGGACTGAATACAGTTGAGCTGAGAGGTTATTGTTATAAGAATGACATTAGTGAACTTTGCCTGATCCTCCTTCGCCTTGTAACTAATGACAATGAGGCAAACACGAGCTGTCCTCGAACAAGATCTCAGACTTTGCAAAGTGTTCTGACGCAGGTTTAGAGTACTTGAAGGATATTAGAATTGTCTGAAGTTGTGGTTTTAAACTACCTACCAAAAGAAATAAAGAAAAAGAACAATAATCAGAAACTGGACACCATATTAGCTAAGATGTTATTAACACAGACATGATCAAAGCTGTAGGACTGTACTCCACACTGAATTCTGTCCCAAAATAGATACCAACTCTGCCACTGATATGAATATTCTTGTACAGTTTCACTGTAAAACACATACCAGTTAAAAGAGAGCGAAAACACCCCTATGAGGGGGGTAGGGTTACCTTGTCCTAGTTTTGTCATGAACTAGGATTTCACTACTTCAATCAAGCGATTTCACGCAATCCTACATACGGGTGAGCATTCTGTCCATGTTTGCAATAGTCATTATGGCTTTACTATATGTAGTTAGGCCAAATGGTCAAAAGGGGTACCTCAGCAAGACTACCTAATATACCTCTCACACCTAACACCGAGAAGTGAAAGGAGGATCAAGTGGTAGTCCATATCCAAGGGTTATATTTCCAACATGGCAGAGCCCACGACCGGCCAGCCTTTTGGTAAGCTTTTAGGCAAGCCGTCTAGGAATAACAGATGGAAAACACAGTAACTTAAAGCACCAATACAAATGCAATGCAAAGAACATATATATTTAGATAAAATTTCACATCATGAAGTTCAAGTCAAGTTCTGTAATTTCCCCAGCAGAGTCGCCAGAAACTGTAGCTTACTTTTCGTGCTCCTCTCGGATACGATTAGCCCTATAGTTCGGACTCCCGTGGTTCTGAATCTGATTCCACAAGTGTAATGTGAAATAGATAAACATAAACAAGTCCAAATCCAGCAAATCTTTTGGAAAATCGATTTTGTATAAAAAAATGCCAAAAATTGACTGCATTGCTAGATTGCAGAGTCGCCACCTAAATATTTTTGGAAAATTTAAGAAACTCGTGACTCATGCCAAAGGCCACGTGTCCATCATCACCAAAGTGTCTCGGCTTGGGAACTTAGGTATGAAAGGGAAAGGTCATGAATTTAGCACCCCACTCACTCGATCAAAGATCGGCCTCTATTAATCATGATGTGATTCTTATATATAATATATGCTCTTGTTCCGATTATTAGGCTATTTTTACTATGTGAGACTCACAAGTATAGACCAATTCACAAAATTTGGAATGCTTTGATTTCATGTTTGTTTTAAATATGTGCTACTTGAAAAAGTAGGCTCATATTTACATTAATCAAATTATCCCAACTTAAGTGAAAAGGCCTTCATCCACCGGTATTCAAATAGGTATATCATTTAAGCACTTAGCTTTATGGAAAACATGCCTGGCATGGCAACAATCGCATGCATGTGATATGCTAAAGCAAAAAATGCTTACCCCAAGTAGCCGAGGTGAGCCAAAAGAGAGGAAATAGTTAGAAAAAATACATGATCCTAACAATGCAAATGACTAATGCAACACATGCAAAAATGCAACTAATAGGTTCGGTTTATTTAACATGGTATATGAATCAATTTGATAGCATGTGATGAAGCACATATTCACATAATTAATGTAAGACCATAAAGGTAGAATGATGTACCGAACCCAATGCATGCAAAACATAGATGTTTAAGCATGGTAATGATATGAAATCAAAAACATGATGCTACCATTCCAAGCAAGTAAATAAAATGGAGAAAGAAATGGAGGTTGAAAGACATACACAAATTATTATATATTTTCCCCCGTGCAAGAGGGTCCGAATAAATATCATAATTAACTAACCATTACAAATAATTACCAAAATAACTATTACAACGCCAAAATAATTGCCAAAATAACTAGCTACACTAACTTAATTATTTACAAATTGAATGAATCTAATTAAGTAGTTACAACATGAAATTAATTAATTAAGCTATTACAAGTTCAAAGGATTAATCTAGGTACAATTAACGGGCCATGGGGAACGAAAAATCGTTCATGCATGAATGCGAATTTCCATCCCAAGATGCCCTTTGTTTGGCTGCTAGAATGGTTCTGTTTTGTAGTCAAAAAATTGAACTGTTTTCACCCCAGCCTCTACTCTGTTTTGCCATGAAAATGGCACTGCTGATCTAAAATGAGGTGGCCGGTCGGCCTTGAAAAGTGGCCGGCCGTACAGTGAGGTGGCCGGCCGGCCACTAGTTTTTGCCACTACCCTGCTGCAACAGACATGAAACAGAGCACAAATAGAGTATTTTCTGGGGATGTTTGTCCACTATACCTCTCCTTATCATCAAACAGATCAAAGGAGCGGTAGACTCAGTTCATAAATCATCATTCAACGCAAACTTATTGCATGATGATCTATGACTCGAGGAACAAAATCTCAATAAATGATAATGAAAGACCAACAAACCTCTTCCCTATCATGGAATTGATCAAGGGAAGTGGTAGACCTTGAATCTTGACCCATTATCGTCACTAAAGAGTATGAAATGATTCAAGACTCAATGTGTTCAACTAACGTCCAATTGAACCCACCTTGATTTTATTATCTTGTTACCTATTTTAATCCCATTTTATTGCCTCTTTTACTTACCTTTCCATTCTTTAGTCATTTTAGTCCAAGAATGTGAATTAAATCCACTAAATGGAGAGAAGTGTCAAACAAGAAATTATTTTTGGCATGAGAGAGATGTAATGCCTTGGTAATGAACATCTGAGGAGATTAAATCATTAAGCATGGAGGGTTTCTTTCTCATGCTTAAACAACACTCGTTTGAAATGACTCTCAAATAAATAAAAAGCCAAGAAAGGAGGGAGAGTTCAAAGATGATTATGCAAGTGTGAACATAGGTACGGAAAACATAAAATAAATGTTATCAACTCAAATAGGTTGGTGTCTAATGCCTAAACCACCAAACCTATGAGAACCACTACATTACAAGCATACTATACAAAGCATAAATGAATTAAATACACAAAAGCAGTCCTGAAGACAGCTAAAACAATGCTGAAATTATCATGGGAAAACTAGAAAAAGTGAACTAGAATAATGGAGAAATGAAGCTAGTAAGCAAGCCTAATGAGGGGTGGCTAACCCCTCCACTTTTTGAACCTCAAAACCAAATTTTTAGCCTTTGAAATACTCTAAAAAATAGTAGGAAAAATTTGGAAAATGGATGGGAAACACAAGGGCAAAAGCTTGGAAAATAAGGTTCAACAAAAGGTGGTTAACTCCTCTACCTTGGATAGCTTTAAACCACAAGTTTCATCCCAAAAAAATAGCGGAAAAACAGTGTAAAAGTAGTAAGTAAAGATAGGGAAGAAGTAGTGTAAAGAAGCTAGAAGCTAGAAGTTATACCTCATGAAGAAAAGTAACACTTTGATTCACTAACCAACAAATTTTCACCCTTAAGTGCTAAAATTTAAGCTTAAGAACTTCAGCAAAGAGCCCTAAAAATTTGGTGTAGGAAGTATAGGTAGGGTGTATATATGTTGCAAGATAGAGAGAGATATTTTCAAGAATTTGAACTCTTGGAATTATTTCTAACCTAAAAACCTAAGGTATGGCTCTCTATATATAGAACAACTGGTTGATATCTCGAAAATATCTGCATTGAGCCAACGGGTACAGTGCATGCACATGGGGGGACAGTTGACAACAAATATCTGTTTTACCGGAACACCATGTTGGCCAGCTAGATGAGAGACGGCTGGCCACTAATTTCTGGCCAGCCGGCCACCTTTTGGCCTGCAGGGCTCTGGTTGGTCAGGCTTGAAAAAATTCTGTTTTAGTCCAAAAGTGGTGCAAGGTTTGTAGGCTTCTGAGACTCAAAACCGAGACTTCCTACTAAGGAAATCGAACGTGTGTACAGCATACTTTTCATCATTGAGCGATCAATCTGAGGCACCTAAGTCTTAAGGGCAGTCAAAAATGGGGTGTCTATACCCGCCACATTTTCACATTTGAAAAAAGTACACTAAGGAGTTTTTAATTTTTTTAGAGTGTCGCATCATACCCGTCACGTTGAAGTGTCACATTAATACCTACCACATTGGAATGTTACATCATAAAAGGATATAGTCATCCACCAAAACATTACCAAAATTGGAATAAGACCACACGAAAAGAAACTCTCCACTAATAGGACTTAATGGGATTTATTGGTAAATATCTCATTTATAAATCAAACACTAAAATTAAAATAAATAAAATTCTAATAATTTCTCATCAAATCACTCAATCTAAATTAACTACAAAAGTAAAAAGGCTCTCCGTCCAAAGGTCCAAATTTGCATTATCTTTGTCCAAAAGTCCAAGTTCAAAAATATGTTATCCATAAGGACATGTTCAGATAAAATGACTAAACTATCCATATAAATTTATGCATTCAACCCTCTCCTCAGCCCTATTTCCAAACCCTACTCTCTTCTCATTCCACATCACTCTCTCTCTCTCTCTCTCTCTCTCTCTCTCTTCTACATCTTCACCATAGTCTTCTCGCTGTCGTTGTTTCGCTGTCTCTGCTACCTCAGTGCCATCACTACCTCCGACATTCTATTCATCTCTCTCTCCCTCTCTCTCACAGTTCTGAACACCGCTTATTTGTGTGGATCAACACAGATCCACACAGATCTCAGATCTGTATGATTGCTAGGGCTGGGCGTAGGGTTATCCGACCCGCCCAAACCGCCCTACCCAATTCGAAGCGCACACGTATGGGCAGTTTCGCAAACACATTAGGGTAGGGTGCAGTTTGGATTTTATCTAATTTTCAGGTTGCGGAGGCAGGTTGCGGGTTTGAACCACACCTGTCCAACTCGCCCCGCATAAATCTCTTTTTTTTTCTTTTTTTTTTTTTCAAATCTGATTTTTTCCCCCCCCTTCGAATCTGACCGTTCATCTCACTTATCTATATAACAAAAAAACCAAAAAAAAACCCTAATCTTATCTATCTCTCAAACTCTCCAAAACCAAAACACGAACTCACTCTCATCTCATCAGTCTGTCTCTCGCTATGGCGTTTTTCATCTGCACTACACCAATCAACTCTCTTTCATCGCAAGATCGACCGATTGACCTCACAAGTAAGCCCCTCTCTCAGTCTCTGTCTCTGTCGCTCTCCCCCCGATCTTTAATTTTTTTTGCAACATAATAGACCTCTCTCTCTCTGATTTGTCTCTCTCACTCTCTCACTCTCTAGTTTTGCATCTGCACTGATCGACTCTCTCTCATCACAAGATCGACCGATCGACCTCACTCTCTCATCGCACCGATCAACCTTACAGGTAAGTCTCTCTCTCTCTCTCTCTCTCTCTCTCTCTCTCTTCCCGATCTTTGATTTTTTTTGCAACATATTAGACCCCTCTCTCTGATCTGTCTCCATCACTCTCTCATCTCATCAGATCTGTTTATTTTATGCAATAAGATCTGTTGATTTTTTTTTTTGCAGCAACAGATCTGTCTGTGAGAAGTGCAAATTGAATGTGTGTATTTGTTTGGAATTAAATCTTTTTTTTTTTTGTAGCAACAGATCTGTGAAAAAATGGAAATTGAATTTGTTTTTATGCAAACAGATCTGTCTCTGTTTTTTTTTTTTTTGGAAATTAAATCTGTGTTTTTAGAATTAAATTTGTGGTATTAGAATTAAAAATCTGTTGTTCAATATGTGAGAAGTGGAAATTGAATCTGTATTGAATCTGTTGTTCAATCTGTATTGAATCTGTTGTTCAATCTGAATTAAATCTATTGTTCAATCTGTTGTTCAATTTGTATTGAATCTACTATTGAAATTGGAATTGAATCTGTATAGAATTCAATCTGTTATTAAAATTAAAATTGAATATGTGATTCTGTTGAATCTGTATTGAATCTGTTATTGACAAAATATGGGGGAAAAAGTTTTAAAATAAATTTTAAAAAAAAAGTCCAATCCGCAAACCGCCCGCAACCGCAAACCCTATCCGCAAACCATACTGCGAGTGGTTGCAGGTTGACTTTTCTCCAAACTACATAGATGCGAACAGGTCCAAATCGAACCGCAAACCGTGCCAAACCAATCCGCGGACACCTCTAGTGGCTGCCACACTAGCACCATCACACAGTCGATCAATACCACCATAGAGGCGAATGCTAATCCATTATCCATTAAAATGTGCACTCTCTGCTTCTTCACCATCTCTATATCCATCTTTCTCTCCACTGCCACTGTCACCGCCGCACCAGACGAAAAACTGGAATCGATGCTGGTGGTGTTGAAAATCACGTCAATAGCAATGAGAGAAAAGTCGGTGCTGATGAAGAAGGTGAAGAAAGTTCTAGCAAGGAGGTCGAAGTAGAGATCGGAAGTGGTGAGTGCGTTGCCGAAGAGGTTGTAGTCTCTGTTTACATCACCGCCTTCCGCTACCACATTGTACCTCTCTGATTATCCCTCACTAATCTTCAAAATCTCACCTCTTGTTCGATTTTGCCCAAGCTATTGCCGATTCATGATATTCAAGTTCAGAGGAGACTCGAATCGAAAATCATTACCGTCAATGGCGTTGATGTTGTTGTGCGTGGTCTGTTCTTTGGCCTAACCATCGTTGTTTATGGATTGTAAAGGGTTTTAGGGGCTTCAAAGTGAAAGAAAGATAGAGGGGCTTCTTGTGGTGCGATTTTATGTTATGGTAGTGTAGTTGAGATGCAAATCTGGAGAATAATTAAACAGGTGATAAACATTTTTCTAGAGATGCACTTTCTCCTTCCTTTTTTATTTTATTTTGTTGTTGTAGTTATAGTTTATAATTGTTGTTGTAGTTATAGTTTATTATTGTTTCAGCCATTATTGAAAATAGATAGCCATGATTTTAGTTAAACGCAATTTTAAAAAATGAACAGATAGTCATTGTTGAGAATTTGAACAGATGAAGTTGTAGGACTTCTCTCTTTATATCTATCTATCTATCTGTTTATGTATGAGAATAAACTAAACAAATGGGAGAAAAAATTGAACAAATAGTCAAAAAATTTAAATAGATAAAAAAAATAATTTAAACATATAGGAAAAATTTTGAACAGACAAGGAAAAATTTTGAACATGCAAAAAAAATTGAACAAAGAGACAACGAAAGTCAACGGATAAATTAAGGGGATAAAATTAGAAACAAAATATCTTTCAAAAAAATAAAAAGATTTCTTACCAAACTATTAATAAAATGTGAACTTCTTATCAATAAAAAATATTCACTAAATTTAATGACTTATCTTTCCTTAATTTAAACTTTTCAATAATTAACCCAAAGTGAAATCAAATAAAAAATTAACGAACATCATTCCTTGAAGAAATCACATATACATCCTTCCTCAACTCCTACCTCCCCCAGCTAAGCTTCTTAATGGCCTTGAAATCACATGATTGAAAAAGCAACAAATCAAAGCACGTGTCATGATTTAGGAGTTAGACTAAGCCCACTATTAAATGGAAACCACCTCTAACCCAACTAATTTTTATGGCTTGAAAATTTGAACCCTTCTCTCCCAATTTTTTTTTTTTAAGAACAATACTATTAAAAACAAATAAAAATATATAAATATATTTGATTTGGTAACTTGGACTGATTTTTAAAAATGGTTCTTCCACAGGTAAAGAATTCGTTCACAACATTGTATACAAATTTATGTGAGAAAATTGTATCTGATTCTGTTATAAGATTTTATACATTTAATTATTTTTTTTAGATACTCTTACCCATCATCATGTTTTGTGTCTGATTTTATAATTTATTTTTGTAATATTATACTTTAAAAAAAAATAAAAAATTGAATCCCTCTCTCTAGATGGTGGAAACTTTCTGTAAGAAACAAAGAAAGATGATGCAACAACAGTCAAATTAATTTGGAACATTTGATTTTCCGCATAATGGTGGAATAAATAAATATCTATCTTCAAATAGTAATATTAGAGATTCTAAATATTTTACTAAATGTTATATAAAATGTCTGTGGGATCTATATAGGATTCACATGGTATAGGTCTCGCACCCATGTGAAATATTTGGTAAAACATTTGAGTCCTAACATTTTTCATCTCAAAATATTGTTCATGTGCCACGTGTCAAACTTGTATGCATGAAGAAGAAATCAAGCAAGTTGTTGCGCCCAACCTGAGGCTTATATCCAATATGCTCTTTTTGTGCTTCCTAAATATCAAGAGATGCTCACATATTACCCCTCTAATCACAAGACTTGCTTGTTAAATTTCTATTATTGAGTAATTAATTAAACTATGAGAAGGGTTAAATGATAAGATTCATTGAATTTATAACTTTACTAGTTAAATTTTTTTTTTTTAAAAAAAAAAAGTTTTTTGAATAAAAAATTATCATATTATTAACTTTACTAATTAAAAGTTTTTTTTTTAAATATTGCATGCGAAAAGAATGAGAAATAAATAAATGAAAATCGCAAAATCAAAGAGCATGTCTTCACAAAGTATGCGTGCAAAATGTGCTTCATTTTTTGCCCAAATATCATATTATTAAGAATAAATTACATTGATCATTTTTATGATTTTTTTTTAAATATATTAAATTTTATAAATTTGACATAATTATGTTGATATTTTTTTATTAAATCCAAACTGATCAGAACTAATGCATACTGACACATATGAATAAACAATGGTAAAATATGACCACAAAAAATCTCATGATTTGATCTTGATAGCAAAATAAATTTTAATTTTTTTAATTTTATCAATTTAAATTTTAAGTTTTTAATTTGTTTTCAATTTAAATCATTTATCTATTTTCATTAAATAAAATTGATTAAAAAAAATGAATACTTTAGTTATTAAATTTAATAAAAAAATGATATTTTAGACATGTTGTGTATACATTGGGTTAACATGACTAAAATACTCTTTTTTTTCTTTTCTTTTTTTAAATTTGTTTTACTTAAGGAAAATATTAGTTTACATTGAAAACAAATTAAAAAATTGTGATATAAATTGACAAAATTAAAAACTCAATATTTATTTTGTTTAAGGTTCAAATTAGGATTGGGTATAGAGTTATCTGAACCGCCCAATTTGTCTAACCCCGAACCAATCTGCATACAAATAGACGGTTTCGTAGACACAATGCGAGCGGATGTGGTTTGGAATATGGCATTATTGCAGGTGGTAGGTTTTACCCGCACCCATAAGAACTCGCCCGCAATTAGACTTTTTTTTAAAACCTGTACCGTTGATTTCATTCATCCTATCATAGATATTTTTGCCCACAGACATATGCATGAAATTGGAATTTTTAAAAATTAGATGTGATTCATGATGGAGTTTGCGAGTTTGTAAATATTTTTATTTTATTTAATGGGTTTGAATTGGATGAAGTTTAATAACAATTTATTGATATTTTATTATTGCATTTTAGATGTATGTAAAAATTAATGAAGAATTACTTTTAGGTAAATTTACGATTTTAAATGATTTTACTTTAATTGTACTGTTGAATAGTGAATGATTTTGATGTAGTTTAGGATTTTGCAAGATGTGCTTGTATTAGTTTATGATTTTATTTAAAAATTTAGGATTTTGAATGATTTGTTTGTGTTAGGAATTGATTTTGTTATGTTTTTAATTTTATAAGTTTTAATTCATTAATTATTAATGTTAAGTATTTTAGAAAATGAGAAAAAAATGGCTCAAAATAAATATTTACAAAACTGAAAAAAAAAATCTAAAAATGAATTTTTAAAGAAAAAAGTTTAATCCGCAAACCATCCGTACATTCACAAACTCTATCCACACAAATTATACCCCACACTGTGGACAATTACAAGTTTAATTTTTCCTAAACCGCACCTGTGCGAACAAAGTCCAAATTACAAATCAAAGCGTCCAAAATCAATGTAAATTTCAAAACCATCCATGGTGTATCTGGGTCCAGCAAATCAAATTAAAAAATAAAATATTAAAAAGTATTCCAAAAATAAATAAACAATAATAATTAGTAACATGGAATGCGAACCAATCAATACAGGGAATGCGAACCAATCAATTGCCAAATGCCAAAAAAGTTGGAGCAACATATAAAAAGAGTAGGTTCAAATAAACATATAAAAAAGATGAATAATGCTTGGGACCCCTTTTGGGGTCACCCCTCACCCCCTCTTTGTCACGTGGCGGGTGGTGATTGGAGGAGCAGGAAAAAAAAGAAAAAGAAAAAGAAAATATAACCAATGAGAGAGAGAGGGGGTCAAAGGAGGTGGGGGAAAAGGGGGATGAATCATTGTTGAAAAAGGATAATGTTAAACATTTTAAAAATTCTATTACTCTTTTTGTCTCAAAATAATAATTTTTTTTGAAAAATTTATTTTTTTAATAGTACAATTATTACACTTTACAAAAATTAATTTTTCAAAATTACACTTTAATAATATATTTTTTTAAAAATATCAATTGTTATAATTATATTTTTTATGTTAATAAATTTCAAAGAACGACAAAATATGAAATTCACATTATTATTGTCCTTAATTTTTAAAAATAAATTAATAGTTTTGGACAATAAAATGTAGAATAATAGACTAATATTTTAAGACAAAAAGAATAAAAATTTTATTAGACAGCATAAGTATAAGGCCCACGTAATATAAATCCCATATAATCTCACACCCATAAGACTTTTAATAAAATTCTTAATAAAAATTTTAAAATCTTTAATATTTTTTATTAAAAAAAAAAACCTATACAGACCCAACCCAATTCCCTAACCCCACAAAATTAGCGTTCAAGTCAAGCCTACGAATCTTCCTAATCCCAACATTTTAAATAGAACCGGTCCAGTCGAGTTTGTTTTGTGGGTCCCACATCCCCACGGACCTTTCCTTTCCGCGTCCTACCTTCTGGAGACCGAACGCCAACCCACCACGCATTCCACTTTCCTCTCTTTTCCCACTCCTATAAATTTTCTCTTCCATCGTAGACTCTCTCCAAACGCTACAATCATCTTTTTAAAAAATCAGATCTCGCTAGCATATGTCTCACAGGCCTTTAGTTCCTCACTCTTCTTCTATAGCCTTAGGCCTCCACTCTCATCTCCTGGTCTCCAGTGAGATGAACCCCAACTCCTACTGGTCTTAAATCTCTCTCCTATTCTTTTTAACCCACCATTTTTTTCCTCAATCGAAAGAATAGCTTAAAAGCCACATTTTTTTTGAATTCTTTTTGACAAAATCTGAAATGGGTTTGAAAGGCTTTGTTGAGGGAGGTATTGCTTCGATCGTTGCTGGTTGTTCAACTCACCCTCTTGATTTGATCAAGGTTCGCATGCAGCTACAGGGCGAGAACAATGTCCCAAACCCTAACCACAACATTCACTCTCTTCGCCCTGCTTTTGCTTTCAACTCCACCGCCGTCTCCGCCCCTAGCAACCTCCACATTCCGGTACCGCCGCCGCCGCCTAAGGTGGGTCTCATCTCGGTTGGGGTGAAGATCTTCCAGACAGAAGGCGTCGCAGCCTTGTACTCCGGCGTCTCCGCCACCATCCTCCGCCAGACTCTCTATTCCACCACCCGAATGGGTCTCTACGAAGTCTTCAAGCAGAAATGGACCGACCCCAACTCCGGAACCCTTCCTATCGGGCGCAAGATAGCAGCCGGGTTGTTAGCCGGCGGAATTGGCGCGGCTGTTGGGAACCCAGCCGACGTGGCGATGGTACGCATGCAAGCCGACGGTCGGCTCCCGGCTTCCGAGCGGCGCAACTACAAAAGCGTAGTCGACGCAATAACTCGAATGGCGAGACAGGAGGGCGTTACCAGCCTGTGGCGCGGGTCTTCCCTTACGGTGAACCGCGCCATGATCGTGACCGCATCACAGCTCGCATCATACGATCAGGTCAAAGAAACAATCCTAGAAAAGGGTCTGATGAAGGATGGGCTTGGGACTCATGTCACGGCAAGCTTCGCTGCAGGGTTCGTGGCTGCTGTGGCATCGAACCCTGTGGATGTGATCAAGACCAGGGTGATGAACATGAAGGTGGAGCCCGGATCGGCTCCACCTTACAATGGAGCACTTGATTGTGCCCTAAAAACAATTAGGGCTGAAGGACCCATGTCCCTCTACAAGGGCTTTATTCCTACAATATCAAGGCAAGGGCCTTTCACTGTGGTGCTGTTTGTGACACTTGAACAGGTCCGCAAGCTTTTCAAGGATTTTTAAGTTTGTGGCCGTTGATGGTGATCATGATGATAATGACGATAAACTAGTATATTGAGATTAATTATAAAGATCTATTGTGTTTTATGTTACTCATCTTCAAAGAAATTTCTAATGAGATTTTATTTTATTTTATTTTATGACTTTGTCAAGAGAAAATTGAAATGTTATGTTCACAAATCTCTCTCTTCAATTAGTGGGTGTTTCGGATTTTTTTTTTTTAAATTATTTTTTTTATTTGTTTAAGAATTAAAAAAATTAATATATTTGAGAAATTAGTAAAAAAATTACTTTGTAAGTATAAATAATGTGACATTTAATTTTTTAAGTGATTGCATATAATTTAATAATTTTTTAAAATTTTTTAAGAAAAAAATTAGTGTTTTTTTTTTTTTGAAAAATATCAAATCAATCCAATTTTAAAAAAATAATTACATATTAATGGTATACTTTATAAACATTAAGATCTATTTTGAGAAATGATTTTTTTTTTTACTTAGAAAAAAATATTTTAAAAAAAATAGAGAGGTCATATATCCTATAAATAAGTTAATAATTTTTTTTTTTTTTTTGTCTTTTCAAAAGAGACCTAAATTATAAATAAAAAAAATCATGAGTAAGAAAATATATTTTGAAAGGCCTCTGATGCGTAGATTTCTCCTTTTTTTTTTTTTTGCCTAGTCACCAAGCATTAAGTAGAAAATTGTTTTAAGACTCATACAAAACTCTCACAATATTTATAATGATGTAGTATTATGCCTCCGTTTGGGAAGTAGGTTGGCTTTTTGGTTTTTTGGTTTTTTTGACTATTTTAGCCTGGGCTAAAAAGCTTGGTTTGGGAAGGACTTTTTGGCTTTTTTGGCTTTTTTTGTGAGAGAAGAATGTAATGATTATGGGTTTGATGTGATGTTTTGTTTGTTATGGCTAAAATAGCCTATTTTGTTTTTTTGTGGCTAAAATAGCTAAAAAAATCTCAAAACCATCTTGCCAAACAGAGGCATATATGTTAATTTTTAATTTGTTACACATTTAATGATATAAGGCCTAACTAAATTACCACATGATTGTGAGTGGATTTATGAATCTCAAAGTATGAATCTCTAATATTTGCTAATTGACAATCAAATGAAGATTTTAGATTTTTTTTTATTTTAAAAATGAGATTGAAGTATGTATACAAATATACATGTATGTATGAATCAAGTCGTTGTAATATTACTAACTCATAACATCTTATTGTATGGCTAAAAAAAATTTACATTTTGAACAGAATTATCGGTAGAGTTGTAATCAAGTTGCATAGAGTTGAGTCCAACGATTATTTAAAGGGTTAAGTTTCTCTTCAGTTCGAGATCAGGCTAGAATGTGTTGTTGGGCCAGTGGAGGCTTACCATCCCACGGGCCCTATTTCGATAATCTGAACAGTTCAATGTGTAGAACTCGTCGAGTACTTTATTCTTATAAAAAGTCATGTTGATCGGACATCGATAGCTACTTGATCGGATGAGATTTCTGTCAACGATAAATAATTTTTAAAATAAATTGTTGACAAAAATATGATCCAATCAAGTAGATATCGGTATCCGATTAACGTGATTTTTTACTGTAATAAAGTACTTGATAAGCTCTACACATTGAACGGTTCAGATTATCAAAATAAAATCCGTGATGGGCCCCACGAACTCAACAGCATCGTCTAGCCCACAAAGTGGATTGGAAACAAGCCTAGCCCTTGTTTAAATTTGGTTCTAAAAATTAATGAGTTTTAAGATATATATTGATTTGTTTTTTTTTTAAGTTAATTTTGAAGGATAATCAAATTGAATTTGAGTAGCTTATTTTTTAGATTTGAAATTTGAGTGGAATACAAGACTTAGAACTTGCCTAGGAATATGTAATAAAAAATTAAAATAGTTAATAAAATAAAATATCACGTACATAATATAAATCAAATACTTTTCTTCTCATAACCATCTATTCAACTAGTAAAAAATTCACAAACTTCCTTTTATTTTATTTTTTATATTCAGTCAATACATTTATATACATATATAAATATCACTTAGCATATACGTTAATTATAGTATTAGAGCACACACCCATTCTCTAAACTAACAAACACTTAACACACACAAATAAGTCTCACTTTTCAAACTTTTTATCATATAACACGCTTTAACAAATTATTTTAACACCACTATTGAAGATGCTATTAGAAGAGCCTTGGAGCTCACTTTAGTTGTGTACACATGATCCACCATGTGCGTCCCCCTATTGCTAACTAGTCTATATTAGAGTTTCTCTATAAAAGATTAGGGCAAATTACATATACCCCCTTGAGGTTTGGCTAAATTACAAATATCCCTTTGAAGTTTGAGAAATTACAAATTTCTCCATGAATGTTATATTTGCATGACAAATTAGGAGGTAATTTGTTATGAAATATAAATCTCAGGGGGCAAATTGTTATGAAAATACAAACTCAGGAGGATGTAATTTTCGAAACCTCAGGGGACTATCTGTAATTTAGCCAAACCTCGAGGGAGGTATATGTAATTTTTCCAAAAGATTAAGGTAAGACAAACACAAGATAAAGCAATATTCAACAATTTAAATCTCTTCCTTAAAAATCTCTTCCTTGATTGTATTATATTTCATTAAAAAAAAAAAAAAGTATTGATTGGATCATCGAAGGATCTTTAGATGACATCACACTAATGTTACTAAAAACTACCTCTTTTGTTGCAAAATCAATGAATCAGGTCAAGACCATATGAACTTGATCTATATCAAATTGTACAAATAATACTAAAGCTTCGTTTGGCATTGGCTATTGTAGTCAATTTTTTTGTGTTAAGACTTTTTTAGTCTGGCTTTTTTAATCTCGTTTGTGTTGGTTTTTTGGCTTTCGAAGGTTGTTATTGTAATTACGAGCGTGCCAGTAAGGATCAACCAGTCCTTACAGAAATTTAATTGCCAACCAATTATCAGACGATTGTGTTTTAGTTCTCTCAGCCTCAATGAAGAGGACTTTTACTGGTGGCTTGATTTAGGAGAATTAAGCAAAATATCAATCAAATAAAGAACAACTGAAGCATTTCATTAAAATGAAAAACTTACAATGATTCAAACTCAGCCTCGTAGAGGTTTACAGCGACAATCTACTTGAAACTACTCCTATGAATGAAGTGCAGTGCAGAATTTAAAGTATTGGAATGTAAAGAACATGAAATGTAAAACAAAGTAAAGTAGAATAAGACTGGTTTTTTGGATCTGAGTCTGGGGGCTTTTTTTGGGGCCTTCTCTGCTATTTATACTGCTCGAGGATGACCATCGAATTGCATTTCCAACCGTCGAACTGCTCCTCCATGATCGCTGATTGTGTTGCCCCAATATTAGCTCCATTACGCCATTACTCGAAGTTAAGCTTCCCTCCTAAATTTGAATTTGAAATGCGAGTAACCGTTGAAACCACATCACCTTGCATCTCTTTATTGATCCACTGCTACTCAGATCTCATAATAACCAATACTAACTGCCACGTGTATGATCAGGATCGAAGACTTGAATAGTCTTCTTATATCACCCTTATTTTGCCACGCGTCGAATTGTAATTGACTTGTACAAAATATGTAGCCAACATTACCCCCCGCACTAATATACCCAATACTTGGTGATATTAGTGGATCAAGGTCTTTTTCCCACGTCTTAGAACATGCATGGGTTTTGCATTTTCCCAGAAATGCAACTGTCATTCACTATCTGCATTAAACTCTCCTTCAATCTTTTGAACACCCCCACCACCTTAGCACTCGAACAGACTGATACATTTTATGACCAAATCAATTTTTTCCTCCAATGATCGAGCACACGAAGAGTCATATGACGATGCTATTCCTCCTCGAAAGAATCTCTATGCATTAATTAGCCAACTTTACCCCCCTTTCTATATTCAGGTCATGGATGCCTTTGCAGATTATCAACCCTTGGACTTCGAACATACTGGCCTTAATCCTTTGATTCAGAAATTTACAAATATGGACATGGGAAGTTCTTCTTCTGCCTCACCCTTGGACTACAAACAAACTACTCTCAATCCTTTGATTCAGAAAGTCGCAAACATGGACATGGAAAGTTCTTCTTCACAAACCTCTGCATGGGATAAGGCTGCAACTTCTTCTTCTTCTGGGGCTTCTGGCTAGACAAATTGGCCAAAGCCTGAGGCCTGTGATTTGAGGAAACGAATCAACCATCACTTTGTCGAGTTTACTGACCCTTTACAGTTCCTTTCCTATACGCGAAGCTCGGTGTTATATCCCTACGTGCCCATTGACCATCGACGTAGTTTGGAGGAGAATCTGCTCGTGGCATGGTATATATTTTCCATGCCTACAAAGATAGTGCACCATGCCCGACATCTAGAAGAGGCACAACGGTACAATCCATCACTCTTAGCCCAGAAGGCAAAGATTTGTTCTTCTGACTGGCTTGATTATATTAATGCCTTTGTTCCTTCTGCCCTTGCTTCTTCTCCTGAAATAGAAGCATCCACACCTTCTCCTCTGCCCAATCTTTGCTGGACAGAGAGACTGAGGCTTGCCCTCTCCATGAATAAGGTCTTTCCACCTTACAAGCCTCCACCTTCCCCTACTCCAGCTGAGCGAAAGCAAGCTCAACTTCTGCTCGCGGCTTTCTCCCACTTACCGTTCAATATTCTTGAGGACGAAGTCCCTCTTAAGAACCTTCGATGGGCTTGTGATATTCTGAGTCGGGGTCATGTCCTCAATCCCCTCGTCCAAGCAGAGCTTCACATGTTTTTGGACCAACTTCTATTGCTTCTCCACTGGCATCGAACCTCTATGGCCACCACACAATCTTTAGACCAACTCTCGTCCCTTCGAGTTAATGCCCAGTACGAAGCAGAGAACTTCATTGAAGAATTCAATGATTTCAAGAAAAAAGATTCTGCGTACTGGGATGACTTGGATATAGACGAATTGGAATAAGGATTGAGAGAAACTGCCTTCGAAATAAAGGCTGAAGAGTTCTTTTACGAAGTGAGAGCACATCAACTCATGTAGTCAATGTTAGAAGAAATAGAGGACAGACTAAAGAAAGAACAGAAATTCATTTATCATAGTTGGACTAAATTTCATGATCTTGTTATTAATTCCATTCCCTATTTTTATGAGCTTGAGTTTATACCCAAATAGGGTCATTCGATGTAATTACTTTTGCTTTAATACCACTAAGACTTTTCTTTGTTTGGTATGGTTTGATCTTGTCTCCATTTGTCTTTAAAAGCAATCTCAGAGCTTCGAACTGAACAATCTTATCCTTCGAACCTGGACTCAATCGTTTTAAATGAACATTAACAAAAACGACCATGAGCTTTTCCAATTTATGGAATGCAGTTGATAGTTTTTGACGATTTTTATTTAGGATCCATGCTTCGAATCTAACGACCTTACCCTTCAAAACTTGTTTCAATCATAACCAACATATGGTCAATGATTTAATATGATCAATCAGTTTTAAATTGATCCTTTTGCTTTGAACAACAGTCCATAATTTCAAAAAATATGGAAACCCCTTTTTAGGGCTGCGTTGTTCTAGTTTGAAAAGACAATTTTTCTAGATATATATAAACCAACTATTAGTTTTGATGTTTTGAATACCAATTTTCGTTCTTAAGGGATCTCTAGTTTTGCTTCGAAGAACATTACTTTTATTGAGAAACTTAAAATAGGTCTTTAATTCCTTTGAAGTAAATGAATACTTGAGCATTCTTGCACCCATTAGGTATGGAATGTGTTTCGAAGCCGTTGTTATTTAACTTTTGGCGCCAAAATCTGGTTTCGAAGCCAAATATTTTATTTCGAAACTGATATTATCATCTGGGCTGTGTTTTTCCCTCCAAAAGTATCAATATTGAAGGAAACTCTTTGTATTCGTACATTTAGTACTTAACAAATTACGCAATATATTTTCCAGACACAAAGGCTTTTAAAACCCTTTTATTTCGTGCTCTGAAATCACTCGCTCGTTCAAAACACAAACCCTTCTCCTCTGTTAACCGTTTCTTCCTTGCCTCTTCCTTGCTGCTTGTTACCAATGGCTTCTTCTTCTCTCAAAGTGCTTGTTGGTGATCGTATAAGCCCAACCATGGCTTTGAAAAAATGCATTGATGAAGAGATCGCCAAGTTAACAACTGGTGAGTCAAGTACCATAGTCGGCCGTCTCTTCGTCCCTCGCCACAGCAACAAACAAGAATATGTCTTGGGCCCCATCTTTCGAGAGGCTCCTGCTCAACTTCCAGCTTTATACCCTCGGCTGGAGGACCATTTTCTTCTCTACGAAGGAGGGCTCGATTGGGGAAATTGGAGGGTGACCCGACCTCATCGCTGCTGGCCAACATTGACAGTTGAATGGGAAGAATGGTATGACAGAGTTGTACCTGCGCGAGAAGACAACCTGCAAGAGCCCTGTATTCTTGATGCCCTCCATCTTTCCAGGTTTATCATTCCTGAAGACCCTTTCTTGATTCCTGTTGCTCTTTATTTTTGGAACATGGCCTTCAATTTTTTCCAATTTCGATGTGGCATGATGGCTCCCACCGTTCTTGATATTTGCCATCTTTTAGGGCTTTCACCCCTTGGCTCTCCTTTCACTCCCAGTTATCCAGACCTCTCTGTTAAGTTCTCCCTTCCACCCTTAAACTCCTCCTACGGTGATTTTGTAAAGGCCGAAAATAAAAGGGTAGGTCCCGTGAGGGATAGAGAACTTTTTTCCTTCATTTTGTACTAGTTGTGTAAATTCCTTTTTTGTACATCATCTCAGAGGATTATGCCTGAGTTCGCTCCACTTGCGAAGGCACTTGTTTTGAAAAAACGTATAGCCCTGGCTCCTTATCTCTTAGGCTATGTTTATAGAGCATGTTCCCAATTTTGTGAGAAACCTCTTGATGTGAACCAAGGGGGTCCCTTTTGGGTGCTCCAACTTTGGCTCTTCGCCTATTTCACTGATTTGTATCCCAAATGCTTAAGATTCCTTGTTCAGGACCCTAGCACTTATGGGGAGAAGTATGCTAGGATTGTTCTTTATCCTGCTTCCTTTGCTTATTACCTCACCTTTTTCACCAACTCCCTATTTCTCCATCTCCCACTTTTGTTCCTTTGATGCCAGCAAAGGACCTGCTTGGCTGCAAACCTTTTTAGCTGATAAAGAGTGTTCCACCTCACCTCACAAAGATATGTGGGCTTCTATTTTGCTACCAAGGGAGCTGTTTATTGGCACTTTAAACCCTCGAGCTTATAAATGTATAGCTGAGGTGTACTGTCCTTCTCAGTTTGCCAGGCAATTTGGGTTCACTCAGGGGATTCCTGTTCCACTTTGCAGTCTCTCGAATGTCCATCTTACGGCCAGAGACTTGAGAATACCCAGATCAAAGCTAGAGGCAGCTACATTCAGACTGCTGAAAGAATTATATGAGTTCACATTTGTCCCCTTTCCTCCCTATGGCTTGGTTTTGAAAAGATTCCAAAACTGGTGGTCAGTCAACATGGAAGTGTGCCTATCAACGCACCCTCACGATTTACTGATAGGGTTAGGAGTGCCTTCTAGGGCTAAATCAACAATAGTTGAGAACATGCCTTCTCTTTCCACAGTTGCCCAAACTATTCCTGCAGCCTCACCCCCTCCAACTAGAGTCACTAGAGCTGCTTCAAAAAAGGGTAAGTATTTTCAGGTCACTTTTCTTTTCGACTCTTTTGTTTGCTTCCTTTACACTCATACATTTTGGTACAGGGTCTCCACAAGAAGAATCTCTTAAGAGGACTGAAATTCTAGCCGCTCTCAAGGACAAACAACAGCAGAAAAAGAAAAGAAAACTGGTACTTACTCCTGAAGAATCTGAATCCCACAACGAAGAGAGGGAGATTGAGAAAGAACAGGAGGTACCATTACAGAGGAAAAAGAGGAAGCAGACGACTGTCTCTTCTGCTAATTCAGTCGAAGACCCTACTCCTGGGACAATTACCAAAGCAGCAGAAAAAGAACTTGCCCCTGAAGAGTCTGAATCCCATCTTAAAGAGAGAGAGGTTGAGAAAGAACAGGAAATGCCAACACCAATAAGAAAAAGAAGGAAAACGACTGTCTCTCCTTCTGACTTCGTCGAAGACCCTATTCATGAGGCGGCTGCTAAGGCAGTGGAACAGGAACATTCCAGGGCCATAATTGTCTTTGAGAGAGCTAAGAAGAGACGGCAGCAGCAATTCTTAAGAGATGAAGCTGCTACTGCTGATGCAATCCAGAAGGAGGCTGCAAGAAGGCAACACATTGCTGAGTACTACGCCCTCCGAAGCTCTCCCATTGCTGCTATCACTTTAAAACAAATAACTTCTTTCAAGCCTCTATTGTTTTCCTCTTATCAAATTTTTGGTGTTGAACTTGACGTTACTGAGCCTATTCTTGGTACTTCTCTTCTTTTGCAGCAACAACTACAGAGCCTATTCTTCCAATGAGGACTCCCTCAGTTTCAGTTGAAGTTGAACAAATGCAAAATGTGAGGACTCTTCAGATAATGCTCCCACTTCCTAGGCCTACATTCAATGTATCCTCCTTGAGGCCAAGCATTCCTGCATCTCTTTCTTTTTTATTAAATCCATATCTTCCTTACTTGTCTTTGGATCTACCTCAATTTATTTCTCTTTCGAGCCTTGCTCTTCCCCCTCCTCCTAAGGAAGTTCCACCTGCTGCTCTATCTCTGATGGTAGCTGATTCCCCTACAGAGGGTGCTGGTAGCTCTCCAACCCATGGTTTATTACCTTTACCTACTTCCAGCCCTTTTTCTCTTGACCTATTGGTGGCTAGGACCATAGAGACTGCTGAAGATACTCCACCTATTTCTCCTATCCCCATGCAGTCCTCTGTGCTTTCCACCACTACCCTTTCTGCACCCCTCATGTCCACGGATAAGGTAGATATCTTTGAAGCGAGACTAGCCAGTCTCTTTGTCATGCCCTCTACCTCTCCAATAGCCAATGATGAAGCTGAGCCATTAGTTTTGGCTGACTCTTTACTAGAAATTTTTCAGAGTCCTTCTTCCAGTAGTAAGCCTTCTACACCTCTGATAGATTTGGACAACTGCCTAGAACTATTGACATCTTTTTCAAGGATTCCTTTCGAGGCCCTAGAGAGACCTATAACAAGGAATGGTTTCCTTCAGTGCTGCAAAATTGTTGAGCAATTCGGCATGTCTGTCTCAAGTCATCTATCTCAGGCAGCAGCTACTATTGACTTCTACATTAACATTTGCTGTGCTGCCAAGGCTGCAGAGCAGAAATTGGTCAGAGATCAGGACTTTGTTTCAACATTACATGCTGAGATATCAGAGCTGAAGGGACCACATTCCTCTGTCTCCTAATTTCGCATCAACTACTAGAGAGGAAGGCTCAACTTGAGGAGGAGTTATCTGTAGTCAACCAGGCCTTAGCCCAAGCTGATACCAAGTTGCTGATTACCAACTAAGGACTGGCCGATCGAAAGTAAGAAATGACTACAGTCATTCAGTTGTTTCATCTTTTAAAACTAGAACATCTGTTATAAAAGAACAACTGAGGCATTGTAATCATTTTTGGGCCAATTTATGGCAGAATGTATTCAACTCTTTATGAAAGACAAATTCTTATTTATCATTTGAGTATTTTTGCGTTCTTATACTTGGCATTTATTTTTCTCCTTGTGTTTCCCATATAGTTAGAAAATAAGGCTTCAAATACCTGTCATTAATCTTTTTGGGATGTACATATCCATTCAAATTTCTCAAATGGTATGCTCCAAAAGGAAGGACTCTATGGACTTGGTATGGTCCCTCCCAGTTAGGTGACCATTTCCCAAACTTATGGCTTTTAATCCCTATTGGGAGTATGGTTTTCCACACCAAACCACCTTCATCAAAACCAATGTATTTGACTTTCTTATTATAATTTTTGGCTGCTTTCTTTTTTTGAAAAAGAATGCTATTTAATGCCAGAATTCTAGCTTTATCTATGCCTTCTAATTCCAAGTACATACTCTGATGGTATTGCTAAGGATCTACCTGGTCTTGGCATCTTACTCTCAAGGACTTAACATTAATTTCCACAGGTAACACTGCATCATGTCCATATACTAAGGCATAAGGAGTAACTCCTGTGCTTGACCTTGGGGAAGTCCTATAAGCCCACAATACATCCAACAATAAGTTATGCCAATCCCTAGGATTGTCTTCCACAACCTTTTGTATTCCTTTCTTCAAGGACTTATTGGATGATTCAGCTTGACCATTGGCTTGTGCATAATAGAGGATGGAATTAACAAGGCTAATTCCAAATTCTGCCACAAAAGACTTCACCATTTTCCCATCGAACACAGTTCCATTATCAACAGTTATAGTTTGTGGGATGCCAAATCTATGGATTAAATCATTGATGAATCCAATGACCTCAGTCTAGTCTACAGCCTTGTATGGCTTAGCTTCGACCCACTTAGTGAAGTAATCAGCGGCCACCAAAATGAAACAATGATGCTTCGAAGAGGGTGGGTGTATTTTCCCCATCATATCCATGGCCCATCCTCTGAATGGCCAAGGCTTTACTACTACATGCAGGTCAGTTATGGGCACGTGCCGTATTGTGCCATGCTTTTGGCATGCCTGGCACCCTTTTGCATATTCTATGCAATCTTTAAGGATAGTTGGCCAATAGTAGGAATGCCTTCGAAGCAACCACCTCATTTTCACACTAGGCTGATGAGCACCACAGATGCCTTCATGAACCTCAGTCATACCTGTTAATGCTTCTTTTGGGCCTAAACATTCCAACAATAAACCATCTCCCCCCCTTTTGTAGAGAGCATTGCCGTATATGATGTATTGCATAGATTGTTATTTAATTTTCCTGCTGGCCTTCGAGGATGGACCAGCCAAGTACTGCATTATTGGATGCCTCCAATCTTGTTCCTGTAAGTCATTATGATTGGCTTCTAGGGCCACATTCCTTTTATTTAAGGGTGGTATAGATTTCTGGTATGGTGTTTGGCTTATGTCCCTTTGAATATTACCCCTCCTCTTGAAATTCGAAACTTTCTAAGCCACATCATTAGCTCTATTATTCAAGAATCTTGGGACATAAGTTACATTTGTTATTTGAAATTAAGAAAGCAAATGTAATGCAACAACATAGTATGGCAACATGCTTATACTTTGACATTTGAAAATCCCTTTCACTTGGTTAACCACCAATTGAGAATCTCCAAATATGTCAACTGCATGTACTTGTAATCCAATAATAATTTACAATCCCACTATCAAGGCTTCATATTCAGCTTGATTATTAGAACAAGTAATTTCATCCACTCTGAAACCATGTGTGGTTTCTATTCCTTGTGGTGAGTTAATCACTATACCAATTCGAGTTAGGCCATTGGCTTTCGATCCATCGAACCACATTTGCCACGGCTCAACACTAGCCATACCAAGTTCCATTATCTCTTGGCTCTCTGTTTGAGATGGATGGTCTGCCAAAAAATTGGCTAAACCTTGTCCTTTCACTGTCTTTTGGGGAACATATTCTAAATGAAATTCTGACAAGGCTAATACCCATTTGCCAATTCTTCCCCTCAACATAGGTCTAGATAACATATACTTAACCAAATCTGTGGTTGCAATTACCAAGACAGTTGTAGGCAAAAGATAGTATCTTAATTTCGTTGCAGCAAAATACAATGCAAGGCACAGCATTTCTATAGCTGAATATTTACATTCACAAGAATTTAAAAACCTACTAAGGTAATAAACAGCTTGCTCCTTTCCTTCTTTATTGTCTTGGGCTAAGAAAGCTCCCAATGAATCTTCTGTTGCAGCTATGTACAACTTCAAAGGCTTATCGCCCTTTGGTGGCATCAGCACTGGAGGGTTGGCCAAGTAGGCTTTAATTTCTTTGAAAGCAATTTGATGCTCTGTTGTCCATACAAAATCCTCTTCATCTCTTAACCTTAGCAAGGAAGAAAATACTTTAGTTTTTCCTGCAGTGTTAGAAATGAATCTTCGAAGAAAATTAACCTGTCCAAGGAACTTTTGTAATTCCTTCTTACTTGATGGGGGTCTGGCTTCAATGATGGCTTTGGCTTTATTCTGGTCAATCTGTATTCCTTTCTTGTGTACTACATAGCCCAAGAAATTTTCAGATGATACGCCAAAAGCACACTTAAGAGGATTGAGTTTCAACTTAAACTTTCTCATTTTTTCGAAAGCTACTTCTAAGTGAAACAGATGCTCCTCCATGGATTGGGATTTAACTACAATATCATCAATATAACGCTCTAAATACCCTCCAATGAGATCGTGAAAGATAGTGTTCATAGCCCTCTGATATTTAGCCCCAGCATTCTTCAGACCAAATGGCATTTTAACCCATTCGAAGGTGCCAATATTTCCAGGACATCTGAATGCTATTTTGTGAACATCCTCCTCCGTAATGCAGATTTGGTTATAACCAGAGTGCCCATCCATCATTGATAAAATTTAATGCCCTGCTGAACTGTCTACCAGCAAATCTACTATAGGCATAGAATACTCATCTTTTGGAGTTGCTAGATTTAAGTTTCTAAAATCAATGCATACCCTCATTTTACCATTCTTCTTAACTACAGGCACAATATTAGATAGCCATTCAACATACCTGGCTGTCCTAATAAAGCCTGCCTTGAGTAGTCTAAGAACTTCCTTCTTCACTTTCCGAATCACTTCTGGACCCATTCTTCTTGGTTTTTGCTTGTATGGCTTAAAGTTAGGCTTCATAGGGAGCCTATGTTCCACTAATGACCTATCTAATCCTGGCAGTTCATTATAAGACCATGCGAAACAATCTTTATATCTCCTCAAAATAACCAACAACTGATTCCTGTCAAGAGTATTCAACCAAGCACTTATATAAATGGGTTGTTATACAGAACCTTCCCCTAAATTTATTTCTTCTAAGGGGTCTTGTATCTGAGAACTTATTGGAGCTCCTTCTTTGATTCCTTCTGGCTTCGAAACAATCTCCTTGCTGTGTTCTGTTCCCAAGTTCTTTGATTCAACCTCTTTACCCTCCTCCTCATAGACAAAGTCTGTCCACAAGGTTTCTTCTTCCTGTATTTCCTAGACTTTTGTTTCAATGTCCAATGCACGGTATTTATCAAGGGCCAAAACTCTGGCTTGTTGCTGCTCCTGCCTATAGCCAATGATCATGGCTTCTTTCTCTTGCTCCTGCACTTTCTGGACTATTGACTTTACATCCAATACTGAAAATTTAATTAGAGCCAAAGACTTGGCTTCTGGTGCTTCATCTCTTTGCCTACAACCAGGCATCATTATCATCTTTAATGACAACCTCTTCATCAGCACATCCTGGACTAAGTGCTTCAGGTGTGTCACTTCCTCATCAGCCGTCACTTCAGCTGAGCCATCAGATTTCCTCAGTATACTGAGTGGTGTCACTCCCTCAATATACAACTTGGCCTCTGCGAAGTCTGTGCAGGCTATGAAAGGTTGAGGATCTGCATCAATTTCCTCTGTCTCTTCGTTGCCCAAGGCCATCATTATTTTCTGATACAAGGAGGAAGGCACACATTTGTTAGTGTGGATCCAATCTCTACCAAGTAAAGCATTGTACTTAGCATTACTGTCGATCATGAAGAATGCCGTCATGCAGTCCCTGGTTCCCACACTTAGGTTGATGGGTAGAATTCCCTGAGCCATCTGTCTGTCTCCAGCGAAACCAGCAATGGTTGTACTGGTTGGGATTAACCTGGGATTCCTCTTCCCTAATTTCTTCAAGGAAGATTTCAGTAGTAAGTTCACCGCTGCCCCATTATCCACTAAGACTCGGTTCAATTGTATCCCATCGAAAAAGGCCTTAATATACAAAGGCTTGACATGCTGTTTCATAGAATTCGAGGGATATTCAAAAGGATATGAGAGGTTAATGCTCACCACTTCTTCACTCTCATATTCAGTTTCCATCGGGCTTGCACCATACTCACTTGTGAGTCTTCGCTAGAGATTGGAATTGGGTCAATTTCTTGCCCCTCTTGATTCTCATCTCCAGCTTAGAATTCATGAGGTAGTATGTGTACCATGTTCACTGACACTGAGCCAAATTGGATGGCTGGCTGTGTCTGTTTCTCCTTTTGGCCATCTTGTTCAGTTACTCCAGAAGCATCCTCCATGCTGCTCTCTGGTACTTCATCCTTCAAATGGTCTGTCATGACTGGTTTTTTAACCAAAAATGTTTGTTCAGCCATGAAGGCTTCGAACATTTCTTCCTCGACCATTTCTTTTTTTTTGGCCTAAGCCAACTTCTATCTCTGCCTTGCTGTCACTCTCCATCAATGCCTTCTCCAATCCCGCTAAACTGGACTTCTCTCTGGCTTTTAGTTCAGAGTGAACTTTGGCCAACTGTTCTCTGCTGCAACCCATTTTGCCTTGTAGAGTTGGTTTTGGAGTATGTTCAGACTTTAGATTCTTCTTTCCTTCTGTCTGTACCAATGAAGGACTCTCTCTATTCTCTTTCAGGTCTCACTGGTACTGAGTGTACCTACGCTGAATTTTTCTCCTTTGTGATCTAGAAATTACAGGGACCATATCTGGTTCCTTTGTTTTTGGGTGCTTAAGCAACACCCAATTGTTTGGAGCCACCAAAGGAGGCTTAACCATCCTGCCTTGGTTTCCAATTACATCTCTTTGGGTAAACACTTCCCTAGGTTTATTCTGAATCACAAACCAATCTGGGACCCCAGGTACCCACGAACCTACTGACCCTGCCGTTGAACTGCTTCTTTCCTCTTTCGAAGTCATCTTCGAAGCTAGCTGCGAAGGCCACTGTGTGGTCCTGACTTCATGCTTTGGGCCTAACTCAGGCCTTCGATGAAGGTGTCCACTTTCTGTCTTGCGTGAGGCTGGTCTAGGGGGCTAATCTCTAGCTTTGATCCCATAAACCTGAACCTCTCTCCAATCTCCTCTCAGAATGACTGCACTCCATTCTGTAATAATTAGGTGGCCTGGATTCATATAAAGGCCTCTTGCCTTTGGAATGCATCATATCAGCTGTTGGTTCAACCCTCAATGACCGCTGCCTGACACCAGATGGATATGGCCTTTTATTGTAAGCATTAGTTGGTTTAGGCCGTCTCTGCGCATCCTTGTAGTATTGTTTCCCATCAATTGGAAGTCCTTTCAACCACTTGTAGCTTAGTCTGCACCTAGGACACATCCTCTGCATTACAGCTACTTCTAAGGAATCGTCATCCAGTGCTTCTTCCTCAGAGTCTTCCCTCTAGTGTGAGAAACCTTGTTCAATAGCTGGTAGATTTCCAGTGTTTTTCTTGATAGTTGTCTGGTTGGCCACATGCATCTGCATAGTGACTTCTTCCAATTCTTTCAAAGACAGGTTCTGAAAATCCGACATAATGACATTGGCAGCCACCTCTCTAATTTCTGGAAATGGATTACTATCGATCCCCATGGCTTTTTCAGCTTTGGCTGGGATTTTCAAACTTCCTTTCCGAATTTGTTCTTAGATCCTGTCTCGAAAAACAATACAATTTTTAGTCAAGTGAGACCAAGAATTATGCCATTTACAATATACTTTTCCTTTAAGTTCATCAAGAGATGGAATTTTAACCCCTTTTGGTAACTTAAGGAAGTTGGCTGCAAGCAAATGATCAAAAATGTCATCTGCCTTAGTTAAATCGAAAGAGTATTTTCTGTGAAGCTCTTTCTTTTTAAACTGCTGGTCAATTGTTGTATCCTTATGAATTAATGCTTCACAGATCACAAGTTCTTTCCCCACAATCTCTACTGCATCAATCTCATAGTTAGGATCTTTGTAGTATGTCTTGTATGATGCATTATTTCGATCTTGTTCCTCTTCTAGTAATGCTTCATACCTAGATACCTTATAAGTCAATTCCACTAAGTCTCTGAACTCTGTTGAGTCAAACTTCTTTCGAAACTTAAACTCGAAGCCATTTTGAGCCAATCTTACGAATTTTGGCTCTGGCAAGATGACTCGACATTTATTTCGAGTCCTTTTAAATCTGGCAATAAACTGAATAGCCTTCTCTTCAGGCCTTTGACTCAATCTTGCCAGGTCTGCCATAGAACCTCTGGCTCCAGTTGGAAGAATTGGGCATGAAATGCCTCTTCTATTTGTTGCCAAGTTTAGATTGAGCCAGGTGTAAGGTTAATGTACCATACAAAAGCTCCTCCAGTTAGAGAGTTTGGGAACAGTCTCAGCTTCATATAGTCATTATTAGTGAATTCTCCGCATTGAGCAGCAAACCTAGCAATATGCTCTACTGTTGATTGGTTTCCATTCCCATAAAAAAGGGCGAAATCTGGTATCCTAAAACCTCTTGGGTATTCATGTACCCTATCTGCCCATTGTGGGTATGGTTTTCTGTACACAAGAGTCTGGACCCCCCGAGTCATCGGTCCACACATCTCCCTAACGATGTCAGCAATTTGGTCCCTAGGGACCATATTTTGTGCCTGTTGAACCACTACTGGAGGGGCAAACATAGGATTTGGTAGGTAAACTTGTGTTTGTGGTCCTCTTGGTCCATAAGGTGGTATATTTGGGACTAGTTGTCCCTGCGGTACAAGTTGTTGTTGGGGGTGTGGGTAACCCCTTTGAGCCTGTCCTGCGAAAGGATCTACGAAAGGTGCTGGAACTGGTGTTGTGTCTCTTCCATTTGTAGGAAAACCTTCCAACCCCCCCTCCCCCCGATATAAATTCGAATAAGGGATTAGTGAAACCCCTTGTGCCAGGTATGGCTTCGAACATGGGATTTGGAACCATTTTTATGTCATTTTCTTGTACTAAACCAGATCCACCAAATTGCATGGCTTCACTGTTAAGTACTGAGGCATTTTGACCTACTATAGGCCTCGGAATAGGCTCGTACCAAGATTGAGGTAATGGTCTTTCACAGTTCTAATTACTAGTTTGACCATTATAATGTCCATTAACTTGTATAGGCTGTTTATCTCTAGCCAATCTTTGCTGAGGGACATTCGAAACTTCCTCCATATGTCTTACGTTTGTTAATTGGTGGTTATTCATCCGATCCAAAAAGGACGTTGCCCACCTTTCCATTGTGTTCATTAATTGCTATTCCATTGCATCTATTAAGCCACCCCATGGATTTATTGGCTGAGTAGATGGGATAGTGGATGGTCCAATTTCTTGGTCTCGTCCAACATTACTAACATGTGGTACTTGTTCTGAAGTACTGGTATGTTCGACCATAGGTTCTGATAAAATGGGGATTTTCACAGGATGTGTTATCACATTGTCCTCTGGATTAGGTATCTCTACCTCTCCTTCTATGCCTTCTTCTAGGCGTTCATTTTCTCCTTGTCTCCTACGTCTAGCCATTTCAATTGGTCCCACCACGCGTGCCAAAAATATATGTTGGTTTTTTGGCTTTTGAATGTTATTATTGTAATTGCAAGCGTGCCAGTAAGGATCAATCAGTCCTTACAGAAATTTAATTGCCAACCAATTATCAGATGATTGTGTTTTAGTTCTCTCAGCCTCAATGAAGAAGACTTTTACTGGTGGCTTGATTTAGGAGAATTAAGCAAAATATCAATCAAGTAAAGAACAACTGAAGCATTTCATTAGAATGAAAAACTTACAATGATTCAAACTCAACCTCGTAGAGGTTTACAGCGACAATCTACTTGAAACTACTCCTATGAATGAAGTGCAGTGCAAAATTTAAAGTACTGGAATGTAAAGAACAGAAAATGTAAAACTAAGTAAAGTAGAATAAAACTGGTTTTTTAGATCTGACTCTGGGGGCTTTTCCTGGAGCCTTCTGTGCTATTTATACTGCTCGAGGATGACCATCGAATTACATTTCTAACCGTCGAACTGCTCCTCCATGATGGCTGATCGTGTTGCCTCAATATTAGCTCCATTACGCCATTACTCGTAGTTAAGCTTCCCTCCTAAATTTGAATTTGAAATACGAGTAACCGTTGAAGCCACATCACCTTGCATCTCTTTATTGATCCACTGCTACTCAGATCTCGTAATAACCAATACTAACTGCCACGTGTATGATCAGGATCGAAGACTTGAATAGTCTTCCTATATCACCCTTATTTTGTCACGCGTCGAATTGTAATTGGCTTGTACAAAATATGTAGCCAACAGTTTGGTTTTTATTTTTAGACTTTTTAACTTTTGTGAGAAAAAAAAATATAATGATTATGGTTTGGATGTGACATTTTATCTTATTGACTTATATAGTCTATTTTGTCTTTTTATACTTTTTTAATCCCAAAATATTTACTAACGAGGACTGAGTGTACAAAATTAAAACACAAAATAAGTGAAAAAATATATATATTGTGTTGCTGAAATCCATATTCGGTGTGAGTGATGTGGAATACATCTCAATCATACAATATATTCTTTTGGGCCTGGCTTTGGTCCAGTCCACCATCGGACTGGACCGTGTTGTTGGGCCCGTGGGGGCTCACCACGGGTCCGGTTTTGAAAATCTGAACCGTTCAATGTGTAGAACTCGTCGAGTATTATATGCCTGTGAAAAATCACGTTGATCGGATATCGATAGCTATGTGATCAAAAAAGTTTTTATCAACCGTTAATTTATTCACCGTCCATTTTTTTAATATAAAACTGATTTGATCACATAACTATAGATATCCTATCAATGTGACTTTTCACAGACATATAGTACTCGACGAGTTGTACATATTGCACGGTTCAAATTTTCAAAACGAAACCTATGGTAAACCTTCACAGACCTAACAGTACGATCCAGTCCGATGACAGACTGAACCAAAGCCAGACCTATTATTTTTGTTCATGTTGTGTACAACTAGCATGGTTGTAATATTATATGCATATGATGGGTATTGGTTAATTTTATGCAAAATGAGATGACAAAACTTGCTATTACTATCCGGAGAATCCTTTCATGCCGTGAAAAGCTCAAATTTAACGAGGCGTGTGTTTGGCACATGCTCCTTGTTCCAGAATTTTGAAAAACACAACAAGGCGTGTGCTTGGCACACGCTCCTTGTTCCAGAATTTTGAAAAACACAACATAAAATATTATTACTTTAGAATATAATAAATATAAATTAATTAATAAAGTTGCAAAAATTCAATAAACCATTTGTTATTATTCTATGGCAATGTTATTAAAATCAGAATCTTGGATAGGATTATTGAGGGGAATTTGTGGATCAGATCATAAAATCATATCGAGAGTCAAAAGATTTTATTTTTAATGTAAAATGAAATAAAAATTTATTCAAAATAATAATATATCTTAAATAATTTTAAAATCATTAAAACTTTATAAATTTGATTTAATACATCTTTTATGTCAACATAAATTAGAAGAGATATTTGAAGAATGAGTTTATAGTAAAAAATTTTATATAAACATATACATATACATACATATATAAGAAATAAATAAATAAATAAATAATTAGTAGGTTCAAGGGCATAATAGAATTGGGATCGTAGGTGCGATTCTACATGATTTTATGACTAAGATCATAGTCACTTTAAGATCATACCAAATATAAAATTTTACTGTGATCCGAATCGTTTAGCCCAACTTGAATCTTAAGATCTAAAATCATACTATACGGATTGAGATTCTGATAATCATGTTCTATGGGCCTTATGCTTACTGTTTTGTTTGATTACTTTGTCTATTTTTTTATTTCTTAAAAGAATAAAGCTTCGGACCCCAGTGGCGGTGCTGGGGTCCCTTCCCATTGGTCAAAAAAATAGTTTTTTTTTTTTTTTAATTTTCAGCCAACCCCAGGCCGACACGTGGCACTGGAGGGTCACTGGGGGTTTCACCCTCAATGGGGATCTGTAGCATTATTGTTCTTAAAAATAGGTAAATAGTAATAAAATAAAATAAATAAATAAGACAAATAATAAATAATTTATAGCACCACATCAATTTTCCAAGACGAGGAAATAAATTTTGGATAAATTATGAGTTAATTTTATGTGATAAACTTAATTATTTATAAAATATATATATATTTTAATGCACCAATAAACCTTAAAATATTTATTTCGTGTCAATACTTTTAGAGTATAGCGAAATAACTGCACAGCGGGTTCCACAAAAAAAAAAATAAATAAAATAAAAAATAAAAAAAACTACAAAACCATGAAAAAGTATAATAGTGTTTCAATTATTAAAATGTATAAACTTTTTTCATATTTTTGTTTTTGTTTTTTATTTTTTGTTTTTTGCTACACTCACTGTACAATTATTTTTTTAAAATAATAATAAATTAAAAATAATAATAATCAGTGTGTTTGATTTGAATTTTCTGTATTAAGTTTTTTGAAAATTGACTTTTTTTGTTTTCGTTTTTTTTTGTTTTTAGTGAATATTTTTTAAATTTTAAATATTTTTTTTACTTTTTTAGATGCACTTTACTTAGATGTATCTAAAAAGTAAAAAATTTGTGAAAAAATATTTTAAAAAATTAATAAATACATAAAAATATAAAAAAATGTACTGAATTCTTGTATTTTTTAATATTTTTGGTATTTAGTAAACTTTTAAAAGATTTTTTTTACAATTTTTTTACTTTTTAGGTGTATTTATGTTAGGTGTGTCTAAAAAGTAAAAAAAAAATTGCTTAAAATATTTAAAAAATTCAATAAAAATAAAAAAACACAGAAAATAAAAAAGTAGAATTTTCTGAAAAGTGTTTTTTGAAAAGTGTAAACAAGCAAGTAGAATATAAGTTAATGATGCAGTTATTGATGGTAGGACAAGTTGAACTGATCCACGCTCCTCAAACCTAATGTCCGAATGACCAAGCCCACCAGAGAACCTGCACAAGAGTTCAACGGGGAACGAGGAGTCCCCCAGCGAACCCTCCGATGAGCAAGTTAGAGAGAGGGAGTGGAATATGTAGATAGATTAGAGATAGAAAAGCTTAACCTTCTTCTTGTCTTCAACGTTTGCTTATATCCTTTGGTAATCATTTTGTTGTCCCTTCCGACCTGTCACCTTGGCCAAAAGTCTATGCTGTAGCTTACCTTGTTCAGGGTGAGGGCGTGCTGTCCTGACGGAGAGGTGTTGTCGTAATAAATGCAGTGAGGGGCTGCATTAATAGCGATGTGCAGTGACAATAACTTTGTAGATATTTGTCTGCTGATGTGGCTTGCCCTTTACCTGTCACGTGTCTGAATATCATTGGTCCTTCATGCCATGTTGACTTCCAGATGGTGCTGGCCTTATCAGTTGGGTTATGTATTACCACTTAGGGCCCAATACATAACCCAACTGATAAGGCCCAGCACTATCTGGAAGTCAACATGGCATGAAGGACCAATGATATTCATACACGTGGCAGGTAAAGGGCAGCCACATCAGTAGACAAAGATCTGCAAAGTTATTGCCACTACACATCGCCATTAATGCAGCCCCTCACTGCATTTATTACGACAACACCTCTCCGTCAGGACAGCACGCCCTCACCCTGAACAAGGTAAGCTACAGCATAGACTTTTGCCTAAGATGACAGGTCGGAAGGGACAACGAAATGATTACCAAAGGCTATAAGCAAACATTGAAGACAAGAAGAAGGTTAAGCTTTTCTATCTCTAATCTATCTACATATTCCACTCTCTCTCTCTAACTTGCTCGTCGGAGGGTTCGCTGGGGGACTCCTCGTTCCCTGTTGAACTCTTGTGCAGGTTCTCTGGTGGGCTTGGTCATTCGGACATTAGGCTTGAGGAGCGTGGATCAGTCCAATCTGTCCTACCATCAATAACTGCATCATCAGTTGGCGCCGTCTGTAGGAACGCTTTGCTCCTCACGCCAGTTGTGTTCATTGTCGCCAGAGACCCTGTCCCAATAACCCTTTCTTGATACCCATCAAAGTGTATGGTCACGATTAGATCCAGGCCTTCTCACCAAAATGCCGCCGACCACCAAGCCGACCCCCCCAATCCAAACAACCCACCACAGTATTTCATCGAGCTTACCAACAGCATTAACCGCATGGCCGAGCAAAACCAAGCCCTGATAAATGCTCTACTCCAAAGAAACCTTCCTATGCCTCCTCCACCACCTCCAGATATTCCGCCCAACCAAGAACGAGCCCAAGCCATACTATTCCGCAACCCTATCCACCCAACTTGGAAGGCTTGCAGCCTCCTCCTCCTAATATAAATCCACCACCCTGACCCCCGCATCCATCGGTCCTGGCACCGACCCCTGAAGGGGAAGCCAGTAGCGTCCAACCCCCGCTGCCTTCCGGTGGTGATAACATCCCTCTCTGGGATGCCGAACTCCGAGCCAAGAAGCTCCAACTCCAACTCCAAGGGGTCATATAGAACATCTAGCATAAACCCTCTACCACAGCAAATTCACCATTAGTGGCCTCTATCCAGGACAAACCTCTACCCCCCAAGTTCAAAATGCCCACCATCGACTCTTTTGACGATACGACGGACCCAGTCGACTATCTGGAGACCTACAGAACCCTCATGATCCTCTATGCATTCCCTAACGAGATCATGTGTCGAGCTTTCCCCGTGACATTAAAGGGGTCAACTCGGCTGTGGTTTAGCCAGTTACCAACAGACTTCGTCTCTACTTTCCAGCATCTCAGTGACTTCTTCCTCAGTCATTTTATTGGAGCCCAGCGCCAACGCCATCCGACAACCCAACTCCTCAACATCCGCCAGACCGAGGGGGAGTCCCTGCGCAGTTTCGTTACCCGCTTTAACACCGAAGCCTTGCAGGTGGCGGAAAACGATGATAAGGTCATCCTTACAGCTTTCATGGCCGGACTACGGTCGTCTGACTTCCTCTTCTTCCTCTCTAAAAACCCCCCACCTCCATGGCAGCCCTACTCTCCAAAGCCCAAAAATACATGAACGCTGAAGATTCCCTAGCCGCCTGGCAAGATCCTATAACCAAAAATCCGACCCCCAAAGAAAAAAGGAAAGATCCAGACACCAGAAATACCCAGTACAATAACCAAACGTCTCAATACACTGACCGACCTCCCAGAATCGAGTGGTCGACCCAAGCCCGACTGCCCGGTCGGTTCGAGCGGTACACCCCCCTAAACTCCCCCATGGAATAAGTCCTCAATCAGATCCAGCGGGACTACCCCCTGAAATGGCCCCAACCATCTCGAACCCCTTCCGATCGGAAAGACCAGTCTAAATATTGCCGCTTTCACCAGGACCACGGCCATAACACCGATGAGTGTGTTAATCTCAAGGATCAAGTCGAGACCTTAATACATCAGGGACGACTTAGCCGGTTCACGGACACCCACCCTCAGCAGAGGCAAAGAATTGAGCCCAACAGAAGCAACCTTCGGCGCATCCCTCCCCGGCAGCCAGCCCAACCTAACCAAGGCCATTATCGCCCTCCACAACAACCTCGGGCATAGGGTAACCCCGTCCCACCTGTTGGAGAAATCAGAGTTATTTCCGGCGGACTTGCTTGTGGCGGACCATCCCATTGGGCTCAGCGGGCAGAACTCAAAAAAATAAGGCAAGGCTCAGATAAAGAAATTGCCATGTTAGATCGACCCTCCAAACAGCCCAAGCAATGGACCGAGCCTATCACCTTTACGGACACCGACTGCACAGGCATTCGTTACCCCCACGACAATCCCCTTGTCATTTCGGCCCTCCTCTCCAACTACAAGGTCAGACGGGTTCTCATAGACAACGGCAGCTCTTCAGACATCATCTTCCTCAACTGTTTCCGTCATCTCAAGATCGGGGAAGAAAGTCTCTCCCCTCTCTAAACCCCTTTGGTCGGTTTCACTGGTGACCCGGTGACCTTCATCAGCTCCATCGATCTCCCCATCACCATCGGCAAGTACCCACGACAGACCACCAAGTTGCTCACCTTCCTTGTTGTCGACTGCCCCTCTACTTACAACATCATCCTTGGCCGAACCGCCCTAAACGCCTTCCAAGCCATCACCTCCACCTTCCATCTCGCCGTCAAGTTCCCCACTGACCTTGGGATCGGCACAGTCAGGGGAGAACAGACTGTGGCCAGAGAATGCTATGTTGTCTCACTTAAAGAAGTTAAGCTTAAGGAGACCATAATCATTGAAGGACTTGACGTCTGAGATAAGGACGAGCTGGTCAGAGGGGAGCCTGTGGAGGAGCTCATTGAGGTTTCCATCGACCCTGCCAACTCGACGAAAACTGCCAAAATCGGCAGCCAACTATCCCCCCAAGCAAAGGCCGACCTTATTGCCCTCTTGATCAAGCACAGCGATGTATTTTCCTAGACCCACTCAGGCATACCTGGTATTGACCCCTCATTCATAACCCATTGCCTCAACATTGAACCCCATTTCTGACCTTACCGCCAGAAGCAGCCCATTTTTCATCCAGAGCGCAACATTCTCATCGCTGCAGAGGTCGACAAGCTCCTTGAGGCACAATTCATCAAAAACGTGGACTACCCTAGATGGTTGTCAAACGTCGTCCTGGTCCGTAAGAACAATGGTAAATGGCGACTCTATGTCGACTACTCCAACCTCAACCGAGCTTGCCCCAAAGACAACTATCCTCTCCCCCGCATAGATCTGCTGGTTGACGCCACGACCAGTCATCAAATGCTCAGCTTCATGGATGCCTTCTCTGGGTACAACCAAATTCTGATGCACCCATCTGATCGTAAACACACCTCCTTCATTACCGACTGAGGTACCTACCATTACCGTGTGATGCCGTTTGGACTGAAAAATGCTGGGGCCACCTACCAATGTTTGATCAATGCTGTCTTCCATCATCAGATAGGTCAGAATATGGAAGTATATGTCGACAACATGCTAGTCAAGAGCAAACTCTCCACTGATCATCTGACCGACCTGCGAGAGACCTTCGCCACCCTACGAAAGTACCAAATGAAGCTCAACCCGGAGAAATACGCCTTCGGCGTAGGATCTGGGAAGTTTTTGGGTTTCATGGTCAGTCAGTGAGGTATTGAAGCCAACCCTGAAAAGATCAAGGCCTTAGTTGAAATGCAGTCACCTAGAACGGTTAAGGAGGTTCAAAGACTCACTGGTCGAGTTGCCGCCCTCAACCGCTTCATTTCCCGCGCAACGGATAAGTGCCTCCCCTTCTTCAAAGTTTTTCGGCAAACTTTTGAACGGACGACCGAATCTGAAGAGGCTTTTCAGCAGTTAAAACAGTGCATGGCCAACCCCCCTCCTTTCATATGCAATCACGGGCGAACCCCTATTCCTCTATTTAGCCGTGTCAAGCACCGCAGTCAGTGCCGCTCTTATTAGGGAAGATGGCTCTGTCCAACGGCCAGTCTACTACATCAGTCGGGCTCTCAGGAGAGCGAAGCAGAATTACCCACTGTTAGAAAAATTGTCCTTGGCCTTGGTCACCGCCTCTAGACGACTCCGTCCTTACTTCCAAGCCCATTCCATAGTGGTCCTCACCGACCAACCCTTGAAGAAGGTAATGCAGCAACCAGAACTCTCCGGCAGACTCATGCAGTGGTCAGTGGAACTCAGCCAGTTTGACATCTCCTACCAGCCTCGAATAGCGATTAAGGGGCAGGCTGTCACCGATTTCATCCTAGAATTCACTAATCCTACCCCAACCACGGCCCCTCCACCCCCACCAACTCTTACCGACCCAGAAGACCCTCACTCTTGGACTCTTAACGTTGACGGATCATCCCGCAAGGAAGGTAGTGGGGCTGGTCTCATCCTCACCGTCCCTGAGGGTGGTTATTTCAAATGTGCTCTCTGTTTCTTGTTCGAAGCCAGTAACAATGAGGCCGAATATGAGGCATTGATAGCAGGTCTCCGCCTAGCCCGGGATATTGGTGTCAGCCACATCCGGGTGTTCAGCGACTCCCAGCTCATAATCGGACAAATTACGGGGAAATTTGATGCCAAGGAGGACACAATGCGGGCTTACAGGGATATAGCACTCCCCCTTGTTCGCCTCTTCAATACCTTTCACATCAAGCACATCCCTCGGGTGGAAAACTCTAAAGTGGACGAGATGGCTCAGTTAGCTTCTGCAGACCAGTCCGACCTCAGCCATGGTGTCCGCCTCGACTACCTAGTCCACCCTACCATTTCCCCCAACTAGCAAGAAGTCCAGTTCCTCCAAAATGAACCCATCCCTTGGACCGCAGACATCTTCCTGTATCTAACAACAGGGGGACTTCCAGACGACAAACAGCAGGCTGTCAAAATCAGGGCCCGGTCGGCTAATTACACTCTTGTCAGCGGACTCTTGTACAAAAGGGCTTCTCACGCCCATACCTGGGATGCATCAATCCTGCTCAGGCGACCTACGTAATGAGAGAGGTCCATAAGGGTCTATGTGGCAATCATTCGGGCGGTAGGTCCTTAGCCCACAAAATACTTTGCACTGGTTATTTCTGGTCTACTCTCAATCAAGACGCGACAGATTTTGTGCTCAAATGTGACAAATGCCAACGTTTTGCCAACATCCCCCACGCCCCTCCCACGGAATTGATTACCCTCTGCAGTCTCTACCCCTTCGCCAAATGGGGGATCGACCTGGTTGGCCCACTGCCCACTGGACGAGGCCAAACCAAATTCGCCATTGTCACCATCGATTACTTCACCAAATGGGTTGAAGCAGAACCCCTTGCCACCATTACCGAACGGAACACAACCAGATTCATCTGGCAGTCGATCGTTTGCAGATTTGGCATCCGTCAAGCCATCGTCTCCGACAACGGCAAACAATTTGACAATGCCAAATTCAGGAAATTCTGTGCAGAGCTCTGAATCCAGCCATGTTTCTCCTCCCCAGGTCATCTCCAAGCCAATGGCCAAGTTGAGGTCACCAACCGTTCTCTTTTCAAGATTATCAAAACTAAGCTGGAAGCTGCTAAGGGACTCTGGGCTGAGGAGTTGCCGAATGCACTTTGGGCTTACCGCATTACCGCTCGAACTCCCACGGGGGAGACCCCTTTTCGCTTAACATACGGCGTAGAGACGGTCATCCCACTGGAGATCGGTCTTCTTTCCCCAAGGATTCTACATCCGAATCTAGAACTAAATGAAGAGCTGTGTCGGGCAGACCTAGACCTGATTGAAGAGCTCCGAGAAACAATTGCAGTCAGACGGGCCTCATACCAACAAAAAATGAGAACACATTACAACCGCAGAGTCCGACCGAGGGAGTTCGCCGTGGGGGACCTTGTTTTGCGAGAAGTAACTCTTGCCACCAAAAATCCGACTGAAGGCAAACTGGCAGCCAAATAGGAGGGACCTTATGTTGTGAAAGCCAGACCACGATCGGCCACTTACCGACTTCAGGACATGGAAGGTCGAGACTTTCCCCACCCTTGGAATGCTGAACATTTGAAGCGCTATTTTCAATAAAAGTTATATTTTTGTATCGTCCAAAATGTTGTATGTTCTTTTTGACAATCTATGTTCTCATTTTCTCCTCATATAGTGTAAATTTGTGACCTCGTGGGCTATACTTTGTATAACAGCAAGCTTATATCTCAATTATTTGTGGTATTCCAATAACGCTTTGATTGCAGCCTCAGCCAGACTAAGCACGAAAAGTCTCAAGCAGACTGAGCATGAAGAGCTCGGCCAGACCGAGTCACTTAAAGCCTCAGCCAGACTGAGCATGAAAAGCCTCAGCCAGACTGAGCATAAAGAGCTCGGCCAGACTGAGTCACTTAAAGTCTCAGCCAGACTGAGCACAAAAGCCTCAGCCAGACTGAGCATGAAGAGCTCGGCCAGACCGAGTCACTTAAAGCCTTAGCCAAACTGAACATGAAGAGCTCGGCTAGACCGAGTCACTTAAAGCCTAAGCCAGACTGAGCACAAAAAGCCTCAGCCAGACTGAGCATGAAGAGCTCGGCAGACCGAGTCACTAAAAGCCTCAGCCAGACTGAGCACAAAAAGACTCAGCCAGACTGAGCATGCAGAGCCCCGCCAGACTGAGTTACTTCAAGCCCCAGCCAGGCCAATGCCACCATTGCAACTTCATGATCATAAGCATAGTGGCCATATTTGTATAACAGCAAGCTTATATCTTAATTATCTGTGGTATTCCAATAACGCTTTGATTGCAGCCTTAGCCAGACTAAGCACGAAAAGCCTCAGCCAGACTGAGCATGAAGAGCTCGGCCAGACTGAGTCACTTAAAGCCTCAGCCAGACTGAGCACGAAAAGCCTCAGCCAGACTGAGCATAAAGAGCTTGGCCAGACCGAGTCACTTAAAGCCCCAGCCAGACAGAGCACAAAAGCCTCAGCCAGACTGAACATAAAGAGCTCGGCCAGACTAAGTCATTTAAAGCCTTAGCCAGACTGAGCACAAAAAGCTTCAGCCAGACTGAGCATGAAGAGCTCGGCCAGACCGTGTCACTTAAAGCCTCAGCCAGACTGAGCATGCAGAGCCCCGCCAGACTGAGTTACTTCAAGCCCCAGCCAGGCCGAAGCCATTATTGCGACTTCATGATCATAAGCATAGTGGCCATATTTTCTCACATTCACTCTGCATTGAATTTTTTTTACAGTTAAAATTCACTCTGCATTGAGTTTTTCTCTCATTCACCCTGCATTGAATTTTTCTTACAAGTTAAAATTCACTCTACATGGAGTTTTTCTCACACTCACTCTGCATTGAATTTTTCTTACAAGTCAAAATTCACTCTGCATTGAGTTTTTCTCCCATTCACTCTGCATTGAATTTTTCTTACAAGTTAAAATTCACTCTGCATTGAGTTTTTCTCTCATTCACTCTGCATTGAATTTTTCTTACAAGTTAAAATTCACTCTGCATTGAGTTTTTCTCACATTCACTCTGCATTGAATTTTTCTTACAAGTTAAACTTCACTTTACATTGAGTTTTCCTTACATTTTACACTTCACAATAATTTATACATAACCCTTATACAAGTCGCCATTCTCATTCATTTCAGATGCGCAAACAAAAGCAGTAGTATGAAAACAAGACTCAAAATTTTATTTATTCACAAACTTATTCATAAGTTTCTTACAGTCATTCACGAGCAAAAAAAAAAAAAACAAAACAAAACAAAAACACAAAACAAACCGTAAGCACAGGATTTGTTCACACCAGTTACTCCTCCTCACTTGACACCAGATCTTCTTCTTCAACGCCCTCATCTAGGGGGGTCTAGGCCACGTCGTCTTCATCAATCCTTACACCGCTAAGGTCCAAGTCTAAGAACAATTCTTCTGCCTTCCGCTTGAACATCTTCCAGCCACTGTCCCAGAACTCAGCCATTTCGTGTTTGTAGAAGTCCGACCGTTGGAAGCTCTCAATAACTTCTGCTTCAGTCCTGCCTCTAGCGGTCATTCCCGATGGGCCCGCCCCCCCAGACACCTCCCTTGCCAAGTTGCTGGCGACCGCGGCGTCGATCACCATCTGGAAGTCAGCAGACCCCTTGAATTGCTCTACTGCTGCAACGCACAGATCGGGGTATGCTACCATTTTAGAGGCTGCCTTGGTTTTTTCTTCCTCCAACTCCTTCTACAATCTTGCCCGCTCCCCCATTCCCCTAGCACGCTCATCCTCCAGCTCCTTCTGCAGCCCAGCAATCTTCACGTCTGCTTCATCCTTCTCTTTGATCTGCTGGGCGCGCAGTTCTTCATTGTTGATCATAGCCTCTTCAAACCGCTCAGTAGCAACCGTGCAGGCATTCTAAGCATCCCCCAACTTCTTCTGCTCACCAGCCAGCTGGAACTCAAGCGACACTACCTTGCGGCGTTCGTCCTCTAGCTCCAACTTGACCGCAAGCAGCTCAGCATGGGCTCGAGCGGCGACATTACACTGCACGATCGCCAACACTTCCATTTTGTTAGCATTCTCAGCCTCCTGCCAACCCCTGGCACACGCGCCTCGTGCAACCTTCTTCCAGCTTGCACTCTCCTTCTTGAAACTTGCAAGTTGGGCCTTAGCCTCCTCCGACTTGACCTTCGCAGCCGCTGCCTTTCTCAGCAGAGCCCCTGCTAAGGTGGTTACCTCTATTTGGGCAGAGCACAACCCCCTTAGCAGCTCAGCCTCATTGAACCTGGCCACCGAGCGCACAGCTGCCTCGTCCACAATCCCCACAAGGCGATCTGCAGCCGCCCTGGCTTGGCCTTCTTCTCCCTCCAGCCGCCCAAACACTACGCGAGCATAGTAGATAGCAGTCGTCAGTCTGGCCCCTTCTTCTTGGGGCGCAGGGCCCCCCTTGGGCTGCTGCTCCATCGCTTCCTTAGGGTCAGCTGACCCACTCTCTAATTGCATCTTGGGGTCGAGGGCGCTTATGTGCCTTTCTTCCTCTGGGACCCCTTGAATTTTCTCCCCCCGCGCCTCTGGGGCAACCACCATCTCTGGAGCAGCCTCCCCTCCTTTCTCCCCTCTCTCCTCCGCTATCGGAGTGCCCTCACTACCCACCCTGGCTTTCTTCGATCTAGGGGCATCTGAGGCCCCCCTTAGGGGCAACCCTCCTCTTCTTCTTCTTCTTCAAGACCTCTCCCCCCTTGTTTGCCCTTTCCTTCACTGGATCAACGGGGAGAGGTCATGGCTCAAACTGCCCAAGTCTTTTTTCCCCAACGGCTTGGGGCGTGGTCGAATCCTTTCCCTCGCGACCGGTTTGGGTAGTGGGCCTAACTGCGCTTCTTTGAACTTATTGGCTTTGGCAAAAATGGTCTGGTCCTCCGTCTCTTGCGCTCTACTTTTCGCCTCAAGCTCTGCTGGTGCCAGATCTCCACCGGTCGGCTGAGGGCCTAATCCTACGACGAACAAAGCTGACGGCTGAACAAGGTCTTCCCATCTGACGCCCTCTTTCTCTCTCCATGCCTTCACCTTCTTCACCCTCTCCTCCGCGGCCGCCCCCAGCTTTGGCTCCATAGACTTGGTGGGTACTCTCCACACCGTGCATACTCCATCTCCGCCGTTCGCGAATATGTAGAACCACCGCGGCCTCCATCCCTTAATTGATGACGGCAACCCCGCCACTAGATCCCTTCCTGCCGCCGCCTGCAAAGTGACCCAAGTTTCTTGCTGGCCCGAGGCCTTATAGCAGGCAAAAAACTCGTCCACCGTCATGGCTGCCCCCCGTTCGCCTTCAGCCACGCACTTGCACAGGCCAATACAATCTTTCATGCGTTGGGCATTAGTTGGCCTGGCGCCACTTCCAGTCGATTGAGGACATCCACTACCACCTGTGGAAGCGGCAACCTCAACCCTCCTTTCAACGCCTCCTCGTAGAGGGAAAACTCCCCCAGCCAATCGTCGGATGGCCTCTCCATTGCTATCAGTAACATTAACTCTATTTTTTCAGGCACCTGGTATTTTTTCCTCATACCCTTCAACTCCTCCGCCGTAACGGTTGACTTGTCGGCCTTCGTATGCCAGTGATCTGGCTCAGCCTGGCTAATTGGCTTCAGAGCCGCTATCACTGTCAACAGACGAGGTAAACCCGCCGACTCCCCTGACTTCTCCACTTGCCTCTCCCTCCTATATTGTTCCCCCAGGTCAACCGCGTCATCATCCCCTAGGGGATCAACCCTTGCGGTGGTTACTTCCTCTTGTGCCATCTCTCTCGTATACCTTCGAATAGCTTCGGATGCAGGCACAAGAAAATTCAAGAAGTGTTGCAGGGGCGTATCGTTAGCAACGAAGGAGTTTACGCTTGGATGTTTTGATGTTTTGCACAAAGATAGGTAAAGCGAATAATCCCAAAGACCCAAGGTTTGCCCGTATTCCAAGGGTTCCTATTAAATTTCGCCAATTTGAAAATTTTTCAAAACACCGCCAAAACTGTCCTTTCAACACTCCATAATGACCTATCGTTTCACTTCTGGCCCAACGTCTAACCTCCCCCACCACGAGATGCTGCCACGTGTACGACCACGATTCACTGCCCCCTTCCCCTACCCTGTCTTTTCCACTTCAAGTCATCACGTGACGTGCCGCCTCTCGAGCCCCGCACCCCGCCACCTCACTCTTCACGGTTGGCCCTCCTTATGATCGGTCCCTCCACTCGGCCACCGTCCGCGGTCGGCCCTCCTCATGATTGGTCCCTCCACTCGGCTACCCTTCGCGGTCGGCCCTCCTCATGATCGGTCTCTCCACTCGGTCACCCTTCGCGGTCTGCCCTCCTCATGATCGGTCCCCCCACTCGGTCACCCTTCACGGTCGGCCCTCCTCATGATCGGTCCCACCACTCGGCCACTTCTGGTCGGTCGTTCCTTCCCCTCAACCTTCAACCCCCATCTTCCTCATTATTCCCTTTGTTGGACTAAAGCTGCACTTGAGAATGGGGGACTACTGACGTGGGTAGGCCCATAAAGGCCATGACCCACTATTAACAACCTAAGCCTACCACTTACGGCCCAATACATAACCCAACTGATAAGGCCTAGCACTATTTGGAAGTCAACATGGCATTAAGGACCAATGATATTCAGACACGTGGCAGGTAAAAGTCAAGCCACATCAACAAACAAAGATCTGCAAAGTTATTACCACTGCACATCGCCATTAATGCAGCCCATCACTGCATTTATTACGACGACACCTCTCCGTCAGGACAGCACGCCCTCACCCTAAACAAGGTAAGCTACAGCATAGACTTTTGGCCAAGGTGACAGGTCGGAAAGGACAACGAAATGATTACCAAAGGATATAAGCAAACGTTGAAGACAAGAAGAAGGTTAAACTTTTCTATCTCTAATCTATCTACATATTCCACTCTCTCTCTCTAACTTGCTCGTCGGAGGGTTCGTTGGGGGACTCCTCGTTCCCCGTTGAACTCTTATACAAGTTCTCTGGTGGGCTTGGTCATTCGGACATTAAGCTTGAGGAGTGTGGATCAATCCAATCTATCCTACCATCAATAACTACATCATCATAAGTACATAAATTTGGTCAATGAGACCAACTTGTAAGTCTCCCAATAACTTCTCACATCAACTGAATTTTTTTCAAATTTTACAACTAGAAAGAATTAGAAATAAATAACAATAAGAACAAAAATGACCTCTCAACTTTGACAGAAACCATCAACGGTAGTAGCTGGGTCCTGTAATGAAATTAGAATTAGAAAATAAAATGGGTGATGATTGAGACCCCCTCCAATCACCACCCCCACTACTCCACACATACGTGGCGGGTGGTGATTGAAGGAGAAGGAAAAAGAAAAGAAAAGAAAAAGAAAAAGAGACCAATCATGGGAAGAGAGGGTCAAGGGAGTGAGTAAAAAAGGGGGTCCGAGTCATTATTCTTAAAACGAAATGTTAAAATATCTTAAAAATTTTATTAAATGTCTTATATAAGTATATGACTCACATCATGTAAGTTTTATAAGATTTCACACATTTGTTAAAAAATTTAATAAAATTTTTAAGATCTTTAATATTACTCTAATTTAAAAGAATTTGAGAGTTGGACTAGTTCACCATTAGCATCATGGAAATATCACCTACGGCTTGATTTAGAAACAAATTATTTTAGTAATTTTTTTAATTTTTTTATGAAAAATATATAAAAAAAATAAAGGGAGTTAATATGATAATTTATAATAAATTTTTTGACTTTTTAATTAAAATGTTTAGTCCTCAGACGAGGTTAGAAAATAAAGTTTACTTTCAAAAAATTAATATTTTAATTTTTTGTCAAAAAAATTTAATAGATATACCTACCTTAGGTACACTTAAAAAGTATAATATTTATAATTTTTTTAAAAAAAAAATTCATCAAATACAAAAATTCAATACATTTTTGTATTCTTGTGTGTTTATTGATTTTTAAATTTTTTTTATTATAAATATTTTATTTTTTAGTACATATAAGTTATATGCATTTAAAAAGTTCAAAAAAAAATTCTTCAAATATTAAAAAATAACTCAAAAATAAAAAAAATTATATTTTTAAAAAAATAATCAAAATCAAACCGGGTGATTGTCCTTTTTTTTTTCATAGATAATATATATGGAATATTTCATAAAACAAACAATTCGAATAACTAAAATGAAATATATAGTGCCTATCTATTAAAAAATGTAATAGCTTCACGTACTCCTCAAATTCATCACATTGGTCATTTGGCAAGTTGACTTTTATTTTATTTATTTTTTGACTATTTTAATTTGTTTAAAAAATTTATATTTGAGAAGTTAATTGACTTTTTTTAATAGTTAATTTGATGATTTTGAGACAAAAAATAAAATAATTATGATTTAAATGTGTCATTTTATCTTATTCACTATTTTAATTTATTTTATCTTTATTAACTATTTTAATAAATAAATAAATAAATAAAAGGCCAAACAAATAACTTGCCAAACACTCCCATAAACATAAAAAAGAAAATGTAACCCTGCCCAACATTCCAAATTCCAATTGCAATTTTAAGGTTTAGTTAGAACCGGTCGAGTCCAATTTAGCGTACCACTAACCCGTTCCTCCTCTTGTCGCGTTTTGTGAGTCCCACCTCCCCCCGTCTCCGTGTCTTACCCGGATCGGATTCCAACCCATCCCTCTCTGTTTTCCTACCACTTTCCTCTCTTTTTTTCCCACTTCCCACCCCTATAAATTTTCTCTCCCCTCAAACACTCTCCCCACAACACTAGAATCATTTCCTTCAAAAACTAATCTCTACTAGCATATGTCTCACAGATCCTTAGTCCCTCACTCCTCTTCCATAGCCTTCGGCGCCCACTCTCATTTCCTCGTCTCCAGTGAGATGAACCCCAACTCCTACTGGTCTTGGCATTAATTTTCCATCTCCTAGTCATTCACATTTTTTAATTCAAAAGCTTACAATCCATTTTTTTGAATTCTTTTTAAACAAATTCTGAAATGGGTTTGAAAGGTTTTGTTGAGGGAGGTATTGCTTCGATCGTTGCTGGTTGTTCAACTCACCCTCTTGATTTGATCAAGGTTCGCATGCAGTTACAGGGTGAGAACCATGTCCCAAACCCTAACCACCACATTCACTCTCTTCGCCCTGCTTTCGCTTTCAACTCCACCACCGTCTCCGCCCCTAGCAACCTCCACATTCCGGTACCACCGCCGCCACCGAAGGCGGGTCTCATCTCGGTTGGGGTGAAGATCTTCCAGACAGAAGGCGTCGCCGCCTTGTACTCCGGCGTCTCCGCCACCGTCCTCCGCCAGACTCTCTATTCCACCACCCGAATGGGTCTCTATGAAGTCTTCAAGCAGAAATGGACCGACCCCAACTCCGGAACCCTTTCGATCGGGCGCAAGATAGCAGCCGGATTGTTAGCCGGTGGAATCGGCGCGGCTGTTGGGAACCCAGCCGACGTGGCGATGGTACGCATGCAAGCCGACGGTCGGCTCCCGGTTTCTGAGCGGCGCAACTACAAAAGCGTTGTCGATGCAATAACTCGGATGGCGAAACAGGAGGGCGTTACTAGCCTGTGGCGCGGATCATCTCTTACGGTGAACCGTGCAATGATCGTGACCGCATCACAGCTCGCATCATACGATCAGGTCAAAGAAACAATCCTAGAAAAGGGTCTGATGAAGGATGGGCTTGGGACCCACGTCACGGCCAGCTTCGCTGCAGGGTTCGTCGCTGCAGTAGCATCAAACCCCGTGGATGTGATTAAGACCAGGGTTATGAACATGAAGGTGGAGCCTGGGTCGGTTCCACCTTACAATGGAGCACTTGATTGTGCCCTAAAGACAATTAGGGCAGAAGGACCTATGTCCCTCTACAAGGGCTTTATTCCTACAATATCAAGGCAAGGGCCATTCACTGTGGTGCTGTTTGTGACCCTTGAACAAGTCCGCAAGCTTTTCAAGGATTTCTAAGGATTTACCATGATAATGACGATAAACAACTAGTATTGAGGTTAATTATAAGGATTAGTGTTTTCTATGTTACTTTTGAAAATTTAAATAAATTTCTATTTGGAATTTTATTTTATATCTCTTGTGTTTTTGTCTTGAGAAAATTGAATGGTTGTCAAGTTGGTTATTATCATTATTTATTTTATTTTTTTTCCAAATAAATAAGGCGCCGGACCCATCTAGCCTTTCCTCTTCTCCTCCACTATCTTCTCTCTCTCTCTCTCTCCTCTCTTCTTCAACTTTCCTCAGTCATTAATGGCTGTCCCACACTTACCCTCCTCTAATAAAGCACTCTCCACTGCTTCTGTAAACAAAGAAAACACAGTCAGAAACCAGAAAAACAAACACAAAAACAAAAAACAAATTTCATCTACTTTAGAAATAAACAAACAAAACCCAATTATTTTGAAAGAAAAAAAGGCTTATAGACAAGAAAAAAATTCATGTACTTTAGAAATAAATTAACAAGACTCAATTATTTTGAAAGAAAAAAGGGCTTATAGAGAAGGAAAAAAAGGGGTGGGGTTTGATTTTTTAATTGGGTTTGTTCTCTTTTCTTCTATTATCCCTGTCTTCTTTCTTTAAAGTTCAATTTCGTTCTTTCTTTGCTCATTTTTCAAACTCACCATCTTCTTCCTCTGTTCCCCTCATTTAATATTCTTCTCATTTTATTCGTTTTAAAAAAAAAAAAGGAGATAAATTTCGACTATTAGATATCTTCTTTCCTATCAGAAATAGTTTTCTGGGTTCTCCGATTTCTCAGTATTGTTTCTGATTTGCGAGAGAGAGAGAGAGAGACTACTTTGAAGATCAAGCTTTGCAGGTATTTCTGTTTCTTAGAAAGCAATCATGGTTTCATTTTCTTGAGAGAGATTTTTTTTTTTTTTTTTTTTTTTTGATTCAAAAGAGAGATTTGAATATCACTTCCAGTGGGTGTCTATTTCCGTTTGAGGAGAGAGTTTTAGGGGTTGTTTAGCATGAACTAAATAAATGAATTTTTTTGTTTTTTTATGAAAAGATATGTAAAAAAATAGAAAGGTGATGTGATAGAAAAAAGATAAAATGATAAAAAGATAGATTATTTTTAAGTTGTCAAACTTAACCTTAGTCTTGGGTCAGACTGATAAAGGTTTTTTTAGGGTGGGCCTCGAGTTTTTTTTTTTTTTTGAGAGAATCTGGACCGTTGGATCTGGTTGGGTGCATCTCAGCCGCTGCACGTAGAAACCCAAAGAGACAACTCAAGAAGAGGATGCCGACTCGACCACTGAGTTTCCTCCTCACGACAAAATCTCCTAGCTACTGTGTGAGCCACATTATTCGAGCCCCGACAAAAAAATCATCATATATTTGACACTCGTTTTGCATACTAAAATTTGAGACTAAAAAGTTATTTTAGTCTTAATAAAATAGAATGTTATATTTAAATTATAATTATTTTTTTTTTTTTTACAAAAATCAAAAATCCTACTCCAAAGGAAATCTTTTTAATCTCAGACTAACTAGCTAAAAATTCAAGAAACAACCCACATTCCAAACAAAATTCTTTTTTTCCAAACTATGCAACTCACAAACAATCATACTAATATTTGGATATTTTTGTGTTTGAAATATGTATACCAAGTTTTTTCACCAAAACGTGGAGGTTTTGAAATAGGTTATTTGGGCTCAAACTTTTCTTTCTTTTTTTTTTTTGGAAAATTATAAAAAAAAATTCTAGAGTTTGACTCTTATAACAAATTAAATCTTGAGTTTTTAATTTTATTAATTTAAATCCTAAATTTTTAATTTGATTTAAATCTAAACCATTTGCTTATTTTTATTACGGTGGTATTACATACACCAATTGGTATATCAACTAATGTACCAACATACCTTACGTCATTATTACTGACCCCACCCATTATACAAATTGCAAATATTCAAAACTTCCAAAATTATATCACATCATCTGTTAATACACTAATTGATATACCAATTGGTGCGTATAGCACTATTTTTTTTCTTAAGTAAAATCGACAGAAAAATAATATTTTAGTTATTAAACCCAATGAAAAAGAGTATTTTACACATTTTATTTATACTTATATTAAGTTTAATAACTAAAATATATTTTTATGTCGGTTTTATTTAACAAAAATAGTCTAATGGCTTAAATCGAAAACAAATTAAAAATTAAAATTAATAAAATTAAAAAATTAAAATTTATTTTATTACAAAACTCAAACCTTGAGTGCTTTTTTTTTTTTTTTTTAATTGTCCCTTTTTGCATTTGTTTTGTAAATATATTTATTTACAGAAATATGATCTAATTCGTAATGTGCCAAACAAACACAAAGTCAAGGTGAAAGAGATATTTACAACCTAACTATTTATTGGCAAAACTCTTGTGGCCGTTGCTTGGTGCGGACGCAGATGCTTTTTTGGTCAACAAAAATTGATGATTGATATTAATTGAATTTGGAAATATGATGGTATTAGTCAAATTTATGGAAAGTTAGGGCCAACTGGCTTTTAGGAGGAGAATCATTTTTTGATGTGAAGTGAAAAAGCTCAATTCCAACAAGAGGCTGCGTTTGGCACATACCTTTGTCCCATTCTTAAACAGAAAAAATATATATATATATATATCCGTCAATTGAGAATATAAGTTAGTAGTAAAGTTGCAAATATTATTCAATGGAATCACTGAAATGGTGAGTGCTTTCATCATTCTATCCCTGGTTGCCAAGACAACTCTAAAATTTTTAAATGTTAAATCAATTTTGAAAAAAAAAGGCATATATAATTGTTTAAAAGTTTTAGAAGTATCTAGAAGATCTAAAAAATAGAATAAAAATCTGACATAATTTTTGAAAAAAATACAAACAAAAACAAAATCAAATTAAAAAGGTCAGAAAAAACCAAAGGAAGTAGTTGCGTTGTGTAGTTGGCTTGTAGATCAATATTACCTCCCAAACACTAATATTCAAAATCTCGCCAAAAGTGATGTTGGGCAAAAGAAATTCATCATTCCCGATCGATCCCACATACCACCTATTGCAAATTCACGGATTCTGTTGCTAAACGACCCCCCCGTTCACATACCTTTTTAAAAAATCATACAAACACTCAAAATTGTATGTCGAACTCCAAAGTTGCACGCGAAGCCCACACGTAACTTTATGAGTAAGCCTCCCGTGCAATCGTGCATTTTGTGTGTTGTAACAAAACAATAACAACAATATAGATATGGATTCCAAATTGGATCGATCTTGATTTCACCCTGAATAAGATATCACTCAAAGAAACCAAAAACAAAAAGAGGTAGAAGAAGAAGAAACATTCATATTGTTGAAAACATCCCCCAATTCATATTACTTTTGAAGCTTTCATAAAACATTTTCCTTCTGCCAATCAAGTTAAGGAGTTCCAGACCTGAAATCAGGATTGCAATACCACCACCTACAAAGCTTTACTTAGGCCAGCCAGCAAGGAACTTGAATAAATTAGATACTGCTTTTACCCATACAAGATCCTAGTAATTACAAACCAGCCCCCTACTCTGTCTCTGAACAAGTGGAACCCAAAAATCAAAAAATGAACTTCCATCAAGGATATGAATGATACGGTATTTACATCCTGGGCTCTTGGGGGATGTCTGAACTTCAGCAGCAACAGCTTCCTTAAGACATGGGCATAAGGTCAATTTTGAAGGGTTCGTTCGTTCCAAAAGCTCAGTCATCTTCTTGACACACTGATTCTTGTCAAGAAAATTGTTAGTGAGATAAGTGATGTTTGATAATGCAGGAAAAAACAACACTGAAAGAGCAAACAAGACTGACGACATCATCTTGAAAATGTTCTTGGAGCAACAATAGGACGGCCCTCAGACCTTCGTCCTTTGTCTGCATTAGGAAAACTTTCTGATTTTCCTTTTTCCAGGTTTGCAACTGATTGCCCTTCTGATCTTCCTTTATGGAGGTTTTGGAGCGATCGACCATCTGATTTCCCAAGTTGTTCCACATTTTCAACTGACCGTCCCTCTGTTGTAACCCCTATGTCTACGTTTTGCCGGTTGTCCCATCCTAAGCCCTTTTCCAAGTTATTGACTGACTGAAACTTGTCTTGGTTTTGGACTGATGGGCGCGACTCTGATCCTTTACCAGGTGGACCTGAACTCTGTCCTTTGTTCAAATTTTGGAGCTCATTTGCAATCTGGTATCGTCGTTCCTTCAAGAAGTTAAGTCTGCTTGTTATCTTTGACATTGCAGAAGATGTAGAATTACCTCCCTGCAATGCACAAATGAGGAGTGGGTAAATATTTTTCTGGTCTTATCCAAATTTTCTGAGCTCTTTACCTAATCTAGACACTTAAGCAAATATGTAATGCAACTATAAATATAAGAGCATCCGTAGTGGATGTGTTTAGGATCCATATATAGAGTCAACACATGGCACTCAATTTTTGTAGGCTTGAATGGACAGGTTTAGAGCATCCATAGTAGTGAAACTAGTGTCAGGTGTTGTCAGCAAACAAAATTTCTCAGTTGCCATGCTCCATTGGAGCTGTTAAGCTCTAAGTTTGCAGCTATTACAGTTGTCAGATGTTAAATTTGTTGTTAACTGTAGTGGGTTGTTGAGAGAGAGAGAGAGAGAGAGAGAGAGAGAAGGCAGAAGGTGGGCCTGACATGGTCAGGGATGGAGAGAGAGACAGAGAGAAGAGGAGGGTGCTGGCTGAGATTTTTTTTACTTTACCCATGCAAAATACATTGAAGTATTCACTAAACTAACAAACTAAATTGAGTCCTATATTATCACTTTTTTCCGCCCACAATTTTAAATCTCCATTGAAAATGCTCTTACTCTTTGTAACAACCTTCTTGTTAAAGGTGTGAGTAGCTAAAGGATTTGTTAACAGCGGCAAGTCACTTATTTTATACATTTTATTCTCCAAATTTTAATATACAGATGGGTCTCACACTAACCAAACACTTCTTAACTTGCCCATTGGAGTACCCTATGCACTCACTAAATTAGCAAACTAAGTACCCTAAATTAGGCCCCAATTTTTCTTATTTATTCAATATAACAAACATGCATAGCCACTCCACTATGGACACTCTAAGAGATTGTTGCACATTGTGTTTCGCCGGATAAGGTCAAAAAGTTGTATAAGTTTTTTCATAATTAAATATCTACCCCAACTCTGTTCCATCTTCTCCTGGAAACCAAATAAAATTGGCTTTTATAAAAGAAAAAAAAAATATATATATATATATATAGAGAGAGAGAGAGAGAGACATTTGTCTTTAAGATCATGAAATTCAAACTATACTTCTTTAAAATAATAATAAAAACAACACAGACCTAATTAATTATGTTGTTTCTGGAAGAGCCCTCAACACTCAAAAACTTTGCTAGTGCTGGGTATAAAAACAAGACAGACTATGTGGTTATATTACATAAATCTCATATTTCAAAGTATATAGCAATTTTATTTTGGAAAACATTTAATGACAATTATATTTAACATAAATCAAATAAATAGTAACTGAGTGGTGCTAGAAACCAAGGGGTCGTAGCCTGTGTGATTTAACCACCAAGTCTCTGAAAGGGGAGGTCTTGAGTTTCACTTTTACGAGTGAAATGGGAGACAAGACTTAAGTGCTTTCAAAGAAAGAGTGTGAGTTCAACTCCTCCGGATGCTTATCTAACAATTAATCATTGACTTTTGCCGATCAAGAGAAAAAAAGGTCCTAGACCTTTATAGTATATAAAATGAACCTTTATTAACGAGTTCATACCATTGCTTCAAAAGGGGAGGAGGAAAGAAAAAGGAAGGGTTAATTGTATTAACACTTTTCTCAATTTCTTAAAAATGGACAAAATTGTAAAATGTTTTATTTTTACGAATACAAATTTTAGAAGAAAAAAAAATAAAAATTACAAAAAATTATTACAATAATAATATATCCATAATTGTTATCTTGAATATTAGTATGTAAAATTTTCAAAATATTTTTAAATATCAAATAATTAATAGTATAAAATTGGGTATTGGTCATTGTATAGTCAAAATAGGTAATACTCACTTCAAAAATTATTAGAATATGCCACAATTATTACCAAAGAATAAGTGATTCACCAAGCACCTAGTGTTTTTTATTAATTACATACCTCAGAATTACTTCAGCAGGACTCAAACTACTTGACAATAGTAATAGTCACTTGATCAAGTACTAATAAATATTTGTGGATGACGAAAGGAAAAGAGGATATAAAGACAGTTAAAATTGTAAGGAGAATAAATTTAGAGAGAAAGAAGAATAAAGATGAGAGAGTAATATGAAGGGAAGAGGCACAAAATCTGAAATCGGTTTTATCCTCTCTAACACAATATTATTTATACTAATAAGCAACTTAGTAACAATTACCAAACTACCCATCATCTAATACCTTAACACTCCCCCTCAAGTTGGTGCATGAATATCTCTCATGCCCAACTTGCACACAATAGGATGAAAACCTTACTACCTAACCCTTTAGTAAATATATCAGCTAACTGATCTGCTGATTTTACAAATGGCATACAAATTACTCCACTGTTGATTTTTTCCTTGATAAAATGTCTGTCAATCTCAATGTGCTTAGTCCTATCATGTTAAATTGGATTATGGGCAATGTTAGTAGCAGTCTTATTGTCACAGTATGATCTCATTGGCCCAGTACTTAACAGTTCCAAGTCAGTCAACAAAACCTGAAGTCATATAAGCTCACAAATATCGTTTGCCATGGCCCGATATTCAGCTTCTGCACTCGACCTGGCTACAACTGTCTGCTTTTTACTTCACTAAGTCACCAAATTCCCTCCTGCAAAGGTATAATAACCTAAGGTAAATCTCCTGTCATCAATTGCTCCAACCCAATCAGCATCAATGAAGGCCTCCATCCTCAAATGTCCATGATTAGAGAATAAAATCCCTTTTCCAGGAGCTGACTTTAAATATCTTAGGATTCGATTCACTGCATCCAAATGACTTGTTCGAGGATCGTGCATGAACCGGCTTACAACACCCACTTACGCAATATCTGACCTAGTACGAGAAAGGTACACTAATCTCCCCACAAGTCTCTGATATCTTCCCTTGTCAACATGGTCTCCATCACTACTAAGTCTATGTTTGGCCTCAATAGGGGAATTAGAAGGTCTATACCCCAACATCCCTACTTCCTCAAGGAGGTCTAAAATGTACTTTCTTTGAGAGATGAAGATACCCTTGTCTGATCTAGCAATCTCAATCCCAAGAAAATACTGTAACGCACCAAGATCTTTAATCTCAAATTCCTTGGAGAGTCGAGCTTTGATTTGGGACATTTCCACCACATCATTGCCAGTCAAAACTATGTCATCCACATAAACAATAAGTATGGTTATCTTATTTGCACACATTTTGATGAACATAGTATGATCCGCATGACTCTGCTTATACCCAAATCTAATCATTGCTTTTAGAAACCTATCAAACCAAGCTCTAGGAGACTGCTTCAAACCATACAAGGCCTTTTTTAGCCGGCATACCTTCCTATTAGTGGTAGAAAAAGAAAAACCAGGAGGAACATCCATTTACACTTCTTCTTCGAAATCCCCATGGAGAAAAGCATTATTTACATCCAATTGTTGCAATGGCCACCCCAGATTTGTTGCACAGGAAAGGACAAATAGAATTTATCTTGGCTACCGGAGCAAAGGTCTCCTGATAATCAATGCCATAAGTCTGAGTGAACTCTTTAGCAACTAATGTTGCCTTATATCTCTCAATGGTTCCGTCTGATCTCTGCTTAATTGTGAACACCCATTTGCAGCCCACGGGTTTTTTTCCCGATGGTAGGGAAACTAACTCCCAAGTGTCATCCTTACTCAGAGCTCTCATCTCCTCTGCCATAGCTTCTTTCCACTTGGGATCGTTGAGTGCTTCCTTCCAACCCTGCGGAATAGATACAGAAGACAAGGACGAAACAAAAGCACGGTATGATGGAGACAATGAGTCATAGGACACAAATTTAGATATAGGATGTTGAGTACAAATTCTAACTCCTTTCCTAATAGCAATATATAGATCAAGTTCATCAACAGGAACAGGATTAGAAGTAATGACCAAGGACTCATTACCTGAAGGTTCCATAGAAAGATTAGTAACTGGATCTCTAGATGGAGATGGACATGGCAGCACATGAGATGACTGTTCTTTTTGTCGTCAAGAGTACGTCTTGAGATCTGGTCTATCCAACCTACTAGACTCCCCCTGAACACACTTAGTTTGTGACTTCTCACAAGATTGTTCGTCTTCTCCCTCACCACAAATGGTGGGGAAAAACACTGGATCAACCGGATCAGAAACAATCTCTTCTGTAGTAAAAACCTCCCCCTAGAGAGATTGGCCCGATAAAAAAGGTTCAGACTCAAAAGGTGACATCCATAGTAACATGAGACTTACCGGAGTGAGAATCATAAAACTTGTAGCCTTTCTGGGTGGAGGAATAACCAAGAAAAACACAGTGCACAGCCTTGGGGTCGAGTTTGCTCTGAGTGGGGCAAGAAGAATGAACAAAACAAACATAACCAAACACCTTAAGAGGGAGAGAGATGGGTGACACAAAAGTATGGGGAAGAAGTTGAAGAGGGCGCTAAAACTAAAGAACACTAGATGGCATACGGTTAATAAGATAGGCAGTGGTTAAAACAGCATCTCCCCAGTATGGTTTAGGAACTTGCATCGTGAACATAAGAGCACAAGCAACCTCAAGTAGATGACGGTTTTTCCGTTCCATAACATCATTCTGTTCAGGGGGTACCAACACTACTGGATTGATAAAGGATGCCATGTTCTTCAAGATATGTGCAAAAAACACCATCAATATATCCTATGCCATTGTCACTCTGAAGGACCTTAATGGAAGTGTTGAACTAAGTTTGAACCATCCTATGGAATGCTTGAAAACAAGAGAAAACTTTACTTTTGGTGCGAAGCAAATAGACCCAAGTTACACAAGAATAACAGTCAATAAAAGTAACAAACCAACGATAACCAGACACAATCAAAATATGAGAAGGACCCTATACATTATAATGAATAACCATAAAACAAAACAAACTTCTTTTATTAACTGAAGGATAACAAGAACATTTATGCTTTGCAAATTCACAAGCATCACAATGAAAATTATTACGATGACAATCCTTCACTAAATTAGGGAAAAGTTTTTCCAAAACAAAAATAGAAGGGTTCCCTAAACGCCGATACCACTGATATAAAAAAGAAAGACTAGGAGTGCCAGTAGTCTGAAGAGCTTGGCTTGGAGAAAAAGATTCAGTATCCAAAAAATACAGACCCTCATGTGCTTTACCACTGCCAGTCGTTCTCCACGTATCCAATTCCTAAAAGACATAATGAGAAGGATAAAAGGTTGTGGAACAATTTAAAGAAGTGGTAAGACGACTAACAGAGAGCAAATTAGTATAGAAATTTGGGACATGTAGCACAGAGGATAGAGAAATAGAAGGGGAGCAAGAAATTAAGCCTATCCCAAACACAAAGGATAAAGATCCATCAGCAACTCTCACTTTATCCTTGCCAAAACAAGGGGAGTAAGAGTGGAAGAAGTTAGACAAACATATCATATGATCGGTAGCACCAGAGTCAATAATCCAAGGAGATGATGAGACAACACTCAGGGCACTCGGAGTAATAATATCTGTGGAAGCAATGTTGGAGAAAGGAGGATTCGAAGCAGTGGTAGTAGGAGAGTCAAGCCAAGCCATCAGACGCTGGAGAGTGTGGAGCTCATCTTGGGAAAGGGCTGCAAAATCATTGGAAGTGGTGGGAGAGGACTCCGAGAGATGAGCATGAAAGTGAACAGTACCACCACAATTACCATGACCACCACTTGGTTCTTGAGGACGACCATGCCATTTCCAACAATGGTCCCCATCATGACGTCCTTTCCCATAGTAATCACAAATAATCTGATCACGATTGGTAGAGGAGCCTTTCCCCCAGAATTGGGCCCAGCAAATTTCCCATCTATAGGTGCAGAAGAAACGGCTAAGGTAGAGCGATCTTGGAGAGGCTAATGAACCATAGCACTCCTCCGGCTCTCTTCCTACAGAACATAAGCATAAGCCTCACACACGGTAGGAAACGGATCACGGCTAAGAACCTAAACACGAATCAGATCATACTCCATGTTGAGACCAGCAAGAAAGTCATAAACACGCTCTTTGGATACCATCTGCTGGAACATTTTAGCATCTTGAGAACAAACAGCCTGGAAATTCTGATAGTAATCAAATTCCTACCACAAGCTACTCATCTCGGAATAGTACTCCACAATAGTCCTATCCTTCTAATCAAACCCTCAAATTTTTTTTCACAGTCCATAAGCCTATTGTTAAAATCCACCTACTCTCCACCTACTTCACCCACTTAAACCTACTCCACTAAACCTAACCCACTACACCACTACCACCTCCACTTCACCTACTCCTTACCTACTACACACTCACCCTCTTCTATATATAGGAATCATGAATCATTGTAATAAATATCAATATAAATCAATCAATAATACAATTCTCTATTTCTCTTTATACATTAAATTTCTACATGGTATCAGAGCATGTTTAGAACCTAATATTTTCGCTTCCCCGGCGGGCGGCAACCTCACCTTAGCTGTCCGCCGGACCTCAACCTAGTCTGCTAAAATTTTCTACACATACCTTAAAATTTCCTTTCTTCAACCTGCTGAGTGCACAAAACACAGACACATACAATTCTCTCTCTCTGTGGTTTGATCAAGTTAAGATATGGCTGACGAAACCCAGAAACCGGCTGCTCCGGAGACCCCCGCTACTGTACCCCCCAAAACCCTAACCCTAGCCTCTCTTCCGTTCTCTCCACCACCAGCAGAAATGGCCCCTGCTCGCCCTCTCGTCTTCGTCCATTACACTCTGTCTCCTCCGGATTCTGTGGATCCAACTCATGGGATTGGGCGCACAAGAAAACGAAAACAACCAACCCCTGTTAATCTCAGCACCATACCAAGCAGAACAAGAAGCAGATCTCTACAACCAGCAACAAGAATCCAACAGTGGGAATTTGATCAGACGGACATGGGTAGAGTCAAAGAAGATGTGGCACATTGCTGGACCCTCCATTTTCACCCGCCTCGCCATGTTCTCCCTCACCGTCATCACTCAAGCATTCGCCGGTCACCTCAGCGATCACGACCTCGCCGCCATCTCTATTGTCACCACCGTCATCATCGGCATCACCTTCGGCTTCTTGTTTTGGGACTGTTTTGCTACGTGGGTTGTGGTGGGTGTCCTCAGTCTTGGACTGTTTTTTCCGAACAAGCTTTTGTTGGGCTTTGGGATTTCTTCAAACTGTCTGTGGCTTCTGGGGTCATGCTCTCGTTGGAGAATTTTTATTATAGAGTGTTGATTATAATCTCAGGGAATATGAATAATGATGAAGTGCAGTCAGTGGTGAGGCGCATTAAGGACGTGAAGAGGGCACCAATGATGAAGACCCTCGAAACCCGGACAGTTTAAAGCCGAGATGAAGGCTTCAGTTCTTGGAGAATATAATATCAACCCCACTCCACTTTCTTTTCTTTTATTATTTCTATGTATATGTTTATTCTCATCTATTCTTCAAAGCACACCCACCATGGTTTATTTATTACAACACCAATCCTCACCCGGCACCCCCATTCCTTTTTATTATTAGAGACCTGACTTGCACCTCCTCGGCCAACCCATTTCCCTTGTCTTCTTATTATTATATACACCTTTTCTATTCTCCATTATGCTCCACTCACCACTATCATCACATTTTCCCACTTTTTCAAACCCACTTTAATCATATCCCTCCTTTCCCTTACTTTCTTCCACCCACGATTTCACCATTTTCTTTTCTTTTAATATATATATATATATATATTTTATTATAACAAAAAAAAAATGACAAGGTGGTGTCAAACCTATCACCTAATACACCCTTGTTTTTCTTATCCCCCATCCACAAATATTTTTTCTCTATTTTCTTTATCCATTGTTTTATTTTATTTTATTTTTCTTATTACACATAACAACATTCACAAAATCACACCAACAACATTCAAAATATAAATCAATAATATACATCAATTTATCTTTAAAAAAAAAAAAACATGACACCACCTTGTCATTTTATTCATATCAGGGGCTCAACCCCGATCACACTTTTACACCAAAAAAAAAAAAAAAAAAAAAAAAACAGCAACAAATCAACCACATCCACAGGCAGGATTTTCTTCTCTACTCTGCCGCCGGTCTTTTCTTCTTGCCTCCGTCCTGGGCGGCCCTTGCCGGTGTTGCCTCCGTATTTCCCACTCCACTGGGCATGCTCACTACTCCCTGCTCCTCCACTGCAGCATATGGCGGACCTCCAAAACGGAACATCACGGTGGCCTTCCGCTTCAGCTCCTTGTTTTCTGTCTTTAGCACACTTATCTCTGCTCGCGCATCCTTATACATGCGTTGGAGCAGAGCCAGCTGGGAGTTTAACTGTTGCACCTCATTTGTCCTGCTCTGCAGCCGGTGCGACAAGTTTGTGACCGCAGTCATGGTTTCCACACATGACTTCAGAGTATACTGATTGGCCTCAATATCAGTTTGCACCGCCATTTTTTGTTCCACCGACCGCATCGGAAAGTTCAACGGAGCAAACACAGAGGTGTTTGGTTGAGGTTCACTGGCCACCGCACCAGTTCTCTCTCTTGTTGACTCATTGAGGTCGGGAAAGAGAGTGAGCAGCCCACGGGAAGACGAAGCCATTTTCTGGGCAACAGAGTGTTACAGTGTATTATAGAGTTTCTCTCTCAGCAAAGGAAGAATTTTTCAGAGGTTTCTCTCAGTTTTTCTGTCTCAGCTTCTGCCTCAGCCTCAGCCTCCGTCTTGGTTAAATAGCCGAGGCAGCCACGCGTATCGCGCGCCACTTGACGCCAGACGACAAACGGGCGCGCCAGCCAAGGCACTCACGTGCCTCGCCATCATGTCCGGCACATCTTTTTATGACTTGGGCTCGCCTTTTGATGGCACGCCTTTTTATGAATTGGGCACGCCTTTTGATGGCACGCCTTTTGAAAAATTGGGCACACCTTTTGAGGGTGCGACTTTTTAAGGGTCCGACAAGACTCTGTAAACTGTCCCGACATTGATTCCGGTTAGCTCCTTCATGGGTCCAGCAAGACTCTGTAAACTGTCACAACAACTGTCACAACAGTGTCTGCTACAACGGTCCGACATGACCCCATAAACTGTCTTCTACATCGGTCTGACACCGCCATCCAGTGTCCTCTACACCGTTATGACACCACCATACAGTGTCCTCTACAACGTTATGACACCCCCATACAGTGTCCTCTACAACGTTATGACACCACCATACAGTGTCCTCTACAACGTTATGACACCACCATCCAGTGTCTTGACCAATGGTCTGACACGACCATACAGTGTCTCCTATCCTCTTTTATTTTTATGTATTTTCTTGTTTTGTTACTCTCTCCAAACTCAAGTTGGTTAGTTCCTATCCCCCTTGAGTTTGCAGGGGGCTGTTAAAATCCACCTACTCTCCACCTACTTCACCCACTTAAACCTACTCCACTAAACCTAACCCACTACACCACTACCACCTCACCTACTCCACTAAACCTAACCCACTACACCACTACCACCTCCACTTCACCTACTCCTTACCTACTACACACTCACCCTCTTCTATATATAGGAATCATGAATCATTGTAATAAATATCAATATAAATCAATCAATAATACAATTCTCTATTTCTCTTTATACATTAAATTTCTACACCTATGCATCATTACCCCACTGAGAATACATCTGATATGCGGTAGTCCAAATCTCATGAGCAATATCCATTAAAACAAAAGACCGACTAATATTAGGATGAATAGAATTGAGTAACCAGGTCATGACAAGAACATTCTCTTTGTCCCATTTGTCACGGGCTGGTCCATCCTCCATGAGAGATTTAGTAACACCTTTGATGTACCCCAACAAGCCCCGAGCAGTAACAGCCAATTGAAAAGAACGGGACTAAACCAAGTAATTGGTGACGTTTAGCTTAGTAGTAAGTTGAAGGGAATGGGAGTTTTAGTCTCACTGCTGAGAAGAATATCACCTTCTTCACCCATGGATCAAGAACACACTACTGTATCCAAAAACTGAGGAGATGATAGAAGAATATGATTTTCCACTAAAAACCAACCAGTAGCAGCAAGAAACAACACACAGGCAAAACAACACACCTGATAGAACTTAGAGGCTGAAAAACACCTAGAAATACCCAAGAAGTAAAAACCAAAGCCAATAAGAGTCTCAAGGGGTCCAGTCGGCACCTACAAGGGCTGACCCAGGCCTTGATTCAAGCAAAAAACAGGTGGAAATCGAGAATCTGAAGAACGACCCAATTTTTCAGAAAAATAAAGAAAAAATCGAAAAATAGGCAAAAGTGGTAGGAAAAATTTGAAACTTTTTCTGGGAATTCCCCAGCCCAAGTCGAGCATGGCTGTGATTTTATTTTTATTTTTTTTACATCATCAGACGAGAAAAAAAAACAAAACAAAACAAAACAAGAAAAAAAAACAGGAAAATTAGAGGAAGAACACAAAACAACCAAAGAAATCAAAGATTTCTGTTGCTCCAGTACCAAGTTAAAATTGTAAGGAGAAGAAATTTAGAGAGAGAGAAGAATAAAGATGACAGAGTAATATGAAAGGAAGAGGCACAAAACCTAAAATCGGTTTTGTCCTCTCTAACACAATATTATTTATACTAATAAGCAACTTAGTAACAATTACCAAACTACCCATCATCTAACAACTTAACAGTAGCTATATCTGAATTATACAGAGCAATAGAAAAGTTGGAATGAGTTTCATTAGAAGGAATTCAAGAAAATTTTGAAGGGGCCAAGGTAAAATTAATTTGATTTTGGGGCAGTCAAGATAAGATAACATATATTTTGGGTAGCCACCTGTAAAAAGCATTGAGGCCAAATGAAAATTCAAAAGTGCAATGCCCACCCGCCTCTCTGTCCGCCACTGAATACAGAAATCAAGCATGGACAAGGATAATGAAGCCTACCTCACCCCGTGTACCAGACTTCTTTGAATTGGCAGGCCTGCTTGTTACCAGTTCTGTGGCAGATTTAGTAGCTGGTGGAACCCCAATAGATTTGGAGTTGTGTGCTGTATCCAACTGCTGGTTCTGAGGTAAATGTTTATTGGAAATGTCTGGTTTCATCTCTTTGTCACTGTCTGCCTTATCCCATTGAGCATCCTGCCAAATATAAAAAGTTATTCTTCCCAAGATTTATGTTGGTCACGTGAAATATATTAGGTACACATTCAATGTCAATAAATGGACCCAAAATTTACATTCATTGCCGAAATACTAACAGAAACACATTCTATGTCCATCGACACACACACAAACACCCCACATACATATAGGAAAACTTGGACCAACTGATTAGTTTGCGAGATGAGTTTGGCTTGTTAGAATAGGAAACAATTGATTGTATTTTATCCTTATTTATTCCTTTGATTGATGTAATTATGCCTTATGGCACTCCTGTAATTACTCAATATGATCAATATAAAAGGGAATGGAGTCTAACTCATTCCCTAACTCTTTCTCTTCTCTAAACCTACATGGTATCAGAGCCACAATAGGAGAAACCTACCACCTTGCTTCCACCGAAGGCCCCCAAACACAAACCCCCGATTGCCCAGGCCCCACGCCCAAACCCTAGCCTGCCCAGGCCATCCACCACCTTGCCTAGGATAGTTGCACCCCACCCAGTGCAAGCGAAGGTTAGGCGACTCTCCTATGGCAGTCACAGCCTTTGTCAGCAACCCTAGCCTACTCCTCTAGGCCTGTCGACAGCCCCTGGATGGTTGTCTGGTGTCGTCGTGATCATCTGGTTGGTCGTCTAATGCTGGTTGGTCAATTGGTGCCTTCGTGGCTCTCTAGTTGTTCGTCTAGTGCCTTCGTGGCTCGCTGGTTAGTTGTTCGTGGTTTTCTTTCTTCTCTCTTTATTCTCTGTTTGTCTCTGTTTTCCTAGAAAAGGAAAAACAAACAAACAAAACACCCACAAAAAAAAAAAATGCTGTAAAAAAAAAAAAAAAAAAAACCGGATTCTTAATTCTTTATGCTTTTTTAGTTACTATTGTGCTTGTTCCTCCACCATCTTCCAAGTTTGTGATTGGTCCTGGGTTTGAAGATTGCTTAGTAGAATATTCATGGCAGATTTCACTAGTGAGTCAACAACTTCTCAGCCGCCTCAGAGCGAGAGTTCCATTATATCTTCTACTATGACTGATAATCTCAGCCCTGGCCTTAAAATCACCATTTCTCTATTCAATGGTCAGAAATCTCTAGCATGGTTGCAGAATCTGACTATTTTCTTGAAAAACCGAGAGAAGATGGGGTATGTTGATGGCAGGGTACAGGCACCCACTACCACGGACCCGAGTTATGGTCAGTGGGAGATCACCAACTCCCTCATTATGGGTTGGTTAATACATTCTATGGTCCCGAAGATCAGAGAAGGCTATCTCTCTATGGACACTGCACTAGATATTTGAGAGGCAATGACTACCACTTACTCCCATAAAGGAAACTTCTGCCAGGCTTTTGTGTTACGTCACTCCATTGAAAAGTCGGTACAAGGTGAGATGACAATCCTTAAGTATTTTACCTTCCTTAACAATGGGTGGAAGCAACTTGATTACCTTCAGGATTACAAACCTGTCTATCCCATTGATTCTGTTGATTACCAGAAGTTTATGGCACAAGAGCGGGTCTTCAAGTTCTTGGAAGGCCTCAATATAGAGTATGATCCTGTTCGGAACAGAGTACTTGGCATAGATGTGCTTCCTTCTCTCTAGGAAGCCTTCGCTTTTGTGCAGAATAAGGAGAGTGGCCATTCTGCGATGCTTCCTTCTGCTATTACTGATCGCTTGGCCTTGGTTTCTGCACCCTCTCGTGATGGCGATAGTGTGACTCGGGGTTCTTATCATTCCTCTAAGAAGGATAATCTTTACTGTGACTACTGTCGTCAACCTCGCCACACACGAGAGACTTGTTGGAAGCTACATGAAACTCCCTCTGGTGGCCGAGGAGACCGTCCTGGTACTCAATGACTCGAGGTTTTCATCCTTCCTCTAAGAAGGATAAACTTTACTGTGACTACTGTCGTCAATCTCGCCACACACAAGAGACTTGCTGAAAGCTGCATGGAACTCCCTCTGGTGGCCGAGGAGACCGTCCTAGTACTCAAGGGGGTTGGTCGGATACTAGAGGCCGAGGGGCCAATGCACGAGCCCATCTTTTAGACACTGTTGAGCCACCATCTGCATCTCCAGTCGTCTCCTCCGCTGCTGATGTTTCGAGATTATCTGCCTCGGATTTTAAGATTGCTCTTCGCCATTTTTCTAGACCGTTGGGCCTCTACTTCTGCTACAAGTGCACCCTCTTCTTCCTTTGCCAATTCAGGTAACTTGGCTTCCTCTCCATATGCATTGCTATCTCATACGACTGTACCATGGATTATTGATTCTGGTGCTTCAGACCATATGTCTGGCTCCTCTAATTCATTTTCAGAGTATAACCCCTCCTCAGGTCAAGAAAAAGTGCGTATTGCTAATAGTACCATTTCGTCTGTATCAGGGACAGATTTTTTCCTCTAGGTAACTCCACTAAGGGTTCCAAGTGTAATCATTCTCAACAAGCTAGGCATGAAAGATATCTTCGCACCAGCTTGAGAGGGAGTGTTAGAACAGGAAACAATTGATTGTATGTTATCCTTATTTATTCCTTTAATTGATGTAATTATGCCTTATGGCACTCCTGTAATTACTCAGTATGATCAATATAAAAGGGAATGAAGTCTAACTCATTCCCTAACTCTTTCTCTTCTCTAAACTTACATGGCTCTCGTATCAAAAATCCTATTCAGGTCTGGCAACTAATAAAACTAGCCATGCAACAGTGAAAAGAGATAAAGGCCTATCACTCAATGAGGTCCATTTGGTAAATCAAGTAAATCACAAGTCCCGCCTTTTTGCTATTTGATTTCTGTCAAATTCTCTCAAAAGTTATAAGAACTAAAAAATATATTCTCAGAACAGTAATAAGGAAAAGTGTACGAGTCAGAAGGGTTAAAAATTTATAACAGAGTTTATGTACACTTCGATTGGATGCAATGCAATATTCTTCAGTGTAATAGTTGGGAGAGACCTGCGTTAGTAATTAGTAATGTAAACCCTCCAAATCTACCCCTTCGAACACCCAAGTTAATATTTAATGAGCTTGGCTGTTCCTGATCCTGTTGATAATGCTGGAAATGGCCTAACTTTATTGGCAACTTGACCAAATGTAAAGGAAAAGATTTGTGGGAGAGGATAACAGAGTTTCAAACTTCCAATGGGAATCCAGGGATTTCAGTTCAAAATTTAGCTTCAGGAAATCCATAAATTCAACCAATTTTTGGGATGCAAACTTAATACTTATTGACAAATAATTGAAAGTTTCAGACCAACATGAATGTATACCTTGTTTCTTGTTGACCTCTCAGGAATACGTAAACTAGCTGCAGTTTCAATGTCCTCTTTCTCCTTCCTGTACCCAAATTATGAGCATAAAAAGAATGGGAAGTAAACTGAATACACCAAAGGATGAGCACCCAGTATACAAGTCATCTATTTTTGAGCAACTAAAAGCTTTCTACATGAAATTCAGTGGACAATTAAGTTCAAATGAAGCATGTTCTTATATTTGAAAACTCACAAGCACTAAAAAGACAGGACAGAAAAGGGAAGGAAAAAAAAAAAAAAAAGGAGACTCAAGGGAGAAGTGCTTAGAATTAAGGTGAATAAGGGGTGAAAGTGTGTAATGAAACAAGGGATGACTATATACTTGCTAAACCAACAAGAAATAAATAACTTACAGTTTTACTTGATTATTGGGAGTCTGTTGGGGTTGATTGTATGAACCATACACAAAACCATGTTCATGTTGTTGATTAAGTTGGACTTCAGGGTTATCTGTCTTCTGCTTCACATTCATGGCACCTCCCTCCACTCGAGCAATTTCCTCTAGCTCTGCTTTCGTCTTTGATGCATTTACAGTTAATATTTTAGTAAATGAACAAAACCAATTATATCAGTGATTGCAAGGTAAACAGACCTTTTCACCAATAGTGGTTGAGGTAGGTAAGGACCCTTGAGGCATTTTAAGTCCATCTTCCAACCCTGCCCTTAATTCTCTCTCTTTCTGCAATTGTTCCTGTAGTCTTGCCACCTGGAATACAATCAATGCCTATTGTCAATAAATCCCTCGCTGTCAAGGTTAGTAGTACGTGGAGCAGGTATGTAAATGCACCTACTAAGGTTGTCATATCAAGACAGCAAAAGGAAGGAAAAAATATTTAGTTCAGAGGTATCAACAGAAAAATGGATCAAATATGGAGATACAAAGAAATTATGTTTACAAGTATTGAAGAAAATAGTTTGAAAAGGAGGAGCTTGAAGTGAATATGAATTGGGTTGAAGAATGATAAACTGTCGCAGCAACTTTAGTTCATATCTGGAGTCAATGCATTCATGATCCACACTCATGGATGAATGAATACAGCAACATCCATCTTCCTTGCCATTTTATGGCCTAATGTGTTCAGATACTTCCTCATGATTATTTCACTAGCTCGAAATGTGGATAACACCTGATTCAGAGTAATAATTTCAAGGCCTCTTTTGTTTCTCATTCACCCGTCAACAACTGTTAATAGATCTCTTTCAATTACTAAAGGCCTCGAGAGATCATCTTTGAGTAGTGCTACATGGACTTGGGTTTGTATGAGAATTGGGTGTGGGACAGTGTCCAAACACCCTAAACCCCAATCCTTAAGACACAAAAATGTGTACCCAAAAATATGTAGAGCCTTAGATACTTGGGGCCACAATTTAGATTGCCAAGCCACCTCTTTACACTAATGTTTCATGAACTCAAGAATAGGTGACACAGTTACATCCTTTTAGTATGTTGAACATGTTGATATTAGAAAGTAAAGCACATCAGGCGTGATATATCAATGCATAAATAATAACCAGACGCATATATGATGAAAGGAAAACAAAACATTATTAAAAATGGCAAGAAACAAATACATCTTGTTCAAGAGCTAGACGACGCTCGTGCAAAGCATTCTTTCGTGTCTCCAGACTTGCTTGTAGAAGTGCATTCACTTTAGCCTATAATGAATGATGGGGGAAAATCATCAAGATTAAATATCATCAAAAAAATTAACAAAAGGATAGATCATAATAAGAAAAAAAATTAAGTGCCTACCTCTTCTGCAATTCTGTTTTGCAGGTCAATTTTGATGTTCTCAAGCCTTTCAATCTCAGCCCTATTGATGGGTCAAAAAATCAGACAGATTGAACAATTTGGAGCCATTGAGAAAGGGTCAAAAGTATTAAATGTCAAACAAGTTTGCAATAGATTCTAGAGCAAGCTACAGATGACCAAATAAAAATGTGAACGCCTGCTGATTACATAGCCAAACTTCAAGGAAAATAATTAAAGCCATTAAAAGGTACGTAGAACAGGACAAATGTAGAGACTTAATGCATTTTAACAAAATAAAAATGAAAACATCATAAGGTCAGATATAATTACATTTTCACTACAACATGCCTTTCCAACATAATTGCTAAGGCTATTTATGTATTTTTACATTTGTCATTAAACAGGAACCTGATTGTAGAATAGTGCTACAAAGATTGAGGTCTTGGGTGAAATGAACAAAAAGAAACTGACAACAAATATATGAAAATTCACAAAATTCATTACATATAATGACTATTTCCAATTGTGAAGATCATCAAAGGGTTCCCTTTTCAGGATTACAATGTCCTTGGGGCATTCTTGATTACACAAGGGCATTTCCAAATATAGGACATATCTGAGGCATAAAAATTTAAAACCACCTTTTGACTTGTAGCAGTGGTGCATACTGTAACCTGTCTAAACTTTTGTCTCTATACCACACTATAAACTAAAGTCAGATGAATGAACGAGTAATGGCAATAGTATCTGGTTACAAAGACACTCACAAAAGCAATCACTGTGAAAAAAATTAACAAACAATTGTAACTAGATTTGTACTTGAAAATTTTAAATGGGTGAGCGATGTATCACTTACTCGTCTTCATAGGGAAGATCAACGGATTCCATGGAAGGCTTCTCCTTTGCCTGTGCATACTAAAAAGTTCAAAGTTCCAATACCAACAAAATAGAAAGTTACACTGGCAAAATTAAGAGTCCATAGGGCATAATTGATAACATTGATAAATTAAGGGGCTCTCCCAGGAAGGATAAATTTTATTTTACACCTAACAAATTTCTTAGAACTTAAAATAAAAATTTGAAGGAATTTGCATACTTATACCCGCAGTGGAATATCCACTATGAGGCTGTGATATAGCTAGATAATGTAGTTATACTACTAAACAAAGACAACAAAGGAGAAAGCTATATCATGAATCTAGAGAATATGGTTATACTCACAGGGGCGCATCCCAAAATAGAAGGCCTCTGTGCACCAGGCACTGGTTCATTGAATGTGGATGTGGAATTCTGAATGCACGAGGATAGACTGTTATCAATTAACTTATGTTCTGAACTTGTCTCTGCAGGATTATCTTCTAAAATTTCACCAGACTGGTTAGCCTGCATTGCTGAACTAAGGTCACTTTGATTTGAAAAATCCTCACTTCTTTGTACATTATCATGTTGGGCTGATGAACTTTGAGGAGAGCTTGATGACGATTTCTGATTGGCTTTACGATCATCATCTGATTGATTGCACTTGGAACCCAAGCTAGGACCATTAGAACCCTGCATTTTCAAAACTGTTGGTGTAAGTATGCTAATTTGCAGGAGGAGAAGAGAGAAGAAGGGGGTTGGTAAACCGGGGGACAATAAGAGCTACAAAGACAAACAATTCAGACAATATACTCAAGATGAACCATATAACATAATAATTTATAAATAACATACAAAAGATCCATTCAACATAAATGATGATAAACCGCAGCAATCACACAGGACTAAACTTACAACTGACACCGTGACAATTGAAGGAAAAAGATAGACCAAATGTAAAGGTAAGAAACCAGTGTGTCAGAGGTAATTAGCACTGGGATTCTTCCAAAATAAGTACAAAAATATAACAAAGGATCAATATAGGACTTAAAAGTCTGTGTGCACGTTAAGACTTAAGAAAGTAGCACTGCATTGACAACTATCAGTGAATGGATTAATTTACATTCCTATGTGATATAACAAAGAGAAAGCAACAAAGAGAAATTGAAGATACACCAGCTATAAGGTAACAAGAAAAACAAAAAAAATAAGAAGAAGAAATTAAAAAATATAGCAACAGCATATTTAGTATGTGAATTGCATGCTGATCAGATAATGAGGCTGGCATGGGGAATATTGAGGTATTGTTCAGATTTTACTACCATCATAGTTTGTGTGTGTGTGCGCGCTAAAGTTAAGAAGTGCAAGAACTAGCCTTATCATCATCAAGAACATTATCCTGAATTTTTCCAGTCTCGCTGTTAGTTTCATCTGATGCATGTTCAGAATCTTCATCTATGTCCGAATCAGAGCCCTCTGTTCCATCTCCATCATCATCAGTTAACTCCTCACTATCACTTTCACTGTCTTCTGACTCGGAGTATAGTTCAGAGGACAAGGAACCTTCCTGCAAAATTTTTACTAATTAATCAGATAGAAAAAAATTATAAAAGGAAGAGAAAAAATTGGGAAAAAAAATCTGTCCCACAAAAAATCTATAGTTACTTCACATCGAACCTAAAAGGCAAAAAGAAGTATAAATAAATTAAACTGGAATTCTAACAAGATTTTACACAACCCTATGGCATAAGATAACAGAGGGTAATATACTACTAATATTTGTCCATCTTTGACAATTTTTTACAATCTGTACAATATCACCACTGAGGAGTGACTTCATCCAATTTGAAAGTGCGGAAGGTCAAGAGGATGGCCAAAAAGAATATTAGCTGAGGATTTCTATGACCAAGGATATGACTTAAAATTTAAGGTATATTTAGAGCCAACTAGACAAGATACATATCTGACTCCAAGTAATTGAGATTAAGGTTATTTAGGTAACACGTACCTAAAAATGAGCTTGCTAAGGCTGGAGCCTTTACCACACTTTTGATTATCAATTCAATATGTATTCTGAGGATTGCAAAATTCAACTCAACCAAAAGAACTCTTAATATTCTCCTTTGACGAATCCTTGTTAATAATATATTTTCTAGTCTTAACCCATCTTTTAGGCCTCCCTTATGCAACAGTAGGGCTGTTCATATAAGTTACCGACCCGCCCAAACCATCCGAACCAAACCGGCCTGATAACCAACGGGCAATTTCACCTGATGTCACAGTCAGTGGCGGGTGATTCTCCACAAAAAAAATGAAAAAGTCAGTTCGGTCGTCGGTATTAAAATATTACATCCGACAAAAAACCGACCGAATTATTTATTTTCTAAAATCTTTTACACGTGGAGCGTTTTTATTAGCTAAAGGAGTTACCTTATCACTTGTATACAGCTATCCTATTTCAAATATTAATGATTATCTCTCTAGATCTAAGAGAAGAATGGCTTGTCTTTTTCTTTTTTTTCTTTTTGTCTTGTGCAAAGAGCTTTGCTATTATCAATATAGAAGATTGACAGACTTTTCTGATTCATCTGTCTCTCATTTACTACTCTGTTTCTTTCTCTCTCATCAATTATGAAGTTCTCTTCACCCAATACTACTCTCTCTCTCTTCTCAATACTCCTGTCTCTCTTCTCTCTATCTCACCAAAATCACTCTCACCCTTTTCTCCTCTCTCTCAATTTCTCTCCGTCTCACGGTGGCTGGAGCCATGAGAGGATTCAAGTGGCGGTGAGGCTAAGATATTAGCAGAGATGTTGCTTTGAGATCGTGATCCGATGACGGTGGCAGTGAAATTGTGATCTTGAAGTTGACGGTGAGATCATGATCTTTAATCTTCCTGTGAGAATATTGTGTGAATCTTTTAGATTATGTGAGAATATTATGTGAATATTTTAGATTGTGATTGTGAGAATATTTTGTTCTTAGGATTATTCTTATTTCCTATTTAGGATTAGGCCTAGAATTGCTGTATATATTAGACGTACACTTTGTATTGTTTGACAATTGAATATACAACTTCTTCAGAAACTTACATGTGGGAATATTGAATCTTTTAGATTGTGTGAGAATATTATGTGAATATTTTAAATTGTGTTAGATTGTGATTGTGTGAATATTTTGTTCATAGGATTATTCTTATTTCCTATTTAGGATTACGCCTAGAATTGCTATATATATTAGATGTACACTTTGTATTGTTTGACAATTGAATATACAACTTCTTCAGAAACTTACATGTGGGAATATTGAATCTTTTAGATTGTGTGAGAATATTATGTGAATATTTTAAATTGTGTTAGATTGTGATTGTGTGAATATTTTGTTCTTAGGATTATTCTTATTTCCTATTTAGGATTAGGCCTAGAATTGCTATATATATTAGATGTACACTTTGTATTGTTTGACAATTGAATATACAACTTCAAAAACTTAAATGGTATCAGAGCCTATCATCATTGTCTAAACCCTAAGTAATTTGCCTCTCGTCATTGCTCTCTCTCTAATTTTGGTTCATCATCGCGAGGTCCTGCTCACAATCAAGTTCGCAAGGCCTTTCTCCATCTGTCTCTAGTCGCAACGACTCAGTCTCTAGTCGCGACAACTCACCATCGACCACCCTTCTAGTTCGCAACTCACCATTGAACATCGACAACCTTCATCTGGTCTATTCTCAGTCAAAACCCTAGTTTCGGGAGTCACCCAAGCCCCTTGTTTGAATCTCTAAAGCTTTGAACATCGCAACACCAACCTCTGCGTCGCAACCCATTCTTTAGTTGGTGATCAACCCAAAATCACGACCCATTTGTTCGCTGGTCCACCTCAGGGCTTCGACATATCTGATCCTCGATTTCTTCTAGGTCGTAATCAAGCTCTCTCTCTCTCTCTCTCTCTCTCTCTCTAAGATTTTGACTTCTCTGGTTCGTGTATTGATATATTGATACAATCTTGGGCCAATGTTATGAAGAATTTTCTTCTTGGTCAAAAAAAATAGGGCTAGGTTTTGGATCTGTTACTCGTCATCGGACCCGAAAAAGGAAGACTATCTGACTTCCTGTGAACACTTGGGATTATGACAATGCCCAAGTTCTGACCTGGTTTCATAATTCTGTGGATGGCCGTATTAGAATGATATTTTCCAAATACAGTACAGCCAAGGAAGGGTGGAATTATTTACCGAGTGTTTATCAACAGTCCAACTTTGCCAAGCGGTATGAGTTGGAAACAACTATTCAAAGTGCTTGCCAACGGTATCAGACTATTTAGGATTTCTTTATTGAAATGACAGGTCTCTGGGATCAATTGGCTCTCATGGACCTGCCTATTCTCAAGATACTAAACGCTTATGTTGAGTTTTGGGAGCAAGGTTGTTTAGTGCAGTTCTTAACAACTCTCTCCCCTTAGTATGAGGCTATCTGTGGTGACATCCTTCACCGATCTCCTCTTCCCTCTATGGATGTTATTGTTCGTGAGCTCCTCTCCGAGGAAACCCGTCTTAAGATGGCCAGTCAAACTCTGTCTCCATCTGTCTTCCTAGCTCCTGCCCAACCTCCACTACTATCGATCCCACCTCCTCATCAACTTCAAGCCACTACAAAGCCTAAGAAGGCACCCCTGGCTTCAGATAAGTGTGCTTTCTACCACCAGAGAGGTCATTAGAAGTGCAACTATCCCAATAAGGAATGTGAGTTTTTTCAGTAGTCTCAGTCACAGTTCCAAGCTCCTACTTAAAATAATTCTTGGCATCCTGCCGCTTATGCTGCATCTATTCCGGCTCCAGATGTTGACCTGGCTTCCTTGAGCGCCCAGATTGCTCAGCTTCAACATCTCTTGTCCACTTCCTAGCCATCCCCATCTGCCTCCACTCTCACCTTTCTTCATTCAAATTTGCTTGGGTGGTTTTTTTACTCCGATGCCTCTCATCATATGACTCCTCACCTTTCCTTACTGGAAAATTGTAACCCCCATCCCTCTTCTATCACTATTAATACTAGTAATGGGTCTGGTATGCATGTTTTATCTATTGGATCTATCTTACTCTCTACTAGGGATGTAATCGGTTCGGTTCGGTACGGTACGGTCGGTATATAGGTAAAACATTTCACCAAACCGATAATGTCAGTTTTATTATTTTGAAGACCGATACATACTACTTCTGCCATCAAACCACACCGAACCAAACCGATTAAAACGGTACGGTTCGGTTTGGTTCGGTCCGATGTAGTTTAATTGGTAAGACCTTTCAAACTTAAGCCACTTTTAAATATAATGACTAATCTATATAAAAACATTAAATTACTATTTGTCCACCATTTCAAATATATCCAATCCATCCTTTCAATAAATACTTTTTAAGTCCTAAATTAACAAAAATAAAAACAAAAAAAAGTTAAAAATACTAAGGTTTCAAGAATAATGGGTTAGAGTTACGATTATATATAATAAGAGTTTATAAATTTAGGTTATAAAGATGATAAGGTTAATTAATTAAGGTTAATAATTTATTATACTTATTAATATCATTATGTTATTAGATTATATATATTATAAATACAATATATGTTGAAGCGGTCGGTTTCGGTTTAGGTTTAGTTCAGTGCACAAGGTGCTTGAACCAATACCGAATCGAAAACCAAAAAAAAGGTCAAACTTAAAAACCACACAGACCGATTCTTGTTAAAAAACAAACCAAATATAGCCGGTTTAGTCCAGTTCAATCGATTTAGTCGATTTTTTGGATTGTTCTTACATCCCTACCCTCTGCCATGTCTGCTGTTACTATCCCTCTGTTCTTTATGTTCCTCAACTGTCTGTCAATTTATTATTTATCGGTCAACTTGATGCTTCTGGTTTTAATGTTATATATTTTCCTCTTCTGTCTGTTGTGTGCAGGATTCAGTGTCCAAGAAGCATATTGGAGCCAGCCGTAGAGCTAGAGATCTCTATGTGGTAGAAAGCTTGCATATTCCTCTATCCACCTCTCCAGTTGCACTATACTTATTTCAGTTAGATTCTCAATCGAGTCAGTTTTATTTATGGCATTCTCGCCTATGTCATTTGTCTGTTGACCATTTACGATTTTTAGCCATGTCTAGATTATTGGGTAAAGTTTCTTCTAGTTAAATTGATGAATGTTGGGAGTGTAAACTTGCCAAAATGCCAGCTTTACCATTTAATAAAAATACTTCTATTTCTATTTCTCCATTTTCTCTTGTGTATACTGATGTCTAGGGACCCTTTCATGTTCTCACTAAAGGAAGTTCTGCATACTACGTGTCTTTTGTTAATAATTGCACCCGCTATACTTGGGCTTATCTTGTAACTCATAAATCTGACTTCTACCAAATATATTGTACCTTTCAGTCTATAATCACTACACAGTTTGGGTCTACCATTAAATTGTTACAATTTGACTTGAGTGGGGAATATTTTAAAACTGAGTTCTGTGAGTATTTGGCCAATTTGAGTACTATTCACCAAACATCCTATACTGATACACCCGTTCAAAATAGTCACGCTGAGCGTAAACACCATCATCTCCTTGAGACAGCTAGGTCTTTCCTCTCTACCTCTGTTTCGGCTCCTTTTTGGGATAAAGTAGTTCTTACTGCTGTTGTTCTTCTAAAACGTATGCCTACTCCCCTACTCTTTGGTCATTCTCCTTATGAGGTTTTGTTCTCCCAACTTCCCAATTACTCCCTCCTGCATGTATTTGGGTCTACTTATTTAGTCCTTCTTTCTCGTAAAGATAGGACCAAACTTAGTGCCAGATCTGTTCTATATGTCTTTTTAGGCCACAGTCTTACCCAAAAAGGCTATCAATGTTATAACCCTGTTTCTCATCGCCTTTATGTCTCCCGCCATGTTGCTTTTCTCAAACGTCTATCTTATGTTCAACTTCCTCCTATCATTGCTCCGGTTTTCAAAGAGGATTTGGTTCACATTGATCCATTTCCTTTTGAAGTCCCTCCAGATGACTATATCTCTATTGTCTTCCATAAACTTGTTCCTTCTACCACCCCTCCTGTTGAGTCCCTCTCTACTGAGTCTGTCTCTACTGAGTCTGTTCCGTCTTCTTCTCCTTCTTCTCCTCCCCCACCGTCTCCTTCTCCGTTGTTAGTCTATTCTCGTCACAAGGCCCTCCCTCCACCGGTTGTCTTTGCTCCTGCTGCCAATCCTCTTGCCTCTGACGACTCTGATCTTGCCAACCGTAGTATCCCCTTCGTATCCGTAAACAGGTAGTCAAACTTGATTTTGCTAAAATATGTTTTTCTCCTTCATAAAGCACATTTTTGTCTACTATTCACTCTTTTTCAAAATCCTAGTCTTACAAAGAGGCCTATCAAGATCCTAATTGGATTCAAGCTGTGGAGGATGAGTTGTTTGCCTTGCAAAAGACTACTACTTGGGAACTGGTTCCTTTGCCTGCTGGTAAGAATTTGGTTAGTTGCAAATGGATTTATAAAGTCAAAACTCATTCTGATAGTTCTCTCAAGCACTACAAAGCTCGCCTGGTTGCCAAAGGTTTCTCACAAAAATATGGTATTGATTATAAAGAGACATTTGCCACTATTGCCAAGATGACTATTGTTCATCATTGGCCTCTTTATCAGATGGATGTTAAGAATACTTTTCTTAATGGCTATCTCACTGAAGAGGTTTACATGCATCCTTTTCCTAGCCTTCCTCATTCCTCTGGACAGGTTTGTCATCTTCGACGTACTCTGTATGGTTTAAAGCAATCTCCTTGTATTTGGTACGATCGCTTTCAGACAGCTATCACTGAGCTTGGGCTGACTTAGCTTTGTTTCTCCTCCACACCTCTGTTGGTTTTGTTACCCTATTATTGTATGTGGATGATATGATCATCACTGGCTCTAACTATTCTACTATCTCTGAGGTCAAGCAATATCTCTTACGCACCTTTGAAATGAAAGATCTGGGCCCATTATGATATTTTGTTAGTATTGAAGTAGCTTCTTCTCCTAAAGGCTACTTTCTGTATGAAGCTAAGTATGCCAATATGGTTATTCACCGTGCCGGTCTTATTGACACTAAGATTGTCTCGAGCAGTGGTGTCGGTCTTAATGTGAAGCTCAACACTACTGATGGCGTCCCTTTAGATAATCCTACTCTATATTGAGAGCTCATGGGTTGTTTAGTCTATCTGACGGTTACTCACCTTGATTTTGCTTATGTTGTTCATGCGGTTAGCCAATTCATTTCTGCTCCTCGCTCTACTAATTAGACTGTTTTGGTTTGATTCTTAGCTATCTTCGAGGTACTATCTTTCAAGGCTTATTGTTGTCTTCTACTTCTTCCTTAGACTTCGTAGCCTATGCTGATTTTGATTGGGCTAGTGATATCATTGATCGCAAGTCCACTTCTGACTTCGGTATGTTTCTTCATGATTCCTTGGTTTTTTCTTGGAAGAGTAAGAAACATACCTTTGTTGTTCGTTCCACTGCCGAAACTAAGTACCGTGCTATAGCCCATGCCACTATTAAGATTGTTTGACTTCGTTGTCTCTTGTCTAATTTGGATATCCCTCAGTCTTCCCTGACCTCTCTCTATTGTGACAACCGCAGTACTATTCAGATTACCCAAAACATTGTCTTCCATAAGCAGACAAAGCACATTGAGATTGATTGTCACTTTGTCCAGTCTGGCTCTATCTCACTTCTTTTCATCTCTTCGGCTTTGTAACTTGTTGATTTCTTTACCAAGACTCACACCACTGCTCGGTTTCAAATTCTTCTTGGTAAACTCTCAATGTTTTCTGCTCAAACACCTTAAGTTTGAGCAGGGGTATGAGAATATTGTGTGAATCTTTTAGATTGTGTAAGAATATTATGTGAATATTTTAGATTGTGTTAGATTATGATTGCGTGAATATTTTGTTCTTACAATTATTCTTATTTCCTATTTAGGATTAGGCCTAGAATTGCTATATATATTAGATGTACACCTTGTATTGTTCGATAGTTGAATATACAACTTCTTCAAAAACGCACACTTCCTACCCCCAAACCCTTATTTCCATCTGTAACACCCCTCATTTCCTCTTTGATCTCCCTTCTCTCACCCTTTTCCCCTCAATTCCCTTTCCCAAAACGCCACAGTCCCCTTCCCCTCTGATCTCCCTTCTCTAGTAGTAATTTGTCGTATTTACGAAGACAATTGAAGTTTGGTGCAATACCAACCGAAGTCCAAACCGATTTTTCTATACCCGATGTGATCGGGTTTCAAACTATTGTTGGGTCGAAATTTGTTGGCAAGTTCTCCAACCCAAGATTGTCGGTTAGGGTGACGGTTGGTTCATGAATCCGATCCGACCCATGTACAGCCCTATGCAACAGCATGGTGGACTGAGATGTGGTCACCGTGAGAATCTTACAAGTGGCAGACTTTTTACTCTTTTTTCAATATACACAACTAATATGAAGAAAAAAAAAATTCCTTTACCTTTTTGTTTTTTATCCACAACAAGATTTGAACTCATAACCAAGTCCCTCTTTTCAAGATCACAAGCCAACATTTTACCACTCGGCAACGATAGATTTGGCAAAAAAAAATAAAAAATAAAGAAGAAAAATGCTTTGACTACCTCAAGGGTTGCAGTTTATTTTTGCATTATTTTTCTTAGGGAGGTTGCAGTTACCTAGAGGGATATTATTTGGACATCTAATGAACTTCAATGATCTTACAGCAAAACCTACTGCAGTATGTAAATACAAATGCTCTTATCAAAAAATTAAGAAATAAGAGAAAAAATTATGTGAATAGAAATGAAGCTTTATACATAAATATTTTTATATCCAGGCTCTAAAATACATTTACATATCAAAAGGTTTTGACAGTAATTAAAGCATACCCCAAATATGTCCTCATACTCTTCTAATAGAGTTATAACAATGGCTTGAGCATGATTAGCTGCCGCAGCTGCTTGCAGAAGTTGCATAGAACCATCACCACCCACATCAAAGTCATTTTCAAGTTCACAATCACCAGATAGAAGGGGACGAAGAAGTAAGGGTGCCATGCAAGCTGCCACAGCTGAAGAACTCATTCGATTCTCAGTCTTGTGAGAAGCCACGGTTTGCATCATCTTAAGAATTCTGAAAACAAAGGGAAAAAATAATCATTTTTAATCTAAGAAATGCAGCTCATGCCAAAGCAACTACAGAAAGGCAGAGGAAGAAAAAACAATGTTTTAAAGAAAGACATTGCGTTCAAAAGTTCTTCTCTATCCAAACAAGGCCATAATATAAGGATATTTAACAGACATGGTGAGAGTATCCAGCATCTGACCATTAATTAGTCATAATTTTGGAGAGGGTTGTAAGATTTCTAAATAATTTCTATATATTCCATTGTGTACTAATACAAAGAATACATCTGATTATACAGTGAACCTAACCCTAAGACTAAAAAGGAAACACTGCCATATATATACACCTATAACTTAGAAAATATGAGGAAGAAGAACTCCGAAAATATGAGGAAAGAACTCCGAAAAATATGAGGAAGAAGGAATATATTTCTGTTATATTCAAAACTTCTTATCTTACAAGACCAAATGACACTCCTTATATAGGAGATATTACAAACATCATTATAACCCATTATATGCCACTTACATATTATATATTACCACTATCTACCACTATCATATTATATACATGCCACTATCTACCACCAACACCACTATCATATTATATACATGCCACTATCTACCACCAACACCACTATCATATGCCACTATCTTATTATATACATTAACACAAATTTCCAGCACTCCCCCTCAAGCTGGTTTGAAGATATCTTCCATAGCCAGCTTACTAGTCAGCTTATCAAATTGCTTCTTGTGTAGTCCCTTCGTTAGCACATCAGCTAATTGTTCACCTATTGGAAGGTAGGTCATACAGATTATGCCAGCATTGATTTTCTCCTTGATGAAATGTTTATCCACTTCTATATGTTTTGTGCGATCATGTAGAACTGGATTATGAGCTATAGATATAGCTGCTTTGTTGTCACAATAGACCTTCATAGGTGTCGGGTGAGAAAGCTTTAATTCTTCAAGAATTCTTTTAATCCACATTACTTCACAGATTCCATGGGCAACAGCTCTGAACTCTGCTTCTGCACTACTTCTAGCTACCACATTCTGTTTTTTACTCCGCCATGTAACTAGGTTCCCACCTACAAATGAGCAGTATCGGATGTTGATCTCCTGTCTGTAACACTTCCTGCCCAGTCTGCATCTGTGTATACTTCAACTTGAAGATGTCCATGTTTCTTGAACAGTAAGCCTCTCCCTGAAGTTCCTTTCAAATATCTTAAGATCTTATAAACGGCCTCAAAGTGCTCTGCCCCTGGTGAGTGCATGAACTGACTTACCATGCTGACTGCAAAGGCAATATCAGGCCACGTATGAGACAAGTAAATCAATTTCCCTACAAGTCGCTGATATTGTTCCCTCTCTTTGACTTTTTCAGCCTTAGCAGCTTGTAACTTCAAGTTAGGCTCGATCGGAGTCTCCACCATCTTACAACCAAGCATACCTGTTTCTCCAAGGAGATCAAGAACATATTTTCTCTGATTAACGAATATACCTTCCTTGGATCTTGCAAATTCCATTCCGAGGAAATACTTGAGGGCTCCCAGATCCTTAATGTGAAATTCTTTTGCGAGTTTCTCTTTGAGGGCTGCTAACTCTGCTTCATCATTACCAGTTAAAATGATGTCATCAACATAAACAATCAAAATTGTAATTTTACTGTTTTTTGAATGTTTATAAAATATTGTGTGATCTGCTTGACTCTGCGAGAAGCCACAACTGATAACTGCCTTCCCAAAGCGTTCAAACCACGCTCTTGGTGATTGTTTGAGTCCGTATAATGACTTGTTCAATCTGCATACTCTGTCGCTTCCAAGTCTCTGCTCAAATCCCGGCGGTCTTCAAGATCACCATTGAGAAATGCATTTTTAATGTCAAGTTGATGTAGAGGCCAATCTGAATTTACTGCAAGAGATAACAGTACTCTGATGGAATTTATTTTAGCAACAGGAGCAAACGTCTCCTGATAGTCGATCCCATAAGTTTGAGTGAAGCCTTTAGCCACCAGTCTCGCCTTGTATCTCTCAACGCTTCCATCTGCGTTACATTTTATCGTAAACACCCATTTACACCCAACTGTTTTCTTGTCTTTGGGTAGATCAACTATCTCCCAAGTACCACTTCTCCTTAAAGCATTCATCTCCTCCATGACTGCTAATTTCCAATTCGGATCATCCAATGCTTCCTGTATATTCCTTGGAACAAACAAGTGTGAAATCCTAGATGTGAAAGCTCTATGGTTTTTAGACAGTCTTTGATAGAAGAGTTAATTTGCAATAGGATGTTTAATGCAATTTCGGATACCTTTCCTAATTGCTATAGGAACATCAAGGTCGGAAATAGAAGGAATAGGATTACCTAAAATTTCGATGCCAGAACTCGGGTGGACATTCGGGTCATTAGGATGGACATTCGGGTCATTATTCCTCAGATGAAATCGCTTCCTAGTATAAACCTGAAGCTCAGGATTTAGATCATTTTGTAGTACTTCTCCCCCTAAACAAGAATCTTCTTGACTAGGCACCATAGAACTTGGTTCTCCTAAGTGATCATTATCAGACAGATGTGGTTTTTGTGTAGGATAAATGACATTGGGGAGCGGGATAGAAATATCCCAAAAACGGTCTTCTACTCCACTTGTCTCCCCCTGAAGAGAAGTGTTGGGGAAATAGGATTTTATTTCCACAAATGACACATCCATACTCACATGAAATTTCTTGGTTTGAGGATCGAAACACTTATACCCCTTTTTGTTTGAGGAATAACCCAAAAAAACACATTTTATAGCACGGGGGTCAAGTTTTGAACGAAATTGACTAGGAACATGAACATAGGCAGTACATCTAAAAACTTTGGCGGGTAAATCAGAAAACAACCTCGTGTCAGGAAAAAAAGTTTTGAGACAATCGAAAGGTGTTTTGTATGTTAACACCTTTGTAGGCATCCTGTTTATCAAATAAGAGGCTGTTAAAATTGCTTCACCCCATAAATATTTAGGAACATGCATGTAAAACATTATAGCACGTGCTACTTCAAGTAGATGTTTATTTTTTCGTTCTGCAATGCCATTTTGTTGAGGGGTATCCCGACATGTAGATTGATGAAAAATCCCCTTTTTTTCCAAAAACTCACCCAACTGCTCATTGAAATATTCTGTTCCATTATCAGAATGTAAAATACCAATTTTGGTTTGAAATTGGTTTTCAATCATATTGTAAAAATTTGTGAACAAATTTTTCACGTCAGATTTTTTATTCATCAAATAAATCCAACATAAGCGGGTATGGTCATCAATAAATGTAACAAACCATCTTTTACCAGAAAGAGTAGTGATTTTAGAAGGGCCCCAAGCATCACTATGAATCAAATAAAAAGGTTTGGAAGCCTGGTAAGGTTTTGGCAAATAAGTAGAGCGATGAAATTTTGCAAAAATGCAACTTTCACAATGAAAAGAAGAACAATCAATCCCTTTAAATAATTCTGGAAATAAATGTTTCAGATAAAGAAAACTAGGATGTCCTAGCCTATAGTGCAATAGCATTATTTTTTCTCGAACAGAGATTGAACTAGTACTATTAAAGCTCTGAGCTTTTTTATTACTAACAGGTACTTCATCAAAGTAGTAAAGACCTTCAAGCATCCTAGCACGCCCAATCATCATCCCCGAGTTCTGGTCCTGAAATTCACAATGGGATTCAAAAAATGTAACACGACAATTAGAATCCTTAGATAGTTTACTGACAGACAAAAGGTTACAGGCTAAGTTGGGGACGTGAAGAACAGCATTGAGATTAATTTTCTCAGTTAGTTTAATAAATCCTTTTCCTGCAATAGGTGAAAAACTACCATCGGCTATTTTGATTTTGTCATGACCAGAACAAGGGAAATAGGTACTAAATAAATGGGAAAAACTAGTCATGTGATCGGAGGCACCGGAATCTATGATCCACGGAGAGAAGTTTAGGCAAGAGAAGGCTTTAGGATTTCTACCTGTTTGTGCCAACAAAACACTAGGAGTACCGAATGAGGAGTTGGATTTTATCAGCTTTAAGAGTTGATCAATCTGCTCTTTGTTGAAGGGACCTGAATCGGCTTCATTAGCAGTAGGAAAGCCACGATTCTTCTCTCCTTGTTTGCTGCTTTTCCAGTTGACAGGTTTGCCATGGATCTTCCAACACGTTTCAAGTGTATGGCGAGGCTTGTTGCAAAAATCACACCAGACCCGTGGCTTATCATCAAACCTGCGCTGGTAATTTGTAGCCTTGTTGGCCGCAACATCGCTAATTAAAGCAGAAATTTCAATTGATTCACCAGTACCTTTTTTCTTAAGCATGACGCTCCTTCGGCTCTCTTCCCTTCTGACTTCGGCAAATACTTCGCCAATGGATGGGAGAGGAGGTCTGCCAATAATTCTTCCTCGCACTTCATCGAACTCAATGTTGAGGCCGGCAAGAAACTTGTAAATACGGCTGTCTTCCACAGTTTTCTTGTGGTGGTTGCAATCGTCAACCGATTTCCATTCGTATGTGTTGAAGATGTCAAGATCCTGCCACAACCTTTTCAACGAATTGAAATATTTGGTGATGGAATCATCTCCTTGACGAATCTCTCCCAACTTCAAAGTTAATTCGAAAACTTGAGATTGATTTCCTAGGTCAGAATACATCTGACTAACATTATCCCACAATTCTTGTGCAGTAGGATAGCACATGTAATTAGAGCTTATATCCTCCTCCATGGAATTGACCAACCATGTCATAACCATGGAATTTTCAGCGTCCCAACTGTCGAACAGCGGATCATTAACAGCAGGAGCCTTCTTGTCACCAGTGATGTAACCGATCTTTCCTTGCCCACGGATATACATCCGGACAGATTGTGACCAGCGGAGAAAATTATCACCATTTAGGCGGATGGTGGTGATTTGGACAAAGTGAGAGTTTGACGTTTTCACCGGAATGGCAGCGGCAGGGGTTGAAGTGGTTTCGAACGTGACTTCCGACATGGCTATGACGGTTTTAGGGCTGCTGTGTTTTTTGTAGCTCTGATACCAACTTAGAAAATATGAGGAAGAAGAACTCCAAAAATATGAGGAAGAAGGAATATATTTCTGTTATATTCAAAACTTCTTACTTTACAAGACCAAATGACACTCCTTATATAGGAGATATTACAAACATCATTATAACCCATTATATGCCACTTACATATTATATATTACCACTATCTACCATTATCATATTCTATACATGCCACTATCTACCACCAACACCACTATCATATGCCACTATCTTATTATATGCATTAACACAAATTTCCAGCAATTATGTTAAAAAAAATAAAAAAGAAATAACAAATAAAAATTATATTATATATGATAAAATAAATAATTTTTTATTTTAGACATAAAAATTATATTGTTTATGATAAATTATATCCGTTTGGCAAGTTGGTTTATGGGCTTTTTTGGCTATTTTAGCCATAAAAGACAAAATAAGCTATTTTAGCCACAACATACAAAACATCACATCTAACCCATAATAATTACACTATTCTGTCACAAAAAAAAGTCAAAAAAGTCAAAAAGCCAAAAAATCCTTCCCAAACCAAGTTTTTTAGCTCAGGCTAAAATAACCAAAAAAACCAAAAAGTCAAAAAGCCGACCCACTTCCCAAACGAAACCTATATATGATAGATTATATTATATGAAACAAATATGAAAACAAAGAGGGAGGGAGAGAGAGAGAGAACAGAGAATAGATCGAGACAGAGAAGCAAACAGAGATCAACAGTGAGAGAAGAGAGGGACGAAGACAATCGAAGACTAGGGCTTCGAAGGGAAAGTCAAAGGGCGCGAGAAAGTCATCAAATAGAGGATCGAAGCCAGCGACCAGGTTCTCTCCTTGCCCTCTCAAGAGTGCTTCCTTCTCGCATCAAATTCGCGTTTCCGTCTCCTCAGATTCGCGATTCTGCTGCGATTCTTCCTCAGAAGCACAAAATCACGCTTCTTCCTCAGAGTCGTCACCATCTGAGATGATTCCTGCTACTAAGAACCAGAGACCTCGATTGATCCTGACACCAAAACCGGAGAGAGTTTCATGATGGCTACTAGGGTGTTAAACCAAGCTCTGATACCATGTAAGATTTTTGAAGAATTTTTGTATATTCCATCGTGTACTAATACAAAGAATACATCTAATTATATAGTAAACCTAACCCTAAGACTAATAGGTTGGGCATGGAGTGCTCCTCTTCTTTCAGCAGCTTTGACACCTCACAAATTTTGCTGCTTTAAATTTAAATTCATTTATGATTTATTAACTGTGTTCTCTTCTTCAGAAGAGATATTGCTTCCTACCTCAATCGCAACAAATAGAAATAAAGAAGAGAAACATAACATATAGCATATTGTGCTCACATTATTCACATTTGGATTTGGATTGTGCCATGGAGCAACTGATCAATCCTTCAGAACAGTGGGTCTGTAGAAATTGAAATACTCAAGAGTTCCTCGAGCACCTCTTCAAAAAGAGCTAATTTCGAAATCAACATTGAAAAATAAAAATGTTGTCTTGTTGTGCAACATAGGAGTATGTTACACACATATTAGCTAGTTCTTATACTGCTCCGCTACCTACGGTTTTTCTTTTCCCTTCTTGGTTAACAATTAGAGTTCACCATGAAGATACACCCTGCACTCAAGATGCCTTTACTAGTATGAGGATGTGAGAGCTACAAAAATTGTTGGCTAAAGGAAAGCTGAATTTACTTGAATGTATCGTAGAACAATCAGTGAAACAAGAAGACAGCAACAACAGCAAATAATAAATTAATAATGCAACTATAGATCACTTCAACACTTCACTTCCATTCAACCAGCACAACTCTTGTTCTTTTTTTTTTGTTGAGAAACAACAAAATTTTATTAAAACGTGAAATAGAAAGAGGACAAGAAGTTCTCATACAGAGAAAAGAAGAAAAAAAAAACAAAACAAAACAAAACAAAATCACAAAACTCGAAACCCTAAGGATGGCAAACAGCAGCCCAATCCCTAGAGATCAAAAACAAAGGGACTCCTTTAACAAGAGGAGATACAAATGCCCAAAATGAGGCCAAATATTCCACCCTATCCCACAACGCCTCTACACTTACTTCCTTGCCTTCAAAAATTCGAAGGTTTCTCTCCAACCATATAACCCAGAAAATAGCAAACACAATGCCTATCCACATTGAATTGGCTTTTCTTGGAACTCCCAAACCCTTCAAACCGAATAAGAATCATATGCATACACTCCCGCGGAGCAACCCACTGCACATCACATAACCTGAAAAGACGCTGCCATAATACAGAAGCCACCGGGCAATGAAGAAAAAGATGATCCACATCCTCCAAATTTCTCTTGCACATCACACACCATTGAGGGCAAAGAGAGTGATTAGGCATTCTCCTCTGGAGAACATCATTAGTTGTAACACCCTTTTGAGCCAAAGACCACAAGAAAAACTTCACTTTATGAGGGACACCCGCTTTCCAAATTTTCTTATGAAAAGGGAACAAAGGAACCAAGGGATTATCAATAATCTTATCAAAAAATTATTTGCATGAAAAGACCCCTGAAGAGACAAGATTCCACACCCTATTATCAGAAGACGAAGAAAGAGAAACCCCCTCAAGCACTACCAACAAAGATGCCAACTCCCTCGCCTCTCTATCATTCAAGTGTCTAATGAGATCAAAATTCCAGGAGATGGGTGCCATAGACGAGCAAGCGACTGACGCAATAGACACATTTGGAGAACGAACCAACCTATAAAGAAGGGGATAAGATCTAGAAAACAAAATATCCCCTAACCAAACATCCTCCCAAAACCGAACGTTCTCCCCATTCCCCACTCTGAATGAAAAGAAATTAGACACAAGACAATACAAACGAGAAATGAATTTCTACGGTGAACGACAATTGCCTCTATTAACCACATTAGAATCCCTACCATTGGATTGAACACCATACTTGCTTTTAATAACTAAACACCACAACGACTCACTTTCAAGAGGGAATCTCCACAACCACTTGCCCAAGAAAGCAATATTCCTAGCAACAATGTTTCCAATAGCCAAGCCACATTTTGCCCTAGAAAGAGGAACAGTCTCCCACCTAACCAAATGAATTCCTTTACCCTCCTCACACCTTTCCTAGAGAAAATCCCTCATCAATTTCTCAATCTTTTTTGCAATGTTAACCGGGATTTTGAAAAGGGACAGGAAATAAATAGGAACAGATCCTAAAACAGATTGTACCAACGTATACCTCCCTCCCTTAGACAACAAAGCTCGCTTCCAACCCTCCAATCTTTTCCTAATTTTGGCAAAAACAGGTTCCCAAAAAGACACCAATCTAGGATCTCCTCCCAACGGAAGCCCCAGATATTTGAGAGGAAAGAAATCAATTGGACATCCCAACATAGCCGCCACCCTATGCACATGACTATCGTCCAAATTAATACCCACAACACAGCTTTTGCTAAGATTGACCTTGAGGCCCGACACAATTTCAAAAATTCTCAAAATCTTTAGTAAACTCCCCGCCTTACTTTCCTCCTTAGATAAGAATAAAATAGTATCATCCACAAATTGTAAATGAGTAACACCTATCCTATCCCTTCCCACCACAAACCCCTCAATGACACCCTTATCCTTAGCTAAATCAATAATCCTACCCAACACATCAGCAACTAAAATAAACAAAAATGGTGATAAAGGATCACCCTGTCTAAGACCCCTGGATGCTTGGAAAAAAATCCCCCGCCTTGCCATTCACAATGATTGCCATATTGCATGACGACAAGGACCCCCAAATCCACTTCCTCCATCTAACTCCAAACTCCTTCCTTTCCAAAACAAAATCCACAAAGCCCCAATCAACATGGTTATCTGCCTTCTCAAAATCTAACTTAAAGACAATACCCTCCTTACGTAGACCCCTATACTCCTCCACAACCTCGTTAGCCACTAAGACTACATCCAAAATCTGCCGACCCTGCACGAACGCACCTTGTGCCAAAGAAATAGTTTCCCCCATGACAACTCTAATTCTCCTAGAAAGCACTTTAGCTAAAATCTTATAAGGAGATGTGACTTGGTCTAAAATCCCCAATCTTGATCGATTTCTCCTTTTTGGGAATTAGACAAATAAAGGATGCATTGGTGCACAAATTAACCGGCCCGCTCTCAAAAAACTCAGAAAATACCCTCATTAAATCCCTTTTTACAATTTCCCAACAATCCTGAAAAACTGCCATTGAAAAGCCATCTGGGCCTGGAGCCTTATCTCTATCGCACTCAAATACAGCTTGTCTCACCTCATCTTCGTCAAAAGGTCTTTCCAGCCAACTAGCAATCGCTAAATCCACTGGAACCCAATTAATGCCTTTAATCCCTAGACGATCCACACCCCCATCAGAATATAGATTTGAATAAAAATTAAAAATTTCCTTGACAATAAGCTCCTCCTTACACACCACTTCACCTGGAGCCACTTCCAAATTTTTAATAAAACTCTTCTTCCGCTTCCCCGATGCAACTCTATGATAAAATCTAGAATTAGTATCACCTTCTCTAGCCCATTTCAACTTAGCTCTTTGACCCCAAAAAATTTGCTCCCTAAAAATGATCTCCTCCAACTTCATTCTAATCATTGATCTCCTATACCTTAACATTTGAGATAAACCCTCCCCAGCCTCCTTCACGTCTAACTCCCCAATCTCCCATACTAATTTTGCTTTTATCTCACCCATATCCCCAAAAACTTCACGTTTCCAAACTTTAAGATTTTCCTTGACTCCTCTCAACCTTCGCATAAACTTAAAACCCTCCCACCCATGGACACGGGCATTTTCCCACCACTCCTTAAAGAATGCCTTGAAATCCCGATTTTCCAACCACATATTCTCAAACCTAAATGGGATAGGACCCCATTTAAAAGGACAACTCTCTAGAATCACAGGACAACCTCTTGCCTTATATCCGGAAACATCTCCTCCCATCCCAAAGTATGAAGGAACCTATCCAACCTACAACACATCCGATTTTCCTGCAAATTAGATCATGTGAATCGCACATTGCTCAAAGGGAGATCAATCAACTCACACTCCCTAATAAAAGAATCAAAGTCCCTCATACTCCTAATGGACAAAGAAAATACCCCAACAACTACCTTGCACTCCGCTACAACTCTGTCATCCCACATAATCAAAATTCCCCCTAATCTCCCCCTAGAAGGCAATACAGCCAATCTCCTAAATCAAGTCCCCCAAACACTTCTAATAAAAACCCTATCACACTCTTCACACTTTGTCTCTTGAAACATAACTATATCTGGTTGATGAATTTTCAAAACCTCTTCAACTACCGCCCTTTTCCTACGAGACCGTAGTCCTCGAATATTCCAACTAAAGATCTTCATCGGGAACCATCATCACCCCTTGCCTCTTTGCCCCGCCTCTCATAATTGATGCCACTCTCAAGGTTTCTTAACTCCCTCATCCCTTTCCTAAGCCCCGAACCTCTTTGACTTCCATCCCCCCCAGATGGATTCCCCACCCTCCTAGCCCGAGATTTCTTCCCAGTATTCCTGACCAGCGCCAACCCAAGAGTCTCAAGTAGCTGTGCAAAGTGAGGCACATCATCCCCCTCCAAAGGAAAAGACACATACTCATTTCCCTCAACCACATTTCGGACTCGGCACCATCGTTGCCACTAACAATGTTCCTTTGAAGCCTATGATTAGGAGACTCCTCCCTCAAAAGATCAGTCTTATTAGTAACCATATTATTCAGCTGAGGGTTCAAACTGCCACTGGTAGAGATCCTATTCTCATGTAACAGAGGCAAATTATCATTCTTGTTAGAAACCATTCTGGTAGCTTGTAAGAAACAAGGACCCTATACTGACTCCCCCTCCTCTCCCCTAACTGACACAGAATGAGGACTCTGAAGATTAGGATGAAGTGAAGAATTCATGTTATCCCTGTCAATAGAGTCACCAACCTGTTCACAAGAATTGAAGACTGCCTCACCCTCAGATCCCCCAGTGTGCTTAATACAAGAAGAATTTGGTACCTCCTCATCATGGTATAGCCAACTGAGATTCAAGTCAGAATCATCAACCCTCTCCTCCTCCGAATAGTCATCAGCTTCCTCATTCGGACCCAGGGAATCCTCAAAACTGTCTTGAGAACCATATCCTTCCAATGCTTGGAGCACCCCTTGTGGATCGCAGATGCCCCCTTCCACATCATGAATCAGTCTGTCAACACCAGGTAAACATTCGATCGCTACATCCTCGTCTTCAGCCAAACAATTAACTTCGAAGGGTCACTCAATCTGCAGAAGCTGACTTGAGGAGCGATCAACCACATCGGCCAAACCCAAATGAACTTCATTTGGGTTTAACCCAACCAGCAAAGTCGGACCCTGATCAGCCCCAACCTTCTCAATCTTCTGTCTCCAACTAACGTTACCTTCATCCCTGACATCCACCTGCGTCGCTACCTGTATACAATCATTCACCCCTTCGAGAACACCCGTCGTCGCCTTAACCCGACAAAGCCCTAGATCCGACCCTCGAATAAGAGTACCCATTTAGTCTGATTTAGGCCCATTGTGATTCAAAATAAAACTTGATTGTTTATTACCCAATGGGCCATCACCCACATGGTTCAGACCTTAACCCAAACGACGAGTGCAAGAGAGGCCCAAATTAATCCTCTCATCATCACCAACCCGGTCAGCAAGTGAAACAGAAGAAAGGCCCAAAACTGGCCTGGGCCGAAATTCACCCAACAGCCCATCTTCACCTAAAATAGCCTTTCGAGTTCTGGAGCCCATAACATCAAGCCCATGTTCAATACAATCATGCCCAACGCTTGACCTTCCCTCCCCGTTGGCATTCTCTCTGTCGAACAGAAGAGCCTCTTCGTGAACTCCAACATCCTGGGGAACTAGACATCCACGTGTCCCAACGGTCCCCTCAGTCTCTTCATCTCCCCCACCTCCTGCGCCAAGCTCCAATGGGATCTCTCGCCATAAATTCCATTGCCGATGACCCTCCCTTCGTCTGAAGAACTTCAAAATCGCCTTCACTCGCACAGTGATTGCTCCATGAGTCGTCGAAATCTCCACAGTTGATGGTAAAAACCCAGACACCGATCCTCTCACCTTCAATCTTGCCTCAAAAAGGTTTTCAAAATTCTTGGTTTTGTTGTCCACTTCTAAGAGCCCACCACATTTCGCCCCAATTTGTTCAAAAGTTCTGATATTCCATAAATTAAACGGCAAATCGCAAATAGCAATCCAGCCTCCATACGAAGCAATCACACTAGATCTCCTATGCTTCTCTTCTGACCACCTCTCCAGCAATACAGCTATACCCTTACCAAAAAACTGCCACCCTTTATCCCCGTAGAACGCAGCCACATCCTCGATCTTGGTGAAAACAGAGCTCGATTCAACTGAAAGGGACGGAGCTTGATAGGTATCTTGTAAGATTTACATAATTCCTTCTCAATTTGCTCCCACCCTATAAAGAAATCAGCTCTCTCACACACCACCGCCTGCTGGAGTACTAGCGAAGAACCATCCTTTAACGAACTTGATGATGGAAGCTTGAGAATCTCCGCATACGACCATCCTCTGTTTGCCCTTGTTTTCATTTGCTAACTCGTTTCCTCTATGTCATCCTCCTTATTGGCCCCATTCGACCAAACATCATTTCGAAGATCCCTTGCCATGGCCACATTTCTTGTCACCTTACCTACCTTCTTACCTTCTGCATCTCTAGCACGAATGTTCTGCCTTGTTCCAAGTAGAATTGTTTCAAGTAACCCAGCTACATCCTTCCACCCCTGACGATTGACTCCTGTTGGGATGATAATGTTTGATGATCTTATCCCAGCAACCCACTTGGCTAGTTCCACAAACTCACCTCTCCTATTTGAATAACACTGAAGACAGAAAACAACCGAGCTATTCGTGTACTTTCTAAAGGACTACCTTTTGTCAGTCATGGTTGCAGCATCTTTGAGAGCCTGTGATGCCCAGAAAACCTCTCCCAGATCAAGTTTCAATGTGAAACTGCGATGCCTATTCCTTTCAATGATTTCCACTACCTCCCCGTGTGATCTCTCATCAACCTGAACAATAATTACCTTCTGCTCAATCTTCAGATCAAACACACGATCACTGTATTTCCTCATAACTTTCAATGTTTTGTCCTCCCTGAAACTCTAGCTATTGCTATTTGTTGCCTGTTGCAGTTTGGAATACCTTTTTTTGGCTTTATACAAAACATTGTTATTATGAAGTGATTCATCACGTAGGACATGTTTGGAGCATCTAGCACAACTCTTGTTCTAACCAATCCTTAAGAGGAAATAACTTGCTAGAGCTGAACTCTTGGTGTTGCCAGATTGAGATCATAGTTTAACTAAAACTTTTGAAAGTAAAAAGATCGGCAAGGCAGTTTAAGTTGTTTAACACCTCCAAGGTGAGGATGAACCTCAAGGCATACAGCACAATTTTACAAGATTAATATGTAATAGTTAATATATATATATATATACACATACATGTATATAGGTTATTAGTAAATAGAAAAAGGCAGTAATAAATAGAAGAGTATTAAGGATATTTATAAATGTGTTTCACATATATTAGAAGCATAATAACATAATTAAGCACTGAAAAATCTCCGAGTTCCACCACTGGATTGCTAATTATTAATTAATCTATATGAATGATGTCTACTGAAACACCAAGAGAGAGAGAGAGCATATTTCAATCGAGAAATATGAAATAAATCATTTACAAAACAAATAAGCACGGTTGGTGACTTGAAAAAATAATAAATAAATAAATAAAAACAATCACTCTCATGAGACATGGATCACGGGCCGAGGCACAAAAAAGATATGCCTAGATAGACAACTTTGGAACTTGTGAATTGGTAACCTCTATTCTAAAATAAAAAATTGACCTTCGACGACTACCGGACATCACTTCTATTTATTAGGATATAAATAACTTGAGGGGGAAAATGAAGACTACATTTTGAGCCCAACAATTATCCAGAAAATATATCTTGAAAGCCACACAAACCCAGTTTGAAGATAAACTGCTGAATTGATCTCATGAACTGTGTAATCTAATCCAAAACAACCCTAGTCAAGGTCCTAAAATATCCCCCTATTATTTCCTTCTCTAGTTTGGCATAGTTTAAGAATTTTGAACTGTTTCATAGGAACAACTAAAACATTTCCATTTCATATCAAAATGAAACCTAAAGGCGGCTTTGAAACTCCTGTTGTTTTAGTAAGGAAACATTTGTTAAAAAGAAAAGAGAACTTAACTCTAAATTATATCATCTTTACAGACATGACACAGTGCAGAAATTTGAGCTTGATAGAGAATGATGACATATTAAAAAAAATAACAAGTCATCTGCTGAAACTAAACATATAAAACGGAGTGATATACTGGCCACTAAAACTAACACAAACAATCCACTACCAATTTTGACATAATAAGGAACACAAACTACAATAAATAAAATTCATCTCATCAACTACCTCTGTAATAAGCGACGATTTGGCTCTGGGAATGTTTCACATATAGCCTCACGCATAGCAGCAACTCTCCTGCCACGATCAGTTCCTAAATCACAGTGGAATAGCCCAATTATGGAATGAAAAACCCAAAACCTTGAAAGAACATTAATTCAACTTATCCAAGATACAAATACAGCATCATAAAACAGAATGTACCAAATTCACCAAGTACTGCCACAACATCTGAAAAACCTTTCGTATTACATATAGGAAGAATTTTAGTTGATTCACACATAAACAATAATAAATCAAAGAAGATTCCAAAATTCAAGAATTTTTTTATGTATGCATATAGGTAAAGCAAGTGACCAACATAAACACCATTAGAGGTAATATTTTTTAAAAAAAAAAAACAATAATAATTTTAAAATATATATTATTAAAAAAAAAAAAGGAATAAGAAGAAGACAAGTTGGGGAACATCAACCAATGCCAAAGATGAAGAAAGCTCAATACAGGAACAGATCCAATTGAAACAAACTCCAATGAAAAACTCACGACATGTTTCCAGTAGCGCATTGCAGCAAGACGCGGGTACTGGAGACGATGGTAACTCCCGAAGAACATACTGGAACAATGCCATACAGGAAACAGTAAATAAAATAACCTAGGTTCCAGAAACTTGTCGCCTATGAGATTTTTTTTTTTGTGTTTTCCACTGATTGAAGGAGATACCTTGACACAATCAGCTATAACATGTGCATCCTCCTCTGAAGAAAAGTCATTTTTTCCTGAAATATAGAAGAGGACAAAAACAAGTCAACCATGGTGGGTTACTACAAATAATATATGTGTGTATATATATAAAGAAACTACCCCAAAAAAAAAATTTGAGCTCCTTTTCAATAATAATCGCTCAGTAAACTGGATCCTTTCTTTACCATTATTTTAAAATACTTTTTCAACAATATTGTTGGCACTATCCCTGATTCATTAATAAATACACATTTTTCATCCAAAAGAAATTTTAAGTACATATGCATGCATACTGCGTGTGTTAAAGGGACTTCATTTCAGTGCATGACAGTAAATTCAATAAAATGATACAAATGCCTGGTGGAAAACAGAAAAGCTAATGATTAGTAACCATATTCTCACCACCCACATCCTCAAGATTGGTAACTGAAAATTCACTCATATAACACTTTACTATAAGCAGAAAGATGAGAAGGAGGCCAATTGAGAGTCATTTTTTAAACACTTTCCTATTTCTGAAAATTGAAAATTAAAAAGGACCAGTAAAAATGCACTTGACATACCTTTTTTAAACCCAAAAAGAAAAAGAATAACTATCTTGAAATCGGTCCAAAAATGACTGCACTTCAATATTTTGATCATTTTCATTTTCAATAACACATTTGAAAAACCCTGCCAATATATATACACAAACCTTGTGTACAGAACCCAGTACCCCCCCCCTTCTCTCTCTCTCTCTCTCTCGCTCTCTCTCTCTCTTCCACACACACACACAAAAAAAACAAAAAACAAAAACAAAAAAAAAAAGACACTACCTAAAATAGGTGTAACAATGAAGACATAGACATGTAATCACGAGGACCCAAGAATCCAAGCAAACTAACCCTGCTCATATTCTCGAATTCGACGTTCAACATCATCAACATAGGCAGCTTGCCGCAATATCCCCTCTACTTTGACTCCTGGAACATTACTGTCAAATGATTAGAGACAAACAAGCAAACTTGCACACAAATAAGTAGACATTTCTATGCCAAAATTATTAGGGGAGGATGATTTATAAATTGGTTTTAGTGAATACAAACATAGCCTTTGGTAAAGGTTTAACTTAATAAAATTTTGAGGCCAAATGGAGGAAGGATAGAAGAGAAAAACCAATTGAAAACTACAGTTAAATACTGATGGGTTATAATAGGCCCTGCAAAGGTAACTAATACAGAACGAAGATGAGAAGCAAAGAATTTCCACAATAGTTGGGATATCAGAGGTGCAGGACATGTAAATAGACCAAAAAGATTAGAATATTGTCTCTTTTTTTCTTTTGGGAGGTAGGATATGTTGATATTATGTTCTTTACCACTCACGAATGAGCGTTTTCTGGCACAAAAATCTATATTCATTAGGTGTTCCCTATCCGAATTTTCCGATCTCTTTGTTGCAATTCCATGAAGAGAGTATCATACAGTGTGAACATCCCAGCATGAAATGTACGAAAATCTGTAGGTTGACAATAAAATCATAATACCATGTTATACAAAAATAACTAAAAGCTCCTTGATCCCCTTATCATAATATCTTGTTTCTACAGGAAATGGAACACTTGGGATTACTTTGTAATGATGCCTATATTACAGGGCTTTACTATATTTTGAGGCTGCCAATGAGCTACCACTACTAAAATCAGAAACTTCTCGTGTATAGTGCCTGGAACATTCCATCGAATACTGGAATAAACAATAGTTTGATACACTACCGTGAACTAAAAACAAGGGGGAAAGCACACAAAGCCAACAGCACTCATAATATAGCTATCACCTTGCCGAACTTGAAGCCTTTTTTTGAATCCTAAAATGGCACGTGCAGAAGGATTTATCTCCAACCTTTTCTATCTATCCTTAGAAACAAAAGGTTAGAATTTAGAAAAGGTTGGAGATAAATCACATAAGTGACGGCAAAAAGAGGTATCTCACCATGCTCTTCCACAAACCTAAGGGCTTTCTCCAAGAAAGATGGGGTTCCATCTATATCTTCCAAAGCAAGTAAAATTGGCCGACCAATGACCAAAGATTTCACCGGCTGCCTATCCTTCACTACAGAGAATAAAAAGAAAAGGAGAAAGAGGAAAAAAATCAATTTTTCAAGAAAGTTGAGAACAATGCAAAGAGTAAAGTTTTACAGGTTCAGAACAATACCAAATCAACATATTAGGAAAAGAAAACAATCACTGATTTTCTATTTCAAGTCCATGAAATAAATTGATGACATCAACAGAGCAGATTAAAGGAAAATCACAACTAGTGAACCCCAAAAAAAAAAAAAACAATGCATCAAAATTTACATACTAAAGGAACTGTCATAGTAATTTCCTCTGCACATCAGCACTAGCAGCAGTCATCAAGTTCATGTTAAAAAATTTATGTGTTACACAATAATTGAAGAAACAAAAGCAAGCATCTTCCCCCACTATCAAAAAGGTCAACTCTCTCCGTATGCAACCATAGATATAGACCAGAATAATGGCTTGGAACCCAATCAAAGCTAGGGTTATATCCAACATAATATTGCTCATTCAAGGAACTGCTTTATGAACTTGGCCATTAAGTCATACACAATAACTCTACTGCAGAAGACCTGAAAATATGTGGTAATTCAAGGAGAAAAACTGTTACACGCAATTATAAAACTTGGGGGCATACATTGATCCACATAACCATCAAATGTGTCGGCCTGGTCATTCCTGAATATGCCATTTTGCCCCATCACAAGAGTGGCACTTGGTGCTAGTGCCAAAGCCTCCTCAAGTGCAGCTTTCCACTCGTATAAATCCTCCAAAGTTTCAGCCTGCAGCAACAAAAGCTAACAATAAGCACATCACAACAGCAGCAGCAAATTTTATATAATAAGACCAGAGTCTTCTCATGTAATGATGATAACAACAATAATATAAAGAGAAAACATAAGACCCCTGCCTCGCCCCCCGAATCTTGTGTTTCGTTTCACCCCAAGTATATTTTACTTTACCAAGTTTTCTCCACTACTGCTCAAATGTTTATCCTGCATAAAGAAAATCTAGATCCACGCAGCTCTCACCAAGAGCCCCAGTCAGATTCAACCCCTCCCATTCAATTATATAATGTTGTAAGGTGGTTACTATTAAATATTCATACATTTGGGTGTTGTGTGTGTGAAATTAGAAGCAATATTCATGATTCCAGCTCACAAGCTGCTGGAAATGAATTTGAAAGTCAACACACTTCAGAGAAAGAAAGAGCTAAAGAAGTGAAAATAAATAGAACAAAATTAAAATTGGAAACCCATAGAAGAAAGAATTGGAAATAGAGGAAAAACAGTACTGGTACATTTTAACTAAAAACCGACGTCCAAATTAAACACAAAAAAATAAATGGCACCTTAAGTGTGAAAGCTCGCCCGTCACGACCATCAGGAAAGAGCACAGTCAAAAGCTTTTTATCTACTTTGACAACCACACTAAACATTTGAAGAAAGAATCATAGAAGGGTGAGTAAATTATTCCAGTAACCATCATAACAAGCAACTGCATGCAGGAAGACTGATTATAGACCAATTTCAAATAAAAAGAAGCAAGCCAACCTGCCTGAATTGTTGAGGTCAATACCACCAAGAGTCAGATTCACCTCACTCCCCTTTTGAGGAATAGCACTCTGAAAGTAAATCAATGGCAGATGAAACATTTTAAAATTATGAAAATGAAACAATGCTGCACACTCACTTATACTCATGCAAGCATGCACATACACTTTTGGAAAAAGAACATCAAAAAATATGTTATTTCAAACAAGTACAAATCACACCAAGAACACTTGTGTAGACAGTTGTGGCCCTAAAATGTTGAATTCAATAAGCATACATCCTGATATCCCAAAGTGCTTCTTTTTATCAATTTCTCTAGCAATTCTTTAGATCTTCATCATTTTTTTCCATTTCTACGCGACGTTGGACACCGAACCTTCCCTGACGAGAGGCTAAGCCTATATTTACCTAATTCAGTCAAGTGGGCAATGCCTAAATTCCTATGTGTCCCTTGTCCACACAAAAAAGTGTCTGTGACACCAAACCACATTCTGGGCATGAGTACATCCAATCCTAAAGCAAAAGAGTTTATCATTACCAATGCTCATTAAGTTACCATATTGCACTTACTATCCCAAATAGAAAGTTTAAAATAATTGCTAGAATGCTGCAACCAGTAACCTGGTACTAACAACTATGGATCATATTCACTCTTTGACAAAACATTTTTCATATAAAGGTGTCATACTGAACCAAAAGTAACATACCAGCAGACCATACAAAGATGCAACTCAAGACTGGTCAATCTACATCAAACAAAAAACTCTAAAACGACACTGCAGAATGACCGGAATGTTTGCAACCAAAGAAGGGGAAAGGACAAGGAAACAAAAATAAACAGATAAAGGCCAACGACTTAATTCTATCCTGCTGCAACTTCTTAGTTTCGGGAAAACAATGATCCTGCTTCCTTCTCTTTATAATCAACTGCCAATTACACATCATTTGAAAAATAGAGTTAGTGTCATCTACCACCCCCCATAATAGTCCAGCACCACTCTGGACATCACCAAGATTTGCCAAATTGGGAATATGTTATTTCATATCATAGAAATAAAAATGCTGGCAATGTATGAGACAATACCCCTATAACCACTTAACAAAAAAAATTCACTATTTAGGATCCTGATAAGATCAGTTGTCTGGTCAAGTCCAAGCAAAATAGAAAACATATAAAGGGGGGAAGGCACCAGAAACTCAAAGCAAGTTATTTCAGGCATGGCACCATCAAGGCTAACAAAATCATAAAACATAGAAGACACTTTCTTAACCCATCCCTGTCTACTCTGATTTTGACACTTGGATGTTACCCAGAAAGTTTCTAGCTAGTTGAAACATCAAAGGTGATTCTATAGAACAAAGCTAATTGGTCAACTGCATTAATAAACTTGTGGTTTATCTATATCCGCACACAATCCAATCCATATAATTATGGGCTACAACTATGGTAGACCACCACAAATTATTCCAATCATACAGTTATGAATCCATTGTATGGCTCCCTTACCAACTCACTAATCTCGGTTCATTTTTCATATAATAGCATCCAAAACTCAGCTCCTAATCAAATCACTAAGAGTGACAAATTGATGAAGGTCTTACTTTAGAACCGTACAGAAAAGAGAGACATGAACTAACTTACAGTCACAACAGAACACGGGTATGGTAACTCATGATCTTGTAATCTGAAATATTGACCTCTCATCAGTATTCACTTTTACCATCAACAAGACAAGAATCACATTATCCATCATGTGTGGGGCAAGCTACAAACTTAACAATCAGCAGCTCAAGGTACTGAATGGACTAGAGAACACCTTCACTTCCCTTGAAACATTTCCAATTTGATAAAGATTCTAGCCACTACAACTATGACAGAGGCTACGGGACTTGCGAACCAGATTCTTCTGGCCACAGGCAGAATGATGCCAGTACGTGACCATAGGAAATAAATTGAAGTCACCTTCAAGAATTCCACAAAATTGAAAAAGAAAGCATCAAGTAGGACGTCATACAACCTTAGAACAATTCAATCAGGTGAAAGGAGAAGAGGTACACAATTTTTTAACAATAACTCAATAGAAACTTATGAAATATAAAGACTACAAATCTGACTCTAACGTAGCTACTTAAAATATAGAACATAGCTGTATAATATATAACAAAAACATTTAGAAAATGAAACTTACTGGATCACTTCTGAAAAAGACCAGTGAGGTGCGTGTCAAAATAAACCACCTTTTCTTCCAGGATGTCCATCCAATTCCTACATAAGAAGAATTGCATGATAGCAACTTAAGATGAAGTCATACTCTTCACAATATGATAATGATGTACCTTACATGTGATTTTGAATGCACATTTAAAGCAGATGTTAGGCACATATTATCAACCAGGTGGGTAATAAACAAAAGAGAGAAAACATTGTGTGCCATCCTTCCAAATTTCTTGTAGTTTATCATTCTTATCAGCAATCGAGTAGCACAATGAGGAAGCAAAACACACCTTTGGAAGATAAAAATAGTGGCCCGCTCTTGAAAACCTGTGGGGCAGTAAATTTTAGAACACATAAGTTCAGCTATTTCTAGAAATCAGGACAAAGGAGAGACAAACAAAAAGGGGAAACGGTGCATCACCCATCAAATTTTGCAATCAATCAATAATCACTTCTAAAATTTTTATTAAAAAAACAAAAAAAGTCAGCACTCTTTTTTACCTTGCCAGTCATGGTAAATTTTATATTAGATATATAAGCTTAAACTTAAAAATCCTTTCATATTGTTTAGAGGATAATCATAGCAATTGGAAATCCAGCAATCTAACCCCATAGTCAATCTCGTATTAAATAAATATTATCAAACATAACTCAGCAACATGACAATATCACATTTGGTGATCACACTGCGAATATAAATTCAGCAACAACAATAGGATCAGTAGACGGAAAGTGAGACAATTACCTTATTATTACTGCCGCTGCCACGAGAATGATCAGGCGGCCTGGCCGGGCGTGGGAGATTACCACCCTCACCCTGAAACACAAACAACGAACATTAACTAAATTTCAACCTATCCACCGAAATAATTACAAAATCCACATCCCCGCGCGCACACACACATATATATCTATATAAACATAAACATGTTTAAATGATATTTGATGGAAACAGGTGATGAGTACCTTTTCTGAATAATCGGTGTTACGGTTGGTCATATTTGTGTGATTCAGAATGGCATTCTCGGAAGAGTATCAATTGAGATCAACGCCTCTCACCAAGAACCTGCATTCACATTGATCCAATTGAGCCCGATCGATGGCAATGCGATGCGAACGAACCACAAACACTCTACAAAACCAAAAAAAAAAAAAAATGAATCAATCTATCTAGGGTTCGAAATGCGTAAAGATTAGGCAAGTGTGGATTGCAGACAAAGATTCGATGCGTACCTTGGCAGAGAAACTGTACAGACAGATTATAATTTAACGAAAATGACAGTGTGGATTGAGGAAGAAGAAATTGTAAACAACTGGAAAAAGGCAAAAGGTCAGAGCGAGAGAGAGGTTTTTTTTTTTTTTTTTTTTTTTTGGTTTTTTTTGGGGGATGGAGGGTTTGTTTGAGGACTGTGGATCACGTCCCCAGACTTTGGCCAACGGAAACCCGTTGGTGAAGCAAAGGCACGTCCATTTAGAGCGGGGCCAGTGGTTGATGATGATGGTTCCTCAGATTCATATCATCGAACCCCCGGATATCTCTCTTCTCCCGACGTTCTTTATTTGGAGGGAAAATTTTTTATTCATTGCCCTGTTCCTTTTTTTTTTTTTTTTTTTTTTTTTTTTTTTTTGGGTAATTTGAGAAAATTAGTATTATATATGTATGAAAATAATATAAGAGTAATTCTTTAGTTAATTACCAAAAAGTCGTGTTTACATATTTGGTGGTAATTTAGGTCCTGTCAAAAAGTTTTTCAATCAATAAGTCCCATTTATAGGTAAAAAGACGTTTTGCCCTCTAATCCCAAAACTGAGAATGTTCTCAATTTCAAAACTGAGAATATTCTCAAATTTCAAACAGAGAATGGTTTCAGTATATAATTATCAAAATTAAAAAATTTCTGTTTAGCTTCTGAGAAAAGTATGGGATTGAAAAGAAAGATAATTCTGCGAATATTCTAAGAAATTTATAATTATCAATTTTGAGAAATTTCTCAATTTTTGAATGATTGAAATTGAGAATATTATAAACTGAGAAGGTTCTCAATTTTAAAAAACTCTCTATCTCTCTGCAATCTGTCTCAATCTCCTAATTGGTTCTCTCGTCTCAGCTATTCACTTTCTCTCTCCAATTGAAAAACAAAATCTGGAGCTTCTAATTGAAGCAATGGTAATACAAATTGGATCAGAGAGAATGGCTCCGGTGCAGAAAAAGAGCTATCCCAGGCGGTGAGGTTAGGAGGAGGAGCGGCGGCGGTAGCGTCAACTACACAACACACCAGGACAAGCATCTCTTCACCGTTTGTTTTTCGAGTAAAAAAAGAATAAAAAAAATTGAGGTTTGTATTTAGATTTTTTGGTGTATAACTGGGGGCTTTAGAACCCGCCGAGGCTGAGGCCCGGGCTACCCCATCAAAAAAAGCAGAAGAGATCTAAGCACAAAGAATGTAACCCTAATTCACCCTTACAATCACCTACAATCCCCACACCTACCTCTCAGTAGCAATAAAAATCAAATTAATTGATAATAAAAAAAACACCAAACCAACACCGAATTCAAATCTAAGCACCGAACAAGAATCTCACCATACAGATCGAAAATGAAAAGACCGAGAGGAGGAGGGAGTAGTAACTGACAGAAACAAGAACACCGCCAAGTCAAGAAAACGAGAGAAAAGATCAGAAAATTCGCAGGAATGGCCGATGGATTTGGTGGAGAGGGAAGGGGGTTTGGATGGGTAAATTGGTCTATTAAAAATTAATGGGATTTGAAAGAGCAAATAATTTTATCTAGGACCTAATGGAGTATAAGTTCACAAAATGAGACTCATATATAAATGCCCCTATTCTAAATCTACTCTTATCAATTTAGAAATTATTCAAAATCCTTTTATATGGTTCAGATTTATTTTATACACAAATTTCACACTATACTAATTAATTTCCACCATATAATCACCCACTCATAATTTTTTTGAATGGATTAATTTGGGTCCATAACTTTTTTCATAATATAATTTTAATTATTAATATTGATAAAATTTATCATTACTTTATATTTATTTTTTAATTCTATACTGATCTAAAATTTTCTCTTTATTTAATTATACACATGTATATCTTTATGTCGTAATAACTTCTTCTGTTTTTAGTTCAGAATAAAATAATATTTTTCAAAAATATTTTTGCCTCACTTTATAAGAGTAATCCTATACAATTTAGACATAACTGTATTTTATTTTTTAAAATGAGAAGCTTCTCTCAAATCCACTATGTAAATTAGAACGCATTATTAGGTCTGTGGGACTCATCACGAGTCTTATTTTGATAATCTGAATAGTTCAATATGTAAAATTTGTCGAGTACTTTATGCCAACAAAAAATCACTTTGATCGGATATCAGCTGCCCCTTAATCAAAATACATTTTTGTTAATGGTAAATATGATTTTAAAAATAAATTATTAATAAAAATATGTTCCAATTAAGGGACTACTAATATTCAATCAACGTGATTTTTTGCAAGCATAAAGTATTTGACGAGTTCTATATATTGAACGGTTCAAATTGTTAAAACGGGACTTGTGATAGATCCCACAGACCCAACAATACGCAACAGTCCACGCAATTGACTGGAGAGAAGCCTATCCCTTTTCAAAATATAAGTCATTTTGATTTGATTCTCTTGTTTAAAAAAAAATTAAATTAATTTTGTGAAAAAAATAAAAACACTTATTTTTGTATAATTTTATCTTCTTGGAAGACAAAAATGATTTTTGAAATCTTAAATATATATTTCGTATATTTATTCTTTTCAAACTAATTTATATTTTGTTTTAAAAAAAAATATGAAAAAAAAATTGCAGACAACGAAACCAAACATGGCTTCTTAACACTTTGCCTCATACAGCTAATCATTCATTAGAGAAATTGATTGGAAATTATGAAGTCATCATTTAGAGTAAATTATAATGACTTTTCTTAATATTTGGGGAAAAAAAATATAGTAAGATTCACAAAATTTACATAATTACATTAAATTCTCCTAGGATTTTAATTTGAATAAAACTTAGTCTAAATTTCATCAACAAGGTTAGTCACATGAATAAAAAAATTATATTTTCATATATTTTTTATATTAAAATGTATATTTTATTTTGTTTCTAATCTCTTCAACCTTATTAAAAGAGTGTTAGTATAATTATACTAAAACTCGCATGTCACTCATGCTATGTACAGAATAAAACAATATATTATTTATGAAAAATATGATAATTATATTTAATTTTTTTGTATTTTGTCTCTCCCTATCACGCTATTTTAGTATAAAAATTATAGTGAAACAATATTAACCAATTTTGTTTGGATTTTGATCTATCACTTTTATAATGAGTGATATATTTTTTATTATATAAATGACCCTATCACACCATATTAGTATAAAAATTCTAGTGAAAACAATGGTAACCAATAAAAAATAGTTATAAACAAAAAATAGATAATAGTTGATAGAGAGAATAATGAAATGACACACAAAATATGAAATATAAAAACAAAAAATAGTCATAGATAAAAAAGAATAAGAAAAAATGGTGTACCTAAAGGATGCATGAATAGTCTGTTTAAATAATATAATAGACTAAACATAAACTAACCTCCAAATTGTCTTTAAAAAAAAAATAATAATGAATTTTATTGTTACATGAATGTAATATTTATAGAGCGAGGAATACATGAATGACTTGTAGAAAGTATAATGGTAGGAGAAAGAATTGGTTAGAGAAAGAGTGCACAAGAAAAATAATAAAAAAAAATTCATCTTTCTTTTTCTAAATTAAAAATCATGGAATCATTAAAAAAAATGAAGTATGAGATTTATAAAAAAAGAAAATTATATATAGTATAGATATGCTTAAATTTATTTGGGAATAAAATTGTATTTAATTATGAAATAAAGAGATAATCTAGATATAAGGTTTAATTTTTAATTTATGTTATGCTTAATTTGAAGCTTATATAGATCATACTAGTTGTGAAAGACATTAATAGTATACATTTTATTTGAGGTGAGAGAGTTTTTTTTTTTTTTTTTGTTAGATTTATTTTAGGAGATAGAAGATTGTATAAGATTTATATTTTTTTAAAATAAAAGCTTGATTGTACGATAATTTTGTGTTTTTTTCCTTTCTTATTTATTTATTTGGTATTGACCAGCAATATATTTGTATTAAATAATTTTGAATGTTAATAATTGTGTCATTGGAATAGCCAATAGGTGTTTTAATTTTCTTTTATAAAAATCAAAAATTCAAAAAATTAGATTTAAGATTTTAAAACACTTATGAAAAGTCACTTTGATATAATGACCCTGTTTGGTAGGGCTTATTTCCAGCTTATTTCAGCTTTTAGCTTAATTTAAGCTATTTTGATGTGTTTGGTTCAACTTAACAATACAGCTTATAGTTTTTTATAAGTCAAAAATCAACTTATTCTTTGAGTGGGGGAGGAGAAACTTAATTTATATGTCAAAAATTAGCTTATATTCACAGCTATAAACTATAAGCTGTTAGGTTATAAGTTATAATCACTTTCTCACAGTTCTACCAAACGGGGCCAATATATAGTATAGATAGATTATGAGATTTATGAAAGAGATAAATATTAAGGGAGAGATTTTAGGAACTTGTAATTTAATTTATTATTATTTTTTTAAATCTATAGTTACTTTGTTAGCCGATAGTATTATTTTTAAATATTTTTAAAATTACAAAAATTAGCAATTTTATGTGGGGTTTTTTTTTTTTTTTTAATCTATAGTTACTTTGTTAGCCAATGGTATTATTTTTAAATATTTTTAAAATTACAAAAATTAGCAATTGTAGTTTAATTTTTTTTAATCTATAACTTCTTCTTTTTTTTAAAATATGTAATTACTTTGTTATGAGATGAGATTTGTGTTTCTTCTTCTTCTTCTTCTTTTTTAATGTAGAGTTTTTTTTAATGTATAATTACTTTGTTATGAGATGAGATTTAGGAAAGAGAGAAATATTAGAGGAGAGATTTTGGAAACCTGTAATTTAAAATTTTAGGTGATTTTTTGTTTTTTTCGTTAATCTATAATTACTTTGTTAGCCGATACAAATATTTTTAAAATCACAAAAATTAGCAATTTTGGAATGAGATTTTGGAGCTCTCACAAGTCTTCTCATTAAAAACTCAATTTTACTTATATAATATATAATATATATAGATGGATAGCTAGATAGATTGATTAAAAAACTTATTATATTTTTTTAAGCTTCAATGAAGGTCAACATAATTTACCCTATAATTTATTAAACTAAAATACATATTTTACATTTCATTATCTATATGCCAAAACATCATATGCATCTAAACACATCCTAATATTCCATATTAAATAATACATACAGTTGGGAGAACAAGGGTATTTAGATAGAATATAGGGTAATTGTGACATTGATACATATTTTAATACAAAATTTCAAAGGAAAATAGTCATTTTATTTTCCTCATTAACAATGTTAAAGTTAACTTTATAACAGGAAGGTTAATAAATAATTTTGTCAAAAATATGAAATTAATTGTAATTTATTTATGGAATTTTTATTGATAAGTCCAATTTAGAAGTGTTTTAACTCAAGAAGTCCATGAGGAAATTTTTTAACCCATTTAGTCCCATGTATGTATAGTTTTATTCCATAAAATCCATTTTCTTGATTTACACTATTTTCTTGGACACTTATGCCCTTATATTTAATTTTGATACTCTTATAAATATTTTTTCAACGATTAGCAATTTAATGATGTGAAAATTCATATTTTAAAATTCACATTTGTAGGAATGTAAATTGGCTCGTGGGCGGCCCGAAACCCGCCCCCGCAAGCCAGGGCGGGCCCGACCCTTTGACAATGTGAATATTCACATTAACATGTTAAAATTCACATTAATAGGAGTGTAAAATTGGCCCACGTCCCGTGGCGGCGTGAAACCCGCCAGTGGTCCATGGGCGGCCCGGGCGCGGGCTCAGTCCGGCCCGTTGACAATGTGAATATTCACATTAACATGTTAACATTCACAATGATAAGAGTATAAAATTGGGCCGTGGCCCATAGGCGGCCAAAAGCCCGCCCGCAGCCCGAGGCGGGCCCTGCCCGGCCCGTTGACAATGTGAATATTCACATTGACATGTTAAAATTCACATTGATAGGAGTGTAAAATTAGCCCGCGCCTCGTAGCTGCCCGAAACTCGCCCACGGCCCGTGGGCAGGCCCGGCCCGGCCTGTTGACAATGTGAATGTTCACATTGACATGTTAACATTCACATTGATAAGAGTATAAAACTAGACAACAGCCCAAGGCAGGCCCGACTTAGCCCCGCCCGGCCCGTTGACAATGTGAATATTCACATTGACATGTTAACATTCACATTAATAGGAGTGTAAAATTGGCCCCCGTCCCGTGGCGGCGCGAAACCCGCCCGCGGCCCATGGGCGGCCCGGGGGGGCCTAGTCCGGCCCGTTGACAATGTGAATATTCACATTGACATGTTAACATTCACATTGATAAGAGTATAAAATTGGCCCGCGGCCCATGGACGGCCAAAAGCCCGCCCGCTGCCCGGGGCAGGGCCGGCCCGGCCCGTTGACAATGTGAATATTCACATTCACATTGACATGTTAACATTCACATTGATAAGAGTGTAAAATTGGCCCGCAGCCCATGGGCGACCCGAAGCCCGACCGCAGCCCGAGGCAGGCTTGGCCCGACCCGTGATAATGTAAATATTCACATTGACATGTTAACATGCACATTGATAGGAATGTAAAATTAGCCCGCACCCCGTGGCTGCCCGAAACCAGTCCACGGCCCGTGGGCGGCCTGGGGCGGGCCCGGCCCGGCCTGTTAACAATGTGAATATTCACATTGACATGTTAACATTCCCATTGATAAGAATGCACAATTGGTCTGTGACCCGTGGGCAGCCTGAAGCCCGACCTCGGGCCAGGGCAGGGCCGGCCCGTTGGCAATGTGAATATTCACATTGACATGTTAATATTCACATTGATAGGAGTGAAAAATTAGCCCGCAGCCTGTGGGCGACCTGAAGCTCGATCGCAGCCCGAGGTAGGCTTGGCCCGACCCGTGACAATGCGAATATTCACATTAACATGTTAACATTAACATTGATAGGAGTGTAAAACTTGTCCGCTGCCCAAAGCTCGCCCGCGGCCCGGGGTAGGCCTGGACCCAAACTCGAGCCACCCAGGCCGCCCACGGGCTTCGGGCTGCCCATGGGACGCGAGTCAATTTTACACTCTTATCAATGTGAATGTTAACATGTCAATGTGAATATTCACATTGTCAACAGGCTGGGCCGGGCCCTCCTCGGGCCGCGCACGAACCGTGGGCGTATTTCGGATAGCCATGGGGCACGGGCTAATGTTACACTTTTATCAATGTGAATGTTAACATGTCAATGTGAATATTCACGTTGTCAATGGGCCGGGCCTGCGTCGGCCCGAGGCCGGGCTTCGGGCTGCCTACGGGTCACAGGCTAATTTTACACTCTTATCAATGTTAATGTTAATATGTCAATGTGAATATTTACATTGTCAACGAGCCGGGCCGGGCCCGCCCTAGGCAGTGCACGGGCTTCGGGCCGCCCACGGGCCACGGGCCAATTTTACATTTTCTATCAATGTGAATGTTAATATATCAATGTGAATATTTACATTATTAACGGGCCGAACCGGGCTCGCCCCGGGCCGCCCATGGGACGCGAGTCAATTTTACACTCTTATCAATGTGAATGTTAATATGTCAATGCGAATATTCACATTATCAACAGGCTGGGTCGGGCCCGCCCACGGGCCGTGGGCTAGTTTCGGGCAGCCACGGGGCGCGGGCTAATTTTATACTCTTATCAATGTGAATGTTAACATGTCAATGTGAATATTTGCATTATCAACGGGTCGGGCCGGGCCCGCCCAGGGCAGCCCACGAGCTGCAGGCGGGTTTCGGGCCGGCCACAGGCCGCGGGCTAATTTTACACTCCTATCAATGTAAATGTTAACATGTCAATGTGAATATTCACATTGTCAACGGGCCGGGCTGGGCCGGGCCCGCCCCGATCAGGGCCCGGGCTTTGGGCTGCCCACGGGTCATGGGTCAATTTTACACTCTTGTCAATGTTAATGTTAATGTTAATATGTTAATATGAATATTCATATTGTGAACGGGCCGGCCCGGGCCCGCCTCGGGCGACGGGCTGGTTTCGGGCCACCCACAGGCCGCAGGCCAATTTTACACTCCTATCAATGTGAATGTTAACTTGTCAATGTAAATATTCATATTATCAACGGGCCGGGTCAGGCCTATTTTTTTGGCTTGTGGGCCGGCCCGGCCCGACTCAAATTTTTTCGGGCACCCACGAGGATCGACATGAGCCGGGCCCCTACACATTGACGATATAAACATTTATATTGACGGTGTGAACATTCACATTAAGGGTATTTTGGTAATTATGTCACCCATAGAATTTATTGAAACATAAGAAAATAATGTGAACTAAATAGAACATAAGTAGATGAAAAGGGTATTTTGGTCTTCTTATTTCAAATTGGACCTAATGGAATACTCAAAAAGAATATGAGTTGGATGGAATAAAACTCTTAAAAAATAAATTTATCAAAAAAGCTCCCTTTATTTATTAATGAAAAGAAGTAAGCATAAGTTAACCTTCTATATTAAACTAAAAAAGTGTGCATATTAATGTAGCTGTCACGATATGGATTAAGAAAAATGGATTCTAATTATTGGATCTTAAATTAAGGTGACAATAGTACGAACACATACAATAATGAGAAGTTTAAATCAACATGTCTATATCACAGTATTGTCGCACTCTTTAAGATGAAAAATATCAATGCTTTATAATTACTTTCATAAAGGATATAATTGACGTCTTTCAGTTCTAACATCATTACAAATATTTGAATAAAAAAAAAAACATCATTACAAGTATAGATTTAGCTACAGCTATGTTATAAAATGTTTATATTTCTACTAGTATAAAGATATAAAACCCCGCCAAAATATATATATATATATATATTATAAATTACAACTCTAGTCCTCTAATTTTGTGAATACCACATTATGACCAAAATATCCCTCCAAAACATTAAGGCTTATTCCCTATAGTATTATGGAATTGATTAAAAACTTAAAATTTAATAACTGTTTTTCAATGTTTATGTTTACATTAAAAAAAAAAATCAAAAAACAAATATTTGACAATTTTCACTGTAATCACTATACGAAAATGGTGAATTTACATGAATAGAGTGAAATTTCACTATTACATATATATACTAAATCTTTACAAAATTAATATTAGACTTTGGCCTTTGGTTAAATTTTCATAATACTTTTTTTGAAAAAATAAAATTAAAAAGTAGTTTGATAAAAAAAAATTCAAAAAATACTAGTTCTTTCATTTATTTATTTTTTTGTAGTGAATAATTTTAAGAATATTTTCAAATATCTAAACAAATTTAAGACTTGTTATTTCCTCAACGTGGTATCTTACTCAATGTGACATCATATTATCTTACCCAAAACGTGACATCATATTAATGCAATGAAATATGAGAAATTGAGAATTGAATCTCCCACCTACACAAACACAAACGATGTAAAACTAACTAACATTTGGCATATAATTAATTAATTGATTGCACTTAGTAAAGGTTAATTATGCCACCACCCAGCGATATTTCAACTCACTAAAGATACATCTGAAAGTATTCTATATAATGGATACGTCACGTGAGTAAATTACACATTTATTGAGGTTTAGATAAAATATAATTAATCTTACACTTTTTATATAAGGAAAAAGCTTCATAGCTCTAAATATTTGGCTCGAAAGTGGCTCAAATACTCAAAACGACGCCGTTTTGAGTATTTTTATTTATTTTTTCTTCTTTTCTTGCTTTTGAATACAAAGGGAAGAGAAGAGGAGAGAGAGAGAGAAGAGGCGAGAGAGGAGGAAGAGAAGATCGACGGTGATGGAAGAGAAGGAAGATCGCTCGACGGTGATGGCGGTAAAGCCTCTGTGTTGGTTGTTGATGATGATGATGATGTGTTCCAGGGAGCGAGCCCATGAGAGGTTTGAAATTTCCAAAGAAAATAGAGAAAAATCATTGCTCCTACCCAAAAAAAATAAAAAATAAAAAATAAAAAAAAATTGGAGGTTTGAATTGGAGGTTTGAAACTTCTAGTGAGTTACAGAAAGGATTTCTGTTTTGGGTAGGTGGTTCGATTTTCTTCTTTTTGAAACTTCCAGTGAGTTACAAAAATTGGAGGTTCGAATTTCTTTTCTTCTTTTTTTTTCTTCTCTTCGTTCTTCTTCTTCTTTTTTCTTCTTTCTCTACTTTTTTTTTTTTTTTTAGTTGATCTGGATCTGGATCTGAAGGGGAAAAAAAAAATTTGTTGATGATGATGATAATGTTGATAATCTGAAAGGAAAAAAAAAATTTCTCCCATCATTGTTGGTTCTTTGATAAAATTTTCAGCCAAATCATCTTTGTAGGTAGCAGAGGATGGGTTCAAACAGTTGGAAGAGAAAGAGGGTAAGACATTGATTTCTCTCTCCAAACCCCACCTAGTGAGAGAGTGACAAATGTTCTTCACAGATGGGAGAATCAAACCCATGTGGTGTTGTTGATTTGTGTTGCAGGGGACGGTGTGTCCAACAACAATGGTGGTGATTTTGGAGAGAGAAAAAAATTGTGTGGCTGTGTAGAAAAAGGAAGAAGGAAAAGGAATAAAAAAAATTTGAGCCATTTGAGCTCGCTGTGTTCGAGCTACGTAGCGGGGCCGTTTATATAATTACACTAACATCACTTTCATATGATTAAAATGGTTGAAACTAATGGCAGTGGTAGGTAGACAATGAAATAAACAAAAAAATATGGGAAATGTTTTGTAGCTCGAAACATTTTGCCCCGAATGGCTCGAGGAAGAAGACGCAGAGAGAAGCAGAGGGAGAGAAAGAGAGAAGTAGAGGGAGAGGGAGAGAAAGGGAGAAGCAGAGGGGAAGAGAGAGAGAAGACGATCATCGCCCCGGCCAGCCGCCGATCGTCGCCCCTCCCAGCCGCCGATCGTCGCCCAGCCCAGCCCGCCGCAACCTCCGACCACCGTCGCCCCGCCTCCGCCTTCTCCTCCCCCAAATATTATGCCCCCTCCAGTCCTCCTCCTCCTCCTCTCTTCCTCCTCTTCCTCCTCCTCCTTCTCTCTTCCTTCTTCTTCCTGATCTTCGTTCTTCTTCTGCAAAAAAAAAAATCGAGTCATTCGGGCTCCCCGTTTTTGAGCTACGTAGCATGATCGAAAAAATATATATACATTTTAGTAGAAAAGATATGATAATATAATTTTTTTTATATTCATACGACTAACAAATTAGTGATAAAAATGTATTTAAGTATTATGTGAATTAAAAACTTTAGAAAAATCAGTATAATTATGCAAAAAATATAGAATTAACTGTATCTTTTAAAAATTTATAGAAGGTGAGTGTAATGTGTAATTTGCCCTTAAAAAAAACTAAAACAGTTGTTTTTATAAAAGAGGTCATTAAACCAAACAGGAACTTAATTTATTGCATTGGTGTGGGTGGCTGTACCAGTCATGTGAAATAAATCATTCATAAAAAAATGATAAAATTATAAATTAAAAAAAAAAAAATCTGCAACTAAACTCAACAACTTTTTAGATGATATTAGAATAGCTCCATAAACACTGGGGTTGAGGGTGTACTAGGTGTATATTCACATGAATCATATATACATCACACACCTGGGCAGAGCAGATTCCTTGGTTGTTCAGATCCTGCATCTAAACTATTTGGGGGGCATAAGTATACGTTGTATCTTTTTATCTTCTTTTTATCAAATCACCTTTTTACTTTTTTATATATCTTTTCATGAAAAGTCAAAAAGTATACGTATTTAGATTATTCCAAAACGCCAGAAACACTTCTATTTCTTTTCATTTTATATTTGTGCTTCAACTTAATCATATTTAAGCATTCAATAATCATTCTTCATAAGAGGCAAGTCCTAATTTACTGCTATTGTATATATTGGAGGTTGTCAAGTAAATTATTAAATCCACAATCCTCTCATATAACACGTGAAAAAAAAAAAAAAAAAGAGAGAGAAAAAAACTACTTCAATAGTTTTGGAATTTTTTATTCTCTCCATTTATATGTGAAATTTTTTTTCAAAATATTTGTTTGAACATTCTCTTCTGTAATTTGTATAATGTTTCAGTTTGAGACTTTCTTGCTTAAATAGGATTCGTTTGGGATGTGAGTTAGCTTTTTGATTTTTTAACTATTTTAACCTAGGGATAAAAAGTCTCATTTGGTGTATATTTCTTGGCTTTTTTAATTTTTGTGAGAGAAAAAATAAAATTATTATAATTTAGATGTGACATTTTGTCTTATTAAGTCTTGTGCTACTTTGAATATCCATATGTAAGTCTTGTGTTATTTTTAAAGTTATTAATTACTGATTTAAAGAAAAAAAATTGAAGAGAAACACTATGAATATAACTAGTTATAAATTATAAGTCTGGTTAATAAGTCCACCACCATTTTGTACTGTCAACGCCCATATCACTCATTACTGCACTATAGCCACCACTCACCACAACCACAGCCACAGCCACAACCACTATTTCATTACCATCATTCTCCACCCAACACCATAACCATTACCATTATTTTTGAGAATATAAATAAATAACAGGTAAATGAGATCAAATTCATTTGTCAAATCTTTATATAACACAAACTAAATGAATTATTTGTGTTGCATTGTGAGAGAGAATAAAAATAATCACAAGAATTATATAGGTTCCGACACTGTTGCATGGCGTAATTATGAATTATTACGTATATAGCAGTTGTCAAATCCTTATCAAACATTACATTAGTATTTTACTAACGGTAACCCGTGCTATGCACGGGCAAGTAACAAAAAATGGTAAATAATGTTGAACATGCTAAAAATTAACAATTAAAAACTATGATATTTATTTAGATGGGTATTGAAATAATATATTTAGTGATCTTACTATATTTAATTAAATAAATTTTAGAAGAAAAAAAAGTTGAACTGAAAATTAAGAGCAAGAGTGGATTCTGTAAATATAAGATATAGATAAAAATAAATTAAGTTTAAATTTGAAGATAAACTATAAATATATATATATATATATAAGAAAATTAGACAAATCCTAGGAAAATGAGGTAGAGAGAAATTCAATAATTGAAAAAAAAAAAAAAACAAAGTTGAAATTTAAAATTAAAAAATAAGATAAGACAAACTTGAAAAGAAAAATAAAATCTAATATAACTCTAATAACAGAAGATATGGAGAGGGTAATAATTAAAAAATTAGATAAGAGTAAAATGCGACTTATAATTTTTTAAAATTTGTAAAAAAAAAACTAAAATAAAATCGAGGTAGTATGTTAAAAATCATATAAGATTTAAGTGCCACTTATAATTTTTTAAAATTTAAATTTTGTGTAGTTAAAAAATAAGCAATTATGTTATTTTATTATACAAATTTTAACTCTATTTTGTGTCTACTACCTATAATTTAATCAAATTTTGTCTTCTAAAGCTAATTAATTGAAATAAGAAAGAATAAAAAATTATAAGAATATAGAAAGTGAAAATCAGATAAAAATAGAATAAACTTAATTAAAAATCAAAAGTAAGAATCGATCCTGTAAATATAAAATAAAGATTTAAAAAAAATCAAATGCAAATTTCAAGATAAATTATATGTATATAGAAAGAGAAACTTAGATAAATTGCAAAAGTAAAAAAGAGCAAAAAACATAATATGAGATTTAAAACATGTGCTTCTTTTCACATAAGATGCTACAAATTTTGCGTAATTGGTTAAGTCACCCGTTTAATTTCTTTAGAACGTTATTTTTGTTCTCCAATCTTTTTGCCTAATTTCATATTGTCATAGAAGTTAGGTTTTGAGATTTATAAATTTATTTATTTATTTATTTCAAATATCCTTGGGTAAGACATAAATTGATGAAGAAATTTGAATTAGAGTCAAACTCATCTTTTATTTTTAAATATTTTGAAAATCTTTTATATCCATGCCATAAGTAATTAAAAAGTGAAATAAAAAATATAAAAAAAAGATAAGAAAAAATAGGAAAATAGAATGAGAGAATAATGGATGTGCCACGTAGGAAAGAGGTTCATGAGATGTTAGGATTGAGAGTTTTGCTTTGATGAAGAAATTTGAATTAGAGTCAAACTCATCTTCTATTTTTAAATATTTTGAAAATCTTTTATCTTTAAATATTTTGAAAATCTTTTATATCCATGCCATAAGTAATTAAAAAGTGAAATAAAAAATATAAAAAAAGATAAGAAAAAATAGGAAAATAGAATGAGAGAAGAATGGATGTGCCACGTAGGAAAGATGTTCATGAAATGTTAGGATTGAGAGTTTTGAATTTTTTGAGAGATCACTACATTTGCTTATATATATAACTAGTGGTAACCCGTGCGATGCACGGAAAAATAAACTATATACATTTTGTGTGATATATAAATTATTCTAATCTTGAATTATATTTTAATAGCAGCAAGCCATGATGTTGGGCCATCTTGGTTGATGTTAACAATAATTAATCTACAAAATTTCACAATAAAAATTTGATATACATAAAAAATTGTTAGTTATAAAGATTATTAGGATAATAGTATTACAATCACTTGCTAACATAAATAATTTGTATCAGACTATAGTGTCATGCAAAAACAAAAACAAAGCATTAAAAGAAATAAATTGTATAAGTTATCATAAAATTACTTATTTTAAATCAATGATTTATATTATTATTGTGGGACCAAATTATGAATAAATCTCAACTTTTAATTATAATTTGTAAGTAATCATTCTCCATAACTTGAATAATACTTGCATAGTTTCTACAACATTTAAAAAAAAATCAAGATAAGAATTTCGTAGGATTATAAAAATTATATAAGAAAATAGTTTAATCCATTTTATTTATAAAAAAAAAATGATGACAAATTATTTGAATTGTATTTGAAGAAATATAACAAATGATAGCTTTAATCATTATATATCCAAAAAAAATATATATATAGGTTACTCAACAACAAAATGGTCGAATATAACTAAAGTCATAGACATTGAATTAAATCATATGGGCTCTAAATTGATAATATAATCTAATAAATCAACTAATAATAAAAGAGAGATATCCACAAATATGTAGTATTTCTCTACCATCTTTGTATCATATTCATTAATTTCATTTTTTTTTTTTTTTTTTGATAACTCAGGTATCTCCACAGCCGAAGCATGGGACTACTCCTGAGGGCCCTGAAGTTAACGACCGGGCCAACCTCCAGTGGCCCACACAGCAGCCTTGCGGGGAGTAGGAATCGAACCTGAGACCTCCAGGAGGAGCATACTCCCAGACTCCAGGCCTCTTCCTTCACCCACTAGGCCACCCTTGTGGGTTATATTCATTAATTTCATATATCATATGAAAGTTTTACTTGTCTCAATCTTTCAATAAAATAAGTACCAAGAAAACAAATTTGATAAGAAATTAGTTCTAAACTTTATTATTAAAAAAATAGAAATTTCAAAGAGAAAATTTAGAGATGGGATTGAAAAAATACTATAACAAATAATAATCTTATAAAAAAAATAAAAAGAAAGAAAAAGAAAAAACACATAGCAATGACCTAATGTAAATTATTTTTAAAAATTAAAAGAAAGAATATCAAATTATTACCTTGGATAAATATAGTGACGGAAAATAATTTTGTGAGATTTTTGTATTGCCTTCTCCCATACAGTTTTCATTATTTAATTATTAATACTCTTCTTATTCATAGCCAACCATTCTTTTTTTATATATATCTTTATCACTTGGTAGATAATAACAAATAATAAAAATTATGAGGAGTAGGTTAAGAGGAGATAAGAAGTTATAGATAAGAGTATTTCACAAGATAAAAAATTCAAAATAAAAAAAGATAATATGTGATAAAAGGAGAAAAAAAATATAAGTAAACCAAAATAAAGATTTAAATAGATATGTTTTTGATAGATATGGATTAACAAATCATATATTTATCTAAATTTTATTATTTTAATTTTTTTTTGTAAATCAATTAGTTAATCTTTATCTTTATCTGTAGACTATGGAATTAATTTTTATAAATTATTTATCAATTCTTATATGTTTATTTATCTATAAGTCATGAAATTTTTATTTTTCAAATAATTTTTAAAATTTTTATCTTTATCTAAATGTCATGAAATAAATTTCCATAAATTATTTATGATTTTTTATATGTTTATTTATAATGAAATTAATTAAAGTACAAAATGAAGGGCAAAAAACATGAGTAATTTTTTTTAAATCAATTTTTTAACCTTTATTTTTATCAATAGGCCATGAAATTAATTTTTATAAATTATTTATCAATTTTTATATGCTTATTTATGGGAAGAAATTTTAAATTATCTATAAGTTATGAAATTAAGTATTTAATTTTTATCTTTATCTGTACACCATGAAATTAATTTTCATAAATTATTTATCAGTTTTTATATGTTTATCTATATGGAGGAATTTTGAAATCCAAATCTTTATCCATAAGCCATGAAATTAATTTTCATTTTAATTAATCAAACAAATAGAAAATGGAGGAAAATAGAAAACACGAAAGACAATCAAAAAGGGTTGCCACGTAGGAAAGAGATAATTTTAAAATTATGAGAATTTAGGAATGAATATTTACAAAATTTTGACAAAACCACTACATTTGATTATATATATAGTATAGATAGATAGATATAGATATCTTTATCACTTGGTAGATAATAACAAATAATAAAAATTATGAGGAGTAGGTTAAGAGGAGATAAGAAGTTATAGATAAGAGTATTTCACAAGATAAAAAATTCAAAATAAAAAAAGATAATATGTGATAAAATGAGAAAAAAAATATAAGTAAACCAAAATAAAGATTTAAATAGATATGTTTTTGATAGATATGGATTAACAAATCATATATTTATCTAAATTTTATTATTTTAATTTTTTTTTTGTAAATCAATTAGTTAATCTTTATCTTTATCTGTAGACTATGGAATTAATTTTTATAAATTATTTATCAATTCTTATATGTTTATTTATCTATAAGTCATGAAATTATTATTTTTCAAATAATTTTTAAATTTTTTATCTTTATCTAAATGTCATGCAATAAATTTCCATAAATTATTTATGATTTTTTTATATGTTTATTTATAATGAAATTAATTAAAGTACAAAATGAAGGGCAAAAAACATGAGTAATTTTTTTTTAAATCAATTTTTTAACCTTTATTTTTATCAGTAGGCCATGAAATTAATTTTTATAAATTATTTATCAATTTTTATATGCTTATATATGGGAAGAAATTTTAAATTATCTATAAGTTATGAAATTAAGTATTTAATTTTTATCTTTATCTGTACACCATGAAATTAATTTTCATAAATTATTTATTAGTTTTTATATGTTTATCTATATGGAGGAATTTTGAAATTCAAATCTTTATCCATAAGCTATGAAATTAATTTTCATTTTAATTAATCAAACAAATAGAAAATGGAGGAAAATAGAAAACACGAAAGACAATAAAAAAGGGTTGCCACGTAGGAAAGAGATAATTTTAAAATTATGAGAATTTAGGAATGAATATTTACAAATTTTTGACAAAACCATTACATTTGATTATATATATAGTATAGATAGATATAGATAGATAGATGTTATCCAAAACTCATCAGGATAAAAGTTTAAATAATTGAAGATTGTTTAGAATAAGATTTCTAAAACATTCAAATTACTTGTTAGATAATATTATAAATAGGTGACACTGTCATAGGTTGAGGTTATAATCTCTCTTTATGAATTAGTTTATTAAATGTTTTGATAATATTAAGCCTGTGTTTGGCAAGGGTTTTTTCAGGCTTTTTTGGCTATTTTAGCCACAAAAAACAAAATAGACTATTTTAGCCATAACAAACAAAACATCACATCCAACCTATAATCATTACATTCTTCTCTCACAAAAAAAGTCAAAAAAGCCAAAAAAACCCTTCCCAAACCAAGCTTTTTAGCCCAAGCTAAAATAGTCAAAAAAATCAAAAAGCCAACCCACTTTCCAAACGGAGGCTAAAGGACTGACTTGAATATCATTATTGATAGTGATTATGTAATAGTATTGATAATCTTCTTTACTAAATTTCTTTATTAATAAATACGTAATTTTTCTACTTTCGTACAATTAACGCACTATGTGAAAAAAAAATTGAAATGAATGAAAAAGTTGATTGCACTATTCTCGGGATATTCATGTTCAATATTCCAGCAACTAGGTTAATCAGAGATTATGATCACGACACGGTTACACTTTTCATGGAGGGTTGGTTCATGTATTGTTATGTGGTGGGTTTAGAAAAGTCTTCACAATTGGTCATGATAATCTCCAAAGCGATATAGCGTATCTTTAGGGATCACCAAAAGCAACTTTGCATGCAATCATCTTCAAGTTATTGAAACCAATGCAAACTTCTTCACCTATAAACCCAAACAGTAGCGACAAATTCAGTTGGTGGGAGAGTATTATTAGGCAGCGTTTGGTAAAATTTTAGAAATATAATTTGATAATAGAATTATATTATAAATTTATGAGTTTTGAAATTATAATTTCAGTGCAAGAAATTTATTTAGTTACGAATTTTGAAAAGAGTTTTGAATTGAGTTTTGCGTTGAGTGTTGAAATTGAGCTTTGAATGTTTGATAATAAGAAAATTTATTTGATAATGAATTTTGAAAAAAAATTTCAAAACTTAATTCAAAAAGTTATAATGCATAACTAAACATACAACTCAAAATTCTATTAAAAATTCTGTTCAAAACTCATAATCAAACTCTTTTTAAAATTCAATTCAAAAAAATAATTATTAAAAAAAATAACATAAATTTTTTTAATTGAAAATATTGCAAACAAAATATTTTTTTTTTCAAAATAAATATTCAATTATTGCTTTAAAATAACTTTTGATTGTATATTTGGTTGGAATTATTATTTTTAAACATTTTTTGTTTAAAATATAAAAAAATATTATTTTTGTTAAAAAAAATCAAATACAAAATTCTTTTTTTTTCCCCAAATAACATGTGCCAATTGCAAAAAAAATATAAAATAAAAAACACTGTTTTGGTCAACCTGCCAGACGTCCGGGAGGATGACTGGGTAGATCTAAGTCGCGCTTTACAAAATTCAAAACAAACTTTCTTTTCCAAACAGAAGCTGAAATGAGTTTTGAAATGTTATATTGGAATTAATTTTTCAAAACTTTAACTAAACAAAGCATTAAAAATAACTCTGAAATCATATTTCTAGAGCTACTCCAAACACAGCCTTTGTCTTTCTAGAGAGAGAGAAATGAGAGAGATGCATAAAACTGAAACATAGCACGTCACTATTTTCGTGAATGGCATAAATATGCACGTGGAAAAAATAGCTAAAGCCCCGGCGGTTCTGTTCCTGCACAATTTCTTTGAGTCTGGATCCCCTTCTTCATGCCTCTCATTTATTTTCTCCTTGCAACGACTGAGATCAGTCGTTGCAGATCCAACAGCTATAAAAAAAAAAAAAAAATAAATAAAAAATAAATGAAAACAAATTGAATTTGGTTTCTCGTCCAAATTCAATATAGCTTATACAGAGTAGATACACAATCACTCTCACTCAGCCAGCCCCCTTCTCCTCCATCGAACTCACCCTCACCGGCGACCCACCCTCACCGCAACCCACTCTCGTCAACGGCGAGAAGCTCTAATTAAAGCAAGCTTATACAGAGTAGATACACCTTCACCGGCTCTCTCTCTCCTTCTGTTTCTTGATTGTGTTTTTTATTGTGCCCTAGTATTCTGGATTAGGACATAGGTTGTTGTATTGTAATTTTTGGATTGTGCTCTGTTATTCTGGTATTCTGGATTGTGCTCTGTTTCATGTTCACCATTGTTTTGTGTAATTGTAATTTTTTTTTAAAATTTTTTGAAAACCTATGTGTTCACAAATATTCTGGTATCCTGGTACTCTAGTATTCTGGATTATGCAACCAATCACAAAAAGAGAGAACAAACAAGATTATATGTAGAAAACCACAACTCAGAAAAATACTATAAACAATTTTGAAGTTGATCCTCAAACTCATTTGTGTTGTTAATCTTCACATTTAGTTTCCTGTTCTTCACTAGCCACGTCAACTCCAATGAAGGTGAGCAATTGATTAAAGCATGTCTCCTAAATTTATATGAATGAAAGTTAACCCTAGGAACCAATCCTCACTGTTAATCACAATTGATTCAAACCACTGAGATCACTAAGAACTCAGCAATCCTTCAAGACAAATCTCACCATGTTCAAACATCTCAATGGAGTTTTTACAATGTTTGAATCATCGTTCTAGACTAAAGCAAAACCCATTCCAACTGACACACTTTCAAATGAGATGTAGGAATCTTCAAATTAAAATAGAATCTGTGGAATTTTTGGATAAGAAACAGCATTAAATGAATATAGTTATTCATGGGTAATTTTTGAATGTACTTAACCTTTCACTCAGCAGCTTTAAATGGGTAAGCTCTATTCATTTTCACCAAACATATATTCTATCTTGCTCAATTTCCTTACTCCAGCATTACAATGGAATTTTTTTAATTGTATATGTTTTTGTACAAGAGAATGAGCTCTCTCTCTTTATAGAGAGGAGAATGAGACAATGGAGCATCGAAAGCATAAAACAATACATTAAAATAATATAAAAGTTACTGCTAAAGTGTGTGGTAGGGTGTGTGCCCTTTACAGCTACAAATGCACTATAGAGTGGTAGTGGAATGTATATCATATATTAACAGCCCCCCGCAAACTCAAGGAGAGTAGGCATCGACCAAATTGAGTTTGGAAACAAGATCACGAAAGTGCCCAGGAGGATGAGCCTTGGTGAAAATATTAGCAGGTTGATCGGCAGAAGTAATATGGAGAAGATGAACAGTACCACGTGTAACATGCTGTCGAATGAAATGACAATCAATCTCAATATGCTTGGTGCGATCATGAAAAACATCATTGTGAGCAATCTGAATGGCACTCTGATTGTCACAATAAAGAGAGGTAGCGCCAGAAGAGGAAACACCCATATCAGTGAGGAGCCAGCGAAGCCAGAGAAGTTCCTGAGTAGTATCAACAAAAGCTCGGTATTCAGCTTCGGTGCTAGAACGGGCAGTGAGGGATTGTTTCTTGTTACGCCAAGTAAGAAGAGAATCCCCTAAGAAAAAACAAAATCCCGTGGTGGAGCGTCGATCCGTAGGATCCCCAGCCCAATCAGCATCAGAAAAGGCACGCAGTTCAAGGGATGAGGAAGCAGAGTAGTGAAGGCCATGGAACAGAGTGCCTTTGAGGTATCGAAGGATGTGGAGTAGAGCAGTATAGTGGGGAGTGCGAGGAGCGGACATGTACTGACTAACAATGTGAACAGCATAGGCAATGTCAGGACGAGTCACTGTGAGATAGACAAGACTACCGATGAGCTGGCGATAAAGAGTAGCATCATTGAGGAGAGCCCCATCGAGAGGAGTGAGACGAATCTGAGGATCAACTAGAGTAGATGTAGTTTTGTAATCAGTAAGACCAGCACGAGCCAGAAGATCGGATGCATATTTGGCCTAAGATAAATAAGAACCAGTAGAATCATGAGAGACTTCAAGGCCTAAAAAGTAGTTAAGAGTACCAAGGTCCTTCATCTCAAACTGACAGTGGAGAAAACGTTTGAGGTGGAGAATACTAGCTGCATCATTACCAGTGATAATCATATCATCCACATACAGAAGGAGAAGAGTGGTACCATGGGGAGTAGTCCGTATAAAAAGAGCAGAGTCATAGGAGCTAAAGGTGAACCCGAATTCATGAATGGTAGAACTGAACTTAGCAAACCAAGCGCGGGGTGCTTGCTTGGGGCCATAGAGGGCACGCTGTAGTTTGCAAACCTTATGAGGGGGAAAAGTGGACCCAGGTAGAGGTTGCATGTAGACCTCCTCAAGAAGATTACCATTGAGAAAAACATTTTTGACGTCCATTTGAAAGAGCTCCCAGTGGCGAGCAGTAGCAACAGCCAGTAAACTGCGAACAGAGGTAAGCCGAGCAACAGGGGAGAAGGTTTCCTCATAATCAATCCCATATTCCTGGTTGAAACCCTTGGCAACAAGACGAGCTTTGTAGCGTTCAATAGAGCCATCAGAATGAGTCTTGATTTTGTAAACCCATTTGCAGCCAATTGCAGTTTTGCTAGGAGGAAGATCAACAAGATCCCAAGTATGAGTTTTGTCCAAAACTTGGAGTTCATCAGTCATAGCTTGCTGCTAAAGAGGATTAGTACAAGCCTCACGATAGGAGGTAGGTTCATAAGTAGAAAAGGCAGTAGACCCAACAATATAATCACGAAGGTAGATAGGAGGTTGAGTTACCCGGTGTGGTCGACCCGTAGAAGGATCGGTGTGAGGAAGAACCGGTGGAGAAGTAGGTGGTGCAAGGAGAGGTGGACCTTCAGGGAGAGCAGTCTGGTCGAGAGCAGGAGTGAGCAAGGGCGTCTCAATGAAGGAGGAACCTGTATCAAAATCATCAGAGAAGAGATCGATGGAATGATTAGTAAACAGTACATTAGTGGAAAGTGCAGGTAAGTGAAAGGAGGATAGGGAGGAAAACATTTGGTGCTCCCAAAAAATGACATGGCAGGAGATACGAAGGCGTTTAGAGAGAGGGTCCCAACAGCGAAAACCTTTATGTTCAATTCCATACCCAAGAAAGCAACAAAGACGAGAATGAGGTTCAAGCTTAGTGTGTTCATGAGATTGAAGGAGAACAAAGTAGGCAGAGCCAAAAACCCGAAGATTAGTATAGGGAGGGGGAGTGCCATGCAGATGTTCAAAGGGAGTTTGATTATGGATGACAGGGGTAGGAGCACATTTGATAGTGTAGACAGCAGTGAGGGCAGCTTCTCCCCAAAAGCTTTCAGGGCAGGAAGAAGAGAGAAGGAGAGCGCGAGTAGTGTCAAGAATATGCCTATGTTTCCGTTCAGCACGACCATTTTGCTGGGACGTGCCAGCACAGGAACGATGAAGCAGTGTACCATGACTCTGAAGAAAAGAAAGGAAATCTGAATCCCGATATTCCATAGCATTGTCAGAGCGAAAAAGTTTGATGGATTTGGAAAATTGGGTGTGGATCATTTGGGCAAATCGATAATAAAGGGTTTTGAGTTCAGACCGAGTTTTCATGAGAAAAATCCAAGTAAACCGTGAAAAATCATCAATAAAAACAACAAAATAACGAGATCCCCCTATAGTAGTAGTAGGGGAGGGGCCCCAAATATCCGAATGTATAAGATCAAAAGGTGCATAGAAAACAGAAGTACTTTTATTGAATGATAAAGCATGTTGTTTGGCAAGTTGACAGGGTATACAATCGAAAGTATCTGGAATTACATGACCCAATTGTCCACTAGAAACCAAAGACTTTAAGCGATTAACAAAAATATGCCCTAAGCGACAATGCCAAAGATGAAAATGAGATAATGAGGAAGCAGATGCAGGAGCAGCGATCTGAGGAGAGTCAGGAACATGAAGGTGAATGAGCTCATAGAGACGTTCATGCTTACGGCCGATCCCAATAGTTTGCCCCGTTTGAGGGTCCTGCACCAAACAATGAGTAGCAGAAAAGGTGACAGTTAGACCAAGTTCACATAATTGACCAATAGAGATAAGGTTTAAAGTGAGAGCAGGGATATGATAAACTTGAGGTAAAGATAAAGAAGATGTGGAAACAGTACCAATATGACGGACAATCATGAGAGAACCATCAGCAGTTTGAATTGAGGGAATATGAGGAGATGAAGAGATGAAAGAAAATATAGTTGAACTGGAGGTCATATGATTACAGCAGGCAGAGTCAAAATACCAAGAAGAGTTACCTGGAATCACAGACAAAGCAGTACGAGGAGGTGTACCAGAAGGGGAGAGAAGGTGTTTGAACATGGCCTCTACATCCGTTGAAGAAAAGAGAGGGGTAGACGGAGCAGGAGACTCAGAAAAACCCTCAGCGGCAGCAGCAGCAGCAGCAGCAGTGTGATGAGACTGATTTCCGGAATGAGACTGATTCCCGGAACGATGAAAGCTCCCCCGAGAAGAACCACCGCGAGAAGAGTGGCTGTTGGAGGATGAGTGGGATGGATTGCGAAAACAATCCTGTTGCAGATGACCAAGACTAAGTTTGTTGCAGTATCGGCAGGTTCTGACGGGGCAATTGACCAGGAGATGTGTTGAAGGAAGGCCCCGATTCTGACAGTAGAGGCAGGCAGTGGTCCGCTGGGTGAATGATGGCCGGTACGGAGGGGTGGCAAGAACAGAGTCCACATGATGAGTTTGGAGAGTACCAAGACGAGTCTCCTCTAATAGCAACTCAGAAATAACTTGTTCCAGAGTGGGCAAGGGATGACGATGAAGAAGAGAGGCACGTACGGGCTCAAAAGATGAAGTGAGAGCCATGAGAAAGTGCATCAACCTTTGCTAATTACGATAAGCAGTAAATAAGACAGCATCTTCTCGGTGAGGCCAAGTCGGTTCGGAAAGAGCAAGCTGGTCCCAAATGGAGTACATTTGAGAAAGGAAGTCATTGATGGACTGACTAGATTCTTGGTGCATCCGATGAAGTTGGCTCTGAAATTGATATTGATGAGCAAGACCAGTAGTCTGGTATCGTTCTTTCAAAAAATCCCAGATGTCTTTTGCAGGAGTAGTGACAGAGTCAAGCTGAAAGCGACCAAACTGAAGACTGATAGAGGTAACAGAAGTATTTCGAAACCAGGTAATGATTTGGTAATTCTTACTGTCTCATTCCTCAAGGCGGTCTTCATATGTAGGAGTAGCAGGAGAAACAGTGGTTTCAGCAGTGTCTTTCACCGGTTGGGTCATGTCCCCGGTGATAATTTGCCAGAGCTTCTTTCCTTTAAGGAAGGAAGACATGGCTTGGGCCCATATAACATAGTTGAAACCATTCAAAATAACAGAAATGGGATAGGAGGCATCATGACGATCCATAATAATAGTTGAATAGGGCTAAATTGATAGGAATAAACTTGTGAGAGCAAAATTAGGTAAAACAGAGTGTACAAGTGAGTCCGGAAGGTCGAAAATAGCTAGGAAAGGTGGGCTGTGTAGAGATGATGTCAGCAGGATGGAAAATGATGTCAGCGACGCACGTTAGCAGAGAGGGCGTGCGGCGCACGGTAGCAGAGAAGGCGTGCGGCGTACAGTAGCAGAATGGCGCACGCGGGTGCACAATAGCGGAACGGCGTACGCGCGGCTCACGGTAGACGAATGGCGCATGCGGGTGCACGGTAGCAGGCGTGGCGCACGAAAGAACAGAGTGGAAGGCGTGTAAAGGTGCGTGTGAGCGTGGCAACGGAAGCAGAGACGCACCGAGAAAAAGGGCAGCGCGTGGAAGCGCGTGAGAGCGTTTCTGGTGACGGGCTTGGTGCCGTTGGAATCGTAAGGAGATTCCGAGCTGTTTGGTGTAGTTCCACTGTGTACGGGACTAAGTACCAAAATTGAAGAATGACAGAATTGTATTACTGTGCTCTGATACCATGAAAGATTGGTAAAGAGAGAGAGAGAAAAGAGGAGACTGAATGACTGATATATTCAATGTCTGTTATTGTATATGTTTTTGTACAAGAGAATGAGCTCTCTCTCTTTATAGAGAGGAGAATGAGACAATGGAGCACCGAAAGCATAAAACAATACATTAAAATAATATAAAAGTTACTGCTAAAGTGTATGGTAGGGTGTGTGCCCTTTATAGCTACAAATGCACTATAGAGTGGTAGTGGAATGTATATTATATATTAACACATGATATTACATATTGCAATTTTGGTTTACATACTAACCCCCTTCTCTTCATCAGTAAGTTAAAACTATTTCTCTTGCTGTGCAATAAGATTCATAAAACTAGCAACATATAATACTATAGTATCTTTGAAGAGATTGAATCAGTAAATCCTTGGTTGAACTCCACTTCAAAATTGGCACTAATGGCATCAAGATTTCCAAGGCACCTCCAATACCAAAATATTCGATAAGTTGATTTGTAAAGGTCGTCACAAAAAATAGCAACAATACCATAAAGAACATAGGACAATGGATAAGAAGCACAAAAAAAATTGAATTAGAAAGAAAACTGAATTATCATTCATCCTGTTGCCACTAGAAAGCAAAAATAAAAACAGCCAATCTTCAACAATGTCAATAACATTTTGGTTTCACACCAACCAACCTCATATATGTTCACACAAAAAAGAACTTAAGCAATATAAAAAAAAAAAGATAAAAAACTGTTTTAGTAGCAATTTTATATGGACAGATGGGCAGCAGCACTTTCAACAACAGAGAGGGTCGCCAGTGAGACAGGTTCTGTGAGGTGTAGAAGACGAGCGTGCAAGCTGTGTGTTTGCGAAGTAGACAGAATAAAGGATTCACCTCAATCAGTTGGGTTGGGTTGGGTTTCACGGGTGGGTCGCCGGGGAGTATGGGTTGACATCGAGAGTAGGTCGCCGGTGAGAGTGGGTTCTATGGAGGAGAAAGAGTGCGTGTGATGACATTTGATTCCAAAACAAAATGTGTATACCCTATACAGCTTTGGGTTTGGATGGGAAAATTTCAGTTCCAATTTTGATTCTAAATTTTATTTTTTTTATAGCCTTTAGATCTGCTGGATTGAATCTCAACCGTTGCACGGAGGAAATGAAGGAGACACGTTAAGAAGAGGATCTGAACTCAATTTCTTTGAGCTCTGGTACACTTGGTGCCACCAAATGTGCCCTCTCTCATTCTTGACTACCGCGTAAGCACAAATCGACGCACTACCAAATGTGCTATCTTTTTATGGAGGTATTATTATCAATTATTACTTTTAGAGTACAAATTTTATGTATTATTATTCTGTACATGAAAATATTTTATTATATATTGTGCTGAATTTTGATTATTTATGGAATATGAATTTTATGTATCATTACTCCGACTACGAAATTCTTTTTTATATCGAGAGTGGATGGTAACTATTATTTGGTCATATATGTTGTTAGATTTAGAATATATTTGAATGAATTATTTAGGTCAAATATGCTGAGATGAAATCCGCTCTTTATAGATCATAAGGGGCAAGATGAATTACGCTACCTCTTGATTAAAACTTTGAAAATCTTTGTCGAGGTTAGGAGGTTTGTCTAACTTTGAAAATCTTTGACCGAACGACATTTTGCCTGGTAAAGTAGGTTGGCTTTACCAGGTTTGACCAATTTCAAAAATCTTTGCTGCGCAGCATTTTGCCCGGTAAAGTAGGTTGGTGGTTTGTCCAATAGTGAGATTCCTTGTCAAACAAGTTTTGCTCACGAAGGAGTAAGTTGGTGTTTTGGTAGTTCTTAACTTGGCTTAGCATTATTGGGATAAGTCCTAGCAAGGCTAGACATTTTCGGAATAAGTCTTAACAAGATTAGGCATTTTGGAATAAGCCCTAGCACCTATGTATGGTTCTAGTTAAGCAATATTACACGACTATTTTTATCAAAACAACAGAAAGCTTCCACTCTTTCATTGGATTCAAAGAGAATGAAAACTTGAGCACAATTAAGAGGAAATAAAATTAACCACGAGAATTATTTGGATCCCGACACTGCCATGTGACATAATTATAGATTATCACATGTATGACAGTTGTCGAATCATTGTCAAACACTGTATTAGTGTTTATATTATGCAAAACTTATTAGGATATGAAATCGTATCGATATATGAGTCCTAAATAACTGGAGATTGTTTGGGATAAGATTTCTATAGCATTCAAACTACTTGTTAGGTAAGTCACTAGATATTATAAATAGGTGACACTGCCATAGGTTGAGGTATGCAATTTCTGTCTATGAATTAGTCCATAAAATATTTTGATAATATTGGAGGACTGACTTGGACATCAGAGGGCCCCCAGCCATTCAACGGCTGTGGGTGTTTTGTCTTGTAGATGGCGATCGCATAGTGGTGTTATCATCTTCTTTGTTGAATTTCTTCATTAACAGGTACATGATTTTTCTACGTCTGTATTAAAATATAAAACTCGATTTCATGTATCTAAACCCATCCAGTTGCCGTTGAGAGTACACCACCCACAACTGTTATAATAATTTCCATTTTTTCAACTAATATATATATATATACATAGAAAAAAGAAAAAAAAAAGAATAATAATAATAATAATAGAGAAAATTGTTGAAAAGTCCAAGGTAAGAAGAGTATAAGCTATTAGGTCCAGTAAATATTTTTTGTTGATGAGAGATCAAACCTTTGTGAATTAATTTGGTGAGAAGTCTTTTTTATTGTTTTGAATGACATTTTATTTTCAATTTTACTCCTTAATTTATCTGTTGACTTTATTTGACTATCTGTTCAAATTTATATCTATCTGTTAAACTTTTTTTTTTCTATCTATTCAAATTTATATCTATCTGTTCAAATATTTTAACTATCTTTCAATTTTTTTCCTTATCTATTTAAAATTTTGATATCTGTTGAAATTTTTAACTATTGGTTCAAATTTTTTCCATTATCTGTTCAAATATTTGTTCAAATTTTGTTATTTGTACAATTATTTTCTCTAAATTCAATCTGTCCAAATTTTATCTATTCAATCTGTTGAAAAATGAAGCTAAATAAAATCCTATATGTTGAGCCAAACTAACCCTTATTTGTTGCAATACCAAGTTAAACCAAACCTTATTTGTTCAAATTTCTATTTGTCTCATTCTCTCTCTCATATCTATTGCAATATGTTTCATCATCAACAACAATACATCTGAATAAATAAACACATACAACTAACAAAAAAAGAGAGAGATACATATAGAGAGATATACAGAAGATAGGAGATCATCTATCTGTGTTCAACAACAACAACAACTACAAGAGATCTAAACTTGTTCCTGAAAGTGACATAAATATGACTTTGTTTAACAAAATAATCAAACTTGTTCATGAAATTCCTTCTACTATGTGTAATATTGCTTAATTTGATTTGCTCTCTTACTGCATTTTCAAGTTCAACTATCCACAAATGTCTCTCCTCCTGCTTTGTAATAAGAGTATTACAATACTTTGCTCAGTTATGGATCTATATTTCTTGAAAGTAAATGCTTGTTAAAATTGTAGAGCCTAGGTGATTTTGGAGGAATTTGAAAAGAAAAAAAAATCAGAGAGAAAGAGGAAGATAAGAGTGACAGTGGTAGAGATGGGAATAAGCTGGATGGTGGTGGCGACGGAGCTGGCGAAGGGGAGTAGAAGTGGTAGTGTAGAAGAAGGATGAATAATTGGCAGCCATGCGAAGACGATCACCGTCGATGGCATGGACTTGGACTTGGACTTGAGCTTCATGGTCTTCAACCTCAAATGCCAAACAAGAATACTCATGAAATAGATTCCAAAAAATTAACGTAAATGGTGAAATAAACCATTAGAATTTGGGGGCTCCAATAAATTGGTGGATCGGTGGTAGATTGATTTCCAACAGCATCATCTCTGTTCTCGCCAACGACGGCGGCAACAGGTCGTTATAGATCGTTCATAGCAGTCAGATCTCAGCCTACAAGTGTCACGACCCAAAGTCGCCTCCATAGGTTTAGCATCGTAACTGCCCAGTAATCCTAAGATTACCAAAAGTCTCTAAGATAAATTAGCAAAATAAGGGGCTAGAGGAAGCAAATATAAAAAATACAATGTCCATAGAGCTATGCAGACTTATATGAGACATAGATTTAAACTTATATTTACATATATTATCACATCATTCTTACGTCATCCATATACAGATAAAACAAAAGGGACTTAACCCTAATACAGATAAATAAAAACTTGTACGAGAGACGAAAGAAAATAAAAACTCAAGGCTTGTTCATTTGAAATAACATTTGAACACAAAAGACTTCCGAGAACCTCTATATGAGGCACAATGGTTAACTTGACAGAAACAGATCCAGACTGGAAGTCTCAAGCCTGGTCACGCACCTGGTCACTTACATACATAATATAAATAATGAGTTAGAGCTTAGTGAATAACAACAGAGTAAAGGTTTTAATGAATGATGTCCATAATAGCTTCAGAAATCAGAATTCAGATCAGAAATAGATTCTTATACGTATTCAGATTTGTAAACAATTATACGTGGTACATCCATTAGCTAACAGATCAGATTGGTCATAAAGAGCCACATGCAGATTAAGTGGTCATAAAGACCCACATGCAGATTAAGTGGTCATAAAGACCCATATTCACATAAGATGGTCATTAAGACTCACGTGCAGAGTAGTTGGTCATAAAGACCCACGTACAAATCAGATAGTTGATTATACATAATTAGTTCCATGAATGAAACCCACATGAAACCCTGGTACCAGGTAACAGATAACACATGACATATTCGCATGATGCTAAGGATGCCACAAATACATTTAAAAAAATTAGACATTCATTCATGATTCACAAAATAGCATTTTAGAAAACATATCATATCATATCAGGTAGAAAAATACTTATAGTCAAACATAGCTTTACAGAGTTGTTACTCACAGATAGCTCCAAAAGCAAATCAGACGAATCAGACAGATCAGACGGACAACGACGTGTAACCTACACAAACACGTGACAGATACATACTGAAACACACACTCTAAAAACATTTGACTTATTATATTTCTTTTTAGGTGTGTTTCTAATTTATTTCCTCATTATTGTAGCCTAAACCATGGTTTAAGAATGCCTAAGATGAAATGAGGATGCAATTATGCACTTTGAAACACTTAACAAAATTTTAGAAAACAGAACAGTTCGCTCGAGCAAAGCTTTGGTCGCTCGAGTGGACCCCTTGGTCTGCAAAAGTAGTAGATGCTATCATTTTACACTCGAGCCAACTTTTTGGTCGCTCGTGCCAAGACTGAAAATAAAGGGTGGTCACTCGAGCGGTCTTTTGGTCGCTCGAGCCAACCATCAAACTCTGTAAAAGTACTGAGAGCTTGCAAAGTGCACTTAAGCAAAGGTTCCACCGCTCGAGCGAACCCTGCAAATTCTAGAATTTCCAGATTTGCTCTCCAAGCTCAAAACTCAAATTCAAAGCATCATTCTTTTGGGCCAAAATTTGAGAAAAAAACACTTAGAAATTTATGTAACATCATGAAATGAAGTTCAATTTATAAAATCAAGGCCCAAAAGCAAGTGAATTCTTCAAAACCGAACCTTAAACTTAATGTATAGCAAATGCATACATTGTTTTGAGCTCAAACTCTTTAAATCATAAGCAATTAGGATGAAATGGTATGAAACATGATGAATTTTCAAAACAAAGCTAGAATAATTACATGCATGTGAGAATTCTTTAGAATAACAACTTCAAAATGCAAAGGAATATGCATGTATGTATGATTTGCTCCTCAATTCTACTTTCTTAGCTCAAATCAAGCATTTAATTATTCCATTCTCTTTAATTCTCACATTTGATGTCTTCAATATAAAGTTAGTGAGTTAAATTATTACCTAAACTCCTCAATTGGCTTCTAGATGGTTGATCGAATCTCCAAGCCAGATCTTTCAAATTTCCTTCTAATCTCACCAAGTCTTCCTCAAGACTCTCTTCTTTGATCTCAATCTCTCCATCTCTCTCTCCCACGTTGAATTCAAAGAAGGGAAGTATGGAATGTTGTAGAATACGTGTTAGACTCCAACAAATAGCATGCAAAACATACAATTAACACATAATTTCACTTGTCCCCTTAATTAATATTCGTGATTACGGATTAACGACTAACTAGGGATTGGGGTTATTACAAGGAGTATTGGATCTAAGACTCAGACGAAGGTGGCATCAAACAGGTTTTTTTAGAGGTATAGAGGAGATAAGAGAAAAGGAAAAAATGGCAGAGGTTAGAGAAGCGATGGTAGTGGAAGGAGAGATAACAGCGGTAAGGAAGGGCTATTGACAGTGATAGAGTTCATCAGCAAAGAGAAAAAGGAGAGCAGAGAGAGAGAGATAGTAGGGCTTCGTTTAGAGAAATTGTGTCTACGAACAGTGAGGTAGAGAGAGAGAGAGTAGATGAGATAGAAGGGGGCTGAGAATTAGTGTATGCTGTATAACATATATATATATATATATAGGTAGTTTGGTCATTTTATATAACTTTGTTCTTATAGACAAAGTGTTTAAACACTTGGACCTACAGGTAAAGAAAATTCAAAATTGGATTTATCGCTTGAGCGCCCATAATAATAAAAGAAGATCCCACACAATAAATATATGGTTACGTATATGGGGATGGTGTTTTGGGAAGTGTTTTTTTTTGGCTTTTTTTTTTTAAATTTTAATTTTTATCTTTTGGTTTATTTTTGTTCTTAGTGAATTTTTTTGTAAAAAATAAAATCAAAAAGCTTTAAGTTTCTAGATTCAGCTCGACAAAGCGAACCAAAAAATTATAATTTTTTAAAAAAATCCAGAAAAACCAGAAATAAGTAATTTGTTTTTTACTTATTTTTGTCTTTAGTAATTTGTTTATGAATTTTTTTTTAAATATACTTTTTATATTCATCTCAACAAGGACTAGAAAAGTAAAAAAATCTGACATAATTTTGAAAAAAATCACTAAAGACAAAAAAAATTCAAAAAATAGGTTTTTTTTTTTTTTTTGGGTGCCAAAATGGGGCTCAATTAATTTTTTGCTTTCTTTTTTTTTTCGCTACATCGAAAAAAAAAAAACAGAGAAGGGGCTAATCTCTCACCCTTCCAGTACCTAACATATCTGCAGCCAAAAGGTTGCGAATCTCAGCCGGAGGCTCGTTAACTACTAGTAAATCTTCAGGTTGTTCCGCTCCAACCTTCGCCAACGCATCAGCACAAGTATTTCCTTCTCGCATGACATGAATAACTTCACACTTGCATCATCTCAGAATGATTCTTGCATCCTCCACTAATCCCCGAAATGAAAAGTTGTCACCTAGGCCTTCCTTTAACAGCTGGACTACCTACTCTGCATCCGTTTCAACGATAACTTTGGTGTGCCTCCTTTGAAGTAGTATGGTAAGACCCTTATAAACAGCCCACAATTCCGCTTCGAGACTGCTGCGGCTCTTAATTCTCCTGTAATAGCCACTGATACAGGCTCCTTGTTCATCACGGAAAAGACCTCCAAAGCCTCCAATTCCTAGACTTTCTCGCAAGCATCCATCCAAGTTCAACTTAATTAAACTTGCAAAAGGAGGAATCCACCTAATTAGAACAGAGGATTTTTTTGGTGTAACAATAGATCGACTAAAAGCCATAGGAATTTCTAAAGAAAATTCAAAAATAAACTTCAAACTTTTGAAAGAATTAAAAATTTTATTTTCAAAAATCTTTGTGTTCCTGTTAGTCCAAACTCTCCAAAAAGCAACAATGAAAATAGTTCCAATTGAAATGTAATTGCTATAAGGAGTTTTATTTTTGGCATTCACAATGATCCAATCCAGCAAAGGTGTATTAAGCATTCTCAAATACCATTGAGTATTAAAAACAGAGGCTCACAGCTCCCCTGCTTGAGGACAAGTTCGCAACACATGATTTAAGTCTCCATGTTATTGCAACTAATACAATTACAATCATTCGTGATTCCCCTTCTCATACGCATATCATTGGTAAGGAGTTTTCCATTAAGCACCACCCAAAGAAAACCTTTAAATTTTTGTGGAATTCGCAATTTCCACAACCACTTCCAATCACCCACATGTTGGTCTTTTCCAACAATAATATCATAAGCTGCAGCAGAAGTGAAACCCCCATTCTGGGATCCCTTCCAACAAGGTTTATCAATGAGATTCACAAACCATGGAGGGTGGATACGCAATATGTCAAGAATTGCTTCCTCCGGTATTTGGTTAGTAATCAAATCCATATCCCACTCTTTTTCCTCATTCAATATTGTACTAACAGTGGCAAAATTAGATAATTCATGGTTGAGAATAGCTTCATCCAAGGCCGTATCCTCACACCACCAATCTTTCCAAGTCCTTACTTTAGTACCATCACCAATGGTCCATTTCACCCCTTTACTCAACACATTTCTAGTAATCCGAAGTCCTCTCCATATATGAGAAACTTTTCTTTTTGTAGGCCAATTGTGAATGGTATTATGTTTCAAATACTTAGCTTTCAATACATCAATCCACAGTCCTCCTTCATCACAAAGAATTTTCCAGCTAAGTTTGGTAAGAAGAGCTAGATTATTATCTCTAGCTCTCCGGATACCAAGACCACCATCTTCTTTTTTCTTGCAAACTTGATCTCATTTAATGAAATGAATTTTCCTCTGTTCAAGGGTATCACCCCAAAGGAAGTTTCTGTTCAAACGATCAATATCATCATACACCCTTATAAGGACTTTCATCGTTTGCATAGTGTAAGCCGGAATGGCTAAAGTAACTAATTGTATGAGAGTGGCTCTCCCAGCCAAGGATAGAGTATTGATTTTCCATCCTGCTAGTCTTTTTTGCATTTTCTCCAAAATGGAGTTAAAATGGCTGCGACTAACTCTACCATGAAGAAGGGGGACCCCATGGTACTTCCCCAGATCCCTAGTTAAAGGAATACCACACAAGGAACTGAGGGTGCGAGCATAGCTACAATTCACATTCGGAGAGACAAACATTTTGGACTTGTGAATATTAATTTGCAGGCCAGAAATATCACTAAACTCATTAAGAGTTTCCATGATAGTCTCACAACTAGTGGGGTTCGCCGAGGCAAATAAAAGCAAATCATCCGCAAAAAACAAATGAGTGATACACGGGCCTCCTTTATCAATTGAAATGCCTTTCCAAGTTTTAAGGGTAGCCTTGTGGCAAATCATGTTAGATAAACACTCCATACAGAGAACAAAGAGATAAGGAGATAGAGGGTCTCCTTGTCTCAAACCCTTTCCCGGAGTGAAATCCTCCAAAACCTCACCATTCCACAAAATAGCAGATTGAACAGTAGTAACACAACTCATAATAAGCATAATGAGATTATGATGAAAATTGAATTCCTGAAGAGTTTGGTGCAAAAAATCCCATGAAATATTATCATAGGCCTTCTCAAGGTTAATTTTTAAAATCAAATCACCTTTTTTCTTCTTCTTGCCCATCAGAGTATGAATAATTTCCTGAGTGATAATGATGTTGTCACTGGTTGTACGATCAGGAATAAAACTACTTTGGTTAGGACGAACAATATTATCCAAAAAAGGTCTAATACGACTCACAATAATTTTAGTAATGATTTTCTAAGTAACATTTCAAAGACTAATGGGCTAAAATTGTTTAATAGTCTCAGGGTTTTCAACCTTCGGAATGAGAGCAATCAAGGTCTGATTCATCTCTATAGGGACAGAATTGGTATGAAAATAATTCTTGACAAACTCACACACCAAGGGGCCAACAATATCCCAGTAAGTATGGTAAAAAATAGCTTGAAAACCATCACTACCAGGGGCTTTGAACGCTTTTATATTCTTAACTACACTCCAAATCTCCTCATTGGTGACCTTTTTACAGATCTCATTATTATTCTCATCCGTAAGCTTACAAGAAATTAACCCATTCTAGTGATCAAGTCTAGCAGTGGGAGTGGCCTGAAAAAGGTTGATGAAAAAATTTTGAACTAAAACTTTTAAATCATAAATTTGGTCCACCCACTCACCATTGTCAGACTTGAGCATCTCAATTTTCAACCTCCTCCGTTTAATAATGGTGGATACATGGAAATATTAGTATTTCTATCCCCTTGAGTAATCCAGTTGGATCTAGATTTTTGGAACCATAACAGCTCCTCTTGATAAAGAGCTAAATTGTAATCAGAAATTAACTCTTTCTCGAGAATACACAGATTGTAAGAAAAATTATTGGCCTGGGCTTTTTGAATTCCTTCAATACGCCCAAGAAGCCATCTTTTTCTTCGAAAAATATTACCGAAAACATCCTTATTCCACTCCAACGCTCTATCAGCCATCCCTTTCAAATTAGCAACCAATGATGGATATGTGTGCTTCCAGTTAGCAGACACAACATCACGAAACTCCCCATGAGAGATCCAAGCAGCTTCAAAATGAAACGGTTTAACAAAAGAATTAGAATGGTGCATACCTAATGTGAGAACCATCAATGGTGAGTGGTCGGAGTAAGTGCGTGGTAGGTTGCGGACACATCCATCCGGAAATAGGGTACGACATTCAGTATTGCACAATGCTCTATCCAGTCGAACCATAGTATTGGCCCATCATTTTTTGTTGTTAGTCCAAGTCAACCTAGGACCCACACATCCAAGATCCATCAAGTTACAACTATTTGTTCGTTCCACAAATTTTTGGCACCTCTTTTGGCTTTGATTAAAGTTGTTTAGTGAGGTTCCATAAATTGTTCTTTTTTCTGCCTGAGAACTATAGTCATTGAAGTCCCCTGCAACAAGCCAAGGGTCATCATTCTGCTGGGCTGTTTGTTCCAGTATCTACCACAAATCCTCTCTTTTTCTTGCATTTGGACTAGCATAAACAGCTAACAGTAACCAATCGGGGTAGTTTTGTCTTGAGACAGTGGAGGTAATGATCTGAGAATTTGCCTCTGATACTCGCACATTAGCCTGAGATGGGTTCCATAAGGATCAACATGGGTTGAGGCCGTAAACCCCATTCTATTAAAAAACATGCCCATGGAATTTAACTCAACCTTAGTTTTCATAAGTACTAATATTTCTGGCTTATGAGTCCTCACTAACTCTTTCAGAGTTTTTTTGAACGTATTATTACCCGTACCTCGACAATTCCAGAAAAGCATATCCATAGATGACATATGATGAAAATCAGGTAAATAGGAGTTTTTTGGGACCCCTAATAAAGCCCTTACCTCATTATATCTCTCGTCCATTGACTTCATTGGATGTACTGTGACGATGTGTCGGTCAATGTGCGCATCGATCTGCCACCATGGTCTGATTATCACCTTCATTTCTTCGATCCACCATTCTAAGTCTAAGTGGTGACACATTTCTTTCCCTGGTTCTAGCATCAAAAGAACCCGGTCCAAGTACACTCGATGATGATTCATGCTCAGTTGATCTTCTTCTTGATTTAAATTCGGGAGCAGAATGTTGGTCTAGCCCTCCATCCTTATCAGGTGGTAATCTGGGGCTATGCTTCTTCAAAGGGTCAACAACGGAACTTTTCTCAGGTGTGGGAGATGGGTTAGAAACCGAAGTGGGGGGGGGATGGTAATGGTAATAGGTTTTGAGCTACAAAGCTGAATGTTATCTATAGACTTATCCTCAAGGCCACTGACAGATTCATCACGTGCTAGCTTGCCATTGCTTACTTGTTTCCCTCTCCAGATTTCCCCCTTATCCTTTCCCCTGATTGTTTTATTTCCTTCAAAGTTTTGGGTTTTCTTTCCTTTACTTGCTTGGGCCTTTTCTTTATACTTGAAGTTGGGCCCTTTCCCATTAGTATCACGGAAGGTAGTCTCAGGTATATATTGGGTCTCTTGACTCTCCACCAGGCTAAGATCTTGCTGAAGTACTCCAAATCTATTATGCTACGTGTAATCTGTTCTTTGGTTTTTATTGGGCATGTGCCATCTTTTCCTGCTAGGAGCTTTGGTCCATGGGCCATAACTAAGTTGGTCTTGGCCTTCTTTGGCTGCACTTACATTATCATTTATACTGCTTGATGGGCCCAGTCTATTTTGATCTGCCTCACCTGTAACGGTAATGCCTTGGTGCATCGTCACCGGCGCCGAAGGCCACCTATCGCTGCATTTTTCCCGGCGATGACCAACCGTCCCACAAGAAAAACAAAATGAATGAAGATGTTCATATTCCACAGTGTATGTATATTTACCTATTGTAAAATGGAAAATCAGTGGCTTTCTCAGGTCCATTTCAACGCAAACCCGAGCATATTTGCCTCTGGCTGCCATAGCAGTGTTGATATCCACTTTCAACGAAGACCCAAATGCCTTAGCAACATGAAATATGATTTGTTTGTTGTAGTATTCGATTGGAAGGCTTGGAAAACGCATCCATATTGCTGTAGTATCCTCCTCTGCTTCATCCGGTTTGAAATCATGTTGCCATTTGCGAACCGTAACATAATGGTCCATCACTACCTAAGGTCCCCCTGTGTAGACCCTCAGGTAATCCTCTATCATGTCGAATTTTACAATAAAAAATCCATGCCCAATATCTAATGCTTCAAAATCAGCTTGCAGTCCCCAAACCTTTTTGATCTTGTAAGACTGCTTTCTTTGAACAATGTTTTAGGTACGTTCATCAATGAATAAAGGCAAAAGTCAGCCTATTTGCCCCCACAAATTTATATTATTATTATTATTATTATTATTATTATACAATATAATATAAACAAAAAAGTTTCGAGTTCTTCGAACTAGAAACTCTCAACCTATATTTTTTAAAATTTTAAAATATTTAAATACACATGTCATTCAATCATTAATTATTACATTTTAAACGTAATTAATAATTAATTATTTGGTTTATAAGGTAATAATCATCAAATCACTTCAATTTAAGAAGTAAATTAAATTTTGAATTGTTATTAATTTTAAAACACATTTATTTTTGTTGATTTATTATCAATATGGTAATATTTATATACAGATGGATATATTACACTATTGTATTTTTGATTTCTTTATATTAAAAATATTTAATTTAATTTTTTTTTAGAAATAAACTCTGAAAAATATTATGCATAAACGTAGACAATGTTTTTAATTTTTTGAATATATAAAATATAAAAACACGTGTCATTTAATCATTGGTTTTTGCTATAATATTTATGATAATTTTTGCTAGTAGTTAAACCTTTGCAAATTAATTTATAAACTCATGTTATAAATTGAAGATATTCATAAAAAATTCATCTTTTCATTGAAGCAAAAATCATAGCATGAATTTAGGGTTGTGCATAAGTTTATTAACATTAAACTATAATTCATTCTTAAATTTTAAGAAGTTTCAAAATTACCATGAACCATTCAAATTAAACTCATTGATAAAAATTTAAAATAATATCATTATAATTAGTCTAATTTCTCCTACTTGAATCAACACTTGCTTAAATTTTTTATTTTTATTTTTTAATATTTTTATAAACATACCCTTCACTATATTTTTGTAATCTGAACACAAAAATAAAAATAAAAATAAAAATGTGATGATTAACATTCAAAATAAGAGTAAATTATATTTTGACCCCTTTATATTTTACTATTTTTGCACTTTGACCCTTAAATGGTTTTCTTTTTCCCCACATTCACGATTTATGTTTTTCCCAATTTACTCTCAAAGTTAATTTTTGTCCAAAATTGGATAGAAAATAATGGGTTGGCGGTCATGAGACATAAAAACAAATATTATTATATTTAAATTTAAGTTTGAGTAAGAAATGTAAGTTAAATATAATAATATATTGCATATTATGTGACTGTCAATGTGACATTTTCTAATTAATTTTGGAAAAAAGTTAATTTTAAGAGTAAATTAAAAAAAAAAAACTTGAAATGTGAAAGGCCAAAGTAGAAAAATAAATTTTTAAGGCCAAAATAAAAAAATGGTAAAATATAAAAGATAAAAGGTGTTATTTACCTTTAAAATTAATATTATTGATTATTTGTCATGTACAACACTATTTTAAAAAAATTTTAGTGACGGCATTTTCAAAATCTCTAATAGAAGATTGACTCTATTTCTTGAGGCCAATCCATATGGGATTTTGCCTCAACTTTAATTGGGTCTTTCGTAAGTGAACGGTAGAATTGGTCCCCCATAATAGTTAGTCTAATAAGCCAAATAATGAGTTATAAAAAATTTAAATGCATAACGTTTGAAACAATTGCTCTGTTTTCAAACTCCAAATTTCTAATTTAATTTTCCTATATAAGTTTAACTATTAGTAAATGTGATTATATATACCTCATTTTTAAAAATTTCTATGTCCTATATCTAACTTAACATATTTTTTCCTATGGTATATTTTTTGACATTTAGTAGAAAAACCTTTAATTTTACATTTCATGTATCTCTTTGTTTAGTAAATTAATTTACATAATAATTTTGTTAGGGTTATTTAAAAAAAAAATTACAGCAGAAAATGTACTTACATCTCAAGTTTTTCTATTAAATCTCATGAGTTTTATTACTTAAAAATGACAATAATACTTACACTATCATTTTGAGAGTCTAGAAGAAAAAAAAAATGGAAATATTATTTCCTAAAAAAATTATAATATGAATGTATTTTGCATAAAAATTTATGTCTTTTTTTTAAAATAAGAAAAAGAATTGTTGTGCATAGCACGGGTGGACCGCTAGTATGTATATATATTTGATAATAATTATCTATATGAAAATATTCAAAAGTAGTTTGAACATAGTTGATTTTAGGGAGTTTTAGTTTAAGATTCCTAATATTAAAATTTTATAAGATAAAGACATGCAATATTTTCATAGTAGTTATGTTCTCTCAACATTGTCATAGAGAAATTTTGACACAAAAAAATTTGAAATTTCTCTCTAACAAGTTGAAATTTCTCTAATAATATTATTAAGAGATCTTAACTAATAAGAAAAAATATATTGGACCTCTCCTACTATCAAAAATTAAAGAGAGATATTTCACTAATTTCTCCTTAATTTTAATACTTATATACATTTAGTTAGTTTTTCAATTATTGCAAATAAAATCATTAAATTTACAGTCTCAAAGTTCAATTCATTATTTTTGTATACCTCTAAGAGATCGTGCAAAGTTAATTATTCTTCTTTGTTATGGAGATTTTTGTAATATTGCGCTTAATTTTTCTATTACCAACCCTGTTTGCTTTTCTGTTTTCAAAAATAATATTTTGAGTTTTCAATTTGTATTTATATTTTTAATGATTTTTAAATAAGATTAATTAATTTTTAAAATTTTAAATTTTAGATTCACTTAATCTTAATATACTTAAAAAAGTAAAAAAATTATACAAAAACCTTTTAAAAATTCATTGAATACAAAAAAAAATACAAAAAATATATTATTTTTTGTATTTGGTAAATTGTTTTATTTTTTTTTTCACAAATATTATACTTTTTAAATATATTTAGATTAGATGTATCTAAAAAATATAAAATTTGCGTAAAATATTTCAAAAAAATCACTAATAACAAAAAAAAAAAATACGAGAAAAAAAAACTGAATTTTTTGAAAAAAGTAGACTCAATTTTCTAAAACTAAACATTATTTTACTTGTTGGGTTTACAAATATGTGTTTTTAATGTTCTGGAGGATTCTGTTTGAATCCAAAATATATCTCAATACACCCTAATCAATTATTCCTATTCCTATTCAAAACTCTGTATCTTCTTCCTCAAGAGATCAAAGTTATTTCTTTTTCTTTCTCCCTCCAAAACTCCAATCCATCCTACCAAAACTCACCATCATCATCATCAACTTCATTGTTTTTTTTTTTTATATTATTTTGAAACCCTTAAACCTAGAAGAAAATTTGAACAAAATCAAATAATGGATTAGAGTAATAATCAAAATAATTTTTTGAAACAACCCATAAAAAATGAGGTAAATATTTGTGAGAGCCGAATATCGGTAGATGTAGAGAAGCCGAATACACGCTTAGAAGCTCAGGATATATATTATGTTCGGCTCCGTCCTGTACGATACCGAAGCCGAATAGGCTAATCGGCCATAGAACCAGTTGAACAAAAAGCCGAGTGTGAATTGGCATACGACAGAAGGGGCCAAATGAACAATCACGCGATGGATTAAGAATGGGCCCGACCTTGGGGCCCAAAAGCGAATATAAATAGAGGAACATCAACCAAAGAAAGGTATGTGAGAACAACCCCAAGAAACTTAAGACGCAAGTAAACAAGAGACCTATTCTAACTTGTCTGTCGGAGTGCTAATTCCGGCACCCCCGACCAGAGTGTTAATCCATTTTTTCAGGTGGCGATCAGAGGATCAGGGACGTCCTTCAGGATCCAAGAGTATTTCCAAACCTACTCCTCCACAATTGGCGCCGTCTGTGAGAATACTCAAGCTTATTCATGGCAAGCGTCACAGAAGATCCTCCGATAGTCGCTGACGAAACTACACCAAGAGACGACCTCACTCCAAGAAACATGCTGGGACCAGAGAATATCACCGCACGACGTGCCTTGAACTTTGATTCAGTAGCTCAGACCTCACCCTCAACTTCAATGCATGAGACAATGCAGACAATTATGGATCAGGCAAAGCAAAATGAACAGCGGCTTGAGAACATGATGGCTGAGAATGAGCGCCTATGCCAGGATTTGGCCTTGGAGGTAGCGAAATCCCAACAAGCCACATGTCAAGACTGGGGTCAACCTTCGGGAAAGAAGGATAGTCGCCGACGTCGACTTCAGAAACGCAATGATGGTAGTGATTCAGACTCACCATCCCTGGAGCTCAGAAAGAAAGGGCTCGTTGATGTGTCCAGCTCATCTAAAAGAAGTTCATATGTACGGCATAAACGAGGGAGAAACGATGACTCAGATGAGGAAGATAAACATGACCCATTCGTGCGACGAATTGCCAGAGCTGTGCTACCTAAAAAATTCAAGTCACTGTCGTTCACCCTCTACGACAGAAAGTCAGACCCCACTGATCACATTCGTCATTACAAGCAAGCGATGACGCTTTATGCTGACGACGAAGCCCTCATGTGTCGAATGTTTCCAAGTAGTCTGGGACCACTGGCCGTGAAGTGGTACTATAAACTGGAGCCAGCATCGATTAAGAGCTTCCACCAACTCCAAAAGTCATTCAGGGCAAGATTCATCACTAATGAGGTCTAGCCGAAGCAAGCCGATTCTCTTTGGGCCATGCAAATTAAACCGGAAGAAACTCTTCGTGAATACTCTGCCCGCTATTGGGGGTGCTTTAATTTGGTAGATGATGCTTGCAATGATTCCATGGTCATCACTACCTTTAAGATGGGATTGCATCCTGATAGCCCCCTTCGTAGTTCATTAACCATGCGTCCCCCCAAAACCGTTTGGGCATTAATTAAGAAGGTCGAAGAATACTGCAAAGTGGAAGACGATGCCCTTCGAGTCAAACCCAGACGTAAAGCCATTGAGATGGCCACATCGGGAACTATTCAGCCGATTAGCGCAGTGCCATTAAGAAGCCCGAGCGGCGGAATCGGCCTAAACGAGACAAAAGGTGTGACTCATGCCGATCAAATGACCAATGTTCACATCGAGCTAATGAACAGTACCAAGTGGATAACAGGCGCACAAGGCGTTCAGGCAAGAAATACACGGAGTGGACAGAGCCGATCAATAAGATTCTGTCAAAAGTACAACACCTTTCGTTCTTCAAGTGGCTGACCAAGATGACGGGACCTCCCGATGCGAGAAGACAGAATAAACGGTATAAGAATCATAAAGACCATGATCATGACACCGATAGTTGTTATGCATTGAAAGATCACCTTGAAGAATTGGTACAAGACGGCCGTCTCACGCAACATGTCCGAAAGAAAAATTTAACAAACACAGTAGCTCTGCGACCGAAGTCACCTCCTCTTGGTGTAATTCATATGATATACAGCATGCCGACGTCACTCGAGGTGCATACAATCCAGTTGCCATTTAGACCCTATAGCTCAATGACGCCAGCAAAACGGCCCCACAACATTGGAAGGATCAATTTCGATGACAATGATTTAATTGGAGTGACGCACCCCCACATTGATCCCCTCGTCATCAAGTTATGCGTAAACAGATTCATCATTGAGCATGTTCTCATTGACCAGGGTAGCACTTCGGAAATAATGTATTACAAAACTTTCGTTAAACTTCGTTTTACCGACTCGGATCTGTCTCCGGCTGATTACCTGTTATTCGGCATCAATGCTAACCCGGAGTATCCTTTGGGCAAAATCACACTACTAGTACGGGCCAGCACCAGATCAGTAGACGTAGAATTTCTGGTTATCAAGCTTCCTTCGCCGTATAATCTCATCATGGGTAGAACTTGGTTACATACGATGCAAGCCGTGCCAAGGACCTACCACCAACTACTTCGTTTTCCTACTGAATACGGTATCTAACAAATTTGCGGCTCTCAGAAATTGGCGCGGGCATGCTATCTTCTAGCTGCAAAGAGACCAAGAGAATTGGAAGTGCATTCGATTGAGGTACCGGATAGGGAGAGCCTCGAAGACATTAGGAGGATTCCAAGTGAAAAGCCAACCGAAGCCCTGCATCGGGTCGAAATTGACAGAAGTCCTGCCAAGTTCTTCATGATCGGCGCTTCCTTGGATAAAGTTGAAAAACAGGAGTTGGTATCCTTCTTACTCGGCAATATTGATGTTTTTGCATGGTCCCTATACGAGATGCCAGGAGTGGATCCATCCTTGGCCCAACATCGCTTAAACGTTGATCCGAAATGCAAGCCAATTATTCAAAGAAGTTGGCGGTCAGCTGCGGAGCATACTTTGGCCATTGTTGAAGAAGTAGATCGGTTACTTAACGCAGGGGCGGTTTGCAAAGTAACCTATCCTACATGGTTATCCAATACTGTGGTCGTAAAGAAGAATAATGGCTCTTGGCGTCTCTGTGTGGATTTCACGGACTTGAACAAAGCTTGTCCCAAGAACTATTTTCCCCTGCCCAGAATAAACCAACTTGTAGATGCAACGGCACATCATCAGCGCATGAGCTTCTTGGATGCCTACAGGGGCTATCATCAAATTGTCATGCATCCGGAGGATTAAGAAAAAACTGCATTCCTCACCCTAAGAGGAACCTATTGCTGCAAGGTCATGCCTTTTAGGTTGAAGAATGCAGGGGCAACTTATCAAAGATCAGTGACTGCCATGTTCAAGGAACAACTTGGCCGTACCATGGAAGTATACATTGATGATATGGTGGTCAAATCCAAGGAAAAACACTTCTATCTAGCCGATTTGTCAGAAATATTTAGCATCCTTCAAAAGTACAAGATGAAATTGAGCGTTTCTAAGTATGCATTCGGCATCGGATCCGACAAATTTATTAGCTACATCGTTAACCACCGTGGAATTGAGGCCAATCCGAGGCAAATCATGGAAATTCTAGAGCTTGGATCCCCTCGGACAGTCAAAGAGGTTCAGAAGCTAATGGGAATGGCCGTCGCCTCAACAGGTTTATTAGCCGTTCCACGGATCGCTGCCGACAATTCTTTCATACACTTCGGCAAGACAGAGCATTTGATTGGACCCCCGAGTGCTAGGCCGCTTTGGACAGCTTAAAATCTTATCTCCGATCAATACCACTCTTGGCCACACCTACGGCAGGCGATCCACTCATTTTGTATCTGGCAGTATCTGACCAGGCGGCGGCGCCGTATTGTTAAGGGAAGAACTTAGGGAGCAGTGACCAGTTTACTATGTGAGCAAAGCTATGGCCGACACCGAAACACATTACCTTCCATTAGAAAAGCTTATCCTTGCTCTCATCATGCCTGCAAGAAAACTGATGCACTACTTTTAGGGGTATACCATTGGGGTACTAACCGAGTATCCCCTCCCGTCAGCGCTCCGCAACGCGGAAGCGTTGGGGCGCATTTCGAAATGGGCTCTTGAACTCGGCTAGTATGATATCCAATTTCTACCCAGAACTTCCATCAAAGGGCAAGTGCTTGCCGACTTTGTAGCCGAATTCACAGGATCCCTCGCTAACTTTAAGTCTGATCAAGTGCAAACTAAACCCAACTGGAGAATGTATGTTGGCGACCTTTGGCAAATGTATTACGACGGGTCATCCAACCAGCGTGGTAGTGGGGCTGGCGTAGTAATCATGACCCCCAAAGGGGCAATAATCAAGTAGGCCATCAAACTGGGCTTCGACGCATCGAACAATGAGGCCGAATACGAAGCACTGTTAATCGGCTTACAAAATGCACTTCACCTCGGTACGCGGCGTCTGCTTGTTTTTTGTGACTCAAAGCTAGTAATCAACCAATTAAAGGGAAATATACAGTCAAAAATGACCGCATGGCAGCCTATATGAAAATGGCAAATTCTTTGCTCGCGAAATTTGATCACCACGAACTGAATCAAATAACCCAGGATAGAACACGCATGCGAACGCCCTAGCTTGCTTGGCCTTTGCCATCAACTCAGAAATTAAGCAGATAATCGAAGTAGGGTTTGTCCCAGAGTCGAGCATTACCTCTTCAGAATCAATTCAAGTTAACATTATCGAACCAGGTCCAAGTTGGATGGACCCTATCACCGCATTCCTATCTTCAGAGCAGTTCCCGACAGATAAGAAAGAAGCACAGAAATTGCGAAACAAAGCTCTCCGATACTATTTGGATTCGCAGGGAAAGCTCTACAAAAAACCACTCTCTGGGCTGTACTTAGAATGTGTTCACCAGAATAAAGTCGAGGAACTTCTGTCTGAAATACATGAAGGCAGTTGTGATCCCCATTCGGGCGGACGATCTTTGGCCCATCGAGCCGTAACACAGGGGTATTATTGGCCGACCATGTGAACCAATGCCGAGTGTTATGTCAAGAAATATGAGCAATGCCAGAAGTTTTCCCCCTAACTCATTTGTCTGTAAGGAGTTAAACTCAATCACTAGTCCTTGGCTGTTTGCTCAGTGGGGGCTTGGTATCGTTGGACCGTTACCACCGGAACCAGGCAATAGGCGATTCCTAATTGTTGCGACGGATAATTTCACAAAATAGGTCGAAGCGGAGGCACTAACACATATTCGAGATTCCGACGTTAAGCATTTTGTATGGAAAAACATCATAACGAGATTCGGCATACCCCGAGAACTTGTTTCAAACAACGGTACCCAATTTGACTGTGGCGTGTATCGAGAGTTGTGCAACACTTATGGTATCCGGCCCTACTTTTCCTCACCGGCTTACCCCCAAAGCAATGGTCAAGCGAAGGCCACCAACAAGATTATTATGGATGGCATCAAGAAAAGGCTGGAGAAAGCTAAAGGCAGATGGGTCGAAGAGTTACCCAGTGTACTGTGGGCTCATCGCACTACTCCAAGGCGATCCACAAGGGAAACTCCGTTTGCTCTGTGCTTCAGAACCCAGGCAATCATCCCCCTGGAGATCAGCCTTCCAATCTTGAAATCGAAGGTTTTTGACATAGGCCGAAATGACATGATGTTGGCCTTGGACTTGACTCTGATTGAAGAACGCTGAGACCGTGCCCTTGTTTCCATGGCACGGTACCAGTAACAACTTGTTAAATCGTATAATCAACGTGTTAAGCTATGCCGTTATACACCAGGAGAGTTGGTCCTCAAGAAAGTGCTTCCTGCTGCTAGGAATCCTGCTAACGGAAAATTGGGTCCTAACTGGGACGGCCCCTACCATATTGACTTAATTGCAGGGACAGGGGTATATCGGCTCAAAGACATGGATGAAAGAAGCTTGTCGCGTCCGTGGAATTCCATACACTTGCGCAAATTTTATCATTAAGTAAACTTGTACAGCGCGACAGCTTGTTTTGATTTTACGCCGTGTACATCTTATTCTTTTTTTTAATAATACAATGTTCTCTCTCTTGCCCACTGAGTTATGGTTGTATCAAAAGACTTTGAATTCAGAGCACCCTTCATTGAAATCACGATTGGCCAACACAAAAAAGCCTCCGAATTCGGAGCGCCCTTCGTAGCAATCACAATTGGCCAACACAAAAAAGCCTCCGAATTCGGAGCGCCCTTCGTGGCAATCGCGATTGGCCAACACAAAAAAGCCTCCGAATTTGGAGCGCCCTTCGTGGAAATCACGATTGGCCAACACAAAAAAGTCTCCGAATTTGGAGCACCCTTCGTGAATGACACGTTTGGGCCGAATAAGCCTCCGAATTCGAAGCGCCCTTCATGGCAATCACGATTGACCACCACAAAAAAACCTCCCAATTCGGAGCGCCCATCATGAATGACACGTTTGGGTCGGATAAGCCTTCGAATTCAAAGCGCCTTTCGTGGCAATCACGATTAGCCAACACAAAAAAGCCTCCAAATTTAGAGCACCCGTCGTGAATGACATGTTTGGGCCAAATAAGCCTCTGAATTCGAAGCGCCCTTCGTGGCAATCGCGATTGGCCAACACAAAAAAGCCTCTAAATTCGGAAACGCCCTCCGTGAATGACACGTTTGGACCGAATAAGCCTCCGAATTCGGAGTGCTCCTCGTGGCAATTGTGATTGGCTAACACAAAAAAGCCTCTGAATTCGGAGTGCTCCTCGTGGCAATTGCGATTGGCTAACACAAAAAAGCCTCTGAATTCGGAACGCCCTTCATGAATGACACGTTTGGGCTGAATAAGCCTCCGAATTCGGAGTGCCCTTCGTGGAAATCCCGATTAGCCAACACAAAAAAGCCTCTGAATTCGGAGCGCTCTTCGTGAATGACACGTTTGGGCCGGATAAGGCTCCGAATTCGGAGCGCCCTTCGTGGCAATCAAGATTGGCCAACACAAAAAAGCCTCCGAATTCGGAGCGCCCTTCGTGAATGACATGTTTGGGCCAGATAAGCCTTTGAATTCGGAGTGCCCTTCGTGGCAATCACGATTGGCCAACACAAAAAAACCTCTAAATTCGAAGCGTCCATCGTGAATGACACATTTGGGCTGAATAAGCCTCCGAATTCGGAGCGCCCTTCGTGGCAATTGCGATTGGCCAACACAAAAAAGCCTCTGAATTCGGAGCGCCTTTCGTGGAAATCACGATTGACTAACATAAAAAGCCTCTGAATTCGGAAACCCATCCGCAAATAACACGTTTGAGCCAAATAATCCTCCGAATTCGGAGCTCCTTTCGTGGATATTGTGATTGATGTAAAGTAATAGACATAACTTAATCTACAAGCATTGACCGAAATAACATATAGACATTCAGAATAATATGCTTTATTCAATAGATCATGAGTACATGCTTTGCATAAAAAATGAACAATGTACATCAAAAATTATTTGGCTTCGCCCTCATCATTAGTCTTTTTGGCATCGAAAGCCTCGAACGGAAAAGTATAACTCTGATATAAGGGTGATGTCGGATCAACGCCCGTGGCCTGAAGAGCCTTGATCCATCCATGCTTAAATATGCGATTTTCACATCGGCAGACTTCATCAGCTAGTTTTTCCTTCGTCTTCTCTATTCCAATTTTTTGGCTGTCATGGAAACCTTTTTCATAGGACCTAGCCTTCGCAGATTCTATTGTGAACATACTGGCCGTCTCTTGGTCTGCAATCGCGTGATCCAGAATTCGACGATTTACTCGCTCTGTGACAATCGGATTCACTTGACTCGCCGAATGAGTCTTAGAGGTGTTAGTTTTCTTCAGCTCATTTTCGGCCTTCTTCGCGCGGGCTTGCAAGCTCTGAATGCGACCATCCTTTTGTTCTATCTCTCTTTGCGCAGCACGAAGACACATGCCGATTTCATAGGAGGTATACAAACCCTTTACTGCTCCATGAACGCCCTCCTGAAAAACTTCATAATCAGCCCGGCCTACCATGGACTGCTGAACTTCTGGCGAAAAAATCTGTCAAGCGAACTCGACTGCTACATTTGGGTCGCGGATGAGGGAATCCACTTCCGTCATCAGTTTGTTCCCAATAAAAATCGAAAAACTCAACGGGCGCGATGTCGCACTGGTTTTGCCTCTCGAGTGAGGGGAGTTACCTCGTTGCTATTTTTCCTTTCTGGGTGACCTACTTCAGTGACGTGGGGAATGGCCCTTCTCACGCTCCCTCGACGTCCTACTCCCCTTGCACGTAGGCTCGCCACCTCGATTCATCTCTGCGTCCAGTTCTGTTAGTGTCCTACCTTCCCTTCTGCTGTTGAAGAATAGTCTTCTTGCCATCCACAGTCGTCCACGCTGCTTTTTTTTTCCTCTCCAAATTTGTTGGATTTGAACACAACAATGGCACCTCCGCGCACGCACCCTCACCCCATTTATTGATTACGGGGGATAGCACTCTTGAGGTGATCTCATCAATGCTCGCATTCAAGGCCTTGAGCCAATTAGTTCATGTGCCCCAGCCATTCCATAAACCATCGATATTCAGCGGTAAGGGCAGATTCGTTAATCTTAGCGGCTAAAGATTCATTAATCTAATCGGCCAAATTTCAAGGCCTTGCGCCGATAAGTTCATGTGCCCTAGCCATTCCATGAACCACCGATGTTCGGCGTTCCAGTTCATTCCTTAACTGGGGTAAGGGTAGATTCGTTAATCTAATCAGCCAAATTTCAAGGCCTTGCGCCGATAAGTTCATGTGCTTCAGCTAATTCATGAACCACCGATATTCGGCGTTCCAATTCATTCCTTAACTGGGGCAAGGGCAGATTCGTTAATCTTAGCAGCTAAAGATTCATTAATCTAATCGACCAAATTTCAAGGCCTTGCACCGATAAGTTCATGTGCTCCAGCCATTCCATGAACCATCGATATTTGGCATTCCAGTTCATTCCATAATTGAGGCAAGGGCAAATTCGTTAATCTAATCGGCCAAATTTCAAGGCCTTGCGCCGATAAGTTCACGTGCCTCAGTCAATTCAAGAACCATCGATGTTCGGCGTTCCAATTTATTCCTTAACTGGAGCAAGGGCAGATTTGTTAATCTTAGCGGCTAAAGATTCGTTAATCTAATCGGCCAAATTTCAAGGCCTTGCACTGATAAGTTCATATGCCCCAGCCATTCCATGAACCACCGATATTCGGCGTTCCAGTTCATTCCTTAACTGGGGTAAGGGCAGATTCATTAATCTAATCGGCCAAATTTCAAGGCCTTGCACCGATAAGTTCATGTGCCTCAGCCAATTCATGAACCACCGATATTCGGCGTTCCAGTTCATTAACTGGGGCAAGGGCATATTCGTTAATCTAATCGGCCAAATTTCAAGGCCTTGCGCCAATAATTTCATGTGCCTCAGCCAATTCATGAACCACCGATATTCGGCATTCCAGTTCATTCATTAACTGGGGCAAGGGCATATTTATTGATTTATTCGGCTGAATTGAAAAGATTCACAGCTATCTAATCGGCAGCTAGTTAATTGGATGCTTAATTTACTTAGATTGTTAACTAGCACATTCAACAGATAGAAAAGCAAAAGAAATTTTCATTAATAAATTGAGTACGGATAGTAGTCATTTTACACATGAAAATTACCCTATATTTAACCTCTAACCAAAGTAAATAAACAAAAATCTACAAAAACTATGCATAGAAGATGCCTAACAAAAATCAAAATGTCACCCTTGTCAATCTTCAGGATCAGACTCCAGCGGCTCGACGTCCACTTGTATGGAATCGGCTGCGCCAATGTCACATTAGCGGTAGTGAGGGCTTTGAGCTAGTCGTGTTTGAAGTCCCAATTCTCAAATTTGGGTATTTCCTCCACTTAGTTCTCCAAGGTGGCGTCCTTCCCAGCTTGGAACGCTTTGGAAATCTCGGAGTCAACTATTTCCTTTGCCTTCTTCGACTCTTCCAAATCGGCTTCCAGTTTGGCAATCACCTCATTGGCTAACTTGAGTGCGTCTTCGCTCGCGTTTGTTCTATCTTCGGCGGCCAACCTGAGCTGGTCAGAACTCTTCGCCTTTTCTGCCTTAGCGTCGGCTTTTGCATGCTCCTCCGCCGTTCTCGCCGCCTCGGACTCGATCCTTTGAGAGGCCTCCACGGCCTTGCTCTTTTCATTTTCAATTTTGATTTTCAGAAAGTCGATCTGTTCAATAGCATCATGTTGACGGCGGCCGATCTCGATTATCCTACCCGCCGTCTGCAAAACAAGGAATTAGAGTTTAAAAAATAATTATAATAATAAATAATAAAAATAAAAAATATATAGGTGGAAGACTGCAGATAAGGCTCAAGTCACATACCAATATGGCCGATTGAGCGGCCAATGCTATTGACAGCAAATCTGGCTCTTCTCGAAAAGTCGCTCTGTCAACCGGCAGGGAAATTGAGGAAGCCATGCTCAAGGCCATAGCCGGATCTTTCAGAGCCGACGCATTGGATGCAATCAGCACGTTCTTTATCCTTGGCTGGACGATGAACGGCATAACCGAGTCCGACTCCTCCAAGTGCGGCCGTTTATCAGCAAGTATTTCCTCAGGGTCGGCGTCGTGCTCGGCGGGACGCTTTTTTCCCCTCTACTCGGCCTCTTGATCCAATTGTTTGATTATTTACTCCGTCTCGGCCGTTTCAACCTGCTCCATCTAGGTATCCGGCGGAGAAAACTCAACCACGAGAACAGGGGGAGGTTTAGATCGGTTGGTCTCGGCCCTCCTCCGGGCAGCCATCCGTTCAGCATTTTTCCTCTTGGCCAACTGTGTGAGCGACTCCCCAGCCATGTTCTCAGGGTACACGCCGGGAAGGTCCCCTAAGTCGGTAAAAATATCTTCAAATGAGACATCCTCTCGGCCTGAAGTGGATGGAGGGTTGGATTAATTAAGGCCGGCTTCTTCAAAAGCCAAGTTCAGAGCCTCATCAACTTCTTTGGCTTCCAAAATGGACTGATTCGACTCTTCGGTGACTTATTTGGCTACTTGTTCTTCTGCCTGCTCCAAATCAGAAGCTTCCAAACCAATTTGCCTGAGGTTTTTGAAGTTGGGGAAGATAAGAGTCGTGAGCTGCTGTTCGCCCCTTGGAATCGAAATGTTGTCTTCGGCCGAAAAGGTTGTGTAAGTTGGCTCATATCTGAGAAGTATATGGGCTGCCCTCCCTTACTTCTGGAGGTTTAGACGGCCAAAGAACTGGAGCGCAGTTTTGATTTCCACAAGCACAACGTCGTCGGCCGAAACCAGAACTTTCTTCAAATCGTTGCCTACATAAATAAAACAATTAAGCGCATGGAAGGAAAGTCGAGTAAATATATAGAAAATATATGTAAGAAACTATACGGCCACCTGGTTCACCCTTTCGTCTGGGCACAGGATCTAGGCGATCTTCGCCCTCGCCAAATTCCTAGTTGCCTCGGACAACGACCATGACATCGTCAACTCGCTTGCCAGAGCTGGCAAGCATAGTCACCAAATGATGGTTGGTGTCCTTAGCCTTGAGAAAGTAGCGCCCCTGCTAGCCAGAAGATTTGGCCAAGGCATAGCAATGCCGAATGGCAATGATACCAAGATTGATCCTAAGGCGTCGGTTCAACTCTATAATTCCCACTATGATTCGATAAAAATTTACATTAGGTTGGGAAGGGATTAGACCCCAGTGGCGAAGGAGGACCCTTAAAAATGGGAGAAGCAGGAAATGGATTCCGTCCTCAGTAATTGATAAGAAATGAAAGATCATTGTACTCTCATCAGTCCTCTCCATATCAAGTGTGCTCTCTGCCACAAGTGACAGGTGGACGTCGTCAGGAATGGCAAAATGACATCGAAAACCAGAAACTCGATCCTCAGAAAGAAGGGCTTTCAAATGTTTGGCCATCCTAGCCAATTTAGGGAGTGTGCTAAATTAAAAACAAACAAGGAAATGGGATTCGAAATGGGGGAGAAAAGAACTTACAAGAAGCGGAGAAGACAATGAGAAACATGAGGAAGTTGTAGAGGTCGCGAGGTATAGGTGTTATACTGAAAGGCAAATCAAAAACTTTGAGTATTCAAAAAACATACATTCGAAGGGACAAAGTTTTAAATCGCATTAAATGAAGGAAGCGTACGAAGGGGCGGGAAATTGTAATACTTACATTGGAATGAGGTTAACAGCCGAATTTTTGTTTTGACTTTTCAAGTTCGAAACCAAACACGTCGACTAACTGGTGTTAGTAAGATGTTTGGGGGGCAATTGTGGGAGCCGAATATCGGTAGATGCAGAGAAGCCGAATATACACTTAGAAGCTTAGGATATATATTATATTCGGCTCTGTCCTGTACGATCCCGAAGCCAAATAGACTAATCAGCTATAGAAACAGTTGAACAAAAAGCCGAGTGTGAATTGGCATACGACAGAAGGGGCCGAATGAACAATCATGCGATGGATTAAGAGTGGGCCAGACCCTGGGGCTCAAAAGCGAATATAAATAGAGGAACATCAACCAAAGAAAGGTATATGAGAACAAACCCAAGAAACTTAAGACTCAAGTAAACAAGAAACCTATACTAACTTGTCCATTGGAGTGCTAATTCCTGCACCCCGACCAGAGTGTTAATCCTTTTTTCAAGTGGCGATCAGAGGATCAAGGACGTTTTTCAGGATCCTAGAGTATTTCCAAACCTACTCTCCACAGTATTCATATAAAGGGGTTTCACAATTTTTGTAGAGTACCATCAATTATTTTCTATATCATTTTTTTCACAAAAATTAAAGGGCCCAATAATTAAATTAATAATAACATATTATTAGAGTTGTTCTTATTTTGTCATTTAAATAGTGCAATATTTGAGAACTACTCTTTCTTGTTAGTGCCGGAGGCTTATATGCTTAAAAGTTTGGTTTTTTTTCTCTCCTGTATTTGAGAATTATTTTCTATATTGAAAAGATTTGAAATAATTTAATTTTTTAAATTTGTTTATTATTTATTATTTGGGTTTACCTTGAGGGTAATTTAGAAAAAATAATAGGATATAATGAGAGTAAAATAAAATTTTAAATTATTAAATAGGATGTACTTAAAAATTGAAAGTACTTAACGATTTTTTTGGGTGTAAATAGAATCTCCTAATGTTCCGAATGGATTACAGGATGAGCTTAGTGAGGTTTTGCATGTGGGCTCTGTGGTGGTATCTGGTAAGTCTTGATTAAGGCAGTTGCCCAAGCAATTCCAACTTATTTCATGTCTTGTTTTCAAATCCCGGAAATGTTGTGTGAAAAATTAGACTCCATGATCAGTCGTTATTGATAGGGACAAACAGAGGATAAAAGGAAGATACATTGGGAAAGGTGAGAGGTGCTTTGTGTTCTGAAATAGATGGGTAGTTTTGGATTTCGACAGTTATTGGCATTTAACAAAGCCATGTTAGCTAAGCAATGGTAGTGGTTGATAAGTTCCTGATTCTTTATTGGCCTGCCTCATTCGAGGTAAGTATTATCCTCATTCGAACTTCTTGTCAGCTTCGATTGGAACCAATCCGTCATTTACTTGGCGTAGTATCTTCAATGCAAAATCGCTGCTCAATGCTAGCCTTCGATGGCGCATAAGAGATGAGCGTAGTGTTTGAATTTTGGGTGATACGTGGGTGCCTCACCTATATTCTTTTGAGCGGATTACTCCTCAAATTGAAATGGAAAACACCCTCATTGATTCGGATCGTTATTGGAATTTGGCACGATACGAGGAATTGTAGTTACTGATTTATGTGGAAATAATTCGACAGGTCCCTTTATGCCCGAATCTGCCACTTGACACGATTGTTTGGCATTACACCCGAAATGGCCTCTTTTTGGTCCGTTCAGCTTATCATTTGTAGGTGGATCTCATGTGATTGAATGTTCAATCTGGGTCTTCGGATGGGGAGGCAAGAGCAACACAGTTTTAGGAAGGCTCTTTTGCACCTTCGTGTTCTGAATAAAATCAAAGTCTTTGCTTGGAAGTCTTGTTTGAATATCATTCCAACCTAAGGTGATGTTGCAATATCGCCATGTTCCGGTTGCTGAAAATTGTGGGCTTTGTGTATCTCGACTTGAAACTTTGCTCCATTGTGTGTATGATTGTGTAATTGCTAAGTAGGTGTGGGATTTGAGCCTGTTGCGTTTAGAAGTTCAATCTTATGATTGTTCAAAATTTTGACAATAGGTTTCAGTTGATGAGCAACTTTACTGGGGATTATTGTGTACCCGTAACCAAGCTGTATTCAATGGTGTTTGGCGGGTGCCAACGGATATTGTTCGATGGGTGTGTGATCTTTCGTATGATTTTAATCAAGCAAATAGTCGGGTTGCTGGTTTGCTGAATGCTAAACCATCTGTTCGCTGATCCGTTCAGCCACATAGGATTTATAAGGTGAATTTTGATGGTGCGGTGTTTGAACGACTGAAGGCAATTGGGGTTGGAGTGATCATTTGTTGTTGGAAAAAATAATTTTATGATAACTTTAATACAAAATTAAAGTAGGTCTTAACTATTGATTGAGATGGGAACAAATGAATTTGTTATAACAAGATCTTTACACCACAAAAAGAATGACCAAACTCATTGATAATTGAATGAGAAATTATCTCATAAAATTAGCTTCATGAATGAGGTATTGGGAATGGTGTATAACCACATATCCCAAGATTGTAGAGGAAAACATTGATGGGTATTTAAATCCCAAGTTTTTGATAAGGACATGAGCCCTTTGAGGCATCCAAATTTTGCGAATGAAATAAGTTATGGATACTTTAAGGATGGGTTTGGGCCAGAACTATAGTCCAAGTTGGTTATGCAAAAATTGCCACGCGCGCGCCGCCCACCTACCTGGACCAAACCGGTCCGAGTCTGTGGTCCGTGGATCTTGGGACTCGGGCTTGAGACTTAAGGCTTGGAGTAGGTTTGGACTGGGCCGGATTTGTGACCCATCAACCTAATCTTTTTTTGACTAAGTCTGTTTGGTGGCTACAAAAATACACACATGTATATATAGAGTGTGTAACTTATAAGATAAAATTCTATTAGTCCACCTTCACTTGCTTATACTAGATAGGCTATGCAAAACTCTAAACCACAATATGAAGGGGTAAGTAGGAAGTTAAACTGTAATATATCTTTCAGGAAGTGTAGATCGCGAGTTTAAATCTCATGACCTGTTTGACCCTTTAGGACCACCCTAGGGGCCTATGTTCGATGATTATCCAATATATATGACATGAGAGATTACATATATCCAAAAATTAGTTTAGGCAAAGTTCCAGATACACTTGTTTCCTCCACAAAAATAAAAAATAAAAAAAAATAATAATAATAAATTAAAACCATAATATTAATAGGCCTTATCATGATTAACGACTAACCCTCACCCTTTTACCTATATTTGTTGCTAACCTTCATCGCTGGGAGGCTCCTCTTTTCTTTCCATTTGTGTATAAAAAGAGACCATGTTCTTTGATTTTGAACACAGAATTTCTTTGTTCTCATATTATAGTCAGTTTGTCCATAATATATTCTTCATGTGTGAGAGTGTTGTCATTGTTGGTTCGCTGGAGCTAACTAGAAAGTGTTTCTAAGTTAGCGGGTTCTAACTGTCATATCCTGGAAGACAGACGCCGACATACCTCAAACACGGTGAGGCGGCGAATCTATTTCAAAGAGACTGTGGTATCACACAGGTTTCAGTTTGCTTTCTATACTATTTTATTTTAGTATATATTTTTTGTTTATCAAAATTGCAATCTCCAACGTAATTGAGTTACATGATTTCTTGTTCTATAATTCGAATTTAATTAAATATGATTTTGTTTATGTTTGTTTGAATTACGGTATACATTTTGTACAACATTCGCGACCACAATGGTGTTATGATTACAGCATTATCAGAGCAGATATAGTGCCGGGGAGGTTCGGAGTGTGTTGAAACTTTTGCCGCTTTCAGGGTTGTTGCTTTTGTTTCCAAATTGAGCCTTTGTGATGTCCATTTGAAAGGGGATTCGCTCACTACCATTAAAGCTATTCAAGATAAGGATTACTTGCTTTCACCTTCTGGGCATTTATTATATGAAGCATTTGAGAATAGTCGACTTTTTCGGCGTTTTGATATATCCGATACCCCTTCTGATGGGCAATCAAGTAGCTTATGGATTAGCTTAGATAGCTGCAAAATAGACAGAGATGTTTGTTTGGATGGAAGAGGTTTCACAAGCTTTATATTCTTTAGTTCTTTCGGAAACTTTGTAATCTGTTTTCAAGTTTTACTTGGTCTTAAAAAAATATATATATATGTGGGGACATAATTTTTGAATGACAACACGTGGCCGAGGTGGCACTGAAGTGCCAGTTGAGGTGCCACGTGTCCTGGTCATGACCCTGAGATAATCTCGACTAGGCCTAGGTTATCTGCGAAGATACCGGAATTTGGGATAAGCGGATAAGGGACAAGAGTCTTAGAATGAGAGAGGACTTCAATTTGGGTATAGATAAAACTCTTAGAGAGTTTATCCCCATCTAACTGGGAGTCAAGATTAGCATTAAACCAGAGTCCATTGAAGCTAGGCTTCTATTGGGATTAGGTCAGTGTTGGCTATAAAAGAGAGGCACCCTCATGGGTGTAAGGTACGCTTTTTGTATTCTGAATAGTGAGTTAAGCACTTTTGCTATCTTTGAGAGATAACTGACTTGATCGTCGAAGTGCCTTCGGGTGGACGAACCACCGCCGGAATCTCTTCTTTCTGTGACAGGTCGTTCGGGCTTAATCTATTCTGCCGATGTTCTCCAGCTGAGTACCTGTTTGGCAGTATGGTCAGAAATTGACCCACACAATTTGGCGTCGTCTGTGGGAAATAAAGGAGAATAGATGGCCAATGACGGACAGAAAGAGAAGGTTGGGGACGACATCCCTACTAAAAGTGGCAAACATGTTGACCTTGATGTCGAGGAAGATAATTGCAGCGAGGAAACTCGGGATCAGAATCCCAAAGAGAAAAACGTCGGCTAGGAAGGTGACATACCAAAGAAATCAGATCGAAGCGGGTACTACAATGAGGACGACCTCCAGGTATGGAAAAATAGATGCCTACAGAGGGATGACGAGATGAAGGGAATGGCAAACAAATTGGCAAACATGCAAACAGTCGTCAATTTCATGATGCAGAACAATGTCATGCAGCCACCGTTCCCATTACAAGATATGCTGATTCCAGCGGCCAAGAAAGATGCCCAAAAAGGGGGGCAGAAAACAGTTCCTGCAGTCCCTCAGCATGACAGGATTAAGGGACATTCTCATCGACCTTCGCGGGAGGTCAGGAATGAAGAATCAACGAGGAAAGAATCCCAGAAGACACGTCGAACTAAAGAATGCACCAAAGAACATCGGGATGTTCAGGCAAAGGAACTCTGTTTCGACACGACCAATGGACGGAGGTCCAAAATGACTCATAATGACACTGGAAGTAGTGCACCAAAAAAACTGAAATCCGAAGATAGCCGAGCTCTTGGACGGACCAAGGAGGATATGAGGGATTACCTCCAGAGGAAGCGACAAGATGCCGAGGTGACTTCTCCAGTCAAAGCGAGAACGCCATCTTTGGTAGAATTGGATAAATTCGAAGCCCCGAAAATGTTCAATATGCCGAGATTCTAGATATATGGCGGTAAGTCGGACCCTAACTTTCACATCAGCTTGTACCTGAACTCGATGGCAATATACACTGGGAACGAGCTGTTGCTTTGCAAGGTGTTCCCTTTGTCCTTCGGGGAAATTGCATCGGACTGGTTTTACAAGTTGCCGAAAGCAACTATGAAAACCTAGAAAGGCCTGGCTAAGATGTTCGTGGCTAGGTTTGTGACAAACAAACTATAACCATTAAGGGTGGACTCCCTAATGGCTTTGAGAATCAGTGAAGATGAAAGCCTTAGGGCCTATGCCAAGAGGTACTATGAGGTGTTCAACTGAATACCAGGGTGCAACCAAGAGGTGGCGGTCGTGTCTTTTAAGAACGGCCTAAAAGATGATTGCCTGCTTCGAAAATCACTGGTAAAGACATTGCCAAAAGGTATGGAGGAACTTATGGCAAGGATAGAAAAGTATGCCAGGGCCGAGGAGGATACACTAGGGACAAAGGCATCAAAACAAGAGAAGAGAAACGGCTCGCCGAAGCAAGGCCGAGGTAATGAAGGATATAATAAACAAGAGACAGGATTAAGGGCTGCGCAGGCAGTCACAATCGTATTCCGAATCTCGGTTTACAAAGTCTTGGAAAAAATCCGAAATCAGCCCTATTATAGAGCACTAGTAAAGGTTCCGGGCGAATTTATGGGAAGAAGCCTTGGCAAACACTGTGCTTACCACAATGAAGATGGGCATCTAACTCAGGGGTGCAGAGCCCTGAAGGCACTTCTAGAAGACCTGGTAAGACAAGGCCATTTAAGGGACCTTGTAGACCAGGCCAGGACAAGGGAAGAGCAAGCAAGACTACCTCAAGCATAAGCAGCACCGCCTCCTCCAGCACCATAACCGTAGGCAGACGGACCTCGAGTGATCGATATGATTCACTTGAAGGTCAATGAGAACGAAATACGTGGGGAAACCCAGAAGGTAAAACACTTGCAACATGTGTATCAGGTCTGACAGAAGAGACCTAGGGTAGAGGAGTGCCAGGGACCAGTGGTGTCCTTTACTGAAGACGACCTAGAGATGGTGCAGTATCCATACAACGATGCCTCGGTAGTATCCCTCCAGATTGGAGAGTGCTAGGTAAAAGCGAATTCTGATTGACCAGGGCAGCTCTTGTGACATCATGTATGTCAGATGTTATAAGGAGCTTGGCCTTCACCAAGATGATCTGGAACAATCCAATGGTCCAATGGTCGGGTTCAATGAAACGCCGATGTGGCCCCTGGAGGCAGCAAGTTTAGAGGTGCAGGCTGGCACCAAGAAGGTAAAAATTGAGTTCACAGTAATTGACACTCCCTCCCCTTGCAATACTATTCTGGGAAGGCCATGGCTACATGCAATGGGGGCTGTTCCTCAACATTGCACCAGCTATTGTGATTCCCAACAAAGCATGGAATTAAAGAGGTCAGAGGGGATCAAGTGCAGGCAAAGAATTGCTCTATGGCAGTAATAAAGTCCACCTGCAACAAACGAGAAGTAGAAGCAGCAGAGATTGAGGATGAGGACATAGAAATCCTGGAGGACGTTGGCAAAGAGCCAGCCGAAAAGAGTAAGGAAGCCCTGAAGAAAATCCTTGTCCAGTAAGGGGATGAAGAACGCTTCTTCCTTCTTGGCTCAGGCTTGGCCGAGGAAAAGAAAAAAGAACTAGAGGCGTTCTTGAGAGCAAACATTGAGGTGTTTGCTTGGACGCCGTACGAGATGCCTAGCATTGACCTCGAGGTCACTTGCCATAGACTAAATGTGGACAGTTCAGCTAAACCTGTCATCCAACGAGCAAGGAGGCCGACATTGATGCATGTTGAGGCAGTAGAAGAAGAAGTGGATAAACTTCTGGAGGCCAGAGCCATTCGAGAGGTAAACTATCTGACATGGCTATTAACCACGGTCGTCGTGGAGAAAAAGAATAGGAAGTGGAGGGTCTGTGTGGACTTCACCAGCCTAAACAAGGCTTGTCCCAAAGACAGTTTCCCACTCCCCAAAATTGACTAATTGGTGGATGCCACCTCAGGACATAGAATGATGAGCTTTCTAGATGCCTACATGGGGTACCATCAGATAGCTATGTACCCCCCAGATGAAGAGAAGACTGCATTTATCACCCCAAAAGGGTTATATTGCTATAGAGTGATGCCTTTCGGGTTAAAAAATACTGGAGCAACTTACTAGAGACTGGTGATGAAGATGTTCAGACATCTAATAGGCAAAACAGTAGAGGTATACATTGATGACATGGTTATGAAGACCAAGGAACCTAAGGATCATCTAGAAGACTTAAAGGCATTTTTTGACATCCTTAGAACATATCAACTCCGACTCAATGCATCGAAGTGCACATTTGGAGTTGGGTTTGGTAAGCTCTTAGGATACTTGGTTACCAGAAGGGGCATAGAAGCTAGCACCGATCAAATCAAGGCCATTCTGGAGTTGAAGAGCCCAACATCGGTAACGCAAGTACAGATGTTGACTGGAAGGTCTGCAACCCTGAATAGATTCATAAGCAAAAATTCTGACAAATGTAAACCTTTTTTCAGCTTAGTGAAGAAAGCAACAGACTTCTTATAGACAGAAGAATGCGAATTCGCCTTAGCCGACTTGAAGAAGTATTTGACCATAGCTCTAGTTCTCTCAAATCCAGTACCTAGAGAGGAGTTGTTCTTATACTTTGCAGTTTCAGAGCATGCACTGAGTGCAATAGTAATCAGAAAAGAAAATGGAGAGCAAAGGGCAGTTTACTATGTAAGTAAAAACCCTAGCTGATGCTAAGACCAGATACTTATCCTTGGAGAAGCTAACAATGGCTTTAGTAATAGCTTCCAATAAGCTGAATCATTACTTTCAAGCCCACAAAATTGTGGTGCTAACTGAGCATCCCTTGAAGTCCCTATTGCAGCAGGGAGATCTAACAGACAGAATAGCCAGATGGGCAGTGGTGTTAGGCCAATATGACTTGGAATTCAGACCTAGAACAACAATCAAAGATCAAGTTTTGGCTGACTTCGTGGCCGAGTTCACACCAGGTGCCATCATACATCGGGCTACATTGAGCCGAGGTATATGATGTCCAAGTGAATAAGGAGAAACCCAGTTAGGGATAGTAGAATAAAGGAAGGAAGAGAAACTCAGGCCATGCAGTATCTACATCGGCGACTCCTTTCGGTTGTTTATTGATGGGAGTTCAAACCAACAAGGAGCAGGGGCAGGAATAGTGCTAGTATCGTCAGATGGGCAGATATTGGAACAATCCATTCGTTTGGGGTTTAAAGCCTCAAACAACGAAGCAGAGTATGAAGTACTAATCGCAGGATTAAAGCTGGCAGTAGCAATAGAAGTTGACGAGGTAATAGTCTTTTGTGACTCCCAGCTTATCGTCAACTAGGCAACAGACGAATACGTAACCTGAGATAAAAGGATGTCCGCCTATGTAAAAGAGGTGGGCAGACTGGTAGCCTTATTCCAATTGCCGACTACAACAGGTTAGCTGAGATGACAACAATCATGCTGATGCCTTGGCCAACCTGGCTAGCGCAATGAAACTAGGAGAAGTAAGGACAATAATGGTTGACTACTTGTTAGGCCCAAGTGTAGAACCACTGAACACAGAGCATGAAGCAATGGGTGCAGAGATGGAACCAAGCTGGATAGATGCAATAATAATATTCCTTAAAGAGGGAAAACTGTCAGATGATCATAAAGAAGCACACAAGATCAGACTGAAGTCAGCAAGATTCAGTCTGACAGTAGAAGGGCACCTTCACAGAAGATATTTTACTAGACCCCTTTTGAGATGTGTGCATCCTTTACAAGTTGAAGACTTCTTGTATGAGATATACATAAATGAGTATGTGGAAGCCACACAGGGGGCATGTCACTTGCTCATAGGGCCATTACTCAGGGGTACTGGTGGCCCTATATGTAGAAAGATGCTGAAGCCTATGTCAGAAAGTGTGAGAAGTGCCAGAGGTTTGCACTTTTGGTACACCAACCAGTAGTAGATTTAAACCCAGTATCCAGCCCTTGGCCGTTTGCCCAATGGGGCATGGATCTTGTTGAACAGCTGCCTCAGGCAACTGGACAAGGAAGTACCTACTAGGGGCAACAGATTACTTTACCAAGTAGGTGGAAGCTGAACCACTTGCAAAGTTTCGAGATGTTGATGTGAAGAACTTCATATGGAAAAACATCATCACCAGGTTTGGGATCCTAAGAGCAATAGCAGACAATGGAACGTAGTTTGACAGTAAGTTAATTAAGAGCTTCTGTGCAAAGTACAAAATCAAGAACTATTATTCCACTCCAAGCTTCCCTCAGAGTAATAGTCAAGTAGAAGCATCCAATAAGGTTATCTTGGATAGGATCAAGAAGAGGCTGGAAGCAGCAAAAGAAAAATGGGTAGATGAGTTACCCAGTGTACTCTGGGCATATCGGACTACGCTGAGAAGATCAACTAGGGAGTCCCCATTTGCCATGGCTTATGGTACAGAAGCAGTTATTCCACTGGAGGTCGACATCGCAGGGATCAGAACCTAGGGAGTAGAAAACGGGGCCAATGAGGCATTCTTGGCCTGAGATCTGGATCTGTTAGAAGAAAGAAGGGAGAAAACATCAATTCAGTTGGAGGCATACCAATAGCAGCTTGCTAAGGCTTATAATAAGAAGGTCAACCTAAGAGAATTCCAAGTTGGGGACCTCGTCCTGAAAAAATTCGTCGGCAACAAGAACGATCCCAGAAAGGGCAAGCTTGGCCCAAATTGGGAGGGACCTTATAGAATCATCTTGGTCCTAGGCAATAGAGCATATCGGCTTGAAGGCAGTGAAGGCAAAGAGTTGCCAAGACCTTGGAATACTTGTAATTTGAAGTTTTTCTGTCCTTAGATTTTTTGTTTTTTAAGTTTCTTGTTATTAGCCGAAGTAATAATAAAGTCTTAACTGATTTATAAAACTTGTTTAGTATGACTGACCAGTCACTTGGCAATGTTTCTGATTGAAACATGACGAATAACTTGGACTTATTATATAACAGAGTTGAATTATACTTGCATATAATAGAGATGAACTAAGTTGGTGATGTTTCTTATTGAAACATGGCAAATAACTTGGACTTATTATATGGCAGAGTTAAATTATACTTGCATATAATAGAGTTGAACTAAGTTGAATTAACCTAGACTTGCCATATCGGCAGAGTCAGACATAGATTGAAACTAAGTTAGATTAACAAAGAGACCAAGGTTGGTAACCTCGGCTAGTCTTTGTTTGAATCTGACCTCGGTGACGAGGTCAAAGCCGCATGCTTAATGAGAAGCCAAGTGGAACTTAAGTTCACATTAGGGGGCCGAGGGTTGGAGAATGATGCTTGGGAGCTGGAATCTACAAGTTACAGTTAGTTTAACACTTGTTGAAATTTTAAAAATTTACAAGTTGAAGTTAAGCCAAGATTATGTTGAAAGAGGTATCTATGTACTTACTGAGATTACCATGTTGCCAAGACTTGGAAGATAATTGAAGATAGAAGTCTTGCTAAGTAAGAGTAAAGTGGCAGGTTTTATACAGCACTTGTGAAAATATTTTTTACAATGTTTTCAAGTGCTAAGCCAAGGTCGAGATAAACAAAATTGAAAGTTTTGCCCGAGGTATGTTAATCCGAGAAAACCATACAATAAAGGCATAAACTGAAGACATACAAAATATTCTAAGTATGGAAGCAGTAAAACATGCAAACATGTAAACACTTAAAAGAAGAAGTTGTCTTGCATTCAAAGATGAAAAAGGGCACTTCGGCCTACAAAGGGATTACTTGTTCGGATTACAAAAATGGCACGTCGGCCAAATTAAAGCTAACATTGTTTCAAAAGTGAGAAAAAAGTACAAGGTACAAGAAACAAAGAAAAAGATTATAACAAGACTACTCAGCAGGCTGGGTCTCGGTCACAGAAGACAACTGGGGAATCTCCTCGGCAGCCTTCTCAGCCTCGAGCTCGGAGTCGATCTCTCGTAGAGTCTAATCAATGCTCTTCTCGGCGATTGGCATCTCGGATGTTGTCTTCTTGGGGGAGGCATCTTTTGAGACTTCGTCATCCTCATCCTAAGTCAAGTCTAAGACTTGCTCGTTCAAAGTTGGGGACTTGGCCCCACCATCTTCAGCTTTCTCATACTTATTGGCCTCAGCTTCCTCTTCGGACTTAGCGTCGTCCTCGGATTGGCTTGGAGTAGGGGGCAATGACAGGACGAGTCGACTATCATCTTTAAGGAGATAGTCCTTGGGGACAGCCAATTCTTTCAAAGCATCCATCAAGCCAAGGGAGTAACCCTTGTTTCATGCCTTCTTGACCTGCTTCTTGTAGTCCTCGCAGACATTGGCTGCCCCCTCGGCGTACACCTTCTCGTCCGCCGCCTTGATCTCAGCCTCCTTTGTGGCCAAGGCAGCAATGAGCTCGGCTTGGGCTTCGGCCTCTTTTTTCTCGTCCTCAAGGACCTTAGTAATGGCCTCAGCCACACCTGCCCTTTCTTCGGCCTCATCTTGGGCTTGTTTTGCTGCCTTGGCCTGATCCATCAGTGTCTTCATCTTGGCCTCGGCTCTATTGACTGCCTTCAGCAAACTAGCAGCCTCCTTAGTCTTGTTGACCAACTCCTTCTTGATGTCAAAAGCTTGCATCGCGAAGGAGTGGGCGTGTTGGATCGCCTAGAAGAAATGGGCAAAACAAAAGTTAGTGAAATTCTTTAAGTATGGGAAAATAGAGAATGAAAAAGTACCAAGTGTTGGGGGCTTACTTGAACGGAGTGCTGTAACATTAGAGTGAAGTTTTCATATTCGCTGACCTTAACGTTGTGTTCGAGGTCTTTTGAAAAGAGCAAGACAGTGGAGAGGGCGACGCCGACTTTAAGGTCAGTCGCGCTATCGCCGACCCTGACTGGCTTGTCCTCAATAGTGATTGGAGGGGCCCAGAGGGCATCAGATTTCATAGACCCCGAGGTCATGGCTGACTGTGACCTCAACTTCTTTGACTGGGTAGATTCAGAGAGAGCAGCCTCGGCGGGCCTCTTTTCGGCGGCGGAGACACTTTTTCTGCCTCAGCTATCTTGGATATCGGTAAGGTATCCTCAGAATCAATCTGAGTTACCGTTGCCTTAGCTTGGGCTTCTTTAGTTTTTTTGGCTTTGGCTTTGGCTGAGACTGGGATGGTGAAGGTTGTACGGTGACAGTGTTGGGGATGTCGGCTAGAAGGTCGTCTGCTATAGCCTTCTTATGACCCATCTCGACGGTAGCTACAGTTCAACGTCGACGTTTGCGTGGAGAATGTGGGATTAGTTGTGGAGCCAAGGTTGATGGCTGTTCTGCTAGATCAAAGGTTGATCCCTGATCTAGCTGAGGTGATGAAGTTTTAGCAGGAGTTGTTGCTGAAGGAGAAGACTTGTTTTTTCTCGGGACGTCAGGTAGTACCAACTTATAAATTGGGATGTTGTTGAGCAGCAAAAGAGCTTTCTGCTGCTCAATTGGCAGACCTAACAGCTTTTTAAAATCTTTGTTGGGATAGAAGTTTTTGTGGAAGTCCTTTGGAGGCTAAGGAAGGACTACAAAAATAAAACATACAGACGTTAGAACGTATAAAAATATCAAAGTAAGAAAGACTTGAGAAACAAGTAAAAGTAAACACTTGACTCTTACCATCTCCCTCTCTGAACAATGTACGGCTTAGAGGGTAGAGGTGAAGGTCATCATCTGGAAAGAACTCCCAGTTGCCCAAGACGATGAAGTAATCGTCCCTGGCGCCCTTGTTGAAATTAGAGAGGTCGGCGATGAGTTTGTATTGTGTGGACCTCGGCTTAAGGTAATAGACGTAGCCTTTTTTTGACTTAAGGCCACACATGGTGTAGCAATACTGGATGTCAGCTAGAGTTACCCTGGCATTTTCTCAGCTAGCTAAGGCAATGATACCGTTGATGACTCTATAAGAGTTAATGGCTAATTGCATTGGATTAAGTTTATAATAGTGAATGACTTCTCGGAAAATGATATCGAGAGGGAGCCTAAGTCCACATTCTACGAAGGCTACGACTGGAAAAGACATAGAGTCGTCCTTGGGCATGATGAAGTCCTCCTCCCCAGCCAACCTGAGGTGGACATCGACAGGGATGGCGAACTTCTGCCTGAAGTATTCTAGCTTAATTGGGGTGTCTACCTTCCACCTCCACATACCCATGACGTCGGCTTAAAGGGAAAGTGTTGGATTGCAAAAGGAAGTGGTTTGTTAGGGTTTAAAGGACCTCGACAGAACCTAAACGAATGCTAGGGCAAGGGTTTTTTAGGATCTAAAGGGGATTTATTTCAATTTATCCTAAAGTTTGTAAGTTCTAGAACAAGGCCCAAACCTAAGGCTACGGAAACAAGGATTGAAGACAAGAATCTAGAGAACACAACAAGAAAACAGAGAAGAATAGAGATTCAGACTCAAGAAAACCAGAAGGGGTTCAAGAACATTGCATGAAATATAAATGTGCACAAATCAAGAACAATATTAAGCTATCAAGAACGCCAAGCAAGAATGTCAAGTATATAAACGGTATGTGTGTGTGTATACCAACAACAGATTGTGCAAGAGTAAAATTGTGAAACAGATGACGAATTGTGGAAATCAATACACAAGTAACAAATTAAGAGCATGAATAAAAACATCATGGTAGTATACAAGCATAACAGTTTAAAGCGAAACAAGAAATTGAAATAAGAGGAACAGTCGCTTACCGAGGAAAAAAAGGCCAGTGTGAAGTACGGCGATGTCAGACGGTGGCAGTGAGCAAAGAAGGGAGGGAGAGAGTGAAAGTGGTTGCAGAAAGCTTCGCGAAAGCAGCAATGGGGGATTTGGGAGTAGAGAGAGAGAACTTGCACGAAAACGATAGTGAAGAGGTGAAAAGATAGAAAGAGAGAGATGATTTTGATCAAACACGCAAAATGGCGGCAAAATGACAATTAGTGTGCCTAGGACGACGTGCTTGTCAGACGACGCACGCAAATACGATGCGACTTAATGGCGCGTATTAGGTACGACTCAGTAGGGGAAAGACGCGTGGCAAAAATAGTTGAAATATTGTGCGTGACAACTCATACGCGTGTTGAAACTCTTGGAGTTCTTGATTTAATGGAGCATGACCTCGACTAATGGGACGATCTCGGCTAAGAAATTTGAACAAACTTGGTTATTGGTTCTGAAGCATTGATGAAAACAGACTAAGTCTTGGTCGTATTGAGCCAACAAACAATGGCATCGATAATGAAGGACAAAGCGAGCTTAGCCGACGTGCTAAATAGAAGAAACGATATAGGTTCCATCACCTCAGGATGCTGAGGTAATAGAACCTAGGGGGCAGTTGTGGGGACATAATTTTTGAATGATAACACGTGGCCGATGTGGCACCGAAGTGCTAGCCGATGTGCCACATGTCCTGGTCATGACGCCGAGATAATCTCAGCTAGGCCGAGGTTATCTCCGAAGATACCAGAATCCGTGATAAGCGGAAAAGGGACAAGGGTCCTAGAATGAGAGAGGACTTCAGTTTGGATAAAGATAAGACTCTTAGAGAGTTTATCTCAATCTAACTGGGAGTCCAGGATTAGTATTGAGCCAGAATCCATTGAAGCTAGGCTTCTATTGGGATTAGGTCAGTGTTGGCTATAAAAGAGAGGCACCCTCATGGGTTTAAGGTATACTTTTTGTATTTTGAATAATGAGTTAAGTACTTTTGCTATCTTTGAGAGATAATTGACTTGATCGTCGGAGAGCCCATGGGTGGACGAACCACCGCCGGAATCTCTTCTTTCTGTGACAGGTTGTTCGGGCTTAATCTATTCTACCGGTGTTCTCCAATTGAGTACCTGTTTGGCATTGTGGTCATAAATTGACCCACACAATATATATATATATATATATATATATATATAATTTTGCAATTGATGTAATTTGTTTTTTTCATATTTGTAAATGATCTACTATTGAATTGATTAAAAAAAAAAGGTTTTTGTTTGATTGAGTTTTTATAACTTATTTTTTGTTCCTTTTTTGAAAAATAAAAAAATGTTTGACAGAAATAAATACGAAAATATATATTTTTGAAATTCAAAAATAATTTCCCTACTAAAAAATCATATGAAAATATCTGTTTGGTAGCGTTTACATTTTCAATTTATATTTATAAAAATTTTATAAATTGGTTTTCATTTATTTTTTGTTTATTTTTAGAAAAACATAAACTACAAACGCGTTTGGTAATTGGCAAAATGTTTAAAAATATAAAAAAAGAGTGAGAAATGGTAAGTGGCGGCAAGTGGCGGCGGAAGATAGTGGTGGAAAGTGGTGATGGTGGGTGGTGGGTAGCGGGTGGTGGTGGGTGACGGTGGCGGGTGGGTGGGTGACGGTAGTGGATGGTAGCGAGTGGGTGGTAATGGTGGTGGTAGTGGTAGGTGGGTGGCGGATGACGGGTGGTGGCGGGTGGTGGGTGGTAGCAAGTAGGTGGTGGCGGTGGTGGTGGTGGTGGCGGGTGGTGGCGGCAGGTGGGTAGCGGATGGCGGGTGGTGGTGGATGGTGGTGAGTGGGTGGTGGTGGCGGGTGGTGTTGGTGGGTGACGGTGGCGGGTGGTGGGTGGTAGCGAGCGGGTGATGGTGGTGGCGGCGGCGGTTGGTGGGTGGCGGTGGTAGGTAGGTGGCAGATGGCGGGGGGTGGTGGTGGGTGGGTGCGTGGGTGACGGTGGCGGGTGGTGGGTGGTAGCGAGTAGGTGGTGGTGGTAGTGGTGGTGGGTGACAGGTGGATGGTGGGTGATAGTGGTGGTAGTGGTGGGTGGATGGTGGTGGCAGGTGGTGGATGGTTGTGGCAGTTGGATGGTGAGTAATGGTGGTAGGTGGTGGTGGCGGGCGGTGGATGGTAGTGGCATGTGGTGGGTGGTAGTGGTGGTGGTGGCGAGGGGTAGATGGTGGTGGCGAGTGGGTGGTAGGTGGCTGGTGGCTGGTGGGTGGTGGTGGCAGGTGGGTGGTGGCAGGTGGGTGGTGAGTGGTGGTGGTGGGGGATGGGTGGTGGTGGCGGAAGACGATGGTAGAAAATGGTGGTGGGTGGTGGCTAGTGTTGGGTGGTAAAAAAAAAAAAAAAACTCAAATCTCAAAACGGAAACACATTTTTTTAGTTTACATTTTTTGGCCAAATTTATAAACTGAGACCATTGATTTATAAATCAAAAATTTACCAAACAAGTTTTTATTTGAGTTTTTAAAATTTTGTAAATATAAACAAAAAACTTAAAACGTAAGTGTTACCAAACGACACTTTAGTGTTCCCTTTTTGGTTCTAACATTATTTTTAAGTGAAAAAAATTATGATAACTTAACTCAACCAAACAAAGCATATTTTTTTTATCACAATTTGAAGGAGATCATGTGGACAATAAATACATCATTTATAATTCTACTATACAAAAATTAAAACAATGATTAATGATGTACAAAAAAAAAATGTATACGTAATAATAGGACTCATTGCACCTCTCATTTTAAAACAAAACATTATTGAAGATGAATTTATTTATAATAATGGTAATACCACATTATTCTTATAAAGTTTTTTATTTATTTATTTTTGGTATGAATTTATGTATAAATATAATTTTTTTTAATATATTTTAAATAGGAACCAAAGAACCATGCATGTTGTCAAAACAATAAACAAGCATTTTCTTTGATAAATAAATATAAAATTGTAACATATTCAAGCAATAATCTCATCCTCGGATTAGCAGTGGGGCTTTCCTAAGCTATAAAAAGTGAATTTACTATTCTTAGGGTTTTGTTTGAGAATTGAATTTTTTAATTTTTTATGATTTCTTTTAAATAAGGAGAATTAGTTAATTTTTTGTATTAATCTTTGGGCGCTCAAGTGATAATCTAAATTTAGATTTTCTTTACCCAAAGTTCACGCACGAAAATACTATGTTCATAAAGAAAAGTTTCTTCGAAATGACCAAACTACCCCATACTCCATTTGCAATAGCTAGAGTCATGCTTATTACCTATGCATAAGATTTCTCATTATTTGTACAAATTCATTTCTCTCTCTCTCTCTAACAAACCCACTTCTTTCTTTCTCTCTCTATCTGTCTATCTGTCTATCTATTTATCTTTCTCTCACTTCTCATCTTGCTCTCTCTAGGTTTAGAGTTTCACACCATTGGCAAAGGCCACACTTATTACCACCACCATTTCTCCTCATTCTCCGACCTCCTCACCACCACCTTTGTCGCTGCCAATCTGAAGATGGCCTTTACCACCGCATCTACATCTACCTCCGTCACCAACAAGGACGATGACGACATCGAGATCTTCATAGTCCGAGACCGCTATAGCCGCAAACATTGGAGAAAACTCATATCAAAGTTGACCGCTATGTCATAACGATAAACCCATCAGTGACTCTTTCGCGCGACAACGAAGAGTCCCTAGAGGAAACGCAACGTCCAAGGGGGTGGTGGTGACAACAGATATGGATCGTGAATCTGTTATTTTCTTTATTTTTTGGATCAGATCTGAATCGACGACAGATCTCGATCGGCGATGACGACAGATCTGTTCTCTACACTCTATGAAATCCAAAAATGCCACGTTATGGTCTCGAAGGATAATACCCACCTTTCTACTTTGCTCTAAAAGCTGAGCCGCTCATTTCTTTCTCATCATTTTGGCTTTTCTTTTACACACAAAACACATACATACATACATACATACACCAATCTAACAATAGAGATAATCAAACCCCAACTGAATCCAAATGTTCTTCATCGTCTTCTTTATCTTTTGAGTTGTTTAACACTGGTAAATTTACATAGATAGATTCACACAGATAAGTTAAATAGTGAATTTCAACAGATAGATTCAAAAAAATAAAGAAGAAGATAATTTCAAAAGATAGATAGATAGATTTGTGAACAGATAGATTTTTTGAACATATAATTTCAACAGATATGAATTTTGAACAACTGATTTCAACAGATAGATTTTTTTTGAACAATTCGAATAGATATATAGGTTACAAAAATTCAATATAAGAGGGTAAAATTGAAAAGAAAGTGTTCTTAAAAATAACAAAAGAGATTTCTTACCATAATATTTCACATAGCGCGTTTTTCTCATTAAAAACAATTATTCAGTGGACCTCATGCCTTACGCAATATTTTAGATTGGATTTATCAACAATTTTCTCTTAATTTTTTGACTAATTAATATGTTCCCAAATAAGACATTAGTAGAGAAAGACTCCAATTAAAAGCTCATGGTGTTTCTTAAAAAGTAATCTTAGGTTCCATAAAAGAAATATCATAAAAAATTTAATGAAAAAATTTCATTGTTTAATTAATTTGTAGTGTTTTATTATATGTCAACATTACTGTTTTTTAAAGTTTCGTTTGGGATGTAAGTTGATTTTTTGGCTTTATCTGGGTTAAAATAGCCTCGTTTGGAATGGATATTTTGATTTGTTTGACTTTTGTGACAAAAAAAAAATTATAATTCAAATATGACAATTTTTAATATAAAATTTAAAAAATCTATTTTATCTTTTTAGGTCTTGTTTGGGAACATACTATTTTAGTAGTTTTTTGGCTTTTTGACTAAAATATGAGATAAAAAAAATTAATATGTTTGAGGTGACTTTTTGACTTTTTACGAAAAGATGTGTAAAAAGTAAAGAGAAAAGAAAATCTTTGACTTTTTAATATATGTTCTAGACTTTTTGACTTTTTAAATAATTTTTTTATTTTTTGACTAAAATATTAGCTTGCCAAACGAGGCCTTAGTTTGGGAACAGACTAATTTAGTAACTTTTTGGCTAATTAGCTAAAAAGGTAGGTAAAAAAAACTTGTATGCTTAGGATGATTTTTTGACTAATTACGAAAAACTGTGCAAAAAGTAGAGAGAAGCCGTAATTGTTAATTTTTTGGTATGATTAATTGACTAACTAACTAATTTAATAACTTTTTGACTAATTAACTAAAAAAGTAACACCCCAAACGAGGCCGTAGTAGCATCCCATCTCATCCCAAATGTTAGTAGTAATAATGACCATGCATAACTAATGACATCATAAATAATAAAAAGTCAATAAAAGGAAAATTATTGGGATACTAACAGAAAAAGAATGACCTTATTATTATTATTTACGTGTGGGTGTAGGTTTTGGAAATCAAATTCCAATTCCAATTGCAATTCACGGCATCAAATCCACACGGGACACAAACACAAACACAAATCTCAGGCGGCTCAGTCACGCCAGCACAAAAGCCAAATCAACAGTGTACGAAACCAACTATTCTACAAACGCAATCGTCTTCTTCTTGTTCGATCGATCTTCATACATCCAAAAATGCTCTTCTCTAGGGTTTGAGCTCCAAACAAGAAGATAAACAAGAGGTCTCATCTCATCTCACTGTACCCCATCTCTCTCTCTCTCTCTCTGTATTTGTGTATTTATATATATATATATATATATATATATTGATGTATGTATTGTTAGGGTTATGGAGGTGGTCGAGGTGCCAGGGTCGAAGCCCGTCGGCGGAGGCGATTCAGAGAACGATCGGCTTCGCGTGAAGAGGAAGACCTTGGAGGCTGTGCTTCAGCAATGCCAGAGAGCTCTCGAATTGATTGGTGACACCGGCTTCGACGCTGATGCCGATGGTGCAGTGTCCGACGACGGGGAGGAGGCGCCCGAGGGTTCGTCGGCACCCGATAAGGAGACTGACGAGGTCGGAGAATTTTTGTTTAAAGTTTAAATTTAGGTGTTTTGTGTTGGTGAATTTTGGTTTAGGGTCGTATTTAGGGTTTGATTCTGCTGAATTGTGCTGCTCTGTTCGCCATGTGTTTGTTTGATATTGGTTGATTGAATTGGATTATATTCGAATGTTTTATCATCATACAGTAATTCTGTTTGTTTGATTCGCTTTTTAACTTTTGGGCCAAATTTTCATGCATATCCATAAACAATAAAACCTTGTGGTGCGCATGGATTCTATGACATCGTATATAGTAGATGTTTTTTTGTATGCACACCAAACACATACAGCTTATAGTACTTGTTGTGATTATCTGTTAAAGATGAACCTTGATTCGGTTTTCAATGTTTGTTTAACATGTTTTTATTAAGCAAAATAGATATTCAAATATGCACACTGACTGTTTGATTCTTATGGGTTACAAAATTGGTTGCATAACTTGTGTTTGAAAGTTTCACTGTCAGTTTGTAGTCTGACATGAGCGCAATATTAAGATAGAAAGTGAAGTTAATTTGTACAAAAGACCCATTGATCATCCTTGCGATCTTGCAGCTTTTGCTATATAATCCAATAATTTCCTTGCATACTTACTTTACAAATGTAGGTGCACTCAAATAAAAATGAATGACTGTGTTAGAAGATGGTAGTTGTTTAATTTTTGACAGCTTATCATCCAAACCTTTAGTAGTTATGTGCGTTCTTCTTTCGCTTTCTTGCAGTTGTGTGATCTTCTAAAATCTAGATTTGAATGCTCTGATTTCCTTGAAAAGCTAGAGAGTGCCCAGGCATCAGTTTCGCAAAATTTGGCTGGTAGGTATATAAAGGCTGTTGCTTTGAGAAGTTTCTAGCTTATGATACTCCTTTTTTTCGTTTTTTAATTCTTTCCCTTGCATTTCAATGTCAAATCTTTGGACAAACTTGTTCTTTGCTATAATCACTAATGTTAATTTTCTATGATTCTAATACTTTTGGCTTCAAAGTAAGTTGATATTTGTGGTCATTGCTAATACAATCTATGTGTGATTGCAGAAGAAGGAAATTCTTGGGACATGATCAGTGAAAATGATCTATGGGAAGGTGGAAGCATGGAGCTGGACCAAGATGATTATGTTTTAGTTAGGCAAGAAGATATAGTGGAGGGTATTGCATGCTTCATGGCTGCCTACCTGTTATCCCTTAAACAGACTAAGGTATGTGAAAATTCTCATTATTATTTGAAATAGAGAAAAGGGGTGAATGTTTTTACTTTGATTGATTGTTGATGGCTGCCAGTTAAACTAAATCAATAATCCGTAGGCTCAATTACTAGTTAGTGATATAATTGTTGAGTAATAGGTTGCACATAGCCAGCCATAATGATTTTCTCTTGGTGGAAATGTGGGAAAGGGGTTGCACTTAGACCTAAGAAGTACGGACACGTGACACAACACGGACACGGACATGGATACCCGGGTACGTAAATTTTCACAAAATGTAGGGCACGACACATTAGGGACGCGTTCAAAACATATATTTTTATATTTTTAAATATTTAATATGTATTTTATGTCAAATATTTAATTTTATCAAATTTATCAACCTTAGGTATGCTATTTTAGTAAAAAAATTAAAAATTATAATTTGTTTTTAAAAAAATAGTACTCAGCGTGTCCCTAGAGTGTCTCCAGCGTGTCTCCAACATGTCTAAAGTGTCCCAGCGTATCCAACTCTTTCCAGTGTGTCTAACACGTGTCCAGCACGTGTTCGTGTCGGACACACATACGCGACCTTTGGAGAGGTGCCCGTGCTTCATAGTCTCAGACCTAATAGCTTTTGTGCATATGCTTGTTTTTCTCCCTAAAACTAAGATAGTTATTTAACTATTAAGCTAAAGGTTTGGGTTAATTTAAGAACCAAACTGGTAGGGCTGGGTATAGGGTTATTCGAACCCCATAACCCGCCCAACCCTAATTGATCCTCATACAAATGGACGGTTTCGTGGACACAATGCGGGCGGATGCGGTTTTGAATATGACATTATTGAGGGTTGCGGATTTTACCCGCACCCGCAAGAACCCGCCCGCATTTAAACTTTTTTATAATTTTTTTTTTTAACCGGGACCGTTGATTTCATTCATCCTATCCTAGATATTTTTGCCCAACAAACCAAACCCTAATTGTATTATTGGTAGTGAATGATTTTGATGATTTAATTTAAGATTTTGAAAGATGTGCTTGTATTAGTTTATGTTTTTATTTATAAGTTTAGGATTTTGAATGATTTGTTTATGTTAGGAATTGATTTTGTTGTGTTTTTAATTTTATAAGTTTTAATTCATTAATTATTAATGTTGAGCATTTTAGAAAATAGGGGAAAAATGACCCAAAATAAATATTTACAAAATGGAGAAAAAAAAAAAGACCTAAAAATAATTTTCTAAAGAAAAAAGTTCAATCCGCAAACCGCCCTCACATCCGCAAACTCTATCTGCACAAACCGCAACCCACACTGCAGGCGGTTGCGGGTTCAATTTTTCCTAAACGGCACATATGCAGGTGGATCCAAACCGCAAACCGAACCGTCCAAAATTGAATCACGAAAACCCGTACAAACTAGCATAAGATGGCAACTAAAACAATTTATGAAATAAATTAAATCCTTAGAAAGGAGCTCATATCATACTTAGAAACTACTAGCAAGCTTGGATCTTCGTCAAAGCATGAATGTTTAAGTGCTCTACCTATTTTTTTTTTTTTAAAGCTTTCACATTTCTTTGCTATGACTAGAAGTAAGTAATTGTATACTCTCTTATCATAATCTTACGACTTGCGATTTGATTTGCGATTTTTGTAAAATCGATACGAATCTATGGGTGAATCTATTTTGGAAGTGAATCTCTAGTGAATCACACTATTCACGATTCGATTAATATTTTACGATTCATGCAATTTTTGAAACTATCGTGTTGGACAAGTTTTTTCTATATTTTTTTTGAGTGAAAATGGCATAATGCATCTTCTAATAGCGTTTAATACCAAAATGCCCGATATATATATACACATGATTTGTTGTTATTTTAGTGATCATGAAATTTTTAATAGGATCCAATCAGATTTAGTCGGACCCAACATGTTTTTAACATTTCTTCTCATTTTTTCTTTTAGAAAATCATAATATATCTTCTAAAAATATTCAAGATTAAAATAACTTACATCATGAACTATCTATTGCTATTTTATTAAATTAAATATAGTTGAATATTTCATGGATGAGATCAGTTATAGCTTTTAAAATGTTTTAGGCTTTAAAATAAAATATCCTAAATAATTATTTCTTATTATTTGGTCATTGTTACTTGGAAAAGTATGTATACTTATTGTCCAAATTTTAATGTGGTCAAATTATTTTTACTTTGGAAATTGAGAGTTTGTTTTTGTTTATTGTCTTTATTGAGAATGGTTGATAAAACTATCTAAAAAAGAAAAAAGGTAAACTGATGATTTTACATAGGAACCTTTGTTAACTTCTTTCTTACTTATTAAACTACGTGATAATCATTCAAAACAAATTTTCATTGATTTAAGTCTAAATATTTCATATTCATAAGATTATTTAATATCTAAGTGTGTAGATATATGTTTCTAAGTAGTTGAGAAAAAGTGACCGATTCTTTACGATTTGCGATTCGGTATGAGGCCATTTCGATTCACGATTCGAATTTCGATTTGACAACTATGATTGTATATATACATATATTTAATTAGGAGTTGCACGTTAATTTTTACCTTGTCTGATTACCTTGGATTGTTTGTAGATAGATATTGATCTCCTTCACTCAATCGGTCATGCCGTGTCTCTACACCAATTAAAGTGATACTGTACATCCTAATGCTTGCCTATCATTCTATGTCACGACCCAACCCCCTCCCCACGGGATTAGAGACGTAATCGGCCAGTAATTTGCAATTACCAAAGGCCTGCTGAATAATAAATAGTAAGGGGCTAGAGGAAGCCAATAAAATCACAAATCATCGTCCAATGAGCTGTGAACTAAAATGAATAAACACACCTTATATACATCACTGTACAATCATCCCATATCTTATCACATCATAGACATGTACCAAAAGCAAACACATTACCCATACAAGTATAAAACCAAAAACACTTTGTTACAAGTCACTTGATCACTTTACAAAAGGGTAAATTCACCCAAAAGTCTTAGAGTTAGACCTAAAAGAAACCCCGGAGGGAGGCACTACGGTTGACTTGATAAACTAGAAAGTAGGTTGACGCCCTTAACTTCTCTCTTGAGCTGGATCACCTACATGACAGACATAAACTGTGAGCCAAAGCCCAGTGAATAACAATGTATAAAAAAAAAGGTTAAAAATAATATCCATTTGAATAGTAAAATCAAGTCACATAGCGGTAACATGTTCGTTAAACATAGCAATCATGTGGAACCACGGGTTCATATACCAGTTCTTCAAATCAGGTTCATATAACTCGATATCTCATATGCATCTTACTAGTTCTTCAAATTAGGTTCATATAACTCGATATCTCATATGCATCTGGCCATGGTACTGTTACCACCAGGCGAGGGTTACGTGAACATAGGCAAAGGTATTCTTACTCCTGGGCAAGGGCCACATGAACATAGACCACGGTATTATCACCTCCGGGTGAGGGCCACGTGGAGATACGCCACGGTATTATTATCCCTGAGTACGGGTCACATGAATGTAGACCGCAGTATTATTACCCCCGGGTATGGGCCACGTGAGCATATTATATGGAGTGGGTTCATGTATTCAGTAAACATATCATTGTATAACAAACTTTAACAATATCAATAACAATCTAAAAGAATTATAATTCAAGCATAGTTTTACTACATTGTCACTCACCGTTAGTCTCGTGTAACACTTGACTATGATGCGGCGTCTAACCCACGCAGGCACATGAAAGCATAATGGTTCAATATTCAATTAGTCACTAACTTCTCCATTACTTGTTACTAATCATTTAACCTGATCCTTTTTATTCTTTCTTTTCGTTTTAAATTCATCCCATGCACATGCACATGAAAAACAGTTGAAAACCATGCAATTGGAGTCCCATAAGTCCGAGAAATCAGGAGAAAAATCAATCTGGGCTGGCTCTGTTGGCCGCACGTGCTTTGGCCCCAGCCGCATGTGCAGTGGTCTGGTGCGGTGGCCTAGGCTGCACGTGCGGGCGAACTTCAGTGTGCAAATTTGGCCAAACCAAGCTTGGCCGCTCGAGCGGTGGCCCAGGCCACTCGAGCGGTCTGGGTGAAAAATCAGTTCGAATTTCTACTGAATATGGAGTTTTTCCACCTTTCAAAACCCAATCTCATTTACACAAAAGGAGGCTCAAAAACACTTCAAAACCAGTGGAATTGAACTTCAAACAAGTAAGCAAGGCTCAAGCCTCAAAGAAGACCACAAAATCATGAACCTTAGATGTATACAATTCTCAATGTATGCAAACTTGAGTGTCAAAGTGAAAACTCTTGCAATTTACTCTTCAAATCCCAAATTTCATGTAAGATGCAAGTGATGATGCCATGTATTACAAGGATAAAAGTTGACTATTTTCATTTCTTCACTTTAGGGTTCCTATCATCACTTTACATTATCCAACTTCTCAATTCATCTAAATTTCTATGACTCCATGGGCAAACAACTTCAATTCTTGAAATTAGAGGAAAGTTTCTTACCTTAGATGAATGAATTAGTGAAGATTTGGATTAAGCTCTTCTACACCTCTTCTTTCTCTATCTTCCTTCTACTCCTATAAGGCTCTCTCTCAAGTTGTCTCTACACCAACCACTATCTCTCCTTATTTACCTCTTTTGTTGACTTGAGTTAAGTCTTGTTTGGATTTTCCTAATTCTCTTCCCAAGTCTAAGTTAATAATTCATTTCTCATTATAAATCTCTTAATTAACACTAAATTAAAACGTACTACTGTGAATCAGGCTCTAATTGCCTATTTCAAATATTTAATTTTAATCTTATGGTTCACCAATTCAGATAGGTTTATTACCCATTTCCATCTATCTTGCCCACTAATTCACTACCATGAACACAGCACAAATAACAAGTGGTACATATAACGCATAACATACAATTAGGCATAATAAACCCATAAGTATGGCAAATTACGTAATTTAACCATTAATTAAGGGAGCGGCTGTTACATTCCTCGTTTGGCAAGTGCCCCTTTTAGCCAAAAAGCCAAAAAGTCACTAAAAAAATCAAAAAGCCAACAACTCATACCAAAAAGTCAAAGATTCATTTTTCTCTCTACTTTTTGCACATCTTTTCGTAAAAGCCCAAAAAGTCATCCCAAACATACTAGTTTTTTTTACATCTCATTTTAACCAAAAAGTCAAAAAATTATTTAAAAAGTTTGTTCCCAAACGAGGCCACAGACTTTCAATAGTGTCAAATAATACTTGCCAAGTTGCCAGTGTATCTAAATATCCTCTAATGCATTAAAAGATATATCATTGTTTGTGCTATTTGGTGTCATTGCATAGATACTAGGATTATACAATTAGATAGAGCTTGTATAATGCATTAGTATGGTTCTTGCGCTGGTTTACATGTGGTTCCAGATCAGTGTCAGTGTTCCTTCTTTTCAAGATCCACCTGGCATTCTAAAGGCAGTTTCTGTGAATTTTTTTCTCCAACATTTTAAGTATCTGATCTTTGGGATGGATTTGTTGCCTTTCGTTTTGCAGGATTTGACCCCTAATCAACTCCAAGATGGTGAGTTCGATTACAAATGAAAAATAAATAAAAAATTAAGTGGCAAGAAGTCTGACATCCTTTGAGTTTTCTTCCAGCCCTGAGCAAGACATTTTCTGTGAAGAAGAAAAAGGGAAAGCTTCGAAAGGCATGGGATGGAAGCAAAGTCATCTATAATGTAGCATCTTGGGGAGCAACTGCCATTGGGTAAGTTATTTAAATTTTCTGGCTTACAATGTTTTATACTTATTTCTACTTATTATTTTACTGTACTTCTATTTAATTTGGTAATTCATCTGTTCAAATCCACATACATCCAAACGAACCCTTCAATTTATTTGGGCGGTGTCTTCATCTAACAACATAGAACACTTTTTTATTTTGTGTTAGTATGTGGTTCTGATTTTACTCACCCGTGTTTGTCTAAACAGGATTTACCAAAACCCCGCGCTTCTTAGGGCCGCCTCTGCAGCATTTTGGACTTCTTGCAATGTCATATCAAAGCTTTTCTAACTATTTCATGTTGGAGGAATTTCTGATGATTGGGACCCGTTTTAAGTGTTGTAATTTGTGCATGTGCTACCGAAAGCTGTGTGGTGTTCCATATATTAATTATGTAACATAATCTGTCATTCTTTTGTGGTACAGCTCCCATTGATTGCTCTTTGGCATTATTTGAAGCTTGTAAATATTCTTCTTCAGTTAAAGCATTTCCGTGTGCTGTTACAGATTTAGGAAAGTCTGATCTTATTGCAATAATTTTCAGAATTATGGAGATTTGATCAGCTTCTTTAATCGGCAAATGGGCACATATTCATCTCTTAGGTATTTTATCAGCACCGTCTAATTGAAGCCATTTTGGGGTTTTCATGTCGGAGTCGGTCTTTACATGGTGGTCTTAGAAACTTGTGAAGTGTTGTCTTCTGTGTTCTGTTTTGGTTGGCAGAAATGTGCTTTAGGAAATGTTCTTTTTTGGTAATCCTTTCAATTTTCGGAAATCATAGAATTTTTTTTGTTGCATTGTTTCCGAGTTATATGAAACAGTTCAATTTTGTAAGTTTCAAAAACTGTTTTTCACACATTATTATGTTTTGAACTTTTTGTTGTTATTGTTTTCCAAAACATAAAAAACAAAGAACACCCCCCCCCCCCCCCCCCCCCCCCAAAAAAAAAAAAAAGGGGGAAGTTATCCACAAAAGCTTTCAAATGGCAACATAAGCAAAATCAACAATCAAAAACGTTTTCTGTAGGACTTACTTTTCTTGTTGATAGCAACTTGCTCATTTGTTGTTGAATAAAAGCAAAACAAGAACAAGCTTTGCCCTATTCTTGTAAAAGTTGAAATAACATCTCAATTATTGCGGTTGTGTAGCAACTACAATCTTGTTGCACGAGCACGAGTTAGTTGAATTTAAGAAAGGGTAAATTACACTTTGCCCTTTTAAAATTTCATTCATTTTTTATTTTGGTCTTTTAAGTTTAATTTTTTTCATTTTGGCCCTTCATGTTTGCAATCCTTCCTACTTTGGCCTTTTAAGTTTAATTTTTTTCACTTTGGATCTCCATGTTTGCAATCCATCCCACTTTGACTTTTCATATTTGTAATCCTTCCCACTTTATTCTTAGACTAACTTCCATCTAAAAAACTAACAGAATCTGTCACATCTAACACATCAGCTCCATGTGATGTAAAAAATTCACTAAAAATGTAATAAATAAAAAATAAAAAACAAAAAAATGGATTTTTTTTTAATCTTTAGTGAACTTTTTTTTCAAATTTGTTCATAAACATTATTACATTATAGATGCATCTAGATTAGATGCAGTTAAAAAAATAAAAACAAATTTAACTAAAAAAAGAAAAAAGTTTATTAAAAACGAAAAAAAATGAAAATATACTGTCATGCCCCAAAATTTGGACAATTAAATATTAAATTAGGACTAAACCCTAATTAATATTCCATCATCCAAATCCTAGGGGTGAAACAAAAAAACTAAACGCCAACCAAACCATCCAATATAATTTCATAACTAACTAATACCTCCAACATTAAAGTAACAATACGTAGTTAAAATAACTTAAATAATGTAACGTAACAAACCATGCCAAATTATCAAAATACTAAGGTCATAAAAAAAAATAAAAAATACATAAACTAATATCAACCCTAAGCTCAAGAAAACCAAAAGAAGTCCAAAAGACATGTCCAACAACTATAGTTATTTCACGTCACCACCGTAGCCCCAATTAATCCTGCAAATGAAGCTCGGCTACACTCAAACAGAATGCACCCAAGTTGCCAAGAGACAAAACGAGTTAGTATACAGGTATACTGGTATGAGTACAAGATTTAACACCCACGTGTCCACCAGACACAAATAAAAATACATTTAATTCTTGTTATGGGACAAGACAAGTAGTTCCATCCGCACTGAGACGAATGGGTAGTTTCCCGACATACGGTGGCATTTAGTCTCTTGTCCATACACAACGAAATATAAATTGAGTATAAAATAAACAAAATAAAAATAAAAATATAGTGGGTTAGCCCTGCATAAAAAAAGTTAGTAAGACCCACCATCTTGCAAAAAATATAGTTAGTATTATTTAATCATAAGTAACTTGCTAAAGAAGTATAAAAATATACCGTTTCATGCTTAAATAATTCAAATTGACCAAAACTCAGAACCAAAGTTGTACAGAATCAAATTTCCTAAAAGACATCGCGAACGAATTTAATAGAAACTGCAGGTTGAGAGAAAAACTTGATAGAAGAACATAGACGGAATTCAACCAAAAAATCTGAAACTGAAAACGAAAAGAAACTGCCCTAACATGATTTTTTTCGGAAAAGTTCGAAACACGAAAAGTGTTCAGAATAATGTTTTACTTCAATTTACGCTAAACCAATAAAAATGAGCTCGTTCCGTGGGTTAAAATAGCCTCTAAAATCTGCATTGCTAAAATGAATCAAAACTACAATAACCAAGATAATCCAATTATAAGTTTTAATCGATCTTTTTAATAAAAAGTTAAAACACAAAAGTTGTCTAGAATCACGTACACATGCCTCTACTCAAATTTCATAATTTATCGAGGTCGTTTACTATTTTTCAAGAGGTACAAATCAATACAATTCACACTATAACAATAAACTCATAATTAAATTTATTGTACCTTAACTCTACTACTTCGGCCTCTACTTCCGACCTACACATATATCCCATGTGCCTCCCGTATACCTAACACCGCTCCGAAGCCAAACTTGCACGAGGATATCGTCTCGAGTTTGACTCACACTCTCCGGATGGTTAGCATATACGTACGCGCTTAAATCAAAGCACTCATCTATTCATGAGAACGATGCAACAATATATATATATATATATATACAAAGCATCTCACTTATGAGAACAAGCATAACAATGCCAAATTTAAGGCATTCAAATAAATCTCATAATCATCACTTTTTTTTTATACACTCTTTCTCACCAACACTCAAATAAAACAACAATCCATGGAGTCATGGTGAAGTATAAGGAATTTATCTATGGGTTCTAAGTTTATTTTAATGCCATATATCCATGAGTGTGATTACAACCATAAAATAAATCCATATAAAAACCATACACCTTGCATACACAACTAATCAAAATAATTAAAATCAATCAATCATCTAATAACCCTAAACCTTACATATACAACTAATCAAAATAATTAAAATCAATCAATCATCTAAAAACCTTAAATCTTACATACACAACTAATCAAAATAATTAAAATCAATTAATCATCTACATGCAAATATGAAATCAATTAAACATCAAATAAATAAAAATAAATAAATAAAAACAACAAATTAAATATAAATAAAGGGAAGTGGATTTTATACTAACAATATTTTTTTAAAAGTCAAAGAATTATTTGAAGAACTAATAGAGCCACCCTAACAAAACCCTAATCTTTTTTCTTCTTTTTTTCTTTTTCTTCTCTCCTCTCTCCCGGTGTTCCTCTTTCTATCGGCTTTCTTGGTTTTCTTTTCTTGATCACTCTGCTGTTGATGAAAATACTTCCACAAAAAGTAATTATGGTATAGTATAGTTTATATAATTGCCTATTATATTTATATCTTACACATATAACATAAATACAATATACATAAATATAATATAAACACATTTTTTTTTAAAACAATATAAATATATCAATATTCAGATTAATTATCTATAATTAAATAACACGTTTAAATTAATTAAATAACACATTAAATTAATTAAATACCACATTAAATTCTCATGTAACTACACAATTAATAAAGTCAAAAATATAATGAAGTAATAATAACAATAATAAATAATGACTTAAGAAAATTAGGGTTGCTACATATATTGACTCAAATACTTGTATTGTCAATTCTGAAATGAAAAATTTACAATTGATTTTTTTATCTTTAGTGAACATTTTTCTTTTTTTTTTTTAGTAAAATTTGTTTTTATTTTTTTTAGATGCATCTATAATGCAATAATATTTATGAATAAATTTGAAAAAAAAGTTCACTAAAGACTAAAAAAAATTTAATTTTTTTGTTTTTTATTTTTTGCATCTTTAGTGAATTTTTTACATCATATGGAGCTGATGTGTTAGTGATATGTTACTTTTTTGGATGGAAGTTTGTCTAGAAGGAGTAAAATGAGAATGATTGCAAACATGAAGGGCCAAAGTGGCAAGGATTACAAACACGAAGGGCTAGGCTAGAAAAAATCAAACTTAAAGGACCAAAGTGGGAAGAATTGCAAACATGAAGGGCCAAAGTAAGCAGCAGGATTGTAAATATAAAAGGCCAAAGTAGAAAAAATTAAACTTAAAGGGACAAAAGTAAAAAATAAGTGAAACTTTAGGGAGACAAAGTGTAACTTACCCTTTAAGAAATAGATACTAACTGATCACTATATTTATTTATTACCTTAATAGGCATTTTTTTTATGTCATTGAAAATAATGTAGGTAGCATATATAAAGGGCCAAATATTTTACAAAATATCTTATATGGATGTGGACCTCACACTTATGTGGGACCCTTCCCACGTGAGACATTTGGTAAAAATTTTAATATCCCTAACATTACTCTTATTTTTGCCAAGCCAATTTCAAAAAAGCTTCATTACTAAAAGACTTCTTTTTATTTATTTTTATTTAATGTTTGCATAAATACCACACATATCACACGGTGAAACCTATAATATATATATATAATAATTTCACTTCATTCATGTTTTATTTGGTTGGTTTTGTATTTGTATATCGGTCACAAATACCTAGCTGTATTATAATAAGAGTCATTTACTCCATGTCACAGCGGCAAGAGTAATTTGTAAAATTTTATATTATTGTACAAATATTTTCTTTCTAATAATGTTATGGTTATTTAGCTCGAGCCTCTAGCAAATTTGACCACATCTACTTCCATCTATGCACATTCCATTGGGCTGCTGTAATCTTGTATTCTCAACCATTCCATATTTCAATAACCTGATTATATTATTCAAAGAATGGTCCATAAATTTTGAAAATGGAGAAAATATATATATATATATATAGAATGTGATATCAACTTACAACTTCTCTATATTTTTCAAAACAATTACATGTGAAGAAACCATCCGAAGGTGGATAGGCAATCAGCAATGGCCAAGAAGCTTAAATCTCTCTACAAAAATTGGCAACACCCAGTGCTCTCAGCTTTTGCCAACATCAATCTCAGATCACCTCAATATTTTAAATTGTCCTATGCGCCCGCCCCCCCCCCCCCCCCCCCCCCCCCACTCTCATGTACCTATGTCATCTTCTGGCGCTCATATCTACAAAACAAATTAGGGTTAATAGTAGTATGTGTTGCCCTTGTGACTTGGAGCATCTTTGCAAAGCATTGACTGAACTTCTATGATAGTTTTGGGGGGCTCCAAGTCCTTCTCCTGAAGGGCATTCCCCAGCAGCTCCTGCAACTGTGATGCAAAGGTATCATCCAGAATCTGCAACCGAAAAAGGCAAAAAAATCACAAGGGTGGACATGAAATGTATTCCTAACTACAATGACAATAACACAAGGAAATTATGTTTGGTTGTCTTTCATTTTCTGTTTTCATTTTTCAGAAAACAGAGGAAACTTATTTGGCGAATTGTTTCCAATAGCTGTCACTTTTTAGGAAACCAAAAAGTAGTTTTCAAAAATTGATAGATGTTTTCAAACTATTCATTCTTTTGTTTTTCAAAACATGAAAAAATAAAATGGAACCAAAAAAGAAATAAACATGGCCCGGTCATTCAACTTATCCAGTATTTTCTGGGTAATGAACATGGCTTTGTGATGAACAACATTGATTGCAGAGGTCCAAGCATTAGACCTTCATAAGCCTAATTTTAATCGATTGCAGAGGTCACAATCAATTTTAATCTATGTTACATGGACTCGGATACGAGTATCAAGTTCAGGCATAGGTCCAAGCATTAGACCTTCATAAGCCTAAATCTTAGGATACTGAGAGTTTGGGCTTCGATAAGTTGCTATACTTACAGAGACAGCAATTCGTGAACCTTTGTACCACGACCTATTCTCTTTCCTGTTCTCCAAGAAACTCAGAACATCCTGTGACAAAACAAGAACAACTCAAGATTGGTGAAATTGTTGAGAGCTGGATTGTTCTAACAATGTCCAGAGGCAATTAACTAACCTGTCCCATCCTGTCCCAGTAGCCCCGACATATTGAAATGAAAACATGACTCTCGAAGATGGTATGGAGGTGATTTATTGTACTCGTCAGCTGGTCCTTCAGTGGCTGCATTCGAGTTCTTATATCCGATTCTACCATACATTCCTTTGAATCTTGGAGAATCTTCTTCAGTTTTGTAGCATTCTGTAACCTTGTCTGAAACAGAGAAAGAAAACCAGTTAAAATTATATCAAACAAATCAAAATTGGTTTTCAAACTTAGTACATAAATCAAGTGGAAGAACAATAAACTTGGTGTGTAGCATATCACACAAATGTTAGGCGCACCAGCACACCGAGAAAATAGGCATATTCCAGCCAACAAAGGAGCTTTTTTTGCAGTCCAATCAGTCAAAAACATTCTTCTTCTTTTATTTAAAAAAAAAAAAATCTAGCTATGCTAATGGTCTGAAACAATTTTGGGAACATTGGCTTGAGCCCAAGTAGCACACCCCTGTTTACCACGTTAAACACGGGATTCAAACCTTGCCAAGTCAAATTCTTAGGATATATGTACATATATGCATGTATAAAAAATAATGCCATTGTGTGGTTCTTATCAGAAAAAAAGGAAAAAAAATGTATATTATAATTTGTCATGATCCACAAATGAGAAAAATCATATTAGGCATGAATTCTTCAAGGTTTTGGAATGATACTCACATTTTCAGCTAGCTTTTCCACAACTGCTTGAAGGAAATTTCTGAACTTGGTTCTAAGCATCACGGTTATTTCACTGAGACGCTCTCCAGGGGCTGTGTTGGCCCCGGCCCCATCCGGGATGCATGACCCCCATGACTTCAATTGATGCTCTATCTTAGGGCGCAATACATCCAGCATCCTCTTCATGGAATTCAAAAGAATTCCAAGCTGAAAGTAAAACCATATTATTTCAGACCAAAGATTATCAATATTAAAAGGGGGGGAAGAGATCTTGACAGCTAAAGCACACCTCGTCAGGGACTAGATAGGGGCACACGGATCGTTTTGCAAGCTTGTGGACATATTTCAGACCAAATTTCTTTGGTGTCAAGTTTTCCTTCAATGGTGACAAGACATCTGCATACTGCTTATCTAGGGCCTCCACAACTGCCCTTTCTATGTCAGCAACGGCCTTTACAAAAATAAATTTCAATTTATAACCCACATTGTAACATTAAAAACAAAATAAAACAAAATACAAAAATAACATAAGAGCCTTTTGCCCTCTTTTTGCAGTCATTTGCAAAAGGCCACAAAACATCAGATGAAGAAATAGTCAGTCACACGTACATTCTCCAAAACATAAGTGTATTCTGGCCAGCGACAGATGATGACTTCATAGTCATTCAATGTCTCTTTCAAGCGTTCATACATCTCATCAACAAAAGGCGTTGTTGAGTGTTGTGTCCTGACTCCTGACCATTTAACCTGCAAGTAAACACTTTCCATTAAGCATCATAGCAGTAAATCACAAACAAGTAATCGCAAATAAAACAAAAAAAAATTCCCCACATTAGGTCATGCCCTTCTTTTCTTTGATTTTCAAGGATATGAATGTAAGAGAAATTGGATATGAATGTTCAGGTAGCTGGGCAGTTACAAAGGTTGCTACAATCAAAATTAGAAGTTTTTGAAATTGCTTTACTAAAGATACACCACATAATTATTTGCAATTGCATAGTATTTGTACCTTATCTAATTTGCATGACTCGAGCAAAGAAAGGCGCTTGTCTTGAATCCAGAGCATAATATACAAATGGAACAATTCTTTTGCATCAACTCCACCTTTGACAGGACTAAGAGATAATGCAAAGTCAGCAAGAACTATGAAAGCAATAAGGAATGTAATACCATTTGCAAAAAGGAATAGAATCATGACAAATTTCTTACTTGATACCCCAACTGGCAAGATCCCTTTGGAAATCTGCAGTTGCAATGACAAGTTCTGCTACAGGAGGTGAAGGGCCCATTGGAGGGCACGCAATGAGGAATGCACGCAATCTATTGCAAAGTTCTGCGCTGTATATTGCTGAGGAAAGATTGGGAAGATCTATGAAACTGCACACACATAAGTTTGAATTTCTGTTATAAGATAACCAGGAAGCAGCCAGAAAAGAAAGTGTAAGCGGGCGACATCTCAACAATAAAGATTTTGCATGCAGCCAAGAACATCTATATTTTTTGGGTATCATGCTGATCAAGGAACCATTCATAGTGGCTCTTTTTGTTTTGGTGAGAAGGCATATCAAGAAAAAAACCAAATTGAAGTTGTTAGATGGACTGTATTACTAAAGAGCATAGCAATTGTAATTTGTAATGTTGCTATTGTATGTCGATAAGTGATTAACATAAAGTTTTACACACTTCAAAAGCAGCCTAATTTTGCCGTAAAAAGCTACATAGCAGCCAAAGATGGTGGCCTTGTTTGGTTTGTTTTTCAGAAAAATTTTTGAGAAAAATTCTCTACAAACAAATTTTCAAGAGTAATCAAACTAAACAAATTTTTCCAAAAAAAATCTCAAAATTTTGTTTGGTTACCTACTTTCCAAAATCACTCTCTCTCATACACATCAAGTCAATCACTTTTTTAAAAACTTTCTCCCCAAAACAATTTTCCAAAACCATTTCTGAAAAAAAACAAACCAAACAAGTTTTCGTACTTTTTATCTCAAAAACTACTCTACAAACACAAACCAAACACACCCGGTGAATTTTGGAGCACATGCCACAACATGAAGTTCGGCTGACGTTCATGCTCTGGGTTTAACTAATACAAAACTAACAGCCTTCTTTCATAAGACACTAAAATTGTCGCGCATCATGGATTAATACGTCCAGATTCCATAATAAATATAATCAGTTCTATGCATACCTCAATTTAGTTGTCAGATATGATTATATTATATAGTTTTGATTTTGTAGAGAATAAATATAGATGCTTCCTGATTTTGTATAATGGTGTACACATAAATTTGTGAGCCCCATATCTGGTATTCTCTAATAAAATTATACTTGTTAGAAAAGCATAGTGTACAACGGTTAAATTTAGTTTTTCATTCAAAAGTGCATGCTTCTTGTTTCTAGACCAACTTTAGAAGAACATGATACACTTCAGTACACGAAAAATGATATTACAACTTTCAACATTGAAATAAGTCAACCCCTCAAACAGAAAAAAATAACAAATCATGGATTCAACAAATAAATTTTCCAATAAAAGGCCAAGCTCCAATAATGTGAATGCACAAATGAACATTTACTTGAGCTTCATATAATGTTGACACAACAAGAAGATGAAGACAATTTACCTAGGAAGTATATGTTTATTGTGGATCTCTATATCAGTGAAAATTTCATTTCCGATGTTCAAACACAAAGATTTCATCTTTTGATAAGCAGTAGACATGGTAACAGCATCAATCAAAATGCCTTCATTGTTTCCGGTAACAAACTCATCCGTCTCAGTCAAGTGCCTTTTTGACCTCTTTTTTGCAGCAGCCTGAGAATATACAATCACTAATTACAAAAATGAAAAGGTAGAAATTTTGAACTAGCATTATTATACACACAATCAGTTTCAAAAACCTGAAAAAAGCTGTACAGCTTATTCTGCGCCTCGGGAGACAGTATATCATGCAGAAGGGTAAATAGTTTCACAGCAGGCTCCAATACAGGTGCTGCAAGCCCAGTTGCAGGCCTAAAAACATCAATCATTCCAGATGGTGTTGATTCATCCACGGATTTATAATTCTCGAAAACCAGAGCAAGAATCTGGTCGATTTGATCCTCAATTTCTCCTAAGATTCGGTTCTGGTGAAGCAGATAAGAACATGCACATTGTTAGCATAGAGATGCACACGAACAATAATAGTGAGAGCATCTCCAATCCTTCACCAATTCTTCCATCATTTTCAAATTTGATGAATAAAAAGTTAAAGTGAGGTCCAATCATTTTATCAAACTATTATATCAAAGGAGAGGCAAAATTTTCACCAAATCAAGGATGAACCAAATCCTTCACTAAATTTCAAATATTCATATATTTACTCACATTTGATGAAATTTTAAGAAGAGTACGATGATTTTCTTTCATAAACAGTTATTAAAATAGGTTTTAGGATAAGTTTGGAATTTTTAAAAAAGAGTTGATGAAAAAAGCACAAGGATTTGAGTGTTCCATACCAGATCAAGCTTTTAACCAAATTTTCAATCAAATTTGATGGGGGGGGAAAAAACAGAGAGTAAGGATTGGAGATGCTCTTAGTACAAGCAAAATTCCACCCAAATTTTCATTCAAATTTCTTAGTATAAGCAGGAAGTAGTAGTAAATCTAGTATAAGTAGTATTAAATTAAGAATGAAATTATAATTTCAAACTGAAAGAACAATTGTACCTCTTGATGACTCAATGTGTTCTTACTGTGGCCCTTCATAACTACAGGGTATAAAAGATCATACACCAGTGTGAGACAATCTGCTGTCGGTGTTGCCACATCCATGACATAAGAAAGATATCTAGGAACAAGCATCAGAGAAATATCATTACAGAACGGTCAAGGAATATAAATGTGGTCATAAGATATTATATTACATAGCTACATCATTTTGGCAGAAAGAAGCTTCAATACCTTAGCCTAGTGTATGCATCTGAAACTCCATAATAGGATGCAAATTCAGTTAGCAACCATTTCCATGGGCCATGCAGCAATAAATTTCTTTGTTGAAAATGCTGTACTTTCATTGCAACTTCTAGTGCCAAGTCGTATGCCACAGTTTCTGCAACAGAACCACACTACAGACCAAAAAGAGAACCGGCCAAATCATAAATTACTTTGGAAGACAATGTTTTTAAATTCAAACAATTGAAATTCTAAAAACAACTATTCCATTCAAAGAAACAAAAGATACACACTAACCCAAAATCTGTTACTGGTATAAAAATAAGATCAGCAACAAAACAATATGCAATGTGATGTCCATCTACAAGAGGGTATATCTCTAATTCTTCAGAGTCAACAGTGAAGTCAAGCCTACTCTCACCAGAACTCAAAAGTATTTAAAGCATTGCATGATTGCATCATAGTCAATACATCTAAATCTTTGTACTAAATCCTCCATTTGAGAATTTTAATGGACAGGTCTACAAAGATACAACATGAATGTATACATTACACCTTCAAAAGTTTGTTACAATGGCCTTGTTTGGGAAGTTGGCTATTTTAATAGACTATTTTAGTTTTTGGCTATTTTAGTAGGCTAAAAATTTTGTGTTTGGAAAGATGGTTGGATTTTTTTGTAGTTGGATGTGATGTTTGAGAGAGAAAACGTAAAATGATTATGGGTTTAATGTGACATTTTGTCTTATTGGCTATTTTAGCCTATTTTGTGTTTTTGTGGATTTTAGCCTAAAAAGCTAATTAATAGCACGGCCAATAAGTCATCGCCAAATCACCTATTCATTCATTAAAAAGTGAATCCTAATTCCTGAACTATATGATATAACACATAGCAATCTTGTGCCACACACACGCACAAAAAAATATAAATAAAAATGTGGATGCTTCACACATTAACTCAAGCTATAAGCCACAAGCTTTAAATATTCATTAGGATAGCTCACCTTAAGATGACTATTTTCATCTAAACTTGTTGAGTAATTGATGTAGAGCTGTATTCTGCCAACAAGCTCATGCTCTGGTTCATGATAAATTGACCACCATCGCAGCTTGTCACCCTGCAAAGATCTTAAAATATAATCCCCGTACCAAAACAATCTTCACTACCAGCTAGTTTTAGAACTAAAGTGATCATTTGGAGAACTTTACTGGATCTTCAGCGATAGCAGCCACTTGAGCAAGGACACGGCCATATTGCTTCCCCTTGGAATCTTGAACCTCAACAATTAGATCATCTCCTAGGCTATCTGGTAAGCTGTAAAGTTGTCAATACCTTCTCCAAACAGATCAATAGATAAAATATGTACAGAAGAGCAAGAGTATACATACAACACGTGGGTTTCACCAGATCCAGGTTGCATTCTGATAGCATCCTCTTCACTTGAACTTTTCAGTCGTAATAAACAAGAATATGTTTCTGATGACATTTTAGTAGAATCACTTTTGGTTAGAAAGGCATAGCAATAAACAGTTATAAGCATTCAAATGGTTCAATATGCCAAGAATCAAAACAAAAACCAATTAACTGCAGCGCACAAACTGCTAAGTGATTTATCAATACCAACATCATATGCCTAGATCACTGCCTAGGTCACTGCCTAGGAATGTCATATTAAGATGAGTGAGCGCCTATGGTAGGGTCAAGCACCGACTACAAAATAGACAGGACAATCAATTTGTAATTCATGGAATTTGATATAATCAAGAAAGGTCCATCAAAGCAGAAATTCTAAGCAAACATGGATTGGATGACTAACAGCTGTGTTATAAAAGATGGTAGAACTTCTATTAACTTCCAATGAAGCATAGGGCCCACATACCTTGTACAACTTCATAAGAAGATGAACTGCTGCGCAGAGTTGTTACGCCAATTTTCAAGAGTCCAGAGACCTGTTTCACATACTGAGCACTAGCCTGCACATATGCCAAGCTCTGGCGTGAAAAAGAACCATTTGGAGGTATGCGAGCAACAAAACGAACTTTTCTCAGTGCTTGCCACCCAGAAGAGAGTGTTGATTGCAAACTGGAAAGGCGATATCGGACGTCTGTCATTTTTATCTTTGGTGCCTTAAGGGATGAAAAACTGCAGCCAGTAGGTGGGTCCAGAGCCATTTTCACTTTACGAACTGCATAACAAGTAAAACGCCTGAATGGATCATTACCACTTTTTAACCAATGAGAATGTCCATGTCTGGAAATGAAATACTACCTTGCACCTTCATCTTCCCAACCATTTTCTTAGGTTTTGGGGCAGTTCCCTCGCTAGCAAGCTCAGAAGAGCGCTTTGCCATTAGTTCCTCCTCTGATTGTAAAAGCACTTGCTGCAAACTGTAGCATAAACGAAGGATATTGAAGCATGGGAGAGATTTCTACAATCTAAGATTCAACTCCAATGGGGACTAAATTGAGTGTAATTAAAATAAAATAAAAAAGGAAGAAGAAGAAAGATTCAAGATAATTTCCACCCCATTTTATATTGTTTAGGATTAAACATCGAACAAACATGACAGAAAAATATTTTCAGGACTCACCACACACTCTCTCACAAAACATAGTCAAGCATTTTAATTTTAGTGCAACATTGTTGTAATATCTTAACATGAATTGGAATTTTACTGAGCATTCATAAACTTGGTCAAATTTACTTCTGTGATTTAAGAACAACTTGCAACTTTTTGATAAAAATTATATATCCTGTGTAATATTTTCCAAGAGTATTTTCACTCCCAATGCATTTTTAAGTTTAGAACATTCGCAATAAACAATATATGGCAGTGCAAAAGTGCCAGATAAATGAATAGCTTGGACAGGACGCACTTAAATGATTGGTACTTTAGTAGTACTCATGAATAATTTCTCATAAAAAATTAAAAAGAAATTAAATACACAAGGAACTAAAAGAACTTCAAAGTAAACCTGTGTATTGAGATAGGCCTTTGAAGTGAAACTTGCAAAGTGAAAAACTAAAGAAATGAAGGGGGAAAAAAAAAAAGGAAAAGGAAGAAGAAGATGCATACAAACAACAAATAAGAGAATTATTATTATTCCCCAACAAAAAAGGGAGCTTTTATGATGACTAATGAAGTGCCAGGACGATATACTACAGGTTAGTGCAAAGTCATGCAAGGTGTAATGACCACAGTTGAAGAACTATACAACTAACAAATCTAGAATCTGAACTGAACATAGTCTCAGAAAAAAAGCTAAAATCCCAAACCAGGATTCCAGCTACTGAACAGCCATAGCTGACATAAAACAGAATATGCTTTTTCTTTTTCACTAGGGATATTCATCATGTATATTTTCTTTTCTCCAAAATAGTTTCAATCTTGTGAAGATTTAGATTATATTCCACCAAATCCTATGCAATTTGCTTCCCTTTCATCAGCTTAATGAAATTATTATCTGTTGGTTCCATTCAATTACTTCAAATAGTAGTTCTGCTCAGTAAGAGCTACTGTTAGTATTTATGTTATTGTCCTTGTAACTGTTTCCAGATATCAGTAGAAAATGCAAAATAAAACCCAATTGAAATGATAGCATTGTGGAAAAGCAAAAATAATATAATAAAAAAAAACTTAAACTCACCCAAACGCGTTGCGCAATAGAGCACATTCATTTTCCAAAAACATGGGAGCTTCCATGCATTGCTTTGCCCAAGCATTAAGGCATAGCCGAACACATGCATCATATGCAATCACAGCATGCCACGGCCCTTGTGCACTGAATTTGATCAAGAAAACATATAAGTCAGCAATCAAAAGCAAAATATAAAATGTCATATGCACCCAAAAAAAAAAATTACAAGTGAAATTCATTAACAGTTAGCAAGAAATACCTGGCATGAAATGTTGGGAGGCGAGCAGGGACTGAACCTGAGGGTGCACCACTTTCTATACCAGTAGTACTCCTATAATACATACATAATACATTTGTCTCAAATCACAACAATGAATAAATTTGGTCGTAAAAGCATAAAAAATATGGCACCAATTGCAAGAAAAACCAGCAAAACATTTTACAAACCTCACGGACTGGTCAGCAAGCTTCTGTCCAGTACTATCTCGTGGTTTAACCTGAGAAGAAATGTTTTCATGAATATTTGGGCCATTTTTAACTGAATCATGTGAATCGGCTGCACGGGGTGTGTAATGTGGTCTAGCAGTTGGAAGCTGTTCAGCATCTTGCTTGATTTCTCCAGCAGAACCACATATTGGAGGTGCACTGGGAATATCATCATCAGAAAGCGTTCCAGTCTGCAAGTTTCTAGTACATGAATCCTGCAAATTTGTGATTGGCTTAACAAAACATTATACATATTTGAAATGAATACTACTGGGCAGCAGGGAATGAATAGCATAAAAAAATTCTTAACAATACTTCTATGATAGAATAAACAACTATATTATCATGGATTATGGTTAAACATTGAAACCTTAGGAGTACACAAGACCATGAGATTCAAATTGATGCTCCATTAGCAAATTACTATGTTCCATGGACACTTTAAAACGAGTGAAACCTATAGGATACTACAAAATTAGGGTAGAATTTCGAAATTAGGTTCACACCAAATGGTGTAGCGACTTAATATATTAGTATATAGATAGCATAAACAGATATAGATAGATACCAAAAGCAACATAATCAATACAAGAAATTATGAAGCCTGCACAACAACAGTAATATAGGCATACAAGAACAATTTAAATCTTTATTTTAATCACCAAATTCTCTAAATGAAAAATAAGTCATGATGCAATTGCTAAATTCCATATACACACAACATCATCACAATCACTTTGAAGGTGACTTAAAGCAGAACAAACCTTTACTGCAGCTTTTTTCGCATTCACCTGAGAAGCAACATTACCCGTTCTTGCACGAGGCGGCCCAGCACCATTGTTGCTCCCCAGTTGAGTGCTCGAAAATTCAGAGCTTGCAGCCGAATCAGAGGAATCATCCTCCATGTAACTATTCCTTCCAACTGGGTACCTATTGGCTCCCCCAATCAGTCTCTCTGCCACATTCCCATTTCCTCTCCTAATTGTTTCCCTCGAAGAACTAACATCATCGGAGTACACGGAATCACTGGCGTAACGGGGTTGCCTCTGAGCCGAATTGTAGTATGTTTGAGCAGCTGCATTGTTAGGAACTCTATCATCTTGCGGCGATGAATCAAGCGAATATCTACCCCCATAAACCTCCTCCTCCGAATCAGTGGTTGCGTCATTGTCAGAGCCAGACCCACCACTATCATCCCCATCAACAGGTATGGTTCTTGTAACTGGAATTACACCAGATAGACCGCTTCGGAATTTCGATGGGGGAGGCAGTCCAAACCCTCGACCACCACCAACGGTTCGGATTTTTGAATAAGAATCCATTTGAGGCCGTAAGTTCGAAATCGAGTAAGGAAGTTCCTTCTTCTGATTAAGATTACCCTAAATTTCAATTGCAGTTTCAACACAATGAACAATTCAATTTCTTAGAATCACAGCAATTTAAACATGAACACATTCAATAATTCATGAAAATAAACTAATACCCACTTCACAGATTCACAGTTACATATATACATATATTTGAATGTGAAAGAAGCTAACCTCTCTGACCCATCGAAGGGCATTGTTGTCAAGTCCTTCAGTGAACATTGTGGTTAGGGTTTTGGATCACCTACACACAGAAAAAAGTGAAATTTCACACTGTTTCGATCTGATCTAGAGAGAGAAAGAGAACGGTATAGATCAGATCACATTTGCAAGAATGAGAAGAAAATGGGTAGAGCGTACCCAGAAACCTCTTTTCTTTGGTTCAGCTTTGATGAGAGAGAGAGAGAGAGAGAGAGAGAGAGAACTGGGAAGAGTGTACTCGCAGCTCTGCTGCAAAGGTTTCCGTCCCTTTCTCTCTCGGGGCCTGTTTGGCAGCTTTTTTTTTTTCTCAAAATATTAGTTACTTATTTTATTTTTTATTATTTCAAAATATTAAGGCCTCGTTTGGGAAGGCTCTGTTTTAGCTAAAAAGTCAAAAAGTTACTAAATTAGCCAATTAGCCAATTAGTCATACTAAAAAGTCAATAATTACGGCTTCTCTCTACTTTTTGCACAGCTTTTCGTAATTAGTCAAAAAGTCATCCCAAACATACAAGTTTTTTTTACTTACCTTTTTAGCCAATTAGCCAAAAAGTTACTAAATTAGCCTGTTTCCAAACGAGGCCTAACCTCTCATTAAGTATAAAAATAATATAAATTTTTTATTTTATTTTTTTTAAAATTAATAAATAATATAAAAAGTACAATTATAACATTAATATTCTCAAAAAATATACTATCAAAAAGATAATTTTAAAAAATCAATTTTTTTAAAGTGTAATAATTATACTATCAAAAAAAAATTAAATTTTTCATAAAAGACTATTATTTTGAGACATGGGAATAATAAAAATTAAATTAAATTAAACTAATTAATAGTTTATAATTATTTTTTTAGGTAAATTACCGACACGCTTGATGTTTGAGTAGAATAGGGATTCCTTTGAGATTTGAAAAATCATATTTTAGTACAAATCTCAAAAGAAATTTGTATTTTAGTCAAATTTTAAGAATATGTTAATAATTTGTCCTTTTTTTTCTTTCACAATTATCAAAAATTATTTTAAAATTTTGGTTAAAAATTAATTTTTTAATTTTTTTTTATAAAAAAATATGTAAACAAATAAAGAGATAATGTGACTTTTAAAAAATTAAAAATTCAAAAAAAATAAATTTTAATTAACTTACCAAAATTGACCCAAAGCAACTATTAAAAAAAACTTAATTATCCTTTTAAACATAATTATTTTAATTAAATTAAAATAATTAAATAATCAACTAAAAAAACAAACTTCTTAAACAAGCCACTAAAACCCTAATTTTCTACTATTTATATTTTTAGAGGTTTGTTTTGTTGTGTTCGAAATTTACAATTTAAATAAAAAACAATGATCGGGTCGGTGGAATAAGTACGACAACGATGTCGCGGCATACGAGGTGTGGATAATACGGCGTCGTGTTATGTTAAATAAAGTGCGAGAAAAGAGAGATTTTCCCTAAAATGAAGCGCACGAACGAGGGATAGAGGCCGACGTGGCACGAGTCGAACGTTGTAGTGGGAACATAATTTTTGCTATGCTTTCCATTTTCCCGCTACTCACATGGTCCCCACTCCACCCCCCATGCTTTCTATCTCTTAGCTGTCTTTGACGTGTTGGGCGTCTCTTTTTTTTTTTTCTTTTTTTTTTTTTTTTTGATCAGGTTGGTCGTCTCTTCTTCAATCTTGGCTTTCTTGCCCCCTAAAATTCCCATTTCCTCAATTGCCCATAACATGGGGGGCACATGGTTTAAAATGAAGGGTCATTTTAGGTATAGAAAATATTAAAATAATTACTACAATTCTAATTTCTTTTCTTTTTTTACATTTACGCCTTGTTTGGGAATATATTATTTTAATAACTTTTTAACCAAAATATGAAATAAAAAAAATTAGTACATTTGAAATGATTTTTTAGTTTTTTATAAAAAAAATATGTAAAAAATATAGAGAAAAAAAAAATCTTTGGCTCTGTTTGGTAGAGTTTTTAAAATTTAATTTTATCCCTTAGTTTAAGTGTGTTGTTTAGTTAAATTTTTAAAAAATTAATTTCACACTCACTTTTCAAAACGCCCACTTTTCAATATTATATGTCACATCACTCAATTCAAACTTTTTTTAAAACTCATAACCAAACAAAATTTTCACACTCAAATCGTAATTCTAAAACTCACAAACTCAAAATACAACTCTATTCTCAAATTATAATTCTAAAGCTCTACCAAACGCAACATTTGACTTTTTGGTATATGTTATTGATTTTTTAATTTTTTTAATAATTTTTTAACTTTTAAACTAAAAAATGATGTTGCCTAGGCTTTATATTTCATATATTATAACTCATTCCTTTTTTTGGAAGGTATATATCATACTACTCATGTATCAAAATATTAGTTTATTGTGAGAGCCGAATAATGGCAGAATCAGAAGGTGCGTACCTTAGAAGACTGATATTAACCGGCTGTATCCTACGGGAACGGGAAGCCGAATATAATATATGTGCCGAATAAGTGTAGATCCTTAGAGCTGGATAAGAGAAAGGACAATGATTAAAAAGTAGGCCCTGGCCTCGAGGATCAAAAGGAACAGGTATAAATATAAGAACAATGGATTGAGAAAGGTATGTAAGAATCACTTCACTTAACTTAGTAAAGAAGCTATCCTGAGCGTCTAAACTGACTTGTTCGTCGGAGTGCTAATTCCGGCACCCCCGACCGAAGTGTTTATATCTTTTCAGGTGACTCGCTGAGGATCACTAGCGTCTTCCAAGATCGGAAAAGTATTTCCAAACCACTTCTCCACAGCTGGCGCCGCCTGTGGGAATACTCAAATACATCTATGCAGGCGTGACTGAAGATCCTCCAATAGCCACTAACGAGACCGCACAGGGAGATGACCTCACTCCAGCAAATATGCTCGGAAAGGAAACCATCGCTGCAAGACGCGCCTTGAACTTCGACTCACCAACGACTTCAGCGCAAAAAACAATGCAAGCGATCATGGAACAAGCAAAGCAGAATGAACAAAAGGCGGGAGAACATGATCGCTGAAAATGAACGTCTTCGTCAAGATTTGGCCTTGGAAATAGCAAAATCCAGAAAAGCCGTGCGCCAAGATCCTGAACGACCTCCGAGGGCAGGTGGACAACGACCTCGAGCCCAACCAAAGGATACCGATAGCGACTCCAACTCATTTCCCACGGAGCTCAACAAGAAGGGATGATCTGAAACTTCCAACTCTTCCAAAAATAGTCTACATACAAGGAACAAGCGCAGAAGAAGCTGTTCAGACGAAGAGGACCAGCACGATCCTTTTGTCCGACGGATTGCAAGGGTGACCCTGCCCAAGAAGTTCAAAGCTCCGTCATTCACTCTTTACGACGAAAAATCAAACCCCACTGATCATATCCGTCGCTATAAACAGGCCATGACATTGCATGCAGACAACGAAGCCCTCATGTGCTGAATATTTCCCAGCAGCCTGGAGCCATTAGCTGTCAGGTGGTATTACAAGCTGGAGCCGGCTTTGATCAAAAGCTTCCATCAATTACAGAAATCCTTCAGGGCCAAGTTCATCACCAACAAGGTACAATCGAAACAAGCCGACTCTCTATGAGCTATGCAGATCCAGTCAAGAGAAACGCTCAGAGCGTATTCAGCGCGCTATTGGGAGTGCTTCAACCTCGTCGACGATGCTTGTAACGACTCTATGGCCATCACCGCCTTCAAAATGGGACTACATCCCGACAGTGCTCTTCGCAGTTCCCTGACCAGAAGACCCCCCAAAACAGTCTGGGCATTAATAAAGAAAGTTGAAGAGTATTGCAAAGTGGAAGATGATGCCTTGAGAATAAAAGCCGGACAAATGTCCAACAAAACGGCCCCTATTGAAATTGCTCAACCAATAAGTTCCATGCCACCTCCAAGCCCTAAGCCACGGCAACGCGCTAAACGAGACAAAAGACGGGACTCTCGCCGATCAACCGATTAATGCTCCCACTGGACGAATGAACAACTACAAGTCGACAGCAGGCGCTCGAGGCGTGCCGACAAGAAGTACATAAAGTTGTCATAACCAATCACTGCAATAATGACCAAAGTCCAACACATTCCATTCTTCAAATGGCCGTCAAAGATGGTGGGGCCACCCGACACGCGAAGAAGGGATAAGAGGTACGAGTATCACAAAGATCACGGCCACGAAACCGAGAGCTGTTACGCATTAAAGGATCACCTGGAAGAACTGGTGCAGGACGGTCGACTGCAACAGTACGTGAGAAAGGGAAAGCCAATCAAGGCATTAGCCTTGAGGCAGGACTCGCCTCCACTTGGCGTGATCCATATAATCTACAACCTGCCTACATCCCCAACCGTGCACACAATTCAATCGCATCCAATCCCCCAAAAGCAACGTATTCTGACCGAATGGCCCAGAAAAGCTCCGACAATTACTTTCAATGACTCCGATCTTAACGGCACAACAACCTCCCACATCGATCCGTTGGTCATCAAATTACATGTAAATCGGTTCACCATTGAACGCATTCTCATAGACCCAGGGAGTACTTCAGAGGTTATGTATTACAAAACTTTCATTAAACTCGGCTTCAACGAGTCAGATCTGTCTCCAGCGCCTCACCCATTGTTCGGCTTTAATACGAATCCTGAGTACCCGTTAGGGAAGATCATACTACCTGTTCGGGCGGGCTCCAGAATAGTCGAGTAGTAGAATTCCTGGTCGTAAAACTCCCTTCGCCGTATAATGTCATCATGGGGCGAACCTGGTTACATATTATGAAGGTCGTTCCAAGCACTTATCATCAGCTTGTGCGCTTCCCGACAGCCCATGGCATTGAAGAAATCCGTGGCTCCCCGCAATTGGCACAAATAGAGATTTTATGAAAACCCTATCACTGACCCGACCTGTGGGCTTTGATACTTGTATATATATCACTTCTGTAATGCAAACCATTTTTCTTCGTCGCTCAATTCATTTCTCAAAGCCCCCATTTGGTGCATGACACCTTAGGGCCGATTAAGCCTCTGAATTTGGAGCGCCCTTCATGGATATCACGATTGGCCACATTAAGTCTCCGGATTCGAAGCCCCCTTTGGTGCATGACACCTTAGGGCCGATTAAGCCTCCAGATTCAGAGCGCCCTTCGTGGATATCACAATTGGCCATATTAAGTCTCAAGATTCGGAGCCTCCTTTGGTGCATGACATCTTAGGGCCGATTAAGCCTTCGGATTCGGAGTGCCCTTCGTAGATATCACGATTGGCCAAACTAAGTCTCTGGATTCATAACCCCCTTTGGTGCATGACATCTTAGGGCCGATTAAAGTCTCCAGATTCGGAGCCCCCTTTGGTGCATGACACCTTAGGGCCGATTAAAGTCTCCGGATTCAGAGGCCCCCCTTTTGGTGCATGACACCTTAGGGCCGACTAAGACTCCAGATTCGGAGCGCCCTTCGTAGATATCATGATTGGCCAAACTAAGTCTCCGGATTCGGAGCCCCTTTTGGTGCATGACACCTTAGGCCCGATTAAAGTCTTCGGATTCAGAGTCCCCCATTTTGGTACATGACACCTTAGGGCTGACTAAGACTCCGGATTCGGAGCGCCCTTCGTAGATATCACAATTGGCCAAACTAAGTCTCCGGATTCGAAGCCCCCTCTTTTGGTGCATGACACCTTAGGGCCGACCAAGACTCCGAATTCGGAGCACCCTTCGTAGATATCACAATTAGCCAAACTAAGTCTCCGGATTCGAAGCCCCTTTTGGTGCATGATACCTTAGGGCCGATTAAAGTCTCCGGATTCGGAGCCCCTTTTGGTGCATGGCCGATTAAAGTCTCCGCATCGAAACGCCGGTTACGGAGCCCCATTGGCGCAAGATGTCTTTGGGCCGATTTAGACTCCGAATTCACAGCACCTCTGACGCGTAACACCCTAGGGCAGATCATACCTCCGAATTCAGAGCACCCTTCGGCACGAACAAAACAAAACAAAACATGCCAACATTCGAAATAAAGGTGCTTAGCTAAGCATATAAAAAATCCAAAGTAAGACGCAAAACGTTTGAAATAAAACCTTTTATTTGATCAAACAGATATTACATAGATGCAATCCGCGTTCGAACATTACAATATCTATCTTTAACTTCTAAGGCGAAAAGGGAAATTAATCACGTTGATACAGCGGAGGCCTCGAATCAATGCACGTCATTTGGAAGGCCTCCGCGGCTCAAAATGCCTTGATCCAACCGTGCCCGAATTAGCGTATCTCTGGACCTCCCTGTGACATTATCGACAATGTCAAGGCCAAGATCCAAGACAATGAAAGTTAAGGGCAACGGTCGTTGTGTCTCATTTCGGGGCAATCTACTTCGATGACTTGGAGACTGATGCGCCTCCCGTTTCTTTTTAACGACCTACCTCCCACACCGGAGAATTCTCCACTACAATCCATTGCGGCATCAAGCTCAGCCAAAGTTCGAGTTTGGCTGATTAAAGAAACTCGCAACAAATGGCGTTATATTAATGAGGTCACTGGCACGAAGAGTCCATTCTATTTATTTTTAAATGCTGGTAGTGACCTTGAGGCAATTTCATTAACGCCAAAACCTCAAGAGACGAACGTTGGTTGACATTCACCACGGCCTAGGTACCCGAACGGCTTTTTGGAACACATGCACCGACTGGGACAGGGACAACACTATCAATCTGACCGGCCAAGCATTTAGACCCCGTGCCGACTGGAGTTTGCCACAGTGTAGACATCCCCGAACGCCCTGGGAGGGAAATCCCGTTCTGTTCATTTGGGGTCACTACAGCTCAGGACTCTCAAATTGTCACGGTTCTAAGTCTGAACCAAAGAGTCCAAATCCGGCAAATCGTTTTGAGAAAAACAGATTTTTTTGAAAGAAGTGCCAAACATGGACTGCTTTGCCAGATACAGAGTCGCCGCCTAAATATTTTATTTTGGGGGGAATTTAGGAAACCCTGACTCGTTTGCCTAAGGCCACGTGTCCGTCATCACCAAAGTTGCCTCGGCTCGGGAACTTGGGTACGATTGGGGAAGGTCACTTCGTGAGCATCCCCGCTCGCTCGATCAAAGATCGGCCTCTACTAACCATGATATCTAGTTTTGAAAACATTGTGTGTTCTTATTCCAGTTATTAGCCTAGATTTACTATGTGATGCGCACAACATACAAGTATAGACTGGATCGCCTGAATTGGAACAAAACATTTCATGTTTGTTTATTTGAAAGATGGTTTGCTACTTGCAAGTAGGCTTGAAATGTAGATTTTGCCACCCTCAGGTGGGCTTAAGAAAAGATGGTTTTGCCACTATTTAGTGGGCTTAAAACTCACAGTTAATGATTTGTTCCAGTCCAGATAACCCAACCTTCACCCACAGGCATTCAGGCAGTTATATCACATAAGCAAATAGCCTCATGGTAAGCATGCTATTCATGGCAGTCACTCACACACATGCAAGGATGCTAAAGCATAAAACTCACCGAGTACTCCAAGTCAAAAAAGAAGCTAATTAGAAATCTATGCATAATCCTAATTATACAGAAGTGCCTAATGCAACACATGCAAAAATGCAACTATAGCAGGCTCGGCTATTCTAAACATGGCATATGAAATGCTACAGCTAACATGTATTCAATTTGGAATTGAAAATACAATGCAGTTAGTATGATGCGCCGAGCCCGGTGCATGCAAAACAGATGAATGAATGCAAACATGCTATCATACTGTATGCTAATTGAAACATGTCCTAATCTAACCATTATAAGCTGGTAAATAAAAGGGAGAAAGACGTGGGGTTGGAAGATATACAACACACACACACACACTTATTACAGTTGTGCCCTCGCGCAGAGGGTCCGAATAAATAGTACAGTCCAAATATATACAAATTCCTAATTAATTTACAAATTAACTAAGAAAAATAATAAACTGGCATGCAAGCCAGGGACTGCCTTGACTTTTCTTTAGAGGATGGATGATGCATGTCTGGACTGCCTTGCGCAGAAATCCACTGGGATGCCCCAATTAGCCTCTGTTTTGCAATTATCCTTGGAAAGCGCGCCAAGCTCCGAAAGGTTGCTAATTCTTGATTTACTGCAATAGAGAGCAGGAAAAGGGCATAGCAATGTATTTTCACAAATGTATGCATGCCTCGATCCTCGTGCCACCAATCACGCATATCGATGCATGATGGCCGAGGAGTCGATTTGCACGACTCAATATGGAATGAATGCACACATAAACACAACAAAACCTAAACTCCATCATGGATAATCCGGAGTGTTGGCGACCAGGAATTGAGATACGTTCCGTCACTCGGAGTACGAAACGTACCTCGTTTCCCGTGCTCGGGCTAACTCCTATCCCAAGCACAATGCAATATGCATGACATGCATGAAATGCAACTAAGATACAACCTAGCATACACAATGCTATGAAATGGCATGCACGATGCACGAGGTAACATGGCATACACAATGCGCTAACATACAACCTAGCATACGCAATGCTATGAAATGAGATGGCATACACAATGCATGAATGGACTTACACCAACATGAGTGGACCTCAGCCACACTCACATAAGAGGCCATTTGATGAAAATGAGACAACTCGAGATGCGCGCACGCATGCACGCAAACCGAGGACCGACCCTAAGGCACAAAATGCCACTCTAACAAGACATGGCAAGGCATGAAATATGATATGCAAACATGCAAATTTCAGCGCTAAAATATGACCCGAAACAGCCCCGAATCATGGCGATATAGTACCCGATGCATGAAATGAAATTGAATATGCAAAACTAGGCCTATGCATTGGCCTGTAGGTATACAAAACATGCATCATTCGGACATGGAATGTAAAGACAGAGTCAAGAAAGCCCAAAAATAAGCACATTTGCAGTTCTAAGCAAGGCCAAACAGTAAACACAAATAGGGAAAAACTAGTATGCAAAAATGGCCCTAAATGTGAGGTAAAGAAGCAACTCACAGCTGCTGATCCCAAACAGATTAAGGCCCTTCAACAAAGTTGAATAGGGGCCCAAAACATGATCTTTTACAGTACACAACAAACCACAAAAACCAACACAGGTATGGCTAAGCTCACATGCAAGAGATGGGCCAAAAGAGGGTCAAAGAAGCAAGTGGTGGTTTCTGGCCTCAAACACAAAGGGGCCCTTCAACAATGTTGAAGAGGGGCAAAAAATAATGCACTTTACAGTTGATGGTCGGACCCAAAACAGTATGCAAGGATGCTCAAAATGCTATGCAAAATAAGGCCAAAAATAGGGATATAACACAAAGTATATAAAGGATGATCCAAACAGTGAAATACCCTTAAAGAAACATGAATATGGGGTCAAAATAAAGCCAATTTTAGTTCGGACCACAGCTCAAAAACAGAAGCAAAAGAGGCTAACAAATCATGCAAAAATATGGCTAAAAGAGAGATATAAAGGCAAGTAGCAAATGGAGGCCACAAACAGTGATGAGCCCTTCAACAATGTTGAAGAAGAGCTCAAAACAAGCAACTTTTCAGTTTATGACATGCCTCAAAACAGTCTACACGTAGGCCAAAAATACTACGCAAGGAATATGCAAACAAGAGGGATAATGAAGCAAGTGCAACCAAGAGGCCTCAAACAGTGAGAGACCCTCAAACAAAAGTGAAAAGGAGCTCAAAATAAGCCTAACTCCAGTTAGGGTCGGAGTCCAAAACAGCAAGCAAGTATGACTTAGATAGGATGCAAAAATAAGCTTAAAAAGAGGGAAAGTGTTGCTCACCCTTGTAGACCAAACTTCAACACTTCTTGGCTTGAGAAAAGATGCCTTCTTAGCTCTGGAAATCAGCTTCAAGTGGCTGCAATGGAGGTTGGAGGTATGGTGCTAGGTGGCGGTGTAGAGAAGGGTGTTGTACTTGAAGGTTTTGAGCTTGGGAGTCTAGAGGAAGAGAGATACAAGGCAAGGGCTTAAGGGGGATTTTTGTAACCCTAAACCAGTAGCTGGAGCTGCTGATATATAGGCCAAAGAGGGGGAAAAAGGGGGGGGAAAATGGAGGGAAAATGAGTCAAGTTTCCCTCCAAAAGTGCCAAACCCTCGGACATGGGTGAAGTGTAAAAAGAAATACATGGCTGGAATGCACTCACAGGGGCAAAAATGGCCGGCCAGTTTAAAAGGGGAAAAAAAGTCATCCACCAGGTAAGTGGACGGCCGGCCAGAAAAAGTGGCCGGCTGGCCAGGTCAAAGGGGAAAAGTGGCCGGTCACCCTTTAGGATGAAGCCCCAGAAGTTAGCTTTCCAATGGCGCAAACCTTGCATTAAAATTCCTCCTGTAGAAAAAGTTATGCCCTTTTTCGTGAAGCCGCGCAGATTCGGTCCAACCGGACTTCAACCAACCACATCTCCCCCCCCGGACTTGGACTTAGGAGATTCTTGAGTGAAAAATGAAGCCCCGGAAGTAAGCTTTCCAATGGTGGTGGCCTCATATCTTAATTCCTCTTGTGCAAAGAGTTACGCCCATTTCGGTGAAGTCGCGCAGATTTTTCTCCTTCCCGGATTCATGCAGAACCACTTTTGACCAAAAAGAAGTTGGCTTTTCAGCAAAATTGCTGGCCTCCCACCCTCCTACAAGCTTTCTAACAGTGAAAATAAGGTCTCCACCAAAAATGAGCCCAAACCGATGCAAAATGAAGGTTCGGGGGCCGAAACGCGCAGCCCGAGGCCTCGAAAACTGACTGTTAGGCACCGGAAGTGGTGTTCGACCACGAAGTTGGTCTCTCGGACCACAGTGTCCCTCAAAAGGGAGTAAATAAGATGTATGCCAAAACCCGGAGTAAACGGAGATGGTTAAGCGGTCCCGAATCGAGGCACATGGCCAACGATTCCGAAAAATCGGGAACCGAACTCCAAACGGGCAAAAATGGCCTACGACCACGAAACGTAGCCTACGGCCACTGAGAGATGATCTACGAGACCTCTCCCTCCCTTTGGGAAGAGAAACAGAGAAAATCGAGCCTGGTTCGCAAACCGAGACAAAGCACAAAAGAGTCCGGAAGTCCGTAGGCAAGGCTCGCAGCCGAGACTCTGAAACTTCTGAATGAGCACAATATGCAACATCATCGAGCGCTCAATCGGTGACGTCTGAGTCTCAAGGTCGGTAAAAAATGGGGTGTCTACACACAGCCATTCCACATACTGGCTTTTGGCCTCTTGAAATTACAGTGGCCGCATTCAAGAATAAACGGCCATCACGATTTGGCCGACCCCGCCTATAAGTCGGCGTATCACTATACGATCAATGTTTGTACATTCATTCAAACATCCATGTAATAAAACGAAACACGTATATACCGAATACGAACTATGACGGAATATTTATAATAGAATGTTTCTATTCAATCCAACAATAAATTACATAGTTTTTATTGTGATTCAACCTTACAATGCGTATTCTTATACGGTGTCACCCTCATCCTCACTTTTCTCGACTTCAAAAGCAGAAAACGGAAAATGCTTATTGTGGTAGAGTGGTGATACCGAATCAATGCCCGACGCTCGAACAGCTTCCGCGGTTTGAGATGCCTTGATCCAACCGTGCCTAAATCCATGATTCTCACATCGGCAAACCTCTTCGGCAAGCTTCTCCTTGGTCTTTTCGATTCCAACTTTTCGGCCTTCATGAAAACCTTTTTCATAGGCCCTCTCCTTCGAAGACTCCATTGCAAACATACTCGCCGTCTCACAACCGACGAGCATGGTACTGATGAGCCGACTGGTAACCGTTTCTTCCACAATTGGGTTTCCCTGCCTGGCGGGTTGTGCCTGAGCCATCCTAGTCTTCCTTAACTCACACTCAGTCGCCTCCGCGCGAGCCTCCAAACTTCGAATACGTTCCTCATTCTTCTCCAATTCTCGACGGGCAGCGCGCAGCCGCATGCCCATTTCATAGGCAGTGTAAAGTCCCTTCACCGTCCCGTGAATGCCTTCGCGAAATACGTCATAGTCCTAGCGACCTACCATTGACTGCTAAACCTCAGGAGGAAAAATTTGTCGAGCAAACTCGACCGCTACGTTTGGGTCTCGAACGATCGAGTCCGCCTCTGTCATGGGTCTATTCCTCACAAATACCGCAAAGCTTAATAGGCACGGATTCGCGTCAGATCCCCTCTCGACTCGGAGTTGTGGAGATCTGCCCTGTGACTGCTTGTCCTGCCTGGGTGACCTGCTTCGACGTCGAGGAGACTGACGCCTCTCTCGATCCCTAGAACTCCTACTTCCTGTGCATGAAGGTTCACCACCTCGATTCATGTCTCCGCCCAGCTCAGCTAGCGTCCTCGCTTCCCCTCTGCTATTAAAGAAGAGTCTATTCGACATTCACACAATAAATCTTCCTCCAAGAGTTGGAGTCAGCTGTTTACTAAGCTCATAAAGGTTGTACCTTTGTTCATTTATCCTCTACAGAGGTAGCGCCCTTGAGGCAATCTCATTAATTGAGAAAACCTCAATCGTCCGGCGCCTAAATGATCATGCACCGCCTGAGGCAAAGAGAGATTCATCAATCTATTCGGCTCAAGTGCCCCAGACAGCTCATGAATTGACTCTTCAAAATTCTTAAGGTCGTCTCATCCGGCTCCCGAATGATCATGCATCGCCTGGGGCAAGGGCAAATTCATCAATCTATTCGGCTCAAGTACTCCAGCCGGCTCATGAATCGACTTCAAAATTCTTAAGGTCGTCTCATTCGGCTCCCGAATGATCATGCACCGCCTTGGGCAAGGGCAAATTCATCAATCCATTCGGCTCAAGTACCCCAGCCGGCTCATGAATCGACTCTTCAAAATTCTTAAGGTCGTCTCATCCGGCTTCCGAATGATCATGCATCGCCTGGGGCAAGGGCAGATTCATCAATCCATTCAGCTCAAGTACCCCAGCCGACTCATGAATCGACTTCAAAATTCTTAAGGTTGTCTCATCCGGCTCTCGAATGATCATGCACTGCCTGGGGCAAGGGCAAATTCATCAATCTATTCGGCTCAAGTACCTCAGCTGGCTCATGAATCGACTTCAAAATTCTTAAGGTCGTCTCATCCGGCTCCCGAATGATCATGCACCGCCTGGGGCAAGGGCAGATTCATTAATCCATTCGGCTCAAGTACCCCAGCCGGCTCATGAATCAATTATTCAAAATACTTAAGATTTATCAATCTATTCGACTCAAGTGCCCCAGACGGCTCACGAATCGATTCTTCAAAATTCTTAAGGTCATTTCATCCGGCATCCGAACGATCATGAACCACCTGGGGCCAAGGCAACTTCCCCAACCTATTTGGCTTGAATGCCCACAATACTCGGCATATGAGTGATAAATCAATATTGTCATAAGATATTCAATCTCTGAAAGCTCAAACACAGTAATGATTTTATCCAAAGTAGTTAAAGGCAAAACATTTTTCATTAACATAACTTCACAAACTGTGTACAAGTGGTGGTGAAATAACAAGGAAATTTTCATTAATAAATTGAGCGTAAATAGTAACTAATTTATACATGAAAACTACCCTGAACCAACAAAGTCTACCGAACAAAAACTTACATCGGAATTAAAAATACTTAATAAAATTGAAATGTCTCCCAGATCAATCCTCGGGGTTAGATTCAAGTGGCTCAACGTCTACTTGCTCGTAGGGAATTGGCAAGGCCAATGTAACGCCAGCGGCAGCAAGGGCTTTGAGTCACCCATGTTTGAACCCCCGATTCTTGAATTTAGAGACTTCATCTACATATTCCGTGTAGACGGCGCTTTTTCCTGCCTCAAATGCCGCACAAGCCTCAGAATCGGCTTTTTCCTTGGCCGCCTGAGCTCCTCTAATTGAACCTCCGCCTCGGCAAGCGTCTCCTTGGCTAACTTGAGCGACTCTTCGCTTGCATTTGCCCTACTCTCAGCGTCAGAGTGGAGCTGTTCAGCTAAGCAAGCCCTCTCCTCCTCTGCTTCAGCTCGCGCACTTTTCATTGCGACTCTCATCACTTCAAACTCGACCCTACTCTTTTGACCGTCCGCCTCTGTTTGCAAACGATCAATCCTGCCAAGGGCATCATGCAGGCGGCGGCCTAGGTCCGCGATCCTGCCAACCGTCTATAAAATAAGTTGGGATCGTCAAATACCTTAATGAAAACAAATTCAAGATAATTTGAGATGGTCACTTACCAGGAGCGCCGATTGCGCAGATAGGGCTACGGCTATAACATCCGGCACGTGCGCGAAAGGCTGCTGTCACGACCCAAACCCGGCCCTATGGGTTTAGCACCGTAACCGGCCAGTAATCCGAGATTACCGAAGGCCCGCATAACAGTAGTATAGTAAAACAGAGTACAGGGCCTGGCGGAAGCCAAAACAGTAAATAAATAATGTCCATTGAGCTGTGTCAGTCTGTATGCCAAAAAGATTTTTCATGCATTTACATATGCAAACAGTACAGTCTATACAAAATTTACAGTCACACAGTACAGGGACCTAATCCCTTGATAACAGTACGGTTAGCAGTTAACAGTCTATACAGTGATCCAAACAGTATGGAGACAGACGGGGGAAAAACAAGACACCCCAAAGCCATAGCATGGAAACTCGGAACCTCGCAGTGAGGCACAAAGGCTGGCTTGACAAAACTGGAGTCTAACCCACGCTCCTAGCTCCGATCTGGTGGCTGAGCACCTACATATATATATATAAACAGTGAGCTAAAGCCCAGTGAATAACATAATGCGTAAAGGGGTTAAGAATGAAATGTCCTTACAGTATTGAAATCAGTTCATTAAACAATACTTCAGTCTTTCAGTCAGAACAGTTATTCAGTTATATGTGGTACATCCATTAGCATAGCAGTAAACAATAGGTCTCAAAGACCGAACAGTAATGATGGCCATCAATCAGTAAACAGTAGTGGTCCCACGAGGGAACCGATAGAGATCTCTGTAACAGTAACAGTAAACAGTAGGTGCTAAGGATGCCACAATACAGTTCAGAAGATAGGACATACATTCATTCAGTAAACAATATCAGTTCAGTAAACAGTTCAGTTCAGTATTAAGAAGATAATCATTTGAACATATCTTTACACAATTGTTACTCACAGAGTTTGGGCTACAGTATGCTAGAGCGTGTCTCCCCAGTCGCCAACCCTACACAGTTCACAGGTTGAACACACACTAAGCTACACAGTTGGGAGATAACATACTTTAACCCCTAATGCCTCGGTGTGCTCTACATCTATCCTCAACAAGATGTCTTAAACTAGGCCTAAGAATGCCTAGAATGGAATGAGGATGCAAAGATGTGATCAGAAGACTGTTTCAAAATTTTCAGAAAAACAGAGTCCCGCTCGAGCGCATGTTTCCCTGCTCGAGCGGACATGCAACAAAGGTACACGCTCGAGCGTAAACTTTCCCGCTCGAGCGTACTGTAAAAGTACTGGATGCGTGAAATCTCCGCTCGACGCCCGCTCGAGCTTGAGACATGACTCCGCTCGAGCGCCCAATCCTCCACTCGAGCGGACTGTAAAACAGTGCAGAGAGATGCTAGATGCTCGGATTTCACGCTCGAGCGTCACTTTCCCCGCTCGAGCGGAAGTGCAAAATCTGGAAAACCCATATTGCACCTCCAAGCCAAAACCAAGTTTAAATGCATCAAAACCAATCCTCTTGGGCCCATTTTCTGGAAAACATTTATAAACACATAGAATAACATGGTTCAAAGCTCAATTTGAGAAATCAAAGCCCAAGGGTGTTTAATTCAAACCCAATTTCAAACCAATTTCATGAACAATATGAACATGCAAACATGCATGAATTCAAATTGATTCAAAGCTTCAAAACATGCTCTAGTGAGCCCATTGATCCAAAAACAAGTTGAAAACATGGACCATTACAAGGTTATGGACATGCATGCACCATTTTACCATGAAATCAACTCACAACTCAACAATTCAAACATGCAAGCATGAAATGAGCTCTATATCAATATGTATGAACTAAAACATGACTTAGCTCTACAATTAGGTATGAACCATGCATGAATCAACTTAAAGACAAAATCAAAAGATGAAATTCATACCTAGGTTCTTTGAATTAGAAGACTAGGAGCTCAAATATACAATCAACCTTCAAGTTCTTGAATTAACAAGCAAAATTCAAGATGGACTTCAAGTCCTCTCACTCTCTCCCTCTCTTGGTCGGCTAGAGCAAGGAAAAAAGGCTGAGGAAATGTTTGTTTCAAGTGTATACAAGGCTCACATGTTATATTGAGATAGTGGCCACTAGGGGTAGTTTGGTAAATAAGGCCAACTTAAGCAATTGATCAATATTTAATCTAATTTACTCACACCTAATCAGTTTTCAGATAATTATACCATAAAATCACATTAATTATGACAATCATAAAACATTAATCAATTCCGGATTCGGCCGCCGATAAGGCCTTCAATTAGCAATTTAAACACTAAAATACGAACAGATCAAATAAACAATCAACAGATAGAATGCAATTCAAACGTACATACTCAGTCAATTCAGTTCCAGTTTTCAGTCAGTTAGTTCAGTACTTTAACCAGTCCAATTATCAGTCGTAATCAATTCAGTTTAACGGTAATCGATGGTTATCGGTAATCAAGCAGTCATTAATCGGTAAACAGTATGGAGGTTGTTACAGCTGCGTTGTCAACCGGCAAGGAAATTGAAGCCGCCAGGCTCAACGCCACGGTTGGATCCTCATTGGCTGAAGCGTCAGAAGAGATCGGCGTATCTTTGATCTTTGGCCGAACAATAAAAGGAGCAACCACGTCCAACTCTTCTAAACGAGGCCGTTTGGAAGCAGGGATAATCTCCGACCCAGCCTCTCCCTCGGCATTACGCTTTTTGCCCCGCTCCTCCAGACTCAGCCGTTCGTCAATGACCTGTTGTTCAACCTCTTTCCCTGCTTCGGCCGCAGCAACCTGAGCCGTCTCTTCAATAACGGGTATGAAAGTTTTAATCAAGGTGGGCTCAGAATGGGCGGCCTCGGCCTTCTTCCGAGCAGCCATTTGCTCGGCATTTGTCTTTCGCGCCATCTACGCAAGGCTTTCCCCAGCCATACCTTTGGAAAAATTACCGGGTAGGTCTCCCAAATTCGTAAAAAATATCTCCAGAAGAAAACTCTGCCCGAACCGAAGTGGACGGTGAAGGTTGGTTAAGTCCAGCAGCCTCGAACGCCAAGCGTATTGCCTCGTCGACCTCTTCGGCCTCCTCAGCGACCTCTCTGGTTGGTTCGGCAATTACCTCTACCACCGGCTCCGTGTCTTCCCCCGAATCCGAATCTTCGAGGCCAATTTGCCTAAGGCTCTTGAAGCTGGGAAAGAGAAGAGCCGAAAGGTGTTGATCGCCGGATGGAATTGGAATGCCGTCCGCGACCGAAAATGTTGTATAAGTAGGTTCGTATCGGAGGAGTATGTGAGCAGCTCTCCCTTGTTTTTGTACGTTTGGACGGCCGAAGTATCTGAGTGCAGACTTAATTTCCTCAAGGACTACGTCGTCGGTTGAGAGAAAAATCTTCTTCAATCTGTTACCTGCAAAGAACAAGGGGTGATTAAAGGAAAAAAGCCGAATAAAAGGCAGATCAACAAACACGAGGCGTTACATGGCAACCTGGATCACCCTTCCGTCTGGGAATAGGGTCTGGGCGGTCTTCGCCTTTACCAAACTCCCAATTACCTCGGACATTGACCATTACGTCGTCAACTCTCTTACCAGAACTGGCAAGCATGGTTATCAAGTGATGGTCAGTGCCCTTGGCCTTGAGAAAGTATCGCCCTAGCCGACCGGAAGATTTGGCCAAAGCATAGCAGTGCCGAATCGCCGGAATGCCAAGGTTGATCCTAAGGCGTCGGTTCAACTCTATCACTCCCATGATGATTCGAAAGAAATCTACGTTGGGTTGAGAAGGAATTAGACTCCAATAGCGAAGGACGGCCCTAAGCAATGGATATAGGGGAAAACGGACTCCACTCTTCAGTATGGATAAGAAAGGGAAGACGATCATATTTTGATCCTCCCTCTCCATATCAAGAGTACTGTCCGTTACAAGAGATAAGTGAACATCGTCGGGAATGGAAAAGTGTCGCCGGAATCCAGAAATACGACCCTCAGAGAGGAGGTCTTTCAAGTGTTTAGCCATTTTCGCGGGGATTCAAGGTTCCGCTGAAATCAAAATGACAAACAGAAAATAGGATTGTAAAGAAGAGAGAAGAAGACTTACGAGGAGTAAACGGGGCAAAGATAGACGGAAAAGAATTGCAGAAAATGCGAGTCAGAGAAGGGATACCCGCTGGCGGTCCAAGAGTCTCGAATACTCGACGAAATGTGCACTCGAAAGGACTGAAATTTCAAATCGCAATAAATGCGAGACGCACGAATGAGGCGGGAAAGTTTAATGATGACCCAAAAGGTGTGCGCGTTCTGACATCTGTACTGGGGTACGCGAAGCCGTCTGACCTATTTTGACTTTTCCAATTCAAGACCAAACACGCCGATTAACTACTGTCAATGGAGGGTTCGGGGGGCAATTGTGGGAGCCGAATAATGGCAGAATCAGAAGGTGCGTACCTTAGAAGACTGATATTAACCGGCTGTATCCTACGGGAACGAGAAGCCGAATATAATATATGTGCCGAATAAGTGTAGATCCTTAGAGCCGGATAAGAGAAAGGACAATGATTAAAAAGTAGGCCTTGACCCCGATGATCAAAAGGAACAGGTATAAATATAGGAACAATGGATTGAGAAAGGTATGTAAGAATCACTTCACTTAACTTAGTAAAGAAGCTATCCTGAGCGTCTGAACTGACTTGTCCATCGGAGTGTTAATTCCGGCACCCCCAACCGGAGTGTTTGTATCTTTTCAGGTGACTAGCTGAGAATCACTAGTGTCTCTCAGGATCTGAAGAGTATTTCCAAACCCCTTCTCCACATCTATTTTTAAAAATTAATAACTAAAATAACATAAATTTTTTATTTTGTCATTCTTTTAAATTTATTAATATTAATATTTTTGAAGTATAATAATTAAATTATCAAAACATAATTTTAGTAAGTTAATATTTTTAAAACGTAATGAACGTACTACTAAAAAAATTAGATTGTCCAAGGAGACTAATATTTTGAAATGAATGGAGTATATTTTTATGATTTTTACATTTATTTTTAAATTAATGATTAATTACTAAAGAAAGCATTAATACTTGGGCAAATTACTTGTCAGGTAAATCTTTAAAAACTAATTACAAAATTATGAAAAAATTTATGATTTTGCTTTTTTATGTTTGTAAAGTTTATCACTAATTTAGAAATATTTTTTACAACATCTACTAAGATAATATTTCCCCTCAATACTTCCCATTGGATATTGGTAGAATTGAATAATATTAAAAAAAAATATACAATTTTGATACCGATTTCATTTTTTTTTTACAGTTTTTACATTTTTTTTTTACACATATACCAATAGTAACATCTTTCTTCATAAAGAAAAATTTATTGGGCTAGGTCAATTAATCCAAACTCTTGCAACACTCCGTTTGTCTTGACTGAAACATTTTATTTATATTTGATATGGCGAAAAATAGTTTTTAACCAATTAAAAATAATTTTATTTGAATCAAAAATATCTTTTACTTATGAAATATTAAAATATATACTAATTGTTTGCGGCGTGCTATATAAGCACATTTTTTAGCTTTTTATCTTTTTTTAATCACATTACCTTTCTATTTTTCTACATATTTTTTCATAAAAAGTAAAAAAATACACTTATTTAAATCAGTCCAAACAATCATAAGTCATGTTTTATGATGGATGTAAATTATGTAGACACATTATGAGTGTTTATATGGTTACTGTCAGTGTGTGTCCAGTCCAGTGCATGACTCCAATTTGGCAAAGCATATGCTTCCTTCATTCTTTATGCACTTTAATTTGAATTTTTTTGAACACTGTTGGCTATAAGGGGATGTTTGGTGTTTGTTTTATTCATTCCGAATGCACCCACCACCACCTCAACCAATCACATGGCCACAACCCCACCCCACCGCCATAATAATAAAGGAAAATGAGTGAGAGCACTAATTAGTGCTATCACTAATGATGTGGCAGTGGACCCCACCAGGAATGATTTGATATTTTAGCCTTGGTATTGTATTTTTTTTCTTTTTTTATTAAGTCCCATGTCATTAGTGGTCTTTTAGAACTCCAAAATTAGTGGTCTCTATCATTGTTGAATAATAAAACTACTAGACGGCTCAAAAAGCACTGTGCTGCTCATTACATGGTTTCTCTAACGACTAATTGTAGTAATTGATGTAGGTCCATGAAATTAAGATTCAAATTTGAGGTCTACATTTTGAATATTGTCTCTCTCCAAATGCATATGCCATATTCTTTTTCTCTTTCACATGTTTAGAATATATAATTAATTTCTGTCCTTTTCTGGTAAGAAATATTCCAATATGCCATACGAAAACATGACAATCATCATCAGTGCATAGATCAAGTAATCGAAAGTGAAAGTTGTTGGGGAAAATGAAATTTGAACTAAAGTGATGAAATCTTTTGAGTACATATTAACCAAATAATTGATGGGCTGTCGATTTCAGCCTACACACTGTTACAGATCAAAACCACCGAAGTATCAATTATTGTTCATTTATACCATGAGGAAGTGCCAGTGACTTGCTGACAAATCCATGGAAAGTCTTTCCAAACATCCCGCGACCCTGAGATTGATATGGCACGCAATGCTAAAAGCAAAAATAAACTACAGAACCAAGACAATTCCGATAAATTATTCTCAAATCTCAACAAAGATCCAAAACTGACTCTCCAAAACAGTTGTCAGGTGCCTTTTTCTGTCGACTGATAGATTATTCATGAAGCGTGTTTATGCAGGTGCAACTTATGCGTACATTTCATCAACTTTACATTCTCCAATGTAAACTTTGATGCTACGAGGTGAACCACAGCTGCCTTCGGCAATAAGTGCTCTATCGTTGGCAGCCATGTGCATGATAATCTTGTAAATCATCTCAATCTGCAATGCCATGATACCATAAAGAATGGTTAGCAAAGCTTTTGTTGCACAAGAAAGATGAAATAGTTGGATGCACAGTTATTCAAGAGAGATTTGCACGTACATCTTCAGGAGCATGGCATCGATCAGCTACTTCATTGAGTGTTAATGGTTCAATGGGCTCTTTACAGCTGGAAAATAATCATAAAAAGCACAAAACTAGTCATCGGTGTTGTCCAAATGAAATGCATTTAAAGGGAGGGATTGCATTCACCAAAGCATGGCCATTTCCTCAGTCAACTCAAATTTGAAAATTGATGTGTTACAAAATTCGATCACTACAGAATAAAAATAAAAATAATTGTTATGGTACAAGGAAAATTATTTCTCAAAAAAAAATCAAGAGGCATGACCAGAACTAATGTAGCTGTCAAAGAGACACCACATTTAGCGAAAACATACAGCATATGTTTTAACACTTCCACATACTTATGCACTCAGTGAGCCTGTTTCAACCATAAATTTACACAAACCATATCTATGGAATCATAAAAAAACAAGTTTTGTAAAGACCTTTTCATTTCAAAACAAATGCACAAAACATCTTGGATTGTCACAATCTTCCAATGTTGACAATGTACCTGGCCTCGTTGAGTACTGCAAGAACACGCTTTTGTAGAGCTAATACTTCTCCTGCTGCTTTTTTCCCAGCTTCCACACCTGAGATAACATTAAAATAATAGCATGCATGTTCACAGGAAGAAGAGTTAAAAAGAGAACCATCATCCAATATAAAACAAAATGTTCTCATAAGCACGAGTTATCTTTCTGAACATAGCTCGGTGCAATAAGGCATGATTCAGCTGGAACACCAACATTTAAGACCACAGTTCCAAACCCAAATTTCTAGCAGACAACAAAAGGAAATATGTACTTACCAGGTTGATGATAAGCGTTAATATTGACCAGTGAGGCATAAATCCCAACTGCTCGCTCATACAGTGCTATTAGTGCCCCCACTGATCTAGATGTCACTTCTTGCACAGTGACTGTGATGGACTCCCGGTCATTGGCATACAAAGCTGACCTTGTTCCCTGCAAAAAGTCAACATCAGTTTTGGGGTTTGGGGTTTTGGGGGGGGGGGGGGGGGGGGGACATAAAGAAACTACTCTTTCACTGCATGTGCATCTATGTCATTTTTCATACTCCATGCACTTGCAGCACAAAACCAATCTTGATATATCAAACTAATAGATGGATCAGAAAACTGACCTGTAACATACCAAACAGGTAGTCACCGCATGTGACCCCTGGTTCAAGCTCCCAATCATGGCCAGGGGGTCTATCACGCAGGACTTCAATGAACGTCACGAAGAAGTTGTGCACGCCCTCCCTCAGTTGTTGGATGTAGCTGTAGAAAAGAAATGGAAGGTTTAAATATGGTCTACATCTACAGATATATGACATAAGGTACTACATGAGAACAAAAGCTCACGCATGCTGATCCGTGCTCCCTTTATTTCCATAAACAGTAAGTCCCTGATTAACCTATTGAGGAAAAGAAAAAAGAAAAAGAGAAAAAAAGGCTAGCATAAGTGATCAAAATAAACATCAACACATAGTAAAGCAGGGCCTTGGGCAATCAACACGTCCTTGCCTAGGCTAGACATGGTATTTTAAATACCATGCTCAATTAACTGTTGAAGCTTTAATAGCTAGTTGATAACTTCAAATTCCAAAGAAAAACAACCTAAATTTTATTCTAGCATGATTACCAAAGGGGCTATTGAGCATTGACATAAAATAAAGGCGTATATAACAGGAGATGTATCTTGTCTATTGTGGACAGGGATGGTCATGTCTTAAATCATTATATGTAGGTAATAGAACTCGGTTAATGGATAAAGGTGCACCATCCATCTACATCAAAATGTCCACACATTGGAAATGCAGGATCAAATGCCATTTTAACAATTAGGAAATTAAAATCCAATATTTCCAATTCCTTATTGATGGATGGGGAATAGAATACGAAAATAAGAAACAAGATTTCCAATAGATACTAAATCATCAAATTTTGCTTTCTAGTGACGGCGAAATTGAAGAAAGTTGCTATTTAAATGAAAATTTTGGACAGAGCCAAGAAAAAGACATGAAGTACAAAGTCGCTAGAAAATTTGTTATTACAATTTACATGCCATCTGCCTAACTAGATGCAACAATGCTAACATGTTATAAGAGTCCTTCCTAAAAACCAAAATATTTAAAAATTGCCTCCTAAGAAAGATAAAAGGAATATTTCCTCAAACAAAATTCCTACTCTATTCAGCTGTTTCGTCCTGAACCACTGCCAAGTTGAAACTCTATAGTGTGACAAAAATGTATGGCCATCTGAAATAAGTAGCCCTAGTCTTACATCACACCTTTTTTGTAGTTGCCAGAGGTGTCACAAATTCAAAATGCTTCAATGGTGAACAATACTAATGCCAATTAAATAGATAATGATATTTTACGGCATCAAATTTGTTCCGTGTTCAAACAAGAAGAGTTGGCAGAGATGGTTGGACATACCCGATTACCATCTAGGTCAAACTCCTTCCCCAGTGATTCCATGACCAACTGTTGTAAATACCTACTAAATAATAATAGGCTATCCTTGTAAGGAAGAACAACCATATCCTGTGGAAAAACAAAGAAACCAAAGAATAAATATTTATGAGTGAAACTGAAACATAACATAGGTAGAAATGAGGCTGAGAAAAAGACAGAGTGAAGCAAAACCTTGGATCCTACTCCACCAGAGGCCCAATACCAGCTTAAAGCCAACAATGCTGCAGGGTTATCCCTCACCTAAAAATAAATAAATAAATATAAATAAAAAAGGAAACTTTGATATTCTGTTATCAGAACTTCTTTTCCAACTTACAAGCACGAGCAGTGAAATAAATAATCATTTCACATTCAATTAAGCAATTTCACATCAAGTGTATTCTGTGTGTATGTGTGTCCACATGAGAAGTATGAATTCAAAATGTATCTCCCTACCCTATTTTAGTGATCCTGGTAAGCTAGACAATAAATCAATTCAAGAGATTGTCCTCTAATCGTAGCACTTGAGTCTTCTTCTTTTTTACTTCTTTTTTTTTTTTTAAAGAACTGTAGTAGTAGGCAGTCTTACAAAATCAAACATGCAGCACCATCAATCTATTTGTCTCTCTCACTTCCCCTCCCCCCCTCCCCCCTCTTTGATGATAAGAAAGGCACACACACCCATGACCCAACTGGGATTTGAACCTTCCACTTCTCCCCCATTGGATTGGCAGGAGATTACACTAAGACAATAGCTGGTGGCTAAAGGTCTATAAGTCATCAAGAAGGGGGATGAGATACTCCTTAGAAATTAAAGCAGAATAACTAACATTTGTATTGCACAAATTTAAACCAAAACAGAGCCTTGCCAAGAGGTACTGCTTGGAAACAACTGAATTTCAGGACATCTGGAGGAAAACTAATAAAACAGAAAAACAAGACTTGAAGTTCAGTGAAAGATTTGTGTGGGTTGTGCAATTTTGATAATGGTCTAATCGAACAGCTTTCTCATAATGAATGAGTAAATCCAAACTGATTTGACTAATCATTTTTTAAAACAGAACCGACCAATTTTTAACTTTAATTTCCCCCTCATGATTAGTTTACACCAATGAACATCTCCACCTACTCCCATTTCATTGACTATCCAAGAAAAATAAGCAAATACACCAAATCCTCGCCGATTATTTTGTATATAATATTTAAGTTCAATAGACCACACAAAAGGTACACAACTATTGTGTGAGACATACACCTCAACATATAACAATACCTTTGTATAGCGAGAAAGATATGGACCATCCTTTGCAAGGTCAGAAAAAAGAAATATGGAGGAGAAGAATGAGAAGATGAAGGAAGTGAAGAAGATGAAAATGCATTTCCCACAATTGTAGAAAGTCCATTATTCAGTTGCTTGAGAAGACGAGAATAGTTTGGCTACTCAAGTAACAAAACTACTATCAGAAGACAACAGTGACTTAAAAATAAAAGTAATAATAATAAGAGAATGAATAATAAATCTTTACCATGGTGGTCCTATTTGCCTCATCCATCAATGATGCACCAGCAAGGATTTCTTTAATGTCAATTCCCTGAAATAAGAATCTCTTGTAAATAATTGCAAAGTCCTGAAGTAGAAAAGATGACACATTGAATTCTGCATATAAGGACAACTTACCTGAAGCGCTGCTGAAAGTAGGCCAACTGCGGACATTACTGAAGTTCTACCACCCACCCAGTCAAACATTGGAAATCTAGCTAACCATCCCTCAATTCTTGCAGTGTTATCTAATAATGAATTCTCTTGTGTAATTGCGACACCCTGCACAATAATAGATGAAGCAACAAGTCATACATTTCGCAGTCAGGAAAAAAATATACAAACAAAAAACAAAACATCTGGCTTATGGCAGCATAACTCAATCCCATTCAGCTAATTTTGCTAAGAAATTTGTTGAGGATGTGCAACAAGTTAAGGGGATGGACTAACCAACCGGTTCTCTAACACTTGCCAAGTGCATCCCAGAAATTTGGACTTTGTTACCAAGTATAACATGAAGACAATGATAATCAATTATAGCTAAGCTACACACCATAAACAAATCCCAAGGGTAAATCAGTATTAAAAGCAGCCATGCCTGCAATCAAGTAACTATACATACAAACTTTTCGATAAGTAGTTGAAAAACTATATCTATGTCTAAATATATATATCTAACACTCCCAACACATCTAAACAGCAAATGTAGTGACAAAAAGGAAGAGTGTATTCAAACCTCTAGGATAAACAACAAAATCAAGTCACTCTTAGGACCTATAATACAATTTAAACATCCCTAATCCATACGAATCAAGCCAATTGCAAAGACCATGTAGCATGAAAAGTAAGAAAGTCTGAAGAAAAAAAGTTCCTTGTGCATAAGAGTCTCAGACATTTGACCATAGTGGACAAATGGACCCAAAAATTTTGGCTGAGCTAAAAGCTAATCAGTAAGAAACTTTACTCCTATTTTCAAACCAATAATAATAATAGGGAGTATATTTCATTTACACTCTGAAGAGCTGAGAAAACTAAATAAAAGCAGAAACAAGAACCTGAGATGAAAACCTGTTTTGCAAAATCCAGGCCAGCTTCACGGAATGCTTTTTGTACTTCCAATAAACCATTTCTTGTTTCTGGAGTGCCTCCACTCTGAGTAGAATTGGAACCGGAAACATATTAGCAACCTTTTTTTGAACTGTGATTTGTGACGACTAACACAACAGCAGCAAAAAAAATGACCTCCATGCAGACCTTTGATATAACTATTACAAGCGTAGAAGCCAACTCAGGGCCAAGCTGTGCAATCTGATGATCAATGCCAGCTGGATCTGTATTGTCAATGAACCTTATCTGCAGAAAGGACAAAAAATTGTGACAAGCTTTAGAAACCTCATTGTAAAAACAAATGTTCCAATACAAGTTCATTATATACCTTGAGAGGAGGATTATCAGGAGCCAACGCCTCTGCAACAAACTGTGGTCCAAGGGCAGAACCTCCAATTCCAACAGAAAGTACTTGTGTAAAGTGACCCTCAGGAGAGGTTGGGGGCTTAATCTATGGTTTTAAAGCCAAAAATAAAGCACGGAAAATTGTTAGAACTACAGCTCTGCCAACAATGTCATGCAGAAAGTATCGTAACATCCTAGAGATAGTAATGAATTAGAACATGTTTATGAAACAAATCACATTTACGGGGCAGAAGAATCAAGGGTTATGTAGGAACTAGTGCATGTCTGTGTATAGTACTGACAAATAGAACAAACAAGGAGGATCCATAAGTGCACATTAAAAATATTGCATTTGTAATTTATTTGGAATAAATGCATAATAGTACTCCCTGATCTTCATACAGAAAAAAGAATAACACGAATTCAGCAAGTCTCAAGTTTCCTATGTTTGATTCAGTAATCCAAATAAGCAAACCCTCAGTGCATAAAAGTGGATCAATGGCTCGTGATAGAACTCCTCACACAGCTAAGATGCAGTGTTAAGCAAATTTTAGTTTTTCATCCTCCAAAGTATAAGTCACAAATGGGTCAATGGAATGAATGTTTCCTTCCTTCCATCTATTTAACGAGCGCTCACAAAAAAAGAAAAAAGAAAAAGAAGAAGATAAACATAAAAGAAATGTGATTTCCACCAACATAGAAAGGAGTCAGTATAATCAGTTCTAATAAGCAGCCAAATCAACTTCCAGTTCATGCCTCTCCAGTCCATCAAGTAGAACCTTTTAGTACTTATGTCTCGTTGATTATGGCCATACAGTTGTGCTGGAGCTTTAAAAAAAAATGGGGAGCTTAATTCTGCCATTCTGGGATGAATTTTACATTATTGAAGCTGTCCATTAGTCAATAAAAAGTGGCTGTCTGTTCTTTTATTTTGCACATGAAATTCAATCATGACAAATTAAATGCATGCATGAACATCCCCTTGACATGCATTATGAAGTGCTCCACTGTGTATTATGAGGCATTTGAAGAATAAATTAATCTCTCCATTGCAATTGAAAAAAGTCACAACTCATTTCTAAGGCAAAAGCAGGAGCACATGAAACAAATCAAATGAAATGATGAACTCAAATCTAGAGAAATCTACATAAATCACCTATGCTTGTTCTTATGACATCTTATTACACGTCTCAGGCTGTATTTTCATTATCAACTAAGAGCGTCTCCAACGCTTACTCTTTTCTATCATCAAATTTAAATTTAATGAAAAATATCTAGTCTTGGTGCTCCAATCAAAACATCAAACTAATATCAAATTGAGGATGTCTTAAACTTTTCATCAAATTGAGGATGCCTAGAGACTTTTATCAAATTTAGGTGACTGTTGGGTCGGACGTCCTCACAGACATCCTCCCCGAACAACCTCTTCATTGCAAAAATGTCATGCAGGTTGTGGTCAATTTACACCAAACCGGTCGACGAGCCGGACATCTGCCTGGTCGTCCTCTCGGTCGACCATTGCTTTGATGAAAATTCAAAATTTTCTGTTGGAACGAACGATATCATATGAGCTTTTACTCAAATTTGCTGGTAAAAAAAAAGGGAAAAAAAAAAGAAAAAAAGAAGAAGTAAACCTTGGAGATGCTCTCTAACATGTTTACATTAAAATTTTCAAATTTAGTATTTAACCACTTCAGCACCATAAATTTGCAGTTTTTTCAAACAGGCACATTCATTATTGAATTACTATAGTAATAGTACAACAGGGCAAATATGCTCCAACAAACAAACTCCATTAAAAACTTGCATCACTAAAATGGAACCTTCAGATTGAAGAGAGTCTGCTATTGACTTGAAACCAAGCGTTTCATGCTTATCATTTCTCACCATTAACATGAAAATAAACCGCTATTGACAAATTGACGTAAAAAACTGACCTTACCACTGACCACATCGTCGGCGAACTTGCACAAGGCTTCAAGCGTGTTCTCAATCTGCAACCTCAAGAACGAATTCGGCGAAAGCTTAGGGTTCCTAAGCCAATAATGGCCGACCATTCGCCCCTCGTCAGGATTCGCAATCGAGCCCTCGTCGAGCTCCTTCATGGCTCGTAACGCCGCCTGAAACTTCGGCTCCATCTCCTCCACGAACTCGTCGGTGAACCCGATCCGACTCACGTCCAAGTACAACCCAAGCTCCTTGTGCTGATACAACCAGTCAAGGTATCTCCGCCATAGCTCCCTCGGATCCTTCTCCAGCCCCTTCTTCTTCTTCTCCGGCAATCCGTCGTTCGTATTCGACAGGTTCGCCGGAATTTCGCGAGCCACTAACTGTGCGGGGACAATCGAAGCTCGATCGCAGCATCGCTCGAAGAACTTGGACCGGTTAGGGAATGCGATCGAGATCGAATCTCTTGCGAGTAATGAAGAGAGTGGTGTCTTGGGAGTGAATTTGTCGGGTTTGAACGTGGATGAAGAAGAGCCGAGGCCCGAGATTGACGCCATGGAAGAGAGAGAGTGGAGCGATGAAAAAGAGAGAGAGAGAGAGAGAGAGAGAGTGGGAGTTGGAGGTGGTTTTTTATTGGGGGTGGTTTGGGCTGTGTTTGGGGGAGTGAAAAGAGGAGAGGTGTTTGGAGAGGATTTGGGTATATATACATATGTGTGGTTTCTTTGTTTTTTAGTTGATTCTCAAGGGCTCAGCTGAATCTATGTGCTGAGTAAGCGATTTAATGATTCACATGTTGATTGGCTTTTTCTTTTTGTAAGCATGAGATGGTATACAAGGATGGGACAGGGTTGGAGAATCGTCGGCCGGCGGACCGTCACCGCATAAGGATTGTTTTAATAAATTGGTTAAAATTTTATTTTTTTTATTTTTTTTAAAAAATGTAAAAAAAAATAAACAGTTGATGAGACTTTAAAATAGGTTAATGTTCCCAAATTGGTCAATAATAAGATATTTTATTTCTGTTCAAGTTTAGTTCTATTTTAGGGATGGTTTGGTATTCCCTATATAATTTATCTTTTTATCTTTTTTTTATCACATCACCTCTCTATTTTTCTACACATCTTTTGATAAAAAGACAAAAAGTATACTCATTTAGATCATCTCAAACAACTCCTTAATACTGAACCTTTATATTTATTCAAATTTGATTTCAAGAAATAATTATAAATTTCCAATCTACCTAGGTTATATAACTAAACTAAGGTCTTGTTTGGTAATATCATTTTTTAGTCTAAAAATCAAAAGTCACTAAAAAAATTAAAAAACTAACAATTTATACCAAAAAGTCAACAATTCTCTTTTCTCTTTACTTTTTGCATATATTTTCATAAAAAACCAAAAACTCGTCCCAAACATACTATTTTTTTTTTACATTATATTTTAGCTAGAAAGTAAAAAAAATACTAAAAAAACATGTTCCCAAAGGAGGCCAAAATCAAATCAAGCGTTAAGTCTCATCAACAAGGGTTGGTTACATAAATCTTTCTTCTCTACTCAACTCTATCAACGGCCATTTGGTTAGTTAAATTAAGCAGATTATATCTCTATTTATTACACTCGCTTAAGTTAATTTAGATTTGTTCCTTCCCTTAATACTTCTATCTATCGTCACTGTATCACATATTTTCACTACTTACTCTGTTGACCTCCGTTGTATATGATCAAAGCATCTAAAAAATATATATATATATATATTTTTAATATATTATAAATAATTAATTAATTTAATATCGGGTCAGGCTGGGTTGAAAAGTATAAGTTCCACACTCAGCCCATTAATATTTCGGATTGAAAAAATTGATCTAGATCGGCCCTAAGGCTAAAACAACCTTCTCAAGCCCTAAAAAAATATAATTGGGCGAGACGTGCTGGGCGGGCTAACGGACCAATGTCCGCAACATAGAGAGCATAACTAAATAACTCATGAGCCATATAATTAAAATAGTATTATAACTAAAGAAAAATATTGGTCATAACTAAATAAAAAAATCACATAAAGATGTATATAATATACTATTTTTAAAAAGGTATATGTTAGAATTTTCCTTTTTTTTAGATGAAGCTTAAAGTTAAGAGTAGTGATTCATCCCACTAATTTTTGGATCACTAATAGCTCTAATGAGTTTTAAAAAAAAAAAAAAAAAACTCAAGCTAAAACATCACATCACTTTGGCGGAGGCCACTGGGCCACATCATTAGTGATACTGTAGAGCTCCCAATTTAGTGCTCTAAAACATTATTCTAAAGTTAATAGTTGAAAGTCGAAAATTAAGTGATGCTTTGTTTTGTTTTGCTTTTTTATGTTTTTGTTCTTTGTGAATTTTTTTATAAAAAAAAAATTCAAAAAACTTTGTGCTCGTTTGGGAATAGTGGGTTTGGCATTTTTTGCTAAAATAGTCACAAAAAAATAAAATAGAATTTTTAGGCTAATAAGATAAAATATCACACCCAACTCTTAATCAATACATTTTTTTCACTCACAAAAGTTAAAAAAATAAAAAAATTCATCACAAACGAGATTTTTTAGCCCCAGGCTAAAATAGTAAAAAAAGTCAAAAAACTAATCCACTTTCCAAACAAACCCCCAAAAAAGTGAAAAAAAAATTTATGCAATTTTGAAAAAAAAAAGATAAAAAATAAAAAGGAAAAAATGTATGTATTTTTTAGGTGTTGCAAAAAGGGGCCTGTGTACTGAAACTTAAATAATTAATTTTTTAAGTTAAAATATTGTTTGATAACAAATTAAGTGTTTAACTAAAATAAGGATATGGGAGAATAAAGATTATAAATTAAAATTTATAAGAAAACATAAACTTACAGTGAATAAAAATTACTAATTTAATTCCTCACAATTGCTTCCATCACCAATAGTTACTACACTTGATAAATACTGACTCTAATTTGACTTGAATCCAATGAGTGGGAGAGAGAAGATATATGAAAAATGTGAATTGCTTCCATAATTTGTGATACACAATTTTAAAATTGATTAGTATTCTTTTCTTTTAAAAGTCAATGACTGTATGACACACTTTTAAATTTTGAAATGGGTTATTATACTTTTCTTTTAAATTTCACAAATTATTAGATAATTACATTTTTATTGTGAAAAAGAGTTACCCAATAGATTTTTTTTTAATAAAAAATAGAAATAAATAAAAAATTAATCAAGAAATTTAATATGTGAGTTTGGAATAAATAAAAATAAAAATAATTTTGACTTTTTTAAATGTAAATTTTGAAAGCTTACCATATTGAATTTTGAAATGAGAATCATTATAAAATTTGAAAAAGATTTCTATTAGTTATAGTATAGATAAGGTGACCATTTGAAAGGTTTCTACAAATTTTAGATTCTATTGAATTATTTATCATATTTAATGATACATAATTTTAAATCTTGAAATGGAAAATATATATATATATAAATCATAAGTTATGAAATAATTAGAGTTTTTTTATGATTATAATTAGATTTTAGTGAATCGCTTCCATATTAGCGGCACACAAATTTGAATTTAAAATAATTAAGCATATTTTCTTTTCAGAAATCATAATTTATAGAATAATTAAAATTTAATAATTATGGTTAAATTAGAGTTAATCAATAAACTTTTTTAAAAACAAAAAATAATTAGATTTTAGTAAATTGCTTCCATATATAGTGGTACATAAATTTGAGTTTTGCAATAGTTGAACATATTTTCCTTTTAAAAGTTGTAATTTATGGAATAATTAGAATTTTATTGTTATGATTAAGGCTTGGTTTGGCATCTTCAAAAAAAGATAAAAAGTCAAAAAGTTACCAAAAAAGTCAAAAAGTTATCCTACCTTCATGCATTGGGCGGCAAAAATGTGTTTGAATCTGTAGAGGGTGAAAATACAATTTTGCCCCTGTTTTTCATTACTTTCTCTGAGACAGATATATCACAATGATATATCCTCTCACTCAAAAGTTCCCATTTTCCTTCTCTAAGCTGCATTCGTCGTTGAACAAGCAAGACAATCCCTCAATTGGAGAAACAAGTCCACTCCGTCATGCTCACACTAGCGACTGCCGGAGATCTGTCACACCCTTCACCTTGTAGCACTGCCACAGCCGTGGGAAAGTCGAACCTCGACTCAATCATGTGAATAACAATAACCGACGGCTATCGTACCATCTGTCGCCCAGATCTGCACTACTGCTGACCAGATCTACACCACTCCGGCCCATTTCCTCCAATCTATAAGGTAACATCTCTTTCACGCTAATGAATTTTCGCATTTGAACCAATACTGTACAGATCCCCCTTTTGTCTAAGCAAAACAAATCAGTACATAACAAATGAAAATAACCTGCTTTTTTTTTACTTATTATAAAATACATTTGAAGCACCATCAACAGATAATTAAGTTTGAGAGACAGGAACATGACCAGATGTCCACTGTCCCCACTCACGGTTTGTTTTCTACATAGAATGTTTGGTACTGCAGAATAAATTTGATAAGATATAGAAAGGTAAATAAAAAAATACAGGAATACAAACTGAAATATAGATTTTTATTATAATAGATTTGACATTCTTAGGGACTTTAATAATGCAATTCATGCAAACATTAAAAACTTACATCTTATTCTCGAAAAATTCATTAACATGACTCATTCTAGAATCCTTGTACCAATCTCTATGTATGGAGTGTTGATGAAAATCAATCTCACGCAGCTAGGGAAGGTGTGGTAGTATACATATATAAAGTTAAGTTGCAGCCTATACATGCACTGACACACATATAGTGTACCTACACTAGCTGTGATTTCCTAAATTGTTGTTTGGAGAGTGAAAATTGATATGGCAAGTGCTCAATGCTACGAGAATGCTCCAACCCTCCTTGGCGCAAGCTGTGGAGCAGGGCGTGTGGAGGACTTTTGAGGCCTTAAGACCTACATTTCTGGTTCCCCTGATTCGACGCTTGGGATCCTTATTGTCTCCGATGTTTTTTGTACTTTCCCTATTGCAATTTCTGTGTTTTTTCTTTGATATTTGATCTGACCACTTGTTCATTTGGTCTGCAATTGAGTCTTTTTCCTTAATCTCATTACAATCAGTATTGGGTTATACATTTACGATACATAGCTCATGTGTTGTCTATATGTAACTGTACTTCAATTGGGTATTTTTTTATTATCATTTTTTTAATAGTTTTTACAATTTTTTTTTAAAATATAATATTTAAGGTTAGTTTGGGAAGAACATTTGTAGTCTAATTTTTTGGCCTTTTGTCTAATTTAATTAGCTCTGTTTGAGAATTTTTTATATGTTTTTGATTTTTTTTAAATTTTTTTTAGAGAAAAAATAAAATAATTATGATTTATGTTATTGACTTATTTAGTTTATTTAAATGAAATTTAATTGTCCCAATTGAATTTGTAACAAATAGCTAAGCAGTATTTTCACATTTTTGGTACACACACTTGTTCACATGTTCCTTAACTAATCATCATACACGAGTAGCACAACTTCAACATGACATACGCTACAACAATCCTACGCATTTTTTTCAGGTAACTGGCATGGCCTTCCAATTGTGACGTTCATCATACACCAGTAGCACTCAGTGTTGAACATGGTCTTCCAATTGAAGGCTGACATCATCAACCTGTAGCATGCATTGTGTTTCCTGCAAATTGTGACGTTCGTCTTGTCTATTGTTATTATAATGTTGTGGTTTCACAGCCGTAGTTGATTTGCTTCAGTTGCTAGGTTGTATGTACTACCCACCTGTATATTTGTTTGTCGTTTTTGTACAATGTATCCAATCCGTAATTCAAATGGTTAAGCAATATGCTATTTTATGTTATTTGTTATATTCATGTCCATTATGTTGCCATGTTATGAATGCCCATTTTACGTTTGTCAAATACTTGCTTTTCCACGTATACCACAATTATTGTTACATTGTAGTAGGCAAATAGAGCAGTCCCAAACGCAATCAACGCCTTCCAAAACTTTGCATAAGCGCAGTAATAAACAGACGCAGTGTAATAACCCTCACCATTGATCACTAATAACGCTACTGATTACTGCTAAACTGAGACTGATTATGAAAAGTAATTGAATCGACTGAAATACTGAACTGACTGATTAAATGTACTAGTTTAAATGCATGTCTATCTGTTTGACTGTTTAATTATTTGTCTATGTTTTATGTTGTAAATTGCGAATTGAAGGCCTTATTGGCGGCCGAATCCAGAATCAATTGATGTTTTATGATCATTAGAACTTATGTGATTTTATGGCATATTTATTTGAAATGTGATTGGGTATGATGTAAGTTACATGAATTGGACTTATTTACATTGGTGCCACTTAGTGGCCCACTACATTGAACATATTGAGCTTTGCCTTCATCTTACCTTGTACATTTCATCAGCCATTTTGAGTGTTAGCTGACTAGAGAGAGAGAGAGTGAGAGAATTGAGTTCAATTGAGAGTTTGGCTTGAAATCTTGAGGAATTGTAGAGTAATTGCAAAAATTGAACTCCCTTATCTTGCATTGGAGACTTAAGGTAGAACATCCACCTTCTTGAACTTGTTTTTGAATTGATTCATGCATGGTTCTTGTGTCCTTAGTGATCTAAGCCTAGATTGAGCCTTATAATGTTGAATTGAAGCTCATTCCATGCATGCATGCCTATATTGTTGAGTTTGAAGTTATTTTCATGGAAGATTGTTACTTGCATGTTCATATTAGAGTTCTAGTGCATGAATTTATCATGTTTTGTGAAGATTGGCTCACTAGAACAGTTATTTGAAGCTTGAAAGTTGTTTAACGTCTTACATGTTCAATTGAAATCATGTTCTTGAAAATTGGTTTGAAATTTGGTTTAATTCCCTCACCTTTGGGCTTTGATTTTACAAATTGAGCTTTGAATCATGTCATACTATGTATTTACAAGTGTTTTCCAGGAAATGGGCCCAAAGGAATCGGAATTCGATACATTTGAAGTTGAATTTGAGCTTGAGGTTCAAATCTGGGAATTCCAGATTTTGAACTCACGCTCAAGCGGGGTGACTGGCGCTCGAGCATGGAAATCGTGCTCCTAGAATTTTGTTCTGTTTTTAAGTCAGCTCGAGCGGGGTAATTTACGCTCGAGCGGGACCTTGTGTCTTACGCTCGAGCGGGTGTCGAGCGCCCAATCGAGCATGAATTTCACTTATCCAGCACTTTTGACTGTTTTGTAGTACGCTCGAGCGGATAAGTCTACGCTCGAGCGGAAACCGTTGTCTGCATGTTCGCTCGAGCAGAGTAACCTACGCTTGAGCGGGACCCCTATTTTCTGAAAATTTTGAAAATGCTTTTAAAGTGCATCTTTGCATCCTCATTTCATCCTAGGCATTCTTAGGCCTAGTTTAAAGTATCTTAATGAGGATATAGACGTAGAACCACACCGAGTCTAAGTAGGGACTAAGTCTTTGTTTCCCGAATGTGAACTTAGTGTGTGTTCATCCTGTAACTGTGTAGGGTTGGCATCTGAGGACGCGCTCTAGCTTAACTGTAGCCCAGAACTCTGTGAGTAACAACTGTGTAAAGATATGTTCAAATATGATTATCTTCTGAACAATTAAACTGTACTGTTTTCTGAAATGATACTGTTACTGAATGAATGATGTCCTAATTGTTAACTGTATTGTGGCATCTTTAGCAATTACTGTTACTGTTATTGTTACTGTTACTGCTACTGTTACAGAGATCTCTGTTGGTTCCCATGTTGGAACCACTACTGTTTGCTGATATGATGGCCATCAACCAACTGTTCGGTCTGATAAGACCTACTGTACTGTTTTGCTACTGGATGCACCACATATGACTGTAATGACTGAATAACTGACATGCTGATTGAAATGATTGTTTTCAATACTGTAAGGACATTCATTCATAACCTCTTTACGCATTATGTTAGTCACTGGACTTTAGCTCACTGCTCATATATATATGTAGGTGTACAGGCACCAGACCGGAGCTAAGAGCGTGGGTTAGACTCCCCTTTTTGTCAAGCCAACCACTATGCCTCACTGCGAGGTTCCGAGCCTGCCAAGCTATGGCTTAGGGGTGTTTTAATTTCCTCCGTCTGTCTCTGTATCTGTTTTGTAATGTTGTATAGACTGATAGCACTGTACTGTACTGTTTAACAGGGATTAGGTCCCTGTTCTGATCGACTGTAAATGTTGTACATACTGTTCTGTCATGTTCATGTATATACGTATGAAAAATCTTTTTGCATACAGACTCACAGCTCATTGGACATTGTTTATTTACTGTTTTGGCTTCCGTCATGCCCCTGTACTCTGTTTTATTGTCTTACTGTTCAGCAGGCCTTCGGTAATCTCGGATTACTAGCTGGTTACGGTGCTAAACCCATAGGGGTGGGTTTGGGTCGTGACACACAGCAGCAGTCTGCAAACGTGCATAAAGAAGCTTGGAACTCCGACATAGTGCAGATTTTCTTGCAACTTGTTATCAAAGAGTTGGACTCTGGTTTTAAGGGGAGCTTCCATACAATGACAATGCATGGATATAGAGCTGTCAGCAAGGCCTTCCAGGAGTGTACAAATAAGGTCCATGACGTCAACCAACTGCAAAACAAGTACGCGTTGCTAAAGAAGGATTGGCAGTCATGGTCACGACTTATGGACAACAGACATGGGCCAACCGGTATAAGTTACAATGAAGTAACGGGTTTGATACAAGCATTTGACGACTGGTGGGCCCATTATGAAAATGTAACATTTCCAAATTGTTTTACTTACGTCCAACGTGATACTTGATGGGTCGTTGAACACACCAAAATTAAATACTAAACTATACCAAATTCAATAAGAATAATGGCAAGTCCAGGTATCGATCCACAGGGACTATTGTGAAATTAAACTAATTTAATTGTCAAATTCCTAAATTAATTTTGATAAAAAGATTGGATGTTTGTAACCTAATTTAATAACGAATAAATTAAACTAAGGAATTAAATTATCAAGAATAATTGAATTTAGGTTTACTGAATTGGGGAAAAATCCTAGGGTAGAGAATTCACCACTAACCACATAATTAGGGTTTCCAATTGAAATTAATTATGCTATGGTTTGAACGAATTAATGCTTCACAACTACAAGCTCAAAGCATTTAACAAGAAGATCATCACATTCAATGTACGAGCACGAACCATCTCAAGTAATACGAATCGTTCACTCTAAACTAGGGTAGTGATACGACTCGTTCCTCGTAGCATGGTTCGTCCCATACCTTGAATGTGAAGGAATAGAAAACTCATGCATGGATAATATTCAACAATCACAGAAAGTCAAATATTTGAAAAGATAATGAAAATTATATATAAAGAATTTCTAAAACACCATACAATGGTTCAAACCTTTACATAATATAAAATCAAAAAAGAAAACTACATAATTACATGGCTAGGGTTTCATCAAAACCCTAGAAAAGAAGACTAGCCACTCATGGAGGAGTGGAAGGAGGTAGAAGGAGAAGAAACAACCATGAGAGACATCTTTCAAGCTTCTTGTTTCTTCCCCTTTTTGCAAACCCTAGCCTCCTTCTTTAGGTCAAAACAATTTTTGAATCCTAATCCAGCCTTTTACTTGCCTTTTTATACTTCCAATCTCGTCCAAACAGGTTTAAAACGTCGGTTTGACTTTCCCAGAAAAAGTCAACGCACGTGCGGGAAAGTCAACTCTGCCCAAATTCTGTCTTTTAGCTCATTTTATGCTCCGACGATGTACAACCTGATTGACACTCAACACACATAAAATATACAGTTTGACCAGCAAGTGAAGTTAAGAGATTCTAATTAACGGCCTCAATGATGTACATTTCGGCCTTAATCACATCCCCCAACTTACTACTTGCTAGTCCTCAAGCAAGTAAAATAAAATAAAATTAAACAAAATCTATCTATTTCCTCTTTCGTGGGAAAACGGTTGCATTTAGCATATGCAACAAGCCTTTAAACCACAAGGTTACCCCAAGTAGACGAGTAAAGTCTCGTGAGGGTTTCCAGAAATGATACCCACAAACATTAACATATTCATATATACTCAACAACAAATGACTACACTACTCCACCTAACAATCAACTTATGTGCCACTACAGTGTGATATTTAGACATCATGAGTCATTAAAGACACAGTAGACAAGCATGAAGGAACCTATTGAGTCAAAATCACAATTCAGTTAATACAAAAGTAAAGTTCCCTATACTTGTGCATGCTAGTAGACAAGCCATCAGTATCCTCGGTGTAAAGTGCAATCTCCATATTAGTTAACTATCCACTATAATAGCCCAGTGTAACTCATAATAACACCCATCATATACAGAAAAACTAACCTGTTGCAGCCAAGATTTTCAAAAGTTGTTGTTGTTGTTGTTTTTTTTTTTTTTTTTTAAATGACTGTGTAATGTCCTGATCCATTAAGCTTTCTAATCAACCCATGTAATAAGCATTGGGCCAATGACTCCCAAACCAGACGGTTTTAGGGCATTAGGTGTAGAGACACCCCTACGGGCTTAATAACTCGAGTTTAAAAGGCTACGAATCCGAACAAGTCATTCTTCTTATTTTTCCTTAACTGTGCAATGCCCATGTCCCTTAAGCTTTCTAATTAACCCATGTAACAAGCATTGGGCCAATGACTCCCAAACCAGACAGTTTTAGGGCATTAGGTGTAGAGACACCCCTACGGGCTTAATAACTCGAGTTAAAAAGACTACGGACCCAAACTAGCCAAGTGGTGTCTCTTTTTTTTTTTTTTTTTTTTTTTTTTTTTTTTTTTTTAAAGAATCTTGGCTCCTCATTTATTCTTTTCTGCAACTCTAGCTATTATCAATGATGTACACCAGGGATTATAATAAAAAGATCACTGCTATGATAGTGTGTTCTTGTGAATTAAGGCATACTCATGACAAGTGTACTAATACCACAAACATAGACAACTCTACTCGTGCAAACATGGCATGCAAGTATCCACCCAATAAATCCTTTTCATACAAGTCTACTATGCTCTCTAATTAACATATGCAAATATCATCACTCTACTAGCAAAAAGTCACATCAAGTGGAGTAATGCACTCAAGTGAAACATGTATAAGCATGAATTATGAGCCAAATAGCAATGCACAAAAGAAAATATGACCCTCATCTCCCAACTTGAATATGACATTGTCCTCAATGGAAAAGGAAAGAGAAATGAGAGAAAATTACCAGAATTGTAGGTGCACATCCAGGTAGGCAGAGAGTAACATATACACACTTCACTCTGTTGTTTTTTTTTTTTTTTTTTTGAAAAGAAAAGAAAAAACGAAAAAGAAGAAGGAAAATAAAAATAAAAATAAAAGAGACAAAGCAGTATACAGGCGGGTACTACGGTGAAGTCGGTGGTGGTGGTGGTGGGAAATGTTGGGCAAACAAGGTTTGCATCAAAGCGCGCGTCTCGAAGGCGTCATCCTGACCCTGTTGCCGGATGGCGAGGTTGTCGGCGTGTAGCTGATCGAAGCGCGCCTGAGAATAGTCGCGATGAGCCTGAAAATCTGTGCACAACTCCATGAGACTCTGGTGGTGATCATGAAGAGTACGGTGGACCTGATCGATAGAGTGCTGAAGCAGTAAGTACTCCTCGCGAGTCATGTAGAGTGGGTCCCCTTGGAGAGGCACGGGGGGAACAGAATGAGCTGGGTGGTCATGTACGGGGTCCGGGGCCTCATCAACTAGGGCACCGACCGGCTGCGGGATGCGAGATATGCTGTGCTGCCATTCCCACTGGCCGAATGTCAGATACCCTCTATCAATCTCCTCATCCTCAGCAATGGGGAGGTGGTTCAGCTCAAACACAAGTGTCAACAAATTGGCGAATGGTAGGGGCCAAGTCAGGTTCTGCAGAGGAGTAGGCCGAACTGCCTCACGTAGAAATTTCTGCAAATGCATCAAAATGAAATCCTCAAGCGGGACCTGATAGCCAAGCTGATACCCGTGTAAAACCCGCACAAACTCCAAACGGCGCTCAGCTCGATGCCCAAGTTGAAGGACATTCTTATGGACCACGGAATCAAGGAAAAGCAAGCGGTTAGGTAGCTTGCTCCGCCGCAGGCAAGTGAAACTGTTGTCACCGTGGGCTCCCGGGAAGTATTGCTGGATGAGGCGATGTATGGGTTGTTGATCCTCAACTTCCGGGAAAGGCTGATAATCTGATTTGGCGAAAAACTCTAACACTGTGGCAATCATGGCTGAGGTGATGTGGACAACTTGACCATCAATGTTAGAGAGCAATCCAACCGTGGTGGGTGTCTCATGCAGGTTCTGGTAGAATAATCAGACCAAGCGAGGATAAGTGGGCTCTGTCACAGCGCAAATGCCTAACTGTTGCCGGAGTCGGAGCTGCTCAACCGCCCAAGTAGTGTCCTCGTCATGCTGGAAAAATGGCAGGTTGAATTGCGTAAGCTTGTGAAGAGGCCGTGAAGCCCACTCCGGCCGTGGCAAGTCTCCTGGTGGTGGTGGCGAGGATGGTGGTGATGGTGGTGGTGGTGGCGCCGAAGAGGAGGCACCCCTGGCCTTTTTGGAGGCCTGAGCAGAGACACGGCGACTCATATCCTGCACACACCAACAATAAATACAGATATCCGTGAAACCAGCATGAGAATCAAATAAAATATGAAAGAACAAATTTGCCCATGAATGTACCACATGCAATTCCCACTTTTTTTTTTTTTTTTGGTGTGTAAAAACGAAATTAAGTAAATAAATGAAGTAAAATGTCATTAAATTAAATTAACTAAACTATAAAATAAACTAAACTAAACTAAACTAGACTATAAAATAACTAAACTACAAAATAGACTAAAGTATAGAATCAAACAACCAAAACTAAACATGTTTATTTATTTATTTATTTATGTTTTGTTTTGTTTTGTTTTTTTTTTGTTTTTTGTTTTTTTTATTTTTATTTTTATTTTTATTTTTTATTATTGTTATTATTATTATTTTTTTTAATGGAAGAGAAGAAAATTAAATAAAACTTCAGAAAACAAAATAAAATAAAAACTAAACTACTTAGTAATTATATGAACAATGACATCATAGAATAAGATAAAAACAAAATCATTAACTACACAAGTATAAGAAAAATAAAAATAAAACCAAATTTCACTAACTAATTAAATTAACCCAGAATCACTACGAAGCAATTTAAACTAAACAGATATAATAAATAAATAAAAAACTAAATTAGGATTAGTGTTAGCACCATACTTTCTGAGTTTTTTTTTTTTTTTTTTTTTAAATCGGCGTCCCGCACGTGCGGCTTGGTCAAGGATCACTCCCCCGCACTTGCTTATTTAGCAGTGCCCAACCATGTTTTGGTGAGATGGTGCCGCATGTGCGTGCACAGTGCTGCACATGCGGGAAATTGTTTTTTTTGTTTTTTGTTTTTTTTTTTAAAGGAAAAGACAGATTTTGTTTTTAATTATATATATATATATATATTTGTAAAATTGAACAAGTATAACACCCCTTTTTTTTTTTTGAAAGAAACTAACAAACATGCATTCTACAACTAAAAGAGCACAAATAAAATAAAGATAATAATAAGCATAAAAAAAATAAAAGAAAAGAAAATAAAATCATAATGACCACTAAAAATACTAAAAAGAAGTAGATCAGTCATGGCTAAACAATATATTTTTTTTTTTAGATGAACACTAGATCAAGATAAAAAAAAAAAATCAAAAACTCTACAAGTTGATTCCTACCTTCACAAATCTACACAAAAGAAAGAAAAGAAGAAAAAGAAAAATTTACCTTGAAAAAGTGGAGAAAGAGAGAAAAAGAAAGGAGGTTCGCCGGAAAAAATGGTGGTCGCCGGAGTTTCGTTGGACGGAGGGGGAAGTGATGCCGGCGGTGAGACGATGGTAGTGAGGAAGAAGAGAGAAAAAGAAAAGGGAAGAAGAAGAAGAAGAAGAAGAAAAAGAATAAGAAGAAGGTGGGTTTGTGGGGTTAAGAGAGAGAGAGAGAGAGAGAGAAAAAGATAGAGAGAAATCTGAGAGTGAGAGTGATTGGGAGGGAGTGAGTTGTGTTAGATAAGGGTTTTTTTTTTTTTTTTTTTTGGACACAAAAATTAAAAAAAAAATAGTAAATGAAAATAAAAATAAATAATAATAATAAGAAAACAAAACAAAATTATTTCTTTTTTTTTTTTTTTTGTTTGAAATTTCTCCGCCCCTCACATGCAGGAGTCAAGGCCGCATGTGCAGCGATTCCATCCCCCGCGCTTCTCTCTCTCTTTTTTTTTTTTTTTTTTTATAAATTTCTTCGTTCCGCACGTGCGGGAGTCAAGCCGCACGTGCGGCTGGTCAACGCACGCCCCTCCGCACCTGCTTATTTAGCAGAGTGCAACTGTGACTTTTGCCAAATTTTCCCGCACGTGCGGGGTCCAGGCCACACGTGCGGCGATTTCAAATTTTTTTTTTTTTTGAAAATCGGCGTCCCGCACGTGCGGGAGTCAAGCCGCACGTGCGGCTTGTCAACGCACGCCCCTCCGCACCTGCTTATTTAGCAGAGTGCAAGGTTGATTTCTGCCAAATTTTTCCGCACGTGCGGGGCCCAGGCTGCACGTGCGGCGATTTCATTTTTTTTTTTTTTAACACAGAAAATAAACATGAAAGCATGTTTTTAAACACAGAGAATAAACATTTCTACCTTCAATTGACATCCGGAATAAATATAGCACAAAAGAACATACGGAATGCCCATTAAAGGTATAATCTTCACCCGAAAATTACGGGTACTACTTTTCTCCCTAACTCTATTTGTAACTTTCCCTATTCTCCAACAGGGTGACAGACTAGGTTGATTTGGTATCCAGAATCGAGGCGCATAAAGCTACCTCAATCTATGGGGCTGCCATACAGAGTTCAAGCCGAGGTAGTTTTGAAGCAATCTCCACACCCCTGGGTATTTAAACCAGACTTTAGTCTCGAAAATCCCAAACCTTTGTGTTCTAGGCTTTGCCATTCGAACTCTAGTTTCCACCGTCTCAGTTGGTCTCCTAGGAACTCACTACAAACACGGTTAGGTGGCTATACCAGACCGTCAGATGTCGTTCGGGCACGGCAAACACCAAAGGAATTACACCTTTAGAGGATTTAAAGTCTCCTAGACGCAAGTAAAGCATAACGAGAACAAAGAAAAACAAAATAGCATAGAAGGGAAAGAAAAGAGAATAAGAAATCAATTTATCAATCATAGTAAAATAGGTCCATCAAAGCAATGGACTCAATCATATCCCCATTCCCAATCCCCTCTACATATGGTTTCAATCTTTGGCCATTCACTTTGAAAGTGTGGCCAGTTTTTGGATCTCGCACCTCAATGGCGCCATGACTAAATGCCTCAACAACCTCAAAGGGGCCATCCCATCTTGATCTTAGCTTACCCGGAAAGAGTCTCAATTTTGAATTAAAAAGCCACACTTTTTGGTCGGGTTCAAAGGATTTTCTATTAATGTGCTTGTCATGGAACTCCTTAGTCTGAGCTTTAAAAACTCTCGAACTCTCATATGCATCATTCCGGATTTCCTCCAGCTCATTGAGTTGCAATTTCCGGTTGAGCCCAGCCGCGGCCATATCGAAGTTAAACTTCTTTATGGCCCACAATGCTCGATGCTCAAGTTCAACCTGGAGATGACAAGCTTTACCAAACACCGCCCTATATGGTGACATCCCAATGGGTGTCTTATAAGTAGTGCGGTAAGCCCATAATGCATCAATTAACCGTTGTGACCAATCTTTCCTATCCGGTCTCATCGTTTTCTCAATTATGTGCTTTACCTCCCTATTTGAGACTTCTACTTGGCCTCTAGTTTGAGGGTGGTATGGAGTGCCAACTTTATGGGTGATAGAGTATTTCTTAACTACCGACTCAAAGAACCAGTTACAAAAATGTGTACCCTGATCACTTATTATGGCTCTAGGAAACCCAAAAAAACTAAAGATATTTTCATGCAAAAATTTGATTACCACTCTATGATCGTTTGTTCGGGTAGCTATTGCCTCCACCCACTTAGACACATAATCTACTGCTAAGAGAATGTACTCAAACCCGAACGACGACGGGAAAGGGCCCATAAAATCAATCCCCCAAACATCAAATATTTCTACCACAAGAATAGGGGACATTGGCATCATGTCACGCCGAGACATCGAACCCATTTGCTGACAGCGCAAACAAGTTCTACAAAATTGATGGGCATCTTTAAAAATTGTGGGCCAATAAAACCCGCTTTGTAAAATCTTGGCGGCCGTTTTATGCCCACTAAAATGACCGCCACATGCAGAAGAATGACAAAATGTAAGAATGCTATGCACCTCACTCTCCGGCACACACCGTCGGATCACTTGGTCGGAGCAATATTTAAACAACTCCGGATCCTCCCAAAAGTAATACCTGATCTGTGAAAAGAATTGGTCTTTGTCTTGCTTAGACCAATTCTGCGGAGTTTGCCCAATGGCCAAGTAATTCACAATATGTGCAAACCACAGGGGGCTCGCTTGTGACAGCTCAAAAAGTTGTTCGTCTGGAAACGAATCATGCAAAATAAGAGGGTCGCTATTATACTCAACGAGGATTCGGGAGAGATAATCCGCCACCACATTCTCAGATCCTTTCTTATCACGGATCTCTAAATCAAATTCCTGAAGCAACAAAATCCATCTAATCAACCTAGGTTTGGTCTCTTTCTTAGATAGTAAATACCACAAAGCAGCATGATCAGTAACCTTGGAACCTAGGAGATAAGACCGGAATTTGTCTAAGGCAAAGACCACAGCTAGCAACTCTTTCTCAGTAGTAGTGTAGTTCAATTGAGCATCCGAGAGAGTGCGACTAGCATAATGTATAGCAGATGGTGCCTTATTGACCCTTTGGCCCAACACAGCCCCGACAGCATAATCAGAGGCATCACACATGATTTCAAAGGGAAGAGACCAATCTGGTGATTTTATGATTGGGGCGGTGGTCAAGGCCATTCTTAGTGTTTCGAATGCCTTTAAGCATGCTTCATCAAAGACAAAAGGCGCGTCCTTAACTAGTAAACTACACAAACGACGTGATATCTTACTAAAATCTTTAATGAACCTACGGTAAAAACTTGCATGCCCTAGGAAAGACCTAATTTGATGCACGGAATTGGGTGGAGGAAGGCCTGCAATGAGGTCAACCTTAGCCTTGTCAATTTCTATACCTCGAGGGGACACAATGTGTCCCAACACTATACCCTCACGAACCATAAAATGGCTTTTTTCCCAACTCAAGATTAGGTTTGCCTCAGCACATCGTTCTAACACTCTAGTCAAGTTCCTAAGGCATTTCTCAAAAGACGGTCCAAACACCGAAAAGTCATCCATAAAAACCTCTAAGAATTTCTCCACCATGTCGGAGAAAATGGCTATCATACACCGTTGAAAAGTCGCCGGTGCATTACACAGCCCAAAGGGCATGCGCCTGTAAGCAAAAGTGCCAAAAGGGCATGTGAATGTGGTCTTTTCCTGGTCAGCGGGGTACACCGGGACTTGATTATACCCCGAATAGCCACCAAGAAAACAATAGAAACCCTGCCCCGCTAACCGCTCTAGGATTTGGTCAATGAAAGGTAAGGAAAAATGGTCCTTCCTAGTCGAGGAATTTAGTCTCCTATAATCAATGCACACTTGCCACCCAGCAGTGGTTCGTGTGGGGACTAACTCTCCTCCTTCATTCTCAACAACAGTGATGCCCGATTTCTTGGGCACTACTTGTGTGGGACTCACCCACTTGCTATCTGAGATGGGGTTATGATACCCGCATCTAACAATTTCAAAACCTCCTTCTTCACCACCTCTTTCATGTTAGGATTCAGTCTCCGTTGCATTTCGCGAGAAGGTTTGGTGTCCTCCTCTAGGTGTATATAATGCATGCACACGGAGGGATCTATCCCTTTCAAATCAGCCACTGACCACCCTATAGCACTCCGATGTGCCACGAGAACACTCATTAACTGACTCTCCTGTGCTGCAGTCAAGTCAGATGCAATGATGACCGGTAAAGTATCTTGGGGCCCTAAAAATGCATACTTGAGTGTGGCCGGAAGTGGCTTCAACTCAAGTGTAGGTGGTGTGACCAAAGATGGTGTGGCAGGCTCTCTCAACAGAGGAGGAAGTGACTCAAACCGGGCTTTCCATGGAGGAAAATCCGGTGTAGAAGAAGAATTGAGTAAGACATTCACCTCCTCAATTGACCCATCTATATCAAAATTTTCAAACCCAAAATGAGCTAGACAAGCCTCCAAAGGGTCCTCTACAAGAATGGAGGGCAAAGCCTCCTCAACAATCTCATCCACAACATCCACTAATAAGCACTCCTCTCTCTTATGAGGTTGTTGTGATGCTTGGAAAACATTAAGTTTCACTTGCATGTTATCGAATGAAACTTCCATAACTCCGGTCCGACAATTAATGCACGCATTGGCCGTAGCCAAGAAAGGTCGACCCAAAATCACCGGGATTTGTTTCCTCGAATTGGCTACCGGTTTCATATCTAAAACCAAAAAGTCAACAGGGAAGTAGAACCTATCAACCTTAACTAGCACATCCTCAATCATGCCTCGTGGCACTTTGAGGGACCGGTCAGCCAACTGGAAAGTAACAGTAGTGGGCTTCAACTCGCCAAGCCCGAATTCCTCGTACACAGAGTACGGCAACAAATTAACACTAGCCCCTAAATCCAATAAGGCCCTATCAATGAAATGGTCCCCTATAATGCATGCAATGGTTGGTGCACCTGGGTCCTTAAGCTTAGGAGGTGTGTCATTCAACAAGATGGAGCTTACTTGCTCCGTGAGTAGGACCTTTTGGGATACATGTGTCCTAGATTTACGCTTTTGCGTACAAAGGTCCTTCAAAAATTTGGCATATGATGGTACTTGCTTAATCACCTCCAACAGGGGGAGGTTGATTTTTACCAGTTTAAAGACCTCCATAATTGCCTCCATAGATGCCGCCTTCTTATTAAAAGGGGACGGTGTATCAAGGCACTAGGGAAAGGGTGCCTTAGGCACATATGGTGCCTTGGGCTCAAATGAAGTGTTAGAGACTAAGTCATCCCTCTTAAGTGTTTTCCCCTCACCCTTATTCTCTCTAGGTGAACCACCGTGGTCACCCTTCCTAACTCTAGTTGCATTAGACGCAACTGATTGAGGCTCTAACTCCTTACCACTTCTTAAAGCAACCACTGCCTGCACTTGCTCATGTTGCTTACCATTCCCACCCGAACTCTCTGCCCCGTATTGTCCCTTAGGGTTGGCCACAGTTTGACTTGGTAATTTTCCCTCCTCTCTCCGATTCATGTTGTTAGCCATTTGACCCAATTGGGTCTCTATCTTGGCAATAGAGTGAGTATGGGAGTGAACTATCGGTGCTAACCCCTTAAGTTCTAAAAGAACTTCCAACACCTGAGTCTCAAAGGCAGAGTTGCCCTGAGGAACAGGCGGGGGTTGTGGTTGACGGTATGATTGTGGGGGTCTATACGGTTGCGGTGGTCGGTAAGATGATTGGTTGGCAAAATTATTGAAATTCTGCCTTGGTGGTGGAGGATTGTAAGAAGTGCCTTGTGAAAGGGGCCTCCATGAGAAATTAGGGTGATTTCTCCATCCCGGATTATATGTGTTGGAGTATGGGTCATTACCCGGGTTGGAGAATCCTTGAGCCGCATTCACATGCTCTTGGACTAACTCCGGAAATTGTGATGCCGAAGGGCACTCACTCAAGTCATGAGCAGGGCTCGCACAAATAACACATGCCTCGTGAAATTGAGGTTGATCATGTTGGGTAGGAGCATGTCCCGTAGCTAATAATTGGTCCATCTTGCGGGATAATGCCTCTACTTGTTGGGCTAACTCTAGGTTTTGCCCGACCTCATAAATGCCCCCTCTTTTCGGGGCTCCAACTATGGGTTGCCGGACTTGCCGGGCTGCGGAGGCATGGTGAAGGGAATTATCACTTAGGTTCTCAAACAATTGCCATGCCTCGGCATCATTTTTAGACATAAATGTCCCACCACAGGACGAATCCACCATTTGGCGGTGTGGCTCAGTTAAGCCATAATAAAATGTTTGAACAAGTTGCCAATTAGGCACTTGGTGGTGGGGACACTGTTGGAGAAGGTCTCGAAGTCTTTTCCAAGTCTCATGGAATTGCTCGCCATCTATTTGAGCAAAGTTTGTGATGGCTCGCCTAAGTTGGTTGGTTTTACCTATGGGAAAATACTTCTCCAAGAACCGTTGCTGTAATTGGTCCCAAGTTGTGATTGAATTAGCAGGTAAAGAATTTAGCCAGTGTTTGGCTTTATCCTTTAACGAGAATGGAAACAATCGCAACATTAAGGCCTCATTTGTGAAATTCTGGATCCTTACTGTCGAGCAAATTTCCAGAAATTCATTCAAATGCTTATAAGGGTCATCATGAGTTAGTCCATGGAATGATGGGAGCATTTGTATAGTGCTGGACTTAATCTCATAATGAGCAGCAGTGGTATTGGGCAATTGGATGCATGATGGTGATGTATATACAGTGGGTGTAAAATAATCCTTAAGTGTCCGGTTGGGCACATCCGGGACATTAGGATCTGCCATCTCTAATGGCTCAATGTATGAATATTCAAGCCTAGGAATACGGGCAGAGGTCCTAAGTCTCCTAAGGGTCCTTTCTAGTTCAAGGTCCAAACTCCACAATTCAGGGCAACAAGAACGACGCCCGTGCATGCACTACCCAAACACACACAACAAGTTCTGACTCTGTGCACTAAGTATGAAAGCAAAATACCAAAGGAAGAAATACTCACAGCGGTTTAGCGAAAACGCTTTACTCGTCTTGCGGATGCTTGACGTGTAGACGTTATCTCCAATCTCTGTTTGAGCTTTGACTTCCGTTTTAGCACTTTGGTGCTTTGCTTGTGAGTGTTTGCTTCTGTTTACTCACTTTAGCGCTGCGGGTTTTTTTTTATTTTTGAAGCTCGGCTGCGCTCCGCTTGCACTTTAGTGACAGCTCCAATTTCAAACGCTCTGCACACTTAGCAACACCAAAAGCATAAAATCCTAAACTAAAAATTAAAATAAGAATGTAACTTTAAATTAACTAATTTTGCCAGAAGTCCCCGGCAACGGCGCCAAAATTTGATGGGTCGTTGAACACACCAAAATTAAATACTAAACTATACCAAATTCAATAAGAATAATGGCAAGTCCAGGTATCGATCCACAGGGACTATTATGAAATTAAACTAATTTAATTGTCAAATTCCTAAATTAATTTTGATAAAAAGATTGGATGTTTGTAACCTAATTTAATAACGAATAAATTAAACTAAGGAATTAAATTATCAAGAATAATTGAATTTAGGTTTACTGAATTGGGGAAAAATCCTAGGGTAGAGAATTCACCACTAACCACATAATTAGGGTTTCCAATTGAAATTAATTATGCTATGGTTTGAACGAATTAATGCTTCACAACTACAAGCTCAAAGCATTTAACAAGAAGATCATCACATTCAATGTACGAGCACGAACCATCTCAAGTAATACGAATCGTTCACTCTAAACTAGGGTAGTGATACGACTCGTTCCTCGTAGCATGGTTCGTCCCATACCTTGAATGTGAAGGAATAGAAAACTCATGTATGGATAATATTCAACAATCACAGAAAGTCAAATATTTGAAAAGATAATGAAAATTATATATAAAGAATTTCTAAAACACCATACAATGGTTCAAACCTTTACATAATATAAAATCAAAAAAGAAAACTACATAATTACATGGCTAGGGTTTCATCAAAACCCTAGAAAAGAAGACTAGCCACTCATGGAGGAGTGGAAGGAGGTAGAAGGAGAAGGAACAACCATGGGAGACATCTTTCAAGCTTCTTGTTTCTTCCCCTTTTTGTAAACCCTAGCCTCCCTCTTTAGGTCAAAACAATTTTCGAACCCTAATCCAGCCTTTTACCTGCCTTTTTATACTTCCAATCTCGTCCAAACAGGTTTAAAACGTCGGTTTGACTTTCCCAGAAAAAGTCAACGCACGTGCGGGAAAGTCAACGCTGCCCAAATTCTGTCTTTTAGCTCATTTTATGCTCCGACGATGTACAACCTGATTGACACTCAACACACATAAAATATACAGTTTGACCAGCAAGTGAAGTTAAGAGATTCTAATTAACGGCCTCAATGATGTACATTTCGGCCTTAATCAATACTCATGCATATATTAGAAGCATTATTTTATGTAACTATTGATTAATATTTTTATTTGAGCAAAAATGATGAAAGCCTTATTAGTCATTGTGTTCAATGAAACGTAGTGTCACTTGGTTAGACAGACAAATTAATGTAAGATAGAGAAAATTTCAATTTTTTGGGGGGGAGCTTTATGAGTTTCAGTGGCCATGTACTACTGTTGTATGACTAATGTTAGACACCTATTTTTCACCCCAAGTAGCTTTGCTATACTTGCCAACTTGGCTCTCCGTCTCTCTGTCCCCCTTCCTTTCAATGTCTGACTGTTTTGTGAATTTTTTTAAAGTGTTTTCTGAGTTTGTGTGGGCAAGTACTTCTGTTAGATTTCCAATTTGTACTCCAAATTGCATTGTTATAGGTGTGAGTGTGCATGCACGTATGTGGTTAAATTGGGACCTATTTTGGACTCCAAATAGCTTTATTATATTATCGACATTGGAAAGTTGCCAAGCTAGTTTTATTCAAAAAACTCTTTCTCTCTGGTATTTTTGTCTGGGTGTTTTTGTGGTTGTGAATGTGAATGGGCATGTACTAGTAGTGTTTTCCACATATTGCAGACTTTGTGATCTAAAGCAACTCGATGAGGCTTTTTTTTTTTTTGAAAAGTTCATAAATAAGAAAATAAGTTCATGACTTGTGTAGGTTTTTCCCTTTTGTGATTTTTGAAAATGTGCTGCATCTTTAACTTTTTCAACATTTTAACGCCTTCATTCTGATTTATACATATCAGAATAAAAGTTCTCTAAATAAACCTCAGAAAGTTTATCCCTTTCTACTTTGGGTAGATAAAAAATTGGACTTTGAAGCCATATATATTTCAGTCCACATAGCAAAATTTAAATATAAACGAGTCATGCTTTGTCACTTCACTTCTATAAATTTCTTCTCTCTTTTGTCTTCCTTACTCAATTCTATGGCACAATTGAATAAGGAAACATAGTTATGATTGTATCTAACAAAATTTATTATTGACTTCATTGGTTTAATTTGACTAGAACATTGAAAATGAAATATCAGCTAGACATCAGACATAGGAACTTCAATTAAAACACCAACAGGCACACAGAACATTTGGCATACACACTTGTAGGTGTCACCCCATTCAACCCTGGGATTTTAAAATTTTAAACTTTTGGGTGATAGATGTTTTAAGAAAGAAACATTTCAGGATGTTCCAACCAAAATGTTTGCAATCTAAATTATGAAAGAAAGTTACTGTATTGTAATTGGGAGGAATGGAGCCTTATTTATCTGCAAGTTCAGTAAAGGTTACTAACCAAAACATGCATCTCCTTAGTTACACTGTTGAACATGAATTTAGAATGTAGCTAACTATGGTCTTAACTCTCAGCCTCAGATAATTAGTATAAAGAAGGAACCTTCCAATTGCAACACATAAAGATGTTGAAGATAATTTTACAATTTAATTAAATGGTTCCCTTGTTCGTTGTCATTGATTATTTAATAACAAGCTTAGTTATTTTTTTTATTTTTTGGTATGACTTAGCAGCAGGTTCACTCACACACCATGAAATACAAATATTTATTTCAAATCCTATGCTATAGATTTTTCAACCATTGGCATCTAATCCTGTGCAATTTTTTGGGTTTTTCCCAGGTTGACAAGAATGCAATAAAGGTCAAAACGAGACCGTTGGAGCACATGGGCCTCATGCGAAGGGTGTACGAAGGCGCTACGACAACCGAAAAATATGTATGGACACCAGGTATAGCGTTCGAACTTGTCACAACCGATGATGGTACTTCGCCGATGGATGAAGAAGATGGCGAGGACAGCAGCGATTTGCTCCTTTTCCAGCCTATCGCACAGTGTAAAGACATTGTCCACCACACTTTTGCACCAGAGGATGACATGCCGGTGACCGTACACGCTGCGTCGTCGGCAATTCACGCTGATGACACACCTACAAGTGGTGGGAGCAAACGCAAATTTAGTCACACAGCACACCCATAGCGAAAAAAATGGCAGAGTGAAGAAGCTTCGCTGTTAGCGAGTAGCATGGAAAACCTTGCATCTTCAGTTAAATTACAACAATGAGAGGTCCGCGTGCATCATGACTACGGAGATTCGACACAAGAGCTCATTGACAAGTGTATGACAAGGTTGTACTCGCTGGAAGCGCTGGATCTGCAAGACCTGCTAATTGTTTTTTGTTTGACGGTACTGGACAACCCTGCAAATCAAGCCATAATGGTGCGGATTCCGACAGACGCGGCTGTCATTAGCTGGCTGCGAATGAAGAAGTCCCAAAGTATGGATGGCCCATCAGCGGCAAACTCCGGAATGGGTGGCTGGTTCTGACAACTGTCCAGCATTTGTATCATGTTACAACCTCTTTTGTTTGTTGTTATTTTTTTTTTCCTTTCGAACAAACTAAGACAGTGTGCCTTTTTTTTTTCTTTACCAAAAACTGTGCTAGTGTGCCTTTTTTTCTTCCTTCCCAAAAGCTGTGACACTGTGCATGGAATTTTTCGTTATTATCAATCGGTTGGTTTGTGTGATGATGTTGATGTTGTAGCACATGCTTGTAGCTGTTTGCTGAAATAGGTTTTCTCTGGCCACTTGAGTTGCAAATTGTCTAATTTGCATTATGGGAATCTCGACCTATTTTACTACTTTTTTAGTGAATATTGTTCGTACACTCTATCTTCTTCGCAAAATTTGTTTGAAAGCTGAGTAGTTGGAGTGTATTTTCGTGGTTGTTGTTTGTAGTGAATTTTAAAACTACATATTCCTCCAATTACAGATTCATAAAGAGAGTTGAACCAGTAAAAGTTGATGCTTCAAATCTCAAGTTTCTTCAACAAGTTTCTGCATATTCCTCCAGATTTTTGAATGATTATATTTATTTATTAATTTTTTTAAATCCACTTCATAGAATTTTTAGCTCAAAAATAAGTGTAGCGTGTCAAACTAGAACTCCTCTGTTTGGTTTGGCATTTCTGTTTTTGATTTTTTATCTTTTATTATTTTTTTATTTTTCAGATTTGCAACAGAGCTGAAAAGTAAACAAAAATTTATATAATTTTGAAAAAAAGATCATTAAAGATTAAAAATAAATAAAGGAAAAAACTGGAGTTGCCCACACTAATCTGGAGTCCTCTAGATTTTTTTAATGATCATTAAAGATAATTATATATATATATACTTTTTTTTTAATTACTTATAAATGGTTACAATAAAATTTAGGAAACCCATTGTGGAGTTGCCCACACTACACTGTGCTTTGATTCCCTCTTTTCACAGTTTACAATTTTCCTTTTCGCCATTACATTTTTCTTCTTCAACTGTTTTGAAGACTGGAGTCCTCCAAATTGTTTTTTTTTTCTTTTTTTTCTTTTTTTTCAAGCATAATTTTGTTCCCAATTAGTGTACATTTTTTTTTGGATTTTTTTTTTGTAAAACTATTTTACTGTTTTTGTAAATTTATGTTACGTGTGTTTACCAATTTAAAAAGTTGACTATAAAATATGAACAAAAGGTAGAGAACACAAAAATTACGCAACGGAACAAAATAGAATTTTCTGAACACTGTTTTTAAAAAATTATACCAAAACAAGGTGTCTTTTTTTTTTGAGGTGCACAATATAGACTTTTCTGAACACAAATAATTTTTTTGGGTGAACCAAAAAAAGGGAATCATAGACATAAGCCCCTTCCTCCTTGTCCTAACTCTCACAAGCAGGTGTACACAGCACATGCAAGAAAATGTACCCACCACCACCTTCTTCCATCTCTTTTTTCCCTTTTCATTTGTTTATATTATTGTTTGTTGACAGTGTGGTTCTCTCTCACACTTCCTCTCCCTTAAACTCTTTCATTTTCCATAGTATTTGTAGAAGGTGTGTGCTTATATTTTTACTCATCACTCATTTAGATTGTGAAAAATTCTTGTAAAACTCGTAGCGGCCGTCGTATTGCCTTCAATTTTTACATATTTTGCGTTTCATTTTTTACAAATGGCAGACGACGCTGGTCCTAGTCACATCGTGCACAATTGTACATCTCGGGAAGCTATCGTTGAAATTGCGCAAAAATGGTGGTCGAAACTGATCACAACTTGATAGAGGCGTAGAACAGTGCAACTATATATTATTACAACCATTGTCACAAAGTCCCTCGAAATACATCAATACTTTTGGGACGTTTCTGGATGTATGAGTTGTTTAACGGGTACCAAGCCCAGTTTGAAGATGCTGTCAGTATGTCCAAACCAGTCTTCTTGTTGTTATGTGACGCGATTCATAGTTTTGGGCTGACACTGCCGTAGCGAGAGCATGGCGTTCCATTGGAAGCAATGTTTTGAAAACCGGACCGATAAGCGAACCGAAAAAGGGATTGAATGGAAAGGGAACGGATTCAACCGTCGGGTCAAAGCGGTCGAACCATGACGTCATGATTAATATTATATAATTAAAAAATATAACTATAAATTATAAATAAATAAAAATATATATAAATACTCAAATAAAAATAAAAATTGTTGCATAGTATTTATTAATAATATTTAATAAAGTCATAATTGATAATTAAAAAAAAAAGTCACTTGTTTTAAAAAAAATTAATTTTTTTAAACATTCCCTCCAAACAAATTGATTGAACACTAGATTTAATTTTGGAGGGAAATGAAATTTTCATCTCTCCCTCCAATCAATATGTTTCAAATAATTTGATTGAATCCCACATAGAATTTTATAGGTTCTCTTTGAAAAATCTTTTCCTATAAATAGGAATAGACTTTCATAATTTTCTGAAGCTTCCAATGAGACTCTTCCTTATGAGAGGAGACTCTTGAAGTAAGAATTCTTAGTCATAATTTTGAAATATACGTATATATATATATAAGAAAGAAAGAAAAGAAGAAGAAAAAAAAAGTTAAAAAAAAAAAAAACGGGCCGACCCTCAAAACCTAGTATGGGTCATTGGTTTTGTCGATTTGACTGTCGGGTCTTCCGGTTTTTCATTTTCACATCGGGTTTGTTCCCACTCCAGTTTTAGGACGTTGACCGGACCGGGACAAAGCCCGGTTCCCGGTCCAACCGGTCCAACTGGCTGGTCCGGTCCGGGTTTCAAAACAATGGCTGGAAGAGAATGTGGCCATTTTCATTTGTGCATTGTAGGGAATGTCTTGGTAAAATTTGAAAGAATGGTTCCAACACTCAAATGAGACATTGTCACGCAATTTCCATAAGGTTATGCAAGCTATGATACCATTCAAATCGGTTCATAGTAGGAGTCTTACTACCGAGCAAGTGCAACAAGGGGGCCATCCACATTTACGATCGCAACGGCGGTACCGACCATTCGAGGTGACACTTTCCATAAAATTTTAGTGAATATAGTGCTGACATATACCCTGAATTTTTTATTTATACTTTCTGAAAAATAGTGATGCACTAGACGTCATGCACGTGATGGCTTGTGTCTCGCAAGAGTACGCCACTTCGTACTATGGCCGAAAAGGCGTGCCAACACAAAATATACTGGCCGTATGTGACTTTGATTTGTGCTTCATGTTTGTGTCAGCTGGTTGGAATGGGAGCATGCATGACAGCAGGGTGTTGCACTATGTCACAACCGAGCCTAAACATCACTTTCTGCACCCCGCACCTAGAAAAAATTATTAAATATTTAATAAAATAGTATAACTTAAAAATAATAGCAGACAAATTACGACATCATACTTGCTCTCGTACAAAAAATTGATAAAATTACTATTTCCAGTTGTTGATTGGAAAGATTATGAACAATCATTCATAATAACAAGGAAATAAACAATATTATAAACATATTGGTAGGATTGATTTCATATTTTCTTCAAGTGTACACTTTTTGTATGTATTTTATTTGATATAATGAATAACATTTCAATACTGGTAATACAAACAATATTCGTAAGTGTTGGTAGTGCTGTTGCTAAAAAATGTGCTCAGTGTAGTCACGCAAGTGCAATGTAATTTCTTCCCTCAAACAATTGCCTTCACTAATGGCTACATATTTTGCTTGCGTGTACACAACATATTTGTGTCAAAATTTCATCATCATCAAATTGCAAGTGCCAACAGCCAATATGTCCACATGATAATGCGATCATACACAGTATCATTTCAAAAAAAATTGTAAATAAACAAATGAGAAAATAAATTAATTCGAAATTTTTTTATTTCGAAACAAAATATTTAAAACTACAATTTACTAAAAACAGAAATGTAATTGAAAATTGTTGTATTTCACAAGAAAATTTATTGACAAAAAAAAGTAGTTGAAAACAAAATAATTAGTAACACAATAATAGAAAAATTATTTATTTTGAAAAAAAAAACCGAATGCAAAGAAAAATTATTTCACAAAAAAAAATGTAATTGGAAAATCATTATTTGAAAATGAAAATTAATTGAAAAACAATTACTTGCAAGAAAAATTATTTGAAACAAAAAACTTACTTGAAAAAAAAAATGTGTTACTAAAAATTTTAAATGTCAGTTTAAAAACAACGTAAACTCATTTTTTGACACTACGTTTTTTCCTCAAATTATTGTAGGTGACAAGCATTTATAAACAAGAAAAACTATTTTCGAACGATGTTTTATTGGCAATAATTTTGAGTTTTGTAATTATAAACTGCAAACTGACAATGAAATGGTTACCAAATAGGCCACAGTGAATAACATTTCTGTGTTCATTGCAGGAAAATACTATTTGGTGGATAGCAGCTATAACAACAAGATAGGGTACCTAGCCCCGTATAAGGGGTATAGGTATCACCAAAATGCCCATCAGAATCAAACACCACAAAATGAGTTCGAACTGTTCAATAAGGCACATTTGTCATTACGTAGTTGTATCGAGCGAACATTCGGTGCCTAGAAGTCGAGGTGGGGGGCATTGCGGAATATTCAGAAGTTCAGTTTCTCTAATCAGGTGGTCTTTGTATCTGCGTCGATGGCGTTACATAACTTCATACACCGACATAGTCAAATTGATGAGGTCACATTGGCTATCCTAGACAGAAATGAATACATGGCCTCGGAAATGCCCAACCACGATGAATACACACGGGTTGCCAATGTGATTGAGAAAGGGGACTCCGACCCCCGCAATGGCTGCTGTAAGAGCGAACATTACGTACCAACTCGGACGGCAAGCGCAGCAGTAGGGGCGAATATTTGAAACAATAATGTTGGTTAAAATTTTAATACATGTAACTAAGATTCAAATTTATATTATCATATATATTTAAAAACGTTTGGTTTTAATATTTTGATGTCTTCGGTAAAATAAATTGTGAACGAATTTTATTTATAAAGGAAGTATGTCCAATCTTTAACATAAAAAATACATGAAGGATGTATGTCCAATCTTTAACATAAAAAATACATGAAGGATGTATGTCCAATAATTTTGTGATACAAGCAATATTTTTTTTTAGATGCACCTTCTATAAACAAAAATCTATGTCAAAGAAATTTGAAAAAACACATAACACAAAAATAACGCAATAAATTTGTTATGCTTGTGTAAATTTTTAATACTTTTCACCAGGAACTTTATATACTTTTCTATCCCTTTTTATGTTACATATGTCCACAAAAAATTGTTCAAAAAAATAAAAAAATTTATAGAAAAAAATTTGTTTATGGTACAGGATTTTTGTTTGTTGTTATTGGTCCTACATATCAAGTAAGACCAGCTAATAAAAAAGGAAAAGAACAGCAACACTATGCATGACTGTTGCACAATGTTTCCCATTGTCCAGCTAATAAAAAAGGAAATGAATAAATAAATAAAAAAAAATAATGTTCAACAACAGCACTAAAATGTGACCGTTGCACAGTGTTTTCCATTGTCCAATTATGTGGACCAATGGGAGCCACTTATTCACAGGCACGCTACCTAACAAGCATGTAACGTCTCTTTCTGCTATTGTGTCAGTTTGAAAGGGTAAAAGAGTCATTTTAGCATTTGTAATAATATTATATTACACATTTTTTCGTAAAAAGTCAAAAAGTTATCTCTAACAATAATATTTTTTTCCTTCACTTTTTAGTCTAAAAAGTCAAAAAGTGCACTTATTTAGGACACCCCAAACAATCTTTAAATGAGAGTTTAATCAATAGATTAGTTTTTATTATTATTTAAAAATCAAAAAATCAAAAACTTTAGTTTGAGGGTTTAAAATTCTCGTAGCCCTTGGGATTGAAAATCATCATTTTGCTTATATAATATATAGATAGATAGATAGATGTAGATAGATAGATACATAGACATTGACAGGTGACCTGTGCGATGTACAAGAATTTATTTTTATAATGAAAAATTGATTTTGAGTGTTAATACTTTATATGTATAAAATTTTAACAATTGAAAGCCAAATATAAATAGATTTGCTAATGGCTAATAAAAAAATTTGTCATTGTGTGTGATTCTATGTAAAAAGTTCATAAACATAACTTTTTTCAAAGTTTTATAAAAAATAAAAAATAAAAAGGAATCAGGCACAAAATCTCTATAACCTTAATAACTTCAATTCCAAAGGAGTTCTAATTAATTATGTAACACATCATAATAACTGCAATTTTTTTATTCTAGCTAAATTATTTTTGCATATCTTTTCTGGCAAAGCTTATGAAGGTGCATTATCAGTAATTCTATAAATTCAAAAATTTTATTTAAAAATTATTCAATAAAACATCAATAAATGCCTTAAATATGCACAATCATTTTCAATGAGTCATTGTTCTTTAAAATAATACTCCACAGTATTTATCATTTGACATTTTGTCAATTTATCTTCTAAAAACTTAACAAAAAAATATTGAGTTCTATTATTTTAATCAATCAATATCAAATTGGATGCTACACTTGTATGTAAATTACTTATAGAAATATGATGACTGACATAAAATCACAATGGAGTTAACTTTAATAAATGTAATGATATTTTATATTATGATATATGTTATAAAAGATAATATTAATATTAATTTTAATTGTTTATTTCAATAATCTTAGGAGATAAAAGTATTACTTGAATAATTATATATAATAAATTTAGTGAAATTATTTGTTTATTTTGATCATTTTAATTCTATTGTGCTATAAAAGTGTAATTATCATACAATGATTTTAAATGGTATAAATTAAATTATAAGATATTAATAAACACTTATTTTGATATTAAAAATAATGGTTAAATTAGAAAGAGAATTAATAATATAAAACTAAAAGTGATTCTAATTATTTATTTTTATTTTTTATATTTATTTGAAAAATAAAAATATATAAAAATACAACTACACAAAATTTATTTAAAGAGTAAATATAAATATGTTGTGATTGGATTAAGAATAAAATACATAAATTAATTAGGTAGAGTATTGCTTTTTTCTTTAATATTGTTTTTTGATTGTTCATACATATTCTACATAGGTATATAAAATTTAAATTAAATATAAATGTTTTGTAATAATTAATTTCATGTTAAATAAAAAATTAAATTTAAATTAATATTAAGATATCAATAAGATAAATAAAAAATATAAAAGAAAATTAATTTGATCTGTGCGATATATATAATTAAGCATATTCTATCTTATTTATTTATTTGTATATCAAAATAATTTTTTTAAATATCACAATAATTAAATTAAAATTTCAAGTATATAAAATAAATCTGACAATGACAAAACAAAATACATGATGAAAAATATATAGAAAATAAGTATTTTTCAAATAGAGTCTATATAAAATTGATTATTATAATTGAAATTTAGTTTGTGTAGAACTTTACATGTAAATAGAAAAGGTATGTTGATGTGGCTTTAAAAAAAAAAAATAAAATAAAAAAAAAAAAAAATTAGAATGTGTCACATAAAAAAGAGAAAAACACTACTTATATATATATATATATATATATATATATATATATGTATGTATGTATATACTAGCGTAATACTCGTGCTATGCACGGTTTCAAATAAATAATTAATAATTAATTTTAAAATTAAAATTAAATAGTAAAAAAATAAAATTAATTAAATGTTAACTATTTTTATCACAATTTCACTTATGTTTTTTCCCCCCTACCATTAATGTTATGTTTTAAGTTCTAAATAACAATAACATGAATCATAATGCAATTAGTAAAAATTAGATATAAATTATAATAAATTATAAAATTGCACTTTTTAATTTTTACTTTTAGGAGCAAAACTATCCCTATGATAAAATATAAATACATTATTATTTACTAATGGTTTCATAATTTTAATTTGACATATATTGGCTCGTAAACTATGTGAAACTCAATAATCATTTGTATTATTTTTTACTAATTACATTTTTTTAGTTTGCCATATTTATTAATAATAATAATAATAATAATAACAATAATAATAATAATAATTTTGTTGTGAAACTCAATCTAGCAAATTTTTTTTAAATCAAAAAATTGAATAACAGAATGAGAATGACAAACAATGAACTACTAATACCCTTTATTCTATTATCTTTTTTGAAATCAGTATTTACCTATCAAGTAGGGATGTTCGCGGTTCGGTTGCGGTAAAAGATCCTCCAATCTGTCCGCCAGATTGGCGAATTGGAAAAAATCAATCTGCATCCATCCGTCAGATTGATGGATGCAGATTGAGCAGATTGGCGGATTGTTGCGAATCAGTTTGACAATTTAAACATTTACAATTTTTTAATATAATACAACAAAGTTGTTAACATTGTTTTTGGATAACAATCAAACTCAACATAACCAACAAATTATCAAGTAAATTATCAAATACCAATAATAAATACATATAAGAAAATTATGCATTATCAAAACTATTTAATTACTTTTTTTTTTATTCAAAAACTATTTAATTTGAATTTTTTTTAAATGACAAAATTAAGTCTTATAATTTTCACACAAAAATACCAAATATCAACCCTTGCCATTTCATAAAAGGATTTATAAATTGAAAATAAATTAAAAACACAATAGAATATTTAAACTCTTTTTCAATTGAAAACACAAACAGAATATCTAAACAAATTAAAAACACAAAGTCTTAAAAACTAGTACCAAGTGTAACTTTTAGACTTTCTCAGACATCTCGCATTGAATCATTTTCTTATTATTCTCTCTCACTCACATTTGCTTAACAGATTTTCATAGCACGAATGTAATTTTTTAAAATTATTTTATAAGCCATAATACCCGTGCTATGCACAGGTTTAAATAAATAACTAAAAATTAATTTTGAAATTAAATAATAATATAGAATTTATTGATAAGAAATAAATGAACTAAGGCATAATGTATTTTTAAAAAAAATGTAATAAAAATTATGTTTATAGTGAAATAAAAATGCATTTTGTCTTATAAATTTTATAATTTAGTTTATTTTATATCAAAGATAACCCAATCATATAATAAATTATATTTGTTAATTTATTAACTACCCATTATCTATTTTGTAAAAATTTTAAATTATGTCTAATTAGACATAAAATTATAATTTTTATATGTCATAATTTACGAATATAAAAAAATAAAAATTGGCTTGAGAATTTATGAGGATGCCATACACAGGTGGCACCCTTGACCAATGAGAGATGGACAGTAACTTGCCGTATCAACAAACAACAATCAACTCTCAAAAACGTTTGGACCGTTTTATGGCCCTGTTTGGTAGAGCGGTGGGAAAGTGCTTATAACTTATGTCTAAACAGCTTATAGTTTATAACTATGAACATTACCTGATTTCTGACTTATAAATTAAGCATCTCCTGCCCCACTCAAAGAATTAGTTGATTTCTGACTTCCAAAAAGCTATAGGCTATAAGTTATAAGCTAAACCAAACACATCAAAATAGCTTAAATTATGCTGAAAGCTGAAATAAGCAGCTTTTAAGCTGCACCAAACAGGCACTATACCACGTTTGGTTTTTTTTGGAATCACAATTTTAATTAAAAAAAATATTTTTTTAAAAAATATTTATAATCAAACATACAATTCAAAACTACTTAAAACTCGATTTAAAAATTATTTTCAAAACCAAACACGCAATTTAAATCTTAATTCAAAAAATATTTTCAAAACTCATAACCAAACATAACTCAAAATTCTTTTTAAAACTCAAAACTAAATTCTTTTCAAAACTCTATTTTAAAAGATTTTTTTTATTTTAATTTTTAAAATTATTTTTAGAATCATGATTTGAATATGGAGTCATGTTTTGAGTTATGTGTTTTAAATTGAATTCTCAAAAGAGAAAATTTGTTTAATTATGAGTTTGAATTGTATTTTAAAATTTTTGGACTTAATTTTTTTAAATATTAAAAAAATTTCTTAATTTTATTTTTTGGATAAATATTTATTTATTTATTTTTATGTGCATTGTATTTCATACATTTGTGTGTTGTATTTTTTAAAAAATATTTTGTAAATATTTAAAATTTTAAAAAAAATTATTTTTTAAATAGTTTTTTATTTTATAAATATATTTTTAAATATTTAAATATTTTATATATTTTATATATTTTTTTAAAAATATTTTAATTTTTTAAATTTAAAAAGAAGATTAGATCACCATAAATATCTAAATCATAGCAAATTATTTTGTCAATAATAAAAAAAAAAAAATTTTGAAAAAATAAAAGAAATAAAAAATAATTTTCTTCAATATAAAAATAAAAAATATATTTTTTCAAAAAAATATAAAATAAAAAATAATTTTAAAGGACACAATTTAAAAAAAAAATTGAAAATTTCTTTTAATAGAATTTTGAAAGGAAAAATTAGTATAAGGTCCCTCTCCCATTTTTAGTAATGGAAGAGATCCACAATATTATTTTATGATGTTTAAAGTTTGTCAACCCCATACTCATATGTCACAAAGAAATTTTGCTACCGGCAGAGTCATCGCAGATAAAAAAAAAAGTGTGGATTCAGGTCGTTGAAGTTAGTAAACGCGAACATGGACAATGAAAAAAGAAGATTAACCTTTCGAGCATTGAATCGCATGGTAGTCGAATCGGGACAAATCATTAGCCCATCATCACTCCTCTGCACAGTCTTCATGCTCTTCAATGGCGATACCAATCTATTCACCAATCTTGAAGGCGAAAATGATATGTGTAGTTTCACAGCAGTTGATGACGAAGGCTTCAAAGCATTCTTCTTGCTCAAGCTCGTAGATTTGGTAAGGGAGAGATAAAGGGAAAGTGGCGGCAGAGACCTAGTTCTAATCAAGAACTTGTGTGGAGACTTTGTCTTGCAGAACTTGTGATGATTTTTAGACGGCGATGAATGAAACAATGGATTAAAAAATAACAGTCTTCCTCACAAATTGTCGATTCCTCGGAGACACTTCGTTCGCAGGGTAGTGTAACGCTCTCAAAATAAATCCATAAACTTAAGAGAGTAAGACATAATGCCATTCATCAGAGTATTCTTACAAAAGATATTACATGTTGACAACAAAAATAAATGTCCTATAGGCTTACAACTTTCCAAGTCAACACTTGGGTTCAACAAAAGTAGAGTTCTAACTCTTTACACAAAATAAGCCCATGGCTTGATATACATGTAATATACAAAAGAGACAACAAAAAGAGCTATCAGTCTCAAGCCTCCCAAGCTACTTCCTTGGAGGTGGCATATCACCTGAACCTGAAAATGATATCCCATATAGGGTGAGCCAACGCCCAGTAGAGATATGCTAAACATAAAATGAACAATAACTAAAACATTAACATTTGATAAATGTTTAACTCATATAAACAACTTATAGCATATTTCAATTCCATGACAAATATGTCTATGTTTCATTCCACTTTCCTTTACTTAACCGATTCAATTCAAAAACATGGCTCAGAACCTGGCCAAACAATTTCCATGAGACTACGGCTCATGTAAAAACTTTTCCAATATCAACAATTTAAATGAGATCATAACTCATAATAAAACACTTCCATAATTCACAATTCACATGAGATAACAACTCATATTAAACACTTCCATACTTCATAAATGATACACAGATTTGCTGTATCAATGGAGTCCATCCCCTATCTCCTCCCAAATAATATCCGGTTTAGGAGTCCATCCCCTATCTTCTCCCAAACCGTGGAGTACATCCTCTATCTCCTCCTACACAATACAATGTATATAAACAATTATCATATACACAATCAATCAATACACAAATTCGATGTATTATTCCAACCGTCATATTCAATGACATATTCAACCGATTAGTTTTAATTCACCTAATCATCATGCAGTGTCTACAACAATCAAGATTATCCTCCACCGATAGCCTAAAGCAATTATTTCTAAACAGATAATAATGCCTCAACTGATAAATTACCAACATTTTCAAACGTGAGTGATTAATAAATCCAACTCCACCATTCCATCTCATAATAAGCCAATTTCATTATTTCCAACTCAAATTCATATTTCCATGACTTTCCAAATTAATTATGCAAATTAATTTATATCATAAAATTAGGACTTTCCTTCCTATTTTCTGAATATTGACCCAAACACTCAAATATTAACAACAACATCAATAAGCTCATTTTAAGACCCAAAATATACATATATTGGTCAAAATAGCAAAACCCCTCTTTATTCATGTTGAAACCCTAACACCCAAAATCACCCAACTTCAACATTAAATCAAAATGACCAAAAGTTCATGTCAAAGATCATAAAAATGAGTAGTTATCCCTACCTCATAAGATGAGACCAAATGGAGAAGATGATGAATTTCGAAATGCTCCACAAGCCAAGATTTTCGGATGGAAATGCAGCCCAAGCCAAGCTCTACACTTTATACAAAGGGACCAAGGTAGGGGATCACTCAAACTAGATCAAACCCTAGAGAGAAGTTGAAGTTTAGAGTGAGGAGCTCTCCAATGGAGGTTTTGAAAAGTTAGAGAGAGAAAGAGTCAAAGAAAAGTGATCCAAAAAGTCACTTTTCGGACTGATATAAAAGTCGCCCCGCTCGAGCGTAGAACTCCCCACTCGAGCATCAAACACAGACTCACGCTCGAGCGTCAAAAGCGTCGCTCAAGTGCCGGATGCACACCTCCAGAAGTTTTGCAGTCGATGGTCCCCGCTCGAGCGTGAAAGTGGACGCTCGAGCGTCCAATGGCCTGCAGACAAAATACCGAGAGATGGAAAATCACGCTCGAGCGTCAAAATGCCCGCTCGAGCGGAGAAGAAAAATCAAAGGGCCCGCTCGAGCGTCAAAATCCCCGCTCGAGCGTGAAGGCAAAATTCTGGGATCAACTCTAGGTTTCTAAACATAACCAACTTCTTTCAAACCTGCCCAACACAACCCAAGACTCACATACAAAGAGTAAAGGATGGAAATGAGAATCCGACAACAACACATCTACAGAACTAAGTCCGGAATACAGCACACAAGGAAGGGAAAATCGGGATCGCTATAGTAGCGTACATTTTCCTTCTCATTTTTCTTCTCTAACATGTTTAATTTCCTCTGTGTTGTTCAATTTTCTCTAGATTGTTCAATTTAATCTGGATTTCCCAAGTTTGAACTCATAAAAATTTTAACTTTTTCTAGTTTGAACCCAGAGAAATCTTTTGGGAAGTCCAGAATTTATCTGGGAAGAATTTCTCTAGGAAGTCTAAAGAAATTCTCTGGATTGAAATTTCTCTAGATCGATGTTGAGGGACCTTAGACATTATGAAAATATTGAATGTCCTTTATGCTATAAAATCTTAATATCAGGGACCCTAAAAAAAATCTCCATTTTGAAAAGAATTTGGTTATAAGTTTTGAATTATGTGTTTGGTTACAATTTGAGTGTGGTATGAAGTTGTGTTTTGAGTTTAAAATATTAAAAAAATAAAATATTTCAAATAATTTTTTTAAAAAAATATTTAAATAACAATTATATATTTTAAATAAAAATAATTTTTAATTTTTTTAAAAATATTTTTTTTAAAAATAAATCCAAAAAAATCCAAAACACAACTTAAAACTCTTTTCAAAATTCAAAATTCAAAATTCGAAATTCAATAACTCTTTTCAAAACTCTTAACCAAATAGATTTTCCCTTTTAAAACTCAACTCAAAACTCTACACTTAAATTATAATTCTAAAACCAAACTATAATTCATTATTTCCAAGAAATTCAAGTATTGTTCATTATTTTCAAGAAACTCATATTTTATTATTCTCACAAAAAAGCAAACCGGTTAATATCAAATTTTCAATCCAAAAATTCAAATATTAAATTTTGAATATAATTGATTCAAACAAAACAACCAACTAGGGGTGTAAATTTGCCCTGCGGTCCGTGGGCAACCCGAACCCCGCCTACAATCCCAGGTAGGCTCAACCTGGTTAGGCTTGGGCCCGAGCCTACCTATCATTTTGAAACTTGGTCCGGTCTGTGGCCCAATCCATCGTCCCGTTCAAGGCCCGCCCCAAGTCCGACCCGCCCGAGGCCTACTGTCATTTTTAAAGGAAAATAATAAAATTTCAATGAAAAAATAGAAAAAAATTGTTCAAGTCTGCCCAATGGCCGAATACCCTATGTGATTGGGTATAACTTTTCTAGCTCGTGGCCAACCTGATTCAACCCGAATTTTGGTGGGTCAAGTTGGGCCAGGCTAGGCCAAATTTACATCTCTACAACCAACTGCAAAACCAATTCATAAATTCTCTCATCTTATGCATTTTTCTTTTGGTTTGAACAGATAACTTGAAAATGGCGGCCAACTTCTTTAGCCATGATACCAACTTCACTACATTGGATTCTCTCTGGCATTGTCTATACAGTTTGGTAGGTCATTTAACTTTGATTTAGTTCACACTAAGCTTAGTTTATGCGATTCTTGGGTTGAGGGTAAATGCCCATTCTGAACAAACAAATAGTTAAATGAATTCATGGCATTCTTTTAAATTTGTTAAATAGTTTATTAAGTGCTTACTTTTCTACCTAGAACTAAAAACTAAACTAAACTAAAAGTATTTTTCCAGTAAAAAAAAGAAAGAAAAAAAAAAAGATATGTAAGTAATTGTTATGACCCAAACCCGTCCCTAGGTGTGCGCGGTGCGGGTCGGTGCGGTTTAGGGGTAAAATAAAAACCGCACGGCGGGTGGCGGATTGACAAAATTGACATTAGAAATTGCCATTTTGTTTATCAAAAACCGGCGGTTCGGTCAGCAAACAATGGCGGTTTTGACTTGGTGGTTCAGGCGGATTGGCGTTTTATAATAAGCAAGTATAAATAAAAATTCAAATACTCAATATTTTAGCTAAAACATTTTTTGCCCACATAATTAAGATTTCTCAAACGTTTTTTTTACCAATAGTAAACAAATTACACATTTTTTTTTATTGAGCAACAGTAGCTAACATTTTATATACATTCAATAGTAAACAAATTACACATTTTTTTTACTATTATTGAGCAACAGTAGCTAACAATTCATATATATTCAATGGTAAACAAATTACACATTTTTTATTATTATTGAGCAACAGTAGCTAACAGTTTAATATATATTCAATGGTAAACAAATTACACTTTTTTTTTATTATTGAGCAACAGTAGCTAACAGTATATATATATATATATATATATATAGAAAAATATACCCACACACACACACACACACACATAAATATATATATAGAGAGAGACAGAGAGATGGTACAGAGAATCCACAATATCAAAAAAAACAACAAAATCTGACTCGTAGACGAAGAAGCATTGAGAAGATAGGATAATGACTTAATTAGGAACAAAGAGTACTTACAATTTTTTTCATTGAAACATGGTATCATGGAGAGAATTCAGAGCAGCCATTATAGCGATCCCGGGTTTACCCTTGTTGTACAGTGATCCGGACATGTGTCCGTGGATGTTGGTAGTTGGCTATTATCGTGTTTACATTCCTTTTTCTTCATATTTGAGTTATAGGGTGTGTTAGGCAGGTTTGTTGCAGGTTGGTTGTGTTCGGGAGCCTAGTGTTGCTGCCCAGAATTTTGGACCTTCGCTCGAGCGAGGAGTTGGTCGCTCGAGCGAGAGTGGGTTCGTGTTTGGTGGGTCGAGCCAGAGTGGCTCGCTCGAGCGAGCGGTTGCACCTGGTTCTGGACCTGAGAGCTGTCTTTCTTGGCTCGAGCGAGCTTCCTTCGCTCGAGCGGTCTGGGTTTTTATTCGCTCGATCGAGAACTTCTTGGCTCGAGCGAGAGTTTTCTGTGTCTGGTCGCTCGAGCGACCAAGCCTTCGCTCGAGCGAGCGTGTTTTATATCAGCGGACAGCAGCGTCTTAAACATCACTTTTTCACTTCCTTTCTTTGATTAAACCCTAAATCCGAGCCTCTCTCTCTCTAAACTTACATTCTCTCTAAGATTTGATCTCCCTAGGGTGTGAATCTAGCCTAGGGCCTTTGTTAAAAAGATAGAGGGTGTTGAGAGCTTCGATTTGATCTGAAAAAGTTTGGATTTGGAGCAAGTTGATCTTCGAGTCTTCATCTCCTTTTTGGCTAAAACTTCAAGGTAGGGATATCCTACTCCTCTCTATGGATTTTGTCTTTAAATTTTGGTATTTTGAGATGTTGGGCTTGGTTTGGTAATTTTGTGAAAGTTTGGGGCTTTTGTGTAATTTTACAAAAGTTGGGGTTTTATTCATAATAAACCTAGATGCATGTTTGGCATAGAGAAATAGAATTAATGTTGAATCATTGATGAAAATGGGACATAAGGGTTGAAATGGTAATTATGGAAAATGGCCTAATTACATTGTTTAATTAATTGGGATAATTAATTGGGAGAAATGAGGAAATGAAATGTTGATTGAATATCCAATGTGCATTTATTTTCTGTTTAGAAATAACTGCTTTGGGCTATCGGTGGAGGATAGTCGTGATTGTTGTAGACAATGCATGATGATTAGGTAAACTGAAACTAATCAATGAAGTATGTCATGGAACTTGACGGTTGATAGAATACATTAACTGTATGTATTGGGTGATTGTATATAGAACCAATGTGTTTATATACGTTATGTGTAGAGGAGGAGATAGGGGATGTACTCCGCGGTTTGGGGGAAGATAGGGGATGTACCTCTAAACCGGATAGTGTTGGGAGAAGATAGGGGATGAACTCCGTAGATACAGCTCATATGCTTGTCTAAAGAAGTGAAGATAGAGCTTATATGCTTATCTTTGTGATGCGTGGATATAGCTTTTATGCTTATCTGTGGATATTGTTGTTATACATATCTGTTGTAGAATGTGGATATAGCTTATTTGCTTATCTGAGAATGTGGATATTGTTGTTATACATATCTGTTGAGCATGTGGGTAGTGCTTATATGCCTATCTGTTGAAAAAGGGGAAATGAAAAGTAATTGGGACTTGTAAGTCGTTTGACATAAATATATGATTTATGTGATTGTATCAGTGTTGGCCATCTATCAATTGCTAATCTTTTAGTCATTGTTCATGGTTGGTTTAGTATATTTCTACTGGGCTGTGGCTCACCCTATATGGGAATATCATTTTCAGGTGCAGGAAGCATGCCACCTCCAAGGACATAGCTTGGGAGGCTAGAGGCGGACATGTTTTGTCATTTTACTTTTGATGTATTACATGTAACTTCAAGCCAAGGGCTTTATGTGTAAACGAGTTAGTACTCTTTTGTTGTAACCAAGTGTTAACTTGGAAAGCTGTAAGCCCGTAAGGCATTTTGTTTTGATGTTAACATGTAATACTTATGTAATGGAACTCTAATGAATAAAGGAATGTGGTTAGTTTATATGTAAATGCATGTCTTATCTAATGGGTTTAATGTTGTTATTTTAAGGGCGTTACAGCCATGGATGAATTCTCTGAGTCAAACTGAACAAACCCAAAACCTTGCTCTTCACATTTTCCTCAGCCACCTTGCAAGAAAGTATAGTTCCAAATTTGTAGAAAACTCCCTGCAAGTGAGCACTGGTAACAGAAAGGTCAAGGTTAGTGGCGGCGTCGATCGGAGGAGGAGCAAAAGGGGAGACAAAAGGCGAGTCGATCTGATGAATGAGATGAGTTAGAGTACCAACCACAGGTATGTGAGAGGCAAGTTGATCGGCGATGAAGGCCAGTCCATCGATGACAAAGGCGAAAGGGTCGAGATCGAGAGGCACTTGAAACCCTATAAAGAAATTGACCATCTCTCTCTCTCTTCCAAAGCAGTTTTATGAACCTTATATATACATAGGCGGTGCAGGTCAGTTTGGTCAGCGGGTGACAGTTTTGAAACCGCTACCCACGCCGCCCGCCAAGCAGGGACCCCCTACCCGCCCAACCCGCCTGCCAAAACTGAAAAAATACGCGGTTCGGTGCGGATTTGGCAGTTTTGGCGGTATTGTGCACAGCCCTACCCGCCCCTATAGGTTTAGCGTCGTAACCGGCCAGTAACCTTTGGATTACCGAAGGCCTCTTAACAGAAAAACATATAATTAAGGGCTGCGGAAACAATAAATAGAAATATACATAGTTCATTGAGCTGTGAAGACATACATGAGACAAATATTCTTAAACTTCAATAAAGATGTGTGTGACATCAAAAGATACAGTTAATACATGTCACTTCAAGTACTCTACATATAAGTAGAAAATTTACGCATAATTAAAACAAAAGAACTAAAGTCTTAAATACAAAAACATAGCCACGAGATTTGACATGATCTAGAACCTCCTCGGGAGGCACAAAGGGTGACTGACAAAATGGAATCTTAGGCCATCAACTCTGGGCCTGGTCTCGCGCCTGATTACCTACATACATAAATAATATAAATAGTGAACTGGAGCCCAGTGAATAATAATAAGGTAAAGATTTTAATGAATGATGGCCATCATAGAGTTAGAAATCAGAGTTTTATGCATATACGGATTTCAAATCAAAAACAGTTTCATATACTTGATCATATTCATTTTCAGAGTTTATAAATTTCACATCATAGTACGTGGCACATCCATTAGCGTTAACAAATCCGATGACCCAAAAGGGACAGCCGTGAAGGCATTTTGATGACCCATAAAGGGACAATCATAAGGCATTCCGATAACTCGTGTGCACAGAGACGTTTGCAATGACCCATAAAGGGACGGCCGTAAAGGCATTTCGATGACCCATAAAGGGACGCATATTATATGATGTTAAGGATGCCATGAATACATTTCAGAAACTTGGATGATCATTCATTCACACAAAACATAGCATTTCAGAAACTAATCGTGTCGTATCATCAGAAAATAATTAAGTTTAACATAACTTTATAGAGTTATTACTCACAAATAACAGGTGGCTCCAAATAGACGAATAGAGTAGACAACTCAGATATCTTGTGGCGCGGGACCTACACAGGTAAGAATTCATATTGAATTACACACCCGAAAACATTTACTTTGTTCTTTCTTATCTTGGTGTGTTACTACTTCTTTATCTTCATTATGGTGTCTTAAACTTGGCCTAGGAATACCTAGGATGGAAAGAGGATGCAAAAATGCACTTGAAAATACTTAACAAAATTTGCTGAAAACATGGTCCTCGTTCGAACGCAACTTCCAACGCTCAAGCAGACGTGCAAAATGTGTGTGTTCACTCGAGCGCAAGATCCGTCGCTCAAGTAGTCTGTAAACTTTTGTAAAAGTGGTTGTTTGATTTTTCCACTCGATGCTCGCTCGAGCGTGAGAGACATGCCCTCGCTCGAGTGCAACTTTTGTCGCTCGAGCGGACTGGAAAACATAAGAACTTTTGGGAGCTTGCATTTCACGCTCGAGCAAACTTCTGGTCACTCGAGCAGAAGTACACGCACTCAGAGTGGTCGAGCGCAACTTCCTATGCTCGAGCGAACATGCAAAATGTGAGTGTTCGCTCGAGCGCAAGATCTGTCGCTCAAGTAGTCTGTAAACTTATGTAAAAGTGCTGGTTGCTTGATTTTTCCGCTCGATGCTCGCTCGAGCGTGAAAGACATACCCTCGCTCAAGCGTAACTTTTGTTGCTCGAGCGGACTGCAAAACATAAGAACTTCTGGGAGCTTGCATTTCACGCTCAAGCGGACTTCTGGTCGCTCGAGCGGAAGTACACGCACTCAGAGTGGTCGCTCGAGTGTAGATTCCTTCGCTCGAGCGGAAGTGAAAAATCTATAATTTCCATATTGCACTCCCTAGCTCAAAACTCGAATCTAACTCATCAAAACACAACTCTTGGCCCCCAAAACTTGAGAAAACAAGTTTAGACTTTGAAAACATTAAGAATTAAAGATCCTTTCACAAAATCAAGGCCCGAGAGTAAGTACATGATATGAACATGACATGCATGTATTCACTTGGGTTCATGGCTTCTAAAACATGATTAAATGAGGTCCAATGGTGAGGAATGGTATGAATTCTTCAAACCATGCTAGAATTACAACACACATGAGAGAAAATCTTTGAAGATAACTTCAAAATGTCATGAAATATGCATGCATGCATGGTATGATTTATACTCATTCATTCTAGTTCAATTTCAACTTAATTCTCTTGTATTCATGAACTTACCAACTCAAGAGCAAGACTAAAGGCTTGAATTCTTATCTTATACTTTGGATTCACAAGTGTAGAGGCTTAAATTTCTAAACTCTCCTCAAGTTTCCAACAATTCCTAGCAATTCACCCCTTCTCCCTTGTTGAACTCACTCTCACTTGGTCTCCCTCTCTTTCCTCACATTTTTAGCTCAAAAAGAATGAAATGAAAGTGTATGGATGCATATAAGAGTCCATTAGTGCCTTAGTTAGGCTTGGACTGTGGAATTCATCAATTAGTCTTAATTGGGTACTAATTACTCTAATTTAATCATTCCGAATTGAATTTCAATTAAACCTACCATAAAGTTCTAAAAATTCTAATTGACACATAAATTAAGTCAATTTCTAAATCGGATGCCGATAAGGCCTTCAATTCGCAACTGAAATGGAAATATGAACAAATCTTTCTACGTTAAACAAATATAAACATATATAAGGGAACATATGATGTAACAATTTACTTTAATTATTTATTAGGCATAATTAAGCATGGATTAACGTTAATGATGGGTCCGAGTTGTTATAGTAATACTTGATTTTTTTTATTTTTTTGGGTGAGGTAATTGCAAGTGTAGGCGAATATGGTGAGTGTGATGGTTGCCATGGTTGGAGTGATGTTGGTTGTAGGTATCGTTTTCCTTTTTTTGGAGAATTTCCATCCAAAAGGAAGAAATACCATTACTACTAGCAACTAGGAATGACAATGGACGGCAATAGGGTGGTAAAAAGAAATTAGAAGTATGTAAATAACAAAGAAAGATAACACTTATATTGAATAAGATTGAAATAATATTACATTCGTGATATAATTACATAGTTTTGTCAGATCAACTATGATACAAACCCAATCTATTATCACAAAAAAATTATTTACAAACCCAAAACTAAAGAAGTAGATAAAAAAAAAAAAAAGATGCATGAAGGAGATATCATCAACACTTGGTCGGAGTGTTTTCGACGGGATTTTTTTTTAATAATTGTCAACATGGAATCTTTAATCGTCAACAAGAGAGAAGTCATTTGTTATACTTTGAATAAGAGATCGAAAGGTAGAGAGTAATGAAATGGTGAAGAAGGAAAGATAAAGAGAGATGGGTGAAATAGAAAAAAAAAAAAGAAGAAAAAAAAAGTAAATTAATTGGAGACTGTTCTTTGGATGAAATCTTCGAAGAATTGAGAACATATAGGGTGGAATTTTCAAAGCACTAAAACAGATAGAATTTTATTTGGATAAAATATTCAAACAGATAAGGAAAAATTGAATTGAAAAGATTAAAAAATCAAATAGTTAGGTAAAAAAATTGAATAGATTGGGAAATTTTTGGAACAAATAGGAAAAAAATTTGAATAGATAGAAAATAATTTGAATAGGTAGAAATTTTTTTGAATATATAGACATAAATTTGAATAGATAGTCAACGTAAAGTCAAACAGATAAAGAAAGTCAGAGGGTAAAATTGAAAACAAAATGTTCTTCAGTATTTCTCACCAAACTATTTCACAAAGTATGGAACTCTCATCAATATAAAATATCTCTTAGACTTGCCTTAAACCTTCTTCGGATTGGATTTATCACAAATTATTATTTTAATGGATTAGTCAATACTATTTTTTAAATATATTTTTAATTTAATAAATTTACAAATTTATTATGAAATTTTAGAATTCCCATAATGCTCCAAGAAAATTCTATTTTTCATAATCTATATAATAAGGGAGCTCTGTTTTTCAAATCAGATGGGACATTTGTCCCTTTGTCCAAATTTTGACCATTAGATTCATTTAATCTGAGGGTCAAAAACATCTCCCTCTCATCTCTGTCAACACACACTCTCTCAACACACACCCTCTCTCTCTCACAGATACGCCTCTCCTCTCTTTGTGTTTTCAAATTTTGAACATACACACACTCTCTCTCTCTACCTCCATTGGAGCCATTCCCGTGCTTCCCTGTCGAAACCCAACCCAACCCTTGCCGTGCTTTCCTGTCTTCATCTTCTCTCTGCCGTCAACAAGGGTTCGTCACTGCCGGAACCGGACCGAAGTCTGTCCTCGGCCAGAGCATCACCGTCACTGTCCCCGGTTACCCCTCTCTCTCTCTCTCTCTCTCTCTCTCTCTCTCTTAAGCCAATATGTGTGTATTTGTGTGTATAATATATATAATTTGCATTTTGGATGTATATATATAGTTTGAAATGTTGAACATGGTTAATCTGAAATGTTTGGGTTTGAAATGTTTGATATGGTTAATCTGATATGGTTAATTTGAAATGTTTGATGTTGAACATAATTTTGATTTATGAAATGGGTTTGATTTATGAAATGGGTTTGAAATGGGTCTGATGATTTATATTGAACATGTATGTATTTGTGTGTATTATATATATCATATATGTAATGGGTTTGAAATGGGTTTGATATGTTTGAAATGTTTAATCTGATTAAACAATGTTTGATATATGGTTAATCTGATTAAACAATGTTTGATATATTTAATGGGTTTGATGATATGTAATCTGATTAATGGGTTTGTAATCTGATTAAACAATTTGTATGTAATGGGTTTGATATGTTTCATATGTTTGAAATGTTTGATGTTGAACATGTATGTATTTGTGTGTATTATATATATCATATATGTAATGGGTTTGAAATGTTTGATATGGTTAATTTGATTAAAAATATAGATGATGTTGATATGGGTTTGATATGTTTGAAATGTTTGATATGGTGGGTTTGATATGTTTGAAATGTTTAATCTGATTAAACAATGTTTGATATATGGTTAATCTGATTAAACAATGTTTGATATATATAGATGTATGTAATGGGTTTGATATGTTTGATATGTTTGAAATGTTTGATGTTGAACATGGTTCTGATTAAACCAAACAAGGCCATTATATTTGATTCAAACCATCAAAATATACTTATAAGTCTCAGTGAACCTCACATGGCACAACATGCTCCCCAAGTCCCTTATTATGATAGTAGTCATTGAGACAGTAAGGAGGGTGATGGAGATGATGCACGTACTGAACAGAGAAAAGGATTAGATTTTGGCAGAAACCCTGTAATTGAGGGATGGGTTTTAGGGTAGGAATGAAACACTGTTTGGCTCACTGATTGAGTGTTTTATTTATTTTGTTTTGTTTTACTTTTTTGAAAATATGTGTTGAAGTGTTTTTTATTTATTTTTTTAATTTCTTAATAGTGTAATAGGGAAAAAAAAAAAAACACAAATGAGACTTGTATCCCTATAACAGAATCACTTATATCTCATATGTTTGTATATTTTTTTTTCTGTTTCACTGTTAAGTAATTCCCCCATTTTTTAAATATATGTACTATATGTAAATTATGATATTTATAAAATTAATCATTATAAATGTCATAATTGAATTCTTTTAATGTTGTACGTGAAAAAAAATTGAGTCATAATCAAATATTACGTAAGACATACATAATCAAACTAATATTATAATTAATATCACAGTAAATTTAATATAATTGGAGTACTCCCATCAAATTAAGGATTGGAGTTTGGAATTTTTCAAAAAGATTTGCTGAAAAAAAATAGTAAGGATTAGAGTACTCCTATCAAATTAAGTTTTTAACCAAGATTTCAATTGAATTTGATGAAAAAAGAGGAGTAAGGATTCGAAATATCATTTAGTTGTTGATGGATGGCAAATATTATTCTGAAGGGGAAGAAGACAGTTGCAGATGTTATGCCAATTGCTACAGGTCATGAACGTGAAGAACTTTAGGCCGAACTCAAGGTATCCTATTGTTTATTCAGTTCAATTCATGTGTCTGATACGTATGTGTAATACCATATACATTTGATAGTTTGAGAGAGAATTGAATTTGAATTTAATCTAATTCTTTCATTTAGGAAAGGAATGTTCTGGAGATGAATTATGTCCCCAAGGTTTGAATTATTGGACCTTTGCTGTGTATTGTGATTTAATCCAATTCTTTGATTGTGCTTTCATTTGTATCCATTGAGTTCTGCCTTATTTATATGCATTTTGATCCCAATCTGATATGCATTTATAAAATTAATTTGAAATGTTTGATTTATCACATGGTTTTATGTATCTGCCACATCCAATTGTGGGAAATTATTTTTAATGTTTATAAAATTATTTTTCCAACATCTATAGTCCTAGGGGTGTGGATAAACATCTACATCTGATGTTTATACATAGAAATTATTTATGTATCTACCACATCTATAGTGGCAGATAAACATCTATTGTGGAAACATCATCCAATGGGTTTGATTCTTTAATGGGAAATGGGTGTTGATTTTCTATGGTTTTGAAAAGCTTTTGATTGATAAAATCATTGGAACGAAGACTTAAGTGGGTCTTTCTGAGTAGAGAATTCTAATTTTACATAACGAAATAGAGGGTGTTTTTTTTTTTAAAAAAAAAATGGAAATTGGAAGAAGAAAAGAAACATACATTTTTTGTGTTGGATGGGTTTATTTTTTGTGGGTTGAGAAAAGAATGCGTTGGTTTTTTGTATTAATTTTTGACGTTTTAGCTAATGTTTCAAATTTAACCAATATAGATAGGAGTTAAATTAATCTTTTATTTTTATTTTTATTTTTATATATGATTATGGACGTATATATATATATATATATATATGTATGATTATGGACGTGTATATATATCTGTATATATGATTCCAAACCCCAAACCCCCTATTTATGTATGATTCCAGTATGTATATATAATATTGAGAAGTCATGTCTAAGAAAGCCATGTCTAACAAAACCTGTGCCAATGGAAAATTGAAAGAATATTAATATTAATTTCTGTTTTCTAGGCAACCAAACAAAGGGCTTTTTTTTTTTTTTAAATAAAAAAAATGGAAAATTGGAAGAAGAAAATAAACATACCTTCCTCTGCCTCCTAGGGCATGTTTTTTGTGTTGAATGGGCTTATTTTTTGTATTAGATTTTTACTTTTTATCTAATGTTTCAAATTTAATCAATATAGATAGGAGTTAAATTATTCTTTGTTTTTTTTTTTTTTTCTTTTCTCCTTGAATGACACTTGGGGTATGTTTGATTAGCAGTATTAGTGGTACTATTTTATTAACCTGTTAATCAAATAAGGTCTTAGTTTGAGTTTTATTTATTGCATAAAACACTTATTTATTAGTTTGTATAGCATTTTGGTAACATTCGAATTTATTAGTTTGTATAGCATTTTGATAACATTTGAATTTTATTAGTTTGCAAAATTAATCTATTAGGAGTTAAATTAATCTATTATTAGTTTGAATTTTATTAATTTTATTAGGAGTTAAATTATTATAATTTTTTTTCCCTTTTCTCCTTCAAGGACACTTAGGGCATGTTTGATTAATAGTATTAATGGTACTATTTTATTAACCTGTTAATCAAAGTGGTACTATTTTTATGAAATTATTTGTTAGCTTTTTGACTTTATGAAACAAAATTTGCTATGGAGGATCAATAGATGTATTCCATTCCACTGCATTATTTTCTGTGAGTTGGAGAGGCATTTGAGTGCGACAAGATGAAAAAAGAAGAAGAGAGAATGTGATAGTGCTATTCTTATATACAAGATATATTACCTTTCTTGGTAAAAAGTGTCATTGTCCACATGAAATCACTCTAATATTTTGGGCATCAAAAAATGCCATCACATGAGAAATGTGTTTGGGGCTTCAAGAATATATTTTTTACATTTGTGTGTAAGTGGCTTCTTATTTTGTCATGGTGGCTGACCATAATCACTCTTCAAAATAGGCAATGTCTTTTTTAATTTTAATTTTAATTTTTATTAAACTAATTTGAAATTGATTATTTTATTGTGTACATTTTTATTTTTGCAATCAATCCCATTTGATGGGACTTAAGGCTTGGTTTAGTTTACTCATCTAAATTTGTTTGTTTCATCTGAGATGGTCCTAGAACAATTTGTGATCAATGTAACTTTTGATATAGTGGTCTTCCTATGGTTTTTTTGATATACTATTCAGGGCTATATTTGTTTGGGTATGCTACATAATACATAATTTCTCTTAAAAGTTTTACGAAGAATCATCTAGCCTTTGTTGGTTGATTGATTGATCCTAAACATTTTTGGTTGTTTGATCACAACTTTGAGACACTTTTCATAAAACATTTTTATGGTCGTTAACATTTTTGCAACACATAGATTGTAATATAAGAATTTTATTAGATAATGCATTCAGGCATGGACATAAAACACCTATTTATTAGTTTGTATAGCATTTTGATAACATTCGAATTTATTAGTTTGTATAGCATTTTGATAACATTTGAATTTGATTTACAAATAATGGGGAAAATGGAAAACTGAGTTTTGATTGGATACAAGTGTATAATTGTATTTTATGTATGTATGTATGTATGTGATACACGTCCATAATTTAATTTTATTTTTTGTGGCTTTTTAAATAGAGAGAATGAGTTGATTTTATGTGTTAGTTTTTGGCTTTTTAGCTAATTTTCCTATTCGCAAACAAATTTAACCAAAATAGATAGGAGTTAAATTAATCTTTTTTTTTTTTGTTTTTTCTTTTCTCCTTGAATGACACTTAGGGCATGCTTGATTAGCAGTAATAGTGGTACTATTTTATTAATCAAAGGTACTACCGATTTATTAGTTTGTATAGCATTTTCATAACATTCAAATTTGATTTACAAATAACCTCTACGATTTATTAAATGTCATTCATACACAACCAACCAAGCATTAATTAGTAGCTAACAATTGGCCAAATGGAAATCTGAACTTTGGATATCTTTTGTTTTAATAATCTTTCAAAATATTAATGAATTGGATATCTTTAATAATCTTCAATAATCTTTTGTTTCAATAATATTGACAACAGGTTTGAAGCATTGAGTTTGAAGCATTGTGGACTTCCTTAAGACCTTTCATATCCAAACAAGGTAAATAATCTTTTATTTTTATATATGATTATGAATGTATATATATATCTATACATATGATTCTAATATGTATGTATATATGATTCCAAATCCCAAACCCCCTCTTTATGTATGATTCCAGTATGTATATATATATATATATATATATAGAGAAGCCATGTCTAAGAAAGTCATGTCTAACAAAACCTGTGCCAATTACTTAACAAATTGAAGTGGGTTTCTGCTTTCTAGGAAACCAAACAAAGGGCGTTTTTTGTTTTTTTTAATAAACAGAATGAAAAATTGGAAGAAGAAAATAAACATACCTTCCTTTGCCTCTTAGGGCATGTTTTTTGTGTTGAATGGGTTTATTTTTTGTATTAGTTTTTGACTTTTTATCTAATGTTTCAATTTAACCAATATGGATATGAGTTAAATTAATCTTTGTTTTTTTTTTTCTTTTTATTTTCTTTTCTCCTTGAATGACACTTGGGGCATGTTTGATTGGTAGTATTAGTGGTACTATTTTATTAACCTGTTAATCAAACAAGGCCTTAGTTTGAGTTTTATTTATTGCATAAAACACATGTTTATTAGTTTGTATAGCATTTTGATAACGTTCGAATTTATTAGTTTGTAACATTCGATAACATTTGAATTTTATTAGTTAGTAAAATTAATCTATTAGGAGTTAAATTAATCTACAGATGTGGTAAGTATGGAAATCTAAACCACATTTCGTATTTTTCAAACCCCAAGCCCTCTCTTTATGTATGATTCCAGTATGTATATATATATTGAGAAGCCATGTCTAAGAAAGCCATGTCTAACAAAACCTGTGCCAATCTATATAATAAGGGAGCTCTGTTTTTTTTCCCAGATGGGACATCTATCCTAAGTGTCTGTCACGCCCCACTTTTATTACTCGAAGTCATTACCAAATTCATTAACTTAATTCAATTTCAAGGATAACATGCGGAAATAAACTCATACATTCAATCCATAGAAATGATTAACAATACTCTCATTCGTATGCAAAGTAAAGATTACATGAACATACTTAATAAATTGCCCTTGGGCTTACATCACTTAAGGCACAAGAAGAAGGGTGTAACCCTTTTACAACAATGGCATTCCGCCAACATAACTGAGGCCCCGTGGCCAGTAAATAAGTAGATCCAAAATCTTGCAGCTCAATCTGCTTAATACCTGAAAAAGATTCAACAACGTGGGATGAACATATAGTCCAGTAGGGAACTCAACATGATCCTTGTAACGCCCTCAAAATAGCAACATTAAACCCATCAGATAAGACATGCATTTACATATAAGCTAACCACATTCTTTTATTCATTAAAGTTCCATTACATATGTATTACATGTTAACATCAAAACAAAATGCCCTACGGGCTTACAGCTTTCCAAGTTAACACTTGGTTACAACAAAAGAGTACTAACTCGTTTACACATTAAGCCCTTGGCTTGAAGTTACATGTAATACATCAAAAGTTAAGCGACAAAAGTATGTCCGCCTCTAGCCTCCCAGCTATGTCCTTGGAGGTGGCATGCTTCCTGCACCTGAAAATGATATTCCCATATAGGGTGAGCCACAGCCCAGTAGAAATATACTAAACCAACCATGAACAATGACTAAAAGATTAGCAATTGATAGATGGCTAACACAGATACATTCACATAAATTACACATTTATGTCATACAACTTACGAGTCTAAGTTACCTTTCATTTTCCCTTTTTCAACAGATAAGCATGCTAGCTCTATCATCATTTCCATAGATATGTATAAAAACTATATCCCACATTCAGATAAGCATATAAGCTATATCCATATTCTCAACAGATATGTATAACAACAATATCCCACATTCACAGATAAGCATATAAGCTGTATCCACACTTTACCAAGATAAGCATATAAGCTCTATCTTCACTTCTCTAGACAAGCATATTAGCTGTATCTACGGAGTTCATCCCCTATCTTCTCCCAACACTATCCGGTTTAGAGGTACATCCCCTATCTTCCCCTAAACCGCGGAGTACATCCCCTATCTCCTCCTCTACACATAACGTATATAAACACATTGGTTCTATATACAATCACCCAATACATACAGTTGATGTATTCTATCAACCGTCAAGTTCCATGACACATTTCATTGATTAGTTTCAGTTTGCCTAATCATCATGCATTGTCTACAACAATCACGACTATCCTCCACCGATAGCCCAAAACAGTTATTTCTAAACAGAAAATAAATGCACAATGGATATTCAATCAACATTTCATTTCCTCATTTCTCACAATTAATTATCCCAATTAATTAAACAATGTAATTAGGTCGTTATCCATAATTACCATTTCAACCCTTAGGTCCCATTTTCATTAACGATTCAACATTTATTCCATTTCTCTATGCCAAACATGCATCTAGGTTTATTATGAATAAAACCCCAACTTTTGTAAAATTGCACAAAAGCCCCAAACTTTCACAAAATTACCAAGCCAAGCCCAACATCTCAAAATACCAAAATTTAAAGACAAAATCCATAGAGAGGAGTAGGGTATCCCTACCTCGAAGTTTAAGCCAAAAAGGAGATGAAGACTCGAAGATCAACTTGCTCCAAATCCAAACTTTTTCAGATTAAATCAAAGCTCTCAACGCCCTCTATCTTTTTAACAAAGGCTCTAGGCTAGATTCACATTCTAGGGAGATCAAATCTTAGAGAGAATGTAAGTTTAGAGAGAGAGGGTGTCGGATCTAGGTTTTGAAAGAAAAAGGGAGTGAAAAAGTGATGTTCAAAAACGCTACTGTCCGCTGATATAAAACACGCTCACTCGAGCGAAGACTTTGTCGCTCGAGCGACCAGACACAGAAAACTCTCGCTCGAGCCAAGAAGTTCTCGATCGAGCGAAGAAAAACCCAGACCGCTCGAGCGAAGGAAGCTCGCTCGAGCCAAGAAAGGCAACTCTCAGGTCCAGAACCAGACGCAACACTCGTTCGAGCGAAGCCACCCTGGCTCGACCCACCAGACACGAACCTCACTCTCGCTCGAGCGACCAACTCCTCGCTCGAGCGAAGGTCCAAAAATCTGGGCAGCAACACTAGGCTCCCAAACACAACCAACCTGTAACAAACCTGCCCAACACATCTTATAACTCAATATACAAAGTAAAGAGGATGCAAACATGATAATAAACAACTACCAACATCCACGGACACATGTCCGGATCACTGTACAACAAGGGTAAACCCGGGATCGCTATAATCCTCAACAATAACAACTTACAGATAGCTATGATCATGAACACTCATTCTCATACTAGAATAGTAAAGTGACAGTTTATACAAAATATATATGTAAGAACTTTTCTCGAAAACAACTGTTTCATTCAACGCTACAAGTGGTTTGTCTTTCCTTTTTCCTTTCATTAACCCCCATTCCCAATCTTTCTTAACATTAACAAATACTTAGGAAGTAATCACACTAAGCCCGATACTCTTTTCCATTTCCTATACATACTCAGATGTACCTTTTCAAACATGTTTATCTTTAAAACATTCGTTCTCCTCCACACTTTCCAAAAGACAAAAATGACATTTTGGTTTCCATTACTATCAAAACTATACATGCATATCTTTGTAAAAAAAATAAATTTACAACCCACCAACATGTATACAATCAACCAATGGAGTAACTCGGTCCTCCGAACTGTAACCAATCAAATCCATGTTATTTTCAGTTACAACGAAACAACAACAATCCCATTTCGCTCTACTAGCTATGTGCATAGTAAGCCAACAATACACCCCACTCAACAACATAACAACAAGCCAGTTTACCAGGCGCTAGCTGGAGGGGTATGGTACCTTCGATTATTAGCGCAGACAGTTCTCCAGGCGCTAGCTGGAAGGTAACGGTACCTTTGATTCTAAGCGCGGTCAGTTCTCCAGGCGCTAGCTGGAAGGGTATGATACCTTTGATTCTAAGCGCGGGGCATAACATCAACAATCACAGCACATCAAGGCATAACCAACATGTATAATGCATATACATAAACTATCAAGACACCAACAATGTGTTAAAGCATATGAACACATGACTATCTCCTTTCGAGCAAATATACATATATATAATGTATCTAGCACTTCATCACATACGATGTTCAATTAATCAATGGTAAAATGCATACCCGACAATTCCACACAACCGTGTCATCCTCCACCGATGACCAAGGACAAAACCTCTAGATGCATATAGTTAGTACATCTATTAATAGACTCAAATATCATGAATCACAAACCCAACAACAATATTAACATGGTAGTTAAAGATACAACTTCTACATGTGTGTTCAACACTCAAGATACAACAATCCAATTCTCAAACTTATTTCGAAAACACTTCCCTCATTTTCACAAAAAACGATTCCATTTCCTTTTTGTTATCACAAAACCAACTCCACTAATCTTGTTTCCATAAAATCAACTCTAAAGCGATGGTTAATCCCTTAGGCATTAACACCCTTACCACACTCATTTTGACAAAAGAGATTTACACACGATGGTCAACAAACCCCCATTATAATTTACCCAACCAAAATATAATTTAGGGCTTTTCTTCTATTAACTACAACATGCTAATTTATATTCTAATTAGCCAAGACAACAATCAATGAAGCCAAAACCATTCTCCACACAACCAACCCTAGGTTTATTTCATGATTTTCAAACAAATCCAACTTGATACAATTTTTATGCAATACAAAAATTACCACATGTCTATCTATAGACGAAGTATTGAAAAAGAACAAGGAGAATCCCTACCTCAAATGGAGAACTCAAATAGAGAAGATGACCCGAAATCAAAGTGCTCCAAATCCCAAATTTCTTGGATCACAACGAAGCCCTCGACGATCAACACACTTCTTACAAAGGCCCAAGGTGAGGAAAACACTCTAGCTAGATCAATCCTAAGAGAGAAGTTAGGTTTTAGAGTGAGGTGCTCTCCAATGGCGGTTTTGAAAAAGTAAGAGAGAGAAAGGAAATCAAAAAGTGAACAAAAAGGTCGGATCTCGGCTTTATATAAAAGTCGCCCCGCTCGAGCGTCGAACTCCCCGCTCGAGCGTCACTCACAGATACCCGCTCGAGCGTCCAATCCCCCGCTCGAGCGGTGGATGCACGCTCCCAGAACTTATACAGACATGATGCCCGCTCGAGCGTCAAACTCCCCGCTCGAGCGTCAGACACATACTCCCGCTCGAGCGTCCAATCCCCCGCTTGAGCGTATACCACTGCAGACGAAATACTGGATGGGTGATTTCCCCGCTCGAGCGCCGAAACCCCCGCTCGAGCGGAGAGGCCAAAAACTGGGCAAAGATTCTAAGTTCTAAAACATCACCAACTTATTCCCAACAAGTCCAACACAACCCAAAACTCTAAGATAAAGACAAAGCGATAGAAAAGAGGATAAGACAACAACAAATCTATGGAACCAAGTCTGGATTACAGTTAAACAACAACAGGGAATACCGGGATCGCTATAGTGTCCATGAGACTGAATGGTTGAGATTTTGTCTCTTTTATCTTTACCGTTGGACACAGATTCAAAGTTGAAACCATTTCAAACCCATTTCAATAATTAGATTACACATTAAGCTTTTAATGTTTGGTATAGTTATGTATCTTGGTATATAGCTGTTCAATTTCTAGAGAATACTTTTTTTTTTGGAATGTATGATGAATTATGTGAATACTTATACAAGTTCATTTTTTATACCCATTTTATAGACCCAGTGATGTGTTAAGAAGATGATTGGTTGATAATTAGATAATATTTAATTATCAACCAGTCCTCTTCTAAACATATCAATAGACCTATAAAATAAGTCAAACTTTTGGGCCTGAATAACTATTATTTTTTTATTTTTTATTTTTTTACAAAGATTTTGTTACAGTTTAATTTTGTAATATGATAGGTCTTCTTCTTTTCTTTTTTTTTCCATCTCTCTTAGGCTGTATTTGGATTTAGGATTTGAAGGGAATTTGTTGATTGAAAGGAAAAGGGAATATTAAAAAGTTAATCCTTTTTATTTGATGACCCTTATTTTTTTTGCTTTTAGTGAATTGTTTTTAATTTGGTTTTTTATTAAACTGCTATTTTAAAATGTTTAGGCTTCTCTCTCTTTAAAAAGAGTCCAGTTTATTTTGCTGTTTCAATTTTATTTATAGAATTTTTCAAACAAAAAAAAAGACTTTTTAGATGTTTATCAGGACTTTTGAAAAAACTTAAACTTATTTTAAAAATTTGTTTTACTAACTTTTTAATGATTTTTATGAGAGTATTACTCCTTGGAGTAAATAAGCTACTGTGTAGTATACTTTTTTGAAAAAGGCATTTGCAATTATACAGATCATACAAAAGGTATTTGTAATTTTTCAGTTACAGTGTGGTGAGCCCTTTTATAAATTTTTATTGTAGTTTTTTACATATTTTTTTTTCACATTTTAAAATAAAAATTTAGTAATTAAATTTCTGTAATTAAGTTTTGCTAAAATTTTATTCATTAGTATAATTTATATTTTTTTTATAATTTACTTAGTTGTTAGTAGGAAAAATGGGCAATACAATCCATAAGAATTAACCTTTGTCAGTGCAAAGTTGCTATATAGAATCAACCACAAAATCATGTATTGCTATAGTTCTACATTTTGGTCAATAGAGAAAAATTATGAAGATTTCTATGAGACTATTTAATTTTTCTTCTATCCTTTTTCTCCATCTGTGATATTCATGCACAAACGAACTTCTTAAACTAGGTTGTTAACTAAAATATGTTAGGAGGCTGTTAATTTTGTAGCGATTAATTTTTCTTTATGGCAATTATTAAACCTCGTTTTGCCTTCATACAGTTATCTTTGTCAAATTTACATAACCAGGCACTTTCAGGTTAAGACACCATTGACCTTCAACCGCTAATTATGGACAACATTACTATTTTTGGTCACGTAAGTTGTTTTCTTTTTTATTTATTTGAAAAAAAAAACAATTTTCTTATAAGCAAAAGTCAATTTTCTTTTCTTTTCATAATTTTTTTTATCTAATTCCTTATAACAAAATTCTCTTTTCTTATAATTTACAGATGGATGGAGACCTACGTCGAACTGTAATACTGATTCCTTTTACTCATTTTCTTACATGTATAATTTTTTTATTTTTTTTACCTCTAATTCTTTTGTATTTTTAGGTCCAATTTCTTCAAGAAAGAAATGTTAATGTTGTTATCCGCGATGAGCGTGACCTTAATGTCATCCGTGTTCGAGAGGTAGGCCCAATTTAATTATATAGATTTTTTTTCATTCAAAACACCGTATACACCGTATATTCTTATTTATAGATTTTTTAAAAACTTTCTACATATATAGATTTTTTCTTCATTCTTTAATAATTTTTTTTTTTTTTTTGTAGGCAAAAGTAAAGAAATTGCCAAGGCATTGTTGAAGAAAAACGAAAAGACCACCGTTTCGGGCAAGGGAAAGGAAAATGCATGTTCAGTAGTATGGCTCTTCAACATTCCCATTTAAAGTTCTTTTTTTGAAATATTTATTTTGGACCATGAACCTTGATTATTTATTTATTTGTAAATGTAAAATTGACATACTACTTGCATAGTGACATATACTGTTCTTATAGTAAACAGTTTCATATAAATTTGGGAAATGTTTTTTTTGAAGCATACTAAAATAGGATTTGTACAAAAAACAATATATTTGTTTTAAATTATTATTATTCTTTTTTGGCTTTTTGCTATTGACAAGAGAATAAAAAAGGAATATAACAAAAAAGGAATGAGGGGAGGAGGGATACAGAATGAAAAAGTTTTCAATTTTTTTACAAAATCTCAGAAGGAAAGGGAATTAAGATAAAGTAAATTAATAGAAATGAAAAATGAAGAGAAAAGTATAAAACAGTAGATGATAAAATTTAGGCATCTTATGAAATTAATCTTCATGTTTTAGGCACATAACAATAATGTTATATCGAAAGCTGCATTGGCTCAACGTGCACGGCGAGAACGCGAAAGAAATGATAAGGCAAGTTCTTCATATCAATTGGGACAACGTTCGCGACGTGAACGAGAAAGATCGAGAGAATTGATTCCACCAAGCACAACTAATACTCCACCGGCTCAGAAAGGAGTAATGTTTACACATCTACTTTCGCCAAGCACATCTTTAGCTTCACAAAGGAATTGGTAAACAATTGTATTTAATTATACAAATACATATTCTTATTGTTAAGATTTTATTTAACAAATTTTATTTTCTACACAACAAATATTTGTAGGCCTACTCATGCAAACTCATTGCTCCATGAGACTAGGAATATCAGTGTTGTTATTCGTGATGAGTGCAATCTTAATATTATCCGCAATTCTAAGGTAAGTATAAATATCAAGTTCAAAATGTTCTTTTTTCGTAATCTTAATAAATTCTATAAATACATGCTCTTTTTCGTATTCTGAATAAATTTTATTTATTTTTGGTAGGCAAAGGAAAAGGAAAAGGCCAAGGCAATGTCTAAAGGAAAAGAAAAGGCAACTTCTTTTGACAAATGGAAGGAAAACGCATGTCCAATGGTATATATTCAACATCTTTAAAAAAATATTTATCGAGTAAAACAAAGCCAATCATATTGTTTAAGTGACCATTGATCATTTAAACTATGTTGTCAATTTTTTTTGTGTGCTCTTTGTTTTCTGTACACTCAAACAAAGTATTTTTAGCTCTCTTTAACATTTCCTAAAAAATAATTGTAACCTTTATCAACTCCAAGAAAAACTTTGTCAAAAGGTACAATTTATTTATTGATAAATTTGTTATTTTAAAAATATTTTACTATATGTGTCGACTTTTGTAGGATTGGGTTAAAAAATATGTGGAGCTCAAAAAAATAAATACAACTAGATTGCTTCGATGGGGATGTAACAAGGTAATCTGAAAGTGTTTTGATATATAACTTTTTTATTTGCTAATATACTAACTTTTTTATTTTCATAAATTAATAGATTGTCGTGCATGTTCCTCACCAAGAAAAACTTTGTCAAAAGGTACAATTTATTTATTGATAAATTTGTTGTTTTAAAAATATTTTACTATATGTGTCGACTTTTGTAGGATTGGGTTAAAAAATATATGGAGCTCAAAAATATAAATACAACTAGATTGCTTCGATGGGGATGTAACAAGGTAATTTGAAAGTGTTTTGATATATAACTTTTTTATTTGCTAATATACTAACTTTTTTATTTTCATAAATTAATAGACTGTCGTGCATGTTCCTCACTAGGGATACATACAAGTTGATACGAGGACTTTTTGGAAAGTGATGACGCGCTCCTAGGATTTCTAAGAAAGAACAAGTTTGAATCTCATATTTACTTTTGTGAATAGCATACATATGCTAGCTACGATCCATATTTTGTAAAGTTTCCGATCGATGTGAAATTTATTACTTACAATAGTTTTGTAAAGCCTTTTATCTATGTGAAATTTATAACTAAGTTTAGATGTATGTGTAGACGCGCCCGCGTGGGGGGCCCCGCTGCTACAGTTCGGACTCGATTTGCGTCACGGTTCTTAATCTGAACCAAAGAGTCCAAATCTGGCAAATCGTTTTGAGAAAACAGATTTTAGAAAAAAAGTGCCAAACATGGACTGCTTTGCCAGACACAGAGTCGCCACCTAAATATTTTTTATGGGGGAATTTAGGAAACCCTAACTCGGTGCCGAAGGCCACATGTCCGTCATCACCAGAGTTGCCTCGGCTCGGGAGCTTGGGTACGATTGGGGAAGGTCAGCTATGAGCACCCCCTCTCGCCCGATCCGAAGATCGGCCTCTACTAACCGTGATATCCGATTTTGAAAATGTTATGTGTTCTTATCCCGATTATTAGCCTAGAATTACTACGTTATGCGCACAACAAACAAGTATAGACTAGATTGCCTAATTTGGAAATAAGCATTGCATATCCGTTTGTCTTGGGAAAATGTTTTGGAATTTGCTACTCGCAAGTAGGCTAAAACACGGATTTCAACGAGTGTTTCCAACTCAGGCAATCCAACCTTCACCCACAGGCATTCAAACAGTTTATCACATAAGCATCTAGCCACATGGTAAACATGCTGTTATGATAGCATTCACATGCATGCGATATGCTAAAACATGAAAATACTTACATCGTACTCCGAGCCAAAACAATAAACTCGTTAGTAAATGATGCATGATCCAAGTCCATGTTTGAATGTCTAATGCAACACATACAGAATGCAATTAGAATAGGCTCGGCTAACCTAAACATGGCATGTGAAATGCAATCAGTTGATGCACGTATTCAATTTGGAATTGAAGTACAAATGCAGTTAGCATGATGTACCGAGCCCGATGCATGCGAGACGAATGAATGGATGCACGCATGCATAGCATAAGGTATGCTAATTTAAACATGACCTATTACTAACCATCAAAGCAGGTAAGTAAAAGGGAGAAAGAAGTGGGGGTTGGAAGACATGCACACACTCACCCACACTTATTACAAGTTTACCCTCGCTCGGAGGGACCAAAAGAATAATACAAATTAAATAACGAATTAACTAACCTAGCTAATTAATTATTACAAATCACCTAATTAGTTAACAAACTAACTAAGCTAGGAAAAACAGTAAACCGTCTCGGGAAGAGAGTTCGGTGCACGCGTGCTCGGGTCTTGCTCGGAAGTGTACTGCCATGCATAGGTTGCCTCTGTTTTCCATGCTATGCTCCTCTGAAGACTGCCAAAGTCTCAGGATTGCTTCCCTGGACATTGGGAGACACCACCGGCTGAACAGAATGGCCACCGGCAGTGGTATGTGATCACCGGCTATGAATGCATCCATCGGCCATGGAAAGATTGCCGGTCGGCAGAAGGTTCCTGCAGAATCTGCATTTGACAGCAACAGAGGGCAAGGCAGAACATGGCAATGCAATTCAAGCCATATATGCACCAATCCTGTCCCTTATCATGTTAATGACTCAAAGGAACATGCTCCTTGGTTCTCGGACCATCAATCACGTATTTCCATGCGTGATGGCCCAAGGGACCAAGTGTGCACATTTTGATGTCAAATGCAATGCAAACCAACAAACCAAAGTCCAATTCCTATCACTAGATCAAGGAACAAGACATGCATGCTAGATGCAATGCGACCTAGGCGTATAAGCTAAGGATGCAACATGGAAATGCAAGATGTACATGCGAGCATGCAAACAACATGCAAGGTAAGCATGCAAGCAAGCAAGGAATGGACTTAAACATGATTTGGACAGCTCTAATTAGGCCCAAAACAGTGGCCATAGTGCCCAAAATGATGGACTAAAACACACACACACATGCATGCAAAGGATGTCCAATACTTCAAGCATTTAAAAGCAATTCTCAAGCACATTTAAGAGGATGCAAACATGGATAAATGACATGCATTAAGCTCTGAAAATTATACAAGAATATGGTGCTAAACCAAGCAAACAAGATAGGCTAAGCATGCAATAAATGGCCCAAGTACTTGAAGCAAGTCAAAGGGACTTGAACCATGGCTAAGCCAACCAAGCCTCACAAGGCCTAGGGGGCTTAAAACAGGTCCAAGGCAGACCTAGACCATGCAAAGGGGACCCCCTAGATGGCATCTAAATGGCCCAAATTCAAAGGCATGTACAATGGCCAAAACATGGAGCATATAACACAAGCTCATAAGGCATCAAAGAGACAACCAAGGCAAGCATACAAGCATGCGAAGGGGACTGAAATGACATGGTGGATAGTTCCAAACCACTAAATCAATGCAAGAATGTCATGCTATACATTCACACACTTAAGGCCAACAAGCCGGAATGCAAAGGGGCTATACTAAGCATGCCAAAGCCGACCCAAACAACCTAGGACAGACCTTAAACATGGCAAAATAAGCATGAAAGATTCACAGGGCTAAGCCTAAAACATGCTAGAATAAGGGTTTACAACCTAAGGCATGTTAAGGCAACAAAGTGGCATTACAAGGTAGGTATGCTAAGCATGCATGGTGTACCAAAACCAACAAAAAACAGAGGCATATTATGACATAATAGGCACAAAAAACAACCAAGGCATGGTCAACATGAAGCTTAGCTAGGTGCTCCCTCAAGAGGCCAAAAATGGTTCATTTCAAGGACAACAAGGAGAGGGGGTGGCCCTCTCCTTCTTGGGACCTCAAGGCACCATCCTCACCTCTGAAATCCCTCAAGATTTCAGTGGTGAGAAGGCCCAAACACCAAGGTCTCGGAGCTTACACAAAATAGCACAAAATGGAGCCTTACAAGGCTTAGGAGGGGTCAAACAACCTCAAACAACAAAACACCCTAAATAAACTATTTAGAGGGCCTAAAAACAAAACTTTTTTGTATTATACACTAAGCGCAAAAATAGTTCTAAGATAGGTAAAACAAGTATGCAAGAATGGGGAATAAAGGGACTAGTTTCTTACCCTTGAAGACCCCTTCAACAATGGTGGACCAGCAGCTTCTTTTAGGTTGAAACCAGCTTCAAAACCTCAAAAACAACCCTCAAGAGGTCTCAGCTCCAAGGGATGGTGTAATGGTGGGTGCTTGTGAGCAAAAGTAAGACAAAACACACACACTAAGCTCAAGAAAGAGAGAGAGATATATAGGATAGATACAAATTCCTAACCCTAATATCAAAACCCTCTGAAATGTTGTCTAACCCTAATGCCAAGAGAGGAGACTCTCTCTTATAGAGCTCTCTCTTGTAAAGCTTGTCAAATAAGCTTGCTTAGAGGGAAATCCCTCCATACACGTGTATGGAGGGGAACAGAGTTGGTGCCAGCTATCACAACTGGCACAAAATATCTACATAAAGTAGATGAACAGTAGTCGGCTCCTCAAAAATGCCATTTTGACAGAATTGAGTGCCGACCGGCAACAAATAGTGCCAACCGGCAATATATATTGCCGATGGCAACAAAACACCAGCCAGTGGCTTCTGGCCATGGCCGGTGATGTGTGGGGATGCCTCACAAGGCATTTCCTGCCCCTCCAAAACAAAACACAAGTGTTTGGTGCAAAACCAGACACGAAATAGTCGAGTTCGGGGATCCTGAGGCAAGGCGCGTAGCCAAGACCTCCGGGAACTCCAAACGAACACAAACATGGATGATCACCGGGTGTTCAAACGGTGACGTCCAAGTCTTGAGGACGGTCAAAAATGGGGTGTCTACAGTATGTTAGATAATTTTCATTTGAATTATTGATTTATGCTATGAGTTTGTTTTTGTAAATGTAACACACTAGGTGATATATGTTTTTGTAAATGTTAGATATTTTTTCTTCCTAATATGCTCTTGAATTAGGTTAAACAAAACTAATCATATTTTTATTTGGTTATCTTTTTATTAGGAAGGGTGTTGCATTTTCTTTGTATTACAGAACATTGGCTGGTGTGCTTAATTTGTTATTTGACATTTTTTTTTTTGTATTGCAGAGCACTGGCTGGGGTGCTTAATTTGTTATTTGACTTTTTTTTTTTGTATTGTAGAGCATTGGCTGGTGTGCTTAATTTGTTTATTTTTTTCTATTGCATAGCATTGGCTGGCGTATTTCGTCTGATTTTTATATAGATGTTTTTGTGTTATGGGATTTACATTTTGTTGTTTGTTTAAAATCTTATGCTTTTATTGTGCTTGAATTTTACGTAATTATGTGTTTACTTTTCACTATTTCGTTTACCTATAAATTTGGAAAATTTATGTTCAAATTGATTTATTCACCAAGCAGCAAACAATTTATTTATTTTTCATTTATTTAATTTTCTACACAATAAACTGACCACCAAACCATAAAAATTGATAGATTTTAACCATTACATTAAAATTGATGCAAAACTATAGCTTTGAGATTTCTCTTCTTTACTTCAACCAAAACTCACTATCTAAAAAAATGTGGATATAGAAATTTATTTGGGTACTGTTATTGGCTAGGATAATAAAATGCTTATTTTCTATTACAAATTGCAAGTGGGGTTACATAAACAAAAATACTACAATACACCAAACTCTTTTCAAAAATCTAATTATAAAATTTATTTGAAAATTTAAAACCATACGGATCATCTATTTATATTTTCACCTCAAATTTTTTTGAAAAACAAATTAAATAAATTACATTTTAACCCAATAATTTTATATTCAATTAATGGTCATCGTGCCTTCAGGCACGGGTATACCCTAGTATCTATATAATAAGGGAAGAAGGTTTTTGAAAATGTATAAAATGTATGTGAGATACATTTTGATCCAATGGCTGAGATTAATCCGAAATTTATATCAATGGTTGAGATCAGTTTTTTTCTCGCTCAAACACTCTCTCCTCTCTCTCTCTCTCCCACGTCTGCCAAACACGTCTCTATAACTCCCTCTGTCTTTCTCTCTCGCAACTGTCCCTCTTATCTCTCTCTCACTCTTTGTTCTTCTGCTTTAACAGACCTTCTTCCTCCTCAATGATAGGCGAAAGAGAGAGAGAGCAGCAGCAACAGAGTCCCAGCAAGCAAGAAAGTTGAATCAGAAGCTAATTCGACGGTGAGAAAAGTTTGGTCCCAATCCCAGACGAGAAGCTCTCTCTCTCCAAAACCCTCGCCATACCCGAAAGTAAAACCTCTCTCTCTCTGTTTTGTGGATTAGATTATCATATTATATAACTCTCTCTACAACCGATTAAGTTTTTTGGGTTTGTAACAGAAGATTCAGATCTTGCTGCTGAAAAGAAATCAGACGACTCAACTGGCAAAGGTAATCTCTCTCCCACTTAAATTCGATCACTTTCTCCCTCTACTTCTCTGTCTCTCTCTGTTTCTGCATTTCGAAACCCTAGATCTGGATTTCTAGCGATGAACAATGAATGTAAAAAATTGATGTTGAGTGCATTATTTAGAACTAATTAATGAATTTAACTATGTATGTTTCAATGACAGTTGTGAAAGTAATTGACTCATCGATAAATTTAATTATATTTTTTTGTTGCAATGACCTTAATAATTCTTAAATTAAAAAAAAATGTGTTCATTATTCAGGAAAAAATGTGCACGCATTGCATGTTATAACAGATAGATAGATAGATGCTACAATCTGGATTGCTGTATTTGGAGATTGCAAATTTGAATGAAGGACACAAAGCCAAAGCCAAACTTATGGGTCATTTACATTGGGCTCCATAGTAAAACCCACAATTTTTTGAATCAACTGATCTAAATTAGTTTACAGAGGTAATTTTTTGAATCAACTGATCTGAATCAACTGATCACAATTTTTATTAGTTTTTGGTTGTGGTGAACAATCTTCTTCCAAGATTTATAGAGTGTGTGCTATATATATATATAAAATCTGCATATTGGATAGATTGTAAATTTGTAATTCTTGGTGGCGTGAAGTTCTGGTTTTCTTCCATTTTGGGGCTGTTGAAATTGAATTCAAACAAAAAGAAAAGAGAAAAAAAGCAGAAAGAAATTATCAGAAGAGGTTTCTTGAGAATACCCTTATTTTTTATTTTGTGTTTATTTAAATTATTTATTCAATAGATTATTCACATTGTTTATTCAATAAATGATGCAACACTCCAGTAGGTCATATTTGATGACTCCCAGCTGGAAAAACTACTTCAACAAAACAACTGTATTGGATACAATCATGTTGAAATAAGCAAGCATAAGCATATACCATCTAAATCAAATTCAAACATATAATGAGGGTAAATTCATATCCATTCATATCCATTCATATCTCATCAAATAAAATTTCAGAAGCATATAAGACAAGGAACATACACTTCTTTGAATTCTTTAAGTTTTTCCTGAGAATGAATATCTTTGGCGAACAAAATGCATGAATCTCCATCCAGTGATTTTCTCTTTGACCTTGAGATGTTGGAGGGGCAGTGAACACCATTCTGCAGTTCATGCCTATTGGCTTCTCTTTTTGTTGTCAACCCATTTCTTCCATGACTATTTTCAGGCATGCCTGCTTCTGCAGACTTAACAGGTGCACTCTGGCTTTTACCATTCCCATTTGCTGAAGGAAATGCATGGCTGTTCTCACCATCAATTGCTTCAACTGTTTTACTTTTTGTAACAGCATTTCCATTTACTGATGACATATTCTTCTCACCCTTCTCCATAGAAATTGAGGGTTTCAAATCCCCACTCTTTCCGTTGGATTGACTTTTATTAACAATTTTTCCATTAACAGTTGCAGGAAACTTTTTGGTAGCAGAATTTCCAAAGCCACTCAAGTTGTCCTGTGGACCAGAAAGCACTTTATTGACCTTAGATCTGGTCAAATTATCCTTTACAAAAGAATGATCAACAGTTTGTTTCATGGACACTGCTTTTGTTGAATGAGCTACACTTGTGGTTTGCTTCCAATTTGAAAGATTGTTTGATATCCTATATTCCCAATTTATACTGCTGAGTTGTTAATTTTTTTTTTTTTTGGTTTTTTGTTTTCTTAATTTTATGTGTGTTTTTTTTTTAAAAAATTCAACATTCTTAAAATCTGTTATTTTTTTAAAATAACAGTATTAAAATTTATTTTCCCTGAATTTCTACTTTTTATTAGAACTTAAAAATTCAAAGATATTTTTCCCCCTTTAACAAGTTTCAAACTAGCATGAATAAACATGAAAAGCTTGACATTAATTTAAACCAGGAATGGCCTCTTAAAAAAGCCTTGCATTAAACATGGTGCAAATCCAAGGACACTCCTGGAATCCTGGTTTTAGTACAGAAAAAAATATAGACAGATAACTTTCCACTGTTTGGTATCAGAGTAAATGCTGGTTTATGTGAGGAAATTTTCTTCTTCATGATGAAGTTAAAAACATTCCCCTTTGTTCATTCCTCTCTATCTGGTTCAATTGTTGATAATTTGAGTTATAATTTTAGTTTAGAATTTGGGTTAATATATGCATTGGTTCAATTGTTTATATATGCAACAAATATAGTTAGTTTCTAATGCATTGGTTCAATTGTTAATTGTTCATTCTGCAAATTCAAAACACACCTGAAGAATTGGAGGAGCCTTAAAAATCACGATATCTGAAACTTCAGGCTTTCTAAAAACATACAAAACCTGAAACACCAAAACCATCAGCAAACATCAACTCAATATTCATGAAAGTAAAGACTCTCATCTTTAACCACCAGAAATCTTACACTTAAGTTATACATAAAACCAAATGAAGTATCTTTTATCAGTTGGGTAAATTATCAGAAACGATAACATCAATAAAAAGGCAATAAATTTGTAACACGTATATTATTTACAGTCAACATTAACCAAAAGGAGAAATATTAGAATGACATTTTACATCTGTGACAGAATGCCAAAACATTGTTAATATCGATGGAGAGCACAAGTTGAAGGACCGCTATTGTACTGCAAGGAAAAATATGTACGAAGCATTAAAACATCGGTCTGAATATACTTCATGAAAAGAATCAGATAATATATGAGCTGATAAAAAGGACAGCATAAAAACTATTAGACTAATTATCTGACAATGCCTTCCTAAAGGTTTTCAGCATAAAGCATGAAGCTTCACAAAGTGAATTATGCCTTTAAAGAAATTGGGATTGTTAAAATAAATTAGAAGCTAGAACACAGCAAACAGATTACATTTATTGAAAGCAAACAAGATAGATTACATTTATTGGAACCCAATTTCGAAGATCCAACAGTCACTTCTTTCATTTGACGATCCGGATTTTCTCAAAACTTCACTGTTTTGTTGGGTTTAACTTCTGATTAAGGGCGTATGAGGGGTTTCGTAGGTATTGAATCTATGCTTGGATTGTTTATTTATGTTAACGGTTATGGGTATTGATCTGACGGGAAAAAAATGATTCTTTGTTTGTAATTTTGTTGTGTGATCTATTTTTTTGGAAGGTTGATGCTAGGTTTGTTGGACATTCATTCTAAATGAGAAATGGTTTTTATTTGGTTTAATTATCATGTTTTATGAGTTCTGAGTTCGTTTATTAGATCCCTATTTTTCTACTATTTTCTGTCAGTTTCTCGCGATTTCTTGGGCTGTTCTGCATTCCCTATTTTTCTACTATTTTCTGTCACTTTCTCACAATTTCTTGGGCTGTTTTGCATTCTCTCTATCAGGCTGTGAATAGGTTATTTTACGGTTGTGAACAGGTTATTCAAATGTTGGTTTCAGGTTATTCAAACAATCTGCTCTATTTTTATTTTGTCTCTATGGTTTAAATTGATGTTGGCTGCTATCATATACCTAATGGGTTCTTCCAGATTTGATTGTCCCAATATTGCATTAGTTTTGTTACTCATATTGAAATTTTGGAATCATATGTAATGTAACTCATTTTGATTTCTTTTTATTTCTTCCTTTGATGTATGCATATTCATTCTTTGGTTTATGAAGTTTTAAGGAATGAGGGCCAGCTACCCTATTTTTCTACTATTTTCTATCACTTTCTCGCGATTTCTTGGGCTGTTTTGCGTTCTCTCTATCGGGTTGTGAACAGGTTATTCAAACGTTGGTTTCAGGTTATTCAAACAATCTTTTCTATTTTAACTTCTAACAATTTTATACTCCTATAGTTCACTTGGTCACCAAATTTGTATTACTATTGTTTTAGAATATTATTGTATTTAAATTTGTTTTTTTTATTTTTAATATTTAACATGCCGAATCGTTAAATACTTAACAATCTTGAAGGTGATAGAAGAAAAAATGTCCATGCGAATCCTCCTCAGATAAAACCTACTGTGTTTGAAATCATATTGTTAATTTCCTCAAATGTCAGGATGGGGACGAATATGGAAGGAGCGAGTATCTGCAGGAACAAGGGTGCAGAGGAGGGCCGATTTGCCAGTTATGCAGGAGGGGACCCCCATGGAATCTGAGTCTGTGGGACCCAAACCACGGCATCCATCTAACCGCATGATTCTACCATCTATCAGTGCTCCTGAACATAACATCCTTCAACTGCTTGAAGAATGTAATGCATCTGGCATCTGAAGTCACATGTTGCCAATTCATAATTGGAAGTTTTTGCTATCATAATTGTTGTATAAAGTTGACAATCTTTTTTATTTTTTTACTTACTTTTTTTTTTCAGTTTCTCTTTTCGTCTGCCTTCAATTAGTTGCTTGAGAATATGTATTTCCAAATGGAATTTTTTTGAAATCACACAATATGTATGTATACATTTGACAGATGATTGAAATATGAATTAGCTGGTACAGTGCAATGTTGTCAAGTTTGCTTTTGAAGTTAATAGATGTTACTGTTAGGAGAATTTTTCTAATTCTCACCAAAGACTTAGACCATGTATAACATTCTCCCTTTCCCATAGAGAAAGAAGAACATGACAGATCTTTCTTCGAACTGGCAGTGCTGCTTTCAAAGGCTATTTTAATCCATGGACAGTGGATGTCACCACTCTAAGGCTGTGTTTGGATCTTGGATTAATGTTATCAACAAACATGTCTCAGCTACTTAAGTTTTCCAATCGGAGGCTTTAGCTGTGCACAAAGCTTTTTTGATGGCTAACCAAGTAGCTAATGCTTCTTCTGGAGTTTTCCTTTGTTACTCCTAAGCTCAGGGGTTATTGGATTGGTTTTGTAGGCAGGTCAACAAATTTTAAACTACAAGTCAACTAATCCGATCAGCTCAACTTGCTTGCGTCTTCTCAAGCTGCTCAGATTGGTTTGAGTTGGCGCGGAATGATGAGAGGATGATTTTTATGCACACCCCTAAATGTAAGCAGGGTCAGGGTATGTTAATGAACCCTAAATGAACCATTTCGTATAACATCCTCTCTTAATTTTTATTTATTTGCACAAAACACAAGTTTAACTTACCTGTACACACACATGTGTATATTTTGTGTTTTGATAGGAAGTGTTTCAATTTGGGAGAAGTGCAATTTATCTTGGGAAGATTTTTTTTTTATTAAAAATATCAAAAATGTTACATATTCTTAAAAAAAATACAACTTTATAACTCTCAATCACCTGTGATTGGTCTAGAAAGGAAAGAAAAAAAATAAAAATATATGATTGGTTTACATCATTTTGAGAGTCATGGATGTTCCTAATTTTGGGGGTTCCTGAAATTTATTTGGGTTTCTAATAAATTGGTGTTTCATTTAAGTTTCATGTCTTCATTTAGGGATTTTTCTTCTTCCCGTGAATTCATTACCTACTCTTTGAAAAGAGAAAAAAACAAAACAAAACAAAAAATTTGAATACATCACTCTCTAATTTTGATTTATATTTTAGGGATAGTTTGGCATACACTATATAATCCATCTTTTTATCTTTTTTCCATCACATCACCTCTCTACTTTTCTGCACATCTTTTCGTAAAAAGACAAAAAGTGCACTTTTTTAGGACACCCCAAACCAACCCTAATGTCATCATTAATTGCACCGTGCCTTCAGGTACGGGCATACGCTAGTAGATTGATATGATATAAGGGTCCGTTTGTTTTGGGTTATGTAGATGGAAGGGGATTAGGATGGTGGAGGTGTTATTTAGTGTTGTGTTTGTTTGTAGAGTTGGGGAGGGGATTAAGATGGTGGAGGTGATATAGATAGAGGTTGGGGAGAGGATTGAGATGGAGGTTGGGGAGATGGTATTAGAAAAATAGTGAGGGGATTAGAAATTTTTTTATTTTTTTTATTTTTTATATATTGAGAATTTTTTTTATAAATATTAATGTTTAATTTTTTATATTTTTTTATTTGTTTTATTATTTTATATAAAAATAATTTAACAATTCTTACACTAACAACTATCATCAAAACAAATACAATTTTACTTAATCCCCTTACTATCAATCCCCTCACTATGAATTCCTTCCATTCTACTTCTGAAAACAAACAGACCTAAAGAATTTGAGATTTTTTATTTGTAATTTATCCTTTCTAATAGTGTAACAAAAAAATTTAAAACATAAAAAATGTAGGGAAGGAAAATGGGACACATCTATGCATATAGGAATGCCATGTGTCTCTATGATCCCCGATTGACATACAAAAACACGCAATATATCATCTGACTCAACTTCCCATTTCACTATCCCAAAAATCACCAAACCCTGAAAAAATCTCCAATTTCACGCTTTGTGCAGAGCCTCTGGAATCCCAAAATCAACAAACATGATGTGGGACGAATGGTACCGAGACGACGACGATGCTCCTGAAAACGAAGACACTGAACAACAACAACAACAACAAGAAGATCAACAAGACTCGTATCTCAAATTCGATTTCTTCTCTGTTCTCTCCAAGCCCAAGGTTTTTGTACAAATTAGGGTTTTTTTTGAGACATTCATTTTATAATGTTGAAAATTGTGGTTCCGATTATGACTTTTGCTGTTGTAATTGTAATATGTGTAGGATTACTATAGAATATTGGAAGTTGATTATGATGCTGCCGATGATGCCATTCGATCCAACTATATCCGTCTTGCATTGGTTCGTCTTTGCTTCATCTACTTCGTCTTCTTCTTATTTTTTTGGATTGTTTTTTAATTTTTTAAATTTTTTGCACGGGATTATCTAATTTTGAGTACAAGTTTTATTTTTACACGTAAGCATTTGAATGGAAAAACTCTGATTCAAGCAAATTCTTGAGTAAAAGCTCCATAATGGTATGAGTTTGAGTAAAGTATTGGAGATGGTTTTGGGGGATTTTTACTCAAAGTTAAATTTGATTCCTGTAAAGCCCTTATGTATTTTGCTCAAATTGAGGAGAAGTTTGAGTAAAACGCTTCAATTGATATGAAGCACTCCAATGGAATGGATAAACTCAAATTTGAGTAAAATTTTCTAAGTGTCAAGTTTTGAGTGGATGTTGAGTAAAGGAGAATTTGAAAATTTTGGGTAGAAGCACTTATGTGTTGAGTTTTGATTGGATAGAAATTTGAGTAAATGGAATGGGTCTGCCCTGATTTGAGTAAAACTCAATTTGTTGAGTAAAGGAGTGGAGAGGATTTTAGTGGGTGTTTTCTCAAATTTATGTAGTCAAGATTTTGGTAAGGGTTGAAGGTGCTAATGCATATTTTGACTGCTTAATTTGTTAAATTTACTTATAAGCCAGCAAAAGCATAACTCTCTGATGCAGGACAATTAGGGACAGCAGCAAATCTAGGCTTTTGGGGTTGATTTTAATTGGATTTTATGGCTGCAATTGCAATAAGAATACAGGGGACAAGTAGCGTTTGTTTAGGGCAATAAATAGGTAAGAGCTTAAGCATGAAAAGATGGGATTTTAGGACTGTTTAGGGGTTGTTATGAGGTTGTGAACAGTAACTCGTGAACAATAAACTAAAACAGAACAGAAGAAGAAAGAAGAGAAGAAGATAGGTTTAGGTATCGCACCTAGATACCATAAATATAAAATTATCAAAATGTCCCTAAGCTTAAAATATTAGAAAACATAAATATAATTATAAAATAAGACTCTAATAATACTAAAAACATAATTATAGGAGATTTCTATTAGTTTTTCTGTGAATCATGACAATGTCCAAGTATCATCGCATCTTTAAGTTTAGCATTTCTTGAACTTCTTATACTCTATATCATTCTCGCTTGGTTGGAAAAAACTCGATCTTGAGTTTTGAAGTGTTTGAGTATAAGGATTCACAAGCTTTGAAATTGCATCCATGGCTTCACGTTAAAATCTTCAAGTTGGTAGCATCATTTCTTCCTCATTGGAGGTAGCAATGGAAGCAATATGATATTTTCAACTCTAAAGCTAAATTTTTCTAGAATAACAAAATCAATTGATGTAGAATGTGAACCCTTGAATTGATCTTAGTGTTGAATAGCCCCCTCATCCATGCCATTCTCTTTTGGCTTTGCAATATTTTGCTTGCAATCAATTTGAATGCTACTGCGTGCATCAACAACCAGGGATTTAATATTCTCAACCTTTACCTCAACCAAAATGTCATCATGCAATTCAATTTTGCAATCCTCTTGTGACTTTGTTATATGCTGGACACTAGTCATGGGTAGAGACTCATTAGATGAGTTGGTTGGCACCGCATCCAAAAATTCAGGTGATGAGTTAGAGACCTGTAAAGGCATATGTTGCTCAGAATCAGGCTTTGCTTGCTTTAATTTTTCAGCGTCTGTTGCTTGTATGGTATCCAAATCTTTAATTTGATCCCTAGCCTCTTCTTGAACAATTTGAGAATTCACTTGTAGCACTTTTATCTCATGAATGGGAGCCTTTTTTATCCATAATAATCTAGTCTTTTGGACAAAATCTGATTGGTTTCTTTCACTTTTGACTTCAGTTGCGCATCTTTGACAACAATCTTTGGTTTTGGTGCTACTTGTGATGCATGTCTCACACAATTTTGTGGTTGTTGCAGCAATCCTCCCTTTGTAGTAGGCTTCAAAACTGTAGATTTCTCCTTAAATTTTATGATAAACTCAAATTGCATAGTCGTTTCAATAGCATCTTCGAGATTTTTCAAATATGCATGAGACATCTCTTCTTTAATTCTAGATCTCAACCCACTTTTGAAACGAGCAATAGTCATCCATTGACTTTCTACCACTTCAGATTTGATAAATAATTCCTTGTATTTTCTTGCATAATCAATCACACGCATATCACTTTGCCCAAGAGCATGCTATTGATCAAGAAAATCATCTTGAAGATCCTTTAGACAAATTTTTTCTCTAAAAAGCGCTCTACCTTCTTCCCAAGTTAATCCACTTGTATTGGATCTCCCACAATGTGAAAACATCATGGCAGAACCTTAAGCTCTAATACCAAACTGATGCAGGACAATTAGGGACACCAGCAAATCTAGGCTTTTGGGGCTGATTTTAATTGGATTTTATGGCTGCAATTGCAATAAGGATATAGGGAACAAGTAGGGTTTGTTCAGGGTAATAAATAGGTAAGAGTTTAAGCATGAAAAGATGGGATTTTAGCACTGTTTAGGAGCTGTTATGAGGCTGTGAGCAGTAACTCGTGAACAGTAAACTAAAACAAAAAAGAAAAAGAAAGAAGAGAAGACAATAGGTCTAGGTATCGCACTTAGATTCCATAGGTATCGCATGTAGGGTTAGGGTTCATCACACAATCCATAAGAAGCTTCAAAAGTTCTGAAAAATTCTCTAAAATATAAACTCTATTGAATTAGAAGAATTACATGACTTTATATAGATTTTAGAGACTTCCTAAACCAACTGGAACTAAAAAAGAAAACTATTAAAATATCTTTGACTTCTAAAATCAATTTAAAACCAAATAAGAAATATAAATAAAAACTAATTAAAATAAGTTGACTCACAAGACGACCCATGAGCATCCCTTACAGCCCATGTTAGCAAATATAAAATTATCAAAATACCCTAAGCTTAAAATCCTAGAAAACATAAATATAATTATAAAATAAGATTCTAATAATACTAGAAACATAATTATAGAAGATTTCTATCAGTTTTTCTATAAAATCATGACAATGTCCAAATATCATCGCTTCTTTAAATTTAGCCTTCCTTGAGCTTATACTCTGCATCACTCTCTTTATCAAGCTATGACTTTAGTTGAAAGGATTTCGGACTTGGGTTTATTTGTAGAATCTTATTCAAGGTCTGAACTGTACCTTTTTTTCTTCTTTCTTGACTCACATTGGCTTGGTTTGGACAGAAATGGCATCCAGACAAGCAAAAGGATCAGGATAATGCTACGTCAAGATTCCAAGAAATAAACGAGGCTTATCAGGGTCAGTATTTTATCGTTTTCTTTTGGTTAAACACTGAATAATTTCAATTCCATCTTATATTCCAAAACTTGTGCATTGGTCCTTGTCAAGTGCTAAATACTAACATTATAAAGCTCAGTTTGGAAAATGTGGGGTATATCTTTCTGGCCTTGAATTCGTTAATGGTTTATAAATCCTGTAGATATGTAACATGTTGTTTCAATAAAATTTCAATGTTTATTCTAGTAGTTTGGGGGTGGTTGGGCAACTGAAATAGGGAAGTTTGTTTGTACCAAGAAAGACGCAGGTTTAGAAAATTGTTTTTGACATTTATCATGTATAGCACTAGTAGGGTGAGTAGTTATTGAGGTTGTGGATTGGGAGAGACAGTCTTTGAGGAAATGTCTATAGAAATTCGGAGAAATTATTCAGGTTTAGGAAAGACGGACTGAATTATAAAATTGATGGATGTCTTTATGTGAAAGCTAATTTGATATGAGAAATGGATGCATGAGTGTGTTAGTTGGAATAATTTGGTGTAGATCTTAATTTTTAGATTATGTTTCTGAATTTTAAAAATGATGCAAAGGCGGTGAAGTTGATTTATGGTTCAGGGGATGGTATGCATGGGAATCTTAATTTCCCACAAGAAGAAATTGAACTTGTATATATGTTTGTTTGGAATGCGGGGTTAGTAGGAGGTACAAATCTGTTGTAAAAATTACGTATTTACATAAAAAATAAACAGATTCATATTTAATTAAATTGATTTACGAAATAAGAAATCATGGGACTAAATCACTCTACTTAATGAACACAAATACATATAACAAAAATAAAAAAAAGAAAGCAAACCGAAGCCTGTGTGATACCACAGTCTCCTTAAATCAGATTCGCCGCCTCACCGTGAATGTTGGAGGTATGTCGGCTTAGAACTCGCTAATACTGAAACACTTTCTGTTTTAGCTCCAGCGAACTAACAATGACAACACTCTCTCACACATGAAGAATATTATAGGAGCAAACTGACTATAATATGAGAGCAAAAGATTTTTGTATTCCAACCAAAGATGATGGTTTTTTTTTATACACAACGGGAAAAAGAGGAGGAGAGAACATGATTCTTCACAATGAGCATGCCCTTATATAGGCATCTTTGGCAACACATATGGTAAGGCAATGTATACCTCATGGCTTCCAAAATCATGTGTCCTTCATGGTTAGGCCATGTGTGTCTCATGGTCTAAGACACTATTAAGGCCATGTGTTCTTCATAGTTAGGCCATGTGTCTCTTATGGTTAGACCACGTGTAAAATGCTCAATCATCATTCTCAATCTCTCATTTTGAGGCCAACTTTATGACATAATTTCTCATTCAATTCTCAATGGTTTTTGGTCATTCTTTTTTGTGGTATAAAGATCTTGTTACAAGGAATTTAGAACCAAAGTCACCAAAAACCCATTTTCCCAACAAAATCGAGGGTAAATTACACCAACCTCCTGTAAGATTTAGAGAAATTACAATTATTAGCTCCACGATTTTGACATAAATGATGATTGTTCATCTATACTCGGGCCATGGGATTGAGGTTGTTTTTCATATCATTATGGAGTCAAAAAGACAGAATAATGTCACCATTTGCGCACTATGCAGCTTAGCAAAAATTTCAGTTACTTTAATGGCCTAATAAGAAAATACTTATATCAGTGTAGAATAAAACAATTCAACAAATAGCTTATTTTGATTCTACGTAACAGTTTTGAGTGATCCTATCCAAAGGCGAGAATATGACAAGAATGGGATGCTGGACATGTATGATTACAATATAATGGTAAGAATTTTGCCCTTTTTGTCATTGATTTATTTATTGTTTTTTTTGCTTTTGTTCATTTGTGATGAAAACGTTTCTAACAATTTATATTCTTTTTGCTTAAATTTGGGAGTGCAGGAGTATCTTAACCGTTACAAAGGCCTTATTTTAACATGCAATGGCCTTGGAATCAAGCATTCGATCTGGTAATTTCAAAACCTGCACAGATTTCCTTCTTGGTACATCCATGATGATCCTTCATGCTATACTGTACTCGTGTGGTAGAGTTTAGATTGATGACTCAGCAGTTTGGGCTTAGTAGTGGGCTTAAAGTTACTTTGTGTTTGTGTAAATGGGAAATAAATAACTAGTAATCCATTTTACCATTATAGTACCGGTATATCTCAAGGTTGCTCTGAAACCTCTGGATGATTTGTATTTATAAAAATCTCTCAGCTTCTGGGTTCCTCCTGCAATGCGGAATATTCAGTAGCATCCACATTTTAATGATTTTGTTGTGAGATACACGAGCAATTTTGATGAATAATCTTTCACGAGAAAGCAACATGCAATGTTTTTTCAGGTTGTCATAGGATCGGTATGGGTGGTTTTGGTAATGTTGAATGTCGAATGCAGGTTTGTTTTGGGAGCTTCTACTTGTACATCACAAAATTTTTCGCTTCACACTATTGTTTTGTTCGGATATCAATTACCAAACAAAAATTCATGACGTGGTTATGAACTAAAATTCATGATTTGGATATCAACTATGGAACATAACCAATTTGATGTTTGATTTATTGATAAATGAACGAAAAAAAAGTGTTAATTGAGAAATATGAGTGTGCAAATACAAGCTTCCATTTGTTTGTGGTGGATTTAAATAAATTTATATTGGCCCTAGTTGAGAATAAATTTGTTTGGATCGGTTTGTATTGTTGCTTTAGAGGGTCTGTCGTAGTTTTTGCTAATTGGTCAATTCAAGCTAGCTAGCAGTTGCAACACTTATTTTTTTGAACGGAAGCAGTCGCAACACTGAGCAAGACTTTCTAGGGAGGGAGGGGGAAATTTATGCTGTGTAAATTAAGCGAGCTAAATTGTTCATGGAGTTAGGCTGAGCTAGGAAGGACCTGGATCGTAATCGTTGGCTGTGCCGGTTAAGATTGAGCCACGGTGTAGAAGGTGCTCTGATTACGAGTTGAGTTGGTTCAAGGGTGAGCCAACCACCCTTGACCGAGCTGCAGATCAATGCTGCGAGGATCATGGCCGAGATAAGATGCTACTCTTGAGACCGACGTGTATTAGCTCGGCGTATGGATTTGTGGAGTGAGCACACGTGAGGGTTTAGGATGTTCCACGTGGCCTAATGGAGAATAGGGCGAGGAATTTGCCTGAAATACGCGTCAATATCGTTTGGCAGTTTGGCCGGTGTTGTTTGGCGGTATTGATACACACATGAGTAAAGGAAAGAGAGGATAATATTGTCACGTGTCCAGCAAAGGACGACAGAAGTAGTGCGCACACAATCTTGGACTACAAGGCCAGACTAGATAAGGCGCACATGGACAATCAGAATGGGTAGGCAAACATTAGCAATTCTCTCTCTAGCATTCTGCACACTCTCTTCTTTTTCAAGTAAACTAACTTGATCGTTGGAGGAGTTTTTCAGCAAACTACTTGCCGGGTAGCTCACTATTTTTGTTTGCAGTGAGTCGGAGTTCATTTGAAGCAAGACGAGCTTGGCAACAAGGCATACAAAAGACGATGATTATTTCTCTCCAATACAATTTAATTCTCTCTCTAGCATTTTGCACTCTCTCTTCTTGTTCAAGTAAACTAACTTAACCGTCAGAGGAGTTTTCCAACAAACCACCTGCCGAGTAGCTCATTATTGTTTTGTTCGTAGTGAGTCGGAGTTCATTTGGAGCTAGACGAGCTTGGCAGCAAGATGTACGGAAGACGACAATTATTTCTCTCATGTACGGGGAGCTTTTATCCTCACAATACTAAAATTTTCACTTCACACCATTTTCCCAATTGGATAAATTATTAAATAAAAATTAATAGTTCAAATATCAACTACGGAATGAAAATTCAGTTTGGTACTCGACTTTCAATAATTAATTTTTGTTCTGCAATTAACATCCGAACAAATAAAATGGTGTGAACCGAGAAAAAAACCAGCTTGCAATTATGTGAACTGAGAGAAAAGCTGGTTTGCAAACATCAATGATTACTTAAAATTGCCTCAGTTCCGGAAAATACACTTAAAATTAGTATGAACCAGCTGAATAATTTTGATTCATAACAGTCACCATATCTCTATAAAAATTAGATAAAAGAAGAAAAGGCAAAACTATATAAATTGAGTTTGGACTATTAGATTACAGAGAATCAAGGTAGAACAATGCTTAAGAAAAAAAGGAAGGACAAAAGTAACTTCATTGGCATTGACAATGTTGGCATGTTGAAGTTCTGGCATGGTGAGAATTGACTTGAATTACATATGACTACAGTCCAAGTCTGATAGCTGCTTGCTCAATGGGTGTCACTGTGTCAGTGTTGTATTGGTAATAAATGAATTCGAACATCCAACCAATAAAACTCGAGGATGAAATAATATCTGCCCACACAGAAAATATCAGAGGCGGTAATAGAAACAGTAAAAATATGGGAAATAAATTTACACTAGGGCTACCGAAGTGTTCAGTCTCTTATATGACCTTATTTTGTCAAAGGATGTCATGGTCACTGTTGTACTTAGAAAATTGTCAGAATGGAATGTAATATTCAATATTTTATAGATTCACAAAAACATCCCTAAAAAACTGTTCCAGTGTTAATGTAAAAAAGCGTAATGGATGAACAAACTCTCCTGGATTTGGTCAAGATATGCATACATCTTCAACGATTCTGATATAAAATATAACAAAATAAAAAATGTGAATTTGTACATTGAAAAGGGGTTTGAATACACTCCAATTCCAGTTCCAATGCAGTTCTCATTGACCCCACTACAAAACCAGAAGTGATGCTAGTTAATGTGGCCACTCTACTTCGGAGAAGCTGCAAGTTGGAACAAGATGGGTGGTTTCACCAGCACCTTCTAAAAATATACTAGTTGGCCCCCACAGAAGTAGAGCATGGGGACCTCCTTACTCTTTGGCGGAAAAAAGAATGCAATATGACAAAAAACAAAAAACAAAAAAAAACAAAGAGGAAATAGTGCAAGGTCCATCTAAAGTTGACAGTGAGAGACTCAATCCCTACTCCAACAATTACTCATAAACCAAACACTGCAAGTACAACTTAAAAGCAGGAAACTAAACTACCAACTCAAAACAAACAAGAACAGCTAAAAGAAGGTTGATTAAAGAATAGGGATACAAAATCATATGGAAATAAATACAAGGAATAGAAAGGGAAATCAAGAAGCATAGTACAAAAGAAGAGATAACCGTGATAGAACTCTAACATGTCTATCCAAAACATCCAAGTAGGCATTTCATAAAACACAATGCAAGAATATCAGGAGAGGCACAGCTAGAGTGATTTACGTACCAGGGTTATTGTTTGCACTCCAACCTCTTCTCTATTTCAATTGAATGGGGCACATCCAGAGTAATTGTTCAAGGCTGTGTAGTGCAACGACAAGGTGGAGTCGGAGGCAAAAGTCGGTGGTGTAGTGCAAGTTCATGTGACCAACCACGCCTGCTGTTATTCTTCTTTTCCATTACTGTTGCCCATCTTTATCAGCTTTATTCATGTCAAAAACCAAAATTCCTGTCACTTCTCTAGAGTAAATCACTGACTAATTCACTGTTCCATTAAAACTAACTCATCCAGTAGTTCAAATGCAGGCAACAACTTTCTTTCTCTGCATATCAAGTCAACCAAAAGGCTCCATGAATCAGGCTCTGGTTTGAACCCCATCTCTACCAATCCAAATAATACCATCGCAGCATCAGCTACCTTTCCAGCCTCACAGAGACGAACCAATAACTCATTTGAAGTTGCAAAATGTGGCACAAATCCCCTACTCAGCATCAAACACAACAACTCAACTGCCTTACCTAATTCCCCTTCCTTGCACAAAAAATTCAACACAATCCTGTAACTTGCTTTGTTCAGGTAAACACACTCATTAGGTAGCTTATAAAGCATCCGAAGAGCCTCCTCGAACCTACCTTGTCTGCACAATCCTCCAATTACCACATTGAAGGTTACAGTATCAGCTCTGCATTCTTTTTCCTTCATCTCTTTGAGCAACTCCATAGCTTCATCCATTTTCCCAGCCTTACAAAAGCTATCAATCAAAGTGGTATAACCAACTGTATCGGGTTTCAGACCAATCCTCTTCATCTCATTAAAAGCTTCATTGGCCTCCTGCAATCTTCCTTCCTTACAAAACCCATTCATTAAGGCCGAGTAATTGAACACGTTTGGGTTGCAACCATTCTTATTCATGAATTCAATTATTTTCTTGGCCCGGTCAACTTTTCCCCTGCAGCTAAACCCATTGATCAAAACATTGTATGTTAAAGCATCAGGCAAGATCTGATCTTTTGAGACCATTTCCTCAAACAGGTCAACTGCTTCTTCGAGTTTTCCACTTGCACAAAGACCATCCATCATAGTTGAATAGGTGATCAAGTTAGGATAAGAAATTTTAGACATTTTCATCTCTTCCACCACTTGAAAAGCAGATTCGAGATCCCCATTCTTGCAGTGATGTTTAACCAAGATGTTGAAAATGCAGGTGTTAGGCTCCAAGTTGAGATTCTTCTTTGAATTCACAAGGAACGTTCTTGCCAAATCAACCTGATTCGATTCAATCAGGAGATTGAGACAAGTGCTGATGGCTTTAAGGGAGGGCTTTTGGCGAACAATTGTCTGGATGGCATTGAACATCTCAAGCACTCTCTCATGAAGAGAGGATTTCGAGAAATGTTTCATGAGATTAAGGAATACGCCCTCATGAAATCTGCAAGTCTCGTATTTCATCTGATGAAGAATCGCATCAACTGCCTGAAATTTCTTGGACCGAGCAAGCTTATCAAGAATAGTTGCATACGTAGCATTATTGTGATTAAAACCCCTTTGATCTGATACCTTGTTAAATATCTCCAGGGCATGTTGTGGATCCCTCTCACGCTTGATCAAGTTGACGGCAGACTCATGAGAGATAAATTTGGGTTTCCTTCGAGCTTCCACTAAACTAGTCATGGTTTCGGTAGGAAGGTCTGGTTTTGGGGAGGTGGTTTTGAGAAACTGAAGTGGGGAAATCCATGGAATTGAAGAAGACGCCATAGAAGGCGACGTAGAGAACCAGCGGTGATTATGGTAAGCGACTTTCATTATATGAAAACTGCCTGGGTTATTAAATATAGCCTACACACATCATCTGAAGAAGACAAGAAATATTTTGTCAATTATTTTATTTTTCTTTCTTTCTAACAACAATAACATGTATTGAGAAATTACATTCAACTAAAGGGACACAAACAAATAATCTTGAAACAATATAAAGGAAGCCTGGGAACATTGTTCACCATAATTTCTGAGAAATTGGGCAGATGTTTTCAAGCTCCCTGATAAAAACCCTAGTGATGAATCAATCGTTTTCCATGAAAAAAACTAAACTCTCTACAATCTATACCACCCATATATTTCTATGCAAATACAAGTTTAGAACCGCGAATTTGAATCTGATAGCATAAAAACTGAAATTAAGAAAGTAATCAAACAGATAAAATTAAAGAAATTGAGCTTCTTAACTAGAATTATTGTCACCCACTCAACAAATATCAGTTCGTATATACATATTCAAACTCTCTGTAACAAAAAAAAAAACACGGAAAGAGAGAGAGAAATATACCTGAATTGGAAGAACCATAATGCGATGGAGAGAGAGAGAGAGAGAGAGAGAGAGAGACGGAGGTGAGTTCTGGGGAAAGAGCTTGGTTGCAGAATCAGGGTTGGAGGTGTTGGAAGTTTACCCTCCGCAAACGACACCGTTTAAAGGTATATCACGAGTCAACCTCAAAGAAACATGTAATCAACGTCTGATATTACGCGCACACACATACAAGTAACAGTGGAAACGGGTCTGGTGGAAAACTTTATTAGGTTTAGATTTATTTATTAAAATTTTAATAAGTTTAAACTTAAATTCAAATTTAATAAAATTTTTACTGACTTCGAATTGAATTAACTTGGATTTGATTTGAATTCGAAGCAACATAACAAATTAAAAAAATTATAAAGTTATACCTGTGTGGTAATTATTTAATATATAAATAATATATTTATTTTATTATTTAAATAAATGTTAAATATAAAATTGAAATTTTATGTTAAGTTTGATCTCTCTTAAAAAAAGTCGAAAAGTTAAAAAATTATTATCTTATTCAAGTCACATTACCTCTTTGATCCCGTTTAGTAGAGCCGTGAGAAAGTGATTATGTGCCTGTTTGGTGCAGCTATAATTCATAACTTAACAGCTTATAGCTTATAGCTGTAAATAAGTTAATTTTTAACTTATAAATTAAGCTTCTACTCCTCCACTCAAAAAATAAATTAATTTTTGACTTACAAAAAATTATAAACTGTATTGTTAAACTAAACCAAACACATCAAAATATCTTAAATTAAAATAAAAACTAAAATAAATTAAAAATAAACCCTACTAAATAAAGCCTTTATCATATCATTTTAAATTCAATTTATATTTTATAAAAAATCAAAAAACACGTTTGTTTAAGACATTTCAAACAATTCCATAATATGTAAAATTTTAACAAATTCAATCCCAGGACCAATGAAAATTTGACGAATCCAATTTGAACGAGGCCCATATCGGGAACTATAAATACCGAGAAAGAAAACGACGGCGACGACTCTCTCTCTTTCTCTCTCTACATCTGCTCATCAATGGCGGCCATGTCAGTACCAGAAAACTTAACGAGAGAACAGTACGTGTACGTGGCTAAACTCGCCGAGCAAGCCGAGCGCTACGAAGAGATGGTCAACTTCATGGAAAAGTTGGTCCTCGGCGCCACTCCAGCCGGCGAGCTCACCGTGGAGGAGCGTAACCTCCTCTCCGTCGCCTACAAGAACGTGATCGGCTCTCTCCGCGCCGCTTGGCGGATCGTATCGTCGATCGAGCAGAAGGAAGAGTCTCGCAAGAACGAGGACCATGTGGTTTTGGTCAAGGACTACAGATCCAAGGTCGAGTCCGAGCTCTCTCAGGTTTGCGCTGGGATTTTGAAGCTGTTGGACTCCAATCTCGTGCCTTCCGCGACCACTGGCGAGTCCAAGGTTTTTTATCTCAAGATGAAGGGCGATTATCATAGGTATCTTGCTGAGTTCAAGGTCGGTGATGAGCGAAAGCAGGCTGGTGAAGACACTATGAACTCTTATAAGGCTGCTCAGGTAATTGAATTTAGGGTTTTCGATGATTGTTTCTTGGAAATTTTGAAGTTAGGGCTTCATCTACTGTTATTGTGTGTTGAATTTTGCTTCTTATTCTAGGGTTTTGGGGGGCTTAGTATATTAGACATTTTGAATATAGGGTCAGAAAGTGACTAGGGGGTTTGGAGTGACTCAGATAATTGTATATTCTGGATTTAGCAATGAACATGAGGACTGATAACACATTTGGGCATGTGGGTTTTGAAAGTATATACTAGATTGTGAAGTCAGGGCTAGGAATAGATATGAAAGTTTGGAGTTTTGATTTTGTGTTGTTGATGTTGTTGAAGGATATTGCACTGGTTGATCTGGCTTCGACACATCCCATAAGGCTGGGCTTAGCTCTCAACTTCTCGGTGTTCTACTACGAGATTCTCAATTCATCTGATAAGGCTTGTAGTATGGCAAAACAGGTATTCTTCTTTCCATTAATTAAATTTCCCAAGTTGTTTGTTCAGTTTGTGATTTCATATGCAAATTCTTCTGATATGAATTGATCTTACCTTATCTTGTGATGGCATTAATTTATTATAATAAGATAATTATTGTGTATATGGCTTGGTTAGGAGGGGGTTTGGTAAGAATTTCACTGAAGGACTCATTTGGAAATGAAAATGATTTAATGAATCTTTCCTGTATCATTGGGGATTTGATTTTGATGTGGCAGCTGTCCATTGACTTGCTTTATGCCTTTCAATTAGGAATAGGGTTTAGCAAGTGATATATTCCAAATAATTTGGTTAAAGCCCCCTGTAAGTATTTTAGTTTTTAATAATGAGTTTTAGAGATGGAAGTATAGTCTGTCAATTATATCATATCTATTATCTACATTCTGCAAACCTGATAAAATTGCCGAAACAATTTCGTGTTTCCATAGAAGAGCTAGAAGAGTTTACTACTTCAGTTTTCACTTGTCAAAGTGGGAAATTTTTTTGTGGGCAATTCCAGATGTTTTTATTTCAATGATTGCTGTAGTAATGAATGATATAAATTTGGGAGGATTCTTTTATCCATTTTTTTGAAAATTGCCCCCTCAATTTGAGGAATGTAGGTTCAGATTACTGACCCAAAAAGTCCATCTATAGCTAGATATTTATCAGAATCTCTCTCTCTCTCTCTCTCTCTCTCTCTCTCCCCCGTGTGCATATGTGCTGACATGCACAAAGACTGCAGACCTTTAAGTGCAAAGACACTGGACGGGTTTCCATTACAGAACTTTGAAGTTTAACATCAATAAATAGGGACTTCGCCACTGTAATTGGTAATTGTCAAAATTGAAAACATTTCAAAACTCTGGAATGTGTCATTTTCGAGTTACCTATTTTGGTTGGGACTCAAAAGAGTTGTTATACATACATGAGTATTATTTTTCAAATAGTCCTCAAAATGCTTGTTTTGCTCGAATGGGCATAAACTCAATCATTGTGGCAATCCTGTGAATTAGATTGTGCTACGATTACCTCCTCTAATTTGAAACTTCGTTATGTTGGTCAAGCTTTCTTATGTGTATGCATGATTATGATTTATTATGATCCAGATTTGGATAATCTGGCTTGAATTACATTACTTTTCTTAGAGCAATGATATTATGCTGACGGTTTGTTAATTGTTATTATGTTTTGAAACATAGACCGTTGAGCAAGCCAAAAAGGTTACTGGTCACTGGTTTAACCCGATGTGTATATTTATATTTTAAAATTCATATATATTTACATAAAATACGTTTATTTAAATTATTTTTAGATTCATTGCTAGTGAAAAAACTAATTACATTGGATGCTTGAAAAAGTTCAGTGAATGCAATAAATATTACATAGTTACCAATTATTCACAAGGTAGTGTAGTGGTTCATGCCTATGCTTCCAGCTGTTAGGTTGCACGTTCAAGCCTCAACACCAGCATTTGTTTTTTAAAAGATGTTTGGCTGGGCCTCTGTTTTGAATGGGTAGCTGGTTCAAACCCGGTACTTAACGGTTATTTAAAAATAAGCCGGTTCTCTACTTGAAATGGGTTTAATGGTTCATCTGGATTGGAACCTAGACTGGCCAACCGGTTGAACTGGTTGGTCTGCTCCGGTTATTAAAAATTGGTTTGTTTTGTTGATGGCCGGATGGAAGAGAAATTATTTGCAAGTTGCGTATGGTGGTTCTCTTCCATCCACTTTTTGTTGTTGTTGTTGTTGTTGTTGTTATTTTTGTTGTTGATAAATAATCTCTTCCACCCACTTTTGTTGTAGATTTTAAACAAAAAAGTTGCTTCTTACATTGCAAGTTGGTAATTAGCTGATTTGGAACTTGAAATAAATTGCTTCCTTCCTTTCTAGGTTTTCTAGTTGATGTATGCTATGTGGTGATATATGTCACAAGATGTTTATTGGAAATAATGGTTAGGAGAAATGAGAAGGTTGGCTATGTTACATGGACTCTTTGTTTTTTAAGTGCTACCCCTGTGGACACGACACTGGTACAGGTGCATAATACGGCTGGATACGGCTAAATACAAACGGATATGGCTGCTTTTCATGGTTTGAATAGGAATGCCAAAGAGGGGCTGAAACCCAACTTCACGAAGCAAGATTGAAATGCGAACCTTAGTCGCGAACTCAACCGAATCGAAGGAGAGTTGAAACCTATGTTACATAGAACGTGGATTGTTCCGGTACATGAAACGGGAACGTGGTATGTCACATGCTCTAAAATGTGATACGACAGGAGTAGACTTATATATATTACACTTAAGAATTTAAGGTACTTCTAGAGTAATTTTTTTTTAACAATTAACTATCCAATAAATTTTTTGCTTCTTTCATGTTGCAAATCATTTCTATGATAATTATGACCCATTTTTGATTTTTTGTCTTGTCAAAGCGTAACTCACCTTAGATTTTAGTTCATATATTTGATTTTTTTACTCCTAAGTTTACATTTAAGGAAATATATTGGAAAAAAATTTGAAGATCGCTTCGGATCACTAAATTTATCATTTTGGAATGGAAAAGTACCATGTTTTGGAATGTGATTACCTATACATAATTCGTTAAGGTATTACCATTTTCTGGTAACATAGGTTGAAACCCAACTTCACGAAATTGATTCCCCCCAGAAAACGACCCTAGGGCTTCGATTCAAAGCTGTAATCTAGATGGTCTTGAGAGAGAGAGAGAGAGCTTCTAATGGAGAGAGATGGAGTGAGAGAGAATGCGATGGAGAGAGAAGACAATAAAATGTTTCCTACTCTCATGAGCTAACCAAACCAAACCAAACCAAGCCTTAAGTCCCATCAAATGGGGTCGGCTACATAAATCCTTTTCTCTACGCAGCCCTATCAAAGGCCATTTCATTAGTCAAATTAAATAGATTCATATCTCTATTTATAACGCTAGTCAACGTTAATCTAGGCCTACCCCGTCCCCTAACACTTTCATCTACCGTTACAGCATCGCATCTCTTCACTACTGCCTCTGTTGGTCTCCGTTGAATATGACCAAACCATCTCAAACGATTCTCTCTCAACTTATCTTCTATCGGTGCTATTCCTACCCATTCCCGAATACACTCATTCCTAATCCTGTCTTGTCTAGTCTTACCACACATCCACCTTAGCATCCTCATCTCAGCCACACTCATCTTATCTACATGTTGTTTCTTGGTTGCCCAACACTCCGTCCCATACAACATAGCTGGTCTAATAGCCGTTCTATAGAACTTACCTTTTAGTCTAGTGGGTATTCGTTTATCGCACAATACCCCAGACGCACTTCTCCACTTACACCATCCCGCCTTAATCCTATGGGCCACATCTGCATCAATCTCTCCCGCTGTTGTGATAATCGACCCTAAATAATGAAAATGTTCACTTTTAGGCAGTTCTTGGTTCTCAATCTTCACTTCTCCTCTGCTTTTATTGTTACTGTTACTAAATTTACACTCCATGTACTCTGTCTTAGTTCTGCTTATCTGAAATCCTTTAGATTCAAGAGCTTTTCTTCAAATCTCCAACTTTGTGTTAACTCCTTCTCTAGTCTCATGAGCTACTTATTATTTTTAATATTTTATGATTAGTTCTTTCACTTTCTGTTATTGAAACATTGGTTAGGTTACTAATGAGGTGATCCCACTTAAAAAAAATAATAATAATAAAAATTAACATCAAGTGTAATATTTTGAGTTGCCATCTAAAATCAAAAAAAATGTTTTGAATTTTTTTTTGTGACACATTTATGTTTGGCCGTATCCATGTACCCATGTCAAATTTTTGGATACTTTTTAGACGTACCCGCATATCCTTCATTTAGAGGTTTGCGGAGTCTGACTCCTAAATATATATCCACACCCGACACTCGTACGCGAGTTCATATAATGTAGAAGGTCGGTACAACCAATATAAATACGGATACTTGTGACTATTAAACTTATTATTTTCTCTTTGGCCTATTAATTTAAACTTACAATTGAAGTTCTCTAATTTTGTTTTCACATGCATAGGACTCTATTGTATTTATAAAAAATAAACGATAAAATAAAGCACGGGGCCTGGTGGGCATATTGACTCATTTCAATCATTTCAGATGAGTGCTGTACGTCTGTGTTTTTTTTATTAAATTAAAAACAGTTGAGTCTTACTTGGATATAAAGACTCAAATGATTGCTTGGATATCCTTGTGTTGATTATTTGTTCTATATTGCTGTTTATATGTCATTATGGATGGAGTTGTGTTTTCTCTTTGCTGTAATTTGGTGGGCTCCATAGTATGCTTGGTAATGGATTATTATTTCCTTTGGGATTAAGGCATGTTGTGTCAAAATGAATTGTTAAGTATATCCAAGCGTCTGCATGTGTGCATGTTTGTGTTTTTTCCATGCCAAGATTAAAATTTTCTCTAATTGTGGAATCAAGTGACCTTTTGTGAGTTACCCTCAGTCTGCCTCTTGTGCATAACTGCATATCATGTTGCTATAAATTATACTAGAGGCTGGTGTTATACAGAGGTTCTCATTTTCAAAGCAGCATATTGGACTTCTATTGATGCAACTCATTGTTGTCCTTGTGTACAGGCATTTGAGGAAGCAATAGCTGAACTTGACACTCTAGGTGAAGAATCATACAAGGACAGCACTCTCATTATGCAACTGCTAAGGGACAATCTCACTCTTTGGACTTCAGACATGCAGGTTAGTCATCTCTCTCTCTCTCTCTCTCTCTCTCTCTTAAGGCACAATGTCATCATGTTCATGATTATTAGATATCTTCCTGCATAATTCCTATAATTGCAGAACTAGGCTGATTGAAGATTTAACTTCAATTTTCTGTGGTCTTGGTGCAGGACCAGATAGATGAGTCCTAAACATCTTTCAAGCTGACCAGTCATTATCTTCACCTGGAGGAGGTGGGCTTTGAATGTCATTTGTTTGTGCTGACTAATTGTGTGTTGATTGTGAATGGACCCCATGAAACTGATGTTCCATACTCCCAACTTAAACTTGCTTTAAAATTTTATAGTGACTTGCAATGCTCTGCTCAAAGTACTGGTTCCTATATTTGCAGTATTGTTGCATTTGATTCCAGCTCAAAATTACTACCCCTTTTTCCTATAAATGAAAAATCAAGGGTCATAAAAAAAAAAAAAAAAAAAAAAATGGAGTGATATTTAGATCTGACATGTCTTTTGTAACTGTTTTATAACTTTCTCAAAACAAAAAGAAAAAGAAAAAAAAGAAAAAGAAGAAAAAGATCTTTTGTAACTGCTTTATTTTCTTGCTATTTAAAGCGTTAGTTATATCTCTATTTGGCTCGATTTCCTACTTATGTCTTTCTTTTTTTAGCAGCCCGTTTTGATCGTCTGGGGTAACATTTCTCTGGGAAATTGGCATTAATCTTGTAGTATGATATTGATTCTGGACTAGTATGGTTCTAGTCTCGTGTGTCGTTAATTAGGCCCGTAAAATGTACAAACCAAGCTACTCGACTAGCTTGTGCCAATTTTTTTCCTTTGAGATAGGTTCGTTTGAAATTTAAATATATTTGGGTAAATTATATATAAATCTTTTCAGATTTGAGTTTAATACATATTATTCTCTGACATTTAGAAAATTACAATAACTCCTTTTGTCATTATAATTATTTAGATAGAATGAAAACATTGATTTGATGCAATTTTTTTTTTCTTGCTTTGTTTTACTCTCTTCTCTTTTCTTTTTTCCTTTTTCCTTTGCTGTTTTTTTTTTCAATGTAATTTATTCTATTTTTTTATTAGGAGTTGTTACTTTTCATATAAACAGAGGGGTTTTTGAAATGTGATATTAACTATAGGGGTGAGATTGTAATTTTCAGAACGTCAGAAGGTAGGATGTAATTGGATTAAACTTTAGGAGGTGTTAGTGTAATTTACCCAATATATTTTAAAACACTTTTTTAAGTTTTCATAATTAAATTTGAACAATTTACTAATCAGCTAGACTTGGTTATATACATATACACTAGAAAAATTTATTAATAATTATGGAAGGTTTTATACCTAAGATCTATAAAGTATTTCCGATGGGTTTGTTAAAGTGTGTCTTAGTCTTAGATGACAAATATTGTGATAAAAGTGGGATTAATTTGTGTGTTTGTTAATTTAGAGAGTGAGTGAGTGTTCTAATAAATTGTATGTTAAGGGGCTGTTTGGTAAGTTGGGTTAGAGGTTTTTTTAGGTATAATAGTCAATAAAGATAAAATAAGTTAAGATAGTTAATAAAAAAAAATGTCACATTCAAATCATAATTATTTTATTTTTTTTCTCACAACAATTAAATCAATTACAAAATAAATCACCTAACTTACTAAGCACAATTTTTTTAACTAGTCTAAAATAACAAAAAAGTTAACTAAAATAGTCAGTTTCCAAATGAGCATGTAATGTATATATAAACATGAAAAAATATTATAAAATTTTAATCCATTAAGGACAAGTGTAAAAAAAAAAAATTTAAAAGTTCAACACATATCGTTATTATGAAAATATTAAACTTTAAAATAATATAACTTATGATATAGATGTCGGTTTTTAATAAAATTAATATTTTTAAAATCCTTTTATCAGGATCTATCAAATAAGATTCATGCGGACTATGAAATTCTTTAAAAGAAAAATTATTATCATTGAAATTAATATAAACAGTAACATGTTACTTTGTCTCACAGTAACATGTTACTCTGACAATATTGTCCAAAAAAAAAAGAATATTTTACTTTGTCCTTACTCAATTATGCATCTCCTCTTTAGGGGATTTATGAAGCAAAATAAATTGAACTGTTCTTTTCACCAACTAATGATTCAATGGCAGAGTTTTGGCTAAATTTTTCTTAAAGGGTTACCAAAAAAACAAAAAGAGTGTAAAATTAACTGGCAGTATAGAAAAAGTAAGGCAATTTCAGCTTAAAAAATTTAACATTTTGAGTTGAAAAGGAAAGTAAGTCGAAAATTTGATACTCATTTTTTTTTTCTTTTTTAACTTTTTAATTTTTCAAAATATGACTGCCTATGTAGTTTAAAAGAATTTAAGTTGAATAAGTTTCAAATGTCTTGCTGAGCCTTAACCATGGGGCTTGGACTAGAGAATTTGAACTCACTAATAACACACAATCACACATAACTATTGCTTCCAAAAGCATGAAAACTCCAAAATCAAAAAAATGAAAACTCCCTCCCAAGTTACCCATTATAATAGTTTGCATGCCTTGGCATATCTTGAGATAGTTGAGAGTGCATTTGACTATTCTTACAATTCACAAATTTTATGCAGATTGACCCACAAACAAGGCCAATAGGACAACTGACTAAAAAAACAAGAAAAAAGGGCCCATAGGGACAAGAGTCCCTGAATTTTGAACAGTAGACTTGCTTTCTTGTTTTTTCTTTCTCACTCATCTACCCAACCCTGTGGTCCTTTTCTTCTCTAGCATCCACACTCCCAAAGCATACTCAAATGCCTTCTCTTAATATATATTGGTTTTTGGTTAAACAAAAATTATTCATTGCCATATGTTGGATTAATGCACATAGCATCTTAGCCGTTGATCGGCATGGACAATGATAGATCTAGAGAGGGTAAGAAGGTGCAATCGTTCTTTTAGGATTTCAAAAAATCTCTTTATAATAGTAGTATTACTTATTAATTATCTCTAAATTATACTGTCTGCTCTAAATTTATTATAAAAAAGCGATGATTACAAGCATGCAAAAAAGAGAAAAAAAAATGAGGAAAATAATTTAATTAATTGAGAAAGATATTATTGAAAATTCTAATGCCAAATGTATTTTGAGATACTTGTAATGATATGAAAGAATGTTGAACAAAATTTAAGATGTCAAATTTTAGTAGATAAATTATATTACAGTTGTTATCTTTTGTAATTCAAACATAAATATAAAAAGGCATGCTTATTTACATATGTTTTCATGTTATTTTTCATTTTCTACACTAGTGAAAATTGATATAATAGTCGATACTCTTATTTATTTATTTTATTATTAATATATATGTTCATCCCTATGCTAGGATTCTAAGTCACACCAATTAAGGGTTGAGATGCAACTTCTCATTGATAAAGACATAGGTGGAGCCAAGAGAAGCGACTTTGACAGCTCAAACAGATTGAAATGGATTATATTAGAGAATGTGAATGGCCAATGAGAACATAGGATTAGATGACATTTTTGAGTTTAATTCATTATTGAATGTGTAAAAGTGAGACTAATTTAGAGGTTAATGGGTGTGGGGGGTGGTGGTGGTGGAGACTGGGAGACACATAATATGCGGCGGATGTTGTGGGTGGCTCTGTGTGATCGGTGGTGGTGGCGGACCACGGTGTTCCATTGGTTGCACATGCCCCCTTCCCCCCTCCCCTCAGAATATATTACCTATATATGTAGCCAAACTGCTATAATAATCTCAAATGCTGACAAAATTTGTATTTTTTATTTTGGGTTAATTTTGTTTGGGGTGTGCTATATAAACGCGCTTTTTATCTTTTTTAGGTCGCACCATCTCTTTACTTTTTTGTACATCTTTTTATGAAAAGTAAAAAAATGTACTCATTTAGATAATTCCAAATATTAACAAGGTAGGAGAAGAGAAATGAGTAATTAAATTAAGGAGAAGGATGCCTTGGAATTTCTATGGGGTATATTTTATGGTATTAGTTATGTTGATGAGAATAGAGGGGGTGGTGGCGTGCAAGTGCGAGTCCAATGTCATTGATTTGATCTCAATTAATTAAACTGACCTAAGTTTTTAATAAACATAAATGAATGAGTGAATGAATGAATCCTTAGGGACCTCTCCTCCATTTTATTACATACCCACGTACTTCTACTACTACTACGTACTAAGCTATATTGAAAATGCAGTAATTCTTGTGCATTTTATCTTTCTATGGAATTTTTTTTATATGGTGTTATACATATTTTTCCATCACCATTGTCACATTTGGAGTTAAAGATATTGTTGTATACTGTTCTATTCAATACTTCTAATGTTACTATTTTTATAGAATAAAATATATTTGAATATGAATACGATCACATGTATTATATATAGGCTGGGCCTTGCCTCCAATCCACCATCTAGACTGGAGGGTCCAGTCCGGCTCATTGGGCCTGCTTTGGGGCCCCTTTTCGATAATCCGAACTATTCTCATTTTAAGATTTGTTGAGTATATTATTCTTGTAAAAAATCGCGTCGATCGGATAACAGATACTATGTATTCGGATTACTTTTTTATGAACCGTTGATTTTCCAACCGTTCATTTCTTTTAAACAAAAGTGATCTGAATACATAGCATCCATTATCCAACGTGATTTGTTATAGGAATAATGCACTCAATAAACTCTAAAATATGAACGGTTCTGATTATCAAAAAAGAGTCCAAAAGTGAACACAATGGGATGAACTGGACCGGACTATTCCAAATCTGGACTGAAAACCGTCCAAACCCTATATATATATATAGGGGGTGTTTCATAGGATTGAGGCAAGTGATTTTGGACACCATGTTTAATGGATTTCCTAGTCCATCATTTGGATAAAAATGTGAAAGTTGAATTAATAATCAAATATACATCATTTTCAGTTAAATAGTCAAGAGATTATTTATTTCAGGATTAACAGTCTATTGTATTTCAGTATATCCAAACAAATACTCCTATATAGTCTTTGATCTTTTTATATGTTAACTTTTACTGTGATATGTTGTTGGCTATTAAGTTGATGGATACTGAAATATAAGTTAGCATATATATATATTTTGGGGGAGGGGGGAGAGAGGAGATTAAACGAATTGCAATGCATGTATGATGTTGGATTACAAACATATCTGAAATGGTGAAAACCAGACGGTTGGCCTTGTGAGTTGTTATGAATGTAAATATTTTTTTCCTATTATTTTCCTTCTATTGATTGTAAAAAAATAAAAAATAATATAAAAAAGGCTCATTTATTAGGTGTGATACCCTAATTTGTGTTTTACTACTACAATTTACAAATGCAATTTCATTTCTCCTATTTTTCTCCAAAAAAAAAAAAAAAAATACAGAATGATCTAATAGACTAATTGGAAGTACCATACTCGTATATACATACCCCATTATCGATATTAAGACGAATAATGGTATGTTAATAAAATATTTATACAAAATTATATAGCATCTTGTGAGTCGATCTCTTCATTCTCAATAAAAACATCTAATATTATCCTCCTAATATAAAAAATGTCACTTGACATATTATTCTGAACATATTTTCTGTATAATTTTTTTGCAAATTATTTTCGTGTGTTAAGATATATGGGTATGTATGTATGTGTGTATATATATCAGAAATGTTGTATATTAGGAAATAAATTCAAAATTAGAATTTATGGTGTATATGTAAATTTATTTGGTATAGTCACACTCAAATCGATCTTATTTATACATTTTAAATTTTACACATTTCTTTTTTTTTTTTTTTTCTCTAAATATATAACATTACTCATACATACATGGAGAGAAATGCATACATTTTGAGAAAGAGAGGGGAAGGAATATGGTCAAATGACCTAACATTGGGGGATGGAGCAGTAAAAAAAAAAAACAAAACAAAACAAGAGGAGGTAAGTTTTATATAGATAGTGGGGGTCAATGACACTCTGTAGAGCTCGGATCTCAAATAGTACCAGTATGACTCTCTTTTTAGTGCTTAGACCAGACTTAAATAGTGGGGTTGTTTTGGTCCATTTTATGTAACAGTTTATAATTAATTCTTAATTTTTATTTTTATTTTTAAAAAAATTAATGTTAGTATTTGATGTAATTTATAGATATAAATAATTTATATAAATTGAAAAAAATAAGATTATTAGAAACCAATGGGAGAGATGTTTTTAACTTATATTTTTTAATTATTAGTTTTCAAGTTGTTAAAATTTCATTAAACAGGAATGGAGTGTATTAAAATTTATGAATTCAAATATTTAGTGGTGGATCAATGATTAAAAATTCGTTCTTTATTCATTTTTGAGTTTGAGGTCATTTTTCACAACTTTAAGACTTGTTAATTATTTAACATATATGAGATGAAAGATTTTATGTATCTAAAAATTAATTAAGATAAAGTCTTACGTATAGATAGTAAACAAAACATCACATCCAACTCATAATCATTACACTATTCTCTCACAAAAAAAGTCAAAAAAGTCAAAAAGCCCTTCCCAGACTAAACTTTTTAACCCAGACTAAAATAGTCAAAAAAAAAATTAAAAAATTAAAAAATCAACCCACTTCTCAAACAGAGACAAAATATATCATACTCGTTACATAAAATATTCTGGCTAATAAAAAGAAAGAAGAGTAAAATAAATGAGTCATTGAAAGTAACAATAAGCATACACGGCCCTGACAGGGTCCATATGGCCTCATATTTTGGTACAAAATAAAGAGAATTTTGCTAGTGATACTCTCTGCAAAAGAGATGGAAAAAAAGAAAAAAAGAAAAGTAGGCAAAATTCCAAAGGGATGAAGAAAGAACATTTCAAAGAATTTTGAAACAAAAAGGGGTTGAGATTTGTGTCCTAAAAGCCTCTTTAAGTAGTCATTTTTAAGCATGTCTAAATCAATGATTCTGAAATCAAAGCATCCAAAGTTAAAAACCATATGGTTACTTGCTTCCAGGTCAGTCCAATTTTTTATTTTTTATTTTTACTGTTGAATTCGGTAATTATGATCATAGGAATTTGATTTACGCACATTGTGGTCAAGTTGTCACAAACTATATATTCAAAATTCAAAACATTGAGAAAACTTTATGAACAGATCGTCAAAAAATACAATTAAAAGTGAAACAATAATGTCATGTGGTTCCTAGTCCATATGGAATCACCGAATTCTATTGGGGGTGGGGGGTTTAATGTCTTCTTGAACACTGCAAAAATATTTGGGGAGTAGGGTCATTGTTTGTGCCATAATGTGGTGTTTTGGGAAGTTTATAAAAAGTTAATTTTTGATTTTTTTAGTCAAAAAAGTTTACTTTTTGGATAGTGACTTGGGTAAAAAAATTAGATTTTTTAGTTAAAAAAACTAAAAGCTAGCTTTTTGCTAGCTTGTGAAAGCAAGCCAATTGGGTTATATTTATCTTTAAAAAGTTAATAATTTATTTTAAAATTATATTAGACATATATTTTTTAGATATATTTGAAGCCACTTGTGAATATCGATATTTGATTAAGTTTATATGCATAATTTAGTTGACAGCTCCTAAAATTAATGTGAATGATTTAGATCATAAAAATAAACTTGTAGCGAATCCACGATGTGTCACCTGTTCTAAAAGACACAATAGTGATTTCAAATTTAAATATTTGTCAATTTAAAGTAGTGCAATTCATGTTAATCACTTAGTTCTAATTATCTAGTAAATGACACTTCCATCAAATAAAATTGACAAAATTATTTTCCGGGCCGTAGTGATTCAAAGAACAATTTTATTTATTTATTTAAGGATTGTTATATTATTTACGATACAAAGATACATTCTAAATTAGGAAAGAAAATGATGAGACTTGAAATTCAGACTTACACCAATAAGGGTTTGCTCAGTTGGTAAGGCTTGTTCCTTTCGTCCCATTTGACTTAGGTTCGAGTCCTGTTACCGACAATCTTTTGTTGATTGGCGATATTGCGTAACCCTTTCCCTGACCCTGGAATGGGGTAGCCTCCCCTCCTCCTAAACTTTTTATTTGAATAAAAAAAAAAAAGAAACCTATTGTTAATGGACAATATTGCGTAATGCTTTCCCTAACTCTAAAATGGGACAGCCTCCCCTCCTCCTAAACTTTTTATTTGAATCAAAAAAAAAAAAGAAACCCAGACTTACAAATTGAGAAATGACGTCCTTACTATTTGGCCTACCCCTTTGTCTCGATTCAAAGAACAATTTATGCTATCCACCAAGTTTTAATTATCAAATTGTATTTATCTATTTATTTATTTTTGGGTGAAATAGAAATAAAATTAGAGTAACAAGCCCTTCTAGTGTTATCCATCAATTGACTTCTAATCCATGAAAGAGCAGTTGAAAGCAGTAACTCTCGTTTGTTTTTAGAGGTAGAATGGAGGGGATTGATAGTAAGAAAATTGAGTAAAATTATATTTATTTTGATGATAGTTGTTAGTATAAAGATTGTTAAATTATTTTTATATAAATAATAAAACAAATAAAAAAAATGCAAAAACATTAAACATTAATGTTTTAAAAAAATATGCCCAACATGTAAAAAAAAATTTAAAAATAAAAAATTTCCCCCAAAATATAAAACAAATAAAATAATGATTTTTACTTAACAAAAAATATAAAAAATTAAAGATTAATGTTCAAAAAAAATGCTTGACATATAAAAAATAAATAAAAATAAAAATTTTCTAGTCTGCCCGATTATTTTTCTAATACTAAGTCCTAGAGGCCCATCCGAATCCCCTTGGGGAGGCCCATCCTAATCCAGAACTCACTATCAATCCCCTTTCCATCTTTCAAAACAAACACAATATTAATGAATTCCACCTCACTACCAATCTCAATCCCCCCTCTAACTCCCTAAACAACTTTCAACTTCCCGTCTTTTCTCTCAAGGTTATCCGCACACATGTTGAATATTGGAGACACTCAATTAACACAATAAATACAATCAAAACAAACTTGTTAAGTTTACACTGTTTTTTCGAAAATTAAATTTTTTATTTTCTGTTTTTTTTTTTTATTTTTAGTAAAAATTTTAAATATTTTATGCAAATTTTTTAAAAACACTTAATTTAGTATACTTAAAAATATAAATATTTGTGAAATTTTTTATAAAAAAAAAAATCATCAAATACAAATATATATATATATATATATATATATATATATATAAATTCAGTATATTTTCATATTTTGTTGTATTCAATGATTAAGTGGAGCTAAAAAGTAAAAAAATTAATTAAAATATTTTAAAAAATTACAGAAGTACGAATTAAAAATTTTAAAACTCAAAACCAATCAAAACCAAATAGAATGTTATTGAGTAAATTGTATGACGAGTCATTAAAAAAGTTCCACCATAATTTAGATTGATCATCTTCAAATTGCTAGCAAATGGACAATTTAGAAAAGTTTATCATAACTATCTTAATCAAACAGTATTTGTTGAATGCTTGGGGGAGATGAGATTTTATTTTTGGGTGAACCACCAATAAATCCTAATTAGTAATCCTAATTAGTAATCTTATGAATGGTTTAGTCTTTTATTTTTTCTTATGAATTCAAAAGTCCCATATTATAGTAAAAATTACACAAAAGGGCTATCATAAAACAAGCATATTTATTGTGTTGAGAGATGAACATGGAAAGATTCTCAACCCCACGGTGACATTGTTGGATTTCCTTGTGAATTCAATAAAATCATAAATGGAACGAGGGATTTCCGCTTCTAATCTCCGATTAAACATTCAAATCTTGGGTACAAACCCTACATTGTCGAAACCCTAGACTCTTAATCCAATAGTCACAGTGATGCAAACATTATTCAAACATTTCTAAAACGTGGGATTGTCAATTGGAACCACCGATTCACACTCAACATTAGGGATGCACACCATATATCGTTGACACATGAAATTGGACAAACGTAGCCAAACGTAGATTTGAACAGTGGCCGCCGGTGTTGGTGTTAAAGATTTATGACAATGAGATGAGAACGTATGTAATGTGTGATTTTGGCAGCATAATGTGAATGTCATGTTAGGGTTGGTGTGTGCCTATTAGAATGTTGTAGGTTTTCCTTTTGCTTATGCGCAATATTTGTTTTGATGTTTAAGGTGTATGTGTGTCCCTTCATCGTTATTGATGTGGCTGATGTTGTAAGGTTGATGTAATGTTTATTTTTTCCTGTTTGAGTGTTAATATGTATTTGGATCGTCAATGATTGTCGTAATGTTGGTGTTAATGTGACACCTAATATTGGACGATTTGTTTTATTTTGTTTGCATCAATGTGACACCCTGCACAATTTGTTTATTTTGAATTTAATTTGTAATGGGTCACACAAATCCAGATTATCCCTATTGTGATGGCATGTTGGGTTTATTAATGTGGGTAAGTAAGATGTGAGTTGTTCATGGTTCGAATAATATGAATGTGGGTAACATATGTTTAATGTGGTTATGGGTGAACATGTTTGTTTTGGTGGTGTATTGTAGAATTCTATATTGACATGTTGCGGTGACATTATGGGGTTATATCTATGATGTTATTTTGGAGTTGATGTCAGGTTTTTGGCAATGTGCATAATGTGGGACAATGGATAAATGTGGTTGAGTGGCTAAGTTGGTAGGTTGTGTTTTGGTGAGGCTTTTAATTGCTAGATATGATCATAGTGTGAACATATATACAGGTGGATTCGGATATTTTGAAGTCACATTTATCAGAATGTACCATTAGCTACTATGTTGCTTATATTGTGTTAATGTGGATGTGGGGATTGTTAATCTGAATATATATATATATATATATATCACAATCTTTGGTGTAGATGTTTATATTGTTTAAACTTACACAGTATTGAAAATAATATGTAATTTCCATTTAAGTTTCACATTGACATTGATAGTAGTTGATACATCAAAACCCAATAAGGTAACCGCCCAACACAATTTGAAATCATTCAAATTCTAAATTTCCAAAAAAATATATTATAAATCTTACATTCTCAGCATAAAGAGCAAAGATAGATACCCACATTATTACTAAAAGTATAACCGTAACATCACATGTCAATAAATATGTCAAAATAATCTTACCAAAATGAATGAGACTAATTAGCCTATAAAAAAAATTATTAAGACTAAATGAATAATCATTTTGCCATATGAAATTTGAGCAATGGTAGAGGGCCCAAATTCTGTGGCTCAAATGTGGCTCAAATGGCCAAAACGACGTCGTTTTGAGTACAAAACAACATCAAAATGGCCAAAACGACGTCGTTTTGGCCATTTGAGCCACATTTGAGCCACAGAATTAGGGCCCCCAAACATTTTTCATGAAATTTATTGGTAGATTTTCTTCCTTTTTTAAAAAAATAAAAAAAAAATTGAGTTACTTTTTTTTTTTTTTTGATTTTACATAACCCGAAAAGTGACGCTCCAAAAAGTAGCCAAAAGAAAAAGGACATTTCTTTTTGTGATTATTTGGTGTCTTTTCTCATCTCTCAAGATGGGCTCACTCACTCTCACTCTCACAACAAAGACAAAGATACAGACTAAAAAGCATTTTGATTTTTCCCTCCAAACATTAGAGATTTTTGGCTGACATTGTGGAGATTTTCTTCATTCAACATTTGCATCATTTTTTGCTCAAAAAAACATTTTCATCATTCAATCAAAAAGCTTTATTCCCATCCATCCCATCATGCAAGTTTCCTCAAGATTTTAGACTCAAATCCTACTCACTTAAAAGTTGTCGTAGTTTTTTTTTTTTTTTTAAATTTTAGGTGACATCACTAATTAGTTAAAAAAATGTTAAAAACAATTTTTAAGCTATTGTTAATTTTGAAAAAAAAATGTAAAAAATATATTAAAATATGTAAAAATATTTTGAAATATGTAAAAGGCGAATTAAAATTATAAATATTTTGTCATTTATTAGTGTTTCTTTTTGACCGTTCCCAAGGTTATCATTAGCAATACCCATAAAAAAATATAATAAATGGAATAAAATGTATTATTCTTATTTCTTCTTAATTTAATTAATAATTTTTATTACCATCTTGTAATATTACTATTATATTTAATATTTATTTATATAAAACTTATAAATTTAAAGATTAATTACATGAACACTCTCTTAGTTATTATTGAAATGACATTTCACTCAGTTAATTTTAAAATCGTACAGATCTTCATCTTTTATATTGGTGACGATAATGTTATTATATATATATATATATATATATTCTTTTTTTTTCACTAGAAGACAGCGATTAATATAATTGACATGATATTGATGTAATTATCCATAAATTCAATAATAAACTTCATAAATATGCTCATGTATTACTTGCAAGTTGCATCATTATAGATCTTCATGCGAAGATGATGCAATAATTTGTTGGACAATTTTTATTGTATTTAAATAGATTAAATTCTGTTTTGTACTAAATAATAACGAGAATATAAAGAAATAAAGGAAATAAGGGAATTTGTTTGATTACAAAAATCAAACTAGAAATAAAATAAAATAAATAAAAACAGATTTTATTTTGTTACAAAAACAAAATTAAAATCAGATTTAAACAAATAAATAAAGCAGAATAATAAATTAAATAACATACTTGATTAATTTCTTTGAATAATTATCTGATCAAGTCCAGTGTTTGACACTGTGTCCTTAAGACAGATTCGTTCTCTCTTCGGTACTTTCAGAATATGGACGTTTATCTTCCAGGATGAAATGATCTATCAACGAATAAAAGCAACACTACAATTTATTCGTTCGTCGAACACACTAAGTGTTTATACTCTTTATGACAAGAAAATAATGCAGCAAGATGAAGATTATGTATGCAGAATTTTATGGACGAAAATTAGTTAATAAATCCAAGTGAGGGGCTGATCTATTTACAGATGTAATGGTGGCTGCAGATTTTGAATTGAACAGGTGCAAACCTGTTGGTTTTGAATTCAAACAGATTTGAATCTGTTGGGTTTATAATTCAAACAGATAAAAAACGGGAAGGGCCCTGTTTGGATGTACAGTAAAACCAGACCAGTTTATTTCCAATTTAATTTGAATTTTGGATTTTATTTTACCAAAAATAAAATTAAATTCAAATGTTTTTTGCCAAAAAAGATTAGTATTGGGCCGAACAAGCCCAACCCAACCACACACCACGCACCCAGGCCCAGCCTAGCCCGCCTAGGGCTGCAAATGAACCGAGCTGTTCGTGAACAAGCTCGGCTGCTCGGCTCGGCTCGGCTCGGCTCGGCTTGGTTCGTTTAGTAAACAAGCCGAGCTCAAGCTCGAATATTAGGCTCGTTTAGTAAACGAACCGAGCTCGAGCTCGCATATGTTCGGCTCGTTAGGCTTGGCTCGTTTATCTTTATTTAAATTATATAATAAATATATTATAAAAATAATAATATAAATACATTTTTTATATATTGAATAATATAAATAATATTTTTTATTTAAATATTTATATTTAAATAATATAAATAATATTAAAAAAAATTATCGAGCCGAGCCGAGCCGAGCCGAGCTCGAGTTTTATTAAAATTAATAAGCCGAGCCGAGCTCGAGCTCAGCAAAGCTCGGCTCGGCTCGGTTCGTTTGCAGCCTTAAGACCGTCCGACCGGACGGATGGCGCCGCGCGTGTGGTGATTTTTGGATCCAATGGGTCCAGTCCATTTTCCCTATAACCTCTCCATCTAAAACACTTGAGTACCCCTTGGGGCACACCCCAAGTACCGAACCCAAGCTTTATAAACCCATTCAAAACTTCCCACCAAATTAATGTGGGACAAGCCTTATTCAATACCTTTAAGGATTTTTCACTAAAACTTCATTTCCATGGAGCATACTTTGGCTTCAATTTTTCATTCCCTCGGTAATGGTTTTGAGCAACCAAATATACCACGTGAATCACAACGCGGCATAGAACGCGTTACCACTTTGACCCGTGAAAATCGACGCACGGGGCCCACCTAAAAAATAGACTAAACTTAAAAAAAAATTCTAATTTTATTCAGAATTTTATAACCATTTCCAATATAATTCTCGGAAAACGGCTTGGTGACTTGGCTGTAAATTCCTAAGGTAAAATTTTAATTTTTAATTTTGTTTAATTATAAATAAATAAAAAAAAATTATTGCTTCATTGAACCTCATTTTTTTATTTTTTATTTTTTATTCAAAATTAATTAAATTACATGAAGTCAAAAATAATAATTTATCTTTACTATATAATTACTAGTATATTATTTTTTAATTATTAGGATAATATTCACTATTTTTATCAATTTTTAATTATTTAATCAAAAATAAATTATTTCAATAACCATTTTTTTCATTTTTATGGTGGGTTTATTTATTACTTCATGTTTTGATTGAAATATCATTAAAGAAATTATATTTTAAAAAAAGTCTCATTATGATTCTTCAAGTATATGTGATATTTTTTAGATGGCTTCAAATATTATTAGATCATTCTTATCGGCTCCCGTATATTTTATCCTAAAATATTATTAAAAAAATTCATTCCCTATTTCATGAATCATTTTTTATCTATTTCTCTCAACAAACTCCCTATTCTTTTCTTAAAATATTATTTCCATATTCTTTCAGTTTTTCATCTTCTTCTTTGATTAACTGGGGATGGTGTTCACCTATCTAGGTCCTCTTAAATGAACAGATGTCACGACCCAAACCCGTCCCTATGGGTTTAGCACCGTAACCGGCTAGTAATCCGAGATTACCGAAAGCCTGCTTAACAGTAAGACAGTAATACAGAGTACAGGGGCATGGCGGAAGCCAAAACAGTAAATAAACAATGTCCAATGAGCTGTGAGTCTGTATGCAAAAAGATTTTTCATACGTATATACATGAACAGTACAGAACAGTATGTACAACATTTACAGTCGATCAGAACAGAGACCTAATCCTTGTTAAACAGTACAGTACAATGCTATCAGTCTATATAGTTATTACAAAACAGATACAGGGACAGACGGGGGAAATTAAAACACCCCTAAGCCATAGCTTGACAGGCTCGGAACCTCGCAATGAGGCACAATGGTTGGCTTGACAAAAAAAGAGTCTAACCCACGCTCCTAGCTCCGGTCTGGCGCCTGTACACCTACATATATATATAAACAGTGAGCTAAAATCCAGTGAATAACATAATGCGTAAAGAGGTTAAGAATGAATGTTCTTACGGTAATGAAAACAGTTCATTAAATCAGTATTTCAATCATTCAGTCATAACAGTCATATGTGGTACATCCATTAGCATAGCAGTACAGTAAATAGTAGGTCTTAAAAGACCGAGCAGTCAATGATGGCCATTATAACAGTAAACAGAAGTTCCAAGATAGGAACTGACAGAGATTTCTGTAACAATAGCAGTAACAGTAAACAGTATTTGCTATGGATGCCACAATACAGTTCAGAATAGAGGACATACATTCATTCAGTTAAAAGTAACAGTTCAGAAAGCAGTTCAGTTAACAGTCAGAAAATATTCATCTTTGAACATATCTTTACGCAGTTGTTACTCACAGAGTTCTAGGCTACAATTAAGCTAGAGCGCGTCCCCAGATGCCAACCCTACACAGTTACAGATTGAACACACACTAAGCTACACAGTTGAGAAAAATATAAACTTAGTCCCTAATTTGCCTCGTTGTGGTTCTATATCTATATCCTCATTAAGATGCCTTAAACTAGGCCTAAAAATGCCTAGGATGAAATGAGGCTGCAAAGATGCACATTAAAAGCATTTTTAAAATTTTCGAAAAATAGGGGTCACGCTTGAGCGTTGATTACTACGCTCGAGCAGACATGTAGACAAAGGATACCAGCTCGAGCGTGGACTAATCCGCTCGAGCGGACTGTAAAACATGCCAAAAGTGTTGGATGCTTGAAATTTACGCTCGACGAGTGCTCGACAACCGCTCGAACGTAAGACACAAGGTACCGCTCGAGCGTCAATTCTTCCGCTCGAACGGACATCAAAACAGTGTAAAGTGCTAGGAGCACGAATTTCACGCTCGAGCGCCAGTCACCCCGCTCGAGCATGAGTTCAAAATATGGAATTCCCAGATTTGAACCTCAAGCTCAAATCAAGTTTTAATGTATCAAATTCGATCCTTTTGGGCCAATTTTCTGGAAAACACCTAAAAACCCATAGTATAACATATTTCAAAGCTCAATTTGTAAAATCAAGGCCCAAAGGTAGTTCAAATAAATCTAAATTCAAATCAATTATCATGAACAAGATAAACATGGGACATGCATGACTTTAAATAACTTCCAAGCCTCAAATACATGCTCTAGTGAGCCAAATCTTACAAAAACAAGATGAAATCATGGTCTATAACAATAATATGAACATGCATGCACCAATTGCCATGAAATGAACATCAAAATGCAAGGATATAGACATGCATGCAACAATTAAGCCTTAATTCAACAATCTATTCCAATTTTTGACTTAGCTCTTTAAACTATCATGATCCATGCTAGATAGAACTTAAATACACAATTAAGATGGCAATTATTCTACTTAAGTCTTGAATTAGAGGTATGGAGGCTCAATTTTGCAAGTCTTCTACAATTTCCTCAAGTTTCCAAGAAAAACCCTCAAGAACAATTCAATCTCCTAACTCTCTCTTTCTCAGTCGGTTTGTCTCTCAAATGGACAGAGCAAATGTTGTGTTTAGGTGTAATGAAGCTTCAATATGTCTTAAATAGTGGCCCACCAATATGGCTTTTTGGTAAATAATGTAACTTATGCCATTTATCAATATTGATCCAATTTAATCATACCAAAACACATTTTTTAATTAAATACACCATAAAATCACATAAAATCTAATTGACACAAAACATCAATCAATTTCAGATCCGGCCGCCAATAAGGCCTTCAATTAGCAGTTTAAACACAAAGACATGAACAGATAATTTGGCAGGCAAACAGATAGAATTGCAATTTAACTAATATACTCAATCAATTCGGCTTCAGTTTTCAGTCAGTCAATCAATTAATATATTTAGCCTCAGTTTAACAGTAATCAATGGCTTATCAGTAAACAGTGGTGAGGGTTATTACAACAGATTAGAACAAGTTTTTGTAATCTTTGACCAGATTGTATTACATCAATGAAAATGGAAAAGATAGGAACGAAACAGCACAGTATAATCAATTAAATAAGGCGGAGAGAATTATAAGGTGCCGTTTGGTAACACTTACGTTTTCAGTTTTCTGTTTATATTTACAAAAATTTTAAAAACTCAAATAAAAACTTGTTTGGTAAATTTTTGATTTATAAATCAGTGGTCTCAGTTTATAAATTTGGCTAAAAAATGCAAACTCAAAAAATGTGTTTTCGTTTTGAGTTTTTTTTTTTTTACCACCCAACACTAGTCACCACCCGCACCATTTTCCACTACCGTCTTCCGCCACTGCCACCACCACCCATCCCCACCACCACCTGCCACCACCACTCGCCACCCACCTACCACCACTACACACCACCCGCCACCACCACCCACCTGCCACCCACTCGCCACCTCTATCACCTACCCCTCACCACCACCACCACCACCACCCACCACCCACCTGCCATCCACTCGCCACTACCATCCACCCGCCACTACCATCTACCGCCCGCCACCACCACTCACCACCCACCTGCCACCACCATCCACTACCCACCACCCACCCACTTGTCACCACCACCCACCACCACCACCACCACCACCACCACTACCACCATCACTCACCCGCCACCCACCACCTACTACCACTACAACCACCCACTCGCTACCATCCACCACCCGCCACCGTCACCCACCCATCCACCACCACCACTACCAGCCACCTACCCGCCTCCACCTGCCATCCGTCACCCACCTGCCACTACCACCACCACCACCACCTACCACTCGCCACCACTCGCCACCACCGCCACCACCACCACCACCACCCACTCGCTACCACCCACCACCCGTCATTGTCACCCACCCACCCACCACCACCACCCACCGCCACCTACCCGTCACCACCACCCACCCGCCACCCACCTGCCATCACCACCCGCCACCACCACCACCACTACCACCACCACCCACTCGCTACCACCTGCCACTGTCACCCACCCACTCACCCACCACTACCACCCACAACCTGCTACCCACCACCCACCGTCACCACTTTCCACTACCGTCTTCCGCAACCACTTGCTACCACTTGCCATTTCTCACTTTTTTTTATATTTTTAATTTTTTGTAAACATTTTGTCAATTACCAAATGCGTTTGTAGTTTATATTTTTCTAAAAATAAACAAAAATCAATTTATAAAATTTTTGTAAATATAAACTGAAAACGTAAATGTTACCAAACAGACCCATGTTGGCTTCAAAGTATTAGCAGAGCACATGAAAGCAAAATCTAGTAATTCTAATAGATGATCAAAAACTATAATTCAAAACTCTGTAAGAAAATCATTAAGAAATAGAGAAGACATTGAAGGTTTGAGAAACTATAGATTGAGAATGGACAGAAACTATAGATGATGTCTACCTTCCACTTCTACAATTGTCATACATATACAAAAATATATATATATATATATATATATATAAAGAGAGAGAAAAAAAAAAGCCATTGAAGGTTTGAGAATGGACAGAGCAGAGCAGTAACTAGGGAGTAGTCGACTGGCCGGATGTCTGAGGAGGTCGATCTGTCGGACGTCTGGGTGGACAATCGGCGAAGCAAGTTTTGCCCAGATCACTCGGTTGGGACATCCAGGTAGACGACAACTGTCAGATATGAGGGAGCTACAGTGACTTCCTACAAATAGGAAGTCACTGTAGCAAATATTAGTTTAGAGAGGCTTATAAGGGAGTTGATGAGGTGGTATCAGGGAGCTCCAACCCCTTAAAATAGGTAAGAGAATGATTTAGGGGGTCTGTTACGGATGCTCTTACAAGAGGAGTGTTTGTCTAAGGTTGACAAGTAAGGTCGCGTCTCTTTCTTACTAGAGCTCGTGGCAAGTGCTTATCCCATGGCATTGCAACGTCTAAAGGTGTAAAAATGGCCTAAGACCTGTGGCGGTCCGAAGCCCGCCTGAAAGCCGAGGTTGGGCCTGGGCCCAAGTCCAGCCCAATAGCTTGGGCCTAGGCCTGGGCCCTTAATTTGAGGCCAAGTGTCATGACCCAAACCAGCCCCTAGGGGTTTAGTATCGCAACCGGCCAGTAATCCATGATTACCAAAGGCCTGCTTGACAGTAATGACAGCAATACAGAGTAAGGGGCTGGCGGAAGCCAAACAGTAAATAAAAGATGTCCAATGAGCTATGCAAAAAGACTTTTATGAACAAAGCCACATTCATAACCAAAACATATATACATACATCATATACACAAACGTCCAGGTTAGGGACCAACTCCCTTCACCATAACTGTACAGTCTAGACTTATTCAGTCGATACAAAACATAGACAAAAGGGGAAATCTACAACACCCCAAAACAGCCTGAGCTTGAACAGACTTGGAATCTCGAAGTGAGGCACAATGGTTGGCTTGACAAAACGGGAGCTTAGCTTGATGCTCCTAGCTTCGGTCCGGTGCCTGGACACTTACATATAAATATAAACAGTGAGCTAAAGCCCAGTGAATAACAACTGTGTAAAGAGATTAAGAATGAATGTCCTTTCAGTAGTTAAAATAGTCAATTGTGTTTGTAGAACAGTTATTCAATTAGTGGCTCATACTACATGCCATACAGTCATTTAGAAACCATAGTGGTCATATGTGGTACATCCCATAGTAGAACAGTACAGTAAACAGTAAGTCTTAGAAGACCGAACAGTCAATTGATGGCCATCAATACAGTAACAGTAGTTCCAAGGGTAGGAACCGACAAAGATCTTTGTAACAGTAGTAGTAACAGTACAGTAACAGTAATAGTAGTTGCTATGGATACCATAAGTACAGTTCAGAATATAGGACAAACATTCATTCAGTAAACAGTATCACTTCAAAAAACATTACAGTCGATCGTTCAGAAAATAATTGTAATTGAACATATCTTTACAACATTGTTACTCACAGATTACTGGGCTATAGACAGGCTAGTCAGCGTTCTCGGGTGCCAACCCTACACAGTTACAGAATGAACACACACTAAGTTACACACTTGAGATTAATAACCCAGCCCCTTAACTTGACTTGGTGTGGTTCTACATCAATATTCTCATTAAGATGCCTTAAACATGGCCTAGGAATGCCTAGGATGGAATGAGGATGCAAAGATGCACTTTAAAACACTTTTCAAAATTTGCTGAAACAGGGGTCCACGCTCGAGCGTGGCTTTCTACGCTCGAGCGAACATGCAGACAATGAAGCTCCGCTCGAGCATGACTTCCTTCACTCGAGCGGGCTACAAACTCATGAAAAGTACTGGTTGCATGATATTCACGCTCGACGGACGCTCGACCTCCGCTCGAGCGTGAGACTCAGACCCTCGCTCGAGCGGACTGCAAAACACATGAACTTCTGGGCATATGTATTTCACGCTCGAGCGTGACTTTCTACGCTCGAGTGGAAGTGCATGTACTCAGAGTGCACGCTCGAGTGTGAAGTCCTCCGCTCGAGCATGGATCCAAAATCTGGAATTTCCTAGTTGATCCTCAAGCACAAAACTCAACTTCTAAAGCTTCAAATTCGATTTTTCTGGACTAATTTTCTGAAAAATACTTAGAAACCCATAGTACAACATGTTTCAAAGATCATTTTATAAAATCAAGCCCAAATGTGTGACAATTGAACACCAATTTCAAAGAAACTTGAAGAACAATGCAAGAACACAACATGCATGGGTTCTTTATGAACTCCAATGCTCCAAAACATGATCAAATGCAAGATTGAGCTCAAAACATGGTGAATTCATGGACTACAACCAAAAATATGAGCATGCAAGTAGGAAATCTCATGTAATTGATCTCAATTCTCAATGATATGGACATGCATGCACACATTGCCTCTCAAATCAACTCTTTAGGCTATAACTTGACTCTCAATCACTAATTTACCATAAACCATGCATGAAACAACTTAAATTCGCAATTATGAGGATAAATTTCCTACCTTAGGTCTTGAATTTCCAATGTAGAAGCCTAATATGCAATTCTCCTTCAATTTCTTCTAAGTCTCAAGCAAGACTCCTTGATGAACTCAATTTCTCTCCCAATTCTCTCTCTCTCTCTCTCTCTCTCTCTCTCTCTCTCTCGTTTGGTCTTGAAGGTGAAGTGAAGAATAATGCTAAACAAATGTAAGGATGAGAGAAGTAGTGGCCTTGAATTAAACCACTCAATGGCAATAATATTATTACCTAGGTTCAATTAGTTCAACATTATTTAATCTAATTTAATCATTCCAAATTGAATTTTAATGAAACCCAGCATAAAGTCCCATAAATCCTAATTAGCACATAACACTAATCAATTACTGATTCAGTCACCGATAAGGCTTTCAATTCACAATTCGAAATTAAAGCACGAACAGATCTTTCCATGACAAACAAATAGAAATGCATGCTAAACAACACACTCACTCAAGCAAATTAGGATTTCATCCTAATCAATTACTTATCATGCTTAAACACAGTTTAACACTAATCAGAGGTGAGGGTTGTCATACCAGGCCCGACTCGGCTCGGCCTAGCCTGACCCAACCCACCCGATGGTCAAATTTCCAAAAATAAAAATAAAAAACAACTTGTAATGGTTAAATAATTAAAAAAATATACAATAAATAAATAAAATAAAATAAAAGATTGATCTTGCAAAAATAAAAACAAAAACAAAACAAAATAACACAACAGTCAATGTCATTTCCTTGCAATGAATGAATAATAATAATAAATATATATATATATATATATATATATTTCAACCTGTTACCTAAAAAGCAACCTAAGAGGGGGGTGAATTAGGTTTCTACAAATTAAAATAAATAATCCCCAATAAAAATTACAAACTAGTACATCAATTAGAACTGTAGGAAAATCAGATAATTATCACAAATAATATCAGATAAATATGGCACTGCAAGCAAGAGCTTTGCTGTTTAGTATGTATAGCAGAGCTTAGTGCTCTGTTATGACTAATATGGCCCATTCCTTTTTACTGTTCCAGAGATGGCTGTTGCAAAGTTAAACTTTGAAAATTAGCCTTTGCAATCGGCAGAACTGAACTGGAGCATCTGATGTCCTCTCGGTCGTCCGGCCGAACGACCGCCAGGACAAATTTTCTCTCCCGACCAAAAACCTGTCCAGTCAGCCAATGTATCTGTCGACCGACCAAAAGACCTGTATGGCCGACCAATAATAAATATGAATGGAAAAAAAAAATTCTAACGGTCATATTACTGTTTACTACAACGGTAATATATATATATATATATATTTTATAAATTTACTTCACTCTTTCAAACTTCTATAAATATCCTCCATTTTTAAAAATAAATCTCACAAATAATTCTCTCTCTCACTTTCTCTCTTAAACTCTCTCAATCTCTCTAAACTCTTAATTAATTTTGAAGTATCATCCCTAAGTGACAATTGCAATTGTGCAACAAGAAACTTTTATTAGAAGAAGCTAATTTTTGTATCACATTCGCTAGTCGGTAACATTAATTAGTTTAATTAAATTTATTAGCTACTCATTTTTTTATTAATTATTTGTGCACATATATTAATTATTATTTATTACTCATTATATTTACACATTATTTAAATTAATTGGTAATTTTTATATATTGTTTTACTTACATTACTATGGATCCTAATATTCCTAATGTTTATGTCGATATTGATACATATACTACATAACAAGAATCTGTTGATTCTTCTTCTAATATCCTATTCCAACAGTTGGATCATCATCTATGGGCACAATTAGTACTGTTTGGAAACATTTTGAAAAAATATCTATAAATAATCCTGATGGTACAATTACATTTAAAGTAAAATGTAAATATTGTGCACATTTATTTAGTGCTGCATCTGCAGGGAGTACTAGTCATCTAAAAAAGTATGCTAACAAACATTTACAAAGTCAACAATTTGATATTAGAAATCAAATGCAATTAAAGGGTTCATTAACTGGTAATTTGCAAATATTTTCATATGATCCTATATGTGCACAAAATTCTCTAATTGATTATATTATTAAAAAAATTAACCTTTAACTACTAGTGAATGTCCCGATGTTACTAAAATGATTTACGAAAATTTTGCATTGCAATATCAAAGTTTTACAAGAAATACTACTAGAAACAGAATTTTAAAGAAATTTGAGAATGTTAAAAGTGAATTATTTGGCATCTTTAAAAATTTGAATGGAAGAGTTTGTTTAACATCTGATCTGTGGTCAAATAATGGTTTTGAATATCAATGTATCATAACACCTTTTATTGATAATGATTAGAAATTAAATAAAAGAATTATTTAATTTAAATTAGTTGAATTTTCATACACTGGTCATTCGTTTGGTGTAAAAATAAGAAATGTATTATATGAGTGGGTTTTACAAAATAAAATATTTACAATGAGTTTAGATAATGCAGCATATTATAATCAAATTGTTGCCCATTTAAAATTCACTTTACAATTACTTGTTGATGGCGATTTATTTCATATCCATTATTGTGCCAATATTTTAAATTTGATTGTTAAAGAAGCAATACATGTATATGAGACTTCTGTACTTGTAATAAAAAATACAGTTGTTACTATTATGTCTTCTGCTAATCGAATTTTGGAATATAGAAAAATTTGTCAACGGAAAAATATGTCATTTAAAAAATTAATTTTAGATGTAGATAGTAAGTGGAATTCAACATATAATATGTTCAAAATAACTTGTAAACAAAGAAGAACAATAGATTTATTTTTTGCAACAACATCAGTGGGAGAAGTACTGACTCACACATAACTTAATTGGCCAAATAGTCTTGTATAAAGATTTTTTAAAAGTTTTTGATATTTCAACAAAATTATTTTCTTATATATATATATATATTCATGCTTCACCATTTGTTTTACATATGCTAGCAGAAATAATTAATTTTTTTGTAAAATATATGAATAATGAATATTATGTAACAATTATTACTTCAATGAAAGTAAAATTTGATAAATATTTTGATCATTTGTCTCATCTTTTAGGTTTTGCCATAATAATTGATCCTAGGTGTAAAAAAATTGATTTATAAGAATTTTTAGAACGTATTTTCTTTGATCAAATATAGTTTGTCCCTATTATGCAAACATGCAAAAGATTATTTGAAAAATACAGGGCAGCTACATCTGTAAATACACATACATACGTTACACTAGCATTCTCATCTCGAGACGGGAGATTAAGTATTTTTTCAGCAATAAAAAGTAGAAGAATATCTTAACATACAAGCATAAGTAGTTCTGAACTACAATTTTATTTGGAAAGCCCATCAATGAATGATTCTGATGATTTTGACATTTTGGAATAGTGGAAACAAATTGAAACTATGTGGCCTGTGGTTTCACAGATGGTCCGTGATATACTAACCGCTCCTATTTCTACAGTTACTTCGAAAACAGCTTTTAGTGCAGTTGAACGGGTGCTGAGTGATTATCGGAGTAGGCTTTCACCCCAAATGGTTGAGGCACCGATGATATCCAGAGATCATATGCATGCGCTTATAAGAAGACAAAATTTTAGTGAAAATGAGCGAATTCAAAATGATTTAGATGACATCCTCGAGCAACACGACTGAAATGTCTGTCTCCTCCGATAATTGATTAACAAGTTATTTTTTACTATTTTATTTCATTTCGGTTTTTTTTTTTTTTTTGTATTAGATTATTGAGGTGGAGTATAATGTAAATAACTGGTAGGCTAATAGGTGCCAACCTAGTTGGGATATACTTGACTTATAGTGATGCAATTGTTCTACTATCATCAATAATCTACACTTATTTTATTTAATAATATAAATTTTTATAATATTTTATTTCATTTTGAAATAAAAATTATTCATTCAATAAATGTTATATAATTAATTTAATATTTTAATATTGAAAGTTTCATTCTCATATATATATAATTATTCATTTTGAAAGAAAAAAATTACATAACTACGTACTTTTTTAGTTATAAGTTTATAATTAAAAAAAATATAAGTCATATATAATTAAATATAAATATCACCATAAAACATAACCAAACAAAATATCTCATTAATCTTAACTAAAATATTCTAATGTTATTTATTTATTTTTTTATTCCTAATAAATAATTTACATAAATAATATATTTACCGTTTATTTTTTTTTTTTAAATCTGACTACCCGCAGCCCGTGGGCCAAGCCCAGGCCCCGTCCTACTCGCTAAAAAAGCAAGAGCCTGCAAAACCCGCTTGAACCGGGCCAAACTATAATTACGTCCCTCACAACGCCATCGGCAAGCATGATAGTCCAACAAATCAATTAGAATCGCAACAACTACCATGAGAAAGTTAATTGTTTCTCAATACGTTTTTAATTTCACAACATGATAGAAATTTAGAATGCAGAAATTCCAAGGAGTGATTGGAAATAAGGATGGTTAAGCTTGTTCTTACCGATCCCCACCTTTCACTAGTCCGCCACACTACAGAAAAAAGTGTTTTTTGCGACGGTAATTTGGCTTTTTGCGACGGCAAAAGGGGGTCGCGACAAAGGGGATTGCAAAAGGGATTTAGTGACGGTAAGTGCCGTCGCCATTGTTTTTTGCGACGGGAGTCTGCCTTTTTTGCGACGGCAATGTTCTGTCGCTAATAATGGAAGAAAATCTGAGTTTTTGCGACGGCACAGTATTTCCGTCGCTAAAAAAGGTTTTGAGACGGCAAGAATGCCGTCGCTAAAAGTGTCGTAGCTGATACTATTGCCGACGGCAGCCTGAGCCGTCGCTAAAGGTTTTATTTTAAATTACATTGCGTAGCTTTTGCGACAGTATGGCTGCCGTCGCAAAAGCCTCCAAAAAATTTTTTGCGACGGGTTATTATGCCGTCTCAAAAAAAAAAAAAAACTGTCGGGAAATTATTAAAAAAATTAAAATAACCTGTATTAAATGAAAAATAACTATAAAAAAATCCAAAATTTACATAATAATATAAATACATACATAAACAAAAGTTGACAAATAATGAAAATTCATAATGTTGTTCCATTCATAACAATACAAAAATAACAATTCATAAAAACAAAAATTATGCCACTACATAATGTCGCATACTACATACATAATGTTATTCACAAATTTAAATAACATAAATCAAAATCAAAACCAAAAGTTTTCTTCTTGATTCTTTCGTGGGCTACAAAAACAAAAGTTTGTCATAATCTTTATACGGCCGCATTCCACAAGAAGCAAACTGCTACTCAGGAAATATCTGAAAAAAACAAGATAAAAATAATTAATAACCATATAATGGTGTTAATATTTTAATTACAGAAAAATATAAAAAAAAATTGACTACTATATAATTAGAAAGATAGTTTAGTAAATAATTTTGACTAGACCGAAATCCGGCTCTAACTTCCAAACCGGGAACCCGATTCGAGCCCCGTCTTCTCCCACAAGTCTCTCGTGCCTAGGCGGTCGCGTGTGCCAAGTTTCGTGCTAAACCGACGTCGTTTGGTGATTTTGGTGCATTAACGCCTCGAATTCAAGTTTCTTAAGGAACTAGTTTGCCTAAAGTGAAATCCGGCTCTAACTCCCAAACCGGGAACCCGATTCGAGCCCCGTCTTCTCCCACAAGTCTCTCGTGCCTAGGCGGTCGCGTGTGCCAAGTTTCGTGCTAAACCGACGCCGTTTGGTGATTTTGGAGCATTAACGCCTCGAATTCAAGTTTCTTAAGGAACTAGTTTGCCTAAAGTGAAATCCGGCTCTAACTCCCAAACCGGGAACCCGATTCGAGCCCCGTCTTCTCCCCCAAGTCTCTCGTGCCTAGGCGGTCGCGTGTGCCACGTTTCGTGCTAAACCGACGCCGTTTGGTGATTTTGGAGCATTAACGCCTCGAATTCAAGTTTCTTAAGGAACTAGTTTGCCTAAAGTGAAATCCGGCTCTAACTCCCAAACCGGGAACCCGATTCGAGCCCCGTCTTCTCTCACAAGTCTCTCGTGCCTAGGCGGTCGTGTGTGCCAAGTTTCGTGCTAAACCGACGCCATTTGGTGATTTTGGAGCATTAACGCCTCGAATTCAAGTTTCTTAAGGAAGTAGTTTGCCTAAAGTGAAATCCGGCTCTAACTCCCAAACCGGGAACCTGATTCGAGCCCCGTCTTCTCCCACAAGTCTCTCGTGCCTAGGCGGTCGCGTGTGCCAAGTTTCGTGCTAAACCGACGCCGTTTGGTGATTTTGGGGCGTTAACACCTCGAATTCAAGTTTCTTAAGGAAGTAGTTTACCTAAAGTGAAATCCGGCTCTAACTCCCAAACCAGGAACCCGATTCGAGCCCCGTCTTCTCCCACAAGTCTCTCGTGCCTAGGCGGTCGTGTGTGCCAAGTTTCATGCTAAACCGACGCCGTTTGGTGATTTTGGAGCATTAACGCCTCAAATTCAAGTTTCTTAAGGAACTAGTTTGCCTAAAGTGAAATCCGGCTCTAACTCCCAAATCGGGAACCCGATTCAAGCCCCGTCTTCTCCCACAAGTCTCTCGTGCCTAGGCGGTCGCGTGTGCCAAGTTTCGTGCTAAACCGACGTCGTTTGGTGATTTTGGAGCATTAACGCCTCGAATTCAAGTTTCTTAAGGAACTAGTTTGCCTAAAGTGAAATCCGGCTCTAACTCCCAAACCGGGAACCCGATTCGAGCCCCGTCTTCTCCCACAAGTCTCTCGTGCCTAGGCAGTCGCGTGTGCCAAGTTTCGTGCTAAACCGACTCCATTTGGTGATTTTGGGGCGTTAACTCCTCGAATTCAAGTTTCTTAAAGAACTAGTTTGCCAAAAGTGAAATCCGGCTCTAACTCCCAAACCGGGAACCCGATTCGAGCCCCGTCTTCTCCCACAAGTCTCTCGTGCCTAGGCGGTCGCGTGTGCCAAGTTTCGTGCTCAACCGACGCCGTTTGGTGATTTTGGGGCATTAACGCCTCGAATTCAAGTTTCTTAAGGAAGTAGTTTGCCTAAAGTGAAATCCGGCTCTAACTCCCAAACCGGGAACCCGATTTGAGCCCCGTCTTCTCCCACAAGTCTCTCGTGCCTAGGCGGTCGCGTGTGCCAAGTTTCGTGCTAAACCGACTCCGTTTGGTGATTTTGGAGCATTAACGCCTCGAATTCAAGTTTCTTAAGGAAGTAGTTTGCCTAAAGTGAAATCCGGCTCTAAGTCCCAAACTGGGAACCCGATTCGAGCCCCATCTTCTCCCACAAGTCTCTCGTGCCTAGACAGTCGCGTGTGCCAAGTTTCGTGCTAAACCGACGCCGTTTGGTGATTTTGGGGCGTTAACTCCTCGAATTCAAGTTTCTTAAAGAACTAGTTTGCCAAAAGTAAAATCCGACTTTAATTCCCAAACCGGGAACCCGATTCGAGCCCCGTCTTCTCCCACAAGTCTCTCGTGCCTAGGCGGTCGCATGTGCCAGGTTTCGTGCTAAACCGACGCCGTTTGGTGATTTTGGGGCGTTAACTCCTCGAATTCAAGTTTCTTAAGGAAGTAGTTTGCCTAAAGTGAAATCCGGCTCTAACTCCCAAACCGGGAACCCGATTCGAGCCCCGTTTTCTCCCACAAGTCTCTCTTTAACTTAGAATGTCTAAATTATGCAAAGATACATTTTAGCTTAGAATGCAAAGATACATTTTATACCTGATCTTCTGGTGGTAGTGTATATGGATTCTTGTCTTCTGCAGATTCCCTAAATGCCCGGTGGCCACTCGATGCATCAGGAACCTATGATAGTCAATACATAATGTGGTAATCATATTCGAATTTTATACATAATCTTGTGTGAAAATTGAACTATTAAACAATTTAATTTATATCGAACCTGTCTGTTGGGATCCACACTTGCCTCCTGTGACACTAAGGCCATCATCTCAGCTCTCATCTGCTGTAAATGTGTAGAGAACTCTGCTCGAAGCTCCTCCCTCAACTCATCCCTTAGCTCTGCACGAACCTTCTGCGTGATCTGATCAATAGTCGATGACTGGGGTGTTGATTGTGATGGCCCAGCACCATCTTTATACACCGCTTTCCGAGGCACAATTCTCCCGTATGTGCGACAATATCCATGTCCGTCATGACCTATCAACTCATGGAAAATGGCATTCCTAGCCTCCAAAGTCCGACCATCCTCAAGTAGCATAGAGAGTTGACGATTAAACTCATCTTGTATTGAATAAGACATATAAGTATATGCCAAATTAAGATGGTTGACACACAAAAAATAAACTTCAAATACAATCAAAGGTGTTTGGAAACTACCAAGGTCTGAATAACCTCTGGGTCATCTACTCTACGTGTCATAAGCCAAACATTCATCTTATCAGTAGACTCCCCCTTACTGGTCATCTGCATTTTTTTAGAAATATGAAAATTAGAATGTAAATAATTTGTAAATATACAATGTTTATTTATATACAAAAATATAACAATAAAATGTAAACCTCATGCCGTATCTGAGAGAAAGTAGTACGCCCTGTGGTATGAGCTATGCCGTGAGCTCGCCGATTTTTAGCGTTCCTACTTGCGATTTTCTATAACAGGTTCGACAAATGTGAGTATGTAAATATGATTTGTATGTTTACATATCATAAATATAACTTATTTGTATACCTCAGCATCGGAAATACGCCAATACTCCACAAGTTCTTCCCACTGGCTTGGCACAATGTGCATAGGAACATCATCCTTCAGATTAGGATCAGAACTTCTAGGCTTGAAATACTTAGCCTTAAGCTTGTTCTTGTGATCCTTCCATATGCTGTTACAGTTTTTCATGCAGATTGGCTTGTACTTCTCTGGACATATATTCAAATTATCCTATAAAACACAATTTCAAAGTTTAAATAATAATAACACAATTTTGGAATTCGAATTTGTGGACAAAAATATACTTTTACCTTCACATCCTTCCAGATAGCATCAATAATATCATCAGACACATTGTTCCAGTCAAGAAAAGTAAGAGGAACAATGTTACCATTCCGCATAATAATGCCAAGTTGAGTAGTTAACTTAGCCACGTTATCCCCTATTAGGCAGTAATTTCCATCAAATTGTATGTCTAGCTTTTTACCAGTACCCCACTCTTTAATGCCCTTGGCACATCCTCTACCACGCCTAGTCGAGGTTGATGAAGAACTAACATGACCTGTGAGATACAATAACAATAAACAATATGCAATGGTAATAAACAAATGCAAATTTAAATAATGTGAATACAAATCATATCACATAAACCTGAGGTGGGCTGTGAAGAAGTCGAAGGGTCTGCAAAATACAATGAGAATAAACAAGTTATATATAATGAGCATAAATAAATGTATGTTTAAATAATTTTCATACAAATCAAAGCAAATTTATATACCTGCGGATGGCTCATAAGCTGATGATGATAGCTGTTGTGGTGGCACTGATGGTGGATGCACCGATGGTAGGCGTGGAGGCTGAGTACATGGTAGCTGTTGTGGTGCCACTAAAGGCCCCTCCGATAGTGGCCGATGTGATGCCTCCTCTGATGGTGGTGCTACTGATGTCCTGTTATGTAGCACATCAGACATCATGCGCCGGGGATGATCAGGCTTCCTCTTCCTTCCCATAATAATCTGCAAGCAATATAACATTAATTGACATTAGAAACATAGACAATGGTTTGTCGTCAACTATAATATGACATTAATTGAACTAATACAATTACAAAGACAAAGTAAATTAAGAAATTGATGATTAACTACAACCTTGGCCTTAATTGAATTACTAATGTTTCCATCATTATCAGCCTATTTGAACATCAACTGTTTCCCCTTCTGCGGCTTCCCTCACCCAACCAACTTCTTCATCACGAAGCATTATATTTTCTTCCAATTATTGGCTCATGTATGGCTTGATTTGTGGATCAGTTGAACTCATATCAAATAAACCTCTTTGAGACATCTTCACCACGACTTGCCAGTCTGGTTGTAACGGGTCTGCAACATACGAAACTTGCTCTGCTTGGGACGCCAAGATGAAAGGTTCATTGGTAATTCGATCATCTCGGTACAACAAATGATTGAAGTTCACCAACGTGAAATTGAAGACATCTTCTTTCTTTCCGTGAATGTTGTCAATCCAATCACACTTAAACAACACATGTTTCTTCTCATTGGAATATCGAATCTCAACAATATCTGTCAATTGTCCATAATAGTACACAGACCCCACACGAGGATTCTTGTCTTTTCGACTAGCATAACTTATGGTATCTGCCTTCAAAGCTACACCACAATTTTGTGTGGCTCGACGATCATCCATGGCCTTTACTCGATACCGAAACCCATTCAGTATATACCCGTTGAACCTCCTTGCCAAGTTATGAGGACCATTTGCCAATAGAATAATCTCTTCAGAAAATATGACATCAGTAGTCCTTCGCAAAGTTTGGACCTATTTTACACGAAAATGTAAAATTTAAAATGTAGTTCGACTTAAGTAACTAGAATCTATAGAGTTAAATACATACATGTTCCTTGAACCAAATGTGAAAAGTTTCAAAATGTTCACGCCGAAGCTGATGATCATCAACACGAGGCATTTTGAGCTTAAGTACTTCAAGGTGTTCGCTGTGTAGATTGAAATTCTAGCAATACAAAAAATTTTGTAGAAAATTCAATAAAACATAATAAAATATTGAGTGAGTGACTTAACCTACTTTATGAATGGTTGAACCGCGCTTGTATTGAATAAGATGTACCGATGAGCTTGTACCCAAGAAGTATTATCAAGATAAAAGCTTGTGTTTTCACCAATAGCATGACCCAAATTATCAGCACCACTATAGTTCCTCACGGGTCGACTAGATTTGGTTTCTACATCATTGAGATATTGTGCACAAAAATTCATGCATTCTTCCATAAGATATCCTTTAGCAATCGATCCTTCAGGATGAGCTCTATTACGCACGTATTGCTTCAAAGTAAGAAGATACCTCTCAATTGGATACATCCATCGAAACTGAATCGCTCCACCCAATAAGGCTTCATCAGCTAGATGTATAGGCAAGTGCTCCATTATATCAAAAAAACTCGGAGGAAATATTTTCTCTAGATGACAAAGTGTTATAGCGATACGATCTTGAATATATTGTAAATCCGTCGCACGATTCACTTTTGAACACAATTGTCAAAAGAAATTGCTCAATTCAATCAAGGGTTCAATTACATTCTTCGGTAACGATCTTCGAATAGCCAATGGAATAAGTTGTTGCATCAGAATATGACTATCGTAGCTCTTAAGACCCCCAATACTTCTATCATGTGAGCGCACACGACGTGATATATTGGATGAATAGCCGTCAGGAACTCTTACTTCCTTCAACACTTTCAAGAACAAATCTTTCTCATCATTGGTCATCGTGAATTGTGCTGCTGGTAAATAGGCTTTATTCGACCCTCTTAACTGCAAATGTAGAGGTTTTCTAATATTCATATCTTGTAAATCACGCCAAGCATTAACACCATCCTTCGATTTTCCTGCAACCCCTAATATTGTCCACAACACATTGTCACAAACATTCTTCGCTATATGCATCACATCGAGGTTGTGTCTTATTAGATTGTGCTCCCAATATGGCAATTCATAAAAGATACTCTTTTTCTTCCAACTGTGGGTGCGATGTCCAGCTTTCTCCTTCTCTACCTGTCTCCTATGCCTCTCCTTAAGGTCATCCCTCTTGTATTGGGTTAAAATACCCTCAGATTCTAATTGTAGCAACATCTCAGTTCCAGACAACAATTTGGGTTTGAGTCGGACTTCCTGAGTACCATCAAATGATACTTTATCCTTCCGGAATTTATGGCCAGTAGGTAAAAATCTGCGATGACCCAAGTATGATTGTTTCCTACTATGCTTCAACCAACACGATGTAGTTTTCTTATTGCAACAAGGACATGCATATTCGCCTTTAGTGCTCCATCCTGACAAGTTTGTGTATGCAGGAAAATCACTAATTGTCCACAGTAAAGCTGCATGCATTTGAAACATTTGATTTGTTGATGCATCAAATGTTGACACACCCTCATTCCATAGTTCTTTCAACTCCTCAATCAACGGTTGCATGTACATATCAATCTTGTCACCAGGTCCTTTTGGGCCGTCAATAAGCACGGCTAAAATTAGAAATGGTTGCTTCATGCACATCTATGGCGGCAAGTTGTATGGAACGAGCACAACAGGCCAAGTGCTATGAACTATGTTCATCGTTCTGAATGGGTTAAAACCATCAGATGCTAAGCCAAGCCTTACACTTCGGCAATCATTACTAAACTCAATATTCCGACGGTCAAAATCTTTCCATGCAAGGGAGTCAGCAGGATGCCTGAAGACACCATCATCAGTTCGTTCCTCTGCATGCCATCTCATTAACTTGGCCGTCTTGGATGACATAAACAACCTCTGCAACCTTGGCTTTAAAGGAAAATACCTCATCTGTTTTGCAGCTATTCGTTTGCCACCTTTGTTAGGACCATTTGAACCACTATCACCATTTGATTTCCATCTACAACTGTTGCATATGACACATTTATCAAGATTGGCGTCCTCGTTTCGAAACAACATGCAACTGTTGGGACATGCATCCCACGTCTCATACGTGAAGCCCAAATCTGTTGTGACCTTTTGAGCTTTATAATATGAGTCCGGGAGTTTCACACCCAACGGGAACGCCTCATTCAATAACTCAAGCAGCATGTCAACAAACTTGTCTGTCCACTGATTAAGCATCTTCAAATGTAAAAGTCGAACAATGAATAACAAAGATGTGAACTTCTGACAACCCAGATACAATTCACTTTGTGCATCTTGAAGAAGTTTGAAATACTTTGCAGTCTCTGCATTTGGACCAAGCTGGGGTTCAAATGCATGGGGATCAGGCCCCTGTGGTTCATCACCCTCAACACTTGTATCGGCATGTGGATTTCCCATAGCCCCTTGTATCATTCCAATCATATCATCCCCAATGTCTGAATTAGCTAATGTTTCATTCCCTAGATTACTATGCAGAGATACGTAAGATTCCCCATGATTAATCCAATGTTTGTATTTTTTTAAAAAACCATTCAAAATCAGATGCTCCTGTACACCCTCTCGTACAAAATAGTATCGATTCTCACACTTCCTACACGGACAACTGATCATCGAACCTTCAACCCTATTGGTGTAGGCAAACACAAGGAATTCATCAATCTCATTAATGTATTCGCTCGACATCCTATTTGGAAAATCGATCCAACTCTTATCCATCATCTGTACACATCCACAAAAATATCTCATCAAAGTAACTCTAAATATAATACCTACGTATTCATGTACCATGATACCTATCCATCCAATTTCTCTCAAATAGGTAGGTAGTCTTATCCTAGTTAGTTATTTACCGATTTAATAGGAGAACATAAAAAATGATATAATTTCATACTTTCTGAGTCATAACTTAAAAAATAAATAAATCATAACCAAACACCACATGAGGCACAACCAAAGATCTTATAAGTCTTAACTAAAACAATATCATAATTAACGAAGATAATTCATCATAACTAAAGAAAAAAAAAATGACATAACTAATGATGCATATGATAAATGGATGTGTATGGTAGAATTCTCCAAATTATTAGTATTCCATAATACTATGCGGCATTATTTATGAACTTGATAGATGAGTTATACAAAAACACACTAATCAAGTATATTGTCTTAAAAATTATTTAATAAAAATGGATCATTATTCTGTATATTATAATTTTGAACATCACATACATAATCTTATGTAACAAAGTAGAATAAGAAAGCCCAGTCCAAGTTTCTTTTCTATCTATATATATGGAGACCCAATTACTTTCCATACTACAAATTACTTCCACAAACACACCAGCAAAGATCAACCAGGTAACGTAAATACTTAAATGCCTCGCACGCTACATGTTGGGAAGATTGTAAGATATGCTCTCCTTGAAAGAAAATGCAAAAACTACATATAATGAAATGATAGCAGAACTGCATTAGCTATGGTTATGAGGTTCACAGACTAGATAGATGTACAGTATAACCAAATTAAGCACAGAACCATTACCTGTCGATAGAGTGGTGACTAGAACTTAAAATCCACCAAAAAATAAAGGCTTCAAGTTCCTGGATCAAGTCCCGGCCTAAATTCCCAAAAGTTTATCAAATGATCAAAAAGACTACTTTTCGATACAGTTGCCTGGAAGAAAAACAGAACAAATGATAGGTACATCAATAACAGTATCAGCAGAATTAAACTCATGATTTATTTTATTATAAGACTTAAACTTTGAGTTTTTTTTTTCCCCTAATTTTTCATATTATTTTTTATTGGACACTTCTTATATTATTGAGAATTGCATTACTTTAGTGATTAAGTAGTGTATATAATATGAGAAATTTGTTGGGTTATATTATGAAATTTGAAGTATACCAATGAAGTTTTTTGAAACTCTTCAATCGTGGAACTAAACTGGATTTGAACAAATTTTGCCTTGTTAATCCATAGGTTATTTCATCTTAATCTAAAACGCACACATCGACTCCCTAGACTTGTGCCACTCCCTAAACTTCTGATAATTTAACTCTTTTTCAACTTATTTAAGTAGTTCTTTTTTTAAGTTCCACGGAGAAATTGCACGAAAATCTCTTCCACCCAGAAAAAAAAAGCCAGAAGCACCATACTACACCGAACAAACATGAGAACCATACAAATATTAGTGTGCTGCAGAGTTGAAAAAAGACAGTGAGCTTTGTAAATGTTAGCAGGACAATCTGATGGATCATCTTTTGGGGGATTAAAGTTTCAGCTCAGGAAGGTTTCCTTTTAATCAGCAAGGGGATAACAAAAGTTGCACCTTAGGATTTCTATTCCATAGAAAGATTTTGTCAATTATCAAAAAGTTGAAATTGCAATATTCAAAGGAAACAACCAGGTAGTTCAAAACCAATATAGACGGATCACAAAACGAAATAGGAGTACCATTTACATTCGAAAATGCAAGCAGTGTTATTATAGAATACAACAAATAAAAAGAATAGACTCTTCATAGCCCATTTTTGCAATTTACAATTCCGATTACACTTTGGCCTTTCAGCATGAAAATGCACACCCTTCTTCATATAGAAAGTCAAATATATGAAAATAAACATATAGGGAGAAAATATTACAACTACAGAACTACTTTCCATGTTACCTTCCTAATTTTCATAAATGAAATCAAGTAGAGTCACTTCCTCCTGACCAAACTATTCTTGGACTAATTTGGTTGCATTTCGTGTTCAATTTTTTTTCCTAATTTTTTTTTAAATATATAAAAATAGGTTGTGAATTTTTAAAAGTTTATTATTTTTCAAAAAAATAAAATGATTGGAAATAATGAGTGTTTCCATAAATGTTATTATTATTTATTTAAATATACAAATTAAGTGTTATTATTTATTTTCAAAAAAATAAAATGATTGGAAAATAATGAAAACAGATTTTAGTTTTATAATGTATATATATATTTATATATAATAATGAAAACAGATTCCATAAATGTTATTATTATTTATTTAAATATACAGATTTTATAATATCAATGTAATTAGAATTATAATGTATATATATATAGATGATACAGATTTATCAATATATATACATATTGATACAGATTTATATATATATATACAGATTTAATAATGTATATATTATCAATATATATATATAGATGATACAGATTTATATACATATATATATATATAGATGATACAGATCTGTATATATCTATACAGAGAGAGAGAGAGAGAGAGCATACCTGTCGTCTTCGCCGCAGCACCACCGCACCACCGTTCGCCGTTCGGCTTCGTAGGGATTTGGGGGAAAGAAATTGGTTTCAAACATTTAGGGATTTGGATAGGTTTTACACTTTTTGATCGAGCGGCAAGATGAATAGGGAAGAGCGGGGGTAAAAAAAATTTTCACTTTTTGCGACGGTAGGTTATACACCGTCGCAAATGTCAAGTACTTTATTCATAAAACGACGCCGTTTAAATTAGACTTTTTTGCGACGGACAATTGCCGTCGCGATATGTAAACTATTTGCGACAGCAACCGTACATCGTCTCAAAACATTTCTTTTGGCGACGGTAAAAACATTCGTCGCTAATACTGATGCATTTACTTCCTATCCGCGCATTTTTTATTACCGACGGGGACAACGCCGTCGCTAAATCCCTCATTTGCGACGGTTTAAGCTGCCGTCGCAAAAAATCATTTTTTGCGACGGGAAAAGCGCCGTCGCTAATGCTTCCGTGTTTTTTACCCCATTTTCTTGTAGTGCCAACTCAATGGGTTGTTTAAAATGATGTAAATAAGTATATTTTTTAACTTTTTATAAAAAAATGTGTAAAAAAATAATCTTGATATTAACTTGAATATATTAAAAAATAATATTTTATTTATGCAATTTAATAAAATACATACATAAATACATATATATATATATATACACTATAAGTCGATTTTATTTTTTGTTTTAAGCCCTCATTTGACATGTTGGGTTGGGAGACTAAAAAACTAAAATTGTCACAAAAAGACAAAATAAATTAGTAAGACAAAATGTCCTATTTAAATCATAGTCATTTCACTTTTTCTCTTACAAAAGTCAAAAAAATCTAAAGTCCAACCCAAACGTTTTGGCTCAAGCTAAAATAATCAAAAAACAAACCTACTTCTCAAACAAAGCCTAAGACTTAGTCGCTGTTTGGCATTGACTTTTTTAGTTGGGACTTTTTTAACTTGAGACTAAAAAGTTCGTTTGGTTTGACTTTTTTGATTTTTTTTTTTACTTTTGTGAGAGAAAAAGTAAAATAATTGTGATTTGGATGTGACATTTTATCTTATTAGCTTTTGTCTTTTGTGCTTTTTTAGCCCAACTGTTGTATTAATAATATATTTTAGGGCAAATTACACTAATAGTCTCTATAGTTTTGGACTCGTGTCACTTTGATCCCTGACTTTTTAATTGTGATACATTTGACCTTGCATTTGAATTTTGTTTCAAATAAGGACAATTGAAGATACCATTACTTAATTTCAATGGCAAAATCGTCAATTTAATAAAATATAAACTAATTTGACAAAAATAAATGTCAAAAAAATATTTTTAATTTTTAAAAAATTATTTTTACACACCAAAGATAAAATTATGTAAAATTGATAAATCTTTTAGACATTTATTTATTTTACCAAAATTAATTTGTTTGGATGATAATCATGTAATATATGGTGGTTAAGATTTTAATGTGTAATCGATATATTTAATATATAAAATATTTTTAGTTTTGGATTTTTTTAATTTAATGGATTGGTTTAATAATGATATCAAAATTGTCGCTACATTTGACTTTTGAAAAAATAGAAACTAATTTAATGAAAATAAAAATAACCACCCATTGCATGATCATCATCTAAACACATCATAAAAATTAATTTGGTAAAGCAAATAAATGTCTAAAAGATTTATCAATTTTACATAATTTTATCTTTAATGGGTAGAAATAATTTTTAAAAATTCAAAAATATTTTTTTGACATTTATTTTTATCAAATTAATTTATATTTAATCAAATTGACGATTTTGCCCTTGAAATTAAGCAATGATATCTTCAATTGTCCTTATTTGGAACAAGATTCAAAATTCAGGGTCAAATGTGTCACAATTGAAAAGACGGGAACCAAAGTGACACAAGTCTCAAACTATAGGGACCGTTAGTATAATTTGTCCTATATTTTATGATGATTTGTAATGTTGAGAATTGATTTATAAATACTTTATTTTATAAATGTTAGTTTTAATTTAATAATTAAAACAATTCCGTCTAATATAACCTCGACAATACTATAAATAAGCTTTTTATTGACTTATTTTGATCATATCACTTCTCTATTTTTTTTTATACATTTTTTAGTAATAAACATAAAAGCCAGCTTATAAGCCATTCGCAAAACAACCTTCAATCTAAGAGGGTATTTGGGATGATTTTCGTTTGAGAAGTTGGGTTAGCTTTTTAACTATTTTAGTCCCGGTTAAAAAGTTCGTTTGTGTTGGTTTTTTGGGTTTTGTGATAAAAAAAGTGAAATCTATACTATATATATAAGCAAATGTAGTGATTTCTTAAAAAATTCAAAACTCTCAATCCTAACATCTCATGAACCTCTTTCCTACGTGGCACATCCATTCTTCTCTCATTCTATTTTTCTATTTTTTCTTATCTTTTTTTTATATTTTTTATTTCACTTTTTAATTACTTATGGCATGGATATAAAAGATTTTCAAAATATTTAAAGATAAAAGATTTTCAAAATATTTAAAAATAGAAGATGAGTTTGACTCTAATTCAAATTTCTTCATTAAAACAAAACTCTCAATCCTAACATCTCATGAACCTCTTTCGTACGTGGCACATCCATTCTTCTCTCATTCTATTTTCTTATTTGTTCTTATCTTTTTTTATATTTTTTATTTCACTTTTTAATTACTTATGACATGGATATAAAAGATTTTCAAAATATTTAAAGAAAAAAGATTTTCAAAATATTTAAAAATAAAAGATGAGTTTGACTCTAATTCAAATTTCTTCATCAATTTATGTCTTACCCAAGGATATATGAAATAAATAAATAAATAAATTTATAAATCTCAAAACCTAACTTCTATGCCAATATGAAATTAGACAAAAAGATTGGAGAACAAAAATAACGTTCTAAAGAAATTAAACGGGTGATTTAACCAATTATGCAACATTTTTAGCATCTTATGTGAAAAAAGCACATGTTTTAAATCTCATATTATGTTTTTTTGCTCTCTTTTACTTTTGCAATTTATCTAAGTTTCTCTTTCTATATTCGTATAATTTATCTTCAAATTTGCATTTGATTTTTTTTTTAATCTTTATCTTATATTTACAGGATCGATTCTTGCTTTTGATTTTTAATTAAGTTTATTCTATTTTTATCTGATTTTCACTTTCTATATTCTTATAATTTTTTATTCTTTCTTATTTCAATTAAGTAGCTTTAGAAGACAAAATTTGATTAAATTGTAGTTAGTAGACACAAAATAGAGTTAAAATTTGTATAATAAGATAACATAATTGCTTATTTTTTAACTACACAAAATTTAAATTTTAAAAAATTATAAGTGGCACTTAAATCTTATATGATCTTTAACATACTACCTCGATTTTATTTTAGTTTTTTTTTTTACAAATTTTAAAAAATTATAAGTGGCATTTCACTCTTATCTAATTTTTTAATTATTACCCTCTCCATTTCTTCTGTTGTTAGAGTTATATTAGATTTTATTTTTCTTTTCAAGTTTGTCTTATCTTATTTTTTAATTTTAAATTTCAACTTTGTTTTTTTTTTTTTTTTAATTACTGAATTTCTCTCTACCTCATTTTTCTAGGATTTGTCTAATTTTCTTATATATATATATATATTTATAGTTTATCATCAAATTTAAACTTAATTTGTTTTTATCTATATGTTATATTTACAGAATCCACTCTTACTCTTAATTTTCAGTTCAACTTTTTTTTCTTCTAAAATTTATTTAATTAAATATAGTAAGATCACTAAATATATTATTTCAATACCCATCTTAATAAATATCATAGTATTTAATTGTTAATTTTTAACATGTTCAACATTATTTATCATTTTTTGTCACTTACCCGTGCATAGCACGGGTTACCGCTAGTAATTATGATTTGAATGTGATATTTTATCTTATTGATTTTTTAATTTATTTTGTACTTTTATGGCTAATTTAGCCACAAAGCCAATCCAAAACGTCACCAAGTATACTTTTTAACATTTTATGAAAAGATATACAAAAAAGTAAAGAGGTGATGTAACTCAAATAAATACACTTATATAGATTATACTAAACACTCCCTCAATACTTGCAAAGCAGTGTTGGATAAATAGCTTCACTCAAAATAGCATTTGGTGGGACGAGTGGGGATATGATCGAATGGGGTGGGTGGGGCTAAAATAGATTCACAAAATACTTGTTCTGTTGTCATCTTTAATTCGAGACATGTGTTTCATCACAGTATCCTCCTCTAGAAACAGCTCGGAACACAACTAAGACTTATCTTGAGAAACAACTCAGATCACCAGCTCAGGTCTATGGAGCGGAGTTTGGTGAGATGGGATGGGATGAAACGTTCACAACAAAAATTGTCACATTACCGCCCTAATTAAAAGTGAATTGAAAAAAAAAAAATCATTGCGCATTCGTTCTAATTTACATACATATCCCTGTATTTTAACATTATTTACAAGACTAGACAATCCTTTTATTCTTTTGTCTTTGACTGTCACTCAAATTAAAACTACCAGTTAAAAAAAAACAAGAAGCAATTAAAGGGTATTTAAGGGAATTCAAATTTCTCTCCCTCTAGATACAGTTGTATAGCACATGGCAAAGAATTCAAAGCAAAATCTTTCTTTTTTTTTTTTTTGATTCAACTGAAAGGCAAAATCTTTCGCATTCTATGTCTAGAGTCATATATTCATATTCTTACCAAAATTATGAGGAAAAAATAGAAAACACAGTTACCAAAATAAATAAATTTGTAATAAATTTCTCTCCAGATTTTTTTACTACTAAATATAAGGATAGTTGGTTCCACATTAATAAATACACGTAAAATTAATGTTTTTGTGTTTAAGAAAAATGTATAAATAAAAAAATTTATTTATGTATAACATTTTCTAAATAAAAAATACAAAATACAAAATGCCAAGACCATAAAAAATTAGTAAAAGGAATCATTTTTTTTTTGATTTTTCAAAAAAATAATTTTTTTTAAAACATCCATTGTTTTCATATGATTTTATTTTTATACAAAAACAATTTTTGAAAAATAAAAAATAACTTAAATAGAAATACACTAAAAGGGTGTTTGGCACGAAGGATTTTAGCTAAAATAATTAACAAAAATAAAAAAATATTAAAATAATCAACAAAATAAAATATCACGTCTTATATATTAATTAATCATTTTTTTTTTCTTCTTACAATCGGTAAGTTATTGGTTGGTTCATATATAGTGATTGATAAAGGAAGTGAGACTCACAATTTTATATTAGGTGATTGAAAAATATGAAGGGTACGAGGGTTTATAATTGGCCTGGGACATGGCTATATGGTATCTCAAGACTAACTAATAATTTTTCTTCATAACTATTTATTCAACTACAAAAAGATTCATAAATCATTTAAAACACATCTTTTTTTTTTCATAAAATAGTAAAAAAAATATCAATTAAAATAATCAAATTCCCAAACGGGACCTAATTATACGAGTATATATTAATATTTCCCCATTGTAGTGAATTGCAATGTCCATAGAATCTGGTCTCTCTCTCTCAACCTTTCTTATTTGCATTGCAACCTCGTGTTCTTGCACTGGTACCCTCTTCTCTCTCTCTCGCTCTCGCTCTCTCTCTCTCTCTACATTTACCCTAAGACTGATAAAAGGGTCGTTCATTGCTCTCTACATAAGCCGCTCACTTGCAGTCTTTTCAATCCGTCTTTGAGAAGTGGAGAGAGAGAGAGAGAGAGTTATTACTGATTCATCCCTTATTTGTTCCTTGTTCTGTGCATCTATTCTTTCTTTGATAAAGAAATCTATTTCTTCATTCAAAAACAATCCAAAGATTAAAGCCCTGGTTTCTACCCTTTTTCACTTGATTATCAGATGCACCAGTAAGGCATAAATACAGAGAGAGAGCGAGAGAGAGAGAGAGAGAGTTTTGTGGTTTTGCAATGGCACCCAGTTTTGATTTTGCAGTGTCAAGCCTTCTATGCACAGAAGACAACAGCATCATATTTGGTGATGATGAGATTGATTTTGAGCCCACTTGGCATAATCGGAACCATCGAACCAGAAATCAAAACCAGAGCTTTGATGAGCCATACATTGTTTTGCCAATGCAGAGTGATGAGTGCTTGGCTCAGATGCTCAAGAGGGAATGTGAGCTCTTGCTTGCTAGTGATTACTTGAGCGGATTGAGGAATGGGGATTTGAACTTGATGGCTAGAAGAGAGGCTGTTATATGGATTGGAAAGGTTAGTTAAGCAATCTTGTTTAATGGTTTTTTTTTTTAATTCTTGAGGGTTTTTCTGAAATTGGTATTAGTCCTTTTCTGTCCTTGTCAATTCCTCTGCATATGTTTTGATGATTTCAATGAGTTGGGTTATTTTGTTTTTGGAAATCAATTTGTTTTCTATATATGGATGGACTCTTTGGGTGAGATTTTGATGATGCTTTTAGTTCCTCTTGTTTTTGTTTCTGGAATCAATGTTGATGTTATTGTTGACTATGAGGTGTTTGATGGAGCGGATTGAAGTTATCTCTTGTTATGAATAGCTTCTTTATGGCATTCACATATCATACATAGCCCCTGAAATGGGTTAGGTGGGATCCTCTCTTTTTTGCTTTTGATGAGTTGACTGATGCAGGATATGTTAATTGTATTTATCTGCTTTTTTCTACTCCTTTTTACCCCATTTTTAGCTGGCTAAACTTGGATTTACATTTCCTTTGTTTTTATCCCCCTATTTTCCGATAAAACTCACCAAGATGTTCTTTTCCATTTATCACTGTTATTAATTTATTGTTGTAATTATTACTATTATTATTTTGATTATGTTCTTCCCCTTGGTTGGTGACAAATGCAAATGGTCTTATTGATCTAACAGGTTGTTGCCCATTTCAATTTTGGACCTCTGTGTTCATATTTGTCTATAAGCTACTTGGATAGATACCTCTCAACCTCTGAATTACCTGTGAGTTCAGGATCGAATTCTAGGTCATTTTATGTGAAATTGCATTTCAGTGGAAATAACTCAAAATGCTTGCAATTTTCATAGAGGTGCAAGTCGATCCGTGTTTGGTGTAACTAAGAGCTGTGGCATGGGACACATCTCTCAATTGCACCTCAATGAAAAATGCAATTATTTTGAGTTGTTCCAACTAAAATACAATTTGTCCATCATTTCATTGCTTTTCAAGTTCATCCAATTACAATGCTGATTGTATTTGCCATTTGTTGTGTGTTACTTGCAGAAGGGCAAAGCTTGGATGGCTCAATTGTTGGCTGTGGCCTGTTTATCCCTTGCAGCCAAAATGGAGGAGACTGAGATTCCTTTGTGTGTAGACTTTCAGGTAAAAGACATGGAATTTAGCTAGTGTCTGGTTCATTGAAATGAAGGTGAAATGGAATGGTCATTACGATAGAATGATCGTTCCATTCTATCTTTATTTCAGTGAACCAAACAGTACTGCTTAGCGAATCTGCTTAAGCTATCATCTTGTTACTGTTTGTTGATCAAGTTGTCCTAATCAGAATGAGCAATGACAGGTGGCTGGGTCTAAATTTGTGTTTGAAGCAAGAACCATACAGAGAATGGAGCTTCTGGTTTTGAGCACATTGAAGTGGAGAATGCAAGCTGTCACCCCATTCTCCTTCATTGTCTATTTCCTTTGGAAAATCAATGGTGATAAAAACCCTTCAAGATCTTCAATCTCTAGATCAACTCAACTCATATTGGGCATAATAAAAGGTACACATTCTTTGTCATTATGATGTAATGTGTGTCTATCTATGTACTGTCTACTATGTTAATCATTCTGTACCAGTATGAATGAAGAAAGAGAAATTGGAAACAGGGCCTAATGTTATGGTTTGGTGGCTATTTATTGCAGGAATTGACTTCTTGGAGTTTAGGCCTTCTGAGGTTGCAGCAGCAGTGGCAATGTCTGTTGCAGAAGAAGCTCAAACAGTAGACATCAACAAAGCAATTTCTCTTCTCATTGAACATGTAGACAAGGTAAAGTTGGTGGTCCAAAGACCCATAGGTTTTTGTATTTTTTTGTTTGTTGTAACGATGGTATCTGAAGTTTTGCACCCACTAGTCTTAGGGTATATACAGTCTCCTGTCCCACATACACTCACTCAATATTACGCACCGACATTGGGATGATCCGAAGGGGTTTACGCAATTTGAACTCATGACATACGCTTCTTAATGTGTTTATCACAGTTCTACTTGTCACTCCGCGCTAACCCCTTGGAGTTAACTCAAAGGGACATTAACAAGATTTTTTTTTACTCTTTTTCTCTAATCATTTCTAGTTTGATTAGCTACAGATCTTTTCTTACAATTGATGATAGATGGGTGTTTTTCTCTTTGTTCTATTTGTTGTGTCATGCAGGAGAGAATGCTCAAGTGTGTTGATATGATCCATGAGCTATCGTCGTTAATGAGTGAGTCTACTAATGGGTTAAGTGCTTTAGTACCATCTGTGCCCCAAAGTCCAATTGGTGTGCTGGATGCTGCTTGCTTGAGCTACAAAACAGATGACACAACAGTTGGGTCATGTGCAAATTCTTCTCATAATAACTCAGGCAGCAAAAGGAGGAAGCTAAATTAGAACCCTTTGAAGTGGAGATTTAGGATGTGATGAGGGGTGGATTGGTCATTTCACTCCAAAACTAAACATGTTTGGTTTGGTGGAATGGAAGTTTTGGTGGGGAGAGAAAAATGGAAAAGCTTTTTTTTTTTCGAGTAAAATAGAAAAGAAAAAATATTTAGTGTAAAGAAGAGTACAATAAGATGGGTCATGCTTGGGGGATGGAATTGGAGGATGGCATCAAAATATTGCATGTTCATAGCATGAAGGAAACAGTCAACAGCTGTTAAATATTAGACTCCTTAGCAGCTATGGGCAAGGAACAGAGTTGGAAAAGTTTAAAGAGAGAGAGATGGGGGAGTTTTTACATTTCAATGTTCATGTTTATTTTTTATTATCATTTTTTAGTTTGTTTTGTGAACAGTATAATATGAGTAGAGATTAAAAAGGATAAAAAAAAAAAAAAAGTTTTGGGATTGTTTTATTCTTTTTGTTTTTATATGGTAAGCAGCAGTTTTTTTTAATTATTATTAATTTTCATCTTTGTCATTAAACTGATCATTGATTTGTGGAGCATTCTTAAAGTACTTTTTGTTTGATCAAAATTATATTGTACTTGACATTATTATTATTAGGCATTGATTTCGACCCCCTTAAAACACTTACTCCCACATGGAGGTTGGGGATTGGGTGAGAAGGAAAAAAAAAAAAAAAAAAAAGAGGAAAAGTTGACCAATCAAAACTAAAGGGGTTAAGGGGTGATCTCCAAAGGGGGTCTCAACCTTTATTCTATTTGTAATATCTTAATTTATCATTGACATGATATATGAAAACGGATTTGAATTGTTTTAAGTTGGCTTTTCAACTTGAGAGAAAAGTTGTGCTTAGTAGGCCTATTTTGGGGTCAATCTTAAGATAAAAAATTACGATGATCGAACATTTGAATTGTATTTATGTTAAAAAAAATAGATTATAAATATAATTTTAAGAATAATTATCTATTTTTGTAATATAAATGTGATTTAAATACATAATTATTGATATTTGATCATTTTAATTTTTTGTATAAATATTTTATTCAACAAATCTTATCAAGTAAATAGTTTGAATTATTAAAATTGACCTCAAAATAAACACGCTAAGCCCAAACTGTTATTTGAAGTTGGATGAGAATCCAAACCCTTTAAAAATAAATTTGTCAAACAATATACCGATCATGATTGGTTTTAAACATTAGGTGTCATATAAGATGTATTAGACTCTACTTAAAGTTGTGGGGTCTAAAGTTTTGAAACAATAAAATTTTATGTTTGGTTAATGGAGAATTTTATTATGCACTCCCCTATATCATATAGGCACTTTCAATTATGTTATTTTTTTTAATTATGATTAATTTTTTTCTTTCGTTATAATATTATTTTAAAATTTTAGTTACGATTTTTTTTTATATTTGTTTATAACTTAAAAAATATAAAATTATGTTTTTTTTTTATAATTATAAAATACATATAAAACACACCTTTTATGGAGTGTGTATCATATTCCCTTTGTCAATACACTTTGATGGACACTTTTACCTCTTCACAATTTTTGTTATGTTTTGAACAAGGGCAATGGTAGAGGTTGCATCTTTTTCTTTTTCTTTTTTTCCTTTTTTGTAGGTGAATACTAGTTGCCTTTTCTTGAATATTAAAAAGCTGAAAGGTTTGTTTGTTTGGCAAACTCAATTTTTGATTGCTTCAATTTTTTTACTGACTTGGAATTTACTCTATTTATGTATTTACCCCTTCAAAGCTTCTAACCTTTTCTGTAAAGTGGTTTGCAAAACTCTTATTTTCTAATATAAAAGTAGAATTTAAGAGTGCCAATAGTAAACATAATGACAAACCAGCACAGCCTCGTTTGGGAAGTAATTTTTTATTTTAATTTAAAAGTTAAAAAGTCATTAAAAAAATTAAAAAGTCAATAATCTATACTAAAAAATTAAAAATTTCATTTTTTCTCTACTTTTTACACATTTTTCCGTAAAAAATTCAAAAGTCATTTCAAACATATTAGCTGCTTTTACATCATATTTTGGGGTGTTTTGGAAAGATGGTTAAAAGTTATTTTTTGATTTTTTTAAACTTTTTTGTGAGAGAAAGAAATGGGTAAAAAGCCGGGAAGTGACTTTTAGCCCACTTCTCAAAATAGCCCTTTAGTTAAAAAGTCAAAAAATTATTAAAAAAACTTGTTTCCAAACGAGACCCAACAATCCCATTTAATAAAAATTAGTAAGAAAAACATTAAAAAAAAAATTAACAAAACTACCATGAAATTCAAGATGGACCATATCAAAAACCTCGTTTGCCAAGTGACTTTTTTAGTCAAAAAGTAATTAAAAAATAAAAAAGTTAATAATTCATATAAAAAAGTCAAAGATTTTTTTTTTCTTTATTTTTTACACACCTTTTTGTAAAAAACTAAAAAGTCATCCCAAACATAATTTTTTTTATATCACATTTTAGCCAAAAAGTCAAAAAATTATTAAAAAGGCATATTCCCAAACGAGGCCATATATCTTGAAGAAATATATGTACTTTTATAGATTTGAATAGAATTTGGTAGAAAAGAGCCATAACTAACTTCGAATTTTTAAGCAAATTTCATTTTCTGTATTGAACTTTTGAAATTTTGTTGTCCAAATTATCTCAATTTTTAAGAGATTTTTTTTTTAATTTTTTGTTTTTATGGTCAAATTTGAAAAAGTAAGCTAAAACAAAATTCTATATTTGAAATAAAAAAACCTTGGGCCGCTAGTGCACTTTATTTATTTATTTTTTGGATACAAGAGAAGTATGCTGACTCAAATTTGGTGAAAGTGAATTCCCTTCTTAATGAGGAAGGGGATTGGGATGTGAACACAGTGCAACAACACTTCCCAACTAATGTGGCTGATCTTATTTTCAAAGAAAAACCCCCTCTTTACAGTCCCAACCCTGATCAGCCACATTGGAAAGGATCTCGGGATGGGTGTTTCTCAACACTCAGTGCTTACAATTTGGGCATGGAGAGTGATGTGCACAGAGAAAATTGGCAGTGGCTCTGGAAATGTCAAATTGCTCAAAAGATTAAAAGCTTCCTCTGGGTGTTGCTCCAGGGGAAAACTTTGACTAACTGTATGAGGGTTAAGAGAGGGTTAACTGATGACCCAACATGCCCTTTTTGCAATAAGGTGGAAAACTTGGATCATCTTTTTAGAACCTGTTCTGCAGCTAGGGGTGTGTGGGAGACAGTTTTCTCCAGAAACTGGTACCTACAGATGAGTAATTCTTCTTGGAAAAGCTGGCTGATTTACAATCTCAAAAAGAAGAATAGTTTTGGGGAAAATACTCTTTGGAACACTTTGTTCTCTATCACTCTCTGGAGAATTTGGAAAAACAGGAATTCAAAAATTTTTGAAAATAAAACTGCTAGCATTTTTGAAAGTGTTAAATTCATTTTTGATTTTTCCAGAGAGTGCTCCCAAGCTTTCACTTTGTTTGTTCCTATTCTTAGAGCAGCACTTTTACTAATCAAGTGGAGTTGTCCCCCTTCAGGTACACTCAAGTTGAATACTGATGGCTGCTATCGAATGGCCAGACCTGGAGGTTTTGGAGGTCTGTTAAGAGATGAAACAGGAGCTTGGATCTGTGGGTTCTATGGCAAACTCGAGAACTGCACCAGCCTTGAAGCCGAGCTATGGGCTGTGTACAAAGGCCTCACCATCATCCTTCAAAAAGGTTTTCACAAAGTGATAATCGAGACTGATGCGACTGAAGTAGTGAAGCTGCTTGAAGAAGGTCCTGGCGAGCACCACCTCCTTAGAGGCCTTGTAGCAGACGCCCGGATCATCTTTACTGGTTGCCAATGCACTGTACAACACATCTACAGAGAAGGGAACTTATGTGCTGATGCAATGGCCAAACTTGGAGCTGAACAACCTGAGGACATTCTAGTTGTAAATGATCCACCTGCTGAAATCAGAGAGCTCTTGGTCTCTGATATGGTTGGGATAGCTAGGGAAAGGGCTTAGTCCCTGTTTGTTTGTATTTCTTTTCCGCTGAATCCAAAAAAAAAAAAAACAACAAATAACAAGAACTGTGGTCTAATGTACATGACTCCAACAAGATTAGTGGGAGGCCTCTAAAACTTCCAAATTACTTGCAAACCCCTCTAAAAATTCTCCTTCACTAGTTTATCATTATTTGTGTCAACTCAACTCGCTCAATAAAAAGATTTTAGAGAACAAAAATAAAGAATGGTTTGAATATGTCAAAATAATATTTGCACAGGTGAAACAAAATATTATTAAAAACTTGTATTTTGAGATTAAAATATACAAAATTATAAATTGCCAATTGCTTTAAGTTTGTTGCATTATATTTTCTTCTATCAATATTTCGGTGGGATTTTTAATAACTAGGGCAGTATTAAATGATTAAAAATGGGTGGAACATCAAAGTAAACTATAAAAGCATATATGGCAAAGATAGACAAATAGATGAAGCAGAAGACCAGAGTCTTGAAACTATAAAACACCCATCACCATGCCTTCTTCATATCCCATACTCAGAATTGGTCATGTTCTCTCTCTCTCTCTCTCTCTCTCTCTCTCTCTGTGTGTATGTGTTTATGAATATGTGAATGTAGGATAAATGTATGCCCTTTCCAGAATAAAAGACATATCACATGCAAAACCAGATTAGTAGGTAAAATAATAATAATAAATTACATAGGCCTTTTTTAAAATTTGAAAAATATATAAAAAAATTTCACAATTTTAGTATAATTACATTGGATTATTTGAAGATTTTAATTCACATAATATTTAAATTCGTTTTCATCAATAATTCGTTAGTCATATGAATATGAAAATGATATTGTTATAAATTTTACACTAAATGTATATTTTTTTCTTATTTATTGTTGTGTTTTTATACTATTTAAATTAGTTCTGGTACTTTTAATATTACCTTATGCTAAGTATTTACTCTGTCACAGCTCTATATTTTTGCAATAAAATATCAAACTTAATATATCAACCCATAAAAAGTGCAGATTTCCAGAAATTCAAATTATTAATTTTTTTTTTTGGGTCAGGAAAAAGAAATTTAGATTACCAATGTCATGACCCGAACCCGCCCCCAAGGGTTAAGGACATAACCGGCCAGTAATCATGAGATTACCTACGACCTCAAACCATTTCAGACTTAACTCATCGGAGTAAAAGGGCCAAACGGAAGCAAAATTTAAAACTTTGTCCATAGAACTGTACTTACATGGCACATCATAACAAACCATAGACATATTAATAACTTACAACAGAAAACACAGTAACATAAAGTTCTGTACAAACATGATCATTTAAATCTAAGTCAACCCATGAAACTATGTACAACAGATTCAAAGTCTTCGCCAACACGACAAAATATAAATACATAGCAAAAGGGCGAAGAGGAGTCTTGTGCGTGAGACGCAAGGGCTAACTCTTCAAAACCTTGGTTGTTCCACACAGACTTCACTGAGGTTGGGTCTAGACCTCTCTTGGCTCACCTACAAACACATGAATGAGTGTGAGCGAAAGCCCAGTGAATAATATTAATTAAAGAAGATGCATTGGAACAATATACATCGGACGGCCTTAGGCCCAATTCATATTTCTATCTAGTATATAAATAGATATGGATCAAGTAACTTCGGTTCCAAACATTTCGGATGGCCTTGGGCCCAATCCATTCATGTCAAACTGGCCTTTGGCCCATTTGTCTTTCATTCATGTCAGACTGGTCTCTAGCCCATTCATACTTTTTGTAATAATCCTCACCACTGATTACTGATAACCCTACTGATTACTGCTAAACTGAGATTGATTATGAAAAGTAATTGAATCGACTGAAATACTGAACTGACTGATTGAATGTGCTAGTTTAAATGCATATCTATCTGTTGACTGTTAAACTTATTTGTCCATGTTTTATGTTTAAACTGCAAATTGAAGGCCTTATCGGCGGCCGAATCTGAAATTGATTGATGACTTATGATCACTAGAATTTATGCGATTTTATGACATATTTAATTAAAATGTGATTTGGTGTGGTTAAATTAGATTGAATTGAGCTAAATTGTAATAGTTGGCTTAATTACCAACATACCACTTTGTGGGCCAAGTCTTAAGCCTTTAGTTGATTCACATATGTGAGCCTTAACACATTTCATCAGCCATTTGAGAGACACAAAACCGACTCTGAGAGAGAGGTAGAGGAACTTAGCTTCATCTTGAATTTTGCTTGGAAATTTGAAGGAATTGAAGGATTGAGTGCATATTTGAACTTGTATATCTTGCATCCTAGACCTAAGGTAAGAACTCATCTTCTTGATTGCTAAATTAAGTCTTATGTTGCATGGTTCATGGAAGTCTAGAGATTAAGGTCATGAATTAGCTTAATTTGGTGAGTTAAAGCTTGAATCATGCATGCATGTTTATATCCTAGCATTTTGAGGTTGAAGACATGGAATTTGGAACATGCATGTTCATATTATTGGTGTAGCCCATGGTTTCATCATGTTTTGGAAAGAATTGGCTCAATTGAGCTAGCTTTTGAAGCTTTGAAGTTATTGAATTCATACATGTTGCACATTCATCATGTTCTTGAAGTATTGTTTGAAATTGGGTTTAATTCCCTCACCTTTGGGCCTTGATTTTACAAATTGAGCTTTGAATCATGTCATACTATGTATTTACAAGTGTTTTCCAGGAAATGGGCCTAAAGGAATCGAATTTGTTACATTTGTAGTTGAATTTGAGCTTGAGGTTCAAATCTAGGAATTCCAGATTTTGAACTCACGCTCGAGCGAGGTGACTGGCGCTCGAGCGTGGAAATCGTACTCCCAGCATTTTGTTCTGTTTTGAAGTCAGCTTGAGCGAGGTAATTTACGCTTGAGCAGGACCTTGTGTCTTACGCTCGAGCGGGTGTCGAGCGCCCAATCGAGCGTGAATTTCACCTATCCAGCACTTTTGACTGTTTTTCAGTACGCTCGAGCGGGTAAGTCTGCGCTCAAGCGGAAACTTTTGTCTGCATTTACGCTCGAGCGGAGTAACCAACGCTCGAGTGAGACCCCTGTTTTCTGAAAACTCTGAAAATGCTTTTAATGTGCATCTTTGCATCCTCATTTCATCCTAAGCATTCTTAGGCCTAGTTTAAGGCATCTTAATGAGGATATAGATGTAGAACCACACCGAGGCAAATTAGGGATTAAGTTATTATTTTTCCCAACTATGTAGCTTAGTGTGTGTTCAATCTGTAACTGTGTAGGGTTGGCATCTAGGGACGCGCTCTAGCTTAACTGTATCCTAGAACTCTGTGAGTAACAACTGTGTAAAGATATGTTCAAATATGATTATCTTCTGAACAATTGAACTGTACTGTTTTCTGAAATGATACTGTTACTGAATGAATGATGTCCTAATTGTGAACTGCATTGTGGCATCCTTAGCAACTACTGTTACTGTTACTGCTACTGTTACAGAGATCTCTGTCGGTTCCCATGTTGGAACCACTACTGTTTACTGATATGATGGCCATCAACTGACTGTTCGGTCTGATAAGACCTACTGTACTGTTTTGCTACTGGATGTACCACATATGATTGTAATGACTGAATAACTGACATACTGATTGAAATGATTGTTTTCAATACTGTAAGGACATTCATTCTTAACCTCTTTACGCATTATGTTATTCACTGGACTTTAGCTCACTGCTCATATATATATGTAGGTATACAGGCATCGGACCGTTGCTAGAAGCGTCGGGGTAAACTCTAGTTTTGTCAAGCCAACCTATGTGCCTCACTGCAAGGTTCCGAGCCTGCCAAGCTATGGCTTAAGGGTGTTTTAATTTTCCCCCGTCTGTCTCTATATCTGTTTTGTATTATTGTATAGACTGATATCACTATACTGTACTATCTTAATAAGGATTAAGTCCCTGACTTGGATGATTGTAAATGTTGTACAAACTGTTTTGCACTGATTGTATATATGTATGAAAAGTCTTTTGCATACAGACTGTCACAGCTCATTGGACATCGTCTATTTATTGTTTTGGCTTCCGCCATGCCCCTGTACTCTATATTATTGTTTGACTATTAAGCAGGCCTTCGGTAATCACGGATTACTGGCCGATTACGGTGCTAAACCCATAGGAGCGAGTTTGGGTCGTGACAGAGTGGTATCAAAGCGATACTTAACCACGAGTTATACTGTACACACGTGTCCAAATGAGCTATAGAGTGTCCTAGAAGAACAATTAGAGCATCACATGAGCATGAAAGTGTGTGTGGACGTGACATGAATATGTGTTAATGTGTTGAAACATGTAACTGCTTATGTTTAAATGTTTAACGTATGCAACTTCCTATGTTTATTATTATTATGTTGCATATAGTGAAATGGATAATGCAAGCACTGCTAATGAAACTGAATCCTCTGAGGCAAGAATGGCGAGGTTGGAGAGAATGGTGGAACTACTAACCGCAAGACTAGAATAACAACAGAACGAACAGCCCCCACCTCCTCCAGTACGACCAGAGCCACCTGTTAATGATGATATCATAGCTCTGACACGGAAATTTAGTAAGATGAAACCACCATCCTTTAAGGGAGGCCTTGAACCCTTAAAGGCTGAAGCTTGGGTTCTTGAAACAGAAAAGTTATTTGAAGTGTTCCCGTGCTCTGAAGCACATAAAGTATTGTTGGCCACCTTTACCTTGCAAGAAGAGGCGAGAAGGTGGTGGATGCTAGTCCGTGATACAAATATTGTTATGACCTGGGCTCAATTCAAGGAGTCCTTCTTCGAAAAGTATTTCCCTCAATGTGTTAGGGACAGAAAGGTGACCGAATTTGAACAACTGAAACAAGGTACCATGTCCGTAGGAGAGTATGAAACAAAGTTCACCAAACTTGCTAGATATGCACCACACATGGTTGATACAGATTACAAAAAGGCCAGGAAGTTTGAAAGCGGCCTGAATGTGGAAATTCTTGACAGAATAAATGTACTGAAACTGTTGAAATATGTAGATGTTCTTGACAGAGCCATCATGGCCGAAGCAAACATTGAGGCATTGAAACAGACTGAAACACCCACAACTGAGTGGCGCGGGAAAAAAACGGGGTTTTAAATTCAAGAAGGGCAGGAATAACCCACTGAACAAAAAGCAAAACTCAGGGTCAACCACCAGCTTCAGTCAGGGAAGTGGTTCCATACCGCCCTGCTCCGAGTGTGGTAAGAAACACAAAGGGGTTTGTTATAAGTTATCTGGTGCTTGCTACAGGTGTGGCAAGGTGGGCCATATGGTAAAAGATTGCCTCTCTGCTCCTTAGGGCAATAGTAAAGCTGCAGCCAACGGCGCAGCATCAATTGCTCTACCAAAACCTAACCCTAAAGCGACTGGAAAAGAGCCTATGAGGCAAGGCCGAGTGTTCGCACTCGTACCGGGAGACGTATATAATACCGAGACCGTCGTGTTAGGTATCCTCTCTATTTGTACCCAAAATGCTTATGTACTGATTGATTCGAGGTCTACACATTCATACGAGTCGCATGCTTTTTCACAAAAATTGAATAGACCATTAGAACCCATGAATTATCTGTTAGCTGTATCTTCACCTGTTGGGGGATCTATGACTTGTGCTTATATGTACCCTGCATGTGAAATTATTGTTGGGGATATGCATCTGTATATTGATTTACTACCATTGAGCATTGACCATTTTGATGTAATATTGGGGATGGATTGGTTACAAAAATATCATGCTACTATTGACTGTGTAACTAAACAAGTGATTTTCCGTCCACCTAGTTTACTCGAATTTGCGTTTGATGGGGTTGGAGTAGTACCTCCCCCGTATCTGATTTCATCCATGAAAGCCTGTAAATTGATTAAGAAGGGGTGTAAAGGGTATCTGTGTTATGTATTGACTGTACCTACTGATGATAATGCTAATGTGAACAGTATTCCTATAGTCAGAGAATTCCCAGATGTTTTCCCAGATAGTCTACCAGGGGATTTGATTGATAGGGAGATTGAGTTCACTGTTGATGTAATTTTGGGTACACAGCCAGTATCTAAAGCTCCACACAGAATGACATCTACCGAATTGAAAGAACTGAAAGTTCAGCTGCAAGAACTGTTAGATAAAAAGTTTATCAGGCCTAGTACTTCACCGTGGGGCGCACCTGTCTTGTTTGTGAAAAAGAAAGACGGCTCACTGAGACTTTGTATCGACTACCGTGAATTGAACAAGGTAACTGTGAAAAATAAATATCCATTTCCACGTATTGATGACTTATTTGATCAGTTACAGGGTGCTCAAGTTTTCTCTAAGATTGATCTCAGATCCGGATATCATCAGCTGAAAGTTAAACCAGAAGACATTGATAAAACTGCTTTTCGAACGAGGTATGGACATTACGAATTTTTAGTTATGCCTTTCGGAGTTACCAATGCACCTGTTGCATTTATGGACCTCATGAACAGAATCTTCAAACCATTCCTCGATGACTTTATTATTGTATTCATTGATGACATTCTGATTTATTCCAAGAGTAGAGAAGAACATGAACATCATCTGAGACTTACCTTACAGACCCTAAGAGAATACAAACTTTTTGCTAAACTGTCTAAATGTGAGTTTTGGCTTGATCATGTTATGTTTTTGGGACATGTTATTAGTAGGGATGGAATTTCAGTTGACCCACAGAAAGTTGAAGCAGTAGTGAATTGGTCTAGACCAACCAACGTTACGGAAGTCCGAAGCATTTTGGGATTAGCTGGATATTACAGAAGATTTGTCAAAGATTTCTCCAAAATTGCCTTACCGCTGACTCAATTGACTCAAAAGGGGATATCATTTGACTGGACGAACCAAAGGGAATCAGCTTTCCAAGAGTTGAAAACTCGACTCGTGACTGTGCCGGTTCTTACCCTACCTTCAGGTATGGATGGTTTTACCATTTTTAGTGATACTTCTCATAAGGGATTAGGATGTGTTTTAATGCAGAATGGGAGAGTTATTGCCTATGCTTCCCGACAACTGAGACCGCATGAAAAGAACTACCCGACCCATGATCTAGAACTTGCTGCAGTAGTATTTGCATTGAAAATCTGGCGTTACTACCTTTATGGGGCGACATGTGAAGTATATACTGATCACAAGAGTTTGAAATACTTCTTCACTGTAACGCTCTCAAAAAAAATACGTAAAACCCATTACTTTAAACATGCATTGATATAAAAGAAACCAACCATTTCTATTCATCAGAGTAATTCTTATAACTGTATTACATGTTAACAACAAAAGCAAATGCCCTATGGGCTTACAGCTTTCCAAGTTAACACTTGGTTACACAAAAGAAGAGTACTAACTCTATACAAAATAAGCCATTGGCTTGATATACATGTAATACAACAAAATAACCAAAAAGAGTCTTCAACTCTCATCATCATCCAAGCTATGTCCTTGGAGGTGGCATACTACCTGTACCTGAAAATAATGTCCCATAAAGGGTGAGCCAACGCCCAGTAGAGATATGCTAAACACAATATGAGCAATGACTAAGACATTAGTAATTGATAAATGTTCAATTTCCATAAACCAGTTCATAACCCATTTCCATTTCATGACCACTATGTTCATGTTTCATTTCAGTTTTCATTTCTCATCAATTTCACAATTCACATTAACGGCTCAGAACCTGGCCAACCACTTATATGAGAAAATGACTCATATTAAACACTTCCCATTTTACAATAGATAAACATATTAGTTGTATCAACATCTCAACAGATAAGCATACAAGTTGTATCCACATTTCAACAGATATGCATTTTAGCTATATCAACACTCCTAATGATAAGCATATGAGCTGTATCAACACTTCCAAGATAAGCATATGAGCTGTATCAACACATTATCTGACAAGCATATGAGCTGTATCAGTGGAGTCCATCCCCTATCTCCTCCCAAACAACATCCGGTTTAGAGGTCCATCCTCTATCTTCCCCTAAACCGTGGAGTGCATCCCCTATCTTCTCCCACACACACAACATATATACCCAAAGGTAATATACACAATCAATCAATACATAACGTTAATGTATTCTATCAACCGTCATACTCTATGACATATCCAATTGATTAGTTTTAGTTTGCCTAATCATCATGCATTGTCTACAACAATCAAAACTACCCTCCACCAGTAGCCCAAACAATTATTTCTAAACAGATAATAAAAGCTCCAACAGATAAAGTATCAATGTTTTCAAAAGTGAGCGATTAATAAATCTAACTCCACTATTCAACCATATAATGAGTCAATTTCATTCTTCCTAACTTAATCCCACATAGCTACAATTTTCCCAAATTAATTATACCAATTAATTTTAAACAACAAATTAGGGCTTTTACCCCCAACTCTCAATATCAACTCAAAGGTCCCAATATCACCAACCAACAACTATATCATCATTTTGAAACCCAAAATACATATTTTTGAATCAAAATAACAAAACTCCCTTTTGATATTTTCAAACCCTAACTTCCCAAAATCAACCATTTATACAAATACCCAAATATCTAGGTCAAAACTCATAGTAGTGAGTAAGAATCCCTACCTCAAAAGATGACACCCAACGAAGAAGATGGTGAAAACGAAGTTGCTCCAACCCACGAGTTTCTCGGATCAAAAGATAGCCCTCGACGATCAACAACCTTTTTGTAAAGGCCAAAGGTGAGGAAATAACTCTTACTAGATCAATATCTAGAGAGAAGGCAAGGTTCTAGAGAGAGAAGCTCTCAAATGGCTTTTTCGGAAAAGTAAGAGAGAGAAAGAATGAGAAAAAGTGATTTAAAACTGCCCCACAGCCAACTGATATACGACATTCCCGCTCGAGCGGAGAACACAACGCTCGAGCATCAAGAACAAAAACTAGGTACGCTCGAGCGCAAGAAGACCCGCTCGAGCGCCAAGACACAAGAATAAAGCACATCCGCTCGAGCGCAAAAACCAGTCCGCTCGAGCGTAGATTTCCCCCTCCCAGATCTTACACCGAAAAGGTACTACCCGCTCGAGCGCCAGAGTACCCGCTCGAGCGCCACCGCTCGAGCGTAAAAATCACACCTGCAGAAGTTTTGCAAGCGCAACAAGACCCCCTCGAGCGGGACGACCAAAAACCTGGCAACAAGATTTCAGACCAAGGTTTAACCCACCTGTTCGAAACAAGTCCAACACATCCTATAACTCAAACAAACGGAATTAAAGGATGACAACAAGATAGATACAACTACCAACTTCACGGAACCGAGTATGGAATACAACAGAACAGTAAAGGGACAACCGGGATCGCTATATTCACATAGAAAGAACTGAACATAAGACATCGAAGATAGCTAGAATTGATTAAAGATTATGACCTACAGATTTTGTACCATCCGGGGAAAGCCAACACCGTTGCCGATGCATTGAGTCAGAAATCGATCGGGAACTTAGCCTGTTTACTCACCGGACAGAAAGAGTTGCTTTGTGACCTTGAAAAATCTGAAATTGAAATTGTTTTGCGAGAACAAGGTAGAACAATAGCTGCTATTTCTACTCAACCGGCACTGATTGAAGAGATTAAAGAGAAACAGCAACAGGATGACTTCTTGAAGAAGATCATCGAAGAACGAGAATCTAAATCAAGACCGGGTTTCAAATTTGAAAATAATGTACTGAAATTTCAGGGAAGACTGTGTGTACCGAATGATACTAAACTGAAAAGAAGAATTCTGCAAGAGGGCCACAATTCAAAACTGTCTATCCATCTAGGGAATACAAAAATGTACCAAGATTTGAAACTGAATTTCTAGTGGCCGGGAATGAAGAAAGAAATTGCCGATTTTGTATCGAAATGTCTTCATTGCCAACAAGTCAAAGCCGAACATCAACGACCCGCAGGCTTACAACAGCCTTTATCGATACCGAAGTGGGAATGGGAACATATTACCATGGATTTCATTGTTGGTTTACATCGCTCCAGTAAAGGTATGGACTCAATTTGGGTCATTGTTGATAGACTGACTAAATCTGCTCACTTCTTACCTGTCAAAACAATTTATAATGCGGACAAATTGGCTATACTCTATATTGATGAGATTGTTAGACTGCATGGAGTGCCCGTGTCCATTGTTTCTGATAGGGACTCGAAATTTACATCGAGATTCTGGCAAAGCCCACAGACTGCATTGGGTACTGAACTGAGATTGAGTAGTGCATACCATCCTCAGACAGATAGCCAGTAAGAAAGGACCATCCAGACTCTGGAGAACTTACTGAGAATGTGTGTCCTTGATTTTCAAGGAAATTGGAAAAGCCATTTGCCATTGGCTGAATTCCCCTACAACAACAATTATCACTCAAGTATTGGTATGGCGCCTTTCGAGGCATTGTATGGCAGAAAATGTCGATCTCCGATTTGCTGGGCAGAAGTTGGAGATGGGCCTTTGCTTGGCCCTGAGATTGTGTATGAAACGACTGAGAAAGTAAAACTGATACAACAGAGACTGAAAACTGCACAGAGCCGACAAAAAAATTATGCGAATGTCAGAAGACGAGACAAAGAGTATGAAGTAGGTGATCACGTTTTTGTGAAAGTGACACCGATGAAAGGCCAGACTCGTTTTGGAGTCAAGGGCAAACTGGCGCTGAGATATGTCGAACAGTATAAGACTATTGAGAAAATCAATCCGATGGCGTATCAAGTAGCGCTTCCTCCTGAAATGGAGTATACGCATAACGTGTTCCACATTTCTATGTTGAGGGACTACCTCCGGGATCCTTTTTATGTGATAGAGCCGACTCGTGTAGTGCTGAGTGATGACTACACTTATGAGGAATGACCTGTTCAGATTGTAAAAAGACGGATCAAGAAGTTGAGAAACAAAGAGATTCCGCTAGTGAAAGTTGACTGGCAAAACCATGGTGGCCTGTATGCCACTTAGGAAAGGGAAGATGACATGGCCAAGAGATATTCTGAACTGTTCCCTCTGAATCCTGTTTTCTTCCAGAATGAAAGTAACTGGAGCTTAGAGGACTAAACTCTTTTTAAGGAGGGGAGACTGTAATAACCCTCACCACTGATTACTGATAACCCTACTCATTACTGCTAAACTGAGATTGATTATGAAAAGTAATTGAATCGACTGAAATACTGAACTGACTGATTGAATGTACTAGTTTAAATGCATATCTATCTGTTGACTATTAAACTTATCTATCCATGTTTTATGTTTAAACTGCAAATTGAAGGCCTTATCAGCGGCCGAATCTGAAATTGATTGATGACTTATGATCATTAGAATTTATGCGATTTTATGACATATTTAATTAAAATGTGATTTGGTGTGTTTAAATTAAATTGAATTGAGCTAAATTGTAATAGTTGGCTTAATTACCAACATACCACTTAGTGGGCCAAGTCTTAAGCCTTTACTTGATTCACATATGTGAGCCTTAACACATTTCATCAGCCATTTGAGAGACACAAAACCGACTCTGAGAGAGAGGTAGAGGAACTTAGCTTCATCTTGAATTTTGCTTGGAAATTTGAAGGAATTGAAGGATTGAGTGCATATTTGAGCTTGCATATCTTGCATCCTAGACCTAAGGTAAGAACTCATCTTCTTGATTGTTAAATTAAGTCTTATGTTGCATGGTTTATGGAAGTCTAGAGATTAAGGTCATGAATTAGCTTAATTTGGTGAGTGAAAGCTTGAATCATGCATGCATGTTTATATCCTAGCATTTTGAGGTTGAAGACATGGAATTTGGAACATGCATGTTCATATTATTGGTGTAGCCCATGGTTTCATCATGTTTTGGAAAGAATTGGCTCAATTGAGCTAGCTTTTGAAGCTTTGAAGTTGTTGAATTCATACATGTTACACATTCATCATGTTCTTGAAGTATTATTAGAAATTGGGTTTAATTCCCTCACATTTGGGCCTTGATTTTACAAATTGAGCTTTGAATCATGTCATACTATGTATTTACAAGTGTTTCCCAGAAAATGGGCCCAAAGGAATCGAATTTGTTACATTTGTAGTTGAATTTGAGCTTGAGGTACAAATTTGGGAATTCCAGATTTTGAACTCACTCTCGAGTGGGGTGACTGGCACTCGAACGTGGAAATCGTGCTCCCAGCATTTTGTTTTATTTTGAAGTCAGCTCGAGTGGGGTAATTTACGCTCGAGCGGGTGTCGAGCGCCCAATTGAGCGTGAATTTCACCTATCCAGCATTTTTGACTGTTTTTCAGTACGCTCGAGCGGGTAAGTCTGCGCTCGAGCAGAAACCTTTGTCTGCATTTACGCTTGAGCGGATTAACCGACGCTCGAGCGGGACTCCTGTTTTCTGAAAACTCTAAAAATGCTTTTAACGTGCATCTTTGCATCCTCATTTCATCTTAGGCATTCTTAGGCCTAGTTTAAGGCATCTTAATGAGGATATAGATGTAGAACCACACTGAGGCAAATTAGGGATTAAGTTATTATTTTTCCCAACTGTGTAGCTTAGTGTGTGTTCAATCTGTAACTGTGTAGGGTTGGCATCTGGGGACACGCTCTAGCTTAACTGTAGCCCAGAACTCTGTGAGTAACAACTGTGTAAAGATATGTTCAAATATGATTATCTTCTGAACAATTGAACTGTACTGTTTTTTGAAATGATACTGTTACTGAATGAATGATGTCCTAATTGTGAACTGTATTGTGGCATCCTTAGCAACTACTGTTACTGTTACTGTTACTGCTACTGCTACTGTTACAGAGATCTCTGTCGGTTCCCATGTTGGAACCATTACTATTTACTGATATGATGGCCATCAACTGACTGTTCGGTCTGATAAGACCTACTGTACTGTTTTGCTACTGGATGTACCACATATGACTGTAATGACTGAATAACTGACATACTGATTGAAATGATTGTTTTCAATACTGCAAGGGCATTCATTCTTAACCTCTTTACGCATTTTGTTATTCACTGGGCTTTAGGTCACTACTCATATATATATGTAGGTGTACAGGCACCGGACCGTTACTAGAAGCGTCGGGGTAAACTCTAGTTTTGTCAAGCCAACCTATGTGCCACACTGCGAGGTTCCGAGCCTGCCAAGCTATGGCTTAGGGGTGTTTTAATTTTCCCCCGTCTGTCTCTGTATCTGTTTTGTATTATTGTATAGACTGATATCACTGCACTGTACTGTCTTAATAGGGATTAAGTTCCTGACCTGGATGATTGTAAATGTTGTACAAACTGTTTTGCACTGATTGTATATATGTATGAAAAGTCTTTTGCATACAGACTGTCACAGCTCATTGGACATCGTCTATTTACTGTTTTGGCTTCCGCCATGCCCCTATACTCTGTATTATTGTTTGACTGTTAAGCAGGCCTTCGGTAATCACGGATTACTGGCCGGTTATGGTGCTAAACCCATAGGAGCGGGTTTGGGTCGTGACACTTTCATTCAGATCATACTGGCCTCTGGCCCATTCATTCTATCATTCAAGTCATACTGGCCTCTGGCCCATTTATTCATTTATGTCAGACTGGCCTTCGGCCCGTTCATTCATTCCTTCATGTCAAACTGGCCTTTGGCTCATTCATACTTTCATGTCAAACTAGGCTTTGGCCCATTCATACTTTCATGTCAAACTGGCCTTTGGCCCATTCATTTGGTATAGCAAACATTGTCCACCAATCAAATCAACAAACTTATAAACCTTCATAGAAGTAAGCAATTGGACAACAACATGTTTTAGATATCTTTGTCAAGATATTACTCACAGTGATCGGTTGGTTGGTTTGCCCAGGAGCTTGACCCTACACATCACATAACACATACGGGTCACAAATGATTCAATTCGTTTTTTAATTCACATATTCCTCTTTAGGCTTTATTCTTATCCCTTTAATTCATTTACAATGCTTAATGCATGCCTAAGAGTACTTAGAAGTGAAAAAGAACGGAAAACGAAACACAGAATGCACTTTCAAAATTTTCAGAAATAGGGTCCCTGCTCGACTGTGGACTTCCCTGCTCGAGCAGACCCATGAGGTCTGCAAAAGTACTGGATGCATGAAAATTACGCTTGAGCGTGAAGTCAAGCGCTCGAGCTGAAGATCTGTCTACATAGCTCCTCGCTCGAGCGTGAATTTCCCCTGCTCGAGCGGACACCTTGTCTGCAAAAAAATACTGGGAGCTCGTATTTCTCGTTCGAGCAGCGGTTCTCCTGCTCGAGCGGACATCAAAATTTCTGGGTTTTTCAGTAATGTTCTTGAGCTCAAATTCAACCTTCAAATCAACATATCTTGCATTTTATGGCTCAATCTTCACATAAACATGTACTAACATAGTACAAACACCGAATTACAACATTATGAAGCTCAATTCCATGAATAAAACACATGTATGTTCCAAATTGACTCAAACTCATCACCAACACACTAATTTCAAACATTCAAAGCTCACACTTTCATGATTTGCTCATGCATGTGGGAGATACTCATTATCCTCAACTTAATTGGTGAAGAGATGATCAAATACATGGACCTCAATCAAAAATCAACATGGATTACATACTCTATGCCCAAACATGGAAATTCATAGCAATTTCCTGCATGCATGCATACATTGACCTTCAATTCAACATGATCAACTCAATTTCATTTCAATTCTCACTCTTGATTACCCAACTAGCTTGAATACACAATTTACAAACTAAAATCCATGAGTCAATGGTTGATTAAACACCTAGGAGCCTTAATTCTCACAATTTATGGTAAGTTCTTGAGTGTGCCTTCAAGATCACTAAGCTTCTTGAGCAAAATTGCACAATTCTCCCCTCTCTCTCTCTATAGCCGGCCTTCTTACCCTCACAAATGTATAACTCAGATTTTGAGCTCAAAAGAAACAAATGAGAGTGTATATGGCCCTTTAAATAAAAGTCCCACTAACCAAAATTATAAATATTAAATAATTGGGCACTATATCCTTAATTTAATCTAATTAATTTGATCCGAATGAATTTCCAATTAAATTTCACCGTAGGCTCTAAAATTTATGCCAATGAAAATGGCGCAATCAATTTCGGGTTTCGTGGCCGATAAGGCCTCCAATTTAAATTCCAAAGCAAATAATCAAACAGGTATTCCTACGGCAAATAGATAGAAATTCAAAACCACATATTTTCACATAATGGCACACAAAATCATATCAAACACATAATCACATTCATAATAAGGACCAATTAGCATAATAAGGAACAGGGTTATCACAGTCTTCCCCTCTTTAGGAAGTTTGGTCCTCCAAACTTAATTTACCTTCATCGGGAAACAAATGGGGATATCGTAGTCGCATTTCATCCTCTTTTTCCCATGTAGCATCCGTCCTATAGTGTTTTTTTCCATTCCATTTTTACCATTGGGATGGACTTGCTTCTCAGCTATTTCACTTGCCGGTCAATGATTCGTTCCGGCCATTCGGCGTACTCTATATTTTCACCAATAGCTACCCGGTGATAATCAATCACATGAAACGGGTCTCGGAGGTAACCCCTTAACATCGACACATGAAACACATTATGGATTTGCTCAAATCCTGGTGGCAAAGCAACTCTATAAGCAACTGGGCCAAGCCTTTCCAAAATCTGAAATGGCCCAATGTAACGGGGCGACAACTTGTCCTTCTTTCCAAACCTGATTTGGCCTTTCATTGGGGACACACTAATAAACACATGGTCACCGACCTCATACTCAAGAGGTCTTCTGCGAACATCTGCATAATTCTTTTGTTGGTCCTGAGCCGTTTTGCGCCTTTGTCGAATAGTTTTGATCTTCTTAGAAGTGTCTTGCACAATTTCAGGCCCAAGTAAAGCTCTATCCCCGACTTCTGTCCAACAAATCGGTGATCTACACCTTCTACCATACAAAGCCTTATATGGTGTCATACCGATGCTGGAGTGAAAGCTGTTATTGTATGCAAATTCCACAAGTGGCAAATAGTCTTCCCAACTCCCTTGAAAATCTAAAGCATACATTCGAAGCATATCTTCCAAAGTTTGTATTGTTCGTTCTGACTGCCCATCTGTCTGTGGATGGAATACAATACTGAACCTTAGTTCTATCCCCATAGCTTCCTGCAAACTCTTTCACAATCTTGAAACAAATTTCGGGTTCCTATCCGACACAATAGATATTGGAACTCCGTGTAAACGGACAATCTCATCAATATATATTGTAGCCAATCTATAAGCATTAAATGTAGTTTTAACTGGTAGAAAATGTACAGATTTAGTCAGTCTATCAACTACAACCCAAATAGAATCTATACCTCGAAGGGTCCAAGATAGGCCAACAACAAAATTCATAGTCACATGCTCCTACTTCCATTCAAGAATAGGGAGAGGTTGAAGTAGACCACCCGGTTTCTGATGTTCAGCTTTAACCTGCTGACACTGAAGACATTTTGACACATATTCTGCAATCTCTTTCTTCATTTTAGGCCACCAATAACTTTGTTTCAAATCCCGATACATTTTATTGTTGCTCGGATACATAGCAAATACTAATTTATGGGCTTCATCTAAAACCCTTTTCTTTAATTCCGGAATATCTGGGACGCACATTCGGTTTCGAAACCTCAACACTTCATTTTCAATGTTAAACTCTGCTTTCGGGCTTGTCTCAAATTCATCAATCACTTTCTTGAGGAATTCATCCTCTTTCTGCTTCTGTTTAATTTCATCAATGATTGCCGGTTCAGCTGAAATAGCGACTATTAATCTGCCCTGTTCACACAACACTACTTTAATTTCAGACTTCTCAAAATCTTGCAGGATTTCTTTCTGTTCAATAAGCAAACAAGCCATACTCCCCGTTGATTTTCTACTCAAGCCATCAACAACTGTATTAGCTTTCCCGGGGTGATACTGGATCTCAAGATCATAGTCTTTTATCAGTTCAAGCCATCTCCTCTGTCGCATATTCAATTCCTTCTGCGTAAAGAAGTATTTCAGACTTTTGTGATCCGTGTAGACTTCACACTTTGCCCCATACAAACAATGCAGCCAGATCTTCAAAGCAAACACAACTGCAGCCAATTCTAAATCGTGTGTTGGGTAGTTTTTCTCGTATGGTTTTAGCTGTCGGGAGGCATAAGCAATAACCTTTCCGTTCTGCATTAATACATAACCCAAACCTTTACCAGACGCATCACTGAAAATTACGAAATTTTCCGTACCTGTGGACAATGTCAGTACTGGTGCAGTGGTCAGTCTCGTTTTCAATTCATAAAAGACAGATTCTCTTTCGTTATTCCATTCAAATGATTGCCCCTTGCGTGTCAGTTGGGTAAGAGGTACAGCTATTTTTGAGAAATCCTTCACAAATCTCCTGTAGGACCCAGCTAAGCCCATGAAGTTGCAGACTTCTGTCACATTAGTCGGTGTAGGCCAATTCACAATTGCCTCTATTTTCTGTGGGTCCACTGAAATTCCTTCCTTGTTGATCACATGCCCTAAGAAAACAACTTCATCCAACCAAAACTCACATTTCTTTAGTTTAGCAAATAATTTCCTTTCCCGAAGTATTTGTAGGACAGTTTTCAAATGATGTTCATGTTCAAGTCTATTCTTAGAGTATATCAGAATATCATCAATAAAAACCACAACAAATTTGTCAAGGTAGGTTTTAAAAATTCGATTCATTAAGTCCATGAATGCTGCCAGAGCATTGGTCACCCCAAATGGCATAACAAGAAATTCAAAATGACCATACCTCATTCTAAATGTGGTTTTCTCAACATCTTCTGCCTTTACGTTTAGCTGATGATACCCGGATCTCAAATCAATCTTGGAAAACACTTGCGAGCCCAGTAACTGGTCAAACACGTCATCAATACGGGGTAAGGGATATTTATTCTTTATTGTTACCTTGTTCAATTCTCGATAGTCAATACACAAACGTAGGGTTCCATCCTTCTTCTTCACAAACAATACAGGTGCACCCCATGGTGAAGTGCTAGGTCGGATAAACCCTTTTTTAAGCAGGTCTTGCAATTGTTCTTTCAATTCTTTCATTTCAGTAGCAACCATTCTGTAGGGAGCTTTAGAAATAGGTTGGGTGCTGTAGACGTCCCCGAACGTCGTTGGAGGAAATCCCGTTTTGTTCATTGGGCTCACTACAGTTCGGACTCGATGTCACGGTTCTTAATCTGATATCGCAAAATGCAATACGAGATTGATAAATCACCAAAGAGTCCAAATTCGACAAATCATTTTGAAAAATTGATTTTTAAAAGAAGTGCCAAACATGGACTGCTTTGCCAGATATAGAGTCGCCACCTAAATATTTTATTTTGGGGGAATTTAGGAAACCCTGACTCGTGCCTAAGGCCACGTGTCCGTCATCACCAAAGTTGCCACGGCTCGGGAACTTGGGTACGATTGGGGAAGGTCATTTTATGAGCACCCTCGCTCGTCCAATCAAAAATAGGCCACTACTAAGCATGATATCTTGTTTTTGAAAAACACATGTGCTCTTATTCCGGTTATTAACCTAGAATTACTATGTGATGCGCACAGCATACAAGTATAGACTAAATTGCCTAAGTTGGAATAAAGCATCTCATATCCGTTTATTTTGAAAATGAATTGAAGTTTGCTACTCGCAAGTAGGCTAAAACATGGGTTTCAATGAATTATTCTAACTCAAGCAACCCAACCTTCACCCACAGACATTCAGGCAGTTATATCACATAAGCACATAGCCTCCTGGTAAGCATGCTATCATGGCAGTCACTCACACGCATGCAAGGATGCTAAAGCAAAAGCACTCACCGAGTACTCCAAGCCAAAACAGAAACTAGTTAGTAATCAATGCATAATCCTAGTTCATGTTAAGATGGCTAATGCAACACATGCAAAATGCAACTAAGATAGGCTCGGCTATTCTAAACATGGCATATGAAATGCAACAGATAACATGTATTCAACTTGAAATTGAAATACAATGCAGTTAGTATGATACGCCGAGCCCGGTGCATGCAAGACAGATGAATGGATGCAAACATGCGAGCATAAGGATGCTAATTGAAACGTGTCCTAAAACTAACCATCGAAAGTAAGTAAGTAAAAGGGAGAAAGACGTGGGGTTGGAAGACATACATCATACACACGCACACTTATTACAACATTACCCTCCTCAGAGGGTTCGAATGAATAATACACAACCAACTAACTAATCTAAGCTAATCAAGCTAATTATTACACAACATTAGCTAATTAACAAATTAACTAAATAAGCAAATGAACTAGCATGCAAACTACATATGATGGACTGCCTCAGCTCTGCTTTGAATGATAAAGGATGCATGCATGCTCGAGTCGCCTCGTCGGGAAATCCATCACGATGCCCCGATTTGCCTCTGTTTGCAACTGGTCTCAGAATACTGTACAAAGCTCCAGAAGGCTGAAACTCTACCATGGGAACCTGTAGGGATACTACCGACCAATTTTTGCTGCTGGTTTCTGGTTTGCTGCAACAGAGAGTAAGAAAGGGGCATGGCAAAGTATTTTCAACATATGTGTGCACGACCACTCTTCCCATTATTGCATAAGCTCTAGGGAGGGTAGTCCTCGATCCTCGTGCCACCAATCATGCATGTCGATGCATGATGGCCGAGAAGTCGAATTGCACGACTCCATATGAAATGAATGCACATATGAACACAATAAGGCCTAAACTCCATCATGGGTAGTCAAGAGTGTCGGCGACTGGAAATTGAAGCACGTTTCATTACTTTGAGTATGAAACGTCCCTCGTTTCCTGTGTTTGGACTAACTCCTATTCCAAACACGATGCGACACACAATGCACGCACCAATGCAATTCTAGCATGCAACCTAAATGCAATGCGACTAAATGATGCAAACATGCAAGGGATGACATGTAAGGGTGCGACTAGCATACGCAATGCTATAAACTAAGAATAGCATACTCAATGCACATGACGCTACATGGCATACGCAATGCACATATGAAGACTATCAATGAGATGATCAAGGCATACACAATGCAATGGTCAATCATGCAACAACATGGACTATATGGCATATGCAATGCAAGATGGACTTAAACCAAGATGGATGGACCTTAGGCACATCCAAATCAGTGGCCAGTAGGATGAAAATGAGACAACAAAAATACGTGCAAACATACACAAATGCAAAGGACCAAACCTAAGGCACAAAGTGCAACTCTATCAAAGCATGGCAAGCATGAAATATGGCATACAATGACACAAGTTCCAGCTCTGAAATGACATACAAGGTGGTCTCGAATTATGCAAACAACTTACCCGATGCATGTTGGATGACTCAAGTACCGAAATTAGTGAAGTGCATTACACTAGAGGTATGCAAAGCGATGCACAAATGACTAAACTAGCCCCAAACAGTCCCTATGCAGGCCCAAAACAGTAGGAAAATTGACTAAAATGGTGGGTCAAAAGGCACGGAAATGAAGCTCATGTAATGGTCCATAAATGAGGCATACAAGCACAACCCTCAAATGCATATAAGGAGTGGAAAACATGGGAACATAGCAACCTTACATGCTCTGAAATACCATGCACAATGACCCCAAAACATGCAAACACCTCAATATAAGCATGCAATAGGCTTCAAAACTCAAAACTAGGCAAAGGTATTGCACTACAACCATGCATAGCAAACATCATTCGACCATGAGGCCTAAAAACAGAGCTAAGGCAGTCCAAAATATGCAAAAAATCAGTTTAAGGTATGGCCAAAAAGTGCTAGAATCAAAGGCCAAAATAGCATGCAATGTAAGCTAGTAAAGAGGATTTGCACTACAAGCATGTGAGGCAATCAAGAGGCCACTAAACCAGCAAAATTCAGAGGTATGACATGCCAAATAAAGCCCCAAAACCCACTGAAACATGGTTAATGCATGCAAGAATGAGATGCTCCTTTGATATGCTATGAAGAGGGTTATTCTACACATGCAAGATGGACATCCAATATGGCAAAACAAGATCTGGACAGAGCCTATGCAGGTCCTAAAACTCATCAAAAATGGCCTGAAACATGGCTTGGAAGCATGCAAATAAGGGCTCCTTTGTAAGGCCAAAAATGCTAAAAAACAAAATAAGGAGAGAGAGTGTCACCCCTCTTTGATTTTGGCACTCAAAATAGCATGCTAGCCACTGAAAATCCACTGGATTTCAGTGGCTAAAAAGCCAAGCAAAAGCCAACACAAATACTCTAAGGCATGGCTCAAAATAAAGTAAAATGAAGCATGCAAGGGGGTAGATGACCCCCAACAGAAAAATGATCTTAAACAAACATGTTAAGGGCCTCAAAACAAGACTTTTTTCAGTTTACACCAAAACTCAAATATGCTTGTAAGTATGGGTAAAAGATGGAGCAAAATAAAGCTTAAAAGAGGGAATAGTGTGTTACCCTTGTAGCTTCAGCAAAACCAGCAGCTTCTTGGACCAAAAACCAGCTCTTTGAGACCTCTCAAGACCCTCTAAGAACCTTAGATCAATGGTGGAGGTGTGTGGCTATGAGGTGTGGTGTTAAGGGCCAAGAACAAACACCCTTTCTAAGCCTAGAATGTAGAGATATAGAGAGATATATGTGCTTTTCCTTAGACAAATTTTTTTTCAACCTCTCTAAAGGAGAGGGAGGCCCTCTCTTATAGAGAAACAAGAGGGTTCAAGCTTCTTGGAGAAACTAGAGCAAAGGTTCAAGAGGTTCAAACTTTCTCAAGATGCTAAAACAAGGGTTCAAAAGGTTCAAGCTTCCTCAGGAAGCTAAAACGAAGGTTCAAAAGGTTCAAGCTTCTTCAAAAAGCTAAAACAAGGGTTCAAAAGGTCCAAGCTTCCTCAAAAAGATAAAACGAAGGTTCAAAAGGTTCAAGCTTCCTTAAGAAGCTAAAATAAAGGTTCAAAAGGATCAAGCTTCCTCAAGAAGCTAAAACGAAGGTTCAAAATGTTCAAGCTGTCCAAAAATCGTGCCAAACGGAGAAAGTTAAGCGGTCCCGAACCAAGGCGCACGGCCGACGGCTCCGAAAATCGAAAACTGGTTTCCAAACTGGAACAGTGGTCTAGGGGTGGGCGCGGATCAGTTGCGGCTACGAAACCTCCAATCCGCCATCCGTCTGCCAGATTGGCGGATTGGAGAAAATCTATCCGCATCCGTCCGCCAATCCGGCGGATGTGGATTGAGCGGATTGGCGGTTTGGCGGATGGATGCGAATCGGTTTGGCGGTTTAAGATTTTATAAATTTTTAACAAAATTCAACTTGTGCACTTCCTCAAAAAAAAAAAAAAAAAGTATTACAGTCAATGACTTAAAAAACTATTACAATCATTGTATATCTCATCCAAAAAAAGAAAGTTTGAAATTTAGAATATCACAATCACTGCATGGTTTATCCACATATTACAATCACAGTATGATTCATTCACATAAAGTATTACAATCTGTGGTTCTTAAAATATAATAACAATTCAAACCACCAAAACCATGAACAAGGCAGTAATAGAGATTGTATGTCTCTGTATTGTCACATTTATATATGTTTTTGAAAACAAAAATCAACAAGCATATATCATATTTTCTATTTATTATTTTTAGAGTTAAATTTAAAAATAAAAAAAATATAGATAAATAATACGTTTATTTTTTCAATTCAAAAAATATATTCAAGTTGAAAACTTTTTTTCAACAGAATATTTAAACTCTTTTTCAATTGAAAACACAAACAAAATATTTAAATAAATTGAAAACATAAAGTCTTATAAATTATTAGGGGTGCTCGCGATTTGGCGGTTCGGTTGCAGCCAAAGGAATCTCAAATCCGCCATCCGTCCGCCAAATTAGCGGATTAGAGAAAATCAATCCGCAACCGTCCGCTCGTCATCACGCATCCGTCCAAATTGCGGCGGATCGGTTTGGTTTGGTCGGTTTTGGCGGATCGGTATATCCGCTGCTCACCCCTACAGTGGTCTACGACCATGAAAAGTAGCCTACGACCACTGAGAGATGGTCTACAAGACCTTTTCCTCCCTTTAGGAAGAGAAAATAGAACCTGGTTCGCAAACCGAGGCAAAGCACAAAAGAGTCCCAAGGTCCGGAGGCAGGGCTCTCAGCCGAGACTCTATAACCTCAGAACGAGTACAACATATGTCATCACTGAGTGCTCAATCGATGACGTCTGAGTCTTAAGGTCGGTCAAAAATAGGGTGTCTGCAGGTGTCTGGCATAGTCTCAATTGTAAACTCTATCTCCCTGTCCACAAATTCCCCTGGTAGCTCATTTGGGAACACGTCTGGAAATTCTCTAACAATAGGGATATTATTCAATTCAACATCTACAGATTGTTCAGTCAACACATAACACAAGTAACCCTGGCACCCTTTCCTGATCAGTTTACATGCCTTCATTACAAATATTAAATAGGGTGGAGGCACTACCCCGTTGTCCACAAACACAATTTCTTCATGTTCTGGTGGTCTAAACACTACCCGTTTTGTCACACAGTCAATGGTGGCACAATATTTAGTTAACCTGTTAGGTCCCTGTGTTGTCAAATCCGGAGACAAAACCTTGTGTTGATTCAAAACTATGTTTTTGTGTTTTTGTACTGTCCGCTCGAGCGGAGACTTTTGAGCTCGAGCGTAGATTAGCAGGTCTCAGTATTTTGACAGGGCAAGCACAGATACTGGTGGGTGCGATTTTACGCTCGAGCGGAAACTCCTACGCTCGAGCGCATCTCAGTTTCTTCGCATGCAGTTTTTTGGTCAGTCCGCTCGAGCGAGCTGTTGTGAGCTCGAGCGGAGATCGCGGATCCAGTTTTCTATTTAAAGCTGCTAAGGGTGTTTTTGTGAACGAGTTTTTTCCTAGATCTGATAAAAACAAACTAGGGTTGTGTTTAAAGTCTTCTTTGGAGATTTTTGATCTTTTTCCTTGATGTTCTTAAGAGAGTTCTGAACTTATGCTTTGAAATTCATACATCAAGGAGGTTGCTTCTTAAGTTTCAAGTGAGTTCTCTTCGGTGGATTCCGAAGATCAAAGCGTAGGATCCAAAAGGCGTTTGAGTCTACGCAGTCGTTAATTCGACGAGTGAAGTTGTGGTGTGGAATCAACTTCAGAATCAATTCCGTGACGAAGGTGTGGTGAAAAGAGTTACAGAAGAGTCAGAGACAAATTGACTAGTGTTGGGTATTTTGTATGATTTCTTTGTAATCTTTTCGTTCTTCAGTAGTGGATTGATAGTGGCGGTTCGCCCGTGGTTTTTGATTACAATTGAAGGTTCTTCAATTGTGGTTTTTTCCACGTAAAAAATCGTTTGTGTTGATTTATTGTTTATTCTCAAAAACAAACAAACTAAAATCACTCTCGTAAGTGTTTGATGATTTTAGGTTGAGTGTTTTGAATTTATTGGGTTTTGGAATTAGTTAATCTTGATCTAATCACAAATCACGTAGGATTTTCAATTGGTATCAGAGCAGGTCACTCTTTGTTTTTTTTTTAAAAAACTATAGGAGTGTGATTTTGTGTGATTAGTATCATGGATTCTATTCGTGAAGGTAACTCCACTCATAGACCCCCATTACTTGACGGTACAAACTATTCTTATTGGAAAGCTCGTATGAGAGCATTTTTAAAATCCATCGATGAGAAAGTTTGGCACTCCGTAATCTTTGGGTGGAGTGAACCTACAATCACCGTTGATGGGATTGATATTCCTAAACCCCTTGATAAATGGGACACAATCGATTACCAGAATTCGAGTTGGAACAGCAAAGCTCTAAACTCCCTCTTCTGCTCTGTCACACCTGAAGAATTCCGTCGAATTTGCACGTGTGAAATAGCAAAAGAGGTGTGGGATATTCTTGAAACGATTCACGAAGGTACCACCTCTGTTAAAAGGGCAAAACTTCAACGTCTCACGTCCGCCTTTGAAACCCTTTTTATGCGCGACGATGAGACGTTCGATGAATTTTATGCAAAACTCAGTGATATCGTGAATTCCTGTTTCACTCTCGGTGAAAAAATCCCGGAAGCAAAAGTTGTTGGAAAAATTTTGAGGTCCCTTCCCGAGAGGTTCCAACCAAAGGTGACAGCCATTGAGGAGGCTCAGAATGTTGATACCCTCAAGCTCGATCAATTGGTTGGAAATTTGCAGACTTATGAAGCCCACCAAATTTCTAAGAAAAAGCAAAAAGAAAATATGGCTTTCACGAGTGCCCATGAGACTGCAAAACCTCCGGAGACTGAATTTGATTTAGAGTCTGAAATGACGGCTATGCTTACAAAACAGTTTAAAAAATTTTTGAAAAAGAAGCTGAATTTCAGAGCCCCTATTTCAAAAGATAAGAGTAGTGACAAACCCAAAACTGTTCCACCAAAATTTGCTCAAACTACTGAAAAAAAGATTGTAAGGGGACCAGGGGTCAAGTGTTATGAGTGTCAAGGGTTTGGTCACATTGCCCTTGAATGCCCTTCGAAAAAGAATCGAAAGAAAGTCTACACTGTAACTTGGGATGATGAAAGCGGGTCGGAGCAAGAACCCGAAGAACCTGAATCTGGAGAAGACGGGGATAGTGCTTTTATGGCTTTTTGGTCCACTTTTACTCAAACTCTTCCAAAGCCAGCGGAGTTAGCTCGTGGTCAGAACTTGCATCATGCTCCTACTTTTGATGGGAGTAACTACCTGTTTTGGAAAATCAGAATGAGGGCTTTTCTGAGAGCCTTTGATCCAGAAGGCTGGCAGGCCATTGAAGAAGATACAGAAAGTGTTGACAGTCTGAGCAATCTGAGAGCCCTTAGCACTATTCGTAGAGCAATTTCTGCTGAAGAACAGCAACGGGTTGTTCGTTGCACAAAGGCTAAAGAGGCATGGGAAATTTTGAGCCAATTCCATGAAAGAGGAAACTCACATTCACCACCATCCAGTGACTTTTCAGTCTTAGTTGCAAGATTGGAGGAGGCAAAGGAGAATGAAGAGCAAAAAGAGGATGATGACACATCTGAGGATAATGAGGAGATCAATGGCGATGAACTACAACAAGCCTACGAAAAACTGTACGAGGAATCCTTGAATTTGTCCAAACTCAACGACAAACTCTCTCTCAAGCTCAAGACATGTGAGAGTGAGAATGTCAGGCTGAAAGGAGAACTTGTAGCAGCAAAGCAGAATATCGTCAAGATCTCGAGTGACAGGCAAGACTTATGTGGAAAATTACTATCCTCTGAAACTGAAAGGAATGAACTCCTGAAGGTGTATTCCACATATAAAGAAAAGCTTGAAAGTCTTGAGCTGTCACAAGCCAGATTGGAAGAGATAGTCTGTCAAAAGGATGAAGAGCTTCGGGTTGCTAGAGCTACTATTGCCATGTGGAACAAAGGTTCAAAATCTTTAGAAGACATCCTCGGGTCTCAACAAATGGGTTGCGACAAAAGCGGGTTAGGCTATGGTGCAACAGCACACAAGGGACAGGCCTCTACTTCACATGACAAGAAGACTCAAGCAAAGGGAAAATTGAAGGTAGACCAGGCTGATCTGTCTCTCCGTCTACCGAAAGCTGGTAAAATCAACAAAAAGGAGGTAAAACCGGTTTTTATTTGTCATCACTGTGGTAGGTATGGCCACATTCGTCCTTACTGTTTTGAACTTTTTGGTAAGGTGTCTCAAAAGGGTAGAAATTCTAATACTTTTTGGGTTAGGAGACAACCTTACATGTCTAGGGTGAACACCAAGACTAAAAAGATTTGGATTAGAAAAGAGGATTTGACTTGTTTTGTTGCTCACACTGCTCTAAAAGCACGTGATTCACACATGTGGTATCTAGATAGTGGGTGTTCTCGTCATATGTCCGGTAACAAATCCTACTTCACCTCCCTTGAAAAATATGAAGGAGGAATTGTTACCTTTGGAGATGGCGACACTTCGAGAGTCATTGGTAAGGGCTCTATAAGTGTTGCTGGTCTTCCCAAGCTAGATAATGTTCTACTAGTTGATGGTCTTAAAGCAAATCTTTTAAGCATTAGTCAAATGTGTGATTCCCATCATGAAGTATTGTTTTCTAAAAATAAATGTGAAATTTTGGATAAAAAGGGAAATACTGTCTTACATGGGGTTCGCACATCTGATAACTGCTATGGGATTGTTACTACTAATGATCTCACTTGTCACTCTGCCATCATTAGTAACATTGACCTGTGGCATCAAAGATTAGGTCACATGAATTTCAATGACCTAACTAAGATAGCCAACAAAGAGCTTGTGAGGGGAATACCTAAACTAGGTAAGAATTTGAGCCATGTGTGTGGACCATGTCAGCTTGGCAAGCAAACCCGTGCTCCTCATAAAAAGGTGAACAGCTTTACAACCAAACGTCCTCTTGAATTAGTTCACATGGATTTAATGGGTCCTACTCGCACTGAAAGCATCGGAGGTAAAAGATACATTTTTTTAACTGTTGATGATTTTACTCGATTTTCGTGGGTAAATTTTTTAAGGGAAAAATCTGATACGTTTGATGCTTTCCAGGCCTTAGTCCCTAAAATCCAAAATGAACAGGGTGTTTCCATTGGGCGTATCATAAGAATCCGAACCGATCATGGTCGTGAATTTGAAAATAGTTCGTTTTCGGATTTTTGTGATATGCATGGAATCAAGCATGAATTTTCTGCTCCTATTACTCCACAACAAAATGGAGTTGTTGAGAGGAAGAACAGGGTTGTTCAAGAAATGGCTAGGGTCATGCTCCTTAGTAAGAAACTTCCTCCTAAGTTTTGGGCTGAAGCCTTAAATACTGCTGTGTATGTCATAAATCGCGTGTATTTAAGGCCCGGCACTTTACAAACTCCATATGAATTGTGGAAGGGTTTGAAACCTAATGTAAAATACTTCAAAACTTTTGGGAGTAAGTGTTACATCTTCAAAGACAGAGAGCCTTTGGGCAAATTTGACTCCCGAAGTGATGAAGGTATTTTTCTAGGGTATTCAACCACTAGTAGGGCTTTTAGAGTCTATAACCTGCGAACTTCATCTTTAATGGAATCTATCAATGTGGTTATAGATGACACAGGTGCACCTACTCCAGCAACAAATGAGGATGATAATGATGAGTCTCCAATCTTGGACACGGAATCACAAAATCAAGGAGAAGGTGCGGACCCATCACAAGAAATGGTGACAGTACCATCTTCACAAGTAAGGTCAAGCCCAAAGAGTGCTCCCAGGGACATCACTCCTGTTGCCCCTGTCACCGCAAGTCCTGAGCTTAAACCATCAGCTAGGGTGAAACTGAATCATCCAGCTCAACAGGTGATTGGAAATGTCTCGGATCGAATGAAAACCCGAAGACAGATTCGGGATGAGGTATCACATATGTGTTATGTTTCTTTAATTGAACCTAAGAATTTTAAAGAGGCCTTGCTAGATGATAGTTGGGTCAATGCTATGCATGAAGAGTTAGGTCAATTTGAACGTAACAAAGTATGGACTCTAGTTCCTAGACCTAGAGACATGAATGTGATAGGTACCAAGTGGATCTTTAAAAATAAATCTGATGAGAATGGTACAGTTGTCAGGAACAAAGCTAGGTTGGTTGCTCAAGGCTACACACAAGTAGAAGGTGTTGACTATGATGAGACGTTTGCCCCAGTTGCACGTCTCGAATCTATTCGTATTTTACTTGGTGTTGCATGTTTTCTTGGCTTTAAATTGTTTCAAATGGATGTGAAAAGTGCTTTTCTGAATGGGTACTTGAAAGAAGAGGCATATGTTGAGCAACCAAAAGGGTTTGAGGACCCTAAATGTCCTAATCATGTCTACAAGTTAGACAAGGCTTTGTATGGATTGAAACAAGCCCCTCGAGCTTGGTATGATAGACTTACTACATTTCTTCTTGACAATGATTTTCAAAGGGGTAGTGTGGATAAGACTTTATTTGTGAAACATACTAAGTCTCATATTCTTGTTGCTCAGATTTATGTTGATGATATTGTGTTTGGATCCACTGCTGAACATCTTGTGAAATATTTTTCGGATTGCATGACACATGAGTTTGAGATGAGCATGATGGGAGAGTTGTCTTATTTTTTGGGTCTTCAAATTAAACAGTCTCCTACGGGTATATTTGTTTCTCAGTCTAAGTATGCGAAAAATCTTGTGTCTAAGTTTGGTCTTGAGTCTGCCAAACATGCACGCACTCCCATGAGCACCAGTCTTCACCTCTCCAAAGATTCCTCTGGTATTGATGTTGATCCTACCCTTTATAGGAGTATGATAGGGAGTCTTTTGTATCTCACAGCCAGTCGTCCTGATATTTCTTTCAGTGTCGGTGTTTGTGCTCGTTACCAAGCCAGTCCTAAAGAGTCTCACCTTCTCGCGGTAAAACGCATCATCAAGTATGTAAATGGGACCTTGGGGTATGGGGTTTGGTTTTCCACTGATACTACAGCTGAAATTACTGGTTTTTCTGATGCCGACTGGGCAGGGTGTGCTGATGATAGGAAAAGTACCTCCGGGGGGTGTTTTTACCTTGGGAATAATTTGGTCTCTTGGCATAGTAAAAAGCAGAATGCCATCTCTCTTTCCACTGCTGAGGCTGAGTACATTGCTGCAGGGAGTTGTTGTGCACAAATGTTGTGGATGAAGCAAATGCTTCATGATTATGGTATAGAACTGAATACCCTCACTCTTTTTTGTGATAACACAAGTGCCATAAACATTTCAAAAAATCCAGTCCAACACTCTCGCACCAAACATATTGACATCCGTTATCATTTTATTCGAGAGTTAGTGGATGAAGGCATTGTTATTTTGGAACATATCCCTACTGAGCATCAAAAAGCTGATATTTTTACAAAACCCCTTGATCTTCTTCGATTTGAGTTTCTTAGAAAGACCTTAGGTGTAATGCTCAGTAACTAGATTGGTTCCTGTGGTCGTGAGGTGAGTGTGAGTGGCTGACTTACTATTCTTAGATGTGTTAATCTCATTGTGATTGAGTCCTGGTTTCTTTTGCATCAAAATATTAAATGAACACTGCTCATGTTTCCTACAAGATTTGTTTTTCATCTTAGTTCATAGCTCATGCTGAATGCCCATACTCATTTACTTCGTGATCTCATTCTGTACACATTCTTGAGCTAAACTGTTGCAGGGGTTTCCACATAAGTGATCAAAGTTCTCTATGGACCACTGACAGTGTTTCTTGTACTTTTACGGAGAAATTGACCCATACTAGTACATCATGGGTGATGTTAAGTCTCTTAACCATCTACCGCCTTAGTTCACTTCCATGGTTTCTCCCTCAGTACATGATCTCCGGGCATTAGGAAAAGGCTACCTCAGAGGCACCAACCAGGCCATCATTCTGACTTCATTCTTCTCTGGTTGGAATCCATACTCTTGAGCGTGCATGCCACCAGTGAGTGCCCACAAGAAAAAAAAAAAATCATCTGAGGGGGAGCTTCCGCTTTTACTTAACAAATACCCCGTGATTCCTAGTGGTTTGACTTTTCTCTGTGATAGTCAGTTACTCGTGTCGGAGGTCCAGCCATCCGATCACTACTAGGATTAACTCTAGCTTTGTGACTCTCAAGGATTGCACACACACACATTTTTACATGAGCTCTCATATGTGTTTTTGAGTTATGCATTCTCATGATGCGTGTGGCTTTGATTTAATACTATCTGTGTTGTTCATGAGCTGGTGTTTCATCTCTTTTCTAAAAATTTGCAGGACTCATAATTTGATGGATTTTCTTGTCTTTGTGGTTTAGTCTACTCTTGCTCTTCTTACTTGTTACAGGACTTTCTAGGTGTGTTTTGTTTTTTAATATATAAAAAAAAAAAAAAATGTTTTTTTTTCCTTTTCGCTCGAGCGGATTTTTTTACGCTCGAGCGTGTTTTTCACACTTGCAGCAGTTTGTTCGTGTTTTGGCAGTTCTGAGAGATGGTTTTTTGAGCTCGAGCGGCCCTTTGCACGCTCGCGCGGGAGTCTGCTTGCATTGTTTTACGCTCGAGCGGTACTTAGTACGCTCGAGCGGACCAGTTTCATACTTAACTCCCTCTCTCGACTCTTCGAGTTATTTTTTCTCTTCCTGGTTCATTCTCTCGATCTAGGGTTTGTCGTGTGGCTGCATTGTGGTCGTTTTTTTCTCCCATTCATCATCCTACCCACTGATTTGCTCTTTGGTAAGTTTTACCCTCTTTTATTTTCACTATTTTTTGTTCTATTTGGTTCTAATGGTTGTTGGGTTTGTAGTTTTGTGGGGTTTTGTGTGTCGTGTTTGTGATTCTCTCTCTCACACACTTTTGATATTGATGGTACATGGATATTGATGGTATGTGTTGATGGTACATGGATATTTGATGGTATGTGTTGATGGTACATGGATATTTGATGGTATATTTTGTTTTGTTTTGTTCTTTTGGTTATGACACATGGATATTTTGATATTTTGTTCCGTTGGTTCTATTGAATGGATACATTTTGCTATATTCTTATATAGTTCCACAAGTTTTGGTTTTTCTGGTATGTTGCTAGTCTTTTCACAGGTGAATGGTGGATGATGAATTGGATTGATGGATCGATATATGGCAAGATTGGAAAGCTTGTTTGTTTATAGAGTTGTTTTGAGTGTTTTTGTATTTGTTTTTTAATTTTGTCTAGTGCTTGTGTTTAAGGACTTTTGTTTAGAAAAGTTTTGTCCGGGAATTGACAAAGGGGGAGATTGTTAGGTCCCTGTGTTGTCAAATCCGGAGACAAAACCTTGTGTTGATTCAAAACTATGTTTTTGTGTTTTTGTACTGTCCGCTCGAGCGGAGACTTTTGAGCTCGAGCGTAGATTAGCAGGTCTCAGTATTTTGACAGGGCATGCACAGATACTGGTGGGTGCGATTTTACGCTCGAGCGGAAACTCCTACGCTCGAGCGCATCTCAGTTTCTTCGCATGCAGTTTTTGGTCAGTCCGCTCGAGCGGGCTGTTGTGAGCTCGAGCGGAGATATTGTTAGGTCCCTGTGTTGTCAAATCCGGAGACAAAACCTTGTGTTGATTCAAAACTATGTTTTTGTGTTTTTGTACTGTCCGCTCGAGCGGAGACTTTTGAGCTCGAGCGTAGATTAGCAGGTCTCAGTATTTTGACAGGGCAAGCACAGATACTGGTGGGTGCGATTTTACGCTCGAGCGGAAACTCCTACGCTCGAGCGCATCTCAGTTTCTTCGCATGCAGTTTTTTGGTCAGTCCGCTCGAGCGGGCTATTGTGAGCTCGAGCGGAGATCGCGGATCCAGTTTTCTATTTAAAGCTGCTAAGGGTGTTTTTGTGAACGAGTTTTTTCCTAGATCTGATAAAAACAAACTAGGGTTGTGTTTAAAGTCTTCTTTGGAGATTTTTGATCTTTTTCCTTGATGTTCTTAAGAGAGTTCTGAACTTATGCTTTGAAATTCATACATCAAGGAGGTTGCTTCTTAAGTTTCAAGTAAGTTCTCTTCGGTGGATTCCGAAGATCAAAGCGTAGGATCCAAAAGGCGTTTGAGTCTACGCAGTCGTTAATTCGACGAGTGAAGTTGTGGTGTGGAATCAACTTCAGAATCAATTCCGTGACGAAGGTGTGGTGAAAAGAGTTACAGAAGAGTCAGAGACAAATTGACTAGGGTTGGGTATTTTGTATGATTTCTTTGTAATCTTTTCGTTCTTCAGTAGTGGATTGATAGTGGCGGTTCGCCCGTGGTTTTTGATTACAATTGAAGGTTCTTCAATTGTGGTTTTTTCCACGTAAAAAATCGTTTGTGTTGATTTATTGTTTATTCTCAAAAACAAACAAACTAAAATCACTCTCGTAAGTGTTTGATGATTTTAGGTTGAGTGTTTTGAATTTATTGGGTTTTGGAATTAGTTAATCTTGATCTAATCACAAATCACGTAGGATTTTCATAACCAATCCGTGCCCAAAATTACATCAAAGTGCCTAAAGTTCAAGGGTAATAAATCCACATATAAAACGGCATTCCTAACACGCATGTCACAAAAATGATATACAGATTCACACAATACAGATTTCCCGGATGGTGTAGATACACATAGCAGATATGACAATAATTCTAGAGGTCTACTCAATCTAGATGCAAATACACATGTCACAAAAGAGTGTGTTGATCCGGAGTCAATTAACACAAAGGCATCCTGATTATATATAGAAATAGTACCTGAGACAACTGCGTTGGCATTCTGTGTATCGCCCGGAACAAGCGCAAAAAAACTCTCCCTTGTCTCACGGTATCTCCGGTGGTAGTAGATCTCATAGTATTTCCCGACTTCGGGATCGATGCAGTTGAGCTAACAGCTAGCTTTCCACTATTCTGATTACAATCTCGGGCCATGTGCCCTTGTTTACCACATTTGAAACAGGCTCCTGACACACGGTAACAAACCCCACGGTGCCTTTTACTACAAATGTTGCACATAGGAGATGCATCTCGGGAAGAATTTGAAGTATATGAGGAGCCCGTGTTTTGCTTTTTTGAAAATTTCTTCTTTGAGAAGAAGCCTTGCCTTTTGTTGCCTTTCCAGTCAGTTGTTGGTTTAGTTTGTCTAGCTATATTGGCTTCTGATATTATGGCACGATCTAGCACCCCAATGTAGGTTTCTAGCTTCAAGACATTCGCCCTTTCTAATATGTCGCTTCGAAGCCCACCTTCAAAATGCCCTACCTTCTTATAATCAGTATCAATCACATGTGGTGCAAACCTGGCCAATTCAATGAATTTGACCTCATACTCGGCTACAGTCATACTGTCTTGCCTAAGCTCCATGAACTCTGACACTTTCTTATCCCGAACACACTGATGTAAATAAATATATATAGATTTAACTGCATAAAAATTACATTTTGTATATATATATATAAACAGTTGCAGATTAATGTAAGCATTGAGTTCAAGAAGTTAATATTACCTTATGCTAAGTATTTACTCTGTCACAGCTCTGTATTTTTGTAATAAAATATCAAACTTAATATATCGACCCATAAAAAGTGCAAATTTCCAGAAATTCAAATTATTAATTATTTTTTTTTTGGTCAGGAGAAAGAAATTTAGATTACCAATATCATGACCCGAACCCGCCCCCAAGGGTTAAGGACATAACCGGCCAGTAATCATGAGATTACCTACGGCTTCAAACCATTTCAGACTTAACTCATCAGAGCAAAGGGGCCAAACGGAAGCAAAATTTAAAACTTTATCCATAGAGCTGTGCTTACATGGCACATCATAACAAACCATGCATAGACATATTAATAACTCACAACAGAAAACACAATAACATAAAGTTCTGTACAAATAGGATCATTTAAGTCTAAGTCTACCCATGAAACTATGTACAACAGATTCAAAGTCTTCGCTAACATGACAAAATATAAATACATAGCAAAAGGGCGAAGACAAGTCTCGTGCATGAGACGCAAGGGCTGACTCTTCAAAACCTTGGTTGTTCCACACAGACTTCACTGAGGCTGGGTCTGGACCTCTCTTGGCTCACCTACAAACACATGAATGAGCGTGAACGAAAGTCTAATGAATAATATCAATTAAAGAAGATGCATTGGAACAATATACATCGGACGGCCTTAGGCCCAATTCATATTTCTATCTACTATATAAATAGATATGGATCAAGTAACTTCAGTTCCAAACATTTCGGACGGCCTCGGGCCCAATCCATTCATGTCAAACTGGCATTTGACCCATTTGTCTTTCATTAATGTCAGACTGGCCTCTGGCCCATTCATACTTTCATTCAGATCATACTGCCCTCTGGCCCATTCATTCTATCATTCAAATCATATTGGCCTCTGGCCCATTTATTTATTTATGTCAAACTGACCTTCGGCCCATTCATTCATTCCTTCATGTCAAACTGGCCTTTGACCCATTCATACTTTTATGTCAAACTGGCCTTTGGCCCATTCATGCTTTCATGTCAAACTGGCTTTTGGCCCATTCATTTGGCATAGCAAACATTGTCCACCAATCAAATCAACAAACTTATAAACCTTCATAAAAGTAAGCAATTGGACAACAACATGTTTCAGATATCTTTGTCAAGATATTACTCACAGTGATCGGTTGGTTGGTTTGCCCTAGAGCTTGACCTTACACATCACATAACACATACGGGTCACAAATGATTCAATCCGTTCTTTAATTCACATATTCCTCTTTAGGCTTTATTCTATCCCTTTAATTCATTTACAATGCTTAATGCATGCCTAAGAGTACTTAGAAGTGAAAGAGAACGGCAAACGAAAAATAGAATGCACTTTCAAAATTTTCAGAAATAGGGTCCCCGCTCGAGTGTGGACTTCCCTGCTCGAGCGGACCCATGAGGTCTGTAAAAGTCCTAGATGCATCAAAATTACGCTCGAGCGTGAAGTCGGGCGCTCGAGCTGAAGGTCTGTCTACATAACTCTCCACTCGAGCGTGAATTTCCCCCGCTCGAGCGGACACCTTGTCTGCAAAAAAATACTGGGAGCTCGTATTTCCCGCTCGAGCGGCGGTTCTCCCGCTCGAGCGGACATCAAAATTTCTGGGTTTTCTAGCAATGTTCTTGAGCTCAAATTCAACCTTCAAATCAACACATCTTGCATTTTATGGCTCAATCTTCACATAAACATGCACTAACATGGTACAAACACCAAATTACAACATTATGAAGCTCAATTCCATGAATCAAATACATGCATGTTCCAAATTGACTCAAACTCATCACCAACACATTAATTTCAAACATTCAAAGCTCACACTTTCGTGATTCGCTCATGCATGTGGGAGATACTCATTATCCTCAACTTAATTGGTGAAGAGATGATCAAATACTTGGACCTCATTCAAAAATCAACATGGATTACATACTCTATGCCCAAACATGAAAATTCATAGCAATTTCCTACATGCATGCATACATTGACCTTCAATTCAACATGATCAACTCAATTTCATTTCAATTCTCACTCTTGATTACCCAACTAGCTTGAATACACAATTTACAAACTAAAATCCATGAGTCAATGGTTGATTAAACACCAAGGAGCCTTAATTCTCACAATTTATAGTAAGTTCTTGAGTGTGCCTTCAAGATCACCAAGCTTCTTGAGCAAAATTGCACAATTCTCCCCTCTCTCTCTCTCTATAGCCGGCCTTCTTACGCTCACAAATGTATAACTCAGATTTTGAGCTCAAAAGAAACAAATGAGAGTGTATATGGCCCTTTAAATAAAAGTCCCACTAACCAAAATTATAAATATTAAATAATTGGGCACTATATCTTTAATTTAATCTAATTAATTTGATCCAAATCAATTTTCAATTAAATTTCACCGTAGGCTCTAAAATTTATGCCAATCACAATAGCGCAATCAATTTTAGGTTTCGTGGCCGATAAGGCCTCTAATTTAAATTCCAAAGCAGATAATCAAACAGATATTCCTACAGCGAACAGATAGAAATTTAAAACCACATATTTTCACATAATGGCACACAAAATCATATCAAACACATAATCACATTCATAATAAGGACCAATTAGCATAATAAGGAACAGGGTTATCACAACCAAACCTATGAAATAATGTCAATGTCCAATGGTTTATTTTATTTTTTGGGGGCAAATAAATACATAGGACGATAAGGAATTAGTTTTCTTTTAGGTGAATTACACTAATAGTCCCTATAGTTTGGGGCTTGTGTCACTTTGGTCCCTGACTTTTCAATTGTGACACATTTGACCCTGAATTTTGAATCTTGTTCCAAATAAGGACAATTGAAAATATTATTAGATTTTTCAAAGGTAAAATCGTCAATTTAATAAAATATAAACTAATTTTACAAAAATAAATGTCAAACATATATTTTTGGATTTTTAAAAATTATTTCTACCCATTAAAAATAAAATTATGTAAAATTGATAAATCTTTTAAACATTTTTTTTTTTACCAAATTAATTTTTATTATATGTTTGGATGATGATCATGTAAAATTAATTTAAAAAAAATTAATCATGTAATTTTTATTAATTTTTATCAATTTTACATAATTTTATCATTGGTGGATAAAAATAATTTTTAAAAAATTAAAAATATTTTTTTGATATTTATTTTTGTCAAATTAGTTTATATTTTATTAAATTGATGATTTTGTCTTTGAAATTAAACAATGGTAACTTCAATTGTCCTTATTTGGAACAATATTCAAAATTCATGGTCAAATGTGTCACAATTGAAAGTTCATGGACCAAAGTAATACAAGCCCCAAACTATAGGGACTATTTGTGTAATTTGCCCCTTTTTTTTTTTAATAAAAAAAAATACGTCTCTGATTGCGAGTGCAGTTATTTCCCTCTTATTATTTTTATTTATTTATTTATGAATTTCTTTTTGGAGGGCTTGTTTTAAATTTCAATAAGAGTTATGATATAAAAGTAAAAAATAAAATACAATATAGAATAATGTAACAAAATATGTGTAGTCTTCACCTTAAAACAAAAATATATATTAAGATGACTTCATATAAGAGATCATTCTTATGTAGTTTTTTTACATGATTTTTTTTTTTTTTTTTTTTTTTTTTTTAACAATGTTACATACACATAATTCACACACACAAAAATATCGGGAAATTTTAATATATAATTCAAATTTATTTAAGATGTGGGCTCTATTATGTAAAAGATGAATCTTAATTATAAATTAATTTTTTTTAATATATTTCTGTCTATAAATTTTGTGTGCATATTTTTACTATTATTTTTTGAAACATTTACATACAAGTTTTAATTTATGAACTTATACTTCATTAAGTCTTAATTAAGATTTTTTAGATCTTCAAGTCCCATTAAATTTTTAATAGTTTGAATTATCCTTCAAATAATGATTATTCATCATTTATAATTATCTATAAAGGAATATGATAATTTGACATTTATTTTGATTTTTAAAACTTTAAAATATCAACTTCAAAATTGAAAAAACTAAAATATATATAGTGTGCAAAAAAAAAAAAAAAACTAATGTTTTTTTTAAAAAAAAAATGAATTATTTTTTGTGCAAAATTGAAAATTTAGTGCCTACAAATGAGGATGATGATGGAACATCGATGTGTAAAATTGGAAAAAAAAATTAAAAATGAAAAAACTGATAATGTTCTCAATTTTAAAATATCAACTTTAAAATTGAAAAAACTAAAAAAATATATATATATGTGCAAAAAAAAAACTATGTGTTTTTTTTGTATTTTAAAAATGAATTATTTTTTGTGCAAAACTGAAAATTTAGTGCCAACAAATGAGCATGATGATGGAATATTGATGTGTAAAATTAAAAAAAAAATTGAAAAAACTAATAATATTCTTAATTTTAAAACTAAAAAAAATTATTAGTGTTCTCGGTTTTATTGAATAGTTGAATCAAACCAATAAGTAGAATGGTAAAAACATTTAAATCTCATGCTTTTTTTTTCATCAGTTAGTGAAACAATTATCTTTAACATTACTATACAAAATTGTTAATGTTCTTAATTTTAAAAATTGAAAAAAATTGATAATATTATCTATTTTACTACATAGAATTTATTGGTTCAAAAAATTTTAAATAGGATCTGTACTATCCTAACATTTATAAATATTATTTTTAAATAATTAATTGTGTGTGTGTGTGTGTGTGTGTGTGTGTGTGTGTGTGTGTTGTGTTGTGTTGTGTTGTGTTGTGGAGGGTGGGTAGGTGGGTTGGTTCAAAAGAGAGCTGAGATGATGAATGGAGTGGTAGTTACGGGTAATTATGGGCTGGTCGTTGCTAATCCCATCCGAGTCAGTCCATGATTTATAAGATTTGGACCATGTTTTGTGCCCATACTGAGGTACTAGACAGATTTATAATGTGGGGCATAGTCTAAGAATATTGTTCCAAGTCTAACTCACTTGCAAATGCATTAAATAATATCGGAAGTGCTGTAGAGCTCTAATTAGAGCTGTTATAGTGTAGTTCTAATAAGTTGTCTACCTAAAAAAAAAAAAACAACAATAACAATGAAGTAAAAGACAAAAAATGGGGAGGAAGAAGACAAATTAATGCTCCATTAAAGCTCTCTTTTTAGAGGTCTAAATCATTTGTGAAATAATATATGTGTGTTGATGTGTACTATGTACATTTATAGGCTCTTTTAACTTGCAAACGTATAATATTTTTTACAGAATTCTTTATTTTTGAAAATGTTTTTTCAAAAAAATATTTTTCTATATTTGGTAATGGAAGGAAGTTGGATGTGGAGGCGAATGTGGTGGCATGGTGATAGGGTGATGGCCGTGGTGATGGCGACAACCATGGTGGCAGTGGCTATGGTTATGATAGTGTGATGGTGGGGATGAGAGTAGTAGTGGTGGTATGGGAACATTAGTAAAAATTTAACTACAAGTTCACAAGATAGTGGTGAATGGCCTCGCCCTTGATTGGAATCATCTTTAGATCAATCGATGATTGTAAACATATTTATTTCATAAAAAAAAAAAGATAGAACGATAATAGGTATTTTATCTATTTAAACATTACTGTAAAGTATATATTTTATTTTTCCTATCAACTGTTTTATGTTTCTATTCCAACCATATTTTTTATTTTAACTATTCATTCAAATACTATTAACTTTATAAAATGTCACATCAACAATAAAGATGGATGGAAATAATTCTAATGATTAAATACATTTTGTCTAGTCTTTAAGCTACATGTAACTAGTAAATATGAGTTAAAATGCTTACTCATATACCTAGTGCATTGGAGATAAAAAAAATAAATTATACTAGGTATTTTGACTAACAAGCATTATATGCCTAGTGGGCTGGAGATACTCAGCCCACGAAGAGAATCCTCTCCCAAAATTAGCGGATGGGTAAATTACACTAACACCCAGTAACACCCCTTGAGATTTTTGTTTGATACAGATGCTCCATCACTTTTAAAAAATTACATTCTCCACCCTAAGATTTGTACTCTCATTACAAATTAACCCTTAGATTATTGATGTTATGTCTTAAAATTTTTTGAATGATGATATACAAACATAAATCTTATATAGATTTTTCAAATACAATGACATACCTTAATGGTGATCTTTTACTTTAAAATAAAACACTCATAAACATAATTTATATTTACAACAATATCATTATCACGACATTTTTATATATTTTTTGTATAAATTTTTATAAATGAATATAATTTTTCATTTTTGTTTCCACCATTATATTTAGATTAGATTAATTTAATCTAGATATATTTAATAAGTATAAAATTTGTACAATTTTTTTTTTTAAAAAAAATCTATTGAATACAACAAAATAAGATAATATATTGAATTTTTGTGTATTTGGTGAATTTAAAAAAAAATCACAAAATATTATACTTCTTAAGTATATCTAGATTAGGTGTATTTAAAAAAAAAATCTTAAAATATGAAGAAAAAAAAATTCAATAAAATAAAAAAATACGAAAAAAAACAAATTTTTTGGGTGATTTAAACCAAAGAAGATGATTGTTATTTTCCTTGAAATAACATGAACAAAATATCTGTATTATTTTATATGTATAAAAGTTAAGGGACAAATATGTCATTTTAATCTGACTAGAGGTAAGTGTATTATTTCAAATATGAGGGAAAATCTTTATTAAACAAAAACTCAGGGATGTCAGTGTAATTTACCCATAGCGGATCATAGCCCAAAGCGCATCTATCCTCCCAAGTTCTGAGCTAATTTCCTGGACCTAAAGAGTTCAAAAAATGTCAATTTGGCCCAATACAACCTGACCCAATTTATCAAAATTCGGCCCAATTATCGAAAGCCCAATGTCAACTTTATATTAATATAGTGGTGTGGAACATGTTAGTCTTTCAAAACTTTTTTTTTTATACATATTCTCTCCCATTTTTAAAACATTTTTTACATAAATTTTATCATTAAATAATGCCGTAAGGCACTTATCACTTTTCTCATCTATATTTTTTTATCTCTAATGTCATCCCATCAAATAAACGTGGCCTTGAATGTAAATCATATCAATTTGCTTACAAGTAAATGTAGATTGCATGAGGTGGGATGGTGAAAAAAAGTTATTATTAATCTCCCCACATGTATCTCAGCTATTGATTTTTATGGCCTCCACATGAGGACTAAACTAATCAACACTAAATGTGTGTAATTACTAAGAACAATGGAACATGGCATGGTATCTTACTTCTATTTTTAATAATATTAGGAACGGAATAAATGGAGGAGGTAATAGTGATGGGGTGGGATAGAATATAAATAAATTAATTTATAATCTTAAGTATAGTGGTACTAATAAAAAGAATAGTAATATGATATATAAGAAATAATAATTTATAAATAATAAGATTTTAAATATATAAAATGATAAATAAAAAGTGAGATTGAGTGGTTAAAGCCCCGTTTGTTTGGGGTTATAGGAAGGGGATTGAGACTACTAATACCTTGTTTGTTTTGAGAGATGGCCTTAAGACTACTAATAGCTTGGTATTACTAATACCCTTGGAAGGGGGATTCATAGTGAGGAGGTAGAAATGGTATTAGAAAAATAGTGAGGGGATTAGAAATTTTTTATTTTTTTATTTTTTATATATTGGGAAATTTTTTTTTTAAAATATTAATGTTTAATTTTTATATTTTATTTATTTATTTTATTATTTTATATAAAAATAATTTAGCAATTTTTCACTATCAATCTCCTCATTATCAATCACCTCCATTCTATCTCTGAAAGTAACACTACAAGAATTTACACATTTTGCGACCACTTTTGCCGACCAAAAAAATTTTGGTCGCAAAAAAATCACATTTGGCGACCAAATTTTAATTAGTCGCGAATGATCATTATTTTTGGCGACCAAATATTATTGGTCGCAAAAGGTTATATTTTGGCGACCAAAAAATGAGTTGGTCGCAGAAAGTGGTATGCATTTGCCGACCAACTACAAATTTGGTCGCGGAAGGTCACATATTTTTTTGCGACCAAATTTTTGGTCGCCAAAAACTTATTTTCAGCAACCAAAAAAAAGTAGTCGCCAAATTAAAATTTTTAGCGACTAATATTTTAGTCACCGTTGATTGAAATTTGGCGACTAAAAAAATTAGTCGTTATATATTTGAGATTTTGCGACAAGAAATGAATTTAGTCGTTAAAGGCGAAATTTTTTTAGTGGGAAATCTCGCGCCCACCCCTGTTCTCTGTTTACAATTACACACAACATTTTGTTCAAATTCTCCTCCACCGCCAAACCTCACCCCATCGCCACAGATCGCCACATCTACATCGTCGATGATCCTCCTCCTTCTCGTACGCCTGTGCCTCCGCCGAATCCGAGAAGAAAGTCGAGATCTGAATCTGATTTGAGTCCTAGGCCGAGATCTGACCGTCGTGAGCGATCCACAGCGACACAATGGCTTCCAAATCCTATAACCAGATCATCGATATCTACGACGACCTCATCCTTCAGGTACATACACTACCTATTCCTTCTATTCCATGATTGATCTCTCTTCTTATCAAACCCTAATCCTACGACGGTTCTCCTGCCTCTTATCTCTCTCTCTCTCTCTCTCTCTGTGCTTGATCTCTATGCCGTCTCAGAGCTTCAAGCAGTTCGATTTCGTCTAAAGGTTCGATCAATTTCAATCTCTCTTTTCTCTATTTCAATCTGTGTGTTGTTTGTATTGGTTTAGCTTTAATTAACCTTCTTTCAAATTTGCAGGTTGGACTTGTTGTGTATGATTCACAAGTTCCGATTGGTGCCACTCCTGAATATATGGCTGGTTATTACATGGTATTATCACTAGCTAGCATGTTTTCTTGTTCTTCCTTCTCCCAATTGATGTTCGCAAAAGAAAGTTGTATCAGCTGTACACTCTATCTAGAAGTCTTTTTTTTTTTTTTTTCCTGAATCTGTAAGTACTTAGTGTTCTTTCTGACTTCCTCTCAGCTGAATTTCTGTGGGTTTTATTGTGTTTTAAAGCTGAAAATCAGTAAGAATTTTAGGGTTTCAATTACTTTAGGGATGACCTAGGTTTAAGGTTGATAAAAATGGGGAAAAGAAGATCAAAACAGGGGCTGTTCAGGAGCTTTGAATAGAGCTTGTGAATAGTAAACTGGAAAAGAAAAAACAAAAAGAAATCTAGGCATCACACCATGATTCCATATGCATTCCACCTAGGGTTAGGGTTGCATTATACAAACTTGAAAGAGGCTTCAAATGAAAGTTTATAAAGGCCTCATATGGGAATTGGCCATTTTAGTGAGATTTTTTGATTTTTTGGCTTTTTTATGAGGTCAAAAAAATTTAATGTGTTTGGGAATAATTATTTTTGGTTGTATGAAAAACCATGAATTACTAAGATGTTTGACCCTTTTTTTTGTTGGCTTTTTAAGTGATTTTGTTTTACGTTTTGGCTATCCAAAAAGCCAAGTTGCCGAACAGTGCCAAAATATCAACTCCATTAAATTATAACTAAGCTTTAGACTTCCAAAACCAATCTAAGATCAAATAAAGCCCGGGTTGGAAGCTCACTGTTGAGGAGTATTATGATCGACAGTCGAGGCATATTCTTGATACCATCATCAAGGCTCTTTCGAAGGTGATCTGGGGTTAATTTTGGGGTTTGAAATGTTGTTCCTTGATCTGAATTCAGTTGGGTTCTGTTTGTAAACTGAGTTTAATTAGTTAGTACTAGTTGCTTGATCTATCCTTTTGTTGGGTTTTACTGATTTCAAAGGTGATCTGGGTTTAATTTTGGGTTTGAAATGTTCTTTATTGATCTAAATTCAGTTGGGTTCTGTTTGTGAACTGAGAGTTTAATTAGTTAGCAGTAGTTTCTTGATCTTAATTTTGTTGGGTTTTACTGATCTTCATTATTGATGAACAATGATTCTGCTTTCGATCTAGCTTAACTATAGTGCCGGTAAACTTACTGAGAAAAAAATTATACTTCATGCAAAAGAATCTAATGGCATTCATTACGGAATAAGATACGTCCACACAAATTCACATTTTTGGTTGAATTTTGACAAATTATATATTTCATCAATTATTGGACCAAGTGAATTGGATGTAAGTGATGAAAAAAAAGTCTGTAATATATAGTAGAGTAATTTCACAAATGATTTTTTAGATACTCAGGCATTTAGTTTATTGGATGAGAAAATATATGCAAACTTGTTGGCTTTGAAAACTACTAATGGAACTAAAAAGTGAGAGGCTCACTAGCAGGTTTCCGTTACCAAATGCTCTCTCTCTCAAGAATGTTCAATCTAGTAGTTTAACAAATGATTTTTTGGGGACTCAAGCATTTAGTTTATTGGATGAGAAAATATGCATACTTGTTGGCTTTGAAACTACTAATGAACCTAAGAAGTGAAACGCTCACTAACAGGTTCTCTCTCTCTCTCTCTCTCTCTCTCTCTCTCTCTCTCAATTATGGTGTGTGTCAATTGCCTTGAACTTAATTGGGGTTGGATTGCTAGTTTATTGATATTATCTTTGCCTAGTCTATGGCAAAAAGTTATTAATGTTGAATGCTATACTAATTAACATTCTTTGAACTTGGATTTGCAGGATCCTCGCTGCAAATTTATATGGGAGGAGATGTCTTATTTGGAGAGATGGTGGAAGGATGCCTCAGAAACTAAAAAAGAATCTTTCATCAATCTAGTGAAGAATGCACAGTTAGAAATTGTTGGAGGTGGGTGGGTGATGAATGATGAGGTAAAATCCGCAAACATGTGGATAGTTTGAACTTGCGTGTTTCACCTCTGGGCTTCCTTATAAATTTATTTAGGGTGTGGGTTTGAATGCAATTTCATGAAATGCAGTTCTATTGGCTATTGTTTTGTGCAAGCTAATTCATCACCATCTTCAAATCAATCAGAGAATGTGCATTGCCATGCTTGTGGGGCACTAAAAAATTGCCACTATTGTGCTATGTTCTTTCTCTGATGTACTAACTCCTAGTGCTCTGACTGCAATTTATGAAAACTTTATTCAATGTCTTTGTCTCTGACTGGAATTATACATCTGAAAATCATAATACTAAGATTGAATGAAGTTATTTACATAATCTTAGACTTATGCCAAGGGCTAAAGGAACTGATCTTTCATTTGTTCTCTCAGGATTGTTGGGCAATTGTATATTGAACAAGCTTGACTTACTAAATTTGAGACAACTTTTTGCAAGCTAATTCACATTATTTTGCTATCATTGAACAGGTATTGAACTCCCTCTTCATAGGTTTTGTAGAGACATAAAATTTTTGGTATCTAAATTGAGTAGTTAATCATTGAACAATCTACATATAGTTTTTTGATCTAAGGCCTTATGGTGCTTTTAACTGAAGTAGGCTATGTAGATTGCTTTGCATGAGGAGATTATTAATAGAAATGATTATGTTGGTCTGATTGTCCCCTATACAAGTATATGACGAGTATATGAATTGTAGATTGCTTTACATACCAAACACAAGCTTTTAAGTGGTATACGAGTATATGACGTTGAGATATATATATATATATATATATATATTTTAAACTTGTGCTTGGTATGTAGTCTCACCAAAGGTTTTTAATCCTTGTTACTAAGTACATCATCTTTCCTAACATTTTTGGGCACCCTCGTGCTTCTACCCTTCTGATGGAAAATTGAGCCTTCAAAGGAAATTATAGTTCAAAATGCAATTAATAACAATCCCTTGAATTTTAGACTGAAACAAAGGAGTAAAATAGTTCATTCACCCTTTCAAAGTGAACTGGGATTTATGTCCAATTTGAAATGATCCAGTCCCTTTTGAATGGGCCATTTTTTGTTTGATATCTATCCAATTTCTTAATATAGGTTACAAATTGGACTAAATTGACCCAATGTAATAAATTAATGGATGAAATTGGTAAAATTGAAGCTATATGACTATATTGAAACTAGAGATATATCACAGGTATAATCTGTTTCGGGCTTTTCATGATGTTGCCACATCATTTTGACATGATTGGTAGTTTGATTCTCTTTGTTTTTAGCGATTACCAACTGTTGAAAACTACACCAAATTCCAACTATAGAATTTAAGCTCCAAATCTATTTTCAGTGTGGTTCACTTGCACAGCTGTAATTTCCTATATTCCGTCTTTTATAAAATCTGGTCAAACCCGGTATCTCTTCATATTTACCATGTAATTGCAAATTCATATAGAGCTAAATTTTAAGCATATGTAGTTGGAAGCATGTTGGATGCACACACATTGAGAATTATGATTAATATATTTTTTTCTGTCTTTACATATTGTGAGTGCTCAATGTATGCATTGAGGTTTGAGGGTACTTTTCTGTAACCATATGAAGATAGAAGAAATTGGATCTCCAAAAAACTGTTTGAATCTGATATAAAGACTCTTCAGAACTTCAGTTTCAGGTTGTGGACTGCCTAGTTGTTTTTGACATTTGTGCAAATCTTTCAGATGGAAGAACTGATGAAGAACCAGATGTTTGCTACACATGCAGTTGCTGCTGCAGGTTCAGCCACATTGGGCACTGCCCTCACTTACCCTCTTGATACTATCAAAGTCCTTATACAGGTTCGAAGTTTGAAACCAACCTCTGTCTGCATTTGTATGCTCATATGTGTGTGCGTATGCATGTTGGTGTTGATTTTGGAACTGTTTGTTAGCATATGACTATCTGTTTCTAATATTGATGCTTATTTGTTGTGGTGGAGAAAATAACAGGTAGGGTCAGTTTCTAATAAACAGCTGACTACAGCTCAGGTTCTTGATAGAGTTAAAACTTTATCAGGACATGCAGGTAATTCGATTAACTTATTGTCTTGCTTGAGCTTCCATTAGTGCAATGAGTCTTGTAGATAAGGTTAACAGCTACATGTGAGCTTAAGTTATTTATGATTCTGGTTTATTACTGCTAGTTAAATGAATATTCTCTTCAATGAACATTGTAGGTTTGTACAGTGGTTTTGGGTGGTTAATGTTGGGAAGGATTTTAGGTGCTGGTGCTCGCTTTGGTACTTATGAAATTTTGACAACTTTTTATAAAGGTATATTCTTCATTCTATGTGCAGTTAGAAGTTATTGTGTTTGTTCTTAATCTGTTTCGTTAGATGAGCAAACCTAGGGGAGAAATTAGGAGGAAAGGTTCTAAACTGAAATGACAGGCACTTATTCTTTAAATATTTTGCAAAATAATTTGAATTCTACTTGTCCCGAGTGTTGGTTCTCAATAATCGAGGGTGCTGGGAGCTTAGGAGGGTTAAATTGGATATAGACCGAATCCATATTCACGCACATGGAAGCTCGAATAGTTTGCTTAGTGTTTGGTGAATATGTACTTGGAAAATTAATGGGTTTGCAGAAAAGAAAAGGCAAAAAACAGCAGGCAAAACAGCACTCCTATTGGCACCAAACAGAACAGACAAATCAGATTTTCCTTGAGCTACATTGCCCTGAATTACAACAGCCCAACAGTCAGTCCAAACACAATGCCTTGACCTGTAGCAGCCCTTCATCCAAACCAATCCCCAAGTTTGTTAAAACCAACACAGCAGCATAACAGATCAAAACAGATAAGATATCAGAGCATCCCTTCAAGCACCAAAACAGAACAGGCAAGTCAGGTTTGCCTTGAGCTACAAAACCCTGAAATACCACAGCCCAACAGTCATACTAGTGTCATGTTTTGGGCCTATAATCTATTACCAGTTACTTGGAGAAGGTGAGCCACCAGATTAGGTGTAAGATGTTATTAAGATGTTATCATTACGCATTTAATTCAATTAGGCACCAACCATAATTGTGACAACTGATTGGAAGAGAATAGCTCTAAATTGAGCCTGGAGCAACTATAGCATGCATGGAGGGTTGTTAGAGGAAATAAATTCCCACATGAACTACCTGGATAAGTTGCATTGACAAGAGAGGGAGAGAGAGAGACATGATATTATCATAATAACTAAAAGAAATAATTACTCTTCTGCTATCTTTGAAGGTATAATACTCTTATTTGGCCTGTATGTTCTTCCTTAGTGGTTAATTATCTTAGGGCTCAAACATTTTCTTAAACTAAAACATGTTGGCTGTGTTTCTGTCCATATTGATCGGTTGAACTAGAAACTTGTTACAAAGACCTAGAAGGGATCAGGTGAGTAGGTAGAAACTGATGAAAATGAACTGTTAACATGAATGATGTCGACTTTCCCAGTCAATATTAAGTGTATGCTTAAGTAAGAGGATATGCTTGGAAACACAGTTACAAGTAACGCCTTTGAAATCTACATGGGATTGGTTGAACCTAGTTTGAGTAAGAGGATATGCTTCGTTTCTGTTTTCTGCCCCATTTTCTCTAGTTCAGATTAAACAAGAAGCTTAGAGCCTTTATGGTTTTTTTTTCATTGTTTTTGTCGTAATTTTCTGTGTGTGTGTGTGTGTGTGTTTTTTCGAATATTATAAATAATGATGTACGCCTTGGGGCAATACAACTTTTGATCAATATTATTCAGTTTCTCTTTGGGAATTCATTTATTCCTTGTGGATTTAAGGTGTTCTTCAACCTGCTAGAATGATAGCTAGTCTCGTGTAAAATTTACACTCTGTCACTTAGAATCGTTGGAATGAATTTGGCATGTGTTTGAAGCATGAAACCAAAGCTTTTGATTGAAACACAATGAGATCTTCGCCTGCCATGGTCTTTTCTTGTTGAGAATTGAACAAACAAGTATAGGTCTTATACTGCATGTACAACATCATATCGTATGCCCTCTTTAGATGGGATTGAATAGCAGAATGTGGGTGAGAATAGGGACCTAGTCATCTTATAAATCAGGAGTAATCCTCAGTCCTACTCATTGTGGACACTGTAGAAAAAGCCCTTGTCACGATCCTCCATCCTTATCTTACACTTGGAAATGGTGTAACTAAGGTGTACCTTTATCCCATGTAAAACCAATCACTAGATGCTTGATGGGATCACTGGTATCATGGTATGCCTTAATGCACCAAGCAACAATCTATCCATTTTTCCATAAAAGAAAATCAATTAGCATATTGGTCCACATATGGAAAATTCTAACATCTAGTTGGCATCAGTTTTTCTTTTATGCCCTAGCTTTGTGTAATTAATTGTCCTCATGGCTTGACAATGTCCTTCTTGGCATGCATTTTATTGCAGCTGGGAGAAGGACTAGTATACGAAGCCGTAGATGCCTCAAACGTCTTTCCCCATTTCTATGGTCCATCTCGGAGTTTCAGTCCTCTCCCTTTGGATGCAGTTACAAAAGCAGAGAAGCTTACTTTATCAGGTGGCCAATTCAGTTGTAGTTTGCTAAGTTGAATGGCAACAAGTTTTGTCATTCATCTTTGTGTCTCTACCTGATTTGGTGTTAGTTTAAATGGGCAGATTTGTCAGTGTTTGTCATTACATACTGCTGCCCAGATTCAAGGTTCCACTTGGCAATTTATTGTCTCTGTGTTGATTGTGTTGTTAATGTTGTTCAAGCTTTCAAAGATTCTGTTAGGCAATCCCTCTATATGTTTAAGCCGCTTCATATTTTTAAGCATGGAATTAAACAGCTAGTGGTTCATAGAGTTTGGCATTTAGATCGTTTTTAATCAATTATTGATGCATTTTTATTTTTTCTATTTTGGAAGATTGTTTGTCTCGGCAGCTATTGCCCTTGCCTAATCAGTCTACATGCTCTGTGAAATCAATTTACTTAAATAGTTAACAAGGATTTATTTTTTCATCTTCGCATTGAACTTCATGATTTTTATTGGGTAGATAATATTGTTAGCAAAAATAATATCTGGTTGCCTGGAGGCTGTGTTGTGTTGTCTGGTGCGTTAATGAGATGTCCAATAAAGCTTACTTCTCGTTTCAATTTGATGAAAATGTAAAACTAATTTGCATCTCCAACCCTTTCACCAAATCTAGATTGTGCTTAAAATGATTTGGATTGACTGGATAAAGAGAGATGCAATGGCTATGCAGTAGAGAATGGTGATTTGGTTGCGGTGGCAGGTGGTGGTGGTGATTTGATTGCATGTATGTTTGGTATCATATGGTATATTTATAAGGTGGTAAGTGTTGTCCTTTTTTTTTTATAAAAATTGTTCTGTAACATTGAATAAGCATGTATGTCAAATATTACATCACAAAAATAAGAGCAGAATTAGGAGAAATGGGAAATTTATATATGGTTGGTTTTGCCTCACATTTACAACAAAAAATATTCTCACCATTGGCCTTATAGGCCAAGTGGTACCTGGGTGTTCTCCCAACCTTGATGTTTCAGGGCTCGGATGCTCAAGTTTCTTTCCTGTCTTGATTAGCCTAGAAAATGGGCAGGATCTTGTATTATTGATTATTTAGTTTGGTAGCGGTTCCATACAGTGATAGCTGATTTGTGAAAAAAGAAAATTTTGTTGGACAACAGACATAACAATGAATTTATTTGGCATTTCCATTTCCGCATTGCTGGACATGATTTTTCTTATTTGGGGGTTTTCATCTTGCAGATTTCTAGATCAATTGGTGATGTTTATCTAAAAAAGGCTGAATTCAACAGGGAGCCTTTGTATGCTAAGTTTCGCCTCCGTGAACCTTTTAGAAGGCCAATATTAAGCGCTGAACCATCAATTTGTGTGCATGAACTCCAACCAGATGATCGATTTCTCATATTTACTACTGATGGATTATGTGAGCACCTTAGCAATCAGGAAGCAGTAGACATAGTACAAAATCACCCTTGCAATGAAAGTTTATCTTTGGCTCTACATGTTAGTGAGTATTTTATTTGGCAGTGGATGAGTTCATAATTCTTGGATGCTACATAATACGATATCGAACTGTTTAGTTCTTCATTATCATCACCAGTACTGATCTCGTGGCCTATATTCTTTTTTAACATACCTAGAACCATTGCTTTGGTTATTGCTAAAAAAAATTCTGATGTGTATTGGATGTTAGGTATGTATTTTTTCCCGTTCTTACTATTCCTCTGTTTTTCAATTTATTATATTAATGATGTAGTCAATATTGGAATTTCTGCTTGATTTTCTGATACAGCCTTCCTGAATTTTGCATGGTCAATAACTGGGATGGCACCATTTTTATTAAAATCATGATCTGAATAACATCCAAATCAGCATAAAATCAGTATTATAGCAAAATCGCAAGTAGGATAGTGTAGGATCTGGTAGAATCATTGAGCCAGTGATTTTTTTTTCCCTTTATTATTTTAATATACATCATGTTTAACGGTCTCTCTCTCTCTCTCTCTCTCTCTCTCTCTCTCTCACACACACACACAATATTTGATCTGATCCACGAGACCCTGTACTTATCAATCTGACATAGGATCCTGATTTTAGCAACCATATGTGTTTACAAAAGCATGCGTGATTCACTAGTGGTTTTGTTGCACTTGGTTGTATTGGACCGACATAAAATAGCAGTAAGCAATTGCTTCTTCCAACTTTTTTGTTAGCCAGTTACTGATTTATTGACATATGAAAATAGCATAAAGCAATTGCTGCTGCACTTTTTTTTTGTCTTCTGCTATGAATGCATTGGTTGTCACTAGCAGTTCTTTCCCTTATGTTATGTTATGGTGCTTATATGGATAAGAAAGAACCATGTGAACCAGATGGGTGTTGATTCTCCAGATTTTCTAATTTTTTATTGAGAGTTAACCATGGCTTGGGTTTTCAGCTCTTTATTGATGGTTTTCTATATTGTAAAAATTGACTTGGAGAATACATTATACTGAAAGTGGCACAACTTTTGTGCTCTTGCCATTTTCTTAATAATTTCTAGTGGGATAGCTTGAATTGACGTGTGATACCTGAGATCATTTAATAGTGTTCATGAGTCAATCATAATATTTTTGAATTTAAGCTTGGTTATCTGCTTTGATTTATGTAATTTGATTGGAGTTTCCTCACATTCATTTTAAACAGGTTCCTGGTCAGCGGTATTGTCCACCCGTGGAAGTCTTTAAGAGTTGCTGCAGAGAAGTTAAAAAAGGTTGTGTGAGACCAAACAGCTCCCGGTATTATCTCTCTTTTGTTGATCAAGGTGGAGAGGGGAATCGATCAGAACCAGTAGAACCTCATCTGGTAGTCCAAATGGACATAGAGAGTTCTGTACTGTACCAGAAAACATGCCTCGACTATTGTTTTGAAAAACCAATAAAGGTGAGAAATTTACATTCACATACGTAAAGAGCATTGCCTCGACTATTGGGTTCCAATTTCTCTATTTCGTTTATTTGTTAATTAATTTTATATATTTATCATGTTTCTCTGATAAATTTTTCAATTCTGTTTCTTTATTAGGTGCCTTACATCACTACTGCTTTGATGGATGCGAAGCTTGGCACGGAAGGCCGCAATGATCTTTTTGATTGGCTATCAAGGAAACTTAGTGGATTAAGCAATTTTCCTGATGCTGTAAATCTGAATTATGTATTGTTTCAAATTGTTATGTGAGATGGATGTGACTTGTGAATGAAAACTTAGAATAGTAATATTGTGTCGAATGTTAATGATTCAGTTAATTTGAATGATGTTTTAAAATTATAGGTTTATTATGGATTGAATGAATTATTAGGAATTATAGGTGTATTGTTTTCCTACTTTGGCGACCAATTTATTAGTCGCGATAAATAAATAATTTTTTTTCCCAAAAAATGGCAATTGCCGACCAAAAGTTTTGGTCGCAAAAAATACATCTATTGCCGACCAAAACAAATTTGGTCGTGGAATCTCACTTTTGCCGACCAAAAGTTTTGGTCGCGAAAAGTAACAAATGGCGACCAAATTTTTTGGTCGCGAAATGTGATAATTGGCGACCAAAAAATTTGGTCGCGAAATGTGATAATTGGCGACCAAACTTTTTGGTCACGAAATGTGACAATTGGCGACTGAAAAATTTGGTCGGGAAAATATCACTTTTCGCGACTAAAGTGTTTTAGCGACAAAATAAATTAGTCGCGGTAATTACATATTTAGCGACCAAAAATTTAGTCGGCAAATCCAACTTTTGCCGACCAACTAAAATTTTGGTCGCGAATTACTTTTGCCGACCCTCAATTGGCGACCAAAGTAGCGACTAAAAAATTTGGTCGCGGATAACTTTTGCCGACCAAAAATTGACTTTTAGCGACCAATTTTTTTGTTGCCAAAAGTGTTAATTCTTGTAGTGTAAACGGGACCTAAGTGTAATATCCCAAGAATACCATAAAACTTGTGATTGAATAGTGAAGGGGTGTTTCATGTGGCCCAAAGGAGATGCCATATGATTTGGATTTTACTCCCAAAAGTTAGATCTCATAGCGAGGTAAGAAAAGGACGTCGTCGTTTAGGTGTAACATCAGTCCAGTTGTCCTACACTTGCACACCAAATTCAAGTTCGAATGATTTTTATTTATTTATTTTACGCCGAATGGTGGATATAATTATCTCTAGTATGTTTTTTGTGGCAAAAATATTAGAGATTTTAAAAAAATTATTATAATTTTTACATAATACTTAGGTGCAGATTGTGAGTTTCACAGCTATATAAATATTATATAAAATTTTTAATTTTTTTTTAAATTTTTAATATTAAAATTAAGACCGTAGATTAATCCCATCATCTCCAATTTGCTACCAACAAATCAAAATGGAGATTCCACTTTTAGTGCCAATTGGCACGAATATCATTTTCTAATACAGTTAAACATTTATATTAGCTTAAACCCAATAAAAAAGATAAATATGAATAACTTTTAATTGGGACATATGTTGGAAGAAAGTTCTCCGAACCACCTAAATTGATAGGCTGGCCAAAATTAACCAAACACCAACCCTAATGAAATTGAGAGTTTGCCATATATTATTTGTTGTTTTGAGAAATTGGTTAAAAATTAATTTTTTAAATTTTTTTTTAAAAAATTATGTAAACAAGTAAAAAGATAACATGACTCAAAATAAATTAAAAATCAAAATTTAACTTTTAACTATGTTCCTAAATTAGACCTATGACTAAAAATATTAACACACTCCATGCCGGATGTGATAGAAGGAGTTTCTTATTATTTAAAAAAAAAAAACAATTTAGGATTTAAAATTTGGAGAAATATTAACACACTCCACGCCGGATGTGGTAGAAGGAGTTTTTTTATTATTTAAAAAAAAAAAAAACAATTTAGGGTTTAAAATTTGGAGAAATTATGCTTCAGCGTAGTTTTCAAAAAGTAACTAAATATTCATGAAAAAATTTATAATTTTAATTATTAATTTTATAAAATTTATCATTAATTTATAATTATTATTTCAAAAGAACTGATTTGATATTTTCCCTTAGAATTTTGTATGAAATAATTCATGATTTGATCTAGGGGGTCTTATTAATTGCTGATAAGATATTAATTACTTTCTTTAATTTTGCATAATTATGTCATATCATCTGTTAGCATATTAATTGGTGCGTATACTTTTATTCTAATTATTTTAATGACTATTATGACTTTTTTAAGGGTTTTGTCTCAAGGAGGAGATCATAACTTCAACTTTCTCTAAGGAAAAATTGAATGTAAGCACATTGTACTTTACAAAAGCGGAGAGATTAATTTTTATAGGTGCTAATTTACAACTAATTACTCACTTTTGCATATCAAAAAATATATAAGTCTTTTTAACAAAAAAAAAATCATAAATATTCATGTTGTAAATGATATAAAATGGATAACTTACAATACATCTCTTATAGATTTTTTTGAGTTCCTACATTGATAATTTGATAGACATAATAAATGACATTTAGACTCATCATATAAAGTAAGTTAATTCATTATTATTTTTGAAATATAATACTATACCCCAAAAAAAAAAATCTACATATAAATTTTACTCATAATGCACTTTTGAATTCATTTTTACCTCCGTTCGAAATATAGTATTATACATACGAACGGGGATCTATACATAACTTTATTCAAAAGAACATAACGTTATTCAAAACGATATGACAAATATGAATTTTTTAATTTTATGAACAAAATTCATGAATATAGCTTATATTTCAAATTAAATTGTACATAAATTCTTTATTTATGATTTTATTTTTTCTTTGTTAAATATAATTGATTTTATATGTAAATATAATATTTATTGAATAAATTCATGTGCACAAATCAAAATTTTCATTTAAAAAAATAAAATTATAATTAAATAATTATCTCATATTTTGGAAATTTTACATGCTCGTTTGGGAAGAGTGGGTTTGGGACTTTTTGGCTAAAATAACCATAAAAAAAATAAAATAGATTTTTTAACCAAATAGGATAAAAATCACATTCAACCCATAATCATTATACTTTTTCTCTCACAAAAGTCAAAAAGTCCATCCCAAACGAGACTTTTTAACCCCAGGCTAAAATAATCAAAAAATTCAAAAAGCCAACCCACTTCCCAAACGAACCCTTAACAGTAGAAGGCTGAATAATTGCATCGTCTAAAAATAACAAATATAATGGACAAAACAAAAAAATGTCATGAAATAGGGATTATTTACATAGAGAGCCTCTTAACTATTAAGAAGTATTATTTTCATCCCTTAAATTATAAAAATGTACAAATAAACTCTATAAACTATTGAGAAGTATCATTTTGTTACCCTAAATTATTAAACCGTACAAATTGACTCCTTAAACTATTAGTGTGTTTCACGTTAATCCCTTTTATTAACGGTCCAATTTGTACGTTTTTATCATTGGACATTTGTTCGTCTTTATAGTTTAAAAGGCAAAGTGATACTTTTCAATGGTTTGAAAAGTCTATTTGCATGCTGTTATAATTAATAGGGTCAAAATAATATTTCTCAATGAATTAAAATAGGCACACATAGACACAAAAATATTTGAAACCTACTAGATAATTTCTTATTATAACAAGCTATAAAGGAGTCCATATTTTGAACCTAATGCCATGTAGTTCCATTTTGAGTGTCTAAATAATACACATATTTTTTTATTACTATTAAAAATCCAGAGATTCACAAATTAAGATCAATATACAATTTGATCAATGATTCATTAACATAATTTTTTTTCCATCCAAATCTGTTCAAATGAGACTCTTTATTGATAAGAGTTTCTCATTTTGAAAACTCATACCAGTAAGAGTTTCCATTCTTTTAAATTTTTTTTGCTTTTAACTTTGTTAGTGTAGTAGAATATTTTATAATTTCGGGAAGGAAATTTTATTGCAATATAAATAAATTTATGTTTCAATAATAAATAATTGATTGTGGTTTGAATTTTTTTTTTATGTGATTATCCTATGGTGGTAATATTCGTTTATTGTTACGAAAATATTAAAGGATGAATGGATGTCAAATTAATATAGGATGTGGTTATTAATATTCAATTGCTTATAAAATTGATTCAATAAGTTCCAATGTCACGTATATCCATTTAATGATACAAATAAATTGGATTTAGTGGCATTTATATCAATTGTAAGATAACAAGTGTCATTAAAAATCCATGTAGTGACATTTTTTAGATTGCAAGTCTTCTTTAATGACACTTCATAGCGTCACGAATAGTGTCTACCATGACATTAAAGTGTCACTGAAAGTGTGTAGCCTTGATGGTGTAATGGAACTTAGAAGTGTTACTAACTCTTTTTTTAATGGCGCTTGATAGTGTCACAAATAGTATCCATCATGACATCAAAATATCATTGAAAATTTTTAGCCATGATGGTGTAGTAATACTTGTAAATATCTACCGTGACACTAGTATCTATTATGGCACCGATAGAAATGGTACTTGTTCAAAATGCAACAAGACTAAAAATTGTCATTAAAAGAATAGTTTTGTGACACTTTCAAATGTCACTAAATTAAGAAAATGTTGTAGTGTATATTAATTTTTATACAAAATTATATGACTTAATGAGAACCGTTTATTTTAAAACAAAACATTTACGAAGATGATTTATATTTGTAATAATATAATTGTTGCATTATTCTTGTGATATTTGTTATATAAATTGAAAAAAGATTGAAAGTTCTAAATTAAGTGCTCTAAATAGCTCTAATTAGTGTATGGGTTCCATGTGATGTGATATTTTGATCTGGATTTCTTTTTCTTTTTTTTAATTTTTTTTCCACATCATTAATGCTCTTTTAGAGCTCCTCAATTAGAGGGATGTATCATTTCTAATATAAATTTTAGCTATAAATATAATTTTTAGTAAATCTAAAAAAAATAGAAATTTTATTTTTTATATAGATTATATTGTTTTGGACAAATAAAAATTAGAGAAATTGCAAATAATTAATATAGTAAAAAAATATTTATATTTTTATGATGATATAAATTTTCTGTATGTATAATACAATTTCTTCCTATGTTTGATATGCAATTTTCCCGTAGAAATTCATATATTCTTTGCATATTTCAAAAACAATAATATTAAGAACACAAAAATAAAAAACAGAACGAGACATAACTTTAAAAACAAATTATATCTCATTTTATATTTAGGGATTGTTTGAAATGTACTAAATAAATGTATTTTTTGACTTTTTATGAAATATGAGTTGGATATGGGTTGGGTTTGAAATAATATGATAGAGAAGTGATGTGACTTAAATAAGATAACGTGACTTAAATAGAATAGTGATTTTTTAACTTTTTAATTTTTTTAAAAAATGACAAATAAAGCCTTAGGCCAAGTTTGGCAAGTCAAATATAATTCAAAAAGTCAAAAAGTTATACAAAAAGTAAAAAAAATATTTGTATTTACAAATGAAAAATATTTTATATATTTTTATAGTATAAATCTACTGACAACATCACCTTCGTTAAGCAGGCCATCATACACTTCTCTTGCCACAGGAGAGCCGTACAATCAATTAATTTTCTTTCACTACATACTTTATTTATACAATTTTTTATTACACATTTTTTCTTAAAAAGACAAAAAGTTAATCCAAATATTTATATTTTTTTCCTCAACTTTTTAGTTGAAAAATACAAAAGTACACTTATTTAGGATACCCCAAACAACCTCTTAATTTATGTACACATAAACTTATTATTTCTAAAGGCTCCATTTGTTTGGGGTTATGGGGAGGGGATTGAGATTGATAGTGAGGTGTGACTACTATATAGGGTGTTTGTTTTGAGAGATGGGGAGGGGACTCCTAATCCCTTGGTATTAGTAAATGCCTTGGAAGGGGGATTGGTAAGGAGAATATAGAGATGGTATTAGAAAAATAGTGAGGGGATTAGAAATTTTTTTATTTTTTATATATTGAGAATTTTTTTTAAAATATTAATATTTAATTTTTTATATATATTTATTTATTTATTTTATTATTTTATATAAAAATAATTTAATAATTTATCACTATTAATCTCCTCATTAATAATCTCTTTATTATTAATTTTTTCACTATGAATCTTTTCTATTCTATCTCTGAAAATAAACGGGACAAAATGTGAACAAATTTATTTTGACTGTGATATGATACCTACCTAGCACAAGCAGTGAAGCATCCTCGCGCGTGCAAGGGGGTAGCCCCATTAAACTATAGTTTGACCATCTCTTCTCATTGCACACATACCCAACCCCCAATCTATCTTGACAATTTTCAGTTTTTAGGTTAAGGGATTGTTTGGAGTGTCTTAAATAAGTGTATTTTTTATTTTTTTAAATTAAAAAATTGAGGAAGAAAATATGAATATTTGGGTTAATTTTTTAACTTTTTATGAAAAAATATGTAATAAAAAATTATAGAAATTGATTTGTAGGAAAAAATTAGGATTGAGAGTTGTGCAGCCGTAATTGTTGATTTTTGGTGAATAGTGTTAACTTTTTAACTTTTTGAGTAACTTTTTGACTTTTTTACAATATGCCAAACTTGACCTTAGTTTTATCATACAGAGTATAAAGTAATTTAAAAAATTAAAATTTTTTATTTAACATAATTAATTAAAAAATAAAATTTATAATTACTCTTTTATATAATAATAAAATTACTTAAATTATAAATTAAAATATATTTTTAACATCATTAAAAATAATTAATTGACGTGATAATTTATTAATAAAAAGAACATTTTATTATGAAATTAAAAACTTTAAAAGTAAAATATATTTTTCAAAACTACAAAAAATAATTTATATTTTAATCAAATCTCAAAAATATATTTATAATTTATCTATATACAAAATCACCTCACTCCTCTATTTCTCTCTCATCTTATGGATTCACGAGCCGAAGCGTGCACGAATGCATGCGCCATTGCGTCTATATATATATACATGACAATTATATATTAGAATAGATATAACTATCATATAGATCCCGACGGTGATACTCTCAGATGCGCATAACGCACATCCTCTTTTCACGCTCATCATTGTTCCTTCTTTTTATCCCCTGTTACCGCCTGTTCTCCTGGGCGTGCCCTTCTCCTCTCACTCTCCGCCACGTGTACCTCTACCCAGCTTTCCCGGATTACCCTTCTCTCGTAATCATAATTTTATTTAAATATAAAAAAATTTAAAGGATTTATAGAATTTGTTACTATTTTAATAATATAAATAGTTCATTTTATCAAAAATTTTTGAATTAATTTATAGGTTACACTTCTTTTATATTCATATTTTTATTTTGGGGTAAATTATAAGTACACGTCTTGAGGTTTGTTTAAAGTACAGATTGCTCTTCTAGTTTGAAAAATTACGAATATCTCCTTGTTAAATTTTTTATTTAACATAATTAACTAAAAAAATAAATTTATAATTGCTCTCCTATACAATATTAAAATTACCTAAATTATTAATTGAAACATATTTATAACATTATTAAAAAATGTTAATTGACTTGATGATTCATTAATAAAATGGACGATTTGTTATGAAATTATAAACCTCAGGGAATGAAATGTAATTTTCAGAATCACAGGGGAGATTTATATTTTAATCAAACCTCAAGGGATGTAGTTGTAATTTATTCTTTATTTTAATATGAGAGAATTTAAAGGGTACATAGGGTCTATCATAATCATATTTTGATACTTTAAATAGTTTTTTTTATAAAAATTTCACTATATATCATTAATAAAAAAACATTAAGTCGATCCGATAATTATAATCTCAATTATTTTATCGTGTTTGTTAATTTAAAAATGTATTTATTGTCAATTTTTTTTAGAAAAATATAATAAAATAAAAAATTTATAATTATTTGATAAAATTAGTTTTTTATTTTTATTTTATTTTAATCCTAAATGATTTACATTACAAATCTTTATAAAATTAATAATTTAGGCCTATTTTGACAAGTTGGTTAAAAGTTAATTTTTTTATTTTTTAACTTTTAAAAGTCATATCACTTTTTTTTATTTTTTTAATATATTTTTTAAAAAAATAAATCAAAATATTGATTCCTAACTTACTTTCCAAAATACTCCTTAAATTATCAATACGGAACACACGAGAAATTCTACAAATTCCTCTAGTTCTTTCACTAATATGAGCATTAGAGAATTTCAGCATTTAATTTAACAATAATGCTGCATCTTCTCAATTTATCACTTTCATTATCTTTAATGATGTGATATTGAGATTAGATTCCATATAATAAAATATTTAATAAATTAAAATTCGACACTTACCAGATATATTATTAGAGATGATTTTTAAGAGTGATAAATTAGGTATTTTAAATATTTTTCTTAATTTAATTTAAGAAAATGTTTGGCACTCTAACAACATCCTTACAATTTTGGGGCAATTTGAAAAGTTGGTAAAAAATTAATTTTTTAGTTTTTTACCAACTTCTTTCAAAAAAGTCACAAAAAAGACACCAAAAAGTCAATTTTTTTGCCAAAAAACTACTAAAAAAGTCAAAAAATTAAAAAATTAATTTTTTACAAACTTCTCAAAACACTCATTTATCTCTAATAACGTGGAATGGTAGATTTCACTTCTAATGATGTGAAATGATTGGTTTTAATTTTTTATTTTTACATATTCATGCCTCATTTGGGGGCTTAATATTTTAGTTAAAAAGTAAAAAATCACGGTAAATTATCACATTATTTTTTAAATTTTTTTATATATTTTTTTTTATAAAAAATTAAAAATTATTAAAATAATATACTTCTAAACGAGATCTCAATTATATGTGATTCTACTATCTTATCACAACATTGGCTTTGCTAAACAAAGGCTATTTTTCACTTTTTGGGTTAAAATTCACAATAAAATAAAATAGAATAAATTAAATAGTCAATAAATCTTAGGTCCAGTTTGGCTAAACTAAAAAAGTATACTTATTTCATCTTTTTATCTTTTTTGGGTCATATCAATCAACATCTCCTTTCTATTTTTTCTACACATAATACAAGAAAAGTCAAAAAGTACACTTATTTAGTCTTCCCAAACTTGGCCTTAGTTTGGCAACTACAAGTTTTAGTCAAAAAAATCAAAAGTTATTATAAGTTGTCACATCATTCTCTCTATTTTTTTAATATATCTTTTCTTTAAAAAAAAAGTTGTTAAAATAGTTTGTTTTCAAATGAGGCATAAGATAAAATATCACATCAAACTCATAATCATTTAGTTTTTCTTTCAAAAATATTACGTCCAAATATAACAAAATTCAACCATCTTTCTAAATATAAATATTTTAATCTATTAAAATAGTAAAAAAAAAAATTAAAATAATTTAGTAAAATAACCAAATTGGAGTAAAATGAAATGTAGCAAAACTCCATAATTGAAGGTTGAGGACTTGCTTCCGGTCCAGCATTTGGATTGAAGGGTTCAGTCCGGTCCATTGAACTCATTTTTTGATTTCTTTTCGATAATTCAAATTTTTTATATTTTAAAGTTTTTTGAGTACATTAATCTTGTGAAAAATCACATCGATCGGATAACGGATATTATATATTCGGATATTTTTTTTATAAACAATTTATTTTTTTACCGTTTATTTTTTTCAGATAAAAGTAATCCGAATACATAATATAATTTATCTGATCGATGTGCCTTGTTAAACGAATAATGTACATAATAAATTCTAAAATATAAACAGTTCTAATTATCGAAAAAAAAATCTACGAATAAATTTAGGCCAAGTTTGACATGCTTGAAAAAAGATAAAAAGTCAAAAAGTCACTATCCTATTTAAGTCACATCATCTTATTTAAGTCACATCACCTCTCTAACACATCACTTCAAACCCAACCCAAATACAATCCATATTTCATAAAAAGATATTTCATAAAAAGTCAAAAAGTACACTTATTTAGATCATCCCAAACAACCCCTTAATGAGCTGTACTAAACGGAACTGTCTCCGATCTGAACCGAAGAAGAATGACCGGACCCTAATTTAATCCCCTAGTTCCCGACAATTCAACGCGTTTGGTCCTCAAATCAACGCCTTCGAAACTTGGTCCGAACTTTCCGGTCTTCCCGTTTTGATCACCGTTCGATGGGCGTACCGGACGTTTGACTGTTGCAGATTTAGCGGTTGTGATTGAAGGAGGAGGAGGTACGCGCGAGGTGGAGGGGAGAATCGCTGTTGTTGTCAATGTTGTCAAAGATAAGACGGCGTGTTCAATTAAAGGGACTTTTTCTTTTGGTACTAAAGTCTGCAGTTGTTCACTGTACTAAAGATTTGATTGTCGGAATTGAAAGATTTTCTCTTCATTTTTTAACTCTCTTGCTAATACCATTTTAATCTGTGTGAACATGGAATTAATTTAGTTGATTAATTTGTAATTAATTTAATGGATTTACTTATTCGTATAAAATTACAATAGTATCCCTCGCACATGTGGGTCCAGTTCATACTCTATACGTCGCCCAGATCCTGGCCCGGCTCGCTAGCTAATGGGGCTCCGAGCTAGTAGTCGTTTGAGAAAATAACTATTTTGGTTAGTTTTCTCAATTTTTTTTTTTTTTAAAAAAAATGTATAAAAAATTAAAAAGGGTGATGTGATTGCTTCAATTTTTTGGCTTTAGCCAAAAAGCCAACTCCTAGCCTTAGTCCAATTAATTGAAATTTAGGGCTAGTTTGGCATGTACTAAATAAGTCAAAAAGTCAAAAAGTCACTATCTTAGAGCATCTCCAACGGTAGTAGGCATTTTACCTATCCAAATATTACTATAAAGTATATATTTTATTTTGCCTATCAACTGTTTTATGTTTTTACTCCAACCATGCTCTTTATTTTAGCTATTTATCCAAATACTATTAATTTTATAGAATGCCACGTCAACAATAAAGATGGAGGGAAATGATCCTAATGATTGAATACATTTTACCTAGCGTTGAAGGCTAGCTACATGTAGCTAGTGAATATGAGTTGAGCCAAAATGCCTAATCATATGCCTAGTGCATTGGAATTGAAAAAAGTGAATCACACTAGGCATTTTAACTAACAAGTATTATATGCCTAGTGCATTGGAGATGCTCACATCATCTTATTTAAATCACATCATCTCTCTAACACATCACATCAAACCCAACCCAAACCCAATCCAAACCCACCAATAAGTAAAAAAGTGCACTTTTTTAGGACATCCCAAACCAACCCTTATTATATTTTTGAAAATATAATAGCACAGTAGTGATAAAATTAGTAATAAAATTTATACATTTTAATAATAAAAATAGTATACTTTTCAAGATTTGCACTTTTTTATTTTATTTTATTTTATTTATACTGTTATCACTATGTCGCTAGTTTCCCTATAGTTTTAGAAGTGAGGATGGTTTAGACTGGTTCGATTTAAGAGTAAATCATGACTAAATCGTTACTTATAGTTTTATAAAATGTGAAATCAAACCGAATTATAAAAATCTTAGAATCAATCTAGACCAAACCACTAAAATGCTGTTTGGTTCAATTTGGAACACAATTTTTAAAAATATTATTATCATTCACAATATATGATCTCAAAATATTATTCATAACTTAAGAATTATTTAGATGAATATTTATAATTAGTTATACCATACAATAACACTTGTAAAAGTAGAGAGATGTAACTTATGTATATACTAGTGTATGCCAATGCCTAAAAACACGGTATAAATAATGTTAAGATCAAAATATAATTGTAATTTATACGTATCATATTGAAATTTGTGAAATTTGTGTCATTTTTTGATAAAAATACTGAAAAAAATATATTGAATATTTTTATGTTTTCATTTTAGTTCCTGTTTTACGGACTTCAACTTTTTGTTTTCCACTTTCTTAATTCTAGTGGTAATAGAAGGCTCCTCAAAAGGGCATAAAAATTCTATCAGTTAATTCTGGAAATACATGATTGCGTCTTTCGCTTGTTAACTACTCATAATTTCTAAGTCAAAGTAATCTCCACAAAATTTCACTATTTCATTTAGAACTATATGCATCATCATGAAGTAGACTTCAACTAACTTAACAAATAACTTCAGTGACACCCCGACCATATGAGAAGCTGCAAGGCAGCACAACCAGTTAAAAAAGGAAAACTTTGTATTTATACAAAAAATTCATACAAAAAATTCCACAAAAATGATGTGGCAATGGCAATTTTTAAAATAAACTCATTGTCATCCATGTTTTGATTTAAAACAAAAGGTTCACATTGATCAACATCATTTTATATGAAAATTCTATACGAATTTTGTGCTTGTTTATCATTATTCTTAAAAAAAACAACAATAATCAATCTGATCATTCTTATCTTTCCATAATAAACTACATAACCGCCCCCCCCCCCACACACACACAACAAATCCACAAAGAAAACTTTATTCATACCAAAAAAACAAAAAACCGACAAAAATGATGTGGCAATAACATTTTTTAAAAACGAACTCATTGTCATCGTTATTAGTGTTTTGATTTAAAATGAAACTTTCAATTTGATCCACATCATTTTGTATGTGAATTTTCTATTTGTATATTTAAAATATATATATAACATTCAATTCCATCATTCTCATTCTCTTCTTTCCATAATAAACTACACAATCCACACAGCACAACAAATCAAAATTTCTCAAAGAGTTGAAAATGCACTAGAAGTTCATTTCCATGTGGATCACCCAAATATATTACTAAATTAATCATCCTTCATAGGAGCAAACTTATACTAACATGCCTTGAACCATTTTCAGTTCAGACAACATTGTTTTTACCTTTGGATGCTGTGCTACCCTTCTTGTTCGATTGATGAATGTAGGAAATTGTGATGTAACTGAAACATTCTTAATCTAGAAAAAGATATTATCCTCCCAAATCTTCATCAAAGTCCTAACTTTCTCAAATCTTCATACCAATAATGTCAAAAACATTTAACATGAGCCATTTTTTGAGAGAACAAACCTTGGGAAGGAAATTCAGGTCTAAACATTGGTGTCTCTAGTATCACAGTTAGGGGTGGGCGTGGGTCGGTTGCGGCCACGGAACTTCCAATCTGCCTTCCGTTTGCCAGATTGGCGGATTGGCGAAAATCAATCCGCATTCGTCCGCCAATCCGACGGATGTGGATTGAACGGATTGGCAGATAGATGCGAATCGATTTGGCAGTTTAAAATTTTATAAATTTTCAACATAATTCAACTTGTGCATTTTCTCAAAAAATAAAAATAAAAATTACAATCAATGACTTAACAGAATATTGTAATCACTGGATGCCTCATCCAAAGAAATAAAGTTTGAAACTTTATCTATATATTACAATTACAGCATGCCTCATCCACATAAAGTGTTATAATCTGTGGTTCTTAAAATATGAAAATAATTCAAACCACCAAACCATGAACAGAGCAGTAGTAGAGATTGTATGCCTCTGTATTGTTACATCTATATTTGGGGGTGTTTGGGAAACCTTGAAAGAGGCTATTTTAGCCTCAAATGGGAAAATAGCCAAAAAGCCTCACCAACCATTGATTTTCAAAAAAAAATAATAAAATAAAAAATAAAGTCAAAAAGCAACGGCTGCTGCAGCAACGCAGCCTACACTGCCACCAACAGTGTAGGCTGCAGACAGGTTAAATTACGATATTACCCCTGCATAATAATTTTGGAAAAAAATAAAGTCAGGGGCAAATTTGTCATTTCAAATTAAACATCATTTCAAACACATTTTTCAATACAACAATCAACCCAAAAATTTAACCCAACTTCCCAAACACACAAACTAAAATAGCCTACTAAAATAGCCAAAAAGCCTACTAAAATAGCCACTTCCCAAACGAGGCCTTTGTTTTTGAAAACAAAAACCAACTAGCATATATAATCTTTTTTATTTATTATTTTTAAAGTTAGATTTAAAAACTAAAATATATAGAGATAAATAAAACATTTATTTTTTTCAATTCAAAAAATATATTTTAGTTGAAAACTCTTTTTTAACATAATATATTCAACATAATATTAAACCATTTTTCAATTGAAAACACAAATAGAATATATAAACAAATTGAAAACACAAAGTCTTATAAATTACTAGGGATGTTCAGCGGTTTGGCGGTTCGGTTGCGGCCAAATAAACCTCAAATTCGCTATCAGTCCAAAACTAGGCGGATTGAAAAAAATCAATCCGCAACCGTCCGCTCGTCATCACATATCGTCCAAAATGCGGCGGATTGGTTCGATTCGGTTGGTTTGGACAGATTGGTATATCCGCTACTCATCTCTAATCACAGTACTTTGCAAAATCTATCAATGACAAATATTTTTTGCATTTAGGCCTCGTTTGGGAACAGGCTATTTTAGTAACCTTTTGACTTTTTGGCTAAACTATGAGGTAAAAAAAAACTAGTATGTTTGGAGTGACTTTTTTGCTTTTTACGAAAAGATGTGCAAAAAGTAGAGAGAAAAGGAAATCTTTTACTTTTTGGTATAGATTATAGGTTTTTTCGTTTTTTAAGTAACTTTTTGACTTTTTAGCAAAAATGTTAACTTGCCAAACGAGGCCTTAGTCTCTTGATTTTACCCTCACACCCCAATTGAACAACTCACAAATAAATAACTCATACAGATATCTAGAGCCTAAACATAGATATATCCATGTGTGAGTGTGAGTGTGAGTGTGAGTGCATGTGCATGTGCATGTATACCAAATTGAATGAGAATTTACAGATGAACACACCTCAGCCATTTTATTCTGCTTCTTTAAGTAAGATATGAATAAAGAGCCAATCAATGGGACTTCAACTAACTTAACAAATAGCTTCAGCGACACTCCGACGATATGAGGAGTTGCAAGACAACACAACCAGTTAAAAAAGGAAAACTCTATATTCATACACAAAATTCATACCAAAAAAAAAATCTACAAAAATGATGTGACAATGGCAATTTTTAAAATAAACTCATTATCATCCATGTTTTGATTTAAAACAAAAGGTTCACATTAATCAACATCATTCTATATGAAAATTCTGTACAAATTTTGTGCTTGTTTATCATTACTCTTAAAAAAAACAACAACAGTCAATTTGATCATTCTTATCTTTCTGTGGAGATATATTTTCTGAGTACCAACATGTGGCTAAGGTGACGCCGACGTGTCAGCCGAGGTGCCACATGTCCTGGTCATGACGCCGAGGTTATCTCGGCGAGGCCGAGGTTATCTCTGAAGATATCGGAATCCAAGATAAGCGAATAAGGGACAAGAGTCCTGGAATGAGAGAAGACTTCAGTTAGGAAATGATAAGACTCTTAGAGAGTTTATCCCAATCCTACTGAGAGTCCAAGATTAGCAGTAATCCTAACTTCATTAGAGCTAGGCTCCTATTAGGACTAGGATTGTGTTGACTATAAAAGAAAGGCACCCCCATGGGTCCAAGGTACGCAATTTATATCCTGAATAGTGAGTTTAGCAGTATTTATTATCTTTGAGAAATATACTGACTTGATCGTCGGAGTGCCCCTGGGTGGACGAACCACCGCCGGAATCTTCTCTTTCTGTTGCAGGTCAGCCCGGTGTCATCTATTTTGCCAGTTCTCTCTAGCTGATTACTAAATTGGGCAGTGTGATCAGAAAATCACTCACACAATTTGGCACCGTCTGTGGGAAAGAAAGGAGAATAGATGGCCAGTAATGGACAGAAGGAAAAGATTGGGGACGACACTTCTGCTGGGAGTAGGAGACCTATTGACCTTGATATCACAGGAGACGAATGCAATGCAGAAACTCGTGACCAGAATCACGGAGTAAAAGACGTGGCCAGACTGGCGACGCACCAAAGAAACCAGATCAAAGTGGATATTACAACGAGGACGACCTCCAGGTATGGAGATAGGTGCCTGCGGAGGGACGAAGAGGTAAAAGCGATGGCAAACAAACTGGCAGACCTGCAGTCATTCGTCAATTTCATGATGCAAAATAACGTCATGCAGCCACCGTTCCCGCTGCAGGACACGCCAATTCCAGCGGCCAATGCCTAGAAGGGAGGGCAGAAAACAATCCCCGTAGCCCCTCAGCACAACGAGAGTGAAAGATACTCTCACCGACCTTCTAGGGAAGTCGGACGAAGAGAGTCAAGAAGAGAAGAATCACGGAGGACGCATCGCACAAAGGAGGCAGACCCCAAAGGACATTGGCATGTTCAGAGGCAGGCATTGTGCTTCGACACAACTCATGGAGAAGGGTCGAAAAGGACTCACCACGAAGCTGAAAGTAGTGCACCAAAAAGACTGAAAGCAAGAGATAGCCGAGCCCCTGGGCGAACGAATGAGGACTAAAGAGATTACCTTAAGAGGAAGCAACAGAATGTCGACGCCGAGGTAACCTCCCCAGATAAGCTGAGGACACCATTCTCGGTAGAATTGGACAGGTTTGAGGCACCGAGGAGATTCAGTATGTCGAGATTTCAAATATACGATGGTAAGTCAGACCCCAACTTCCACGTTGGATTATATTTGAACTCAATGGCATTGTATAGTGGGAACGAGCCGTTGCTCTGCAAAGTGTTCCCCTCATCTTTCGGAGAGATTGCATCAGATTGGTTCCACAAATTACCAAAGGAAAGCGTGAAGACTTGGGAAGGCCTGGCCGAGATGTTTGTGGCCAGGTTCGTGACAAACAAGCTGCAGCCATTAAGGGTGGACGCATTGATGGCCCTGAAGATCAACAATGATGAAGGCCTTAGGGCATATGCAAAAAGATACTATGAGGTGTTCAACCGAATACCCGAATGCAATCAAGAGGTGGCGGTCGCATCCTTCAAGAACGGCCTAAAAGACAACTGTCCACTACGAAAGTCTTTGGCAAAGACACTACCAAAAAGTATGGAAGAGCTCATGGCGAGAATCGAGAAGTATGCCAGAGCCAAGGAAGACACGTCGGGAACTAAACAGATAAAGCAAGAGAAAGGAAACGGCTCGCCGAAGCGAGGCCGAGGTAACAATGGATCGAGCAAACAAGAAATAGAACTGAGGGCCACACAGGCAGTAACAACTGTGTTCCGAATCCCGATTCCCAAAGTCCTGGACCGGATTCGGAACCAACCCTATTTCAGAACACCAGCGAAGGCACCAGGAGAGTTTATGGGAAGGAACGTTGGTAGACATTATGTTTACCACAATGAAGATGGGCACACGACTCAGGGTTGTAAAGCCCTGAAAACACACTTAGAAGAACTGGTGAGGCAAGGCCATCTGAGAGACCTCATCGATGAGGCCAGGACAAAGGAAGAACATGCCAGATTGCCTCAGGCGCCAGCAGCTCCGCCTCCCCCAGCACCACAACCTCAGGCAGGAGGACCTCGGGTAGTCAATGTGATTCACTCGAAGGTCAACAAGAATGAAATTAGGGGAGAGACCCAGAAGGTGAAGCACTTGCAACATGTCTACCAAGTCAGGGAGAAGAGACATCAGACAGAGGAGCGCCAAGGACCAGTAGTGTCCTTTTCGGAAGCCGACCTTGAGATGGTACAGCATCCGCATAATGATGCCTTGGTAGTATCCCTCCAAGTTAGGGAGTGCTAAGTAAAACGCATCCTGATTGACCACGGCAGCTCTTGCGACATCATGTACGTTCGATGTTACAACGAGCTCGGCCTTCACCCAGATGATATGGAGCAATCCAATAGCCCAATGATCGGGTTCAATAGAACGTCAACATGGCCACTGGGAACAACCAGCTTGGAGGTGCAGGTGGGCACCAGGAAAGTAACAACAGAGTTCACCGTAATGGACACACCCTCCCCTTACAACATCATTTTGGAAAGGCCATGGTTGCATGCAATGGGAGCTGTTCCCTCAACACTGCATCAACTATTGCGGTTCCCAACAGAGCATGGGATTGAAGAGGTCAGAGGAGATCAGCTGCAGACAAAAAATTGCTCCATGGCAGCAATGAAATCCACCTGCAACATTCGAGAACCAGAAAAAGCAGAGATCGAAGACGAGGACGTGGAGGTCCTAGAAGATGTCGACAAGGAGCCAACCGAGAAGAGTGAAGAAGCACTGAAGAAAATCCTCGTTCAGGAAGGGGATGGAGAACACTTCTTTCTTCTCAGCTCGGGCTTAGCCAAAGAAGAAGAAAAAGAATTGGAAGCTTTTTTTAGAGCAAACATTAAGGTGTTCGCATGGACGCCTTACGAAATGCTAGGCATTGACCCTGAGGTCACTTGCTATAAGTTGAACGTTGACAGGTCGGTCAAACTTGTAATTCAACGAGCAAGAAGATCGACGATGGTACACGTCGAAGCAGTGGAAGAAGAAGTAGACAGACTTCTTGAGGCTAGGGCCATTCGAAAGGTAAATTACCCGACATGGCCATCGAACATAGTAGTGGTGAAGTAGAAGAACGGTAAATGGAGGATCTGTGTAGACTTTACCAGTTTAAACAAAGCCTGTCCCAAAGACAACTTTCCTCTACCCAAGATTGACCAACTGGTAGACGCCACTTCGGGGCATGGGAGGATGAGCTTCCTAGATGCATACATGGGGTACCATCAGATAGCCATGTACCCGCCAGATGAAGAGAAGACTGCGTTTATCACCCCCAAAGGACTGTATTGCTACAGAACGATGCCTTTCGAGTTGAAAAACACAGGAGTGACTTACCAATGGTTGGTAACCAAGATGTTCAAACATCTAATTGGCAGAACGGTGGAAGTCTACATCGACGACATGGTCGTGAAGACCAAGGAACCCGAAGGACATCTGGCCAGCCTCAAAGAAGTATTTGAAATCCTTAAGACATATCGGCTCCGACTCAATGCCTCGAAGTGTGCATTTGGAGTTGGATCTGGTAAGTTTTTGGGATACCTAGTGACCAGAAGGAGCATTGAGGCCAGCCCAGATCAGCTCAAGGCCATCCTAGAACTAAAGAGCTCGGCATCGACAAAACAGGTGCATATGCTAACTGGAAGGGCCATAGCCTTGAATAGATTCGTCAGCAGAAGCTCAGGCAAGTGCAGACCTTTCTTCAATTTAGTGAAGAAAGCCACAGACTTCCTGTGGACCGAAGAATGCGAGGCCGCCTTGGCCAACCTAAAGAAGTATCTGACCACAGCTCCAGTCCTTTCAAATCTAGAACCTGGAGAGGAGCTGTTTTTATACTTAGCCGTTTCAGAGCATGCGATAAGCGCAGTAGTAGTCCGAGAAGAAAAAGGGGAACAAAGGGCTATTTACTATGTAAGTAAAATCCTGACTGATGCAGAAACGAGGTATCTACCCTTAGAAAAATTGGCACTAGCTTTGGTAATGGCTTCAAAAAAGTTGAACCATTACTTCCAAGCCCATAAAATTGTGGTGCAAATAGAGCACCCCTGAAAGTCCTTTCTACAACAAGGAGACCTGACATGAAGAATAGCCAGGTGGCAGTCACCCTAGGCCAGTATGACTTGTAGTACAGGCCAAGGACAGCAATCAAAGGCCAGGTTTTGGCTGACTTCGTGGTCGAGTTCACGCCAGAATCCATTGAACATCGAGCTCCGTTGAGCCAGGGTGAACGATGTCCAAACAAGCAAGGAGAAGCTCAGCCAAAGGTGAAAGAACAAAGAAAAGAGGAAAAACTCAGACCCTACAGCATTTACATCGGCGACGCCTTTCGACTGTTCGTTGATGGGAGTTCAAACCGATAGGGAGCGGGGGTAGGAGTAGTGCTGATATCTCCAAATGGTCAGATAGTGGAACAGTCCATTCGTTTGGGGTTCAAAGCCTCAAATAACGAAGCAGAGTACGAAGCACTCATTGCAGGGCTGAAGCTGGCAACAGTAGTGCAAGCAGATGAGGTAATAGTTTTTTGTGATTCACAACTGATAGTTAACTAGACAACAGGCGTGTTTGCAGCCCGAGATGAACGAATGTCGGCCTACGCAAAGGAGGTCAGCAGGTTGTCAGCCTTGTTTCAAAACTGCCGACTACTTCAAGTAAGCCGAGATAATAACAGCCACGCCGATGCGTTGGCTAACCTAGCTAGTGCGGTACAACCTAGAAAAGAAAGGACCATAGTGGTTGATTACTTGTCGGGCCCAAGCATCGAACTACTGACCAAAGAGCGCGAAGCAATGTGTGTGGACATGGGACCAAGCTGGATGGATGCAATTGTTACATTCCTGAAAGAAGGAAAGCTGCCAGATGATCACAAGGAGGCACACAAGATCAGATTGAAGTCGGCAAGATTTAGTCTAACAGCAGTGGGACACCTCTACAGAAGATCCTTCACTGGATCCCTTTTGAGGTGTGTACATCTTTCACAAGTGGAAGATTTTTTATATGAAATTCATGAAGGAATTTGTGGAAGCCACGTTGGGGGCAGATCACTCGCCCATAGGGCCATTACCCAGGGATATTGGTGGCCTTACATGCAGAAGGACGCAGAAGCATATGTGAAGAAATGTGAAAAGTGCCAGAGATTCGCACCACTGATACACCGACCAGCAGCAGACCAGAAGCCTGTATCTAGTCCTTGGCCATTTTCCCAATGGGGCATGGATCTCGTTGGGTAACTACCCCAAGCAACTGGGCAAAAGAAGTACTTACTGGTAGCAACTGATTACTTCACTGAGTGGATAGAAGCTGAACCCCTTGCCAAAATCCGAGATGTGGATGTAAAGAAATTCATTTGGAAAAATATCATCACCAGATTTAGGATTTCAAGAGCAATAGTTGCAGACAATGGAACACAATTTGACAGTAAGCTAATTAAGAGCTTCTGTGCAAAGTTCAAGATCAATAACTACTTTTCAACACCAAGCTTTCCCCAAAGTAATGGACAAGCAGAAGCATCCAACAAAGTAATTCTGGACGGGATAAAAAAGAGGTTGCAGGCAGCAAAAGGAAAGTGGGTGGACGAGCTGCCCAATGTGCTCTGGGCATATCGGACTACGCTGAGAAGGTCAACAGGGGAATCCCCCTTTGCCATGGCTTATGGCACAGAAGCAGTTATTCCGCTGGAGGTTGGCATCCCAAGAATCAGAACCCAGGGAGTAGAGAACAGAACTAATGATGTACTTTTAGCCCGAGATCTGGATCTTCTAGAAGAACGAAGGGAGAAAGCTGCAATTCAGCTCACAGCGTACCAGCAGCAGCTTGCCAGAACTTATAACAAAAGGGTTAACCCAAGGGAGTTCCAAGTCGGCGACCTGGTCTTGAGGAAAGTCGTCGGCAACAAAAGGAAAGGATCCTAGAGAGGGAAAGCTTGGCCCAAATTGGGAAGGACCCTATAGAATAATCTCGGTACTGGGTAATTGGACTTATTGGCTTGAAAATAATGAGGGCAAAGAGTTGCCAAGACCTTGGAACACTTGCAATTTGAAAATTTTCTATCATTAGAATTCCTTTGTTCTTTTGTCATTTGCCGAAGTAAATAAATAAAGATTCAGCTTGGTTTTCTTTTCAAAATACTTGACATTGTCTCTAGAATACATGTATAATGAGAACCCAAGTAGAACTTAGGTTCACATGAGGGGGCAAAGAGAGGCGAAATCATTGTTTAACACTTGTTGAACTTTGTGGACAATTTACAAGTTGAAGTTAAACCGAAATCATTGCTCAAATGCTTGTTGAAATTTGTGGACAATTTACAAGTTAAAGTTAAGCCAAGGTTAAACACTTGTTGAAATTTTATGAAAAAAATTACAAGATAAACCAAGGTTATGCCAAGAAAAGTACTTGGGTACTTGCCGAGATAAAACATCAGTTTGTATAACCGAGGTGTGTCACCCCGAGAAGATTGCACGAGGATTGAAGTATATATTAAAAATATGCAAAAATATTCCAAGTATGGATGCATACAAAGCAAGCATGCAAGCATTCAAAAACAAAAGAGTTGTTGTATTAAAAACACATCGACAATATGGAGAAGTTTACAATACTTCAAAAAAGAAAAACAAATTACAGGAAAAGAAGGGAAAAACATAAGGCTAAGACTCCTCAGCAGTAGTAGTTGGTTGAGTTTGAAGTTCAGACGATTGTTGGGAAGATATCTCAACAGCCTTATCCGCCGTGAGCTCGGCGTCAATTTCTGCAAAAGTTTCATCTAGGCTCTTATCGGCAAGGGGAACGACGGCCGATGTCTTCTCAACCGCAGCATCTTTTGGGACCTCTTCACCCTCTTCATCTTGAGTCAAGTCCAGGACTTGCTCACTCAGAGAAGGGGACTTGGTCCCAGTAGTCTCCTTTGATTTCCTCACCAAAACTTCCTCATCGACCTCATCCTCAGAATCAGATTCGTTGTCAGATTGACTGGGAGGTGGAGTTAGAGGGAATGGCATCAGCATTACTCAAGGAGGAGTCCTCAGGGACATCAAGTTTCTTCAGCAAAGTCATCCAACCAAGAGAGAAACCCTTGTTGCATGCTTGCTTGACTTGTTTTTCATAGGCCTCCGTGACATCGGCCATGCCCTGGGCATACGCCTTCTCGTCGGCGTCCTTGATTTCGGCCACTTTGGTGGCCAATGCGTCTTGAAGTTCTTTTTGGGCCTGGGCCACTTTATCCTCGGCCTCCTTCAGTTGGGCTTGAAGGACTTTGTTTATCGCCTCAGCAGCACCAACCTTCTCCTCAGCTTCGTCTTTTACTTTAATAATGACCTTGGTCTGATCCTCTAGGGTCTTCATCTTGGATTGCAAGTTTTTATTGGTTTTTTGAAGGCTGGTGACCTCCCTTTTTTTTTCCGGCTAGCTTATCACGGTTCTCAAAAGATTGCATTGAGAAAGAGTGGGCATGCTGGATGGCCTAAAAGAAAACAGAAGTATTAGAAAATATTCTAAGTATGAAATAAAGAGAAAGAAAGAAAAAGTACCAAGAAAAAACACTTACCTGAATAGAGCGCTAAAGCATCAGAGTATAGTTCTCGTACTCGCTGAACTTGGCGTTTTGCTCCAGATCGCCTGGAAGAAGCAGAGTAGTACTAAGGGCAACGCCGACATTGATGTCATCGGCACTATCACTAGCCATAACAGTCTCATCTTCCAGAGTGATTTCGGGGGCCCAGGGGGCATCAGGCTTTTTAAACCCCGAGGTCGTTGCAGAAAATGACCTCAGCTGTTTGGATTTGGTAGATTCGGATGGAAGCGTTTCAGCGGACCTCTTCGCGAGGACAGAGGCAGTTTTCTCACTCGGAGCCAGTTTGGAAGTTGGCAAGGTATCCTCAGAATCGATCTGAGGCACATTTGCCTTCGGCTGAGCCTTTTTTATTCATTTTGGCTTTGGAGGAGGCTGGGTTTGTGTTGGCTGAGCGTCAACGTCAGAGGGAATACTGGCTAAGAGATCTTTAGTAACCAGTTTTGGGCGGCCCATCTCAGTAGCAAGAACAAGTCATCGACGACGTTTTCGTTGAGATGGGGGGATCAGGGATGGAGCCGAAGTAGACGGCTGTTCTGCTGGATCAGAAGTTGATCCTTGATCTGGCCGAGATGAGGTAGCAATTGAAAGAGTTGTGGCAGAGGGAGGAGATAAGCTCTTCTTCTTTTTCCTTTTAGGAACGTCGGGAAGAGCTAATCTGTACGTCATGATGAAATTCAGTACTAGTGGGGCCCTTCGCTTATGAACAGGAAGGTCCAGTAGTTTCTTTAAACCCGGACTTGGGTAAAAAGACTTGCGGGAGTCTTTTCCTGATTTTGGAAAAACTACAAGGAAAAACAAACATCAGCATATTTGAAGTATTAAAGATTTTGAAAGCAAGTAAATGTGAAATACAGGGCTCTTACCATTACCCTCTACGAAAACTGTCCGAAGAAGAGCGTAGACGTGGAGGTCTTCATCTGGGGCAAATTCCCAGTTCCCCAAAGTAATAAAGTAATCATCTCCAGCTCCCTTGTTGGAGTCTGGGAGGTCGGCAACGATTTTGTACTCCGTTGACCTCGACTTGAGGTAGTAAACATAGCCTGTGTCCTTTTTTAGGCCACACATGGTATAACAATACTGGATATCGGCTAAAGTGACCCTAACGTTCTCTTGTTTTGCTAAGGCTATGATGCCATTAATAACTCGGTAGGAGTTGATGGCGAGCTGCATTGGGTTTAACTTGTAATAATGGATAATCTCGCGAAAAAGAATGTTGAGTGGGAGCCGAAGTCCACACTCGATGAAAGCTACGACAGAAAGAGGCATGGAATCAGCTGTGGGCATAATAGAATCATCCTCTCCAGCTAGCCTTACTTGGACATCGGCAGGGATTTCAAACTCTGTCCTAAAGTGATCTAATTTGGCTGGGGTATCTATGACAACCCTCACTCATGTTTACTGATAATAACACTTATTAGTGCTAATCTATTATTAAGCATAATCTATGATTAAGCATGTTAATTGACTGACTGACTGAAATTCTGAATCGATTGATTGATTGTGCTAGTTTGAATGCAATTCTATCTGTTAACTATTAAATTATCTATTCATGTTTTATGCTTTAAACTGCAAATTGAAGGCCTTATCGGCGGCCGAATCTGAAATTGATTGATATTTTGTGCTAATTAAGATTTATGTGATTTTATGGTATATTCATTTGAAGTGTGATTTGGTATGATTAAATTGGTTCAAATAATGCTAAATTACAAGAGTTGGCCTTATTTGCAACTTTGCCACTTAGTGGCCCACTTCCTTACACATATTGAGGCTTGAATACACTTAGGCAAAACATTTCCTCAGCCATTTCCTTAGACTCAACCGACTAGAGAGAGAGGGAGCTAGGAGAAACTTGTCTTCATCTTACATTACTTGGAAACTTAGTAGTTTTGAAGAGAATTTGGCAAATTGAGCTTCCCTTCCTATAATTCAAGACTTATGGTAGGGAGTTCTTCCTTTTAATTGTGTATTTGAGTTGATTCTTGCATGGCTCATGAGCCTCTAGTGATTTAAGTCTAGAATTGGTCCTAATATGTTGAATTGAAGCTTAATCCATGCATGCATGTACATGTTCTAGCATATTGAGGTTGTTTTCATGGAAATTGTTACATGCATGTTCATATTATGGTTCTAGTACAAGAATTCATCATGTTTTTGGAAGTTTAGACTCATTTGAGCTTGCTTTGAAGCGTTGAAGTTGATTTAATTCATACATGTTGTGTTTTACATCATGTTCATGGAATTTGTTTGAATTGTGTTTAATTGAACTACCTTTGGGCTTTGATTTCTCAAATTGATCTTTAAAATATGTTATATTATGAGTTTTGAAGTGTTTTCTAAAAAATTAGCCCAAAATGATCGAATTTGGTACATTGAAACTTGTTTTTGAGCTTGAGGTTCAAATATGGAAATTCTAGATTTTTGACTCACGCTCGAGCGGAGTGACTGGCGCTCGAGCGTTAAATTCGTGCATCCAGCACTTTACACTGTTTTACAGTCCGCTCGAGCGGGGTATTGGACGCTCGAGCGAGGACTTGTGCCACACGCTCGAGCGGGTATCGAGCACCCAATCGAGCGTGATTTTCACACATCCAGTACTTTTGGCATATTTTACAGTCCGCTCGAGCGGGGTAACTCGCGCTCGAGCGGAGTATTTTGTTTGCCTGTACGCTTGAGCGGGTAAACCCACACTCGAGCGAGACCCTTGTTTTCTGAAAATTTGTTAAGTGTTTTAAAAGGGCATCTTTGCATCCTCATTTCATCCTAGGCATTCTTAGGCCTAGTTTAAGGCATCTTAATGAGGATATTGATGTAGAACCACACCGAGGCAAATTAGGGATTAAGTTATTATTTTTCCCAATTGTGTAACTTAGTGTGTATTCGTTCTGTCACTGTATAGGGTTGGCTTTCGGAGACGCGCTCTAGCTGCTTATAGCCCAGAACTCTGTGAGTAACAATGTTGTAAAGATATGTTCGAAAATGAATATTTTCTGAATGATCAATTGAACTGTTTTCTAAACTATTTACTGTTAATTGAATGAATGTTTGTCCTCTATTCTGAACTGTATTGTGGCATCCTTAGCAACTACTGTTACTGTTACTACTACTGTTATAGAGATCTCTGTCAGTTCCTATCTTGGAACTTCTGTTTACTGTTAGGATGGTCATCATTGACTGTTCGGTCTTTTAAGACCTACTGTTTACTGTACTGTTCAGCTAATGGATGTACCACTATGACTGTTATGACTGAATGATTGATATACTGATTCAATGAACTGTTTTCAATACTGAAAGGACATTCGTTCTTAACCTCTTTACGCATATGTTATTCACTGGGCTTTAGCTCACTGCTCATATATATATGTAGGTGTACAGGCACCGGACCGTTGCTAGAAGCGTCAGGGTAAACTCTAGTTTTGTCAGGCCAACCACTGTGCCTCACTGCGAGGTTCCAAGTCCTTCAAGCTAGGACTTTTGGGGTGTTTTAGTTTCTCCCTTTTTGTATCTGTTTTGTAACTACTGTATAGACTGAATGACGTTGTACTGTACTGTTCTAATAGGGATTAAGTCCCTGTCCTAAATGATTATATATATTGTACATACTGTTTTGGTATTGATTGTTTATATATATATATGAAAAATCTTTTTGCATACAGACTGTCATAGTTCATTGGACATCTTTTAATTACTATTTTGGCTTGCACCAGCCCCTGTACTCTATATTACTGTATTACTGTTAAGCAGGCCTTCGGTAATCTCGGATTACTGGCCGGTTACGGTGCTAAACCCATAGGGGCGGGTTTGGGTCGTGACGGTATCTACCCTATGCTTCTACATACCCATAATGTCGGCTTGAATTAGAAAAGTTGGATTTTAGAAAGAAAGGGGTTTTGAAGGGTTTTAGGGACCTCGGCAAAAGCTTAAAATCTATGGGGAATCATTTCAATTTTCCCTAAGAAGACTGTCTTGAGTTCTACAAACAAGTCCCAAACCTAGATCTATGGAAGCAAAGATCAAAGGCACGAATCTGGAAAAGACACAGAAAAATAGAAAACAAAAGCGCGTTTCAGAATCAAGAACAAGGGAGAACTACCAAGAACAGTGGCCAAAGTGCAAACAATATTGTGAACAGTGCGTATATTTTAGACATGGGCAAAGGGCAAGGTCATGAAATAGAAGCACACTCAGATATATGATTCACAGATCGAATGTTTAAGCAAAGCAGTAATAGCGACAAGTTCAAGAAGAAATCAAGAAACTAAAATAAGAAGGAATAGTGGCTTACCAGAAAAAAATGAAGGCGGTGTGAGGATCGCCGAAACAGTGAAAAACCCGCCAGAAGGGATGAACGGAACGAGTTGCAGAGCAAGGAGAGCTTGGACAATGGAGGATTTGGAGAGAAAAGCTAGAGAGAGAGAGAGAGCAACAGAGACAATGAAAAGTGAAAGGGCAAAAAATGGAAACAAATTTTGTTAAAAATTGGAAACGGCGGCAAAAAAGCCATCAATGCGCCTAAGAGGACGGTTTTGTCAGACGGCACGCGCAAGCGCAAGGCGGTTTTCAGGCGTGTCGCAGGTACGATCCAATATAGGAAAGACGCGTGTCGTAAACAGTTGAATTATTGTGTATGACAGCTCATACGCGTGAAAGGGTTCTTGAAATTCTTGTTCTTTAACGAAGACGTGTCGGCCAACATAATGTTCTCGGCAGAGATACTGTAAACCAATGTACTGGAAGGAAGTACCAATATATAGGTTTCATCACCTCAGAATGCCGAGGTAATAGAAGCTAGGGGGCAGTTGTGGGGACATATTTTCTGAGTACCAACACGTGGCTAAGGTGACACCGACGTATCAGCCGAGGTGCCACATGTCCTGGTCATGACGCCGAGGTTATCTCCGAAGATATTAGAATCCAAGATAAACAGATAAGGGACAAGAGTCTTGGAATGAGAGAAGACTTCAATTAGGAAAGGATAAGACTCTTAGAGAGTTTATCCCAATCCTACTAGGAGTCTAAGATTAGCAGTAATCCTAAGTTCATTAGAGCTAGGCTCCTATTGGGACTAGGATTGTGTTGACTATAAAAGAAAGACACCCCTATGGGTCCAAGGTACACAATTTATATCCTGAACAGTGAGTTTAGCATTATTGATTATCTTTGAGAAATATACTGACTTGATTGTCGGAGTGCCCCCAGGTGGACGAACCACCGCCGGAATCTTCTCTTTCTGTTGCAGGTCAGCCAGGTGGCATCTATTCTGCCAGTTATCTCAAGCTGATTACTAAGTTGGGCAGCATGATCAGAAAATCACTCACACACTTTCCATAATAAACTACATAAACCACAAACACACACAACAAATCCACAAATAGAACTCTACTCATATCCCAAAAAAAAAAAAAAAATCGATAAAAATGATATGGCAATAACATTTTTTAAAACAAATTCATCGTCATCGTCATTAGTGTTTTGATTTAAAATGAAACTTTCAATTTGATCCACATAATTTTGTATATGAATTTTCTATTTGTATATTTTTTTTAAAAAATACAACAATCAATTCGATCATTCTCATTCTCATCTTTCCATAATAAACTACACAATCCACACAACATAACAAATCAAAATTGTTCAAAGAGTTGAAAATGAAATAGAAGAACATACACTTCATACCCATTCAATCTCTAATACCCATCTTCAGAACTTGACCACAAATTCAACAAATTTCCCAGAAACTGAGAGAAAATCTCCACCAAATAGCCTCTATGGAAATTTAGAGTCTTCAGCTCCAGAATTCATCAAGAAAAACCTTAAATACCCCAAAAAAATGAAGTGGGTATTTCTGTGTTGCCATTAAAGGAGTCTTAATGTCACGACCCAAACCCGCCCCTAAAAGTTCGGCATCGTAACCAGCCAGTAATCCAAGATTACCAAAGGCCTTCCTGTACAGATTAAAAACAAACGGGGCTTGCGGAAGTAATATACAACAATACCAATAGTCCAATGAGCTGTGCATCTATATGAACAAACATGTACTTACATAAATGTTAATTTACCCCCCCCCCCCACACACACACATATATATATATATATATATATCTTATAACATCTTATGCAAAACACATACATGAAGAAATCGGGGCCAACACTTGCTAACGGTCATCACGGCCTAGCCTCAACCAGGAGGCACTAAACCTAGTAGGCTTTCAAATGGGGGCTTGGCTAAAGACCCCTCCTAGGCTTGTCCTCCAGAACGCACACCTATACATATATATACAAAACAGTGAGTTAAAGCCAAGTAAATAACAACAAGGTAAATGGGTAATGACAGATGTTCAAAATAGTAATTCAAACAGTTTAGTCCATCATTGATTCTTATATCTAAGCTTTCTAGCATATCTCATCAATACGTGTCACTCATCAATACGTGTCACTCATCATACCAATACTTGTAGACAGTCATATAAATACTTGTATTTCTAGCATATCTTATCAATACATCTCAACCGTCATACCAATACTTGTAGACAGTCATATCAGTACAAGAATACCAGTACGGTGGTTCCAATTGGTACAGTCAAAGATCTCTATGCACATGTAGCCATGGTATCGTTACCCCCATGCAAAAGCCACGTGAATATAAACTACGGTATTATTACCCCCGAGCAAGGGAAACATGAACATAGACTTTGGTATTGTTACCTCCGAGCAAGGGCCACATGAACATAGGCTTCGGTATTGTACCCCCGAGCAAGGGCCACATGAACATACGAACATAAACCACAGTATTGTTGCCCCCGGGTAAGGGCCACGTGAACATATGAAAGCCACATTACATTTCTGAAGAATAGACAATTATTCAGTTATTTAAGGAAATAACGTTCAACAAAGCATATCATATCAGTCAAGAAATACAAATAAGTTTTTACTCACCATAGTGTCTAGAAACGGCTGTGCCGTTCTCGACTTGCGATCTACAATCACAATGCACACAGCACAATACATATCTTATCATTATACGCATTCAAATGGCTAACATGGCTTCTTATTCTTTCAGTCGGTTCTTTCTCGGTTTAGTTCATTCGTTACTTTATTTCTTTCGTTATTCAAGTATGTCCATTCGTTCTTCAATTCCATGTTATGCAAATACATAAGAAATACACGTGAAAACCATGCAAACGGAGGTCCGACAGTCAAAATAACGGAATAAAAACGAAATCGAAAAACTGCCTTGTTTGGCCGCACGTGCGGTGGCCTTGGCCACACGAGCAATGGTGAAACAGTGTGTAATTTTTGGCAAAAGAGGGTTGGCCGCTTGAGCGGTCTGGGTAAAACTTCAGTCCGAAAATCTTGCTTTTGCCTTGAAACCCTCCCTTTTCAAATCCAACTTCAATTTATACAAATTAAGGCCTAAAACCCTTTAAAAACATGTCACATGTAGTATGTCTAACTTCATAAACAAATCATATATGCAAAACAAAACTCAATTTGTATTTAAAAAGGATCAAAACTTGACAATATACATTTGAGGGTTCCAAGCTCCACTTTCATGGAAATTCATGGCAAAATTCAAGAGCTATGCATGAAAAACTAGTTACTACACATTACTTCATGAATTGATGCCATATATACAAAGATCAAACATCCACTCAGCAATATACATGCAAAACTTTTATATAATCCATAAATCCACCTCTATATCATATGATCTTCAAGATTAAGAGTTAGATTCTTACCAATAACACTTGTTCTTGCTCACTCTAGACAAATCCAAGCCAAACGTGAGTTTCCTCTTTCTCTTCTTCCTTTCTTCTCTTATTCTCTCAAACTCTCTAGAGTTTTCTATCTCTCTCTCTTTCAGATTTTTGTTTCTCTTTTAAAAGGATAAGTTTTGAGTTCATTATACCACATATATATCTATATATGTGACTAAACTAATAAAGGTTGCCCAAACACTACTTAGTGAATCAGACGGAATCAATTTTCAATTAAACTCCTCGAATGGTTTCAAATATTCTGATTAATCCATCCATGTATTCAATTTTGGTTTCTGAACCCATTAAGGTTGTCAATTTCAGTTATGAAATTGTAATCCTAACAGATATTTTCCCAATTCAGACAGACACTTCCAAATTAAATCATATTAATTCATAATAAATAAAAGTAATTTTGCCACGTATTTTGGGGCCGTTACACTTAAAGTACAAAAATAGAATTTTTACAAAATCTACTAGGCCCTTTTATAAAACCCTAAATCGATCAAATTAATGTTTTAACAAATTCCAATAAAAAACAGAAACTTTTCACTTTTATTTTCCTTTTTCCCCTATATTTTCTCGGGTTTCTAAATGGGTTATGCACAATAATACCCAGTGTGAATGATCTTAACACTGGTTTTCATGTTAGGTTGGGACCAATTGTAGGTGATTGAACCCGTTATGCCGCTTAGCCACAAATATCCTTCAAAAAAATTTGAAACCAAAAAAGTCAAATCAAAATCAAACCCAAAACCTAAACTCCATAGATATATCTATATATATATATATATAGAGAGAGAGAGAGAGAGATTACCAACAGTGCGAAACTTGTGATCAACGACTCATTCCCTGATAGAAACATAATGTTAAATCCATTTAAGAAACATAATGTTAAGAAACAAATGTTGTACAATTCTATGAACTGAACGTCTTTGAGGAAAACAAAAAAGAATAATGAAATTGTGAGTTAACATAGCTGGAAAAAACAAAGGAATTGCTGGCTTCTTTCTTTTCTCTTTGAGTTGATTTTTTACTAGTTATGTTGTTTGGTCACAAAATCTAAATCTTTAATATCAAACACAAAAATTAACAATTTTTATACTGGAATGCAATATTTCAAATAAGATAAATTAGAAATCAAGAAATTTATTGAAATTAATTAGAAGAAGTAAACACAAAGAAATTAATGATTTTTATATTGGAATGCAATAGATAAATTAGAAATCAAGAAATTCATTGAAACCTCTAGATTGTCAACACAAAGAACTGAAGAACTTACCTCTGTTTTGCAGCAAGGGAAATTCACGAACAGACACAACAAACACGAAGAGAGAAGATGAGAGGCACAAATCGAGTGAAATATAAAATAAAAAAACACTGAAACAATTTTGAATCTTACTTGAAAGATGTGTTTGAATTGCAGCAACAATGGGTTTGAAGGGAGCCGAGTGAAGAGAAAAGGGGGCGAGTGAGAAATGGGTGAGTGAGAATTAAAAAATCTTAACCCTTAATGAATTTAGGAATTAATCTCAACCATTGAAGCAAAATGTAGATATTTTGACACATTTTCAAAAACCTTCCTATTTTATTATATAGATATTTTATTGAGAGAAAGAAGAGAGAGAGAGAGAGAGAGAGAGAGAGAGAGAGAGAGAGAGAGAGAGAATAAGAGAGCCCTCGAAGATTTGTGGACGTTATTTGCCTCGTAATAGCTGAAGAAGATACACTGATTAATTGGAACAAAACCTAACTTGGATCATCATCCATAGATCATCATCAACTTGCAAAAGTGAAACAAAGAGAAAAAGATTAATCAAATACCAGTTTCAGATACATAAAAATAAAAAATAAAAAAGTGTTGTTTTTGAATGGATAAAGGGAAATGAGTGGTAATGAATCGAAGATGGGCTATCGATTTCACTGACAATTCAACTGTTCCTTCATCTTGCGACATCCCTGATCCCTCTAGTTTCTCTCGTGCTTCTCTCGGCCAGGTCTTTCTTTCTCTATCTCTCTATGTTGCATTGTGGGTTTGAAAATCAGAGAGCCCTCGAAGATTTGTGGAAGTTGTTTTGCCTAGATCATCATCCGTAGATCATCATTATAACGTCTTGAACTAATTACAACGTACCCATCTCATAACAGTCGGTAAGTGGCAACGTACATGAATTGTTAAGCTTTCATCAATCAGAGTTTTATATACAAAAGGTGACACATGCGATACACATTCTTTAACAGTATATTCTAAATCTACAGTATGTGTTATGGAAGAAAAGAAATGGAAGCTACACAGATAATCGTATGCCCTAAAGGCTTACACCTTTCCAAGTCAATGATTGGGTACATCAAAAGTGAGTCTTAAGCTCAATACGTATAAAGCCTTAGGTTTGTACAAAATAATAATAATAAAGTACAACACTTAGCCTTCAGCTAGGAATGGCAACGGGGCGGGGCGGGGCCGGGGATCGCACTCCCCGTCCCCGATCCCCAATGGTAAACATCTCCCCAGCCCCGGCCCCGATCCCCGACAGGGAACCAATCACCATCCCCGTCCCCGCCCCCTAACGGGGATCGGGTTTCCCCGACGCCGAAAATTTCCCGGACTAAAAAAAAAAAAAAAAACCAAACAGCAGCAGCAGATTCAACATCATCAACATCCAATCCAAAAAAAAAAAAAAAACAAACAAACAAACATCATCGACCAACATCAAAGTTTATATTAATAACATCATCAACAATTTATATTAGATCTAAGTAGAGAGAGAGATAAAGAGATTGATCTACTCAGATCTAAGTAGAGAGAGGGAGATTCATTTGCTCAAATCGACTCTGGCATCGCGACACAGAGAGATCGATCCGGTGCTCTGGTTCGGTGCTCTGCTCAGATCGGTTCTGGTTCGGTGCTCTGCTCAGATCGGCACTGGTTCGGTGCTCTGCTCAGATCGACTTTGATTCGGTGCTTTCCCTCTCTCTGAGTGAGTGAGAGAGAGAGAGAGACAGAGATGAGAGATGAGAGACAGTGAGGAAGAGAAAGAGATCAGATGTGAGGACGAGAGAGATTAGAGGTGAGGAAGAGGTGAGAAAGAGAGAGATCAGAGGTGAGGAAGAGAGAGAGAAGATATGAAATGAATGAAAATGAGAAAGAAACTAATCAACACACACACACACACACACATATATATATATATATAACATGTACCACTTCAAGAACAAAACGGGGCCGAGGCCGGGTTGGACACTTTATCACCGTCCCCAGCCCGAAATTGATCGGGGGTTAATTTTTTAATACCATCCTCGCCCCATCGGGGGTATTTTTCGGGGAATAACCGTTCAAATCGGGGTCGGGGGATTGGGTCCCCATCGGTTCAGTTTCAAATTGCCATCCCTACCTTCAGCTCCACAATCCTCCCAAGCTAAGTCTTTAGTGGAGGCATGCCACAAGCACTTGAAAATGGTTTTCCCATATAGGGTGAGCCAAAACCTAGTAGAAATAATCCAATATAATATATGAATCTTAACAAAGATATAAGGGTGAAATGCATATGCAATGCTCATGTCAAAACGTTTTATCTTTTCTTCCTAAAACTAGGCCATGCTCAGTTTATATCACAAGTCCAAATTCATGTTCTTTATAATAAAAAATAAAGGGGAAATCTCAAACCAGTACAATCTTTCACGGATATTTGGTCCACAGGAAACCGTCAAACGACACCCATGTAAATGTAGTCTATACAAGCACTACTATTGTCATTTTACGGATATTTCGTCCGCAAAAATAGACACCCATGTATACGTGCGTTTTTCGAGACTTTCACTTTGGACACACGGGCCAACTTAGTTTGGTGTTACACACTTTTTTCCAACTTTCACCCATTTTTCTCAAAATCACTTACATTTGCAATGTATTAAATGAGCAACAATATTCAATGCACATGGATAAGAAATTAGTTTCAATTCACTTAATCTCCATGCAATTTCTACAACAATCATGGTTATCCTTCACCGACAACCCAAAACAGATATTTCTAAACAGATATAAAATCTCCAATACAGATAAACTTTGTAAATTTCAAGGTGAATGATAATACATATCAAAGTCCACCATCTATATTAATACCCATCCAATTTCATATTTTCAACATCAATTCAATTTATTTATACAAAATAAATATTTGAGCCATTTAGTGTAAAACCCTTTTTTTCTTCCAAAACCGATTCCCAATATCAAAATCAATGATTTGATCACAACTTAACCTCATTTCCAACCCCACAACCATTTTCAATACATCCATTTGAAAACTCTTTTTTTTTTTTTTTTAAACCAAAACCCTAGGTTTGTTCAAAATTTCCCAAAATCACAAGATTGTTTCATAAAAATAAATAGCTAAGTTAAAAATCATAAAAAATTGTAGAGAATCCCTACCTCAAAACTAGAAGACAAGATAAACATGGATGAAACTCGGAAGAAGCTGAAATCCAACTCTATTCGGATGAAAACAAAACTCTAGGTGAGCCCTACCTTTTTAACAAATGATGTAGGGTGAATAAATGAATAGATTTTGGTGTATTTGTAGAGAGAGAGCAAGTTCTAAAGAGAGGAGTTTTAGATTTAGGGTTTTGAAATGTTTTAGAGAGAGAGAGATATATGAAAAAGTGATGTATAAAGTGACTTTTATGAACTGATATATGCACAGTTCGGTCGAACGCAAGAAGTGACGCTCGAGCGTTCCGACACAAAAATGATTACCACTCGAGCATAAGAAGTGATGCTCGAGCTCCAAGAAATAATGAAAAAGAGCGTCACCACTCGAGCACAGGAAGTGACGCTTGAGCGTAGAATAAACACTTCCAATAATTTTATGGACAGAAGACCATCGCTCGAGCGCAATAATGGTCGTTGGAGCGCACGACCGCTTGAGAGAAGAAAACACCGCTCGAGTGTAGAATACACTTTCTTAGTAGTTTTGTAGGCATGTAAAAATACTGAGAGTTCACAAAGGTTGCTCGAGCGCAAAAAGTAACGTTTGAGCGCAAGAGCAAAATTCTGGGCAACAAGATTTTTGAAAAACAATGTACCAACCTGTTCCAAACACAACAACATATCCCAATAGGAAAACTTAAGAAAGAAAAAAGGGAAAAAAACAAGAACAACCATACAAAACCAAGAAACTTGAGTCCATAATATCACATGGGTCGGGTCTTAAACCAGGATTGCTATAACATCAACTTGAAAAAGTGAAACAGAGAGAAAAAGATTCATCAAATACCAGTTTTAGATACAGAGGAAAGAGATAGGAGAAACAGAGGAAAGATGGGGAGACAGGTGTTTTTGGTGGTTCTATTCAAGAAGAATAATAGAGAGGGAGAGAGAGATAAAGGGAGAATTTAGAGGAGACGTGAGAATAAAGAAGGGGAGAGAGATATAGAGGGGATGGGGAGGAGACGTGGATAGGTGAGAAGGTTAAAGAAGAGAAATGTTTGGGAGGGAAAAAAATTGATCTCAACCGTTAGATATTGATTAGGAATCATCTCAGTCATTCAAATGAAATGTATCTCTGATATATTTTGACATATTTTTGAAAACTGTTATGTTTTATTATATATATATATATATATATTAAGGGATTGAACTATCTTTGGTCCTCCATCGAACTGGACCATCTAGTCTGGCCCAGTGGGCTAATTTTTGGTCTCCGTTTCGATAATTCGAACATTCACATTTTAGGATTCGTCAGAGTACATCATCCTTATAAAAAATGAAGTCAATTGGATAACGGTAACCACGTGTTTAGATTAATTTTGTATGAAACTAATCCGAACATAAGGTTGTCATTATCTAATCGACTTAATTTTTTCCAGGAACGATTTACTCGACGAATCTTAAAATGTGGATGGTTCAGATTATTGAAGCGCGCCTCAAAAGTGAGGTCATTGGGCCTAATAGTACCTCTCTAGTCTGATGAAGGATTGGAGAGAAGCCAGTGCGATATATTTAATATTAATAAAATTTTTGAGTGTTTACGATAGTTAACAAAAAATATATATATATATATATACGGGCTAGTTCAATTCTAAATGGATTTGTAATATAAAATCATAGACTAAATCATGAAGTATGATTGTAATAACCCTGATCCGTGATTGGCTTAAAACATATGATTAAGAGTGCTTAATGAGTAATTAAGATGAAACTCTGAATTAATTGCATGTGTATTGCATTATTGGTGTTTATATCTATTCATGGTAGGAATATCTATCTATATTTCTATTTAGTTTTGCGAATTGAGGGCCTTATCGGTACTCGATCACGAAATTGACTACGGTTATGTGTTATTTGGAATTTTTAGAATTTTATGGTAAGATAAATTGAAATTCGATTAGGAACGAATTAAATTAGAATCATTAATGTTCACTCCAGCTTAATTAATCAATTCTCTAATCAAGCTTATATAAGGCATAAGTGGACCTTTAACTGTAATTTACACTCTCTCATTTTGTTGTCTTGAGAACAAAAACGTGAGAAGAGAGGGAGAGGAAAGCTTGAGAATTGAATTCAACAAGCAAGGAAGGAAAGAGAGGGATTGCTAAACTTTGGAAGAGAAGTTAGAGGATTTTAGCAATCTAGAGCATAATTGAACATCTAAGGTAAGAATTCAACCTTTAGGTTTGAGTTTAAGTTATTCCATACATGAATTCTAGAGAATTAAGCTAAGTTATACGAGAATTAAGCTAATGAATTAGAAAGGATGATCATTCCATGCACACATGCATAATTCATGGATTTTGAGTTTTAATTCCAACAATTTCATACATGCAAATGATTATCTTTGTTAGACTATGAGAACTCACCATGGTTTTATACACAAACACTTCATTTGTACATGTTTTGGAAGGTTTGAATTCATGGCAATACATGCATAATATGTATACATATGTTCAAGTGGTTTTGAAGAATTCACTTGCTTTTAGGCCTTTATTTCGAGTATTGATTCTTAATCCATGATGTTTTACAAGTTTCCAAGTGTTTTCTCAACTTTTGGGTCCAAATGATGAGTTTTGAGGCTTTGAATTTGAAGGTTGTATTATGTTCAACAATTTGAAAATTTTAGATTCTGCTTCTCCGCTTGAGCGACAGAACCTGTGCTTGAGCGACCCCTCTGTGTTTTGCACCTCCGCTTAAGCGACCAAAAGGTGGCTCGAGCGTAAAATGCATGCTCCTAGAAGTTTATATGTTTTGCAGACCACTCAAGCGACAAGAGTTGCGCTTGAGCGAAGGCATGAGTCTTACGCTCGAGCGAACGTTAAGCGATCATCGAGCGAAAGAATCAAGCAACTAGTACTTTTGAGAAGTTTGCAAGCTGCTCGAGCGACAGAAGTTGAGCTCGAGCGACCACTCACATTTTGTATGTTCGCTCGAGCGTAAAGTGAAGGAAGTTACGCTTGAGCGGGACTCCTATTTTCAGAAAAATTTGTTAAGTGTGTCCAAGTGCATTTTAGCATCCTCATTGCATCCTAGGCATTCCTAGACCAAGATTAAGACATAATACTGAGAGCAAAGGTTAGAAACACACTAAGAATGAAATGAAATGAGTTACGTACGATCCAAGCGTGTGTTTCAGTATATGTATCTGTTATGTTTGTATAGGTCACACACCATGGGCTGTTGGTCCATTGGTTTACCATCAAGCTATCTGTGAAGCTATCTGTGAGTAATAACTTAGTAAAGCTATACTCGATATGAAATACTTTTTGAATATTATGATATGATATGAACTGTTTTTGAATGGTAGAAAAGAATGTGTTGTGATTACATGAATGATGATCTACTTCTTTGAAATGTAATTGTGATATAATTAACAAAGACTCTTGCCCAGGGGACATAATACTGTGGCTTATGGTCATAAGGCCCTCGCCTGGGGGAAACAACACCGTGGCACACGTATGAGATATGTTACTCGGTACCAGAGGTTTCAATGTGGAACTTAATATGCTTGACCAAAGAGATATGTTTAATGCTAACAGATACACCACTCATGATATGAATATGTATATGACTCTGTTTCTAATACGAATATGCTTATACTTTGTTCAATAAGAGATTTGGAAGTTATATCTGTGACAGACATCATTCATTAAACCTCTTTACTCTGTTATTATTCATTGGGCTTCCGCTCACTATTTATATTATGCATGTAGGTGACCAGGCACGTGACCAGGTTCAGAGTTAATGACCTGGCGTCTCAGTTTTGTCAGCCAACCGTCCCTTTTGTGAGCAGGTCAAGTCTAAATGGCTTATGTTTAAGACTTTGTCTTCTTGTGGGTATAGAACAAGTTCTGTTCATCTGTACACTGAGCTAAGTCCCACTTTTGTTTTACCTGTATATAAGAATGATGCACGACTAACGTAAATATATATGATGCCACATGCGTGTTATTAAAGTTTTAAATTTCTATCACACACATGTCAGCACAGCTCTATAGACAATGTGTTTCATATATTTGCTTCCACAACCCTAATTATATATTATTCTATTTAGAGGCATTTGGTAATCCTATGATTACTGGCCGGTTACGACGCTAAATTTATAGGGGCGGGTTTGGGTCGTGACAATGATTCACCTATTTTAAGAACTAAAATTGAACCTTGCAATGAGAAAGTCAAATCAAACCAAATGGTTTGGTCTAGATGGGACCATAGTCCTAACATTTTTGAGATTATTTTATTTTATTTTATTTTTCTTATTTCCTGTCTAATTTGCAAGTGGAGTTAAGGGGTCATCTAAGCATGGGTCAAATGGGTTGAGGCTTCAACGTCGAAGTTCTAGGCTCAACCCAAGCCCTGTTCATTCTAGTTCAAGCTACTTAGAATATGAGTTTAGATTAGACAAAAATTTAACGATTATGTTAAGTTGCAAATTTTTAAGCCAAATGATGACTGTGTGAGTGATTTTCTGACCACACTGCCTGCTTAGTAACCAGCTGAAGAGCACCGGCAGAATAGATGGCACCTGGCTGACCTGCAATAGAAAGAGAAGATTCCGGCGGTGGTTCGTCCACCCGGGGCACTTCAACGATCAAATCAGTATATCTCTCAAAGATAAATCAAGTGCTAAACTCACAAGCTTGAGTATCAAAAGTATACCTTAGACCCATGGGGGTGCCTCTCTTTTATAGCTAACATAAACTTAGTCCCAATAGAAGCCTAACTTCTATGGACTCAGGATTACTGCTAATCTTGGACTCCCAGTAAGATTAGGATAAACTCTCTAAGAGTCTTATCTTAATACAAACTGAAGTCTTCTCTCATTCTAGAACTCTTGCCCTTCATCCGCTTATCTCGGATTCCGATATCTTCGGAGGTAACCTCGGCCTCGACCTCGGCATAACAACCACGACACGTGGCACCTTGATTGACATGTCGGCGTTACCTTGGTCACGTGTTGGTACTCAGAAAATATATCCCCACAATGACATTTACTCAGGATATTAGGTTTGTCCAAACTCATTGAGGTCAATCATCAACACTAGTGGTCGTTTGATAATATTTATCTCTATAATTTTTTGATAATTGTCTATTTTAATTTTAAAAAATTAAAAATTATTTATAAAAATTTAATAAATTATAATAAATTTTTTTTTAATTTCCACTTGTTTTGAAATAAACTAACATTTTTTCATCCATTTTTTAACCCTGTCCACCACCAAAACCCCTATCCTTTAGTCCCTTACCATTACTTACCCCTCCCTTTTCTAGTGCTTCCTCCCAACCAATTTAACGAGTGGTTATTAAGGTGTTATGATTAATGGAGAATGTAGGACTTGTATTTTATGTCAGGTGATTGAAAAATATGAAAAGACATGATGTATGATAATTAATGAAGGAATATGAACATATGGCGCTTCAGAAGTATTGAATAGTTTTTTTAATTTAACCCAATATAAAACTTCTATCAATTGGATTAAGTTATTATTGATAATTAAAAAGATAAATTTGAAAGTAATTTTATCAACGTTTAGATAATGAAATTTTAAAAAATATATTTAAACTAAATAACAACAAATATATTGACACATAATCTCAAAATAAATTTAAAAAATCATACTTATTCTCTATAAATTGCACCAAACAATTTCATTACTCAAAGAAGATGCTTACAAAAGCGTGTGTGCAAGCACAAAATAGTAGAGCACTCGTGGCCCTAATTTTATATTGCAAAGATGCTCTCACACCTATAGCCTTTGCCTAAATTGCAAAGGTCACGCTATATTAATATTAAAATAAGTACTTAATTATTATTATAAAGTAGTAGTAGTGTCTAATAAGTTCATTATTGGACACACAGCCGAAGAATCAACAGTTATATAAGGGTCACAAAACACATTTTCAAATGCTAATTAGTTGTTGTGACATCACGAAATGCCTTTGTTTGAAAATCGGCAAGTAGTGACAAATGTGCAATGCCAATTCTCATGTCGTGGTCAAGAGTAGGGGTTGTGTAGTCCCTTTTCACGTAACTTTAGTTTATAAACATTGACACTTTGGATTAGTTTTTTCCTAATTCAAATGAATATTGGGTTGGCACAATAATATGGTAGCGTTGTTTGATAGGCCACTTCACTTACCATTTAAATATATGCATATATATATATATATATATTCATATTTTTAACGTGACAACTGTTCGAATCACTTTTTGAAAGCAATTGTTATCATATTTAAAATGAGTGACGGACGAAGGAAGAGGGAGGTGGTGGGTGGGAATTCTGCCACCCTCTTCCATGTGTACAAAAAAAATTTTGGGCCTATGGATTTTTTTGTGTATTTATGATAATCAAATAGTATATTGAACCATTCAAAATCAATTAATTTCAGCATAAACCCTTAAATTGGTGAAGGGAAAAAAAAAAAAGAAAAAAAAAAAAAAAACTTGTACTTTTCCTCTTAAGTAGTAGTAAAGGTGCAATATGTAAACCAATCAAGCCACGTAAACACTACCAAAAAAAATTAAGGTTTTAAAAATTAAAATTTAAAGACGAAATTATTTTTTAGGGAATAAATATTTTTGTTACGAAAAGTATCGTTATTATGTTTTTAGTAACAAAAATTAGATATTAGTGATGAATTATTGTCCTTTTGAGACCAAATTGTTTGTCTCAAAAAATAAAATATTTTGAGACTAAATTATTTTGTCCATAAGAGTCTATTTATTAGTGACATTTTTAAAATTTTGTCACTAAAAACGTTATTTGGACTTTTCGGTATGACTTTTTAGCGACTATTTTCATGACAATAGAAATTGATCCCTAAATGTCTTTTGCAACAAAATTTTCACTTTTAGAAACCAAAACATTTGATTTCTAAAACTCTTATTTATTGTAGTGAAACTTAATAATAAAAATAAAAGTTGTAAATTGGTATAACTTCTTTTTGAGATTTAAAGAAAATGTTAATCTCCACAAGTACTGTTAAAATTTTACTTACACTTCATTTTATTTTTATCAATAATAATTTGGTAGTTGTAAGGATTGAAAAATGATATATACATATATATATATATATATATATATTTTACGTTGAAATATTTATTTTATCTTATTTACTCATTTGTTTACTTACTACTAGCGGTAACCTGTGCGATGCACGGAAAAATAAACTATATACATTTTGTGTGATATATAAATTATTCTAATATTGAATTATATTTTAATAGCGGCAAGCCATGATGTTAGGTCATCTTGGTTGATGTTAACAATAATTAATCTACAAAATTTCACAAAAAAAATTTGATATACATAAAAAATTGTTAATTATAAAGATTGTTAGGATAATAGTATTACAATCACTTGCTAACATAAATAATTTGTATCAGACTATAGTGTCATGCAAAAAAAAAAAAAACAAAACAAAAACAAAACAAAACAAAACAAAAACAAAAACAAAGCATTAAAAGAAATAAATTGTATAAGTTATCATAAATTTACTTATTTTAAATCAATGATTTATATTATTATTGTGGGACCAAATTATGAATAAATCTCAACTTTTAATTATAATTTGTAAGTAATCATTCTCCATAACTTGAATAATACTTGCATAGTTTCTATAACATTTAAAAAAAAAAATCAAGATAAGAATTTCGTAGGATTATAAAAATTATATAAGAAAATAGTTTAATCCATTTTATTTATAAAAAAAAATGATGCCAGATTATTTGAATTGTATTTGAAGAAATATAACAAATGATGGCTTTAATCATTATATATCCAAAAAAAAAAAAAATTATATAGGTTACTCAACAACAAAATGGTCGAATAAAACTAAAGTCATAGACATTGAATTAAATCAGATGGGCTCTAAATTGATAATATAATCTAATAAATCAACTAATAATAACAGAGAGATATCAACAAATATGTAATATTTCTCTACCATCTTTGTATTATATTCATTAATTTCATATATCATATGAAAGTTTTATTTGTCTCAATCTTTCAATAAAATAAGCACTAAGAAAACAAATTTGATAAGAAATTAGTTCTAAACTTTATTATTAAAAAAATAGAAATTTCAAAGAGAAAATTTAGAGATGGGATTGAAAAAATACTATAACAAATGACAATCTAATAAAAAAAATAAAAAGGAAAAACACATAGTAATGATCTAATGTAAACTATTTTTAAAAATTAAAAGAAAGAATATCAAATTATTACCTTGGATAAAAATAGTGACGGAAAATAATTTTGTGAGATTTTTGTATTGCTTGTCCCATACCGCTTTCATTATTTAATTATTAATACTCTTCTTATTCATAGCCAACCATTCTTTTTTTATATATATCTTTATCACTTGGTAGATAATAACAAATAATAAAAATTATGAGGGGTAGGTTAAGAGGAGATAAGAAGTTATAGATAAGAGTATTTCACAAGATAAAAAATTCAAAATAAAAAAAGATAATATGTGATAAAAGGAGAAAAAAAATATAAGTAAACCAAAATAAAGATTTAGATAGATATGTTTTTGATAGATATGGATTAACAAATCATATACTTATCTAAATTTTATTATTATAATTTTTTTTTGTAAATCAATTAGTTAATCTTTATCTTTATCTGTAGACCATGGAATTAATTTTTATTAATTATTTTTCAATTCTTATATGTTTATTTATCTATAAGTCATGAAATTATTATTTTTCAAATAATTCTTAAAATTTTTATCTTTATCTAAATGTCATGAAATAAATTTCCATAAATTATTTATGATTTTTTTATATGTTTATTTATAATGAAATTAATTAAAGTACAAAATGAAGGGCAAAAAACATGAATAATTTTTTTTTAAATCAATTCATTAACCTTTATTTTTATCAGTAGGCCATGAAATTAATTTTTATAAATTATTTATCAATTTTTATATGCTTATTTATGGGAAGAAATTTTAAATTATCTCTAAGTTATGAAATTAAGTATTTAATTTTTATCTTTATCTGTATACCATGAAATTAATTTTCATAAATTATTTATCAGTTTTTATATGTTTATCTATATGGAGGAATTTTGAAATTCAAATCTTTATCCATAAGCCATGAAATTAATTTTCATTTTAATTAATCAAACAAATAGAAAATTGAGAAAAATAGAAAACACGAAAGACAATCAAAAAGGGTTGCCAAGTAGGAAAGAGATAATTTTAAAATTATCAGAATTTAGGAATGAATATTTACAGATTTTTTACAAAACCAGTACATTTGATTATATATATAGTATAGATAGATAGATAGATAGATAAATATAGTGACGGAAAATAATTTTGTGAGATTTTTGTATTGCTTCTCCCATACAGCTTTCATTATTTAATTATTAATACTCTTCTTATTCATAGCCAACCATTCTTTTTTTATATATATCTTTATCACTTGGTAGATAATAACAAATAATAAAAATTATGAGGGGTAGGTTAAGAGGAGATAAGAAGTTATAGATAAAAGTATTTCACAAGATAAAAAATTCAAAATAAAAAAAGATAATATGTGATAAAAGGAGAAAAAAAATATAAGTAAACCAAAATAAAGATTTAGATATATATGTTTTTGATAGATATGGATTAACAAATCATATATTTATCCGAATTTTATTATTTTAATTTTTTTTTTGTAAATCAATTAGTTAATCTTTATCTTTATCTGTAGACCATGGAATTAATTTTTATTAATTATTTATCAATTCTTACATGTTTATTTATCTATAAGTCATGAAATTATTATTTTTCAAATAATTTTTAAAATTTTTATCTTTATCTAAATGTCATGAAATAAATTTCCATAAATTATTTATGATTTTTTTATATGTTTATTTATAATGAAATTAATTAAAGTACAAAATGAAGGGCAAAAAACATGAGTAATTTTTTATAAAATCAATTTTTTAACCTTTATTTTTATCAGTAGGCCATGAAATTAATTTTTATAAATTATTTATCAATTTTTATATGCTTATTTATGGGAAGAAATTTTAAATTATCTCTAAGTTATGAAATTAAGTATTTAATTTTTATCTTTATTTGTATACCATGAAATTAATTTCCATAAATTATTTATCAGTTTTTATATGTTTATCTATATGGAGGAATTTTGAAATTCAAATCTTTATCCATAAGCCATGAAATTAATTTTCATTTTAATTAATCAAACAAATAGAAAATGGAGAAAAATAGAAAACACGAAAGACAATAAAAAAGGGTTGCCACGTAGGAAAGAGATAATTTTAAAATTATGAGAATTTAGGAATGAATATTTACAAATTTTTTACAAAACCACTACATTTGATTATATATATAGTATAGATAGATAGATAGTATAGATTTGCTTTTTGATAACTTTAATCCTATTAAAAGAGAGATTAATATAATTATATCAATTTTATTAAATTTATTATATTATATTTTATCTTATTTATTTATTTATCTACCCACTATTTATATTAGTTTCGATTACTTTAATCTTATTAAAAAAATTATATAATTATATCAACTTTATAGAATTAATTATATTTTTTCTAAACTTTTAATTGTGCCGCATTTATGGAAGGCCAACTTACCAACCAAAGTACCGGAACGCACTAAGAGTCTAATTATTCTTGCGTGAGAATGTGGCTTAATTAATCTCATACACAGTTATGTTTCAAACTAAAGAGATAATTACAATAATTTGCTTTTGGTTCATCATATTAACTTTATTTATTTATTATTATTTCTTATTTATTTAAACGCAAGCTAAAAGAAAAGAAAAACCCATAACTGCCACATTCAACTTGCAATGAAACACCTCACTTTGGTTCGGTGAAAATAGTTGAAACATGATCAAAGCTAATGATGTCCATTACCTTTAATCCAAAAGAGATTTGTGGAAACGAGAACCATATGTGTGAAATAATATTAAAAATGTCATTACAATTATTTGTGACCGGGCGCACGATGAAACTCCGTAAAATTCGCCTAAACTTTAATACATACCTTAATTTATAATAATAACAATAGATTATGGAGTTAGTGATTGAGTTAATTTTAATAATAAGAGCATGGAAAGAGTTCACTCTTATTACAAATTATTTTGAATCGAGTAGGGCAAGTGTTTTTGTTCAATACTAGGGAAAAAAAATGATCCCCATGAACATAATGATCAATTGCATTGTTTACTTCTCACTAATGATTTTTTATTTTTCTCTCTCCCTCTCTTTCTCAAATGCAATGCAATTGACTTTTGAGAGGAGGAGGTGTAGTGCATCACGAATAATGTTTGAGAGTCACAATTTGTGTGGCTCAAATGGCTCAAAACTGCTAAAACGACGTCGTTTTGGCATGTTTTGTGCTCAAAACGACGTCGTTTTGACAGTTTTGAGCCATTTGAGCCACAAAAATTGTGGCCCTCTACCATTGCCCAGTGCATCACCGTCCATAGTTCATGGAAATTGTGGAGAGTTTGAATCCAACCATCTTGGGTTGACATTGCAATAGCAATTGCCATCCTTCCATATTTTAAAATGTCAAATTTCAAATAATGAATTCTCCATTTTTAATTTTTTTTTTTTTTTTGCTCTATTCCTATTACACTCTCAAATGTATAGATGTAATAAAAATCTTAAAATATAAAAATTTTGAGACATAAAAGTAGACGACGGAGAGCTGTGCAGCCTAAAAATCACATCATGTTTTATAATTGATCCCCTCTTCTTCTATTATAGGAATGGGAAATTACATCAATCACATTGTTTTTAAGTATGACTAAGTTTTTTTGTACCACTAGATATGGGGTCTTTTGGGAAGTTAAAAAAAAAAGTCAACTTTTAGCTTTTTATTCATTTTGAGTTATATCACTTTTCACGTTTTGTATCCACAAAAGATAAAATAGACAAAAAAAGGTCAAAAAATCAACTTTTTACCAACTTTTCAAAACACCACATAAAGATAGCAAGGCCAAGTTTGGCATAACTTAAATAATACAAAAAAGTCAAAAAGTCACTATCCTATTTAAGTCACATCATCTTATTTAAATCACATCACCTCTCTAACACATCACATCAAACCCAACCCATATAAGTCAATAAATAAAAAAGTGCATTTTTTTAGAATATCCCAAACAAACCCTAAATATTACCCACATTAATAAATACAAATGAGACTTATGTTTTTGAGTGTAGTGCAATAAAAAATTTAATAAAAAAATTATTTATGTATAATTTGTTTAAATAAAAAAAAAATGTAATTCTCTCAACTTGGAAAGAAAAAGACGGGAAGTTACCTTCAACATCCCATCTAAGTGACCATGAGTTTGTGTTTTCTTGTCATCCAAGGGAGACAAGTTCATGTTCCTTCCATATTATCACTAGTAACGTGATGCCTTATAAAATAAAATGTCTATATATATATATATATATTGTATAATCAAAACCTTAATAGACTAACTTGCAAATAAAACAAATTTAACTCTCCTTTTCAACGACATAAGCATAGCCTATTGGAACTCTCCTCAAGGCATACTTTAAAATCTAAAAGTTATTAGATGATTCTCAAATACATGTAACATTGTTTAAATGTATTTTTGTAATTAAATATGAATTTTTTTTTTATTATATGATTGGTTTAAAGTATTACATAAATAATGTCAGGTGGTGCTCCAAAATTACTGAATTGAATAATTATTCTTTAAAATCTTGAAAAAATTGCCAATCAATGGTAAGACCAAAAAAAATTATAAAATTATGAAAAAATTTATAATTTCAATTATTAAGTTGATAAGCATTATTATTGATATAAAATATGTTTTGAAAATATACACTAAATTGTAATTACCGCTAAAATCTTTCTTTGGTGTGATTAACATATTGTTCACACCGTCAAATCTTTCCTTGGTGTAATTAACATGGTCTTCACACCGTCACACATGTTTGATGATGGAATTTCAAACGTCTCTAGTCATTATATTAGGAAAAATGTTTGGTAGTTCAAAATTTTGTAACTCAAATGGCTCAAATCTGTCAAAACGATGTCGTTTTACACTTAAAATCTGTCAAAACGACATCGTTTTGAGTGATTTGAGTCTTGAGCCACAAAATTTTAAGTTACCTAACATTATTGTTATATTAGTCTCCAAACAAACAGCGCCTTAGAAATAAAGAAAGTAGGGGTATGAAGAGGGTTGACACTTTGTAATGGGCCTTTTTTTCTTTTGATAAAATATGGAAATAAATAAAGTAGAATTGGGTAAAAGTCTAAGAAAGTGGGTGGTAGTGGTGTAACACATAAAAATATGAGATTCCCTCCTTTTGCGGTCCTTTATTTATTTATTTTTTAAAAGTAAATTTTGGTTTTGTTAAAAAAAAAAAAAAAGCACAACTAGTAATCCTTTATTAGTGCGGCCTCTTGTGGAAGATAGAGAGAGAGGGTGTTTGTTGTTTTTAGCTTTACAAGCGTGGATGTTTTTGTTGGAGAATCCACAACCAAAATTGGCTCCATAGTGTTATGTCCCACCCTCTCCCTCCCCCCCCCCCCCTCTCTCTCTCTCAAAATATTAGTTATCAAAAATGTTTAAAATCTTTTTTCTTCTCACCTTCTTTGACCCCTCTCCCTTTTTATTGTCTATTTTTTTTTTTGCTTTTTTTTCCCTTCTCTTCCAATCATCACTCGCCACATGTGTGTGAGGTAGTAGGGGTGGTGATTGGAGGGAGTCTCTATCAATGCTCATTAGTTATACCAATCTGACACGTGTCATATCCTCATTTATTCAATCATCTTGGTTGCACTTTTATTATGGATTTCATTATTATTAATAAATAATGTTATACAAATAAAAAAAATTGTAAGAAATTTATTATATAGAATGACAAGACTTATTGTAATTTTTTTTAATTTTAAATTTAGAAACACAATCATCATTATTAGGATCATGATCATAATTTATTAGTATGCCAACCCAACTTTGATTAACCCAATTGAGATCCATCATTATTATAAATAAATAAATAAATAAATCATGAAGAATTTGTAGAATAATATGTTGAGGTAGTTCATATATGCAAATTATAAGAAGGAAAATGTAAAGAGTATTTTGATATCAAAATCAATAAAACTTGAAAAGGAAATATATAACATGTAAAGTCAGTAGAATATGTTGAGGTCTATCACATTCTAAGTATATACAATAACGTGTGCTATTCAAGGTTGCACATTTTGTATGGAAAATCAAGATTTGGAAGTTTCAGTTCAGGGGATGAATTAATGACACGGGTTTTATTTATTTATTTTTAGATTATTGAGAGGGTAATTTATGTATAAATTGGGTCGGGCTAAGTAAGTCCGTTGGAATGGACCGAGATAAATATAGTCTTGGACCGAGCCAAGGACCAAGGTAATTATCTCGGTAGCCTTGGTCCTTGGTCGCATTGGTTCGGTCAAAGGTGGGCTATCAGTGGCCTGGTCTAGCAGTCGTAGACCGAGGTATCTGTGGGAATCGGACCGAGCTAAAAGATAGCTCGACAGGAGATCATTCCAAAGACTAGGTTGACTAAATTGACTTAATTAGCACGAGCTGTGTAAGCACGGTTATGCCTTGTGCTAGCCAGAGTAAGAGTTACAACTATCTCACTTAGACAAGCAGTGAGTAAGGAGTTATCAGAATATACATTATCCTAGGGAATGTAATTCCTAGGAGGACTCTGCTAAGGAGAGTAGAGTCCTACTAGAATTGTGCAAACCATCTTACTTAGGTGGTAGTGAGTAGAGTGTTATCAGGATAGACACTTGTCACGACCCAAACCCGCCCCTATGGGTTAGCACCGTAACCGGCCAGTAATCCGAGATTAACGAAGGCCTGCTTAACAGTAATATAGTAATACAGAGTACAAGGACTGGCGGAAGCCAATACAGTAATTAAACAATGTCCGATGAGCTGTGATAAACTGTATGCAAAAAGACTTTTCATTCAAATGTATACAGTCGAACAGAAACAGTATGTACATATATACAATCATCCAGTTCAGGGACCTAGTCCCTATTAAACAATACAGTACAGTAATCAAAACAATTACAGAGATGGGAGGGGGAAATTAAAAACACCCCTAAGCCACAACTTGACAGGCTCGGAACCTCGCATTGAGGCACGTAGGTTGGCTTGACAAAACTGGAGTTTACCCCGACGCTTCTAGCTGCGGTCTGGTGCCTGGACACCTACATATATATATGAGCAGTGAGCTAAAGCCCAGTGAATAACACAATGCGTAAAAGGGTTAAGAATGAATGTCCTTACAGTAATGAAAACAATTCGTTAATTCAGTATTTCGGTCGTTCAGTCGATACAGTCATATGTGGTACATCCATTAGCATAACAGTACAGTAAACAGTAGGTCTTAAAAGACCGAACAGTAAATGATGGCCATCATCAGTAACAGTAGTGGTTCCAACAAAGGAACCGACAGAGATCTCTGTAACAGTAATAGTAAACAGTAGTTGCTAAGGATGCCACAATACAGTTCAGAATATAGGACATACATTCATTCAATTTACAGTATTAGTTCAGAAAGCAGTACAGTTCAATTGTTCAGAAGATAATCATTTTGAACATATCTTTATACAGTTGTTACTCACAGAGTTCTGGGCTACGGTAAAGCTAGAGCGCGTCCCCAGTCGCCAATCCTACACAGTTACAGATTGAACACACACTAAGCTACACAGTTGGGAAAGATAATAACTTAATCCCTAATTTGCCTCGGTGGTTCTACATCTATATCCTTATTAAGATGTCTTAAACTAGGCCTAAGAATGCCTAGGATGGGATGAGGATGCAAAGATGCACTTTAACAGCATTTTCAGAATTTTCAGAAAACAAGGGTCACGCTCGAGCGTAGGTTACTCCGCTCGAGTGGACATGCAGACAAAGGTTTCCGCTCGAGCGTAGACTTACCCGCTCGAGCGTTCTGCAAAACAGTCAAAAGTGCTGGATAGGTGAAAATCACGCTCGATTGGGCGCTCGACACCCGCTCGAGCATGAGACACAATGTCCCGCTTGAGCGTCAATTCTTCCGCTCGAGCGGACTTCAAAATAGAATAGAAATGCTGGGAGCACGATTTCCACACTCGAGCGCCAGTCACCCCGCTCGAGCGTGAGTCCAAATTCTGGAGATTCCAGATTTGAACCTCAAGCTCAAAACCAAGTTTTAAACCATAAATTTCGATCCTCTTGGGCCAATTTTCCAGAAAACACATCAAAACTCATACTTCAACATGATTCAAGGCTCAATTTGTCAAATCGAGGCCCAAGGGTGTTTCAAATAAATCCAATTCAAACCAATTTCCATGAATATGAAGAACGTGCAAACATGCATGAATTAAAACCATTTCAAAGCTTCAATTTGATGCTCTAAGGAGCCAATTGTTCCAAAAACAAGATGAAAACATGGACTTAACATAACCATGAGTATGCATGTGACAATTCTCCATGGAATCAACTCAAAATTCAACAATTCAAACATGCATGCATGGAATGAGCTCCAATTCAACATTAATGAACCAATTCTTGACTTAACTCTTTAAACTACCATGGAAGGGACTTAAATACACAATAAGAAGGATGCAATTCATACCTAGGTTCCTCAATTACAAGTCTGGAGGCTCAATTAGGCAAATATCCTACAAATTCTCCAAGTCTCCAAGCTAGACTCTCACTTGAACTCAATTCCCTCACTCTCATTCTCTTGGTCGGTTGTGTGCAAGAAATGGAAGAAGAAATGTTTTGTTTACAAGTATACAAGCCTCCAAGTATGTTGCCTAAGTGACCCACTAGGGATGGCAAGGTTGTAATTAAGCTAACTATTGCAATTCAACTCATTTTAATCCAAATTAATCATACCTAACCAGTTTTCAGATAAATATGCCATAAAATCCTACAAATTCTAACTAACACAGAACATCAATCAGTTTCAGATTCGGCCGCCGATAAGGCCTTCAATTCATAATTTAACCATAAAAACACGAACAGATAATCAAATAACCAAACAGATAGAATTACAATTAAACAGGTATACTCAGTCAATTCTGTTTCAATTTCAGTCAGTCAGTTCAGTAGTTTATTTAGTTCACTTATCATTCATAATCAGTTTCAGTTTAACGGTAATTAGTGGTTATTCGGTAAACAGTGACGAGGGTTGTTACAACACTTTTCACTGGGAGTGTAATTCCTAGGAGGACTTTTATAAGGAGAGTTGGAATCCTACTAGGATTGTGCCAAACAGAATTTATAAAAGCTAATAGCAGGACCTATGTACAGGTATCCCAATTTTTACTCTAGAATACACAGAGCTTATTGTCTATTGTCTATTTTCTGATTTAGGTATCGGAGAGGTTTCCGGCACACATCTGCCGGCTAGCTCACGTTTATGTTTTCAGGTAGCAAAGCAACATTGTTTGAAGGAGTGCAAACTTGATCAATAGGATTATACAATAAGATTATTTCGTGCTCGTACAATTGGCGCCGTCTGTGGGAATTGCAATCACAAAGAACAAACCACTTGATTAAGTTCTCTTTAAACTGATTTCAATGGCGCACAATGAAGACTTACCACACTCTGCCATTGATAGGCAAACCCTAGAAGGGGACGGAAGGCGCGAAGGCTTACCTTTTATCCTGCCCATGGCAAAGTTAGATCCCCAGCGACGAAACCCACGGAGAGATACCTGTGAAAGACGGGGCTCCAATCCTCGTCACTCCCAAAGCCCTGAAAGGCAGAAGCGAAGGCTGGATCCTCAAGTTCTAGAAGATCGGGTAAGGGAGCAACACAAATTGATACAGAGGATGGCGGCATACATGGAGACTATGAAACACCAGATAAAGGGCAAAGGGGCGGCGGAAGAAGAGGTGGGCAAGCGCAGGGAGCACCCTCGCCACTTAGAAGATCGTGATAGATAAGTCACACCATCACAAGCTAAAAGTAGAAGCCTCAGGTCAAGCGATACACAATCGAGGACTTCTAGACTCGTTACTCCAGGTCTGAGAGAATGAGGACTGAAAGGTCTTACACAAAAGGAAGCAACTATCGGCCTACACATTCATACCAAACGACATCTAGGCACACGAAGTTGCCTAGGTCGGCAGACTTGCGGACAATGCTCGAAGAAAGGGCTCGAAGAAAAGAAGACACTCAGGCTCGCGACCCCGTAGAGTCTGCGCATTACAACGATTGGCTTCTAGAGCACATAGGAGTGTCGAGGTTGGGATGCCAAAGCTGCACCTTGCCTTTAAACTAGTAGACAAAGCATTAGCAAGGTTGTAGAGCTCGCCGTTCATTCCGGTGATCGAGAATGCACCATTACCCTCAGGCTTCCATCAACCTAAATTCACTACTTATGAGGGAAAGTCAGACTCCTACATGCACTTGAGCCACTTTCACTAGGTTATGGCTGTGTATCGGCGAAACGAGGCTCTGATGTGTATCCTGTTTCCTTCTAGCCTTGGTGACATGGGTTTAACATGGTTTGAAAGGTTACCAGAAGGCAACATAGCTTTATGGGCGCAACTAGCGGAGACATTTGTGACCAGATTCAGAACAAACACCAAGACACCAGTGGAGATTGACCAGCTTCTCTCCATAGACATGGGTGAAAAGGAAACATTGAGGTTCTACAATAACCGGTATTGGGAGACTTTTAATCAGACAGGAGATTGCCCCACAAACCTAGTTATCGCACAGTACAAACGAGGTTTGCTGACTGACAATAAATTAAGGGATTTAATGACAATGACGCCGCCTTACTATGGAAGCCCTGATAGAAAGAGTGCACCAACACATCTTGGTCGAGGAAGATGAGATGCGTATCAAGACAGAGTCCGATACAAACAGCATTGTTGAACAAAACACCCTCGGCAAAAGTTAATACGGTCGACAAGAAGGACCGACCACGCAAAAATCTTTGCCCAACTGGGGGTAAAGTGGGTTGGTAGGTTTGACCAACTCTTTCTAGATTCCTTGCCCAACTGGGGAGCAAAGGCAATTGGCAGGTTTGACCAACAAAACTTTCTAGATTCCTTGCACAACTGGGGGGCAAAGGCGGTTGGCAGGCTTGACCAACAAAACTTTCTAGATTCCTTGCACAACTGGGGGGGACAAAGGCGGTTGGTAGGTTTGACCAACAAAATTTTTTAGACTCTTTGCACAACTGGGGGGCAAAGGCGGTTGGCAGGCTTGACCAACAAATTTTTTTGCACCCTTCAGCCGATATCAGGATCTAGGCTAAAGGCGATTGGCAGGTTTGACCAACAAAAATTTTTTAGACTCCTTGTACAACTAGGGGGCAAAGGCGGTTGACATGTTTGACCAACAAAACTTTTTTGAACTCTTTGAGAGGGATGACAGTTACTTCAGCCAAAGCAGGTTGGCAGGTTTGACCAACAAAATTTTTGCACTCTTTGGCCGGGATGACAGTTACCTTAGCCAAAGCGGGTTGGCAGGTTTGACCAACAAGTTTTTTGGATTCTTTAGCCAAGATATGTATCTCGGCCAAAGAAGGTCGACAGGATTAGGTAAGGCCAAGCTAATTAGTTTGGCTAGACATGCAGTGGGAATGATGCAAAACATTGAAAAAGAAACACAGTAACCGCGCCAAGAGATCAAAAATGTTCATTAATTAGAAGATGATTACAAAAGGTGGGACATATAGCCCGGTTACACAGAAAGAACGACTCGCCGTACGATTGCAAACTCGAAGGGTATATACGTTAAAGGCAAAAAGGCGAGACTATTCAAATTTTTGGCATGACAGCTGTAACAGGAGAACGGGGCTAATGTGGGCACGCCACATGCTAGATTAGTGGAAGGACGTGCTGAGCAACTGACAAGACTGATTGAAACTAAACAAGTTTTTGTAGCTCGGCAGAGTCGGGCGTTCTTAGCTCGGCTGGAGGAAAATAATCCCAATCATGCTACGCAGATGGAATTAATGGGCAATTGAAAGGGTAATTTATGCATAAATTGGGCCGAGCTAAGTAAGTCCGTTGGAATGGACCGAGATAGATATAGTTTTGGGCCGAGCCACGGACCAAGGTAATTATCTCGGTAGCCTTGGTCCTTGGTCGCATTGGTTCGGTCAAAGGTGGGCTATCAGTGGCCTGGTCTAGCGGTCGTAGACCGAGGTATCTGTGGGAATCGGACCGAGCTAAAAGATAACTTGGCAGGAGATCATTCCAAAGACTAAGTTGGCTAAATTGACTTAATTAGCACCGAGCTGTGTAAGCACAGTTATATCTTGTGCTAGCCAGAGTAAGAGTTGCAACTATCTCACTTAAACAAGCAGTGAGTAAAGAGTTAACAGAATATACATTATCCTAGGGAATGTAATTCCTAGGAGGACTCTGCTAAGGAGAGTAGAGTCCTATTAGGATTGTGCAAGCCATCTCACTTGGTTGGTAGTGAGTAGAGTGTTATTAAGATAGACACTCTCCACTGGGAGTGTAATTCCTAGAGTGACTCTTATAAGAAGAGTTTGAACCCTACTAGGATTATACCAGGCAGAATCTATAAAAGCTCATAGCAGGACCTATGTACAGGTATCCTAATTCTTACTCTAGAATACACAGAGTTTATTGTCTATTGTCTACTTTCTGACTTAGGCATCAGAGAGGTTTCCGGCACACACCCGCTGAGTAGCTCACGTTTGTATTTTCAGGTGGTAAAGCAACGTTGTTTGGAGGAGTGCAAACTTGATTAATAGGATTATACAAGAAGATTATTTCGTGCTCGTACAATTATCTTTAAAATTTATGTTTAATAATAATTGAGTACATATAAAATTTGTATCTCAAAATTGGTTAGGACAAAACTATGAATAAAACAAAACATTCTGGCCACGTTTGTTTAGCAGATTAAATTGAATGATATGAGATTGTTAATAAAGGGATGGTTAGTGAAAAATTTGTTAATGTGGAGATTCTTAATGAGAGTTAAGTAAAAGTATGTTTGTTTTGATGATAGTGTGGAAAATGGTTAGTAATGAAATTGTTAAATTATTTTTATATAAAATAAATAAAAAAATTATTTCTATATTAAAAAAATTAAAACAAATAGGTGTTTTTTGACTGGCCAGCTATTTTGTAAGAAAAAATAAAAAAAATTATACTATTCTGGTCAACCGACTGAACGTCTGAACGGATGACCGGATAGACTTAATTCGTTCATTATTTTTCTAATCCCACCCCTCCCACAGCAATATTGATTTGATCTCTGAAAAGGATTGTGAATTCAAGTGGAGTGCTAGTCCAATACTATGAATCAACGGAATATAGATTTATGGACCCAACAATCATTTTAGTCTAATCCTACTCTATAAACGCCTAAACAAATGTGGCCTTCCTATATATATCTCTTGTAGAGTATTAATTACTTGAAAGTTTTAAAAATTAAAATGCTGATATCATCAAAATAGATTCAAAATAAGTCTATAATACCACAAACAGAATCTTCCAATCCAATTAGTGAGCGAAAGGAAAGATTCATCCACACTTAATGAATATAAATTTTTTGGGTGGGTAAGCGACTGAGCATTATGTTAGAGTGGTCAATCCACAACTACCAAACCCATGTCACTAACTATGCTAAACCAACCAATATTATTGTTATATGCAACTATTATTATACTTCATTTACATCTAATTTTTAATAAACAATTAATTTAGGAATAGAAGTGAGAGTACATGATGATTAAAAAGTGGATAAGACGTGGGTTTTGGAACGCTTTAATCTTCTTGCTTTACATCCCATCCGTATGTATGGAGAGAGAGTGAGTGACTGAGTGAGGGTTGTGTCTGTCTTTAGTGCTGGAAAAAGTGTAGAGAGAAAGAGCGAGCGAGAGAGAGTAGCAGTTAACTTTGATTGGGCATGTGTTCATTGTTCCCTCCACTCCAAACAAAAGTGCATGAAAGTATTCTTATTATTATCCATTAATTAATTTTTATTTTATATATAGTGTATAAGTGAGTTTGTTAAACTATTTAATTTTGGGGCGTGTTGTGTTGTGGATCTTCTTACCAGTCCATAAGATTTCTTGCAGGTGACAAAAATTATGGCCTTCTTGGTTTCTTAATTAGTATAACCCTGGCCTAATTAGGCACACATCATACTTTGTTTTTCTACTATATAAAAAGTAAATAAATAAATAGAAAGTCTTTTAGCAAAGTCATTTTAATTTTTACGGTTTTTTTGAAAAATGTTTGAGGGCAACAAAAAGTGTGGCTCAAATGGCTCAAAACTGTCAAAACGACGCCGTTTTGCATCGTTTTGTGCTCAAAACGACGTCGTTTTGACAGTTTTGAGCCGTTTGAGCCACACTTTTTATAGCCCTCTACCATTGCTCTTTTTTCTCCTTCACGGTTGCTCTTAACAATGTGAAAATATAACACAATATTTGAATAATCATTAAAAATAGAAAACTGAGTTTCATATTATTTTTTAATAGTAGCAAGTCTTTTACCCTATTGCATCCAATAAGGATTGCCTCTAATGTATGAGACAGTATAGAGTTTGATAAGGAGTAAACAAAGGGAGAATAATGGAAAGGGGAAAAGTTAATGAAAGAGAAAGTGGTGATTCATGAATACAAGTAAAAAGTGAAACCCATGTAGAATGTAGGAGTATAAAATTTAATAAACAATTTTTTTTTTATTAATTTAAATAGTAAGATTTATAAATTTTTTTGATATTTTTTTATGAGATAACACAACAAATACCACAAATTAAATGATACCAAAGTGCATCAAATAACCTCTTCTGTGTGGTGGATAACTCCATTGCCGAGTCTATTTTTGTTTACATACCTACACTTTGTTTGGATTATAGATTTGATTTAAAAATTTAGAAAGGCCAAAAAAAAATGTGTGAAATGTAACTATATTTTATCACATTTCACCTATATTTTTCTATTCTCTCTCTAATTTTCTTACCCAAATTTATAAATCAAATACAATATAAAAAAAAAATGTGTAAACCGTACACATTTTTTTGATTTGTGAAAAATAATATAATTTATATTTTTAAGTAGATTCAATACATTTTCCAATATGACTCTTATTCACTTTGTTTAGTTTCAGAAAATTGATTACACATTTTAGAAAATTGAATGTTTTGTTTTTTTTATTTCTTTTTATTCAAAAAATTTAATATTTTAATATATTTTTATTTTTTAATTCACAAATCCTAGATACACTTAAAAAGTATAATATGTATAGATTATTTTTTAAAAAAATTCATCAAATACAAAAATATAAAAAATATAAAAATTCAATACATTTTTGTATTCTTATATATTTATTAAATTTTTAAAATATTTTTTCGCGAATATTTATTTTTTAAGTACATTTAAGTTATGTGCATATAAAAAGTAAAAAAATTAACTTAAATTATTTAAAAAAGTTACTAAAAACAAAAAATATGAAAAATAAAAATTTAACTATTAAAAAATCAATCAAAAGAAAACAAGATAATTATTTTATGTCAATTAAAATTTATGTATTATTTATATATTTTAAAAATAAGTGAACAAATTCATTTTCCTCTTGAAGGTTAAGGCATGGCCATAAATCACATCAATGGAAAGTATTATTGTACTCTTTGGGAGGAGTGGCCCAGTGGTGGCTAAGGGCTTTTCAACCCCAATTCTAAGAAAAATTATTAAATCGTGTTGAAATATTAGGTGACAGTGTTCTTATCCATTATTGTAAGATTTCATGTCTTTTTTTTATTTTTTATCATATAATATGAAGTTATGAGTCTCATTTTTTACACCAATTATAATATTTTTAAGATATCATATTGAAAGATCACCAAATAACTTCTCTTATATCTTAAAGTAGGTTACTGATGGATAGATATGGGGGCCATTTGGAAATATGAGTTAAAAGTTAAAAATTAATTTTTAACTTATTTTAGATCATATCATTTCTCACATAAAATAATAAAAAAAATTTAAAAATTTAAAAAATCAACTTTTAATTATTTTCTTAATACACCCCTATAACTCAACTGCTTATACACATACACAAACACAAACAGTGTCAGGTAGGAAGGAGGGTGAAGAGAATCAGGATTCTCTCATTCATTTTTCTTCTTGATTTTTTATTTGTTGGGTTATTGGGCCTACTTTCTAGGCTTAATTTCGATGATCTAAGCCGTTCGCATTTTAAGAGTTATTGAGTATATTCTATATGTAAAAAAATTAAGTAGATCCGATATTAAAAAGTATGTGTTTAGATCATCGAACTAAAAATCATTTTTAAAAAAAATTTAATAAACAATTTTCCGAACACATATTTTTTGATATCCAATTAACTTGATTTTTTATAGATATAATATACTTAATAAATTTTAAAATGTGAATTAATTCGAATCATTAAAATTAGACTAAAAAGTGTTTCCAATAGCCCAGTAAATAAAAAATTAAAAAGGGAAGTCAAGGACACGATCCTAATTCGTGTGAAGAACCAACCCTATCAACACAGCTGGTTTGTGGGCCTCACCCTTGCGTTTTACATGATTCCTTGTTTGAACGGTCAATCTCCAAATAATTGATCTTCATGCCCAACTTAGGATACCCATCTACCATCATCAAAATATATATTTGAATAAAAAAAAATCTTCAATATAATTATTTTTACAATTGATATAAATATAATTTAATTAGAGAAATTATGTTACATTACGGTAAAATTTAAATTTAAACATCACATTGAATAAAAAAATAGCTAAATATAATATTTTTAATGGCTGAAGGATGCACCTAGCAAGACACGAAATATGATTAATTATATTGTATCTTTTGAATTTTTAACAATTACATTGATTTTTTTTTTCTTTGATTTCAAAAATTATGCATTGATTTATTTTATTTGACAACATGTACTTCCTCTCTCAATAGATTGTAAACACGCTTAACATAGAAGCCAATGTACCATTTTAAATCAAAATGCCAATTTCGCCTTCATATAAATTAAATGAATTTATAGTAATAATTAGTAATATTATAAAATTTAAATATACATATATAAAATTTTCTTACTTGTTGATGTCATATAGAAAAAACATTTAAATTTTTCTTACTCGTTGATGTCATATTTATCTTATTTGTTAAAGTAAAATATGTTTCAAATTTTAAAATTTCATCATTTCATACCACATCATTTAATAATTAAATACCTCATCTTATCATTTCATACCACATTAACAAATATAAATGATCCACCATCAATTTGTAAAAATATACCACATTATCAGCATTTAAATAGTCAACCACTCCCACTCTATTTCCAACCTCCAACCGTTACAATAAAACACTCCATTTGTTATAATTAAACACCTCATTTGTTTTGCGGTGGGTACAGTAGTGATCATTGCGAAAAATAAAAATTGATAAAAAAAACTAAAAAAAATTCAACGATAAATATACCTATTTGTTTTATGTTTTTTTATTTAAAGAAAAAATGAAACTAGGATACAATAATTGGCAAATTATACAATTTTGGTTTATCAACAAAAAAAGGAATAAGAAAAATAAAAAATAAAAAAGAAGGCTTAACTTGGATGGAGTGGATCCTACAAAGTACACATAACATTGCATCTACAACAAATGTTTTGCCATTTTTACCCTTTTTAGAGTTGAGATGGGCCTAAGCACACTTCCTTCTCATCCACACAACAATTCCAGAGAGGATGGGGACAACATAGACAACTTACAGCTGAATCTCTCCACCGCATTTATGATTTTGGGTTCATCTATATATTTTCTATCTTTACTATTATTAAGGTCTCGTTTGGAAACATAATATTTTAGTAATTTTTAATTTTTTAATTAAAATATGAGATAAAAAATTAATACGTTTGGAATGACTTTTTAATTTTTTATTAAAAGATGTGCAAAAAATAAAGAGAAAATAAAATTTTTAACTTTTTGGTATAAGTTATAAACTTTTAATTTTTTTAATAACTTTTTGACTTTTAAGCTAAAATAGGCAAATGCCAAACAAGGCCTAAGTGAAGGGTTAAATTGGTTTGGTGAAGAGTTAAATTGATTTGGTGAAATTTTTTTCTCCTCATGTCACGTGTCATCTTCATATATACTAAAATAAAAAAAAAAAATTATTATACACAAACAAGGTAAGTAAGCTTTGAACCCAAAATTTTGGGTTTTATTAAGAATATACTTATCACTCAAATAACATACATGTTATGATATTAAATTTTTTATTATCAATTATTTAAATTGCACATATATCACCAATGTCACCAGTTAATTATCAATTGAAATTAGTTAGGAATCCATAGGAATCATTCTGATAAATAAAAAAAAAAAACAAAAAAAAACTTTCTACTCTCTTTTATTTTGATGCCAATTCCAGAGAGGATGGGGGACAAAATGGACATCTTACAACTCAATCTCTCCACCGCATTTATGATTTTGGGTTCATTATCAATTAAAATTATTAGTTAGGAATTCATATCATTCTGATTAAAAAAAAAAACCCCTTCCACTCGCTTTTCTTTTGATGCCAAATACGATTGTTAGGCCTCTCTAACTGTTCATCAAATCCAACATCAAATTTAAATTTGATGAAAAAAATTACTTTTTGTGCTCCAACAGTTGCACCAAAACAGTATCAAATTGAGAAAACATCAAACGTTTCACCAAACTGAGGACGACTTGCTCCTTTCACCAATTCACTGTGCATAGCCGTTGAGTTAGAAAATTTTACATTATGGGGTCAACCACCCGGTTGACCACCTGGTCGACCCTTTGGTTGACCACCTTAGCAAGGCAAAATTTGGAAATTTTCTCTTATCGGTCGACTACCTGGTTGACCACCTGGTCGACCCACTGTTTGATGCACACTACAGTAACGGTTAGAGCTGTTGGTATCAGAATGAGAAAATTGACTCTTTTTTTTTATTCAAATTTGATGAAAAATTTGTTCAACCGTTGGAGATGCTCTTAGAGTATTGCCAACGCTTCATCAAATTTTTTATTAAATTTAATAAAATTTTGATTTCATATGATATATGTCGATGGTAAATTTAAAATTTTCATCAAACTTTATTATAAGTCCGATTGTACAGAAGGATGTCTGGTCGGACGTCCGTTCATGAGTGAAAATTGATGTTCAAGTAAAGAAAGTTTGATTGTCTCAAAGGATATTTAGGAAGACGTCTAGCCCAACGGTCACCTATAAAATTTTATGAAATGATAAAGCTCTTTTAATTTAATGAAAAATTTAACTCTCCCTTCATTTGATATCGATTTGATGAAATAGTTAAAATTGGATTTTATTACGTTTTTCATTAAATTTAAATTTAATAAAATATTTAATGAATAATTAGAGATGACCTTGCATAAAAAATAAAATGATATAGCAGTGTCCAGAGTAAATATTACAATTTTTATTTGTGTCATATTAAAGATCCACTTGCATATGAAGAGTAATATTATAAGAATTAATAAATTTTATAAATTTATTTTTAAGTATAAAAATTTTATTAATAAATAAAATTTATTGAAAATTTTATCAATTTATTTAACCCGATTGATTGGACTTCGGACCCAGCAAGACGGGTCAAGTGAAAACCCACAGGACACGGGCTGGTGGAATCATGATAGAACCACCAGCAGGGCCATCCACGCTCCCTCGTACCTTTATACACACACAAAAACACATGATTGTATACTAATTCCAAGCGTACGTGTGTAGCGCACGTATGAAAAAGAAAATAAACGAAAAATAAAAAAGCCCACAACCACACGGACTTAAAGGACATTCATGTCAATTCGTCTCTCTATATAGTCTCACCCTCCGTGCAATTCCTCATCCTTTGACTGTGTCTCTACTCTCTCTCTCTCTCTCTCTCTCTCTCTCTCTCTATCTTCATATCTGCAATCGCCTTTTGGGTATTGTTGTGAATTCGATCTGAAGTTTTTGAGGATAAGCTATTTGGAATTTGGGTTTTCTTCCTCACGAATCGGCTCTCACTGTAATTTCTTTAACTTTTTCTTGGTTTTTTTTGTCTTGATTGTTCGGTTAATTTCTTTATTTTCGGCCCATCTGCTTTGATTTTGTGTGGATCTTTTTACTTCATTGCTTTGTTTTTGCTGTTTGTTTTTTTCTCTGTTTTTTCCTGGAAAATGTTCTTGTAAAGCGTTGTTTAGCTGCAAATGGCCCATTTACTTGTATTCTCGCGTTTGGTTCCTGAGAAAAGGTAGGAGAAAGAAAAGAACCTCTTTTTTTTTTTTTTTTTTCTTCCCCCACTATCTGGTTCCAAAATAACAGGAACCCTGATTTTACCTAAGCAAAAACACAACTCCTGTGAAAATAACAGAAACCATAAGATTCGAAACCAGTGCATCTCTGTTCCTCCATTTTCTCAGCAACCAAACACGGGGTTACTATTTATGCTCAGATTTCTTTCTTTTTTTCTTGTCCATTCTTCGATATATATGTATCTTATGCCTCTATAACTCCTTCAGGAACTTTGAATCGGTTGTGGAAAAGGTTAACAGTCGTGGCGATCAGATTACTGAAAGAACAGCATGCGGTGGTATTGTCTCTCTGTTGATGTTTGCCGGAAAGTTATCTCCTTGAACTTGTACTGTCGTGTGATCCTGTAATCCCTTCAAACAAACCCACAAAACCCTTTAATATCCTCTCTTTCGATCCATATCCATAACCTTCCATGGGATCCAATTTGTTTGTTGTCATTCCCTGCTACATCCGCTGGATTAGCTGAACTTTCTTTATAATTTTCTTCTCATTTCTGACCCACCATCGATCTTTGTTTGTTATCGGGATTGAATTTTTGTTGGGTTTTGTTTGAATTCTTGTTTGCCGAAGATTGTGGTGTTGTTTTTATTATAAAAAGGGTTGGGAAGTTGTAGTTATGGTGTGCCAAGCAGCGAGCCAAACAAGATTTCGGGCATTGAAACACGAGAGTGGGATTGCTGGGAGTGCCACCATTATAGTTAGAGTCATTGCTTGTTTTCAACCTCTACAGGATTGCCAGGTCAGTCTATAATATTTGAACATTTAGTGTTTTTGTTATCTGCATAATCAAATGTTTTATTATTCAATTTATTGGGTGTAGAAATCTTATACGATTCTGGTTTTTGGGTATTTTCAGGCTGAATATTTTCGTCACTTGCTTAAACCCGTTACGTAGATTGATTTATTTTCCACGCCATTAATTTGATTGTGTTCAAGTAAAGCTGGAGTATTTAGTTTTCTGTTTTTTTCACTTTGTTCCTGAAAGAAAAAGCAGCAAGTAATCAGTGATCTGTTGTAATACTACCGACATTGTTATACTGGTATGTTTCAATCTGTTTATTATGTTGTTTTACTCAAATTATTATTACCTTGTTTTGCATCTGATTATTCTGATTGATCGTGTATTGTTTTCGGATCTTTGTGTGTTGATATTAGGTAATTGTTGTTCTGTTTGGATGGAAAAGGACTTTGGATCCTGGTTTCATAGCCAGCTTTCGGATCGGCAATCACCCAATTTGAATACCTTGATTGCTCCATTCAACCCGGGTCAGCAGAATGCTATCCCTGCTTGTATGAGCCCTTGTGCTAATTTGGTTTCTTCAAATGGGACTTTGCCCGGGCCCGACTTTTCTGGGGTTCCTCATTCTAAGGTGAACCCACCAAATGAACCTCACGGTTGGTTCTATTGTTTACCTCGATATCGTCAGGCTTTCACTCCTGTGTCGAATTCCATTTTGAAACAGAAAATCCATGCTGGTGCCCATGAGAATTGCAAGGAGGTGGTCACACCCGATCCAACATCTGTTTGTGCTCAGAAGAGATTCCTTGTGTTTGATCAATCCGGTGATCAAACAACCTTGATTTTTGGCTCCGGGATGGGGACCCCAGTCCCATGCATGACTTCTTGGGTTCCTAAACTCAATAGTGTGTATGATTTGAATAAGACACAGCTAGGAGCTGAAAGAGTTAACATTCAGCGTCCAGAGCCCATTTTGACTGATGAGTACAATGAAAATCACCAAGATGATGTGCGAAGTGAGATGCATGAAGATACTGAAGAAATCAATGCACTGCTCTACTCTGATAATGATGATTATTCTGAGGATGATGAAGAAGCAAGCACGGGCCATTCGCCCAGTACAATGACAGCTTACAATAAACAAGAATTGCTCGAGGAAGGTGAAGAAGTTGATAGTTCTGCCGGGCCTGCCAAAAGGATGAAGTTGTTTGATGGAGGTTATGATGTGCCATCACTCAAGGACACTGCAACAAGCTCTGTTAAATCCAAAAGATGCGTCCGTTATGAAGATGACGCAGAATCTAGTTGTGCTGATGGCATAAAACATTGTTCACGAGAATTTGGATCCTTGGTAGGGAACAAGAGGTTGAGAAAGGAGAAAATCCGAGAGACAGTGAGCATTATTCAGAGCATAATTCCTGGGGGGAATGTGAAGGGCAAGAATGCAATTGTGATTCTGGACGAAGCTATTAGTTACTTGAAATCCTTGAAGCATAAAGCCGAGGCTTTAGGCATTGATTCGCTCTGAAACGCTATGTCTTACTTGTATTAGTAGTAGCAGTGTTTATGGTAAATCTTAGTAGTGGTTACTATGGTTCAACGATGTAAATGGGCTCTGCGAATAAGTTGGATAAACTACTGTTGGGAGTGATTGAGCGGGGTGGGGTTTGTTATCGAGCGAGCTTGAGCCCCACACGAAGTCTTTCTTCAACTATTTCAGTTGGAACCAGTAGCTCTGGTTTGTGAAATTTCTTGAATATTAGTACGTTAATGCCCCCATAAAGCGAAGTGAATTGTTGGAAGCCTTGGGGTTGAGAGAAGACAGAAAAAACCGCCTCAACCAGTGAGGATGGCTCTGTGGATCCAAAGACTTCTTCATAGACTAAGGATAGTGCATGCCAAACGAATGGTTGTCTTCATCGGGACCCAAGTCTCTTCATTGGGACCCAAGTCTCACTTCCTCACCCTTTTGTGTTCTTTTGTTACGCTATCTATCCTTCGTGGGATTTTCTTTTCTGTTTGCAGGATATTGAACAAGCGAAGTCACTTCTCTATTTCATAGCAATTCATGATCATGTTGTTGCAGTGAACCACACTCTCTCTCGTTGGCTATGTGGTGGTGGTGCTCTCTGCTGTTTCATATCCTTATGTGGTTGTTATCAGTTTATCTATGTGTGATTTGGATGACAATTTTTTTTCTAGTGGTTGTGAATGGGTTGTTATTTGATGATGGGAATGTTGGTTGGATTGGGTGTAATTTTGAAGGGGGGGGGGGGTTGTGTGTTTGGAGTTGGTGTTGTCTTTATGTTTGTGTTGTTACGTCGCATGCACGCATTTATAATAGGAGACAACGATGTATGTATGTGTTATATATATCGTGTGATTCCTTTCTATTTGGAGTTGGTGTGGTGTGGAGGTGGGGCCGCATTTTTTGCATTTTTTTTGGTAGAAGAGAGGGAAAGTTCATTTGCAGGAAGGGGTGTGTCGTTCATGGATGGGCACATTTCCATCTTGTGTTGTCACACCGCTAGCGGTACAAATGAATTGAACTGTTCATTAACAAGTTTGGCTCGGTTAGTTAAGGACTGGGTTCGACTCAACTTTTTTAGCAAGCGAGTCAAGTTTGAACTCAAATATTAGACTTGTTTAGTAAACGAGTCGAGCTTGAGTTCGCATAAGTTTGGCTCATTGAGTTTGGTTCGTTTATCTTTATTTAAATTATATAACAAATATATTGTTTATATATTAAGGCCTCGTTTGAGAACATGTTATTCTAGTAATTTTTTAGCTTTTTGGTTAAAATATGAGGTAAAAAAAATTAGGTCTTGTTTGGCATGATCTAAAAAAGTCAAAAAGTCACTATCTTATTTAAGTCATATCATCTTATTTAAGTCACATCACCTCTCTAACACATCACTTTAAACCAAACTCATACTCAATTCATATTTTATAAAAAGTCAAAAAGTACACTTATTTAGATCATCTCAAATGATGACTTTTTTGGTTTTTTTACAAAAAGATGTGTAAAAAGTAGAAAAAAAAATAGAATCTTGGACTTTTTAGTAGAAGTTGTTGGCTTTTTGATTTTTTTAGTGACTTTTTGACTTTTAAGCTAAAATAGTCACTTGCCAAACGAGGTGTAAATAATATTTGTAATAGTATAAATATATTATTTATATATTAACATATAAATAATATTTTTTCATTAAATAATATAAATAATATTAAATTTTTTTTTTATTGAGTTGAGCTCGAGCTTAATTTCTTATCTAGTCGAGCTCAAGTTTGAGCTCAAACTTAATAAAAGAGTTCGATAAGTAAACGAGTCAAGTTCGAGCTTAGCAAAGCTCAGCTCGGCTTGGTTTGTTTGCAATCCCACACACAATCAAATCTCAACTCGTAGAAAAGAAAAAAGAAAAAAAAGATTATTGACACATCTTTTAGGCCAAGTGTATACCTGAATTCTTTTATTTTTATGTTTTAAAATATTTGGGTATGTAGGTTGATTGGGCTTATGGATACGGTAGATTTGGGGGATAGAATTTCTAATGTGTATTAGGGTGGAATTATAAGATTGATTGCGTGTGTTTTGTTCATATTTATTTTGCTATAGTTGGTTGAGATTAGATGTATGAAATTACATTTAAATTCTCATTGTTCATATTTATTTCGCTTTAGTTGGTTGAGATTAGATGTGTGAAATTATATTTAAATTCTCATTATATAAACTATAGAATTGCTGTTTTTTGGTAAAGTGGGAACAAAATTGTTTTTTGACCTAGCAAGCTTCTTAAAGAGAATCTCACCCTTTTGAGAAATTCTCACGTCATTTTTCATAGCTAAACATGGTTTTTTGTGTGATCAATTTAATTCCATTGCCTATGGAGGTAATCAAATGTGATTTTAGAATTATTAGATCTTGTAAGAATTTTGAAATAAGCATCTATGCTTGACATGGGAGACTAGTGATGGTTGATTAACTAGGACAAAGAGTGCTGCTATGGAGACCATGTTTTGATCCATTCATTTGAACTTCCCAGTTCTCATTTTGCAGTATAAAACAAGCTACTGTTCTTCAGAGAACCAATGTTGGCATGGGTTTGGTGGGTTGGGTTAGAAGCCATCTTGTGGGCTGAGCTTGGGTCCATTACGCTACAAAACCAAAAAAATAGTGGCCTGCAGAAATAACAAAATGTGGTGGGTTAGAGTTAGATGCATATTGGTTGTCAATACCCATATATAATATAGTTAGTGTTTGTTGAGGGCTTGTGAATGTATCGAAACTTGTTTGGTAAATTTTTTCTTTAGTTGAAAGTCGACATAATAATAATAATAATAATAAAAAACATAAGTGATGTGTTTGGTAAAGTTTATGTTTTCAGTTTATATTTAAAAAAATTTATAAACTGGTTTTTGTTTATTTTTAGAAAAACATAAACTACAAACGCGTTTGGTAATTGACAAAATGTTTAAAAATTTTTAAAAATATAAAAAAGAGTGAGAAATGGCAAGTGGTGGCAAGTGGCGGTAGAAGACGGCGGTGGAAAGTGGTGACAGTCGGTAGTGGGTAGCTGGTGGTGGCGGGTGCGTAGTGGTGGCGGGTGGGTGGGTGACGGTAGCGGGTGGTGGGTAGTAACGAGTGGGTGGTGGTGGTAGTGGTGGCGGATGGCGGATAGTGATGGGTGGTGGCGGGTGGGTGGTGGTGGTGGTGGATGAGTGGGTGACTGTGGTGGGTGGTAGCGGGTGGGTGGTGGCGGTGGTGGCGGTGGCGGGTGGTGGTGGGTAGTGGCGGGTAGGTAGCTGGGTGGGTGACGGTGGCGGGTGGTAGGTGGTAGGGAGTGGGTGGTGGAGGTGGTGGAGGTGGTGGTGGTGGCGGCGGATGGCGGATAGTGGCGGGTGGGTGGTGGTGGTGGATGGGTGGGTGACGGTGGTGGGTGGTAGCGGGTGGGTGCTGGTGGTGGTGGGTAGTGACGGGTAGGTAGCTGGGTGGGTGACGGTGGCGGGTGGTAGGTGGTAGGGAGTTGGTGGTGGTGGTGGTGGTGGGTGGTGGTGGCAGGTGGGTAGCGAGTAGGTGATGAGTGGTTGGTGGTGGTGGCAGGTGGCTGGTGATGGATGGTGGTGGCAGGTAGGTGGCGGGTGGTGGGTGGTGGCGGGTGGATGGCAAGTGGGTGGTGGTGGTGGTGGTGGTGGCGAGTGGGTGGCAGGTGGGTAGCGGGTGGTGGTGGTGGCAGGTGGGTGGTAGGTGGGGGTGGGGGGTGGTGGCGGAAGACGGTGGTGGAAAATGGTGGCGGGTGGTGGCTAGTGTTGGGTGGTAAAAAAAAAAAAAAACTCAAAACTGAAAATGAAAACACATTTTTTGTGTTTTCATTTTTTGGCCAAATTTATAAACTGAGACTACTGATTTATAAATAAAAAATTTTACCAAACATGTTTTTATTTGAGTTTTTAAATTTTTTGTAAATATAAATAGAAAATTGAAAACGTAATTGTTACAAAACGATACCTTATTTCTCAAATAATATGTTTTTTTCTTGCTTAACTAGCGTAATCACATTGTTGAAACACAAACGACAAACATGAAAATCCATTCAATCCATTAAACTTTGATGAGACTGAAAAGAGGGTACTTAATTTATTTAAGTCCCTTCTACCAATTCAAAGCAACTACTGCTACTCACACATCTATTCAGTTTGAAGCATTAATCAACTCATTGACAATGGCAGTGGTTGGATAGATTTGGTGCACCAGACAATGCTCTTGGCTTTTCTACTCTTTCGTTCTTTCATTTTTTTTTTTAACAATGGAGAAAAGAAAAATAAGAGAAGGAGAAACTGTATATCGTAATAAGAAGACAAATCCTAATATTTCGTCTAGTAAGGAAGTAACACATTAACTACACTAACCATTTTGACTATATTTAAAATCTTGATCTCTCTAAAAAAAAAAATAAATAAATAAAAAATAAAAAGAAGAAGACGATAATATTATGCATTTAACTAGAGAGTTTTATAACGTAGTGATCTATATCTATTACGTAATTAACTCGTAATTAGAGGGTTGTGACATAGTTTATAAACTTGCTTATAAATTGTAGTAAAATGAGTCCTAACTTTAGTTTTATTAGTGCATTAATCCAAATTAAACGTTAAAACTTATAATTGTATAAAACATATCCATAAAATGAAAAGTACATGTAAAAAATTCACAATAATTTGAATGAAAATAAAATGGAAATTGAACTTAAAACTTAAGGGTAACATTGTCCAAATCAAAACAATAAAGACTATAAAATATACTTTACCTATTTAAAAAATAAAAAAGAAATATTTTTCAATTTCCCTTTGTGTTGGGCCGAACTCCAAACACATCGGCCCAGCCCCCCACCCTAGGATTTATGGGCCCAGTATTGGGCAGGGGAAGGGGCCTCTTTTACACACAGAGATGTGTAGATATCTAGAGAAAAGAGAAGTGGGCCAGGCGGCCCACGAGACGTTTCGTGTTGGGTGCGTTAAAATTACAAAATACAAAAAATATATATACAACTAGCGCTCAGCTCAATAATGAGAAAGAGGTGCGAAGAGAGAGGCAAGCGTCTACGGATTGAGCTAACCGACTCTCTTCTTCTCTGCTCTCTCTGTACAAAAAGGAAAGAAAGAAAAAAAAAAAAAAAATTAGGTGTGACAGATCGAATACAGAGATCAGATTATCAATATATCTCTCAATCGATCGAGTTAGGGTTTGTATGCTTGTGATTTCTCGAAGCTTCATTCAGCAATGGAGTCACTCTGCTTTCACGATGGTAACATCACCGACTTGATCGACAAACGAACTCTCGATGTTCGCCACGTATGCTAACCCTCTTCTCTCTCACTCACTCGTCCCTTTTCACTGATTATTACTTGAAATTCAATTAATCGAATTCTATATCCATCGATTATGATTCTAATCCATGTTCTCCAGTTTGATTCATTGTGTTTGCAAATTTCATCCACATGGTTGAGAAATTGCAACTTTCTTTACTGATTAAGTTTATCCAAACTTGTGTGTAGATTGTCTTTGAATTTTGCATGAGATTATATTGGTTGAAGAAGATAAGCCCAATAGTTGTTTCACTGTTGTTGTTTTTGATGTTGTTTGTAGCATAATCGGGTTTGTAGTTTGAGGCGTGGATGGAATGTAATTTGATTGATTAGAGTGAGTGCTTACTTGCTATAATAACTAATGTATTATCTTATTGTAGGACATTGGTCGCAGTTTGCAAATGCACTCTTCGTTGATACAAAGGCTTTCGATGGAAAGACAATTGGAGGTTTGACTCGTCATGTACTTTAATACATATATTGGTTTTTCCTTGGGCTGTGTTTGGTTGGTTGTTGGATTTGATGAGCAAAATGGAAAGGGGAAAAGAAATTGCAATCCCACTTTTTGTTTGGTTATATTGGAAAACACAAGAGAAAAGAAAGTGAGGGGAAAATACAATTCTACTTTTTGTCTTTTGTGTTCACTTAGCCTTTCTTCTTTCTCTATTTCCCAACTAAACCAAACATAGCTTGGAATTTGAATTTTATTTTCTATTTCCCTTTCCCTTTCCCTTTCCATTACATTACCCTCATCAAATCCTCCAACCAAACACAGCCTAAATGATTTTAATTTATGTGCTTCTACTTCTCTGTTGTGTCATTTTTTATTTTCCTTGTTTCATTTCATTATCTGCATCGCTTGCCCTTTTTCTTCACTTGGTAATCAGATTCTTTCAAAATATTAGTTAGCTTCCAAAAGGCCCTGCTTGAAGTGAGCCCAAGAATGACTAACTTGTAGCTTAAAATATTGAGTGGAGGGGTTAGCTAGCAAATACTGACAAGAATTTAGGAGCACACAAATTCCCTTGACTTACTATATTGTTTTCTATAACTGTTACTCCACCTTCTATTAGCACTATGCGAGGTTTACTCAGTCAAGTTGACTGATGAATAGAAGCTGTCAAGAAGTTTATGTTTGTTAATTTTGGGATTCCAATAATCCAAATTTGCTGTGTTTGGTTTGGAGATCCATTATTATGGTCAATGCCACCAGAGCTAGAACAACAGTAGGGCCATCTCCCTCTCTCTCTCTCTCTCTCTCTCAAGTTTGTAATTTATTGGGTTAATTACACTAAGACCTCCCAACTATTAGCAAATATTCTTACCTCCCTTATCTATGAACCTGTGCATTTTGACCCTGTCAATTATCAAAATGCCCCCTCCCTCCATAAGGGGATATTTGTACGATTTTTATGGTTGAGAAGGGCAAAATGTACGGGTTGATTTCACTAATCGTTGAGGTTGTCTTGACTTAATTAACCCTAAGTTATTTCTACCCTTGCCATTTCATAAGTTAATCCATAAGCAACTGTTTGTGGCTCCCCAAACTTGTGTAAATGGATAAGGTCCCCAAAGGGCCCAAAGCTTTATTGTGAACACTCTTTTATTTAATGTATTTAGTTGTTGAAATTTGAATCTGATATGATGCATCTTATATTTTTGGGCTAATATTATGTGGTTTTTGTTAATCCTTTAAGTTGTTTTATGCTTTTAGTTGTTATGCCAACTGATTTTATGCTGTTAAGCAATAAAATTTTATTTTATTTTTTTAAAATGAAGGCAATAATTTTTACCAAATCCAAATCCAAATCCATGGAAAGAAAATAAAATTGATTTGAAATTTGTGGAAAAATTGAACTAAAAAGTGCTGGAAACTTATTGTTACTTTCAGCAATTAACACAAGTTTATAAGAACATGAACATATATGGATTCATTGTTTGAATAGGTTGTTCAAAATTTGTGGACAACATCAGCTTGATGTTTACCAAACAGACCCTTAGATCTACATATACGGCTATAGATACATTATTACATAGTTCAAGATACGACCTTTCAAGAAGAAAAAAAATCTTTTAGGAACCCTCTAGTCATCTGACTGCACGATCAACATTTCCCTTGTATTCAGTGGAAACATTTCTCATGTGTTAAAAGGCTGATTTCCGCGCAAAATTTACTAAGAAATTACTCATTGATATATTTTTAGGTCTTGATATTTGAACTATAATTTTTTTATTTACAGGGGCATTCTGGTTGTGTGAATGCTGTGGCTTGGAACTCAAAAGGCTCACTCCTGATATCTGGATCTGATGATACACGAGTATGATGCTTCCTTATAAATGGTTTGGTGATCTTGTTCAGCATATTATTTTTCTTGGAGTGGGAGTTCAGTAGTAAGCCATGCAATCAACTTAACACATTGTGCAATACTTGTGTGTGCAGAAAAAAATTAGAGCTGGATAATGGGTGGATTGTTGTGAGGATATCATGCATTTGAATTTTTATTAAAGAAGTATCAATTAAATGTTAGTACGAGGTGTTTATGACAAAGAATAACCTGAGAAACAAGAAGTTGGAAATGCATTTCAATAAAATGTAGGATAACAAAGTGTAATAGATACTCTGAAAAAATAAAAATATTTATTGTCAATATTCTAGTTACCCTTGGCTTTAGAGCTTTCTGCAACTTTTAGCTAGGAATGGTAAAATAATGACATAAACATGTTTTGAGGCTTGATAAGGTCTTGTTAATGAGCGTTAATGGGCCTTCCTTATATACACTTTGCTTCTTCTTATCTGCCCTTAAAGCCTCTCCACTACCTGTTGAAGGTGTCGTAGAATAATGACAGTGACATCAATGAATACCTGGTGAGAAATTGAGATCTTGTCAATCTTCTAGCCTCCTGCGGCCTGCCCTGAATCTGTACTTGCAATTCATGCCTCTGTGCCCCACCTTGCCTAACATCCTACTCAGCTTATTCCACAAAACAAAAAAGCAGAGATGAAGATCTCCTTGTCTCCGTTCCCTTGAACGTGTGAAGGCTGGAGGGAATCCGTTATGAAGAACCATTTTGATTTGGATGGTTCAACCATTTTTCAATTCTACACAAGCTAAATCATATGTGATAGTTCTCTTTGAGTGTACTTATGTTAAGCATCATTAAGTGTGAGTTTCCGACAATCTCTCTTTCTCTCTCTCCTCCTACCCTTGAGGAACCAAATATGCATTAGTGTTCTTTTATGAAATTGTTAATGTTTATTCACATTAACATGTTCTCCACATACACATAAACATAAGTTGGAAACATAGTGGTTTGATGTGACTAAAGCTGCTGAGGTTGAGAATGTAAATTGCCAGGGATAATGACCTAACACACTCAGGAATTGTAGTTAAACTCTCAGATAATATTCCAGCAATTATATATATGTATATATATAGTTGTTTTATTATAGTTTTGCATCTTTGCTCGTTTTTGAATTGTATTTATCTTTTATTCTTGGTTCGAATCACGGTGGTTCTACTTTTTTGTGATAAGTGTTGCTAGGATTGAGAATAAGCAACTGCAGGGATAAATGCTCTAACACACACAGGAGTTTTAATTAAACTCTGCCATAAATTTCGGCAAATTCTTTTACTTTTATAATTAATTTGATGAGACTTTCTCAAAGCACTAATGATTGTCTTTAAGTAGTATTTATCTTTGTTCTTACTCATAATAAAAAAAAGATTTGTCTTTGTTTTTGACTGGAATCTTTGGCCTAGTGTATCATTTCTTTTTTTTAAGTTACGGTATCAAAATATGTCTTGGGGTGTGTATGCATGCATCTTATTTTATGTTTTTCTTTGCTGCAGGTCAACATTTATAGCTATTCAAGCCGGAAGCTTTTGCATTCTATTGAGACTGGGCATTCAGCCAATATATTCTGTACAAAATTTGTCCCTGAAACTTCTGATGAATTAGTGGTCTCTGGTGCTGGAGATGCTGAAGTAATGTTATGATGAATTGAACATTTTTATTGTCATGGTTTTCACAGGAAGTTGAATATTTTAATATTTTGGACATATTAAATCCTATTTTATTCATTGCAGGTTCGGCTTTTTAATCTGTCTCGTTTAAGGGGTAGGGGACCTGATGAATATGATATTAGTCCATCAGCAGTGTTTCAATGCCACAGTAGGAGAGTGAAAAAATTAGCTGTATGTTCTCATTGTACTCTCTTTGTGACCTATTCTAGTGGAGATTTATCAATGTGCTACAACTGAGCTTGAACAATTGATATTAAAGTTCAATTCTTGCTTTTACCTGGAATTGTTTTTGTTACTTCTATACCTGTTGCAGGTGGAAGTTGGAAATCCAAATGTTGTATGGAGTGCAAGTGAAGATGGGACTCTGAGGCAGCATGATTTTCGAGAGGCTTCATCTTGTCCACCAGCTAGATCATCTCATCAAGAATGTCGTAACGTTTTAGTGAGTGCTAAATTTTAGTTTTTCATCTCATTGTGAAGTTCTTCTAATGACGTTCCATCGTTTTTCTGATCTGGATTGAAATTGTTGATACATGAATTTCTTTTCTTTCATCATGATAGTTGACATCCTTCAGTATTATTGTTCTCACATTTTTAGTACTTGATGGCAGCTTGACTTGCGATGTGGGGCAAAGAAGTCATTAGCTGATCCTCCTAAGCAGCTACTAGCTCTGAAATCTTGTGATATAAGTTCCACTAGGCCTCATTTGCTCCTTGTTGGTGGGAGGTATCTCTTCATGGAGCATTTAGTTGCTTGCATACTTCTCCTTTACTGTTTATGCTGACTTCTCATTGTGAATACATGCAGTGATGCCTTTGCTCGTTTATATGATAGAAGGATGCTACCACCACTCTCATCTTGTCGGAAGAAGTTATCACCACCTCCTTGTGTCAACTATTTCTGCCCAATGCATCTTTCTGATCAAGTTTGTCTGCAATTCCTGTACTATTATAATGCTACAAATCATTTGTTACTGGCCCCATGCTTGATTTACAGACTTTGTTGGTTGAAAATTTGCACTATTACATAGTCCATCTTTCTTATTTTGTCACAATTTCTTAATTATAGTTCATCTTTCTTATTTTGTCACAATTTCTTAATTATATAAATACCACACTATATGCTTTAAGGGTAGTTGGCTTTTGGGTATATTTATTTCGGAGTTGTTTTTTTGTTGGAATCTAGCTAATCTCTCTCACAATCTGTGAAGTCTATACGACGTGGGACAAAAAAGTAGATGACATGGATATTTTATTGATTGAAATCTAATAAGGTGTGTAGTTTTCACATAATATTTGAATCCTATATGTTTCTATGTTAGGTAGTACAGGTTTTTGAATATTTTGACGTCTTTTTGTTGTTTTGGAATGACTTCAGAAAAATACATTCGTGAAATGGTAAGAGTAACACTAATTGAAGATAAGTTGATAGATAAGAAGATGGTTTGCTCATGTACAATGCCAATGTGTAGAAACCTGTTCAACTGTCTGACATTCTCAATTAGAAGTGGGAAAAGAAAATTTTAAAACTAGAACCTTGGCATGTGGATTTCACTGTGATTGAATACCATCAACTTGCGTCTTTTAACTTATTGTTATGTTATATTAAATTGAGACATAAGTGTACATATACATGTCTTGACTTCCCCTTATGGTAAAAGAAATCTATGTTTAGGTTTTTTTCCATTATTTCATTTGTAAATAGTCACTATGGATGAAAGCTGATAATTGAAAAGCAGAAGCCCCTCTCCCAGCTTCGAGATAACCAGTTTTTTTCAGCACATTTAAGCTATTTTTGCCTATTAAGCTTTAAGCAGAAGCTGTGTTTGGTACAGATTGTTAGAATAAAAAACTATAAGCAGCACCAAACAACCCCTATAGCTGTTAGAAATTGAAGTTATTGGTCCTTCCAGTTCATCAGAATATTTATATATGTATTAAGGCGTTTTGGTATGTTTCTTTTTTGTTTTTTAGTCCATGAATAGTAACTATCAATGCAATTGAGATGGGGAGAAAAGAAGAAAACAGAGTTTCTTAGAATGGAAGCAGCATTATAGCTGTTCTAACATCATCTCCTTTTCTTTTCAGGGTCATTCTAGCTTGCACCTGACTCATGTTACATTTAGTCCAAATGGAGAAGAGGTTCTCCTTAGTTATAGTGGAGAACATGTTTACTTAATGGATTTAAATCATGGTATGTGTTTTCACAACCCACCTCCTTCCTTTTTTTCAATAATTAATGGTATGTATTTTCACTACGAAACTTTCGCATCTGATGCAATCAGTTATTTAACATTTACGAGATGATTTTTTGTTTTCTTGTTCCTCATCTTTCTATTGGTGTTATAAAGAACTTAGAATTACTACTATTCTGTATGAATTTGTGCTTTTTATGAGCTACATTTCTAGATGACTCTCTCTTTTCATAGAGTATACCAATATTTGTTGTCATGTGTTCAAACTTGTGTGCACGCATGCGCCCACTCACTCACAAATGGTTGGTGGTGGCGAGACACAGGCTGTGACACACCTGCAATGAATCGCCTTATTACAATTTATGCTCAGCTGAAATTTTCTTTTTTGTAAGGTCTAAAAAGTAGAATGTATGAGCTGCTGTAATCACTTGTAATGTGTTATGATTTCCAGCTGGTGGTACTTCGATGCAATATACGTCAGCAGACGCTTCAAAGATTATGACCTTTAGTCCAACACTCAATGGAGTAGAATTGCAGTCTTCAATTTTGGGTGCCCTGCAAAATGGTTTTCATTTAAAAAGAAATGTCTCTGCCATGGTGTGAATATTTTCCCTGATCTATTCATTTAGTAAACTTGTTATTATGGTCTTGTTATAGGGGTTTGTTTTTCAAGTAAATTTGATGCTTTCTATAGTTTACTTTTCTATAATTGGAGTTTAATGCAGTTTCTACAGCACGAGAAGTGCAGAAAATTGGTTCAAATTGCAGAAAAATCCTTAATGGATAATACAAATTATTTTCATGGAATTGAGGCTTGCAATGAGGTTTTGGATGCTCATGGTCATGAGATTGAACCTGTGCTAATGCATGAGTGTCTATGCATCCGCGCAGCCTTGTTCCTCAAGGTTTAGTACAAACTGTTTTTTTCAAGAGTTCAAAATTCAGCTCATTGGTAGTGTTTTAGTACTGGATCTGTTTAATCTGTTATCTTTTTCAGCGGAAGTGGAAGAATGATGCTTATATGGCTCTAAGGGATTGCCACAAAGCTAGGAGGATTAATTCTTCTTCTTTTAGGGCATTTCACATACAGTCTGAAGCTTTGTTGCAGGTAGGTTCATCAACATTACCACAATTGGGAAACAAACTGACTTGATTCACAACATAATTGCCAAATTGACTTTCTGACTACCTAGGCAGTGGGCACTCATGTTGGAGCTTGAGCTGGCAGTAACAATCAAATTCTATGCATAGGCACACCTTGTTTAGTTACAGCTGTCTTTTTGGTTCGTATTTTTAGCCACTACATCCAGGTTTAGGTTCCTTAAATGGGCTAGAACTTTGAAATTTTAAAAAGAAAATGAAGGTGCTTTGCAGATGGGGCATTTTTTTGACCAACAGTTGATTGGTCATGCAATCAAGTTAATTAACATTTTCCTTTCAGACTCAAGGTGTTACATGATAATTGGACTTTCCCAATCCTTTGCTTGGTGAAGACGTAGATTAGATATATTGTGTTACATGTGGTTTGATGACTGATCAACTACTTGATTTTCTTTTGAGCCTATTGACTTCAAACCTAGCATGATATTATGTGCTTTATTTCTTTGAGCTTTCCCATGATTTTTAGTTTCACACAAATATCTCAACATGGTCTTTGTAGTTGCACTTTCCAGACCGTGAGACCTATGTAGGCCTCTTCTTATGGTCCATATTTTTCAGAAGGCACTGTATGTGAAAATGTGTGGCTGTCTAAGCCTTCCTCCGTACTTAAAACTGACCTGCTTTTTGGTGCTTTCCGTGATCAACTTCAGTTCCTGATTGGTGTTTCGTTGCTTTCTTGCAGCTGGGAAAATATAAAGAAGCTCTAGAATTTGCTATTTCGGCTCAATCAATGGCACCATTGGATTCTGAAGTTGCAGCAACTTTGGAGAACATACAAAAGCATCTTGCTGCAGGTTTGTAGCTATGTTTACATATCAGCTCTGGTTAAGTACTGGTGTGGTGTCTGAATTGGAAAAGTACTGGTGTGGTGTCTGAATTGGAGGGATGGATGAGGAATATCAAATTTGAATCTAATTATCTGTGACCTGCTAAAACAATGTTTTTTTAACCCTTTTTTTTGGGTGTGTAAATTACATTGACCAGTCCTAAGGTTCGGAGAAAATACAACAAGCTCCCCAATTTTGGTATAATTATGCTAACTTTCCTTTTAATAAGGCTAAATGGACTAGAATTAACGCAGGTGGTGTGAAGACACAAATATAAACAAGTTAAAATATACATTTTAGTTTAAAAAGATGACAACATCATATTTCTATCCATATGACATCAAAACTTCAAAACTTAAGGGAGCCCGATGCAATGAATTAATGATGAAAGGAGGCTAAGTGTCATGTGAATTAAAACCTTAAGGGAGTTCATTGCAATTATTTTAAACTTGTGGAGCTTACTGTATTTTCTCCAAACCTCAGGTGAGGTAAGTGTAATTTAGCCTTTTTTAAATTTTCAATTCTTTAATGGGCAATGAAAAGTTGCATCACTTGATATGGACATTGTAATTCTAATAAATTCTCTCTCTCTCTCTCTCTCTCTCTCTCTCTCTCTCTCATTTAGAAAATATCCTAACCCTATCTGCATGGTTGCATTGATAGCTGAAGCTGAAAAGAATAACAAGGCAAATGATGGAGCGCCTAAGTCTGACCCTCGATCTGGAAAAGTATTATCATTGAGTGACATACTTTACCGGTCAGAGGCTAATAGTGATGCTTCACAAGATGGTCCGAGGTCTGAAAGAGAAGACTCTGATTATGATGAGGAATTGGAGTTGGATTTTGAAACATCAATATCTGGTGATGAAGGGCGTGATGTTGAACCCAATGTTCTTCATGGGAGTTTGAATTTAAGAATTCATAGAAGAGGCGATACAGCTATGGAGACTGGTCGTGCAAATGGTTCCTGTGGGTCACCAATGTCATCATCTCAAAATGATAGAACAACTTATCAGGTTTGGTTTCTCATTTTAATTTTTGATATGACATTTGAATTTTTCAATCTTTATGGTTGTAGAGGATTTATATGTAATTTTGGGTGTTCACAAAATAAAACAACACTCAGCATTCTGGGTTTTGTTGTCATAGAACTGGAATTCCTTGTAAGGAAATACTATGACACATGGACTCGAGTATAAATATTGGGTGTGCGGATATGTCTAAGCTTTAGAACTTCATAAACTTAAATTTTAGGATATTGGGATATGTATCCAAAAATTGATATGGGCACGGGGACACACCATGGGCACACATATATATTGCATATTGTACAATATTCTAAAATAAGATATTGTAAATTATGTAGAAATACACTTGAAATTAAATAGAATTTAGGAAAAATATAGAATTTCTCTCTTGTCCATGTGAGAAGCTAGAAGTATTTTTTACTAGTGAATGTGAGTCTCTTCTTCTTCGAACATCGTAAAAAATAGAAGATCCAAGCGTCTAAATTGGGTAGGGGTGTTGGGCACATATCCCATTCCTTTACCCTTGTCATGTCTGGTGGACACAGGTACTTTGCGGGAAATAGAAGAATCCATGTAAAAATATTGGAGCTGTCTTGTGAGTGTACTTGCCATTTTATTTACGTACTTTAGAAACAATGAATTGAAAGTTCTTTGTTTTTAAATAATATCCGAAACTCAATTACCTTAGTTGAGAGTGATATACATGTTACATTTGATCTCAACCCAAGCATTTTGACAAATTGGAAAACTAATAGAAGTTTGAAATAGATTACATATACAGTTATGTTAGTTTTGACACAACCCACTAAATATAAATGCTTACCTTATTTTATTTTTGCTAGTAATGAAAAAATTTATTGTTATTTGGGTTTTCCAAATTTAAACCTTATCTCTTTTTTCCTTAATTACATTGTGTATATCTTTTTCTTTGTTAATTACATGATAATTACATTATGCTTGTGCTCGTACTTGCAGTCTGAGGGGGTGATAGATATGAAGCAGAGATATGTTGGCCACTGTAATGTGGGGACAGACATAAAGCAAGCCAGTTTTCTTGGCCAAAGAGGTATGTTTTTTCATTTTGACATTTTATCTTCTATACTTTCTTATAATATGTGAAGCAAGTTGAATGCCGTTAATAAAGAATTCACTGAAATAACTGTTGAACTAATTGAATTGTGTGGCCACTTACAGTGTAGGTTTCCCATAAAGAAAATGTATTTTTGTGGTGCTCAATTGCCACACCGCACTATTTACCTGACTGTGTAAATGCCAAGAGAATGAGCTTGCGTTTCAAAATTTTATTAAATCTACTATTTTTACATTTGCACTCAATGCATTTCAAGGTTTATGGCACCAATTAAAGCTACTTTCCTGGCCTTTTCCTTAATTGTTGGTGAAACCATCCAAGGATTTTGATCTGATGGTGATAAAGTTATCAGGAGTTAGGAATCCACAAGTCTGTTGTTTGTTTGTTTGTTTTTTTTTCAACAATAGCATCATCATTAATCTGGTTGGCATGCTGATGTCATGAAAGTTCGTTTTGGTAACCAAGGTTGTTTTGTCATCAATCTCTGTACATGTGCTCTCATTTTATTGTAGGTGAATACGTTGCTAGTGGGAGTGATGATGGCAGATGGTTTATATGGGAAAAGAGAACTGGTAGGCTAATAAAGGTGCTTGTTGGTGATGATGCTGGTAATGCAATTTTCTTTTTCGCCCTTCTTAAAAATGTTTTGCCAATTCACTAGTCTCTTATCTGCTGTCTATAATCGTGTATATTTCTCTGTGCAATGTCATCCATTTAATATATTAATATTCACTAATCTTTTTTGCTGTCTATAGTCTCATATATTTCTCCCTGTAGTTGTCAACTGTGTGCAATGCCATCCGTTTGATTGTGTTGTGGCTACCAGTGGAATTGATAACACCATAAAGGTGAGTATGATGAAGGGGATTTTGGTTGCATGCAGCTTTGAGGTTAAATTATCAAATTATAACAGTCAATTGTTCCAGATTTGGACTCCAACTGCTTCGGAACCTTCCATTGTGGCTGCTGGAGCTGCAGGACCAGAGAATAATAATGTGTTGGAAGCTATGGAGAGCAATCAGCGTAGACTATGCCATAATCGTGAAATGATCCTGTAAGCTTATGAAGTTCTTAATTCTGTGCAGACTGAGGAGATGTTATTTTTATATTAATATAATTTTGCAAATGTCACTGCTTCTATATAAGATGTTAATGGAAGTTCTATATGTCTTTTACAAGTGTGCTGCATCTTTATTAGATAATTTGCAGCTTATCCGTGAATCAATTTCTATTCGTCTGGGCCGGTAACTTCAATTGTTTAGATTCGTCAACACAAGTTATTTTCACCATTTGGCTGCAATTGCGCTGTACATCAAATCCTACACACTTAGATGATGTGCTAATATGTGTTTTTTTAACCACCTCAACTCACATCCTATGTAGTGTTTTCCGTTTCCTTGCAGCACCTTATCACGATTCATATTGCAGCTCATTCTGTGTTAGGCATGGAAAACCATCTTAATTAATGTTCAATTATGTTCTACTCAGCTTCCCCTAACTTCTCACAAGTCATCGTTTAGAGTTATTTCAGTTCCGCATTTCATGATCGCAAAATTGGATTTTGCCTGGTCTTAATGCTGTACGAAACTTCCTCTTTAGTTTGATATGCATGCCTTGCCACTTTGCCCATATGCTAAGCTAAGTTTATCAGATTCTCTATTAAATTTAACTTTTTTCTTCATTGTCATTTGTTTTATTTTATTTTATTTTTTGGACAAAAAGAGGTAAATAGGAAAGGCCATTGTTGGATATTTCTAATAGGTATCTATACAATTCACAAGTTCAGTATGTTTAGGAGAGTGGCAGTATGTCTTGGTGGAAACATTAAAATTTTGGTATCCTAGTAATGTTTTGTTTCAGTTTCTTGGAAAATAGAAATGTTTTGGCTGTTTTATTTTGTCCCTTGTCTGTAGTTTTACCCTTCTGGGCCTTCCCACTACCCTTGATTAACAGAGCAACACAGGAAGTGCCCTTTTACCAAAGAACAGATTTTGAATTAGTTAATATAGAAATGATTCACGCAACAAAATGGACCTACACTATCAAATGATAAGATTCCTTAGGATGTTTTATTGATTTTTTCCCATGTCATGTGGATAATTCAAGTTATGTAGACTACTAAGTCAAACCCTCATCGTTCGTGGAGTATACATTTTACATGGGGTTGTGAACAAGGCGTTTGGACTGTAATAATTAAGTCTTCCCTTAGTAGTGCTGCTGAGGGTTGGAAAAATAAAGGTTGTACCTAGTGCATGAGGCTTCCACTTACGGCAGGGTCTGGGAGAATTAGTAGTTAAGTAATCTTAATCCCTCTTTTCGTGGAAAGGCTGATTCTCATCACTCAAACCTTCGCCACTGGGCTGGGGGTGGATAACACTTGCCAGCATCAGGTTACGATGACCAAGTGCATTGCTCAGGCCGAATTTCTATTTCAGACAATGTTCTCTGTTCATTTCATCTTCTTGGAGTTACATGTACCTGCCCTCTATGTGATTCTAACATTAGTGATATACTTTACTGTTAGAATTTCCCATCTTTACCTTCACCTACTCCACTTCACCTACCTCCACTTCACCACACACTCCACTTCACCTAACCCACTATCACCTCCACTACACCTACTACCACACCTCCACTACACCTACTACCACATTTTCTTCTATATATAGATTGTATAGGAATTGTAATTTATCAATCTTGTAATACAACAATCTTGTAACATCAATCAATAATACATAAATTCTTACATGGTATCAGAGCAAGCTTAAGAAGCTAGTACTTCTGCTTCCCCGGCGGGCGGCAGCCTCGCCTTGGCCGCCCGCCGGACCTCTACACACTAACCGTCTCTCTTTCTCTTACTCAAATTTCTGTCTCTCCTTCAATCTTGCGTCAGCTACGGAGGAGCGTCGAACCTGTCAAGCGTGTATTCATCAAGATCCGTGGGCGATAGTTTCTTGTCGGCAGACTCGTCCTTGCGAGGCTCTTCCATTCTTCATCCTTTTTTTCTTGTTCACCGGATTTTTTAAGTTCACCGGACTTCTCAAGTTCAACCTCCAGATCCTTTGATGGGTCAAGTTCAGTATCCGTTTGCATTTTGCAGTCGGATCCCTTGAGTCGGATCCCTTGAGGTCATTATCCGATGTTTCCATGGTGTTGCCGGCATTTGTTTCTTCTGCAGATTCTGTATCTGTTGTATGCACTACAGCATCATTCTTGTTGCCACAACTTTCTTGATTGCTTGGTGGAGTTCGAGGATGTCTAAGATTTGCATCATACCGCAAAGGTGCTGGAGGTGGTCTATAAGTGTAGGGAATTGAAGTTTCCAGATTTGTGTCGACTAAGAGCCCAGTAGAAAGTGCAGAGACTGTGCCATGGTGAGCTGACAAAGGCTCGTGCTTCTGCTCAACACTCTTGATGACACCAACAGCCACCATCTTTTGCACATACCCATACCCTTTTTTTTATATTTTTTAAACCAATCTCCACCCAACATCCCACTCAGACCATCATCCTCTTCTCTTATTTTAAAATATCTCTATATATATATATCTATGTTTATTTTATTATATTGCACACACCATCATCTTTTCTTTATTTAATCAAACCCACTCAGATTGTCTTCACCTTTCTTTTATTTATACATAATTATCATGTTTTTTCTATTCCACCCATGTGGGCTTGTCTCCCATTATTATTATTATTATTATTATTATTAAAAAAAAAAAAAAAAAAAAACAAAAAAAAAACAAAAAAAAAAAAAACAAAAAAAAAAAAAAAAAACAAAAAAAAAAAGGCAGACGACGAACTTGCACAATACACTCATTTTATTCATCTCGGGATCAACCCCGATCACCATTTTCCAACATAAAAAAAAAAAAAAAAAAAAAAAAAAAAAAAAAAAAAAAAACAACCACATCCACAGTGGGATTTTTTCCTTCTCTACTCTGCAGCCGGTCTTTTCTTCTTGCCCCCGTCCTGGGCAGCCCTTGCCGGTGTTGCCTCCGTGTTTCCCACTCCACTGGGCACGATCACTCCCCCATACTCCTCCACTGCAGCATATGGCGGCCCTCCAAATCGGAACATCACGGTGGCTTTCCGCTTCAGCTCCTTGTTTTCTGCCCTTAGCACGCTTATCTCTGCTCGCGCATCCTTATACATGCGTTGGAGCAGAGACAGCTGGGAGTTTAAATGCTGCACTTCATTTGTCCTACTCTGCAGCCGGTTCGACAAATTTGTGACCGCCGTCATGCTTTCCACACATGCCTTCAAAGTATACTGATTGGCCTCCACATCCGACAGCACTGCCATTCTTTGCTCCACAGACCGCATCGGAAAGTTCAACGGAGTATACTCCGGGGCGCTTGGTTGAGTTTCCAGTGCCACCGCACCAGTTCTCTCTCTCGTTGACTCATTGAGGTCGGGAAAGAGGGTGAGCAGCCCGCGGGAAGACGATGAAGCCATTTTCTGGGCAACAAAGTGTTACAAACTATTTTCTGGGCAACAGAGTATTACAGACTCTCTCTCAGCAAACGGAACTATCTTTCTCAGCAACACGAAGGATTTTTCAGAGGTTTCTCTCAGTTTTTTTCTCTGCCTCAGCCTCTGCCTTCGTCTTGGTTATATAGCCAAGGCAGACACGCGCATCGCGCGACGCCAGCCGACAAAACGGGCACGCAAGCCAAGACGCCCACGTGCCTCGCCATCATGTCCGGCACACCTTTTGATGAATTGGGCACGCCTTTTGATGGCACGCCTTTTTATGGATTGGGCACGCCTTTTGATGGCACGCCTTTTGAAAAATTGAGCGCACCTTTTGAGGATGCGATTTTTTATAAGGGTCCGACAAGACTCTGTAAACTGTCCCGACATAGATTCCGGTTAGTTTCTACAAGGGTCCGACAAGACTCTGTAAACTGTCCCGACATAGATTCCGGTTAGTTTCTACAAGGGTCCGACAAGACTCTGTAAACTGTCCCGACATTGATTCCGGTTAGTTTCTACAAGGGTCCAGCAAGACTCCGTAAACTGTCACAACATTGTCTTCTACAACGGTCCGACATGACCCCATAAACTGTCTTCTACAACGGTCCGACATGACCCCATAAACTGTCTTCTACAACGGTCCGACATGACCCCATAAACTGTCTTCTACATCGGTCTGACACCACCATACAGTGTCCTCTACAACGTTATGACACCCCATACAGTGTCTTCACCACCGTCTGACACGACCATACCGTGTCTCCTATCCTTTTTTATTTTTATGTATTTTCTTGTTTTGTTACTCTCTCCAAACTCAAGTTGGTTAGTTTCTCTCCTCCTTGAGTTTGCGGGGGGCTGTTAGAATTTCCCATCTTTACCTTCACCTACTCCACTTCACCTACCTCCACTTCACCACACACTCCACTTCACCTAACCCACTATCACCTCCACTACACCTACTACCACACCTCCACTACACCTACTACCACATTTTCTTCTATATATAGATTGTATAGGAATTGTAATTTATCAATCTTGTAATACAACAATCTTGTAACATCAATCAATAATACATAAATTCTTACAACAATCTTGTAACATCAATCAATAATACATAAATTCTTACATTTACTGATGTTGTTTGCAGGCCCTTTGAACTTTTGGAGCGGTTCCGGATGCATGAATTTTCTGAAGGAACCCTGCATCCATTTGAATGCGCACAAAGTTAATCGCATCCTTATCAATTGCATAGGTAACTAATAAGCTAATTACAAACTGTTTTCTGTTATATTATTTTGTTTTATGAAAAATACCTTTCTTTTTTCTTTTTCTCCTCAGAATGAGGCCATCTAGTGGGACTCAAAATGTGTCTTGAATTTGTGATGAAGAGTTCCATGCTAGGTTCATATCTCAATTTCCACGACCAACCCAATTTCAAATGATTATTTATGTGAACATTTATTACCTCTGTGAGAATGGGATGTTTGGGTGAGCATTTGTAAGTTATATTAACTAATATATAATTCTGGGAGTGACTAATATAATACAATTACCTGAGCAGTTGTTACATAGGAGAACCAATTAAGGTAGTGTTTGGTTCATTGGAATGAAGGTAGAATGGAATAACCAATCTAGTAGGATGTTCATTCTTATGTTTGGTTCACTACAAAATGATGGAAAATTCATTGCAAATAGAATCGTCATTAACCATTGCGAAGGATGGCCATTTCATATAGATACTAAGGAATATGACCTTTCTATTCTTTACACCTTCATTCTAGTAAATTAGAAGCTACCTAAGAACTTGAGCCAACTGGTCCATGCCAACAGTTAGAAGCAATTATGATTTTTGGTCTTATGGCTGAAAGGGGTCTATTGTTACGGACAAATTGATATTAATCTTGGATTTTTGTAGTTCTTTTCCAAAAGTTCTGTAAAGATCTTGCTCAGTTGCTCAGTTGTTTTGAGGCTTGTTTTGAAAGATTGGGCAATAGAAAATGTTGGTTCTCTGTATCCTCCCCCAACACTCTGTCTGTTCCCCTTCAAGGTTAGGGGGCTGTGTCTTTAGAATGTGTGGTTGGTGTTGTGCTGCAATTTGGAGAAATTAATTAAAAGTTCTAAGGGGGTGTTCTTTTTCTTCTTTGCTTTTTGGGTGTTTCTGTTATTGTTACAACCCCAGGCCGTTTCACATGACATGAACTGGCCTATAACTTGAATGATTTAGGGTTTGGAGTGTAGAGTTTGGTCCATCTATCAGTAACTCAACTTGGCCCCGTTTGTTTTCAAAAGTAGAATGGAGGAGATTGATAGTGAGGGGATTATTAATAGGGAGGAGATTGATAGTGAGGGGATAAAGTAAAATTGTGTTTGTTTTGATGATAGTTGTTAGTGTAGGAATTGTTAAATTATTTTTATATAAAATAATAAAACAAATAAAAAAATATAAAAAATTAAATATTAATATTTTAAAAAAATTCTCAATATATAAAAAATAAAATATATATATATTTTTTTCTAATCCTCTCACTATTTTTTCAATACCATCTCCACCTCCTTCATCTCAATCCCCCTTCCAACCTTCATCTATATCACCTCCTCCATCCTAATCTCCTCCCCAACTCTACAAACAAGCACAACACTAAATAATCCCACCTCCATCCTAATTCCCTCCCATCTATTTAACCCCAAAACAAACGGGGCCTTAGTGCACACATTTGAGTGATAGGGGTAAGCCTAGTGGTTGGGCATTCTAACCCCTGCTCACCAAGTTATGGGCTTGAGCCATGACATTCCCTGCCCCTCCCCCTCCTCCTCCTCCTCCTCCCCTCCTTGGGTGTAGGGATATGCATGATGTTTAACATGTGCTGGAAAAAAAAAAAGAGAAAAACAAAAACAAAAAACTTGCACGCATTTAAAGTATATGTTGCAATCTTCATGACCTTGAATATAGCCAGTCTCTTCAGGAGGAGCTTATAAATTTTGCATCAAGGACATTATAAATCACCTGTTTGATCCCTCTTTGCATTATGGCAGTTGCTCATTCCAAACTTCAGTGGTTGTGTTGTAAAAAGTTGGGAGATGATCCAGGCAACCCGTTAAAGTTGGTGGTGGGTGTTGATTGACCATGTAAAGCTGCTTTGGGTCTGAGAAATAAATTGGAAGGTTTTTGTTTCTTCTTTTTCTTTTTCTATATTGTTCTTTTTATTGTTTCTTTGTTTAAATAAATTGAAGTTGAATGAAGTATAGTATGATAAACCATTGTATCCTTTTCTCTTCTTTTTTTCTTTTATTTTATAGTATTTATTTAGTCATTATTATTATGCGTTTTGGTAGGTTAGCTAGTGTTATTTCCCCATTCTCCTCTATTGTCTTTGTGGTGCTAAATGTCCATTTCGTGCTTGAATTTGGGGTTCGTAAGCTAAACCCCAAATTTTTTTGTTTTTGTTTTTTTTTTTTGTTTTGGGGTCTGCTATAAAAGGGTTCACATTAGATTTGTGCTACACATGAGACAGGGTGATTCTATTTGCACCCAAATAGTAACTCATTACGCCCAATTAAAATTTTGAAATTTCAATTCCTATTATACTCTCATGTAAATTTAATAATAAGGACAAGACACATTAAACCCTAAAATAATTTTTTTTTTCCCTTTTATGGTACATCCTATATTCAAGTCTTTTCATCTTCTTATTCAAATTTTAATTATTTTCATTTCATCTTCTTTCTCTTACCAAAACACCAATTTATCCACCAAAACTCAATATTATCATCCAAAAAAAGAACTCTAGAACGAACCTGTCAGTCATCCTCTAATCTTTATGATGAGATTTTTAAAAAAGAGTGAAACATGTTGATCTCTCAATAGAAAACTCACTTCACAAAACAAAAATCTAGAAACGATGAAGTCATAGAAAGCATTAGAATCATCATGAGGGAAAAAATCAAGAAAACCCACTAGAGAAAAAATAAAGTACCCAACTGTGGAGAGAGCACAAGTCTTTGATGAAAAAAAAACATTACTCAACAAAATTCAAGAGGCCCAAATGAAATCCATATATGATATATACTATATATACATATACAAACACACACACACACATATATATATATATATATATAGAGAGAGAGAGAGAGAGAGAGAGAGAGAGAGAGAGAGAGAGAGAGAGACCCATAGCTAGGAAGAGATGGGGGAATTTTTTTGAATTGATTTGTTGATTATTTGGGTATATCATAAATTATGATTTTATGTGGAATGATAATTTGTGGGAAAAAAAAATAGAGTGTATTGTGAGTAAATTATAATTCTAAATAATTTAATAAGAAATACTAAGAAATTGGGTATGAATGATTTTTTGGGTGTAAATAGAATCACCCTGAAACAGGGCAAAGCTTGTTAGGAACTTGCTTTGCCTATCACAGTCCATTAGGTTTTGACTAGTAACAGTTGGTGTGGGTTTGGCTAAGGTTGAGAGATTTTTGATCTCTCGGGACTCTTAGGATCCGTTTGGAAAGAGCTATTCTAGATTTTTTTGGTTATTTTAGTCATAAAAGATAAAATAAGTTATTTTAGTCACAAAAAATAAAATATCATATCTAATCTATAATCATTATACTATTCTTTCACAAAAAAAGTCAAAAAATCAAAAAGTCTTTCTCAAACTAAGCTTTTTAACTCAGGTTAAAAAAGTCAAAAAGTCAACCTACTTTCCAAACGGAGGCATTGCAATTGAGTTACTTCTCTTTTTAAATATCCAACATATTGCTCCATGAATAAACAATAAGTGTGTTTGGTTTGTTTTGAGTTTTTTAAATTAAGTTTTTTGAAAATTAAGTTTTTTGATTTTTGTATTTTTTTTTTGTTTTTAGTGAATATTTTTAAAATTTTAAACATTTTTTTACTTTTTTAGATGCACTTTACTTAGATGTATCTAAAAAGTAAAAAATTTATGAAAAAATATTTTAAAAAATTAATAAATACATAAAAATACAAAAAAATGTATTAAATTCTCTCTCTTTTTTTTTTTGTATTTTTGGTATTTAGTAAATTTTTAAAAGGTTTTTTCACAATTTTTTTACTTTTTATGTATATTTATGTTAGGTATATTTAAAAAGTTAAAAAAAAAGAGCAAATTACAAACATCCCTCTCGAGGTTTGGTAAAAATACAGATTCTCCCTTGAGGTTTAAGAAATTACAAATTACCCCTGAGGGTCAAATTTTCATGACAAATTAGGAGAAATTAGGGGGGAATCTGTATGAAAATAAAAATCTCAAGGGGCAATTTGTTATGAAAATATAAACCTCAGGGGGTGGGATGTAATTTCTCAAACCTCAGGGGGGAATCTGTATGTTCACCAAATCTCGAGGGGGTGTCTGTAATTTGTCCTAAAAACAAATTGCTTAAAATATTAAAAAAATTTAGTAAAAATAAAAAAATACGAAAAATAAGAAAGTAGTATTTTTTGAAAAGTGTTATTAGAAAAATGGAACAAATTTTCATAATTTTAGATGATGTGGGTTAGCTTTTATTTATTTATTATATTTTAAATACAAAAATAAAAATGATGTGTGGGTTAAGTGTGTATTTTTTGGATTTTTTATGAAAAAACATATAAAAAAAATAAAAAGATGCTGTAATTTAAAAAAAAAATAAAAAAATAAAAAAATGTCAACTATATAAAATCATTTATTAATCTGTTAGAATGCGTGGGTTGTAAGTTGTGTATAGCAATCTACTACATGTGTCCCCACCAGAGACGGAGACGGAGACGGAGGTTTCCAAACTTTTGAATTTGAAGAGCCGTTCAAAACAAACATTGAATTTATCCAATTTTTTTAACTAATAACAGCAATTTAGATTTTGTTTGTTTTGACATAAAATATTTTATATAAATTTTTTGTTGATGTTTGATTGACACTTGAAATATTTTATTTATGGTTTTTTAGTGAGTTAAGATATATATTTAAAAAAATTTCAGTATATTTCGTTTCAGTTTTCTAAATTTAGTTTGTTGAAAATTAAGTTTTTGTTTTTTGAGTTTTTTTTTTAAAATTTTTAGTGAATATTTTTAAAATTTTAAGTATTTTTTTTTACTTTTTTAGATATACTTTACTTAGATGTATTTAAAAAGTAAAATATTTGTGAAAAAATATTTTAGAAAATTAATAAATACATAAAAAATATAAAAAATATATTGAATTTTTATATATATTTTTTTGTGTATTTTTAGTGTTTAGTGAATTTTTTTAAAAAAATTTTCATAAAAATTATATTTTTTAAATGTATTTATGTTAGGTGCATTTAAAAATTAAAAAAATACTTAAAATATTAAAAAAATCAGTAAAAAAAAAAAAAAAAAACTCAAAATAAGAAAATAATTTTTTTTTGAAAAGTGTTTTAAATAAACTGGAAACAAAACCTTGTAAAAATTGACTTTGCAAGACTTTTAAAAGCAAGTCATTTTTGAAAAAAATGATGTAAAAATATGTTCTTTAAAAAATATTTTCCGTACTTGTTTAACCAAACAATTGAAAATGAGAAATATTTTGGATAAAAATATTTTATGTCAAAACAAATAGAGTGTTTATGGTGTTAATGGAGATGATGAAATTATTATACAAAAATATTAGAGATTTCAAAAATTTTACGAAAAGTTTTACAAAATGTTTCACATAGGTGTGAGAGCCACATGAGACCCATATTGTGTGGGTCCCACACACATGTGAGACATTTGGTAAAAATTTTAATAAATTTTTGAGGTTTCTAGGATCACTCATTATTATATTATCTTGGAGTCTCTAACATCACTCATTATAATTGTTTTAATAAAAGGGTGAAAAAATTTATGATTTTAATTGTTGGGTTGGGCTTCTTTTATATAGAAATTTCAATATGAGAGAACTTGAGTGACCTGTAGAGCCAACTACGAGTTCCATTTTAAAGATTTGAACCGTTCATGTTATATATATATAAGAAAAAAAAGAACCGTTCATTTTGTAGTTAAAAAAAATTATTCATTTTATAGAGATCTCAACATATATCATTCATGAAAAAATTTAAGTCAATCTGATAATTATTAATTATAAACTTTTTCACCTTTTTATACAAAAAAAAAAAATCGGCAACCCACTAACATGTAATTCTCCCTATTAGCTTTATATATTTTGTGTTTAAATTGTGTAATATCAAATTACACAATTATCTTTTTCTCTTGTCTACTGAATTTATCTAATTACCATCATCCTCTCAAACATAAATATGAGTTTTTTTTTTTTTGAGTATTTAGATGTAAATTATATTTGAATAGAGTGATAATGAATGAACAATTAAATAAATGTCAGTCCAAAAAATAATGAGATCATTTTTTAAAATTTGACTCACTGTTATGAAATTTCTATTTTAAAAGAGCCTGGTGTAATTGTATAAAAAATGTGGGGTTATTTATAATTTATTTATTATTGGAGGGAGAGAAATACAATTTATCTTTAATATATATCTCTTTCAGCTGTTGGTTTAGGTTGTACTCCTTTTTATTCTTCTTCTTCTTCCTCAAATTCTAAGAATTGATTAGGTTAGGTTACCCATCCCTACAGTTAAATTTGGCATAAATTTTAAAATTTGTAGCTAGTTTTTTTTAAAGAAAGTCAGTAGCTAGTTAAAACAACTAAATTTGGTAGGACCTCCTCCCTGTCTCTCTCTCATAAAGGTTCACAAATAACATTTTATTTTATTTTATTTTATTTTATTAGTAAAATAAAAAAAATGATATTTACGTCATTGGAACAATATTTTACGTAATTTATTTTATATTTTTAACTTAATATTATTACACTAATAATTTCATTACTCAATTTTATCGTACTTACAATCATATGGGCTTTGACAAACAAGTCTTTAATTGGACCGTCGGTTGGGAAGTGTTGGTGAGGGATATGTTGCTCATATTTAGTTTATTATAATATATTATTATTTGAATTGATAACAGAATGGTATAGATCTGTTTAACCAGTACAATTTTGATAAATGATATGATAAAACCAAATGGTATGGGATATTAAAAAAATCATTGTAACATTACTAATAAATATTTACTTCTTGTGAGGTCGCTGGGTAGATGACAAAATGCATGCACTCACAATCAGTGACAGTACAGGATAAAAGGCAAAGCTTCAAGAGAAAAACTTCCAGCTTAGGCAAGTTGGGTTGGGTTGGATTTTTAATTTTTTTAGTTATTTTAGTCTCGACTACAAAATTTGTTTTTTTTTTTTTTTAATGTAGCTAAAAAATTTATTTGAGTTGGCTTTCTTAGCTTTTTTATTTTTATTTTTATTTATTTATGAGAGAAAAAATGAAATGATTATAATTTAGATATGACATTTTGTCTTATTGACTTTTTAGTCTATTTTATCTTTTTGTAACTAATTTAGCCAAAAAAAACCAACCCAACCCAACCCAACCCAACATTCACTAATTCAAGCTTGCTCCATTTTGTACAAAAGAAAAAGTATGTATAATTTTTTCTAATTTTATAATGTATAGCGGTGCTCACAAAAAAGATTACTTTTATATATAGTTATTAAAAGTTTACTTAATGTGTAGTGAAGTTTACAATGAGATTAATGACCAAAAGAATCCAAGTTGGATTATCAAATAAACAGTGAAGAAATTATAATAAAGTATTCCTTAGATATCATCATTCTACCCATCAAGGGGACAAAAAAATAAATAAAAATCACCATTCTACCATTCTTTTATTTTTTGATACAAATTACTAATCAAGCTTGCTTAATTTAATTTATTAATTAAATACATTTAAATATTTTTTTTTATAACATAGCTGATGAAAGGTATAATTTCATCAATTTCAATATATATACATATTTTTTTTTTAATGAGGAAGTATAATAACTGACATTTTATTATAAAATAAAATAAAATTTAATCATTTTTCAAATTAGGTCGAAAACTGTTGCTTGCACGGCTTGCCCAAAGTCAGTATTAGAAAAATATAACTCGCATATATACTCCTCTAAAAGCTTCTTCCTACAACTAATAATTTGAATGTTTCTTTTAAAATAGTTGGGATTAGGAGATAATCAATGCTCCGTCAACTAATTATTACATGACAAAAAATTAGAAATAATTTTAAAAAAATTAAAAAATATCATTAATTGAACACACAATACACTTACGTTAGATATTTTTTGGTGCTCGACCTCTGTGTAGATTCATGTACATCCTTAATCTAGATAAAGATGGAATCTAGCTAATTTCACAATTTTAATATATATATATGACTATTTAATTAAGAGTTTTTACAAATAATAAGATTTATGATTAGATTAGGACAACTAGATTAGAGCCGCACCTTGTGTTCCTCACTTCTCTTTTCCCCGGGATCTCTGCGTGAAGTACGTGTACAAATTCCTCTCGACCCCTTTCTTTCTTTCATATACTTTTGTAAAATAATAACGTTCAGTGTACAGAATTAAAACACAGAATATATATATAATATAATATCTAATTTAATTTATTTTAAATATAATATTCCACGTCACAATCAAAATAAATTTTAATGACACGATTCATTTATGTACATATTTTGTGTTTTTATTTTGTGCACTTAACATTATTGATTCTCAAATTTTTGCCTACAAATTCCATTAACATCTTTTTATCATTTATTTATTTTCTTTGTACTATATGACTTTTTCTTCATCTTCTTCCTTTCTCAGACAACACAAAATTTTCTAATAATTTACCTAGTAAAGAATGTTGTTGTCGGCGCCCCACCACACTCATGGAATTCCCTTTTGGCAACTATTTCTCAATAATTTTTTTTTTATGTATTAATATATTATATTAGGTACTTATCATACACGCCACACCGAAAATGATACCTATGTTAATCTATGCCTTAAAATATCTACTTAGAGAAATGTTTAAAATTTAAAATATTTTCATCATTTAAAATCTATATTGCCTCCGTTTGGGAAGTGTGTTGGCTTTTTGATTTTTTAGTTTTTTTGACAATTTTAGCCTAGGCTAAAAAGTTTGATTTGGGAAGAGCTTTTTGACTTTTGACTTTTTTTGTGACAGAAGAGTGTAATGATTATGGATTGCATGTGATGTTTTGTTTTTTGTAGTTAAAATAACCTATTTTATCTTTTGTAGCTAAAACAACCAAAAAAACCTATAAAAGCTCTTCCCAAACGGACCCATTGTAAATTCAAATCTTACCCTCATTTTAATTGGTTTTTTTTTTTTTTTAGTATATAGTAAAATTTTTCTTAAAACACCATCCAAGATTGTTCTATTTTTTTTGTTTCGTGGCGGACGGCCAAACCATATACACATCTCTCTCTCTCTCTTTCTCTACATGGTGATGGTGGTACAAGATGACAAGCAGCAAGGCAGGTATTGCACCACCACAACAGCCTAGTATTGAGTGTTGCATGTGTGGAGATTATGGTCTGTCTTATGAGCTCTTCAAGTGCAAAGTTTGCCAATCCAGATCTCAACACAGGTACCCTAATAACCATTTCTTATTGGGTTCAATGGATTAATCCAAATCATGATCATCAAATTTTTTTTCTTGGTTTTTATCATCTGGGTTTCAAGTTTCATCTATAAATCTATCTATCTATATATATATATATATAGTCTTTTCAACAATCTAATTCTTCAGGTACTGTAGCAACCTGTACCCAAAAGCCGAATCTTATAGGGTATGCAATTGGTGCCTGAGTGATCAAAAAGAAGACACAGCCGAGAAAACACAAAACCATTTGAACAGCGAAGACACTCGTGTGATCAAGAAGAGGAAAAAGAATGACAATCATGGAGGCCTAAAAAAGGGTCATAAAAATAATTTGCAGTTGCAAGTCAGCAGCCCCATCAAGAAACAAAGGTTACCGGAGGGATCACCGTCAGTGGCGGCAGCCCGGAAAAGGACCACCACAGGTGGTGGTGGTGGTGGTGTGGAGGAGAGGCTGAGGAGGACAAAGTCAGAGGAGATATCAAATAATGGTGGAATCATCACTAAACAAGTGTTTAGGAATAAGGTGAGAAGGTATAAGCTCTTGGATGAGGTCTCAGGCCAATGAATGATTTAGTACCCTAAATATTAGGTATAGTGGTAAGATTATATAATAATATTACTAATTAATGTGAGATCTCAAGCTGAGATTGCGAGAACTACCTGATTGAATTAGTTGAAGACAAATGATAGATATATACTTAATCACATTTACGATCTTTTATTACTTAGTGATATCATCGTTATACTCAATATTAGTTCGTTGTGAATATATTATGTTGATGTTTTTATGGTCCCAAATTGATAGAAATATAACATGTAAATGGATGGAAAAGTGTGGGGTTTGAATGTGCATGTACAAAAGAATTTTTATTTATTTATTTATAACTCCGGTCCTATGAACCGACTAAAAAGAAGAACCTTGAAGAGATAGGTAGGAATTATGCATCTTGATCATGACTCCATATCCTATAAATTCCAAAGTAGAGAATGTGTCACTATAGCATGCCAGAAATGTTGGAATAATACCAACTTTGATGTTGGAATGTGAGAAAAAGAATATTAGCTACTACGTTTGTTGATTGATTTTAGTGTTGAACAAATCATGGGATAAATTTTATATATATATATATACATAAAATATTAAGTTTGACTTTTATTAGTGGCAAAGTTTTGTGCTTATGATTTTGCAAGAAATTGGATATATTTGTTGAAAATTAGTCTAAATCCAAAATTGTAAATATGAACTTATTGACACAACAATTAAGAAAGAGAGATGGAGGAGAGTGTCAAAAAAAATGTGAAAATGTGTAACACCAATATTTTAGTGTGTGACAATAACAACATTTGGGTACTAAAAATGGTAGATTATGGCCATGTTGCCTCGTTTCACTACTCGGAAATCGAATTGGGCTCATTTTGAGAACTCGTGATATTAGATTTCAATTTCAAAAGGATTTTTGTAAAGAAAAAATAAATAAAAGAGAAGGAATATATCAATAATATATGTATATATATATTTAAGTGCACAGATCAAAGGATACATGAATTTAATGAGTCTCACCTCATGTAAGAAAATTTTATTTGATTATGTGATTCAATTTCGTGTAATTGGAATTATTTTAAACTATAAGTTAAATTTGTCACATTTCTTTTTTCTTTTCCGTCACAAATCTCTCTCAAATCCAAAATTCAAATACAATCTAAAATACAAAGTAATATTATATAGTGTTAGTGAGTTGTTAAGAAGTGGTTTATTCTCATTACAGTTTTTAAAAGTGAGCTGTGAAATTATGACTCCTACCTTAGGCTGCTGCTTTTTATAAGATCCAAATAATAATAATAAATTTAATTTAATTTAAATTTTTTGCCAAATATAAATTGGGCAATGGACCCTTTTGCTACAGTTGTCAAATTTGAGGGCATTAAGTTGTATCTTAATTGAGTACGACTAGGGTAAGCTAATGCGAAATAGCAATATCAATCAAGGTAATGGGCTAAGGGCTTTACTGGCAGCCTTGATCCAACAGTGGATGCAGTCTTGAGACGGGCCAATTTTGTATTAGAATGATTTAGAAGTTGGGCCAAGCCTAGCTTGGGCCCAAAACTGATTCGAGGGAAATTTTCAATGTTTATGGTTGGATCCATTGGGCTTAATTTTTTGGTTGGGTTGAAACTTGTTTAAAATTTGATGGGTTTTGTTCATTAAGATTTGTTTTTATTAATTCAAATGATGGTTTGAGCGCTTTTTTATTTTAGTTTTTTTTTTTTGTTAAAATATGAGGGGAAAACAATATATATATATAAAAATATATTTTGTTGATAATTGGGTGTTGGGTCATCTTGCGTGCACGTCGACTAATCATTGGACTCTAAAGTTAACGATCAGGAAAATCTCTAGTATTTGATAATTTGGCATTCTAAAAAAAAAGGGGAGGGGGGCAGAAAGTAAAGAGAATGAGAAGAAATATTTGACTTTTTGACATTTTTAATGATTTTTTGGTTAAATTAGCCTATTGCCAAACAACTCTGTAAAAATGATCTCCAATATAAATATGTTTCCTAGTTCATCTGTGGACTTGATAATTTTAAAATTAGCTTGACCAAATAAATAGTATATAAAGTGTTTATGTCCAGAAAAAGATAATCATATGAAAATAATTAGTATTTTTTATTTTATAACCAAACAGTTAATATTCAAGCAATTTGGTTTTGATGTCAATACCAATGTTGTACAAACAGTTTAGTTTTCATTACCCCATAGTGTGAGAATTTTTCCATGCATAGCATTATTAATAATGCAAAAATGAGGATGAAATTACACTAAGATGTAGACACTAAGGGGAAAAAAATAAATAAATAAAAAAATAAAGAAAAAGAAATGACAGAGAAGAGAGAAATAATATAATTTATAGGGAAAATTACATTTTATTCTCTCAACTATCACAGTTTTTTATTTTATCTTCTCAAATTAAAAAAAAAATACAATGTACCTCATTCATCTTTTAAAAATTTTCAATATAACCTTTATATCTCGTTCTGTTATCAAAATAGAAGAAAAATGTGCATGTAATGTGTAGGGCTGAGCTAAGAATTTGTAAAATCCGTAATCCGATCCGGTCCAGTCCAATCCGATAGATTTGGATTGATTTTTTGAATCCGTGGTTCGGTTCCGGATTGGAAATTTCAAAATCCGTAGTGTTAGGGAAAATCGATGTGATTCCCCACAAGTAAATCAATTAATGGGAATAAAAATTAATGCGGAAAAATTAAATCAAAGGCAACACAAGAATTTTACGTGGTTCCCTCAATGTGAGGTACGTCCACGGGATCGAAATCCGATTCCACTATCAACCAAATAAGTTCCAAACGATTACAAACGAGACACTAATGGTCTCACAAAATCACCCTAGGTGAATTCCAAATAATCACAAATAAACAAAGAGAAAGACCTCACCAAATAGAAGAACCAAAATCTTCAGAACCAGAGTTGTAGAAGATCCAAAATAACGAACCAAATCAACACCGAAAAACGAATCAGCCGCTTCAAAATAGAGCACCAAACCAAGGCATCAATACTTGATTGACCCAATCAAAAACCCAGAGCAACAATCAGTACTTAATTGAAAAACCCAACAAGTTAGAGTTATACACTAAGCACAGTTGCCGTAACAAATTTGTTGCTGCCGCTAGATCTATCACATGGGAAAAATAATACACCCAAAAATTATATTGTGAATCTAGGGTTTTGTAATCAAACTTAATTGTTACTAAATTAGATTGGGTCTCCTTAAATATAATATATAAAAATATATTATACCTAAACTAAGCCAAATTGAAACTCTTTAACAAATCAATTGGGTCCCACACTCCAATAAGGAGGTATATCCCAACAATTCTCCCCTTACCGACTTAGGTGGAGATATCAACTATACCCGCCAAAGTTCTACACTTCAAATGTTTGTCCCTCGGCAAAGTCTTTGTCAACATGTCTGAAATATTATCATCTGTGTGAACCTTTTCGAGTTGTAACAATTTCGAATCTAACACATCACGAATCCAATGGTATCTCACATCAATGTGTTTCGATCTCGAATGAAAGGTAGAATTTTTACTCAAGTGAATAGCACTTTGACTATCACAATAAAGCACATACTTTTCTTGCTTCAAACCCAACTCTTGCAAAAATTTCTTCAGCCATAACTCTTCTTTGCAAGCTTCTGTAATAGCAATAAATTCAGCTTCGGTAGTTGAGAGAGCAACACATTTTTGTAATTTAGATTGCCATGCCACAGCTCCCCCTGCAAAAGTCATCAAATACCCCGAAGTAGATTTCCGAGAATCAACATCACCAGCCATGTCAGAATCTGTGAACCCATCAAGCATCGGCTTACCATCCCCAAAACACAAACACACCTTCGAAGTCCCTCGAAGATACCTTAGAATCCATTTTACCGCTGCCCAATGTTCTTTGCCCGGATTAGAGAGAAACCGACTCACCACACCAACTGCGTGAGCAATATCCGGCCTTGTACAAACCATGGCGTACATCAAAGAACCAACTGCTGAAGCATAAGGAACTTTCTGCATCTCTTCCTTGTCTTTCTCACTTGTAGGACATTGATTCGAACTAAGCTTGAAATGACCCGCAAGTGGACAACCAACCGGCTTCGCTTTATCCATATTGAACCTCTCAAGAACTTTCTCAATGTAGCTTTCTTGAGACAACCAAATCAGCCCCTCTTTGCGATCACGAACAATTTTCATACCAAGAATTTGCTTTGCCGGCCCCAAATCTTTCATAGCAAAAGACTTGCTCAACTCCAATTTCAACCTGTTTATCATGGTAGAATCTTGACCCACAATTAACATGTCATCAACATAAAGCAAAAGAATAATAAATTTACCATCTGGAAAATTTTTCACAAACACACAATGGTCCGAAGTGGTTTTGGAAAAACCATTATTCATCATGAAAGAGTCAAATTTTTTGTACCATTGCCGCGGGGCTTGCTTGAGGCCATACAAACTTTTCTTCAATTTGCAAACAAATTTCTCTTTCCCTTTTTCCACAAATCCTTCCGGTTGCTCCATGTAAATTTCTTCTTCAAGGTCACCATGAAGAAATGCGGTCTTCACATCCAGTTGCTCAACTTCAAGGTTCATACTTGCAGCCATACCAAGTACAACCCGAATAGAAGACATCTTTACAACCGGTGAGAAAATTTCATCAAAATCAATACCTTTCTTTTGCCCAAAGCCTTTCACAACAAGACGTGCCTTGTACCTCAGATTCTTGCCATCATTCTTCAATTTGAAAACCCACTTATTTTTCAGAATTTTCCTCCCCTTAGGCAACTTCACTAAATCATAAGTATGATTTTCAACTAAGGAATTCATCTCCTCTTCCATGGCCTTTTTCCAATCACCTTTCTTTGCATGCTCAATTGCTTCTTGGTAGCTCTCCGGCTCCCCTTGATCAGAAATCAACACAAATTCATTGGGAGGATACTTTCTTGAAGGTTGTCGGTCCCTTGTAGATTTTCTTAACTCAAGTTGTGGTGGCGATTCTTGAGTTGGATGCTCTTCCTCAATTTCTGGCTCAAGTTCATTAGGATTAGCATCATCCTCTAACTCTTCAATAGGTGGCTGCACATCTCCCCCATTTTCATCATCAACTGAAGATGAAGGAGATAGATCCATGTCAATGAGATCACTAGTTTTTGGCTCCGGTTGATCACCTTTGCCAAAGTCTTCAATTGTTTGGTCTTCAAGAAACACAACATCACGGCTTCGAATGACTTTCTTGTCGACCGGATCCCACAATCTATACCCGAATTCATCACGCCCATAGCCAAGAAAAATACATTGTCTTGACTTGCTATCAAGCTTGGACCTCTCGTCTTTTGGAATATGAACAAAGGTTCGGCAACCAAACACTCTCAAGTGCTCATAAGATACATCTTTACCAGTCCAAACTCTTTCTGGAACATCACCATTCAAAGGATAGGAGGGTGACAAATTGATCACGTCAACCGCTGTCTTCAATGCCTCACCCCAAAAGGATCTTGGCAATTTAGCTTGTGAAAGCAAACACCTTGTTCTTTCCACAATGGTGCGGTTCATCCTCTCGGCAACTCCATTTTGTTGAGGAGTCTTCTTAACTGTCTTTTGATGCCGAATACCTTGGCTACGACAATACTCATCAAATGGCCCAATGTATTCACCACCATTGTCTGATCGGATGCACTTCAATTTCTGCCCTGTTTCTCTTTCAACCATGGCCTGAAAATGCTTAAATACTTCTAGAACTTGATCTTTAGTTTTTAGTAAAAAAGCCCAAACTTTCCTTGAATAATCATCAATGAAAGTAACAAAATAAAGTGCACCACCATGTGTTCTAACTTTTAAAGGACCACAAACATCAGAATGAATCAACTCCAAAACATTTTCTTTTCTAGAAACAACATTTTTATGAAAAGAAACTTTATGTTGTTTACCCGCCAAACAATGAATACAAGTTTTAAGATGTGTACCTTTCAAGCCGGGTAGAAGCTCTTTCTTGAACAAAACTTGCAGCCCCTTTTCACTCATGTGGCCAAGCCGCTTGTGCCACAATTCGGTAGAAGTATCATCTTGAAGTGCATTGACAACACCTTTACAAATTTTTCCTTGCATCGAATAAAGTGTATGAGTCTTCTTGCACTTAGCCACCACCAAGGAACCTTTTGTGAGCTTCCATATTCCATCACCAAATTTGTTGTTGAAGCCTTCATCATCTAGCTTCCCAGTAGAGATCAAATTGAGGCGAATGTCGGGAACATGCCTCACATCTTTAAGCAATAACTTGCAGCCCAAATTTGTTTCCAAGCAAACATCACCCATACCAATAATCTTGGACAAACCTTCATTACCCATTCGAACAGAACCATAATCTCCTGCAGTGTAGGTAGTGAAGAAATCAACTCGAGAAGTCATATGAAAAGAAGCACCGGAATCAATCACCCAATTGCTTTCTTGGCCCACAAAATTGATACAATCATCTTCACAAACGACCATGAGATCACCATTGGTAGTAACTGCCGTTGTGTCTTCTTGCTTCTTGTCCACACTTTTGTCACGCCTTTTCTCCTTATTCTTGAGCTTTCGGCATTCTCGCTTCATGTGCCCTTTCTCATGGCAATAATAGCACTCAATGTCTTTCTTTGAAAAAGAACCATCTTTTGATTTGTCACGGCTTTGATCACGACCATGAGGAGTCTTACTTCTCCCCCTTGTTTTGCTTCGGCCTCTCACAACGAATGCTTCCGAATGAGAGGAACCCGCTGATTTTCTTCTAGTTTCTTCATTCAACAGGCTACTAGTGACTTGGCCCATTGTGACAACTCCATCGGGCGCTGAATTACTGACGGTCACAACCAAAGTCTCCCAACTTTCGGGCAAAGAACTAAGTAGCATCAAAGCCTGCAACTCATCATCAAAAACAATTTTCATAGAAGCAAGTTGGTTAACAATACTCTTTATTTCATTCAGATGTTCCGGAATAGGGCTGCCCTCTTTATATTTTAAATTAACCAACTTACGAAACAGAAAAGCTTTATTTGTGGCTGATTTCCTATCATAAAGGCCCTCTAATTTTTTCCATAAATCATGTGCTGAAGTTTCAGTAGCAACATGATGAAACACACTGTCATCAATCCATTGACGAATAACACCAACGGCTTTTCGATTAAGCCTATTCCATTCATCATCTTTCATACCCTCGGGTTTGCCAGAATCACCCTCAATGGGTCCATATAAATCTTTACAAAATAATAGGTCCTCCATTTTAGTTTTCCAAGTTACCCAATTACTTCCATTGAAGCTAGACATACGACCCACATTCCCCTCCATTGATTTACACAAATAATTAAACCCAAATAAACCGTATGCTCTGATACCAGTTGTTAGGGAAAATCGATGTGATTCCCCACAAGTAAATCAATTAATGGGAATAAAAATTAATGCGGAAAAATTAAATCAAAGGCAACACAAGAATTTTACGTGGTTCCCTCAATGTGAGGTACGTCCACGGGATCGAAATCCGATTCCACTATCAACCAAATAAGTTCCAAACGATTACAAACGAGACACTAATGGTCTCACAAAATCACCCTAGGTGAATTCCAAATAATCACAAATAAACAAAGAGGAAAGACCTCACCAAATAGAAGAACCAAAATCTTCAGAACCAGAGTTGTAGAAGATCCAAAATAACGAACCAAATCAACACCGAAAAACGAATCAGCCGCTTCAAAGTAGAGCACCAAACCAAGGCATCAATACTTGATTGACCCAATCAAAAACCCAGAGCAACAATCAGTACTTAATTGAAAAACCCAACAAGTTAGAGTTATACACTAAGCACAGTTGCCGTAACAAATTTGTTGCTGCCGCTAGATCTATCACATGGGAAAAATAATACACCCAAAAATTATATTGTGAATCTAGGGTTTTGTAATCAAACTTAATTGTTACCAAATTAGATTGGGTCTCCTTAAATATAATATATAAAAATATATTATACCTAAACTAAGCCAAATTGAAACTCTTTAACAAATCAATTGGGTCCCACACTCCAATAAGGAGGTATATCCCAACACGTAGGTCACGGATCGGTTCTGAATTGAACCCCATGGTTCCGGATTAAAATCGATCCAGACCGTCTAGAAATAATCTATATTTATATCATATACAGTATATGTTTTTTCTTTGATTTCTGGTATAGTGTTATTCATTGTGTTAAGGAATTAAGACAAAAGGTAGAAAACTTAGGCCTTGTTTGGGGTATCCTAAAAAAGTCAAAAAGTCATTATTCTATTTAAATCACATCATTTTATTTAAGTCACATCACCTCTCTACCACATCACTTCAAACCCAACCCATATTTCATAAAAAATCAAAAAGTACATTTATTTAGATTATCCCAAACCATCCCTTAGTCTGCATGTTACCAATTAAAGTGCATCCATAAAGATTGAAAGCTGGACTCATTCCTGAAGTAACCTGAGAAAAATAAATATAAATATATTGCAATAAGTTAACCATATACTATGTATATATGTATTTTATATTGACAAAAGCATTCATCACACTAAAACCATCCATTGATGAGCCATCTAGCTCATTCGGCAGCAAACTGATTTATCATCAATATTAGATAATTTGATAGAAAACAAATACATCACCAAGGAATTATGCATAATCTTATCAATTCCCAGCATCAGAATGGTGGTTAAGTTATTACTTAACAGTAACACACAAATAGACACACACAAAGGACGTTGTTTGCTTTAAATGTTATATATATTTTTAATTATTTAATTATGTGAATCCGTGATCCTAAATCGATTCAATACATGTTTAAACGGATTGATTCGGATTGGTTCAGATTGGTTCCACTCTTTAAACGGATTGGATTGGTTCTAATTTTTCAGGAACCGTAGATAATAGATTAGTCCTGGTTTTCTCCCAATCTGGACCATGTTCATCCCTAGTAATGTGCACATGTCACATGTAACTTTTGATCTTAACGGGCTCCATTGTTGTTATTAAGGAAAATTGCAAATCATATTTTCAAAAATAATTTTAAATTAACGATTTTTTTTTGTCAATTTTAATAATTAAAATTATAGTTTTTTTATATAAATTTATAAATATTATGAAATTACTATTGATTTGTAATTTTTCGTTGTTATTACAATCGAAAATCTCTCAGTTGCAGAAATGACTGATTACAGAATCAGTAACTTCACTAATCGAGATTTTTTTTATACATTTTTTTCTTAATGAAAAATGAAAAATAGACTGAAACTCATAATTTAAATTTTATAAATGTATCCATAATAAAATGACATGTTATGTCCCATTTTTTGATTTGTCACAAATTCAATTATGTAAGAGTGAATTGTGCTGGTGATGAGTAATTATTATGTGTTTTGAGAATTGCATATTGATGGTGAACCCAACCAATAACAAAGGCTTAAAAATTTATATGGCTCTATAAACAAAGAAATGATACATAAATAAGATAGGACAATTACAAAACAAAAGTCCTACAATTTGTTCCTTATAATAAAATAAATGATGAATTTTTAATTTTATCAATTTAAATCTTAAATTTTACTTTATTTTCAATCTAAACCATTTGTCTATTTTCGTTAAATAAAACCTATGAAAAAAAATAATATTTTAGTCATTAAACTCAATACAAGTACACAAAATGTCTACAATATCTATTTTTTCATCAATTTTACTTAATGAAAATAAGCAAGTAGTTTAGATTGAAAATAAATAAATAAAATTTAAATTTAAATTAAAAATTTATTTTCTTATAATGATCAAATTTTTAAATTTGAATTTTTTAAATATATATTTTAATAAAATAATACAATTGAATGAATACGCGACCACATAATCTTCCTGACTCATATAATAATTTCTGGCAATAATGGAAGGCAACAACCAAAAAGAGCTTAATAATATTGTTGAGATGTGGATAGGTAACAAGTTTTGGTATGGTAGACAACCACACATACATGTGTATTCCATATATATGTATATGTATGGTAATAGCTGTAATATGTCGTGTCTGTGGAGTTGATGAATTGATTTGTCTGAAGTAAGAATGGAGAGAGAGGGAGAGCCCACATGTTCCAAACCGGAACAGAATAAAGGCCAACACTAACACAAGAGGGAGCTTGTGATCATTTTTCCAGACAACTTCCTCACTATTCTTCTCTTTCTCCAACATTCGACCTCTTCCCCACTTGCTCCTCTCTCTCTCTCTCTCTCTCTCTCTCTCTCTGGTATGTGAATTTGGCCTAAGAATCTCCTGTTCTCAAATATTCTTGATCCTGTGTCCTAAATCATTCAAAATCATTGGATATATCTTGGGATTTTCAAATATTGAGATTCTCATATAGTCCAATAGTTGTAAGTGATTTGGAACAGAAGGACAAGAATATTTGAGGACGGGAATCCTTGTTCGTGAATTTGATTCAAGCACATATTTTTGCAACTCTATGTGAATTTTATGTGCTCTTTTTCTCCAAAGTACATTTATGGTAGAAGTTTACATATTTAATTATTTATTTGTCCACATATAATCTTATATAAATGTTATATTGGACTCATTTTTAATAAATTTCAATAATAAGCAATTATATGCAAATCACATGTATTGATGAACTAGGCGAGATCTCGATGGGTGGATAGAAGAAAGGCGTGCAAAAGTGATCAGATAAGATTTTAATGATTTAAATAGTAATTGAAATATTATCTGATATAGTTCAATTCACCAAATTAAAATTAAGAGATCATCCCACTTGTCACAAGTTTATATAAATATTTACACGCATAAAAATTTGAATATTGCTCATTGTGCTAGGGTTTATAAAATTTTACAAGTCTATTTTAAAAAATATAAGAACCACATTATTGGCTTTTTGTTTAACGTGATTTTATGCCCATCGAGGAGACTACATTCCTTGTTTATTTGAATTGAAGATTAATTCATTTTTTAGTATAAGCTTTGATTGAGTTTTTAGGGGTCATTGCAAACGACATTAAATTTTGGGGGATAAATCTTATACAAAGTGAGTTTTTAAAAAAATTTGTGGTGCAAGATTGAGTTTAATTGTTTATTTAGAAATTCTATTTTACATATGCTATGTTGTGTAAAAATATATAAAATAGAATTTCTAAATTCTTTTGAGGTATTATGGCCTCTTGATTCCCTCCCTCCAACACATGTATTAATTAATTAAAAAGGCTGCTCTTTTTTTTTTTTTTTACCAGCGAAAAAAAAATTTTATTGGTATAAGAGCAAAGTTCAAGGTACAAAACATTAATAAAGAGAGGCGAGTGCAAAAGTATCACGATCAGCTAAATCATTCCAACTATGTGTCTCTATTTATTCATCCTTTTATATGATCGGAGTATATGATAAAATATCATTTATTTTTATTAATTGCTTAATTATTATCTTCAAACAAGGTAGTTAATTAGTAGGATATCTATGTAAATAGTGATACAAAAGGATAATAAAAAATCGATGATACATAACATTTCTTCATTAATTAAGATCAGACACCATACTCAAAGGAGCAAAACCTAAAATGTGTCAGTTTATTATAATTTATTTCTAAGCAAGTCATTCTAAAGTTTTATATTTAGTTATTAATGGATGTATTGTTTGACTTTCAAACACATAATATTAAAAATAGAGTAAAATACACTGACAGTTCCTCAACTGAAATATCACCCTTATAAATTTCAAAATTACACATTTAAACTTCCCTCATAACTCTAATTTTAGAGTTTTAAAGAGAGTACGAATGATGTAACAAGGAGTAGGACCTACACATAATGTGATTGTGATATGTGTGACTTTTTTTTTTCCTTCTCTTGTCACATCATTAGACTTTTTTTTAAAACTTTAAAATTAGAACTCTTTATCATTATTGTTAAACTTTTAAATTTAAAATATGAGCAGTAATACCTCTTCTGATTTTGAATCTCTAATTGAACTCTAATGATATGATGAAAAAAAAAAAAAATCAAAACACCAGATCATATTGAGGCCAACCCCATTAGAGTTCATTAAAACTTTTTTATTAAAGCGATCAATCATTTTTGTTAAAATATATATCTCATCCAGATGTAAAACTTTGAAGGCCTCAAAGTAATGTCATTTTATAGTTAAGAAAGTTTAAATGTATGATTGTAAAAAATAAACTGATAGTAATCAATAATTAAGAGAATAATTAACCCTTTATAAAAAAATACATCCTCCATAATCTTTACATGTTAAAATAGGAAGAAAAAAAATGACAAAAACCCAAACCATATATATAAACACCATTAATGTGAGCAGCAGAACTCTGTGAAGTGCAGCACTGCAAACTGAGCTGTGCCAAAAAGATCATGCAAAGCTTTGTCTGTTTCCTCTCGACATTCAAAGCTTAAAGTACTACTACGATTACATTTAAAATTTCAAAAAAAAAAAAAAAAAGTGAAATGAAGAAATTCAAAATAAAGGAAGGAAAACAAAAGATTGAAAAACCCAATCGGTGTAGTGTAGCAGACGAGTACACATACACATACTCACCACAGAGAGACAGAGAGAAAAGAGCATTTAATGGAGGACGAGGTATGTATGAGCGTGAACAATGGATGTGAAGCAGTGATGAGTTTATGACTAGTACTCTCATTTTCTGATCCATCCCTCTCCTCTTCTATGCCCATATGTCCACAACTTCAAGCTTTGTATATATGCCTCCATATTTCTAAGCTCAAAGAGTCTCTCCAATGCAGACGAAAATGGAGGTTGAAAAGAAATAAATATGAGAGAGAGAGAGAGAGAGAGAAGATGGAGGAGAGGGTGACAGATGTGAGTGAACCTTGAAAATAAAGCTTTGCATGTCATACACGTCTGAATCGACTTGGAATTGAATTCAATCTCTCTCCTTTTTTCCTTCACGATAAGATCATCATAATATACAAACTTACAATTTACTTAAAACCCATTAATTAAAAAAAAAAAAAAAGTTTAATAGACTACCAAGATATGATGAACTGAACAAAATGGGAAATTAAGATGAGATATGTAAAAAAACTAGGTTTTCAATCTGCATATTACACTAGAGATGTGCTTAAATAAAGAGAAAAAAGAGGGTAGAGTACGATCAGATGTGCCTTAATTAGTTCGAAGAGGGTCGTAGTAGTACACTCATTGATTCAACAACACTACAAAGAGAAACACAAGTTAAATTCATCAATTCAAGATCAAAAAAGCAGAAAAAGACTAATTAAGAACCCTAATAATAAAACTCAGAAAATTTGAAGACACAGTTTGAAATTAATTCTTCTCCCGGTCCACATTTCAATTCACTTGTCACCTCCAATGTCCCACATTAAATTTTCTCCATCTCCTTCTTGATGGTGATGGTGATGGTAATGTTGATGATAAGAACAACACACAGCGATGAGTGAAGTAGGAAGAGAGAGAGATTAGGGTTTTTTACCGAGAGTATGCTTATTGTTGTGCATCCACACCTTGAGAACATGCCTTTTCACACCAGTCTCGGCGCAGAACTGCTGCACCGAAGCCTCATCTTGCTTCTGGATGCGCCACCCCAAGTTCTCCGCCAACACCAGCATCTTATCCTTCTGTTCCTGTGTAAATTTTGTTCTGAACCGCTTTTTCGACCCACCGCCGCTACCACCACCGCCGCTACTGCTTGGATTCGACATATCTTCATCTTCCCGGGAAGTCGATGGCAGCGCTAGAGGCCGTTGATGCGGCGGCGGCGTGACGTGGAGGTACCCGGCCGGGTGGGCGGTGCGATAGTAAGGGGAGAATTGGGGGTGGTGGTGAGGATGATGGAGCTGTTGTTGGTGGTGGAAGCCCTCTCCGTCGCCCTCTTTGCGGTGGAAGTTGCGGTGGCAATTGCAGGCCGCGCATTTTAGGGCGTCTAGGGTTCCTTCATCTCCCGCCGGTAAAAATTCTCCACAACCGTCGACGGCGTGGCCGCCGATCCCCACAGCGTGGTTCTTCAGGCACTCTCTGTACCTGTAGCTCCCGCCGACTTTCCTCACGGCCGCCGCAACCGGAGACAACCCCTCTCCTCCGGCACCACTCATCCCCATTTTCGGCCTCCCGGAGTTTCCCAGCACCGCCTCGTAATTCAACACCGGCGGCACCTGAATCCCGATTTCCTCTTCCTGGTCTTCGTTCTCTTCAAATTCCATTTTCTCTCTCTTTCTCTCTCACTCCTGACAGAGATCTACATCCGCAGCGAGTCCCAGCAGATCGACCACCCACCAACCACCGTCGCCGTCGATATAAGTCTGAATTTTTACATATAAATATATATATATATAATTATATATATTATATATAGAGTTAGAGAGAGAGAGAGAGAGCTCAACGATGTAATATATGAAAGTATAGATATAGTTATATTAAATAAAGATATGATCAAAGTAGGTTGATCAGAAGAAAAGATAAGAGGAAGAGGAGGGTGTGGACATGAATTACCCTTCTGCCAAAAAAAAATAAAAAGATGGGTCTTTACTTCCAAACACTACTCTCTCTCTTGTGCCCTAATTATGTCTCTTTCTTCCGGTTAACTAAGGGTAGGTTTACCGGTTGTAGCCGGTAAACTTTGTTCCCTCTGTAACAGCATCCACTGTTTTCCCCTCAGAGGAGAGAGAGAGAGTGATTGCTTTTTTGGGTGAGGAGAGGGAAAAGTGGAGGGAGTCCGTAATTACTTTGCAGTAAGCATGAGAGAGGAAATATGAAACCTGTGTCTGGACAAATACAGAGTGACGTATCTACAGAAAAAAGGCAACCCATTTTTCTCTTTTTTGTTTTTTTTTCTTACGGCAGAATAAATTTCATGTTTATCTTATTCAATCAAACCGTAGCATGGAAATGGAAATTAAACTGCGATTGAATAAGGGTTACACCAACTATATAAAAAAAATCCTAACATAAGCATATACATATATGGTTTGTTAACAAACTAAAACTTTATGATAAATTTAGATTTATAGCTTTGAGATCAATTCATCATTTTCCAAATTCAGTACTAGTCTCGTAAAATATTTATTATAGTGTTTTTATAATTATTTCATAAGAGGATTATTAATTAAATTCACTATCCCGCTTCCACACGAAACAAAGGTCGTACACCACGAAACAAAGGTCGTACACCATTCATGTGAGATGGAGGACCATGATGTGTGCTCTTCTTAAAATAGCCACAAAAAAAATAAAAAAAATAAAAAACAAAACAAAACAAAACAAAACAAAACAAAAGCACAGTCAAATCTAATTGCCTTCAACTTCGCCTCTATCTAGTTCTTTGTTTTTTTCCCCTCTAATACTTATCACCAATTTGAAATCTCATCCCAAATTAAATATAAGAGTAAAAAAAACCTCAAATTCAACGGAACAGTTTTTTTCTTTTTCCTTTTTGTTAGATTTGTGCAAGGGGAAAGTTATTTTGTGTATCAATTTAACAAGTTTTGTCGGCAATACAAATATTTTTTTATCAGTAAAAAGAACCTTTATTGATGAAAAATAACATATGTTTCATATGAGATTATATCAATAAAGAAGTGAAAGTGCAAAATGTATCAAATTGTCAGCAATCCAAGGATCAATCTTTTAAAAAATGTGTTACATATATTCACAATCTAATCATGTGGTATGTGAAATCACAATCTAATCATGTGGTATGTGAAATGTTTTAATTCATTTGTCAATATGATAGGAAATTTATGTATAAAAATTCTAGTTATGTTTGTTTTATTTTTTAGGCTCTTCCCTCCTTATGGATCAAGAAATATAGTGAATTTTTTTAGTTATACGACATTGTTTATTCAATTATCAATTTATTTGTTTCTCTCTTATTGTTTTTGGTTTGATAGTGATTTTGCCTGAATAACAAATAGTAATTTTTGTTTCTCCCCTAACCATAGGCAATAGTCATGCAATTAATGTGAGTGTGCATGTGTGTTTTTCTTTGTTTTGTTTGACTGCATTTAACAATCTAAGGTCCATCAGCACTGCCACATTAGTTATTATAATATGGTGGTTAATTATAATATGGGTAATGTTATGTTTGCTAAGATGTTTTCTCATTTATAACTGTCATTTAGATTGATAGCAAAATTTTCCATCTCAGTCGAGTAATTATGCTGAAATTTTTATTATATATTTTTATTTTTAAAAGTTCTATTATTAGAAGATAAATCACTAATATTACACATTTTACAATAAAAATTAAAAGGGAATATGGAGGTACTTTTTTTTTTTTTTTGATCAACAAAATGAAGCTTTATTGATGAAATGAGCAAGATACATGCAAGACTTATATCAACAAAGTAGGGAAGTGCACTGAGCATCATAGCTAATCTTAACAATTGTAACTAGGTTAGCACCACAAAGGAAACACAATCATATGTTAATACTTGACTCAAGATTGGTGAGAGACCAATCAAAAGCAACCAAGAAAAGAAAAAAACAAACAACATTATAGCAGCAGGCCACATTACAGCAGCAGAAGCACAACAACATTACAACGACATTCCAAAAACAAACAACACCATTACCCAAAACCAAGAAATAGCTCTGCATCTGGAACCAACTCCCCAGTGTCACAACCACCAACAATCCCCAACAACAGCCAAAATCAAGAGGGCAAAGAGGTTCAAAATCCACCATGCTCTCCTAAGCTTGATAGATTTACACCAGTCAATAAAATCCACCCAAAAAATATCCTACCAGAAAACATTATTAAAAGATTGAAATAAAGAATAGGTCAATGGTAGACCAAAACAAGGCCAAGGCTCAAACACAGTAGATATTGCCACAAATGCTGTTACTAGTCTCCAAACTTAGACATCATGAAAACCCAAAGCTCCAACTAATCCAGGCACAAACTCTTTCTAGCCTAGGCACCTTCTCACCTGATGCAAATTGTGAATCAGATCATTGATAGAATAATCCAAAGAAAAAGCTGACTTAACCCACACTGCAATTTTCACCTTAATGGTTTCACATAAATCTTCAAAAATAGGTTGCACCCCATTAAACCTGGTGAAACCCATTGTAGCCCCCACCAATTTACAAAATAAGACCAAATCAACCAAACATAAGGACAATGAAGTAACACATGATTAGTAGTTTCCTCTACCTCTTTGCAAAAAACACAACAAACATCAACATTGTCATTTAGTATACCAATCCTTCTTAAGAAACTACTAGTATTAATTCTCCCCCTCCAAGCTAACCAACCAAAAAATTGAACTCTTGGTGGTACACCATTCTTCCACGGTGAACTAAAGACCATGCAAGTAGGACCAAAACCCAATTCAAACTAGTGATAGGTAGATGAAACACTAAAAACACCAGAAGGATCTGCATTCCATTTCAAACAATCAGGAAAATTATCTCTGAGCAGTGGGATACTACTGAGATGAACTATCAGTCTACTCAACTCCTCTTCTACCCAAGCAAAAAAGGGTCTTCTAAAGTTAAAAACATAATTCCCAAAAGCATCTCTTCTATTATGGAACATAAACACAGACCCATCTTTGTCATTCGATAGTGAGTAGAGTCTAGGAAGCTCATCTTTAAGGCATACACCACCTGACCAGCAGTCAGACCAAAATCTTGTTGTCCTACCATTACCAATCATAACAACTGCATTGCTCCTAAAAAGGTGAAGAAGCTCCGTCGTAGTAGCGACAATTGTGATTACATCTCCCCAAATCTTGGACATCCTGCTAGCCCTCTCAGTTAGAGGGAACCATTCTCTACCTTACTCAATATACTTCTCACAAATCACATCCTTCCAGGGGAAACAATCTTATGCTCCAAACCTCCACCACCACTCTAGTAAAAGACATACATTCATAACTCTTACTCTCCTAACACTCAGCCCTCCCATACTTTTACTTTTAAAAACATCCTTTTATTTTACCAAATGCACTTTCCTCCTAAGATTTGAGCCACCCCATAAGAAAGCATATTGTATTCTTTCAATCTCTTTTGCTACCATCTCAAGCATTTTGAAGAGTGGGAGATAATAAATAGGCGAGCTAATAAGGGTAGATTTGATCAAGGTCAACCTACTTGCAAAGAACATAAATCTTCTCTTCCAAGAAGTAAGTCTTTGCTTACACTTATTAATTACTAGCTGCCAGGTTCTTCTTCTACTTGGGTTGGCTCCTAATGGTAAACCCAAGTATCTTAAATCCAGATTTTAATGATTACAATTCAATCTTGCTGCAAAATCCTAACCCAGCTCATGAGGAATCCCCACCCCACAAATCACACTCTTATTATAGTTAATCTTTAGACCTAAAGATATTTCAAAGCACCTCAGGATTCTTTTTATGTTAGCTATTTCACCCTATTTAGCTCCATAAAACAAAATGGTATCGTCTACAAATTGTAAGTGAGTAATCCTAAGGCCATTTGTGCCTACAGAGGCCCGTCTGATCAGTCTCAGATGCGTGGCTCTATCCAGCAAAATGTTGAGGGCTTTATCTACAATGTTGAACAGGAATGGTGATAATGGATCTTTTTGTCTTAAACCCCTCTGTGGACAAAATTCTGGGGTTAATGATTCATTTACCAATATTGAAATTCTTGCAGATGCTACACATTCCTTCATCCAACTCACCCATTTGGTCTTAAAACCAAAGTTTGATAGCATAGAAAACAAAAATTCCCAGTTGACTGAGTCATTTGTTTTCTCAAAATCAAGTTTAAGCATAATACCACTCCTTCTAGCCTTCTTCCATCCATCTACTATCTCATTAACAATAAGTATACCATCCAAGATATTTCTACCCCTTATGAATGCTGATTGAGTTTCACTTATGATCCTTAGCATTACTTGTTTCAACATGTTTGATAATACCTTAACGAAAATCTTGTGCAGGGAACCTACTAAGTTGATTGGCCTATATTCACTCAGGCTAGTTGGATTCTCCATTTTTGGAATTAAAGCTATAAAAGAGCTATTTAATCCTCCAACCAACTTAGCATTTCGGGGAAAGTCCCTCATAAAATTCAAAACATCCCCATATACTATATTCCAGCATTTATGAAAAAAAACTCATATTAAAACCATCTGGCCCAGGAGCCTTATTCCCCACACAAGATTTGATAGCACATTTGATTTCCACCTCTGTGAACTCTGCCTCTAAAAAACCTAAGTCATTGACATTCCCAATTGACTTATAAGGGCCATTTAGGAAAGGTTTTATCTTCCAAGACTCAGCAAAATAATTGCTGAAATGGTTTTACACCTTTGTTTTAATAGCTAAAAGATCTTCAATGCTAATCTCATTCACCAGAATTGAGCATTAACCATTCCTATTGCTTCTATAACTTGCCATTGCATGGAAAATGAGGTGTTTCTATCATCCAACGTTGCCCAATTGAGTCTAGACTTTTGAAACCACATCATTTCCACCATTTTATTCTGCTTCCAAGCATCACCCTTCAAAACTCTCATTCTAGCCGGTTTATCTCAAGATAACGCCCTTTCTTCAGCAACTAGAGCAAGGACATGAGCTTCCTCTTCTGTAGCTTTTAGCTTGTTCTATACATTTCCAAACACCTCAATGTTTCACTTTTTTAGGGCAAATTTTAAGGCTTTGAATTGGACTAAACATTTAAACCTTGCCCAACCCATCACTTTTAGTTTAGCCCAAGTTTTCTCTACAAATGATAAGATCTTTGGGTGCAAGGACCAGGCATTAAGGTACTTAAATGGTCTAGGGCCCCAATCTCTCTCATCTTCCATTAGTAAGATAGGGCAATGGTCAGAGATCAATCTTGGTAAACCCTATAGCTTAAAGTTAAAAATCTGTAACCATTCTGGATTTAGTAAAAATCTATCAATCTTGCTCCATCTATCACCCTCAGGTGAGTTACACCATGTGAACTTCCTTCTACACATTGATAGATCAAATACCTCTAACTGCTTAATCATCTCATTGAACTCTTTCATCCCCTTATCCATCTTAGAGCATCATTTTCTTTCAGAAATACACCTAATTTCATTAAAACCAACCCCCAAACACCATGGGTACAAGAACTGTGTTTTGAGCCTCACTAGAGTATTCCACACCCCTTTTCTTCTAGCAGAATCATTTGGCCCATAAACATTCACCACTATGCAGTTAAAATTAAAAAAGATTGTACCTACTAGTAGAAGAAAATTGCGATTGTAGCAATATTCACTTAGCTGAAAAACCTCAGGATTCCAGATACAGAGTAACTCACCGATTGCACCTTCTGAATCAACTGACATAAACTCTACTTTTTCACCAGCCCAAATAAAGTTCACAAGCTCTGCATTGATTCCCTATTTTTTAGTCTCCTACAAAAACACCATGTCAATCTTTCTCTCCTTAAGTACCTTCTTGATTTTTCTTTGTCTTTCAGGCCTACCTAACCTCCTTATATTCTATGATAATAGCTTCATTTATAAAAGAATAGCACTCCTAAACCTCCTAAGATAGCCATTCAACTAACTACTTGCACCATTTCCATGTCCTTTGTTTCTAACTCAATAAGTTTGCTCACAACCTCTTCCTCTTTATCTTCAAAGTTCAACCCAGGAGCTCTCTTCATCTATAAAGTTGCTTAAGCCTCATTGAGCAACAACGTACCTCGACTGGATTCACTTGCCATTGAGAGTGAAACTGCAGACCAAGCTCCAGACCTCCTTTCTTGCTCCAAATTTTTCTTCTCACACCTTTACTCTTCTGTTTCTTGCAAGCTTTCATTTTTTGAAATGGAGATCGAGAACTTTCCCCAAACTTTTCAAAATTCACTCCACTACCTTTTCCTGTTTAGACCTGGTCTTGAGCTAAAACCCTACTAAGAGATTGACTATTATTCTCAATAATAATTTGATTACTTATTTCCTGAGCTAGACTAACATTATTTCCCCACCTTAGGCCTTATTTAGCACCACTTCTAGGTTTAATCCAGGCCCATTGCAATCATATGACACCCCATAATGTTGTTTATTTTTTCCACCAAAGAAACACTCTGTCATCTATTCATATTTTCCATGCCATCTAATACTACATGCACCATATATTTCTCCATTGCAGCCATGTCAACAGCTCTCTGTCTTCCAACCTCCACGTCGGTATCTATATCACCACCCTGGACAACCTATAAACTACCCAGTTCTATATTGAGATCATCATCTTCATTGTTTGAACTCTGGTTGTCTCTTTTCCCATGTTGAGGATGATAATTGCACTGCTTCATTACTACCTTAGAGATAACAATCTACTCCTCACAAATCTTCGCTAGGCACAATGTATCTTTGCTAAGGCTGTTCATGGCTCAGATCGGCTCGGTTTAGCCGTTCATCGTCACCCGAACCACCAACCTCAGTTTGAAAAAAACATTATCTGATGTCGATTGAATCATTGTTCGAAACTGTTTATGTCATAACCTAAATCCGCTCCTACAGGTTTAGCGACGTAACCGGCCAGTAATCCTTGGATTACTAAAGGCATCTGAACAGATTATCACGTAATACAGGGCTGCAGAAACAAATATAGAAACATGCATAGTCCATAGAGCTGTATAGACATACATGGAACAGAAATTTAAAACTATATATATATATATAGACATTACATATATAACGTCATAGACATCTATCTAACCTTGTCATATACACAAAATAGAGCAAAAGAACTGGTGACCAAATAACAAAAGTCGCAACTTATGACATTGTTTACAAAACTCGACCTTTGAACTCTTTCTGGAACCTCCTCGGGAGGCACATTGGTTGGCCGACAAAACAGAGATTCTAGGTCCACAACTCTGAGCCTCGTCACGCGCCTAGTCACCTACATACATTTAATAAATAGTGAACGAAAGCCTAGTGAATAATAATAGAGTAAAGATTTTAATAAATGATGTTCAATTTCGTATCATATCAATCAGAGATAAGCATAATCATACCAAACAGAGTCATGTTCATATACATCTTCAAATCATGTGTGGTACTTCCCTTAGCATTAACATATCTCTTTGGTTAAGCATATCAAGTTTTATAAAGGAATCTCCGGTACTGGGTAACATATCTCATATATGGGCCACGGTATTATTTCCCCGGGCGAGGGCCTCATGACCATAAGCCATGGTATTATGTCCCTAGGCGAGGGTCTCTGCTAAGGATACCACAAATTCACTTCAAAATAGGGATCATCATTCATGGAATCACAAACTAGCCTGTTGTATCATTCAAAGACAATTCATATCATATCATATAATATCATAATGTTTAGAGTGTATTTCATATCAAACATAGCTTTACTAAGTTCTTACTCACAGATAGTTGCACAGATAGCTTAATAGCAACCAATGGATCAATAGCTCACGACGCGTGACCTACAGAACCATAACAGATACATATATTGAAATACACGCTCGGATCGCACTTAACTTATTTCATTTCATTCTTCATGTGTTTCTAAGTCTTATCCTCATTATTATGTCTTAATCTTGGCCTAGGAATACCTGAGATACAATGAGGATGTTAAAATGCACTTGAAAATACTTAGGCAAATATGCTAAAAACAAGGACCTCGCTCGAGCGCAACTTTCTTCACTCAAGCGGACGTCCAAACATGTGAGTAGTCGCTCAAGCGCAACTTCCTTCACTCGAACGGTCTGTAAACTTTGCAAAAGTATTGGTTGCTTAATTTTTGCACTCGATGTACACTCAACGGTCGCTCGAGCGTGTGATTGAGGTCTTCACTCGAGTGAAACTCTTGTCACTCGAGCGATTTGTAAAAATGGTAAACTTCTAGGAGCATGCATTTTATGTTCGAGCCAACTTTTGGTTGCTCGAGCGGGGGTGCAAAACACAGAGTGGTTGCTCGAGCGCAGGTTCTGTTGCTTGAGCGTAGAAGCAGAATTTTGAATTTCTAGATTTGCTTTTAAGCTTCAAACTCAACCCCAAAGCTGCAAATCAAGTTTTTTTGGGCCAAAACTTAAGGAAACTTGTGTAAACTTAGAAAACCTCATGAATTCAAAGCCATTTTGCAAAATCAAGGCCCAAGAGTGAGCCAATTGTTCAAACACAAGTTTAAAATGTTAAAAACATAACATGCATGAAATTCTTGACTTCAAAGCTTTCAAAGCAAGATCAAATAAAGTAAAATGGTATAACACTCAATGAATTTCCAAAAACAAGCTACGATCAATGCATGCATGTGAGAATTCTTGGTAATCATACTCAAAACTCCATCAGTGATGCATGCAATGCATGGATTGTTCTCAATTCTTATTCTAAAGCTCAACTCTTCTTCCTAATCTCTAACTTCTCTTGAATTCAAGCATGAGTGAGTCAAACACAAAGCTTAAAGATTGAAATTCTTACCTAAAGTTCTCAATTCCTTGAATCCTATTGAGTTATTGCTCAATTCCACAAATTTCCTTTAATTCTCTAGCAAATTTCTTCCAATCTCAAGTTTTGATATCAAACTCTCTTGGTTTCTTACTTCCTCTTTCTCACGTTTTGTGTAGGCTCAAAATGATGAATAAGAGGTGACTTAAAGTGGTGTATAAGCCTATATAGGCTTGATTAAGAAAATTAATTAATTAAGCTTATCATTAATCAAATGAGCATTAATTATTTTAATCGTTTTCGTTTTGAATCGAATTTCCATTGATCCTATCATAAATTCTTAAAAATTCTAAATAACATATATATCAAGTCAATTCCACAATCGGATACCAATAAGACCTTCAATTCGCACAACAAAAAGGAAACACAAACAGATATTCCTACAATGGACAGATATAAACACAAATAATGCAACACGCAATCAATTCAAAATTTTGTCTTAATTACTTATCAGGCATTCTTAATCATGATTTCGGTTAATCATAGGTCAGGGTTGTTACAGTTTAATTCGGATTGGAGAAACTACTGTCGGACTTCGGTCGATGTTATAATCAAGCTTAAAAAATAGATTTCAAACCAGAGGGTATGAGAAAGAGGAGATATTTTTCAAAGAATGAAGATCTGAAGGTTTCACTACCATGCTTTTGCACCATTGCTTTCCTCCATCACAATCTCAGGCCGTTTGCTGTCATGATCTTAGAGTGAGAAGTTCCAGTCGCAAGGAAAGTAAAGGAGTGACATATTGAGAGAGTATAAATCATGAGAGATGTAGATCTGATATAAGGGAGAAAAATAAGCTAAATAAACTGTAGAGATAGAGAGAATGAGAAAAATAAGCTAAATAAATTGTAGAGAGTGAAGGGGTAGAAAGTGAAGGTGAGGGAAATGAAACGTTTGACAGAAAAATAAAGACAAAAGAGGATGGGAGAGACAGAGAAATAATGAAAGAGAGAGTGCAGGTAAGAGGAAGAAGAAAGGTCTAAGGGAGAAATAGAGAAATGAGAGGATTGAGAAGACCTAGCGAGTAGTCAAATCTCTTCTTGGGAAGGTTTTTTTTTTTTTAATATACTAATGGGAAGGGTGAGAGAGAGAAATGGAGATAAAAATGTTTGAGAAGAAGATAAGAGAGATAGAGAAACGAGAGGATTGAGGAATGGGGAGACAAAAGAGTTGTTTTGTAGTCAAATCATTTATTTTGTTTATTTATTTATTAATGAGAAGTGTCAGTTTGTACATTAGGAAGATATATTTGCTTTGAAAAAAAAGAATTAAAATTAAAGGTGAGTTTTACACGTTTAAAATATCTAGGTGAATAAACCTGATATCATTATTGAAGTATATAAATATATGTATATCCATAATTCGGTCGGTTCGGGTAAATCAGATTCTGAATCATTTAGGCCGACATCCGACCAAAAATTGAATTTTTTTTATGAAATTGAATCGCAGCCGATCACGTGATTGGCGAAACCGCCCACATTATGGTCGGGTCAGTCGGGTTTGGGTCAGATCTTCGGGTGATTCGAATTTTTGAACACCCCTAACCTTTGTAATCCAAATCAACGATAAAATTAATGGATTCCATACATGACGTAGCTATCATCACCTTTCCATATTGAAGTCTTTTAAGGCTCAGTGTATCATCATCTATACCAACAACCTGACCCCAAAGCCTCCCTATGCTGCTAAAGGTGTTGTAACTTCATAAATTTAGAGGTACCCCATAGCAGCTAAGCCACACAAGCCTTTCTTGATCAATTGCAATACCTTGTTTCAATTCTTTTACCAAATCACTACTCAACTCCTTTATCCATCCTTCCATATGTCTAAGTTTCTCTTTCATCATCATCACTGAGTTGAAAGAGAGTAGAACATCTCTACCACTACCTAATGTAAACTTTATATCCCCCAGGCCCCTGTTCTGCAATTCCTTTTTAAACTCGGATACAGAGCAAGTAGGTTTTAGCCTTACAATCACACTCTCATATAACCAACCATTTCCTTCTTCAATTGCCTTAATGGTTATGGTTGATTTGGATGAGGATCCTCATTCTTTGACGACCTGAGTGTAAGACTTACTCCATTTTTGCATCACAAAGACGGCTATGGACTTACCTCTGACCTTTCTACCATATGTTGGTTGTACTGACCTCTGCTTCCCATCATCCTCTTTGCCAAACTTTGCTATCTTGACCTTTAGAGCTTTATCATCACACCACAGCCCATTTGTTTTTTGAACCGCCATGTTTGCCGCAACTGGGCAATCATACCTAACAAATCTGAATCTGGTACATGTCATTTTCCTTCTCTTGAAAGGAATGAAGACATCTCTCACAACTCCAAAATTAGAAAATAATGAATGCAATCTTCTTGGATCCATCAAATCTGGAATGTCATCCACAAAAATGGTGTGAATGACTACCTGTACCGTCTTGCTCCATTATCCTTACCCTCCATGTCTGCGAACCACTGGTCTCCAATCTCCTAACTCTCTTAAAAATCAACAAAATCAAAGCATAATATGATCCGTTTTAGTTCCTCAATAAAAAGCAAAAGATCCAATTTTGTTATTAATTGTTTCACAATCTTGATTGGACAAAATCGCGCGACTTACACCTCTAGTTGTGTGTCTGCCTAGTAACAAAACAAAATTGATTGGGCACACGGCCATATATTATCTTTTCAGTAATGTTTGATGGTCCAAAAATTCATGGCTCGAATGGCTTGAATGTGTTAAAATGATAACGACATCCTTTTGATATATTCAAACCATTCAGATCATACAAATTCAGGCCACCAAACATTTTTCTTATCTCTTTCACCAAACACCACTAAGAGAGAGAGAAATCGAATTGTGGCACGTTAATACACTCAAATCGCAATTAAAGTATAGAAGTGGAGAAGAAATTGCTTATTCCACTTAAAGAAAAGAAAAATGGCTATATTACACGTGGTATATATAGGTTCCAACACCATGAACCTAACCAAGTACATGAATCACAAGAATTAAATAAATTCACGACTCTTCAACTTCCTCACATGAACTCCTCAAGATACATCTCTCCAAGTTGATTCATGAACATTTAGATACATATTAGAAAACTATAATAAATTTTTAGAAATCAAGTTTAATGTCTAACAAAATCTACTAGTACTAGTTCCATCAATAATGACTTTTGCCAGTGTAAATTCCATTAGAATTAACTATTCAAGCACATGAGATGCCACCAGCCTAGCATTGACTTGAGTGAAATCTAGTGCAATCTATTATGCCACGTTTGTTTTGTAGTTTAGGATTTTTCTTATCAATAAAAAACGAATTTTATTGATGAAAATAACATACAAATGTATGAGTTGTAGTTTAGGATTAGGAGAAGGATTGAATGAATATGTTTTGACAATTTCTCTGCATAATTCAATTTTGAAAACTATTTTTGACTTCAATTTAATTTTATTTCGTGTTAGGTTGAGATAAAATAACGGAAAAATTATAACAAAAAAAAAAATCAAAATTTGACCCTTATAATCAAATAAATTTTGAATTTTGTTAATTTAAATTCTGATGTTTTGTTCTGTTTTTAATTTAAATCATATAAATATTTTTGTTAAGTAAACTAATAAAAAAATAATATTTTAATTATTAAACTCAATGGAAAAGGTGTTGTAGACATTTTTCATATACCTATATTGAGTATAATGTTATCCCTCATCTGTCGACAAATTCTTGAAAAACTAATTAATTTTTTAATAAAATTTCTTAAAATTTAATTGAGAAGATAACTATCAATTTCTTTTATTAAAATAAAAGACAAAAATAACTAGATAGATTAAATTGATGGCAAACACAAAATTATTGTCCATTAAAATCAACTATAGAAGGGTCGAAGGCGCCACCTAACAATGCCTTCACCTATCATCAATTCTCATGACTCTTTATTTTTCTTCACCCAATACAAAATCATTAACACTATTCATTTTATCAATCACAATATTAGCCAATACCGCCAAATAACTGCTCATATAATAGAGTTATCAAACAGAGGAGTACCTGTAATTAAAACCTATCTCAATGGGAAGATAAGGATTGTTTCTTTTAAGACCACGCGCGTAATGAGAGAAGATCAATAGGGCACTTGAGGACAACCTCTCCCTAGGTGAATTTAAAGCATCATTGTGTAATATAGTATTTTTTGGAGAATTAAAATGTAATTTTCATTCTTTAACATTTATATGAAATCATAATCTTTAGTATAATAGTAAATAATTATTTTATTTATAATATAAATATACAATCACACAATGGGAAAAGACAATCCTTCTTCATAGAGCAGCAATCAAGAATGAGTGTTATTTATCATCTAAAAAATAAATAAATAAATAAAGAGATTTATATTCACCAAATTTAAAAGAAAATCAAAATGGAACTTGTCCAAATAATGAACGTTTTCACATCAAAATTTCTTGTTGCAGATTTCTTTGCAATGACTTTAGTGTACAGTCTAATTTAAAATTGAAATAAATTCACATTCACATTATTTTAAAGTGTAATATAAAATACGGTTTGATTTCTTTTAACTTCTCATCTTAACTTGAGAGAGCGTGTAGGATTAGTAAATCCATTTTGTAACTGATTTCAGTGATCTGAATCATTCACTTTTTTATACTCATTGGATAGAATATTCATGCAAAAAATCATGATAATTGAATATCAGTAACTATATGTTTAAATGATATTTGTTTTAAAAAAAATAGATGAGAAATATAATTTAAAAAATAACCACATATTTTTTGTAATACAAATTCGATTCAAATATAATTATCAACATCCAATCATCTTTATTTTTTTGCTTGAATATTTTACTTAATAGTCTTAAAAATTGAACAGTTCAGATCATCAAAATAAAATTTGTGGTGGGTTTCTCAAACTCTTCAAATTCTCTCATGTTAAGATGTGAATATTAGAGAAGTCTAACTCTATAAAATAATCAGCTAATAATCTTCCTTTTTTCTTATGAGTTAATATTAATTTATTATATTTTCAACGTAAATTGTTAAATTATATATTATATTTTAATGTTGCTAAATGGCCTTGGTTAAAAGTTATATAATGGTAAAAAAAAATTAAAATTTTAAAATATACTTGCACATATATAGAAAAATAGAATATAACTAATGGAAGAAAATTGTTTGGTTATCTCTGTTTTTTAAAAAATTGATTTTTTATTTTTTATATTTTTATATTTTTAGTGACTTTTTTAAATATTTAAATATTTTATTTTTTAGATACACTGAAAAAATATATTTGTGAATTTTATTTCAAAAAATCATCAAATAAAAAATATACAAAAAATTTAATATATTTTCATATTTTATTATATTTAATGAATTTTTTTAAAATTTACACAAATTATATATTTTTTAATATATATAAAAATTAAGTAAATCTAAAATTATTAAAAAATTTAATTATAATATTTTTCAAAAATACTAAAAATGTAAAAATTAAAAACTTAAAAAACTGTTTTTCAAATTTTTAAACCAAACAGATCTTTCCAACTTTTCCGGGCCAAACAAAACTTCGAAACAGCAGGAGAGTAGACAGTGGAGTGAGGAAGGAGGAAGGAATGTGACGCTCAAAAGTCATACGTCAGTCATCTTCATGTCAGCTGCTGGGAATCTCTTTTTAACTATTTTACTGTTGATTATTAGATAGGTTCATAGTATTATATAATATTGAATAATCTTTGCTAGTTTGAAATTTAGTGGCTCAAATTCGACTCGAAACTTAAAATGACGTCGTTTTGAATTTCTTAATTTTTTTTTTCTTTTTCTTGCTTTTTGAATCAGAATACAGAGAGACAGAAGATAGAAAAGAGAGAGAGAAGGAGAAAAGAGGAAGAGAGAAAAAAGAGGAAGAGATGAGGAGAAGAAAAGAGGAAGATATGAGAAGAAGAAAAGAAGAGGAAGAGACACTCGCCATCACCGGCGCCATCACCGCCATCACCGATCTGAAGATGATGACGTTGATCTAAAGATGATGATCTGAAGAAGATGATGATGTTGATCTGGAGATGATGAGTATATATATATATATATTTTTTTAGTTCTGGATCTGAATCTGTTTTTTGTATATATATATATTTTTTTTACTTGTTCTGGATCTGAAAAAAATACCAACCAACCAAACCAAGCCTTAAGTCCCATCAAATAGGGTCGGCTACATGAATCCTTATTCTCCACGCGGCCCTATCAAAGGCCATTTCATTAGTCAGATTAAGTAGATTCATATCTCTATTTAAAACGTTAGTCAACATTAATCTAGGCCTACCCCGTCCCCTAATACTTCCATCTACCGTTACAGAATCACATCTCTTCACTACTGCCTCTGTTGGTATCTGTTGAATATGACCAAACCATCTCAAACGATTCTCTCTCAACTTATCTTTTATCGGTGCTACTCCTACCCATTCCCGAATACACTCATTCATAATCCTGTCTTGTCTAGTCTTACCACACATCCACCTTAACATTCTCATTTCAGTCACACTCATCTTATCTACATGTTGTTTCTTACTTGCCCAACACTTCGTCCCATACAACATAGCTGGTCTAATAGCCGTTCTATAAAACTTACCTTTTAGTCTAGTGGGCATTCGTTTATCGCACAATACCCTAGACGCACTTCTCCACTTACACCATCCCGCCTTAATCCTATGGGTCACATCTGCATCAATCTCTCCCGCTGTTGTGATAATCAACCTTAAATAACGAAAATGTTCACTCTTAGGCAATTCTTGGTTCTCAATCTTCACTTCTCCTCTGCTCTCATTGTTACAGTTACTAAATTTACACTCCATGTATTCTGTCTTAGTTCTGCTTATCCGGAATCCTTTAGCTTCAAGAGCTTTTCTCCAAATCTCTACTTTGGGGCTGTTTGGGAAGTGGTTTGGGCGGCTAATATAGCCCAAAAATGAAAATCAGCCCAAAAGCTTCACTGTAGCAAACTTTTGCTTGATTTTCAAAAAAAAAAAAAAAAAATTGATTTTCAGTCGGCAGCTGCAGCAGTGCAGCCTACACTGCCACCAACAGTGTAGGCTGCAGGTTTGCTAAATTACATTATTACCCCTATTCCTCAATCTTTTAAAAAAATAAAGTGAAGGGTAAATTTGTAATTTCAATTTAAACATCATTTCAAACACTTTTTTCAATACAACAATCAACCTAAAAATTTAACTCAACTTCCCAAACACAAAACTAAAATAACCTACTAAAATAGTCAAAAAGCCAAATAGCCTACTAAAATAGCCACTTCCCAAACGAGGCCTTTGTGTTAACTCCTTCTCTAGTCTCATCCACTAGCACAATATCGTCTGCAAAAAGCATGCACCATGGCACGTCATCCTGAATATTTATCGTCAACTCGTCCATAACTAAAGCAAAAAGATAAGGACTTAAGGTATATCCTTAGTGTAACCCTACAGTGATAGGAAATTCATTTGTCTCTCCAGCTGGCGATCTAATAGTGGTCACCACTCCTTCATACATGTCCCTAATCACGTCAATGTAACTTTTTGTCACCCCTTTCTTCTCTAACACCCACCATATTATATCCCGGGGCACTCTGTCATATGCTTTCTCAACGTCGATAAACACCATATGAATGTCTCTTTTCTTTTCTTTATACTTTTCTATTACTCTCCTCAAAAGATAGATCGTTTCTATTGTTGACCTACCAGGCATAAACCCAAATTGATTCTCTGACACCTCTGTTATATCTCGCAATCGGCGTTCCATCACCCTCTCCCGCACTTTCATCACATGACACATTGGCTTGATTCCTCTATAGTTGTTACAATTCTGGACATCACCTTTATTCTTATAGATTGGCACTAAAATACTCTTCTTCCACTCATCTGGCATGTTCTTAGTCAACAAAATTTTGCTAAACAACCTAGTCAACCAACCAACTCCCTTTTTGCCCAAACACTTCCAAGCTTCAATAGGGATATCATCGGGTCCTAAAATCTTATTTGATTTCATATTCTTAAGTGCAATTTCCACTTCAAAGTTCCTAATCCTGCGTTAGAGCCTATAGTCTTGGTTTATCGTATTACTGGCTATTTCTTCCCTTATTGTCATACCTCCATGTTTCTCATTTAATAGTTTCTCAAAATAATTCTTCCATCTTTCCTTAATCTCATCATCCTTCACCAATACCTTAGAATTCTCACTCTTGATGCACTTTACTTAATTAAAATCTCTTGTTTTCCTCTCCCGTATCTTAGCTTACTATCTAGTTTAGTGTATAGGTCATCATATATTTTCAACTTGGTCTCTCTCTCACTACTTTCTTGACCTCCTTATTAGCCAATCTATAGCTCTTAAGGTTTTCCTCAGTTTCATCTTTCTGCCACTTTTTAAAGCACTCTTTTTTTGCCTTAACTACCGCTTGAACCTCTTCCCTCCACCACCAAGTTTCCCTAGAGCTGGGTCCCGTTCTTTTCGACTCTCCAAGCACTTCCTTTGAGATTCTCCTCATACAATTGGCCATCGAGTTTCACATAGTGTTAGCATCACCTTCTAAGTCCCAAGTACCTTCCTTATCCATTCAATTCTTAAATATTTCTAGTTTATCCCCTTTTAGGTCTCACCATCTCGTCCTATGACGCCCACCATCCTTCTTAGCTTGGTATTGCCCTCTAAAACATAAATCTAGTACCAAAATCCTATGTTGAGAGACCAGACTCTCTCCAGGAATCACCTTACAATCATTGCATTTTAGGTGGTTCACTTTTCTCACTAAGAAGTAATCTATTTGACTCTTAACTAATCCACTCTTAAAGGTTATCAAATGCTCCTCCCTCTTCTTATACATAGTATTGGCCACCACCAGGTCAGAAGCCAACGCAAAATCTAAGATACTCTCTTCAGCCTCATTTCTGTCACCAAAATCGTATCCACCATGCATCCTTTCATAACCTAGTTTATCTATGCCCACATGGCCATTAAAATCTCCACCTATAACCAGGTTCTCTCCTACGAGTATCTCCTGTAAGATCTCATCCATTTGCTCCAAAAAATCCCTCTTAGTCTGATCATCTAACCCTACTTGAGGGGCGTATGCGCTAATAATGTTCACTATATTCCCTCCAATAGCTAGTTTAACTAGCATAATCCTATCTCCTTTTCTAGAGACCGCCACTACACTTTCCACAAGACACTTGGCAATTATGATTCCTACCCCATTCCTGCGTCTATCCTTACCACTATAATATAGTTTAAAACCGATATCCTCAATTTCCCTAGCTTTCTCTCCCATCCACTTAGTTTGTTGGATCTGAAAAAAAATAAAAAAATAAAAAATTGTTGATGATGATGATGGTGATGATGTTGATATTGTTTTTTGTATATATATATATATATTTTAGTTGTTCTGGATCTGAATTTGTTTTCTGTATATATATATATATATATATTTTAGTTGTTTTGGATGTGAAAAATAAATAAATAAATAAATAAATAAAATTGTTGTTGATGATGATGATGGTGATGATGTTGATGAAGATGTTGTTGATGTTAATGAAACCCAGATCCTTCTTCTTCTTCTTCTTTTTCTTCTTCTTCAGCTTCAGAAAATGGCGAAAAAAAAGAAAAAAAGAAAAAAAAAGCACCAAAATGATGTCGTTTGGTGTCGGGCCATTCGAGCCATGCCTTTTTCGAGCTACCAATCAGAGTTGTATAATATTATAATTGATAAAAAAAAAAAAACTAGGATATTATTGTGTTGGAAAAATTATTCATTGCTCTACGAGTATTGCATCAAACTATTCATATTTGGACAAGTATTCAATAATCTTCTCAAAGGAGACAAATAAAGGACAATCTGGCATGCCCTAAAATAGTATATTTTTTATTATTTTTTATTTTTTTAATAACATCACTTCTTTACATCTTTTTTTGTAAAAAAATTAGAAAGTGCTTATTTAGAGTTCGTTTGGAAAGTAGGTTGGTTTTTTGATTTTTTTTAATCAGGGGCTAAAATACCTCTTTTGGGATAGAATTTTTGACTTTTTATGAGAGAAAGAATGTAATGATTGTAGACTATATATGACATTTTGTCTTAGAGCTCTGCTACAGAGCCCGAAAGGGTTTCGAGCCAAATTTGGCTCGAATTTGAGAAGAAGGAGGAAGAAGAAGAAGGGAAGGAGAGAGAGGGGAGGGGAGGGGAGGGGGAGGAAGGACTGGAGGGGGCCTAAAAAATGGAGGAGGAGGGGCTGAGGTGAGGCAGACGCGATCGGCAGTGGCCGACGCGATTGGCGGTGGCGACGCGGTCGGCGGAGGCAACGCGATCGGCGGCGGGAGGCGCAGGCGACGCGACCTCTCTCTCTCTTTCTCTCCCTCTCCCTCTCCCTTTTTCTCTCCCTCTTCCTCTGCATTGCAGAGGTCGAAAATGGCGGAAAAAAAGGAAAAAAAAAAAAAAAGGGAATGCCCAAAACGACGTCGTTTTGGGCATTCAGGGCATTCGAGCCAGGCATTTCGGGCCCTCAAACATTTTCCTTTGTCTTATTAAGCTAAAAATCTTATTTGTAGTGTTTTGGAAAGTTGGTAAAAAGCCAACTTTTTGTCTTTCTATTTTATCTTTTTTTGAGTAAAAAATGTGAGAGATGATGTGACCCAAAATGGGTAAAAAGCTAAAAGATAGCTTTTTTTTGGCTTCCCAAAAGACCTTTTGTCTTTTTGTGGCTAAAATTGCCCCAAAACCAAACCAATCCAATCCAAGTTGTCAAACGAAAGCTTAGATTATCTCAAAAATCCTCTAAGTAGTGAGACCTATTGTTTTAACCAATAAAGTAGGACCTATTGTTTTAACTAATAATACTTATTAGGTTGGGCACCACCTAGATTTGAGGGCAATGAATAATTTTTTTTTTTTTTTTTTTTTTTTTTTTTTTTTTTTTTTTTTGTGCTGAGCGATTGAGAAACATGATAGATATGGTGAATATGATGATTGTTGAAAGAATATGGATGCATAATACTGTAGGAATACCTAATAATTTTTTCTATGTTACTCTTTATAAAACTAATTATTATTAAAATGTTAATATTATCAAACTCTTTTTAAAATAATGTGGCTTCTCTCATGTTCATAATCTAATTTGAGAGAGCATTTGAGCGTAATAGGCTCGTTGTAAGCACAATTTCAGTGATCTAAACCGTTTACTATTTGGTACTCACTAAGAAGAATATATATGTAAAATTTTAAAATAATTAAATTTCAGTAGTTATATGTTTGAATCACATTTATCATATATAAAAAATAGACGGCAAATATAATTTCAAGAATAATAATTTTTATTTATTTTTTATTTTTTTAAGACAAATGAGATTCAAACATATAACTACCGAAATCTAATAATTATGATTTTTTACATAAATATTATTCTTAATGAGTTTTAAAAAATTAAGCGGTTTGAATTACCAAGATTGTGCTTACAATGAAATGCTCTTAAGTTGGACCTCCAATATGAAAAAAGTCAAATCGTTTTTGGATTTTTAAAATGAATTTATTATACGTTACACCCTACATTATTATCAAATTATCTACTTAATTCCTAAAATATCAATTGAGTCTACTAGTCTTTATAGTATATAAAAATCTATTTAGTCCCTAAATTATTGATTAAATCTATTAAATTCAAACATATTCAAGCCCTAAAATGATTATAAAAATAAAATGTAAATTCTTAAGTATTATAAATTAGTAAAAGACACTATCTATTTAAAATTTATTTCAAAAATTTATTAGATTTTTATTCTATATTTGAAAAGTAGCTTCAGTTTTGTACGGGCATGAAATAATCTGTCTCGTATAATCCTATTGATTAAGTTAGCACTCCTCCAAATGTCGTCGATCACCTGAAAACACAAATGTGAATTAGCTGGCGGGTGTGTGCCGGAAACCCCTCCGATGTCTAAGTCAGCAAATCGACAATAGATACAAAAGCTCTATGATTTCAATATGAATTGCAATACCTAGAAATAGGTACAGTCGTGAGCTTTTGTAGATTCCCCGTGGTGCAATCCTAGTAGCTCCTAGGAATCACATCCTTAAGGATAATGCTTATCCTTAAAACACCTTCCTTACTGCTTGTCAAGTGAGATGGCATACTCCGCTCGACCAGTTCACCAAACCGAGCTACGATATATCATATCACAGTCAACTGGGCTAAACGTAGCTCGGCATTTACCATTTTACTCAATCTGTTACCTCGGTTCACATACGGATAGAGGGGCTCAAACTCATTGACCATCCTAACACCTGCCGGTGCATAATCGAGCTAACTAGGAACTTGGCTCGGTTTAATGCGCGGCCCAACACCAAAAGGGGTCCTTTCCTAGCTCGGCCAAATTTGCACACAAATTACCGTCTTAAGTTCTTATGGTGAATTTTATTTTTATTTTTATTTTTTTTAAGGGTAAAGATAATTATCTATAGTATTTTTTTTACATATTTTTTATAATGGTATGTGCTTGCCTTTGTTTAATATTATATGCCAAATTTTGTTTATAATTTCTAATCGATTGTTTTTAAAATTTTCACTAAGTTCTTTTTATAACTTAATTAATGTATTATTTTGTTCTATTATTATTTATAACGAAACGTTATTATTTAAATTATCTAATTGTGCGTACTTTCAATATTTAATACTTATATAATTTTATTGACAAAATTAAAAAATTAGACCCTAATATTAATTTAAACATATAACACAATAAAACACTTTTTAAAGACAAAATAAAAATTTATGATTTTTCTGTAACAAAATTTTAATTAGGTAGGATCTTTTATTAATTTATGATACTTATGAACTTATATTTAATTTTGGTAATAATTACAGAGACTAAATAAATTTGAATTTAATATTTTAGGAACTTAATATATTCAATCGATAATTTATGGATTAAATAGATTTTGATTTATATATTTTAGGGATTGGGGAGACTCAATCGATAGTTAAGGAATTAAATAGATAATTTGACAATAATTTAGGGGTAAAAAGTGTGATAAACCCTTTTAAAATTGGGAAAATGATAAAAAAAAAAAGTTTAAAAAGTAAAAACTAATAAAGGTTTTTTTTTTTTTTAAATATTAGTTGAATTTAGTAGGGATGAGCAACGGATATACCGATCCGTCCAAACTGACCAAACCAAATCAATCCGCCGCATTTTGGACGGATGCGTGATGACGAGTGGACTGTTGCGGATTGATTTTTTCCATTTTGCCTAGTTTTGGACAGATGACAGATTTGAAATTTCTTTAGCCGCAATCGAACTACCAAACCGTAAGCACCCCTAATAATTTGTAAGACTTTGTGTTTTCAACTTAAATATATTTTTTGAATTGAAAAAAATAAATGTATTATTTATCTATATTTTTTTCTTTTTAAATCTAACTCTAAAAATAATAAACAAAAAAGATGTGATTTTTGTTTTCAAAAACAGATATAGATGTAACAATATAGAGGCATACAATCTCTACTACTGCTATGTTTATAGTTTTGGTAGTTTGAATTGTTTTTATATTTTAACAATCACAGATTGTAATATTTTATGTGGATGAAGCATGTTGTGATTGCAATATGTGGATGAGGCATGTAGTAATTGTAATATTCTAAAATTTCAAATTTTCTTTATTTGGATGAGGTATGCAGTGATTGTAATGCGTTTGTTTGATTTTAGTTTTTCAGATTAAATTTTTTGAAAATTGAATTTTTTATTTTTCGTATTTTTTTGTTTTTAGTGAATATTTTTAAAATTTTAAGCATTTTTTTTACTTTTTTAGATCACCTTACTTAGATGTATCTAAAAAGTAAAAAATTTGTGAAAAAATATTTTAAAAAATTAATAAATACATAAAAATATGAAAAATATATTGACTTCTCTGTTCTTCTTCTTCTTCTTTTTTTTTTTGTATTTTTGGTATTTAGTGAATTTTTAAAAGATTTTTTCACACAAATTATACTTTTATGTGTATTTATTTTAGGTGTGTTTAAAAATTAAAAAAAAATGCGTAAAATATTAAAAAAAATTCAGTAAAAATAAAAAATGCGGAAAACAAGAAAGTATAATTTTCTGAAAAGTGTTTTTAAAAAACAAAAACAGGCAAAGTGAATATTTTTTTAAGTCATTGACTAACAAATTTTTTCTTTTTTTTTTCTTTTTTTGAGGAAGTGTTCAAGTTTAATTATGTTGAAAATTTATAAAATTTTAAACCGCCAGGCCGATTCGCATCCATCCGCCAATCCGCTCAATTCGCTTCCGCCGAATTGGCTGACGAATGCGGATTGATTTTCCCCAATCCACCAATCTGACGGACAAATAGTGGATTGGAAGTTCCATAACCGCAACCGACCTTCGCCCACCCCTAGAATTTAGTAATAAATGTCTTAAAATTTACATCTACATATTTTTTGTTATAATTTAACTAAGATTTTTGGCTCCTCTCACATAATATTTCAAATTTATGGGGGTGTTAAAATAAATAATTGAAACAGTAAACTGATTCAAATTGTCTTTATTGTGAAATTTATAATTTCTAAATTGTCTTCATTGTAAAATTTATAAATTCTAACTAATCAATTTAATTGTTAATTTATTTATCAACATAAAATATATATCATATTTATTTTTATATAAAAATTTTAAAATGGTAAGAATGAACTAAATTAAACCGATTTTTATAGTTTGATTTTAATATGATTTCACAAATTTTCTTTTTTCAAAACTCAGGATTGGTTTGGGATGTTCTAAAAAAGTGTACTTTTTAACTTATTGGCTTATTCTAAATTCATAATTTAAAATATAATTCCATACTTAAATTATAATTTTAAAATTAAATCAAACGGAATCTTAATAATTCAAGTATAGTTAAGGTTTTTTTAAAACCGTAAAAATCAAAATTTTAACCAACAAAATACAGTAAAATGTAATTTTGGTATTTGATAAAGATTATGTTGTTAGCGGTAATTATTCAGTAATTTTAAAATATAAACATAGCTATATTATATGCTATATTATTATATAACTAAATGTAGTTGTTTTGTCAAAAGCGTCAAATTTTTTATTCCTAAATTCTCATAATTTTACACCTCTCTCTTTCCTATGTGGCAATCTTCTTTGATTGTCTTTCAGGTTTTTTTTTTTAATTTTTCTTCATTTTCTATTTGTTTAATTAATTAAAATTAAAATTAATTTCATTGCTTATGGATAAAGATTTGAATTTCAAAATTCCTCCATATAGATAAATATATAAAAACTGAAAATTAATTTTATAGTCTACAAATAAAGATAAAATTAAAAAATTAATTTGAAAAAAATAATTTCATAACTTATAGATAATTTAAAATTTCTTCTCATAAATAAATATATAAAAGTTGATAAATAACTTATAAAAATTAATTTCATGGCCAACAAATAAAGATAAAGATTAAATAATTGATTTAAAAAAAACTGAAATTACATTCTCATAATTTTAAAACTCTATCTTTCCTACGTGGAAACCTTCTTTGATTGCCTTTCATGTTTTCTATTTTTTTTTTCATTTTCTATTTGTTTGATTAATTAAAATTAAAATTAATTTCATTGCTTATGGATAAAGATTTGAATTTCAAAATTCCTTCATATAGATAAACATATAAAAACTGAAATTAATTTTGTAGTCTACAAATAAAGATAAAAATTAAACAATTAATATAAAAAAATTAATTTCATAACTTATAAATAATTTAAAATTTCTTCCCATAAATAAACATATAAAAGTTGATAAATAACTTATAAAAATTAATTTTATGACCTACAAATAAAGATAAAGATTAAATAATTGATTTAAAAAAAACACACACACAAAATTACTCATTTTTCCCCCTTTCATTTTGTACTTTAATTAATTTCATCATAGATAAACATATAAAAATTCATAAATAATTTATGAAAATTTATTTCATGACCTATAGATAAAGATAAAAATTAAAAAAAATATTTAAAAAATTTAATTTCATGACTTATAGATAAATAAATATATAAAAATTGATAAATAATTTATTAAGATTAATTTCGTGGCCTACAGATAAAGATAAATATTAAATAATTGATTTACGAAAAATTAAAATAATAAAATTTAGATAAAGATATGATTTGTTAATCTATATATCTATCAAAAAACATATATATCTAAATCTTTATTTTGATTTACTCATTTTTTTTTTTCTCCTTCTATCATATAATCTTTTTTTTTTGTTTTAAATTTTTTATTTTATGAAATGTGCTTATCTATAGCTTCTTATCTCCTATTAAATTCTTAACATTTTCTTGATAATTTTTATTATTCGTTATTATCTACCAAGTGATAAAGCTATAAAAAAAAAATAAAATTATTGGCTCTGAATGAGTAGAGTATTAATAATGAAATAGTGAAAGCTGTATGGGAGAATGTAGCACAAAAATCTCACAAAATTAATTTTCGTCACTATACTTATCCAACGTAATAATTTGATATTATTTCTATTAGCTATTAAAAATAGTTTGCATTAGATCATTGTTATGTTTTTTATTATTTTCTTTTTTATAATGCTGTCATTCGTTATAGTATATCTTCAATCTCATCTCTAAATTCTCTCTTTGAAATTTTTGTTTTTTTAATAATAAAGTTTAGAATCAATTTTTTATCAAATTTATTTTTTTGATCCTTATTTTATTGAAGGATCGAGGCAAGTAAAACTTTTATATAATATATGAAGTTAATGAATAAAATACAAAAATGATAGAGAAGTACTACATAGTTGTCAATATCTTTATGTTATTATAAGTTGATTTGTTAGATTATATTATCAATTTAGAGCCCATATGATTTAATTCAATGTCTATGACTTTATTTGTATTCGACTAGTTTTTCGTTGAGTAACCTATATAATTTTTTTGTTGGTATATAATGATTAAAGCTATCATTTGTTATATTTCTTCAAGTGCAATTCAAATAATTTTTCATCATTTTTTTTTTTATAAATAAAATGGATTAAACCTATTTCCTTATATAATTTTTTATAATCCTACGAAATTCTTATATTGATTAATTTTTTTAAAATGATGTAGAAACTATGCAAGAATTATTCAAACTATGGAGAATGATTTATACTTTGATATGATATGCGTGTGTCATTAATATAGGAAATCAAAGATAGAGAGTTGCTAACATAATCAATTAAAGATTTGTTTGAGATGTTCTTTTTATGAGCACGGCAACGAACTTAGATTAAAAAAATTTAAAAACTATTTATGAATTATAATTATAGGTTGATATTTATTCATAATTTGATCCTATAATAATAATATACACTACTAATTTAAAAGTCCAACTAAATTTATGATAGCTTTTCTGAGTTTATAAAATTTCTCTCTTTTAATGTTTTGTTTAGTTTGATATAAGTTATTTATGTTATCAAGTGATTGTGATACTATTATTCTCAACAATTTTTATAATTAATAATTTTTTGTGCATATCAAATTTTATTGTGAAATTTTGTAGGTTAATTATTGTTAACATCTACCCAGATGGCTTAACATCATGGCTTGTCGCTATTAATACATAATTTAAGGTTAAGATGATTTATTTATCACACAAAATATATATATTATATTTTTTCATGCATCGCACGGATTACCACTTGTAGTATTTTATAGTATTATGATCGATAAAAAAGACAGGTATGTGAGATATTGTATTAGGTGATTAAGAAATATGAAGAGACAAAATAAATTATGACTAATTAAGAATATAGACATATGATACTCTAAAAATAGTCTATAATTTTTTCCTGAGCATCTCCAAGGGGATAGTGAAAAAAGTATTGTTAGATATTTTAGCCAATGTAACTTTAATTTTGAGTTCCAATGAGCTGGCTATTGGGCTAGCTACTTTATCATTTTACTTTTTTTGTGGCTACAATTGAAGAGCCTCATAGGCTTTCCAAATAAATGTGTATGTATATATCTTGGATTTGAGATTTTATATATTTTATATATGTATATGTATATGTAGCAATTTTATATGTTCTTTCAATTTTGTTTGATAAATTACGGAATAACTTATTTTATATTTTGTATTTTTTTCTCCTCATTGTATAGGTTTTGTATGTTTGTATGGGCAAATTTATATTAATAAAATATCAGTAATTAATATTTTTTATTTTAAAAATTAATTAAGTTAGCTTAAATGATTAACTAAAATAAAAAGTGTGATTGAAAAACACAATAACTAAAGTAATTAAATAAAATAAAAAATATATTTTTTTCATACTATAGAAGGTAAAAAATAAAAAATATGGATGGAGTTGCTTACGGACGGCAGTCCAATTGCCCCTATCCCTACGCCTTACCGTACCCTACTCTCCCGTACCCGTAACATCCAATACTCCATGGAGTATGGTAGTGGGTGGGGCCCATATTCGTTCCATTCATTTTTGACTTTGTGTGTCTAACCGTTTCCCAATTTTGGTGAGTTTGATGATTATAATTATGATTAGAGCATAGCAAAATATTGATTCTAAACTTAAAAGGGACTGGCTCAGTTTTAATCTCCAATCGGATTGGAAGATATTGTTAAATTTATAGAGATTTATTATGAATTTATTTTTGATAATTTAAATCGTGTAATGTGTATAATTCGTCGAATACTATATGTTTGTAAAAAATTACTTTGATCGAATATTGATAACTACAGGTCCATTTGGCAAGAGCTAAATGGGATTTTTTTGACTATTTTAACCACAAAAGACAAAATAGGTTATTTGAGCCACAAAAAATAAAATATCACATCCAACCCATAATCATTACATTCTTCTCTCACAAAAAAAATCAAAAAAATCAAAAAGCCAAAAAGTCCTTCCTAAACCAAACTTTTTAACCCAGGCTAAAATAGCCAAAAAATCTAAAAAGTCAAAAAGCCAACCCATTTCCCAAACGGAGGATACGTGATTAATTCAGTTTGTATAAAAAAATGGAAAGTAAAAAAATAAATGATTGACATAAATCTGATCCGATGAAATAGCTGTCGATATCTAATCAACGTAATTGTTTACAGGCATATAATACTCGGCGAGTTTTACACATTGAACGATTCGAATTATCGAAACGAGACCCGTGGTGGACCCCCATAAAATCAACAATACTTTCCAATTCGATCTGGGACTGGAGAGAAGCTAGACACTAAATCAAAACTGCATTCATCTGTATTAATTTTATTGTTTGCCTTTGAAATTGCTATGTTATATATATATATATATATATATAATTTTTAATAAAATATTAAAATAAAAATAAATGTAAGAGAAATTTAAAATGTAAAATTTATTATAAATTAATAATTATATATATAAAAAATATTATGTAAAATGAATTTATACTATATATATGAAAAATATTATACAAACTAATATTATATATTATGTAAATATTTAATAATTGATTAAGAATATTTTTTAATTCACTAATCTGTCCCAAATCGTATTTTGATTATTTATTAATTTGTCAATTTACCATTTAATTTATAATTTTACTTTTAAACTCTTTAAACCGCCTTGCACACACTCCTAATTTATGATGATGACGGAGTCTTCTATTGCCGAATCAGGATCCCCTCCTTGTATTTCCTATTTGCAAGCCCATTGGGCTTACTTTTAGGCTTAATTTTGATAATTCGAACCATTCACATTTTAAGACTTGTTCAGTATATCATACTTGTAAAAAATTAAGTTGATCGGATATCAGAATGTATGTGTTCGGAAAACTCGAACTAAAAACTATTTTTTTAAAGAATTTAATAAACAGTTTTTCAAACACATGCTTTCTAATATTCGATCAACTTGATTTTTTACAGGTATGATATACTGAACAAATCTTAAAATATGAACGGTTTGAATTATCAAAATTTAGCCTAAAAATAGACCCAATAGGCTTGCAAATAAAAAATATAAGGAGAAAATGCAATCCCTATTGCCATTCCCGCTTTGGCTGAGCCTACCACATTCTACAGGGGTTTGAGAATTTTTTTAAAAAAATAATTTTTAGTGTTATATAAAAAAAAAAATAGATATTTTTACTAAAAATCTAAATTTCCAAATGGGGCACACACCCAAATGGGGCATTAAACACACACACGCAAACCCACCCCGGGGGAAAAAAAAAAAAGTTTCGTTAAGAAGAGACCAAATAATAAGCAACTTGAATATATATTTTTTATATATTTTAAATATTTTTACATATTTGAATATCCCTTTTACATATTTTTTCAATATTAACAATCACACTTAGGATTATTTTTGACATTTTTCACAATAAGTAATTCTTTCAATGTATTTATTTTAGTATTGAAATAAATAGATATAGTGCTTAAATTTCATTGATGTTGATGTAAAAAAATATTATTTTTTGTTATTTTTAAAAAAAGGCACAATAAATATAAATTTGAAAAAGGGCTTTGCTTATTGATAGCATTAACAAACATAAAATATTAAAATATTTATAACCTCAATATATTTAATACATTTTAATATACTCTAAGGTGGTGTTTGGTTATCATTTTGGGCTAAATAATCACAAAAAGATTTAAAAAAAATTAAAAAATCACAAAAAGACAAAAAAAAAAATATTATTCCAAAGCTAAAAACCAAAAAAGCCAATCAAGAATACTAAATGAATAAAAAAGTCTCAGGTTAAAAAAATCAAAAAAATCAAAAAAACTAACTAAAAAAGTCATTGCCAAACGAAGGCTAAGACGTTTTTAACATTAAAAATAAAAAAGTTATTGGGTGTTCCTGGAGAATTGTTGAGGACTTGAAATTCGCAATATTTTCACCTACACAAAAATTCAAAAAGTTGTTGGGTGTTTTTGGAATATATTGTCATGTGGTATTCTGAAGTATTGCAATTTGTAGAGAATGTGAGATTCATGATTTGTGTTTAGTGATTAGAAAATAGAAGAAGACAGTATATGATGATTAGTGAAATAATATGAACACATAGTACTCTAAGGTCATGTTTGTTTGGGTGGACATATGCTTGAGATTGGATTAATAGTCCAATAAAATTATTAATCTGATATTTGGTTAAAAATTTGTAACATGGACTAATAATTCATCTGGATATAATATCTCATATATGATGGATTATTTAATCTCACATAAGGGGTAGGATATAAATTGTGGGATTAAGGCCTCGTTTGGGAACAGATTAATTTAGTAACTTTTTGGCTATTTGGCTAAAATATGAGCTAAAAAAAACTAGTATGTTTTGGATGATTTTTTAACTTTTTACGAAAAGATGTGCAAAAAGCAGAGAGAAAAGAGAATCTTTGATTTTTTGGTATGGGTTGTTAGCTTTTTGATTTTTTTAGTAACTTTTTGACTTGTTGGTTAAAAAAGTCATTTACCAAACGAGGCCTAAGTCAAAGTTTGGACTAACTTATCAAAGGACCATAATAGAGATATTATGGTCAATATATTGGATGTCTCATGTCCTATCATGTTCTATTCATTCCAATCCCTTAAACAAATATCGGATTGGATAATATTTTGTTTATCTCTTTTTATAATCTTAATTTAATCCAAACATAAGATATGATACACAATTCAAAGAAATTCATAGTCCTAAGACTATTAGTCATGAGAATGTTAATCTAACCTAATCTAGTTCGCCCAAACAAACATAGCTTGGTGCGTTTGATTCAAGAGATTATGGGGGCACTAAACATTATTTGGATTGTAATCCATTGAAAGTCCTTTATCTATCGTTTGTTTTTTTTTTTAATTCGCCAGACATAGAGTCTGACCGGACTCCTTATCTCCCATATGTGGGATTACACTATCTTGGGGGGGGGGGGACAATTTCATGGGATAACAATCCCATTGGATTAGGTGGTGAAATGACCATTTTGACCATCTACTATTTAATTATGTATTATATTTAGTAAAATTCAATAAAATTTAAATGTCTCAATTTAAAAATAAAATAATTTTATTTAACTTTTTATTGATGCTTTATTTATTTAGTTTTTTAAAATAATTTTTTATAGATATTTTATTGATGTTTTATTTTAAAATTTTGCTTATATTTTATTTAATTTCATTATTTAAATTTTAATAGATGTTTTATTTAATTTCATTATTTAATTATTATTATTTTAAAAATAAATTTATTTAAAATTTTAATTAAAAATAACATATATTTTTATTGATATTTTATTTTTTTAAAATAAATTTATTTAATTGTGTAAAAAATAAAATAAAATGGATTTTTATTTAATCTAGCTAAAAATAATTAAAATATTAAAAATATGTTTTATATTGCTATTGCTTAGTAAAAAATTGAAAAATGGTAAAATAATCTTTTGCTCATTTATCCTTATCCAGTCCGTCTAACCAAACAATAGATTCACTAAAAATAGTCTTTTCTAGATATCTAATCACATGAGAAAACAAACACGGGATACATATTCAATCCAACCAAATAGTTCGGGGGATTCATAGTTCAGGATTCAAGTCCAACGAATTCTAATCCTCCCTTATCGAGTCCATTAGAATCCATCAGACTTTAATTTTGGGACTGTGAATCTCCCGGACTATTTGATTAGATTGGATATGTATCTCGTGTTTGTTTTCTCATGAGATTAGATATTTGAAAAAGACTATTTTTAGTAAATCTATTGTTTGGTTAAACGGACTAGATAAGGATATATGAACAAAAGACTATTTTACCATTTTTCAATTGTTTACTAAGTAATAGCAATATTAAACATATCTTTAATATTTTAATTATTTTTAGCTACATTAAATAAAAATTTATTTTATTTTATTTTTTACACAATTAAATAAATTTATTTTTAAAAAATTAAATAAACAAAATATCAATAAAAATATATGTTATTTTTTTTAATTAAAATTTTAAATAAATTTATTTTAAAAATAATAATTATTAAATAATGAAAATAAATAAAACATCTATTAAAATTTAAATAATGAAATTAAATAAAATATAAACAAAATTTTAAAATAAAACATCAATAAAAAGTTAAATAAAATTATTTTATTTTTAATTTGAGACATTTAAATTTTATTGAATTTTACTAAAAATAATACATAATTAAATAGTAGAATGTCAAAATGGTCATTTCACCATCTGACCCCAACAGTAAATAGTCCGATGAAAATTGTCCCACCCCCCTCCCCTCCCTGATAGTATAATCCCACATATGAGGTATAAGGAGTCCGGCCGGACTCCACGTTCAGCAGATTAAAAAAAAAAAATACCGAATAAAAAGCTTCCACCGAATTACAATCCCAACAGCAAATAGTCCCCCTAATCCGACGAATCAAACGCACCCTAAGAGTACTAAATATATATTTTTTTAATTCTCATATAAAGATGGAGCCCCCACATATGCGATCCACTATTATGTGTGGAGAAGTTATTTTTTCTTCCTTGGATAAAAAAAAAAAAAATAAATAACTTCTCTCATATGAGAATTTTTATCTATTGTATGTACAGATTTTGTGTATAAATAGTATTTCAAGCTCGAAATAACTTGAGAGCGGGGACGAAACTTGAATTTTATTATTGGATGGGTCAAATAAGAATAATTTTTTTTATTATATACACAAACATGCATATATATATATATTGAGAGGGTAATTTTTGGGAAAGAATTGGGCCGAGCTGTGAGTTGGGCCCTGCGGCCCAAAGTGTGAAGGAATCGGTAAGAAGCCGTAATGTTATTTCAGCCCAGTAGAGGCATAGATACTCCGGTCCAGGAGAAGTGTAGTTATTCCGGCCCAGGAGAGGTGTGGTTACTCCGGTTCAAGAATGTGTAAAGCAACTCCAGTCCGGTGGCAATTTGAAGTAAGTCCGGCTTTACATTTAGTCCGGTCGTGTCATAATTTGGTTAGGTCGGTCAGAACTTGCTACTTGGAAGTTTGATCTAAACACACCATGGTTGAACAGGGGAAAGCCGAGATAAGGAGTTGGAGGAGAAGACCGAGCTAAGGACAGTTCGGCCTTCTCTGTGGCTCTGCATAGCCAAGCTTATTTCGGTCATATAGTAGTTCGGCCAAAGTGGAAACCATCCCACTTGGTTTAAGCAGTGGGGGAGGGTATAAAAGGATAAGCATTATCCTTAGGAGTATGAATCCTAGGAGGACTCTGCATGGAGAAATAAAAGTCCTACTAGGATTATGCCACTCGAAACCTATAAAAGCTCACAAGCACCACCTTGGAGGAGGTAATTGAACACAATTTTTTCTGAGAACATAGAGCTTTGTCTATTTGTCAAGTTTTCTGACTTAGGCATCGGAGAGGTTTCCGGCACACACCCGCCGGCTAGCTCACGTTTGTGTTTTCAGGTGAAAAAGCGACGTCGTACGAAGGAGCGTGGACTTGGTCAACAGGATTATACGAGGAGAATTATTTTCTCCCCATACAATTGGCGCCGTCTGTGGGAACAAACAGACAAGAACAAAAACCTCTTGACTAAGCTTCTCCTTTTCTCAATCAATGGCACACATTGAAGAACTACCGCAGTCCGCCGTCGACGGGCTAACTCCAGACGGGGGCGCAAGGCGAGAAGGATTACCCTCTGTCCCTCCTATGGCAGATCTGGAGCCCCAACAACATAACTCCAGGAGGAGTGGCAGGGGAAGGCGGAATACCAGCCCTCGTCACTCTCAAAGTCCTGACAGGCAAAGGAGGAGGATTGATCCTCAAGCCCTGGAAGATCGCGTAAAGGAGCAAGATGAACTAATTCGGAAGATGGCGGCGGACATGGAGGCTTTGAAACGCCAGATGAAGACTAAAGATGTGGCGACAGGAGAGGGGCGCAAGCACAAGACGCCCTCTCGCCACTCAGAGAATCGTAGTAGGAATACTACACCCTCCCAAGGAGAGAGCAGAAGCCTCAGGACAGGCGACACTCATTCCTTATCTTCCAGAACTCGTCACTCCAGGTCTGAGAGGACGAGATCCGAAAGATCATACACTGAAGGGAGCACGTATTGGCCTTCACACTCACACCAAACCAGATCTAGACAAACAGAGCTGCCCCGGTCATCCGACTTACGAACCGTGCTCGAAGAAAAAGCACGATGCAAGGAGGATGCCAGGGCACGCAATTCACACAGAGTCTCTGCCTTACAACGGTTGGCTCCTCGGACGCATGGAAGCGTCGAGGTTGGAATGCCAATACCGCGCCCAGCATATGAACCAACGGACAAAGCCTTAGCAAGACTACAGACTTCGCCGTTTGTTCCAGCAATTGAAAACGCGCCCCTACCATCAGGCTTCCTTCAGCCGAAATTCACTACATATGAAGGGAAGACGGACCCGTATTCACACTTGAGCCACTTTCGCCAAGTCATGGCTGTGTACAGGCGAAACGAGGCCTTGATGTGTATACTCTTCCCGTCAAGCCTTGGTGACCTAGGCTTGACCTGGTTCGAAAAGCTCCCAGAGGGCAGCATAGCCTCCTGGGCCCAATTGGCAGAAGCGTTCGTAACAAGGTTTCGAACAAACACAAAAAAGCCGGTGGAAATAGACCAGTTGCTCTCCATCGACATGGGTGAAAAAGAGACCCTCAGATCTTACAACAGTCGCTACTGGGAGACATTCAACCAGATTGGAGACTGCCCCACCAATCTAGCCATTGCGCAGTATAAAAGAGGCCTTCTAGTCGGAAACAGACTGAGGGACTCGATCACCATGACACCACCCCTTACCATGGAGGCCCTGATGGAGAGAGTGCATCAGCACATCAGGGTAGAAGAGGATGGCGCACGTGCCAAAGCAAAATCTAGTGCAACCGCAGTACCAGAAAAGAAGACATCGGCAAAGGTCAATGCAGTAGATCGGCAGAATAAAAACGGGCGTGGCAGACAAGATAACGGGGAAGACCCAGACAAAAGATGGTTGAGAATCCGCACTGCCATAACAACGGTGTTCAAAAAACCAATATATCGGATTCTGAGCGAAATAAAAGATGAGCCTTTCGTCAAGTGGCCAGCCAAGCTAGGGGAAGCTCAGAAAGATTACGACGACAGATCACGGTGCACCTACCACAAAGAAAAGGGGCACCGAACTGAGAATTGCACACCGTTAAGACAACACTTGGAAGAGTTGGTGGCAGCAGGCCACTTGGACAAATATATTGAAGGAAGGACGCAACCAGCCCTCCAAGATCATAATAACCATCCCAACGGAATGCCAATTGATGCACCGCCTCAAGGTATTATCAATGTCATACATGGAGTTTTTGAACCTGAGCGCGTATGCGAGCTCAGAGGGTCAATCAAAAAGGCTGAGCACTTTAGAGAAGTGCTAGGTGCCCAACCTACCACCAAGAAAGGGAAGACAGAGGCAACAAACGTCATGTCTTTTTCGGATAAAGACCTGGATCGAATATACTGTCCTCACAATGATGCTCTGGTTGTCACTCTCCGAGTCAAAGATTTTGACGTCAAGCGGATTCTGATCGACCAGGGTAGTTCATGTGAGATCATGTACTACGAAACATTCAAACAGCTGAAGCTGCAAGACAAAGACTTGGCGCCTGCAGTTTCTCCCCTAATTGGATTCAACTCCATGCCAGAATGGCCTGTCGGCAAAATAATTCTTCCAGTCAGAGCAGGGAGCGTAACGAAACAAGTGGAGTTATGGGTATTGAAGGTCCCCTCCACCTACAACATCATCTTGGGCAGAACATGGCTGCATGCCATGCGTTCGGTAGCGTCATCATACCATCAGGTAATGAGGTTCCCCAACGACACCGGTATAATTGAAGAAGTCTATGGAGATCAGATCATGTCAAAACAATGTTTCGCCACGGTGAATGGCAGCCGCGCTGCCAAAGGATATGTTCATTCGGTGGAAGAACCAGAAAGTAATGAACTATTCGCGGACGTCGGTAAAGAGGCTGATCAGAAAGCGGTGGAGGAATTGGTGGAGGTAAAAATAGATGAGAAGAACCCGGATAAGTTCTTCTTGCTTGGCTCATCGTTGTCCAGCGCTGAGAGATTAGAGGTCTTGGAATTCTTGATCTCTAACATCGAAGTGTTTGCCTGGACGCCCTACGACATGCCAGGCATTGATCCAAACTTCATCAGTCACCAACTCAATGTCCACCCATCCGCCAGACCAGTCATCCAACGCACACGCAGATCGGCACTCCACCACGCCGAAATAGTGGCAGAAGAGGTAGGCAACCTGCTGGAGGCAGGAGCAATAAGAGAAGTGCACTACCCAAGATGGATCTCCAACACAGTCGTAGTGCCAAAAAAGAATGGTAAATGGCGTGTCTGCGTCGACTACAAAACAGTCAACAAGGCGTGCCCAAAAGATAGCTTTCCTCTATCAAGGATAGATCAACTGGTGGACCTAACGGCAGGGCATAACCGACTTAGCTTTCTGGATGCATACAGAGGCTACCACCAGATCGCCATGCATGAACCAGACCAGGAGGTCACATCCTTCACGACACCAAGGGGATTATATTGCTACAAGGTCATGCCCTTTGGCCTAAAGAACGCAGGGGCGACATTCCAACGGATGGTCACCAAGATGTTTGAACCATTGTTAGACAGAACAATGGAGGCCTACATCGACGACATGGTGGTCAAAAGCAAGGATGAGAATGACCATCTTAAAGATCTAGGCGAGATGTTCCAGATCCTGAAGAAACACAAGTTGCGCCTCAATGCGTCCAAATGCGCATTCGGAGTTGGATCTGGCAAATTCTTGGGCTTCCTGGTGACCAACCGAGGTATAGAAGCAGACCCCTCTCAGATTAAAGCAATCCAGGATTTGGAGAGACCAAACTCAGTCAAAGAAGTACAGCATCTCACTGGTATGGCAGCTGCGCTCAACCGGTTCATAAGCAGGTCATCAGACAGACTACGACGATTCTTCCAAGCTTTAAAGGCCAAATTTGAGTGGGATGAAGAATGCGACCGAGCTCTGGAAAGCTTGAAGGAGTACATGTCTTCCCCACCACTACTTGTTACTCCAGTACCTGGTGAAGAACTCTTTTTGTACCTGGCAGTCTCTCAGCACGTAGTCAGCGCAGTGTTGGTTCGTGCAGAAGGAATACAACACTTGCCCATCTTTTATGTCAGCAAGACATTGTTGGGAGCCGAAACAAGGTACTTGCCCTTGGAGAAACTAGCATTAGCATTAATGATGGCATCCAGAAAATTGGCGCACTACTTTCACGCCCACACCATAGTCGTCCTCACAGCCTTTCCACTAAAAGCTCTGTTTGAAAGGGCGAACTTTAGTGGGCGAATTCTGAAGTGGGCAGTAGAGTTGGGACAATTCGACATCAAGTTCCAACCCAAGACCGCAATAAAAGCCCAATCTTTGGCAGACTTCGTCGCAGAGTTTACTCCTGGAAGTCATCATATCTGCCCAGTCGACTTAATTGACACAACCGAACTAGGGACAAAAGTTGACGCCGGAATAGCGCAACCCCTAGTAGAAGGTAGTCAATCAAGCACCAGGGCAGACCATACTAAGGACAACAAGGAAGAGACAAACAAAGGCTCACCAGCAGTTCAAACAGAGGACGAAGGGCAGACAGCCAACATGGACCTTGAAGAAAACACCATTCTAGACCCCACGACATCATCTGATCCTTCCACTTGCTGGAAGTTATTCGTTGGAGAGATGTGGAAGCTCTTTGTCGATGGAGCATCCAACCGACATGGTGCAGGGCTTGGCATAGTCCTCATCTCTCCAGACGGCCTGGTTGTAGAGCAAGCAATCAACCTTGGCTTCCCAGCATCCAACAATGAAGCGGAGTATGAGGCGCTTCTCGCAGGACTCAAGTCGGCATACTACATGAAGGCCACCGAACTAATGGTATACAGTGACTCTCTGTTGGTGGTAAACCAAATTTCTGGCGAATACGAAGCAAAGGACGACAGAATGGCCAAGTACCAAGAGTTAGTCAGAACAGAGATCAAGAAATTTGATGTAGTAAGGATAGAACAAATTGGCAGGGAGGAAAACAGCCGAGCGGACGAACTAGCAGGCCTTGCCTCAATGACAGATACATCAATCCCTCATCCATTACTCATCGACTTCTTACCAAGACCAAGCATAGAAGACCCCGAAGCAGAAGAAGTATGTTGCACAGAATTAGGCCCTTCTTGGATGGATCCCATCATCCTGTTCCTAAAAGACGGCATCCTACCGGAAGAGAAAAAAGAAGCCAACAGAATAAGGGCAAAGTCACAGCGATTTTGGCTATCTCCATCTTTGGCATTATACAAGAAGTCATTCTCTGGGCCTTACCTCAAGTGCGTTCATCCCAGCAAAGTAGAAGCATTCTTGTTTACACGAAGGGGTGTGTGGAAGTCATCAAGGGGGAAGGTCGCTCGCTTACAGGGCTATTTCGCAAGGATATTGGTGGCCCTATATGCAAGCAGGCTCAGAGAAATATGTGAAGAAGTGTGAGAAATGCCAAAAATTCGCGCACCAAATACATCAACCAGCAAGAGAACTCCTACCACTGACAAGCCCATGGCCTTTCGCAATGTGGGGCTTGGACATAGTAGGACCACTTTCAACAGCGCCCGACGGCATGAAGTTCTTTCTCGCAGCAACAGACTACTTCACAAAGTGGGTGGAAGCAGAAGTGTTGGCATCAATCAAAGAGAAAGACGTGAAGAAGTTTGTTTGGCAGAATATCATCACTCGGTTTGGCATACCAAAAGCACTGATCTCAGACAATGGTACTCAGTTCGACGGCAGAATCTTCAGAAGCTTTTGTGAAGAGTACAAGATAGAGTTCTACAATTCTACACCGGCATATCCTCAAGCAAATGGGTAAGCAGAAGCATCAAATAAAGTCGTCTTGGATGGATTAAAGAAAAGGCTAGAGAAAGCAAAAGGCAAGTGGGCGGAGGAACTTCCTCATGTTTTATGGGCTTACCGCACCACACCTCGGCGATCAATAGGAGAAACACCATTCTCCTTAGCCTACGGAATGGAAGCAGTAATCCCACTAGAAGTTGGCCTCCCCACAATTCGAAGCGAGAATTTTGATCCTAACTTGAATGGAGAAGCCATAACATTGGAACTGGACCTTGCAGAGGAAAGAAGGGAAAGAGCACTGGTTCACATTACCACATACCAACGAGAGTTAATCAGAAAATACAACAAAAAGGTGCATCCAAGACAATTCAAGATAGGCGATTGGGTACTGCGCAAAGTAATGGGAAACACCTCAAACCCAGGAGATGGCAAGTTAGGCCCAAACTGGGAAGGTCCTTATAAGGTGGTTGGGTTAGCAGGCAAAGGGGCATACCACCTAGAAGACAAGGATGGCAAAGCAATCCCTAGGCCATGGAACACGGCCAATCTCAAGTTATTTTACTTTTAGCTTTTCTTTTTTCAAACACGTGTAATTTTTTCTTCCTTCAATAAAACAAGCAATTCTTTTCAGCACAAGATGTTCTTTATACAAGTTAGCCTTAGTAAAGATTAGGTATATTGCAAGCATTGTTCTAAGTTAGCTGGAAAAAACTAACTTAGAGGTTGGCTGGAATAAACCAACACTTGTTACTCTTCAGCCGAAGTAAGTGCAAGGCTGAAGAGTGGTTGGCTGGAATAAACTAACACTTGTTACTCTTCAGCCGAAGTAAGTGCATGGCTGAAGAGTGGTTGGCTGGAATAAACCAACTCTTGTTACTCTTCAGCCGAAGTAAGTGCAAGGCTGAAGAGTGGTTGGCTGGAATAAACCAACACTTGTTACTCTTCAGCCGAAGTAAGTGCAAGGTCGAAGAGTGGTTGGCTGGAATAAACCAACTCTCATTACTCTTCAGCCAAAGTAAGTGCAAGGCTGAAGAGTGGTTGGCTGGAATAAACCAACACTTGTTATTCTTCAGCCGAAGTAAGTGCAAGGCTGAAGAGTGGTTGGCTGGAATAAACCAACACTTGTTACTCTTCAGCCGAAGTAAGTGCATGGCTGAAGAGTGGTTGGCTGGAATAAACCAACTCTTGTTACTCTTCAGCCGAAGTAAGTGCAAGGCTGAAGAGTGGTTGGCTGGAATAAACCAACACTTGTTACTCTTCAGCCGAAGTAAGTGCATGGCTGAAGAGTGGTTGGCTGGAATAAACCAACACTTGTTACTCTTCAGCCGAAGTAAGTGCATGGCTGAAGAATGGTTGGCTAGAATAAACCAACACTTGTTACTCTTCAGCTGAAATAAGTGCAAGGCTGAAGAGTGGTTGGCTGGAATAAACCAACTCTTACTCTTCAGCCGAAGTAAGTGCAAGGCTGAAGAGTGGTTGGCTGGAATAAACCAACGCTTCTTACTCTTCAGCCGAAGTAAGTGCAAGGCTGAAACTGGATTGGCTAGATTAAACACTTTGTACTCCTCAGCCGAAGTGATTATATCGGCTAAGGAGTGGTTGGCTAGTAAGCGTAGTTTAACCAGCCAAAACCGAAATAACAGTTGGAGTAACTTAAGGCATTACAAAGTACAGACATACATATCAGAACCGGAACAAGAGTTGAAGCAAAATTTTTCATTCATTGAAACTATTACAAAGGAGGTTCATAGTTTGGTTACAACGGCAAAAAGCAACAAAGAAAAGAAGAAAAAATCAAGAAAAAAGATCTTCAATCTCGGCGTCAAAGGCAGCATCGGCATCAACCTGAAGACCGGTTTCAGGCGCAAGGACGTTTTCAGTCGGAAGAGTGGTTTCGGCCGGAACCACGGTTTCACTTGGTTGATCAATAGTTAGATCTTCCACCATGGGCTCCGACCGAACTACCTGATCTACATTCACAACCGGAGTATCCTCAGGGGCAGAGTCTTCATCTGAGTCTGAGTCCTCAAGGAATTGCTGCTGCATGGCATTGGCGTATTCTATCAGGGAGTTCGGTATAAAGTAGGCTGGAGGGTTGAAAACCTCGGTCTGAGGATCATGACCGAGCTTCTCAACGGCTCCCCTCCAGCCGCACTTAAAGAACAGCTCCTTGGCAGCATTGCATTGTTGGGCATAAGCATCCTCTGCCCTCTTGAAGCCTTGTTTGTCAGCTTCCTTTGCCCTCTCCTTTATTTCGGCATCTTTCTTCCTTTCAAGCTTCACCAGCTCGCGCAGATATTTGTCCTTCAGAGCTATGGCAGTCTTTTGCCTTTCTGCCTCTGCCGAATTAACTACTTCGGTCAGCCTGTTGTTCTCAGCTCTTAGCTCGGCCATTTCCTTTCTGGCCTCCTCCAGCTCGGCTGATTTTGCCTCAGCTTCAGCCGCTGCTTGCCTGGTTACTTTCCTTAGCTCCAACACTTTCCTGTGAGTAATTTGGTTTTTCTGAATGGCCTGACAAAGCAAAGATTTCCAGTTAGCCGAAGTAGAAGTTGAAAAGATAAAGAAAAAATAGACGGAAAAATGGCCGAAGTTACTTACCAGAATCAGGGACTTAGTCGTAGACCGGATGGATTTCAGCTCGGTGGTTAACTGTTTGTGGTGATGCTCCATGTCTTTGGGCAGATACACACTCTTGGCAAGATTGATGGCCAACAGGTGGTCTTTCTCCGCAACAACCGAATCTGTATCTCGGATGTCTCGGTTGTTGAAAGTAAGTTTTGGCGCCCAGCTGCCGATGACTCGGTCGGAAGGCTCCGGTTGGGGGCTCGGTGGCAAGATTGGTGGAATAACAGTCTCATCTTCATCAACCAAACTTGGTTCAGTCTCGGTGGTTCGGACGCGCTTGGTTCGGCGCGACGAAGATGGCTGTTGAGATAGGAGGGCCACAACGGCAGGCTGCGTTTGGCTGGGTGATGGTACTTCGGGCCTGCTTGTCTCGGTCAGAAGAGCCCTTAGTCGATTTTTCTTTGTCATCTCTTCTTCAGCAGTTAATGGGATAAGTCGTATTTCGGGCAAGGCTGGGTCCGGTTCAGGTGCTTCTTCAAGAAGAAAGTCAGTAACTCTGGCCTTTCGACGACCACTATATCGGTAGGTCGGCTCGAAGTTCAGCAATTTGGCCCAACTCCGGTCAGGATGTCGTAGTGCGGCTTGCAAAACCGCAAGGTTGGGATAGCTGTATAAAGAGCGGAGGTGGGCAAAATCTGCAAAAGAAGAACTGTTAGTTCGGTTGATAGACTAAAAACCAAAATAAAAATACAAGGATGAAGACCGAAGTCAAATTACCGGGCTCTCCCTTTTTCCAATTTATAGGTCGGCCAGGAATTTGGGCTTGAAAATCCTCAAAGTTCCCAGAGACCCAGAAAAAATCATCGTCATTAAGGTCTTTGTCCGGTGTGTATTTAACTATCTTCTCTCGGCGGCGGCGAATCCTAAGGTAATAGACCCACCCGTCATCTTTTGAGCCGATGGAGTATTGATAGAAAATTTCGGCCAGGCCAAGGTTTAGTCCGGTTTGGTGGTTCAGTGCGGCTATTCCCATAATAATGCGGTATGTATTGGTGGACAGTTGGGTGGGGCATAATCTAGTCTGCCTAAGAAATTCACAGATCAATGGTTGGACAGGAAACCGTAGTCCGGTTTCTATTATGGATTGAAGGGTAAAAAGGACGAAGCTTTCTTTTTCCCAGGGAATAGCATCTTTTTCGGCCAACATCAGATGGACGTCATCAGGAATTTGGTAGTCTTTCCTAAATTCGGCCATGCCACCAGGGGTCTCAACTAGATACCTATACTTACCCATCTGATGTATAATTTACTTATAATTTATATCGGTGCAAAAAACGTGCTCAGCTCGGTTAAGCACAAGAAGGAGGGCCTGGGCAACCTAAGTCTGCAAAGTAGAAAACAGAGGGGGTTAAAGCACTGATCATTGGACCGTGCTACAATTTAAAAGCAAGGTATAAGAGCCCTACTTCGGCCTCAAAAAACTGGTTCTATCTCGGTTAATCAAAAGGTTTGGTAACTCGGTTTGAGCAGTTTGCTCGTTAGACCGGTTTATCGTCTAGGGGCAGCTTTCTGAGTTCGGTCTAAAAAACTAAGAAAGCTAGTTTAGCCCCAAGGCCTAAATCGGTTGTAGTGTGAATAAAGTTACTTCAGTTAAGCCTCTAGGGGCAGCTTTCTGAGTTCGGTTTAGAAACTAAGAAAGCTGGCTTGGCCCCAAAAGCTTAGTTCGGTTGAAAACCGAGGTTCCTAGTTTGATATGTTCAAAACTCGGTGATCTTATTTCGGCTAAAGTGAGTCAGGCGTTGGTGACTCTTTGAGACTTTCAAGTTCTAGTTCGGTTATTGACTACAGTGATCTGCCTATTTAGGGCAAACAGGATCCTAGTTCGGTTGCTACCTAATTTTGGATCTAAGGCAAGTTTTTTACAGAAGTTCATGCACGTATGAGCTCTGCTATTATTTTCATAAAAGTACAGAAGCGAAGCGACAAATGAAAGAAAATGTTTGCAAAAAGCATACAAAACAAAGCTATACAGATACGAAAGCAAGATAAAGGAAGCAAAATGAGTTTACTTACCAGGTTGAAGAAGGGGGATCTGATGATGGGAAAGTGGCAGCCAAGTCAGTCTTCAGAAGCAACGGAAGAACAGCAAAAACACAGAGAGAAAAGATGAAGAATGGAAGGTGAATGATTCAAGAAAAAGAAAGGTTATTTTGTGAAAGAGGAGAGAGAAAAAAGCGGCAAAAAGGGGCGGGACTGTTCAAAAAGTTCGAAGTACGAAGGCGGCGTGATAACAGCTCACAGCCTATCAGAGCCTGCCACGTGGCAAGGGAATGAGAAGCGGTACAGTCGTAATTGAAGAGACGTTTTGACCGGATAAAGCAGCGCTTGGAGTAGAACTAGCTCGGCTGGATACGCTGAAGGGTTTTTATCTCGGCTGGAAAGACTTGTAGAACTTCAGCTCAGTTGAAGGATTTGTAATCTCAGTCATGCTGTGCAGATGAAATTAAGGGGCAATTGAGAGGGTAATTTTTGGGAAAGAATTGGGCCAAGCTGTGAGTTGGGCCCTGCGGCCCAAAGTGTGAAGGAATCGGTAAGAAGCCGTAATGTTATTTCGGCCCAGTAGAGGCATAGATACTCCGGTCCAGGAGAAGTGTAGTTATTCCGGCCCAGGAGAGGTGTGGTTACTCCGGTTCAAGAATGAGTAAAGCAACTCCGGTCCGGTGGCAATTTGAAGTAAGTCCGGCCTTACATTTAGTCCGGTCGTGTCATAATTTGGTTAGGTCGGTCAGAACTTGCTACTTGGAAGTTTGATCTAAACACACCATGGTTGAACAGGGGAAAGCCGAGATAAGGAGTTGGAGGAGATGACCGAGCTAAGGACAGTTCGGCCTTCTCTGTGGCTCTGCATAGCCAAGCTTATTTCGGTCATATAGTAGTTCGGCCAAAGTGGAAACCATCTCACTTGGTTTAAGCAGTGGGGGAGGGTGTAAAAGGATAAGCATTATCCTTAGGAGTATGAATCCTAGGAGGACTCTGCATGGAGAAATAAAAGTCCTACTAGGATTATGCCACTCGAAACCTATAAAAGCTCACAAGCACCACCTTGAAGGAGGTAATTGAACACAATTTTTTCTGAGAACATAGAGCTTTGTCTATTTGTCAAGTTTTCTGACTTAGGCATCGGAGAGGTTTCCGGCACACACCCGCCGGCTAGCTCACGTTTGTGTTTTCAGGTGAGAAAGAGACGTCGTACGGAGGAGCGTGGACTTGGTTAACAGGATTATACGAGGAGAATTATTTCCTCCCCGTACAATTGGCGCCGTCTGTGGGAACAAACAGACAAGAACAAAAACCTCTTGACTAAGCTTCTCCTTTTCTCAATCAATGGCACACATTGAAGAACTACCGCAGTCCGCCGTCGACGGGCTAACTCCAGACGGGGGCGCAAGGCGAGAAGGATTACCCTCTGTCCCTCCTATGGCAGATCTGGAGCCCCAACAACATAACTCCAGGAGGAGTGGCAGGGGAAGGCGGAATACCAGCCCTCGTCACTCTCAAAGTCCTGACAGGCAAAGGAGGAGGATTGATCCTCAAGCCTTGGAAGATCACGTAAAGGAGCAAGATGAACTAATTTGGAAGATGGCGGCGGACATGGAGGCTTTGAAATGCCAGATGAAGACTAAAGATGTGGCGACAGGAGAGGGGCGCAAGCACAAGACGCCCCCTCGCCACTCAGAGAATCGTAGTAGGAATACTACACCCTCCCAAGGAGAGAGCAGAAGCCTCAGGACAGGCGACACTCATTCCTTATCTTCCAGAACTCGTCACTCCAGGTCTGAGAGGACGAGATCCGAAAGATCATACACTGAAGGGAGCACGTATTGGCCTTCACACTCACACCAAACCAGATCTAGACAAACAGAGCTGCCCCGGTCATCCGACTTACGAACCGTGCTCGAAGAAAAAGCACGATGCAAGGAGGATGCCAGGGCACGCAATTCACACAGAGTCTTTGCCTTACAACGGTTGGCTCCTCGGACGCATGGAAGCGTCGAGGTTGGAATGCCAATACCGCGCCCAGCATATGAACCAACGGACAAAGCCTTAGCAAGACTACAGACTTCACCGTTTGTTCCAGCAATTGAAAACGCGCCCCTACCATCAGGCTTCCTTCAGCCGAAATTCACTACATATGAAGGGAAGACGGACCCGTATTCACACTTGAGCCACTTTCGCCAAGTCATGGCTGTGTACAGGCGAAACGAGGCCTTGATGTGTATACTCTTCCCGTCAAGCCTTGGCGACCTAGGCTTGACCTGGTTTGAAAAGCTCCCAGAGGGCAGCATAGCCTCCTGGGCCCAATTGGCAGAAGCGTTCGTAACAAGGTTTCGAACAAACACAAAAACACCGGTGGAAATAGACCAGTTGCTCTCCATTGACATGGGTGAAAAAGAGACCCTCAGATCTTACAACAGTCGCTACTGGGAGACATTCAACCAGATTGGAGACTGCCCCACCAATCTAGCCATTGCGCAGTATAAAAGAGGCCTTCCAGTCGGAAACAGACTGAGGGACTCGATCACCATGACACCACCCCTTACCATGGAGGCCCTGATGGAGAGAGTGCATCAGCACATCAGGGTAGAAGAGGATGGCGCACGTGCCAAAGCAAAATCTAGTGCAACCGCAGTACCAGAAAAGAAGACATCGGCAAAGGTCAATGCAGTAGATCGGCAGAATAAAAACGGGCGTGGCAGACGAGATAACGGGGAAGACCCAGACAAAAGATGGTTGAGAATCCGCACTGCCATAACAACTGTGTTCAAAAAATCAATATATCGGATTCTGAGCGAAATAAAAGATGAGCCTTTCGTCAAGTGGCCAGCCAAGCTAGGGGAAGCTCAGAAAGATTACGACGACAGATCACGGTGCACCTACCACAAAGAAAATGGGCACCGAACTGAGAATTGCACACCGTTAAGACAACACTTGGAAGAGTTTGTGGCAGCAGGCCACTTGGACAAATATATTGAAGGAAGGACGCAACCAGCCCTCCAAGATTGTATGTACAGATTTTGTGTATAAATAAATAAATAACTTCTCTCATATGAGAATTTTTATCTATTGTATGTACAGATTTTGTGTATAAATAGTATTTCAAGCTCGAAATAACTTGAGAGCGGGGACGGAACTTGAATTTTATTATTGGATGGGTCAAATAACAATAATTTTTTTTTATTATATACACAAACATGCATATATATATATATATATATAATATGATATATAAATTGTATATATACATAGAAAAAAAATTATATACCATAGAAGCAATCTCTAATAGTACGGGAAAAAATTTTTAGTGCAAAATAGAAAAAAATAATGTAAAATGGGAGAACAATGAAATATATATTATTTACACTGGAGGACCATTTTATGTGTAAAATTGTATGTATATCATATATATATATATATATATATATATTATTAAAAGTAGTGTTTTTCTCCTACTTAAGTGACATCACTATTACAAAAATAGATAAAAATCACACTTTTTTTTGTGTAATATATGTTATTTAATCACACCTTTTAAGTTTTATTAAAATGTGATCTTTGGAAGTATGATTAAAAGGGGTCATTTTTAATCACACATTTTAAGTGTGATTAATGACATTTAGATCACACATTTTATGTGATTAAAAATATTTAGATCACATCTTTTAAGTGTGATTAATAACATTTAAATCACATCTTTTAAGTGTGATTAACAACTAATAAAACCTGTGATAATAAACATTTAGACCACAGATTTAAGTGTGATTAATATCTAATAAAACTAGTAATTAATAATAAGATAAGATCACGCGTTATATGCATTTCTCATCACAGTTAATGCGTGTGATGAAAAAAGAGTTCAACATATTTGAAGAATAATTAATATTATTTTTATATGCGCATTTGAAGAATGTAATACACACTATATACTATATTTTGAATCACAACCATATATTGAATGAAATAACGTCATATATTTCATAAATGAAAGTTAAATGTTCATATATTTCATAAATGAAAGTTAAATGTTCAAAAGTATATACAAAGGAAATAATAAAAAAAATTTAAATGTGATTACATATATTAAAAAATGAAAAAACTTGAAAAAACTAAGTTCTTGAATTCTTTGACCATATTTTGTGTCTCTCTAAGAAATTGCTAACTTGAAAAATAAAAACACAAATTAATTCAGAAATCACTAGAAGCATGTGAATAAACTCACAATTTTTGTAGAAACTGTTCTTGTCTTACAAAAAATAAAATCGAACATTTTCTCATTACACTGACTCTTCATCTCCAGTATCAATAGAAAAGGAATAACAATTTTGATTGTTACTAGTATAAAATGTTTGGATTACTATATATAAATATGACATATATATAGAATTAATAAATTCAAAATGAAAATCTTCAATGTATGACCAGATATTTTAAAGTCATAAAACCAAATATACATAGAATCAACAAATCCAAACTGAAATCTTGAAGTGATTATATATTCCTTACCAACTAAAGAAATTGTTTATTAGCAATTTAAAGAACAGAAGTTGTATCATACTTGCATGTTGGATTTCAACTCATATTCTTTAGTACGAAATTAATCCATTCAACTCGCACTTCATCAAGTTCGGTTTCCGTGTAAGTCTTTTTTCCATTGAATAGAAACAATTAGATAATGAAGAAGATGTACAAGTTTCATGAATTTAATAGTAATAAAAGTTTAGAATTTATCTCACATTTTGTTTTCTTAGGATGCTTTGATCTCTAATGAGGTCTTTCATATACCTTATTACCTAAAACCCACATTCCACATTTGTAGGTTGTTGCAGGGACTACAAGAAAGCATTTTCATTATTATTAGAAACTACATATAAAGTGTTATGATCAAGCTGAACAACCATTAGCATAAATATAAGTATGATAAAATTAGAGAAAATGATATTGATTACTTGAACTACTTTCCAAACTGGATTAGTCCTTCTTGTAACAACCCCGAACTATGATTAGTCACTAAAACATGATTAAGAATGCTTAATGAGTAATTAAGATGAAACTCTGAATTAATTGAATGTATGATGCATTAATTGTGTTTATATTTGTCTGTCGTAGGCATATCTGTTTGTGTTTCTGTTTTATTCTGTGAATTGAAGGCCTTATCGGCATCTAATTACAAAATTAACTTAGTATATGTGTTATTTGAAATTTTTGGGAATTTACAGTAGGTCCAATTTAAATTCGATTCGGAACCAAATGATTAGAATTAAATGATATCACTTAATTGGCCTCAAGCCAAGCTTAATTAGATATCACTAATCAAGCCTATATAAGGCACAATGTGGACTTACACCTTTAGTTACACCCCCATTTCCTCATTCTTGAGTTCAAACGTGTGTGTGTGTGTGTGTGTGTGAGAGAGAGAGAGAGAGAGAGAGAGAGAGAGAGAATAAGGAAAATTGAATTCAAGCACAAGGGTTGTAGAAAGTAGAAGACTTTGAAGCTTTTGGCTTGGAGACTCAAACAATTAACCATCTAGAGCACAATTGAGAAGCGAAGGTAAGAATTCAAGTCTTTGGTCTTGTTCTTGAGTTGGTGAATTCATGAATTCAAGAGAATTGAGTGGTTTATTATGAGAAGTGAGCTAGAATGAAAGAACATAGATCATACCACGCATGCATGTCCATTTGAGCACAATTTGAGTTTGATTTCAAAGAATTCTCTCATGCATGTGTCCATCTTACCTTTATTTTGAGAATTCATCTTGATTAATACCATTTCATATCAATTGATCATGTTTGGAAGCTTTGATGTCAAGATCAAGCATATGCATGTTATGTTTTCAAAGAGTTGAGTTTTATTTTACACAATTGGCAAGCTTTTGGGGCTTGATTTTGTGAAATGATTTAGAATTGCCATTGTTTTCCAAGTTCACATATGATTCCTCATGTGTTTGGCCCAAAAGGATGAGTTTTGAAGTATTTGATTTGAGTTTGGAAGCTTGGAGATGAATTTAGAAATTTTAGAATTCAACCTCTCCGGTCGAGCGATAGATCCTACTCTCCAGCGGCCACCTTTGTTTTTGCATCTCCGCTCGAGCCACCAAAAGTTGGCTCGAGCGTAAAATGCATGCTCTCAAAAGTTCGCATGTGTTTGCAGATCGCTTGAGCGACAAGAGTTGCACTCGAGCGAGGACTTGAGTCTCACGCTCGAGCGACCATTGAGCATGAAAATCACATAACTAGTACTTTTGCAGAAGTTTACAGACTACTCAAGCGGCAGAAGTTGCACTCGAGCGACCACTCATATTTTGCATGCCCACTCGAGCAGAATCCTTGTTTTTAGCAATTTTTGTTAAATGTTTCCAAGTACAATTTAGCATCCTCATTGCATCTTAGGCATTCCTAGGCCAAGATTAAGACATAATAATGAGGATAAGAGGTAGAAATACACTAAGATAAGAAATGATTAAGTTAATGATTCCAGGTGTGTAATTCAATACGTATCTGTTCAATGTTTGTGTAGGTCACATGTTGTGAACTGTTGATCCATTGGCTACTATCAAAGTTATCTGCGCAATAATTTGTGAGTAATAACGTAGTAAAGTTATGTTCAGCTTATTTATTTTCTGTATATGGAATAAGACCTGTTTTATGAAATGCTACGTTTTGCACAATAAATGATTGTCTAGTTTCTGACAAGTACCCGTGGCAACAATTCAGTGGTTCAAGTATGTTATTTGTTCCCGGTACTAGAGGTTCCTTCATGGAACTGACAAGTTATCTATTCCCAATGTTGGGGGTTCCTTCATGGAATTGACAAGTTATCCATTCCCAGTACTGAAGCTTCCTTCATGGAACTGACAAGTTATCCGTTCCTAGAACTGGAGGTTCCTTCTTGGAACTGACAAGTTATCCATTCCCAGAACTTGAGGTTCCTTCATGGAACTGACAAGTTATCTGTTCCCAGTACTGGAGGTTCCTTCATGGAACTGACAAGTTATCCGTTCCCAATACTGGAGGTTCCTTTATGGAACTGACAAGTTATCCATTCCCAGTACCGGAGGTTCCTTTATGAAATTGACAAGTATGATCCGTAATGCTTTGTATATGATCTGTTAGACTTATTTATTTTGATGATTTATTTAATTATGTTTAAATTTATTTGGAAGAGAAAAATAAAATCAAAATTTATTTTGATGATTTATTTGAAAGAGAAAAATAGAATTAACATTTATTTTGATGATTTATTTAATTATGTTTTAATTTATTTGAAAGAGAAAAATAGAATCAAAATTTGTTTTGCCTGATTATTTCTTACTTAAAAATTTTATCCTAAATGTTGTTAGAATGTATTTAATATTTGATTAAATCAGAGGTTCAAATAGTCTAAAACAAAGGTTCAAATAGCCCAATACAACAGCAGGCCAAAAGGTTCAAGTAGAAGATATTCAAATTAGTAATGATGGAGTGGAAGATATTCAAATGAATACAACGACTATAAATGGCTATAAATTCAAATGAATAAAACGGCTATAAACGACTATAAATTCAAACGAATACAACGGCTATAAACAGTTATAAGTGTCATTATATATACTAAAGCCTCTAATGTAAACAAGAAAACAAAAAAACCAAAAAATATTCTTTGACCTATAATCACTCACATCTATTCTCTGAAAAATTCTCTGAGAAGTGTTCTTCAATTTTTGTTTACATCATCTTTCAAAAATTATATACTGAGACGTATAGCTTTAAGCCTATCTTTCCTGTGTAAGGTTTACAGAAAAATCGGAGTTTCATTTTTATATCTATCTTTGAGAGATAATTCTTGTACCTTTCTGTGAAAGTAAAAACACATTCTTTTCAACCTTGTAAGAGTGTAGTACACTAAGTGTTCTTGACTTAGAAAATCTGTGTAAAATCTGTGGAGGATTGCTCCATCTATGAAAAGATTACTAGCACCCTGTGAAGTTAGAGTATAGTGGAAAATCTCAAGTGAAGCTTGAGGAGTGGACGTAGGCCAAGTTGAAGCCGAACCACTATAAATTTGTTTGCCTCTCTCTCCCTTATCTCTTTATTTTATTTAAATTGCCATTGCTATATTTCACATTTTTACTGTGCTAAAATCATTAGCTGACATAGTTGTTAGAACACTTGTTTTAATTATTTTTATTTCATTAACTATGTTTATCTATTGTGCTAGTCATAATTTTTATTAGAGTATTATTATTTTTATTTGTAAAAACCTAATCCACCCCCTTCTTAGGTTGTCTTTTGGGTAACAATTGGTATCAAAGCCTGGGGCTCTTGTTTAGATTTAACAATTTTGAGTTTTTGATCCATAGTAACCATGTATTCTATTTACTCTGCTGTAGGACAAGCTAGCAATAGGCCACATCTCTTTGATGGTAGTAATTACATTCATTGGAAAGAAAAAATGACTTTGTATCTTCAAGCTACCAATTATGCTTTGTGGCTCATCATCACTAAAGGTTCTAAAAACCCTACCAAGGTAGTAGACCATATCAGTGTGCTTAAACTTGAGGATGAATTTGATGAATGTAATTATAAACTCCTTCAAGCTAATGTTAAAGCCAAGCTTATTCTTGTGTATCGACTAGATGCAAATGAGTACAATAGAATTTCTAGGTGTATTACTGCTAAAGAGATTTGGGATAAACTTGAAATCACCTATGAAGGAACTAGCCAAATAAAAGAGTCTTGGATTGACATGCTTATTCATGATTATGAACTCTTTACTATGGAATCATTTGAATCTATTTCAAAGATGTTTTATAAATTTACCAATATTATTAATGCTCTAAAATCTCTTAGTAAATCTTATACTAATGATGAGCTTGTAAGAAAAATACTTAGGTCTTTGCCAAATGAATGGGAAGCTAAGGTTACAGCTATCCAAGAAGCAAAAGAACTAACAAAATTAGGCATTGAAGAACTCCTAGGCTCACTCATGGCTCATGAGCTTTCAATGATGGATGACAGTAAAAAGGAAGCCATTTGGGAAGAAAATGATGGAGTAGCCAACCTGTGTCTCATGGCTCTTGGAGAAGAAGAATCCACTCAAGATGAGGTAATTTCTAATTATGTAGAACTTGAAAGTGTTTCAATGAATTACATGACATATTTAGAAACGTTTGTGTTAAGAATTCTAAAATAAATAAATTAGTTACTTCTCTTTCAAATGATGTAGGCGTTTTAAAAATGGAAAATGCTACTTTGAAAAATAACTTTACGTCTACTGCCAATGAGAAAAACATTTTGAAAAACAATGTTAAGGATTTAAACAAAACTCTTGAAAATTTTGTAAAACGAAAAGAAAACCTCAACAAGCTTCATGGAAATAAAAGATGTGTTTTTGACAAAGTAGGCATTGGTTTTGATCCTTCTAAATCTTTTATGAGATTAAATGTTCTTGAGACTAATCCCCATGGACCCAAGAAAGTATGAGTACCAAGAAATAAATCAAGATATTTTGTAGTTAGAATCTCAAAGAACACTAAGGACTTCGAAAGGAAATGCATAACAAGAGTGTTCAATCTAAAGAGCAAAATTAGCTCCTACAAGAAGAAGAATGATGAAATGAAAAATCACCAAGATGAACAATAAAGGTAATGTATGGGTGAAGATTCTAAAGAGGTAAATGAAGGTATAACTCCTAACACACCTTTAAGATTAAAGTTCTATATTCTTTAAGGTGTGATTTGTGTACAATAGGTTGTGTCTAATCATTGCTTCCATGTAACCTAATTGTACTAAGTTTGCTAAGTCATGTTCTGCTAGTTTCTTTCAAACATTCATTGAACTCAAAAATGAGAATTATATTATTTTGATGAATGCCTATTAGAATATGAATAATTCATGTATTCATTAACATTTGATATCATGTCATCCATTGCTATGAAAAAGAGATAAGAAGTGATAAATTTTTTTGTGAGCATACTTTTCACATCTTATATATGACTTCATACTAATATGTTAATTCCTTTTTGAGCCATATTTTTGTAGAATTAATTTTGATGTCATAATGTAGACACCCCATTTTTGACCGACCTTGAGACTCAGACGTCACCAGTTGAGCGCTCGGTGATATTGCATATTGTGCTCGTTCAGAAGTTTCAAAGTCTCGGCTGTGAGCCTTGCCTCCGGACTTCCGGACTCTTTTGTGCTTTGCCTCGGTTTGCGAACCAGGCTCCGTTTTCTCTGTTTTCTCTTCCCGAATGGAGGGAGAGGTCTCGTAGATCATCTCTCAGTGGTTGTAGGCTACGTTTCGTGGTCGTAGGCCGTTTTGCCCGTTTGGAGTCCGGTTTCCGATTTTTCGGAGCCGTTGGCCGTGTGCCTCGGTTCAGGACCGCTTAACCACCTCCGTTTGCTCTAGTTTTTGGCATGCATCTTATTTAATCCCTTTTGAGGGACACTGCGGTCCGAGAGACCAACTTCGTGGTCGGACACCACTTCCGGTGCCTAACAGCCCACTTTCGAGGCCCCGAACTGCGTGTTTTGGCTCCCGAACCTTCATTCTGTATTTTTGGGCTCTGACCCAAACTTGAGTTAGTCATATTTTGAGGTCCTTTTCATGTTTGATTAAGGACCTTTTTCTGTTTGAGATCTCCTCCTATCACTTGCTTCTTTAACGCTCTTTTAGGCCTATTTTTGCACGGTATTTTAGGCTTACTTGTGAGCTGTTTCGGACTTGGTCATAAACTACAAAGTGTCTTTTTTTGATCCCCTCTTCAACTTTGTTGAAGGGCTCTCGGCCATTTGGGTCCAGCAGCTACCATTTGCCTTTATATCCCACTTTTTGGCCTTTTTGGGGGGAAATTTGAATTTCAATTTCCCCCCCATTTTTTCCCCCATTTCCCCCCCCTTTTTGTCTATATAACAGCAGCCCCAGATCTGTTATTAGGGTTACAAAAACTCCCCCCAAGCCTCTTGCATTATATCTCTCTCCCTCTCTATTCCAAGCTCAAAACCTTTCAAGTTCTACACCCCTTTCCACACCACCACCAAGCACCACACCACCATCATCCATTCCAGCAGCTTCAGGGCCATTTTCATAGCTAAGGAGCCACCAAACTCAAGCCAAGAGTTGCCAAAAGATTGGTCTACAAGGGTAAGCCCCATTTCCCCCTTTTTGGTCCATATTTTGCATGCTTTCTTAGCCATACTTTCTTGCTGTTTTGGGCTCCGACCCTAACTGAAACTAGGCTTATTTTGAGCTATTTTTCATGTTTGTTTAAGGGTATTTACCTGTTTGAGGTCTCCTTGTTGCACTTGCTTCATTATCTCCCTTGTATGCCATCTTCTTGTGTAGTATTTTTGGCCTATGTATAAACTGTTTTGAGCTCTGTAATGAACTGAAAAGTAGCTTATTTTGAGTCCTTCTTCAACATTGTTGAAGGGCTCATTGCTGTTTGAGGCTTTCATTTATCAATGTTGAAGGGCTCATTGCTGTTTGAGGCTTTCATTTATCACTTGCCTTTATATCTCTCTTTTGGCCATATTTTTGCATGATTTGTTAGCCTCTTTTCTTCTATTTTTGGGCTCTGGTCTGAACTATAAGTGACCTTATTTTGACCCCCTCTTCATGTTTCATTAAGGGTCTTTCACTTTTTGAGGCATCCTTTATATACTTTGTGTTATATCTATCTTTTTTGGCCTTATTTTGCGTAGTATTTTAGGCTTGCATGCATACTGTTTTGGGTCTGGTCATCAACTGTAAAGTGAAATATTTTGTGCCCCTCTTCAACATTGTTGAAGGGCCCCTTTGTGTTTGAGGCCAGAAACCACCACTTGCTTCTTTGTCCCTCTTTTGGCCCATTTCTTGCATGAGAGCTTAGCCATACCTTTGTTGGTTTTTGTGGTTTGTTGTAAATTGTAAAATATCATATTTTTGGCCCCTCTTCAACATTTCTAAAGGGCCCTCATCTTTCTAGAGCCGGAAGCCATGACTTGCTTCTTTATCTCACATTTGGGGTCATTTTTGCATGCTAGTTTTGACCCATTTGTGTTCATTTTTTGGCCTTGCTTAAAACTGTAAACATGCTTGTTTTGGGGCTGCCTTGAATCTTTCTTCATACTTCATGTACAAATAATGCATGCTTGATGTAGCTACAAGTCATTTCATGTGCTTAATCTTGCATTTTGGGACCATTCCTTACATCGGGTGCCCGGTTTTCATGATTCGGGGCTGTTTTGTGTCGCATTTCAGTGATGAAATTTTCATGCTAGCATATCATATTTCATACCTTGCCATGTCTTGTTAGAGTGGCATTTGGTGCCTTAGGGTTGGTCCTCGGTTTGCGTGCATGCGTGCACGTACTTCGAGAGTCTCATTTTTTTTTATCTATTGGCCTCCTATGTGAGTGTGGCTGAGGTCCACTTGTGTTGGTGTAAGTCCATTGCGCATTGTGTATGCCATTTCATTCCATAGCATTGCGTATGCTAGGTTGTATATTAGCGCATTGTGTATGCCATGTCACCTCGTGCATCGTGTATGCCATTTCATAGCATTGTGCATGCTAGGTTGTATATTAGTTGCATTCATGCACGTCATGCATATTGCATTGTGCTTGGGATAGGGGTTAGTCCGAGCACGGGAAACGAGGTACGTTTCGTACTCCGAGTGACGAAACGTGTCTCAATTTCCAGTCACCGACACTCCGGATTATCCATGATGGAGTTAGGTTTTAGTTGAGTTTTCATGTGCATTCATTCTATATTGAGTAATGCAAATCGACTCCTCGGCCATCATCCATCGATATGCGTGATTGGTGGCACGAGGATCGAGGCATGCATACATTTGTGAAAATACATTGCTATGCCCCTTTCCTGCTCTCTGTTGCAGCAAATCAAGAATTAGCAACCTTCCGGAGCTTGGCGCACTTTCCAAGAGTAATTGTAAAACAGAGGCTAATTGGGGCATCCTAGTGGATTTCCGCGCAAGGCAACCCGAACATGCATCATTCATCATCCGGAGTGGAGTCGAGGCAGTCCCTAGCTTGCATGCTAGTTTACAGCTTTCTTAGTTAAATTTGTAAATTTAATTAGGATTTTGTAATTATTTGGACTGTAATATTTATTCGGACCCTCCGAGCGAGGGCACAACTGTAATAAGTGTGCGTGTGTGTGATGTATGTCTTTCAACCCCACGTCTTTCTCCCTTTTATTTACCAGCTTATAATGGTTAGATTAGGGCATATTTCAATTAGCATACAGTATGATAGCATGTTTGCATTCATTCATCTGTTTTGCATGCACTGGGCTCGGCGCATCATACTAACTGCATTGTATTTTCAATTCCAAGTTGAATACATGTTAGCTATAGCATTTCATATGCCATGTTTAGAATAGCCGAGCCTGCTATAGTTGCATTTTTGCATGTGTTGCATTAGGCATTTCTGTATAATTAGGATCATGCATGGATTTCTAATTAGCTTCTGTTTTGGCTTAGAGTACTCGGTAAGTTTTATGTTTTAGCATCCTTGCATGCGTGTGAGTGACTGCCATGAATAGCATACTTACCATGAGGCTATATGCTTATGTGATATAACTGTCTGAATGCCTGTGGGTGAAGGTTGGGTTATTCGGATTGGAACAAATCATCAACTGTGAGTTTTAAGCCCACTAGATAGTGGCAAAACCATCTTTTCTAAGCCCACCCGAGGGTGGCAAAATCTGCATTTTAAGCCTACTTGCGAGTAGCAAACCATCTTTCAAAAACAAACATGAAATGTTTTGTTCCAATTCAGACGATCCAGTCTATACTTGTATGCTGTGTGCATCACATAGTAATCTAGGCTAATAACCGGAATAAGAACACACAATGTTTTCAAAACTTGATATCATGGTTAGTAAAGGCCGATCTTTGATCGGGCGAGCGGGGGTGCTCACGAAGTGACCTTCCCCAATCGTACCCAAGTTCCCGAGCCGAGGCAACTTTGGTGATGACGGACACGTGGCTTTAGGCAACGAGTCAGGGTTTCCTAAATTTTTTCAAAATAAAATATTTAGGTGGCGACTCTGTATCTGGCAAAACAGTCCATGTTTGGCACTTATTTCAAAATCTGTTTTCTCAAAACGATTTGCCGGATTTGGACTCTTTGGTTCAGATTACGAACCGTGACAATTTGAGAGTCCTGAGCTGTAGTGACCCCAAATGAACAGAACGGGACTCACCCTCCCGGAGCGTTCAGGGACGTCTACACATAACATGTTTTTGAGATGTATACAATCTATATTTTGAATTCTACATTTGTGATCTCAAGAATATGCTCAATACGAAAATTTCATGCTTATATGCTTTACATTAGAATATTTGAATGAGTTGTGAAATTCCTTGATTATGATTTATCAACAATGTCTAAATGAAAAGAAGTATCATACGTTTGTAGAGACATTGCATTTATTCTATTGAATATCTTTTGAGTATAGATTATATTGGCATACATCTCATGAAATGCTTTTGATTGATAAATTGTTGAATTAATTGTTTATAATATTCATGTTGTGTTTCACATTAAGTAAAATGTTTTACCACACTTGAGTAAGTGGATTGAATTGATGAAAATGCCTCTTGATAATGTTATGTGATTAAATGAGATTGTTGCATTACTTCTTAATAAAACAAAGAGCATAACACTATTTTCTTATGCATATTATGCTATGTGTTACAACTTAAAAATTCTGAAAAATAGCATTCCAAACTCTTGTTTGATCATTGAATTATTTTTCACCTTTTGAGTTTGTGATAAGAAGTGATTTGTGTTGTGTTTTTATTGAGTAATAGTGATTGTTCTATGATGCTATATTTACACAAAATCATATTAGAAAAGGGTAACACCAACTTAGGGAGAGAAATCATTTTGCTAACATACTTGTTAAATCCTTTTGAGATGAACTCCTCATGAAAGAAAATTGAAGATTAAAAAGCTTCTAACTCATGAACTAAAGGTATACCTCCTACACTCTCTTAAGCTTTTGAGGTAAAAATTCTACCTTGTATCCTTTAAGCTAATATTGTTATTACTTTGATATGAAAAAGATTGATTATGTTTCATATGATTTGCAATGTATACTCTTTGATGATGCTCTTGCTTAAGAATCATGCCTATGCTTAAATGCGTGCTATATATTGAAATTCATGATTTTTCTTAACATATGGATTGCTATACCTTGAACATGCTTCATTTTTTAGAATTACATTAGCGCTATGAGATTATATTGAGTTTAACCTATTATGAGCAAAATTTGGTATTTTACATAATGCTTGAGCTATGATTGTTAAATCTTCTAGATTGCATATTGGTATTCTTGGTAGATTGTTTATTGGTATCATTTTAGCATCCTTATACGTAATATTTGGCATCCTATTTGATATTATTGAGGAGAACATTTCAGTTATGAGTTTTTATTTATCATATTTCCTATTGATTTTGCCAAATGAAACAAGGGGAATAATTTAAACTAGATTATTTTTTTAAAAAAAAAAATCCCCTCAGATTATATTCTATTTTTGATACACTTATGAGCTTGAACCTCACATATTTTTTTTTTAAAATTATTTTGTATAAAATCTGTACACTCTTGCTAGAAATTAATTGTTAAATCATATTCAAATCGATTGTTAGATCATGCTCAACTGCTTCACATATACTTTTAACAATTTGGTATCTCCTTGGCTCTTGCTTGAAAATAGATTGAAATAACATGAATTCTTCATAATGGATAAGCTCATTGATTCATTGTTGCCATATTATCTTGCTACAACAACATGTGTGTCTCATTCTTGACCTTTGGAACTGTTGGAAATGGTTATAAAATTCTGGATAAAACCAGAATTTTTTCCTAAGTTTGGTCTATTTTTTAGGTGGGCCCCGAGTGTCGATTTACTCGGGTCAAAGTGGTAACGCGTTCTATGCCGCGTTGTGATTCACGTGGTATATTTGGTTGCTCAAAACCATTACCGAGTGAATGGGAAATTGAAGCCAAAGTGTGCTCCATGGAAATGGAGTTTTGGTGGAAATTCCTTAAGGTTGTAAATTGGCTTGTCCCACATTGATTTGGTGGGAAGTTTTGAAAGGGTTTATAAGGCTTGGGTTTGATACTTGGGGTGTGCCCCAAGGGGTACCCAAGTGTTTTAGAGGGAGAGGTTATGGGCAAAATGGGCTAGACCCATTGGACCCAAAAATCACCACACGCGCGCGCGCGCCGCCGCCGCCGCCGTCCGTCCGGTCGGGCGGGCTGGGCCTGGGCTTGGGCGCGGGTGCGTGGTGTGTGGTTATTAAAATAAAATCCAGAATTCAAATTAAATTGGTTTGGAATTAGTGTACATCCAAACAGAGCCCTTCCCGTTTTCAAACAGAAATAAACTGTTTTGGAATTAATGCACACCCAAACAGGGCCCTTCCCGTTTTACTATCTGTTTGAATTGATTCAAATCTGTTTGAATTCAAAACCCAACAGGTATGATACCTGTTCAATTCAAAACAAAGAGTCACCTTCACATCTATAAATAGGACCACCCTCATTTGGATTTTGTAACTCTAATTTTCGTCCTTCATAATTCTGCAAACTTCCTCTTCATTTTGCTGCATTATTTTCTTGTCAGAGAGAGTATAAACACTTAGTGTGTTCGTAAGGCAAACAATTTGTAGTGCTGCTATTGTTTGTGGTAGATCATTTCATCCTGGGAGATAGACGTCCAAATTCTGAAAGCACCGTGGAGAGGACGAATCTGTCTTAAGGACACAGTGTTAAACACTGGACTTGATCAGAAAAATTATTCATATAAATTAACCAAGTAAGTTGTTTAATTTAATTCTGTTTTTATTTGTTTATTTAATCAGATTTTAATTTTGTTTTTGTAACAAAATAAAATCTGTGGTTTTATTTATTTATTATTATTTCGAATTTGATTTTTGTAATCAAACAAATTCTCTCCTTTTCTTTATTTCTTTAAATTCTAATTGTTGTTGTGTACACAATAGAATTAAATCTTTTAAATACAGTGAAGATTATCCAACAATCTTAAGACAGAATCCTTTTTGGGTATCTTCATTGTATTTAATTTTCTGTGTTTTCAAATTAATATTCTGGTTGGAAAAACAAATAGTGATTTATGCTATTTGACAGATAGTAGTAATATACTGTCTCTTTTCTTTGACAACTACTAGTAGTACGATACTGGTGTCATTAACAATTCAGAATATTATTTGGTATTACAGAAAATTCTTGTGATATTTTATTTTTCTAGTTTTAGTAACAAGGAAAATAAAATTATTTTGTTGTTATAATTATTTTCTGGTTTTAGTAACTAGAAAATTAATTTGTGTTTTAATTTATTTTCTGGTTTTGGTAACTAGAAAATTATTTTCTGTTTTTTCTGATTTTTGTAATCAGATAGTTTTGTGGTATTTTATTTTCTAGTTTCAGTAATAAGGAAAATAAAATTACAGTATTTTCTAGTTTTAGTAACAAGAAAAGTAAAATGATTTTGTGTCATAATTTATTTTCTGGTTTAAGTAACTAGAAAATTAATTTGTGGTTTGGTTTTCTGATTTTTGTAATCAGATATTATTTCGGTATTTTATTTTACTAGTTTTAGTAACAAGGAAAATAAAATTATTTTGTATTGTAATTTATTTTCTGGTTTTAGTAACTAGAAAATTAATTTTGTTAATCAATCATGTAACTTATGGTTTCGTTTGGTAGACCACTTATTTTTGAACCCTTTGTGAAAAGGTGTTAATTATTTTAACTTTATCATAGTTCATCGTGAGTATACATGGAAGAATTTGTTTCTAAAATAAAATATTAGTTTTACAAACTAATTTTAGTTTATTACAATGTGGATTCATAGTCTTGAATTGTTTCTGCACTTGAGTCGAAAAATATATATATATATATATATATATATATTCAGAAGAACATTTTAATGCATATTTAATTTGTTTATTTATGTACAAATCAAACTTATTAAATGAAGGTATGTTTTGTAATTTTGAAGTTTAAAGTATAAATGCGTTGGATTTTATTTATGAGTTGAAAATCCTTTTATTTCATGATGCAAGTGATGGGATCGTGCATGATTAATTTATTTTGTTAAATTCATTATTTTTAGTTGATGCGTTTGATATGCATATATGATATCAACTCAAGTTATTTCTTAACAATAATTTCAAGTGATTTGGAATGATAAATTGTTATGTCGACTTTGGACATAAGCATGTTAATTTGAATATTTCTAATCAATTTTGAATGGGTGTTTAAATACCAGAGAAATTTAAACATGAAGATGTATGTAATTATATCGGTCCGTTTAATTGGAAGGTAATTTAAGAAATATTTTATATTGATTATTGAATTATGTGACATGAGATGTCATTAATAATTATTTTACTTGCGTAGTAGAATTTGTTAAACCATGAACCATTTTATTAATATGGGGGTGTATCTCTTGCATTAGTTGAGATAATTTAATTTTCTTCTGTCACAAATATTTTTATGACAGTGACATTTATTTGTTATTGAGTTGCAAGAATGTATACAATCAAATGGGTTTTTGAATTGTTTGATTCTTAGGCAAAATTTATTATGAGGATATGATTTTGTCAAAACATTAATTCTGACTTGAGTAGTCATAATTATTTTGGTTTTTTCTTGAATTTGTTTTAAAATTCATTGATTTATATTCGAAGTGATAGGGGTGGTGAATATGATGCACCATTAAATGAATTTTGTGCACAACATGGCATTATTCACCAAACTACAGCCCCTTATTCTCCACAGCAAAATGGAATTGCTGAAAGGAAGAATAGAACCCTAAAAGAAATGATGAATGCCATGTTACTAAATTCAGGCTTACCACAGAACTTGTGGGGGGAAGCAATATTGTCTGCTAATTATGTTCTTAATAGAATACCCCACAAGAAAACCAAAAGTATTCCTTATGAATTGTGGAAAGGTCGACCACCTTCCTACAAATACTTAAAAGTGTGGGGGTGTTTGGCAAAAGTTGAAGTACCTGTTCCTAAAAAGACTAAAATTGGACCAAAAACAGTAGATTGTGTGTTTATTGGTTATGCTCAGAATAGTAGTGCATATCGGTTTCTGACTTATAAATCAGATATACCTGATATAAATGTGAACACTATTATAGAGTCAAGGAATGCTGTGTTTTTTGAACATGTCTTTCCTTACAAGAAAGGACAGGAATTAAGTTCACAGAAAAGAACTTATGATTGTACACAAAGTCAAGAGACTAATGACAATCAAACACAAGAGACTAGTAATAGTCTCGACCAACAGGATTTAACTAATGATGAACCAAGACGAAGTAAAAGAGCGAGAACATCAAAATCCTTTGGTCCAGATTTTCTGACATACTTGTTAGAAAATGAACCTCAAAGCTTTAAGGCAGCAATGACAGGTCCTGAAGCACCTTTGTGGAAAGAGGCTGTTAATAATGAAATTGAATCCATTATGCAAAATCATACTTGGGAATTGGTGGATCTTCCATCAGGTTCTAAACCTCTTGGATATAAACGGATATTCAAGAGAAAAATGAAAGCAGATGGTTCAATTGATAAGTATAAAGCAAGACTTGTTGTTAAAGGTTACAGACAAAAGGAAGGTCTGGATTATTTTGACACATATTCCCCTGTGACAAGAATAACATCCATTCGCATGCTTATTGCTATAGCAGCGTTGTTTAATTTAGAAATACGTCAAATGGATGTTAAGACAGCTTTCTTAAACAGTGATCTAAATGAAGAAATCTATATGGAACAACCCGAAGGGTTTGTAGTATCAGGGCAAGAAAAGAAAGTTTGTCGACTTGTAAAATCCCTTTATGGATTAAAACAAGCACCTAAGCAATGGCATGAAAAATTTGATCATGCATTGCTTACTAATGGGTTTAAGATAAACGAATGTGACAAATGTGTCTATGTTAAAAACACTGACCAAGGATATGTCATAGTTTGTCTTTATGTGGATGACATGCTTATCATCGGAAGCAGTCAAAACATGATCAAATCAACTAAGCAGATGCTTAACAAAAGATTTGATATGAAAGATATGGGGGTCGCAGATGTTATATTAGGAATGAAAATTACTAAAACATCTGACGGATATGCATTATCTCAATCTCATTATATTGAGAAAAATTCTTGATAAATTTATCAAGGATGATTTGAATTTAGCTAGAACACCTGTAGACATCAGTCTTTATTTATCAAAAAATAAAGGTGATGCAGTGTCTCAGTTAAAATACTCCCAAATCATTGGAAGCCTAATGTACCTAATGAATTGTACTCGTCCTGATATAGCTTATGCTATCAGTAAATTGAGTAGGTACACTAGTAACCCTGGAGAAGACCATTGGAAAGCGATCATTCGAGTTCTTAGATATCTAAGATTTACTCGTGATCATGGTTTGAACTTTACTCGATATCCAGCAGTACTCGAAGGTTATTGTGATGCCAATTGGATATCGGATACTAAAGATTCAAAATCCACTAGTGGATATGTCTTTACTCTAGGAGGCGCTGCTGTTTCTTGGAAGTCCACGAAACAAACTTGCATCGCACGATCCACAATGGAATCCGAGTTTATTGCTTTAGACAAAGCAGGTGAAGAAGCAGAATGGCTTCGTCACTTCTTAGAAGACATTCCAATGTGGCCAAAACCTGTGCCAGCTATTTGCATTCATTGTGATAGTCAATCTGCAATAGGCAGAGCACAGAATTACATGTATAACGGTAAGTCACGACATATACGTCGTCGACATAATACCGTAAGGCAATTATTGTCAAACGGAATAATCTCAATAGATTATATAAAATCTAAAGAGAATATTGCGGATCCGTTAACAAAAGGTTTGACAAAAGAGCTAGTGTATAGTTCATCAAAGGGGATGGGATTAAAGCCTATTACATAAGAGTCGTCATAATGGTAACCCTACTTATATGACTGGAGATCCCAAGAACTAAGTTCAAAGGGACAACTAAGTTATGTATGGCTCGCCAGAAATCACCAAGGGATTAACATTCCTACCCATTCCTATGGTGAGAGTGATATCTGCAACATATGTTGTATGCAGGGGTATAAGGATAAGCTTTGCTTTTAATGATTACTTATATCTTGATTAAGGCATAAAATCAAGACGAGTATAAAGAGATACTCACAATAAGAATCACCTATATGAGTGTTGAACTGGGGCCGGTTCTATGAGAATGAAGAGGCTAAATTCTCTAGAAACACTTATGAAAACCAGGTGCGTTCAAGGCCAAAATGAACACAACAGTGAGAACCACGATGTGTTAGAAGATATTTTGTGTGAAATCTATTGTCTTGGCTTACACAAACGGCTGAACAATTCAAGGCATCGCGTCCATTGGTTAGCCAGTAAGTCCGATAGGTTATCACTAGGGAAGGTTCAAAGCCGAAAACTACCTATCCTGATGCAAGATATTTTCGACTTATACTCTTTCGTTAAGTCTGCATATTGTTGCATTTCCGTTGTCATCAAATTCCATTCATGTGGGGGATTGTTGGAAATGGTTATAAAATTCTGGATAAAACCAGAATTTTTTCCTAAGTTTGGTCTATTTTTTAGGTGGGCCCCGAGTGTCGATTTACTCGGGTCAAAGTGGTAACGCGTTCTATGCCGCGTTGTGATTCACGTGGTATATTTGGTTGCTCAAAACCATTACCGAGTGAATGGGAAATTGAAGCCAAAGTGTGCTCCATGGAAATGGAGTTTTGGTGGAAATTCCTTAAGGTTGTAAATTGGCTTGTCCCACATTGATTTGGTGGGAAGTTTTGAAAGGGTTTATAAGGCTTGGGTTTGATACTTGGGGTGTGCCCCAAGGGGTACCCAAGTGTTTTAGAGGGAGAGGTTATGGGCAAAATGGGCTAGACCCATTGGACCCAAAAATCACCACACGCGCGCGCGCGCCGCCGCCGCCGCCGTCCGTCCGGTCGGGCGGGCTGGGCCTGGGCTTGGGCGCGGGTGCGTGGTGTGTGGTTGGGTTGGGCTTCTAATCTTTTTGGGCCAAAAACTTTTGAATTTAATTTTATTTTTTATTAAAATAAAATCCAGAATTCAAATTAAATTGGTTTGGAATTAGTGTACATCCAAACAGAGCCCTTCCCGTTTTCAAACAGAAATAAACTGTTTTGGAATTAATGCACACCCAAGCAGGGCCCTTCCCGTTTTACTATCTGTTTGAATTGATTCAAATCTGTTTGAATTCAAAACCCAACAGGTATGATACCTGTTCAATTCAAAACAAAGAGTCACCTTCACATCTATAAATAGGACCACCCTCATTTGGATTTTGTAACTCTAATTTTCGTCCTTCATAATTCTGCAAACTTCCTCTTCATTTTGCTGCATTATTTTCTTGTCAGAGAGAGTATAAACACTTAGTGTGTTCGTAAGGCAAACAATTTGTAGTGCTGCTATTGTTTGTGGTAGATCATTTCATCCTGGGAGATAGACGTCCAAATTCTGAAAGCACCGTGGAGAGGACGAATCTGTCTTAAGGACACAGTGTTAAACACTGGACTTGATCAGAAAAATTATTCATATAAATTAACCAAGTAAGTTGTTTAATTTAATTCTGTTTTTATTTGTTTATTTAATCAGATTTTAATTTTGTTTTTGTAACAAAATAAAATCTGTGGTTTTATTTATTTATTATTATTTCGAATTTGATTTTTGTAATCAAACAAATTCTCTCCTTTTCTTTATTTCTTTAAATTCTAATTGTTGTTGTGTACACAATAGAATTAAATCTTTTAAATACAGTGAAGATTATCCAACAGGAACTTCTCCTTATTACACCCATAGCATTTATCTAAACTTGATGCTATATTGTGATAATACTAGTGCCATCAATTTAAGCAAAAATCCGGTTCAACACTCACGAACAAAATATATTGAAATTCGACATCATTTTTTAAAAGATCATATTCTAAAAGGGGATATTGTACTTGAATTTGTAAACACCGACAAACAATTGGCGGATATTTTCACAAAACCCCTAAGCGAGGATTGCTTCAATTTTATTAAAATGATATATGCGTATTGCTACATTGATATGGAAACACTTATATCAGTTGCATGCTCTCAAGTCCTTCATACATTTATTCTCTTTAACAGTTTGCTATTCTCAATTGTGTAATTTTTCTTTGGGTTCTGCATCTTGAGATAAAATTAACTTTGCATACATTGAATTTTTTTTAAACCCTCATGGTATTTTTGTTACATTACTATTTCAGCAACACTAACGTCCCATTAAGTTTAATTTTTGCTGGTATTATTTTATTTTAATTTAATTGATTTTTTTATTTTACTATTAGGCTTAATTTCTTTTATTTTTATTTTTTTTCTCATAATTAATTTTTTGTTTGGGCTTAATTTTCTTATTTTTTTTACTTTTTAATTTCATTTTTTAGTACTTAAACATAAAAACAAAAACAAATCAAAATACAAATATTTACATAAAAAAAAAAACACCCTTCATTTTTTTTACGGCCACATGCCGATCAAAATAAACATAAAAAAAAACCCTTCATTTTTTTCCGGCCATACACCGATCTTACTTACTCGCCTCTTCCATCGTTTTCTTCTTCTTTTTATCACCTTGGGCGACCCTTGACGCCCCTGCCCCCGTGCTTTCGTCGAGAGTGATGACTTCTCGCTGACTATCAAAAGCCAAGAACGACGTTGCTCCAAATCGGGCTATGGAGGTGGTCTTCCGTTTAAGCTCTTTATTTTCGGCCTTCAGTGCGCCTATTTCTGCTCGCGCATCCTTGTACATGCGCTGGAGCAGATAGAGTTGGACGTTGACCTGATGGAGCTCATTTGTGGCGACTCTAATTTTCTTAAGTCATTTATTTATTATTATGATTATTATTATCTTATTTTATTTTTGACTTTATTAATTGTGTGGGTCACATGAGAATTTAATGTGATATTTAATGAATTTAATGTGTTATTTAATTATATTTAATTAATCTAAATATTTATATTTGTTATATATAAAAAAAAAGAGAGGTGTTATATATATATAAATATATTTAATCTTATATTTATATTTATATATATTATAATTATGTTGTATTATATAATATAATATATTATAATAGTTTATTAAGTTAGAATAGGATTAGGTTATAATAGTATTAGGTTATAACAAAACAAATAGGATCAATAAGAGAGAAGCAGCCACGGGATAAAAAAAAAAAAGAAAGAAAAGAAGAGAGAGAGGGAGAGAGATCAAAATGGGGAGAGGAATTGAGAGAGAATAGAGAGACGGCTGAAAGGAGAGAAAGGGGAGAGGGAAAAAAAAAATGGGTTAGGGTTTTGTTTTGGTGGTTTCATTAGTTCTTCAAATAATTCATAGATCTTCAAAATAATATTGTGAGTACAAAACCCACTTTTCTTGATTTATGTTTAATTCATTGCTTTTATTTTTATTTTTATTTTATTTATTTGATGTTAGTTCGAATTTGTGTTTATATAAAGATGATTGATTAATTTTAATTGTTTTGTTTAGTTGTGTATGTAAGGTTTAGGGTTTTTAGTTGATTGATTGATTTTGATTATTTTGATTAGTTGTGTATGTCAAATTTAAGGTTTTTATATGGATTTATTTTATGGTTGTAATAGCCCTCATGATTATATGAAACTAAAATTAATATGGTTATATGAAATTAAAATTAATTAAGAACCTATAGATAAATTCCTTATACTCCATCATGATTCCATGAATTGTTGTTTTATTTGAGTGATGGTGAGAAAGAGTGTATAAAAAAAAGTGAGGATTATGAGATTTATTTGAATGCCTTAGGCTTGGCATTGTTATGTTTATTCTCATGTGTGAAATGTTGTGTATATATATATTGTTTTCTCGTTCTCATGGGTAGACGAGTGCTTTGATTTGCGCGCGTACGTATATGCTAACCATCCGAGGAGTGTGAGTCAAACTCGGGACGATATCCCCGTGCAAGTTTGGCTTCAGAGCTGTGTTAGGTATACGGGAGGCATATGGGATATATGTGTAGGCCGGAAGGGGAGGGCCGAAGTGGTGGAGTTAAGGTACAAAAATTTAATTATGAGTTTATTGATTTGTACATCTTGAAAAATAGTAATCGACCTCAATAAATTATGAAATTTGAGGAGAGGCATGTATACGTGATTTTGGACAACTTTTGTGTTGTAGCTTTTTATTAAAAAGATCGATTAGAACTTATAATCTGATGACCTTGGTTATTGTCGGTTTGATTCATTTTGGTAATGCAGATTTTATAGGCTGTTTTAACCCACGAAATGAGCTTATTTTTATGGGTTTCAAGTAAATTGAAGTAAAACATTATTCTGCACACTTTTCATGTTTTGAACTTTTTCGAAAAAAATCATCTTAGGGTAGTTTTTGTTCGTTTTCAGCTTCAGATTTTTCGATTGAATTCCGTCTAGATTTTTAGATCAAGTTTTTCTCTTAACCTGTTCAGTTTCTGTTAAATTCGTTCACGTTATCTTTTAGAAAATTTGATTCTGTACAACTTTCGTTCTTTAAGTTTTGGTCAATTCAAATTATTTAAGTAGGAAACGGTGCATTTTTATACGTATTCAACAAGTTACTTATGATTAATTTATACTAACATTATTTTTTTTTGCAGGATGGTGGGTCTTACTAACTTTTTATGCAGGGCTGACCCACCATATTTCTATTTCTATTTTGTTTATTTTATAATAAATTTATATTTCGTTGTATACGAACAAGAAACTAAATGCCACCGTATCTCGGGAAACTACCCATTCGCCTCGGTGCGGCTGGAACTACTTGTCTTGTCCTGTAATAAGAATTAAATGTATTTTTGTCTGTGTCTGGTGGACACGTGGTTGTTAGATCTTGTATTCATACTAGTATACTGACCCGTTTTGTCTCTTGACAAATCGGGTGCGTTCTGTTTGAGCGCAGCCGAGCTTCCTTTGTAGGATTAGTAGAGGCTTTGGTGGTGACAAGAAATAACTGTGATCGTAGGACACGTTGTTTGGAGTTCTTTTATTTTTCTTGAGCTTAGGGTTGATACTAATTTATGTATTTATTATTTTTTTAATGACTTTAGTATTGTAATACTTTGGCATGGTTTATAACCATACTTTATTTAAGTTATTTTGACTATTTATTGTTACCTTGATGTTTATGTATTGGTCAGTTATGAATTTATGGTGAATGGTTTGGTTTGTGTTTAGTTTTTTTTTTTTGTTTCACCTCTAAGATTTGGATGATGGAATATTATTAGGGTTAGTCCTAATTTAATATGTAATTGTCTAAATTTTGGGGCGTGACATCATTCATCCTGTTTTGCAATCGGTGAGCCAATTTTGTGACTGCCGTCACCGTTTCCATACAGGACGTCAATGAGAAATTATTGGCTTCAATGTCTGATTGAGCTGCCATTATTTGCTCAATCGACATCATAGGAAGGTTGGGAAGAGTAAGAGCTGGGGTATTCGGCCCAGCAGCGCTTACAGGATCATTCAGGTCCGGAAAGAGAGTAGGAGACGGGGACGAGGCCATGTAGTAGAAAAGAGAGATATAATCAACAGAGGGTCATTTTTTGGCAGCCTTTCTGCTCTGCTCAGTCTCTCTGTTCTGTCTCTCGAGGAAGAAGGGGATAGAAGAGAGTGAGGTGAAGAAGAAAAAGCAGACGAGTGTGATTAAGAAGAAGGTTGAAAAGAAGAAAACAATGAGGGAAAGATAGTCGAGGCGAGCGGCAATCGAGGAGAGCTGCTTTTGTCGGCTAATGAAGCAAAATCCAGGCCGTGTGGCAACGGCGTTTTGCAAAAAAAGAGAGAGACGCGGGAGAGTTGTATGTGTATGCATATATGTATATATATTGTACAGCTATGTAATTTGTTTTGATTATCTATTTTTTTGATGCCATTTATCCTTATCATTTTCCTCCTCCTTCTTCTCCTCCTCCAGATTCTGACCCACCCATGATTTCCTTTTGATAATGTCACAGGGGGAGAAAACTTATGATATTATGATGTTATGTATTATGGTATTATTTTCAAATTATGGTATTATGATGTTATGATGTTATGTATTATGGTATTATTTTCAAGTTATGGTATTATTTTCAAACTAATTTGATGTTATGTATTTATATTTTGATATCTTAATCTCATATCATGTCTCTAATTAAAGCTTATTTATTACACATGTGCTAACCTATGTATTTAGAAATGAATTCAGGGAGCATGACTTGAGGGAGAGCTTTTCTTACTCCTAAATCAAATCAAAACATCATTATGTGCCATCATAAAAAAAGGGAGAGGTTGTTAGACTTATTTATTTTGATAATTATTTAATTATGTTTTAATTTATTTGGAAGAGAAAAATAGAACCAAAATTTATTTTGATGATTTATTTGAAAGAGAAAAATAGAATCAAAATTTATTTTGATGATTTATTTGAAAGAGAAAAATAGAATTAACATTTATTTTGATGATTTATTTAATTATGTTTTAATTTATTTGAAAGAGAAAAATATAATCAAAATTTATTTTGCCCTATTATTTCTTACATAAAACTTTTATCCTAAATGTTGTTAGAATGTATTTAATATTTGATTAAATCAGAGGTTCAAATAGCCTAAAACAAAGGTTCAAATAGCCCAGCATAGCAGTAGGCCAAAAGGTTCAAACAGTCCAGCACAGCAGCAGGCCAAAAGGTTCAAGTGGAAGATATTCAAATTAGTAATGATGGAGTGGAAGATATTCAAATGAATACAACGGCTATAAATGGCTAAAAATTCAAATGAATACAACGGCTATAAACGGCTATAAATTCAAATGAATATAACGACTATAAACGACTATAGTTTCATTATATATACCAAAGCCTCTAATGTAAACATGAAAACAAAAAAATCAGAAAATATTCTTTGATTTATAATCACTCACATCTATTCTCTGAAAAATTCTCTGAGAAGTGTTCTTTAATTTTTGTTTATATCCTCTTTCAGAAATTATACACTGAGACGTATAACTTTAAGCCTATCTTTCCTATGTGAGGTTTACAGAAAAATCAGAGCTTCATTTTTATATCTATCTTTGAGAGATAATTCTTGTAGTTTTCTGTGAAAGCAAAAACACTTTATTTTCAACCTTGTAAGAGTGTAGTACACCCAGTGTTCTTGACTTAGAAAGTCTGTGTAAAATCTGTGGAGGATTGCTTCATCTATGAAAAGGTTGTTAGCACCCTGTGAAGCTAGAGTATAGTGGAAAATCTCAAGTGAAGCTTGAGGAGTGGACGTAGGCCGAGTTGAAGCCGAACCACTATAAATTTGTTTGCCTCACTCTCCTTTATCTCTTTATTTTATTTAAATTGCCATAGCTATATTTCACATTTTCACTGTGCTAAAATCATTAACTGACATAGTTGTTAGAACACTTGTTTTAATTATTTTTATTTCATTAACTATATTTATCTATTGTGCTAGTCATAATTTTTATTAGGGTATTATTATTTTTATTTGTAAAAACCTAATTCACCCCCCTCTTAGGTTGTCCTTTGGGTAACATGATCTGTTAACATTATTGAATGTATCAAGTTTACTCAAGCATCATGAAGAATGTAAATGTGAATCTGTATTTGATCTGATTTTTGTTATGCTTTGAACAAGAATATAAATACAAATCTGTTTTTCCGAATCTGATAGGGGATATCATTCATTTAAACCTTTTTACTCTGTTATTATTCACTAGGTTTTCACTCACTATTTATATATGTATATAGGTGAGCAAGTGTGTGACCAGGCCTAAGCTGTTGTCTGGAGTTTTGGGTCAGTCAACCACTTTGCCTCCCGAGGAGGTTTCTTTTTGAGATGTCGAATTTTGTAACTTTGTTACAGATATTTTTGTTTTGTTTTGTTTTGTTTATCTGTACGTAAGACTAATGTATTTATGACGTCACACACACACACACACACACACACACACACACACACACATATATATATATATATAAGTTTATTTGAAGATTTTTGTCTCATATACGTCAACACAGCTCTATGGATAATATATATTCTATATTTGTTTCCGCAGCCCCTTACTATATGATATTATGATCAGAGGTCATTGGTAATCCCTGGATTACTGGTCGGTTACGACGCTAAACTTACAAGAGTGGGTGTGGGTCGTAACACTCCTCTTCCTTTGGGTAGTTTGGTAAATTTTCAAAGCACTTTACAACAGAAATTCCATAAGTCAAAATATTTTTAGGGTAACTCAAATTGCTTAAAAATGTACGAACCAGCCAAACTTACGTATTTATTACAATTTCAAGGTTTGTGTTTATTTTAGAATTAATCGGATCAAGCAAGTACACAATCATCAGTGTTAGATCAATGACTAACAATATCCAATGGTACCTACAATTGAACAAGTCACAAGTATAAGCTTAATAAGTCTATTATCATTTGAACTCATGAAATAAATAGTTTTAGATAATTACCCAATATTATAAGGAATTAAAATCAATTGTTCTAGCATAGCCTCCTCCTCTAATCTCCTTGCAAGCAACACTAATTTTGGTTTCTCTCCAGCCATAATTTTTCCACTAACGACACAAGGGTTAACAAATACAAATTGTTTCCTCCAATTGGAAGCCTTCAACACCTGATGGAGATGACTAATAAAAGAAACAAATTTTAATTAAATTCCTAATTCATTAAATCAGCAGAAATAGCTATTGATGTAGCAAATTTTCCTTACCTTATGTACAACATGATACATGTAACAGATAATTATTTTACATGACATATATACTCCATGTCTACTCTTTGAAGTTGGATATTGATCTCCTCTCCAAATATGTCTTTCTCTAGTGGAATATCTATGGCTTCATCATATGTAACACCCCAAAAATTGGGCAGGGTATATCTATTTATGCAACAAAATCCACCTGATAGACAAACACATATATATAGCTAATTATTCCATACATTCATTTCCATTAAATCCCAAATGCCAAATACATGTTGTTCACATCTCAATACCCCAGTTCCAATCCCAAGCATGTATTTTACAACAAGTATGAAATGGAAGCCAAACAGATAATAAGTGCCTTATAGGCTTACAAATTTATTCAACAACATTCTTGGTTACACAAAATGGAGTTTCAACTCAACGCAAATACAGCTCTGGGTTTACATTCAACAAATAACAATAAAACAAAAATAGAGCCTCAGCTCCGAGTCCTCCCAAGTCAATGCCTTAGCGAAGGCATATCACCTGTACCTGAAATGGTTTCCCTCATAGGGTGAGCCATAGCCCAGTAGAGACATACTACACAACATATGGACCATGACTAGACTAAAGAGGAGTATGCTCATGCCATGCTCATGATAAAGCAGTTTATCTCTCTTTTTTATAAAGCATGCAATACTGAGATGCAACAACAGATATAAAACGATTTCCATTTTAAACCATATCTATTACATGAATACAAGCTCTATGAATCTCTAAGTGAGCGTCTGCAAGTAGACCCTAATGCACTATCACTGTCATTTTTACCAGTAAATTGGAAGGCTCAACACCTAACTGTACGGTTCCACACCCCCTACCCAGATTTACCAAGTATTCATCTTTTCGTAAACAGATATATTTCCAAACATTTCTCAAAAACAGATACATTTCCAATGAAATGAATGTAATGCAATGTCCAATGCAACAAATGAGAAAATGTGGTTCAATTTACCTAAGTCTCATGCCTTTCTACAACAATCATGGTTATCCTCCATCAATAGCCCAAAACAGATATTTCTGAACAGATATTTAAACAATTAAATTTTAAAAATTTTGATAAATACAATCTATTTCACATCTCATCAAATATGAACAACTGCACTAGTTTTCATATCACAATCACGTTTGGTAACCTCTCAAGGTCTATTTGTAACCGTGTCGGTGTTATTCCAACAGATACATTAAGCAAAATAATACCGTTAATGCCCAAGAAAACATCAATTTCTTTCCAAACTCATTCTCCAAGCATTATTCAATTATGACATCCTATTTTGATCAAAAGCCCCAAAAGTTAAATGTAATTCCTTTGCTTTCTTTAAAAATGCTCTTTTGGTCGCAAAACGGTAAAAATTTCAAAACCGATAGAGTCGAAGTCCGTTTTTGTCCAAATTTAAAAGATAGCTCTTTCATAACCTTACAAATATATTCCAAGTTTACACTTTTGCAATTTGGGAATCAACTTTTTATTTTTCTCAAAATTTCCCTTTTAAGCAAATAAATCATAATTTTTTCAAAAATTCTAATTAAATTATATAAAACTCTAAACTCCATATAATCAAGTAAAAATACATAAAGAAGTGTAGGAAAAATCCTTACCTCGAGTCAAGAAGCTTTGAAATTTTTCGGTAACAGAAATTAAATTTTTTTGGAGCCAAACGACGCCTTTTTCGCCATCTACGTTTTGATCCAAAGTATTAGGGGTCAAAAATGACATAAATTAGATCAAACCCTTGAAAAACCAACTTAGAACTCTTTTTCTTTCTTTTCTCCATGGCAAGAACTAGGAAAGAACACTCAAAATATAAAAAAAAAAAATATCTATTAAGTTCTATTTATAGATATTTCTTTTTCTTTGACTAAACAAATATATAACTATACAAATATCTAACCATATATATATATATATAAGTTGATAACACTAGGTCAATAACACTACCTTCTATACCTAATCAAGGTCTAGTAATTAATGAAGAAGATGTAGAAATACAAAATGATAAAATTGATGTAAGTTGGAATATACCACAATTACCAATTAAAGAAATATATAAAACTACTTTTATGTAGTCTACATTTCATGTAAATCTTCATGTCAAAACCTTAGAACAAGTTTATGCTTTGGAAAAACCTAAAGAAACATGTCAATTACTCGATACTATTAAACGTCATTTAAAAACTGGCCATAATTTTATTCACTTAGGATTAATTCAAGTTGGAGTCAAACCATTAACTCAACAAAGTAAAAATACTTCTATGTTATTATGTCTAAGAGATGCTCATTTTCTGAATTATAATGATAGTTTAATGGGTATGATGGAAACTGGTCTTCACAGAGGACCCGTCCATTTTAATTGTTTTCCTAACTTTACACTTAGTCTTAGAGATCCACATATATTAGATGCTTTAACTTTGAATATTCAGTTAAATGGTTCTTTTACAAATATGAAAGAAAAAGTTCATAATATTGCTTTCATTTATTGTGTTTATTACAAATGTATTAAAACTAATTTAAATGTTGAAGTTTTACACAAAAGTCCAAAAGACAAAACTTTACTGATTCAAAGTAGCAGTAATGATACTAATATAAATATTCTTAAAATGATTGAATGGAAAGATATTACTCTCCTATATCAATGGGTTACAGTCAATGAAAATTACAAACATAATAAAAAAACAATCCACTTGTCAAGATGTTCAAGATATTCAACAATTTACTGATGGTTCCGTTAGAATTAAATTTAAAAGATCTACTCAATCCTCTAGGCATAGTACTTCTAGTATACCTACTGACACTGAAACAGAAGATGAGATATTTAACACGCCTTTATTTAGAAAAAACAGTCAAATTCATATTGGTCAACTTCACATAGCAAAATGAAAGGCGTAGATGATTCTGCAACTTCCAAGATTAGTAAACCTGTCAATTCAAGTTATAGTCATCTTTCTGAAAAAGATACTGTCTCTCAGGATTAACCAACACAAACTGATTTTGAAGTCATACCTCCAATAAATCCTCAATTATTAACAATTAGTAAACTTTTTGCTCCTAACTTAGATAAATTACATACTGAATTTAAATCTAAAAATAATAAAGTCAAACGCCAAGCTTACAAACTTAAATATGACTCTAACCAACAATCCAAAATTACTCACAAATGGTATAAATTCATGATTGAACATAATATAGAAGTTCTTTTCTTTGAATATTTAGAAAATTATTACAAAAAAGTTAATACAATCACAACGACTAAATGGAAAACTTCTTCTAATACTACTGTTAGTTCCAGTCATCCTCCTCTCTCCACTATAATTATAGAACACCAAGGTTCTGTTATTCAAGCTTCTCCATTTAAATTACCTGGTAATGGCAATGAATTAAAGAAAGTTATTGAACAAAACAATTATACTAACCAATGTTTAAAAACAATTGGTAAACAACTAGACAAAATAGAAAATAATTTAGATGAATATACACCTAGCCATTCCTCTAAACAACCTCTAAACAATCTTTAGACAAGCCTTTAATCAATTTACCTAGTCAATGTTCCAAAAGAGATAGTTTGGTTACTCAGGATAGTTCTACTGTTAAAATCATAGATCAATTATTCACTAAATTAGCCTCTCCTTCAAATGAAACAACCGCTTCTCCCTCAACTGAAAAATGTCTTACTGTATTAAACCAACAACCTACCTTAGATGTCATTTCTCATCAATCGGAAACCGACACATCTGAAAATGAAATCAATCTTTTAGCCCAGCAATTTCAATCTTCTAATCTTAATCGAATTACTTATCCTAAAGTAAATCCAACAACTCTTACAAAAAATTGGTACTCTAGACCTACTCCCCATGATCTGCAATATGAAGAAACTAACCTTAATAATCAATTTTCTGTTTCTGCTAAAAAACTATACGAATGGAATATCGATGGTCTTAGTGAAGATCAAATCCTTCAAAAATTAAACCATTTATCTATGGTTGCCAATAGTTATCTTAGTAACTACCCAAATTATACTCAACCTGAAATTGTTTCATTAATAACCTCTGGTTTTACTGGTATGTTAAAATCTTGGTAGGAAAAATATCTCACTGAAGATCAAAGAGAATCTATTTTACATGTAAGTCAAAAAGATGAAAATGATTTACCTATATTTGATGAAACAATTGGCTATTATAAACCTAATGGTATCAATACCCTAATTTATACTATACTTAGACATTTTATTGGCACACCTACCAATATATATTCTCGAATTCATGATCAACTTAGTAACCTTACTTGTCCAACATTAAGTGATTTTAGATGGTACAAGGATGTTTTTACATCCAGAGTAATGCTACGTGAAGATTGTACTACATAATCTTGGAAAGAAAAATTTATTAATAGTCTACCTAGTCTTTTTGCTCATAAGATTAGAGACATTCTTAGTCAACCTATTGGCATAATTGAATATGATAATTTAACCTATGGTGATATAATCAGTACTATCCAAAAAGAAGGATTAAAAATGTGTATTGATCTAAAACTTAGTCAAAAAGCTGCTAAAGATAAACATAAAGCTAAATATGAACTAAGCAATTTCTGTGAACAATATGGCCTACCTTCTGTAGCACCCTCTAAAAGAAAGTCCCAACGAAATAAACAATTTCCTAAAAAATCAAGTCATAAATATCGTAAGAAATACTCCAATTATAAGTCCCTTGATAAGTATTATGATAAACCTAAATCTCATCATAGATCCAAATCTTATACAAAGTCAAAATCTAAATTTCCTTCCAAATCTCCTTCTAATATTACTTGCTATAATTGTGGGAAAAAAGGTCATTATTCTAACAAACGTAAAGAAAAACAAAAATTAAAAGATAAAGTTAATCAACTCCAAATAGATAATGAATCCAAAAATCAATTATTTACAATTTTCCAGTTAAATCAACCTCCTAATAATTCCTCCACTGACATACCAAACTCAAACACCTCATCTGACTAGCACTCACCTAGTGATACTTCTGATAATAACATTGAATTATGATGTAATGATATTTGTTGTAAACCTATTAAACAAATCACTGTCCTTACTAAACAGCATCAAGAAGAAACTGCTCTTATTGAATTAATTAGTAAATTAGATGATCCTAAATTAAAACAAAAATATACTGATAAATTAAAATCATTGTTAATTAGCAAAGATACTAAACTACAACATGATAAACCAATCATTAGTTTAACCAAAACTTTAGAAAGATTTAAAAATAAACAAAAGAAATTACTCTTCAAGATTTACAACAAAAAATTAATTAAATTAAACGTCTCATCAAAGATCTACAAAGTAAAGATAAAATTTTAGAAGAAGAAATATCCATATTAAAATTTAATAAAAGTTTAGACAACTTTCAACAAGATGATGCCATCTCTCCTAATGAATCTGAAAATGAAGATACTAATCCAGATAATGTTCTATTCGATAATCGATCCAATCCATCTGATAATCCTGAAAATAAAATATTAAATCTTATCAATAAAATTAATATTCAAAAATGGCATTCAAAAATCAAATTGGTTGTCAATGATTTTGAGTTAGAAGTCATAACATTAATAGATATTGGTGCTGACCTTAATTGTATTCAAGAATGATTACTTCCTACAAAATATTATCATAAAACAGGTGAACAATTAATCTCTGTTAATGGTAGAAAAATGCATACTAAATATAAATTACCAAAAGTCCATAATTGTCAAAATAATGTTTGTTTTAAAACATCATTTGTTTTAGTTAGAAATATGACTGATAAAGTTATTTTAGGAACACCATTTATATTTCTACTTTATCCATTCACTACTTCTAATCAAGGAATAACTACTCAAGCCTTTGGCCAAACCATAACTTTTAAATTTTTATCTCCACCTGAAGTAAAAGAATTAAACCAGTTAAAAGACTGTTCCATTTCTAAAACTATTAATCGATTAACTAGATAACTCAGATATCTTAAAGAAAAAGTAAATTATAAAAGAATTGAACAACAATTAACTGATCCTATTATTATTTCTCAAATTGAACAATTTAAACAAAAGTTAGAATTAACTGTTTGTTCTACTTTAGCTACTGTCTTTTGGCACCGGAAAAAACATGTAGTCACATTACCATATATTAAGAATTTTAATGAAAGACAAATTCCATCTAAATCTAGACCTATTCAAATGAATCATGAATTAATTGAAATGTGTAAAAAGAAATTAATGAATTACTACAAAACAAAATTGTTAGTCATAGTAAGTCACCCTGGTCTTATCCTGCCTTTTATGTTAATAAAAATGCTGAATTAGAAAGAGGAGTTCCTAGATTAGTAATTAAATACAAACCTTTAAATAATGTTTTAGAATGGATTCGTTATCCAATTCCTAATAAAAAAAGATTTAATTAAAAGACTTAGCCAAGCTGTCATTTTTAGTAAATTTGACTTAAAAAGTGGATTTTGGCAAATACAAATTCACCCAAAAGATCGCTATAAAACTGCTTTCACCACACCTTTTGGTCATTATGAATGGAATATCATGCCTTTTGGATTAAAAAATGCTCATAGTGAATTTCAGAACATAGTGAATGACATTTTCAATCCTTTTAGTCATTTTTCTATTGTCTATATCGATGATATTCTCATTTTTTCTAAATCCCTTAGTGAACATTGGAAACATCTTACTGCTTTCTTTTATACTATTAAATCTCATGGTCTAGTCATTTCTGCTCCTAAAATTAAATTATTTCAAACCAAAGTCAGATTTTTAGGATATGATATTCATCAGAACACAATTTTACTTATTAGTCGATCTATTGAATTCGCTTCTAAATTTCCTGATGAAATTCTAGATAAAACTCAATTACAATGGTTCCTATCACATAATTACATTGCTGAATTTTACAAAGACCTTAGAAAAACTTGTCAACCACTCTTTGATCGGTTGAAAGACAATCCTCCTCCTTGGTCTCCCACTCATACTGTTATTGTTCAACAAGTCAAGAAATATGTCAAAACTTTACCTTGTCTTGGTATTCCTACTGAAAATTCATTTAAAATTATTCAAACTGACGCTTCTGATATTGGTTGTGGTGGTATCCTTCTCCAGAAAATCACTCCTCAGTCCTCTGAACAAATAGTCCGTTTTCATTCTGGTGTCTGGAATAAATCACAAAAAAATTATAGTACTATTAAACAAGGGATTTTATCTACTGTTTTATGTATTAGTAAATTTCAAGATGATATTTTAAATCAAAATTTTTTACGTCATGTTGATTGCAAATCTGCTAAGTATGTTTTAGAAAAAGATGTTCAAAATCTTGCTAGTAAACAAATTTTTGCTCGTTGGCAATCCATCTTGAGCATTTTTTATTATGATATTGAATATATACCTGGTTCTCAAAATTCTATTCCTGATTTCCTTACCAGAGAATTTTTACAGGGGAGATAAGGGATGTCAACTCCTTTTATTTCCTACCATAAATCACAAGTTACTTATTTCCTCCAATTTGACCATAAATTCAAGTCAGAATTCCTCACTTGGTTTCTCCGTTGGTGGACTCAGTATGGGGCTATAAATGATATCTTCCCCTCTATTATGATTGAACGGGTCAATTATTTTTCTAGTGTTTTCTCATTTAGTCCACAACAAAAGAAATTCCCTACATTGCTCATTTTTATGTCCAAATACAAAATCTCCTGGATATTTAAGTGGCAATATGCTATTTCTGATGACATCATATTTCGCCAACACTTTGTCAAATGGTGGGATAATTTCAAAATTCCACGAATCATTGAGCAAGTTCAAGCAGAATTCCCAGTCAATATTCATGCTCCAACACCTGCCATGGTCAAAACTCAGCAGAACCCAACTGCTTCATTGACACAAGGAAGCCAACGTCCTTCAGTCAATCTTGGAAGCCCAACTTCTAGTTCTTTCAAGCCCAAGTTAGCAAAGCCCAAATCTGATCAAACAAAGTCCAAAGTCAAGACTAAACCCTCATTATCTCAGGCAAAGCCCAAAGTCAAGCCCAAGTCATCCAAAAATGAGCTTCTCCAAATAGCTCGCCTACTCATGGCCCAAGCCAAGCCACAATCTGATGAAGAAGGTTCAGAAGAAGGTTCAAATGGTTCAGACTCTTCTAAAGGCTCAACTAATCAAGATCCATACGGGCCCCAGTTTCAAGATGCTCAGGACCCATATGCTTGATGAAGTCATTGGATTCTATATAGCTATAATTATCAGCTTCAATCAATACTCATCTTTTGAGAAAAGCTGCTAATATATATATCTATATTGATTTCATTCAATCACATGCCTCCAAATGAATAGTGAAAAAAGTCAAATTTACTGTTCACTATTTATCAAAAAGTCAACATTACTAGTCACTATTCATCATTATTCATCAAACCGACAAATTCAACATAATTAAAGACAGCCATCAACTTTAGTCACTCACCGAAAGTTGTAGACAGCTCCCATGCGATTCTTTCAAAGTCAGATTCCTTCACAAGGCTCACAGTAACTCTTCACAAGGCTCACAGTAACCCTTTTCATCTATAAAAGAGCCTCTTTAGTCAAGAAGAAGGCAGAGTTAGAAAAAAATGAGTGCTCATTTCTCAAGAAAAATAGCCATCTCTGTAATTTTATATTTTCAAACTTGTTTTCACGTCATGTATTTTGAAGAAGTGTTTGCTTTATTCCAGTAAACAATTGTAAGTTATTTTATTGTATTATTGTAAGTTTTAAGTTTTATTTTAAGTTTTAATATTTAGTGCTTTATTAATATTTAGTAATAATATTTAGTGCTATTTCCTTAACTCTGTTCTTGCTTTGTCCTTGCTTCCGTCTATCTTACACACACACACACACATATATATATATATATATATATATATATCAATTTAAAAATACATTTCAACATCTTTAATAATAAAAGTAAATATAATATTTTCTCACCACAAAATATATTTCGTTTAATGGTACACACCATAAATATTCACAACTCTTTTATGGTAATCAAATAATAATAATAAAACACAACAATATTTCATAGTTACTAACGGGTCACGATTCAATCAATTGGGTCCAAAATGAATTTATTTTAATAATTTAAAATAAATCCTCAACTGAGATTAAAGTATAAATTCAATTTGATTCAATTCATTATACTTGATATGCTCGACTAATGAAACAAAAGATTGAATGGACTCTTAATATTTTCCACATTCAACATTAATTGAAGCTCCCTAAATTTAAAATTTTTAAAATAAACAAATATAAGTCAACTTTAATTTTAAGAAAGTGTAATAAAGTTTCTGAGTTTGAATATTTTACCTCATCATCGACCAATACAAGATTTTTGGGCCAAGCAACAAAAAATCCCACTGCTTATCCAACAATAAGCATCTCATCTGGGATAGGTATAGGAAGAGGGGCATCTTTTTGAATAACAACTTGAATAGACACACGTATATTGGATTCTCCTAATGGCACCATATGAATGGCTTCATTGGGTTCAATTCTCTCATATACCGTACCATGAGTAACAATATTTTTAATGGGACCTACTACGAGTTTATACAGTTTGCCCTATAACACACAAAGTTAACAATGGAACTTCTAAGAATATCACTAACGATATTAGAAATTATAACATCAATATATAAAAACTATACACATTTCTCTTATTTTGTTTAGGATCTTGAGGTGGAATGTCATCTTTAGTTCTCATCCTATTTTCTGCTAATATAGAATCATGCTGAAAATTGCCTCTACCATCACTTTTCAACGTGTTTGAACATTTGCTCTATAACAAACACACAGATAACAACAAAAGCACTAACAAAATCATTAATAGTATTAGAAAATATAACAACTTTAGGCGTTCTAAATGCTACACACCTTTATAATCTTTTGGGTAAGAGCTTGGGGTGGAATGTTATCCTTAGTTCTCACTCTTTTTTCTGTTGAGAGAAAATCAAGCTAAAAATTTCCTTCATAACCGCTTCTCAAGGTGTTTAAACTAACATGTTCAGATTCTGGTGTATGTGGTATTTGTTGTTCCACTGCACTAAGCCTAGCTTGTAATTGTACCACCACTGCCTCAAGATCATTACATTTCTCCCAATGTGACTGATTTCCACGCCTTGGCAAGTGAAAGTAGGTGCTAGGTGTGACAGAATTTCCTACACCCTTTACTCGACTAGAAGATTTAGGACTACCCAATGCCATAATAAGAATGTCATTGCATCCTTCAGTCTTTAAACTCCCATCACTTTTTTGTTTGGTCAACTCATCCTACAGTATTACATTACTATATAAGAAAGATGAACAGTTGAGGTAATATAAAATAAATGCAATTAGTACACACAAATATCTTACAATTCTCGCAGCTTGTTCTATAATTGTCTTGTCATCATATTCTCCATTTTTATTTTGACGAGCCTTTTTTCATAAGACGTTTTTGTCCAAATCTTCAGTAGATCCGGTCATACGTTTCTATCATTCAAACATACATCAAAATTTCAAAATAATCATATCAAAATTGTTATTAAATTATAAAATTTATAGCCACTTACATAGTCTTCTTGAAAGCAAGCATAGCCCTTTCGACCGATTCTATGGTTATACTTATTTTGACTTCGTCTCTATTTCTGAACCTGGCTCAAAATCTTTAAAAATGTAACACACAAAGTTAATCCAAATGTATAGCATTTAATATTTTTTTCGGGTGAATAAGTCATAAAATAAAACAGAAAATTTACAAGATTACAAGGGGCATGCCACTGTTATTACAGAACTATACAAAGTTTGATGGGTCTAGCATTTGATACTGACATTTTAAATAACTACAGTTTGATTATTTTTACCTCAAACTCTTCTGATGGTCGCTTTTCAAGAAATGAGTCCCAATGTCTTTGTTCAACGAATCCATAAATTGCTGGTGGGTTTGATATGATCTCAGGATTGGACTTGTTTTCACGTATGTACTTGGTAAGTTCTTTCTTGAATGTCCTCCATTTTGAACAAATTGAAGATAACACTTTTTCTTACTTCTTTCATCCACTTTGTATGTTAACTGAGTAGTCAAAAAATATAATGTTATAAAATTCTAATTTTGATTGCACTTAAATACATGTTTAAGTGTCTTACTTACCTCCACACAACTCCATAATTTTTCTTTCAGTTCAACTGGCACCTCAAACCAGTCTTTATAGCATATCGGAACCATTGTGCAAGCCAACACCCCATGATATCTTGATCAATTGATTGAATTGTTTCCAATCAATTAATCATTCTCGTTATAGTCAATGGCTTTTCATATAACAGAACTCCTATCCTTTATGACATCTGGTAATGTTGTCGAACCTCTGCCTTTTCTTTTATTAGATTTTGGTTCTGTTGTTAGTAACCATGCATCCTCTCCATTAGTAGGCAGGACATAAGAAGTATCCATCCTATGAATAAAATAAAAAAAAAGAAAGAAAAAAAGGTCAAATAGTTAGACAATGAAATATAAAGACATGAAGAAAATGAATATAAGTCAAACATTTTAACATGAAAATATAACACTTAGACATACATTCTTACAAAGACATTTTTTTTTTCATCATGGATTATCGAGCCAAGTTCCCTCACAATCTCCTCGCATGTAATATGACATAGAATCATCAACCACATCTAATGATTTAACTTCTAGCAAAACTTTTGTAAAGCCATGATGCTCTATACAAAAATCATTGAACTCATCATCTTTTTCACAAGAATATTGTTTTTGAGGAGGTACTAGCACAACTGACCATCAACTTGTACATAAAAAACTTGTTTAGCTTGGGAAGCCAAAATGAAAGGACCGTCTTTATGGCCTATCCTCCCTAACTCAACTAATGTGAAACCCAACTCACCCACTCTAATTCCCTTTGTGTTGTCAACCCAATCACACTTAAATACCAGAATCTTGAACATATAGTAGTGTAGACATCCCCGAACGTCCCGGGAGGGAAACCCCCCCGTTTTGTTCATTGGGCTTATTACAGTTCAGGACTCAATGTCACGGTCCTGTATCTAATCTCGCAGAGTGCAATGCAAGACCGATGAAATCATCAAAGAGTCCAAATCCGGCAAATTATTTTTGAAAATAGATTTTTTGAAAGAAGTGCCAAACATGGACTGCTTTGCCAGATACAGAGTCGCCACCTAAATATTTTATTTTGGGAAATTTAGGAAACCCTGACTCGTTGCCTAAGGCCACGTGTCCGTCATCACCAAAGTTGCCTCGGCTCGGGAACATGGGTACGATTGGGGAAGGTCACTTCGTGAGCATCCCCGCTCGCCCGATCAAAGATCTGCCTCTACTAACCATGATATCTAGTTTTGAAAACATTATGCGTTCTTATTCCGGTTATTAGCCTAGATTTACTATGTGATGCACACAGCATACAAGTATAGACTGGATCGCCTGAATTGGAATAAAACATCTCATGTTTGTTTTGAAAACGGTTGGCTACTCGCAAGTAGGCTAAAATGTGGATTTGCCACCCTTAGGTGGGCTTAGAAAACATGATGATTTGCCACTATCTAGTGGGCTTAAAACTCACAATTGATGAATTGTTCCAATCCAAATAACCCAACCTTCACCCACAGGCATTCAGGCAGGTATATCATATAAGCAAATAGCCTTATGGTAAGCATGCTATCATGGCAGTCACTCACACGCATGCAAGGATGCTAAAGCATAAAACTTACCGAGTACTCCAAGCCAAAACAGAAGCTATGTTAGAAATCCATGCATAATCCTAACTATACAGAAATGCCTAATGCAACACATACAAAATGCAACTAAGATAGGCTCGGCTATTCTAAAGATGGCATATGAAATGCTACAACTAACAAGTATTCAACTCAGAATTGAAATACAAATGCAGTTAGTATGGTGTACCGAGCCCGGTGCATGCAAGACAGATGAATGAATGCAAACATGCTATCATACTGTATGCTAATTGAAACATGCCCTAATCTAACCATCATAAGCAGGTAAATAAAATGGAGAAAGACGTGGGGTTGGAAGACATACATCACACGCACGCACACTTATTACAGCATTGCCCTCACGCAGATGGTCCGAATAAATAATATACAGTCCGAAATAAGTACAAAATCCTAATTAATTAACAAGTTAATCTAGGAAAGGGATAAACTAGCATGTAAGCCTATGGACTGCCTCAACTCTGTTCCGAATGGTGGAATGATGCATGCTTGAATTGCCTGGCGCGGAAATCCATTGCGATGCCCCGGTTTGCCTCTGTTTGCAATTATTTTCAAAAGATTGCGCAATGCTCCAGAAGGCCGCTGATTTCTGATTTACTACAACAGAGAGCAACAAAGGGGCATAGCAAAGTATTTTCACATATGTATGCATGACTACTCTTCGGAGAGTGTAGTCCTCGATCCTCGTCCCACCAATCACGTATATCGATGCATGATGGCCGAGGAGCCGAATTGCACGACTCACTATGAGATGAATGCACATGAAAACACAACAAGACCTAAACTCCATCATAGGTAATTCGGAGTGTCGGCGACAGGGAATTGAGACACGTTCTGTCACTCGAAGTACGAAACGTCTCTCGTTTCCCTTGCTCGGGCTAACTCCTATCCCAAACACAATGCAAATGAGATGGCATACACAATGCGACTAACATACAACATAGCATACGCAATGCTATGAATTGAAAAGGCATACACAATGCATAATGGACTTACACCAACATGAGTGGACCTCCGCCGCACTCACATCAGTAGCCATTAGATGAAAATGAGACAACCGAAATGCGTGCACACATGCACGCATACCGAAGACCGAACCTAAGGCATCAAATGCCACTCTACCAAAGCATGGAAAGGGATGAAAGATGGCCTATGAACATGTGATTTCCAGTACTAAAACATGATGTTAAATGATCCCGAAACATAGAAATATGGCACCCGATGCATGGAATAAGCCCCGAAACTCAATACTAGGCACATGCATTGAACCACAAGTATACAAATCAAGCATTATTTGATCATGAAGTCAAAATACAGAGCCAAGGCAGTCCCAAAACATGCACATTTCTAGTTTAGAGCGTGGCCAAAAGATGCTAACATGATGAACTAAAATAGCATGCAACATTGGCTAGCAAGCATGGTTTACATGGCATGTATATGAAGTAAATGAGAACTCATCAAACCAGACAAAAACAGTGAATAAAATATGCCAAAATATGCCCAAATAATCACTGAAATGCAGCCAATGCATGTAAAAATGAGGGGCTTCTTTGGAGGGCCTTGTAAGGGGTTGTTAAGCACATACAAGATAGACATGAAGCATGGCAAAACCAACTCTGGAAATAAGTTATGACAGCCCTAAAACTCACCAAATAGGCCCTGAAATCAGTCCAGGAAACATGCAAAGAAAGGCTCCTTTGAAGAGCCTTGGATGGGATTGCTCTACACATGCATTGTAGGTATAAAATATGATCAAAAGGGCCTTGGACAGACCTAAGGCAGACCCTAAAACTCACAGAATGAGGCCTGAAATTAGACTTCGATGCATGAAAAATGGGGTCCCTTTGGAAGGCCCAAAAGACCCCCAAACAAGACAAGGAGAGAGGGGGTCACCCCCCTCTAATTTTGGCCCTGAAAAATGCATCAAAGCCACTGAAAATCCACTGGATTTTAGTGGCTAAGAGGCCAAACCATGGCCAATGCAAGTGCTCTAATGCATAGCCTTAATCATGAAAAGATGAAGCATGCATAGGGGGAAGATGACCCTAAACAGAAATGGGACCTTAACAAAACTTGAAGAGGATGTCAAAACAAGACTTTTTCCAGTTTATAGAAAATCTCGAAAATCCTCACAAGTAAGGCTAAAATAGGATGCAAAAGTAGTCCTAAAAGAGAGATAGAGGATAAGGGGAAGTAAATGACCTCAAACAGCAAAGTGCCCTTAAACAAAGTTGGAGAGGGGATCAAAATAAGACACTTTCTAGTTTGGGTTGAAGCCCAGAAATGCTTGAAAATGGAGCTAAAGTATAGAGCAAAATAATGCAAAAGTGAGGGAAATGAGGACTTACCCTTGTAGCACAGCAATGCAGCCAACCCTGGACCAAGAAAGTGAGCTTTGAACCTCTGAAAATGAGTTCCAAGGTTCTGGAATGGATGGTGGAGGTGTTAGGCTTAGAGGTGTAGTGTAAATGGCCAAGAAAATTAGGGTTTGGAGCTTTGGAGAAGAAGGCTATGGAGGGTGGAGTGCATTTGCCTTGGCCAAATTTTTCTAACCCTCAGAAAATGAGGTGGGGGGTTGGTTATATAGAGGGAGAGAAGTAAGGCTTCTTGGAGAAGCCAAGAGAGGTGGTCAAAGCTTCTCAAAGAAGCTTTAACCAAAAAGGTCAAACTTCTTGAGGAAGCTAGACCAAAATGGTCAAGCTTCCTCAAGAAGCTTGACAAAAGATTCAAGCTTCTCCAAGAAGTTAAGCAAGGGGGCAAAACCAATTAAAAAGGATCAAAAAGAGGCTCAAAATCTCGGACAGTGGGTCAAGTGCCCCACAGCTGGCACAGTTGTGTTGCACTTGAAAAGAGCAAAAAGCAGAAAGCTGGCCGACCAGCTAAGGTGGCCGGCCGGCCACTTCCCATGGTCGGCCGACCAGGGGTCAAAAGGGTCAAACAAAATTGCTGGTCGGCCTACTTAGAAAGGTGGCCTCCCAGATGAGTAGAACACAGTGGTGGTATGAAAAGCCAGAAAATGTGGCTCAAAAGTGAGAAAAACCAACTAATGTCAGAAAAATCGGCTTTTGGAGAGAGAAAATGAGGAAACTGGCTTTTCCGGGGAAAAGGTGGCCGGCCACCATGCTACCCCCTCCCTAACAGTGAAAATAGGATCCCTACCAAAAATGGACCAAAACGGATGCAAAACGAAGGTTCAGAGGCCAAAACGCGCGGTTTGGGGCCCCGAAAACAGGCTGTTAGGCACCGGAAGTGGCGTATGACCACGAAGGTGGTCTCCCGGGCCACAGTGTCCCTCTAAAGGGAGGAAATAAGATGTGTGCCAAAAACTGGAGCAAATGGAGGTAGTTAAGTGGTCCCGAACCGAGGCACATGACCGACGGCTCGAAAAACCGAAAACCGGGCTCCAAATGGGAAAAATGGCCTACGACCACGAAAGGTAGCCTACGGCCACTGAGAGATGGTCTACGAGACCTCTCCCTCCCTTTAGGAAGAGAAAATAGGGAAAACAGGACCTGGTTCGCAAACCGAGGCAAAGCACAAAAGAGCTCCGAAGTCCGGAGGCAAGGCTCGCAGCCGAGACTCTGAAACCTTAGAACGAGCACAATATGCAACATCACCGAGCGCTCAACTGGTGACGTCTGAGTCTTAAGGTCGGTCAAAAATGGGGTGTCTACAAGTAGTCAAGTTGCCATATCTTAGTAATAACTCCATAGTAACTCATATCCGTAAATACTGGGTTCTTATCCTTGTAGCCTGTCACTTGCATTGTTGTTGCCACTAAACTAACTCCACTGTTTTGGCTGACTCATGAGTTATCCCGATCTTTTATGTGATAACGGCAACCATTGATGATATAGCTAGGGAATTTTATAACATCCAATCGTGGTCCTTGTGCTATCCACTTCAGGTTATTTGAGATATTATTCTGGCTACTTAATTCCTTTGAGACCTATATATGGTTAAATAGTTGGCTAATTTTTTCTTAATAATATTCGATATTAGAAAAAGATAAATGTTGAATTACCCTAATACCTTTTCACGAAGCCAATACATACATGTTTTATTATACTCAATTTATAGCCATTTTTGACTTCGTGATTGACGATGATATTTTAGCTTCAACCAAGCCATATGCTCTCTATCAAATCATGAATATAGCAATATATTATGAGATAAATCTTTAACTTGTGAGAATACAATTGTAAAAAAATGTACATGAAATATTCTTACTCAATGTATGGTTAAATGTCACTTGTATTTTATAACACATCACGATGTGCTTGCTCTCATTCATTACGATCAACTATAACAACATAACCACTTGATAAAGGCCTTCCAGTTTCTATATCATCATCAACTGTCTTGTTCCTATTAGAAGGAATCCCGATTGCATCCACTCCAAATAAATACTCTGTGCAAAACTCAATAGCTTCTTCTACAATATAACTTTCAGCAATGCAACCTTCAGGACAATCACGATTACGAACATAACCCTTTAAGATCTTCATGAACCTCCCAAATTGGCATATCCATCTAAAGTGAATTGGTCCACAAAGTCGAACTTCTCTAACAAGATGCATCGTCAAATGCACCATGATATCAAAGAACGGAGGTGACAAGTACTTTTCAAGCGAACATAATGTGACCACAAGATCTTTTTGAATCTCATCTAATTTTCCCACATCTATCACTTTGCTACAAATAGCATTGAAAACGAAACATAACCTGATAATGGCATGTCTCACATGCTTAGGTAACACAAATCGTATTGCCACAAGTAGTAACTGTTGCATCAATACATGACAATCATGTGATTTTAGACCATAAAGTTTCAAATCTTGCATTGATACACAACTTCCCAAATTTGAAGAGTATCCTTCTGGAACCTTCAATTCCAATAATGTTGTACATATTCTTCTTTTCTCCTCCTAAGACAATGTGTAACATAATGGAGGCAAGTATGTTCACTTCTCCCCAATTTGTGGGGCCAATTTTTCACGCAAACCTATTTCTACAAGATCAAGGTGAGAATTAATTCTATCTTTTGTTTTTCCTGGAATATTAAGTAATTTACCAATGAGGCTCTCATACACAGCCTTCTCAATATGCATAATGTCCAAATTATGTCGAACATGTAAGTACTTTCAATGTTCAAGATCAAAGAATAATGATTTCTTCTTCCAACAATTTGTACCACCAACATCTAATGCTTTTTTATTTTTCATTCCCCAAATGGTTACAAGCCCTTCAACCTTATTTAATATTTCCTTCCCAGTTAATGGTATTGGAGCTAATCCAAACTCTTGCTCACTATTAAAAGCCTTTTTTTGCCTCCGATATGGATGGTAGCGTGGAAGAAATTTTCTATGGCCAACATATGTGTTCTTTTTACCATATTTTAATCTGTGAGAACATGTTCCTTCACTACAAATTGGACATGCATAATACCCCTTTACAGTACAACTGCTCAAATTGCCTAATGCTGGAAAGTCATTAATTGTCCACAACAATATAGCCTTCAGCCTGAAGTGTTCTTTATAAACATCATAAGCTTCAACACCTACCTTCCACAACATTTTCAAATCATCAATTAGTGGTGCCAAGTAAACATCAATGTCATTACCAGATTGTTGTGAACCTGATATTAACAATGATAACATCATAAATTTCCTCTTCATCCATAACCACGGTGGAAGATTATAGGTAATCATTATAACTAGCCAACAACTATACGTACTGCTAAGGGAACTGTATGGCTTTATTCCATCTGTAGAAATAGCTAATCGAAGGTTTCTTGGCTCTGCAGCGAAATCTGACCACTTGTGGTCTACTAACTTCCATGATAGAGAATTCGCAGGGTGACACATTGTGTCATCATAATCTCTTTCGTGAGCATGCCATGTCAAATCCTTCGCTATTTTTGCTGATTGGAACATCCTTTGAAACCTTGGGATAGATGGAAAATACCATAAAACTTTTACAGGTACATCCTTTCTTATTTCAGTAGAATTTTTTTTTAACTTCCATCTTGATGTACCACATGTAGGACATGGAGTTGCATCTTTGTACTTCTTTCTATAGAGTATGCAATCATATGGACATGCATGTGTTTTCTCATATTCCATTCCCAATGCAGTAAACGTCTTCCCAGCCTCATACATGGATGATGGTATTTCATTATTCATTGGCAGCATATCGCCCAACAACGTCAGTAGATCTGAAAACCCAATGTGAAATAGGATATACGTAGTTTTGAAGTTATACAGTTTAACCAATGTAGATAACTTGGTAAACTTTGTACAACCCGGATACAATGCCTTTTCCGCATCTTCAAGTAATTTCTTAAACACTTTAGGATCAGCCGTGCAATGATCGTATACATCTTGAACCATTTCTATTGTTTCAACTACATTGTCTATAGGAGACGTGTCAAATTGTTGTTGGGAAAAATCTTGTTCATTTAAACATGGTGATGTCCCACTGGTGACTACTTCTGCATGCCATATCTATGTGGTATAACTTTGGTCAATACCATTGAAAAAGAGATGATTTCTAATCTCTCAAATATGTTGGCTTCTCAAGTTTCCATAGACTTTACAAGGACAACGTATGGATTGAAAATCACTTGCATGGATCATAGAAAAATTAAGAAATTGTTCAACTCCATTCTCATAGTCTTTTGATCTTCTATCCTTGAACATCCAAGATTTGTCCATATTAAATGTATTTTTGAATACCTATATCAACAAAGAAATTAGAATATAAAACAATAAACTAGAGGCTACACAATTGATAACCTCAAAGAAATGTTATTGAGAAGGCACAATTTCTTTGATAGAACATTAAATGCCTCAAGCAAACTTGCAACAAAAAAAAATAAAAATAAATAAATGCAGGATCTTATAACAAATAATTTATCTGATCTATGAATAATTGCAAAGTTAAAAAAAGAAAAAAAAATAATTCCATAAAGTCTAAACAATCTAGGCATTCATTATTCAATACTATCATACATATATTGCATAACCATACAGAGTACACGAACTTACATACATATATTGCATAACCATCTAATTGAACTACAGTTCTAACTACTCTATAACCAACTCAACCTAACTGTACTTAATCCTAACTACATAACTGTGCCAGTTTGGGAGTGGAATGGTGAGGTGTAACCCAACTCATTTAGGTGGTTTGCCTCCCAAACAAGCAGTAACTTGCAACAGTAGCAAAAACAACTTTATAGTAGCAGCAAAGCAGCATCAGCAAAACAGCTATGCACCATGCTTGCTGATGTATACTATTTGTAAGCTACTTGAAGGTTGGCAGGCTAATGAGCAGCCTTCTTGTGTTGAGTTGGGTGAAGTAGTGAAGGTTAGAATTGAAGTATAATCTGTTAGCTATGTTTTACTCCATTGCCCATTGGTATGGAGAGTCTGGTTTACATTAGTGAGCTGGTGGGATGTGTGTTGGGTAGTCCCTAGTTCCATTGAAGCCTTGCTACAATGGTGGGATGGGGTGAAGCTCAAGATGAATGAGAGAAAAATTTGGAATATGGTGCCACTAGTGATGCTGTAGTTAGTTTGGAAGTTCAGGAATGAAGTGGTGTTTAATGGGGGCCATCCCAATTTTGCTAATTTGGTGGATATTGTGAAGTCAAGGATAGCTTTTTGGGCAAAGAGCAGTATTGTAGCTGTGCAGTACTCGGTTCATGATTTTGTGATCAATTTGAATCAGGTGCTGCAACTGTTGAGGTAAAGGGTGTTGCTGTGTTTTTGTTGCTATTGTGCTGCTAGTGTGGATTGTTTATTGGGTGTAACTGCTGAGGTTAGAAGATGTTCGGCTTAGCAGCTGTAGTAGCAGGGTGCTTGGTTCTGGATAGCAGCAGTAGTGTGCTTGGGTAGTGGCTGGTGTGTTTGGGTATTGACCTTGTTCTGGAGGAGCAGCAAGAGCAGTATTGCTTCTGGTCTGGACTTGCTTCTTGATCTATTGCAGTGTGTTTTTTGTGTCTATTGATTTGTTAGCCTTGGGTGGTTTTGATTAGAATACCAGTATGGTTCTAAGCCTCTTGTTTTCCTCAATGAATTTTTTTTTCCTGATGCCTACCACTAATGCAAAGATCAATATTCTCTTCACTACTACATGATTCATGTCAAATACACTCTAACAAAAGGGAACTGTTAAACAAGAGTTACCAATCCCAATTTGGAAATCTTCCAAAATACTTGTAATTTACATCTCCTTTTCACACATAAGTTGAATCCCATATATGTGAAAGAGGATTGCAGACCAGCCAGTTTGCCACAGTAATAACAGTCTCCTAAGTAAAAAATGTTGAAGAATTTTTATCATTCCACAATGTGTATTAATAAAGTTGTTAAGGATGTTACTTTTCATGGTAGGGTAAATACACTTGTGGAGCTCATATGACAGGGGCAACAGATTTTAAACTTCTAAATTTTGTTTTCCTGATTATTAGCTTCCCTTACTTTTGTTTTGGTTGTTGTTGAGAAATTAGGCTTTTATTTGTCTCCTTTTGTTTTATTTATTTGTTTTTCATTATGATCTATTTTAGTTGGTATTTATTTTTACAATCAGACTTCATTATGATCTGATGACACAAAAATAAAAAGCACAAACCTGTTACTGATTTTAGTTGAGTAAAACAGGAAAAAAAGAAATCTTGTAATGCTCAATTGCAAAAAAGATATTGATAATTATTCATTTCCTTAATACACCAAATAATATAAAAAGAAAAATAGGTTGATGTATCGTATGTGATTTTGAGTCAATAAATCAAAAAAAATATATAATTCTATAACATCAAAATTCACTTATCACGATGATCATAGTTTCTCTGCGACAATTTACCTCTCTCGAACAATGTTTCGTGAATCAAATCCTTTCTTCAGAAAGGTGATAGCAGAGCACTACCTAAAAGAAAGAATGAGGAATGAATTGATAACTTTGAACTAATAGCGAAGATATAACATTTCACTTCAAAAGTCTAAACGTTTGGCAAAGTGTTACATTTGGAAGAAGATGAAATATTATTTTTTGTGAATTCAGCAAATTTGTTAATATTTCTGAAACTGTGAGAAAAAAAAAATAATAATCCGGTTAGTTTTTAGTTTTTAGAGTTCCCCCCCCCCCCAATAAAATAAGTTCACCTATAGAAATATATGGAATTTCTGAGGAATAGATGGAGAGATTCTAAGACATGGATTATCAATAAACCAAAAACATATGAATAGATCAGTAAAAACTAGACAATTGAGAGATAAGAAGCATAGAAAAATGAAGGAAAAAACAAAGAACCAGCTTCAAATGATGAAAATGTTAACGCAGAGAGAGAGACAGACAGACAGACAGACAGACAGGAGAGATTAGTAAGAATTAACCACAATCTAACACAAAATAATATTAGTTAGTCCAAATTAATACAAACAAACAACTGTGGTCATTGCACTCCAAGATCAAAAAATAATATTAAAAAAAATGCTCATAATGTGGAGAGCAAAAGGAGAGTATATAAAAGAGAAAAGAGAAACAAATCTGGAGAGTAAATAAGAGAGCAAAGAGAAAGAGAGACTTACCAGTTACCAAAAAGAAAAAGAAAAAGAAAAAAATAGGAAGAATATAAGTAAAGAGTTGATGATGAATAACCACTTTTTTGACTTAAAACATGAATATTTGTTTGTCCGAAAATTTCAGCAAATTTGTTTGGATGTTGTTTTGATCTCGTCACTATGTGCTGCATGTTTTTCTTATGATTGATTTTTCCTTTTAGATAGTTCAATGTAGGCTGATGACTCAAGTTGAATATGATGAAGCAAGTACGAAAGCATTAAGCTTATTTGAATATGGACAGATGATGGGATTTATCTTTTCTTGATTTATAAATGTTTCCATTGTAGTGTAAAAGCTTATAAGACAATTACTGGACCACATCAATCAATACTGGGAAGTTTTAAATTAGCATTTTGACTACCAACATCAATTCTATTTCAATGGAAAAGTGATGCTCCACTTGAATAGTCTTTGAAAACAAATATAAAAAAAAGAGGAATGACGCTTGAAATGTTCCCTGTATTCTTAGCCTCTATCCTTCCCCAATGCTCTTCGTTCAATTCTATGTGATAGTTAAATAAGAATTCTGTTTTTAATACATTTATCACCACACATGACACTGCTTTTTAACTAAAAGGTGGACATACTCTTAGTTCATCTTTTCAAAACCTTTAAATGCATGGTTGACTTATTTGTTTCTGGTTATCACTAGTCATGGACTTTATGGCATTAATGATGCCTTTGCTTTGTTCCCAAATTAGATATTGGGGTGGTTGACTAGTGGAATTGATAGAATGGGATTTACATAACATAATATGATCAACAAAAAGCGTTCTAAACAAAACAAAACAAAAGACAACAGTAAAAAAGCGTTCTAAACAAAACAAAAAGCAGCAGCAACTAAGTGCAACAACAACTAAGTGCAGCAGCAACAGCAAAAACAACATGGGGTGTAGTTAGATTAATTGTACATAACATGACTCATGGCTAAAAACGTAAATTACAAATCAATTCAGTTGCTGTCATTGATCATTCTTCAACATTTGTACCATCATTACACACAAAAAGAATCATAGAATCTCATTATTAACCGAACTACACCCCCTGTTTCCCCCAGAAAAATAATAAAGAAGAGGAATGCTAGCTACCATTATTATAGACTTCTCCACCCTCAGTTAAGCATCTTTACCCAATCATGTACTATATAAGAAAACCTAGAAGAATTGTATTTGAAGGTACTATAAATTTTACCATTTCCTTATTATCGAAACCTACCCACCAATCAAACAAACCACATATTTTGTAGCACTACCCACTGTAATCCCTACCATTTCATCAACCCTAGACCACATATTCCACACATACAGATTAGGGGTGGGCACGGATCGGTTGCGGCCACGAAACTTCTAATTCGCCACTCGTCCGCCAGATTGGCGGATTGGAGAAAATCAATCCGTATTCGTTATTCACCAAAAAAAAAAAAAATACGTATTCGTCCGCCAATCCGGCGGATGTGGATTGAGCGGATTAGCGGATTAGCGAATGGATGCGAATCGGTTTGGCGGTTTAAAATTTTATAAATTTTCAACATAATTCAACTTGTGCACTTCCTTAAAAAAAAAAAAAGTATTACAGTCAATGGCTTAAAAAAGTATTACAATCATTGTATGTCTCATCGAAACAAAGAAAGTTTGAAACTTAGAATATTACAATCATTGCATGCTTCATCCACATAAAGTATTACAATTTGTGGTTCTTAAAATATAAAAATAATTCAAACTACCAAAACCATGAGCAGAGCAGTAGTAGAGACTATATGCCACTGTATTGTTACATCTATATCTGCTTTTCAAAATAAAAACCATTATTTTAGACTTAGATTTAAAAATAAAAAAAATATAGATAAATAATACATTTATTTTTTTTCAATTCAAAAAATATATTCAAATTGAAAGATCTTTTTTAATAGAATATATTCAACATAATATTTAAACTCTTTTTTAATTGAAAACACAAATAGAATATCTAAACAAATTAAAAACACAAAATCTTATAAATTACAAGGGATGCTCACGATTTGACAGCTTGATTGCGGCCAAAGGAACCTCAAATTCGCCATCCGTCCAAAACTAGGTGGATTGAAAAAAATCAATCCACAACCGTCCGCTCGTCATCATGCATCCATCCAAAATGCGGCGGATCGGTTTGGTTTGGTTCGATTGAGCAGATCGGTATATTTGCTACTCACCCCTAATACAGATACAGATACAGTATCAACATACGAAATTCTGACTCAACATACTATATTAAAAAAAAATTGCATTCCAACTCTAATTTGCAAAACACAATACAGTATCAATATTTCCACCCAAAACCCTCATTCCAAATGAAATGCTATATTTATATAATTCCACTAATAATAATCATCATCATAAATATATACAAATATATCTTATGAATGACATATGAAAGGGGCATAAAAAAAATTAAAAAAAAAAAAAAACAGAACTCACCAAAAGTTTGAAATTCAACAGAGACAAAGACGTTGAGTGAGTAACAATGGTGATTTTGGAGCTGCAAACCGAATTAGGGCTAATGAATTAGAAGGAAAGGCAAAACAAATTGGAAAAGGAAGAGTCTGATAAATATTTGGAAATTCTGAGTCTTCTTTGGAGGAGAAGTCGTGTCTGCTAGAGTAGTGGAAGAGAAAAAGGCGCCAATTTTGAGATATATTTTTATATAAAAAAAATATATTCAACTATATATATATAATCATATTTATATTTTTTTATATATAATCACACTTAATTAGAAAGTGTGTTTAAAAATATATATATAGTGACACTTAATTAAAAAGTGACATAAAAAATAAATATATCACATATTAATTAAAAAGTGTGATTAAAAAATGTATATACATAATCACACTTAATTGAAAAGTGTGATTAAAATATATATATATATATATATATATGTATATATAATGACACTTAATTGAAAAGTGACATAAAAAATAAATATTTCACATGTTAATTAAAAAGCGTGATTAAAAAATGTATATATATAATCACACTTAATTGAAAAGTGTGATAAAAAATAAATACTATCACACTCAATCAAATCAAGTGTGATTAAAATATCAATCTAATTTTTTTTATCACACTTCCAATAAAAGCGAGATATTTTTATGTATCAAAGTTTGATCTTTATCTGTTTTCATAGTAGTGCATGTTATAAGAGCTTTTTTTTTTTTTTTTTTTTCTAAAAGAGTCATGTCAACATATATTTTCTTAATTACGTATAGAGTTCTACACAAACTCAAATTTAATTTAAATGATACTAACTTTACCTATTTTAAATGGACTCTATTGACAAATATTTATTTTCCATATAGTTTTCATGGTAAATTGAGATAAACATATTGAGTTCTACACAAATTCAAACTTTGTTTAAATTATACTAACTTTACCTATTTTATATGGACTCTATTTAACAAATATTTATTTTTCATATAATTTTCATGATAAATTGAGATAATCTACAAACCCAATACTAATTTTGCATTACACGTTTTTCTTCTTAATTTTTTCAAGAGTATTAGGATTTTTTTAAATGCTAAATTGCCTTCCTCCCCTATTTTCCTGTGTATTATTCTATACTTAATACCAATTCTATATTATAGATTTGTCGTTTAAATTTTATGATGATTCTATATATGAAATTATACTTTCTTTCCTACATTATTTTATATAATCACAATTCACAGAAGGAAAAAACTTGAACAACATGATACTCCCAAGGAACCTCTAAAGTTTGGATTTACTACTTGAATTACTTTTTCAATTGTTGAATAATAAGTTCTTTTATGTTTTGAAGTCATATTACAGATGATTAATCATTTCACACACTGAGATGTATCTGTCGTTTGGATGTTTTCATTATTTTTTCTTTTTGGGTTTAAATGTTATTATGTAATTCTTTTTTAGTTAGTCGTTCTTGAATTTCTTTTATATAGTTGATATTTTAATTTAATTAAGAACGCTTATTTTTACAATCTTATATATATCATATAAAATCATTATATGATAATCCATTTACGACATATTTATATTTAATTTTTTAATAAATTATATATAATTTCTATTTCTACATATTTTTATTTTTCAAATGAATATAAAAGAAAATTAAATAGTTAGAATTACTTTTAATTTTATATTACTAATTCTTCTTCTAATTTATCGATTATTTTTAATATCAAAATGAATATTTATTTTATTATTTTATAATTTAATATATATCATACAAAATTATTATATGAGAATTACCCTTTTATAATATGATAGAACAAAAATTATTAATATACACAAATAATTTAACTAAAATTAATGGATATAAGTATTCAAGTAACAATTTTATAGAATAATAGCGCCCATATTATCAAAATAAATAATTAAGAGATAATTACAAAAAAAAAAAAAACACCCAGGGTTTGCCGTATTTTTCACATTAAATCCTAATATTTTAATTTTAACAATTTAAACTCTGAATTTTTAACCGTGCCTCAATGTTGACCCTCCATCTATTTCCCTTTGTTTCTGTTAATTTTTTATATGTATTTGATACACGTTTCACTTTTTGATTCGTCCATAATTATTATAATTATTTTATTCCAAAATTATTCCAACACTTTCTCTCTTCTTACCCTATCTTCTCTTCCCACCTTATCTTTTTTTCCCTCTGTCATTAATCAGTCCCATTTTTTTTCTATCAGCTCTCTCTCTCTCTCTCTCTCTCTCTCTCTCTCTCTCTCTCTCACATAGCCGTCCTCCTCCACCATTCATCTCAACGGTGGCAGAGGCGGCGGATGAACCATCGATCGCCACAATCCTATCATCAGAGATGCCAGACGCATAGGCAATCCCTCCATCTTCCATTGTGCACTTCTCAACTACCGCTCATAGCTCTGATTCCCTACAATCATCTCCACCATTGCAAGGGCCAAAAGAGCTCTTCTTCTAATCCCAAATCAGATGATCAGACCATTATGGGCACTACAAAAAAACACACATTTGGCGACTAAAAAACTTTCAGTCGCCAAAAAGCAAGTCTTTAGCGACCAAAATTTTGGTCGCCAATAGTCAATTATATTTTTTAAATTATACATTTACCGACCAATGTTTTAGTCGCCAATAGTCAATTATATTTTTTAAAATTATACATTTACCAACCAATGTTTTAGTCGCCAATACTCAAGGAATCGGCGACCAAACCTTTTAGTCGCCAAAAGCTCATTCGTGAAAAAAAAAAAATTACACTCACTAACTTCTCATCTACTCTTGTGGAGATTCGAACCATCAACCTCCTACACTATAAACTTTATATAACACAGTCTTTCCACTACGCCTCTATAACACCATATGATTATATAAACAACATATCTTATTTATATAGTACATAGACCCGTATTAATATAAAAGTATATATATATAAATAATTATTTTTTATTGAACATAATTTATGTAAAAATAATTTATTTACTAGAAAAAAAAAGAGAACACTTTTGGCGACTAAACATAATTTTAGTCGCCAATTCTATACTTTCGGCTACTAATTATTTTTTAGTCGTTAAAAAATTTAATTCCTGCGCTAAAATTACCACTTTTGGCAACTAAACTTCTTTTTAGTCGCCAAAAAGTCTCGCTTTTGGCTACTAAACATCTTAGGGGGATTTGGTGATAGCCCCCTCACTATCTAATTTGTCTTTCAAAAGGACAAGAATTATATAAGTACTTTCAAAACTCCCTAATATTTTAAAACTTGTTTCTTTTACTATATTACCCTAATATTTATCAGCTCTCATATTAAGTCATCTTCACTATATATTTCAGAGTAAAATTTTACTTTGTATAAAAGTAAAATTTTACATTCTGAAACTAAAAGTAAAATTTTACTCTGTATGAAAGTAAAATTTTACTCTGAATAAGAGTAAAATGTTACACTCTGAAACTAAAAGTAAAATTTTACTCTGTATAAAAGTAAAATTTTACACTCTGAAACTAAAAGTAAAATTTTACTCTGTATAAAAGTAAAATTTTACTCTGAAAAACTAGTAAAATGTTAGACTCTACACAAAATTAAAATTTTACTCTGTATAAAAGTAAAATTTTACTCTGAAAAATGAGTAAAATGTTAGACTCTACATAAAAGTAAAATTTTACTTTTATACAGAGTAAAATTTTACTCTGGTTCTGTCAAATGAAAAAAACAGAGCAATAGAGCCAGAGTAAAATTTTACTCTGGTTCTGTCAAATGAAATTAGATAAAAAACAACAAAAATAAATAAAAAACAAACAAACAAACAAAAACAAAACAAATTAATCAACAAATCAACATATCTAATTGAGAAGAAAAACTTCTAAAACTCGATCAACAATCACAAATCTCAATGAAAAGAATACATGTGTTCAATAACACTCATACACACAAATATATATATATATATATATATACATATATTCAAAACTCAAATCTGTGTTTAAAAAAATATGTATAACCAAACAACTCCATCCCCACTCTTCTCTACGTGGTCATTGCGAACTCGATGGATCTTCAAATTGCAATAGAAGCTTCAAATTGAGTCTAATTTCGCTTCAAGATAGCAAACACAAGTCTGATTGCGATTCAGTTAGCGAAGTCGATCTGCAAGTCGTTCGAACTTAGAGTTTGCAACCTTTAAGCCAGATGCAAACTGAAATCGCAATTCCAATTAGAACTTGAAATCCAAAGTTCTCATCGAAGTTGACTCAAAGAACAACGAGTCACAAGAGAGAACCCAAGGTCAGATCGCGAAGGACTCCAGTTTGTAATCGTGAGTTCCAGAAGCTTGAATTCGGGTTGATTGTCGAATCGGATCAATTTTGCGATGAAGTCCTTGGTTTCTTAACAGACGCAAATTAGATTAAAGCTTCAATTCAAATACACAGGTCAGATTGTGATTGCTTGAACCAGGTCAGTGTTCTAGGTCAAAGATTGAATGAATCTTAGGCTTAGATGAACTCGATTTTGGCTGGCCAGAGTCATAGAGACCAAGAAGGTGGAGAGAGAGTGGGTGGAGAAGGTGAGAAGATTTAGTTGAGGGTATAATAGTCTGAAAAAATATTTAAATAATAAATTTTGTCCTTTATGCAAGATTTTATAATTATGAGAGGGTTTAGAAAATTTAATTTTTTTCTTAATTCTTTTAACAATGAAAGGAAGGTAAAGGGGGTTTATAGCCAAATTTCTCAACATCTTTTTAATTGTCCAATGCCTCACTTTTGGCTATTAAATTATTTTTAGTCCCCAAAAAGTCTCACTTTTGGCTACTAAAATTTTTTTAGTCTATAAAAGTCTCATTTTTGGCTACCAAATATCTTTTTAGTCGACCAATGCCTCACTTTTGGCTACTAAATTTTTTTAGGCGCCAAAAAATCTTACTTTTGGTTAGTAAAATTTTTTAGTCGGTAAAAATCATATATCGGCGACCAAACAGATTTTTAGTTAGCAAAACTTATCTTTTTGGCTACTACATTTTTTCAGTCGCCAAAAATTTTTACTTTTTGTTACTAATGATTTTTTAGTCATCAAAACTTAGGTAACGTTTGGTTGTGTTTTGTAAATGTGATTTGAGAGTATGAGTTGTATTTTGAGTTTGTGTGTTGTGGAATTATGATTTGAGTGTAGAAAATTTGTTTGGTAAAGAGTTTTGAAAATAGTTTTGGAAAAGAGGTTTGATTTGAGTGGAGAATTATTGATGTGACATTTGATATGTGATACAAAAATTTACAACTCATAACTAAACATACAATTCAAAATTATTTTAAAGCACATAAAAAATTTAAAAATTTTCAGAAAATATTTGTCCCGATTATGTAAATCAATTGCAAAAAAAAAAAAAAAAAAAAAAAAAAAAAATCTGGAAATCAGCCGGACATCCGGGTGGATATCCGGGTGGTCTACCGAGTGGACATCCGAGTGGTCTACCGGGTGGACAACCGGGTGGACAAAAAAGACGCCTGTGCATCAGAGTTCTCTCTGCAGAGTGTAGAAAATAGATTTGAAAACGAAACCAAACATCATACTCCAACACACGGGTAGAAAATTGATTACAGAGGACAACCAAACAGAGCCTTATACTTTCTATGACCAAAAGTATTTTTTTAATCGCCAAAGATATTTTTTCTTGTAATGAGAGTCTTAGGGTTTTGAAAAATTAGGAAATGGACTTTGGGATTTTAGGGCTTTGGGAAAGAAAGAAAGGGTTTTGGTAATACTTTTTTTCGGCTGTTTTTCTCCCTTGCTTTCTTACTTCGGCGTGTCCAGTCGGCGTGTCCAGCCACTCCGACAAACCAATTTGATCAAAGAGCTCTGGTATGGATTTGATGAAAAACTCAATAATTAAAATCGTACTATAACACACATTAGATTATTAAATATTTTTTTTATAAAATAATACATATATTATATGAATCAATTATTAATTTTTAAAATTTTATGATAATTAATATTTCTCACAAAAATAAGAGCGACATGACCGATAGGCTTCTCTAAATTCTGTCACTGGACAGACTTATTTTGTTGCGAACGTCAGCCTTTCCTTTCAGTGACGAAGATTCTTCTCTGTCCACTTGTCTGTATCGTTGGATGTACGTCTGTATGTGTTGTGCGTGTGTGTGTGTGGTGTGTGTGAGAGAGAGAGAGAGAGAGAGAGAGAGAAAGACACAAAAAGAGATAGAGAGAGGGAGAGAGTGGGGGGTGTAGAAAGGAAACCTGCAGGATGTGACAAGACAAGATGGGGGTCTGACCTTGGATTTCCCAAATCCCATACTTTTCGTTGCGCCCCTTCTTTTCTTTTTCTTTTCTTTTTTAATTAAGGACAAATCTTTTTTAATTAAGGACAAATTATGAATGATAAAGGTGTTATTTGGTGGAGGTTAATATAAGTTGAAAGTTAATAATTAAAAAATAAAAATTAAAAATATATATATTTTTTAATTTTAAAATAATCAGTATATTTAAGTTATTTTTGTTTAAAAAATTATAAATAAAAGTTGTATTAAATAGTTTGGCGTAAATTTTTAAATTAAAATAAATTATAATCACCTCCTATAATCTACTCATAAAAAAATAAAAAAATTAATTATCAATATTTATAAATTTATTTAGGATTATTTTTTAAAATCATCCCTGAAATGATATTTTCCCTTTAATTAATGTAAAGATTTTAAATTAAAATTTAAAATAAGTACATGAATTTGCTACTCAACAGCAATTATTTGAATAAATTGTATTATTCACTACTCAGATTTAGAATAAGATCTCGTTTGAGAACAAATTATTTTAGTAACTTTTTAGTTTTTTAGTTAAACTATGAGATAAAAAAAATTGTATATTTAGAATGATCTTTTGATTTTTTACGAAAATATGTACAAAAAATAAAAGGAAAAGAGAATTTTTAAATTTTTGGTATATCTTATAAATTTTTTAATATTTTTAATAATTTTTTGACTTTTAAATTAAAACTATTATTTCCCAAAATAAGGTCTAAGAAATAAGAAGTTTGATAAATTTATGATAATCTTATTGACCTTTTCTATTTATAAAATTCAAACAATCGAAATTAATATATATGATATGTATTATAGATATAGAAATAAATAAAATAAAGTTTAAAATTTAGTATAAAATAAATAATATTATTATTAAACTTGTCAGACTTTAGGCAAGTTTTGGGAATCACTGAAAAAAATCAAAATAAACTATTTTCTCTATTTTTTTTATATACAATTTTTTCATAAAAATTAAAAAATTAATTAAAATAGTTATTTCTCAAAACTACACTTATGCATTTATGAGAGAAAGAGAGGTACATTATCATGTATAGATTGTGATAGAATTAATATTGGTAAATTACAAACACCCTCGAGATTTGGTAAAAATATAGATTTTTTTCTGAAGTTTGAGAAATTACATCCCACTCCCTGAGGTTTATATTTCCATAACAAATTACCCATTGAGATTTTTATTTTCATATAGATTCCCTCCTAATTTCCCCTAATTTGTCATGAAAATTTGACCCTCATGGGATAATTTATAATTTCTCCAATCACATGAGGGAATTTGTATTGTTACCAAATCTCGAGGGGGTGTTTGTAATTTGCCCAATTAATAGTTGGAAAATTTTAATATATACCCTTGAAAGAATGTACTATATACACCTCTAATAATGTCATTTATTTTTTAATTATGACTAATTTTATTTTTTAGTTATTTTATTATTTTAATTATGACTCATAATATCTTTGACTATGTTTTATGTTGTATTTAATTATGATATTTTATTAATTATGACTTAAAAAACATAAACTATCAACGTGTTTGATTTCAGTTTTCTGAATTCAATTTTTTAAAACTGGATTTTTTATTTTCATTTTTTTTAGTGAGTATTTTTAAAATTTTAAACATTTTTTTGTACTTTCTTAGATGCATCTTACTTAGATATATCTAAAAAAAATATTTGTGAAAAAATATTTTAAAAAATTTATAAATATACAAAAATATGAAAAATATACTAGATTTTCGTATTTTTTTATATTTTTGATATTTAGTAAAAATTCACAAAAATTTTACTTTTTAATATATTAGGTGTGTTTAAAAATTTAAAAAATTGTTTAAAATATTAAAAAAATTAATAAAAATAAATAAATATGAAAAATAAGAAAGTAAGGTTGCGTTTAATAGAGCTTTGTAACTATGATTTGAGAGTATGAGTTGTATTTTGAGTTTGCAAGGTTTGGAATTATGATTTGAGTGTGAAAAATTTCTTTGATGAAAATAATTTTGAATTGAGTGGGAAATTTTTGATGTGACATTTGATATTTGATACAAAAATTTACAACTCGTAACCAAACATACAACTCAAAATTATTTTAAAGCACATAAAAAATTTTAAAAAATTCAGAAAATAATTTTTTTGAATATATAAAAATTAACATATTAATTGCAAAAAATAATAATAAAAAAATTCACTGTTCCGGTCAACCGGCCGGAAGACCGATTAGGCCAAATTTCGAACAAAAAAATTTAAAAATCACGCTCTGTTTGACAAAATTTTCTGCAGAATTATGAAAAATTAATTTTACAACTCTATCCAAACACCGTATGTGAATTCAATCGTAGATAACGATCTTCAAAATCGTTCCAAACACTGCCTAAATTTTTTGACAAGTGCTTTTTAAAAGTTGAAAACACATGGTGATTATTATTTTTTTTAAAATATATAAAGTACATAAATACAGTTTAAAGGAGGAATAGTTGTTTAAATATTTCAAAGGAGGAATAGTTGAGAAAAAACAAAATTCCTAAATTTAAAAGGGGGAGGAGGAGGGGGTGTGGTGTGGTGTACTGTACTACAAAACTAAACATTGATTGTTGTCTGTAAGGATTGCAGTCCTTGGCTCAGCTAGCTGTCCACTACACAGTAGTGGGTCCCTATTCTTCACCACAACCAGGTCAATTTCCTTCCCTCCATTATCATGACGTTTTCTGAAACCTTTTTATTTTGTGCCCCTAAATTAATTAATTAATAAATAGATTGCACACTCAAGTTCTCAGGTAAAAATCTACGAACTACTATAATGTAATAGTAGGTGTTTGGGAAGTAAATTTTTTGTAAATTTTTTTAAAAAAAATGTTTGGTGGTCATAAATTTTAAGGTTTAAATGATTTGAAAATATCAAAACGACGTCGTTTTGACATTTTCAGAGTTGTTTTGTACCCAAAACGACGTCGTTTTCGTATTGACATTTTCGGACGATTTGAACCACAGAATTTGTGGCCACCAATCATTGTCCTTTTTTTAGTTGTAGGATATTATTGGAGAAAAAAAAAATTGTATTTAGAAAGATAGTTGGATTTTTTTGTGATTGGATGTGATGTTTGTAAGATAACAAGTGAAATGATTATGGGGTTTAATGCGATATTTTGTTTGGATTAATTTTTTTTGATTTTGTAACCAATTTGTCTTTTAGTGAAAAAAAACAACAAAAACAAAAACCAAGGTAGCGTTTGGTAGAGTTTTGTAAATGCGATTTGAGAGTATGAGTTGTATTTTGAGTTTGTGTATTGTGAAATTATGATTTGAGTGTAAAAAATTTGTTTGGTTATGGTTTTTAAATAGTGTTGAAATGTGTTTTGAAGATGTATTTTGAATTAAGTTTTGAAAATTTGATGTGACATGTGAAATAAAAAAATTTGTTTGGTGATGTGTTTTGGAAATAGTTTTCAAAACTTAATTCAATTAATAATTTATAATTAAACACATAACTCATATATCGATATCCGTATTTTTTATCAGCAGTAATAACCAAACTATTTTTAAAATACTGAAATTAAAAATTGATTTTTTTTTCAATTAACTTTTTTTCAGTAATTTTTTTAATTTTTTTTTTTCATTTTAAAATAAATCTATGTCAATTATTTTGTGTCAATTAAATTTCCTATCAATTTATTTTTTACGCCTGTACAAACATCTTCTACAATACGTTTTTTATTTTTTTTCTAAAATTTTGTTAAAGTCAACAACTTATGAGAATACATATTAATAAAAATTAACATAAATACACTAAGTAATAAAGTCGTAACAGATTGTTCAGTATTTGTTCAGTATGCAGATGTAATATTATTAAAAAATTATTAATATTATAAAAAAATAATAGATAAGAAATCAAAAGTAAAATAAAAAATAAAAAACAACCTGAACCTTCTGAACCTCAGATAGTCGAACACCAGGAAGTCGGACTGGGACAACCGGGCGGTCAACCGGGCAGTGATCCGGCCGGTCATCCCATCTCACACCAATTCTCACTCAGTGGAAGCTTTTCAGAGAAGAAATATGAGGTTCACGTGATACAGAGAAGAAATATGAGGTTCACGTGAAATTTTCAAAGACGATGGAGAAGGACATGGAAGCTTTTCAGATCAAAAGAGAAAGAAAGATGAAATTCACGTGAAATTTTCAGAGACGATGGAGAAAGACATGAAAGCTTTTCAGATCAAAAGAGGAAGAAGGCAGAAACCTTAAAAATGAAGAACTGAAGTACAAGCTGCCAAACGGGTTTTCAAACTATAATTTGAATTAACATGCGGAATTGTATTTTGAATGTCCTATCCAAACGTGAAGCGGGAGTTCACGTGTTGAAAGTTAATTTGAAAATACAAACAAACAGAGCCCAATCCAAACACCCCCCATTAACAAGGTTTTAATATAATTAATTAAAAAGATAAATGTGATCGGTTAAGATCATCTCTAATGATTATCCAAACCTCTCCTTAAATTTAAATTTAATGAAAAATGAATTCTTTTCTTGTTTCAATGGTTATATTAAATAGGTATCAAATTAAAAATTTCACTTTTCTTTTATTAAACTGAGAATACATGTGTCTTTCATCAAATCTTTATTCATTGTTGTTGCTGAATGTCTCCCGGATGTCCTCTCGAATGAACCACCTGAAGGCAAAAATTTGTAAAAAACATTACACTGGTCAGTTGACTACCTCAAGGCAAAAAATAAAAATAAAAAAATAAAAAAAAATTAAACTGACAGGTTGACCGGTGTTCTGATGGAACTCTAATATCCTCCGTTAAAGCACTTAATATCAAAGGAAGTTTTTATTCAAATGTGATAAAAAAAATTAATATACTGTTGAAGATGCTCTAATATAAAAATAAAAAATTATTCAAAAATTATTTTTTCTATTCTTTTTACTTTTTACACAACTTTTGTAAAAATAAATTTTCTAACAATTTTATTTTTTTTTTGTCATTTTAATTGAAAAAAAAAATTCTAAACCAATCCAAAGTTCAACACAACAATTTTCTTATACCAGATTCACTTCTAAAAGAATTTTTAAATTCTGAACTTGGCATGTACTAAATAAGTCAAAAAGTCAAAAAGTTACTATCTTATTTAAGTCACATCATCTTATTTAAATCACATCACCTCTCTAATACATCACATCAAACCCAACCCAAACCCAACCCAAACCCACCAATAAGTCAAAAAGTGCATTTTTTTAGGACATCTCAAACCAACCCTAACTCAATATATATATATATATATATATAGTATTAAATGAATCCGAGTCTTTTAACAATTATTGAATTTAAGTTATTAACAAAATTTAAAGTTAAAATAAGCCCAAGTAGTGAAACCCTTCAAGTTCACCAATTATTTGGCCCAACTTTGACTCCGAATTTACTGCATTTCATTTCTAGTGAAATGGGCTTTAGTCCAGTCCCTTCTAATGGCTTGAAGCTCTTGAAAGGTCAGAGGCCAGAGCTCCATATTCCCAAGGCCTAGCCACTAAGCCCAGTGGTACCATGATGAAAGCCCTTTCCTAACATATGATTCGGGTTCGAGCTTCGTCCACACCCTCTATATCATTATATGACCACGGTGCAATTCGATATTTTACCAAATGCCACATTTGTTCCAATAATTTAGTATGTTTATTTTATTATATTTATTTATTTTAAATAAATACGAATTATAATTTTAAAAACATACCATGAGATTTCTTCGAAAATAAACATGAGGAGAGGACTATAATTATCAAATACATCTAATTTTTTTCCAAAACTGATCTATACACGTGAAACTAGAAGATAATTAGAATAAATCACGAAAACCAACGCCTCACTGACAGAAGATGGCAGAATGTGAGATGCTGATGCATCAAAGTTCAGAAGATATAGCACAACCCACAACATTAAATAAAACCTAATTGTTCCTGTCTGTAATAGAATCAACACTTGCTACAGAAACAAGAAATGTAACAAAATTACATTGTGATGATGTCTAAATACAAATACAAATTAACAATCAACCTATAAAAATGTACCAATTACACTGTCCTCGAGATGAATCACACAAGAAAAACTCTTCAATGACACCACAAGAATACCAGACGCTCACTCAAATAAGAAGAGCACATAACATATATCCATTCCCCATATAATTATAAGTTCCACACAAGTATTTTATCTACATCAACTTGATAGGAATATATGATGTACCTTCGTGACATGGTGGAAAATATATGCCTCATGCAGATCATGAGCTGTGACCCTCCAGCATGCCTTTGAGCTTTTTGACGGCGCTATCATAGTTTACAAATCCCATGAACCAAAACTCGTGATTGTCAACAGAGATGATCTGAATGTACTTTTCAGCAGTGTTTACTTTGCTTGTCGAAGGATTAACTGCTTTCAGCTGATGTAATGGGATAACCACCTATTTATACATAAGGAGAAGAAAGAGTGCACAACAATGTCAGTGATGCTAAGGAAGGCTTAGTAATTGAACATTAGACAGAATGAATGATTCATGATTTTAAGAAATTAGTAGACAAAGCTCGATTAGTTGTAACAAGACAGAGACCATTCAGCACGTTGCTTCATGTAATTCAGCATACCATATGTCTTAGTGCAACTGTCTGATACCTCAACCCAAGATACTTAAGGTCAAGTATTTCCCAAAGTACCACACCAGAAGGGTATAGTGATATTGTGAGGTTTTTTTTTTGTTTTTTTTTGGGTTTAGATGTAACATATATGTTAAATGTCCACACTACACTACCACTTAAATCTATCAAAAATCCTTATCCTTTAATTCCAAAAAGGGAAGACAAAACCTAGAATAAATATTTGTTTCCTACAAATAAATACACGCTATGCTCCATACATGGTTTAATTTAGACTGCATTTTGTCTCTTTAAAATTCATATGTTTGATACCAGTCCCATCCCAGTTGGAACCACGATTCCATCTCAAAAGAAGCACAGTTCTAACATGATTCTTGCTTTGGACCACAAAATTGCGATTATAGAGCAGAAATGTCACCCCCGATAGGAGATTCTTGCAACTAAAGTTCTTTCTCGAATTCAAATCCATTTCAATTAGAGGAGAAAATTGATATAACACCAATTTGAGAAAACACGTGTAGTGCTACCAAGCCTAGATTCATCAATAGAATTCCACTAGTAGAGTTTCTCTGTGTCCCAAGACAAAGTTATATAGCTATATTAATTAATTAATTATTTAATTTAGTACTAATCACAACCGTACTTAAAGTCTGTATTATTTAATTTAGTACTAATCACAACCATACTTAAAGTCTGCTCCATATTTTCCTTTCATCAAACTGCACAACCTCGTGCAATACACGAAATTGGAAATTGCAGAACTCTTCCTCATCCTTCTGAACTAAATCGCTCGCTCTCCACCTTTCAAAATTTCACCACCACCGACTCCAAATGGTTGGCATGTAGTACTAAGGAAATAATATATAATGATAATAAGTAACCTGGGTCTCCCATAGCCACTTAAAGACAAGCTTCAAACTTTCAAAGCATTAACTTCTACCCAGCCTAGATCAAATATAAGACTACAACACAAACCACAGTTTACCTTATAATAGCTCCATTGTGTCTGGTCCCCAACATTGTAGGAAAGAGGATTGTCACTACAAAAAGCTAGCTTTGCAGAAGACAAATATAGGACTCCCATAACTGGACCCGCAGAAGTAGATAGGTAGCATGCATATGGCTTCAAAAGTTGCTCCTCAGGAACAGTCTCAAATGTTTGTCGAAAGACCTTCTCATAACCACCTTCTGCAAAAACTTTTGTTCCTTGAGCAATTCTTCCAACAGCAGCATCAGCAAAACTGGGACCCGTTTTCACTGGTACAAGTAAAGGTCAGTTTATGCACACACAAAAAGTAAAGGTCAGTCTGTAAAGCAACTCCATATACATCACAAAGAAATTCAGTAACTAGGCAAGGCAAGGACTAAATAAATTATAATGACAATAAAGTATTTTTTATTTTGAGCAAAATTCATGGCCCCAAAGCACTTCTCCTTTTGTCTTCTAAAAATAGTTAATTACCCAGGGATAGTTTTGAACTAAATTGTTACTGTTACATTTTTCGTCCAAACTGACGAAATATGTAGCTCACACACTAGTTTTTAGAGTTGGGAAGGGAGGAAAAGGCAAGTCAAAGTCAAGTTTTAATCTAAAAGGACAAGATCACCATTGTCTTCATTTTCTACCTAAGAAAACCCTAACCCCAACCCTAACCCTAAACCAGCTACCCCTCCGACCACCTCCGTTCATCTTCTCCACCACTACCAATCTCCTCCCTCGCCAACCCCATCCCTCCTCCCCAGCTAATAGCTGCACTGCACCGCAGCACAGATCTAAGATTCATATATATTTATAGATCTACCAATACATACATTACACACAATTATTCATCTATATACACATATACCAGATCTAAGATCCATAGTGATAAGAGATTCAAATGTGGCAAATTAGTTAATTGATCTAAAGTTTACATTCACTCACTAATTAACTAATTGCGTTGCATTTTCCTTTGTAAATTAGAAACTTTTTTCAATCCCGTGCATTTGTGCAATGCCAACAATACTTCTCCAAATTTGGATCCAATGCATAGTTCAACATTGTATATATATGTATATTATATATGTCCACAAAATAGTGCAAAAAAAAATTATGTTGTGTTTGGTTGTAATCTGGTAGAGGATGGCCGGGAAAAAATGAGTTGATGGTGGAGGACCAAGGGTAAAAATTTCCTTTTACAAATAAAGTTAATGGAGTTGGTATTGCAATTTAGTTACATAATGGGTAATTGACTGTTTTTAAGAAATATGGGAATAAAACACACGGGGATCATACCACAAGGTGCAAAATGAATTTTGACCATTCTTTTCTGAAGTATACTTACACATAAGACCAAACAATAGAAGTGGAAAAACAAATAAAATGAACACTGAAGAACCACAAAAACAGTGACAAAAATGAAAAACCTATAAATCATAATGTCCGCTAAAACAAGGGAAAATATAAAATGTTTACTGTGCTAGAACCATCAACAAAGTATAACCTGTAAAACCGTGTCATAACGTTTTAAAGTCATTAAAATAAACAGCTAGCCAAAATTAAACTCCGGGTGTAAAGAAGCCCAACCTAGAATTAATTCGTTTCTAGACAATTCAAAACGAAGTTCATTAATGCAATAAAACGGCTACATCAATAAAATCATCATGATATCTTCCTTAAATGTCATGGGAATCCAAAGTCGGACTCCTTTAAAGGGTACAGACCCGTGCCAGAAAGTAGCGTTCAACTAGTGAGAACAGAGACTGAACTTCAACCTGCTTTTTAGGTCTTAAAGTGCATCAAGATGCAGGGTGTACTGGAAATAAAAGTAGAAGACAAAGAAAGTACCAAGTAAATTGGCCTACAATTGTCACCTTCAACTCAACTAGCAAGTGTAAATTTTCAAGTATCATCCACACTGGCTGCTGGGCAGGCAAAAAAATTTCATATGCATAAACATATATACACACCCACACCCACATAAAACATTTCATTTAAGCTCCAAATAATCATATATTCCAAGTAAGAAGAAAAATAAGAGAAGCAAAACAACTGTTAAGCTGAAGAAGGATAAGGGTTAGCATTACCTCATCCTTGCCCGAATTTTTTTTACATATACAATATTAGCCATGGTGCAACATAATACCTTAGTTTTCAGTACCAGTCACTCTGTTGCATGCCTCCATTAACTAATGTTGTGGTTGATTGGGGGACTCGGAAAGAGATTTGAAAAGAGAAAAGGAAAAGGTAGGTGAAAATATGAATAAAATATATCTACATTTCACACAACTTTTTCCTTTTCGTTTCCAAATCCTTTCCCAAAACTCCCAACCAAACACAGCATAAGAGTGATCAATTTCAAGAAGAATTGCCAGAGAAAATTATCAAAATATGCATATCTATCAAGTCATGATATCATTGATCGATCATGTGTTAGTAATCTATAAGAACATTGTGCTTAATTCTAGGTCAAAACTAGTATCCAAAACCATAAATTAAAAAAAAATACATGAAGCAAAGACTTACAGTGCTGCCACATATTCCCAGCTAGATCTTCAGCCTTCTTTGTTGCCTCAGCTGCCTTCTTTCCCCATTTCCCCAGCACATCCTTCACTGAATCCATCGTATCTAATTCCCAAAAAACCACAATCACATCAAATCAAAATCACTAATTTCCAACACCAAATCAATCAGATGAGTCAACACTTACTCTTAATCGAAGAAGCCGGTACCGGCGAAGGAGCGACGTAAGGATTGGACTCGGGAGGCATGGTGGTGGCGGACTGGCTGGCGATCGGAGCGGGACCTTCGGGGGACGAAACCCTAGGATTGGTCGGCGGATGTTCGGCGGCCGGCGGAGCGGAGACGGGGACGGAAGTCCAAACGTCGACGGCGGGAGGAGCGATGTCGGTGGGGTCGAGCTTCGGGTAGGGAGCGTAGTCGGTGGTGTGGTGGTGGTCGGATTCTGGTGGTGGATTGTTTGCTTGGATGTGATGATCGACTTGGGTTGGAATCTGAGTCATCGTTTTTCTTCTTGTTTGAATCGAATATCCGATAGAGAGAACAGAGAGAGCGAAGAACCCTAGAAAGATGATAGTGATGGCGGTGGTGATTGATGATATAATCGAGAATGTTCGTTTCGAAGCTGTTGATGACAGTAGGAATGAGCTGTGAATTTTTTGATCTTTATTTTTTTTTTGAATTGAGGTTTGAATAGTTCGGTTGTCAATACTGATATTTATTCGTTAAAAAGATGACAAGAGCTCGAATTTTGACGTTCACTGCTGATTCTCAACCGTTACTTTTTTTCTTTTGTTTTTTTTTTGTTTGAACAACACAACCGTTACGTCTTAGAACGGTTTACAATTCAAACAATAATTAAGATAATAACTATAATAAAAGTATCCTTCATTATGCCTTCGTGGTTAAGAATTAAATTATGTACAAATTAATATTAAAATTTTAGGATTTGGATAGTATTTATTTATTTAGGACTCTTTTGAGAATCAGTTTATAAGCTAATTTATTGGTTTATTGATTTATTTTGAGTTATATTCAATTTGTTTAGTTTCAGTTTTTTAAATTTATTTTTTTTTTAAATTGAATATTTTATTTTTCGTATTTTTTTTATTTTTAGTGAATATTTTAAAAATTTTAAACATTTTTTTTTTACTTTTTTAGATGTACCTCACTTAGATGTATCTAAATAGTAAAATATTTGTAAAAATATATTTTAAAAAATTAATAAATACATAAAAATATTTTTTTTAAATGTATTGAATTTTGTATTTTTTATATATTTTTGATATTTAGTGAATTTTTTAAAGATTTTTTTTACAAATATTATACTTTTTAAGTGTATTTATATTAGGTACATTTAAAAATTATAAAAATTGCTTAAATATTAAAACATTTTAGTGAAAACAAAAAAAAATTATAGAAAACAAAAAAGTAGAATTTTTTAAAAAGTGAATTTTAAAAACTGAAACAAAACAGAGTGTTTATTTTTTTATTTTTTGCATGTCTTTTTATAATTAGTCAAAAAGTCAACTCATAAGTCACTTTCCAAAACAATCCTTAGATTTTGTGGGCTCATTTTGAAACAGATCTAGATAATCCAAATTATTCATTTTTTAAGATTTATTCACAAGAATATTACTAATGTAATTAATTTTTTAAGGCTAGTTAAGTATATTATTAAAAATACAAGGGTCAAGCATGCAAAAACTAAAATGATCGAACTATTCACTTTTATAATTGTGATCTATTTTTTTAAAATATATAATTATTGATATTTAATATTTTATTCAATGAATCTTAAAAACTAAATTATTTGAATCATTAAAGTCAACTCTAAAATGAACCAACCAAATCCAAACATTATCTCAAGTTAAATAGTCAGAGTTGAGAAAATCCAATTTCATTGAGTAAAGTACAGCAGCATCTTGTTTTTACATCAAACATCAACTATTGGCACTCAATTTGAAATTGGGGAAATTTTAATTTAAAATATTTTTTAAAAAAATACAAATTAATGAAAAAAATTTCTTAACTTGTAATAATTTTATGAAAATACCACTGGGTGTGGTAATTTCCCCTTATAAATTTACCAATATTTTTCCTTTATTTCGCTTTTAAAATATAAATTTATTTTTTGTGTATTAATAGAAAGGTTTTTCTCTCACCATGAAAGTTTATTTATAAAAAGTTTGTATTGTATTTTATTGATTATGATTATAATTTATTGGGTTTCATTATAATATCTTATATGAATTAAATCGATAAAAATAAATAAATAAAAAATAAAAAAAATACAAATTTATTGAATGCTTTGATTGAAGGGTGTTCTTATCTTGTATGTTATGTTCTAAATAAGTGTACTTTTTGACTTTTTATGAAATATGGGTTAGATTTGAAGTAATGTGTTAGAAAATTGATGTGACCTAAATAAGATGATGTGATAATAATTTTTTAACTTTTTGACTTTTTTAAAGAATGCCAAACTAAACCTAAAACAAGAGATTCACCAAATGTGAACTCATCACTCACCTTTGACTGAAGGGTGTTCTTGTCTTGTATGCTAAGACAAGAGATTCAATAAATGTGAACTCATCACTCACCGCGTCAAAACAGGAACAGCAATGATTTAGAGCTCTAAATAAGAAACTCTAAACCCACCACTAGTGAGGTGGAAATTGAAAAAAAAAAAACAAAAACAAAAACAAAGCACAAAATACATTGTGGCAGTGGGTCTCAAGTAATTTTAAAGATGTGGTATAATTTTAAAGATTTTAAATATTTATAATTTAAATAATTGGCAAGATTTGTAATAATATCATAAAATATGTTAATACACTAGTTGATATACTAATTAGTACATATAGTACCACCGTTTAAAATTTGTCAAGAATAATAAAATTAAAAGAAATGAAATTATTCATCATCTAGAAAAGGTTTAAAATTTGACTAGGGAAGCTTTATTTAGGATCAATTGTGGGCCTCCAGCTCATTACTTCTTGGAGCTAAATATGTACAATAAGCCCAGTTGGCTTGATCCACCACGGAGTCTAACTGAATGAAGACTACATACAATCCATACACTTTGTGAGAAAAAAAAAACTTATTCGAACCTTTCGTGGTTTCTGCACTCTCTTCAAACGTAAGTGGGCCTGTATCCAAAAGCCCAAAAAAGAAGGTCCATCCGATATGCAAGAACGAAAATAGGTGGGTTATGTAGATGAAAAGGAAAAGAAAATTGAAGAATTTTTAAAAAAATTAAATTTCAAATTGAGAAGAAAAAAAATGAGGTAGTTGTAAGATAATTTGAAAATGAAAAAAACTGTGGCAAATTTTTATTGGGTTGTACATTTTGTATAATAGAATAGATTGGTCAATACAAAAAAATAAATAAATTAATTAATTAATTAATTTTTTTATACATTAGATAAAAATCATGAAAATGAAACGAAAAGCAAGAAAATTTATAGAGCGATTATCCTTATTCTTAAGAAGACCATATCCCAGTTGTAAATTTGGCATTTTGGGAGAACTTTTTGTGAGAAAACAAAATTGCCAACAAAGTGAATATTCTCCTGTGAAATTCAAAGGACAATTTTGTCCTTCACAAAGAGAATGCCACGGGCCAGCAATATCGTTTACCCATCTCTTATTCATATTTCATCCCAATCGAAAAATGTTTGCATTTAATACATGTACAATGTTTAGTAACAAATACTGTAACATATCATAACTTTTCTCATCACAAATAATCCATAATATTTATACTAAATGATAACATAACTACAATAGTTTAAAACTTCCACTTCAACGTGCACGCTATGAATTTTCATTTGTTTTATCACAAAGTAAACATAATTAGGCCAAGTTTGGCAATTCAAAAATAATCTATCTTTTTATCTTTTTTTCATCACATCACCTCTCTATTTTTCTACACATCTTTTTATAAAAAGACAAAAAGTACACTTATTTAAGTCATCCCAAACAACCCCTGTTAATATTACAAAGTGGAGTAACATTTCTTACAATATGTTCTTTTTCCGAAGGTACACACTTAAAAGAAAGAGGATGTCTCATTTCTAACCTCTAATGTCATAAGCTATCCCATAGTGCCCCAATTATTCATGGCATGAAATTGAACCTTGGCAAGCATAATCGTATCTCAAAATGCATTCCCATGAACAGGCCCATAGCGTAAGCGTTCCAATTATTGGGAGCACAAAATCTATTTCGATACTTCCCAGTCGCACATATACCTCTCAAAATTTTAAAATTTAAAACTACGCACTCAAAACTAGTCAATAGCACCCCAATTATTAGGAATATAGAACCTATTCCAGCATTTTTAATCGTACTTCTATATCTCAAAATTTTTAAAATTTAAAATATAAATGATTGAGAAAACATTAAAACAGAAAATAACATTGGGACAGGTTTTAAGGTTCCCCACTTTTGGAGGTCAGTCAGCATTTATTCTGCCAACCCATTGTCTCATAGTGCCTCTGTCTCTTATTACAATAGCTCAAAAGGCTATGCTATAAAAAAGCATGACTTGGAAAAGCTTCTTTTATTCAACTTTTTTTTTTTTTTTTTTTTTACCACTTTGTGCCTCATCTTTTATCTTAAAAGTCCTATGGTATGTCCAATATTAATGAAAAGTATAGATGTGCTTAGTAGAGAAAGTTGTGGAATCAATGGGATTGCACAAGAACTTCACTAGTAAGTGGACAAAAGTGACTAGAAAAGCTTCAATATCACATTTTCAATTTTCTCTGTAAAAATAGTGTTATCAATATATTGGCCCAGTCAGATCACATTTTGTTAGCATCACAAGAAAAGAATATTATAATGGTGATAAAGTTTGGGATTCAACGATGAATGATTGTTTCATTAATTTTGATTTATTTATTATTATTATTTTTTTTTACAAGGACATACGATGAAAAAAGATATTTTGAAATGTAGAAGGGACGGAAATAATAGGAGATCACAACAAATTTTGCCATTACCATTTAATGTAATTTAATTTGCTCTATTTTTCTTATGTATTGAGTATAGTCAAGTCGAGTTCGGCCGAATATCAGGTCAATGTGATAATCTCAAGCTCAATCTTAAAGAAAATGTTATTTCCAAGACTATCTACTTAGAGTATTCGTATCAGCCTCAGCAAATTTTGAGCCAAATTATAACCCAAAATCCACTTTTCTATTTCAGTTAGTTTTTTTTTATGTACACATTCCATCAAACTCTTTATTTTAAAATTCTATTTTTTTAAAATATTATTTTTTTAATCTTTGAAGTGCAAAATAATGTTAAAACAAGTATAAAATAAGTCCTGAGACAGCAATAGATCAACACCAGAGCAACAACAGAGTAGTAGCAACATAGGAGGGCCGAACCCACTAAGGGGCGGTCGACCAGTCAGGCCAAATTTGAGCATTTTCCTTCTTTTGTTACAGGGCACTAGCAGGACATCCAAGAGGCACTACTAAAATTTCAGCTTTTTGCGATGGCATACTCCTAATGTCGTCGCAAAAAACTTTTTGCGACGGCAAATGACTTTTTGCGACAACAAGAGGGGGTCGCAACTGGGGGCGTTGCAAAAGAGTTTTTGTGACGGCATAGTGCCATCACTAATGTTTTGAGATGGTATTTTGTGCCTTTTGCGACGGCACTTTACAGTCACTAATAATGTTTGAAATTTCTTGACTTTTTGCGACGACACTATTTTACCGTCGCTAAAAATGTTATTTGAGACGGCAAAAAATGTCGTCGCTAATAGTCTTCTTTTTTTGCAACGACAAAAACACTGTTTTTGTGACGGTGTGGTGCCATCGCAAAAAGTATTAAAAATATGAAAATTTCTATTTTTTGCGACAGTGTACTGCCGTCGCAAAAAATATTAAAAAAATAATAAAATTTCTATTTTAAATAATAAAATTTCTATTTTTTGCGACAGTTTAGTGCCGTCGTAAAAAGTAAAACCTTCAATAAAAATATTAAAATTTTCTGTTTTTTGCGATAGTGTAGTGCCGTCACAAAAAAGAAAAAAACATCATGCGATAAAATTATTAAAAATATTAAAATTTCTCCATAATAATTGCATAATAATATAAAAATTCCTGTATAAAAATAACAATTTCTCTATAATAAAATATTCTCCCATTCATAATTACACATCAACAAAATTATCCCACTACATAACGTTCCATAGTACATATATAATATTTAAATACAAGATTTTGTTCATAATTCAAAATAACATAAACCAAAATTAAATGTTTTTCTCATCATTCTTCATAGATAACAAAAACAAAGTTAGCCACATTCTCCACAGGCATGCATTCCACAAGAAGCACACTCCTATATGGGAAATATCTGAAAAATAAAAATAAAAATAATTAATGACAATATAATTATGTGTTAATGTTAATTACAAAAAAACATAAAAATTTAACTACTATAGCATCAAATACAAAAAAAATTTAACTACTATAGCATCAAATACAAAAAAACATAAAAATTATATCTGAAATCTGGCTCTAACTCCCAACAATATCAAATACAACATTTTTTTTTGTTAGTCATCAAATCCCACATGGATAGTTAAGCATCTCAATCAACAATGAGAACAAATGCATTTCTGAGAAAATTAAGCAATGGAAATAAGTTATGACACCTTCAAAGAAATGTCAGCCTTCTAGTATATATACAAAAAGTTCATCATCTTTCAATTAATTGGCACATACGCATTTTTTTTTTTTTAGCTGGATTTTGGATGGATTCATCATCATTAGTCTTCATAGTCACTTTTTTGTTAAAAGAGTTGAGTGTTTCCTACAAAAAAAAAAAAAATTAGGGATTTTTTTTTTTTTTTTAAAACAAATGCATCAAGCGAAATGGCAGTGCACATCCAGGACAGTGACTTTAAAATGCCTCCTCAACATAACAAATAAACACTAAGTAGAAATCAATAAGAGGGCGGAAAATTCAGACACTCAAAACATTTAAGCCCTCTAGGACATGTAGGGGACATGCACAGGCGTGCATGCAGGAAACTACCTTCCATTTGCCAGTGTGAAACTTCTTAATTTTTCCACTCCACCCTGTTATAGCCTGGTTAAACTGTAGACCCCCTATTAGTTAAGGTGTTGAATTACTATTCTAACTATTTAACAAAGAAATAACACACTGCCCAATAACAAGCATAACATTGGCATGGTATGAAACACTAGGGAAACAAATATATACTTATAAATCAGATCCAGATAGAAACAAAATCTGATCTGTCAACATTTAGTCGTACAATCTAACTCTAACTCATCTTATCAATAAAAACTTTATTATATTTTCCACAAATGTATTTAAAGTTGAAAAAACAAGTAATGAAAAAAAAAAAAAAAAAAAAAAACAGATAAGGTTAAATAATAGGAGCCTGATTCAAGTTTCAACCCACCATCTCCAGTAAGTATCACCCAAATTTACCCTTTAGCAAAAACCACAATGTAAACCCTTTATTTCAATAAGGTAGCTTACTAGCTTGGATGCGATATCAGAAGTTGCATAGAAGATCAGCACCACCCAAATCAAACAAGATGTTAGAGTAAGGAACTGCATAGAAGATTCTCTCACACGCGGCAAGTTTTGATTAGCAAGACTGCCAATTTTTTGTGGTTCAACTAGAATTTTAAGCCAATTACGAAACCTTAAAAATTCACAACATGCCTAAGCAAGGCTCTGCATGCCCATGCACAACATTGACCACAAAATTACTACTCACAGTTGTTGGACTTGCCAATGACCAATCAAGATAGAAGGATAGCTGAAACTTAAAGAAAAATTAACAAATACGAATATTGTTTTACATACTTGTTTTTTGATTGATTAGTAATACTTCTTTTTCATTCAGACCAACCTTGGTTTCTTTAAAAATTAACAGCTTGAATTTTAGGCCTAAATGATGATAGCATAAAATTAGTGATCTTTCAGGAATTTAACATTTTAACAAAAATCATTTTACAGCAACTTATATCCGTCCCAAAAACTTAGGCATCTAAACTGCAAAATAAAATTTTTTGCCAAAGCAACTAGATGATGATGCTCACGAATGTGTTGAGTTTGACTTCATTTGTAAGTGAGAAATTCCCATTACCTTTAGAATATTGTCACAAAAAATATAGATATTTCACAAACGCATGAGAAAACACAATTTAACCAATCCTGATAGCTAACCATCAGCATTTGAACATTTCCTTCCAAGTAGTGAATGAATAATAAAATAGTAGGACCTTTTTAGTAAGCATAAAACAATAAGAAAATAGCATAGTAATATCCCTTTCCACAAAATAAAGACACAACGGCACTAATACTCAATTCTAAAAAGACAAGAAGAAGCATATCTGAGCCATGCTCCTATATGTCCAAGATCATTAACTGTAGGTGGCTTTTGTCTACTACATACGTGGATAATAATAATTCAAATGTGCCTTGTAGCACACTACAGAGACTACTGATATTTGATTTTAATTGGATTGCAAAATATTTAGTACAAAACTAGATATAGACTTCCTTCACAAATAGAAAAACAAAAAAACATTTCATGGATAGTTTCTTTCTTGTAAAAAATGATTTTAATGTCTCTATTTATTTATTTATTTATTATTTATTTCAATAGGAAAGCACCAACATTTACCACCTATTTCTAGTCCAAATCACATTAGGCATAAATCAAAATAAGACAAACTTCAAAACAAAATAATGAAGAATGCTTCATAAAGAGGTGGAAGGAACTGAGAAAAAAACAGAGAGCAAAAAAGCAATAGCAACAAAATAAACAAACACGGGCATTAAAAGGAACTTGTAATTTTGCAACACGTACAACAAACTTTTCTAGATTGTACCTTCATTGGCCGATTTTTCATTGATCCAATCCTTTTCATCCAGATTTCATAAACATGTTGGATCTTGGTTGAGTTGATACAGTCCTTTTGCTTATGCTTGAGAAGCTCCATTGCAACCTGTGAAATTTGTGCACAGGTATAACATAAAACTATTCATGCCATCTCGTTCATGATATCGCAAAAAGTTTCACATATATATTTACATAATGAAGACACAAATGACATTAAGAAGAAAATAAAGCAAACAAATCATGATGTGATAAAATTTTACCAAAATGCTATGACACAAATAAAATAAAACTAGCACCCATAGGGCTACAATCTAAAAAAATCTTTATTGTGGCTTCCAGAAATGCTAAATACACAAAATTGGGACACATAAAAATACACTTTGTGGCTCAGACTCATTCTAGGTATGGTATGGATCATGCAATTTTCAGTGCAATAATTAAGTGTAACTAGCATTTTCTTTGGAATGCCAGCTTTGGCTCCACTGTGATATAATTTGTCAAATCTAGAGCTGTTTTCCCCTAATATTGGAATTGGTTGTGTTGCTTTCTTTGAAACCCATTTTTTCTCTTGATATTTGAAGAAATCCAAGAGATTCACTTAGAACCAGAAAAGAAGAAGAATAAAACTGCACTATTCACTATTTTAAAATGTAACACAGTAAAGTTGTGCAACTTACTTGGCACGGATAAAGTTTTCAGTCCCGCTTCTGTCAAGATCTGGTGATGCTTCTGCTTCCCAGTAACTGTTAGCTTTCTCATTGCCCATAGCTACACAATTAAGCATTTTGAAACACCCATTATTATTAAGAAAAGTTGCAAAACCTAGGGCATCAGCATAGATAATGGAGGTAGTTCAAAATTTTGATAAACTGAATTGGAAGTCAAACATGAACTAATGCATATATGTATGTATGTATGTATGTATGTATGTATGTATGTATGTATGTAGGTAGGTATAAACATGTGTGTGTGTGTGAGAGAGAATGAGGGAGAGAGATAAGTAAAGAGTAAAGAAAGAAAGACATAAGAGATGTTGAGGTGGCAGAAGAGGAGGCCGACGCTGCTGCTGCTCTGACGCTGCTCCGACGACGACGACGTTGCTCCGACGCTGTTCCTCCGCCGCTCGCCGTCGATCGAGAGAGAGAGAGAGGGGTAATAAGAGATTAGGGATTTTTGGGTTTGAGATTAGGGATTTTTTGTTTTGGGGGGGGGAGCGGGAATGGGAAAAAAAAAAAAGGGGCGGGAATAAAAAATAAAAAAATAATTTTTTTTTTTTGGTCACAAATGAAATTTAAATAACAAAATAACGTCGTTTAACTTTCTTTTTTTTTTTGTGACGGGAGTTGTCGTCGTCAAAAAATTTTATTTTTTGTTAAAATATATATTTTTTTGTTGTTAATGAATTTTTTTTTTAATTTTTTTTTTAAGTTACTAAGATTGAAAATTTATTTGTTTCATTTTTATTTTAATGAAAAAAATATTATTATTTTTTATTTGGTAGAAGTAGGGGTAATATTTTAATGAAAAATATTTTCCACTAAAATAAAAGTTAATTTTCTGTGGTCAATGAAAAATATTTTCTACGGCCCATTTTTTTTTGTTATTAAAAATCATGAACTAAGTTTTTGTAGTAGAGGAGAGGGACCAGTAGTAGTGGTGAAAGTGGTAGATAAAAGATGATGATGGTGGTGGTGGTGATGGCGAAGGAAATTAGCGGTGAAGTTGTGGTAGTGGTAGTGGTAGAGTAGATGGAGTGGTAAAAGTAAAGGAGAGATAATGGTAGTAGTAGTGGTAGTGGTGGTGGTGGTAGTGGAGTGGTGGCAATGGTAGTAGTAATGGTAGTCGTAGAGTGGCGACAGTGGTAGTAATGGTGGCAGTGGAATGGCGTTTGCAGTAGTGGTGAAGGTGGTAGAGAAGATGGGTGGTGAGAGAGAGAGAGATGAATGAGAGACAGATAGAGAAGAGAGAGAAAGAGAGAGAGAGAGAGTGATGAGCGAGAGAGAGACAAAGTGGTAGCTAAAAGTACATTTTCTTGTAGTGGATAGTAAATCGAGAAGAAGCTCAGTAAATAGAGAAGATGGAAGGAAGAGAGTGGGCAGCGCGAACACAGTAATGGAGAGAAAGAGAGAGAGAGAGACAAAAAGATAAAGAGATAGAGAGTGAGAGACAGAAAAAGAGACAGAGAGAGAAGAGAGATGAACGAGAGAGATAGAGAAAAGAGAGATGAGCGAGAGAGACATAGAGAAAAGAGAGATGAACGAGAGACAAAGAGAGAGATAGAGAGAAGAGAGATGAGCGAAAGAGACAGTGAAAGAAAAGAGATGAGAGAAGAGATAAATGAGTGAGAGACACACACACAGAGAGGGACAGATAGACAGAGAAAGAAGAGTGATGAGTGCAAGAGAGAAAGAGAAGAGAGAGAGAGAAAGATGAAAAAATGGGTAGAAAGATATAGACAAAGAGAGAGGAAAAAAAAAAGAGCGAAAAGAAATAAACGAGAGAGAGAGAGAGACAGAGAGAAATGAGTGAGAGAGAGAAGAGAGACAGAGAGAGAAGAGAGATGAGAGAGATAGAGAGAAGAGAGATGAACAAGAGACACAGAGAGAAAGAGAGAGATAAACAGACAGACAGACAGACAGACAGAGAAGAATGATGAGTGAGAGAGAAAAAAAGAAGAGACACAGAGACACAGAGAGAAAGAGAGAGATAGACAGACAGAGAAGAGTGATGAGTGAGAGAGAGAAAGAGAGAGAGAGACAGAGACAGAGAGATAAGAAGATGAAAAAATGGGAGAAAAGCGAAATGTTCAAAAGAGTAAGACGACTTCTCTTTTTTTTTTTGTGACAGAAAAATATCGTTACATTTATTTAAACCATTTTGTGACTATATTTATATGAAGCCGTCTCAAAGCCACAATATATATATATATATATATATATATATATTTTACTTCTTTTTTTTGTGTGCAACGGTACCTATTACGGTCGCAAAAAACTCTTCTTTTTTTTTTGCGATTGCAGCTGGTACCGTCGCAAAAACTCTATTTTTTTGCAACAGCAATCTCTGCTGTTACAAATACTCTATTTTTTTTTTTTCAACAGCAATTTCTGCCGTCGCAAATACTCTCCTTTTTCGCGACAGCATTTTATGCCATCGCAAATACTCTATTTTTTGCAACGGCAAGTTGTGCCGTCTCAAAAAGTCACATTTTTTTTGTGATGACAAGTTGTGCCGTTTCAAAAGGTCATATTTTTTGCGACGACAAACTGTGCCGTTGCAAAAAGTCATTTTTTGCGACGGCAAATGTGCCGTCACAAAAAGTTTCGTCTTTTAAGCCCACTTTTTTTTTTGTAGTGAGGACGTCTGGGTGGACGACCGGCTATGGCTTTTTGGCCCAGTTTTGCTCCAAAAAATATAATAAAAAATAGATTAACCTATAAATAGTGTCTCGCTTAATTAGGTGAGGCACTGAAGCAAAGTCAAAATGAATGATTGCTATAGAGAGTCTGATAGAGCACGTATTTACAACTTTTGCTCTCTATCCGTATTTACAACACGTATTTACATCCTGATGCGGATGCTTTTAGTCTATATATATATAGATCAAAATACTCTTATAGTTGAAACAAAGCAAGTAAATTCTGTTATAGTTGCTTTATACTAATACTATGTTTGGTTCTTACATTTATTAAAGAAAAATAAAATAAAATAAAATAAAATAAAATAAAATGAAATGAAAAGAAAAGAAAAATAAATGTATATAATAAGGCAGCTCAGTTTTGATATTTGTCCTACGTGTACATTTGTTATCAATGGTTGAGAAATATGGTGAAAGTCTCAACATACACTAATTTAAACCTACCTGAAATATATGTTGCACAACACTAATTTTAAATACACTTTATTCTTACGCTGTGTTTGGTTAGGGGATTTGAGAAGAAATTTAGAAAAGAAAATAGAAAAGGTAGGTGAAATGTGAATAAAATATATCTAAATTTCACTTAATTTCATACACTTTTTTCCTTTCTTTTTTCAAATCTCTCTCTAAATTTCCTAACTAAACATAGCGTTAAAGTATTTCAAAATATTTTCTCTGCATGAAAATCAAGCTACTTTATTTATTTCTTCTTTTGTTGTGCTTTCTTTCTTTTGTATAATTATATGGACGGAAGAAATACTGGTTATGACCAAAGCTACAATTACTTTTTAGCTGACACAATTGAGCAAAAAGATTAAATAGATAAGGCACTCACTGTGTATGATACAAATGGAGAAAACCAAAAAACAAAACAAAATAAAACAAAAGCAAAGACAGTAATACCATTGCAATGGGGTTTTTTTTTTCATCACTTTTTCAATTAGTGAAAATGAAGTCATTTTGGAAGATAGCAATGAATGTGGATTTGAAGAAGTCCCTATCTCTCAAATTGAACAACAATGCAGTGATTAACAAACACAATCATTTCAAGGAATTACATGCTTATTACTGAAGTGGGATCAATGATAACCTTGTAGTATCCTTATTATTATTATTATTATTATTTTTAGAAAAAATTTATATATATATATATTAGTACAAAGAAGATCTTCCTAATTTTGCAGACTAAAACTATTTTGATGTCCTAATAGTAAAGTACCATGAATTGTTTATGAGATAATCATATTAGTTTGCTTTAAACCAGATTGAAGTGTTCCCACATAAATTGTCAACCAACCAAAATTAATAAAACTAAGGTTATGTTTGGATAGCAAAAACTAAAGAGAATGAATGATAATTTAATAAAATTGTTGTATCAATATTATTCAAGTGTTTAGTTTAGATACAGATTTTTATAGTTAAACATAAAATTTTAAATATCGTAAATAAATAATCAATCTTATTTGGCTGTATATATGAGGGGTCAAAGTAGTCTAATTAGTTAAGTTTATATACTCCAAAATCAAATATGTACAATACATAGCCTATATTGATTTGATGATGATAATGAAGAGCAAATCAGTTTTAGCTTCAAAATTGGTACATGGGTTAAAGGTTATGTGATCCGAGTAGCTTTTAATCATTGTTTTTTGCTATATAGTTCTAAAAAAATTCTTAAAAAGTCCAACCCTACAAATTAGAAATATTGATTGTTTCATTAGCTTCTCAATTAATTATTCTTTTATTTTGCTAATTTGTCAATTTCCTTTGCACATCATTAGTTTATCACCACGTTTCATTATCATCGTCACAAGATTCTCCTCGATTTGTTGTTATGCTCTTCACAAGCCTAACCCATTTTTTAGTTTTTTTTTTTTTTTTACTAATAATATATGGTAATGCTATCACCAAGAAATGTTTACTTAAAGACTAAGAACTTGTCATATGTAAGTTTCAAAATTTTTAAAATTCTACGTACTTGATTGTCTCAATAATCTAAGTTTCTTAGAAATATTTGCTAGTTACACTATTGAGTTATTGGTGATATATTAGTGTAAACATTTTGATTTTCTTTATTTGATGTAATTAATGTCATGACTATGAAATGAATCAAAATTATTTAAGTTCAACTCATATTTAACATGTTAAAGGCTCATTCAACATTAATACATATTTGGAAATTTTTTTTTTTTATTTTAGCTCAATAAACTAATAAATATTTTAGAAATATACATAAAAAATATTATTTAAACTCACTTCAATCAAAATTCATTTGATATTGACTTGAAAACTAAAATTTAAGTATAAGAGCATCTCTAACCGTTCACTTCTTTTTTTCACCAAATTTGAGTAAAAAATATGTTGTTTTCTCAATTTGATACGGCTTCCTCCAACGGTGAGCATCAAACAAAATTGAGAGAAGGGTCGACCGGTAAGACTATTTTTTTTTTAAAAACCTGTTGGAACCTTTTGACCTGTTTGAACCTACCTATTTGAAAGGGAACCGGTCGACCGGTTGGTCAACCGGCCGGACAACCGACTGGTTGACCGGTTGGTCTCCCCCAACGGTAAAGCATAGTAAAATAATGAAATCTGGAACATGTTCTCACTTTGATGAATTTTTTGTTTTATTCTCATTTTGATACAAATTTGCTAAAATCATTGGAGCTCCAAAAAGTAACTTTTTCACCAAATTTCAAATTTAATGCAAGATTTGATAAATCGTTGGAGATGGTCTAAGATGACATATATATTTGATTAGCATACCCACAACTCACCATGTAGGGGTGATATGAAAAATTAATTAAAATTTAATTTTTTAACTTATTTTAACTTTTATAAAAAATAATATAATTCAAAATAAATTAAAAAGTTAGAAGCTAACTTTTAAGTGGCTCTTTCCAAATTGCCCCATATTATTATATAATATGTATGGACAAAATAGTTGATGGCATTTTGGTTGCAACTTGCAAGTGATTTTACATAAAGAGGTGCAAACTACGTCATCATGTTTTGTTTTTTGGTAGAATGGTGGAATCAAATTCCACATAAATCAAAGAGGGTGGAGATTTTTTAAAAATATTCACTGCATTCAAATTTTATTTTTTATTTTTTTTGAAATTTCAGAATTTGTTTACAGATAATTTTTTTTTTAAATTTAGTTTTGTGAAAAAAAGTAAAAAAAACAAAAAAAGTGTTAATACTCATTATTTTCATATAATTTTTTCTTTTTAAAAATCCAACTAAATAGAAAGAGTTTTTTTTTTTCCTTTTCCTCTCTCTAAAAACTATAATATTACAATGGATGCAGTGGGAATAAAAAATTTAATCCCTCTGTTTGTTTTCATTTTTCGTATTTTTTTGTTTTCATTAATTTTTTTTAATATTTTAATCAATTTTTTTAATTTTTAGACACACCTAACATAAATATACTTAAAAAGTATAATATTTGTGAAAAAAATCTTTAAAAAATTTACTAAATACCAAAAATATTAAAAAAATACCAAAATTCAGTACATTTTTTTAAAAATATTTTGTGTATTTATTAATTTTTTAAAATATTTTTTCACAAATAATTTACTATTTAGATACATCTAAATAAGATACATTTAAAAAAATTAAAAAAATTGCATAAAATTAAAAAAATATTTACTAAAAACAAAAAAATACAAAAAATAAAATACTAAATTTTAAAAAAATTAAATTTAAAAAACTAAAACCAAACATACACTAAAATTCTCTAAGAACTGCCCAGAGTGATCTAACTTACTTTTTAACTCCAATGAGAAAGTCAATATAGATAAGTGAACAACATTTTTTTCAAGTAAGTAATAATTACATATAAATTCTTAGATCTACCATCTTAAATGATTGTATTCACAGCTCTCTCATGATGGTTCACAATGTGAACAATATTATATTTTATAAATATAATAATAACATTAAAAAAATATCTTACATAAATATTTGGAATAGATTGACTTAAATAACATACATTTATTTTATATTTTCATTTTACTTCTACAAAAATTATAAATACACTTCCAAAAATTTTAAACACAACCTAAACTTGGAACTTAAAAATTGAGTTTTATGAATTAAGTTTTTTGAAAATTGAGTTTTTTAGTTTTTGTATTTTTTTTTATTTTTAGTGAATATTTTTAAAATTTTAAACATTTTTTTTTATTTTTTTAGATACACCTTACTTAGATGTATCTAAAAAGTAAAAAATTTGTGAAAAAATATTTTTAAAAATTAATAAATACATAAAAATACAAAAAATGTACTGAATTATTGTATTTTTTTTGTATTTTTAGTATCTGGTGAATTTTTAAAAGGTTTTTTTCAATTTTTTTTTTACTTTTTAAGTATATTTATGTTAGGTATGTCTAAAAATTAAAAAAATTGCTCAAAATATTAAAAAAATTTAGTAAAAACAAAAAAAATACGAAAAATAAAAAAATAAAATTTTCTGAAAAATATTTTTAAAAAGTGGTAACCAAGCATATACTATTTTCAATATGCACTCAATGACAAATTTTGGAGTGCAACAATTATCAAAAAAGGTGGTGCAAATAGTACTCCCCTTTAAGTTTAGGGCTATTTATGCAAAAATATTATCTAAGGAGGAATAGAATGTAAGAGCATCTATAAAAGTTTCTTTAAAATATGTTTGTTAATTATTATAACTAGTTTTATGTTATTTTATTTATTCCAACGGACTAACTAGTATAAGAGTTATTTTAATAATGTTTTTGCAAATTAGTTACATTTAAAGCGGATTAAAAAGCTTTTTAAATTAGTTTGTGTGAATAAATATGTAAAATAAAAAGTAGCATAAGAACACATAAATAAAAAATTAATTACATAGAATAAAAACATACTGTTTTCATACTTTAATTAGTAAAAAAAATAAAGAATAACATTCAGTGTGTTTGGTTTTAATTTTCTGGATTCAATTTTCTAAAAATTGAGTTTTTTTTATTTATTTTATTTTTTCTTTTTAGTGAATATTTTTAAAATTTTAAGCAATTTTTTAAAAACTTTTTTAGAGGCACATTACTTAAATTTGTAAAAAAAAGTATTTTAAAAAATCAAGAAATATACAAGAATATGAAAAATATACTGAATTATCATTTTTTTAATATATTTTTGATATTTAGTAAATTTTCTAAAGATTTTTTCACAAATATTATACTTTTTAAGTGTATTTTTGTTAGGTGTGTCTAAAATTTTAAAAAAATACTTAAAATATTAAAAAAGTTTAATAAAAATAAAAAAATACAAAATTTTAATTTTCTAAAAAGTAAATTCTTAAAATAGAAACCAAACAAAATAGAAAACAAACAAACTGATTAGAGTTGCTCTCAAACCATAAAACATAAGAATCTCTTCTTGATCTCTCCTTAACCCTCTTCTTAATCTCTCCTTAACTTTTTATTTGTTAGGTCATTGGACCTACTTTTGGACCCAATTTTGATGATCCGCACCGTTCACATTTTTAGATTTATTGAGTATATAATACCTGTAAAAAATAAAATTTATCGGATATCAGAAAGCATGTGTTTTGATCATCGAACTACAAATTATTTTTTTAAAAAATTAATAAATAGTTTTCTGAACACATACTTTCTGATATCCGCTCAACTTAATTTTTTATAGGTATGATAAACTTAACAAATATTAAAATATGAATGATTTGTATTATTGAAATTAGATCAAAAAATAAGCCTAATAACCTAACAAGTAAGAAGTTAAGGAGAGAAATTAAGAAGATGAGGTTAATTCAAAACATAAGGGGGTATGCTGCCAATAACATAGTGCTCTTTTGGAAAACCGGTAAAAAGTCAATTTTTAATTTTTTATCAATTTTAAGTCACACTATCTCTCATATAATTTATTCATAAAAAGATTAAAATAAATTAAAAAAATTAAAAAATTAATTTTTTACCAACTTTTCAAAATACTACATAAAAAGATGAGTTCTTCCACAGAAAATCATAAGCATAAAAAAGAAAGTAAAAAAATATTAAAATTATAAAAAAAAAAATTATAAAGAAAACCCCCCAATAATGGAGGAGAAGTGTGGCGAGCCTTTGGATTTTGCAGATGGGGTAGAGAGAGAGAGAGAAGCATGGAGAATCCCAATGCAGAGGTAGAAAGAGAAAGAGAGAGACAAACACACACACACACACCTCACACAGCTCACTTGCAGAGACAGACAGCTGAGTGTGTATGGTGTGGACTCTCTGCTCTTCTTGTCACTCAATTCATCTCCAAACAATTACAATTACTGCATTACAATTAACTGTACCAATCCTCTCTCTCTCTCTCTCTCTCTATAAAACTTATACTCCTATAATCTTTGATTCTCTCTCCAAACCCCCCAATCTGAAGAAAGATTCCATCTTTAAATTCTCTCTTTCAGACCTCAGATCGCATGACAGAGGATCAAACCCTAATGTCAGAGGACGACGAGAGAGCCTCGCCGTCTGATCTCGGCGGCGACATCAAGCCCCGCGGTTGCGCCGTCGCCGGAGAATACGTGTCTCCGTTCCCAGATCAAGTCCTCGAGAACGTTCTAGAAAACGTACTGCTCTTCTTGACCTCTCGACGAGACCGCAACGCGGTGTCGCTGGTGTGCAAGTCGTGGAACCGTGCGGAGGCGCTCACCCGATCGGAGCTCTTCATCGGGAACTGCTACGCGGTGGCGCCCCACCGCGTGACGGAGCGCTTCCGGCAAGTGAGGGCGGTGACGCTGAAGGGGAAGCCGAGGTTCGCGGATTTCAACCTCATGCCTCACAATTGGGGTGCGCACTTCGCCCCCTGGGTCACCGCCATGGGTTCCCACTATCGTGCGCTCGAGAAGCTCTGTCTCAAGCGCATGTCTGTCAAGGACGAAGATCTGGAGCTTCTGGCTGATTCGTTTCCCTATTTCAAAGAGCTCGTGCTTGTCTGTTGCGATGGCTTCGGTACCAGTGGTCTCGCTGTGATTGCCAACAAGTGCAGGTTAGTGTAAATATTTAGGGGTTTTTGTTCTCTATATCAATGGCTCTAATTCTAGATCTGTTTTGGTAATTTGTAATTAGATGTTCTTGATTTGATACATATATATATTGACAGAGATCTTTGAACGATTTGAAAAGGGTTTGGGTCAATTTTGCCTTTTGATCTGTTATTGTTTTGTATGAAGTTCTATGACGTTATCTGAACCCTGAACTATACATTGTGGGTTTGCTTGGCTCTAATTGAATCCCCAACTGAAAGAGGTGTGAATTTACAGTGGAAAATTATTATGTGATTACCACATATATGCCTCTCATGATATGATTTTTATCTCAGGCAACTTCGAGTGCTTGATCTGATTGAGGATGAGGTTACGGATGATGAAATCGATTGGATTTCTTGTTTCCCAGAGGGTGGAACTTGTCTCGAGTCTTTCATTTTCGACTGTGTGGAATGCCCAATAGATTTTGAGGCATTGGAACAGCTGGTGGCGAGATCTCCGTCGTTGAAGAAACTTAGGTTGAACCGGTTCGTTAACATTGGGCAGCTTTACAGGCTGATGATCCGAGCTCCACAGCTCACACATCTTGGTACTGGGTCATTTAGCCCTTCGGAGATTGCTGCTCAAGGTGATCATCAGGAGCTAGATTATGTCTCCGCCTTTGCTGCTTGCAAATCGCTAGTTTGCCTCTCGGGTTTTAGGGAAATTATACCCGATTATCTGCCTGCAATCTACCCAGTTTGTGCTAATCTCACCTCACTAAATTTTAGCTATGCCAACATCAATGCAGAACAACTTAAATCAGTCATATGCCATTGCCATAAACTCCAGATCTTTTGGGTATGTGATTGGTTTGTTCATGGGTTTTAATTAATTTTGTTATTTAGTTTCAATCATGAAGTGCACATTCTATATCTGCAGGTGCTCGATTCGGTGTGTGATGAAGGACTTCAGGCGGTGGCTGCAACATGTAAGGATCTCCGTGAGCTTCGGGTTTTCCCTATTGATGCCAGCGAGGATAGTGAGGGCCCCGTTTCTGATGTGGGTCTCCGTGCAATTTCTGAGGGGTGTAATAAGCTGCAATCGATTTTATATTTCTGCCAGCGAATGACAAATGCAGCAGTGATAGCCATGTCAAACAACTGTCCGGATCTTGTGGTGTTCCGTCTCTGTATAATGGGGCGACATCGACCTGACCACATTACCGAAGAGCCAATGGATGAGGGTTTTGGAGCCATTGTCAAGAACTGTAAGAAACTTACCCGACTCGCTGTATCTGGTTTACTAACTGATAAGGCTTTCAGTTACATTGGAGAATATGGGAAACTGGTTAGGACTTTGTCGGTTGCTTTTGCTGGAGACAGCGATACGGGGCTAAAATATGTGCTCGAGGGCTGCTCGATGTTGCAGAAGCTTGAAATCAGAGACAGCCCATTCGGAGATTCAGCTTTGCATTCTGGTTTGCACCACTATTACAACATGAGATTTCTTTGGATGTCTTCATGTAGATTAACTCGTCAAGGTTGCAAGGAGATTGCTCAGCAATTGCCACGCCTGGTAGTGGAAGTTATCAACGGGGATGGGGAGGTAGAGGTGAAAGATGATTATGTCGACATATTATACATGTATAGATCCCTTGAAGGGCCGAGGTCTGATCCACCAATATCTGTGACAATCTTGTAAACTTTCAACATTGGAAAACACTCAACCTCTCTTTACAGTGGCTTCTGAGGAAGTTATATTACTAGTTTTTTTGTGGGTTGCTGTCATAACCTGCAAGTTCATGTACTCGTTGAACAGAGACAAGAATGCCCCTCATGTTCTTGGTTTGAGCTGTTGGAGATTTGGAATGGCATTCAAAGCAGGGGCTCTGTCAAGGATATGTATACTTTGTGCTTTGGTTCTTCTGGGTGGTTTATGGAAGTGTGCTTAATGAACGTATCTCTGCAGGGATCGGACCATCCCTATGTTGTCATCGTTGTGTTGGTAGGCATTTAAATTTTTGTATGTTTTTTTCTGCTTTCATATTCATTTCTGAAATGAAGGCTTCTAGAGGTAACAGTTAGCAAGGGATGGATCATTGAGAGCTGCGCGCAAAGATTGATTAGATTTCTGTTATATATACAACAATGGATCAAATTGGTTGGGAGTCCTCAAGATGGGAGATTGAGAGACACTGAAATTTCTCTTTTCAGTAGAATTGAGTCTTGCTTATTCTTGTTCAAAAATTTCAGTTTTTTAGACTTTGAAGCTCTGTAGTTGGTGAGAACTAATGCCTCAGAGAATGGTTACATCTCTCTCTTACCCGACTGTTGAATTTATTAGTATTGTTTTTGTGAGCAAATGTTCAGATGGGAAATAAATGCCAAACATATGCATACATATGATATGGGCCAGATGCTAGTGGGAGGGAGGAGTATCTTGCCCCTCTCTCTCTCTCTTTTTTTTTTTTGTTATTTTATTATTAATCTTATTTTCAAATTTTCTGAATGAAGAATGATCTGTTTGGTAGTGATGGAGCCCACTGATGAAGTATGGAAAGTATTGGACAAGTACACCTTTCAAGGTCCCCCATTCATGAGACTTCTGTGTTTTTCAACCCAGTGGATGGTCCTGATTGATTCCATCTCACATGCATCTTTTAGTGAACTCTCTCTACAGAGGAAACAGAATAGTATACAAGTCCATGATATACCTTTACAATGATTTGTTGCTGGATCTATATTTTTGGTTACAGCTGGGCTTTTTAGCCTACAATGTTACTACCTACCATTATTTGTTATTTGTTATTTGTTATTTGTTATTCAGTAATGCTACCTTTTAATATTTTACAATAATATTATAAATTCAGATTTAACTATCTAAAAATTATTTGAAATTATCATTTAATGGTTTAGATTTATTCTATATGTAGATCTCATAATTTATAAATTCAATCTCAATCACACAATCACTATTTTGGGTCAATGAGGACCATATTTAACTAGTTTGGTCCCAGATTTATTCATATATATATATATATATTTAGAAAATGCTCAGAATTTAAAATATGAATTTCTTCTGGGTATGATTTAAATTTTGAATTTTTTTAAATATATATTTTTCTGATTGTGTGAAGTATGTCTAATATATCCCTTTTCCTTCCTTTTCCTAGTGTATTCTCATGCTCAACTTGGCTCAACTCAGTTAGCTAGCTGTGCACTCCTTTGGAAAATTGGGTTGGGATGAGTTAGAATTAAAATAGTCATAAAAAAATAGATTTTTTAGTTTCAAGTTACAAAATATCATATTCAAATAATCATTATTCTATTTTTTCTTTTAAAAATGTCAAAAAATCATTTAAAACGAGATTTTTAACCTCAAATTAAAATAATTAAAAAATCAATTCACATTCCAAATAAATTTTAGATTTTTGGACTCACTCATATCTCGTTTGGGGAGAGATTAAAAATAACTAAAAAAATTATTACAAGTTAAATTAATTTATAAAAAGTAAAAAAATTATTAAAAAAAATTAATTTCCAAATGAGTCGTCTGTAAAGGAGCTGAACTCGGTACATTTGTTATTTATTTAAATAATAAGGCATTTTTTATATATTAAATAATATAAATTATGAGCTTGATTATTAAGTTATTTATTAGTAGATTGGAACTAAAGTTTCAGTATAATATTGATATTTAAGCTCAAATATTAGATTCATTTTTTAAATTTAATGATGTGTTAATTAATTAAAATATCTAAGGTGACAATCTAATAAATTTTTCTAAATTATCAACTAATCATTTTATTTACACATCACTAAAGTCTACTAATGTGAATTTATATATCATTTTTCTTAATATAAATAAAATGAATTCAAGTTTAACGTTCCACTTGTTTGGACGAAAAATATTTTTTAAAAAATATATATTTTTATTTTTAATAGTTGGTGCAATAAAAAATAAAAGTCAACAAAAAATATTTTTCATGATCAATAAAAAAAAATCTATATGGATAATCACTTTTAAAAAGTAAAAATATTTTCTGAACTAAAATCTTATTAATGTCACTTCTACCATCATAAAATTATCACCGTCGCTATCCAACCACCATGCCATTGCCTCCATCGCCACCTTTATTTTACCACCACTACCAGCACTAGTAAAAAAATATTTTCCGTATAAATAAACGCAGCGTAATTAGGGTTGTTTTGGGAAGTTGGTTAAAAGTGATTTTTTGGCTTTTAACCAAGCTTTTGGCTTTTTTAGACAAATGATTTGGGAAGTTGGTAAAAAGTGACTTTTGAATTTTTTGATTAATATTTGTTTATGATGTCAAATCATAATAAAATGACTAAACTACCCCCATTTATTTAAAATATTTACAACTGAACCTATGTAACACATTGTGACCCATGAGGGGTAAAATTGTAATTGCACCGTTGGCTAAAAATCAACTTGCTAAATGAAAAAAAACCAAAAAAGTCAACTTTTGACTTTTACTACTAACCAAAAAAAATGACTTTTAGCCAAGTTCCCAAAATAGCCCTTATAACTCCACTCGGTTTGGACCCTTCCTCTCTATTTGCGAGAGTGGGATCATTTGATGATTTGTCAGTCCCCCTTTGTTTGCGTTATGAAGGAGCCAACTCCTCTCTCTCTCTCTCTCTCTCTCTCTCTCTCTCTCTCTCTCTATATATATATATATATACATATACTAGTATAATTAGTAATTGACCCTACAATGTACGTATTTTTTTTCCAAAAAATATTTCATGACAATGTATGTTATAAAAAAATAATTTTAATTTTAATTTTAATTATTTATTTTGATAATATTAATGCTATCGTTCTATAAAACTATTACTTGAATACTTATATATATTAATTTTAGTTAAATTATTTGTGTATTTTGATCATTTTAATTCTATTGTATTGTAAAAGTGTAATTATCATATAATAATTTTGTATGATATATATTCAATTATAAAATAGTAAAATAAATACTCATTTTGATATTAAAAATAATAGTTAAATTAGAAGAAGAGTTAGTAACATAAAATTAAAAGTAATTCTAATTATTTAATTTTCTTTTATATTTATTTGGAAAATAAAAATATGTAGAAACAGAAATTATATAAAATTTATTGAAAAAATTATCATATAATGATTTTATATGATATATGTATATTAAATTATAATATTGTAAAATAAACACTCGTAATTAAATTAAAATATCAACTATATAAAAAAAAATTAATAACAACTAACTAAGAAAGAATCACATAATAATATCTAAACCCAAAAAGAAGAAATAATGAAAACATCCACACAATAGATACATCTCAATGTATGAATTGATTAATCATCTGTAATATGATGGCAAAACATAAAAAAATTTACTATTCAACAATTCAAAAAGTAACTTAAGTAGTAAATCTAAACTTTAGAAGAGAGTATCATTGCTGTGCATATTTTTCCTCCTGTGAGTTGTGATTATATAAAATAATGTAGGAAAAAAAGTATAATTCATACTACATAGAATCACCATAAAATTTAAACAACAAAATTCATAATATAGAATAATATGAAATTGGTATTGGGTATAGAATAATGCACGTGGGAGGCAAAAAAAAAAAGAAAAAAAAAGGAGACAATTTAACATTTAAAAAAAATATCATAATACCCTTGAAAGAATTAAGAAGAAAAACGTCAAATGCAAAATTAGTATTGAATTTGTGAATTATCTCAATTTATTTATCATAAAAATATATAAAAAAGAAATATTTGTCAAATAGAATACATATAAAATAGGTAAAGTTAGTATAATTTAAATTAAGTTTGGGTTTATGTAATTAACAAAATATATGAAGGCGTGGCTTTCTTAGAACAAAAAAGTAAGCCCTTATAATGTGTCACTTAAATATGAAAAAAAAAAAGACTTTTAATAATATATATGATTACCTGTGCTATACACGGATATTAAAAAAAATTTTAAAAAAAAATTAAAATTAAATAATAATATAAAAAATTTATCTATAATATTTAGCAAAAATAATTTAGAACCAATTAAATTTTTTTTTTTTTATTCTTATATCATTAATTGTGTGCTCTAAGTTTTTAATAATAAATACATGTCATAATTTAATTAGTAAAAATTAAAAAATAAATCACAAAAATTAGGATAAATTATACAAATAGTCTTTGCAGTTTACACGATGTGTCAATTTGGTCCTGTTGTTTCAATTTGCTCAATATTGCCTTTTAATTTAACGGATTGCGTCATTTTAGTCTAATAAATAATAATCGTTAAGTTTGGTGGACGGAAAGTCAAACTATGTGTCAATTTGGTCTCTGTTGTTTACACAATGTGTCAATTTGGTCCCTGTTAAAATCGAGTAAATTAAAACAACAGGGACCAAATTGACACATTGTGTAGACTTTCTGCCCACCAAACTTAACAACTGTTATTTATTGGACTAAAATGACACAATCTGTTAAATTAAGGGGCAAAATCGAGCAAATTAAAATAACATGGACCAAATTGACACATCGTGTAAACTACAAGTACCATTTACATAATTTATCCAAAAAATATATTTATAATAAAATATAAATATATTTCGTCTTATAAGTTTCGTAAATTTAATTTGTCATATGATAGTAGTAAATTATATTTGTCTATATATTAATTTTTTCATGTTTTGTAAAATATAAAAATTTATCTAGCATCAAAATTAAAATTTGTCTTATGTTATAAGATTTACGTAAAAATGGATTAAGATTCAATTATGATATTAAATTTGGGTTTCACATTAGATTTATGCCAATTTATCCTTCACCTAATTATTAAAAATTGTTTTGGTCTATTCTCAACTTTTATATGAATTGTGGGGATGTATTTTCTGAATACCAACACGTGGCAAGGTGACGCCGACGTGTCAGTCGAGGTGCCACGTGTCCTGGTTGTGACGCCGAGGTTATCTCGGCAAGGCCGATGTTAGCTCCGAAAATATCGGAATCCGAGATAAATGGATAAAAGATAAGGGACAAAAGTCTTAGAGTAAAAAGGGAACTTTGCTAAGATAAGGATAAAGCTCTTAAGGGGTTTATCTTTATCTCTTGTGAAATCCAAAGTAAGCACTGAATGAGAGTCCATAAAAGTCAGGCTTCTAGTGGGATTAGGATTGAGTTGGCTATAAAAATAGAGGAACCCCCGTGGGTCTAAGGTACGCAATTTTATGCTTTGAGCAGTAAGTTTAGCACTTGATTATCTTTGAGAGAGATACTGACTTGATCGTCGGAGTGTCCCCGGGTGAAAGAGCCACCGCCGGAGCTTTTTCTTTCTGTTACAGGTTAGCTGAAGCCATCTATTTTGCCAGTGCTCTCCAGCTGATTACTAGACGGACAGTGTGGTCAAAAAATCACTCACACAATTTGGCGCCGTCTGTGGGAAACTTAGAAGAATAGATGGCCAGTAACGGACAGATAAAAAACATTGGGGGCGACACTCCTGCTGGGAGTGGCAGATCAATTGAACTCGACATTGAAGGAGACAACTACGATGCAGAAACTCATGACCAGGGCCACGGAGAGAAAGACGTTGGCCAGGAGGGCGACACTTCGAAGAGGACAGACCAAGGCAAGTACTATAACGAAGATAACCTTCAGGTATGGAGGGATAGGTGCCTACGGAGGGATGAGGAAGTAAAAGAATTGGCAAACAAGTTGGCAGACCCATAGTCGGTTGTCAACTTCATGATGCAAAACAATATCATGCAGCCACCATACCCGCTGCAAGATACGCCGATGCCAGCAACTAATACCCAGAAGAAAGGAAAAAGAACAATCCCCAAAGTCCCTCAGCACACCAGGAGCGAACGACACTCTCACCGACCTTGCAGGGAAGTTGGACGAGAGGAGCCGAGACGAGAGGAGTCCCGAAGGACGTATCAGACGAAGGATCCAGAGCCCAAAGAACATCGGCATGTTCAAGGGCAGGCGCTCTGCTTTGACACAACACATGAAAAGAGATCAAAACGAGCACACCACAAGGCTGAAAGTAGTATGCCGAAAAGATTGAAGTCCAAAGATAGCCGAGCTCTAGGGAGGAGTAAAGAAGGCTTGAGAGATTACCTCAAGAGGAAACAACAGAATGCTGAAGCCGAGGTAACTTCTCCGGTTAAGCCGAAGACACAATTCTCGGTGGAACTGGACAAATTTGAAGCACCAAAGAGATTCAGTATGCTGAGGTTCCAAATATATGATGGTAAGTCAGATTCCAACTTCCACGTTGGGCTATACCTGAATTCAATGGCATTATATAGTGGGAACGAGCCGTTGCTCTGCAAAGTATTCCCCTCGTCCTTTGGGGAAATTGCATCAGATTGGTTCCATAAACTACCGAAATGAAGTGTAAAGACGTAGGAAGGCCTGGCCGAGATGTTTGTGGCCAGGTTTGTGACAAATAAACTACAGCCCTTAAGGGTCGACGCACTGATGGCTTTAAAGATCACCAAGGATGAAGGTCTTAGGGCCTACGCAAAAAGGTACTACAAGGTGTTCAATCGAATACCTGATTGCAACCAAGAGGTGGCAGTCGTGTCTTTCAAGAACGGCCTGAAAGATGACTGCCCACTACGAAAATCTTTGGCAAAGACATTGCCAAAAAGCATGGAAGAACTCATGGCATGAATCGAGAAGTATGCCAACGCCGAAGAAGACACATTGACGAGTAAGGAGATAAAACAGGAGAAAGGGAACGGCTCGTCGAAACGAGGCCAAGGTAACAATGGAACGAGCAAGCAAGAGGCAGAACTAAGGGCCACACAAACAGTAACAACCGTGTTCCGGATCCCAATTCCCAAAATCCTGGATCAAATTCGAAACCAGCCCTATTTCAGAACGCCAAAAAGGACTCCAGGAGAGTTCATGGGAAGAAACATGAGTAGGCATTGTGCCTACCACAATGCAGATGGGCATACGACTCAGGGTTGCAGAGCCCTAAAAACATATTTAGAAGACCTGATAAGACAAGGATATCTGAGAGACCTTGTTGATGAAACCAGAACAAGGGAAGAACGAGCGAGATTGCCTCAAGCACCAGCAGCCCCACCTCCCCCAGTACAACAGCCACAGGCAGAAGGACCTCAGGTAATCAACATAATCCACTAAAAGGTCAACAAAAACGAAATCCGAGGAGAAACCCAGAAAGTAAAACACCTTCAACATGTCTATCAAGTCGGAGAGAAAAAGACATCGGGCAGAACAGTACCAGGGACGGATGATAACCTTCACTGAAACCGACCTAGAGATGGTCCAACACCCGCATAATGATGCTTTGGTAGCATCCCTCCAGGTTGGGGAATGCCAAGTGAAACGCATCCTGATTGACCAAGGAAACTCTTGTGACATCATGTACATCCAATGTTACAAGGAGCTCGGCCTTCACCCATTTGACATGGAACGATCCAACGGCCCAATGGTCGGGTTCAATGGAACGCCGACATGGCCACTGGGAGCAGTAAGCTTGGAGGTGCAGGCTGGCACCAGGAAAATCAAGACAGACTTCACCGTCATCGACACACCTTCCCCTTACAACATCATCTTGGGAAGACCATGGTTGCATGCAATGGGGGCAGTTCCCTCAACATTGCATCAACTGTTGCGATTCCCAACAGAGCATGGGATAGAAGAAATCAGGGGTGATCAGCTGCAGGCAAAAAGTTGCTCCATGGCAGCAATAAAGTCTACTTGCAGCATTCGAGAGCCAGAAGAGACAGAAATTGAAGAAGAAGACGTAGAAGTTCTAGAAGACATCGGCGAGGAGCCAGCCGAGAAGATCAACTGGGGAAACCCCTTTGCCATGGCTTATGGCACAGAAGCAATCATTCTACTGGAAATCGGCGTCCCTGGAATCAGAACCCAAGGGGAAGAAAAAGGAACTAATGATGTTCTCTTAGCACGAGATCTAGATCTTCTAGAAGAACGAAGGGAGAAAGCTGCAGTTCAGCTTGCAGCATACCAACAACAGCTTGCCAGAGCATACAACAAGAAGGTCAATCCAAGAGAATTTCAGTGGTGACCTCATCCTAAGGAAAGTTGTCCCAAAGAGGGCAAGTTTGGCCCAAATTGGGAAGGACCCTACAAGATCATCTCGGTACTGGGAAAAGTGGCATACCGGCTTGAAGATTAAAAGGGCAAAGAATTGCCAAGATCTTGGAACACTTGTAATATTGAAATTTCTTTATCATTAGAATTCCTTTATTCCTTGGCCATTTGCCGAAATAAATAAATAAAGATTCAGTTCTATTTTCAAGATAGTTGACGTTGTCTCTGGAATACATGTATAATGCGAACTCAAGTGAAACTCAGGCTCACATTAGGGGGCAGAGGGAAGAGAAAAGTATTGCTTAACACTTGTTGAAATTTGTGAACAATTTACAAGTTAAGTTAAGCCGAGATCATTGTTTACCACTTGTTGAAATTTGTGGACAATTTACAAGTTGGTTAAATTGAAAAGTATTGCTTAATACTTGTTGAAATTCGTGGACAATTTACAAGTCAAGTTAAGCCGAGATCATTACCACTTGTTGAAATTCGTGGACAATTTACAAGTCAACTTGTAAATTGTCCACAAATTTCAACAAGTTGGTTAAACCGAAAAATATTGCTTAACACTTGTTGACATTTGTGGACAATTTACAAGTTAAATTAAGCCGAGATCATTGTTTACCACTTGTTGAAATTTGTGGACAATTTACAAGTTGGTTAAACCGAAAAGTATTGCTTAACACTTGTTGAAATTTGTGGACAATTTACAAGTTAAGTTAAGCCGAGATCATTGTTTACCACTTGTTGAAATTTGTGAACAATTTACAAGTTGGTTAAAACCAAAAAATATTGCTTAGCGCTTGTTGAAATTTGTGGACAATTTACATGTTAAGTTAAGCCGAGATCATTGCTTAGCGCTTGTTGAAATTTGTAGCAATTTACAAATTGAAGTTAAGCCGAGATAATTGTTTATCTTCACTTGTTGAAATTTGTAGCAATTTACAAATTGAAGATAAACCAAAGACAAGAAAATTGCCGAGATATATCATCAGTTGGCATAACCGAGGTATGTCACCCCGAGAAGGTTACACAAAGAAGGAAGAGTGTACATATGCAGAATATTCTAAGTATAGAATTATGCAAAGATAAAGAAGAAAAGACAGGAGAACAAGCATTCAATAAAAGAAAAAAGTCGTATTTACATTCAAAGAAAAAGGGGGGGCACATCGGCCATATTGTTGAATTTGAGGAACAAATACGACCTCGGCCTCCTTCTCTGCCGCTATCTCGGCGTCAATTTCTTGAAGAGCTTCTTCAACTGACTTGGCCTTAGAAGGGATGTCGGCTGGTGCAATCTCAGGAACAGTTTCTATGGGAACCAAATTTCCTTCCTCGTCCTGAGTCAAGTCTAGGACTTGATCATTCTGAGGAGGGGACTTGGCCCCATCAGCATCTTTTGATTTTCTAATCAAAGCCTCGTCCTCTTTCTCCTCGGCCTCATCGTCAGCATCGGATTCGCCGACATCTTCACTTGGAGTTGGTACTGGAGGAAATGGCAAGGGAATGGCGTCGGCCTTCCGCAACGGAGAGTCATCAGGAATATTAAGTTTTTTAAGAAGAGACATCCAACCAAGGGTGAAACCCTTGTTGCATGCCTCCTTCACTTGTTTTTCATAGGCTTTAGTGACGTCGGCCATACCCTGTGAATATGCCTTTTCATCGGCTTCTTTGATTTCAGCTTCTTTGGTGGCCAGGGCCTCCTGAAGCTCCTTTTCAGCTTGGGCCACTTTTTCCTCGGCCTCTCTCCTTTGCGATTCGGCCACCTTCCTAATGGCCTCAGTAGCCTCAGTCTTTTCATCGGTTTCGGTCTGAGCCTTGATGGTTTCCTCAGCTTGGTCTTCCAGCTTCTTCATTTTTGATTGAAGACCTTTGTTGATCTTTTGGAGGGAAGAGAACTCCTTCTTCATCTCAACAAGCCTTTCCCGATTTTCGCAAGACTGCATTGAAAATGAGTGGGCATGCTGGATGGCCTAAAAGAAAACAGAGGTATTAGAAAAACTTCAAAGTATGAAAGAGGAAAATTACCAATTAGAAGACATTTATCTGAACATAGTGTTGAAGCATTAAAGCCAGCATTACACTCCAAGTCCCCTGGCAGAAGCAGAGCTGTACTGAGTGCTATGCCGACATTGATATCATCGGCACTATCAGTGGACAGGACTGGCTTGTCCTCCAGAGTAATTTTTGGAGTCCAAGGGGCGGCGCTCTGCTTGGACCCCGAAGTCGTCGCAGAAGAAGACCTCGGCTTTTTGGATTTTGGGGACTCTGATGATTGAGTTTCAGAACGCCTCTTCCCAATAGAGGGTTAAGGTTTGTCGCTCTCCGCCAACTTTGAGATAGGCAGGCTATCTTCGGACTCGACCTGAGTTACCTTAGGCTTTGGTTGAGCCTTTTTTATTCTCTTTGGCTTCGATGATGGAAGGGTTTGGGTTGGCTGCTCATCAACCGATGTTGGAATACTGGCCAGAAGATCTTTAGCAACTGGCTTTGCACGACCTATCTCAGATGTAAGAACAAGACGTCGGCGACGCTTTCTTTGGGATGGTGGAATGAGGTATGGAGCCGAGGTCGACGACTGTTCTGCTGGATCAGAGGTTGATCCTTGGTCTGTTCGCGATGTTGACGCAGCTGGAAGAGTTGTAGTAGAGGGAGGAGATGAGCTCTTCTTCTTCTTTTTTCTGGGAACGTCGGGAAGAGCTGATTTGTATGTTGGGGTGAAGTTAAGAAGCAGGGGAGCCTTTCGCTTCTCAACTGGTAGGCCTAGTAATTTCTTTAAATCCTTGCTAGGAACAAAGGATTGGCGAAAGTTTTTTGGCGGCTGAGGAAGAACTGCAAAAGCAAAGACAAAGCAAACATTAGGAAACAGATAGAGTATACAAGACTTTAAAAGTAAAACAAGTATGAATGCAGGGCTCTTACCATTACCTTCTATAAAAACTGATCGTGGGAGAAGGAAGAGGTGAAGGTCTTCATCTGGGGCAAACTCCCAGTTCCCCGAGGTAATTAGATAGTCATCACCGGCTCCCTTGTTGGAGTCTGGGAGGTCGGCTACAATTTTGAATTCTGTGGACCTCGGCTTAAGGTAATAAATGTAGCCTTTTTCTTTCAAGTTAAGGCCACACATGGTATAGCAATATTGGATGTCGACAAGGGTGATCCTAGCATTTTCCTGTTTAGCTAGGGCTATGATACCAAAGATCACTCGATAGGAATTGATTGCCAGTTGCATAGAGTTCAACTTATAGTAATGGAGAACCTCACGAAACAAAATGTTTAATGGAAGTTGAAGTCCACACTCTATGAAGGCGACTATAGGGAAGGCCATGGAGTTTTCGGTAGGCATGATGGAGTCATCATCCCCAGCCAACTTCAAATGGACGTCGACTGGGATCTCAAATTCCTGTCTAAAGTATTCTAGTTTTGAGGGGGTGTTTACCCTATGTTTCCACATACCCATGATATCGGCTTAATCTTAGAAGGTGGGTCTCAGAAGATGTTTTTAAAAGGCTATTGGGACCTCGGCAAACAGTAAGGTAGGTGCAGGTTTCAGTTTTTTCCTAAGTTATGGGTTCTACAGACAAATCCCAGACCTAAATCTATGGAAACACAGATTGAAAGCAAGAATCTGGAAAAGATGCAAAAAACAGAAAACAGAAACGAAGTTTCAGAAACAAGAATTGAGATGGACTATCAAGAACATGAAGAATACAAGAGTATATGGCCAAGAACAGTGGCAAAAGTGCAAAGAAGCTGTGAAACAGTGCGCGTGTTCAAAATGTGGGCGAAGGCAAAATCATGGATGAATACATTCAGATGTACGATTTATGAATTAAAAAAGCTTGAAACAATACCGTAATGGCGATAGCAAAAGAAGAAGACACATCAAGGAACTGAAAACAAAAGGAACAGTAGCTTACCAGAGAAAGGGAAGCCGGAAAGGGATTTGTCGATGTCCTACGATGATTGCAGGATCAGAAGACCGGTGGAAATCTTACCAGAAGGGGTGAACGGAGAAGGTTGCAGAGCTTTGGAAGCTTGAGCGAGGGAGGGTTTCGAAAGCTAGAGAGAGATAGCAGGAGATTCGAATGAAAAAGTGAAGAGACGGAAAAAAGGGGAAAAGTTTTTGATTAAACAGAAACGGCGGCAAAAGCAATCAATACGCCTAGAAGAACGAGGGCGTCATACGGTGCATATGAGAAAAGAGGTGGCTAACAAGGGTGTCAAGTGTACGAACCAATAAGAAGGAAACATATGTCTAAAACGGTTGAATTGGAGTGCATGACAGCTCATGCGCGTAAGAAGGTCCTTAAAAATCTTGATTTTTAAGGAAAGCATGTCGGTCAGAAATGGATAATCTCGGCTATCAAACTTTAAGCCGATTTACTAGAAGAAAATACAGATATAGGTTCTATCACCTCAGAATGCCGAGGTAATAGAACCTAGGGGGCAGTTGTGGGGATGTATTTTCTGAATACCAACACGTGGCAAGGCGTGGCAAGGTGACGCCGACGTGTCAATCGAGGTGCCACGTGTCCTGGTTGTGACGCCGAGGTTATCTCGGCAAGGCCAAGGTTATCTTCGAAGATATCAGAATCCGAGATAAATGGATAAAAGATAAGGGACAAAAGTCCTAGAGTAAAAATGGAACTTTGCTAAGATAAGGATAAAGCTCTTAGGGAGTTTATCTTTATCTCTTGTGAAATCCAAAGTAAGCACTGAATGGGAGTCCATAGAAGTCAGGCTTCTAGTGGGATTAGGATTGAGTTGGCTATAAAAAGAGAGGAACCCCCGTGGGTCTAAGGTATGCAATTTTATGCTTTGAGCAGTAAGTTTGGCACTTGATTATCTTTGTGAGAGATACTGACTTGATCGTTGGAGTGCCCCCGGATGGAAGAGCCACCGCTGGAGCTTTTTCTTTCTGTTACAGGTTAGCTGAAGCCATCTATTCTGCCAGTGCTCTCCAGCTGATTACTAGACGGACAGTGTGGTCATTTCTTTCTGTTACAGGTTAGCTGAAACCATCTATTCTGCTAGTGCTCTCCAGCTGATTACTAGACGGACAGTGTGGTCAGAAAATCACTCATACATGAATCATTTGATCTATTTATTTATTAAATTTGTAAATAGATATTTGTAAGTATTTTTTATAACAAAAATTTTGAAATATAGATATATTTCATGCATACTTATTAAAAATTTTGAACTTAGTTATAAATAAATAAAAAAACTACATATTTATGTTTAAAACAATTAAATGAATAGCGATATAAAAAATTATTTAAGATAGAGCCACTCTAAATTGTAGGTTATATTCTAGTCCTAATCAATTTCAACTTTATATTTAAATTATATCATAATTTATGAGTTCATGATTGATATGAGCTAATTTGGAGGTTTTAATATTGGATTAAACACTAAAAAGTAGCAAAGAAAATTTAGTTTGATTCGATTTTTTACCAATAATTCTTGATTTAAGCCTAATCCTTGGAAAATTGTCTAGTTCATGTCCAATCCATGAGTTAGTAAACCCACTTATTTATTTAATTTTTAATTAGTTAAAATATTTTTAAAAAAATTTATAACAAAAATAGGAAATATGTACATATTTCTTTGGTATATTAATTATTAACAATTTTAAAATTAATTAAGAAATTATGCACTTACTCTTAAAAGGATAAATTATATTGGTAGTTCCTATATTTTAACTCTTGTGTTATGTTTGTGCTTGTAATCTTAATTTACTCGATTTTGACTCTCAATTTATAATTTTGTCTCAATTTTGTCAAATTGTTATAATTGCCAGTTATTTTATTTTATTTTATTTTATATTTAAAATACACACATGAGTAGCATTTGTTATGCTTTTATAGACAAAATTATAAATTTGTTCAACTTAGCAAGTTAATCTTAACCAACTCAATAACTATTTTCTTTCAAATATGAATAAATATAGATGTGAGAGTTGTGGGTAATGGATATAGATGAATATAGATATAAATGAATATTTTATTATTTTATTATTATTTTATATTTGATTATAGGGAGAGGGAGTGAAAATGCCTTAATAATAGTAGAAAGGGAAATAAAAAAAAGTGCCATATATTTTTTTATTTTTCTAAAATTATAAAAATTTAGAAATAAATTTTTGGATCCTTTTGAGAAAATACTACCTTTGATTATATATATATATATATAGAGTATAGATATAGTCTTATAGATGTGTTGTAATTAATAGTAGAGAAGAGGTATCTTTGTTGGTATTTTTTGTGTGTGGCAGGATGGTAAAAAAAGGAGAGGAAAACTTATCAGCACAAGGTGGGATCTGACTGTGCAATTGAATTGATAATGAGCGAAGAGAAGCAAGTTTGTCTTTTTCTTTCGAAAAATGTTATAAGTCTCAAATTTTTTATTAAATAAATGATGAAATATTTTATATGAGTGTAAAGTTTATAAAATTGTAAACTCTCACATTTATGTGAGATATTTAATCATTTATTTAGTAACAAATTATTATTATTATTATTTTTAATTCTCTCTCTCTCTTAAATGACTCATTTTGTGAGAGAGAGATTTGGTCGGGCAATGGCAACAAAGGGGGAGGGCCAATAAAGAAGAGTGTGGGTGGGTTCAAAACAAAGCTTGTCAACAAAAGAAATTTTGATAATTTATCATCTTGACTTATCCATATTGCTTATGCTTTGTACAGTCTAATAGATGACAACCCCCACCCTCTGTGGACTCTGTCTCTGGATAAATAATGAATGAATGAGAGAGGAAGGGAGGTAGATTTTGCTTATTTCCCATTTATCCTCTCAAAAATGGCCTTCCCTTTCTGTCTTGTCGAATATTAATAATGATAACATAATTATACTATTTTTTATTTTATTTTTCTTATAATTTAATGTGGCAAGTAGTTAGACATCGTGGGTGTTTGGAAAGTGAATTTTTTTATAAACTTTTTTAGTCATAGGATATTATTAGAGAATTTTTTTTTTTGTGTTTGGAAAGATAGTTGGATTTTTTTGTGATTGGATGTAATGTTTGTGAGAAAAAAATAAAATGATTATGAGATTTGATGTGATATTTTGTTTAAATTTATTTTTTTTATTTTATAACTAATTTATCTTTTAGTAAAAAAATAAAAAAAAAATCTTTTCCGAACACCGCCATCATCTTTCACTAATATGTAATGAACATGAACAATGTCACATTTCAATTAAACATATGACAAAACAACAATGTGAACGAAAACAAAGTGAAAAATGAATGACAGACAGAGAATTTATTTATCCATACATGAGTAGAGAGCTATATTGGTTGAAAATGACCTCACAATAAGGAGTGGGGTACTATGAAGCATCTTTTAATCCTAGCCGTCCCCATAAGTTAAAACTGATGATGGACATATCTTACCTACTTACTTAAGAAACGGTCTGGACAGCTGCTCAACCTCCCCCACCATTTTTCACTAATTTGGATGCTTCTATACATACTTCTCTAATAAACTATATCACATTAGCATTAATAAAATTTTCTAACAAATCATAAAAAAAACAAAAATAAGAGCATGAGACATATTTTTGGCCATGCTTGATGAGCAAGGATCCTCTAGAGTTTTTTTTTTCTAAAGTTTTTTAGAGTGGTGCATTGTGTGGTTGAGATTTAATGACAAGTCACATCAATTTTTCAACATTAAATCTCAACCACACAATACACCACTTTATGAAACTTTAGAAAAAAAACACTCTAGAGGATCCTTGGTGATGCTTGATGGCGGAATTAAGTTAGTGAAGTTATAAGTGCAACGCGATTAAATGATAAGATTAATCGCATAATGGTATCTTCAATATCTAAAATAAACAAATTATGTTTTTTGCATTCTGGTGTCAATCTAAACAAGACATTAGATACATAATGTAAAATAATTGTTAATCTTAAGATTAATATATTTTCTTATTTAGTCTGTCTAAATTACGGGTGGGCGCGGGTCGGTTGCTGCCATGGAACTTCCAATTCACCATCCGTCCGTCAGATTGGCGGATTGGAGAAAATTAATCCGCATCCGTCCGCTAATCCGGCGAATGTGGATTGAGCGGATTGGCAGTTTGGCGGATGGATGCGAATCGGTTTGACAGTTTAAGATTTTATAAATTTTCAATATAATTCAACTTGTGCACTTCCTCAAAAAAAAAAAAAAAAGAAAAGAAAGTATAACAGTCAATGACTTAAAAAAACTATTACAATCACTGTATGTCTCATCTAAAAAAAGAAAGTTTGAAACTTTAGAATATCACAATCACTGCATAGCTCATCTACATATTACAATCACAGCATGATTTATTCACATATTACAATCACAGCATAATTCATCCACAAAAAGTATTACAATATGTGATTCTTAAAATATAATAATAATTCAAACCACCAAAACCATAAACAGGGCAGTAGTAGAGATTGTATGTCTCTGTATTGTTACATCTATATATGTCTTTGAAAATAAAAACCAACCAACATATATCATATTTTCTATTTATTATTTTTAGAATTAAATTTAAAAACCAAAAAATATATTCAAGCTGAAAACTTTTTTTCAACAGAATATTTAAACTATTTTTTAATTGAAAATACAAACAAAATATTTAAACAAATTAAAAACATAAAGTCATATAAATTGTTAGGGGTGCTCGTGGTTTGGCGGTTCGATTGCGGCCAAAGGAATCTCAAATCCGCCATCCGTCCGCCAAATTGGCAGATTGAAAAAAATCAATCCGTAACCGTCTGCTAGTCATCACGCATCCGTCCAAAATGCTACGAATCGGTTCGATTTGATCGGTTTTGACGGGTCGATATATCCGCTGCTCACCCCTAAATACATATACTCTTAATATACTTAAAATAATTATTGACAAAAGTTTTTTTTTTTTTTCCCCAGTAAATTTCAGCACAATTTTTTAAACTCAAGCTGAATGCAACTTAGCGCTTAGAATTTACCGTAATAATAAATTAATAGTGTGCTACAATACAATTGTTAAAGTTTCAACAACTTTAAGCTGATTGATGAACAGTACAGTAACCCCAACTCATGATATGGCCCCCACCAAAAAAAATTATGGAGCTGGTGGGCCACGTGTACGGTATGGAAGGTGGGATACATTAATGGCTTTTGGTGTATATATTGTGAATCTAGTAATCAATTTTTTTTTTTAAAATAACATTTAACTTTATTATTATATATAAAATAAAAAATAATATTATATGTATCGATTCGTATATTAATTTGTGTACTAATAGATGATGTGATATAAATTTAAAAGTCTTACATATTTATAATTTGTATAATGGGTGGAGTTAATAATAATGTTATAACATATATTGATACACTAATTAATGTATGTAATATCATCGTAAAATAAAATAATAATAAAAAAACATATAGTAGAATATTATGGTTATTAAGGCCTCGTTTGGGGATTGACTATTTTAGCAAAAAAGTCAAAAAGTCAACTAAAACTAGTCACATCACCTCTTTATTTTTCTGCACATTTTTTTGTAAAAAATTAAAAAATTACTAAAATAGTCTGTTCCCAAACGAGGCCTAAATACAATTTGGTAAAATAAACGGTGGAGGGTGGTGAGTGAGTGGGGGATGGATACATATAAGGGATGAAAAAGTCGGTGAACGCAAAATGGGGTGTGTGTAGGTTGCTCCACAAACTTTTTCTTTTGATTATTTTTTGTAATTGTCTGTTAAGCACATTCATGGATCTCAAATAGACACGAGGTCAACCACTAAGCTATGTTCTCTCTCTCTCTCATAAAAATAAAATAAAAAATACAAATCAAATGTATGTCTCCCAATTTTTAGATTATCAATTTATTTTTTCAATTTACTTAAATTATTTATGTATAATAAGTTGTAATTAAAAATTACATCAAATAATTTGACACCAGACTGTTAAAAATAAAGAAAGAAGCTATAAATACCTTAATTAAATTTCATCAAACAACTCCTATGTCTCATGATTTTTGTGTTGTGATTGAAATTGCATTTGAATAGATATACAAAGCAATTTAGAGACAAAAAATTCCTAAAGAAAAACTAATCGATTTTTCCAAAAGAAAATTGGTTGAGTAGGCCAACTTACGTGTTGTAAAAAGTAGTCTTTCTTTTCTAATGTAATTAAGCTTACAAAAATATGCTTTAAAATATATGAAATTATTTGCCACCATCAAGATTATGTAGATAAATACAATTTTGGAGAACGTGTTATGATAGTTAACTCAAACACCCAGTTATAAAAATAAAAAATTAAGTCGTCTATAAGAAATGAGGAATATTTTGTTTGATGAAAGTGAAATTTGTGACACCCCCATTTAGTAGGTGACATTAACAATATTCAAGTTATGTATTGGTAAATGTCATAAATAAAAAAAAAATGACCACTTTAATAAGAACTTTTCACTTGGAAATGTCAATTGGGTTTGTTTGTTTATAAGAAAGAAATGAGTTGACAATATTCTTATAAAACCATGTTATTTTAATTCTTTTGTGCACATTCCAACTTTATGACTTTGGATATATATTAATTCTACCACTCAATCTAATCTGCATTTATTTTAAGAATATTATTAATGAATGCTTTAAAAATATTTATTAATAAAATTTAAAATAATTATACATTTTTTATGACTCATATTTTTAAAAATTATATATAATTATTTAAATCATGATAACAAGTTCCTTAACAAAATCTATATTTAAATTGTTAGATTGATGAGGTGCTGCTTGTGATGGAGCCAAGCCAGTGTTGCATTGCGTGGCATTTTTTGGCTGGGCACGGATTAATATTATTGATATGTTTGGACGGTCACTTTACGTGTGATTATTGATAATCTTATTACCAAACATGTGATTAAATATATATATATATATATACATAACTATATTCATTTTTAATGAAAAAGATATATAACGAATGCTTTGGAAATTGTGGGATAGCTTGTATACAAACAAAAATCACAAACCTAACTTTTGACTCCAATGAACTCATGCAATGTGAATTGTTTTTGTTTTTTTTATTTGCTAAAAATATCTCCAAAGGTATATAAAATTTCTCATTAAATTTGAGTAAAAATTCTATTTGATATCAAGTATTCCAACGAAGATTTTTGAAACTTCATCATAGCACCGGTCAACCGGGTGGATGTCCATCGGTTGACCAGCCAATGTAAATTTTTCACAAATTTTTGCATTGAAGTAGTCATTCGAGTGGTCGACCTTAGCCAGTGTAATTTTATTACAAATTTTTGTTTTGAGGTGGTTATCCAGGAGATATCCAGAGAGAATCTAGTGGTGAAAATCAAATGACTATAAACAATGATTTGATAAAAGGCACATTAGTTCTTAGTTTGGTAAAAGAAAAGTAAAATCCTGTATTTGATATTTATTTGATGAAACCATTAGAACAGAAAAAAACACAATTTTTCATCAAATTTAAATTTGATGAAAGATTTGAGTAATCCTTAGAGAGGGTCTAATATTGTGAAGCTGGTAGAAAGAAACATGTACCCAACTTCATAGAATTTATTTGAGAACTAGTTATTTACTTGGGAAACTTTATTCTATGGCTTCAAATAACTAAATTTTAAATATCATCACATGTGTTAATATAACTCAAATTTTGTCACCGTAACATTACTGATAGTTATCATGTTAAAACACATTATAACCTTATAATAATATTAGCATTACTCAACAAAAGGGACAGAATATCATGTCATATCGGTAGAAAATGGAATAAATGAATGAGAATATTTGGGAGTGACAATTTTCAGTGCCTTTTGATAGAAAATCAAAAGATTTCTATGATGGAAAATATTATTCTCAAAATAAATAGATAACTAACTGAAATAATGAGGGACTGCCCACTGGCTAAATTAGTAATCATTGCAGAGAGTGAAAATGTAGTATTTGAAGAAGGCCCCTACCACATCAATCTCTTTAGCTTAAACATCAATCCAATCGAAAACCTAAAATAAAAAACCCCAAATCATTAGATAATGTTGGCTCACTAGTGAAGAAGAGAATTGACAGAAGAAATGGAAGATCCCTCACTTTCCTATGTTGACTCTCCAAATAATGCTTGGAAATTGGAATATACATTGTGCCTATCCCTCTCCCCCCATGTTCATGTTGATTTTTAGGTTAATTATATGTGGGTGGGGGGTCCTCACTCCCAATTCTATCTTGTTTGTCCTTCCTACACACCATTATCATCACCACCTCTCCCAAATTTCAATTAACCATTTTTTCAGAAAAAAAAAAAAAAAAAATTCTAAGCTATTTTTGTTCCAAAAAAATAAAAATAAAAGAATGACATTTTCAAAAGCTGCATCAGACAAGACCTTCAATTCTCAGATTTCAACTAGTAGATATGATCAAAGAGCTTTAAATCAGAGCCCCTCAAGTCATGGATGAGTCATAGGCTTTTTAGATGCATTGATTTGAAAAAGAAAATAGAAAGAAAGAAAAGAGGGCTACACCATTATCATCAGCAGCTCCCTCCCAAAATTTCAATTAACCATTTTTTGAAAAAAAAAAAAAAAAAAAAATTCTAAGCTATTTTTGTTCCAAAAAAAGAAAAGAAAAAGGAGAACATTTTCAAAAGCTGCATCAGACAAGACCATAAATTCTCAGATTTCAACTAGTAGATATGATCAAAGAGCTTTAAATCAGAGCCCCCCAAGTCATGGATGACTCATAGGCTTTTTAGATGCATTGATTTGAAAAAGAAAATAGAAAGAAAGAAAGGGGGGTGTGTGGAACTTCAAATGACATCTCCTTTAGAACTCACTCACTCAAAGCAAATCCCCAAGCTCAAGTTGTTTAGATATTATTGTTGGGTGGTGTAAGTTGGGCACAGTGCCTGTTGAATTTCAATCCAACAGCTTTAGATAGATATCTTTTGATATTCTTCCACTCATTGAGAAGGAAAACCAACCCAACTCAACCCCTTACAAATGAAAGTGGGTGTGGTCATCCTCACCGTCTTATCAAAGTGGCCTTTCAGAAAAAGTGCTAGGAGTAGAGGGGGGGTCAGTCAGTCAGGTATCACACACAGCATCAGCAGATTCAAGTGGTCAAAAAGAGATTTGAAAAAGAAGTTCCCTGAAATGTTTTCATGGTGGAGCCCAGAGTTTGGTCAGGATCTCTACCTCACTCCTTCACTTTTACATTCATTCCAGCCTATAACAAACATATCCATGATATCCAAGAAAACAACCAACTCAGTCATTCAAACAAAAGAAACCTCCAAAAATACTAGGCAGGCTTTACTAAACAAATACATGGAATGGAATTAAACAAAAGCAAAGCCTCCATCTTCATTATAAAGAGAAAAGTTCTCTGTTCAACTCCTTTTTAGCTTTCCTCTCTTTATTGTTGTTATTATTGTAGTTATTTTAATGACACAACTCTAACCAATCCATCCTATCATTCAATACAAAGTCTTATGAATAAACTCTTAATATACGCAACCACAAACAAAAAATACATATCAATTAAGTTTGAATTATGTGTGTCCCATTCTCTCTTATCAAATTAAAGAATGAAAAAATAATAAAAATCATCAAGTTGAATCGATCATATCGTAATCCAATGATATTGTCAATTAAGTTTTGAGTGTTTTGTGTCTTGTCCTCTATCAAGTAAAAGAAAAGAAAGAGAAAAAAAATGACGGGAGAATCAATAATGCAACCAAACACTGACTCAATATGCTTAGGTTCAGCTTAAAAGCAGATTTTTAAAGGGTATTTTTTTTTTATTTTTTTATTTTTCAATTTTCTTTATTTTTCCTTTAAAATTACCCAAAAAATTCAATGAAATTTTTTTAAAAAAGCCGGTTCCACAAGACCCATGAAAGCACTATGCTGCTGTAACTATCATAATTTTCCATGTCCTTCCAATTAAACTCTGGCTGAAATGCAAGGTGGCAAGGGGGGTTGTACAAATCCTACTATGTTCACCAGGTACCCATCATCAACACCTCTTAACCTTTGGAAGCATGAAATTAAAAAGTTCGTGTTCTTAAACTGAGGGCTTAGATCTAAAGACTATGCGAAGACAAACATGCTGAATTCTGTAAAGTACGGTTCCATGGCAAGAAACAAGCCACACAACCACAGGTTGGGCTACCCACCAAAGTTAAGATGATCATTTGACCCAAATATTGATCAAGATAAAATTTATACTTTATGTCATTTCATTGTTTCCCTGTTCAATTAGGAGATTCTATCTACTACTATCAAACCATTTCCTATAGCATTGGGAATCTGTTGGGCTAAAAAATTACCAAAGATCCACATTTCGTATATATTGATTGGTTGATAAATCTCCAAAATCAGATGAAAGATATATAACCCTACTCGTGCCACCTGCACAAAAGGAATGTATGCTATCCCAACAGATTAAAATTGTAAATTATATTCCTATGTTTCCTTCATGCAAAATGTACTAGTTGAATAGCATCATGTATAGAACGAATTTCAAAGTGAGACCAATAATGCATCAAAGATATACATACACATAAATTACTGATATTGCAAATGCATGTGTCTCGCTACTTACAGGGGAAAAAAAATGAGAGCCAACATGGAAAAGACTCCAGCGATGAACTTCGTAATGAAGATGCTGAGAATACTAGTCAGGGGGCCAACCGATCAATTTTCCATAATCTTTTTCCATCAACCACTTCAGGAGTATATCGTATCCTATCAAAGGATAAAATTGCACATTACAATTGGCATCAACTATCATGTGAAGAAACAAAAGTTGCTTGAGGTCCTTCCCCATATGTAAATTCCGTTCAATATAAAACTCATCTTGTAATTATTGGATAGCATATTTGTATCTCGGAAAACAGTTACACTTTTCATAGATGACAAAGAAGCAAAAATAATAAATACTTGGAAATCTTCCAAAGAAGCTGTTTGGTTGGGTTTTCACAACTTGTTTTTTGAAACTTTTTCAAAAACTAGTTTGGTAAAAAAAAATGAAAAGATTGAAAACACTCATTTATTTTCATATGGTTCTCTTTTTTGGGGCGGAAATAATATTTGAAAATTCAAAAATATCTTTTTTGGTGTTTGTTTTTGTCAAACTAGTTTCTAAGGGTAAATTACACTTTAAACCCATACACTTTGTACCAAATCTCATTTTGATTCCTACATATGAAATTGTGACAGTCAACCCTCTGTACTTCTGGTCAAGTGTCAACGTTCCCCTTTTGTTACTCCATTGTTTAAGTCTTTAACAAAATCCCGTCATATCATAAGCATATGACTACAAAATGAAGGCAAAGCAAGAAAATCACCCCTATTTCCTGCCTATACACATTTCATTCTAAAATTTATATCAAATTATGACTGTACTCGGCTAAATAAAACGTAGATTGTGAATGATTAAGGAGGTGAACTAGGGTTTTGTAGAAACTGAAATCATGAAGCTTTATTTTCCACAGTAACACTTCATCTATTCCTCTTCCTTTCTCTTCGATTTCTCTATTGCATTTGTTTTGTTATTTTAAAAACTATATTTCTTGCCTCTTCATTATATTTTTAGCATATGAGCATATATATTGTATTATATAACTCTCACGTGCTTATCACATGGGACAAAGTGTGTATTGGTGGAAAATGGAGATGATTTTCCTCTCTTACCCTCATTTTGCAATCACATGCTTGTCACATGATTGGATTCTATTAAAGAATTAAACAATGGAGTAATAAAAGATGGACATTAACACTTGACTAGTAATGCAAGAGGGTTGACTGTCACGATTTTATGTGTACCAACCAAAGTGGGATTTGGTGTGTAAAGTGCAGGGGTGTAAAGTATAATTCACTCAGTTTTAATTTTTCAAAAAACAAGTTCTGAAAGTTCAATCAAACAGTAAATTTGGAAAATAAATGAGAATTAAATTGAGTAATTTAATCAGCAAAGTTATTTTTATTATAGACTCAGGCCTCGTTTGAGGAGTGGCTATTTTAGCCAAAAAGTCAAAAAGCCAACTAAAACTAGTCACATCACCTCTCTACTTGTCTGTACATATTTTTGTAAAAAGTCAAAAAGTTACTAAAATAGTCTGTTCCCAAACGAGGCCTAATTTTTTTTATTTTTTTTTAAACCTTTCCCATGTTCTAAGCAATAATATTTGTCTACCTTTAGAATTTTGGGGGACTTATGTGTAGGTCCTAATAAGTGGACTTATTGTCCAATAGGTCTTATGATAATTAATGGCATTTTTCATCAAACGCTATTAAAAAACGTCACTAATTGTTTATTTTCAGCGACCATTTGAAAATTCTCATAAAAAATATCACTAATTATAAGTTTTAGTAACAGTTTAAAAAATTCATCACAAAATAGTCACTAATTTTCAACTTTCAGTAACAGTTTGAAAAATTTGTCACAAAAAAATGTCACTAAGGCCTCGTTTGGAAACATGCCATTTTAGTTACTTTTTGATTTTTTGGCTAAAATATGAGGTAAAAAAAATTAATATGTTAGCAATGACTTTTTGATTTTTTACGAAAAGATGTGTAAAAAATAAAGATAAAATGAAATATTTGACTTTTTGGTATAGGTTATAGGCTTTTTGATTTTTTTAATAACTTTTTTGCTTTTAGGCTGAAAGTATTGCATGCCAAATGAGGCTTAATTATAAGTTTTAACAACTATTTATAAAAACTGTAATAAAAAAGTCACTAATTATCAATTTTAGAGACCTACAAAAAATCATCACAAAAAATTATTTTTAGGGACAATTTTACTAAGACTTATTTTTAATAGAACTTGATGAAAATTAATTTTAACTATTATGACCTATTGATAATTTACCCTCAAAATTTTGAATTCAATGTTTCTTCCTAAATATTCTCAAAGACCAAACAAAGAATCTGATAATGTCAAGATTCTTTGAAAGTTTCCGAACTTCTTCAAATCTTTTTTGACATTGATTCCGATAGGTTTTCCATTAACTTTCTCAATTAGTACCATCTCCTGTATTCTTCTCAAGGGGTGTTTCCCATGAAGCACGGGTATAGATACGAATATTGATATTGATACGATACAGATACATTGATCCGATAAAATGTAAAAGAAATAGAGTATGGGTACGGCCTGGGCTTGGTACGCTTGTAAAAAGATAGTTATTTTTAATTTAGAGTAATTTAAAAGTTAAATAAATGGTTTAACTTGTTAAGATCCAACTTATAATTAACATGCTAAAAGTAAAAGTATAAATCAAAATTAAATATCAATTTATTAAATAACTTACAAACTATAACTTAATTTTAAAATCATGCTAAGTATAAAACTAAAAATAAAAAAGAAGTCTAGTGAAAGGAGTTTTATCTCTGTAGTAGAAGAAAATATTATTTCAACTGAAGTACGCTACGCCTTGGGTATATACTAAGTACATCTGGGTACGCCAAAAATTAAGAAGAAAAAATTTAGGCACATATTTCGTGTACCTGATATGTATGCAGAAGTACCATACGAGATACCATACACCAGTAAATATCTGGTACAAGTACGACATATTTTCCAAAGTACTCATGCTTCATAGGGTGTTTCATATTAGTCTGTTAGTTTTGTTTAACAAACTGGATCTATCAAAAAAGTTCAAGGATCAAACATGATATTATACAAGTCAGTAACACCAAATTTCATACTGGATTCTTTTTAGGCCCAATAGATCAATCATACCAAATTTTCTCAAGAGGAACGGGATAAAAGTTACCTATCGTGCAGGCATGATTGTTGTCCTTGCCAAAATTCAAAAAGCTCCGGTTTAAGCCTGTATCCTCCGCAGTGCTTGGAATTGGACTTCTACAGATCCAAGAATATACTATTAGAATTTTTTGCTTGGTGCTAGGAGTCTTAGTGTTAGTTCAGAATGAAAAGGAAAATTTAAGGCTTCAACTTCATAGAGGATAATGATGCAGAAATGACCCATTCTGTGATATGCAATCACATAGTGGGATATAATATGTCTGCACGTGCACACAAACAAATACATAGGCGCCATTGCTCGTCTTGTGACAGCAGAAGCTCCATTTGGCAAGCATGAAAATGAAGGTTTAAGACGGGCACCCACTTCACGCATCTAGTGATGGAGAGCATGCCTGTACCATTCCATCCTTCCTAGGCACCCACATTTGAGGATACAAGATAAGGTTCAGTGTGTGTTTGTGTGCATGTACATATATATATATATATATATACACAGAGAAAAGGGGGAGGGGGAACAGTGTATAAATGAAGCAGACAAAGATTGCAACTGTGAAGTTATTGTACTAATTGTGTATTTAAATAAAAAATAAATAAACAGATCCATATTTAATTAAATTGAATTACAAAATAAGAAATCATGGGACTAATCATACAACTTAATATAACAAAAATAAGGAAAAGAAAGCAAACCGAAGTCTATGTGATACCACAGTCTCTTTAAAACAGATTCGCCGCCTCACCATAGGTGTTGAAGGTATGCCGACATTATCTCCCAAGATACGACGGTTAGAATCCGCTAGCACAAAAGCACCTTATGTTTAGCTCTAGCGAACTAACAATGGCAGCACTCTCTCACACAGGAAGAATATATTATAAGAACAGATTGACTATAATATGAGAGCAAAAATTTATGTACTTCAACCAAAGAGGATGGTCTCCTTTTATACACAATGGGAAAAAGAGAAGGAGAGAACTTAGTTTTTTTGTGTGATAAAATTCACAATGTTGAGCATGCTCTCATATAGGCATCTTTGGCAAGACATATGGCAAGGCCATGTGTACCTCATGGCTTCCAAAACCATGTGTCCCTCATGGTCTAAGACACTATTAAGGCCATGTGTCCCTCATGGTCTAAGACACTATTAAGGCCATGTGTTCTTCATGGTTAGACTATGTGAAAAATGCTCAATCATCATTCTCAATCTCTCATCACGAGGCCAACTTATGAGACAATTTTCATTCAAATCTCAAACCAAAAAAACCATTTTTTTTCCCCAACAATTCCCTACATGAATAAAAATTCACCGAATAGAGAATAGCGGGTAACGTTTAACAACAAAGACTTGGAGAGAGAGTACACAAACTAACCCTGCATCAGAAAAGGTATTGGCCTTGAACCTTTCGTAGTGAAAGCCAGAGTTTTAAAAGGCTTTCTTGAGGCTCGCCTCACCTTGAGGTTAAGGTAAAATGCATCAAAGCTTTGATTTTTAGGCATTACTCCCCAAAGGTTTGCACATCATAGTTTAAGACATGCGCCTTGAGTGCGCCCTGTACACTTTTTACGCATAAGCATGTGAGGAGTATGCACATGCAAAGGTTGCCTTGGGCTTTTGTTAAACTTAGTCTATTGGATTGTTTAAACATAAAAAAATAAAAAGAATTTATTTTTGCAATTATATTCTATAGAAAAAATTAAGTAAACGATCAATCAAGAAAAAAACACAGGTAATGGCAAGTGAGAAGTTCAATCACTAAAGTTAAGAATATCAATTTTACTTTCCGTGAAGGAAAACTTCCTTCTATGCAGTAAAATATTAAGCGCATTAAAGCGAAAAGTATCTACACTTTTATATTTATTTTTGTTTTTATTTTTTTACTATTTTAAAATATTTTAATTTATTCACTAAATATTAAAATTTGCTTACGCCTCAACTCCCTGAGGCTTAAGCTTCACCTCATGAGAGGTAAAACGCCTCAAGGTACACATTTGCCTTTAAAAACTTTGGTGAAACCCTATCGGATTTATTGGCTGACCAGTTGTGGGTGCTTATATCAAGCCCAATACATGGCAAGTCCTATGAGTGCCACATTACCAAAACTCCACCCACGTGACAGACAAATAAGACCAAGGTTGTTAAGATCGCGATCCGGATCGTAGGATCGTACGATCCTACGATCCATTTTTGAAGAATCGATCTAGATCGCATGATGAATCGTATTTTGTTAAGAATCGTAGCAGGATCGGTAGGATCGGACGTGGGATCGTGGGATTGTATTTGAATCGCGATCCTATACGATCCTACTTTTGGCATTTTTTCTGATATTTTTATTACAGGTTTGATGCACCTTCTCTCTTTTCTAAAGACCCACGACATAAGATTAGGGCAAAATATTGGGGGAAAGTTGGTCATGAGAGCTGAGCAGCCTCCATCCAGCCTCCACGTATGCTTCTTCTTCTTCGTCTTCTCTTCTTCTTCTTCTTCTCTGTTCGACTCATTCTTCTCTGTGCTTCGACTCCTTCTCTTCTCCTCTGTTCGACTCCTTCTTCTCCTCTGTTCGTCTTCTTCGACTCCTTTTCTTCTTCTCCTCCATCTTCTTTTTCCTCTACTACTGTTTTTTTTTTTCCCTCTTCTTCCATTTTTCTGTCTTTCATTCCCCTTTTGTTTTTCCCCCTTTTCCCCTTCTTCTTCCATTTTCCCCCTTCTTCTATTTTTCCATTTTCCTGTCAACCTAATTTTGAACTTGTAATTTATTTTTGCAGATACCACCAAGGAAAAGTGCGCAGATACCACCAAGGAAAAGTGCAGCTTCATACAGGTTTGTTCTCGATTAATTTGTAAATTGTAACATGACTTTAGATTACCTAGGTGCCGTTTGGTAACATTTACGTTTTCAGTTTTCTGTTTATATTTACAAAAATTTAAAAAACTCAAATAAAAACTTGTTTGGTAAAATTTTTGATTTATAAATCAGTGGTCTCAATTTATAAATTTGGCCAAAAAGTGAAAACACAAAAAATGTGTTTCCGTTTTGAGTTTTTTTTTTTTTTATCACCCAAAACTAGCCACTACCCGCCACCATTTTCCACCACTGTCTTCCGGCACCACCACCCACCACCCACCCCCACACCACCACCTGCCACCACCACTCATCACCCACCTGCCACCACTCGCCACCACCCACTCGACACCACCACCCACCCCTTGCCGCCGTCGCCACCACCACCCACCACCCACCCGCCACCCACCTGCCACCACCACCCATTAGCTACCACCTACCACCCGCCACCGTCACCCACCCACCCACTACCACCAGCACCACCAGCACCACCACCCGCCACCTGCCACCACCACCGCCACAACCACCCACTTGCTACCACCTGCCACCGTCACCCACCCACCCACCACCCACCCGCCACCACCCGTCATCCGCCACCCACCTGCCACCACTACCCACCACCCCCACCACCCACTCGCTACCACCCATCATTCGCCACCGTCACCCACCTACCCACCACCACCACCCACCTGCCACCACCACCCGCCACCACCACCATCACCATCCACTCGCTACCACCCACCACCCGCTACTTACTCGCCACCGTTACCCACTCACCTACCACCACCACCTGCTACCTACCCGCCACCACCACCCACCCACCACCCACTTGCCACCACCACCCATCACCACTACCACCACCACCACCACCACCACCCACTCGCTACCACCTACCACCCGCCACCATTACCTATCCACCCACCACCGCCACTCAACAGCTACCACCCCCCACCACCCGTCATTCGCCACCCACCTGCCACCACCACCAACCTCCCGCCGCCACCACCACCACCACCCACTCGCTACCACCCGCCACCAGCTACCCACCACCCACCGTCACTACTTTCCACCACCGTCTTCCGCCGCCACTTGCCACCACTTGCCATTTCTCACTCTTTTTTATATTTTAAATTTTTTTTAAACATTTTGTCAATTACCAAATGCGTTTGTAGTTTATGTTTTTCTAAAAATAAACAAAAACTAGTTTATAAATTTTTTGTAAATATAAACTGAAAACGTAAACGTTACCAAACACACCCCTAGTGTTCATGTTGGTAACAATTGATTCAATGTTTTCTCTGTCTTTTTATTAACATAAGCTAAAGTTGCTTATGCTTATGTAGTTTTTCATTTGTAAATTAACTTCTAAATTCTAATTTATCCTTATCTATAATTTCAATGAGGCCTTTGTAGGGCATCATGGTATTACTATTGTAATCAATTTATTTTTGACTGTAACTTGACTTTTTTCTCTCTGATATTTCACAACTAACAAATTATAAATTGTAGTCAATTGATTCAGTGATATTCAATATATGATTGTAGGTTTGTGAATTGAGTTAACAATGTCTGCCTCTGGTTCTGGAAGAGGGAGGAAGAGGAAAAATGTTGCGGGTAATCGAACGGATCCTGGTTGGGAACATGGAATTGAAATAGATGCTGCAACCAAAAAGGTACAATGCAAGTATTGTAACGTGACTCGATCGGGAGGTATATTTAGATTAAAACATCATTTAGCTTGTACTCATCAAAATGTTGAGCCATGTCCTCAAGTCCCAGAAGATGTCAGAGGAAAGTTCATGAGTCTTTTAAGAACTCAAACATTAGAGTCTCAAAATAAAAAGAGAAAGATGTTTGATGTTGGTGATGATTCTGAAGAGGATGTGGAACTATTATCATGTCATCATCAAAACAAACAAAAACGGATGGGTGCCATGGATAAATTTGTGATGAAGAAATCTGGACGTCAAAATAAAAAAACTCTCAATCAAATGTTTAAGAAAGAAGAGAGATGATGTTTGTCAAACCATAGCTCGTTTTTTTTTACACTAGTGCAATTCCTTTTAATTGTGTCAACAACCCTATATTTCCACTCATGGTTAAGAAGATTGGGGATTATGGAAAAGGACTTGTGCCATCATCTTACCATGAAATTAGGGTGACATTTTTTAAAAAAGAAGTGCATGAGATACTACAATTGGTTGATGAGTTTAAGGAACAATGGAAGAAGACCGAATGTACAATTATGTTAGATGGATGGTCAGATAGAAAGAGAAGATCCATATGTAATTTTCTTATGAATAGCCCTAATGGAACTATTTTCTTGTCATCACTAGATACATCCGACATTTCAAAAACGAGTGAAAAGATTTTTGAGATGTTAGATGAGGTTGTTGAGAAGGTTGGAGAAGAAAATGTTGTGCAAGTTGTAACTGACAATCTTTCTAATTATAAATTGGCGGGACAAATGTTAATGGATAAGAGAAAGGGCTTGTTTTGGACTCCTTGTGCCGCCCATTGCTTAGATTTGATGTTAGAAGATTTTGAGAAGAAATACAAGTTCATCGTGTTACAATTGGTAAAGGAAAAAAGATTGTGGCATACATTTATTCAAGAACCAATCTTATTCATTGGATAAAGGAGTTTACAAAAGACATTGAACTTATAAGGCCTGCGGTAACTCGGTTTGCTACCTCTTACTTGACATTGAGACGTCTTCATGAGCAAAAAGGTGCATTGTTCTCTCTATTTACATCAAACAAGTGGAGGAATAGTAGATTTGCGAAGTCTGAAAAGAGGAAAAAAATTGAAAATATTGTTTTGGACAATCGATATTTTTGGAAGGGTGTTTCTACCTGCTTGAAGGCTGCAGTACCTCTCATTAAGGTACTTAGGTTGGTGGATTCGGATGAGCATCCGGCAATGGGATTCATTTATGAAGCAATGGATCGAGCGAAAGAGGAAATTCAAAAGAATTTCAATAATGTCCTAAGATGGTAAACTTTTTATTTAGTGTTGGCTACTTATTTACTCTTTAATACTATTTCCCTAAAATTTTTATTTATTCATTAATAATATTTATTAAATTGTGTCAGCTATGATCGTATATAGGCCATCATTGATAAAAGATGAGAAACCCAACTCCATCACCCATTGCATGCTGCAGCATACTTCTTGAACCCTCAACTTCATTATAGTCCCAATTTTCAAGCTGATGCAGAGATTAAAATTGGGTTGTACAAATGTCTTGAAAAAATGGTTCCTGACATTAATGAGAGGGTGAAGATAGATTTGTAAATTGATGCATTCAAGAATGCAAGAGGACTATTTGGTATACAAAATGCAATCTTGACTAGAAAAAAGAAATCTCCAGGTTATTTATTTTTACCCTAAGTTGATTTGTAAGTTGTATCAATCTTATGTTATGATTATTTGTTTTGAAGAACTTTAAATTTTGAACTACTTAATTAAAATTTCGATGTAGGGGATTGGTGAAACTCTTTTGGTGATGAATGTCCTGAGTTGAAGAGGTTCGTAATTAGGGTATTAAGTCTAACATGTAGTTCATCGGGGTGTGAGCGCAATTGGAGTGCTTTTGAGATGGTACACTCAAAGCGGAGGAATCGTTTACACGAAAAGAGAATGAATGACTTGGTCTTTGTCATGTACAATTTGAAACTGAGACAAAGGCACAAGAATAGACAAGCAATCATGAATCCATTATGTTTGGATGATGTTCCATCAGACGATGAGTGGATAACAGAGAGAGAGAAGCCGACTCTTCCAAGAGAAGGAAATTGGTTGAGTGTGCTTGATAGGAATGCTCGACATGGATGTCATTCAGAAGATGAGGAGGTACATGCTCTTGCAAGGGATTTGGAACAAGCATGTAAGTCTAGGTACATGATACATCTTTTAGTTTTAATTAGAAGTTGCAATTTGGATTTAATTTGGATTTTTTTTTTTAAACTCTAACTTGGGCCGTGACCATATTGGAGAAAATGTCGATGAAATTCATGAAGTAAGTGATGATGATGATATGGATGACAACATGAATGCTCCAAGGGATTTTGATCATGACTTTGATGATGCTATTATTGGTGATGATGACATTGAGGAGTTGGGTGACACTGTGGGTGATGATGAAGATGAGGGAGACAATGAGATCAACAATGTTGTTGATTGTGGCAATGATGATTTCGGTTATGAAGATGATGGCTTATTTTAGTCTCTTGTTTATTTATTCTTCTCTTATTTTAGTTTGTTTTGTTAAGGATATCAATGTTGTACAAGTGTTAACTTGAAGACTTGAAGTTGAATTGCTATTTTCTTTTAGTATGTTCTTTTGTTAAGATTTGAGGAAAATGTTTGAATGACAACTTGAATTGCCACCTTCTTTTATTATGTTTTCTTTGTTTAAAAAAATGTGCAAAATGTATATTTGAATTGATTATTGTTAGTGAACAAGGCACACAAGTGAGAATGCGAGGATTTGAACCTCGATCTGCTCATAAGTATGAGAGCTCTACCATTTGAGCTACATTCTCAAGTTTTTTTGGGTCATTTTATATGTATTTTGATAGTATTAGTTAGACATATAAGAATTATTGCATTTTTTCATCGTTTTAGTAGGATCTTACGATCCCCGATCCGATCCTACGATCCGATCCTCTAGACCCCCAAAACGATCCTATGTAGGATCCCGATCTTAACAACCTTGAATAAGACACCACGTGGGCATATACCAAGACTATATGTTTCGCCTAAGCGAGAGCATACACACAAGCCCAAATATGTCCAAATATGAAGAGCCCTACAACAGGTAGCACCATGGCCCCGCAGGGCCCATGGTCCTTCATACCTCGCTTTAAGACCAAATAACAATATAATCAACCCCCGGTTCCCTTGGACTTGGACTGATAAGACTTGGCTCTCCTAAATACTGAGGTGGGCCCTGGCCCATTCATCTACTTGGTATCTTGGGTTAGGAGCAAGACCCAGGCACTACTGCTCAGGATCATCAGAGGATATTGGACTGGCGGCTGAGGTCATGGGATCGTCGAGATAGTTGTCTTCTTGCTAAGACAACTTCATCTTGACCAGGCTTGGAGAACAGGCAACAATGACCTTACATTCATGTCATCCAATGCATATACGAAACGCTACTTTCCCCCTGCTATGAAACGTTGCTCTTCGCCTGTCGTTAAGCCACAGACAATGAAAAGGCTTATAACACTTCTGGCAGAGTTGGGAAGAACGTGCCACCTGTTCAACAGGTTGCTTGGGCTCCAATACTCTTGTGGCTTATATAACGTATCATATATGCAGCAAAAAACTTCACTTTACCACAACAATACTCCGTAATTCTAACACACTAAGTCTCACACTTAAACACTCCCTCTTACATTCTACTTTAGTGGTCAAGGTCCATCACTGCCAATCTCTCCCTCTCCAAGCTTGCCTTGACTTTCTCCTCTCCACCTCCGGTGATCTCAGTTCATTAAAGTGCCTGACATCTTCCCAGACTATCTCCAACCACCTCTCACCCACACCAGTGAACGTGATGTCTTGAATTGTTCTATCGTTTATGTAAATCAAGACAATAAACCTCACACAGGAGTTACTCCAACCATTGTTCTTGTTCTCATTGGCGCATTTGGTATAGCCCTGGAACACTAGCCTAGTTCAGTGAGTGTTTTAAAGAATTCGGCCTTGTCAATTCTTAAAGAAACGGCCTCACTTCGCACTCACATAGGTGACCTATATAAGGTATTTCATTATACCACAGGTAATTATTCACATCATTTAGGTCATTAAAAGCATTAGCTTAACCTTCCACCCCACAGGGTATCACTAAATAAAGGAATGGGCAAGGGGATTTACCTCTTCAGTGACTCACTCGTTACACGCACTTAGATTGTCCCTTTGAAACTAGATCTTGGGATCTCCAGTCAGTTAGGTTGGGTTTTCCATTCTGGTAACATTAACTAAAGGCCTTAACCCCATTCCTCTTGACGATGTTTTTACTAACTCTCGAGTTAACCCTTAGTTAACGGATCCGCAATGTTGTCCTTAGACTTTATATAGTCTAGAGAGATAACTCCATTAGAGAGTAGTTGTCATATAAAATTATGTTTACGACGGATATGTCTAGACTTTCCATTATTCATATTACTCTGTGCCCGTCCAATCACTGATTGGCTATCACAATGAATATAGATAGCATGCACAAGTTTTGGCCAACGTGAAATATCTTCAACAAATTGGCGAAGTCATTTAGTTTCATCAGTTGCTTTATCTAAAGTAATAAACTTAGATTCTATCGATGATCTCGATATACACATTTGTTTGGAAGATTTCCAAGACACGGCTGCCCGTCTAGGAGTAAACATAACCACTAGTGGATTTGGAGTATTTTATATCAGATATCCAATTAGTGTTACTATACCCTTCTAGTACTACTGTGTATCTGGTATAATGCAGTTCATAATTCAGGGTGTAGCTGAGATAACCCAACACCCGCATAATGCCCTTCCAATGAGTAGCATTAGGATTACTCGTGTATCTACTAAGCCTGCTAACAGAGTAGGCTATATCCGGTCTTCTACAACTCATCAGATACATTAAACTTCCAATGACTAGAGAATATTCTAGCTGAGAGATACTCTCACCATTATTCTTGGTTAAATGTAGACTCAAGTCTACTGGTGTCCTAGACACACTTGTATCTGATTTACCAAATTTCTCAAGTATCTTCTTAACATAATGAGATTGAGAAAGTATAATAGCACCAGATGTTCTGATAATCTTAATACCCAGAATCACATCGGCAAGGCCCATATCTTTCATGTTAAACTTAGAGTTTAATAATCTTTTGGCAATTTTAATCATCTCATCATTACTACCAATAATGAGTATGTCATCAATGTATAGACACAAAATGACATAACATTTGTCAATGTCTTTGACATATACGCACTTGTCATACTCATTGATCCTAAACCATTTGACAACATAGTATTGTCAAACTTCTCATGCCATTGTTTAGGAGTTTGCTTCAAACCATACAAGGACTTGAACAAGCTTACAGACTTTCTTATTTTGCTCTGGAGCTGAAAACCCCTCGAGTTACTCCATGTAGATTTCTTCATCTAAATCTTCATTTAAGAAAGCTGTCTTTACATTCATCTGATGTATCTTTAGACCACGTAAAACTTGCTATCACAATTACCATGCGAATAGATGTAATCCTTGTCACAAGTGAATACGTATCAAAATAATCTAGGCCTCTCACTGCCTATATCTTTGATAACTAGCTTAGCTTTATATTTATCAATTGACCCATTGGCCTTTATCTTTCTTCTAAAGATCCACTTACTCCCCAAGGCCTTACTGCTTGGGGGGTAAAGTAACCAACTCCCAGGTATAGTTTTGTAAGATGGAGTCAATTTTACTTTTAATCGCTTCTTTCTACAAAGGATTTTCTGGTGAAGTCACAACTTCATGGAAAGTGCAAAGTTCTCCCTCTAACATACAAGTCAAAAAGTCCGGACCAAAGAACTTGGAAATCCTAGCCCTTTTACTCCTTCATCTTGATCAATATCACTAGGATCATCTTCAAGTTCTTTCTCAAATCCTTGATCCTCGCCTCGGATTTGGCAAGGAAACACGTCCTCAAAAAAAGACGCATTTCTTGACTCCATTATAGTATTCTTGTGTATATCTAAAATAGCAAACTTGTGCACAAGAAACCTATATGCACTACTATGCTATGCATAACCAATGAATATACATTCCATGGTTTTCGAACCTAACCTAACCCACTTGGGTGTAGGTACCACTATTTTTGCAAGACACATCCACATTCATAGGAAATTATAGGAAGGCTTACGGCCTTTCCATAATTCATATGGAGTCTTGTTCACTTTCTTCCGAGATATTCTATTCAGAATGTAATTCGCGGAGAGAATTGCTTTTCCCTCACAAGTTCTGTGACCAATGATTTTGCACTCACCAGGAGCCACCAATTCAAGAATATATTCAGAATCATAAAAATTCAAAAAATACATTCATCCACCCTAACGGGTTGTCTCATCTTTACTCTTAAGCAAAGTCACATTGCAATCATACATGCTAATCCAAGGATAACATACTAATTGCCTCTGATTAATTCAAAGATATTATCATGCAATCATATGATTTCTTTTAATCACATTTGATCTCTTTAGATCTTCCTTTAAGAACCTCGCAAAGTTTAAAGTTGTCAGGTGGAACAACATTTTCTATTGTCACCTTTTGAAGCTATTTTTCAAAAATCATAACAGAATTTCAATATTCTGTTTTTCCATAAACTTAACTTAAAACTAAAAAATCCCGAAGTCTAAAATTTAATTCAAAATTGATCTCACCACTTATCCTAGAATTGAACATAGTCAGGAAAGTTTTCAAGAAGATTGGAGGGGTCATACCGGTCCCACTTAAGACCCAGTTAACCTTAGACAAAACTTTTAAGAGCATGTAGACTCCTAGTCCATGGAAAATAAATTTAGAATTAAGTTTTTTTTAGGGGATAAACTAGGTTAAACAAACCAAGTTTGTATAAAACTTACAAGCAATTAAAAATTGCTATCAGAATTACATCACTTATAAAAGTTAACCGATACTCCCGGAATTAAGCCCATTATTTCTGAATAAAAATCAAAATATTATAGCTAATGATAAAATTTGATTTATTTTCCCAAAACAAAATACTTTGGAAATAATTAGATTATAACTAAAGACTTTACCAAAACTTGATTTTCTACCACTTTGGGAATAAATGGATTAAATCCAAAGACTTCCTCTAACCATAAAGGTTTGAAACCAAATCCATCTTAATTGTCATTTCTGAATATAAATCAGAAATACTCTTTAGCTAAGGCTAAACTCTGGTTTCTATTACAAAAAATCAAACCAGTTTGGAAATAATAAAATTAATTTTAAAGATTTTCTCTAAACCCAAAGGTTTAAAATTTCTCTTGTTCTCCTTTCCTTTCACTATGGTGAAACTATTACAAAGTAAAAATCTAACTACTACTAAAACTCAGCAAAAAATTGCTTCAATATAAAGAATAATAAACCAATCCAATTAGGATACTATTTTGTCCAAAACTCCTTTCCACGTATATGTATTTTTGTTCAACAAAAAGGTTAGTAATCCAAAACTTTTGTTTTTACAGTCCCAAATTCTATTCATTTGGTTTTGTATTTTTTCCCATTCCATTTCGCATAGGTATTTCTGTAAAGAAAATTAGTAGAAAAACACAACAAAATACAAAACAAATAAATGAAAAAAACTGTAAAAGCAATAAATTACTTAAAACCTCCTAGCAAAACTAATTAGTGAATTAAAATGCTAGACAAGTTACCAAAACTTATAACTCTAATTTAATAGCCATAAGTTATATAAAATTATTACACACTAAACATGTAAATAATTCTAACAATTAACATATAAATCTAGAAATAAGAAAACAATTAGCATGCAAATTATACTCTACAAATCTCGAAACCGATAAGCATGTAATATAAACTAAAATCTAGAAAATATGACCATAAATATTATACTAGAAAAGTAGAACTTAATTAGCATGTCAATTTTAACTAAAAAATAAATAAATAACACCCCTGAGTATGCAAATTATATTATAATATTATAAAATAAAAAGAGATGCAAAACATAGTAGGAAACTATGAATCATGCTCATAAAATTATATTAGCACCAAATAAGCATGCAAAATATGCTAGAAACAAAAAGCATTTTTATTAAATTGAAAAATTGAAACATAACAGTGCATAAGTTAATTTACATACTGTATGAATTTCTAATCACCGATAGCATAAAGTTCTTATCAAGTTATCATGCACTACATCTCTTGCGGCTACACTTCTTGGGAATCATAGCAGCTCCTACAATATTATTACATAATAACATAATACAGGGACAGGGCACTATTTATTTAATACTCACAAATGCAACAACACGATGTGATGTACTAAGGACAATTAGACTTTCTAACATATAGGACACAGTAACTATATACATGCTGAAATTCCTAGCAGTACCGAATAAAACATGAATCTATTTGTCTAATATCATAAGAAACATATAATCTATTTTAAAATTATTGTACAAATTATGTATTTAAATAACAAATAAACAAATTCATATTTAATTAAATTGATTTACAAAATAAGAAATCATGGGACTAATCATACAACTTAATATAACAAAAATAAGGAAAAAAAAAAAAACCGAACCCTGTATGATACCACAGTCTCTTTAAAACAGATTCGCCTCCTCACCATGGGTGCGGGAGGTATGTCGGCGTCTGTCTCTGTAGCTTGCTTTCCGTGCTCCTCGGAAGGGTTTAGTCTACTTGGATACGATAGCCCTACAGTTCGGATTCCCGTAATTCTGAATCTGGTTTCACAAATGCAATGTGAAACAGAAAAACACAAATGAGAGTCTAAATCCGACAAATCTTTAGAAAATCCATTTATCATCAGAGATGTCAAAAATGGACTGTATTGCCAGATTTCAGAGTCGCCACCTAAATATTTTTGAGAAATTTAGGAAACCTGTGACTCGTGCCAAAGGCCACTTGTCCGTCATAACCAAAGTGTCTCGGCTTGGGAACTTAGGTATGAGAGGGGAAGGTTATGAATTGAGCACCCCACTCACCCGATCAAAGATCAGCCTCTACTAATCATGATATGATTTTTATGTACATCATATGCTCTTGTTTCGATTACTATGTGAGGCACACAAGTATAGACTATTTCACTCACTTTGAAATGCTTTGATTTCATGTTTGTTTGAAAAGTGTTTTGAATATGTGTTACTTGAAAAAGCGAGCTCATAAATACATTAATCAAATGCATCTCAACTTAAGCAAAATAGCCTTCATCCACCGGCATTCAAGAGGTATATCAAATAAGCAATATGCTTGTTATGACAACGCAAACATTTATGCAATATGCTAAAGCAAAAATGCTCACCTAGTACTCAATCGAGGTAAGTCAAAATAAGAGAAAATTGTTAGAAAAATCCATGTTCTAATATGCAAGTAACTAATGCAACGCATACAAAATGCAACTACTAGGTTCGGTTTCTTAAAATGACATATGGCTCAACTCAAAGCATGCGTTTAGCGCACATATTCAAGTAAGTAGGAAATGACAATAAAGTTATAGTGATGAATCGAACCCAATGCACGCAAAAATGGATATTTACACACGGTAATGATATGAGACCAAAAATATGATACTACATGCAATCTATATAAGCAAGTAAATAAAAGGGAGAAAGAATGGAGGTTGGAAGACATATACAATATTACAAGTTTGCCCTCATACAAGAGGGTCCGAATGTCCGAATTTAACCTAATTATTACAACACCAAATTAACTAATTTAACTAGCTATTACAAATAACTAAATTTAACTAGCTATTATAATTTCGAACTAATCTAATTAATTTAAACATACTACTATCAAAGCACTAATTTTAAAAGGACCATAGGAAATGAAGCGTCACACGCGCACAAATAAGAACGTCCTCCCAGAAACCTCTCTGTTTTGCTACTAGAATCTGTTTTGTTTGTAGTTAGAAAATTATTCTGTTTTTGTCCCAACTTTTACTCTGTTCTGCCATAAAAATGACACTGCCTGCACAACAAAATGTGGTAGGCCGGCCTCACGAACTGTTCTGCGGACAGAAAGGTGGTCGGCCAGCAAGACACTGTTTTGGGTACTACCCTGCTGCCACAGAATTGAAACAGATAAAAAACAGAGTATTTCTAGGAGATGTTTATCCTATCTGCCTCTCTCTATCATGAAACTAATCAACGGAGGAGTAGATTCGATTCACGAATCATCAATTATCGCAAAGTTGTTGCACGACAATCTATGAACCGATAGGACAAAAGGTCAATAAATGGAAATAAAAGACCAACAACATCTCTCCTCTATCATGGAGTTACCTTAAGGGAGGTACACATTTCTTCTTAAATCATTAACATCACTAAAGAGTATGTAATGGTTCAAGAATCAACGGGTTCAATCGAACGTATATAACGTTCGATTGAACCCGACTCAATTTTATTACTTTTTTACCACTTTTATTCCAACTTTAACATCTTTTACATTACCTTGCCATTCTTTATTCAGTTTTTTTCAAAAGTGGCATGTGGCTAGACAGCTAGCAACAGCTATCAGCCACTCACATAGCCTTATCCTCTATAAAGGTCTTCTTGCTCATTCCTTCGATAGAAAACCATCTTTTTTACAGTTTTCTTTGAAAAACATTTCTTGCCGAGAGGCTCAAGGATTGGACGGCCACTTTGGATGGCACAAAAAAGGTAAATTTTCATGGTTTCAGCATAAACGTGTTTTTTTCGTTAAGTCGTACTTCGATTTGTTTTCCATTCCTTCACGCCGCTGTTCGCTACTAGAACCCGGTTACACACGTGTTTTACTTCGAGACACAAGAAATGTGTCCTACTCTCAAAGAGTTTCAAGCATTGATGAGATTATGCTTCAACCCCGTTTTGGTCATGCACAAACTCTTGAACGGATGTGTGGGCTTACTTTATACAAAACGCGATCCTTGGCTTATGACAAGGAGTTGGATATACCCGGCTTGATTCATCGGTTTTTTGGCATTGGAGACAGAGGTGACCTTCTCTGGTGAGGTTATCGTCAGCATGCCATATGCTTATGTTTACTTGCACACTTCCTACTTGCTCCTAGTTGCAGCAGAGCTAGCATTAGGTTGATCGAGGTGACCCAACGTCTCAAGGAGGGTAAGAGTTGCATAGGCTTGGCATTGGCCGAAACTTTGATGGGTTTGGATGCCTTCCATCGGCAAGAGTCTTCTCGATTTGCAGGTAGTCCACTGCTTCTCCAGGTATTGTTTTCCACCCTTTCTTATTTATGATTTCTCACATCACTCGGCACTCGCTCTCTATTTTTTCCTCAAAACCCTTTCCTTACTTTTTCTCTCAACGCACACCTCTCTATTCTTTAATCTCTCTTTATTTTCATCATTTCTCAGGTGTGGCTGATGGATAAGCTGAAGGTGGTGGACCCTTGCCCTGAGTATTGGCCAGATCCTATTTCTTTCATCCGCAGCTAGTGGACTTTCCCACAAAGGGATTGTGGTGCAGCTAGATGTGCAGCAGATCTGCGGCTGACATCGCTTAGCGTTACCCCTGGCTTAATTTGACTGAGATGGGCTATAGGATGTCCCGATAGCCGAGTATATAGTTGATTGGCCTCACGCACCGTGTGTTTTATTTTCCATTCCGATTCATACATCAGTTTGGACATGATCAGACTTATCCAGATGAGGGGGTGGAATACCTTGCTTCATTTCCAGTTTGTGTTTTGCACCTGGCTCGATACTTCGTTGCTTAGAGGACGAGAGAGTTTCTGGTCTATGCTGTTAGCTTCAGTTACGCCTTTTCTAGCAAGTGCTTGGCTCGGCTAGAGGATGAGACACAGGTTAGGCCATTCTTGGCTGCAGAGACTTTTGAGAACGTGAGCAGGAGGCAGAGGACTGGCACCTGACTCATCTGTGCTCCTAGTTTATTGCTTTGACTTTTCTTTTCAAGTTTTTATGACGTGAAAGCAACTTTGATTTAGCCTGAGTCGGAGAATATACTGGTGTTGAAATCATGTAATTAAAATTATGAGTACTGAAAATTTTCCTTTTTAGTCCAAATAATGGTCTATGTTATAAAAGGTAAAATTTTGAGAAAATCAATTCATTAAAACTTTTCAAAACCATTTTCAGAAATGGTCACTACTTAACACACATAGAATCAATCCATAAGGCATATAGCCCTAAATCGAAGGATCATAACTGCCCACAATAGCATTCACTATCACTGCTCTATCTTGCAACTGGCCTTTTTGCCAAATAGAGGTAACACAACCAAGTTAACAGATGACTGAAAAACATGGAACGATCAAACAAATGGATAGGATGGTTGAGTTGGAGATGGTTATGGCCGAACTTTGGTATGAAGTTGCCTATGTATTCCAAAGGCTGAAATCAAGCCTTACGTAGTTCGGTCCGGGTTCACTCATATGATTCTCAGCGACGGTACTTCCTTCTCAATTGGCAAAACAGCTTCCATCCCATATACTAAAGAGTAGGAGGGCTGGCCGGTCGTGGGCTCTGCCATGTTGGAAACACAACCCTCGAATCCGGATTACTGTCGTACCGCTTGATCCTCCTTTCACTTCTCGGTGTTAGATGTGAGAGGTATATTAGGTAATCTTACTGAGGTACCCCTTTCAACCATTCGACCTAGCTGCATATAGTAAAGCCATAGTGACTATTCTAACATAGGACAGGATGCTCACCCGTATGTAGGACTTTATGAAACTACTTGCTTGAAGTAGTAAAACCCTAGATCATGTCAAAATTAGGACAGGGTAACCCTACCCCCCCTCATAGGGGTGTTTTGGCTTTGTTTACTTGGTATGTGCTTTACAGTGAAATTGTATAGGAATGCACCGTATCAATGGTATAGTTGATATCAGTTTGTGGGGATAGAATTTAGTGGGATACACAGTCCTTCGTCCGTGATCATAACTGTTGCAAATTTGGCCAAAGTGTTGTCTGGTTTTTGATTATTGTTTTCCTTATTTCTTTTGCTAGGTAGTTTAGCAATCATAGCTTCGGAAAGACTTGATATCCCCCCAAGTTTTGTGGACTTGTTCTGGTAGACTTTGCAAAATCTAAGATCTAGGGGTGGTTTGTGATGTTCTAAATAAGTATACTTTTTGACTTTTTATAAAAAAAAAATGTGTAGAAAAGTAGATAAAGTAGTTAGAAAAGTAGAGATGAGATATTGATAGATGTGACCCAAATAAGTGTATGTAGGTAAAAAAAATACACTTTTTTAGTTTACCCCAAACACCTACCTAGTTGATGGTCAGCCAGCGTTAGTCTCTCTCCCACCAATTGTTTGGAGGAGAAGAACCAGTCAGTTCACGCCAGCACAGAATACTCAGCAGTCGTCTGTTTATTCTCACCCACTCAGCTGACAAATAGCTGTTAGAATAAAAAATTGTTAGAATAGGAAATATTAGAATAAGAAATAATTGGTTGTATTCTTATTCATTCCTTTTTTGATTACTCAAACTATGCTTGTAATTGCTCAATTATCAATATAAAAGGGAATGAAGTCTAACTCATTCCCTAACTCTTTCTCTTCTCTAAAACTACATGGTATTAGAGCCTAAACCCTAGCCCATACCTTATTCTTGTCTGTTGGCAGCTCTATTTTCCCTAGGAGCCCAGTCGATCATAGTAGCCTCTCACCCAAACCATCGTCTGTCATCCCACAGTCTATCTAGGCCATCGTCAGTCTCCTAGGGGGTCTGTCAGCACTCTAGGGCCTCACCCAAGCCATCATAAGGCACCCTAGGGCCTGTCGACAACCCCTCTGGCTTCCTTGGCTTCTGTCGGCATTTCCTAGGCTGCCGTCGACTCTCTCTCGATTGTCGTCTCTCTCTCAGTGTTCTACTCTCTCTCTCTCTCTCTCCCTGTTTTCTTATAAAGTTATAATGGTTTGTTAGTTATAAAAAATAAAATAAAATTATTCTTTCGCTGATTTCTTTGTGGTCATAGCATTTGCTATTCCTCCACCATCTTCTGAGTTTGTGATTGGCATTGGGTTTGAGGGTTACTTAGTAGAATATTCGTGGCAGATTTCACTAGTGAGTCCACAACCTCTCAGCCACCTAAGAGCGAGAGTTCCTTTATCCTTTCTACTATGACTGATAATCTCAATCCTGGCCTTAAAATCACCACTTCTCTATTCAATGGTCAGAACTATCTAGTGTGGTTGTAGAGTCTGACTATTTTCTTGAAGAGCAGAGGGAAGATGGGGTATGTTGATGGTAGAATCCAGGTACCCCTCACAACAAATCCGAGTTATGATCAGTGAGAGATCGCCAACTCCCTTATTATGGATTGGTTTATACATTCTATGGCCCTAGAGATTGGAGATGGCTATCTCTCTATGGACACTGCACAGGATATTTAGGAGGCCGTGACTACCACTTACTCCCAGAAGGGGAACTTCTCACAGGCTTTTGAGTTATGTCGCTTCATTGAAAGGTTGGTACAAGGTGAGATGGCGATCCTCCAATATTTTACCTTCCTTAGCAATGGGTGGAAGTGACTTGATCACCTTCAGGATTACAAGCCTGTCTATCCCACTGATTCTACTGGTTACCGGACATTTGTGGCGCGAGAGAGGGTCTTCAAGTTCTTGGAAGGCCTTAATGTGAAGTATGATCCAGTTCGAAGTAGAGTACTTGGCATGGATGTGCTTTCGTCTCTTCAAGAAGCCTTTGTTTTTGTGCAGAATGAGAAGATTCGCCGCTTTGTGATGCTTTCTTTTACTACTCCTGATCTCTTATCCTTGGTTTCTGCAACCCCTCGCGATGGAGACCGTGTGACTCGTAGTTCTCGTTCTTTCTCTGAGAAGGATAATCTTTTCTGTGACTACTGTCGTTGACCTCGCCACACACGAGAGACCTGTTGGAAGCTGCATGGGACTCCTTTTGGTAGCCGAGGAAGCTGCATGGGACTCCTTTTAATTGAGTTCAACCTAAAATTCTACGTTCTAATAATATGGGGGAATATATTGACTCTGGTCTTGCCGCTTACTTTGCCACCCATGGCATTGTTCACTAGACTTCATGCACTAATACCCCTTAACAAAATGATGTTGCCGAATGCAAAAATCACCGTCTTCTTAATGTCGCCTGTAACACCTGCTCTTACCTACTTGTTACTTTTATGATTAATCTTGATTATGTCTTTATTTGTGCTCTATATGCCTATTTGTGTGCATCATGTTTGCTAACAGATACGCTTCTTTATGAAAAAAAGAAGAAAACCTATCTGATTCGTTAAATCCTAAGGTTATGAATTAACTAGTGGACTAGGTGGTTAGAGCCCAATTCACCATAATTAGAAAGGAAGGGTTCAGTTAACATTTGATGGGTGTATCTCTAATTTAATTGAATTAATGAAGTAAAATAGATATAGCTCTCTCTCTCTCTCTATATATATATATTTAGGTTGAACTCAATTAAAGAAGGAGAGAGACATATAGTCTATGAGAGAGAATTCTAGAGGTCAAGGGAAAGAAGAGAAAGGAAAGAGAAGGGGAAATTGAGGCTGTTTCACCAAATTGACTTATTGAGGTAAGACTTCTTGATAATCTCTTGAATAAAAATTAGCTTTATTTTGATCTCATGAAATTGAAGGGAAGAGTGAGGGTTTTGAGTCATGTAAGTTGTATTCCAAACCCTAAATAGAAGAATTTAACAAATCATGGCTTGACTAAAGCTAACCTACTTGCTTTGCATGAGCCTAAGTTAAGGTTTTATTGAACATAGAATTTCCATATGCATGAGTTTTATTTCCTCTTCAACCTTAAGTGATTCATAAGATTGTGGGATTTGGCTTGGATTTAGAGTTCTATTCTTAGTTTGAACTTGGTTTTTTGTCCATACATCAAATTGATTAATTTTTGGCCTTTAATTTGGTTGACTTTGGGTTTGAGTTTGAGGAATTTGGAACCAGAAAAACAGAGGAGAAACTCGGTTTTGGAACACCCAGAACCGCACGTGCGGCTAGGAAGACCACATGTGTGGGAGAGCACCGGCGCATGTGCGGCGGTTAGGCCCGCACGTGCGGAAAATAAGGGGGGAGGAAGCTGCATTCTGAAATAAAAGCACTTAGAACCACACGTGCGGCGCACGTACGGAGAGGGCCCCGCACGTGTGGCCAAGGACCTCTGCACGTGCGGCAGTTTCGCAACCTCGGTTTCATTTTTCTGTGTTATTTACCCCAGTCCTGAGCCTCCGTCAACATAATTTACATCTGTAATTAGTGTCCATTTGCATTGCCAAAGCATTTAACAGGGGTGAACGACTTTCAGACCGACCAACGTTTAAGAGATGAAACTAATTAGCTAGTTCTACGCTTGTATTTGTCTGTGTAGGTCAAACACCAAGTTCCAGTCACCTGCATCGCGAAACCCACTGTGAGCAACGCTGTTGTAAATATATATTTGATTTAAATTATCTTTTCTCTGCTTCAACTTATGCGTTATTCCGATATATTTCTCATATGGATGAATGATAATTCTATCCTAGTTTCCATTATTTACTATGACAACCCTGGCACCTCTTCATATGAGTACAGTTCTGTCAGTTCCATTTCCTGTTTAATATGGCAATAGCTAACATATCTGATCTTCGGTCTTTATGACCGTCTGTTCGGTCTTCCTGACCGCCTGTCTGATCGTCATGACCATTTGTTCGGTCTTCTAGACCACCTGTATTTACTACTTTTGAATATACTACGCGAAATGTTATGCTTCTCAAATGTCGTATGAACCTGCTTAGTTTATGTTTTATTTTGTGTTATAATTATCATTCAAAATCTCTTTATTCAGTTGTTACTCACTGGGCCCTAGCTCTCATTTTGGTATACTATGTAGGTGATCCAGCTCAGGAAAGGACGTAGTGGCGTCGGTCTTACTCTAGTTTTGTCAAGCTAACCACCGTGCCTCACTGCGAGGTTCCATCTACCTAAGTTTTGGTGTGGCCAGTGCTCACCCTTTTGTTATGCACTCATATGTTTTGGTCAGGTTGTCACTAGCATCATAATTGTTGTCAATGGGAGTAACTTTCCCCTTTTGTTTGTCTTTTTAGACAAACTTGTAATAGTATGTTGTACTTCTGCGTGTATATATGTATATATATATATATAGCAATATCTTTTGTCTTATGTAAATTTACAGCTCATTGGACGTTTTGTTTTCTTGCATATTAGCTTCAACTACCCCCGTTTGCTTGCTTAGCTCAGTGAGGCCTTCGGTAATCGCAGATTACTGGCCGGTTATGACACTAAACCTATAGGGGTGGGTTTGGGTTGTGATAGAGTGGTCTCAGAGCATGAGTTATACTGCACACACACGTCCAAATGAGCTATAGGATGTCCTAGAAAAGAGATTATGGCATATTATCTGCATGCGTGTGTAGACACCCCATTTTTGACCGTCCTCAAGACTTGGATGTTCTTGTAGGTACATCCAGTGACAAGTTTGATTGCTCGTCAAGCACTCGAACTCCGCGACAGAGCGCCACAGGTTTGAGCTTTCCAAACCCCGCATCAGTTCTATCTCATTTTTGGACCATGTTTTGGTCCTTTTAGCATGTTGCTTTTGGAGCACTGCCGGCCACTTTTGGGCACTGTCGGCCATGGACTTTTGGCCTGCAGGCCATTGATGTGCCTTTCCGGCCATCAATGAGCCCCTGCCGGCAATCACTGATGGTCGGCCGGCCACTAGTGCATCAGTAGATATTTTGTGCCAGCTGTTTGCACAGGTTAGAGCATCTACTTGCACATGGATGGTTGGATCTTTTCAAGAGGATTTTGTATCTTCTATATATAGAGGTCATCCTCTTGCATGCAAAGGGTTTAAAATTTTAGAAGACAAAAATTTCTCTCTCTCTCTCTCTCTAGAATCCTCTCTCTCTAAATATTTTGCCTTAAAGCTTGAATTCTCTACAATTTTGCTTGTGAGCTCTTGATCAAACTTGATCATCTTGGTGTTGAGGTTGCTTGAGGTCCTATTTGAGCTCTAAAAGAGGGTTTTAGCTTGGTTTGACTTGCCTTTGTTGTCTATATAGCATCTTCTCTTCAAAGAGGTAGAACTTGTTGTATTTTTAGCTTAATTTAAGTACTTGTTTGGCCATCTTTACATGCTATTTTGAGGCTGGTTTTGACCTTTGAAATCTCTATTTTTATGGTTTAAAATGGTTGTTTGAGGTTTGGTTTGGAGTTAGGGGTGCTTCACCCTTTTTGTAGTTTGTTTGGTTAAGTGTTGTGCCACTTTTCAAGCTTTGAAAAAAAAAGAAAAATTGAGCTCGCAAGGTTGAAAACCTAAAAGGGGCAGCCTTGGCAAAATTTAGAGCGCAAAAGGAGAGTGTTAACACCCAAGTGAACCCTCACCGAACTACGTAAGGCTTGATTCTCATCTTCGGGATACGTAGACAACTTCATTCTGAAGTCCAGCCATAAACACTTCCAAATCAGCTGTGTCCATGTGATTGTTTTGATCATCTTTGTCTTTTCTGCATCCAAGAGTTCGGTTGTGATCTCCAGTACAGTGTTATTCAGACAAGGGGTAACTTTCTAGTTATCGGATTTGGGTACATCTCAGTGATAGATTCCGGGTGTGTCCAGTTGTGATCCATATCGAAAATGGTTTTGAAAGTTTTAATAAAAGTTGATTTTGTTCAAATTAATCTTTTTACAACTTAGACCATTTTTGGACCAAAAGGACAATTTTCAGTACCCACAACCTTCAATTTCATTGATTTCAATACAGAGTTCTCCAACTCTTGATACAAATTGAAGTTGCTTTTTATTACATTCAAAAGAAAACTTGAAAGTACAGATTAAAGTAATAAACTTGGGGCATAGTTGAGTTAGGTGTTCTTGTGCCCCCTCCCAGAGCTTGTGGAAGCTTCGGATGCTAAAGTAGGCCCGGTTTGTGCCTCATCTTCAAGCCAAGCTATGCATATGCCAGAAAGGGTGCAATTGAAATTGGAAGCGGGAGCCAGAAGTTCTCTTATGTTCCATGCAGTGGAATACTGAGCTAGCTATGATCCTCGGATCAAAAATGAAGTTGGGTACTCCATCCCCTCTTCTGGGCAAGTCTGGTCGTGTCCGAACTGACGCCTAAATCGGAATGGAAAGTAGAAGACACAGTGCATCAAGCCAATTAGCTGAATACCAGGTTGGCGAGACATGTTGTAGCTCATCTCAGGTAGATCAAACCAGGGGCAACACTAAGTAATGTCAACAGCGGATCTGTTGCACATCCAATGTCACCACCATCCCGTCGGCGAAAGAAATAGCTGCGTGCTGAATATGCAGGACAAGCACCCACTACTTTCAACTTCTCCATCTCCATGAGCCATACCTAGAGAGGGATGAAAAATAAGAGAGATTAAAGAATAGAGAGGTGTACGTAGAGAGGAAAAGTGAGAAAGGATTTTTCAGAGAAAAACAGAGCCTGAGGGCCGAGTAATGTGAGAAACACATGTGAGATGGGTGGGAAACATTACCTGCAAGAGTAGTGGACTTCCTACAAACTTGGTTGTCTCCCAGCGATGAAAAACATCCAAGCCCATCAAAGTCTCAGCTAGTGTCAAGCTAATACAGCTCTTGCCCTCTTTCAAACCTTGGACAACTTCGATCAAGCAAATGCTAGAACCTCCGAAACGAGAGGCAAGCAGAAAATGAGCCAACATACACAAGCAGAGGGCATGCTGCCGAAAACTTTGCCAAATACGGTCACCGCGGTCGCTGGCATCAGAAAACCGATGAATCAAGCTGGGAATGTCAAGTTCTCCGTTGTGAACTAAAGACCGAGCATCATGTAAAGTGAGCCCACACATCCTTCCTAAAGTCTGGATATGGCCAAAACGAGACTGGGGCAAGATCTCCTTGTCGAGCCGACATTCCATCAAAGCTTGGAATTCTTCGATTGTGGGGCATATCTCTTGTCCGCCAAAGCTGAAAATATGTGTAACCGAATTCCAACATCTAGCCGCGGTGTGGAGGAATGGAAAACACAGCGGAGTGCGGCTTAGCGGGAATAGTGCATTTATTCCGAAACCCCAGAAATTCAACTTTTTTGAGCCATATAAAGTTGCAATCCAATTTGAGAGTTTTTCGGCAAAGAATGGCTCCATTTTGGGCAAAAATAAAGCTAGAATGAGGAAATCACAAAGCTGGGGCTTTTATAGAAGATAAGGCAGTGAGTAGAGGCCAGGTGTCAAGTTTCGGAGGTTCTGCTCATCGATGGCCGGCAGTGGCTCATTGATGGCTGGCATGCCATCTTCCATGGCCGACAGCCTTTCTTTCAGGCTCACTGACCTCCTTTGTGAAGATTCAATTGTTTATTGCAGTGGAATTCCGTTATTCGTACCTTTTGAGGTCGTGTTGTGGTCCTTTTGGGCTTGAGTATGTTTATTTAAGTTGTAATCGTTTGGTTTTGTTTATTGAGTTGTATTTATGTTGTTTATCGAGCTGTTGCAATTTGCTTATCGAGTTGTACTTACATTTGATTAGCCTGTCAAGGCCTTTTGTTGTTTATCGAGTTGTTTTGTTTTCTCAGTTGTTAGTTGGTTCACTACCTAATTAAGACAATGCAATTTGAATGTGCAGTTTTCAAAAAAATCAATCTCATTTTCATGCTGTGCGATGTTATGTGATGCTCAGAATACAAAATGCAACACTTTTTAAACCAAAAAGTTGAGTTTTCATTCCAATCATGGTCACTTTTTTTTTGCAAAAGAGTACAAATTTTAAGAAAATAAAACTGCCTAAGGCTGTATAATGTGCTAACACTACTAGCAAAAAGAAAACAAAGCAAAAAGCATCTAAATTAGTGCCAGCTATCTCAAGCTCGAGAGGCCCTTTTCGTCATCTTCCTCGGCGAAGCGAACTCTGGAGCACTATCACTATTGGCATCGCTGTCCGAATCTGAATCAGAGTCTGAACCGAAGTCCTCCTCAGCCTCTCCAGCCTCACCGCTAGCAGAATCTGAGCTAGCATCGTCGTATCCACCCTCAGATAACTCTGACTGTGGACTCGCTTCCTCAGCCTCCTCCTCGCTCGTCTCGTCGTCATCATAGCCGCCTAGAATAGGCTTTGAAAGGCCACTCTCGCTGTGGGTGCCCCTAACCCTGCCTCGGTTGCGTATCGGAGTCTGCCTCCCTTTCCTTCCTACTGCTAGTGAAGGTACTGAAGGTCCTGCTGTCCGGTGGAGCCGAGGTCTGGAAAGGGATCTGAAAAGGACAGTTTGTGAGAATACATTAGTTGTGGTGTATATCAGATGGTGTATATCAGATGCATTGTATATATGCAGTGTATGGGAGCAGAGTATCTATGCAGTGTTTTGATGCAATGAATCAGATCAGTGTAGTGTGGAATAGTTAAAATGCTAATGCATTAGCAGAGAATTTCATGGCATGAAGTGCAAACTAGAGGAAATTACCGGAATCCTGTAGAGGCTGAGCAGGTTCATGCCCGTCTGAACCATCCCCATCAGAGAAGCCGCTAGCTTGAGAGCCTACCCGGTGTACTCTATGGATGCCAGTAAATGTGTTGAGATGATCAGTGGTCTATAAAGCATAATTGAAATGAACTCCATGCGCAAAATGTAAAGTATGGAACATACCGGGGTCGGGCCTTGAACTCCGACAAGCTCGTGACCATCTGGTGCAGACTTAATGGGAATCTGATAGTGTAATAGACACCCCATTTTTTACCATCCTCAAGACCTGTATGTTCTTGTAGGTACATCCAGGGACAAGCTTGATTGCTCGTCGAGCACTCGAACTCCGCGGCGGAGCGCCACAAGTTTGAGCTTTCCAAACCCTGCATCAGTTCTATCTCATTTTTGGACCATGTTTTGGTCCTTTTAGCATGTTGCTTTTAGAGCACTGCCGGCCACTTTTGGGCACTGTCGGCTATGGACTTTGGCCTACCGGCCATTAATGTGCCCTGCCGGCCATCAATAAGCCCCTTCCGGCCATCACTGATGGCCGACTGGCCACTAGTGCATCAGTAAATATTTTGTGATATTTTGTGCCAGTTGTTTGCACAGGTTGGAGCATCTGCTTGCACGTGGATGGTTGAATCTTTTCAAGAGGATTTTGTATCTTCTATATGTAGAGGTCATCCTCTTGCATGCAAAGGGTTGAAAATTTTGGAAGACAAAAATTTCTCTCTCTCTCTAGAATCCTCTCTCTCTCTAAATATTTTGCCTTAAAGCTTGAATTCTCTACACTTTTGCTTGTGAGCTCTTGATCAAACATGATTATCTTGGTGTTGAGGTTGCTTGAGGTCCTATTTGAGCTCTAAAAGAGGGTTTTAGCTTAGTTTGGCTTGCCTTTGTTACCTATATAGCATTTTCTCTTCAAAGAGGTATAACTTCTTGTATTTTTAGCTTAATTTAAATACTTGTTTGGCCATCTTTGCATGCTATTTTGAGGCTGATTTTGACCTTTGAAATCTCTATTTTTATGGTTTAAAATGGTGGTTTGAGGTTTGGTTTGGAGTTAGGGGTGATTCACCCTTTTTGAAGTTTCTTTGGTTAAGTATTGTGCCACTTTTCAAGCTTTTAAAAAAACCTTTTTTTTGGCCTTTTAACCATTGAATTCTAGGGGAATTTCGTGGTAAAAAGTGTGTTTTGAGGTCCAAAATAGGAGGGGGTGGCCTCCCTTATTTGTGTCTTTTTTGTAAGTGTAGATAGCCTAACAAGTGAGCATGTTTTTCTACATATTTGTGACTTGATCTCAGCATGTTTTTGCTACTGATTTAGCAAGCTTTAGATCAATTTTGAGCCTTCTTGGTCATATGAGCCTTGTCTTGCATGGTTGTAGCGCAAATGGCCTTTACTAGCTTTGTGTTTTAAGGCCTCTAACATGTTGTGCATGTGTTGCTTGCATGTTATAGCATCATTTTGCATATGATTTCAGTGCATATAGCTCTGTCACACTCTCATATATTTCACTCTTTCATTGCTTTTAAGAGTTGAGCTTTATGAGCCAACACATGAGCATGTTTTTCTAGCTTTTTATGCTACCATCTCAGCATATTTTGGCCTCTGTTTTGGCATGTGTTAGCTCTGTTTTGAGCTGGTTTGGTCATCTGAGCTTGATATTGCATGCCTCTAGTGTAGTGCTCTTCACTAGTTTATTGTTTTGAAGCGTTGAACATGTTGTGCATGTGTTGCTTGCATGTTGTAGCACTATTTTTCATGCCATTTCAGCACTGAAAATTCTGTAACCTCCCTCTATTCTTCACTTTTTCATTTTCTTTGAGGGTTGGTTAACCTTAAGATTGTGTTTAAGCTTGAGATAGAGCTTGTGCTCAATGGTTTTAACTCTCTTTTGAGGGTTTCTACTAACCAAAGGCATGATCTCTCTCATGTCTTAAGCCATCTTTTGGTTGACCCCTCTCTCATTAGAGAGCACTCATCTTGGACTTAACCGGTTAAAGAATGACTTGGTAATGCTAAAATGAGTAAACAAGAATTGGACAAGCAAAACATGACCAAGATAAGCATGTTGTGTTTGCATTGCATTGTGTTCAATCGGACGTTATATTGAACACAAGGTAGATTGGTCCATTTCATACTCAAAGTGATGAAATGAGCCAATCTCCTTTGTCTCTATCATCCTTGATCATACATGATAAGGTAATGGTCATTTGAGTCTTGTTTTTGTGCATTTATTGAAAGTGTACAACTTGGATCTTTAACCATCATGCATTGAAAATGTTTGATTGGTGGTTTTGGATCCAAGAGTGCCACTCCTTTGATGTTTTGAGATGATAAAGAGGGCCACAGTACAAACATACCCTTAGAAAACCCTCCATTTTCCTCTGTTTGTGCTCTGTTGCAGTGTGGCAAGTCAGCACACTAGTGGCTGGCAGTGGCTCACTGATGGCCGGCAATGCTTCATCCTTGGCCGGCAGCACACCGTTTTGGCCAGCAAATGGCCGGCAGGCCACTCGTGCATTCCTCTGCATTGAATTGGTAAGGTGGAGCAGAAAGTTCTTGGAGTAACCCTGCAAACAGAGCCTCTCAAGAGCAAACCGGTGGGCATTTCAGGGCGACAACCGAATGCATGCATGTTCAATTTCCTAGAGCAGAGCTGAGGCAGTGTAGTTAGTGCTTTACATGTTTAGTCAGCATGGTTTTGTCGTTTAATTAATTAGTTTGCTAATTAGTTAAGTGTTGTAATAATTAAGTAGCTTAGTTTAGCTATTTCTTTATTTTGTTTTGTAATAATTAGTCTAATTAGTTTAATTAGATTAGTTCATATAGCTTAGCTTAGATTAGCTGAGCTTATTTATTCGGACCCTCCTTCGCGAGGGCGCAATTTTGTAATAAGCGTGCGTGTGCGTGTGTGTGTGCATGTCTTTCAACCCCACTTCTTTCTCTCTTTTACTTAACCGCTTTCGATGGTTAGTTTAGGGCACATTTCAATTAGTATACCTTATGCCTTGCATGTTTGCATCATTCATTCGTCTTGCATGCACCGGGCTCGACGCATCATTCAAACTGCATTGTCAATTTCAATACACTTCTTTGAATACGTGTTTCAAAGCATGTTATCAAGTTGTATCAAATGCCATGATTAGGTAGCCGAGCCTATTTAATGTCATGTTGCATGTGTTGCATTAGGCATTTAACATAGTTAGGAATCATGCATTATTCTAACTTTGTTTTCTTTCCTAGCTTGGAGTACACTGTAAGTTTTATGCTTTAGCATACTTGCATGTGTGTGAGTGTTGTTGTGATAGCATGCTTGCCATGAGACTATTTGCTAAAATGCTAACTGCATGAATGCCTGTAGATGAAGGCTTTGTTGCTTGAATTGGGACAATTTGATAAATGTGAGTTTTAAGCTCATTTTGCGAAGTGGCAAAATCATGTTTTAAGCCCATCTGAGAGTGGCAAATCCGCGTTTTAGCCCACTTGAGAGTGGCACCTTCAAACCATTTTCGAAAACAAGCATGAATTGTTTTGTTCCAATTCTTGCGATTTAGTCTATACTTACATGTGTGCATCACGTAGTAAAGTTAGCTAATAACTGGATAAGAACACATGTGATTTATAAAACAACATATCATGATTAGTAGAGGCCGATCTTTGATCGGGCAAGCGGGGGTGCTCATTTCAAGACCTTCCCCTCTCATACCCAAGTTCCTGAGCCGAGGTAACTTTGGTGATGACAGACATGTGGCCTTAGGCATGAGTCAAGGTTTCTTAAATTTCGAAAAACTAAAATATTTAGGTGGCGACTCTGTAATTTGGCAAAGCAGTCCAGTTTTGACATTATTTGATCTAAAATATGATTTTCCAAAATGATTTGCCGGATTGGACTCTTTGGTGTTTATCAGTCTCACATTGCACTTTGTGAGATTAGATTCAGAACCATGACAAGAGTCCGAACTGTAGGACCAATTAGAGCTCTCCGAAAAGGGGAATGTGAAGAAAGTCGAGCTACAATTTCTGGCGACTCTACTGGGGATTTAGAGAACTTGACTCGAACTCATGATATGTTGTTTTATCTACATTTATGTGTTTCTTTGCATTGCATTTGCATAGGTGCGCCTAAGTCACAGTGTTTGTTGTCTGCTATTCCTGAACGGTTTGTTGGAGGCTCGCTTGGAAAAGCTTGCCATAAGGCTGACCAATTACGGGCTCTGCCATGATGGGAATACAAACCTTGGATCTGGACTACCGCTGTACCGTTTGATCCTCCTTTCACTTCTCGGTGTTAGGAGCGAGAGGTATATTAGGTGGTCTTGCTGAGGCATCCTTTTTTGACCAACTGACCAAGTTGCATATCAGAAGCCTTAAAGGCTGTTCCAAACTAGGACATGTTGCTCACACGAATGCAGGATTGTTTGAAACTGCATGCGTGCGTAGTGAACCCCTAGTTCCTGACGAAACTAGAACAGGGAAACCCTACCCCACCATAGGGGTGTTTTGGCTCTGGCTTGCTTGATATATGCTATTAGGGTGTGTCTCTATAAGAATGTATGTATTAGTTATAAGTCTGGGTATCAGTTTGGGGATATCAATTTTGAGGCAGAAAATTTGGGGGCAGAAATCAGTGTTTGAGTACAGATTGTCCAGCTTATGATTTCAACTGTGTGTTGTCTTTATCTAAGCCGAGGTACTGTGTGTTTGCTGATTGTTGTTTCTTTTTTTGCTTTATTTTTCTTTTTGCAAGGTAGCACTTCACCATTGCTTCTGATGAGGCAGTTACCCTCGAAGCACTCTAGACCAGAGTAAGAAGGCTTTATCGATCTGGGGATCTTGTGAGAGGACAACTAGTGTTTGCTTCGCTCCCCCTGGTTACAAGATAGAGAAGAGTTCGACATAGTTCACCGGTTCGTCAGTCACCTGTGCACAGTTGGGTCTAGTTTTCTGTTTCTACCTCAGAAACAAAGTATACACCGAGTCAGATAGATCAGCACCCCTCAGTCAGTATGGAGGATATGATGCGTCAACTTTAACAAACTATCGAGGCCATGTAGCGAGACGCTGCTCGCCAAGCGAAAATTACCGCTCGTCAAACAGAGGTTGTAGCCCAGCAAGTTGAAGTAATTACCAGGCTTCAACAGCAACAACAACAACTACAACAAGCAGCAGCTTCTGCTTCGCACCTAGCCCCACCTAGGGTTCCAATACTCGGGGACACAACTAATGCCCAGGAGAATACGGACATTCCAGCAGGGCCAATCCCACCTCAGACTTCCAAAGCACCGGCCTACCCAACAGATACACCGTTCGAGTCTGAGGTCGATCCTACAGCCTTGAAAGTGAACAAGCTTGAGAAGCTTTTCAAACGTGCTTAGGGAGTCAACTCGATCCCAGATATAGAGGACGGCTATACAGATTCGGCGGTGACATTGCCGGATAGATTTGAAATGCCTCACATAGGCCGTTTCGACAGCTGGGGCAATCCCATGGTCTATTTGAGGCTATTTTTAGATATCCTGCGGTCGATAGGCCTGACTAGACTGCAAAAGCTATCTCTCTTTGGTCGAACCCTGTCGGGTATTGCGGCTATCTGGTATGCTAAACTGGAGGATTCTGTGAAAAGGAGTTGGAAAGAGATGGCCGAGGCCTTCATTGCACAATATTCTTATAACACTCAAATCGAGGTCACAACTCGTGATCTTGAGGCAACTCGGCAAGAGCCGAATGAGGGCTTCTCTGACTTCGTCACTCGGTGGAGGGCCAAGGCCTCCATGATGACAACCATGTCAGCTGAGAAAGACCAGATAAGAATGGTCGTTCGTAATCTGTAGCCGAAGTTGCTGCAGAAGACGATTGTCTTACCCTTACCTACCTTTGCTGATCTTCATGAGATAGGGGTACAAATAGAGAATGCGATGAAACAGAGTCTGACTGACCATGAAAAGGAGCAGCCCAAGAGGGCGTTTACACGCAGTTCAAATGCGGCTACTAGTAGCAACGCAGTTGCGAGGACCTCTGACGTTAGCATGGTCACCACCACACCAAAAATAGCCACACCCTTTACCGGCATATCTGGAACCACCCCACAACTTGCAAAGTACCCACCTCAAGGCCAGAGGGTTTTCACCCGGCTCTACATGTCTCTGTCTGCGGCCTTGAGGGTCCTGATCAGAAAGGGGCATCTAAAGCCCCTGAAGCCGAGCCCATTGCCAAATCCTCTCCCTCCTACACACAACCCGGCCATGTATTGTGCCTTCCATCAGCAACATGGTCATGATACCGACCAATGCTTTAGACTTCGTCATGAGATTTAGGATCTCATTGACAACAAAGTGATAGCGCCTCCTGAGAAGTCAAACGTCACTACAAACCCTCTCCCACGACATAACCAACCCCCTCCTCCACCCAGGCAAGTAAACCTTATCCAAACAATGGTCGATCCATACGACCCCAGCATATATATCACTCCCTCCCACCTGCCTAAGCCGACGCTGTTCATCCCAGAAAGCACAGACTTGTGCATGATGAGCACGTCCATATCCCAACCCGAACCCGTGGTAGTGGCTATGATAGAAGAAGGCATGCCTGAGGGCTCTGAAAGCTTAATTGAAGAAGCATACAACCCTTGTCGCTTAATTGCGCCAACTGATCAGGCCAAACCGAGGGTGGAATTGCCGATGGGGATGAAGGTAAAGGTAGTCCAGGAGGACGGGCCGAGCCAGCGGCTGGATGATTTAGTTGAGCTTGAGGAGGATATCAGTAACATGCAATTCTTTGATGAATAGGATCTGGGGGATGTCCAAATTGGTTTGTTTGATATGAACGGATTAGCGGATAATACAGAGTGGCTTAGTGATGAGCCGGATGTTGATGACGGATCTCAACCAAAGCAGGAAAAGCTGAAAATGGGAAAGTCTGCAACGGCCAGAACGGTCAACGACAATAGAGAGTTGCCAGAGAGCACCGGTACTGAGAATTTTGCTTAGCAATTAAGCAGCATTTGTATAGCTGATACAGAATGGGAGGCCGCGCTGAAGCGGTTCGACCAGGAAAGAACTGAGACTAATCAGAGGGCTAGAAAAGCCAAGCCCCCACGAGAACTAATTGTGTTGTGAACACGGGAACAATTACAGTGGAATCAGACAGTTGTTTGTCGGTTACCGAGGGAATGTGGTGAGAAGACGATGATTTGCGTCTCGTCCACATGGATGAGGACTGAGGACAGAATTTGCCGGATAATACGTGGTATACCGAAGAAGTTGATCACATGACTTGGAGTGGGCGGTACTTTAAGCCCCCACACCTCGACCAACCAGAGGCATCAGGGAAAGATAGGGAAACAGAGAAACAAAAAGAGAAACTGTTAGAGGAGGAAGCTGTATTGAAACAGCTAAAAAAGATTCAAGGAGACATCTCTATCTGGGGATTACTCATGGCCTCACGGGTGCATAGGCAAGTCGTCCTATCAGCAATGGATAAGGCTAAGCTCTCTATTGACACAACCCCCGAGCAGTTAGGGGGACTGGTGTTCCCGAGTGGCGCTTCGCCGACTTTGACATTCACAGATAAAGAATTGCCACCTGAGGGCTCTGAGCACAAGAAGCCAATATACATCTCTGTGGAATGTAAAGAGAAGTGGATACCAGTTGTCTTGGTTGATACAGGATCTGCAATTAATGTTTGTCCATCGCGTATGGCCTATGCTATCGGTTTTGAAACCGCAAATTTTGTATCAACAGCCCAGATGATTCAGGCTTATGACAATACAAGTCGGGAAGTGATAGGGACAGTGCGGATCAGAACTCAGGTTGGCCCAGCACAACAGGACATCGAGTTCCATGTTCTGGATGTTCCAGCCACCTTTAATTTACTCCTTGGACGGCCGTGGTTGCACCACGTAAGAGCTGTCTCTTCCACTCTACATAAGATGCTGAAGTACCCCCATGGGAAGGGGGTAGCTATTGTTTTTGGAAACTCTTCCATACATTTGCCGCCGAAGGTTACTACGTCGATCTTGGAAATTGTACACGGCAAGGAGGATGTCTTTCTGTCTGGATTCACCTTAGCCGGGGCCCGGGTAGTGCAAGATATTCTAGCAGTCAATAAGGGACTGTATGTTAGTGCGCAATCCGTCTACCTCATGAATAAGCTTCAATATGTACCCGGAATGAGATTGGGAAAAAGAGGCCGGAAGGGCATCGATGCATTGGCCGAAGTGCCACACAACCCTTATACCTTTGGTCTAGGTGACACGCCTACCAAAGAGGATTGGGTAAGAAAGGGAAAGGAGATGGCAGGAAAAGCCAAGGCTAAACAAGCTGGGAAGCACTATGAGTTGGTGCATAGACCTATTCAAGGAACCCTGAACGGCCGCTTTGTCCAAGAGGGGGAAGATTTCCCATTTTGTGGCTTTTCTAAGCCATGGCTGAATTTTGAGAAGCGGCGTTTGCCCGGCTTCGAAATCTTTTTTGACCTACAGTTGTAAGGGGATGAAGTTGTAGAAGAGCAGATTGACCTACCAGTTGAGGCTGAACAGTGCAAAGAGGATAAGTCCGATGGCACAGAACTTGAGATGGGAGCAGCGTTGGCTTGTCTCCTCTCGGATCCTCAGATCACACCAGAGAACTTGGGGGATGACTTCTCTGTTTCCACAATTGGAGATTAATCGGCTGTGGGCCCTTTTTCTAGTATTCTGGATTAGGGGTGTTCACGAGTCGGATCGGATCGGGTTCTTGGTATATCCACTACTCGAACCGATCATATCGGGTGAGAGAATCTGTCATCCGATTTCGACCTAGCAGCTGTTCAAAACTATCCACTTCGGGTAAGGGTTTTGGCGGTCGAGTTTCGGTCAAAATTGTAAAATCCTTTAGACCATGGATAGATTTGAGAAGGATCAAGGAAAGAGGAGTTTGGAGAAGGGCGTGATGGAGGCAGTTTGAGAGATGAGCATATTTAAAAGGAAAACAGAGAGATACGAGAAAGGCAGTTACATAGAGAATGATACAGAGGAGGAAGACTTCATCAAGGTTGTGCATCGGAGCCATCGCCAATGTGAGAAATGTGGTGACAGAGCTTATGTTCTCATCAATCTAAGAGAGAGATCTAGACAGCAACACAACCACGTCTTTGTGATTGAGAGAAAATACACAGTAGAGATAAACCTCTGCAATAAGGTAAACAATAATATTGATTGAGAAAATATGTTGGGAAGATAAAAGGACCTCTTTTTTAGAGAGAGAGGGAGAGGGAGAGAGAGAGAGAGAGAGAGTAAATATAGAGTGAGAGAGTGGAGATCATCTCTGCAGCAAAAAAGGTGATAAAAAAGAGAGAACAAAAAATGACTATGACAAATAGAGAGAGAAAATAAGTTGAAAAGAAAAGGTGTGGTCAAAAGTTAAGTGTACTTCTTTAACACTCAATCATATAATGCCAAGTGTGTATATGGAAGAAAAAGTTTGGTATTATAACATTAAATATATTTTTAACTTTCAATCTTAGAAAGCCACATACAAGATAATCGGACGGTTCGGGTGTAGGTAATAATTTTTTTTGGAATGCAAACACCGACCGATCAACTAATTTTTTTTGCATTTTTAAACCGTTGTCCGACCATGTAACATTCGAAATCGACCGTTGCTCAACGGTTCGAGTCGGGTTGGTCGGTTAAGTCGGGTCCAACGGGTTTATGAACAGCCCTATTCTGGGTGCATCTATCGCACCCTCCCTCGTTTGGCAGTTCGAGGAGGGCTTTTTATTCAGTAGTTCTGAGTCAGGTAGTGAACCAAAATCTGATTCCACAGAGTCTGTGGAGTCGGAATCAGATTCTAGTTCCTCGGAGTCAGAGTCCGGTATTCCTGGGGTTGATAACCCGAATGCCGTTGTTTTGTCCAGGTCGTCTTTTTCTTTTTCTTTTGAGTCAGTTGTAACCAAGGAATTAGACGAAGTGGAAGTTATGAATGAGAATTGTACCACTGCAGTTTCTAAGTACTTTTCTATGCCACTCATTGAGTGCATTAATCAGGACTTTCAAAACTTTGATAAAAACGACGAGGAAGAAATTCCTCCGGCTTTGAAACATTTGATTGATCAAGAGAAGGAGAGGTTTGTAAAACCTTTGGTTGATGAAATCACTTCAATTAATATTGGTACTGAGAAGGATCCGCGTCTGGTCCAGATCGGGTCCACGTTGTCTTCGAAGGAACGCGAGCGTTTAGTCGCTTTATTAAAAGATTTCAAAGAAGTTTTCACATGGTCCTACGAAGACATGCCTGGAATCGATCCTGAGATTGTATAACACCGGATCCCTCTTAACCCTGAGGCCCGACCCGTCAAGCAGAAGCTTCGGAGAATAGGCCCGGATTGGGCTCTGAAAATCAAGGAAGAGGCCACCAAGTAGATAGATGCAGGGTTTTTGCTAGTATCTAAGTACCCTACATGGTTGGCCAACATTGTTCCGGTGCCGAAGAAAGATGGCAGAATTCGGGTGTGTGTGGATTTCAGAGATATGAACAAAACTAGTCTGAAGGACGACTTTCCTCTACCGCACATCGACAAATTGGTGGACTTCACCGCAGGGCATGCGATGCTTTCCTTTATGGATGGGTTTTCTGGGTACAACCAAATCTTGATGGCACCCAAGGATAAGGAGAAGACTGCCTTCACACGCCGTGGGGAACCTACTACTACAAGGTGATGCTGTTCGGTCTGAAGAATGCTGGGACTACTTATCAACAGGTTGCAACTACGATCTTGCACGATATGATCCACAAAGAGGTCGAGGTGTATGTAGACGACATGATCGTCAAGTCCAAGGAAAGAGAGGGCCACTACACTGCCTTGAAGAAATTTTTCCAACGGATCAGGGAATATCGATTGCGATTGAATCTTCAGAAATGTACTTTTGGTGTCACAGCAGGGAAAATGCTGGGGTTCTTGATTATACAAAAGGGCATCGAAGTCGATCCTTCCAAGATCAAGGCCATCTTAGAAATGCCACCACCAAGGACTGAAAAGGAGGTGCGTAACTTTCTGGGTAAAGTGCAATTCATATGACGATTTATTGCAAAATTAACCTTGACTTGTGAACCACTATTTGGTCTCCTGAAAAAAGGAAAGAAATTCCAACGGGATGACCGATGCCAAGTTGCTTTCGAGCAGATCAAGCAGTATCTACAGAACCCCCCGTGTTGTCACCGTTAGAGCCGGGGAAACCGTTGATTTTGTATCTGTTAATAACCGACACAACAATGGGCTACATGCTTGCACAGGAATCTGAGGATAAAGTAGAGAAGGCCATCTATTACGTGAGCAAGAAGATACTGGAATATGAGACCCATTATACGCCGCTAGAAAAGGCTTGTTTGGCCTCGGTATGGGCTACCAGGAAGTTGAGGTACTACCTGTTAGCTCACTCTGTAATACTGATTTCGAGATTAGATCCTATCAAATATCTCTTCGAGAAACCAGCGCTTATGGATAGGCTAGCCCGTTGGTTGCTTCTTCTCTCCGAATTTGATTTGAAGTATATGACTCGCAAGTCTGTGAATGGGAGAGCGGTAGTCGAGTTCCTAGCCGATCACCTAGTGGAGGGAGACGAAGCAGTAGAGTATCTGTTCCCAGATGAGGCCATTCTGTAGGTCGAAGAAGAGATTTGGACTATGTACTTTGACGGAGCGTCTAACCAATACGGGTATGGGATAGGGGTGTTGCTGATAGCACCCGACAATTTCCACATACCTTTAGCTTTCAAACTCCGGTTCAAAGTATCAAACAATGAAGTAGAATACGAGGCATGTATTGCTGGCTTGGAAGCCGCCCTGGAACTAGGGGCAAAATGGTTGGATGTCATTGGGGACTCGAACCTGGTTGTGTCTCAAGGGAAAGGAGACTGGAAGGTTAAGGAAGAAAAAATGAAAATCTATCACCAAACCCTAGACGTTCTGATTCCCAAGTTTGAGAAGCTAACCTTCACGCATCTGTTAAGGGAGAGCAACAGGTTCGTTGACGCCTTATCAACTCTATCTTCCATGATAGACATCCCTTTGGGAGTCCGGATGCGTCCAATCATTATTGAACAGAGGTATGTGCCGACTTACAAGTTGATTGCCGCGATAGATGACGTACAAGATCAAAACCCCTGGTATCACGATATCTGGAACTTCTTGGAAAATGAGGCTTATCCACTAGGGGCAAATGCCAAAGATAAAAGGGCAATACGACGAATGACTGCTCAGTTTATCATCTGTAGGGGTAAATTGTACGAACGAGGCCATCTGAGAATGCATAAACTGTGTGTTGATGCAGAAGAGTCGAAGCGCTTAATGGAGGCCATCCATGGAGGAGAGTACGGAGCGCACGTGAGCGGAGTGATACTAGCTCAGAAAATTCTCAAACAGAGTTACTGCTGGTCAACCATGGAGGAGGATTGTATTAGTTTTGTTCAGTGATGCCACAAATGCCAGATCCATGCAAATCGCATGAACGTCCTGTCGTCAAAGCTGTACAACATGACTTCACCATGGCCATTTTCAGTTTGAGGAATTGATGTTATTGGGGCAGTTACTCCGAAGGGGTCAAACGGGCATGAATACATCCTGGTGGCAATAGACTACTTTACAAAGTGGGTCAAGGCCCAATCCTATGCAGTGCTGAAAGCGTCACATGTAGCCAAGTTCATTAGGAATAACATTATCTGTCAGTATGGGGTCCCCATGAGATCATTTCAGACAATGGTTCCCACTTCAAGAAGGACGTGATCGACTTGTTGGAGAAATACAACGTGGCTTTTCATAAGTCCTCCACATATCGGCCGCAAACCAACAAAGTTGTTGAGGCGGCTAACAAGAACATTAAGCACATTTTGCAGAAGACGGTGGAAACCTACAAGGACTGGCTAGATAAGCTGCCATTTGCTCTTTGGGGCTATAGAACATCAATTTAGACTTCTACTGGGGCAACTCTGTATTCTCTGGTTTATGGGATGAAGGCTGTTCTGCCGATCGAAGTTGAGGTTCCGTCGCTGTGAGTTATGGCTGAGTGCCAAATAGCAGAAGCAGATTGGCAGCAGAACAAGTTTGAGGAACTTATGTTGTTCGACGAGAGGAGGCTGAAAGCACTGTACCACGTCCAAGGTTATCAATGAAGGATTGCTAGGGTTTTCAACAAGAAAGTTAAGTCTCAGAATCTTAAAGAAGGGGATTTAGTGCTCAAAGACAACCGCGCTCCCATCCATGACCCTAGGGGCAAGTTCAAACCCAATTAGACTGGTCCTTATATCATCAAATCTATTTGGTCGGGTGGAGCTGTCATTCTTATGGACCTAGATAGCCTCGAGTTCTCCCAACCAATCAACATGGAAAAGTTGAAGAAATACTACCCTTGAATGGCTCGCTAGGCCGAAAACCCAAAAGGGCGACCTAGGCAAAAGTTAGAGCACAAAAAAATTTGAAAAAAAGAAAAACTGAGCTTGCAAGGTTGAAAACCCAAAAAGGGCGGCCTTGGAAAAAGTTAGAGCGCAAAAGGAAAGTGTTAAAACCCGAGTGAACCCTCACCGAACTACGTAAGGCATGATTCCCGTCTTCGGGATACGTAGGCAACTTCATTCTGAAGTCTAGCCATAAACACTTCCAAATCACCTGTGTCCATATGATTGTTTTAGTCATCTTTGCCTTTTCTGCATCTAAGAGTTCGGTTGTGATCTCCAGTATAGTGCTATTCAGACAAGGGACAACTTTCCAGTTATCAGATTTGGGGTTATACATCTCAGCGATAGATTCCGGGTGTGTCTAGTTGTGATCCATATCGAAAATACTTTTGAAATTTTTTAATAAAAGTTGATTTTGTTCAAATTAATCTTTTTACAACTTAGATCATTTTTGGACTAAAAGGACAATTTCCCGTATCCACAACCCTCAATTTCATTGATTTCAATACAAAGTTCTCCAACTCTTGATACAAATTGAAGTTGCTTTTTATTACATTCAAAAGCAAACTTGAAAGTACAAATTAAAGCAATAAACTTGGGGCATAGTTGAGTTAGGTGTTCCTGCGCCCCCTTCCAGAGCTTGTGGAAGCTTCGAATGCTAAAGTAGGCCCGGTTTGTGCCTCATCTTCAAGCCAAGCTATGCTTCGGATGCTAAATTCAGAACTTCTTGTATTTTTAGCTTAATTTAAATACTTGTTTGGCCATCTTTGCATGCTATTTTGAGGCTGGTTTTGACCTCTCAAATCTCTGTTTTTATAGTTTAAAATGGTGGTTTGAGGTTTGGTTTGGAGTTAGGGGTGCTTCACCCTTTTTGTAGTTTGTTTGGTTAAATGTTATGCCACTTTTCAAGCTTTTAAAACAACCTTTTTTTGGCCTTTTAACCACTGAATTCTAGGGAAATTTCAGTGGTAAAAAGTGTGTTTTGAGGTCCAAAATATGAGGGGGTGGCCTCCCTTCCTTGTGTCTTGTTTGTAAGTGTAGGTGGCCTAGCATGTGAGCATGTTCTTCTACCTATTTGTGACTTGATCTCAGCATGTTTTTGCTACTGATTTAGCAAGCTTTAGCTCTTTTTTGAGCCTTCTTGGTCATATAAGCCTTGTCTTGCATGGTTGTAGTGTAAATGGCCTTTACTAGTTTTGTGTTTTAATGCCTCTAACATGTTGTGCATGTGTTGCTTGCATGTTTTAGCATCATTTTGCATGTGATTTCAGTGCATATAGCTCTGTCACACTCACACATATTTCACTCTTTCATTACTTTTGAGAGTTGTGCTTTGAGCCTTGTTTATGAGCCAACACATGAGCATGTTTTTCTAGCTTTTTATGCTACCATCTCAGCATGTTTTAGCCTCTGTTTTGGCATGTGTTAGCTCTATTTTGAGATGGTTTGGTCATTTGAGCTTGATATTGCATGCCTCTAGTGTAGTGCTTTTCACTAGTTTAATGTTTTGAAGCTTTGAACATGTTGTGCATGTGTTGCTTGCATGTTGTAGCACTATTTTTCATGCCATTTCAACACTGAAATTCTATAACCTCCCCCTATTCTTCACTTTTTCATTTTCTTTAAGGGTTGGTTAACCTTAAGATTGTGTTTAAGCTTGAGATAGAGCTTGTGCTCAATGGTTTTAACTCTCTTTTAAGGGTTTCTACTAACCAAAGGCATGATCTCTCTCATGTCTTAAGCCATCTTTTGGTTGATCCCCCTCTCATTAGAGGGCACTCATCTTGGACTTAACCGGTTAAAGAATGGCTTGGTAATGCTAAAGTGAGTAAACAAGAATTGGACAAGTAAAACATGACCAAGATAAGCATGTTGTGTTTGCATTGCATTGTGTTCAATTGGACGTTATAATAAACACAAGGTAGATTGGTCCATTTCATACTCAAAGTGATGAAATGAGCCAATCTCCTTTGTCTCTATTATCTTTGATCATACATGATAAGGTAATGATCCTATGTGTCTTGTTTTTGTGCATTTATTGAAAGTGTACAACTTGGTTCTTTGGCCATCATGCATTGAAAATGCTTGATTGGTGATTTTGGATCCAAGAGTGCCACTCCTTTGATGTTTTGAGATGATAAGGAGGGGCACAGTACAAACATACCCTTGTAAAACCCTTCATTTTCCTCTGTCTGTGCTCTATTGCAGTGTGGCAAGTCAGCACACTAGTGGCCGGCAATGGCTCACTAATGGCCGGCAGTGCTTCATCCTTGGCTGGCAGCAAGCACTCATGGCCGGCAAGCCACTGGTGCATTCCTCAGCATTGAATTGGTAAGGTGGAGCAGAAAGTTCTTGAAGTAACCCTACAAACAGAGCCTCTCAAGAGCAAATCGGTGGACGTTTCGGGGCGACAACCGAATGCATGCATGTTCAATTTCCTAAAGCAGAGCTGAGGCAGTGTAGTTAGTGCTTTACATGTTTAGTCAACATGGTTTTGTAATTTAATTAATTATTTTCCTAATTAGTTAAGTGTTGTAATAATTAAGTAGCTTAATTTAGCTATTTCTTTATTTTGTTTTGTAATAATTAGTCTAATTAGTTTAATTAGATTAGTTCAATTAGCTTAGCTTATTTATTTGGACCCTCCTTCGCGAGGGCGCAATGTTGTAATAAACGTGCGTGTGTGTGTGCATGTCTTCCAACCCCACTTATTTCTCTCTTTTACTTAACCGCTTTCGATGGTTAGTTTAGGGCACGTTTCAATTAGCATACCTTATGCCTTGCATGTTTGCATCATTTATTTGTCTTGCATGCACCGACCTCGGCGCATCATTCAAACTGTATTGTCAATTTCAATACACTTCTTTGAATACGTGTTTCAAAGCATGTTATCAAGTTGTATCAAATGCCATGATTAGGTAGCCGAGCCTATTTAATGTCATGTTGCATGTGTTGCATTAGGCATTTAACATAGTTAGGAATCATGCATTATTCTAACTTTGTTTTCTTTCCTAGCTTGGAGTACACTGTAAGTTTTATGCTTTAGCATACTTACATGAGTGTGAGTGTTGCCATGATAGCATGCTTGCCATGAGACTATTTGCTTAAATGCTAACTGCATGAATGCCTGTGGATGAAGGCTTTGTTGCTTGAATTGGGACAATTCGATAAATGTGAGTTTTAAGCCCACTTTGCGAAATGACAAAATCATGTTTTAAGCCCACCTGAGGGTGGCAAATCTGCGTTTTAGCCCACTTGAGAGTGACACCTTCAAACCATTTTCGAAAACAAACATGAGTTGTTTTGTTCCAATTCTCGCGATTTAGTCTATACTTATATGTGTGCGTCACATAGTAAAGTTAGCTAATAATTGGATAAGAACACATGTGGTTTATAAAACAACATATCATGATTAGTAGAGGCCGATCTTTGATCGGGCAAGCGGGGGTGCTCATTTTAGAAACTTCCCCTCTCGTACCCAAGTTTCCGAGACGAGGCAACTTTGGTGATGACGAACACGTGGCCTTAAACATGAGTCAGGGTTTCCTAAATTTTCCAAAAATAAAATATTTAGGTGGCAACTCTGTATTCTGGCAAAGCAGTCCAATTTTGACATTATTTGATCTAAAATATGATTTTTCAAAATGATTTGCCGGATTGGACTCTTTGGTGTTTATCAGTCTCACATTGCACTTTGTGAGATTAGATTCAGAATCGTGACAGGAGTCAGAACTATAGGACCAATTCGAGCTCTCCAAAAAGGAGGGCACGAAGAAAGTCAAGCTACAGTGTGTATGTCTGGTGTATCTGCTATGCCTTTGTGGTAATCATGCATGTATAAACTTTATATGTCCTATGTTTATTATCACTCTGTTTATGTGGATAGCCGATGGAAAACACAAGACCTGCAGAGACATCTGAGTCTTCCGATGCAAGAATCGATCGATTAGAGCGAATGGTGGAGTTTTTGACAAACGCACTAAGACAACAACAGAGACAGCCCTTTCCCACCTCCACTTCCGCCACCAACTTTGGTGGAGCCACCTAATAACGGTAACATCATTACCCTGACACAGAAGTTCAATAAGCTGAAACCTCCTACCTTTTCAGGAGGCCTTGAACTGCTAAAAGCTGAAGCTTGGATTTTGGAGATTGAAAAGTTATTTGAGGTATTCCCATGTACTGAAGAACAAAAAGTTTTGCTAGCAACCTTCACTTTGCAAGAAGAAACGAGAAGATGGTGGATGCTTGTTTAGAATCAGCAGACTGCCATGGCTTGAGCACAGTTTAAAGAAGTTTTTTTATGAAAAATACTTTCCACGGTGTGTAAAAGACCGCAAGGTGACAGCATTTGAGCAACTGAAACAATGTACTATGACAGTAGTGGAATATGAAGCTAAGTTCACTGAGCTTGCGCGCTACGCGCCACATATGGTAGACACTGAATATAAGAAAGCTAGAAATTTTGAAAACGGTTTGGATGTTGAAGTTCTGGATCGAGTTAATGTACTCAAATTAGAAAAATATGTTGATGTTTTGGATAGATCCATCATAGTTGAGGCGAATGTAGCCGCACTAAGACAAGCAAAGGCACCAGTGGTTGAATAGAAAGGGAAAAGACCGGGATCTAATTTCAAGAAGGGTCGAAGCAACTTCAATACTCCACCAAACAAGAGACAGAATACAGGATCATTCACTAGCTCAAGTCAGGGGAATGACACACCCATTTGCCTGGAGTGTGGAAAAAGACATAAGGGAGTTTGTCGCAAGATTTCCGGTGCATGCTTCTGGTGTGGAAAAACAGGCCATATGATTAAGGATTGTCCTTTAGTGTCTCAAAGCCCAAGCCAGTCTAGGGCTAACTCAACTGCATCAGTGTCAGCACCAAGGGTAAATTCGAAGGCAGCTACAGGCAAAGAAACTTTAAAGCAATGATGGGTTTTTGCGTTGATGTCGGGTGATGTGTAGACTACAAAGACGGTTGTGTCAAGTATTCTTCCTAGCTGTTCTCAGAATGCTCATGTGTTGATTGATTCGGGATCTACACATTCTTTCGTGTCCTATGCTTTTGCTCCAAAATTATCTAGACCGTTGGAACCAATGAATTACGTCTTAGTTGTCACCTCTCCGACAGGGGAAACTATGATCTATACATCTGTGTATCCTACATGTGAGATTATCATTAGAGACATGAATTTGTATGTGGATTTGTTACCTTTAGACATTGCATATTTTGATGCTATATTCGAAATGGATTAGCTCTACAATTGATTGCTCAACTAAACAAGTTGTGTTTCATTTACCTGAAGGACCTGAATTTACATTTAATGGGAATAGTGTTATGTCTCCCCTATATTTGATTTCCTCTATGAAAGCGAATAAACTGAATAATAAGGGGTGCAAGGGATTTCTATGTTCGGTACTGACAGTGCCAACTAGTATTCCTGTGGTGAAAGAATTTCTAGATGTGTTTCCAGATGATTTGCCCGAGAATTTGCTTGATAGAGAAATCGAGTTCACTATTGAGATAGTCCCAGGTACCCAACCAATTTCTAAGACCCTATATCAGATGTCAACTACCGAATTAAAAGAGTTGAAGACTCAGTTACAAGAATTACTAAAGAAGAAATTCATCAGGCCTAGTACGTCTTTATGGGGTGTTCCAATACTATTTGTCAAAAAGAAGGATGGATCTTTAAGGCTCTGTATTGACTATCGGGAATTGAATAAGGTGACAATAAAAAATAAGTACCCGTTGCCACGTATTGATGATTTGTTTGACCAACTACAAGGGGCATAGGTATTTTCAAAAATCGGCTTGCGATCTGCATATCATCAACTAAAAGTGAAAGCTGAGGACGTGGAGAAGACTGCCTTTCGAACAAGATACGGTTATTATGAATTCCTCGTTATGCCTTTTGGGGTTACGAATGCACCATCTGCTTTTATGGATCTAATGAACAAAGTTTTTAAGCCATTTCTTGATGAGTTCATTGTGGTTTTTATCGATGACATTCTGATCTACTCTAAAAGCCAGGAGGAGCACGAACACCACTTGAGACTTACTCTTCAAACATTGGGGGAGAAGAAATTGTATGCTAAGCTGTCGAAATGTGAAGTTTGGCTAGATAGTGTGACATTTCTGGGGCATGTGATAACGAAAGAGGGTATTTCTGTTGATCCACAAAAGGTAGAGGCTATTGTAAATTGGCCAAGACCAACGAATGTAACAAAAGTTCATAGTTTCTTGGGCCTAGCTGGATACTATCGCAGATTTGTGAGGGACTTTTCCAAGATTGCTTTGCCACTCACTCAATTGACACAAAATGGGGTACCATTTGAGTGGACTGAACGATGTGAAGCAACTTTTCAAGAATTAAAGACAAGACTCGTGACAGCACCGATTCTCACTTTACCCTCTGGAACGGATGGTTTTACCGTTTACAGTGATACTTCCTATAAAGGTTTGGGGTGCGTATTGATGCAAAACGGAAGAGTAATTGTTTATGCGTCCCGTCAACTAAGACCGCATGAAAAGAGTTACTCGACTCCTGATCTAGAATTGGCTGTAGTGATTTTTGCATTGAAAATTTGGCGCCACTATTTGTATGGGACTACGTGTGAGGTGTATATGGATGACAAAAGTCTAAAATATTTCTTTACTCAGAAGGAGCTCAACATGAGACAGCGAAGGTGGTTAGAGCTAATTAAGGACTACTATTTGCAAATTATGTATCATCCTGGAAAAGCTAACACAGTGGCCGATGCTCTTAGTCGGAAATCCATGGGAAACTTGGCATGTTTACTCACCAGATAGGAAACGATAGTATGTGAGCCAATACTAGTTGAAGAGATCAAAAAGAAACAATTGCAAGATGAGCTCCTCAAGAAAATAGTGGACGAATGGGAATCCAAACCTAGACCAGGGTTCAGTTTTGAGGATGGCATACTTAAGTTTCAAGGACAGTTATGTGTCCCTAACGACAATGAGGTGAAGAAACGAACTCTCCAAGAAGCCCATAGTTCCAAATTCTCTATTCATTCGGGAAACACGAAAATGTATCGAAACCTAAAGGAAAATTTTTGGTGGCCGGGAATGAAAAGGGAAATTGCGGAGTTCGTATCTAAGTGTTTGCAATGTCAACAAGTTAAGGCAGAACATCAACAACCCGCAAGATTGCTTCATCCATTGCCAATATCGGAGTGGAAATGGGAACATATCACAATGGATTTTGTGGTTGGTTTGCCGCGCTCCGGTAGAGGTATGGATTCTATTTGGGTAATTGTAGATCGATTGACAAAATCTACTCATTTCCTACCTGTTAAGATGACATATACTGTGGATAAATTGGCTACTCTGTATATGAACGAAATTGTGAAATTGCATGGAGTCCCCGTGTCAATTATATCAGATAGAGATCCGAAGTTTACTTTGAGGTTTTGGTAAAGCTTGCAAAAGGCAATGGGAATTGAGATAAGGTTGAGCAGTGCATACCATCCACAAACCGATGGCCAATCAGAAAGAACAATTCAAACACTTGAGGACGTGTTACGTGTGTGTGTGTTGGATTTTCAAGGAAATTGGGAAACACATTTGCCTTTGGTTGAATTTGCATACAACAATAGCTATCACTCCAGCATTAGCATGGCACCATACAAGGCTTTATATGGTAGGAAATGTCGGTCGCCAACTTGTTGGGTTGAAGTTAGAGATAGACCATTACTGGGACTCGAACTTGTGCAAAAGACTACAGAGAAAGTGAAGTTGGTTCAACAACGGTTAAAAACTGCACAAAGCCGACATAAAAGCTATGATGACGTGCGTAGATGGGAAAGAGAATATGAAGTAGGTAACCATGTATTTGTCAAAGTTACGCCAATAAAGGGACATACTCGTTTCGGAGTCAAGGGTAAGTTAGCACCTTGGTACATTGGACCCTATGAAATTATTGAGAAACTGAGTCCAGTGGCGTACCGAATAGCTCTACCACCGGATATGGAACACATGCATAACATTTTCCATATTTCTATGTTAAGAGAATCTCTCCTAGACCCTCAATAAATGGTTGAACCTACTCAAATACCTATAAGTGATGATTATACGTATGCAGAATGACCTCTCCGGATTGTTAGTCGTCGAATCAAAAAGTTGAGAAATAAAGAAATTCCGTTGGTAAAAGTGGGTTGGTAGAACTATAGTGGCATGTATGCAACTTGGGAACGAGAAGTTGAGATGCATGAGAAATATCCTGAACATTTTCCACTAGATCCTACGCTCTCCACTAAAGAAGGTACTTGAGTTTGGAGGACCAAACGTCCTAAGGGGGAAAGACTGTAATACCTACTTCTTACCTACTTGTTACTTTCATGATTAATCTTGATTATGTCTTTATCTATGCTCTATATGCCTATTGGTGTGCATCATGTTTGCTAACAGATACGCATCTTTATGAAAAAAAAAAAGAGGACCTGTCTGATTCGTTAAATCCTAAGGTTATGAATTAACTAGTGGACTAGGTGATTAGAGCCCAATTCACCATAATTAGAAATGAAGGGTTTAGTTAACATTTGATGGGTGTATCTCCAATTTAATTGAATTAATGAAGTAAAATAGATATAGCTATATATATATATATATATGGGCTGAACTCAATTAAAGAGGGAGAGAGACATATAGTCTATGAAAGAGAATTCTAGAGGTCAAGGGAAATGAGAGGGTGATTTATGATCCGGTGTTGGGCCGAGGTATGGACCGAGCAAGTTGAGGGCCCAGCAGAGCATTGGGCCGAGATGATCGACTGTTCACCCGGAGATGGGCTACCAGAACTTGGGCCGGGCAGAGTTTGGACTGAGTGTGTGCTGCCCCGGACCGTGCAGAAGCTGCTCGGCCAGGAAGTGACCGGTCAGACCAGGATGCTCGGTCCGAGGATGGTCGAAACCAGTTAGACCGAGAGACCGGCGCTCGGAAAGGCGCTGTCAGCCGAGGTAGTTGATTGACCGGCGAGAAGGCCGACCAAAGGAGGAGCCCGGGCTAGGCTTTGCCGAGATGCCGCCTAGCCCGGTCCTTCATTTCTTTATCCGGTTAGGCGCTTAAGGTATGAAGCATGGTACGACCGAGGTAGGGCAGCTCGGCTGCCGAGCTCCGGCTGTGCTGACAGGCAGTTGAGAGCAGGTGATGAATGGCATGGTTTATGCTGACAGATGGGATAGCAGAGCCACGTGTCAGGAGATGACAGGGAGTGGATATGGGGCTCAGAAGGTATATAAGCATGTCTGCGCCCCCCATACGCGGGAGACGAACATCTCTGTAAGAAAATCCTTACACAAAAAACACTCTCTCCCTTCTCTCTATTCCCTCTAAGGTGTGTGCTAATTTGACCGTCGGAGGGTGTTTCCGGCCACACACCGCCGGGTAGCTCACCGTTATTTGCTCGCAGGTGATCGGATATCGACGGAGCTCGGAAGAAAGGAATACGGGCACGCCGGAATATTTGCTCCCCGTACAATTGGCGCCGTCTGTGGGAATCTTGACAGACAAAACCTTGTCTTCCAGGTTCATCTGATCGCCATCCATGGCGAACAACGACGAGTTCCCGTTGTCCGCCATCGATGGAGCCACCCCGGAGTATACCCGAAGGAGAGAGGGACCACCTGCCGTCCGTCCAATGGCTGACTTGGGGACGCCCACTGGAGGACAGTCAGGTGACGCGCGGGATAAGCGCGGAAGGAGTCATGGGCATTCACGAAGTCCAGACGGTCACCGGCGGAGAGACTCACACGCCAGGCGATTGGAAAGCAAGTTAAGGGACCAAGACGCTGTCATCAGGCGGATGGCGGCGGAGATGGAGGATCTTAAGCGGCATGTCAAAGGGAAAGGTGTAGCTGGGGTGGGAGACCACAGTGAGCGCACCCCATCCCGCCGGTCAGGCGATCAGAGTCAGCGACGTACTCAGTCCATTTCCATCACCAGGAGTTACCAGGTTGGTGATTCCGACATGCGTGCAGAAAAGTCTAGCGCGCAAGACAGCACTTACAAACCCTCACGTCCGGCGACGACGTCGAGGTACTCTTATTCTGCTCAGTCAGAGGATCTACGGGCAGTGTTAAGGGAGCGGGCTCGCCGGCGCGAAGCTCAGAGAATACCTGCTTTCCAGCGGCTCTCCTACGGGGTTCACGGCAGCGAGGAGGTCGGAATGCCTCCACCCCGCCCAGCAATGCCAATATTCGAAGATACAGACTTGGCAAGGCTGAGTGCCACTCCTTTTTCCCTGGAAATAGAAACAACGCCGCTTCCGGCAGGCTTCCACCAGCCTAAGTTCACACTTTACGACGGAAAAACCGATCCGTACATGCATGTGAGCCACTTCCGACAGGTTATGGCCGGACATCGGCGCAATGACGGACTTATGTGCCTAATCTTCCCGTCAAGTTTAGGCGAGCTGGGCCTAAAGTGGTTCGAGAGGTTGCCGGAAGAGAGCATACAAAAGTGGCATCAGTTGGCCGAGGCGTTTGTTACGCGCTTCAAAACCAACACAAAAACGCCAAAGGAAGTCGATCACTTGCTAAGTGTCAAGATGGAACCGTGCGACACACTGAAGGCGTACAATTCAAGGTATTGGGAAACCTTCAACGAGATCTTAGACTGCCCGGTCAACCTTGCTATCACGCAATATAAGCGCGGTCTCCCGGTCGGACATAGACTGCGGGACTCGCTTACCATGCACCAACCGACCTCCATGGGCCAGCTCATGCAGCGCATCAATGAGCACATCCGAGTAGAGGATGATGCGTCGGCTTCCACCGTGAAGGCCACTCCGGTCGGAACAGACAAGAAGACAGCAGGCAAGGTGCACGCAGTTGGGCAAGAGTCCAACCGCTCAAATGACCGAGCAGAGGAATCAGACCGAGGTTCAAATCGAAAAAACCGGGGTAGAGGACGTCGGAATGACCGGGATGATTATCCCCGAGATGACGTTGAGGACGCAAACATAAGAATGAAGGCAAGGACTGGCATAACCACGGTCTTCAAGATTCCAATCTATCGCATACTTAGTGAAATCCGAGACGAGGAGTATGTCCGGTTTCCTGCTAAATTGGGCGATGGACAAAAGGGCTACAATCCGCGGTATCGTTGTACGTTTCACCGGGAGAGGGGCCACCGGACTGAGGATTGTTTGCCTCTGCGACAACACTTGGAAGAACTGGTTGCGGCCGGGCATCTGGACCTTTACATCGATGGCGGAGTGAAACCGAATCAGGCTCCGGTCGATCCCAGGGGACAGGACGACCGAGATGCACCACCACAGGGAGTAATTAATGTCATCCACGGAATCGTGGAACCGGAGCGTGTTTGCGAACTCCGGGGCATGATTAAGAAGGCAGAGCATATGAGGGAGGTTTTGTCAGTACAGCCTGCCATCAAAAGGGGGAAGACAGAGGAGAAGGACGTGATCAGTTTCACCTCAAGGGATTTAGAGCGTATCCAGACGCCGCACAACGATGCTCTTGTCGTAACACTACGCGTCAAAGAATTTGATGTTAGACGGATCTTGATCGATCAGGGAAGCTCGGTCGAGATCATGTATTATGATGCGTTCAAACAGCTCAAACTTCGTGAGACAGACTTGGCACCGGCCACTTCGCCACTGGTTGGATTTAACTCGCAGCCGGAGTGGCCATTGGGAAAGATTATCCTGCCGGTCAAAGCGGGATCCGTGGTCCAGCAAGTGGAGTTTTGGGTGCTACAAGTGCCTTCAACATACAACCTTATCCTTGGAAGAGGATGGCTTCACGCCATACAAGCCGTAGCATCGACCTACCACCAGGTGATGAGATTCCCCTCGGCTATGGGGGCAATCGAGGAGATTTGGGGTGATCAGGTCATGTCCAAGCAGTGCTTCGTGGCGGTCAACGGGAGCCGGGCTGCCAAAGGATTCGTTCAAATGATCGAGGGACCGGAGGACCAGAGTGTCTTGGATGATGTTGGCACCAAAGCAGAAGACAAGGCAGTTGAAGAATTGGTTGAGGTGCGGATTGATGCCGAGCAGCTGGACAGATTCTTCTTGCTCGGTTCAAGTCTCTCGGCCATGGAGAGAACCGAGATGATTGAGTTTTTAATGGCGAACATCGAAGTCTTTGAATGGTCGCCCTATGACATGCCTGGTCTTGACCCAAGCTTTATCTGCCATCACCTCAATGTCTTCCCTGGAGCAAAGCCAGTCATCCAGCGAACAAGGCGATCGGCGCTGCATCACGCCGAGGTAGTAGCAGAGGAGGTAAAGAACTTGCTTGAGGCACGAGCAATACAGGAAGTGCACTACCCTCGGTGGATTTCCAACACGGTAGTGGTGCCCAAGAAAAATGGAAAGTGGCGAGTTTGTGTCGACTACAAGACAGTCAACCGAGCTTGTCCAAAAGACAGCTTCCCTTTGCCGCGCATTGACCAGCTAGTGGATTTGACGGCTGGACACAATCGGCTCAGTTTCTTGGATGCGTACCGCGGCTATCACCAGATTGCCATGCATGGGCCTGACCAAGAAATCACCTCTTTTACGACACCAAGGGGACTCTTCTGCTATCGAGTTATGCCCTTTGGTTTGAAAAACGCCGGGGCAACCTTTCAGAGGATGGTGACCAAAATGTTCGCTCCTTTGCTCGGCCGGACAATGGAGGCTTACATCGATGATATGGTGGTAAAGAGCCGTCATGAGGCACACCATTTGTCCGACTTAGCCGAGATGTTCGCCATTCTTAAGAAGCACAAGCTGCGCTTGAACGCCTCGAAGTGTACCTTTGGCGTGGGATCCGGGAAATTTTTGGGATTCTTAGTCACGAACCGAGGCATCGAAGCAGACCCTACTCAGATCAGAGTCGTGCAAGAATTGAAACAACCCAGCTCCGCTAAGGACGTGCAGCATCTGGCCGGGATGGCCGCCGCGCTTAATCGATTTATAAGCCGGTCATCAGATCGCTGCCGCCCTTTCTTTCAAGCATTGAAGTCAAAGTTCTCATGGGATGACGAGTGTGACCGAGCTTTGGCCGAGCTCAAAGATTATTTGTCTTCTCCGCCGCTGTTGGTTACACCAGAGCCCGGTGAGGAACTCTACCTTTACCTTGCCGTCTCCCAACATGCAGTAAGTGCGGTGTTAGTCCGGGCTGAAGGAATTAAGCACCTCCCAATTTTTTACGTAAGTAAGACCCTTCTGCCGGCTGAGACGAGGTACTTGCCGCTGGAAAAGCTTGCGTTGGCACTGATGATGGCTTCGAGGAAATTGGCACATTATTTTCACGCCCATACCATCGTCGTACTGACCGAGTTCCCCCTCAAGGCCTTGTTTGAGCGCGCATACTTTTCCAGCCGAATATTAAAATGGGCGGTCGAGTTGGGACAGTTCGATGTGAAGTTCCAGCCGCGCACCGCAATCAAAGCCCAAACCTTGGCCGATTTTGTTGCCGAGTTCTCACCTGGCACTCATCCGGTATGCCCGGTCGACATTGCCGGGGCAGATGATGAGACGCCCACAATGCCAACCGAGGAACTACCAGCTGCAGAAGGTCGCGCCGCGGAGTTAGCGCGCACCATCGAAATTCCCTCAGTTTGCACGGTAGTACCTCCCGGTGCTGCGATGACGGAGTTGTGTATCACCAACCCATCCACTCTGTCCGGTACCGCATCACCAAGGGGGGAAGGAATGGTTCCACACAGCTCAGAACTTGATGATTCGCCTACGGACTTGGGCATTCTGAACCAACTTGCTGAGTCCGGTGCCGAATCCTCAAGGGGGGAAGGAATGGTTCCAGGCAGCTCAGAACCTGCGGCCGGCTTCACACCGCAACCTGGTGTTTCGCCTACGGACTTGGGCATTACGGACCAACTTGCTGAGTCCGGTGTCGAATCACCAAGGGGCACTGACTTTGAACCGGTCAACACCAAACTTGACACCGCACAGCCGAGCAGTTGTGATCCCATTGCCCTTCGCAACTCTCAGGACCCATCTGACTGCTGGAAGCTTTTCGTGGGGGACATGTGGAAGCTATTTGTTGATGGAGCGTCCAACCGCCATGGTGCCGGCCTAGGTATTGTTCTTATATCCCCGGACGTCCTAACCATTGAGCATTCTATCACACTCGGCTTCCCGGCATCTAACAACGAGGCTGAGTACGAGGCGCTTCTTGCTGGGCTCAAGAGCGCAATCCAAATGAAGGCTGCCGAGCTTCTGGTATATAGTGATTCCCAGCTTGTGGTTAATCAAGTTTCCGGGATTTATGAAGCGAAGGACGACAGGATGGCGAAGTACCAAGCTCTGGTCAGGGACCATATCAAGCAGTTTGAGGCAATCAGAGTCCAGCAGATTGGCCGGGAAGAAAACAGCCGGGCTGATGAACTCGCCGGCCTCGCTTCCATGGTAGATAGCACATCTCCAAACCCCCTGTTGATTGACTTTCTTCCGCGGCCAAGCATTGAAAACGCCGGGCAGACGGATGTACTCTGCGCCGAGCTAGGTCCTTCATGGATGGACCCCTTGATCTCGTTCCTCAGAGACCGGACTCTTCCAGCGGACAAGAAAGAAGCACACAAAATCCGGGTGAAGTCCGAGCGGTTTTGGCTCTCTCTATCAGGCGCGTTGTATAAGAAGTCCTTCACCGGTCCTTATCTCAAGTGCGTGCACCCGAACAGTGTGGAGGCCTTCTTGTTTGAAATTCATGAAGGCAGTTGTGGCAGCCACGTCGGGGGACGGTCCTTGGCCTATCGAGCTATTTCGCAGGGATACTGGTGGCCGTGCATGCAGGCCGACGCCCAAAAATATGTCCGCAAGTGCGAGAAATGCCAAAAATTCGCCCATCAGATCCACCAGCCTGCCAGGGAACTTCTTCCCCTCACCAGTCCTTGGCCTTTCGCCATGTGGGGGCTAGATATAGTGGGACCGTTGCCAACAGCACCGGGCAACCGAAAATTCTTCATCGCGGCCACAGATTACTTCACAAAGTGGGTTGAAGCTGAGCCCTTGGCAACCATCAAAGAAAAAGACGTGAAGCGATTTGTCTGGCAGAACATTGTCACGCGGTTTGGCGTCCCCAAGATTTTGATCTCTGACAACGGTACCCAGTTTGACGGTCGCCTATTCAGAGGATTTTGTGAAGATCTGAAGATAGAATTCTACAACTCCACCCCGGCCTACCCGCAGTCCAATGGTCAAGCCGAAGCATCAAACAAGACTATACTGGATGGGTTGAAGAAACGGTTGGAAAAGGCTAAGGGCAAGTGGGCTGAAGAATTACCGAGCGTCCTTTGGGCATATCGAACAACCCCGCGACGTTCGACCGGGGAAACTCCATTTGCTTTGGCTTATGGCATGGAGGCGGTCATACCCTTGGAAGTTGAAATGCCCACCCTCAGAACTGAGAGTTTTGAGCCCGAGCTAAATGCCGAGGCTATTGCCTTGGAGTTGGACCTAGCGGAAGAGCGCCGGGAGAAAGCCCTCATCCATGTTGCCTCTTACCAACAAGAGCTCTCCAAGAAGTATAACAAGACAGTGCACCCCAGACCGTTCAAAGTTGGGGATTGGGTTTTGAGGAAGATTATGGGCAACACCCTGGTGCCAGGAGAAGGCAAACTAGGGGCAAATTGGGAAGGACCCTACAAGATCACTGGTCTGGCTGGCAAGGGGGCTTACCACTTGGAGGATCTAGAGGGAAGAGCCATACCCCGACCATGGAATGCGGCCAACTTGAAATTGTATTATTTTTAAGCTTTTTACTTTCCTCTTTTTGTAAATCAATTTTTTGGCTTGCAAAGCAGAATGTAATTCTTTTTGTCAAATTATAGAAGTCATTTTGCATTAGCACTTGGATTGTTCTTTTAATGTTTAAAACCGAGATGATTTGCTCCGGTTGGAAGAGTTGGTGTTTTGTCCAACTTAGGATTCCCAACCGAGATGATTTGCTCCGGTTGGAAGAGTTGGTGTTTTGTCCAACTTAGGATTCCCAACCGAGATGATTTGCTCCGGTTGGAAGAGTTGGTGTTTTGTCCAACTTAGAATCCCCAACCGAGATGATGTACTCCGGTTGGAAGAGTTGGTGATTTGTCCAACTTAAAATTCCAAACCGAGATGGTGTATTCCGGTTGGAAGAGTTGGTGTTTTGTCCAACTTTGGATTCCCAACCGAGATGAAGTACTCCGGTTGGAAGAGTTGGTGTTCTGTCCAACTTGGGATTCCCAACCGTGATGAAGTACTCCGGTTGGAAGAGTTGGCGTCTTGTCCAACATGGTATCTTGTCCAAACTTAGCTACAACCGAGATGGGTATTTTGGTGCATGAATTTGTTTTGTTATGCTCAAATTGCTTCGACCGTGTTATGGACTCCGGTCGACAAAGTGTTCCAATGATAAGTTATACCGAGATAGTTTGCTGAAGATGGAATGGATTACTACCGGACAAACACTTGGCGACAATTCAAAATTTTTCATTGATAAGAAATTCATTACAAGAGGTGGGGACAGAGCCCGGTTACATCAAAAGTATTGAAAGCAAAAATACAAAGAAAAGAAAACTAAACCAAGGGGGATAGATTGGTGAATTCATCCTCGGCAGCCTCAAGGTTGACGGTTGGGCTCGCTTCTTGGGCACCGGGCTCAACTTGACCGGGCTGCGCTTCCACTTCGGCGTCCTCAGCCTCCGAATCTGTCTCGTCACTTCCTTCTTCAAGCCCCTCCTCGGCCTCCGCTTGAAGCGCACTGAATACATCATTTGCGTAAGGCACGAGGTAGACCGGTAGCTTGGCGGGAGGAGGATTAGTAAATACATCGGTGTCGGAGCCCTGGCCGAGGTGCTCGCAGGCGGACTTCCAGCCAGCCTTGAAAAAGATGTCTTGTGTTGCAAAGACTTGCTTCTTGTAATTCTTCTCGGCTTCGTTAAACCCGGCATTGTTGGCAGCCCGGCAAGCTCTCCTCTTCGTCTTCTTAAAAGTGTCCACCTCAATCTGGAGCTCACTTTGTTTTTTCTCGGCCGCCTCCAGCTGACCGAGCAGTCTGTTGTTGTCAGCATTGGCTATCTGGAGGGAAGCCTTAGCCCGGCCCAGCTCGGCTTGAAGGCTCTCAACCTGGCTGGCTGTGTCATTTGCCTTTTGCCTAAGCCGGTGGATGCGCTCCAAAACCAGATGCTGTTTTTGAATGGCCTGCAAAAAAACAAAGTTGATGAGAAACGGAACCGGGCAAACACTTAGGAAAATTTTCAGAGCTGCACTGGCTTACCCTGGCCATGGACTTTACTGATGACTTGACTAACCGAGTGTCAGGGACGTGGTCGCTGCCAACCACGTCGCTCGGTAGTAGGAATGCTTTGGACAGATCAAAGGCGAGCAGATGCTCTTTGTTAGCCTTGATCGAAGCCGTCGCCGGGATGTCCTGACCCCGGTGCTTCAGATGTGGGCGCCAGGCTGGCACTGGGGCGGGGGCGTCCGTGGGGTGCTCGGTGGCGAGCTCGGTGACTAGCTCGGCGGACGGATCTGCCCGAGCTCTTTTCCCGGCCCGCCGCGCAGAAGGTTCTCGGCTGGATTGCCCGGCGGATGCAGTGGCTAGGGCGACCACGGCGCCACTGGATTGACCGGCGGTTGGCGACCGGGTTACCACGCTCGGCACCTCGGCAGATGTGGCGGTGAGCAGGTTCTTGATTCGACTTCTCTTGGCCATTTCTTGCTCGTCTGTTAAACGGATTAACGGGATGTCGGGAAGGGTTGGATCTGGCGGTGGCGAAGGAGCTCTGAGGAAGTCGGTTACTTTACTCCGGCGGGGAGCGGAATATCTATATGTAGGACTGTAGCCGAGTAGTTGGTTACAGTCACGATCCCGGTAGCGAAGCGCGGTCCTGATCGCCTCTACGTTGGGGAAGTTGTAGTTGGCTTGCAAGGCTTGGATGGCTGCAAAAGAAACAAGAGAATGATTAAACTGCGAAAAACATAAGTATGTAAACCGAGATTATTTGCGCAGCTTACATGTGCTCCTAAAACTTTTGCTAATCATCCAGCCCGGTGTCTCGGCTGTTTCATAGTTACCAGACACCCAGAAGAAATCATCGTCATGAAGATCCTTGTCTGGTGTGCCGGTTACGATTTTTTCTCGGCCCGGTCGAATCTTCAAGTAATAGGCGAGACCGTCGCCGGTGTGGCCAAGTGTGTACTAGCGTAGGATCTCGGCTAAACCTAGGCTTATGCCTAACCGGTTATTTAACTCATGCACGCCATTTATTATCCTGTATGTGTTGGTGGACACTTGGGTTGGCGCTAGCCCGGTTCGGCGTAAGAACTCGGTAATCAGCGGGTTAAGAGGGAAACGAAGGCCCCCTTCGACAATGGACAGCACGGTGAAGGGGCATTCCTCCCTACCCCAAGGCGTGGTTTCTTCTTCGGCCAGCTCGAGATGGACGTCGGCCGGGACGCCGTAATCCTCTCTGAAAACGGCTAGCGCGGCCGGAGTGTCCACTAGGAAGCGGAATTTCCCCATTCGAGGCCGACTTACTATAGCCCGGTTGATGGGTTGGGCACGGTGGTAATTGGCTGCAGCTCGGTCCTGAGAAGTTCAGGAATGGCAGTGGTCCCCTTGGACTCTGCAGGAAAAGGATGGCAAGTGTAAGTGAGCGCGGTTTCGCATTAGGAGCTAGACTTCAGCTCGGTCGGTAAGGGTGCCAAACCACCTCGGTTGACTAATTAAGGAGCTCGGTCGCCCAAGCAGACCTAATTTTAGCCCGGTTAAGCGATCGAGTAATTGGGTTATCTCGGTTTGTGCCGTGGTTATTACAAACATGTTGTTTGCCCGGTTTGGTTGGTTTTTTGGATCAAAAGAAGGCCCAGAGCCCGGTTCACCCCAGTTCTTCAGCGTTCTTCAGGGAGACGAAGAACGCCAAGAACAGTGGGAGGTTTGTGACGTTTTCAATGATCAATGCCCTAAAAGCTACGTTTTCGTGCCCTAATGTGTGTAAAATAAAAGAAAATAGCAACGTAAGAGGGATTGAGTATCTTACCTGGGAAGGGCTGAGGGTGTTCTTCCAAAACACGAAGGATGGCAGAGTGGCAGAAGATTTGAATACGAGAGTGCTGGGGCTCTGAGGCTGAATATCGAAATGGCAGTAGGGATTGGAGTTTGGGGGAGGACTCGTATGTATAAGCAAGGGGGAGTCCGCCCAAATTCAAATTCTGACAAAAACGGCGGGTTGGCTGCCCGATGCCCAATGGCAGGCCGCCACGTGTCCCCATTTATGGCTACGTCGGGGCTGAAGCGGCGGGTTGAAAAGACGAAGAGCCAACCGAGCTACTTTCGACGAGAACAGGTCGGCCGAGGAATATAACCGGTCAAATCTGCAGATAATGACGTCAACTAGCTCGGTCAAGGCTTGGCAACTTGACGACCTGAGAAATGTTATCTCGGTCGAAGTGAATAATCCCAGTCACGCTTTCGCGGACGGGATTAAGGGGCAATTGAGAGGGTGATTTATGATCCGGTGTTGGGCCGAGGTATGGACCGAGCAAGTTGAGGGCCCAGCAGAGCATTGGGCCGAGATGATCGACTGTTCACCCGGAGATGGGCTACCAGAACTTGGGCCGGGCAGAGTTTGGACTGAGTGTGTGCTGCCCCGGACCGTGCAGAAGCTGCTCGGCCAGGAAGTGACCGGTCAGACCAGGATGCTCGGTCCGAGGATGGTCGAAACCAGTCAGACCGAGAGACCGGCGCTCGGAAAGGCGCTGTCAGCCGAGGTAGTTGATTGACCGGCGAGAAGGCCGACCAAAGGAGGAGCCCGGGCTAGGCTTTGCCGAGATGCCGCCTAGCCCGGTCCTTCATTTCTTTATCCGGTTAGGCGCTTAAGGTATGAAGCATGGTACGACCGAGGTAGGGCAGCTCGGCTGCCGAGCTCCGGCTGTGCTGACAGGCAGTTGAGAGCAGGTGATGAATGGCATGGTTTATGCTGACAGATGGGATAGCAGAGCCACGTGTCAGGAGATGACAGGGAGTGGATATGGGGCTCAGAAGGTATATAAGCATGTCTGCGCCCCCCATACGCGGGAGACGAACATCTCTGTAAGAAAATCCTTACACAAAAAACACTCTCTCCCTTCTCTCTATTCCCTCTAAGGTGTGTTTTAATTTGACCGTCGGAGGGTGTTTCCGGCCACACACCGCCGGGTAGCTCACCGTTATTTGCTCGCAGGTGATCGGATATCGACGGAGCTCGGAAGAAAGGAATACGGGCACGCCGGAATATTTGCTCCCCATACAGGAAAGAAGAGAAAGGAAATAAAAGGGGAAATTTAGGCTATTTCACCAAATTGACTTATTGAGGTAAGACTTCTTGATAATCTCTTGAATAAAAATTAGCTTTATTTTGATCTCATGAAATTGAAGGGAAGAGTGAGGGTTTTGAGTCATGTAAGTTGTATTCCAAACCCTAAATAGAAGAATTTAACAAATCATGGCTTGACTAAAGCTAGCCTACTTGATTTTGCATGAGCCTAAGTTAAGGTTTTATTGAACATAGAATTTCCATATGCATGAGCTTTATTTCCTCTCCAACCTTAAGTGATTCATAAGATTGTGGGATTTGGCTTGGATTTTAGAGTTCTATTCTTAGTTTGAACTTGGTTTTTTGTCCATACATCAAATTGATTAATTTTTGGCCTTTAATTTGGTTGACTTTAGGTTTAAGTTTGAGGAATTTGGAACCCCAAAAACAGAGCAGAAACTCGGTTCTGGAACACCCAGAACCGCACGTGCGGCTAGGGAGCCCGCACGTGCAGGAGAGCACCGGCGCACGTGCAGCGGGTAGGCCCGCACGTGCGGAAAACAAGGGGGGGAGGAAGGTGCATTCTGAAATAAAAGCACTTAGAACCACACGTGCGATGTACGTACGGAGAGGACCCTGCACGTGCAGCCAAGGACCTCTGCACGTGCGGCAGTTTCGCAACCCCGGTTTCATTTTTCTGTGTTATTTACCCCACTCCTGAGCCTCCGTCAACATAATTTACATCTGTAATTAGTGTCCATTTGCATTGCAAAAGCATTTAACATGGGTGAACGACTTTTAGACCAACCAACGTTTAAGAGATGAAACTAATTAGCTAGTTATATGGAAAATTAAGTGTTCTACGCTTGTATTTGTTTGTGTAGGTCAAACACCAAGTTCCAATCACCTGCATCGCGAAACCCCCTGTGAGTAGCACTGCTGTAAATATATATTTAATTTAAATTATCTTTTCTCTGCTTCAACTTATGCGTTATTCCGATATATTTCTCATATGGATGAATGATAATTCTATCCCAGTTTCCATTATTTACTATAACAACCTTGGCACCTCTTCATATGAGTACAGTTCTGTCAGTTCCATTTCATGGAACTCCTGTTTAATATGGCAATAGCTAACATATCTGATCTTCGGTCTTTATGACCATCTGTTCGGTCTTCCTGACCGCCTGTCTGATCGTCATGACCGTCTGTTCGGTCTTCTAGACCGCCTATATTTATTACTTTTGAATATACTACGCGAAATGTTATGCTTCTCAAATGTCATATGAACCTGCTTAGTTTGTGTTTTATTTTGTGTTATAATTATCATTCAAAATCTCTTTATTCAGTTGTTACTCACTAGGCCCTAGCTCACATTTTGGTATACTATGTAGGTGATCCAGCTCAGGAAAGGACATAGTGGCGTCGGTCTTACTCTGGTTTTGTTAAGCTAAGCACCGTGCCTCACCGCGAGGTTCCCATCTACCTAAGTTTTGGTGTGGCCAGTGTTCACCCTTTTGTTATGCACTCATGTGTTTTGGTCAAGTTGTCACTAGCATCATAATTGTTGTCAATGGGAGTAACTTTCCCCTTTTGTTTGTCTTTTTAGACAAACTTGTAATAGTATGTTATACTTCTGCGTGTATACAAGTATATATATAGCAATATCTTTTGTCTCATGTAAATTCACAGCTCATTGGACGTTTTGTTTTCTTGCATATTAGCTTCCGCTAGACCCGTTTGCTTGCTTAGCTCAGTGAGGCCTTCGGTAATCGCAGATTACTGGCCGGTTACGACACTAAACCTACAGGGGTGGGTTTGGGTCGTGACATCGTCTGTTGTCTATTATTTGAGATCTGGGTTCCTTGATCCTATTAGGGGGACGCGGTTCTCACTGCCGCTTATTTGATTAATCGTCTTCTTACCCAAGTTCTTCAAAAACAAACACCTCTTAAAATTTTGTTCGGGTCTACCCCTTCCGAGTTCTCCATTCCTCCTAAGACTTTTGGCTGTGTTTGCTTTGTCCATAATCTTTTACCCACTCATTGTAAATTGGATCCTAGGTCTCTTTAAGTGTGTTTTTCTGGATTATTCTGTCACCAAAAAGGGTTATAAGTGTTATCATCCTCCCACTTGCAAATGGTTTGTCTCCATGCATGTCACTTTCTTTGAGTCTCAACCCTATTTTCCGACCCCCCCCCCCCGGTATCACAGTCATCCCTTCAGGGGGAGCCTTGGTGTGAAGAGATTCGTGTTCCTGTTAAACAGATAAAGGATGATGAGCCAGTAATTGTTGAAGAAAAGGAAGCAGGCAAAGTTTATATCAAGGATAAGGACAGATAGCAAATCACCTGGATGCAAGAGACTACTTTTCTTCCTCTATTACCAACTTCTTCTCCGGATGAGTGTCCAGAGTCACCCGCCTCTACTGTGAGTCTAGGTAATTTTGATTCTAGTGCTTTTATTCCTGCTTTTTCAGATCTTGATGTTTTCATTACTATTAGGAAGGGGGTTAGGTCATGTACTTAACATCCTATTAGTAATCATGTCTCTTATTCTCATCTGTCTTCCTCATATAAAGCTTTTCTGTCTAAAGTGTCTTCTGTGAGTCTACCTACCAATTTTCAGGATGCTCTTTCTATTCCTGAATGGAAACATGCTATGATGGAAGAGATGATAGTTCTCAGCAAGAGTGGCACTTGGGAGTTAGTAGAGTTACCTAGAGGCAAAAATCCAGTTGGGTGTAAGTGGGTGTACACGGTAAAACATAAAGCAGATGGTTCCATAGAATGATACAAAGCAAGACTGGTTGCTAAGAGCTTCACTCAGACTTATGAGGTGGATTACCAAGAGACATTTGCACCGGTTGCAAAGATGAATTCTGTGAGAATTTTACTCTCTCTTATTGCAAATTTGGATTGGCCCCTTCATCAATTTGATGTGAAGAATGCCTTTATTCATGGAGAATTAGCAGAAGAAGTCTATATGGATATTCCACCTAGTTTTGCAGATGCTAAGTCCAACAGTAAAGTATGCAGGCTCTAAAAGTCACTTTATAAGCTAAAGCAGTCTCCTAGGGCTTGGTTTGAAAGGTTTACTCAAGCTATGCTGAAATATGGATTCAAGCAAAGTCAAGCTGATCACACCTTGTTTGTGAAACACTCCTCACATGGTAAGACCACAGCTTTTATTGTCTATATTAATGATATTGTTCTGATAGGAGATAATGTTGAGGAGATTTCTTGTTTGAAAGAATACTTAGCCAAAGAGTTTGAGATCAAAGACTTAGGCTATTTGAAGTACTTTTTGGGCATTGAAGTAGCTCGGTCCAAGGATGTCATCTTCATTTGCCAGAGGAAGTATGTACTTGACTTGCTAAAGGAAACTGGAATGCTTGCAGGTAAACCATGTGATACACTTCTAGAACCGGGCCAGAAACTGAGTGAGGATCAAGAGGGAGATCTAGTGAACAAAGGAGATACCAGAGACTAGTGAGCAAGCTCATATACTTATCTCATTCACGTTCAGAAGTTGCCATTGCTGTGAGCACAGTGAGCCAGTTTATGCATGCTCCTAGAACTTCCCACTTGGAGGCTGTTATGAGAATCCTGAGATACCTGAAGTCTTCTCCTGAAAAGGGTCTCTATTTCTCAAAACAGAGCCATCTCAGTGTGGAGGCATTTACTGATGCAGATTGGGCTGGATTAGTCACTGACAAACGATCAACTTCCGAATACTGCACATTTGTGGGTGGCAACCTAGTCACATAGCGAAGTAAGAAACAAAACGTGGTGGTTAGATCTAATGCTGAGACAAAATTTAGGACTATGTCTCAGGGTGTGTGTGAGTTACTATGGATTAAACTATTGTTGGGAGACTTGGGAATCCACCAGACTTACTCCATGCGACTATACTGTAACAGCAAGGCCGCAATCAACATAGCTCATAATCCAGTTCAGCATGATAGAACTAAGCATGTGGAGATTGATAGGCACTTCATCAAGGAAAAACTCACTAATGACACCATATATATTCCATTTGTGAAAACTGGGGACCAACTAGCTGATGTTCTCACCAAGTGACCAGGGAGCAAATCCTTTCATGGCCTTCTCAACAAGCTGGGCATGAGAGATATCTTCGCACCAGCTTGAAGAGGAGTGTTAGAATAGGAAATTGTTAAAATAGGAAATAATTGGTTGTATTCTTATGCATTTCTTTTTTGATTACTCAGACTACGGCTGTAATTGCTCAATTATCAATATAAAAAGGAATGAAGTCTAACTCATTCCCTAACTCTTTCTCTTCTCTAAAACTACAATAGCTAACTCTCTTAGATTTGCAATGGCACACAGTAATCCAGAAAAGGTTGCTACTATGATGGCAGCTTTTCAGAGAACCATGGATACACTAAATCAAAGAATTACCGCTCAGGATGAGACTATTGCTGAAATGCGATGCCTATCTAGGGCATCAGCATGAACTGTACATCCAGTCTTGGCTGCCCAGCCAAATCCTGATCCGCCTCCACCAGTTGAAAATCCTTAAGTCCCAGATCCCCAAGAGATGCTAGCACAGGCTCAAGTTTTTAGACCTTTGGCACAGCCCCACGGGGGACTCCTTCCGTTTGACATCAACAACATTGATCTGGCTATGATAAAAATCACCAAGCTAGAGAAGACGCTCAAAAAATCTCAAGGCTTCAATTCCATCCTAGATATTGAAGACGGTTATATCGAGGCCTCTGTTAGATTGTTGGAAAAGTTCAAGATGCCTCACATCGATAGATTTGATGGTAGCGAAGATCCTATTGTTCATGTTTGTCTTTTCTCGGATGTTCTGAGACCAATGGGCCAGACTCGGGCTCAGAAACTGTCATTGTTCAAAAGAACTTTATCAGATGTAACAGCCATCTAGTATGCCAAACTAGAGGATTTGACTAAATGGAATTGGGAAGAACTATCTAAGGGGTTTGTTAATCAATACTCATACAATACTTAAATAAAAATAACAATCAGCAAGTTGGAAGCGGCCACTCAGAATCCCAAGGAACCCTTCATCGACTTTGTTGCAAGATGGAGGGCAAAGGCAGCTAGAATGACAAACAGGCCCTCAGAAAGGGAACAAGTCCAGTTGGTAGTTCAGAATCTCGGACCGGACATGTTACAACGTATGATAGTCGCACCATTGTCTACATTTGCTGCTTTGCATAAGTTGGGGGTTCAAATTGAAAGCGCGTTTAAGAAAGGCATCATTCGGAAAACAAGTGAGCCAACAGAGAGGCCGTTTACCAGGAGTACCAATGCTAGCAATAGCACTATTCCTAGGTCTGTTGAGATTAGTACCGTCGCCACAACATCCAAAATAGCCAATCCCTTCACCAGTGCAACCTCATAACCCACCGGTCCAGCCCGAAACCAATATAGAACCTTTACCCCCTTCACATGAGCCCAGTTCGTGCTCTTAAACTTCTGATGGAAAAGGGACACCTTAAGCCCCTTAACCCTCGACCTCTCACTGATCCACTCCTAGCCAAACACGATCCCACCCAACACTGCATTTTCCACCAATAGCACGGTCACCCTACTGATCGTTGCTATCACCTTTATCATGAGATCCAGGATCTCATCGACAATAAAGTCATAGCCCCACCCTCAAAACCAAAATGTGAACACCAACCCACTACCTATCCACAACCAAGTCCATCCATCCAGAAATATCAACCTTATCCACACACCACTACCCACATTCAACCCCAGCGTATATATCACTCCATCCCATCTGCCTAAGCCGGAGGTGGTTATTCCTGAAAGCACAGATATGTGCATGATGAATATAACACCCAAAACCCAATCAAGGCCTATGGTGGCAGAAGTGGAAGAGAAGAGGAAGGGATGTCTGATACCCAAGTTGTGGAGAAGAGGCCCTCACTAGTGGAAGAGTATGAGCCCAGCAGGTAAATTGTGGCTTCGGACCAACCAAAGCCTGTAATCATACTACCAGACTCGCTCAGCATCAACGCCATTGGAGATAATGGGCTTGGACAAAATTTGGACGACTGGCCTGAACAAGGTCTTAATAACATGACAGAAATAGAAGAAGACCTGGAGAGCCTCTACTTCATCGAGGAAGAGGATGTAGGCAGCGTTCAGATCGGGTGGTGGGATCCAAGCCAACCTAAATCCAGCCACGGGTGGTTGGGTAGCGAAGAGGAATCCAATACAAAAGAGTAGATGAAGAAGAATCCGAAAAGAGAGGAAATTGGTGAGAATAGCAAGGCTAAGGCCATGCCTATAACTGAGAAGAAGAGAGCATTAGAGCAGTTCCAACGAGAGAGGATAGAGGAAATACAGAGAAAGATAGCCCAGGAGCCGGAGAAAAGGAAGAGAAAAGAAGAGGTCGAGTCAAAAACAGATGATGTCCAAACCACATAAAAGCCTGAATGGGAATCCGGTGACAGGGAAAGGATGCCAATGAAGCTCAGGCAGTACCCACATGCAGAAATTGAATCAGCTGTGGAAGAGGAATGGGGTGCCGACGGAAGGTGCGATGTGAATATGATCTGAGTGGAGCCCGATAATGGCCCAGCAATGATTGCAGAGAAATAATGGGAGGACAGTGATTTGAGCCTTGTATACACTAATGAGGGGTGGAAAACCAATACCCCTGATAATACATGGTACGCAAATGAGATTAACCACATGACCATAAATAGTCGTTATTGCAAACCCCTATCCCTAGATCAAGCAAAACCCTCCGGGAGAGAGACTGAGAAGTCGAATGAGAAAGACATAGAAAAAGACCTAGTATTAAGGCAACTAACCACCACGGACTCTAGTTATAATCAGTGGGAGATCACCAATTCCCTCATTATAGGTTGGTTGATCCATTCTATAGTTCTAAGGATTGGAGAGGGTTATCTCTCTATGGATACTGCACAAGATATTTAGAAGGCCGTGGTTACCACTTACTCCGGAAAGGGGAATTTCTCCCAGGCTTTTGAGTTACGTCGCTCCATTGAAAGGTCGGTACAAGGTGACATGACTATTCTCCACTATTTTACCTTTCTTAGCAATAGGTAGAAGCGGCTTGATCATCTTCAAGATTACAAGCTTGTTTGTCCCATTGATTCTGCTGGTTATCGGAAGTTTATGGCACAAGAGCGGGTCTTCAAGTTCTTGGAAGGCCTAAATGTGGAGTATGACCTTGTTCGGAGCCGAGTCCTTGGCATGGATGTGCTTCCTTCTCTCCAGGAAGCCTTTGCTCTTGTGCAGAATGAGGAGAGTCGCCGTTCTGCGATGCTTCCTTCTACCACTACTTATTGTTTTGCTTTGGTTTTTGCACCTTCTCGAGCTGGCGAACGTGTGTCTCATTGTTCTTGTCCTTCTTCTGAGAAGGATCATCTTTTCTGTGACTACTACCGTTAACCTTGACACACCCAAGAGACTTGCTGGAAGCTATATGGGACTCTTGGTGGTCGCGGCGACCGTTCGGGTACTCGCGAGGGTCAATCTGGCTCGTCTAGAGGCCGAGGGGCCAATGCTCGGGCTCATCTTTCAAACACGGTTGAGCCACCATCTTCATCTCCCGCTGTCTCACCGGCAGTTGATGTTTTAGGGTTATCTGCCTCGAATTTTGAGATTGCTTTTCGCCACTTGCTAGATCATCGCGCCTTTACTTCTGCCACAGGTGCACCCTCTTCTTCCTTTGCCAATTCAGGTAACTTGACTTCCTCTCCATATGCATTACTATCTCATACCACTGTGCCTTGGATTATTGATTCTGGTGCTTCTAACCATATGTTTGGTTCCTCTCATTTATTCTGTGAGTATAAACCCTGTTCAGGTCAAGAAAAAGTGCATATTGTTGATGGTACTATGTCATCTGTATCTGGGTGTCACAACCCAAACCTGCCTCTATAGGTTTAGCGTCGTAACTGACCAGTAATTTTTGGATTACCAAAGGCTTCTTAGCGGAATAACATATAATGAAGGGCTGCGGAAGCAAATATACGAAATATACATAGTTCATAGAGCTGCGCAGACCTATATGAGACAGAAAATTTTAAACCCTTGACGTCATAATGCAAGTCTTACGTCACATCCAATACAAAAGTAGCCAAAAGGGACTTAGCCCAATATACACAACAGAAAAATTGTTCATACTTCAGATATGAGAATGTCTTAAGCATATGTCATTTAGACTTGACTTGCTCACAAAAGGGAACCTCCTTGGAGACACAATGGCTAGCTGACAAAACAGAATCTTGGGCCATCAACTCTAGGTCTGGTCACGTGCCTGCTCACCTATATACATAATAACAAATAGTGAGCTGGTGCCCAGTGATTAATAACAAAGTAAAGGGTTTTAATAAATGATGTCCATCATAGAGTCGGAAATCAGAGTTTATATCAGAAATAACTTTTTATCAGAAACAGAATCTTATACATAATTAGATTTCATATCAAAAACAAATTCATATACATGTTCCGTCATCAAAGCAAAAACAGATTCATATACGTAGTTGCATTCGTATTTAAAGTTTGTATATTTCTCATCATAGTACGTGGCACATTCATTAGCGTTAACAAATCTAATGACCCATAAAGGGATGGCCATAAAGGGCATTCCGATGACTCATGTGTACAGAGACGTTTCTGATGACCCACAAAGGGACTGCCATGAAGGCATTCCGATGACTCATAAAGGGACAACCAAAAGGTATTCCAATGGCTCTTGTGCATAAACACGTTTCTAATGACCCATAATTGGGATGGCCATAAAGGGATTCCGATGACCCATAAAAGGACTCATATCATATGATGCTAAAAATGCCATGAATATATTCCAAAAACTTGGACAATCATTCATTCATATAAAACATACCATTTCAGAAAATTAATCATTTCATATCATCAGAAAATAATTGAAGTCAAACATAACTTTACAGAGTTATTGCTCGCAGTAGTTTGTGTTGTTACTAAGCTTCGGACGTCCACCTAAACAAAACACATAACAAAAGCACAATTGAAGCACCATTTCATTTTAATTCAATTCTCTTTGTGTTTCTAGCTTATTTCATGACTATGCGAGTCCAAATGGTGCCTAAGAACACTTGGAGTGGCATGAGGATGCAAATATGCACTTAAAAGAGTACGTCAAAAGTTGCTAAAAACGGGGTCTCCGCTCGAGCGCAACTTTTTTCGCTCGAGCAAGGGTTCAAAAATAAGAGTGGTCGCTCGAGCGTAGCTTCTGTCGCTCAAGCGGTCTGCAAACTTGGCAAAAGTACTAGTTGCGTGAAATTCCCACTCGACGGTCACTCGAGCGGAAGGTTGAATAAAAGGGTCCTCGCTCGAGCGCCACTTTGGTCGCTCGAGTGACCTTTAAAATTTTGTAAAACTTCTGGGAACTCGATTTTTACGCTCGAGCGACATTTTCCTTGATGCTCGAGTGGATAATGTGAATTTTGGAATTTCCAAAACTGCCTTTAAGCTTCAAAACTCAAATTCAAAACCACAAATCATGTTCTTTTGGGCCAAAACTCAAGAAAACTAGTCTAAACTTGAAAAACATTGAGAATTAAAAATCATTTCATGAAATCAAGGCCCATAAGCTTGACAATTGAGCAAATTCAAACTTGAATTGTGAAACATAACATGAATATGACATGTATGGAGTGATTTGAGCCCCAAGTTTCCAAATCATGAGCAAATGAGATGTTTAGGTCAAAAACATGTTGGGTTCCTTGAACAAAACTCAAGTATGGACATGCATGTGAAAATTCTTGAAAATCAACCGACCAAATTATGAGAATTATGCATGCATGCATGATACACTCCCAAAGTCACCTATTTAAGCTCAATTCTTTCCTTCCTATAGGATTTCTCTTCAATTCAAGAGTTGGCTAACTTAAATACATTATCAAAAGCTTGAGTTCTCACCTAAACTTCTCAATTGAGCTTCAAGTTGACCACTTCTTGAGTGTTCAAGCTAATCCTCCTTAGTTAGCAATTCTCCCTTCTCCTAGCTTTGATCTCAATTTCCTTCCTTCTCTCACTCTCTCTCTCTCACATTTGTAGGCTCAAGAGATGAGGAAATGAGTGTGTTTATATTATTCTTGAGTCATTCTTGGCTTTATATAGGCTTGCCTAATGATGGTTATTAAGGCTAATCAAGTGAGCATCAAATTAATCTAATTTAATCGTTTCCGAATTGAAATCCAATTGAATCTACCATAATGTTCTAAAATTTCCAAATAACACGTATACCAAGTCAATTTCATGATCGGATGCCGATAAGGCCTTCAATTCGTAGAACAAAACAGAAACGGAAACAGATATTTCTACGATAAACAGATATAAGCACAATAAGGCAACACATATGCACTAAATTCAGAATTTTATTTTAATTACTGATAAGGCTTATTTAACCATGAATTAACGTAAATCAGAGGTCGGGGTTGTTACACTGGGAAAGGTTTAATTCATGTCACTCATTCCCTTCCTTTATCCTCTGTTCTCCATGTTCCTAATTTTAGTGTTGATCTTTTATCTTTAAGTCGTATTACTCGTGATTTGAATTCTAGTGTGATGTTTTTTCCTGATTGTTGTCTTTTCCAAGACCTTATCGAGGAAGGAGATTGGCAGTAGTAGAGAGGAACATGGTCTCTACATTCTCGATCAGACAGACAGGCTGGCTCACTTATCTGTTCAGTTACCATCCACCAAGGAAGACCTTTGGCTGTGGCACCATCATTTAGGACATCCCTTTTTTTTACTACTTAAGCATTTATTTCCTTTTGGTTTTGAGAATAATCATGTGTCGGATTTTCAATGTGAGTCTTGTCAACTTGGGAAACAACACTGAGCTTCTTTTGCTCATTCTATTAATAAAAGTTCAATTCCATTTACTTTGATTCATTCTGATGTTTGGGGTCCCTCATGTTTTGTGTCTTTTAAAGGTCAAAAATGGTTTGTTACTTTCATAGATGACTGTTCTAGGACAACTTGGGTGTATCTGCTGAAAGATAAAAGTGACGTGTTTTCTGTGTTTCAAACCTTTCATAAAATGATTTGCACTCAACTTGGGGCGGTTGTCAAAATTTTGCATTCTGATAATGGGGGGGGGGGGAATATCTTGACTCTGGTCTTGCCAGTTATTTTGTCACTCATGGCATTATTCATTAAACTTCATGGCATTATTCATTAAACTTCCTGCACTAATGCCTCTCAACAAAATGGGATTGCCGAAAGAAAAAATTGCCATCTCTTTGATGTGGCCCGTTGTCTATCCTTTGAAATGCGTATTCCTATATCCTATTAGGGGGAAGGCGGTTCTCACTGCCGTTTATTTGATTAATCATCTTCCTATCCAAGTCCTTCAAAAACAAACACATCTCCAAGTTCTGCTCGTGTCTACCTCTTCTGGGTTCTCCCTTTCCTCTAAAACCTTTAGTTGTGTTTTTTTTTATCATAATCATTCCCTTACTCGTGGTAAATTAGATCCTTAGTCTCTTCGATGTGTTTTCCTAGGTTACTTTGCCACACAAAAGAGTTATAAATGTCATCATCCTCCCACTCGCAAATGGTTTGTCTCCATGGATGTCATATTTTTTGAGTCTCAGACTTACTTTCTACCCTCTCCAATGTCCCAATCATCCCTTTAAGGGAGCCTTGGTGTGGAGAGGTTGTTGTTCCACTTCCGCCAGTGGTTGCACATATAAAGGATGATGAGCCAGCAGTTGTTAACGCAAGCAAAGTTTACGTCAGGGACAAGAACAGACAGCAAGTCACCTGGATGCCGAAACCTACTTTCTCTCCACTACTGCCAACTGTTTCCTCGGATGAGTGTCCAGAGTAACCCCCCTCTCCTGAGAGTCCAGGTAATTCTGATCTTAGTGTTCCTATTCTTGAGCTTTCAGATCTTGATGTTCCCATTGCTAATAGAAAATGGGTTAGGTCATATACTCAGCATCCTATTACTAATCATGTCTCTTATTCTAATCTGTCTCCTTCATATAAATCCTTTTTGTCTAAGATTTCTTCTGTGAGTCTGCCAAACAATTTTCAGGAGGCTCTCACTATTCTTGAATGAAAACATGCCATGATGGAAGAGATGAGAGCTTTCAGTAAGAATGGCACTTGGAAGTTAGTGGAGTTACCTAAAGGGCAAAAATTCAGTTGGATGTAAGTGGGCGTATACTGTAAAACACAAAGTAGATAGTTCCATAGAACGGTACAAAGCAAGACTAGTTGTTAAGGGTTTTACTCAGACTTATAGGGTAGATTACCAAGAGACATTTGTACCGGTTGCTAAAATGAACTCTGTGAGAATATTACTCTCTCTTGCCATAAATCTGGATTGGCCAATTCATCAGTTTGATGTGAAGAATGCCTTCCTTCGTGGAGACTTAGAAGAAGAGGTCTATATGGTTATTCCCCATAGATTTGAGGATGCTAGGTCCAAAGGTAAAGTGTACAGGCTCTGGAAGTCACCTTATGGGCTAAAGCAATTCGCTAAGGCTTGGTTTGAAAGGTTTGCTCAAGCTATGCTGAGATATGGGTTCAAACAAAGTCAAACTGATCACACCTTATTTGTGAAACACTCCTCACTTGGTAAGACCACAACTCTTATTGTCTATGTTGATAATATTGTTTTGACAGGAGATGATGTTGAGGAGATTCCTCGGTTGAAGGAATACTTAGCCAAGGAGTTTGAAAACAAAGACTTAGGCAATTTGAAGTATTTTTTGGGCATTTAGGTAGCTCGGTCAAAGGATGGAATTTTCATATGCCTGAGGAAGTATGTACTTGACTTGCTCAAGGAAACTAGAATGCTTGGAGGTAGACCATGTGATACATCTCTAAAACCAGGCCAGAAACTGAGGATCAAAGGGGAGATCCAGTTGACAGGGAGAGATATTAGAGGCTAGTGGGTAAGCTTCTATACTTATCCCCACTCTCGTCCAGACATTACCATTGCAGTGAGCATGGTTAGCCAGTTTATGGGCTGGTTAATCCATTCTATTGTTTCGGAGATTGGAGAGGGCAACTTGTCTATGGACAATGCCCATGATATTTAGGAGGCCATAGCAACTACTTACTCCAGGAAGGCGAACTTCTCATAGGCTTTCGAGTTACGTTGCTCCATTGAAAGGTTAGTACAAGGTGAGCAAACTATCCTTCAGTATTTTACCTTCCTTAACAATGGGTGGAAGTGGCTCGATCACCTTCAGGATTACAAGCCTGTCTGTTCCACTGATTCAGCTGGTTATCGGAAGTTTGTGGTGCAAAACCGGATCTTCAAGTTCTTGGAAGGCCTAAATATGGAGTATTTAGAGCAGAGTACTTAGCATGGATGTGCTTCCTTCTCTCCAGGAAGCCTTTGTTTTTGTACAGAATGAGGAAAGTCACCATTCTGCGATGCTTCCTTCTACTACTACTGAGCGCTCGGCCTTCGTTTCTGCACCCTCTCGCGATGGCGACCGTGTGCCTCATGGTTCTGGTCCTTCTTCTAAGAAGGATAATCTTTATTGTAACTACTGTCATCGACCTCGCCACACATGCGAGACTTGTTGGAAGCTGCATGGAACTCCCTCTGGTGGCCGAGGTGACTGTCCTAGTCCTCAAGGGGGTCGGTCTAGTACTCAAGGCCACGGGGCCAATGCACAAGCCCATCTTTCAGACACTGTTAAGCCACCATCTTCATCTCCAGTTGTCTCCTCTGCTGTTGATGTCTCGGGGTTATCTGCCTCGGATTTTGAGATTGCTCTTCACCACTTGTTAGACCGTTGAGCCTCCACTTCTGCTACTGGTGCACCCTCTTCTTTCTTTGCCAATTCAGGTAACTTGGCTTTCTGTTCATGTGCATTGCTAGCTCATACGACTAGCCCATGGATTATTGATTCTAGTGCTTCCGACCATATGTCTGGATCCTTTAATTTATTTTTAGAGTATAACCCCTCCTCAAGTAAGGAAAAAGTGCGTATTGCTGATGGTACCATTTTGTCTGTGTCAAGAAAAAGTTTAATTCACGCCACCTCTTCCCTTCCTTTGTCTTCTATCCTCCATGTTCCTAATTTTAGTATTAATCTTTTATCTTTGAGTCGTATTACCCGTGACTTAAATTGTAGCGTGACGTTTTTTTTCTGATCATTGTCTTTTTCAAGACCTTATCACAAGGAAGAGGATTGGCAGTGGTAGACAGGAACACGGACTTTACATTCTGGATCTAACAGACAAACTGGCTTGTTCATCTATTCAGTTACCCTCCACTAAGGAAGACATTTGGCTGTGACACCGTCGCTTAGGACATCCCTCTTTTTTATTACTTAAACATTTATTTCCTTCTGTTTTTGAGAAAAATAATGTGTCAGATTTTCAATGTGAGTCTTGTCAACTTGGAAAACAACACAGAGCCTCTTTTACTCCTTCTATTAATAAAAGTTTAGTTCCATTTTCTTTAATTCATTCTGATATATGGGGTATCACGTTTTGTGTCTTTAACCGGTCAAAAATGGTTTGTTACCTTCATAGATTATTGTTCCAGGGCCATTTGGGTCTATTTGATGAAAGATAAAAGTGAGGTATTTTCTGTGTTTCAAAACTTCCATAAAATGGTTTGTACTCAGTTTGGGGCGGTTGTCAAAATTCTACATTCTAATAATGGGGAGAATATATTGACTCTGGTCTTGCCACTTAGTTCGCCACTCATGACATTATTCATCAGATTTCATGCACTAATATCTCTCAACAAAATGGTGTTGCAGAACGCAAAAATAGTCATCTTCTTGATGTCGCCCATTGTCTATCCTTTGAGATGCGGGTTCCTCGATCTTATTGGGAGAAAGCGGTTCTCACTGCCACTTATTTGATTAATCGTCTTCCTATCCAAGTCCTTCAAAAACAAACACCTCTTCAAGTTTTGTTTGGGTCTACCCCTTCCAGGTTCTCCATTCCTCCTAAGATTTTTGGCTATGTTTGCTTTGTCCATAATCATTCACCCACTCGTGGTAAATTGGATCCTAGGTCTCTTATGTGTATTTTTCTGGGTTATTCTGCCACCAAAAAAGGTTATAAGTGTTATCATCCTCCCACTCGTAAATGTTTTGTCTCCATGGATGTCATTTTCTTTGAGTCTCAGCCTTACTTTCCGACCCTCCTAGTCTCCCAGTCATCCCTTCAAGGGGCGCCTTGGTGTGAAGAGACTCTTGTTCCACTTCCGCCAGTGGTTGATCAGATAGAGGATGATAAGCCAACAGTTGTTGAGAAAAAGGAAACAGACAATTTATATCAGTGACAAGGACAGACAGCAAGTCACCTAGATGCAAGAGCCTACTTTCCTTCCTCTACTACCAACTTTTTCCCCGGATGAGTGTCCAGAGTCACCCCCCAATCTTGAGATTCTAGGTAATTCCGATTCTAGTGCTTCTATTCCTGATTTTTTAGATCTAGATGTTCCTTTACTAATAGAAAGGGGGTTAGGTCATGTACTCAATATCCTATTAGCAATCATGTCTCTTATTCTCATCTGTCTTCCCCATATAAAAATTTTCTGTCTAAAGTGTCCCCTGTGAGTCTACCTACCAATTTTCAAGATGCTCTCTTTATTCCTGAATGAAAACATGCCATAATGGAAGAGATGAGAGCTCTCAGTAAGAGTGGCACTTGGGAGTTAGTGGAGTTACTTAGAGGCAAAAATCCAGTTGGATGTAGTGGGTGTACACGGTAACACAAAGCAAATGGTTCCATAGAATGGTACAAAGCAAGAATGGTTGCTAAGGGCTTCACTCAAACTTATGGGGTGGATTACCATGAGACATTTGCACCGGTTGCTAAGATGAATTCTGTGAGAATCTTACTCTTTCTTGCTGCAAATTTGGATTGGCCACTTCATCAGTTTGATGTGAAGAATGCTTTCCTTCATGGAGACCTAGCAGAAGAGGTCTATATGGATATTCCTCTTGGTTTTGCGGATGCTAAGTCCAACGGTAAAGTATGCAGGCTCCGAAAGTCACTTTATGAGCTAAAGTAGTCTCCTAGGGCTTTGTTTGAAAGGCTTGCACAAGCTATGCTGAAATATGGGTTCAAGCAAAGTCAAGCTGATCACACCTTGTTTGTGAAACACTCCTCACATGATAAGACTACAACTCTTTAGCCAGTTTATGCATGCTCCAAGAAATTTCCACTTAGAGACAGTTATGAGATCCTGAGTTACCTAAAGGCTTCTCCTGGAAAGGGTCTCTATTTTTCAAAACATGGGCATCTCAGTGTGAAGGCATTCACTGATGCAGATTGGGCTGGATTCTCCATTGACAAACGATTAACTTCTAGATATTGCACATTTGTTGGAGGCAACCTAGTCATGTGGCGAAGTAAGAAATAAAATGTGGTTACTAGATCTAGTGCTGAGGAAGAATTCAAGGCTATGGCTCAGGGTATATGTGAGTTGCTATGAATTAGACTATTATTGGAAGACTTTGGGATCCATCAGACCGATTCCATGAGATTGTACTGTGACAACAAAGCCGCAATCAACATACCTTATAATCCAGTTCAACATGACAAGACTAAGCATGTGAAGATTGATTGGCACTTCATCAAGGAAAAACTCACTAGTAGCACCATATGTATTCCTTTTGTGAAGACTGGGGACCAATTGGCAGATGTTTTCACCAAGGGCATAGGAAGCAAACCGTTTCATGGCATTCTCAACAAGTTGAACAAGCTAGGCATGACAGATATATTTGCACCAACTTGAGAAAGAGTGTTAGAATAGGAAAGAATATTTGTTATAGTTTATTCCTTTTAATTTATTTTTCCCTTTATTGATGTAATGGGCTGGCCCATAATTTATGCCTTATGGCACTCCTGTAATGACTCAGTATTAGCATTATAAAAGGGAATAAGGTCTAACCTATTCCCTATCACTTTCTCTTCTCTAAAATCTTCATGTAGCGGGTCTCGTAATCCAAAATTTTCTTACTCAGATAATAGATGGCTTTTTCCACCTTAAGTTTCGATTCTTGAGCTAGCATGCACCCCATGGTCGAGTCTGTTACTAACAAATACATGATCAGCAGCTTCCCCGGTTCTAGCAGCGATACTATAGGTGGATTCTGAAGGTACTCATTGACCTGTTCGAAAGCGAACTAACATCGATTATCCCATCGAAACTTCTTCCCTTTTTTCAAGAGACCAAATAGTGGTTTATAAGTCGAGGTTAATTTTGAGATAAACCGTCTTATAAATTGCACTTTGCCCAGAAAGTCGCGCACCTCTTTTTTAGTCCTTGGTAGTGGCATTTCTAAGATGGCCTTAACCTTGGATGGATCTACATCAATTCCCCTCTGTGTAATCAGAAATCCCAGCATCTTCCCTGTAGTCACCCCAAAAATACACTTCTGCGGGTTTAACCTTAATCTGTACTCCCTAATCTGTTCAAAGAATTTTTCTAGCGCCATGTAGTGGCCTTCTCGCTCTTTGGACTTTACAATCATGTCATCCACGCACACCTCAACTTCCTTATGGATCATGTTGTGAAAGATTGTGGTTGTAGCTCTCTAATATGTACCCCCGGCGCTTTTCAACCCAAATGGCATCACTCTGTAACAGTAGGTACCCTACGGCGTGGTGAATGTAATCTTCTCTCTATCCTCAGGCGCCATCAAAATTTGATTATACTCGGAAAACCCATCCATGAATGATAGCAATACATGGCCGGTAGTGAAGTCTACCAGTTCGTCGATGTGTGGCAACAGATAGTTGTCTTTCAGACTATCTCTATTCAGATCCCAAAAGTCGATACAAACTCTGATTCTGCCATCCTTCTTCGGAACCGGAATGATATTGGCCAACCAATTTAGATATTCAAATACCAGCAAAAACCCTACATCGATCTGCTTAGTGACCTCTTTTTTAATCTTTAGTGCCAAATCTGGACGGATCTTGCGAAGTTTCTGCTTATCAGGTCGGGCCTCGGGGTCAAGAGGGATTCAATGTTGTACAATCTCAGGATCGATTCTAGGCATGTCTTTGTAGAACCACGCGAAAATATCTTTGAAATCTTTTAATAAAGTAATTAAACGCTCGCGTTCCTCCAAAGATAACGTGGACCCAATCTGGACTAAGCGGGGATCCTTCTCAGTTCCTACGTTAATTGCAATGATTTCATCCATGCAGGGCTTAGCATGCCTCTTCTCCTCTCGGTCAATCAAGTTTTTCAAAGCTTGAGAAATTTCTTCCTTTCTTCCTTTTCGTTTTCATTAAAATTTTGAAAATCGTAGTCAATGCAATAAATTAACGACACAGAGAAGTAAACGGAATCTGCAACATTCTCATTCAGAAGTTCTGGCTCCTCGGTTACAACCGACTCAAAAGAAAATGCAAAAGAGAACCTAGACAAGACCTTAGCACCCGGGCTACCACCCTCGGACGTACCAGACTCGGACTTCTTAGAAGGACTCGAATCTAATTTTGACTCAATAGACTCGGGGGAATCAGATTCAGGCTCATTATCCAATTCAAAACTGTCAATAGCGCCCTTCTTGAATTGCCAAACTAGGTGTGGAGCCTTGGCTGCGTTCATAATGAGATTGGAGTAATCTGTCGCTGGTTTATCCCCGATCATAGAGATAGTAACACTATCCCCCAAGTTAACAGGCTCAGCCCTGGCGTTGAAATCCATCAGTAGGTCAGCCAGTGCCATTCCCAACAGCTCATCTTCATTGCTATCCAAGTTGGCGTTTATGTCTTACCCTATACCGACACTTGGGTCAATCTGCTCCTCCTGCTCTTCGTTGTTTGACAACTAGTGACCAAAGAAGATCTCAAATCTCAAGAATCTCATCTTGGTTTCCCGTTTGATCCATGGCTCTGGAAATCCACAGAAAGGGAAATCTTTTCCTTGGCGGACAAAGCGTCTATTTAGAGTTCCCTTGATCGGCTTGTGGACCAGTGCATATTACCTCCCGACCCTTTTTGCTTTAACTTTCTTCCACAATTCATCCTGCTTCCTCTGCTAATCTTTTGCAGTTGGCTTGTATCCTAGCCTAAAAGCATAGGGGTTATAGCTTACTTCTCCAGCAACAGTATTTCCTTGCCTCCCGTTTCTACCTAGTCCCGATTCGAGAAGGTGTCCTTGATTATTCATCATATAGATGGATTGGGCGCTCACCTTAGTCCCATGATCCTCCGCCATGATAGACTGCACCAACTGGACCTCTACCAAGGTGAACCCGGAGAGGAACACATCCTCTTCTCTATGTAGTATTTCAAACAAGGGCGTGGTGGTTCCTGAGGGAGGATGGATCGAAGAATTGCCATAAACATTAGCAATCCCACCCTTGAATGGATATTTCACCAATTGGTGAACCGTTGATGAAACTGTCCTCATCTAGTGCAACCAAGGCCTTACCAAGAGCAAATTGAAGGTTGCTGGCACGTCCATCACATGGAATCCAACCTTATGCTCGTATAGGCCAATTAGTATTTGGCTCTTGAAGGTTCCTATTAAGTATTAGTGTGTGAGGGTAGTTATGTCATTTGTTCCTTTAGTCTTTTATTATAAGTATGTGTAACCCTAATATGTTTAGAATGAGAAATAATATACAGCAACAGTGCTCTCTCTTTCTTTTCTTTCTTTTATGCAAATCTAACATGGTATTAGAGCTTCATTTTCGTCCTTGAAGATTCTTCTCTTGTTTCTTATTTCTTTCGTTCTTCCCTATACAGAGAAAGAAGAAAAAAAAAAAAAAAAATTTCTTCATGGTCGAAATTTGATGGGTTTTCACCCTAGATTTTTATTTTAATTTTTTGATGAGTTTTTGAATGTTTTTCCAATTTTTGTTAATTTTTGGAAAAACTGATTAATTTTTTGGAAGTCCCTACTGGGGCTTTTTTTGGCTGATTTTTTCCTTCCTCCCTCTACCTTGGGAGCTGACTGGGACTGTCCTAGGTTGGAATACCTGATTTTGATGATTTGGCAAGGTTCCACTCTATTTTTGTCATTTTTCCTCAATTTCAGCACGTTTTCTCTCAGTTTCTGATTGGTTTTGGCTTCTCCAGCCCCTGTTTCGACTTTGTTTTTGTCTCTAGAGGTAACTTTTGTCCCTAAGTTGAGTTTGTAGATTTGCCTCTGTTTGTTTTTGCTGCTTTAGGCTGGTATTTGTTTTTCTATTGTAGGAATTTAATCTTCAATGGCTGTGGGTGAGACTAAGGATACAATTAGTGATGAAGGTGGCCTCCATCGTGTTATGACTCTGTCCCGTTAAATTGGATGGTTCCAACTATTTGATTTGGTCACGCTCCTGTAGACTTGCTAATACTGCTCGTCGTTTGACTTGCTACATTACTGGTTCTCTTCCCCTACCGGATAGTGATGACTCACTCCATACTCAATGGATTTATGAAAATACTCTTAGTATGACTTGGCTAATCAATTCTATGCAGCCCACTACTAGTCAGAGTTTCCTCTTATTAGATACTGTTCATAAGATTTGGACAGCTGCAACCCAAATGTGCTCCCAACAAGGTAATGATGCGCACACGTATGAGTTGAGGAAGAAGCTTCAGAGCTTAGATCAGAAAGATAGATCACTCGCAATCTACTATGCTGAGTTGAGTAATTTGTGGTAGAAACTAGACTATTACTAAAGCTTCCAGGCTGTTTGTTCTCGGGATACCACGTTGTGTCAGCAAACTGTGGAGAAAGAGCGTATGTATGACTTTCTTGTTGGCTTGAACTTAGAGTATGATCAAATTCGCGTTGAGGTGTTGGATCATTCACCTTTTCCCACCCTATGCGAGGCTTATGCCCTTGTCCAACAAGAGGAGAGTCGCCGTAGTGCTATGGTGCATTCCTCTATTCAGGATCGTTCTGCTTTAACTATTGCGCCTCCTACTCGAGCTCCTCGGCCTAGTCCAGTTCAATCTGGGAGTCAGGGTGCACTGGTTGATCAAGATCGCTTGAAGTGGATTATTATGGAAAAGACAGACATGATCAAGAGCATTGTTAGAAACTGAATGGTTTCCCTACTCGGGGTCGAGGTCGTGGTAGTACAGCTCGACCCCAAATTGCTGTAAGTCCTTCTTCTGAGCCTAGCACTCTTTTCCAGGATAAGTTACACACTCTCAGGCGTTTGATGGCTCAACTTGACTCTCCTTCTACCACAACTTCTTCCACGTTCGCTTCTTCCAATTTTGCCAACACGGGTATTCCTGCTAGTGCTCTTAGTACCTTATCATCGCCTTCTTGGATTATTAATTCTGGTGCCACCGACCACATGACAGGTGCCTCTAGTCTTTTCTATTTTTATTCTCCTTGTTCCGGCCGAGACAAGGTTCGAGTGGCTGATCACACTTTATCCTTTGTCTCTGGAACAGGTTCGGTTCATTGTTCATCTCTGCTTTCTCTTTCACATGTCCTTCATGTTCCTACTTTTTCCACTAACCTACTTTCTGTTAGTAGTCTTACTACTTCTCTAAATTGTTCAGTGACATTTTTCCTACTTATTATGTCTTTCAGGACCTGGCTACGGGGAAAACGATTCGCAATGGTAGAGCACAAGGTGGGCTGTACTTTCTGGATGTCGTTCCTCTTGTCGTTCCATCTCAAGCCCTCAAGTGCATTATTGGCTCTTCTCTTTCTCTCCTTCATCAGTGGCATCGCCGTTTGGGTCATTCTTCCTTTAGTGTTTTAGAGAAACTTTTTCCTTCTTTAGTTCGTGATTGTCCTAGAAGTATTTCTGGTTGTGATGCTTGTAAACTTGTAAAGCATAAATGTACTTGTTACCCTTCAATTAATAAAAGAAGTACTTTTCCTTTTATGCTTATTCATACCGTGGGGCCCTTCCACTGTGGTTTCTACTTCTGGGTATCGATGGTTTGTTACATTTGTTGATTGTTTTTCCCGTGTGACTTGAATTTACTTGCTTCAAACTAAGAGTGAAGTTTTTTCTTATTTCCAAACTTTTCATAAAATGGTGACCAATCTTTTTAATGCTCAAATCAAAATTCTTCGTAATGATAATGTGACTGAGTATGTTGATGGCGTTTTTCAAGCATACCTAGAGGAGCATGGCATCCTTTATCAGACTAGTTGTGTTGGTACTCCTCAGCAGAATAGGGTTGCCGAACGCAAGAATGGCCATCTTCTTGAAGTTGCTTACTCTCTCTTGTTTACCATGAATGTCCCTAAGTCATTTTGGGGTGATGTTGTTCTTACCGCTGCTTTCCTTATCAATCGTATGCCTTCCAGTGTCCTCCAAATCCAGATTCCTCTTCAACTGCTTCATGTCGCATAGCCCACCTCTTCTCTTCTTCCTCGGGTGTTTGGGTGTGTCTGTTTTGTTCATTTGCAACCTCGTACTCGTGGGAAACTCGATCCTAAGGCTGTGCGCTGTGTCTTTATTGGTTATTCTGCTACTCAAAAGGGTTACAAATGCTATGATCCCCACACTCGCAAAGTGTATGTTAGTATGGATGTTACTTTCCATGAATCTGCGTCCTTCTTTCCTTCTCCTCCGCCACCTCCTCCGGAAGAGAGTAGTAGTGGTATAGATAAGATTGCGGATGAGGAGATGGCCTATTAACACGAGTTGTCTTTTTTCTTTCTTAATCAGTAGACTATTATTTGTGGTGAAAGGGAGCCCAATAGTTCTCTTGATGTGGTGCCTAACATTAGTGGTCGTTTGGACAGGGTTGATCTTAAGACTTATTCTTGGCGTCTGAAAGAGCAAGCTTCCCTTGTGCCATCAAACCCATCATCATCCCTCATGCCAGTTCCAGGTAATGTATCTCAAAGTATTCCTCTACTTGTAGTTGAGAGTCCTGTTGTCAATGATTCGAGTCTTCCTATTGCTCTTAGAAAGGGGGTTAGGGCTTGTACTCAACACCCCATTTTTAAATTTGTGTCATATGATTCATTGTCTTCTATATATCATGCTTTTGTTTCGTCTTTGTCTTCTGCATGTATTCCCCAGGGTTGGACGGAAGCTATCCATGATCCTAAGTGGAAAGTAGCTATGGTAGAAGAGATGCAAGCTCTAAGCAAGAATAACACTTGGGAGTTGGTTTCTCTTCCTAGTAAAAAAAAGCCTGTAAGGTGTAAGTGGGTGTTCACCATCAAGCAGAAAGCAGATGGAACAATTAAACGGTACAAAGCACGATTAGTAGCCAAGGGATTTACTCAGACATATGGAATTGATTACCAAGAAACCTTTGCTCCTGTGGCAAAGATGAATTCCATTCGAGCTATTCTCTTATGTGCAGCTAATTTGGGATGGCTTTTATAGCAGTTAGACATGAAGAATGCATTTCTCCATGGTGATTTGGAGGAGGTATATATGGATATACAACCAGGATTCTCATCTCAGTCTATAGTTGGGAAAGTTTGTAGGTTAAAAAAGGCGTTATATGGTTTGAAACAGTCTCCTCGAGCTTAGTTTGACAGATTCCTAAAGGCTATGTTGAGGTTCGGGTATAAGCAAAGCAATGCAGACCATACAATGTTTGTCAAACGTCATGCAAATAAGGTAACTATGCTTATAATATATGTGGATGACGTAGTTGTGACAGGTAATGATGAGGAAGAAGTGACACATCTTAAGATGTTGTTGGCCAAGGAATTTGAGATCAAAGACCTTGGTTCGTTGAGGTATTTTCTTGGGATTGAAGTTGTCAGATCTGACAAAGGCATCTTTATTTCTCAGCGGAAGTATATCTTGGATCTTCTTAAGGAAACTGGCGTATTAGGCTGCCGACCTGCTGATTCGCCAATTGAGGCTAATCACCATCTTTGTAGTGGTGTTGGTGATCTTGTGGAGAAGGAAAGATACCAGGGACTTGTGGGAAGACTTATATATTTGTCCCACACTCATCCAGATATTGCCTATGAAGTTGGGATAATGAGTTAATTTATGTATGAGCCTCGTGTCCCTCATTTGGATACAATGTATCGTATTTTGAGGTATCTTAAATCTGCTCCTGGAAAAGGAATTTTATTTTCCAATCATGGTCACTTGAGGTTAGAGGCATTCATAGATGTTGATTGGGCTAGTTCTATAGATGACAGGCGATCTACCTCCGGTTACTATGCATTTGTGGGGGGAAATTTAGTCATATGGCGTAGTAAGAAACAAACAGTGGTGTCTAGATCTAGTGTAGATGCAGAATACAGGGCTATGGCACATGGTACATGTGAATTGATGTGGCTCCAGTCCTTGTTGAATGATATTAGGTTTGTTTGTAGTGAACCATTGACACTGTACTGTGACAACAAAGCTACCATTAGTATTGCTCACAATCCTGTTCAGTATGATAGAACAAAGCATATTGAGATCGACAAACATTTCATCAAGGAGAAATTGAATAAGGGTTTCATATGTATGCCTTTTGTGAAGTCTGCAGATCAATTGCTTGATATTTTACTAAGGGTCTTAGTAGTAAGGTTTTCCATCCTATTTGCTGCAAGTTGGATATGAGAGATATCTTGGCACCAACTTGAGGGGGAGTGTTAAGTATTAGTGTGTAAGGGTAGTTATGCCATTTGTTTCTTTAATCTTTTATTATAAGTATGTGTAACCCTAATATGTTTAGAATGAGAAATAATATATAGCAGCAGTGCTCTCTCTTTCTTTTCTTTTTTTTATGCAAATCTAACACCTTGACATCATGGCTGGTATTGTCGTAAGCTCGAACGGCTCGGGTCGTAGCCGTGAAGTCAGCTGGCTTCAAGCTTGTGGCATAAGTGGTCCTTGCCAAACATAAGTTGATTGTCGAACTGGTGTCCACCAGTACTACCAGAATCCACTTCTTCCGACTCTCTAAAGTCACGTACAGGGGTTTGTTATAGTTGGCCCCTTCAGGTGGTAGCTCTTTGTCCGTAAAAGACAACACTGGAGTAACATTCCCAAATGTGACCAAAGACACCATTTGGTCAGTGGTGGTGTCTATAGGTGCTTAGTCTTGTTTAATGCCTCTAACAGCACTTGTCTATGCTCCCGGGAAGCCATCAGCAGCCCCCAAATCGATATATCTGCCTGGATCTTCTTAAGTTGCCTTAATACCAGGTCTTCTTCTACGTCTTTCTCCTTCGACTTCTCAACCTCTTTCCCAGAGAGTTATGCTTGATCTAGGGATGGGGATTTGAAATAACGACCACTTTAAGTCATGTGGTTAATCTCATCTGCGTACCATGTATTATCGAGGGTACCGGTTTTCCACCCCTCATCAGTGTATGCAAGGCTCAGATTACTGTCCTCCCACCATTCCCCTACAGTCGTTGTTGGGTCATTATCGGGCTCCACCCGGATCATATTCACATCACGCCCTCCGTTGGCGCACCACTCCTCTTCCACAGCTGATTTAATCTCTACATCTCGATACTACCTGAGCTTCCTTGGCATCCTCTCCCTGTCACCAGATTCTCATTTGGGCTTGTCCGAGGTTTGGACATCATCTGCTTTTGACTCGACCTTTTCTTTTCTCTTCCTTTTCTCTTGCTCCCGGGCTATTTTTCTCTGTATTTCCTTTATCCTTTTTCGTTGGAACTGCTCCAATGTTCGCTCATTCTCAGTCATAGGCATGGCCTCAGCTTGCTATTCTCACCAATTTCCTCTCCTTTCGGATTCTTCTTCATCTGCTCTTCTATATCGAATTCCTTTTCACTACTCAACTACCCGTGGCTGGATTCAAGTTGGCTTGGATCCCACCACCCGATTTGAACGCTGCCCATATCCTCTTCCTCAAAGAAGTAGAGGTTCTCCAAGTCTTCCGCTTTTTCTGTCAGGTCATCAAGACCTTGTTCAGGCCATTCGTCCAGATTTTGCCCAGGCCCATTATCTCCAATGGCATTGATGCTGAGCTAGTCTGGTAGTATGATTGCAGGCTTTGGTTGGTCCGAAGCCATAATGTATTGGCTGGGGTCATACTCTTCCGCGAGTGAAGGCCTCTTCTCCACAACTTGGGTGTCAGACATCCCTTCCTCTGGTGAATTCCTCCTTCTCTTCCACTTCTGCCACCACAAACCTTGATTGGGTTTTGGGTGTTATATCCATCATGCACATATTTGTGCTTTTAGGAATAACCACCTCCGGCTTAGGCAAATGGGATGGAGTGATATATACACTGGGGTTAAATGTGGGCGGTAGTGTATGGATAAGGTTGATATTTCTAGGTGGGGGGACTTGGTTATGGACGGGGAGTGGGTTGGTGGTCACATTTGATTTTGAGGGTGGGGCTATGATTTTATTGTCAATAAGATCCTGGATCTCAAGACAAAAGCGATAGCAACGATTAGTAGGGTGACCGTGCTGCTGGTGGAAAATGCAGTATTTGGTGGGATCGTGTTTAGCTGGGAGTGGGTTAGGGAGAGGTCGAGAGTCGAGGGGCTTAAGGTGCCTCTTCTCCATCAAAGTTTAAGAGCACGAGCTGGGCTCATTTGAAGGGGGGTAAAGGTTCTATATTGATTTCGGGATGGACCGGTGGGTTGTAAGGTTGCACTGGCGAAGGGATTGGCTAGTTTGGATGTTGTGGCGACGATACTGATCTCAGCAGGCCTAGGAATAGTGTTATTGCTAGCATTGGTACTCCTGGTAAACGGCCTCTTTGCTAGCTCACTTGTTCTCTGAATGATGCATTTCTTAAACGCGCATTCAATTTGAACCCCCAACTCATGCAAAGCACCAAATGTAGACAATGGTGCGACTATCATACGTTATAACATGTCTGGTTCGAGATTCTGAACTACCACCTGGACTTGTTCCCTTTCTGAGGGCCTGTTCATCATTCTGGCTGCCTTTGCCCTACATCTTGCAACAAAGCCGATAAAGGGTTCCTTGGGATTTTGAGTGGTCGCTTCCAGCTCGCTAATTGTTACTTCTATCTGAGTATTGTATGAGTATTGATTAACAAATCCCTCAAATAGTTCTTCCCAGTTCCGTTTAGTCGAATCCTCCAGTTTGGCATACCAAATAGCTGTTACGTCTGAATAAGTTCTTTCGAACAATGACAGTTTCTAAGCCCGAGCCAGGCCCATTGGTCTCAGAACATCTGAGAAAAGACAAACATGAACAATAGGATCACCGCTACCGTCAAATCTATCAATGTGAGGCATCTTGAACTTTTCCGGCAATCTAACAGAGGCCTCGGTATAACCGTCTTCAATATCCAAGATGAAATTGAAGCCTTGAGATTTTTTGAGCACCTTCTCTAGCCTGGCGATTTTATCATAACCGGATTAATGTCGTTGATGTCGAAATGGAGTCCCCCATGGGGCTGTGCCAGAGGCCTAAAAGCTTGAGCCTGTGCCAGTATCTCTTAGAGATCCAAGACTTGAGGGTTTTCAACTGGTGGAGGCAGATCAGGGTTTGGCTGGACAACCAGGACTGGATGTACAATAGATGCCGATGCCCCAAATGGGCATCACATTTCAGCAATAGTCTTATCCTGCGCAGCAATTCTTTGATTCAGTGTATCCATGGTTCTCTGAAAAGCTACCATCATAGCAGCAACCTCTTCTGGACTACTGTGTGCCATTGCGTGTCTGGGAGAGTTAGCTATTTGTGAGTTGAGTGGGTGAGAACAGACAGGTGACTACTGAGTATTCTGTGCTAGCGAGAACTGACTGGTTCTTCTCCTCCGAACAACTGGTGGGAGAGAGACTAACGCTGGCTGACTGTCAACTAGATCTTAGATTTTGCAAAGTCTACCAGAGCGAGTCCACAAAACTTGAGTGATATCAAGTCTTTCCGAAGCTATGATTACAAAACTAACTAGTAAAAGAAATAAGGAAAACAATAATCAAAAACCAAACAACACTTCGACTGAATTTGCAATAGTTATGATCACAAATGAAAGACTGTATATCCCACTGAATTCTGCTCCCACAAACTAATATCAACTGTACCACTGATACAGTGCATTCCTATACAGTTTCACTGTAAAACACATACCAAGTAAACAGAGCCAAAACACCCTTATGAGGAGGTAGGGTTACCCTGTTCTAATTTTGACATGACCTAGAATTTAACTACTTCAAGCAAGTAGTTTCACAAAGTCTAGCATACAAGTGAGCATCCTGCCCTATGTTGGAACAGTCACTATGGCTTTACTATATGCAGCTAGGTCGAATGGTCAAAAGGGATACCTCGACAAGTTTACCTAATATACCTCTCACACCTAACACTAAGAAACGAAAGGAAGATCAAGCAGTACGACGGTAATCTAAATTCGAGGGTTGTGTTTCCAACATGGCAGAGCCCACAATTGGCCAGCCTTTTGACAAGCTTTTTAAGCAAGCCATCCAGGAATAACAGATGAAAAACACAGTGACTTAAAACACCAATGCAAATACAATGCAATACAAAGAACATATATCTGTAAATAAAATTTCACATCATGAAGTTGAAGTCAAGTTTTTTAATTCTCCAGCAGAGTCGCCAAAAACTGCAGTTTGCTTTTTTTACTCCTTGGAGAGGTTTAGCCTCATTGGATACGATAACCCTATAGTTCGAACTCCCGTGATTCTAAATCTGATTTCACAAGTGCAATGTGAAATAGAAAAACACAAATGAGAGTCCAGATCAGGCAAATCTTTAGAAAATCCATTAATCATTAAAGATGCCAAAAATGGACTGCATTACCAGATTTTAGAGTCGCCACCTAAATATTTTTTGAAAAATTTAGAAAACCCCTGACTCATACCAAAGGCCACTTGCCCATCATAACCAAAGTGTCTCGGCTCGAAAACTTAGATTTGAGAGAGGAAGATCATGAATTGAGCACCCCACTCACCCGACCAAATATTGACATCTACAAATCATGATGTGATCTTTATGTACATCGTATGCTCTTGTTTCGATTACTATGTGAGGCGTACAAGTATGGACTATTTTACTCACTTTCGAATTGTTTGATTTCATGCTTGTTTGAAAAGTATTTTGAATATGTGCCACTTGAAAAAGCGAACTCATATATACATTAATCAAATGCATCACAACTTAAGCAAAATAGCCTCCATCTACCGGCATTCAAGAGGTATATCAAATAAGCACTTAGCCTCATGGTAATATGTTTGTTATGACAACGCAAACATTTATGCAATATGTTAAAGTGAAAATGCTCACCTAATAACAACCGAGGCAAATCAAAATAGGAGAAAATAGTTAGAAAAATACATGTTCTAATATGCAAGTGACTAATGCAACACATACAAAACCCAACTACTGGATTCGGTTTCTTAAAATGAAATATGGCTTAACTCAAAGCATGTGTTTAGCACATGTATTCAAGTAAGTAGGAAATGACAATAAAGAGTGATGAACCGAACCCAATACATGCAAAAATGGATATTTACACATAATAATGACATGAGACCAAAAATATGATACTACATGCAATACATCATAAGTAAGTAAATAAAAAGGAGAAAGAATGGAGGTTGGAAAACATACACAATATTACAAGTTTGCCCTCATACAAGAAGGTCCGAATGTCCGAATTTAACCTAATTATTACAACACCAAATCAACTAATTTAACTAGTTATTACAAATAACAAAATTTAACTAGCTATTACAATTTCAAACGAATCTAATTAATTTAAACATACTACTATAAAAGCATTAATTTTAAAGGGACCATGGGAAATAAAGCGTCGCACGCACAAATGAGAACATCCTCCCAGAAACCTCTTTGTGTTGCTGCTAGAATCTGTTCTGTTTGCAGTTAGAAAATTATTCTGTTTTTGTCCCAGCTTCTGCTCTATTCTGCCATAAAAATGACACTGCCTGCACAACAAAATGTGGCCGACCGGCCTCACGAAGTGGTCGTCCGGACAGAAAATTGGCCGGCCAGCCGACCATTGTTTTGGGTATTGCCCTGCTGCCCCATAATTGAAACAGAACAAAAACAAAGTGTTTCTAGGAGATGTTTATCTCCTCTGCCTCTCCCTATCATGAAACTGATCAACGAAGGAGTAGATTCGATTCACGAATCATCACTTGTCACAAAGTTATTGCACGATGATCTATGAACCGATAAGACAAAAGGTCAATAAATGGAAGTATAAGACCAACAACACCTCTTCCTTATTATGGAGTTACCTTAAGGGAGGTGGTAGGCATTGCTTCTTGAATCATTAACATCACTAAAGAGTATATAATGGTTTAAGAATCAATGGGTTCAATATAACATCCGATTGAACCCGACTCAATTTTATTACTTTTTTGCCACTTTTATTCCAACTTTAACCTCTTTTACATTACCTTGCCATTCTTTATTCATTTTTGTCCAAAAATGATAATTACGTCCACTAAGTGCAAAAAACAATAAAGAGAAGCTTCAAACAAGAAATTGTGCTTAACATGAGAGAGATGTAATGCCTTGGTAATGAACCTCCGAAGAGATTAAACCATTAAGCACGGAAAGTCTCTTTCTCATGTCTTGAGCAACAAACTAATGTTTAAGACAACTCTTAATCAAAGAAAGCAAAGAAAAGAGGGAGATTGCAAAGATGATTATGCAAAGGTGATGATCAAGTGTGAGACTCCTCACATGAAAAATAAGGAATGAAAAGCAATCAACTCAAATGGATTGGTGCCTATGGCCTAAACCCCTAAATCTATGAGGACTTACAACAACACGAGCATAGTATTCAAAGCATAAATTAAATAAACAACTAAAACAGTTCCCCCCCCCCCCAAAAAAAAAAAAGTGCTGAAAATTAGTTTGAAAAGCTAGAAAAAGCAAGTAAAATAAGAGGAGAACAAAGCTAGTAAGCAAGACTAAGGAGGGGTGGCTGACCCCTTCACTTTTTGGACCTTAAAATCACATGTTTTAGCCTCTAAAAACTCTGAAAAACAGTAGCTAAAAGCAAAGAAACAAGTAGGGAAAACAAGGATTTAAGCTATGGGATAAGGTTCAAGAAAGGGTGGTTAACCCCTCCACCTTTGGTAACTTTTTAATCACAAGTTTCAGCACCTAAAAATAGCCCAAAATAGTGTGAAAAAAAGAAGAAAAGAGTAGTACAAATAAGAGAGAAGATGGCAAAAGCTATACCTCTTAAAGAGAGGATGTTCTTTTGTTCACAAACCACAAAGTGATCACCCTTAAGAGCAGAAATTTTGGCTCAATAATCTCAGCAAGGAGCCTCAAAATTTTGGTTTAGGAAGTGTATGTATAGTGTATGTATATTGCAAGATAGAGAGGGAAAGTGTTTGACAAGTTTTTAGCTATTGACAAATTTTTTTAACCTAAAATCAAGAGGAGTGGTCATCTATTTATAGAAAAACAGGTTCTTCTGTCGGAAATATCTGTATTGAGCCAGCTAGTACAAGGCATGCACATAGCGGGACAGCTGGCAGCAAAATATCTGCTGGCCGCTGGACATGGTCGGCCGGCCATGAAAAAGGACAGTCGGCCAATAAAAATTGGCCTGCCGGCCACTTTTTGGCTAGCAGGCCTCTAAGTGGTCAGGCTAGAAAAAATTAGATTTTGGTCCGAAAGAGGTGCAAGGTTGGGGCTCTGAAACTTGAAGGCCGACGCCTTTTGCTGAAGAAATTGAACGATTTGGACAGCGTAATAATTCATCATTGAGTATTCACCATAAGGCGCCCAAGTCTTAAGGGCGGTCAAAAATGTAGTGTCTACAGTCTCCTAGGATATGACGATTAGAACCCGCTAACACAGAAACACCTTCTGGTTAGCTCCGGCGAAATGACAATGGCAACACTCTCTCACACAAGAAGAATATATTATAGGAACAGACTGACTATAATATGAGAGCAAAAATTTATGTACTTCAACCAAAGAGGATGGTCTCCTTTTATACACAATGGGAAAAAGAGGAGAAGAGAACTTGGTTTTTTTTTTTTTTTTTTTGGTGATAAAATTAACAATGTTGAGCATGCTCTTATATAAGCATCTTTGGCAAGACATTGAAAGACCATGTGTGCCTCGTGGCTTCCAAAACCATGTGTGTCTCATGGTCTAAGACACTATTAAGGTCATGTGTGAGGTTTAAGACACTATTAAGGCCATGTGTTTCTCATGGTTAGACCATGTGAAAAATGCTTAATCATCTCTCTCAATCTCTCATTCATGAGGCCAACTTATGAGACAATTTTCATTCAATTCTCAAACAAAAAAAACCATTTTTTTCAACAGAACTGAACCCCTCTGTAGACACCCCATTTTTGACCGTCCTCAGGACTTGGACGTCACTGTTTGAACACACGGTGATCTTCCATGTTTGTGTTCGTTTGGAGTTCCCGGAGGCCTCGGCCCGCGCGCCTTGCCTCAGGATCCCCGAACTCGACCGTTTAGTGTCTAGTTTTGCACCAAACACTTGCATCTTGCCTTTGAGAGGCAGGGTGGGGCTTGTAGACCATCCCCACCCACCACCGGCATTGGCTAGATGCCACCGGCTGGTTTTTGCTGCCACCGGCAATATAGTTTGCCGGCCGGCACTCTTTGTTGCCGGTCAGCACTATTTGTTGCCGACCGGCACTCTTTTTGGCCAAGATGGCATTTTTGGCCGGCCGATTGCTGTTCATCTGCTTTTGCAGATATTTTTAGACAGCTGTATTGCTTTTGCTCCCCTGATCTCCCTCTTGCAAAGCTTGTCTTGTAAGCTTTACAAGAGGGATATAGAGAGGGTCTCTCTCTAAGGCAAGGGAAAAGAGCTCTTAGACATTTTTGAGGAAAAAATACAGAGAGAGCTCTGGTTTTTCTAGGGTTAGGGTTAGATACATTCACCTATCTCTCTTTTCCTCTCATTTTGTACACTAGGTGTTTTGTGTCTCATTATTGCACACAAACACCTAGTGTTTCACCTTCCTCTTGGAGCTGAGGTTCTAAAGAGTGTGTTTTGAAGTTTTTGTGTTGGATTCAAGCTCAAGGAGGCCATTGGAGCACCATTGTTGAAGAGGACTACAAGGGTGAGAAACTAGTCCCTTTTTCCCCCATTTTTGCATTGATTTTGTACAAGTCTTAGAGATGTTTTTGTGATTGTTGTATAACATAAAAAAGTTCTGTTTTTAAGCCCTCTTTGTTGTTTATTAAGAGTGTTTTGTTGTTTGAGGGTTGTTGACCACCCTTAGGCCTCAAAAGGCCTCATTTTGAGCCATTTTGTGCTAGCTCCGGGATTTTGGTGTTGAGGTCTCTTCACCACTGAAATCTTGAGGGATTTCAGTGGTGAAGATGATGCTTTGAAGTCCCAAGAAGGAGAGGGCCACCCCCTCTCCTTGTTGTCCTTGAAAAGGGCATATTTTGGCCTCCTAAGGAAGCCTATGCTTGAGTGTGTGTTGAGCATGTTTGGTTTGTTTTTCATGATTATATATCCATGATATAACATGATTTAAAGTTGGTTTTGGAACTCCATGCATGTTTAGCATAGTTGCCATGTAATGCCTTATTTGTGCCTTAACATGTTCTAGGTTGTTAGCCTTTGTTGGAGCATGTTTTAGGCTTGCATTTGTGAAGTTTATGTGCTTATCTTGACATGTTTTAGCTCTGTCCATAGTCGTTTGGGTCGATTTTGGCATGCTTGATATAGCTCCTTTGTATTTAGGCTTGTTGGCCTTGAGTATGTGCATGTGTAGCATGCCATCTTTGCATTGTTTTGGTGATTTGGGGTCACTTTATATGTTATTTCAGTCCCATTTCCATACTTGTTTGATTGCCTTGCATGCCTCTTTAATGCTTTGAAAGCATGTTTTGCAATGCTCCATGTTTTGGTGCCTTTGCATGCCTTTGAATTTGAGCCACTTAGATGCCATCTAAGGAGTCCTTTGGCCTTGTTTTAACATGCTAAAAATCTGTTTTTAGTTGTTTAATGCATGCCTTGTTTGGTCTTGTTAAGTGTAGTTCAATGCCTCATTGATTTGCTTTGAACACTTAGGCCATTTGGTGCATGCTTGGCTTGATTTGTTGCTTTGTTTGGCACCATGTATTAGCATGATTTTAGAGCTTATAATGCATGCTAATTGCTCTTGTTTATCCCTTTCAAGTGTGCTTGAATGTTGCTTGATTTGCGCCCAAGTGTAGGCCTTCCATCATGTGTATGTGTACATGTGTTTTGGCTTCTTGTTTTGGTCATTATGGCCACTATTTTAGGCCTTATTAGAGCTGCCTAATTCATGTATAAGTCCATCTTGCCATCCGTTTGCATTGCCATGTGTATGCTTGCATGATTGCATAAGTGCTTTGCCATGCCATGTTGCATCCTTAGCTTGTATGCCTAGGTTGCATTGCATCTTGCATGCATGCCTTGTCCCTTGAATTAGTGATAGGAATAGGGCCTAATTTGTTTGATTGGTTTGCATGCATTTGAAATCAAAGTTGCATACTTGGTTCTTTGGGCCATCATGCATGGAAATGCGTGATTGGTGGTCCGAGAACCGAGGCACATGTCCCTTTGAGTCATCACAATGATAAGAGACATGGTTGGTGCATACATGCCTTGAATTATGCTGCCATGCCTTGTTTTGCCCTCTGTCGCTGTGAGTTGCAGGTTCTGCAGGAATACTCTGCCGACCGGCAGTGTAATGTGCCGACCGGCACCATTTTCTCTGCCGACAGGCCCTATTTTGTGCCGATGGACATACTACACTGCCGGTGGAAGTTTCATTCAGCCGGTGATGATCCCCTCTGTCCAAGGATGCAGTCCTGAGGCTTTGACAGCCTCCAGAGGAGGAAAGGAAGGAAAACAGAGGCAGCTTGCGCATGGTGGCGTGCTTCCCGAGGCGTTTTTCCGCTTTATTTAATTTATTCAATTTGTTAATTAAATTAGTTAATTTGTAATATTAATTAGCTGGTGTAGTTAATTAATTTGTAATATTTATTCAGTCCCTCCGAGCGAGGGTAAATCTGTAATAAGTGTGTGTGGGTGGTGTGTATGTCTTCCAACCCCACGTCTTTCTTCCCTTTTACTTACCTGCTTTAATGGTTAGTATTAGGACACGTTTAATTTAGCATACCTTATGCTATGCATGTGTGCATCCATGCATTTGTATTGCATGCATTAGGCTCGGTACATCATGCTAATTGCATCAATGCTTCAATTCCAAACTGAATATGTGATAATTGTGCATTTTCACATGACATGTTTAGGATAGCCGAGCCTATTCTAGTAACATTTTGTATGCGATGCATTAGGCACTTAACATGGACTTGGATCATGCATGTTTGCTAACAAATTCTTTGTTTTGGCACGGAGTACTATGTAAGTATTTCCGCTTTAGCATATCACATGAGTGTGAATATTGCCATGACAGCATGCTTAACATGTGGCTAAATGCTTATGTGTTAAACTGTTTTGAATGCCTGTGGGTGAAGGTTAGATTGTTTGAGTTGGAAGAACTCATTGAAATCCGTGTTTTTTAGCCTACTTGCGAGTAGCAAATTCCAAAGCATTTTCAAACCGAACGGATATGCAATGTTTATTTCCAAATTAGGCAATCTAGTCTATACTTGTTTACTGCGCGCATAACATAGTAATTCTAGGTTAATAATTGGTTTTAGAACACGTAAAGTTTTCAAAAAAGGATATCACGGTTAGTAGAGGCCGGTCTTCGGACCGGGCGAAAGGGGGTGCTCATAGCTGACCTTCCCCGATCGTACCCAAGCTCCCGAGCCGAGACAACTCCGGTGATGACGGACATGTGGCCTTCGGCACCGAGTCAGGGTTTCCTAAATTTTCCCATTTTAAAAATATTTAGGTGGCGACTCTGTATCTGGCAAAGCAGTCCATGTTTGGCACTACTTTTTCAAAAATCTGTTTCTCAAAACGATTTGCCAGATTTGGACTCTTTGGTTCAGATTAAGAACCGTGACACAAGTCGAGTCCGAACTGTAGTAACCCCAAATGAACAGAACGAGACTCATCCTCCCGGGGCGTTCGGGAGCCGTCTACAGTTTCTGGCGACTCTGCTGGGGATTTTTAGAGAGTTTGACTCGAACTCGTGATATCCTGTTTTTGATCTCATTTATGTGTTTCTTTGCATTGCATGTGCATTGGTGCGCCTAGGAACACAGTGTTTGCCATCTGCCATTCCTGAACGGTTTGCCGGAGGCTTGTCTTGTCAAGGCATGTCCATAAGGCTGACCGGCTATGGGCTCTGACAGTGTGGGAACACAAACCCCGGTTTACCGGGGCACCCTTTTTGACCATTCGACCTAGTGCATATTCGGAATCCATAGTGACCATTCCAAACTAGGACAGGTTGCTTACCCGATGCTAAGTTGTTTGAAACCGCTGTGTGCGTAGTGAAACCCTAGTTCCTGACAAAATAGGACAGGGAAACCCTACCCCAACATAGGGGTGTTTTGTTCTTTTTGCTTGCTATGTGCTTTTAGAGTGTTGCTCTACAGGGAACGCACATGTCAGTTTGCAAGTTTGAGTATCAAACCTAGGGACACCAGTATCAGTGTCAGTTGTGAGAACCAGTTATCCCCGAGTATTGGTTCAGCTTTCGGGAACAATGACTTCTGGGAACAGTGATCAGCAGTAGGGTACAGTTGTTTGGCTACACCCGTGTTTGATCAGTTTGGGCTGAAATGCTGTCTGTTTTCCTTTCAAGGTTCAGAGAGTGGCAGAGTTGATACAGAACAGCTAGTGTCTCCCCTTTGCTGAGGCAAGATTTATGGCGACACAAAGTTCAGAAGAAATTGTGGTTATGACGGCTGCATTGGAGCAGGGGACCGCTCCGCAAAGTGAAGCCAGCATCAGTATGTCACACCCGCCCAGGATGCCCGTTGTGCACCCAGTTTGGGCTCCCCAGTTATACCAGGCTCGTGAGCCCACCACTTTCGAATTAATGGGGATGATAGGCGATCTCCAAAGGTCTGTGGCAGACCTCGCCTATGGAATATCGACTTCACCGCCAGGGGCACCGTATGCCGGGAATTTTGTACCACAGGAGCCCCCGCTACTGGGGCGGATTGTGATAGAGCTCAGCCAGCCAGAGGTGGCTTCCGGCTATAGCCACGACACGCCAGTATCAACCCCGACCCTTGATCAGGCTGAGGCCAAAGGAAAAGACAAGGCAAAGGTAGACGCCGACCCTATTGAACAACTGCTGTGGGCAGTCGAGGCTCTGAAAGTCAGAGGGATGAACAAGCAACAAACGTCTGCAATAGTGACCAAAGCTGTGGATGATGCTTTCCCCACTCCGATCAAAGGCAGTTCAAGCCAGGCAGAAAACCGGGACGGGCCCCGCCATGCCCAGACAATTCCTGTAGTTCCCAACCCTGCACCGGGAAGAGTTCAAAAGGCCAAGGCAGCGCCAGCTGATCCTTTCGCCAGCGCATCTAGCAAGAATCCTCAAACTACAAAGTACCTGCCCCGAGGGCGCAGGGTCTTTCACGACCTCCACATGCCTTTGTCTAGGGCATTGCTAATATTGGCGAAGAATGGGCATCTTAAGCCTTTGGAGCCCCGGCCACTCCCGAAGAATCTCCCCGCCACTCATGATGCTACCTTGTACTGCGCGTACCATCAACAGTCCGGTCACAGTACCGATGGATGTTCCCGCCTTCGTCATGAAGTGCAGGATTTGATTGATAACAAGGTTATCCTACCACCCACCTCGGGCAAGCCCGTTACCACTCAGTTGCTGGATTTTGAGGGCTCAGATACTGCGAGTATGTGAAGTGAAACGCCTGCGGGCAACATTTGGTGTATTTTTGAAGCGTCTGGCACGCATTTTTGAGCATCGGTGAAACCGAATTTTGTGAATCTTGGCTTGGATGTCGAGCCAGTCTTTTGTTTTGAGTCTGTCTCTTTGTCTTGAGTCAGTCTTTTGTGCTTAAGGGTCTGTCTGGTTGTATCGAGTCAGTCCCTGTTGTATATAATACCAGGTGATTCAGGGGTTGTTGCCTCGAACACCGTCTTGTTTTGTAATTATCTATTTTTGTTTTGAGTCTGTTTCTGCCGAGGGGCCAGTTGCACCAACAGAGCCGATTGAAACAGCTGTTGCTATCTCAACTTCATGCTTGCTTTCAGCATAAGGACCAGAGAATTTGATTGGGCTGACAGTACATCTCGCCTGCTCTCCTGCGCACCAAACTCATTGCATTAACCTAAGTTTTTCAAAAAAAACAAACTTTTGAACACTGCGGTGATAAAAACGAAGAGGAAGGAATTCCTCGGGTTTTGTAAAATTTTGATCATTTTGAGAGAAAGAAAGGCGTGCTAAGCCTTTTTATGAATGAAATCATGCTTGTCGGCGTGAGTACTGAGAAGGACCCTGGCCTAATCCAGATTGGTTCCACACTGTCTTCGGCGCGAGCGATTCGTCGCTTCCTTAAAAACTTTCAAAAGCAAATGTTTTACGCGGCCCTGCGAAGACCTGTGTGGAATCGCTCTTGAGATTGCGCAGCCTAGGATCGCTCTCAGCCTCAAGATTCAACCCGTTTGCTTTCCAATTTTGAACCCGTTCAGAACGTTCAGAAAGTTTAACGGACAAACGCCATGGAGGCCCGTGTGGCCAGTTTCGAAACAGCCCTCGAGCAAGAGGCACCAAAGCCGAATCAGAAGGAGTAGATCTCGTCGGAAGAAGCTCGTGGAGCAACCTTGATGGATTCTTCTGCAAATCAGTGCAACAGCCGTTCTCCTAGACACAGAGAGGCTTCAATTTAAAAAACCATTTGGCATGGACTTGCTACACCTTTTACCCTTTGAGAGGTTCGCTGGGCCGAAAACCCGGAAGGGCGACCCAGGCAAAAGTTAGAGCAAGAAAAAAAAAGAACAAAAAAAAGAAGGAGAAAAATGCAGAAGAAAATGGAATGAAGAAAATGCAAAAAACAAAAAATCAAAAAGAAATGAAAAGAATTGAAAAGAAAAGAAGAACAAAGCTCGCAAGGTCGAAAACCCGCATCGGGCGCCTTGGCAAAAGTTAGAGCCTAAAAAGGAGAGGTTAAATACCCGAGTGTACCTTAACCCGGAACTACGTAAGGCTTGATTCCCATGTTTGGGATACGTAGGCAACTTCATCATGAAGTCCAGCCCCCAACGCTTTCATAAGCGTCTCAGTCCATGCAATGGTTTCGATTTCATCTCAAAGTCCAGCCGCCAACACCCTCCAAAGGCGACTGTGTCCATATATTTGTTGTGACCATCTTCGTCATCTCTGTGTCCAAGAGCTCGACCACCGCCAATGAAGACTGTCTGCGGATTGCTGCGGCACTATCCCAAACAAGGGGCAACTTTCCGTTGCCGCGAGCCGCCGTGAGCCGCCATTCAGACTAGGGGCAACTTTCCGTTGCCTCCCACCCCCTTTAAACCAGGGGCAATTTTCCATTGCCTCCGATCCGAGGTTGCGCATCTCGAAGAGTAAGTTCCATGCTCGTTGAGCATCAGCTGTTTGAAAAATAGTTTTTGAAAATTTTTACTGAGGTTGACTATTTTCTCGAAAACTATTTCATTTTCCAAAACCGGACCATTGTCTTGGACCCAAAAGGAAAATTTTCAGTGCTCATAGCCTGACTTGCATGTTTTTCAAATCAAAAATCGAACGAGTGCGTTAATCCGACTCTCATTTTGATCAAAACTGTTTTAGTAGAAAGCAAAAACAAAGAATGGTTAAAATGATGAACTAGGGGCACAGTTGAGCCAGGCGTTCTGTCTCTCCCCCGCCATCGACGTACTTGCCAGAAAAACGCTCTGCCCGCCAGAAGAAATAGTCGTGAGCTAACGGTGTTGAGCATGAACCCACACCTTGCTATTTATCCATCAATCACCCCGGGGAGGGATGAAAAATGAGAGAATGAAGAATAGAGAGGTGTAAGTTGAGGGAAAAGTGAGGAAAAGGGCCTTGAGAGAAAATCCGAGCGTGAGAGTCGAGTGATGTGAGGATCACAAATCAGAAAGGGTGGGAAACAATACCCAGATTAAACTGGCTCCTCGTGGTCCGAGGTCTCCCATCTTCGTTTACGCGTCTGTGTGTCGTGTCTCTTTCATTTGACGGTCTCGTCTTTTGTTTTGAGTCTCTCCTGAGCGTGTCTCGTTGTGTTTAGGTCGTGTACCTCTTTGTTTGAGTCCTCCCCGCTGTGTTCGGTTGTAGGCTCGATATCCCGGTTTGAAAAACCCTCATTCGATTTCAAAAATCGCTTATGCTCAGAATGCTGTGCCATTCTCTACATTTGAACGCATTTCGACTCCAACCGGTTCCATCTTTGAGGTCCGTCCTGTCAGATTGGGCCGTTTGTTCAGAATTTGCCGTGTGCAGGATGAATCGAATGTTGTGTTATGGGCTGTATGCAGATTAATCCCCAGTAAAGCAAGGGCTGTGTGTCCAGAATCAGGCAGTGGGTTGCTTGGGTTATTTCGCCGTCGGCTGTTTAAGTTATCTGATTATTACAGTGCAAGTGTTCAATTTTCAGACAACCAATTAGTTCCATTTACATTGAGGTGTAACATGAAGAGATGCGATGCAGTGCATGAAATGTGTGAATGTAAACACTTTTTTTAAGATAAAAAATCTGTTCATTTAACTATCTTTTCAAATGTACAAGTTTTGAAGAAAACAAAATCTGCCTGCGGCAGTACAAGGTAATCTATCTACCAACAAAAAGAAAAGTACAAGAAAGAAAAGATAGCAAAGATCTGCATCTGTGTCAAGCACTCCGAAGGGCCGTCAGTCTGTCCTGGTCCTCTTCCTGGACGAGGGTCCAGGAGCATCATCAGCGTCGTCGTCAGAGCCCGAGCTAGAACCGTCTCCGGTCTCCTCCTCCGATGACCCTGCCTCCGCCTCTGACTCCTCGTCATCATCATCGTCCGGGACTGGAGCTCGCGAGCTACTCCCGACGTGAGTACGCCCCCCCTGGTACGGGGAAATATCCTGCCCTCCTCATCTCTCCCCCGAGCAGGGACAGAAGGTCTAGCTGGAGCACCTCCTGCCATGGGAATCTGGAAAGGAGGCTGAAAAGTTCACGAAAAGGGAAATGCATCAGTATGCCGTGAGCAGTTCAACAGTACAGAATGCAATGTCGAGGACAGTGTATGTATGCCGTGAGCAGTTTATCAGTGCAGAATGCAGTGTGTGAGTACAGTGTAAGAATGCTGTGAGCAGTTTATCATCGCAGCTTAACAGTGCAGAATGCAGTGTATGCAGTGTGTCAGATACTGTGAGATCAGCGTATCAGGTGTCATGCCGTGCATCAGATTATGCAAAGCAGTGTATGAATGGTTTGAGGCCAATGTCAGAAGGACATACCGGTATGCTGTAGAAGGCTAGGAGGTCAAAAGTCCGTTGGAGCATCCCCATCATCGAGGCATTCATCGCCAACGACTGACGGGTGTACTCAGAAGAAGCCTGCAAAGGTATCAGATGCATTAGTATTCTGTGGAATATCAAGTAAACTGAATTGAATAACTGTACAAAATGCAGTAGAACATACCGGCGGCAAGTCGGGGATGTCAATGAACTCATGACCAGCCGGTGGAGGGGCGAAGGGGATCTGATAGGTCGACCCACCCTGCCCCTGGAAAGTCAGTACAGCAGGCAGGGCAGGCCAGCCAGCTCCCCGTCCTCCCTGCACTCTACCCCTACCACGGACCCGGGCCCTCCTCGAAGATCCAGCCCCTACTCCCGCTCCGGCCCTAGCCGCCGATGCTACAGGCCTGGCCCCCTCTGCTCGCCGACCGCTCAGGGGGCGCATCAGGTACGTCCGCACATACTCCTGATAGTCGCCGGTGCCTCGGAAGCCGGCCTCCTCCCAGCCGATGGAGTAATCATCCAGCTGCTCAGTGGTCAGCCCCTCGGTCTCCCTCATCTCTGCAGGAGGGTGAGCCGGGACTATCTGCTCAGGTAACCCGCGGGTCTGGCGTAGAAAACGCTCCCCCAGGTACCAAGCCCGACAGACCGAGCCCTCTAGCAAGATCCGAAAATGCGAGGTCTCCTCAGCACCAGGGAACCGACCCCGCATCGCCGACGGCAAGGAAGCCCATGGCCGCCATGTGATCTGAAAATGACAGACAGTTTGTTATCTACTGTTATTGAAACATGCAGTGGGAAAGCGAAGCTAAATGAACTGAAAGTAAAGCATACCTCGGCCGGGGTAATGGTATCGAAGTATCGACGGAAGAAGCCGAATGTCTCCCGTGGTCGCTGGGTGCATCTCCCGTCGAAGCGACTCGAGAACGGGACAGCCGGAGGAGGCTCCGCGACTGGTACGGGTGCAAGCCTAGGGAAGTAGGCGTAAACCCACAACTGCAAAACAGATGTCAGTATGACCGACAGAATAAAGCAGAAATGGCAGAGCCGTGTTTTGTGCAGTGTATTGTGTGCAGTGTACAGTGTGAGCAGTGTACAGTCAGTGTAAAGCAGAATGTATGTGTGTGCCGTGTGTACAGTATACAGTAAGTGTAAAGCAGACCGCAGTGTGTGCATTGTACTAAGTACAGAAAGTACGAGACAGGAATGAAAAAGTGGAGAAGAAATGTACCTCCCAAGCCCGCCAGTAACCTCCAAGCAGCTGGCCGCTGCCACGAGAAGCCGAGCTCATATAGCCGTAAAGGGTGGCCAGAGCAGCGCCGCCCCAATCATAGTGCAAGATATCCCGGACGTCCACCAGTGCGCTGAGAAGGCAGAGAGGCACGGTGTTCGCCCGGTCGGCGAAGATAGTAGTCCCGAACAAGAACATAAGGAAGCCGCGAGCATACCTCTCCTCATCCTCCGGGGTCATCTGCACCTCCTCCAAAACGGGCTGAACCCTAAACTGTGTCTCGAACCAGGAGTACCGCACGAAGCCTGGACGAGCTAGTGGTAGGGCCTCCCCCAGTAGATGGACCTGAGCGGCGGTCCACTCATCCATGTCTGTGTCGAAAGGGATCGGATCCCCCCCTACCCCGATGCCTGTGAGCATCGAGAAGTCATAAGGGGTCATCGTCATGTCCCCTGCAGCAGAAAAATGGAAAGAATCGGTGGTGTCCCACCACCTCTCCGCCAAAGCAGCAAGGAGAGGTCTGCATGTGGACAACCTAGAGAGCCCTCGGCAGAAGGTGCCGAAGCCCGCTCGGTCCACGATGCGCTGGACCGCATCAGGGAGCTCATCATACCACTCCCGCGCACCAGTATTCCCATACCCGCGAATGGTATGGGAACCCTCCTACAAACGGAAAATGACAATTGCAAGACAACATTCAAAATGCAGTTTTGAAAAGACAGATATGGCATGTATGCAAGTTTGTCAGATTCAGGCAGATACCGGGTGCCGGTGTGCTTACAGTAAAATACGTGTGCTGTGTCAGCGTGTTTGGGCGTTTCAGAACAGATATGGCATGTATGCAAGTTTGTCAGGTTCAGACAAATACTGGGTGCCAGTGTGTATGCAGTGGAATACAGTGTGTGCCGTGTGTTTGAGTAATTCAGGGCTAGTGCAGTGTGTGTGCATGTGTCAGTCTCAAGCAGATATCAGTTGTATGTATGTTTACAGTCAACTACGGTCTACGGCGTATCAGATTTCAGCAGTTAGAGAATACAACTAACTATGGCAGTTTTGTATCCTACATTGCAGAAAGTAAAGCAGAAGATGAAGAGTTACCTCGGAAGTGCCGAATGAAAGGTGGGAGGTAGGCTCGCGCAGCAGTAGCTCAGGCGCCGCGTATCTCTCAAAGCTCCGGAACTGACGCAGGCCGTCTGGGGGCAGAACGTGGATCGCCGGCCGGTAGGTCGCCGGGTCGAACGGGCGCTCGCTCAGTGGTAAGAGCTCGACCCCGGGATCCATCTCGTGGTCCGGGGGAGTCCCGCCATGTGGAATGTCGTCCGCCATGTAGAGAATGGTGTGAAAATGGCCCGGAAAAGGAAAACCGAGCCGGAATACGAAGAGTCAACTGAAAAGTCAACTCCCGAGAGGGTCGGAAATGGCTGGGAAGGCCGGAATGTGAAGATGTACGGAAATGAAGAGGAAAGTGAGGGGAACGAACCCCGAAAAGGCTAGAACGCCAAACGAGGCACCGAAACGAAAATGTGATCGGTGGAAAACGTCCGAAACGCGAAGAGGAACGCGAATCCGACGACGAAACGAGCGTAGAACGCGAAGAAACGGGCGAAGAATGAGAGAGAAACACTCTAGAGAGAGAGGGCAAAGGTTTTCGGCGGTGGAGAAGTGAGAAAATAGGGCATGAAGCCCTATTTTATAACACCCAAGGTGAAAAGACAAAACTGCCCCGCACCAGCAACTGTTTGCCGGTCGGCAATGGTTTGTGCCGGCCGGCACTTTTTTGTGCCGATATAATTGTTTTTGTGCCGATGGCCAGCCGGTGGCCTCCCCTTTCGGCCGGTGGGGTTCCCACAGCCTTGTTTAGGCCATTTGAGTTGTTTTGGGTCTTCATAGCTGAAGAAAGTGCAAGAAAGTGCATCTCCGACATTCAACCGGCCTCCGTTTTGACTTCAGGCCGTGTCTCCAGTGCGTGGCACTCGAATTCGTGCAAGGTGTATCCTTTTTGTATCCTTTTTGAATTCAAAAGTTGCCCCATGTGTGTTGCACGAGTTCATCACACTACTTCGGTGCATTGCATCGCACTGTCATGCGCCACACATTTGCATTGTTGTGCACGTATTACAAGCGTCGCAACACGCACCCCTTTGCATTGTCGTGCACATTTCTCATGCATCGTCATTGCATTTCCATTCCATGCATTGTCATGCATTCTGGAATACGTGCGTTGTCGCGCATTTAAGCCCATTTACATTCCGTGTGGCATGCATGTCACACTTGGCATCGCACTGTTTTGTGCATTTCAAACCTCGCGCTGCTCTGCGCATCGCACTGTTTTGTGCATTTCAAAAATGTTCGCGCTGTTCTGCGCATCGCACTGTTTTGTGCATTTCAAATCGTCGCACTGTTTTGTGCATTTCAAAACGTCGCACTGTTTTGTGCATTGCATTCCGTCGCGCTGTTTTGCGCATCTCATTGCATTTTGCATTGTCATGCATGTTAATTACTTTACCTGCGTAGACCGCATGTTTGTAATCATCTCCTTACTTGCGTAGACCGCATCTTAATTCCTTACTTGCGTAAACTGCATCTTAATTCTCTCCTTGCGTAGACCGCATCTTAATTCTTTACCTGCGTAGACCGCATGTTTGTAATCATCTCCTTACTTGCGTAGACCGCATCTTAATTCCTTACTTGCGTAGACCGCATCTTAATTCTCTCCTTGCGTAGACCGCATGATAATTTCTTTACCTGCGTAGACCGCATGTTTTGATTGCGTAGACCGCATGTTAATTTCAATACCTACGTAGACCGCAGGTTTTTGATCGCGTAGACCGCGTGCTTAATGCCAATACCTGCGTAGACCGCATGTTTTGATTGCGTAGACCGCATGCTTAATTTCATTACCTGCGTAGACCGCATGTTTTTGATCGCGTAGACCGCGTGCTTAATTCCAATACCTGCGTAGACCGCATGTTTTGATTGCGTAGACCGCATGTTTAATTTCATTACCTGCGTAGACCGCATGTTTTGATTGCGTAGACCGCATGTTTAATTTCATTACCTGCGTAGACCGCATGTTTTGATTGCGTAGACCGCATGTTTAATTTCATTACCTGCGTAGACCGCATGTTTTGATTGCGTAGACCGCATGTTTAATTTAATTACCTGCGTAGACCGCATGTTTTGATTGCGTAGACCGCATGTTTAATTTCATTACCTGCGTAGACCGCATGTTTTGATCGCGTAGACCGCATGTTCAGTTTCATTACCTGCGTAGACCGCATGTTTTGATTGCGTAGACCGCATGTTTAATTTCATTACCTGCGTAGACCGCATGTTTTGATTGCGTAGACCGCATGTTTATTTTCATTACCTGCGTAGACCGCATGTTTTGATTGCGTAGACCGCATGTTTAATTTCAATACCTGCGTAGACCGCATGTTTTGATTGCGTAGACCGCATGCTTAATTCCATTACCTGCGTAGACCGCATGTTTTGATTACGTAGACCGCATGTTTAATTTCATTACCTGCGTAGACCGCATGTTTTGATTGCGTAGACCGCATGTTTATTTTCATTACCTGCGTAGACCGCATGTTTTGATTGCGTAGACCGCATGTTTATTTTCATTACCTGCGCAGACCGCATGTTTTGATTGCGTAGACCGCATGTTTAATTTCAATACCTGCGTAGACCGCATGTTTTGATCGCGTAGACCGCATGTTCAGTTTCATCACCTGCGTGGACCGCGCGTTTTGATTGCGTAGACCGCACGTTTGTTAAACTTCATTATCTGCGTAGATCGCATGCTTATGATCAATTTCGTTGCCTGCGTAAACCGCATGCTCCACTTACATGTTTGTATTTTTCACAGCATTGTTATGCCCCCCCACTTGCTTTGCGCTGTCACGCATTTCGAGTACACCACATTTGCATTGTCATGCATGTTGCTAACCATATTGCACCTGTTAAGTTTGTTTTCTTTTCAGGCACGATATTGTATGTACGGTTCATTTGCAGCTGGTGCAACCGGACGAGCCGCACAGGTATTGTATCTCCCGAGTGAGACGTATTGAGAATTCCATAATTCTCTTACATCCTTTCTGCATTGTAGTGTAGTTTGGTATGCTAGCTTAAAATTGTTGCATGTTTGCTTCATTACAGCTTTCTTTGCATGATCATAAGTTATGCTCGGCTCTGTGCATTGTCTTGCATTTTGCCCCTGCCTCCGGGCGCACCTTATTTGTCTTGTATGTTTGTCTAAGTTTTCGGCCTTGTCAAAAATGGGTCGTCTCTGGGCTTTGACATTCACTCCCGTCATTGTTATGACTTTCGAGTTCTGTCAAAGAGGGGCAACTGTAGACACCCCATTTTTGACCGTCCTCAAGACTTGGACGTCACTGTTTGAACACACGGTGATCTTCCATGTTTGTGTTCGTTTGGAGTTCCCGGAGGCCTCGGCCCGCGCGCCTTGCCTCAGGATCCCCGAACTCGACCGTTTAGTGTCTGGTTTTGCACCAAACACTTGCATCTTGCCTTTGAGAGGCAGGGTGGGGCTTGTAGACCATCCCCACCCACCACCGGCATTGGCTAGATGCCACCGGCTGGTTTTTGCTGCCACCGGCAATATAGTTTGCCGGCCGGCACTCTTTGTTGCCGGTCAGCACTATTTGTTGCCGACCGGCACTCTTTTTGGCCAAGATGGCATTTTTGGCCGGCCGATTGCTGTTCATCTGCTTTTGCAGATATTTTTAGACAGCTGTATTGCTTTTGCTCCCCTCCATACACGTGTATGGAGGGATCTCCCTCTTGCAAAGCTTGTCTTGTAAGCTTTACAAGAGGGATATAGAGAGGGTCTCTCTCTAAGGCAAGGGAAAAGAGCTCTTAGACATTTTTGAGGAAAAAATACAGAGAGAGCTCTGGTTTTTCTAGGGTTAGGGTTAGATACATTCACCTATCTCTCTTTTCCTCTCATTTTGTACACTAGGTGTTTTGTGTCTCATTATTGCACACAAACACCTAGTGTTTCACCTTCCTCTTGGAGCTGAGGTTCTAAAGAGTGTGTTTTGAAGTTTTTGTGTTGGATTCAAGCTCAAGGAGGCCATTGGAGCACCATTGTTGAAGAGGACTACAAGGGTGAGAAACTAGTCCCTTTTTCCCCCATTTTTGCATTGATTTTGTACTAGTCTTAGAGCTGTTTTTGTGATTGTTGTATAACATAAAAAAGTTCTGTTTTTAAGCCCTCTTTGTTGTTTATTAAGAGTGTTTTGTTGTTTGAGGGTTGTTGACCACCCTTAGGCCTCAAAAGGCCTCATTTTGAGCCATTTTGTGCTAGCTCCGGGATTTTGGTGTTGAGGTCTCTTCACCACTGAAATCTTGAGGGATTTCAGTGGTGAAGATGATGCTTTGAAGTCCCAAGAAGGAGAGGGCCACCCCCTCTCCTTGTTGTCCTTGAAAAGGGCATATTTTGGCCTCCTAAGGAAGCCTATGCTTGAGTGTGTGTTGAGCATGTTTGGTTTGTTTTTCATGCTTATATATCCATGATATAACATGATTTAAAGTTGGTTTTGGAACTCCATGCATGTTTAGCATAGTTGCCATGTAATGCCTTATTTGTGCCTTAACATGTTCTAGGTTGTTAGCCTTTGTTGGAGCATGTTTTAGGCTTGCATTGTTGAAGTTTATGTGCTTATCTTGACATGTTTTAGCTCTGTCCATAGTCGTTTGGGTCGATTTTGCCATGCTTGATATAGCTCCTTTGTGTTTAGGCTTGTTGGCCTTGAGTATGTGCATGTGTAGCATGCCATCTTTGCATTGTTTTGGTGATTTGGGGTCACTTTATATGTTATTTCAGTCCCATTTCCATGCTTGTTTGATTGCCTTGCATGCCTCTTTAATGCTTTGAAAGCATGTTTTGCAATGCTCCATGTTTTGGTGCCTTTGCATGCCTTTGAATTTGAGCCACTTAGATGCCATCTAAGGAGTCCTTTGGCCTTGTTTTAACATGCTAAAAATCTGTTTTTAGTTGTTTAATGCATGCCTTGTTTGGTCTTGTTAAGTGTAGTTCAATGCCTCATTGATTTGCTTTGAACACTTAGGCCATTTGGTGCATGCTTGGCTTGATTTGTTGCTTTGTTTGGCACCATGTATTAGCATGATTTTAGAGCTTATAATGCATGCTAATTGCTCTTTTTTATCCCTTTCAAGTGTGCTTGAATGTTGCTTGATTTGCGCCCAAGTGTAGGCCTTCCATCATGTGTATGTGTACATGTGTTTTGGCTTCTTGTTTTGGTCATTATGGCCACTATTTTAGGCCTTATTAGAGCTGCCTAATTCATGTATAAGTCCATCTTGCCATCCGTTTGCATTGCCATGTGTATGCTTGCATGATTGCATAAGTGCTTTGCCATGCCATGTTGCATCCTTAGCTTGTATGCCTAGGTTGCATTGCATCTTGCATGCATGCCTTGTCCCTTGAATTGGTGATAGGAATAGGGCCTAATTTGTTTGATTGGTTTGCATGCATTTGAAATCAAAGTTGCATACTTGGTTCTTTGGGCCATCATGCATGGAAATGCGTGATTGGTGGTCCGAGAACCGAGGCACATGTCCCTTTGAGTCATCACAATGATAAGAGACATGGTTGGTGCATACATGCCTTGAATTATGCTGCCATGCCTTGTTTTGCCCTCTGTCGCTGTGAGTTGCAGGTTCTGCAGGAATACTCTGCCGACCGGCAGTGTAATGTGCCGACCGGCACCATTTTCTCTGCCGACAGGCCCTATTTTGTGCCGATGGACATACTACACTGCCGGTGGAAGTTTCATTCAGCCGGTGATGATCCCCTCTGTCCAAGGATGCAGTCCTGAGGCTTTGACAGCCTCCAGAGGAGGAAAGGAAGGAAAACAGAGGCAGCTTGCGCATGGTGGCGCGCTTCCCGAGGCGTTTTCCCGCTTTATTTAATTTATTCAATTTGTTAATTAAATTAGTTAATTTGTAATATTAATTAGCTGGTGTAGTTAATTAATTTGTAATATTTATTCAATCCCTCCGAGCGAGGGTAAATCTGTAATAAGTGTGTGTGGGTGGTGTGTATGTCTTCCAACCCCACGTCTTTCTTCCCTTTTACTTGCCTGCTTTAATGGTTAGTATTAGGACACGTTTAATTTAGCATACCTTATGTTATGCATGTGTGCATCCATGCATTTGTATTGCATGCATTAGGCTCGGTACATCATGCTAATTGCATCAATGCTTCAATTCCAAACTGAATATGTGATAATTGTGCATTTTCACATGACATGTTTAGGATAGCCGAGCCTATTCTAGTAACATTGCATCATGCATGTTTGCTAACAAATTCTTTGTTTTGGCACGGAGTACTATGTAAGTATTTCCGCTTTAGCATATCACATGAGTGTGAATATTGCCATGACAGCATGCTTAACATGTGGCTAAATGCTTATGTGTTAAACTGTTTTGAATGCCTGTGGGTGAAGGTTGGATTGTTTGAGTTGGAAGAACTCATTGAAATCCGTGTTTTTTAGCCTACTTGCGAGTAGCAAATTCCAAAGCATTTTCAAACCGAACGGATGTGCAATGTTTATTTCCAAATTAGGCAATCTAGTCTATACTTGTTTGCTGCGCGCATAACATAGTAATTCTAGGTTAATAATTGGTTTTAGAACACGTAAAGTTTTCAAAAAAGGATATCACGGTTAGTAGAGGCCGGTCTTCGGACCGGGCGAAAGGGGGTGCTCATAGCTGACCTTCCCCGATCGTACCCAAGCTCCCGAGCCGAGACAACTCCGGTGATGACGGACATGTGGCCTTCGGCACCGAGTCAGGGTTTCCTAAATTTTCCCATTTTAAAAATATTTAGGTGGCGACTCTGTATCTGGCAAAGCAGTCCATGTTTGGCACTACTTTTTCAAAAATCTGTTTCTCAAAACGATTTGCCAAATTTGGACTCTTTGGTTCAGATTAAGAACCGTGACACAAGTCGAGTCCGAACTGTAGTAACCCCAAATGAACAGAACGGGACTCATCCTCCCGGGGCGTTCGGGAGCCGTCTACACCCTCATTCAAAGTAAATCTTTTGTTCAGTTGGTAATGTAGAAACTGGACCATGGAAATAAAAAATGCATGGACACAAATCAAACATACATATACCCCACACACAGAAAGATATATATAATAAATATTTCTCTCATATGTTAATCATGGAACCTGGACTTAGGATAAAAAATAACTGATGTGTTTGGTTTGTGCTTGTAGAGTAGTTTTTGAGATAAAAAGTACGAAAACTTGTTTGGTTTGCCTTTTTTCAGAAATGGTTTTGGAAAATTATTTTGGGAAGAGAGTTTTAAAAAAAGTGATTGATTTGATGTGTATGTGGGAGAAAGTGATTTTGGAAAGTAGGTAACCAAACAAAATTTTAAGATTTTTTTTGGAAAATTTTGTTTGGTTTGATTATTCTTTAAAATTTGTTTGTAGAGAATTTTTCTCAAAAATTTTTCTGAAAAACAAACTGTGGGGATATATTTTCTGAATACCAACACGTGGCATGGTGGCGCCGACGTGTCAGCCGAGGTGCCACGTGCCTTGGTAGTTAAGCCGAGGTAATCTCGGAGAAGCCGAGGTCATCTCCGAAGGTGTCGGAATCCGAGATAAGGGGCAAGAGTCCTAAGGCACAGAGGGGACTGAATCAAGATAAGGATAAAACTCTCAAGGAGTTTATCTTTATCACTTAAAGGAGTCCAGAGTAAACAGTGAACTAGAGTTCATAGAAGTCATACTTCTAGTGGGACTTGGATTGAGTATATTATAAAAGAGAGGCACCCCCGTGGGTCTAAGGTATGCAATTTATACTTTGAGTATTCAGTTTAGTAATTGATTATCTTTGAGAGATATACTGACTTGGTCGTCGGAGTGCCCCCGGGTGGAAGAACCACCGCCGGAGCTTTTTCTTTCTGTTTCAGGTTACTTAAGCCATCTATTCTGCTTGTGCTCTCCAGCTGATCACTAAACGGGCAGTGTGGTCAGATTTTCACCCACACAATTTGGCGCCGTCTGTGGGAACGAAGGAAGAATAGATGGCCAGTAACGGACAGCAGGAAAATATTGGGGATGATGCTCCCACTGGGAGTGGCAGACCAATTAACCTTGACATCGAAGGAGATAACCACAATGCAGAAGCCCGTGACCAGGGTCACAGAGAGAATGACGTCATTCCAGAAGGCGACACGTCAAAAAGAGCAAACCAAGGAAAGTACTACAATGAAGATAACCTCCAGGTATGGAGGGACAGGTGCCTCCGGAGGGATGAGGAAGTGAAAGAACTAGCAAACAAGTTGGCGGACCTCCAGTCAGTCGTCAACTTCATGATGCAGAATAATGTTATGCAGCCACCATACCCGCTGTAAGATACGCCGATGCCGGCAAACAACACTCAGAAGGATGGAAGAAAAACAATCCCCGAGGTCCCTCAGCATACCAGAAGCGGAAGGCATTCTCACCGGCCTTCCAGGGAAATCGGACGGGAAAAGCCGAGGCAAGAAGAGTCCCGAAGGACACACCACATGAAGAATCCAGACCCCAAAGAACATCGACATGTTCAGGGGCAAATACTCCATTTTGACACATCCCATGAAGAAAGATCCAAACGACCCCACCACGAGGCCGAAAGCAGTGTACCAAAAAGACTAAAATCCAAAGACAGCCGAGCTCCAGGGAGGAGCAAAGAAGACTTAAGGGACTACCTCAAGAGGAGGCAGCAGAATGCAGAAGCCGAGGTAAACTCCCCAGTAAAACCGAAGACGGCCTTCTCGGTGGAACTGGACAAATTCGAACCGCCCAAAAGATTCAGTATGCCGAGGTTTCAAATCTATGATGGTAAGTCAGATCCAAACTTTCACGTTGGGCTATACCTGAATTCAATGGTGTTATATAGCGGGAACGAGCCGTTCCTCTGCAAAGTATTCCCCTCATCCTTTGGGGAAATTGCATCTGATTGGTTCCACAAGTTACCAAAAGGAAGCATAAAGACATGGGAAGGCTTGGCCGAGATGTTTGTGGCCAGATTCGTGACCAACAAGCTGCAACCCCTGAGGGTTGATGCTTTGATGGCTCTACGAATCACCAAGGAAGAAGGCCTCAGGGCCTATGCGAAGAGGTACTACGAGGTGTTCAACTGAATACCCGAATGCAACCAGGAAGTAGCAGTCGTATCCTTTAAGAACGGCCTGAAAGATGACTGCCCTCTACGGAAGTCTTTGGCAAAAACATTGCCAAAAAGCATGGAAGAACTCATGGCAAGAATTGAGAAATACGCCAGGGCCGAAGAAGATACATCGGGAAACAAAGAGGTGAAACAAGAAAAGGGAAACGGCTCGCCAAAGCGAGGCCGAGTCAACAATGGGCCGACCAAACAAGAAATAGAATTAAGAAATAAACAGGCGGTAACCACAGTATTCCGGATCCCAATCCATAAAATCTTGGATCGGATTCGAAATCAACCTTATTTCAGGGCTCCAGCAAGAGCACCAGGGGAATTCATGGGAAGGAATGTTGGTAGACGTTGTGCCTACCACAATGAAGAAGGGCATCCAACTCAAGGTTGCAGAGCCTTAAAAGCACACTTGGAAGACCTAGTAAGACAAGGCCTTCTGAGGGACCTGGTCGATGAGGCCAGAACAAGGGAAGAATAGGCAAGGTTGCCTCAAGCACCAGCGGCACCCCCTCCCCCAGCACAACTACCACAAGCAGGAGAACCAAGGGTGGTTAATGTGATCCACTCAAGGGTCAACGAAAACGAAGTCAGAGGAGAAACCCAGAGGGTAAGACATTTACAGCATATCTATCAAGTCGGAGAAAAGAGACATCGGCCAGAAGAATGCCAAGGGCCGATGATAGCCTTTACTGAAGCCGACCTAGAACTGGTCCAGCATCCGCATAATGATGCCTTGGTAGTATCCCTCCAGGTTGGGGAGTGCCAAGTAAAACGCATCCTAATAGACCAAGACAGCTCCTGTGACATCATGTACGTCAGATGTTACAAAGAGCTAGGCCTTCACCCCGATGACCTAGAACAATCCAGCGGCCCGATGATCGGCTTTAATGGAACGCCGACATGGCCACTGGGTGCAACAAGCTTGGAGGTACAAGCCGGCACTAAGAAGATCAGGACGGAATTCCTGATAATTGACACACCCTCACCATACAACATCATCCTGGGAAGACCGTGATTGTATGCAATGGGGGCAGTTCCCTCGACGTTGCATCAACTACTCCGGTTCCCAGCAGAGCATGGGATTGAAGAAGTCAGAGGGGATCAACTACAAGCCAAAAATTACTCCATGGCAGCAATAAAATCCACCTGTAGTATACGGGAGCCAAAGAAAGCAGAAGTTGAAGATGAGGACATAGAAGTCCTAGAAGACGTCGGGAAAGAACCAGCCGAGAAAAGCGAAGAGGCGCTAAAGAAAATCCTCGTCCAGGAGGGCGACGAAGAACGATTTTTTCTTCTCGGCTCAAGCTTAGCTAAAGAAGAAGAAAAAGAACTGGAAGATTTTTTAAGGGCAAACATAGAGGCGTTCGCCTGGACACCTTATGAAATGCCTGGCATTGACCCCGAGGTCACTTGCCACAGTCTGAATGTCGACAGATCGGCAAAACCTGTTATTCAACGAGCAAGAAGGCCGACGTTAATGCACGTCGAAGCAGTCGAGGAAGAGGTAGACAGACTCCTTGAAGCCAGGGCCATCCGAGAAGTCCAGTACCCAATGTGGCTGTCCAACACAGTAGTAGTAAAAAAGAAGAATGGCAAGTGGAGGGTTTGTGTAGACTTCACCAGCCTCAACAAAGCTTGCCCGAAAGACAGCTTTCCTCTGCCCAAAATCGACCAACTGGTAGACGCCACCTCGGGACATGAAAGGATGAGTTTTTTAGATGCATACAGAGGGTACCACCAGATTGCTATGTACCCTCCAGATGAGGAGAAGACCGCGTTCATCACCCCGAAAGGCCTGTACTGTTACAAGGTAATGCCTTTTGGGCTGAAAAACGCAGGAGCAACCTATCAGAGGTTAGTGACAAAGATGTTTAAACATCTAATTGGGAAAACGGTAGAAGTTTACATCGATGATATGGTCGTAAAGACCAAGGAATCAAAAGGTCATCTTGCCGACCTAGAAGAGGTCTTTGACATACTCAAAAGATATCGGCTCCGACTCAACGCCTCAAAGTGCGCCTTCGGAGTTGGGTCAGGTAAATTTCTAGGATATCTGGTAACAAGAAAAGGCATTGAGGCCAGCCCAGACCAAATCAAGGCCATCCTGGAACTACAGAGTCCGACATCGGCAAAGCAAGTTCAAGTGCTCACTGGAAGGGCCGCAGCCCTAAACCGATTCATCAGCAGAAGCTCAGACAAGTGCAGACCCTTCTTTAACCTGGTAAAAAAAGCCACAGACTTCCTATGGACGGAAGAATGTGAAGCTGCCTTAGCCGACCTAAAAAAGTACTTGACCACAACCCCGGTCCTTTCTAACCCAATCCCAGGGGAGGAATTGTTTTTATACTTAGCAGTCTCTGAACACGCAGTCAGTGCAGTGCTAATCCGAGAGGAAAAAGGGGAGCAAAAGGCTGTCTATTATGTAAGCAAGACTCTGGCTAACGCGGAAACAAGGTACCTACCACTGGAAAAATTAATGCTAGCCTTGGTAATGGCCTCAAAGAAATTGAGCCATTACTTTCAGGCACACAAGATTGTGGTTCTAACAGAGCACCCACTGAAGTCCTTATTACAACAAGGAGACTTAACAGGAAGAATAGCAAAATGGGCAGTAACACTAGGCCAGTTTGACCTAGAATTTAGGCCAAGAACAGCAATAAAGGGCCAAGTTTTGGCCGACTTCGTCGCAGAACTCACACCTGAAACCATCACACCTCGGGCTCCGTCGAGCCAAGAGGAACATTGCCCCGACAAGCAAAAAGAATCCCAGTCAAAGACAAAAAAGCAAGAGAAAGAAAAACTCAGACCATGCAGCATCTACATCGGCGATTCATTCAGACTATTCGTCGATGGAAGTTCAAACCGCCAGGGAGCAGGAGCAGGAGTACTGCTGATATCTCCAGATGGAGAAATTGTAGAACAGTCCATCCGTCTGGGGTTCAAAGCCTCCAATAATGAAGCAGAATATGAAGCATTAATTGCAGGGCTAAAGCTAGCAGCAGCAGCAGAGGCAGACGAGGTAATTGTTTTTTGTGATTCACAATTGATTGTTAACCAGTCAACAGGAGAATTTGCAGCCAGAGACGAAAGAATGTCGGCATATGCAAAGGAAGTCATCCGACTGGCAGCCCTATTCCAGAACTGCAGATTACTCCAAGTAAGCCGAGATGACAACACCCACGCCGACGCATTAGCAAACTTGGCCAGCTCAATTCAAACTGGAAAAACAAGGACAATTATGATCGACTACATGTCGGCCCCGAGCATAGATAAACAGAGCATTGAACAAGAAGCAATGTGCGTGGGCCTTGGACCAAGTTGGATGGATGCAATCATTGCATTCCTAAAAGAGGGGAAGCTGCCAGAAGACCATAAAGAAGCACATAAAATTAGGCTGAAATCGGCCAGATTCAGTCTAACAGCGGAAGGCCATCTCTACAGGAGGTCCTTCACTGGACCACTTTTAAGGTGCGTACATCCTTTGCAGGTTGAAGATTTCCTTTACAAGATTCATGAAGGAATTTGTGGAAGCCATGCAGGGGGCAGATCGTTAGCCCACAGGGCCATTACCCAGGGGTATTGGTAGCCCTACATGCAAAAGGACGCCGAAGCCTATGTAAAAAAGTGTGAACAATGTCAAAGGTTTGCACCTTTGATACATCAACCAGCTGCCGACCTAAACCCAGTATTCAGCCCTTGGCCGTTTGCCCAATGGGGCATGGATCTGGTTGGACAACTTCCCCAAGCAACTGGGCAAAGAAAATACTTGCTGGTAGCAACAGACTACTTCACAAAATGGATAGAGGCAGAACCTCTTGCCAAAATCCGAGATGTGGATGTCAAGAATTTTATTTGGAGAAACATAATCACCAGATTTGGGATTCCAAGAGCAATTGTTGCCGACAACGGGACACAGTTCGACAGCAAACTCATCAAAAACTTTTGTGCAAAATTCAAGATCAAGAATTATTTCTCAACACCAAGTTTTCCTCAAAGCAATGGGCAAGCAGAAGCATCCAACAAAGTAATCCTGGATGGAATAAAGAAGAGGCTGCAGGCAGCAAAAGGAAAGTGGGTGGACGAATTGCCCAACGTACTTTGGGCGTATCGGACTACGCCGAGAAGATCAACAGGAGAATCCCCCTTTACCATGGCCTATGGCACAGAAGCAGTCATCCCATTAGAGATCGGCATCCCAGGGATCAGAACCCAGGGAGTAGAGAATGGCACCAACGACATACTCTTAGCCCGAGACCTGGATTTATTGGAAGAACGAAGAGAGAAAGCTGCAATTCAGCTCGCAGTATACCAGCAACAGCTTGCCAGAGCTTACAACAAGAAGGTTAATCCAAGAGATTTTCAAGTTGGCGACCTAGTCCTAAGAAAAGTCGTCGGGAACAAGAAGGATCCCAGGGAGGGCAAGCTTGGCCCAAACTGGGAAGGACCCTACAGAGTCACTTCAGTATTAGGCAATGGAGCATATCGGCTTGAGGACAATGAAGGCAAAGCATTGCCCAGACCTTGGAATACTTGTAATTTGAAATTTTTCTATCATTAGATAAACATCATTGTTTGGCCGATATTATCAATAAAGTCTTTTCAGAATCCTTTCAACATGTTCGATTGATAAAGTTATGCATGGATGTTTTTGAAGACATATCAAACTCAGGCAAAGCTAAGCCGATGTTATTCCTTAATCCACTTGTTGAAATTTGTAGCAATTTACAAGTTGGAATTAAGCTAATTCCTTATCTTCACTTGTTGAAATTTGTAGCAATTTACAAGTTGAAGTTAAGCCGATGTTATTCCTTAATCCACTTGTTGAAATTTGTAGCAATTTACAAGTTGGAATTAAGCTGATTCCTTATCTTCACTTGTTGAAATTTGTAGCAATTTACAAGTTGAAGTTAAGCCGATGTTATTCCTTAATCCACTTGTTGAAATTTGTAGCAATTTACAAGTTGGAATTAAGCTGATTCCTTATCTTCACTTGTTGAAATTTGTAGCAATTTACAAGTTGAAGTTAAGCCGATGTTATTCCTTAATTCACTTGTTGAAATTTGTAGCAATTTACAAGCTGGAATTAAGCTGATTCCTTATCTTCACTTGTTGAAATTTATTACAAGTCCAAGATAGGCCGAGGTTATTGCTTAAGTTCTCATAGCAATATGTGGGTTGTTTAAACCCTAAAGAAGATGCTTAACACTTGTTGAAATTTGCAGCAATTTACAAGTTTATGTTAAGCCGACATACGATCACCCGCTGAGGTACACAGAAAGTTACAGGTTAAAATAAAGGCTAAGTATATTGTTTATTACTTGTTGAAATTTGTAGCAATTTACAAGTAGGTAAGATTAAGATAACCGTTTAAAACTTGTTGAAACTTAAGAAGGAGCTTGCAAAAGTTTACATTCCGAAATATATATACTTGTTGAAATTTATGAAAAGATTGCAGGACAGTATCTTGCCGAAATAAAAGTTTTTATGGTCATACCCGAGGTATGAAACCCCGAGGAGATTGCACAAAGAAAGCAACATGAGGAAATATGCAAAAATTTTCTAAGTACAAGACTATGCAGAAGCAGTCAACAGAATATCACAAAACTAAAACATCCAGAGGAGGAACTGTTGCAGTTACATATTAAAGAAACCACATCAGCCAAAAGAAGGAGTTTTGCATTATCCAGAAAGTAAAGAAGTACAAAGTACAAAGTACAGAAAAAGAAGGAAACAAGGTACAAAAAAAAAAAAAAAAAAAAAAACATTTTCAAGATTCTTCAGTATCAGCCACTGCAGGAACGGGGACCTCGGATGATTCAGGTGGAATCTCCTCGGCCACTTTCTCCGCTTGTATTTCGGCATCTATCTCTGCCAATGTTGTGTCAAGACTTCTTTCAGTCAGAAGGAGGTCAGATGATAGATACCCTTGAACAGACTCCCTGGGCACTTCCTCAGCATCATCACCCCCCTCATCTTGAGTTAAGTCCATAACCTGCTCAGCAGGAGGAGGGGACTTGGCTTCGGCAGCATTCTTGGGTTTTCTCACCAAGGCCTCACCATCATCTTTTTCTTCATCTTCATCCACGGCCTCGGCCTCAGACTCTGATCCACCTTCAGGAGGAGGTGGAGGAAATGGTAAAGGAATAGCGTCGGCCTGGCGCAATGGCGAGTCAGCAGGAAGATCAAGCTTCTTTATTAAGGACATCCAACCAAGGGAAAATCCCCTGTTGCATGCCTGCCTGACTTGAAGCTTGTAGTCTTCTGCAACATCGGCCATACCTTGAGCATAGGCCTTTTCATCGGCCTCTTTGATTTCGGCCTCTTTAGTGGCCAGAGCTTGCTGTAGTTCTTTCTCCGCTTGGGCCTTCTGAACCTCGGCCTCTCTTTTCTCGGCCTCAGCAACTTTTCTAACGGCCTCAGCAGCTTCGGCCTTCTCAAGAGCTAAAGTTTGAACTTTAGTTGCAGCCTCGGCTTGATCCTCCAATTTTTTCATTTTTGCTTTAAGAGACTTGATCTCTCTCTTCATAGAAGATGCTTCCCTTTTCATATCAACCAACCTTTGACGATTTTCAAAGGATTGCATGGAAAATGAGTGGGCATGCTGAATGGCCTACAGAAAAACAGAAATGTGAGACAGTACTCTCAGTGAAGAACAGAAGAAAAAATCACAAGTACAAACAGAAATACTTACTTGAGCGGAGTGTTGGAGCATAAGAGCGTAATTTTCATACTCACTAAGCTTGCCATTTCGCTCCAAGTCATTTGGTAGAAGAAGAGCAGTGCTAAGGGCGACGGCAACATTAATGTCGTCAGCACTTTCACTAGCCATAATGGGCCTATCCTCCAGGGATAGATCAGGGGCCCAGGGGACATCGGGCTTCTTTGAAGCCGAGGTCGTCGCGGACGATGACCTCGCCTTCTTCGATTGTGTGGACCCTGAGGGTTGGCCCTCAGCAGACCTCTTGGTTGAAGTAGAGGCTGATTTTTTGCTTTCTGCTAGTTTAGAAATCGGCAAAGCATCCTCAGCCTCGGCATCTGTAGCCTTGGCCTTAGGCTGAGCCTTTTTTACTCTCTTTGGTTTGGGTGGAAGCATTGATTGCGTTGGTGCGGCTTCGGCGTCAGTTGGAAGGTCGGCAAGAAGATCTTGGACGACAGGCCTTGGACGAACCATTTCGGCAGTCTTTACGAGCTTTCGTCGGCGTCTACGTTCAGAAACTGGTATTAAGTAGGGGGCCGAAGTTGATGGAAGATCGGCTGGGTCAGATGTGGACTCTTGATCTGTTCGGGATGTAGAAGCAGTTAAGGTTGTGGCTGTAGGTGGAGAGAGACTCTTCTTCCTTTTTCTTGGGACGTCGGGTAAGGTGGATTTGTATGTAGGAATGAAGTTTAGTAATACTGGGGCTTTTCGTTTATGGATTGGAAGGCCAAGAAGTGTTTTCAGATCTGTTCCTGGGAAGAAGGATTGACGAAAATTTTTCGGTGGCTGATGAAGATCTGCAAAGAAACAGACGTCAGAAACAAAAAGTATTAAAGTCTTAAATAAAAACAACTAAGTATTGACTCAGGGCTCTTACTCTTGCCCTCTGTAATCGTTCGAGGAAGAGGGTAGAGGTGGACATCTTCATCTGGGCCAAATTCCCAATTTCCAGAAGCAATGAGAAAATCATCTCCAGCCCCCTTGTTGGAGTCTGGGAGGTCGGCTATAATTTTGTACTGAGTGGATCTCGGCTTAAGGTAATAGACAAAACCCCTATCCTTTAGATCAAGAGGGCACATGGTATAACAATATTGAAGGTCGGCTAGGGTGATTCTAAGGTTTTCTTGCCTAGCCAAGGCTATAATACCGTTAATTACCCTATAGGAATTGATAGTAAGTTGCATAGGGTTCAGCTTATAGAAATGGAGAACTTGACGAAAAAGGGGATCAAGTGGAAGCCGAAGTCCACATTCGGTAAAAGCAACTATTGGAAAAGGCATTGTATGGTCTGTGGGCACGATGGTATCATTATCCCCAGCCAGCTTAAGATGAACGTCGGCTGGGATAGAAAATTCTTGCCTAAAGTATTCAAGTTTTGTTGGGGTATTTACCCTATGCCTCCACATACCCATTATGTCGGCTTAAACTAAGAGGAATATGTTTCAGAAGATGGGCGTTTTTCAGGTTTCCCTAAAGATTAAGGGTTCTACAGACAAATCCCAAATCTATGAAGTATGAAGATAAAAATCGAGGGCACAGATCTGGGGCAGATACAAAAAAAAAAAAAAAAAAACAAAGACGAAGTTTCAGATTCAAGAACAGAGGTATAGTTCTCAGAAACAATAGAGATACAGAAACAAATCAAGAACAGCGGCAAAGAGAATGATGAAAAAAAACATAGAAGTTCAAGGCATAGCCACAAATTCAAGATACAAATATATTCAAGACCTCGAACAAAGATCAGTAATGGAAAAAGACAGACAAAAGCACATAAAGAGAATGGAAGAATTAAAGAAGAGGGTCTTACCAGGACAAATGAAGCCGAGGCAGTGCTCGCCGAACCCAGAAATTGATTACAACAGCAAAAAAGGCTTTGCAAGAATGAGGGATTAAGCGCAGTTCCAGAAGAGAAATTGAAGCGATGGCAGATTCAAAGAAGAATGAACTTTCAGAGAGAGAAAGAGCAAGAAGACGAAAAAGTGAAGAAAAAATAGAGGCAAAAGAAAAGTTTTGTCAAAAATTTGAAACGGCGGCAAAAATAGGGCAATTATTGCGCCTAGAGCAACGCACGCGTCAGACGGCGCAGACGAAATGAACAGACAGCTTCAGGCGCGTCACTGGTACGCTCCAATAAAGACGAAACACGTAAAAGAAACAGTTAGATATGCATGACAGCTCATGCGCGTGGGAGAGTACGACCGAAACCTTGTTCTCCGAAGAGAACACGTCGGCTGAAAGTAGATAAACTTGGCTAAATAGTTTTTAAGCCATTACTCAGAAAAGAAGTGACAAAATTTCGGAATAGGTTCCATCACCTCAGAATGCCGAGGTAATAGAACCTAGGGGGCAGTTGTGGGGATATATTTTCTGAATACCAACACGTGGCATGGTGACGCCAACGTGTCAGCCGAGATGCCACGTGCCTTGGTAGTTAAGCCGAGGTAATCTCGGAGAAGCCGAGGTCATCTCCGAAGGTGTCGGAATCCGAGATAAGGGGCAAGAGTCCTAAGGCACAGAGGGGACTGAATCAAGATAAGGATAAAACTCTCAAGGAGTTTATCTTTATCACTTAAAGGAGTCCAGAGTAAACAGTGAACTAGAGTTCATAGAAGTCATACTTCTAGTGGGACTTGGATTGAGTATATTATAAAAGAGAGGCACCCCCGTGGGTCTAAGGTATACAATTTATACTTTGAGTATTCAGTTTAGTAATTGATTATCTTTGAGAGATATACTGACTTGGTCGTCGGAGTGCCCCCGGGTGGAAGAACCACCGCCGGAGCTTTTTCTTTCTGTTTCAGGTTACTTAAGCCATCTATTCTGCTTGTGCTCTCCAGCTGATCACTAAACGGGCAGTGTGGTCAGATTTTCACCCACACACAAACCAAACAAGCCCGCATGTTTAGCAGAATGTTAGCACACAAATATTTATCAAAGTAGATTCACAAGACACCCAAAAATTACACATTTGATTTTTTTTTTTTTTTTTTTTTTGGGAGATGTAAAATAATTACACATTTGATAACTGACCCGTCAGAGAATTTTGCCTCTAAGTCATTGAATTCTTGGTACAGAATATGCCGTCCAGGAATTACAGTGCTATGGAGGGAAGAATAAATAGGTTTAGTGGTTTATGAAGGTATCATTTAATATACCTGGAATGGAAGAAGGGGCGTAAAAGAAACCTGCTTGCTAACTATTGCTCCAATTTGACTTCCTCGAAGATGGCTGTGGAAGTACTGCTCAGATTCCTCATCAGAAACTTTCTCCAGAAATCCTTCCGCTCTTGCCTAGAAATCACATTATCATTTAATTTGGTCTTTAAACTTGATTTTAAGAGGTATGGCATTATTTAGGTATTCTTCTCATCATAACTATTATCACTATAAACAAAAAACATTTGATAATTGAAGAGATATGAATTATTAGGTTAATAAACTTTTGCCTGAAAACCACAAGCTAATGGTTTTCACAGTTTAGTGCAATGTTCATACTCATCCACGGTGTTCCACCTGCAGTATTCTCACCAATGGCTAGACCAAAAGGGTTTTTGGTTGTGTATTCTCAGTTAAGATGTCATAGGCAGCAAAATTAATGGTATTATGGAAATCCAACACAATATGCCCTCCTCAACCATAATTTCGCCTTTCCTTTTCGGAGGTCTAACCGTAAGTGTAAAGTTCCATTTTTCTTGTTCAAGTAAGTAGATATGTTAAATGCCCTAGCTAGGGCAGCATCTCAATATTATTCAACCAAAAGCCATTGCCAGCTTCCTGTTTATACCAACTGAAAAATTAAATAGATAGACAAGCAAAGCAACATTTTTCTTTTCCCAGATAAGAACCTATATTTCAAATTTAGGGAAAGAGGGAGAGACCACTATAAAACCCACTACAAATCCTCTGTAAAACCCAAACTAAATCCAAACTGAACCCACTACGAATCCTCTGTAGAATTTCAAGATTCATATCATTTTATCCAGATAATCCATACAAATTAGAGATTTGAGCTATTTACTCACAATTATCAGTCAGATCAGATCTCTATTTCAAAAATAGAGATCATGATTCCAAAATGAAAAGAATTTATTTAACAACCATTTGTCTATTCTGACAAGGCTTAAGATATCATTACAAGTCCAACGCAAATTAAAAACATTTTCTATTTTAAAAGGAACATGAACATAAAAGCACTCTACTTACAGACCCGTTTGCTTTATAATTGTTTGATGGAATTAGGGAAGGGGGGGAACAAGTTTACCTGGCGATGTAGACCATCCCAGTAAAATAGCAGTGACGCATGAGGATTTTCAGATATTTCATAAGCCTTTCGGCTTTCATAATTGGTGTACCTGCATGATTAAATAATACGAATGGAAATAATCAGCATTTAGAAAACCATCTTAACTATGATCAATATGCGAAAGTCAAAGTTGATCTCTAGCCAGACAAAACCGTCTTTATCAACTCCTTTTAGCAATACCATACATGATGAACTGCATTAAAGAATAACATGATGTGTGGTAAATTTGAAATGGTTAACAAATTTTACTAAAAAAATAATGCATTATTAATGAGTTTCTTGAAACTTATTATATTTTCATTATATCAAATCTGTTGGGTACATTGATTTATATACTGTATCTAAAGCATACAAAATATCTAACCTGAAACTAACTCTAAACAAAGTAACTAACTCATAACAAACTAGTCTAACCACCACAACTAATTCCACTGGAGTTACAGATCTGTGATGGTGCAGGTCTAACAGACAAAGACAGCTGGCCATGAGCAGATGGTGATGAAATCTGAGTGCAGTGAGCAGTGCAGTGAGCAGAGGATACTTCTTCAGCCCCCCTCAAGCTGATAGGGGAGGAAACCACTAACAGCTTGTCACGAAGATAATGAAATCTGGAAAGAGGAAGAGGCTTTGTGAAAATATCAGCTACCTGATCCATGGTTGGAATATACTTAAGCTCAATCTGGTTGGCAACCACTTTTTCGCGAATAAAATGACAATCGATTTCGATATGTTTGGACCTTGAATGAAAAACAGGGTTGGATGCTAAGGCCATGGCAGATAAACTATCACACCATAGGACAGGAACAGGAGAAGAAGAAACACAAAAGTCTTTAAGCAATTGTTGAATCCAAGTGAGTTCGGCTGTAGCATGAGCTAAGGCGCGATACTCGGCTTCAGTGGATGATCTAGAAACAGTGGCCTGCTTTTTAGCGGACCATGAAATTAAGTTTGAACCAAGATATACACAGTAGCCTGATGTTGATCTGCGATCAAGGCTATCACTGGCCCAGTTAGAGTCAGAGAAGGAAGAAAGAGCAAAAGAACTGGGAGTGAAAAAGAGACCATGATGTAGAGTCCCTTTGACATATCGAAGGAGTCTCTTAACAGCATGAAAATGAGCATTGGTAGGGAGATGCATAAACTGACATGCTTGATTAACAGCAAATGAGAGATCAGGTCTGGTAATAGTCAAATATTGCAGTCCACCAACCAAACTTCTATATAGTGATGGCTGAGCAAATGGCAGGGAATCGGTTGTAGAACACACAGCTTTAACTACCATAGGAGAGGAGCATGGTTTGCAGTCGGCCATTCCAGCTTTATTCAATAAGGCAGCAGCATATTTAGCTTGAGATAAAAAGGAACCATGCTCATCAGATGTAACTGAAATGCCCAGAAAATAAGACAAAGGACCAAGATCTTTCATGGAAAATGATGTGTGCATGTGCTGAAGAAACAGATTAATGAAAGCAGGATCATCACCAGTTAGTAAGATGTCATCAACATATACCAAGAGCAGAGTGAGGTTTGTAGAAGTTTTTCTGATAAAAAGAGAGGCATCAGACAGACTGTTGGTGAATCCTTGAGAGAGCAAGAAAGTTGAGAAGGTGGAGTACCAAGCCCGAGGGGCTTGCTTGAGACCATACAAGGCCTTCTTGAGTTTGCAAACATGTGTAGAAGATTGTTCAAACCCTGGAGGCTGCAGCATATAAACCTCCTCTTGAAGAGTGCCATGAAGAAATGCATTGGAAATGTCAAGCTGTTTGATGGACCATTGAGCTTGAAGAGCAATACTCAAAAAGATGCGAATGGTGGGTTGTTTAGCCACAGGACTAAAGGTCTCATGGAAATCAATTCCTTCTGTTTGCAAAAATCCCTTGGCCACCAATCTAGCTTTATAACGAGCAATGGTACCATTTGAATCTCTTTTAATGCGAAAAACCCATTTACACCCAATGGCAATTTTATGAGAAGGAAGAGGGACAAGGTCCCAAGTGCCTTGTTGTTGAAGAGCTTGATATTCTTCTTGCATGGCTTGAAACCACACAGGAGAGTGAAGAGCATCATGAACAGATGTAGGTTCAGTTTCAAGAAGAGAGCTTTTAGCAGAAAAACAGTGGGAAGGCCTATGTTTAGATCGAGTAATCATGGGATGGATGTTAGACACAGAGGAAGAAAGAGAAGGAGGAGGTAAATCAATAGTAATAGAGGAAATAGGAATAGGTTGAGGAAGAGGAGGAGTAGGCTCAGATCTGGAAGAATGCTCAGCAGGAGATGAAATAGATGAAGAAGGAGACTGAGTTGGAATGGCAGCTGAAGAACTGAGGGCAGCAGGCCAGAAAAATGATGTAAGAGTAGATAAATCTGAAGTAGATGAAGAAGAGGACACTGTGGACTGCTGAGAAAAAGGAAAACATGATTCATTAAAAATAACATGCCTAGAAATGTAGACTTTTCCAGAAAGAGGCTCAAGACATCTATATCCCTTAATAGTAGGATGATACCCTAAGAAAACACAAGACATAGATTTTGGTGCTAGCTTGTGTGGAACATAAGGTTTTAACCAAGGAAAACACTGACAGCCAAACACTTTGAAAAGAGAGAAATCAGGTATGGTATGAAATAACATCTCAAAAGGTGTCTTGTGATGTAAACGACTAGAAGGCATTCTGTTAATGAGGAATGTGGATGTGGCAACAGCATCAAACCAAAACTTAATGGGAACAGATGAGTGATGAAGCAATGTGATAGTACTTTCAATAATGTGTCTGTGTTTGCGTTCAGCTATGCCATTTTGGGCCTGAGTATAAGGACAACTCCTTTGATGAACAATGCCATGAGAAGACAGCAAAGTATCAATTCTTTTATTGACAAACTCAGTGCCACAGTCAGTCCTAAGTATTTTAAGAGAAGTCTAAAATTGATTGTCAATATATGCTTTGAATATAAGCAATTTATCATACACCTCACTCTTGTAGTTCAAAGGATAAACCCAAGTAAATCTACTATAGTCATCCACAAACAAAACATAGAAACGAAATGGAGCATCATCTACTGTAAAGGGACCCCATACATCACTATGAACTAAGGCAAAAGGACAATTGACAAAAGTATTAGACAATGTGAAAGGAAGTCTATGAGATTTAGACATATTACAATCAAGGCAAGACAAGGCCTTATTGAAAGACAATTTATTTGGTAAAACATCAGACAGATGTTGAAGCTTTAAAGAAGATGGATGGCCTAATCTTTGATGCCACAGCAAATCAGGCACAGATGCTGAATTGCTGGACTGAAACAGAGTTGTTGGAGTGCTATCTGTTGGAGTGCTATCAAACAGAGGAGCAGTAGTGCTAGAGTGAAAAACTTGAGGAGAAGAGCATGGTTCAGATGAAGGAATGAACTGGTAAAGACCATTGATGGTAACACCTCTATGCAGAATCTTGTTCGTGCATTTGTCCTGAATGACAAAAGTATTAGCATCAAAAATAACAAGGCAGTTGAGGTCTTTGGTGAGTTGATGCACAGATAAAAGGTTTGAAGAAATAGCTGGAACATGAAGAAGATTGGAAAGAGGAAAAGAATAATGCGGAGTTGGCAAAATACCTTTACCGATATGACTGATTTGTAAGGAAGAGCCATTACCAATTTGAACATGATCCTGACCTTGATAAGGCTGAAATTGTTGCAGATTAGTCAAGTCATTGGTCAGATGATTGGTAGCAGCAGAGTCAACATACCAAGGAGGTATGGAAGGATCAGAAGAGGACTGAGGAACTGAAGTAGCATATGACTGAGGAACTGAAGCAGCATAAGCCTTTGACTGAGAGGAACTACTGCCAGAGAAAGGCTGAAATGTAGGATCCAGTCGATGCCAGCAATCAAAAGCAGTATGATTCCAACCTCCACAAATCTGGCAGCCAGAGTTAGATCCAGAATTAAAGGAAAAGGCTCCTCTGGATCTGTTATTATTATGAATGTTATTGTTGTATCTGTTATTGAATCTGCCACCACGAGAAATATTATATCTGCCTCTGAAGCCATGAGAGGAACCTCTGCCCCTTGCAGAATGAAAACCTCTATTAACAGAATTGGAAGAATCATAACCTGAAGATGATCCTTGTGAGGCAGAATAGGCAACATGAAGATCAGTGCCAGGAGACTGTTTAAGTTTCTGTGCAATATGAATGGATTCGGAGCATAACAATGAACACAAATTTTCCATTTGGATAGGCTCAGATCGAGTACGAATAGAAGTTTTGAAAGCCTCATATTCCTCTGGTAGACCATTCAAAGTGAAGAAAACCAGATCTTCATCCTCAATTTTTGCAGAAGCTAAAGCCAGCTGTGCTGCCAGATCTTTAATTTGAGAGAGATAGACCTCCATTGAAGATGATTTCTTACGCAGAGTTTGAAGTTTGGTTTTTAGTTGATGGATATGAGAGCGGGAAACTGAAGTAAACTGCTTCTCTAAGAATTGCCATACCTGATCACTTTGAGTCAGATGAAGAACAGATGAATAAATGGATGAAGATAGAGTTGCAGTTAGACAAGTAAGCAAATGTGCATCAACCAATTGCCATTGCACATAACTTGGATTTGAAACAGGTTTTCCAGTTTCATCAATAAGATCTGGAGATGGACATGGATGAGATCCATTAACATGATCAAGAAAGCCAGATGCTCTAAGCATATTTGTCATTTGAGATTTCCATATGAGGAAATTGTTGGATTCGAGCTTCACTGTAATGAGAGAGTTGAAATTTGAAATTAGTAAACTAAGATTTGATGGCAGGGAAGAATCAGCCATTGGAGACCTGTGGATCTTGCTCACGAGAGCTTCAATGCTCTGATACCATAATGAGTTTCTTGAAACTTATTATATTTTCATTATATCAAATCTGTTGGGTACATTGATTTATATACTGTATCTAAAGCATACAAAATATCTAACCTGAAACTAACTCTAAACAAAGTAACTAACTCATAACAAACTAGTCTAACCACCACAACTAATTCCACTGGAGTTACAGATCTGTGATGGTGCAGGTCTAACAGACAAAGACAGCTGGCCATGAGCAGATGGTGATGAAATCTGAGTGCAGTGAGCAGTGCAGTGAGCAGAGGATACTTCTTCAATCCATCTAGACATTTAAAATTATACTTCCTTAAAATAACAAATTATGAATATCATCACATCCTGATACACTTCTGTGGAGACTGTAAGTTTCTGAAGAGTATTGCATATTCAAATTGTGTATTGATTACATTAAGACCTTAGTTTATATAACCCTAACGCCTAAACCAAACAAGGAAATACAACCATAAAAGGAAATACAACCATACTACCTAATCATGCCTAATATTATATACACAATCATGCCTAATATAGACGAGCATATTCTCATACCCCTGCTCAAACTGATGGTGTTTTAGCCGAAAACACGGAAAGTTTGTCAAGAAGAAATCGAAAACGAGTAGTAGTATGAGTCTTGGTGAAGAAGTCAACAAGCTGTAGAACCCAAGGGACAAAACAAAGCGAGATAGAGCCAGACTGTAAGTGCTGACGGACGAAGTGACAATCAATCTCAATGTACTTCGTTCGTTCATGGAAAATAGTGTTATGGGCAATCTAAATAGCACTTCGGTTCTCACAATCGAGAGAGGTCTGAGAGGACTGAGGAAAGCCCAAGTCAAAGAGAAGACAACGAAGCCAGAAAACCTCAGCAGTAGCATGAGCTATAGCAAGGTATTCAACTTCAGCAATAGAACAGGCAACAACAGTTTGTTCTTACTTTTTCAAGATATCAAGGAATCACCAAGAAACAGACAGAAACCAGAAGTGGACTTACTATTAATAACATTACCAGTCCAATCAGCATCAGCATTAGTATCAACATAAGCATAAGCCACCAAATCCAAGGAAGAAGTAGAAGACAACAAGAAGTCTTAGAAGATAGTACCGCGGAAATAGCGAAGAATCCGAACCAAAGCAGCCCAATGCGGAAAGCGATGAGCAAAAACGAACTGGCTAACCACATGAACAACATAGGCAAGATCAGGGCGAGTAACGGTCAAATAGACTAAGCAGCCCACAAGCTCATGATACAAAATCGAATTATCTAGTGGGACACCATCAGTAGTGTTAAGCTTCACATTAAGCTCAATGGGGGTATTAGAAATCTTAGTGTCAGTAAGACTGGCATGGTGAATAGCCTTATTGGCATACTTGACCTGAGACAGAAAGTAACTCTTGGAAGAAAAAACGACCACAATACCAAGAAAATACCGCAATGGTCCCAGATCTTTCATTTCGAAAATGCCGAAGAGATGCTGCTTAACCTCAGAGATAGCAGAAGCGTTGAGCCAGTAATGATCATATCATCTACATATAGTATTAAGGCAACAAAACCAGCAGAGGTGTGGAAGAGAAACAAGGCAGAGTCTTGGTCACACGGATGAAACCCAAGCTCAGTAACAGTGGTCTAAAAACGATCATACCAAGCACAAGGAGATTGCTTCAAACTATACAGAGCATGCCGAAGACGACAAACAAGGCCAGAGGAATGAGGAAGACCAGGGGGAGGACACATGTAAATCTCCTCAGTGAGATGGCCATCAAGAAAAGCATTCTTAACATCCATCTGGTAAAGAGGCCAGTGACGAACAACAGCAACAGAGATCAAAGTACAAACAGTGGTCATCTTGGCAACAGGGGCAAAGGTCTCCTCATAATCAATACCATACTCCTGTGAGAAACTTTTGGCTACTAGGTGAGCTTTGTAGCACTCAAAAGAACCATCAGAGTGAGTCTTGACTTTGTAGACCCATTTGCAACCAACCAAATTCTTACCAGCAGGCAAAGGAACTAACTCTCAAGTACTAGTTTTCTGCAAAGTAGACAACTCATCCTCCATAACTCGAATCCAAAGAGGATCCTGGCAGACTTCCTTGTAAGACTGAGGTTCTGAAAAAGAATGAATAGTAGACAAAAAAGTACGATAAGAAATAAAAAAACATGTGTTAGAGCAACCCAACCTGTTTGGAGGATGACGCTCTCGAGTAGGATATTGGTGTGTAGCAAGATCAGAGTCTTCAGAAGTAGAAGAGACAGCAACCGAGGTAGAGACAACTGGTAGAGGGGGAGCCTTGCGACAAGATTAAACTAGCAACGGAAGAGGAAAAGAAGCTGAAGGAGGAGAAGTAGCCAAAGGGGAAGATAGAGCAAGTTCAGGAGGAACAGTAGAGATATACTCATCAGACAAGACCTCTGAAGGAAATGGGTCAATGAGAACCAAATCCGCTTTTGAAACTGGAGCAGTGAGAGGGGAAAGCTGAAAGCAAAACAGACGTTCTAAGAAGGCAACATGACGGGAGACATAAAGTCAGCGAAAAATAGGATCGTAACAACGATAGCCCTTCTAAGTAAGACTATAACCCAAAAAGACACACAGGACAGAACGGGCACTAAGTTTTGTCCTATCTTTCCGAGGAAGAAGAACGAAGCATGCAGACCCAAAAACACAAAGGAGAGAGTAATTGGGAAATTGGGAAAACAAAGCCTCATAAAGAAAACGACCAGAGAGTAAAGGGGTAGGCATACGGTTGAGAAGAAAAGCAACTGTAAGAACTGCTTCCCCCCAAAAGGGAGCTGGAACAGAAGGAGAAAAAAGGAGAGATCTAGTTGTCTCAAGGAGATGACGGTGTTTATGCTCAGCACGACCATTTTGGGCTATCAGTACAGGAAGTTTGATAAATGGTACTCAAAGTGGCCAGATACTCACAGAACTTAGTTTTAAAATACTTTCCGCCTAAGTCAAACCATAACAATTTAATTGTAGCCCCAAACTATATAATGATCATAGACTGAAATGTATGGTATATTTGGTAGAAGTCAGATTTATGAGTCATAAGATAAACCCAAGTACAACGAGTGCAATCATCAACAAAAGACGCATAGTAAGTGGAACCCTCTTTAGTGAGAACAGGAGAGGATCCCCAAACATCAATATGCACAAGAGAAAATGGAAAAATAAAAATAGAAGTACTTTTATTAAATAGTAAAGCTGACATTTTAGCAAGTTTACACCCCCGACATTCATCAATTTGACTAGGAGAAACTTTACCCAACACTCCGGACTAAGCTAAAGACCGTAAGCGATCAACAGACAAATGACCTAGGCGACAATGCCATAAATAAAACTGACTCGACTGAGAATCTAACTAAAACAAGGAAAGCGCAACTGGAGAGGTGGATAAAGGGAAATGCAAACTTTTTACCACATAGAGGTCTCCAACTCTACGACCGGTCCCAATCTGCTTCTTGGATACCCGATCCTGCGCACAACAGACAGAAGAAGAAAAGATAACATCAAAGCCAGAAGTATCAAGTTAACTGATAGATAATAAACTTATAGATAATTGAGGGACATAAAGAATAAAGGAATAGTAACAGTAAACATAGCAGAGGGTAAAACAGGCCCAATAGACAGAACCAACATACCAGACCCATTAACAGTATTAATAGTAATAGGAACGGGTAGGAGAATACAATTTTGAAGTAAGGACAGGTGAGGAGTCATATGATGAGAGGCACCAGAATCAAAAAACTAAAGGACCCAAGCAAACCTAAATGAAAAGAGGTAAGAGCGGAGGCAAATGGGAATGACTGAGAGGTGGACAGGATATGCTAAAGTTGAGCAAGCTGAGCACTTAAGGAAGCCAAGTCAGGATCTAAAGTTAGAGCAGAAACAGTATAAGCAGCGGGAGGCTGGAAGGTACTTGGAGCAAGATTACGAAGCTGTGTCTGAGGTGGCTGGGACTGAGCAGGCTGACGTCCCTTCCTGAGATAGTTGTATTTCCAATAACTCCTTTGGTGGCAGAAAGCACACTTATCTGGACCTAATGGCCCCTTTTTGGGCTTTGCAGTGGCATGAAGTTGATAAGAAAAAGGGGTTGATAACAAATAAGGCTTAGCAGGAGCCAAGAAGACAAAGGGAGGTAAAATCTAACTGGCCATCTTAAGATGGGTTTCCTTGGAGAGGAGCTCACGAACAATAGCATCCACGTTGGGAAAAGGAGATCGACGAAGGATGCCACCACGGATAGCCTGATACTGAGGGAAAAGAGCCGTTAAGAACTGCACTAAACGACCCTACTCCCGAAACTCAACATAAGTGTCTAGTACCTTGAGGCTAAGTGGTTCCATGAGAGCCAATTGATCCTAGGGACCTGTCATCTCAATATAAAAATCCTGAATAGTCTGATCTCGTTGACGAGCACTCTGAATAATAGTTTCCAACTCATACCGCTTGGCAAAGTTGGACTGCTGATCCCAGTAAATAATCCCACGCCTCCTTGGCAGTAGTGTATTTAGAAAACATTATTCCAATACGGTCATCCACAGAATTATGAAACCAGGTCAGAAAATTGGGCATTATCACAATCCCAAGTATCACAGGAAGTCAGATATCCTTCCGCCTTTGGGTCCAATGGACGAGGAACAGAACCAAAAACATAACCTTATTTTTTCTGACCAAGAATAAAGCTCTTCACAACACTAGCCCAATAGGCATAATTGTCACCAGTGAGTTTGCACTTGATGGCTTGGTTTTTAATGTTCAACATTATAATAAAACAAGGTTTATAGAATTAATGGGTCAAAATTGGTCAAAATTATAATATTGAGAAGGTGTTGTGCTGGGGTCAAATAGTAATAAACCTAAACTAGGTTTTAAGTGCACTAACCCAAACCAACCAAAGATCCTACGAGCAAAGAGAGCCCAATCGGAGAAGGCCAGAGGTGTTGCGACTCCAGAACCAGAGAGAGCACAGTCGGGTCGCGACCACGGCTGCAATTTCAAATTGAGGTCGTTTGATGGCCACGGAGGTCGTCGATGGCCACGAACCAAAGATAGAACCAAAATGAAACGGTTGATTCAAACTTAGATGAGGACTAGGGTTTTGAATGCGGCTCTGATACCATATAAGTTTCTGAAGAGTATTGTATATTCAAATTGTGTATTGATTACATCAAGACCTTAGTTTATATAACCCTAACGCCTAAACCAAACAAGGAAATACAACCATGAAAGGAAATACAACCATACTACCTAATATATACACAATCATACCTAATATTATATACACAATCATGCCTAATATAGACGAGTATATTCTCACAAGCTGATGAAATTGAAATGATATATAAAAGATCATTCCTACCTATCCACTATGTTAAATAACATAGATATGACTATCCAAATGTGGCATAATTTGGCAACTTTAAAACTTACTCTGACATTTTTCAAGAATGTGATTATTCAAATCAAATCTAACAAATAGGACACCTCAAATTTATCAATTTTAGTATGATCATGAATCATATTGCTAAGAACAGGCAAAGATTACATAACCCTAACAACAATGTCTCAAAAGAAAAAGATAAAAAAAAACACATCTTTATAGTTACATATATGAATCTTCTATGATGCTCCATAATGGATCACAAGTGCAATGTGATAGACATAAACAAAAAAATAATAGAATCAGAAGAACCCATTTAGGAGCAAACAAAAAAGTAAGAACAGATTAATTTTTCAAATAACATGGGTGCTTCAGCTGTTCAGAAGTGTTCATGCAACTTCAATTACCATCAAGTATCAATGAATAAAGAAAGATAGTAAAACGAGAGAAACTTACGGTTTCCTATCTTTGCCAGCAGTTGATAAAGCCATAGCATTTGGTTCCCTCAAGCTTGCAGCCACTGCATCTAAATCCTTTATTGTGACAGAATAAAGGGGTTTTGCCAATAGATTTCACCAAATCACATAATACATCAATTTTCAAATATTAATTAAGCAATTTATACATCAGTATTGAAATAGCTTGCACATTAATCCTAGTAGTATCAAAAGTAGAAATAATCAGAAATTAGACTAATGACCAACCCTTCATTTTTTAAAGAAAACATACGTAATGAAAGGGGTCAGCCTCCACCTGATCCTCTAGAAACTCGAGAGAAATATTGTTCACTCTCAGAGTTGATACGTCAATTTGCGGAGGCTTTCCAATTCGGACACACATAAAAGTGCCAGGATATGGTGGAAGTTGAAGTTTATATTTACCTACAATAGATGGTGGAACAAATCTGCCACCTAGAAAGTGGTGTGGACCGCAAAATCTTTTGGCACACAACTTTGGAGCTGTTAAAGAAACCTAGAACATCATAAAGTTGCATTGATGATGCGGTTCACTCGAGGTGGAGAAGTATAATTTTATGACAATATCAAATTATAACTATCAAATCAAACTGTCAAGTAAAAGGTACACCAAAAGTTCCCATCAAAGTATATATACCAGCATATCAGGTTTAATGCCTTCTCCGTTGATATCTCCTTCTTCAACATGCCACCCAGATGGAATATCTATGGAGACAACAATAGGTGATTCCTGATGCATTCGATGATGATTTTGAATAGATATCGGCCTTTGGATCAGTACATCAAAAGGAGGCCTTGGGGTACCTGCAGGATTTAAAGGTATAAATCAAAGAAGAGAGAGAGAGAGAGAGAGAGAGAGAGAGAGAGAGAGAGAGAGAGAGAGAGAGAGAGAGAGACTCAGAAACTGAAAAAGAAGAAATTACCGCGAAATGAAAATCCAAACATCGCATCTACTAGAATATCAAAGTCATTCGATAGGTCCATGGACAGATCTTCAACCGAGAGGAAAGGAACACACGGTGATTCCAGCCACAAAATTACTACTACGATAAAAACTTCAAAAATATATAATCTAACCTTCCACCAATATTTCAACTTCAGTCCTATTGCCATACCTGAGTCACCAGACCATCATAAAGAGGTTTAGGAGCACGCTTTGGATAACAAACAGATAGTTTATATCCAAAGTGATGCAGATGACGAGCAGCTACACGACCATCACTACCATTGTTCCCAGGACCACAAATAGTAAGAACACGATTATACTCAGTTGATCTGTAGACCTGTCAAAAGATAGCCCAAAAAAAAATCATACAACTTGAATCAGGTTCTTAAATTTTTGAAAAGGTCAATATTTCTCGCTGAGAGAAAATTATGAACCATTAAGCCCCCAAAGATAGTAACGGAGATAAAAAGGGAAAACTAAACCACTATATCTCTCAACAACTAAGCAGCACAGGTATGGATACAGTTCAAGGATAACGATACAGACACGTTGACACAATAATTTTCAAAAAAACATGACACAAAAACACAAGAAGAACACTATAACAATATATATATATATATATATATAACACAAGAAGAACACTATAACAATGTATTATATATTGATATGCATAAATGAAAATAATTACCGTTTCTTCATTTTTTACATTACAAATACATTCATATTTTATTATATCATAACAGTAAGATATCATTTTCCACATTATACATATTGTAAAAGAAATGTGAACAAAAAGTCCTAACATCTATTTTACGAGTCTCTATTCATAAACAAATTGGAAGTCTTCCATTCTAGAATTCTTAAATGATAAAATCTATAAGTCTAAAGGAGTGATTAATAGGTATAAATACACATTGTTTGTAGGGTAAAATTCACTTAACCTCCATGTGCTATGACCTGGTAGCATTATACACTGTATTTCAAAAATAGCCACATACCTCCATACAATGGTAACTTCTAACCTTAAGGCCATGTCTGTTTGGACAGACTGAATTATTTTGGATTAATATTCCCATGACTAATAGTCCTAGGACTACGAATCCCTTTGAATTGTGTATCCTATACTATATTTGGATTGAGTGAAGATTATGAGGAGAGACTAATAGTCTAGACTTTAGCTTATTCCTCCAATTTATATCCCATCCCTCTCTGTGGGATTGAATAGTACATCATATGTGGAATATCATATCCGAACGGATTATTAATCCGTACTTCAATTATTTAACCAAACATCGGATTAATAATTTTATTGGACTATTAATCCAATTCCAAGCCCATGTCTATCCAAACAAACATGCCTAACAGTAATACTCCTTAGCTACCTTTTGTTCACAGATTATTTTTTAACGTATCCCATATCACATCAACCAATTAAATAATTGATGATACAGTTACCACACAACGGGTCCCAGATGGAATGCGTCGGACTAATCCACGCCTCTTCAACCGGTAACTGGGTGCTCAGGCCCACCAGAGAACCTGCACACAAGCTCAACAGGGGAACGGGGAGTCCCCCAGGGAACCCTCCGACAAGCAAGTTAGAGAGAGAGAGAAGTGTAATGTAGAGATATGAATTGGAAATAGAAAAACTTAACCTTCTTCTTGCCTTCAACATTTGCTTATATCCTTTGGTCATTATTTCGCTGTCCCTTCCGACCTGCCATCTTGGCCGAAAGTCTATGCTGTAACTTACCTTGTTCAGGATAAAGGGATGTTGTTCCGACGGAGAGGTGTTGTCATAATAAATGCTGTGATGGGCTGCATTAATGGTGATGTGCAGTGGCAAACTTTGCAGATCTTGGTCTGCTGATGTGGCTTGTCTTTTACCTGCCATATGTCTGAATGTCATTGGCTCTTTATGCCACGTTGGATTCCAGCTGTTCTGGACTTCACCAGCTGGGTTATGTATTGGGCTCTAAGTGATGGGCTTGGGTTGTTCATAGTGGGCTATGGCCTTTATAGGCTTACCCACGTCAGTAGTCCCCCATTCCCGAGTACAGCTTTAGTCCAACGAAGGGAATACTACTGAAGAGAATGAGGGTGTTAGAGATTGGCAGGATGGAGGTTGACCGGCAGGGGTGACCGAGTGGGTGGACCGACCGCGAGGTTGATCGACCGTGAGGTGGAACGAGTGGAAGGGAAGTCCATGAGGTGGACTGACCGCGAATCGTGGCCGAGTGGAAGGGAGAACCATGAGGTGGACCGACCGCGAATCGTGGCCGAGTGAAAAGGCTGACCATGAGGAGGACCAACCGCAAAGGGTAAGGTGGAGGGGCGCGCGGTTCAAGAGGCGGCGTGTCACATGGTGTTTTGAAGTAGAAAATACAGGGTAAAGGGAGGAGACAGTGGATCATGGTCATACACGTGGCAACATCTCGTGGGGGGGAGATTAGGTGTTGGATCAGAAATGAAACGATAGGTCATTATGGGTGTTAAAAAGACAGTTTTGGCGGATGTTCAAACTGGCGCAAATTAATTGCGACCCTTGGAATACGGGCAAGCCTTGGGCTTTTGGCATTATTTGATTTACCTACTTCTTTGCGAAAAATCAAAACATCCCAAGTGTTAACTCCTTTGTTGCTGACGATACACCTCTGCAACATTTTTTCAATTTCCTTGCACCTGCATCCGAAGCGATTCGCAGACATACCATAGAAATGGCCCAAGAAGAAGCTGTGAATGTCAAGATGGATCCGCTTGGTGATGATGACGCAGTGGAGTTAGCAGAGCAGTATAGGATGGAGAGGCAAATGGAGAGGGTGGGGGAACCGGTGGTACGATCTCATGCTTCCACTATGATAGCAGCTCCGAAGCCAATCAGCCAGGCGGAACCAGATCACTGGCACACGAAGGCTGACAAATCAACGGTTACCACAGCAGAATTGGAGGCTATTCGCGAAAAATACCAGGTGCCTGCTGAAATAGAATTATTGTTGCCGACGTCAACGGAAAGGCCATCCGACGCAAGGCCGGGGGAGTTTGCCTTTACGAGGAAGCATTGAAGGGAGGACTGAGGCTACCACTGTCGCAAGTGGTGGTAGATGTCCTAAATCGTTTGGAGGTGGCACCGGGCCAACTAATGCCCAACGCGTGGAAGATTGTACTGGCCTGTGCAAGCACGTGGCCAAAGGCGAACGAGGGGGCAGTCATGACAGTAGACGAATTCTTCGCATGTTATAAGGCCTCAGGACAACAAAAGACTTGGGTGACGTTGCAGGCGGCGGCAGAGAGGGGTCTGGTGGCGGGGCTACCGTCATCAATTAAAGGTTGGAGGCCGCGGTGGTTCTATGTGTCGGGGAATAGAGGGGCTGGGGTGCGCACGGTGTGGAGAGTGCCCACCAAATCTGTAGAGCCAAAACTGGGAGCAGCGGCAGAGGAGAGAATAAAGAAAGTGAAGGCATGGTGGGAGAAGGAGGGGGTCAGGTAGGACGAACTCGTTCAACCCTAGCCTTATTTGGAGCGAGGTTGGGTCCTCAGCCGAGCGGTGGAGATCTGAGGTGAGCTGAATTGGAGGCGAGGAGGAAAGCACAAGAGGCTGAGGACATGGCCATCCTCGCCAAAGCCAATAAGTTCAAAGAGTCCCAGGAAGACTGACCGCCGAAGCAGATTGCAAGGGAGAGGATCCGACCTCGCCCCAAACCCTTGGGAAAAAAAGACTTAGGTGGATTTGTGCCCCGACTGCCCCTAGCAGATCCTTTGAAGGAGAGGGCTTTGAAGAAGATGAAGGTGGAGGGCGTGGTAAAGAAGAAGAGGAGAGTGAGGAGGAGTGAAGAAGAGCCTGCCGTGAAGAGGAGGAGGGAAGTGATAGCAGGAGAGACCAGCATGGCCAAGGAGGCAGAGAAGGGGGGAATGGAGGAGACCCCAAGAGGGGTGGTTGTCCCAGAAGTGGTGGAGATCGCCTCGGAGAGAGTGGAGGTCGTCCCAATAATAGTGGAGATCGCCTCAGAGGTGGCGAGGGTCGCCCCCAAAGTGCAAGTAGAAGGTAGGGCAACTAGCCCTGAGCCAAGGGGAGGAAAACAGCCCCAGAGGGGTCCTGCGCCCCAAGGAGGGGGTGTCAGGCTGACGACCGGGATCTACCACGCTCGCGCAGTGGCTGGGCGGCTGGAGGGAGAAGAAGGCCCAACCAGGGCAGGTGCAGATCGTCTTGTGGGGATCGTGGATGAGGCAACCGTGCGCTCAGTAGCCAAATTCAATGAGGTTGAGTTGCTGAGGCGTTATGCTCTGCTCAAATGGAGGTAACCACCTTAGCAGGAGCTCTGTTGAGAAAGGCAGCAGCTGCAAAGATGAGGGCAGACGAGGCCAAGGCTCAACTTGCAAGTTTGAAGGCGGAGCGTGCAGGCTGGGAGAGTGCCCATGCTGAGCTGCGAGCGATCAAGTTGGAGTTGAAGAACGAACGCCGCCAGGTTGTGTCGCTCGAGTTCCAACTGGCAAGCGAGCAGAAGAAGCTGGGGGATGCTCAAAAGGACTGCGTGGTCGCCATCAAACGATTTGAAGAGGCTATGACCAGCAATGAAAATCTGCGTGCCCAGTAGATCAAGGAAAAAGAAGACGCAGACCAGGAAATTACTGGGCTGCAGAAAGAGCTGGAAGATGAGCGTGTTAAGGCAATGGAGGGGAGAGAGGCCCTGCAGAAGGAGTTGCAGGAAGAGAGGGCCAAGGCGGCTGCTGAAATGGCGACCCTGCAGAAGGAGTTGGAGGAGAAGAGGGCCAAGGCGGCTGCTGAAAGGGCGACCCTGCAGAAGGAGTTGGAGGAGAAGAGAGCTAGGGCAGCTTCTGAAATGGCGGCATACCCCGATCTGTGTGTTGTAGTAGTGGATCAGTTCAAGAGGTCTGCTGAATTTCAGATGGCGGTTGATGCCGCGGTCGCCAGCAGCTTGGCAAGGGAGGAGTCTGGGGGGGCGAGCCCGTCGAGGACGACCGCTGGGGACAGGACTGAGGCAGAAATTATTGAGAGCTTCCAGCGGTCCGACTTCTATAAACACGAAATGGCTGAGTTCTGGGACAGTGGTTGGAAGATGTTCGAGCGTAAAGCTAAGGAGTTGTTCCCAGACTTAGACCTGAGTAGTGTAAAAATTGACGACGACGATGTGGCCCAAACCCCCCTGGATGAGGGTATTGAAGAAGAAGACCTCGTGTCCAGTAAGGAAGAGTAATTGAAGAAGAAGAAGAAGAAGAAGACCTTGTACTTAGAGTTGTTTTTGTGTGTTTGTTTTTGTTTTTGAATTACTGTAATGAACTTATGTACAAATTTGTGAATAAATAAAATTTCAGTTGTGTTTTCATTCGATTGTCTGTGCTTGTGCATCTGAAATGAATGAGAATGGTGGCGTGTGTGCATTTGCAAAGTGGAGGTAAAGTTGTAATAAAAACTAAATTTAAGAACTCCTCAATGTAGAGTGGAAGTGAATCTGTAATCAAAACTCAATGCAAAGTAAAGTTAAAGGCTCCTCAATGCAGAGTGAAATTGAACTTGTAATAAAAACTCAATGCAGAGTAAAGTTAAGAACTCCTTAATGCATAGTGGAATTTAAAATGTAATAAAATTATGAGTTTGTGTTTGCCACACTGCTGAAGTGGATGAGAATGGTTTATTGGAGTTAGGCTTGACTAGTAAGAAAAGAGGTTGACTTGTAAAAGTTGATGGAGAAGGAAATAATCTGACTAGCAAAGGAAACATATAAGAACGTCGTTGGAATTTGACTAAGTGAAAAGTGGTGTAAAAACTTGAACCTAGAATTGTGACTAAGTATGTCTACTAATGCGACGAGTATGCGTGCTCAGTTGGGGCTAAGCTGTGATTTACTGGCGTTACAAGTAACTCAGTTTGGACCTAGAATTGTGGCGCTCAGTTTGGTTGAGACTTGTTAGGCTTGGTCTGGCTGAGGCTTGGTCTGGCCGAGTGCTTCATGCTCAGTCTGACTAAGGCTTTTGGTGCTCAGTCTTGCTGAGGCTTTTGGTGCTCAGTCTGGCTGAGGCTATTGGCGCTCAGTGCTCAGTCTGGCTAAGGCTGTTGGCGCTCGGTCTGGCCGAGGCGCTCGGTGTTCAGTCTGGCAGAGGCTGTTGGCGCTCGGTCTGGCCGAGGCTTTTGGTGCTCAGTCTGGCTGAGGCTGTTGGCGCTCGGTCTGGCCAAGGCTTTTGGTACTCAGTCTATCTGAGGCTTTTTTTTTTTTTTTTTTTTTTGCTTAGTCTGGCTGAGGCTTTTTAATAAGTGCTGCAACAAAAATGTTATTGAGACAACACACAGATAGTTGAGATATAAAATTATTGTCATGGAAAGTGCGATCCAGTTGATCAAAATTTACATTATGCCAGGGGAGAACAAGTATGTTCATGTGTGTAAATTCGTCAAAAAGAAAATACAATAACTGAGCAATAAAAAGGTAGGAGTTTATTAAAAGTAGCGCTTCAAGTGTTCAACATTTCATGGGTGGAGGAGGTCTTGACTTTCCATGTCCTGAAATCGGTAAGTGCCCGGACGTGGTCGGGCTTTTACAACGTAAGGTCCCTCCCATTTAGCTTCCAGTTTACCCTCAGTCGAATTTTTAGTGGCAAGAGTTACTTCTCTCAAGACAAGGTCCCCTACAGCGAACTCCCTTGGTCGGACTTTACGGTTGTAGTGTGTTCTCATTTTCTTTGGTATGAGGTCAATCTGACAGTGGTGGTCTCTCTGAGCTCTTCAATTAGGTCTAAGTCTGCCCAACGGAGTTCTTCGGTTAGTTCTGGATCTGGATGTAAAACCCTTGGGGTAGGCAGACCGACTTCCACTGGAATAACCGCCTCAGCGCCGTATGTTAAGCGGAAAGGGGTTTCCCCAGTGGGAGTCCGAGCTGTAGTTCAGTAAGCCCAGAGTACATTCGGTAATTCCTCAACCCAAAGTCCCTTAGCAGCTTCTAGCTTAGTTTTGATGATCTTTAGAAGAGAACGGTTGGTGACCTCGACTTAACCATTGGCTTGGGGATGACCTGGGGAGGAGAAACAGGGTTGGATCTGCAGGTCTGCACAGAACTTCCTGTACTTGGCATTGTCGAATTGTTTGCCGTTATCGGAGACGATGGCTTGAGAGATGCCAAACCTACATACGATCGACTGCCAGATGAATTTGGTTGTGTTCCGTTTGGTATTGGTGGCGAGGGGTTCTGCTTCTACCCACTTGGTGATGTAATCAATGGCGACAATCGCGAACTTGGTTTGGCCTCGGCCGGTGGGAAGTGGACCAACTAAATCGATCACCCATTTGGCGAATGGATAAGGACTGCAAAGTGTGATCAACTCGGTGGGAGGAGCATAGAAGATGTTGGCGAAGCGTTGACATTTATCACATTTGAGCACGAAGTCGGTCGCATCTTGGTTGAGGGTAGGCCAGAAATATCCAGTGCGAACTATTTTGTGGGCTAGGGACTAGCCGCCTGAATGATTACCGCAGATACCCTCATGGATTTCTCGCATCACATAGGTTGCTTGAGCTAGACTGAGGCATCGCAGATACGGGTGTGAAAAACCACGTTTGTACAAAACACCACTAACGAGGATGTAATTGTACGACCGGGCCTTAACTTTGGCGGCTTGCTGTTGGTCATATGGAAGTTCCCCCGTTGTCAAAAAAGAAAGATGTCCGACGCCCAAGGGATGGGCTCATTCTGGAGGAACTGCAATTCTTGCTGATCAGGAGAAATGGCAGGGTGGGCCAAGTATTCGAGACGGACACCATGGCTGCGGTCGGACTGGTCTACAAAAGTCAACTGAGCCATCTCGTCTGCCTTTGAGTTTTCCGCCCGAGGAATGTGCTGGATATGGAAGGTATTGAAGAGACGAACGAGGGGAAGGGCAATATCCCTGTAAGCCCGCATTGTGTCCTCCTTTGCATCGAATTACCCCGTAATTTGTCCGACAATGAGTTAGGAGTCGCTGAACACCCGGATATGGCTGACACCAATATCCCTGACTAGGCGGAGCCCTGCTATCAATGCCTCATATTCGGCCTCATTGTTACTGGCATCGAACAAGAAACGGAGAGCATATTTGAAATAACCACCCTCAGAGGCGGTGAGGATAAGGCCAGCCCCACTGCTTTCTCTGCGGGATGATCCGTCAACATTGAGAGTCCAAGAATGAGGGTCCTCTGGCTCGGTAGGGGTTGGTGGGGGCGGAGTGGCCGTGGTTGGGGGTAGGATTAGTGAACTCCAGGATGAAATCGGCGACAGCCTGCCCTTTAATTGCTGTTCGAGGTCGGTAGGAGATGTCAAACTGGCTGAGTTCCACCGACCATTGCATGAGTCTGCCAGAGAGCTCTGGTTGCTGCATTACCTTCTTCAAAGATTGGTCAGTGAGGACCACTATGGAATGGGTTTGGAAGTAAGGACGGAGTGACCAGGGCCAAGGACAATTTTTCTAACAGTGGGTAATTCTGCTCGGCGCCCCTAAGGGCCCGATTGATGTAGTAGACCAGCTGTTGAACAAAGTCGTCTTCCCTGATAAGAGCTGCACTGACTGCGGTGCTTGAAACGGCTAAGTAGAGGAAGAGGGGTTCGCCAGTGATTGCCTGAGAAAGGAGGGGGGGTTGGCCATGCACTGCTTCAACTGCTGAAAGGCCTCTTCGGACTCGATTGTCCATTCAAAAGTTTACCGAAGAGCTCTGAAGAAGGGGAAGCACTTATCCGTTGCGCGGGAAATGAAGCAGTTAAGGGCGGCAACTCGGCCAGTGAGTCTTTAAACTTCCTTAACTGTTCTAGGTGACTGCATTTCAATCAAGGCTTTGATCTTTTCAGGGTTAGCTTCGATGCCCCGCTGACTGACTATGAAGCCCAAGAACTTCCCAGATCCTACGCCGAAGGCGCACTTCTCCGGATTGAGCTTCATCTGGTACTTCCGTAGGGTGGCGAAGGTTTCTCGCAGGTCAGTCAGATGGTCAGCGGAGAGTTTGCTCTTGACTAGCATGTCATCGACATATACTTCCATGTTCCGACCGATCTGATGATGGAAAACGACGTTGACCAACCGTTGGTAGGTGGCCCCAGCATTTTTCAGTCTGAATGGTATCACTTGGTAATGGTAGGTGCCTCGGTCGGTAATAAAGAAGATGTGTTCCCGATCAGATGGATGCATCAGAATTTGGTTATACCCAGAGAAGGCATCCATGAAGCTGAGCATTTGGTGACCGGCCGTGCCGTCGACCAGCAGATCTATGTAGGGAAGAGGATAACTGTCTTTGGGGCAAGCGCGGTTGAGGTCTGAGTAGTCGACACAAAGTCACCATTTACCATTGTTCTTGTGAACCAGGACCACGTTTGACAACCATCTAGGGTAGTCCACGTTCTTGATGAATTGGGCCTTAAGGAGCTTGTCAACCTCTGCGGCAATAAGAGTATTGCGCTCAGGATGAAAGATGCGCTGCTTCTGGCGGTAAGGTCGGAATGGGGTTCAATGCTGAGGCGATGGGTTATGAAGGAGGGGTCAATACCCGGCATGTCTGAATGGGTCCAGGCAAAGACATCATTGTGCTCGGTCAGGAGGGCAGTGAGGTCGGCCTTTGCTTGGGGGGATAGATGGCTGCCGATTTTGGCAGTTTTTGTTGGGTTAGTGGGGTCGATGGGAACCTCCACGAGCTCCTTCACAAGTTCTCCTCTGACCAACTCGTCCTCATCTTGGATGTCAAGTCCTTCAATGATCATGGCTTCCTTCAGCTTGACTTCTTTTAGTGAGACAACATAGCATTCACTGGCCACGGTCTGCTCTCCCTTTACAGTCCCGACCCCCAGATCGGTAAGAAACTTAACGGCAACGTGATAAGTTGATGTGATAGCTTGGAAGGTATTTAAGGCAGTGCGGCCAAGGATGATGTTGTAGGTGGATGGGTAGTCGACGACAAGGAAGGTGAGCAACTTTGTAGTCTACCGTAGGTACTCGCCAATTGTGATGGGAAGATCAATGGAGCCGATGGAGGTGACCCAGTCACCAGTGAAACCGACCAAAGGGGTTTGGAGAGGAGACAGACTTTCCTCCCCAATTTTGAGCTGGCGAAAGCAGTTGAGAAAGATGATGTCTGAAGAACTGCCGTTGTCGATGAAAACTCTTCTGACCTTGTAGTTGGAGAAGAGGGCAGAAATGACGAAAGGGTCATCATGAGGGTAGCGGATGCCTATACAGTCGGCGTCCGTGAAGGTGATAGGCTCGGTCCACTGCTTGGGCTGTTTGGAGGGTCGATCGACCGTGGCAACTGCTTTGTTTGAGCCCTGCCTTATCTTCCTGAGTTCTGCCCTCTAAGCCGAGCGGGATGGTCCCCCGCAAGCAAGGCCGCCTAAAATAACTCTGATCTCTCCAACAGGTGGAGGAGGGTTGCCTGGCGGCCGAGGTTGCTGTGGAGGGCGATCATGGCCTTGGTTAGGTTGGGCTGGCTGCCGGGGGGTGCGCCGGCGGTTGTTTCTGAGGGGCTCAATTCTTTGCCTTTGCTGAGGGTGGGTGTCCGTGAACCGGCTAAGACGCCCCTAGCATATGAGGGTCTCGACCTGATCTTTGAGGTTAACGCACTCATCGGTGTTATGGCCATGGTCCTGGTGGAAACGGTAATATTTAGACTGGTCTTTCCGATTGGAGGAGGTTCGTGACGGTTGGGGCCATTTGAGGGGGTAGTCCCGCTAGATCTGATTGAGGACTTGTTCCATGGGAGAGTTATGGGGTGTGTACTGCTCAAACCGACTGGGCGGTCGGGCTTGTGCCAACCGGTCAGCTCGAGAGGGCCGTTCGGTATAGTGTCGTGTTGGCTATTATACTGTGTGTTTCTGGGTTCTGAGTCTTTTCTCTTTTCTCTACAGGTCGGGTTTTTGGTTATGGGATCTTGCCGGGCGGCTAGGGAATCCTCAGCGTTCATGTATTTTTGGGCTTTGGAGAGTAAGGCTGCCATGAAGGTTGGGGGGTTTTTAGAGAGGGAGAATAGGAAGTCGGACGACCACAGACCGGCCATGAAAGTAGTGAGGATGACCTTGTCATCATTTTCCGCAACTTGTAGGGCCTCGATGTTGAAGCAGGTAACAAAACTGCGTAGCGACTCCCCCTCGGTCTATTGAATGTTGAGGAGTTGGGTTGCTGGGCGTCGTTGGCGCTGGACTGCAATAAAATGGCTGAGGAATGAGTCACTGAGATGCTGGAAAGTAGAGACAGAGTCTGCTGGTAACTGGCTAAACCACAGCCGAGCTGACCCTTTCAGCATTACGGGGAAAGCTCGACACATGATCTCGTCAAGGAATGCATGGAGGATCATGAGGGTTCTGTAGGTCTCCAGATAGTCGACTGGGTCCGTCGTATCGTCAAAAGAGTCGATGGTGAGCATCTTGAACTTGGAGGGTAGAGGTTTGTCGCGGATGGAGGCGACAAATGGTGAGTTTGCTGTGGTAGAGGGTTTATGCTAGATGTTCTGCATGACCCCCTGGAGTTGGAGCTTCATGGCTCGGAGTTCCGCATCCCAGAGAGGGATGTGGTCACCTCCGGAGGGCAACGGGGGCTGGACACTGCTAGCCTCTCCTTCAAGGATTGGCGGCGGGATCGATGGTTGTGGGCCCCGGGGTGGTAGGTGTATACCTGGGGGAGGGGGTTGCAAGCCTTCTCTGTTGGGCGGATTAGGCTGCTGAATAGTATGGCTTGGGGCTTGTTCGTAGGTGGGAGGAATATCGGGAGGTGGTGGAGGGGGCATGGGAAGGTTTCTTTGGAGTAAGGCATTGATCAGGGCTTGGTTTTGCTCGGCCATGCAGTTAATACTATTGGTAAGCTCAATGAAATATTGTGGTGGGTTGTTTGGATTGGGGGGGTCGGCTTAGTGGTCGGCAGCATTTTGGTGAGAAGCCATGGATCTAGTCGTGACCATACACTTCGATAGGTAGCGAGAAAGGGTTATTAGAATGGGGTCTCCGGCGACAGTGAACACAACTGGCGCGATGAGCAAAGCTTTCCCACAGACGACGCCAACTGATGATACAGTTACTACACAACGGGTCCTAGTTGGAATGGGTCGGACTAATCCACGCCTCTTCAACCGGTAACTGGGTGTTCAGGCCCACCAGAGAACCTGCACACAAGTTCAATAGGGGAACAGGGAGTCCCCCAACAAACCCTCCGACGAGCAAGTTAGAGAAAGAGAAGTGTAATGTAGAGATATGAATTGGAGATAGAAAAACTTAACCTTCTTCTTGCCTTCAACATTTGCTTATATCCTTTGGTCATCATTTCAATGTCCCTTCCGACCTGCCATCTTGGCCGAAAGTCTATGCTGTAGCTTACCTTGTTCAGGGTAAATGGGTGTTGTTCTGACAGAGAGGTGTTGTCGTAATAAATACTGTGATGGGCTGCATTAATGGTGATGTGCAGTGGCAATAACTTTGCAGATCTTTATCTGCTGATATGGCTTATCCCAATGTTTTAAAAACCGAACCGGTGAATGAACTGGAAAAATGATCGGGTGGACGGGTCACCGGTTCAACCGTCGGGTTGAACCGGAATCGAACCGTGACGTCATAAATATATTAAAATTATATTTAAATAAAAATATAAGTAATCAAATTATAAATTAAAAATTTTAATAATCTTAAATATTTCTCTTAATACTTTTTTTATTAAAAAATATAAAAATATATTTAAAAATATTATTAATTTTCATTTTGGAAGAAGAATTTAAATATTTAATATTTCTTCCATATGATTTTAATTCAAACACTTTGATTGAAAGAAGAGCAAAATTTTTGGAGGGATTTCAAATTTTAAGTTTCCCTCCAATGAATTTGATTGAATTTGAAAAAAATAGGCCGGTTTTTTCAAATGGCCGGTTTAAGAGGGTCGACCGGACCGGAACCCCATCCGGTCACCGGTTGAACCGGCCGGTCCGGTCCGGTTTTTAAAACCATGGCTTATCCTTTACCTGCCGTATGTCTGAATGGCATTGGCTCTTTATGCCACGTTGGATTCCAGTTGTTTTGGACTTCACTATAGCTGGGTTGTGTATTAGGCTCTAAGTGATGGGCTTGGGTTGTTCATAGTGGGCTATGGCCTTTATGGGCTTACCCACGTCAATAATTAATACAAATTCCCTTTATAATCTAATTTCTAACTTTTTTTTAAACATAATTCCTAATTTATTTACATCTTTAATATCAAATGAGTAATGTTAAAGACCCCAAATATTCTACCAAAAGTTTTACCAAATGTCTCACATGGGTTGGGACCTATACAATGTGGGTCCCACACCCATGTAAGACATTTAGTAAAATTTTTGATAGAATTTTTGAGACCTCTAGCACTTTTTATATCAAATACCCATCATAGCAATTAATTCAATTTGAGAGGAAGGAAACCCAAAAAATGTTTAAAACTTACCTCGGCAATTGCAGTAGCAACACTCAAACCGGCCAATTCCGACAAATACCATGACACCAAGCGTCTTTAATAACAATTCAGTGATTATTATCGGATAGCTTAAGAAACAGAGCTGAGTATTAAAATTGAAAACTAACTAACCATTAACTGAACGACACTGAAGCCAAGAGGACCCATGAGGATGTCATCGATCTCGGCTGCTTCTCGCTGAGACAGGTACGAAATAGAGTCCCAACTGTTCAAGCTCTGCAGTGACGGAACAGCTCTACTAGCCATTCCTCTCACTTCTTCACCGGAGCTCCAACCCAACCCTACCCTAGAATCAACACTCACTCGGTAGTTACATTAATCAGTTACACGCGCCGAGACAATAATAGGAGAAGGGTCCCCCTGGTGAATAAATAAAACGGGAATTATTTATTCAGTCCAAGTTTTAAAAACTAATTACATGTTATACTGTTTGTTTGGATTAAAATTACTTTTAAAAAAATATTTTTTTGATATTTGATATAATAGAATGAAAGTTAACAAAAAAAAATATTTTTTTATGATCAATAGAACAAATATACATATTTGGACAAAAAAATGTTTTTTAATTTTAGGATAAATTACAAATACACCTCTTGAGATTTGATTAAAATACAAATCGCCCCTCTAATTTTGAAAATTATATTCCACTTTCTAAGATTTCTAATTTCATAACAAATCGTCCATTTTATTAATAACTCATCAAATTAATTAACAATTTTTAATGATGTTGGAAATATGTTTCAATTAACAATTTAAGTAATTTTATTATTGTATAGGAGAGCAATTATGAATTTTATTTTTTTTAATTAGTTCTGGTAAATAAAAATTTTAACAATGGATGTTTGTAATTTTCCAAACCACAAGGGGTATTCTATACTTTAAGCAAACCTCAGGGACTGTATTTGTAATTCACCCTTAATTTTGAAAAACGAAAAATATTTTTCGAACTAAAATTTTAGTTATATCAATACACCATTACCACCACTTTTACCTCCACCACCATACCACCATCACCACGACTACTATCGCCATCATCGCCGCAGTCGCCCCACCACCATGCCACTACCTCCCCCTCTATTTCTACTTTCGTTCCACCACCATCACCACTAAACATAGGAAAATATTTTCTAAAAAAAAATCGTAAAAAATATTTTTCATTAGAAAATATTTTTACCCAAACAAACAGAGTGCTAATGATAAATTTTATTAGTATTAAAATATTAAATCATAATTTTTTTCATGATTGTGTAAATATTTTTCTAAAAACTTGTAATTTTTCCTAAATAAAAGGGAAATTAATTGGGTGAGAATACAGGTCATTCAAAAAATTCTATTTCCACACATCTACTTACCTCAGTGCACATCATTTCTCGGTGCACACCCTTATGAATTTGATTAGGTGTTATTTGTCTCATTCTACACATCACGTATTCCAATTATAACTTTAACTTAAATATTGTACACATATTTTCCACCTAAACTCACATAGTCGCTGATTCTGAATTCAACGATTCTGATCTCATCACTGATTATGAATTCACCAATTTGATCAAATCACTGATCTCATCACTGATTCTAAATTCTATCATTTTTCTTCGATTTTCTTTATTGAATTAACATCTGTGATTGAATTCTGTTTCTAGGTTTTGCTTTTCTAAGCCATGTATGTGTATGTATAATGTATACACACATGGGTGTGTGCTTGATATGGTTGAACAATAATTCTAGTAAAGTAATTCTAGAAAACCTAACTGTTTTTCTTTGTGGTTAATGTAATTGCTATTGGTCTTGCTTTGAACATCATTCTAGCAAGGTATCTTCATGAAGAAGAAGAAAAAGAAGAAGAAGAAGAGCGAATGCGGAGAGACAAGGAAGAGGGAGAACGAAATCGTGAAGAAGAGATTCGTAAGAAACAGAAAGAGAATATGAACAATTTGTCTCCCTGCAATCAGTCAGAGAAATTGCAAGACGGAGTGATCATGGTTGACAATGAAAAATGGAAGATTGGCAATTTGAAGAAGAAGGAGATACTTAAAGCGGAGAAAAACCTAACCGGTGATATGGAACATGAGTCGGAGGAGGAGAAGAATACTTCGGTGGTTTTGACTGAAACAGACCGTAGAAATGAGGGGTTTACGAGCGAGTTCTAGTGGAGTGGAAAAAAATGGCAATGAATGGTATGGTTTGGGAGAAGAAAATTCCAAATGATCGATCAGTTGAAATTGGGAAGAAATTGAATGATCTTTCACTGAGTGGTGGGAAATGAGGCAATGAAAGAGAAAGAAATGAGATGGGTTGGTGTGAGTTTTGATGTCCATTATAGTCATTTTATTTTAATGTATAATTGTCATTAAATTAAAATTTCATTAAATGTGTGCACTGAGGTAAATAGGTGTGTGGAAATAGAATTTACTATGTCATTGTTTTATACTGTTTGCCACTTGCATATAACTCAACTTAGAGGTGCTTTTTGGAAATTAATTATTTTAATTAATTTTTTGATTTTTTTATAACAAATATGTAGAAAAAAAAAAAACATTACAATTTGTAGTGATATTTTTGATATTTACTAAAATGGCTTATTTTTAAATGCCGCCTTATTCTTTTGATCGGTGTAAAGTGATTCTCTCTTCTTTTGTTTTATACGTAAAAGTAAAATTTATTCTTATGTTGAATGATTAAAAAAAATTAGTAATAGAGTTTGTGGATATAGATTTTACTTTAATAATCTAATCAATTTATTTTACAAATTTTTACATAAATTATGAAAAAATCTAAATTTTAAGTAATAAATATTTATTTATAATATATCGCATTATTTATAATTTTATTAATATTATCATTTCTTAAATTACAAAGTTAATATGTCTTGCTCCATGACTGCCAAGTTGCCATTTTATCTAGAAGGGAGAGAATTGTTGCTGGAGAAAGATAGCCCGAATGAGGGTTTGTTAGAATGGTTATGGAAAGAGATTTCCTAATGAGAGGAGTTTTGTCCAATGGAGAAATCTTAAAAAGATGAAAGCCATAATTAAATTTAGAGAAAATCATTGATAAGTTCAAGGTAAGGAAGGTATAAGACATTTAGTGGATATTTTTTTATTGGTGAGAAGTCAGACTTTTCGTTGACAATATGTTCAAATTTATATCTATCTGTTCAAATTTGTTTTCTATCTATTCAAATTTTTTGTCTATCTGTTCAAAAATATATATATATCTGTTGAATTTTTTTAACATATCTGTTGAATTTTATAATTTATTTTTTCTGTCTGTTCAAATTCATACAATTTTCAAACTTTCTCTTTATTTGTTTCTCTCTCCAACGGTAACAACCCCGACCCATAATTAATTGTTAAGTCATGATCAAGTATGCCTAATAAGTAATTAAGATGAAATCTTGAGTTAATTACATGTGCATTTCATTATTTGTATTTCTATCTGTCTCGTAGAAATATCTGTTTGTGTTTCTGTTTCGGTTTGTGAATTAAAGGCCATATCGACATCTGATCACGAAATTGACTTGAATTATTTGTTATTTGGAATTTTTAGTACATTATGGTAGGTTTAATTAAAATTTGATTCGGAACCAAATGATTAGAATATAATAATGCCAATTAATTAGTTGTTAATTAAACTTCTTAAGCTAAGCCTAAATAAGGCAAGTTGATGACTTAAGGCTATTAGTTACACTTTCACTTCTTATCTTTTGGACTCAAATGTGGAGAGAGAGAGAGAGAGAGAGAGAGAGAGAGAGAGAGACCGAGAGAGAGAGAGAGATTAACAAGGAAAAAAAAAGAGAATTATTAGAAATTCAAGGTACTGAATTAAGGGACTCAACCATTTGGACATCCAGGACACAATTAAGCATCTAAGGTAAGAAATTCTACCTCCTAGTTTGTAATTTAGTTAGTTATTACATGAAATCAAGTGTGATGGGTGAATTAAGATGAGAATTGAGCTTAAGAAGATGAATTCCATGCATGCATGCATTTTCATCACATTTGGAGTTTGAATTTCAAACAAATCTCACATGCATGTATCTACCTTGACTTTGTTTTGAGTTTGCATCACATTTCTTACCATTTGACCTTAATTGATCATGTTTTGAAAAGTTTAAGGTTATAACAATTCATGCATGCCATGTCCATATCATATTCGTAAGCTTCAAGTTGAATTTTGGGCAATTGGCAAGCTTTTGAGCCATAATTTCATGAAATGATCCTTGATTCATCATATTTTACAAGTTTTCATGTGTTTCCTCAAGTTTTAGGCCCAAGAGAATGTGTTTCGTTGGTTTGAATTTGAGTGTTGAGTTGAGAAGAGCAATCTGAAAATTCTAGAATTCTGCTCTCCGTTCGAGCAATAAATTCTGTGCTCGAGCGACCACTTTATGTTTTTGCACTCCCGCTCGAGCAATAAATAGTTGGCTCGAGCGTAAAATGCATACTCCCAGAAGTTTTCTATTTTTGCAGACCGCTCGAGTGACAAGAGTTCGCTCGAGCAAAAACTTGAGTCTCACACTCGAGCGCGCATCGAGTGAAAAAACCAAACAACCAGTACTTTTGCAGAATTTGCAGACCGCTCGAGTGACCTCTCACATTTTTGCATGTCCGCTCGAGCAAAAGAAGTTGCACTCGACCCCTGTTTTCAGCAAATTTTTTTAAGTGTTTTCAAAAGCATTTTGGCATCCTCATTGCATCTTAGGCACTCCTAAGACAAGATTAAAACATAATAATGAAGATAAGAAGCAGAAATACACCAAGATAAAAACGAACTAAGTTAATGATTCCATGTGTGTAATTCAGTATATATTCGTTCTGTAATTGTATAGGTCACGCACCACAAGATATCTGATTTGCCTACTCTATCTATCTGTTTTCGAAGCCATCTATGAGTAATAACTTAGTAAAGCTAAGTTAAACTCTATTCATTTTCTGTATATGGAATAAGATCTATTTTATAACATGATATATATATATTCTGTACAATGAATGATTGTCTAATTTCTGACAAGTATTCGTGGCAACAATTTCGTGGCTCAAGTAAGTTATCTGTTCTCGGTCCAGAGGTTCCTTTATGGAACTAACAAGTCATCCCTACCTGGCCGGAGGTTCCTTTATGGAACTGACAAGTTATATGTTCTCGATCCGGAGGTTCCTTTATAGAACTGACAAGTTATCCGTACCCGGCCGGAGGTTCCTATATGGAACTGACAAGTATGACCCTTAATGCTCTATATGTGATGTGTTAGCGCTAATGGATGTACTATGTATAATTAAGCATTAACTTTGATTTCTATTTATGATTCGAACAAGAACGTGCATATGTATCTGTTTCTATTTACTGAATTAGTTACGGGACATCATTTATTTAACCCCTTACTCAGTTATTATTCACTGGGCTTCCGCTCACTATTTATATTATGTATGTAAGTGAGCAGACATGTGACCAGGCCTAAGCTGTTGCCTGGAGAGTTGGGTCAGCCAACCACTATGCCTCCTGAGAAAGTTCCCTTTAAAAAGTCAAGTTTTTGTGGTCCAAGCTTTTAAGACTTGTTTTCTTTTTGGTATTATACGTTGGGCTAAGTCCCACTTTTGTTTTATCTGTCTATGGGAATAATGTATGACTAATGTCTTTTTATGACGTCACAAGTGTGTTTATAAAGCTTAAAATTATCTATCACATGTGTGTCAACACAGCTCGATGGACTATGTAAGTTTTATATTTGCTTCCGCAGCCCCTTATATTTTGTAATTCTGTTCAGAAACCTTTGGTAATCCAAGGATTATTGGCCAGTTACGACGCTAAACCTTAGGAGCGGGTTTGGGTCGTGACACCAACCCTTTTTTCTCTCTTTATATGTTTTACTCTCTATCTGTTTTTCTCTCCACTTTTATTTTCTTTCTCTATCTATTGAAAAAAATCTTTATTCAATTTTTTTATCTGTTAAAATACCAAGGCAAACCAAATTCTATCTGTTTAAATCTTCTCTCTCTCTCTCTCTCTCTCTCTCTCTCTCTCTCTCTCTAATCGATCTATTTTGTTAATTTTTTGTTATTGTTGAAAGAGAGAAAGAGAGCAAGATTTGTGATCTGATCTTCACAGTAGAGATTTTCATGCATCCAAGAGCAACTAGAACTACAAATATTGAAATTTTTGTCTTAAATGGAAAAAAATCACATAGATACTCCAAGATCCATCACTCAAACTTTCACATAAATATTCTAAGATCCATTAAAATAATCAAAGATCCAACTCATTCAATGGGAAAACATCCAAGATATTGCAAAATTCTTGATTCAGATCGTGAAATTTCAACATAAATCATCGTTACTCTGCCCTCCTTGTTTTCTCTCTCCTCATTGCAATGTCGTTCGCCACCGTCGTCGCCGATTCAAGCGACGATGACATCATAATCTAGGTTGTTGGTGCAATGTCAACACAAAACACATGTTCAAATCACAGATCACCATTACTTCAGTCTCTCCGAGCGCAAGTTTGGCAAGCAATCAAGGAGGACAAACACAGGTTCTTGATTTTCAAGGCTGAGATCACTGGGCTCGCCTCCACTAGCAATACGGTAGACTCTTCTCTCTATTCAAACCCTAGATTTTCCATCTACTACTATCGCAACCAAAAAAATCAAGAATGTGTATGTTTGAGTTTAGATCTTGGCAAAAACAATCGAATCAAGATCACAACTCAACTATGTGGTCAAATCAAACTCGAAACCCTAGATGCAACCTTTGAATTGAGTTCAGATAGCAAATCGTGAATGGCGGCTTAGAGTAAAAGACGATGGTGATGGTGGTTTTTGGACGATAAATCTAAGGGGAGTGAGGGAAAGAGAAAGAAAGATCTGTAGATGGTAACGAGATCTACGGTTAGCGAGATCGTTGGTGTAGCGGATGTTGAGCCCTGATAAAAAGCTGACGGTGGAGAAGTTGTCGCTGTGCTGGGATTGAGGTAGTGATATGTTTCGTGATTGAAACAAACATAGTAAAGAGAGAGAGAGAAAGATGTGGTTGTTAGGGTTTGATTTGGGAAATGATACATATATATATACATGGGTAGTTTGATCATTTTATGGGAGTTTGTCCTTATGGACAAAGTGTTTCAGCACCTGTACCTTCGGACAAAGAAAATCTAAAACTAGATTTATCGTCTGAACACCCTTAAATTTATAATAAATTCATAAAGAATTAGTAAAATGTAATGTCATTAACCTATCAAAAAGTACGTGCTTGGCATAGATGTGAATTTTATCTTTTATTTTTAGATTGATTATAGTGAATTACAACAACAACAACAACAACAACAACAACAACAACAACAACAAAAAACTTGAGGAACTTTAAGTTAAAAAAAAATCAAAAAAATTCAATTAAATCAGATATTTTCGTATATTGTATATTTTTCAATCTTAATTTTGTGTGCTCAGGCCATAAATCCAAATCTAAATTTTTTTTAGCCCAAGGTCAACGCTCGAAAATAATATGTCCATAAGGACACGTTTTTGCAAAAAGACCAAACTACTCCATATATATAATATAGCTACCTTAAAGATTTCCATTTTCAAACCCTAATTACAGCTCTCCATCTCTCATTCTCTCTCTCTCTTTTTTTCTCTCTCTCTGTGTAACAACCCCGACCCATAGTTAACATTAATCCATGTTTAATTGCATCTAAAAAGAAATTAAAGTGAAATTTTGCATCATACATTGCATTATATGTGTTTATATCTGTTTAACGTAGAAAGATATGTTCATGTTTCCGTTTTGGATTACAAATTGAAGGCCTTATTGGCATCCGATTCAGAAATTGACTTGATTTATGTGTTAATTAGAGTTTTTAGAATTTTACGGTAGGTTTAATTGAAATTTGGTTCGGAATGATTAAATTAAAATAATTTAATGTCTACTTGATTAACTTGATCAATAAATAATTAATCTTATGCCCAAGCCTATATAAGGCCACCCCTACCTCTTCTTACACATTTTTGACACCCCCATTCCCTCATCTTTGAGCTCAACGTGGGAGAGAGTGAGAGACTAAAGAACTTGGGACCAAACTTGAAGTAAAGAAGGCCATTACTAGGAGATTTGGCGAATTACTCAAGATTTTGATTAAGTGAAGCAATTGAGTAGCCTAGGTAAGAGCTCAACCTTACAACCTTGGGATTGAGTCATTTAGTACATGAATACAAATGAAATAGGTGAATTCATATGGGAATTGAGCTCGAATTGAAGAAAGCTAAGTCATTCCATACATGCATGCATGTTTCATAGCATTTTAAAGTTGTTGTCAAAGCTTTTCTCACATGCATGTATGGTTTGAAGAATTCATCACATTTCTCACCATTAGTCCTCATTTGATCATGTTTTGGAAACTAAGAACTCAAGTCAATATATGCATGACAAGCTCATATCATGTCCTTGAAGTTTCAAGTTGAATTTTGGCCAATTTACCTACTTTTGGGCCTTGACTTTGCGAAATAATCCTTAATTCTTCATGTTTAGTAAGTTTGTAAGTGTTTTCTCATGTTTTGAGGCCAAGAGATGTGTTTTGATTAGGTTGAATTCGAGTTTGAACCAAGGAGAGCAATCTGAAAATCTCAAATTTTGCCACTCCACTCGAGCAGTGGATTCCACGCTCGAGCGGTGACTCTGTGATCTTGTACTTCTGCTCGAGCGACCAAAAGTCCGCTCAAGCATGAAATGCATGCTCCCAGAAGTTCATATGTTTTGCAGATCGCTCGAGCGACAAAAATCACGCTCGAGCAAAGGTTTGAGTCTCATGTTCGAGCGGGGATCGAGCGTCCGTCGAGCGTAAAAATCAAGCAACCAGTACTTTTGTCAAAGTTTGCAGATCACTCGAGCGAAGAAAGTTATGCTCGAGCGAACCTTCACATTTTGCATGTCCGCTCAAGCGAGGAAAGCCACGCTCGAGCGTGAACCCTGTTTTTAGCAAGTTTTGAAAAATATTTTCAAGTACATTTTTTTGCATCCTCATGCCATCCTAGGTATTCCTAGGCCAAGATTTAAACACTATAATGAGGATAAAGGCTAGAAACACACTAAGGACAAATGAAATAAGTTATGTACAATTCGAGCGTGTGTTTCAATGTATGTATCTGTTATGTTATGAAGGTCACGCGCCTCAAGTTAAGTGAATTACCTACTCTACTCGTTTATTTGAAGCCACCGGTTATCTGTGAATAATAACTCTGTAAAGTTATGTTTGGATTTAATTATTTTCTGATGATATGAAATGTTCAATTTTTTGAAATGCTATATTTTGTATGAATGAATGATTGTCTAATTTTCTTTGAAACGTAATTATGGTATCCTTAGCAGAGACCCTTGCCCAGGGGACATAATAGTGTGGCTTATGGTCATGAGGCCCTAGCCCAGGGGATAATACCGTGGCCCAGGCCCTCGCTTGGGGGAAACAATACCGTGGCACAGGCCATCGCTCGGGGGAAACAATACCGTGGCCGATGTATGAGATATGTTACCCAGCACCAGAGGTTCCTTTTGGAACTTGATATGCTTGACCAAAGAGACATGTTTATACTAATAGACCTACCATACATGATTTGAATATGAATAAGACTATGACTCAGTTTCTGCTATAAGCCTGATTATGATTCTGATTTGCTATGAAATTTGAAATCTGTTCTGGGCATCATTCATTAAAATCTTTACTCTGTTATTATTCATTGGGCTTCCGCTCACTATTTATATTATGCATGTTGCTGACCAAGCGTGTGACCAGACTCAAAGTTGATGATCAGACACCTCTGTTTTGTCAGCTAATCATTATGCCTCCAAGGAGGTTCCCTGATATGATCAAGTCAAGTCTAAGTGGTAATTGTCACGACCCAAACCCGCCCCTATAGGTTTAACATCGTAACCGGCCAGTAATCCTTGGATTACCAAAGGTCTCTGAACAGATAAGCATATAATAAGGGGCTAGCAGAAGCAAATACATAAATATAGTTGTCCAATGAGCTGTGCTGACTTATATGAAATAGAATATTTAAAACTTCATATACATAGTCAAAAGTCAATCATACATTATACCCACACACATTAAAGTATCTGAAGTACAGCCAACCGAATTACATCAAGTCATATATATACACAGAACCAACAGAAGTTGAACACAGGACACTTCGGGAACCTCCACGTGAGGCACAATGGCTAGCTGACAACAAAACACAGATTCAGACAAAAAGTCTCCAGACTTGAACTCCAGAATGCTCACTTATACATATATATATATATATACAAACAGTGAGCTAAAGCCCAGTGAATAACATTAAGGTAAAGAGGTTAGTGAACGAAATCTGAACATATCATAAGCAGAAAACAGATCATAGCATAATCATTCTCATATCAAAACATAATAATAGTGCATCCCATAGAACACATTACAGAACGTCTTCCGACTAGAGTAACCGGTTCCGGATATCGATTAAACACATATCACCACAATGAAGTGGCTAATGAGATCTCGTAATTACTTGTATATCATGGACCAGCATTTTCATGTCGTCCCCCATGACTTGGGACTATCTATGGATGCCATAATAGATTTCAAACATGGAATATTCGTTCACGAAAACAGATATCATTTCAGAAATCATAGCTTATCACATTTCATTTGGAACATAATTTCATATAAACATATCTTTACGATAACGTTACTCACAGTGGTTCCAGTAAGCGGTCAATCAATCCTCAAGTCTTGACCTACAATCACAAAATACATAACACAAGCATGTCTTATCATTACACATTCATGTGGCCAACACGTCTTAGCTTACTTTACATTGATTCTTGTTCTTTTTTGTCCCAAAGATGAAAACACACTCTTGAATCTCATAACTTAGTACATTCTTCACTTAGTGTGTTTCTAATCCATAACCTCATTATCAAAGCTTAATTAGGTCTTAGGAATGCCTAAGATGCAATGAGGATGCCAAAACATGAGTTGGAACACTTAGGCAAATTTTCTGAAAATAAGATCCCCGCTTGAGCGGACATGCAAAATGAGAAGGGTCACTCGAGCAAGACTTCCTTCGCTCGAGCGTTCTGCAAACTCGAAGAAAGTACTGGTTGGTCTCAATCTACGCTCGAGCTACAACTTCCACGCTCGAGTGGACATGCAAAATGTGAATGGTCGCTCGAGCGCACATTCCTTCGCTCGAGCAATCTGTAAATGACATGAAACTTCTGGGAGCTTGCAATTCACGCTCGAGTGGACTTTGATCGCTCGAGCGGAGTGCACGCACTCAGAGTGGTCGCTCGAGCGTAAACTCCCACGCTCGAGCGTGGATGCAAATTCTGGAATTTCCAGATTTGATCACCGAGCTCAAAACTCGAATTCAACCTTCCAAAACACATCTCTTGGGCCCCAAAACTTGGGAAAACATAGTAAACTTGTAAAACATGAAGAATTTAGGATCATTTCATAAAATCATAGCCCAAGGTTTTGTCAAAAGCTCACATTTTCAACTTAAAACATGATGAATGTTCATGAACACAACATGCATGAATTTTTCTTGTATCAAACTCCTCAAAACATGATCAAACCCCACAAAACAACTTGGAACTTGATGATTTCCCTAAATGAAGATGAATTTCAAACATGCACAAGAGAATTCTTGAAAATCATGCTCAATTTGTAAGAAAATGGACATGCATGCATGAATTGCAACTCAAACTCTACTCTAAGCTCAATATACACATTCAAACTCATAATCTTCATGTTGATGACTTAGATTCATAAATTATGGGTTGGATTCATACCTATAGTCTTGAATTAACTAGATTCTTGCACAAAATTGATGAACTCAAGCAAAGCTTTCAACTTCTACCTTTAATTTCTTCTTCTCTCTTACTATAATGCACTCTCTCTCTCTCTCACAAGTAAACTCTCAGATTTTGGCACTCAAGGAATAAGGGGAAAGGAGCTAAATGAGTTCAAATGAACTTATTAGGCTCATAAAAAGCTATGGTGCTAAAAATACAATAATTAAAATATTAGGCTAACCAAACATGACTTAATTAATCAGACTGAATCAAATTTTAATAAAATTTGCCATATGGTTCTAAAAATTCCAAATAACATATCGGTGTAGTCAATTTCGGTTTCAGATGCCGATAAGGCTTTCAATTTACATATTAAAGTGGAATTTCAAACAGATATTTCTATAAATAATAGATAGAAGACCAAATATCATGCAATTTACATACTAACCCCAATAATTCATTTGATCCACTCAATTAGTATCATTAAATACGAATTAGTGGCTAATTACGGATAGGGGTTGTTACAGTAATAGTAAAGACCTTATATTTTGTTTGTAATACGAACAAGTCATTTGTTTTGTGTATAAAAGCTATTTTCCTTTTTGGGCTGCAACTGTATCAAATGTGATAAAGACCAATGCATCATGATGTCACATATATGAATATATTATATATAAGGTTTCAAATTTTTATCCCATGTATATTTGTACAACTCTATGGACTATTCATATTTGGTATATTTGCTTCTGCAGTCCCCAATTAAATATTATTCTATTAAGAGGCCTTCTGTAATCCAAGGATTACTGGCCGGTTACAATGCTAAACCTATAGGGGCGGGTTTAGGTCGTGACACACACACACACACACACACTCTCTCTCTCTCTCTTACATTGTTCATCCCGACTCATCGCCTAGTTCGATTCTAATTGTTAGTGACGGCGACGATACGGTGGCGTCACCGCTGCCAATTTCGTTGTTAAGGTCGTTTCGTTGTCGTCGGGCTCCTTAGGTCACATTGGCTTCTCCGCTGCATCCTCATTCATCTCGCTATATATATAGCATATTCTTTCTCTTAGCAACTCCTCTAAACTTTCATATTTCCTTCCATTATCGGTTACTAGGGTTTCAGACTTCACATTTTTAGAGTGATCGAACATCATAAAGAAAACTACACCGATACCAAACCCGTCTTTGTCGATCTCTTCATCGCTGTTGTCTGGTTCATCTCTAGTCACTCATCCTTCCATTCTCTCTACAACATCAAGAGCTTAGACTTATATATGTCAATGAAGAATCCAAAGTAAGTATTGTCATTGCCATCACTTTATCATATAGAAGTAAACGATATGACTTATGGCAATGACGAGCCCAGATCCCACCATGCTTCTCTTTCTTTGGTCAGATCTGTGTTGTTTTTTAGCAGATCTAAGGATACTGAGTTTGGATCTCAGAATTTGTGTTTTTTTATAAACATTTTATCTGTGTTCAGATTTGAGTTCGGTTTATTTGAGTAATGATCTGTGGAGTAAGATCAATTTTTGTACATTTTACAAACATTTTTTTAAAGACATTTATTGTTGTTATTGTAGTAGTAATAGTAGTAGTAGTTGTTGTATATCCATATCTCTCACTCTCTCTCTCTCTCACCTTCTCTTTTCTTCTCTGTTTCTTATCTATTTTTTGTTTTTTTTATTATTATTTGTTTAGTGTTAGATCATATGATTGAATGATGAGTACCTCTTTGTATGTGTATGTGAATGTATGTATCTCTGTATATCTATTCTTCCATTCAAAATTGGATTGTATATTTGTGTAAAGGAGATAAGAAATTTCAACAGATCATGAATATTTGATTTTTTTTTTTTTTTTGGTTCTTTGGGTTTGGACAAAAATTTGAGCAGATAAGATATGTTTGATTTGGAAAATATATATATAGAGAGAGAGAGAGAGAGAGAGTATGTTTAATAGATAGATACATAAATTGAACAAATAGGTCAAAAAATTGAACAAATGAGGTTTGGTTTAACTTGGTATTGCAACAGATAAGGTTGGATTAGCTCAACAAATAGGGTTTGGTTTTCCTTGTATTTCAATAGATAGAAAAAAAAATTAAAAAAATTGAACAAATAGAATTTTGACAAATAGTTTATAAGGAAAAAAAATTGAATAGACAATAAAATTTTGGACAAATATTTGAACAAGTAACGGAAAAAATTGAATAGATAGGCAAAAAATTGGATAGATAGACAAAAAATTGAATAGATAAAATTTTATTTAGACAAATATTTAAACAGATAAGCAAAATTTGAATTGAAAAGATTAAAAAATTAAACAATAGGGTAAAAAATTTGAACAGATAGAGAAAAATTTGAACTGATAACCAACAAAAAGTCAAATAGATAAAAATAATCAAAGGGTAAAATTGAAAATAAAATATCATATAGGACTTCTCACCAAATGATTTCACAAAACATGGACCTCTCATCAACAAAAAATATTTACTATATCTAATGCCTTAAATACTCTCTAAATTAGATTTATCACTAATTTTCTATTTAAATTATTGAGACTTTAAAAATAAAAAATAAAAATTAGTCTAAGGTCTCTATCTCATTTTTAATAATAAAGAAGATCACAATATTGTTTTATGATGTCCCTCAACCCCACGTCCATGTATCATGGAGAAATTTGACTCTCTCAAATCAATTTTCTCTCTCTCTCTCTCTCTCTCTTACTCAAACTCTCTCTCTTCCTCTCTGCTAAATTCAACTCAACCATGACAAATTGCTATGTGATCTTCTGTGAAATCTTGATCACAATCTTACTCCCTCCTGTCGGCATTTGCATCAAGCATGGCTGTTGCAACGTAAGCCTCTTCCCTCTCTCTCTCTCTATATATATATACACATACATATATATGTATATATTGTGGAGTGATGTGATTGAATATCTTTGATTTAATTCAATTCTTCTTTTATTATTTCAAATGCATATGTATATAGATTTTGGAGTGATTTGGTATGATCACGCTTGATGATTTGTCGATTTTCATTGGCGGACACTCATATATGTCCGATTTGAGGCTTCATATTATGCCAAATAGGCAATTGATGAAAGCTGATCTAGAGATTTTGGCTGCGGCGACGGTGCTGTCGACGATGGAAATGGTTAGACAAAACTAGAATATATAATTACATAAAAGATTCCAATTAAGCTAATAAGGTTTTGAGAAAAAAAAAATGGGTTTGATAGAAGCTGGACTGGTATGGAGAAAACAAGAAGAAGATTAAAGAAGAAAAAAAAAAGCTAAACTCAATTAAAACAAAATCTTTGAAAGCAAAATCAACAGGCAGATAAAAAGGAGAATTAATAAAATATTGGAATTGGACGACAATCTGAGCTGTAAAATCACAAATTAGAAAAAATCAAAAATCAAAGAAAGCTCATATATATTGAATATTCTTTGCTTGGAGTCACATTTCAGTAAAAAAATTGGAAATGGATAAAGGCAAAATGCATTGAACACTATGATGACTTATTTATATATATACATATATATTTCAATTATGGTCAATAGTTTACTAGCCTGTTGAGTGTGTTTTAGAGCTTACTATAGTTGCCATTCTTTGAGTAGAGAGAGAGAGAGAAATTTTTATTCAGATAAATTTTAAAATACATAGAAATTTTGTGTTTCGAAATTTTTCTGATTTGCAAAGTTTTGAAATTTCTCTAATTTTAAAACACAAAGAAATTTCAAAACATATATTTGCATCACTTGTTAAATTACTTCCCTTATAGAGTGAAGAATTAAAGGGTTGACAAGAAACTATTCCATTTTTTTCTTCTCTCTTCTCTGTATAATACGTAGAGAAATTTCCAAAACACAGAGAAAATTAAAGAAATTTCTCTAAATTTCTCTAAGTTAGGAAAAATTTCTTTGAATTTCTCTAAGTTTGGCCAAAATTTCTCTAAGTCGGACGGAATTTCTCTGAGTTGGGTCGAAATTTCTTTGAGTTTGGGCCAAAATTTTGATTGATTTTGTCTGGCATCTGAATTTTTCCTGACCCATCAAATTATATTGTTTGTTTGATTTTTATTGGTTCGTTGTGTCCTTGTACGTAATTTTCCTCTTGAAATGAATTTTCTCTGGCATCACAATTGTTTCTAAACATATTGGATTCACTTTTCTCTATGTAATTTGCTTGATTTTCTATGGCTAGTTGTCTCTTTGATTTTTTCTCCAATTTTTTGTAGCATGTTTAATTTTCTTTGCCGTGTGTAATTTTTTTTTGCATGTTTAATTTTCTCTGTCTTGTTTAATTTTCTTTGTGATGTTCAATTTTCTCTGGATTTCTCTAGTTTGAACTCAGAGAAATTTCAATTTTCTCTGGTTTGAACCTAGTGAAATTCTTTGGGAAGTCCAGAAAGAAATTCTCTGCATTGAAATATCTCTAGGTCGATATTGAAGGACCTTAGACATTATAAAAATATTAAATGCCATTTATGCTATAAAATCTTAATACCAGGGACCCTAAAAAAAATCCCCTAAAAAAATTAAAAAACATTAAAAATTCGCTAAATAAAATAGTAAATAAATTTGTTCTAGACATGTCACAGGTGCGAATTGTCTAAATGGCATTTTCTAACAATAGGATTGGATGGAACAAATTTCGCCAATGATCAGATGCCACTTGTAAAACAGTCACCTCTTCAAGAAAACTTATTCCGTGACACGTGGCTATACTATACAACGATCTGAACCGTCTATTATATAGATCCGACGTCCCAGATCGATTTCTGGTATGACCACGTCACAAGCACCGGTAATTGTCTGATCGCCAAATCCAACGATGGATCACTTTGTCGATCACTTTGTTGGCACATCATCGTTATTCCGCCAACCAAACACATTACACGTCACAGCCATCCTTCCCTATACCCAATTTGTTCAAGAAAACTTCAAAATCTATCTATCAATCGTCGAAAATAGCCAGTCCAGACCAACTTTGACGATTTAATAGAATTCTTTGTTGTAGGGTTTCTTTCACTTTCTATTCCCTTAATTCATTTCTTCTCCTGATTCGAAACCTTGATCATCGTCTCAAGTTCTTCTTCTCCAATGGCGTCTAGTTCTCATAGGGGCGGCATGTCACGACCCAAACCCGCCCCTATGGGTTTAGCACTGTAACCGGCCAGTAATCCGAGATTACCGAAGGCCTGCTTAACAGTAATACAGTAAAACAGAGTACAGAGGCATGGCGGAAGCCAAAATAGCAAATAAACAATGTCCAATGAGCTGTGATAGTCTGAATGCCAAAAAGACTTTTTCATACATATATGCAGTCAGTGACAAAACAGTATGTACATATATACAATCATTCAGTTCAAGGACCTAACCGCTATTAAACAGTACGGTAACAGTCTACAGTTTACAAAACAGAACAGAAGGGGGAAAGCTAAAACACCCCATAGCCTTAGCTTGACAGGCTCGGAACCTCGCAGTGAGGCACATAGGTTGGCTTGACAAAACTGGAGCTTAACCCCAACACTTCTAGCCGCGGTCTGGTGCCTGTACACCTACATATATATATGAGCAGTGAGCTAAAGCCTAGTGAATAACGTAATGCGTAAAGAGGTTAAGAATGAATGTCCTTGCAGTAATGAAAACAGTTCGTTAATTCAGTATATCAGTCATTCAGTCATATGTGGTATATCCATTAGCATAGCAGTACAGTAAACAGTAGGTCTTAAAAGACCGAACAGTAAATGATGGCCATCAATCAGTAAATAGTAATGGTTCCGACAAGGGAACCGACAGAGATCTCTGTAACAGTAACAGTAACAGTAAACAGTAGTTGCTAAGAATGCCACAATACAGTTCAGAATATAGGACATACATTCATTCAATTAACAGTATCAGTTCAGAAAATAGTACAGTTCAATTATTCAGAAGATAATCATTTTAAACATATCTTTACACAGTTGTTACTCACAGAGTTCTGGGCTATAGTAAAGCTAGAGTGCGTCCCCAGTCGCCAACCTTACACAATTTACAGATTGAACACACACTAAGATACACAGTTGAGAAAGATAATAACTTAATCCCTATCTTGACTCGGTGTGGTTCTACATCTACATCCTCATTAAGATGCCTTAAACTAGGCCTAAGAATACCTAGGATGAAATGAGGATGCAAAGATGCACTTTAAAAGTATTTTCAGAATTTTCAGAAAATAGGGGTCCCGCTCGAGCGTAGGTTAATCCGCTCGAGCGGACATGCAGACAAAGGTTTCCGCTCAAGCGCAGACTTAACCGCTCGAGCGTACTTCAAAATAGTCAAAAGTGCTAGATAGGTGAAATTCACGCTCGATTGGGCGCTCGACATCCGCTCGAGCGTAAGACACAAGGTCCCGCTCGAGCGTAAATTACCCCGCTCGAGCTGACTTAAAAACAGAACAAAATACTGGGAGCACGATTTCCACGCTCGAGCGCCAGTCACCCCGCTCGAGCGTGAGTTCAAAATCTGAAATTCCCAGATTCAGATTTGAACCTCAAGCTCAAAATCAAGTTTCAAACACCAAATTCGATCCTCTTAGGCTCATTTTCTGGAAAACACTTCAAAACTCATAGTTTAACATGATTCAAAGCTCAATTTGTAAAATCAAAGCCCAATGGTAGTTCAAACAAACCCAATTTCAAATCAATTTTCATGACAACAATTCAAATGAACATGCATGAGTTTTAAATCAATTCAAAGCTTTAATACATGCTCTAATGAGCCAAATCTTTCAAAAACATGATGGTTTCATGAACCTTAGCTAGAACTTGTACATGCATGCAACAATTATCCATGAAATCAACTTAAAACTCAACAATACCAACATGCATGCATGGAATAAGCTCCAATTCAACATTATTAGACTAAGACATGACTTAGCTCTCTAGAGGCTCAAGAACCATGCAAGAACAATCTTAAATACATCAATGAAAAGGTGAAATCCTTACCTAAGTCTGAATTATAAGGTGTCAGAGCTCAAATTCACAATTATCTTCTAAAATCTCCAAGTCTACAAGCAATTATCAAGGAGGAACTCACTTTCTCTCACTCTAACTCTCATGGTCGGCAAGAACAAGGGAAATGAGCTGAGCAAATGTTTGATCTAGGTGTAATGAGGCTCAAAGGTGGTCTTAGATAGTGGCCACTCACAATGGCAAAATAGTAATTAAGTCAACAATGCAATTTAACCCATTTTAATCTAATTTAATCATACCAATTCAGTTTTCAGATAAATATGCCATAATTTCCTATAAATTCTAACGAACACATAACATTAATCAATTTCAGATATGGCCGCCGATAAGGCCTTCAATTTGTAGGTTAAACATAAAAACACGAACAGATCAATTAACAATCAACAGATAGAAATGCAATATAACAGATATACTTAATCAATTCAATTCCAGATTCCAGTCAGTCAGTCCAGTAGTTGAATCAGTTCAATTACCAATCATAATCAGTCTCAGTTTAGCAGTAATCAGTAATCGATCAGTGATCAGTGATGAGGGTTGTTAGAAGGCGGCTTCTATGGCGCCGCTCCATACAGATCGAGGTATTTTCATAATCAATTAGTTCATTTTTATTTGTTTTTGGATTTTTCTATTTGAGTATCGAGAATTTAAAAGAAAAAAAATAAAACTTGAGTCTTGTCTCTTCAAATTCAGCCTAATATAATTGAGTTTCTTTTTTATTTTCTAATTCCCTTTTGTTTGGTAGTGATATTGAATTTGTGTTGTATGTATTTATTTGCATTTGTGAATGCATGGAAAGGCTTAGCACGAGACAAGTGGCTAGTTCAGATGAAATCCAATTACAGATTGATCCGATGCATGGGGATTTGGATGATGAGATCACAGGTCTCCGTAAACAAGTTGGACAACTGAAATTTGTAAGTTTTTTTTCCTTCTTCTCTTTTGTTACTCAACTTTTCTTGTAATTTCTTAATTGATAGAATTGGAGGCATGTTTAGCTATTGGGACACTAACGATGAGATTCAGAGAACATAACTTTTATTTAATAGTTGTTGTTAACTCTGGTTAGGCTATAGACAAGTTAGATATATCGGTCGTAAACTACTCTAGGATATTCAATATATATACTCCTTTTACATTGATGTCGAATACCAAAAATTTTAATTTTCATCTTCTGCCAAAAAATGGAAGAGAGAGTCTCAACAGACATGGGCATTGCTTTCTGGATCTCCAACTTACACAATTCAATATTTGTTTCTTGCAAGCGATGCCTTCTCTCAACTACAGTCATCCGAGAACCAACCAGTTTCATTACCCACCAACACTGCGAAAAACATATTGACTCTCCAAAATGATCCTAACATGTGCAAAACATTGCTTAATCTGCTAAAACCTCACTGATCTATCCACTAACAGTGAATTAAATTTTGAATTTTATAATCCATCTTTGAAATCGCTCTGCTCCGCTGTAGTTAATACACATATTGCGGGCTTCTTGCAAAACTCGCTTTTTCAATTTGGGATCATTTGGTACACACAACTTTCATTGAAATTTCAACACATCATTTTCAAATTCAAAGTCTAGCCTTGGTTTGGATTCCTGTTCATCAAAATCCAAAAGGATGAATCCAAAACACCCCAGCCATGACATATGTTACTTCGGAACCTCGCGGTAAGGCACAATGGTTGGCTTGACAAAACAGAGTTCAGGTTGACGCCACTAACTCTGATCCAGTGCTTGATCACCTACATATATATAATAAACAGTGAGCTAGAGCCCAGTGAATAACAACTGTGTAAAGAGGTTAAGAATGATGTCCTTACAGTATTTGAAATAATCGATTATTGATAGAACATTTTCAATTAATCTTTTTGTCAATCAATCGTTCATTCGTTCAATTCAATCAATCATATTCATATAGGTCATATGTGGTACATCCAATAGCAACAATACGATAGATCTTGAAGATCGAACAATCAATTGATGGCCATCAAACAATAATAATAGTTCTAAGATTTGGAACTGATAGAGATTTCTGTATCAATAACAATATCGATGACGATAACAATAACAATAAGCTATGGATGCCATGAATACAATTGAAAAGAGGATCATCATTCACAATAAAATGATCAATTCAGAAAACAATATAGTTTTTCCTTGGAAAATAAATACAATTAGCACATATCTTTACAACAGTGTTATTTACAGTGAGCTCCTGAAAAACACGTGCTAATCGTTCAGCGTCCGACCTAAACAAATAAGTCAAGCACAACACAATTACAATTACACTCTTACAATCTATTTAATTCGGTTACTTGTTTGTCTTTGAGTTTCTCTCATTTAATTCTAATTTTTCACTCGGTTATTCCTACATTTTCTTCCTTTCATTCCTCTTAAATATGGATGACTAGTATTCGGAATTAATTAGATTATTAACCTCCAATTAAAATATGTTTAGTTATGTATTACTCAAACTAATTAAATATAAATAATCGAATCATATACAAACCCTTATTAAGGTCACTAATTACACAATTAAACTTAAATTAGAATCATACACATTAATTATAATTGTTTAGTCATGTTTAAATTACTGAATCAGAAACTCATAAACTTGTAAATTTTGCAATTTCAACTCCATTTCAAGCAAATCAAGGCTAAAATAATTAATCTTCACATTTATTTCCATAATCTTAAGCCTAACTCAATTTCAATTGAATTTAATTAATTCTCAATTAAGGCTTAATTTTACGAACCTAAATCAGATTTTTAATTGAATTCTTATAAGGCTCTAAATATCAAATTAAACTCATACTTCCATTTTTGAAACTCAATTTCATAAAACATCCATTTTCTTGAACCCAAGCTCTAATTCATGCTTAATCTCTCCTTAAACTCTATGAATCATGGTTAAAAACAAGTTTAGAACCCAGATTCTCTTAAGAATATGCTATGCATGTAAAAATTATGAGGTAAATTGACCCTTTCTTCAATTTTCTAACATGCATGTTCTAATCTCTTGTATTAATTACCAATTCAACTCAATAAGCTTATAGCCCTCTAAATGATCTTTGATGCTCTAATTGATTGTATGATTCTACAAATTATTGAACTACAAAAGAAGAACCCTTACCTAGAGATGAAGGAACTAAGCTATCTACTATGAATTTCAAGTCTCTAACAATCTGCTTCACTTTCCTTTCTTGAACTAGCCTTTTCTCTCTCTCTCTCTCTCTCTCTCTCTCTCTCTCTCTACGTAAGTCTACGTGGTTCTGTTGGTGTGAAGAAAAGATGACTCAACTAACTAAACACTCTCTCTCTTCTATATCTATTAGGATTTATTTTATTTAGTTCATCAATTATTTAATTTAAATTGAGGATTTAATCATATTAAATAAAATTCACATCTTCACAAATTAAAATTAATCCTCTACATATAATAATCTCAATCGTACTAATTTAATTATATTAATGTGAATTAGACGCTAATTGGTTAATTAGTTATTTAATTATAACTTGTTAAAATTAGTGAATGATAGGTTGAATTTATATTCTCTCCTATCAGTTCAATCAAGCAAGTCAATAATTTTTCAAGACAATCAATAGCACCTAATCACATAAACACTCAATTAACAATAAGCATATATTCAATTTAATTTAAATTAATTTTAACTAAGGAGATGGTTGTCACACATATATATATGTTTTTAACATCTAATGAAATATCAAAGTAAAAATAATTATGAAAGAGATTTAAAATATGAGATTTATTATAAATTAATAGTTATATATATAAAAAAATATTATATAAAATTAGTTTGAGTTATATATATATATATAAAATATTATGTAAATACTTAATAATTATTTAATAATATTCTTCAATCAATTAGTAAATTAAATTATTCTAAACTACAATTTAATTATTTGTTAATCCCCTATTCACAATTTGATTTCAAGCCACCCAAATCGCAGGCAGACACCCATCACATCACCTTATTCACACCCTGATCACTGTCCTAGCCACACACGCAACTCAAGCTAAGCTACCCTTGAAGAGTCAGGGTAGGACCCGTGCCCCCGTGACTGCCTTCATCAGCTTTCCATTCTCCATCCCCTCCTCGGAATCACCCCCAGGGCTGAGAAAAGCGAGTAATGTTTGAGGGCCCGAAAATGGTGGCTCGAATTTGACTCAAAATCCAAAACGACGTCGTTTTGGGTTTTGATTTTTTTTTTTTTTTTTTCTTTTCTTCCGCCATTTTCTTCTTCTTCTTCTTCTTCGCAGAGACAGAGAGGGAGAGGGAGAGGGAGAGGGAGAGGGAGAGAAGAGAGAAAGAGAGAGAGAGGGAAGACAGGTCGCCGGTCGCCGATCGCGTCGCCGCGCCTCCGTCGCCGATCGCCGCCTCTGCTCGTCGCCGCGCCTCCGCCTCCGTCGCCGATCGCCGCCTCTGCTCGTCGCCGCGCCTCCGCCTCTGTAGCCGATCGCCACCTCTTCTTCCTCCGTCTTCTTCCTCCATTTTTTAGGCCCCCTCCAGTCCTTCCTCCCCCCTCCCCCTCCCCTCCCCTCCCCTCCCCTCCCCTCCTTCTCTTCTTCGTCTGCTGAAAAAAAAAAAAAAAATAAAAAATAAAAAATAAAAAAAAATTTCGGGGCATTCGGGGGTCCCGTTTTCGGGCCCCCAATCACTACTGGAGAAAAGCCCAACAGAAAAAGAATAAGAAAAGGAAATTCTTTTGAATTGTTAATGCTATCATTTAACAACATGATTCATTCCCTTTTTCTCTCCCATCTCCTTTGACCCTCTCTCTTTTTTATTGATTATATTTTCTTTTTCTTTTTTTTTTTCTTTTTTTTCTTACTCCTCCAATCACCATTCATCACGTAACAAATGAGGTGAGGAGTGACCCCCAAAAAGGGTCCCAAGCATTATTCATCATTTAATTACGACACTTTTCTACATTTTTGTTTCTACTTGTTTTGTTTCCTGAGCACTCAATGCCAGGTACCTAAAGAGATTGGAACAGAGGCAAAGTTTCGGAATGACTTTCTCAATGAGCTGGTAGGCCATCAACTTTACTACCATTCACTATAGATTTTTATTTTTTATTTTATTTTTAAACTAGCTTTCTGGAACATTTACTGGTAGAATATCTGGATTGTTTGACATTGACATGAATGAACAATCATTACTTCTTTTTATCTTCAATTACTTGAATTATGAATTTAGCTCTATAAATAACAGGGTAGAGTTCAATATGGACTTCCGTTCTATGTGTACTGGGAAGAGAAAACAGGAAAAGAAAAAGGCATAAATAGTAATAAGATATTAACCAATACTTGGTAATCAGTATTTAGGGCTAGTTTGGCATGTACTAAATAAGTTAAAAAGTCAAAAAGTCACTATCTTATTTAAGTCACATCATCTTATTTAAATTACATCACCTCTCTAACACATCACATCAAACCCAACCCAAACCCAACACAAACCCATCAATAAGTCAAAAAGTGCACTTTTTTAGGACATCCCAAACCAACCCTTAATCTTTTTTTCAATGTCAAGATTTAAGGATATATAATTCGCACTCTAGACCTTGTTTCAACCAAAATTTTTAAAGGTAAATGCGTATCTCGAGACATTTGACCCCTCATGAGACGAGACGTAAACCTCAAAGAATTGAGGTGTACGCATTTTAAATTTCAAATTTTTATATTTAGTAAATAAATTAAATACTTTAAAATGGTAAAAAAATAAAAACAAAATTAAATATAAAGGTGTAAATTCTTTTCTCCTTAGGACGTTGAACATTTTACTACATAAAAGGAACTTTTCCTTTACTAAAAGTGAAATTGATATTCTTAATTTTAGTGATTGAGTATCTCACTTGACCATTAACTATGTTTTTTCTTGATTGATCATTTACTTAATTTTTCTTATAGAATATAGTTGCAAAAATGAATTCTTTTTATTTTTTTATATTTAAACAATCTAATAGACAAAGTTTAATAAAAGCTCACATGCATACTCCTCATATGCTTATGAGCAAAAAGCATACAAAGCGCACCTAATGCGCATGTCTCAAACTATGATGTGCAAGCCTTTGGAGAGTAATGCCTAAAAATCAAAACCTTGATACGTTTTACCTTAGCCTTGAGGCATGTCTCAAACTATGATGTGCTAGCCTTTAGGGAGTAATGCCTAAAAATCAAAACCTTGATACGTTTTACCTTAACCTTGAAGCGAGGCAAGCCTCAAGCAAGCCTTTTAAAACTTTGGTTTCAATTTTCAACTCTAATTTGCAATTTCCTGGAAGTATATAAAGTTCCATTTAATATGCAAAAGTGTCATTGCCTTTTCATGGTTCAGAACACTCTGGTTCTTTGCCGGCCATGTTATATTTCATTCTAGGGTTTGTGTTCTGATCAACACTTGACACACACACACACACACACATAGTGATTTGGAAAGAAGATAAATAAATAACTAAATGATTTAGATTTTTTAGTACCATTATGGATCATAATGATCTATACAAGAGACTTGTAGATGCTCGTCATGGGTCAAGTTCCAGTATAATTCGTGTTGAATCCTCTTCACAGTTCGTATTAGGAAAGAATGAAAACTAGAGGGGCTTCTGGTATTGAACAATGTTAAGACAGGCAGCAATTGCATTTTGGATCAAATAATAAATACATTTGGCCAAGGTGAATTTAACAATGATTCTTGCTTATATTCTATAATTTGTTCACAATTCATATCAAGTAAGTGGCATTTAGCCTTCCCTTCCTTGATGAAAGAAGTTACTACTTCTGAAATTACTATATTTTCTTGTTCATAACAGCAAATGACACTGATCAAAGCTCAAGCAGGGGTGAAGAACAACATGAGGAGATTGAACAAGAGTATCATCCAGCATGGATCAAACCATGTTATTCACGTAGTTCTTTTTGCACTTATTTGTTTTAGTGTGGTCTACTTCTGGTCCAAATTTTCACAAAGATTAGGACATTAATCCTGTTGCTGCCCTGCCTAGACAGGGTCTCCTTGTCTTTTCAAAAGATCTAATACCAGTTTCTTTTTAACTCCCCTTGGACGTATTCTCATTGTAATGACATCTTTAGAAAGCATGGTCCTTGTTTCTTGGATTTTACCTTTTGAAATGTAAAGCATGGTTACTGTATGTGAAATGTGACAGTCTATCTTCTGAGTAATTAGTTTTATTACTGAAATGCTTCATCCAATCTCGAGTTTATTTTTGTACATGCAATGTTAGCTGAAGTACAAATAAGCAACAAACTAGCAAGCTCATGCACTTGCATAGAGCAACATATTTGGGTGATTTCTAATGTACTATGTTAACCATTTTTTGAGCATATTGCTACAGTAAACTAGAACTCGTTCAGAGGTTTCCGAGTGTTCGTTGATACAAGTTATGTTGGTTTAGATAAAAATAAATAAATAAAAATCCCTGATGCTTATTGAATTAAAGAACAAAAATTGACCTCCATAGTTAATTAGCAGTTCATGTGCAGAAATTTTGCTTTGGAATTGTGATCAATCCATTCATGTTGATGCAGATTTTGTATTCTTCTTTTCATGTCCGGCTTATGAAACAATGCTAGGCTAGCACTACCACACACCTCAGAGATTGTCAATAGGCCCACTTTATGTTGCCCAGAAATTTTCCAGGAATTATTCTGTGAAAGTTCGTATCTGGAGTGCTGATATCCTCCTACATTGTCCCATAACTTGTCATAGGCTGTTTTGAGGCTTTTAAAACTGTGAAATTCTATAATTGTATTTGTGGTTCCATTCATATTTCACTATTGCTTGTCTGTGAAATTCTATCTCATGAATTGGCAAATGAATGGCCAACTAGCATTGACAGGCACTTGAGATCGGCTGTGGCTTCTTGGAAGCTTCCTCCTGCTTGCTTATTCTCACATGGTTGAGGACCTTTCTGGCCCACTCTGCAAAGTAGGTTTCATTGTGACCAACCTGGCTGTCTTTGTGGAAAAGAAAGCATTCCAGTTCTTGTTCAGGGAACGGGCATTCGTTGCCAACTGAGTCCCACCATGCACCCTGGTGCTTCATCATCAACTAGTTCGCCATCCAGTGGAAAACATGCTGGCCTATACCTGCATGTTCCAACTGTGGGTACTTGTATCAAGCTCAATACGTGGCAAGCCCTACAGGTGCCGCATCACCAAAACCCCACCCACGTGGCAGACCAATAAGGCACCACGTCGGGCATGTCATATGTTTGATACATGGCGAGCCCTATGGGCGCCATGTGCCAAGGCAACCAAAATTATATACTTAGCCTAAGCGGGAGCATATGTACAAGACCAAATATATCTAGATATGAAGAGCCCTGCAACAGGCAGCACCATGGCCCCGCAGGGTCCACGGTCTTTCATACCTCGCTCCAAGACCAAACAACAATACAATCAGCCCAAGCTCCCAATTCACTTGGACTTGGATTGACAAACATTGAGATAAGCCCGCGGCCCATCCTCCTACTTGGTCGCCTGGAAACGAGCCCTTGGCTCTCCTAAACACTAAGGTGGGCCCTAGCCCATGCGCCCGCGGCCCATCCTCCTACTTGGTCGCCTGGAAGCGAGCCCTTGGCTCTCCTAAACACTAAGGTGGGCTCTAGCCCATTCACCTACTTGGATGCCTGGGTTGGGAGCAGGACCCAGGCACTACTGCTCGGGATCATCAAAGGATACTGGACTGGCGGCTGAGGTCATGGAATCGTCGAGATGGCTGTCTTCTTGCTAAGACAACTCCATTTCGACCAGGCTTGGAGAAGAGGCAACAATGACCTTACGTTCATGTCATCCGATGCATATACGAAACGTTATTTTCCGCCTGCCACGAAATGTTGCTCTCCGCCTACCGGCAAGCCACAGACGACAGAAGGGCTTATATCACTTCTGGTAGAGTTGAGGAGAACGAGCCACCTGTCCAACAGTTTGTTTAGGCTCCAATACTCCTGTGGCCTATATAACGTATCGTATATGCAGCGAGATACAACAACAACAATACAACCAAGTCTCATGCTTAAACACTCTCTCATACTTTACATTAGTATTCAAAGGTCTATCACTGCCAACCTCTCCCTCTCCAAGCTTGCCTTGACCTCCTCCTCTCCACCTCTGGTGATCTCAGGCCATTGAAGCGCCCGCCATCTTCCCGGACTACCTCTAACCACATCTCTCACCCACATTATACTCTGTTAGGGAAGAGTGGTGCTCGCTTCGCATGGCACCCAAAAAGAACATTGGAACTGGAGTAGCGACACCCTAAGGTGGCGGTAGGGAGACCCTGGCAGAGACCTCGGAACATAACTCCAGTGGCTCTCCGGAAGAACAATCCTCCCAACCGGTTATAGCAGATCAGCTACGTGTATTGACTGAGAGCGCCACCTCCCTTCAACAGAACCAACAACTCTTAATGGACGCCCTGCTAGCCTTACAAAGGGCACCTACGCTCCCATCATCATCTAACCCTCCTACATCATCTCAAAATGGCGCTCCGCCATTACCCCAGAATGGCTCAAAAGCCAACCTCGCTACGCAAAACGACTTATGAACCCAAGCAGGAGGACAAACAGCCCCCCCGCTCCCTCCATTAGCTCCCAGCCAGACACCCCCACTACAAGTTGGGTCCATTAGTGGAGCTCCCACCGCAGTGGCTTCGACTGGCTCTCCAGCTCTTCCGGCAAATCAGAACTTCTCCCAACCATTAACATTGGAGGTGGGAAAAGAGCACATACATAGCCTACTTCAAACGAACAAAGGTCACATTCCTGCCTCCCCAGAATTGGACCTCCGTCCTCCTTACCCTATTCACATCGCAAGCCTTCCATATCCGGCGGGATATACAGTACCCAAGTTTGTTCACTTCGACGGACGAAAAGGGAACGCCAGGGAGCATGTTTCACACTTTTTTGATGCCCTTGGAGCTCACTGAGAGGACCAAAACCTCCGCATGAGGGAATTCTCCAAATCCCTCACAGATCGAGCATTCTCGTGGTATGCTAACCTCACTGCTGGCTCTATTTCTTCATGGGAAGACTTGGTAAAAAAGTTTTACATCAAGTTCTTCTACGTTGAAGAAAGGTTAACCACCCTTCATCTTATGAGGGAAACACAGCGACTTGGGGAGGACATCCTCATTTACGTCCGCTGTTTCAGGGAAAAATCAGTAGACATTCAAGACCCGATGGAAGAACACCAACTGGTGTCATTATGCACTGAAGGAATGCTCACGACTTATAAACTCCAGTTGGTCAACCACCACTTCCCTGACTTTTCCGCTTTATGTGCTGCGGCCCGAAACATAAGTGAAACAGTAAGATCAGGGGCACGAATGTCAGCACCACAACCCCACTCATGGCGACCAACGGCACTTCAACCTTCCTCATGGAGGCCTAATCGACGCAACCATGCTGTATATGCAGCCAAAGGCTCCTCTGGTGGAAGAGAAGACCCGCAGGCAAAAATGAGAAAGTTCGATCAAATTCCCCCGCCATTACCTATCTCAGTAAACGAGGCACAAGAACTCCTCAACGCCTGGGTAGAAGATGGAAAAGTTCACCTCCCCGAGCCAAGGCAACCTATTACCAAAAAGGATCAAGCGCGGGCAGACTATTGCATATACCATCGTTCCGTTAAACATCCTACTACGAAATGTTGGGCACTCAGATCCCTAGTTAGAAAACTGATGTCTGACGACGCTTTGGAGCTACCTCGCCAAACAGAAGATGTCTTGAAAGATCCTCTCCCGCGCCACAAGGATAATGGCAAGACGGTCATGATGCTTTCGCATTATGACGAAATGGAAGAGCCAATGGTGTGCGAGCTCTCTGAACTCCCAGCTTCCACTTGCCCAGACTTTGAGACCAGGCGTGTGACAGCGCTTAAGAAATCGACAAAGTTCGAGTGGTTCTTCGACCAATTCGGCCTGTCTGAAACAACACGCTTTGAAGCCACCAAGGCCTTTTTAAGACTTGCGGAGCAGAATGGTGAAACGTGCATGAGTGTAAGCGGATCAGTAAGGAAAGTATTTCGAGATAACTCCTTGGCGATAACCTTTACTGAGGCCAACAAGCAAGTACTGTTTCCACATAATCGTCCCCTCTACATCCCAGTATTCATCAATGGGATGGAGTTTAAAGAAGATTCATGGATGGAGGAGCTTCACTCAATGTGATACCTTATTCTACTTTCTAGGCAGCCGGGATCCCACAAAAGCACTTAGTCAGACAGCCTATCTCCATCACCGGTTTTGGAAGCCAAAAAATTAAAACCATAGGTCATGTCCAGTTAGACTTAACAGTGGGACCAATTCGCTCTACTACTAAGTTCCATGTTATAAAAGCAGAGACGACCTATCAGGCTCTCCTAGGGAGAACTTGGCTTCACAGATATGCTGTGATCCCGTCCACCTACCATCAATGTGTCAAAATAATCTACAACAATGAGGTAGTAGCCATAGCTAGCTCTCAAAAGCCTTTTCGAGTAGATGAAGCTCACATGGCAGATACAGTATTTTACAATGATGTGGATGAAGATGAACCTCCCCTACCACTTCGAGGAACTCCTATACCTAACTGGGATGACCTCTCTGGAGAAGATTTATCACCACCTCGCAGAAAGACATTCACCAAACCAGAGCCCTCAAGAAAGCTCCCTAAAGTCACCAGGTTTCAAACAAAAGATGGCAGAGTGGTATACCGTTTATGACGGTGCGAGGGGTTGGCAAATGTTACCAATGCCGACCCCCAGCCAGACGATGTAGCAATCGCCCATCGTGAACTAAGTGTAGAAGATCACTGTTGCTACACCTTGTCTACGTTGGCCCAACGCCCGTAAATGGCAAAGAATAAAAAAAATAGAGACAAGAAGAGTAGAAGAAGGAAAAAAGCTGTAGCTTTTCCAGCAACAAATAAACACTTTGACAAATCTTGTTGTCCTGCGGTAACTCATTTGGATGGAACCGAAGGCTCAAAAGTTAAACCCTTCAAGGCAGCCATTTCATCTCCTAACCAAGTCCCTGCCAAGCAAGATGGATTGCAAGAAGTCCGACCTGCTCCGGAGTGTTTACAGGACGGCCCTAGGCCCCAAAAGCAAGAACTGGAAGAAATCAACATAGCCTCTGAAGGAGAACCCATGCGTCTTATCTTCATTTGCAAAGATCTTCCAGCAGAACAAAGGAGGCCCCTCATCGAGTTGATCAGGAGGTATTCGGACGTTTTCGCATGGACATATGAAGAAATGCCAGGGTTAGACAAAGATGTTACCATGCACCGTTTGAACGTCATTCCCCTGGCTCGCCCAGTCAAGCAAGGGGTAAGATTTTATAAGCCCGAGGTGGAGCTCAACATCAAGGACGAAGTGGTGAAGCTGCTTGGAGCAGGGTTTATCAAACCCATCCAACACCCCACCTGGCTTTCTAGTATCGTCCCAGTTATCAAAAAGAATGGTCAAAGTCGAGTGTGCGTCGATTTCAGAGATCTAAACAAATCTTGCCCCAAAGATGAGTTCCAACTCCCAAACATAGATACCTTGATTGATTCAGCGGCGGGGCACTATATGTTCTCATTCATGGATGGCTTCAGCGGCTACAACCAGATCAAAATGGCTCCAGAGGATGCCCCAAAGACAGCATTTCGCACTCCTATAGGTAACTTTTTCTATATTGTAATGCCTTTTGGATTAAAAAACGCGGGAGCAACATACTAGAGAGCTATGACAACCATCTATCATGTTACATTGATGATTTGGTAGTGAAATCTAAGGAGGAAACCAGTCACCTTAGAGACCTTCAAAGAGTCTTTGAACGCTGTAAGAAATACAGACTCAAAATGAACCCGCTTAAATGCGCGTTCGGAGTCACTGCCGGCAAGTTCTTTGGCTGCATCATTCACGGCCATGGGATAGACCCCGACCCAGCAAAGATCGCCACCATCAAAAATATACCACGACCTACTAATCTAGACGAGTTGAGAACCTTCCTTGGTCAGGCATCTTACTTGAGATGGTTTATCCTAGCTATGGCCGAAATAACACAACCCTTCAATTCATTACTAAAGAAGGACGTCAGGTTCATTTGGAATGAGGAGCACCAACAAGCATTCAAATGAGTGAAGTCAGCTTTAATTTCCCCTCTCTCTATGTGTCATGACCCCAAACCGCCCCTACTAGTTTGGTGCCGTGATGGCCAGTAATCCGGGATTACTGAAGGCTAACCTCCAAAATCCACACACAAACAGAGTATTAATATACATAGGGCTCACGAGTGCGGAAGCAATAATTTAAAAAAAAATACAAGTGGTCCATAAGAGCAGTGCATAAGTTACATGGAATGGCATACAACTTTACATAATATTACAACTTGGATACAAATACAATAAAGTACAAAATACATTTTACATCTTGATCAAAAGGCTTCTCCAGCCAACATGTGTACATTACAAGCATTATAAGCTGAGAAGCATAATTTTCAAGATTGCCGACATGAATACAAGTTAAGTCGACATAACCAAAAACCCAAAACAAGCTTGCGAGTCACACCTAGGCGTCACCGCCTTCCTGCTCATCACCAACATATATATATAGAGAGGGTGAGCTTGGATACTCAATGAATGGTATAAGAAATAAAGGGGTTTGCATGACTCGTATTCAAAATCTTTATCAAACAATACATAACATAATTACTGCAGATCAAAGGATGAACCAAGTCCATCTAGCAAATCTGCCAAGTTCCAAGGATGCTTACTAACATCATTATAATACAAGTGATGACATCTCGGCAAACAAAACCCACGCGGTAAACCGTCAGTGGCAAACAAGACAAGACAAGGCAAGGCAAGGGAGATATCCCAATTCAATGGTGTCGTTGCATTATAGTCCCCAGACACTAAGGACTTATGTTATTAATGCTTAGAGTCCCTTAGCACGTACTGTCACACCCCTAACTTGCCCCTAAAAGTTCGGGCATGACCCATTCAAAAACAGACATATAACCTGGTATATATAGCATATGGGGCCTTGTCGGAAGCACAAAACATTAAAAGAATACTAAACCAAACAAACTCCATTGAGCTATTTCTAACATGTCAGGATCTCATACATCATATGCATCATAATAGGTCGATAGAGTCCAAAAAAATATATATATATTTCTTAGCAGTACTTATACACAAACGCATATACAGACCCAGCCCTATAATCGGGCATGTAATAAAAACTGTTGAAGTTATATACATTCAACCTTGGAAGGATAACCAAGAAGTAAGCCAATTATCTCAATAAACTTCACAAAATAAGTGGCCTCGTAAGTGCTTGGATACACGAAGGTTGACAAAAGAAGCCGGGTGTCATGGGTTAGGATTGACCACCTGGTTGGTTGCCTACAGAAACAGACATAACAAAGAGTAAGCCGGGCTCAGTGAATAGTAGTACATAAATGAAACAATGCTCAACTTGAAACATGACATATATCAATATATATGGAAGTGCAGAGGTCACATAGTTAGCCTGATTCTGTGTTCATCTTATAACGGCCTTAGGCCCAGTCTTGAACATAACAGCTTGACATATCACATGTTAAATCATAATGGCTTGAAGCCCTTGAACATGGTGGCATAATGCCCTTGAACATGGTGGCATGATGTCCTTAAACATGGTGGCACAAGGCCCTTAAACATGGCGGCATAAAGCCCTTAAATAGAGTGGCATTACGCCCTTGGATAATTTGGCATTAAGCCCTTAAATATACTTATACGAACTCAAGAGGTGTCTCACACGGATTCTAGAGGTGGCTCACGTCGTAGCACTTAGTTCCGTGTAACACTTTGTTTCATATCACAACAACTTATATTGAATGGTCGTAGGCCCAGAGTCTTATAGAAAGAAGGTACTTTATCTTTCCCATTTCTTTCTTTACATACTTGAACATTAACATACATACTTGAAACATTAACATGGTTGCATACTTGAAACATTAACATAGTTGCATAAACGAGATGCTAATGGAAATCCTTAGCCATATGTAAAGCGGATAATGATAATACTACTCACAGTGTTGTGATGATGTGCTTGTTCCTCCCAGAGTGTGCCCTGCACACATTCAACCTTTACAATTTAGTTTCCTTTTCATATCAGATTACTTTCTGTTTCGTTTTACTTCGAAGGAATTTATACATATTAAAAGGCATCAATTACATATTCCGACAACATTAGAGGGTTCTACACGCAAAACGGAGCGATCCACGTTTTTCAGCATGGGCCGCACGTGCGGCTGTGAGCCCCGCATGTGCGGCAAGCTCTCCCGCACGTGCGGCAAAATGTCCCGCACGTGCCTTTTAGACAGTGGCCAAGCCCCTGTTTTTCACCATTTCCCGCACGTGCGGCCATAACTCCCACACGTGCGGCAGCACCTCCCGCACGTGCGGCCATGACCCCCGCACGTACGGCGATTCTGCTCAAAATTGTTCGAAAATTCTTACAAAATCCTATCTTTTGGAAAACATGAACAAGGCTCAAAATAACTTTCTTAATTGGTAAAACATGACCCAAATTCATTTGAATACAGTGACAATTATATACATCAAACTAGTATACTTTAGTTCAACATACACAAGTCCATAAGAGTTCTTAAACTCTCACCCACAATCCAATCTCCTTTTTGCATCAACATCACATATACCATCACATATATATATATATATATAAGGTAAGTTCTTCATGATCTTTCATGAGAAAGTAAGAAATCAAAGCTAATTTCTCCACATACATATATAAGCAACTTAGCTCAAACTCATTCAATGGATAAAACATGATCCAATTACACCTTGGGTTCAATTATCATGGTTGTATCACCCTCAAATTCAAGAGAGGAATTATAAAAAAAATAGACAAACTTACCTTGAGTTGAGATCTCCCAAAGTCTCTCTCTAGGTTATTCAATCTCTAGCCTTTATTGAAACTCCCTTCTCATTTCCCTCTACTCTTACTATCCTTTTCCAGGAATTATGTTGAACTAAGTCCAAAGCTTAATGAACACATACATATTTATAAGAGCTATAAGAGCTAATAAGACAAAAGTCAATCGTTTAAACATCCGAAATTGAAATTTCCCAAAAATACTTAATATTACCTAAAAATTATGCTAATCACATGTATAAAATCAATTTCAGATAATTAAGCCTTTAAGGCCTCCAATTTCGATTCAAACCTTCTAATGTAACAGATACTTTTCTTGTTGAACAGATAGACATCCTTAATCATATGGTTCACTTGCTTAATTTAAATTTCCCATAGGATTTCACAGTAAGCATTCAAATCACAAAATAGGATCCGAAAATATAACAAAGAACATGTACGAGGGTCGGCTTATTACACTCTCCCCCCCTTAGATAAGTTTGGTCCCCCAAACTTGTTTTACCTTAGAGTATAAACAAATGCGGATACTGATGTTGCATTTCCTCCTCTCTTTCCCAAGTTGCGTCGGTTCCGTAATGTTCCTGCCATTCCACTTTTACCATTGGAATTTCTCGGTTTCGTAATTGTTTCACTTGTCGGTCCAAAATACGGATTGGTTTTTCCTCGTAAGTTAACTTATCATTTAGCTCAATTTGGTGATAATCAATAACATGAGACAGATCCGCAAGATACCCTCAAAGCATAGAGACATGAAACACATTATGTACTTGACTCATATTTGGCGGGAGAGCAACTCGATAAGCTACCGGACCTACCCTTTCCAAAATTTGAAAGGGACCAACATAACGGGGTGTTAACTTACCCCTTTTCCCGTATCTTGGATGGCCTTTCATCGGAGTAACTTTTATAAAGACGTGACTGTCCACTTCAAATTCCAAATCTCTCCGTGTGTTATCCGCATAACTTTTTTGTCTACTTTGAGCCGTTTTTAATCTTTCCCGAATAACTTTAACTTTTTCAGTTGTCAACTGAACAATTTCAGGCCCTATTAAGGATTTGTCTCCAACTTCAGCCCAACATACGGGAGAATGACACGGTCTTCCATACAAAGCTTCATAGGGTGCCATTGCAATACTTGAGTGGTAACTGTTGTTGTATGCGAACTCTACCAGCGGTAAATGGGTTTCCCAACTTTCTTGAAACTCTAGCACACACATCCAGAGCATATCTTCCAGAGTTTGTATCGTTCTCTCGGATTGACCGTCAGTCTGAGGATGGAAAGCTGTGCTGAACTTTAATTCTGTACCCATGGCTTCTTGTAAACTTTGCCAGAATCTGGAAACGAACTTCGGATCCCTATCCGATATAATCGAGACCGGTACACCATGCAGTCTAACAATTTCATTCACATAAATGACCGCCAGTTTATCTGCATTGTACTGAGTCTTCACTGGTAGAAAGTGGGCGGACTTAGTCAATCGGTCGACAATGACCCATATAAAATTCATACCCCGAGGTGTCCGTGGTAATCCCACAACAAAATCCATGGTTAGATGTTCCCACTTCCATTCCGGGATTAGAAGGGGTTGTAATAATCCTGCTGGTCTTTGATGCTCCGCTTTCACTTGCTGACATTGCAAACACTTAGAGACGAAGTCTGCAATCTCCTTTTTCATGCTTGGCCACCAAAAGTTTTGTTTCAAATCCCGGTACATTTTAGTACTTCCCGGATGCATAGAAAATCTTGAGGCGTGTGCTTCTTCCATCAATTTCCATTTAAGTTCCAACACATTGGGGACACATATTCGATTTTGAAATTTGAGTACCGAATCTACTAAACTGAACCCCGATTGTGGTTTTGTCTCTAACTCATCACATACCTTTTTTAGAATGTCATCCTCCATTTGATGTAACTTGATCTCTTCAAGTAAAGTCGGTTGAGCCATTACCGCTGCTAGTACTGTTTCCTGTCCATGTATCTTAAACTCCACACTCATTTTATCCAATTCACTTACCAATTCCTTTTGTTCCGTAAACAGGTTGGCCAAATTTCCCATATTTTTCCGACTAAGAGCATCTGCAACCGTGTTGGCCTTACCAGGATGATAATGGATCTGTAAATCGTAGTCTTTAATTAACTCTAACCACCGACGTTGCCGCATGTTCAATTCCTTCTGGGTAAAAAGGTACTTGAGACTTTTGTGGTCGGTGTAAACTTCACAGGTAGTACTATACAAATAGTGCCGCCATATCTTTAAAGCAAAAACTACTGCCGCGAGCTCAAGATCATGTGTGGGATAATTCTTTTCATGGGGTTTAAGCTATCGTGAAGCATAGGCGATAACCCTTCCACCTTGCATAAGCACACACCCTAATCCTTTATGGGACGCATCACTATAAATTACAAACCCTTCGGTGCCAGACGGTAAAGCCAGAACTGGAGCTGTGGTTAGCTTCATCTTCAATTCCCGGAAAGCAGACTCCCGCTCTTTTGACCATTCAAATGCAACTCCCTTTCGAGTCAATTGTGTAAGTGGCACAGCAAGTTTGGAAAAATCTTGAACAAATCTCCTGTAATAGCCAGCTAAAACCATAAAACTACGCACTTCAGTCACATTGGTAGGAGTCGGCCATTTTACAATCGCCTCAATTTTGTGTGGATCAACAGAAACTCCTTCCTTTGTGATAATATGCCCCAGAAATGCCACCTCGAGTAGCCAGAATTCACATTTCTTTAGCTTTGCATACAATTTCTTTTCCCGGAGGGTTTGAAGAATTAAGCGAAGATGGGTCTCATGAGCTTCCGCATTCTTTGAATAAATGAGGATATCGTCAATAAAGACCACCACAAATTCATCCAAATAGGACTTAAAGACGCGGTTCATCAAATCCATAAAGGCTGCTGGGGCGTTAGTAACTCCAAAGGGCATAACCAAAAATTCATAATGACCGTACCGAGTTCGAAAAGTTGTCTTCTCAACATCATCAGCCTTGACTTTTAATTGATTGTATCCAGACCGTAGATCAATCTTAGAAAAGACCTGTGCCCCTTGAAGCTGATCAAATAGATCATCGATTCTTGGCAATGGATACTTATTCTTGATCGTGACTTTGTTAAGTTCTCTGTAATCGATACAAAGCCGGAGTGTTCCATCCTTCTTCTTTACAAACAAAACTGGTGCACCCTACGGAGATACACTCGGACGGATATATCCTTTGTCCAGTAAATCTTGCAACTGCATTTTCAATTCTTTCATCTCGGCTGGCGACATTCTATACAGAGTTTTAGAAATGGGATGAGTTCCCAGTGCTACTTCAATTGTAAACTCAATTTCACGGTCTATTAACTGCCCTGGTAATTCTTCTGGAAAGACGTCCGGAAATTCACAGACAACTGGGATCATGTCGGTATTCCCATTCGCCACTTTCCCCTCTAGAACACTACATAAGTACCCCTGACACCCTTTCTGAATTAATTTACAAGCCCTTGCTGCGGAAATTAAATAAGGTGGAGAAGTCACTCCATGTCCCTGAAAGGTAGACCCTGACTGTCCCGGAGGGTGGAAACTGATTTGTTTAGTCAAACAATCGATAGTTGCACCATATTCACCCAACCAGTCCATTCCCAGAATAATATCAAAATAGGCCATATCAAGAGGTAACAGATTGGCATATACCCGGATATCCCCGAGTTGGAGTTCACAAGCAGCATATACAGAAGTACAAATCATAGGGCCTCCCAAAGGTAAGACACACACAACATATAAGACAGTTTTTCTTCAGTTTTATCTAAATTAGGAACAAATAGTTTCAACACAAAAGAGTGGGTGGAGCCAGAATCAAATAATACATGAGCGAAATGACCATGAACAATAAATGTACCTGACACCACTGTTGCCGTATTTTGTACATCTCCCGGAACCAATGCGAACACCCTGCCTTGTCTCACAGTGTCTTTATTATTAGTAGGTTTAACAGTTGTCTTGGTGTTGGAAGTTGGTGCAGACCCCGCTGAACTTGTAGCGGTTCTATTATTACTTTGTTGATTTCTTTGAGGGCAATCCTTGATCAAATGACCCGTCTTACCACACTGAAAACAGGCTCCAGACTTCCGATAGCACGTTCCACAATGTTTCTTCCCACACTCCGGACAAGTCGGCATTGAATCCTGACTAGGGGTAGAAGTATTTGAACTCCCAAAAGTTTGCTTCTTGTTTGGTGGAGTAGGTGATCCCTTCGACCATTAAGTATTTTGCCTCTTCCCTTTCCATTCCGAAATTCGACTCTGAGTAGCAAGATTCCCTTCCGCTATAACAGCCCTCTCCAACATATCCACGTATGTGGGTAACTTCAACATGTTGACCTTATCCAGGATAGCGCTCCGCAATCCCCCTTCAAATTTACGCGCCTTCTTATAATCCGTGTCCACCATATGAGGTGCGAACCGAGCTAATTCCGCAAATTGGGCTTCGTATTCGGCGACGGTTTTGTTCCCTTGCCTGAGAGTTTCGAATTCTGTTACCTTCTTATCCCGCATGCTTTGAGTGAAGTACTTGTCATAAAACAATTCTAAGAATCTGTCCCATGTCAATCCTTGGTGTACAGTTCTCGTAAGCATCCACCATCTGCGTGCCTCATCCTCAAGAGTAAAGGCAGCCAGTTGCACCTTTTGAGCTTCTGTGCAGGGAAAGACTTCGAATAACTTCTCTATTCCCAACACCCACGCCTCAGCTTTCATTGGTTCTATTCCTCCTTTGAAGGATGGCGGTTTCATCTTTTTAAACTCCTTAGTAAGGGTGATAGTCCGGTCTTCAGCATGGAAATCTTGTACTGCCGGTGGAGGTACCGGTGGTGGTGGTGGTTGTGGCTGTTGCTGTTGTTGCCGTAGGGTCTCCGCCATTTCCATAATCATTCTCTCCATTCTATCCAGTCGTGCAGAAGTAGCATCTTCTGTATCTTCTGTCCTTGTTCTCACCATTGCCTACACAATAATCATTTATGCATAATAGACATATTTCAAAAGTGTTAGCATTATCAAAGTAGACTTAACGTTGCAATCACTCTTTCATATACTTTCAGGATGTCATGCAAGATGCCTAAAGCTTTTCTAGACACCCTGAAGCTCAATGGATCCGTGTGTGAGATAGCAACTCGTGCTCTGATACCACTTGTCACACCCCTAACTTGCCCCTAAAAGTTCGGGCATGACCCATTCAAAAACAGACATATAACCTGGTATATGTAGCATATGGGGCCTTGTCGGAAGCACAAAACATTAAAAGAATACTAAACCAAACAAACTCCATTGAGCTATTTCTAACATGCCAGGATCTCATACATCACATGCATCATAATAGGTCGATAGAGTCCAAAAAAATATATATATTTCTTAGCAGTACTTATACACAAACACATATACAGACCCGCCCTATAATCGGGCATGTAATAAAAACTGTTGAAGTTATATACATTCAACCTTGGAAGGATAACCAAGAAGTAAGCCAATTATCTCAATAAACTTCACAAAATAAGTGGCCTCGTAAGTGCTTGGATACACGAAGGTTGACAAAAGAAACCGGGTGTCATGGGTTAGGATTGACCACCTGGTTGGTTGCCTACAGAAACAGACATAACAAAGAGTAAGCCGGGCTCAGTGAATAGTAGTACATAAATGAAACAATGCTCAACTTGAAACATGACATATATCAATATATATGGAAGTGCAGAGGTCACATAGTTAGCCTGATTCTGTGTTCATCTTATAACGGCCTTAGGCCCAGTCTTGAACATAACAGCTTGACATATCACATCTTAAATCATAATGGCTTGAAGCCCTTGAACATGGTGGCATAATGCCCTTGAACATGGTGGCATGATGTCCTTAAACATGGTGGCACAAGGCCCTTAAACATGGCGGCATAAAGCCCTTAAATAGAGTGGCATTACGCCCTTGGATAATTTGGCATTAAGCCCTTGAATATACTTATACGAACTCAAGAGGTGTCTCACACGGATTCTAGAGGTGGCTCACGTCGTAGCACTTAGTTCCGTGTAGCACTTTGTTTCATATCACTACAACTTATATTGAATGGACGTAGGCCCAGAGTCTTATAGAAGGAAGGTACTTTATCTTTCCTATTTCTTTCTTTACATACTTGGAACATACTTGAACATTAACATACATACTTGAAACATTAACATGGTTGCATACTTGAAACATTAACATAGTTGTATAAACGAGATGCTAATGGAAATCCTTAGCCATATGTAAAGCGGATAATGATAATACTACTCACAGTGCTGTGATGATGTGCTTGTTCCTCCCGGAGTGTGCCCTGCACACATTCAACCTTTACAATTTAGTTTCCTTTTCATATCAGATTACTTTCTGTTTCGTTTTACTTCGAAGGAATTTATACATATTAAAAGGCATCAAATACATATTCCGACAACATTAGAGGGTTTTACACGCAAAACGGAACGATCCACGTTTTTCAGCATGGGCCGCACGTGCGGCTGTGAGCCCCGCACGTGCGGTAAGCTCTCCCGCACGTGCGGCAAAATGTCCCACACATGCCTTTTAGATAGTGGCCAAGCCCCTGTTTTTCACCATTTCCCGCACGTGCGGCCATGACTCCCGCACGTGCGGCAGCACCTCCCGCACGTGCGGCCATGACCCCCGCACGTGTGGCGATGACCCCCGCACGTGCGGCGATTCTGCTCAAAATTGTCCAAAAATTCTTACAAAATCCTATCTTTTGGAAAACATGAACAAGGCTCAAAATAACTTTCTTAAGTGGTAAAACATGACCCAAATTCATTTGAATACAGTGACAATTATATACATCAAACTAATATACTTTAGTTCAACATACACAAGTCCATAAGAGTTCTTAAACTCTCACCCACAATCCAATCTCCTTTTTGCATCAACATCACATATACCATCACATATATATATATAAGGTAAGTTCTTCATGATCTTTCATGAGAAAGTAAGAAATCAAAGCTAATTTCTCCACAAACATATATAAGCAACTTAGCTCAAACTCATTCAATGGATAAAACATGATCCAATTACACCTTGGGTTCAATTATCATGGTTGTATCACCCTCAAATTCAAGAGAGGAATTATAAAAAAAATAGACAAACTTACCGTGAGTTGAGACCTCCCAAAGTCTCTCTCTAGGTTATTCAATCTCTAGCCTTTATTGAAACTCCCTTCTCATTTCCCTCTACTCTTACTATCCTTTTCCAGGAATTATGTTGAACTAAGTCCAAAGCTCAAAGAACACATACATATTTATAAGAGCTATAAGAACTAATAAGACAAAAGTCAATCGTTTAAACATCCGAAATTGAAATTTCCCAAAAATGCTTAATATTACCTAAAAATTATGCTAATCACTTGTATAAAATCAATTTCAGATAATTAAGCCTTTAAGGCCTCCAATTTCGATTCAAACCTTCTAATGTAACAGATACTTTTCTTGTTGAACAAATAGACATCCTTAATCATATGGTTCACTTGCTTAATTTAAATTTCCCATAGGATTTCACAGTAAGCATTCAAATCACAAAATAGGATCCAAAAATATAACAAAGAACATGTACGAGGGTCGGGTTATTACACGTACGGACTTCCAAACTTTGTGCTACAAGTGCTTATAGTCCCTTAGCACGTACGGACTTCCAAGAATGTCATCAAACAGGATATGTATATATATATATATTTTTTTTTCCAATTAGGAATAACCATTCATGCTTACAAATACTTTTCAAAACGAAGCAAAACAAGACTTTATCAAAGCATTATAACATAGCTTTATTAAAAATACCACTCATTTAGTTCTTCAAACGTCGGGGTCGAGGCAAGTCCAAACCCTACAAACACATGGCAAAGTCTATTGAACGCACTCTCAAACAAGTTTCACATGCATGCAGATGATCTCGGCATTTCCCAAGACTAAGTCAAATCAAAACAAACACAATTCTTTATCTCGGAAAAACATGCTGGGCGACTACCAGGTCTAGGCCGAGGTTCTACATCCCCTGGCCGAGGTGTGGCCTCGATGGTCACATTCAAAGGAATGAAGTCGGGAAAAATCTGGGTTTCCCTTTCTTGAAGAACAAGATGAGCATGAATATGAGGAAGATGAATGCAAAGATCGTGATTTGCTATTACAATATTTGAGATTTCATGCTATGAGTTCAAAAACATGGACCTGGGTACCCATATTCAAGGATCTAGTGAGAACAAACACAAAAACACAACACTTAATGCAAATTTTCAGATCAAACAAGACCTTTCTTTCAAGAACACATGAACACCATTTTCTCTTTCTAAAACCAACTTTAAATCGATGCATGACATGCAAAACGGGTTCGATCATGCAATGCAGCTAGATGATCAATAAGAATGACAAGAGTAGATCGAGAATCTAACCTCAATACACGAATCTAATGGTTTGATCTCTAGGAATCAAGCTCAAAACCCACTCTCTCACTCTAAACTTCTTCTTCTTCTTCTAGAGCTTCTCTCTCCTCACAAACAAAGACATATAGCAAATGATACATTTCTAAGTCTGCTGGCTGACTTAACCCCCTACAGAGGCACGTGGCAGCGGCTGGTTGGTGCTACACAAAAAGGTGACTGAGTGACAAGACAAAACTATGACAAAGTGTGTTCAACAAGCAAGACGGCATGGGCACTCTGGCGAGTAAGGATCTCGGCTAATAACAAGACATCGGCAAATAGGGAATAATGACCTCGGCTAGGAAGGACGACATTTGACTAAGCTGTGCCACACCTTGGCCTAGATGTGCCACACCTCGGTCTAGGTCATACCTCTCCGGGACAAGATCACTTAGGTGCAAAGGTAACATCTCGGCCTAGATGATTCACACCTCGGCCTAGATGATGACATCTCGGCCAATATGTCAGGGCGAAGGTGGAGGTCAAACAAAGTGGTTCCAAGGTAATCCTAGACGGAAGACGACCTCGGCTAAACTCACACCAAGCAAGGTACAAAACATGCTGAAACACTTAAACGAACAAGGACAAGACTTGAAACGCAAGCTTACAAGACAGAATCACATGAATGCATATGAGTATGGTTAGGATAGCGTGAGGGTTATTACACTATGACTTCTCCTCGGCCAGCAAGGCCTTTACTCCTCTACATCACTTCTACACCAAAATCAGTCGGAGCTCTGCTCGCCCAGGAAATTGACAGACTCAAACGACCCGTGTACTACATAAGTAGAGTCGTCCAAGGAGCTGAGATCCGATATTCCCCCTGAGCGACATTGCCTCGCCCTAGTCTTTGCCACTAAAAAGCTTCGCCATTACCTTCTTTCTTATCCGATCCATCTCATGACCAAAAGTGATCCCATTCGCTTTCTCCTCACTAGACCAGCGCTCTCCGGCAGGCCAGCTCATTGGCTCCTATCATTAGCAAAATATGACATCACTTGCAAAGCTCCCAAGGCCATCAAGAGTCAAGCACTTGCCGACCTCTTGGCTCACTTCCCTAGTAGAGAACATGAGCCTCCCTCGGATGAATTGCCAGGAGATGAGTTCCAAGCTGCTGAAGTAAACACCGAAGGAGAATGGAGTTTGAGTTTCGATGGATCGTCCACCTCTAAAGGGGGAGGAGCTGGAATAGTCCTTATTTCCCTAAATCAAACTGAAGTCAATTTGTCATATAAACTGGATTTTAAATGCTCAAACAACGAGACGGAATACGAAGCCCTGATATTAGGGCTTACGGCAGCACTCCACCTAGGAGTAAGTCTCCTATGCATCAAAGGTGATTCTAATTTGGTGGTTAAGCAGACCAATAGAGACTATGCTATCAAGGAGCCCCCTTTAGCGTCATACAAAACCATTGTCCAAAGGTTGACAGACAAATTTGACATGGTAAGGATAGAACACGCTCCTCGTTCCAACAATCGACACCCAGACGCCCTTGCTACCTTGGCTTCTAAAGTAGAATTCGCAGAAGAATCAACTACGATAGAAGTTCTGAAGCGCTCCATGCCGTGCTCGGTAACAACTATTCTTCCTGAAAAAGAACCCGCTGACTGGAGGGCCCCAATCATCGATGAGCTCCGCGCCCCCTCAGGTAAACTACCTTTGTGTGAAATCAAACACTTTACGATTTACCAAGGAGTTCTCTACTACAGAGGGCCTAGGGGTTTGCTAGCACGATGCATCAACTTTACCGAAGCCAAGTCTAAGCTAGAAGGGGTTCACAATTGTAACGTCCTCAAAATAATACAACAAACCCACCTACATTGAAATGTATTGAAATACAAAAGACCAACATTCTTCTATTCATCAAAGTAGTTCGTACAACAGTATTACATGTTATTAACAAAGCAAATGCCCTACGGGCTTACAGCTTTCCAAGTTAACACTTGGTTACAAGAAAATAGAGTGCTAACTCAAACACATATTAAGCCCTTGGCCTGAATTACATGTAATACATCAAGAAAATAGACAACAAAAATGTCTGTCTGCCTCTAGCCTCCCAAGCTATGTCCTTGGAGGTGGCATGCTACCTGTACCTGAAATGATGTTCCCATATAGGGTGAGCCACAGCCCAGTAGAAATACACTAAACCAATTATAAACAATGACTAAAATAATAGCATTCAACAGATGGTCCACACTTATATTCCCACTTGTACCGTGTTACAGTTTCATGACAATCATATCCAAGTTGCATCTCACTTTCCGTTTCTTATCCAATTCTCAATTCATACTATAGTTCAGAACCCAGCCAAACAACTTATATGAGACAATAACTCATCTTTAACATTTTTTTCCATTTCTAGCTATATCAATACTTCAATTGATAAACACACAAGCTGCATCCACACTTCAAAGGATAAGCATATGAGTTATATCAACACTTCAAAAGATAAGCATATGAGCTGTATCAATATTTCAAAAGATAAGCATATGAGCTATATCAACACTTCAAAAGATAAGCATATGAGTTGTATCAATATTTCAAAAGATAAGCATATGAGCTGTATCAATTTCCAGTTTAGAGGTCCAGCCCCTTTCTTCCAATAAACCGTTTGGTTTAGAGGTCTAGCCCCTTTCTTCCAATAAACCTTTTGGTTTAGAGGTCTAGCCCCTTTCTTCCAATAAACCGTTTGCACAAAACAACGTATATATATATATATATACACATCGGTAGTATACATAATCAATCAATACATAAAGTTAATGTATTCTTTCAACCGTCATACTCTATGACACAGCCAATTGATTAGTTTTAGTTTGCTTAATCATCATGCATTGTCTACAACAATCAAAACTACCCTCCACCGGTAGCCCAAAGCAATTATTTCTAAACAGAAAATAAATGCACTTGACGGATATTGTAGTCAACATTTCAATTCGGTGAGCGATAAATGATTCAACTACACCCTTTAATCCCATACATTCCCAATCTCGACTTTCTCATTTCAATTCCTCATTTCTCACAATTGATTATACAAATTAATTAATCAATGCAATTAGGGCATTTTCCATAATTAATATTGCAACCCTAAGGTTTCATTTTCATTAATGTTTCAACATTAATTCCATTTCTCCATGCCAAACATGCATATAGGTTTTATATATTTAAAACCTCAACTTTTGTAAAAATACACAAAGGCCTAAACTTTCTCAAAATTACCCAACAGCCCCCAACGTATCAAAACACTAAAATTTAACGACAAAGCTCATAAAGAGGAGTAGGATATCCCTACCTCGAATGATGAAACCCAACGAAGAAGATGAAGAAAACGAAAATGCTCCAAATCCCGAAATTTTCAGATTAAAAGATAGCCCTCGACGATCAACACAACTTTTGTAAAGGTTGGAGGTGAGAAAACAACTCCTACTAGATCAATCCTAAGAGAGAAGTTAGGGTTTTAGTGAGAGGAACTCTCAAAATAGCTTTCTGGAAAAGTAAGAGAGAGAAAGGATGTTGAAAAGTGAACAAAAAAGTCGGATCTCGGCTTTATATAAAAGTCGCCACGCTCGAGCATGGAAACCCCCGCTCGAGCGTCACTCACAGACTCCCGCTCGAGCGTCCAACCTCTCGCTTGAGCGGCGGATGCACACTCCCAGAACTTTTACAGACATGGTCCCCGACGCTCGAGCGTTAAACTCCCCGCTCGAGCGTCAGACACAAACTCCCGCCCGAGCGGCCAATCCCCTGCTCGAGTGTCTACCACTGCAGACGAAATACTAGATGGGTGATTTTCCCGCTAGAGCGCCAACACCCCCGCTCGAGCAGATAAGCAACAACAAAGGCCCGCTCGAGCGTCAAAAGCGTCGCTCGAGCGAAGAGACCAAAAACCGGGCAAAGATTTTACGTTTTAAAACACAACCAACTTATTCCCAACTTGCCTAACACAACCCAAAACTCGAACACAAAGAATAAGGGATAGAAAGAGGATAAGACAACAGCACCCTTACGGAACCGAGTTCGGATTACAGTTAAACACAAAAAGGAAAAACCGGGATCGCTATAACAATCGTTCTTGCGGAACAGGAGACGTGAGCCTCTACAGGAGGCTACAACGACAGGGATATTATTGGCCTACTATGGCCAAAGAAGCAAATGACCTTCAGGGAAAGTGCACCAAATGCCAGGAATTCCCTCCAAAAGCTAAATGCAATTTCGCAAAAATCACCTCTGACTGGCGTCAGGTGTATATAGATTACCTCAAAGAAGCGTCATTGCCGCCAGATCGCTCTACCGCTGCAACAATCAAGAAGTGAGCTTCAAAATTCTTTTTGCAGGAAGGGCAACTTTTCAGGCATGGCTTTGACGGAAAGCCTTTACGCTGCTTATCGGGAGCAGAAATCCATAAAGTTTTAGAACTTGCTCATGGGTCGGAGCACCAAGGTGGAGCCAAGCTATTCCAACACTGCTGGAAATTTGTGTTAATGTATATAATAAGATAGTGGCATGTATATAATATGATAGTGGTGTTGGTGAAGGATAGTGGCATGTATAGAATATGATAGTGGTGTTGGTGGTAGATAGTGGCATGTATATAATATGATAGTGGTGTTGGTGAAGGATAGTGGCATGTATAGAATATGATAGTGGTGTTGGTGGTAGATAGTGGCATGTATATAATATGATAGTGGTAGATAGTGGTAATATATAATATGTAAGTGGCATATAATGGGTTATAATGATATTTGTAATATCTCCTATATAAGGAGTGTCATTTGGTCTTGTAAGATAAGAAGTTTTGAATATAACAGAAATATATTCCTTCTTCCTCATATTTTCGGAGTTCTTCTTCCTCATATTTTCTAAGTTGGTATCAGAGCAAAAAAAAACACAGCAGCCCTAAAACCGTCATAGCCATGTCGGAAGTCACGTCCGAAACCACTTCAACCCCTGCCGCTGCCATTCCGGTGAAAACGTCCAACTCTCACTCTGTCCAAATCACCACCATCTGCCTAAATGGTGATAATTTTCTCCGCTGGTCACAATCTGTCCGGATGTATATCCGTGGGCAAGGAAAGATCGGTTACGTCACTGGTGACAAGAAGGCTCCTGCTGTTAATGATCCGCTGTTCGACAGTTGGGACGCTGAAAACTCCACGGTTATGACATGGTTGGTCAATTCCATGGAGGAGGATATAAGCTCTAATTACATGTGCTATACTACTGCACAAGAATTGTGGGATAATGTTAGTCAGATGTATTCTGACCTAGGAAATCAATCTCAAGTTTTCGAATTAACTTTAAAGTTGGGAGAGATTCGTCAAGGAGATGATTCCGTCACCAAATATTTCAATTCGTTGAAAAGGTTGTGGCAGGATCTTGACATCTTCAACACATACGAATGGAAATCGGTTGACGACTGCAACCACCACAAGAAAACTGTGGAAGACAACCGTATTTACAAGTTTCTTGCCGGCCTCAACATTGAGTTCGATGAAGTGCGAGGAAGAATTATTGGCAGACCTCCTCTCCCATCCATTGGCGAAGTATTTGCCGAAGTCAGAAGGGAAGAGAGCCGAAGGAGCGTCATGCTTAAGAAAAAAGGTACTGGTGAATCAATTGAAATTTCTGCTTTAATTAGCGATGCTGCGGCCAACAAGGCTGCAAATTACCAGCGCAGGTTTGATGATAAGCCACGGGTCTGGTGTGATTTTTGCAACAAGCCTTGCCATACACGCGAAACGTGTTGGAAGATCCATGGCAAACCTGTCAACTGGAAAAGCAGCAAACAAGGAGAGAAAAATCGTGGCTTTCCTACCGCTAATGAAGCCGATTCAGGTCCCTTCAACAAAGAGCAGATTGATCAACTCTTAAAGCTGATAAAATCCAACTCCTCATCCGGTACTCCTAGTGTTTTGTTGGCACAAACAGATAGAAATCCTAAAGCCTTCTCTTGCCTAAACCTCTCTCCGTGGATCATAGATTCCGGTGCCTCCGATCACATGACTAGTTTTTCCCATTTATTTAGTACCTATTTCCCTTGTTCTGGTCATGACAAAATCAGAATAGCCGATGGTAGTTTTTCACCTATTGCAGGAAAAGGATTTATTAAACTAACTGAGAAAATTAATCTCAATGCTGTTCTTCACGTCCCCAACTTAGCCTGTAACCTTTTGTCTGTCAGTAAACTATCTAAGGATTCTAATTGTCGTGTTACATTTTTTGAATCCCATTGTGAATTTCAGGACCAGAACTCGGGGATGATGATTGGGCGTGCTAGGATGCTTGAAGGTCTTTACTACTTTGATAAAGTACCTGTTAGTAATAAAAAAGCTCAGAGCTTTAATAGTACTAGTTCAATCTCTGTTCAAGAAAAAATAATGCTATGGCACTATAGGCTAGGACATCCTAGTTTTCTTTATCTGAAACATTTATTTCCAGAATTATTTAAAGGGATTGATTGTTCTTCTTTTTATTGTGAAAGTTGCATTTTTGCAAAATTTCATCGCTCTACTTATTTGCCAAAACCTTACCAGGCTTCCAAACCTTTTTATTTGATTCATAGTGATGTTTGGGGCCCTTCTAAAATCACTACTCTTTCTGGTAAAAAATGGTTTGTTACATTTATTGATGACCATACCCGCTTATGTTGGATTTATTTGATGAATAAAAAATCTGACGTGAAAAATTTATTCACAAATTTTTACAATATGATTAAAAACCAATTTCAAACCAAAATTGGTATTTTACATTCTGATAATGGAACAGAATATTTCAATGAGCAGTTGGGTGAGTTTTTGGAAAAAAAGGGGATTTTTCATCAATCTACATGTCGGGATACCCCTCAACAAAATGGCATTGCAGAACGAAAAAATAAACATCTACTTGAAGTAGCACGTGCTATAATGTTTTACATGCATGTTCCTAAATATTTATGGGGTGAAGCAATTTTAACAGCCTCTTATTTGATAAACAGGATGCCTACAAAGGTGTTAACATACAAAACACATTTTGATTGTCTCAAAACGTTTTTTCCTGACACGAGGTTGTTTTCTGATTTACCCGCCAAAGTTTTTGGATGTACTGCCTATGTTCATGTTCCCAGTCAATTTCGTTCAAAACTTGACCCCCGTGCTATAAAATGTGTTTTTTTGGGTTATTCCTCAAACAAAAAGGGGTATAAGTGTTTCGATCCTCAAACCAAAAAATTTCATGTGAGTATGGATGTGTCATTTGTGGAAACAAAATCCTATTTCCCCAACACTTCTCTTCAGGGGGAGACAAGTGGAGTAGAAGACCGTTTTTGGGATATTTCTATCCCGCTCCCCAATGTCATTTATCCTACACAAAAACCACATCTGTCTGATAATGATCACTTAGGAGAACCAAATTCTATGGTGCCTAGTCAAGAAGATTCTTGTTTAGGGGGAGAAGTACTACAAAATGATCTAAATCCTGAGCTTCAGGTTTATACTAGGAAGCGATTTCATCTGAGGAATAATGACCCGAATGTCCATCCTAATGACCCGAATGTCCACCCGAGTTCTGACATCGAAATTTTAGGTAATCCTATTCCTTCTATTTCCGACCTTGATGTTCCTATAGCAATTAGGAAAGGTGTTCGAAATTGCATTAAACATCCTATTGCAAATTACCTCTCCTATCAAAGACTGTCTAAAAACCATAGAGCTTTCACATGTAGGATTTCACACTTGTTTGTTCCAAGGAATATACAGGAAGCATTGGATGATCCGAATTGGAAATTAGCAGTCATGGAGGAGATGAATGCTTTAAGGAGAAGTGGTACTTGGGAGATAGTTGATCTACCCAAAGACAAGAAAATAGTTGAGTGTAAATGGGTGTTTACGATAAAATGTAGCGCAGATGGAAGCGTTGAGAGATACAAGGCGAGACTGGTGGCTAAAGGCTTCACTCAAACTTATGGGATTGACTATCAGGAGACGTTTGCTCCTGTTGCTAAAATAAATTCCATCAGAGTACTGTTATCTCTTGCAGTAAATTCCCTCTCTTTGACTTCTTGTCACCAGTGATGTAACCGATCTTTCCTTGCCCACGGATATACATCCGGACAGATTGTGACCAGCGGAGAAAATTATCACCATTTAGGCGGATGGTGGTGATTTGGACAGAGTGAGAGTTTGACGTTTTCACCGGAATGGCAGCGGCAGGGGTTGAAGTGGTTTCGGATATGACTTCCGACATGGCTATGACGGTTTTAGGGCTGCTGTGTTTTTTGTAGCTCTGATACCACTTCAACCCCTGCCGCTACCATTCCGGTGAAAACGTCAAACTCTCACTCTGTCCAAATCACCACCATCCTACAACCAAGCATACCTGTTTCTCCAAGGAGATCAAGAACATATTTTCTCTGATTAACGAATATACCTTCCTTGGATCTTGCAAATTCCATTCCGAGGAAATACTTGAGGGCTCCCAGATCCTTAATGTGAAATTCTTTTGCGAGTTTCTCTTTGAGGGCTGCTAACTCTGCTTCATCATTACCAGTTAAAATGATGTCATCAACATAAACAATCAAAATTGCAATTTTACTATTTTTTGAATGTTTATAAAATATTGTGTGATCTGCTTGACTCTGCGAGAAGCCACAACTGATAACTGCCTTCCCAAAGCGTTCAAACCATGCTCTTGGTGATTGTTTGAGTCCGTATAATGACTTGTTCAATTTGCATACTCTGTCGCTTCCAAGTCTCTGCTCAAATCCCGGCGGTAGGCTCATGAACACCTCCTCTTCAAGATCCCCATTGAGAAATGCATTTTTAATGTCAAGTTGATGTATAGGCCAATCTGAATTTACTGCAAGAGATAACGGTACTCTGATGGAATTTATTTTAGCAACAGGAGCAAACGTCTCCTGATAGTCGATCCCATAAGTTTGAGTGAAGCCTTTAGCCACTAGTCTCGCCTTGTATCTCTCAACGCTTCACATTTTATCGTAAACACCCATTTACACCCAACTGTTTTCTTGTCTTTGGGTAGATCAACTATCTCCCAAGTACCACTTCTCCTTAAAGCATTCATCTCCTCCATGACTGCTAATTTCCAATTCGGATCATCCAATGCTTCCTGTATATTCCTTGGAACAAACAAGTGTGAAATCCTAGATGTGAAAGCTCTATGGTTTTTAGACAGTCTTTGATAGGAGAGGTAATTTGCAATAGGATGTTTAATGTAATTTCGGACACCTTTCCTAATTGCTATAGGAACATCAAGGTCGGAAGTAAAAGGAATAGGATTACCTAAAATTTCGATGCCAGAACTCGGGTGGACATTCAGGTCATTAGGATGGACATTCGGGTCATTATTCCTCAGATGAAATCGCTTCCTAGTATAAACCTGAAGCTCAGGATTTAGATCATTTTGTAGTACTTCTCCCCCTAAACAAGAATCTTCTTGACTAGGCACCATAGAACTTGGTTCTCCTAAGTGATCATTATCAGACAGATGTGGTTTTTGTGTAGGATAAATGACATTGGGGAGCGGGATAGAAATATCTCAAAAACGGTCTTCTACTCCACTTGTCTCCCCCTGAAGAGAAGTGTTGGGGAAATAGGATTTTGTTTCCACAAATGACACATCCATACTCACATGAAATTTCTTGGTTTGAGGATCGAAACACTTATACCCCTTTTTGTTTGAGGAATAACCCAAAAAAAACACATTTTATAGCACGGGGGTCAAGTTTTGAACGAAATTGACTAGGAACATGAACATAGGCAGTACATCCAAAAACTTTGGCAGGTAAATCAGAAAACAACCTCGTGTCAGGAAAAAAAGTTTTGAGACAATCGAAAGGTGTTTTGTATGTTAACACCTTTGTAGGCATCCTGTTTATCAAATAAGAGGCTGTTAAAATTGCTTCACCCCATAAATATTTAGGAACATGCATGTAAAACATTATAGCACGTGCTACTTCAAGTAGATGTTTATTTTTTCGTTCTGCAATGCCATTTTGTTGAGGGGTATCCCGACATGTAGATTGATGAAAAATCCCCTTTTTTTCCAAAAACTCACCCAACTGCTCATTGAAATATTCTGTTCCATTATCAGAATGTAAAATACCAATTTTGGTTTGAAATTGGTTTTCAATCATATTGTAAAAATTTGTGAATAAATTTTTCACGTCAGATTTTTTATTCATCAAATAAATCCAACATAAGCGGGTATGGTCATCAATAAATGTAACAAACCATCTTTTACCAGAAAGAGTAGTGATTTTAGAAGGGCCCCAAACATCACTATAAATCAAATAAAAAGGTTTGGAAGCCTGGTAAGGTTTTGGCAAATAAGTAGAGCGATGAAATTTTGCAAAAATGCAACTTTCACAATGAAAAGAAGAACAATCAATCCCTTTAAATAATTCTGGAAATAAATGTTTCAGATAAAGAAAACTAGGATGTCCTAGCCTATAGTGCCATAGCATTATTTTTTCTCGAACAGAGATTGAACTAGTACTATTAAAGCTCTGAGCTTTTTTATTACTAACAGGTACTTCATCAAAGTAGTAAAGACCTTCAAGCATCCTAGCACGCCCAATCATCATCCCCGAGTTCTGGTCCTGAAATTCACAATGGGATTCAAAAAATGTAACACGACAATTAGAATCCTTAGATAGTTTACTGACAGACAAAAGGTTACAGGCTAAGTTGGGGACGTGAAGAACAGCATTGAGATTAATTTTCTCAGTTAGTTTAATAAATCCTTTTCCTGCAATAGGTGAAAAACTACCATCGGCTATTCTAATTTTGTCATGACCAGAACAAAAGAAATAGGTACTAAATAAATGGGAAAAACTAGTCATGTGATCGGAGGCACTGGAATCTATGATCCACGGAGAGAAGTTTAGGCAAGAGAAGGCTTTAGGATTTCTACCTGTTTGTGCCAACAAAACACTAGGAGTACCGGATGAGGAGTTGGATTTTATCAGCTTTAAGAGTTGATCAATCTGCTCTTTGTTGAAGGGACCTGAATCGGCTTCATTAGCGGTAGGAAAGCCACGATTCTTCTCTCCTTGTTTGCTGCTTTTCCAGTTGACAGGTTTGCCATGGATCTTCCAACACGTTTCGCGTGTATGGCGAGGCTTGTTGCAAAAATCACACCAGACCCGTGGCTTATCATCAAACCTGCGCTGGTAATTTGCAGCCTTGTTGGCCGCAGCATCGCTAATTAAAGCAGAAATTTCAATTGATTCACCAGTACCTTTTTTCTTAAGCATGACGCTCCTTCGGCTCTCTTCCCTTCTGACTTCGGCAAATACTTCGCCAATGGATGGGAGAGGAGGTCTGCCAATAATTCTTCCTCGCACTTCATCGAACTCAATGTTGAGGCCGGCAAGAAACTTGTAAATACGGCTGTCTTCCACAGTTTTCTTGTGGTGGTTGCAGTCGTCAACCGATTTTCATTCGTATGTGTTGAAGATGTCAAGATCCTGCCACAACCTTTTCAACGAATTGAAATATTTGGTGACGGAATCATCTCCTTGACGAATCGTTTATCCACTTCTATATGTTTTGTGCGATCATGTAGAACTGGATTATGAGCTATAGATATAGCTACTTTGTTGTCACAATAGACCTTTATAGGTGTCGGGTGAGAAAGCTTTAATTCTTCAAGAATTCTTTTAATCCACATTACTTCACAGATTCCATGGGCAACAGCTCTGAACTCTGCTTCTGCACTACTTCTAGCTACCACATTCTGTTTTTTACTCCGCCATGTAACTAGGTTCCCACCTACAAAGGAGCAGTATCCGGATGTTGATCTCCTGTCTGTAACACTTCCTGCCCAGTCTGCATCTGTGTATACTTCAACTTGAAGATGTCCATGATTCTTGAACAGTAAGCCTCTCCCTGGAGTTCCTTTCAAATATCTTAAGATCTTATAAACGGCCTCAAAGTGCTCTGCCACTGGTGAGTGCATGAACTGACTTACCATGCTGACTGCAAAGGCAATATCAGGCCGCGTATGAGACAAGTAAATCAATTTCCCGACAAGTCGCTGATATTGTTCCCTCTCTTTGACTTCTTCAGCCTTAGCAGCTTGTAACTTGCAGTAAATTTTTGCATATACGTTATTATTGGCCCACCATGGAAGCAGACGCCAAAATGTATGCCAAACGCTGCAAACCTTGTCAACTCCATGGCAACCTTATTCACGCACCAGCCACCGATCTGCATAGTTCGAGCTCACCATGGCCTTTCCACACATGGGCTATGGATCTTATTGGCCCCATCTCTCCACCGTCAAGGGGACACATATGGATCATAGCGGCCACGGAGACTTACACTAAGTGGGTAGAAACCATCCTCCTGAAGAAGGCAACAGGAGCCGCTGTCTCCAATTTCATTCGAGAATTCATTATATGTCGTTTTGGTATTCCTAGAGTAATTCTGTCGGATAATGGGACCCCTTTTGTCAACCGTCAAGTGGGGAAACTCTTAGTCTCCTACGACATCACACACCATAAATCAACGCCTTATTATCCCAGGGGAATGGACAAGCTGAAGCAACCAACAAAACACTCCATAGAATCCTTTCAAGGACTCTCAAGGATTATCAAAGGGACTGGGCACATGTGCTTCCAATGGCGCTCTAGGCATACAGAACATCCAAAAGAAGACCAACTCAAATGAGCCCATTTTCGTTGGTATATGGCACGGAAGCCGTCTTCCCAGTGGAAATTGCCATACACTCAGCTCGCATGGGCCTCCGAAGTGGAATTAGCCTGTACTCCAGACCGTCAGAGTTGGAAATCCTTGATGAGAGAAGGGACAAAACCCAAGCTAATCTTAGAGTTTACCAGAGCCGTATAGCTAGAGCTTATGACACTCTGGTACGTCCAAGACAGTTCCAAGAAAGTGATTTAGTGTTACGGGCTGCACCTCACGTCATGAGGGGAACATCAACCCACAAGTTCACACCCAAGTGGCAGGGTCCTTATGTAGTAAGGGAAGTCAATGAAAATGGCTATTACAGAATTTCTGAGCCTGACTCTCAAACCCTCTTGAGCCCCATCAATGCGAAATGGTTGAAGGCTTACTATCCTTAGAAATTACCCATTACTATATGATGTACTACACCAAGATGTATTGTGCCTATTTGGGCTTCTTCAATGAATATCGTCCTTTTTCACACTTATTCTAACTATAATCACAAATAATAAAAGATGACACTTTAACTCTAAAGTCAGCTCCATTAAGTAGTTGAAGATTTTCAATTACAAAAAAGAAAGGGAGGCCCAAATCTCCAACATACAAAAAAGTTTTAGGCTATAAAGCTATCATATGCTACAAAGCTATGATCCAACTAATCAAGACTCTGGAAGCTTGATCTTCTTCTTCTTCACCCGCCAATCTTGCTTCAAGAATCGTTTTCTTTTCTCTCAAGCTAGAAGTCGCCAATTCTGTTTCATTCAAAGCTTTCTGTGCTCGCTCAAAAGATAGCTTACGTTCCTCCTTCACTCGTACAGTAACAACCAAAGCCTTATCTACCTCGTCTAGCTCAGCCTCAATCATCCTCCTCCTGGCCTTGGATTCAAGAAGAGATAACTAATCATCCAACCAACCCACCTCCAATCTGTTAATACGGCCATCTCGAAATTCGCCCAAAACAGCACGTTGGGCCAACACCTCATCAAGAGAAGCTGTCTCTGGGGATAACTTGTAAAGCTCCTTAAGGAATTCTCCAAAACCATCCAAAAAATAAGTCCGAAGATAAGAGCTACCCAAGTGCATGAAAGTGGTCGGTTTATAATGAAGAACAAAGAGCAGTCGAGGAATTAACTCTGCTTTTACCCTGGCAAACAACACAACTGGATCCAGTAGCTTTTCCTTCTCATCGATCCCTTTAAGAACCATACTGCCACGGGGAAGATGAATAGGAGAAAAATCTCCATCAGTAGCATGAATGAGGGAATAATCTCCATCAATAGTTGGCAGTGATGGCCTTTGAAGGCTACCTGCAATATCACTGGCACCTTTTTGAATGAAGCCAAACAACTCGCGTACGAGCACACCACCCAAGTTTGAACCAGCTGAAACAATAGGCGAGTTGATTCCAACTTCGGAGCCCGAAGGAATGGTGGGCACATTACTCTCTAGGCTCGCAGAGGTCGTAGAAGTATGTAAAGAAATGGGCGCAGAAGAGCCAATGCCACATGACAAGCTCACGGATGTACTCGCATCTCCGACTCATGAGCTAAGCACATCGCTATGTGAAAAATTACAACCACTTTCAAATAAGCGAGCAATAGGGACACCACCTCCAATCTTGGCTCGCAAAGGAACCAATGCATCCCTAGAATTTGGTGTATCCGACAAAGAAGGCCTGGCACTAATAATGTCACATCCAATATCGTCTTCAACATCGTCCCTCTCCCCCATAATCTCAAGACTCTGATCCGAACCCTCTTCATCATCCTCAGAATTTTCTGCATCATCCTCAACACCTAGAGGGACTAGGAGGCCACCATCATGAGATCCGCCTCCACCTGTGGGCAAGACCTTATGCCGCGCCAATTTTATCCGACACACGCCAGCCGACCCCTGCAAACAATATAGGTATTTTAATACAAACGTATTGGAAACGTCACAAACACACAAATAATTCCAAAATACTAAATATGAGTTTACCTGTGACGAATCAATGGTGTCAGTCGAGCAACCCCTCGCTTGGCGGGCAATCCTGGTTTTAGTAGGCGAATCTATACCTCCAATCTTTGGAGGTACTCTCCCAGGCACTGGAACAAGAACGGAGGAAGAGAGTGGCCTTTTACGCTTGGCACTAGAAGGACGGTCAGGAGAAATTATCTGGGTCTGCTCCAAAGCAATAGTCACCTTAGATAAGCAAGCCAGTGGACTGAGTTCCCCCATATCTGCAACTGACAAGCCCCGCTCTCCGCGGGCCATACATAAATCAGGGTCATCAGACGAAATGAGCTCAACATGGACAGGATCGAGATCACCACTCAAGAAAGTCCGAAATAATGCAAGATTGCATCTCCAATACTTCTTCCAACTAGGAGTGGTTCCGCCAATTCTACCCTTACTTGCTAGCACAACTCGCCCCCGACGCCTTAATTCTTCTGAAAGAAAAGAGTATACATATAATTGCTTACAGTCGGCCATCGAAGGTACAGGGGAAGGAAGATGCTGAGGAACCCCTTAGTCCAAACCAAACTGTCGAGCAACCTTCAAAGGATTATAGGCCACCACATCGTATCTATCATCCACAAAATAAGGTAAATGCCCAGAAACGGTGCTAAGAACCATCACTGAGTCCGTATCCCCCAAGTAAGACACACCCGGCTCGAGAACAAGCTTGTAATCATCTAGGCGGTAGGCAATGGTAGAAGATACTCCACAAACCGGCATGACATAAGGACGAGCAACAAACTTGTCCTCAAAATCAAAAATGCTGGCCAAACTCCCCTGTGTACATCCCTCAGCCCAACTAGCAGAACGCGGCTCACTTTTTTCAATGGAAAACACCTCTGGCATAGGGGCCAAACTAGGAAGTCTCTCATACAAAAACAATTGCAGAAAGGTAGTAGGGAGGGAGCTAGTAACATCATATCGTCCTTTGGAATGATCAACACCCTCCTGATACATATCTAACCTCTTATATAGCCCTCCCAGAAACAAAGGAGCCAACGGAATGGGACGGCCGGAAGCAAGAATCGCAGCAAGAGGAAAAAGCTCATGGAAAACGCCGTCCTGGGGTCTACCCATCAAGACATACCGCGACAGCCAATATGTAATAAAAGCAGCTAAATGCTCAACACTCCCCCACTTGTCCCATTCCATTCCTAGACCTATGAATCCATCATTCGCATTTCCTTGCACCTGATGGCTAAGATCTCGAAACCAGTACCGAAGACAACCCCCGAAAGTGTTTTTTGGTCGTTTTCGTGATCGAGATGTTACTAACACTTTATTTTGATAACGACTCAATAACTTCCCTGCCGGTGCCACGGCCTCCTCCAATCTCCCAACAATAGCCATCTGGTTAAGGGACAAACTTCCTACGCTAGGATTCGCTGATCCAAGACGCTCTAACCCCATCAAAACAACTACATCCTCTAGAGTAGGGGTCGTCTCGCCCCACTGTGCAATAAAAGTATGAGAACTTGAACTCCAACATGACAATGTAAACTCCAGCCAAGATGGCTCCTGTCTAATCCGCATACACTGAGAAATAGCAGTAGCAATCTTAGCTCCAGCAAGCACCTCACAATATAAAGGATGACGAAAGATAGCTGCGCTCCAAACATCAAAGTCATCTTTGGGCCCCGTATAATCCTCAAAAGCTGGAAAAGAATAAGGATAAGTGCCCCTCTCCACATGAAAATGTACAATAAACTCTGGAGGAACAAAAGTTTCAACCCCTTTCTCTGGCTCAACCCCACCAAGAAGAAAATCAATCGGGACCCCGCCATTGTCATCAAATAAATCCACCCTCGCCCAAAACAAATCCATGGCACCAAAGAAAGGTGCCCTACACCAATATTCCGCTGGAGGGACGATTGGAGGATCCGTGTCCTTCTTGGCCTTAAAAAGATTTTTCTTGGATTTATCCACTTTCGACTTGGAAATGCCAGAAGAACCTGCTAGTGATTGTTGGGCGCTGCGACGGGACACAACACTTCCCCCTTTTACTTTAGCCATATCACAAAAGCTCGCCTTTCCTGCATCAACACAAGATTTACAAATCAGAAATGTCATTCACTTTTGAGGTGCATTTTTCCAAAAAAAAAAAAATCATCTTCCCTCCGCTAAGGCACGATTTTGAGTTAGGCCTTTCCCTTGCAATTCACCTCTCCCTCGCCTTCCATGTATGTTTCTATCCCTCGCTTACATTTATGTTTCTATCCATTGCCTATGTCTCTATCTCTTTCCATCGACCAAAAAAAAAAAAGTCATCTTCCCCTTCGCTAAGGCACTATTTTGAATTAGGCCTTTCCCTCGCAATTCACCTCTCCCTCGCCTTCCAGGTATGTTACTATCCCTCGCCTACATTTATGTTTCTATCCATTGCCTAAATTTCTATCCTTTTCCATCGAAAAAAAAAAAAATGAAAGTCATCTTCCCCTCGCTGAGGCACTATTTTGAGTTAGGCCTTTCCCTCGCAATTCACCTCTCCCTCGCCTTTCAGGTATGTTTCTATCCCTCGCCTACATTTATGTTTCTATCCATTGCCTAAATTTCTATCCCTTTCCATCGAAGAAAAAAAAAATGAAAGTCATCTTCCCCTCGCTGAGGCACTATTTTGAGTTAGGCCTTTCCCTCGCAATTCACCTCTCCCTCGCCTTCCAGGTATGTTTCTATCCCTCGCCGACATTTATGTTTCTATCCCTTGCCTAAATTTCTATCCCTTTCCATCGAAAAAAAAAAAAAAAAAAACTCTTTTGAGTTAGGCCTCTTCCCCTCGCTAGGCCTCCATCCCTCGCTTGAAGTACGCATTTGCTCCAATTCCCCTTTCCCTCGCTTTCCACATATGTTTCCCTCGCAAATTTTCTAACTATTTCCACTGAAGTTTAAAAAAATAAATAAATAAATAAAAATTTGAGTTAGGCCTCTTCCCCTCGCTAGGCCTCGCCTCTATCCCTCGCATGAAGTATACCTTTGCTCCAATTCCCCTCCCCCTCGCTTTCCACATATGTTTCCCTTGCAAATTTTCTAACTATTTCCACCGAAGTTAAAAAAAAAAAAAAAAAAAAATTGAGTTAGGCCTCTTCCCCTCGCTAGGCCTCTATCCCTCGCATGAAGTATACCTTCGTTCCAATTCCCCTTTCCCTCGCTTTCCACATATGTTTCTATCCCTCGCAAACTTTCTAACTATTTCCACCGAAGTTAAAAAAATAAATAAATAAAAATAAAATAAAATAAAATTGAGTTAGGCCTCTTCCCCTCGCTAGGCCTCGCCTCTATCCCTCGCATGAAGTATACCTTTGCTCCAATTCCCCTCCCCCTCGCTTTCCACATATGTTTCCCTCGCAAATTTTCTAACTATTTCCACAGAAGTTTAAAAAAAAAAAAAAAAAATTTGAGTTAGGCCTCTTCCCCTCGCTAGGCCTCTATCCCTCGCATGAAGTATACCTTCGTTCCAATTCCCCTTTCCCTCGCTTTCCGCATATGTTTTTATCTCTCGCAAACTTTCTAACTATTTCCACCGAAGTTTAAAAAAAAAAAAAAAATTAAGTTAGGCCTCTTCCCCTCGCTAGGCCTCTATCCCTCGCAGCTCCCCCCACCCCTCGCATTAATCTTTCCTTCCCCTCGCACCACTTCTCCCTCGCTTCATTTTTCTTTATTTCACCAAATTCTTTTGTTAAAAAAAATTAAAAAAAAAAAGAGCCAAACCATATTTTGAGATAGCCCCTTTCTCTCGCATAACAAAACCCATATTTTGAGATAGCCCCTTTCCCTCGCATAACAAAACCCATATTTTGAGATAGCCACTTTCCCTCGCATAACAAAACCCATATTTTGGGATAGCCCCTTACCCTCACATAACCAAACCCATCCCTCGCAACACCCACCATCCCTCCCATTAATCTTTACTTCCCCTCGCAGCAATCCTCCCTCGCTTTATCTTTCCTTATTTCACAAAATTCTTTTTTTTTGTAAAAATAAAAAAATAAAACAATAAAAAAATCTTGTGCCTCCCTCGCCTCATTTCCTTATAATTCCCGAAATTGGTTTATGGGCTTCATCTTTCATAGCCCTCATTTATTTACAGCCCTCTATTACCTCATCACTTTAAAAATAAAATAAAATAAATAGCCCCTTCATTATTTTATTTATTTATCTTATTTTTATACTTCTCCAAATCCTTTTGTGGGCTTCCCTCGGTTCAACTTTTCTGTTTACCACCTATAAATAATAAAAAATAAATAAAACCTCATAGCTCTCAATACCATCCTAAAATTTTGCCAAATAGCTCTCGGATGTTTATTCTAACAGTTTATTTTTATTTTCTAAGCCTACACTTCTCCAATATTCATTATTAGTAACTTTCTAACCTTTTCACTTTTTACCTAATTAACATTTTATTATAGACCTCTCCAATTCTCCAAAACACAACCCTTTTTTTTTATTGATCTGCCTCTTGCTCAAAAATAATAAAAATAAAATAAAAAATAAAAAAATAATTAATATTCTATTTTTATTTTCTTTTCATTTCGTGGCTTACCTCCTTTAAGACTATCCAACATTTTTTTTTTTATCACAACCCATGCCTTATATATATATATATATATATATATACATATATATCTATATATATCAATATATAAAATTCAACTAAGTAACACACATACCTTTCAAGCCCACGGCAGCGCCAATCTTAACGAGCTCCGCGAGTGCTCGCGGCTCTTTTTCGTCCCCTTCCTAGTTCGTTGCTCCTCTCAGGATCCAGCCATAACAATAACTCTTAGAAACCCAACTTTACCGACTCAAACAGATCGAAACCCAGCCCTTCCTGCCAATGGCTCACGCACAGGTTCTTCGATCAAGACCCAAACAGAACCCAACCCTAGCAGCCAAACCAGAATCAGAACTTAACTTCTGACAGCCCAACCGATCACCTCACAGCACCACTGCGGCTCACGTAACGGCGACTTCCGCGACTCGCAGCACTTTTCTTCTCTCCTTTCTTCCTCCGTCCGACTCGCCTCTCTCCCCCTTCGCGACTTCGAAGTTCGATTCACCAATTTGAACCCAATAATATAGAAATTTAGCCCCTCTCCTATACCCAGAAACCGAACCTCCGTCGCAACCTGGTTCAACCAAAGACAGCGTGCGAGTCGCCTCACCACTGCGCACCACTCCACACCCTTGCGACCCACCAATGCCGACCTACGACAGCCTTCGTCCCGCTATCTTTCCTCTGCAGCTTGCACACAACGTGGACATCCAACCAAGCTTACAAAAAGGGACAGAAAATATAGAAAACCCAGAACTCAACTTGGAGAGAGAACGAAGCAACCCAACACTCCACTTGGATTGAGAGACTATGGAACACTTAGACCCGAACCCAAACATAATGGTACAACAAAACCCTAGAATCGCCAAACACGGTTTTTTGTTATTCTTTTTTTATGGTCCATTAGTCTAAGAAACCCAACTCTAGGTAACCATGTCCATGAGACACCCTTCTGTACAATGGGTAAAAGGGAGCAAACAGAGATCTTGATTCAAAAAAAAAATAATAATAATAATAATAATAATAATATATATATATATGTATATATATAGAGTCTTTATTTCCACAAAACAGCGAGCTCACTATTCCAATTATTCGAACAAGTTTAAGTTATACCCAGAATATACACAATCTTTTATGTGGCAATAATGCAACGTTCAAGCAGGACGAGAAGTTCCAAAAAAAAAAAAAAGATTAAATAAATTTATATACATACTGAGGTTGTACCTTCCTAAGGAAAATCCTTAAACCAATCAAAAATTCTCTTTGCCTGTTACAAATATTAAAAACAGACTGCAACAACCTTAGACTCTTCAAAAAAATAGCTCAAGCTATCGCACGCTACCAAGCAGCTCCAAATCAGCAGCTATTAGTAGTCTGCTCTAAACCTATAAATCCAATTGATGAGTTACCTTCTCCATAGATCGCTCTTTCCCAACAAAAAGTTGCAAAAGTCAATAAATTCACCCCCTCTTTCCCGTCTTTATAAGAGAGCACAAATGCAGGACAACAACACACAAAAATGCAGGCAAATTCATATCTAATTGCTAACGCTCTCCTTTCAACCCATTCTCTCTAAATGGCTTCCGGAGGCCAAGGGCACCGAGATAACACCATTTGGCGGCTAGTGAACAAGGCTCCAAACCCAAGAGGTCCAAGCTATAGAGCTTCAAGCTCCAGCTCTAGAGCTTCAAGCTCCACTCCTACTCACCGTCACCGCCCTGTGTGTGAGTTCTTTCGAAAGATGCTCTCCATGCCTCCATGGCAATTCCAAGATCAGCTATTCGAATCCCCTTGGATCCAACACCCAATATCTGCTCATACAGTCTTAGAGGTGCCGGAAGAATTCCGGGGTAAAATAAGAGGATGGTACAAGGCACTAACCATTCCAGAATTTTACACAATACCACTGTCCCATACTTGGTTTTTGCTAAACCAAGAAATCAACCTCACTCTCCAGGGATCCACCTGCCAGGCAAATCAGGTGTTAGTCCCACATTTTGAGAGGATCCGTATCAACATCCTCTCGCAAAGACCGACAGAGAGAGATCTAGACCACCACATCTCCATCATGTCAGCACCATTGGAAAACCCAAATGAAGATTTGGGACTTGGTTGGGACATAGAGAGCTTTGCAGATCTCAACATGGGAGAAGAAAGCGCTTCCCGCAGTGCTCAGCCAAACATCCCCTACAACATTCCGCTTAACATCCTCTTCTTCAACACTGAGGGCGTCGCTCGCCCTAACTTCCTCCAACACTACATGCACCTACATTCTAGCAGACGCTTCCACCTCGTCATCATCACGAACCCAAAAAAAGGGAGAAGCGAGGCCTAGTTCATGAGCCAAATCATGGGCTTTCCTAACACCAAGACCATTGCCCCCCCTCCTAGCAGCATGGAAAGGGTGAAGGGCGGAATCTGGTGCCTATGGAACGAAGCCGAAATCTCCTGTGAAGTAGTGGAAATTTTACGGAATCAAGCCATCGCCCAACAATCCCATATCTTTGTCTGGCCGGCTCGCACCAGATGAAATTTAAAATGTAAACTCTCCTTGAGCAATCCAAATGCCCCCATTGTATCAAAAGGTTAATTTTAGACGACTCTATCTGAATACTTGTCTGCATGAGTTAATATTTTTCAAAATTTTTTAACATAGTCATGTACAAATACTCTCATTAACTATAAGAGCATCTGTATATGGGGGCATTACTGTGGGTACTTGTATCAAGCTCAATACGTGGCAAGCCCTACAGGTGACACATCACCAAAACCCCACCCACGTGGCAAACCAATATGGCACCACGTCAGGCATGTCATATGTTTGATACATGGCGAGCCCTATGGGCGCCATGTGCCAAGGCAACCAAAATTATATGCTTAGCCTAAGCGGGAGCATATGTACGAGCCCAAATATATCTAAATATAAAGAGCCCTGCAACAGGCAGCACCATGGCCCCGCAGGGTCCACGATCCTTCATACCTCGCTCCAAGACCAAACAACAATACAATCAACCCAAGCTCCCAGTTCACTTGGACTTAGATTGACAAACATTGAGATAAGCCCGCGGCCCACCCTCCTACTTGGTCGCCTAGAAGCGAGCCCTTGGCTCTTCTAAACACTAAGGTGGGCCCTAGCCCATTCACCTACTTGGATGCCTGGGTTGGGAGCAGGACCCAGGCACTACTGCTCGGGATCATCAGAGGATACTGGACTGGCGGTTGAGGTCATGAGATCATCGAGATGGTTGTCTTCTTGCTAAGACAACTCCATTTCGACCAGGCTTGGAGAAGAGGCAACAATGACCTTACGTTCATGTCATCCGATGCATATACGAAACGTTACTTTCCACCTGCCACGAAATATTGCTCTCCGCCTGCCGGCAAGCCACAGACGGCAGAAAGGCTTATATCACTTCTGGTAGAGTTGAGGAGAACGAGCCACCTGTCCAACAGTTTGCTTGGGCTCCAATACTCCTGTGGCCTATATAACGTATCGTATATGCAGCGAGATACAACAACAACAATACAACCAAGTCTCATGCTTAAACACTCTCTCATACTTTACATTAGTGTTCAAAGGTCTATCACTGCCAACCTCTCCCTCTCCAAGTTTGCCTTGACCTACTCCTCTCCACCTCCGGTGATCTCAGGCCATTGAAGTGCCCGCCATCTTCCCGGACTACCTCTAACCACACCTCTCACCTACACTAACCATCCTTTGGGAAATAACTCCATTATGCTACTGCCCCGGTCCATGAAGAGCATGTTTGTTAACTGTGCTCCATGCGGAGATGCCACAATGTCGGTGTTGGTCATCACTCTCACCTGAATGAAGACCACACAATTATAAGTCAGACACCTACCATGAAACTCTGTCAACTGCATTTGTCTCTCTGTTTTGAATAGTCTTGGTTTTGATCTTAAAAGAGTTCACATTCTCTACAGATTAATATACCCTTATTTGCCATTTAGAATGACATAGTTGGCAAAGAAACCTATGTCCACATAATAAAGAGAAGGGTGTCCTTTTCTTTATTGTGTGCATCAATTCTGTACACATAGCAGAACCGTAAAATTGTTTAATTTGTTAATTATTACATTAACAAAAGAGCATGTCACTACATTCTGAGATGATAGCTGAACAAGACTAAACTGACATGGTTAGATGAAAGGTCATTGTCTTGGAGCAATTAACATGGTGCACTAGTGTTATATATGTTTGGAGACTTGTGGTGAAGTTCTATACCAACCTCTACAAAGAAAAATGTTACAAAGTGATGTGGCATAAACGTCTGTCGATAAATAGGGTCCAATCCGAATCCGATCAGAATCCAACTTGAAATTTCCAAATCTGTTAATAGTGGTTCAAATCTATAATCTGATTAGACCCAAATCCAATTGATCTAATTAATGACGGGTCTTAATCTGATAAATCCATTCCGATCTAATAACTTGTACCTTTTTTTGTCTGATTAGATATTTACTAACATCATGCATTAACAAAACTTTAAAATGTGAAATGAGACCGAGTAAAATAACATAATTTTTTTTAAAAATGGAAAGGGTGAGAAAAAAAAGACCTGATCACAGAAGCTCAGATCTTCAGACTGAACCACACTCAGAATGCAACCCTTAATTCTAGCACACTCCTTGGCAAACACATCTACAACTGTTGTTCCATTCTTGAATGCTCTAGATCCTCTTCTCATCAGCAGAGTCAGCCTTGTAAGTGGAATCCCGTTTTGTTCATTCCCTCTACCCATCATTTTCAACCCACAAACCTCCCTAGCCTTACATCTCAACAATTCAAAAACCTCCATATTCCTCTCCTCCCCCATCCTCCCCAAATCATGCCTCATCACCACAGCCTTCTCGAAGCAGTACGGGCCATCACCAGCTTCGAATCTATCAACCACCACTCCACCAATTCCATAGTTGGCTTTCAACAAGTTCTCAACCCATGATCCTATTTTAGTCCTCATTTCCCCCCAATGGAACAGTACCCACCTTCTCGGCTTCAAGCGCTGATTCTTCACTGACCAGCTGACAAATGGTGCCACCGCGCACAACCCGTGCCAGAGATTGTCATAGTTATAGTAAGTGTCAGAGACATAGGTTAGGCCCAGGATTAGAGTGGCAGAGTTTGGAATACTTTCTGGCCAAGTGTCACGGGTTGCCTTGCAAGCCTAACTCCGTGACGTTTCGCTCACGGTGGTGTGGCCATTTGAGTGCTCAAGAGTGGCCGTTGGAAATGCCCCAACGTGGCCTAACATTGGCCCTAAGTAGTCCAAGGCATGTAAGCCACTAATAGCCAGCAAACAGCAAAGCCGCAGCCCATGCCAATAGCCAACCAGCGCTGCCAACAGCAGCAAACAGCACTGCCAACAGCAGCAAAATACGGCAGTAGCAGCCAGCAGTGGCAGCCAACAGTGCAGAGTTTTGGCGCTTTGTTTCGGCAGTCAAACGAAGGAGTTTCGAGTTGAAATTTTTATGGTAAAGAGGTTTTGGGGAAAGTGTTTTCCTGACCAAGTTTCGTGATTTTTCTCAATTTGTAGAATTTATGAAAAATCATTATGACTCCTCGAACATGTATGATGTTTCCTCCTGCCAGAGGGTAGGTTGCTTAACAAGCATATATAAGGGGGGAATGTGTGCTACCTACCTACCTCCCCGCCCAAACCGGGCTTTAAGTGAGCAACCTTGGGGCAACTCAAGGACGGGCTTTAGGCATCCAGAGGGGTATCCAGAGTCTCAACGTGGGTTTAGGAGCCCCCTGGACGGTGCAATAATGCAGGCACTGCGCGCACCCTCCCGTGTGAGAGGTCCACTACGTTGTTTCCACTATGCTACACAATATAGCATCTTTGGGACTCGTTTTGGACCGAATGGGCTATCGAAGCACCACTAAAGGCCTCGTGTGCCAACTCAAGTGCTTGGTTTTGGTTTAACCTTGCACGAGGGGATCCCGTGGCTTAAGCTAAGCAGTTGGACGACAACATCGCATATGTGGGGTATCAAATGAAGACATCAAGCTACGTATTGACTAAGTCCATTGAGAGACTACATTATGCTACAAGCAAGCTACGGATTGAGATGTTGCCTTACTCATGCTACACGTTGGTGCAACGCTAAGGTGCGCAATGGCCTTAGGCGGAATCTAACACACGTGTTGGCACGAGGATTACGCCGTGGGCGAGAGATTGACCCTCGGTGGCTTGTGGACTTCGCATGACCAAGTGGCCATCCAATATGCATCTATTGAGGCATGCTTGACCCTACGACACTTAGAGATGCTATCAAAGACCCAACATGCAACGTTGGCTTGTCGGCTAAGTTGAGGACCTTTGCTAGCACATTGTTGTGTGGCTAGGCACCTTGATGACAAAAACCTAAGTTGGGCGAGCACCTTGTTTAAGATAAGCTTGGCGCTATGAAGTGACTTATGCCGTGCTTGGTGCACTTGAGGCGTCAGGCCTACTTGTGGCATCCGGGTGAAGACGAAGCTTCCTTGTGAAGTTGTTTTGCTTGACAAAGCATTGGGCCCTAATGTTCAAACGGGTGAGATCATCAACACTCGATTTGTCAATGAGCTATGGCGGACTTAAACTTGGTGGAGTTTGAGCGCCACACGGGCAAAAATTGATCCACTGCGCCTCTAAAGGAGTCGGCCCGTGACATCAAGCCAAGGCATAGGAGTTTTTTGTACCGTCTCTGGCGTTGCGTCCCTTGATGCATAGAATCCTGCCCTTTGTGGCCAGGGAAGGGAAGTAGAGGTATTCTGACCCATCTTCATCATGGCTGTCGTTTAAGGAGCTCATGAACCAGGTGCTGCCAGTCATAGCGATTTCGGCGAATCTGAGGTCTTTGAGGGGGAGGAAAGTGACTGAGTCCCTCAGCCTGTCGGTTAGGGTCTCAACAACTTTGGAGCGGTGGTCGTTGCTCTTCCATTGGTGGAAAAATGACCATGGAGTGGAAGTAGGGGAGGAGAGAGAAGTGAAAGGGGAGGTTTGGATGTGGAAGAGAACGAGAAGTAGGAACAAGGTTGAGAGATATGTGAGGATAAGTTTGGTTGAGAAACATGGCTTGTTGGTTTGGGTGAACATCTTGAGACCACTCTCCATTTCCATCAGGTTTGATTGTTGCAGATGGAAAATTTGGGACTTGGAATTAGACTTTTTCATCTTGAGATTTTTAAAATGGAGTTGGTTTCGAGATTGTGACAACAAAACTAAAATATAGACCGCGTTACCAATAAACTATTGTGTCTACCATTTTCGGGTCAACGGAAACCCATGCAGTTTGGTAAAATTGTATAGAATATGGACACTGTTTCACATTGTCTTTGAACTCCCAGTGAATCAATGCAAAATAAAAAATAAGAAATATTTTTTCTCTCTTTTCTATAAATACATACATATATATATATATATATATATCCGCAAATATATCATAAGAGGATATATTAAATGATGATAATCTTTTTAATGAAGCACCTGGTCAAGCTGGTTTATTACTCTGCATGAAAATATCATTTATGTTAGTACTATAAAGATCCACCATAGACCGAATCCTGGCTCAAAAAACATATGGAAATTACAGAGAGAGATATATACCATAATCAATGGCTCAACTTCATTTTAATTTACTATCACAATCTGTCAAAAAACAAAAAGGGCCTACTCAAAACTTGCTAGTCCACAGGATACCATGAATAAGCTCAGTTGTCTTATAATTATCAATTTATTACGAGATCTGCCTGCGACACATTTGGCATACCCATGACCTAAAAAAGCACACCATCTACAAAAATTCTGTAGTTCCAAGAATGTGAAATGCAGGTAGCAAAACAATATATTTAAATAAAGCAAAGAACCAAACAAACCCCGTGTTACAATTACAAATCACCAGCACTCTCTATTTACATTACCAGTACTGTACATCAGTTTATTAGGTTGTATCAGGTTATAGGTACATTGCCATGTCAACAATGGCCAACATTAGATCAAACAAGCATTCCAACAATTTCTAGCCTTTCCCAGCCATCAATCCAATACTTGTTATTTTGATACCCAAACATGTTTGCCAGTTATATCATCTTTTGGCCACGAAATTTTTTAATTCAGATACCCATTCAAAAAATAACTGAGGGATGGTGTTGGTGGTGTAGTTCGGTCAGCTGTTTATGTCTCGGAATCAAAATGCTTTGCAGAGATTGTTAGCCTTCATGTTAGACGAGCATTGCTCCTGTATTGGGTTTGTTGGAACGCACAGCCTGCTCCGTTTTGTTTCGGAGATCGTCACGTGTGAAATTGCTACTGCAAGTGCGTCAACCAAACCAGAGCCGTCTTGCTCTTCAGCCTTGCGACTCAAACTTCCAGGCAACGATGCTGGATCATTAGTCTCACCAAAAGAATCATAGGCTGTCCTACGGTCATTCTGCTCCTCCAGTCTAGTTGTAATGGCTGGTAGCTGGGAAGGTGGTGGTGGTGACCGGCTCTTTGCTTTCGACTTTACAGATAGCGTCCTTAATGTGCGGTCAGTGTAGAGCAAGATCCATGGATGGCCTGAAAGGAACATTGATGAGTGAAAAAGATTAGCATATTTACAAACAAATTCAAGATTAAGTCAAGAAAATGGTATGGGAAAAAAAAAAAAAAAAAGTGAATGATAAAAATTGACGTTTCTAAACATTCGGGTATTGTTCTAGGGCACTGGCATGGTCTAGAGACAAGCCGTAATTGCATTGGCAAAACGGTTGGTCAGCCATTATCATCTCATACTCAAAATCTTGTGTGCGATAAAAACGGTTGTATACAGCTTAAAAAAAATAAAACAAATAAAAAATAAAAAACCACCAAGAATTAGAAACCCTATTCAGAAATTTGACCAGTATAGAAAACTTACTTAGAACTTCATCTGCTGTTATCCTTGTTGCAACATCTCTTGTAAGAATGCGCTCAATCAGATCCCGTGCAACTTTCGATATAGACTCCCATATCCCGGTGTGGAAATCAACCTTCATGCTCTTGATTGCTTCGAAAACTGCTTCTAGTGAGTCTCCTTGAAATGGGAGAAGACCAGTCAAGAGAGCATGTAGAAGGACACCAGCACTCCATATATCAACTTTCTCAGAATAATCGCCTAGGAGAACTTCTGGGGCAACATAAACAGGGCTCCCAGCCAAACCAGTCAATCTCTGACCTGCAATGTAATGATTGCAATGTTTCATAAACAAGAAGGAAAGCAATCACAAAAGGCAGCTACTAAAATAATAAAATGCAATATGAGACCACTAGAGTGGATTTATCAGAATTCCACTTAAAATCCAGAACATGAGGCGATTTCTCTCTTTAATCAATTGTTACAATGTGCCTAAAAACACAAACTTAGGTGTCATGTTCTGCAGCTTAGGCCTGTGTTTGGCTCCCAAGAAGACCAACGGTTCCCACAAGGAAGAAAAAACAGCCTATTCGATGTAGCTAACTCTTTTTAAAGCTAAGCAAAAACCAATTCCTGCATAATGAAACTGTTCTTATAATTTACAGATTTTAAATTTTGGAAGCCTCATACAAGGAATCCAAATAATCTTAATTCTGTCACACTATTAAATCCTTTCTAAGCACAAATGGTGGAATCTAGTGTCATCTTCTGCAGATTACTTTAGCGCAGTGTGACTTTGTAATGCTGAAATCCTCTGTATCTCACCGCTATTACATTTCAGTTACACATTTTCCTAAAGAAAAAGAACAAAAGACACAAGCTATGGAATTTGAGGCACCTCATGCTGGTTAAAAAATTCCACATAATGGGGAAGAACAAAGCTCTATAGAATGTCTTTGGTTGAGTGTTATTTGCGACCAAACAATAAAGTCCTTTTCTGCCTCCATCTTAATCACCAATATGCCTCCAAGTAACCAAACAACGTCTAATAAAACTAGAAGACCACAGGAAAAATTCTTCCGTTAGGGAATGCACTAAAAACTATGTTAATAATGAGTATCATATCCTTACAGCCAGCAAGTACAGGTAACAGACCATCACATACAGCCATGCTAAATGTTAAATTTGTTTAAAGAATCATGGTCTAAGAAATGATCACTCCATTTGAGAGTTCAGCATGCATCAGATCAAATAACTTCGCCATTAAGATTTTCAAATGCCTTTAAACTGATATACTTCCAAAAATATTTTGAAAAAGTCAAGACACGAGGCAACCATTCAACAATAGAAGTTGATTAGGCCAGCAAAACCTGTGGGCCCCAATGATTTTCATAAAAATGTATGCTCACACCTTTTTGGCTCTTTGTACTAGCATAGGAAAAATGATATGTACTGGGAGACACAGAAAGGCAATACCCATATAGGACCATTATGTACTTCATCTCATGATCTTGCTATTCTTGCTTAAGTTGGTAAGAAGGAGAAGCACCTGTGAAGAATATCCACCTTTATCAATCCCAAACACCAGGCATTACACAGACTTGCCATAATTAAAACATAAAATCCTTAGACCATTTACAAAGCTTTTTTTATAACAAGTTTCTATTGGTAGCTTAGTATCCACCGAGTCATGTCAAATTATATCACTAAATTTCCAATTACAGGCTCCAACAAATGATAAGAAAATTTCCTAATTGGAAGAAACCACTCAAAAATAAATAAATAAATTGCAAAGATTTAATAAGTAAAGAAACAAAAAGATAAAAAGGTCCATATTCATTCCAACTTCTGGTGTTCAAAACTGCAGCAGAAAGAAAAATATTTATGGGCAATAAAAGTAACAGAACAATATAGAAGGGAGGTGTCAGATTAGTTACCATTTGCAATCCTCATGGCTAAGCCGAAATCTGCCAGCTTTATCTTCCCTGAATTTGTGAGAAGAATATTCTCAGGCTTTATATCTCTGTGTACAACTCCCATCTCATGACAATACTTAATGACCAGCACAATTTCCTTGAATATATTAGCAGCCCGGTGCTCTGAATACCGACCCTCACTGGCCATCTGATCAATCAAACGTCCACCCGAACACAGCTCCATCACAAGGTGAAAGCATTCAGAATCCTCATACACCGCCTCCAATGTTACAACACCCGGATGCCCTGACAAATGCTGCATAATCTCTACCTCACGGTGAACCGTCTCTTCCCCCTTACGCAGAGTCTTACACGCAAATTCCACTCCAGTAACCCTACTCTGGCACAACCAAACCGACCCAAATTTACCTTTTCCAATTGTGGCACCTGAAACATAATCATCCTCAATCTTGTTCTTCCTACCCAATTGAGTGGCTCTATCAATACACCCTATCTTTCTCTTCAACCCTCTTCCTGGTAAAACCAACGACGAAGTTCCGCATGGCGGAGCCGTGGAAGCAATACCCAGAAGCCTATTTTTACATGACCCAATTGGGTCTGTACCCACCACATCTTCCTTACACCTCTTCTTCAACCTAGCATAATCTTCCAAAGAATAATGGGTCTTTAAATTCGATAACGAACGCGAATCGCGAGTTGATTCTAAAACCTCTTGATCTGGGTATAGAAATTCACTACCTTTCCTCTTCTTCCTCATAATCACATCACACTATAATCTACCTAAAGCAAACCCATTTTCAATTCTGTAAAATCATTCACATTATCAAGAATCGAACAAAACAAATGCTTGATTGATGTTCAAAGAAATCAAAAATAAATAATAATAAATTGAAGAAAGATGAGAAGACTAGGGCAAAAGAAAGAACCTTTTGGTGTGCATATTGGGGAGACATCGAAGCTGAAGAGAGACAAGGTAGGTAGGGGGAAGATGAAACAAAAAATTCTATAGAAATCTCCGATGGATCATGTGGATTTGGGGATTGATTGATTGATTTGTGTAATGTGAAGTGAGTTTTTAGGGAGGCTTGGGGTACATTTTGGATTATGGGGAGACCGACTTTTTAAGCAATTATGTTGACGGAAGATGTTTATGTCGACGGAAAACATTTGGTGGTTTGATTTTTTTGTGGTTTAAACGAGTCAAATGTGTTAAAATCATGTCGTTTTATATTTAAAATGACGTTTTGGGTTTGATTTTTTCGGCCACTTTTGTTATATTGACAATGCCAATAAACTACAGTCTCCATATCATTAGTTATAAGAGCATCCAACCAGTTTCTTAAAAATTTTAGGCAAATTATAGCTTAAAAAGTTATTTTACTATTTTAATTAATCACTTCTTTAGTATTTATTGTACCGTTTGGAGACTTACCTTTTTAGTCAAAAAGTCAAAAAGTTACCTTTTTAACTAAAAAGTCAACAACTCATACCAAAAAGTCAAAGATTCTCTTTTCTCTCTACTTTTTGCACATCTTTTCGTAATTAGCCAAAAAGTCATCCCAAACATATAAGTTTTTTTTACCTACTTTTTTAGCTAAATAGCCAAAAAGTTACTAAATTAGCATGTTCCCAAACGAGTTATTAAAATATTATTTTTTTTATTGAGTTTGTTATTTTTCTTTTTTTATTAAATTAATGAGTTACCAGTCAAATAATTTTTTTAAAATGTATAAAAAAAAAAGAAATTAGCCATGACTGGTTGACTGGCCGGACTTCAAGTAACACTAATCTCCGTGTTGTAACGATGAACAATACCAGCCAAATTATAGCTTAAAAAGTTATTTTACTATTTTAATTAATCACTTCTTTAGTACTTATTGTATCAAACTCTCTATTTTAACTTAATCTTATTAAAATATTATTTTTTTATTGAGTTTGTTATTTTTCTTTTTTTATTAAATTAATGAGTTACCAGCCAAACAATTTTTAAAAAATGTATAAAAAAAAAAAAAGAAATTAGCCATGACTGATTGACTGGCCGGACTTCGAGTAACACTAATCTCCGTATTGTAACGATGAACAATATCTCGCTTGTTGTAGCGAGATACTATAGCACTCGTAAATTAGCGATGAATAGTAGCAAGACTGATGCACGTCCATTTTTTATGAACAATATCACTAATTTAGCTAAAAATAATTTTAACTACTTTGATACGGATGCTCTAATAAATGAAAATTTGATTAACCATAATATTATAAATAAATAAAAATTACGTCAAAATCAAATCGTCATAATAAACACGAATATTTTGTTTAATAGAAAACTAATTATACATTAGTCTTGGTTTGGTTTTCCTCCTAGGCTATATAATCACAAAAAATAAAAAAAAAAATTACAAAATCACAAAAAGACAAAAAAGTTACAAAAGTATCAAAATATCTCATATACAAACAAAAGTCAAAAAAGTATCATTCTATACTAAGGGCAATTTTGTTATTCTAAAGCCCAAAAGTCAAAAAAGCCAAACAAAAATACCAAATGACTAAAAGAGTCTCAGGCTAAAAAAATTAAAAAAAGTTAAAAAGTCAACTAAAAAAGTCAAAACCAAACGATACCTTAATATTGATTTTATTTAGAATTGCCATGACATGTTAAAATTAGGGGTGGACAAATTAACGGGCTATACCGAATTTAGGTTGGGCTGATATTAAGGTGTTTGGCAAAAGTTATTTTTAATATTTTTTGGTTAAAATTCATAAAAAAAATAAAATAGGCTAAAATAGTTAATAAGACAAAATGTCACATCAAATTTATAATCATTTTATTTTTTCTCTCACAAACATTACATCCAACTACAAAAAAATTAACTATCTTTCTAAACACAAAAATTTTAACTTACTAAAAGAGTCAAAAACTAAAATAACAATTTCTCAAACACTCATATTATATAATAAGAGTATGTGTGTCATCTTAAGTTTAGTCTAGCTAGATAACAGGTGACATGATCTATATAAGTGTACTTATTTAAATAAGTATACTTATTTGGGTTATATCATCCCTCTATTTTTTTTACATTCTTTTGTAAAAAATAAAAAAATATATTTATTTAGCTGATTCTAAATACTCTCATAAATCTCTTAAAAGAATGTCTAAATTCCAAGCTCACCTAATTAACGTAATAGATATGAACTGTTAAATTTTTTTTTATACCAAAAAAAAAAAAATTTCCCTATCTCGAAAGGCTATTAAATTATTGAATCATTTCTAATAATTATTTAAATTTAAATATTAATAAATTTCAATTATAAAATAAATATAATTTTTAAGAAGTGTTTTAGTTTAAATTATAAAAAGAAGTATATATATATTTTTTTTCTTTATCTTTTATTATTTTTTAATTTATTTTGTAACTAAATAATATAAAAATTAAAATTACATTTTAAATTATTATTATTAGTAACCTTAAAAAAATTTATTTTATTATTTTTTTTTAAATGAGCAAGCCTGGCGGGACTAGGCAAATACTCTTTATCCCAAATCTAGCCTGAAAATTAAACAAACTCAAAAATTTTGTTCAATTCAGCCTTATTGATTAAATATTTTTCTCAAATCCTAAAAATATCGGATTAAGTTGAGCAAGTTGGACAATTGATCAGACTGATGGCCACTCCTAATTTAAATAACCTCATTTATTGAAAAAAAAAATTAAAAATTAATAAAATTTTATAATTTTCTATTTGAGATAATTTGATGGGGAAATTACAAAAAAAAAAAAACCCCAGGGTTTAGTGCCTTTTTCAAATTAAAACCCCAAGTTTCCAATTTTGACAATTTGTACCTCACCATTCCACTCGTGTTACAATCCGATACTCCTGTCCATCTCCGTCTCTATTAATTAACGAAAGACTAATTTGGGCGCCAAAATTTCTCAAATCTTCACGATTTTGACCCCCTTATATACTGGCACATTCTCTCTCTCTCTCTCTCTCTCTCTCTTTTCGCCTTGTCGTCGTTACCCACCATCACACCTTGTCATTGCCGCCACCAGCCTCATCACCACCTTCACCGCCATCTCCTTCTTCTTTCTATAAATCTTCATTCTCATCTTCCCTTCTACAAATCCTCACTTTGATCGATGTCTCTCTTTTGGTTCACCACTGTCCTCGCTTTTGCTCCGGCGCCGCACGCATAGTGTAACAACCCGAAAATTTAGGCTCTGTTTGGATGTGTTTTGAAATTACATTTCTACCCTATCACTCCCGCATCACGTTTGGATACCATTTTCAAAATAGAATTTCACCATATAATTCAAACTACAATTTGAAAACCCGTTTGGCAGCTTTGTGATTCATTTCTCCACTTTCAACGTCTTCATCCTTCTTCCTCTTCCTTTGCTGAAAAGCTTCCATGTCCATCGTCTCTGAAAAGGTTCACGTGAACTGATCTACTCATCTTTTTTTCTCTGTATCAAAGATCAGGACTGAAGATTCGTCGTAGATCATCTTTCTTTCTCTGTATCAAAGATCAAGACTGAAGATTCGTCACGGGTAGTATTCATAGAGAACTTAGACCATTTTATAATCATGAATCCTGTGAACCCCCTCCCTACTCATACTATCTCCTACAAATCAAATGACTTACAATTTGTGCAGTATGGAAGATTCCTTCTACGGGCAACCAAACAACGATGAGTGCGAGGTCAAATAACTCACAAATTTAATTGACATATTTTTTTATAGGTCACTGATTTAAAAAAATATCCGTAATTTTATTCCCAATTGTTTTTTTGTCTCAGGTCAAATTTATCAAACCTATTGTCGAATCAGACGATTATCAAAGAGTAGCACATTCAGTCACTCTATCATAGGTGATACCTATTCAACTCCCACTAATCTGGTAAATATCTCCTTCAATCATCTGTTATGTGCAAATGGTTTCTGAGAAGTCCAAATGAGTTCTGAAATGATTTCTGAGAAGTCCAAATGAGTATAGAAATAGTTTGAGATAGTTTCTGATCTGTCTAAACTCTTTGCACCTTTTGTCACCTTTAATACTTAGTCGGTCGTCCCCCGGGTCATCCGGCCGGTCAACTTCCCTCTGTCCTGCTGCTTCTTATTTCTTCTTCTCTTCTTCTGTTTATTTCTTCTTGTGGCCTTCTTTTTCTGCTTATTCGTGGTTATTTTTTTAGCATGTAAATACAGACAATGTTACGTGATTTTTATTTTGTCTCTATTTTGGCCTTTAAATCATCTGTCTTTCCTATAGTTGAAATAAACATTGATGTTGTTGCCCTTCAAATCATCTGCTTCTCGTAACATTATTTAACAAGTTGAAGTAACATTACTATTATGTGGTTTTATTTTTTTTTATCTATGTTGCCCTTCAAACCATCTGTTTTTCCCAACATTATTTACCAAGTTGAAATAAATATTACTTTTGGTTCCTACATAAATAATTGTAATTAGTTTTTGCTCCGTTATTTTTTTATATCCACTCCAGAGTAGTTTGCTCTGTTATTCTTTTATATTCACCCCAGATTAGTTTAAATATAAATTGTATGTTTATAGATGGATGGAAACAATTCCGATGACAATCAAGCTACAAAAATGTGGACTCCTAGAATTGAAATGAAATTAATAAACATGTTGAAAGAAGAGGTTAAAAAAAATCAATTAACGGGCTGTACTATTGTGTGGACAATTAGGCATTGGAATCATTTTGCCAATCAGTTGCACAATCTGTATGGATTTCGGTATACAGCAAAGCAGGTGCGACAAAAATATCAGTGATTGAAAGTTCATTACCAGACGTTTAAGCGACTCCAGGCACAGACTGGTCTGTGATGGGATCCCATTGTAGGCACTACTGTTGCATCGGATGAATTTTGGGATAAGGTTTTTCATTAACCTGTACCATTTTCAATTTTTTTTTTTTTAACATTTCATCACGCATACGGTATGCTTAATTCTATATTTTCAATTGTTGTAGGCTACCAGAAATATAAAGAAGTTTAGGACAAAAGAATTTGAGTATTGCTAAGAAATGGCGGAAATTGTTGAAAATTGTTGTGCCACAGGGGCCTTGTCTCGTGCATCCACATAAGGAGCCCTTGACTCAGATGAAGAAGATGAAATGCTAAATAAATTTTGGAACCCTGAAGTTGGTGGCAGTACTGCTGTTGAAGCCATTCCCGTTGACTTATTCGGCGATGAGTACATGGATCCAACGAAGGGCAAAAGTCACAAGAGGGGTCCTACAAGCAACCAGATTGACAATGGTCGTTCCAAAAAGTCACAGTCAAGTGGGTTCGATGATGTGTGCGCAGCTTTCACATCCTACGTACAGGCAAAAACAGAGCATTCACGTGCACGAAAAAATGAGACAGAGGCTGTAAGTGCAAGTGGTGATGAGTATTCCCTTGATGCATGTCAAGATGCATTGCTAGAGGTTGAGACATACCACCGGTGCAGTACGTTAAGGTACTGACACTGTTTAAAGACAAGGAATGGCGAAGGTTTTTTATGCGTACTCCTACCCATATGCGCTTAGCTATGATCCTCGCTTTGCAGTGAAGTGCGAAGTTGTGTTTTGATTGTGTTAGTGAATTTCCTTGTCGTTCTGCAAGATGATTTCATGATTCCTGATTTGTTTTTTATCATTTTTTTTTTTCATTCCATGAGATGCTCTTTCTTTTCCATCTTTGTATGTTTAATTTTATTAAACTTTTAAATAGTTTCTGTTTTATTAAAAATATGTTGTGTTATTACAAGATGACTACATATTAAACAAATTTTTTTCTCGTATATATTTTTGTGGATGCTGGTAAATGACTAAGGCCGACTATTCATGTAGCCACTTTTTAATTCAGTTTCACCAATAATGGTAAGCGTTACAATATTGTCAAACATTATTTTATAATTATGCTTTTACTGTGATGTAGACGAAACCATATGTCATCCGACACAGAAAACAATGCAATGGAGATCTCATCAGAGGAGGATGAGGTTATTGAAGATTTTATGGATTTTTTGATAATTGTTTTCATGCATAACCATATCAACGCGTCAAGTAGTCGCCGACCGCAGCGAACTTGTCCATTCAAAGGTGATGATTACATCTTCAGCTTATTAAATGGTCATCCAGAAACAATGATGGACATTATGCGAATGGATGGACAAACATTCATTTTATTGAAAGACACCTTACTCCAAAATGGCTTTATCGATACTGAACATATGCATATCAGTGTGGAGGAATCACTTGGAATTTTTTTATACACTTTTGCCCAAAATGATCGCCATCGACTACTGGCAGATAGATTTCAACACCACGGAAACAATTTGTCGGCACATAAAAATTGTTATGCGGGCATTGTGCAAGCTTGCATCAACGGTTATCAAACCACATAACCAAGACGAGATACCGGCAAAAATTTTAAATGACAGGAGGTTTTTTCCCTAGTTCAAGGTATAAATTTAATGATTGTTCTGTAACTTCTACATAACAATAAGGAATGATATTTTTTTTCCTCTTGTTATACAAATAATATCCAAGTTTGTTTCGCTTTTAATGTCAAACAAATATCTTTCAATTAGGATTGTGTCGGTGCTATCGATGGCATATTAGTGGATGCATGGGTCCCTGCTTCAAGACAAAATACATTCTACGGTCGCAAATCTACTGTATCGCAAAATGTACTCACAGCTTGCGACTTCGATATGTTGTTCACATTTATTAATTATGGATGGGAAGGTAGCGCACACGACAACGCTATTTTAGTTAGCTCTATTACAAGAGCTAATCTACAGTTCTCACACCCACCCAATGGTAAGTGTCACAAAATAACATACGGTACACTTTTTGAAATTATTTTTTTTGTACATCTGTTTGATAGAACAGTGCATTCATTATTTACATGTAGGCAAGTATTAGTTAGTAGATGCTGGTTTCACAAACATGCCTGGATTTCTTGCCCCATTTCGTTCCCAACGCTATCACTTGCAAGAGTTTCATGGCCGTCATTATTCAAGACCCAAGGAATTGTTTAACCATCGACATTCGTCGTTACGTAATGTTATAGAAAGAATATTTGGTGTTCTGAAGAATCGATTCCCAATATTGCGGTCTATGCCAAATTACAAGTCTACAAGACAAGGCCCTCTCGTGATTGCATGTTGTGTAGTGCATAATTGGATCTGTTTGCATGTAGAAATAAACCTATTATTTATGGAAGCTGATAATGAAATGGTAGTAGAAGCGGAAGCAGACGGGCTTGTTGGAGACCAAGCTGACTATGTTGACATGTCACAACATGGATTGACGTATCAATCTAACTTTAGGAATGCAATTGTTACTGCTATGTGGCAAAATCATGTTGGTCATGGCTAGATTTGTAATGTGAACAAGGCAAGTGAATATCGTAGTGACTAATGGTTTTAAATGTATAATTATTTTACTAGTTTCAATCATTATGACACATTTATTACATAACTTCACCCACTTTACGTAATTGTGAATTTAATGATTTCTTTCCTCTTTTTATAGGATAACTAACAATGAGGACAGCATTGGGCTAAATGACAATTAAAGGAAAAGGAACAGAAAGATCCTCACATGATCAATCAACAAAATGTTATTACGTTAATGAAGACACTTAAATATGTTGTTGATGCAATGTATAATATACAAGGTCAAACACTTTATTGAATTTGATGGTTAAATGATGCATACAAAAATTGTAATTTATGATATTCATTCAGTTTATGATGTTCATTAACTTTTTATTAAAAAAAATTGATGGCCATGGATAGATTTGTTATTAATTTTAATTTTTTTATTAATTTCTATACGACATTTTTTATTACTTTATTTTTTCATTTTATTGAAATTTTGGCTTTTTTATTAATTTAAATGTCTTTTTATTAAATTTTTTTTCTTCATGTTATTAACATAATGGTTTTGTTAGTAATTGTTATACCAAAAATCTTTTTATTAATTTTTTTTCCTTTTTAGTAAATAAAATATATAATTACTACTTTTTAACTTTTTTTATTTCATTTTAGCCGAATTCTTTTTCTTAGTTTGTATTTTTCATTTCATTAAAATAATGGTTTTGTTATTAATTTAATTTTTTTTTAAATAATTTGTAGACAACATATTTTTATTAATTTACTTTTCTCATTTTAAAACAAGTTTGAAGGCTATGTTATTAATTTTAATTTCATTTTATTAATTATTTTTTTGTTCATGTTACCATAATGGTTTTGTTATTTTCATATATTATACCAAACAAGTTTTTATTAATTTTTTTTGGGGTGTCCTAAATAAGTCCACTTTTTCACTTTTTGGTCTGAAAAGTTGAGAAAAAAAATATGGTTGTTTGAGATAATGTTTTGACTTTTTACGAAAAAATGTGTATTAAAAAATTGTATAAATTACTGTATAGGATAAGATTGGATGGAATAGGTGGTACGGTGGGCTGAATGCAGGGACAACGTTGGTAGAGTAGAGGCTGTGAGATGTTTCCCTGCTATTCGGGCATTGAATTGGAGGTGTTGTTCGGCCCGTGGGGACCCACCACGGGTCCCGTTTTGCTAATCAAAACCGTTCAATGTGTAGAACTTGTCGAATACTGTCTTCTTATAAAAATTCACGTTGATCGGATATCGATAGCTATCTGATCGGATTAGTTTGTTTTCAACCGCTAACTATAACACCATCCATTTTATAAATTTTAACTGATTTGATCATATCGTTATCGATATCTGATGAAGATGATTTTTCATAGGCATATAGTACTCTACGATTTCTACATATTGAACGGTTTAGATTATTTAAACGGGATGAGTAATGGGTCTCCACGGACCGAACAACACTGAGTTATTAGTGCACCTAAATAGAAGCTTGTTTCCAAAAAGTGAGCTTTGCCTGTCCCACATCAGAGTTGTTTCAAAATTTGTTTTGTGTAAAATTATTTATTTAATATATTTTTTTTGGTGAATAGTGATCATTTTCTTTAACTAACTTTTTTAACTTTTTATCTTTTTTTGAGATCCCAAACCAAGCCTAATTCTTTTTTCCTTTTCATTAAAGAAAATATATAATTATTAATTTTTTAACTTTTTTATTTCATGTTAGCCGATTTTTTTTTCTTAACTTGTTTTTTTTCATTTTATTAAAATAATGGTTTTATTATTAATTTAAATTTTTTATAATTTATTTGTAGACTACATATTTTAATTAATTTACTTTTCTCATTTTCAAATAATTTGAAGGCTTTGTTATTAATTTTAATTTCTTTTTCTTAATTGTTTTTTTGTTCATGTTAACATAATGGTTTTGTTATTTTCAGATATTACACCAAATAAGTTATTATTATTTTTTTTCCTTTTTATTAAAAAAAAGTATAATTATTAATTTTTAACTTGTTTTATTTCATTTCCGCCGATTATTTTTTTAATTTGTTTTTTTCATTTCATTAAAATAATGGTTTTGTTATTAATTTAATTCTTTTATTAATTCATAGACTTTTTAAATTTTAAATTTAATTTTAATTTTTTCATTTTATTGAAATGAAGGATTTGTTACATTTATTAATTTTTGTACGAATTTTTTTTTTTAATTTCATAATATAACTCACAAATTTTTATAACATGATTAATTTTATAGTGCAGAAAAAGAAATTGACTATTCATTACGTCAATACAAAAGATTACAACAAAATAACAAAATAAAATAACCACAACAAAATGAGAAAATAAAATAACCACAACAAAATAAGAAAACAAAATGTAACCACAGCATGTGTGAACCATTTAAACGCTCATCGAAACAAGTTAAATATCATTGTCAGGTGGTGGTGGTAGTGCTGGTGCTGGTGGTGGAGGGAAGTAGTGATGGTACACCTGAGTGACTCGATGGTCAATCTGATCAATGCGGTTCCGTGTCACTTTATCACGTCTTCCTGAGTCTACACGAAACTCACCAAATTGTTGAATTAGTGAGTTCTGAGCGGCGGCAAATTCATCGAACCGAGTACCCAATGTATTGACCTGATTAGCCATTTGTTGTTCCCATTGTAGGCGCTGATTGTATCGTTCTTATTCCAACACTAAATAATCAGTCCAGTATTGGGGTTGTTCATTTGGTGGCATGGCATTGTCATTGGGTTCTTCCTCATCAGGTATTGGTTCATTTTCAAAATTAATAAAACCCAGTAAGTTTTCAACACCACCAGCTCGGGTTAGTGTGTACTCAGAAATTGGTGAAGTGATTCTCACATCTACTTCACCTTCAAGGTTGACATTATGCGCTTTGAAAATTTTGGTTAACAAAGCTCCAAAAGGAAGTGACCGGCCACTCAGAGTACCAAGTTTTGCAACCATCATTTCTCTCAATAATATGAAGCATAAATCTAATTTTTGTCCAATTGCAAAACAATATAACAAATAAACATTAAAACATGGAACAACATCAAAATGTCCTTTTTTAAGAGTGACATTTTCAACTATCCATCGATGAAGAATACGAAGGTGGGGTTTTACATGTCTGGCTTGTAAATTAGTGTCGGTGAATCGACTCTCACAAATTGTGATATAAACCTCAGTTAGATCATCAACAATGTTATCTAACTGAGTCTCAATTTGAAAATAGCATTGCAAATCTCCTGTGTCAACTCCAATAATTTGTGTGAAAGTGTAGGGGTTGAGTGTGATTACTTTCCCCTTCACACAAGAGGTCAGACTTAACAGTTCCACTTGTTCCTCAACAGATGTCAAGTGAACGTAAAATAAATGTATAAGACGGGGATATACCTTATGTGGTAAATTAGTTAAAAGTAACCATCCCATTGTATCCAATCTGCCAAGCAACAGTGGATTATATTGAGATGGTAGATTTACCTTTCTCCCCGTAACAATTGGTCGATTAGCGAAATTTGAATAAGCTTGTTCATGATTATATGTGAGAAAATCAACAGTTGGATAGTCATGATGTTGTTGTTGTGGTTCACGTCGTACAGGGTTAGAGGTTTCGCTACATTCGGGTCTCACTCTTTTTATTCTCGGCATGATGATTGCAAAAGTTAAGAAAAATGTATAGTAAAATGTATGATGTTGGTGTGAAAAAAAGAAACAGATAGGCAACAGATAGCGAAACTGAGTGGAGAGGGCGAACTAGTAGCTGAACCAGATGACCGGCCGGTTGTCCCTGGTGGCTATTTTTCGCTTGCAATTCGCCTTCCTGCAACTCAGCTCTGAAACTATCAAGAATATGAACTGCGCTTCAAACTAACCTCTTCTCTCTTCCTTCACATGGATATGTACACTGAATGTAGTTAATATTGTAGTGTGATGGAGCTGTTGAAGGTGTTGGAATGAGATGGTGAAGATGGTGTGGTTAAACGAATGCAGACTCAGATCTTATATAAAGGCTGAGGTTCAGAAGGTCTAAGGTTCAGAAGGTCCAGAAGGGGTTTTTTTTTTTTTTTTTTTTAATTTACTTTTCATTTCGTACTGATTATTTTATTTTTTTATTTTCCTTACATCCATATACTGATGACTGACCATGTGTGCAGGTTTTTGGCTTGGTCTTTCTTTTCCTTTATCCCACAGTGATGAACAGACACCTAGGATAGGAGGGGTAGGTGTATTGGATAAGTGAAATTACAATATTATCCTTTTCATTTTGTTCTGCCATAACAACCTGCCATTCAAATCAAGAGGGGCGAATTGGTCATTTTGTACACAAATATCACTCCCTCCAATTATATGACCTTCACGGGTGGGTGACATTCAAAGTACAATAATGCACCAACAAAAAAAAATGATTTTTTTATTAAATTAACAAAATGTAATAAATGAAAAAATATTGATAATGTTTGGTAATATTTACGTTTTGGTTTGTATTTAAAAATATTAAACACACTAATTTATGTTAATTGTTATCAATATGTATTCTCGAAAGTTGTTGACTTCAACAAAATTTTTGAAAAAAATTAAAAACGTATTGTACAAAATGTTTGTACATTCCTAAAAAATGAATTGACAGAAAAATTAATTGACATAAAATAATTGACATAGAAGTTATTTTTTTAAAAAAATTATTTGAAAAAAAAATTATTCAAAAAAATTACTTAAAAACAATTAATTCAAAAAAAATCATTTTTTTATTTGAGTGTTTTAAAAATAGTTTGGTTATGACTGTTGATAAAAAAAAATATAGATATTGATATATGAGTTGTGTGTTTGATTATCAATTATAGGTTGAATTAAGTTTTGAAAACTCATCACCAAACAAATTTTCTTATTTCACATGTCACATCAAACTTTCAAAACTCAATTCCACATACAATTCAAAATACAATTCAACACTCTATCCAAAAACCATAACTAAACAAATTTTCTACACTCAAATCATAAATCTAAAACTCACAAACTCAAAATACAACTCATACTCCCAAATCATATTTACAAAACTCTATCAAACGCAACCTTAAGATGTCCCTTAAACTTTATATTAGTATTATGGTTATATGTGATAATATATTATTAAAAATAAATAAATATGAAAGTCAGAGTAAATAAATAATAATATTGATAACAATAACAATAATAATAATAATAATAATAATGGGTGTGGTACTAAAATAAATAATTAATTTTCTGTTGGTATACGATAGAGTGTAATTTAATTAGGGATTAATTTATTTATATAGTTATATTAAAAAATTGAGTCAAAGTATAATTATCTTAAATATTTATTAAAAATAAACATAAATCCATAAATTTATTATCAAATCTAGAGAGGGATACGCAGGCCACGCGTTAGCCAGCTAATGTTCTTCCCTCCCTAGGGAGGAGGTGATCACTGCGTGGAAAGAAAAGGAAAAAAAAAGAGAGAATGAAAGGAAATGAAATGAAAGGAAATGAAATAGAAAAGAGGAATAAAATATTAGAAGTCAAGAAGGTCTTTGATAATAAAAAGAAATAGTGAGGTATTAATTTTAAGGTGAGTTATATTATACCTTGAGTTACCATAATATATTTTACGTATATTTTGACTTACCATAATTTATTTTATATAAATTATGTTTTATAAATTATTTTTATATTTCAACTACGCGGATTAATTTCTGAACTCTATTTGTTTTAAATGAAACCTATGGATATGTTTGTTTAAATTTTAAAGAATATTTGACTATGACCTTATAAACAATTATGTTTTGTAAGTACCACTACGGGAGTCTCATGCCTTGGGGGACTTAAATAACCATTGGCCTCTATTTGGTCACTTTGTGACCCTCTATTATTATGGATCTATTGACCTTTGTTTTGTGCGGAGCAAAATACTGTGCGGAGATAAGTACTACACTATTTTGGGAGCCACTTCTATAATCCGTACGAGCCACCTATTGAATCTGTACCTCTGTTTAGACTGTCTAATATTCCAAGTGGATTATTTTTTGAACCCTATTTGCTTAAAATGAAACCCATGGATATGTTTGTTTAACTTTTAATGATTATTTGACTATGACCTTATACACAATTATGTTTTGTAAGTATTACCATGGGAGTCCCATGCCTTGGGGGACTTAAATAACCATTGGTCTCTGTTTGGTCACTTTGTGACGCTCTGTTGTCATGGATCCATTGACCTTCTGATTTCTGGTATGATGCAAAGTGCTATACGGAGGTAAGTGCTATACTATGGTGGGAGCCACTTCTAGAGTTCGTACGAGCCACATCTTGAGTCCATGCATCTGTTTTGTTCTGTTCGGCACCGTGGTTATAGTTATTTATTTACATAATTTTAGTTTTGCTACTTAAATGATTATTTGTTCAGACTCTTAATCTTAATTATTTTAGTTACATAACTATCCATGGTTATTTTGTGTCCCTTATACTCTTGGCATAATATTTCTCACTCTACCATGTGCTTATAGCTGTTTACCAATTTTCAGAAAACAATACAATTTAGAAATAGCTTTTGGGAAGTCTTAGATGCGGGGCTGCAGAATAGACACACACAGCACTTTCATGATATTTTTATATGTAAATATCAGTCTTTTTGGTCAATAAATTTTGTAATAAAAAATAGAAGCTTTAATGATTATTTTGATACTCTCACTTAAATATTATTTCTACTCGCATTTATTGATTTGTTTAAGAATTGGCCGAAGGTAACTTCAGTTACTGGGCATCACGATACTTAACCCTTGGGCACGGGGAGCGAGTCGTGACAAATAGTATCCGAGTAATAGTTTATAAAATAATAAATAAATAAATAATAAATCAGCATTGGAACATAGGACACACACACATTTAAGAAGTAGGATAACGGGTAATTAGTACCTAAATATTATATTTTGTTGGTCGATTTAATTATATTATAATTTTATATGTTTTTATATATATATAATTTTATTTTATTTTTTGTGCATAATTTGTAAGGGATGTTAGATATAATTTATATTTGTTATAGCAAAAGAAGGAAAAGAAACAGAGAGTGTCGGGCTCAAGCACCCACCAAAATTATAATATAATTAAATATATAGAATTTCCAATTCAGTATTAAAAAAAAATTCATTTTGACTTTTTTAAAAGTGGGTTCAAATTTTAAAAATACTAATTTTGAAACTATTTTCCATTAGTGGAAAGTTCACGGATAAAAGAAATGGAAGCTCATCTCAAATTCCTTCAATTCTTGCATGTGATTCTGTCATTTTATTTCCAGTCACTTGTTTGATTGTGTTCTCATTTTATTTTTTATGTTTTTTCGGAAATAAAACTAATGAAATTTTTTTAAAGTTATCGATTGTTTCTCATTTTAGCCGAAAACAATATTTGACAACTAGACAGTGAGTTGTTTTCGGTAAAGTTTTTTTGAGGTAATATTTTCTATTAGATTAAACATCTAATATATATTTATCAGAATGCGCAGCGAATAGCTTACACATATGACAAATTTTGAGGACGAAATTTTTAAAAGGAGAAAAGATTGTAACAACTCGAAAATTTAAATTGTCCCTTAAATTTTATATTAGTATTATGCTTATATGTGATAATATATTATTAAATATACATAAATATGAAAGTCAGAGTAAATAAATAATAATATTGATAACAATAATAATAATAATAATAATAATGGGTGTGGTAATAAAATAAATAATTAATTTTCTGTTAGTATATGATAGAGTGTAATTTAATTAGGTATTAATTTATTTATATAATTATATTAAAAAATTAAATTAAATATAATTATTTTAAATATTTATTAAAAATAAGTATAAACCCATGAATTTATTATCAAATCTGGTGAGAAATACGCGGGCTGCGCGTTAGCCAGCTAATATTCTTTTCTCCCTATTATAGGGAAGAGGTGATCATTGCGCGGAAAGAAAAGGAAAAAAAAGAGAGAATGAAAGGAAAGGAAAAGAAATGAAAGGAAAGGAAAAGAAACTAAGGAAATAGGAAAAAATTACTAGGAGTCAAGAAACAAATAGTGAGGTATTAATTTTAAGGTGAGTTATATTATACATTGAGTCATCATAACATATTTTACGTATGTTTTAATTTACCATAATTTATTTTATACAAGTTATGTTTTATAAATTATTATAAGTTATATTAATATTCCAAGTGGATTATTTCTGAACCCTATTTGTTTAAAATGAAACTCATGGATATGTTTGTTTAATCTTTAATGATTATTTGACTATGACCTTATATACAATTATATTTTGTAAGTACCACTACGGGAGTCCCATGCCTTGGGGGACTTAAATAACCATTGGCCTCTGTTTGGTCACTTTGTGACTCTCTGTTGTCATGGATCCATTGACCCTTTGGTTTCTGGTGTGGAGCAGACTGCTGTACGAAGCTAAGTGCTACATTATGGTGGGAGCCATCTCTAGAGTTCGTACAAGTCACTTCTTGAGTCCATGCATCTGTTCTGTTCTGTTCGGTACCATGGTTATGGTTATTTATTTACATAATCTCAGTTTTGCTACTTAAATGATTATTTGTTTAGACTAAGTAATCTTAATTATTTTAGTTACATAACTATCCATGGTTATTTTGTGTCTCTTATACTCTTGGCATAATATTTTTCACTCTGCCATGTGCTTATAGCTGTTTACCAATTTTTAAGAAACAATGCAATTCAGAAATAGCTTTTGAAAAGTCTTAGATGCAGGACTGCGGAATAGACACACACAACACTTTTATGATATTTTTATATGTAAATATCTGTGTTTTTGGTCAATAAATTTTGTAATAAGAAATAGAAATTCCGATAATTATTTTGGTAACCTCACTTAAATATTATTTCCGCTCACATTTATTGATTTGTTCAAGAATTGACCGGAGGTAACTTCAGTTACTGACCATCACGATACTTAACCCTTAAGTACGGAGAGCGGGTTGTGACACGTAGTCTAACCGCCGTCCCTACCTTGCCTCGTCTATCTACTTCGCTACACATCCCAACGGCTTCTCGTCGGAAACATAGAAGTCCCTTCTCTCTGCCACTTTGCAGCAAGGTCGATCTAGGTTGCTGTACGGGAAAGAAATAAACCTTCTCGTATAATCCTGTTGATCAAGTCCGTGCTCCTCCGTACGACGTCGCTTTATCACCTGACAACACAAACGTGAACTAGCCGGCGGGTGTGTGCCGGAAACCTCTCCGATGCCTAAGTTAGTAAGCTTGACAAATAGACAAAAGCTCTATGTATTCAGAAAGCAAAGTTGTGTGTTACCTCCTCTAAGGTGATGTTTGTGAGCTTTTATAAGTTTCGTGTGGCACAATCCTAGTAGGACTTCTACTTCTCCATGCAGAGTCCTCCTAGGATTCATACTCTTGAAAGATAATGCTTATCCTTCAACACCCCCCTCACTGCTTAAACCAAGTGAGATGGTTTTTACCATGGCCGAACTACCACATGACCGAAATAATACTGGCTATGCTGAGCCACAGAGTAGGCCGAACTATCCTTAGTTCGGTTCTTTCTTTTCTACTCCCTATCTCGGTTCTTTCATGTACAAACCATGGTATGTTTAGACCGAGCTACCGAGTAACAAGGTTTTGACCGTTCTAACCTCAATACGTCATGACCGGACTAACTCTAAGACCGGCCTAACTCCAAGTTGCTTCCGGACCGGAGTAACTTTACAATTCTTGGGCCGGAGTAACTTTATCTCTCTTGGGCCGGAGTAACTTTTCGGCCTTTTTACCCAGTCCTTCGTACTTTGGGCCATAAAGTCCATCTCATAGCTCGACCCAATTTTCACCAAAATTACCCTCTCAATTGCCCCTTAATTCCATCTGCACAGCATGATTGGGATTACCTGTCTACCAGTTGAGCTGAAGTTTTTAAGCCTTTCCAGCCGAGCTAAAAAAAAAACCCTTTAGCCTCTCCAGCCGAGCTAAAAACTCTTTAGCCTTCCTGCCGAGCTTATTTCTCTCCGGGCTCTACTTGTCCGGTCAAAACGTCTCTTCAACCACAGCGACTGTAACGTTTCCCTATCCAATGACACGTGGCAGGCTCTGATAGGCTGGGGGCAGCTGTCACGCCGCCCTCGTACTACGAAAAATTTGAACAGTTCCCGCTTTTTCTCTTTCGTCCCTTCTTTTACACAAAACACCTTCTATACTTTGGATTAACCACTCTACTATTACATCTCTTCTCTCTCCACCCTGTGTTCTTGCTGTTCTTCCGTTGCACTTGAAGAGACTGTGACTTTGCTGCCATTTTTCCATCTTCAGTGTTTCTACGTCTTCGTTTGGTAAGCAACTAGAATCTATCTATCTTTCTTTGCTTTTATTTACCTCCATGTAGTTTGTTTCGTGTGTTTTTGCAAAACATATTCTTTCCATTTGCTTTGCCCTGTACTTTACTGGAAAAAACTTTAACAGTAGAACGTATGAGTATATGATATATCCTGTAGAAAACTAGCTTTTGATCCAGAATCTTGTCCCAACCGAACTAGGAGACTATTTGTGCTATATATGTAGATCAATTTAGACAATAACCGAACTAGAATTCGTAGAAATAGTAGTAGTTTCAGCAAGTTACCAACTCCTGATTCACTTTAGCCGAGATAAACTCACCGAACGAAGTTTGAACTTAGTAAACTAGGAACCTCGGCCTTCAACCAAGCTAAGCCTTTGGGGCTAAGCCAGCTTCCTTAGTTTCTAAACCAAACTCAGAAAGCTGCCCCTAGAGGCTCAGCCGAAGTAACAAAACCCATAGTTCAAACCGAGATAACCAACCTTATACAAAAACCGACCTTGCGAACCCTATGCTTAATCCGAGCTACCAAGCATTTTGCTGAACCGAGATAGAACCTGTCCACAAAGCCGAAGTAGGGCTCTTTTACCTTGCTTTTAATTTGTAGCACGGTCCAATGATCTGTGCTTAACCCCTTTGTTTTCTACTTTGCAGACTTAGGTTGCCCAGGCACTCCTCCGTGCGCTCAACCGAGCTACTTAGCACAACTTTTGCACCGATCTAATTTATTCATAATTTATACAATAAAATGGGGAAGTATAGGTATCTAGTAGACACTCCGGGCGGCCTAGCCGAATTCAGAAAAGACTACAATATACCTGATGACGTTCACCTGATTTTAGCCGGAAAGGATGTTATTCCTTGGGGTAATGAAGGCTTTGTCCCCTTCACCCTTTTGTCAATTATTGAAACCGGACTACGATTTCCAGTCCAACCTTTAATCTGCGAGTTTCTTAGGCAAACTAGATTATGCCCTACCCAACTATCCACTAATTCATACCGCATAATAATGGGGATAGCCGAACTAAACCGTCAAGCCGGTCTAAACCTTGGCCTGGCCGAAATCTTCCACCAGTACTCCATTGGTTCAAAAGAAGATGGGTGGGTCTACTATTTAAGAATACGTCGTCGCTGAGAGAAGATAATAAAATATACACCGGATAAAGACTTAAACGATGACGACTTTTTCTGGGTGTCTGGGAACTTTGAGGATCATCAAGCCCAGATTCCTGGCCGACGTATAAACTGGAAAAAAGGAGAACCCGGTATACTTACTTCGGTTTTCTTGTTTGTTTTTTTGTATTTCGGTTTTTCAATCTTTCAGCCGAACTAACAGTTGTCTTCTTTCGCAGATTCTGCCCACCTTCATTCTTTATATAGCTACCCAAACCTAGCTACTTTGCGCGCCGCACTACGGTATCCAGAACGTAATTGGGCCAAATTGCTAAAGTTCGAGCCGACCTACAGATACAGTGGTCGCCGAAAAGCCAGAGTGACTGATTTTCTTCTGGAAGACGCACTAGAGCCGGACCCAACCTTACCACAAATCAGACTAATTCCACTAACTGCTGAAGAAGAAATGGCTAAAAGAAACAGAGTTAGGGCCCTCTTGATTGAGACCAATAGGGCCGAAGTACCACCATCAAGTCAAACCCAAGAAGCGGTGGTGGCCCTTCCTACGCAACAACCGTCCTCATCCCGCCGAACCAAGCGCGCCCGGACTACCGAAACTGAACAACGCTTGGTTGATGAAGACGAGACTGCCCTTCCACCGAGTCCGCCGCCGAGCCCCTAATCGGAGCCTTATGACCGAACTACCACTAGCTGGGCACCAAAACTTACCTTCAACAACCGAGATATCCAAGATTCTGACTCGGTTGTTGCTGACAAGGATTACCAGTTGGCCTTCAACCTGGCCAAGAGTGTGTGCCTCCCCAAAGATATGGAGCACCACCAAAAGCAACTAAACACCGAACTGAAGGCCATCCGGTCTTCAACAAAATCCATGATCCTGGTAAGTAGCTCTGTCCGTTTTTTTGTCTAATTTTTCCAACTTTCACTTCAGCTCAAGGGAAGTCTTTGTTTTGTCAGGCCATTCAGAAAAACAGCATCACTCACAGGAAAGTGTTAGAGCTCAGGAAAACAACAAGGCAAGCCGTGGCATAAGCCGAAGCGAAGACGGCTGAGCTAGAGGAGGCCAGAAAGCAAATGACCGAGCTACGGGCTGAGAACGGCCGACTGGCCGGACTGGTTAGTTCGGCCGAAGCAGAAAAGCAGAAGGCTGCCATTGTGCTAAAGGATAAGTATCTGCGCGAGCTGGTAAAGCTCGAAAAGAAGAAAGATACCGAGATAACCCAGCTGAAGGAGAGCGCAAAAGGAGCCGAAAAGCAAGGCTACAAGAAGGCAGAGGATGCTTATGTCAAGCAGTGCGAAGCCGCCAAGGAACTATTCTTTAAGTGCGGCTGGAGGGCAGCCGTTGAGAAGCTCGGCCACGATCCACAGACCGAGGTTTTCAACCCTCCAGCCTACTTCATACCGAACTCCCTAGTGGAGTATGCTGATGCCATTCAGCAGCAATTTCTTGAAGGCTCGGACTCTGACGAAGACTCCGCCTCTGAGGATACTCCGGTTGTCAATGCGGACCCGTCAGTTCGGCTGGAGCCCACGGTGGAAGACCTGACTATTGAACTACCGGGTGAAACCGTGGTTCCGACCGAAACCACCCTTGTGACCGAGAGCGAGCTCCCGCATGAAACCGGTCTTCGTGTTGATGCCGATGCTGCATTTGATGCCGAAATTGATGATCTTTTCGACTGATTTTTTTGCTTTTTCTTTTGTTTGCTTTGCCTTGTAACCGGGCTACGGCCCCTCCTTTGTATTTGCTTTCTGATAAATAAAAATTTTCTTGAACTCTTACTTCGGTTGATGTGTATGTTTGTACTTGTAATGATTTTTCCATAATCTTTTCACTTCCAACTTTTAACTCGGTTTTTGCTGGTCAAACTAACTATGCTTACCAGCCAACCACTCCTTAGCCGACATAATTACTTCGGCTGAGGAGTACACAGAGTTTGTTTAATCCAGCCCACTACTCTTCAGCCATACCCTTACTTCGGCTGAAGGGTACAAAGAGTTGGTTTAATCCAGCCAACCACTCTTCAGCCATGCCTTTACTTCGGCTGAAGAGTACAAAGAGTTGGTTTAATCCAGCCAACCACTCTTCAGCCATGCCCTTACTTCGGCTGAAGAGTACAAAGAGTTGGTTTAATCCAGCCAACCACTCTTCAGCCATGCCCTTACTTCGGCTGAAGAGTACAAAGAGTTGGTTATTCCGACCAAATGTCCTGCAGCCTGGATCCTTATCCTGGGCTTAGGAGGGGTGTTGGTTTATTCCAGCCAACCTCTAAGTTAGTTTTTTCCAGCTAACTTAGAATAAAATGTTTGGTTATTCCGACCAAACGTTCTGCAGCCTGGATCCTTATCCTGGGCTTAGGAGGGGTGTTGGTTTATTCCAGCCAACCTCTAAGTTAGTTTTTTCCAGCTAACTTAGAATAAAATATTTGGTTATTTCGACCAAACGTCCTGCAGCCTGGATCCTTATCCTGGGCTTAGGAGGGGTGATGGTTTATTCCAGCCAACCTCTAAGTTAGTTTTTCCAGCCAACTTAGAATAATGTTTGTAATGTGCCTAAAACTTCACTAAAGCTAACTTTTACAGAGAACAACTCATGCTGAAAAGAATTAAATGTTTTATTGAGGAAAAAAAAAAAAAAGAAGTTACATATGTTTGAAAAGCTAAAAATAAAATAACTTGAGATTGGCCGTGTTCCATGGCCTAGGGATTGCTTTGCCGTCCTTGTCTTCTAGATGGTATGCCCCTTTGCCTGCTAACCCAACCACTTTGTAAGGACCTTCCCAGTTTGGCCCTAACTTGCCATCTCCTGGTATCAAGGTGTTTCCCATCACTTTGCGCAGTACCCAATCTCCAATCTTGAATTGTCTTGGATGCACAGTTTTATTGTATTTTCTGAATAACTCTTGTTGGTATGAGGCAATGTGAACTAGTGCTCTTTCTCTTTTTTCTTCTGCAAGGTCGAGTTCCAATGCTATGGCTTCTTCATTCAAGTCTGGATCAAAATTCTCGCTTCGAATTGTGGGGAGGCCAACTTCCAGTGGTATTACTGCTTCCATTCCGTAGGCTAAGGAGAATGGTGTTTCTCCTGTTGATCGCCAAGGTGTGGTGCGGTAAGCCCATAAAACATGAGGAAGTTCGTCCGCCCACTTGCCTTTTGCCTTCTCTAACCTTTTCTTCAGTCCATCCAAGACGACTTTATTTGATGCTTCTGCTTGGCCATTTACTTGAGGATATGCCGGTATAGAATTGTAGAATTCGATCTTGTACTCTTCACAAAAGCCTCTGAAGATTCTGCCGTCGAATTGAGTGCCATTGTCTGAGATTAGGGCTTTTGGTATGCCAAACCGAGTGATGATATTCTGCCAAACGAACTTCTTCACATCTTTTTCTTTGATTGATGCCAATGCTTCTGCTTCCACCCATTTTGTGAAGTAGTCTGTTGCTGCGAGAAAGAACTTCCTGTTACCGGTTGCTGTTGGAAGTGGTCCTACTATGTCCAAGCCCCACATTGCGAAAGACCATGGGCTAGTCAATGGTAGGAGTTCTCTAGCTGGTTGATGTATTTGGTGTGCGAATTTCTGGCATTTCTCGCACTTCTTTACATATTTCTCTGAGTCTGCCTGCATGTATGGCCACCAGTATCCTTGCGAAATGGCCCTGTAAGCTAGCGATCTTCCTCCTTGATTGCTTCCGTACACCCCTTCGTGTATTTCAAACAAGAATGCTTCCACTTTGCTGGGATGAACACACTTTAGGTAAGGTCCTGAGAATGACTTCTTGTATAATGCCAAGGATGGGGAGAGCCAAAATCGCTGCGATTTCGCTCTTATTCTGTTGGCTTCTTTTTTCTCTTCTGATAGGATGCCGTCTTTTAAGAACAGGATGATGGGATCCATCCAAGAGGGGCCTAGTTCTGCGCAACATACCTCTTCTGCTTCGGGGTCTTCTATGCTTGGTCTAGGTAGGTAGTCGATCAGTAGTGGATGAGGTATGGAGGTATCTGCCATTGAGGCGAAGCCTGCTAGTTCGTCTGCTCTGCTGTTTTCCTCCCTGCCGATTTGTTCTATCCTTACTACTTCAAATTTCTTGATCTCTGTTCTGACCAATTATTGGTACTTGGCCATCCTATCATCCTTTGCTTCATAGTCGCCAGAAATTTGGTTTACCACCAGCTGTGAGTCGCTGTAGACCATTACTTCGGTGGCCTTCATGTAGTATGCTGATTTGAGTCCTGCGAGAAGCGCTTCGTACTCCGCTTCATTGTTTGATGCTGGGAAGCCAAGGTTGATTGCTTGTTCTACAACCAGACCGTCTGGTGAGATGAGGACAATGCCGAGTCCTGCACCATGCTGGTTGGATGCTCCATCCACAAAGAGCTTCCACATCTCACCAACGAACAACTTCCAGCAAGTGGAGGGGTCAGATGATGTCGTGGGGTCAAGAATGTTGCTGGCGCTTTCTTCAAGGTCCATACTTGTTGTCTGCCCCTCGCTATCTGATTATACCAAGTCTTTTTTTGTTGGAGAGCCTTGGTTTGGTGTAGCTTCTACCTTACTGTCTTTAGTTTGGTCTGCCTTGGAGTCTAACTGAGTGCCTTCTGCTAGGGGTTGTGCTATTCCGGTGTCAACTTCCATCCCTAGTTTGGTTGTGTCAGTTAGGTCGACTGGGCAGATATGATGACTTCCAGGAGTAAACTCTGCGACGAAGTCTGCCAAAGATTGGGCTTTTATTGCGGTCCTGGGTTGGAACTTGATGTCGAATTGTCCCAACTCTACTGCCCACTTCAAGATTCGCCCAGAAAAGTTCGCCCTCTCAAACAAAGCTTTTAGTAGAAAGGCTGTGAGGACAACTATGGTGTGGGCGTGAAAGTAGTGTGCCAATTTCCTGGAGGCCATCATTAAGGCTAATGCCAGTTTTTCCAGTCGGAAATACCTTGTTTCGGCTCCCAGCAATGTCTTGCTGACATAATAGATGGGCAAGTGTTGGATTCCTTCTGCTCGAACCAACACTGCGCTAACTGCGTGCTGAGAGACTGCCAGGTACAAGAAGAGTTCTTCACTGGGTACTGGGGTAATAAGCAGTGGTGGAGAAGACATATATTCCTTCAAGCTTTCCAAAGCTTGGTCGCATTCTTCATTCCACTCAAACTTGGCCTTTAGGGCATGAAAAAATGGTCGTAGTCTATCTGACGACCTGCTTATGAACCGGTTGAGTGCAGCTGCCATGCCGGTGAGATGTTGCACTTCTTTCATAGAGTTTGGTCTCTCCAAATCTTGGATTGCTTTGATCTGGGAGGGGTCTGCTTCTATACCCCGGTTGGTCACCAGGAAGCCTAAGAATTTGCCAGATCCTACTCCGAATGCACACTTGGATGCTTATGTTTCTTTAAGATTTCAAACATCTCTCCTAAGTCCTTGAGATGGTCATTCTCATCTTTGCTTTTGACCACCATGTCGTCGATGTAAGCCTCCATTGTTTTGCCTAACAATGGTTCAAACATCTTGGTGACCATCCGTTGGAATGTCGCCCCTGCGTTCTTTAGGCCAAAGGGCATGACCTTGTAACAGTATAGTTCTCTTGGAGTCGTAAAGGACGTGACCTCCTGGTCTGGTTCATGCATGGCGATCTGGTGGTAGCCTCTGTATGTATCCAGAAAGCTAAGTCGGTTGTGCCCCGCCGTTAGGTCTACCAGTTGATCTATCTGTGGTAGAGGAAAGCTGTCTTTTGGGCATGCCTTGTTGACTGTTTTGCAGTCGACGCAGACACACCATTTGCCATTCTTCTTTGGCACTATGACCGTGTTGGAGATCCATTTTGGGTAGTGCACCTCTCTAATTGCTTCTGCCTTCAGCAGGTTACCTACTTCTTCCGCCACTATTTCGGCATGGTGAAGTGCCGATCGGCGAGTGCGTTGCATGACTGGCCTGGCGGATGGGTGGACATTGAGTTGGTGACAGATGAAGTTTGGATCAATGCCTGGCATGTCGTAGGGTGTCCAGGCGAACACTTCGATGTTAGAGGTCAAGAATTCCAAGACTTCTAATCTCTCAGTGCTGGACAACGACGAACCGAACAAGAAGAACTTATCCGGGTTCTTTTCATCTATTTTTACCTCCACCAAGTCCTCCACTGCTTTCTGATCTGCCGCTTTGCTGACATCTGCAAATAGCTCATTACTCTCAGGTTCTTCTATCGAATGAACGTATCCTTTGGCAGCGCGGCTGCCATTCACCGTGACGAAGCATTGCTTCGACATGATCTGATCTCCATAGACTTCTTCAATTATACCGGTGTCGTTGGGGAACCACATTACTTGGTGGTAGGATGACGCCACCGATCGCATGGCATGTAGCCATGTTCTGCCCAAGATGATGTTGTAAGTGGAGGGGACCTTCAATACCCAGAACTCCACTTGTTTTGTCACGCTTCCTGCTCTAACTGGAAGAATTATCTTACCGACGGGCCATTCTGGCATGAAGTTGAATCCAATTAGGGGAGATACGGCAGACGCCAAGTCTTTGTCTTGCAGCTTCAATTGTTTAAATGTCTCGTAGTACATGATTTCACATGAACTACCTTGGTCAATCAGAATCCGCTTGACGTCAAAATCCTTGACTCGGAGAGTGACGACTAGGGCATCATTGTGAGGACAGTATATTCGATCCAAGTCTTTATCCAAAAAAGACATGATGTTTGTTGCCTCTGTTTTCCCCTTCTTGATGGCAGGTTGGGCACTTAGCGCCTCTCTAAAGTGCTCAGCCTTTTTGATTGATCCCCTGAGCTCGCATACACGCTCAGGTTCAAAGACTCCATGTATCACATTGATAATGCCTTGAGGTGGGGCGTCGATTGGCATTCTATTGGGGTTATTATGGTCCTGGGGGGCAGGCTGCATCCCTCCTTCAATGTATTTGTCCAAGTGACCTGCCGCCACCAACTCCTCCAGGTGCTGTCTCAATGGTGTGTAATTCTCAGTTCGGTGCCCCTTTTCTTTGTGGAAGGTGCACCGCGATCTTTCGTCATAGTCCTTCTGGGTTTCTTCTAGCTTGGCTGGCCACTTGACGAAAGGCTCATCTCTTATTTCGCTCAGAATCCGATATGTTGGTTTCTTGAACACCGTGGTTATGGCAGTGCGGATTCTCAACCATCTTTTATCCGGGTCTTCTCCGTTATCTCGTCTGCCACGTCCGTTTCTGTTCTGTCGATCTACTGCATTGACCTTTGCTGAGGTTTTCTTTTCTGGTACTGCGGTCGCACCATATTTTGCTTTGGCACGTGCGCCATCCTCTTCTACCTTGATGTGCTGATGCACTCTTTCTATCAGGGCTTCCATGGTGAGGGGTGGCGTCATGGTGATTGAGTCCATTAGTTTGTTCCCGACTGGAAGGCCTTTTTTATACTGTGCGATAGCGAGATTGGTGGGGCAGTCCCCAATCTGATTGAATGTCTCCCAGTAGCGACTGTTGTAGGATCTTAGGGTCTCTTTATTGCCCATGTCGATGGAGAGTAGCTGGTCGATCTCCACCGGGGTTTTAGTGTTTGTTCGGAACCTTGTTACGAACGCCTCTGCCAATTGTGCCCAGGAGGCTATGCTGCCCTCTGGAAGTTTTTCAAACCAAGTCAAGCCTAGGTCGCCAAGGCTTGATGGGAAGAGTATACACATTAAGGCCTCGTTTCGCCTGTACACAGCCATGACCTGGCGAAAGTGGCTCAAGTGTGAGTAGGGGTCCGTCTTCTCTTCATATGTAGTGAATTTGGGCTGAAGGAAGCCTGATGGTAGGGGCGCGTTTTCAATCGCCGGAACAAACGGCGAAGTCTCTAGCCTTGCTAATGCTTTGTTCGTTGGTTCGTAGGCAGGGCGCGGAATTGGCATTCCAACCTCGACGCTTCCATGCGTCTGAGGAGCCAACCGCTGTAACGCAGAAACTCTGTGCGGATCCCGCGCCCTGGCATCCTCCTTGCATCGTGCTTTCTTTTCGAGCACGGTTCGTAAGTCAGATGATCTGGGTAATTCCGTCTGTCTAGATCTAGTTTGGTGCGAATGCGAGGGCCAATACGTGCTTCCTTCAGTATATGATCTTTCAGATCTCGTCCTCTTAGACCTGGAGTGACGAGTTCTGGAAGACCAGGATTGAGTATCGCCTGTCCTGAGGCTTTTACTCTCTCCTGGCGAGGGTGTGGTATTCCTACTCCGATTTTCTGAGTGGCGAGGGGGCGTCCTGTTTTTGCGCCCCTCTCCTGTCGCCCACTTCTTTTCCCTTCATCTGGCGCTTCAAAGCTTCCATGTCCGCCGCCATCTTTTTTATTAATTCATCTTCTTCTTTCACGCGGTCTTCCAGAGCTTGAGGATCAATCCTCCGTCTTTGCCTGTCAAGACTTTGCGAACGAGAGCGATGGGGGCTGTTATTCCGCCTTCCCCTAGTATCTCTCCTGGTATTATGTCGTTGGGGCTCCAAATCTGCCATGGGAGGGATAGAAGGTAGTCCTTCACGCCTTGCGCCCCCATCTGGAGTTTGTCCGTCGATGGCGGACTGTGGCAATTCTTCAATGTGCGCCATTGTCTCTGAAGAGGAGGAGCTTAATCAAGAGGTTTTGTCCTGTCTGTTCTTCCTACAAGCGGCGCCAATTGTACGAGAAAGAAATAAACCTTCTCGTATAATCCTGTTGATCAAGTCCGTGCTCCTCCGTACGACGTCGCTTTATCACCTGACAACACAAACGTGAACTAGCCGGCGGGTGTGTGCCGGAAACCTCTCCGATGCCTAAGTCAGTAAGCTTGACAAATAGACAAAAGCTCTGTGTATTCAGAAAGCAAAGTTGTGTGTTACTTCCTCCAAGGTGATGTTTGTGAGCTTTTATAAGTTTCGTGTGGCACAATCCTAGTAGGACTTCTACTTCTCTATGCAGAGTCCTCCTAGGATTCATACTCCTGAAAGATAATGCTTATCCTTCAACACCCCCCTCACTGCTTAAACCAAGTGAGATGGTTTTTACCATGGCCGAACTACCACATGACCGAAATAATACTGGCTATGCTGAGCCACAGAGTAGGCCGAACTATCCTTAGTTCGGTTCTTTCTTTTCTACTCCCTATCTCGGTTCTTTCATGTACAATCAATGGTATGTTTAGACCGAGCTAGCGAGTAGCAAGGTTTTGACCGTTCTAACCTCAATACGTCATGACCGGACTAACTCTGAGACCGGCCTAACTCCAAGTTGCTTCCGGACCGGAGTAACTTTACAATTCTTGGGCCGGAGTAACTTTATCTCTCTTGGGCTGGAGTAACTTTATCTCTCTTGGGCTGGAGTAACTTTTCGGCCTTTTTACCCAGTCCTTCGTACTTTGGGCCATAAAGTCCATCTCATAGCTCGGCCCAATTTTCACCAAAATTACCCTCTCAGTTACCGAACCAATCGCACTTGGCCAATTGTCGTGATTTTGAAAGAGCACGCTTGTGGAGTCTCAATCTCTACAACATAGAGCCGAGAAGCTGTGAACTTGTTCAATCGAAATGAGAAGGGTTGGGTTCACTTCGTTGGCATTTGAGGTTGTGGCTTGTTTGCTCTTGCCATGCTTGCACTCAAACAAGTAAAATTGCTCTCTCTCTTTCTCTCTCTCTCTCTCTAAATCCTTAGCAACCTGTCTTTTTGGTTCCCGGGAAAAAAAAGGAAAGAAAATAGTTGCACTCTGCTCACAACTCACTTTTTTTTTTTCCTATTTAGTTAAAATTTCAGGTTTTTCAAAATTTGATTATCTCTCTGATGGTAATTGTATTGTAACTTTCTCAATTTGAAGAGGCAGAAGGTTTGAACATTGGTGGTGTTTGGGAAGAGTTTTTTTTTTTGTTTTTTTTGTTAGTTTTTTGCTAAAATACAAAATAGGTTAAAAAAAATCAAAAAAAACAAATTCAGACAAAATATCACATCAAATCCATAATCATTTCACTTTTTTTCTCACAAACATCACATCCAATTATAAAAAAATCTAACTATTTTCCCAAACACACAAAAAATTTCCTCAAAAAATAATCAAAAACTAAAAAAACCTACTAAAATAACAACTTCCCAAACACCCACGTTATGTATATTTTGGAAGGAAAATGATTTGAATTGATTTATAGGGTTATGAGGTTAGTGGTTCGGATATTGTGTGGAGCAGCTTCATGGATGGGCTACATAAGAGTAAGGTGAATGTTACTACTATTGATTTTATGATGAATTTCTTATCAACATATCATCCATTGTTCATGCAGATACAAGAAAGTTTATTGGTTGGCCAAGTTAACTGAGCACTACAATCTCATTGCTATTAGTGCAACTCATGGTAACAATTATCTTATATGTATACAGATCTTAGCCTTTTGGACTGGGGTTCATAGATGGTGAGC